>NC_140638.1:17806153-22898653 GCF_057382275.1 Copadichromis virginalis | reverse complement strand
CGGTGCAAAAAGAAAACGAAAAGACGCCACAAACAGTCACAGGCGGCCCATCAACACAACAAGAGAGTTCAGGGGGCCTACCTCGAGCCCAACGGCGGCGACGTAGCAGCTCCGGCGGACGGCCCCGGGTCCGGCGGCAGCAGCAAAACAGTTCAGGGGGCCTGCCACGGGTCCGGTGGCGGCGGCGCTGCTCCTCGGGCGGCCTGCCACGGGTCCGGTGGCGGTGGAACGGTTCCGGTGGCCTGCCACGGGTCCGGTGGCGGCGGCGCTGCCCCTCCGGCGGCCTGCCACGGGTCCGATGGCAACGTCGCTGCTCCGGTGAGCAACAGCGAGGCGTGGCAACAGGTCCATGACGCGCCGATCGCTGACGTGGACGCACCGGACGTGGACGGCGAGGAGGCCGCGCTAGACGTGGAGGTCCCTCCGGTCCGCTGACCTCCGGCCGAGCGGGACCCTCCTCGGCCGGCAGCGAGAGCTCCTCCTCGGCTGGCAGCGAGAGCTCCTCCTCCGGCTCGCTGAGCTCCTCAGCTGGCAGAGCGGGCTCCTCCGGCTCGCCGAGCTCCTGCTCGGGCATGCTGAGCTCCACAGCTGGCGATGCGGGCTCCTCCGGCTCACTGAGCTCCTGCTCGGGCATGCTGAGCTCCTCAGCTGGCAGTGCGGGCTCCTCCGGCTCGCTGAGCTCCTGCTCGGGCATGCTGAGCTCCTCCGGCTCGCTGAGCTCCTCAGCTGGCGGTGCGGGCTCCTCCGGCTCGCTGAGCTCCTCAGCTGGCGGTGCGGGCTCCTCCGGCTCGCTGAGCTCCTGCTCGGGCATGCTGAGCTCCTCCGGCTCGCTGAGCTCCTCAGCTGGCGGTGCGGGCTCCTCCGGCTCGCTGAGCTCCTGCTCGGGCATGCTGAGCTCCTCCGGCTCGCTGAGCGCCTCAGCTGACGGTGCGGGCTCCTCCGGCTCGCTGAGCTCCTGCTCGGGCATGCTGAGCTCCTGCTGCAGCTGGACGAAGTCTGAGGTTTCCCGAGCTTGCACTACCCCCCGGGCTTTACGCAGGGTGCAAAGGCAGGCGGAAACTCCCTTGAGCTGGCCGAGGTAGGGGTTTCCCTCCAGGAGTGCCTCGATGGCGTTTAACCCCACCACTCTTGCCCTTGTGTTGGTGGTGTGAGTTACCCAGTCCATCAGGCGTTGGACGCGGGTGAGGTCGCTCTCTCCGGACAAGGCCGCTGGAGTGGGCAGTGGAATGGAGGCTGCTGCTGGTGGAGAAGATGGCTGAGCGTGTGATGTGGATGGTGAACAGGATGAAACGGTAAGCGGTGAAGTAGATGTCGCGGGGGATGATTCAGCAGGTGACGGCTGGATCACTAGCCGGGCGATAGGCTGAGGTACAGCGACCAGCTGGGCCGCGGGCTGCGCTTTGGCTACCGGCTGGGCAGCTGACCGTATAAACATAGCTCCAGAGTAAACAGTTGAGGTGAGTGACGATGAATTGTCCATATGACTCACCACAGCCGGCTGTTGAGATGTCTGTGGATTTAGCTGCGGTGAGGAACGCTGGCGGCGCGAACGTCGTTTCCGTGTCGGCGTCGGGGCCGGCGTCTCAGGCAGTGAATCCACCAGCTGTCCGAGCTGGTGGGCAGCCTGAGGAGGAGAGTGGAGGTGGAGGGTGGAAAGTAGGAAGTCCAGGACCACCGCATTAAGGGAGTCCACCAGCCAGGGGAATTTAAAAAGCATCTCCTGCAGCCGCCTCTCCACGGCGTGACGCGAACCTTCCGCAGGCTTCTCCCACCATAAGTCACACATGCGGTACACTTTGTCCATAATTTCCCTCCTGAGCCTCTCCTTGGAGACCGCTGGGTCCATAAGTGGCGGGATCATTCTGTCACGGTCTGGCTAGCAGACCGTGGGGATGTGGGGAAGGAGGACCCAGGCGCGGTGCTCTATGTATAAACAGTGTGTTTATTTACAGAGTGGAACAAAAACAACAATAAATCCCCGTGTTCTCCCAGACTCCCGTGTCGTGTCTCTGCGTGAATAGTTCGTGTCTCTGTGCTCTCCGCTCCCGTGTCAGCACCCCCCGGTGCTCGCTGCTCTTCGTGCCTTCCACGCTCCTCCTGCGGGAAACAATAGACGCAGCCGTCAGGACACAAATAACCGCGGGCATACACTTACACACATTAACTCAATTCAATGGGACGACTAACGTGGAGTCTCAAGGAAATGATCCCGCGTCGGTGGGAGCTCCAACTCTCTCCTAAGTAGCTCCCCCGACGAGGCCTGATCAGCAGCAGGTGTGTGACTTTGGGTGTGGCCAGTCCTTCCGCAGGGCCACACCCCTCAGGCCTGCAGGTGGCTGAGCTCCATCCTCCAAGCATACCCGCAGACACACACACACACACACACACTCACATCTACAAGCATGGAGAAGAGCAGCAGCAACACCAAAATACATATAATAATAATAATATAATTCATAACTGCTCAGGGATCCTGGGTTGCTCAGACCCAGGACCCTGACACACTCCCACATTTAATATTTTTTCAGCTCTTTTTCTTTATATGCTGCATTTTTTCCTGTTGTTTTTTAAAATTTACTTACTTTGCTTCTTATTGTTCTATTAGTTATTTTATATTGCTCTGTGTGTAATTTGCTGTTCTTACTAGGGATGGGTATCGTTTAGGTTTTATCCGATACCAGTACCAAACAGGTACTTTTGAAATGGTGCCGGTGCTTAAACGGTGCTCAAACCGGTGCTTAAAGAATGGAGAACACAAACTTTGTCCAAAAACCTCTCATGTTCAGCTGTTTTTTTGTAAAAAGATAACAATGTTAGCCTTTTCTGCAGCTATGGGGCATATATGGCATCACTCTTGGCTGGAAGCAGTGCTTAAACAATGGAAAAAACAAACTTTGTCCAAAAACCTCTCATGTTTAACTGTTTTCCACTTTTTCTTTGGTCATTTTAGCCTTTTTGGCCAGGGTGAAGGGAGTATCTGCCATCAAACAAGAAGACAGCTGCATGTAACTACGATGTTGTTAGCTAGTTCACCTTACATGCATTAATTTAATAACATGGTTAGCCTACTCAACGTAAATTACACACGAACAACAATAACCTACTCACGCAGAGAAGAACGGCTGCTGCTGCCATCATCACCCGTCATCATTTCTGCTACACTGGCAGGGCTAGGGGCCAGGACTCTCCTCTTCGGGTTTTTGGGGGATGTTGCTAACTCCGGGTCAGATAACAGGCAACCCACGCGCAGTAGATGTGCACAGTGTTAGGTCTCGCAGCAAGCTATCAAATACGGCACATTTCTCGGCTTTTAACAAAATGCTATACGTCGCCAGGTGTTTCATCAGATTCGAGGTGTTACCTTCTTTGCACAGTATTATGGAATCACCTTAAAGTACTTGTTGCAGGCTGCTGAGTTTGCATCTTTTGCTGTGAAGTACAGCCAGACTTTTGACCACTTCACTTTGGGCATTTTTAATCTGTAGCTCTGCTCTAAAAGAGCTGGGCCCGCCTACTAAAGGTAAAATGATTGGCTGGAATCCAAAGTGTATGACATCTTAGGACAATAAAACACCGAAATGTGCACTGCTTTTCAGTCTGGTTACTACCGTTTTTGTCAGAACCGATACCGGTACCCATCCCTAGTTCTTACAATATTAGCTATTTGGTTAGTCAAGAAAAATAACATGTTTTGGGTTAAAATAGACCTTTTCATGATGTTAATGAAACGTGCATTTGACATTTTTTCCTTTTTTGTGAGCTTGTGTTTGTACCAATATATGCAATCTGACAGCCTGTTTACTGGCATTTTTACACTTTTTTGCAAAAGGTACCTCAAAATTTTAACCAAGCCTCCTGTTTTAAATTTCACCAGAGCTTAGCTGGGGTTTATGTAATATCTTTGGTCTCTGCTGGTTTTGGGGCTTGTATAGGGTAGACTTTAAGTTTCTGAAGCCTAGAATTAGATGAGGGAATATTGATATTAAAAGTACCAGCCAGTGTCAAGAATGTAGAGCAAAATTGAAGCTTACTTTCTGCCACAATCAGGCCGATCCCTTAGAGAGGCCACAAATCTCATTCCCTCTTTCCCACCTCTGTGGCAAGATACCAATTCTGACATCAAGCAGTGTTCTCACAGGCTCAACAACAGCAGTGGAGGGATAATAGTGGAAAAAAACAACATAACACTAGAGAAGAAAGGAAGCTGTTGGGCTACTAAAAAATGAACATTTCACACTGGTCATTTTCATTGTAAAAATGAAATAAAACAATAATAAAACATTAGTATTATTTTTATTATGCCTTTTTATTTTTTAAACATATAAAAGATTGAAACTGTTGATTTTTGTATACCACCAGACAGGTATAATGTCAGAGCAGTGACAAAATAAGTTACTGAAATGTTCTGTTTAATCAACCATTGTAGAAAACAGTCGTATAGGACTATTATGCCCTCCTTTATAAGGGTAAATGTGGGGGATGCTCTGTAGGTTGAGAGTGATGAGGCTAAACATGTAATATTTATATGCTGATGAACAAGCAAAAGTGGGCAATCAACTGTATGTGGAAGGAAAAGCAACAATCAGTGCTGATGAAAAATGATGGCTTCATTTGATTGGAGAGGTCACACAGAATCAGAGAAAGGGAGGCTGAACGCATAGCGTCCTCTCATCTCTGATGCAGCTGGTCATACTGGCTATTAGAGTATGATAGAGGTGGAAGAACACAAAAAATCCATGGTTCAGTAGTACTTTAGTTTAAGCATGTTTTATTGTAGCAGAGAAAACAATAGAAAATACTTATATTATAATCTTTTTCCACTTAATTTCACAAGTGGGGTTCCTGGTGTTTGTGTTCAGTATGAAGTCCTGACACTGGCTAGTCATATACTGAATGATTGTCAGCCAGGAGGTCTCAAGTTCCCCCTGTGAAGTAAGCCAGATTAAAGTGTATTATGTGGTTTTCTACACTGTACAGGATTAATGTAAACTGCATAGTGTCAGTACATCTTAAAGAGTAACCATCTTAGCATACTGTGGTGCTTGCCAAAATGTTCTGGGAGGAACTCGAGCTCTCGAGTCATCATAATTACACTTCTGACAGTAATCGTTTGGGGAAAAAAGTCATTAAACCTGAAAAGTCCAAAGTACAAATACGTGTGCCGTTACACGCCTAAACTAAAACAGCGTCAGCGCTTTTGTTTTCCCTATTGTGACAATCTGACAGTTTTGCCACATATAAATAGCAGAAGTACAACCTCCACATGCTCCACACGTTCCCTCAGCTGCTCCTTTCTTGCCTGTGCTTGAATGAGTACAGGGTAAACTGATTTTCATTAGTGACTTGTTTTTGCTATTAATGTATGGCTGCAAGAATAGTTACAGAATCATTTTGTTCTTAATTGGTGCTGATTGTTTATTAATTATTGTGGAAAGCACTAGATTGAGAGTATTTGTGTTCGGTTACGTGGTCGGTATGTTAATCTTAAGTAGGTGTAATGTTTTACAAGTAAGAGAAAATGTCGCTGCTTCTAGAATTTCTCTGTGACAGATGATTTTTAAAAAGTTTGAATTTGCACGTTTGCTTTGTTTCTTTGGTAAACTTACATATACGTTCTTTTCTCGTATTATTTTAAACTGAAATGCAGATTCAAAAGGAGTCATTCTTTAGCATTAGCTGGCCCTGTGATTAAAAAACAATGTGCACTATGGATGTGTTACTTTTCATGAATGGCCATGCAGTTTGGTGCTTTGTGCAGCTAAGCCACTGTCCATCAGAATGTATCTGCTTTCTCCTGTTGACCGGATAATTATACATTAATGATATTTGAGTGCTAGAATTTATATAGTGGCTTTCTTATATTACAAAGCAGCATCAAGATATTTTTATCCTGAGGGTGGTTCATGGTCCAATAAGATGTAGAGCTGTTTTAAAGGGATTAAGTTCCCAATACACTAGGAAACACACATTCCTCCCCAATTCCCTTATTATTTATCTGTGATATTAAAGCATAAAATCACATTAGAAGAGAGAATCATTAATATCTTTAACTTTTTTTTTTTTTTGCAGTGCCTTTTACTAGATTTACTTTTATCTAAAGGGCAATTTAATCGGAGGAGGGAAGCTACTTTTATCCCCCCACCACCACCACCTCTTCTCATCTCTCCTTTCCTCTCGCTGCTTTGTCATTACACAGTGATGCTTTGTTCTACTAGTACTTTGCACACAGAGAATAAAACTTCTGGGAAGTGAGTTTCTGAGTCAGCCGCCTGACAGACTCCTCCTGTGACATTAAATTAATAAAACAAATGTGGTTTGCCGAGATAGAGCACTTTAAAGGAGGTAAGAGGACGGAAGCAAAATCCTCTTCCTGCACCTCAGTTGCTTTGCCAGTCCCACCCTCTCTCTCCCCTCTTTTTTGGGCTCTCTCTTTTGAGTATGTGCAGTTTAATGTGTGTGTGTGTGTGTGAGAGCTTATGTGTGGATGAGTGAGAATGTGTGTTTGAGTGCCTCACCTTCACAGAGTTTAAATCCTCCAAATCCTTCTCTTTTGGACGGTGGCCTGGCTGTCTGTTCTATGGTATGGAGATGATTTCAACCAGCTGCTGTAGTTTGTGGAAGACTTCCAACACACACACGCACACACACACACACACACATAGATATTACAGTTTCCTGGATGTGTGCCAAGGGAACAAAACATGTATTATTCCTCAGATTGTTCTGCTGGAACATAGAGTGTGGAAAATATTTAAGTGGACTCAAAAAAACTCTTCTCCATGTTAGCTATATATATCTACACATTTGCATGTGCTAACCTTTAAGACATGTCATTAAAAAACAATATGTATATATATATATAATTTATTTATTTATATTTTACCATATACGTCTTCCACCTGAGGATCAGGGCTGTGAGAGCTTAAACCTCATCTCTCCTTGGGGGGGAGCAATCAGCTCTCTGCCTGCTGCTCATCCATCATACCTCACTGGCATTGAGTGGTAGTTACACAACACACACAACCACACAATGTGTTGGTGTGACTTCCACCCCCCTATCCGCCCACCTCTCAGAGTACACTACCTCCTGCATTTTGTATTTGTGCCCTGAATTTTTGTGTGTGTGTGTGTGGGGGGGTTTGTGTGCTTGCAGACATTGCCACTCACAGCTGGTGACCACCCTGACACAAAATGGCTCACGCTACTCCCCAGTGTACGCTTAAAATTGATGTACGCTCTTTTCCTCCCTCCTGTGGAGGGCCGCACTTGAGAGAAACAGCATGATGACACTGACTAGTACGCTTTGCTGTAATTGAATCCAGTTTAAAATCTTTTACATCTGATACACGTAATCGGTGCAGGTGAAAGCTGTAGGAATGCGGTAGCAAATGTAAGCAATTAGTTTGAATGTTCTCACACATTATGTAAAGGTCATATTGAATAGTCAAAGGAGTCAGTGTCCATAGGCAAATTACATTTTCTTATTCCATAGTTTGGTAAATAAACACTTTGAGTCACTTTGTCTTCATTCTCGTTCCCTGTCTAGCCTGTAGCCAATACTGAGGCAGATTTGCTTTAGGAGTCCAAGCTGGTTTTGCTGCGCGTGTGTGTTTTGTGTGTTTGCATTTGCACTGTATGTGTGTGGATCTGCTTTCATTTACGTCCAACAAAGGCTGACTGAAGAGCTCCCGGTTTCTCCACTTCGTATTGATCCGTTAATTGTGGCGCTTAGGTGTAAACATGAATCGATGCTTTGGTGTTGCAACAAACGAGGCACACAGGCTCTAAATTAATTACCCAAAAATAACAAGCGGGGACCCTTGGTGGAGCAAACAAAAGCGAGAAGTGGTCCATAGTCACAATGTTAAATTCAGCGGGGACATCTGAGCTACAGGAGAGTTCTCATAGTGTACCTAATGGAAGAGCATCTTTTTTTAAATTTAGAGATCTGAAATTGTCCAGACACTGGCTGGGGGAGAGAAGGCACTTCATATCTACTATGCCTCACAGGAGACTCAAACTTTATTATGTTATTCGAGATGAAATGTTATGCATGTTATCCAAGTCATGATATTTAATCATGAATATGGCAGAAAAATAAGAATTAGGTGGCTTATATAGACATACTGATACAGCTTCCACGCTCAGGAATCAGTCTGCTGCCTCCAGGAGAAACTTATATATGTTGAGATCTGCTCAAGAGGTTAGAGCAACAATGTCTGGTCGCAGGCAGGAGCTTGAAAAACGTGACATCCCTCACCACCCTACGCTTTTCATGTTTATAAAGCAGCTTCATCGTTCGCTGGTGTTATTATGCTGAGCTCTGATCCCTCTCCGAGCACAGCGAGTTTGGCATTAAAGGGTTTCATTGAGGAGAGACATTTGAAGTAACACAAAAGTCATAATTGCTGATCTTGGCTTTAACAATATCAAATAACTCACTATCTGAGGGGAACGTCTTATACCATATAAGAGTTCCTAATCCTCTTTTCAGTTTTCTGACACATGCTCTTCTCCACAAGGCAACAAACCTTCAGTTTTCAAAGATGAAAAGCTGACTTAGTTTATTTTTACCCAACGTTGTTCTTTCACTGCACTTCTTCTTCATTGTCCTCTGTTTTTAGTCTTTTCTGTGAATACCTTTCAAGTCCACACGTCTTTGTTCTCTGCTTCCATCCTAATCCTTACTTGCAATTAGTGCAGTCAATAGAGAACATCCTTACGCTCTTGATTTTCTCTGTCACAGTTGTTTGGTAAAAGATCACACTGTGCCTAAAAAAATGTACTAAATTAGTGTAGATCAATCAGGCTTTTTTTTTTTTTTTGACACAGATCAACAGTGGGGTAAAAAAAAGAAAGACTTAAATTTCAAAGTAAAGACAAATCGGCACAAATTGATCCAAATCCTTTACACAGAAAAGCGCAACGTTAATATTTGCACATTCTGCGCCCACACAAGGTTCCACTGTTCTGATAACAGAAGAGGAATGTGACACTTATGCTAAAGAGATGACAGTCTACTGTACCTTGCAGAGTTTTAGTAGCTGACAAATTGTAACTTCCGTGACATGAATGCCGACCCTCTCCCACATCCCTCAAGGATTGCGCTGGAGAATAAAGGCAACCTTGTCAGCAGTAATTACGGGCTACACATCACTACCCACCAATTACAGTGCAATATTTTGATTAGTTTGTCACTGCAAACAGGAGCCAAGGTGGTTCTGGGTGAACCACAATAAGGGACACTCTAAGAGTAGAAACAAAACTAACCCAGAAAATTACCATCGCCCCCTTCTCCCATGAGGAGCAAGCAAAACAGTGGCATCAGGAGTATTACTATGGCTAATTTACTACTAAGGAGTAGTATCATATTATTGATAATAATAATAATAATAATAATGTAGTAGAGATGCAAGGGGTGTCTAAATATCGATAGTATGAATGCCATCACTGTTATTGGTTTCAGATCGATAGTGTGAGATGGGCTCAATACTTTTTTTTTTCCTCTAAGTTCAGTATGTAGCCCACTGACTTGTGGTAAATATAATTATTTTTCTTTTGGCAATGAAAAAAATACCTCAAACATGCACAATAGAAACTGTCAGAGCCTTCTTGTGCTGACTTTCATGTCTATATTATTTCTTGTCTATAGCACATTTAAATAACAAAAGCTGAGCCAAAGTGCTTTAGGTACAGGCACTTTTAGATTTCAGGTCCAGGTCCATGACAGACTGTTCCCCCAAATATAATCTGCCTTTATAGGTTGAAATGATCAGGTATTTGAAATACTGGCCCCGTATTTACTTGATCAATACCAAAACTTACTTCCTGGTAAAAATTATCTACATCCAAATTATGCTCAGGCTGATCTGGTTGATGTAAGGCCTGCTGTAATTCAACAGGTCTCAGGTCTTCATGTTCATTTGTCCAAAGATCGTGTAAGCTTGATTACATTGCCTGGCATAGCAATCAAAGGAGAATCAGTGCTTCTTCGAGTGTGAAATAAAGTGTGAATTCTAACAACTGTGCAACTTTTGTTTAAATAGTACCACTCTTGTATTTACATTCTGCTGGAAGAAATACATGTGGGTCTGTGAGGCTGTGTCTCAGATTCAGATGTGGTCTGTCGTTCAAAAGGCTTCAAGTCACAACTAGAACTTTTAAAAACGCGTTACTGTAAGGTGACCTTGAGGGTCTAAAAGGTGCCTATAAATAAAATGTATTATTATTATTATTATTATTATTATTATTATTATAAAAACAGTTTCTTTTACTCTTTACTTCTCTGTGCTTATTCTGTCTCTGGCTTCTTGTCCTCCTTATCTGTGTGGGATAAAAAAAAGAGAAAATATCTTGGAAATTTTGAGTCAGTACAGGTTTTCGGTAAATGGTAAAATTCAATGGGTTAAAAAAGGGGGTAAAAATCTTCAAAAGATGGCGCATTGTACCATTTTTTTTGTTGTTGTTTTTTTTCTTTGGCTCTGGCATTAGGTTCTTTAAAACAGTGTTAACTAACAGCACCAGAATAAACTCCTAGTGCAAGATTAACATTTAGGATGACGCCAAATTATGGCAAAATTCCTCTTCTACCAAAACTGATTTAAACTATGGTCCACATTGTTATGTATAAAGTATAAACCTTTTGATTTGAGGTCTGCAGATATTTCACAGCCTGGTCAAATGAAAGTGAGTTTGTATCGAAATTGGGGAAATCAGAATAGGTTTTGATGGTTTTTTTTGCCTTGAACAAACCCTTTGAAAGAGAAAAAAATGAAAAAAAAAGCAACCAAAAAAATAGGTACAGACATGCCTAAACAAAATTAGTATGTGCAGATCCTTGTCATGGATCGTACATGTAGGGTTGAGGGAAAGTACTGTGATTGGGGTTGAGAAAAGGGGGGAGAGGGTAAAGTGCATTTTAGTGCAGTAGATTGGTTTGACCATTGTAACCCCTATACACATGGGCCCCCTTTCTCTTTCTCACTCACTCACACACACACACCCTTCACTGATGTGTCACTGGTAAAACACGAGGGACTGAGACTCGGACTTCAGAGGAAAAGCTTAAATGCTCGTTACTGGCCCAAGAGACCTGATGAAAACAACATCTCTCTAAATCAGTTGTGTTTCTTTCTGTCAGCCTTCCTTTTTTCCCCACATGAATTCTTACTCCTGTCCTGTTCTCAATCCGTCACTCTGTCAGTCTCGCAAGCCATCTATTTTTTTGGTTCTCTTTCTCTCTCTGCATGCTATTCCTGGCATTATGTCCTCTTTCCCAGATGGTGGTTGATTTGGGAGACATCTCACTCTGCTCTCCACATATGGAACCCCTTCACCAGGAAGAGAGACTTGTGATACCCCCTTCCTGGCTGTCTAGGGCTAAGCCAAATCCCAGATCAGATCCCTGTGGAGGACACGTCCCTCTCACTGGGTGTCCAGGTACACCCACGACTGTCAGGCTGGACTGGAACTGCACACAAACAAACAGACTCACAAATACAAGCTCCCATCTTTTAGATGGCTCTTAAGGGGCTGTTTGTGGCATTGAATCTGTCATGTTACATTTTGCCACTATGTGAAATATGCTAATTTCCCCCCAAGCCATATGTAATATGGTCATATCATTTTATTACAATATATATTAGTTTAATTTCCAAAATTACAACAACCAATATTAGATAATCCCTTGAGTGTGCATGGTCTAGTTCTCAGATACTTTTTCCATATGTATGTAGATGACTTCATATATGTACGAAAATGAATGCATAGGCTGTTGCTATGGGAGTTAACTGGAATGTGCTTGCGATCACTTTATTTCAGTTGATTTGAATACAGGCGTGCATCGAGCTGGCTTGAATGGATAACTAACACGCTTGGTGTACTGGGACAGGAGGGATAGCAAGCAATGGCTGTGGGAGTCAGGGAGCAAAACTGAGACATTAGATAGAGAGGAAGCCTAGGAGACATATAGAACCATGTTCATAAAGTTTTACTGGGATGTAAAATTTGCTGATTGTTTATTATCCAAGTGAGAGGAAACTGAAATTGCCCAGCAAAGCCACTGTGAAGAGCAGTTATTAATTGCAGTGAGCTTTGTTGCCGCCACGGGTGTAATGATCAAGTGTGGACTGTTTTAATCAGGCTTGGCATGATCTGATGAGCTCTGAAAAGTTGGTGTTACACACTGATAGATTTCTGTAAGAATTAGCCCTTTGAGAGAACGAGAGAGAGATAGAACAATTAAAATGAGAACTTTCCAAGAATCATAATGAATCAAAATGCGAATGCTGGAAAAAGTTCAAACTGAAGATAGAAAGTTGCAGGAAGAAACAGAAAGATGTGGGGAAAGCAAAATCAAAGAGGGGTACACTGATTGAGAAAAGCATACGTGGATGAGGATCTGGTAAATACTCACACACACACACACACACACACACACACACACACACACACACACACATAGACAGAAACTGCAGGAGCAGCAGGACTGTGCAGTGTAAGCAGGTGTCCTACGGGAGAGAGTGTACCATTAGCAGATCATTTCCCTCTTCGCTCCAACAGGCCCTCCTCTATCATACCTCTGCTGTCAGCACTGCCTCAGAGGATTATGGAGAAAGAAAGAAAAAAGAAAGAGGGGAGAGAAAGAGTGATAGAGAGGGAGCGAGAGAGAGAGCAAATGGGTGAGAAAGAGTAGAGAGTAGAGTGTGAAATTGAAACTTGCATAGCCCCTGTGTGCCCTCAAAGCTGTGATTATTACCCGGTAGGCATTTTTTTCCCCCTTTTATTCCAATCTGTATCCCTTCTGGGAAAATACAAGCAGGACATAATGTGCATTGTGAAGGAGAATGTCCATATTTGCTTCATGGTTTTTTGGGCCACGTTACCAGAGGCTACTATAAAGTAAAAATGGAAAACAGTGAGCTGGTGACAGAGTGGTATTGAACTTGGAATTCTTATCCACACAGTAGACATTGCTGAAAAATGTTTCTGCTGATTGTTGTTTTGGCGGAGTGGGTCAGCCTGTGACACCTCCCCAGACCTCTGATCCTCTGTCTCTAATGAGAGCTGCGTTAGCTGGGGGCAAAGTGGTGGCCTGGCTGGCAATGAGTCCACTGTCATCAGAGATAAGGACGCCTCTTCACAGCCAAAGCCCAGGGACAGGAGGAGGAGAGATTGTAGAGATGGAAGGTCAAACAGGAGTGGTGAATGCATAAGGGCGATGGGGGTCAGAGTGGGTTAATACAGTGGGAAGAGAGACAAGGGAGAGAAGCCCAAATCCTGCACAGCCCACAGCTACTGGACATTAAAGAGACGTAAAGTGATATCACATGCGAGGCTTTACTGTGGCATCAAAGCAGGCTGTAAAACAGTCACAAGCTATAAATAATGTTGTGTAAGTAAGGCTGTAATAGCTCACATAATAAATGCTATTGCACACATGGGATCATACACATGTTCAATGTGCAGATTGTACACATACAGTCATGTATACAAATATAAAGATACTGGCTGTTAGAATGCTTTCCATAGGTTTAAACATAATACTGTTTAATAAACAGATGCAACCCAGCCTTGTGTCTGGACTAATGGAAAAAGGGGCAGCTTCTTATTTAAGGTGTTTACACACCTGTAGTGTTTAGTCTGTTTAAATGGAATGTCGGTTCATTTTCCTCCTTGTGCAGGTGTGACCAAAACAACTGCACCAAGACCCTTTGGACGAGGCAGTCTTGGTACAGTTCCAAACAAACTCCAGAGCGGTTCGTTGATGGTGTGAGTGTGATCTGACCCTGATCCGAACCAACTTCCAGGTGTATGTACCACAGTTACGTATGCTTTGAATTCTTACTGCAGGAGGGTACTATAGATGTGCAAAGGGCCTCTACGGGCTAGCAAGTAGCTCTGAAATGAATGTAAAGTCTCTGTTCTCCAGTAGTTCAGAACACAGCACCTTCTTCCTGTATTTTCCTTTGTTGCTCCCACCCCAAACATCTCCTGCCAATGAGCGGACTGAACATTGTCATGTGGTTTGTAGTGAGACATTTTAATTTGCTTGGAGTTCACTTGGAGTGAAAACAAACCGAAAAGGAAAAAGCTACAATTTTACAAACTCCTCAAGTAGAGTAAACAAACTATAGGTGTAAAAATGCCCTTAGAGTGATGAAAAGAACAATTATGAAAGTCAGAAAAACTTTTTTTTGTGTTTTGGTGGAAAACATTTAGATTAAACCTTTTTTTTTCTCCTTGGGTAAGGGCAGAACAAAGTCTAAACATATTTCAGCACGGACACTAGTAGTAAACACCAGAGAAAGAAAAGGGCAGTTTTCTTCTTTTGAGTTGCCAGAGGCACACACCCATCCAAGCTTAGCAAGACTCACAGAAGAAAGACACCTACACAGACTTGGAAGCACCCATCAATCTGAGTTTATTAAATATCCACAATTTCACAGAGTTACACAAAACTGCAGAATCCATATGTTCATTCTGAAAATGCAAAGTTTGGGCACGTTTTCACACACTGCACATCAGTGGTAACTTCCTTAATTATTCATAATCAATCATTTCTAACTAACAGTAAATCACAATCTGACTCTGTGTGTGACAGCTTATCTGTCTGAATTATTAAAGTATGCAGTTAAATCATTCCCTCTGCTACACAGCTGTCGGAACATTTTATTGTACTCTTAGTAAGTCTTGATTGCTTTGCACATATTTTAATGAACAGCGTTTTCTGGTTAGTTTAATTAGGGGCAGGATTCAAAGCCAGAGATGGTAAAACTAACACTGTGACCTCTCAAATTATCAAAGCAACTAACAAAATATGACAAGTTTTTAATTTGACCATCTTTTTAAGAACTTTTGGTGTTAGCTGATCTATCTGCAACTGAAACTCTGCATTTGTACAATGCAATTAAACATAAACATATTAGTGCTGTCAACATTAATCACGTTAAAATGACGTTAACGCCATAGCCACATTAACGCGGCAAATCTCCTCTAGCAAGTTAGCCCGGATCGCCACGTGTGTGGGGCTGCATGGGGCTGCATGGCGCTAACTGGCTAACAGAGATTTGCTACATTAATGCAGCTATGGCGTTAACGTCATTTTAACGAGATTAACCCTTTAAAGCCGGTGGGAGCGGGCACGCTCCATTTTCCCTAACTATTTTTAAATCCCGGTAGCACTGCAACCACGTAAGCTAACGCAATAATTTTTTTTGCATATGAAACCGGATGAGTTGTACTTACATCTTATGCCATCAGCTTGTCCTAGGTCACGGTTTTCTTCCACATATTGCTTTGCAAAAATTGCATAAAAAGCACTTGCAGCAACAAAAACATAATATTCCAGAAACACGCTCAGCTGTTCATAACACTTCCTGAATAGAGTCAGCGCGAACTATCACATGTCCGCCATTACCTGCCCCAAACTGGAAGTGACGTCATTTTCGCGGAAATGTAGTTTTTACCATCAGTATATAAAAATTGGTGTATTTCAAAAATAAAACTATGAAGACACTCAAAATAAATTTCCTGTGGTGGGAAACTATTTTGTGCAACTTTTTTGTATTTACAGTTTTGAGGGATACGCCTCTTAAATTTCTGTAACTAGAAATTTTTGTTAAAAAACCAAAAACGATTTTCATTTTTTTTTGTAGTTTATTGCACTTTGTTGCAATTTATGTAATTACTATGCACTTAATGCAGACATATTATTAAAATTTGGGCTACAATCGTTGTATTGATGTATAGCAACTTGAAATGCTCCCAAAAAATGGCACTACAGCATGTACAAAATATAATATAAGCTCTGGTGGATTGGTTCTATTGTAGGTCTTAAAGGGTTAACGCTGACAGCACTAAAACATATATAGTATTTGTTGTGTACATGGACTTTGTACACATACAATAGAGTCCACATTAGAGAATTCAGTGGCAAGAGAAGGAGACCTTTGAATGACCCAGGCTAAGAGTCAATTTGCTACAAATAGACACCCTAAGACAGATGAATATTGTATTGGTCATCATTCAAACGAAAATAAAGGTTTTTAGTTAAACTGCCAGTAAAATACTTTCAGAATTGAGTGCAGATATCAAGATTAAGCATCACATCTTTGATGCTCACCATGACAAAGGCCTCTCTGTCAGAATATCAATGATGTGATGAATTAATGATTTGCGAGTTGTCAAACAATAACGTCTCTGTCACAGCCAGCTATTGATGAGCCATCTAACAGAGAAGGCAAATGATTCGAAGTGGGCTGGTTGTTATGTGCAGTCACTGAATCACAGAAGGGCATCAGAAACACATTTAACCCAAGAATATTTCTCAAGTGTCTGAAATATATACTAAAAAAAGATTGTATAATTGTACTTCCTGGAGATTAAAAAAAGCCCTAAACTTTAAGGTTAAAGGAGAATGTAAGTTGTTATCCATATAACTAGCTTGAACCGAAACAGAGAAGCAATTATGTTAAAATGGAATTTAGTTGACGACCTAGTAGTAAAATGTGACAACTGTATGTTGAGAGGTCAACCAGTTGCAAATTCTTTTGGACAGCAACTCCATGAAATGAATGCTATTCTGGAGCTACTTGCTTTGCAAAATTTAACTCACAGCTCTGACGGGTGTCTAAGACTATCTTTGCTCAAGTGAAATAGGCGCAGTGAGTTGCGGTGGCAGCTTGATCTAATATTCAGCATATGATTCATGCTTTCCGATGTCTTTTAACCAATTAACTGGATCATGAGATTCAACATTAAATTATATATGGAATATATAACATTATTATATATTCCATAACACAAAAAGAACATGAAAAACTGAAACTTTGATTAAGGCAGGGATATGATGTGTTTTCCCTCCATAAATTATAGGGAACAATGCAGTGAGCCATGCTTTGCTAGTTCAGGTGCCGATTGCCATGTAGGGTCAGCGGTGCCAAAGCTGACCTGACAGACAGAGTGGCTGTCCATTGAGGGTATACAGAAATGAAAGCTTCGACCCGGATCAGTGAAGCATCTGACACACAAGCCTGCGCTTTTTCAGTCTCTGAGGCAGGAGCTGCCTTTTCTGTCACTCACTATGCGAACACAAGCACAGACCAATTGGGCAGAAACAAAAGAATGCACACACCAAAATACCAAGATGGACAATTAAGGAGCCTGCTGTCTTCATCATTGTCTTGCTATGACTGATGAAGCCCTTTGCACACATATACTTCTGTAAGACTATAGTGGCGTTTTTGAAATCACTTTTAATCAAATATGTCAAATCACACCCCTACAATGATATTGAATCATGAGCTTTCTCCCCGTGTTGTGACTTTTAAGTTTTTTTTTCCTTTTTGTCAGTTTTTAAAATAAATTATTTTATTTGTTTTTTGGATACAGTAAGGCTCATTTTCCATGAACTGAGGTACCACATTCATGATAGGCAGATCCAGGTGCCAATGATACTACAAATGTGTGCCTCACTTACAAAAAAAAGTAGATTAAATAAATATGTTTTTATATTTAGTATTTTAATAGTGTTGAAATCTGACATAAATGCTTTTAACCCAAGCTTTATGGATATTATAGATGCCAGTTTACGCATTTCCAATGCAATATATTTGAATACCACACAATACAAGGTTAATTGCTAAACATTCTTGTTTTTATGAAAGGTGGTCAATGGAGCACAATATAACCCAGAATATTATGTGCTGTGGAAGATTTCTCTACATACATCATACAGCGCCAGGTTTGTTCATATGTCATTTCTAAGTATTTATGTTTTTTATGATGCTAAATGAGCTAAGTGGTTAGCATTAGTTTTAAGTCAAGGCTAGTTTCTGAGCAACACAAAATCCACATATAATCTCAAGAATCTGCAGCAGTGGTGGCAAAATAACACACAGTGACTAAGAGGGCAGAGACGTGTCAAATGAACATGGTAGCAAAGAGGATAAACAAACTAAAGCTAACATATCATTTGTACTAAAAGGGGTTTGCTAGATATTATTCAGGGATTTAAGAACTTAAAAAAAATTAAAGAACAAATTAAAATGTAGATATGAGGGAAGAACTTGAGGATTATTAAAACCTGAAGCAACAAACGAGCTATCAAGCCAAACTCTATGAGTGAAACGAGATAGCAGTAGAAAAAAAGTTTGAACACTGAAAAAAAGCCTTCCTTCAAATCCAGAAAATATCTCAGAACAGACTGGCAGCCCAATATAGATGAAACTAACTTAACAACATCTGTTTGTTTAGCCTGGGAGGACCAGAGAGCAACTCGGTCTCACAGTTCATTGAGCAATCTCAGAAAACCCAACTCTACAGGGACCTGCAAATACAGGGGTCACACCAAACTTCAAGGCTGAAACCGGACTCCTTTGGTGGATTGTACTCAGTACAGAACAAAAGGAACTAAGTGAAACAAGGAATGATAAAATAAGTTAATATTTATTTTAACCATGAATATGCAACAGGAATAATATTGCAAAAAAATGTGTATAGTGGTATAAACAAAGACTAAACGAGAGATTTAACAAGAATAAATAATTATCAAAAAAAAATTACACAGTAAAAAATTCAGAGATATCTGTATATTCCTCCAAAAGATAACATCTTCAAATTATAATTTACAGATATAGCAGTAATCTCATTGCAATATATAATTAATTTTGATTGGGATGCTGCAAATTTTTAGGGCTAGTGGAAGTAGGTTTACTCAAAAAAGAATCAGGGCAGGTCAGGTACAAGGTATTTATGAAAATGGTAATTTTTGAGACTCTGAACTTAACTTCATTCTGCTAATGTGAAGTTCACTTTTGTAAACCATTTATTTCCTTTGTCTTTGCTTTCTTTTTGGTTGTTAATATAAAGGGAGGAGATTAATATACATAATATTACTGGTTCTTTGGTGAAGCTTAAAGCCCCCAAAAAGTTTTAAAAAATGAGTAAGGTAGGAACATCAGCAACAAACATGTGAGATGCCAAAGAAGCAAAGCCCTGTATTAAAGTCAGCAGTTTCCAGCACCATCTCTTCATCCCTTCATCTTTACCCTCTCCTCTGTGTGTGCCCCTCAGCTCTTCTGGTTAGCGCGTACCCACCACACCTCCCTGTGCAGGTAAGAGGGTTGAGGCTCTGCTGAGAGATAAAAGCTTGCAAGGGCCTCCTTTAATCTTTCCTTTCCATTTTTGAACATTTTTTCCCCTCCAATTCAGCCACCTTCCTCCCATGCCTCACCTCCCGATTTATGACGCTTTTATTGCCGTGTTGTTTAGGTTTGCCTTTTGTTTCTGCCACAAACAGTTGGTGCTTGAATTCCCTGATCTGTTTCTGAATCTCCCCGTCTTTAAAGTCAGTCTCTTTTTTCTCTTTTATTCTCCTTTTTTTAACCCCCTTTCCTCATTCTCCTACTGTCCTTTTGCTGTATGTTTCCCCTCTCCCCTCGTCTCTCAGCTCTTATCGTCATTGTGTTTATATGATTTTGAGAGTTGATAGAAGAACCCTGGGCAATCTTTTACTCAGACGCCAGACTTTCATTTTCCTCTGCCTCATACATCAATCTGCACCTTGCTTTGTTTTTGACCAAAGAGGTATCAAATAGACAGCTCCAGCCAAAGCATATTTATTTATTTCTTTAGAAACGTATTCTCCCAAGCCACTATCAGAGTCGGCAATAAAGGGACATCGAAATGTTATTTCTTAGCTTTCTTCTCCCTTTACCCCTCTCACAATTTCCATTGCTTTCTTGGTCCCAGTGTTGTCATTTTACTTTGAGTGAGCTCTTCTGTTGATCTCCCTGTGTGCCACACTTTGAACTCCTATAAGTAACAGAGAATGAAAAAAATAAAATAAAATACTTGAAGTATTTGCATAGTAAAAGTAAATGAAATACTCTTTAGTGCAACGTTTTCAGCTGATTAAAAAAAAAAAACTATAATCAAGAAGGATCACACAAGACAGCGATTTAAGGTTCACTTACCCATGTGTTCTTTTATTTCGGATGATTGGACCTTTTATCAGGATTTGGTGGGCGTGCAGAGACCATGCTTGATTGATGCTTCCTTGACTCGTCTAGTAGCAACCGGGGTGAAACAACTTTCACTGGCTTCAAGTGTCATTGTGTTTTTGAGAAAATTACATTGTCTGTTGTTGCTGAGCAACTTGCTATAAAAACTACCTTTTTATTCTCTTTATTCCAGCATCACAGCACACACACTAACAGAAAAAAAAAAACGATTAAAAAGTAATTGATGACTAACTTCAACAGGCTCCCACATACCAAGACTTAGTCAATAGCCCTGCTATCAGCTCTTTGAGCCTCTATTTAGGAGTTTGACTTAGATCACGCTCAGAATGATAATGTGCTGAGCAAAAACATTGTTTTTCATGTTCAGTGTGACTAGAAGGTCACACTAACTAGAAGGCTAGTAGGTTCTGGCCTCAACTCCACCATCTGGTCTGGGGTCTTTCTGTGTGCAGTTCACATGTTCTGCCTGTGTCTGTGTTTGGTTCTATCCGACATCTTTCTACAGTCCAAAGGCTCATTGGTGCTTCAACATTGCCATTAACATGCATAAACACAAAAATGACACAACACATGTAAAGTTAGTGTCATTCTTAACTAGCTAGCATTAATATGGTCATGACTGTGACCAACCTACTGGCTGAAAGTTGTTTAGCTTTCGGCTACAAGATGGCAAGAGTTAGAAGCACAATGCATTGAACTGTTATGAACTGGCTGTAAGTAAAAGACAGATGTACCGTTTGACTCTAAAAAACATTTGCCTTCAAAGAAAAGGTTGTGCCCTCCTGCTGCAAGCAACACCTTTCACCGTTCGTCATGAACGGTGGTTGCCGACAGGTCTCTAAGCCTGTGAGACTGAGGCCTAAACAGATGACAGAAATTCTCAGCTAGAGGCTGGAACTTCTTTAACCAGTGGTTAATAGCTATTGACATTTCTCTGTTTCAACTTTTAAATATAGTCCATTATGTAATTGCTGAAGTTCAGTATATAAAAATGCACAGTGCACTTCAGGTTCTGCACTGTGGAAGCACGTGATTTGAGACGAATATTAGTTTTTTGTGTTAGCATGCTAACATCTACTTAATATTTTCCAGTAGTCTCTACAATTGACATTGGTGGCAAGTGTATTGGTTTGACACTGGATATATTAGTGATATAATTTTAAGATGGTGATAACAGGTCAGGGAATTTTCAAAGATAGGAAAATTAATCCTGAGAAGTATTTCATTGTCTGAATCAAAATTCACAACAGTCTATTCAGCGATTGCCTGTACACTTCTTTTTTCAACAAAGGTTCTTAGGTTTGAGATAAAAAGAAGCCAGCCCCTAAGACATCACCAATCAATTCATGAATGGTGAACCATGGATTTCTGCACTGTGGCAGTCTTACGAAAAGTTAAAAGAAAGGAGACATTTCCTTTTGGCCTACAGTGATCGACCAGTCCGGTATTTTCACACTCAAACATAAACACAACAGCTTTTATATCTCTTTGGAATACAGGACGTTTTCACTTTCTCAGGACAGGCATAAAAAATGTCAGTCCAGTCAGTTCAAAGCAGTAGTGGTTCAGTTTAACAGTGGGTGAAGGCTTTCTGTCTGTACAGAGCACGTGGCTGTCTGTCTTTATCTTCCCAGTTGTCTTTGTCGACAATACATCGTACTCAGTATGAGATTTCACTCATCCTGTTGTAAAATCTGATGTATACAGGACTTTCATGTACAGAAAAGAAACAGTCCACAGTTACCAAGGAAATAGACATGTGAGACATTTTTGTTTTTTGTTTTTTGTCTTTTACTTTCATCTTGTAGACTTACTTTCTGTTCATAGAAAAACTGTAACGACATCAATTTGATGCTGTTTCTCTGTTCTTTCAGTTTTTTTCTATTTTTGTTTATTTTTCTTTAAAACGATAAAATCTCCAGCCTCTTATACTTAAAAATTATACTACAAATAATTTTTTCAACTACTCTTAAATATATGTGTGTTGCTATGCATTCTTTTTTTTTCTTTTTGTTAAAATGTTCTGGGTTTTGTTTTTTTGTTTTTCCCGCCTGTCCCATTTGGTTCTTTTGCCATCAGAATTATTGTCTAAAGGCAAAGAAAGATGCCCAACGGATTTACTTTATCAAATGGACCATCCCGGCCTTGCCGTATTGGTCTATTTGATTCACCTTTGCTTTTATTGTTTATTTTATTTTATTTTCACTTGCTACACACGGGACAGACATGATTGGGGGAAAGAAAAGGGAGAAAGAAAGAGGGAAAGAAAAATGTTCTGGGTTTTTAAGTGAAAGAGGAAAGGAGGAATGCTACATAGACTATTTACTATGTTCCTTACAAATCTGTGTCGTTTTTGTCAAGTCACTGGAAGAACCTCAGTTATTGGGTTCTTTGTGGCAACTAAATCCCCAAGCTGCGTTTAAACTTTTTGCAACATAAATCGTCACATGCTGACCAGCTGCCAATAATTAAGGAGTATAACCCTTTTCTTTGTTAATTACTTATATCTTATTATACCAAATGGTAATTAAGTGTGATATTAACATTCAAAATCTAGTAGTACTTTAAGTCCAAACTACATTTATAAAAAGTCAAGACCACAAGTACTTTGTTACATAGTAAGTATGCTGTGGAAGATCAAAGAAGACCATTTAAAGAATTGTGCTGTTTAAATTTGTTTTTTTAATTTGTGCTCTACCAACCTGTGGATCTACATTTTACATTTGTCCAAGATTTATTTATTCTTTAATTAAGGATAAACTCTATAATCCCATGGCAACACCTTCAAGTTTGAGAATTTATTGTTGATCACAATCCTTTGCAGGAACATGACTATACGCATCTTGCTATCCTATTAATTTTGTTTACAGAAATGAAGATAGAAGAAACTCATTAATGGCTAATATTGACAGTAAACATCAGAATAGGATAGTTTCACATTGATTGTTAAGGTGTGGAGGTTGCTGAGCATAATGATAATCATCCACGGAAGGTTTGTATGTGTGTTTGATTAAGATGTGTGGGATGCTGAATAGCAGACAGACATTGTGGATAACAAGCATAGGCACCCCTAATCAAGGCTTTGCTTACTCCTCAGTAACAGTATTAGGTCACCCGTGATTGATTCAAATGAGAGGAAGCATCAAGACATTTTTTACAAGTCTTTTAAGCCTGAATTGCTGTGCGAGTATCAACATACGGAAGTTCTGTTTAATTTCAGTGAGAAAGTTTGGAGTGTATGCACTTGAGTGTATGAAATATAAAAACACAATGGAGCACAAGCCAGAGATTTTTTTAAAAAAAAGGAAAGAAAAATCCTGCACGTTTCATGTTTAGTGTTTTATAGTCCTCAAGAGGGCAGCTGCAAAGAAGAAAGTGTGAGAACAGCTGCACAGAAGTGTTTGAGAAAATCCTAAAATGTGTAGGTGGTTTTTTTTTTTTCAATCAATAGGTCCTCTAAATCAAAGTATTTAATGAGTGTGAACTACTGCTGTGTTTACTTTTTCCTCATTCAAGTTCATCCACGGCATTGGGCAGGATCAATTTGTTTGTTGTCTCCAACACTTAAGATTATTAATTATATTTTTACAATTTAAAACTGAGCAAGTTTATAATTACTTTGGCAATCCTAGGCACTGTGAACCAGTCCAGTTAGAGGCTTGTAATGCATTGTTTATATGAGTATCTTGAGTCATATTTGAGCGATGTCCATGATAAATCACTGTCAAGGTTGGATTTAATTGTTTGCAATTGCCAGCTGCTTGCCTTTTCTGTTACTTCAGATGCTTGATTTTTTTTTTCTTTTGCTGTGTGCTTTGGGGAAGATATAATATTCAGTGCAGCTGTTTTGAGTGTTACCACACCACTGAATGTCAGCTCAGTAGGCTGTTATCACCTTGTTTAATGATGGTGGTTCAGCAGCATTACTGAAAAGACATATAGGCGACGTATTTCCACTTTAAACGTCTCATTGAGATTCGGGAGGTGTGAAAGAGGCATACATCAGATGGTTTTACCCTTGGAGATTTGAGTGTAAAACTTTGTTATTTACTTGCTCTTAACTTTAGTTTTCACATTTTTGTTTCATTTTTACATAGCGAGTGGTTAGATTTAAGGCACCTAAGCTGCTTGAATAGGGTTTGTGAAAGATCATATTTGAGTTAAAATAAAAAACTTCATAATGTCATACACAGATTCTGATTCAGATTTTCTGCTTATTTAAGAAGAACTGCAAGGTACAGGAGTAGATCTTATAGCATTATGTATGGGAGTGATTACAATGATATTGGCTCTTGGCTGGTAAAATTCTAGAATAGTGGGAACTTATTCTTTATAGTTTAGGTCCTACTTTGTTTCACTTTATAGTGAAACAAAGTAGGACCTAAATTTGAATAATGTATATTTTGATTTCCCTCAGGAAATTTAGACCTTTGTAAAAAATTCCTTGACTATTTTCTTGTGGTTAACCTTCAGAGAATGAACTATTTTTCCTAAATCAGTAACTTTAAACCATAAACATTCCCATAATAAAAATGTATTTTAAACTATAAGCATTTAGCGAAACCTGCTGAATTTGAGTTTTGCTTATGGCAAACCATGATTTTTCTGTTGCTTTTGCATGGAAGATGACTCCACATCACAGACCAAAACAGACTTCGTTTAAGCTGAAGAATGTAGCATCAGTTATCAAGACTGCACTTAGCTTTTGCATGCTAAAAGAACTATAAGGTCTTTGGGAACCAGGGGTACCTGAAATAGCTCAGTACCAGTACTCTTTATGAGGGCATTCAATCACACTGCTGTAACGCAAACACAAGAAAATGTATCTCAAAATAACCTTATTACAGGCACAGGGTCTGTCTTACATTTACAAACAGTCCTGACCTAATTCAAGACTTTGAGAAACCCTGATCTGCACACTGCATATATGTATCTAAGGTAGGCAGCTGTAAGCAGCTTATCTGTGTAGTCTACCAATTGAAAGCCAATTTTATAAAAGCCAAATCCATAAGCAGCTTCCAAAACATAGAATTTTGCCGAAGAGAATACCTGAGTGGGAGATTTATCCTTTTGAATGGATTGCAGACTGTTCTGTAGGGCTGGGAGGCTCCATCAGACTTAATGTTTTAGGATGTCACCCATTCTCAATCAAACACAGTTTAGTCAATAAAGGTGTCTGAAGTAAAAAAATCACATCAGTATTGGCCTGGAAAAATGGCCTGTATTTATATAGCGCTTTACTAGTCCCTAAGGACCCCAAAGCGCTTTACATATCCAGTCATCCACCCATTCACACACTGGTGATGGCAAGCTACATTGTAGCCACAGCCACCCTGGGGCGCACTGACAGAGGCGAGGCTGCCGGACACTGGCGCCACCGGGCCCTCTGACCACCACCAGTAGGCAACAGGTGAAGTGTCTTGCCCAAGAACACAACGACCGAGAGGGCTCGAACCGGCAACCTTGCGATTACAAGGCGAACTCCCAACTCTTGAGCCACGATCGCCCTTATCGTAGTTGACAGAACAAAAGATACTGTAAAGTATAAACTCTACACCCTGATATTGTAAAGCAAACTTGAGTAAACTTAATAGTCCCATATTCTTTGGAAAACAAAGATTGAAATGCTGATTTGTACACGAGAAGAAGATAGTTTTCAACTTCCTGGATAGACAATTATTATCCTTTAGAATGACATAGAAATACACAGAAATCAGGAGCTTGGACACTGTAATTGGGCAGAATACATACCCAAAAATACTGAATAATTACCATTAAAATTGCAATTGCTCTCTTCAGTACTACACTGCTTAACAAATTTAATTGACTACCACCCATTTGGTTAGTACCAATACCTGTTCCATTAGTTCTTTATGTGCAAGGTCTTTAATCAAAATGTTTTTAATGCTAGAATATAATTACTAACCACAAACTTTCAAATTTGCTGTTTTAGAAAAAAAGCTGAAAAAATAGTATAACACTTTATTTTGCCAAATTACAGTTATTTACTTGCATTCCCGAATAATGGTTTCAGTGGTTAAATGTTATGCTTGATTATTTTCTGACCTCTCAGAGAAGTCCAGTTCACCATCTCAAATTTGGATATAAAAACATTAATTCAGTAAATTTTAGTTTCAAACACATTTTTGACAGTTTTCTAGAATATTTGTGTTTTCTTATTTTCATTACAGGTGGTCTAATACATTTCTTAAAGCTGTAAATAGTAGTACTTAAAAAAAGTAGCTGTATCGAGGATATCAACATTTTGGAATCCAATCTGCATGCCAGGTAATTGCAGCACCTACAACCTTTTCTATGTAGCAGTTTGAAGCCTAAATGAAGCTCTGACCTTCCATTTGCTCTCTCTTTATCAGTTCCTGTTTTTCTTAAATTGGTTTGATTTCCTTAAGGTGCTTTTTTTTCTTTCTTTCTTTTTCTCCTTCCTTTGATTAAATCAAAGCCCCTGTTTCTCATCTCACACCACATGCTTTAGCCACTTCTTTGACGAGGTGCGTTCACAGTCTCCATGATTTCTGATCTTTCAGTTATGATTTAAGTTGAAATACACAGGAACACATTTACACTGAGTCCACTGAGTGTTTGCGGCTACATTTACACTTTCTGAAGTCTTCGTATTTTTTTTAATTTATTTAAATATCAAAGAGCCATTTGAATGTTTAGAGTAAATAATGTAGCTGAAAGTAAAGCAGAGTTAACATATCTCTCATTTAGAGTTTAGGTTTATAGTACTACTAGTATTATTATAAATACTGCATAATAGATTGGCTAATAGTTTTCCGTGTTAGCTCCACAGAAAACAGAAACTCTGTATACATATGGAACTGATGAAATGCCTTTTCCTCTCTGCTCTTGGCAGTCAACTGGAACTCTTTGAAAATTAGGTGATTTAATCTGAAGCTCATTCCCCATTGCATTAAAACACACATTGTGTTTAAATGAGCTCTAATTAAGGCCTTACTATGCATTTTGGATAAATGGTGGCTTCAGTTTTTTGAATCTTGTTAATGTTTTTCCACTTATCATGGAAACACATTATTATTTTAACTATACACTATCCCAGCCCTCTCCCTTTAGGTAAAAGTAAATAACACAGAGGCAAAGAAAAGAGGAAAAAGAAAAGAGAAAGCACAGACAGTAAAATAAGGAAACAGCTCATTATTACAGCTAATGCTTTTGAGTCACTTATCACTAAGTAACAGCACAGGTGCAGGCAAGCCATTATAACAGTCGCAAAGTGTGCTGGGATAATGGAAGGTCCCCAAAAGACCACCTTTACTTTCTGAGGACGTTGGAAACACCTGTATGGGCAATTACAGACAAGGAGCAACAATGCACAAGAGTCAAGAATGTTCACAGCACAATTTCTAATTAAACCATAGGGTTAAGGGAATTGGGAGGGAAAAAAATCCCCATCACTTTTATGATTGAACAACAAAACAAGGATAAATCTACTGTGGGGTTGTTCAGATGAGGAGCCCTCTAACTCCCAAGGAATGATCAAAACACAAGCAAAGAGAAAGCAAAGAGAGAGGTTCCTTCTTGTCTGCTTTACACTGATATGCTGTTAGCGGTGTTTAAAAATGCACCATTAATTTCTCTCTCTCTCTCTCTCTCTCTCTCTCTCTCTCTCTCTCTCTCTCTCTCTCTCTCTCTCTCTCTCTCTCTCTCGCCGGCATAGTATACTGAAACATGGTCAAAATGGGAGACGCCCCCTAGGGTGGTGGAGAATGACCGAGCTAAGATCCTGTGGGACTTCCAGGTAAAGACGGACAAAATGTTGGTGGCTAACCAACTGGACAAACAGAAGAAGACGGCTAGTGATAGATGTAGCAGTTCCAAATGACAGCAACATCAGAAAGAAGGAACACGAGAAGCTGGAGAAATACCAAGGGCTCAGAAAAGAGCTGGAGAGGATGTGGAGGGTGAAGGTAACGGTGGTCCCAGTGGTAATCGGAGCACTAGGTGCGGTGACTCCCAAGCTAGGCGAGTGGCTCCAGCAGATCCCGGGAACAACATTGGAGATCTCTGTTCAGAAGAACGCAGTCCTAGGAACAGCTAAGATACTGCGCTGGACCCTCAAGCTCCCAGGCCTCTGGTAGAGGACCCGAGCTTGAAGGATAAACCGCCCGCAGGGGCGAGGGGGGAATTTATTCATTTTTTAATAGAGAAAGAGAGAGAAAAAGAGCCCATTTAAACTACCACTCTCAGTTGTCAGCTGAAACATCAGCTCCCATTGGCATTTTACACGATATGACTAGCATATTGATTACTAGGTAACCTAATGATAGGTAGGAGGACTTAATTGAACTTAAAGGTGCAGCCAGTAAATTGTCAGCTTTGCACAAGAAGGGAGAAAAAGATAAACTGCCGCTATCCAAAGACTGAAAAACAAATCTGCCTACCAACACCTTTCAAGGATGATTGTAATTAAAGCTGATCTTTAAAGAAACCTTTTACTTCACACAGTAATCTTAGTGGATAGTAGACTAGTCTTCACCTTTCCTCTTATTTCTAAAATTCTTGAAATGCAGAATTCACATACTGTAACAACCCTTATTGTGTTATAGCACCACTAGGGGGGATTGCCCTACTATTGTAGTAGTTGGGGGAGTCTCCTAGTGGGTGTGTGAGTATAGCGTGGCAGCCATTACATGCTGCTCGTGTTCTGTTCTCAGGACAGACCTCACCATTGTAACGGCCTGGCGCCGGCGACTACCGATCCCCGCACATGTATGTATGGACAGAGTAGAGCCGTGGAGACCTGGCTTGTATGGTCTTATGTTGCTGACAATGAATAAAGGTCTGTTGTTTAATTTAACTGACTGGCTTCGAGTTATCCGGCTAACCTCCACACCTCATGCCCTCTGGACCTGCTAGCCGCTCCTTCCTCGCCAGACTGCTGTTACAATACACATACAGGGTATTGCATAATCAGGCCTAGCAGTTTGGATTTGGGAGACAGACACCCTCTCTACTGTGTAGAGTAGACACAAAATTTTCCATTTTGAAAAAAAAAAAATATATAGTTAGTGCTGGATGAGGTGACCCTGAACTATCCCTTAGTTTTACTCCTCATTTCGGCTCGGACTGCTGCAAGACTCCAAGAGGCATGTCTTCTCCACTCCCTTCTTTTCACTCACTTCATGTTTATTTACAGTTGCAACCTGGCATTTTTGTCTCCCTTAGTCTGTGATTTATTAGGGGCACATTAAGAAAAAAAGTGTCCGTTTAGAGAATAAAGTAGAAATTTTAAACTCAAACTCGAAATAGTATTTTGAGAAAAAAAGTAAAAGTATTATTTCAAGAAAAAACTTGAAACGCTATTTTGAGTAAAAAAGTCAAAATATGAGATTACAGTTGTAGTTTCATGCCAAACAACTGCCATGGCTCCTATTATCTCTGCAAAATATTCTGTGCAGTTAGTGAAACAAATTAATTGTCTATCTTATTGTGTCTTATGATTACAACAAATCTTCTGTATTGCATGAAGGTGTAACCATCGGTATCTTTGCATGTGACCATTGATAGTCATTTGATTTTGCACAAATCCGGCCAACTCTTCCAACTTTGACAAGATGAAGCTTTCTCCACCATCTTTTCAATGTCCTCGTACTTATCACCACACTGTATTTAAGTGACCGAGAAATAATCTCTTTGTAACTGATTTTGAAGCACAATTTCATTAACCTTTTATGTCCCACAGTTACAGACCGCTTGCTATAGGGGGTTGCTAGATTGCTGTTTTTCTTTTTTTCCCCAAATACTGTAGGATCTTTACCTTACAGTATAAAGCACTGTTTTAGCTGTAGCAGGTCTTTGTGTGTAGTCATTGAGTAGTGTGAGCCTGTGGGCCACTGAAGCGCATTTTAGTTGGTGGCTATGATTTTCATTACTTTAGATAATTGAATATTTGTTGTGATTTTTCTTTTAATATTGATATAACAGTGTTGTCGTTTCTTTGTGTCAATAGGACTTCCATTTGGGGGATGTAAAAATTTAGGGGCTTGTATGAGATTTTAAAGAATGCTTATTAGATGCTAAGTAAAGCTTACTTAAGATGACTGTTAGGACAACAGCCATCATTGCAAGTCTGCAGTATTAAGAATAACTTGATATTTCTGACTGTACAATACTAATTGTTTACTTACTGACAAACATTTCAAGTTCAACTAAATGAAAAAACAATTTGTGGTAACCTGAATATGATTAAAAATAATTAACAACAATTTTTTTAATGATGTTAAAATGAGCCCAACTTTTATTTTCAAACACAACAAAGTATAACAGCCAACATACTGGACACTGTTCTGCTGAACAACAAACAATTATATTGCCATCACTGTTATAATCTTACAATGAAACAAAGTCTCAGATGTAATTATTCTGAAAATAAGTTTAGGCCTACCAGAAGTTTGTTTTGTACTTACTTATATAATCAAAATAAAATAGTTGTTGTTCTGTCACAAGTGCAGTCTCTGATTTAAACAACACATTTGTTTTTCATTCCAACACATGAGCTGAAATGTTGTATTACTTTAAGGATGGCTTGTTTCCAGTCCAGGCATTACTGCCTGAATGACTATCATGGATCGAGGTGATCCAAATGTAGGTGCAGAAGAAAGTCTTTAACTTCCCTTAAGTACAGTGGCAGTGGATGTGGGTTGGAGATGCAATGAGCTTGAACCTGCAGGCGACCATCTTCACTGACCACACCATCTGTGACGGAGGACTCATCTCTCCTGGTGTCCTGCAAGCAAACAATCACATTTTTTGGAACATGAACTTAATTGCTTTCTTAAAGGAGCTTGCTTCTTCGACATCTTGAAGAGTTCTAAACAAATGTCTGTCCTCCTCCTGAAAATCTTATGTACGCAAACACGCGTTGCAACTTCTTATCTTGTGCGCGTTTTTTATTTTGACAGCGAATGCGCACCTGCGGACCACTTATGTGCAGCCCTGATTATTTAGCTCGTCATATTGCAGCCACAGAAATTCTTTTGTCCATGAAACCATAAAGCTGCACTTTCGTTTTGCCTTATAGTCTGATTTGTCATAACTTTTCCATTTTGTGGTAAGCTTTTCTTTGGCTGTCACTTCTTCACCCTGACCTGTCTTATTTGGCTCAGCAGAACTAAAATATATATCCTGCTGCTTTTACACACGCACTCACATAACACTCAGCGATTCTCTGCGCGATCAACCTCTCACATGTTTAAGCTTGCTGCGGGAGATTTCACTTGTCATGTTTGCGTAGTAAGCTAACGATTGATAAGACGATGTCAGAGGAATTGGTGCGCAAATTATCATCACTCACCAATCAGTGCTGTCGCTCTCTATACACAGTTCGCGAGATTGCAAAGTGAAAGCAAAAAACAAGCACAAATTCAAACGCGATTTCAATATGTCACATATTGACAGTGGCTCACCGAAGCCAATGACATAATTACCCAGCTACATTTCCGAAAGAATGCAAAAGCATTGACATATATTTTTCCTTCCTACGATAGCCCGACGGGCAGGGCAGAGATAGATTTTGGTAGCACGACTGGAAAAATCGCTAGCCCCGGGACGTCGGGCTAGCGATTTTGCGAGCCCTGTATCTGATTGAGGAATCACTCATCTTTGGAAAAGAGAGTTTATTACAGAGAAATGGCTCTTTCCAAAATAAAAGCTATACTATACGCTTCTTCTGGGCTATATTCTCAGCAGCATATTAAACATATCAGGTCCCCATAAGGAGAATCATGTGCTAACAGCTGTCTAAATGACTCGGGTAAAGTTTGTAGCATGCATGCTTGTTGTTTTTGTCTGCTTCCACTTGTCTTTGCACTAGGATGATGTCCGCGTAAATGTGCAGTCATATTCGTTGTGTTCCCACTAGTGCTGTCAGCGTACATCTCGTTGAAATGACGTTAACGCCACAACACGGCAAATCTCCGTTAACGAGCTACCGCGGATCGCCCCGTGCGTAGGGCTGGACGGCAACACGTTAACGAGCAAACTGCGCTAACACACTAGCTCCCACCCATGTAATTGAGCATTGCGTGGCACATCCAACATACTGTTTTACTTTAGTCCATGAAGCGCTTACCTTCAGGGTCATACGTCACATGAAAACCAAAATAGTTCCAAACGCCAGATCTGAATGAGGGTGGGGGAGGTTCAATTTGCCATGTTGCAAGGAGAGCTTAACTTCTGTCTCGCTAGCTTGCCCTGCGCTCAGTGAATCTGCGTTTGACTACTCTAGGCTACGCCTAGGCTGCACTGTCGAGCGCAGATCCACTGAGCGCTCAACACAGACAGCATCGTCAGAAGGAAAGTTGATAAAATAAATTAAAAATTTTGCATTGTTCGATACATATGCGTACTGAACCGAAAGCACTGTATCGAACGGTTCAATATTGATACGAGTATCGTTGTACCCCTAATATATTTAATATATATATATATATATATATATATAAGATCCTGATCCTCCGCTAAGATCCTGAGGGACTTCCAGATACAGACGGACATAATGGTGGTAGACAAACAGAAGAAAGAAGACGGCCGTAGTGATCGATGTAGCGGTTCCGAATGACAGCAACATCAGGAAGAAGGAACACGAGAAGCTGGAGAAATACCAAGGGCTCAGAAAAGAGCTGGAGAGGATGTGGAGGGTGAAGGTAACGGTGGTCACAGTGGTAATCGGAGCACTAGGTGCGGTGACTCCCAAGCTAGGCGAGTGGCTCCAGCAGATCCCGGGAATAACATCGGAGATCTCTGTCCAGAAGAGCGCAGTCCTGGGAACAGCTAAGATACTGCGCAGGACCCTCAAGCTCCCAGGCCTCTGGTAGAGGACCCGAGCCTGAAGGATAAACCGCCCGCAGGGGCGTGCTGGGTGTTTTTTTTTTAGTTTTTTTTTTATATATAATTAGTTAGTTATGGCTATGGATTGAAAATACCCCCCACACCCCACCCCTAATGGCTGCACCTCCCGAAGAATTTTGTCTGTGCTCTTATCTCACTTTTTTATTTCAAACAATCAACAGAAAATTTCACAGACATATTTTTATGTAAGGTTTTAAAGGCTGTGGTGTTAATTTTTAAGTAACATGAGCCCAGCGACAGCAGCAATGCTAGGCTAACACTAACTAGCTAGCAAGATTATAAACCTGGTGCTAAACTAAGAGAAGCCACAAAATCAGTTTGAATAAGAGTAAACATTTACTCACCAAGTCAGTGTATCAAGTAAAGATCCACAGCAATGACAATAATCTCTTGAGCTGACGCCTTTCCAGGTTTGCTCAACATATTCCATAACAAATGCTGGCACCATCAACATGCGGACTGATCCGCGAGGGAGGAGGACGGTAGTGATGTGGCATTTTCAAAACACATCTTTCATCCTTCCATACTGAGAAGCAAAACTTCCAGCTTACTTAGTTTTTCTAAGTTAAGACAACTCAAATAAATTGAGTTTATCAGCATTTTTGCATAAAATGTACTAGTAACTTATTTAAATCGAGTTCTAATAACAAAGTGATAAAAACTGAGTTCAGCCTATTTAATATTTTTAATTAAACAATATTACATTTTACAGTGTAGTGCTTCAGTTGTTATAGTAACTACTGAAGCACCAGTTACTGTTTCACTATTTGACTTCAATAAAAACAATTGATTGGTTCCTGTATTTTCAGATACCAATGTTGATACTCACTTTGTCATGTTCGAGTATATAGCTAGTTTGCTACATTGGCCACAGCATGTTTGTGGTATAATGCTACTGTTAAAGTTGACAGGTCAAGCTCGGGAGATTTGTTATGCCCTATCTTCCAGCAGACTACCACGTTGGCAGTTGAAATCTCTTGGCTCACAGTATAAATGTTGCAGCATATCATCTCTCCTCCAGTCTGATCCATGTCATAGATTTAGTGATACTCACAAACAATTGCCAGCCCCATAATAGACCAAAGAAGCCACAGGCGAGACCCAGCTAGGCCTACAAGTGTTCTATGGTGTCAAACACATGTGTTGACGCTGTAACAACCCTTATTAGGTTATAGCACCGCTAGGGGCTGTCATCCTGTTGTTGTAGTAGCTGGAGAGTGTTGTAGTGTGAGTGCAGTGGCAGCCATTACAGCCGAGCATGCTGCTCTCCGTGCATCTATTTAGAGAGAGACCGTCCATTGTAACGGGCTGGCGCCTGCTAGCCGCTCCTTTCTCACCAGACTGCCGTTACAACGCCAAGACTTAATAAAGCCCACATGAAACACTTCTTCCACACTCTTAGATCACAATTTCAATGAGCTGGAACTATGGAAAAGATATTGGAAATTTCCTAGAGGCTCTCAGAATTATTGCTATGGTGTATGATAAGTGGATTCTAGTTCATCTTGACTTACGGTACACTGGTTTAGTTGTTTGTTTCTTTTTTGTAACATTAACAAACTTCTGTTTGTTTTTATGAGAGGGGGTGTTACAGCTCTAGCAGGTCTGTGTGTTGTGTTGGTGTGTCTTTTCTCATTTAGTAGCTCAGCTGCTGCCCATCTGTCCTGAGTGGACAGCTGTATGCGTTCAACAATCAGGCACTCAGCAGTATAAGTATAAGCTCCATCAATACGCTAGAGCTTACGTGGCAAATTCTGCTTGTGTTAGCTAAGCTTGGTGTTTTCTTTGCACTGCTAGTAAGTAGCAGGTATCCCCTGACAGCAGAAGTTGCATGCTAGGCTAGCTAGGATAGCTCAGAAGGTAGTGTTTGCCACATGATGATGATTGGAAGGTTGGGTGTTCAAGTCCACCGAAAGGCTACCTAGGTACCCTTGAGCAAGGTACTGTCTCTGCTCCCTAGGCGCTGGATTGGTAGTTACCCACTGCTCTAATGAGTGAATGGGTTAAATACAGAGGACTAATGAATTTAACCCTTTAATAAACAGTAAGCAGAATTGATATTGTCCTTGCAACATTGGAATTTCATAAATGCACGAATGGCTTGGCGCGCAAAGGAATAACGTCACAACAAAGTGATTGGTCATTTGCAATGTTGAACCTGGAACAACATTTTCATGATGGTCTGGGAACAACACCAACACGAGGATATCAGATCATCCCTCTCAAACACCATCATAAAGTTTGCGGATGACACCACAGTGGTTGGACTCATCTCAAGGGGGGATGAGTCTGACTACAGAGATGAGGCCAACAGACTGACTGAGTGGTGTTCAGTTAACAACCTCCAACTGAACACCATGAAAACTAAAGAACTTATCTTGGACTTCAGGAAGGGCAGAGCAGACCCGGCCCCACTTTACATTCACGGGAACTGTGTGGAGAGGGTACGCTCCATGAGGTTTCTGGGCGTGCAGATCTCTGATGACCTCTCCTGGACTGCAAATACTACGGTGGTGGTTCTAACGTACGGCATAACAACATGGTATGCAGGGTGATCAGCTGCGGACAGGAAAGTACTGCAGAGGGTCATCAACACAGCCCAGAAGATCACTGGCTGCTCTCTGCCCAGCCTGGAGGTCACTGCAAACTCTCGGTACCTCAGCAGAGCTGGCAATATCATCAAGGACCACTCTCACCCCAGCAACCAACTGTTTGAACTATTACCGTCAGGCCGGCGGTACAGGTCACATAAAACCAGGACAAACAGATTCAGGGATAGCTTCTTTCCTAGAGCTATCACCGTAGTAAATAAGCACAAAAACAACTGAACCTATTCCATACCGTCACTGTCATTATATTATGCTGCTATTCATACTGTCATTATATTATTGCTGCTATCCTGTATATATTGTACATACTATTGTTTGAGTACTTACGATTGTTTTTTTGTACTTTTTATATTTTACATTTATATTTATTATTGAAACTTGCACCAAGGGAGTGGCACTCCAATTTCGTTGTACTCTGTACAATGACAATAAAGGCTATTCTATTCTATTCTAAAAACCTTTATGTTTGTTGCTGTTTTGAGGGTCTGTGCTAAGCTAATCTAAGATAAAAAATAGTGGAAGCTTATTCATACCCATATCATACTTGAAATAGCTACTGTACTGCAATAAATGTAGGATCCGTCTCTTTTTTTCTACATTTTGGCAACCATTGGAAGATATTTAAGTGATGCAGCTAGTCTTTAAAGTTAAATGATATGCATTTTTGCTAATGTTAACCAGCTTATCCCTAAGCTAGTTTGGAGTTTTTAAAAAGTAATAGTAAGAGACAGCAAAGGTGACTGACAAACCTCACACTGTGAAATGATGAAGACTCCTCATACAGTTTTAACACACTCAATTTTGGTGGTTTTTTCTTTCTTTTTTAAAGTAAAACAAGTATCTTTTATCTTACTGTTCATATAACCCAAATTTCAATCGCACAGTATACTGTATTACTGGAATCTTTTTTTTTCTCTTTTTTTTTTTTACATAAATTGTAGCTGGCAGAAAATTTCTTTCATATCTTACATATTTTTCATAGGGCAAGTACTGTGACATGTCACTGTAAGAGTCAGAAAAGAATGATGAGGGTCCGAGTAAATAATGCACGTGTGCACATGCATTTAAGAGCAAGAAACAGACCTTCTTAGCCTAGTGTGTGCAGACAGCTCAGCACCTGAGGAGCAGCGGGTGATTACCTGCCTTAATGGGCTTAACATGCATGACAGTAGGAGGTCTGCTGTCCATCAATCAGGGGTGAGTTGTGCAAGGTACACACACTCAATTAGGGACCAACAGGGGAATAAAGAAGGTGATGGTGGAAATGTGACGTGAAGAAGGGATGATGAAAGAAAAAAAAAGCTGCAGTGAAAGAAACTCCTGTAATGATTTTTCTCGTTAAAAAGAGGGCCATTTAAAGCTCTTTAACCCTCAACATTGACAATTTCTATATATTTCCCCTTGCTCTCAAGCTTCTCTCTTTATAAAAATCTATGGAACCACTATTTTTCCCCCTGTGCTAGACAAAGTTGATAGCAGATTAAGACATCTGTAATGCAGCACTTCAGCCATCCCACTATATTTTTTTCAGGGCCTGAAGCTTTTATATCTATTTATCATCATAGCCATTAGTAAGAGTAGAGATATTCAGACGGTGCTTTCCCATGATAGTGTGTAATGATCCCAGCTTCTAGCTCTATGTAACATCCCCAGTCCATAGCTCTGATTTAGGTGAGGGAAAATATTCGAATAGAGAGGTTTATATTTATTCATGACTTTATTGTGAAATAAGTCATAACCAAATTCCATGCAGTATTGTGTTACTTTTTATGCCATGTGTTTTAAGTTAATCTGTGATAAATGTTTTAAACACAAGGCCTTCAGAATTTCTTATGATTGTCAGAAAAGCGCCCATTTTAGCTGCTTAACCCTTTAAGACCTACCATAGAACCAAGTCCGCCAGAGCTTATAGTATATTTTTACATGCTGTGGAGCCATTTTTTGGAGCATTTCAAGTTGCTATACATCAATACAAACATTATAGCCCAAATTTTAATAATATGTCTGCATTAAGTGCATAGTAATTACATAAATTGCAAAAAAGTGCAATAAACTACAAAAAAATAGAAAATCGTTTTTGATTTTTTTAACATAAATTTCTAGTTAGAGAAATTTAAGAGGCTTATCCCTCAAAACTGTAAATACAAAAAAGTTGCACAAACTAGTTTCCCACCAAAGGAAATTTATTTTAAGTGTCTTCATAGTTTTATTTTTGAGATACACCAATTTTCATATACTGCAGGAAAAATGAAAAAATATATTATAGTGCAAATTTGCAAAATAACAGCATATGCATCAAAATAAACTATTTCCAGCAGTGCAATATGAGTCCTCAGCATCCCAGAATCGATACAGAAAGTCATAAAGTCAAACATAACTTTTAAAAACACAAGTATAGGCTCATAAGGCCATGATGGTAAAAAACTACATTTCCGCAAAATGACGTCACTTCCGGTTCCGGGCAGGTCATGCCGGACATGCGATAGTTCGCGCTGATGGACGTAGGAAGTGTTACAAACAGCTGATCGGATCGGCAAAGCGTGTTTCTGGAATATTATGTTTTTGTTGCTGCAAGTGCTTTTTATGCAGTTTTTGCAAAGCTATATGTGGAAGGAAACTGTGACCTAGGACAAGCTGATGGCATAAGATGCAAGTACAACTCCTCCGGTTTCATATGCAAAAAAAATTATTGCGCTAGCTTACGTGGTTGCAGTGCTACCGGGATTTAAAAATAGTTACGCAAAATGGAGCGTGTCCGCTCCGACCGGCTTTAAAGGGTTAAAATCATCTAATAGTCAGACAGCTATAATATTCTAGTTAGTTGGACAAGAGTAGAGGTTTTCAAAGAGAGTAATAGGTGGGTAATATCTGTGCCACAGTGTGAAAAAGACAGCTTGGCCACCTGTGTCTCACTATGGTAGCTCACAGAGTTACAGATCAATAGATTAAATACGATATTGTCTGGGGTACTGGCATCAAAGCCTAAGACTATCAAACATTATTTCCTGTGAGGAATATGACAAAACTGAAGAACAAGAACTTACAAAGTGAAAATTAACAAACTTGCTGTGACATTACTTTTTAGTCCTTTTGTGCATCATTAGCTACAGTAACAACATGGCTCCAGGGATGGCACTGTCAGTATGGTAGATAGTATGCAGCTCTGGACGAACCTAAATCCCTTTGAAAATACTGGCATAATTGCTATGAAATTTGTTACTGATGTTTCCTAATTACTCGATGATCCTGTTGCTACCATTTTGTTTTTGCTTGATATTCTTTGCTAACTATTATATGGGCTGTCATTTGGCAGACATGTAAATTTGCCCTCAAGATGAACAACAATCTCCTGGGTAATCCTTTAGCTTTTCATGTGGCATCACCATGGCTTGTGCTATGCTTAATGACCAAATATCTGACATTTGATTAAATGCCAGGTATACACACTCACAGGCAAAAGAATGCAGTACTGTGCAAAAGTCTCAAGCCACCCCTCATTTCTTTCACCCATTGTGGCCAACTTGTACATGGAAGAAGTGGGGAAAAGGGTTTGTTATCTTTCTCTGGAACACCACCAAGTCATTGGTTCTGGTATGTGGATGACACCTGGGTGAAAATCAAATCTCAGGATGTACCACAATTTAAGGATCACATTGGTCTTGTCCAAATTCATGGGCTGCATCCTCCTGAGGGCGCATTTGTAGATCGATTACGTCACAGCGACGCGCCGAAGGCTGTCCAAATTTGTAAACTCCTCCGAATGCAGCCGACAAATGCGTCCTCCTTTTCCCCGAATTTGAAGGATCGGTCGGGTATGTCCTTTGTGGCCTACCATATCCCAGAATTCATAGTGCGGCCCAGCCAAACTCCAATTTCCAATAATGGCGGCCGCTACTAAGTTTTAAAATTACTCTTACTAATCTTTCTGGGTCACAAAATAAACTTTTAACATATTTTCAGGTGAGAAAGTAGCTGTGTAAACATCAAACATCTGCTCGGTTTATCAAGGTACTGCATATTTGCAAAAGTGCTTCGATGTTTTCGGAGCATCTGCTACCCACCAGCTCGACAGCTAGCCGGGAGCTCGAGGGTCACTGAAGCCGCCGAGAACGGCACAACTCCCGGCACATCATTTTCAGATCACCGCGGAGTTTCGCTACACTGGTTAAACGTAATATATAAGTCACTTAGACAACCTAAACATTTTATTGTTGGGCTTTTTTCAGTGTTTTATTTGTTCGTGAGTCAATCGGTTTGGCTGAGATTAAAGTTATTAGATTAGATAAAATAAAATGTTATTAATCCCCCGGGTGGGTTCCTCCGGGATTTTTACACAGCTGACTAAACGTCAAACAGAAAACTGATTAAACAGAAGTGTGAGACGGTTGAGAATTTATGCCAGTGTCCTGTTATATTTTAGATAGCAAGGAACAGACGGCTGAGTTTATTAAACTCCACCGAGACAGCGGTGACGCTAATTAGAAGGCTAGACCGTCCAATTTCCCCAGCCGTTTACTTCTGGCCTACCCGACCTTCTGAGGACCCGGCCCACGTAGACCGCGAAGGCCGGGTCCTCAGGAGGATGCAGCCCATGAATTTGGATACGACCATTAACTTAGTGGACCTGTACTGGCCTCGTAGAACCACTTTCTACTATCCAGGAGTTAAACACCTCCACACAAAAGTCACTGACGCCAGAGTGGGTTTAGACTTTGCTTTATATGGCAGGTGTGAAACTGTAACAACAAAATACAGTATATATGAGTGACAAATTAAATAATTACTTGAGGAGCTGCGTGACCAAGTGCTAATGCTAACACCAAACAACTGTCTACGAACCATAAATTAGCACGCGTAAAACAGCATCTAATTAACTGCTATTAATCAACATAAAAGTGCCAAACAATAATGCATACTCACAGGGAATGCCTTTTTATCAGCCTTTCACAGCATAGATCACATTCAGTCGATTGTCTGATTCTTTCTTACACTTCCCCCGTCTGCACACGGACCATGCCTTTCTCTTAAAGGGCCAGTGCACTAACCAAACAAATCAAACATGTACAAATTTGACAACAGTCAGAACAGGACCAACACATCGAACTCACCAGGGAGGATATGAAAAGTGGCAGGTTAGCCTTCTTAGACTGTGAGATTTCCATCATTTAAAAGTTGACGTAAACCTACGCATACAGATCAGTATGTAGGGTTTGACTCTCATCATCCACTTGAGCACAAACTCGGTGCCATCAGGACGCTACAACACAAAGGGAACACCCTCCCCACAGCAGCCAGAGAAGCAGAAGAACATCAAGAAGGACCTGTAAATGTGGTTTTCCCACCTGGACATTTGTCAAAGCTGGGTAGGCACCTAAAGAAAGCTCCAGGTGATCCAGGAGAGAAGGAAGCTGCCTTGGCAAAAACCCTTAGTGATCCCTTATGTGTCAGGAGTATCGGGAACAGTTGTGAGACATTTTTTCTAAAACAGTGTCTCTGTGGTTTTTAAACCCCCAAAACACGCTGCAACAAAAATTGATCCATCCGAAGGATGGGGTTCCCCAACACAAACAGAGTAAAGTACTGTAAGCTGTTAAGTGCCAGGAGGATTGACAGGATTTATACAAATCCTGATTTGGGAAACCAAACAACCTCTGGCTAAGCAGATGGCACAACACAGAAGAGCTAACTTGCCAGGACTTTTCAGAGACTATTTAAGTCTCTGAAAAGTGTGAGGTACAAGGATCGGACTGATGATGAAATAAAAACAGAAGATTTCCAGAGAAAAACTCTGATCTTGAGAACGAATTAATTATTTAAAAAAAATACAAGAAATTCTGGTTTCTTGGAAACCAAATAAAGAAATTGACGTGGTTCAAGACTTTTACCCAGTCTTTTACCCATCTGTAACCCTTCGATCATTATAATTCTCTCTTAAAGCATTCAGCATTCAGAAAAACTGTTTTAGTATGTAGGGTCTTCTTCAGGAAAGCCAGTTAAACACAGGTTCAATAATTTAACAAACTGCACCATAGCCTAGTTTATGAAGCAGGCACAAACCGGTAGCTGAGGATGAAAATCAAATGGTTCTCACGTGTGAGCTGTGTCTATACAGCACAATTGAAAATAACTGAGGTAAATCATTAATAAGGCATAAAACAATCAAATAAGCCACAAGGTGAAATGAATCAGATAGGTTGTGTGAAAGTGCGAGTGAGTAAGTGAGTGAGAGGAAGACGTGGGCTAGGGAAGAAGGGCTAGGCAGAACTGAATACACAAACTGAAGGGTAGTGAGGGCCCATAATGTTAACTACAATATAAGCACAGGCCAGCTAGGATGGGATGAGTTGGGGACAAGTTTACTGGGCACAGTACAAGGCAACCACATGAGTGATTACCACCTTACGCAAAATTCAACCTTTAGCCATTCCAGTAAAGTATAATCCCAAAACCCAAATCTTCCTATTTCTGTGATTCAACAGAGAAGCCTTAATGACTTCCAAACTGTTTTCTTTTTTCATTTATGTTCTTAAAGTCTCAGAACACTGAAAGCTTATTGCAAACAGATTGCAGTTAACATTTTGTGACTTTTTTCTAATTGAATTTTAACGATCATGCAGTTGTATGACAGTCATGACATGGCGATGGGTAAATAGTCGCATATTTTCCATCTGTGTCACCATAGAAAAGCTGAACAAATGAGCATGAGGAAAACTTGCAGCAGCAAACCAGTCCTGTAGTGTGAGTAGTTTGAAATGCTTAACCCAGGAGACAGGGCTATTTCATTTTTACATTTTTATTTATTTATTTTGAATAGGCCTCAGAGGTACCCATTGCTCTAATATCATCCATTTTCAACATTTTTAAAAGCTCCGATCACAGTATTGCAAACAGTTCAAATTAGAGGAGGACACTCTGCTTTCAAGTTTTTACAAAGCCACGATTAATTTGTCATGCTCCTGTAGGTATGATTCACATATGTGTAATCAGGTTACTGCTGTTCCCTGCAAGCACTATAATGATCTAAACCACAAAAATGATGAATGAACTCATAAAATGTGCAGGTGTGTTCTTAGCTCAGGTCCTGTAGGAGTCACTTTGTTGGGATATGTCGCGGAGGACGCAAATGCAAGACATAGGAGGATGCAAAAAAGGGGGGAAAAAGCAACTAAAAAGCAAGCCTTTATTATGGCTGATCAAAAAGTCCAAAACATGTAAATATAAAAGCAAAAACAAATCAGCAAACTAAACACAAAACACCAGGGATTGGAGTCCTGTCGGAGCTACTATGGGAAAAGGATAAAATGATACAGGAACACAAACACCAGCATCTCTCGAGAGCAGCAAACCATCCACAAAGACAGAGGGGAAGACAGGACTATTTATACACACAAGGGACTGATTAAAGATGAAAAACAGGATGAGAATGAAGCACAGGTGAAAATAAGTAACTCCTATTAATTCATACCTTGAGAGTATGGTCCTCATCAGTTTTGATCAAAGCTAAGAATTTCCTCATAATGAGAGTATCTATATCTGTATCATATCTATTTTGAATGTATAAATAACCTATGGCATTAATAAGTGGATGAATAATCCTTATTTACTATTATATTTTAGGTTTTTGCAACACTAATTTTTCAAGAAAACCCATCTACTGTCATTCAATATTATGTCCCATTTGACATGAAAACATAATAGCTGTAAAAATTTAATATATTTTATTAAAAGTGAAAATGTCAAAGTTTAATTGTTAAACTGTTCGGATTTATTATATAATCATCTATAACCACAATGCTGTCCTCATCGCTATAGTTCAAAAAATCTCATCTCTTCCATCTGTAATTAGGATTATATCGTTAATTAGCACCCAGAACACAAAACAATCAAAAATGCTTAAGGCAAACTAGTCTTTTTTTTTTTTTTTTTTAAATGACATCAGAGACAGCAGTATGCGACATTACGTGATGGCAGAGCTTCAGTTCATCCTTTGTCATTTTTTTTTTTTTTTTTTAATAAATAGGACAGGGGGAATGAATGAGAGAAAGAGGGGGAGAGAAAGAAAGAAAACCAAAGGGGAGAAGAGACGGTGAGAAGGGGGGGGAAGAGAGAGAAAAAAAAAAAAGAACTCCTGGGTCACCTGTATGGAGAAAAAAAAAAAAACAAACAAAAAAAACAAACAGAGGAGACAGCAAACAACAAAGAGCAACATAATAATAGAGAAAACAAAGCACCATCACAATAAACTAGCTAGTCATAGATATCAATATTTACTAAATAATAAACGATATTGTGCAGCACGCAAGATAGACAGCGCACAGTGTGCTTTGAGGCAGCAGCCAAGAAAGCTTTAGTCCGCGTCTGTGAATACCCATGTGTGCATACCTGTGTGGATCAGCATGCTTGCATTCCAAAGGTTTCTCCATGTAATGATCTGCTAGGGAGTGTGGGGGGGCCACAGCCCCGTCCTCCAGGGTGTGAAGTGGGTATGGAGGAGATCAAAACTCCAGACATCCAGAGGCCCCCAGAACACAAGAGACCATGGAAGACCAACAGAGGGGCAGCCGCGCCACTGTTCCAGTAAGAGCTGAGGAGAGTCCCAGATGAGGGCTCGCCCAGCAGCCGCGGAGCAGAAGTCAGGGGGAGTTGCAGTGACGCGCCCGTGAGCTCCGCCGGCCCCCAGCTGTGCCTGAGTGACCGAGCCCCAGGCCGAGAGGCCGGGGGCACCCCACCTCCAAAGGGGCCCGAGCGAGCCCCAGGCCCCAGGCCCCGACAAGCGGCCGCCAAGGAGTGAGCCGGTGTGTACCCGGACGCCCACCCCCAGATACAAAGAACCACCAACACACCGACACCTGAGGGAGTCCGCCACCGGCAGGGGAAGTGGTGGTGGGTGGAGATAGGCCTCCAAACCTTGGAGGGCCTGAGGTGTCCCCAGAGAGGTGGCGTCTGATACCCAACCTGACATATAGACACAGACATACGGGCACACACAGACACAAACATCCATTCCCACCCTCATGCTCTCATATGCACTCACTCCACACTCAACCAATGTGGAGACAGACATAAAGAGACGCTGTACACACAATCACACTCCCCAAGCGTACTCTACAAACCGGGTCTAGGTACCCTTGCCCCTGGAGGGGGGAATTGCACCCAGACCCAGGTGGTGTTACCCTTTTCCCTGCGGTGGGGAGAGGCAGACCACCCCGACTCCGCAGCAGCAGGGAGGCCCCACACCCCAGACCGCAGTCGGACGGCCAACTCCTCCTACTAGCCCTCCCGCTCCAGCAGGCCGCAGAGAATGGGGGTGGGAGAAGACTCCAAACCTCCCTCCACCCGCTCATTGTAGTGTTGATGCATATGTGTTCTAAGGTGCAATTAAAACCCAGGAGGGCATGGAGCTACCTGCCAAGGAGCAGCAGGTAAGCGCATAGTCCCTCCTGCTAGCCCTCAATGACTAAGTGTATTTAAAATTGAGAGGTGGGCAACGACGTCAGGGGTGAGGTATACACCCTGATGGTAATTTGGACTCCGTGATTGTGCCCACCCCCAAGATCCTATATGTATGTGTAATGAGAGTGTGAATAATGTGAATGTCTAAGTTGTGGGATAAAATTGAGGCAGAGGCAGCCAGAAGGGGACAGGGGGGGGGTAGCCTCCTCTGCACCCTGGTGACATACCCCCACTCCAAGGCCCTGCATGTGTGAGTGGTTGTGGAGGAGCGGGAAGAGGGAGGCAGCTGGAGATGGGGAGGGAAGGAAGGGAGGGGCAGGTAACCCCTCCCTGGGGCCAGCTCCCCCGCTGACCCCAGTAGGCACTCCCACCCTTCGCGACCCGCCAGGGAAGGGGGGCCCAGGCCCATCAGACCGGGGCCCAGTGCAGTAGCGCCCTCCGGCTCCACAGAGCCCTGGACAGTCCACCCAACCCCACCACAGAGAAAACTGCACCCACCCCACCATCCACACATCTTCCAGACTACATAAGACGGTAAACGCCCAGGCTGAGATCTTCCTCCACCTCTCCTGTATCTCCCCCTCCCGCAGAGAGTTCCTGAAGAGAAGAAAGCTCCTGCAAGATGTGACCATCCCCCCCACCAGTTGAAGAGCCCCCCAGGCAAACTAGTCTTTACATTCAAAGCAGTTGTGGGAAACCTTGCATGTTTGGGACTTGTACATCTTTACTGAAATGGCAGCTCTCATGTTTTCATAATAAAAACCCAGCCTTTGATCTCTGTTTTAATCTCAGGAAACTCTCATTTAGTTTTCTCAGGAATCGCACAATGAATGCATTCTAATTTGTTTAGTTTCAGATTATTTAGTTACAATTTTTATTGCGCTGGAAAGATTTCTTTGCTCACACTCATGGTCATTATCTGTACTATAAGGACGTGATCGTTGTCATTCATTGATAAATGGTAAATGGCCTGTATTTGTAAAGCGCTTTACGAGTCCTTTACACATCCAGTCATCCACCCATTCACACACTGGTGATGGTAAGCTACATTGTACCCACTAGGGCGCACTGACAGAGGCGAGGCTGCCGGACACTGGCGCCACCGGGCCCTCTGACCAACGGGTGAAGTGCCCAAGGACACAACGACCGAGCCGGGGCTCGAACCGACAACCTTCCGATTACAAGGAAAACTACCAACTCTTGAGCCACGATCACCCATGATCATTGTCTCTACTGATCCTACAGCTGTATGTCACAACATGCCACAGTGCTCCCCATATGGCGCACTTACTCTTTCCCCAATGCAGTGGCAAACCATTATGTGCAGTGTAAACCATACGAAATAAAAAGCTGACACACACACACACACACACACACACACACACACACACACCCTAGCATTCATGCTGTTTAAGAAACCAGTTGGTTGAATAAAACCACTGACAGATCAACATGCGCCAAAATAAACCAGGTAATTTACAAAACCTACTCAAAACAATGGAAGGATCAAATTGTTTTAACAATTCAGAGAGTAGTTATGACTCTATTACAGTTTTTGAGAGTACAAAAAAAAGTACGCCCAGAGATAAAAATCATGTTTATCTCTGCTGGCATTTTACATCAGCAATGTCATCAATCTGTCATTCTTAGTACAGCTCATGATATTTAGTTAAGTGCAGCACTTAACATGTGATTTTCAGATTCTCAGGAACAAATTATTGCTAATATTGCAAATAAGAAGCAGTTCTAAAAATAACCCTTAACTCCATTTGGCTTTTTTCCAGGAAAATTTGATATTTTATGAAAAACAGACTTTTAATGATAGTCATAAAACAAAGTAACATATTACTATAACTGTGTTACATTTTCTAGTAAACAGTAAAATAACAATCTGCTTTATTCAATTTAGTAATTACATTACAGTTACAATTATGTTGTTACCCGTGTTACAGGTGCTTCTGTTATCTGCACACAGGGCAGACTGAAAAAAGAAAAAGTAATTTAATTTTGGCATAGCACGCTATTGGTGAAACTTGTAAGTACGCCACACACTTGTTAAGTGATGATTTAATCAAACACAACTGTAGTAATCCGTCCTTGCTGTGTCTAATTAATTTACAACCCATAACTGATGTATTTCATTTTGTATTTATTAACTGAGGAAGTGAGCACTTTTAAGACCAAGCCCAGTTATTACAGGTAATTTTATTGACTTAAATATGTTTATTATTTAAAGCTTTTGTGTTGTGTTTATTTAGATTCCACTTACATTCATCACATTTGTTTGAAAAAGGTTATGAAGCACTCTGTACTAGATGAAATGAAAAGAAGGATTTATACATACTCAAACAATATTTAAAGTAAACCTACTGTGCTTTTCTCAGCTGATTATGTGGGTTCTTGAACTCTACGAGGATTACATTGCATTACTAATAGTTCAAAGTAATTTTATATTTCTTACACTGGACGTTTCGACAGCCTCTCTAGTTCTGAATTTTCTGAAACAGGCAATTTTACAATAATTTGTTTTAACGCCTTCCCTGTAAGAACATCATCATTTTTATGACCGGGAGCCGACTACACAGTCAATTGCAGTGACTTGCACAGAGGAAACCTTAGCATATTATATTTGTATGATTCATTTAAAAACCCTCTTCTCAAGAGTTTCACGTTTGAAACTTGGTCCAGATAAGTGGGTTTCATTCCAGTATGTCCATTAAAAGTACACGATGCATGAAAAAGCTTGGTGATCACTGGTGTATTGATGGGAGTGTGAGTTACATTAAGTTATTAAAAAACTGAAACACCTAATGGAGTAGAATTTGCCATTACCATCCAAATAAATGAGTTTCAGTTTAAATGAATAAATGCTAATAAATGAGTGAAAAAATGCATAGATGTTGTAGGCTACCATGGGTCGTACAACACTGAGTAAGATAACATTCACATGTGCTAAGACTGCTGTGCATTTGAATATATATCTGTTGCTATAACCCGTTGCTACAAAGTTTCTGATGAATTTATGGTGTTCCTTGAAATTGTGCTTTATGCAAAAATATAAAAACAAACAAATTTCATAGGTGTGTTGGCCAGCTTGCAACAGTCAAGCAAGCTGTTAACCACACGTGTTGAGAAATGTGAGGAGAAATTACTGAAGCACAAATAAATAAAAAATAAAATACAAATACGTGCTAACTGTGATTTTTTTTCTCTTCTTTATCCCAGTTCTCGTAATCCCTGAAATTCTGGAAGGTGCACAGATATGTGGGATGTGCATGTCGTGTTTTATGTCTACACAATTCTTTCCTGTCCCCAGGTGGCTTCAGCTGCCCACAAAGAAAATCAGAGCTGTTCCAGGTCGACATCATTTCATCTCATGTGTGCTCTCTTTACCACCAACCCTCAGCCGAGATGCCTGCTCAAATGATAGAGACAGACAGAAAGGCTTTCTGATGGTGTTCTTCACAGCAGGCCAGCGTCATGTTGAGAAAAGCTGGACGTCAATATTTTTTCTGTTCTTCACTCAGTTTTGTTTACCAGAGGTTCAGTCAGTCTCCCTTAAATCCTTCATGACTTAACACAACTCTGTGTCCTGCCTGCATGGTCAACAAACACACGCACAGAGAAAACACTGCGATCTTTTTGACTAAAGTCTTCTGTTATTTGGCCGACGAGCGAGCGACGAAAGCAAAGGAAAGGGTTAGCTAAAGGTCTTGCCCACTGAATAAAAACAAGAGAGACATCAAAGAGAAATTAGTGCAAGACAAAGCCTTCTGGTCTCAATCAGGCTGGTAAACAGTTGAGTGTAATATCTCTTTTTAAATTAGTCACTAATAGGAGCACAATGATAGAACAGCCACTTCACTGCAGGGGAGAGGAGAGTAGCCTAATGGAAGTGGGATTGCCTTTTTCACCAGCTGAGCCTTGCAGCTCTTTTTTTGTACCAAATTAGCAATTTACATGAGTGCACCCATTCTTGGCGCCAACCACCTTTTCTCCATTTTAACATATCTATTTGTGTCGAAGCGACAGGATAAGCAGGGGGAAAAGAAACAAATTGAATCATGAGTGGAGCGTAACCTTGAAAACAATCTGGCCAGAATCATAAAAAGAGCTTGAAGAAGAATTAGGATTAAATGAGCAGGACGCACCCCTCAGTGTTATGGTGCATAATTGGACAAACAGTGAAACAGTCTGAGGGAAACTGACATTGTTACCTTGGGACCTGCTTGTGCATAAGCAATGGCTAAACTGCAAATCACCAGCAAAATGCCTACCAATCCATTTCTATTCCATTTGGCAAAGCATTGCTTTATAATTTTATATATATTGTTTTCCTTCCTTGTTTATAAAACGCCTCTTGGAGCTGTTCTGAATATTGATAAGGCACGTGTGTGTGGATGTGTGCATGTTCTGCTTGAGACAGCTTTAACAGGCAGACATGTATCATCATGCAAATCTGCACTCCTTCGCAAACACACACATACATACTGTACATCACAAGCTAAGTCATTTGTCACACTGAAGTGTGTGTATGTGGGAAGGACTGAGCAAAAGGAGAAATTCATCAGAGCCTGCAATCCGTTTCTCCTGCGTTTTTCCACTCACCCACTCATCCCACTACCTCTATATATCTTTAGCCATTTAATTAGCTGGACAGGTAATAAATTGCACGTGTTACGTTCCTCCCACTAGTTTATTTATTTATTCCTCAGCCTTTTAGAGCAGTGCAAAATCAGAGGAGCAGACTCCATTATAAGGCAAGTAGCATCACCAGCCTTTTAAGGTCTGAGTCATTAGTTAACATGACAGTGTGACAGCGAGAGGACTGTTGCATCAACTTAAGCAGCTGTTGCCTCTAACCGCACCACAACAAATATATAAATGTGCATTTTGTGACTACAGCAAGTGTTGGCTTTTGTGGGACAATGGCACTCAAATGTGTGCCAGAGCATTTTTCTGTGCGTCAGTGCAGACAAGTCCTGCCACATTATGTTGTATCATTTAAACTCAGTGAACTGTCTGTGATCTCATTTCTTGGGGAGATATATATCAACTAATGGGAAGTCATTGAGGTTATGGTTTCCTTCTCCTTCTTCCTCCTACACAATGCTCTGTCAGCACTTGCACCTCTGATGTTTTACAATGCATGCCGCCGTATCTGTGACTCTGCTTAACCTTTCCCTAATTGAATCAGGCTGGATTTACAGTGCTTGTTACTCTAGAGTTTGGTTACAGTCAAGTGTTTGTAAATGAGTGAGTGTATGTGCATGGGAAAAGCATGTGATAACTTCATTAGTTCTCATTTCTCACCATTAGGCAGATTGGCAGAGCCAAAGCGTGGTTGACTCATTGAGGATGTCCTAATTAAATGCTTACAGTGTGGTAAAGTTTAACATGTATCCTGTCATGGTAATTGGCCACTCTGGCACAAATTAGCTTTCACTTAATACAAGAGGTTAGGGTTTTGTGTTTCACAAGAAACACATGAGCTGTGTCTGCGATAATGGTAGAAAAAAACAAAAACAGAACAGTTATTAGATAAATGTTTGAGTCTCAAGACACCAAATGTACCATTATTTTTCTTTCTCCTTTTTGTGTTCAAGCACTGTTGTGCGTACACACATTGGAAACATGAACGATGGGGATCTGTAAATGTAAGCTTGTATGTCTGAGTTTTTTTTCTTAGATTTAGATTTGTATATTATATATTTATAATAACTTCACAGTTTCTTTGCTGTGTTCACTCAAAAAGAGCTCAAAAAACTTTTAAATAAAATGCATCTGAACTAATGAAATCAAAGGTTTGTCTATTCAAATAATTATTTTTGAATATAAAACGTGTGTTTGGTGTAAATTCAGTACACTGTAAATTTCATTTGACCAGATTCCATTAAACTTAACATCTTACATTGTACTTATGTAACAAGATTACATGGAAATTTTATGTATGATCAACTTGCTTAAAGACGGCATAAACATCATTTTGAGTTTTTTTTTTTAATCATTAAGAGTTTTTGTCTCTTAGTTTTTTTGTCTGTTTATTTTTCCCTGTAGTATCTAAAATTGTAGTGACAAGTGTAGTTTAACAGAATATTGGAGACATTTGTAAAATAATCTATATTTGTTCTAAAAATGATGTATTTCATAGACTATTTTATATGATTTTAACACTTTCCCCAACACAATAGAAAATAAAAGTGATGTGTGTGTGTGTGTGTGTGTGTGTGTGTGTGTGTGTGTGTGTGTGTGTGTGTGTGTGTGTGTGTGTGTGTGTGTGTGTGTGTGTGTCTCAAGCTCAGGTCCTTTAGCAGAGTCCTGGCAGTTTTCTGCAGAGTATCTTAGCTGTTCCTAGAACTCACTCTTCTGGACAGAGACATCGGATGTTGTGTCTGAAACATGCCAGAGTCACTCTTGCAGCTTGGGGGTTAGAGCTCCTAATGCTCCTGTTGCTACTGGGACCATTTTGGGCTTTGCCTTCCACATTTGCTCCATTTAGTTTCTCCCTTAGCTCTTGGTAGTTCTCTGTTTCTCTACTTCAATGTCTTCCTGGTGCATTAACGGATGCTCGGTTTCCCCTCCTGGATTGTGGCTCTGACACTCTTTATTCCTCACTCCTCCCCTTTTGGTTGTTCATTGAGCTTCAGGATGCTGGACAAGAAAGGTCTGCTATTGCACAACAGTGTCAACAAAGGTTACTGAAACACTGTCATAAGAACTATATTGTATTAATGGTTTTGCTAAATGTTCCTAGCATTCCTTATATTTTCTCCAGTTTACTTCATTGTACTATTTAACATAATCAACAATATGACAATTCGGAAATGCCAAAAAAGTTGATACTGTCCATCTGTTCTTCGTAGCATTTTCAGAGGGTAGAACAGATGAACACAATCAACTTTTTGGGATTTCCGTACCTGGATGATTGAGCATGCATCAAGACAATTAGGAAATGTTCACCAACTGAGATGTTCTCAGACTGTTCTGCGAAAATTACTGTCTTCAACCTGTGAGCACTGTAGCGCACATGTGAATGTCTTTAGGTGAATAATATAATAAAATTAGGATATTTGCAAATTTACTAAATGATACCATGTCTGCCTCAATGAGCCAGAAGCTCAACTAGATATACATTACTAGGTAATTAACCACCATGCTACTTAAAATAAAGGTTTACTATGCCAACTACACTGTTTAGTTTCTAATTATTGGATTATGTGAAGCACTTTGGCTACCTCTGGTTTTAAATGTGCTATACAAATAAAGTTGTATTGAATTGTATTGCATTTGAGGAGAAATTCAATTTTTTCTTGAATTTTAATTCAACTTAAATCACCTAGGTTTATGGGCCCATGTGCGTTTACAATAAATGTGTTTATGTGTATGTGTGTGCATGAGTGTGGCTGTACTGGTGTGCTGCTGGAGCTCCTGATGGAGTGCCATTACATTCTCGTTAGTTCAGCTTCAGGGCTCAGGGACTGGGACGCAGCTGCCCTCACTCCCCAAGCACTGTCAGAATCAGGCCCAAAAGGCCATTCTTGCTCCCCCTATATATTCCTCTCACCCTCTTTTGCCATCCACCCCTCCCTTTGCTGGACCCCTGCCATCACCTACTACTACTTCATATTTCTCTCTCTAAACTTTCTTTTTTCCCATCTATTGTTTTGTTGGGACCCACAGCAGCAGTATTGTCCCAGCATGGAACGAACTGAAGGCTGAAGAATGTAGTTTTTTTAATAAACAGCTACCCCAAACTTTTTCACCACATTCATGGCTATCCTGGTAACCCATCTTTTAAATTCATATCCTTCCATTTGGAGATATCTTACACACTTGATCTATAGGATACAATAAGGATACAAGGATAAAATAAGGGCTTCTCACCTTGCCTTTAAGAATGAACCCTTAGAGCAGGGGTGGGCAATTCCAGGCCCGGAGGGCTGGTGTCCTGCAGGTTTTAGATCTCACCTTGGGTCAACACACCTGAATCACACGATTAGTTCGTTACCAGGCCTCTGGAGAACTTCAGGACATGTTGAGGACCTAATTTAGAATTAGAATTAGAATTTGAATTCAATTTTATTGTCATTGCACATGCACAGGTACAGGGCAACGAAATGCAGTTTGCATCCATCCAGAAGTGCTTTAGTGATATAGATATATTACAATATATATTAGCAATAATATAGATATGTGAGTATATTACAGAAATGGGTCTATTATGGTATGTTATAATGTACACGGTATGAAGTATGTTGTGAATATTCTATAACTATAAGTATGTACAGGCTGTAGTGAGTACAAGCTATGTACAGGATATGAACAGGATATAAATATGAAAAACTATACAGAATATGAAATAAATAACTTTACAGAATCTGGGATATACAGCTATACAGAAATGGGAACTATGCAAGTTGTAAACAGTTGTAGGATTAAAAATTATCGAATGTACAGAATGATTATTTACACAGAGCTATACAGTAGTGCAGTTAAGATAAGTGAGGGTGTAGATAGTTTCTACAGAGGCTATATAAAGTGCTAGTGGTTGTGAGTGGTGGTTCAGTCCATGTTATTATTGTGTTTGAGGGTACAGTTGTCCATTGTGGGTGTGTGTATGTTCAGTCCATGAGTTTAACGTGGGTCAGATGTCAGGAGGCAGAGTTCAGGAGTCTGACAGCTGTGGGGAAGAAGCTGTTCCGGTACCTGGTGGTCTTAGTCCGGAGGCTCCTGTGGCGCCTCCCAGAGGGCAGGAGGGTGAAGAGTCCATGTGATGGGTGACTGGGGTCTTTGATGATTTTCCCAGCCCTTTTCAGACACCGCTTCCTGTAGATGTCTTTTATGGCAGGAAGTGGTGCTCCGGCGTTTTCACGACCCTCTGCAACGCCTTCCGGTCCGAGGCAGAGCAGTTCCCATACCAGACTGTTATACAGTTGGTCAGGATGCTCTCGATGGTGCAGCGATAGAAGTTCACCAGGATGTCTGAGGACAGGTGGTTCTTCCTCAGAGTCCTCAAGAAGAAGAGGCGCTGGTGAGCCTTCTTGACCAGCTTGGAGCAGTTGGTCGTCCAGGTGAGATCCTCAGAGATGTGGACTCCCAGGAACTTGAAGCTGCTCACACGCTCCACAGCCGTCCCCTTAATGTGGATGGGTGGATGTGGGTCAGCATTCCTCCTGTAGTCCACGATGAGCTCCTTGGTCTTCTCGGTGTTAAGCAGCAGGTTGTTTCTGTCGCACCACTCAGCCAGACGATCCACCTCCTCCCTGTAGGCGGCCTCATCGTTGTCACTGATGAGGCCAATCACCGTGGTGTCATCTGCAAACTTAATGATGGTGTTGGAACCATCAGCAGGTCTGCAGTCGTGGGTGAAGAGGGAGTAGAGGAAAGGGCTCATCACACAGCCTTGTGATGGTAGATGAGCAGCGGTTATCCAGCCGGACATGTTGGGGGCGGTTGGTCAGGAAGTCCAGTAACCATTTGCAGATGAGGGAACTGATACCCAGGTCTGTCAGTTTCCTGATGAGTTGTGAGGGGTGGATTGTATTGAATGCTGAACTGAAGTCTATAAACAGCATTCTGGCGTAGGTGTTGTTGTTGTCCAGGTGTGAGAGGACAGAGTGCATTGCGATGGGGACTGCATCCTCTGTGCTCCTGTTCCGGCGGTATGCGAATTGGTGGGGGTCCAGGGTGGGGGGGAGACAGGATTTGAAGTGTGCTAGGACCAGTCGCTCTAAGCACTTAGTGATGATGGGGGTGAGTGCTACTGGGCGGTAATCATTGAGGCAAGATGGGTTGGAGTTTTTGGGTATCGGGACGATGGAGGTGGAATTGAAGCAGGCCGGTACCACAGCGTGGGCCAAGGACAGATTGAATATGTCTGTGAGCACTCCTGCAAGCTCCCCAGAACACGCTCTGAGAACACGCCCGGGGATGCCATCAGGGCCTGCAGCCTTGTGGACATTGATCCTGCTCAGCACCGCTCCTACATCGGTGGGGGAGAGAGTCATAGGTTGGTGGTCTGGCGTCATGTCTGCTTTGGTTGTGGTTGTGGGGTTCCCTCGCTCAAAACGAGCATAAAAGTTGTTGAGCTCGTTGAGGAAGGAGACATCAGAGGATGCGGGGGAGGGTTTGGTGGTCCTGTAGTCTGTGATGGTCTGGAGTCCTTGCCACATGCGTCGGGGGTTGGAGTTGGAGAAGTGTTCTTCTACCTTCTTTTTGTAATGGTGTTTGGCTTTTTTGATGCCCTTCTTTAGATTAGCCCTGGCTGTACTGTAGGCGTGTGCATCTCCTGACCTAAAGGCAGTGTTGCGGGCCTTCAGGAGGAGACGAACATCCCGGTTCATCCAAGGCTTCTGGTTGGGGTACATGGTGATCCGTTTCTGGGTGGTGACACTGTCTGTGGTTTTGGAGATGTAATCCAGTACAGATGAGGCGTACTGGTCCAGGTCTGTGTGGGTGAACATATTCCAGTCTGTGTTTTTAAATCTGTCCTGGAGCACTGCGTCTGTCCCCTCTGGCCACACTTTAATTGTCCTCACAGCAGGTTTCACACGTTGGATGAGTGGTGAATACCGTGGTGTGAGGAACAGGGAGAGATGGTCCGATTGTCCAATGTGGGGGAGGGGTGTGGCTTTGTAGGCTCCAGCCAGGTTGGAATACACATTAGCCATTTAAATCAGCTGTGTTGGTTCAAGGACACATCTAAAACCTGCAGGGACACCGGCCCTCGAGACCTGGAGTTGCCCACCCCTGCCTTAGTGTAAGTTTTGATAACCAGTGATCCATTTCCAAGACCTCTTCCTCTGACTCCCAGCCGATGTGGCTGGGATGTGGTTGAATGAGACCCTATCCCCCAGCTTCTTGATGAACCTCTAAATTTGAACTGAAATGGCTTTTAATAAGGTTTCTGGATAGACTGTAGGCTTTGACGAATAATCAAATATAATGAGAGTATAAACAATCTATCATTGAGCACTTGATATTAAGGTTAATAACATCTAAAAGCATGTCGTTTAGCATTGGTGAGAAACCAGATAAAAAATATTTGTTGTTGTAAATTGATTTAATTTAAATGTTGTTTTTTTTGTCCTATTCGTGTGGCAGGTACAACAGAAAACATCAAAATACTGACAGATAACCTAGAATCATATCAACAATAAAATGTCTTATTTATAGGCCCCTGTGGTTTTGCTCTGTCATCTTGCCTGAAAGCGATTCATACTATCTAAGAAGAAGAAAAAACTACAAAGAAAGGTGACAGGAGAACAGAAAAAAGTTCAAAAAGAAAAGTTGGGAAAAGTTTACTGACTGGGGTTTTGTTAGGGGAGAGTCAGTGTGGGGACGCTGCATGTTCCAGTGTGTGGAGCGGAAGGGAAAGAAGTCTTTCGCAGGCTGATTAAGACACGAGTCAGTGAGACAGAAATTGAATAAAAGTATTATTCATCCATGGGCAGCCTTCCATCGAAGTGCTCTTCCCTGAAACGCACACACGCATAAAGAAACACAGAGAGGCAGTGAAAAACAGACACACCCAAGCAGAGTGGTAGGGATAAATACATCCTCTTCTCAATGCTCAGGAGTGCACTCTGTTCTCATTCAGATTCTGTGGCAAGCAGAGACTTTGAAAACGAGATTTGCTCCTTTTATCACCTGAAATACATTTACCTCGGCAGCTAGTGGAGAAGCTTTATCTTAATGAAATCTATCCCTGCTACCCATCTCACTGACATTACAGTGTGCCACATCCTAAACAAGCAACCTCATAGACAACCCAAGAACTGCAGTTGTTTCTGTATGTGCGTTTAAAGAAAACATAAATAAAAAGTGACTGAAAGCAAAAAAAGAGACATCTTGCATCCTAATAATGTATGCGTCATCTCAGCTGAAGATTTTGTTATTTTTGTCAGTGAATCACTGACAAGTTAGGTTACCTTTGGCTATTTGTCACCCCGATTTGGCACTTGTACATGTTTGCGTACCTCTCCAGCGGTTGTTGATGCATCTATATTTTTCTTTTCCTGTAAAACATCAACACCTTTCAATAAACTGGGGCATTTGCGGGTGAATTGCTTTGTGTGTTTTTCTATAACTTCAGGGGTTAGTCCAGGACAGGGACGTAGTACCTGGCACACCGCATGCCCTCAGATCTGTCTAGCATTCTTAATGAACATAATTGGCTCAGACAAAAACATTTAAATGATGATGAGCAGATGGCATCGTTCACTTGGGCTGCATAACAAGAGCCTGGCACCCCGATCTGCTGGAAAAATAACAGGTGAAAACTTCAGAAATCATCCTCTTAACTCAGGACATCACAGCGGTAATCAGATGTAAATTACCCAGGCAAATAAATCTTTGATTAGCTTTCATTGCATGCTGTTTTTGTTTTCTCTGGCCTGCTACCGGTTGCTGCAAACACAGTAGCCTCCTATTGTGCATGAGAAGTGTACTAATTTTGTCTGAGTAACTTATACATACGTTTGTGCCTCAACACGACTCAACGGCACATCCACAAAGTCTAATTACAATACCTCTACAGCACTGGTACTATATTAAATCTGTGCAAACAGAATAACAGATGTGTATACACTTCTAAGATATGTATTAAAGTCAAGTATTTGGGTTGAGGATAAAAAAGCAAAGCGCCAAACAATAATAATGTTTGCTGAGGGTGGCAGGTAAGTCATGTCTTTCTCATAGCTGTGCTAATTAAATCCAGCACCAAAGGGACAGAGGGAGAAGACACACTGATATAGCTGTGGGTTTGAACAGATGCTGTGCTTTGATGAGCACCAAGGTTAGCCTATCATACGCTGTCTCAATCATCAAGAGAGGAGGGTGTCTTTAATTACCTGAAGGATATGTAAGGGGCTTTATTTAAAACCACACTGTACGCATTGTTAAAGGAATGAGAAAATACGACCTGAAAAGCATTGTTTCCTTATGTAATTTGCCTCATGCCATTAATTATTTAAGTAAAAACGGCTACTTCTTTCCTATTGGTGACACTTTTACTTTAAGGGTATTTTGTGCTCTGTGTTTGACCTCCAGTTTTATCCAAATGACCTGCCAAGGAGCTATTTTACTACATTTCCCTTAATGTGTCAGCAGGGCTTTCTTTGTAAAATTAGAAATGCTCTGGTTCTATAAACAGTGCTATTTTATTGTGAGTGTTAAGTCCATTAAAACCATACCAATCCTCCATCGCGGATCAACAGGCAGATATGGGAAAATAGTAATTATATGGCCAAAAAAGATTCATTTGAGGTAATTATGGAAAACTTTAATTATGTTCAGTTTATGTTTTGTGTATACAATGTTTTTGGAATATATTTTTGAAATGACTGCGTGCTAAAGCAGTGTTCTTGCACACATTTCAGAGTGCATTTGATGGTAAAAGGATATGCAGTGGATAATACACCTACTCCTGCTTTTCAAAAAAAACATTTTCTCATGGGGATCGTGAGTAAAATACGCATGAAGTATTGAAATCCAAATGAAAAGCTTTCAATAATACCAAATGGCATTGAAAGTTGTCTGTTAACAAACTGAGGAGTGAGTCTTAACAAGCTCAAATTGGACCGTCTGATTCATAATATGCGCGTCATGTACTAGAGTTTGTGGTACTTTTATGAAGAAACAGTGTTGCATTACTTTTTATGTTCATAATTAGTTTGACAGGAACTTCTGGCAATGCCACACTGGAGAAGGTATGTGCTAATCAACAGGAATATATATCTCTGTATAGCTATATATCCAGGCCTTTTGAAGGTTTTTCAACGTTTTTCTTTTGACAGTGGCTGCCTTTTGTTGCACTTTTGTTGCCAGCAGCCCGTCACAACACGTAATTTCTTTCCCATTCTTCAGATGAATGTATTAAAAATGGCAAAGATAACACAGTTTGACAGGAATAGAAAAATAGTTTTACACTAACAAGGTGATTTCCAAAGAGCTGTTAGCCAAAACCTTGGCATATTGGCGTGATGTGCTCTTAAACATTTTAAGGAAACTGAACAAGTTCAGGACAAGAAAAGTCATGTCTCTGAAAATCATGTCATTAATAATGAGAAGAAAAATCAGCAAAAACCTGACAAAGAACCAGAGAGCTGCATCTGGCCATTTAGTTGTTCAATTTCCTGTTCTCTGAAGTCTCATAAGAAATAGTCTCAGTGGAAAGGTGGCTGTCACCACATGGAAAAGGCTCCGTTATACTTAATTACACAAGAACTAGACTCTAAATCACAGGTCTTATGGTGCAGTAAAGCCAAATTTAAATATTTTGTTTCATCATCAATATATACAGAGAAGGCCTCTCTGCCATGGCCTGCATCTTGTCAGAAGAACTATTTCTCCGGCCAATGATAATCTGGAAAACATCTGAGTCACAAGAGCTTCATTTATCAGAATTGCAATCATCCCAAACACACAGCCTATAAATACCTGGATAGAAAAACATACAATTAAGCACAATCAGTCATGGTTTGATCTCTCTAGAGGCCGAACCTCAACCTTACCAAAGCAATGTGGGGTCCTGTTGACAGAGAATGGAAGCAAAGGCAGCTAACATCCAAAGAAGAGAGAATTGTACAAACTTTGCCTTTTCCATTTATGTTTGCATGTTTAAATAAATTGTTGCACCTGTTCCCTACTTATCTAGCAAATAATAGTGATCTGAAGACTTTAGCACAGCACGGTAAACTCAAAGCAGTATGTTTTTCCACCTTAAGTCCAAGCACTCTAAACAGGATTAATACTAACAGGGTTAATAATTAATTCTCAAACAGACTACTGAAGTGGAGGATACTTATGCTTGAAATTATTTTTTAATGCTGTCATCTTTTGATAAAAATGTTAATCTAACCAGTCAGCTTCGTACAACAATTCTTGTGATAATGAATTAACTATTAAATCATGAATTTCAATTTAGATTTTGATTCTTCTGTATGTAAAGAAAGGGGGAAAAATATGTACTTACTTTCATTTTTAATAAGTGAAACAGTCTCTCTGTCTTTACCATTGAAATTTGCAGCAATTATAACTGAAATAAATTTCTGCAGAATCTTTCATCTGCTTTTCTCATCATTAATATTTTAGTTAGGATAAATAAGTATACATAAAAGCTGTATTAAGTTCCAGATAAGTGTAGCTGTCCTTTTCTGGCTATGGAAAGTGGAAAAGAAAAAGTAAAATCCCCAAAAGCGCTGCTATAATTTGCACACTGTATGCCTACATGCACAGATGTCGTCTTGTCAACCATGGCAGCTGATTTAAGCTGAAAATGTCAGATCAGGGAGTACCTATTATTGATCAACACATCACATTGTGTTTTGATCAAGACTTAACACAGGCAGAAATTGCAGCACATCCTCTTATTTGGAGAAAACATTCAGATGAGCTCAAGGTTAGCCTGGCTGCAACTTTACAGGCAAGAGCACTTCAGAGATTCTGCTGAGATTCCTGAGAGAAATTCCATATGAAGGGACTCGTGTCCTAAGAAGACTTTGTTTTTACAGGATAATTTATTCTGTCATTTTAAAATAAAAAGGTGCTCTTTTTTTCTTGACCCTTTCCAAAAAAATATTAACCCACAATCACGAGAAAGCAAGCTTTGTTATCTTAAGATAATGGTATTTAAAAAAGTTTAAAAGCTGCTTTTCTTCTTAGGCCGCAGTCAATCTGCACTTCAACACTTTTTAAAAACAGTCAGCTTCGGCACATTTGAAAGCAACAGCAGTTAATTAGCAATAGCATTTTAACAAGTCTTAATTTAAAAATAAACTTTGTTTATCTACTCATTAGAGTTTCCCTTTAATTGTGCTTTATGTGATGATAAACAATTACTTTGGCAGTACACTGGTGCTTCTGCACATGGTTTTCAGCCTGTTGATCTATTCATCCTAGGAACTGAGTTTGCACACTTATGCGCGCGTACACAACCACATACACACACAGAGTTCATGCAAATATGTAAACAATAGTTGCATGTTTTTAACTGCTCTGGAAGATTCCAATTACTGAGCTTCAATGATCCACAGCAGCACCGCCTACTGTCAGTGTGCTAATTTAACTTGTGCCTATTAAAAATTCATTTTAACAATCAGCACCACAAGGGGCGGGTTGTTGGCAGGGCCACTGATTGCATTTGAGTGAGCGTACATACGGTGTGTGTGGGTACATGTGCATGGATGAGAGTTCCCCAGTGTGTCCCATGTGACCTTTAGAACATGTCCTCCCGTTCCTCTTTGTGTTGTTCGTCCTTAGCTCTATATTCACTCTCTCACCCAGCCCCCCCTCTTTCTGTTCACCTGCTTGTCCTGAGGCCCTGCAATTAGAGACTGTGCTCCTTCTCTCCAACACGCTGCTGAAAATGGGGGACCACCCCATGCGGATGAAGCCTGAGTGATCAAGCCACAGGACAATCCCTGAGATTTCATTAAACCTCCATTTAAGGTTTCATCTGCCCCAGGGAGACACAGGAATGGAGGGTGGAATTTGTGCCACTGGCTGTGAGAAAAGTGTGGAGAGGTGGCAGAAGAGAGCAGTCATTCGGGTCTCTGATTTCCCCTGCTGAACTTGTGGGGGTAAAAGGGGGAGGTGGCTAGATGTTGCCTTGGCGACTGCAGGTGTGCAGACAGTATGTGTGTGAGTATTCGCACACGCACACAAACACATCAAGTGCCCTCTGCTAGTGTGGAGTTTCCTGTGGCTTTCTCAACACCTTCTCTCTTTCCATCTCGCGCTCAGAAAACAGAGGGAGACGCTGTCTTTAGCAGAAGCAATGCTTAACTGTTAGCCTGGTGACTGCGTGTGTGACTCCAGATGATCAAACAAACTGGGGGAAGGAGAGAAATCTGAGTGGATCAAAAACATCCATTAAATTCGGCGCCATAACTTTGCTGACATGCTGTGCGACAGCAGCAAGGACTTGTTCTGCTCAAAGGAGAGGTTATCATGCTGTTTCATAGCTCCAACTTTCTTTCTTTTTTTATTTCTAGATTAATTTAACTTGCCTTTTTTTATTTGAGCTGAACATGGATGTTTGAAGTGATAAATGATCAATGCAATGTTTTGTCCTTATACTGGTCACCGCTTGTTGCACATAGAAACAGACACACATAAACTCGAAAAGTTGTCCTGACATGCACAAAGCAATTACGAAGAATCAGTTTACTTTGCTTCTACTTTGACACAGAATTCTAACAACCATATTCTAACAATTCTAACAACCATATCTTGCTTTCGTCCTCTTGTCACAGCTGGAGTAACAGGACTTTTTTTTTTCCTCTTTAGCAGTTTATTTCCTATGTCTACGCATTTTTGCAGCCGCCCCTACTTTCCTCTGTGCAAATGCAATGGATGCACAGGAGAGGATGCATTACTGAAAATAAAATGCTTCATATCCCATAGATAAGACTTGCCCATGGCAACTTTGCCAGTGGCTAGGCAGCACTCCATCAGCTCATTACCCTGAGGCATAAGAGTGTTTCTGTCAGAAAGCTTGTGTTACATGAACATAAAGCAGTTAACCATGCCTGCACCTGAAGGTACAGGAAAAACAAGATCAGTCATGGTTCTATTTGAACACATCAGTATTGCAGGAATATGAAAATATGCAGTCAGTACCAATCACTGTTCAGCAGCTGTCCATAAAATGACTGCTTTAATCTACAGACTATTGTCTATCTTTTACTATAAGTTAGCGATTTATTTCAGTACAGTGTGCTCTGTTTCCATCACCATACAGGGCACAGTTGTGAAAGTGGGTTGAATCAATGATAAGGAGATAGGAGATTGTGTAAATAAACATGAATAATGCATAAGCCGGCTTTGGATGGATAACAGCTGCCTTTGAAAAGTCTTTTTAAAAAGCGAGCATATCCGCTTAATGCAAACTTTCTCATGCTGCGTTATGTGAGGTACACGGCGACATGTGGCACTGGAGCCCTGTAGAGAGGCATATTCTGTGATGAGAGAGTGGCTCGAAACACAGCAGTGTTACTGTAAATGTGAAGATGAGTAAGTGCTCTTTGAAATCCTTACATTAATTGCGCTGCACAGTCTGTTCATTTATAAAGCTTTTCCCATTGTGGAAGTTGTTCTAATCTGCAGTTATGATATCTGCACAATTACTAAATGTTTGTATAAAATCATGATCCTACCAAGATAGCTTAAAGATCTTGATGACAGAACCAGAGATGTACATTACATTTAAATTCAAACAAGCTCAAGCTGTCATAAAATATTAAGACATTTTAAATTTAATTTTGTTTCTTTCTTTTTTAATATAAGCAAAAGGAAAACAATTTTAACCTTCAGTAAAAGCACCTAGCAACAGAAAACAATTTTGTAAAGTATATCTATGTTGTGTTTACTTTGCAACTCAAACTAACTCTTCTTCTAACCTCGTTTCCATCATGAATGAGGCTCCCATTCATTTTTAATTTCTTTTTCAAAGCTTGCCTGACTTTTTCTTACAAATCTGTCTTAAGTGTCTTTAATTAGTGTTTATGGATATGTAAACCCACAAATCACTACATGTTGCTCATTTCCATGAGGCATTCAACAAATCTCTTACTGAAGTGGTATTAAATATATACATTTTTTGTTTTTTTTAAACCAATGTCTTGGTGGTCCTTGTGTGAGGAGGACACTCCCCTAGGACTTAAATCTGGGACTCTGCACCATTTGAATAAAAATAGTAAAAAAAAAAAGTAAAACCTAAATAAAAACAGCCTAGTAAATGTAGAAAAAATCCAAAAAGCTTCAATAGTAATTTTAATGACATTAAGTGGCTCAGTAAAACATTGTGATCAACAAGGAATCAACAAATCAGCAGTGATTTTAATGTACTAGATCCCCCAAATACAGTAGATATAAATATAAAAAACTAGTTCAAGGCCTTTTGGACACCACCAGTCTTTTGATGGTTAAAAAATAAATGAATAAATAAATAAATAAATGACATGCTGGCACAAGCGCTATTATGCGAAAATGCAATCTAAAACTAAAAGGTTTGATTTAGTCAGATTTTGTTCTAGTGCTGTAGAATTTTTCAAGCACGATCGTTTTGTATTGTGTTTTTAAATTGTTTCCCCTGGGTTCAACAATCCCTTAACTACCTTTAAATACAGATTTTAATGTCCCCCAAAAAACAAAAAAACTTATGTCAAGGATTCCACTGGGAGACTTTGGGAAGTAATGTGTCCCTGCTAGGGCTGGGCGATATATCGAGTTTTTTAAAAATATCGATATATTTTTATACGAGATATAAGATGTGACAATATCTTTTATATCGATATAGTCTATGTTACGTTATAATTACAGTTGTGGAGCCACAAGTTTGCCTCTCTTTCGTCCACTTTTGTCTTTACGCAACGTTACTAGGCCTCGCCTCTCCTTCACTGAACACAACTCCCCCTCCTCCCCCATCGCTTCACCTGCAGGCAGCGACAAGATGGACACGGCAAATCTCCGTTAACGAGTTACTGCACATCGCCCCGTGCGTGGGGCTGGACGGCGTCAACGTGTTAACGAGCTAACCACGCTAACGCCATGCACGGCCTGAAATCCTTTCATCTTCTCAAACGTTGACAGCACGCCTTATGTATGAATTCTGGTTGTGCTTACTGACCGCAAACCGATTTTATGTGGTACACAGCGCTCAGCAATCTGTCAAAAATGTTTTAGTATGACTTTGCTAAGCTACGGAGCTGCACCGCTTGATGGATTGTCGGAGCATTACGGCTACCGAGGAGCCTCGCGGAGTGATACGTACTGTGCTTCAACGTAATATTACCGTATTGTGTGTGTATAAGGACCATAAATGGCACCTGTAAGAGACACGGTTATGAAGAGGATTTCAAACTCCAGGCTGTCAGTCACGAACTTGGGAACAGAGCAGCTGTGAAATCTGCCCTTGTTATTATGCTCAGCGTCTTTTAGTTTACATTTTGACTGCACAATTGTGAGCTCTTTGTTATGCACAAAAACAACATAGTTTTCTTTTATTTGTGGAGCACTTTTATTATATAATAAATGCTCATAATTTATTTTTGAGTAGTTTTTTTCATGTACATCTATGCTGTATGTTAATAAAAGTGCCTGTGTGACATCAGGGACACAGCTTTGACTAAGAACTCTCTTTTTGTTCTTACTTTATGGCTTTAAAAAAATATCGAGATATATATCTTCTATCGCCATCCAGCTAAAAAATATCGAGATATGGATTTTAGGTCATATCGCCCAGCCCTAGTCCCTGCTATTAATAATAAGCATTCATACAGGTAAATGGGGAGGGATTTTGTGCTCCCAGTGATCCTGAATCTAAGCTGAATAAGCAAATATGGCAGGGCAGGTATTCAGTATCACAGCCTCACCTCTGGTTTGACAGAAAATCTGAAAAAATTCAAGTTTAATTCATGAATATAAGCAGAGACTATGACAGCTGGAGAGAAATTTTGAGTTGGAACAGAAAACATCTGCGAGAGGAAATTAAATGCAGACTCAACTCGCATGTTCACCTCTCTGCGGGAGACAGATTCTGGCACTCGGCTTCTCCCTTAGCTGCTGCACTCACTACTGTAGGTTCAGAGCCAAATTATGGCATATGTCAAATAAGGATGCCATATATTTGGAGACTTTTTAAACAGCTCTTCCAGCAACAGCCTGAATCTTAGACATTTCTTACATTCCAATGCTGACTAGAACAAGAAAATAGGAATAATTAATATGACAGGTAACATCACATACATTCTGTCAGTGTGTATCTGTACTGTGTCTATCCAGCTGTGTTGTGTGTGTGTGTGTGTGTGTGTGTGTGTGTGTGTGTGTGTGTGTGTGTGTGTGTGTGTGTTTTCTCTCAGAATCACTGTCGCACACATAGATCAATGGTGCGAGATAGTAAAACTATAACTCAACACCCTGGAGAGATGATATCGATCTATGACCGCACTGTAAACACATAAGACCTTTTACTGAGAATCCAGAAGCACAAATCATACACTGGTTCTGTGAATGCTTAGTCACCTCAGTGTATCACCTGTTCATTCATTTATTTCATTCTCTGCAGAGGAAAAATAACTTTTAATCGTGATTTTTTTTTAAATGAAATAGATTTCTTTTGTTTGTTTACTGTGGATATAATGATTAAAAACAACATCACTGGAAAATTAATCAGTGTGTTGTGCATGTATATTGTTAATCATTTATTTCCAGAATGAGAGTGTCACAAATTGCTTGGTAAATGACTTTGAAATAATTGTTTTCTCTTTTGCAGCGGCAAAATTAAAATGTAACTTGAATGTTTTTTGGTAAATTGAAAGAGTTATTTTTTTTTTCTTAGTGTCTTAGTTTAAGAGCAACATATATACATAAAATTCAATTGAATTTTGAATTCAATTGACAGACAAACATAAAATTCTATTGAATATTATGTATTTAGTGCCAGATTACAACAGCAGTCACCTCAAGGTACTTCATATTGTAAGGTAAAGATCCTGCCAAACTACAGCGAAAACCCAAACAGTCAGATTTCCCTCTGAGGAAGCTCTTGGTATCAGTGGTGAGGAAAATCTCCCTTTGACAGGAAGAAAGTTCCAGCAGAACCAGACTCAGGGAGGAGCGGCCATCTGCTGTGAATATTTGGGGGATGATGAGAGAAAACAAGACAAAACACTGTTACCTGATCCAGCCCTAAATACAAGCTTTATCAAAAAGGAAAGTTTTAAGCCTAATCTTAAAATTAGAGGAGAGAGAGTCTTATTCTTTACACAGAGGAAGGGTCTGAAAGCTGAAGACTCTGCCTTCAGTACTTCAATAGTCATGATTATTCATAACTTGGTATCTGGGGAGAAGGATTTTAAATTAAAATCTGAGTAACTAATATTATTTTATAATAATATTAGTTATTCAATAACAAAATAACCTGGTCTTTAGCAGACAAACTCAGATGAACTACAAGAGTTAACATCAGTCATCAAGTAATTGTTTTCTGATTTTGTCCGTCTCTCACATCACTGAAAAGCAATTCTGGCCCTTATTTAAAACATTGCTTCAGTTCATTGAGGTTTGTGGATATTCATTTATGCATGCATTTATGCTTGAGGTCTCACCATTGCAGCATCTTCATTCTTTTCTTTTTCAGCCCTTCTGCTGTAGAGTTGTTGGTGTGTTTAGGATCATTGACCATGTTGCACGACCCAGCTGGCCCCTTGACCTCATGTTGACCTCTAGAGTACTTTTGTATAGAAAGGAGTTCATGGTCAAATCAATGACTGCAAAATGCCCAACTACTGTAGCTGCAAGACAAGGCCAAATCATCAGTCCTCCACTATTGTGTTTGACAGCTGGCATGAGGTTTTTGTGCCATATGCAAACTAATATATCGAACATAGTGTTGGGCATAATAGTCAAACATCTCCACTTTGTTCTTTTCTGTCCAAAGCACATTGTTTCAGAGTTTTGTGGTTTGTGTCACTACCCGATCCGTACCGGAAACCCGATCAGTACCACGCAAATCTTACATCACTTCCTGTCTTTGCTAACATTGCGACATGTAATATATTTGAATGACACGGTTAGCGCCCAGTTAGCTCCTAGCATTTCTCAACAGCTCTGCCTCCTTTTCGACTGCCTGGGACATTTAAACAATGGATACCCCCGTATACATACAAAGTCATGCTTTTCTCCTCAACGGAGAGCTTCCTCCGATTGAACAACAGTGCTGTAAAATAGTTTTTACTGATAATTGGCAGTGATAGCGTCATCCCTATTCCAACAATTCTCTCCACACAGACGAGCATAAACACGCTCAACTATCACTAAATCAAATTTAACATGCATACACAAACACAATTTGGTTCAGTTTACAATAAGGCTCATTCGCTCGGTCAGCAAGTGGCGGACTCGTACACTGGGGAGTAAAATGCCATTAAATGAAACAGAAGAAGAAGTGAACCTCTGCACATGCACGGTATGGATCGGGTAGACCCGATTTGTATGGTCCGACTTTGCACATGCACAGTAAGGATCGAGGAGTCCTGATCTGTAACTATCTTTTTCTTTTTCGTTTTTGTCTACATTATATTGAAATGTTTCATTATTGCAAATGTAGCCAGATGGGCTACTCGCCTTTCTTTTTTTTTCTCTCGCTCTCCTGCGCTCGTTCTCTTCGCTGCGCAAATAGGTTAATTGGGAACCCACCTGTATATTGATTGCAGGGTGGCGTTAGCCCGTATAAAGCTAAGCCGGTGTTTTTGTTGGATCATTCCTCCCGTGCATTCGGTGCAAAGCAGCAGTAAATGCTGGCACACTGCGACGGACTGATCAGCAAGAGCAGATCATATGACAGCTACAGGTATGCTCTCGCTTAACCTCAGATTCCCTCCGAGTACTGGAATTTGTGTTAATATAGTTTTTGCGGCCTGTTGTAGTGCGGCAGTTTGTTCTACTCCGACGTTGCGGAGAGAGATGCTCGTGTTATCCCCACCAGTGAGAGTATAGTGCCTCCGGTCCTGGGGTAAGCCATTAAAACTACTTTTATTAGCATTCATAGCTATAAGAGTCTAAGGTTACATTTATCTGTTGTTTTAGGGTTTGACTGCTGTATTCACCTCTCCGTGGCAAATCGCCCAACCTAAATCGGAAGAGTGAAACGCCTTCCCAGCCGCTGTTGTGAGGACTCCTCCTCGGTGGAGCCTGCTGTCTCGTCTTGTCTTGCCTTGTCTCATCTTATCTTGTTTTTATTAAGCAGGCTTACCTTTTTCTGGTTCGCCTGGTTTTATTCTGGACTGTTGCTCGTACCCACGCTTCTGTGATCGGGCTGAAGCGACCCTCTGCCCGAGTGTGGTGCTGGGACTTTAAATCGCCTTGGTTGCCGGTCTCAGCAGGTGGGGAGCCAGACCGGCTTGCGATTGAGAATAATTACTACCAGCACGAGTAGTAGTTTGACCCGTGGGGTATAAGCCTTCCTGCGTGTGTGTGATTTCTTTTATTAAAGTGTGTTTTAGTTTTTTATGATCTGTAGCGAGCCTGACGCTCAGTGTCCTTTTATTCTTTTAACATATTTTTCTGTTTTATTTCAGTGAACGGAGGACGTGCCAGTGGCCCTGGGACCTCAGGTGGTGGGTCGTTTTCACACTTTCTTTTGTACAGCACCGGGTGGGCTGCAGTGATTTTCTTTTTGTGTGATTTTCTTTTGGTTCAACGGCTGCTGGTAAGTCCAAGTTCCATGATTGTTTTATTTTCACTTTAGGACACTGTCAACAATGACGCCACATCTTGGTTTTTAATATTTTATTTATTTTTACTATAAATAAAACTGTTTTAATATTGGAGCCAACCTACCTCAGTGTGCATCCTTGAATCTGTGCGGCCTCCTTTTATTCCTTTTATCTATTTTTCTTAAATATATTTCCTGGGGGCGAAATTCCCCTAGGTGGCGTTGTCATTTTATTATTTCCTTTTATCTAACCCCGCCGACCACTTGGTCACACAAACATTTTAAGAGATACTTATTATTGTTAACATCTTAACAGAATAGAATAGAATAGAATAGAATAGAATTCAACTTTATTGTCATTGCACATGCACAGGTACAGGGCAACGAAATGCAGTTTGCATCCATCCAGAAGTGCTTTAGTGATATAGATATATTACAATAGTATAGATACAGTGGGGCAAAAAAGTATTTAGTCAGCCACCGATTGTGCAAGTTCCCCCACCTAAAATGATGACACAGGTCAGTAATTTGCACCAGAGGTACACTTCAACTGTGAGAGACAGAATGTGAAAAAAAATCCATGAATCCACATGGTAGGACTTGTAAAGAATTTATTCGTAAATCAGGGTGGAAAATAAGTATTTGGTCAATAACAAAAATACAACTCAATACTTTGTAACATAACCTTTGTTGGCAATAACAGAGGTCAAACGTTTACTATAGGTCTTTACCAGGTTTGCACACACAGTAGCTGGTATTTTGGCCCATTCCTCCATGCAGATCTTCTCGAGAGCAGTGATGTTTTGGGGCTGTCGCCGAGCAACACGGACTTTCAACTCCCGCCACAGATTTTCTATGGGGTTGAGGTCTGGAGACTGGCTAGGCCACTCCAGGACTTTCAAATGCTTCTTACGGAGCCACTCCTTTGTTGCCCGGGCGCTGTGTTTTGGATCATTGTCATGTTGGAAGACCCAGCCTCGTTTCATCTTCAAAGTTCTCACTGTTGGAAGGAGGTTTTGGCTCAAAATCTCACGATACATGGCCCCATTCATTCTGTCCTTAACACGGATCAGTCGTCCTGTCCCCTTGGCAGAAAAACAGCCCCATAGCATGATGTTTCCACCCCCATGCTTCACAGTAGGTACGGTGTTCTTGGGATGCAACTCAGTATTCTTCTTCCTCCAAACACGACGAGTTGAGTTTATACCAAAAAGTTCTACTTTGGTTTCATCTGACCACATGACATTCTCCCAATCCTCTGCTGTATCATCCATGTGCTCTCTGGCAAACTTCAGACGGGCCTGGACATGCACTGGCTTCAGCAGCGGAACACGTCTGGCACTGCGGGATTTGATTCCCTGCCGTTGTAGTGTGTTACTGATGGTGACCTTTGTTACTTTGGTCCCAGCTCTCTGCAGGTCATTCACCAGGTCCCCCCGTGTGGTTCTGGGATCTTTGCTCACCGTTCTCATGATCATTTTGACCCCACGGGATGAGATCTTGCGTGGAGCCCCAGATCGAGGGAGATTATCAGTGGTCTTGTATGTCTTCCATTTTCTGATGATTGCTCCCACAGTTGATTTTTTCACACCAAGCTGCTTGCCTATTGTAGATTCACTCTTCCCAGTCTGGTGCAGGTCTACAATACTTTTCCTGGTGTCCTTCGAAAGCTCTTTGGTCTTGGCCATGGCGGAGTTTGGAGTCTGACTGTTTGAGGCTGTGGACAGGTGTCTTTTATACAGATGATGAGTTCAAACAGGTGCCATTCATACAGGTAACGAGTGGGGGACAGAAAAGCTTCTTACAGAAGACGTTACAGGTCTGTGAGAGCCAGAGATTTTCCTTGCTTGAGGTGACCAAATACTTATTTTCCACCCTAATTTACGAATAAATTCTTTACAAATCCTACCATGTGAATTCATGGATTTTTTTTTCACATTCTGTCTCTCACAGTTGAAGTGTACCTCTGGTGCAAATTGCTGACCTCTGTCATCATTTTAAGTGGGGGAACTTGCACAATCGGTGGCTGTCTAAATACTTTTTTGCCCCACTGTATGTAAGTATATTACAGAAATGGGTCTATTATGCTATGTTATAATGTACACGGTATTAAGTATGTTGTGAATATTCTATAACTATAAGTATGTACAGGCTGTAGTGAGTACAAGCTATGTACAGGCTATGAACAGGATATAAATATGAAAAACTATACAGAATATGAAATAAATAACTTTAGAGAAATCTGAGATATACAGCTATACAGAAATGGGAACTATGCAAGTTGTAAACAGTTGTAGGGTTAAAAATTATCGTATGTACAGAATGATTATTTACACAGAGCTATACAGTAGTGCAGTTAAGATAAGTGAGGGTGTGGATAATTTCTACAGAGGCTATATAAAGTGCTAGTGGTTGTGAGTGGTGGTTCAGTCCATGTTATTGTTGTGTGTTTGAGGGTACAGTTGTCCATTGTGTGTGTGTGTGTGTGTGTGTGTGTGTGTGTGTGTGTGTGTGTGTGTTTGTATGTCCAGTCCATGAGTTTAACGTGGGTCAGATACAGATACTCTGACCCATAACTATCGTAGAATGCTTAGAGCGGAAGTAGACTCTGTGTGCCTCCCAGAGCACTCTGGCATACACACACAGCTTAAGGTCATGAGAGAGGTTGTACCTTCTCTTACTGATTTATACTATTGGAGGACACCTACTTTGTATCTGTTTAAGTATAAGTGCCTTTTGTTTAGGTGGACCACTGGACTCCTGGTACCAACTTTGGGGAGTCATTCACAGGGTCACATCTTGGCACACACACACACACGCCTATATGTACACACAGACAAGGTACTCTTTGTTCACATGTATGCCTGTGTAAGACGTCATGTGTTAATGAACTTCTGCATAGTCATGTAACCACAATAAAGAGCAGGAAGCTGGCTGAGAGCGACTGGGGTTCAAGCGGAAGGAACCGCGCTCGTCACAGTTCTCTCCCTTGTGCACGAGATCAAACAAAGAGCTCTGCTTGGTGTCCAAAGCTTTTTGCTGTTGTAGTAGAATTGTCTCGTTCCAGCAGTGGGTCTGTGCCAGACAGACCCATCAGTAGTGTCATGAACTTTAATGTTTAACAAAGGCCCCACTAATTTGACATTGCAAACCATGCCAGCTCTAATAATATAACACTGTACAGACATGACAAGATTGACATTTGACATGACATTTAATGCTTTTAACAATAATATATATATCTTCTTTAAATCTAAATGCATCCAATTAACTTGTCATGTAATTGTTGCATCAATTTCACAAGAAATATGATATTCATATTTGTTACACATATTTGGTAATATTAACTGAATACAAAATATGACAAATGCTTTAGTCAGTGAGTTAATAATCAAGGCAACAGGATGAACTGAAGGCTTTTCCATATTTTATTCAATTTAAACTTTAGAAACTGTAGATATTATGGTTTGTTTATAGATAAAATTCCTTCGGTTTCCCAAGAGTTCAGGTTATTCCTAAAACAATTTAGTGTAAATAATTTATTCCTCATCTTTACAATGGAGCGCTATGAAAATATTTTTATGTCTAAAAGGATAAAAGTTTTTAATACACTCAACAACACATCATTTCAACAAGAATAAATTTAAATAGTTTTAGGTTGCTCAATTTCATGCAGATCGTACATGATTTTATTACATTCACCATAGAAATATAAAAATATTTTGTTCAAATTACATATTAGACTCTTGTAAATGTAACAACCACCCAATTTCACTTTTTTGAGTGTAACATTATTATCAAATGGTAAATAGTTGTTCGCATTGACAAATTTTTTTCAGCTAAATAATGACATAATTCCTTTTTTCTAACTGGTAATTAATTAGTTTGTGAAAAAATTATCTGCATGTTGAATGTAAAGTTGAAACTCGTGTTTGGACAGTTTAAAAATCCTGCTCATATTCTGGTTCCCGAACCAAACTGTTGTTATGGGACACAATGGAAGAAAGGTTATGGGAGAACCCTCTTTAATAGCCAGCTAGACCTAGAAAACAACATAGGTCATGGTACAGTAGTTAGAAGGAACAAGAAAACTTAGCATTTATTGAACATGCCTAGAAAAGTCATGGCAGCATTGGTAAACCTGTATTTTATAAGGTTTAATTGTAGTGTCTTGCAAGCATTGAAACACTGTGTGCAAATTCTCAAACTAAGCTTTCCGGCTGTACTGGAGGAAAGTGTCTGGTGTAATAGAAACACAAGCTGTCAGGTGTACTTACCAGCAGCCCAATATCAATATCATGTTACAAAACATTAGTCTAGATCAGGCTTGGCCAACTCCAGAGAAACTCCGTCTCTTCCAAGATCATGAACTAAGACAGTTGTAGGTAAGTACAAATTATTTGAATGTGTCTACACTCTGCCACGGACTGGAAACAGAACCAAACTGTCACCCTCAGAGGAGATGAAGTTGATTAACTAGTTTGGAACCACTAAGACCCAAGCATGCATGCACAATTTCCATTTTTTAGTTACATTTTTGGTTAACTATTTCATGTTCAGACAACACATGATTGAAATATGTTGAAACAATTATAAACCGCATTACTGGATGAGTAAAGGTGACACTTTCAAACCTGAACCATCTAGGGGACACTCAATACTGGGAGTGAAGTTTACACGCAACATTTCTTCTAAAGTCTCTGTGGTAGCTTCACTAGACCTTGCAAACACAGTCTGACATTTCCTATCTGGGGTGCAAATAACATAATCAGTTTCATTCTGTTTTTTTTTCTCTACCAGATAAGGTATAGAAAACATTTTCCTGCTTTATGAGACATGGGGCGGAAGGCCATGACAGACTCTCCAGGTTGAAAAATGTCGTCATTGTTACATTTTTTTTTAGAATGACTGAATAAAGATATATTAACATGAAATTTGAATGAAAGAACATCATGCTTATTAAGCTATTAAACTAAATTAAAATGCATCAAATCAAATTAATACTACACACAAAACTGCAAAGCACTATATCACTCAATAACACGGTGATTCCAGAGGGAGGTAAATGAGTGCTCCAAATGTTTTTCAACCTGTTTTCATCTTCCTCTGTCCTCATTCTTCATGTCAACCCTGCAGGCTGTTTCCCGTTAAAATGCCCCCCTGCATTGGGGCAGTTGCACTATGATTCAATTATGAGTCACCCTCTGTAACTTAAACTTTTCCAAAAAGGTGCTGAGAGTGGTGGACAGAAAACTAAGTGGTCGTCCATAAATATTACAGGGCCACGTTGCATTGTAATAAAATATACATGGAACCATTTCATAGAGCATTTACATGTTATCTAACAGAAAGATGACATATTCTTCCCAACTCCTCCATTCACACAGACGCTCGTCAGAACGCACATCAGCAATTTCTAATTGAGTGTTAACCACTGGCTTGAAATGCCATACAGAGAGCCATGCCATTATTATTTAAAGTACAGGGTGGGCCATTTATATGGATACACCGTAATAAAATGGGAATGGTTGGTGATATTAAAGTCCTGTTTGTGGCACATTAGTATATGTGAGGGGGCAAAGTCCTCAAGATGGGTGGTGACCATGGTGGCCATTTAGAAGTCGGCCATCTTGGATACAACTTTTGTTTTTTCAATAGGAAGAGGGCCATGTGACACATCAAACTTATTGGTAATGTCACAAGAAAAACAATGATGTGCTTGGTTTCAACGTAACTTTATTCTTTTAATGAGTTATTTACAAGTTTCTGACCACTTATAAATTGTGTTCAATGTGCTGCCCATTGTGTTGAATTGTCAATGCAACCCTCTTCTCCCACTCTTCACACACTGATAGCAACACCGCAGGAGAAATGCCAGCACAGGCATCCAGTATCCGTACACAGCAAATTCAAAAGTGTTAAATATTTTGGTGTTAATAGTCTTCTTGCAAAAGTAGAGTTAATTTTACTCTAAGTAGAGTCACATTCTTTTAATGTAACTCTGAGGTGTAAAATGACAGTAGTTAAAATCGAGTGTTAAAAATGAGTGTTTCTATGTCAAATCTGGAGGTGTTACAATGGAAACATTAACTCTTGACCTCTTAACTCTGAACTCCTACAGGGGCTATGACACCAATAGAGTAAATTCACAGACTCCGCCCCCAGCACCATAGGCTCCAATCGAAGCTGAAGTGAAGCCGTTTCAGAACATTTTGCTCTACATATTTGAGTTGTTTGCCATGCTTGGTAAGTCATTTTTTCAAAGATTGTTTCAATTATTGTTATTAGCTTTTACTTCTGTGGCTCTTTGGAGTTGAGACAAAGCTGTGTGAAAGGCATTAGCCATGTTGCTTGCTTATAGCATAATATTCTGTTTTAGCTAGCTGAAAGGTATTGTTTGCGGGCAAATACCACAGCCTTGAAAAAAGCTTGCATGTGAATTTTCAGTCAAACTTTTGGTCAAATACACCTAAAACAATGTCTAGAATGTGAATTGTTGGTATAATGGTGCTACTTGAAGCCTGAAAACGATCGCCCATAAAAAAAACGAGCAAACAGCAGTAGCAGATGTCCTGACTGGATTCTACGTTAGCATAGATCCCTCCAGAGTTTTGTGCACACGGTTTAGGTAAAAATGAAAAAGGTTGAGGTTTTACATTTAGTTCAGTATTACCTGTTCCCTGTGTCCTTGTCTTTTGGGAAAATACTTTACACAAATAATGGCTCAAAAAGGATTCCTTTTTTTTTTTTCACTGTGCTAAAATTGATTTGTGCCATTAATTAGTGTCAACTAATTTTTATTCGATCTCCACACAGGATATGCTTGTGAAGATGGAATATGGGGGAGAGCAGAAGTGCGTTGAAGTTCCACAAAGGGATGAATGAAGGACATGCATATTGTATTGAAGAAATAAGTGATGAGAATGCTGTTATTTGCATTTACCACCTCACCTACGTCAGACCTTTTGTCAGACACAATTCTAATGAAAGTGAGAACATGTACACTGTTACATCTTTCAGAAAATGTTTTGAAATTGTGATGCACAGTTCAGAATAAATGTTTTTCAAGAACCATTGCGTCTTTTTAGTAAATGTTTATTTTCAAAAGAAATTTCTAGAAGTTCAGAACAGTAAAATTCCCGCTTTTTAGAATGAATTAGAAGATAACTCTTACGTAGTTAAACTAAAATACTCTTTGAGAGTTAATATATAAACTCTTAACACCAAGTGTTAAATTATCAACTCCAGACAGATTTGGTGTTTAACACTAAATCAGAGTTAACGTACCAACTCTCCAAAAAGAGTTAAATTAACACTCTCTGGTGTGGACCCATATAGACACTTTAATAGTGTTGAAATCAAATCCGACAGTGTTAATTTGGACATGCTGGATTTGCTGTGTAGTTTCAGGTGCTGCACATCTCGTATCTTCACACCATAGACAATTGCCTTCAGATGACCCCAAAGATAAAAGTCTAAGGGGTTCAGATCGGGAGACCTTGGGGGCCATTCAACTGGCCCACGATGACCAATCCACTTTCCAGGAAACTGTTCATTGAGGAATGCTCGGACCTGGCACCCATAATGTGGTGGTGCACCATCTTGCTGGAAAAACTCAGGGAACGTGCCGGCTTCAGTGCATAAAGAGGGAAACACATCATCATGGGGCGATCGTGGCTCAAGAGTTGGGAGTTTGCCTTGTAATTGGAAGGTTGCCTGTTCGAGCACCCTGCTTGGACAGTCTCGGTCGTTGTGTCCTTGGGCAAGACACTTCACCCGTTGCCTGCTGGTGGTGGTCAGAGGGCCCGATGGCGCCAGTGTCCGGTAGCCTCGCCTCTGTCAGTGTGCCCCAGGGTGGCTGTGGCTACAATGTAGCTTGCCATCACCAGTGTGTGAATGTGTGTGTGAATGGGTGGATGACTGGATGTGTAAAGCGCTTTGGGGTCCTTAGGGACTAGTAAAGCGCTATACAGGCCATTTACCATCATGTAGCATGTATCGTTGTAGCCCATATACCACACCAAACCATCACTTTTGTTGGTCCAACAGTCTTGGAGGGATCCATCCAATGTGGGTTAGTCTCAGACCAATAGCGGTGGTTTTGTTTGTTAACTTCACCATTCACATAAAAGTTTGCCTGATCACTGAACAAAATCTTTTGCATGAACTGAGGGTCCTGTTCCAATTTTCGTTTTGCCCATTCTCCAAATTCTGTGCACCGATCTGAGTCATCCTCGTTGAGATGCTGCAGTAGTTGGAGTTTGTAAGGGTGCCATTTGTGAGTAGCTAATATCCGCCGAAGGGATGTTTGACTAATGCCACTCTCCAGTGACATGCAGCGAGTGCTACGCTGTGGGCTCTTGCTGAATGAAGCTAGGACAGCCACTGATGTTTCTTCATTAGTGACAGTTTTCTTGCATCCACATTTTGGCAAATCCAACTGTTACACCCCGGCCTAGGCAACCGGGGTGCAACGCAGGAAAATAAAAATAAGGAAAATAAAACCACGAAGGCCCTCCACCAAAATCCCCAAAACGAAAATATCCCATGACGAAAGTATTTACAACAGATTATTTATTCACAACAAAACACCAAACTATTTACAACACAGGGGAGATCGCGACCATGACACACTGAAACACAAGGCTTAAATACATAGAAGGAGCAATCAGGGAATGGACCACAAGAGGGAAACACAGCTGGGGCAAATTAGAACTGACGAGACAGGGAAACGTAAACTGAAAACACTAAAATAACACAGACTTTCAAAGTAAAACAGGAAACACATAACAGTCACGCCAAAAACAACACACCGACAACACCGAAACGTAACATTTCCCCCTACCCAAAAATCAAACATGTAACCCCAAGTGAAATGTTTTGATCAAAACCGGATGAAGGCTGGTGGAGGCTGGAGCGGTCCCACTGACCCTCCAGCAGACGACGAAGGCTGGAGCGGTCCCCCGGACCCTCCAGCGAAGACGGATGAAGTCTGGAGCGGTCCCACGGACCCTCCAGCGAAGGCAGACGAAGGCTGGAGCGGTGCCTCGGACCCTCCAGCGAAGACAAACGAAGACTGAAGCGGTGCCTCGGACCCTCCAGCAAAGGCAGACGAAGGCTGGAGCGGTGCCTCGGACCCTCCAGCGAAGGCGGACGAAGGCTGAAGCGGTCCCTCCAACGGACCCTCCAGCGAAGACGGACGAAGGCTGATGAAGGCTGGAGCGGTCCCACTGACCCTCCAGCAGACGCCGAAGGCTGGAGCGGTCCCCCGGACCCTCCAGCGAAGACGGATCAAGTCTGGAGCGGTCCCACGGACCCTCCAGCAGACGACGAAGGCTGGGGCGGTCCCACGGACCCTCCAGCGGAGGCAGATGAAACTGATGGAGGCTGGAGCGGTCCCCCTGACCCTCCAGCAGACGACGAAGGCTGGAGTGGTCCCACGGACCCTCCAGCGAAGGCGGATGAAGGCTGGAGCGGTCCCCGGGCCCTCCAGCGAAGACAGACGGAGGCTGAAGTGGACCTCCCTCGGACCCTCCAGCAACGGCGGACGGCTGAAGCGGCCCTCGGACCCTCCAGCGAAGACAGACGGCCGAAGCAGTCCCTCCCTCGGACCCTCCAGCGATTGGACGAGCCCCCATATGTTACACCCCGGCCTAGGCAACCGGGGTGCAACGCAGGAAAATAAAAATAAGGAAAATAAAACCACGAAGGCCCTCCACCAAAATCCCCAAAACGAAAATATCCCATGACGAAAGTATTTACAACAGATTATTTATTCACAACAAAACACCAAACTATTTACAACACAGGGGAGATCGCGACCATGACACACTGAAACACAAGGCTTAAATACATAGAAGGAGCAATCAGGGAATGGACCACAAGAGGGAAACACAGCTGGGGCAAATTAGAACTGACGAGACAGGGAAACGTAAACTGAAAACACTAAAATAACACAGACTTTCAAAGTAAAACAGGAAACACATAACAGTCACCCAAAAACAACACACCGACAACACCGAAACGTAACACCAACACTGAACCAGTTTCACGAAACTTAGCAAGCAGTTTGCTAACTGTAGCATAGGAGATGGGTGGTCTCGTAGGGTGTCTTGCATTGAAATTTGCTGCAATGACCCAGTTACTGCGTTCACCAGATATCAACACAATTTCGATCATGTGTTAACCTCTTCGACATGTCAATGGCTGTGAACAAAGACAAACTTGCAAATAACTCATGACAGAATAAAGTTACGTTGAAACCAAGCACACCATTGTTTTTCTTGTGACATTACCAATAAGTTTGATGTGGCACATGGCCCTCTTCCTATTGAAAAAACAAAAGTTGTATCCAAGATGGCCGACTTCTAAATGGCCACCATGGTCACCACCCATCTTGAAGAGTTTACCCCCTCACATATACTAATGTGCCACAAACAGGACTTTAATATCACCAACCATTCCCATTTTATTACGTTGTATCCATATAAATGGCCCACCCTGTAGAATAAAAAGGTGGCATTGATGAAGAGTTTGACAAATGAGCGTTGCTTTTTCTCTTGATTTAAGTCAGCCGGAAAGGGTGTTGTGACAAGTCTCACCAAACTTGCTAGGAAATGATTAAACTGGAGACTTGTTTTTCCCCTTTTCCTGTTGAGAACTAATGGCATTTGACAGGATGTGTTAGCAGTGCTGTCTGCCCTTCCACATCTCTTTCAGTTAATTTTTCTCTGCCCGACTACTACTTAAGATCCCATTACAACTCGAAAACACCACTTTATGCTTGTTTCTGGCACTTTAGTTTATTCTCATTTCAGACTTTTTTGTCCAGACACACAGACACACAAGCACTTGTGCACACAACACCACTGGTCCTGTCCGCCTAATGATGGTCCATTTCTAGTGGATGGGTGAGCCCTCTCCTTCACTTCCTGTTTTGATCTGGCCTCTGATAGGTTGAAGGTCATGCCAGATATGATGCGGGATTGTTTGTTTACTCCTAGCGGGGGAGATGGATCTAGTCCTCTGAGAGCAGGACCTCATTATGGGAACATATGAGAGAGCCACGGAGGAGCAGGAGATGAAGGGGAACAGAAACAGGTAGGGAGGAAAACACTAAAGTGCCAGAGTACAGGAAAAATGGATGATAACAGAAAGCTGTGGAAGAGGGAAGACATGCACGATGAAAGGATGGATGGAAAGGTGGATGGAAAGGGAATAATGATGTGAGAGAAGAAGTGGCAGACTTGACACAGCCAGCTTTTAGAGGAGAAAGTCAAGAAAGTGGTTGAGGTTGAAAACTATGACTTTGTTGCTCTGATCTGAGATGAAAGTAAAGTCAGAAAAAGAGGAAGGAAAACACAAGAGAAACAAGGACTGATGAAAAGAAACAAAGGGAATGAGGAGTGGCTAACGGGAGACGGCACTAATGATACCACATTCAGTGTCACAGCCCGAAATATAAACAACAAGCACACATAATAAAGCAGAAGCCTTGAACTTCACAACAATTTAATTGGAATAGCTGGATACTACAAGTGTGTGGGTGGCTGTTTTTTTCTATGATCTATCCTTTTCTCAATCATGCTTCCAGTAGTGTTTCACTGTGCATTTATTAACATATCTGTTAATAACAGACTTTTTGATTCGGATCAGAAACCTTTTAAAGCACCAGTTAACAAAAATGACTCTTTACGTGAATCACACATATTTATGTGGACTTCAGTTTCCTCTCTGATTAAGGAAAGTACAAGAGATGAGAAGAAGTAATGAAGAGAAGATGAGGCAGAGACTTGCGCGCTGGGAATCTATCAGAGGCCAGTGGGGCACAGAGCCTCCAAGTTGCTGGGGTCTCCAAGGCGATTCTGCAGTCTGTATACAGCAAGCAGTAAAGTGAACAGTATTTATTTCAGGGAATTTTCACTGCAGTAATGGTGGATACACATGCAAGACTTGAACATTTTGGTTACTAATTAATTCCTAAGATAGCACAACAGAAAAGAAGTTTTCTGTATCATACTTCTGAAAAAAATCTTTTCATAAAACTGTAAAGATGTCTTTTTTCATCCTCCATCTCTAAATGTACCAGCTAACGGTCATGTAGTTTAGATCTATATTAAGGATACATGCTTGGTGCTAATGGATATTTTTTCTGAGATAAATAAGTAGAAGGTGTGTTAACATCTTCCACTGGTTTGTGTTGAAGTGGGATGATTTGAACCTTTGATATGTCATCTCTGTGAATGTGACGAGGAGCGCACACCTTCAAGAATCACATCTTAAGTACAGACACAAGAAGCTTCTAGAAGGAGATGCTTGTATGAATCTGTTTACCATTGCTTTTGTACATTTTCTTTGTTTTTTGTGTTTAGATCACATCAGATGTAGTCCTGGCATCTCTTTTGAAGTTTTGAGGATGTGAAAAAATCCTATGCATAATTATTTGTTATCAGAACTATTTACTTCTAATGATCAGTGTGGATGGCCATTTATTTTGTTGTTCAAAGAGACACTGTGGCAAGCAAGGCTTGGACTGATTGGCCAGTAAATATGAATATGAATATTATCATTATTCATTATTTATTTTTTATTATTCTTTTTTTTTTTTTTGAGGACTGAACAGCAGTGCAATATATACACAGAGTGGGAGAGAGAGAGAGAGAGAGAGAGAGAGAACAGTTGTAAAGCTTAGTATTAACTAAACCATCTTGCAGCCACACAACACAAAGGCCAATAAAGTCTTTCTAGGCTCAGATTATGAACCATAATTGGATTGTATAATAATCCGATTTTCTGGATTATTGTATGCCAGTAGGGTGATGGGTAGGAATGTAAATCTTTGGTGCTGTCGTACCTGATAAATATGTTTTGTGCAATAGTTTGTGATTATTACATGATAACAACTGCAATGATTTTTCACCTAAATTGATTTGATATGTCAGTGCTTCATTACTCAGACCGAAGATTGTTTTCTTCAGGGCTGTAGTAAAATGTTACTTTATCGACTCTGCAGGTGCTTCTATCATTCTTCATTCTTTGACAGCACAGAAAAAAAACTGACAACCTCGAGTTGTTCACCTGGCATAATGAACGCCATTATAAATTTTTCTTTGAGATTATTTTCATCAAAAGCTGGTGTGCAATAAACATATTTCCTGCTCATACTTCACTGAATCAATCCGATAGCCACGTCGTCAAACTGTTGCTGAAATTAAATTACATTAAATATGGTTTACCTTAAGATGAGAATGTATCAACTTATTTTAGATGTGTCTGGAATCTTATTAACAAGCAGATGGGCAAAGGTATATGCCGTGCATCATAATGTAGTATGAAAACAGCCCTTTGCTGATTATCCTATAGCCTAGAACCATTTGTAAGGTTATATTTTTTTCTCTTCATTGCCATGGCCTTGGTTTATAAATTAAATACCTTATACTGCCTAACACATAAAATACACAACTGCTTTTTCCGCATCAGCAATAAAACCATGAAAACAAAGTTGGATACAGACATTGTCATGTCAGCCAAATGCCACAAGTAGCTTTCAGTCACTCTATAAAGCAAGAGCTACTGTTGCAAGAGTATCAGTTTTCTGTACTTAATATCAGCACTAGTTACTTTTGCTTCATTCAGTCGTCTTCTTTTTCTTTCAGCTGCTCCTTTTAATGGGGTCGGCACAGCAGATCATCTGCCTCCATCTCACCCTATCCCTTGCATCCTCCTCTGACACACCAACCCTCTGCGTGTCCTCCTCCGTTACATCCACAAGCGTCGTCTGAGGTCTTTTCCTCCTTCTGGTGGCTCCATGTTCAACACTGCTGTGCTTCATTCTTTACGAAATGAAAATGTGTTGATGTTTTCACACAACACATTGGGCAAAGGAATTTAGTATCTTGTTTTATTTATTTATTTAACAACAAATAAACAAAGAAGCTACCATACAAGTATGTTACGTGGTTGGTCACCTTTGTTTTCATCAAAAAACTGATTTTATTTTTTTCAAAAAGAGAAATATGGTTTTTGAAAAGGTATGATGAATTATTGCAGCGTTTTGAAATACATGAAAATATTGCACTACATTGTGTTGGCAAAATCAGATCTCTCCTCAATATGATGCATGAACACTCATTGGCTACTTTATTGGATACACTTCGCTGGTACCCTTTTGGCTTTAGACCTGCCGTAATGCCTTAATACTTTGTGGAGCTGGAAACATTCCATGATATTCCAAACATTGACATGACAGCATGCAGTTGCTGCTGATTTTTTGACTGCACATCAGTGATGCAATCTCCCATTCTTCCACATCCCAAAAGTGCTCTACGGGATTGGGATCTGGCGACTGTGGAGGCCATTTGAGTGCAGTGTACTCATTGCCATGTTCAAGAAAGCAGTGTGAGTTGACACGAGCTTTGTGACATGGCACGTTATCCTGCTGGAAGCAGCCATTAGAAGATTGGTGGTACACTGTAGTCATGTACACTGGATCTATGTTTTCATGACATTTACAATTTGGTCCTACCATCCAAATGTTGCAGAAGAAGTCACATCTCATCAAACAAGTCCTCTGCATTCCACTTTGACGAGCCTGTGTGAAATGTAGACTCAGTTTCCTGTTCTTAACTGACAGGAGTGACACCCTGTGTAGTCGTCATCTGCTACTTCATTGGCTTATAGGTTTGACATGCTGTGTATTCATAGATGCTTTTCCGCATAGCTTGCTTGTAATATAGTAAGTGGTTATTTGAGTTGTTCTTGGCTTCTTATCAGCTCAAAGCAGTTGGCCATTTTCTTCTGACCTTTGGCATCACCAGCCCTCAGAAAAGTGCTGCTCACTAGATATTTTCTCTTTTTCCACCCGTTTCCTATCAACACTAGAGATGAAGAAGATAAGACAACCCTTCTATGCTTTTATGATGCTTGGTTTGATTTCCAGCGGGTCCTCTTGGCCATGTCTACATGCATAAATGCATTGAATTGCATGCATGCGACTGGCTGATTAGATATTTGTGTTTACAAGCAGGTTAACAGGTGTTACTAACAAAGTGGCCAATGAGCATAATTTGCTATTCAGGATTTTTATTTGGTTAATCTAAAAGGATGATATGTACATTAAAAGATAATTACAACCTTCCACATCTCGTAGCAAGTTTTACCCAATCACCAAAACTATTAGAAAGAAACATGCAATAACTATGATTTATTAGCATATAATTACTATTTTTTCAGGACTAGATGTTGTGATTACACAAAGGGCTTTGTGTTGGGTTTGTTTAAAAGAAAAAAAAATGTAATCTAAAACTAACAATTTGCACATTCCACCAAAGCAATGCTACTCTCTATAAAACCAAGCGTTTTAAAATGACAGACTATAGAGTAACCATTGTGACTTGGGCACCATGATCTTATTATCAGCCCCCATAAAGAGCTTGTTTCTTGCTTGTTAGAAAGACATTATTACATCTAAATGATCATTGCCCATACAGGCTACTCAGGCCCTAGTTAGCGACCAAGAGAAATAAGAGGGCACATGACAAAACAGATAAGAGTGGATGTAATGGAGAGAAAACCACACAGGATAATGGATGAATTATCCACACGCAGACCGAAAAATATGTGTCGCAGGGGTGAGACGGGCTAAAGGGCAGAAAATGAGCTGGCATAAGAAAAAGGAGGAGTGTTCAAATATGCAAAAAATACCATAAAATTCAGAGACTGAAGCTAAAAAACAGAGCAAGTCAAAAACCACCAATCACTTGGTGACATTCTGTGTTTAAAGGACAAACGTTTTATATATATATATTGTTTTAAAAAGGCCAATAAGGAAAAATGCACAAGAGCAAAGTAAAACATATGTACATGAAGAAGCTAGATTAAAAGAACGGGAGGCAGAAGGAGAGGCTCGCAACCACTAATCCCGACAGAAAAACATTCTGATTAGACTTATCCTTTTCTCTGAGGATTTGAAGCTTTGATAAAACCTTCACCCCAAACCAAAATCAATTTAGTCAGGGTGTAGCGTTCACAAGCAATATCCTCCTTTTCTCCACTATAGACAAAGCTCTGAGTGAAACCCGGTAAAATGAGCAAGTATTTTTGTTGACTCATTTTAGTAACTTTTCCTTTTTTCTCCTAAAAAAAGACTTAATTCTATGAGCCCGATTAGAGCGCGTCCAAACATTGGAACCTAAAGCGGGCCAGTGGATATACAAATATTCACTCAGCTTCATACAGACAGAAAATATTTAATTCCAGTCAGATAGCAGTGTGCTGCACTTTGTTGTTTTCCTTTCTTTCTTTTTTCTATTTTTAATTCCTTGGGTAACAAAGGAGATCCGCTTGAAAATCTGGAGGGCCCTTAAATGCTGCGAGAGGAAGGAGACTAATCAAAACAAGCAGACCACCTCGGTGACACCCTATCAGTGATTTACACAGAAATGTCAGATGTCACTCATTTAATCAGAAAAAAAGGTCTTGTTTATAATTGAGTTCTTGCTGAGACAGAGTTTGGATCATGAAGCCTTATACCATTTAATTTACAACTATCACAATGGTTTTTCGGGAGATGTCATTTGGTAATTTCTCAAACCAATGCCTATAAAGTACCATAAAGCTCATCATACATATGAGCTATGTGTATTTATTTCTTTTGGATTTCACCTCACCTAGTGTCTGTAAATGACTCAAAGCTGACCATGAGAGATTGCTGCCGGTGTATACTTAGTGTGGATGGCCTTAAGAGTTTTTTTTTCTTAAGGCAGTGTGGCTGTCTGTGTGTCTATGTGTGTTTTCTCCCCTTTCACAACAAATCAACAGAGAAAAACTCATTTTTTCCCCACCATGGCACAGTGCTGGGAGTTTGAGTGTAGTCTTAACTGTGCTTGGCAAGCAGAACACACAGCGTAGCACAAGTCCTGAGAGACCCAGCAGCCTAAGCTAATCACTGCAGAGACATGACACACACCCACACAACTCACCATGCCCACACAAATTTGCACATGTGAAATGCTGTCCTCTGTGCACAGCCATGCACGCAGGCTATTACACACGCTATTAATGGAAGGGGGTGGAGGTGGGGGGCAGATGCAGAAAAAGGAAAAAGAACACGCTTTCAACCAAATTGGATTAAGAGTGTCATCTAATATGGAACAAGCGTGAGAGGGTTCCCTTGAAACTTTGCTGTAAAGGGATATTGGCGTTGAAAAATGAGCTGCATGCTTTTTGGTTAGGAGACAATTCAGATTCCTCACGGATGGGAGAGCAAGGGGGGACGGCGGAGGGAGAGAGGCCTTAAATCCCAGGAAACGATGATCCATCTGAGCGGCCATCCAATCATGATCAGTAGCTATCCCTTGATATATACAGTCTACTTAAAAGTATAGATAAAGCATGGGACCTCTCTGTCTCTATTCTTTTGACTCTCACACTTTGTTCCTGTTTCTGTTTTTTTCTCTCCTTTGTCATTTCTCCTCTTAGCACTGGCTATGCACTTAGAATATGCAGTGCAAGCATTCTCTGCCTACCCTTTGCCTTCTCATATATTCTCCATCTGCTCATATGGACACACAGACAACCCAGTAACTCCCTGGAGTGGGCAGGACCTCAGGGGCAACTGGGGGCAATGATGGCCACTGGCATATCCATTTTACTGCCCAGGGCATGCTCATGGTAGAGAATGGCCATGTGCCCTTCACTGTGGAAACAGCTTTCAGCAAATAAGAGGAAACAATACCGAGTTATCTGGACATCAAAGACAACTAAAAAAATACCAAAAAACAAAACAAAATAAAGATGAAATACAAAATCATTGTGTGTGATCATTTAAAATAAAATAAAAAATAAATCAGTCTTTCTTTGTTAATATGCTATTTGTGTTATGGAGATGAGATATAGTGCTTAATATTTGTATGTTCACAGTAAGTATCATTCAATGGCACTATACTTAAAAGCAGATAAAACAGATAATGATGACACAGCCATTCCTGCATTCTGTATGCGGCACTCATGTTTCAGAATATCTGAGGTTAACTGTGCTACATAGGATTGAACCTGTGGGGTTACGGGTACTGTGGGTGGTGAAGTGCAGAGTGAAAGCCTGTAAGTGTGTGAGCACAGCGCTGTCAACCTGTTAAAAGGTAGTGTTGTGTGTGTAGGTACGTACATGTTGTAAAGAGATGTTAAGGAGCTTGTTCCATCATGCTGATGAGCTCCTTAATGCAATGTAGTCGCGCTTTCCCGACAGACACAGGGATGCTTTCCAGAAAATCTTCTCCATTATCTCTGTATACATTAACCTTGAGCACAATGGCAGGTAAGTGAAATGTTGCACACACATACACACAATACACACAGCATACGTCCAGATGCTGATATTTGCATTATGTAAATTCTATTAAATCTGCTTTTAACCACAGAAAGTGTTTACATTAAGTACAGGACAGAACTGTATTTTGCAGTAAATGCAGACATGCACATGTTTAGACAACTATAGAGCAATATATTGATTTGTTTGTCTTGTAATATGTTAGAAAAATATCGGTCCCAAAACAACTCACCAGACATTTTATTAGGTACACCTTGGTAGTCCCAAGTTGAACCCCATTTTGCCTTTTAGAAATGCCTTAATTATTCATGACATAAGTTGTTGGAAACATGTCTCAGAGAGTTTTACTCAAAAAAGTAATGCGTTTCACAGTACATTTAAAGTAATGCAGTATATTACTGTCATAAGAGGCCAAGAATTGACCCAAAAGAGCAGACCCAAACAACTGAGAGACAGTGAAAGAACTCATTTACAGTTAAAATGGTGAAAGCGACAAAGGGCGATCTGCTGGAAGAAGGGAGAGCAAATGTTAGACCAAGCTGGTCTGGAGAACTAATACTGAATGAGGCAAGTGTTGGGAGTAGAGCTTACTTGTTACACTGTTGGAATGAGCATGGTGAAGGGTTTCTGTAGGCAGGCACGCAGAGGCTGTCAGCAGCGGAGCCCAAGTAAATGAGGTCCGAAGCAGTTGAATAGCTGGAATGAAAACCCAGGAGCAAGTGTTTGCCCGTGGCTCACTTCTTCTGGCAGGCATGATGTAATGCACAGAGATTTGTCTGGATGCAAAGGAAAGTAGGAAAGCTGAAAGCTATAAAATGCCTAAACAGAAGTCACTTGGATAAGGCCAAAGTTTTGTTAGCAGTGTTTCGCTGTTGCATTTTTTTCCCTCTTTCTCTCCACAATGTGCAGATTACTGCAGAAACTTTGCAATGCAAGTCACAACATAAATGTAATTATTGAATTTAGTACAGTAATGCATGACATTACTGCAATACTGATAATGTCATGCGATTACAGGAAAGCGAACACTGAATGATATGATAGTACCACATAGTTGCTGCACATTTTGGCTGCTAATCAATGATGTAACTGTCCCATTCCACCCAATTCCAAAGGTGATCATTTGGATGGAGATCTGGTGACTGCACAGGTCATTTCAGTAAAATGAACTCACTATCATGTTCGAACTTGTTCAAAAAAATAGCTTTAGAGGATTTGAGTTTTGTAACGCAGCATGTTAGCCTGCAGGAAGCAACCATCAGAAGATGGGTACTCTGTGGTCACAAAGGGATGGACATGGTCAACTGCTCATTTGGTACTAAGTGTATTCAAAGTGTGCCAAGAAAATATCCTCGAGATCATTAAACCACCACTTCCATTCTGAACCAGTCATTCAAAATAATATGGATCCATGTCTCATGTTGATTATCCCCAGTTCTGAAATGTTGCAAGAAAAACCAAGACTTAGAACAAACCAGGCAACATCCGATTTTGTTGAGCATGGGCAAATTTTAGCTTCAGTTTCTTGTTCTTGACTGACAGAGGAAACAAGAGCATAGCTGAAAACACAAACTATCTGAATCTGTAATTTAGTGCACTTTCTGTCATTAGATGGGATTTTCTACCACACCCTTTTAAAGTGAATTCTGGATCTGTTTTCTGTTTGCTGTGTCTAAGGCAAAAAAAAAAGTATCACATTTCTTTACTTTCCATAGCACATCCCTTTTCAAATCCTTAACACTGCTGACTGCCAGATTTGCTTTTAAAGAACTGATGAGGTTTTGACCAGCACTGCATATAGAGCAGTGTTTTTACAAGTAGGTCCCATTCTTTGTTCGTATTGTGCACGAGGAGGCCAAACACACATTCAAATCCACAACTGCAATTCAATTTCCTGCCCTCAGTTTCATGCTGTCTTATTGATTGGCACTTGCCGAGTATAATGTGCCGAGAAACAAAGCAGAGCCCCCAGACTCCAATACAGATGTAAAAACTGTGTGATGTGAAATTTTCAAGGCTAATTTTGTGAGACTGATGATATACTACTGTTAAATGTCAATACTGATAAATACCAATAATGTTCACAGTGTTATATTAGTAATCAGTTTTGTAATAAAAGGAAACTGTTCTTGAAAAGCATATTATGAATGCTGGTGAGAAACTCTGATTTTAAATGTTATACTTTTTCCAAAAACCTTTTCCAAGACTGTCATTTAGGGCCAAGAGATAAAAAATATGCTAACAACATGTTGATTCCATAGTTCAGTAATGCATGGATGTACTAAAGCTGTTTTCACTACACTAGTTTTGGTGTTGTGGAAGACAAGCAGCTAGCAAAGGACAAACAACATTCTCAGTTTGGTGTTATGTTCCTTTTTAATGCATCTGTTAGTAATGAGTGGGTAGCTCTGAAAAGATTTGTAAAGCCATTCATCATCTTTGACCATAATACTGCTGTTTGAGCTAAGGAAAAGGTACCAGAATATTTCATAAAAATGTTACATAATGAACTGATCCCTCAGTCAAGATTTTCTACTGTCAAGGACAAACACTGCGAGCCTGTTAATGCTTCTGTTTCAGCAGAGTGAGTGTGTGTGCCACAAAGCAGAAGAATACAGCGTGGTCCAAGGTTCACTACAGTTATGGTGTCATATTGATCAAGATGCAGTCTCTGCAGGATGAGGCATTGTGAAGGTCTCCACATACAGGTAAGCATCGCTTTTTCAAAAACAGACCAAACTGAACAAATGCGCTATAGTGTCAGGTCTTTAGTGAGTGTGTCTAAGCAGTTAAGAATTACTGTTGAATCAGATAAAATGCACTTATGCTTGCCACATGGAGATGCAAACCAATGAAAATGAGGGTTCTGAAAGATTGCAACCGATGGTAACCGCAGCGAGTTGCAATCCACTGCAATTAGGGCCTGTGGAGGTCCCCTGGGAGACACACACACTGTGTCTTCACACATTTTATTTTTTTTCGTGCCTGCAAACAAATCCAATACCATAAAATCAGCCACGTCCTTGCTGGGCGACGATTGCAGTTTTATCTGTGTTTAGGGAAAAACTGTCATACATAATACACAGTACCAGACACACAAACACACAAACGCGCACACGCCTGCAATAAAGAATTGTTTCCATTATGAGGTGTTGCTAAAGCTGCATTAGGTGCAATTGGTTTGCTGTGATGGAGAGTTGAAGGAGGGGTAAAGAAGGGTTTAAATCTGAACTGAAAACAACCTTTTATTCCTTCTGAGAATGCAGGAAACTGCATGTCTGCTTATCTGCACCATTAAAAATACAAAAGAGATCAATTTTATGTGGGTTTTGGCCATTAAACAAACTTCTATATGTAGTAAATAAGTGCAAGGTGGCTTTCCCACAGTGAAAGTTGCCGTTTCAAGAGTCTTTTTAGTCTTTCAGGTAAATGTTAAATGACTTAAGAAATGAAAGGTTCGTACCGCTGCAGATCACACTGATTAGGCAAACTAAACCAGAAGGAGCAAACCAAAGCAACAACCAGCAGAACTGACAACGTCAGTCACAGAAAATGAAGATAAATTTGATGGGGCAAAGGGACAAGGGGACACTGCTTACATACACACACAGAGAGAACACAATTAGACACAGATGCACAATACTACGTAGGAGCAGTCAAACCCAAAGTACTAGATAAAACAGAAAATAGCTTAAACAATATGAAGAGAACAAAATATACAAAATATAACTTAGGAACAAGGGCAGGTCCTCGTGGTCTTTCAACTTTAAAGAAACTTTTGAAAACAACTGAACAATAAGTATTCTGTTGTCTTTAGTTTCCAAGTTCCTTGGCCACGAGGCGATGTGTTTGGCATTTTGATAAATACCACAGAGATTATTACAGCAAATGAGTTGCATATGTGATTCTGAAGATGCTTTTATCCAAAGTGTTTTACATTTCAGTGAATTCAGAGATTTTCAGGATAATGGAGTGCGAACGAACTTCATAAAATGAATGATAGTCAAAGGCGTTCATGTAACTAAGATGTTTTTTTTTTTCTTTTCTTGTGGATGGAGGAGGATGTAATCTTTTGTTTAAGTAACTCAGCATGATGACCAATCACATAACTAACTGAGCTACTGTTGCTATACCTGTTTCTATTCAAATACTCTCTATAAAATTGCGACTGTAGATTTGTTACGCTAACAAAAAACATTCTAAGATAACTTAGAAAAAATGGTTCTAAATATGATCATGATGTATGTAAGGTATATACATATACATGTGTACCAACGCACAATACGTGTGTGTCTGTGTGTGTAGCAGCACTGTTTTCTAACCACAACTTCGAGAGAAGAAAAGCAGCTACTCTTTGTTTACATGCAGCCATTAGCAATCCACGCTCCAGTGCCAACGTAAAAGAGAAGGCAATGATACGGAATTTATCCAAAGCAGGAGAGGATGGGGTTTCAATCTCCATGCATAATGTGATGTGGCATGGCCAGATTTTAGAGCCAGAGCGCTTGCAGGAAATGCTTAATTGTAAGCTCAATATGAGAGAGACGAGAAAGCCGTTTACATGTTACTTTAGAGGTGGCGGTTCCCTGAGGAGTTCTTGGAGGTAGCAGGACCCTACAGCACAGAATGAATCACTAGCTCTGTTTTCTTTAGTTAATTAGAGATGATGGACAGATGGCCTGCATATATAAGGGAAAAAAAAGGGGGGAAAAAGAGATGATGGACAGATGGCCTGCATATATGTGGCAGGGACAGGTGGTAGTAGCACAACACTGCCAAATGCATGATTCTTACAATAAGAGCATGACACGTATTAGGGGGGAAAAGAAGGAAGGCAAGAAGAGGTAGCAGAGCTGAAATTTTATTATATATGCGTGTGTGTGTGTTATATATTTGTATTGCATTGTGTTTCTTTACTGTGTGTATGACAATAAGCTGAAACTTAAAGTACTGGTCTGTCTTTGCGAGGGTAGACACAGGGCCAGTGCATACTTTGCTACTTTGATCAGCTCTTGTATTAAAATTTTTAGTTGCCAGAGTTGTCAATCAGCATAAGACTTGTGTTAAAAATACACATAAATGTGGATGTGATCGCCGTCTCTCATGTATGAATAAACATACAGGGTACAGAAGTGTGTTTGTGAATATATTATATTCCTTCCCAAAACCCCTCAAGCACAAATGCCAACTCATGCATGCTTTTTTTTTTCTTTCTCTCTTCCACAACCACATAAAAAAATCTGATCTTAATTATTTTATGCTGTCATTTCAAATTGATACATTACATTGTCTGTGATGCCTAATTTTAGACTGCTCAGTTCTACAGTGGTGGTAAATAATAAAAAAGTGTTGTCGGCTAGGAAGCCCAGAGCTCATTGTGTAACAGCTGACAGTCTGGGCTGCCTAACCAAATCAGACACTAGTGAGATAGATCTGTTGACTAAATCTTTTGACAAGGGAAATGTTATGTAACTGCTTTTGACTTGTCTTTGTGTGTCTATCTTCACATATGAACCTCCATGAATAAAAGTGTTATACATGTAAAAATGTAAATAGACGCTGCATAGGTGTAGATACCTAAAGATCTCTTTAGGTAAATATAGCAAAGGCAAATTGTTGGCTGATTAGCAGTCACAAGCTACATCATACAAATGTCTCATACACATTACTATCTAACTTGTAAAATGTTTTTTTTTTTCAACATGCTGCAACCAAGATTTTCTTTTTTCTATTTCAAAATTGCACAAGTCTTTTCATGATTAATAATATAAATTTTGCAAAGCATTAATATAAAAAAATACAACAGCACAACAATACAACAGTAATGTGCAATTTAATCAACTTTTAATTTCTTCCGAGGTGTATTTTTATGAAGTCTGGCACAACATTAGTTCAGGGAGACCATTGAGTCAAGTCCAATCCCAGCATCTCTGCCAGCCCATATGAGCCAGTGATTCAGCTGATGGTCTTCCACACATCAAATAGGTAATTCCCGCTGGGGGGACAATACTCAACCCACCTCCATTTTAGATAAACTACTCATATATCATATCACTTACACATCTAATGTCACATATGCTGTTCCCTCTATGCTTTTCTGGGTGGTAGGGTCCTGACTGAAGTTCTCATCTGTTCTGCATTATAGGAAAGAACTAGGCTCTAATTTACTGAGAACTGCAGAGTGTATAACTCTGTACTTCTGAGCTACTGTATCATAATCAAACACAAATTAATGTTTTCTGAAAAAAAACTGTGAACATGTATTTAACAGTTTTGTATTGTTTTACTTACTTTAATAAAGCTGAGTAGAAGAAAGTAGAAGAGTAGAAGAAAATGTTACAGTTTTTTACAGTCGCTAACAAGCGTTTGTCCAAACAGTTGTCACATTTGCAAAACTCTAAACACAATTAGCACAGCATCGGTCTGTTGTGGCCATACCAGTCACACATTTCATGTCGTGTTCACCCAATATGCAGTCAGTGAACACATTTCCACAATGCTTACATTTTCTTAACAGACAAGCTATACCTCCCAGCAAAATCATGAACTGTTTTTGTAGTATCTACGAATGTTAACACACAACATCCCACAATAGCAAAAACAATATCCCAAACCTTAGATACAGTATAAAAACCTCTGCTTCTGCAATGATATGTCGGTGGATCCGACATACCAGGCGGTTTTATCCCAGGTGCATCGACTTGGATAACATCAGATGTGATGTTGATGAAAACATGTGGCCTAACCCTGAAGATCGCAGAGATTAGATGCAAATCTTTTGCCTTTTTATAGCCCCCCTCCCCCTCCCCCCCTTTTTATCTTGGCTTTTTGCTGTTGTTTTTTTGTTCAGAATGCTCTTGTGTGTTTCATGGATATTTTGTTCACTGTAAGCAATACTGTAAAACTTTCTCTGTCCTATCATACCGTGTTTCTACTGTACCTCCTGTGGTAAACAGTAAAGAAACAAAAACTTGTTTGCTTTTTACTGGAATGCTTTTGAATGTGAACATTACTGTACATGTGGACATACAGTTACCAACCAAGACATTTCTGGTGTCAATATGGTGGATTGCATGTTTCGCATGCAAATACCTGTGAAACTGAAACATAAATGTCTATGCAGTTTTTGTAATGTCAATGATAGCCAGTATTTTGAAACCTGGTGTACTTTGATTGACTGCATGTACCTTGTGAAGTGAAAACAAGTGTTATTCTTTGACAGACTAATTTCATTTTGAGTCAGATTTATAGTGTTTTTGTACAGTTAGTGTGTGCAGAGAAAGATGTGTTCTAATTTTGAAATGAGGAGTTAGTATATATTTAACAAAGTGTATTTTTGGGAAGGATATTATCCATTTGGCCAATTGTGTTTTGTAGGTGTGGGTCTGTGTTAAGAGTTTAGAAAAGGTATCTGAAGTATGGGTAGGCGCTTGTTAGCGACTGTAAAAAACTGTAATAACACAAACAAAGCATTTTGAAAAGTTTAACTTGCCTTTGCACAGCTCGGTGCTTGTTTGCATTTCCACTGCTCTGATGTTCTGCAATCCTTGTCAAGCTAATGGGCCACATAGGTAATAATGCAAATAGTATAGAAAAGCTATTATGAAGTACATTGAATTATAGATGTGTGCTATAATGAGTACAACAAACTATTTAAAAAGTAGCATTGTCTGGCTGTAAAAACGCATTCATTAAGTGTTCAGTGCGTGTAAGGGAATTATATCCTTCATCAAAGCCTTTCAGAAAGAAAAAACAAAAAAAACTTGATTGCTTCTCCAAAGAGAAGGGTATTTTTAAGACGCACAGCTTTTTGCTGTGTCACAGGAGAGGCTTGTTTCAGGTGATTGTTCTCAAGCTTACACAGCCGTCCCCTTAACTCTACATCCAAAGCCAAATTTGTTAGTACTTATTAAACGTATCCTCAAAAGTCACATCTCTCTTGTGAATCTATGCATCCACGCATTAGAGAAACCTGCCAGGGAAGCTAGAACCTACTTGGGCACAGGAAGAACATGCAAACGTCTCACAAAGGCAACCAACCACCCTGTGAATTCTAAACCAGGACTTTCTTGCTGTGAGGGATGTGACAGAGTCAATACTTAGAATACCTCTTGATAGCAAAAATGTGAAAATGTAGTTTTCAGATTTTTTTAGTACCTGCTGTACCTATTAGTACTAAGTACAGCAGGCAGTATTTGTAGTTTTGAGTAGATTAACCAAATAAATTGATCCTGAGATACTAACTGATACATTTATTTGATACAGTACTGATAACAACAGTGTCCACCCCTCCCACTAGCAGCTGAACACATCAACAGCAGCAACAATGTTGTCAAAGCATCTTTAGGAACTACACCCTGGTCTTTATGACAAATTTTGTGAGGTCAGTAAAACTTCAACAAGACTGAAGTATTAAAGAGTTACCATAAATGGTAACCTGACTGTTAGTTTCCATTTATTAGCAGTTAGCATTTACCTAACTATTAACAGTTACCTATATGAGTGAGCCATCTGTTATCAATACGATAGCAGATAGCAGATATAATAATAATAATAATATGATAACATCAATATGAAAATGATGCAGCAAATGGCTCATAGTATTAAATTTTGGCTTTTGTTTGCACATCACCTTTTCTCTATAGTAAATGTGTACACACGTTTGCAAGAATGTGTGAGGTCTGTATATAATTTATACATCTAGCCCCAGGAGAGCTTGATTCACTCACATTAAATGGAGGGCTCAATATGTGGTGATCACACTGAAGAAGAGAATGTTCTCCTGCTGGAGGCGCATTATGCTGTGTAGCTGTAAGCTGTGTATTTATGAGTTGGCATCCTGCAAAGTTCACAAAGAGGTCAGCTTTGTGAGTAGCCAGTTTCCTTGAGACTTATTTTAACTGGTCAGCTGAAAAAAAGGATAGTATATAAATAAAATAAAAATGATTTGCCGTGTCGTACTATAATGGACAGGAAGCATTTGAAGAAAAACAAATAAAGGGAAAAGAAAGAGCAATGCAAACAAACACAATATTCTCACTTCAAACAATCTGTTTACCTTTTTCTGTTATTTTAGTGGAATAGGAGGCCATCCAAAAATACAAGAAACCAACTCATGGGGCATTACAAGTTGTAAAAAGTAAATATAGTAAAATTATAACATTAAAATTAGTTTGATAAGTATAGTTTACTTTAGTTGTATTTAGTGGATGATGATGCTGTAACTTTTGGAACTATGGTTTTCATTATCTGAGGGTTCCACAGATTCAGTATAATTTTACCACAACTAACTTTGACAAAGAAAAGTTTCAGTCTGCCTACTTTACATCACGTTTTCACTTCTACGGTGGAGTTTTAATGTTTCTACACTAAATTCATTATGATTCATTTAATTTTAATACTGACGTAAAACCATAAGTCTTTCGTTTCACACCCCTACTTAATCTTATTTATATCAGTTGTCGAGCTTTCATCTAATATTTGGATCAAAAGATGAAACCAGAACCTTTAATCGCTTAGTAATTAATGCTGAAATTCTAAATGAATAATCATGTGTGATGCCTACAAGCCTAAAGCGCCGCAGACCAACAACAAACCAATGCATAAATAATTGAATATATAATTTATAATTTAATCTATTTCACTTTTAGTTTTAGAATACTCATCTGTGCCCACATTCATTTTAGCTTAAATTAAGCACATTCTTAAAGCTTTATTTTACTAATGAATTACGGTTCACTTTTTCATATTGCTACTGGAGTTGGACCAGCCAAAATCTGCCTCGTTTTCTGTCTCTACCCATAATGGAATGCAAGCCATTAGCACCTTTCCCCAATGTCAGGAGGACAATTGTTCTTCAGTGATAACGCCATTAAAGAAAGTGTTTTAGGTAAGAGCTGTCCTCTGAACTGTCATATCTGGGACCTCGTTCAATGAAATGTATTGTGTTTCTCTCTCTCTCTCTCTCTCTCTCTCTCTCTCTCTCTCTTTTTTTTTTTTTTTTTTTTTAAGATATGCAAGCCTCATTTGTCTTCTGGCATAGTCTGCAACCCCTTATTAATTGACTCTTTTGTCCTGTCTACACGTCTGAGCCTCTCTGATGACCTGCTCTTCTGTTTTATGCTCGTACAATCTGTACATATTGAAAATCAAAGCCTCTCCCTGGACGTCATTTCCTGTCTTCTTTTCTTTGTTGTGTTCCTGCAGTTGTTAGAAAATAGGAATTCAGCGGTTCAAAAATAAAATTATAGCAGGTGACGGAAGCACTACTATGTCTTCTATTATGGATAATTTCACATAATGCATTTGAAAAAACTACTGCATGCACTGAAAGTTTCAGAACTGATTCATCATTTACCGAAGCCTCGAGAATTAAAAAAGCTACAGTTACCATCTCTGCTAGTTCAGTCAAGTTAAAGTTTATAATTACATCTGTCCAGACATAATATTAAATGAAGACTTTAATAGGTAGTAACAAAGGTTACATATTATCAATTAATTATCTGATAAAATTTTAGTTTACTTTTATTTTTTCTTAAAATGTTGCAAATAAAAGACACAAATAATTAAAAAACAAAAAAACATTTTTTTTTAAATCCAGTGTTTTTTAAAAAAAAAACAAAAAAACTGTATTGTCATCTCACAAAATCTTTCTTGTTGCTGCTTGAGGTTACTGGGAGTGTTTAGGTGTAATCACAGAGAACAGCTGCAACCCAAACAAACACATATATGTTTTTTTTATTTATCTGTTTTTGTCTCTTTGCATCCAATTTTACCTAGCAACTGCCAGCAACTTCCAACAACTGCTCGCCAGCTGGTAAGGGAATGCACATGTTTCCCTGGAGAACGCTTGTTTCCAGGAGATTGCCAACCGGACTTCAGGTGACTGAGGGCAACATAACACCACCTTCATAACTTCATTTAGTTTTATTTAAAGGTCAGTGAAGCCCATGTGGAATAGTTTAATCTGTAAACCAAATGTTTGTCCTCTCGTATTTATTCAAAGGTTGCTGCATGGGCCTTTACCTTTCTCTTACGTTTGTATCAAACTAGTTATGCAATTTCTGTTGCTGCTGGTTGTTAATTCTCCTTAGTCACATAGCAGCATTGATCCACGGTTTAAGCCATTTTCTGATTCCAAGTCCCTTTGGCTTTACCTACGGCATGTTAATGTGTGTTTTAGTCCAGTGACAACCATTGCAAACACACTTAGCGCTTGGTGTGAGCATGAGTAAAGGGTTAGGCTTGACAGAGCACTAATGGAATTTTCCCATGAGTCTTTAGAAGCCTTTCATATGTCTTAATGAGAAAACACAGAGTGACTGCATAATGTGTGTGTGGCGACTGAAGTGGGGTGGGGGGCATGTGCTAAAAAAGGGCTTAGGTCTGCTCATTTGTATTTGTGTGTACATGCAATGTCACAGATACTGGTTTCGTGTGCAGGTAAGCCTCTTAGCACTTCCAAGCTAGGCCCATACTCTGTGAGGTTAACACTGTTGCTGAGAACAGTCACCATAATTATCCCAAACCTTGTCATTCCTGCCCTCCTACTGCTCCCTTAACCACCCCTCTGACTAAAATGCTTGCATTAAATTACCTAACATGTGCCTTCAAGGTATATATATTGCCTTTATTTATCATTCAGGGACCAGGGCTTACTGTTATTGATTTTACCCATGTTAATTGAGGTGAGGGGTCTTTTCTACCAATTCAGCTATTGATCTGAAATGCAATCCATCAGAAGCTTAATTAAGCAGCTAATAGAGGGAAATGCTATTGATCCCATGGTGTCAAGGTATTTTTGTGTATGTGGGAGCCAAAATACATGTATCTAGAATTAGTTATATATTGGTTCATGATATAAATGCAGTATTTCATTTATTAAGTTCATGGATGGTAACTTGTTGAAGGGTCACAACATTTTAAAAGTCATGTTTATGTTTTATATTGTGAAAGGTTAATTCTGGGTAGGTTTGTTTGAACAAATACTAACACTTAAGAGACATGCGTCTTTTTGTTGAACCATGAGCTTCATGTAGGATCCCCACCAGCTGCTAATAGCTGAAGAAATAAACAAAAAGATAACACTTTACACTTGTGAATTCCACCTAGTGGGTGCATATTAAGCTGAGTTATAGCACATTAGACAAAAAATATATAAGAAATATAAAATATATAAAATATAAGTACTATGGATAATACCTACTGCAAGCATTACTGAGACTAACCAGCTGATCTGCACTACAGCAGCGGTGATCAGTGAGATGCTTGTCAACAAGGTGAACAGCCACAAGGAGCAGTACCCTCCATGGAGAAGGGCAAGATCAAGGTAACATGGAGGGAGGTTAACCAACAATCAGAACTGCAGAAAGGTGCAATGAAGAAGGTGCCCAAGAAGTACAGCAAGCTGTCCATGCCACATGCACAAGTCACCATCAAGTGCGGGATCACCAAGGAGATGCGCTGTCCCCACTGCTGTTCTGCATAGGCCTGAACCCCCTCAGTGAGATCATTAAAAAGACTGGCTATGGATACCAACTACGGAATGGATCAATTGTCAGCCACCTCCTCTATATGGATGACGCCGAGCTGTGAACAAGAGTGAACAGGACATCGATATGCAGCAATGACATCAGAATGGAGAAGTGTAGCTGGATGATAACGAAGAGAGGGAAAGTAGTCAGAACTGAGGGCATCAACCTAAGTCAACATTCCAGACATCAAGGACAGCTACGAGTACCTGGGGATCCCAGAGGCAAATGAGAACCTGACGAGCTCTGTCCTAGGAACAGAAAAGATACTGTGCAGGATCCTTGAGGTCCCAGGCCTCTGGTAGAGGACTTTTTAAGGAGGGGAATTTTTAAAATTCATTTTAATTTTTGTTTTTATGATAGTAAAAACAAATACTGTTAGCTTAAGTCAAAGCAGTCCTTGATTGTCACATATGCTGTGAAAGTCTCTGTGGGGAAAAGTACTGACATTGTCACATTTGTCACATATATATATATTAAAGATGATTAACACAGGACATCTTAGACTATTCTCTACTGCTTTGTTACTAAAAGGTTTGGTCCCTTCAAGTTGCTCTTCTTAAGAGTCAGCTTTTTGGATTTTGTAATAACATTAATTATTAAATCTCAAATATAAAAAGGCTGTGTTATGTCACTGACAGCTTGAACAGTACACCAACTAAGCTCTCAAATAAAACTCTTGGTGACACTTTAATTTTCGTAGGATTATACATAAAGCACACCGCGTGCGTGCGTGCACACACACACACACACACACACACACACACACACACACACACACACACACACACACACACACACACACAGAGGACTGAATCTGAAGTAGATTATATTTTCCAACCTCTTTCTCTGTTCACCTCTGTTGCTCACTGACATTTATGCTATATGTGTATGGCGTGTATGTTTGCAAAGAGAGTCTCTGATAAAAGCTATTGTTGTTAAGAGATAGTCATTTTTGTGATTCTGTCATCTGTCCACTTTCTTTCCAACTTCAGAGCGTGAAATGAAAGAGAAACCTCTTCTTTTGCAAATTTTAGCCATCATGTCTACAAGGTCAGTGCGCCGCTCTCAGAGTGCGTTGTGTTCTCATTCTTATTATCTTCCCCCTGCTGAGCATTCATCCTTAATCTCTATCCGTTTAAACAAAGCATAGAAAAGACTTTTAACAATCTCACTGAAAACTACATGAGCTCCACGAGCCTTACTAGACCCTGTTACATGTTATTCTAGCACATTCGCTTTCCATGTCCACTCTCTACCTACAATCTTTCCTTTAACATTGAAGATTCATTTCAAGCTGAACAGCATCACATTGTGGTTGAAGCCAGCTTCCACTCTACTATTCTATGCTTTTACAGTTTATTGTGAAAAATGAACTGCACTTAACCTCAACATTTACTAAACTGGTCACTATCATTATCTACACATTTGGAAAGTCAAGTACTAAATATGGTTATTTCTGTAGAAAGAAACAGCCAGATGTGTATGGCATTGGCAACAATTCTGTCTAAAACTGCAACATTGGGCATGCTTTTTCACACTGTTGGCTTTGTGAACCATCAGCTTGTTCAGCTAACTGAACTGGTCCAACTGTAAAATTAGTAATGAGTCCTGACAGGAAAGAAGACTGGGAGTTGGCTTGTCTTACTTCCATCCTATTATTTTTTGAAATTCTAGGAACTACAAATAAGTCTATGAACTCTTTAAGATATGATGGAGCTTGGCCATTAAGGAGAAGCACTTTAAATTCAATGGATTTCAAAGGGAACCATTGAAGATCAAGTAAACAGAAATATTATGATGTTTCTCTTACTGCAGCATTTTGGATCAGCTGGAGGCTTTCATTGACCAATTAGAACATCTTGATAGTAATGACTCTGTCATGGTCTGGTTGGGCACCTGCAGGTCTCAGACAGCGGCTCCTCCTCCTTTAGGCGGAGTCCGGTTGCCCCTCCCTGGCTGACCACCTGTGAGCAATCGTGCCAGCGGTATATCAGACCTGCGCTCTCAACCACTCATCGCCTGAGTATCTGCTATTCCCATGTTAGTTCAGTGGAGCATCCTAAACCTTGTCTTAACGCCGTGTGATGACTGACCTGTCTTTTCTTGTCCTCAGCGATAGCACCCGGAGTGGAGATCTTGTTCCCCTCGCTCCCGTCCTCCTGGACCTGGGCCGCCAGCTGCTCACACAACGTGGCCTGCCGGCCCACTGCTCACCTGCCTGCCTCCCCACGCCTCGACCGCTTCCGGGTTTTCCGCTCCACCTGTCCCCTCCATCTGAAACCAAGTAAGGCAATTCAATTCAACTGCGGAGGATTATTGGTTGTCTGCTGGATCCCTCTGATCGTGATCTCCTCTTGTTCCAGTGCCCCGGCCCCTACCTAGTCCTGTTTCTACCTCCCCGCTGTCCCCGCTGTTCAGCCGTCTCCTAGAGGTGTCTAGGTCGCCCTCATTATCACAGACGAATCCTACGCGCCACTAGTGTGGTGGCGTCGCTTTGTGTTTCACCTTTGTTTTCCTGTGGGCGGAAATAAATCATTTGTTTTCTGTCACCTCGCTTCCGGGTTGGTTTCTGCGCCTGTGTCCATCCCTGTTCCCTCGTGCCGTTGAGCCGTGACAGACTCTAGTCCATCCTAGAAGTAACAAATACATGGATCAGCTTTTCAGTATTACTCTGTGATGGGGATTTTGTAATTTTGACAATACTGCAAGAAGGTAGTCCCACAGACCTTTGTCGTTTTATATAAGGGAATGAATATATTCTGATTAATAATGATTTAATCTTCTGCAATAGAAATTGTGCGCCTGAGATTTTTAGCAACAAAAAACAATCTGGAATCTGAAAAATGACTGAAACTAGCCTAGTGCCTAGTTTCTTTGATCCCAGAACATATGTTCCAGTTTTCGAGCACAGAGATTGGCAAAGTTAATTAGAATTAGTTTCAGTGACCTCAGGGTGCCATAATTGGGTGTTACCAACATGAACAATCAATCTTAGTGTCTATTCTTTTATCCTTAGCCAGGAAATTCAACAGGACTTAGTGTTGGCCACCCGGACCCCAAGCATGCATACAGCTATGATTTCTGGAACATACCTTTTGGAGTTACTGCTGGTTTAGTAGATGGTGGCAATGAGAGTTTAGGGCTTTGTTTGTTTTTTCAAACTGTCACAAAGCTGGTGTGGCTCCAGAGCCACTTTGATCTGCCATGGCATAGCTACCCAGGGATACACTAGGTCACCATAAACTGTACTGAGGTGAAATCGGTCACTATTAATGAGAAGAAGAGAGAATTATTTGCTTTGTGTAGCAAAGTATGGTAGGACTAACGCAGAGCATTGCAGATATATTCTAATTGCCACTTGGTGGATGTTTCAAGAATAAAGTTGGAATTGCATAATCTTGTTCATGTTTGTGCTGTTTTTAGTTATTTTTCTTTTGATCTGTGGCAAGGAAAAAATATATAAGACACAACGAACTTCTTTGTAGATTTAGAGGGTGAGCAGAAGAAAAAAAATTCTTAGAAGTCATTGTTTGAGTTTTTCTTCATAGTGGATTCTGCTGCACGCGTTACTTTATGATTCATCAACAACATTAGGGTGTTATAGACAGAACAACCATTGGCTGTGTCCCTGAGCTACAGAAATCCAAGAAAGACAGGCAGAACAACAAAAAACACCACCACACGGGATATAACACACACTGCATGCTGTTGCATAAGCACAGCATACTCCTTTAGAGTAAATACTCCATCCTGTGCACAGAATTATGTTCTCTGTTGCTGGTGATTACTTTTAAGATGCCAGTGCTCACTGACAGAGATAAAGTAATTTTTGGTCACTTTTTATGTGCACATTCAAGTGCACGTGCATTGAAAGCATGTATCCAATGCATTAAAGAGACAAAAACAACTGAGATAGCAAGTCTACTGCATAAAAACAAAAATCACAGTTATCAAGAGCAAAGCATGTTTGTTGATGTGCCACTTGGTCTGCATGGTATCATATCATGGTACCTTCATGTAGCACTTATTAACTACTCTTCAACTATAAATATTCTAATCCCAGAGTCAAATTGCAGGAATTTGGCCATTACCACTTCATTGCCATGTTTTTATTTTTCTTTCAGTATCATCTGTGTTTTTTTAACCAAATGAACAACTCACAAAATTGCAAACTGTCTTTTTTCTGTGCACTTCTGATTCTGACTGATCGGTTCACATCAGGATATCTCCCTAGTTTTAACAGTCGCTCAGGGCTATACAATAAAAATGATCGAAATATACAGTGGCAATATACCGCATCCTATATTCACAACTAATTTCTCCTTCTGAGTGTCCTCTCCTCATTCGGCTCCTTTGCTTCTCCTCTTTCTAACCGCCGCCTCTATCGTCCATCTACCCCTTCAAAAACACTGTGAACATATGGATGAGCTCGTTTGATTGCTGTGACAAACAAGCCCTTTCAGCTCTCAAGCTGGATATCGTTTCACAGCACGAAACCCCAAATGCGATTGCTATGCGAACAAAATTACCATCGATTTGATTTGCAGAGATTAATTAAGTAGCATTACAGAAACCCTCACTTGCCTGACAGCATTACCACTACCAGCTCAACCACTTAATTGTTGTTTCTGGAGGGTGGTGGAGGTTGGAGCGGGGAGCTTGAGTGACGCTGTTTCTCTCCTCTGCTTCTGTACGCTTTTGACAAGCTGACAAGCTCTTCTATCTGCCTGCCCCAGTGATTTAAATCCATCTTTTGAATACACTCATTAATATCACTGACGCACGCTTGTGTACACTTACAGATAAATACACACACACACACACACACACACACACACTTTAAAAACTCTTTCCACTTCCTTACAATTCATGTCTATCATTGCCAAGAACTTGTCAACATAATCTTTGAATTTATTCAGCAATATGTATGAGCTCAACACGCATCACTGTACTCTTCCATGTAAACAGCTTCTGGAATTGCTAATGCTTGACTGTTTACCTCAATAGTTTATGGACTCAATCTACAAACTAGCATAACTCACATGAATAATCACTGTCAATTGTGGCTATCATATGACAGATGAAGAGCAAGCTTAAAAACTAAGTTGATGTTTGATATTGTTTAAATTGTTTAAGAACTAAAGGGTGATATCCACGGTAGGCATTTACAGCAGAAACAGCCAGCTACATGATGTTTCTATAGTGTCATAACATTTTCTTAGACTATCAAGGTGCTGATGGATAAAATGAGCCCATTTTTGTTTGCTTTTTTCTCGTTTGATCTTTCTCCCACTATATTCTCAACCTCTATCTTCAGCCTGATCCAGGTAATATCGCTCTTAGCCAGCCCCCTTTTTTTTCCTCAGATAATGTCAAGGCCTTTCCTTCTGCCCATCTGATAAGCAATGGGGAGTAGGTGGGTAAAGGAAAGCTTTCTCTCTGCACTTCCACCTGCACCCGCAGATCTAATCTCATCTTGTTATTGACCACCGAGATAGTCCAACCAGGGTGTAAACAAATATCAGGTGGTAACTTGTTATGCTACAAGTGTATCAGCCATCTAAATGCATTTGCTGCTTATTCCTCAGAACTATAAAGACTGTATGTTTACTAATTATGTGACATGCATTTAATTACGCGGGTGTTTGATGATGTGATGTCAAAGTAAGTAATGGTCATTTTTATTATTAAATATTGAATAGTTTGCTGAGAAATAATGTAAATTACATTTTAATCCCATTACTGTAAAATAAAACAAAAATAAAATAGTGGTAAAAAACTACAGAGGTTATATGTTTAGTTTTTCTCAATTTTTCTTTTTTCTTTTCTGTATTTTCAAAAACTGCAACGTAATCATAAATAACCAGAAAAATCTAAATTGTTCATTTATCATTTTCTAGCCAATCGCATATTCTTTAGTAAATTCATGAGAGGCAGGTGAGATTCAGATACAAATAAAAGCAGTAAATTCATATATGCATATACACCTATGCAGACACACGCACAAATAGACACACACACTCACATTTCCAACCTTTTCCCTTCCCTCCCCTCTACTTTATAGCATAATCTAATGAGGTGTCGTGAATATGCGACCTGCATATATACAGGCATATTTGTACTTGCAGAGGAGGAATTTGGATAGATGGCAGATATAATTTCACATGAAAGTAATTTTAACCAGGTCCAAACCTCTGAGCGAGAGACTATCTACTTTCCTATCAGCTATTTGTCATGCTATTGTTGGAGGACTCTGGCAAAACACAAAAGGTCACAATGCGAGCAGACATAACTCAGCAAGACAAGAAAAATACATCATGAAAAAGGCATGGAATAGGAAAGGGATGAAAGCAACACAACATCAGCACTTGTTCTGGTGAATCTTTGATATTGTTAGACGTCATCTAGCTTTTCGGGGGTTATCTGCTGCATCTCCACTCGCTCTGGCTTGGTTTCATTCTATTTGAGTCTTTTGGCTGAACTAAATTCAGCCGTGCCCCGAACTGTGGATGATGCGGAGTGATTAATCTAAATCATTATGGGCCCGAACTTCCACTTACATAGTTCTGGATTTGTTAGATAGTTTGCTCGATGGTTAGTTAAACCATCCCTCAAACCGTTATGTGAAAATGGACTCTGAAAATAAATTAAACAAATACATTTAAATAGTAAAGATTATGAAACCTGTATTTTTTTAAAGAATTGTGTAAAAAACATCTAAACTTACATTCTCCTTATTATACTAGATTATAACACAACAGCCTACAGGATTATAAAAGCCACTGTGTATTATAAAAAGAATGCTACTTCTTTAATTTCCACGTCCTCCACTGATTATCAAACACAGCGTTTGCTTGCAGAGAGAAATATTCTCATATGTTTTCTAAAACAACTATACATACAATCAGCTTTGTGTGCAACCTAACTTCACCCTGCCATTTTCACAAATTTATGCAAGAGACAAATCAATTTAGGGACCAACATACATACACTTAAACATTACAACATTACTATGTGTACGCCTCTTTTATAACTCACACTGTGAAACTAAACCTGATTCCACTGTTAACCATGAATGAATCTATATACGTCCTAATTTCACATATAGTCACGCAACTAAATGCTATTAAAACCAACAAGAATAACTGTGGCTATCAGCACTTTAACTTATCTAAGGTTAGTCCATGCTTTTCTCTGATCATTAAATTACATTTGCTGCTTCATTCATTCACTGTCTGTTATTTAATGAGTGCCAACATGCCAAAGTCATGTACTGTTTAACAGAAAAATAGCTTCCAGTCTTTGTCATTTATTCCTGTTAGCCAATTTGAGTCCAGAATCAAATCCATCACACAGTGCGTGCTATTAGCTTAGTGCTCATCCCTGGCTATGCAGGTAATGCTTGGCATAGCCAACATTGGGGTGTTTCAGGCCTCAAGTCACTGTGGATCGCTAGCAAACACCAGGAGCCAGGCACGTGCAGGGGGGGGGGCTAGAGGGGCTTGAGCACCCGCCCCTTTCCTGATGAGTGCCCAAAGTGCCCTTTTGTTGAGGCAACTTTTAAATTTTTTTTTATTTTATTTATTTACTTTTTTATGTGTGTGCGTGCGTGCGGAGTCCTGTCTGTGCTCCTCAACAATAATATTTAACTATTAATCACAGTTTTGCTAAATAAAAGGATCTGGCTTGCATCAGTCACATGATCACATTTAACCAATGATTGCCCTTGACGGCAGAACGCGCTGGTTACGAGCCGGGAACAAGCTCACGAAGAGCACGCGCATTTTTAGCGGTCCGGAGCTGCAGGAGAAACACAAGTTAACTCAGAGACACAGACTGATGCGACAAAACCAGTAAGTAGGTGTACAGCGTACACTGTAGTGTGTAGCACACAGGAGTATTGGCTTATTACGTACACGTTGGTAAGCTGTCTTGTTGCAACTGACGAACTGAAACAAACGAGCGTGCTGTGTGTGCAACAGCGCGACAAACATTACCTGTCCTTTTATTAACTGCACAAGTAGTGCTGGTTGGCTGGTCATAGCTGCTGGCTACCTGTGTAAGGCTGTCATGGGTCTGTAGCTCTGTCCACCGTTTTAGGGAACATATTTAGTTTTAAAGTATTTAGAAACATATTTAGTTTTAAAGTAAGTTTCCGGGCTTTTCCTGCCTTTCTGGAGGGATTATATTTCACTAAAAACGATCTAATATGCATGTCCACATAATTATGCATTATTATAATTATAATATATTAAAAAACACACGCTGTATTTTAAAGAACATACATTAAGAAGCAGATTATATCAGATTTATATTTTAAATAAGACAAATTTGGATTTTACAGAAGTAAAATGATTGTATCTCTACAGTTTAAAAATGTAATAAGCTTTGCCCCTGCACAGAGTGGATAGTGAAACAAATGGAATCATCATAAATACATTATTTCATATTTATTACTTCCCCCTCCTCTTTGCTTTATTATTGTAGCTCTAGTAATAAATATGTAAGGATTCTGGATCAGCACCATGATGCCCATAGTATATACAGTATTCTGAAGAAGGTCTAAAATGTCCCTGTGTGTGCGTGCATGTGTGTGTTTTATTTAGATGGATTTTTAAAAAAAGAAATTACTCATGATATAACATTGTCCAGACATGCCTGGTAAGGACATGAGGAGGAAACAGTAGGAGCTGTGTGAGGCTACTAAAGGCAGGGCTATAACATTTTTCTCTCATCATTTTATTATAGATTAAGTGCAAGAGTCGTCCATCTCTCCTATGGACTTTTTAATGTCTACAGTCTCAGATCAACACAGCCCTTCCCTTCCCATATTAGATTCTTGATGAATGTTGTTATTCAGCCTGGTTCAATGTGCCCCTTTTTAACTTTGAGCACCCGCCCCTTTAAACGTCTCTGCACGGCCCTGCCAGGAGCAGTATCTAAACCTTTTTGACTTTTCTCAGTCAACTGCCAGTGCTAGAGGTAACTTCCACAGTGTTTCAGTAAAAATACTGCATGCTTGGGATTAGGATTTACTCTTTTGGAGAACATTCTGGCTAAATTGTGAGACAGATACCCCACAGATCCTATTTTGTTTTGTTTCTTGTTCGGAAAGAGGATTCTTTCTTGAGTATTTCTTGTTTTGCTTTAATTAAAGGAAGATGGCTTACTTGGTGCTATTAGGACACAAAAATCAATCAGTGGTTTTGTGGGGTTTTCTATGTTTGTTTGTTTGTTTGTTTTTTCATTTAAATTCCTGGAAATATTTTTTAAACTTCAAATTTCCTTCAAATTTAATCAAAATTATATTTCTAATGCTAATGCAGTATAAAGACTGAGTGAAATAAGGATGTGGAAGATGGGCGACTTGAAGAATATATGGTAATCAATCAAAAGACTTTGAAATAGAGGATGTTTTTTTATAACTTGGAAGACCTAAACCTTTACATGAATCACCAAAAGAAAGAGGTGGCACCATGTATTTCTGGGAAGAAAAATATCCCTTAAGAAAAGCCTGAGTTCCAACAACACAATAATAGCCCAAATATTTCATGAATAATTATCAGCACAAATCTGCCATTTATTTATGATTCCTCAATTTCCAAAACTTGTTTACTGTGGAAAAAAAATAGCCTAACTACAGCAGCTCGTGACGCTATAAAATGTGTTTCATTGTTACCGAGCTGCCTGTTCGTATATCTTACTTTAACGAGGTCACGGTAGCTGTGGTAAACATTCATGCACACAGTAATGATATGATATAAATTATAGCACTGCTGCAAATGCAGTCTTTAAATTTAATCAGAGAAACTGTACAGATTGTATTTTGCTAGTCACACTGTCTCTAAGTTGTGATTCGTGAAATTATTGCTTTTGGGCACACAACACTCTTTCTTTGGGGACACAGGGATTCTGTTTCTAAAAATTTGAGGCTGCAGACATTTAATAAACTTAAATGTCTGCTACACTGTGAATGCTCCTACATAAAGAGTCTTAAAGATTTCTCTTATTTTGGATGAGGGTTGTTTGTATTTTGGAAGCCACAGTTAACAACAGCTAGATATTTAGCTAATCCTTTGTAAAACAGCACCAAAGCTTACACTGTAAACACAGAAACATTATATCCAGTGCAGGAATGATAAGGCTGACAGGCATAAGAGGGATAAGATGTTTTATGTTCAGGTTGTGTGCTATACGACAACATAACCGGTTTTGTTATAGCACTGTAATTTGGTTCCATCCAGATGGATCATTCAGTGTCATTCACATGGGATAAACATGGCTGCCATTTGTCTTTCATTTGTCTTCATAAACTCGCTCATCATTCATCTTCCCAGATATAGCTGTGGCAGTAACAGTGAACCAAATGGACCCGCTTTTATTAGAGGTGCCTCTGATAGGGTCACCTAGTCCTACTTCTGTATGCTTTCATTCATCTATTCATTTACCAGTAAATGGTGGGTACAGCTGATTATAACTTGAGTGGTCAATGAACTTGAAAAAAGTGTTGTCAGCTCCATAAAACACGCAATTTATCACAATATAAAAGATGCTGCGTATATTTGAGACTCTATGTAAAGGTGTCATTTTTAAAACAATCTGCTTTTAGAATCAAGATGAGAAAGGGTTGGACAGATTTGATAACATCACTCTTTTCAATTCCACGAAAAGCTGTCTGCTGAATTTCCATCCACACCAGGGTCCAGGCTAGACTGTGAGAAAATTAATGTGAAGTTCAGTAGGGCGGGAAAACAAGAAATGAGGGAGATGAAGAGGTGCTTCATCTCCAGATCTATATTGTATCCCTCAGGGTTGTAAAAAAAAAAAAAAAAAAAGTATCTGCTGTCAGAGCTGTGTATAGGTGGGCTGTTCAGTGGGAGATAACTTATAGCCTGCGCACAGGTTCAGAAAAATGTAATATGAGCCTCAGGAGTATGGAATCTGTGCTACGACTGTATGACTGTTCTGTATATATTAATGTACCCAGCTTTCCCTAGGATAGAGAGCCCAGTTGTATCTCATTCCTCTTCGCCGTAAACAACATGACATCAGGTATGGATCACTTCACCCATCCTCACACTGTTGCATGCATCCCAATCAAACATGCTCTGGCCCACACATGTGCTCTGCCTGCCACATGACCCTCTCTTCACCTCCATCTAACCCTGTCATTGTGTTTTCCATGCTTCTCAGAAACCTAGTCACCCCTTGGAGAGGCCACACTAACACTCGGCTACAGCCTAATGCATGGGCAATCTGACACGACCCCACGTGTTTAAAAGTGACCCCTCTCCAAAGCTCACAAGCTGCTAATAACACACATCACCACCCACAGTGATACAGATGCTTTTCCCTGGGATGCTGTGGTGCAGAATAGCACTGCGAGGTGAAAAAACAAAACACAAAACAGGCAGGGGTCATGTGACTGCCAGAGGCAATCACAGGTGTTAAAAGACTACTCTTTTGATTTGTTTTAGCTAGTTTTTCTAGCTTGGCCAATTGCATCATATTATACAAAAGCCACCCGTAATTTCTATTTTGTGTCCAAGAAGCTGGACCTTTTATCAGATTCTTTAAACATTAGCTGCTTTTTTGCTCAGTTTCACTCCAGTCCTTGCACCTGACCATGTTCAATGGAATTTTTTTCTGTTTGATAAGCCACTTAACAGTGACCTATGAATTATACAAGGCACAGAACTCAATTGAAACTTGGATGAAAACTATCAGAAAAATACCAAAGATAACACAGGCATAAAATAGCACCAATAAGGTGCTAACAACAAGGTGATTCCAAAAGAGCTATAATGCAAAACCATGGCATATGTTGGCATGTTGGGCAGCATTAATAATTAAGAAATGAAAAAAAAAGAAAAATTAAGACAGTGGACAGATGGAGGACCAAAAAAAAGAAGTGGTAGGCCTAAAACAACATCTAGAGCAGATAAACATTATTTGAAAATCATGCCCTTAAGAAACAAAGACCCAAACCGAAGACCTGAGCAAGCATTTGTCCCTTTAGTAGATCTGTCTATTGTTTTCTGAAGATAAATCACAGCAAAAAAAAATTTCTGGCACAACTTCACCTGCTTCCAAGGTGCATGGAGAGGATGAAAGAGTTCACAAAGCAGGAACTCCAGCAACACTTGAGGGAAGATGAACAACTTTAATAATTGACCAACGCGTTTCGGCTTGTGGCCTTCGGCTGATGACCCTGATGAAGGCCACAAGCCGAAACGCGTTGGTCAATTATTAAAGTTGATCATCTTCCCTCAAGTGTTGCTGGAGTTCCTGCTTTGTGTATTGTTTTCTGAAGTCCATTTGAAATAGTCTCAGTGGGTGGGTCTGAAGAAGCATATGGATATACATATTCATAAGGAAGGGAAACGGAGAAAGGGTGGAGGTATGCCAAGAATTGGACTGGAAAAGTAGCAACAGGTCTTATGAGCGTCTCATGGAGATCTTGTCAAAATTGATGGAATTATGAATGCAGAAAGGTACTGTCAAATTTGTATCCACCATGTTGACAATGGGTTCATTTCCAGTGCAACAATGATCCTACCATTGCAGTAAAAACATACCAGGATAGAAAAACAGACAAAGGAACACTATCAGTCATGGATTGGCCTCCCCAGACCTCAGACCTCAACACTATTGAAGCACTGAAGAGCTGTGCATGTCTTTCAAAATGTCTGGAGAACTATTCCTGAAGACTACTTAAAGAAATTAAAAGAAAGCTTGCCTTAGGCAGTTTGGACTGTGTTGAAGAATAATGATGGTCATAGAAAATATTGACTTTCAAGTTAGAATTGTAAACTCAGCTTTTGCCTTATATACTATATTCCAGTGTTCATTTGCACACTTTTAAATAAATCAGTTCACCAATTTTCATTAATTTGGCATTTATTAAACTTAGACATGGACAGTATGACGCTATGGGATGCATTGGGATGCTTGTCTGTGCCACACAGTTTTACAGATTGTCAAGGTCACTGCCATTTTTTTCTTTTTCTGTTTCCAGCTCTGCAGTCGGAGTAAAACTTTCAAATGGAAGTCGGGGAAATAACAGCCTAAACCACATCATTTTTATTCTTGTGTATTGCTGTAAAAGGCCTGCTGCAATCTAGTCCGTCTGCTCCCCCTTACTCCCTTCCCTTGATTACACCAAGGTGATGCATGGCATTAGCGACAGGAAACTCTGATTAATACTGAGCTAGAATATCCTGAGATTCATGTGTCGCACAGCTGCAGACATGCATAGGTTTTAAACATTATATATCCATTTTAGTGTCTTATCTTTTCCCCACATTTCTTCTTTGGTGCTCTACTCATTAACACAAGTGGAAGACAAAAGACAAAGTTCATGCTCATGTTGCATACATCTTCTTGAAAGGGCTTTTTTCTATTTACTTGCACACACACACACACACACACACACAAACAGACACACACAACGCTTGCTCTTTCATCTTCTCTGTCCTGAACTCCTCCTCACACACCTTTTGCTGAAATCTTTCTATCACCTCTTCTTTCTTTCCTTTCTGAACTATCACTCTCCACGATGCTCTGCTGCTCAGTGTCAGATGTAGTTCAGGGGTATATTTCTGCCACCCATCCACCTACACACACACACGCATACACACACACACACACACACACACACACACACACACACACACACACACACACACACAGAGTTTATCACTATTTAGAGGTTGCATCTACCTGTGTTTAATAAAAACAGTCAATTTGTATAATACTACTTACTTGTTATGGACCGGGATGATTAAAGGGTTGTTGATTAAGTGCTGCAACTGAATTGCATTAACTAATAACTGATGCATGGGACAAGTGGTCCTTTTCTGCTACCCTGCATATGTGCTAAATAGCAAGCCACTGTATCATAGCATGGGCTAGCAAGTGATTTGACATGCCAGTGACTGGCACTTTTAAAGTGTGACTCTTTAACAATAGCCACACTTTAAAATTTGATGTGCAAGTTTCATGCATTTTCTTAACTGCTAATCCAATGAAGGGTCAGAGGGGTGCAGAACCTGTTCCAACTGACATAGGGTGAGAAGCAGGGTATACCCTGGACAGCTCACCAGTCTATCACAGGGCTAAAACAAGGGGACAAGCAGCCAATCTGTCATCTGACATTCACACCTACAGCCAATTTAGAATCACCAATGATGCATGTTAACGGGCTGTGGAAGGAAGCGAGAGAGAATCCACTCAACCACATGGAGAACATTTAAAGCCCACACAGAAAGTTCCCAGGTTTTACACCCTGTAGGCTAACTAGCAGGAATCTTGGACATGCTAACGTGTCTATCAGCCTTTAGGTGGAGACTAGTCATTGTATTCTTTAACCTGAGGAACAACTTTGACTGACATTAGCATACAAGTATCTTTTAACTACATAATACCATGCTAAACATAAAGGTGATGCTAGTGGGAAAGTTGCCTCTTATGCAGGTATTCAGTTGTATAAATTGAAATCTTGAAAAGAGAATGAACAATGATAAGAAACATCAAGGGTTCATTGGCTATAATTCATCCCAGTGGGGATTTCACCGCAATCCAGCTAGTAATTGTTGAAATATTTCACTCTAAATCACACAAGTGAACCTGATGGAAGGCTGGAAAATGAACAGTCAGGGGATCACCAAACACATTTAAATGCATTGAATGGAGATTAGAAATGCAAAAAAATGTAGTGCACGGCTCAAGTTGCATTTAGAAAAGGAATTTAAGCTGCACTATTCTTATGTTATAAACCAAGCACACCCTCCCAAAGGACGGTTTATTTATGCAACAGAATTTCATATGCCTCCCTCTGACAAGCTGACATGTCTAATTCAGATGGTTTAAACTTGGTTTTAAAATCGGTATCTGCATGTTTAGTATAACCTGTGTTATCCAGTGCAACCTGGAAAATTTGTATTGTTATTTAATGCTTTTCTAGTTTGAATTTCACTGGCCATCACATCAAGTGCATACAGGAAATAAATTTAACTGGTATTTAAACTGGTAGTTATTTATTCTTGTGTTCTGCACTCATTGATTCTTGGTAAGCCTTACCTAAGTCACGCTAACATCCAATACTCTAACAAATTGTTACAAGACTGGCAGTGTATAAAGCTCCAAAGCAGAGTCTGATCTAAGTGGTGATCCCTGAGGACCTTTTGCTATTGATACCCGGAGACAAGTGGATTGAAAAGAGATCTCGCAGTGTATCTGCGTCTCTTCCCCGACACATTGTCAATATCCCCTCTGTGCATGCCTCTTTGTTTTCTTCTCATTCAGTTCCATTGAGGTAAATACAATCAGGCTACGATGCCTTACACTGAATTAAAAATATATAAATTCTCTTATTCATCAGCTCCTTTAGCACATCATCAACAAAAAAAATCTATATTTTTTGGATTAAAAAAAAAACTGAAAAGAGCAGAATCCATTTGTTTTATATGCCATGAAGCAAGTTTTATCATCTCTTTGAATCGTTCAAACATTTCTACTGGTGTCTATTTCACAGTATATCTAAGTGGGAAAGTAAGTGTCAAGAAAATCACTAGCGGCTGCAGGATGCAGTTCAACTAATGAGCTGCTCAATATATTCCTGACTGGCAGTGTGGGCCTTTTTTTTTATCAATATATGCAGTTGCATTTCATTTTTACAATCCCCATTTCCCCTATGGTTATTAGGCAACCTTCTGTTTACAATCGACTCTTGCTCTGTCTCCTACAGAAATAAATATTAGATGTTGCCTATTCATTTTGCATTTGCTCTCATCTTTCTATCACTCCCTGCCTCTGACTCTGCAAGAGATTGGGAAAATGAAGAAGCCAAGTCAAAAATGAAAACAAAAAATATTTAAGTGTTATGTTTTCATACACTTTCATTTGCTTAGTCCTTAATATGTGCTATCTATTCCCAATCACATTTGTCTATAAATATAGCTTTCTTCTAAGCTGATGATAAGCAAGATGATATTCTCATAAATATTTAAAAGCTGATCTTTCACTATAAACCCTGCCCTATATGCCTTCTATCATCTTATATTCTTATATCATCTCCATAGCTTTCCCCCGATTCCGATTCCTACTTTCTCTATACAATGCCAAAAGAAAGGGCATCCTAATAAAGCTTGGAATATCAAAGTGTCCTTTTACGAAGGCAATTTATAGCAGAGGGGCCAAGGCTTCTCTTTACCATGGGCATGTTCTGTTTATTTCACGAAGGACTTGTTTTATGCATCTAAATCATGAATTACAATGCTGCTGATGGAGCCTTCGTCTTGGCACTCCATCACAGTTTGAACCCCAGCCATAGGCTACATAAAACCAACTGCAGACGGATAAAGAACAGACAGATTTATTTACTAATAGGGTTAGTTTCATCTCTCTTCTTGGAAAATATATTGTTTTCACACGTATTTCAGATGCTTCAGAGAGGTTTTGGCATTTTGGCGAATAAGGAATTAGGAAAGATTTCTATGACATTCAAGTCATTTAGGTTTGCCGAAGTGATGCTGAGCTCTGAAGGAAAAGAACAGATGAAGGGAACACAGATGTGGGACAAGGAAAAAAAGGGCGGTGAAAAGGAAAGAGGAGGAGCTGACCAGAAGGGAAACAGACAGAGAGGAAGAAGAAGTAGCAGGGGGGCTGCTTGTGTGGAGGAAAAGATGATGGTGAAGGGGAGGTACTGGTGAAAGAAGGCGAATGATCAGGAATGATACATGAGGAGATATAAACAGGCGCAGAGATGGCTGCAATGTGGAAGGCAGATATCATTCTTTTTAGGGGACTGATTGAGGTCTGATTCTGGTGTGAAAATTTATAGCTGACAGCTTGGAATGTCCCCAGAAAGAGGGAGAAAGAAAGAGAAGACAAAAATGAGAGCAGTGGATGTCCAGTTTACAATTTCTCTCCTGTTCTTGTGATCTTTAAAAATGGACAGCAGGGTTTCTAGCTGCAGTCTTCTCTTTGCTTCCTTTTATTCTTTTAAAGAAAAAAAAGTTGCAAATCTGTCAGCAGCAATTTACTTAGAATGAGTGGGTACAATCATCACCCTATGAGGATCCCAAATAAAACTGCATGCGAAATAATTGTATGAGAATCCCCCACTAAGATTAATGGTCCCACTGTTTGCTAATGCACTTATCTGTGCTTTTGAAAGCCCCTCCATGCTAATCATCTTATCCTTAAAGCTGTCCAACCGTGAAAAACAAAGCAAAGCAAAAAGTTAATTTACAGAGAAATGTACCATAATTTAGCCCCATCAATATCCTCTTTTTGCTTTTTTTTTTTTTTTTTGGGGGGGGGGGGCTTTTGTGCAGTGAAATTCCCCCCCAAAATCTTGCAAATCATATTTAAACTCCTGCATTGGAAATAAAACAAAATAAATGCGGTACATACTTTGAGAGTGACTTTGATTTAGCTTTACACATTACTTAAATCATTTTAAAGCAAATGAAATCTTACTGACCCTAAGTTTCCTTTGCACCACTCACGCTATTTCTCATTCTATTCACCAAATGGACAAGCTGTAAAAGCAAACAAAAGAAAAGACCCTGATTTGAGATATTTCCTTTTTCAGTTTCACAGCTTTTTCCAAGCTTCTGGTTGCTTAGCTGGGACACACTGCAGCACAGTCTCTTGGTACTGAATTATCATAGCTGGCTGGTCTGAAACGCCTCAGAGAGGGGGCATTGTGGAAGAGAGCAGAGGTGATGTGCTTGCTTCATTCTTTGTGCATGATCCAGGTGACAGGTGCTAGTGCAGTAAATGGCAGCCCCCATAGGGTTCCACCTTAGGGGGCTCTCACCGGTGTGCAGGTGTATGCAGAGGTGTGTGCTGGCGTGCACAAGAGCTGCCACATGACATCATACATCAGCATTTCAAATTTGCTGTGTTTGTAAACATTCACTGTCATGTGCACTGTACGCGTGCGTGCGTGTGTGGAATACAACAGTAATGCTCTATGACAGAATGATCACACCCTTCTCCCAACAGCTCCAAGGAGTCTCTCTGCTCCACTCTTCTGCCCCCCCCCTCAAAGGAACTATGTACTTTCACATATGTCAAAGCCTGCATCTCATTTTCCCTCCTCTCTTCCTGCCCCGAAAAATCTCAGGAGTCCTTAAAACACTAAATAGCTGAACCCACTGCAGTTATGCGCAGGAAAACATACAGACTCCATGATATGACAGCATAATGCTACCCTGTCCGTCTTTTGTGGTTATAGTCTGTGGCCATCTTTTGTGCTGCTATGGTTCCGCTGTAACATATAATGAGGATGTGGGTTTTATTACTAATTATATCTTTATTGGTTAGTGTTTAATGAGCTGAGAGAAATTTTCAACACAGATGTGAAAGCAAAAAGAAAAGAAAGGTTGGTACGGTTGGCATCTGGCTGACAGTCTAATAATGGTACAAGAAAGACTGTTTTGTGATCTGTTTGCTTCCGTAATGAAACAGTATTTGTTGTGATTACCTCACTTTTAAAATTGAAGTACTTAGACAAAATGAATTACAAACATTCAGGTATAATAGAGGATTTGCAGGGATAGCAGTCACAGGTTAATCCCGATGCAAAATGCAGCGGGGAAAAAAGTCCCATCACGTCAAAGATGCTCTTGCTGGGGAGGATTATATTCATGGGAGATTATATTGCATATCTCAATTTTAACAAGTAATTAAATGTGATATTCAGAGTTGAAATCTGTTTTTTTCTCTCTTTTTCTATTTCTGCTAAAAAATAAATTTAAAAAATAAAATAAAATAAAATGATGAAAAGTGGCAGCAGGTTGAAATAATTTCATTTGTGTTTTTGCAGTTCATCTTGTTTGCAGTAAAAACAAAAAGAGATTGTGAGGCTCAACATGCCATTTAATTGGTTGTTAAGACTTCCCTGTGCTGTGTCACTCTTTAAACACCCTCTTCCCTTTAGTCTTTCTCTTCTCCATCAAGTAAGAATCATCCGCAGTTAGACGACTCTTGGGCCATAAAGCATCTCACCTGCGCGAGTCCATTTCCAGTCAATTACTCCTCTTAAATCACGGCCTCCGCTAAAGAGTGAAGAGCTACTCTCAACAGTGGGGTGTTACGTGCAGGTGCTGAAGCTGACTGGTGCCACATCATAAATCTTCCTCACTCTTTTGGTGAACCATGAAAGGAATGAAAGAAAAGTAGAATGCACAAAAGTTCATGTCCCTGGCAGCAGGTCCGATAACGTTTGAAGGGTGTCTCGTTGCATTTCGCCAGGAATTATGCATGAAGCATTTTGAGTGTGAACAGGCTGAGAAAGGAACAGAGTGAGGGGAAAAGCAAGAAAGTAACACGGGGGCTCTCGTTGTGCCTCTAATGTAATTGTCTGGACCACTTCATCATAAATGAAGCACTCGTGTGCAACGCTGGCTTATCTACCCCGAACCACCACTCCGCCTTAAACCCTTCCATCCTAGTGGACACAATCTCAGACAGAGTCTTAGTGATGGGCTTCAGGACACATCAATAAATGCCATAACACATCAAAATGTCACCAGGAGCAAAGACTTCATATACAGGGAGAGTTAAGGTACATATATAGTAACAACACAAGGACAGGAATGATTACTATAACTTAAAATACCTGCCGTAACACTTTTTGTAAAAATTTTAGTACATGGTTAAGAAAGTATATTATACTGTAGTATAATCTAAAAGCCTTCAGCTTACTGTTTTGCTTTTACATTGTGCAGTTTTACTATTTTGATTCCACTCCGGCATTCCCATTATCCACAACAAGCAGCTGTTATTGAAAAAGCTTCGGTAAACTCACTGTTCACTAACTGGCCCACAACAGAAAGCAGGCAGGCATTATATTCATCAGCTAGCTGATTCATCTGCTAGCAGCTGATGAATGTAATGGAGCATTTATCAGTTGAAAACCTTGATATTTCCCTCACCATCTGGTGCAGACTAAAACAGAGAAAAGTAAAAATATAAAGCACTGAGTGGACAAAAGCACTTGTATTAGTGACTACGATGGTAGCTGCAGTTACTATGAGTCTTATTCTGTTTCAACTAGGACCTACTTGGAAGTTTGAAAGACTTTGGGGTAATCTGATTGCTGGGTTAATGTCTTTTACTCTTTTTCATGTTTCGTAAACCATTCCTGAGGAGACTGGTGGGGCACCTTATCCTACTTGGGAAGGCTGCAGCCACCGGGGAGTTTTCTTGATGGAGGGCACTTCTTTTATCTGCCACAGTCATGTCAATTAGGAAATCCAATAGTGAATTTTGCTATTGCTTATTTTGTGTGTGTGTGGGGGGGGGGGGGGGGGAGAAGAGAAGATTTCAAGAAATAGGGAATTTTATGCAGTAGAATTTAATGCAGTTGCATCGAATCACTGATTAAAACAAGAAAAAGTTGTAAACACTACGTGATCCTGTCGACATGATTTAACCTGAGGTTATGATACAAAATATAAGACAGGTTAATTTAAATTGTGGTTGATTACAGTCATTTTACAGCATATTTAGTGACTGGCTACTGAAAATTTGATATGAATAAGAAATAACAAGACATGTGCTTAACACATATACAGCAACTCCACGGTTACGTCATTCAGACATTTTTTCATCTGATGTGTTTTATTGTGAATGGACATCAAATTACTACCTTTTTATGTCAAAGAGGTCGGATGGACCGCCTGAGGAAAACTGATGTGCGTGTACTATTGTGTAACATGATAAGCAGGCTGTGGTTGACTGGCTCAGTAGCCTTGCATTAGAGACAGCCACAGAATAAGCCTCCTATCTCTAATGGCATTCTCCTCCTTTACTATCTGGACTCATGTTGACTGTGCACTACATAACACCATCCAATCTAGACTCCTGCTGACTTCGTATCACATGTAGACAGACAGACAGACAGACAGACAGACAGACACACACACACACACACACACACACACACACACACACACACACACACACACACACACACACACAGTAGCCTGGCTAGGCAAAAACACAGTCTGCCCATGGTTTGGCACATCTCTATCTACCTGCTGTTCTTTCTGTTAGAACATGTAAGTGCCAGTTCGTTCATGTCAGTGTGTAACAAGTGAGATTTTTTTTTAAAAAGTTGAAAAAAAACCTCTTTCCTTTGAGATCATCCAAGCTGATTGATTTCTCTTTCACCACCTTGTCCCCTCACCCTTTCCTGATTGCAGTATGCATGCTGAGCTAAAATTGATTTATTGCAAGGTTTCTCCATCCCAGTACCCCCTCTGGGATTCATTTGCTGGATGCCAAGTTAAATTTGATCCATATCTGAGCCAACCAACACCTCCAACCCCTCTGCTCTTGTGATCGTGCTGTCCTCATTGATCCATCTCTCAGGTTGCAAAGAGGAAAGATGTGAAGACTACATAATTGTTCACATCCCTATTTCTGGGTGGCAACCTGGGGAGGAGTGGAGGTCAGAGAAAGATGAGGAAAAGTCTGTTTCCCTCTGAAATGATAAAGCAGCCTATATAACCCAGAGCTACGATATGGACCTGAATCTGAGAACAACGGACAAACAGGAACATTTGTCTTCGCAAGCACTTTCCTCCCTCCTATCCCAAATCCTTTCAAACACTATCTCTACCGCTGATATCTCTGCACACATCTTAATCTTTTTTTTCTTTTTCTAGAGATCATATGGGATTTATGGCTACAAAGAAAATCACCCCATCTCACACAAAGTGGTAGATCATGTGAGATGAGGAAAACAAAGTTTAAAGGTAAAGCTAATTGATATTCAGTAAAAAAAGAGTTGTGGCAGACAGAGATAAATGCCAAATACTTTGTGTGCTGCAGGGAGATTAGCAAAGAGTTCTTCATGTAACTGGCATGAAGTCGATAAAGGACTTAATGCTTTCATGTACTGGATATTCTGCCACTGGTACAGTTAAAAGCAAAGGGACATATACATGACTGGACATCAGCCTTCTCAGTAGCCTGGTATGCTCTTAACATCAGGAACTTCATCATGTCAGCTGAAAGACCATGATGTACAGTATTGTGCTAAAATCTTGAGTCACCCCTCATTTCTTTAAAGTTTACTTCCAAAGAGCCACATTTTTGTGTATTTTGCAAAGTTTATTTTAAAAATGCTATTGATAATCGTTAAGTATATTATAAACCGGAAAGCTGGAGGACAAAAGAAGAAGTGTCAGTCCTAAAAATAAATTTAAAAAAACTGCATATTTAAAGTGTCTCATTAGCAATAGCTTATTTTTTTAAGCATGCAAGTGATATCCAGCACACTGCAAACACTGTAGTAAAACCATATGGACTAAAAAAAACACACCATCAAACATTATCAGTTTGGCCTCCCCAGAGATATCCCAGGTATTCTACTTAATTTAAGCATCCTTGTCTCACAGCAGTGAAAACCTTGTTATAGGTTGCCTTTAATGTTTTGCAAAAGATTAGGGTTAAATAAAATACACCTTGTTTTATATGTATACATTTTAGTTGTAGGCTTGAGCTAGGTTAGTTGAAGAACAAAAGTGATGCTTAAAATACAAAACCGAAGCAGTAGCAAGCAAAAGTCATGGGATTAAAAAATAAATAAACCAAAGGAAGAATATGATAGTTTGCACAAACAAGCTCAGATAAGTTCAGTATATATTATAATGACTATATGAAAAATCGATTCCATAAAAAACGAGTTCCTGTTACTTCAGATGGAAGTTTCAACTTACGCTTATTTTCATCTCCATATTTCTTTTTCTTGGAGTTGGTTTGCATGATTCACAATCCTTACAGGCCAGTAATGGTGCCTCTGTGCTCACAGCAACACACAAATGCCTTAGGTGACAATGTTAAATAAATAAATATAAGACTTTAATTTACCATTGGCTTTAATGCTCGCAGGCTTTGAGAAATAACAAAATATATTTCACTCAGCTTAACTTAAACATGCATCACTTTCAGTGGATTTCTTAGCTGCATTTTAGAAAACGTATGGGCATTCTCGCAGAAGCTGTTTTCATTCCATATTTTTCCTTCTTTTTCCATTTTGCAATTAGATCCTATTTTGTACAACTAAACTATAAATACTCACTATGCACTTAAATGTGGAAACAAGCGCAGCATTAAAAGATTCCCTTTTTAGGCAGCCAGTGTTGGCTATGAATCCCATGGGATGCAACAGATAAAACATAAACGTAGGTACATTTAAAAATAAAGGATAGGAGAAAGTGGGGCACCTGTATTTTTCAAGAATTGATCAGGAAGAGATTGATTATTCTATTTTCAGTTCAGTTTCACTCTTGCTCTGATTGACACCATAAAGCAGGAGACCTAAAACAGTGCTACAGCTGCTGGCATCCAATCTAATGTACAGCTGAATTCAGATATTATACTGTAAAACGTTATCATTGGAATTAAAAAGAAAAGGTAGCCAAATCAGTGTGGGTGCAGTAGGAAATGAAATTAAACTTAATCTATAATCATTTCACATGAACAAACACTTAACAATGATTATGCAAACACCAAAAAAAAAGATGAAAATAACCGTATTACTCATTGTGAACTTTCTAGGAATTCTTGGGTGATGCATTAATACACTCTTGTTATATGTTCTTTGCTACCTTTCTGATTTGATAATTTGAGATATACTTGAGATACACAGTGAATAAGACCTGCTTAAGAGCATTCGGCATCTCTCAGCCCATTAAATCCTCCTTTGAACACGAGAGACACAAAAAAGCATCAATTCCTTCTTTGAGCATCAATAGATTTTAAAAAAGTCCTAAAATAAACAGCACTGCTCAAGCAGCACTGATGGATTACAGCCTTAGACTGAGTAATATTTTGGAGAATTGGATGTTTAAGCTTCAAACTAAAGCAAAAGATTCACTGTGAATTTCAAGAGCATCCAAGAACAAAGAAAAAAGAAAGCACTAAAAGTATTATGGCGCTAAAATGTTACTACTGCCTCAATACCCCTTAGAGTAGTCTGATTAGCTGATAAGGAGTCAAGCTTACTCAGAGCTAAAGAAGTACTGATAATCCTTTCCCCGGGATCGCAATTTTTTAGGTGCTGAAATGAGAAAATTGAGTTCATTATCAATTCAAAACAGGCAACTTATTCCCACTGCACCAATCAGTGAAATGATTTGCATATCAACGCTGTGATTAAAATTGTTAAGCTACTCTGGGTATATGCTTCTCAAAATGAAAACTTTTCAATAATTATTCACCAAAATGTTTGCAAAAAGAAGAAAAAATGGCCACACGTAACCAAAAGCAAGACCTCCTTACATGCAAAAATAGAACTGTAAGGCTATTCAGTTAATTCTCTGGGGTCTAACATTATTCAGCATTTTCTATGTACGCCACTTCATGTTCCAAAGAGTGCACTCGTGTTCATTGGGCTTTATTGTTGGGTCAAAAAAAAGACGCAATTAGATGGCAGATGCCTGACTGACAGCTGGGCTGATAATGCATTTTGTCTGTGACAAAAATAGATCTTCCAGTTGCTCGTTACAAGCTGACCTCAGTTAAAATGAATTGAGTTTGCCTGTTTTTTCGGTCATTCACCAGGATGAAAATAAAGCACTCTAGAAAAAGAAGAAGGGAAAAAAAAAGCACAATTAGTAATGCCCCCCTCCACCCCCTTGTCTCCTTGCCTCTCTCTCCTCCTGCCTCTCAGTCCATTTTTCCTGCAGGCTAATTGTGATTGGCTGATTAAAACAATTACCGAGATAACGGAATCCAATCAACTATGGACGTAAGCATCATGCAGATATGTGGACCACCTGGAATACGTGCTGGATGATTTAGGCATTTTCCCAAACGCTGCACAGTAGATAAGACCAAAACACTGGAAAAAATAAAAAGCCTGATCGATACATGTCTATATGAGTTGCATATGGACATCCAAATCAAGAGATTATGGTTGAGGGGGGGAAAAAAGAAAGACAAAGACAAAACCCCCCACAAAACTATATAATTGAGATGCTTGCCTAAATAATCTTCTGTGAAGTCAGCATGTAGTGGTGTTTATTTCCCTTTTTAAAAACATTTTACATATTCAAATTCTACTGTTGATGATATTGCAATAAACTGTACTGCAGCACTGCAGCGGCTCCTTTTCCCTCTATTTTCACTCTCCTCTCCACCGCATTTTTATCATTCACCTTTAGACCAGTGTTATTATGCAGCTTGTTCCTCTCTGCTTCTCTCTTTTTGCACGCATTTAGCAGGCAAAGTAGATCTGAGACACCCAGATGTTTGTTGAACTGGAAGCCTGCATTGGCAGCAGCTGCCAGCCCATCACAGACGAAAAAAGACAGGAGGCAAAAATATCAGCCTGCAGTTTAACTTTAAAATCCTCTTTCTTCTTCATTTTTTTCCCAGCTTGCTTCCTCCAACATCCATTACTTTGTTTTCACTCCAGAAAGAAAAAGTTGAGTTGATTACAGCACTTATACACATCCAAAGATGTGACATGACCATGCAGTCTTGAATTTGAAATGTTTGTGGAGTATAATTTAATTATGGTTTGCAGTTTGTCGCTTTGGCTAATAAGCAAGTTTATATTTATATATTGACCTGCTAGATAATGAAAAGCCTATCTCTGGGTTGTGGTTCTAAGTCCTTTGGTGGCCATTAGCTCCAGTGCATGCGCTTCACTCCGCACTCATCTTCCAACATCTATTGTCTACTGGCCCAATTTTATTTCTTAACATGTAAAATGTTATGAGAGAGAGCAGTGGCTGAAGGGTGGGAGTGAGCCACAAAGAGACAGGGAGAGATAGAGGAAGAAAGAGGGAGCCTGGCAGGAGGCGGAATCCATTTGGAGCACTTAGTCAGCCAAGAGACCCCAACAACAAAATTGAGAAAGGGAAAATGACCAGCAGGCAGCAGCCACTATGCCAACCCAAGCTTCCAGTGGAATGAGAAAAAATTGAAGTAAAATGTAACCTAGAAATAACTAACTGGTGCATGCAGGCGTGTCTGTTTGGCTTCCTGTCAACAAGCTGCTTCCAGAGCCATTTTGTTTCTGCCACAGCTGCGACACAAATTTCAGAATTTTGTAAAGAGAGAAAAAGCTTTACAGTACTCTGTCCTACTTTTACGATGTTTTGGAAAATAATACAAGCTGAGTCAGCTCTACATGTGGCCATCACGGTGGTGATCAGCGCTACCACTAAACATGAATTTTGTGAATTTATTTTTACTTTTTCCATTTTTAAAATTAACAAATTGTCAAATAGGCACTACTTAACCACAAATCAAGTATTTTCCCAGATTAAATTTCATGTATTACACACATAACTGCAGACACTGAAAATCTATTTAATTCAAATTCTTTTTTTTTTATCTAAATAGCACCAAACTACAACATCATTTGCCTTGAGGCACTTTATGTTGTATGATAAAGAACCTACAACACTGCAGAGAAAACCCCAACAATCAGACGACCCCTACGGGCAACACTTGGCGACGGTGGGAAGGAAAAACTCCCTTTTAACAGAAAGAAACCTCCGGCCAAACAAGGCTCAAGGAGAGCCATCTGCTTTGTCCGGTTGGGAGTGAGGGAGGGAATCAGGACAAAAGACACACTGTGGAACAGAGCCAGAGACTAATTATAACTACCGATTAAATGCAGAGTTTGTGTGTAGAAACACAAAGTGAATGAAAAGAGATTAGCAAAGAAGAAACATCATGGGAAGCCTTCACTAGACTAGGCATACTGCAGCATAGGGAGGATTCAGGGTCACCTTATCAAGTTCTAACTATAAGCTATATCAAAAAGGAAAGTTTTAAGCCTACTCTTAAAAGTGAAGAGGGTGTCTGTCTCCTAAATTCTATCTAGGAGCTGGTTTCGTAGAAGAGGGACCTGAAAGCTGAATGCTCTGTCTCCTGTTACACTTTTAAATATCCTAAGAACAGCTGGATAGCTTTCTGACGAGTTGACCCAATCTCCAAGCTCAGAGTACCTTTATAGCCATGAGCAGAAGCATTTCACTACAAACAAGAAGGTAGGACACAAGAGAGGCAAGTTAAGTATTAGACAGCAAGTGATACAAGAGATACAAACATTGCAAATAGAAGATACACAAGCAGGAATGCTAACGTTAAATCACAACTGTTCTGATTATCAGTCAGGATGCTTTTTGCAAGTGAAGCTTGATTAGTCCAGGGAAGTATGGTAACAGTCAAGGGCAGGATGGAGAAAAGAAAAATGGGAAAAGAAGCTTCCAATTCTTGGCAAGGGTTTGAACAAACTAGCATACAAGGAATGAACACATGGAGACACACATTATATATATATATAAGAGAGAGAGAGAGAGAGAGAGAGAGAGAGAAGAACACCATAGTGCAACGTATTTTGTTACACGTATCAAGCACTATAGCCAGGTACCTGCCAGTGAGTCTCTTATCCTGTAGGTCGATTGCAGATGGTAGTCTTTGTTTTGCTGCGCATCCTTGGTGACACACGAAGTAGTTCTCCACCTGCACCAGGTCCAGCTTAGAGTTTCCCTGGTGGAGCTGGATGGAGTCTGGTGATCTATGAGAGACTCACTTGAAAAGCAGCATGCCCAGCTAGCCCAGTGGCACAGACTCACAAGATGGAAAGAAGCAGGGACAGCTGGTTAGCAGCGATCACTACTGGTGTCTCTCTCAGGGACTAATGAGAAAACGAAAACATACCTGAACAGCCTGCCAAAGTAAAATGTGTAAGAGAAGCCCTGTTATAAAAGTAAATCAGAACTGCCAGTACCTTGCAGTTAAAGAACATGACAGTTCTTTTTCCTTCCATCAAACCTTGTGCAGCTTATAAATCCAATACGCACTGTGTTGTTAGGGTAGGCGGTTAAAAAGGTTAGTGAAAGATGACTTTACACTACAAACAAAACCTAGCCTACATGTTTTATGTAAAAATGTACTTTAACCAACTTTAAAATGTATTTTTTAAATAATTAAAGTGAAATATTGTCAGGATCCCTGTGCCTACCCGGTCGGCTCAGTACGGCTACATATGTTTTGTATTCCTTTTTTTATTTTTTTCCTGCTCTCTCCTTTCCCCTCTTTCCCTCCTCCCTCTGCCTGGGCGGAGCTTACCTGCGGGCTCCTGCCCTTGGCCCACGCACCTGTGGCTCATCACGAGTGATCCAGCTCCTTTATAAGACGGCAGCCCTGTGTTTCTCGTCGCTGGACCGTTGCCGACCCTCGTCAGTGTAACCCCAGCTCAATGACTTCAGAAGTGTTTCATAGCGATTTACCTAACTACCCATTCGTGTCTCTGTGTACAGATTCCCTGGACCTACCCCTGTGTTACCCGAGTGAGTGGAGTGTGAGGAGGAGTGGACGGAGAGTGTGCGTGTCTTTCCCGTTCGTGTGTGGACCCCCGGAGCCCGGCTTTCCCCTCACTTTTGTAAATAATCACCTGGTGCATCATAATAAAGACTCTTGTGCTTTCAAGACCTAGAGCCTGCGCGTGAGTCCGTTCAGTCCCGTTGTGACAAATATGAAACAAAGCCTTGATGGTATTCAAGGACAGTAGCTTACTGTAGATCAAGTGTTTTAGGAAAAGGATTGAAAGTATCTTCTGTCTGAGTGAGGCTAATGATGGATGCAAATCGCCTGGTTTGTGATGCTGAAACAAACTCTAGCCAGCAAACAACTGCAAAATCTTCACAAAGCCTGTGCAAGCTTTTAAGATGGCTAATGATGAGGATCTTTCATAGCTGATTTCTCATCTGCCGATTTGTTGGGTGGAGTAAAACAATTTTATTTCCAGGCGGTGGACCTAATCCTGTTCACAGTAAAAATGAGAGGCTGTCAACCAGATGTCTATTCTCCTCAGCTGCAGTGAGCTGCGAGTGCCCACGAGGCACCTGACAAGCCATCTTTACCATAAGCCTCCACCAAGAGACTGAAAGAGAAAGACAGAGACCTGGTCGATTGCCACACCTGGGGTGAACATCAATCATCATATATCCGTGCCCTGAAAGTTCGGTATGTGAATTAGACAGAACAGTGCTACACTGACATCAGGCCTAGTGAGTAATTTCAAAGAGTTTTTTTGATATTTAAAATCAAACAAGGAAACAAAAAAAACAATGCTGTGAACAAAAACATTAGGATTTTTTAGGAGTAATCACTCACTTATACAAACACACAGATATGCAGCACATAAGTGTTGTTCTTTTTACACATCTATTTTTACACAGTCATGACTGCTGGAAATGATGACTAATGGTTTAGAGAAGTAGATCAATATGAGCAAAGTTCACTCGGAAAAAAATTAAGACATCATCCGACTGTCAAAGCTGTATACACAGCAAGGACTTTACCTTTATAGGCAATATTACTGTTGTGGAAGTTTTCCATTAAATAAAGCCTGCAGACGAGCGGTGAGCGGTAGCTAACATTCTTTAATCAAAACACAAAGAACAGACAAACCACGCTTGTGGAGAGCGTGCATGACCGCGGGGCAGACGGCCAGCAGAGTCTCTCGAGCCTAACATGGCTCTCAGTTAAATGCCTTCTTGAGGAACAAAAGGCAGTACACAGCTGTTTCACACCTTAAGGTTCACACTCCCTTGCTACCTTCCCAGAGTCCTCAAAGAGACAAAAGATTCTTCCTGTGAAGTTGTCTGCTTCCCCCCAACTTCCTTACTAGACCCCCACCATTTGTCTTACTGTATGAGTGTGAGACATGTTAAAATCCAGTGACACCAAGGCAATAAAATAATGTGATTAATACATAAGTAAAAGAAATTCCTATACAATCACACAGACATTTAACTGAATCCAATACCTGACAATGGATGGATGGATTATTATTATTAGTAGTAGTAGTCACTTCAAATGTTTCCTAAATATGGGATTAAAGTATTTCTTAATCTAGAATAGAATAGAATAGAATAGAATAGAATAGCCTTTATTGCCATTGTACAGAGTACAACGAAATCGGAGTGCCACTCCTTTGGTGCAAGATTCAATAATAAATATAAATGTAAAATATAAAAAGTACAATAAAACAATCGCAAGTACTATCTAATCTCATAATAAATACATTTTGATTATATAGGCAGCAACCCGGCTTAGCCACAACTTGGCTTGGGCATTTTATGAAAGTACATGCATAAGGTGGAGAAAGCACACTGCTCCACCCTTCTATACATGGAAAGTGGGAGGCAGATACATCATCATGACCCAATGCAGAACAAAGCAGGCAAACTGGGTGTGTTGATGTGTTAGCATACCAGGTTTGCTGGTACGCCAGCTGAGCTTGACCTGCCTGAATAGAACAGACGTTCTTAAAGCATTATTATATGCTTTAAATGGGAAAATGTCATGTTATGTCAAGCATAAGCAAATCTCATTAATCCACAGTCTGGGCAGATTTGTTTTTTTTTTTAAATGTCAATCATATGACACTGTGAATTTCAATAATTGTAGAATTTATAGCAAGGCTGTTGTATTGTTGGGTTTATTTAAGAAACTGTTGACGTAAGCAAACTTGTCAACGGCACAACATTAGTCCTCAGCAAAAGAATGATGATATTCAATTTCCCACTTGGCATTTAAAAAAAAAAAAGCCCTCAGCGCACATCTGGATTAACGATCATTAAAGGACGAGGTGCCACAGGAAACACGCTTTTGCATAGAAGAACTGCAAACATATTCCATCACCTTGTGCTCTTCTCCCTTTAAACCACAAATCTGATTGCTGTGTTTCATTCAATTTAGTTTGCCATTTGTTGCTAATTAATTTAAATTTCTCAGCTACCAAAAGATCAAAACAAAGCAGATTGCTAAGATCAGGTGATTTCTGTTTATCAACACTATTAAAACGCAATCTGAGTGCTGAGTGGGGTGACTTATGCTTCAAATTACACCGAATTCTTTTAAACAAAAATAATCCTTTCATTACTTAGCTGAATTCATTATTATAAATATGAACTGATGACATGAATAACTATTGAATAGATACAGTCCCAATGCATCTGTTCTAACTGTACCTGCTCTCCTAATCATGAAAGGTTCTTTTTATTTCTATTACTTTTTTGTTCATATTAAAAGTAATGGGAAATACTAGTGAGGGTACATGCAGGGTTAGAGTATGAAATGTACCTCCTCTTACACTATATTCCCAAAAGTATTTGGCCATCTGTCTTCACACGCATATGAATTTGAGTGACATTCTTAATCTATAGGGTTTAATATGATGTCAGCCCACCCTTTGTAGCTATAAGAGCTTCAACTCCACTGAGAAGGCATTCCACAAGGTTTAGGAGTGGGTTTATCAGAATTTTTGACCATTCTTCCAGAAGCACATTTGTGAGGTCAGACACTGATGTTGTATGAGAAAGCTGTCTCCCAAAGCTGTTCTACCGGGTTGAGGTCGGGACTCTGTGCAGGCCAGTCAACTTCTTCCACATCAAACTTGCTCATCCAACTCCTGAAAAGCAACCCCACTCCATAATCTCCTCTCCACAAAATTTTAGACTTGGCACAATGCAGCCAGACAAGTACTGTTCTCGTAGCCACTGCCTAACCCAAACTGATCTATCAGATTTCCAGGCAGACAAGTGCAACTCTTCTCTCCTAGAGTCCAGTGTTGGTATGGCTTACATCATTGCATCTCAAAATTTGCAGTGCACTGATGAAGCTCTTTGTGCACTGTTCTTGAGCTAATCTAAAGGCCTCATGAAGTTTGGGGGTCTGTAACTATTCGCTGAAGAAAATCGAACACTGCGCACTGAGTGTCTCAGCATCAGCCAACCCCACTCTGTGATTTTACATGGCCTACCACGTTGTAGCTGAGTTGCTCTCTTTCCAAAATTCTTCCATTTTGTTATAATACCACTAACAAGTGTGAAATATTTAGTAGTGAAGAAGTTTAACAACCGGACTTGTGGCATCCTATCAAGGTAATACACTGGAATTCACTGAGCTCCTTAGAGCGACCTAGTCTTTCACTGGTGTTTGTAGCAGCAGTCTGTATTGTTAGCTAATTGATTTTACACACCTGAGTGTAACCCTGGAGAGTTAAGGGTTTTAGTGTGTTATGAGTGATGTTAGTATTTTGAGTTCACTCTTAAGTTTTATTAAGTTAAATTATTTTGTTGAGAATTAATAAAATAGAAGATGTCTATAATGTCCTGATGGTCCTTGAAGTATACAGGGGGAAGAAAAGTCCGTTTTTTTCCAAGTGAAAAGCGTGGTTGTTTTTATTCAGTCGGATTGTACGGTGGAAATAAACTATCTGGAAATTGTTGTTAACCAGAAAGGAGTTTGTTACTGCTCGGATTCTTCTGGGTGAGTTAATTTGTTGTGAACAAGAATATTGTGAGTTTAAGCCACTAACGATGACATGCTAGCGGCTATCGCGGCTATTGCTATTAGCCATGTGGCTGTACATGTGTGATTGTGAGGATTAAACTGTATGTTAGAGTTTGTTAGCTTCCTATGACGATGCATGTAAAGATTGTAAGTCATATGTATGCTGTAGATGTTGATATGTTCCTATATCAATCCTTAATTGCGTTCATTGTGAGGTGAATACAGTTTAAAGAAAATGGGGTTGTTTCTTTGTAGTTGTGCTACAACGCTTCACCATCGCCATTTTGAAGCTCCAGGAGAGCCCATTTTATTGGTTACTTTGGTAAGAAGTTATCATTGTCTATGTTTTGGAATATTCTGTCGTTCTTTCTGTATACTGGAAAGGTAAAATACAAATTTGTTAGTATGTATGAACGAAACATAAGAAAGGATATATGTCTAAATGACTGAATATAGATTTTTGAATGTTATTCTGACTGTGTTATACAGGTCAGGTTTTTTTACTTGGGAGTACAGTTCAGTGATGATCCAGTCCAAAGATGGCGAGCCACCCCTCCAGGACCCTTGAGATGATTGCTTTAAGAAGAGAACTAAATTCTTTGGACGAACTGTGAACTGTACAAACTCTACTTAAGTGGTAGGACAGGTTTACACGTCATTCCTCCTTTGCACATCCTGCAAAGAGAATCCTCATTGCTGGACTCACACTTAAGGGTGTCGGCTGACACGAGAGAGAGACTGAGTCAAATCCCCCCGGGGTTGTGTGTGTTTTGTTTATTATTTTCCATGACTTGGGCCCAATTTTTCCTTTCATGTACTGTTATCGTTTTCATTGTATGTATGTAAGATTCTTTAATTGTCAATACAAATTGATCAAACCAAGTTCTCAGAGCGTTTCATTAGTCATCCACTCTGCTCCAGTAGTCGAACCTCAGCTATTGGCCCAACACACAGGTAACCATTTAAATCTGTATCCCAAGTGTTGAAAGGGGTGTTACAGAAAATTGGCGAGTCAGCCAGGAGCAGGTGGCAGACTATTGACGCTTTGTTTTCATTTTTTCTCCTTTTTGGGCAAAAATTCTTATCTCCAGTCATTATAACAGTAATTTGCCAAATTGGTGACATGGAAGTAGTGACACGTGAGCTGGTAAAGATCCCTAACTCTGTCATGGTTGAAGGGTTAACCTGGACTGAGGTGGACAATGAGGTACAGAGCTATCTAGAGACTCATGGTTCTATTAACCGTGTCCTGCGTATAGATGAACCAAACTCAGAGTTCCATAACAATGCAATTGTTGAGTTCACTTTTGGTACCGCGCTGCAAACGCTTGCTCCTTTGTTGCCATTTAAATACAAAAGCCCTACTCGGCCTGATGTGACTTTCCACGTCTGTGCGCTTGCTAGTGTCTATACCCCTGTGGTTAGCAATAGTGCTACTGAGAGTTACATGTCTGAGTTGCAAAACATTGCTAAGTTAACAGGGAAGTCATTTCAGCTTCTTTTGCAAGATGAACTAACTAAGTTGAGCTCTACAATTGCAGCCACAGTAGAAAATGCCCCTGTGGACAGGAGTCAACATGAGGGAAGTCAGGCACCTAATTTCAGCTCGGCATCATTACCGCAAGGTGCAATGCAATCTAGAATTGCTCCTGATACCACTATTCAGGGTGCTGCACTACGCTCAGCTCCAGAGATACAAAACCTGACCAAAGAGCAACATCCGAGAATACAACCAGTGATGGTGAGTTCATGCCCAGATCTAAGCCCCAGTGATCTCAACCCCCCTGAGATACAAAAGGTCGTTGTGGAGCATATTGTGCGAAATGAGGAGGCACCGCCACACCATTATGCTGCCTCACGCCTTCGAGTCTTTTCAGGCCGATTGCCGCGGCCAAATAATGAAACGGATTACGAGACCTGGCGCTCTAGTGTGGAACTTCTTTTAACAGACCCAGCATTGTCTGATTTAAGTCGCTCCAGGAAGATTGTTGACAGCTTGTTGCCCCCTGCTTCAGATTTCATTAGGCATCTTGATTCACAAGCTTTACCTTCTGCATATTTGCAGCTTCTTGACTCAGCTTATGGTGCTGTGGAGGATGGAGATGAGCTGTTTGCTAAGTTTATGGGTACTCTGCAGAATGCTGGTGAGAAACCATCAAACTACCTTCACAGACTCCAAGATGTGCTTAACACCGCTACAAGGAGAGGAGGGGCCTCTGCTGATGAGTTTGATAGGCAGTTGTTGAAGCAGTTTTGTAGAGGCTGCTGGGATGACTCCTTAATAGCAGAGCTCCAGCTTGAACAAAAAATTAAAAACCCTCCTAGTTTTGCTGAATTATTGCTCCTGTTGCGTACTGAGGAAGACAAGCATGCTAACAAGGCAGTACGTATGAAAAAGCACCTTGGTACTTCCAGACAACAGCCAGCCCCACCCAAACAGCATGTTTGGTCTCAACTGAAAACTGCCTGTGTTTGCTCTGAGTCTAAGGCTGTAGCAGAAACCAATCTCCTGAAGAAACAAGTTATTGAGTTACAGGCTCAAATGGCTCAGTTAACCCCCCACAGGAAAAGCAGGGGTAACAACGCAAACTCAAATGCAAAGGTGACTGTGCAGACCAATCCTGCTCCTGAGCAGCCCTTGACAGTGCCTGTTCCAGAGCACCAGCCACCTCCCAGGCCACGCCCGTGGTACTGCTTTCGGTGTGGAGAGGATGGCCATGTAGCCTTGAGATGCAGTAATGAGGCTAACCCCGTGCTAGTAGCAGCAAAAAGGAAGCAATTTCAAAGAAAACGGCAGGAGTGGGAGACACAGAATGGCTCTGTGGACCCACACCATTTAAACTGACAGCAACTCCTGTTGTGGGACAGACAGGAGTTCAGTCTAACACTAGTCCCTCTACCTCCAAGCAAAAAGGCAAAAGACAGACAAAAGGTCAGCCATGTGGGCTGCCACAGAGGTTAGTTGGAAGCAAATGCACTGCTGAAGTGTGTGTTGCAGAGAAAAGAGTAAACTGTCTTTTAGACTCTGGATCTCAAGTTACAACGATCCCATGGTCCTTCTATGAAAGCAATCTGAAGGACCAAGAAATTAAATCATTAGATGATTTGTTGGAGGTTGAAGGAGCTAATGGACAGCAAGTTCCATATTTTGGCTATGTGGAGATAGATATCACTTTTCCCAAAGAGTTTGTAGGAGAGGAGATTGAGATTCCTACTTTAGCCCTTGTGGTTCCAAACATGAGAGAAAAGGCCCAAGAGCAAATTCTCATTGGCACCAATACACTAGACGTGTTGTACTCAAGTGTTGCTACTCACATGAATGAATTTGGCCTACCTGTCCAGTATGGCTACCGAGCAGTCCTCAAAGCCTTGGAGCTTAGGCACAGACAGCAACCAAATGGCAAGCTGGGCCAAGTAAAACTGTCTGGGGGGAAATCTGAGACGATTCCTGCTGGACGGACTGTTGCTTTAGAAGGGGTAGCCCTTGTTGGGAGCTCCTTTAATGAAAAGTGGGCCTTGGTAGAGCAACCAACCACACCCTCCTTGCCTGGTGGCCTACTGGTAGCGAATTGTTTAGTCACATTGCCTAAGAAAAGGGCGAGCACATTGGCAGTGATAGTCAAAAATGAAACCGCCCATGATGTAACGATCACACCAAAAACAGTGATTGCTGAACTCAGTGCTGTTCAACAAATAGTAGCACATAAGTCTGACACAAATGTACCTGACTCTGTCAAAGACAAGAACAATTCTAGTCCAGATTTACAGTTTGACTTTGGAGATTCTCCTTTGTCAGCTGACTGGAAGGAAAGAGTAACACAAACATTGAAGTCAATGCCAGAAGTGTTTGCTCACCATGACCTCGACTTTGGTCATGTAGGTCAGGTCAAGCATCACATCAGACTTCACGACCAGACACCTTTTAAGCAGAGAGCCCGGCCAATACACCCACAGGATGTTGATGCCGTGAGGAAACATTTAAGGGAGCTGTTGGATGCAGGCGTGATTCGCAAATCTGAGTCTCCTTTTGCGTCCCCTATTGTGGTGGTCCGGAAGCGTGATGACTCCATCCGTCTCTGCATCGATTACCGCAAATTGACAATCAAGGACGCCTATGCCCTTCCCAATCTTGAAGAGGCTTTTTCAGCTCTCACAGGCTCAAAGTGGTTTTCGGTTTTAGACTTGAAATCCGGCTACTACCAAATTGAAATGGAGGAGGCCGATAAGGAGAAGACAGCGTTCGTGTGTCCCTTGGGATTTTATGAATTTAATAGAATGCCTCAAGGAGTCACAAATGCCCCCAGCACCTTCCAGCGCTGCATGGAGCGTTACATGGGTGATCTGAACCTGAAAGAGGTGTTAGTTTTTATTGATGACCTTATCATTTTTTCAGACACAGTTGAAGAGCACGAGAGGCGCCTTCTGCATGTTCTGAATCGCCTGAAGGAATATGGTCTCAAACTTTCACCAGGGAAGTGTAAGTTCTTTCAGTCTTCTGTCCAATATCTAGGCCATATTGTTTCTCAGAACGGAGTTGAGACTGATCCAGAGAAAACTAGTGCCCTGAAAACCTGGCCAAAGCCATCTAACCTAAAAGAACTGAGGTCCTTCCTTGGGTTCAGCGGTTACTATCGCAGGTTTATTCAGGATTTCTCCAGAATTGTGAAGCCGCTGAATGAGCTAACAGCCGGATATCCTCCAACCTGTAAGAACAAGGAAAGAAAGGCCAATGTCAAGTACCGCAATCCTAAAGAACCATTTGGTGAGCGCTGGACTGCTTCTTGTCAACAGGCTTTTGACACCATAATCGAGAGGCTCACTTCAGCACCTGTCTTGGGTTTTGCTAATCCTAAACTTCCCTACCTGCTCCACACAGATGCGAGTACGACTGGGTTAGGTGCAGCCTTATACCAAGAGCAAGATGGTGAGCTTAAGGCTATAGCATTTGCAAGCAGAGGGTTGTCTAGAAGTGAAGCTAAGTATCCAGCACATAAGTTGGAGTTCCTAGCCCTTAAGTGGGCTGTCACAGAAAAGTTTAGTGACTACCTTTATGGGGCTAGTTTCACTGTGGTCACCGATAGAATATATGTAAGGGGGTTGCTAACCTCTGCCAAGCTTGACGCAACTAGTTATAGATGGCTGTCTGCTCTCTCCACCTACTCATTCAAGCTGCAGTATAGGGCTGGAAAACAGAATGTGGACGCAGATGCATTATCACGAAGGCCACATGGTGGACTCATAGATGATCATATCTCAGTGAAAGAGAAGGAAAGGATCTGTAAGTTCACTGCCAACCATCTATCAGAAACGGAAACTTCAGAGGTCATTCAACCAGAGGTGATCAAAGCCATCTGTGAGCGGCATGACATCTATTTTGCTGGTGAAGGTTCTGAGTGCTCTGATCACTCAGTTGCTTTGGTTGAGTCCATAGCACTCAGTCCTGAAGCCCTGCCACCTTGCTTCCAAGGGAATGACAGTCATGGGCTGCCAGTTATCCCCTTTTTCTCATTTGCTGAAATCTTAGAGAAACAGCAAGCAGACGCAAGCATCAGAGAAATAATTACTCAGTTGGAAAGTGGTGAGACACCTCCACCTCAGGTGAGAAAGGAGCTCCCTGAGTATGGACTCTTGTTGAGAGAATGGAACCGGCTAGAGCTCAAAAATGGAGTCTTGTTTCGCAAGAGACAGGGAGTGATGGGAGTGACTCATCAACTTGTCTTACCAAGAGAACTGAGAGGCATGGTACTTGAAAGTCTTCACGACGACATGGGCCATCTTGGTGTTGAACGCACCCTTGATCTAGTGAGAGCTAGATTTTATTGGCCTAAAATGTCCTCAGTGGTTGAAGAAAAGATTAAGACTTGTGATCGCTGCGTAAAAAGAAAAACGCCACCAGAGAGAGCAGCCCCAATGGTTTCAATAGCGACCACCAGACCATTGGAATTAGTCTGCATGGACTTTCTGAGTGTGGAACCAGATCAAAGTAATACCAAGGACATATTAGTAATAACGGATCATTTTACTAAGTATGCCCTCGCAATACCAACGCCAAACCAAAAGGCGACTACCGTGGCTAAGTGTCTGTGGGAACATTTTATATCACATTATGGGTTCCCTGAAAAACTCCATAGTGATCAGGGCCCCGATTTTGAGTCCCGTACCATTAAGGAGCTGTGTGAAATGGCAGGAATCCGGAAGACACGGACAACCCCGTACCATCCAAGGGGTAACCCTGTTGAGCGTTTTAACAGAACGCTGCTGCAGATGCTAGGCACTCTAAATAATAAGGACAAGTCACGTTGGAGGGACTATGTTAAGCCTCTTGTGCATGCATACAACTGCACAAAGCATGAAGCCACAGGGTTTGCACCTTATGAGCTTATGTTCGGGAGACAACCAAGACTCCCTGTGGACTTAGCTTTCGGGCTTCCTGTTGATCCTCTGCCATTGTCTCATTCACAGTATGTGCAAGGCCTGAAGAACTGCCTGAAAGAGAGTTATGAGCTTTCAAGCAGAAATGCTAAGAAATCTGCAGATCGTAACAAAACTAGGTTCGACCAGAGAGTTACAGGGTCTAGCCTTGAACCAGGGGATCGAGTGCTAGTTCGAAATGTGAGACTGAGGGGAAAGCACAAGCTAGCAGACAAATGGGAGGCAGATGTGTATATAGTTGTGTCACATGCTAATGACCTTCCCGTGTATACAGTGCGGCCTGAGGCTGGAAATGGTCCTTTGCGCACTTTACACAGGGACCTCCTGTTGCCCTGTGGGTTTCTGCCCGTAAGTGCTCCTGAAACCCCAGTACCGCCAACAGTGCGAAGGCCAAGAACCCGTCAAAACCCAGGTCATGTAAACGAATGCTTTGATGATGTCATGTCAGACGAAGAAGAAGTGTATCCTTCAAGGGTTGTACTTTTGGATCCAGCTGCCTCCACCCTAATGCCCAAGGTTGACCACGTTTCATCCGACATTCCACCAGAGCAGCACGTTACTGACAATGTGATCCCTCTTAGCAGAGTGGTCGTTCCCGGAGCAGTTTCAGATGAAATTGAGGTGGAAATTCCCATAGAAGCAGGGGAGGAGCCCCCAGCCACAAGCTCACCTCAGGTCAGCTTTCTTGACCTTGAAGAGCCAGGAAGAACGGGAGGTGATGAAAGTGAATCTTCTGGGAAGGATAGTGAGATTTCAGTGCCCCTCATTTCACCTGTTGGGGAATCTCAGCTGCTTGACATTGAAGGTACACAAGATGTTCCTGAAACTGATGACATAGCTAATTTAACCCACATAAAAGAGCCATCAGAGGGGTTAGATGAGGCTGTCAGATGTTCGAACAGGCAGCGAAGTCGACCAAAGAGACTCCATTATGCTGAACTTGGAAACCCTTTAATAGAGGTGGTTCAGTCACTTTTTCATGGTCTGGGTGCTGCTATAATAAGGTCAATGGATGCTGCAGAACCGTTATGGTACAATCAAACCACCATCCCTCCTGTCGACCCAGTAACAACACAGCCGCAGAGAAGGTGCACGGGGACGTGCCACCCTTCAGTGGGGGAGGGTGCAACCCTGGAGAGTTACTAAGGGTTTTAGTGTGTTATGAGTGATGTTAGTATTTTGAGTTCACTCTTAAGTTTTATTAAGTTAAATTATTTTGTTGAGAATTAATAAAATAGAAGATGTCTATAATGTCCTGATGGTCCTTGAAGTATACAGGGGGAAGTACCGCCTCCTGCCGTTCACTGCGTAGCAGTTAGGGATATCAGGAGAGAGGGAGAGGAAGAAAAGTCCGTTTTTTTCCAAGTGAAAAGCGTGGTTGTTTTTATTCAGTCGGATTGTACGGTGGAAATAAACTATCTGGAAATTGTTGTTAACCAGAAAGGAGTTTGTTACTGCTCGGATTCTTCTGGGTGAGTTAATTTGTTGTGAACAAGAATATTGTGAGTTTAAGCCACTAACGATGACATGCTAGCGGCTATCGCGGCTATTGCTATTAGCCATGTGGCTGTACATGTGTGATTGTGAGGATTAAACTGTATGTTAGAGTTTGTTAGCTTCCTATGACGATGCATGTAAAGATTGTAAGTCATATGTATGCTGTAGATGTTGATATGTTCCTATATCAATCCTTAATTGCGTTCATTGTGAGGTGAATACAGTTTAAAGAAAATGGGGTTGTTTCTTTGTAGTTGTGCTACAACGCTTCACCATCGCCATTTTGAAGCTCCAGGAGAGCCCATTTTATTGGTTACTTTGGTAAGAAGTTATCATTGTCTATGTTTTGGAATATTCTGTCGTTCTTTCTGTATACTGGAAAGGTAAAATACAAATTTGTTAGTATGTATGAACGAAACATAAGAAAGGATATATGTCTAAATGACTGAATATAGATTTTTGAATGTTATTCTGACTGTGTTATACAGGTCAGGTTTTTTTACTTGGGAGTAAAGTTCAGTGATGATCCAGTCCAAAGATGGCGAGCCACCCCTCCAGGACCCTTGAGATGATTGCTTTAAGAAGAGAACTAAATTCTTTGGACGAACTGTGAACTGTACAAACTCTACTTAAGTGGTAGGACAGGTTTACACGTCATTCCTCCTTTGCACATCCTGCAAAGAGAATCCTCATTGCTGGACTCACACTTAAGGGTGTCGGCTGACACGAGAGAGAGACTGAGTCAAATCCCCCCGGGGTTGTGTGTGTTTTGTTTATTATTTTCCATGACTTGGGCCCAATTTTTCCTTTCATGTACTGTTATCGTTTTCATTGTATGTATGTAAGATTCTTTAATTGTCAATACAAATTGATCAAACCAAGTTCTCAGAGCGTTTCATTAGTCATCCACTCTGCTCCAGTATTCGAACCTCAGCTATTGGCCCAACACACAGGTAACCATTTAAATCTGTATCCCAAGTGTTGAAAGGGGTGTTACATGAGGCCTGTAGAAGTGATTGAAATGGCTGGATTCAAAGATTTGGCTTGGTGAGTGAACACATTTTTTTTTAATTCATAAATACAGTATGCAAACAGCTGTAAAGTGGCCAATTGACAATTCAATAAGGAGAGATCATTTAAAAGAACTAAACATCATTTACTGAATCTGTCAATTAGACTTCAATGCCACATAGCAGAGCAGAATCCAGGACATGAAACAGAGGCAGACTGGCTTGCAAAAAGCATGCAAGGATATGATTGGTACAGAGTGATGATGACAGATTTGAGTTTGACAGTGTGGGACAGCATAAGTGATGTAAAAAACAGATTGGCAGCCTAAACACCAAGAAATGTAGCCAGATGAGTAAATACAAATCTTCCTTGTTGAACACATACGCTTCTTTAGTTTGCGTCCTTAGTGATCCCTGTAGTATGTAAAATCATATTTGACTGTTAAATCAAATTGACTTGAATAAAAATGGATGGTATGCAAGGAGAACAGAGCTGAATGAAAACTATAGTAGATGCCAATATTTTTCTTTGAAAGAATACTATCTAGATACATAAGAAACCTACACAGAAAAAGTGTTGTTTCTCCATTGTATTTGTGTCTTAAAACATCTTCACGTGTTCCTACAGATAGTACGCTTTTGTTTGTGCTGTGAAGTCTTTTTTGTTTTTTTCACAAAGGTTGTATTATATGAGGAAGTCAACATTTGCAAACTTAACTTGAGATGAGAGTTACTAAGCAACCACCAGCCATTGGTACTGGCATAATAAATGCAGATGCTAGTCATTTCCTATACACTACTCGCCTACAACAGCACAGCCATCTGACTAAAACTGTAGTTATTGTGTTACCAAAAGTGCTCTGACTGCATGCATACAGGAGATTTTCAGGTATCTAGCAGCTAATCTTTTGTGTCTTGTACTTTATTGATGGTGTGGGGGGTCTGTGTGTGTCTGGCGTGTTCTGGCACATCCTGTGGATGCTCAATCAGTTTGGGATGTGGGGGGTTTGGAGTCTGGCTCAACACCTTGTAATAATCTTTGAACTGCTTCTGAACAATGTGTCATGTTACAGAGTATGGACCAGTCACATGGATGGTAGGTAGCAAAGTAACATCCACATGAATTCCAAAACCCAAGTTTCCAAGCAGAACGCTGCAATATAACAAGATGCAGTTTACTTACAGTACACCACCTGTCTAAAGCTTAAAACCACTTTAACACCAGATGACCTGTTTCTGGCTATTTCTATTCATAATGTTGAAGCAGATATTCCATGAAGAGTCCATATATATTAGATGTTTTAAAGTTTAAATTCAGCTCCCTTGTGCCTTCAGCTGTCTGACATTTATTTCTTCATTTCATTCTTTATGTTGTATCTCTGGCTTTTCCTTCTTAAGATTATAATTGATAATGTATATGCTGACCAGAGCAAGACCAGAGGAACAATAGTTAGAACCAGTAACCTTCCAATGTACACATGGGCATGCATGCTTTAGTCTCTCTAGTTTAAGTTTAGTACTGTTTTTGTGTTTCACTTTAGGGCTGCTCAATTAATCGAATTTTAATCACGATTACGATCTGGGCTTTTAACGATCATTAAAAATGACTGAGCCGATTATTAGCCCCTCCCTCGTTTATCCGCGACACCTTAAAGGCCGGTCCGTGAAAATATTGTCGGGCATAAACCGGTCCGTGGTGCAAAAAAGGTTGGAGACCACTGATTAAGAGGACCCGAGGGAAGCTCGGAAAGCTAAGCAGAAGTTATTTGGAGAGGAGAGTGACTGCCGTTGGTTGAAAAGAGAGGTAAAAAAAAAAAAAAAAACTTCAGTGGTGTTGCACACTATTTTATATTATTTTTTAAAGTCATTGTTAACCCTTTAAAGCCGGTCAGAGCAGCACGCTCCGTTTTGTGTAACTATTTTTAAATCCCTGTAGAACCTGGACCGTGTAAGCTAGCGCAATAATTTATTTTGCATATGAAACCAGAGGAGTTGTACTTACATCTCATACCATCAGCTTGTCCTCGGTCACGGTTTCCTTCCACATATAGCTTTGCAAAAATTGCATAAAAAGCTCTTGCAGGAACAAAAACATAATATTCCAGAAACACGCTTCGCTGATCCGATCAGCTGTTCGTAACACTTCCCACAGTGAAACAGGCGTCAGCGCGAACTATCACATGTCCGCCATTTCCTGGCCGAAACCGGAAGTGACGTCATTTTCGCGGAAATGTAGTTTTGTTTTTTTTTTTACTTGTAGGCCTTAAAGGCCTATACTGGTCATGTTTGACTTTTCTGAATAGTTTCTGGGATGCTTAGAACTCGAATTGCACTGCTGGAAATAGTTTATTTTGATGCACCTGCTGTTTTCTTTGAAAATTTGCATCATAGGATTGTTTTTTTGTTTTTCCTGCAGTATATAAAAATTGGTGTATCTCCAAAATAAAACTATGAACACACTCAAAATAAGTTTCCTGTTGTTGTAAACCATTTTTTGCAACTTTTTTGTATTTAAAGTTTTGAGGGATAAACCTCTTAAATTTCTCCAAGTAGAAATATATGTAAAAAAACAAACAAAAACGATTTTCAATTTTTTTTTGTAGTTTATTGCACTTTTTTGCAATTAATGTAGTTACTATGGACTTAATGCATACATATTATTAAAATATGGGCTATAACAGTTGTATAGCAACTTGAAATGCTCCCATAAATGGCACTACAACATGTAAAAAAATAATATAAGCTCTGGCGGACTTGGTTCTATAGTAGGTCTTAAAGGGTTAAATAAATATCGTCAAATAATCGCGATCTCAATTTCAGTGAAAATAATCGTGATTATCATTTTTGCCATAATCGAGCAGCCCTATTTCACTTTATGCCAGCATTAAAGCTGTGTTTTTGAGTTTACGTTTCGTCTCCGTGAGTTTGCGTTTGGGTCCTCTCCTGCCTGCCACACAGCCGAATCATGACAAATATAGTCAGTTTTCTTCATATAATTTGCAAAAATAAATGAGAGAGAGACAGAAAAAGAGTTTAGACCCACTGATTGCAACTGATCAGTCCTAAATTCATTCTGCAGAAAAAAGTCAATGAATCCAAACTTAAGATAACACAAATTATGTTCAGCAAAAAAGAAAGAAAGGGGGGTATGCAGGTTTTGCTTTAACCCTCCAGAACCCTCTCACCTTCATGGACACAGTCTAGGACTTTGTAGAGACACAGACAAATGTGATATGGCCTTAATCTACATCAAACGCACACACCCGTAGTGATATCTTCAGCAATTTCTGATCCTGTAAAAAAAATAAAGGAAATTCACTGACCTGCAGCAAGTTCTGTACCACGTTTGAAACAACCTACTTGCCTATTACCTTGTAAAAATTGTGTCCAAGTACACCTGCTATATATCTGAGGCTGCTCACTAAACAAAGCCAGAGTCAAATTCTGCTTTTTCATGCTGCCTGTGTCTCAGCATTATGCACTAAGTGTCTTTTAGCATGGGTGCCTTAACACAATAGTCCCAGCAGTATTGGCTCCTGGCAGGTTCTTCCCATTTTAAAGGCCTATAAAACCTGCATTGGGAGGCTGGGGGGGTGGGGGGTGGAAGAGTTATGTCACAGATGTATCATTCATGAGACGGCGGCTCTCATCCCATTTGGACATTTGTGTGATGCACTTTGATTTTCCCTTGCTGATTTTTTTTCATTTTCAGTCAATTTGTTCTTTCGCTGTCACTTGCTGATTCGGTTTAGACACTAAAAAGTACTTGGCTAGATTTAGGAAAGATCGTGGCTCAAAGTACAATACACCCCTTCAGAAGAGTAGTCCTGCACTTTGAAAATTGAAGGCTTGTAGATGACAGACCCGTCTCTCTAATGCCATAACCCAGTGCAGCACCAAATGACACCTTGTGGATAACTCATAAAACAGCATTATTTTATGCCCCAGGAAATGACAATGGGCTGACCAGAAAGAGAGAAAGCAGTGTGTTCAACAAAACTACACCCACCCCAGACACAGCCTGTTCACCTTGCTGCTGCCTGGCAAGCATTACAGAAATATTAGCTGTCGCGCTACCAGACGCTGAAGCTGTTCCTTACCTCAGGCAGGCTGCGAGGGTGCTTCATTCATAATCCGCTTTCCACTCTGTTTTATTTTTGTGACTTGATTATTTATTCATTCATTTCTAACTTTTTTCTGTTTGCTTTTTATAAAAAGGACAACATCAGCAATTTAGTCATAGAGTGTTGTTCTGCACTACGATAATGAAACTTTAACTTGAATCAAATTGTGATACAAAGGCTTCAGTACGAAACAGTACAGAACTGCTCAGCTGTGACTGACAGAGGCATGCATCATTTATAAAAACAAACTTTTAAAAATTGTTTTACACAGTGAACACAGCGTTAGACAGAGGACAAAGACTAAAGAAGTGAAAACAGGCAGATTTATTGAAGATACACAATAAAGCTGAGTGCTTTCTTTTTCTTTGTATTTCTTTTTTAACCGTACTATGACTCTACCCTCGAGAGCAACAGCAATGTGTGGTAAATAACTTGTTATAAAAGATTTTTTTTGTTATTGTAGTAGCACTTTTCCTCATTCTTTTATCAATTAAGTACCAGGCAAGGTTATCTGCAAATGCACGTGGTATTTGGGCCAAAGTTGTGGGCAGCAGTGCTTTTGCTGGCCTACTCTGCTTTTTAATACACAGTAATTTTGGTTAAAAAAAAAAAGTGTGGCATACAGTACAGAAAAACCCCAGTGGTGTGGATACAGATAAATAGCCTTGAGATGAGAAAGTATTAAATTGCTCCCATGGTAGAGGTAGCAAGAAGAATTGGATGGATTTTCTTGTGCATGTGTTATTAAGGGAGCATTTATAAAATCATTTTGAGGTTAAGTGCACATCAGCTTTAAAAAAAAAAAAAAAAGGGATGCTAGCCCTTAGGAAGACTGGGGGTTTTAATTCCCATGCAGCACCTATAAAAATGGAAAGAGAGAAACATACAGAAATAACATGCATGTGCATAAGCAGGTTACATGGAATTTCTAACCTATACGAACACTGCAGAGGCGACAGAATCTGGTGACAGAATCAGATGAAACCAAAGCAGTCAAGAGTGCAACCGATGCTCTGTCACTCCCACTCTGTTCCGTCTCCTTTCTTCCCCCTTCCTTGCTCCTTTTGACATTTCGTCACAACAGTGCACCATCTTTAATAGCAGAAGTGCCACCGAACAGTTTTTTCACAAATACCGAACCGCGTGAATGTCAAAATGGAAGATTTCACCTGAGGCTGGTGCCCTGTACTTACAGAGGACCTACCAGCAGCAGTCAGTGACATGGAATGATCTGTAAATGGGTGGAGAGCAGTGAGTATCAAGAGGTATGCTTGTGAAGTGCAGAGGCAGGGCTGAGATAAAATGCAGGACAATTTGAGAGCTCTTAAATCCAGGCTGATAAATGTCTGATTCATCGCAGTGTGTGTAAGTACATGTGTGTGTCATTGCCTCTTTCTCCTCGTTTCAAGAATGAATGAACAAAGACACGTGCTCCTTTTTAAACAACACTTTTTTTGTTGTTGTTGCTTTTTCATTGAGGTCCCGTGCATCAGGTGACACGGCTCTCTCGTACGTGTGTTGTGTCCACGCATGTATGTCTGTTGGTGTGCATCGTGGACACGTGAGGTGGGATGCATGGTGATGGATTAGGGCTGGAACTAATGTGCTCGTCCACCTGTGAAATGAGAACCAGGGGAAAGGGGACAGGCGGAGGAGGGCCCCATCACACTCACATCAGGCTTCCTGCAGACATAACTTGACACTTTTTGATGATTTGATGGCAAACACACAAACAAAAGCATACTTCTTTGCCCTCTACATTTTCCCTCTTTCTTTTTTTTTCTTCCTCTAAGAAAGCCGGCACAAAACAGATCTGACAGACGCACAATTCATAGACTCGCTTGAAGTGCAAGACACGTTTGACCACACTGTCAGAAAAGGAGGCCATGGATGAGGTGAGCAGACACACACAAAAAAATCAAGCACAACCAATACCTCTGTTGGGGTATTTTCAAAGTGCATCAAAGAAGCAATACCGTATTACAGCGGTACCATTTACTGTGACATGACTGACATTCTCTTATCTTTTCTTTGTGCTGTCTCTCTCACAAGTGAAGTATTTTGTATTGTAGTGTAATAATAATAATAATAATGGATACTTTATTGATCCCCATGGGGAAATTACTTGTTTTTCTCTGCATTTGACCCATTCACTCAGTGAAGCAGTGGGCAGCCCACTAAGCAGGCGCCCGGGAGCAGTGTGTAGGGACGGTACCTTGCTCAGGGGTACCTCAGGGTAGCCGTTAAGTGGATTCGAACCGCCGACCTTCCGATCATGGGGCGACCACTTTACCTACTGAGCTATTGTCAGGCCCATTGTACTACATTGTGCACAGTGTGTATGCAGTATAGACATAAATTATACACGTTTTCAAGCAAATTTCAAAATAATAATAACTTTCACAAGTTAGTAGAGTCAAGCCAAGGCTAAAAAAAAGCTAAAACCAAATGTGAAAAAAACATTTTAGTAAAGTAAAAAATGGAAACTTGCAACAAAAATAAATAAATACACTTCTCCAGATGACTTCAAGACTGTGAGTCAACTGCTTTTAAAAGTGTCTTTATTGTAATATCTCTCCTGGTTTTCCTTAATCTCCCCTTTGACACATGTCCTCTGTATAATAATAATTTAAAAGGTTAAACTCACACTGAATGCCATGGTACTGGGCCGTGTGACTCAGTGTTTGAGTTTTATCGTATTTTGTTATTAATTTGTGCCTAGGTTGCTGTTCTAGTCTGTTGTTTGCGGATCCTTTTGTGTCTTCTCCCCTGTTCTAAGTCTCCCTGCTTCGTGGGTCTGTTTCATGTCTGTGGTTCTTGTTGTCAAGTTCGTGACATGTCTGTGTCTCGTCATGTTTCCTGTTTATTTTGAAAGTTTTCTTTCCATCTTCTATGTGCTTAGTTTACACTTCCACTGTGGCGTCATTATGTTCATTCTAGTCAGCTGTTTCCTTATGTGTCTCCACTTCCCCTGATCTCCTCATTTGTGTATTTAAGTCCTCAGTCTCCCTGTGTTCAGCATCACGTCGCATATGTACCACCATGGTCAAAGGAGCTTGCAAAGCAAAGCGTCTGGACTTCTTTAAGTTGCTTGAAGACGTTTCACCTCTCATCCGAGAAGCTTCTTCAGTTCTAAGGTCAAATGGTGGGGAGTCCCAGATTTAAACCTAGTGGGAGTGTCCCCCCACAGGCGGACAAAAGGACCCCCTGATGATCCTCTAATCGCCTGAGCCCAGGTGTGAAACTGGGTGTGGGTCTCAATCAGCCAGGGTTTCGGGTGAGCTCATTGTGAAACCTGGCCCCACTTTATCATGCGAATTCCTGTGGTCAGATGGCCCAGGATGTGAGTGGGCGTTAAGGCGTCTGGGAAGGGATCTCAAAACTGGATTATAGATGGCAGACAGTTGGTGTCGTAAACCACCGCCTCTGTTCAAAGATGGTCGCTCACAGTGGACATAGATGGCTTCTTTCACTCCTCTTTCAAACCATCTGTCCTGTATCACCATGTTTTCCTCATCAAAGTCATAGTTTAGTTCATATTTGAGTCTTATTTGCAGTTTTGTTTGTTTACTTATTCTTTCAGCCAAATAAAGGCTCACTTTATTTTTGAAACTTAGTCTGGTTTGCACTGTGTCTGCTTCTGGGTCCACCTCATCTTCACACTGGCCCACCCCACGGTGACCTTGAAACCAGGGGCGATTTTAGCCCATTTTTGGGGGTGCTTCAGCAAAAGTATAGATAACCCCCCTCCCAAAATGGTTTGTTCCAGCTTGACGTTTCCGTACTCTGGCTCTAGCGCCGTTGCTGCCAGAGTGCTGGTGGCTGAGATGGTGCGGCGCAGAGGTGTTAGTGCCTGGCTTAAAACAGGACATATTAGCTGCATTTAACCTTCAGTTACTCTTTATATAGTTAGGTAGGAGTCAGACCATGTTTCATTTTACTGAAAAACATTACATTACTGGGTGTAAAACAAACAAACAAAAAAAACAAAAAAAACCAAACTTGTTTTCCGGCAATGTTTGATACCCCACAATCCTTTCTACACTGTAGTAAAATCAGTGACATTTGACCGCCCTGTTGCTCCCATTGAAATGTATACAGCCTATTTAAAACCTAAAACTTAAAATTGTCCGTAGCCTACTGTTGTTACCACTGTCCTGTTTGAAATGGATACTAACTAGCTAACTGGCCGAATGCCCATTAACCTTATAACTCCTGGTGTGTGTGTGTGTGTGTGTGTGTGTGTGTGTGTGTGTGTGTGTGTGTGTGTGTGTGTGTGTGTGTTTTGTACAGAGAGACAGCCAGGTTCATAATGGATATAAGGAAGTTTTTATAAGGACGTTTTTTTGTTTTGTTTTTTTTAAAGGAGCCACATTCAGGTAAAAGTTTAAAATCAAATGATCCATCAATCAAGAATAATGTTGGATCAGTGTTTCAATATTTATGTCTTTTATTAGATGTTCATGTGGTTTGGTTATTTTCCTTTTGGTTTTTTTTTTTTGTTAGTGATCTTAATAGTATTTTTTTCATATTAATGTAATTTTTCATCTAATTGAATACAATCTATTTGTGTATGATTGTCAGTCCAAAGAGGGAGAGAGGTAAGAGGGGAATGTGAGGAGAAAGTACAAGGTCAGGAAGAACCAGGTAAGAAAACAGACAGGGAACAGTGACAGGCACAACAGAAACTGTTAAACTGACAAAGAGAAAAAAACTGGAAGTTGTGTTCTCCCTATGTTAAAGCTGCTATACAGAATCTGCAAAACAAACTGGGTTGAAACATTTTTGACCCTCTTTAACAACATTCCAACATAACATTATAATTGATTGGGGAGATTAAAATTAACTATATATTTTTATGTGGTTCAGCCACAACTCTACTAAAACTTCAGCCAGTAATAGGTAGGCCAACTTTTGGACCGTCCAGTTGTCTGAATGACTGCCGCAGTACGTGCGCCACATTTGCGCACTATCAGAAAGTGCCAAACGGTGCCCTGGTGGAGTGAGGAGCTGTAATAAGAAGCAGAGTGCTCTGTTGATATTCTTAAAAATGTTTTAAGCTAGTTTGTTTCAAAGATTCTGTACAGCAGCTTTAAATGTTTTCCAAAAGTACACATACACTTATCAGTGTTTCTCAAACTTTTTACAGTGTGTACCACCTGATAAAATGTCAAGCTCTCCCAAGGACCACTATGAAAGCATGAAACCCATAAATCTTACAACACAAAATTAGTATTATTAAATTAGTAAAATTAGTGTCTGCAGTAAAGATTTTTATTTGTAATAATTTATTCTGTTTTGGGAGTGTTTTTTATGTATCTGTATTATATTATACATTAGAAGTGAATCTCTGTCCAAAAAATGCACTCAGTTTACTTTTTACTATGAGCATCAATTATTATTCTCCCCCAGTAATTAAGGTTAGGATATGTATTTTTTTTTATTCCAATCCATTCTTCTTTTGCAGCATTTAAATAACCTTTATCAGATTTGATGGTTTTGTTACAGACTTTTCAAAAAAGTGTTTTGCTTTTCTTTCTCAAATGTGGGGATTAAATTGTGTTAAAATGTACAAAACAGTGATGTCATGTTTTGAGACAAGGACCCAGGGACAGAGAGACTTGATGAATTTAAGAATCATATGATTTATCTTGCCTGGCTGGGCAGCTCTCTGGGTGCTCAGCACCCCCAAAGCTCTGATCCTAGAATCGCCCCTGCTTGAAACTAATAAAAAACGAAGAAAAATTAAACTAAACTCCATCCATTCTCTTCTGCTTATCCTTATCAGGGTCTCAGAGGGCCTGGAGCCTATCCCAGCTACCATAGGATGAGAGGCGGGTACACCCTGGACAGTCTACACTGTAAAAAAAAAAAATCCTGTTGATTTTACAGAAAAAATCTGGCAGCTGTGGTTGCCAGAATAATTCTGTAGAAAAAACTGTGAACTAGAAACAAGAATACTTAAAAAGCTGTAAAAATTACAGCTTAAAACCATTATAATTCCCCCCAAAAATAAATTTCAAGCCAGTAAATTCAACAGCCCTTTTATGTCAAATTAGCATGGCCAAACTACTATTAAACACATTTTCCCTGTAAGATTTACAGAATGTTGCTGCTTATTGTACACTAAATCTCAGTTTTGCAGAAAAATAAAAATAAAATACAACAGCATTTTATTGTGAAAGCCTCATTATAAAACTGCTATTTAACAGAATTTTTCTGGTCTTTTCTGGTTTGCTCAAAAGAGGATTCTGATGTTCTGTACCTCTAGCAGGTCTGCAACTTTAATGCATTACAGTCACGATAACATCTAATTTATTTTTAAATTTTCATTGTAAGTTGAGTTAGAACTCTGTTCTGACTTCTAACAAAGTGAAAATAGAAATAACGCTATGAATTTATTGCTTTAAAAAGTTATTGGTCTATGAAAAAATCCAAATGAATATATTAAAGGCAGCAACCCAATGGACAAAATGTAAGCATTTAAAATTGGAAACCAAATCCAGATATAAGTTTGAGAGTTAATAAATTGAAAAGCTTAGGCCAAGACAATTTACAATTTAATAATTTAGTGTGGTACAGTGAACTGTTACATCCATCTGAAACACAATTGTTTCAATAAAATGTGTTCATAAAAAAACAAAAACACAATGACAGAACCCCTGGCAGTACTTTTAATTAATAAATGTAAGAACTTTTAAACAGCCAATAAGAATTACTGTATTGCCTTTTCAAAATAGAACAATTGTACTAATATAAATATCTTTTTTTAAATTAAGGTACAGGAATGCGAATGAGGAATTACATAACCAACAATCATACAGAACAGAATAACATTGTCTGAAACTTTTCTGTGCCTCTTAAGCTTGAAGAACTGACCTGATAAAGGGCTGAAATAAACCTTCATGCTGTGAGTGTGGCCCCTTAAATGACTCTTAGTGTGTTTAGTCCATGTTCAGACATCACGCCATTCATAATCTGAAAGTTCCTGTATCAAAGTAAGGACTCTTGGCTTCACGTGAAGACGGGATGTGTTTGTCTTCTCCACTTTAGTGCCCTTCTCTGGATTGATGGTGAAAAAACATCTTGGAAAAAAGAAAAACAGATGATTAGTTGAATTTTATCGAGAACAACTTCACATCAAGAACATAATAACTCTTTATTCCAACAATTACTTTAAAGCTATTTAAATGGCAAAATGAAGTCCCCTAAACTCAAAGTCACCTCAACAACTACTATTTTTTTCCACTTAAGTGCTAGCTAAACTAATCCAAAAAGAAGTACCTCTGCAGAAACTCCAGGTTTGATGCCAGCTGTGATGGGTAATGAATGTTGAAGCAAAAATAGCTCCCGAACATCATGCACAGGGCAGAAATGAAGGAGGTGATGTTGTCGTATACAATGCTTCGGTCCATGCTCAGCATAAACCATTTAGAAGAATAACAGGACCGTCCTGAAAAGCAAAAACATGCTCTCATGTTATCATTAAAGATAACACAAAATGCAATGTTAGCTTACCAAAACTTTTGCCCGTGCTAAAATAGCTGAATATCTCAACGTATACACATCTCCACCACTCTGCTTGCAGACTGAGCGCGTAATGGCACGAGCCGCCAAGCTTGCTACTCCCGCAATAATTTAAGTAGTCCAATCAAAGAACAAAAACAAACTCTCACGCTGAGTGATTTGCCAAGGTAGAGCTCGTGTACTTTTGAATACTAACACACTTTGGGCATTTAAAAAAAATAAACATTTGAGCAAATGATTAAGTTAACTTTTACTAAATCTGGCTAAAATTGATTGAACGTGGTGCAAAATTAAAGAAATGACTAATATGGAGGAGATGACCAGCTGTCTATTTGAAAGATAATCAGCCCAGCACAGACTCTAGTCTGGCCCACTGGCCAGCTTTGGAAATTTGGATTTTGACAAGTTTGGGATTTTTCTCCCACTGAAAAAGACCTCCCCCATAGCCATTCATACTACACCAAAGTTATAACAACTAAATGAAAGAAAAGTTCCTGTCTTTTAATTGTCTATGAAAAAAAACAAAAAAATAAACAGGACATTTTCTATGAATCAACAAAACCTTTCTATTTTATAATTACATGACAGTCTGGCCAGAGGGCTGTCATAACTTTTAGGTCATTTTTAACATTTATTTATTACAATTTAAGACTAAAGCCTTATGCTGAATGATTTAATTTATTTACTACAGCAGTTTGCTCACTCTGCAGGGCTCACACAGAGAGACAGGCAACCATTTGCACTCATATCCACACCTATGGACAATTTAGAATTATCAATTATCCTAACCCTGTAACTACATGTCTCTGGACGGTGGAAGGAAGGCAGAACACCCAGAGAGAACCCGCACAAACACAGGGAGAACATGCAAACTGCACACAGCAAGGCCAGGTTTTGGAACTGAACTCAGGACCTTCTTTCTTGAAACAAAAAAAATTGGAAACTAAAAGAAACTAAGCTGGATTAAAAGCAAAAAGTCAAAATGACATAAAAAATAAAAGGTAATTAGAAAATCCAAAACTATACTAACTCTGATTCATACCATGCAATTGCTGAGAAAACGGAGAATTGCTATAGTTACTTGTAAAGTGTAATAATTTTCTTCTTCTCATCTCAAAAGCTCTGTAAATGATGGGTGTGATACAGCTAATTTGTTTGGTTCAGTCAGAGTCAAATTGTTGTGACGAATTGGCCGAACTGTAGGGCATTTTGAGGATGATCATTGTTTAGCGTTTTGGCTAACAGAATTATATTACAATCAGGGGAACAGCAACAACAATAATAATAATAATGATGATCATGATTATAAGAATAATGCTAATAATGAAACTCTCACCCATAAGCTTTCTTTAGCTTTAGTAACTTTAACTACTATTCAGCCACTCAACACCAAGTGAATGGTATAGTGTGCTGTTTCTCATGAGGTAAGCACACACCTGTCAAATTTAATGCTTGTTTCTTTTAGTGCGTGCACAAGATGGTAAGTCACAACTGACTACACTTCTGAGTAAGCTCATAAACACCTGATTTTCTCTTTTCTCTCATCATTCCAAAAAGAATTTACTCATATGCTCAACGGGGGAAAAAAAAAAAAAAAAAAAAAAACTAGCCCGAGGGAGAGCCAGCTTTTAGTTTTCTATGATTACTCCTTTAAAGTCGAGAAGGATGTCTGAAAGAGGTTGTGCCGAGTCCATCTGTTTGCTGTCAGGTATCTGAAAATGCTGGGTGCCTGTGTGCGTGTGAGTGTATTTGCTATATGTGCGATATGCGTGCGCCCGTTGCAGATGTCCAAAAGCTACTTAAGGGCGATAATTTCCCTCTGATTACTCTAATGCGCTACAGTGCTGCCATCATGTCTGTGATTTCTTCATTGCTTGGCAGGACCACACACACCCTCCATATGCTCACTGACTGTCAGGCGCACAGACATGCACTTATCACCAAGAATGAGAGCTATGAAGCGATGAAAAGGGAAATGAGAAGGCGTGGGTGGGTGAGGGGTAGTGAGGAAAGCAAGAAAATTGTCTCCACTTTGTAATTTGTGCATATTTTATCGAATTCTCCTGTGACGGCGCTCGACATTCTTCACTGTGCCTCATTGTGTTCTGAGTTGCAAAACCAGGCTGATAAACAAGAGTGGCAAATTACGCAGTCAAAAACTTTTGAAACAATTGGAGTCTGTAATGAGTGGGGGGGAATTAATAAATCATATTTGTTCATGCATTAGTAAGGAGGGGAGCTGATGAGGTAGGGGTGGGCTGAGCCAAACATCTTTGACAGCTCTTGAACATTAATATTTAAGTAGTGTAAACAGATGTGATGCACCCTTACATCGACTTCAGACAATTCTGGATGTGCAAAAATGTAAACTTTATGTATGCATGTTCATATTAGTGTGTTCAATTGTCTATGTAAAAAAGGTCCATATAACTAATCTGATATAAAGACAAAAAACAATATATTTTAGAAACTAAGGTTTCAAAGATTAAAATTACATGCTTAACAGTGACGGGAACATTTACTCTAATTGATTTCTCAGTAATAATTTCTTGTTAAAAATATATGAAAATATTTGAAACAATCTTAAAACTTTGTCCATCATTGACTGTTGAGAAGTAGCACCATCCGTCTTTTGAAGATATCAGTCAAGTCAGGACAATTCCAGCAGTTGGCTGTGTGCTGACCCTTGAGGGCAAAATACAAGCCAACTTTGGCTCATGCATGGCTGCCAAATATCATTAGTAGTTGGGGATGTGGATTTGGTCCAATTTGCAATGAGGATCAGTTCCAATTAGAAGCGTTTGGTCTAAATTCAGGGCAAGGGTAGGACTTAAGAACTGACCCAGTTATGTATAATGTTAATTGTTTATGGTTAAAGAAAAAAGAAATCAAAAAACTTTCTTGTTGTCTTTACCTACTGAGTATTGTACATTTTTACTGATCATTTTTTTAATGTATGGGAACATAATGTGACAGTCAATGTTAGGTTGTTATTTTTCATTAAAAACAACACAATAACGTTAATAAATTAAAATGTTCCATTGTTTTCATTTCGAGTCCTATTGCCTACATATACTGTATTACTATTTTGAAGATGTGGTATCCAATGAATGCTGTCGCCTCAAGGTCATAGTGCAGTAACAAACACGTCAAAGCGATGAAACATAACAGGTGTGTTCGAGTGCCTGTTTAATCTTGTCAGTGACAACACAAGGAATACTTAAATGACAGTCTTGTACCCTCATAAGGTGTAAGAAAAATAAATGTTCTGTCTGTTAAATGGAAACAACTACAAAGATTTATCCTGCTGTAGTCACAAGTACAAGTGTATCATTTAGGCTTGGTGGCTACATGTTATTAATGCTTTTGTATTAGAAAATTAGACCTTTTCCCTTCAGCAAAAGGATTCTTGTTCATTTACTGCTCGTGTTCTTAATGACAAAGCGCTGTTGTCATTTCAGTGGCTACTCAGTAGGTGCTGAAATGCCCTACTGAAATATACACACACACACACACACACACACACACACACACACACATCTCAAATTCCCCACTCGCCCCTGTGGGCGGTCAATCCTTCAAGCTCGGGTCCTCTACCAGAGGCCTGGGAGCTTGAGGGTCCTGCGCAGTATCTTAGCTGTTCCTAGGACTGCGCTCTTCTGGACAGAGATCTCCGCTGTTGTTCCCAGGATCTGCTGGAGCCACTCGCCTAGCTTGGGAGTCACTGCACCTAGTGCTCCGATTACCACTGGGACACCGTTACCTTCACCCTCCACCTCTTCTCGATCTCTTCTCTGAGCCCTTGGTATTTCTCCAGCTTCTCGTGTTCCTTCTTCCTGATGTTGCTGTCATTCAGAACCGCTACATCGATCACGGCCGTATTCTCATGTTTGTCTACCACCACTATGTCCGTCTGTATCTGGAAGTCCCACAGGATCTTAGCTCGGTCATTCTCCATCACCCTTGGGGGCATCTCCCATTTTGACCTCGGGACTTCCAGGTTATACTCAGCACAGATGTTCCTGTACACTATGCTGGCCACTTGGTTATGGCGTTCCATGTATGCCTTGCCTGCTAGCTTACACCCAGCTGTTATGTGCTGGATTGTCTCTGGAGCATCTTTACACAGCCTGCACCTGGGGTCTTGCCTGGTGTGATGGAGCCCAGCCTCAATGGAGCTTGTGCTTAGTGCTTGTTCCTGTGCTGCCATGATTAGTGCCTCTGTGCTGTCTTTCAGTCCAGCTTTGTCCAGCCACTGGTAGGATTTCTGGATATCAGCCAGGGCCTGTCCTTCCATGATGGTTCCTCGCCTTCCTCCACTTTCTTGGGTTTCTGCTGCCTGAGGTATTCACTGAGCACGCTGTCAGTTGGAGCCATCTTCGTGATGTATTTGTGGATGTTCGTTGTCTCATCCTGGACTGTGGCGCTGACACTCACCAGTCCCCGGCCCCCTTCCTTCCGCTTAGCGTACAGCCTCAGGGTGCTGGACTTGGGGTGAAACCCTCCATGCATGGTAAGGAGCTTTCTTGTCTTGATGTCAGTAAATACAGCAAGCTGTCCATACCTGCTTGAGGAGGTACACCCGAGAGAAAGAAGGCAGGAGAATAAACCAGCTGTTCTCCACAGAACCAGCAAAGGCGTTCTCTCTCTCTCTCTCTCTCTCTCTCTCTCTCTCTCTCTCTCTCTCTCTCTCTCTCTCTCTCTCTCTCTCTCTCTCTCTCTCTCTCTCTCTCTCTTCATAAAAGACAAGATGCTTAGATTTGGGGATTGCAGTGTTCTGGAGTGTAACAGATTTTAGAATAATAGTGGCTGTAGTGACATAGATGAGTAATAACCAGCACGAATTAAAGCTAGAGAAAAACAGAAAGTGGGGTTCAGAGCACTACAGTACAGTTTGCTTTAGATCTGGGGAATTTGGATGCCAAATCAACACCTCCTAAACCATTTTTGCTTTGTGGAATTATCCTGCTGAAAGAGGCCACAGCCATCACATGATACTAGTATGAAATAGGTGTATATGGTCAGCATCAATGCTTAGGTAGGCGGTAGGTGTTCAAGTAACAGCTGCATAAATGGTAGAACCCAAGGTTTCCCAGAACATTGCCCAAAGCATCACACTGCCTCTGGCTTGCCTTCTTCCCATAGTGCATACCAGTGCCTGGCATTCCCCAGGTAAGGAATGCACAACTGGCCATCGATGTGATGTAAAAGAAAACATGAATCATCACACCAGACCATGGTCCATGGTTCTCATGCTCATGTGCTCATTGCTGGCAGTCAGCATGAGCATGAGCACCCTTGCTGGTCTGTGACTATGCAATCCCATACACAACTAAATGTGTTGTGTATGGGAGTGTAACAGATTTTAGAATCTAGATGCACTGTGTATTCTGACACCTTTTTAGCAGGACCTGCAGTTTTGGAGATTGCCTTATTCTGTTGTCTAGCAATCAAACTCTCACGTCCTAATCCTTGCTCATTTTTCCTGTTTCTAACACATCGATTTGAGGACAAAACGTTGACTTGTTTCTTTATATATCCCACCAACTAACAGATGCTATGATGAAAAGTATTCTTCACTTCATCACTTCACTTCCCCTCTTTGATTATTTAACCTATATATAAATATCCTTTCAATAGAATACCTTAAACCATTTGGAGGTGCTCCTTTTCAAAAACTGCAGTAGATTTTAAATAATGTCTTTACTTTGTACAAGTAGCCTGTCACAAAAACACAAAAATCATTTATTTTATTTTCTGTAGTTGAATTTGCAAAAATATTGCCAAAGGTAACACAGTTTGACAGGAAATAGTATTTAAAAAAAATATTTTAAAAATAGTATTTTTGCACCTGCAAGGTGATTCACAAAGAGCTAGGAGCTGGAAACTTAGCATGTTGCGGGATACGCCATGTGCTTAAAACATTGGGAAACTGGACATGTGGAGGACAAAAAAGAAGTGGCCTAAAAATATCTACCGCACATTATATGTATCTGAAAGCCCTAAGAAGATATCCAGCAAAGACCTGACACAGGTGAAACGCTGGTCTGCCCAATCAGAAGCTATGCTACAGGATGCGGTCAACGACGTAGACTGGGACATGTTCAGAGCATCCGCAGTCGACATCAATGAGTTTATGGATGTAGCAGTAAGCTTCGTAAATATGCTAGCAGATGAGATCATCCCCACTGCAAGAGTCGTGACGTTGCCGAACCAACAACCGTGGGTAGACAGATTGATCCGCGCTGCAGTGAACACGAGGACCGCCACCTACAACGCGGGTCTCGCAATTGGCGATATGAGCATCTACAAAGCAGCCTCTTATGGCGTGCGACCCGCGGTGAAGGATTCCAAATGTCGGCACCGGGAGCTAGTGGAGTCTTACTTCAGCCAGGGCGACACATGGAGCATGTGGCATGGATTACGCACAATCACGGATTACAAAGCCAGGAACACTGCGCCGACCAATGCAGACACTACATTCTCCAACGAGCTGAACCAGTTCTACGCCCATTTCAAAGTTAGCCAGGCAGCTAATTCTAACGACTGCCTGACAACTGATGTCATCAGAGAGGGACCGGCGATCAGCATCGCAGAGCACGACGTCCGAGCGGCGCTGAGGAGAGTGAGCATAAGGAAAGTGGCGGGGCCAGACGGCATCACTGGCCGTCTGCTGCGGTGCTGTGCTAACCAGCTAGCAGGTGTGTTCACTTCGATTTTCAGTGAATCCCTGGCTAAGTCTGTGGTCCCCACATGCTCTCGCCACTGCTCTACTCTCTCTACACTTCAGACTCTACACTTTAGTCTCTTATCTTATTGGATGATGTTGTATGTGTATATACGTTATGTTCACATATGTGTACTTGTGTGTGAATGTGTACAGTTTTTTATATGCATGTGCATATTTGCATGTACATTATATTCTATATACTCTTTAAGAATTGTAAGACATGTAAATGTTTTCTTTCTATTTTAATTATTTTATTATATTATCCCTCTGTTCAGCACTTTGGCCGACACTTGATGTCTTTTAAATGTGCTATATAAATAAAGATGACTTGACTTGACTTGACTGTGTGGCCACCCACGGCTCCAATACCATTGTGAAGTTTTCTGACGACACAGTGGTGTTGGGCGCCATCTCCAACAACGATGAGGCGGTCTACATGGATGAAGTAAAGAATCTGGCATCATAGTGCCGGAACAACCTCCTCCAGCTGAACGTCGGCAAGACCAAGAAGCTGGTGGTGGACTTCAGAAGGAGTCAGCAACGAGTCGGCAAGACCAAGAAGCTGGTGGTGGACTTCAGAAGGAGTCAGCAACGAGACTACAAGCCCATTATCATTAATGACGCTCCAGTGGAGAGAGTGCAGTCCTTCAAGTATCTCGGTGTCCATTCTCCTCAGACCTGACATGGTCTGCCCACATTCAGGTCCAATCCAAAAAGGCTAGGCAGCGCCTGTATCACCTATGACAACTGAGCAAGTTCAGGGTCTCGCCAGTGATCCTCAGGAAATTCTATGCAGGCACTGTGGAGAGCATCCTCACACAGAACATCACATCCTGGTATGGAAACAGCTGTGTCAAGGGTAAAAAAGCTCTTCAGAGAGTGATCCGTATGGCAAAACACTGCTGCAGGACTGCTCTCACTTCCCTACAGGACATTTACGTGAGGAGATGCTGGACTAGAGCAACTCAGATTTTGAAGGACCCATCCTATCCCAGCAACGAACTGTTCCAGCTTCTGAAATCAGGCTGCACCATCTGAACAAAAACAGAAAGGCTCGAGGAGTTTTTATCCTCAGGCCATCCGTGTGTTGAATCATCAGCAGAGAGATACAACAGTGACTGTAAAACTCAGAGGAGAATCTGTCATGATTTGGGGCTGCGTTTACGCCAGATCTTGTCAATTACAAATGCAGAAAATTACTGTTTGATCTACCACACAATAGAGTCTTGAATGTGTCTAATTGACAGTGTCTTACTTTTCTTCATGACAGTTATCTGAAGCACACTGCCAATGCAGTAAAAATCATACCTAGGTAGAAAAACACAAAACAACAGAACTCTTTCAGTCATGATTGGCCTCCCCAGAGCCCGGACCTCAACATTATTAAAGCAGTGTTTTATCATCTTGACAGAGAACAGAACAAAAGGCAGCCATTTCCTTCAATAAGTTGAACTATTCCTAATGACACTTTGAAGAATTGACAAGAAAGTTACCTAAGAGAGTTCAGGCTCTGAGATGGAATAACAGTAATTCAGACCAGGAATATTAATACAAGTTACTGAATTTTAGGACAGTAAACCTTAAAAGCAAACATGAATTGAACTTTCCAGTCTGTTGAAGGGTTTGATAAAGTTCTGGTCACCTATAATGACTTCAGTCACTCAGTCCAGCATACAGAGCAGGGACCCACTCCACATCAACTCTGCCATCAGTGATTCCTCCCTAACCACTTTCTGACTCTGTAACCTGTAGTAATTATTCATATTGTATGGATGTTGTTTGACTGGAATATGTTTTCTTCATTAATTTCAATATGTACAGTGCTGTGGGCCTGACAACTCATTTTCACTCTCAGAACTTCAAATAACACAACAACAACACTACAACTAACACTACATTGTTTTTATTATGCTTCTTATCATAAACCTTTATTGTCTTCTGTGTTTTTCTTTTTTTCAAATTGTATGTGCTTCTGCATCTTTTCTTCTGTAGACCTGAAAACACATAACAGTTTTAGGGTTTTCTCATATCTGTGCCTTTCCTTTTCTACATCCTTTCTATTGATTCCCATCCTCTTTTTTTGCCATCAGTCCCAGGGGGGGCAAAGAATATCAAACAGTTTATGATTCTAGGAATGTTTTAAGTGCCCATCAGTTTTAGATGACCAGTAGACCAGTTGCCAAGCTCATTTTCCCTGTCTTACTCCACACTTCTTTTCTTTTCCTTCAGGCTGTGACTATCTTAGTATCAGAGAAAGCTATCATCCAAAAACCACAAACCTTCAAGTTCACACTGAAATCATTTGGCTCAGAAAACTAAGTAAATCACAGCATTTACAATATTTTTAGGGGTGACATAAAGTTCCCCTGGGATTTGAATAAAGTTTTCAGTATTTTCTTAAAGCCATCAGAGGCTTGAATGCATAATTAATCCTTCTTTCACACATTTTAAATTCCACATTACCCTACTACAAAATGCATATTCAGTGTGCATCACCTGCTGTGACTGGTTGGCAGCAAACCCCAATCTTGTCTCAATAAGCTGAAAGAAAATTAATCAGCCGGCAGTACTATATCTGCATATCATTGTTGAGAAGGTTTCCCATAATTTTAATTTTAGGTCAATGTGAGCGGTGCAACTGACATGGAGACTATGATAGATTATTTTACAGATAATACCCTGTCAGCACTTATGCACTTTAATGTATGCAGAAAACGAGACAAACAGAAATATTGAAGTTCTCAGGTTGAATTTCTGTGAATCTCCATTGTTACAAATGGAGAATAGTACAAATATGGTTCTAATGAACTGGCCTTCATAAAATCAAGGCAAATTTCTGATAGTGAGCCAGTACATACCCGAGTGCCCAGCCCTGGACAACAAGAACCACGAACGCATGACACCTGAGGGCATCAGCCACCGGCAGGGAGTGTGGTGGGGGAAGATAGGCCTCATACCTTGGAGAGCCTGAGATGTTCCCATAGAGGTGGAGTCTAAGACCCGACCTGGCATATAGACACAGATGTACAGGCACACACAGACCCAAACTTGCATTCCCACCCTCATGCACACATACAAATACTCAGCACTCACCCAACATGTAGACAGACACAAAAAGACACTGTACACACAATCACACTCCCCAAACATACTCTATACCCCAGGCAGATGTTACCCTTTTCCCTGGGATGGAGACAAGCAGCCCTCGCCCAGAACCGCAGTAGCAGGTAGGCCCCGCATCCCAGACCACAATTGGATGGCCAACTCCTCCTACCAGCCCCTTCGCCCCAATGGCTAACAGAGAACGGGGGTGTGTGAAGACCCCAAACCTCCCTCTGCCTGCTTATATGTAGTGTTGCTGCTACTGTTCTAAAGGGCATGGTGCTTCCTGCCAGAGAGCAGCAGGTGTAGCACTGCCCCTCCCAAGAGCCCTCAATGTCTACATGCATTTAAAATTGAGAAGTGGGCACTGCCGCCAGAGGTGAGGTTGAATACACAGACCGTCTTCTGGACACCGTTTAACGTGTCCACCCCCAAGGCCCTATATGTATGTGTAATGATAGTGTGAGTAATGTGGATGTCTAGGTTGCAGAATAAAATTGAGGCACAGGCGGCCAGAAGGGCAGAGGGGGAGTGCCTCCCCTGCACCCTAGGTGACACACCTGCACCCCAAGGCCCTGCATGTGTGGGTGGTTGTGGTGGAGCGAGGGAGGGTGATGAGTTGATGTCCGCTTTATTTCAGGTCATTTGAACGTGGCTCAACTATCTTGAGAAATTGTGCTTCCTGGCATGAAATATACTACTAATGAATTATGGTTTTAGGGAAACTCCATGAGGGGGACTTCTGTTCTGTCATAACAGAGTTTGATTGATCACTGTTGTGACCTAAATATAAAAAGATTGATCCTCTATGTGACAGGGGACAATTGTGCTGATCTGTCACAGCACCTTTTTCTCCTTGTGCTTGCTGCAAAAATGAAAAGGGTCTCTTCTGTTGGTCTGCAGTCTTGATATACCCATTTTTTTTCCAGCACAGCACCAAAGCTGAAGCCAGAGGATGGCACATTTTATCAGTTTTTTGAAATTCAGATTATTTGGGCTCTCTAAGCACAATCTATCATTTAAAGCTAGTTAGCATTAGCGTAATTGCCAAAACCATTAAGAAATTCCTCTGTGAACAGATATTTACACATTAATTTCTTAAAAAACGTCTTGTAGTCTTAATTATATCAACCAACCCCATTTAACACATACTGGGTACATCAGAAACCCCAAAACACTGATTGGTGTCCCAAAAGGCTAAGGCTACAGGTGGCTGATGGGATAGGATGATATCAGGTATCTTCTAGTTTTTCAAGTGTGACTTGCTATTTCTTCATTATCCGGTTGTTAAGTGATGACGTGACGAATCCTACTTCCGGGCCTAAAGTAGTCTGCGTTTAATATGGCTTTTGTGTTGTTAACATGTTTAATGTTTTGTATTTTCTTCTATTTAATCTCAAAAACCTCCTAAAACAGTCAGTGATCACTGTTGACCTCCCTCGGCTTTTATTACCGCTAATCATTTATTTAAGCTCAGTTTTTAAAATCTTAGGATGTAACTACAGCCCAGCCCATGCAGCAGTATATGAATGACTAACCTCGTATTGTGGATGGTATATCTCAATTGTTCTCCTGGCTGAAGTTTGGTCCTTTTACAGCATCCTGCCATGCGATTACATTTGTTCCTGACCACCGAGAACACTCACGGTAACTTTTATCAAGTGGAAAAAAAGTTAGCTTGTTTATATTATGCCAACATAGCTGTGTCGCTAGCGGTCACGTAGCACATCATTATATACCAGCTAGCTAAACTTCAGTAACCCTACAAACATCACTGCTGTTTAGTTTTCTGTCTTCATTTATGTTGGAAGTGATAACAGAGCTGTACTTTTTAATTTGTTTCCAAAACCCCGCAGTCAGGACATGCTATATTGTATTTAGATAGAAGCTAGCGAGCTAACTTCCTGCTAACTTCTAACTCTGTTATATGTCATAAATTCCGTTTTCATGGATGCCTGGATGTTAAACTCAATTGTTACACCTGGTAGAGCAGAACGCTGATCATTTTATTAAAGATGAAAGACTTTAGACAGTTTTTCAACTCTCAGTAATGCCATAGTGATCATTAGGCCCAGACACGGCTAGTGACGTCAGACTTAACGACCGGATTACCACGTGGTTGTGTTAGGAATGTGCAGACACAGGCAGACAACTTCACAGCATTAAACATTAAATATAGCACAATATTTAAACCTAACGATTGCAGTGATGGCCACTTATAAACCAAAGTGCAGGATGAACAAAGGCTTTGAGTTCTTTTCAGATCAGGTCTCAAAGGCAGCTCATGGCAAGGGAGGACACTGAGTTGACACAGTAAAGTGACTGCGCACATGTTTGCAAACACAACTTTGTTCTAATTTGCAGAAGTGTACACACACATACGCTGAGCTATCTGCGACAGTTTAATTGGGAGATTGTAGTTCCAGTTTTTGTATTTCACAGCCAGAGGTCTATTAGTTTAGCCTTTGTAACGGATAATAGCGATAGAAAAGAGAATTAGACTAGGTCTCGTTCCTGACAGAACATTAGAATAATCCCTGCTACTTAGGACAACAGTCAAACATTAAATACACCAAATCCACTTCCCCCGCTCACAGAGCAAAAGGAAGCTAATGAACGAGGCGCCTTTACATTTTCGCCTTTATAATTGAAGTCAGACAGAGAACATTTATTTTCATGAAGCACCATAAACCACGGCTGCAACGTCCTCGTCCCTTGCCAAACAAACACGCACACAGTGGAGACACGCGCTCACACAAGCATGCACATCAGCCTTGGCCTTTTAATCTCAACCAGGCTGAGAACATTCATTTTCTGAGTTGTTAAGTTCAAAAGTTTAATGCAGGAGTGAGAGAAAAAATAAGCCACAATAGAAAGAGAAAAATTGATGCAGTTAAGAGAATGATAGTCAAAGGCATAATAAAGAATAGATAAAGCTAAACCCTGTTTCAGGCCACAGTACCCGAGAGAAAAGTGTCAATTTGGAGACACTTCAATATCTAACTTTGATGTGGGGGTTGAAGTCTATTTCATTGAGACGTAGAAGTTATTGAGAAATCGGCAAACTGACCTTCCATTCAGAGAATATGACTATGTCCCAGAGTACCTGGAGAAGGTCATTTAGGCACAGATTGAATGTCAAACCAGGTGGCTAAATGGCAATATTGATACACTGCTTTATGGGAATATCAATTTTGTCATCTGTAATTGGTGAAGTGGCTCTGTTATCAGTTAGTTACAGTGGTATGATTTTTTTTGTACATTTGTCACACTGTAGTCTTTCAGATCATCAAACAGGCAAAGATAACTTATGTAAATACAAAGTACAGTTTTTAAAAGATGATTTCATTTATTAAGAGAAAAAAGTTTGCAATAATTAATCAAAACCGACTTGGCCCTGTGTGAAGAAAACAAGATCCATGAGAGATCCGTGATGTGAAAACCATTGCTGATCAAAAAGAACAAAGGTTTGTCTCACATTTTGCAAAAACATCATCAAGATACTTGGGAATTTTTTCTGTGAAATGATGAGATGAAAGTTTAACTTTTTGGAAGCTTTACTAACACAGGATTAACATCATACCAGCAGTCAAACACGATGGTGGTAGATGGTCTAGACTTGACCTGGACAACCTACTGTGGAACCATGAATTGTGCTCAGACTCAAGCACACCTGGGTTATGCATCAGGACAATGATCTGCAAAACACCAGCAAGTCTACCTCTGAATGACTCACAAAGCCCAAAATGAAATCCCAGGTGTTTAATCTAAAAAATAAATAAATCTAAAAAAATCTAAAAGCAATATCTTTCTTTTTTGTGTGTGTGTGTGATTTAGAAAGCAATATCTTTCTAAATCGTTCTAACTTTGGTGAAAGTAAGGAAGTTGTCAGCTGTCAGTCAGTCCCCCCCCCCCCCCCCCCACTGATACATTTAGCACTAACTGAAACAATGACTGAATAATAAAACATATCTGTAGAAAACATCAGAAAACATGCCCTGTTGTATAATAAAATGGAAACATGTCTGTCACAGTTACAGTCACAGTTGGAACTTGGAGAATATGTAAATGTCAGAGTGAATATCAGGCTGAAATGGCTTTAAAGTGACTTCTTAAAAGCAGTATGACAGTCTGATTGCATTTTGACTTTTCAAAGTCATGGTCTGGATCTTTTCCCCTGAAAATCACCCAAATCAGTGCCAGTGGCTCTACCCAGATAGCAAAGTTATTCCAGACTGGATCTAGTATCATATGGAAGGCCATTGCACCGATAAAACAGAGAATTCTCAGCACATCCTGTCCTGATCAGTTTTGGGTCTTTTCATGGTGGCTTGTTTGTTCTTAACAAAATCCTTATTCAAAATTTGTTCATCCTCCTAAAACAGACACTGAAATATTTAAAGCATAGCCAACCATGCAGCCAGCTCTATAAAAGCTTAGACATTTCTTAGAATATGTTCAGCTTTTATGATAATATTTCACGATACCAGGAAACCTGCCCTGCATGTTAAGTGTGAAGTGGTTACTAGTACTTAACTCATTCTGTTTGAGTATCACAGTAAAACATTCCTGTTATGACTGTAAGAAAGACATGATTAATCGGTGAAGGCCAATATTAGATAAAAGTATAAATGGTTTAACTGGGAAACATCAAAGCAGAGTTTTTTCTTGTAAATCTCATTAGGCAGTTTTTCCAGTAATGGCAAAAATAATGAAATCCTCTATAAAAATGAGGTTGTTACACCATATTACATTTACTAAACATGCGAGGGGGAAAATTAAATTGTATTTAAATGTATCAGTTGTTTTTCAATTAATAAAACTGAGTTAATATTCATTCATCTGGGTAGCTAGTCTATTATCACAAGTCCAAAAATAAACTGTTGTCTTATCTTGTTCTATCATCTACATTTTCTCCCTGATAAATTTAGAACTGAGTAATTAGATTTAAAATATAAAATGAAGTGTAGGATTCTAGCTTCACCCATCCATCCATCCATCCATCTATCCATTCGCTTCCGCTTATCCTTTCCAGGGTCACGGGGGGTGCTGGAGCCTATCCTAGCTGTCATAGGGCGAGAGGCGGGGTACACCCTGGACAGGTCGCTAGTCTGTTGCAGGGCTAAGTTTCCTACTCCTGCATGTGCTTAACTCAGTGTGAATATACTCAGAGTTGATTGAACTAACTGATCACCCTTTCACAAACCGAAAACTCAGAGCTGCCCACCTCAGAGTTACTTAATTCTGGATATATGCTTAAACTCAGAGATGGTTGAATCTATTTTTTAGAGTAGGGCCTTGCTCTCATTTCAATCTCTGCACAGTGATTCTTTTTAGGATTTTTGGAGTGCTTGCCAAACAAAACCAGCAATTTTAATGATGTAGAGTTGTTCTTTGGTAGCTTGTGAAAACAACTGTCCTTGACAGCAAGTGCATACGCAGATATGAAAATGCATACTGTTGAACAGAGAAACAAACATACCACCTACATTTGTTTCCTACAATAGATCACACAAACACAACTGCACTGTATGCAGCACGCACACTCGAACACACATATGGAGTTGTTCTTTTATAATGGCTTTGTGTCAGCATATAACGGATGTCTCCTAACAGTCCCATTTATTCCCATCTCCAGCTAGCCTATGCCTGTCCAAACAACAGCGCAAAACAAAGGATGGAAAACAACAGAGGAGAGACAAACACATCAATCTGCCACCAAACCACACACACACAATCACATCAAACACAAACACACACATAAGCACCACAAAGAGATAGCCTAATAGAGAGAGTAGAGACGTAGTTATTGAAGATTTTAACTCATTCATAGTCAGGAATTGATACGGGTGAAGGATAGGGAAACGCATTTAAAAAGAATGCCAACACTTTTCACTAAGACGGGCAATCAAGTTGATGACAACCTGATATCAGAGCATGTAAATACCCGCCACATGGCAACTGAGACACTAATACAAATACAGACACTTTGTGCCAAGATCATCCTGTGTTGAGTCTCTCTGTTCAGAGAGACAGAAGTAAAAGCATAAAAAAGCAAACTACGGATCAATCAGCTGTCAGCGCGCTGTGTCGCTGACGTGGAGTGGGTCCTTGGAGATGAAGTAAGCCTGATACAGACGGATCTTTGATTAGCCCAAAGCTTAATAAGACTTCGCACTGAGTCTGGAATGGGTTCCAGCGTCTAGGATCATATATGATAGAGGCACAGCGCTGTTTTATTTGTGCAAGTTCACCTGCACATTTCTGGGGGGGAGGAGGTTGATCAGCCGCTTCTCAAAACACACACACAAACACTCACGAGACACAAACACAGTCCCCTTTTGTTGTTTTTGGCTCGCCCTACAAAGATGCAAATGAGCTGCTTTTATTTATATTTGTTTGTCATTACAATCTTTGCCCTTAATAATGTTCCTCCGCAGTGCTCTCTCCATCTCAATGAAATGCGCTGTATAAATGTTTATTGTTATTTTCATCCCCACATTAAGTACTGCACCGACACCCCTACTGTTTTCTGAGTAAACTGTTGAATGCTGCAAGAGAACTCAAACACAGGACACGGCACACGAACAGCAAGAGAAAAATAAATAAATAAATAAATAAAAGGCAAATACACACACAAGGAAATTTGTGTACTGAACTATTACAACAACAATAAAGCCAGCAAATGCGAATGAGCTTGTGGTAACCCTCTTGGTGCCTGTGTGGCAGACATTGATTAAAGGCCCTTGTTAGCATGTACGGCCCCTGTGTTTCTACTGTGTCATTGATAAGGACTTTGTATTCACACTCACTGACGGGAGTCGGGTAATTAAAAACCAGTGACAGCCAGATTTAAGGAACAAAGGCGTTGGTCTCACTGTTGCAGATTTGCATATGCATTAATTGTTGTTCTGCTTTTCATCTTCAAGTTAGTACAGTAAGACTCGCACGCACGAGCACAGTAAAGGGAAGCGTCTTTTACCAAAGTGTGAAACTGCTTTAACTTGTTCCTGCAGGCACTGATCAGTCTAACCACATTAAAGTGATAACGCAGTGTGTACAGAATAAACTCAACTATTAATATGAACACTGCAGCTGCATTATAATCGTTTAAGCACTATAGAGAAATACTGCAAAAGTAATCATCTTTACACGAGTACTCCTATCACATGTTTTAATTTGAGGTTAGTTGTTTTAATTGGGTGTGATATATGTATATATATATATATCCTTGTTTCAGTACTTTGAAAGCACAAGCCACTGGGTCATGCAAGAGTAAGAATGGTTCTAACCAGTCTAATCTTTCACGAGCTGCTAGCTGTAGTGCAGCAGTACGGCGGCATGGTAGTATAGTGCTATCTTACAATTGCAGCAGACCATATCTTGGCCTAATTACCTTTCACGTTAGGGGTGGTCAGAGATTTAAGACATTTCTAATTTTGCAACAGAGCTACAATTTGCACTTTGCAGTAGCTACATTGTTACACATTGTAGATATTCTGTGATGTGTGACTTAACTTCATAGTCAGTGAAAGTTTCAGTAGCTGTGATATACTGAGACATAAAGTAATCTGTGGTTAAAAAAAGAAAAAAAACTATAAAAGGTTGATGATGAAAGCAGTTCTGATGCTTTTTAAGAAATTGATGCATACATAATGATATATACAGAACTGTGCAAAAAGCCATTTTTAAGGGAGAAAAGGCAAATTACACAGCAGGTCTTATAGAGTGTTGAATTTCAATTTTACATTTTTGGTGGTGTAACAGTGAATGTCTACAGTGTCATGGTTTGTGGCTGCATTTGAGTCAGTGGAGTTGGTGATCTTGTCAAAATCAATGGAATTATGAATCTAGAAATGTTCAAATACCATTTGGAAAGCATTTGATTGGCAATCGCTTTATTCTTCAGTATGAAAATGATCCCAAACACACAAGATTTAAAATATTTTTTTTTTTTTAAACTTTAATTGGAACACCATCAGTGATGGACTGGTCTCCTCACACCCTGAACCTCAACATTATTGAAGCATTGTTGGATCATCTTGACAAAGAACTAAATAAAAGGCAGCAAGCATCCAGATTGCTTATTGAAATTACAAGAAAGCTTGAATGAGAGAGTTCAGGCTGTGTTGAGGATGCCAAATAATTTGGTGCGATTTAAAGGACTTATACAGTCTCTGATTTTGCCTTGTATCTTATATTTCTTGTTTTAATAAAACACTGTACCTATTTCCAGTTTTCATAATAACATTGTAAAAAAAGGGCTTGAGACTTTGGAATAGTACTGCATATAAGGTTCAATTAAAAACTATATGACACAAACTTTGCCTGATGTAAATTTGGCTAATTTCCTTTTTGGGATCATCTCTTTCTGGAGCCGTACACTGCCCCTGCTGTGTTTCGATCACCACTTGGAAGTCCTGTTCTGACCACTTGCCAGCACATATTTGTGACATGAAAGGGACATTGTCCCTTCAGTTTAACTTTCATTTTAGGGGAGAAGAATAAGTCTTAATTAGCCCCGTGAGACATGGGCGAGTGGCGACCAAAATGTATTGGTACATGTCCCTAAACTACTGTGAGCCCACAGGTAATTTTTAGATACTTTCCTTGGAGGCTGTGAATTCTTTCACTGAGTAAAGCTATTTAGATATGTAACCCTATCCATGACGATCCTCAAAATCAGTTTTATGTCAGTTTGACTCGAAAGTCATGTTTGTTCTCTTTGCATGTTTTAGGTCAATGACAAAACAGAAAATGTGTAGCAGGAGTGCTGGAGGCTGCATACAAGGGGATAACAAGTCCATTTAAAATGAGTGCTGTTTTTGATCCATGAAAGTTTTCACACATGAGTTGAAATTCTGTGAATCATTTGACAACATTTCTGTGTCATCAAAAGCACCCTTGGTCTGACAACAAATGGATTCTGTGTCACTGAGCCCTAACAAGAACCTCTTTTCTCTTAAAAAACAGAAATGTCTACCTTGTTACCCACATTCTTACGTACATGTCTGCCATTATTATATTATTAGATACAATCTAAAAATAAAATAAAAAACACAGTAAAAGGGATTTCTTCAAGTCATTTCTGAACACCTATGAATTAATGCAGACCATCACAGATAAAAGCAGGCTATTTTATTCTATGGGGCAATACAAAGTAAACTCTTTAACAAACAGTATTAGTGACAATACGAAATAAGGTTTCCCAAAATAGACATCTAGTTTTTATCTGACAGGCAGCTCTCCCTCTGTAGAGACATATGCTTGGCACTCTAATTAAACTGCATGCAGTGGGCCATGTGTGTGCAGTAGAGCACCTCAGTGAGCAGCCAAGCGTTAGCGAGGAGGGAACTTCAGCAGGTGAGAAAGGTGAAAGAGGCCTTTTATTCCCTTCCTCCCTCCCCCTTCCTCTCCCTCTCTGTCAAACAGGGCCACCGCTTATTAGAAGATCCTGAGCTGTCAGCAAAATCACACACTGTGGGCATACATTCTGTCACAGCCAGCGCACTTATTCATCTATACACCTCTGTGTGTATCTACGTCACCATGCTTATCTACTTCTCTTTATCATACAATCTCTTTACCTATAAGCATTCTGCTCTACAACTTGTGCCGACTCTCACATAATTAGCAGTGGGTAGCACCAAAGATTACATCATGCAGAGACCGGGACACACACTGCACAGCAGAGAGGAAGAGACTGTCACAAACGAAGATACTTTCTTTTTTTTTTTTTTTTTATCAGCAAAGTGTAGTCAAGAGCAACGTGCTGGGCAGAAGAATACACTCTAGTGACTTTAACTGCCTCATGCAAGATGGCAGCAACAGCAGGAAAGAAACCCCGCTAACATGGAAGCTATAAAATTTCAGAAATAATTAAAATATAGCAAAACCTGAAGATAAAGTAACCCTTTATCTGTAAGGATTCAAGCACTAAAAGCTAGATGTAAATTGGTAACTTCCTATTCAGATTTATTTATGTATTTTTAACATATAAATAAACTTATATATTTAGTTAGTTGGTGAATTTATAATGTATTTTTCAAGCCTTCAAATAAAAAAAAAAAGACATTTTGCTAAATCCCCTAAAACAATAGGGAAGTCGTTAAATCTTAGTAAGTGTGTATTTTTGATGAGGAGATGGGGTGAAGGCAAGTGGAAACATTAGGTACTATTACATGTCTGAATCTATAATAAGTAAATTCAGAAGGATGTCTGCTTTTGATCAATAACAGCTGGTAAAAGTGGCTCCAGTCCCTCCCCAACTCTTGGACAAGCAGTTAAGAAAATGGATGGATGGATGGACACAGGACAAGCTGGAATGGATGAATGGACGGATATGTTTATTGATAGTATAGCTCCAAAAAAAAAAAAAAAAAAAGCACCCCAACTCGTACTGTTGAAAGATTTTGTTGTACCCTTGCTATCTGCCAACATTTTAGGATACCAGAGTCATTGCTTAAAGCCACTTAGAGAAGACAGTGTCATTTATCTATGTTCCCCTTTGCTTTCCATTGTCCATTGTTATATCAGTACACAACTGTCAGCTTAGCTGTAGAGAAATGTTATTCCCCAACATTTGGGAGATGGTGTTTCTTGTCATTGAAAAAAAATGGAAAAATGATGATCCATCATGGTAAACGTGAAGACTTAATTTGGTTTCCCCAACATTTCTGTCTTGTTTATTAATGTTGCAATGTGACTGTGTTGAGTATATTCATCATTATATTATTTCTTCTCTGATACCGGATGACACCTACAGCTTCCTCTAGGAAGGAATACATAAGTATGCCATAGAAGTTTCCTAAATAGATCAATTTATTTTTACACTGTTTCCATTAGCAAAGGGGACAAACTTTGTAAATTGTATATTTTAAAAGGTAGGTATTCTGGATGACTTAAAACTCTGGAATGTGTATAGAAGAGGGAATGCGTTGATTCAAGATTCACTGCGTGCCTTCTGTTATAACTCACAATTCACACCTGTAAGGTTTGTCAAAGTGACATTTGGTTAGTAGTAAACATTTTATTGCACAATTATAAAATGATGGACAGTATCATAAAGTAGGCAAGTATGCAACGATTTCTTAGAAAGGCCAACTAGTTGCCCTGAGTGAAGGTAGCAAGATAATATTGTGGCAATACCTATCGTCCAACTGCAAAATAATTATTCAGACTCTGCTTGTGTAAAAATATGCAAGCAAAATAAAATGTGCCCTTAGGGAAGAAGCTCATAACAAATAAATAAATAAATACACAAAAACAATTCTGAAGAGTGATTTCACTTTGCTCTTACCACTTGATTGCAAATAAACATGTTTCACCAGTTCCTCATTGAAATGAGCATGGAACTAAATCCAGTCTGACTGAAGCTAGTTATTAAAAGTGACTTTCTCAATAGCTCTCATAACTTGGACTGATTTGAGTTCCAATCAGACAGTACAATAGCCCAGTCAGACCTACTCTTACCTTCTTACACAGCGAGAAATGTTTACTTCTACAAAACATAAGGAAAGCAAATGCATTCTGATGATCCTCTATTTTGATTTCTAAATGGTTATGAGTGGGCAAGACTGCAATGTCCTCTACACATGTATTCCCGGAAACCAATTTTTTAAATACAAACAATACATTTATACTAGTTTCATGTTTCAGTAAGTATTTTTGGTCTTATTTGCTGCCCCGAGTATACAGTACCTTGAACTTTTCCACATTTTGTCACATTACAGCCACAAACATGAATCAATTTTATTTGAATTCCACTTGACAGACCAATACAAAGTGGTGTACATGTGAGAAGTGGAACGAAAATCATACATGATTCCAAACATTTTTTACAAATAAATAACTGAAAAGTGGAGTGTGCATAATTATTCAGCCCCCTGAGTCAATACTTTGTATAGAACCACCTTTTGCTGCAATTACAGCTGCCAGTCTTTTAGAGTATGTCTCTACCAGCTTTGCACATCTAGAGACTGAAATCCTTGCCCATTCTTCTTTGCAAAACAGCTCCAGCTCAGTCAGATTAGATGGACAGCGTTTGTGAACAGCAGTTTTCAGATCTTGCCACAGATTCTCGATTGCATTTAGATCTGGACTTTGACTGGGCCGTTCTAACACATGGATATGTTTGGTTTTAAACCACTCCATTGGTGCCCTGGCTTTATGTTTAGGGTCGTTGTCCTGCTGGAAGGTGAACCTCCGCCCCAGTCTCAAGTCTTTTGCAGACTCCAAGAGGTTTTCTTCCAAGATTGCCCTGTATTTGGCTCCATCCATCTTCCCATCAACTCCGACCAGCTTCCCTGTCCCTGCTGAAGAGAAGCTCCCCCAGAGCATGATGCTGCCACCACCATATTTGACAGTGGGGATGTCCAGTGTTAGTTTCCCGCCACACATAGCGTTTTGCATTTTGGGCAAAAAGTTCCATTTTGGTCTCATCTGACCAGAGCACCTTCTTCCACATGTTTGCTGCGTCCCCCACATGGCTTGTGGCAAACTGCAAACGGGACTTCTTATGGTTTTCTGTTAACAATGGCTTTCTTCTTGCCACTCTTCCATAAAGGCCAACTTTGTGCAGCGCACCAATGTTCCCGTGCAATTGCACACTGCTGGCACAGTCTCCGCGCAGAAAAAAATCTGCGTTTTGCACAAAAAAAAATAAAAATCTAACCTGAATTGAAATTAAAGTAAATATGTTAACAATTCTGTGTTGCAGTGTTAGACAGTAAGTGACTGGCTGCTCCCGTATGGGATTAGAACAATGCCACCTTATCCCATAGTCCAGCCAATGATGCGATTCACATTTGTATATACGCAGCTAATCAACGTCGTTGACAGGCTATGATAGCGTCCTTATGTGCCGACACCTGTGTTTTAGCTAGCAAAGCAGCGTGGCTGATGTAGAGTGAAGCCACGTCAATGACAACGTGTACAACCATTGGAGATGTGAGCAGGACAGACGGAACAATTGACGGAAAAAAGTGTGGACTTTATACCAGTTTGTAAATTGTGTTGATAGGCCACGTAAAACCAGAGTTATGATAAAAATATATGCCGTGTTTGGTTTTCTTCCTGAATACTATCGTTGTTTATATTTACTGCGGGGAGAAACGGTAAAAACTGCGTTTTATAAGGAAAACGCTCAAAAACACTCTCCGCCTGTGAGCAAAAACAAAACCAAAAATCCCCACCCTTTCCTATTGGTGGAAAAAATGTACCATGTCGACCAATCAAAACATGACATTTGTTGTTTAGGGAGGGGGGAAGTTTTAGGAGTGACAAAAAAAAAAGTTTTAGGAGTGACGGCGGTGTTTTCAGATGTGAGAGATTTGAGACGTTTAGGGCAAATATTATGTAGTTAGTGTGTAATGTAGTCAATAGTTTTGTTGTGTGTGTCAGAACAATGAGGCGACTGCTGAATGTTACAGGAGTGATACATCTCCTGTTGTCAGGCCTGCAGGTATCAGACTGTTGTTCTCCTTCATCTCATAGTGGACAGAAGTTATTTTTTGGAGTGGCACAAATAATTTGTGTGGCATCAAATTTGATGCAGAACAGCTGATTGTTCTGTAAATAGTTTAAAATGTTTATTTTTTTCTCTTTAAATATTTTTATTGTGAAGCACAACTAACAATCACAAATTGTCCCATAGAGTGACATTGCTTCCTTTTTACAATTTTGGCATCAAAAAAAAAAAAAAAAAAAAAGGAAAAACAAAGCGAACAACAACAGCAACAAAAAACAAAACAAACCCAAACAACAAAAACAGGAAAAAACAAAACGTACTGAAAAGGGCAGACAAAAAAACAAAAACAAAACCAAAAAAACAAAAAAAAAAAAACAAACCCTCCCTACACCCTTCCCTTATCCCAGAGTGCTATCAGCTTATTTTAAGCAATGGTGAAGTCCACATAATAACTCTCATTTGTTCATAATTTCCAGGTGCTCAATGAACGGCCTCCAAATCTGATCGAAGTCCTCCAGTTTGTCATTTATAATGTAACGGATCCTTTCCAGATGAAGAGTGTCTGTCAATACTGAAATCCAAGCTTTCAAGGAGGGCACTTCTTTTCCCTTCCATAGGAGGAGAATCAGTCTCTTTGCACACATCAGGCCATAGGACAGGAGGGGGATCTGTGTGCTCTTAAGTTTTTTAGATTGTCCTGATAGACCAATAAGAATCAAAATGGGGTCAGGGTCTAACTGCACAACAAAAAGTTTGGAAAAAAAAGAAAAAACTGAAGCCCAAAAACTTTGTAATTTGCTACACATTACAAAACTGTGAAGCAGATCAGCTTCTGCACATTGACATTTATCACAGATGGGTGACGTTTCAGGAAATATTCGATGTAGTCTGGTCTTCGAGTAGTGCAATCTGTGCAAAATTTTAAACTGAATTAACCTGTGTCGGGCGTTGATAGAGCAGGAATTAACATAGCGTAGCCCTTTAGTCCAGATATCATTATGAATTTCTGACCCTAGTTCCTTTTCCCAAGCTGATTTTATTTTACCTGTATCCTTCTGCCGGAGTGACTGTAATATCTCATATATAGAAGCAACCGCATGTTTTTCTGTTATACAATCCGCCAGGCATTGGTCAAGCTTACCTGGAGTTGCAAACTCAAATTCTTGTAATTGGGACCTTACATAGCTCCTTATTTGAAGGTATCTAAAAAAATTACAGGCTAGTAAATTGTACTTCTCCTTCAGCTGTTGAAATGAAGCAAAAGAGCCCTGAAAATACAGGTGTCTCACATTTCGCAACCCCATTTCCTTCCAGCGATCAAATGTCCCATCTAAAACTGAGGGTTTGAATGCAGGATTAGCTGTAATAGGTGTCAAAAGCGAGAAGGCTCTGAGTCTATACTCTTACACGATCTGTCTCCAGATTTGAATTGTATTGTGAATAACTGGATTACAGTTGTAATATGTCTTTTTAAAACGAACAGGAGACAATGCAATTGCACCAAGAGAATAAGGCATACAGTCCTCTCGCTCCATGTCCAACCAACTTCCCATTATAACTGTATCATCTAGCCAATAAGCTATGTATTGCATATTAGCTGCAAAGTAGTAATTTTTAAAGTCTGGTAAGGCTAGGCCACCATGTATTTTCTCTTTACAAAGGTGGGCCTTTTTTATCCTGTGGCTCTTGTAATTCCAGATAAAAGGCAAAAGAACTGAATCCAATTTTTGAAAAAATGTAGCATTTAGATACACAGGGATATTTTGAAACAGATATAGGAGTTGGGGGAGACAAATCATTTTGATTGCATTCACCCTACCTATCATGGAAAGTGGGAGTGATATCCAAAATTCAACCTCGTTTTTAAATGTATCCAGAATTCTCACAAAATTGGCTTCATATAATGACTTGTATGACTTAGTAACTTCAATTCCAAGATATGAAAATTTTTCTAACGTTATTCTAAAGGGAAGACGATTTAGTAAATCAAGATTACCGCATTTAATTGGCATCAGTTGGCTTTTCCCCCAATTTACTTTCTAACCTGAAAAAGAGCTAAATAGATCTATTGTTACTAGCACCTTAGGGATTGAGTCTAATGGTCTGGTTACAAACAGCAGAATATCATCAGCATACAGTGAGATCTTATTGGAGGTCTATCCTGTATTATAGCCATGTATGTCTTTATGTTTCCAAATTGTTTCTGCCAACGGCTCTAATGCGAGGTCAAACAGTGTTCAATAAAGAGATTGGTCAGTATGAACTCACCAATTCTGGGTCCTTTCCTTTCTTTGGAATGAGAGTCACAGTTGCTTCATTCAGAGTCTGTGGGAGTGCACCATCTTTCAAGGCCATATTAAATATTTTCAGCAAATATGGGGTTAGTAAACTGCTAAACTTTTTATAAAACTCATTACATAAACCATCAGGTCCTGGGCTCTTCCCGTTTTTCAGGGAGCGTATGATATTAATCAATTCTGGACATGTTAAATCTGCATCTAGAAGTGTCCTGTCCTTTTGTGCCAATGAAGGCACGTTACATTTGCTTAAAAAATCCTGCATAATTTCAGGAGGTGCATTACACTGATGTGTATATAACTGTTCATAAAACTGTCTAAAAGCAGTGTTAATATCCTTATACGAATTAATCAACCACCCTGAGTCTGACCTGATTGCATGAATAGCCCTATCACTTTCTCTCTTCCTTAGATGCCTGGCCAGTAATTTATGTGGCTTATCACCAAATTCAAAATAGGTCTGCTTAACATACATGAAGGCCCTGGAAATTTTATCTGAGAGTAAGTTATTGAGTTTATACTTCAGAGCTGATATTTTACTGTGTAGCTGTACAGATGGTTGTCTGGCATTCTCAGAGTCCAATCTTTGCATTTGAACCTCCAACTGTATGCGTTCCATGTTATTACGTTTTTTCTCAGACGACTGAAAAGAAATTACACAGCCTCTAACATATGCTTTAAATATCTCCCACAATAAAAGAGGTGATACATCATCTTTGTCATTCATCTCAAAAAACAACTTGATCTGTTCTTCCAGATAATCGCAGAATGTTTTCCTCGTAAGAAGTTGAGGGTCTAATCGCCAGTGTTTATAATTACCACCTGATTCCAGTAAAATTAGTGAAATAGACACTGGGCTATGATCTGATATAAGGATATTATGATATTTACTACTCTGGACTCCATGTAACAGTTTACTATCTAATAGAAAATAGTCTATACGGGAGTACGTATTATGAACCCCAGAGTGAAAGGAATATTCCCTTCCGGTTGCATTCAACGTTCTCCAAACATCCACAAGACCCAAATTATCAATAAACGATTTCAGAAACCTAGAAGCATTCGATGGGGCAATTCTCTGAGCTGATGACCTGTCTAGATAGGTATCTAAAACTAAATTAAAGTCTCCCCCAAGTATCAAGTTTGTAGTTGAAATATCCGGGATCAAGCTAAGCGTTTTTCTAAAAAACTCTGGGTCATCCCTGTTCGGGCCATAGACATTCAGCAATGTGATTGGTATAGACTGAATTTCTCCTACCACCATGATATATCTCCCCTCCTTATCTGCCAGGGTCGATTTATGTATGAATGGCACATTTTTACGAATAATTATTGCTGTACCCCTTGCCTTTGCGGAAAACCTTGAATGATAAACCTGCCCTATCCACTTAGCTGTAATCCTCCAATGTGCATCATTTTTAAGATGCGTCTCCTGCAAGAAAATAACATCTGATCTCAATGACTTTAGGTATGCTAACACCTTACCACGTTTTATTGGTTCATTGATGCCATTCACATTCCAAGAGCAAAGGGTTACAAGCCCTCTCCTGTTCACCCCATCATTTCCATCACCATCTATTGAGACCATATTGTTAGGGATTTATGTGTATTGTCCCATATTGACTAGAACATTTTCTACCATAGCACCTTCCCACCCAACAACCCCACCCAAGAAAATACAAAATAAACACGGCAGAAATAATAAAAAAGAAAAACAAACGAACAAACAACAGAAAAAAAACACATACACCTAGGTCATAGCAGGGAGGGGAACCTGCCCTCCTCCCAACAAGACCACGTGTACTTCCAACCATCCTCTGTCGCAACCTCCGACATAACAAGTGCCCTGTGTAGCTCCATAAAGACATTAAGCATAAACCAGATATCACAAAAAGAAGGAACAGAAGGTACATTATCATCACTATTAAACAAAACAATACAGTTATTCAAAAACAAGTTAAAGGGTGTCTAACTACCAGTCCTTAAAACCAAGTGTGAGACCGCAGCATGTAACATCATTAACCAGTATAACGTTACTAACATATGCCTTTACCGCAGGCTGCCCGGATTATTAACTCTTAGGTACACAAAGAAAAAAAGAAAACAACCTGTCTGTAGTAAAGTGCTAGATGTCACCTGCGTAGAGGTTATTTGCATTCTGGTTGGTGTATTGTGGCATTATCTGCCCTTTTCTGCCCTTTTAAAAAAAAAAAAAACACCTTGGCTGTATTTTTAGGTAAACAGCTGCAAAAAACTTTGTTTGCAAAACTCTTTTTTGAAGAACTGTATAATTTATTGCCCAACATTGGTCATTATATACTATTTTTTTTTTACAGAGAGAGAGAGTTACAGGACTCTCTCCCAGACCACAGACTCATACTCACAATACAAGTCAGAGCTTTATACAAAATAAAAAAAAAATTTTGTTTTCAAAATTGGAGTTCAAGTTATTTTTACTTCCAATAGTGTTAACACACTACACAGGTCATGAACAAGCTTTTTTTTATTTTCATTGTAAATGGGCTAAAGCAGTTAATTAAAAGTAGTCTAACATAAATGTAAATGCTGTAATTTGATTATTTTAATAAACCATGTAACTTGGATGGATTCGATGCTGGCGTGACCACAGTGCACACGTCTGCTGTCGCTCACAGTGCTCCAAGGGACCGCTCAGGGAGTTTGTGTGTTCGCTCAGACACATGAAAAATTAGAGGGAACATTGCAGTGCACGACTAATAGTTGCTCTATGGACAGATTCCCCCACCTGAGCTGTAGATCTCTGCAGCTCGTCCAGAGTCACCATGGGCCTCTTGGCTGCATTTCTGATCAGCGCTCTCCTTGTTCGGCCTGTGAGTTTAGGTATATACTCTTTAAATACACCACATTTCCAATTTTTTGCCACACATTTGACCTGTATAGCGTCTTTTGGAAGCCATAATTGATAACAGTATTCTCAAAACAACATGACATTAAATATTCATTAAATACATTTAAATGATTTGTTGCAGAAAAATAATGAATTGTATTTATTATTAACATTGTTACTTGTAGAAACATAAATTAACTTCAGAGAAACAGCCAATGACAATATAACAAATAACACAACCTTAATGAGTTTAATTTTAAACAAAACACCAAACACACTAACTCAGTCGAAAGAAAACTTGACGTGCCTCATAAACCAAGGCAAAACAGGCTTTTACATCTGTTTTCCATTGTTTTGTGGATATCAAGGTTGACGCAAACAGAAGCTGGCAGCTCTCTCTTACAGCTCTCTTCCTCAGGTCAATGTAACCAAGACAATGAAACAATGAATAAATAAATCAAACAATCACTCAAAAACAAACAAATAAAAATCATTAGAATCCTAACCTAACAAACTTAAAGTAGCAGTGCACTCTTAAAACACAAAACAAAATGACAAAGAGCCCTGAATTGCTCCTTCAGCCAACTTAGACCCTGGATTGCATCCATCGACTACAGAATTCACTGATAGGTCTGTAGTTCCATAAAAGGTGGAAACAAGAGGAGCCAGTAAGTAGGAAGGGAGGAACCCAGAAGCCAGGACCTGGAAGCAGCCTAGTAAACAAGAACACTTAATACAGTGGCTTGCAAAAGTATTCGCCCCCCTTGAACTTTTCCACATTTTGTCACATTACAGCCACAAACATGAATCAATTTTATTGGAATTCCACATGAAACACCAATAGAAAGTGGTGTACACGTGAGAAGTGGAACGAAAATCATACATGATTCCAAACATTTTTTACAAATAATTAACTGAAAAGTGGGGCGTGTGTAATTATTCAGGCCCCTTTGGTTGTCTAAGAGAATATTGGGAGCAACAACACCATGAAGTCCAAAGAACACACCAGACAGGTCAGGGATAAAGGTATTGAGAAATTTAAAGCAGGCTTATATGGGCAGAAATCTGTGCCATCAGACACTGAATTTGAATAAGTTCAATTTGAATTTGAATTGCTCAGATTGAATCTGAATTGTAACTTGAATAAATGCTTTTGAAAACTGAATTTGAATTAGTCTAATTTGAAATTGAAGTTATGGTTTGAAAATGATCATCACTAATTGAAATTGAATTTTATATTTTGAAAATGAATTGATTTGCTTTGAAACTGCATTTTATCCTTTAAAAATTCAGCTCTCGAATAATTTCAGTTTCACTTCTCACCATTCAGTTTCAGTTCTACAATTCAATTTCAGTTCCAAAATTCAGTTTTTTGGAACTTACATCCGGTTCCGGTTCAAGCGCAGATTAATAGAACTACGTTTTACTAGCGGACCGAAAGTGTTACTGACGGGAATCTACAGCGTCTTGAGCTGAATTAAGACTTCAGAAGTCATTCGTCATGTCGAATGACCAGCGGATAAACTCTCAGGTTGGTAATAAATGTATTACATGTATAAGAACAAGCGTCATGTTAACAAATGATAGCCGTAAGATAACTTTTATGCTTATTGTAGCTGTTAGCTAAAAGCGCTAATTTAGCGTAGTTTGCCCTGAATTCAGATTTGACAAACAAATATGATCGACTGTTTCTAGTAGAATTCCAAAACTGTCATCTTGGACCCTCTCAGAGTACCCCCTCTGTATGCTTGCAGAGACCCCTACAGTAGGGAAACATGCAAAACGGTGCCCAAACCTTTGTATTTTAGCTTTATTTATGTCTTACACAGCATCCCAACTCTTTAGCTAACTTAATAACTTTAGCTAAAGTGAATAGTTAGTCTAATTCATTAGTGCAGCATTACTGGATCACCTCTGTTTGAAGTAGGGTTGCCAACCGTCCCTTAAAATACGGAATCGTCCCGTATTTCGAAACAAAAGTACACGTCCCGTATTGAGCTAATAAGGGACGCACTTTGTCCCGTAATATAGTGAGAATCAAAAGTAGTCTATAAATGTTAATGGAATTAACGCTTTGTTTGAAAACATAATTCCCAGCCCCTCTCCTGCTTTGTGACCAATGAGCTGACAGCACACTTATGACAATTCGAGTATGACAATTCAGATTATCTCATTGGTCGAGGAAAGGTCGCTTACAGAGAAAATACCGGAAGACAACAGATGACCACAACAACAAGCATGGCCAACAGGGAAACAAACGCCGACACTGCAGTGCAAGTCTCGGATGACAGTACACCTAAAGCTGGGCAAACACTGTGCGATTTTCAAACTGCACGATTGACTCGCAGGGGTTAGAAGTTCATAGGTCACGATGCAGGTCTCACACTATACCGCCCGATGCTCTGATGCGACCTGAGAGCTCACACTGTGCCTCCATAAAATGAAGGTTATAACAGACAATCTGTCGCTCGCTCTCTCTGTCTTTCACTCACACAGACACACCACCACCATCAACTTTGCTAAATTGCTAATGAAAAACACTGATCAGGCAGCTGTGATTAAGCAGCAGTGTAAATCCAACTGTTTTCACGGTTGTTGTGGTCGTGATAATTTTGTGATGCCACATCGAAAAGGCTCGGATGAGCTTTCTAAAGTTCTACAAGTTGTGCCTCCATGGCTTGTGTCCAGATCACACGCTGCACAGCCGTGCTGCTCCGTCTTTTTCACCGACGTTTACGTGTTTGCGCGTGCGCAGTGTGAGCGGCTGCGGTGACACCCTCACGAGCGATTGATGATCGGGAGCTGGTCGTGAGGTGTTAATCGCTTCTCGTTACCCCACGTATACTACACGACGCACGATGAAGGCCAAAATCGGTCTGATCACCAAATCCGTCGCACGACTCAGAAATCGTCTCAAAATGGGCCAAAAATCGCACAGTGTGAGCCCAGCATTAGAGCAGCAATGTTTGTTCGCTCAGAGAAAGAAAAATAGGCTGCAAAAGCACAGGGAGGAATGGGAAAAGGAAAACACCTGGCTGGAAAAAGTTAATATGGGCATGTGCAGTGAATATCAGCGCTATGTGGCCAGATAATATAACTTATTTTGTGTAATAAACATCTGTAAGGATAGATGATTACAACAAATAGATGACTAATACATAAAAGTAATACATAGATGAATAATGATGATGAGTTATGATCCGTAATCATGGGAACAAGCGGGTTTACAAACAGGAGCAGCTGATTAGCTTTAGAAAAGCTGAAATAATACCTCAACTGAAGCCAATTGTACTAAATGCACTATATGTGCACAGTTACAAGAATATTTTTCTTTCTATTGTTTTCTATTAATTTATATAATTTTAAGTTAAGCAGGACAGAGTTCTTTTAAAGAAAGATTTACTTATATTCTCAAAAGTTAAGCATGACAGGCTTCTGTTTAAGAAGGAGACCTGTTTTACTGTGTTAATGTTGTCATTTTGAGCTAAAAATAAATGGCTAAATGATCATTTGTTTCCCATGTGTTCATATCACAAAGAATATGCATCTGCTTAAATCAACTTCAAGTCAAATGGTTAAAAAAATAATTTCACACACAAAAAAAGAGCTACCACACTGGGAAGCATAGCTGGACTGGCCATCGGGCATACCGGGCATTTGCCCGGTGGGCCGCTGGCGATTTTTTGTTTTTATGGGCCGATGGATTTTTTTTTTTTTTTTTTTTTAGGAAGGGTATATATAATGAAAGGTGTTGGATTCGCCAATTGGTCATGATCGACTCTGGGCTGGACCAATTACAGCCGAGGAGGCTGGATGCACCCTCCCCCTTGTTTAGCAATCACGTGATTTTCGCGCATTGCATGCCGGGAACTCGTGGCAAAACAATCCAAGTACCGCATCAAATGCAAACATTTGCAGCACCGCAAAACGTTCATTCTCCGGTTCCAATACCTTCTTTTTTTTCTTTGCCGCACAAAAAAGGAATGTACAAAACAAAAGGAGAACAATGCCGGTCCGTACAAAGACAGACTCGACGAAAAGACAAAGAAAAGATACGAGGAAAAAATCAAAGGAGTGAAAGAGTGGACAAAAGACGTCAGCGTGCTGCCCAACTTTCACCACGCTCAGATTTATAATTATACGCTTCTTGGAGTGAGTGCATACACTCATGAAGTTTAGTAACTTCAGGTCACTGCAACAAGCCCAGGTACAGTTTACCGACGGATGGGTACAGGACCTTGAAACGCACCGTGTAGAACGAAAGACTATTGTACATATCATAAGTTTACCAGTCTCACAAATCGTCTTCATAAATACACATTCATTAACAGTTTATTAATAGGACCTTTGAGCTCAACGGTAATTAATTAGTAGTGGAAATAATTTCTGGTAGTGTAACAGTGTTTATGTGGTATTATTCCACTTGCCACAAATATCAGTGTAATGGGGAAACAGCGCCCCCCCCTCTCGGTGTGGCTGGCTGCAGTAATCGCTGCCAGTCTGCCGTAGCCATACGAGAGGTGAGTTGTATTGTTCCGCACACAATATAGCTAAGTAGGACAGACACATAAAACATGTTTGATTAGCTGAAGAGCACCGAGTGTAATAAGTGCTTAGTGGACACATGTCCAACACCAGTTTTATGTACTTTTCATTTGTTTATTAATGTGTGAAACTGTATGCTAAAGCGGAATGCTAATGAGATGTTCTGCCGTAGTGTGCTGTGCGGAGTGGTGTGTGGCGAGCCTGTGCACTGATAATACACCGTTGTTTCCATTCAGGAAATAAAGTGGCAACGATCGATCAGAGACTCCTTGTCTTTTTAAAAACACTACACAACGCAGAGTCGAGGAGTCTGTTTGGGCCGAACTGTTGCAGCGGGATGAAGCAGAAACCGGTTACAGTAGCATTACAGAAATGTAGCAGTGACAATAATATTGTATGTTGTAATCGCAATGGACAATTAGTGATACAAAACAACTGTTTTATCTTGTGAATAAAAGTATATGGTTTTGTCAGTGTACCATGGTTATAACAGAAGCGAAACGCAATATTGTGTCAGGACAATTCACTATTTATGCACAATAAACAAAGGAGCATAGCGCGACAATTTCTGTTCAGCGCCAGACTTGCTTGTAACCTATATCACCAATTATGTTAAGAAAAATGACGCATTAACTACTACAAAACTCTGACCTTTGTGGGAATGCTTGGATCAGACTAACATGTGAGCTGGAGTGTTCTGAGATGTTATATTTGGTATATCCAGACCATCCGTCGGCTCTTACTTCGGAAACATGGCTTAAAAATTTTCACTTCAACGACGTAATCCGATAAAAAAAAAACGATCTCTTTACCCATCGGCTTCCCGTGGCTGTCATGCGACCGGCTATTGCAGTTAATAATACAACAGCTTCTTGCCATTTTTTGGGTTTCTTTTTATCGCTGTGTAACTGAGTTCAATTGAAAGCCTGCGTGCGCTAGTACCTCTTGCCACAAGTTCCCAGAATCCTTTGCGGTTTTATCCCTGAATGACGTCACATTTCAATCTTTATCCTGGTGGGCCGGTCTCTAGTCAAAATGCCCGGGCCGATTTTTTGTCCCAGTCCAGCCTTGCTGGGAAGGGTGAAGACAACTGGGTTGCCCGGCCCTGGCCACGAGGTGTCCCTTATTTATTTTTCAGGGAGTTGGCAACCCTAGTTTGAAGTGATATAATATGATATACAACTATCACTGTGTTTAACTACCATAATAATTCTTAGGGTACTGAGTGCATGCTTAATTAATTTTTTTTTTTAAACACACTGCTCCATTAATATGTTTGACAGGCTGAAGTTGTCGGGTCACCTCCTAAATCGACCATCTTTTACAGGTGTTTTGTGCCAGAAATGGAGTGTCCACTGAAGACTGAAGATACTGAATCTCTACGCCTTGCCATTGATCCCTCTTGTGCCTTCATCTAGACAAGAGACATTAACTTAACCACTCTCATATGCTCTGTACCTACATCACCTTCCCTGACAGTCGTAGCTTGGCTCATCTGAGGGTGAAATTATAAGAATGTGTTATTTTGCAAAGTGCTCTCCAGGGTTCCTAAATAAAATATGGCGTTGAGGTCATTTCTTTTGAATTAATCCCTTCTTCTGAAATATAAGAACCTCTCCTGGTTTTAATGGCACTTTGGATTTCTTTACTTTCTGTTCCACTTCCAAACCCAAATAGATGCTGACAAGCTGACACAGTAACATGGAAGAGGGAAAGACGTTGGAAAGGACTACTACAAATAAACCTAATGCCTAACAATGAAAAGTGTAAAATAAGAACAATAATAATAAAGATAAAAGATGAAGTAACACGTTTTTAGTATTTTATTTATTCCAAATGATCATCCAGATGTCTGTGACATGTGATGACAAACACCATAATGGAAGGCCTTAGTCATCACATGCTTAAACTCATCATATATTTTTGCATATGCTGAACAGGCAGTCAGACATGCTGTAACTGTGGGGTAGAAAACAGCATGAACACCATACGGCAGGGGTCTCAAACTCCAGTCCTCGAGGGCATGGAAAAGTTGCATGACACTTTGACCTTTGAGGACTGGAGTTTGAGACCCCTGTCATACGGAATATGACAGGTGTGGTTGAACTGCATGAAGACTCTGAAGTTTCTCTTCTCTTCTGGCAGGACAGGAATGTGGCCTAGTCCTGTGAGCCACTGTAAGGATGTACTTAGAGTAGAACTGGACTGTCACCGGCCTCAGGCTCTTCACCCTTTTCAAAGACAAAGCAGTCATTTAGATAAAATATTAGATATTGTTTACCTGTAAATGCACAAAGTCAATTTAGAAATGTAATTATTGTCAAGAGTGAACAAGCACTGGTAGTGTAATCTACAGCTGTGGCCAAACGTTTAGAGAATGAGAAGTGTTGTTTGCTTATTTACAAAGTTTGCTGTTTCAGTGATAGTTGTATATCATATTATATCACTTCAAACAGAGGTGATCCAGTAATGCTGCACTAATGAATTAGACTAACTATTCACTTTAGCTAAAGTTATTAAGTTAGCTAAAGAGTTGGGATGCTGTGTTATGCTGGGCTTACACTGTGCAATTTTTGGCCCATTTTGAGCCGATTTTTGAGTCGTGCGACCGTTTTGGCGATCGGCCCGATTTTGGCCTTCATCGTGCGTCGTGCATCGTGTAGTATACGTGGGGTAACGAGAAGCGATTAACACCTCACGACCAGCTCCCGATCATCAATCGCTTGGTCGTGAGGGTGTCGCCGCAGCTTCTCACACTGCGCACGCGCAAACACAAATGTCAGCGAAAAAGACGGCGCAGCACGGCAGTGCAGCGTGTGATCTGGACACACAAGCGATGGAGGCACAACTTGTAGAACTATGGCAACCTTTTCGATGTGGCCTAACAAAATTATCACGACCACAACAACCGTGAAAATAGTTGGATTTACATTGCTGCTCAATCACAGCTGCCTGATCAATGTTTTTCATTAGCAATTTAGCAAAGTTGATGGTGGTGGTGTGTCTGTGTGAGTGAAAGACAGAGAGAGAGAGCGAGCAACAGAATTTCTCTTATAACCTTCATTTTATGGACGCACAGTGTGAGCACTCGGGTCGCATCAGAGCATCGGGCCGTATAGTGTGAGACCCTGTATCGTGACCTACGAACTTCTAACCCCTGCGAGTCAATCGTACAGTTTGAGCAGAAGCTGAATCGCGCGACTGAAAAAAATCGCACAGTGTCTGCCAGCATAAGACATAAATAAAGCTAAAATACAAAGGTTTGGGCACCGTTTTGCATGTTTCCCTACTGTAGGGGTCTCTGCAAGCATACAGAGGGGGTACTCTGAGAGGGTCCAAGATGACAGTTTTGGAATTCTACTAGAAACAGTCGATCATATTTGTTTGTCAAATCTGAATTCAGGGCAAACTACGCTAAATTAGCGCTTTTAGCTAACAGCTACAATAAGCATAAAAGTTATCTTACGGCTATCATTTGTTAACATTGTTAGATTTGTATTGTTGATTGTCATTTATGCTTAGAAATATTTACTTATATATGCTTATAGAGTTCTGTAATTAGTTGTAGATTGGTAGAGGTTTTGATCCTTGATAGTCGGCAAACTTTGTGTGTATTAGACAGCACTTTGGGAGCATGAGAGGTCATACCGTGTCTTATTATTTTATGGTAGGATTAACGTAGTTGCGTCTGTTCTAGTCTAAGTGCTCTTTGTTTGGATGAACTGCAGGACTTCCTCACCGTGTTATCTAGGATGAACCATCTAGGGTGAGGGGGAGGCTACCCTCTTCCTGACCAAGAATGTTTGACCCTTTGATCAGCAGTCCACACACACACACACACACACACATACACACACACACACACACACACACACACACACACAGGCAAGGTACTCTTTGTTTGTATGTAGACGTCATATGTTAATGAACTTATGCATATTCATGTAACCTCAATAAAAGGACAGTGATACGGGAAAACGGACGAGAGCTACTGGGGTCAAGCGAAGGAACGGCGCTCTGTCTGGTTCTCTCCCGTGCACGAGTACCATGAAGAAGTTTGCCTACTTGTGTCTTGCTTGCAGTGTAATTATATTGTCTTAACGTTCCAGCGAATAGGTTCAAGCTACAAACCTAACATTAATTGGTCCTTCGATGCCGGCTCCCTGGGATCGCATTCACCGAGGGGGGGGAGGCACGCTGAAAGACTGACGTCAGCCAGGAAGTTCCTGTGGATTCGCTGTCTGTCTTTCTCCTCGATGAATGGCGATCGGCGGGATTCAGGCTGATATTACACGCTAAGCAACGCCAAGTAAGTTTAAAGAGGCCGACTCTATAACCGTGTCGTTGTGCAGTCTCCGCCATTTTGTGAGGCGTTGAGAAGTTCGCTGCTTTGTGGAGCGATAACTGGGTTAGTGTCCCGAAAAAGAAGTTTTGGTTAAATCGCCCAAGGGTCCCAAGCGTCCGGTGAGTGTCCGGTTTTGAAATCGCCCTGGGTGTGTGTCCCGAGCGTCCCTTCATTGGGTTTTGTCGCGCGAGTGGGTGAGCGTCCCACAACTGGGTCAGGGTCCCGAGCGGTCCGGTGTGAGTCCGGAGTAGGCCTATTTTGTGTTGTTGTCATTGTTGTTGTCGTCGTCGTCGTCGTTTTTGTTGTTGTTGTTGTGTGAGTGCGTGCGGAGCAGAACACGTGGTCTGTAACACCGACTGTTGTTGTTATCATGGGTTTCTAAGCAACCAAGAGTGAGTCGGAGGGAGACAGACGTTTGTGCTGGACTTTGCTCCTGGCAGCACAAAAGTATTTATGTATAAAAGAGAGAGAGCGAAGGCTCCACAGCTGCGTGGGTGCACGCGAATGCGGTCGCGCGGGTTTCACGCGGACCTGAGCCGTGCGGTTAATCGCAGGCTTATAAATGGAAGAGATTCAAATGTTAGAAGTTTTCAGAAAACACACCAGCCTTGAAGAGTGTGTGGAAAAGGCCAGCCCACATCAGCAGCTGTGCTCTGGTGGGTGGCTTTCCCCCCACCCCTTCCTGACACAAAATGTTAACAGCCTGTGTGCCAAACCATTGAGGTGGATAGTTGTTAAAAGTAACCTACATTAAACTTGTGGTTGCTTAAATTCAGTACAATGACATGTGAGGTGAAGTGATATAGATAAATATTTAAACTCATGAAGTGCATAGAGGCACTTGACCTGTGTGGAAGACTGTCGTCTTATTATGAGCCATTGTTGAGATATAGAGCACATCTGTGAAAACAACTAATATGCTCAACCCTGTATGAAACATCTAAAAATACATGATGGAGAAGCTGTGTTGAATATGTAAGTGTAAGACTTTGCCACTGTGGGCAGAGCATGCAACTACTGTGTGATGTCGCGTTGCAGTTTTGTTTTTGTTTTTTGAGCTGATGAGCAAGCTACACATTATCAGATCAAGAGCTGTCTGAGAACTACTCAAAGAGAGGGAAACAGAGAGTGTGCAGCGTTTCCATGAGCAGTTTTTCTGCACCTTGACTCGTGTGTGTGTGTAGCATCAGCATCATGTTTTTGTTTATTTGTTTTGTTGGATTAAAAATAATTAAATAAACTGGTGATCATGCTTATGGATCACCATGGCACATATCTCCAGCCATATGGTTTATTTATGCAGATGAAAAAGTGAGTGTGAATGTGTCTGACATCACAGTGTTTTTGTGCGCTGTGTAAAAGTAATTGCCTTTGATTGTGAGTGAGAGCGGTGATTCTGCAGGTCACCAGCTATTGTAACGAAAAAAAAAAAGAGTGAAAAAGAAAAATCATAGGAAAAAGGTTTTGTGTTGATCAGCCAAAAACAACTACAATTTCATTTTCTGCTTTTAAGAAAAGACTGTTCACAAAAACACACACAGAGAGAGATGTGTGTTGATTAAGCAGTGATGATAATAATGAAATGTCTTAGTTTGTCACTTTCAGGTGAAAAGCAGACCTGAATCAATTTTCCACATGCAGCGGTCGGAAGAAAGTTATAGTTTAACATCATTGGAAACATGCAGGCCAAGTTTCTGGCTGACTTATTTACAGTGCCATGTGTTTCTCAACCTCACAAGCGAGCTCACTCCTCCCTGAAGATAAGGAATGCAGCTCCATGATAAAGAGACAGCAGCAAGTCCTGAGCACAAAAAGTCCCAGCAAAGCAGCAGCAATGTGGATAAACAGCAGCAGAAGAAGAAAGCAAACCCATCTTCCTGTCTGATTGGTTGAATTTCACGGAGGGGCGAGCAAGATGGCAGCGTGAAGAGGAGTTTTTGTTTGAGTTCTCAGCACGAGACACTTATTTGACGTCTTTCTGGCCTTCGGGACTTTTTTGGAGATCAGCGCGCTAAACTTGCTGGATCTGAGGCCAGGGTCTGCGGCGGCAGCATGTTGAAATGCTCAAAAAGGACTGAGTGACTCGGGCAAGCCACATGCGGCTAGCGACATGAAAGAAATGGACCCTTCATGATGCGTTCAACGTGCCAGCGCTGTGGTGGGAAAGGCTCCATCATAAACACGCCCTGCGCCGAGGTTCAGGCCAAGAAGAAGAAGACGATGACTTCCAAGCCCAAGAAGGTCTGAAGTCAGGTGATGGGGGCTGGTAAGAGGCCATAAAACTGGAGTGCTGAGAGGTCTGCAGCTTGGAAATAGCTGAGACCCATGTTGACGAACAACAAAACCAACTGGTATGTTTGAATGTTTATTCTACATACATTTGGACTCTGGTCCTATGGACAACGATGGAAACAACTGGAAGAGACATTCATGACGCCCTGCAGAACTTAAACCACTCTGCAGAGAGACATGTGATGTGCACACCTGGAGGAAGCACCACCAAGTTGAGATGTTTTTCAAAATGTTACTTTTTTAGTTTCACTATTAAATTAACAATTTCTTTGGTTGCTCGTAAGATGCAGTTTGCCATGAGATGAGCTCAATGAATGGGGTAACTGCTAATACATTTATTAAACTGTGTACCTTTTCAGTAATTTAGGGTGATTTGACATATGCTGAGTATAAAAATGTTTGCATTGAAACTGTCAGACATGAGGTATTCATACCTGGGAACTTTTCAAGCATAAAGGTCAAAAAGCGGGGAAATGTTAGATTTGTATTGTTGATTGTCATTTATGCTTAGAAATATTTACTTATATATGCTTATAGAGTTTTGTAATTAGTTGTAGATTGGTAGAGGTTTTGATCCTTGATAGTCGGCAAACTTTGTGTGTATTAGACAGCACTTTGGGAGCATGAGAGGTCATACCGTGTCTTATTATTTTATGGTAGGATTAACGTAGTTGCGTCTGTTCTAGTCTAAGTGCTCTTTGTTTGGATGAACTGCAGGACTTCCTCACCGTGTTATCTAGGATGAACCATCTAGGGTGAGGGGGAGGCTACCCTCTTCCTGACCAAGAATGTTTGACCCTTTGATCAGCAGTCCACACACACACACACACACACACATACACACACACACACACACACACACACACACACACACAGGCAAGGTACTCTTTGTTTGTATGTAGACGTCATATGTTAATGAACTTATGCATATTCATGTAACCTCAATAAAAGGACAGTGATACGGGAAAACGGACGAGAGCTACTGGGGTCAAGCGAAGGAACGGCGCTCTGTCTGGTTCTCTCCCGTGCACGAGTACCATGAAGAAGTTTGCCTACTTGTGTCTTGCTTGCAGTGTAATTATATTGTCTTAACGTTCCAGCGAATAGGTTCAAGCTACAAACCTAACAAACATGACGCTTGTTCTTATACATGTAATACATTTATTACCAACCTGAGAGTTTATCCGCTGGTCATTCGACATGACGAATGACTTCTGAAGTCTTAATTCAGCTCAAGACGCTGTAGATTCCCGTCAGTAACACTTTCGGTCCGCTAGTAAAACGTAGTTCTATTAATCTGCGCTTGAACCGGAACCGGATGTAAGTTCCAAAAAACTGAATTTTGGAACTGAAATTGAATTGTAGAACTGAAACTGAATGGTGAGAAGTGAAACTGAAATTATTCGAGAGCTGAATTTTTAAAGGATAAAATGCAGTTTCAAAGCAAATCAATTCATTTTCAAAATATAAAATTCAATTTCAATTAGTGATGATCATTTTCAAACCATAACTTCAATTTCAAATTAGACTAATTCAAATTCAGTTTTCAAAAGCATTTATTCAAGTTACAATTCAGATTCAATCTGAGCAATTCAAATTCAAATTGAACTTATTCAAATTCAGTGTCTGATGGCACAGATTTCTGCCCATATAAGCCTGCTTTAAATTTCTCAATACCTTTATCCCTGACCTGTCTGGTGTGTTCTTTGGACTTCATGGTGTTGTTGCTCCCAATATTCTCTTAGACAACCAAAGGGGCCTGAATAATTACACACGCCCCACTTTTCAGTTAATTATTTGTAAAAAATGTTTGGAATCATGTATGATTTTCGTTCCACTTCTCACGTGTACACCACTTTCTATTGGTGTTTCATGTGGAATTCCAATAAAATTGATTCATGTTTGTGGCTGTAATGTGACAAAATGTGGAAAAGTTCAAGGGGGGCGAATACTTTTGCAAGCCACTGTATTAAGTGTTCTTGTTTACTAGGCTGCTTCCAGGTCCTGGCTTCTGGGTTCCTCCCTTCCTACTTACTGGCTCCTCTTGTTTCCACCTTTTATGGAACTACAGACCTATCAGTGAATTCTGTAGTCGATGGATGCAATCCAGGGTCTAAGTTGGCTGAAGGAGCAATTCAGGGCTCTTTGTCATTTTGTTTTGTGTTTTAAGAGTGCACTGCTACTTTAAGTTTGTTAGGTTAGGATTCTAATGATTTTTATTTGTTTGTTTTTGAGTGATTGTTTGATTTATTTATTCATTGTTTCATTGTCTTGGTTACATTGACCTGAGGAAGAGAGCTGTAAGAGAGAGCTGCCAGCTTCTGTTTGCGTCAACCTTGATATCCACAAAACAATGGAAAACAGATGTAAAAGCCTGTTTTGCCTTGGTTTATGAGGCACGTCAAGTTTTCTTTCGACTGAGTTAGTGTGTTTGGTGTTTTGTTTAAAATTAAACTCATTAAGGTTGTGTTATTTGTTATATTGTCATTGGCTGTTTCTCTGAAGTTAATTTATGTTTCTACAAGTAACAATGTTAATAATAAATACAATTCATTATTTTTCTGCAACAAATCATTTAAATGTATTTAATGAATATTTAATGTCATGTTGTTTTGAGAATACTGTTATCAATTATGGCTTCCAAAAGACGCTATACAGGTCAAATGTGTGGCAAAAAATTGGAAATGTGGTGTATTTAAAGATTATATTTTTTTTCTCTCTCTTCGTGTATTTACTATTTTGCTTTTAGTTATTTTCTGTTGCTATATTTATGTTTTTGATTAATAAATTAATTTTTGTATTTTTCATTTATTATAGGATTTTTTATTCCTTTTTTTATTATTTGATTTTTATTTTGCCATAGTATCTTTAGGTTTTGTATAATTTTTAAAGTGTTTTAAAATTGTATTTAGTTTTAATTTCTGTATTATGTCTTTATAGTTTCCTGGTTGTTTTTGTCTTTGTTTAGTTTTAAATTGAGCTTTCATTTGTTTATCTTTTTTTTTTTTTTTGCTTGTGTCAGTGTGGGTGTAATCCCTCTTTTTTATGCTTTTCCCCAATGCTTCCATAACACTCTGACTGTGGACTGAGTTATGAGCAAACACCCCATGACCACCCATAGTCAGAGCTACTTAATCATGCACTCGGTGGGAATTGTCCAGCACTGGGGCTGATTTAGTAGCTCCTAGCTTTGGGTGTTATAGTTCAGCGTCACATCATTACTTTTTTACACCTTACATTGATTTGTTTAGTGGGGGAACAGCCTTGTTGTGGTCCGCAAGGGGATAAAATAAATAGTAGGAGAGATTGCAGTCAATTGTGCTTCCAGACACTGCACTCAGTGGCAGGTTACGTAGAATAGGAATGGGTTGGGGGGAAATGTGGAGGAATAACCACCAGGACCACCTTTCAGATGGACAATATATCTTGCCATATGCCTTTACCAACATGCACAATACCCTAACAATGCCTCAAGACTCCTTGTAGTTTTATGTGTAGAATCACCAAGGAGATGATTTTATGCTGTGACATTTTTCTTAGCTCCCAGACTGGCATGATTCTAGAAATATTTCATCATTCATGTAGTTTAAGCAGCAGACAAAACCTACCTGGCCTGAAAATGACCAGGCCTGCTGACTTATGCTTTGGAGTCAAAAGATACCTAATATTGTTTAACAACTGTATAAAGGCAAAGAGCCTAAGAAATGGAACTGCAAAGTGGGGTTACTCAGTCATTGAAAATATAATGAAAAATCCAAATTAAATATAGTTTAAAAAAATGATTTATCTGAGGCACTATAGGTCAATTACTATTTAATTTCAAGCTCTATGTGCCTGTTCAGACAGACATGGGAAAAAAAATGGAATAACTTTTGTTTAGAAGTTTCCAGCTCCAGCTGCACTCTGACAGATCACTATTTTTCTGAATTTGTTTTGCATTATGTTGCCAAGTGCAGAGCACACAGCACACAGGTGGTGGACAGTGTGAGGAACGAACAGGTGGGAGGTTCAAATGAGGCAGTGCAAAACTTGTATTAATCTACAAGTTTCTGCTGAGAAGACAAGTTGTAGAGTCGGCTATAAGGTAATCAAGGACGTGGCCTTGGTAATTGTCATGCATAAAAGAATAGAAGAAAAATGGATATAAAACCTAAGCAGTTGACAGATGGGGTTTTTTCCACTTAGTTAAAATGTTTAGTGCTTGCTGTGTGATAAGATGTTGGAGGTTCCATTTTTTTAGGGCAGAAATACCGGGGTTACTCGCATATCTCACGGAGGAATAAACCATACACACGTTGTTTAGAGTTTTACATCAGAGGGACACACCTTCCTCTGCGCCATCATTTATTGCACACACACTTCCGTATTTATACCTTTCAGGTTAAGAGCACATACATATATGATAGGGCAACACCCCCACTTGCTCTTAACACTATACATTACACATTTACATGATATACATATTTACATGATATTCACATATCAACGTTTTATGTTCCAAACAAAATATGCGTAAATTTATCTATTTTCACTTTACTTACAGACTTAGTCATGATGTCTGCTACCATGTCTTCTGTTGCACAATACTTAACTTGTACTTCCTTCTCAGTTATAGCAGACCTAATAAAGTGATACTTGATATCGATGTGTTTACATCTTTGACGGTTTATAGGATTTTTGGACAATGCAATTGCACCTTGATTGTCTGCAAGAATGGTAACTGGTGAATATTGCCTTTTAATGTCCATGCCATTAAGTAGCTGTGAGAGGTATAAGCTTTCTTGTACTGTGGCGGCCATCGCCATGTACTCTGCCTCGCACGTTGACAAAGCTACTGTAGCTTGCTTCCTGGTTTTCCAGCAGATCACTGGCCCATTTTTGGATAGTACAAAACAATAACCCGTTGTACTTCTCCTGTCACTCAAGTCTGTGGCCCAATCTGCATCGCTGTATGCTATAAGATTTAGGTTTCCTTCTATCCTTTTATAGCACAGCTCTTTGTTTAGTGTCCCCTTAAGGTAACGTAATACATGTTTTGCTGCTGTCCAATGATGCTCTTTTGGCTCAGACAGGGATTGTGACAGTTTGCTCACTATCCAACTCAAATCTGGTCTTGTACATGTCATTAAGTAAATCAAACTGCCCACTAATTCTCTATATTTTCCTGAATCAACTGATTCACCATGTGCACCAAAATCATTTTTGAGTTCACAAGGAGTAGAACGTGGCTTACAGTCAGACATTTTGAACTTTTCCAGGATTTTTGTGATGTACCGTGTCTGATTTAGTCTTATCTCATGGTTCTCTTGTATACAGTCAATACCCAAGAAATGTTTGAGCTCACCAAGATCCTTCATTTTAAATTTCTCATCCAACATTTGTTTCACGTTTCTGATAGCGTCCTCACCGTTGGCAGCTATGATTACATCATCAACCCAGATGATAAGAATCACTGTCTCACTCGCTGTCTGTCTGGAATATACACAATGGTCTACAGGATTTTGTTTGTAACCTTTTTCACATAAATGGTCATGTAACATCTTATTCCAGTTCCTGCCAGATTGTTTCAAGCCATATAGTGATTTGTTTAGTTTACAGACCAGTTTTTCACCTGTGTCTGACTTTACTTCAAAACCTTCTGGTTGCTGCATATACACCTCACAATCGATTGGGGCGTGCAAATAAGCAGTCTTCACGTCCATTTGATGGAGTTTAAAGTTGTGCTGTACTGCTAATTGCATCAGCGTACGCACTGACGTCATATCTGCAGTCGGCGAAAAGGTTTCTTTGTAATCAATGCCTTGAACTTGGCTATAGCCTTTAGCAACATATCTTGCTTTAAATGTTTTAGTCTGATTTGGGTTCTCTTTTATCACATACACCCATCTCCCCCCCCACTGCATTTTTACCTTCTGGCAGCGTGGTTAAAGTAAACGTATTATTGTCTTTCAAGGATCTTATTTCATCTTCCATAGCATCTGACCAACACTTAGAGTTCGATGACTGCATAGCTTCTTCAAAAGTCTTTGGTATGTCGTACATCACCCTGTAACAGTAATCTACAGTCAGTGATGTTTGGTCGTCTTCTGCAGTTTGGACATAGTCTTTCAGGTAATCTGGCCTTCTCCTGTTTCGTTTGGGATATCGTTCAGACTCTGTTCTATCACTCTGTTTGTCTGAGTTTTGTGCATCATTTATGCCATTGTCCTGAATGTCACTTTCAGGTTCCAGGATCATACTTTCATCTGATCTCTGGTCATTCCCTGTTTTGTCCTTTCTAGCGGGGTACTTCAAGATGTCCCCTGGAGTCAAAGCATCATCTCCATTGTCATCAACCTGAGTGGTCTGGGTTTGGTGCTCAACTACACTTTTAGTGAGGAACTTGACCAACCTATGTCTAAGAACTCGTCCTGTTTTAGGGTAGTAGATTAGCAACCCGTTCTCACTCCCAAAGCGTAACATTTTACGCTAGGTGACAAATCGTCACCATATTACGTTTTCGGCTACCCACCACGTTCCTAAATGACGACCTCGGAAAAAAGAGGACATATGAGAACCGTCTGGACTGAATCTACACATGTTCGCTCTTTTTCTTCAAATCGCTTAGAAACACGCTATTTAACATCATTAAAGACCTGGTTAAGGTCAGGAATAAGGTTATGGTTAGGGCTAGGGATAAGGTTAGGTTTAGGGCTGGAATACAGGGCTGGAACGTCTATTACCGCGGGAGTGTCATTAACTGGATTTCAGCCATAACCCGCCGCGTACCATAAGAACGCCGAAGGTCTCCTTTCGCGTTCCCCAGGAACGCCGCGGGACGTGACAAAACGTCGACATGTTACGCCTCGGGAGTGAGAACGCTCTGAGATTAGATACGACGGACTGTTTTTATCGTAACCCACAAAAACTCCTTCGTCACATCTTGCGTCTAACTTTTTTTTGTTGTGCCCGTAACCATAGCAAACTGATCCAAAAATCCCCATCCTCGACATGTCTGGCTTCTTTCCTGTCAGCATGTAATAAGGGGTTTGCTTTGTGCGTCTGTTGTAACACCTATTACGAATTACTGCGGCAGTCATAACAGCATAAGTCCATAATCTTTTTGGCAGGTTACTTTCGATCAACATACACCGTGCCATTTCAAAAAGTGTTCGCCATTGTCTCTCGGCAGTCCCATTTTGATGAGGTGAATACGGCGCTGATGTCTCATGCCTTATCGTGTTTTTATTTAACAATGTCTGAAACTCTTTAGATGTAAATTCAGTTCCATTGTCTGATCTGATTCTCTTTACTTGCCCATAGGGGGCGACGTCTGCCAAAAACTTTTCAGTTGCTTTTACGGTGTCACTTTTAGCCTTTAGAAAGTACACAAACATTGTGCCTGAGTAATCATCAGTAAATGCTTGTACCTGAACCCGTCTTTAGCTTCTGGTTCTATCGGTCCAGCTAAGTCAGTGTGCACTAGCTCTAATGCTTCTTCTGCTCTTTCATCAGGCTCTCTATTCCTGGTTTGGATAAATTTGCCTTTTGTACACACTTCACAGTCTTGGTAATGTTTAGCTTTACCTTTTATTTTCATACCCTCGGTAATGTCCTCTAGTTTAACCAAGTCTTCATAGTTGCAATGGCCGAGGATTTTGTGCCAAGTTTCTACATCATGACAGCCATTGCATTCGTCGTTGTCAACATAATGATCAGATGTAACACTGTTCAGATAGTATAGGCGTTCATATTCACTTATCTTAAACCTTGTCCCGTTCTTATGGATAAGCTGGTTGCAGCCCTTCTTGAAGGTTACTGAGGCTCCTTTGGCCGTTGCCCCCTGAACCGAGAAGATATCTTGCGGGTAAGAGGGAATGTAAAGTGCTCCCTCCAGTGTCGCCTTCACCTTTCGTCCCTCGCTGTCTTGTAGATAGACCTCCACATCTCCCCTCTTCAGTGCGACCCCACTCGTCCTCGTTCCGTCAGCTAATTCCATGAAGTGTCTTCCAGGTGTGAATGTCTCATCAAAACTCTTAAATCTCTGAATGTCCGAAATAATGTGAGAAGTGGCCCCTGTATCAACCATTAGGCCTCTCTGTTTCAGCCCTTGATTTCCACAGTCTTTGGCTTTGAACGCAAAACTATGATCTTCTGCATCAGTTACGTGTTTAGCAGTAATCTTCTTTCGTCGGCGACAGTCGCTGTCCTTATGCGTTGAGCTTTTACAGTAACCGCACCACTGCTTCACTTTTTGTTCTTTCCTTTCGGTCTTTGTGTAACACTCACGTGCTATATGACCCTCTTTTCCACAGTTGTAACATATTATTTCTGCATTGTCTCTCTCTTTCTTCCAGTTATTTGCCTTCATCACATTGTCTTCAGAACATGTGGCCTTTTCGGTGCTCTCGTAGCTTCTTAATTTAGCTTTGAATTCACTAAATGTCATTGCTTTGTCACTGTGGGTTACATGTATGGCAAACGGCTTGAAAGATTCAGGCAACCCTTTTAGCACCATTGCAATAAGCAGTCCGTCACTTAATGTCTCTTCTGCATTCCTCAGAGCTGTAATGGCAGTCTCAGCCCTTATCATATAGTCTGTGACGCTCTCACTGGGAGTTTTCTGTAGCGACGTTAGCTCCGTGTACAGGCTAATCACACGTGGTGTCCCCTTACCGGCGTAGTGCTCTCTCAGAATCTCCAACGCTTTTCGTCCGTCATCCTTGGCATCTCTCATCACGAGTGAAAGACTTCTATCATCCAATACTTGGATTAGCTCTGCATAAGCTACTTCATTCTTTTCATCCAAGTCCTTGTCTTCTTCCTCCGACTCGCCGGGCTTGTTCAGAATGGCAGCCTTTAGCCCAAGTAGCCGCAGGTATCCCAGGAACTTTGTTTCCCACAGTTCATAGTTTCTCTCGTCTCCGTCGAAGCATAGACGGTTCCACCGGCTTCCCACATCCCTTCTGGGCCCATAACCTGTTGGAGGTTCCATTTTTTTAGGGCAGAAATACCGGGGTTACTCGCATATCTCACGGAGGAATAAACCATACACACGTTGTTTAGAGTTTTACATCAGAGGGACACACCTTCCTCTGCGCCATCATTTATTGCACACACACTTCCGTATTTATACCTTTCAGGTTAAGAGCACATACATATATGATAGGGCAACATAAGAGGACTAGTGCAGACCCAGTCCCTTGAATCATCAGCTGTTCCATGAATTTCCTGCAAAGACCTGCAAATAACTAGTGATGGGATTTCCGGCTCTTTTTAGAGATCCGGCTCTTTCGGTTCGGCTCACTAAAAAGAGCCGGCTCTTTCGGCTCCGAACCGGCTCTTCAGGTTGTTTTGTTGCTTTAATTAATTTATTATTAACAATAATATAAAATTATGCACAAAAGGAATTACTAACGTAAAAACAAGTGGTTTTATTTATATATGTTTATATATAAATATATGCGGTGGCCCCTAGAGACAAAACACGTACAAACTCCAAAACACATTTCTAGCATGAACTGAACTTCCAAAGCAGAGCTACTAGATCACTTAAATTACACAATTGAAAGCATGTGTGTATTGTTTGTGTATTTATACACAGGCACTCATATATATATATTCAAATAATTTAAAAAAAAGTTCATTTACCTGTTACTACCACACACCAAATCCGGTCGTTGGTACTTGCTGGCTTGTGTAGCCACAAGATAACAAAGGCTCAACACTGCGCCCAGCATCCTGGAGCACTTCTGTTGTCGTTTGTACGTGTTTTGAGTTTTTATGTGCTTCTGAGTTTTTACGTGCTTCGGAGTTTGTACGTGTTTTTACGTGTTTTGGAGTTTTTACGTGTTTTGGAGTTTGTACATGCTTCAGAGTTCGTACGTGATTTGAAGTTTGTATGTGCTTTGTCTCTAGGGGCCACCGTAAATATACTTTTATTTATTCACTCCACATAAAATGTAATAAATAAATCATATAATACAAAAATCAACTATTCACATTTCAAGTTTTAACTATTTAAATTTTCAGCTTTTTCCTTTCACAAATTTAAAGTGAAAAGAACACAAAACACTGCAAACCACAACACAATTAAATATAAATTATAATATGAAAACAAAAAGAACATGCATATTCTCTGTCATATGGACCTGCATGAATAAACTTTCTCAATCCTTTATCATCTGCAACCGAAAATAGTTGTGGATGATTACTATACCTTTCTAATGTTGTTGTCCCTGCCTCTCTTTCTCTCTCTCTGGCTCTGTTCCTGTGCTACTGAGTGTAACTACCGCCCTTCCCCCCTCTGCCCAGCGTAAAGCACAAGGCTCGCGTGCAGAGTGAAGCGGAAAAAAAGTGCGAGAGAGAGGCTGAGAGAAAGAAAGAAAAAAAAAAACCCACGTGACGGCTCGCGATAAGGAGCCGGCTCGCGTCGTTCACGTCAAAGAGCCGGCTCTAAGAGCCATTTCGTTCGCGAACGACCCATCACTACAAATAACCAGTGACAAGGGCACCAGAGCAAATTGCTTGTATTTGAACTGCCAGGCAGGGTATCATTTGGTAAGAAAAAAAAATGGTCGCTATGTAAGAAATGTTCAAAATACTTACCTTGTACAGTGTCTCTGAAGCACCCTCTGTGTTCACTCTGGCCATGATGAAGGTTAGAATACTTTCCTTTCGCTCCAGACAGCAGGACTCAGTAAAAAACAGCTCATGCAGACAATTGTATCGGTAACAGTGGGGTTATCAGACTTTTCAAAGCCAATTTAAAACAAAATATATAATATAAATATATGAGTGTACACTGCTAGGTTGTAGGGATATTAGAAGTTTTTCTTCTATTTGGATACAACTATGAAGCCAGTGAATCCTACAATAACGAGATCTGGGGGCTGTAATACAGTATGTTAATGGGGATATGTTGTGCTTGCTGGGTTCATCGACCTACCTACTATTTGTACCCTTGAAAGGCAGATTCACTCCAAATGAATTGTTCTAAATGATAACATTTATCTTATGACTAGACATGTCGACAAAATACCAAATGAGTGAATATACAGAAGTGTGCAAAAACCTTAGGCCAACTCTTATTTCAGTAAATGGGAAATAGGTCATTTACTGATACGAGCAAACTGTCATGAAATACAGTATGTAAGTGTTTACAAATTTCTAATGAGCTTGAACACCAACATATATATGACCACGTTTTACAACACAGCCTGATCTTTCGTTCTCTAAGTAGTCTTCAATAATAGTTCTCCAGGCTTCTTGGAGGATGTTCAAAGCCCTTGTTTGAATGTCGGCTGACTTTTGTTGTTGTTTCTGTCAAAATGATCCCACACTGCTTCAAGAATGTTCAGGTGCAGGCTCAGCAGGAGGCTGATAGTGTTCCATTGTGTGTTTTTCTATCATGCATTGGCAATGTTTGGGATCATTCTAAATAAAAAGAAGGTGTTGCCAATCAGACATGATCCAGATGATATTGCATGGTGGCTCTGTATGTGATGGTATTTTTCTGTATTCATGATTCTGTCAGATCCCCAACTCCACTGGATGAAATACAGCCCTAAACCATGGCAGAGCCTCCACTACATTTTACACATGGCTGTAGACACACACTGTTGTGTCTCTCTCCTGTCTTTCTCTGTACTTATTGAAAACAATTTGAACCAGAAATTTCAGATTTGGATTCATCAACCTGTCTGACCTATTGATACTGATTTTCAGGCATATTATGTCTCACTGTTTCTATTTGTTAAGCACAGCTTCTTAACAGCCACTTTTCCACATTCAGAACATTTGGATGAGACCACTTTAAAAAATTTGAAAAGTCTGGCTTCTTAGAATGTGTGGCTCCACTTTTGCACAGTACCTATTTTGGAAGAATGGTGTTATGTCCCTGTGCTTTGAAGATCTCATTAACGTCTTTCAGGCTACACTGAAGCTATTCACAGTGGCTCAACCGTTTACTAAGACACATTCGTTTGGATTGTTCTGAGATGTTTATGTATTGTAATCTCTGAATAAAGTTTTTAAATCATTTTTCATGGAGAAATTCTTCTCAGTATTAAATCATGCTCCTGCATGTTCTGTAGTATCAACCCCCTGATATCAAATGTAATTACACATTTCCTGTTGCATTTTTTTTTTGTGTACGTCTGTCTACCTCTTCCTTTCATTTTGTCCTTTCAGTGGGCTGAGGAGTTGTAGAACACACTCCCCCACAGCTGCTTCAGGTGGAACATCAATCTGTGGCCACCTGATAATTCTATCAACAACAGCAGACTAATTACTTAGACCAACTGTGCAAAAATTACAGTTTAAATATTTAAATATAAATCGGATATCTAAAATGATCAGGAAAATGTGTTTTAATTAGCAGCAAAATGTGTTGTTTGGCATTTGTTATTAAAACCAAAATCATTAACGCAGTGTGTATTTATTTATGTGACTCTTACACAACCTGCCATTTTATTTTGCATGAAAAACTTCATGTCTTAATCCAGTAGCCATCTGAAGACAAGAAAACACATATGTTCCAAAATCTGCAGTGGCAGATTTGAGAAGTTTGTGTACCATAGACAAACAATGCCAGGTGGTATTAAAAAAGAAACACACATGTACACTGGACTTTAGTATTTTTGAGCCCAGACCAGTTTCTAGGCAACCAAGTGTGGACAGGCTGATTTTGGTACCTTCAGACTTCTGATGATAAGCTAACCAGCTGCTGGCTCCACAGTCAAATCTAACGAGGGGTATCAACCTCCTCATCTGCCATGATTAAGCCTTCTTCTAAACAATTTCAAAATAAACCCTAAAGGTTAATTTGGTTTTGTAGAAAGAAATGTAAAAGTTATAGTGCCTTGCATTGAAGCATATGAGGCTAGGAAAGTCCTGCTTATGTTTGAATGCAGCACTAATTTGTCTATTTTCATGCAGCATTGCATGAATTCACCACACTATCAGTCTGAGCTTTGAATGCATTACAGAGCAACAGCTATACATCATAAATAAAACAAAGTCTTATAGAAGCAGTGGCTGGTAATACACTTAACAGGACAATGTACACGAAACCATCTATCAATGATAAAAACCACCGTTCCTAGTTTCCTGCAAAAGAAGCTAACAACAATAAAACAACCGCAATGAAACTACTGAACTGTGACCCTTTAATATTTATATCGTGTCCATGTCCCATTCCTCCAGCCTGACCATTCTTCCAGAATTGACTGGATGAAAAGGCGTGTCCAATCAGCTTGTGGCATAATCATTCCAGAGCTCCATGAAAAATGGATTGTGGGTTTACTGACAGAGAAGTGTAGGAATGGTAGAGGTGTGTGGTAGAGGATAATATGTGTGTGTGTGCATGTTTGCGTGCGCGTGTGTGGAAGGAATAAATACTACTGCACACAGGTTGGGTTCCCTGGACAACAGCAATCAATAAAGCATTAAAACGATCACAGAAAGGGGAACAAGATGTTGCAGCCATCTGGAACTGGTTATGGTATTAATTCATTTGGGAAGGCTCGCTCTCCACATACATCATCTACAAACAGCAGATTCAATAGAGCAACGTGGAAGTCTCAAGCCCCCACTGCAGTGGAAATGGCACAAATGATATTGTTGCTGTATTTCCTTTGGAGAGCTCCTTTCTTTGTCAGTTAATATTATAGCCTGCAGGAGAAAAACACTCGAGCTAGCAGAAGCCACATATATATTTATTTAACAGCATGCCTTTTATTCTTCAAATTTTACATTTATAGTGTTAGAATTTTGCTTTTGTTTTCAATGTGTAGTTAAGGTCAGTACTGTGTAACTCCCATCAATAAAAAACAACTTCAAATTCTACAGTATCTAACTCGGGGTTTCATGCTGTGCAGTCACAATAGAGGTATACATGTGACTGAATAAACTGCTACACAGTGATTCCTGGAGGTCGTCAGGGCTATACAATCTGAATGTTTTCAATACAGTAAAATATATAAAGGTAAACGCTGGCTGTTTAAAACTGGAAGAGTCATGGTGTGAAGCTGCTGCTACAAACACTGAAATTTTGTAAGAAAAATGTTGCAATAGTGTAATATTTTAATTTTTCACTATGGCACATAATCTGTCAAACCCTGCCTGCATTTCCAACTACGCTTTATCTGTGCTTAGGTTTTTTTTTTTAATCTACTGTTTTGCATCTAAACCTAATGCAAAGTTTATACTATTAACAGACTCCCCACATGCTAGCATCTACATGATCCAACATGCAGGTCCCATCCCTGTGAAAAATCCACAGCTAAATATCTCCCAATTTTTAAAATCACCACAGCTTTAAAGGATATTTTTAAAATCTGCAAAACAGTACTGTGCAAACATCTCAATCTCAAAATACTCTAGAAAGAAAACACATTTTAACTGTCTGTCATAAGAGGCCTGGTTCCATGAGTTTGCAGTTTGTTTTTGGAAAGCAGCTGTAATCGTCCGCTCCAGCTGATGTTGTCTCTTCTCTGTAGATCACCTGCAAATCATCAGATGCAATCAACTACCATTCAAACGGACCAGCGCGGACATTCAGTCTTCACCAAATTATCAGGTCACTCAGTGTGGTAAACCAGCCAGTCCAGCTAGGCGTTTTCTAATGATTGTTTCCTGTGCATTAACAAATCTTCTCCTTGTCTCCAACGTTTACCCAACACCCCTCGGATTTAGTCTCATGTGCTTTCACCCACCTCAGACGAACGCCGCTTATTTCCTGCCACCTTGGATCACCACTCACCTGTTGGCCATTGCCACTGTTATTTCATATAAATGATTGCCTGATTGAATAAAGATTTTTCAACTACCTCTTGCCTTCTTGCCTTGCCTTTTCCTGTTTTGCTGGAGTCCTAAAACTTTAGCTTGCTAAATCTGACAGTGGTACTGTGCTACTAGCAACCTATTGCTAAAACACAGAATGTTCTCCCATTTCTTTTGTTGAATCTATGAAAAATGCCAAACATAACAGTTTGACAGGCATGAAAGAGTATTTTTGTACACAGAAGGCAATTCCTAAGGAGCTACCTAAAAAGAAACAAAAGAAATTTGATACATCTTGGCAAGAAATGGGAAAAAAATCCAGCAAAGACCAGACAAAAGACCTGTGATATGTATCAGACTCTTTAGTTGAGCCAGCTACTGCTCACTGGTAACTCATCAGAAATGTTCTCAGTAGAAGGATTGCTGTCAAGAAACGAATCTTAAGGAAAGAAAATGGGAAGACAAGGCCGAGGTATGCTAAATTAAGCAAGTGCTGTACTGAAAAAGGTCTCATTGAGTTAAAAAAAAACTTTGTTTTCAAATTGATTGAATTGTCATCAATAAGTATACAATAGTACAAGTGAGATGAACAAAAGAACAGTGAGTGTCTACATCTGTAAAACATGGTGGAGGCTCTGTCATGGTTTGGGGCTTCATTTCTACCAGTGGAGTTGGAGGTCTTGTCAAAATTGATTAAATGATAAACAGAAGAATAAGATTTATTTGCAAGCAAGACAGTGATCACTAACACACTTCTAGTGCATAAAAGCATGTCTGGTTAGAAAAACACATCAGTCACAGACTGGACCTCGACAGTGTGGAATGATCTTGACAGAGAGTATAACAAAAGGCAGACAACATCAAAGAAGCATTTTAAATGTCCTTGAAGAAGCCTGGAGAACTATTTCTGAAGACTGCTTAACGAAATGACAAGAAAGCTTGTCTAAGAGAGTTCAGCCTGTGTTTAAGAATAAAGGTGGTCCTCCAAAATATTGACTTTCTACCTCGTTAGAACGGTAGAAACGTATATACCATATCCTTATGTATGTCTGCACAGGTTTCAATAAATCACTGCACCTATTTCCCATTTTTTCTAGCAAAATATAACGGGATGGGGGTGCAAATGAACACATTTTAAAAAATAAATAAGATCCACAGCAGCTGTGAGGTGTTGCTTTGCACTGTATTCTCTAAGAACAAAATGCCATTTCTTTTAGGAGCTGGTTGAATCAAAAATAGATTTTAATGAAGCTTAAAAGGGTAAAAAGCTAAAAGGAAAAAGGTGATATATCAGTGTTAGCTTTTACCTCATAAAATACCCACCCACATCCAAAAAAGAGAAACTTATTCCATACTATGTGTTTCTGGTGTCTGTAGCCAACAAGCTAAAGCGACAGGTCGTAATCGCTTTTACTGATATCAATGCAAGGCTTTGTAGAGTGGTACAGGAAGCAATAAAGGACATCTTTAAACCCCAAATGAGCCTCTGAACACCATTGTCTGCATGACAAGCCATAAGGCTGTCACAGGGGAGAGTCTGAAGAGGAGAAGAGGAGGGAGTATTTTCATTGTTATGGCTTTTACCTTTTTTTTCCTGGAAAAAGAATCTGTTATGATCGAGGGACAATCTGTTCTGCTTTCTTTAAGCTTCCTTTACTTTTGCCTCACTCTCTCTGGGCTCCCGCATATTAATAACAATCAGTGTGCTGGTTGGTAAACAAACCAGCAGCCGCTCCTGCCTGGCTCCGGAGCACTGCATTAAGGAGCCAAGTGCACTCCGTGTTTTTTACACACTGGATGCACAAATATAATAAAGCCTCATGTAGCAATTTCGGATGCAACAGCAGTCCATGGCCAAATGGAGGACACTGAAGATGCATCTGTCCGGGTATTGACAAAGACAGAGACAATTACCTCCATCCTAAGAATGCTTTATTTTATTTATTTATTTATTTTTTCTAAATATAACTTCAACACAAACATCTACAGGCACATGCATACCCACTCAGACACACACACCATTAAATTTTACATTCTGTGGCAGATTATATCAGCGAGCAATTTCCTGCTCTCTTGCATCATGTGGAAGAACAAAAGTGGCAGAAAATAAAAACACATATTAGACCGTACGAGAATGGGGAAATCACCGGGAAAGTCACAAACCTCCTTAATATGGTTTAGGAAGAGCACAGACTAGAGATAAGTGAGAACAAGCAAGTAATATGCTGGAGCTCCCATTGAGGATAGTGCTTACTACGCAAAAATACTGTAAAAAAACAACAACGGAGAGTTTCATCAATCCTTTATCATAGAGGGCCTGATTCTGTACCAGCAAGTTGCACTCTAAAATGAGCTTTCCTCCTGTTGTGCCCTGCGTGCATGCATTTATTTTTGTTTGGCATTTTGAGGACTAAAAAAAAAGTGGCCTTAAGGTGTTGCAGTGAGTCGGGCGCTGTACTCCTGCATTCAGGGATTACGAAAACAAAAAGAACAGAGGAGACACAGAATTAGGTGCTTGCTGTATGTAAGATATTTTATGCTTGAACCGTACCACATGTTCCAGTCTCCAATAATCCACTGTTAGTTGAGCGTGGTGATACAATCCAAACCCCCACATATGGCCCGTATATGCTGCAAAGTCTTGCTCACTTTCACCATATCCTTTGCTGTACATTTACTACTTTTTTGGCTGCTTTCGCTTTCATAAAATCAGCAACTGTGTAGCTTTTTTGCAGTTCCTTGTCTCTGGATCCCTTCCTGGAAGTTATTTACAGTACCAGCCAAGCTAAGATATTATTAAACAAGCCTCTGTTGTTTTTTTTCCTTTCCTCAGATTATAGATATAAATGTGAGCCCAAACCATATTGTCAGATCTAGGGCTTCATTTACCTACAGAGACAGAGAAAAATAATAATAAGCGAGTGACAGCAATGACAAAGTAAGTCATACCTTTTTTCTAGCATAGGAAGAAAGTCAGATGATGTTGCCTAAAGCCACCAAGCAAAATCATTAAGGGAAGTCATTTCTCCATGAGGAAAAACAGCTTCAAGCTGTGAGTAACACAACAAGAGTCTTGCAGAATCCCAAAGTTAATCCACTGCACCACCACATTTGACATACTGTTTGTCTCAGTGCCTCTTTGATCAAACATCACACAGATATGCAATGCAAGGGTAAACAGTGGACGATCACACTGTTGGGCATTCAGCCCAGAGCCACAGAGGGCTTCTAGTCATGCACAGAGACATCCAACATCTCAACGAATTGCTGTTTGTGATCGATGGTTACAGTTGCAAAACCAACTGATTCCCGTGCGCAGAGAGCCAGACACTAGCTCCTCTCTCACTCTCATTTGCGTCACTTGTTCCTGCGGCGAGGATAACATATTTTCAATAACACCTGTTGTTACCTGTGAGCGTATTCCTCATTATTCTATCTACAGCTGTGGCTTCATTTTTAACTCTGTGATTTGTGACTTGAGGGAAAACGTGTTGGTTTTGAGAAATTGGCGTGCGCTCACACACAGAGGCTTGTGTATCCTCACGCATGTACACAATCCGACCCCAGCGCAGAAATTGATTTCACAAGGAGCCGGTTTGGCCCAGATGAGAACGATGGTGTTGGAGCACAGCAGGTGCGTAGCACTGAGCGAGGACAGTCTATGTGAGCTGCATGGCATCGCCAAATCCTACCATATCTGAAACCTCATAGGTGCATGGCAAACACGGAGAGCAAACACACATTGCTGTTCACCCAAGCAGGCGTTTGTTAAGGCAAGGACAAAGAAAAGCAGCAGGGACACAAAAATCACTGACATGATGCGTGATTTATTTGTTGTTGTTTTTTTAATGAGAGCAAAAAGCAATACTACCTCCAAATATTTTATTCAGTCTATTATTTTTTAGAATTATTCATTTTTGTAATGCTGTGTTCACGCCTGCAGTTGGAAAAAGAAAAAATAATGAAAGCATGAAAAGAGTCCCACTCAATAACAAAAACTCTCTGATGTACATAAGCTATACTTATGAGCATACAAGAAAATCATGTACACCGAAGAGATAGTAAAACAAAGAAATGAACTTAATGTATCAACTTTCACTTTATACAAGTGCTGTAGAAGAAATAAAGTAATTAAAAGGTGTGGTAAACACCACATACGCTATATGGATGAAAGTAGACTTAGTGTGCAAGAGCTGTTGTCCATGGAAACTCATGACACAAAGTTCCCGGAGTACAGTTTTTGTGCTAATGCTAATGAAAGAAAAGGTTTGGATCTCTGCAGTTATCGAGTCAGCAGAGTGTTTGGTGACTTTTACGCAATATGTGACTCAGCACTCGGTGACGATGCTCTGTGACTGTATGTGGTCTGACACTGTGTGGCTGAGTTGCTGAACACTTCCATTTTCCAAATATACCATTTACAGCTGATTAAGAAATATTTAGGAGGCAAGACGTTTGCGGCACCGTACCATAATATCATGCTTGAATTCATTGGGCACTTTCGAGTTCTTCTTTTCCTTCACAGATCTTTGTAAAGGCAGGCTGCATCGCTAGGCCTTGATATTATACACTTGTGGCAACAAGACTGAAAATACCTTCAAAGATTAAGAGGTGTGACCCAGTTCTTCTGGCCATATCGTGTAGCTTGATAATATCACTGACCCCCCACTGTTGAGTACAACCACAGTGAAATAAAAGAGCAAAGTACACAATCACAATATACTGCTGTGAATTCTTAGTGGCTCATATTACGTAAACACATCAAATCAAGGTGAATTTTATTCATTGCTATCTGCATTTTGTATTTGATTTGTGCTGTCTGACCTTGTCAAGAGGACCCAAAGGAGATGAAAGACCTGAGGTCCTGACGAATCTCATTCAAGCTTAACATTGGTCTTGTTCTAATGGACAATCAGCACTCTATATCTGGCTGACATTTTCCTCTGGCTTATCATCTGCTTTGTCTATGTGCCGGAGCAATGTCTGGGCCTGTGATTACACCCTGACCTTTAGCTCAACACGTAGATAAACAACACAAAAAGCTGAAAAATAAGAGGACATGCACGATCAAAAATCTCCTGCTGAGGATCAAGAGGTATGTGTAATCAAGATTTACAAGTAATGGTTTATACTGGTCAGCAGTGCAGCAGTGGACATACTGGTAGCTTCTTGAGAGCTACAAAAACAGCTCTTGATGGATGGAGAGAAAACTTTAACAATCAGACAACCCCACTGGAATGTGTTTTCTTAGAGGGATAGTGGTGACAGTTGGAAGAAAAAAAAATCCTTTTAACAGAAAGAAACCTCCAGCAGAACCAAACTCAGGGAGGGGCAACACAGAAACAAAACTGCAGCTTGTTAAAAACATATATTAAAAAACATCAGTTTTCTGCAAGTTAAGATAAGGTTGGTTACTATAAACTGTATATGAGGAAAAGACAATTTTAATGTTTGTTTTTCACATGTGCATTTAAATTATGACTCGAAAATTAACACTCCAAGTTGTCCAATAAATGCTCTAATTTATTTCATATTAAAATAATTTTATATCACATATATAAGACTAAGATAGCATAAAATGGGTTACTCACATAAAGTAGACTTTAATAGACTACTTGCACTGGGAAACAAGGATGCACTTTAATCTAAACTTTGATCTATCTGTTGTATTGATGATTCATACATTTTTACAGTTTACTTTTAAACAGTCAACTTTGTGCATAGTTGCTGATGCAGATCTCTACCATAACTACACTGCTTCACCCCGTTTCTCCTCATTTATTATTCATGTTGGTCTCCACGCCTTCAAACCAGCCCATGCAACAGTAGTTGGTTTAGCTGCTTCCTTTCCTCTGTTCTCTCTTCTTCATTGATTTCTGCAATCTGCATCTGCACCCCGGATTAGTGCGTTTCTCCTGCGGTTGAATAATCATGTCTGTCTGCCTGTACACTCATTAACACTTTGTACAACAAATAAAGTAAACCACCCACATCAACATGTTAATTACCACAATTACTTGGTTTTCATTGAGACAACTGTACCTCTCCTGATCTATTATGGCAAATAAATTGCACTATTGATCTTAATTTTACCTTGCAGTTTTACCGCACGGTACTTCAGGTAACGATCTTAATAAAACCAGAATGGTTTGTGCACCAAAACATCTTTTAAGTCGTGGAGTTTTATTGCATTTGACTGTCAGCATTCAGTATAATCAAAGACTTTAAAATTAATGTCATGCAAGCTAATTTTAAACTTCTTACATGCCACACTGTTCAAGTTTGAATGACTACATAATGATAGGACTAAGAAAGAGACGCTTTGTGTAAATTTCACCTCTAAATATAAACCGAAGCTCCTTCATGTCAAAGCACTGAATACCAGCTTGATTACTAGACTGCCATAATTTGCCAAGTACCATCTTTAAAATCTTTTTTTTTTTTTTTTTTTACATTTTTGATAACTATACCTCAAACATAAAAACAGACAAACAAAAACCATTGTGTGTTACAATAACTGAAGTGTCTTGTAGCTTAGGTTTTAGCATGTGAAGCAATAGGGCATAATGATTGAGTTATGCATCCACATTTCAAATAATATAGTGAATAATATTAATATATTATATAATAATATATTATACATAATTAATAATAAATTAATATTAATAAATTAATATAAATAATTATTATTAATAATAAAGTGTTTCTAATTGTCACTGTAACAAAAAGTAGTCATCAAGGTGGCTCATCCATCCATCCATCCATCCATTCATCCATCCATCCCAGCTTGTGAATCCCCCTCAACTGGTCCCTTTTGGCTCTACTCTGACTCTTTCCTGAATAACCAAGCTGCTCAACCTACCTCAAAGGGCAGACATACACCCTTGGTAAGAAGCTAATTTCTACCCAGAGCTTGTGGCTATAAGTGAGGGCTGAAAAGTACATCAACCAGTAAATCGACAGCTTTGCTTTCATGCTCATCTCTCTCTTTACAAAGGCAGACTGACACAGCATCCACATTACTGCAATGAATTCCTATTCTCTCCTTTCCTCATTCATGGATAAGACCCAAGGTCACTCAAACTCCTCTGCACTACAGTAAGCTGCAAACTGCCTCAGTGCAAGGTTGAGGTCATTGCTTGATGATGCCAAGAGAACCAGATCACGTGCAAAAAGGAGGGATGAGATCCTGAAGCCACACACACAGTCCTCCTTTGGCTGTAGTGAGCCTGGAGAAGCCCTGGCGGGGGTCCTTCACCCTTGTCCTTTTGAAAAAAGGCGGACCACCAGCACAGTTAACTCATTCAAGGGTTTTACACCCATGTAATGTTGCAGAAGTGTGTCCCACAATACCCACAGCTTTCGCTCTTATCCACTCTAGAGGCCAGGTCACTGCAGAGTTTTTTCTAACTACCTCGGTGATCTCAGTCATAGTGATGGACAAGTCATTCCCCTCATCCCCAGACTTCCTCTATTCAAGGCATGTCAATAGGATTAAGGAAATTTCTTCAATCTCCTTCATATGTCCTCAACTCAGCAGCACTCCCTCCTCATCAAATACAGTAGAAGGAAGCTGCTTCCTCTGCCCTGAGTGACCTGAATCTCGAACCCCATGGTGTATTCGTACTGAGTCCCCATAGGTCAAAGCCCAGGCATGTCTAGTCTGAGGTTTCCTGATTTCCTGTTATATAAAATGTAAAACTACAATTCTTGTCCTTATATAATCTCAACAGATATTTTAGTTTAACATTATTATTTAAAATAAAGTTGAGCTTCAGCAGTTTAGCATACTTTATTTACTGTTTGTGATTAATCCCTGGGGTCCTCTACAAGAGCTAGGCTGTTCGGAAACACATTTTTCTCCAGAAAAATTGTTTTTTTTATGAATCAGTGAAAGGTGCTTTCACCATTTCTGAATCTCTCACTCATATCAGGCATCAAATATATGAGTAACTTGATAGCAGGCAAAAATTTAACTACCGTTTTACCAGCTTTTTTCTGTGCTCCGCTAAAAATCATTTAAGGAAGAAGCTCTACAGCACAGCAGACTGATATGATCAATCTCAAGATGAAGTTTTGCAATCAGTCCAAAAATGTAATTAATGTATACTAGGTTCATCCATTCCTTCAGATCTGACAGAACTTCAGTTTCAAAAGATAAAGGGAAAAAAAACCTCCAAAACTGAGAGGAAATCGATAAACATACAAGGATCATTTCAAAGTATGCCTGCACCAATTTTACTTGGACAAGCATTATAAAAATTCCCCCCAAAATAGCAGGAAACAAAATAGCTTGAACAAACATGTCTGAGTCATGATGACAGATTGAAAATATATTTTAAAATGAATGTACTCAAATCGTATCCTTCATCTTCTACACTATCTTTTTAATTGATCTAGATGATGCAGATTCATAAGTCCATCTAGCAAACACAAGTGGGAATTCATCTTTTCAGTGAGAAGCAGTACATTTGCTGGTTATGACAAGTCTAATAAATCATTGTCTTTTTCATCATTGATAATTCCCCCAGGAGGGATACTCCTGCTTCTGTGGGAATGGTTATTTCTGTGATTTTATTAAGCACATTAAATATAAAGATCCAATATAAATTCAGATATAGAGATGCTCATTACTTGAAGAAACTTGACGGAGATAGACTGCAAATAAGTCCCGCCCACACTGGAGGGGGAAACAATTTATAGCTCTCCACTGACTTTTTATTGCATAAAGGATCATTCTTGTCAATTCTATCTGCTATTAAAAAAACAAACCAGCAGAGAAAAGTGCACAGAGTTAGAAATACACTCTCTCAACTTTCTGACTTTCCTTTCTGACAAAACTTGTGCTATAGTTAAGGCTGGGCAGGTGACCCTGAACCAGCCTTTAGAGTATATGGAAAGACCTCACACACACACACCATGTACAAGTGCAAGGCCCCAGGAGCCCAGCAAAAGTCTATAGCAGCATAACTATCTCACTCCCAGAGTCCAAAGATGTGCATCAGGTTAGGTTAATTAAGGTTAACGACTGTAAACTGGCTGTAGTTGCGAATGTGAGTGTGTCATCTGTCTGTATGTGTTAGCCCTGCAACACACTGGTTCCCTGCCCAGGATGTACCAATTGCCTCTTGCCCGAAGACAGCTGGGTAGGATCTAGACCCATCCATCCATCTTCTTCGCTCAGCCTGGCCACCTCTTCAAGCTTATTTGCGGGAGCACTAAATAATTCCCAAGCCAACTGAGATATATAGTCTCTGTAGTCCTGGTTCTGCCTGTAGGACAAAACACCCCACCAAGGGGGTGATCAGGTGGCATCCTAGTCAGATGCCCAAACAACCTCAAGTGGCTCCTTTCAATTGGTCAGGGTCTTGGCAGTGTTGAACCCAGAAAAGTAGTTAGTGGTTCCAGGCACATGGCCCTGAATTTTCTTAGTGGGGTTAAATGGATGGGTGGATATTTCGTTTCTATCTAGACAAAAGTGAGCCACATGCTGATACAGGGGAACTTGAAAAAGAAAGTTACTAAGCTATATACAGTATAGAAGTTAAACACCTCATAAATAAACAGCTTCAATTGCAAGACATAAAGTAATTATTCTAAAACACCTGTCTGAATTTTTATTAGATGTTAAATATCACTTCTATGGCTCTGTGACACTTGCGACAACTTGAAATTTGATTTGAAAAACTGCTCTGCAAGTAAATTGTTCTTCCTTCTGAACTAGAAAACAGGCACTGTGGCATGACGCCTAAAACACAGTTGGCTTCTTTGAATTCTGTTCCAGCCCACACCCAATCAGTTAGACACACTGTGACTGATGAGAATGAAATGTGATGAAAAACATAGATAACATGGTGGCAAGATAATGAGACTCTGTGGGTTCTGCTCTGTGAATTTGATTGTTTAAAAAAACCCACAGTCACATACAATGACATTTCAAGCATGAAAAATTTATAGGTGTTTGAAGATGAGAACATTAAGATGTACGAATCCACCTGTGTCTTTCACTGATAATATGAGCAACAATATCAAAACTAGGAGTGACATTTTTATATTTGTGTATATCTTCTTTACTAGGAAAGAGAGTCTTTGAGCACCCACTTTGCACTTGTGTTTATTTTCCCTCATGCTTTGATCTTTACAGATGCATGGATACTGAGGCAGTCAATAAATGACACCTTTTCAGTCCATAGCTGTGCATGGGTGACGACTTCAGTGTGTAAATCTATGCATTTGAATGTCTGTATGCATAGTAAGTGTGTGTGTGTGTGTGTGTGTGTGTGTGTGTGTGTGTGTGTGTGTGTGTGTGTGTGTGTGTGTGCGCACGCCAGTGACCAAAGAGACATGCAACAGAGTGTGACATGTGGCTGCAGTAAATTGGATTGAAGATGTTAGAAAGACAATGACTCACTTGCTGCGGGGTCTCCTCCACACAATGAACTGGACAGAATAGGAAAAGGGCCTTGGAGAGAAGCAAAACCATCAAAGAAGTCATTTCTGTGGGGAAATGTCAAAGGGAGCTGTATCACCACTGCAAATGAGAATATTCCCGTCTATCAAGTCAGCCTAATACAGTTTGGCCAGCCACTCACCATAAAGAGAGGAAAAAACACTGACGAGGGAGGCAGACGCGTGAAGGAAGTAAGACAATGCTCTTTTCTTTACTGAAATGTCTTGCATTAAAAACAGAGCAGGAGTTTCCTGAGCAGATGCCTTTGGCATCACAATGATCTTAATTCACCAAGCAGCTCGTGAAATAATTTCCTCATGTTTCTTCCACAAGGAATTTGTCTGTGGTTTCATCCCAAGTAGGTGCCAGAACTGGCACTGTCTGAATTCTGTTTTCATCCAGAGGGCAACGAAAAGAAACACAATTCACTGTTCACCAAATTAATTACAGTCTAGGGTGGAACAAAGACAAACAGTCATACCGTCAAACAGCAGCAAAAGTGCTGTGTATTGATTTTGAATGAAACCCAGTTGCGATGGAAGAACACCGTAATTTCCTTTTGCTTCTGACAGTGTCTCAGAGTGAATACACAAACACACCACTAAGGAACTGTGTCTTACGAGATGTCCATAGGTAATTGACCCATAAAGGTCCCACTCACCTCTTCTCACCCTGCACATTGACACGAGGAGTATCTCAGGCCTGTTACACTCTTGTTAGTGTCACTCACCCAGCCTCAGTCATCACCACCCCCACAGAGATAGGGCACACAGTCCACCGCAAATGGAGCAAGCCTGTCTAAAAATGAAGCGTTCTGACAGGTTGTTACAGCAGTTTAATATGCAGAGTTTGTTTCTCTTTTTCATGCATGAAGCTTATTTTTATTTGGGAAATTAGGTGTAACGTGCAGCGCTTCCTAATGCAATGCTGGGTGATTACTCACAATTTCGGTTTGTGTGTGTGCATGCCTGCATGCAGTTGCATACATTAACCATTGCTCTTACACATTCTAGCAGTTTAAATGGTGACAAATGTAGCCAATCCTATTTGTCAAACATACAGGCAGATCCAAATGTCAACAAAGGAGAGGGAGGCAGGAAGTCGCAGTATTGTGCGGATTAAGATTTTAGCTTCTCTGGCATAAGGCAAGAACAGACATTGAGCTGTATAATACACAGCTATTAATAAGCATTTTAAAGCCCAGCAGTACACCAGCCTTAAAGCACTTCACCTTGCTCAGCAACATAACTTAGTGATGAAATATTGAGAAGGGAATGTGCACACTTCTTGGGGAAAATGTCCTTAGCTTGTCAGTTCAGTCAGAAGTTACTCAGGTGTCAGTTAAGGTGATAGCTTGAGCTGAAAGGGTTCCAAAACACATGCAAACACACACACACACACACACACACACACACACACACACACACACACACACACACACACACACACATATATATACATATATATATATGGTAATGGTAAATGGCCTGCATTTGTATAGCGCTTTTCTAGTCCCTAAGGACCCCAAAGCACTTCACACTACATTCAGTCATTCACCCATTCACACACACATTCACACACTGGCGATGGCAAGCTACATTGTAGCCACAGCTGCCCTGGGGCGCACTGACAGAGGCGAGGCTGCCGGACACTGGTGCCACCGGGCCCTCTGACCACCACCAGATATATATATATAAAACTATCAACTTTCAAAGATGAACTAACTTAATAGTTTACTTATACCTTCATTCATATCATATTAATTAGTGTGATTAGTTTTATGGGTGGTTTATAAACATCATGCTGCTTTACAAATACTGGCACACTCAGTTCATTTCAGTAAAAAATGCCCAATCTGTCAGCCATGCAATTTAGCACAAGGTCCTAGGAAATATAACTGGAACAATGAGTTGCAGCTCCACTCACCCTGGATGACAAGTATTGTGGGGCACAAAAATGAAGTCTGTTGGAGGCCAGGGAGTAACCAAAAAGCATAAAAAATAAGGCATGTTTGTCATACGATAGACATGATATATGTCCACATTCTTTTTAATTCTTGGTTTCTGTTGAATCTATGAATAAAAATCAAGTTTGTCAAAATGTCATTTGGACTATTATTTTTAAGAACGTTGATTTTATTTTGTTGTAATGCAGTCACTGGAAACACTAAAGTTATGGTTGAATTGGTTTCTATGGCAAAAACAGCACTTTCACTTTTAAATAGTAAAATAGTAAAATAGCCAACAGAGTTCCAGCCTTCTTGTACTGAGACAGCTCACATCCCTTCAAGGGATAAACCGAACTGGAAATGCCTGATTGACAAAAGTTTATCTGTGTACTCTACAACTGGTGGTGTTAATGGTACAACCACACGTTCTACATGCTGGATTTGTTTAGTAAAAAAATGATTTTCAGGGGAGTCTTGTGTGTATCTTTGATAGTTTAAGCATTGCCAAAGTGCAGCTGAATTTGTGTTGGCCCACCACCAAAAACAGCTATGTGTCAGAGCCCTGCTCATGAGAGTGCGGTCAAAGCTGAATGCGCTGTACATGGTCCTGAAACTATAATACTTTAATTTGAATGTAAAAAAATATTATGAAAACATTTCTTTTTTAAAGTTTGGTAATGTAAATGCATTGATCACTAAAAAAACTGCTGGACATTATGAACAATGCTGGGCATCCTCTGCACACGGCCATTAACAACCAGAAGAGTCTGTTCAGTGACAGGTTGCTTCTCCCCAAGACAAGAACTAACAGACTTAAAAACTCCTTTGTCCCACACGCCATCAAACTGTTTAACTCCTCTCTGGAGGGGAGAGGGAGGGGAAACAGGTGGACAAAGGAGGGGGGAACAACTAAGCTGTAGTGCCTCTTCACCTCACTGTGCAATACTTTTGTTAATAGTCAACGGTGCAATAGACTCCATACTTGAAATGTGCAATTCACTTGTATTTTTATTTTTATTCCTATTTATTCTACAGGGAGTGCAGAATTATTAGGCAAATGAGTATTTTGTCCACATCATCCTCTTCATGCATGTTGTCTTACTCCAAGCTGTATAGGCTCGAAAGCCTACTACCAATTAAGCATATTAGGTGATGTGCATCTCTGTAATGAGAAGGGGTGTGGTCTAATGACATCAACACCCTATATCAGGTGTGCATAATTATTAGGCAACGTCCTTTCCTTTGGCAAAATGGGTCAAAAGAAGGACTTGACAAGCTCAGAAAAGTCAAAAATAGTGAGATATCTTGCAGAGGGATGCAGCAGTCTCAAAATTGCAAAGCTTCTGAAGCGTGATCATCGAACAATCAAGCGTTTCATTCAAAATAGTCAACAGGGTCGCAAGAAGCGTGTGGAAAAACCAAGGCGTAAAATAACTGCCCATGAACTGAGAAAAGTCAAGCGTGCAGCTGCCAAGATGCCACTTGCCACCAGTTTGGCCATATTTCAGAGCTGCAACATCACTGAAGTGCCCAAAAGCACAAGGTGTGCAATACTCAGAGACATGGCCAAGGTAAGAAAGGCTGAAAGACGACCACCACTGAACAAGACACACAAGCTGAAACGTCAAGACTGGGCCAAGAAATATCTCAAGACTGGTTTTTCTAAGGTTTTATGGACTGATGAAATGAGAGTGAGTCTTGATGGGCCAGATGGATGGGCCCGTGGCTGGATTGGTAAAGGGCAGAGAGCTCCAGTCCGACTCAGATGCCAGCAAAGTGGAGGTGGAGTACTGGTTTGGGCTGGTATCATCAAAGATGAGCTTGTGGGGCCTTTTCGGGTTGAGGATGGAGTCAAGCTCAACTCCCAGTCCTACTGCCAGTTTCTGGAAGACTCCTTCTTCAAGCAGTGGTACAGGAAGAAGTCTGCATCCTTCAAGAAAAACATGATTTTCATGCAGGACAATGCTCCATCACACGCGTCCAAGTACTCCACAGCGTGGCTGGCAAGAAAGGGTATAAAAGAAGAAAAACTAATGACATGGCCTCCTTGTTCACCTGATCTGAACCCCATTGAGAACCTGTGGTCCATCATCAAATGTGAGATTTACAAGGAGGGAAAACAGTACACCTCTCTGAACAGTGTCTGGGAGGCTGTGGTTGCTGCTGCACACAATGTTGATGGTGAACAGATCAAAACACTGACAAAATCCATGGATGGCAGGCTTTTGAGTGTCCTTGCAAAGAAAGGTGGCTATATTGGTCGCTGATTTGTTTTTGTTTTGTTTTTGAATGTCAGAAATGTATATTTGTGAATGTGGAGATGTTATATTGGTGTCACTGGTAAAAATAAATAATTGAAATGGGTATATATTTGTTTTTTGTTAAGTTGCCTAATAATTATGCACAGTAATAGTCACCTGCACACACAGATATCCCCCTAAAATAGCTAAAACTAAAACCAAACTAAAAACTACTTCCAAAAATATTCAGCTTTGATATAAGTGAGTTTTTTGGGTTCATTGAGAACATGGTTGTTGTTCAATAATAAAATATTCCTCAAAAATACAACTTGCCTAATAATTCTGCACTCCCTGTATTTATCCCCTTCCTATATTTTATTTATATATGTCTCTGTGTGTGTGTGTGTGTGTGTGTGTGTGTGTGTGTGTGTGTATGTGTGTGTGTGTATATATATATATATATATATATATATATATATATATATATATATATACATACTGTATATATATATGTACAGTATGTATATATACATACTGTATATATATATGTACAGTATATATAATATTCTGTAACTGTAACTTCTGTCGGTCCTGTGCTTTTGGAAACTGAATTTCCCAGAGGGACCCACCTGAGGGATTAATAAAGTTTCATCTTATCTTATCTTATCTTATCATATCTGATCTGATCAAAAATAAACAGCACCAAACATCAAGATGAAAAATGTTAAGACTTTCTGTGCCTGATGTCCAAAGGCCTGTTTCTTTTCAGTGCAGGGTCCAAGGCAACTGTATTTATCCTTCCATTCTTTCAGTTCTTCTGCAATTTTGCTTTGAACCACATTGCACAGGATATGAAATTCCTGGCATAGAAGCCATTATACATAAAAATGTATCAAAGGATTGCAAGTTGTTGCTGCTGGTATTTGTAAATGTTAGTAAATTAGTTTTCCAACTTGATTTCAATATTCTTCTCCATATACTTTTGTGCCTTGGGAAAGAATCACTTGGGAAAGAACAGAAATGCATTGTCTTTATAAATATAGATCGCACTTTCTTTATACCAAAAATCAGTTTTCACTAGTGTAACATCTTGGTAAATCTGGACCATAGTATCTCATAAATAATGAAAAACTTTCTCATAATAGTGACTTGAGTAATATTTCAAATAATAGAGAACCATCTAAATGTTTGACCTGTGTTTGCTATAATGAAATTACATATATAGACACGGCAAGTATGCACAGTTTTGGAATGCTGATTTAGAGCAAGCAGTGGTAAAAAAAAAAAAATGCTTGTATTTTATTTTATTTTTTTGTAATGCCATAGCTATTCATCATGGAAGTACACAAATTCTTTACTTGTGGAAGAGCCGCCATACCACATTGTAAAAGTATGGCATAAAGTCACGAAGCTTTGTGTCATGGCTTCTGCCGTGGCTGCACAAGGCTTCTGCTAGTGCAGCTGTTTCTCATCAGCAATGTACCAGCAATATTTAATTGTTGTTCTCCACTCTATCCATCACCAGAATGTGTGTTTTCCTGACTGTATCGTTCAGAAAAACAGACAATCATTCCCTATGTGGTAATACTATGTGGTAATCCTATATGGTTACTTAGCTATAGCCACTGTTGATATCAGATTTTGCTTGAATACAACTTTGATTTTTAAGTGCTAATAACTGGCTACTTCCATATTATTACCTTCTTGTCTCCTACTTGTTACTCCACTATTACCACATTATGACTGAGGTGAAGTTGCAGCTCACAATTCTTGTACAATTCAAGTTTTGCAGATAAGCGGACAAGTTCAGACAAACTAATCTACAACCATCAGTATCACTGAAACCTAGCTGGCCATGCTTTATACCACTGCTACTGGGTAAGGAGAAGAAAAACATGGCTTTTGCAGCACAACTTCATTTTTCTTCTGTTATTAAGACAAAGAAGAAAAAAAATTCAATGCTCCCTTATTCACAAAAAAAAATCACCACAGTGGCTAGCTCTGTATATTTTTACACTGGATGTCCGTCCTGGTGCAAGTCACAGGGAATTTGTGTCTCCTGAGATATTTCACTTGTTGGGGACATTTGTAAATCAATATAATGTGGACAATTTCTTCTTTTTTGCTTCTGCACTGCATCCAGTAAAATTCCACAAATCACTTCCAAAATGTCCCAATTTTCCACAAATTACCCAAACAAATGAGGCTTACACCATGTAGATCACTGAGATGTCAATGAAAATGTCCCACTTCATCCAAACAGTCAGCCAGAAAATGTTTTTGTTGGGTATATATATGGTTTCAATTTTAGGATTTTTAAATTAGTTTTATTTAAATGTGAAAATACAAGTTATCTCAGTTTGGGAGACAGCAATAACCATCACTCTAAGTTTACCCCACTGTCAGCTAGTAACGAATCAAACAAATTTTTTAAGCACAGTATATTTCCATCCGTCTGTTGATGCAATCCTTAAATGTGCATGCCTGTATTTAAACTAAAAGACATACAGCCCTAATAAGCTGCCCTTCACAGTTTAATCAGTACACATGTGACAAAGCAGTTCACGATGTCTCAAGAATTATGGTCAACACTATGTCATAAAACTTGAATTATGCTGTTTCACTGGTGTGAAGTCAGTTGTGGTGCCATTATTTAGTGTCTAAAGATAGTGCTGATACCGTTGTGTTGCTAAATGAATAAATAACTGCTATTTTTCCATGCAAGTCCTTTGGGTGATGATCTGCCTGACTGCACAAATCCTTGTACCACAAATGAATGGAGGCTTGAGGCTTTGATGGCAGCGCCAGCTCCGTAAGCATCCATGCCATGTGTGCAAGCACACACATTCACAGTCATCAGATAGACAGTGGGCAATTACAAATTCTTGTATTGGTTGACTGACTTTAATATTTGATGAAGGTTACAGCATGAAAATACAAAGTCACATAGTTGTAAAATACAACCCCACAAGTCAACACAAAGTCAACAATAAGTCATAAATTACATACAGCTGCTGCATTTTTTGTTTAGCTTTTATTGATTAGGGACTACAGTATGTGTCTGGCATGCTAGTGAAAGTAGTCAGCAAAGCAGCATTCTGATGAAACAATCAGTGTGCATTGTTAATAAGGAGGTAATCTGTACACTTTTTCGTAAAAACAAAGACAAACAGAGAAACAATCCTTCCGTCTTTATAAAAGCTGCAATGACGTTTTAATGTCTCTGCACACTAACATTTATTAGTTGTGACTTATTCCAATTAAGAGTTTTACCTTGCATTAAATATATGTATTTGACCTAGTTAGAGAGATTGGGACAAAATAAGACCATTCTGAACCACAACACAAGATGCAATATCAACACACATAACACAGCACAAACATGCTACCTGTCAGGGTTTTTAACGAGATTCAGCAGAATGCAACACCCCCACCTTACTTTAAAATTGTGTTAGCTGATACAACAACCCCACCCCACCCCACCCCAGCACACACACACACACACACACACACACACACACACACACACACACACACACACACACACACACACACACACACACAATTTGACAAACTCTTAATCAACAGGTTTTAAGCTAATATGTGATAAATGTCAAAGTCTATAATTGCCCCAAACCTGCGACACTGTGTTTCAAAAGATGATTGCTGAAAATACTGAAAAAAATGGCTCCAGGTTGTTGACTTAAATTTCATGTCTTTTTCAATGAGGCATTTCAGAGTAGTTTCTGATAACATCAGCAATGCTGATTTCAGTGTTTGATTGAGCCTTATATTTGCCACCACCTGCCTCAGAAGAGGAAACTACTATTTATTGCCAGAAGTGAATGGATGGATAGCTGGTTGGGATGGATTGATGGATGGACTGTTTTGTTTAATGCTAGACATCTCTGTCTCCAGTTTCCAAACCTCCAGGGAACCTTGACCATATTGTATCCCTTGTTAGGAGTCTGCTGTTAGCTTGTGTAAATCTCCTTGTGGGTATATGTGTGTGTGTGTGTGTGTGTGTGTGTGTGTGTGTGTGTGTGTGTGTGTGTGTGTGTGTGTGTGTGTGTGCGCGCGCGCGCGCGCTGCTAGGGCTGGCTGCCCAAGGAATATTTGGATGCTTATTAACCTCAGCATGTGGAAAGCAGTTTGGGTTTTACCCTTTAATGGATGGGTGGAGCAAGAGGTGCTCACTTCTCTGACTCCCCTGCTTTTTCTCTCCCTCACAGGAGACCTATTCGGCAGGCCAGAATCTCCACAACAGAAGGCAGCTAGAGAACTGACACAAATACAAAGAGGATCGTGGCTTCTTAAGCTTTATTCAACACACATACACACAGACCTACACACACATGTAAAGTAAATGCACAAGGAACATCACTCTCATGTTTAGGGAAGTCAAGCTGCTGGAAGAATACTTGTAATAGTATAGCTAATGTTAGCTAATGTTAGCTAATGTTAGGCTCAAGTGTCCTAAAAAATCACACTTTCCCTCTTATAAACAGTTTGATTGCATTCTTGCATGGTATGAAAAATTATTTGTTAAGCCCAACAACATTAGACCCACTTACAAAAACACCAAAAGAAACATCATTAACCCTTGCTAACAGCCGCTAAGGCAGGCTAAGAGCAGTTAACAGAGGCAACGAGCAGTTAACAGCGACCTACAAGAACAGTGCTTACCATGAGAAAAGTTTAGGATATCCTCAACAACTCACCTCAGTATCACTGTCATCGTACAGAAGTTTCACCGATTCATTAGCTTTTATCATACTCCAGATACCTGGTATTTTGACAGCTATGGTAAAAAGCAGGCTGACAGCCTACACTTACTGCAGATGAATTGCGGCCAGAGTTGTTTGTCCTACAGTTGCCACCCTAGCTAGGAATGGGAGGGGTGAGAAAACAAAGCTATTCATAGTTTGACTGATGATTGACTGCAAACTATTGATTGCAGTCTGCAATTGACTGGCATCTAGTGGTCAGATTTTACACACTTTAACTTTACAGATCATAAGATAACTGAAACTGATAACTGATAAATGAAAAAAGATGAAGTCCATTTACTAGGGAGTTATAATAACGTGGGAGGTACCTCTTTCTTCTAATCTGTCTTATGTGCTTACCCAAACTTACCCCACAATAAGCTGTTATCAGGGCCATGTACTGATGGTATCTGTTTGTAAGTCTGCCAGTTTTCTTTACTGACTTTGAGTAAAGGAGGGCATTCATGCTGTTAGCCTGTCCAACTCGATATTAACAAACCCCATAAGAGATAAAAGGTAAACTATCAGGTAACCTGTACAGTGATAAGTGACCTTAACTGTTTGTTGTTGTTGTTTTTAAATTTGCATCAACTTATTCTACAACTCACCTGCCAGTTACACTGAGGGAGAGTGGCTCATTTCACAAACTTGAATGCATGAAGCCTGGCTGACAGTCAAAACAACAAAGAAATGCCTGAGGTGTGTCGTGTGAAAAATGAATAAGGATTACATTTTAAGAAACTGCAGTGTATTTCATGCATACCAAAGTGTGAAACAAACATCTTATTACAGGTGAAACACCTTATGCTTACTTACTGTTATTGCTTATGATTTTAACAAGATGTAACAAGATGGTAAGCTTCACTATCAACGCTCATCAAGACATATCGGGTGTTGTGTGACAGTTTTCAGTGAGATGCCGAGCAGCTGTCTGTTCATGTTTGAAACTATGAGCAGGGCATTGTTGACTTTGAATGATAGCATTTATATTTAAAAATAGAAGCATTGTTTTAATTAAATTGTGTAAGCTTCTTCTTGAGCACTCAAGAGCAAGCCGAGTATCAACAACAAGCTGTGTGCCATGTTTGAGATACATTGTACAGCTTTCATAGCTGTTGTAGCACCAGAATCAAAAGAACAAAAGACAGAAAGCATGAAAAGAAAGGGATTTAGTCAGCAGTTAAGAGTTTTGCTCTGGGCCACAAATAAAACATTACAGTACTGTGATTATCATGATGTAAATAGCAGCAAGTGATATGTGAACATATGCTGACATTAACATGGCACCTTAACAGTTGGTATTAATGCATGTACAAAATGTATAATAATAGGCAGAGAAGACTTTGTAAAACAGCAAAAAAGGGAAACAAAGACTACGATATAATTATGCTTGAATCATTCTTCAGCCCTTGCATTTGATGCCAAACAGTGTATTGAGAGTTACCATCATGCTTCGGATTACTTCAGTCCAATAAATGAGCCATTGTCAGGAAAGTCATTTTCTTTTGTTTTTAAAGATCTCCAATCAATCACCATTAACATAACTCTTGGCTCTTGTTCATCCAATTAATTAAATTCAATAGCCCAAGTCAAAGTCTCATGTTGCACCATTATCATTCATTAAGAAAGAAAAGGTTTTAAACTTCAATATGCTGCATATTCAGGAGCGCTAAGCACAAATAAATTAAGGAGGATGAAAGAAACCAAACATTTGGGAATGTGTAATTATCATTTCTAACTGCTTTGTTTGCCTACGCACATATCTGCAAATACCTCTGAGGTTCCAAGAAGTAAAGTTCGGCAGACGGGTGAGTAAAAACTGCAAATAGTGGCTATTTTTTCGAAGACACGCCCATTTGCTTTAATTACAGCCTGCAATACAAAACGCAGAAATTAGGAGACAGACCTCATTCTTAGTCCAATGGACAAGGCAAGGCAAGTTTATTTATATAGCACAGTTCGCAACAACAAGGTGATTCAAAGTGCTTCACAGAGACATTAAAAAACAAAAACAATAAAAAGCATGATTTAAAATTGATTAAAAAATAACAGTAGATAAAATCAGAACAGTAGATAAAATCAGTAGTTAAAATATAAGTTTTGAAATTTAAGCTTAAAAGTGTGGATTTGGTATTTTATTCAAATGCAGCTGAGAATAGGTGAGTCTTCAACCTGGATTTAAATAAACTGAGTGTTTCAGCTGATCTGAGGCTTTCTGGGAGTTTGTTCCAGATAACTGGAGCATAAAGGTTGAATGCAGCTTCTCCGTGTCTGGTTCTGACTCTGGGAACTGATAAAAAAACGGATCCAGATGACCTGAGGGATCTGGAAGGTTCATACTGGGTCAGGAGGTCACTAATGTATTTTGGTCCTAAACCATTCAGAGCTTTATAGACCAGCGTCAGAACTTTAAAGTCTATCCTCTGATGGACAGGCAGCCAGTGTAAAGACCTCAGAGCTGGACTGATGTGGTCCACTTTTTTGGTCTTAGTGAGGACTCGAGCAGCAGAGTTCTGAATGAGCTGTAGTTGTCTGACTGATTTTTTTAGGTAGACCTGTAAAGATGCTGTTACAGTAATCAAGCCTGCTAAAGATGAATGCATGGACTAGTTTTTCCAGGTCCTGTTGAGACATCAGATCTTTTATCTTTGAAATATTCTTGAGGTGATAGTAAGCTGATTTTGTTATTGTCTTAATGTGTTTTTCTAAGTTTAGGTCTGCATCCATCACTACACCCAAATTTCTCACCTGGTTTGTGGTTTTTAGGTGTATAGATTGAAGTTCTCTGGTGACCTGTAATCGTTTTTCTTTGGCACCAAAGACTATTACTTCAGTTTTGTTTTTGTTTAGCTGGAGAAAATTGTGGCACAGCCAGTCATTAATTTCCTCAATGCATTTACCAAGAGCCTGTACAGGGCCTCGGTCTCCTGGTGACATTGTGATATATATTTGTGTGTCATCTGCATAGCTGTGATAGTTTATTTTGTTGTTCTTTATAATCTGTGCCAGTGGGAGCATGTAAATGTTAAACAGAAGGGGTCCCAAGATGGAACCTTGGGGAACTCCACATGTGATACTTGTCTGCTCAGATGTGAAGTTACCTATTGATACAAAGTATTTCCTGTTTTCTAAGTATGTTTTGAATCGGTTTAGTACAGTTCCAGAAAGACCTGCCCAGTTCTCCAGTCGTTTGAGTAATATGTTGTGGTCAACTGTATCAAATGCTGCACTGAGATCCAGTAAAACTAAGACTGACATTTTTCCACTGTCTGTATTCAGACATATGTCATTAAACACTATAGTCAGAGCAGTTTCAGTGCTGTGGTTCTGTCTAAAACCTGACTGGAAGGCATCGTAGCAGTTATTCTGTTTTAAGAAGTAATTGAGCTGTTGAGAAACTGCTTTTTCAGTGATCTTACTTAAAAATGGGAGATTTGAGATCGGCCTGTAGTTGTTCATTTGTGTCTTGTCAAGATTGTCCTTTTTCAGTATAGGTTTAATTACAGCAGTTTTTAGTGGTTCTGGAAACACACCTGACATTAAAGAAAAGTTGACGATCTGTAACAGGTCTGACTCCAAAGTCTTTGAGACCTTTTTGAAAAAACGTGTTGGCAGGACATCTAAACAGCAAGAGGAGGAGTTCAGTAGACCTAAGATGTCCTCCAGGTCTTTGCTGTTAATAGGGTGAAACTGTTTGATGGTGTTTAAACAGTTTTTTGGTGGACACAGTACATATCCTGAATCTGCTGTTGATGTACCAATTGCTTGTCTAATCTTTTGGATTTTGTCTGTGAAGAATTTGGCGAAGTCATGGTCGACTGAAGTTCAGCTGCCACTGACACAGGAGGGTTTGTTAGCCTGTCAACTGTAGGAAATAAGACCCGAGCTTTATGACTGTTTTTGGTGATGATGTCAGAGAAGTAGGACCTCCTTGCACTCCTCAGTTGTAAATTATAATTGTGAGGTTTCTCTTTATAGATGTCATAATGAACCTGGAGGTTTGTTTTTCTCCATCTGCGCTCAGCTTTCCTACACTCTCTTTTTTCATTTTTCACCAGTGTGGAGTTTCTCCAGGGAGACTTTTTCCTTCCAGAGATAACCTTCACCTTAATGGGAGCAATAGTGTCCATTACATTTAACATTTTAGCATTGAAACTATTTACGAGCTCATTGACTGAACCTCTGGACAGGCCAGGTGTCAAGGGGAAGACCTGGTTAAATATCTCACTACTGTATTCAGTTATACACCATTTTGTGATCACTGCTGTTGATATATTTGTGTGGACTGAAATTTTACTTTCAAAGAAAACACAGTAATGATCAGACAGGCCCACATCAGACACACTACTCCTGCCAACAGCAATAGCAGCAATTTCTCACAACAAGAGTTCAGTTGCATGCAGTTAGAAATGAGCAGTCACCTTTTACAAAGAATTTCATTAATATGCAAGAATCCTGGGTTCATTTGAAATCGTACAAGTTCCAGTAAAAGTCTGGCAATCAGATTTTACTTTATGACCCTGTAAAGCACATCTGTTCATTCTTTATGGACTGACTGATTGCCGAGCCAACCTGTGATAAACACATAACAGCTTTTACACCCTGCCAGTGCCTTATGCAGTGAATCCACAGGCCCAATTTGTAAATGAAAAGCTGTGCAACACTATAAAAGGCAAAAGACTGTTTAAAATCTATTATAAAACCAATTGTGAGGCGTTATTATCACCGCACTGCAATGAAGATGAACAGTGGGAAATAAATAAAGATGATGGATAACTCTTTCTTTTTGAAGTCGGGTGATGAGGGTAGAAAGAGGACAGTCAAAGTTTAATAACACCTCACAGAGGCTTGAATGCATAGGGCATGTAACAGCAAAGAATTGGTTACAATAAAAGACGCGTATGTTTGGGTTAGTACAACTCCATAAAAAGTCAAGTTGCAGAAGTTTCTCAAACTAACTCAGAAGAATATATTGATTCAGCTGCCCGTTCTCTCCTCAGGCACACTGTTCCAGGAGCATGGAGGTTTTGATGGAATAAGGCTGATCACCTTTATTTGTCAAACTCAACTTTGGAACAAAAAAGGCCTGGCCTTAAGAAAAGAAACTGTGCCTTATCTCACAAGAGAGAGGTGTGAATTACAGCCAAAGGCCATACTGTCTAATGCTTTAAAAACCATCAATAAAATCTTACTAGCAATTAGGAAACTTGCAGGCATGCTAGTTCTTCACTCTCTCGTTATTAATAGAGTGCATTGTAAAATACATCATGAGCCTATTTTTCTTCTGAGGTTTCAAAGCAAATACAGCTTTTATTCAGTAATGCGCTGACTGCAGGTCCTAAAAAAAAGAGACTTCTTCCATTTATGTATTGCTCCCAAGTACCATCTGTGTACCTATTAGAGATGGACCGATCCGATATTATGTATTGGTATCGGTCCGATACGGACCTAAATAAAAACCAGAAAGAGGAAACCAGCGGCTAAACAACAACAACAACACTGTTAGGGGTTCCGAAAGAGACTCAGGCGCAGGCCAGGGTTTTCCTTTAAGCGAAGGACAGTGCGTTTATTTACAGTGAACACATACACCAAGTGGCTATATACAACGTGCAGGGGAAACGGGTCCGGGTCGCCAGGGTCCGTGGGAAACAGGGTTGGGAGAAGGGTGTTCCACACTTTCTGTACAAAAAGTTCCCCCTTCAATCACTCCTCTCCGCATCGGGTTCCAAAAACGACCTACACAAAAAACGTCGGGTTAGCAGGATAATAATAAGAAATTCTCAAGGTGAAGGTTAGCCGAAACACAAGTCTAACTGACACTGATAGCTCAACGATCCAGCGAAGACTAGTGCAGACTCGCCATCTAAGTAGTGCAGTAATCAGCTGGGATCAGCGGCCGGTGTGGTGATGAGCAGGTGTGTGGGCCAGCAGCGGGAGCCCGCAGTGAGCATCGCCGTGGCGAGAGAGAGAGAGAGAGAGTGAGAGAGAGAGGGCGAGAGAGCAAACAAACCACAAACATATTGCCCAATAGAGGATTGACCAGCAGGGCACAGGGACCATGACAAACACGTTTAAGCTTCATAAGCTGTTGTTAGAATTTATTTAATATTACGTTCTACACCAGGATCCTTTTCTAAGTAGCTGACAGCTGATAACTGTGCAGGGGCGGATCTAGCAAAGTTTAGCCAGGGGGGCAGGTAGGGCTTATCTTTCTTATTCTCATTTAAAATGTCTAGCTTTTAATAAATAATTATCCGAATTTTACACCCAAAGTTTTAATCTGATGTAAAATGTATAGAAATCCATTACTGTATACAGTATAGTAACTATTAAGTCTATTAGTAAGCTATAGTACTTTTTCCTTTGGGAAGGTACCATCTGTGCAGTCTGCAATTCTGTTGAAGAAAGATGTTGAATCTGTTCAATTATTCTTGAAAAATAATTGATTTCTGTGCATTTTTTTCCACACTGCATCAAATTAAGGTTGATTATGTCAATTAAGTATCATGAGGTGGAGCGTGAGGCATGGTTCCCTATGGTTTTTTTGGGGGGTTTTTTTGTTGCTGGGAGTTGGAACCCTATTAGTTAGGTTGCTTAATATTTACGCTAATTACTCTTTAAAATACCAGAATAGGGAGGATGGTGTAGGTTCAAGTTTATTAGATTGATCAGTATTGCGAAAAATTTTTTGCATACAGGTATAACAGAATAGCTTTATTGTTGTTGTTTTTTTAAACTTGAGTATGAACTTATACAAAATGCAGCAAGAAATTAAAAAAACAATTTTATTGATTAAAGAACACTATATCGGATTCATATCGGTATCGGCAGATATCTAAATTTATGATATTGGTATCGGTATCTGTCATAAAAAAGTGGTATCATGCCATCTCTAGTACCTATGGAAACATTTTGGGAGAGGGTTGTGATGCAGCACAGACAAAGGTGTGATCCATCACTGGCTAACACTGATCACATCTTTTGCTTAAGCTATCTGTAAACATTGCATTGCTAGTGCAATGGCAAGAGCGTTATCTGTCATGCTGATCTGTTTAAAGCAGTTGTGGGTGAGCACTGTATAGGAATTTCTTTTACTTAGGTTTTAATCACATTATTTTATTGTATTAACATGTCTGACACTCATACTGAAAGACAAATGGTGGGGGTCTAGTAAGGAAGCAGACAACTCCACAGGAAGGAATCTTTTGTCTCTTCGAGGACTCTGGTAGGTAGCAAGGGAGTGTGAACCTTAAGGTGTGAAACAGCTGTGTACTGCCTTTTGTTCCTGAAGAAGGTATTTAACTGAGAGCCATGCTAGGCTCAGTGAGACTCTGCTGACCCTGCCCCATGGTCATGTAGGCTCTCCATCAAGCTTGGTTGTATGTTGTCTTTGTGTGCTTGGATTAAAGAATGTTAGCTACCGCTCACCGCTCGTCTGCAGGCTTTATTTAAGTGGAAAGCTTCCACAACAGCACTTGCTCTTTTTTGACAACGTGGTTCTTATTGCTATTAACAGATTTTGACAGGTTGCAAAAATCCCAAGAAATCTAAAAAAAGGTTTTGTCCATTAGTCACACAATATAGACAAGCACCCTACTTTCAGTTGAAGCTTATAGTTTAATTTGGCTTTGGTGACCCTAAACTGTCCTTTAGCTATGCTGCTATAACCCAGAGCTGCTGCTCACCTGCCATGATGCACTGAGCAACTCCACTCTCCTTTCTGTCACTTTCCATGCATTTATATGCAACTACTGCATGTGTCTTGTCTGTCCCCTAATTTGTCCTTTTTTCTCTCTCCCCGTCCTCTCCCTCCCTCTGCAGTAGTGATAGCATTTTTGGCCTGATGTGGAGTTACAGGCTCCACCATCCTCCCCCAGGTGTATTGTTTACAGCTGCCCATTCCCAATAAAGTGTGCACTTTTCTACCCTTCTTGTAATGTACCTTTAATAGTAACAGTACTGGATAGATAGATAGACAAACAGACAGACAGTCATTATTGGCATAGTTCATGCCTCGTTGCCAGCGAACTGTTATTAACAATAACTTTATGAGGATAAAGTATACACATTGACCGTCTGTGTAATTAATCCTTTGATTTCTGTGTATAAAATAACATGTTTTGTCCTATTGCAGATATGTTTTCTTGCTTCTGATTGTCTGTTCTCTGCAGTTCATCCTCCTCTTCCCTCCTACCGCTCTTTTTCTCCATCTTTCCATATCAGTCGGCATCAAGCAGATGTGTTCTGCTCAATGTTCTACCTGATATGAGTGCTTTTGTTTTCTTGTCACCATTGCCTTTACAGTGAGACAGTACTCACAGTCTTATAAATACAATTGCATTGAAACCAAATACAGTTACAGCCTTGTAAATTTGAGGACTCTGCACTTATTTGGCTTTATTTCTTTAGTCCCAAGTGTTACTTCTGTATTAACATATATATATATATATATATAGGGATGGGTACCGGTGTCCGGTGCCATGATGGCACCGGTTCTGACATAAACGGTAGTAACCAGACCAAAAAGCAGCGCACATTTCGGTGCTTTATTTCGGTGCTTTTTTTTCCTGGGCTGTGATACAAGTCTAGCCAATCACTTTAGGTTTCCGAGGATAGTAGGCGGGTCCAGGTACGTACGTTCTTTTAGAGCAGAGCTACAGATTAAAAATGCCCAAGGCGAAGCGGTCAAAAGTCTGGCTGTACTTCACAGCAAAATATGCAAACTCAGCAGCCTGCAACAAGTGCTTTAAGCTGATACTGTGATACAGTCAAAGGAGGTAACACCTCGAATCCGATGAAACACCTGGCGACGCATAGCGGTTTTTTTTAAAAGCCAAGAAATGCGCTGTATTTGATAGCTTGCTGCGAGACCTCACACCGAGCGCATCTACTGCGGCTGTGGTGCCTGTTATCAGACCCGGAGTTAGCAACATCCCCAAAAACACGAAGAGGAGAGTCCTGGCCCCTAGCCCTGCCAGTGTAGCAGAAATGATGAGGATGATGATGGCAGCAGCAGCCGTTCTTCTCTGCGTGAGTAGCTTAATGTTGTTCATGTGTAATTTACGTTGAGTAGGCTAACCACGTTATTACATTAATGCATGTAAGGTGAACTAGCAAACATCATCATAGCTACATGCGGCTGTCTTCTTGTTTGATGGCAGATACTCCCTTCACCCTGGCCAAAAAGGCTAAAATGACCAAAGAAAAAGAGGGAAACGGCTAAACATGAGAGGTTTTTGGACAAAGTTTGTATTTTTTCCATTGTTTAAAGACTGCTTCCAGCCAAGAGTGATACCATATATGCCCCATAGCTGCAGAAAAGGCTAACATTGTTATCTTTTTACAAAAACCAGCTGAACATGAGAGGTTTTTGGACCAATTTTGTGTTCTCCATTCTTTAAGCACCGGTTTGAGCACCGTTTGAGCACCGGCACCGTTTCAAAAGTACCGGTTTGGCACCGGTATCGGATAAAACCTAAACGATACCCATCCCTATATATATATATAAATATATAGATAGATCTATCTATCTATCTATCTATCTATCTATCTATCTATCTATCTATCTATCTATCTATCTATCTATCTATATCTATATATATACAGTGGGGCAAAAAAGTATTTAGTCAGCCACCGATTGTGCAAGTTCCCCCACCTAAAATGATGACAGAGGTCAGTAATTTGCACCAGAGGTACACTTCAACTGTGAGAGACAGAATGTGAAAAAAAAATCCATGAATCCACATGGTAGGATTTGTAAAGAATTTATTCGTAAATCAGGGTGGAAAATAAGTATTTGGTCAATAACAAAAATACAACTCAATACTTTGTAACATAACCTTTGTTGGCAATAACAGAGGTCAAACGTTTACTATAGGTCTTTACCAGGTTTGCACACACGGTAGCTGGTATTTTGGCCCATTCCTCCATGCAGATCTTCTCGAGAGCAGTGATGTTTTGGGGCTGTCGCCGAGCAACACGGACTTTCAACTCCCGCCACAGATTTTCTATGGGGTTGAGGTCTGGAGACTGGCTAGGCCACTCCAGGACTTTCAAATGCTTCTTACGGAGCCACTCCTTTGTTGCCCGGGCGGTGTGTTTTGGATCATTGTCAAATAGGAAGACCCAGCCTCGTTTCATCTTCAAAGTTCTCACTGATGGAAGGAGGTTTTGGCTCAAAATCTCACGATACATGTTCCCATTCATTCTGTCCTTAATACGGATCAGTCGTCCTGTCCCCTTGGCAGAAAAACAGCCCCATAGCATGATGTTTCCACCCCCATGCTTCACAGTAGGTATGGTGTTCTTGGGATGCAACTCAGTATTCTTCTTCCTCCAAACACGACGAGTTGAGTTTATACCAAAAAGTTCTACTTTGGTTTCATCTGACCACATGACATTCTCCCAATCCTCTGCTGTATCATCCATGTGCTCTCTGGCAAACTTCAGACGGGCCTGGACATGCACTGGCTTCAGCAGCGGAACACGTCTGGCACTGCGGGATTTGATTCCCTGCCGTTGTAGTGTGTTACTGATGGTGACCTTTGTTACTTTGGTCCCAGCTCTCTGCAGGTCATTCACCAGGTCCCCCCGTGTGGTTCTGGGATCTTTGCTCACCGTTCTCATGATCATTTTGACCCCACGGGATGAGATCTTGCGTGGAGCCCCAGATCGAGGGAGATTATCAGTGGTCTTGTATGTCTTCCATTTGCTGATGATTGCTCCCACAGTTGATTTTTTCACACCAAGCTGCTTGCCTATTGTAGATTCACTCTTCCCAGTCTGGTGCAGGTCTACAATACTTTTCCTGGTGTCCTTCGAAAGCTCTTTGGTCTTGGCCATGGCGGAGTTTGGAGTCTGACTGTTTGAGGCTGTGGACAGGTGTCTTTTATACAGATGATGAGTTCAAACAGGTGCCATTCATACAGGTAACGAGTGGGGGACAGAAAAGCTTCTTACAGAAGACGTTACAGGTCTGTGAGAGCCAGAGATTTTCCTTGTTTGAGGTGACCAAATACTTATTTTCCACCCTGATTTACGAATAAATTCTTTACAAATCCTACCATGTGGATTCATGGATTTTTTTTCACATTCTGTCTCTCACAGTTGAAGTGTACCTCTGGTGCAAATTACTGACCTCTGTCATCATTTTAAGTGGGGGAACTTGCACAATCGGTGGCTGACTAAATACTTTTTTGCCCCACTGTATATATAACAAAGCACACTCTTGTAGACAACTCACTTTGTGATATTCATAACTCTATTAGCCTAAAAGCATTATCTTTTGCCCCAACAGCAAGTGCTAATGACCTTAGAACCAAAAAACATCCGTGTGTCGTGAGGAAGTGAAAGGATTTCCCATCATATATCTCTACACATTATGTGCTAGAGTGCCTCTTGACATTAAGTCTTCTTGAGAAAGACTTTATCTGTAGTTAAAGCTTGGTACATTTTGCAGAATGGCGGCTGTACGCAGCTGCTCTTGGCCTTTTACACCCACTCTGTCACCCAAGTTTAAATGTCAAGCCAACATTAGCTTGTGAAACCCTGCAAGGATACAACTTGCTGTCAGACAGTCAGACTTCAGCCTCACTTACACACAAATACACACAAACATCACATCACATTTGCACTGTATATATTGTCTTTAAAACAATACCAGACAAAAAACATGAAATACATTTGCATTTAGGGGGTGAATTATGAAGATTTTGGTGATAAATCAAACTACATTTTGAAGTGTAGTTATTAGATTTGTTCTTTAGGTTACCAATGCAAACATGTACACCCACACATCTTGTCCTAGACCAGCCACCTGTCACGGTAAGAGCAGGCAGAAATCATGCGGAACAACAATGCAGGAGCACCATTCCTAAACACACACACACATAAATATATATACAAGGAGAAAGAGTATGAAAACACACACAAAACCACAACACAAACACTGCTTAAAACCACATGTCCTCTGCGCCAGACGAGATGCCTCACCTTGACTTGGCATATCATAAGTCAGCTGGCAAGGCTGGGGGGTCGGGGAGGAGGGGGGAGCGTGTAATGAGGGGCTGGTGAGATGAGGAAGGGAAGGCAGGTAAAGGGTAGAGGAGGCAGGGGAGGAAAAGGGGAGTGGTGGAGCATGATAACCCAATTTGTTAGTGGTGGATAAATAGAGGTCTGGGAGGTAAATCATCACGGGTAGAGCAAATGAAATAAGGATGGAGAGAAGGAAGGAGGGGAAGAAGAAGAGGAGGAATGGGGAGGAATAAACAACCTAAGCTAATGTAAATAATGCCATGCATGCTTGTTGGTGAAAGGCTATATTTCAATATTGAGTATAAAAAAGGCTACAAAGGGGAATTAGAACTCTCTCCAACCGTACTATGACTCATAAATCACTCTAGTGTAGCAGCTGACCTATTTCGAAGACACAGACAAACTTGTTGTCCATTATTTATTGGGTTGAATATTTCTTAGTCAGCTTGGTTTCATTTGTCATTAGCTGTGTGTGTTTGTGATTTACATTTTGTTGTCTGTCCCTCACTATTAATTTAAAGCCCTTTTATACCTGGCTCTAAATTGGAGCTATAAACGATCGATACAGTTTTATCCGGTGGACTGAACATTAAACAGCCTATTTAACAGTTTGCACTCACACTTATTAAGGAATCAATAACAAAATGGAAAGATCTGGATAAAGTCACTCTTTCAACTTTGTCACTGGGTGCTTCCTAATTAGCCTTCCAAAAAACATTGCTCAGCACTTTACACTTTGTTTATTGTTCATCATAGTTGTTTGCCAAAAACCTTTACTGAGAGCACTTTGTTGTGTGGAATTTGCATCCAAATAATGGCTTATAAGGGATGCACTGCTGAATTAAAAAGGACAGGGAATTTACCTCCGGCTAGCTTGCCTCAGAGCATCAGAGAAAATTGACTTTCTCTCCGTCTCTCATCTTTCACACACAAATCCAGCGTATGCCAGGAAATATTAAATATCTACTCAGCTTCAATTTCACATTTCATAAGAGAGTACTGGTCATTCGCAATGACTAGGCCGCTACTGTCCATTCAAGACTGTGATTTATATATTAAGGTTGTAAAAGGGTAGGTACTTGACTTTGACATGTGGATGTAAAGTTATGGAGTTGTGAAAACAAGAGACTATGATACATAGTATTTTGGATCTATTGTCTTTTTGTATATGATATGATCATCATAAAACAAGATGGCGGCGCGCACGGGTGCAGCGGCTCTTAGCTCTCCAGTTTGGTGCTCGTTTTTACTTATAATGTGGATATTTTTTAATGTTTGCAACGCCGCCATCTCTTACAGTCGCCAGAACCTAATTGACCTAGGTTTTAAATATAGTTTGTCCGTTTCTGGTGACTATCAGCGAACACACAACATCCTGGTGGAGATAGCAAGACCGCCAGGGTCACCTTGGATGGTCTGCCCGCCCAGCAAGCGTAGAAGGCGATGGAGGGAAAGAAAGCAGAAGAGGGGTTGCCGGTCGGGCTCAGACGCTAGGCTACGCAAACATCCACACCGGCCAGCACTTCCGAGCCTTTTCCTATCGAACGCCAGATCCATCACCCACAAACTAGACGAATTGGAGCTACAGATAGCCAACACAAGCTTTGCACGTAACTGCAGCATTATTCTTATTACGGAGACGTGGCTTCACCCGCTGATTTCCGACGCTGCAGTCGAGTTAGTAGGCCGCGCGCTACACCGGCATGACAGAAACAGCAACTCAGGTAAAAGCAGAGGAGGGGAGCTATGTGTTTACGTGCATAACGAGTGGTGTTGTAACAGCAGGATCATTCACACACACTGTTCTCCTGATTTGGAGGTTCTGGCAGTCTCGTGCAGACCTTTTTACATCCCGAGGGAGTTTACAGTAGTTATTGTGATAGCTGTTTATATACCGCCGGATGCTAACGTTAGCACGGCTCTCAGCCTCTTGCTCAACACCATAAACAAACAACAGCTTGCCCACCCCGATGGGGTTTTTATTGTCGCCGGCGACTTTAACAAAGCGTGCCTAAAGACTGTGCTTCCTAAATTTGTCCAGTTTGTGGACTTTGCTACGAGAGGAGAACACACTTTGGACCATGTCTATTCAAACATCAAGCATGCTTTCAGAGCGACACCCCTCCCCCACCTGGCTGGATCTGACCACCTCTGCATGTCCCTCACCCCCACCTACACCCCCCTGCTGAGAAAAACAAAGCCCCAGACAAAGACAATAGGGCTTTGGAGTTGACGTCACGCCGCAATGCATTGTGGGAGTGCGGCACCATTTTCGGGGTCTACGAGTCAAAACAAACACAGTGTGTTGGAACGACGATTACAAGATGCTTAAAAGCAGCTCAAAAGAGAATGGACTGTATAGAGACCGATTGCGTCCAGAGGCGAAGCAGCTGTACTTGCAGAAAATAGCGTGCATTGGAAATGTGGACCCGTATGACATACGAACTTGGAGTAGAAACCCTGAAGACCAAGCGCTATTGACGTAGCCTGATATGTTTCGTACCTTATCTGTGGAGTCAGCGCGTACAAGTCGTCATTCAAACAAAGGTAAGTCAGCTCGAGTACTGCGAGTGAAACGCGTTTGATTTCCCTGCAAACATTCAGATTAGTGCAGCATAAATTCATTCATGAGGGGAAATTACAGTGAGAACATGTGGAGGCTGTTAGGTGGATAACATAGTGAGTTCAGTGCATTGATGTGACATTGTCCTGAAGGATTGTTATTCTTTATGGTTAAAGAAATTGCAATGATTTATTAATGTTTATTATAAATAATTCTAATTATACATCTTGCTTCCATATTTGTATCTTGTGTCACTAAAAATACATTTTATTTTAATTTTATACATTGATTAATGACCTGCAGAATCTCCTTATCATATTAAGTGATTCATAATTGTCACTTTATGCTTTCTCCATCTTGAAAATGATTACATCCTTGCATTACATACTTTAGGTTCATTTTCTGCAGGCAGGTTTCTGACAGAACAGGCAGATTTACACTATAACATGCAGCGTTCTATAGATGGACACATAAAGAAATGCATAATTACATGTGTGTGCTGACTTTCTAGACACTTTGTTACATTTATGATAAAGTAGATTAAACACATTTACGTCGGCCTTGGCTCATAGTTCTTGTCTTTAAATGAACTTTGTGTGTGTTTCAGGTCCTGCACTCTCAAAGACTGAATGAACCAGCATTGCAGCCATGGGTCACTGTGAGCATCACAGGGAAGGTTGAAGCTGCCCACTGCACCTGTATGGCCGGAGTCGCGGAGACCTGCAGCCATGTCGCTGCTCTTCTGTTTAATGTCGAAGCAACAGTGTTGATCTACGGCACAACGACTGTTACAGATGAACCTGCATACTGGGTTTTGCTGGATAATATGACCAAGATACAGCCAGAGGTTGGCCATAAGATAGACTTCTCCTCTTCAGCTGCCTAAAAAAAGGCTCTTGATCAAAACATAAACAGACCATCCGTATTGAAAGGTAAAAGGAGCCGTCCTCAAAAAAGAAAAATCCCACCTGCTACTGTGGAGGAGTTGTCACTGCTATAATGCCATAATGTTTTATCTAGGGGTCTAGATTTATGCCTGTAGTGCACTGCCATGTAAATAATTTGCATTTACTGAATATCTACTGACTGAGTCCCACTGTTCAAAAGTTGAATAAAGAAACAAACTAATTTTTGCCTCTTTTTTATTAAAACCACTTTATAGAACATCACATCAGTTACAGTGTAGAATCCATGTCCTTTATAGTTTACAAATGACAAAATGTTTACATAAAATCATGTGTTTACATGATATCACCCACTACTAACATTACTTTATTTACTGTATCTTTTGAAAAAATACCACTATTTATACAGCAAAAGACTTAAGAATATTTAACAGGAGCAGGTTTCATTTTCCCTGGTTTTATTATCACACTGTTCACCAAATGCAGCAAACCTTCACCATCTTATCCAGAAGGGTCACCTCTTCACCCTCACATGGAAGAAGTAATCTGATTGGCATGGTGGTATGTTTGAAGCAGGTCCCTTGTGTAGCGCTGGAACCCAGTCCCGATGTTTCATCCATTTCATTGGCTGGTTTGCTGCAATAATGCCAAATAATTAGCAACTCTATAAATAGAAGGTAGTTCTGCAAAATCACTCAATAGGATCTATGTTCTAATTTGTTATGACCTCAGAGCGCATCGAAAATAAAACTAATAGGCTATAAAGACTGATATGAACATATTTAGAACTTACCGGAATGAAAATGTCTGGAGCACCGACAGATATTTGGAGATGGAAGAGAACTGCACGTCAGCTCGTCTCACAGCTGCTATCCAGGCTGGACGCCTTCGTTTGAGCTGCCTCATGTTGCTTCCAGGTTGGGAAAGAATGAAAAGACAAACCCTTTTCAAGCTTATTCTCTTGCCGGTTGTGCGATCGAACATTGCAGCCGACCACACAGCAAGAACGAACCATGGCTATGCTTTTGCTCCTTTTTCACTTAGACCCCCAAAATGGCGGATCAGGCCAAAATCCTTTCCACGCCCACCCCCGTGACATCACGCTCCAAAGCCCTATAAAAACCTGGCCTGAAGGAGCCCTTTCTCAACTGCAGGACTGCTTCTCAACAACTGTATGGGATTTATTCTCCAGCCACAACCTCCAGGAGTACACGGACACTGCACTCTTGTACATCAGGAACTGTGTTGACAATGTCACCGTCAACAAAAGGGTCAGGGTGTTTCCAAATCAAAAACCCTGGATGAATAGCGAAGAGCAATCCCTCCTAAAAAACACTGCCTTCAAGTCAGGGGACAGGGCTGTGTATAGGGCGGCCAGGGCAGACCTGAGTAGAGACATCAGGAAAGCTAAGGCTGCCTATAGGAGGAGGATTGAAGATCACTTTGCTGACAACGACCCCAGAAAAATGTGGCAGGGGATCAATCACATTACCAACTACAGAAGCAATAACCAGGCAACATCTAGGACTGATGCCTCACTGGCTGAGGATCTAAACCGTTTCTTCGCCCGCTTTGAGACGACCAGGCCCTCAGCTGTCACACCACTTCCACCCGCCCCCAGCACTGGCACACTAACACTTAGGGAGCACCAAGTGAGTTGTGTTCTAAGGTCAGTGAATCCCAGGAAGGCGGCAGGTCCTGATGGAATACATGGAAAGGTTCTCAGAGCATGTGCTGACGAACTGACCGGAGTCTTCACTAAAATCTTCAACCTTTCCTTGTCATCAAACACCGTCCCGCCCTGCCTCAAAACCTCCACCATCATCCCCATCGCCAAGAAGACAGCTGTGGCCAGCCCAAATGACTACAGGCCTGTTGCACTTACGCCTGTAGTGATGAAGTGCTTTGAGAGACTGGTCTGTCAGCACATTAGGGCCGGTCTGCCTCCCACTCTGGACCCCCACCAATTTGCCTACAGGACAAATCGTTCCACCGAGGACGCTATCACCATAGCGCTCCACACTGCGCTGAGTCACCTGGAGCACCGAGGAAGCTAAAGCTAAAGCTTCCTGGACTTTAGCTCAGCATTCAATCATATCATCCCAGAGATCCTGGTCCAGAAACTGTCTCACCTGGGACTCTCCACCCCCATCTGCCTCTGGATCAAGGACTTCCTGACAAATAGACCACAGTCCGTCAGACTCGGCCCCCACCGGTCCAGCACCATCACACTCAGCACCGGGTCTCCACAAGGATGTGTTTTGAGTCTCCTCCTGTTTACGCTCTACACATCCGACTGCTCCCCTACCCATCTCTCAAACACCATCATAAAGTTCGCGGATGACACCACAGTGGTTGGACTCATCTCAAGGGGGGATGAGTCGGACTGCAGAGATGAGGTCAACAGACTGACTGAGTGGTGTTCAGTTAACAACCTCCAACTGAACACCACGAAAACTAAAGAACTTATCTTGGACTTCAGGAAGGGCAGAGCAGACCCGGCCCCACTTTACATTCACGGGAGCTGTGTGGAGAGGGTACACTCCATGAGGTTTCTGGGCGTGCAGATATCTGATGACCTCTCCTGGATTGCAAATACTACAGCGGTGGTTAAAAAGGCCCAGCAGCGTCTCCACTTTCTGAGAGTGCTCAGGAGGAACAACCTGGAGGAGAGGCTGCTGGTGACATTTTACAGAGCCACCATAGAGAGCATCCTAACGTACGGCATAACAACATGGTATGCAGGGTGCTCAGCTGCGGACAGGAAAGCACTGCAGAGGGTCATCAACACAGCCCAGAAGATCACTGGCTGCTCTCTGCCCAGCCTGGAGGTCACTGCAAACTCTCGGTACCTCAGCAGAGCTGGCAATATCATCAAGGACCACTCTCACCCCAGCAACCAACTGTTTGAACTATTACCGTCAGGCCGACGGTACAGGTCACATAAAACCAGGACAAACAGCTTCAGGGATAGCTTCTTTCCCAGAGCTATCACCGTAGTAAATAAGCACAAAAACAATTGAACCTATTCCATACCGTCACTGTCATTATATTATGCTGCTATTCATACTGTCATTATATTAATGCTGCTATCCTGTATATATTGCACATACTATTGTTTGAGTACTTACGATTGTGTTTTTGTACTTTTTATATTTTACATTTGTATTTATTATTGAAACTTGCACCAAGGGAGTGGCACTCCAATTTCGTTGTACTCTATACAATGACAATAAAGGCTATTCTATTCTATTCTATTCTATTTGTTTTGGGTAGTTCTTTTTCCTCGTCTTTTGTTCTTTTTTATTTCTTCATGTCTCGTGCCCACATCCAGTAATCAGTGTCCCATGTTGTGTCTCCTTTAACTACATATGTAGTCCTGTCCCTGTGTTTTCTCCCTTCAGTTTCTCATGTTCAGCCCTGCGTGTTATGTCTGTTCAACCCCAGACCCAGTGTCAACTTCACATCTTAGTCTGAATTTCAGTGTGTGTATGTGTCACTTCCTGTTTCATTGTGATAGTTTCCTGTTGCAAGTGTGATGTTCAATTTTGCTTTCCCTGTCTCAGTAGCAGAGTTGGGCAAGTTACTTTGAAAAAGTAATTAATTATAGTTACTAGTTACTTCTTCAAAAAAGTAACTGAGTTAGTAACTGAGTTACAAGATTCTAAAAGTGATTAATTATTTCAAAGTAATTATTGTGTTACTTTTTAAAAAAATGTTTAACCCTCTGGGGTCCAGGGTATAATTGGTCATTTTTGACTACTTTTGATGTTTCCTCTACATTTCACCTTTAAAAACTGTTTACTTTGCCTTGTTTGGTATCATTCTTTTCAGCACAACCTCACGTGTCTGAATTTACAGTTATGTTTTCATTTTGGCATATTGTATTAATATGATTGATCTAAAATCAGACAAAAAACATAAAATCCTAGTAGTTATATTTTTTACTGTAACAACCACAAACATGTTTGAATCATATTTCATAACTTTATCTGCAAATATAAATTGTCAATTTTTGTTATTTGCAGCCATTTACCTTTTACCCTTTTTTAAACAACCATTTCAAACTATTTGCATAACAATCAGCTGTTCTGTATTCAATAAGATGCCACACAAATTATTTGTGCCACTCCAAAAATTTCTGTCCACTATAAAGGAGAACATCACAGCCTGATACCTGCAGGTCTGACAGCAGCAGATGTATCACTCCTCCTGTTCTTTACCTGGAGACAGCAGTCGACTCATTGTTCGGACACACAACACAAAACTATCCACAACACTACAACATATTAACTACACACTCCAAACACGCTAAACGTCACAAATCTCTCACATCTCAAAACTCGTCTCTCTCTCTCTTTTTCCGCTGTCTCTCTCTCTCTCTCTCTCTCTCTCTCTCTCGCCATCACTCCTAAAACTTCCCCCTCTTCCTAAACAACCAAATGTCATGTTGCCAAATCATTTTTGATTGGTTGACTTGGTGCATTTTTCCACCAACATGAAAGGGCAGTTTTTTCTTTTTATTTTTTTTGCTCATAAGCAGCGAGTGCTTGTTGGCGCTGTCCTTAGACAGTAAACGTGACGAAACTATTGAGGAAAAAACGCTGTGTATATATTGTTTATGATGACTTTGGTTTTACGTGGCCTATCAACACAATTTAAAAACTGGTATATATCACGTTGTTGGTTTGTCATCTTAAAGTGGTCATGTGTTTGGCTTACCATGACTATTTTATTCTTCCTCAGTCAAACAGCAGCACTCATGCGATTGTTTTGCCCCCTTAGCTCCAGGTGTTGTGCCAAAAAGTGATCGTCAGGCAGAAAGTGATTGCCGTCCGTGGGAGCGCGCGCAGCTGCTCAAAGCTGTAGCGCCCAGATTACTTACGTAGACAGCTACTTCTGTGCAACTGATATAAGATGCAGTAAGCTGAACACAGCTTCAACCGTCTGTTTGTTAAAAAATAGTAACGCGACCGCACTGCAATTTCTTGTTAGTAATGGTAATGGCGTTGTAAGGATAGAAATAGTAATTAGTTCGATTACTTGTTACTGAAAAAAGTAATGACGTTAGTAATGCCATTACTTGTAACGCCGTTGTTCCCATGACTGCTCAGTAGTTATGATCTAGTTCAGCTGTGTTCCCATGTGTCTTCACTTCCGTTAATCACCCTCTTCTGTATATATTGTCTGTGTCTCTCCCAGTTTGTTGCTGTGTTCTCCCTTATTGTAGTTGTAGTTTCCGTTTGTCCAACACTTTGGGTTGTAGTCAGTCTGTAGTCAGTCAGCTGGTTCATTCTGGTTTTGCTTTTTTTGTCAGCTGTGATTTTAAGTTGCTCTCTCTCTGTTGAGTCCTGCCTTCTGGGTCCACTCCCTGCCTCCCTCTCTCCCCTCACAACATGACACTATTTCTGTATTTTTTGTGCAATAAGCTCAGGCTTCAAGTTACTTTTGCATGTTTTTACCTTTGTTGCTACTATGCCAGCGAAGAAGACAGGAAAGGAGGTAGAGAGAACAGGAGGAATTACATCCAAGAATTGGTCTGGATCAGACATAAGGGTCTCTGTAGTGGCCTAGACATATGGCTCACCTACTCCACCAAATGAGCTAAACCAAGCAACAAGCTGAGACCTTTAGCCTTAATATATGGAATCAGGAACCAGGCCCTGATTGTTATTCATGCCTACTGCAGTGCCTACAGCACTGGAGCCCCCCAGGGGTGTGTTCTGAGCCCCCTGCTGTACTCTTTGTACACATATGACTGTGCCACTACCAGCTCCACCACCATCATCAAGTTTGCTGACGACACCGTCTTGGTGGGCCTGATCTCTGATAACAACGAGACGGCCTACCTGAAGGAGATTAGGAATCTGGAGAACTGGTGCCAGAGGAACAACCTCCTTCTAAATGTCAGTAAGACAAAGGAGCTGATAGTGGACTTCAGCACTAAGTAGGAGAGGAACTACCAGACCCCTGTCATCAACGAGTGCCCAGTGGAGAGAGTGGACAGCTTCAAATACCTCGGAGTTCACATCACGCAGGACCTGTCATGGTCCTGTCACATCAACACCGTGGTGAAAAAGGCCCGTCAGCGTCTCTACCACCTCAGACGCTTGAGAGACATCCAACTGCCCTCCAAGGTGCTCATGAACTTTTACTCGTGCACCATAGAGAGCATCCTGACGGGAAACATCTTAACCTGGTTCAGAAACAGCACCATGCAGGACAGACGAGCTCTACAGAGGGTTGTGCGGTCAGCTGAGCGCACCATCCGCTCCGAGCTCCCTGACCTGCACTCAATCTACAGCAGGCGGTGCTGGACCAAGGCCAGGAAGATCGTGAAGGACCTCAGCCATCCCAACAACAGACTGTTCTCTCTGTTGAGGTCAGGAAAGCGATTCCGCTCCCTGAAGACCAACACAGAGAGACTGAGGAGGAGCTTCTTCCCGCAGGCGATACCGTCTCTCAATCACACCACCACACAGTAATGACCCACACATACAGTTCTTACACACACACTGGACATTCTGGACATTGTTTTCACTTCATCACTTAAATCACTTTAAGCATATTTGCACTGCAGAAGACATAATGTGGATTGCACAACACTGGACATTATATTCTTCATTTCCAGTTAATACTTGTACAGCTGCTGTTATTGTGTATATATTTATTTATATTTCTTCATACATTCTTATATAGTTCTATATTGTGTATTTTGTTGTACAGTTATTTTATTTTCAACTTTAATTTATATATTTTATCTTATTCTTTCCCAGTTAAAGTTACCCTTCATTCTAATTTGTGTTGTACAGTTATTTTATTTTCAACTTTAATTTATATATTTTATCTTATTCTTTCCCAGTTAAAGTTACCCTTCATTCTAATTTGTGTTGTACAGTTATTTCCTTTTTAACCTTAATTTATATTTTATTCCTTCTTAGTAAAATTTACCCTTTTTAATTTTTCATATTTATTTCCTATCTTATTCATAGCCTTTTCCTTTTTTGTTTTCTTTAGGTCACGAGCAGTTGTCCAAGCATTTCACTGCATATCGTACTGTGTATGACTGTGTACGTGACAAATAAAATTTGAATTTGAATTTGAATTTACTGGTTGAAGGCATTAACAGCACTCCAGGAGCACCTGGCAGCATAAATAGAAGGGCTACTAACAACAGGTTCTCACCCAAACTGGTTAACATAGAGCAGAGGAATGATGATCATGAAGGATCCCCATAAGGGTATGATGTTGTCAAACTACTGACTGATTAACTGCGTAAGGTAAAGTCCAATTGGACACAGTGGAAATAGAAACTTGGCGACGTCTGTGTAACCTACAACCTATAAGACTGGCTCTATCAGATTCTAGGTATAACATCCGTGGTCTTTGTCTAAAGGACTGCATTCTTGGGAACCACTAAGATTTCCCAGAAGACCTAACCATAAAAAAAAAATACAAAGAAAAAATCACTGTAATTATATGTTGTACAAGTGGTACGCATGTATTTAAAGTTTGTGATGTAAAGGAAAGCACAGTGGGGCATGCACATTTATGTTGATTATATACTGTTAAGGTTCAAATATTGGGGAAGGAGAGTACAAACAACCATGATCCAGAACTTGGTCAGACAATTGATTTTAATGAAATACACGCGTGGGAAGACCAGCTCCGTTCGCAGACAGGGCTGATCTCCGACTTAATCAAAGCATAAACAGATATTTTATACCATCAGGGCTTAAATTTAATGACGCCCCCTCAACGTCAGATCCATTTCATACATAGGTCAGATCAAAACCACAATGACTTTTAACACAGTTTGAAGAGAACATTGTCTTCGTCTTCATAGCAGATGTTTCCTGTCAAGCTTTCTGATTAGCGCTTCTTCAAAACTGCAGACAATGTTTTGCAGTGAGCGAGCACTTTTGCAAGCCCACAATTACAAGCAAACATGATATGTCACGACCTTACGTGGCCCTCTGTGTCACCTCTCACCTACTAACGCTCACAGTCAAACAGAGGCCACTGTCAACAATTTACTAAAGCTATAGCTGTAATATAAATTGAATAAATGTTTTAACCAACTGATACTACTTACCAGTCTTCTAGCTTGCTTACTTGCCACAAGTGCACTGTGCCACCTACCAATAGAAAGGAAAAAAATAATGTGCACACTTCCGCGAGAGAAATCCCACGCCTGGACCGTCATTGACCGCCGCATGATTCTAGCCTGCTTTTTACATCCAACACAAAAACTGCAGTCGTGGTGCTTTCGATTGTACTCAGAACTCGGAAATTCTGCCTTCTGAATAGGAAGATGTAGGTAACACCAGACTGAAGATGAGCTGCTTACAGGGCTGGACTGGGACAAAAAAAAATTGTCCCAGGGAATTTGACTAGCCCACCATTATAGGAAAAATCATAAAGCCTTTTGTGACCAGGAGATATTTTATTTTGTATTCTTATGATCACAGTTATAATCAGAAGTATCAATCATTAATCATTTACCATTGTTGAACCAGTTGACAGAATAATCTTTGAACCACATCTATGTTAACATTAATCTACACAGATTATCAGTACTTTAATCAGTCTATTGTTGCTCTGTACTATTCATGTTATTTGCTTAAAGCTGTTTCACAGTTCTGTAACCACTCAGAAGCCTGTGGGTCCTGCTGGACCCTGCCTTAGTTCTATGTTCAGTTCTGCACGTACACAGGCCTTTAAAGTACATGCACGCTCTTATATAACACATGCATGTGTACACACACACTTAGTAAGAATAGGAGGGTCGTCTGAGGACAGTTTTCTGATAGATATACTTTCACAAAAGGCACGAATGTAATACACACTTGTTTTTCTCTAAAAACTAGCAGTTGATGTCCATATTAGGTAAACTCTCTGAACAGGCCCAAACTGTTATCATTTCCAGTAAGGTCTGACTGTGTGACGTCATCACGGTATTATAAGGATGAAAAGCCTCCGCCCGGCGGAGATTGTTGATGCAAGACTGTTTTCCCCGCACTTCTACACAGAAGTGTGTAAATAAAATCACTATTTTTGACACCTACACGGACTCGGCTGTTTTTCCTTCTTACCCAAACTGAACCAGACGTAACAACTTGGTGCCGAAACTCCGGTTGGGGGAGAAGGGAGCTTGCAGCTATCGTGTGGGTGACAAACAGGGGCGAAGGCCAGCAGCCTATCTGAGTGACGCCAGGCGACATAAGAAAGGTGAGTGCCACCTGTTGATTTTTATCCAAAGGCGCTATATTGGAAGTTAAAACTAAATTTAATTAAATAATATTCACTCAGTCTGGGTTTCTGGTGTTTGTCCATAGTGATTTTTTTTGGGTAATTTGTGTTTAAAGTTTGGGGAACATTTGACTGATAAAATTTATCAGTCAAATGTTTAAATGGATGCATAGAAGTTTGTGAGTGAGAAATTGTTATGGTGGGGTTTAAAGTTAGTAAAGAGTTAAACAACGCCCACTGTTTTAAAAAGGCCCAAAACATCATAAAAGACACCTCACATCCTGGCCACTCCCTGTTCGAACTGTTGCCCTCAGGCAGACAGTACAGGGCAATCAGAGCAAGGACTAATAGACTCAAACATAGCTGTTATCCAACTGCAATAACACATCCGAATACTACAAAAAATGTCCATCACGCCACTCTTGTGTTAATCTATGCACGGTCTGAAGCATGTGTGTGGGAATACTTAGTATTTTAAGTATTCTATCTATTTTATTTATTGAATTTTATTGTTTTATTTATATTTTGATATTGCTAGGGATGATGCAATGATCGGGGACCATTCTTAATTTCGTTGTTCTCATGACAATGACAATAAAGTTTCTGATTCTGATTCTGAAATCAACCCTCCTCAAGAGTTCAATAATTTAGGCAGTTATGTTTATACAAATACTAAATGTATGTTTAGTGTCTTCATACAGGTGTTTTTTCTTAACCTGGAAACCTGAGTACGGCAGCAGAAGACAGGCCAAGCTTTGGCTAAAAATTCACGGCTGGACACCAGAGTTGTCCCCACCCCTCCCGGAAAAAAAGAGAGAATGTAGTTTTAGGCAGGTTTTTCTCGCTGAACTGCTCTGGGTGCTGTGTCCCTGAATCTCACCAGTGTTAACCTCTGGCGGAAGACATGGAGAAAAGGAAAAGATGTTCCTGGTAAATGACTGAAACAAATAAAACCACACACAACCAGAGAAAGGTATGAGAAGTGTGAGGAACAGACACATGTGCGTGTTAGTGAAATGCCTCGTTTGAGAAAAAGTTAAATTAACCCATATACAGACGCACCCATACATGCAATGAAGAAACAGCTTACATACATGTGCACGTACATGCAAGGTTAAAGTAGCGACACTTAACATACACCTGTTTTTAAATGATATAGTTTATACACTACTGACAAATAAACTCTCTGGGTTGCAGGACAACAACTTAACTTCAAAAGAAAAGATACTGGTCTGATGATTAAGTGAGGACATGACAAATTTAGTGGTTAAAAGGGTCGAATTGGGACATGTTTTTGTTGATTGTTTAAGACAAATGACTACTGAATGGTAGAAAATTCCTTTTTAGGTTTCTAAACAGGATCTTAAGAATTTTAACACGTACCTGTGTTGTCCTGTCAACTTGAGGGGTTATGAGTTGATTATATGGTGAGAAAAAACAAAAAAAAGGGGGGAGAGGAGACCCCGTTGTTTCTCCCCTCTCTGGATAACACAGCCAACACAACACAGCCAACACAACATCATTTTCCTGTTCGCCTGTTTTGTTTTGTTTTTGTTTTTTCTGAAAGCCGAAGCTGACCTGGACTCCTACCCTCCCCTCTACCATCGTTGCCCTCTCCGCGACCATCTTTGACCCTTTGACCCCTGAAGGCCACAGCAGCTGGACTCACAACAACAACTTGAAAATGTCAACAGTGCTGCAAAAAAGCGATCTCATGCAGCAGAGACGGAGAGCACTAAACCTAAAGCCCGTTTCACTACACGGGGGAAATTCCCAGACTGCGTCAGCTGACAGAGCTGTGACGAGACGCGCATTAAGCCCGGAGGAAAAGGGAGGGTGAGCAAAAGAATGCTGACCTCTGAGAAGAGCCGAACAGCAGAGCTGCAGAAGGCCGTGGAGCAAAGTAAAGACAACATAAATAGACTCCGATCTGACGTGGAAGGAAAAGACTCTGAGGTTTTTGCCCTCAGTAAGAGCTCAAGGCATGAGAACAGAAATTGAGCATGGCTCCGGAGGAGCTGGCTGCTAATTGAACTCATCAGTCAGACTTGGAGTTTCACGTACAGGACTTGAAATCAGGCGGAAGCTTGCTGGAGCAGGAGGTCGCCAGACTTGACGCAAAGCTCCAACAGCAGGAGTAAACCCTGAAAGAGCTACAGAAGCAAAAGGGTCAAGTTACAAGGAGAATATGCAGGCAGCTGCAACAACGGATGCAAACAGACCCAAAGAGGAGGGCAGGACCCCAGGGCATGCTTCAGGCCGCTGGTTTACCTAAACTACAGAACAGGAAGGTGATGAACACAAACATACACCAACACACAAACACACACTTCTGCATGTGCCGACTTAGAATGAAGAGAAACACACACATGAACACTTATGCACTCGTTGAGGGAGTGAAAACTGATACATACCCATGCACCAAAATCAAAATGTTGATTTAATTCACAAAGAAGTGACACACAATGCTCCAGTTGCTGCAATGAAGAATGCTTTACTGACAAAGGCTCAATGCTGCACACAACAAATTCAAATATAGAATCTGTTACAATAATAAGCCCAGAGGGCATTTGTGTGGTCTGGGGAGCAGGGTCCAGAGCGGTTTGGTTATGAAAACGATGCCTGTGCGAGATATTTGGGGCTTAAGGCCTCGACTCAATTGTTTACTGTACACTAAAAAGAAAAGAAAACAGCCTGAGCAGTGGTGCAGAGTGAAAACGATGAATTAACAGTGTGAGTCTTATTTCAGAGCGCCACATCATTGTGATGGAGATTTAATAAAAGGAGGAACACACGGACAAAGAAGAAGAGAAAGGGGGGGGCAGCCCTTGACCCCGATTGCCTGAGGTATTAAAGTTCTGTACTAAATTCTGGTTTCCAGTGTGAGAAAAGTCACGCAGTGCCAGTAGTAGAGCTAGGTTGAGTGATGATTCTAAATTACTGTAAGTAAATCATCGTACACCCGTTCAAGTTTCATGATAACTGGGATCTAGACTTTGTTGAACTCTAGGCAATTTGAATAGGTAAAATTTGAGTGACCAAGTAGCAGTTGAATAAAAGTCATTGAATAAGTGTTGAGATAAACTGGCAGAATTAAGAGAATTAAAACATTTCAAGAGCTCAAATTACTTAATATGGAAACGGTTCAATTTTGTTTCACGAACGCAAAACATATAGGTTTATGAATATGAAAAGGTTGAGGTGGTGTTGATTTAACTCTGTGTAGGTTTAGGTTGGTATTTTTACTGATGGGAGGAATATTCAGTGACAAGTCCTAAGACCCGGGCGTTTGTATTTTTGTTTTTGTTATCTTTCATTTTATTTTGTTTTATATATTTTGAACAGTGCACTGATTTTTGTTTCTGAATTTTGTCTTTAAGCAGATCTGCACATCGGAAATTACAAGCATTACACGTCGGCGAGAAAATTGTTGTAAGTGAGTTTCTCCGCATTGAAATGGGTTCTGGAGGAAACACTTGTGGGGACAATTAGAAACGAGAGTCCCTGTCTAAAAAAGGATTCAGCGAGGTAATCCGATCCCAAGTTCTTGTTTTCTTTTTGAGATGACGTCATTTTGCTGAGGGCGGAAATCTAAATGCGACGATGGTTTCCACAATCAGCAAAGAAAGAAAGAATGGAGGAATGGAAGAATGAATGGATGAAAGACTGGAAATAAAAACAAACGGACTGACTGGTAAAAGATGACAAGACTTGACCATGACTCAAGGTTAACCACCTCCACCTAGATAGGATAAAAGGGTGGATGAATTTATGTGTGTTTCTTTTTACAGGAGTAGAAGGATGACAAAATATTCGAGGATGAGTGAACCTGTAAATGCCATTTTTGTGTCTTGTGTTGTTTACAGAGGTAACTGCACAGCGTTAACATTTACACTCCTCCTCTGACAGGAAATCTTTTTATAGCACCTCTGGAATGTGGATGCCTGACTGCGGTCAATGTGCTGCTAATGTTTGCTTTGCTTTGTTAAGAATGCGTGAGAAGGGTGCAGTAGAAAACAGACAAGTGACATGAAAACAAGTAATAATAACAAATAACTAATTTGGGGACAGTTTGACAGAGCTCACTAACTGGCCACTAGGGAGCTCTTGGTAGGGATACACAAGTGGAGTAACATTGCCCAAAGGGTGAATAAAACAAATTGTGGCAATAATAGTGATTTAATGATCAGAGAAATCCTGAACATGATACTTGTCTGTTGTGCTGAATCTTTTATTACTCTTATGATTTGCAGGTGGTTGTAAATAAGCTGTTTGCTTTAACAGGTCTGCTTTTTAGCTGAATTGCAAAATACAACTAGAACGATTAATTGAGACTAATCGCAACTAACCTGAAACTGAGGAGGTTCTATATAAGGAAGAATTAAAACAGGTATAAAGTGCATTTGATCTTTAATTGCAGGTGTGACCATGAAGATTTTTGGTACAGATTGCAGGTTGTTGCTCATTATTGAAGTGTGCTCATAAAGGCAAAAGCTATATAGGGGGTCTATGATTTGGTTTGTGTTTTAATAATTTAGGTATGGCAAAATTAAAGGTTTTTAGACAATTTAGGGGACCAGTGAGAAGCATAATTAGATGATCAGAAACTGAGTACTACACTCAAGTTAGAATTAAGAATGCCCAATTTGTTTGAGGTCTGTTGTTCACTTTTATACACACACTGCAAATGTGCTTATAAGGAGCTGGCACTTAGTCTATGAAGGTCAAAAGCTTCATCCGACAATGGATCGGATTGATATATTGGAGCTACTGACTTCACGTGCAGAGGGTTAAATGCATGCACGCTTACACACATAGGCATAGCATAGGATTGGAATAAACAAAGTCAACAACATTAGGTTAGGAGAGCCAGCGCAGGAGAGGTGTTGGCTTTCTGTCTCTTGCAGAGAAGGGAACAGACACCAGACGGGGACACGGAGATATGGGGACCCTTCACAGCAACTGGGGTCAAGTGTCATGGCCTTGGGGCTCCTTGAGAAGATGGATCCCATAACCACAACAATAACCAAGAAGGGGTTGGCGAAAACTAGGAACACCAGAGACCAACGAGGTTCGAGAGGCTTTTGGCAAAAAGGGGGACACGGCGGTGACAACGGACAACAAACACACAGATCTTTGTTTGAAAGTGGGGCAGAATAATCCCCAGATCTGTGTAACGACTAAAGGGTGGTCTAACCCCGGAAGTCGAAGAAAGAAGCCGAGAATCACCCGACTGGAAGATACTGGTAGCTGCACCAATAAAATAAAGGTTAAAAGCCCGTTAGACAGAGGGGCTATTCTAAGTACATTTGAAGGGTATAAGTGGTAAAAAGGGGGTGAAAAACCGGAGCCCCAAAATAAAGCTGTGGGAGAATTGGGGACTGATGGGAGTGTCATCTGTAACTGCTGTCATGGGTGTAAATCTAACTTTGCTTGCATCTGAACTACGTAAAGGCAGAGGTCATCCCCCATACGGTCCACCCGTTAAAGGGGGACAGAGGGTCTCGGGACCAAGGAGATGTGGACGTTGCAACATTAGAGTGTATGATGTAAGGAATCTCTTTGAGATAAGAGATTAAAGGGGGAAATGTGGAGATTAATTTGTTATCATATGTTACCTTATATATGAGATCAAAGTAGTTGCATTATAATATGGTATGTAGTTTTAGTTTGCATTAGACCTCTGACTTAGAAGAGTGTGAAAATCATTAGATCTGTTGGATTGACCTGTATTATGTTGAATGTCTTACATTGTTTCAAAGGAGTTGTTAGGATAATGGATGTTATTTTAATCTCACTGATATCATTTACATGCACTGTTGTAAGTTCATTATTACTTCATTAGTCTGCATCAGTTTATCAGTTTCTTAGTTTCTTAGTAAATCGGCTTGCAGAGAAAGGAGTAGACACCAGAACAATGAGGTCTCGAGGAGTGCGTGGAGGAGATCTGAGCGGAACTGGCACCGAGAGCTGTGCTACTGAGCTTCCAGGGGATGGAGAGGTGTAACCTCCTCTGCCTCAAACCTTCAGCAGCATTGGAACATGAAAACCGGAAGGATGGAGGGAGCGTGCCAAGCTCCGGAAGTAATAGTTCTGCTTCCTGTGGTCTCAGGGTGAATGAGCAGAGGGGAGCTCAGGGAAAGGCGTATTCCAAGTCACAACACGGGTGGTGAACAGAGGCAGAATAATCCTCTGCAACGTGGCTGGCTCGCTCAGTAGTCTACCTGGCGAGTCGAAGAAAGAAGAATCCGAGGGCGTTTCTTCACTCCAAGAGGAGGTGGTAAAGGGGCCTGAAGCGTGACAGGCTGAAACTCGAGTCTGAAGCTAAAAGAACAGCTGGGTTGTGGGAAAATTGGAAAACAACGGAGGTGTTGGGGTTGATAAGTGTCATAACGTGTTTGTTTGGTTTGGAGACAAATCCTGGTGTGAGTTGGGCTGGCAAGCCAGCCCAAAGAGGAGGAATGTGACCAGGAGATATTTTATTTTGTATTCTTATGATCACAGTTATAATCAGAAGTATCAATCATTAATCATTTACCATTGTTGAACCAGTTGACAGAATAATCTTTGAACCACATCTATGTTAACATTAATCTACACAGATTATCAGTACTTTAATCAGTCTATTGTTGTTCTGTACTATTCATGTTATTTGCTTAAAGCTGTTTCACAGTTCTGTAACCACTCAGAAGCCTGTGGGTCCTGCTGGACCCTGCCTTAGTTCTATGTTCAGTTCTGCACGTACACAGGCCTTTAAAGTACATGCACGCTCTTATATAACACATGCATGTGTACACACACACTTAGTAAGAATAGGAGGGTCGTCTGAGGACAGTTTTCTGATAGATATACTTTCACAAAAGGCACGAATGTAATACACACTTGTTTTTCTCTAAAAACTAGCAGTTGATGTCCATATTAGGTAAACTCTCTGAACAGGCCCAAACTGTTATCATTTCCAGTAAGGTCTGACTGTGTGACGTCATCACGGTATTATAAGGATGAAAAGCCTCCGCCCGGCGGAGATTGTTGATGCAAGACTGTTTTCCCCGCACTTCTACACAGAAGTGTGTAAATAAAATCACTATTTTTGACACCTACACGGACTCGGCTGTTTTTCCTTCTTACCCAAACTGAACCAGACGTAACACTTTGAATGAAAACAAACGCTGTTGTGACAGTGATGTACACTGTTCTGATGGTATATATGCATTAATCTATCAATCGTTTGTTGTAAGACTCTGATAATTATTTTTTTAAAAGCGAGAAATTTTAAATGAGAATAAGAAAGAAAAGCATTTCCTTGTGCCCACCTCTCCCTGTTAATGCCCTACCTGCCCCCCTGGCAACACTTTGCTAGACCCGCCCCTGCACAGTTACCAGCTGTCAGCTACATAAAAAAAGGATCCTGGTGTTATTTGTCTCTCAGAAACAGTTCATAACTTCCCTTCAACTCATTCATGTCACCTAAAAGGTGACATCATGACCAGCAGCTTTACAGCTGTGGCTCCAGCAAACATCAGCTGATAGCAAAAAGTAATATTAAATAAATTCTAACAACAGCTGATCAAGCTTAAACGTGCTGCTGTTGTTTAGCGCGACATCCGCTGGTTTCCTCTTTCTGGCGCAAAGTGGGCGATAAATAAACAAGAGAGAAAAGCCGATCAGCTGATCATTGATCAGTTTCATGATTGAAGTAGAAACAGGAGAGGGAGGGGCAGAGAATGAGAGGAGAAGAGGCAGCTGTGCAGCAAAGACAGAATAACTCCAGCTTTGTGTCTTTTTCATTGTAGCTGAAGTCCGGGACAAAATGTTCCTTTTCACCTCAATACGAAACCCGTAATATTTTCTCTGAATACGAGACGATTCTGTTTTTTACGGGACAGTAGGCAACTCTAATAATTAACCTTATGAACAAAATAAAGTTCAACACCCACCCAGCTGTATAGAAACTCCGTCATGCTAGCTAGCACGCAGTACGAAAAAGTCAGCATAACGAAAATAAACTGCACCTAAACTTGGTTCATATCTGACTCAGATAGACTGCAGGTCATAACTTCTTACCTGAAGTTCAGTTCACCTGACACTCGGACCGGCGGCCGCTTCGGGTCTCTCCTCTTGCCTCCCTTTTCCTTCATCCACCTGCTGGCTTCCACCACTTACTAATGTTATTGAATCTGTGGAAGCTCCGCAATAGCCACCACACGAAGTAACAAATAACGAGCCTATTCAAATCCCAGTAACGAGTAACGCGTTCCTGGTTTTGGCATAACTAGTCACCGTGCTCATTACCACAATAATAACGTAGTTACTGTAACGCGTTACTTAATAACGCGTTAGTCCCAACACTGGTGATCAATCCAGAGAATGGATTAATTTAACATTGTTAATATGCCTCTAAACTAGTTCTAGAAAATATCCACATTAAAATGATGCAAATGAATAAGATAATGGAAAAATAAGAAATCATATCCCATGCACATCAACCCTTGCAAAAGTCAGTCCAAGGTTTGCACACCTGGATTTCAATAAGGAGATATCATTTGGAAGAACTGAGCAATAATTATTTTGATTGAGAAATTAAACTATTTAGCTTTTAGACTCCCACTGACTCTTCAGGGGAGAACGGAATCCCTACAGTGATAGGATTTCTCCCCGAGTCTAGCAGCTGGAGGTGGTGACAATCCAACACTAAGGCTTGGCTTGAGCTCAGGGTGACTCAGGTGAGGTGGAGATAGGGGAGGAAGTTTTTTGTTAAATGAATGAGAGTGTGAAAGGGGAAAATAACTCAAGAACATGGAGATTTAAAGTACGCAGAATGGAAGCTGATTGGCTCAAAGAAGGTGGGCAAGAAAATGGTTGGACTAGTGATGTAAAGGAAAAAACTAGCAGCTGAACTTATACTTTTGCAAGATCTTTATTTGGTCAGTTTAAACGATTATTAGTGGCAGATCCTCTCAAACTTTCCCAGACTGAATGGTGTCCCTAGCTTGCCATTTTCAAGTATATTGACAGATGGATTGTGGAGCTTAGTCTGAGCTTCATCGTTGAGTCCATCAAACATGGTAAAGTCTTGATTATACTCTGCTGGGGACACAATTATAGACAGTAAACACTATAGCCGATGAGTGTTCTTTGTTATACTCCTTTAAAATTTGCTTGAAGTCCATCACCTGCTTGCACAGTTGGTGTATTGTAATGTAAAGTCCCACCAAATGACTCTGCATCGTCAAAAAACATGGCAGGCATACAGATGTCCCCACAGTCTGATGCCAGAATTTACATTTCCAAAGGGACCCTAGTGGACTTGTTGAAGGGAAGGAATGAAGGCTTGAGAGACTTGTCCTAAACTCCCTCCTGTATTTGGCTGCATTCATCATTCCTTAAGCCTTGACTAGTGTTTCTGTCCATATGGATGAGAAGCAGTGCCACCATACTTCACTGCAGGAATGCTATTAACCAGCCAATGATTAGTTTGCCAGCTCAATGTGTTCTCCTCCCTGTGTGTCAAATGGGGCTCTTTTGTCAAAAGCCACTGGTGTTCAAGATGTATCCAAGGTTTCCTTAAGTAATAGTATCTGGTTGTGGCAATATTAGATGCTAACTCAAGAGTGCTGTTAGAAAAGATCATTACGTTGTAGAACACCTTTCTGACCGAGGACCTTCAGGTTACTTAGCCAGCTCCAGGAGGGGTGCTTGTGTTTCTGTACTCCTTTCATTTCTTCCATTTCTGAATACTTTAGAAACGGTTTTATACGATTGCCCTGACCTATTTTTCCAAGAGAGTTCCCTGGATTTCATCAGTTGGTTTCTTTTCTGACATACAGTTGGAACTGAGGTACCTTATTAAATAATGTTTTGGGAACATGTCATGGATAATAATGTGATCACATGTGAAAGTGCAACAAAAAACTGTCTGAATGAGATTATTAGACATGTTTTAGACTGAGGGCTATTTAAATGCCTATTACAGTTTTTCTCAGTTGCTTTGGTGCATTTCTCACAACAGAATTGATCTCTGCACCACTACTAAGGCTCTTCTCAAAACAATTAGTGCAAACTGCAAAACATGGTGGATAACTTGCAAAAGTGAGTCACTTCATCAAAAAGAAAAGTCAGTTGTTCAAAATAAGTAGTCAATGCTTCAAAAGCAAGTCCCTTAATCAAAACAGATAATATATTCATCAAAAGCAAGTACTTATATCAATCAAAGTGTCAGGGCTGTCACAATTACAAGTCATTACACCAGCACCTTTGGTCACAAAATCAAATGGTTTGAACATGTTCTCATTGTGACGGATTTCTTTGTAGGTGCTTCCCAATGACATGTCAAGTCTGGACAGCATGCATGGCATGTTGAAAACCATAAATTGTAAAGGAAAATCAAGACACTTCATATGCACTCTTGATAATATTTAATTGAAACTGTTCACAGCATTGTATCTACTCTGGTCGAAAGAATCCACGCTTTGTACTGATGTCCACAATTCTTTTATTCCTCTCAAAATCATGGAGCACCGTGAAAACTAGAAACAAGTAAAATAATATCAATAGCACATATGATATTCATCTCAGCCACTTATTTCCTTTCACAAAGTGCACAAGTGTTAAACAAATAACAGCATAATGATTTTTACCGTGTACGCCTTGTAAAACCAGCAGTAGAAAAGTTGTACATTCCGAAAAGTCCGCCGTGTTACCGTTCTGTCTTGTCTCTCCCGCGCACAACTTCTGGTTCCCGCAACTCACAGGAAGTGACTACTTCACAATAATATTTTAACAGAAACATTTCTTATAAGAAGGATATATCACTGGATTCATAGATTATCTTTCCTACTGCAAATGTACACAAGCATGAGAAGCAAATAAAGAAAACAAATAGAAAACAATAACGATCTCAGATTCACTTTGGTGTTGTCATGGCAACCCACACAAACATTTCAGCGTCAGCTACAAGCATTGTGCAACTGGGGAAATACAGTAAATCAAACATTTTACAGCAAACATAAACTCACTTAGACAGTAAACCTTACTGCAGTAGTTATGAAACAAAAAACCCCCTGAAAAACAGACACTGCTGCATATCAATCATTGATATCTAGACGCTCCCGTCTGTCTGCCCACAAATTTGCATCAACATCACAGCGAATGTCAGCTCTATCGATGCATCGGGGAAAGTATCTTCTGGAGTGTCGAATCCACCCTCTGCAGGACTCTGCTGTGATGTCATCACAAGCTGCATCCATAGCTGCTAGCAGGGTCATTTGGGTATGTGGATGCCTGTCATATACCTTCCACCACCAGGTAGAGAAAAACTCCTCAATTGGATTTAGGAATGGACTGTAAGGAGGAAGAAACTCCATAAGCATCCTGTCGTGTGCTGCAAACCACTGCCTGACTACAGCAGAGTGATGGAAGCTAACATTATCCCAAACCACTACATACATTGTCCGATTGTCACCAGGATCATCCCTTTCATTTTGTGGGATTAGGTCCCTATAAAGAGCGTCCAGAAAAGCCAACAGGTGTTGTGTATTGTATGCACCAATACGAGGAATATGGGTGTGAACGCCATTTTCTGAGATTGCTGCACACATTGTAATATTTCCTCCTCGTTGGCCTGGGACATCAATGGTGGCTCTTTCTTCAATGTGATTTCGTCCACGCCGTCTGCCTTTTGCGAGATTGAATCCCGCTTCGTCAAGATATACAGGGAGTGCAGAATTATTAGGCAAGTTGTATTTTTGAGGAATAATTTTATTATTGAACAACAACCATGTTCTCAGTGAACCCAAAAAACTCATTAATATCAAAGCTGAATGTTTTTGGAAGTAGTTTTTAGTTTGTTTTTAGTTTTAGCTATTTTAGGGGGATATCTGTGTGTGCAGGTGACTATTACTGTGCATAATTATTAGGCAACTTAACAAAAAACAAATATATACCCATTTCAATTATTTATTTTTACCAGTGAAACCAATATAACATCTCCACATTCACAAATATACATTTCTGACATTCAAAAACAAAACAAAAACAAATCAGCGACCAATATAGCCACCTTTCTTTGCAAGGACACTCAAAAGCCTGCCATCCATGGATTCTGTCAGTGTTTTGATCTGTTCACCATCAACATTGCATGCAGCAGCAACCACAGCCTCCCAGACACTGTTCAGAGAGGTGTACTGTTTTCCCTCCTTGTAAATCTCACATTTGATGATGGACCACAGGTTCTCAATGGGGTTCAGATCAGGTGAACAAGGTGGCCATGTCATTAGTTTTTCTTCTTTTATGCCCTTTCTTGCCAGCCATGCTGTGGAGTACTTGGATGCGTGTGATGGAGCATTGTCCTGCATGAAAATCATGTTTTTCTTGAAGGATGCAGACTTCTTCCTGTACCACTGCTTGAAGAAGGTGTCTTCCAGGAACTGGCAGTAGGACTGGGAGTTGAGCTTGACTCCATCCTCAACCCGAAAAGGCCCCACAAGCTCATCTTTGATGATACCAGCCCAAACCAGTACTCCACCTTGCTGGCGTCTGAGTCAGACTGGAGCTCTCTGCCCTTTACCAATCCAGCCACGGGCCCATCCATCTGGCCCATCAAGACTCACTCTCATTTCATCAGTCCATAAAACCTTAGAAAAATCAGTCTTGAGATATTTCTTGGCCCAGTCTTGACGTTTCAGCTTGTGTGTCTTGTTCAGTGGTGGTCGTCTTTCAGCCTTTCTTACCTTGGCCATGTCTCTGAGTATTGCACACCTTGTGCTTTTGGGCACTCCAGTGATGTTGCAGCTCTGAAATATGGCCAAACTGGTGGCAAGTGGCATCTTGGCAGGTGCACGCTTGACTTTTCTCAGTTCATGGGCAGTTATTTTGCACCTTGGTTTTTCCACACGCTTCTTGCAACCCTGTTGACTATTTTGAATGAAACGCTTGATTGGTCGATGATCACGCTTCAGAAGCTTTGCAATTTTGAGACTGCTGCATCCCTCTGCAAGATATCTCACTATTTTTGACTTTTCTGAGCCTGTCAAGTCCTTCTTTTGACCCATTTTGCCAAAGGAAAGGAAGTTGCCTAATAATTATGCACACCTGATATAGGGTGTTGATGTCATTAGACCACACCCCTTCTCATTACAGAGATGCACATCACCTAATATGCTTAATTGGTAGTAGGCTTTCGAGCCTATACAGCTTGGAGTAAGACAACATGCATGAAGAGGATGATGTGGACAAAATACTCATTTGCCTAATAATTCTGCACTCCCTGTACAAACGTGTGCAGGGGTTCCCTGGCCTCCAATTCCAGGATACGCTATACAAAGGATGAGAATACAGAAGTCTGTAATGGTGCATTTGACACAACAGATTGTACAGTTTGAATTGTAAATAGGATTACAGTAACATGCATAAATGTAAGTGCAGTACATGGCCTAAACGTTTACAGTAAACAGAGGTACATATGCAAACATGTTTTACCTGTACATACTGGTGACGGAGCTCCTTCACTCGATCACTGTTCCGTTCAAATGGTACTTTGTACAATTGCTTCATGGACACTTCATTCCGTCTGAGGACTCTGTCTATGGTGGAAGTTGATATTGACTGAATATTTCCGAAGATGGTGTCATCTTCTACGACAGTTCTTTGTATTTTTCTCAGTCTCAAAGCGTTGTTTGCAGCCACCATTGCACAAATTCTTTCCTCTTGCTGCGGAGTCAAAAGTGGACCTCTTCCACCTCTTCTAGGTTGTCTGGCAGTCCTTTTTGAGATGCAAATGAAAAAACACAAACATAAATAAGCGCAAACATGCTTACAGTAATTGTTACAGGACTATCCTTCAAAACTCCTTTCTTTACAGCATTACTGTATTGTACCACAGCACACTATGCCACACCTAGGCCAAGTCTGCGCTTCAGTTACAGTACGTCTATATGTAAAGATCTATAAGGTCATGTCCTAATGCAAGTCTCCTGTATGACTATGAAAGTGCAGAGCAAATTAGTTTGTGCTGAATAACTACATTACAGTATGCTCACCTGTTTTCCCAACGAAATGTCTGAATAATAGAACTTACAGTAGTTCTCCCAAAATTTGGCTGCACCCTTCGACCAGCCTCGGCCATTGTGAGGCCATGGTTTATCACATGATCCACAAGTGTTGCCCTGATTTCGTCAGGAACGTGTCTATGTGGTTGGCCTCTTCTTACCTGGTTTTGTCCTCGTCCTCCACCGATCCTCACCCCCTGCTATCAGGATAAACATGCTCCATCATATGATAAAGATGATCACACAGAACAATTTTATACTGAGAGACAAGTTGTTCCAAAATATGCTGGAAAAATAACCCTGCAGCAAAACAGAGTAACAAGTCCCCTCACTGTATCAAGGGTTGTGATTATACCTTTGGTTTGTCAGCTCTCTGTAAGTTTCTTGTCTTTTTTGTGTTCACACATTGCAAAAAACTTAGAAAATGACATTTCCCTCTTCAATAATATGGTGGTCAGAGGAGACTGAATGGCATTTTGACAGCATAGACTAAAGTTTCACCATAGTGAACACAGACAAGATTGACTGACATCTCAGTGTTATTTTCTTTTGTGTGTGTTGAGTCCGAGGCTGTCTGCCTTGGGGAATAAGTGACTTTGTGTCCTGTTGCTGCATTTCTGACATGGGTGATGAAGAAAGCTGGTGGGAGTTCAGCCATTTCCTGTCTTTACCAGTAGGCCAGGCATGGATGCTATAGGTTTGTGGTGCATTTAGAAGAATAAGCAGTGAATTAGAGAGTAAAGGGACAAAGAGAGGTGCTAGGATGTGTGTGTGCGTGTGTCTTTGTATGGGGCCTGGTAAGGGAATATATTACAGTACAGTGAGTACAGTTAACATAAAGGATTTAATAGCAAGGAAAAGAAAACAGACATACAGAAACCAAAATGTATATATGTCCATACGCATGGACTCAATGGACTACACACAACTGTCCAAACACATGCACTTAAAGTATATTACCTCTGTAACAATAGGGACTGTGATGTTTAACTGAGAAGGGCTACTAAAAAGTATTTTCTACTTTATAGATGAGTCCCAGAGTCCTTAAAAGCAGCTCAGGTACACATTATGAATCACATCAGAAAAAAGCAATCTCTGACTTTTTGCTGAATGTGAAATTTAGATTATGGATGCATAGAAAATCTGGGAGCACAGACAAATAAATAACTTAATAAATAGCTTGCAGCATTTCAATGAAAAATTTAGAAGACTTCCAGCAGATTGAAATAGTGAGTTTAGCATATGCAAGATGCACAATACTAAATGCTCAGTTTCAGACAGAATTTTTACTCTTTACTCACGGATCTGTATGCGGTCAAAGACAATGGCTATATGACTGATATATATGTGACCATGATGGGTCCACCTTAAAAGACAAATGTTCATGTCTTTCTCCAAGCAACTGTGGTTTGCAAATATTTGGTATCTAATTTATTAATGGAGAATCCCATCATAAGTCCCATAATGTTGCTTTCAGTATGAGTTAGTCTGCACAGATGAGCATAACACGTTCACAATGCATCTCTTTAAAGTAGGAAACTTGAGACAGCTGCTTCCTAAGTGGTTGCGTTACAGATATATTCCTGTATAAAAACCATATGCTATTTTCCATTATAAAAAGCTGTCCTGCAACAACTGCTTCATTGTTTGTGCGAAGACATTCTGATCTTCCCATCTATGATTTTTCTGGCTGGCTAATGTGAATTTCTGTTTATGTGAATTGTATGTAAATTGCAACAAATTCCACTGATTTATTGGTGTCAACATTCATATTATTACACAAATATTAACTTCCAGATGGAACCCACTCAATTACAGCCTGATAGCATAATTGCTGTCTTTTTGCCATTTTATCACTTTAACACACTAAGTAACTTCACAGCTTCAAAACAACCATTAAAAAGGAATGAGATTACAAATTCTTTGCGCATTTTCACATTAATTTTATTCATGAGATGGTCTCCAACTACTGTTTTTCCTAGTGTGACTGTAGCATTAATAGCACTTATTAGCAGTAGGGTATATTCTGATTACAGGTTGCACCTCAAGTCAGTATTGGGCAGTTTTTAAAGCAGGTAAGTCCAAGCTAAATAAAAACAAGATTGAGACAAGTCGCAAATAATGTACAGTATGAAGAAAGTGTTGTTGCAAAGACTGGACCTCTGTAGCCCATAACTGTCAAACAAATAGTCAGTGTAGAGAAGCTCCCACGTATGAGGTAAGTTCAACACAATTGTGGAAAAAATATTTTGTAATCTCTTTACAATGATTTTATTTCGTGACACAAAGATTGACACCATAAGATTACAGAGAGGAAAACCATCAAGGATAGAGCATTATATCTGAATATTTTTAATTTAAACTGAAATAAATTTTATGGCCTAGAGATATGACATTGAAGATTTCACAAGATTCAGTATCAAGAAGACCAACTCAAGGCGTAGACTTATGAAATATATCACTAAATACCAACTATCTAAAGCGTTGCCTATAACAAGAAGACACGTACACAAGGTTATTACTCACATCAATATTGATGTGAATACTGTGGTTGAACTCCCAAAGCAATAATGTAGACAAATGTGGGGAAAAAAGAAAAAGGGAAAAAAAGATGGATGAAGTGTTTCAATATCTGCGAGACATTTTTGAACAATAGTGGTCAAACTACAATCATTCACGAAGGACATCAATGAAATTAGACCCTTCTGGATATAGTAAAATACACACATAATGTTAAGGTTAAACAACACTGTGGAACATCTTTTACAAACATTCAATATGTGTATTCAATCACTTGGCATTGGAAGGATTAAATAAAGGAGGCAAAATCATTATGTGCTGGCTTCAGAACTGCAGCCAGGATGAGGTTTGACACAAGATGCAGATATCATGTTTATCTGTCACCGGGGTTGAACCTTATTGCCTATTCCTCACTCGCTCGAACATATTATCAAAACTGAATCATCCCAGCTCTTTATAGATTGTTCTTGTTCTACCTTGAGACCAGTACGTCTTTGCAGTTTGATACCATCGCACTCAATATTTCATGACTTCATGAGTTACAGGGATAAATTTCTCTCAAAGTCCCAACAGTGTGCTATATCTTCACAATATCTCCTCCCAGATGATTTTTGGCAACAAAGCAACCTAAAGCTTTTAGCACTGCAGCCACATGTTACTGCAGTGCAGAGGCTTGTAAGTCAAAAGCTAAGCTGAATGTTGTAAATTCATTTCTGGTTATGTGGGTCAAGGTAAGGTCATTTCAGATATTTATATGTTATTTCACACAGGCCTGGATGTCGTTAGAGACTCTGTGTGTGTGTGTGTAGGTGTGTGTGTGTGTGTGTCCAATGACCCACTTCCCTGCAGGGATGGCACGGGTCATTTGTTCTGACCTTTCCTGTATGCACAAGCAAACAAACAGCTACAGACTGATGACATGGCAAACAGCCTCATATTCACCTGTGCACAATAAAATACCTCATTCCAATCACAGCACTGTCTCCTCCAGCGGGAAACCGCGACAGAATATCTTCAGTCTGTTGAGTTTATAAGTGAAAATGAGTCCCAAAATTCAGTAAAAACAGTATGTACTGAACACTTGCCTACAATGTACAACTTCCAGAATAGTCCAACAGAAGAGTGAGAGAAAAGAACAGAGATTGAAAAGTTGTTTTTGTTTCAGTGTTATATGGCTGATGTATTTAAAATGAATCAGTTGTATAAGTTCACCCATCCGCTTAACCTTTTCAGGGTCACGGGGGTGCTGGAGCTTATCCCTAAGGCAAGAGGCAGGATGCACCCTGGACAGGTCGCCAGTCTGTCGTAGGGCGAACACAGCGAGACGGACAACCATTCACACACGGGACATCAATTAACATAACCCCACATGTCTTTGAACTGTGGGAGGAAGCTGAAGTACCCAGGGAGAAAATATTTGTTTGATTGTTTTGGGGCCCCTCTGATGGATCATATGATATATAATAATAAATATTTACTCAAAATTTTGAAAAACAAGGTAAGTTTTGTTCAACACAAGTCAGCTAGAGGGACCCCAAGCACAGTCAAAGATTGATAAATTGCAAGTGATAAACATTCAAATCCCGGGTTTTGTGACCCACCACCATGCTGGCTATTGGTAGGTTTGCTTGATTAAATCGACAACTAGTTTCATTAACAAAGACTCAAAAGCTGTGATTGCACTGCTATAAACTCCGCCTTCCCATAAAGTCAAGGTACAGCACTGCTGAACATTATATGCTTCATAAAATATTAATATCTATTATAAAAGGTACGGTACTGGATGTTATTAAATAATGTGTTTTCATGTTTGTATCTACCAGTAAATTTCTTTCCTAGGGGTATAGCTCTGTATATGTGTGTGTGTGAGAGCGAGATTGTTCATGAAATGTAAAGTTTCAAACACCAAGTATATAAAAGGAATCCCTCTTGACAGCTAAATTTCTTTTCCCTGATTAGCTAAATAAGCCTGAAGGAAAAGATGTTTAAGCAGCTATATTTGGTTGAATTAGAGGAGAGCCTCCTTGGAGAGAAACATTTGTACCTGAAAGTTTAATGTATTCTTTATTTGGAAATAACAAGCTTACAAAGAAAGGCCTATTATACAACTAGCAGAATATACTCGGGCAGTGTAAACAACACAACCTTGGCTGTTATTGATAATGATGCACTGCAGCAACCAGGTGCCATGAACTATGTGACTCTCTCCTTTCTTAGACTACATCACCTGCATACATGTGAGCTTATGCATGAGTGTGTAACGTGATGAAGCAAGAAACCAGAGAGGAAACCAACATATAAACATGGGGGAATGACTGCATATAAAGCAGGGTGGGTGATATCAACTAGCCAACCAAGTGGAAACCTGATGTGAGCAAGCTCAGAAAACATTCAAGGAAGTCTTACACCCAGAAGGCAATGTAGATTAGACGAATCACAACATTTGGAGAAAGCATTAGTCATGTCCCAAAGTGCCCTGCTCGGGAGTGTGGTGTTTTGGTGTGGAGAGTCAGGTATCATGACTGAAATGATAAGTCAGAGATGAATAAGTGTTTGCCATGTGCACCTGGATCTTTCAACCAGCATCCTGTGGGAAGATGAAAGGACGATTGCAGACACCGAGACCAAATGGAGACCATGAGAGTCCAGAAACTGGCCTTGACCATTTAGCATCAGAGCCAAGATTTCTGCTATATTTGTTTGCCAGTTTCTACTTTTAAGGTGGAGATCGAGAGATAGACGTGGAGGATTTCAGGAATTTATAGAGAAAAGTAATTGTGCAAAGCTCTAAGGGGATAGAAAGGAAGGAGAGAGTGGAAAAAAATGAGATGGAGGGCAGACGGAGGTGTGTAGGAGGACTTTGATGGTTGGAGCGACAGCTGTGTACCCGGTGAGTGTCTTTGAAGAACAAGAGGAAGCCTAGAAATAAATGCATTAATTGCAGATGAGGGGGAAAAATGAAAGAAGAACAATGATGATGAAGGCGAAGAGAAACAGATTGTGTTTGTTGACTCAGAATACCTCCAGCTGAGACAGATGAAAGGCTCACAATTATGATGTCAGAGGTTATAAAGACACGCATGTAGATTTGGTGATATTGCCTTCTCGTGCTGATATGTGAAGAGTGATTTTTAGACTTTTTTATGGACTTTATTACCCACTTTATTAAAATTTATGTTTTTTTTTCTTTTGTATGTGTCAAAACTAATTTGTTCTTACATAAATACCTCAGTAGGCACGCGTAAGAGAGTAGACAGTGAGTTATGCTCAAGACATCGGATAGAGATGGTTCTAAGAAATGCTGAGTAAAAATCTAAAGGAGAATTTCTTTGTGGCAAAATGGCATTGCTGTACTGGCACATGAGATCAGCATGTCATTTTGTCTTTCAACAGCTCTGTTGAGTTAAGCCAGATTTGTCGTAATTACACCAGCACTCTGTTTGAGTCTTTAGGGAGGCCTTGACACCATATAACTTTGATTTGTATATGTGCAGCAGAATTAAAGCTTTTAAAAAAATCTAAACTTTTTACCAAGCTAAATAGAAATTCAGATTTGGCTGGTGATTATACACAGGCAGTTGTTAGTCCCAGTAACAATAGACAGTTGTAGCTCTCTTCCCGTTCATTTATTTGGGGGCTTCAGTGTAACCAAATAAGTACCCAAAGGCATTACCAAGATGCAGCCTGCCAAGTGGGAACACTTGTTCCCTGAAATATTTTTGTAAACTGTACTGTGCAAAAGTATCTGCCTCTTACACAGTTCATAATCACATTATGTGAGCTTGGGTCCTTCAAGTTAGTAACAGCTGATTCTAATACTACTATAACACTCCTACAGACGGATTATTAAATCACAGTGTCTGAATAGATAAATGGAACGGCTTCAGTCTTTTGTTGTGAACTTTGTTTTCTCACTAGGGAAAGCTGTCAGTGTTTCATCAGCCTCAAAATTTCATTTCTGCGACACTGGTGCAGCTTCATCCATCTGTTCTCACAGAGAGAAAAGATGGGAGACGAGGAGGTGAGCAAGCTTTATTGGTATTAAAGACACAAAATGGGGAGAAGTGGAACTCTAAATGGGACCATTCTCTTCCTAACTCATTCGGTAGTTCTTCTCAAAGTTTTTAAAGTGCCTGGATTTGTTATTAGTGTCTACAGTTTTTAAAGCGCAGTCGGCACTTTGACATTTTTAAAAACTCTCTTCCAACAAGCATAGGTGCAGCTTTATCTGCTTTTTGGGACTGCACTCTTAAAGACATTGAAACAAGTGGGAATGAAATATCCAAGATGCTCCCAGGTGCTTGCCCACAAGAGGACTATACATCTCAGATGATTTCTTAACCAACCTATCTATAGCCTTAATGCTATATTATATAAATATCTCCAACCCGCTGCACGTCTTCCTCCACATGCTGTTCCCCAAAAGGCGTTCTTTTCTGTCTCTTCACTACACCTCCTTATTCCAGAGGCCCTGCACGTTCCTATCCTTTTTACCACAGACATTACCATACCTTTGATCGCACTCTCGCTACCTTCTTTCTACTTCATTACCAATGCATACATCTTCCTATCTTTTTTTTTCAAAATATCTTTGTCCTAGTCAGCAGTTAGGAATGTTCATTTAACAATTGCCTTAGATGGAATTATAACATTAAAAGGAGATGGCTTTGAAATGGAAATTGCGCGCATGGGAGACCCTAGTGAGTGCTCCGATGGTCTCCTGGATCCCGATGATGAACACCCGGCTTTCATTCTATCTGACATCAGAAGCGGAGGCGGGCACATGAAGAACAAACGTCCTGGAGAAAGGCAAAGATAAGAAAGATCGACAGACACCCCTGTCCTTGGTTGACAAACAGCTGCATCACCTCTCTTCTTTTATGTGCACTGTGGTTTCGCTTTCATCCAGCTTACAGTTTGATGTGATGGTATTATTTGCTTGTCATTAGAGGAAGAGGAAATTGGGTCTGTCATTAGGTTGATAACACCTCTGCCAGATTAAATGACTGACAAGAAGCACTGGTGGGCTTAGTGGAGGGGGAATAAACCAAGAGTATCAGACTCTGTACCTTACAGAAAGGGAATAAACACAGGAAAAATAGATGAAAAAAAACCAAAATTATATAATAATAATTATATAGCAAATAAAAGTAATATCACTAACATTAGCAAGGAAAAGAGGGTAAGCCCCAAATAAATGGGTAACAATCCCTTCATTCACTATTTCTAGTTGTGTATGTATTTACAAAAATGCACATACTTCTTTTTTCTGTAATAACTTCTTCAAATAAAATGACAAAATCGCGATAATTAGCATAATTCCAGACTTATACAGTATGGTGTGAGCTAGGGCTGCACGATTTTGCATAAAATGAGAATCACGATTTTTTGGCTTAGAATTGAGATCACGATTCTCTCACGATTTTCTTTTCCAGTATAAATATGTATTGCACTTATTAACTGGACATCAACTTCGTAACAGTTGAGACTGAACATAAAAACAATAAATAAACATAAAAACAACAAATGTCTCACGTTTTGTTGTTGCCGCAAAATGTTGTACTGCTTGAAATTCCGTCTCCACCGTTGCTCGACTCTGCGTGTATAGAGCAGGTAGTGCAACAATAGAAAAATAGTTGCGGGACGGCACTGTGTAGCGTTTGTTGAGGGTGTTGATCATTTTCCTAAATCCCTCGTTTTGCACAGTGTTGATGGGAGCCATATCTTTGGTCAGGTGATAAGTGATAGCCTCCGTAATTTCTTTGTGCCTGTGGGAGTTCGACGGGTATAGGGAAGCGCTGTGTAAGGTTCCCGTTATTGATGTTTGGGTGGTTCCAGTCACTTTCTCGTCATCCCTGATGTGCTCTCCGTTGTTTTTTCCCTGCTAATTTTAGCATCACACGGCACAGCTTCTGTATCACGTGGTATAAGGCTCCGCCCTTGTCATTTGTTGAGCAGGAAGAGTGAGCGCTTGTTTTCATGCAGATTACGTCCCGGATCAAAATGCGGTACAGTCGTCGTCGTCTTTTTTTTTTTTTTTTAATCGTTGTCATTTGGAAATGAGATCGCACATAAGTATGAATCGAGATCGCGATTTTCTAACGATTAATCGCGCAGCCCTAGTGTGAGCCTCAAAGTTGCTGTGAACTTTATTTTGTTTTCTTACCCCTCTCAGTTCAAGTCCATCATCGTAGCTAGACTGGTGATATTATATTGACAGCGAAACTGAGGGGAGTTTTTTTAATATCTGGAACTTTTCTTTTGGTAAAAACTTCTGGTTTTGCTTTAATTCCATGTCGGCCTCTGCTAGCGGCTGTTAGTCAGCATAAGTGAAACTTTCTTTGAAGTGAAACTAATTGTTGAACTCTGATGCTTAGTGTAACTCTCATCAGAATATAATCAAACTCTTTATCAGAGGGAAAATTTGATTTTTTATGACCCAACAAGGTATAACAAGCCTAACATTAGCTGACATAATGCTAGCTTATAACTAGGGATGGCACGATACCACTTTTTTATGTCCGATACCAATATCATAAATTTGGATATCTCCAATACCGATATGAATCCGATATAGTCAATTTTTTAAACAAAACTGTTTTTATTAATGTCGTGCTGCATTTTGTATGAGTTCATACTCACATTTAAAAAGACAAAACACTCCATAGCGGTAGCGATGGACTCTCCTGAATGTGAACCAAACTCTTTAGCAGCACTGCTTTTTGCAAAGTAAAACTTGAGTCTATCCATTGTACAGTCAGACTTAGTAATGACAATAGACAAACATCCGAGCTCCAGATATCAGTTGTTAACCTTAACGTGGGAATGCTTTCCAAACATTCAGAGATGAATTTACACACCTGCTTGTACTTCTCTGGGATAGCTTACTCAGAGATAAAATGTCTGTTTGGCAGCACGTAGCGAGGCTCCAAATGCTCCATTAAGCATCAAAAATGGACAGTATCCACAACAGAAAGGGGTTGGTCATCGAACACGACAAATTCAACAATTTTCTCCGTTATCAGCTTTGCTCTATTGCTTTCTGGAGGGAGTTTCTCACACCTCTGAATGTTTTCCAAAAGTGTTTGTTGATACGGTACACTTTTCTTCTTCTTAGTATTGGAGGCCTAGATAAGTTTTGTGTACTCCTTTCTGTGGTGTTTCTGTAAGTGTTTAATCATGTTTGTGGTGTTAAAGTTCCCAACACTGCTACCACCAAAATACTTGCACTGCATAACTTACATTCGGCAGTCTTGCTTTTTTCTTCATTCTGAAGTAACTCCACACACAGAACTTTCTGTAAGGATAAAACAGAGATAAAACATAGGTTATGAAGTTTCATACCTAAGTCTGACGGTGCAGACACAAATGAAAGGCTTTCCTCCACAGCACAGGAACACATAAGAGTTCTCTTTTCCTCCACCTTAGGCATACTATTTATGTGGCAGGTGTCACATTATATTAGGCAGAACGTTGACGCCATGATATTCAAGGTGGTGGGATAACATAGCACCTTCCACAAACCAGCACTCACTCCTATGTATTTTAATGGTAACTCTACGATCTATGATTTTGTTGGAAATTAAACAACAGACTAACCAATGTATATTCACAAATACATTATTCTTTTTTTCTATTAAATAAACTGGAAAAAAATAACTCTACCTTGAAAAAAAGGGGGGTGTTAGAAATGACTGAAAGACTAATAGGCTCTGTTTTGAGTTTTGTTCAAAAAAAATGACTTCATATAGGGAAAAATATATATCACATGTGCAGGACACCTTAAACTAGTTTTTTAATTAAGCAGCAAGGCAGAACAAAGTCGGGGCTGTATCAAGACACGAGGGTTAAACCCCAATTCAATCAGACCCAGAACTGATCCGGAATTAAAACAGGACTACAACAGTTCAAAATCAGGACTATTGAGGACTTAACCAAGACAGAACCAGAATCAGAACTAGATGATAGTAGCACTAAAAATCATCATAGACCTGCACTACACTTGTTTTTTTAATTCTACCAAAGTCCACTATTTAGATTGAGAAAAGTTTATATAATTATTTAGCCTTGTTGTGCAAACAAGCCTGCATAACTTAATAAATATAGAATTTGAAAAATAGCAAACCTAAAAAGAAACACTAGGTACGAGATACATGAGTAGCTATGATACGGTGATACTTTTGGTAAACAACCATTTGACTAACATGTGTGTCTCACCTGCTCTTCCATCTCTGTTCTGTCCTCATTCTCCTCTCTCTCTCTCTTTGTGCTGACAATCATCAACACTTTACACACTCTTCAGATCAAAACACAAACACTTTTTTAATTGTAACATCAAATCAGACTAAATGTTTATTTTTTTTTAGATTGATAAATATAAAAAACATATTTGTTAACTTTAAGAGTAAAGAGAGAAACTATCTGTATTTCTTAATTGCAAATGGCACCAAATTGTATTCAAAATTGAGCCACACTTATGGAGCTCCACAGTTCTCTTCCTGGTGTTTTGGTTGATATCGCTTGATTTTCCCATTTCAAAGAAACAGGCTCTGTGTTTTGCCTTATATGCATCCACAGCTGTGCCACCAATTTACTCACATGGACTCTACTAACCTATCAGAAGCTTCTTCAACTCAGAATGGAATCCTCTGGAGTTTTCTTATTAATTAACAATAAACTTAGTGTACATGTACTCCTTAATATGATGAAAGTGATAATAAATAGACAGCTCTGTCTCTCTTTATTCTGACATTTAACTAATTCAAAATATATTTCAATATTTATCTAAAACAAAAGTTTACTCTAAATTGATGTTGTACAGTAAAAATGTTTTATGTTTTCTCCCTAAAGTGTATGTAAATATCTGGTTACAAATGTGAATATCCTGCTGTGTACTGAAATCCCTCTTGTTTTGCATAGAAATATACTGAACAACATACAAATATATAAACATACAATATATAAAATAACATTTACCTGAGTTTTTTCTTTGAAAGAAGCCTCTAATGTCCATTCTTATATTTCAGTACATAACTGAAACCGATTTAGTCGGGGAGGGTAAGAACTGAAAATATGAAATAAACACACGTAAGCTAAGGCTCTAAAAAAAATAGCATTTGTTCGGCTTTTCATTTCGCCATTTGTTGACTCACTTGAAGAGCAAGTAATGTAATATTGGTCAAGTGATCAGTTTGATATCAATCTTTCGTGATTCACCGTCATATTTACATTATTTGAATGGTACAAATGATTTGCTTTGGTACCTGGTCAAACTTAAGATCTCCTTAGTATGGCTGGCTCCGTTTCTCCAACAGCGCACTCACAGGCAGCAGCTGCCCCGCCCCCTCGCTCAGTTGCTTAGTGCCTGAGCTCGGATCATACCAATATCAGGGGGGATTCACACACAGTCGTAAATTCCCACGGTGTGCACTATGTGCTTCCAATATTGTGTGTACTTTTTGTTTTATACAGTTGTCAGCCAGGCATCTAACTATGAAAAAATTACACTCCAAAAGACCCCGGGCTTCTTACAAAACAACCCGGGCTTAAGCCCAGTAAGCCACCCCCACGCTCCGCCCCTGGCTGAGAAGCTGCATTTTTTTGGTATTTTTTGATTATTAATCTAGTAGTCAATCAGTTTTCACAGTTATTATGTATCAGTAATTTGTCTGAGGACAAATTGCCTATGTTCAGAGTAACTCGTGGAACCTTAAATGAAAAGAATTAAAGTCTCGAGCATGTGCACATGTGTGGCCCCTTTTCTTCATTCATTTTCCAGTAATTAGCGCGAGCTCGTTAATTAAGCCACAAGGCACTCAATTATATTTCTCCTTTTAAAGCTGACCCAAACCTGAGGGAAAACATGTTGAGCCGTCTAAGAAACAATGGCCCTGCTGATCTTTGAGTAATTATCAATTACTATGCTAATTCATCACTCACCATCAATCCCTTCACAAAAGCCTCATGCAGCCTGACAAATGTCCATGGTGCTGCTAAGAAACTACAGGACAACTTTAAAAATATAAATAAATAACAGGCACTTTAACTTTGAACTTTCGAACATGGGCTCTGAAATGAAACAATATGAACAAACAGATATGAAGCTGCAGAGCATGAAGAGTTACTGAATACAAGTTGTGCTTTGTTCATAACCAAGGTCAAGTTTTTGTCCTGTTTTCCAAGAAGAGTGCAGAATATTCAAAGTTCTTCTCATTGTGACACATTCGTTTGATTAAATGGCTCCTGCATGCATGCTGCAAATCACCAAGTCCCACAGACACACCCACTCAAATTAAAATGAACATAAATATACAATCACACACACTGTAGATGCAGTAGATCAAAGCTTTTAATTCACACTCCATAAAACTGGGCCAAAACACATGAAAAGTATTATATTCACAGATGTTCAATTTATGTTTTCAGCTAATAACATGAGACTTTTGTAAAACTGGTAACTGTGTTCATAATTACTGTTCATTTTTTATCATTTTAACAGTAATATATTTTAGATGTAACTGTACATAAAACTAGAATATATGTACATTTAACACATTTTTCAGTAACAATTGTTACAACTGTATACACTTCATATGCATGTGTTGGGTTTTTTTAAAGTCCAGAAAAATGTTATTGGAATTGTAATATGCTATAAAAAGAAAGCTGACACTTGTGAAACTTTATCAGAGGTGTAAGCATCACAGCAGATGCCTTTGTGTCAAAGTAACAGAGCATAAAACACAGAAAAACATGAAGGAGATTTTCCTGGCCTGTCTTTTTATAGCAGATAACCACCTTAAAAATATTCTGCAGTAGAACAAAAACAGAAGAAAACCATAAATCAACACATAAACATTACCTGATTTTTTTTTTACTTTACACTTTTTACTTCATACTGTGTTACATTTCAACTTAACAGTTTCATTGATTAAATTAGCATTACATATTTGTGACAATATTTTACATTTGTGACTCTTAAAAAGATTTAAATGTCATGGTTATTCAGTTACTTTTAATTTCATTTTAGTTATTTTAGTTCTACATATAGTTCATGTTTTTAAAAAATAACAGGAAAATCCTGTGAAACTTGTAACAGTTTACAGTCATGTATAACCAACCTAATTTGTGAGATCAGTACCTTATATGCTGAAGGAACAGGAAAGACTTACAACATCTAACAGGAAGTTCCTAAAAGCTCTTAACTTTTCACAAACTAGTGGTCTATATCTTGGCCATGCTTCTTGGTATTGTTCTGGTAAAGAAGAGCTTTCATCTGATACACACTACAATCTGTTCCCCACAAACTCTTCTTCAGCTCTGACCTCTCATCCTTCTTATGTATTGATAAAAGCACTGCCCATGAAATATCAGGTCCTGTCCACTAGTAATTGATTGTTTGCAGTTTGATAATACGTAAACGTGTAGACTCGCGCTTGTCAGCTGAGCTCTAAAATAAATGCAGCCATAGATTTCCAATTAAAGGTGGGTGGCAGGGCTATTAGTTAGCTCTAAAGGTAGCTGTCAGTGAGTGGAATAAGCCAGGGTCTATAGCCAACATGATAGGGTAGCTCTGAGAGGTGTGTTTATCCTGCTCCGGGCAATCTCATAGTGTGAGACGCAGAATGCAACATGGGCTATTGGGTGATACTGTGATATCTACTTGAAACAACAGTGATCTTTTAACAGTATATATTATATAGTTTCTACCAAGGTATTAAAAAAGGTATCTTAAAATAGTCACACTTTAAATGTGAGAAAATTAGCAAAGAGGGACAATGAAAAGCAGGGACATGACAGGGCTTACTGCACAATATGACAGCATAAGGGCATGACAAAGCAATCTTAACTCAAACTCTATTAACTAGATTTTTTGAAAACATTTATCAACATCTTGAAATCTTTATTGGCTTATGCAGTTTGAGCAACTGAGCAAATCTCTTTCCAAATAAAGACTGAGAGATAGAGTTAAACACTTAGGAAACAGACTGTTAAGTGAACCTCGCGTAAAGTTTATTTTATCAAAATACATATCAAGATTATTTTAAATACATACTGTATGGTGATAGATACATAGAAATGGCTGTAATAATTTTGTGATTTACTAACAGGTGTGCTACCCGGTGTTTTCTTTTTGGACATTATATCAAAAACAAGATTTTTTGTTTGTTTATTTTAAGTTTTCCTTGGGTAGCAATGGTAACATGGTTCAACAGGTTCTGTCCTTGTGTACTATTGAGCACACATAACAAGATGGGTTCTGAGAAAATGTGAAATACATTTTCAAGGTTTGTCTATTAATTAACTACTCACATTTCAATAATGACAAAGATATTAGCTCGAACCCAACTTATAAATAAGGAAAAACCTGCCAGGGCAAGCCAAAGTGTAAGAAGAACCTTCAGTTTCTCTAAAGAGACATTGTATGGAGGTTTACATCTCCTGGAGCCCAGAATTGACAAGCTACAAACTAGCATGGATGGGTATTTGTTGCCCTGAAATAGCCTTTCTGCACATCTCAGTTGTACAGAGATATTATCAGCACTTTTTTAGCCTGTGTGTTAGCTTGAACACGTTTTCCCACTCTCCTGTGACCTCTCACATCAAAATGGCATTTTTATCCCCTTAGGATCCTCTACTTAACTGGATATTCTTCGGTCACTGCACTATTTTTTCGTAAACTTTATAGGGTGCTGAGTGTCAAATGCCACAAAATTAAGTATGGCTAGGATGATATCAGGCTCCAAGAATTGAAAATGTGTGACTTTTCAGAGTTGTTTATTTTGAGATTTAGATGGACAAAGACTAAATATTGTATTGGCGCGCTCCAGTTATGGAGAATTATAGAAAACACTTGGCACAGACTATCATGGTACGATGCTCAAATGAATGTGAAATTTATCATTAGATGGTGATGAGGAAAATTCAGAGACACTGTGTAATAAATAAGTTAAGACAACTTTAGACAAGAACAGTGAGCTAACCATGTAGAATCCGAAAGGAGAAAGTAAGAGATGTGTGTCTGCTATTGGGAGAACAACTGTCCCTGATCAATCTGTTCCTTAGTGTTGCCTGCCCCATTTTTGCATAATAAGGCTCTGCTAGTTTCATGTAAGCCATTCCTCAAAAAAGTGCTCTTTGAGACTTTCAAGAAGCACACTGGAAGCTGTCTGGTTATACCCGAGAAGATGGCCTTGATTGAGCAATCTGCCAAACTTATGTCAGATGAGGTTTTTGATGTTTGTTATGTGAACATAGACCTAATCTGAATGTTTAAGAATGCCGGAGTGTTTCTTCTTCCTAAAACGGACAGTGAAGGCCACATCAGGTCATGTGTGTTATGATTAAATTAACCAGGGCATGTTTGGGATGGGCAAAACAAGACCAAAGTCAAAAATACTTACAGCATCAACAACTAAGTTTCACAAATTACATATCCTTCATCAGACTGCTGTTGTCATGGAAACTATAAGTTTGAAGCATTAACCCATTTCATGAAATCCACACTACCCTCCAAGCTATCTCTCTCTACTACAAACACACACACACACACACACACACACACACACACACACACACACACACACACACACACACACACACACACACACACAGCAAAAACTAATCACCACTTTCTTCACAAATCCCTCCTCATAGATCTCTCACTGCTCTCTGGGGACTCTCCACAGCATATTAATCAATGTAATTGAAATTACATCACTTCACGCCTCATCCTAGTTTGAGGGACTTTGTGCGCAGTGAGCATTAAAGATGTAGTAAAAGAACACTGAGATGTTGTAGTGCGTTGCACATATCTGTGGCTGAAAGGCATTAGCACAGATGCCATAAAAAACTGCACTAGACATAATAACTAGAACTGTCTCCACTATATAGCCATTACTCAGAGTTCTTTTAAAGGAAAGTGCAAGGGCATTAATACTCTCACACCCACTCATATCAAAATTTACAACCTTTGTATCTTTAACAAAGGCTTCCAAAACTGGCTTTAGCAGCAAACGCTTGTATAATGCTCATGTGAGCATTATAGCGTGCCATTAGCCCACAGGCAGCATAGATAACAATATGATATTTAAATTTCTTAAAACTATAAGTGATTTCTTTACTATAGGCTATCGCAAAGACCAGATCTATTTAGCTAATCCCTGTCTTCTAAATTAAACTCGACATTGGTTTTCGTTATGCGTACGTTCATGCACCTTTAGAAAGTAACTGTAAATTACAAAGGTAAGACAGTTGAAGGCCATGTTTTCATTCATGTTGTTAGTGTTGTTTATGTGATGACACTCTGCTCTGATCAGTCTCTCCAATTTGATCCAGGCTAGAATATTTCACCAGCTCGTATATATAATGACAGTTGCCAGTGTAATCCATGATTCCCAGATAATGCTCGCTCATACAATGACACGTGGTAATTTTTACAGAAAGGCAAGCAGAGACAATGACATACTCCACAGTTTAAGAAGGGAGACCAGAATAAAGCATTGTGTCACATGATGCCTGTCTTTTATTCTTTTACAACCTTGTGCAATCTATATTCACATCTTCACCACTGTGAAATCTTTATTGTCTAAAAAAATTGTAAAATAAATCTTAAAATATTTAGCATATATTTTTTCTAGTCATTTTATGTTACCTTTTTTCATCATTTTGGTTGCTAGTTTAGTTATTAGTTTAGAATAGATATGATATAATGATTGTATATTTTATATTACCTTTTTAAGTTTTTTTGTTTTGCACTTGTTGAGGAGTGAAGGATGCTTTAAAAATGTGTGAAAACTTCATGCATGCATCAGATGTGGTAAAAACTTTATTTTTGGTGCAGTGGGCTTGAAAAATGGCTCCACTGAACCTGTCTGTTTCAGACTCGGGTATGATCGTCATGTGCCAAATTTGGCAGCAGGTGCATTCAGAGCATTCAACAGTCATACCCCGACCCTAGAGGAAGTCAGCCATGTTAAACTAAATGCTAAACGCCATTTTTGCCATTTGGAATATACTTGACTCCAACAGAATTAAGCAGAGCAAGTGCAAACTTTGTTGGTGTCATTCAAAATCCTTCGTGCAAAGGCATCAAGATTGTAAAATTCAGAATTTCACTGATATGGCCATAGAGGCACTTTTATTACTCTATATTGGGGAAGTTTGATTATCATAGCATTGTTTCATTTACCATTTACAATGTCTGATTCTTTTTCAAATGTGTTTGTATATTGTTGTTCAGTAGCACTACGTTAGATGTTGAAGAAGGACTATTAGAATAACAAAATATACCTTGACTGAAAGTGAAACTTGCAAGATGAACTGAGCTACCTTAAATTTATTTCACATATTAAAAGCTCTTCTAGTGGCATGTTTGCCGAGCCAAAAACAAACAAACTGAAAGTAATCTCTCTAGTCAAGGTGAAAAGTACTTCACTTTCCCTCTTCAGTTTATCCTCCAATTTGTCTTCCTAATATTGATTTTTGGCTTCATACTATTTTTCAAAGACTGCAGCCACTCAGCCATAACCTCTTGATCTGTAATGTCTCTATGTCCCACAAATACTAAAGTACCTGCTGTGTTTTATACTTATATGCCAAAACAAGGACAAAATAAGGACTGCTTCAATCTTTTTAAAAAGTATACAAGGCAATGTACGTGCATAGTGATTAGGCACTTACGCAAAACATCAGAAATACCAAAAGACCATTTTCCATATCTCATAGTAACAAAGGTTATATGAACATGTTTTGCACACTGAGCATTGCTGCCAGAAAACCAATTTAGCCCACAGCAAACTTGGCAACATGTAAAGGAAGAAAGGTACAAAAAGAGATGTGACTGTGTATTGCATGACTTGTAACCAGCATGCCTACATGTTTTTGAATCCTTCAAATGGACTATTTGTGAGACACATCACTATATCAATGTTTTGCCCTTATTTCATTATAAAGGAACCAAACAGAGATTTTGGCCAGAAATTGCTGTGTTAAAGATGCTCAAATACAAAAATGAAAGCTAGAAAAGATTAAAATAGATCATATAATCTATATAAATCTATATAAATAATTAAAAATAACACCAATAAGTACATCATGTTAATATAAATTTTCCATAGTTAAATCATATTTTGTACTGTATGTTTTTTTTTTTTTCAAATGAATGAACAAGACTGGATGAGCTTTAAGATGTGAGATTCAAAATTCTGCTTTTGTATAGAAATAGCACCAAAGTTCTTACTAAATGATTTCATCTAATGACAGACCTGCTCAGCAAAACTCCATTGTTTTGCCAGGATTAAGAAGGAAGGAATTTGAAGCTTCGACTTATTAATGGCACTGAAACATTCATTGAGGTAGGAGAGGTTGTTTGGCTTAATAGAAAAGTACAGCTGTGTATCGTCTGCATAGCAATGACAGAAAATTTCTTAGCTGTCTTATATAGGTTGATACTTTATTGTTCCATGAAGTGAAATTACTGTTATTTTCAATAAGGTATCTTTCTATCTATACAGAGTTGTAAAGTTTGTTGGCCATGAGGTAGGAGCCTTTTCCTGTGGGATTCTGTGGTGAAATGAATCTTTTGATTGATGCGCTCCTGTGGTGGGTTTAACACATTATCCAGAGGGTGAAAAGGATTATCCACTATGGTCTGCAACCTAGATCAGTGGTTCCCAAACTTTTTTTGCTGGGCCCCCCTTTGTTTTACACGAAAAACATTTGCCGCCCCCCCGCGCGCACGCACTAACACATCCTCCAACCACACACACCCATATTTTGCTTCATTGTGGTTTATTTCACACCTCAAACATTTAGTAAACAATTAAGCAAATACAAGTAACCTGCAATAAATGACAGGTAGTAATAAAATACTATTTTACCCTACGTCCGCAACTACACGGGTATTTTTGAAAACGCAGCTGTTTCGTCCACACGTAAACGGCATTTTGAATCACCGAAAACTGAGAATTTTTAAAACTCCTTTGTGGTGGGGCGTGGTCTGCGGTGCTGTGCGGACGCACCTGCACGGCATCCGCAATCACGCCCGCCGTGTTAAAACACGGGGACTCAGGGGTTGGTGTGGTTGTGGTGTGACGTGAATTAAATAAAGATGGCTCTGAACGTTGCTCCGTGGTCCCGCCGTGCCTTATTCACGCCACATCACAACCACACCAACCCCTGAGTCCCCGTGTTTTTTTCGCGGACGAGGAATACAGAGTTCGTCTGGCAACATCAAAAGTATGTGCCTCTTTTCACGCCATGCTGTGCGCCACATTAATGTTTACATGAGATGAATTGCAGAATGGCAGAGAGAGACGAAATACTGTTACTGTTAATCTGACTATTTTCAAGTTTTACATGCAGTTACTGTCCCTCCATTTACAAAGGCAGAGGCGTCACGGTGTGATTATTTTACATGTAGCTGTTTTTTTTTCTTCTGTGTAATAATATTCAACATTGCTATCAATACATTTTTCAAAAAATGCCTCTCTGTGCAAAATAGGTTTAAAAACATAAACAGCTGTGGGAACAAATCGTGGCAGGATTCGCCTGATATTATTTGTATCCTGCTGTAACTTTATTGTATAAAGAGCAAACATCTCCAAAATGTCAGGAGTAGTTATTTATTACAACAAGTGTTTGTGAACTAAAAATCAAGAATGTGGGATACTGTTTGTCCGTGATTTGAAGAGCCCAGCACGTGCTCCCGACAAAGGGAAAACCAATTCTGCAGGGGAGACCTACCTCGGCACTTGTGCATGTGAAACCAAAGGGAAGATATGCTTCACCATATTTTCTAGTCTTTGGCTTAGAATGAAGTTGGTTTGGAAACATATTCAGCGATGCTTCATCTCCTGCTTTGCGTTTGTGTGGGCGCCCCGTGCTAGCAGTGTCCAAGCGTTTTCTTTTTTTCCTTCTCATACTGCGCCCCCCCTGCCATGACTCTGCACCCCCCCCCCCCCTAGGGGATGGGCCCCACACTTTGGGAAGGTCTGACCTAGATAGGCTCCTCCTTTCTGACACCACAATCAGGGAGTCAGGGCCCATTTGTGTTTCTTGCATTGGTCACTTTGCACACAAACAGGAATGTCATCACTGCTCTTTACCATTTATACAGACACATGAAAAATTAGAGGGAACACTGATCATGTTTACTATCACTGTGTATAGACTATATTAATGCAATCACAACCCGACATTTCCTTATCTTAATAGAGAAACACAGACCATAAATGTGCTTTAATGAAAATTTTCCAAGAACTTAAAAATCAGACAACTTGCTTTTTGTCTTCTGAGCACAGAGCTATTATTATATCAAATCCAGCAATTGTGGTCAAGGTCAAGGCCTCTGTGCCCTGATAACATTAAAAATAAAACTGTAAATAATCCTCTTAGACAGAAGTGCCTCAGGAAGAACAAAATAACAGCTAAGTAGAGAGTTAAAGGTTTTTAGAGTAATTAGGGTTATTAGAGGAAATAGGAAGTGATTCAGAGGGGAGATGGGGATATGATGGGCTTTTTTAAGGAGATGGGTTTCAAGCTTAAACAAGATGATGGAGAATGACTTAACTGGCTGACTAGACTAAGGTCATTTAGTACTTTAAAGACGAAACTAAGAATAGAGTGACATTAGATTTCAAATGAGGAGTATACTTTAATCAATGGACACATTTCATCATAACTAAAAAGAAAGACTTCATGAGCGGCCCGGCGCTCTCCTCAACTTAGCGGTTTTCTTTTTATTTTGTGTATTTTTGTTTCACTTTTCCTCCGACATGCAGGAGCACTGCTTGCGGTTCTAAACCACAAAAATCTGCATACCTTCATTGACAATGACTGGGACTCAATTCCCCCAGAGATCTGGAGGGTCACTGACTCTAATTTCACCATACCACCACTGAAATGGCGTAGGCGACGGAGGCACAGGAAACAGAAGCGAGGGAAGAGAGCAGGGCTGAGAGCTTGGCTATGTGCTAACCCACATGGCTATTCCGAGTCTCTTCCTCACCAACTCACGGTCACTAAATAACAAGATGGATGAGCTACGACTGTGGATCACCTCGCGCTGTGGATCACCTCACGCTGTTTGGATTACTGTGTTATGATCATCACAGAGACTTGGCTGGACTCTTTTACCCCAGACACTGCGATTGAGCTAGCGGGAAACGCATACATCTCGGACTCTCTGATCATCTCTCTCTGTCCCTGATCCCTGCTTATAGACCTCTAATTCAAAGGCAAAAAACATCGGTACGAATGTGGACCACCACCACGGCCCTACAAGACTGTTTTGATAACACGAATTGCAGTGTTTTTGCAGAAGGATCAGACTTGGAGGGCCACACATCTGCCGTACTCTCATACATCAGCTTCTATACTGAGAGTGTAACAACAACAAAGACTGTTAAAGTATTCCCAAACCAGAAGCCATGGCTCAACAGTGAGGTGAGAGCCCTACTAAGAGCACGTGACAGCGCCTTCAAATCAGGAGACCAACAAGTCTACAAAGAGGCACGCCAATCTCTGCTTAAAGGCATAAAAGAAGCCAAGCGCAAATACAAACAGCGCATCGAGAAACACTTTAACACAAAGAACTCCAGAAACATGTGGCAGGGGATCAAGACACTCACTGGCTACAAAGACATTTGCACACAAACCAACTCTCCCTACATCACCTTACCTGACACCCTAAACCATTTCTTCGCCCGCTTCGACCAAGAAAACAGGGACACCATCACCAATCCTGCCGTTACAGAGAGGGACGACGCTCCCAACCAGCTGGAGCAGCATCAGGTCAGAGACACACTGTGCAGAGTCAACATGAGGAAAGCAGCTGGTCCTGACAGTGTAGCTGGTAGAGTGCTTAAAGCATGTGCAGATCAACTAGCAGAGGTTTTCACCACCATCTTCAACCTCTCGCTGCTACAGTCTGTAGTACCATCCTGCCTTAAGTCAGCCACCATTGACAGAGGACACCATAATAACAGCTCTTCACACAGCCCTCACACACCTGGACAGTAGTAACACCTATGTTAGAATGCTGTTTGTGGACTTCAGCTCTGCCTTCAATACAGTTCAACCCCACAAACTGGTTAATAAACTAAGCAACTTAGGGCTCAGCCGCTCACTGTGCAGCTGGATATTGGACTTCTTGAGCAACAGACCCCAGAACGTCAGAATGGGAGAGCACAGCTCCTCCACTCTGATTCTGAATGTGGGTGTCCCACAGGGGTGTGTCCTCAGTCCCCTCTTATACTCACTTTTCACACATGACTTCACCAATCCACACCAGTAACACTGTTATAAAATTTGCTGATGACACCACCATCATAGGACTGATCGACAACAACAATGAATCAGCCTACAGAGAGGAGGTTCAGCATCTGAAGCAATGGTGTGACGACAACAACCTGCATCTGAACACAGCCAAGACCAAAGAGATGGTAATCGACTTCAGGAGAACAATGCGATCTGAGCACTCTACTCTCTACATTGATGGGGAGGAGGTAGAAAGGGTAGAAAGCTTTAAGTTCCTCGGAGTCCACATCTCGGCCGACCTTACCTGGTCCACAAACATCTCCCACCAGGTAGGGAAAGCACAACAAAGGCTGTACTTCCTCAGGAAACTACGTCAGGCCCAATTACCCCAAAGACCGCTAGTAAACTTCTACTGCTCCACCATCGAGAGCCTTCTGACTTACTGCTGCACACTCTGGTTCAACTGCTCCACCATCGAGAGCCTTCTGACTTACTGCTGCACACTCTGGTTCAACTGCTGCACCGCGGAGGACAAGAGGAAACTGCAGCGGGTGGTGAGGGCAGCAGAGCGGGCAATCGGCACTTCACTAACTCCCCTCAGAGACATCTGCTGCAGACTTCAGCAGAAAGCCAGCATCATCATTAAAGACCCCTCGCACCCTGGACACTCACTCCCCCCCCCCCTTCCCTCTGGTAAACATTACCATCAGGTCAAAGACAAACAGACTCAACAGAAGTTTTTACCCACAGGCTGTCAAACATGCCCTACCTCCACCCTGATTGGAGGCAACACTCATGGACATTAAACCTTATTTATAAATCGTATTTGTATTTATACTTCAATGCAACCAACACCCCTACCTCTTTAAACTGTATTTATTATAACCTTATTTAGTATAGTTGGAACAGCATCCCCCCCCCCCCCCACTCAATGTGCAATATCACTGATCACACTGCACCTCTCAATGCACCTGCGAGTTAGATGGCATGTATGTGTATGTATATAGATGTAAGCGTGTATGTGGAAATATGTGTGTGTATGTATGTACAGATGCATATATGTATGTATGTGCGTGTATGTTTGCAGGTATATAACTTGCACATATCTTTCTTGTGTAAATGTAAATTTGTCTGTTATTGTGTAAATACTTACGCTATTGTGTACTTCACACACATGAAGAAATGCCAAACTGCCTTTCAATGTTCTTGTAACAGTTACAATAAAAAGATGGCTCTATTCAAAATATCAAGTTTCATTTGTTTATTATACAGTATAAAATTAAATTGTAAAAACAGAAAGCTTTGCATTTTGTAAAGCAAGCTGAAAAAGAAGGATGTTTTCCATTCATATGCATCAAAGACATAGTAACACGACGGTTTAGGGGATTGATTCCTAAATCCAAAATATAATTCTTTATACTGAAATATTTGTTTATCATGAGCAAAGGCTTTTCTCATAGTTGAACCTACACTGTAGTGTAGTTGTGCTTTTTAACTTCTGTGCAAATCTGTGAAAATCATACATAATGATAGAGGCAGATTATTTTTTTCTGCATGAATCTGTATACCTACCTGTGATTATATTGTTATTCAGACAGTCTTTGATGGCAGCTTTTGGGCCATATGTTGCACAGTGCAAACAGAAAACATGTTGATTTACAAAATATTATTTGCTATCCCCATCAAAACTGCACAGTTCCCTCTTAGCTATGATTTTTAATGCGTAATGAATCATAAAACATCATGTACTTGCAGACAAGAACACTTTGTGATTCATTTCTGTTCTTCTAATTATTTGCTGCTTCTGCTGAATCAATTAAGAAATAATCAACAAAGCAAAGTTCTAGTTTATTTTTACTCCGAGTGATTAAAAAGATTCACAGGGTCTGGGAAGCATTGGTAAATTGCTCCAGCTCACTGACATACATGACAAACTTTTTGCATGCCCACTCACCAGCCTGACTTTCCTTTTCTGTCTGGGTGTAGCATGTTTCTGTTTCTGTGATACTGCTGGAGCAATATGCCACAGGATTCCAAGGCTCCCCACAGAGTTGAAGGACTGCATCCCCAATCCATCACTTCTTGCGTCAGCCAGCACAGCAGTGGGCTTGCTCATATAGTAGTATGCAAGTATTGGTACGGTTGTCAACAGATTCCTCTAATGTGTTCACTTTACTGTGTTGTATGTTACTTCAAGCCTAGAAGCTCATCCACACAGAGGAAGGCTTTACCTGTGTTCTTCTTCAGGACAGCCATTACCCTCTGGAGCAGCAGACATACTGTGTCTATGACATGCTGTGTGTTGTCTTGCAGGTATTCTCTCAGTTTTAGTATTCAATGTTCCATGCTTACCAGGTTTCCTCTGTTGCACACCATTTCAAACACACTCCTCACTAAGACTCATTTCCACAGACAAGGACCTGCTGTAACTTGTTTACAATTGGTCTGCAGATGGCATACGCTATGAGTGGGTGAATTTTAAATTTGTCAGTCGCAATGCTTTAAATTTGTCAGTCGCAATGCTTTAGATTTGTCCTTTGCAGTACAACTTGCCACCAAAAATTTCCAGTGAATATTTACAAGCTCCAGTGGACTTCTGGGGGTGAGTAAGTGGGGGTGAGTAAGTGGTAGGTTTCCTCATGAATGATGTTCACATTAGCCTCACGTGGATTTTGAGTCCACCAGCAACTCAGAGGCCCACCGGTCCGATGACCCATGTGCTATGCTCACAACACCAAGAAAGTATGACCACAGCTGCTGTGTTTGCTCTGTGCTTCATTTACTGCTTTCATGTTTGTACATAGTCTAATGTCCAGCTCTGCTGTTTGTGTTGCATTGAATTTTGGAGCAGGGCAAATTAAATGTTTATAATGCCGCATTTTTCCACACTTTCCCAATTTGTAATCCCAATTTTATATTCTCCTTTAAGATTTTCATGGTGTTTGATGTGTTTGTAGTGATTTTAAATAACTTACATCAGTGTCTTTCTTGTCTGGTCTATGCACTCACAGAAAGAAATATGCAGTGTATTCCCTGTTGTGACAAATTTGATAGAACTTTACATCCACACTTATACTCAGCTATGCAAAAGAACAAGTCAGACATCAATGTTCTCACTTTTCATGGTGTAGAATGCCTGCTTTCTTTAGCTAGCTTAATAGCAATTCTTAATCTCACAAATTCTCAGTTCAGATCTGACTTGCTGAAATAAAGATTTGTCAGGGGAATTATACTAATTATGACACCTCAAATTCAGTCATGACACAGAGTTACTGAGTCCTCATATAGCGCTTATGAGTTTAATGCATGGCAGTGTATAGCACTATAGACTACCTGTTAGAAAGCCCACTGTTTACACATTATTTGCTTGGTTGAAGTGTTGTGGTTTGTTTATAGATAGTGTTTGCGCTGTGGAAATTGATATGTCCTACGTCATTGAACTCACCATATCTATGCTGACGCTCCTTGAATGCACCACTCTGTGCCGTGTGCTGCTAGTCTGCCTTGTAGCTGCTGATAGCCAAGCATTGCTCCTTGTGTCCTCTCATCAGCATTTCGTGGGTTTTGGTTTATTGCTGTGTGTGAATGCCAGAAGGTGGGTTCTGTTTACATGATGTTGCGTATGTCAGATGCTATTGTGTGTATTTGTTCCCTCGTGACTATGCTAATGTTATCTTATGCTAATGCGCTAATATGCTATGTAAGCTACTAAGCTAGTTAATGCTAATTATAAATCTTGTGTAATTATTGAAGTTGTTATAGATGTGAGTGTTGAATACAGTTCCTTGTGCTATCTCTGTGCTAGAATAATGTCTGGGCATGTTGAATGTTTTATGTGTGCTGTACTGATAGTTGCCTTATGTATCATTACTACAGACCACAGCTGAATAAATCTCTTAAACTTGGAAGCTGCCTCCGTGTTCTTTAACCGGAACACACCCACCATACCTTGCCGCTCTAAATCAAATCAGCTAAACTCCCGGAGACAACATTCTCTCCATTTATGGTCCTTCGAGCCGGATTAGAGTACTGATTAAGGTATGGAACAGACAGATATCCAGGCTGACTCAGCACCCCCACGTGTTTCGCAGAGACAGCGACGGCCACCTGCTTACCTAACCGATTATGAGGTTTCAACACTCCCTCTTGAGGGACAAACTCAAACCAAGCAACCGGCTACTGCTTCCCAGTGTTCACATAGTGGTAAAACACGCTCATCCCAGAGGAGCTCCAGCTCCAGATCCACAAGGGCATCACGCTCGTCGATAGGCAGATTGATAGGTTTGTAGCTTGAACCTATTCGCTGGAACGTTGAAGGCTTTACATCTTCCAACAACTGCTCACACTGTCAAGGCAATACACCAGACAATTACATCCACGCTCTTTGGTTCTGTCCACCAGTGCAAAAGTTTTGGCGCGAGATATGTGAAGACTTATCAAAGTGTCTGAAATGTAACATTCCAACTTCCCCCTTAGTGTGTCTACTGGGCAGCTTAGATAATGTCACTTCAGAAAAGAATATAGCCCATATGATCTTCACTGCCCTATGCATAGCCAAGAAAACAGTCCTCATGAACTGGAAAAATAAAAATAATCTTAATTCTAACCAATATAGAAATTATCTATTAGATTACATTAGTCTTGACACAGCCTCTGCCACCACATTAGATCAATTGCTCTGGGCCCCTTTTATCAGCTCCATCACCTAGTGGGGGTGGGGAGTCATAGTTTGGTCCCGCCTTCACTGTTGTGATTGGTGAGGGGGTAGGGACAGGCTTAGGGCGTCGGGGGGTTCCCCGGAGGCATCTTCCTTGGGGGGCTCAACCCGGGGTAGCGGTCACGTCCGGTTGGGGGCTCTGTTGGCTCTCAGGTGACTGTTTCCTCGCGGCTGCGTGCAGCGGGGCTAGGGGAGGGTCTGTGCTGACGGACGTGGGTTACTGACCTGGCAACCTGGCTGCCCCTGGGTGGGTCCGGGATGGGCGTGAGGTTCTGGGGGCGCTCCGTCTCTGGGCTGGGGCCCGGGCCGGGCCTCGGGGGCCTGGGTCCTGGTTGGTGTGTTGCCGGGGTTGTGGGCGGGTGGGTGCATGGGGGCCCGGCCCTGGAGCAGGGTGCCGCCGGTGCGTCGAGCCGCCTGGGGGGCTCTTCAACTGGTGGGGGGGATGGTCACATCTTGCAGGAGCTTTCTTCTATTCAGGAACTCTCTGCAGGAGGGGGAGATACAGGAGAGGTGGAGGAAGATCTCAGCCTGGGCGTTTACCGTCTTATGTAGTCTGGAAGATGTGTGGATGGTGGGGTGGGTGCAGTTTTCTCTGTGGTGGGGTTGGGTGGACTGTCCAGGGCTCTGTGGAGCCGGAGGGCGCTACTGCACTGGGCCCCGGTCTGATGGGCCTGGGCCCCCCTTCCCTGGCGGGTCGCGAAGGGTGGGAGTGCCTACTGGGGTCAGCGGGGGAGCTGGCCCCAGGGAGGGGTTACCTGCCCCTCCCTTCCTTCCCTCCCCATCTCCAGCTGCCTCCCTCTTCCCGCTCCTCCACAACCACCCACACATGCAGGGCCTTGGAGTGGGGGTATGTCACCAGGGTGCAGAGGAGGCTACCCCCCCCGTCCCCTTCTGGCTGCCTCTGCCTCAATTTTATCCCACAACTTAGACATTCACATTATTCACACTCTCATTACACATACATATAGGATCTTGGGGGTGGGCACAATCACGGAGTCCAAATTACCATCAGGGTGTATACCTCACCCCTGACGTCGTTGCCCACCTCTCAATTTTAAATACACTTAGTCATTGAGGGCTAGCAGGAGGGACTATGCGCTTACCTGCTGCTCCTTGGCAGGTAGCTCCATGCCCTCCTGGGTTTTAATTGCACCTTAGAACACATATGCATCAACACTACAATGAGCGGGTGGAGGGAGGTTTGGAGTCTTCTCCCACCCCCATTCTCTGCGGCCTGCTGGAGCGGGAGGGCTAGTAGGAGGAGTTGGCCGTCCGACTGCGGTCTGGGGCCTCCCTGCTGCTGCGGAGTCGGGGTGGTCTGCCTCTCCCCACCGCAGGGAAAAGGGTAACACCACCTGGGTCTGGGTGCAGTTCCCCCCTCCAGGGGCGAGGGCACCTAGACCCGGTTTGTAGAGTACGCTTGGGGAGTGTGATCGTGTGTACAACGTCTCTTTATGTCTGTCTCCACGTTGGTTGAGTGTGGAGTAAGTGCATATGAGAGCATGAGGGTGGGAATGGATGTTTGTATCTGTGTGTGCCTGTATGTCTGTGTCTATATGTCAGGTTGGGTGTCAGGCGCCACCTCTCTGGGGACACCTCAGGCCCTCCAAGGTTTGGAGGCCTATCTCCACCCACCACCACTTCCCCTGCCGGTGGCGGACTCCCTCAGGTGTCGGTGTGTTGGTGGTTCTTTGTGTCTGGGGGTGGGCGTCCGGGTACACACCGGCTCACTCCTTGGCGGCCGCTTGTCGGGGCCTGGGGCCTGGGGCTCGCTCGGGCCCCTTTGGAGGTGGGGTGCCCCCGGCCTCTCGGCCTGGGGCTCAGTCACTCGGGCACAGCTGGGGGCCGGCGGAGCTCACGGGCGCGTCACTGCAACTCCCCCTGACTTCTGCTCCGCGGCTGCTGGGCGAGCCCTCATCTGGGACTCTCCTCAGCTCTTACTGGAACAGTGGCGCGGCTGCCCCTCTGTTGGTCTTCCATGGTCTCTTGTGTTCTGGGGGCCTCTGGATGTCTGGAGCTTTGATCTCCTCCATACCCGCTTCACACCCTGGAGGACGGGGCTGTGGCCCCCCCACACTCCCTAGCAGATCATTACATGGAGAAACCTTTGGAATGCAAGCATGCTGATCCACACAGGTATGCACACATGGGTATTCACAGACGCGGACTAAAGCTTTCTTGGCTGCTGCCTCAAAGCACACTGTGCGCTGTCTATCTTGCGTGCTGCACAATATCGTTTATTATTTAGTAAATATTGATATCTATGACTAGCTAGTTTATTGTGATGGTGCTTTGTTTTCTCTATTATTATGTTGCTCTTTGTTGTTTGCTGTCTCCTCTGTTTGTTTTTTTTTGTTTGTTTTGTTTTTTTTCTCCATACAGGTGACCCAGGAGTTCTTTTTTTTTTTTTCTCTCTCTTCCCCCCCCCTTCTCACCGTCTCTTCTCCCCTTTGGTTTTTTTTCTTTCTCTCCCCCTCTTTCTCTCATTCATTCCCCCTGTCCTATTTATTAAAAAAAAAAAAAAAAAAAAAATGACAAAGGATGAACTGAAGCTCTGCCATCACGTAATGTCGCATACTGCTGTTTCTGATGTCATTTAAAAAGAAGAAAAAAAAAAACAAAAAAAAAAAAACGTTGAAGGCAATATAATTACACCGCAAGCAAGACACGAAGTAAGCAAAGTTCTTCATGTTCCTCGTGCACGGGAGAGAACCAGACAAACGCCGTTCCTTCGCTTGACCCCAGTTGCTCTCGTCCGTTCTCCCGTAACACTGCTCTTTTATTGAGGTTACATGAATATGCATAGGTTCATTAACATATGACGTCTACATACACACAAAGAGCACCTTGCCTTTGTGTGTGTGTGTGTGTGTGTGTGTGGCTTGTGTGAGGTCAAGATGTGACCCTGTGAAGACTCCCCAAAGCTGGTGCCAGGAGTCTAGCGGGTCCATCTGAACAAAAGGCTCTTATACTTAAAGAGATATACGTGTGTTTGCTATGCCATATATCAACAAAGAGAAGATACGACCTCTCCTAGGAGGTGTGTGATCTATGCCAGAACACTTTGTAGAGGAGTGAACGCACCCCCCTCTTCATGCTACACAGAGTTGTTACAGACCTCCTAGGATGAGACATTCTTTCAATCTACAAATGATTATACACCTCTAAGCATACATGGTTAAATATTTCTAAGCATAAATGACAATCAACAATACAAAACCTAACACAGATTCCCTTCCCACGCCTTATCAGACCTGGAAACAGCCCAGCTCGAAGAGCCAGTAAAGCAGGTGGAACTTGAGGAATTCCAACAGCACCTAGAAGAGGATCAACAAGTCGAATATGAATGTCAACGACTTCAAGCTCAAGCCAGAGAGGCCCAGCAGCTACAGGAAGAAGCCATTAGAACTCAAGAGTCATTGAGCAGAGAGCTGGAGAGGCGATGACAGCTAAAGAAGAGGGTAAACGAGTTGGAGATAGCCAAGATGGTTACTTCTCTCCTTAAAGAGAAGGCACATGAACCCAGTGGTTCCAGAGTCTCACCATGCCCATCGGAGAATAGTAATTCGAGCACCCATGCAGCTCTACCTTCAGTCGGTCCCATGGGTCAGCCTCCTGTACCGCTAGTCGCTCCACCCTCAGCACTTACTGTGGCTCAGCCTCCAGTGCCCGTGGTAGCTCCACCTCCAGTAACCATGGCCTTGCATCCATTGCATACTGTTCCAGCTGGACCTCGGTCTACTACCTTTGCACCTGATATCTCTTACCAGGCATCTACTCCACAGAGAGGAGACTTGTCAAAGACCCACAACGTGCCGAAGTGTATTGTCAGGAGATTCAGAAGCTGGAGAAGTTGGGCTATGTAGCTGTGGTGCCACATGAGATAGCTAGAACCACTGCAGAATCCTGGTTCATACCTCACCACATGGTGCGACACAATAACAAGGACAGGATCGTCTTTAACTGCTCTTTCCAGTACGAAGGGAAGTCCCTCAACTCTATTCTCCTCCCTGGACCTGCCCTAGGTCCATCTTTGCTAGGAGTTCTTCTTCGGTTTCGACAGTTGCTGTGAGTGGCGACATCAAAGGTATGTTCCACCAGATACGCCTGTTGCCAGCAGACAAACCAGTGCTGCGCTTCCTCTGGCGGGACATGAAGAGGAATGAAGAGCCGAAGATCTATGAATGGCAAGTGCTACCATTTGGCACTACATGCAGTCTTTGCTGCACCATCTATGCACTGCAGCAGCACATCCGGGACACTTGTAGGTCCAATCATGACCTCGTCGATTGTGTAGAGCAGTCGTTCTACGTGGATAACTGTCTGATAACTCCGCAGCACCCACTCCCAAGAGGAGGCTAGTCGACAGTCTGCGCCAGCGGCTCCACACCGGGGGCTTTGAGATACGTCAATGGGCCAGCAACATCCCTGCTGTCATTGAACATCTTCCATCCAATGTCAGATCTGAGAGTAGTGACCTATGGCTCTCTCAGTCTAGCACGGACCTTTGGGAGCCAACTCTGGGATTGACATGGGATTGCCTTCGTGACTCCTTCAAATACAGACATCGACTGGGGGAGAGAACTGAACCCACACTGAGGAACGTCTACAAAACACTTGCGTGTCAGTATGATCCGCTAGGTTATATAGTACCGTTCCCCACACGGGCCAAGATTCTGGTACAGGATCTTTGGAAGGACCAGCTCGGCTGGGACGACGCAATCCAGCCACCTAGCCTTCGTGACAGATGGCTTGCCTGGGAAAAGGAGATTCCTGATCTTATCCAAATGGAAATCCCCAGATGTTATGCACCAGCGTCTGCTGATTCATCTACTTCGAGCAGAGATCTTCACATCTTTTGCGACGCTTCCGAGAGAGCATATGGGTCTGTCGCTTACCTGCGGACAGAAACTGCTCAGAAGGAAGTCTATGTTGCCTTTGTAATGGCTAGATCCCGAGTGGCTCCAAAGAAACAGTTGTCCATGCCACGGTTGGAGCTAACTGGTGCACAACTAGCTGGTCTCCTTCAAGCTGAGCTCACGCTGCCCATTTGAAAGGTTATTCTGTGGTCGGACTCTACTACCGTTCTCCACTGGATCAAGTCAGAATCTTGCACCTATAAAGTTTTTGTGGGCACGCGGGTGGCAGAGATCCAGAGTCTTACAGATGGGAGTACCTGGAGATATGTGGATAGCGCGAATAACCCCGCTGATGACATTACCCGGGGCAAGACCTTGAAGGAGCTCTCACGACCACACCGGTGGCACCAAGGCCCTGAGTTTTTACGTCAATCCGAGGAACATTGGCCGACCAGCCCACCAGTATATCCAGAGCCAGAGGATGGTGAGCTGAAGAAATCATATTTCTGTGGACAGGTTAGGGTTAACGCCTGCCCTCAACTTCCTGAAATCAGAAATGAAGACAACAGCGCGGTCTCTACATGGGGCGGCTGACCCAAATTCAAGCTCGCACAGTGAAGCAGATGATTACATCAAAGCTGAGAAACTCCTCCTGATGAAGGCCCAGTCAGAGTCATTCCCAGATGAGGCTAAGGCACTCAGGTCTGGCAGACCATTGCCAACCAACAGCCGTTTGAACTCCTTATCACCCGAATATGATAAGGATACGGAACTCATCAGAGTTGGTGGAAGGTTACGAAGAGTTGAGCAGCTGGAGCTAGACACCATCCACCCGATCATACTGGACCCAAAACATCCTCTGACTAAGCTCATCATCCAGGATTTTGATGAGACCCTCCTTCATCCTGGAACAGAAAAAGTGTTGGCTGAACTACGTCGCCGGTTCTGGATCCTCCGAGGGAGGGAAGCAGTCAGACGGTATCAGAGGGACTGCAGGCACTGTCAGGCTTGGCGTGCCAATCCTTCCATTCCAAAGATGGCAGATCTGCCACCAGCTCGTCTGCGTCTGTATAAACCACCCTTTTACTCGACTGGAGTCGATTGTTTTGGACCCTTTACTGTGAAAATTGGATGTCGAACAGAGAAGCGTTGGGGCATAGTCTTCAAATGCATGACGACCCGTTGTGTGCATCTAGACCTCCTCGAGAGCCTTGACACTGACTCCTTTCTGATGTCATTAAGGCGCTTTATTGCCAGAAGAGGCAAACCCTTTGAGCTCCTGTGTGACAACGGGACAAATTTTGTCGGTGGAGCCCGAGAGCTCCATGAGGCCTTTGAGACCATGGCGCCTCAGTTGAAGGAGCGTTTGGCAGAGCAGCAGATTGCTTTCCGTTTCAACCCTCCCAGTGCTCCTCACTTCGGTGGCGCCTGGGAGAGAGAGGTCAGGTCCGTAAAAACTGCTCTTAAGGTCGTACTCATTATTATTATTATTATTATTGTACTCAAGGAGCAGACGGTCCCTGAAACTGTGCTTCGTACGGTCTTTGTGGAAGTGGAAGGCATTGTAAATGCTAAGCCTCTCGGCTACGTCTCATCAGACATAGCAGATCCAGACCCCATCACACCTAACATCCTGCTGATGGGACGCTATGATGCATCACTCCCTCAAGTGGTTTACAATCCCAGTAACCTTATTGGGAATCGCAGATGGAGACATAGTCAAGTTCTTGTCGACCATTTCTGGTCCCAATTCATCCGTCACTACCTGCCTAACTTGCAAGAGAGACAGAAGTGGCAGAAGGATGCGGAATGCCTCAAACCGGACCAAGTGGTGCTCATAGTTGATCCTCAGCTCCCAAGAGCTTTATGGCCTGTTGGTAAGGTAACGACTACTTACCCTGGAGCTGATGGACGCATCCGGACTGCTGCCGTTAAGGTCAAAGATCAAACGTATATTCGACCAGTAGCCCGCTTGGTCTCACTCCCTATGCTTGAAGATGATAAGGATCCACGTACCTGAGTGGCCTTCTACCTTGGATTCGGGCAGCTGTGTTAGAAAGCCCACTGTTTACACATTATTTGCTTGGTTGAAGTGTTGTGGTTTGTTTATAGATAGTGTTTGCGCTGTGGAAATTGATATGTCCTACGTCATTGAACTCACCATATCTATGCTGACGCTCCTTGAATGCACCACTCTGTGCCGTGTGCTGCTAGTCTGCCTTGTAGCTGCTGATAGCCAAGCATTGCTCCTTGTGTCCTCTCATCAGCATTTCGTGGGTTTTGGTTTATTGCTGTGTGTGAATGCCAGAAGGTGGGTTCTGTTTACATGATGTTGCGTATGTCAGATGCTATTGTGTGTATTTGTTCCCTCGTGACTATGCTAATGTTATCTTATGCTAATGCGCTAATATGCTATGTAAGCTACTAAGCTAGTTAATGCTAATTATAAATCTTGTGTAATTATTGAAGTTGTTATAGATGTGAGTGTTGAATACAGTTCCTTGTGCTATCTCTGTGCTAGAATAATGTCTGGGCATGTTGAATGTTTTATGTGTGCTGTACTGATAGTTGCCTTATGTATCATTACAACAGACCACAGCTGAATAAATCTCTTAAACTTGGAAGCTGCCTCCGTGTTCTTTAACCGGAACACACCCACCATACCTTGCCGCTCTAAATCAAATCAGCTAAACTCCCGGAGACAACATTCTCTCCATTTTACTACCGATATATAACACTGACTGGCTGCTGTCACTGAGGAAGCTTGCAGATGGAATCCCACACCATTAAGCTCCCAGCGCACAGTTTTTGTGCTGATGTTAATGCCACGGGAAGTTTAAAACTACTTATTGATTCAATGGATCACTGTCGACCATACACCTCAGCATTCATTTGGTTCCCAAGCTACTGTGGTTTCTGAACATTTTCACACTGCAGTAAGACCACTTGATGTTGATGGTGAAAAATCCAGAAGGAAAGAAATATGACAAACTTAGCTGCTTCAATTGTGACATCCCATTATAGTCCCACACTCATTCAGTACGTTCTTTACACCAAGCCACTCCTTCATTAATGCTTGCATGCTTGTAATACAGTGTAAATATTTTTCACAATTTAACTAAATCCCAAACAAGTAAAAGAAGAACTCACGTGAGACATGTGGAGATCTTGAGACATCTAAGTCATCATCTTGAGGGTTGCTAAAAGAAAATTGGAAACATGTATTAAGGTGGCCATACTAGAATATTCAATTATCGCTTCTGAATTTTATTTTGCTCTTCTGACGTAATAGTTTTACAATTTAAAAAAAAAAAACATATCACTGACAGAAATTAATTCATAAATCAATATGTTTATTTAAGGGTCCCTCTCAAAAACCCATGGCAATGGATCAGCAGGAATGATATGTTCGTTAAAAACTTTGTTAGTATGTGCACAAAAATCTCAAAACTATACAAATTTTAAACAGAATTGCAAAAGAAGAAATAGAGACCCCCAACATTATGCACAGTATAAGGCGTTCATGCAATGGCATCTTTTTTCCTGTTTGTTTCATCCTTTCAAAGTTACTTACATTGCAACCATTTATTCTTCATCCAAGGCATGAGCCAAGGTGAACGGTGAGGCCTTGGCAGAGCTATACTTTCAGTGCCGTTTGTCTGTATGTCTGCAAGATTATGCAATAACTCAGCCAAAGGAAGAAACCATTAAATTATGCGTGGATCCAGGTCACTTACTTTAAAATTACAAAACGAGGCACTGGCCTTGGTTGAGGATGTGCTAACAAAAAAGCCAGCTAAGCATAGACGGCACAGTTTTAATTGCAAAAACAAAGCTTTTGTCATGGTCCTGGGTCATTTTGGCCCAGCGTTTTGTGTTTCCTTGAAGTTCATTTTTGTGCTTTGTGTTTATTCTGATTTTGTATTGGTTTAGGGTTGAACCTGTAGTTTGGTGTGTGTATTCAGCCCTACCTGTGTCTGTCCTTGGTGCTCTGTTCATGTCCCCGTGTTGTGTTGTAAATCAGTCTGTGTGTTCCTGCTTTACTTTGAAGGCTCATGTTCTGGACTTCCTATTCTATTTTGAAGGTCTGTGTCTGTTGTCATTGTGTTCAGCTTGTGTCCTCCGGTCCTCATGTGTATTAGGTTCAGCTGTTTTTCCCTCCTGTGTGTGATTACCTGATTACCTTGTGTGTGTATATTTAGTGGGTGTCGGTCTGTGTTCATTGTCGGCTCGTCTGCGTTCTATGGTGTTCCTGTCTCTGCGTCTCTCTGCCCCGCACCCCTTTTGTATGGTCTCAGGTTTGTCATTTAGTTCTCCCAGTTTAGGTTTCTTCAGTTGTTTTGTCATGCCTCACTGCCTGTTTCTGCCATTGTCACTTTGTAAATAAACATCACTCGTATCATCAGTCACTGCTGCATTTTGGGTCCTCCCTTTCCTCCACACCACACGGCTCACTCCGCCAGCCGTGACAGCTTTTCCCCTTATCCTGGCAAAAGAAGGGAGTAACATCTGTAGCCATGGTAACAATATACAAAGACACAAATAGCTGCAGGATGGCATGAAAATTAAAAACTTCAAGATTATACAAAAATGTAATTAAGCAGCACTAGAACAAAAATGGCTTTACTTTTTATTGAAATATAGTCTAAAACGTGAAATGCTAAAATTTTAATAAAACTAAAACTTTTTTTACCCCAAAGAACTTAAACTAAATCAGTATAACTTGCTTTAATTATGACTGCTCAAATACAGGCACACAGTATTCTGTACACACTTTTCACATGATTAATTGTGGTGGAAAGCACTGCATTTTTTTTTTAACACGCAGCATGATGTATAATGTGTGTATTGGTGTGCAACTGTTGGTGAAAACTAGAAACAGAACGTGTTTATACTGATAGTGTCTCTTGTAATTACCAAGCACAAACACACAAACAACAACTTATCCAAAGTTTTAATTACATGACAAATGAGTGTAATTTTCAGAGTCACAGAAGAAAATAAGTGTCTGACTTCTGTAGCTTCATTAATCTTTATAAGCAAAGGTATTGTTTTTATAAACACATATAATTAATACCCTGCTGATAGAAACGCCAGCACTTTGACTCTGACAATTATTTGATGCTGCTTTAAAAATGTTTTCAACCTTAAAATATTGTAAAAACGTAGTATTTTGAAAAAAGAAATCATCTGATTTCAAAGTGCTTTTTTACCAGTACAACCGAAACCTATGTTAAAAAGAGGAGATTTATGAGTTTCTGATGTGACTCCAGACATGCTCCCAAAAGTATGGGGTGAGTTTAACTATCGTATGAAGAATATGACATGCATCTCGATGAGAAAACACTGGGCACTTGCAAAGATTCCCATATGGAAAAGATATATATAAATCTTATAAAGTTTGTATCTGTCTTGTGTGAAACTTGTATGAAAAACATACAAGAGTGAAAAGAGATACAGTGGGGCAAAAAAAGTATTTAGTCAGCCACCGATTGTGCAAGTTCCCCCACCTAAAATGATGACAGAGGTCAGTAATTTGCACCAGAGGTACACTTCAACTGTGAGAGACAGAATGTGAAAAAAAAAAATCCATGAATCCACATGGTAGGATTTGTAAAGAATTTATTCGTAAATCAGGGTGGAAAATAAGTATTTGGTCAATAACAAAAATACAACTCAATACTTTGTAACATAACCTTTGTTGGCAATAACAGAGGTCAAACGTTTACTATAGGTCTTTACCAGGTTTGCACACACAGTAGCTGGTATTTTGGCCCATTCCTCCATGCAGATCTTCTCGAGAGCAGTGATGTTTTGGGGCTGTCGCCGAGCAACACGGACTTTCAACTCCCGCCACAGATTTTCTATGGGGTTGAGGTCTGGAGACTGGCTAGGCCACTCCAGGACTTTCAAATGCTTCTTACGGAGCCACTCCTTTGTTGCCCGGGCGGTGTGTTTTGGATCATTGTCATGTTGGAAGACCCAGCCTCGTTTCATCTTCAAAGTTCTCACTGATGGAAGGAGGTTTTGGCTCAAAATCTCACGATACATGGCCCCATTCATTCTGTCCTTAACACGGATCAGTCGTCCTGTCCCCTTGGCAGAAAAACAGCCCCATAGCATGATGTTTCCACCCCCATGCTTCACAGTAGGTATGGTGTTCTTGGGATGCAACTCAGTATTCTTCTTCCTCCAAACACGACGAGTTGAGTTCATACCAAAAAGTTCTACTTTGGTTTCATCTGACCACATGACATTCTCCCAATCCTCTGCTGTATCATCCATGTGCTCTCTGGCAAACTTCAGACGGGCCTGGACATGCACTGGCTTCAGCAGCGGAACACGTCTGGCACTGCGGGATTTGATTCCCTGCCGTTGTAGTGTGTTACTGATGGTGACCTTTGTTACTTTGGTCCCAGCTCTCTGCAGGTCATTCACCAGGTCCCCCCGTGTGGTTCTGGGATCTTTGCTCACCGTTCTCATGATCATTTTGACCCCACGGGATGAGATCTTACGTGGAGCCCCAGATCGAGGGAGATTATCAGTGGTCTTGTATGTCTTCCATTTTCTGATGATTGCTCCCACAGTTGATTTTTTCACACCAAGCTGCTTGCCTATTGTAGATTCACTCTTCCCAGTCTGGTGCAGGTCTACAATACTTTTCCTGGTGTCCTTCGAAAGCTCTTTGGTCTTGGCCATGGCGGAGTTTGGAGTCTGACTGTTTGAGGCTGTGGACAGGTGTCTTTTATACAGATGATGAGTTCAAACAGGTGCCATTCATACAGGTAACGAGTGGGGGACAGAAAAGCTTCTTACAGAAGATGTTACAGGTCTGTGAGAGCCAGAGATTTTCCTTGTTTGAGGTTACCAAATACTTATTTTCCACCCTAATTTACGAATAAATTCTTTACAAATCCTACCATGTGAATTCATGGATTTTTTTTTTCACATTTTGTCTCTCACAGTTGAAGTGTACCTCTGGTGCAAATTACTGACCTCTGTCATCATTTTAAGTGGGGGAACTTGCACAATCGGTGGCTGACTAAATACTTTTTTGCCCCACTGTATAAGACCCCTTGAAAAATTATATAAATGAAACTTGTATGTTTTGGATACTTACTAAAACAATATATGAAAGTAATGAGAAAGTGGCCACTTTCATGAGTAAATCATACAAGCCTTATATGATTCAATATATGAAGTAGGCCACATCTTATGCAAGTCTCTTATAAGTTTTTTCTATTTCTTTTCCATATGGGTTGTAAGTGTTGTATGTAAAACTGTCAGGACCCGGGCTCTCCAGTGGATTCTATTTCTCTGTTCATTTCTCTCTCTCTTTGCTTTGTGTTCAAAGTCATCTGTGGACGGGACTCCTCCTGAGTCTCACCCAACTCACCTGTGGCTGGTCCCCACCTGTTGAAGATAAGCAATCATGGGCTCTTACTTAAGGTGTGGATAGACTCATTGATCTATTTTGGTAGTGAAACCCTGGCTCCTACATCTCTGTCATCTCCACAAGTGATTTCTCATTCACTCGACATGTCTGGAGACATGTCGAGTGAATGAGATCGGATTGTGTGGAGTGGCTGCTGGTTTGGTTTGCAAGTTGGAATCCCTCCAAGGTGATCCCCTCGAGCCCCCTTGGAACCACCTCCCTTCCTGGGTGTTTTCTCACCTGTCTTTGTTTCCCAAAAATCGTCTATCTGTACATGAACACTTTGAGCTGCCTTTGTGAGCCCTGCATACTCACCCAGTGCCTGACGAGACAAAAACTTTATATTCAGCCATGTATTTTAAAATTTACTACAATTTTCTGTGTTCATTACTTTAAACAAAACATAACCTTTTGAAACCAGATTATTGTTTTTGACAGAACCTGACACAAGTTAACAAATGTGTATTTGCATTTATTTTGTATTTACTTATTTATATTACTTACTCGGGTTTACTAAGAGCATTGTTATGCAAAGATCCAACGAGCCAGAAAAGAAAAAAACAAATGGAATTCCCAATCCATCCAAAAAATCCAGCTCCAGTTTTGGCAATCTGTGTATCTGTGCCAGTGTGTTGCACACATAGGGTTTATGGATGCAGGCCACTAACCAAACTCCTAAGCCTTCTTATGGGCTAAATAAATATAACAAATAGGGTAGTTTCTGGCTACAGAAGATCAAGATGGAGTTACCATAAGACTAAGCTGGAGTTTTAAAATAGGATCACTTTTCAAAGAAATGTCTTCAAGCATTACTTCGGCACACCCAACAAATAATCCTTGTCCTCAATTCCTCCAACATCTTCAATTTCATAACTGCACGAGCAATCAAAATCTTAAGTGTCTCAACAGCAAATTATTGCTGCAAAAACAAGATGATTTGAGAATAACAACAGCAGTATTTTAGCAGGTGTGGTGGATGAGCGCACTCTAATTAGGGCAGGACACCAGGAGATTGATGTGGAGACAGATTGAGCCACCTGTTCGTTTCCTCAAAATTTCCCATCTCTAGTCCTTCTCAGCATCCCCTCTGCAATCACAGGCAAGGTTAAGATATTCAACTCTAATGAAAATCAGAAAGCTGACAACACGTCAAGCTGTATTTTATCAAGCTGTGTCATATTCCATCATATCAGCATAAAATCAACTGTTTTTTGACCTTTCTGGCACTGCTACAGCACGACTTTGCCAGACAAGTTAGAGGAAAAAATTAGACTTAAACTGGGGGAAACTGAGTTAGTGAGTGTATTATTTTAACTGCGGAGAAAAAATAACCTTGTCTGTTTTGACTGAAGGCAAGGAATAAAAAAAAATGTCAATATTATTAGAATAATGTTCCCAAAGGTTAAACTTTTCAGTGAAGAAAAGAACAGGTAACACTATAGCAAACAGCTCGATAACACTATGTTTAGTAACATAACCTTAGCTTAGCAGAGTCATATATGATAATGAATGAAAGTGTCACCAGCACCACCATCGTTACACTGACGGTTCTCTCTTACATTTCACAGAAGAGGTGGCCCAATAATGCAGGTGGTGAAAATTAAACTGTCACTCACGTAACACACACAGAGATTCATAGTTACACGTTTTATAAAAATAAAAAAATAAAAAGATGACAGACTACTGCAAAAACATGCTAGTTGTTTTGATGGCTTTTGAGTAATGGAAGTGGATTTTGAACTGCTGAATCCCAGGAGTGGGCACTGTACTCAGTACAACTAGGCTGCTTTGCTAGCTAGGTGAAGTAATAGTAAACTTCAAAGTAAACACAAGAAATAATGTGATGCTAATAGAAGTTTGATCATTCAAGTGTTTCCCACCCATATTTACATTTACAGAAGGCTAAACTAGTTAATCATTGATCTTTATATTTAATCATTATTATCTGCTCCACTAACCACTGTCTTTCCTTAGCTTTTCCTCTCCTACTTTTATTTTTTATTCATTTATCTTTTTTCCCCCACTGCAAATGTTTCACATATCCACTGCAATAACTTTGTTTGTTTGTTTGTTTGTGAGTGCTTTGAAGGCCCTCCAATGCCCTGGGCCCTGAAGCACTTGCCTGCCTCACCTGGTGTCAGTGAGCACCTCTGGTTCATGTTTTAAAGCTGATCATACATATCAAACTGATGGTAAATATATATATATATATATATATATATATATATATATAGACACGCACGCACACATTTGTGCTGTCCAAATTAACGCGTTAACACAAATTGATCCGCCATCACCGTCAACTTGGTCAACGTAATTAACGCATCTGGACTGCAAAATGGCTCAAAATCCCTGAAATGTGTCCGACAACGTATTTCGGGCAGTTTGTCCAAGTAGAGTTACCTTCGCACATGTGCAAATGGGCAGTTGATCTGGTAGTGACGGGCAGCTGAATCAATCAACTCATTATGGAAGATGATAAATGCACATCTGCCCTCTAGATGGGAAATTTGAGTATTAAAAAATAACAATAGTCAGCCGACAAAGTATTATCCACATTGTGCAGGAACGAATTTTCTTTTCACCAAAGCACTTCCAGGTTAAAATATCACATTGAGGCGAAGCATACGCTAGTCGGGGATGCTGCTAGGACTTTGGCTAACGTGTCACCCAGCTTGCGACAAACCACTCGCAGAGCATCGGGGACTCAGTAAGTCTACCTCGGAAATATTGACTGACACAATTGCCAAGCGGATTGCAAAAAACTGAAGACCTATTAATATCGTTGAGAACACGCACTTTAAATAGCTTTGGTTCCTTGTTTCAAGTGCCCCCCCCCCCAAGAGTGACAGAGAGAGTGGATAAATGTTTACGTTGTTTTTTCTTAATATGAATGTTCAAGATGTTCAATAAACATGTTAAGTGCGTATATTTTCCCTTTTTTCTCGAGTCTGTTTGCTCATGCAAAATGAAATGCGATTAATATACAGTAATACATGGTTGACATCAAGCTTTATGCCAAGAGTGAACAAGACATCGATTCACTGATCCACATCACCAGAATATACAGCAATGACATCAGGATGTCATTCGGACTGGAGAAGTGTAGTCAGATGATAACAAAGAGAGGGAAGGTAGTCAGAACGGAGGGGCTCAAACTACCAGAAGGCAACATTGCAGACATAGAGGACAGCTACAAGTACCTGGGGATCCCGCAGGCAAATGGAAACCATGAAGAGGCCACTAGGAAAGCTGCAACCACCAAGTACCTGCAGAGGGTCAGGCAAGTCCTGAGGAGTCAGCTGAATGGTAAAAACAAGATCCAGCTATCAACAACTACACCCCACCCATGATCAGGTACCCTGCTGGGATAATAAGTTAGCCACAGGAGGAGAAAGAAGCCACTGACATCAAGACAAGAAAGCTCCTTACCATGCATGGAGGGTTTCACCCCAAGTCCAGCACTCTGAGGCTGTATGCTAAGTGGAAGGAAGGAGGTCGGGGACTGGTGAGTGTCAGCACCACAGTCCAGGATGAGACAACGAACCTCCACGAATACATCAGTAAGATGGCCCCAACTGACCGCGTGCTCAGTGAATACCTCAGGCAGCAGAAACCCAAGAAAGAGGAGGGAGACGAGGAACCATCATGGAAGGATAGGGCCCTGCACGGTATGTACCACCGGCAGATAGAGGAGGTGGCTGATATCCAGAAATCCTACCAGTGGCTGGACAAAGCTGGACTGAAAGACAGCACAGAGGCACTAATCATGATAGGCACTAATCATGATATACTATATACATAATATACTGAGTGGACTTCCAGGTTATATATAACCTGGAAGTCCCGAGTTCAAAATGGGAGATGCCCCCAAGGGTGGTGGAGAATGACCGAGCTAAGATCCTGTGGGACTTCCAGATACAGACGGACAAAATGGTGGTGGCTAACCAACCGGACATAGTGGTGGTAGACAAACAGAAGAAGACAGCCGTAGTGATCGATGTAGCAGTTCCGAATGACAGCAAGCTTGAGAAATACCAAGGGCTCAGAGAAGAGCTTGAGATATATATACATATATATATATATTTTAGAGGTGCAACGATACTCGTATCGATATTGAACCGTTCGATACAGTGCTTTCGGTTCGGTACGCATATGTACCGAACAATACAAAATTTGTAATTTATTTTATCAACTTTCATTTTGACGATGCTATCTGTGTTGAACGCTCAGTGAATCTGCGTTCGACTACTCCGCCTAGGCTGCACTGTCAAGCGCAGATCCACTGAGGGCTCAACACAGACAGCATCGTCAGAAGGAAGAGCGCAGGGCAAGCTAGCGAGACAGAAGTTAAGCTCTCCTTGCAACATGGCAAATTGAACCTCCCCCACCCTCATTCAGATCTGGCGTTTGGAATTATTTTGGTTTTCATATCTAGCCCCACGCACGGGGCGATCAGGGGTAGCTCGTTAACGGAGATTTGCCATGTTGTGGCTTTAACGTCATTTCAACGAGATTAACGCTGACAGCACTAGTGGGAACATAACGAATATGACTGCACGTTTACGCCGACATCATCCTAGTGCAAAGACAAGTGGAAGCAGACAAAAACAACAAGCATGTATGCTACAAACTTTACCCGAGTCATTTAGACAGCCGTTAGCACATGATTCTCCTTATGGGGACCTGATATGTTTAATATTGTGGCGAGCTTAGACAAGGTGGAGACGGAGGTATCGTTTGGTCTTGCTTCCCGTGAGCTAGCCAGGGAGCACAGCTGTTTATTGACATCTGCAGAAGAACACTGCCGCTAGCTAACTGCTCAGCGCGGCAACCGCACAGCAACAACAACAACACACAGGGCGCCCTCTGACCCCGGAAGGACACACCGTCGCAGCGAGAGGGCGTCACCCGTCACTATGGCAACATAAACAAAACATAACTGTACAAACAGAACCCCGAACAGCCCTGACCCGCTACATAGCCCCCACCTAAGGGGTCAGTCGTCCCCGACGACCCCATTACCCCACACAAAGTCCTGCAAATGTCCAGGTGCCTTCTTTTGGCGCACCGGCCGGTCACGACCGGCGGGGGAAAAGTCACTCGGGTCAGAACATGGGGTGCCACCATCATCCCACTTCTGACACCAATGTGGCGAGCTCAGACAAGGAGGAGACGGAGGTGTCGTTTGGTCTTGCTTCCCGTTTGAATTTGCGCTTGTTTTTTGCTTTCACTTTGCAATCGCACGAACTGTGTATAGAGAGCGACAGTACTAATTGGTGAGTGATGATAATTTGCGCACCAATTCCTCTGACATCGTCTTATCAATTGTTAGCTTACTATGCAAACATGACAAGTGAAATCTCCCGCAGCAAGCTTAAACATATGAGAGGTTGATCGCACAGAGAATCGCTGACCGTTATGTGTGTGTGTGTAAAAGCAGCAGGATATATATTTTAGTTCTGCTGAGCCAAATAAGACAGGTCAGGGTGAAGAAGTGACAGCCAAAGAAAAGCTTACCACAAAATGGAAAAGTTATGACAAATCAGACTATAAGGCAAAAAGAAAGTGCAGCTTTATGGTTTCATGGACAAAATAATTTCTGTGGCTGCAATATGACGAGCTATATAACCGCGGCTGCACATAAGTGGTCCGCAGGTGCGCATTCGCTGTCAAAATAAAAAAAAACGCGCACAAGATATATAGTTGCAACGCGTGTTTGCATACATAAGATTTTCTGGAGGAGGACAGACATTTGTTTAGAACTCTTAAAGATGTCGAAGAAGCAAGCTCCTTTAAGCAATTACTTTGGTCTTCCTCCACCTCCAAACAAATGTCAGAAGGAGTCCGAACCACAAAAGAAGCGCGTATTCTCGGAAAAGTGGTTGCAGGAGGTGAGCTGGCTTCAAACAAATGATGAACGCACAGAGATGTGGTGTGGAATGTGCCGTGAAAATCCCACTCTACCGGACAAAAACAGTGCTTTGCAACTTCCTATCTGGTGCGCGTCTTTTATTTTGACAGCGAATGCGCACATGCGGACCACTTATGTGCACCCGTGTAAATAACATAATGTTCTGCCAGGTGTGTTGTTGGTTTTCTCTCGATTTCTGAGTCGACAAGCGCCTTTGTTACTGGGACCAGTCATTTTAAGAAAGGCCCCCATTAGAACCCATGAGAAATGCAAGAAATGCATTATTGCTCAGTCTGCAGAATCTTTCCCAAAACAAACACCAATTGCAAATAACATACTAAAAATAAACCTGAAAAATCTGTTTAGAACAGCATACTATGTTGCAAAGAGTGAACTACCACTGGCAAAATTTAGCAGTCTTTGCAAACTTCAAAAAGCAAATGGCCTAGATCTTGGTTCCACTTGTCTCTTACCCGTGACTTCAGTGGAAATTTCAAATTCAGGATCTGATACAGACTGATTCATGTCCTACACAGTTCTTACAAGTTCATAGAAATTTCTGTTCAATTAGAACCAAGTATTTGAGTTGATGATTGTAACTTTTATACAATGTTGTAATTTGTTTTTCAACAATTTTTTGATTAATGTTTTGTTTCCTTTACAATATTATACTTTAATGTATAATATTGTAAAAGGAAACAAAACATCAATCAAAAAATTGCTCTCTTTTTTATTCGGGCTACTTAAATTTATTTTGGGCTACCAAAAACTGAAGAGTCCCTGCCCAAAGGGCTACCAGGGATTTTGAAATTTTGAGAGCCCTGAGATATATTTATTTTTTTAATTACTTTTGTTTCAGCAACATTAAATTTAAAAACTGTACTTTTGAGTTAAAATATATATTTATAATTTTAATAAATGACAAATTAAAAAGGCATGAACATTTTTTTTTGTATCGAAAAAATATCGAACCGTGACACCAAAGTATCGAACCGAACCGAACCGTGAATTTTGTGTATCGTTGCACCCCTAATATATAGAATATATATATATATATATATATATATATATATCTCCTCCTTTGGCCAGCCTATTATCCCAGCAGGGTACCTGCAGGGGACCGAGTGCTCAGTGAATACCTCAGGCAGCAGAAACCCAAGAAAGAGGAGGGAGACGAGGAACCATCATGGAAGGATAGGGCCCTGCACGGTATGTACCACCGGCAGATAGAGGAGGTGGCTGATATCCAGAAATCCTACCAGTGGCTGGACAAAGCTGGACTGAAAGACAGCACAGAGGCACTAATCATGGCAGCACAAGAACAAGCTCTGAGCACAAGATCCATAGAGGCTGGGGTCTATCACACCAGGCAAGACCCCAGGTGCAGGCTGTGTAAAGATGCCCCAGAGACAATCCAGCACATAACAGCAGGGTACAAGATGCTAGCAGGCAAGGCATACATGGAACGCCATAACCAAGTGGCCGGCATAGTGTACAGGAACATCTGTGCCGAGTATAATCTGGAAGTCCCGAGGTCAAAATGAGAGATGCCCCCAAGGGTGGTGGAGAATGACCGAGCTAAGATCCTGTGGGGCTTCCAGATACAGACGGACAAAATGGTGGTGGCTAACCAACCAGACATAGTGGTGGTAGACAAACAGAAGAAGACGGCCGTAGTGATCGATGTAGCGGTTCCGAATGGCAGCAATATCAGGAAGAAGGAACACGAGAAGCTGGAGAAATACCAAGGGCTCAGAGAAGAGCTCGAGAGGATGTGGAGGGTGAAGGTAACGGTGGTCCCCGTGGTAATCGGAGCACTAGGTGCGGTGACTCCCAAGCTAGGCAAGTGGCTCCAGCAGATCCCGGGAACAACATCGGAGATCTCTGTCCAGAAGAGCGCAGTCCTGGGAACAGCTAAGATACTGCGCAGGACCCTCAAGCTCCCAGGCCTCTGGTAGAGGACCCGAGCTTGAAGGATAAACCGCCCGCAGGGGCGTGCTGGGTGGTTTTTTTTATATATATATCCTTTTTCTTTACTGGCAGGGTATATTTGAGATTCTATGGTTTGCCCTTTGATTTGGGATTCTCCTTGACAAAGAAGATGATCATCTCCGTACTCTAAGCAGTTGCATTAACTTCGCATTGTTCCCAAGAAAGAAACTGTTAACCTCTTCATTAACTGAGTTTGCCTGTGTGGTAGAACTCTTGAAGCACTATATCGAACTCCATTAAATATAGGAGAGTGCTTTGGAACTGAAACTGACTTGACACTCATGTGAAGAAGAGTAGCTAACTAACTATAACCCAAAGCCCATAAGCGTGTATCGAAATAATTTGTTACTTATTTACTCAGACTTTCCAAATCCATCACTCAGTAACAGCTAGCGCTTAAAGAACTGGTTTGGACTTGATGTCATATTTGATTTGCCAAAGGTTAATCAGTCATTTATGAAATATGAAAATACTATCATTAAAAATGTTACACATATAAGAAAAGAAAGTTTACATCTGTGTATACCATTATTATTTATTTAATTTGAGCCTATCACCTCTTTTCACTCCTATTTATTAAAGAAAATCTAGCAAGTGGCTTTAGTTGAAGTGTAGACTATTTCAGTTATTTTTGTTCCCTTTTATTATTCTGATTGACTGTGTATTACACTGCCTATAGTTGGGCTCTGGTTAAGCTTAGTTTGGCTTAGCACAGGACATCATATAAGTACATAATGCTAGCCTCACTATACTAGTAAAATCCAGCTAATAACATGTCTGACGCTTATCAATAAAAACCTGCTCTTTTCAACCAAAATAAATAAAATGTTACCACTGCACCTTAGAAAATTAACAGTGAACAATTAACACATTATTTGTAACTGAAAAGCTTATATTAGTCAAGAATAATATAGCATAAGTACAAACAATCATATGACACATTCTCCACTTTGACACCAGCGCCATGGAGAATGCTACCTGGGATAGAGTGAAGAGTGAGTTTAGCCCAGACCCCATCTGGAGTACTCTAACTATTAACAACAATTCCTTTTTTTTCTGTCTTCTCTCAGTCATAGCCACCTCTAGTACCTTGGTACTGTGCAGAAACTGCACGGTAAACTTTATATCTCTGTTGAATTCTTAAGTGCCTATTACAGAGTTCAAGAGCTTAGCGCAAGATGAAGTGGGATAGGATTCAATATGAGCCTATGTGTTCTTTTTCACAGAGAGCCATGCAGAGAGAATGTGTGTGGCATGTGTGCTCATGAAAGCATTTGTATCTATTTGTGTTAAGCACAAAAAAATAAACCACCGACAAAATAAAAAGAGCAATGAGATCAGATGCCTCATGGAAGAATGGTGGGAGGAGACAGAGGAAAGCGAACGTTCATATTCTCTAGTTATCTGAACTTGAACTCTATGAACCTCCCTTTCATATGCAAATGTAGCAATATTCAAAGCAAGGTCAACTTGTTCATCCCGTGTTCCACTCTCTGCGTCCCAATGAATAAACATGTGGTTCAAACTTCTATTGCTCTGAGCATGTACTGTAAATGGTGATAGACATGACAGTGCACAGAAAGAGGAAGGGAATAGAATTTGCATTAAAAAAACACTGACTGGATAAACATATTTCTAATGCTAATAGCTTTCATATTGCAATGTCAGATAATACAGTAACTCCACACTTTCCCAGTGACTCTAACATGGGTCTTTTTATACCCTTATCGTAATCATGAGACCATAAATGGCTCTGCTTCCATTATGGAAGGCGTGTCAGTGAGACTGAGGAGATCCTCAGTGTTCTTTCCACAACCTAACTATATCCTCAGTTTATGTCAGCAGCACCCCATCCTCACTATACTATAGTAGAGCAGCGCTTTCCTCTCCTGCGCTGAATGAAAGTCTTGTTCCATGGTCTCAACAAACCTCTAAGCCATATCTTGGAATGATGTGCTGTGAGCCATGCAGAAAATGGAGGGAAAAAAAGAAACTTGGAGGACAGAAGAGGTGGCACGCCTGCTGAAGCCTCATGGTCTCAGTGGAATGGTGACTGTGAAGGAAGGGAGGGAAACAGGTGAAAAAGGCTGAGGATTATGGCCAGATTATGCAATGGAATGGTATCACTCATGGATTGGCCTCTTCAAAGCTCGGATCTTGGCACTGCTAAAGTAGTATGGGATCCTCCTGACAAAGAATGGGCCAACACCCCCACCCAAAAAAATGTTGACTTAAAAACTACTGGAGAACTATTCCTGATAATACTGCTTAAAGAAATGATAAGAAGAATAAATGTAGTCTTACCAAATATTCACTATTAAGCTTGTTAGAATTCTCCGAACTCTGCTTCTGCCTTCTATACTTTCTTTAACTTTATCTTTGCACATGCTTCATTAAATTGCTTCACCTATTTCCCATTTTCTGCATGACATACAGAGAAATGAGTAGTGGCTCAAACACAGTGTAAACTGGACAGCACTGTACATTTAAAGAGATAACTTACCCTAAGAGACAAAGAAAATTGGGGATTAAATCATGCCTTTTCATAGTCTTCAGTCACATAATAAACACCTACTCTGAGACCTCCATAAAACTGGAACACAAACCTATAGGTTAGGTTTGTATATTGATGTGGCCTTGCATGAAAATTATAAAAATATGTTTTTGCAAACCAAGGATCATATTAAATCAGAGAGGCTTTCCCCAGGGAGGAAAATACATACATGTATTTGTATGAAAGCACGGATTGCATGTGGGCTGTATTCTGTTATATTCCACTATGTTTAGAATCCACTGGTACCTGATTTTGTATTTTCCTTTACATATATAGAGTCAAAACAAAATAATTTCCATAATAAATTGATGCAGAGAACCAGAAATTGCATAAAATTCAACTACAATGCATGAAATGAAGTGTCTTATGGCCAAAATGTCCTAGGGGAGAACCCCAGATCCCCAAGTTAATGTCTTCCCTTCAATGTGCAAATCAACTCTATACCCAATTTTCCTTTTTCTAAGCCTCGGCAATTTCAAACTCAAATAATGTAATAGTTTGGTTGCATTTGGAAATATTGCTATAATTATTTTCTCTACAACATGATATAACAATTGTGTGTTCAGTTCAACAATTTGTTTGCAAAGAGGCATCACTTCGTCTTTACAGAACTGCCAAATACAACAAACACACAATCCCAGGCTAATATGCAGAGCATACTGATGTGTGTGATAACCATCATTTTGTTGTCTTCACTTCTCCAGTCAGTAGTCATCATCTCAAACACTGTAATCATTTGTTGTCTTTGGATTTCTCTGGCACCACATTATATTCCAAAGGACCCTCCAACTTGCAAAACCAACCCACATCTCCTTTTGATCAGAGCCACTCAAGATTAATTAAGCCATGATTTACTTTAAATAGATGTGATTAGCATGCTGAATTACATTTTGTCTTCTTAGGAATGCTTCATCAAAACCACACCTGGTCATTTTGCGCATAAGTCCAAATGGACTACAGAAAAAAAAACTTGACTAATGAGCACGCATTGCAATTAAGAGCTTTTGCATTCACATAACAATTACCCCTAATCCAGGCTGGTGTTCCATGCATCTGATTTTAACACTGGACTGTTTGCATCCATATGAACAAACAAAACAAAAGCTGGGTATTGCACAAAATAGAAACTCACATTGCTGTTAATTATACTTCTTATCCAGAGTTTTGGAAAGAAATATAAAGATATTATATCCTTTTATGGCTGCCACCCAAGTATTAATAAAAACAATATAATTCATTATTTTCTTCTAATGGTGAATGGTTATTTATCTCACATTTTTGTGATATCTAAACCCCAAATCTTAAGCACGACTCTAAAACTGTTACTACTGTATTAATATCTAATATCTAATTTTCCGCTTATGTGCAGCGCAGTTGTGTACAGGTGTTTGACAAGGGACTCTTTCTCAACCATCTATTAAAAAGTTATAGCGTGCTTAGGCATTAGTAATAAGTTGTCTTAATATTAATATTCTCCTCAATATTTACTTTCTTCCTGTTCTTATTCTGACAGTGAATCCCATTCACGTTTTTGTCTGACATAATAATTGGCCTTTGAAGACAGTTGTTGTTTTTGAAGCCCTTCAGTCTCAGATGCCATCGGATGACTATGGGGCTGCAGTCGGCACCAGTAATGGCCTTAATTTGGGTCGAGGATCGTCCAGTGTCTTGATGGACAGCCAATTGGATTCTCCGACTCAGTGCTGGTAAAATTTTAGGGGGGGTCTTCCACTTGACTTTTTTGTTCTATAACCCTCAAGATCATTTAAGAAATTCTGCATGACTGGAACGCTGCGAGAGACTCTGCTTATGCAGTTCAACAACCCACATTTGACTTTGCCATCAGAACGTCATGACAGTGTGACTACTAGTTACTAGATTATTAACAGATTATAAATAAAAATGAAATGATGATAAAATGCAGGAACTGCCACTAAAGAGTTAAGTAAAAATGTGTCTTACTAGGTACAATTTTGGGAATAAGTTGATATATATATAGATATAGGAATCACGGCTGTATACTTGACATCAACCTAGAGTCAGCAGTGTCATTGTAATTAGATGGGTCACTCTGTTCACCAGAACAGCTTTCAGTGTACTTGTTATACAAGATAATTTCCCAAGAAAAGCCATGTAAGTCAATGTCTTGATGAACATAAAGCACAATTCTGTTTAATACTAATTGTTCAGGAGTCAAAGTGGGCTATGAAAGCCTAGTATATTAATTGCTGGTATTGGTGAAATGCATACAGAATAATTGTGAATTTTAACTAAAGTTAAAAACTTAATGACTTTAAAAATAATATTTTAGCCTTGTGCTTTGTTCTTTTTTCTGTGGTAATATTGGATGTAATCAAACAAACAACAAATTAGTTAATCTCAAAATGCAGCAACATACTGACAATCAAGTTAGCCATGGATGTCCATGCATATGCACAGATATGCTTCACCAGCTTTATGTGCCTACATGTCTAATTTTGTCAGACTAAGAATGTCTGCCTTCTTTTTCTGTTTGCTATGAAAGGGTCATCTGCAGGGTGTCATTTTTTTTCTCTTTATCGCTCTGCAAATCTACAGTCAGGGAAGGAGAAAACTCCTATCCCATTTACTGAGATGGGCAGCAGACTTTTAGACTTTGCAAGAAAAATTAAGGAAAATATCCAACTATTACGCTAGTCTGTACAGTATCACGAGTCACAAGTTGTATTTTGTGTTTCGTGCAGTGAATGATCTTCAGGTTAGGTTAGCTGCTCCTTTGGATCAGACCACTACAGCAGCTGTGCCATCAGTCTCAAAGCCAACAACCCGCAAGCGGAACAGTTCTTTAGAGATGTCCAGTTTATCAAGGCTGTCGATGTAACAGACAGCAGCTCCAGCGCAAGACACTCAAACTCACTAAGGGTTTTTTATATTCCATTTTGTGCAAGAATTTTGTAAAGTATGAATCTTCTTTTTTTTTCATTCAGTAATATCAAACTTCAGGTTTTCATTGCTACCACTATGCAATGGTGCTTGATGGTGATTTTATTTTCTTATAGAATCCTTCAAGTTACAATGCTAAAACAAATGTTCAAGGAAGTGCATTGTAGATAAAAAAAAAACTCATATGATGTAAGAACACATACGTAGCTTGCATCCAGGACATTTCCCAGAACAATTTCTTATAAGGCTGTATTAAAAAAATATTAAAGAAGTGTTCCTGTTTAACATATATGAACACATTTTATCCAGTCATTCAAGAAAAGTAAAAAACTAAAGTTTAAATCAAGAAAAAAATTCTGTCATGTTTTGAGGCAGAAAGGATTGTCAGCACATTTCTGAGAAATCTAATTGTGAACCTGGTAAATTAAATACCAGCTGATGATGAACGTTCTGCACTAACCCTGACCTACAGCTTTCAAGAACACTGAACTTTTTTTGCAAAGTTTTGATTTTATACGTTGACCCTTGGATGCACAACCTACCAATACCTACACTCTTCCACGAGTGGGGTCAAAAATGACCCCAAATAGAAACAATACATTTTGCTATAAAATTGGATTGTTATTCTTCAAAATCTTTAAAACAAAGAGATGTAATATTTTCATATTTGAGGTATTCCTCATAAAACATGTTTGTGTCATGAGGCCCTTTGCATTTTTATTTATTTTTTCATTAATTTTAAGAATTTTTTGTATCACTTGCATCACTTTTGTATGCTTGCTCTGCATATACTGCAGAAGCTGGGTCTTCCCTCTGAAAGGCACAAGTTGTTCACCCACTGTAACACAATCACTGAGGATGAATTTCTGCCTGCAGTTGACCAGGAACAGGCCCCATATGTAGCAGAAAGGTGCCATGTGGTTTGTTTTCAGTGGGTAGGCTCTGGTCCTCTTGTCATCAAAGTGCAAGAAACGGCGAATATCTTTAAATCTTTGAATTGACATAGTGGCCTTGTACAATGGGTTATGCAGAGGACTCCCAAAAAGCACACCAACTTGTACATCCCAGTTCTTCTCACTTCCTGCAAGAATGGTCAGTCAAATGAAGGCCAGGAGCTTATGTTTGATTACATTTTTCCACTCTTTTCCCCTGTCTGTGGCTACTCTTCATGCCTCCATGTTTGTGCATGTCAGCACCTCTTCTATTATCGGACATGAACAGCTTCCATGCATCTATTGGGGAGCCAGTACTAAACCCAGGTGCAAGCCCTGGCCGACTAATTCAGAATATTGTGGCTAGAGCAGTAAGATGGGCTCATTCTCATTCAGTGGGGGGGACAATAGTCTGGGTCCTCTATATCTGAGATGTCAGATTCTGAGTCAAAGCCTCCAATGGGCTCTTCATCCCATCCCCCCTGGATCATTTGTAGGGCAAGGTCCACAGGGATCCTTGCTGGCCTCATAGCAGCCATGTTACTTTAAATATTTAAAAAAAAAAAAAACATCAGAAAGGACAATGTTTGAAATGCACAGGAAAACAGGGCTGCACATAAATAGTCCGCAGGTGCGCATTTGCTGTCAAAATAAAAGACGCATACCAGATAAGAAGTTGGAATGCTTGTTTGCGTACATTAGATGTTCTGGAGGAGGACAGACATTTGTTCAGAACTCTTAAAGATGTTGAATAAGCAAGATCCGTAAGCAATTACTTTGGTGTTCCTCCACCGCAAAAGAAGCACGTATTCTCTGAATTGATGATAATATGAATGATAATATACACGTATATATGACATAATGGCTTTTGCATGTTCTTCAAAGGAATTAGTGATTTGAGAGAGTGGAGGGCGAGTTAGCTTTTCACAGGAGGTAAAGCTCTTGTGAACTTTAATAATAGGGCTGACAAGTAGAAGAAGAATGGAATGACCATTTGTCTTCAAACAGTTTGCTTTCTCAGTGACACAGCGGGGTATGTAATGAAGATGGTGTGAGAGTGGACATCCTGTTTCATTCTCTCAGCTATGTATGTGACTCGGTGGTAATGAGATTTTTGGGGAGCTTGTGCCATTCCTGGGCCCCAGCATGTGTCTGTCAGCAGCTCAGAGGAGCCGGTAATGACATTCAGTGGTCCCGCTAAGGACCAGCGATTAAGGGACAGAAGAAGCACTAGAGCATGGATGTAGTGCAGAAAGCTTTGTGAAGATTGCAGAATGGGAGAACATATAGTGGCTGGCAGCTCTGTCTGTATCATAATGTCTTCATATTTACTAAAATGACTGCAGAAATCATCTGATGAGGCTGAAATATGGACAAAAATTGAAGCAGAGTAGTGATGAGAGTGGTGAACCGGTAGTAGCATAAAGGTTGCATTTGGAGTCTGCAAGGCATTGGCCTGGGAATAGAATATGACTTTATTGTTGTAACACCTGCTTAGTATAGTAGGGTTAAACTTATAGACTAGATTCGAGAGGAGTAAAATAAATTTGAGAGAATTGAGTGTTGAACAGCCGGCAGATTTATTACAATGTTACAGTGGTGCAATAATCCAATGTAAACAGCATAGAAAATTAACAGAAAATCAACAGAGAAGAGCGCTCTTTTGAAAATAACAACAAAATAAAATAAAATAAGTAGTCTCTTTAGACCTGACTCCTGATGAGCAGGATATTGGGAGTTCAATAGTTTCCCAGAGAAACAATCCGTATGAAGTAAGCAGTTTTTGCTCTTGCTTATCTGAAATCCTGCGATTCGAAGTAATTCAGACTGTAGCTCTACTCCTGCATCCAGAACAGCTGGCCACACTGCTTTTGGATTCGCCAAGAGTTTTCACAGGGTCTGGCTCGCCATCCATATCCAGAACCACTTCAGATCCAGGATCACAAAAAACCAGTCTGCACATACAGTACAGAGCAATAAACAAAATAGTTCTTAACAGTTTTTCTAAATAAAATGAGATCTCATAAAGTTTTCAAAATCAAGTACACTGTCGTTTTAACATTGTTCTGTCTCTATGAATTCCATTTGTATTGCTTTACAGCATTACAATCAATTGTATTTAAATACCCCTTTTTAAGGCATATGTACTCACATCATGAAATGTTTGTAACGTAACTAGTTTTAAATAACTTATTTACATGTATTAACCTATAACTGAAATGACAAAGTGCAGGAAAGGCACTGGACAACATTTATGGCTAAAAGAAAAGTGCATCCTGCATTAGTTTTGCACATTTGTGAAGATGCCCAATCAAATAGACAATAAAATAAAATACGACATTCCATTTCACACACGATTCAAGTACTCCGACTGGTTTTAGCTTTTTTTAGACAATACGGAATTCGCACTGTTGCAGTGTTTACCACATGTAAAATTAGCATAAGTTTTCCTGCTAACTTATCATCTCTAGTAACTCACCGGAATTCCCAAGAAACAAATACACGCTCTGCCTGGTTTTGGTCGAGAGTAAAACACATAAAGGCCTCTGAAAAGTACATAACTTTAAGTTAGAGACTGTTGAAAATACTTTATAACACTTATTTTATACCAAAAGACTCACTGTGTAGCTTGTTATTTGCTCTCGGTGTCTTGCTCTGTTTTGCCTAGCTTAATGCAGCAACGTGCTTTTGTTGCATTCACTGAACTACGGAAAATCAAAGTGTGTTCAAGGGGTGTCGGAAATAATAATACCAGGTAAAAACAAGAAAATACTAGTAACCATGTCTATAGGGGTTACACCCTCCCCCTTTGAATAAACATGAGTCCCTTCATGTACTTAAAATGTATCTAAACATCATAGATTTGAGTGTTTTCATAGCTACTAAACGACTCAAGAGCTTGGTTAAAGTTATCCAGAAATCGTTGTGCAAAGGATATAAGGGGTTGACCCAACTGGGGGTAATGAAACCGTCCTGGGGGTCGCTTTAATCTCTCAGATTTTCTCACTTGAGGTGTTTCAGGAGTTATTTCAGGTGTTTGTTCAGCATGTTGGTCAGTGATATTTTCACTCTGCTCTATGTTTTCTATCTCAACATCTGGTTCTCCTTGAACTTGGACAATATGATTCTCTCCCATGATGTTGGAGTGAGATTCCTCATTCAGCAATTCAGGTTCAGTTTGATTTCCCTGTCCATGGTCATTCTCGTCCGAGATTGTCTCTATTAGTTGAAGCAAAGAGTTGTCACTTTCGAGCGTACATGGATCATTTTGAATTTCGGAGCTTGTTGTCTCATTTTGCACATGGGAATGGTTTTGAGTTTGGTCACAAATTCTGATAAACGTCTTGGTTTGGATTGAGGGATGACTTGAAATGCATTCATACTCCTCCTCAGACTCTGACATTTCTGTATCTTTAGGTTCAGAAGGGCTCTGCCGAGTCTTAGGTCGACGTGGAGGTTTGGGCTTTGTCTCAACCTCATCCTCAATGTCTGAGAGATCACCACATGCAAGTAAAAGGTCTCGATGAAGAGTCCTGCTCGGACCACCACCCTTCTCCGGTTGGACCACATACACAGGAACATTTTCCAGTTTCTTAACAACACGGTACACCATGTGTTCCCATTTATCGCCAAGTTTGTGTTTACTGCGCAAACGAACGTTCTTGACTAAGACTCTGTCCCCAGCTTGAAGTGTGGACTCTCTGACTTTTTTATCAAACCTGTTCTTGTTTCGCTCAGCAACTCTCTTGGAGTTTTCGAGTGCAATCTGGTAACTTTCCTCAAGCCTAGCTTTCAGATTGCGCACATACTGGGAATGGGATGTTGGTGAGTCCCCTGTAACTGGCAACCCAAAGGCAAGGTCGACTGGTAGCTTGGGTTTTCGACCAAACATTAGCTCGTAAGGGCTAAACCCGTTAACCTCACTCTTTGAACAGTTGTAGGCGTGGGTAAGAGGCTTGACAAAATCACGCCAATGAATCTTTTGCTCATCCTTCAGAGTGCCCAGCATACCAAGCAGGGTGCGATTGAATCGCTCAACGGGGTTACCTCTCGGGTGATAAGGACTGGTCCTTACTTTTTTAATGCCTGTGGTTGAGCACAATTCCCTAATAACATGTGACTCAAAATCCCTCCCCTGGTCACTATGGAGGCGTTCGGGGAACCCATAGTGAACTAAAAAGTTTTCCCAAAGATTTTTGGCCACAGTGGTTGCCTTTTGGTCTCGGGTGGGCAAGGCCACTGCATATTTCGTGAAATGATCTGTGATGACCAACACGTCTTTGGTACTCTTACTGTCGGGTTCAATAGAAAGAAAGTCCATACACACCAATTCCATTGGGCGTGTGGTTTTGATGTTAACCAGTGGTGCTGCTTTTCCAGGCAAGGACTTCCTTCTAACACAACGACCACAGTTCTTTATTTTAGTCTCAATATCAGCACCCATCTTAGGCCAATAAAATCTTGCCCTCACTAGATCATGAGTCCTCTCCCACCCCATATGACCCATATCATCATGGAGCAGCTTGAGAACAGTAGACCTAAGAGAGACAGGGAGTACAAGCTGGTAAGTTGTAACTGAGTCACACTGTCGTTTCCTATACAGAAGGCCATTTCTCATTTCAAAACGTTTCCATTCTCTGAGCATCAGTTTTATGTCAAATGTTTCAGACCTGTTTTCGCATGGAACATCAGCACCAGATTCTAGTAACTGAATGACGTGGTTTATGCTTGGGTCAGATCTTTGGTGTTCTTTAAGCTCATGCTCAGAAAACAAGGGAGCAGCTACTTGACCAGATGTTTCAGCATCACTGTATGCATCAGGAATGGCATCAGCACTCATAGCCAAGGACTCAACCAGAATGACACAAGGTGAGTTCTCACTGTTCTCATTGAGAAGATGCTTATTACATATAGCTGCTACAGTGTCAGGGCATACACTGTTAGAGCTTGGAAGGGATCCGAGAAGGCGTGAGGTGAGTTGTTGAATCCTGTTTTCCTCTTCCAATGTCACACTATCTGCAGCCAGAGTTTGATGAGGCCTCCGTGATAGGCCGTCGGCATCCTGGTTAGCCTTCCCAGCTCTGTATTTGATTTGGAAGTTGAAGGTAGACAACGCTGCTAACCAGCGATAACTCGCTGCGTCAAGTTTTGCCGTGGTCAGAATATATGTAAGCGGGTTGTTATCCGTTACAACGATGAACTCGTTACCGTAAAGGTAATCATGGAATTTTTCGACAATGGACCATTTCAGAGCTAGAAATTCTAGCTTATGAGCTGGATATCTGGTCTCGCTTGGTGTCAATCCCCTACTAGCATAGGCAATGACGCGCATTTTACCATCCTGCTCCTGATAAAGAGCGGCACCCAGGCCCGTGGTACTAGCGTCAGTGTGCAGAGCATATTGGAGCTTTGGATCTGCAAACCCCAATACAGGGGATGATGTTAACTTCTCCTTAATGCATTCAAAGGCTGACTGACAAACAGGTGTCCATCTGTCTGCAAAGGGTTCTCGAGGATTGAGATATTTAGAAGTGCCTGTTTGTTTCTGGCCTTTTCTGAGAGGTGGATAGCCACATGTGAGATCGTTTAAGGGCCGGACTATCTTTGAATAGTCCTTAACAAATCGACGATAATAGCCTGTGAACCCTAAAAATGACTTCAGCTGTTTCAAGTTTTGTGGCACTGGCCAGGTCTTGATAGCAGCAACCTTTTCAGGATCAGTCTGCACACCATTTTTGGAGACAATATGGCCCAAATATTTAACTGATGTCTGGAAAAAGCGACATTTTTTCAGGGACAACTTTAAGCCATATTCACGAAGACGGTCCAAAACATGCTTTAGCCTCTGTTCATGTTGCTCGAGGGAGTCTGAGAAAACAATCAAATCGTCTAGGAAGACGAGTACCTCCTTGAGATTAATGTCTCCCATACACCTCTCCATTAACCTCTGAAAGGTGCTGGGAGCATTTGTGATGCCTTGGGGCATTCGATTGAACTCATAAAACCCCAGTGGGCATACGAAGGCTGTTTTGGCTTTATCCTCCTCCTCCATCTCTATCTGGTAATAGCCTGACTTCAAGTCCATGACAGAAAACCAGTTTGAACCAGATAGGGCGGAGAAGGTCTCTTCGAGGTTTGGCAACGCGTAAGCATCTTTTACCGTTTGCACATTAAGCTTGCGGTAATCCACACAGAGGCGTACCTCACCATTCTTTTTCTTGACTACAACGATGGGGAATGAGAAGGGAGATTCTGACTGTCTTATTACCCCAGCATCGAGAAGCATTTTAAGGTGTTTCCTGACTGCTTCGTAGTCATTTGGATGAATGGGCCGCGATCTCTGTTTTATAGGCGTTTCGTCTTTAAGCTTGATCTTATGCTTAACTTTAGTGGCATGGCCAAAGTCGAGATCGTGGCATGCAAAAACGTCACGGTAGGCACTAAGACTCTGCGTGACCCGACTTTCCCATTCCTTGGGCAGAGGTGAATCGCCATAATCAAAGGTCAACTGGTCACTGGGTAATGAACATGAGTCTGCAGACAGGCTGCAACAGCCTGCAGAGTTTGCACTCGACGTGGTTTGAGTTTCAAGGACTTGGTCTGCAATGTGTAGTTCAGCAAGAACGCAGTTGCCAGGAAGGATGATGTCATGATCGGTTTCGTTTCTGATCCAAATAGGATGCTTGTAAGGACTTTGACGTGGCACTGTGATAAGGCAGCAATCGACAAAGATTCCTCCCGGAAGGGCTGAGGAAGTTGGCTGCTCTACAACTGCCCATCTGTCAGTGGTTGGTGAATTTAGGTGGGCGTAACTCTCTAGGCAAACCCTTTCATGAGCTGGTATTACGTAAGGTGTGTTGCCCCTCAGTGTCATTAGTCCAAGCTTTCCTGTGCTTTTTGTTTCATGTCTATGTTCAAGGATTTTTAAAATCTGACTATAGCCATAGACAGCTGATGAAATAGGAGTATCCCTACAGTGTTCCTCATATAAAACATCAAGGGCATTTGTACCAATTAAAACTGGTAAGTCTGTGCTGGAACGTAAATCAGGGACAATGAGAGCTAATGTAGAAATTTGGGGCTCAGACTCAACAAACTCCTTTGGAAAGCCAATTGGAACTTCTACATACCCTAGATAAGGTACAACTTGTCCATTTGCACCCTCAACATCTAAGTCACTGATTGGCTGGATGGGAAGATCAGACAAATGTCTCTGGTAAAATGAGTGTGAAATAGTCGTTACTTGCGACCCAGAGTCTAACAAAGAATTGCAACTCACTCCAGCTATGTTGACATTAGCTGTGCACTTCTTGCCAATTAAGCCCTTTGGAAAGCTGGAATGACGCATACTTGTTTGTGCACAACACTTTTTTGTTGGGCGGTTTTGAGTGGGACTTTTGTCGCTTCTAGTTCCAGTTTGTCCCTCAACTGAAACAGGAACTAGTTTAAATCAGAGTCACATTGGTCTTCCCAAGCTTTTTGTTTTACCCTTAGCTCTTTCCGCTTGGCTTCAACAGTACTGGGATTCGGCTCATTGTCACAAGAGGGAGCTATATGGCCATCCTCGCCACAGTTAAAGCAGAACCATGGGCGAGGCTTTTTGTTTTTGCCAAAGCCTTCATTTTTCAACGGAGAGTTCTGTGTTTGTGCCTCCTTTAGCTGCTGTTTCTTTACAGCTTTTGGGAACTTTGCCTGAGGTTTCTTTGCAACCATGGTTTCCATTGAAGCTTTTAAGGAACTTAACTGTTCTTGCAGTTGAGCAATTTGTTTTTGCAGTTTCTTGGCAGATGCTTGAGCGGAGCTGTCAGTAGCAGCAGCAGCTTGAAACTCAGTGGTTGGGTAAACATTTAAAGGATTGGACTGCACCTTTACTTTTGAAATTCCCAAGTGCTGCTTCATGCGAGTTGACTTGGCTGCCTGCTTATCTTCCTCTGTTCGCAAGAGTAAAAGCAGCTCAGAAAAGGAGGGTGGACTGGATTTCTTTTGCTCTAGATGGAGGCTAGCGATTAGGTTATCATCCCAGCATCCCCTACAGAACTGCTTCAAAAGCTGCTGATCGAAATCACTAACTGGGACTCCTCCCCCTTTTACAACTTTGTCAAGGGTAGTCTGCAGCCTGTGCACATAGGCTGAAGGTTTTTCGCCAGCATTTTGGTTTGTACTCAAGAATTTTGCGAACAGCTCATCAACGTCATCTACAGTTCCATATGCAGAATCAAGCAAGCTCAAAAAGTCTTTGAGGCTGGACAAGGGACCCAATTGTTTAACAATGTTTGCAGCTGGCAGTAAGAGGCTGTCAATGATCTTCCGTACTACTTGTCTTTCAGGAACAGAAGAATCTGCAAGATAAAACTCAACATGACTTCGCCATGTGTCATAGTCAACCTCCGTATTAGGGCATGGAGTTTTTCCAGAAAAGGACCTGAATTTTACAGAGCTTGGATAGGATTGGGACATATCAGTACTTTTGACAATGTGCTCCACAATGACCCTCTGGACTTCAGGTGTGGTCAAGTGTTCAGGGTTCAAAATAGGAGCTGGTCTGTCAGTAAGGGAAGGATTGATGGTGTCAGTGGTCAGAGTGGGTGGGATAGTTTCACTGCTTGGTCGTCTCAAAACAGAACCAGGTATTAAAGGGACTGGGTCATCTACTGAAATGACCTTAGAGGGGGCTGTACCCTCCCTTTCCCCAGCAGAGGCCTGAAGTTTGTTAAGTTCACTAAGTAGCATTTTCTCATAATCTACCCCACTCACCTTAGCAATACCCTTTAAATTAGAAAGGTAAGACTCTGTAGTACTAGCCGTTAGCTTAGCACTGTAAATTGGGGATAAGAGTTGGATGCTGTGAACTACATTTGGGTCAGATGTTGTTCTGTGACAGGGTAGTTCACCCTGAATCGACTCAATGGCTGTGCCATACTCAAACTCAACTATAACTGTATCTTTAAAGTCAGGGTCAGAACTAGCAATTTTCACTGTTCGTGCAATAGAACCATAGTGTTGCAAAAACTTAACAACTTCTTCATCAGTCTCTGTACCAGAAAACCCACTGATTAGTACAGCATTTGGTACCTTGATACGTTCACGTTCAATGACATCCATGTTACTTCAGTGGAAAAATGTGCAAAAATTGTCATAAAACTGCCAACTGTGTGCCAATGATTGGATTAAAGGCATTAAATAGCCTAACTCCTCCTGGCTGGCTCGCCACTTTTATGGAACACCTGCTTAGTATAGTAGGGTTAAACTTATAGACTAGATTCGAGAGGAGTAAAATAAATTTGAGAGAATTGAGTGTTGAACAGCCGGCAGATTTATTACAATGTTACAGTGGTGCAATAATCCAATGTAAACAGCATAGAAAATTAACAGAAAATCAACAGAGAAGAGCGCTCTTTTGAAAATAACAACAAAATAAAAAAAAATAAATAGTCTCTTTAGACCTGACTCCTGATGAGCAGGATATTGGGAGTTCAATAGTTTCCCAGAGAAACAATCCGTATGAAGTAAGCAGTTTTTGCTCTTGCTTATCTGAAATCCTGCGATTCGAAGTAATTCAGACTGTAGCTCTACTCCTGCATCCAGAACAGCTGGCCACACTGCTTTTGGATTCGCCAAGAGTTTTCACAGGGTCTGGCTCGCCATCCATATCCAGAACCACTTCAGATCCAGGATCACAAAAAACCAGTCTGCACATACAGTACAGAGCAATAAACAAAATAGTTCTTAACAGTTTTTCTAAATAAAATGAGATCTCATAAAGTTTTCAAAATCAAGTACACTGTCGTTTTAACATTGTTCTGTCTCTATGAATTCCATTTGTATTGCTTTACAGCATTACAATCAATTGTATTTAAATACCCCTTTTTAAGGCATATGTACTCACATCATGAAATGTTTGTAACGTAACTAGTTTTAAATAACTTATTTACATGTATTAACCTATAACTGAAATGACAAAGTGCAGGAAAGGCACTGGACAACATTTATGGCTAAAAGAAAAGTGCATCCTGCATTAGTTTTGCACATTTGTGAAGATGCCCAATCAAATAGACAATAAAATAAAATACGACATTCCATTTCACACACGATTCAAGTACTCCGACTGGTTTTAGCTTTTTTTAGACAATACGGAATTCGCACTGTTGCAGTGTTTACCACATGTAAAATTAGCATAAGTTTTCCTGCTAACTTATCATCTCTAGTAACTCACCGGAATTCCCAAGAAACAAATACACGCTCTGCCTGGTTTTGGTCGAGAGTAAAACACATAAAGGCCTCTGAAAAGTACATAACTTTAAGTTAGAGACTGTTGAAAATACTTTATAACACTTATTTTATACCAAAAGACTCACTGTGTAGCTTGTTATTTGCTCTCGGTGTCTTGCTCTGTTTTGCCTAGCTTAATGCAGCAACGTGCTTTTGTTGCATTCACTGAACTACGGAAAATCAAAGTGTGTTCAAGGGGTGTCGGAAATAATAATACCAGGTAAAAACAAGAAAATACTAGTAACCATGTCTATAGGGGTTACATTGTCTTTTCCTAAGGCGGAAAAAATGTCCTTTGCTCACCAAGATTTTGAAAGACCACAAAAACAAAATAAGATACATCTGTTCAGCTAAGGCACATTGTTGGACTGCATAGATGATATATGCTTTCATTACCCTGACCATGGATAGTGTATCTTATTTTGAATGCATCTTACCTTGGGTAGTCCCCATAAAAAATATACTGTTCACTATTATTTAAGTAGCATTTAATACTTACTTCCTTTTCAAGAAAATTGATTTCCTTAATCCTTTCTTTAGCTTTTGGAGACTGGAACAGGTGCAATGAGCTTGTAATCTCATTGGTAATGAAATGTTTGCTACAAACTGGGACCAAGTCTGAAAGCAACTTTGGTGTGTCAGAGATAAAATGGCAACAAGATAGAGCCAGTCTGTTATCAGTTGGTAGTTGAATGGGGTAAAGTTGGCAATTACATACAATCTGTTTGTGATAACACAGCAATTAACTGTGATAAATCAGTGAAAATTGCATATCTTTTGTAAACTGTTTCAAATCTGTTGCTATGTACATCCACAGAAATCCATGCGACTACTAACATTCAGAGTCCAAACAGAATCTCAAAAATTTGAAACAGAAATTATTCCACAAATGGTGATGTAATACCTGAAGAGTCATTTAAAAGACTCATCAAAAGAGACGAGTCGCAGACTGACTGAGATATCCTGCAACAAGCTTACAATCTGTTTGCTTCCCATTAAGCATAACTGTAGAGTTGCCTTGTCACTGAAAGTGGTAGCCCAGATGCTCAGGGCATTGTATGATCAATCAGCCAGTTGTCACAATTTGTCACCAAATGGAAAAAAGTTGAATGCAATAACTGGAAAATCACAGATTTTTCTATTTGCAAGGAGGTTGATATCCTATTTTTACTCTAGTGTAACTGCACTACAATTAAGAAATATATATATAAATCTTTTTTAAAGATCCACATCCTCAATATAAAGATATAGGGCTAACAGCAACAAAGAAGTGTAACATGATTTCTCATTGAGATAGCATGGCCGGTTATGGTTTCTCTTAAAAATATTTTCTATAATAAACACCAACATTAAACATTTTTACACTTTTTACTCATGTTGCAATCCATAACAGTCCCACAAAAACACCATTAGAAAGTGTCAAAACCTGAGTCATCAGCTGCTGTGTCCCTTAGAATTTTATCTGGGACTTTATCCTCACCTTCTGCCAAGGAAACAAAACCATCCCTAATAAAAGGGATATAGTCATCCAAAACAGCAGGAATGGACAAATCATTATTAGGCTTTTTGCATTCACCAAATGTAACAGGTGCAGATTTAATTCCTTTGGTTTTAGCCTGCAACCCAGGACATTCTGCCTTCCAGTGACCCCCTTCATGACAGTAATTGCAGACATCCATTTTAATCAGACTTCTGTCAGTGCCTGGGATCTAATTTAAACCAGTCAACCTTACTTGGTCGTATGTGATTAACCAAAAAAAACCAAAACAAACTAGAACCTCTCCTCTCCGCTGTTAGTTTGCGCTCCCGATAATCACTCTTATGGAACAGCGCAAACTCATCTGCTGACACAGCAGTTTCAGTACCAGTTGTGTCTTTTTTGTCAGTGATATATGTTGCTACTTGAACCACAACATGTTTTTAAACTGCTCCAAAATCATTAACTAACACAAGTGATTAAATGTGGAAATTTCAAGTGCGCCTAGCCACCGTTTAAAATTACTTATTAAGTCTCAGGCAAACTCAAACATATGTTCTTTTCCCTTTGTTTATCTCTTTTCTTTTATGTTCTGAACCTCTGCCTGTATGCATCCGGAATGACCTCATGAGCTTTAAGCACAGCTGTCTTTATTTTGGCGTAAAATAGAGCTATCGTTAAAGTTCAAAGATCACCTTTGACTTACCATTGAGGGCACACTGAAGCAACAGCGCACACTCTGCATCCAACCAGTCTCTTGCTTTAGAAACACACTTAAATAAAAAAAATAAAAAAAGAATCTGTGTCCTTTTTGTTAAATTGAGGAACTAAACATTATTGTCCAAAGGATGCACAGTGGACAATTTCCCACTAAATCAGCATCCTATTTTTCCAAGGACAAACGAGAAATGTCCAGCCTTGTTGTTTTCTGTTTCCTGACGAATCATCTCAACTTCAATTTGCTTTTTAACTTCCAATTCATGTTTCCAATTGAATTAAAAGGAGCTCTTCTTGTTGCTCAAAAGTTAGTCCAGAAAACTGAAGTGAAGCACTTCCTCTGGAATTGGATGAAACACAGACGAAAACCCTTCTTGGCCAGCCTTAATAAGACCCATTTCCAATAACTTTAATTTCAAAGACGCTTTGATCGGTTCTTTGAGATGTTTATCTGTCACAGGAACAGAATAATGCTCAACAAATGTCAACAACTGCTCCTTGGTGCATTTTTCCAACAACTCCTCTGATGGATAAGCAGTAAATGTTTTAAGTTGCACTTCTTAAAACAGACAGATTCTCATGTACACATATAAATAACTGCAACTTCCCATAACTAATCTATTGCAAATCTCCTCCCTAATTGTCATACAGCACTTGTGGTGGGTATCGATGTACCAGAGCCCAATGGACTAGGGGGCAAGAGACACCAGCAACTCTACTGATATCCACAGATGTACTCCCAAGCAAAGCTTTAACCACAGTTGGCTGTAACGCAACAGTGCCCTTCACACTGATCCTAAAGAGGAACATCACTAAACCTACTGGGGAAACGTTCACACTGCTTTAGAAAAACAATATGCATGAAAAGGAGAAAAAAAACTATGCTCAACTCAGAAACGCACCAAGATTGAGCCCAAAACTCCCAATTATTTCAAGCAAAATCACCAAATCTTCTCCAAACACAACCACCAAAGAGAGAAAAAAACTCACTCAAGTCAGATTGGTCTTGTCCCGTCCTTTCCCTCTTGAACAACTTATGTGATCAGAGAGGTTCAAACCTGTGTGACACTAAACAAAAGCACACCAAAATGGAGGTGCTACAACAAATTCCAGACTATGAACCGAAACAGGTGTTGCACTTTTGTTTACTGTGATCAATAAAAAATAACAGGTTGACAGGTTCAACGGTAGCACGACACTTATAAAATAATTGTAAAATTTACAAAAAATTTAAACACCAACCAAAACAGACAGAACAGTGCTGTGCAAAATTCAAATATTAACCAAATCAACAAAATATCACAAAACCATCTCTAAACAGCCCAGATTTTGTCACAACCTGGCTCATGGGCTATGACAAAAAATGGGAAAGGACACAAGAGAACAATTTACAAATATTTATTTAAAAACAATAACAAAACACTAATAACAGTCTGATGTATGAAATCAGTAAAATTAGTCATGTCAGTATGAATGGGTGTACTATAATTCCACACAAAGTAAATGTGACCAAAAACAAATACATGTGATGTAACTAGTTACAGAGGGAAGAGGTAAGAAGTAACTGTCATGGTCCGCGGCCCGGTGTCCAAGGAGCTGATGGGATGCCCACGCCCACGGGTGTGCTCCACGCCCACGGGTGTGCTCCACGCCAGTCCGTTAGTCGCCTCTCAGCGGTAACATGCTTCCACATGAAGGCGGTTGCGAAATTCTCTTTTGCTGGAACAAACGCTAACCCTTTCCTTGTGCGCTTAGGTAACAGCTCGGCGTGTTTGGAGCCCTCTCCTGCCTGTCTTCCTGCCCGCCTGGAGTTTTTGGATCACTACCGGCACTCGTCTCCTCTATTCACCTGGAGCTTCCCCGCAGACCCTCACCCCTCCCTCTGGTTCCCACGGCCCCATCTGGACCGTAAGATTAATTCTCTACCCACGTATGCTGTTATTTCTCCGTTCCCCAGTAACCCTCTTCCTCTTTCTGTTGCAGCCTCCCACAGTCCCGATTACGGCGTTCCTCAGTTATTTCCCGGTCCCTTGGTTTTCTAGTTACCTGGCGTGTTTTCCTTTGACCCTTCCGGGACACCCTTAGTTAAAATAAAGTTTATTTTGCGTGCACCTTGGCATGTTGTCTCTGCTTCTGGGTCCAGCTTGTGTGCTGAACTACGGTTCATGACAGTGAAAACCTACAAGTAAACATAAAAATACACTTTACTGACAGCTGAATCATGTAAGTTGAAGTGGATTTGCCAAAACTTGGAAAAACTGGTGGGACAGTAAAATTGTTAAATTCACATGTAATATTCTGACAATCACCTGCAAGAGAGAGAATCATTTTGGAGCAAATATAGACAACACATTTGTCAGCCAGTACTTTTTAAATTATTTTGTCATGTCACCCTGACCTCTTCCCAAAGTGCTTTAATCTTTCTGCACTGCTAAAATATAGCAAAATGGTTTTCCTTTTGCATTTAGTGTAAATTCCTGGTATAATGCTTTATCATAACAACTTAAGCAATTTAAATAACTGTGATGTTTTAATCTGAGGTAGTTAGCCACAGTTTGACCTCGAGCACACACTGATTTCCAGTCCTTAGCTAATGTTTCAGTTTCAAACTTTTCATTTCATGTGTTTATCTTACGTGAAGTCTCCGGCGAGAGGAATTTCTAATGTAATGCCCTTCATTAAACAGTCCTTTGTCATGATTTTTTAAAGTGTTTTGGGCTTCTAGGTTTAGATGATTTTCTTTTCAGATTAAATGTGTCCCATTCTTTTAAAGTTTATAATAACAAAAGAGTTTACAAGATACAGACCTTGAATTTTTGTATTTGTTTTCTAAATGTGTGTTCTACATAACCTCTGCTTTACTAACTACATGAAAAGCATAAAGTACAACCCTTTTTGTATCAATGGGAAATATTTTGTTTTTCTTTCAAGTTTTTCTGACAGTAATAATTTTGCCACGATAAGCACCCATCACATTTACCTAAATAGCCCATAAATCCTCTAGACAGGCAGTAATGGCTCTCTGTGCCCTTGCTGTCAGATCTACTTTAAGTTGGTGCAATGCCAATGCGTTATTACCCACAATGTCCCATGGCAGGTAGTCTCCCTTGTCTAAACAGCAGTGCCCACCAAAGTAGAAAACCAACACTGTCATCCGGGGAAATTAGGGCCACTCAGGAACATTCTAATTTTAACTTCTTTTTTTTTTTAACTGCCAAATTCAATATTAAACGACAGGCCAGTTAAGTGGCTCAGTCGGGTCTTTGAGAACAAGTGGCAGTGCAGGTTGAAGCATCTATCTAATACGTTGGACTGTGAAAAAACCCTCTGACGTGATTTGGAAGAAGCCCATAGGTGACTAACACGTTCTTTGATTTAGATTTACTTGGTTTCACAAGGCAGTGCTATTCCAAGCACAGAACTCATTTTGCCAATTCGCAGGGATGCCAGGGTTTATTAGACCTTTTGCTATATGCTGTGTGCATTAGCATAAACATATGTGGCCACTTTCTTCCGTATGCAGGTGGGTGATTTAATTAACAGAGAACCCTTAGGGCTGCTGTCAGTGATTTCATGGTGTTGGGCAGGCTCGTACCCAATTCTCACTTCAACAAGAGTCATGTTTCCAATTGTTAAGACAAATATGAATTAATAGCAGTATCCCGCTTACAGTGGTTTATGTCAAATGAGGGAATGAATTCAGCCCACCTCTTCTCTCTTGCGCGTGAATGTATGACTCAGGATGAGGCCATTAGCTGAATGACACATCCCTACAATGTCAAAGGTCATCCACCCTATTATAAGTGAATAATTTCCACAAGAAAAAAATGCAATGTCGCAAGCCTCCAGCCAGGATTCTATTCAGTTTTGACAGGGCATTTCAACAAGAGGCAAAACTCAAAATCTATTCAGCAGTCAATTTGCCTCCCTGGCTCTGATTATGAGCACTGCTGCAGCAGCAGGGTTTGATAGCTGCTATAATACTGCCAGACAGTCCAATTTCTCCCCTCGCCTCTCAATGCCATTCACACACACTCACACACACATAGAGTCCAGCTCTGTATACATCCCCTCAACTAACTGCTATGATACACCATTAAGTCAATAACACACTGAGGGGAAAAAAGTAAATCATTTTCCCACATATATTGGGTATCACAAGAAATCCAAATGCATTTCACTTCATCTGATGACAAACAAAGGTTTCAAAATGTAGTCAGCCATGACAGTTTGAACAAATTAAAAGTTCTCAATGGTGGTGGCAGGATTTGTGATAGACTGATATCATCTCCTTCGGTTTCCTTTCTTTGGTTTTTCTCCTTCTCTTTGAGACTCCCTATCAGTAATTTGTCTGCATTGCCAGCCATGGACTGATTGTAATAACGCTTCCATTGAATAGCACAATCAGCCCTCAGCCCTCGTGTGATTTTTCCTTAGTGATCGCTTGCTCTGTCTTCACAAAATAGAAAAGAAGGGAGAGATTTGTATCAAGGGAGCATGCGCAGAGAAAAATTCATTATCTCCCACTGAATTCAAACTAATATGCATAATATGTGCTTTCTTATAAAGCACTGAAACCATGAGAAAGGACACTGTTACGGAAAGTTGAAGTCAAAATATAGCAAACCGATTTTAATCCACACCATACTTTACGCCGTCTTTGTTTTATGTTGCTGAGTTATTGGCGTATCAAATGAGGAGAAACAACTATTCTCTTGCAAATTTGTGATATTTATACATGTTTTATAGTTTTCTAATTAAAAAAAAAAGCCACAAAGACCCAAGCCACCCCCATCCTCGTGAATAGCGGACGTAGACAATTACACAATCTGCTATCCTGGCTGCTGTTTGCACAAGAAACACTTCCCTCTGGACACAAGCCACCAAAACAGCAATGCTTGAAATTGAAAATTGGAATTCATCATCTAATGGCGTCCAGAGAGTGGGTCCTAAGTGATGATTGAAAGTATTGGCATAATGCCCACTGGAGTTCTTACATGAGCCCTTTAAGGGGTTTTAAGGTCTAAAGCATTTAACACTTAGCCTGGGGGAAGAACTCTTTGCACAGTGAGAAGGATTTCGTTGTTGACTCTGTCATCCTCAACTGTAGTGCGGTGATTGTAACTGGTGAAGTAGTGAAGAAGCAAATTGAAAAGTGTTGTTTTGAACTATGTTGTTTTGATCACTCAGTCTGTTGAGAGATGTTTGCCTTTATAGTAACATATCCTTGATTTTTCTTTAAAGGATAAGTGAAAACTAAAACTAAAGCAGCTTCTGCTGTTTTTTGGAGTTGAACTTTTAAACAAATTCAGTCAAATCCAATGTTTTCTTTCTTCTTCTTGTATCATGTTTTTTCTGTTTAAATCAGATATTAGTTGTAGTTTATGTAATTTTCCATAAATATTGATTTTTTTAGCAGTTGATAAAAACCTGCTGTGTAATTTTTCTTTTTTCAGGTATTTAGAATTCGGTAGTGACATTCTGCCATATGATGTAATAGAGTTACACATAAAATTTAGAATCTGATTTTAAGCTATTAGACCAAATGTGAAAATCACTGCCAGGGAATGTGAGGCACAGATTTAACATTTCACAAAATCCTGAGAACAGGGTCTTTTTCCAAAGAAAAAGACACCTACATACTTGACATAGACTTACAAAGTAAAAGCAAAAAGTTGTAATTTATTATGACATTTCTTTTCTCTTTCTTTCTTTTTTTCTCTCTTTCTTCAGATTTCAAAATATTTAATAGTTTGGGTTGTTTTTGTTTTTTTAAATAAATTCACGTTTTAAAGATTTTCTGTTCTTGGCTGCCCCTTTTCCCATTTACCAGCAGAAAAAACTAAAATTGCTCTTCCTGGCTCTAGCGACCAAAACCAATTTATAGCCAAAGGCTGTAAAAAACTGCCTTTTTACAGCCTTTATGGGTTTCTCTTGTTTTGATTTTTGTATATTTAATTAAAATTGAGATTTAAAAAAAAGTTGAAAACTTGAAACTATAAACAAATCTGGGCATAGACAGATTGTCAGTTTGTATGGCCACTTACATAAGATACCAATATCAGTTTAATGTAGAATGTCTGCCCATATTTGAATTGCCTGGCTATAGTGCCTAAAGAGTTGGCACAGAAGTAAAACAAAAGCAAAAAAACTGCAGCAGCAATTGGCAATCTGACATCAAAGCCCCCAAAACAGTCTTTCAGAGACTAGAGACAGTCCCGCTGCATTCTACTTTGGTCTTCTGCATTTGGATTTGCAGGTTGCTTCAAATCCCTGAAACAGTGATGATTCATATAGATCATACCTTGAGCTTCAAAACTGACAGAATGTGTGCAGGTTCCTGAAAACTGGACTCATTCCCAATCCATTACACCTCAACGCCTTCCATAGAATCCTTCCATACACTTTCTGTGGAGTTAATTAAATGTTTTATTTTTTTTAACCATAGATGTAATGGCGGGAGGCTACCAATCACATTTGTTCTCCACTTATTGGACTTCTGCTCAGCTACTGACACGTTTTAAATAATGCAGTTCCTATGAGGTGCCCCTGTGATTTTACATGAATTTTTAAAGTTCAATAAACGTTTTTTATCCACTGGCCATACCTAATGGAACCCATTACTTTTTAATGCTTAAGTATTTTCTACAGTGTTAAATTCTGCTTCATTATTGAGCATTACTGCAGCAGCCTCTTTGTTATACTGTTTAAAATGAGAATAAGGCCTTTAAATCTTTACAAATGTACAAACCAAAATCATCAGTGCAAGCTAATGTGCATTATTTAACATTTAAAAGCTGGTTATTTTAAAGCTAACAACTTCTGTTGTGAAAAAGTTTGAAGTAAATAACAACATGCCACAGATGAGTTACCCAAGATGCGAGTTTAACCTAAACTAGATAACTATCCGAAGACCAGGGCCCTGTGCTTCGTACGTCGCTTACTACATCCAAGATCAAATGAAACATCCAAGACCAAATCATCGCGCTCAATCTGAGCTCGCTATTCCGGTTCCCCGAACACACCTGTTGTTGACGATTAGTATAGCTGGATGAAGTAATGTGAGATCACTGGGTGGCCCAACAGGGGCTACGCATCGATAGTAGAAACATTGATCGGCAACCCTTTGATTGGTCGGCGAAAATGTCGAAGGAGCGCGCTCGGTATTTTTCGGCAGCAGAGCAAGAACTCTTGAGTGAGGGATTTCAGGAGTTTCAGAGTTTAATTAAAACGCAAGGGAACACTGCAAAGGCTGCAAAAGCAAGGAGAGAGGGCTGGCAGAAAGTTGCTGACAAATCAAACTCGTAAGTAATTCAATAATAACAATAATAATGGAGTGGATTTATATAGCGCTTTTCAAGGCACCCAAAGCGCTTTACAATGCCACTATTCATTCACTCTCACATTCACACACTGGTGGAGGCAGCTACAGTTGTAGCCACAGCTGCCCTGGGGCAGACTGACAGAAGCCAGGCTGCCATATTGCGCCATCGGCCCCTCTGGCCAACACCAGTAGGCGGTAGGGTAGATTTATCATATCACACCATATTATCCAATATTATATTACATTATATTATATTATAATATGTTATATTATATCCCCTTTCACATTAGAGCCACAACAGGACCCACTAGAACATGGGAACAAGTAAAAGTGAAATATAAGAATATTCTACAGAATGGTAATATTTATCACTTATATTGCTTGTCGTCTCTTGGAAAGAGACCCTGGAATACTCTGTTTGTTTGTTCATAACAGCAACCAAGAAAAGGGCAGAGCAAAAAAAAAAGACAGGTGGTGGTCCTGCACCCCCTCGTCAACAAGTTGGTTAAGTGAATAATACCCTCACGGGAAAATCGATATCTCTCTATGAGCACACTGTCGCGCTGAGCTAAAGGATCCTGTCTGTCCCGCAATATACGCTGAATTCTGAGGACTCTCCTTATCAATCTTGCACCTTCCGCAATGTGTTGCTCGCGTAAACGGACAGGATATGACTGCGACAGACTTCCCAAATCCACCTTCGCTTTTATAGCCGTGGTCTCTCATCTTGATTACACGAAGTAATTTACAATTACTACTCTGAAATATGAATTACATCTGTAATAATCACATACATGTAATAGAATATTAATAGTACATTTCCCTTTTTTAGGGAATGACCTGTATCTATCTGTGTGAAATCAATAAATGGATCAAGTGCTGCATTATCTTTAGTTACATTGATGTTATTTATTTATGGTGAAACAGTGGTGGAATATCGCTGTTGCTTTCGTATGAATGACGCGGACATACCTGCGTGGCCGCGATCTAATCCTGTTTACATAAAGTAAACCTGCTCCCCAGCAGGTTTACGCTTACGGCTCTGTTGCTATGACAGCAAGTCCCGGATGGGCTTCGGGGAACCGAACGATCCAGGATCACGCGAAATCGTCAACAATCTCATCCAGCTAACTCACTTAGCGCGGTACGAAGAACAGGCCCCTGATGGCAGAAAAGTATACAACAGTATTACAACATCCCTGATTGACCCCTGAGTGCAATTTTTCAATAAATGCAAAACCTGAAAGCAAAACTTATATTTAGTTTAGATTTCATAACTAACATTTTGCATTGAGTGTTTAGCAGTATGTTGAAGTAGAAAAGGTGCATTTCAAAAAGTTGTTTGCAAGCTATCGGGTCACCAATATGGAAAAGAAATAGAAAAAACTTATAAAAGACTTGCATAAGATTTGGCTTGCTTCATATAGTTAATCACATAAGGCTTATATGATTTACTCGTGAAAGTGGCCACTTTCTCATTACTTACATATATTGTTTTAGTAAGTATCCAAAACATACAAGTTTCATTTATATAATTTTTCAAGGGATCTTATATCTGTTTTCACTCTTGTATGCTTTTCATACAAGTTTCACACAAGACAGATACAAACTTTATAAGATTTATATAGATGTTTTTCATATGGGCAATTACGTAGTCATTTTCAGCGAGAGAGATGGGGGCTACAATTTGAATATTAAAGTGCACATGGTGAGAACTACTTGGAAAAATTTCTGTGTGTCTGCGTGTGGGGTTAAATTGTGGAATGGGTTAGGGTCTAAGCACAAGCAACGTGAAATCTCCCAAAATTGAAATCAATGTACCTGCTGTACAGGGATGAGGGCAGCATTAAGCTACAAGAGATGTTTTCAATATAGATATGTCCAATGTGATAAGTTATCATTGTGTTAAGGTTCAAAATTGAGGAAGGAGAGTACAAACCACCATTGGTCCAGAGGATCTTGGTCAAACAATGATTTTAATGAACACACACGTGTGGGAAGACAACTCTGTACGCAGACAGCAATTGATCTTCGACTTAATCAGAGCATACACAGATTTTTAAAGCATCAGGGTTTGATTTACTGACGCCCCTTCATGCGTCACAGACAGGATATATACATACGTCAAATCAAAACCACAATGACCTTTTAACACAGTTTAAAAAGAACATCGTCTTCCATCTTCATAACAGGTGCATCCTGTCACTGCCGGATGCTCGCTTGTCATCTTGACACCTCAGCAGCAGTTCTGCGACAAACTGCTCTTTGCAACATCAGCAAAACATAATTAAACTTTCACCTATAAATGATTCTCTAACTGAGTGTGTGTGTGTGTGTGTGCTAACCACAATTGCACCCTATTTCACCTCGCGACTAGCTCCTGACCCCTCACCAGACAGAGAGACAGAAACCACTCTCGTATATGTAATAATCGAACTGAAACTATGGATATATCATCTACTAAATAAATGTTTTAATCAAGAACCTCTACTAAACATAATAACTGTGTGCATAAGCATCTTAAGGCCTTCTTAAAGCTATCTGTTACTCTGTTACAGCAATGATCATTTTGAATAACCTAGTAATTCAAATGGCCTCGTCTGGCCTGCTCCTCAAAATAACTGTCTGCTTTCACTTCTGCAAACAACTTCCTGTCAGCCTGCAACTCAGTCTTTCTGAAAGAGACACTGTTTAAACCTCTGAATGCAATATCCATGCTGCAGATTATATTATTAATGCAATGGTAATAATGATGATTATTTAACAATAGCAGTAAAATAATTTCCCTGCTCCACAATTGTTAGAAAACATATTACTCAGGAAGAAGCTGCCCGACTACATGACTGATCTATGAATATGTGAATATGTGTATAACTTCTTCCCACTCCTTTTCGAGCACCTGTTGTACCAGAAGACAATATTTTCCTTCCTACATGCTCTATCGTGTATATATGTAAACATATGCTCAAAATAAATGATCAATAAATCAGTCAATCAATATGTAACATGCCTGTCAATGTCAGAGTCGATTAACTGCAGCGCTAAATGATATGCTCACAGGCCCAGTTGGATCAGATGCAGTTTTACACAAATGTTTGAGCCATGATAAGGCTTAATGACTTTTGTAATTCTCTGGATTTCTTATAAAGGACTCTCAGTAAGTCAGACATGGTTTAAAGCCTGAGCCCCTGCCTGCTTCTTTTAACTGAACATCTACTTGATAGACTAATACACAATTTTGGCACTACACTACACTACAGTCACAGTTTAACTTGACTCCAATTTTTAATTTGTTATACCTATTGTTATATGTGAATATCCAAAAATGAAAATACATGGCATTTCCATTACTTTAAGATGTACTTTCTTTAACATTAACTGGTAGATGTTAAAATGGTAACAGCTGCGAAAATCAGTTGCTGCACATCAAGTGCTTAATTCAAAAGTTCAGCATTGAGGTTTATTTTTTTAAACCTCTGTTTGGCAAGATGCGCCAATCTTGAAAGCAATTCTATTTGGGAAATCATTATTTTCAAAAGCCACTTTCACATCAGCTGCTGTGCACGTTGTCTCTAGCACAGACATGTTTACCATACACCCTCCCTACATTCATTCTTACTGGTGTTTTTCTGCTGTTGCCAACTGGCTGACTGGTAGCAAGTGTAGCCTACAGGAGATCTATTTTGTGACTAATGATGCCTTCACAGCAAAACAACATTGAATAACAACAAGTTTCACAATTAATAATAGACAAAGGGGCAAGTATTTAATGCTAGGAGCCACACTTACCCCAGAACATGACATTAAGGCACACATAATTTGTTCAATTATCTAAAAAATCTGAGGAGTGTAGCAGCCATATCCCAGGGCAAGAGCTGGCACAGAGAACTGTGATTATCCCTGGCAGTATGTGTGTGTCTGTGTGTGAATGGGCACTCTGTGCCTCAGAGAGACAACAAGAAAGGTACGGTTCACATGAATGCACTGTTGTGCATAAATCACAGAATATTTTTACCTGAGGTGCTATGATAGTGTGAATGAATATAGAATTCATACCATAAAAAATAATATGCAAACTCCCACCCACCCCCTTTTGAGGGATTCAGTAAACTCGGTTATGTGGGGTTGTTGCAATTTGTCCGTGGACACTAGTGTTTTGGAATGAGATAAAGACACTGCTGTTTTTGTACTATGAATTGTTTCTGTGTAGTCTAGGCTCTCTTTCCAGTTGATAGTCACCAGGCATCATTTTCTAACAGTGCATATGCACAAATCTGTGCATAGGAAGGTTTGGACAAATCAGTGATTTATCAATATTTTTATACTTTTAATTTACAAACACATTAGAATAGCCTCTAACCATGATCACGTGCTCCTTGTCCTCCATCCGTTTTAATATGTCCAAACTGATTTTTTTAACTTCATTTACACAAATGTATTCTGTGTGCAAATGAAACTTTCTACTGACTTTGATTCCTCTCTCTAAAACATACCTCTACCTCTCCAGACTCTCTTCCACTTGCTTCCCACAATACTACAGATCACAATGTCATCTGCAAACATCATATCCATGGATTCTCCTGCCTGACCCCATTTGTCAACCTGTCTATCACCATTACAAACAAGAGGGGGCAGAGCTGATCTCTGATATAGTTGAACACCCATCTCAAACCCATCTGTCACTTCTACCACACACCTCAACTCTATTTTGCTGTCCTTATACATGTCCTGCACCCCTCACATACTTCTCTATTACTCATGCAGCCAAACATTTCCTCTCTTAACTTTTATTGTACGCTTTCCCCAGCAAAGTTTGGCCATTTTAGTCAGCACACTACAATTATATTTTCAAAGTCATCTGAGAATACTTCCCTACCAACCAGAATTTGTCTCAACTCCTACCTGAATTCCATCTTCCTTCTTCAACTTTATCCATGTAATACTTGGCTCTGCCTTCACTTGCTTCCTCTTCTTGGTTTCCAGCGTCATCCTACAGACTAGCTGATGCTGCCTGAGTACATTCTTACGACTCGACCTCGCCGTCTCCAATTGCTTTCCAATTGGACCTTCCTCCACTCTTATATGTACATGTTCCACCTTCTTCTTGGTACACATGTTCACTACAGCCATTTCCATCCTTTTCTCAAAATCCATTACCAGCAGTCCTTCTGCATTCCTCTCCTTGACACCATACCTACCCAACACCTCCTCATCATCTCTGTTTCTTTCTTTGACCTAGATACCATTAAAGTCCAATCAATCTCTCTCACCTGGGCACACTCTCTATTGATTCTTTCTCCTCTGACATTCAACCTGTGGGGAACATTCAACATCACACCTTCGATTTCCAGCTTCAAACTCGTGGTCCTGTCTGACACTATCTTCACCTCCACAACACTATTTACACATTCCTTCTTCAAGATTACCCCTACTCCATATGTTTTCCTATCAACGGTAGAACAGCTTGAATTCAACTCTAATGCTCCTGGCCTTGCTTCCCTTCTACATGGTCTCCTGCACACAAAATATATCTGACCTGCTTCCGTTCGTCATATCAGCCAATTCTCTCCCTTTACCAACCATACTCGCTACATTTAAAGTCACTACTATTACCTCCAAACTTTGGCTTGGCTTTTGCTGCTTCCTAAGAGGTCTTATCAGTTTTTTCTTCAGTTGCCTTTGCCAACAGCAGCACAGTTGTACTCTGTTGGGGAACAGCATGAGAGATGGTCATTGTTATCTCAGGCCCAAACTTATCTGGTATGGAAATCTCATTTGTTATGATCCAAATATTTGATTTGGCCAAGATTTTACATTGGATGCTCTTCTTGACTCAGCCCTTTCCATTTACATAAGCTTTGGACAGATACTAAGAGTACAGTGAACCTCCCCACCCCCATGGCCGGGTTTCTTTGTGCCCTCTATATCGGTGCATTAAAGATTTTTAAAAAACAAAAATCCTCAAACATTTCATTAAAATTCATCCCATTACTTTTCAATACTTTATCCTATCTCTATAATGAAATGCAAAACCCAAGAGACAAGAGAAACAAATGTTGTTATTAAATTATAAGCAAAAGTTTTCCAGCCATTTTGGGTCTTATCAGCTGTTCAGGTGAACTAATCCTTTGCACTTCTTCTTTCCTTCTTCCTTCCCTCCTTCTCCACTTACCATTTCTCTCCCCTGTGCCCAAATCTGTACTGTTATCCTTTTGTAGTCTGCCCAAGGCTAAGTTCATATGCAGAGAGGTATCTGTGGAAGATAAGGTCTATGCATTACTCTGACAGTGTGCAGAAGTGCAGAGATGCTACAAGTAAAAATAATCAGGGCACAACTCCATTCTGCAGAGCTGCAGGGCTATGCAAGCCAAGAAGAGAGATAGGAAGCGACCTAAAGGGAACTTCAAACTTTGCCACACAGAAACACACACCTATACACACACCTATACACACACACACACACACACACACACACACACAAATGAGAAAATAAGATACGAACAGAAGTACAAGAGCAGAGTTCTCCTTTCTATCTCTTTTGCTTGAGTATTTGCAGAAGATCAGCTGCTAAATATTTTATTCAGCAGAACACGGTTCAATCTCTGAGCCCCTTTGATAACAGTACTACAAAGGCCTAAAGAGCAGCACAGCACAATAACAAAATCAAAAGAAAATGACCAGAGAACACTGCAAGGGCAACAAAGTCCAAACAAAACTTGAACAGTTGATGATAAATCAGGAACACTCTTCCAAGAAGATAAACTACGACTTTGTAAAACTATAAATTTGAAGTGCTTCTTGTGATACTTTTAGAGAGTAGTCGGGTTATGATGCCAGAAAAGTAATGTACTTCTGTCAGCAAGTTGCCAGCAATAGTACTGGCAAACACTGCAGTAAAATCAAATCAAAGTTCCTCTCATTTAAGGCCAAAGAGCTGTTTTGTCTTTTAAATTTGTGCAGTTTTTGTGTTGTGGCTTCTAGGCCACATCAAAGAATCTAGTCACCCCATTAACTGAATAAAAATGATTAAAAAAAAAAAATCCATTACATTAGAGAAACTGCAATATGTTTTTGATAACTGGCAATCAGTGTTTCACATCACATCACTTCATTGCAAAGTTATTTTAATTTGGCCGTGTTGGAGGGTTTTTGAGAGTGAACAATTTGCTTAAGGTCATGCCAGTGTCTTCTTACATAACCCGAGTGCAAGCTTCAGAGCATGAACTGATGGCTTGACTTTTTCCTTCAGGATATTTTGATAAAGAGCGGAATTCATGGTTCCATCAATTATGGCAATTCTTCCAGGTCCAAAAGAACACTATCACTACTATGTTTGACTGCTGGTATAATGTTTTTTTTAGGATGTTTTTTTCTTGTTAGTCCAAAGAATAGGCAGCACGGTGGCATGGTGGTTAGCACTGTTGCCGCACAGCAAGAAGGACCTGAGTTCAATTGCAATATCAGGCCGGAGTCTTTCTGTGTGGAGTTTGCATGTTCTCCCCGTGTTTGCGTGGGTTCCCTCCGGGTACTCTGGCTTTCTCCCACCGTCCAAAGACATGCAGCTTGTGGGGATAGGTTAATTGGATAATCCAAATTGTCACTAGGTGTGAATGTGAGCGCGAATGGTTGTCTGTCCCTGTGTGTTGGCCCTGCAACAGACTGGCGACCTGTCCAGGGTGTACCCCGCCTTTCGCCCTATGACAGCTGGGATAGGCTCCAGCGCCCCCCCCACGACCCTGAAAAGGATAAGCGGAAGCGAATGGATGGATAGTTCAAAGAATACGGTACTGTACCAAAAGTCTTGGAGATTATCCAGATGTTTTTTGGTAAATGTGAGGCAAGTCTTTGTGCTCTTTTTCCATTTGTGGATAATGGCTCTCACCATGGTTTTTTGGAGACCTAAAGCCTTTGGTGGTGGCTAAATCAACAAGTTGGTTCATTCTTGAATCAATGAATACACTGACCAGCTCTAACAAGTCAGACAAAACATAAGGGGGTAGAAGTATCATATTTCCAATACCAAGAGACCCTTTATGAAAAGAAATAGAGGGGATGGTTTAATTGTCACTACTGTACCAGAAAGTATCTTAAGCACCTTCAAAGTTCTGAATAATAATAATAATTCTTTGGATAGATTAAACAATTTGTATCAGAATAGTAGGAAGAGGAAAATGTGTAGGAGAGAAACATCTCATAATACAACACATGCCACATTATATGTCAAACGTGGTGGAGGCACTATGTATGTATGACTGTCAGTGGAGTGAAGGTAGTCTGGTACTGACTGGAAGAGAATTTTACACAAGTAATAAAAGTCATTCTTATGTTTAAAATTACACTTCCAGTTTAAGAAAACCCAAATGTTTTCAGTTATTTATTGTAATTCAAGTCGTTCAAGTCCAATGAATAGCTTGAAAGGGTACAAAGGTAATTGGTGAACTGCCAAAAAAAAGGTAAGGTCACCCAAAACTGAAAAATAATGTACATTTCAGACTTACACAAAAAAATGCCTTTTTCAGGGAACACAAAATGAGTTAACAATTTAAAGATGTTCTGCAGCAATGGAGATTGATCAAGTCTTGAAAGCTGTTGCTACTAATTACTACAGGTGTTCCAGCTTTTCTGCATTACTTATAACCCTCTCTGTCTGCATGAAAGCAGTGTTGGAACACACCCTGGTACCATACCCTCGTGACCATCAGTTGAACAGTATTGTACTGCAGAAAGTAGTGTGTTGATACAAAAATGGCGAGAAAAAGGCAACTAACAGGAAGAGAGACGGACCATGATAACACTTAAAAATGTATGTCTTCCCTACAGGGAAATTGCAAGGAAAGTCAAGGTGTCAGTGAGTGCAGTTGACTTAACCATCAAAAGGCACTCAGAAACTGGGTCAAACTCTGACAGGAAGAGGTCTGGAAGACCCAAAGCCACAACTGAATCAGAGGACAAGTTTCTGAGAGTTAACAGCTTGTGTCATAGGCAGCTCACAGGAAAACTGCTTCAAGCAGAGCTTAAAAGTGGTCATAGTAAGCAAGTCTCAGGTTCGACTGTGAACAGAGAAGACTTTGAGCTACAGGTTTAACAGGACTAGTTGCAGCAAGAAAGTCATTGGTAAGACATCAGAATAAGACAAAGAGGCTTGCCTGGGCCATGAAACACCACCATTGAACTACTGAAGACTGGTATTTTGGACTGATGAATCAAAATTTTAACCCTTGTGTGGTGTTCATATTTTTGTTACTCAGCCAGTGTTCATGGGTCTGGTGGACCCGCTAGAGTTTTGGCTTTCCAAATTAACTCTATCAAACAATTTTATGTTAAATTACTCAACAGATGTTTACTTCATCCCAATTACAAGCCATATGAACAGCAAACAGGGTTAATTTTTTCCCTTTACCTTTGTTAGATCACATTTATGAATTAATGTGCTTCTCGTTTTTTGTTTTTTTTTATAAAATGTTATAAAAAAATAAATCAGTTATAATCAAGTGAAGTGAGTGGAAAGACACAACACATTTACACGTGAAGCAACATGTGTCACAACTAAATGACATCAGCCGCTCATCAATGGTGACATTGGGCCCAGGGTTGTAAAACAGGGGGAGGTGGTGCACCCACTTATCCCACACTGTCCTGATGGCAGCTAGCTTGTCTCTCTGCCGTTGAGCTGGTCTGTCATCTCGGTTATCAAAATGGATAATCCTGGAAATTTTGTTGAAGTTTTCCAGAGACATTGATGCATGGAAAGGTTCGTGCCGGTTTCTGCATCCCACAAGATTCTGTGGATTCCCCTTTGGACCTGAAAACTCCTGCAAAGATAAGAACCCCAAAGTAGGCCTGTAGATCAATTTGGTCCATCTCCTTCCACCTCTCTCCAAAAACACACCTTCATTCTAGATTACTGCAAACTAGAGATGGACCGATCCGATATTACGTATCGGTATCGGTCTGCAAACCAGACCAGAATAATTTTCTGGATGGAATCTGCGATGAAAAGCTCAAATGAAGACTTGATGTCCTGCACATGAATAACTGTCAGCCGTGTTGGCCTTGGCTTATCACAGTAACAGCTCTGTAGGGTGGCTCATTTCTTGGGCAAGAAGACCATTCAATTTCACCAGTTATTGACATCCATATTTCTTCACTTGCTGTCTGGTGGGCTTGTTCTGGTCCTGGAGCTGGCTGCTGATGGGGTACTCGTCTTCGTTTTGTTACTAAATGGTGCTCAACCTCATCCTCTTCTTCAAAGTCACTGTCAGACTCTGAATTTTCAGAAATGTGAAATATTCTGAAACCTCTTTGTCAACATCATCATCCAAAGCCCCTCTCTCTTCCAAAATCAATTGGATGGCCCTCGCAGCAGATAATCTTTTGCCATCTTGATCAGTTGTGATAAAGAACCACACTGGCAAAGTCTTATTTATAGTATTATGCCCCTAATTTGCAGGAGGGACAGGGTATGAGAAAATAAAATTTGGATCCCTCAAGAAAGAGGGTAAAATGTGTGGGAATGTCAGAGCAGACGGTGTTGATAGTTGAATTTTCAACAATGTTGCAACTTTGTGCGGAGCAGGAGGGGAAGAAAACACTATCAGCAGCACCAGAAAGGAGGAAGACAGAGTGTGGGAACACAGGACCTGCACTTTCAACACTTTTATTAGACCTGGGTCCAGTGGACCCGAACACCTTGTATGTAATGTAAATGCGTGGGGGGAGGTACAGTATGAGGCCATTGAAAATTTGTTCAGATTTATGTTCTTCACAGAAAATAAGCCAAAGCCAATGAATTTCAGGTTGAAAAAATAATTAATTGTTTCATTTTTCTTTTGAGAAAAACTGAAAACGGGTCTCACAGACCCGAACACCATACAAGGGTTAAATCTTCGCTTCATCACGCAGGATCTTTGTACGGTGTTGTTGTACAGTTTGTGGCCTCAACTGTCAAAATTGTATGAGGAAGTGTAATGGTCTGGGGCTGTTTTGCTGGATCGGTGACTTGTACAGAGCGAGAGGCACCCTGAACCAAAACGGCTGCCATAGGATTCTGCAGCACCATGTAATACCCTCTGGTATGTGACTAGTTGGTCTGGGGTTCATCCTACAGCAAGAAAATGGCTCAAAACATAAGTCCAAGCTATGCCAGAACTACCTCAGGAAAGAAAAAACAAGATGGCAAGCTTGAAAACATGGAGTGGCCGGCACAGTCTCCAGACTTAAACCCCATCGAGCTGGTTTCGGATGAACTGGATGGAAGAGTGAAAGCAAAGCAATCTATAAGTGCCACACATTAATCATTATCATTTATTTATATAGCACTTTAAAAACACACCCGGTAGACCAAAGTGCTGTACAATACAAATATAAATATAGTAATAAAATAGCCAAAATCAGACATAGCAATAAAATTAATAAAATGTCAGTTATCCACAGAGTTAAAAGCCAGGGAATAAAAATTGGTTTTTAATAAGGACTTAATGATAACTGGCACTGATGTAGCCTGTCTAATATTGAGAGGATGGTTATTCCAAAGCATCGGCGCTGCAACAGAGAACGCTCGGTCTCCTCTAAGTTTCAGCTATGACTTTGGGACCGAAAGCAGCAACTGCTCAGCTGACCAAAGGGAACGAGTGGGGACATGGAGCTTCAACAAGTTGGACAAATAAGTAGGTTCCAGACCATTTAGAGATTTAAACACCAATAAAAGGACTTTAAAACGGATCCTAAAATCAATTGGAAGCCAATGTAGGGAGTGATGTGGTTGAATTTCCTTCTGCCAGTTAAAAATCGTGCCGCGGCATTTTGCACTAGTTGCAAGCGTGACAAAGTGCCCTGCCCAACCCTTATTAAAAGAGAATTGCAATAATCTAAGCGTGAAGTGATAAAGGCATGAATAACACTTTCCAAGTCACACTTGTAAAGAAAGGGCTTAACCTTCATCAAACATCTGACGTGATAGAATGCTGATTTTGCCACCCTGTTTACGTGACTATCAACGGTAAGTGCAGAATCAATTTTTACTCTGAGATTTGTGATCGAACTCTTTAAATGGGAAGTCAAAGCTGCAAGATCAACATCTGGAGAGTGAGAAAAACGATTTGGGCCAAATAAGATCACTTCCGTCTTCCGATCATTAAAATTTAAAAAGTTTTTTGCCATCCATGCTTTAACATCACTAAGGCAGTCAAGCAGTGGTCGACTTGGGAGACTATCAGAATGACTAAAAGGTAAATAAAGCTGGAAGTTATCTGCATATAAATGGAATGACACTTTATGTTTTTGTAAAATCACGCCAAGAGGCAAAAGGTACAGTGAAAACAATAATGGCCCAAGAATAGATCCCTGTGGCACACCCCAAAGCAGAGGGGCCACAGAGGATGAAGCCGACCCCAACTTTATACAAAAAGGATGGCAACTTCTGTAACAGATATGGGAAGAACTTTATGAAAACTATTTGATTTCTGTTGTATGACGAATGCCAAGGGTGTGTTCAGCTGTTATGACAGCCAAAAGTGGCAACTTTGATGAGACAAAACTTTAGAATACATTTTGATCTATAAATTGATTTCATCGCTAATAAACTGTTATATTTATTCTATTTAATTCTTTTTGATATCCACAAAGAGTTATCTTGAAATGGAAATGAGGTGGTTTCTGCTGAAATAACCGATGACTAATACCTGAGACACCACTAACACCTTAAGGTTATCCTTTGTTAATTTAGTGCTTGAGGTAAGCTCCGTTCTGTTCCTCCTGTATGCTTGACACTCGCACAATTACAGCTTTATTTCCAGCACTGGCTGTTGCCGTTACTCCCTCCCCCACATATTCACCCTCCCTTTTGCTTTTCAATTAACTGTGATCAATATGCGTTGTAGTCGTTCCAGAAATGACACACCACCACCACTATCAGCCCACCTGTAGAGCACGACTGTGTTAAATAAGAGTAATACAATAGATGTAGTTTCAGCCAAGCAGTCTGAATAATCTCAGACTCATCCTGCCTCTTCTGATCATTCCCATGATGCAACACACTACGCCAAACGTGGGAAATGGGACTTCTCCTTTACTGTCCTTTCTTCAGAGAAGAAACTCTTCTGACATGGCACATAATGTGGTAACAGTTTTAAAGAAACAAAAATACCTAAAAAGGACTTTCTAAACCGTGACTCAGCTAGGACTCCTGCGTAACCATATCATTGTTTTGTGCACCTATGCAAACTCTCTCTTCTTTGTTTATGTGTATGTTTGAGAGAGGGGCAAAGTTTCACAGCCAAAGGCATCACTATTATCCAAGCTGACTTATTCAGGGACATGGTGAGGTGTGTGTGTACGCGAAAGAGAGGCTGACATGGTGAGCGTGTCATTCTGTAGTGTGGCGACCTCATTCTGTCATAGTGCCAGAGCGCCTGCCTCACGAGCAACCCTGTCACCATGACTCACTCATGCATAAACAAACACACAGACACACACACACACACGTATATTGTACACACAAAAAACAGTATACAGCTCACACATCTGTTGTGACTGATAGAACTATACATTTTGGAGGCAACAAGAGCACTAATTCACAGTTACATCTCTGCAACAGTGTATACTTTTAGTACTTTGATACTCAAAATGACAATTGAAGTTCACGGAAAACTAACTGCACTCCAGGAGTACGGTGTACATTTTAGGACATCGTCAGGTATCAGACAAAAAATTGTCAGGTGTCAGTTGTCAAAAAAAAAAAAAGTCAGGTATCAGACAAAAAATTGTCAGGTGTCAGTTGTCAAAAAAAAAATTGTCAGGTATCAGAAAAAAAATTGTCAGGTGTCAGAAAAAAATTTGTCAGGTGTCAGTTGTCAAAAAAAAAAAAAAGTCAGGTATCAGAAAAAAAATTGTCAGGTGTCAGAAAAAAAATTGTCAGGTGTCAGAAAAAAAATTGTCAGGTGTCAGAAAAAAAAATGTCAGGTATCAGAAAAAAAATTGTCAGGTGTCAGACAAAAAAGTTGTCAGGTGTCAGAAAAAAAATTGTCAGGTGTCAGTTGTCAAAAAAAAAAAAAAGTCAGGTATCAGAAAAAAAATTGTCAGGTGTCAGAAAAAAAGTTGTCAGGTGTCAGTTGTCAAAAAAAAAAAAAAGTCAGGTATCAGAAAAAAAATTGTCAGGTATCAGAAAAAAAATTGTCAGGTGTCAGAAAAAAAATTGTCAGGTGTCAGAAAAAAAAATGTCAGGTATCAGAAAAAAAATTGTCAGGTGTCAGACAAAAAAGTTGTCAGGTGTCAGAAAAAAAATTGTCAGGTGTCAGAAAAAAAGTTGTCAGGTGTCAGAAAAAAAATTGTCAGGTGTCAGTTGTCAAAAAAAAAAAAAGTCAGGTATCAGAAAAAAAATTGTCAGGTGTCAGAAAAAAAATTGTCAGGTGTCAGAAAAAAAATGTCAGGTATCAGAAAAAAAATTGTCAGGTGTCAGACAAAAAAGTTGTCAGGTGTCAGAAAAAAAATTGTCAGGTGTCAGAAAAAAAATTGTCAGGTGTCAGTTGTCAAAAAAAAAATTGTCAGGTATCAGAACACAAGGTACCAGAGAGAAAATCTTCCTGCAGGTGGCGCTGTTGTCATGTCCCACCCGAATTGATTTCCAAATATGTCATCAACGTGTGACCGTGGGAGAGCGTAAGGTCATTGACCTCACCGGAGTTTTACCGTGGTTCAGGCTCCTAACGACACAAGGTAAGTTTAACTTTTTCTCCCTTTTGTTCATATTTTTGCCACAGTTGTGTTATATTAAGTTGCAGTTATGTTGTGAAAGTTACATATCAGAGACGGAAAGCCAGTTTTGTACGAAACCAAATCAGTACTATTTTTGTCTGGCTAATTCATTCTAGCTAGCGACAGTGGTGAAACGTGATTCAAATTTAAACTGTTCAGTAATTGTTTTGTATACATTTCAGCAAATGGACAAGCTGAAAGCTCACGAGCAGTTGCATTTGAATACTAATCCTATTTGAAGTAATACATTTCCAGTGGTAGACATGTTAGATTGTCACACCTGGCTATGCATTGTTTTATTAATATTATATATTGTCTTGATAGCTTGAAGGGGATGATGCCGGTTTCATATCACTGGACTTATCCATGGCAGTAGAGTACATCCATGCACAGAGAATCATTCACCAGGATATAAAGCCAGCAAATGTCATGGTAAGCCATATTGTATTTTTCTTTTTCTCCACTTTGTTTTTGAAGATCAAAATAAAAATAGTATATTATTTATTTAACTTTATTCTCTTCAGTCTATTAAACACTACATTTGAACAATGAGAAACTTTTCTGGCATATTCATATAAAGGATTTTTTTTTTAAAGTAAGAAGCCTTACATTGTTTCTTTAATAGTCCAATTTTTCTTTAATATGTTGGTTCTTGCACACCTACAAAATTCCCAAACATGTTGTAAGTTTAGGCTTTACAAACTGAAAGTTTCTATTATTTTATTAGTCTGTACCACTTGCTTAAGTGGAATGGGGATTAAAAAATGCACAGGACTATAAAACCGGGTTGGATCATTAACCAATCTGTTAATTTTAATGTTGGGTATAATAAACAATCTCAGAATAAATCTGCAGTGATTGGGTGATCTGGGTGCTAAAAGCTTTGAGGGTTTTTTTTTTCCCCCCAATTATGAGCTGTGGTCTTTGGAATGACATTTTTGATAACATTTGTGAAATTTTAGACAACCTGGTAAGTTCTCATATGTATACCTTATAGGTTCACCACCCTTCTAAGAAGGCAGTCCTGACAGACTGGGGCATGGCAAACATAAGAGACACTGTGATGCTTCGTCAAGGGAGTAAGTTCACTGCCCAGGCTACTGGTCCAGCTGGTGGCACATATCTTTACATGGCCCCTGAATGCATACTGATGTTTGAAGAGGCCTCGTTCCAGACAGACATGTGGTCCCTCGGAGCCACATATCTGGAGATCCTGACGGGTTCCGCTCCGTGGATGGTTAAAAAACAAAGAGAACTGGCTGCACTAATGGCCACCAAAACCCCACCACATGCCCTATCACATCTCAGTGACAAAAACAGTTTTCTTGGTGGTTTGGTGAGCTATGACCCAGACTCAAGGCCTTCCGCATCTGATGTTGTTAAGTTTCTCAAGTCAGGCCTTGATCTTACGAGCCGATATGGCTACAAGTGGTAATGTTGCTACAGTCTGCAGTTCAAAAGTCTTTCAATGTGAATTATGTTCTACATTATTGTTAACAAAAGTTGTGGTAAATGAAACACTGAATCATTATGAAAGATGGCACCTTGTCAATTGTATTTCAACATTTTATTGTACATTTTGTTGGTCAGACAGTTTTCAAATTACCTGTTGATTCTAAACAAGGATAAATAAATGTTAACAAACACTGTTGTATGATTTTATTGGTCATTGGAAATGTTTACTGGTGCACCTTCCATCCTCTCTCTCTTCAGAAAGATGTATATGTCATTTGCCTCGGCAAACGTAGAAAGTGTAGGAACTGCATTTCTGTTCATGGCAGTTGTGAGCTCTTGGACTAGCATGAGGTATGCAGCAAGGCAACCATCAGGTGTGCAGGGAAACTGGCTGTTTTCTAAAATGTTCTGGCACATGTCTCTGAATTCCTGGTTTGCTACCAGTGAAGGCTCTTCCCTCTCACAGATTAATTGCTTGGCATAGTCTAAAAGGTCTGGGTCAACAATGTGCAGCACATTGCCATATCCTGCGAATGAAAGACAATATTGAAAAGATGTTCACTTTGAATGTTAAAAATAAATGAATAATGACAAAGCTGTTCTAGAACCTGTATAAGAAGCAGTCAGTGTTTACAGATGTTATTACAGAAACTTAAAGATGGAAATATCACTCAAACATTTAGATAAATTTTTAGTTAAAGGTGTCAATATGAAGCCATTTTAGTATTGACAGTAGAAATTCAGAAATCTCTTATTGTACTACAAGTAGGCTTCTTCGGAAGACACAAAAGAGAAAGCACATTATAACAGTTTTACGCTCATTACACTGGCTTCCAGTATATTTTAGAAAATTCATTTAAAAATTTTAGTAATGAATTTCAATGCTCCGAATCGTGAAGCTCCTGCCTTAATTTCTGATCTTATAGAACCCCACGCTCCCTCTCCCAGCCTGTGATCATCTAATCAATGGCTGTTAGTAGTCCCACCAGAAGACCAGAGGCAAGAGATCTTCCAAAGCGGTGGCTCCCAGGTCATGGAATGCTCTGCCTCCATCATTACGTTTCCTTGATTGCATTTATTCTGTATGTTCGATTGTGCTGTTTTATGTTTATCTGTTTTATATTATTGTGAAGCCACTTTGTGGTTTTTATCCTGTGAAGAGTGCTATATCAAAGTAAAAGTAAACTAATGAAAGTTAAAAAACAAACAAAAAAATAAAACCCCACAGGCTTTCAAATGACATACCAGGAGGTGGTGAGGTAAACAGAAGGTCGGGTTTCCCAAATGGACCAGGTGCATTGCGTTGCTTGCGGATGTCATGGGTGTTCCAAACTGTTTGCTCCGTTTTTAAGTCTCTTTGAAGCAGTGGCAAGTGTGAGTACTGCAAGCAGTTGCTATGAAAAAGGAGAATTAAAAAATTAATATGTTCATCTGCTTCTTTGAGGTAGAATAAGTAAAAGCTAAATTTTAATCAGTACTCAAAAAACAAAGGCATTCCTAGACCACATACTTTCATACTGCTGCTTGATTATTTTTCATGTCTAAAAATATTGACTTACATGTGCACAGGATTGTCCAGTTCAAGGATCCCAGACTCCATCATGGCCTACGCATGTTGTTTTGAAAAAGACATAAGTTGTGAAGGTGAGAATTTCATTAGTGAAAAGGTACAGATGTACATAAACACAGATTCTGGCCTTGTGTTTTCAGATAAACTAATCCATCGTATGTTTAACGAAATTTGGATGGCTACTCTTTGTTAATAGGTTTTACAGGTGAAAGATTTGCTTTACCTCAAATGTTGTCAGCCATTTCTTAATCCATGTCCGCTTTAAAATACTGTTGAAACATTCAGCTCTCTAAACAACAGAAACATGACATTATCAGTTTTGTTGTCAGGTTGTTACTTTAGAAATAGTCATTTACCAGCTTAAAGACATACCTGGTTGTGCACTGATGTCCCCATTCTGAAGCACCTCCATGCCTGATTCCCAAGATCTCGCATGTGAAATGCCATCTGCATTTGACCCACAACAAGGTTCTCCTTTCCTCTGTCCCCCCGAATCATTTGAGGACAGCCTAAAGACACAAACTGAAGATAATTAGTGAATGATGAAAAAATAAATTTATTAACAAAATGTAATCTTTTTTAACCCCCCATTTTTTAGTATATTGCATACCACCCTGTTCTTGAACAGCCTCAAAGAAGTATCTGGCCACAAAGTTTTGCTTGCGGTTGGATGTGCCCACCTTTAGCCATAGAACCTTCCTGGAAAATCTGAAAAGAAAGAAACAGAAAAGTGGCCACTTGTACATATGATTTAATCATGTTTTGGCACTATGTTTGGTTTTTGTTACATTCCCCAAGAGTATGCTGGTTTTCCATTGTATTATGTCTAGGCGTTGTTTCTGGTTCCTCCGGCCATTTTGACTGCCATAGTTGTGTAGGCTTACATGCCTTTGGAATTGAATGTGACTCTTGACTGTGTTCAGACTGACGCGAGGGGAGAGCTGCCTTTTGTTTTGTAATCCCTTGTATTCTCCTGTTTATGTGTTGGTTAGGTAGGTTATCGTAAATTGTACATTTTATTTTCTTTGGAGTTAAATTCTGTTTACTTTATATCAGGGATGTTTTGTTTGTTGTGTTGGTCTTGGCCCTCCCTGAAATTAACTGCCAGTCTGAAATGGAACTTTAAGACTAGCAGGAAATAAGCCTTTTAAAAACCGCCATCTTGAATCCTCCTTCACTATTCATACTTTATCTTGGTCCCTTAGACCAGGCTTGGCCAAATCCAGACCTCGAGGGCCAGTGTCCTGCATGTTTTAGATATCACCCTGGGTAAACACACTTGAATAAAATGATTAGTTCATTACCAGGCCTCTGGAGAACTACAAAACATGTTGTGAGGGTAATTTAGCCATTTGAATCAGCTGTGGATCAAGGACACATCTAAAACCTGCAGGACACCGGCCCTCGAGGCCTGGACTTGCCCATCCCTGCCCTAGACTACTCAGGAGAGATAACACCTCAGTTTACCGCACATCCTTATCTTGAAGCAACTTTGTACTATCACTGAATATAATAAATTAAGTAGCGAATGCCATATTCAAACCTACCCATCAATCCCCAAATGTATCCACATTCCAAAGAACTTCAGTTTATCATTGCCTATATGAAACAACAAATAATAATTACAATTTGTTTCAACAGAAGTACCATCAAAACATGTTTGGAAGGTTAATTGAAAAGATAAAATAAATACCATCAATGTGCCGTGTGTCATTTGGACCACGGCTGATGTAATTCCGACGGGGAATTTTCTTCTTTCCAGGAGATCTCCTCTGAAGACCACTTGCATCCATATACCTCATTATATTAGCAACATCGTCTCTACAGTAACAATAGATTTTACTCTGAGCTCAACAGTAAAACAAGAGAACACTTGATCATATACACACTATTTAACCAACCTGTAACAAGGCCGCACTCCTCTGACATCCCTTACCCGCTTTACCATTGCCCTGATTCCTTGTTCAGGAGACCACTGTTTCATCTCACTCTAAAAAACAAACAAACAGACAATTGAATGTTTTTTTTTTTTAATCACTACAGAAAATAACATTTATTGTTTCTACAATAGCTCATGACACAGACTTCAGGAAAATATATATTTTTTGCACTGATGTTTTAACGCTTACCTCCACAGCTTTGTGGATTTCAGTAAAAGGTCGTTGGGGGCATCTTCGCTTCAACCCTAGAAGTTTTAAAACTCGTCTCAGATGCCTCTCACTGTTAAAAGACAACACAGACTTACATTATATTAAATGCAAACTGCATGTTTTGTCATTTTAGAGAGTTGTCACAGAAACTGTTGAAATGCAGACTTACCTTATTTTATGCCCATATGAATTCAGTGCACAGCTGATTTCCTTTTGTTTTAAGCCTTTGTTGAACAATGTTATTATCATCATATCTTGAAAGGTTAAGTGTAACAACAACAGTCTAATTGATCACCCACCTCTTACACTGAACATAAGTAATTAACCAGTAAAGTACTAAATCTTTTTATGTGGCAATTACACTAAAAGCATCGTCTATTCAGTGCCCACAAATAAAACATGTGTAGCAAAAAAATACACTTCTTTGATATGAAAGAGGTGAACAGTAGTTAATAAATAAGTTGTACTTTAGTCATTGGGAACCAGCCAGAGTCGGATACTCCTTTCATCATCGTCAGATGACATATTGCAGCAAAGTCTAAAAACAACAACAGAAAAAAACATATCGGGATCAAAAAATATCCCGACAGTAGCAATATAGAAAAGAGAAATAAAGAAAAAGAGCGACAGAAAGGATGCAGGCTGCTCGTGAGCTTTCAGCTTGTCCATTTGCTGAAATGTATACAAAACAATTACTGAACAGTTTAAATTTGAATCACGTTTCACCACTGTCGCTAGCTAGAATGAATTAGCCAGACAAAAATAGTACTGATTTGGTTTCGTACAAAACTGGCTTTCCGTCTCTGATATGTAACTTTCACAACATAACTGCAACTTAATATAACACAACTGTGGCAAAAATATGAACAAAAGGGAGAAAAAGTTAAACTTACCTTGTGTCGTTAGGAGCCTGAACCACGGTAAAACTCCGGTGAGGTCAATGACCTTACGCTCTCCCACGGTCACACGTTGATGACATATTTGGAAATCAATTCGGGTGGGACATGACAACAGCGCCACCTGCAGGAAGATTTTCTCTCTGGTACCTTGTGTTCAGATACCTGACAATTTTTTTTTTTGACAACTGACACCTGACAATTTTTTTTCTGACACCTGACAATTTTTTTTCTGACACCTGACAACTTTTTTGTCTGACACCTGACAATTTTTTTTCTGATACCTGACATTTTTTTTCTGACACCTGACAATTTTTTTTCTGACACCTGACAATTTTTTTTCTGATACCTGACTTTTTTTTTTTTTGACAACTGACACCTGACAATTTTTTTTCTGACACCTGACAACTTTTTTTCTGACACCTGACAATTTTTTTTCTGACACCTGACAATTTTTTTTCTGATACCTGACATTTTTTTTTCTGACACCTGACAATTTTTTTTCTGACACCTGACAATTTTTTTTCTGATACCTGACAATTTTTTTTCTGATACCTGAGGAGTATTCAATCATTCATTCAAAGATACTAAAACTATAAATGTAACACAACTTTTTACAACATTTCAAAAATGCAAAACAAAACTTCCCATTATTCAATTCTTTCCTTCTACCATACTCAGATGGTTACAGATATATGAAAGGAGTTATTTAGTACAACGTGACAGCACAAGATTGCATATGAGTGGAATGTTCAGTCAGTTTTCTGCTGTCAGTTCTGCACATTATAATCAATGTTAGATTTGGGTTAAGGTCAATTATACTATTCACATGTTATTCAGGATAACTGGCTAGTGATTGTTATTCCACCCAGAGCCCTTAAGTACACTGTTAGCCTTTGCAGTAATTTCCATAGCTTAGTACTGCAAAATCAACAGTAAAAAACTCTAAAGGATGTTAGCAGTTTAATACTGTAATTTGCATGTAATTGTGATAAAATTCCATGAGATTACATTATTTTTACAGTAACTCACCATACTCATGGAAACAGCTGTAAAATACAGCAAATGTAAAAATTGGTGATGTTACTGAGATTATACTATTACACCATCCGGATTTCTGTTGTTTTCTACTGTAGATCTAAGAGTAATTACTTAAATCCTCATTCAGAGTGTATTACTATAAAATGTGATTCACTGTGAAAGTAGTATAACATATAAACTACAATATACAGCACAATTTTTAACTTAAGGTGTAAGTTGCAGCCACACTAAAATTTAATTCCTTGAACTGAATAGAACCTCATATATTAATAAATGTATTTGTTTATTCAAACAATGTGAAACATTATTAATACTATTAATTAATAGTATACTTGTAAGGTTAGTATTGTGATAGAGTCGAGTATATTTTAATTATACTCTTGTAGACATTATGACATTATGCTAGTACAATTATGGTGAACAAAAAGTACATTTAAAAGTTAATTTCAAGAATACTGTTATGTAGTAAAATGGGGGCCAATATAATCCCAAGAAGCATTATTAGTATACGTACTAGGTAAGGTATACTTGGGAAATATAATTGAAGTATACTTATTTTTTGTATGGCCAGCAACAAAAACTAATGGCTACATTTGGAGTAATGTTTAAAAATGACTTCATTTAGCACTTTTTTCTCTTCTTATTCTTTCTTATACTGGACCTTCATTTGTTTTGTATAAGGTAGTACTTTTTAAGACACCTCTGCCTAACTACAGTGAACTAACCTAATAATATGCTCTGGTCGTCATTTTACACAAGTTAAGGTGTCACATCCATGAAACCTACACCACTAACCAGCATCAGTCCTACAACTTCACTCTCAAAATTAATAAATTCTGGGACAAGCAGAAAATTGTATTTTTAGCGGTGCATTTTGTTGCAGGCCAGACTGCTATTAAATGCACTGTCCTAAAGAAATAATTCCTTTGTAGCACCACTTCGTCTTGGTTCAGAAGAGATGTCCTGATATACGTGATAATGTAACACATTATCACAGTTTAGCGCGTTGGGTTGTGTTTTTAAAGCGATTGTTACGTTTTTAAAGCTTTTTAATGCGACAGGTGCGATAGCCGACACCACACCTTCACCTGACGTACAACGTGACATGTGACGCACACGTCGGGTATTCACTTTCTAAACAACAATGGGGATAGAAAATATTGCTCGAGTGGTTAATGCTTCTTTCGCTGGTTGCCAACCACCATTAAATAACAACAAGAAGAAAATATTGATCTGCTTCTCTTAGTTTTGCACGTTTAAGCCGCAATTCAGACTCAAACAAAGCTGCAAAGCAGGAGAACAACATGGCCATCAACTATTCTGTGCCACAGATCCAGTTCGCTGCAGCACAGAGTGATGATGAGACCGTTAACATGTGCAACTAGAAGTTGTCAGAGGTAACTGGATGTTCAGTCGGGTTAAATGCAAGGTTGATTGGATTATATCTGAAGATCATATGCTATTTGTGATAACTCTGCTAGACTCCAAATTGCTCATCCATGCGGGAGTATCTCAAAATTAAATGAAACCACTTAACACTTTTTCCCTAAAACCGACTGACATGGGACACATTAAAGTTGGATCGGAACCAGCTAATCAGTCTGAAGGTAAGTGTTTTTTTCACTTATTCGAGAGAAGTTCAAAATGCGTTCCTATTACTGTTTGTTTTGACTTTTAAGCTACCCTACCAGGATATTTTCATTCAAATGCTAAGACAAAATGTCAATATCTATGAATGTGGAGACTCAAAAGACTAGTTTGGTAATAGCCGATGGATTTATGAGACTTGATATAGAAACTTGGATGTTTGCAACAGGTGAATCGGTGAACTACCGAGGTTGCGCCCAAATGCTTAAAGCTGTTAGCTGGTCAGTGTTTTCAGGTGTGCTTGTACTACCGGTGCGGAGTGCTGACTGAGTCATGTTAAACCCATTAAAGCACTGAGCTCAAATATCTTTTCATTTTTGTGCACTGCTCTCTTGTCGGCACACATTTTCTGTTTATTGAAGCCTTTTGTGAATAATTTTGATCATGTAAAAACTGGGAATTGGTCCCTATTGACAATACTCTTATTTTTTGCATTGCATATGTCATTTAGAAAAGGTAATTGGTCACTGAACTTCTTGCAACTATGTGTATTTCTAAATTTTGTGGCTTCAGTGCATGCAAATTTATATTGTTCAGTTTGCAAGTTAAAAGCCTGCCAAGCACCCCAAGGCTGATTATGCTTGGTAAGAAGTCATTTATGAAATAGAGCTGATTAGACCATATTAAAATTTCTGTTTGGCACAGGAGCTTTTCGTGGACACAGGTATCCAGTCTCTGTTTTGTTAGCTCAAATTTCTGTAATTTCCTTTATAAACCAAGGTTGTTGGACATGTGTCTCAGTGAATCCAGCAAAGTAACAATATAAAATTTCACATTACATATTACTGATCAACATATAGTCTAGCTACACCAACAGCAGATATACTGAAGTCAATACTGTAAAGTTTAAGAGCAGCACAAACTATAAACTCCAAAATAACCATACAGTTGATTCATCTCCGGTAATTTAATTGGGCTGACTATTGTGTTTAATGTGCAGAATAATTCCCAATTTTGTACAATTATAATATGTTAAAATGGACTTATGTACATAAGGCCATTAATAATTAACTGTACATAGCTATTTGCTTTATGACTATCTAGACAGTGTGAAGAAGTGAAGTATTGAAATTATTTTATGTTGCATAATGACAACATGTTGCCCTGGGACCACTGTGAAGTGAAAGGTTGTTCACATTAACCCTCATGTCACAACTTTCCTCCAGCGGCTCACTGAATTTGAGTGGAGAACTTCAAATTAGGTAACTGTTTTTGCCATTTTTAGTGAATTTCTTGTATAATTTAAGTGTCCAATGTGTTGTTACCTGTGTCTCCACAGATGATCCATGGCTCATGCTTTCTGGACATTTACACAAGACGAACAACAATGAAGACAAGCTCTCTTGCCATCTTGCAAGACGCTGTCTCTGTCCAATAGGTTTTTTGAGTGCAACAGTTTTGATTTTTTTTCCTTCTTTTACCTGTTTGTTAAAAATTATTTCAGCTACTTACACTTTAATTGTCACATGTATTGGCTCACCCTACAAATCAATGAACTCAGTCCACAAAGCAAGATCAGGGTTTAGTGCAGGTCAGTCAAGTTCCTTCACACCACACACGCTCATCCATGTCCTTGTGGACCCTGTTTTGTGCATTGATTTGGTGGTGTGAGCCAGTATTTTGGACAAAGTGTATATAAAGGCAGAAGTGTGGGGCTTGATATTATATTCATTACAATTCAGTTTATTTGTATGGTGCCAACAAAATGAATGCCAAGGCACTTCACACTGTAGGTTTAAGACCCTACAAAATATAACTAAGAAAACCCAACACTTGAACATATGTTGTCTGCCATGATATGGATATGACATAATATCGTTACTGTTTGTACAACCATCTGAGAAAATAATGGATTGCTTCCTCAATGAAAATGTTTTCAGTTCTTTTCAGTTTTTGATTTTGGAAATGTGTATTTCAGCAGGGAAAAATCAGAATTGAAATAAAGTGGTGTAAAGCACATGAATTATATTTTGTGTGTGTGTGTCTATCTATCCATCCATCCAATTTTTTTGGAACCCTCCAGTCTCTTACAGTATGTTACTGTTAACTGAAATTACGGTAAATTGCGACCTGTTAAACAGTAAATGACCGCCTGTTGGGACACGGTATCCTCTAGCAGAGATGAATATTTTTGGTACTGATGATGCGTGATGACAGTAAGTTACTGGTTAATATATTGCAGTTTATTACCTTGCAGCGGGCTTACAGTGACATACCGTGAATAAACGGTAGTATACCAATCACAGTATGATGTTACTATGTTGACGTAATTTACGACATAACGGTATCTCACTGGCGTCACTGTCGCCAGTGAGATACCGTAAAAAAGGCTACGGTGCGTTACCATAATTTGTCCAAGAGTATTATACCACACCAGCAAAAAACGGTATCATCCTGCAGAACGGTAAGCTACTGTAACACGGCGTCACGGTATGACGCTGGCAACAGTGACGCCAGTATGTTACCGTAAAGTGGCGATGAAAAGTCTAACAGTGTAAGTCAGAGTTGTCTCAGCAGGTGTTAGAATTCAGTGTTGTCACGTGGGTCATGTAGCCTTCAGAAAGTTCCGGGCAGTTGAAATGTGTGCTGATATATCTTTATAGCGTGGCTAGCATATGTTGAAAACTTCTGGATCTAATGCAAAACTCAATGATCCACCATTGCTGCAAAAAAATGGTCCACTGGAGTGAAAGGCGATGACGTGACTCTTCCATTCAGCGGCTCTGATTCCACCATTCCATGAAGTTACGGCACTAAAACCAACCTAACAGAGACAAATCCTCAGTCCCTTCACTGCAGCTCAGCACGAAAAGCTGTGTGTGTGGTCAACCAGCAACTTGTCACGGATGGTGATCCCTGATGCATTTAGCAAAATAGCTGTTCCAGATGGCTAATTTCTGTGTGTACTTTCAGTCAGACTGGCAAACAAACATTTAAATAATTCATGTAATGATTCATGTTTGGTTGTGTAAAGCCCAAAGTTAACATTCATCATAGGCCACAAGAGCCACATTAATGGGGGATTTGCAGGGTTGCTATAAGATCAAACAGCTACTACTGCACTGAAGTGACGATTTTATGAAGTGCCCAAAAAAAAACAAGCAAACATTTTAAGGCCACATTTTTCTTCATGTTTGTTTGTATTGAAATATTAACTCTTTTTTTCAGGTGTTATTAAAAACTAGAGTATTAACTTAACAGCATGCAAAAAAATGTTACTCAGAAAAGCTGCTAAATAGAATGACCTCAAATTCTTCCCACTTCACTTTGATAGCTGTTTATACAATCTGTCTCTATATTCAATTATTTATGTAGTATTAATAACAAGTTCTTAAGATTGCAGCTCAGTAAGAAGTGAGGCAGATTATGGGTTTTAATGGGAGAAAAGGTCTGTAAACTTAGTGGAAAAACTAACTGAAGTACTCTTACTGTCACATTTCTTAAAACACTTGAATGCAGCATCTACTTAAAGAAGCTTTTAGCTCCCATGCAAACAGAAAAAAACACTAAGTTGTTTTTTGTTTTGTTTTTTAATCACACCATATTGCTCCATATCAAACAGTTTGCAGTCTATACCATTTTAATCCTCTCTGTCCCACCACAACGCCATCTTCAGCATTATTGAGACTGTTTATAGACTGTGTGGGGAAATTTGAAGTTGGACTTTTAATGTTTTAATCTCTGTAACCAGCTGCAGATTGACAGTAGAAATTAAAAATGTTACTAACATTTCTGTGAGGTGTGGGGACTCTGTGTTGTATGGAGGAAATATAGTATCATCAGAATTCAACTATTTTTAGAAGTATACTGTACATAAATACTTTATGCACCACTGCTTAAATGTTCTGTCATGTCCCCTGATTTACGAAATTTAAGTCCAGACAAGCTTACATGATGAGCAAAAGTCATGAGCCACCCCTTATTTCTTTACATTTTATTAGGAACTGGGAAATAAGTCTAATGATTTATTGAAAAATGTGCAAACATATTCTAAAATATTCTATTCTAGAATTATAGCAAACTTGAAAGTCAGTATTTGGTATCACCACTGATATTCTTCAACACATTCTGAAATTCCTGTAATTTCTTCAAGTAGTCTGGGCTGGCGTTTGGGATCATCTTCAGAGAAAACAGAACACACTGCTCCATGATGTTGAGGTGGGCTGTGGGGAGGCCAGCCCATGGCTGATAGTGTTCTCATTGTGTGTTTTTCTGTGCAGATATGGACAGCCATTGCCAATAAGACACTTTCCAGATCGCATGGTGGATGAAAATCTGATGGTACTTTTCTGTGTTTATAATGCCATCAATTTTGACAATATACCCAACACCAATGACTGAAATGCAAACCCAAACCATGAAAGAGCCTGCACCATGTTTTACAGATAGCTATAGCCACTCACTGTTGTATCTCTATTCTGACTGATCACAATCAGAATTTTGACCTTTTTTTTTTTTTTTTAATTTGGATTCATTACGCTATAGCACCCATTGTCACTCTTTTTTTTAAGTCTAGTTGTGTAATTTGGCTCAGCCTTTTCTCCACGTGTCTCTTCCTTGGCAGCCTTCCACTGAGACTATGACAGATGATAAACTGAATGACCAGATGCATCTCCCAGGTCCCATGTCAGGTCTGTTTTTCCCTGAAGGACATAACTTTCACATACTGTTCATCTGCTGTAGACAGTTCTTTTTTTGCCTCCTCTCCAATTCCTCCTCTTCTTTGTCCACGACTTTTCCTATTGCTGCAGGCTTTAGGCAACATTGTGCTTATAAAAAAATATTATTTTTTGTCTGTCAAAATGTGTTATCTTTAGAATTATTCATACATTCAGCTAAAGAAATGAAAAAAGTGTGTTTTTTGTGACATGCAAAGGCAAAGTGGAAAATGAGTAAAAAGCAGTTAATATCTAAAGAAAAACTCTTGGACAGAAAGAAAATCTTGGACAACGATTGCTCAAGGCCACTGTAAAATATATGCTTCAACATTATTCATTTTAGAAGCAAAATACAAAGAAATACGAAGGCTCAAGCCTTTTGCACAATATCATAAATGTTTACAATAAACTAATGGGTAAAACTGTTTGTATAACCAAAGCAAACAACAAAAAAACAACTTAAAATCAAGCCTCTTTCAGGGATTAAGAAATTGCCTTACTACCAGCTTTAATGTTGTGTAACTGAAACTTTAAAGTTTGCTACCTATGTCCCACTTGTTGTAGATAACTTACAAACCTCAGTTTAAATGAAGTCCTGGAAGGACGCAAGGAAGGGACCATAATGGGTAGAGTTTGTCACTTCTCCCTATGCCCATGGGTTCTATCCAGGTACTCTAACTTCCCTCTGCAATCCAAAGGCCTACTTAAGTAAATGGAAAAGTTATTTTCACAGAAAAGTCTTGTCCTCCACACATAACTGTTCACTTGTTATTGCAACATTGACCGATATTAAATCAATCAAAATCGAATTAAACATTGATTACAGTTAGATAGTGTTCGCGTATCTTTGCATGAAGTTTTCACTTTGAGGTATTCATTTCAATTTGAAAATGATGCCACAAAAAAGCAAGCAACATAGGCCCATCAAAGGAGGTCGATTTAATAAAGCCTAATGACCACATTTGAACAACAAAAGTACTTGATTTAAACTCTTTTTGACTATATGGGAACATTCAAATCAGTAGGCCATGCAAATTTAACAAACTGCCTGCAGGACTGGTGGGTATCTTAGACTGAGCTCATAATGAGCTCAAATCACATCCCAAATCAACCAGTTTCTGTCATAGCATGCATGTCACTGTGGAAATTGCTGACAAAAAAAGTAAAGCTGAATATTTTTCAGTAAATGTTCATCATAAATGGTCTGCCTCACATTTTAATAACCCTTCAGAGTGTGATAAATTGCAGATCTGTGTAATCTAATCAATCATCAGATGAAAATAGCAATGTACCATATGAATGTAATGTGCCTTTTATGAGCTGTTGCGTCCCATAAAACAGAGAACAGGTAACATCATCACTAACAGTGACTCCTGAGCAGATAATATGTATGAACATCAATTGTTGATAGAGATGATAACCACACTCCAGCGCATCCCAGCATTCCAGTCAATCTCCTCCCAGTAGGGTAAAATATGAGTCATTTGAGCATGATGCATTGAGCAATGTAATCGCTATGACCACAAGAAGAGCCTAAAGCACTCAATGTAACACCTCAGGGGTGTCTTCAGCCACCCACTTCCTCACAGGGCAGACAGTTGGGAGGTATTGTCCAGGATGGAGTTCACTTTAACCCTGATATCCCCATCTGCTCTTGCCTCCGGGGTGTTCAGCCTTCACAAGACAACCATGCTTTTTCCTCACCAGGATTATTAATCTTTCCTGCAGTGACTGTCTTGATGTTTTCTACCCAGCTCATGCTGCAGAGAACAGTGTACTGACCTCTGACTGGTAGAACATGTCGAGCAGACTATTACAAGGATCCAACGCTTTAGGGGAGCTAAAGTTTACTTGGTCTTCTTTGTCAAGTGCTACTAGTTTTATTGCATTACTTTCCCATTGCACTAGTTTTGTTTTATTGCACAAACACAAATGAAATGAAATTTACAAGAAGGATTCTTGTAATTATATAGCTGTGACATTCGTTTTGGCTGTTATGGCTTTTGTTTTGAAGCTATAGATTTTTAATAAAAGACCAAAATAACCATCATAACATTCTATAACGTTGCTTGGCAAAGTCTTGTTTGGAAGCTTTAGTAATTTGGCCACCACAATCTATTTTTTTCTTTTAGACACTTTGTCATTAGTACAGTGTGGACTCTACTGTGAAAAAAAAGCCACTTCTTAAAATATACACTGCCTGTTTTACTCTACACAAGACCAGAGGCGGAGCCAGACATTTGAAACACCCGGGGCTTAGCCCAAAAGGGTAGTATGCATGTGGGATTTTTTTTTTTTTTTTTTTTTTGGGGGGGGGGGTTAGAAATGAGTGAAAGATTAATAGGCTCTGTTTTGAGTTTTGTTCAAAAAAGAATGTCTTCTTATAGGGAAAAATATATATCACATGTGCAGGACACCTTAAACTAGTTTTTTAATTAAGCAGCAAGGCAGAACAAGGTCAGGGCTGTATCAAGACATGAGGACTAAACCCCAATTCAACCAGACCCAGAACTGATCCAGAATTAAAACAGGACTACAACAGTTCAAAATCAGGAGTACTTGGGATTTAACCAAGACAGAACCACAATCAGAACTAGATGATAGTAGCACTAAAAATCATCATAGACCTGCACTACACTTGTTTAATTCTACCAAAGTCCACTATTTAGATTGAGAAAAGTTTATATAATTATTTAGCCTTGTTGTGCAAACAAGCCTGCAAAACTTAATAAATATAGAATTTGAAAAATAACAAACCTAAAAAGAAACACTAGGTACGAGATACATGAGTACCTATGATACGGTGGTACTTTTGGCAAACGACCATTTGACTAACATGTGTGTCTCACCTGCTCTTGTTCCATCTCTGTTCTGTCCTCATTCTCCATCTCCCTCTCTGTTCCTCTCTCTCCCTCTGTGTGCTGACAATCATCAAATATACAGGTGAAACCAGATATTTACAAACTCTTCAGATCAAAACACAAACACTTTTTTAATTGCAACATCAAATCAGACTAAATGTTTATTTTTTTTGATTGATAAATATAAAAAACACATTTGTTAACTTTAAGAGTAAAGAGAGAAACTATCTGTATTTCTTAATTGTAAATGGCACCAAATTGTATTCAAAATTGAGCCACACTTATGGAGCTCCACAATTCTTTTTCTGGTGTTTTGGTTGATATCGCTTGGTTTTCCCATTTCAAAGAAACAGGCTCTGTGTTTTGCCTTATATGCATCCACAGCTGTGCCACCACTTTACTCACATGGACTCTACGAACCTATCAGAAGCTTCTTCAGCTCAGAATGGAATCGTCTGGAGTTTCTTATTAATTAACAATAAACTTAGTGTATATGTACTCCTAAATTTGATGAAAGTGATAAAAATAGATCTCTCTCTCTCTTTATTCTGACATTTAACTAATTCAAAATATATTTCAATATTTATCTAAAACAAAAGTTTACTCTAAATTGATGTTGTACAGTAAAAATATTTTATGTTTTCTCCCTAAAGTGTATGTAAATATCTGGTTACAAATGTGAATATCCTGCTGTGTACTGAAACCCCTCTTGTTTTGCATAGAAATATACTGAACAACATACAAAGCATAATATATAAAATAACATTTACCTGAGTTTTTTCTTTGAAAGAAGCCTCTAATGTCCATTCTTATATTTCAGTACATAACTGAAACCGATTTAGTCGGGGAGGGTAAGAACTGAAAATATGAAATAAACACACGTAAGCTAAGACTCTCTTAAAAAAATAGCATTTGTTCGGCTTTTCATTTCGCCATTTGTTGATTCACTTGAAGAGCGAGTAACGTAATATTGGTCAAGTGATCAGTTTGATATCAATCTTTCATGATGCACCGTCATATTTACATTATTTGTACAGTACGAATGATTTGCTTTGGTACCTGGTCAAACTTAAGCTCTCCTTAGTATGGCTGGCTCCGTTTCTCCAACAGCGCACTCACTGCTGGCAGCAGCTGCCCCACCCCCTCTCTCAGTCGCTTAGTGACTGAGCTCGGATCATACCAATATCAGGGGGGATTCACGCACAGTCGTAAATTCCCACAGTGTGCACTATGTGCTTCGAATATTGTGTGTACTTTTTGTTTTATACAGTTGTCAGCCAGGCATCTAACTATGAAAAAATTACACTCCAAAAGACCCCGGGCTTCTGACAAAACAACCCGGGCTTAAGCCCAGTAAGCCACCCCCACGCTCCGCCCCTGCACAAGACCGCAAATTATAAAATTCTCACTATTTTGCACTAAAGAAGACTTAAACTAGCAATTGAGACCATAGGCCCATCAGGAAGGTGTTTACTGAGGTTATGAATCATGTAAGGTAGGAGGTAATTTGCCCCTAGACTTTAATAAAATGCGATTTATTTTGCAAACACAACAATCCCCTACTGGCCATTCCAAAGAATGCACTTTTACACATTCACGTGAGCCTGCTATGTACATCTTTAGTACACATTTTTGGAATAAAACAGATAAAATATGTTAACAGTGCACAGTAGATGCACCTGTATCCCCTTTCTTCCCTTTATTTTTCTGTAAAGACAATCTATTGTTTTCTGAGGGGGCTCTAATTATTAACATAATCATTTCCCAATTGACAAATAAGCCTACGGTACCTGTTCCACTCTTTGTTATGCATTTTCACAAAATTTCACACCAGCCAGGCTCAAGCTCCAACAATAATACTTGTGTGTGTGTGTGTGTGTGTGTGTGTGTGTGTGTGTGTGTGTGTGTGTGTGTGTGTGTATATATATATATTTTTTTTTTTTAAAGCAATTATTAACCTGCCAATGCCATGACACCTGTGAAATAAAGTACCATGACACACACAGTAGTGGCCTTTTGAGGGGACGTGACAGTCACTGATATTGACAATACTGTGGAAGATGTTAAATAGTACAAAAATCTAAAGAAGAAGAACCCTTCACAGCAACCTGCAGCAACATTTAAGAAGAAATAAATACACAAAACACCTAACAGCTACTTATCTATGTCTTCGCTCCGGTGTATTAAAAAGACTTTTGCATGATATTTGTATAATATGTTCTCAATTATAGCAGTGTAATTTAAAAGGTATGCTATATTTATCTTAGTATTTTCTTTTCTTTTCTTGGTTTTTGCATATGCATTTTATTGCCGAAATGCACAAATGTTATTATATTTTTTTAACTTAAAAAATAATTTATATTAGGCTCAATTATTAATCTTATCGTGATTTTGGATTCTAATCATTAAATCAGTGTGACTGAGTGATAATTTAAAAGCGAGTTCCACCATCTAAGACGGAAGCGAAGGCAAAGCAAGCTGTTCCTAAATCAGCGTCAGACCACAAGCCTGCATGTGTTAATCATAGCTGTTCCCTGCACCACGCAAATTCATGTCCTAGACTAGCCTGGAAGAGGAACTGTACATTCAAAGACAGATATACAATGAAAATGTCTGCCACAGCAGAATCTGATGAGCTCATCCTTCAACATGGCTCATCCTTTGTGGTTTTAAAATACTTTGGATTTAGCACAAGTGATGTTGACATCAAGAAGAAATCATAAGCAGTTTTGGTTGCGTCACAAAGCAACTAAATTATTTATCAAAGCCCAGCTACTAGTGTGAATGATACAGCATGGCTGAATTTAGTAGAAGTAGGGACCATTTTGGTTATCAGCGTGCAACCCAATATTTATTCACTAATAAAATATATTTAGTGACTATTTTATGATTACATCATGTGATAAAACTACCATTAAATAAACATTAGGGCTAATTTTTCTTTTTTTTTTAATTTTTACTTTTTCCCTAACTTGTTTGTACTTGGGGAAAATGTTATCTTCTAATGTTTTAGCACCATGTATTAGACACAGTGTTGGTCAAGTTACTTGAAAAAAGTAATCAGTAACTAATTACTGATTACTTCCCCCAAAAAGTAATCCCGTTACTTTACTGATTACTTATTTTCAAAAGTAATTAATTACTTAGTTACTTAGTTACTTTTTAAAAACACGATTTACAACCTGAAGAGGTGATAAAGCGATAGATCTTTCAGCCCAATTCTACTTTTTCTGCATAATCCATCATACAAAATGTAATCAAATGGAAAAGTCTCTTTTTTTTAACTTGTTTTATCAGTTTTAATCTTTTAACTTTATGCATCAAGCAAAAATTTAATTATATGCAACATTCTCTGACTTGAATAAATTTGTTTAACATTTAAACCTATTTTCTGCACATTCTAGCACATAAAATAAAATATTTTTTGTGTTTACACTCAATCTTTCAAATAGATGCAAGTAAAACACAGCAGAAAATAAATAAAGTCAAAGACTCAGTGGTCCTGTTGCTCTATTTTCACCTGTAAAGCAGGACTAGGGTAGGCGGAGGTTTACCCTGGTGCAGGTGTGCCGCGGTCAGTTGAAGAATCCGCGAGTTTCTCTGTGAGTTTCCCATTACGTGGTAGCTCACTCGGTGCTTGCTTGGAAGTTTAGGGGGTTTTTTCGCTGTAAAAAGTTTTCTTCCCACGCACAACGGACGCTAATGTTTTTGTCACTTTTTATGGAATCAAACTCAAAGTAAGGTCAGTACTTCCACGCTTTAAACGCTGCACGTTCATACTCTCTCCCACAATCGATATATGATCCATTGTTGATCTGCACACAGCTGTTGTCACCAACGGCGCACTCGCTTACGTCACTGTCATGAGACATTCTCGCAAAAAAAATCATGGTTTTAGTAACGCAGTAACGCAGCGTTCCTATGGGAAAGTAACGGTAATCTAATTACCGATTTTGCAATAGTAATCCCTTACTTTACTCGTTACTTGAAAAAAGTAATCAGATTACGCGTTACTGCCCATCTCTGATTAGACATTCTTCTCAAATCAAGAATGTATGCATTTAATAAACAGGGAAAAAAAAGAAAATTCTGATTGGTGAAAGCAAAGATGAGACTTTAAATCTTTATTTAAATCTTATCATCAGTCGTAAATTTCTTCAACATGCTTCTGCTGCATTCATTTATTTATCAGCAAGAAGTCCATCTACAAATACAAGAGTACAGACATCATGTGGTGCGTTAATGGAATTCACAATGAGATGAAGTTCCTCAATGCAGAAGCACTCTCAGCAGACTCAGATTTAAGTTGTAGAATATTTTATCGTGTTTACTTTCTTCCAAGGAGAACAGGGCAACCACAGCCCTTGCAGGTCATATAATCAATTCCAAGGTTATCCTTCCACTGTGAGCGTTTTTACCCCTCAGACAAATTAGATTTTTTTCCTGTATTCAGGTAAGTTACTTTGTAATGTTTTGCCTACAGCTCAGGTTTCTGACCTTCACATGACTGAAGACACAAATAAGCATAATACAGGGAGATGGTAAAGAAGGATTTTGGGGCCATTAGGACAGACAAGTGGTGAAGACGGTCCTCAAGGCCAGTTATCCTGTAATAGAACAGAGTGCCTGACTTTGACTTATATACATAGGATGGGTGTTGAAAACCCCCTCTTGTAGCTGGTGACCAGGTTTGCACATATCAGGAGGGACTTTGGCTCACTCCTCTTTATACAAACTCTCTAAATCATTTAAGGTGATTGGCTGCCACTTGCCTAGTCGAAGTTTCAGCTCCTTCCACATAATTTCCAGAGGATTGAGGTCTGGAGACTGGTTAGGCCACTAGCCTACCTTAGTGTACTTCTTCTTTAACTACTTTGTTGCCTTGGTGGTATGTTTGGGTCACTGTCATGTTAGATAACCCATCTACAGTGTTCTGGCTGAGGGAAGGAGTATCTTGCCTAAGGTTTTACAGTACATGGCCCTATCCATTTGACCCTCAATGCAGTGAAGTTGCCCCGTACCAATAGCAAAAAACAGCTGAAAGCATAATTTTTCCACCTCCATGCTTGATGATGTACATGGTGTTCTTTGGATCATACTTAGCAGTTCTCTTCTTCTAAACACGATGGTTTGAGATGATGCCAGAAGCTTGATTTTGGTTTCATTTGACCACATCACTGACCACCCACACCTTCTCTGAATCACTTAGATGTTCATGAGCCTGTGCAAGTGCCTTCTTGACCAGGGGGACCTTGCAGGTGCTTTAAGATTTTGGTCCTTTATAGCATAGTGTGTTACCAATGGTGTTCTTGGTGACTGTGGTCCTAGCTGTCTTCAGATCATTAAAAAGCTCCTCCTTTGTAGCTTTGGGCTGATCCACTACCTTTCTCATGATCATCTCATGATCAGCCACACACTTCCATGGGACTCCTGACCAAAGGCAAATCATGGTCATTTCTTCTATTTCTGAATAACTGCACCAGCTGTTGTCATCTTCTCATCAAGTTTCTTGCTGATGTTTTTGTACTTCATCCCAGCCTTATGAAGGTCTATAGTCTTGTCCCTAACATCCTTTGACAGCTCTATGGTGGTGGTTAGAATGGAAGAAATTAATTCTATGGACTGTTGTATGTTATACACAAAATGAGTTCAGATCAGGGGTACATGTGCGAGACATAATGTGGATTGCACAACACTGGACATTATATTCTTCATTTCCAGTTAATACTTGTACAGCTGCTGTTATTGTGTATATATTTATTTATATTTCTTCATACATTCTTATATAGTTCTATATTGTGTATTTTGTTGTACAGTTATTTTATTTTCAACTTTAATTTATATATTTTATCTTATTCTTTCCCAGTTAAATTTAACCTTCATTCTAATTTGTGTTGTACAGTTATTTCATTTTTAACCTTAATTTATATTTTATTCCTTCCTAGTTTAATTTACCCTTTTTAATTTTTCATATTTATTTCCTATCTTATTCATAGCCTTTTCCTTTTTTGTTTTCTTTAGGTCACGAGCAGTTGTCCAAGCATTTCACTACATATCGTACTGTGTATGACTGTGTACGTGACAAATAAAAATTTGAAATTTGAGACTGACTGATTGGCTTATTGACTCATTGTAATATATGTCAGTGCATTTTTATTCTGGATTTTTTGGCGAATAGTCTCTCTTTCCATTAAAATGAAACTAGCATAAAAATAAGAGACTGCTCACTTATAAAGAAATGAACAAACGTATAAATTCAGCGGGGGATCAAGTAATTATTTCCCCCACTGTAGGGCCTTTCTTTTTTAGTATATCTTTTGGTGCTTTTTAGCCTTTATTGCAATAAAACAATGGAAAGAAGACAGGAAAGCTGGGAGAAAGACCAAGGGAGTTGCAGTGTAAAAGGCCTGAGAGCAGACTCAAACTCGAGGCTCGTCATTAATGTCACAGCATATGAGTCACCTACTCTAGTGGTTCTCTAGTTCTAAAACAGAAAGAGAGAAACTGTATAAAAGTCAGTATTACTGTGCGTATGTCTTGGCTTTTATTGCAAAAGTCAAGGACAAGGAGAAGCCATTTTTTGCATCGCTTGGTTTCCTCTAAGGCTCAGGCAGACACCGTTGTTTATTTGTGTTCGGTACAGTATGTTGTCAGTATTTAAATACCGCAATCATCGGAATTAAAGTTCTTTCATTTTCAAGTGCCTGCCCCCTTTCCCAACTCTCTGATGTGCTTGAGAAAACACATTGCAGCTCTGCTAGGCAGACAGTTGTTAATCCTACAGAACATTTTCCAAGTGTCATATTTTGTCATTTAAAGACAAACTACAACTGAACAGATGCAAAATAAATAAATAAAAGAAATACATTTAAAACCAACACAAAAAAACCCCAGAAAGATTTTAAATACAAGAATGAGACATAAGTGCAGGATGATATTTTTTCTTCATTGTGCTATTCAGTATATCATATGGTTAAAACCTTTAAAAAAATCACTTCATCTTGCAGTCTTGTTTGTAAAGGTTCCCTCTCACTGTCTTGAAGGATGGTGGCCATAGTCCCAATATGCACTTGCCCCCTCCTTCAGCCCCTGTGTGCTTTATTGCCTTTTTGGCTATATACCATTTCTTTAATTCTTTTTGTTCCCCAAAATGACATGATTAGCTGCATCAGTGACCCTCTACTGCTCATTTCTTTCTTTTGTTTCAAATACGAAGTCCCAGACCTTCAAACCATATCTTTTCATTCCTCTACTTTTTTTTTTTTTTTTTTTTTTAATTCTGCTGTTTCAATTTCACAGTCAGTGAAACTGAAGCTGCTTTAGGGTCTTTTCCTTCAACTCCAGTGACTTCTACTTATTCTACTTATACTTCTACTTATTGCCTAAATGATAATGTCAGAAAAATTAGGCTACTATTAATGGGTTTTATATTAATATTTCACAAAGCATTTTAGGGTAAATGTGTTGGCGATAGTTTTATGCGCACACACAATTTCACAATCGCTTTTTTACATTTTGATGAGAAACAATTAGATTTCTATTGCTTTGATTTCACATGAAGATATCAAAGCAACAGAAGCCTTCCTAGTTTTCTTTGTGCAAAATAGATTATTGTAGTTATCAGATAGCAATAAGCAGTATTCCATTTACGTATGGAAAATACACATAAGTTACAGTAACACTCTGTCTAACATGTGGCAGCCTGCAAAAGACATTGACTGCTGTTTATTCAAATCTAAAAGAAATAAGATGTGATTGCATCTGTGGAGCAGTAATGAAAAACAGGTGTCAAGTCTAGTGCTTAAAATCTTCCATCTGCACTGGGCTAAAAAAGCACAACAAATTTAGAATGTCCAATGCAATGCATCAATTACTGCATCCAGTGCCTTCAGGGCTTTTCACTCTCTGAATGTGGAATGAGGAAGCACAACAGCTCTCCCTCTGTGACGCATTGTTCACTCATCTTTTTGCCCATGTGTTACCTTTAAATTCATTAAACGGAAAAAGGGGGAAACTATACCAAAAAAATGCTAAGATCAAAGTGCACTTGAAACATGACAAAGAGAGGGGAATCATGTCTTGAGTCAGCAGTCCTGCTGTGGATCACATCCAGATACATTTGCTACACCTTTCCTGTGCACGGCAGCAGTAATGGTGCCCCCTGGCCAGGACTGTGTGCTCAACTCACTGTGATGTGGAAAGCACCGAGGACAGGAGGCAGGAACACATTTTAACCCACGCTCCTGACATCCATCTAGCCCTTGACACCGCAGGCGCAGACCTGTCTCCTCTGCTCAACAACAACATGGTGGATCACAATCACAGTGCCCGACTTAGCTCTCAAACCACACACAAACAAGGATAGGTGCTACACAAAGCTAAGCGTACTACACAAAGTTACCTCATATGACAAATTTATGCACGGCTCTTATGTTGGTAAAAAAATAAAGAAATAATCCAAAACACATGTGAGAAAAGTCATAAAAATTTAAAGATGCACTTGGATTAGGTCTCTACATTTCTTTATGTCTTTGATTTGTTTTCTTTATGTCTTGCTGTTAGAATAGCAACCACATATATATGACTTGCACTGACTAGTAAACAGTAAGTAACAGTTATTAATAAAAAAAAAATTTAGCTAAACAAAATGACACACTATAAATGCTTCAGAAAGGTATTCATTTCACAAGGTGATGGGAAATTTAATGTTGGGTATAAAGTTCATACAAGGATGGATTACATGCAAATTAAAGAGACTCTTAGAAAACTGTACATTGAGCTATCCTGACACACTCACTGATCCTGCCACACTGCTGATGAGGTAAAAACACTACTTAAAAGATCCAAAACTAACTCCAGTGTTGATCGTCTTCCTCTTTCCTTAGCTGTTCACAAAAAATCTATTCGGAGAGCAAAGTGTATGTGCAGGCGATTAACTCCAGCTAATGATAATGAATTACTGCTAGCTGCCCACCAAAACTATGGGTCCCTATATAACTCCCAAACTGGCTAAAGATTGGACGAAGAATCTCGGCCTTACATCATTAATGGTTCTTGGTGACTTATTTTAAAATCAAAAACTTGTTAAGGGTCTCAATTATGTCATTATTGCAATATCATACTAACTAGCCTAATGTGCAATACAAAGAAAAAAGAAACGTTCTTCCTTTTGACAATGCCTCCTTTTTTCTAACATGACTCTGACAAGCTTGCATAACACAAGGACAAATAAGCCAAAGTTAGGTATGCTTCAATCTTCTGAATTTTTAACCTTCAATCTAATACAGCAGGAACTGCACATGGCTTCATGCTATTACACAGTGGATGTGCTGTTGTGAAGGATTTCCTAATTTGGAAATTGTGAAATTATAGGTTAACATTAGGAGCTCACATATATCTTTAAAAAAGCCAGAATAACCCAATAATTATACTGTTTCTCTTCATGTCGTGTAAATATGAAATATCATTCCTAGTATATTGTGTATACAAAATAAAGTGATGGAAATCTTTTTCATGAAGGCTGGTGAAAATGCAGTAAAAATAGACATAACACATAAAGCATCCATTGATCAGGTACTACAGCTCCTAGATGTTTTAAATATCCATTAGTTATATGATATCATCAGTTATTATGCAGCACTCATTGATCGCCTGTTGATTAAACTTAATGAGATAAAGGCTGTGGGCCTCTGGGGATTCTGCCTACCACTGACCAGCTCTGTGTGTGTGAGAAAGAGGGTGTGTGGGAGTAGGAGTAAGATGACCTGCCCTGACCTCCCACTTGCCACATAATGAAAAGCTGTCTTTTCTCAGGCAGAAACTCCATGACCTCAATATCCTTCAAACTTAGAATGCTGGAAACAGCCGACCCTCTTTGCAGGACTCTCTTTCTTCTCCATCTTCCTCTCCCTTTTTTTGCACAGACAAATAGACACATATGATATCACAAAGGATATTACATTGAGCGGTTGATCAAGCAACTTCCTAAGGGTGCATTTACCTTAATCTTAATTATGTAAGTAATTTACTCCCCTTTCCTTGCTCAATTTCACATGGCTGATGTTGCTGGATGGTTGCAGGTAACATAAACTCTTGGCATGTGTCACCTTTTTATTACTAATTACCACAACAGCCAGAGTTGGCAAAAGTACAGGCATTCTGTACTTAAGTAGAAGTAGAAATACTAGTGCTAAAAAATTGGAGGAGGAGAGGACTTTGGTGGTTTTAGTGCGCAGGAAGAAGAGAAAGTTGGTGGTGAATGACTGACTTTTCTTCTTGTTGAAGCCGTGTCACTGCACCTGAGCCTAAAAGGTAGGCCGAATCAATTTTTCTGGTGTGCTGTAGGTTATTGTTATGTACTACATTTGTTACTCATTTATGAAGCACAGTACATGTTTTGTACTTGTAATTACCGGTACTTGTACATATACCCTAAAAAGTTGTGCAAATATGTACCCATAACTTGTTTTTCAAAATATTAATAAAGGTGATGTCTCCAAATAGCCTTCTCCTTCCTGACAATTCGCTTTGTGCATATTCTCTTACATATGATAAGTCAACATTGAAACACCTGCGGCTTTTAGTCAGGTGCGGCTAATGTATGTACAAAAAAGGATTTTCCCCTGATTTTAGCTTGTGCGGCTAATATTCAGGTGCGCTCTGTAGTCCGGGAAATACGGTACATATATATATATATATATATATATATATATCAGCCACTGACATAAAGACAAGAAAGCTCCTTACCATGCATGGAAGGTTTCACCCCAAGTCCAGCACCCTGAGGCTGTACGCTAAGTGGAAGGAAGGGGGCCAGGGACTGGTGAGTGTCAGCACAACAGTCCAGGATGAGACAACATCCAAGAATACATTGGGAAGATGACCCCAACTGACCGAGTGCTCAGTGAATACCTCAGGCAGCAGAAACCCAAGAAAGAGGAGGGAGACGAGGAACCATCATGGAAGGACAGGCCCCTGCACGGTATGTACCACCGGCAGATAGAGGAGGTGGCTGATATCCAGAAATCCTAGCAGTGGCTGGACAAAGCTGGACTGAAAGACAGCACAGAGGCACAAATCATGGCAGCACAAGAACAAGCTCTGAGTACAAGATCCATAGAGGCTGGGTTCTATCACACCAGGCAAGACCCCAGGTGCAGGCTGTGTAAAGATGCCCCAGAGACAATCCAGCACATAACAGCAGGATGCAAGATGCTAGCATGCAAGGCATACATGGAACGCCATAACCAAGTGGCCATCATAGTGTACAGGAACATCTGTGCCGAGTATAACCTGGAAGTCCCGAGGTCAAAATGGGAGATGCCCCCAAGGGTGATGGAGAATGACCGAGCTAAGACCCTGTGGGACTTCCAGATACAGATGGACAAAATGGTGGTGGCTAACCAACTGGACATAGTGGTGGTAGACAAACAGAAGAAGACAGCCGTAGTGATCGATGTAGCGGTTCCGAATGACAGCAATATCAGGAAGAAGGAACACGAGAAGCTGGAGAAATACCAAGGGCTCAGAGAAGAGCTCGAGAGGATGTGGAGGGTGAAGGTAACGGTGGTCCCCGTGGTAATCGGAGCACTAGGTGCGGTGACTCCCAAGCTAGGCAAGTGGCTCCAGCAGATCCCGGGAACAACAGCGGAGATCTCTGTCCAGAAGAGCGCAGTCCTGGGAACAGCTAAGATACTGCGCAGGACCCTCAAGCTCCCAGGCCTCTGGTAGAGGACCCGAGCTTGAAGGATAAACCGCCCGCAGGGGCGTGCTGGATGTTATATATATATATATATATATATATATATATATATATATATATATATATATATATATATATACACACACACACACACACACACACACACACACACACACACACACACACACACACACACACAATGGGTCAATGTGGGGAAATACAACTCACAATAATTTCTTTTTAGAGCTTTAGTAGATTTTCTTAGTGTACAAGCAGTGATTAGCTGAACCGCTGCTCTCTGTAGATGTACACAATTTAATTCAAGCAGAAGTCTGCAGATGTTTCATGAGTTCTCCTGGCTGATTTCCATCCTCTATACTGAGAGTACGCTGTTTATGCTGTCTTTTTTCTAGATGGTATAAAGTTGGTATGAAGGTTGGAATTCAGTAAATGAATGTAAGCATCATCAGCTAAAATATATGTTGATTATTGCTACAATCTAACCTCTCTTCTTTCTCTTCCGTCTTGTCTTTCTTATCTTTCTCATCTCTGAGTGAAGTTAGCTTGCTTTCTTTTCACTCCCTGTGAAATACAGCAGCTTGACCTTTAGCTAGCAACACACCGTTTGTGCTTGGGGATGTTTGTTGGGCTGATAGAAATGTTGCATTTGACGTTACCTGCCGCAACACGTTACTCCCTTTATGTTTACTCGTCTTCAGTAACTAGTATATGCTATCCAGTGTTGTGGAAAAAAAAAAGTCCCACTTTTAACTCCTGACTTTGGAACACATGATCTCTTTATAAATGATTAGGACGAATAGGACTGACATTCATGCGTTACTGTTTAGGATCAAATCGGTTTGATGTTTGGAGGCTTGCAGTGACAAGAAATGATAACTCCCCCAAATCCGTTAAATCAAAAGTGACAAGCCCATTTTGAAAATGTGAGAAGTAGAAAGTATAGATGTTTGTTTAACAATGTAGGGAGTAAAAGTAAAAAGTACTCAGAAAATAAAACTACTAGAGTAAAGTACAGATATCTGAAAATTCTACTTAAGTACAATAACAAAGAACTGATACTTTTGTCCGTTACTTCCCACCTCTGACAACAGCCATAATATCTACAATGAATTTTCAGGATGTGTTTATGTAGAGACAACGGTGAGGGAAGAAAAGATTGGTTGATTTTGCTCATACCGTTGACAATTTACGTGGAGTGGAGGATAGTATAACCAAAAGACAGAGGGGCTGTCAGGTCAGACAGCCAAGGACGTGAGGATGAAACAACGCCGTACCAAGTAAATGAGTGCTCAGAAGAGAAGCTCATGTACCATCTTTCCAACCCGCTGCATGCCTGTTTGGCGGTCTCCTCCCCTTGTCTTCCTCTCAGGAGATAAGAGAAAGAGAAAAAGACAAAAATTACTTGTGAGTGAAATGGTGTGAAAAAAGAAAGGCCTAGAGCAGTGGCAACATCCACAGAGGAAATGGCATTCCTCTGGAGGAGGCGGCCTCTGTCCTCTATTTGACGAAATAGGGAGCGAGTTAAAGAAAGGGTGAAGGAGGCAGTAATGTGAAGGTTGAAACAGGTCAAAAGAAAGATGGTGAGGGCAGAGGGATTAAGACAAATGGCAGGGACTCATTTCACACACACGGAAAAAAGATCTATCTATCTATCTATATATATCTATATATCTATCTATATATATCTATATATATATATATATATATCTATATATATATATATATATATATATATATATATATATATATATATATCTCACTGGCCTTCTAAAATGTAGCATCACTCTCACCCAGATACTGTTGTGGAACATCTAACAGGAATAATGAGCTACCTGAGAATAATGATACAAATACAATTAAATTTTGTAATGGAGCCCCATCAACATGGTTAATTATCTAAATTAAATATAAACCAACAAAGTCTTCAAAGTGGCCTCAGCCACACAGGGACCATGTTTCTAAAAGATGCATATCAGATGCTGTACCTTTAGCTTATTCTGATCTTTACCTTTTCCCCCCTATGTTAGCATTGTATTCAAGTAGTTTATTTAGTTCAATTTTATTTATACAGCACCAAATTAATACAACAGTTAGCTCAAGGCACTTTATATTGTAAGGTAGACCCTATAATAATACATACAGAGAAAAACCCAATAATCACATGACCCCCTATGAGCGAGCATTTTGGCGACAGTGGGAAAGAAAAACTCCTTTTTAACAGGAAGAAACCTCCACTAGAACCTGGCTCAAGGAGGAGCGGCCATCTGCCACTACCGGTTGGATTGAGGGGAGGAAGACAGGCCAAAAAGACATGCTGTAGAAGAGAGCCAGAGATTAAAAACAAGTATGATTCAATGCAGAGAGGTGTATTAACACAAAGTGAGTCAATAAGGTGACTGAAGAAGAAATACTCAATGCATCATGGGAATTCCCCAGCAGACTAAAGCTATTGCAGCATAACTAAGGTAGGATGCAGGGTCACTTGATCCAGCCCTAACTAAATGCTTTAGCAAAAAAGGAAAGTTTTATGCCCAATCTTTAAAGTAGAAGATGGTGTATGTATCCCAAATCCAAATGAAGGCTAGTTTCACAGAAGAGCTGAAGGCTCTGCCCCCTATTCTGCTTTAAATACTCTAGGAACCACAAGTAAGCCCAGAGTCCAAGATCAAAGTGCCCTAATGGGGTTATATGGTACTATAAGGTCATTAAGATGAAATGGGGCCTGATTATTCAAGACCTTCTATGTGAGGAGCTGGATTTTAAGTTCAATTCTGGGAGGCAATGAAGGGAAGACAATATAGGAGAAGTATGCTCTCTCTTTCTAGTCCCTGTCAGCTCTCTTGCTGCAGCATTTTGTATTAGCTGAGGGGTTTTCAGGGAGTTTCAGGCTAGGAGTCCAGCCGAGAAGTAACAAATCCATAAACTAGTTTTTCAGCATCACTGTGAGACAGAATCTTTCTAACTTTAGAGATATTGCTCAGACGGAAGAAAGCACTCCTACATATTTATTTATTATGTGCTTTGAAGGACATATTCTGAAAATTTGAGTCTATTTCATAGATTCAAACCACTGTAGCAACTAGAATACTAGAAAAATTTGCATTTCCTGCGAAAATGCAGTGTGGATGCATTAAAGCTGAAGCTGTATGCAAAAACTAGCTGAAAAAGCTGAAAAGTTGCAGAAATTGTAAAAACTTTGCAGAAGCAAAGGAACTTTGCTAAAATGGAATAACTTAGCAGAACTGCAATATCTTAGAGGAAACATAATACTTGGCAGAAATACAATAGCATAGCAGAACTTAGCAGAAATATTGTAACTTACCAGAAACATGATAACTTCTCAAAAATACAAGAATTTAGGAGAAATAGTATAAGATAACAGAAAGAATATATTTAGCCAAAAATACTTAAGCATTACAGAAACACTATGATTTAGAAAAATAGTACAACATAGCAGAAATACTGTGATTTACCAGAGACACTGTGATGAACTATGAATATTGTCATTTTAAATTAATACTATGTTTTAGCACAAATACTATCATTTGGCAGAAATACTATGTTTCAGCACAAATATTATAACATAGCAGAAATACAATTATATAGCAGAAGTGCTGTATTTAGAAAGAAAAATATAATATAGTAGAAATAGTATGATTTAGCAGAAATACTGTAATCAGTACATATACTGTAACATGACAGAAATTCCTCCACTTAGTAGTAATACTTTAACATAACACAAATGTTATGATTTGGCACAAAAATCATGATTTGTCAGAAATACTTTAGCAGAAATACTATGATTGAGCAGAAGTACTAAGATGTAGTAAAAGTACTTTGATTTAACAGAAATACAATTATGGAGGAGTAATACTTTAAAATGGGAGAAATATTGATACACACAAACATACACAGAGCCTAAAGGGAACAGTATTTGTGCCATGGAGTGTTAACAAGAATGTGAGGTCCATATTAGAAAAGCTGGTAAAATCATAAAAGTTTGAATTGTAATAAATAATGAATATGAATTACTGGTCTGTGATAATTTGTAGTGAAAAAAACATGTTGACCAAGGTAGAATCGAACCCACGACCTTTGGTTTGCAGACCTGTGTCATTACCAACTGCGCCACTGGGAAAGAGAGCGGTGCCTTGAAAAACAGGGTGATGAGCAGTCAGAATTAGATCGCGGTGAGAGGTGAAAAACGCCGTTTTTTGGAGTTACAAAACGTCGTGTAACTCAAAAACTAGGTGGACTAGAAGCATAATTCTTGTACTGGGTGAATCAGCGGACTTTGGTGTACTTTGACTGCGATTTTCATTGCTCTCTGTACATCCGAGATATGACGAGAGAAGAAACGGCAGACCTCAGATATGATTGGCTGGCTGGGAAGCCGTGCAGGCCCTGATATGTGCATTTGAATGTCTGAGTCCTCACCTTTCAGAAATATATAGAAATAGTATGATTAAGCATAAATACTACATTTAGCAGAAATACTATATTACAGTTTTTTCCAGTCGCTAACAAGCGTTTGTCCAAACAGTTGTCACATTTGCAAAACTCTAAACACAATTAGCACAGCATCGGTCTGTTGTGGCCATACCATTCTTACATTTCATGTCGTGTTCACCCAATATGCAGTCAGTGAACACATTTCCACAATGCTTACATTTTCTTAACAGACAAGCTATACCTCCCAACAAAATTATGGACTGTTTTTGTAGTATTTACGAATGTTAACACACAACATCCCACAATAGCAAAAACAATATTCCAAACCGTAGATACAGTATAAAAACCTCTGCTTCTGCAATGATATCAGTACAAAAACAATATCAATATCAAAAATATATATCAGCTGATAATAAACAAACAATTGAATAATTGACACACAGCTGATTTATGTTGGGTAAATTGGGCCAACGACAGCTTCTTCCATTCTGGCTTAGACTCAGTGGGGTTTATAAGGCAAGACCTTGAGGAGTGATGTTTTTGGAAACAAAAAAAAGACAAACACTGTAATGTCTGGTCGAGGAAGAGTAAGAGCAAGGGGCCCAGGGAGAAGAGCAGGCCCAAGGAGAGGGCAAGGTAGAGGTGTAAGAATGCGTGGTGGTGGCATTCCAAGGGCTGCAAGAACAGTAGTCAGTGATGAAATTCGTGCCACTATCATTGACCATGTAATCAACCATGGTCTTTCACTAAGAGAGGCTGGTGAAAGAGTGCAGCCCAATTTGAGGCGGTCAACGGTTGCCTCCATTATACGCATCTTTCAACAAACCAACAGGTAAGTATTGCATTTTACATGGATTGTTTCTATTCTCACTTGACATGTCAATATGGTCATACAGTAATGCATATGTTGAATTTTTTGTCTTTCTAAAGAATGCAACGTCTTCCACCCTCTGGGGGAAGAGGAAAGCTCCTCAGTAATGATCAGGAGCTTGCCATTGTGGAAATGGTTACTGCAAATAATGCAATAAAACTGCGTGAAATACAAACCAGAATTGTGGCGGACCATGAGATATTCGACAATATCGATAGAATCAGCCTCACAACCATTTCGCGGACATTGTCCAAACATAGAGTGCGGATGAAGCAGCTCTACACTGTTCCCTTTGAGAGGAACAGTGAGAGGGTCAAGGAGCTACGACGACAATATGTCCAGGTACAGTGTATATTCAATCCAATGTCCAGTTCTATAAGCTTTGCACTTTGCAAGTAGGTAACCTACACAATACTAGGTTACAGTACAGTATGGTATACAGTACTAACATGACTTACATAAACTTTGTTTCAGAGAGTTATGGAATTGGAGGCCAACCAGGCCCCTCATGAATTCATATACATCGATGAGGCAGGATTCAATCTGGCCAAAAGGCGTCGACGTGGACGGAATGTAATTGGAAAAAGGGCCACAGTTGATGTGCCAGGACAGAGAGGGGCAAACATTACCATGTGTGCAGCAATTGCAAATGCAGGATTACTCCTTCACAAATGTCAGGTTGGACCCTATAATACAGAGCGCTTGCTTGCCTTTCTCAATGATCTCCACCAGCGCCTGGTTCCAGAGCAAGGTCAGGAGGGTGAAAACATGAGGACCTTTGTAATTACCTGGGACAATGTGGCTTTCCATCACTCGCAAGCAATAACAACATGGTTTGAAGTCCACCCAAGACTGGTAAGTCTCTTCCTTCCACCCTATTCACCTTTCCTCAACCCCATAGAGGAGTTCTTTTCTGCATGGAGGTGGAAGGTTTATGACCATCAGCCACATGACCAGATGTCCCTCCTCGAAGCCATGGATGCTGGCTCCAGGGACATCACAGTTGACGATTGCCAAGGGTGGATCCGACATACCAGGCGGTTCTATCCCAGGTGCATCGACTTGGATAACATCAGATGTGATGTTGATGAAAAAATGTGGCCTAACCCTGAAGATCGCAGAGATTAGATGCAAAGTTTTTGCCTTTTTTTTAGCCCCCCTCCCCCTCCCCCCCTTTTGATCTTGGCTTTTTGCTGTTGTTTTTTTGTTCAGAATGCTCTTGTGTGTTTCATGGATATTTTGTTCACTGTAAGCAATACTGTAAAACTTTCTCTGTCCTATCATACTGTGTTTCTACTGTACCTCCTGTAGTAAACAGTAAAGAAACAAAAACTTGTTTGCTTTTTACTGGAATGCTTTTGAATGTGAACATTACTGTACATGTGGACATACAGTTACCAACCAAGACATTTCTGGTGTCAATATGGTGGATTGCATGTTTCGCATGCAAATACCTGTGAAACTGAAACATAAAAGTCTATGCAGTTTTTGTAATGTCAATAATAGCCAGTATTTTGAAACCTGGTGTACTTTGATTGACTGCATGTACCTTGTGAAGTGAAAACAAGTGTTATTCTTTGACAGACTAATTTCATTTTGAGTCAGATTTATAGTGTTTTTGTACAGTTAGTGTGTGCAGAGAAAGATGTGTTCTATTTTGAAATGAAGAGTTAGTATATATTTAACAAAATGTATTTTTGAGAAGAAAATTATCCATTTGGCCAATTGTGTTTTGTAGGTGTGAGTCTGTGTTAAGAGTTTAGAAAAAGTATCTGAAGTATGGGTAGGCGCTTGTTAGCGATTGAAAAAAACTGTAAGCACAAATCCTATAAAAAGCAGAAATACTATATTAAGCACAAATCCTATAAAAAGCAAAAATACTGTAATATGATTTGGTAGAAAAACTATAATTAATCAGAAATACTATATTTGGCAGAAATACTATATTTAGCACAAATTTATAAAATAGCAGAAATAGTATGATTTAGCACAATAGTAATAACTTAAACAGAAAAATTGGAAATGCTGAACATGCTGAGGGTCCCTCAAATATACTTGTTAAATGAAAAAAATCAGCAAAAAAATATATAACAGCCACACAATCACAAATATGTACATATAAGGAAACACACATGCACAGAGAGACACACACACACACAGGATCCAATTCAGTCAACCAGTCTAAATATATTGAATTTGAATCTTACAATGAGATCATCCCATTAAAAGTCTCTCTCTCTCTCTCTCTCTCTCTGTCACACACACACGCTGGGTGAGAGAAGTAAGTTTCTAGCTCAGTCAAGCAGCCTGGGAGCTGTTGAATTTGAATCCACCAATCAGTGAGCCTGCGCACTTTTTCCCGCCAAAACAGGTGCTTCTGTTTACACACGCAGCACAGAGAGACACAGGATTTTTGCAGTCTATTTCTCATAATGACGACTCCCCTCAAACAAATGACCATAATTTCCTAACCGTAGGGGCTAGAACGGTCATTCTTACACCGTTTTGTTCAGAAGAGATTGGGGAATCTTCAAGTGTTGACAATTTATCATTAAAATATGAATTTTTAGAGATATATGACATGGATGACTTGTTGACTTAGAAGCCATGAATTCCCCAATATGCAAATTTGAATGCCTCAGCCCACATATATGATTGGCTGGCTGGGAAGCCGTGCAGGCCCTGATTTGAATTCCTCAGCCCTCAGATCTGATTGGCTGGCTTAGAAGTCATGAAGGCCCCAATATGCAAATTTGAATGCCTCAGCCCACATATATGATTGGCTGGGAAGACGTGCAGGCCCTGATTTGAAAATTTGAATGTCTCAGTCCTCACAGAGGATTGGCTGCCTGGGGACCTGGCAGAAATATATAGAAATAGTATGATTAAGAATAATTCCTACATTTAGTAGAAATACTATGTTTTAGCACAAATACTATAAAAAGAAGAAATACTATAATTTAGCAGAAATACTATATTAAGCACAAATCCCATAAAAAGCAAAAATACTGTACTATGATTTGGTAGAAAAATTATAATTAATCAGAAATACTATATTTGGCACAAATCTTATAGAATAGCACAAATAGTATGATTTAGCACAATAGTAATAACTTACACAGAAAAATTGGAAAAGCAAAATGGACTGCTGAAAAAATGCTGAACATGCTGAGAGTCCCTCAAATATACTTGTTAAATGAAAAAAATCAGCAAAAAAATATATAACAGCCACACAATCACAAATATGTACACATAAGGAATCACACATGCACAGAGAGACACACACACAAGATCCAATTCAGTCAACCAGTCTAAATATATTGAATTTGAATCTTACAATGAGATTGACTCCATTGACTTTCTATGGAGAGTTTTGCGACTTTGTGTTGGTCTGAGGAGATTTGCCAAAATTCTATAAATTCCACAACAATGATAGTGACATTTCCTGAAAGCCAGCAAAAATACCTGCGTTTTGATGTATAATTTGTGGAAGTTGAGTGAAAATTGAGCAAGTAGCAAACAGTTGTTTGGACATGAAGAGAAGACTGCAAAACCTTCAGTGGCACACTGGAAGCCAAGAGCATAGCAACCATAACAACGCATGTATTTTGTGAAAAATCACAATTTTGCAACTCAAAACTTTAAGAGGCATAAAAGTAAAACGGTAAAAGATTTGAAAAAGCTGATTTATACCTGAATAGCCCAATAATTTGAGAACATTTTAAAGTTTGAATGGTTGTTCTAGGTGAAAATATGAGGAAGTAGTTAAGTTTCAAAAACAAGCAAATTTTAGCAGAATTGCAGAAGTTTCCCATTCATTTGAAATTAAAGGAAAAAAGCTTAATATTTTAAAATGTATAATGGTGAAAAATACCAAAAGACATAGTCGTCATTAGCAGAAATAGCAGAATAGTTTAAAATTTGAACGGTGAAAATAGCACAAAAATTGTGGAAATAGATCCACGGCGAAAAGTGTACGGAAACATCAAGAAGGAACTCAATAGTGTGGATGCTTAACGCATCCACACAATTATGGTCAACAGTATTGAACATTGCACTGAGGTCTAGCAGGACAACCACAGAAATGAGTCCACTGTCAGAGGCCATAAGAAGATCGTTAGTAACCTTCATTAAAGCTGTTTCTGCACTCTGATGAGCTCTGAAACCTGACTGAAACTCTTCAAATAAGCTATTCCAAGGCATCGAAGAAGATAACAGTGGGTGAATTCTATTCATAAACTTAGCAGTGGGGAATAGATTTCATCACAGTAGATGTGTTTCTGAAAGTGCTGTAACTGTGTAATCTAGTATTGTAAATGTAAATGTAAAGCTGAGCACTAAGTCAGATAAAAAGTCTGAGAAATCAGACAGAAATTGTTTGTAAGATCCAGGTGGCCGATAGATGATAACAATTAAGACAGTTTTTTTTTCCAGCTAGCTTGGACAAGACTAAGTTTCAGGCTTTAAAATTAAGTATAACTTTTTCTGGATCTTTGGTTGATTAATAAGCTGGTCTGGAAGATTGCTGCCACACCAACCTCTTGACCTTCTGATAGTGAGTATGACTCGGGGGTTTTGATTCACTTAAACTAACATAATCATCCTACTGTGACCAGGTTTCTGTAAGGTAGAGTAAACTGATTTGTTGATTAAATATTAATGTACTACCAGGGACTTGGAAGAAAAAAACCTAATGGAACAGGAAGTGATACTCTACTGCAGAGAGAGCGAACATCAAGTGACAGCGCCACTCAAAGGAGAGGGATGTAATAATGCCCAGTTAGCTGCCCAGTCCACACAGCGAATTATTCACTGTGTGGATTGGGCAGCCTATTAACTTTGGAAATTATACTGAGATGTTTTAAATAAGATATGGGGTCGGATCATAAATATAAATCTTTGTGTCTTTGTGTGTGTCCCTTTCAATCTCCCACAGTTCTCGGTCCAGTGCTGTACCAGTAAAAAATGTAAAGTTTAAAATTTGAAGTTTGCAGGTATTTGTTGATGTTATATTTGTATGTGAGGCGGCAGTTATTGATTCTTGTAAATACCACACTAACAAACACCAGAAGACAGTTTTCCCCTCTCAGTATGAATATCATCAATGGTATAAAATGAGACGAGTCTAGAATAGATTTAGTGCTTCAGTCAAACACAAGATGAAATCATCCAGACAAGGACAGAAGATGTTACAGGGGATAAAAAAAGGCAATGAGCAGAGTCCCAGCCTCCTCTCATGCTTTAATGCAACTGTTGTTTTCCTTTTGGTTTCCTTTGGCTTTTTTGTCAGTTAGTGTTGGAGCACTGAGCCTGTGTGAGCTATTTCAAAGTGAGCTTCTTGCCTTGGGCTAGTGGTGTGTACCACTCTGTGATCACCCCCCCTCCGTAACACACACATTCACACCCATCACTACTGTTAAGAGCCATCTGGGCCCAGTGATCAAAGGAGAGTAAAGCAGGGGGCTTGGAGGACATCTCTGATTACTACTGCCTAAGGCAGGCCACCTAGTCCCCGTCAGCCTTATTCCACCACCATCATCATCATCAAGCACTGCAATCAATATGCTGCTACAAGGCTATGTAAGAGTCACTGCCACCCTCACTTATCATTCATACTCGCATAATATAAGAAGATGTGAATCAGAGAATGGCACAATACTGTAAACGAGTTGGGTTGTGTAGTGCACTAAGCATACAGTAGACAATGTTAAAAGGACAGTCGTCAGACTACAACATCATTGGATTCTCGCCTTTATTAGGCAGCATAGTCCAGAAAGTGCAGGAGAGAGAGAGATTTGGGGGAAATGACACATCAGAAATTATTCTGGGGCAGACTCAAGCTACAGCAGCACTCTCAAAACTGATTATTAAATAATTCTTAACTTCTCCATTGAAGGAAATTGAAGTACATGTAATGCCATACGCTCCGCTCTGTAAGTTGATTTTTGAAAGTGTCTAAATACATAACCAATTCTTTCTATTTGTTGCTGTTGTCACAGTTTTTATTTCAATTTGATCTCTTTACGATTTGGTTTGGCACAGACTTAAGGAAAATGTTGGGTTAAAACAGACATTTACCTGCATTTAGCAATGACTTGATCAAAATATTTCACATTGTTCTAAACAGAGCTCACATCAGGTGGGTAAGCCAGCTCAGCCAGCCAACAACCAGCAGTGTGCAGTGAAACATGTCATCAACAACAGCCAACCGAGCTGTCTCATTATTAACATAACTTTCCAACAGTTTGAGCTGGCAAAAAATGCAAACTGCTCTAGAAAGTGGACGAGTGCTTTTGAGAATGTAATCGCCAGAAATAATTTACCATCACAGAAGCTCCAGCTTCTTGAGAGACTCAAGCAGGGGTGCGGAAACTGTGCTGGAGATGGGGCCTCTGTGAAAATTGTAAAAACCCAGTGTCACAGAAAAGGCACGTACATGTGCAGACATGTTTGTTGTTTGCGACATTTCTGTCTGTTCTCTTTCATTTAATTCTGCTATAGATACTGAAATCCATTTTTTTCCTGTCACCTTACACGAGAACAGACAACAGATATATGTTAATAAGAGTTCATTTTAGCTTCAGGGTTTAGAGCGTTAAAATAACTGCAAACATGAAACCTGATGTAAAGACATATAAATGCTAAAAGAACGAGCGGCAGCGATAAAGGAAAACTTTTTACATACACATTAAAAACAAAAGGGAGAATTTCTTGGACTACATTACGATGCTTTACTGAGAAGTTTGGTCATTTTTTCCAGCACATTTCACGCTGTGCCCCTTAGGACGCCAACTTCAGCTGTGCCACGAACATTTTCATTACACAGCCTATATTGCCACAGCTGTACTTTCAGCTGAAATGCCATCTCATTTCCCTTTCCCTCCATCTCCCTCCAGCCCCGCCTTCTCAGTTCTGAGTTTAATGTCAGAACATCTGATTTAATGGAATAATGCAATACCAGAGAAGTACACGTGCATGCAGACAAACTCACATGGGCATGCAAACACATGTCAAAATACACTGAGGCTGTGTATAATTAATTCAGAGGCATGTTTGTTTTAACAAGATTAAAATTGTAAATCCCTGAAAGTGGCTGCAGGCAAACACAGCAACACCCCTTTTGAGAAACTGAATTGTTAACGTTTTATTTTTCCTTAATGTAAAAAGCCCACCTGCAGTTACTGTAAATTTCAAACAGGGTTTTATTGAAGAAAACAACAGGGCTCCAAATCATTATGATCATTTACTGCTGAAGCAAATAGCATTGACAATCTTGAATAAACAGCACCTGTTACAGGCTGAGATACAGTCAGATCCATATGTTTTTAAACAGTGACAAAATTTGTGTATTGTTTGCCTCTGAACACCGCATAATCCATTTTAAATGAAATAATCAAATAATCAGACTGTCACTGTTTAATTTCTCAGGGTTTAACAAAGGGATTGTGGTGGCACGAACGAGGGATAACCGGGGACGGTAACTAAGATGTTGACAACGCCACCTGGGGGAGGGAGTTACACCCCAGGAAAGATTTCTCTAGCCAATGTAAGTGTTACACTGGCTACCAAAGCCCACAGACTCGTTATTAACAGCAGAGGTGATACAGATGAATTTTACAAATCAAAAGTCAGCTGGGAAGGTGTTAATGGTGCATTCGTGGACATCACGTAAAATCCTACCCCAGAATCTACTTCACTACAGTATGCGTTACCTCATTCCAGCCATATTTATATTTATCATTGACTGGTCTCTAAGTTTGCATCACTGTGGCTTTAGCTACTGATTTTACAGCAACTTCAACACCAAACAGTTGGACAACACTTTTTTTTTTGCTCACCAGTCTCTAGACCTGTCACTGAGGCTTATGTGCTGAAAAAAACTTCACATCAAAGCACTAATTTCTGCAGGTAATCCTCTAAAAATCCACAGCATTCGAACACAGACAGTCTGTTGGCCAGTAATGGCCAAAGCAGTCTAACAAATGCAATGCAAAATCACAGAAAACAAACAAGCAGACCTAATGAGAGTACAACGAATCTACCCACAAAACAGGCACAGCTTGTTCCTCGTAGTGCTTACAAAATAAAGAACAGGTTTTTTTTAGTAAGAATGTTCTTGCAGGAACCGCTCAAGCACATCTGTTGCTATATAGGCAATAGACAAGAGTGAGTGTCCCCAAGTAGGGTGATTGTGTAGATTTCTTTTCTACTTTTAAGATTGATTTTTCTTTTGTAAAAGCAGAAGTTTTGACCTGGAAGTGGAATTATAAAAAAAACAAATATGAAAGGTCGTCATATACCATAAATTCATATATACAATAGTATATGAAAAATTTATGCTACAAAGGAGCTCCTTTGGGAATCATGAATATTTATGCCATATTCAGTGAAAACAAAAATATCTCTCTATGGGGCAGACAGGGAAATCTGATTAGCATTTTCTTTTTTCTTTTTTACAAGAAACTAAATCAACTATCAACTATCAAAAAGAAAATCAAAGTCAAAAGATTACATTTTTACACCAAAAATATACTGAAATGCATGGTTTGACAAGAGAATCTCACGCAGCTCTGAAACGTAAGAAGACACTTTTTATTTCACTGGCAAATATCTGTCAAACTGCAAGACTGGCACAACATCCCTTTAAAGATGATCCCTTTTCACAACAAATTACACAGCTGAAAGCTGAGTGACAGCAAACAGTATACTTGAACACGAATCAAAATCACTCAAAACAAGTGCATGCATGGGTGTCTTTTTGTGTGTTCCTTTCAATAATTCAGTCCTTCCAGCTTGAACAATAGGCTCAACAGCCCTGCTATACCTGCTGCTTGTACACTGATTTGCTGTATTGATTGTTAGTCATGTCATGCAGTGCAGTTAGTTATTTGCCTATTTAGAACTTGTACACATACTGATCATGTTTAATTTTGAAGATCCGGGAGGAAAAAAAGAGAAAAGACAGAATAAAACAAAAGAAATAAACGAACATCTATCTTCACAAAATGTCCATTGCAGTTTGCCATGCATAATCTTTTTGTGGGTTTCCGTGTCTCAGAAACTTTTCCCTGGTTCCCAAATCCTTCTTTTAAGTGTGGGCTGATTTATCTCACTTGCTCTTGCCTCTATTGGAAGCACAAGCCAAATAATTACTTAAGGTTAAATGGGCACTTGATAAAGCTATGGTGTATGTCTCACATCACTCAATAGTCTATTTGTATTATTCTTTTGTTAACTTTTGTCCTCTGCCAGAGATTTGCTGGGCTGGCAGGAGAGATCAGACAGCTTCAAGCTCCGAAGATAAAAGTCGATGATAGATGATGTATTGACTGCAAGTCCAATGCTCCCTGCTATGAGGACACATTCAGACGTGATTTGAAATATACAAGATGTTAGATCCAGTGGCTGATGAGGCTTGGGAGGAAATGGTGCAGTTATTATTTATTGAAAAGAGTTGTTTACACTTTTTTATTTGGCAGTTTCCATGGCCATACAAACTCTTTAGTGAACTAGAGTGACGGTTTCCTCATCCCAACAAAATCAAAAACATAAACAAATATAAATGAATATAAACATTAACAGCCTTATGTCTGATAACCCATTTCTCATACCTAAGAGTGTTGAGGTTTTACAGAGGCACACTTGATAAATTTACAGGGGCATAATTTCCAGGGGGGTTACGGGGGGTTATGACCCCCCCCCAATAATCAGACCCAACCAATGTAATCCCCCCATTAAAATTATGAATTATCTTGCATAAATAGGTTGTTGATTTTTTTTTTACTCATTTCAGTTATTACCAGCAAAATAGTTGCATGTTTAATCATCTGGGAATATACCCAGATGTATTTATTTATTTAGACAGAGATCTTGATCCCCCCCAATGTTCAGCACAAAGTTACGCCAGTGTTAATTTGTGAACCATAGGCCGTTTAGCCTTAGTGTCCCCCTGTGAGCAGATTAAAGTGAGTCCTGTACAGAATGTTTTCACCATTATGAGAAATTATCTGCTTTATTATTATTAAGAGACAGTGATGTAATGAAGATTAATTAAGGATAGTAAGGGCGTGGAAGTGCACTGCCTGGTAAACACCGTGGAGTCAACGAACATGCCGGTGCATCTAAATCACATGACTGGTTTAAGATGACCTAGCAGCTAGACGCAAACTCGCTGAGTCTCCATTTCAACTTAAAAATATAGACCCGTTTTTCATCCTAACAGCGCAGTTATGTCAATTTTATTGATAGTGTGATCCATATCATGTCAGTCTGCCCCAGGGCAGCTGTGGCTACAACTGTAGCTTGTGTGTGAATGTGAGAGTGAATGAATAGTGGAATGGTAAAGTGCTTTGAGGGCCTTGAAAAGCGCTATATAAATGCAATCCATTATTATTATCATATAAATCCTACCCCACCAAAATAGATTAAAGCCAACAAAATAACCATGCCTGTGTTCTCAACATTGATAACACATTTATAAATAGCAGAAGTTTTATATATATATATATATTTTATGATGTGACAATGATACTGTTAAACTAAATAACACATTAAAAAAAATGCATTATTCATATTTAGTTTTATAATTTAGATAATCTCGATAGATATTTAGGATTGAGGTATTTGTTGTAGTTTGATATTGCAAAGCAGTGTGTCTGTTCGCAATCATCCAGGTGATCGTAGTCTAAGGAGCTTGGAAAGAAACGCGTCTGGACTTCTTTACGTTTCTGGAAGATGTTTCACCTCTCATCCAAGAAGCTTCTTCATCTCTAAGAGGAATTGGTGGAGATTTCAAGTTTTTAAGCCCTATGGGAGTGTCCCCTGGAGGGTCAAGGACCCCCTACTGCTCCTCTACCTAAGCACACAAGCTAAGATCCACTTTTGAGATCCCTTCCTAGATGCCTTAACACCCACTCACATCCTAGTTTCACAATGGGTTCAACCAAATCCTTGGCTGATTGTGACCCACACACGTTTTCATACCTTGGCTTGTGTGATTAAGAGAGGATCAATAGGGGGCTCCACCAATCACTGTTAGAACCGAAAAAAGCTTCTCGGATGAGAGGTGAAATGTCTTCAAGAAACCTAAAGAAGTCCAGATGCTTTTCTTTCCAAGCTCCTTAGATTGCAAAACACTTTTTGCTAACAATGGTTGGTGTTGCTCTCCCAAATTGTGAGATACGGTTAGGGTTAGCACAAAAGATGACTTAGACTTCAGAGGATTAAGGAATTCACACAACAATTATTTTTGCCCTTTGAATTCTATTTTTCTTTTTTAGTTGCATGATAAATAACAAAGGTCTTGCAACTCTCTGAGACTGCAACCACCTGTCACCAGGGTCAGTGAATACTGTAATTAGATCCAGGCTCTAAGCTCTAAAGGCTAAAATGTCTCAGACTACAAAGAGGATTAGGGCAGTAGGTCCAAGAACTGCTCCCCGCAGAGCAGACAAGAAGCTTCTCTAAAGGGAAAGAAATCAGGTAAGGATGGATGGAGGAGAAGTCGATAGAAAATCAGAGGACATAGAGGATGCAGAGAGGATAACTGTATTGCAGTCGAGAAGGAGAAAGGGGATGGGCGCTTTTATGATGTCTTCAGCTGAATAGAGGTTGCTGATTTTCCAGACTACAGACAAAGCGTCCTGAAAAAAAAATCCACTCCTACTGTTGACTAAGGTGGAACTTTCCTTCACTTTTTATTTGCTATTTTTAACGTGAGTTACTATATAATGACAGGTTGCCAATACTGTATATCAATTTTATGTTGGCCAGAACAGAAACATTAGAAACAAATTAAGGTACAACATGACCTGGCTTCTTCTAGACAAGTACCTAATCTAGGAGAGAGCTTAAAGGTTTGTTTTTGACCTTGGAAAGAACAGCTTCGCCAATAAGAGGTCTCCGCAGAAGTCTAACTTCATCAACCTCATCTCATATTCTTTCTCAGGGGGTGCTCTGCACTGTTGTCAAAGAGTTGTTCAGTTCATAATGTCAGTCAGGTACAAATATAAACAACCCCTTGTCACATCCAAGTTCCCTACTTAGACTGCATGATAATGACTAAGCCTTGTCCACTCGATGAGGAATGTCATATGCTGTTGCTAAAAGCTTGAATTATCTGAACAGCACTCATCTCTTTTTTTTTTTTTTTATCAGCTTTGATGCAATTCTGGAGACTTCAATGTCACTGGGGCACAACAAAGACACATGTCAGAGGGTAAGAGCACATTCCCAAAGCTAGCTGTGAAAGCACCAAAGGCTGACCTTCCCATTTTGTTATTTATTTCAATTGTAACTTTTTAAAATCAGCCTGAAGCACCACATTTTCAATAATTCCTTTACTTATGATATACTTTAAATGAGATATAGATTCTCTGCTGGTAAGCCATAGCATCATTAGCAAAGTGTGGCTAATAAATTACATCTATTCAGTTGGTCACACAGAAAATGTATAAAGGTTTTTCTCTCTGTTACACTGATGGAATTGCAGTAACTAGAACACAGATTAGAAAACTGTTCAGTTACATTCTTAGGCTATTCATCACCAAAAATATATTTTCAATCAATAAAATTAATTTACTTTTATTGAGTTACAAACTAAAGTTGTTCCTGTGTCTCCTTTGTTAGGCTACAGGAATTCAGCTAACATCAATCCATTTATCAATTTTCTTCTAATTATTCATTGATGGAGGCTGGAGTCAATCCCAGAGGGGGAAAGGTGTGGCACACCAGATGGGCTGCCCTTGTATTGCAGGCACTGAGTAACATGTAATGTTTCTGCATATAGAAAGTGTTTGAGCTTGAATGTGGGGTCGTCATGTTACAAACAAATAGCAGCACCAAGAGCACACTGAATTTATACTGATCAGGCATAACATTATGACCACCTGCCTAAGATTGTGTTGGTCCCCCTTTGCTGCCAAAACAGCCCTGACCCATCAAGGCATGGACTCCACTGGACCCCCGAAGGTGAGCTTTAGCATCTGGCACCATGATGTTAGTAACAGATGCTTTAAATGGCGTAATTTGCAAGGTGGGGCCTCTGTGGATTAGACTTGTTTGGTAAGCACATCTCAAAGATCTTCGGTTGGATTGAGATCTGGAGAATTTGGAGGCTAATTGATACCTCAAAGTCGATGTGCTCATCAAAGTATTCATGAACCACTTTTGTTTTGTGGCAGGGTGAATTTTCCTGCTGAAAGAAGCCCGTTCTGATGCTCATGTGCACGTTGTTGGTGCTTCGGTGGTGGACAGGGGTCAGGAGGGGTAAACCAAACTGATTTACAGCTATGTAGTCCCATACACAAAAAACTGCAATGCATTCTGTATTTCTAAAACGTTAATTTTGAGGACAAAAACGTTAACTTGCTCCCTAACAGGTGCCATGATAAAGAGATAGATATTCAGTGTTATTCATTTCATCAGCCATTGGTCGTAATGTTATGCCTGATTGGTTTAACTTGTAATAATATTCTCTGCTGAAATTATGTGTCAGATGTCCCCATCATACGAGCACCACAGAGCCTGAAGCAGAAAGATTTGGTAAACAAAGAAAAGTGATAACCACAGTCTTGATACCTGTTATCTGTAATGGGCTTTTTAAGCTGTGCCAAGCCAGCCAACACAAAGACAGCCTGGTTTATACTATACCCCTCGTGTTTTTTGTGTGTGAACGGCTACACGATACCATTTTGGTAAAAGTAAGCAACATTCATTTTATGATTACTGTATGTGTCTGAAATTTTCAGAAACTGGCAGAGTGTTTGAAATAAAACTGTGTGAAACAGTTTGGCAATGATGAACACTTGGCTATTTCTTTCACACAAGGCTTAGTCTGAGAGTGAGAATGCCCAGAGATAAGGATGAAAACAGTCAAAACAAATAGGACAAAGATAGATTAATTAGCTATGTTTGGGGTTTTCTAAGATTTTAAAGAATTTAAATCCACTCTGCCTGGATGTATTTGGATGTGCTTTTCAATACAGTTGTTGTCCATTCTGGATCACAGCTGCTTGATTTACATATAATTTATATTTGATCTTCAATAACAGCGATAACTACAGCTGGGCCAGTTTGCCTCTTATCTAGCCGCTAATTCTTGCTGACAGACATTGTATATCTAAAGATGATCAGAGAGTTTCTAACTTGTCTAACCTGGTCATATCATCCTCATTCTCAAGAAAAGGTGTCAACCAGTCATCACCAGCTTCTGCAGACTGAGCTGGGGATAATGTTTGCTGTTCACCCTGCAGCTCTTTCACATCCCTCTCAGCGTCTCTTCCAAGTGCAAGTCTTTGTTCAAGACTGTCAGAGTGCCATGACCTGTGGTAGTCCTGTGACACACGGGAGGGATGGATATTATCAGTTGTTCTTTATGCATGGTGGGCTACAAATACTGCCAATGGGGGTTTTTTTTGGAACATGTATGTTATTTCATTATTTTGATTTTATTGTTTGTCACTCCCTAAATCCACAACTATGTGTCAGTGTTCAAGCAAACTGTTTAAGGGCTGCAGTACTTAAATGTACAGTATTAGCCCACCACCCAATGTAGGGTTTATGCCACAGCTGCCCTAAATTAACAGCACTGGTAATTACCAAAACCATTTTTTTATGTTTCTGCTAAATATTAGACCTCCATTATGACCAAGCTCTTCAATAAAAATGATATTTTAATGTTCAAATAGAATTATTATTATCCATAAATGTTTTAAGTTTCTGTTTTAAGAAACGTTACAAATCAGTAGAGGACATTATTATTTTATGATTGAGAAATTTAAAATTACAGTTATTTACTTTAATTCCTGAGCAGAAAAAAAGTAGGGTTTAGTGGATGAATGTTAATGCTTGATTATTTTGTGACTTCTCAGTGAAGTCCAGTGTGCTGGCCCAAGATTTTTGCAGAAAAACACAAGTAATGTTTAGTTTAACACATTTTTTTCCACAGATTTCTAAAATGTTTGTGATTTTTTTGTGACAAGTCACATAATAAATGTGTCTTTGTATCTGACCATGGACATTGTAATTGCAATGAAATGTCATAAAATAATATTAGTGAAATACAAATTCCTCATTTTTTCTTGTTTTGCAGATAGTATTTGTCCTTTTCTGTTAACATGGCCAGCTAGCACCAGATTAAGTAACTGCACAGTTGCTATATTAGCAAGCGTGTTGTGCTGTCAAGTACATGAAATACTATTTTACAGATTAAGGGATTATCCAATAAATTTAACACCATCAAGTCAGTTGTGCATGCCAGCCATGTAGAATTTTCATACTAAGCATACCCAGGTAGGTGTATCCAATGTTAACAAAAGATAGTCAGAAATAATCAAGGATAGCTACCAGCAATTTAGACCATTGCAAAACATATAAACAAAGATTTCTGACCTTTAATCTTTAAGATGTGATTTTAGGGTTACCTTGCATTTTAACCAAAGAAATAGGAAATTAAACAATTACAGTAGATTAAACAACATCATCATTACTATGATCTTGGGACTCAACCAGTTCTTTATACAAGCTTTAAACTTCTTTCTCTGGGGCATGTCTCTGACTCAGAGTCCTCTTTATGTGTGTATATGTGTGCATTTGTGCACATCGAATAATAATAATATACATCACCAGTATACATATACTGAAGTGATAGTTTTTATATATAAGTTTTACACGTTTTCCTTTCTCTTCAGCCGAGGTAAGTACAACAAATCTAGCGTATCCAACATCCACAGAGTCGAAACAATTTTTGTCTATTGTGAGTCTCTAGTGTGTGCAAGCTGTCAGTATTTTTCAGTAAAAATTAAAGCCAATTTAAATCCATTCATACTGACAAGCAAATGGGCATTTATCTGCACAAATAAACAAATGACTTACTTGTTTCATATTTGTGAAAAACACCAAACAGTAGAAAACATGAAATGAGCTTGTCACAGCAGAGTGAGCAGTGGCAATGCTTCTAGGGGAAATTAAGTAAGTTCTTTCCAGCTGGCAGGTTATTGCATTCTTAAACTGTGTCATGAAGCCCCATATCAAGCTTATTTGAATTTCTATTGCATCTTCTGGTATCTGGTATTATGGTATTGTCAGAGTAGTTCCCAGGTAACAAAGGTCTGTTGCTGTGTTCTGCTCTTGTATCTTCTGCAATTGCTTTACAGCTACAAGCTTTAAACTTAGTGTCTAGAGACAAACTGCTTACAAAAACTGATACACATTGTATCCAAGTTTATATTGTTTTATATATATTTCACTATGAATAAGAAGAAGAAAAAGAACTTTATTGATACCAGAGGGAAATTCATTTGAATATTTTAATCGAAATGGTTTCAAATAAGCCAACTAATGAAAATAAAAGAAACAGGTTTCACCAGCCAGAGTGCACTAGGAAAAATCAGACAGATACACTGTGATTTTATTCATCATGTGCATCTCATTACATTGGTTTGTTTCACTTCCATGATGATCACGGATTTAGGGCTTTTGGTACTCTAACGGAATTCTGAGGTTTTAGTTTTGATGATGATCATTTTTTTTTCAGTGGAAACAGAAAGATTTGAAAATGCAGAAAAGAGAGAGAGCTCGTTTTGCTTTCATATCACTGTTCCAATCTTATGTACTAATTTAGCAATCATTTTATATATCTAAGCATACTATACTGTTTGGCTACCGACTGAAGAATGCAAGCTTCAGTGTTTCTAAGTGTGCCCATGTACCTTCAGCTCTGTTGGCTATTGCTTATGACATTAAAAGTTGTGTTTAAGGTAGGAAGGGTGGGGAGGGGGAGAAAAGGGACTTGTAGGGTTTGGGGTAATGTTCTCGGGAAAACCAATATATTGTATTTTTGTGGTGTGTTGTATAAGAAAGTTTCCCTTTGTTCTAAAAGAAAATAAATGTTGCATTATAAAAAAAAAAGTTGTGTTTAGGCTACCATTTTAAGCTAAGGAGGGGGGGTCATATACAGGCTATACTTCATTTTGTGTTTTCTTTGACATAAACAGAAAAAAGAACAACCTAACATGATGCAGAAAAGGTGTAAAATTTCAGATATTCAGATTCAGATTATCAATACCAGTGTTAGTACTGGAGTGATACTAGCATGAAAGGATTCATATGTTAGCTTCAGTTTTTCACCTCTGTGTTCAGTACATTGCTCTCGTTCATCAAAAACTTGACATGTCTGTGTAAACAGAGAGGAGCTCTCATCCCTGCACACTTTGTTCCTTCTCTGCTGTGCTGTGCTGTGCTTTGTTGTCGTGCGTCACTTGACTCGGCATGCACGCAGCGAGCAGACGCATGTAGGCTACGGTGAGCGAGAAAGAGGTGCATCCTGCGGAGATGTTTTACGGCTGTAAATGAGAACACTGCAAACAGTGGTATGTGTAGGAGGGAAAATCTCTACTGTGGCAACACCACCATTTTATACAAACTCACAAAGAAGTGGGGAAAAGTTCTCTTTTCTTCCAGAGCGTCCAGCAAAAGAACCGAAGCGAGGAGGAGGGAAATCCCTCAGACAGGCCCAGTTCCAAAATGTGAAAACCTGTGTTTTGCTGTCTTGACTAATTACAGTAGAAAGCAAGAATGATTTCATTTTGTTTTCTAAATGTTTTCAGACTGCTCTCCCCTACATAAGCTGCCTTCAAAAGTTAAAAGTACCAGTATCAGTACTTGGTATCAGTTATACTGGCTATATATGTACTTGGTTTTTGGATTGACACCAACTTTAGCAGTATCGCAGACCCCTTCCCCCAAGATTCCTGAAATCTGCAGTGTGTAGTGTTTCATAAATCTTGCTGAAAGACAAATAAACAGACTAATGACCCTAAAAATATACCTCCACCTCATCTCTCGCCTTTGAAGAGAAAAAGAAAATTATTCAGCCTTCTCCCCTTTTGACCTCTTCTCTTCAAATCTGTCTCTTGATGACAGTAATACTCTCTGGCTGAAATGGCTGGTGGCCCAATGAATTGTCCTTTCCAGTGGGGTTCCTTCCCCAGGGGAGGCGCAGATTTTTTATTTATTTATTTTTAGATCTATGTGTTAGGTATTGATGCATGAGGATATAGATAGGGAGAGAGTTCTTCCTCTGTTGGTTCATGTTACTTTACTGACAGGTGTTAGCAACAGCATCTCGGTTTCACTCTACAGCGTTCAACAAATTCGCCAAATGACTTCGCACTGTCCTTCACTCTCTCCCCTCGCTTACTCCTTCCAGCACATAAACACTGACATGCACATTTTCAGACGTACATGCACGCCTGAGCACCTGCCTCCCTCTCATCGGTATTAAACCTTGGCTTGCTTTCAGTCGTTGTTTATATGAGTGGCAGAATTTTTTTTCTTCTATTTTGCAGTACGAAACAATGACATATGAGTCACTCATCTACCCCCCCAAGACAAACACGAGCTTTTGTCTCTCACTTCACATCAATTCAAGGCCTGCAGTCTTCACCAAATGTCTTTTTAATGAAAACTGCTTCGTCTCATCACTCAGTGAGTGTCTAATGGCTCCTGTATTGCTGCAGGTACCATGGAGAGGTAGGTATGTCTGGCACAAGAAAGTAGAACCTAGAACCAAGACAAATAACACACACAGGCTTGGCTGTATACTCCTGCAAAATGCTTTACAATCCAGCCTCGCTAGATATCCAGCACATCCAGAAGTGCATGCAATTAGTTTGGCTTCTTTTGCTCCCTTGACGAACAGGAACAGCACAGGTTGTTAGAGCAAGATATTTCTGAGTTCATTTAATCATCAGAGACTGTGAGGTGTGAAAAAAAACAGGGATAGGAACAAAGCAGTCTTCAGTAAAATGAAGTGGGTAATGAGGACTAAAAATCAGATACATGAAAGAGAGTATAATGATATATATGACCACAATCATGAATGGCAAGTGAAATCTGCATCAATGACTGATGCAGATTTCACTGACTGATTGCATTGTATATGCCAAATCAAGGCACAAAAGGTAAAATTACCGCCCTACCTCCCATTCCCTTTCCCACCCACTTCTTCTTATTTCGTTCCCTTAGCATCTCTCTCTTTTTTAATTCTTCCTCCATCTCCTTTTCTCCCTCGTGTCCTCTCCATTCATTGTCTTTCCATGACTCACCTTCCCTGCCTTCCCCTTACTCGACTCTCCTCTGCGAGTGGAGGATTTGCTTGCTGATCCTGATCCTGCACACAAAAGGAGGGTGGATAATCAGCTTCCTCTCTCAGCCGGCCTGAATCGGCCCTCTTCAGAATTCCCACGCGACAGCTGCCTTCTGAAACCGGACTGTTATCCATTATCCCTCATTTACTCAGCCACTCATTCCTAATCTTTGGCTCTCTTATCAGCACTCCTTTTGAATTCATGACTTTCGTACCAGCAGTCAGAAGTTGTTTCCAAAGACCTGCCAATAGACACTAATTTCTCACAAAAAGGTTCGAGATGTTAAGAGAAGCAAGACGGGTTTTATTATTCTGCTCTATTATTGTATTTACACTTTATTTTCACTTTAGTGTGAAACATTAAAAGCATGACTAAAATAAGAAAACTCACAGTAGTTCCAGTACAATTGCACAGGAGCTCCTGAAGCAGATAATCTTTATTTCGTGAAACAAGCAATTTCCTATATTTTAATATTGCTAGAAAAAAATATAGTGACAATTTGCACACTACATTTTCAAAAGTATCTGCTTGTCTGCCTTCACACACATATGAATGTGGGTGACATCCCAAAGGGTTTAATATGATGGCAGCCCACCATTTGTAGCTAAAAACAGTTACAGTTTCAACTGTTCTGGGAAGGCCTTCCACAAGGTTTTGCAGTTAAGTGAATTTTTGACTATTCTTCAAGGGCGCAGTCATGTTGGAACAGGAAGGGGCCATTCCCAAACTGTTCCCATAATGTTGGGAGCATGAAATTGTCCAAAGTCTAAGGAGCTTGGAAAGAAAAGTGTCTGAACTTCTTTACATTTCTTGAAGACGTTTCATCTCTCATCCAAGAAGCTTCTTCTGTTCTAAGAGTAAATGGTGGAGAGTCCCAGATTTTAAGCCCTATGGGAGTGTCCCCAAGAGGGTCCTGGACCCTCTATTCATCCTCTACCAAAAACACACTAGCCAGGGTGTGAAAACAGGTGTGGGTCACAATCAACCAGAGAAATTTTCCAAAATGCTGAATCATTAAGAGTCCCTTTCCCTGGAGCTAATGGGCCAAACACAACTCCTGAAAAAAATTAAACAAAACACACACACACATCATAATCCCCCTCCACCTTCATACTCAAGACAAGTACCCTTCTCCTGGCAACCAAACCCAGACTGGGCCATCAGATTGCCAAAAGGAGAAGCATAATTTGTCACTAGAGTCCTGTGGCAGCGCGCTTTACAGCACTGCATCCAACACTGCATCCGACACTTTCCATTGTGCTTAGTGATGTAAGGCTTGGAAGCAGCTGCTCAGCCATGAAAATCCATTTTATGAAGTTCTCTGTGCACTGCTCTTGAGCTAATCTGAAGGCCACGTGAAGTTAGGATGTCTTTAGTGATTGACTCTGTGACCTCTGCTCTCTCAGCATCTGCTGACCCTGCTCTGAAATTTTACGTGACCTACCACTTTCTGCCTGAGTTGCTGGCATTCACAATCATTTCCAATTTGTCATAATATGACTAACAGTTGACTGTGGAATATTTAGTAATGAGGACATTTCACAACTGGACTTGCTGGACAGGTGGCATCCTATCACAGTACCACACTGGAATTCACATGAAAGTGACCCACTCCTGAAAGTGACCCACTCTTTCACCAATGTTTGTAGTAGCAATCTGCATGCTTAAATGTATACACCTGAGGCCTGTGGAAGTGATTTGAAGCCTGAATTCAGTGATTTGGATGGGTGACTGAATACTTTTGGCAATATACTGTATGCAATCCATCAAATCATTCAGTTGGGACTTGAAACAGAGGGCCAACAGAAATTGCCTTTTGAAAGCCCTGCTGCTAGCCTGGCTAAAACACTTCAACATCATCTTCAACACACAATCACTTCAGCTGTAAAGCATCTTGTTTATTTCGTTATACACTTATTGAAATTACTCCAAGGTTTCTTTGTGCGAGCTGAAGAAGGGATGAATTCTCCCGTTTTTCTTCCACTGCAAAAGCACAGTATTTTTTTAGGGGTTTGTTGACTACATAAATCCCCTTCGAGTTATGCTTCAGTGATGACAAATGTTGCATCGTTACAGGAAACAAAATGATGATGGAAGATCAAAGTTGGAGCTCATGCAGGAAACGACAGATCCTTCTGCCATTTAGCTTCACGACAAAACATGAACTATGGCCATTAAATTAAAACAAATGTTCTCTTTGTGAATGAGAAAGAAAGTACCGCGTGTGAGTATTGAACAAGGTTGTAATTAATTTATTCCTTAGAGTCATGGAGCGTCTGTGCAAACTGCTTTTGAAGCACAGAATTCCTGTGTATACTTCCTGCGTAGGCAACCAGCTCCCAGGAGCACTGCCTTGTGTTCTTTCTTTAAATGAGCTGTCTCGCCGACTTTTAAGCGAAACCTCCGACATCCTGCCTGCAAGTCTCCCACTAAAGTTCCTCCCATTGTCTTCGTCCCCATCTTCATTTTCCTCCTATTTCCGCATCCAAAAAGGGAACTTTTTATTGATTACGCTTCCTCTTCACATCTCTTTTTATTCTTTTGTGTCATGCTTTTCATAAACTGCCTGCTTTTTATGGTTTTATCACTCTTTTTACTTTATCCCACACAGACACAAAGAGAGAGGAGTATATACATTGTTTTACAGCTTTACACACTGTGTGGACTAAACAGATGAGGCAAACTCTTCTGTTGCGCTTTTGAAGATACTGAGAACAAAGCAATCAAGGACAGCCAGGTCTTGATGTTTTAAATCACTGACAGCAGGATATTTCTTCTCAAAAACATTGCATTAAAACACAGCATCATGCTGGATTTGAAGGAGATAGAATGAAGTATAAAAAGCAAAATGAGAGAGAATGATGTAGTAGCAAGAAGAGTGCATGGTGTGTGTGTGTGAGTGAATGCGTGCGAGTGAAGCATTACTGATTCATACAGGCCTCTGATCCTTGGCTGTGTGAGAGTCCCGCTCTCTCCTCTCAAACTTCATATTTCAGTATTCATTGCTGAGCTCTTGGTATTCTCCAAACCAAGCTCCAAGAGGAATCATCCATCCCATTCCCCCATCAATGATTCACTGTCATACCCGCGGCTGGAATTTAACAACCAACAGCAACAGAAAGCTTGGGTGTGTGTTTGTGCTGTTGTGCTGGGAAGTGGAACACCGAGCACTCGAAACTAGCCAATTCAAGGGGTGACCAAGCCGTGAAAACATGCTCCTGAAAGGATCATTTGGAAACTAATCTTGCATGCAGTCTTCTGTCTTTGCACATTTAAAGTAGAAGAAATGAATCTAATTGTATCCCGATTAATGCGAAAGAATAAAGGCAACTAGTTTGAAGCCTTTTAACCCTTGTGTGGTGTTCATATTTTTGTTACTCAGCCAGTGTTCATGGGTCTGGTGGACCCGCTAGAGTTTTGGCTTTCCAAATTAACACTATCAAACAATTTTATGTTAAATTACTCAACAGATGTTTACTTCATCCCAATTACAAGACATATGAACAGCAAACATGGTTAATTTTTTCCCTTTACCTTTGTTAGATCACATTTATGAATTAATGTGCTTCTCGTTTTTCTTTTATATAAAATGTTATAAATAAATCAGTTATAATCAAGTGGAGTGAGTGGAAAGACACAACACATTTACACGTGAAAAAATAATTGTTTAATTTTTCTTTTGAAAAAAACTGAACACGGGTCTCACAGACCCGAACACCATACAAGGGTTAAATAATTAAGAGGAATAGTTTGATATTGCTGCCAGACAGCAGGTAGATTTGATGTACGGCCAGCTCTTGCATAGACATCCCAGAAATCAAAGCACACTTTGACATGCCTAACCATGACAGAAGTCCTTGATGGGTTCATAAGAGATGGCTTACGCCCCTACTGATTTGTGATTCATTCACCAGGGACAAGATGAAATGTTTTATTGCATCATTCTTTTTTTTTTTGGCCTGTTGTCCATATTCCCAGTGAAGTAATAACAAGAAAGGGTTGTACAGGTTGCACAGGGTCTCATAGCTAAAAATTACCTTAAGCAACCTCAAGAGAGAGCTTCAGTAGCTCATTAGCTTGAAACAAGCAGAACTCGTGAAAATGAGTACTTTTTGGCAATAGGTTCTGCACTGAGTGTGCCATAAATAAGTCATTCAAGGGCATGTAACACTGTCTTCAGTGAAGCAGCAGTTAGCATGACATCAAACCTGCCACTCTGGCGCACTCCCTGCTTGTCTTGATCTAAGGTGTATATGTCAGCTCTGTTGGTGAGACGAGATCAGACAAGTCGATATCTCCCCTCCTGACACTTCATACTGAAATCTGCAGGAAAATCAATCATTTATTTCTATTCTCTAATCTTACTTCTTTCCTCGTTTTTCTTCCGTCTTTCTTTTCTTCTTTCTTTTGTAATTATAAAGGGCTACTTGACTTAAAAGGGCCACTGCTCTGCAATCATGTATCTATGTATGCTCGCAATTATCAACATTTTGATAATTGTTGCCATCCCTCTCTTTTAATGGCTGTTGTACAATTTCATCAGGTTTGTAAAAATATCAATCCAGGCACATATACGCTGTGTAAACAACAACCTTGATGGCAGAGGAGACACAGGGACCTGACCAACAAGTTATGGATTTTCCTTCAAAAAGCAATGTTTTTGTCAAAAATGCTGAAAAACAATGTCAAATTCCTGTTCAATAATAAATATTCAAAATCATCCAAATAAACCTGTCAGCTCACAGTCAGAGCTTTCATACAGGGCAGTGCCATGACCAGGTTGTGCAGATCATTCTTTCTGATTGATTGGCAATCGTCTGTCCATTATGTTTATGAGTATAGCGCCAATCAACCAGGAACGTGTTGGCTGTTCAGCTGAGTTTATGTTCTTTTCTTATTCATCACATTTGTTGTCAGTGTTTTTGACTGTCAAAATGACTGAAAAGTGGAAGGAGGACTGGCAGTTTATCAAGCACAGTTGGGTTCACTCATTGGTTACTTTGTTAGATACACCTGTTGAACTGATTGATAATGTAAACATTGAATCAAGCGATCAGATACAATGCACGCACTGCATTATATGATAAAGACACTGCTGACGTTCTCTTGTTCGTGCCAGAGGTGTTGATATGAGTATTTCAGAAACTGATGATCTACTGGGATTTTAAGGGTTTACAAACAAAGGTCCCAGTGAGTGGCACTTCTCTGGTTGAAAATGCCTTGATGATGCCAGAGGTCATAGGCAGATTGCTTTGAGCTGATAGAAAGGCAAAAGTAACTCAAATAATCACTTGGCATACAGAATTGAATGCACAACACGCTGAACCTTGAAACAGAATGAAACACAACACCGGGTGCTACTCTTGCCAGCTAAGAACAGGAAACTGAAGCTGAAATTTGCACCAGAATACAACAGAGGATCTGATGATTCTCGATTTCTGCTTTCGGATCAAAATTTCACATAAAAACATGAAAGCATAGATCCATCTGGACTTGTGACAATGGTTCATGGTATTATTAGATAGAAAATATAGAAACAGCCTACCCGAGTGTTGTTGACCATCCCTTTATGACCACAGTGTACCATCTTCTGATGTCTACATCCAGCTGGAAAATACACCAAATTGGTTTCTTTGGTTTCTTGAAGATTACAGTGAGTTCACTATACTCAGTAGCATCTAAAGGCACCTGATCTCAGTTGTGTGATGCTATAATGTCATTATGACCCAGAATCTAAGATGAATGTTTCTAGACTTAAGGTGGATCTGAAGCCAAAGGGGGGCCTAACTCAGTACTAGCTAGGTGTACCTAGTGAGTATATATGGGTGTAGTTCTAGTTTTTTGTTTGTTTTTTTATTTTTAAACTGTCTCTTTGGCCATTTTGTCTGTTAATAAAAGATTAATGTTAGAAAAAAACATCATACGTTCTCTATTATGCAGTCGAATTATCGATCAGAAAGTATATAAGCTCATCTCATGGGGGGCGATCGTGGCTCAAGAGTTAGGAGTTCGCCTTGTAATTGGAAGGTTGCCGGTTCGAGCCCCGGCTTAGACAGTCTCGGTCGTTGTGTCCTTGGGCAAGACACTTCACCTGTTGCCTACTGGTGGTGGTCAGAGGGCCCGGTGGCGCCAGTGTCCGGCAGCCTCGCCTCTGTCAGTGCGCCCCAGGGTGGCTGTGGTTACAATGTAGCTTGCCATCACCAGTGTGCGAATGTGTGTGTGAATGGGTGGGTGACTGGATATGTAAAGCGCTTTGGGGTCCTTAGGGACTAGTAAAGCGCTATATAAATACAGGCCATTTACCATTTACCATCTATATGGCACACATTTTATTCCAAATGCCTAAAAGTGTTTGCCTAATGCTGCTATGACTTAAAGGGGTGAACCGTTGTAGTTCTTCAAGGTTTTAGCATTAAATTTGTCACATTTTAAGTCTGAGATTCAAAACCATCAATGCTAAATAATGCAACGTTATCAGTCTTTTAAGGTGGTAGTTATTAACTATAAACAGCCGCTTGAAGGCAATATAAAAAAATAAACAAAAAATATAATAAAATGACTCCAGTCACTCAATATTCAGGGTACATGGCAAGCAATGTGTGCATTTAACATATGACTACATTATTAGACATAACTGCATGAGTAACATCTTTGACAGGCTCCAATTATTTTCCTCTGTGCAGTTTTATTTTCTGGAAGCGAGGGATATTGATTTTTCCAAGCTGACTGCCAATCCTAGATTGAAATGAATACTGCCATGCTGTTGTCAGCTCTGCTGCATACTCTGGATGAGGTAAACATGTGTTGGCTGTTTTCTTTTTAATTGCATAACCTACATCATTTCAGAATCTATGTTTGTGCTGAGGGCAGAGAGATGAGGAAAGAAAAGAACTGCGGGGGAAAAAAGAGAAATTTAGTGATTAGGAGAACACGAAGTTAGGTTAAATGCAATCTCTTAAAAGGCGATTTTGAGACTGATTTTGTGGAAAATTAGTTTCTTTAAATTACACTTTTACCTCATCTGTAACAAAAACATGAACAAAAAAAGGGTACACAAGAGGTAACGTTTTATTAGGCTTATTTAAAAAAAAAAAAGCAGCTCATACTCCACCGCAGAAGATGAATAAAACATAAATAGAAACTGTAGGCAGAAGGTTGTCAGAGTTATATTGGATCCATATTTCTAGTGCGAAAAAACCACCAAAGGCAGCCCGTTCAACCACTTGATTATTCTGAGTCGAGTAAGGTTGCAGCACTTAAGTGATACTGGTTTTTTCGTGTGAAAGCCATCCACAGATCTGTCCCGTATGTCAGCATTGATGCTCTGATGAGATAAACCTCACTGGATTTCTGCCTTTGCTTATTTTTACTTCCCTCCAACATGTCCCCTGCCCCAAGCGAGCAACACTAACACCACCTAACTATCTGTCACTGCAAGCTAACAAAGCTTTGCATCCATACTCTCCGTTCCGTACCATCACCCCCGAAGGCCCTCCAGCCCTGTTGTTGGCTCCAAAGGCTCGTCTGCTGGTCTGTGTGATCTTCCCCACAGGCGGTGCTCACTCCACTCCCGAGCTGACAGGTGCGTGATAAAAATACTTCATGCTCTAAAACGCAGACTCTAAGCTAAGGTCTAATTCCAAGAAAGCACGGGACTAACCCTTCTTCTCGCCTTTCTTTCTCTTGCTTTCCGACTCGCTCCTGTATTTAATATGAACAGACAGAAAGATAGCGATGACTCTGGAAACAAGAAAAGAAAATGTGTAAAACTCCTAAAGAGTGAGTGGGTCTAAGCCCTGGGGCAGAGACAAATCACCTGAGGCAGAGAACAATTCTACTTTGTACTTTAAGGCTTTTTTCCCCCTTCAATGTCTATTTTAGTCATGAATAGGTATGAGAGGAAAATGAGGTATTTCCTTTAATTAGAAACCCCTGGTACAAGAGAATGTGATCTTTTTGTTCTTTGCCTAATTAGGCTGCATGTATCTAGAAATATGCATTGTGTTCTTACCTGAGAGCAAGTTTGGGCCACCCTTAAGGGGTTGACCTACTAAAAGTTGCAGGGATAGCGGGCGCATGTGTGCGTGCATGTGTGGCTACGGATGTGCACGAGTCTGTGAAAACTTTACACAGCCATTTCAAAGTGAGATATGGGTCTGTGTTGTTCCAAGAAAGTCACAGCTCTGCCTGCGAAATGGCAAGCAAAGGAAGAAAATGTCAATTCCCAATATGGAAAACCACGTAATAACTCTCTCAGAGGGAAAGGGTAACACACACTCACACCTCTAGGGGACTAGACACACACTTGGTTTTTACACCGGCTATTCTTCCATATGCCCCTAAAAAGACAGCAGGCCTTTGGGGAGTACTGACAAGGGTTGTGTTCGTGTTTGTGCGAGTGAGCCTGTGTGTGTTCATTTTATCCTTCGGCTCACCTGTCAAACTGAACCACGTAGTTCTGTGAAGGTTAAGACAAGGAGATCTAGTTTCAGAGACAGATCTGGCAACGAAGGGGCAGCATTTTGTCGGCTTTTTCTTCATGTGTTGTTGGCGTTTTGACAAAGCAGTCCTCCTCTTCCCTCAAACTGTTTCCATTTCTGTCCATCGCATTGAAAACTCTTTGTTTTCCAAGCAGTGGATGTAGCGCCGTGTTTGCTGGCCAGTCCCTGCTTCCTATAAAGTAGCACTTTGTGCAGCAGGGGCGTAAAGCTTGACCTTATGGTGAGGAGATAAACTGCCTGTCCTGGTGTCCAGGTTAATCATTTCTGACCATTTTTAATTAAGTTCATGTCCACCTTACTGTATACAATACTAGCTGCACCGGCAATAAGTGTTACCATTTTCTTGTGCAACACAGAAAATGCATTAGAGCCTTGGCACACAGATGAGAAAACATCATTCCACTGAAACAGACTTTCTACTTGCAGGCGATGCATATAGGCTAGTTTTGAGCTGAAAAAATTGCTTTTCCACAAAGTGCATGTATTAATAGAAAAATTGCCTCCATTACTCCAATACACCATTGGGAATTGGGGGTATTTTTTGTATCGTTGTATTGTTTCCTGAAGTCTTGCACCTTTGTTGTTAAATTGGTTAGGATGTTCCTTTCATTTTTCCTAAGTTGCATTAACCTCTTTTAAGTCCACAGTATACACTCACCAGCCACTTCATAAGTTATAACTTGCTAGTTCCTGGGTTGGACCCACTTAATTCTTCATGGTGTGGACTGGTTCTTGTATATCACTTTTCTACTCTACTTGAGCACTCAAGGGGCTTTACACAGCATGTTTCATTCATCCACACACACGCATTCACACAAGCACCTTTTTCAAAGTCTAAGTGCTTTCTATGTAACATTCACACAGTGAAGTGCTTATGGCACGATGTTAGCTGGTCCACCCCTGGGGATTTCAGTATATTGCCATACGATAATTTGACATGGAAACTGGAGCAGTCAGGGATCAAACAATAAACCTGCCAATTAGTAGATGACCCACTCTGTCGCCTCAGTTAAAATCGGCATAGATTCAACAAGGTGCTGAAAAAATTGCTCAGAGATTAGATCCATGTTGACATTACAGCATCACACAGTTAATGCAGATTTGTGGGCTTCACACCCATGATGCGAATCTCCTGTACCACCTCATCCCAAAGGTGCTCTATTGCACAGATATCTGGTGATTGTGGAAGCCATTTGAGTACAGCAATCCCATGGTGATTTCCATGACCATGTCTACCTGCCTAAATGCACTGAGTTCCTGCCATGTGCTTGGCTTGTTAGTTATTAGCATTAATGAGCAGATAAACATGTGCACCTATTAAAGTGGACAGTGAGTGTGTAGCTACTGCTAAGTGCAGAAATGAGCTCATTAACAAGAAATTAAGTAAAGCCTATAAAATGAGATTGAGGGGGTGGCTTCCTGAATTTGATACCCAAGGATTTTACTAAATGTTACCTGTATGCTATGTTTCACCTATGTGTGCTAGATAGTGTATAATCTAATGTTTATATCCAAACAGTTAAGAATTAGTAATAGAAGGAGAAGGAAATGAAAAAGCAAAGTTAATTACAACTATGCACCACAAACAGACACAGAGCACATGTCATGGTTGGCTGTGTGGCAGGCAGGCAAGCAGGAGTGGTGGATCCAAAATGCAGGACTCAGACACAGAAGTACAACTTAAAGCGCAGCTTTATTGCTGGGAAAACCTCTTACTAAACTAAAGGCATCAAAGACAAACAAAAACGCTGGTGGACTAAAACACTGAAGCAGAAAACACTGAACTGGAAACAAAACACTGGCAACACAGAGGCAAAACACACACAGCTTGTTGAGGGTACGACACAACACTGACTCAGAGAAACACAGGGACTAAATACACTGGGAAGTAACGACGAGAATGAGACACAGAAGGAGAGCACAGCTGGGGGAAATTAGAACTGACGAGCAGAGATGGGCAGTAACGCGTTACTTGTAACGCGTTACTGTAATCTGATTACTTTTTTCAAGTAACGAGTAAAGTAAGGGATTACTATTGCAAAAACGGTAATTAGATTACAGTTACTTTCCCGTAGGAACGCTGCGTTACTGCGTTACTAAAACCGTGATTTTTTTTGCGAGAATGTCTCATGACAGTGACGTAAGCAAGTGCGACGTTGGTGACAGCAGCTGTGTGCAGATCAACAATGGATAATATATCGAGTGCGGGAGAGAGTATGAGCGTGCAGCGTTTAAAGTGTGGAAGTACTGACCTTACTTTGAGTTTGATTCCATAAAAAGTGACAAAAACATTAGCGTCCATCGTGCGTGGGAAGAAAACTTCTTTTTACAGCGAAAAAAACCCCTAAACTTCCGAGCAAGCACCGAGTAGCTACGACGTGATGGGAAACTCACAGAGACACTCGCGCGGATTCTTCAACTGACCGCAGCACACCTACACCAGGGTAACCCTCCGCCTACCCTGCTCCTGCTTTACAGGTGAAAATAGAGCAAAAGGACCGCTGAGTCTTTGACTTTATTTATTTTCTGCTGTGTTTTACTTGCATCTGTTTGAAAGAGTGAGTGAAAACACAAAAAATATTTTATTTTATGTGCTGGAATGTGTAGAAAATAGGTTTAAATGTTAAACTAATTTATTCAAGTCAGAGAATGTTGCATATAATTAAATGTTTTGCTTGATGCATAAAGTTAAAAGATTAAAACTGATAAAACAAGTTAAAAAAAGAGACTTTTCCATTTGATTACATTTTGTATGATGGATTATGTAGAAAAAGTAGAATTGGGCTGAAAGATCTATCACTTTATCACCTCTTCAGGTTGTAAATCGTGTTTTTAAAAAGTAACTAAGTAACTAAGTAATTAATTACTTTTGAAAATAAGTAATCAGTAAAGTAACGGGATTACTTTTTGGGGGGAGTAATCAGTAATTAGTTACTGATTACTTTTTTCAAGTAACTTGACCAACACTGCTGACGAGACAAGCAAAGCAGGACACATTCACATAAGACACGGACCTTCAAAGTAAAACAGGAAGGATCACACAGAGACGCGAACTTGACACTGTGGAGACAGCAACTAAGAAACACAGAGACATAAACCATAAGGCAGAGGACTCTAAGAACCGAGAGACACAGAGGGGAACTCAAACATGCAGACACAGACTTACACAGAACAGAGGGGACATAGAGAAACATGAAGGGCAAGGGATCGAAACTAGAAACCATAGAAACTCACACCAAGTACAAAAATCACAAAGAACTAAAACGCTGGATCAGGAGACCCAGGACCCTGACAGCACAAAAGTCATAAAATTAAAAACTGTGGATCTTAGGACTTGAGACCTACCTGTCCTTTTTTACGCACCAGGCTGGAGGAGCCTGGTTTTTAGAGGCTTCTTATTAGAAGCAACAATTTTAGTTAATGCACTGTATGCCTTTATACTTTCCAACTTCCTCTCATTACTTGATTAAATTCAATATCTTTTATTGCGCCTGTGGATAAAAATGTAAACAGCTTACTGAGCCGAGCCAGTAATTATTACTCATTTCTTCTTAACACCTATTGTTTAGCCAAATATTAAATTCATGATAAAGGGACTGGAAATGAAGCCAAAAACAAAAGAATTTAATGTGTTATCAGATAACTCTTAACTTGATTTTTTAACACCCTCAAAAACAAATTCAGACACAAAATAATAACATTTAATGCTCCCAAAGACAAAAAAGGTCCACAGTTATATTACCCTTTGCTTTAGATATGTCTAGTACAGTGTATGAGCCGAGTGCTGCTGTGCTGCACTGCCTTACAGAACAGTGAAAGAACTGCATGTTCTTTGAAGTGTGTCAACCTCACATAAAAAGGTTAAAATATAAGCAGAAATAAAGGGTTTATCTTGATCAGTGACACAGAGAAATCATATCTAATGTGAGTTACTGACGTATCCGTCACCCTGATTAAATGTGATCTAATGTGAGTAACTAGCGCGTCATGTTGATGTGAACACTCACTACAGTGTCATCTAACCACATCATTTCTTTACCTCCTCATCCTCTCCCTTATCACTTTTTTTCCACCCTTTTTTGGGGGGAACTCATGCATATTTCAAGGGCAGCGCTCCCTCCTGCCACCAAGCCACCGACTCAAGGATGGTCTGAGGGAAGTCAGGAAGCCGTGGAGAGCCTTTCAGGTGAAACTCAGTCAATGGAAGTCAGTCCCTTCTCCCCCCGCAGGTCTGAGAAAGAGCTGCAGATAAACTGTTAAATCATTCACTAAGGCAATGCTGTCTTTGTGTGTGTGTGTGTGTGTGTGTGTGTGTGTGTGTGTGTGTGTGTGTGTGTGTGTGTGTGTGTGTGTGTGTGTGTGTGTGTGTCTGGACAGGGGACTCTTCTGCAGGTCTGTGCTTGTTAGGGCATGAATGTATGCTATTTTTGTCTTTAGATGAAATTACACGTACTGTCAGTCAACAATAAAAATGAGTAAAAGCAACATTAGACAAAGACAAACTAAAACTTGAGCCCTGTTTAAATATTATATGGGGACCTTTAGAGCCCAGTGGACAGATTGATGGAATAACATCATCCATTCATTTAACTGCATATGCCGTTCAAGGTCATGAAGGGAATGAAGCCTGTTCCAGCTGTCACTGGGCAAGAGACAGGGTATACCCTAGACAAGTGACCATTCATGTTCACAGTCACACCTACGGTCAAGTTAGAATCACCTAGTTAACCTAACATGCATGTCTCTGGCCTGTGGGAGCAAGCTGGAGTGCCAGAAGAGAAACCACTCAGGCGCAGGAAGAAGATGCAAACTCCACACAGTAAACTCCACCAGCTGGGCGACCGACCGCTGTGAGTCAACAGCATCACAATCTTGCGGTGCAGCGTTACCAGCTACAGTTTGGACTGATAAACGCTGAACAGTGCTTCTGTTTCTAGTGTTTCTGAAACTGCGGGTGGTACCCATTAACATGTGCCTCTGCTTGTGTGTATGATTGTATATGAGTGTGACCTGTGTATCAATTTGCAGTTGATGGAAACCCCCCCACCCAGAGTTTGAACACGTATAGCCGCTGACCGTATCAGATTTGTCTGATTCTGCTCATGTTAATTTAATGAGCAAATAGCATGCATGGCAGGAGGTGGTCACAGTATATTATAAAGCCAAATGAGACTTTGTAATAGGCTGACTGAAGAAAAAGACTTTATCAAAATCAATAAGCACAGAAAGCTGCAAACAAATCTGTTTGCTAGGTTATCAGAGCAATCATTGCCTACATTTGATGGAATCGACAAAATACACACACAGACACACAGCGCTGTTATATGGTTAGGACTGCTGTTGACACTTTACAGTTTCTGTTGCTTGAATTTGCCATCCTTTGCTGTTTCTGGTGAGGCTATGACTCCTTATCTTCAGCAGTCCAGAGGTGGCACAATGTCACGTAAACCATTTAAACCATGGCTAAACAAATTTAGCTTTGTGGTAAAAATAATATTCCCTGCAAAACTGCCAAATGTTTGTGGTACTCGCCACAAGTGTTCTCATCTGTCACGCTAGTTTTTCTTTCTAGCTCCTTAAAACCTTAAACATGATTGTTTTTCTGTGTTTTTCTGCATCATATTTCTCTGGAGGGCAACCTAACTTTAGCCTTTTATTATATGTCAGAGCATTGTTTCTGCATTGCCACTCCCTTGCTTGTGTATGTCAACAATTCATGATTGGGTCCCCGAGGACCGGCAGTTAGTGCCTCCGAGCAGGTAAACAAGAAGAACTCGTTTGCAGCTGCACAGCACACACACAGTGCACGCTGGCCTTCACATCATATGGAATGATTTGGAAAATCAACACGAACCAGTGTCGATAATGAAATTGCCATATTCTTGGGCATTTCCCTCACAACTGCTTGTCTCTGTTGTCATTTTTCATGTCACCTAGATCTCAAGGGGGACTTTTTCATTGACAGTTGAGAACATGAATGTCACAATGCACTAAAGTCACTCATATCTTTCCCAAGCTGTCACTTAGCACCCCCGAGAGCTCTGCCTTTGTGCCTACCTGCTGGCTTTGCTGTCTTCTTGGATGTCTGTCTCTTTGTGTTTCTGTCAGAAGGTCTGTTGAAACTTTGTTTTCCACCAGCCATCTTAGCCTTTATCTCAGTCCACACTGGGGCAAGCTGTGTGAAGTCGGCCTCGGTAAAACTTGCAGTCACGCACGCAAACAAATGATAAAAATAACAATGATTTCCTTTTAGTAGGTACTTTTTACTGCTGCTTTTTTTCAGTGTAATGAAGACGTGAACCTGAAAACTGCACCAACTAACACGGTCAATAAATTTGCAAACTTGGATCTGAAAAAGCTGTGTCGCTGTGTAAAATGTGAATAAAAACAGAATGCAATCATTGGCAAATCTCATAAACCCAAGTTTTATTCACTGAACATAGAAAACATTATTACAACAGTTCTTAAACATCTGGGAACTGAGAAGACCAGTTACTGGACTTTCAGGAGACGAATGTTGTGTCATTCTATAGGCAGAAGTAACAAAGTACAAATACTTTGTTACTGTACTTGAGTTTTCAGGTATCTTTACTTTACTCGAGTATTTTTTGTGACCTCATTTTTAAACAAATATCTGTACTTTCTACTCCTCACACAGAAAGAGAGCTAACTTCTCTCAGAGATGGAGAAAGATAAGAAAGACAGCACAGGAGAGGAAGAAGAGAGGTTAGATTGAAAGGTAAGGACTGCTCAGTATCTGATCAAATGTAAATTTAAAGCTTACATGTAAGTGCCCAGGGTTTTAAATCAGATATTGGCTCTGTAAATGTGACATTAGGTTTTTTCATATTGTGAAACATGCTACAAAACAAAGGTTGCATGAAAATCTTCTGCAGGTTAGCGCAGGTTAAAATGGTGATTTTGCTGTACCGTGATGGATTTAACGGTTCCCCCACTTGCTGAATCCGATTTTAGCCAATTCCCTACTTATTTTCCGGTTTAAAATCTTAAACAGGAGTTTATGGAATCAACTTTAAATAGAGCTACTCTTTAATTTTCCTTCTTTTTCTCTGCTCATGTTCTTTTTAACTGATTAAAGCTGAGTACCTTTATTAGAATTAAAATTTAGACTCAAATAAAGTTTGTATTCCTATGTACTAGTATTATTTCATTATTACATTAATACAAGGTTCAGTTAGCTTTGCACAAAAATAGCTGGTAGAAAAATAGCTTGTCCTGGCCGTGATCAGGTACCCAGCTGGTATAATAGGCTGGCCAAAGGAGGAGATAGAAGCCACTGACATCAAGACAAGAAAGCTCCTTACCATGCATGGAAGGTTTCACCCCAAGTCCAGCACCCTGAGGCTGTACGCTAAGCGGAAGGAAGGGGGCCGGGGACTGGTGAGTGTCAGCACAACAGTCCAGGATGAGACAACGAACAACCAAGAATACATTGGGAGGATGGCCCCAACTGACCGAGTGCTCAGTGAATCCCTCAGGCAGCAGAAACCCAGGAAAGAGGAGGGAGACAAGGAACCATCATGGAAGGACAGGCCCCTGCACGGTATGTACCACCGGCAGATAGAGGAGGTGGCTGATATCCAGAAATCCTAGCAGTGGCTGGACAAAGCTGGACTGAAAGACAGCACAGAGGCACTAATCATGGCAGCACAAGAACAAGCTCTGAGTACAAGATCCATAGAGGCTGGGGTCTATCACACCAGGCAAGACCCCAGGTTCAGGCTGCCCCTGAGACAATCCAGCACATAACAGCAGGGTGCAAGATGCTAGCAGGCAAGGCATACATGGAACGCCATAACCAAGTGGCCGGCATAGTGTACAGGAACATCTGTGCCGAGTATAGGCATCAGACCTCATAAAGACCGTTACAAACCGAGTCTGTTGCAAAACAGCACCACGTATACCAGACAATTCATCCAGACAAGTTGTCCTTAAAAAAAAACCCCATCACTCTAAATAAAATAAAGTTTAGCATCAAGCAATGATAAGGTGGTCTTCATTTTCTAAACAGCAAAAGGAAGAAACAGATTCTGGGTTCATCCAATTCTGATAAGAAAGCAGCAGCAGACTTTCACGGTTTGATCCAGGAGTCGAAGCTGTATCACGACTGCTTTCGTGCATATTTCAGGATGTCAGTGGGGCAGTTTGAGCTCTTGTTGGCAGAGTTGGGACCACATGTGAGGGGCAGCTGTAAGGCACTGTAGTGGTCGGATTGGTCGGACTGGTCAGATCTCACATCTGAAAAAAGTCTGAAAAATGCTTTCAACACATTTACTATTTGAACAGATTTTATGCTGCAACACTCAACACTGCATCAGCTGAACCCTGCAGCACAAAGTATTTTTAAAAAACTGAGGCTTAACTGGAGTCGCAGCATCTTTCCCTTAAATATGACTGTCTGCTCTAATTCTGGGCTAGTCACATCCCACTCCGCCCTCCCAAAAACCCACACTCAAAGTCATGCCAAGGGAGCTAAAACATCTCCTACTGTTCCACCTCCTCTTCTCCTTCACCTCCCTATTTCTTCCCTCCATGAGCTACCACTGTCCCACATGGTGTAATAGATCACTTTCTGACAAGAGGTGTAACACCTCAGTTAATAGCTGCTGACTGGTCCTGTAAGCTATGCTTTGGGGGAAAGCTAAATTACAGGGTGCTGAGACTGACAGCTGAGGCGCAGAAGATCTTCTGCCCTGTGAGACCCTTCACGGCTGTGAAACCCTTCCTTCAGTCATATCAGTACCAGCACCAAATCAGCAAAGTAAACACAGGTACACAAACACTGTAGTGCCCTTCCACTTGCTTCCAGTTTGCAATTATATTCATTCAGTATTCATTCAGTATTCATTCATGCGTCGAAACGGTGTTAGCCATGCATAAAGAAAAGCAGGAGTTTTATATTTTCTTCAGGGAAGGATCTTTGCTCGGTTGCTCTTGACCACTGCTGCCAAGACAGGCATAGTTTGAGTTTATACAAGAAATATTAACATAGAAATCAAAAAGAGAGCAGGCGCTACAAAAAGGCTCATGTTACAAGAGGATAAGAAATTGAAGGATATTAACTCAAATGAGAGAAGTCACAGGACTCACACACAGTTCGAACACATATCTTCAAAAGACAGAGAAGACAGTCAGAGAAAACAGGGTCAGTTTTTCTTGGCTATTTCTTCTCTTGTATATCAAACAGTAAGAAGAGATTGAAGAGGCGTGAAGACAAATGTTATTGAACAGGATGAAAGTGAAAAAACCTACACAAAAAGAAGAACGTGGACAGAGGGCTTCAAGACAGGAATGGCGAACATTATGTGGATTGTTATGAACGTAAGGCCTGCAGACAGCAGGGTGGAAGGGGGGGGGGAGAGGAGAGGAGAGGGGGAATAACAAAGAGAAAACAACACGAGAGGACGCCTGTCAAAAGTGCTGCGTTTCTGCTGTGCACAGCAGCCCGACACTGCAAGTAAGGGAGAGTGAGTCAGGGAAGTACAGAGTACCCATTAAGGAGGGGAGAGAGGAAAAAGAAAAGGAGGGAAGGGGTGGGAAAACCCACGCTGGCTCCCTCTCTTGGCCCATCGAGACGCAATGATCAGGCTCTGAGTTTTACATCAGCAGCTGATGGGCACGAGGGGCCCTTAACCCTCATCTTTCTTCTCTTCTGCTACAACAGTCTTCATTTCTCTCTCCACCTTTCCTCTGTTCTCCTTCCTCCCTCACCACCCCACAGCCCCCAACACTGGCTGCTTCTTTAATTGGTGGTCCTACAGTGCTGGATCTTGTACTGTGTGTTGGTGTTAGTGTGAGCGTCTGGTCCGTATAGTATACATTTCTCTGGCAGTGTTTGACTACACATGTTATGTTATTTTTTGTTTTTATATTTTCTTTTGCGTAATTTTCTAAGTCATCATAATTTTATGTTTGTATGACTTTTTGATGATGACACGGAGAGAAGGAAGCTCTTAAGCAGATTCCCTTTTTCCCTCTAACACGCTCAAAGTTATAAACAGACATCTCCGATTCACATGCCTTCCACAATATCTAAGACCAAATACATTTTGAATTGAGTAGATTCTACAGCGCAGTGGAAAAATGCTGAGCTTGCCTTTTTTTGTTATATTTTGCCAGGAATATGGCAATATCTGCACCATTCATTAAAACATGTGCAAACACACACGAATGCAGTGTGAACAGCAAAACCGGAGATTGTCCAATTCTAACAAACTTGAACGTCAACATTTTTATGACAGCCAGAATTGTCATGGAAAGGCTTTCTTATAATTCGATTGGTCTTTAGGAATAGTTCTCCAGGCATCTTATAGGACATCAAAGCTCTTCTCTGGATTTTGGCTGCCTTTTGTTCTGTGGCTCACGCTGCTTCAATAATATTGAGGTCTGGGCTCTGGGGAGGCCAATCCATGACTGGGAGTTTTCCACTGTGTGTTTTTCTATCCAGGTATGATTTCACTGCATTGGAAGTGTGTTTGAGATCATTGGCAGCATCTTAATTTTTCAGCATGACAATTGGACACTTTCTACGTGGTAGTGCCTGTTGGATTAAAACCTGATGTTACTTCCATCCGTCCATTCGCTTCCGCTTATCCATTTTCAGGGTCACGGGGGGCGCTGGAGCCTATCCCAGCTGTCATAGGGCGAGAGGCGGGGTACACCCTGGACAGGTCGCCAGTCTGTCGCAGGGCCAACACACAGAGACAGACAACCATTCGCACTCACATTCACTCGCACATTCACACCTAGTGGCAATTTGGATTATCCAATTAACCTATCCCCACAAGCTGCATGTCTTTGGACGGTGGGAGGAAACCGGAGTACCCGGAGGGAACCCACGCAAACACGGGGATATTACTTACTTCAGGAATAAATTCCATCCGTTTTGACAAAATCCCAAACACTACTGGCTGAAATGCAAACCAGAGGCTCTTCTGTTGCCAGTTATTTTCAGTCCAGTTGACATACCTTAGCCTTTTCTTCCTGTGTCTGTAGGAATTGCTTAATGACAGCCACGCTTCCATGAAGAGGCCTTTCAGGACCTGTGTCAAGTCTGCTGGATTTTCTTAAGGACACGACTTTCAGATACTGTTCATCTGCTGTAAATATGATATTTCGGCCTGTCACTTCTTCTTTTCTTCTCCTAAAATGTCCTCTTAATTTTTTGACTTAAATAACAAACAAAAATGATTTCTCTGAGATTCTCAGATACAAAGACTGTATTGAAAAGGAGTGGAAAAACCTCCAATTCCCAAAGAAAACTTTAGAGCTACTCAAGACCACGAAAAGAATATACAAGGAAGTCTGGCTCCTTGGAAGCAAAATATGAAGAAAGAAAAATGAGGGGCAGCTCAAGAGTTTACATCATCACGTACGTGAGACACAATGTGTCAAAGCTAGATTTTATACATAAATTAAAATTTATTGAGTTCCAGTGCAAGTCACTTAAAGGATCTATTCTGATCTCGTATTTGTTCCATAATCTCCTGATATGGCACAGAGCCAAATGAACGACGTTTAACTCATGCATTGCAGTTGCAGGTGGTCACGCATGCTATGCATTAAAGGCTTAACACTGATCAGATATCATATTTTATTTTCACAGAGATATAATTTTGTTTCTAGTGCAATCAATATTTCTATAATAAGGAGCGGCTGTGTCTTCATTAGAGAGATGATTATTCATTTTGTTCGTCATTGGTGAAGTATATAGTTAAGATTTGTTTGTTTTGTGAGGCTCTAATTAGCTAGATAGTGTTCTGTAATTTATTACCAATCACATCTGCACACTGAAGACTTTTTTCATGTTTATCTTTCTTTTTCTTTGGAACAGAGTGTGTAATATAATAGTATCATTTGCTTATTCTTCCAAACTTTCATCACATCCCATTGTCACAGACTACAGTCATACATTTCATGAAGTTAATCTTTATGATAAAAGATAAAGGTCCTCCTGGTGAACATTTACATTGTGCCATCTTTGTGTGAAAAGAAAAGTCTGATTACCCATTATCACAATTTGTACATGCCATAAAAATCAAAATTCATTCTCTAAAGCTATAAGTGAACCGTTAATGCTTGTTGCCGACTAAAAACTGATATATGCAGTGCGACCAGACAATCCAGGAAAACTAATATGAGGAGCTAATTACATTGCACCGCATCTATTCCCTTCATAACCGCGTCTCGATTTTACTTCTAAAACTTTCTCAGCCATGAAGATATTAATATCCACTCTCTGTGTGCTCTTTGGTTAAGTGCTCCCTTTTTCTGCCACTTTAGCTAAAAGCAGAAGTGAGTAAACCCCCCCCCCAACCTGCTCTCCACCGTAGTTGGTGCCATTTTTCCTTTAACTCCTCGTATTCCCTAACCCCTTTTTAATGCCCACCTCTCCATAATGACTGTCCTCAGCTGTGGCCTGTGAGAAGAGGAAGTCTCTGTGTTTTAGTCCCCTCATGCATAAACATACCCATACTGTAAGTATGGAACTCTGAGTTGTCTCATCCTGTGTCTGTGAACAGCAAATCACCTTCTTCCCATCTTTAATACATATCGCCGTCTCCCCCTGGAGGCTTTATCAGCTAAATACCCCATCAATAGGAGATCCAAGGCATAAGCCCATGTGTAAATTTGCTGCGCAACTTCGAGGATACGTTGCACTGGGAGACAGCCGATAAAAGCTACCATTAAAACAGCATTTGGGGCCTTTTCTTTGTAATGGAGATGGAGGAAGCACGCTCTTGACAGTGTCAGTAGATAAACAAACCTGTGCTTTATGTGAGCTTGGAACAGGAGGAAGGTTAGTGTAGTGGAAGACACAACAACAGACACTACATGGATGTACTTTAGCACATACTGCAGACGTGTGTCTAGGCATGTATTTGCTTATGTTGCAGCTCAATGGCTTGACACTATGTGTAAGTCTTGCTAGTATGTGCTTTCAGATACAAGTGTACTCCATAGACTTTGTATGAAAGATATGGCCATATACACTGCTCGAAAAATTACGGGAACAGTTTGAAAACACATCAGATCTCAATAAAAACAAAACAAAACATAGTGGATATGTATCTATACCCTGAAAATCAAAGTGAAAAAAATATGCAGCAGGGTAGTCGATTTTGCTGAAATCTCATTGCAGCAACTCAAAATGGTACTCAGTAGTTTATACGGCCCCCATGTGCTTGTATACATGCCTGACAACATTAGTGCATGCCTCTTATGAGACATCAGATCGTGTCCTGGGGGATCTCCTCCCAGATCTGGACCACAGCATCACTAAACTCTTAGACAGTCTGAGGTGTAACCTGCCAGTGGTGGATAGATCGAAACAACGTCCCAGAGGTGTTCTGTTGGATTTAGGTCATGCGAGTGTGTGGGCCATTCATTAGTATAAATTCCCTCATCCTCCAGGAACTGTCTGCATAGTCTTGCTACATGAGGCTGAGCATTGACGAACACCAGGAGGAACCCAGGACCCACTGGACCAGAGTAGGGCCTGAGAATAGGTCCAAGGATTTCATCCTGATACTTAATGGCAGTCAGTGCGTCATTGCCTATGCTGTAGAGGTCTGTGTGTCTCTGTGTGACACACAGACCTCTCAGTGGATATACCTCCCCAGACTATCACTGACCCACCATCAAACCAGTCATGCTGAACGATGTTACAGCCAGCATAATGCCCTCCATAACTTCTCCTGACCCTTTCACAGCTTTCACAAGTGCTCAGGGTGAACCTGTTCTCATCTCTGAAAAGCTCCAGGCACCAGTGGTGGAAGTACCAATCCTGGTACTCTATGGCAAATGCCACCTGGGCTCCCTGGTGCCGAGCATTGAGCACAGGGCACACTAAAGGCCCATTGGCCACCTTCATGAAATCTGTTTCTGATTGTGTGGTCAGATATTCACACCAGTGTCCTACTGAAGGTCATTTTGTAGTTCTGGCAGCATCCTCCTTGCACAAAGGAACCGATACCAGTCTAGCTGAAGGGTTAAGGACCTTAAGTAGTAGATTCCTTAAGTGAACTCTCAACCAGAGCAATCTGTCCATTGCCATCTAGTGTCTTAAAACTAGAAGTGATTAGAGAGGGATGAATATGACTAAGAAAGCGAGGGAAATGCTCACTCGCTGCTGTGAAACAGACCAACTACAAAGCACACTTTCTACAATTGATATTCGATCCAATATCATTTTCATCACGATTTATAAAAAGAGCATATTCATGTGTTCAGTGAGAAGTGAAACTAGCTTATTGAGATCCTAAACCCATAAGCATAGAGTTTACGGACATCAAAGATCACGAGGTTGAAAGAGCTTACACAGTGGCTTCACCTCCATAGTTGGAAGCTACTGCCATCTTTTAAGCACAGTCTATGCCATACTCATTTGTGTGTTCACAGTTTTCATTGTGAGACTGCATTTTCAGGTGGAAACTGCCTTGCAGTGGAAATGATGTACAGTATATTTCATTAATTCAGAGCAGTGACCTCCTGGGCTGCTCACTGGTGTTTATCGGGTCTGCTGCTGAATCCTAATACCACTCTCCATGGCTACATCCACTGTCAGTGTGAGGAGTGTGTGAGAGGGAGACTGTGAGGGAATAGAGAGGTTTCAGGGTCATTTTAGTAATGCCTCTCCTTCTGTTTGTCAATGAGTGTGTGTGTGTGTGTGTGTGTGTGTGTGTGTGTGTGTGTACTGGTGTATTCGTTTCCAGTCTGTGCTATGGGAGTTCAAGCAAAGTGGCTCCGGTTGCCTGGACACTCCCTTGACGAGATGAGCTTAAGACAATGGGTCGAGCCGCTAAAAGGTGATAGGTTATTAAGAGTGAGGGTGAAAAGGTGAGGTCAAGATCAGGACACAGAGGAATCAATGAGGGAACCATGGGTTGCCTTGTGGAGCCTCGAAGATTGCTCTGGAACATAGTGAAGCAGCTCTTGATTTAATAAACAGAGCTGCGTTTTAAAATATACACTTTGCTTTCAGGCACTCGTCGCATAGCAGTGAAGATATTCCCGTCCTGGCAGTACAGCAAATATAGAAAAGATTTCACACATACACTGCTTCTGGGTACTGCTATATGTCAGGTTACACTTGTTTTTAGGAAAATATATTTTGTGCTCAGATGTTTAAATGCACTTTACATAACCTTAAAATGTCCCTGAAAACAAGTAGCTAAAAGTAGATAATGTGTCTTCTTTTTGTGCGTTCTCTCACCAGTGATTTGGCACACATAATAAGCCAGTTGCAGTGAGCTTCCACAGACTAGAACTAAAAGTAACACGTCTGCATGCCATGTCACCTCAGATTAAAAAAAATGTTCCTCATGCTTTGCTCATTTTTACCACAACTGAGAACAGAGCGTATTACTGCAAGTGCTCATAAGTTCAAAACACAATTACTTAAAAGCTTTTAGAAACTTGGCATTGTTTCTGTATAACATTAAATATTCCTAAGTAATCAAATATTTATTACATTTGCACTCAAAGACTTGACAGGTGACCAAAAAGCTTCACAACTGTCATCATATTTTAATTAAAATGTTGCTAAATCCTCATCCATCACACCTTTAAAATACTAAGAGGATAAAAAAAACAAACAGGAAGAACAGCAAATATTTAAGTTTGTCTGTTAAATTCTGTCTCAACTCCGATTGAAGTTTGTCTATTGTTGTAGATTGACAAGATGGGTTTTCATGAACTTTAAATATTTAAAAATAAACAGCACACGGATATAATAATCCAGTAAATTAACAACTGTTTTCAGAGAGAAAATATGGAGCAATGTAAGAAATCAGTTGCCTACAGTCACACTAGGGAGAACAATGGTGGGAGACTGAGGCACGCTGAAAATTATTGCAATGAACTTTTGATCTTGTTGCATTTGAAATGACTGCTTCGAAGACAGGAACCAGTCAAGTGACTTTGATATGTCAGGGTGGCAATAAAATGGCAATATGATATAGTCATTGTGCTCTCGGCTTGTGACTGAATGGGGTCAAATTGGCAATTTTAAGCAATCTGTGATAATATGACAATTAACTGTGACACTGTGAAATTTGCAAATGTATTGCCATGTATGCAGAGAACTTTAAATTAACTACTTACATTAAGAGCCCAGCCAGAACCTCATAGATTTGAAACAAAAACTTCAGCGATTTCTACACAAATAGCGCTGCAAATTTAGAGCAAATTTAACTGTAAAGTGACATAAGTGCTCAGCAGCCTTGCTTTTATATAGTAATATAACCAGAATAAAACAAATTATGCTGGAAATACTTGTAATCAGTTGTCAAACACAAAAACATTCAATGCAATTAGGCAAGCACCAGTTTTTTTTAGTTGCAGGGAGGTTACCATCCCATTTTTAGTCTAGTGTGACTGATAAGAACAAGGATAACATGAACTGTTTTAATTTTTTGTGAGACAAAAATTTCACCTGTAGCATCACAGGTGATAGGCTAAACTAAAAGCTCATAGCTAGATGGCTGGCAAGAGGAATTTATGACTGTGATTATGATTCTCACAAATCTTGCAACAGCCTCACAAAGGAAACCAGATGACAGTGTAGATTTCAAAATGTTTGACTGCTCATGTTCTCCTGCATGCTGGTGTCTCATTTTGTATTACTGATATGTGAATAACAGAATGTGCTACATACTCTCTGGAGGATATGGAGTTCTTTAAAGCCCCCTGTAAGTGAGCAGGGATGAGTTCAACAGTCCCAACTCTCTCAGCAATGAAGGTAACTTGTTTATAACTGACAGGAATGATGGCTGTAAGAGACAAAATGAGATCGAGTTTTAGAAACAAAACAAAAACTAGATTTGGAAATAAACTGTCAGTTATAACTTACAAAGTACAAAGTAAAAAAGAAAACATTCATAGTTAACTGATATTTGTGCCATGCTGGATTCTTTTACATCTTTATTTTGTTTTCTTTAATCCGTAAAAAAAAAATCCAAACAGCCATTTTTATACACCCTGGTGTATTTCAACTTGTACCTTTATTTAAGCTATTAGGTTCCTGTAATGTTAAACCTTTTATTTAAGGTAATGTAGAGGATAATAAAATATATGGCGCAAGATAAATGAGGAAAAAGTCAATGTCTCAGATGGGAAGACTCAACCTTGAATCTCCCCACAAACTTTGCCACATTTAAGTTTAGAAAATGGTTTTGGGAGGCTTTTTATGAGTGCTGGGAAACTACTTTCAATGGGATAGACGGACTAAAGAAAAGAAGAGGTGATAGTGAGATAGGAGAACAGCTGTGAGCTGGTCTCAGCTACAGAGCGAAATGAAATCAGCATACAGCTTGATAGGATTGTATGCCTCCCTTAGTCACAAAGCGAAGGTCCACGTTCTTTTACCACAGACGTCTATTTATGACCCAACCTACCAAATTAAAACACTACAGAACTAGAAGGAGAGACTGATAAATAAACGAGGAAAAAGGTGCTAACAAATATATGAACAAACCAAACTGTCACAGCTGTGGTGGCAGATGTATGGACGTTGTGAGAGAGGACCACGCGCTGGCACTTGCTTGGATGCAAGTCCACTTCATTAGTAAGGTTGGTGGCACAAACAGAAATGTAGAGGGAATGAACAGAACCTAAGGATTCCCTATACTGGGAAAACCAACACAACAGACCTGAAACCTGACAACACGGAGGGAGAAACTCATTATATCCGCACAGGAGCAATCGGGGAATGGGAGACAGGAGGGAAACACAGCTGGGAGAAATCATAGCTGACGAGACAAGGGAAAGCAAAACCAGACACACTAAGATAAGACACAGACCTTCAAAGTAAAACAGGAAACATACACTGACAGAACTCAGAGAAAAGATACCGACAGAGCAGAGGGAACACATGGGCGGAGATGACTAAACACTAAACCAAGGAAGAACCAAAACCAAAGAACTAGAAGGTCTCAACCAGAATACATAATAATAAACACAAAACACTGGGTTAAAAAACCCAGGACCATGACATAAACATGTTAAAATTAAAACAACTACAAATTCAATAAAAACAAAATTTTTTCTGCTTGTGAGCCAGGAAAGGGGTTTGCTTCCAGAAAGTTTTTGTTTGAAAATCAGTGAATGGCCATTGTGTATGATTTAGCCTGTTAGCACTACTCTGTAGCCACTATGCAGCCATTAAACAGGAAGTGACAGATTTAGTGTAAATAACCAAACTTCTGTTTAAAACTTAAATAATCCCAACAGGAAACTCCTCGAGAGAGCGATTACAACATAAGAACATTAAAAAATTAAACATTTTGAAGAAATTACATTTATCAATAACTCTGATTCACTGAAAATGAAACTCTGTAGTTACATTACACCGTAGATGAGAAGGACGCAAATGCAGACAAAAGGTAATGACAAAGGAGGAAGTGCAACATGATTCAAGGCTACTAAACTAGCAAAATACAACAGGAGAAGAATAAAAATGATTAAAGAGGCAAACTCAGACACAAAATGAAACATAACATTCAGAAAAAAACACAGGTTTGTAGAGCAGTAAAACAAGTGCAACCTGCAGGCTTTTGCAATTCTTTCTGTTCAAACACAATATGCTTTTTAGTTTTAAAATCATTTTTATTGTTTCATTCTTTTGTTTTGTTTATGTGGATATAGTAAATTTGTAGTATTCACTTCATTGTTTAGTAAAATTTTCTTAAGTGAAAAAACAAGTGATTTTTTTTACATTTTTTAATGTATTTAAATAGTTATAACCTGTTACTGCAAAGTAATAAAATTTATCAATTGGCACTTTGGCCTTCGGATCAATTTATTGACCTTGAAGGAGATGTCAGAAGTCAAATGTTGTATGATATTTTAAATCTTTATGTTACACTTGTATGAATCACAGTTTCTAAGGCTGTTGTCAATTTTAGACCAATAAATATTTTAGTTGACCTTGAAAACCGTGGTGGATGCATAACCAAATTTTAATGGCTCATTAACATGACCCCACTCTACACCTCTACAAAGTTTTATCAGAATTCATTCAAAACCTTTCGCGCTACCGTGTTTACATGCAGAATGACACACACAAAACTCCCCAAAACATAACCTCTTTGGCATCAGTAATCAGTGTTGGGGAGTAACGGAATACATGTACCGCCGTTACGTATTTAAAATACAAAATATGAGTAACTGTATTCCGTTACAGTTACCGTTTAAAAAGGTGGTATTCAGAATACAGTTACTTTGTTGAAATAAATGGATTACACTGCGGTACTTTCCCGTTTCATTTTGTTACGGGTCAGGACTGTTTGGGTTTTGTTTGACAGCTACGTTCTGTTGTTCCAGGCGGCAGCGTTACGGTTGCCATGGTTACAGGGCGACGCTCTCTCTCTCTCTCTCTCTCTCTCTGCCACTGTGTGTTTCCTGGGTGAGAGAGCGCCTTTTCGTTGTTGTTGTTGTTGTGCTAAGCTAACAGGCAGAATGCTACAAGCGTAGCTCTAAAGAATGTAGCATCATGGGCAGTGTAGTCCGTGCTGCAGGGAGAATGGACTGCCATACACGTTATGGGTCTGTGAGCGCGAGGAGGGAGAAAAAGGGGAGTGGAAAGGTACGAGTTGTCATCGAGGAAAAACGGGAGCTGGAAGCATGTAAATATAATAATAACCACTTCAGCCAAGAAGAGAGCCTGACGAGCCCAGTTGTAAGTAAGCTATTAAGACTCGACTGTACTCTGTGTTCGTGTTTTCCTCCGAAAACAATAAGTTCCGTTGGAGCAGTCTTTCAACGCCTCTCTCTCTCTCTCGCAAGAAAAGTTGACCCACACAACAAAGTAAAGCTATTTTTCGGCTACAAGCCGACAGGGACCCCGCTATATTAGTCAGAGGTCCCTTTACTACAGTTCGGAGTCGCGGACCTTCAGTAATAGTAATAAATCACAGCAATAGTACATTCACGTTGTTGTAAAAAGCATGATAATATATTAAGTAATCCAAAGTATTCAGAATACGTTACTGTCATTGAGTAACATAACGGAATACGTTACAGAATACATTTTGGGGCATGTATTCTGTAATGGAATACATTTTAAAAGTAACCTTCCCAACACTGTCAGTAATAGACATAATTTAAAAGTTCTAAAACTCAAAACTCTGGGAATAAGACCCAGGACCCTGAAATATTACTGCAAATGGAAAGTCAAAAAGTGGGAGTGAAAGCAGTCAAAGAGTTGAGAAGAATGTCAGTAAGGTAGGTGGGTTGAGTGGGCAAGACGCCCCACTGACCACTGATAAGGATGGATACCTCTGGATGGTGGCTCAGAGAGGTTGTTTACCTCAAGAGATAACTTCTTCGACAGATTAGACAATACTCAAGGGAGGCAATGCGAATTTAGAAAAGAGGGTAGGTGAAGAAGATTTAGAAAGGAGAGCTGGATGTAATAAATGTTAATAGGTTTTTGTGTAATGAAGTCTTTTTATTTATTAGATGGTATAAATTAAAAGACACACTGCTTAAATAGAAATATGCCTCTTCAGTGGCATTTCCACAAATGATTAAGAACACCCAAATTCTTTAACTAGCAAATACACCTGCCAGAGAAAAGGACATCATGTAAAATAATGTGTTATTTAATAACCTCGCCGTGTTGTATCATCAGTGTTGGGGAGTAACGGAATACATATACCGCTGTTACGTATTTAGAATACAAAATATGAGTAACTGTATTCCGTTACAGTTACCGTTTAAAAAGGTGGTATTCAGAATACAGTTACTTTGTTGAAATAAATGGAATACACTGGGGTACTTTCCTGTTTCATTTTGTCGCGGGTCAGGACTGTTTGGGTTTTGTTTGACAGCTACGTTCTTTTGTTCCAGGCGGCAGCGTTACGGTTGCCATGGTTACAGGGCGACGCTCTCTCTCTCTGCGACTGTGTGTTTCCTGGGTGAGAGAGCGCCTTTTCGTTGTTGTTGTTGTTGTGCTAAGCTAACAGGCAGAATGCTACAAGCATAGCTCTAAAGAATGTAGCATCATGTTCAGTGTAGTCCGTGCTGCTGGGAGAATGGACTGCCATACACGTTATGTGTCTGTGAGCGCGAGGAGGGAGAAAAAGGGGAGTGGAAAGGTACGAGCAGTCATCGAGCAAAAACGGGAGCTGGAAGCATGTAAATATAATAATAACCACTGCAGCCAAGAAGAGTGCCTGACGAGCCCAGTTGTAAGTAAGCTATTAAGACTCGACTGTACACTGTGTTTGTGTTTTCCTCCGAAAACAACAAGTTCCGTTGGAGCAGCCTTTCAACGCCTCTCTCTGTCTGTCGCAAGAAAAGTTGACCCACACAACAAAGTAGAGCTATTTTTCGGCTACCAGCCGACAGGGACCCCGCCGTATTATGCTGGGCTTACACTGTGCGATTTTTTCAGTCGCGCGATTCAGCTCCTGCTCAAACTGTACGATTGACTCGCAGGGGTTAGAAGTTCATAGGTCACGATGCAGGGTCTCACACTATACGGCCCGATGCTCTGATGCGACCTGAGTGCTCACACTGTGCGTCCATAAAAATGAAGGTTATAACAGAAATTCTGTCGCTCGCTCTCCCTCTCCGTCTTTCACTCACACAGACACACCACCACCATCAACTTTGCTAAATTGCTAATGAAAAACATTGGTCAGGCAGCTGTGATTGAGCAGCAGTGTCGATCCAACTATTTTCACGGTTGTTGTGGTCGTGATAATTTTGTGAGGCCACATCGAAAGGGCTCGGATGGTTCTACAGGTTGTGCCTCCATCGCTTGTGTCCAGATCACAGGCTGCACTGCCGTGCTACGCCGTCTTTTTCGCTGACATTTGTGTTTGCGCGTGCGCAGTGTGGCAAACTGCGGTGACACCCTCACGAACAAGCGATTGATGATCGGGAGCTGGTCGTGAGGTGTCAATCGCTTCTCGTTACCCCACGTATACTACACGATGCACGACGCACGATGAAGGCCAAAATCGGGCCGATCGCCAAAACGATCGCACGACTCAAAAATCGGCTCAAAATGGGCCAAAAAAAATCGCACAGTGTGAGCCCAGCATTAGTCAGAGGTCCCTTTACTACAGTTCGGAGTCGCGGACCTTCAGTAATAGTAATAAATCACACAGCAATAGTACATTCACGTTGTTGTAAAAAGCATGATAATATTGTAGCGGGTCAGGGCTGTTCGGGGTTCTGCTTGTACAGTTATGTTTTGTGTATGTTGCCATGGTGACGGGTGACGCCCTCTCGCTGCGACGGTGTGTCCTTCCGGGGTCAGAGGGCGCCCTATGTGTGTTGTGGTTGCCGTGCTGAGCAGTTAGCTAGTGGCAGTGTGTTCTTCTGCAAATGTAATAAACGGCTGTGCTCCCTGGCTAGCTCACGGGAAGCAAGACCAAACGATACCTCCGTCTCCTCCTTGTCTTAACTCGCCACAATATATTAAGTAATCCAAAGTATTCAGAATACGTTACTGTCATTGAGTAACGTAACGGAATAGGTTACAGAATACATTTTGGGGCATGTATTCTGTAATGGAATACATTTTAAAAGTAACCTTCCCAACACTGTGTATCATCTGAACTACAAAAGGATCAATGATAGTGCTTACCATGTTGGACAAGGCAGTCAGAGAATGACTTGCTACCCTCACAAGTTCACTGTCTTGATCTGAATTAAAGTTTGGTTTTCAGTCCATTGAACTAAATTCTTTATTATAGGAGGTTAGGTTCAGTTATCTGGCCTGGTTATTGATGGTCATTATCAATAGGCTAATGATGCTTGAGGAGTAAGTAGTCCAATGCCAAATAAAATTTATTAAACAGGATCTGAAGAGTTTATTTGGCCAGTGATGTTCAACTTGGCTGCACGGTAGTTAGAACTGTTGCCTCACAGCAAGAAGGTCCTGAGTTCGATTCCACCATCAGGCTTTCTGTGTGAAGTTTGCATGTTCTCTCCAGGTACTCCCGCTTCCTCCCACAGTCCAAAGACATGCAGTTAGTGGGGATAAGTTAACTGGAAACTCTAAATTGCCCATAGGTGCGAATAGGCACATAGACACAGATGTGTGTCTATGTCTTAGCCCTGCAACACACTGGCGACCTGCCCAGGGTGTGCCCTGCTTCTCGCACAAAGACAGCTCAGATAGGCTCCTGCAACCCTGAAAGGGATAAGTGGCAGAGAATGGATGGATGTTCAACTTGGCAGGTAAAATAATATCAGCCTTAGAGGATATGATGCTAGTGAAAAATATTTGAATGCTTAAATCTGACATTAAACCTCAAGACTCAAGCTTCATGGTCAAAAGTCATTTGTGTTTGTGATATGTCAACTCCATATTGCCTTCCATATGGACTTCATCCAGGCTTTTTCAATTGAAACACCAAATACGTCTTTTCATGAATGCTTTTACAAGTTGTTAGATGGTAACGGATTCTTTAGTTGGAGAACGTGTTTAAACATTTGGTTTTAGCTTAAAGCACAAATGTGCCTAAGTACTGTTTGAAAATGCTGCAGGCTGACTGATGACTACATCGTATGAGTAAATATAGTGATTGTGATTTAGATAACTTTAGTTTTTGACCATATTCCTTTTTTCCATGTTGCCAGCTCCCCTGAGAATTCAGATGCTCATTAACCATCCATTCAGTATTTCTCTTCATCTAGTTCTGGGTCACAGGAGCGCTGGAGCCTATCCCAGCCGTCATGGGAGGTGGGGTAAAGTTTTGATTGGTCGCCAGTCAGCTGCAGGACTAATGCAACAGAACTAATATTAACCCTTGCATTCACACCTACAGCCAACTAGGAATCACCAGTTACCGTGCATCACCTAAGATGCATGTTTTTGGACTGTGGAAGGAATCTAGAGTACCAAAGTGAGCATACACAGGGATAGGGATAACATGTATACTCTGTACAAAAGGGACCCAGACAGCAGATTTAAACCCAGAATATTCTTGTGGTGGGACAACAGCACTAATAAATACACCCTCATGCCATCTCCTGCATTAAAAATGTTTATTAAAACAAAAGAAAAACACTTCTAAGGCAGCAGGAAAAAGCAGAAAGACAAGGGGGGACCCCACAGGCAGAATAACAGTGAACAGTGCAGAGGATACAGTGGTGGGTGTGGTGAGTTTGGGGGAAAAGATACACTTTAACTGGGATTAGAAATAAATATATTACCTTCAAAAAGTGAAGCACATTATTGAATGGGCTCATGCATCACAGATGAGCACTCCACAAGCACACACAAGTAGCATGAAATATGTATCAACCTGAGATATGGTTCTCTCTTAGAATAATAATAAACACCGTGGACAGCACAGAGCAGTAAAGACAAAAATCTAATTCCACAGCCACACGCAGACACAAAGTGAGTTTGGTCGCATTGCAGGCGAAAGCAACACCATCCCGGAGGGAATCTAAATTATGCTCCAAGAGCACTAAGTTCACGCAAGCTAGACAAAGTTGTCATTGTACCACCAACTGTGCCTGTGAGTCTCCAGTGACTTCTGACTAGCTTAGCTGTCAGAATCTGTGTGTTTCTGCATCGCAAACACTACAACAACTATTTCAACCATTATTTTCTCAGAAATGTCAAGGGTTTTGTTCTGTTTGTCTGTATGTGTAACACTTGTAAATATTGCCACCTTGTGATAGAATACTTTGCAGTGACATATTGCTGCTACTTCCCGGGCTTTTGCATATACCCTAAAAAGGCAAAATGAAAAAAAGCTGTATTTTTCATACTGTGTTTCAAAGCTGCTTTAGTGGCCACCACTTACAGGGTCACATTCAGCTGAAAACACTATTGAATATCCACCGCTGGCACTTTATCAACTTCCTAATTCAGCATGAAAATAGCATTATTTTTCTTTTCAGGACATAACCGTTACAGTTGGAAGCAAGTGAATGCATAAATGATTGAGTACATACAGAGGGGGAAAAGCTGTTTATGGTTCAGCGGTATACTACTGAAATTAGACACACAGCCACAACTGACCTATATTTTGCTCTGCATGATGAGCTATCAATGACAGGCAGCAGTTCAGTGAGGACAGTGGAAAACTGGAAAACTGAACATGCTATCTTCTGATAGTGAGACTTTTTCTCTTAGAGGTTATCGTCACAACAACAAAAAAATATCATTTTGGGTAATTTGCTAAATCCCTCAGATCCCTTAAGTGTTTTTGGGAAGATAGTTATCTGGCAGGGTTCATTTTTCTTGTAAGTTTATGTAATGTTTTATTTTGACACTATCCTTTGGCCAGATATATGCAGCTCTAACCAGCTGCAAAGGATCAAAGACCACTGCAACAGATTGCTGTAGCAATACAACTGTACAGATGAAACATTCACATATGTCAATACTGTCATACTTTGAATGCTATAAATGCCTTTCAGGAAAATATCATCACAGCAGAGTGACTTATTTTTCATTCAGACTTTCATTGGGTGTTTGATATGATTTCCACTGTTTGCATGCCCAAGGATGGTGTTATTGATTCTTTGATATAATAATGTACAAACTGGTTCTTCAACTCTTATAACTAACTCTTACAGTGCCTACCTATAAAATTTAAAATGTAAAAGCAGTGATTATTAAGGCCTCATTCACACAGAACCAAAGACCAGTCAGTGACTGATCTCTGTGGAGAAATGTGTATTGCCTGATTGCCTTGATTGGCTGTTGCCAGGTGAAATGTTATAAAGAAAAACCTCTTTGTGATCGCTTTGTTCACAAGCAGCTTGCTGCACTTGCCGGTAGTTTCCATGGAAGATGCCTACTGGTGTAATCAAACACTTACCAGCTACTTTTACTTTGAAGACTAACGGCCTTTCTATCTGGTTTCCATTGCACTTTTACAAGTTTCACTTCTCTCAGTGTGTAGTTGGCAAGTGTTTGCAGACAAGTGGCTATTTTCCATACAAAATATGGGTGACTGTGGTGACCTGCTAGCAACCAAAGCAATTGTAAGGAGATTTTTGGTGCAGCACTGTATACCACTTTGCAACCAATTTTACCTAGTGCCAGGCAGCAGCATCCAGCAACCACTTGCCAACCTGTCACCATTTACACATTTATTCCCCAGCAACCAGTGGTTGCCAAAGGAAAACTGATTGATCTCTAGGCCTCTATCATTGGCCACTAAGCACAGCTCTGTTTCTCAGGTTTTTTTGAAAGATGTTTATGTCTACCAAATATTTGCCACTATACTATGTATATACAGTGCCACTATACTAAAGTGGCTTTGAGTCTTTAAGGATGTTCTATAATATTCATAAAAACCCAAAACCACTACAGTAAAGTGAAGGCTTTTTCTAATGATTTAATATTTTGAAAGGCTGGCAAATACTGGGGCAATTCTCAGTGACTTACACAAAGGTGTCTCATTAGCATGAGATCAAATGTCATCTGAGTTTATGCCATGCTTAACATGGAAGAACAGCAGTTTATAGAAAATACAAAGAAGTGAAACAATGTTCTTCCTCCGAATTCAATTGCTTCTGTCATTTCATTGGCTGTAACAGTCACTGATAAACTTAATAGCATAGGGAACTGGGAATTGTGCTTTCCCTACATCCTGACAATAGGAGAATAATAATCAGTCTTGAAGCATGTTTGAGCAGTGGCAGTTATTTACATCTGATCCTTTAGCTCCAGGTTCCTGTTGACAGAAATGAGACATGGCCACATCACAGCTGCCTTCAGTTTTTGGCATTTCAGCTTTGAAAATAGTGACAGGTCTCTCTGGGCCAAGATTTGCGGCATCCTGATATATCAATGATGCCTAATGTCTTTGATAATATTCTTCTTAGCATTTGCTGACATTCTGAAGAGTTCGTGGTGCATGTTCACTGTCACGTTATTTTCCACCCTCGAAAGACTGGGTGTTTGCTAGGCATCACTCTAAGTGGCAGCGGCTAACAGTACAGTTTTCAATGATTTGTGATGCTGTTTGGACAGTGGCACCTCTTTGATGGTTTCATTTTTTTCTCTTTTCATTTTGACTGTCAAATCCAACTGCGACTTTAGAGGTGTGGTACCAAATGCTTTGCTTAATGTCCCTCCGTCCTCATGAGTTTAGGACTTAATAAAATTACAGAGTTTCTGGTTGGAGTTTTGAAAAAGTGTCAGATTGTCATGGTTGGCTGTGTGGCAGGCGGGCAAGCAGGAGTGGTGGATCCAAAATGCAGGACTCAGACACAGAAGTTCAACTTAAAGCGCAGCTTTAATGCTGGAAAACCTCTTACTAACTAAACTCACCAAAAGACAAACAAAAACACTGGTGGACTAAAACACTGAAGCACAAAACACTGAACTGGAACTGGAAACAAAACACTAGCAACACGGAGTCAAAACACACACTGTTGAGGGTACGACGCAACACTGACTCAGAGAAACACAGGGTCTAAATACACTGGGAAGTAACGAGGAGAATGAGACACAGAAGGAGAGCACAGCTGGGGGAAATTAGAACTGACGAGACAAGCAAAGCAGGACACATTCACATAAGTCACGGACCTTCAAAGTAAAACAGGAAGGATCACACAGAGACGCGAACTTGACACTGTGGAGACAGCAACTAAGAAACACAGAGACATAAACCATAAGGCAGAGGACTCTAAGAACCGAGAGACACAGAGGGGAACCCAAACATGCAGACACAGACTTACACAGAACAGAGGGGACATAGAGAAACATTAAGGGCAAGGGATAGAAACTAGAAACCATAGAAACTCACACCAAGTACAATAATACAAAACCCACAAAGAACTAAAACGCTGGGTCAGGAGACCCAGGACCCTGACACAGATTATTCACTTATTGCACTTTATTGGACATTCAGTTGCCAGTAACTTGTGCTAACAGCCCAAAACATCACCACAGACTTGACATTTTATTTTCAGCTACCGCTTCACATTGTCAAAAGTCCCTTTGAGAATTTAGATTTTGACATTAAAGTGATGGCACTTCCTGAGTGGAGTAGATAGGAAGGTAAATGGAAGTTAAATTAAATTAGTCTCTAACCAATCATTTCCCAAAGCAAGCTATTTTCCGGTCCATAAACATAGGAGTATGCAATCCCCCAGATTGCCTAATTTGTTAATAAAAGTCTTCTCATGACACCTTTTGCTGATTTGTAAAACAAGGCGATAGTGAAAATGAATACTGTGAAACGAGAAGGGTTTTTTTTTTGCCAAGAACTAAAGATATTTATTAATAAATCATGATTTCATGAATAAGAAAAGGAGAATTTCAATGGGTAATTGAAGCACACATCAAACCTTCTGTCCATTATTAAGCATTGTTGCCATGCAAGCTAATATAAACCAATAACCCTAAAACATTGTATTTACATATTTATTTAATCACCTTTTTAGATGTCCAGATGGTTTTTTTAGATTTTTTTTTTTTATTATTATTACAGAGTTGATTAATTCCAGCCTCAGCAATAATAATCAGTCCTGGCGCAAACACAGGCCACTGTTCTCCAAGGCCAAAGTACAAAGAAAGCACCGCTCAAAATCACAATTAACCTTTGCATTACTACAATTTTTGGATCCTTTTAAAACCACTGCACAAACTTTTCCATTTGATTTATGTACAACCATCAGCTCGATCATCACAAAGGTTTAGTGGAACATTATCAACTTGAGTGTTCAGATCTATCATACAGGAATGTGGACACACGTGTACAGAGAACAGTTAAAAATAGAGAGCTCTGTACATAACTGAAAAAAATGAATGAAAACTAAACATCACTGTCATCAGTCCAACTTTGCTAAAAGCTCTAAAGTACTTTTGTATTAAATGGAAAATGAAGCAGATTTTTCATGGTTTTATAAATGATGCTACAATGTTTAATGGAAGTATTCATATATTCTCTCTCTTTGTCTCTTTGACTATTTTCCTGACAATTTCCTCTTCTTTTTCCTTCTTCCAGTGCCACTGTCCTGCTCCCAGATGACTGTTGAAAAATGAATGAAGTAGTGTGAACTTTTCTTAGGAAAAGCACTTTTGGGATGTGTCCACTTAGAGAAGGTTTTTTTTTTCTTTGTCAAAAAATAAGAATGCTGGTACAACAGAAATATTCTCTGGATACTCCTTTAGTTGTGAGTTTCAGCAGCCCATCCACTGGTGAGGGCATCCTGGCTCCTTCAAACATGTCATCTTGCTGAATGTGTCAACAACTTTACTGCAGTGTTTTCATCCAACAAAAAAAGCATTTTTTAGAAACTTTTGGCATCCCTATTTTTTGTTTTCCTTAGTCATGCCTGTTATATTGCAATGGCTGAAAGGGGCTGCCTAAAACTGGTACCTGAGTATGAGCAAACAGCACGTAAGATTGCTGACTACCGCAACCACCTGACATTCGGCCTCATATACAGACAGAATGGTATTATCCCTGAAAGCCTGCAAATGAAATTGTCAAGGCCACCGAGCTACCAAAGGCACAGAGTCAGTTGATGATCTTCTGCACGTCGAAGACCTTCTACACGTGTGGTAAAGCAACTCTCTGGATAAATCAAAAGAGCTGCAGGATCACACACAGTCCCCAGCAATTTCTTACAGAGGCCTTCACCCTTATATCATAAACATATTGATCCTTCTCCAGCCTGCTTTCATTTATCCGAGCTGCCATTCTGTTTTCAGAGAGAAACAGATGCATGAAACCCGTGCCTGCACTGAGCACATTACTCGATTTCTCATTTTTGAGCTGCAAATACGCGCTGCTGTTGCTAGGATGCTGGTCATTAATGAAATGAACTGGCTGCACATGTTTGTTTATGCATTTATACACTATAAATTTCCCCCAATTAGGTCTGGCTGAATCTGGTGAGAATCAGACTGATGTGTTGCGAGTCCACCCCTGGCTCTGGTACAGCACTACGCCTGATGTAAATGGTAACATATTTGAGATTTGGTCACAGTTAGAGCTGTATTGGTGATTTTGGACAATGGAGTACTCAGAGATGGAGATGACTACGTTGTTCTGTGCTGGGAATGAAACAAAACCGGTGAGTACAGAGTCTGCAGTCTGGGACTTGACACATGCCGCTGTGGTGTGCAGACAGCTGGGCTGTGGTTCTGCCGTTTCAACCAAAGTCATCAACCTACCCAGCAAAACACCGATGTGGCGTTTTGTCTCCACTGATAGACTGGAGCTGTAAATCCACGGTTTTCCTCCTCCGTCATTGAGGTGAACTGTGCAGGTGGCAGTGGGTAAGAGCTGAAGACACAACGCTGGACCAGTAAATCAAGGTCATCAACCACAGAGGCACCAACAGACAGATGGAACTTTTCTGGGTTGTGGCGGAAATTCTGGATTTAACAAGGAGCCCATGAGGAGAAATATGCTCCCTCTCTTTATTCCATTTGTTGATTTTGAACATCTGATGATTTCTCTACTCTTTATACTTCTTTACTAATACAAAGAGCTCATAATCAAAAATAGGTCAGAAAAAAAGAGATTTGGTATCATTATTATATATTATATTGATATTATTGCCATCTTGACATAGTTCACACAGTTTACACAGTTTGAAACAGATAGTAACCTGACTTTTTGCTCTTTTATCCCAGTCTTATGCTGTTTTGACTCACCAAGTCAGTTTGAAGACAGCTAATGACCTCAAATGGTCTCAGATATGGTCCTTATCTTTGAAGTAACCATTTTAGAGGTGTGGGAATTAAACGTTAATTGCACATGGTTACTGTAATTTTGGTTACACACCTCTTTTTGCTTGTGTGACTATAGAACACTCACCTTCAGACTTCACCAGTGGGTTATATTGTGCTATCTATGACAATCTTTTACCCGCAGATGGTTGGAAGGAGTGCCACTAAAGGGAAATGAGGAATTGTGTTTTCCTGTCCTTATATTTAACAATGATCTAATTATTCACATCCACTTTAAACCATGAAGTAAAACAAAGCATTGCTTTTTTTCACTGTAAAAGACACTTTACTTGAAACATTTTTGGATGTGCCTTTGATGAGATTTATTCCTTCTCTCTGGAAATTAAACCAAAAACTTGCAGTTGTACAACTTAATGAAATCTCTAAATACTTTTCACGTAGTCTGTAGTCTTAGGGATATTACTACTGCATATGTAGCACTGTTCTAAATAACAGTGTATCCCTTCATTTTAGGGAAGACTTGTCACATACTAGTGCCACAACAATTTTCTGTTATTCTTTCACATGTTCTTCTAGCTTTCCACAGAATAGAGGGTTTTCTGTAGGATTAACTTGGTACATTTAACACTATAATTTCAAATGTCTGTGAAATAAAGTAGAATTGATTTATTTCCTAAAGAAAAGAAAAAAAAAATCGGTGTGACTTAGTGAGTCTCCACTGTCGTGTACACACACTGCTGCTTCTCCCTTTGCTGCAATCAATCCCTTTAATTACTCTGTCGTTGCTGCAACCAAAGCCTTCATCAGAGCCCAAAACATTGCGATCCTGACAGACTACACAGAAGAGAGGGGAAAAGGCGAGAGTAAAGGAGTTAATTCATATGTTTAAGATGTTTCAGGAACATTTAAACTGTTCATGACTGGCAACCATCATTTCCATCCCTGACCATGTGTTACAGTAGATATGGGTGCAAGTTAGTTAGACATGCACGTTGACAGCGAGGCTTTAGCTCTCCCTACTAGCTGACGAAAATCAGACACATTTTTTTAAATTGCTGTCTCTAAAATAATGCATGAATTTAACCCTATTTTATATTCAACTTTGATTGTCTGACACACAAAAAATCCCATCATGTTTTGAATTATTTTCAAAGTTTTACAAAAAATAACATCCAAGATTGCTGTCTGTGTTGGAAAAGTGTGCATTTTCAAATGTAAAGTCTCACACTTCATTTTAAGTATCTTGTTTGAGTAATTCTTTTATAGAAATAAGTACAACTCAAAAGTGCAGTGAAACTCTTTAAATGTACTTTTAGGCTGGAGGCCGCAGTTTTTCTGAACTCTAGTTAACTTGCTGAGAGTGCAGTACTCTGCTCCCCTCTAGGCACTGTTCAGAGGCAGCCTCAGGGGTGTTACTTTGCTTTTCATCACTCTCAACCTTTAGAACGTGCCCATAGGAGGTGACAATGCTCTGGCTGAGAACTGGTGTTGTTCTACTTGTTCAACTCAGCTGCGCTCTTGTTGTGTTGTTCTGTCTTTGTGTTGCTGATTTGTTGTAATGCGATCACTAATGAATACCACACAAAAGTGAATGCTCAAAAAGACAAGTTTGGAGTTTTGTTTTGATGCCGTATAGGAGTACAAAGTAGCTGATTAAAAACTAATTCAGATTCATACATATCACATTAGACTACTGTGCCATGTCTGCGGATAAAAAGCAGAGGTTTTGGCTCAGTAAGCAACACTTCTTGGCTGGCTGATAGATTAACTCGGAAATGATTATCTGATAGAAATGGTGAAAAACAAAAAGTCTGATCAAGTCATCAGACTAATATCGTTCACTTGCATCGGATTGTACTTTGAGGCAGAAGAAAAAAGAAAAAGGTTTTTTTTGTTGATCTATTTTTGTTTTATGACAAAAGATATTTGTCTTAGTCTCTGAATAGTTAATTTGACTTTCTATTTTGGTTACTGATCTCTGTGATATTACATTACCAATTGTGGATGATATTTGCAAGATTATTAAGTTGTGCACTCAGTAATTGGTGAATATAATAAATAATGCTATATTTAAAAATAAATGCCCGGAGTAATGCACGTAAGCCACCAGCGTCAAGCTCACTGTATTAACTACGATAAAAGGCAATGTAATCTTTAAAATACACTTGACATAATGCATAGGTTGATGTATTTACACATATTGTATACACAACTATCAGCTTTGTTGATGTATTGATTTTAGCGCCGTCAGCGTTAATCTTGTTAAAATGACGTTAACACCATACCTGCATTAACGTGGCAAATCTCCATTGGTGAGTTAGCGTGGATCGCCCCGTGTGTGGGGCTGCACGCCGTCAACACGTTAGTGCGGTTAGCTCGTTAACGCGTTAGCGCTGTGCAGCCACTCGCTAACAGAGATTTGCCGTGTTAATGCGGTTATGGCGTTAACGCCATTTTAACGAGATTAACGCTGACAGCACTATTTTATTTCTTTGCATTAGTATTTTCACTCACTCGCACACACACACACATCTTAATCAATTATGTGTGTGTGTGTGTGTGTGTGTGTGTGTGTGTGTGTGTAAAGTACTTGCTTTATTTGCGAGGACACGTGGTGCTGGAAGCGCATCTGTAACCGGAAGGTCGATCCCCGTGCTCTCTGTTCTGCTCGTGGGTCCGTGGGCAAGACACGTTACCCTACCGCCTACTGGTGATGGCCAGAGGGGCCGATGGCGTGATATGGCAGCCTCGCTTCTGTCAGCTGTGGTTACAACTGTAGCTGCCTTCACCAGTGTGTGTGAGAGTGAATGAATAATGGAATTGTAAAGCGCTTTGGGTGCCTTGAAAAGCGCTATATATTATTATTATTTATTGTTGTCAAAGTGATATACTTAATCACTTCAAGAAAGCAAACAAAAAGGGGATGGTAGATGTTATTTTATATTGTAAAAATGGGTCATTTTAAACCATTGCAAGGTGGTTGCTAGGTAACATGACAACATGATGCATAATTCAACTTTTGTGGACATAAATTATATGAGAAACATTCTAAGATGTTTTTTAAGGTGTTATAAGGTCGTTTTAGCAAGTTGCTACCCAGTTCTTTCTGGGTAGCATGATAGTGATAAGAAGCTGTGAATCCCTAAGACGTACCTGTGTGTAAAATTTGGTTGCTCAACTACTAATGGTCTGGGAAGAGTTTGTGGACAAAGGAACAAACACACAGACATACAGGGTTTTGTTTATTATTGTAAGATTTTACTGATTTGCTGATTTTACTGATTTGGTGAAGTGAATGTGCACTAATGACAAAGACAATACTAATGATAACATAAAAGATGTTAATCGATGAATGCAAAAAGAACTGAAATCAAACTGAGCTCAAGAAGAGTACAAGTCGTGTATTAAGAGTCTTGACACAACATGTAAGAGAACCTAGTCAGACATGCTTGTTGTTCTTCCTCCTGTTCTAGAAACTGTGCCTCCATAAGAGAGTAGTTGATACATTTTTGAAAAGGGGCAAGTAAATGGCACATCAATATCATACACTCAAGTGCTGAAAAGAAAAGCAGTTCAAGCTGCACTCTGCAGCTGACATCTCAGCAACCCTAACAAATCACAGGGGAATTTAGGATTTTGACCCAAATGCCCTTGAAAATAGTACAAAGCTTTTAAGTTTTCGCTTTCAATATCAATTTACTCTGAAGGAAATGCTCTGTAAATTGTCTGTGTGTGTACTTTCTTGGCTTTCTATACACATTATCTATACCATACTGTAATGGACTGATGAGACACTTTCCTGTTTGACTTCTGGTGCCAGCATCTGTCTTTTGCCCACTTCTAATGAGCCAACAGTATTTGTCCTGTTATTAACCTATCAGTCACAAACCCCTGAATGAATCAACTCATATCCTCACTCTGTCAGCTGTCATCAATCTTTAGCCGTCACTGTCCTTTACAAAATGCACACATGCTTGTTGGGTGGCATCACTGTCATTTTGGGATTTTGTTATTTGTTTATTTTATTTTTTTTAAAAGGCTCCAGTAATTCATTTATAATACCTCTTTGCATCTGTAATTTGGAATTTCAAACATACACTATGTGCATTTATTGTAGTTTTGTAAGTACACATATTGAAGACATCAAATATGTCTTCAATATGTATATAAAATAAGATATATGGAATTATGTAGCACAGAAAAAACTGATAAATAACTATAATATAAATATAATATATAATATAAATGGTTTTTACTTCACAGATGTGCCTTGTCAGGGTTCATTTGTGGAATTTCCTCCCTTCTTAATGGATTGGGACCATCAGTTGTGTTGTGCAGAAGTCAGGTTGGTACACAGCTGACAGCCTTCTTTGACAACTGTTAGAATTCATATATTATGGCAAGAACCAATCAGCTAAGTAAAAACAAATTACAGTCCATCATTACTTTAATAATTGAAGGTCAGTGTGTCCGGGAAAATTGCAGAAACTTTGAATGTGTCCCCAAGTGCAAAAAACATCAAGCGCTACGAGGAAACTGGCTCACCTGAGGACCACCCCAGGAAAGGAAGACCAAGAGTCACCTTTGCTGCTGAGGATAAAGTCATCCAAGTCACCAGCCTCTGAAATCACAAGTTAAGAGCACCTAAGAGAGACCGGATAAATGCCACACAGAGTTCCAGTAGCAGACACATCTTTACATCAACTGTTCAGAGGAGACTGCGTGAACCAGGCCTCAAGAAACAACTAAGGAAAAGCAATAAGCAGAAGAGATTTGTTTGGGCCAAGAAACTCCAAGAATCGACATTAGACCAGTGGCAATATGTGCTTTGGTCTGATTGTGTGACGCAGAACTCCTTCAACACTGTTGGAAAACCATTTCAGGTAACTCCCTCATGAAGCTCATTAAGAGGATTCCAAGAGTGAGCAAAGCAGTGTCGATTTTGAAGAAACAACAATATATAAAGCACTTTTTGGGGTATTTCAAACTTTTTTGTTTACAACATTAAATTTGTTCATTCATAGCTTTGATGCCTTCAGTGAAAGTCTACATCGTAAATATTCATGAAAACACAGAAAAAAAATTAAATGAGAAGGTGTGTCCAACCTTTTAAGTCGTAGTTTATATCGATGAATAATGTAAATTTAATTTGTGGATTGTGGATGTAAAAAAACAACAAGGGACAAGGACAAGGGTAAATTAGTGTATTAGAACCATGTCAAACTGCATTGTCCCTTTTAAATAAATAAATTGAATTGTTCCTCGGAAGCAATGCTTGCTCTTCTTACTCTCATAGAGCAGATATAGCATAACTGTAACATCACCTCTAACTATAGTGCACTTGCTGAAAAGCGACTGAGGCCAGTGAATTTCACACAGACTTCTGTCCAAACACAACACTTCAATCTAAATTTGTTTCGAAACTGCAAGAATTATTCCAGAACCCCCTTGTGCATTCCTAATGTGGCTCAGTGATATAGCAGCACCTTTACTGAGCTTTGTTTTTTCTTTTTCATCACAGAATTCAATTCTCTGTTTGTAGAGCCCTGCTGTAGGTGCCTGTTTCTTGGCTGTGAGCAGCTGAGTCAGAGTGAGGAGAGAAATTGCAAGAAATGGGCTCCAAGTGCACTCATTGTTCGACATATTCTCCATGTGGACATCTGGGGCCTATCAAGAAGCACAGGAAGCTCAGGTGTGTGGAAGGCTTTCATAATAAGGGAAACGAAACTAGCACCCGATACAAGAATGCAAAGATGGGAGGCACAGCGTAAGTGCAAGAACTCGCCAAACGACTTGCAGAAGTGTTGCCAGCCCTCTCTTAATGCTACACTTCTCTGTTTCTTCTCTTATTTCTCATGCACACAGACCTACAGTAAAATGCTCCCTGACCCAGAAGTGCCAAGCAGTGAAGCTGCATTTAGCTGCTGCGGTGTATAATGCTCTTTGATCGTGTCTGATCAGAATTTGTGACACTTCCTAGCTCTTTCTCTTTTGCCTGTTAGGGATTTGAATAATGAAGCAACCGTCTCTTAAAGGTGCTTTTAGGTTCTCTATTTTCTCTGTTTTACATTTCAGCAAGAAAAGCATCTCCATCTTTCTGTTATGCAAGTTTATTTGAAGCAGGCAAGGCTTGAGGGGTTTCCAATTCTGGGTGAGCCTCGCAAGGTGAGGTTACATCAGGAAGTGATGCTTAATCTTCACTTTATTGTGTGTAATGGTAAATAACAGTTCACCCCCACATTCCATTATTTTCTTTATGTCACTATTTTTTTGTCCTGCCTTTCTTTCATCCCAAACAACCAGACCTGCCAATCAACTGTGGATATGCACTGGGATGAAAACTTTAAATGGGAAGCTACAGCCACTGACGCAACAATAATGAATCATTTGAAAGTTGGAATCAGAGAATTATAACCTTTACAGACTATTGACATGGAGACAATCATCCCACCTGTTATTTGTCATCATTCTTTGTGACTCCTATAGAGACGCCCACTGAAAATAAAAAATACCCTTACTTTCTTTCTGCTCATGCACTCTGTGTCAGACATCAAGAGGAGCAAAAAGATTTTATCCAGAAGGAAAAAGTCAAAGATTTTTAGACACACTACCTGTTGGTATTTTGGATTAATCATATTTTGTTATACTGTAGGTTAACTAAAATCTACAGTCTCTTTTTACTTGTTTCGGCCAGTCCCTTTACGGGTCGTCACAACGGATCGTCTGCCTTCATCTAACCCTCTCTCTGGTGTATCCTTCTCTGTCACACCAACCCTCTGCATTTCCTCTTCCACTACGTCCATGAATATTCTCTGTGGTCTTTCTCTTTTCTTCATGCCTGGCAGCTCCATTTTCAGCACCCTTTGTCCAACATATCCACTCCCCCTCCTCTGCTCATGTCTAAACCATCTCAGCCTTGCTCAGACTTTGTCTCCAAACTGCTCAACCTCAGCTGTGTCTCTGATGTACTCATTTCTAATCTTTTTACATTTTTGTCACTTTCAATGAACATCTTTAGTTCCGCCAACTCTTGCTCGGCCTCCTATCCTTTTGTCAGTGTCGCTGTCTCCAAACCATATATCATCGCAAGTCTCACTACCATCTTGTAAACCCTCCCTTTCACTCTTGCTGCTATCCTTCTATCATTCATCAATTCAATTCAATTCAATTTTATTTATATAGCGCCAAATCACAACAATAGTCACCTCAAGGTGCTTCATATAGATACAGAGAAAAACCCAACAATCATATGACCCCCTATGAGCAAGCACTTTGGCGACAGTGGGAAGGAAAAACTCCCTTTTAACAGGAAGAAACCTCCGGCAGAACCAGGCTCAGGGAGGGGCGGCCATCTGCTGCGACCGGTTGGGGTGAGAGAAGGAAGACAGGATAAAGACATGCTGTGGAAGAGAGACAGAGGTTAATAACAGATATGATTCAATGCAGAGAGGTATATTAACACATAGAATCCCCGGCAGCCTATGTCTATTGCAGCATAACTAAGGGAGGATTCAGGGTCACCTGGTCCAGCCCTAATTATATGCTTTAGCAAAAAGGAAAGTTTTAAGCTTAATCTTAAAAGTAGAGATAGTGTCTGTCTTCCGAATCCAAACTGGAAGCTGGTTCCACAGAAGAGGGGCCTGAAAACTGAAGGCTCTCCCTCCCATTCTACTTTTAAATACTCTAGGAACAACAAGTAGGCCTGCAGTGCGAGAGCGAAGTGCTCTAATAGGCTGATATGGTACTACAAGGTCATTAAGATAAGATGGAGCCTGATTATTTAAGACCTTGTATGTGAGGAGCAGGAGTTTGAATTCAATTCTGGATTTAACAGGGAGCCAATGAAGGGAAGCCAAAACAGGAGAAATATGCTCTCTCTTTCTAGTCCCTGCCAGGACTCTTGCTGCAGCATTTTGGATTATCTGAAGGCTTTTCAGGGAGTTTTTTGGACATCCTGATAATAATGAATTGCAGTCGTCCAGCCTGGAAGTAATAAATGCATGAACTAGTTTTTCAGCGTCACCCTGAGACAGGATATTTCTAATTTTAGAGATGTTGTGCAAATGGAAGAAAGCAGTCTTACATATTTGTTTAATATGTGCGTTGAAGGACATGTCCTGGTCAAAAATGACTCCAAGGTTCCTCACAGCGTTACTGGAGGCCAAGGTAATGCCATCCAGAGTAAGGTGCTTCGAGATTTCTGGTAGTTAGAATGACTCGGGGGTGTTGATTCATTTAAACTAACATAATCATCCTGCTGCAACCAGGTTTCTGTAAGGCAGAGTAAATCGATTTGTTAATCAATTATTAAGTCATGTATCTGTGAAGGTTCTCAGTCATCCAGGTCATCGTAGTCAAAGGAGCTTGCAAAGAAAAGCGTCTGGACTTCTTTAAGTTACTTGAAGACGTTTCACCTCTCATCCGAGAAGCTTCTTTAGTTCTAAGGTCAAATGGTGGAGAGTCCCAGATATAAACCTAGTGGGAGAAACCCCCCACAGAGGGACAAAAGGACCCCCTGATGATCCTCTAATCGCCTGAGCCAAGGTGTGAAACTGGGTGTGGGTTCCAATCAGCCAGAGTTTCGGGTGAGTTCATTGTGAAACCTGGCCCCACCTTATCATGCGAATTCCTGAGATCAGATGGCCCAGGATGTGAGTGGGCGTTAAGGCGTCTGGGGAGGGATCTCAAAACTGGATTATAGATGGCAGAGAGTTGGTGTCGTAAACCACCGCCTCTGTTCAAAGATGGTCGCTCACAGTGGACATAGATGGCTTCTTTCACTCCTCTTTCAAACCATCTGTCCTCTCTGTCCAAAATGTGAACATTGGCATCCTCGAAACAGTGTCCTTTATCCTTAAGATGCAGATGGACTGCTGAGTTTCACACCTTGGCTCAGGCGATTAGAGGATCATCAGGGGGTCCTTTTGTCCCTCTGTGGGGGGTCACTCCCACTAGGTTTATATCTGGGACTCCCCACCATTTGACCTTAGAACTGAAAAAAGCTTCTCGGATGAGAGGTGAAACGTCTTCAAGTAACTTAAAGAAGTCCAGACGCTTTTCTTTGCAAGCTCCTTTGACTATTAAGTCATGTACTAACAGAGACTTGGAGGAGAGAGACCTAATATTTAATAATCCTCATTTCACTGTTTTACTCTTTGGTTCAGATGTGGATACTGTATTGTTCTTTCTTTGTGATTGTTTATGTTTAAGTTGTTTATTGCTGTTTTTTCGTTTGTTTTTTTGTCTTTTTGGGAGCTGACACACACACCCCTGTCACTCGTCTCCACCCAGTCCACATGGCCAGTATTGTAAAGGTTACTTTTAAAATGTATTCCACTGCAGATTACAGAATACATGCCCAAAATATGTATTTTGTAATTCTGTTGCGTTACTCACTGAGAGTAATGTATTCTGAATACTTTGGATTACTTAATATATTATCAAGCTTTTTACAACTACATGAATGTACTATTGCTCTGTGATTTATTACTATTACTGAAGGTTTCTCGCCATACCAATACAACTAGATTTTTAAATCTTAATATAAAATAAGTAACAGTAGGGTGGACATTAGGTAAGGCTGCACTTTTTGCAGCAATGTCGTATAGAAAACAATTCCACGCGTCTATAAAACAGGTCCACAGCTCTGAACTGTAGTAAAGGGACCTCTGGCTAATACGTCGGGTTCGGTGTCGGGCTCTTAGCTGAAAACTAGTTTTACTTTGTTGTCTGGGTCAACTTTGCTAGCGAGAGACAGAGAAGAGTTGAAAGGCTGCTCCAACTGAACTTATCTGGGGCGATCGTGGCTCAAGAGTTGGGAGTTTGCCTTGTAATTGGAAGGTTCGAGCCCCGGCTTGGACAGTCTCGGTCGTTGTGTCCTTGGGCAAGACACTTCACCCGTTGCCTACTGGTGGTGGTCAGAGGGCCCGGTGGCGCCAGTGTCCGGTAGCCTCGCCTCTGTCAGTGCGCCCCAGGGTGGCTGTGGCTACAATGTAGCTTGCCACCACCAGTGTGTGAATGTGTGTGTGAATGGGTGGATGACTGGATGTGTAATGCGCTTTGGGGTCCTTAGGGACTGGTAAAGCGCTATACAAATACAGGCCATTATTATATTTACATGCTTCCATCTCCCATTTCTGATCAGTGACAACTCATACTTTTAAACTCTCCTTTTTCTCCCTCTGCTCCCTACTGCTTCTAACACCTCTCTTACACCTGTGTCCCTCTCATTCACTAACATGCATTCTGTCTTGCTTCTATTGACTTCCATCGCTCTTGTCTCCAGAGCACACCTCAACCTCTCCATTCTCTCTTTAAATTGTTTCCTATTCTCACTACAGATCACAATGTCATGTGCAAACATCATAGTCCACAGAGACACCTGCCTAACCTCATCTGTCACCCTGCCCATCACCAATAAAAAAAAGGACTCAGAGCCGACCCCTAATGTCATCCCACCTCTACCCTCACATACTTCTCTACCATTCCTGACTTCCTCATCCGGTACCACAGTTCCTCTCCTGGCATGCTATCTTTCTCTGGATCCACAAAGACATAGTGCAACTCCGTCTGATCTTCGGTATACTTCTCCATCAACACTCTCAATGCAAACATTATATCAGTTGTGCTCTTTCTTAACATGAAGCCATACTGCTACTTGCTGATCATCACCTTTTTTCTTGACCTAGCTTCAACAACCTTTTTCCGTAGCTTCATCATATAGATCATCAACTGTACCCCTTTCCTACAGCAGTACATTCCTCAGGCATTCTCTCCAACATTAAGTTCAACAGTCCAGTTAAAAAGTCCACTACCCTCTCTCCTAGACATCTCCTTACTTCCACCTTACTAATCCACTATACTTCCTAATTTGCTAACTTTCCTTTATTCATCCCCTTCACTCTCATCTCTTTATTATTTGGCTCCTTAAAGTACTTCTTTAATCTTCTCAGTACAATCTCTTCACTCATTAGTACATTTCTATCTCTATGCTTAGTTATGCTAAACTGTAACTCATCCTTTTCCAGCTCGATCTCTCTGCCTAGTTAATTGATGCAAGTCCTTTTCTTCTTCCTTATTGTCCAGCATCACATGAAGATCATTATAAGCCTTTTCCTCTGCAACCTCTATCTTTGCTGTTTACCTAACCTCCTAGTATTCCTGTCTACTTTCTTCTTCCTCACTGACTATCCCACTTTCTTTGCTTCCTTTCTACACCATGGAAAAATTTTAATCCATCTCCAATGTTCCTGGCCTCCTACACATAATGCATCCTTCTTCTCTCTATCATATCTGCCAGCTCTCTCCTCCTTTATTAATCATAGTCCCTATATTTAGTTTTCACCAACACCCAGCCTGGGTGGTGTCGACCAACAGCATCCAGGCCTCAACCAATGTGTTATTATCAACATGTTTGATTTGGCCAAGAGTTTATGCACGGATGCCCTTCCTGACAAAACCATCACCATTGTTCCCAGCTTCAGACCAGCATTAAGAGTACACTGGCCTGGCCCCCCCATGACAGAGTTCATATCCACAGTCTCTCATTCTCTATAATCATAAGGACATGCTCATGTCACATGATTATTGTGGTCATGTACTTTCTGGTTAAATGAGACAGAGATAGCAGGCATCAGAGAGAGACAGAAAGTGTTGTGGGTCATAATTGAAGCTCAGCCAGGTTTTTTTTTTCCAGAACGGGGAAAGGTCGAGGCAAAGCATATCGAACTTACATGACTGAAATGCCAAAGACTGCTACTTTGCTCGTGCTTTCACCTTTTCTCTTAAAGGGAAACTAACTCAAGTTTTAAAGCCAGCAGCAGTTCCTTTTGCTATGGGGGACATCAAGAAAGGTTATTTGTACACTTGCTACATCAGAGTTTTTGATTTTATGTTGTTAGATGTTAAGCACACTGCCCAGTAAGTCCGTTTATTGCATTTCTCAAGTGGTAAGAATTGAAGTTTGATCCTGAAAACAACATGTAAATGTAACCTCAAGACTCCTAGAACAATGTCCTTGAACAGATGATACCACAATGGAAATGTTTGACTATAACGTACAGCACTATGTTTGACTAAAACAGAATATAGCAACACTTCATACGCAATGTCAAGCACGGAAATGGAGGTTGATGATTTGGGCTTGTTTTGCAGCCATGGGACTTGGGCACCTTGCACTTAGTGAGTCCACCATGAACTTCTCTGTATACCAAAGTTTCTAGAGTTTAATGTGAGGCCCTCTGTCATACAACAGGACAGTAGTCCCAAACCCCAGCATAATGGCTAAAAAAGAAAAGATGAAAAAGAAAAGGTGTTGCAATGTCTCAGCAGGGCTCTAGACTTACTTTTTGCCACGGTTGCACTGGTGCGCCTAACCTTTTTTACTTAGGTGCACCAGCACAAAAGTTGGGTGCACCCAAATCTTTCAACCGCATCGCTTAACACCACTGTTCTACATGTTCACGTTTTATTTTGTTTAACTGAGAGCCATGCTAGGCTCAGGGAGACTCTGCTGACCGTCTGTCCCACAGTCATGTGTAACCCACATAAAAAATAAAAGAACTGCGTCTATAACTAAATTGGAATCTTAAATTCCAACCGGAGCGTGTCCGTGAAGGCATCGTGCGTCATGACGCACACCACGCCGCGAGGCTGCACATGCCTGTTGTGACCAATCACATTCGCGAGGCACCGATATATGCCTTCCGGGTTGTCGCCTCGAAACGACGCGGGGGAGAGGCGTTAGCGGATGGAAGCAACAGGTACGTGGGGCGAGCGCTTTTCGCTGTTTACTATCTTGACTTGTTTTGAATTAATTGTGGATTGCGTTCAACAGTATTTTGATACCGCCGTGGGTAGATGCGTGGGGTTCGTATGTGACATCGCACGTAGTGAATGGTGAGTGAGTCTGAATGTTTGTTTGTGTAACCTGTATCAGTATGCCAGTGCTATTAGCTGATGGGATGGCTGAGGCTTACTGCATTACTACTGCTCTCACTTTATGTGGCTGTAGTTTTGTTATTTGAGATTGTCATTTGTTTTAATTCATTACAATGGTTGGATATGTATTTGTTGTATTTTCTCATGGATTTTATGTGTACACTGGAACTAAAGCTAGCTTGGGAAGTTTAGATGAATTTTGCTAATAGTGGTTTTGTGATTATAGTGCAGGCTAGTGGTGCCCTGGAGAGACCACAGCGACACCACTACTTTGGATGGCGAGCTAGGCCCAACGAGCCAGAACCCCAGCTACAACTTCCTGCGGTCTGGTAGGAGGCTGCTGCGGCCTACACTCTCCCCTCTTGGTTTAGTCCCCTAAATCTCACTTCTGAGATTTCAGCTTTGGAATCTTAGTGCTGATCATCCTACTTCAAATTTCAACCTGTCTAGACTGTCATACGCGTTGGACTTATATCACTCATGAAATAAACTTTATGGACATTGTTGCCAGAGGTTGGACGAGGTTCCTGCACTGCCGTGCAGCGGATATTTTACAAGCTTGAATTGTTTTATTTTTTCCTTGTCTGCAGATTTTGTAAATATTGGTGTTTGGTAATAGCACTTTATTTTCACTATAAATAACAATTGTAATCACAATATCTGTGGTTGTACGTTTATTGTACTTCACTCACCTCCTAGAGCCGAATCTGATATCTTCTGAATTAGCCCAACTATTCATAACCAACTTAAATTATTTTAGCTTATGTACTTGCTACACATGCAGGGACTTCATCAAGCTTGGTTGTCTGTTCTTTGTGTGTTTTGATTAAAGAATGTTAGCTACCGCTCACCGCTCGTCTGCAGGCTTTATTTAAATGTAAAACTTCCACAACAGGCAAGAAAAAAAAAGCTTTTTACTAAAAAAAAAGATTTAGAGCAGAAGTTTTTTGCACTGCATTTTAAAATGAAAACATATTGCATTTATTTACAATTAAAGACACACAGAGCAGGAGGTGTGTTACTGTTTTACATCCACAGACACACAAGAAAAGAAGCAGGCAACATGAGGTCAAGTTATGGCAATTTTATTTGTGTATTCCAGTACATGTATTTAGATTAGAGTTTTTAAAAAACAAACAAACGTCCCAAGAAGAAGGATGGGGTGAAAGAAAGGTGGAGAGAGGAGGAAGACACTATTGATGTCCTCAAACTCGATGCTGCTGGGTCAGTTCTTTCTCAGCAGTCTGCTCCAGAATCCCCTCCTGTCCTCGGCTTGCTTTTTTTTGCCTTCAGTTCTTTTAAGGTTTTGTTGAGCTGCTCCTCGGCATCTTTAAATGTTTCTTTCAGCTGCTGTTTGGCCAGTTTCACTTTCTGTTTGAGGAGCTCTTTAGCTTCCTTTTTGTGCTTTTGTATTTCTTTAAGTGCGTCTTTGCAGTCTTTCTTGGTCACCGCAGAGCCGGTCGTTTCTTTCTTGAATACCTTCACCTCAATTCTCTCTTCTGCAAGTTCTTCTTGCACTTTCATCAGTTCCTTCTTCATGTTTTGAGTGTAACTCTTCCATTTCTTTCTTTGCTTCCTGTATTTAAATTTTCTCTTCCTCCAACACTTTTTGAGCTTCCAACAATTCTTTCTTCATATTTTCAATCACATTTTCTGCCTCGTGTTTACGTTTTTTCTCCTCTTGAAGTTGTTGCTTTACGTGCAGTAATTCCTTCCTTAGTTTTTCAGCTTCAGCCATTACATTTGCAGCTTCTTGTGTTGCCAACTGCATTTTCCTTTTCCCCTCTTCAAAAGCTTCCTGCACCTCCTGTAATTCCTGAATCACATTTCCTGCCTCCTTCTTTGCAGTTTGATATTTATTTTTGGCTTCTTGTGCTGTGCTTTTCTCTTCCTCCAATGCTTTTTGAGCTTCCAACAGTTCTTTCTTCATCTTTTCATTCTCGTTTTCTGCCTGTTGTTTTCCCATTTTCTCTCCTTTAAGTTTGAGACCCACATGCAGTAATTCCTGCAATACTACTTCAGTTTCAAACTTTGAATTTTTAGCTTCTCCTCTTGATTTTTCTGCCTCTTCTTTTAATTTGATATTTGGTATTTTTGGTATTTATTATTTATTGTCATTGTCAAGAACAATGAAATTGCGTTTGGGGCTTCCATACAACCCAAAAAAAAAAGAAGAAAATAATAAATACCCCTTAAAACCCAAGTGTACATATTTAACCCAGTGTGACTCCAATGCAATAAGACAATCCTTAGCAATAATGTTCGTAGAAATTCAGACAAAGACCTGAGAAACATGACAAAATACAACAATGCAACCCATTCAATATTATTGTACTGTGAGATATGATATCAGATATGATAGTTATCTATTTAAGAAAGAGGGGGGGGGGGCAGGAGGGGGAAGAGAATAAAGATATGATGCACCAATGCAGACCAGTTCATTGCTATTAAGAAGTTGGATATGGTTATTGTCCGTGAGAGGGGGGGCAGAGAGTTCAGGAGCCTCACAGCCTGTGGATACAGGCTGTTGGCCAGTCTGGATGTTCTGGCCTGTATAGACCTGTACCTTCTCCCTGAGGGCAGCAGATGGAAAAGGTGGCGCGCAGGGTGATGTTGGTCCCGCAGGATACTGTGCACCCTCCTCAGACAGCGAGTGGGGAAGATATTACTGATCTCTGGCAGACTTGTTCCAATAATTCTGCCAGCTTCTTTCACCACCCGCTGGAGTGCTTGCTGATCGGCCTTGGTGCAGCTGGGGAACCACACTAGAAATCCATACGTCAGAACGCTGCTGATGGCACAGTTGTAGAAGTTCAACATCAGAGATCTGGGAATGTGTGCGCTCCGCAGTCTCCTCAGGTAGTAGAGGCGCTGTTGGGCCTTCCGTACAACTGAGGTGATATGGTTGCCCCAGGACAGGTCCTCGGTCACAGTTACCCCCAAGAATTTAAAACTGCTCACCCTCTCCACCGCCTCACTGCCAATGAAGAGAGGCAGATGGTTGTTATGACCCCTCTTCCGGAAATCTACAATGATCTCCTTGGTCTTTTTGGTGTTTAAGACCAAGTTATTGTCGTGGCACCATGACTCTAGTTGTTGCACCTCTGTCCTATAGTTTGTCTCATCATTGTTGGATATAAGTCCGAGCACTGTAGTGTCATCTGCAAACTTAACAATGAGATTGGACGCGCAGGAGGAAATACAGTCATGGGTGAAGAGAGTGTATAGCAGAGGGCTCAGAACACACCCCTGAGGGGCACCGGTGTTGACCACAAGGGTGGAAGAGGTGTTCTTACCCACTCTGACACTCTGTCTACGGTTAGTGAGGAAGTCCACAATCCAGTTGCAGAGAGAGGAGTTAAGTCCCAGTTGGTGGAGTTTGGGACGTAGTTTGTATGGCCGGATGGTATTAAAAGCCGAGCTGTAGTCTACAAAGAGGAGCCGTGCATAGGTGTTCCTGTGTTCCAAGTGCTAATGACCAGTCTCTCCAGGCATTTGGCGGGAATGGGGGTGAGTGCCACAGGTCTGAAATCGTTCAGACATGTGACATTTGACTGTTTTGGGATGGGAACGATGGTTGCTGCTTTGAAACAGGATGGTACCAGTGAACAGGACAACGAGGTGTTATATATAGAGGTGAAGACGTCCGCCAGGTCCGCAGCACAGTCTTTTAGCACCCGGCCCAGCACTCCATCCGGCCCGGCCGCCTTCTTGGTGTTAATGCTCCGGAACACACGCCTCAGCTCATGAGTGCTCAGGACCGGAGCAGGGTCGGTTGAGGGGAGAGGGGACAGGACAGGGTCGGTGTTCTCCCTATCAAAACGGGCATAAAAGAGATTTAGATCCTCAGCCAGAGTAGAACTGTCGGCTGAGGGTGATGGTGTTCTTCTTTTGTAGTCCGTGATAGCCCTGATGCCCTCCCAGACCTGCCTTGGGTTTGTGTTGTTCTCAAACCTGGCCTCGATACGCCTCCTGTGCTGCTGCTTGGCAGTCTTGATGCCTCTTCTCAGGTTGGCCCTGGCAGCACTGTATGCCTCCTGGTCCCCGGATTTGAAAGCGTTGTTCCTTGTTCGAATAAGTTGTTGAACTCCGTGTGTCATCCAGGGTGGATTATTAGGGAACACACGGAATCGTTTCGAAGTTGTTACATTGTCCACACAGAAACAGATGTAGTCCAAGACAGTGGAGGTGTAACTGTCCAATGCGACACGATTGTCAGTGTCCTGCACCTTGAATACATCCCAGTCTGTGCAGTGGAAACAGTCCTGAAGCATCGGAATAGCATCCTGCGGCCATGTTCTCACGGTTTTGGTTGTAATCCCAGTGCTCTTGATCTTTTGTGTGTATATTGGGTGTAGCAGAAGGGAGAGATGGTCTGACAGACCCAGGTGGGGATAAGCCTGGGCTCTGTACGCATTCGCCATGTTGGTGTACACCTGGTCCAACGTTCTATCTCCTCTGGTAGCACACTTCACATTACGGTGGAAATTGTGAAGTACAGATTTCAGGTCCGCGTAGTTAAAATCCCCAGCCGCAATAAAGACACTGTCCGGGTGTGCTACCAGGCTGTAGCACAGCCTGTATCATTTGAAATTCTTCTTGCAGGTTAATCAGCTGTGCTGTATTGTATGGTGAAGCACTCGCCGATCCTCTTCTCGTTCTCCCTCGATTCATTTTGGCCTTTTAAACAAAGGAACCAACGTATTGTAGAGGAGTGAAGTGAAGTTTTTGATGTTTTCTTCGTCAACTGTCGTTTGTCCTGCACAGAGATGCTGCTGTAGATGTGTCTCTAGCTGTGTCTGGATACAATGAAACATGCTGTAACTAAGTGCTTGTGTTGCACAGTTCTACTAAACATTCCATTTCATGCATGCTCCGCCCACATGGTCAGGAATGTCAGGTACTGCATCAACAAATGCTGCTCCCGTTGCCTAGCAATAACAGCTGTTTACTTTTTGGGGTCTGGTTCATTATTTAATAAAGAAAACATGTCCAAGTACTGGGTGCTGAGGCTCAGTGCATATTCTAGCCTGCTGTGTGGGTGGGCAGCTAGAAATCACTGGTGGGCAACATGAGTGAGGAGAAAACTGGAGCAGCCAAGCAGGGAGCTGCAGATTGCTGGTTTGAGTCTCTGTTCAGATGCTGGTGTCTCCTCTCTCTGAGATGTCTGCAAACAGTCCCAGATAAAACAATAAGGATAATAAACAAACACGTGACTAAAATAACAATTATGACTCTGATGTGTTTCATGTGTAGCAGGATGGCCTCTATACAGCAGTCGCTGCAAGCATCCACATCGCCACACCTACTTTTCTTTAAGCAGGCGTGCTGGGGTCCTCCTAAGGAAAGTTTGAAACTTCATTTCCTTCATGCTGGTGAACTTTTTACCAAATATTTTCATCAAAGCTTCTCCATCACTGACAGGGATTGTTTGGATTTTCACACTCATGTCCACCAACCCTAAAAAATTAGTCTCACTTTGCTCATATAATGCCAGGAGTGTCTCCATATTTCACAAAAGTCTATGCAAACATGTAACAGTATCCCATATTCATAGAAATATTATTGATATTATAACAAAAGCTGTCACCAACACAATTGTCCCAAGTGCTTTTTTATTAGTTATTGCAAATGCTTGATTGCAGTTCTTGCTAGATGACAAAACCACTTATTAGGTTTAGAAGGAAATTACTTTTTCTACATGAGGTAAAGTTGGAGAGCTGTTTCCCCAAACTAAATGAAATCATCATTTAAAAAACTACAATCTGTATTTACTCTGAAAATCTGTGTTAACATTTGAAATTGGAAACATGTAAGTGTAACAAACATGTTAAAACATAAGTAATCAGGAAGGGGCATGTATAGGAATTTCTTTTACTTATGTATTAATCACATTATTTTATTGTATGATACCTTGGTGCCACTGGATTTTAACATGTCTGACACCCATACAGTAAGACAAATGGTGGGCGTCTAGTAAGGAAGTTGGGGGAAGCAGACAACTCCACAGGAAGAGTCTTTTGTCTCTTTGAGGACTCTGGTAGGTAGCAAGGGAGTGTGAACCTTAATTGCTGTCCATACAGACAATGTTGATTTTTAAATAATTAACAATCTTGTCAACACAAAGTTCTTTATTTGGAGCACCATTCTACAAAAAAGATAAGTTACTGAAAAAGTTCTTGTGCTTAAAGTGCTTTGGCACTCTTTGGCAATATTGTGTTAAACTTTATCATCATCTCGGCCTCCTCTCACAACCTGTTTGCTGCTGCCTGCTGCTGGAAGGCAGTAGGGAGAGGGGACACTTGGGCCATGCATTTATCGCGGCATATAATGTGTTTTCTGGATACACAGCATTCAGAGGGTAATGGCTCCGTGTCAGAACACTGACTATGAATTTCAGATGGATCAGGCCTTAACGAAAAAGTTAGCAATCGTTCTTTTCATCTTCAAGTTCAAGTTCAAGGTTCTTTATTTGTGACATGCATAGTTATACAAGTATAACACACAGTGAAATGTAGCCTGACACGCTCCTCGACATGTGCAAAAAAATTGGGGGGGGGGGGGTGTAGAGGAAGAACATTATATATATATACATATATATATATATATATATATATTAGGGGTGCAACGATACACAAAATTCACGGTTCGGTTCGGTTCGATACTTTGGTGTCACGGTTCGATATTTTTTGATACAAAAAAAATGTTCATGCCTTTTTAATTTGTCATTTATTAAAATTATAAATATATATTTTAACTCAAAAGTACAGTTTTTAAATTTAACCCTAACCCTTGTGCGTGTTTTTTATTTTGACAGCGAATGCGCACCTGCGGACCACTTATGTGCAGCCCTGGTTATTTAGCTCGTCATATCGCAGCCACAGAAATTATTTTGTCCATGAAACCATAAAGCTGCACTTTCTTTTTGCCTTATAGTCTGATTTGTCATAACTTCTCCGTTTTGTGGTAAGCTTTTCTTTGGCTGTCACTTCTTCACCCTGACCTGTCTTATTTGGCTCAGCAGAACTAAAATATATATCTGTCTGTGAAGGTTCTCAGTCATCCAGGTCATCGTAGTCAAATATAAATCCTGCTGCTTTTACACACGCACTCACATAAGCTCAGTGATTCTCTGCGCGATCAACCTCTCACATGTTTAAGCTTGCTGCGGGAGATTTCACTTGTCATGTTTGCATAGTAAGCTAACGATTAATAAGACGATGTCAGAGGAATTGGTGCGCAAATTATCATCACTCACAGATCAGTGCTGTCGCTCTCTATACACAGTTCGCACGACTGCAAAGTGAAAGCAAAAAAACAAGCGCAAATTCAAACGCGATTTCAATATGTCACATATTGACAGTGGCTCACCGATGCCAATGACATAATTACCCAGCTACATTTCTGAAAGAATGCAAAAGCATTGACATATATTTTTCCTTCCTACAATAGCCCGACGGGCAGGGAAGAGATAGATTTTGGTAGCCCGACTGAAAAAATCGCTAGCCCCACGACGTCAGACTAGCGATATTGCAAGCCCTGTATCTGATTGAGGAATCATGCATCTTTGGAAAAGAGAGTTTATTACAGAGAAATGTCTCTTTCCAAAATAAAAGCTATACTATCCGCTTCTTCTGGGCTATATTCTCAGCAGCATAAGGAGAATCATGTGCTAACAGCTGTCTAAATGACTCGGCTAAAGTTAGTAGCATGCTTGTTGTTTTTGTCTTTGCACTAGGATGATGTCGGCGTAAATGTGCAGTCATATTCGTTGTGTTCCCACTAGTGCTTTCAGGTTAATCTCGTTGAAATGACCTTAACGCCACAACACGGCAAATCTCCGTTAACGAGCTACCGCCGATCGCCCCGTGCATGGGGCTAGACGGCCAACACGTTAACGAGCTAACTGCGCTAACACACTAGTTCCCACCCATGTAATTGAGCATTGCATGGCACATCCAACATACTGTTTTACTTTAGTCCATGACTCGCTTACCTTCAGGGTCATACGTCACAAAATAATTCCAAACGCCAGATCTGAATGAGGGTGGGGGAGGTGCCCTGCGCTCTTCCTTCTGACTATGCTGTCTGTGTTGAGCGCTCAGTGGATCTGCGCTCGACAGTGCAGCCTAGGCGGAGTAGTCGAACGCAGATTCACTGAGCGCTCAACACAAACAGCATCGTCAGAAGGAAAGTTGATAAAATAAATTACAAATGTTGTATTGTTCGATACATATGCGTACCGAACCGAAAGCACTGTATCGAACGGTTCAATATCGATACGAATATCGTTGCACCCCTAATATATATATAAAAAAAACACCCAGCACGCCCCTGCGGGCGGTTTATCCTTCAAGCTCGGGTCCTCTACCAGAGGCCTGGGAGCTTGAGGGTCCTGCGCAGTATCTTAGCTGTTCCCAGGACTGCGCTCTTCTGGACAGAGATCTCCGATGTTGTTCCCGGGATCTGCTGGAGCCACTCGCCTAGCTTGGGAGTCACCGCACCTAGTGCTCCGATTACCACGGGGACCACCGTTACCTTCACCCTCCACATCCTCTCCAGCTCTTCTCTGAGCCCTTGGTATTTCTCCAGCTTCTCGTGTTCCTTCTTCCTGATATTGCTGTCATTCGGAACCGCTACATCGATCACTACGGCCGTCTTCTTCTGTTTGTCTACCACCACTATGTCCGGTTGGTTAGCCACCACCATTTTGTCCGTCTGTATCTGGAAGTCCCACAGGATCTTAGCTCGGTCATTCTCCACCACCCTTGGGGGCATCTCCCATTTTGACCTCGGGACTTCCAGGTTATACTCGGCACAGATGTTCCTGTACACTATGCCGCCCACTTGGTTATGGCGTTCCATGTATGCCTTGCCTGCTAGCATCTTGCACCCTGCTGTTATGTGCTGGATTGTCTCTGGGGCATGTTTACACAGCCTGCACCTGGGGTCTTGCCTGGTGTGATAGACCCCAGCCTCTATGGATCTTGTGCTCAGAGCTTGTTCTTGTGCTGCCATGATTAGTGCCTCTGTGCTGTCTTTCAGTCCAGCTTTGTCCAGCCACTGGTAGGATTTCTGGATATCAGCCACCTCCTCTATCTGCCGGTGGTACATACCGTGCAGGGGCCTGTCCTTCCATGATGGTTCCTCGTCTCCCTCCTCTTTCTTGGGTTTCTGCTGCCTGAGGTATTCACTGAGCACTCGGTCAGTTGGGGCCATCTTCCCAATGTATTCTTGGATGTTCCTTGTCTCATCCTGGACTGTGGTGCTGACACTCACCAGTCCCCGGCCCCCTTCCTTCCGCTTAGCGTACAGCCTCAGGGTGCTGGACTTGGGGTGAAACCCTCCATGCATGGTCAGGAGCTTTCTTGTCTTTATGTCAGTGGCTTCTATCTCCTCCTTTGGCCAGCTTATTACCCCAGCAGGGTACCTGATCACGGGCAGGGCGTATGTGTTGATGGCCCGGATCTTGTTCTTACCATTCAGCTGACTCCTCAGGACTTGCCTGACCCTCTGCAGGTACTTGGTGGTTGCAGCCTTTCTAGCGGCCTCTTCATGGTTCCCATTTGCCTGCGGGATCCCCAGGTACTTGTAACTGTCCTCTATGTCTGCAATGTTGCCTTCTGGTAGTTCAATCCCCTCAGTTCTGACTACCTTCCCTCTCTTTGTTACCATCCGACTACACTTCTCCAGTCCGAACGACATTCCAATGTCATTGCTGTATAGCCTGGTAGTGTGGATCAGTGAATCGATGTCTCGTTCACTCTTGGCATACAGCTTGATGTCATCCATGTACAGGAGGTGGCTGACAACTGCTCCGTTCCGTAGTCGGTATCCGTAGCCAGTCTTGTTAATGATCTCACTGAGGGGGTTCAGGCCTATGCAGAACAGCAGTGGGGACAGAGCATCTCCTTGGTAGATCCCGCACTTGATGGTAACTTGTGCTATGGGCTTGGAGTTGGCCTCTAGTGTTGTACGCCACATCCCCATTGAGTTCCTGATGAAGGCTCTTAGGGTCCCATTGATCTTGTACAATTCTAGGCATTCCAGTATCCAGCTGTGGGGCATTGAGTCATAGGCCTTCTTGTAATCAATCCAGGCAGTGCACAGGTTGGTCAGTCTGGTCTTGCAGTCTCGGCTGATTGTTCTGTCTACCAGTAGCTGGTGTTTTGCGCCTCTGGTATTCTTGCCAATTCCTTTCTGTGTCCCGCTCATGTATTGACCCATGTGCCTGTTCATCTTAGCCGATATGATGCCTGACAGGAGCTTCCATGTAGTACTGAGGCAGGTTATTGGTCGGTAGTTGGAGGGGACCGGTCCCTTCTTGGGGTCCTTGGGGATCAGGACCGTCCGGCCTTCAGTTAGCCATTCCGGGTGTCTTTCGTTAACTAGCAGCTGGTTCATTTGTGCTGCCAGACGCTCGTGGAGTGCAGTCAGCTTCTTCAGCCAGTAGGCGTGAACCATGTCGGGCCCTGGTGCTGTCCAACTCTTCATACTGGAGACCCTTTCTTGGATATCTGCCACTGTGATGGTTACTGGACCCTGTTCAGGGAGGTCGCTGTGGTCTGCCCTCAGATCCTCTAGCCACTGAGCATTGCCGTTATGGGTTGCATCCTTCTCCCATATGCTCTTCCAGTATTGCTCCGTCTCCAGCCTTGGTGGTGCTGTTCTCTTATTGTTCCCTTGCCACTGAGAGTACACCTTTGCTGGTTCTGTGGAGAACAGCTGGTTTATTCTCCTGCCTTCTATCTCTCTGGTGTACCTCCTCAAGCGGCTGGCCAAGGCTGTGAGTCTTTGCTTGGCAGTTTCCAAGGCCTCAGGTATGGACAACTTGCTGTATTTCTTATGCACCTTCTTTGTCGCACCTTTCTGCAACTCCGTTAGTTGGCTAACCTCCCTCCGTGCTACTTTGATCTTGCCCTCTAGCCTCCTTCTCCATGGAGGGTACTGCCCCTTGTGGCTGTTCAACTTGTAGCCAAGCATCTCACTGATCACTGCTGCCGTATTGTAGATCAGCTTGTTAGTGTCGGTAATCGTGGTTGTAGGTATTGCCCGTAGTGCTGCATTAACATCATCTAGCAGACCTTCTGAGGGTACTTCACGTAATCTTGGTAACCGGCTACGGGGGATCCAGGTTTCAAGCTTGGCCATGATCCTATTTTTCAGGTCAGTTCCTCTCGCACTCAATGATCCTTCTCCTATCGCACTTGGGGCTATGTACCCAATCTCGGGTGGGGGTGATGATATCTCCCCCCTGACCTGGCGTCCTGACTCCTCCTTGCCGTAGCATTTGTGTTGTACCTCGTCAATCTCTAGCTGTGAGAGCAGTCCCTTCTTTCGAATGTTGGAACACTGAGCTACTAGTTGTTTCGCCGTCATTGTGGATGTTGGGTATCGAAGAATCCATAGGTCCCTCATCCTATTCATGTAGCCCCTTCCGCCGGGGTTACTTGCGTAGTAGCATTCCAACAACGCCCTGTTTTCGTCCCTTGCCCACCGATGCCTTCTTGTTCCAGTAGCCCACTTTTCGTCAGGGTGCCCTGGTTCCTCAACACCTGACGCGGACCTTGTTGATCCGGGCGACGTCCGAGCCGGCATGCCTTCATATTTATCTGTCTCGCTCATGTCTGCGGTAGGCTTGCTTAGCATAGGGGGTCTAGCCTTAGGACCCTTACTGGATACAGACGCCCCAGGCAGGAATCGAACTTGCGATCCTCTGTTCCAAAGGCGTGTAGTTTAACCACTACGCTATCCAGATATATATATATATATATATATATATATGTATATATGTAGTACATACAGTACATTGGGTGAATGTGCAGTAGTAGCAGCAAGCAGGTGAATTCTGTACATTAATATGAATAGACATCTGACATCTGACTATTTTACTATTTTACATCTTTTCTCATTACCCATAGCTACATCCACTTTCTGCAAACAAATAATGCAGAAAACAGAGATTTGAGATGGGAAACTGTTCTTGAAATATACTGAGAGGGAGAGAGAGAGCTATGCAGGAAGTGTGATTTTTATCATGGTGGAAGCACAACAGCAAAAGTACGAGGGGATTCATGACAATCTTTAGCAAATGTGAACCGTGGTTTGGATCTTCTTTTGCTGCTGGTTCAGTCAATTTTGGTTGGAGAGAGACAAAACCTGAAGCACCAGAATCGAGTGCAAAGAAAGATGTAAATACAAAGCCTGGACCCGATGCATCAGAATCTGTGAGCTTTCGGCTTTCAGCCCCGACGGCAAGAAAGCCGACATCTCACTATTCACAACATCTGTTTGTTTCTGGTCATACAACTTATTTAATCAAAGAATGTATATAGTCTTTTTTTTCTTAGACTGCAAAAATCATTTTAAAACTTTCTTTTTTAGATGGCTGTATTTCAAAGGGCTTCAAGATCTATAAGCTTAAAACAAAATCGCCAGCAGCTTTCAACCAACTCATGTTGTTAGCATTGATAAGCTATCAAGTGATAGTGTCTATGACCAGCTGATATGTCAGGGGAAAACAGGAAGTCAACTTGTCTTTATTTTTAGGTTGAAATCAGAAGACAAAAGTATTCAAAAATAAGACTATGACTAATGCTTGAGAGATATACAAAAACTTAAAAAGCGGATTTACAAAAATAGTCTTTGACTTATCTCTTTTTGGGATCCTTTCCCCTTGTGAAGATAACGGGAACCAAAATGTTTCAGTTTTACTATGAAGCATGTTGTGGACAATGTCAATGGTCCACTTGGAGGCTTTTGAAAGAGGCTCAAAGAATTACATGAGACCTTTCCATCTCAGCTATGCAAAACAGGAAGTGACCCTAAAATGACTTTTGTGTCTTCAATTTAAATACAAATAAGAAGGTTGAGCTAAAACACAAGAGATTGCAGGTTTTGTCATTCAAACCACTGGCTCTGCTTTCAAGGTAACACTAACACAGAAGCTCTGTTTTTAAATGGTACACAGCAAAAACTGGAGTGTTAAAATTTCAGGGTTAAAGATGTTAGAGTTGATTTCCACTCTCAAAGTGTCATATTAACACATTCTGATTCAAATAGTGTTCAGTGTTGGAGTTATTAAACAGTGTTATTCAAGTCCAAGCAAATGAACTCTGAAGAGAGTTATTTAACTTGGTAGGCCCCTGGGCTTCTGCCCAGGTAAACCCGTGGATCAATTAATAGTTTGCTCTGCCGGGCCGATTTTCCATGTGCTTCTGCTGGTTACACCGTGGTGGATGCCTGCCGTGCTGCTTGGAGTATTTTACACAAACGGTAAGTTATTCAAACTTATATAAAATTCACGGTATTCTATCGGCGCAGTGAGGTTTTCTTGATGTTTCTTGGTGTTCGGTTGCTGAAAACGAGCTTTAATAGAGGAGGAGATGTGTCGAAAATTCTATTTAGCCTCCAATGCTAATGTTAATGTTGCAGTCTTTTTACTCGTAAGTGACGGTAGACACTGCACGTGGAAGCGCCGCGCCACGTTCAGCTTTTCCCCTGTTCACACAGACACGTCTTTCTCCACGCCAGTTCATGAGCGTTTTTGCTTCTCTGTTTATTCAGAGTAATTTTTTCACAATTGATAAGTAAATAACATCCCAAAATAATTGAAGAGAGCTTATTTTAGTCACTCCTGCTTTTACTTTGACATCGTTCATCGCTGACTTGTCTCTAATCTGTCTCTCTCTCTGTCTCACTCTCTTCTCCCTTTGAGACACCCGCCCCAAACATAGTCAGTTAGGCTGTCCCCTCCTTTGCTATGTGTTCATTTTCATCTCTATTGTCTCTTTTCATACACAAATCTGATCGCATTTGTCAATCGCAGTATTTTATTTTGGAGAATAGCTTTTATCTTCAAAATTGCCTGGATTGTCTTGTGTGTCTTGGTGTAACTTCCTGCGGAACATGCGTGGCCCACGCAAAAAATAGACCAGATACCGAAACAATCGCTTCGTAGCACTCCGTGTCTGGTGTAAACTACACCATAGATTAACGTGTATTTTGTATTGTGTTATGTATCAATTGGACTCCTGCATGGACAGACACAGGTTTATTTGATAACATTAAATGTTATTGCAGTGAAATTCAAACGCATGGTCAGTATTAATCACCATGTACGGTATATGTCAGTGTTTTAATCATTTGTGCTTGAATTGCTCTAAATGTCAAATACTATGCCATCTTTGTTATTATTTTATCCCAGTAAAATGCTGGTCCAGGTTCGATACTGCCAACAGCAGAAGTATGTGAAGTTGGAAGAGGTTGATGGGCGTTTTGAGTTTATGCAGTTTCATGAAAAAGGTTTGTTTATATCTTACCTAATTTTAGTTGGGGGGACAGAATTTTTTGTAGGGCGTTTCGCCAAGTCTCTTGAATCATACAGTGGTGTATCACTTTAGTGAATGTGAGGCAAGAACAGTTTACTTAAAAGGTGCACTCAGATATATCTTATCTTTTCCAGTCATCGAGAGATTTTGCCTGCCACCTGATGCAAAAGTAGTGTACAAAGATGCAACAGGGACAGAAGTTGATGAAGTGATTTTCAGTGATCTTATCAGCCAAGGCACTGTGGTCCTAACAGTTTTCTCAAGTGATGGTGAGAAATTTAAAGGGGCAAGCTCAACACCAGACATGGGGAAGGGCTGTGTGGCTGCTGGTTGTTCCAAATAATCAGGAGCACACAATTTGACCAATCAGCTGTTTGAACATTGAGATCAGTTAATTTAAACGAGTCAGGTCTGCAGTGTGATGTTGCCTTGTTAGTTAAAAATCTGCAGCCAGATTTGTTTTTCTACACCTTACAGAATAATGTTGTTTTTTCCTTTTAGAATTTTCTGATTACTCCTTGTCTTCTGCATCTGATTGTTCTGACTCAAGCTTCAGCTCAAATGCAAGTACATCAACTATACTTCTAGATGAGGGTCCCAGGAAGAAAAACAAGAGTTGAGGGTACTGTTGATGCAGCATCTGCTAAAAAGGTTGTGACAAAACTCAGTTCTCATAGTATTGTCTTTGTTGTATCTTCCCTTTGATACAGGGGGGTTGAAATGCCCCAACTTTTACTGGTACTATTTGGCTATTCAATTAAGGACAATAAGATTTTATTTTTCATCCCAAAATACCCCGTCATGGGTGGGGATGGAAGCAAATGCTCTTAAAATGCCATTAAATTTGTACTTATATTCTGCGAAATCCAAACAGTTAAAGAAAGAAACAAATAATCCTATAGTTCAAAACATGATTGAAGTCTGGTTTACAATAAAAGAAATGATGAATATTAAGAACAATCTTTCTCAGTTTAGCCCCATCTGGGGAAATGCCTTATTTGTACCAGGAAAGTTGGATGCAGGGTTTCAGGATTGGGCAGTAAAAGGTGTTGAGAAAGTGGGTGATCTGTTTTGTGATGGAGTAATGGTCTCATTTGAGGATTTAGTCTCAAAATTTCAAATCCCCCAAAAACACTTTTTTAAGTATTTACAAATTAGAAGTTTTATTTCATCTATGCAAAATAAATCCCTTAATTTTCCCCAATTAAGTAAGCTAGAGGAGTTTATGGTGAAAAAAGGTGGTAATAAAGGCTTAATTTCAACATTTTATAATTGGATTGTTTCTGCCTCTTCAGAAACATCAGTTTCTAAGTTGGAAGCTTGGAGAAAGGACCTAAATATCAATATTTCTGAGGAGACATGGAAGTTAATTTGCTTAAAAGCACAAAAACAATCGATTAATAGTAATTTAAAATTATTACAATACAATTGGATTATGCAAACATATGTAACACCGGTGAAACTGAATAAATATAATAATAGAATACCAGATACATGTTTTAAATGTGGAGAAGCCCGTGGAACATTTCTTCATTGTATATGGGAATGTAGAATTGTTTGTGCCTTTTGGCAGGAGGTGATGAACAAAATAAACCAAATTTTAAATAAAAAGATCACTTTGGATGTAGAAATGATGCTACTACAAGTGTATCCTAAAAATATTAAATTAACAACCTATCAAATTAAGTTTATGGATTACTGTACATTACAGGCAAAACGTATGATTGCAATAAATTGGAAAACATCAGTTCCTCCTGCTATTGGCGCTTGGATAAACTCCTTGACACAGTGTATGGAAATGGAAAGGATTACGTACTTTCTGAAAAATAAGTTAATATATTTTGATGAAATTTGGAAGCCATTTAAACATTTTTTAAAAGTAGTAAATATAGAACAACTTATGTAGGAGAGTGGAGTAGGAGGAAATTGTTAGCATTGTGCATGCTATTTTTGTTTGTTCCTATTGATTATATTTTCTTCTTTCCCTTTTTTTTTCTTTTTCTCTTGAATTATGTATAAATGCCACATATGGTACAATTGTATATATATTTCATTTGAGCTTGTTGTTTTTTTTTTTTTTTTTTTTTCTTTGGTCGGAAGAGAGCAGAGCGGGAGGTGAGGGTGGGGGAAAAGGGTTTCTATTACAACAGCATATTATGGGAAACTACCTTTGAATGTTGTTGAAAAAGTAATAAAAATATTTAAAACAGTTCTCATAGTATTTTTTCTACTTCATTATTCTTAATATGTAGAAAAGCTATTCCTCACTTTTTGCATCTTTTTTTTTCTCAAGTTAATTGAAGGTGTACTTGGAACCAATTCAGGTGGTGAAGAGGTTCTCCAGGAATATCACACAACACAAACTCTAACAGATTCTACCAGAAGAAAAATGGTCAATATAATAGTGGCTCACATGATTGATTGCCATGGGTATGTGTGTTCTATTTGTGCATTTTATTTTTTTTTAAATACAAGTTACTATTTTGCCATTACTTAAGCATGTTAATTTAAAATCGTTTTTCAGGCACCTCCCCACCAAAGCTGTTAGAGAACAGTACGCGCTAGGGGTAGTGACATTGTTCCCATCCCTGAAAGACCCATACTCCAAGAAAGGCTATGTATAGTCACTACTATTGCACTTTGTTTACATAATTTTCATGATGTGCATCATTGGGATTTGTGTGCGTTGACATTTAAGTTCTACAAATTTTCAGATTGACAACACATTATTTTTGAATGTATTTACATTTTAGGAACACTTCTATGATGCTGCAAGCAGCACTGGATACATTTCTTGGCGTTTGAAAACGATACAGAGAAAGACTAGAAGAGGATCTGCACCACCAAGTAGCTCCACTGGCTTTACTCAAGGAGGTAAGAAATTAAGTGTCCACAAACTAGATAATGTGCTCATTTACATTAGATACTATTTTGTTTTCATTTACCTATCTGATCAGCACCTATGCTTTTATGTTTGTGTGTTTTTCTTCAGGGGGCCCAAATTACCAAAGGCCCATTAATGTCGACATGCAGCTTGATGGAGATGCTTGCCAGGAGGCCATCTCTTTGCTGAAACATACATCCGACACTTCCTTGATTTTCCAGAAGATGAGAGAGACCTTTCAGCATCGTCAGAAGGTCATCAATGATCCTGACAAAAGTCTTGATATCCTGTCTATCTTCCCAAGATTCTTGGATACAAGAGGATTGGTGAGAATATTCAGTGGAATTTTTAATATCACTTTAAATTTCAAGATGAATGTGGCAGTAGTAGATTTTCTTTCTTAAAGGTGAATCAAGACTTCACTCTCCTGTTTGATGATGAGATATCTACCAGGCTGCTTCAGAAATGGGATCCAATCTTTAGGTATCAAATCATCAAAGAGGCCAAGCAGCTCACCTCAACAGTAGAGTTGCGTCAATTGGTGCAGTCAGCAGAGAGTCCACCAGGAAGTGATCTTGATGAGGCAGCAAGTGAGTTTGTTAAATATGATTTGCTATAAGCAGTTAAAGTTCAATAGCATCAGGATTCTATTAATAAATACCAATTCATTCACCTGTTAGCTTTGCTTCATCAGTTTTCTTTAGCTGTTAGTTTAATGTTTATGACAGCACATTTCAACTTTCTTAGGAAGTGTTTCTAGTTCTCCTTAAAAATTGCATTTGAAAGATTTGCTGTCAATTGATTCTTGTGACTCTTTGGCCGCAGCCTTTGACCAAGACATGGCCTCCCTGTTGTTACTGTTACATCTACTTCCGCCACCCCCAGGAGGACCAAAGTATCAAAAAATCAGCGCCTCTGATGCTGTTGAGAGACTTGTAGTCTTTCATAAGGTAATTTAATATTTATAGTTTTTGTCATAAGTTGTCATGTCACTGGTTAAGAGGTGAATGAAACAAATTACAGTTGAGCTTACAAAGGAGGTTTACATACTCATTTCTGTGATGCTATTATCTCTGACTTGCTCCTGTGTCTAATGCTCAGTATCTTTGTCTCAACTCCAGTCTTGCTGCAGTTTGGAAGAGCATCTCCAGAATCAGCAGAGTCAGCAGCCATACCTCCTGGCTGTTGGGCGCCAGAAGAGGAAGGTCGACAGCTTCTATGTTGCCATAGACAAGCGTCTCATCCCCTGCCAGGCCAGCCGCTCCCTTGGGGCATTTGATGAGCTTTTTAAAGCTCATTTTGTGTTCAATGTGTCTTATGATGCTGCACTTGTGAATTTCTACACATTTCTGCAGACAACAGTATACAATATTGATATGGGGAAAATGAAGGAGTCCCCAAGAGTGCGTGACTTGAGAGCCAAAATCCTTAACCAGGAAATTCTTCTCACAACCTAAGTAAAAATCATTAAAATGCTGACATGTTTTTTGTGTAAGAGAGCTTATCTCAGCAGTCAGCAGCTGATTTCACATTTAAGAGGTGAACATGGTTATTATCCTGGACCTAAGTTTAAGTTATGTTGTTGGCAGCCAGGCTGCAGGCTTCAGTTCCAAACTTATGCAGGCTTTAGGAAGCACCTCAGTTTTCACAGCAATGTTGACCACAATGATCGAACTTCAGCCATTGCTTCTTTTTCTAATGACACAGTTTCACCTGCTTTGGAGGACCAGTTTAATTCCTCTTATCTTCCTCACAGTTCTCCCAGTGTTCTTCCAGAGTCTAGTTCTTCCAGTGTTCCAGTGAGCATTGATTCAGTACTTACAAGGGATTCATCCAAAGAAATCTGTGCATCCATTGTGGCCAAACTGCAGGGTAGTGGCCTTTCTAACAGTTTAGTATCCTCACTTGTAGGCGATTTGGAGGAATTAACAAGTGAGCTTCGCTCAGAAGCAAAGCAGGCCATTCTTTCTGCGTTACCCACAAAGGACTCCAGCATATCTTTAATAAATGAATGTTTTGAAAATTTTGAAAACCCTTTCACCAATCTGAACACAGAATGGAAACGAAATAAATACTTCAATCTAAAATGGGGAGTTGTAGAACCTAGAGAAATAACACTTGGAGTGAGGTATGACATCAGGCGAAATCAGAAGTTTGGTACTTATGATCAAGTACCTGTGAAGGATACTTTTATATATGTACCTATTTTGGAGTCTTTGAAGTTCATGTTTAGAAATCCAGAGATTTGTGTTTTCCTGCAGAGAGAGTGTAGCTCAGAGCCTGATGCTTATCATGACTTTTGTGATGGAAGTTACTTTGAAACTCACCCTTTGTTTTCAGCCAAAAGGCATGCATTACAAATTCAGCTATACTATGATGACTTTGAAACAGCCAATCCTCTTGGCTCTAAACGCGGAATTCACAAAATTGGCTGTATTTATTTTGTTATAAGAAACTTGCCCCCAAAATTTAATTCCATTTTGATGAACATTCATTTAGTGTCACTTTTCCACACACCAGATCTGCAAAAGTATGGTTTTGATGTTATACTGGAACCACTGATAAATGATGTCAAAAAACTGGAAAGCCAAGGGCTAAGTCTTCCATTTTCTGATGAGCAGGTATATGGCACAATATCACAGATCACTGGAGATAACCTAGGGATGCACTCAATTCTTGGTTTTAATGAGTCGTTCAGTAGCCGTCATTTCTGTCGCCTTTGTTTGATTGAGAAGAATGATTGTCAAATGGTGTACAGTGAGGATGATCCTAAAATTATTCTTCGTGGGAAAGATTTGTTTGACATACATTGCCAGTCTCTTCGGGAAGATCCTAAATTGAAGTCACTGTATGGGTTGAAAAGAAATTCTGCACTCAATTCATTGCAGTATTACCATATTTGCAATAACTACTCATTTGATATAATGCATGACCTTCTTGAAGGTGTGGCTCAGTATGAGGTCAAATTGCTTTTTGAGTATCTTACGCAACACTTCATATCAGAACAGAACTTGCTTTCTAGGATTTATGGTTTTGACTATGGATTTTTAGAAAGAAAAAACCGGCCCACTAAAATCATATTGGACAGTGCTGGCAATAGCATTGGTTTGAACTCTATCCAGACATTCTGTCTTGTGAAAAACATCCCACTTTTGTTTGGTGACATTATTCCTGCAGGGAACAGACACTGGAATTTGTTATTGTTGTTACTTCAAATAATGAACATTGTTTTTTCACCTTGTCTCACTCTGGGAATGACTATATATTTGAAGAATTTGATTATTGACCACCACAAACTATTTAAGCACACGTATCCACACAGAAACTTGATTCCTAAGCATCATTTTATGATTCATTACCCATCCTGTATTCGAAAAATTGGCCCTTTACTGTATATGTGGAGTATGAGGTTTGAAGCTAAGCACAAGTTGTTCAAAGATTATTTCAAAAATTTCAAAAACCTCACCAAATCGCTTGCTAAACGGCATCAGATGGCCATTGCTTATCACTGGGAAACCTTTTCTCTTAAACAGAAGGAGTTTGGGCCAATTAAATCATTTTCTTTAAGAGGTGAAAGTGTGGTCAATAGTGAAATGCTATTATCAAAAGATGTTTTCTCAACAAGTTGGGTTAAAATTGATGGTGTAGAGTACAAAGCTGGACTCGTTGTTTGCAGTACAATGGAGGAAGACATGCCAGTCTTTTGTCAAATAATTGATACACTTATGGTTGAAAATGACATTTTTTTGTTGACACACAAACTCTTTACCGAAAACTTTGATGAACATCACCATGCATTCAAAGTAGTACAAACTGAAGAACGGTGTGTCATAAAAATAACTGAACTCAAATGTCACAGACCATTTGATATTCAAAACTCATACAGTGCTGCAGATGAAAGTTTGTACATTATATCTTCATTTATTATGTTTTGATTCACTTTCTGGGAAAAAGAAGCATGATAATAAATGTTTTTGGACAATGTACAGTTTTCTTGAAATTATTCTCATGATTGTACTTGTTGTCGTTAAAAAGTTATGTTAATCTATTACATAAATAGTTCTTTTAGGGATTAAAACTACCTTAATAAAAGATTAAAGAGTTAAAGTAGTGTTATTTTTCAATCTGTGTAGTGTTAATTTAACCCAGTTTGGTGAGTTAAAAATTAACTCAGACATGGTGTTAATAATAATTTGCTCAGTGTTAATTTAACCCGGTTTTAAGAGTTAAAAATTAACTCAGACATGGTGTTAATAATAATTTGCTCAGTGTTAATTTAACCCAGTTTTAAGAGTTAAAGAAGGAACTCTGACAAAGTGTTAAATAATTAACTATTTTGAAAATGTTAATTCAACTCTGTAGAGTGTGGAGCTATATAAACCCTGAAAAAATGTTAAAATCAACTCTGTGGGAGTTGATTCAACACTACAGTTTTTGCTGTGTAGCTTATGCAGGATTTGTGTATACAGCCACACAGATCGGCAAGCACACACATGCTCTCTTTCACACACTGAATTAAAGATAACCCTTGACATAATCTTTACCCCTGTAATTATGCCCTGGTGCATAAAGCTACCAGTGTGTCCAGGTTTTCTATGCCGACAACGCAACTGTTGCTAGGAGACAGGTAGCCCCTCAATGAAACATGGATACACTGTCATTAGTGACCAGATTCTTTTTCATTTACCTAAACTGTCTGAATCGCCTGGGCTCTTATCTGATTTAACTTCCATTTTGCTCAAAGTCACTATAGAAACCATCACTTGGGACAAGAGTGCATCAATTTGACCACGAAAAAGGCCTCAGGTCAAAATGAAGAATTGTGTATTTCACGTATTTCTCTCTCTTTTTTTTTAAAGGGAATGGCAGCAGGCAGTTGTCCATAAACTGCCTTGTGCTGCAGCGCAGCCATTTTGAGCACTAGAAGAGAACAATCTTACTCACAACTGATGGCCATAGTCCATGATGAATTTGCCATGGGTGGTGTGGTTCCCCTTCTCTTTAACCCACCAGTGGGATTGATGGAAGCTGTTTTTGGATTATCGCTTTGTGAAGCTGTAAAAACAGGGCCAGGATGACCATTCAGGAGTTCAAGAAGGGAAGGAGAGTTGCATTTGTTGACCCTTTTCATGGTCATTTGTAAAAGATAGTGTGTTCCCATGCTTCTTGTAAGGAGTGTCACTGAGAGATTTGAACTGCAGAAAAATATTAAAACAATAAAAAATTTGACAAACTTGACAAAATTGCAGTGTAAAGAATTATTGTTGTGGACGATTATCTTTTAAATGGCTTGCTCTCCTAAAACTGTCATCATCATATCTACACATCTTCATCCACGATTCCCTTTTTTTGTTGTATTTGCTTTTGTCATTATTTAGAACTGCAATCAGTAATTTTTAAAGGATTAAATAAATCTCATATCAACTACTAATTAAGCAAATAAAAATAAAGACAACAAAAATAAAACTCTGGAGAGATTAGTTACTAGCAAAATTATGATCAATCTGCTTGTTTTTTATTCCGGTTAAACAGGTTACTTCCTCAAACAAAAGACACAAAAGCAGTCTGATATCAGACAACATTGTCCTCTATTTGCTCTTTTGTCTTCCTTCTTTCCTGTCTACCTACCTTTAGATGTCAGAGTGTAAATCAGGCCAGCGCATGATGCCACTGGTAATTAATGAAAAGAATAAATAAACAAGACAAGCTGAGAATAAATATCAATGCCTGAGAGCTTCTTCGCAATATAACATAAAAAACACCGAATTGTTGGTGGATCTCAGATTTTCGCCATAAATTGATACAGAAAAGGTGGAAATTGTGCCTAAAATCCAAGCTTCATAAAACTGCTTAATGTTGCTCTAATATCAGGTTGACTGTGGTCTAGGAAAACTGCCTTAATATGCCTGTGATCTTGCTTTTTAAAAGCTGTCAGGTTCTCTTCTTCAGCCTTGACGATGCCGCTTGAATACAAATACCTTCACCGCCGCATAGCAAAAGCAATTTTACAATATTGATCCAACGCTAAATCCACAATTTTGTTATGTGTTATTGTATCAATACTCCAGATCTTGAACAGCCTGACCTCCATTTTTATAGCTTTTACTAAAAAAAGAAGAAAAAAAAAGGTCTCTCAACTCATGTTTGGTAACTAAGTGAGCAATCCATCCAGCCTTTCTAAGAATACACATGACTCCATCTCTGCCGCTCTTTTGAGCAAACACAGCTTCGTAGCGAATGACAAAGATCTGCTGACCTCCTCTCCTCCCTGGCAGAGAGAGAAAAAGATTCAGAAGAAAATATTGATACAAGTTTTTGCTGACTGCTCAGACTGCGGATCCAACAGTTCCTTCCTCCTCGAGTCAGACTGTGAGACAGCACGAGACCGGGCGAGAAGAAATAAAAGATTACAGAAAGCAGGCCGGGTTCACCAATTGAAAACTGTCGATTCAGTCACTTAAGGTATTATTTGGCCTTATCGGAGAAAATAGAAGTCTAGGTGTGCACCTGCTCGGCAAATCTCTCTCTGAAACCAAAACCTCCATCCGGCCATTTCTTGAAGGAATTCAACTTACTGAGTTCCGCCGCTGGAAAATTTTCATGCTGTGTTTTGCAACTTGTACTGTGCATAGAAGGATGTTTGACTGAGAAGAAGTGATTAAACAAATTAAGTGTACAACAGACTGGCACGGAACAGCAAATAGGTAATTGGGATGCTATTCACCAACCGAAGCTAATGGGCCAGACAAAAGGGAATATGTATCCGTTTTCAGTTTTTCCATTGATTTCCTCGTCTTTATTTGCATGTCCAGCATGCGTGTCCTGTGTGTTCTTCAGCAGTGGTGGTTTTGAACGTGGTTCCTCTTAACCACACAAAACTGAAGTGTTATAATGATGCGTAATGGACCAGTCGAAGTGCTGACCTCGGCACGGATGATGAAAGAGATGCATATATTTCAAAAAGATCAAAGACATAACCAAGTGATGTTGACTGAACCATTAGCTGCCCCTATTAGCTCATTGTAATTTGCCCCCAGTTATACACAAACACAAATCACCATCTTCGACACTGAGACATTTCACAGTGTTTGCTCAACTGTGTGGATGCAAACACCCACACATACACAGATAGGTGCAGTTCTTTTTTCCCCTCTTTCTGTCAGTGTCTGTATATGAGACGCTTGTGGTGGTAAAGCCTCCACAGACTACAGGAATACGAGCATTTGTAGCTGTGCAGAAACATTTTCCATTAAAAAAAACACATTTTGGCTTCAAAACTAGGAAGGAAGGAAGGTAGGTAAGAAGGGAAGGAGAGAGTGACTCAGAAATAAAAGACTTTAGGGTGTTCTACCAGGCAAATCAGGCAAATACATATATTTAAGTACATTTAAGCTGGCTGTCATTTGTTATAAACCCTGCTATGCACCACATACAGAATGTAAATAACAATGTTGAGTTAAGGTTTTTTTTTATATCACCATATAGATTTGCTCCACACTGTAACCTCATTTACTAGTTTAACCCTATTGATCAGGGCTGCAAGCTCTATTGGTTTCCAGTAACTGATGCAGCAAGTCTCCTCTGGACTCTTCGATTCACTTGCTGAGCTCATCGCCAAGAGCATCCATCTATGACTATTGACACAGTGAGCTTCCTCTTCAGAGATGTTCCATCAGCCAGGACCTGGTAAGACTCCCACAACAAGTCACATTCTCCTGGGAAGCACTGAAACCATATATAGGGATGTGTGACATATCAGTGATCGATATATTACTGGCTAATAAGTGTTTTTTTTCTGGTGAGATAAGGTCAGCTAATAATTGTGCCCGATAATGCAGAACATGCGCCAGAGAAGGAAGGTTACTCGACCCAAATTCTGAGTGAGTTTGTTTATTTTTTTATTTTAGCATCTCTTCTTCTCAAAGCCAGTGAAGTATAACTTCCATACATTGGTTGTTTTGAAAAGAATCTGATTTGACTAGTGCTCACACACACAGACACAGTGGAAAGGAGAAACAAGCAGAGAGTGAAATGGGTTACAGTAAGTCCCACTTAAGTCAAGTAAAAAATGGTCTACTCTTATAAAATGCCTTTTAACATTAGAGGTCGTACAAAGTTGTACATTACTGTGCACTTCTCATTTGTCAAGTCACTGTTTTGCCTACAATCTTTAAAGAAGATGAGCTACAATCACATTTTTACTGGTCGAGCCTAACAGGAGATTTATACCTCTGCGTTAAATCTACACCCTAAGTGTGTCGTTACCACAAACCCTTCAGAAACCCTACAACATAATCTATGCTGTAACCTGACGTGCACCTCCATGGAAATAACCATGCATCGCACTGACGTGGCCTAACTTCCTCCTACACATTTCTGGATACTTTTTCCACTGCAGAATAACAATCAGCGGCTCGATATAAGAACTCACAGATGCTCCTCCAGATGTTCTACAGGGAGATTACCAAAACTATCAGAATGAATGTGTGGGAATGTGCAAAGATGTGGAAAAACTTTAGGGACAAATATGTCTTTCTGCTAAAAACAGCAAAAAAAGAAAAATTATCACAATTAAGAGCTGGAACCCTGAAGGGAAAAAAGCACCAGCCTTTAGTTTATTTCTATAATGGTTTAGCACAGTGTTTAAAACACCAGGATATAACCACAGGTTAATTACAGTGGGGCAAAAAAGTATTTAGTCAGCCACCGATTGTGCAAGTTCCCCCACTTGAAATGATGACAGAGGTCAGTAATTTGCACCAGAGGTACACTTCAACTGTGAGAGACAGAATGTGAAAAAAAAATCCATGAATTCACATGGTAGGATTTGTAAAGAATTTATTCGTAAATTAGGGTGGAAAATAAGTATTTGGTCACCTCAAACATGGAAAGTCTCTGGCTCTCACAGACCTGTAACGTCCTCTGTAAGAAGCTTTTCTGTCCCCCACTCGTTACCTGTATGAATGGCACCTGTTTGAACTCATCATCTGTATAAAAGACACCTGTCCACAGCCTCAAACAGTCAGACTTCAAACTCCGCCATGGCCAAGACCAAAGAGCTTTCGAAGGACACCAGGAAAAGTATTGTAGACCTGCACCAGACTGGGAAGAGTGAATCTACAATAGGCAAGCAGCTTGGTGTGAAAAAATCAACTGTGGGAGCAATCATCAGAAAATGGAAGACATACAAGACCACTGATAATCTCCCTCGATCTGGGGCTCCACGCAAGATCTCATCCCGTGGGGTCAAAATGATCATGAGAACGGTGAGCAAAGATCCCAGAACCACACGGGGGGACCTGGTGAATGACCTGCAGAGAGCTGGGACCAAAGTAACAAAGGTCACCATCAGTAACACACTACAACGGCAGGGAATCAAATCCCACAGTGCCAGACGTGTTCCGCTGCTGAAGCCAGTGCATGTCCAGGCCCGTCTGAAGTTTGCCAGAGAGCACGTGGATGATACAGCAGAGGATTTGGAGAATGTCATGTGGTCAGATGAAACCAAAGTAGAACTTTTTGGTATAAACTCAACTCGTCGTGTTTGGAGGAAGAAGAATACTGAGTTGCATCCCAAGAACACCATACCTACTGTGAAGCATGGGGGTGGAAACATCATGCTATGGGGCCGTTTTTCTGCCAAGGGGACAGGACGACTGATCCGTGTTAAGGACAGAATGAATGGGGCCATGTATCGTGAGATTTTGAGCCAAAACCTCCTTCCATCAGTGAGAACTTTGAAGATGAAACGAGGCTGGGTCTTCCAACATGACAATGATCCAAAACACACCGCCCGGGCAACAAAGGAGTGGCTCCGTAAGAAGCATTTGAAAGTCCTGGAGTGGCCTAGCCAGTCTCCAGACCTCAACCCCATAGAAAATCTGTGGCGGGAGTTGAAAGTCCGTGTTGCTCGGCGACAGCCCCAAAACATCACTGCTCTCGAGAAGATCTGCATGGAGGAATGGGCCAAAATACCAGCTACTGTGTGTGCAAACCTGGTAAAGACCTATAGTAAACGTTTGACCTCTGTTATTGCCAACAAAGGTTATGTTACAAACTATTGAGTTGTATTTTTGTTATTGACCAAATACTTATTTTCCACCCTGATTTACGAATAAATTCTTTACAAATCCTACCATGTGGATTCATGGAATTTTTTTTCACATTCTGTCTCTCACAGTTGAAGTGTACCTCTGGTGCAAATTACTGACCTCTGTCATCATTTTAGGTGGGGGAACTTGCACAATCGGTGGCTGACTAAATACTTTTTTGCCCCACTGTAACCCATAAACCACAATTCACAGGGATGAATGAATGGATGTTTTATTTCTTAAGTTTGAGCATGTCAAAGAGCAACCAACCCCTCTATCTGCAGTGCCTTTAAAGGGGCATGCCTTGACATATCAGTAGCAGAGGGTAGATTAGAATGCAAACAATTTTTGAGACTAAACAGGTAAACATGAAATACGACCCATCATTTGGACAAGGCCAGAAAATTGGTCGAGAAAAACTCCACATGGTTAAACAAAGAGCTGCCTTATTTCACAGTTCACCATATCATCACAGGAGAACGGATAGAGCAGTTTTGTACTTTTAAGGATTTCAGGAGGAGAAGAAGCGCAGTCATGTGAAATAACAACGTCCCATTTATAGCACCAAACTATATTTGGAAAGTGTCAACTTCAATTATATGTTGGATAAGGTGAAGCTAAGAGAAGTTCAGGTTGATGTGTACTTTTATTTAGAACATGGTGAAAGGCTTGCTGCATGCTCTGGTGCCAGGTGATGATTACTTTTGCAAAGAACAAGGTGATTAGCATACATCTTTAGAACACCTGGGTAGCAAATGAAATATCTCGAACAGCTGTGGAATCATATACATTAACATTCACACATACCAGTACATAAACCACCGCTCAGAACAGCGTCTGAGATACTCACCATCTGCTGCGCAATCCATGCGTCAAATTGACTATATTTATGACACCTACCGTCTACAACTGCCCTGAAAAAAGAAAAAAAAGAGTAATTTCTGCAGCAAGCATAGGCTCATTGGTCTTTTCACCAACCTGACACGAATGCCACTGGATGCTATGAATGTCACAAGCGTTGTCAGAGGAAGATGACAGTTCCATCAACACTTGTCACAAGTGAGCTCAGATTGCCATCATCACTTTAAAGAAAGCTCAGTTTTTATTTCACAAAGTTTGATGACAAACTGAACTAGGGGCCATATTGCAATCGGTTTACGCCAGCCGGCATGCCGATGAACTCTCGGACCACGCCCGGCGTTCAAACCCTGCCTTCGTTCTGATAGCACAGGCACACTTGTAGAGCTCCATGGTTGCTTCTTGCACATTTATGACATCATGCTGACATGCTGTTTGACTGACATATTTCGCTCCAAAGTACTCTTTGTGCTAATTCCTGCTACAGTTGGCGTCTCCAGAAACAAACTGTCATGACTCACAGGTTGAACATAAGCCATGCTGTCCTGGTTGGTAATGGCTTATTGAGCATTATTAGGCTTTCATCACATGCTCAGTGTAAATTCTGTTGTTGCTATGCACTCTTTTTAATTCTAGTACCTCAAAGAGGAACAGGTGGGCTTCTGCCTTCTTAACTATGGGTCATTATGACTGTGATTATTCCTTTTTTTTAAATTCCCAAGTGCATACACTGCCACCCCCCACACATCTCAGGACTACATATTTGACAAAGTGATAATTAGACTGATTTGAAGCAAGAGAGTCACAATCATGTCTAGTCAGATGTCTGTATTAACTTGAGAATATATTAAAAAACAAAGTCAACACCTCGTCATGGCCCTGTGAAGACAGTGGGGAGTCTTTCTACTAACCAGAGAACTTGTGAAAAGAAAATTGAAATACACTCATTACAGAGTTACCTAATGTAGAAATGGAATGATATCAAAGCAATGGAAAAGTCTTCCTCACTGAGCAGACATGGATATAGTAGCACATCCTTCATTTATTGTCTCTGCCCCAAAAAATGCAGATAACATCCACAAAAAGCTGCAAACATGCCATTATTTTTCAACTGACATGCATTTCAGAGAAGAAAGTAAATTTTTATTTATTTTTTTTTACCTGCGGACCGATTTTCAGAGTTGAATTGTTAATAGAGCTAAAGCTAGATTATTGACGAGTTCACTGAACACTAGATTTCCCTGTATTAGTGGCAAATGCTACGGTCAGAGATCCACTGTCCTGTAAAAAGATATATGGATGGTGGTGTAAATGATACCTGCGCCTGAGGAAATGTCAAAACAGTTATGGATATTAAGAATGAGCAGTGATAGAGATTGGGCTAAATGTCAGATAATCAACCTGCAGGTTAGATTTTTACATCACAGCTGCATCTGTGACACAAAAAGGTGTTGATATCAGGTTAAAATATCACCGACATAATTGTGCAATCATGACACTCAGTGTGAAGGATGGGTTAAATTCTCGTTAGTATTGGTCTACTATTCAGACAGACAAGTGAATTCAAAGGTACACTGACAGCATGATCACTGCAACGCACTTAAAAAAAAAACAGTGCTCATGTTGGGAACTTTCTTTTTAAATGACACAGTTTTCAACACGTCATACATTATTTTTAGGCACTAGCTGCTGTCCTTCACAGGCTTAATCGCCATGTGTTGATTTTCCCTTTAATATAGCTGCACACATTAAAAATGGCTACAATGACTTAACAGTCTCGCACTATCATTTAGCAGCTTTTGGGAGATTTTTGTTGTATTCATCAACCTTCCTCAGGAAATGAACATACCCCAATTGAGACGATAGTGATACAATTAAAAGCTAGAGAGCAGCGACTAAATAGACCTTGAATTAAGAGTGTTCCCTCAACTGATGTTTCCAAGTTCAAAAGTGGCCTTTTCATCTCAACATGAGAGGCGTATCATGGTTTAATGAAAGCTTCAGTCAGATGTCTGAAAGCACACGGGTTATGTGATCTTTTTCAGCAAAGAGAAGTTAGAACCAACAGCAACTCAAGTACTTACTGGCAGGAGCAACGCAGTCAATACTTTTAAAGAAATAACTACTTGAAGACCATTTTTCATATTTGAAAATGATTCAGTGTATCTGTCAGTACTCACAAACATGTTCTTTTCCTGGTTTGAAATTTCAACTAATAGGATTTTATAAATCAAACCTGATCATGTTTAAATCAGGCCCAAAGTCCACAGTTAAAGAGAAATTGATACTGTTTTTAGAAACATGGCAGGTGGTTACCATTTAAAAAAAAAAAAAAAAAAACTTCTCAACAAACCTGATTGAGGTGCAGGTTAGTTTAAAAAAACAAACAAACAAACAAACAAACAAACAAAGAAAGAAAGAGAAAAAATGAGCGCTTTTCACTATGTTACTTATTAATTACTTGTTTAATTTTAACGCTTCAGCGTGACGAACCAATGAGTACGAGAAGCATCTCAACACATCTATCAGTGGACGACAGAGGTTAGTCTAAGTGTTATATTACCTTGCATTTACTATCTGTATCTGTATCTGTATAGTATCATTAAGCGGCTTTAACAAGATACAGACAATAACCCAATGCAATACAACATGTAATCTTGAGTAGTATTCAGGGGCACATTTACTCTGTGCCCAAACAAGTCACTACCAGACGAGCTTGCAGTGTCTCTCAGCTTCTCAGTCAATTCCACTCCTTGCTCACCTCAAGTTTTAACACTAAGGGCCAGATTTACTAAACGAGGCGAAATAGCAGTGTAAACACAGGTGCAGTCAGTTCATTTTTATGTCAAGTATAACAATGTTACATATTTTTTGCTGTGTTAAATATCGTCGTATGCCGCAAATTGGTTTGTGTTTTTAATTATGTCCTGTCTTCCTTCTCACACCCCCACCGGTTGCAGCAGATGGCCGCACCTCCATGAGCCTGGTTCTGCTAGAAGTTTCTTCCTGTTAAAAGGGTGTTTTTCGTTACCACTGACGCCAAAGTGCTTGCTCATAGAGGGCTTTATGATTGTTCGGTTTTTCACTGTATGCATTATTGTAGGGTCTACCTTACATTATAAAGCACCTTGAAGTGTGGTTTGATGCTGTATAAATAAAAATGAATTGAACTGAATTAATTATAACATTCTCCTCCCTATATTTACACTTTGAAAAAGGAACTCTGAGAAAGACATATGCAAAGCAACTTAACATCATGGCAAAATGTAAAGTGGACCCGCCGGTCTGCCGTGTCCATTTCACACTTTACCTCTCCAAAATCTTAAATGTACTTGCAAGCAGAAGTTGCCGTAAGTTGCAGTAACGGTGCAGTATTTTTCAGTTCCAGTAAAAGTAGTTTAGTTAACACAGTTCAGTGGGCTGACTGTATTCCAACGTCTCGATATAGTCTGGAGGTAATCAGTCTGCTAAAGTAACAGCTATGGCGACCAATAACACTTTAACATTAAATAATGCTGAATAACTGACATGAGTCATGGCTGAAACATTACTTTTGTCACTGTATAAGCTAGCTTGTTATTCTTTACCTCTCTAAAAGGACTGTGAAAGTGAGCTCTTTGTCTTTGCTGGGGGGTCTGAGTCTGCTTGAGGATCTCTTTGTTTCTCTTGCTTCTCTTTCCAGGACAAAGCTATCTTTTCAGTGGTCTTTCATGACTTTATGTAAGTTATGTAAGGGAATGCTGCTAAAGTAGAGAACTTCCTTCCCACACGCATCATTGTTTGCACTGTTTTGTGAAGAACCTCTAACGTGCCGCTGAGTCACATGACAGAGGCCATCTAAGCACAACAGAACAGGAAAGAGGTGGCGGAATAAAGTGTGCCTGCATAAGAGGAGGCGTGTTTGCACATGACAAACAAACTAAAGCATCGATGCTGTCACGCTAGTCTCAATCCAATACCAGCACCAGCTTTGGCATTGTTGCTATCAAAATTTGTATCGATCTGCCCAGCCCTGCTCCGCTTTCTTTCTAAGCACTTTGGCTTAACTGTCTGTAAACTCAAAACCTGGTGAGTTTGTTACAATAACAGTTTATATTTTAGGTTCATTTCACCTAAAATATAAACTCTATCTGCATGCTCATATCAGGCAAATGCACGAAAACAGCATTTCTGTGCTAAATGTGCTAAACATAGCTTCATTGCTTCTATGAAAAAAAATACAAAAATACTGGTATTCACATCTGCATGATATCAGGGAAACGTGGTGATGTGCTACTCGCTAATGATTGATGAAGAAAGTGGGATGGTGCCTTAGCAGTCAAAACTCCCCCATCACTAACTAAATAAATAAATAAACACAATACATGAAAAGGCACTTGTTTTTGATCACTGATGTAATGTATTCGCTCGTATTCACATGCTTAAGTGCCATGTCTTTCCGGCTCTGCGTGACTAACATTTTTCTGAGAAGAGCTTGCGTTTATTACCATATTAGTCTACATTATGATGAAAGAGTGTGTGTATGTGCATATGGCAAAATGTGCGAGTCTTCCTTGCTACAGACCGCCTGCTGCAATCTCATCGTAATACAGGAAATGCATGCTGCCTCACACACCTAATAAAGCTCTCTCTCATAAGAGCGCACACACAGGCATCTGCCCAAGCACCTGTAGAGGTTTTAAAGCTTTGCCAGCTGCACAGCACACAGTTCCAACGCTTGTCATAATCAGCAATGCCTCCGCACGCGGACATGTTTAAAGATGATCTACCGCTTGTGTGTGTGTGTGTGTGTGTGTGTGTGTGTATGTGCGTATGTGAGACCATTTTCATTAAGGACAGGTATATACTCATGCTGTGGAAAATCTTGTTCATTATATAGCTATCTTTTCAGATATAGCATCATTTTTTTTACAACTAGGGATTGAGTCTTGCCTCCTTTAAAGAAGCGAAGAATAAACACTTATCTAAGAAGCTTTGGCGAGCATAAAAATATGAAGTTATTCCCATAAGTCTTCTTTGAAAGGGAGTCTATCCATTTGCTTTACTCGTGCGCTTGCACCCCTTTGCTCTTGCTCTGTTATCACAAAGAGGCACACACGCAGTGGGGGACCCTGCTCGTATTCTCTATCTGCCGCTGCCACTTCTTTGCCCACCCAACAGCTCACTATCTGCACTTCTTTATTATTCCTTGTTCTGTCCTCCACTCATTTCTGGCCAGAAACTTTTCTCATCTGTCTGAGCTCCTCCTCCTATTCTTCCACTTGTCACCTCTTGGTGTGTGCCTCATCTTTGCCTCTCGGTTTGGTGTTCTGTCCAGTGATTTACTTTTTTTTGTTTATAGCTCTTGCATTCCTGTTATCCCTGTTTTTTGTGTTTTCTTGATGGAGTCATTCTCCATTCTTCTTTCTTGGAGAAAAATCTTATTCAGCACTCAAAGGTTGGAACATTTTCTATTACAGAATGTTCAAGACGCAATGTCTGCCTGGACTGAATAAGAAATTCACATTACTTTATTTGTTCAAATTAGTGAGAATCATGGGGAATTAAAGATAGTACCATGAGTTTTGTAAGAACATTGGATGGATTTTCCTTTTTTTCATTCCCCCGACTGAGAATTAATTTTTGAGATTAATTCTCAGTTGGGGGAATAATAATAATGGATTGGATTTATATAGCACTTTTCTAGGCACCCAAAGCGCTTTACAATACCACTATTCATTCACTCTCACATTCATACACTGGTGGAGGAAGCTACAGCTGCCCTGGGGCAGACTGGCAGAAGCGAGGCTGCCATATCGCGCCATCGGCCCCTCTGGCCAACACCAGTAGGCAAGTAGGGTAAAGTGTCTTGCCCAAGGACACAACGACCAGGACAGAGAGCCCAGGGATCGAACCGGCGACCTTCCAGTTACAGATGCGATTCCCAACCCCCTGAGCCACGGTCGCCCCATGAATGGAATGAAAAAATTGAGAATGGAAAAAAAAAACTTCTACCCATGTTCTCTTATCACCTTTGGGCACAAGACAAAAAAGTACAAATCTGAGAGGTTAAAAAAATAATGTTTAAATGCTGAAACCTCAAATATGAGATTTAAAGGAAGCAAAGCAAAAAATGCACACTTATAGATCATTGACAACAGGACAGGCTGGGCATAGGATTAGTTCAGGTAAGTTATTGAAAGGCAAGCTGGTTCTTTGTTATAAATGACATCAGTGATGCCCAACCCTCTGTTGAGTGCTGGGGTGTTGCTGCCATTATCCCTGCCTCTGGCTCTCCAAGCAGAGGCGGAGCCAGACATTTGAAACACCCGGGGCTTAGCCCTAAAGGGTAATATGCATGTGGGATTTTTTTTTATTTTTTTTGGGGGGGGTTAGAAATGACTGAAAGATTAATAGGCTCTGTTTTGAGTTTTGTTCAAAAAAGAATGACTTCATATAGGGAAAAATATATATCACATGTGCAGGACACCTTAAACTAGTTTTTTAATTAACCCTTTAAGACCTACCATAGAACCAAGTCCGCCAGAGCTTATATTATATTTTTACCTGCTGTGGAGCCATTTTTGGGAGCATTTCAAGTTGCTATACATCAATACAACCATTATAGCCCAGATTTTAATAATATGTATTCATTAAGTGCATAGTAATTACATAAATTGCAAAAAAGTGCAATAAACTACAAAAAAAATTGAAAATCGTTTTTGCTTTTTTAACATATATTTGTAGTTAGAGAAATTTAAGAGGCTTATCCCTCAAAACTGTAAATACAAAAAAGTTGCACAAAATAGTTTCCCACCACAGGAAATTTATTTTGAGTGTCTTCATAGTTTTATTTTTGAAATACACCAATTTTTATACACTGCAGGAAAAACGAAAATAAATATTATACTGCAAATTTGCAAAAAAGCAGCATATGCATCAAAATAAACAATTTCCAGCAGTGCAATATGAGTCCTAAGCATCCCAGAAACGACACAGAAAGTCATAAAGTCAAAGATAACTTTTAAAAAGACGAGTATAGGCTCTGAGGGCCTGATAGTAAAAAGGACTACATTTCCGCGAAAATGACGTCACTTCCGGTTTCGGGCAGGTAATGGCGGAAATGCAAAAGTTCGCGCTGACGTCTATTCCAACGTAGGAAGTGTTATGAACAGCTGATCGGACCGGCACAGCGTGTTTCTGGAATATTATGTTTTTGTTCCTGCAAGCGCTTTTTATGCAGTTTTTGCAAAGCTTTATGTGGAAGGAAACCATGACCTAGGAAAAGCTGATGGCATAAGATGTAAGTACAACTCCTCCGGTTTCATAAAGGAAAGGAAGGAGAAGGAGAGGAAGATGAAGGAGAGGAAAAGAAAGGGGAAGGAGACGAAGATGAAGGAGAAGAAAAGGAAGGGGAAGGAGAGGAAAAGGAAGGAGAAGGAGAGGAAGATGAAGGAGAGGAAAAGAAAGGGGAAGGAGACGAAGATGAAGGGGAGGAAGAGGAAGGAGGGGAGGTGGAAGCAGAGGAAGAGGAAGCCAGTCCAACCCCCAGCACTTCTGCTGTTCGTCACAAGCGTCCACTGCCCCATACGTGGAAGAAAAATGTCATCAAAGAAAAGCGTCTGAAGGGAGAGAATTACAAGAATACAATGGGACAGGAGAGACCACCAAAGGCCATGGGCCCACCATGCACATCACAGCACTGCTTCAAGTCAACGAAAAGAAGTTGTGAGCTACTGACTGAAGTTGAGAGAAGAGGAGTCTTCAACAATTTCTGGTCCATGCCTTCCTGGGAGACACGCAAGGTGTATATCCAGACTGTTGTTGAAAATGTGCCCATAAAACAGAAGAAAGGTGGTGTTGATTCAAGGAGAACAACATCTCTGCTATACCACCTGCAACTCTCAGATAGATGCAAAATACCTGTGTGCAAAAATCTTTTCTGTTCCACACTTGGTATTGCCCTGAGAACCATTGGATCATGGTTAACTGCAGGCATGAAACCCAACACTCATACCCAGCCCAACCCCAAGATCAACAAGACTGGTCCTCATATGCCAATATCAGATGGAGACCAGGCCTTCCTGAAAGAGTGGCTCTCTGGAATACCTACAGTCCCATCCCATTACTGCCGCCAGGTTCCCTCTTATCAGAACAAGAAGTTCCTGGAGCCAGGAACAGTTTTGAGAGAGCTTCACAAGGAATACCAGAATGCTGCCAATGAGAATGGAAAGCGTGCTGTGAGTGAGACATACTTTCGGAAGGTTTTTGGAGAGCAGGATTACTCTGTGTTCATTCCAAAAAAAGACCAATGTGACATCTGTGTAAGCGCCAAGGTAGGAAATACAGATGAGGATGCTCTTGCTACACACTTGAGATTGAAGAGTCAGGCTCAAGCTGAAAAGGCTGCAGACAAAAATGAATCCAGTGACACACTTTCAGTGTGGACAATGGACCTTCAACGCGTTCTTCTTTGCCCCCAGACAAAAGCAAGTACAATGTACTACAAAACTAAATTACAGATGCACAACTTTACCTGCTTCAACATGAACAACAGAGATGGGTACTGTTATGCTTGGGAAGAACATGAAGGCTCCCTCAGCAGTGAGGTTTTTGCACATCTGCAGTCCAACCACTTTGAGTCTGTCCTACAGGCCAACAGAAACATTGAGAAAGTCATTGTCTGGAGTGATGGCTGCGGGTATCAGAACCGGTGTGCTACCATCAGCAACGCCTACCTTTACCTGGCCATGAAGCATGGTGTCAGCATTGAGCAGAAATTTCTAGTTGCAGGCCACACACAGATGGAGTGTGACTCCATGCACAGTCTAATTGAACGGCGCATTGTGCAAGACGTTTACACTCCACGAGATTACGTTGTCATCTTTGAGGCTGCACGCATTAATCCATCCCCATACAGGGTGACTCAACTATACCACAATGACTTCATGAAGTTATCTGGCACCTATGTCACCAATATTCGACCCGGCAAAAAAGTTGGGGACCCCACAGTCCATGACCTCCGGGCTTTGCAGTACTTGACTGATGGACGGATCAGGTACAAGCTGGATTTTGAATCTGACTGGGAAGACCTGCCTCGGCGCATCAGCATACCCGACAACAAGCCATTCAAGTGGATCCCACTCTTTCCTGCTCAGTTGCCCATCACCCTGAGGAAATACAGTGACTTACAGTCAATGAAAAATGTACTACCAAGAGTGGCCCACAAGTACTATGATGATCTTCCTCATCAGTAGTATACATAGCCTACCAAATAGTACACACACACACACGCACGCACACACACACACACACACACACACACACACGCACACACCCGCACACGAAGAGAAAGAGAGAGAAGAGAGAGACAAACACACACAGACAGATACAAACACACATAGACACACGCACACCTCTTTTATGAGCCTACAGGCCTCCTCTGCAAATTAATGGGTGGGTGAGGTGAAGTGAGTAAGTCTCCTTACTCTAGCTGCCATTTTGTGATTAAAATTGAAAAGTTACAGTGTGTTATGGTTACATTATAGTATGTCATGTTCATTTTATAGTTTGAAGAAAAACTGCCTAAGTCATAGGCATAATCTGCCTAAGTCACTTTTATTAGACAAAAGAAATGATGTTGGGTTTTGTTCTTTTTCCATACTTTTCCTCACATATACTTAAATGTTCTGTGAAAATATCAATTAAAAATATGCATGTGATATTTAGAAAATTAGTTTTTTCTTGTTTTCCGAAAACACAAAAAAATGACTTAGGCAATTATGCTATCAAGCTAACGATATGCAAAAAAATTTTTTGCGCTAGCTTACGTGGTTGCAGAGCTACCGGGATTTAAAAATAGTTACGCAAAACAGAGCGTGCCCGCTCCGATCGGCTGTAAAGGGTTAAGCAGCAAGGCAGAACAAAGTCGGGGCTGTATCAAGACACGAGGACTAAACCCCAATTCAACCAGACCCAGAACTGATCCAGAATTAAAACAGGACTACAACAGTTCAAAATCAGGACTACTGAGGACTTAACCAAGACAGAACCAGAATCAGAACTAGATGATAGTAGCACTAAAAATCATCATAGACCTGCACTACACTTGTTTTTTTAATTCTACCAAAGTCCACTATTTAGATTGAGAAAAGTTTATATAATTATTTAGCCTTGTTGTGCAAACAAGCCTGCATAACTTAATAAATGTAGAATTTGAAAAATAGCAAACCTAAAAAGAAACACTAGGTACGAGATACATGAGGACCTATGATACGGTGATACTTTTGGTAAACAACCATTTGACTAACATGTGTGTCTCACCTGCTCTTGTTCATCTCTGTTCTGTCCTCATTCTCCTCTCTCTCCCTCTCTGTTCCTCTCTCTCTCTTTGTGCTGACAATCATCAAATATACAGATATTTACAAACTCTTCAGATAAAAACACAAACACTTTTTTAATTGTAACATCAAATCAGACTAAATGTTTATTTTTTTTTAGATTGATAAATATAAAAAACATATTTGTTAACTTTAAGAGTAAAGAGAGAAACTATCTGTATTTCTTAATTGTAAATGGCACCAAATTGTATTCAAACTGAGCCACACTTATGGAGCTCCACAGTTCTCTTCCTGGTGTTTTGGTTGGCATCTCTTGATTTTCCCATGTCAAAGAAACAGACTCTGTGTTTTGCCTTATATGCATCCACAGGTGTGCCACCAATTTACTCACATGGACTCTACGAACCTATCAGAAGCTTCTTCAGCTCAGAATGGAATCGTCTGGAGTTTCTTATTAATTAACAATAAACTTAGTGTACATGTACTCCTAAATTTGATGAAAGTGATAAAAAAAGAAAGCTCTGTCTCTCTTTATTCTGACATTTAACTAATTCAAAATATATTTCAATATTTATCTAAAACAAAAGTTTACTCTAAATTGATGTTGTACAGTAAAAATGTTTTATGTTTTCTCCCTAAAGTGTATGTAAATATCTGGTTACAAATGTGAATATCCTGCTGTGTACTGAAATCCCTCTTGGGCTACGTCCACACGTACACGGGTATTTTTGAAAACGGAGATTTTCCGTTTTCGTTTTAAAAAATAATCCCGTCCACACGTAAAGGCAGAAATGAAGGAAAACGCTGCTAGGAACATGCCAAAGCAGCAGGTGACGCTATATTCCTAACCGTGTAGAAATGTTGGCCAATCAGAAGTCTAGAAGCCTCGGCGGGAAAAAGTAAACAAAGCTGCGGCATAGAAGCAGAACAGAGTCGTATGTGTGGAGGGACAGTAACTGTGTGTATATGTAAGCATTTAAACACTGCAGAGAGTACAATTAACAGTAACAGTATTGTAGGAATTCATTTCACCGAAACAATAACGTGGCGCACACTGTGACGTCAAAAAAGGCGCACACCTTTGACGCTGCATTTTCTGCGTTTTCTCTGTTTTTCTCATCCACACGTAAATGCAAAAACGGAGTTTTAGAAAATATCCACCCTGCCCGGAGTTTTTAAAAATCCCCGTTTTCAGTGACCAAAAACGCTGTTTAAGTGTGGACGAAAGGTGCAAACGCATAGAAAAATCTGCGTTTTCAAAAATACCCGGGTACGTGTGGACATAGCCTTGTTTTGCATAGAAATATACTGAACAACATACAAAGCATAATATATAAAATAACATTTACCTGAGTTTTTTCTTTGAAAGAAGCCTCTAATGTCCATTCTTATATTTCAGTACATAACTGAAACCGATTTAGTCGGGGAGGGTAAGAACTGAAAATATGAAATAAACACACGTAAGCTAAGACTCTCTAAAAAAATAGCATTTGTTCGGCTTTTCATTTTGCCATTTGTTGATTCACTTGAAGAGCAAGTAACGTAATATTGGTCAAGTGATCAGTTTGATATCAATCTTTCGTGATGCACCGTCATATTTACATTATTTGTACAGTACGAATGATTTGCTTTGGTACCTGCTTAAACTTAAGCTCTCCTTAGTATGGCTGGCTCCGTTTCTCCAACAGCGCACTCACAGGCAGCAGCTGCCCCGCCCCCTCGCTCAGTCGCTTAGTGCCTGAGCTCAGATCATACCAATATCAGGGGGGATTCACGCACAGTCGTAAATTCCCACAGTGTGCACTATGTGCTTCGAATATTGTGTGTACTTTTTTTTTTATACAGTTGTCAGCCAGACATCTAACTATGAGAAAATTACACTCCAAAAGACCCTGGGCTTCTGACAAAACAACCCGGGCTTAAGCCTAGTAAGCCACCCCCACGCTCCGCCCCTGTTTCCAAGTATATGCATATGGAGAAGCAGGAGGAACGAAAGAGAAATTAAAATAACACCAAATATAAATGACTGCAGATGTACAGTGGGGCAAAAAAGTATTTAGTCAGCCACCGATTGTGCAAGTTCCCCCACCTAAAATGATGACAGAGGTCAGTAATTTGCACCAGAGGTACACTTCAACTGTGAGAGACAGAATGTGTAAAAAAAATCCATGAATCCACATGGTAGGATTTGTAAAGAATTTATTCGTAAATCAGGGTGGAAAATAAGTATTTGGTCAATAACAAAAATACAACTCAATAGTTTGTAACATAACCTTTGTTGGCAATAACAGAGGTCAAACGTTTACTATAGGTCTTTACCAGGTTTGCACACACAGTAGCTGGTATTTTGGCCCATTCCTCCATGCAGATCTTCTCGAGAGCAGTGATGTTTTGGGGCTGTCGCCGAGCAACACGGACTTTCAACTCCCGCCACAGATTTTCTATGGGGTTGAGGTCTGGAGACTGGCTAGGCCACTCCAGGACTTTCAAATGCTTCTTACGGAGCCACTCCTTTGTTGCCCGGGCGGTGTGTTTTGGATCATTGTCATGTTGGAAGACCCAGCCTCGTTTCATCTTCAAAGTTCTCACTGATGGAAGGAGGTTTTGGCTCAAAATCTCACGATACATGGCCCCATTCATTCTGTCCTTAAGACGGATCAGTCGTCCTGTCCCCTTGGCAGAAAAACAGCCCCATAGCATGATGTTTCCACCCCCATGCTTCACAGTAGGTATGGTGTTCTTGGGATGCAACTCAGTATTCTTCTTCCTCCAAACACGACGAGTTGAGTTTATACCAAAAAGTTCTACTTTGGTTTCATCTGACCACATGACATTCTCCCAATCCTCTGCTGTATCATCCATGTGCTCTCTGGCAAACTTCAGACGGGCCTGGACATGCACTGGCTTCAGCAGCGGAACACGTCTGGCACTGCGGGATTTGATTCCCTGCCGTTGTAGTGTGTTACTGATGGTGACCTTTGTTACTTTGGTCCCAGCTCTCTGCAGGTCATTCACCAGGTCCCCCCGTGTGGTTCTGGGATCTTTGCTCACCGTTCTCATGATCATTTTGACCCCACGGGATGAGATCTTGCGTGGAGCCCCAGATCGAGGGAGATTATCAGTGGTCTTGTATGTCTTCCATTTTCTGATGATTGCTCCCACAGTTGATTTTTTCACACCAAGCTGCTTGCCTATTGTAGATTCACTCTTCCCAGTCTGGTGCAGGTCTACAATACTTTTCCTGGTGTCCTTCGAAAGCTCTTTGGTCTTGGCCATGGCGGAGTTTGGAGTCTGACTGTTTGAGGCTGTGGACAGGTGTCTTTTATACAGATGATGAGTTCAAACGGGTGCCATTCATACAGGTAACGAGTGGGGGACAGAAAAGCTTCTTACAGAAGACGTTACAGGTCTGTGAGAGCCAGAGATTTTCCTTGTTTGAGGTGACCAAATACTTATTTTCCACCCTGATTTACGAATAAATTCTTTACAAATCCTACCATGTGAATTCATGGATTTTTTTTTCACATTCTGTCTCTTACAGTTGAAGTGTACCTCTGGTGCAAATTACTGACCTCTGTCATCATTTTAAGTGGGGGAACTTGCACAATCGGTGGCTGACTAAATACTTTTTTGCCCCACTGTATTTTTCTTTTAAGTAGCTTTTTTATGGGCAGAAATCTGTGCCATCAGAAACTGAATACGAATAAGCTAAATTTGAATTTGAATTGCTCAGATTGAATCTGAATTGTAACTTGAATAAATGCTTTTAAAAACTGAATATGAATTATCCTAATTTGAAATTCAATTTATTGGTCCGAAAATGATCATCACTAAATTGAAATTGAATTTTATATTTTGAAAATGAATTAATTTGCTTTGAAACCGTATTTTATCCTTTAAAAATTTAGCTCTCGAATAATTTCAGATTCACTTCTCACCATTCAGTTTCAGTTCCAAAATTCAGATTAATAGAACTACGTTTTACTAGCAGACCGAAAGTGTTACTGACGGGAATCTAGAGCGTCTTGAGCTGAATTAAGACTTCAGTAGTCATTCGTCATGTCGAATGACCAGCGGATAAACTCTCAGGTTGGTAGTAAATGTATTACATGTATAAGAACAAGTGTCATGTTAACAAATGAATGTAGAAATGTAACGAGTGGGGGACAGAAAAGCTTCTTACAGAAGACGTTACAGGTCTGTGAGAGCCAGAGATTTTCCTTGTTTGAGGTGACCAAATACTTATTTTCCACCCTAATTTACGAATAAATTCTTTACAAATCCTACCATGTGAATTCATGGATTTTTTTTTCACATTCTGTCTCTCACAGTTGAAGTGTACCTCTGCTGCAAATTACTGACCTCTGTCATCATTTTAGGTGGGGGAACTTGCACAATCGGTGGCTGACTAAATACTTTTTTGCCCCACTGTATATAACAATCTGATCTGATCAACAATCTTATGAATATAGAAGTCCTGCTTACTGAAGAGTTAAAAAAAAACAACTGCTGGGTGGCCTTTCTCTTGGAATTTTTCTGTCAGTTCTGAAAAGAGCAAAATGTATAACTCCAATGTGAAATGCAAGCATTTTTGGCAGTTAGAGTCTAATGAGAAGTGACATCATTGAGCAAAATCACAGATGAAGGTTGGAGAGACTGACTGGACCCCCTGCCCCGGAGTCTTGGTGCTGGTAGTGATGTAGCACTATAAGCAGATGCCCTGATGAATCTGGACGATGTAGCAATTGAGAAAAGGAGGGGCGGATACACGATAGATGGCCTGAAAGACAGGGTAACATATCACAATGTATTTAAAGAACAAGGACTTGTGGCCTTTTGGGCTCAGAGAAACAGGCAGAGAGTTCACTGTGTTCACTGAGTAGTGCACTGAAATTCTGAAACAGGTGAATGTGAGCAGAAAAATTGAAGAAAGAAGAGTCCAAATCACCTAGAGGAATAGGATGTCAAAGAAAGCATAATCTTCTTTTAACTTGTGTTAAAAAAAGGTATGTATTTACTTTACAACAGATAAGATGAGATTCCAAATGTCCATTTCTTCCAGCATGGCACTGACATGAGGAGGATGGGGTGTGTTAGAGCAAACAGTGGAGCAAACTTTTGTGAAAATAATCGCCCTGAGCGAGTGGACAGCACCGTCGTGTGTTTACCATCGCCTACTTTACTTCTGGCAAATGCACTCTTTTTGTCTCTGGGGCATTATCAGTCATCTGTGATCTCAACCACACTCTCTATACCTCCATAAGGGATGTAGCTGGTGACTGTGCTGTCTAGCAAAGCCAGCTTCCAGCAGTGGGAGGGACCTTATAACTGAAGGAGAGAGCTAGCCAAAAGCACTGGCCCGGGACCAGAGCAGTGATCCTGGGCGGCCCGTGCCCAGATTAGCCACTCCTCTGAGTGGCACTGGAGCTCCCCTGTTCCCTGGGCTCTAGCTGGAAGAGAGGAGATTAGAGTGAGAGGGAGTAGCAGATTGAGACACTGGAGATTCCAAGGCCCGTTTTTAGACTGCCTGTGAAATTGGATAACAGATTACTCTCAAATGTCCTCCTAACACTTTATATTAAGTAGAACTAATAACATTAATCTAATAAATTGCCACATACTTCAGTGGTGCTTTGAAGGCAGTGTAGGAAACTGGCTATGCTGTACTTAATGTCCCCAGAATGGTTGTGGTTGATTGTAGCTTGTAACTTGCTTAGGCTGTTGATGATGTTTTATCGTGTACTTTTTAGGGGTTAATGGCTATTTTTTTGTTCCAATCTGATCTGTATTTTAGACACTAACAATAACAATAATAAGACGAACATATGTGTAATGTTTTATTTTTGTTCTTTTTCTTGTTTTTTTTCAGTGTCAAACACATGAATTTATAAGTTTAATTTAGCTCGTTGCTTTGACTTTCTGGCCCCAAAACCACTATCAGTGTCGGGAAGGTTACTTTTAAAATGTATTCCATTACAGAATACAGAATACATGCCCCAAAATGTATTCTGTAACGTATTCCGTTACGTTACTCAATGACAGTAACGTAGAGCTGGGCGATAGAACGATAACGATATGTATCGCGATATAACTTTTACTCGATAGAGAAATTAAGCTATCGCGATAGACCTCGCCGCTCTTGTCCTCTTAAAATAAAAAAATAAAAAATAAAAAAGATCAGCCAATCCAAATTAAGTAGCGCAGAGCCGAACCAATCACAGCCGCAGCGTCACGTCGCGTGACTTGTTACGTACAGCACAAGTGCCAAGCCGCACGTGTGTTTGTTTGGGAAGCAGCCAGCGGGTAATGGAGGAAATGAGTGTGCCGACTAGAAAAATCAACGAGCGTGACCAAAGAGAAAACAGATGATGGTTCCAATGCCGGAGAGATTGTCGAACGGAAGAGCCAAAGAAGTTCCGTACTGTGAAGGTATTTCGGCTATTTCAAGTCTGACAAAAAACAGAGTAGCGTGCACTGTAAATTGTGCCGAAAGCAAGTCTGGAAATACAATAAACTGGTGCATGCGTCACACTGTGCGCCACGTTATTGTTTCAGTGAAATGAATTTCTACAAGACTGTTACTGTTAATTCTACTCTCTGCAGTGTTTAAATGCTTACATATACACACAGTTACTGTCCCTCCACACATACGACTCTGTTCTGCTTCTATGCCCCAGCTTTGTTTGCTTTTTCCCACCGAGGCTTCTAGACTTCTGATTGGCCAACATTTCTGCACGGTTAGGAATCTAGCGCCACCTGCTGCTTTGGCATGTTCATAGCAGCGTTTTCCTTCATTTCTGCCTTTATGTGTGGACGGGATTATTTTTTAAAACGAAAACGGAAAATCTCCGTTTTCAAAAATACCCGTGTACGTGTGGACGTAGCCTCAGTCTCTGACTGGAAGCGCTAATTCGTCATTCGGCTTTTGTCAGACTAAAGTAACTGTTAAAACTGTTTGAAAAGCTAAGCTATACAACAAGGAGAGATTGAGAATTTCCTTTTAGTTCTCAGTTTATTTGATATTGACAAAAGTTAGTCAGTTTTGTCTGTTATTCTGTAAAACAAACTAAGATTTATTTTTAGAATTAATATTTTGTTTCTAAGTGGAACTGACAATTTAGTCTGTTTCGTTTGTTCTATTTTGAAACTTAAACGCTTTAGCGGCTGCCTTTTGTGTAGTTTGCAATATTTGCCTTTATTTATCTGAAAAAGTCTCATGTTCCTTAAGTACATCTACCCTGTTGAACTTATTATGGGAAATAAATATTGAAATAAAAACAAGCTGCTGATTATTTCACATTTTACTTATGAGCAACGGCACATTTAAATCTTACAAATATAGTTATTTGGCTTATATCGTGATAGATATCGTTATCGCCTGAAATGAAAAAAACATATTGTGATATGAAAAAATCTCATATCGCCCAGCTCTACAGTAACGTGTTCTGAATACTTTGGATTACTTAATATATTATCATGCTTTTTACAACAACGTGAATGTACTATTGCTGTGTGATTTATTACTATTACTGAAGGTCCGCGACTCCGAACTGTAGTAAAGGGACCTCTGACTAATACGGCGGGGTCCCTGTCGGCTTGTAGTCGAAAAATAGCTTTACTTTGTTGTGTGGGTCAACTTTTTTTGCGAGAGACAGAGAGAGGCGTTGAAAGACTGCTCCAACGGAACTTATTATTTTCGGAGGAAAACATGAACACGGTGTACAGTCGATTCTTAATAGCTTACTTACAACTGGGCTCGTCAGGCACTCTTCTTGGCTGAAGTGGTTATTATTATATTTACATGCTTCCAGCTCCCGTTTTTCCTCGATGACAACTCGTACCTTTCCACTCCCCTTTTTCTCCTTCCTCGCGCTCACAGACCCGTGTATGGCAGTCCATTCTCCCTGCAACACGGACTACACTGCCCATGATGCTACATTCTTTAGAGCTATGCTTGTAGCATTCTGCCTGTTAGCTTAGCACAACAACAACAACAACGAAAAGGCGCTCTCTCACCCAGGAAACACACAGTCGCAGAGAGAGAGAGAGCGTCGCCCTGTAACCATGGCAACCGTAACGCTGCCGCCTGGAACAACAGCACGTAGCTGTCAAACAAAACCGAAACAGGAAAGTACCGCAGTGTAATCCATTTATTTCAACAAAGTAACTGTATTCTGAATACCACCTTTTTAAACGGTAACTGTAACGGAATACAGTTACTCATATTTTGTATTTTAAATACATAACGGCGGTACATGTATTCCGTTACTCCCCAACACTGACCACTATGAACCCCTTTTCAGGAGCAACAAGCAGTTGTTTTGCAACAAATCTTCAAAAAAGACTCAAAGTGTGACAGGTTGAATGACTATTGCATATAAAACTGTTCAGTTAATACTAATTCATATCAGTTGATATAAGGACGAAAATAATGTAAATATGGTAAGAAAATGGTTAAGAGTTTATTATTTTTCATGTTATATTAATGGCTTTCATGTTACTTAAGAGAACTGCAATCTATACATCAGTGATCGGCTAGTAAGCCTTTTCTGGGATCGATTAGTAGTGTCTCTATTCTCCACTAGGGGGCTTTCGCGCGTTCTCCTCACTGCAATAAACTACTGCATGAGAGACGCAAGTCATAATCACTCTCGTGATTCTTTTCCCCCTGTTTTCAGGTAAAAGTGTTTAAAAGTTGATATATTTCCAATGTGTACACTGTTAAGATATTTAAGAGGTAATCCTTCATTGTTTTGTAAGCGTTAAAAGCATTACATTGCAGTTTTGTGCACATATACGTGGCGGTTTTGAGCTGTGTTTTGTACTGTGTAATGGCCATTAAGATAACGGCAGGAGCTAAAAACACCGCGATTGTCAGCCATTTTGTCAGGAAACCTGCTCAAGTATATGTATAGTAAGCACTTTAGTATTTCGGTTTATTATTTAGTGTTTTTCTTCCACCATGTGACATTTAGCAGTACAGAATGTGAAACGTTTCTGCTCATTTTCACTGCAATAAACTACTGCATGAGAGACGCAAGTCATAATCACTCTCGTGATTCTTTTCCCCCTGTTTTCAGGGGTGTAACAAAAGGACCTCAGTGAACTCCATGTGCAGAGAAGCCATTTAGCTAAGATATTAGGAAACTAGCTGGGACACTTAAATGAGCAATAACAACTTATGACAAAACTCTAAACTGCTATGTGATAAAATGATACTACCGTATTTTCCGCACTATAAGGTGCACTTAAAATCCTTGAATTTTCTGCGCCTTATGTATGAATTCTGGTTATGCTTACTGACCTCAAACCAATTTTATGTGGTACACAGCGCTCATAAAAAGTTTTAGTACTACTTTGGTAAGCTATGAAGCCGCACCGTTTGATGAACTGCCGGAGCATTACGGCTACCGTAGTCACAAGCCACGCGGAGTAATCTGGGTCCAAACTCTGTCCACTTCGGGTCCCAAAGTCAAACGAACACTGCGGCATAACTGAGAGTTAAAAACTGTCTAAATTCTTTCATCTTTAATAAAATGATGAGTGTTGCTGCTTTATCAGGTCTTACAATGAAGTTTGACATCCAGGCATCCATGTAAACAGAATTTATTAAATTTACCGAAGTTAGAAGTTAGCAGGAAGTTAGCTCGCTGGCTTCCACCTAAACATGATATGCTATGTTCTGACTGAGCGATTTCCGAGAAAATTAAAACGTACAGTTGTGCTATCACTTCCAACATAAATGGCGACAGAAAACTAAACAGCAGTTACTTTTGTAGGGTTACTGAAGTTGGACTAGCTGGTATATAATGACGTGCTACGTGATCGCTAGTGACATAGCTATGTTAGCATAACATAAACACAGTGAAGCTGGAAAATGAATGCTAACTTTTTTCCACTAGATAAAAGTTCCCGATGGTTAGGGACAAATGCAATCGCATGACAGAATGCTGTAAATGGACCAAACTTCAGTCAGGAGAACAACTGAGGTAATCTATCCACAATACGAGGTTAGTCATTAATATACTGCAACAACATGGGAATAGAGCAGCTGCAAGAGAATTCAACATTAAGTTTGACTTATCTGACTGTTTTGTTTTGCTTAATGCGCCCTATAATCTGGTGTGCCTTATGTATGAAAATAGACACGTTCATCGACAGTGCGCCTTATAATCCGGTGCGCCTTATGGTCTGAAAAATACGGTAAGTGAATGCTAATGAAATTAGTCTTTCCTTCTTTTTTCTTTATGTTACAGACATGACCACACACAGGGTGGGACGACACACCAAGGAGAGACTAAGACAGACAGGACATCAAAGGAAACAAAATCAAACAAGAACTAAGAATATGAAACTTAAGTAACAAAACTGAATATTAGCATATTGATAGCCTGCAAGAAATGAACAAAAGGTTTATGCAAACTCAAAAACCTGAGTCGAAGAAACCTGGTACCTCAGGTTTAAAATATTGAGATTTTTTATTTCTTTTTAAAAATAAAAGATCATAAACTCAGCAGAAAAAGTATTTTTTACAAAAAAAACGTATTGCCCCCTGGTGGCCATTTATGGGACTTCTGTGTTTGCTTCACCAACTTTTATACAGTTTGTTTTTGCAGTTTTATTTTGAAGGAAAAAGTCTCTGTTCCTGGTCCCCAGCTCAGATACTGGTAACATAGTAGTTTTACTGGTTTCCAGTTATTTTTTTCTTTATTTCATTTTATTATTTTGTGTAAATAATGAGATACAAGTTGCATCAGGTCAAGAAATGTGAAAGCCTGACACCCAGCAGCACTGGCAACCACTCGCACTGTCAATCTCATGTCAGCATCAAAACACATGGTTGCATCGCACATCTCACCTCCCACAGGATACACAGCATCTCATTCACACTCTCTTCCCTTCCACAAAGGGCTAATACGAGGTGTCAGAAAAAAGAAAAAAAAAAAAAACGCCTCCTCGTTTCCTATGAAAAATAATCAAATACACACACACAAAAAAAAAATCACACTGGATTCTACTCAGGTGTACATGTGCACACATATCGTAGATCTGTTTACAAAAAAAGTCACCGACTCCAGGAGGTCCACAGGCCAAATCAATACAAATTCTTTAGTGAGGTGAATCAATAGAAAGAAGTAAATGTTAACCTGCTTCAGACTGCATGGCACCATTCACTACACCTCTGCTGCTTTACACCTTTGCCTTATTTAGTATCTACAGATCTCTGTATATGCAAATCAGTTCCCACCTCCTCCCTCAGAAGATGCCTTCTACTTTAGCTGCAAGCTTTATTGCCCCTCAAAAAATTCCTGCTACATGGAGGAAGACACAGCACCGGTCCACACTCCCAAAGTGTGTGTTTTATTAAGAGGAAGAGGAAAACCCAGTGCTTAATAAATCACTACAACTGGGATAAAGGAAGGAAGACGCAGCACGTCAGGAGAGACAAAAAATAAAAAAGGTGATGGGAAAAAACACAGTGCCTGCAGCACATTAAACAACATCTGGGTGCAGCATTTAGGCAAAATTGTCATCGTACTTAAAGTATCTTAATATGGTGTCAGCCCAAGTAATGTTATCTTCACTTCACCTATCTCTCTTGTGCTGTGTGTGTGTGTCTGTTTAACTGTGACACACACCAAGCAAATCAGTGGAACAGCAGAACACACACATACACGCACAGTGGAAAAAGGACAGAGGAGAACAAGAAAACAGAAGGAGAGATTACATGTTGTGCTGAAATAAAAAAAAAAGCACGCATAGGAAATATGACCTGACTTGGGATGGGATTTCTTCCTTAAGTTTGTTACACAGGAAGCACGGTTATTAGTGAGCTCCAATTCCATAGCAAAAAATGCTCAGACATCATTGTGACTGCTCCTACTACTCATGACATTCATTATACCACCAGAAGTATTCACTCACCCATCTAAATCATTGAATTCAGGTGTTCCAATCACTTCCATGGCCACAGGTGTATAAAGTCAAGCACCTAGGCATGGAGACCGCTTCTACAAACACTTATGAAAGTGATTGGGAGCGACAGTAATCAGCCACAATGTGGTGATTTTATGTGGTTAGTGTGCAGAGGTCACCAACTGTCTACATACAAACTCTACAGATCTCCAATCTTCATGTGGCCTTCAGATTAGCTCAAGAACAGAGAGCTTCATAGAATGTGTTTCCATGGCTAAGCCTTATATCACCGAGCACAATACAAAGTATCCAATGCAGTGGTGTAAAGCACGTCGCCACAGGACTTTAGGGCGGTGGAGACTCTCTTCTCTGGAGTGGGGAATCACAGGTCTCTGTCTGATAATTCGATGGATGAGTCTGGATTTGGAATTTGCTATGAAGACGACACTTGGGAATAAAATCTTAATCCTTTACCATGCCAAGACATTTTGGACAATTTCATGCTCCCAGCTTTGTGGGAACAGTTTGTTTGGGGCCACGTCCTTGTGCAGCAGTGCACAAACCAAGATCCATAAAGACATCAATGACCAAGTTTGGTATGGAAAAACTTGACTTGCCTGCACAGAGTCCAGACCCCTACCTGATAGAACACCTTTGGGATAAATTAGCGCAGAAACTGTAAGTCAGGCTTTCTTGTCAGTGTCTGACCTCACAAATGTGCTTCTGGAAGAGTGGTTAAAAATTATGAGTGAAGAATCGACCACATGCCACACCCAAGAAATGCCCCCAAAATTCCCATAAACACACTCCTAAACCTCACGGAAAACCTTGAAGCTGTTATAGCCTCAAAGGGTGGGTTGACATCATATTAAATCCTATGGATTAAGAATGGGATGCCAGGTTCATATGAGTGTACCTCCTAGCTCACTAATATATATAATATATATAAAAATTAATATGTTAACAAGGGTTAAACCTTGATTCTTGATGTTTTTCTTTGTAGCAGGATTAACATTCTTATTTCAAAACTTAGTATGTGCTCTCACAGCTTTGTAGCTTTAATGATGATGTTGGTAACATGGTAATATGAAGGGTAGCATGATGGTGACACTGTTGCCTTAAAGCAACAGGATCCTGGGTTTGGATCCGATGGCTGGCTGGTCCCTTTCTGTGTGGCAGTGGGCTCTCTCCAGCTTCTTCCCAGAGTCCAAAGACATACATAGATTTGGGCTAATTAGCTATTTTAAATTGACCATAGGTGTGAATATGACAGGCTGGCGACCTCTCCAGAATGTACCCCGCCTTCCACCCTATACGACAGCTGGGATAGGCAGCACGCAGCCCCAGGCACTCTGAGGATTGATGGATGGTAATATGCATATATGCAGTCACCTGTAATAATAATAAGACAAAAAAGCTCAACTGAACTTGCTAATGAACTATCAAGCAGGGTTCCTTTATTTCTGAACATCCCTCACAAGCTGTGACAAAAAAAAAATCTACTTTTAGCACAGTCATAAGAGGGCTGAGATAGTGATCGAAAAAGCCAGTCTGTGACACTCTCTTGCTTTTGAGCTGACTCAAGTGCTGCACTTCTAATAACTCAGCAAGACCCTTGACGTTCCCTTGGTATTTAAAAAGGATCTGAAAGGGGAACAGCTCAGTGTGCAGTTTTGATCCAGCAATTTGAGAGTAATTCCAGCTGTGATCCTACACAGTCGTATTAGTTATAATGTCTTCTTTTATCATTGTAATGTCATCCTGCTTCCCTCGGTGCCTTCATTGAGAGTGCTTGTGTTGATAACGAGTTAGGATGCATGCAAATACATACAATGCAAATAATGTCACCTTCTTGTTTGTCACAATTTAGCTCAGTAGCTTTTTTATGAAGACTTTCAGTAACAGTAAGAGGAATTAAAATCATGGAGATCGTCAAAACACGATCCTTTTATCACGGCTACTGGTGTTCAGTACCTAACAGTTATGCCTCTGGCTTATGTGTATGAACGGACAGGCTTTTTTCTTCTTCTTCCTCTTTTTTTCTTTTTTTGGAGGTTAGGAAAGTTGAGAAAAGTTGAGAAAGTTGTCCTTGCATGACAGCCAGAGTTGTTGTCAACAAACTGGATTATGGGATGTTTCGGCATTAAGGATTTATCCTTTGTGTACGGTTCGGGTAAATCAAGTTTGACATCGTGTGGGTGGAATTACAATGCAGTATTTCAAGCCAAACAAATTCTGCAAAAGCATTTGAATTTAAGTCTTAGAAGAAAAGACAGTGTTTTGAATGATGAATAGAATGACAGCGATCTGAGGTCCTGTCTGAGAGTTCAGGAACGCTTTGAAGTTTAGCTTCAAAGGAGCTGAGAATCGCTGCAGTCATGGTCAGACCAAAAAGTAATAATATTAAATCTGATGTAGAGTGAAAGCACAAAATGATGACCTGCTGTTACACACTTTTAAATGTACTTTTTTATCGCTTTTTTTTCTTTATCCACACAATGTAGATCTAATTTAAGGTGGACATTACTGTCAATTGTATGGAATAGCAGTGGGTTGAGTTAAAATTTAGACGGAAGACTTGCGTAGATTAGAACATGCAGAGAATCTTATGATAACAAATTACTGCTCACAGCTGGAGCTAAATAAGATGCTGATATTAATAACAGAAATGATATTAGCTGGGGTAATGTGCTTGAAAGACTGACTATAGGCTATGCTTTAGGAAGCCATCTGTAGATCTGTGATCAAACACAGTTGTGTCGATCGGCTACAGCTACAGTCTCGCTTTCCTTCGCTGAGAGCGTCATAAGGTTTGCTGAAAACATGCAAGCATGAACATTAACGGTTTAATTGCCTCAGATGCTTCCGTTCTGTATCTTCTGTTCTGTTAGGCTGGCAATGAATCAGTGAACGGCACAGAAAAATTAATAGACGTTTCTCAAAGAAAAAAAATGTTTTGATCCATCTGATTATGTTTGGCTGTCACTCTGAAACGTCTTTGAATGTATGATTACAATTCTTTCAAGCCACATTTCCATTCGCGTGGCTCGCATCTATTTAAATCGAAGAGAAAATAAATGACCCTTGGTGAACAACACCCTAACTTTAACCTTCTCAAAATTCTTAAAAGAACTCAACATGACATGGAAATGTGAATGATAAGTGGTGTGCTATTTACCTGAATATGCTATTCCGTAATATCAAGTCGGTTGTCACAACTGAAAATACATGACACTCACTTGCAGACTATGAATTGTTGGAAATACCTGCCCTGCTTAAAAATGAACTCACTCAGACATTACACAGACCACTACAAGGCTAAACATGCTTTTAATTACCAAGAGATCTGCACACTTGCTCATTCTCTTTCTTAAATACAATTAAACTCGAGCCAAAGATGTCTGTGCTCATTTCGTTTGACCTCTGGCTTTGCCGAAAACAGACTCCGTTCAGATCCTAGGAGAAAATTAGCAAAGAGAAAGCTTGTGCCATTGTTTGTGAGCTTCCTTTTAGAAGCCACGCTCCGCATACGTGATTCTTAGCTTAGCTTTTACTGATGCAACGGATTGTTCTGAGTAGATTTCAGCTGCAAGGTTTATGCGGATAGCAGCCTTTAAAAAGATCTGTGACGCACTCCACAAAACCTTCCCTTGACTTTTAAACAATTATTTGAAAGTGAGTATGTGGATCTGCTCGTGTGGGAGAGTGAAAAAAGAAAAAGAAAGAGAGGTTCTGAATATGCGTGGAAAAGCAAAAGCGGCTCCAGCCATGCACTCACAGAAAATGACAGATGACATTTCAAACTCACTTTGTTCCATATAGCAGTCCTTGCTGTAAATTACCAAACCAATCACCCATGACTACTTCTTTCTTTCTCCTCCCTTCTTGTTTTTTTCAGGAAACACATGCAGATGGAGGGACAAACCTTCTCGGCATGACCCATCCGTAAAATTGGTTACATATTTCAAGGGCAAATGACAAATGTGACCTTGGAATGCACTCAATGCATGCAAGGTGAAATTAAATCAATGGGTTGCAGACTAATGGAGCCAGCAGGAAGATTCCTGGAGAAGTAGCATTAATACAGCTGGCCTTTAGTTTGACACCTTTTATCTCCACTGGTGCTAGTCCTGGTTTATTTTGGGTAACACAGACATTTTAACCAGTCTTCCTGTAGATTATATAATTAATGAATTGAATTATCTCAGTCCATGAGATGAAGAATAATAGGACTTTAATGCAAATTCTGTCCAACGTTTGACCTCTACGTCAGGTGTGAGATGCCCAGAACCCCAATTTTTTTTTTAAAAAAGCACTGGGCACGACAAAGGCTTCTTTTATCCTATCTCTGCAGAAAGATGTCGAGATGACCCTCGAGTCGGGGGCATTACACCAAATTAATTCTAGACCAGTGTAACATCACCTTCTGCACAGCGAAAGTGCGCAAATTCACTCGATTTCAACCAAATGAGGAGGAAAGAGACAGCTCATCAAATGATGATAAATTGCCCCAAATTCATATTCATTTGAAAAATGTGGTCTCACATGTTCATCTCATATGTCGCTTCTATCGGGTGGAACATTGACGTCAGGCCCTGGCTCCTCGTGTTGTGAAGGAGGGCAAACCATGACCGGACTGGTCCATCATGCAGTCCTCCTTGACTCATTGTCAGCCAAGTATTTATTCTGTAATGGCCCTAATCTGACAAAGTGACCATCTGTACAATGCAGAATTATACTATAGTCCGTTATTAGGCTAAGAGCAGGAAAAGTAATTACTTCTTACTGCTCTGACTATTTAAAAGCAAAAGTAGAGACTGCGTCTAGAGGAGGAATTGTGTATAAAGACTAAGATCAGATCTCACAGTCTGTTTTTTGGGCTTTTTAATACAAGATACTTTTAGTTATTAGAGCTGAGGCCCTTGGACAGAAGCAAACGCTGTCTTTATTACACAAACTTGTGCAAAAACTCAACCTGATTATCACAGAGGACATGCCTGCGGTATTGAAGTGTCTAGTTATGAAATAATCACAATTATTCAAACATGAATACTTTGTGAGTTCTGCCATAGGCCTTAAAAATAAAGGGATTTAAGCAAGCTTTATTATCACTGCATTTTGCACACACAAAAAATCTAATATTTTTCTTCAAGCCAACCTAATTCATGCAGAGTGGCTACATACCATAAGATAGAAAAGCTCTCACTGAAACTGATGAGCTCTGCGTGTGACTGTGTTGATGCAGATGTCAAAGCGAGAGTCATCCTTTGCCCCATCCTTGATCTCTCCTCCCGACTAGCAGATTGAGTCATCCCTTACGGCATGTGGGCCACTATAAAATGGCAGGACATGGATTCGGAGTCAATAATTAATGAATGTGTCCATTTGCTGGAAGAGTGATAAGATGTTGTAATCCTTTTCATCTGCCCTGTTTTCTCTTTCTGTCTTTCTCGCTCCTGCTGCTTTTCTTTAAATCACAGCTATCTGTTTTGTTAGAAGCTGGAGGCTAAGAGGGAGGTGTGACTTGCTGTGCCTTAAAGCAACCAGCATCTGACAGTAAGACTCAATATTTAACACGCTGTCAGTCATCTGAAAGACAGATCACATCAAACCGAAATGGGAAGGGTATCAGAAAAAGAACTAAGAATTGAAAGCCGGGAGAAGCTGGCAAAAAAAGGGTGGAAAACTGTACAATCATACACTTGGAGCGTCCAAAAATTGATGTCAGTGCACTGATGTCTATAGTGCCTACTGAGTGTTCATATGACCATACAGTAGCGTAGCTGATGTATGCAAGAGACGGGGAGCTGCGATGAAGCCAGCCATAAAATTGATCTGAACACAGAGGCCTTAAGAGCCCTCACACACACCTCAGCTGCTCCTGCGCACACACACAAATGCAGTCAGAGGAACAAGAGGATGCCTTAGAAAATGAAAGGAGGACCTGAGGATATTAGTAAAGCAATGAGAGCTGACCTTCCACGCTCAGGAAAGCAATATCCAACCGACAGGATGTAAATCCACAGCCTGAGTAATAACTGCTGTTTAGCTTACATACAGAATCCTTTTTATTCATGCATCTGTTGTATGAGTAATTTGGCTGACGTTTACTGCAGCCTGCATGCAGACACATTTCTTTTTTTTGGGGGGGGGGGGGGGTTAATGAAGACTAAATGTATATTTTTACTGATCATCAGTGTAAATGGGAGCGATGGTTGAACTCCAAAGACATAATTTCTAAGATGATAGTATAAAGTCAAAACCCATTATTTCACAAACGTTTGCAAAGACAGACTGCATGGTTGTGTGTTTGACTTTATGCACCTGTAGCATTGTCACTGAATGTGGCCTAGTACATCTGTATATGCACTTTATTAAGTACACTTTACTAGTACTGAGCTGGACTCCCTTTTGTCTTCAGAACTGGCCTAATTTTTCTCAGCCAGGTCCTGGGAACATTTTTCAGAGATGGTCCATATTGACATGATAGCATTACACAGATGCTACAGATTTGTCAGCCACTCATCCATGATGTGAATCTCCTGTTCCGCTAAAACCTCTGAGTTCTGATAGTCATCTAGTTTTGTAACATGCGTTATCTGGCACCAACCACCACGCTGCATTCCAAATCTCTTTGAATCATCTTTCTCCATCATTCCGATGCTCACTTTGAGAACTTTGGTCTTGGTTTCAATATTTTGTTTTTCTTTTGCTCTTTAATCCTGGCAGGGGTCATACACTTAAAGAGATATGACCCCTGCCAGGATTAAAGATCTATATTTTAGATGCTACTCCCCTCTGTGTTTCTTTCAATGTGCTCTTTTAACATCTGTACTGAGCTCTCTTTGCCAGCATAGAAAACATTTACACATCTCAATAGATTACAGTTTTATATAGAGCACATATAGGCACCTTTTGTTCAATGTATCTTTGCCCTTGGAGACATTCTGCAAGATAGATACATATATAGATTTCTCTCTCAAAATCAGCATTCTTCCCCTTTTGTAGTCCACCAGACAGGACACTAGTCCAAGCCTCCAATCCAGAATAACATAGCAAATTTGCAAAAATATATTATTAATTTCTTGTCAGAAATGGCAGCAACCATCTCTGACAAGCGCTTCTCACATTCGATTTTTTCTTTTTCATTTTCATTTTTCATTTCCTGCAGTGCACCTGAGATACAAATACTCACTCACTGCTCCCCCTCTGTGTTCCCAACCCTCTTTCCAACCATCTAAGTGGCCACATTGACAGGTCAGCTACGCGCACACACACACAATCAGTATATATGCACAGTCGCTCATGCAGACATAGACTCAATATCGTACCCTGTCATGCCGTACTCTGAATATATTGGAAAACAGCAAAAAAAAAAAATCACAAGAAGCGAAGCAGAAAATACGCTCTAAGATTGAAGCAGCAGCGCAAACTGGGATGATAACTTGGGAATTTAGATGTTTTGGTTTATGTTGCAAAAACACTGTATTTCTCTCCCTGCTCTCGCCATCTCATAGCGTTTTATTTGTGAGCCTCTCTTTTCTTTCTCTCTCTTTTCCGTAAATCAAACGCCTTTGTTTTATTTTATCCATAAAACTGGAAACAGCCCTCAGTTCTTTGTCATATTACAAGCATGCTTATTTTAGTGAACCTACACAACTTACAGCGACATTGTAAAATTCTTACTCATTTTTCAACTGTTGCATCAACGATTTTAACTGTGGCACAGGCTGGGCAGTTTTTATTATCTTCTTGCTGCTGTGTACCCACTTAGTAGTAAAAGTCACATGCATTTGGTAGTGTTTAGAAAGGTGGAGATCTGAATCTCTTAGCAACAGAACAAAGAGGAAAAACACAGGACCGACATGATCAGTGAACGACAAGCATCTTTCTGTTAATCCTGCTAAACAAAAGATAAAACAGCTCAACTTTGGATGGTTTTATTGTTGTGTTTTGGTTTGGTTTTTTTTGTCAAATACTGACATATTTTGACATTTATTGAATGCAGCTACATGATTATCCTTAATGGCTGACAGCTAACCGTGTCTGACGTAGCATATAAATCTAAAATTATGAGACTGTGAAACTGTGCCAATAACACATTGACAAAAGAGCCGAAAGCTTAAGTTCATAAAAAGGCGGGTTATGGTTTGTGTTAATGGTCTGGGTTACTTAATAATAAATAAAATACTTTATGCATAATTTAATTGTTTTCAAAAGTACCTGGGAACTCGGTGACGTGAATGCGTAAATGTGAACTATACTTTTAAAAGAATGGAAAACAAGAGTTGTAAGGGATTATGAAAGCGTAAGAAAATAAACATTAAGAAGAACAATATATTAAAGTTTCATCAGATATTGCCGCTTTGGCTGCAGTGCACACGACAAGGCAATTTTAACTTCTAACAAACCCCTCACATTAAAATATGTGTGACAGCCAGATGAGCGTTTGGAGGACTTATCTTTCAAAATCAATGCATGAAACCACAGTGAGCAGAAATACATTATTCGATGTAATATGAAAGTATTTATACTGACAGGGTTTATATTGTTCTTTATCTGCATTTCCAGTCATGACATGGAGTTGTGGCCAAAATCAAATCAGAACAAATGTGTCAATTGCTGGCTTGTGTTGCACTATGGAAAGTCGTGTAGACACACACACACACACAATGTGAAACACATCTATTTCAGCATAATTACCGGCTAATTAGTTGTTGCAATTCGTTTACGATTCTATCCCAGCATTTCACCAGCCATCGCATGTCCTTCCTTTTCAGTTGTCACTGGCCAAACTTCTGAACATGACTGAAGTCAAAATTTGATTCATCCAGCTTGCTGCTCATTAGCATAGCGGCCCAGTGACGGCTGATTAATCTGGTGCATCGCTGGCTTTGCACACAGCTGCAAAAATCTTTAAATAAATAGTTCTCTGAAAGTTGTTTTGACTGTTGATATTAATTGCAACAAGCCACGGGTTGCCTTCAATCAAATTAGTCCCGACAATCAAGCTGTTAAAGTGTGTGTGCCTGTGTTTCCCCCTACAGAAGAATCTTTTTAATGCATTTATATTAATTCATTATTTGTATCTCATTCAATTATTCTCTCACTGGCCCCAGTGGCAGTGTTGGGGCAAATTAAAGGCAGTTTGCAAATAAGAAAAAACGGACACACAGTGACAGATCCTCATTAAAATGATAACGCACTGCGTAAGCAGCAAGTCACCAACATGCACACGTGCTCTGTTTATCAGGGGCCATCTTTGGTTGATAATCTGATTATTTACAACAAGTAATGCGGCAGTGAATACATCGTGGTTACTGGGGAGTAAGAGGAAGAGATGGGAGCGATGTCTCGTGCGTGGCGTTTGAAAAAGGATATTAAAAAAAGGATAGAACGGTGGGTGGGTGGGGGTGCAGCACTGATTGGATAATTCTGCAGTTTCTTTTTGGAGGTACACCATAACAATAACTGTTCAAACACACTGAACAGCGTCCAACCTTCCTAAGGGACAGGACAATGATTGTTTATGCACAATTAGGCAAATTGCTAACTAAAAATATGTTTGTTTAGGAACAAATAAAAAAGGAAAGAAGACTAATGAAGTAGTTAGGGCGCACTTTCCAGCGGCAAGTTCCCATTAACGATCCTAAGAGTATTAAATGGACCTGAAGACTAATGTTTTAAAGATAACGGGTCATCCCACAACCCTGATTTCCACATCTTTCTTTGCAGCATTTAGTTAATGATGAGGTGAGCATTATTTAAAGCAAAGTTCAAATGAGCTTCCCTCTTTCGCCTGGAGGCTGTTTCACTGGGAGAAGCTACTTATACTTAATGGGTAGAGGACTACAGGGCAGGAATGAAATCATTTCCATTGGCTGGGCATCACTGCAAAAAGGTCCTCACCTCCATGTGGAAGGTCAACACATTCGCCCTGATAAAAATTTCCCTAAATCATACACCAACTATTGTAATTAAGACACTCAACGCCTCTAAATGGCAAATGCATCTCATTCACAATTGTAAGCCTGTGGCATTGTGGGTAGAGTTAGCGAACGTGTATAACAGCACATGTTAATTAGTTTAGTGATCAATATTGTTTAAATGAAGACTTTGACAGTCAGAGGAATGAATTTCATGTTTCACTTCACCCAGAAATCTCAGAGGAAGGTTCCCAACATCTTGTTGAATCTGTGCCATGAAGAATGAAGGCAGTTCTGAAAGCAATCAGTAGGTGGCCTCATCTAAGTCAACATCTGCCTACTTGATAGATTAAGAAGGGTGGCAGTAGCAAAATCCACTCGATTCTCCAATGTGACACGGTCGAGAACTGTATCTAATCAGAGTTTACTAGCTGTCTTTGAGACTTTCATTACATCACATCACGATTATTTCTTTAATTGTTTTCAAGCTATTGTTCAGGTTTAGATGGCTAGTAAAAATGGTTTGGACTAAAATGTACCTGCTTACAATGCATAGCACAGGGTACATTTGCTATCTTACAACAGCATTTAACTGTAGTTGATGTCTTCATAGTCCTTGCTCTTTATGTCTAATTAAACTGTAGGATAATGGCCTACTGCTTCTGCTGCTAGGAGGTAGAGGAGATGGAGTTAAGGGTGATTATGACCATTCAGTGAGCTGATTCAGGATTGATGTGTACAAAAAGAAATAAAGAATTCAAGTTGCTGGTTATTAATTTCACGCATTTCGGAGGTAATTTCCTGAACTTGGGCTTAGCAAAGATGCTTTCCTTGTGACCATGCACACCTGTAATTTAATAGAAATGAAAAAAAAAAGTTTGGTGTTAGTTTAAAAAAAAAAAAAAGGTCAGAAAGAAATAAAACCCTAGACAAAGTTTCCAACAAAGTTTTAACACAAGCCTTAAGAGCAGTGAACAAATTAATCATGTAGGGTCACTTAGTTTGCATAGCTGAATTCCTCTCTGGGAAATCTCTGATGTCAGGTGCTGGTAGCACTCCAGGGAACTGGACAGGAACTTGTAATTGTGCCTAATTATGCACCTGACAGGACAGTTCATTTGCATACACAGACTATATTTAAATCTGTCTTATGAAAACGAAATGGATTTAGAGCAGATAAGAAAAGTATTCTTTCAGAAGGTGAGCTCAGGTTTCAATGTTTTCTCTCATCAGACTGCGAGTCGTGTTTGATGATACTTCAAACAAATGCCAGTGGAAAATAAAACACAGCTCAAGCCCAGAGACGATGCCTGGAAATAGTCCCTGTGATCATAGAAATCAAGCAAAGGACATGCTCAAGGCTCAAGAACATAAAGCAATCATTCAGCATTTTCAAAAGAATTATGACGTCCGCTGCGTTACCTTGGGTCCCGATCATAAGATGTATTCTTCCCTCCTGCTCAAACTTCGGCTGCAGCTGTGCAGGGACAGAAAGGACTCGAAGGATGCATGGTGTTGTATTTATTGAGGTTGTGGTGAACGTATTCATGTTAGGCCACCATGAGAAAGAAAGGGCGGAGATAAGAGGATAAGAGAAAGAAATAAAGTAGCAAAGAATTAGCCTTTTCTTCCCTGAAGTACTGCTGTTTCTTCCGGTCTTTAAGCTAAGATACATTTACATTTACTGCATGCAAAAGAAAGGTATGAATCTTCTCATTGGTTTCAGGGTAACAGAAAAATAGCTTCGTACTATTCCTGTATGATATACCACAAAAAAAGCCCAACTGAAAGTGTCTGAAATGGTAAAAATAACAGCCTGAAAGACACAGTGGAGTACTGGAGTACAGGAGGAACACCCACTTGCCCCCAATTATTTTATACAAGTCCATGTTGAAAACAATAACAGAGAAAAGGTGCAGCCACTTTAAAAGGCTATTCTTTTGTGATCACGCTCTCACCCCGTCTGTCTCTAAAGGCTTGTGGGCTATTCCTGGTGCTGGCCTCTGTATTATCCAGAGCACGAGCCTGTGGTAAGGTGGGGTAATGTTATAAAAATGTCATGCAATATTGATGGGTGCAGGCGGTGGGATTTGTTATGTCTAAAGTGGCTGTAGATGCTAAGAAGTCAAAGAGGCACAAGTCTGTGAGCCCCTCGCGCCTGGTTTGTGTGAGTGTGCGGTCGAACGAGAGAGAATGAGAGCAGCCGATATCAAAAGCAGGATGCAGATGTCTACAGCGTGTGCGACACAGACACACGCAGCACTCGAACTCAATAGAACAGGAGCGTCAAGACAAAGTCACGAATCCAACAGACTAATCCACGAGAAGCGCGGCCGTGACAAGGCCCTCGGTTTGGGTGAGCACATTCTTATAGGCACACAATACTGTGGCATTTTGACAAACAGCCTGCCAGAGCTGCTCTGTCCATAGAGGAGGGACATGAGCCAGCAAAAAGTACTCAGAGGCAGCGCCCCTCTCTGGGGATGAAATCTGCACAATGTCCTGGAAGGCTGCACAGCTTCAAGGACAAGCACAATGAGCACAATGAGCACTTGAGCCGCTCCTGTCAAGCCGGACTGTGGCCCAAAATTAGAGTTTTCTGACGGGTGGAGGGCGTGATAAGCTGATGAGGCAGTTATCAGAAAATAGACTCGAATTAGGGCTATTTGGCAGAACTGTGATTTTACATGGAGGGCTAATCACGAATGCGGGAAGACTGCAGTGTTTTTTGCAGACTCTTGTCCAACTCCTATGATGTGAACGTTCCATTATCGTGACTGCGCGGCAGCATCAGTAGCTACAGATGTAACAAATATTTTATACTGTCCCTTAATTGAAACAACAAAAGGGCTACAACACAGTGCGCTTCTGGATGAATTTGCTAGTTACATAAGTGGATTTAAATATTTTAGCCAGTTTATTTTCTGCTCAATGCGCTCATATTGTTATTTGCACAGAATTTGTCTTGCATGAGTTATGTTATGGTTGAAGTTACTGGGGCAAATAGGGAAAACAATCTTGTAGATCTGCTTTCAAAAGACTGCAAAGCTTCTTTGAAATATTTCAGTAGTCTCTTTAAGCTCAGAAAAAAAATCTCATCTAATAAAAAATTCCTCTCATCAAACTGCTGGTTAATGCAAATAGCTAAACAAGTTCGGACAAAAACCGGAAAAAGTTGCTTTTTCACTGTCAAAAATAAAAGAATTTAATAAAAATAAAATAAATTGGTAAACATATTTCTTCCCCAGCCCAATCTCCCTCTTTTCCAGCCCTTGTTGATGCAGATCATTCCTGCTGAGTGTAGATATTTGGGCTTGTTTGTTATGGCTGAAGTGTATCACTCACGGAGGCTCTGCTGCGCTGCATCGCATGAATTAATGATGAATGGAAGAAGGGAGAGATGGAGGGAGGAGGAGGAGGAGGGAGAGAGAAAGAAAGCAGGGAGCTGCAGAGCAAAGGCAGAGAGAGATGGACAGGAAAGAGAAACGGAGTCCGAGATTAGTCCGAGACATTAGAGGAGGCTCATTTTGAGAGGCAAAATGAGAAAAAGGATTGGAAAGAGAATGAGACTGTGCAGGGAGGAGGGGGGAGGGAGTGGGCAGATAGCGAGGAAAAGAGAGGGAGCGGCCTCTCTGTAGATTAGGCACATGGTCTTATCTTCCCTTGTTGTTTCGTGGCAGGATAATCATGGAACTCATTTGATTACAAGTGTCTCATTGAAAAACATGGCTTTTCATGAGTGTGCAGCCAAATGCTTCAATCACAACTGCATGGCATTTGGTAACTGAGGTTTGTAATGAGAATTACCTTCCTCTCCCACTTGACGTATAGCGCCGCAGTCTCACACTTCCTGGCGATTTCGTCCTTTTTGGAGTACGTTCGAGAAAACGGATCGAGCTTTTGGAGTTTTTTTTAGCCAGCTCTGGCAAGTCTGTGTGAGGCTGCCAGTTGGTGCGTCTCTTGTGTGTCGCCACCATTTACGGTTTAGTCTGAAATAGCTCAACTGCTGCTAGAGGGAAAATTCAATTGGAGTAAAACATCCAAGAGGTTGGACACTGATGACTGGGAATGCTGACTTTTCATCTGGCGCCACCGTTGGGACCAGATATATTGTAGTCTGCACAAGACTGATATTTGTGGTACGGAGTGAAATGTTTTAGTGAGTGTTAGGAAACTGCTATTAAATTTGAAACAGAAAGCATACTGTGAATTTCAATAACTGACAATCTTGTGGCTGTTTAACTGGTGGCATCACCAAGTCACAGTGTCTATTTGTTTTGTTTTGCCAGTTGAGGTGGTGGTAGATTAAATTTACTTTACCCAATTACTAGTTCTAACTCTATCCATAGATAATTAGAATATGAAATTAACATTTTTTATTAAATTGTTTTACCACCTTGAAATAATGGTTAGAAAGTATTAGTGTTTTTTCCCCCTTTTTTTGGAAAGTGGAGTGTTTATCAAACCTTATATATGAGTTTTTATTTGTATTATTAAATTTGATACATCTGGATTAGGGTTCAGGCGAGTGTTTCTCATGGTTTAGACCTCAGAGACATAAGGCAGTGTTAGTTAGCAGGTTGAAAGTGATCCTAATATAATCTCAAGTTTTGTCATCTTATCATATTCTTTAGAAAGAAAATTTATTTTCTTTCTCTTTCTCTGAAAATTTGTGTTGTAAAACTTTAAAAACAGACTGGTTTAAATATTTGTGAAGGATAAATCACACATTTATTAATATCAGAAAAGTGATTTCTACATTTTAAACTGACCGACAGTTCAACGTTTGATATAAACAATTATTATGTGAGAATTCTTGGCCCAGGTCAACCATGTTGCCATGATGTACCCATGGACACACATGGACATTTCTTGTAGTATGTTTTGCAAGTTAAATGATTAACTAGCAGCTAGATACTGCCAAACACTCTGTAAGGACTTTCAAGGAATTTAAGAAAAGCAGCTTTCACATTGTGAGTTCAAAACAGTACTTGAAAATTTAGAATACTGTTTTAGTAGCTTGTTAAAGAAAGGTCACAAAGCCATATGGTTTATCCTTCATGCATATACTACACCAGTGTTTCCCAATCACTGTGCTGCGGCACATAGGTGTGCCGTGGAAGTTTATCTGGTTCTACCTGATTAGTACTCGAAGAGATCAGCGTGAGTAACGGGCAGAAAAATTACATTCTCTTTCACTAGAGGGCAGTACAACTACCTGCTCTAATGAAATGGGTTGCCAATTGCCAGTAAAACAGAAGAAGACAAAGAAGAAATTACATAGTCATAACCTGAGAGGACGCAGTGTGTAATTGCAATTGATAAATATTTGAAAAGAATAAATACTCAATCTGACCTGAGTCCTGGAGAAAATTCCGACCCAGAGGAAGGCCCTGGGATGAGTAGTGGTCAGAAGAAAGCAAAAAAGGTATACTGGGGACAAACTGAACCAATTCCGCTATACGTGATGGGGAGGAAAAAATTATCAATATGCTTTTAGTGATTTTTCTAATGTGAAATATGTGCAGTGGATCCAAAAGGTGGGAAACACTGTACTACATTGTCTCTGAGATGGTCACTATACTAGAAAAAACTGTTCAATAAAATATGCAGCAATTGAAAGACACTCTTAATACCCGACTAAACTCATTTCCATAAAAACTCACAACTTCTCTGTATTGTCCTCTTTATTGTTCCTCCGGCTACTCTGGGAAAATGAGAAAAAAATGAAGGCTAAATCATCGGCCTCCAGAGAGTGCCTGATCTTTGTTTTACTTTTGAAGTACGACTATCTCTCAGCAATTTTAAGCAATTTCCTCTTTTGATACAAGTACAATTCATTTCTTACATTAAAACATCCTCAGGTTCCTCGCATATTACTCAGCTCTTTGACTTTATGCGTTCGCTGGGAATATAAGACGTTGTTGTCACCGTCGTGTGATGTCGACATGCCAAGTGCTGTTACTGAGAAAGACAACGCTGGGGAAAGAAAAAAAAAGAAAGAAAAACATTCAGAAGAAGAAATGAGATGTGATTTGTAGTTAAATCCATGTGTTAGATTCTGGGGTTTGCAGCTGGCTTCAGAACATGCATGCTATACACCCCTAATAAAATATCTTTGTAAAGTCTCAAAAATCTCAAGTGAGGTGACATTTAAAGAATGTCATTTGGTGTACATGGTTTAAACTCCAGTTATAACACAACTAATAAGAAAGCACATGTGGTAAAGGTCACTTGTGTTGGTAATACAGCAGAGATTTGAGTTTGAGGATCACACATGCTACTAATTCAAGTGAAAGGAATTCACACCCTAGGGTTTCGATTTTTCTTTTTCTTTTATACTGTTGCTGATAAAAGATACCAGTAAGAAATAAAAAAAAAGGAGAGAGTTATTTTTTTTAACTTATTCATACATATCCACTTTTTCAGTAATGTTAGCAACAAAATTTCCTCAATAAAAGTAAAACAAAAGATTTTAGAGATTCATCCTACTTACCAAAGTTACACTTTGTATACATCCTTCATAATTAAACCTTAAAGTCAACAAAGATATTTACTTAGCATATTTGTTTTTTGGAAAATGTGAGATGACACTCTGGGTTCTTTCGTGACCTAATGGATGTGGAGTAATTTTGGTTGGATGGCCACTCCTGGGAAGGGTCACCACTTTTCCAAGTTTTCTTTATTTGTGGATAATGACTGTCACCGTGATTTATTATAGTCCCAAAGCTTTAGAAATGGCCTTGTAACTCTTTCCACATGTCAATGACTTTCTTGGCTGTTTTTTTATTGTGGCGTGCGGTTACATTTTGAGATCTTTTAAATTTTAAATTCCATTAAATATAAAGTGTTGCATTAGACTTAGGTAACAAATTGACATGAATATTTCACATTTAATTCGATTACTTAAAGTTAACATTTTGGTCATAAATTTACTTTTAATGTACTTTAAGGTAAATAAGCAAGCTTGTTTTAAATTTATGTCAATCAAAAGAATTTCTTTGTATGGCTGATAAAGTCAGACGGAGAAATATGCAGATATGGCCTTATTGTATTGTATATGTGTTCGGGGTTATTGTCATGCTGAAGAATGAAGCCTTTGCCCATGAGATGGTTATGGTGAATCAAAATCTGTTGGTACTTTCCTGTATTCATAATTCCATCAATTTTGACAGCATTGCTAACACCACTGGCTAATGTTGGCAATCTGGCACCAGTGATTTAAAAACAGTCTCCAACCATGACACAGCCCTTACCGTGCTTTACAGGCTGCTGTAAACACTCTTTGTTGAATCTCTCTCCTATCATACTGACACATTTTGGATTCATCTCTCCATTATGAGTCTGCTTCTAGTGTAATTTAGAATACCCCAGCCTTTTCTCCATGTTTACCTTCCTTAAAAATGGTTCCTTGACAGCCCACACTAACATATCAGGACATGCTGAGACTGAAAATGTTTTAATTTTTGCTTGTAGCACTACTGAAATCCCCCTTCTTTTTTTTTTCAAAGGTGACGTCCAAATTTGTGTTAGATTACTGTGAAGACTCATCATTCCTTCCCACTAATCATTGCAGCGCTGATCTATTACCTCAAAGCCTGCTGGGGAAAACATTCTGCTGAAGACGCACTGCTCATCTGCCAGCATATTTTACTCTCCCCCTCTAGAGATGTCTCATAAGGTGAAAATGAAATATGAGAGCAATCAATATCAAAGTGTTTTTTTCTGTCTCGTGAAGAGTAATTACCATAGCCACATCTAGATAAGAGTGTGATTTTTATTACTGGGGAAGCATGCTGTAGTTGTTAATGGCTCTATTCACTGTTACACTTACCTATAAAAATGCTTTTTATACCTCAGCAGTGAGGCTAATGAATCAGTACTCATATGAATATTTGATCTTAACTCAGGAGAATGTACAAAAATGCACATGCTACCTGGATTTGTTGCATTATATGCAATTTTACTTAAAATATTGAATTTTCTTTGAACACAACAGAACTTGAACTTTAGTTGGTGCTTATTTCTTCATCAAGTGAAGCAGAAACCATTTAAATTGCATTCTGCAGAACATCAGGGTTTCCTCAGATGTGTAAATATAAACACTTAAATGCTTATTAGCCAGCTGACAGCCATTTAACAATTTTAATTATTAAATGATCCTTTTAGAACTTATACTTAAAACTGGATAGTTATTGAAAAGCTGATTTAAAATTAATCATACAAGTTTGTTTTTTTAATATAATTATTTTATATCTGTAATTTTTCTTAGACCCAAACGCAATTTCATTGTTCTTGACAATGACAATAAATAAATAAAATTTTGTTTAGGGTTTTTGGCTAGCTCTTTATGTATTGACTAAATGATTAATAGATTAATCAAGAGAAATTGTGGCCAATTTATGCATATTGAAAGGCTGTGAGCTGAAGCTCTAAATCATCAAGGAATAGTTTTACGTCTTGGGAAATTATCTGGTTTCAATTGAGTTTTGGACTGTTGCTCATATAAAACAAGCAATTTAGGGTCACACCATGCACAGTTCCTTGCACTGCGCTCTGGCATCATTGGCCTTCCTCCCCACTCCGCCACTGGGCTACACTGAACACTGTGCTTAACGATCTGTGAGCTTCATTTTATCTCAGCAACTCAACTTTTCTCTCTCCCTCTGTCTCTCACTCACCGTTGCACAGCCCCAAGTTTTGCAAAGCAGTCATGCAGAGCACAATGAGAATCTTGGGTTTGTGCATTTTGTAGTTTAATTGGGTTTGTTTCTGGAAGCAGTGACACACTGTCCTCTAATATGCCCAATAGGTTTATGAATTACTTAAGTTTCATGCTTGGAGCAATTTTGTTTACCGTGACTGAACCTGATTTTTTCAAGTTGATCAGGGACTGGACAGTTAACCCTTTTGTAACAACCCTTATTGGGATATAGCACCGCCAGGGGGTGTTGTCCTACTATTGTAGTAGTTGAGGAGACTCCTCGTGCGTGTGAGTGCAGCGGAGGCCATTACATGCTGCTTATGTGTCTGCTACTCCAAAGAAATGGACATGGTGGACCAGCATGTCTATTAGACGTTTTGCTGTGATATCAGGTTGAAAACTCGGTTGGACGTCGGCTGTGAAGATGATGCTTCTGTAATGTTGAGATCCAGGCTCTTGGGAGGTCAGTCTATAACTCATAGTGTTCCACTTTCTGTTTTTATATGCCAGTATGCTTTCACTGACAAGATCTTTAACACCACTGGTTGAAATGCAAGCCCACACCATGACAGAGCCTCCATTGTGTTTTACAGATGACTGTAGACACTCACTGTTATCCGGTCTTTAAGTGATGATGTGATGAATCCTGCTTCTGGGTGTGACAAAGAGGAGGAGCAATTGCAATGCTCTCCATTTGTCCCATATGTGTTTACCTTTTTTTTTGCACATTGTACACATTATTCTGTTTCTATGTATTTGCTATGATTTGCTATTTGTCAAGTAACTGTCATGGTCCTGGGTCGAGCGACCCAGTATTTGAGTTTCATGTATCTTTTGTATTCATTTGCACCTAGCTTAGTTCACGTAGTTAATTTCTAGATTGCAGTTTAGTTTTGTTCCTTAGTTGTTTATGTCATCTCCCCCTGTACTAAGTCTCCCTGGTTCATGAGTCATATCTGCGTGGTTATGTTTAGTTCTTGTCATGTCTAATCTCCATGTTTCCTGTTTTACTTTGAAAGTCTGTATTAATTGTCAGTGTATTCAGTTTCACTTCTCCTGTCCTGTCGTTAGGTTCATGTGTGTCAGCTGTGTTCCCATGTGTGGCCACTTCCCCTGATCATCCCTCATGTGTATTTACTCTCCGTGTTTCATACAGTCTGTGTCGTGTCGTCTGTGTTCCCACCCTCCATGTTGTCACAGCCAGTCTTAGTATTCATAGTTATGGTTTCCTGTGTCTTCATAGTTTTTCCTAGTTTTACTTTCCCAGTTTAGTCATAGTTTAGTTTGTCACTGCGTTCTGCCTTGTCTGCACTCCTTGTCACCAGCCACAGTAAAAGCTCGCTTTCAGATAAGTTTGCTCCAGCCTACTCTCGTGTGTTCGCACCTGGGTCCACCACACACTCCACCGCACGGTCTGCCTCCTCAGATCGTGACAGTAACATTGCTTCACTCACTATCTCGGGTTTGTTTGTGTAAGCGTTCTGGTGCCGGCAAATCAAACATTCTGCAAATTAAGACAAATACTAAGTTATGCTTCTTTATATTTTATTATGTTACAGATTAAGTCATTTGTTCATACTTACTTTGTTTGTCTTTTCAGTCGTCATAAGGGTCAGGTGTGGGGAAACGCCCGCCTGGCATTTCCTCATTTTAAAGTCCTGATGATGTCACATATGACATCAGCAGGTCAAACCAAGTGGAGGGGTTTCTTTTTCCAGAGAGATGCTTCCTTTTGTTTGTGTTAAGGTTTAAAGGGATTTGTTGAATGTTTTCCCTTTCGTTAATACTGCCATTTAGTTGTGTAAATGTGCGTGCTAGAAGTGTGTAGAGGTTTTGTGTTTTAGATAATCTGTGTAGAGTTTTAGATCCCTCAGTTGAGTGAGTGGTACTGGCTGGGCAATTGGAGGGAAATTGATGGCCCTATTTAAAGCCAGTCTCTACCAGATGCAGGAGAGAGGAGAGGTGAGCTGTGTCACCAGATCCATGCTATGTTAATAGAGTTTATTTGGGGGGAAGTTTTGTTAAGTTACATTAAATTAAGTTCACTGTAAATAAATTGCTCATCTTGGAAACCTGAAATGTCTGCCATTTAGTTGGTGGTAGGGAAGCATAGTCTGCTTCCCTACCACCTTCCTTGACGTTCGAGTCTGACTACTTCACACTGGGTACAAACTACTATGCGTTTATCAAGGCTGTTGTGGTTTTAACATATTTTAATGCTCTATTTAACCTGTACAAGCCCCTAAAAAAGGCAGTGATCAATGCCAGCCTCCCTCGGTTTTTATTGCTGCTATTCATTTTAAAGCTCAGTTTTTAAAGCCTTACAATGTAACTACAGCCCAGCCCATGCAGCAGTATATTAATGACTAACCTCGCATTGTGTATAGATTATCTCAGTAGTTCTCCTGACTGAAGTGTGGTCCGTTTACAGCATCCTGCCATGCGATTGCATTTGTCCCTAACCATCAGCAACCCTCACGTTTTATCGAGTGGAAAGCAGTTAGCGTTCATCCTCCAGCTTCACCGTGCTAATGTGTTTATACCTGTGTAGCTGGCCACCATGTAGCACATCATAATGTACCAGCTAGCCAAGCTTCACTAACCCTACACTGCTGTTTTGTTTCCTGTCTTCACTTATGTCAGACGTAAAAACCCTCAGTCACAATATGGTATATTACAGTGGGGCAAAAAAGTATTTAGTCAGCCACCGATTGTGCAAGTTCCCCCACTTGAAATGATGACAGAGGTCAGTAATTTGCACCAGAGGTACACTTCAACTGTGAGAGACAGAATGTGAAAAAAAAATCCATGAATTCACATGGTAGGATTTGTAAAGAATTTATTCGTAAATCAAGGTGGAAAATAAGTATTTGGTCACCTCAAACATGGAAAATCTCTGGCTCTCACAGACCTGTAACGTCTTCTGTAAGAAGCTTTTCTGTCCCCCACTCGTTACCTGTATGAATGGCACCTGTTTGAACTCATCATCTGTATAAAAGACACCTGTCCACAGCCTCAAACAGTCAGACTCCAAACTCCGCCATGGCCAAGACCAAAGAGCTTTCGAAGGACACCAGGAAAAGTATTGTAGACCTGCACCAGACTGGGAAGAGTGAATCTACAATAGGCAAGCAGCTTGGTGTGAAAAAAATCAACTGTGGGAGCAATCATCAGAAAATGGAAGACATACAAGACCACTGATAATCTCCCACGATCTGGGGCTCCACGCAAGATCTCATCCCGTGGGGTCAAAATGATCATGAGAACGGTGAGCAAAGATCCCAGAACCACACGGGGGGACCTGGTGAATGACCTGCAGAGAGCTGGGACCAAAGTAACAAAGGTCACCATCAGTAACACACTACAACGGCAGGGAATCAAATCCCGCAGTGCCAGACGTGTTCCGCTGCTGAAGCCAGTGCATGTCCAGGCCCGTCTGAAGTTTGCCAGAGAGCACATGGATGATACAGCAGAGGATTGGGAGAATGTCATGTGGTCAGATGAAACCAAAGTAGAACTTTTTGGTATAAACTCAACTCGTCGTGTTTGGAGGACGAAGAATACTGAGTTGCATCCCAAGAACACCATACCTACTGTGAAGCATGGGGGTGGAAACATCATGCTATGGGGCTGTTTTTCTGCCAAGGGGACAGGACGACTGATCCGTGTTAAGGACAGAATGAATGGGGCCATGTATCGTGAGATTTTGAGCCAAAACCTCCTTCCATCAGTGAGAACTTTGAAGATGAAACGAGGCTGGGTCTTCCAACATGACAATGATCCAAAACACACCGCCCGGGCAACAAAGGAGTGGCTCCGTAAGAAGCATTTGAAAGTCCTGGAGTGGCCTAGCCAGTCTCCAGACCTCAACCCCATAGAAAATCTGTGGCGGGAGTTGAAAGTCCGTGTTGCTCGGCGACAGCCCCAAAACATCACTGCTCTCGAGAAGATCTGCATGGAGGAATGGGCCAAAATACCAGCTACTGTGTGTGCAAACCTGGTAAAGACCTATAGTAAACGTTTGACCTCTGTTATTGCCAACAAAGGTTATGTTACAAAGTATTGAGTTGTATTTTTGTTATTGACCAAATACTTATTTTCCACCCTGATTTACGAATAAATTCTTTACAAATCCTACCATGTGGATTCATGGATTTTTTTTTCACATTCTGTCTCTCACAGTTGAAGTGTACCTCTGGTGCAAATTACTGACCTCTGTCATCATTTTAGGTGGGGGAACTTGCACAATCGGTGGCTGACTAAATACTTTTTTGCCCCACTGTATGTGTGGGTGGAAACCAGCTAGCTAACTTCTAACTCCGTTAAATTTCATAAATCCTTTTTTCATAGATGCCTGGATGTTAAACTTAATTGTTACACCTGGTAGAGCAGCCACACTGATCGTTTTATTAAATTTAGACATTTTTTAACTCTCAGTGATGCCACAGTGTGCGTTTGACTTTGGGACCTGAAGCAGCATTTGGACCTGGAAATGGCTGACTTGAAGACCGGACACCTCTCTCCTGACCTCCTCTGTACAGACTGATGATGATTTGAACCAAAAATGCTGAAATTTGGGTTCATCAGTCCATCACACACAGTTTTTTTTCTGTAATTTCCAGACCTCAGCCTTTTCTCCTTGTTTCCCTTGAAGTACTACTAGAATGAAAATGAAGAGAAAAGCAGCCAATGTCCACAGAACAGCTTTGAAAGGCATTCAGAAAGCCTGGGGAACTATTCCTCGAGACCCTTTTAAAAATGATAAGAAAGTCCAACTCCTCGGAAGCAAACTATAAAGAGTAATTTAAGACAGAACAGTATTACCCTTTTTATAGTAGGAAACTATTTTTTTTATATTGTTTTCCAACATGTAAGTTAAAAGATAAATGCCATCTTATTTTAGATGATGCACCCCCCCCCCCCCCCACACACACACTCACTCACTCACACTCTCTCTCTCTCTCTCTCTCTCTCTCTCTCTCTCTCTCTCTCTCTCTCTCTCTCTCTCTCTCTCTCTCTCTCTCTCTTCCAAAAACAAAGGGGTAAAAAGCAAATGGGTAAAAAAAAAAAGAAATATGATAATAAGTATCGTCTTCAGTTTAACTGAATAAGAAGTAGCTATCTTTGAGGATATAAACCAATTTCTTTCTTGGATTTCTCTTCTTTCTATGCAATAATACAATTCAAAAATCAAATAATAAAAACAAAATAAAAATAAAATCTAGGGGTTTTTTGGGGTTTTTTTTTTTTACTTGAAATGCCAAGTTCAAATATCTTCAGCAGTGCTTCAGTCTCACTCTCAGTCAGTGCATTTCTGTCAGTGCTATGCCCAGAGCTTCATCGCAATAACATTGTTTTTGAGAATCTCTGAGAGTCCGTCTTTCATCTGGCCGTCTAGCCGTCTGGTGTCTACAGAAGCAATCCTTTTAAAAGCCTCTATAAGAACTACAGTACACACAGCCAATGTAGCAGAGATGATTAAACGCTGTCTGCCTGCCTGGGTTTGTGTGTTAATGTGTGTGTCCATGTTCCCCTTGTATCCCTCATCCTGAACATTAAACCCTTCCTCCTCACTCCTGCTTCTTACCCATTCTTTGTCCCTTCATTTTCTCCACTGCGTGTAATAATATGAGCAATGTCAGATCCACCGAGAAATGCTTACCATTTGCAAAGTGATGAAGAGAAAGACAATGAGTGGGAGCAGAATAACGGGAGCGATGGTGAAAATAAACCAGGCTTTGGGCAACGTTAGGGGCGCTCAGTGTCATCAAAAGTGACGGAACAACAGCGACATTGTGGATATTTAATCATGGCCGGAGATGCAATATGCAAGTATTCAAATCCACGCAGGCGTTCATGCACGTCCACATTTCCACTGTTAACTTTTCTTCTGCGCACTTCAAAAAGTGTTGATTTACCATAAATTATATTTCTGTGTATTCACCAGCAACCTCAAAAATATGACATACAGAGAGAGGGGGGGGGAAGTCAGGGTTGGAAGGAAAACTCCAGGCACATTTTGAAACATTTTGATTTGCATTTTTACACAGTGTCAGCAGTATTCCATCTCCCTCTAATCAAAATATGTCAAACTTAACTCGTCTTAATGCTCCGCTGTGGTGCGGAGAGCCTGTGTTTGTATTCTTCCTGCTGGAAAATAGCAACAAAAAAAAAATCTTATGACATCTTCGCCTGCAAGCCATCAAGCCTTTGTCGCCCTAAAAATAACGCCTGGCTGCGGAGAATTCACCGTCGGTAATGCACATTCCCACCCCACACTTCGCCCTCCGTCTCGAGCACCAGGAAAAGAACCTGGAAACAAAATTCAATATAGTTGCTGGTGCTGGCGTCAAATCAGAGCAGGAGGTAATGCTGGCGATACATCATCATTACAGAATCTCTAGGGAAAAAAAAATAGTTCAAATAATGAAACTTCTTTTTTGCACTTTGCACAGGAACCTTATTATAAATCACACCTAACTCATCATCGGATCGTTCATTTCTCTCCACACTCTAATTCTCAGCTCCTCCCCGTGAGAGTGAGGGGAAGAGTAATATATATGGAATCCTGTAGATGTCAAAGGTGTTGTTTTGACAGTGCGAGGGGGAACAAGAGCGAACGGGGCGGTGAGTGGGGGTACGGTGGATGCTGAGTGACGTGGAATGATAAATGCATGGCAGAGGTGGAAATGACTTCCACCTGATTTGATATGGAACACTCTGCCTGTCCCTCTTAATCTCACAGAGCCGGTAACATATTCATTGGTACTGTCAGACACACTGCGTTATAGGCTAAAGGTGGGGCGTGTTGCCACCTGCTCTTATCTGTATAAACCCACATGCAACTTTTGGCATCTCAATACAGCAAATGCAAACTGCAATATAGATCTTAGTGCAGGTGAATTTACCTTGTGTATAACCTGATATGTAAGTATTTTTTTAACTAAAAAGTTGTTTTTTTTAGTTTTTTTTATTTAAGTAGACATTAAAGAGTATTAAAGCTGAGCCGCTCAGCTATCTATAAAGATAGCTGTTCTCGTCAGAGAATCTGTATTTTTATACTTGTGTCTGTATCGCTCCCTGTGTCTATGTTTCTCTGAGACACACACATGCGTGCTCAAATTCCCTGCCTCTGCATCGAGTAAGCTGCTGCCAGTGATATAGAGAGGCTGCAGAAGCCCCAGCTGACCCGGGCTCCACTGCACTATGAATCTTTTATCACATCACCTCTGCAACAGTTGCTCTCTTCACTCGGCCCTCCCTGCCTTCTCTGCCTCTCTGCTTCCTCTTCATCATCAAACCGCAGAAACACCCATACAAACAGGTTGCACACTTTTTAGAGAGCATTTTAAATAAATCATTACCATAGTAATCATCGGCCGTTTGTGTCATTTCCAGTAGATCGCCGCCCTCCATCAGCCCGCGAGCACCTTCGTGTTACCTTGTTTTTGCCCGATTTATGATAGAATCTTAATATGAAAATTCATTTTTGTAAAAGGCTTCTTTTTTTCCCCCCAGAAGACGGTAGCCAGTGGCGGTCCTAGCCTGTTTGACCTGCCATTATCCAATGACACATTTGCTTACCTGTATCTTTTGCTCGTTTCTCCTCCTCTTCTTTTCTCATTTTTATAAACTGAGCACCTGATGGCTTTGAACTTTTCTTGTCCATCTTCCATCCATCCATCCATCCATCCATCCATCCATCCATCCATCCATCTTCATCCGCTTTATCCGAGGCCGGGTCGCGGGGGCAGCAGCCTAAGCAAAGAGGCCCAGACCTCCCTCTCCCCAGCCACCTCCTCCAGCTTATCCGGGGGAATACCAATGCGTTCCCAGGCCAGCCGAGAGATATAATCTCTCCAGCGTCTCCTGGGTCTGCCCCGGGGCCTCCTCCCGGTGGGACATGCCTGGAACACCTCACCCAGGAGGCGCCCAGTGGGCATCCTTGTCAGATGCCCGAACCACCTCAGCTGGCTCCTTTCGATGTGGAGCAGCAGCTGCTCTACTCTGAGCCCCTCCCGGATGGCTGAACTTCTCACCCTATCTCTAAGGGAGAGGCCCTTACTCCCAGCAAATGGGCGATAGAAAACCGATCGGTGCGTATGCCATTGCCATATGCCATGCGCTGGCTGACATGCAGCATGAGTACGAGCATTTTTTTCTTTTTGCCGATGCTCGTGATGCCGCCCCCCACCACAATGCCGCCCCGGGCAACCGCCCGTGTCGCCCGTATCTAAAACCGCTACAGACGGTAGCTAGCAAGCTGCAGACGCAGGACTTCCTTTCATATTGTGAATGTAATTAGCTTGTGAAAGTGTCAATGCTGGTGGTGCAAAGTGTGTGGAAAAGGTGCACAAAATGTAAGCACAAATTAAAAGTATAGAAATGATAGAAATCATTTGGTTTACTGTTTTGGTCTTTAAAATGTGTAAAATCTGTTCTTAGTGTGTACCCAGTGTCTGCGTCTGTTCAGTCATTTCCTGTTTTATTTTGTCAGTCGCTTTCTTTGTGAGGTTCTGCTGGTTTTACTTCCTGTCTTTGTCTATTTCCCTCCAATAAGACTGCCTGCCTTGGCCTCACTAGTTACACCTACTGTTTGCTTCTTGTTGATATATAAACCTGTGCTCTCCTTGTTAGATGTCAGTCTAGTGGTTTACCAACTGCTAATCTGACCAGTTTGCCTCCCCCCCATTCTTTTTTCTAATGAGTCATCGCACAATTCATACCTTTCTTTAGGTTTTTTTCCGTATCATTCGGCTTTAATTTTGTTTGTCAGTCTTGGGTTTTTTTATTTGATCAACTTTTATTAGCATCAGCACATAGATTCCTTACTGTATACACTAAAATGACTACAGATACTACAATTCAGTACTTCAGTTGTGCTAAACATGTAGCCCCCTATTTTGCAAGCATTGAATCTAGCTTTGGTTTCTTTTGTTCTTAAGTCTAATTTTACAATATTAAGTAGATATAGGCAGATAAATCCAAACACTGATCGTATCTATCGTTGGTATCGGTCTATCAATACCAATCAATCAATGAATCAATGCCAGTATTGGTACTGGATCGATTCTAGTGCGATAGGATTGATCCTTTTTTCTAAGTTCAACATGTAGCCCATTTAATTGAGTTAATTTTTGGGAAAATGAAAACACATCACAAATATACACTAAAAAAATGTCTGAAGCTTTGTGGTATTGACTGGCATGTCTATTTTATTTATAGCCTATAGCACATTATAACAACACAAGTTAAGCCAAAGTTCTTTAGAGACAGGCACATTTATATTCCAGGTTTACAAAATAGCCCAGTTTCAAAATACATGAAAAGCTCAAAGGTGTATTTTGTTGTGTTAACTAATTACTGTGGAAAGAAAAAAATCACAGTAATTTAGTGTTCATTAAAATGTGTTCAGAATCTGCAAATTGATGGTGATTCATTTCAGAAGTCATGACATGCTGCTCTGCCCTACATAAGCTGCCTTTATACGTTTAAAATATTGCTATCTGTATTGGTATCAACAAATACGGGCCCTTTATTTACTTAGTATTAGCTGATGCCAAAGTTTGCAGTATTACACAGCACTAGTATTTAGTTTGTATTTGTTACAGAACCTTAAATTCACAGGAGTAAAGACCCAGGGATGTTTTTGAGCTGCAGCTTTTTCAGTTCCTGTATTAATGCCTTTAATTCAAACTTTGATTTAACAGCAAGTGACAACCTCGAGAGCTGAAAAATGAAACAGGAATAGAAAAGCCAAAAACAAGTTCTCCTACAAGCCACTTGAGGCTTGTTCCAAGAGAAAGTCAAACCCTATAAACTCCACTGTTCCCACTCAGAGGTTTAAGTCATCGGTGACAGTCCCAACCCTAAACCTGATTCTAACTCCAGGTGATCCGAATATGTAATTTTGTGTGTTTTACACTTGTTCTCCCGAGTCCTGGTTGTCAGGGAACAAAGACAATAATCACTGTAAGTGATACACTTAAAAAAACTGTTCCCATTTTGCCTTTCTTCAAAATATCGGTGTTAGGGTTAGGGTTAAAACTCCAGAATACCCAACTTTAGAGCAAAACAACAGCCTCGTAAAAAAAAAAAAAAAAAAATTCTGGTCTTTTATTGCCAATTTATCCCTTAAAAAATGTACAAGGGGTAAATATTTTTGTCTCACCCTTTTAGACTGTATTATGGCTCTAAGTTATGCATTAATAGGGGTGTGGTACTTTGAATGGCTGCCAGCAAAGGCAGGCTTAGCACCTTGCAGTTTGCTTAGTGTCACCTCAACTAACTCACGTCATTAAATTGGACCTCTCGACCACATTCATGGTGTTTGTGGATTTTCGGGCATTTTTAATGCAATTATCTGTCATGCAAATGCTAGCTGTGTGTTTAACTTTAAATGCCCATCAACGTAGTGTGTATTCCAGTTCTTTCAGAGTCACTGTCATGCTGAAAAATGAAGTACAACATCTCAGAAACCAAGATATACTATTGCTTAAAACCACTTTTAAAAAATATCAAGAAAGTCTGGCTATTGGAAGCAAAAATATAAAGAAATGAGTGTGGTTCTGGACCTTTGCACAGAACTGTAATACTTTAATACTGGCCAATAAGTTACTGTAGCACTCTGGTCACTTCTGGTTCCAAAAAACTCAAAATGTAGACAGCCACAGGCCTCAAACCAACAGGTGGCGTCACAGTGTAAATCTTTTTAATACAACTTCTTTCCCTAACAGCAGTATCTCTGCAAAGTTGGAGCTGTTATGAGCATTGAACAAGTTCTGTTATTGGGGGGGGGGGGGACTTAATGATGACATTTTTCATGAGCACAGACTTTAATAAAACACATCTGCTTGAAACATCTATTAATGAATGGCTTGAAGGTATCATATATCAATGCAGAATATAAAATACACACATCCCTTAATGATTTCATTTTTATTCACTTAGTCTTGTAGCTGAAATAGGCATGTCGATCACATTTTGAATTACAGAGTAAAAAATTGCAGCTGTGAATTCACATACTGTGCACTGCATGCAATAACTGTTGGGCAAAACATCAAACCCCAACAATAGCTGCCTGTTATGAGCATTTTATGCTGCTTGGGCCAAGGTTTATCAAAAAAAGAAAAAAATAGGCACTGCTTTAAAGACGAAAAGGATGGCATTTCTCCTCTGTTTTCCTCCAGTGTTAGATGGTAGGAGGAGGAAGAGGAGGGACTGAGAACTAACACTAGGGAAAATGACAAGCAGGATAAAGAGTCACCCTGAGCCCACGCACAACTATGTAAACACTCAAACACCACCAACACATCTTACAAGACGCATTCAAATTCAAATGCCTATCTTCTTAACCTCCACTCATTCTTGACTCTGCTGTCACTCCATCCCGTGGCAGTCTGGAGAGAAGGTGTGGTGTTCAATTATCCCTCTCTTTACAGGACAAGTGTGGCGACCTTGGCCACCCCGGCTTAACTTTAAATGAATAACAGAGACGACTTTTATGTGAAATGTGAAACAGTACGGCACATGACAGGCAATTACTCTTGGCGATGTAAGTCTGTCAAGAGGTCACTCCTGCCGCCATTGTTGTTGCGCGCGGCTCCACCCGTTTGCTTGACTTTTGATAGACATTTCTTTAGAGTTCAGGCCGAGCGTTGCTGGCAGTTTGTGGGTGTGTCTGGACAGAAACTCGATATGTGGCCAGTCCAAGTAAGAATGAACTTGGAGATAAAGATGGAGGGAGGAGAGAACGTGAGGGAGGTCGAGGGAGTGAGACAACAGCTTTAGAAGTGGCAAAGAGGGAGAGATAGACCTAAAAAAAACATGACCCCCAAAGACTTGAATAGCCTTTGTTGTGGGGTTTTAGTGAAATAAAGCTGTAATTTATGCATGCCAGAGTCTTTTAATTTCTATTTACATGCATAACATATTATTCACAGTTAGCCACATCTAAGTCCTCGGAGACATCTCGGACTGCGTGATGAAATCTTGAGTGACAGCGAAACACCAACGGCTGATTACAAAAGCGCTGTGTCATTTTGGGAGAAACAGAAGACCCTGCAGTTTAAAAATATAAACACAAGCAGGCGTATTATGAAATCACGTACTGTCCTTTTTTTTTTTAAGTCAGCGTAACTGCATCCCATTTCCCTATTGGGCATCAGATTGCTGCTCATCGCTTCCATAAAGAGCAGAGAGAATTTGCAAAAACCGGAGGAGCTCTTTTCCCATGGGCCCCAATTAAAACTTCCTTTGGCAAAGTGGCAGTTTTTTATCCCTCGCTTTCCCAATGTTTTTTTTTTCTTTCTTTCTTTTTTTGTCGCATTTCCGAACAAACTGCGGGAAAGAAGCTGTAAAATCAGGCTTTTAGAAACTGAGAGCCAAAGTGAGAGGGGAGATAGGCTATAAGACGGAAAGAGCAAGAAAGCTATTAGACACGCATTAGTCAGAAATTATTGAATAATTTCAAATGTTAAAACTCCATATCTGGTATTCAGAGGCATTATTATACAGTTTGCTTGAACCTTAGGGAATGAGTGGACTGCTTATGTAGAACAAGAACGGCAACTAGTGACTGGAGTGCAGTTTATAATGCCAAGAAGGGTTTTTCAAGTCAAACTACAATACAATTATGTGTTCCAGAGGCTGTGTGAAGCAAAAGGAAGTTTGCACATTGACAGTTTGTCATATTTCAAATGCCGTGAAGGATTTGGATCCAGTTGCTGTGAGCTGTTCCTGACAGATAGCACATGCCCAGATGTTCGTATTCATAGCGAGATGATCCAGCTCAGGCAGAAAATTTTAGCTGATTGATTCTGTGCCGGTAAACGCAGCGATGGTCTATATTTGGGCACGCATACCGATGCCTGTACGTCTCACACAATTAAACTTCAAATACAGTGAAATCTTAAATTTAAAAAAAGTCCCTCCGTGTTTCTGTTGCTTTGATAAAACGCAGTAAGCTTTGCAATGATTAGTCATGCTCGTGGGGTCCGGATGGCTAGATGGTTTTTTTTGTTTTTGTTTTGTTTTTTTTACTTCGCTATCTCAGTAAGCCAACAGCTCAGCTTGCTGTTCCTCAGAACACAAAGTGTTACTGAGCACAAAGCACACAACCACACAAAACCCACAGCTTTCATTGACTGATGGAAATTAACAATATGATTCAATATCTTTGAAAAAAAGAATAGAGAATTCAAAGATAGTGGAATTGGTTCATGAGGTATTTTTGATTAAAAATACCCACTGATTGTTTCCTGTCTATTATTTTTCCATCCCATTTCATTTTTTCACATCATTTGCAGCAGTTTGAAAGGCCTCGAAAAACATCTCCCTTCTGACTAATCGGGTTTTATGTATATGGCTAGAGACTGGCCACATACATAGTACGCCAAAGTGAAGGAGTAAAGAACTCGCAGTTGTCCGCTTGCCATGAAGGGGCATTTAAATTCCTCTCTGCACCTTCAGACTGAAGATATGAAAGATCATACCCATGTTTCATCATCTGAGAAGGGGTCACCTTCAACAAAGAAGCGAAAACCCGAAGGAAAGAGGCAACGCCACCAGCATGTTAATAAAATGTTGTGCTCTTTCCGCTCACCTCAAACCTCCTAAACTGAAGTCAGCAGTCTAACACACAAACATGTGCATAAATACTTATTTACTCATGATATTGGTGCAGTTGGAACTAACAGCAAGCCAGTTATTCAACAACAGCTAGGTTTAAGCTAACATCGTATCAGCTAACATTGGGCTCAGTATCATAAAAATGCACTTTCCCTCTGATAAACAGATTGATAACATTCTCGCATTAAACAAGAGTTCAGTCCAACTGTGTTAGGCTCACTTCAAAGAAAATTTCACTAACGCCAGTGAACAGCGGCTAACCAGAAGCTAACAGCGGCAAAAACAGCCGTGCTTCCACAGCAAATTCAAAAGTGTTAAATTTTTTGGTGTTAATAGTCTCCTTGCAAAAGTAGAGTTAATTTTACTCTAAGCAGAGTCACATTCTTTTAATGTAACTCTGAGGTGTAAAATGATAGTAGTTAAAATCGAGTGTTAAAAATGAGTGTTTCTCTGTCAAATCTGGAGGTGTTACAATGGAAACATTAACTCCTGACCTCTTAACTCTGAACTCCTACAGGGGCTATGACACCAACAGAGTAAATTCACAGACTCCGCCCCCAGCACGGCTCCAATCGAAGCTGAAGTGAAGCCGTTTCAGAACATTTTGCTCTACATATTTGAGTTGTTTGCCATGCTTGGTAAGTCATTTTTTCAAAGATTGTTTCAATTATTATTATGAGCTTTTACTTCTGTGGCTCTTTGGAGTTGAGACAAAGCTGTGTGAAAGGCATTAGCCATGTTGCTCGCTGATAGCATAATATTCTGTTTTAGCTAGCTGAAAGGTATTGTTTGCGGGCAAATACCACAGCCTTGAAAAAAGCTTGCATGTGAATTTTCAGTCAAACGTTTGGTCAAATACACCTAAAACAATGTCTAGAATGTGAAATGTTGGTATAATGGTGCTACTTGAAGCCTGAAAACGATCGCCCATAAAAAAAAAACAAAAAAAAAACGAGCAAACAGCAGTAGCAGACGTCCTGACTGGATTCTACGGTAGCATTTAGATCCCTCCAGAGTTTTGTGCACACGGTTTAGGTAAAAATGAAAAAGGTTGAGGTTTTACATTTAGTTCAGTATTACCTGTTGCCTGTGTCCTTGTCTTTTGGGAAAATACTTTACACAAGTAATGGCTCAAAGAGGATTCCTTTTTTTTTTTTTTTACTGTGCTGCAATTGTTTACTGGATTATTTGTGCCGTTAATTAGTGTCAACTAATTTTTATTCAATCTCCGCACAGGATATGCTTGTGAAGATGGAATATGGGGGAGAGCAGAAGTGCGTTGAAGTTCCACAAAGTGATGAATGAAGGACATGCATATTGTATTGAAGAAATAAGTGATGAGAATGCTGTTATTTGCATTTACCATGTCAGACCTTTTGATAAACAAAATTCTAATGAAAGTGAGAACATGTATACTGTTACATCTTTCAGAAAATGTTTTGAAATTGTGGTGCACAGTTCAGAATAAATGTTTTTCAAAAACCATTGCATCTTTTTAGTAAATGTTTATTTCCAAAAGAAATTTCTAGAAGTTCAGAACAGTAAAATTCCCGCTTTTTAGAATGAATTAGAAGATAACTCTTACGTAGTTAAACTAAAATACTCTTTGAGAGTTAATATATAAACTCTTAACACCAAGTGTTAAATTATCAACTCCAGACAGATTTGGTGTTTAACACTAAATCAGAGTTAACGTACCAACTCTCCAAAAAGAGTTAAATTAACACTCTCTGGTGTGGACCCATATAGACACTTTAATAGTGTTGAAATCAAATCCGACAGTGTTAATTTGGACATGCTGGATTTGCTGTGTACCAACGGAAAAGTATCATTCAGTATCTTCAGTATCATTGTCATCAGACAGAGCTTCACTGACACATTGGCTCATTTCAGACTCCTTTCACAAAGCTTAAACAAACTCCTCCAAAGTAAATAGATGTGGATGATCCTCATCTGGCATATTGACAGCTGAGTTAAACAGTGGAGTGAGAGCCTACCCAGGAATCGAAAGACTCTGGGTAAACTTGGTGAGTACAGCTGAATATCAGGTTTTTGAGGTGATTTGGGGTGAAAAGATAAAACTAGCATAGAATATTAGACACATATCAGTTTGTTTTCCTGATTTAAGTCACCATCCTTGTTTTCAGTTTAATGGAATAAGTATTAGAGCACCCATATCTGTGAAAACATTAAATGCATTCGGTGTGATTCAGAGCGTTCCTTTTATCCCACTTCCAGTAACGTGCTTGACAAACTCATCAGTAAACACTGTAAAAAGGTCAAGTAGTAGATACAGTGGGGCAAAAAAGTATTTAGTCAGCCACCGATTGTGCAAGTTCCCCCACCTAAAATGATGACAGAGGTCAGTAATTTGCACCAGAGGTACACTTCAACTGTGAGAGACAGAATGTGAAAAAAAAAAATCCATGAATCCACATGGTAGGATTTGTAAAGAATTTATTCGTAAATCAGGGTGGAAAATAAGTATTTGGTCAATAACAAAAATACAACTCAATACTTTGTAACATAACCTTTGTTGGCAATAACAGAGGTCAAACGTTTACTATAGGTCTTTACCAGGTTTGCACACACAGTAGCTGGTATTTTGGCCCATTCCTCCATGCAGATCTTCTCGAGAGCAGTGATGTTTTGGGGCTGTCGCCGAGCAACACGGACTTTCAACTCCCACCACAGATTTTCTATGGGGTTGAGGTCTGGAGACTGGCTAGGCCACTCCAGGACTTTCAAATGCTTCTTACGGAGCCACTCCTTTGTTGCCCGGGCGGTGTGTTTTGGATCATTGTCATGTTGGAAGACCCAGCCTCGTTTCATCTTCAAAGTTCTCACTGATGGAAGGAGGTTTTGGCTCAAAATCTCACGATACATGGCCCCATTCATTCTGTCCTTAACACGGATCAGTCGTCCTGTCCCCTTGGCAGAAAAACAGCCCCATAGCATGATGTTTCCACCCCCATGCTTCACAGTAGGTATGGTGTTCTTGGGATGCAACTCAGTATTCTTCTTCCTCCAAACACGACGAGTTGAGTTTATACCAAAAAGTTCTACTTTGGTTTCATCTGACCACATGACATTCTCCCAATCCTCTGCTGTATCATCCATGTGCTCTCTGGCAAACTTCAAACGGGCCTGGACATGCACTGGCTTCAGCAGCGGAACACGTCTGGCACTGCGGGATTTGATTCCCTGCCGTTGTAGTGTGTTACTGATGGTGACCTTTGTTACTTTGGTCCCAGCTCTCTGCAGGTCATTCACCAGGTCCCCCCGTGTGGTTCTGGGATCTTTGCTCACCGTTCTCATGATCATTTTGACCCCACGGGATGAGATCTTGCGTGGAGCCCCAGATCGAGGGAGATTATCAGTGGTCTTGTATGTCTTCCATTTTCTGATGATTGCTCCCACAGTTGATTTTTTCACACCAAGCTGCTTGCCTATTGTAGATTCACTCTTCCCAGTCTGGTGCAGGTCTACAATACTTTTCCTGGTGTCCTTCGAAAGCTCTTTGGTCTTGGCCATGGCGGAGTTTGGAGTCTGACTGTTTGAGGCTGTGGACAGGTGTCTTTTATACAGATGATGAGTTCAAACAGGTGCCATTCATACAGGTAACGAGTGGGGGACAGAAAAGCTTCTTACAGAAGACGTTACAGGTCTGTGAGAGCCAGAGATTTTCCTTGTTTGAGGTGACCAAATACTTATTTTCCACCCTAATTTACGAATAAATTCTTTACAAATCCTACCATGTGAATTCATGGATTTTTTTTTCACATTCTGTCTCTCACAGTTGAAGTGTACCTCTGGTGCAAATTACTGACCTCTGTCATCATTTTAAGTGGGGGAACTTGCACAATCGGTGGCTGACTAAATACTTTTTTGCCCCACTGTAGTGATAGAAGTAAATGGAACTCCACAAGTAATTATCCACAATTCATCTTCACATATGTGAAAATAATCACTCACAAAGCCCTTCCACAAATCTTGGCTTAAACACAAGAAAGTCACGCCCAATAGTGGCAACTTACTGGAGTGAAAATCAGATTCACGTCAGTGTAAAATGAAGGAATGCCTACATTTATGTGAACTTTCCTAAATTGCTACAGTTATCAAATGCTCCTCTGTAACTCCCTACAGCGTGTAAACACTCCATCAGTTCGAGACTGACATATTAATGGTACTGATCCACAGCTATTTCACTGCGGCACTGATAAGAGAGCCACCATTGCTCCACATAAATGAAATCAGGGACCATATCTCACACTGCTACATGACACATTATGAAATATAGAGGCAACCATGCAAACTGGCGTAGTTTTGTTGGCACCAAGATGTGTGTGTATATATATATATATGTGTGTGTGTGTGTGTGTGTATGTGTGAGTGTGTGTAGGGAATGTGACAACATGGATCAGATAGCAGTGAATGCATCCCAGACTGGATTTAGAGTCTGACTGATATAAGGGTGAAAAAGGGGAGATTGTCTCAGATATTTATTGACTGCTTGTGCAAGTAGTGTTTGGTGCTGCAAGCTGAAAAGGAAACTTCTGTGCTTTGTGTTTCCACGGTTCCAAACTTGGATTGGATTGGACTTCTTGCACACAATCTGATGGAACAACGATAACATGCATGAGATGCCCCGCAACACAATGGGTGCCGGTATCGAATTTCCTCGCAGAACATGTTGAGCCCATTTGAAGCTTGGATTGAACATTCCTGCTCAGAAGTCTGTTCCTTAAAGCCACTGATTTGCAACTTGTCAGCGGATAATTACAGTTGTCAGAGCCGCACTCGATCAAGTCAACATCCATGCGCCACCCGTTTGTGAGCGTTCGCCAAAGGATGTAAGGCCTCTGAATCCTGTCACTTGAGATTAACCCATGCCACTCTGGTGATGGAGTAATGAATAAACTGTGTGCCGTGGGGAGAACAACAGCTAAGGAGAATGGAGAATGGAGTCTTTTGCAGTGAGAATTCAGCATGCTATGAGGATAGGTAAGAAGAAAAATTTGCATGATTATGCTGTCGCCTTTCTCTGTGACTGAGTGTACTGCATGCAAGATATGCGCAAGCCCCCCTAGAGTAACAGCACAGTTTGTCACCAGGAGTTTACATCCTTAACAAGTCTTTGTCTGTAGTCTGACAGAGGCAAAGGCCTTGAATGGGCAAGCAGCCTGGAGAGAGACTTGATTAGATACAAGAGGCCAAAACCTTGGCAAACCTTTCCCGAGAATCTTCCTCCAAGTGTCACTGAAGGAGAGAGCCTTACGTGCGTGCCTCAAAAGGTAGAATTGTAACCTACGAGTAAACGCTGCACGACAGCGAGAATTTATTTAGCAAAGACTTTGCATGATATTTTTCCATACATATATATTATGCAAACACACAGCCCTTCCTGCAATTCCTGATTTGCCCTCCCTCTTGACTTTATTTCAACATCCTGCTGTTTATGAGCTAGGAAAATTGCCTCCAAGTCCCAGCATGGCCAGTTCATATTACCATCAAGTTCGTGCTCCACAAACACTTTCACAGAAGCACATACAGAATAGCGCACTGTTGCATTTGCATGAAGACAAGTTAATCAGTTCCTCAACCTCTCCCGACCCCCTCTGATTTCCTGCCCAGCTACTCCTATTACCTGAAGAAACAGGAAAATGGTTATACATCCTCCATACATCTACAGTGGTGGGTGTTTTCCATGCAGTAAATGGCTTGAATATTAAATGAGTTTATGGGATGCTTCTATACAGGCGCCGCTGCAGAAATAGGACTGAATTATAATACATAGATTTAGAGATGTGTGTGTGTGTGTGGAGTGGGAAAATAGGGGGAGAGAAAAACAAAGCGGCAAAGGTCTATGTAGAATCAGCTGTAAATTGTGCTGGCCTCCTATTCAGCCACTCTTCTCCCTGTCTCTGGTGCCCTCTGGCAACAGCACTTGTTGAATTTGGAAGTATTATTGTTTGTTCCCTCCCACCCTCTCCCTCACTCAGACCCTCTGATTGCAATCGGAGTTGCAGCCTTCCGGCATTAAGTATGCAAGCCTTGCCTCATGCAGTGCGTTCACTATCAGCAATCAGCAAATGCCACCGTCTCTTACAAATTTTTTCCTATAGACAGAGTAAGAAAAAAAAGTAAAAGTAAAATGAACATGCGCAAACAGAGGAAAAAGTTCACACTGATGAGGGGGGGTGATGAAGGAATAAATACGTTAGGAACATTTAAGCCATCAGCAGCAGCTTCCTAAACCTTAAACTGTCACCTCTGAAGCTACAGGTTGTCTGAGTTTGATATTGCCAAAGGTGGCTTGCACATTTTTGCAACAGTGATTAATAATTTAACATTTCAGAGGCTTTTTGGACATTTCCTCAACATGCATCGCTTGACTACAAAAGATGCACGTGTGGTACTTGATAGGTTCAGAAGGTTGATGTCTAAATCCCTTAAGGAGAAGGAAAGCAGCCTGAGAGACTTTGGCAGTTTGCAAAGATTAAAGGCTTTTTTTTCCAGACTGATGCACAGCGTCTGTGACCTAATGAAAACATCAACGCCTGTACTTTCATCTGGAACACAGGCAGACATCACTTATGATCATAACTACAGGCTGAAAGAGGCCATGAGCTCCTACATGCAAAGTGATAAACTCAATGTGCACCTCCAACTGTGGTAGCTACAGGTGAGCCTTTTTTTTAAAAAAAAAAACAAAAAAAAAACTTTGTTTCAAAGTTTCACAGTTGAGCAGATGAGAGCAGTTTGTTCTAACATGAATCGTTCAGTCAATCATTCAGTGTTTCTCTAAAGCAGAACACACAGTATGAAAGGTCTCCAAGCAAAGGAGTGCCGTTAACTTCATGACAGATTACAAGTGAACATTGTAGATTTTTAAAGTACTTTAAGAATAAAAGTATCTTGTTGTTGTCTTGTTCTCTTTGTTTGTGATGTAAAACAAAAAAAATGAAGCTTTTGTGTTTATTTCCAATTTCTTTTTTTTTTTTAACTGGCTGCACTAGAGTTGCTTTGGGTGAGTCACTCCTAAAAAAAGCCCACATTTTTCATATGCTGGGCTTTGGTGCAGCCCCCGATTTCATCCACTGGCTAAAATAAGCCCACTCCTAACGCCCCAAAAGCCAGGTGTCATGTTTATAGCAGCCAAACTGGGAAACCTACCCTGCAAATCATGTTGTTACACTGGAGTAAGTCCATGTATAGTGGAATAAATAACTGCCTGAAATAACTGCCATAAGGGCATAGCCAAGATTACTGCTGGGCGGTGATGGGATGTGCAGACCGAGCAGCATCTCCAACGACTGGACAAAACAAAGCAAATGTAAAAATGCTTTCAAAAAGTAACATTTTTAAAGTGTCAAATGTAGCAGTTCCTCTAGTGGCCTCTTGAAACTGGTTCCAACTGACCTTCATGTTAAATTGTTCATGGTTAAATCTGGTACAAAATGTTTTCGTCCTCTGTAGATAGTTTCATAAAACCTATAAAACCTATATGTTGTCATCCATTAGGATATCTGCAAGGCTTTGATCAATATGCCATCAGAAGGAGCTGTAGCCCATAGTGGTCTAGTAGGCTTCGCCTTAGTTCATTTAAGTCACCGAAGTGGAGCTCATGGCTGCGTTTGTGGTGTCGGTGCCCTTTTCTACGCATTTTTAATCCAGATGTCTGACAAATAACGGACATTGCTGTGTGGTACAGCCCATTCAGTTTTGCTGAGTGAAATGTATTAGTCTATTAGTTATGACTAATAATATTCATCCATCTGTGAATTGAATCTGGATAGTTTATGGATGGCACTCGCTACCATCAGCTTAGAACCCTTTGTCTTTTATGTGCAGTCTAACGTGGAGACTCTGCGCCCATAAATAGTAGTAGAAAATAGAATATAGTAATAGAAATAGTAACAGACTGTGAGCTTAAGAGACCTGATTTTCTTAACTTTGGAAAGCCCCAAGCTAGGTGTTTTTCTAAGTTTCCAATCCTTTGTGCCCAGATAGCTGATAGATGCTATCAGGACCATCTAATCCTCAGCAGAAAAAAAAATTAGTAGTTTTATTTTTTGACTATTAAGAAAGGAGGCAGCCTTTTGCATGTTGCTGATGCTTTGGAATAATAACACTGGATTGCTCGGGGCCTGATTAGCCCCAAGCAATCAGGCTTCCATCTGATGATTTAGGCCAACAACCTTTCATCCATTAATGGGGAGGCTTTCATATTGCATTTGAGTATCCTTCTGTACAGCAGTGTGGCATGCACATATCCAGAGGCCTAGCATAAATACCACTTTGATCTGCCCACAATAGAGGAGCGTCTAGGGGATAATAGTGAGATCACCTCTCCAACCCCCTCTCATCTACTTTCTGGAATATCACTAGCAAGCATCAATGAGCAAAGCGTTGTACCCAGAGTCAATAGTGGAAAAGGGCAGCGCTGAAAAGAAAGCATTATTGAGTCAATGGTTTGACCATTACTGTGAGATTAGCATTGCTTGGATTGTGCGCTTCAATGCTGACTCTAAGCAAGGGTGTAAGACAGCAGGAAAAGCATTTTCTGTACGCTCCTAAAGAATAGCTAATGCCTTTGTTTTGATTAGCAGTTTGACCCCTGAGATGGACTCGGCTCACTTGTTGTAAGTGAGAGACTAGAGGGGAGCGTTGGCATTCAGACCAGATTCCTTGGCAGCCGCTTCACTCAGCAAGGATCAGCTGTCTGCCAAAACAGATTACACCGGGGATACTGACGCCGTCTCCAGAGAGTGTTTTGACAGCTGACTCCGAAAGGGTGATGTCTCATGGAAACACCAGTGTATCACAGGGAAGAAGAGTTAGTTCATATAAGTTTTAACACTGGCTGAGGTATGAGGACTGCACATGGCTCTAAAGAGCATTCGCAAACAAGAACCATGACCTCCAACCATATGTGCAGCTGTATCTTGACAGATGGGGGATAGATCAGGACCAGTGTCATGGAGAAGAGGCAGGTATCTGTTCACTCAAAGGCTCGGGCAGTTCTTTTGGTGCCTACTACTACTAGGGTAAAAGATAGGCTACACCCTGGACAGGTCACTTCAGAGAGAAAGGATTCAAGCTTCTTGCATGTAAGGAAAAATCTTGCCAAAAGATACTTTGACATGCAGACTGGACCACCAACCTTTAAGGAGATATAGCCTATTGTATCGCCTCATAAAACATGACTATATCAAAAAGCAATTTATGGCCATATAACACCAAGTGTATACTGCTTTAAAGACTTTTTGCCAATGGACTGACCTACACAACCGTTGTGTATTTTACATTAACTAATCATATCGTTTTACCTCAGTATGATCTAAATTTCTTTAGTTTTAGAATATGAGTTGCAAGCTCTACAAATAAGGATGGATGGGTTGTGTTCACACAAGAACTCAATCCGCTATACATATGAAAGTTCTGATTGCTCAAGTAATCAAGCATTTGCTTGAAAGCCAATTGAGCAGCAGTGATTCTCATAATCACCGAGTTATTTAAGTCAACTTAAATACAGATGCCAAAGATTTGATGGTATTTGAGTAAATTTTGTATTTTCTACTGCTTGTACACAATGCATTTCAATGTATTACTTGTACAGTGTATGAAATCCTAAATTGCCTTAGGGACAGCAGCTTTCCCAGTTCATGACCCCAAACTCTGAAACAGCCTACTCAAAATATTAAGGAAACAAACTTTACAGACAATTTCAAGAAAATGACCCATTTAGCTTTTGCTGCCACTTTTTAATAATACTAATATAACTGCACAGTCATGCCTGCTGAGTTCAGCCACATTTGCTAATCTGGAAGATACAGACCATATGCATCATTGTCATATTGGCCTTATACTTTAGTTACAGACAATTTTTGTATATGTCTGTGTGGATGTATGTGCTTTTATGCCTGTGAGGCCATTTGAACCGCCGTATATGATACTGGGCTGTACAAATATAATATAATATAATTAAATTGTTAGGAAAACAAGAGATTTAGAAAAGGTCTCCATGCACTCTATGACAGAGTCACTGATATTCTTTATCTTCTTTTTTCTTTTTTTTTTTTACCAATAAAGAGGTTATTTGAGACATGTGATTTACATTAAAAAGACACAGATATTTAGTCTGTATACTACATGTGTGAATGCGACCATGTATTGATTTATTTATTTCATTTAAAAAGTTCAGGTGTAATTTCTCCATGTCTTCATGTCTTCACGAGCTGTGAAGGAATGAAGGATGGCTGCTAATTAGAACGTGTAATGTGCAGCGTGCGTGTGATGCATGACACTTTTTGCACACTGGTTTTTTCAAAGATAATCAGATCCGTGCTGAAGTGGAGGGCACGCTTACAAGACGCAGGACGCCTCCTGCGAATCACAGAGCACGGCAGAAATAAAGTTAGATAGGTAGAGAGAGAGAGAGAACGATACAAGGAGGTGGACACACCTGTCTGCTGGAATAGCGTGACCTCAGCTACTAATGAATAGAGAGCTCAAACACAGCCAATTAGTTGTGGAGCTTGTTAAAACAGCCACTTTTACACTTGCTGTGTCAGGATAGATTGGCCTTTCATGGCTGCTTTGGGGATATTGATATGGCTGCTGACAAGTGCAATAAAAAGGGAAAATGCTTTGGGGCTAACCAGTCCCACTTCTTTTCTGTGGTACTTTTGTTTCATGCGACAAACGAACTAGGCTCCGCTGGTTAAACCGTAAGTAATCTAATGCTTCGGTGCTTCTTTTTTAGTTTTGTTTTTTTTTTTGCTGTTGTCCTGTTTTGTTTTGCTTGTTGTCTTTGACCAGCTTTTTTGAGAGAGGGTGAGAACAAAGAGGTGAAGGAGGGAGTGGCGATCATGCTTGAGAAAGAGAAATAAACCAGCGAATGAGAGATCAGCAGGATTACAGGGTGTCGCTGTGAGGCACTGCAGAGCTGCAAATCCACAGGAATCGATGGGAAGATGGGAAGCAGCAGGTTGAGCTGATGAAGGATAGGCTGATAAGGAAACAGGAAGAGAAGAGAAGAGAGGTAGAATTATGCAGACTAACATGCAGAAACAGAGTAAGGTGGAGAGGACTTGGCACAGTAAAGGGCGGATGGAGGCAGCGCCGTGGTGAGATGCCTCATGGGAGAATGACACATATCTTATCCCCCAGAGAGTGAAGGAGAGGGGCCAGACAACCCTGCTGATTGACTGGCAGCGTCTCCGCCTGTCTTTCACCATCTTCTCATATTCATCAACACTGGCTTGGCTCCCTGCAATGGAGCCAAGGGCAGAAAGCTAGCAATGCACAATGAGATTCACCCACACGAAGCTTTTGTATGCCAAACCACTGCACCACTTGAAAAAGAAGCCTTTTAAAACACAACATACCTGGCTCACAGTTCTGCTTCAATAGGCATCTGCGTTCTTCTTGGCAAGACATCTGAGCGCTGCATTAAGCACTTCTGATATAAAACAAACAGCATTAAAGTCACCGTCCCCTCAGTGAAGGGGTTAAAAAGCAACATAGTACATTTTTTATGTCATGGGGAAAAGAAGTAGAAAAAATGTTGCTGGTGCAGTCAGGGGGAAAAAAAGAAGGTTTTCCTTGTTTCAGTTGCTGCTCACTGAGGTAGCTGAGTCACAGAGGAGATAAACATGCTGCCCCCCACCCACCCCACATCTTGCTGTGTCCCAAATGTAAATATGTGGTTATTAATTACTGCATGGCCTCTGCTGCTGGATTCAAACATCCTGGATACAGTGGCAGAATGACTCACCAGATTGCCGCTGTCCAAGGTGCTGCCAGAGAGAATACATCACGCTTCTCAACACTGCAGCCCAAAACTGGCAGATGAGAGGTTGGTGTGATGGCATTGCACTCTCGTGGTCGTTTCACATATTACTGTGTCAATCATATAGGTCTACATCACCATCTGGTGGCCAAAGGACAGAATGCATTTACATTCTTTAACTTTTAGCCGTTCTGTACATTACAGATAAACAAAAGAAGAGGTGGTGTGTGTATGTGTGCCTTGTGATAATGCGTTTAAGAAGACTTTGTTGATAAACACCTGAAGGAATGGATATCAGAGAGGTAGATTTATGCATATGCAGTTTTAGGCAAAGTCAAATCTGCTGAGGACCAAAATTGTACCTTACTTTATTTATTTATATAGGACTCTTCACACAGTAAGAACCACAAAGTGCTTCACAATAATATAAAACAGCACAATCGAACACACAGCACAAATGAGTCTTAAGCTGCTGTTTAAAAGAATAAATGCAATCAAGATAACGTAATGATGGCGGCAAGGCATCCCACCGCTCTACAAGATCTATCTGCTCTGGTCTTAAAATGTGTTCGAGGGACTACCAACAGCCTTCGATTAGATGATCTCAGGCTGCGAGAGGGAGCATGTCTGCTTGTATTGTATACTGGGTAGTACTGGGTGAGACCCCCTTTTGCTTTCAGAAGTGCCTTAATTCTATTTTGGCGTGGATTCAGCAAGGAGATGGAAATAATCCTCAGAGATTGGTCCATTTTGTGAGGATAGCATCACACAGTCACTGCACATTACAGAGGTGCTCTAATAGATTGAGATCTGGTGACTGTGGAGACTGTGGAGGAGGAGATTTGAATACACTAAATCCATTTGATGCTCAGGAAACCAGTTTGAGATGGTTGCACTTTAATCACAAAGGGGATGCACATGGTTAGCCGCAATACTCAGGCAGGCTGTGGTGTATAAATGCACAAAGTCAGCATGGACCTCCACGTGTATGAAGAAAATATCCCACACACCACTACTCAGCAGCAGCCTGAACCATAGAAACAAGGTGGGGTGGATCTATGCTTTCTTGTTTTTTTACACCAGATTCAGACCCTACCATCTGTAGCTTCAGATCTTAGCTGCCAGGTGTGGCACTTGGTGTGGTCTTCTGCCATAGAGGTGCTCTTCTGCATACGACTTGAATTTGAAAGCACATTGTCATCTTTGTAACTCAAATTATGATGGGTTATTTATTTTACTGTTGCCTTACAATCAGCTGGAAGCCATCTAGCCATTCTCCTCTGACTTCTGTCATCAACAAGATGATTTATCCCAGAAAACTGCTGCTCACTGGATATTTTCTCTTTTTCAGCTCTTTCTCTGTAAACCCAAGAGACGGCTCTGTGGGAAAATCCCAGAAGATCAGCAGTTTCTGAAATATTCAGACCAGCACATCTGGCACCAACAACTACGTCGCATTTAAAAGTCACTTAAATCACCTTTCTTCTCCACTCTGATTCTCACTTTGAATTTCAGCAGGTCGTATTGTCTATGTCTACGTGCTCAAGTGCACTGAGCTGCTGCCGTGCGATTGGCTAATTAGATATTTGAGCAAGCAGCACTACCTAACAAAGTGATGGGTGAGTGTGTGTGGTCACAGCCACAAGCAGTGTATTATAATATGGTGACATCATGAGTCCCATAAACACAGTCCCTGTTTGTTTTGAATGCTATTGTTTCATATTTTGATCCACCAGACGTTTATATTGTTATTTGTTATTTGTAATTGTCGGCTTGGCCTAAAGTCCCCAAATATGTAAATATAGAGTTTCCGATAATTTAAAAAAAATGTAACATATGAACTTCCCTTTGGCTGCCAAAACCTCAAATACAGGTTCAAACCTGATTGTAAGCCTTGAAGGCAAAATCAGTACTCCATTATCATAGTCATTATCTGCGATGGCACATTAGTCATCTTTGTATTCCTGTTCTTTCATCCTTCAAAAAACACATTTCAAAGTGACAAACATCCATTTTGCAAACTGCCGAGTGAAAATGCATGACTTTTTTTTTTTTTTGAGTGTGCATAGTCTTAAAAGATGCTAAATCCCACTTTGAAAATTAAATGGTTTCGCTCTGAAGCACCAGAGAATGATATGCAGCCGAGTAGCCTGTGGGGAGTTACTGCGCGGAAACACACGTTCTGCATTCGACAGAGACAATTGATCAAAACAGACTAATTAATGTATGTGTTTTACATATATTCATTTCCGTATCAAATATTAATGAAAATAAACGTATTTGTTTTACAAATGAGCACAAGGCTATCAAATATTTCAGACACACTTCATTAAAGATACAGAGCCGAGAGCGAACATGCATTTTTAAAGGGCCGCGATTCACAATGGCGTACTCTCCAGAGCTGCCTGCTCAGTAGTGTGGCCTAGATTGGGCAGAGTGCTCCGAGACATCAAGGTCTTCTCACGGAAGGACCTAAGCCTTTTGGCATTTTTCTCTTGCACTTTTTGAAGCTATCATAAAAGTAGTGACTGGGCTTTTGATGTCCAGTTTAAAGCAATTCAATTCAGCTTCCATCAATGAGTTCGCTATAGGCTACTTTCTTCTACACGCGAGCATAATGTGGACCGTGAAGCAACAGTTGCTTCTTTATTAGATTCACTTTGGTCAAATTAATTGCAACAGCCCTGCCTTTCGCCGAGGTTAGAATATTCTCCTTACAGTCCACTTACAAACTTCACGAAGGAACAGAAATGTTTGAAATATGGCAGCCAAGTATGAAATGAGTGAATAAAGTAAACTCATACAGACAAGGCTGTTAGAGTTCCAACTCTTTCCCATTGCTGTTTCATACAACAAGAAACAGATAACAACAACAACAACAACAACAATAACAAAAAAGAAAATATGGAGGCAATGGCAGATGATGTAGAAAAAACAGATGAATGTGCTTTATGCTTAACATAGACCTTAAAGTGAGGGCCGTAACAACCCTCAGTCCAGATGTTGGCGCTCACACAAGCCCATTTGGCCAGCACATGATAAACAGAAGCAAACACAAGCAGAAATACAGATTTTTTTTTAAATAAACCAAGACCAGACAACAGAAAGCTGCAAAGTTTTGTTTATTTAAATTTTCCCGAAAGACACGTCATTCATGCTGCAAGACATAAAACACCAAATGGACTCCTTACTCTGCTTTAAAAGCCCTTTAAACAGTGCTTTAAGAGCAATGCCCAAGGGCACTTTGGCATACACATTAGAGCAGCCAGGAATTGAACCTCCAACCCTACGTCGGTTGGAGGTTAAACCCCGAAAGAAGTAGGGTGCCCTACTTTGTTGGGGTCAACTGCCAATTCTAATGTGAGTGCGAATGATTGTCTTTCTGTGTTAGTCCTACAATAGATTGGCGATCTATGACAGCCCTGCAAAAGCTATAGCAGGAAGTAGTAGTACAGTATTGTAGTTCAAAGAGAGAATTCACCTCTTCTGGTTCTATTTTCAGGCTTTGGACAGGCCAGGCTGTCATGGAGGACTTTGGTCAATAGCAGTTTTTTTGTTTTTGTTTTTAACCCGATCAGGTATGAGGTAGTATAAAAAGCACAAGAAGAAAAATAATCCATACACGGACTAAAACAGGGTGATGGAATGGGTTAGGCTGTGAGACTGGGGTTTTAATCCCTCCCCTCAGTGTTTCAAGGATCTCATAGGCACATGTAACATGCCCGATCTCCTTTGGTGGAAAAGGGACGCAGTAGAACAAAGAGGGGGGCAGGGGCTTTCTATTTTCAAATTCTGGTCTACTGCTTTAGCGTAACCAGTTCACATTTCCCCTGAATCATACAACAAGCAGAGAAACGTACATACCTGCTGGCGTTTTTTTTTTTTTTTAAAAAGGGAAAAAATATTCCAAGTTGGAGAAATAATAAAATGAGGGGTTGGCATAGGTGTTTTCCAACATCCTGCAGGGTTCATCAAAGTCATGCTGTTACAAAGTAGTTGAAGGTAACAATCAACAAATTACATAAAACCAAGCAGCTAAATGAAATGCAATCGCTGCTGATTAATTACTATAACACCCGTTTTGTTTTAGCCTTTCTTTTTGCTCCTGAGCCATTTTCAAATGCGTGTGAAAATCAAGAGTGATTTAAATTTTAAGTCTCACATTTACCCAAACTAAATAGTTTAATCAATCAATCGTAATCAGATTTACATAAAAACTTAACTCATTTGTTTGCCTCACAGCAGCTCGATCTTTGCCTCAGATCCAGAGGCACTGTGGGGTTTGGTATCTCTACGTGGCCACCTGTCAGCTTGATGCTTTTTAAAGCTTTCAGCACTCCGTGTTATCCATAACAACAAACACTGCGACGTCATTCGGTACTTCGTGTCAAAAGAGTGTGAAAGGGTGAGGTGTTTTTGAGCAGTGAAGTGAGGCTGGCGTTTTGTATCAATTACCCTCATACAGAGTGCACTTTGAGAAAATAACATCTGATCTAAACTTACCCAGATTTCAAAGAACAAGGCAAGTGGGTGTCGCTCGAAGTATCATCATCTTCTTCATTGGTGGATCTTTGGCTTTCTGATAATCAGAATGTTGATATCAGGCCTCTGGGTGGCCCATGCCAACTGTCCTCAGATTGTCTTTGCGGCTGTTTGAGCACAAAGCATTTGGAGCTTTATTGCACATTCTCACTGGTCCGCTCCAGTTTCTGATCAGCCTGTGAAACTAACCTTTAGGGTATTTTAAGACAAGTGGCCCCAAATTGTGATGATGGTGTGATGATGTCAGACTCAGACAAAACTACATGAGTGTTTCTGGTGTTGAGGAAGAAGCACAGGGCAACAGGATTGTGCCTTTGTACCCAGCAATGACGACATTCTGAGTCATTTATCAAGTGGTTGCAACCTTTTTCCTTGTAACAATCAGCCTCTTGCACGACATTTTCCTGTGCTCTTATCATAGATTTGGAAGTAAATGACATCCATATTATTCAAAGCAAGCTATGCACGGAACAAGGAACTGGCAATACAGTCTAATTATCTTGCTGTAGGCAGTCGCAATAACTGACATACTCCATTGATGTCAGTGTCAGCAGAACATCAATGTCAGATCACTTCATTATTCCAATTTCCTCACAGAGTACTCTTAATAAGTGTTTAAATATAAACAGAATCATGTTTGCAGAGAGAACTATTATGTATGTGGTGAGGAAAAACACATTATACAGGAAATGATTATATAACATTAGCAAGTAAACCAGCTTCAGTGACTTATCATGGTGACAGATGAGTTTCCTCTTGGTAACTATCTTGGGTAACGTGCGATGTAGAGGAGATGGCGTGTGAAAAAGTTGTTAATAACTTCTTTAATACAGTAACAAGGAACGCTTTCAGGATGATGGAGAGGGGGAAGCAGCTCTGACCATGTCTGGTCTAATAAAACAGGCAAGTTGAGCAGGTGCAGGTTCAGCAACTTTTTCGTATTAGCACAGATTAGAATGTCTGAATTCAGCTGCTTTGCCAACACTAGATATTCATTTTTCATTCATATTTTTAAACCTCCCTGAAGATAGCTGTTGACAGTTAACCATGTCACACATTGCTCAAGCCTTTTAAATTCAGCTGATTTTTGTTTTATATATTTTTTTTTTCCACACGCCATCTCCTCTATAGAGAGAGATGTGTGCTTATTATATATTTTTATTATTATTATTTTTAATCAAGATGTAGGTGTGTGTTTTTGAGCTTATGGATAACCACTACAAACATGTGACTTAGCGAATATGATGATGGACAGTAAGTATGATATTAAGGATTCAAAATGAGCTCAAGCTTCAGCGTGTAATAGTTCTATGAATCCATTTAACACTGATGGGGAACATTTTTCTCCAGAATAATCGTTTTTACTTTTGTCTTTTGCTTAGTTTTCCAGTAATACAGTTTTATGTGTACTGAGGTGTTTTCATTGTGTTTAGTGCTCTTTCTTCTAAGGAATGGAAACTTCCAGCACTCGCCGTTTTTAGGTAATAGTAAAGGATTTTTGGCAACATGGCCATGTAGAGTGCAGACAGGCACAAGTCTGTTTTAAGTCGTGTTTTAATCTCCAATTTGTGTTGTTGCAAAAGTAAAAAGGAGGAAGAGACGCATTGCAACTACCAATGAACTGTCATCGCTCTCAGCGTGAGTGGAACGACTTCACTGCTCACGCCATGACACCGTTTCAGCAGCAGAGGGGGCACTTTCAATTGTTTGAGGTATTGGCAGGAGTCGTGATTACCACTTGAGATTGTGAGTCATCGCTCGGTACCTCGGTGTCCTGTGCTTTCCACGTGGTGCTGACTCACTCTCAGATGAGGAAAGGACATGGGGGAGTTCCTTTGACAGACATGTCTAATGAGAACATACTGTCTCGGAAGCACTGATTGCGTTGATCACTAAGTGCAAGGTGAGAGCTGGCGTTGTTGTTCAGTTTAAAAAAAACAAAGGGGGGGGGGGGGGGGACAAAGATGACATTTTGCTTTAAACATCTGAATTTTCCAAATAAAATGTAATTTTTTACCACATGACTAAACCAATACCCACATGTGAAAAAATATGGAGAATGTGTGGGTAGGCAAAGTGTGAATCACCAATCAGAGAAAAGACAAAGAAAAAAAGCTTTTAAAAAGCTTTCCGCAGCCCTGGGAGAACTTCCACCACCTCTACTGTTACAGAATTGTTCCATGGATTTCAATTCAGGATCCTTGGAATGTGATGTGTCTCATATATGCTTCTGGAAGTACTGACTCATCCTGGATGGCACTGTCTGACATTACATTTCAAACCCACTGACTGTTGTGTGTTGATTTTAAATGCACACCATCTTCATACCAGAACTTTTAACAATGACTGGCACAGGAAGTAGGAAGTTTTGGTTTAGATATCCTGTGATATCCAAGTGTGTCATACTTTAGCATAATGAAGCAGGTATTTCAAAAAGCATGGGTAAGGAATCAAGTATGGGTAAAGAGGGATCGGGGGTTTGTCGGGACTGCAGCTGGACCCTTCCCCTGATATCAGCCAGATACACAGGAAGACCAGAAACACTGCAGCCTTGCAAACCCAACAAGACAACCGCACAATCCAACAGGATGTACAACCCCTCCCCCTGAACTTTATTCTAAGCCGTCAAACACAAGGCCTGGGGGCCAGAACTGGTCCTGCTAAGTCTCTAATTCAGCCACTGAATTGTTTTGAAAAACCTTTTCCCTCATACATTTTCCAGCTTTTCCTACTTCTAAAGAACAAAGTAATTTACTAATAAAGAAATTAAGATTTCTTTTTAAATGCATATTATATAAAGATATCTCAGGGATTGTGTAGGTGAAACGTCTTTACACTGACTTCCCATTTAAGCTCAAAGTACGTTGCATGTGGCCCAGGAAATGAAATTAGGCTTCACTGCTCCAAACAAAGGAAACCATGCATTCCCATGGTTTCCTTTTAGATGGATCTCTTACAAGCTCCTCTGGTTGAAGTGAACTTTTAGGACAGCGGCATTTAGGCAGGGACTTCTTATCTGCCACAAGCACCATACGAAACACCCATTTCACTACACATCACGCCCGTGCCCACTCAGACTGTGACAACCTCGGGGGGGTGGGAAGGAGACAAGTTTGCTTTTTATTTGAATTTATTTATCTTTAAAGAACCAATATGAATTGGGGATGTTTTCAAAATGGGTACAATGATTAAAAAAACTGACCACTTTCATTCTTCTCCAGCTTGACTTTCAGATTGAATCTTAGGCTCTGTGTAAGAGTTTAAATACGCATACCTGTAAAAAGTCCTATTGTAGCCCCAGAAGGGAGAGAGAATGAAATTACAAGTACCTGTTGTAGTTACATTTGTTTTTTGTTGTATTTTTTTTTGTTTTTTGTTTTTTATTTTTTTAAAACGGCCTGGATGATAATCTGCAGTTCGTGTGTATGTGTGCGTAGGACACTCAGCAGGGTTTGGCGGACATATCTGAGGTGGACTGATTATTGCACTCCAACAAGATTTAAAGAAAAAGAAAAAAAAAAAAAAGAGAGAGAAGAAGAAAAAAGACATGGCTCTCAAACAGATAAAACTAAAACTATTGGATGACAAAGTGTCCTTGCCCCTGCCAAACTCTTAACTGCCACACATATCTTGTGAATAAATATTACAGACATATTCAAACTCAGTGACCCCTTAAACTGAAAGTGACATTAAAGCAAGTGAAGGGTAAGAAGAAAAAAAACATTACTGCATTTTTCAGGTGAACCTTTGAGTTTTGTGCAAAAAAGACACAGTCACAATGTGTGTTTTAAAAAAGAAAAAAAAAGAAAAAAAAAGTATGTCGTTCTGGCCCAATTATAAAATATCAATAGTGGAAATCAAAATGAGAATATATAATTTCATCACCACATTTGTGTAAAAATAAACATTCACAAAAAATGGAAACTGTTATCCCATGATTAAAACTGGAACAAAAAAAAAAAAAAAAAAGTCAAATAAAAACCCCATAAGAGACAGGATGGACTCAAGTTGAAAAATTCTGGCCCGTGGTTGAACAGTATAAACCGGGTGGCGGGCCTATCTGTGTGCTTTAACCTTCCATTCATTGGTTCGGCTGGTGGATCCCCAGATCTGGACTCATTCATTTGATCACTCGCTTCCTTCTCAATTAACCATGACTCAGTGTTAACAAATCATCACAATAATTACTGATAGCACTCTCCGTGTTTTGTTTTGTTTTTTCTTTTTAAATCTCTCCCGTTATCGGAAGATTCCCCACTAGATGTGCACAAGAAAGACGCACTGACAGGCAGCCTACTGAACGCAGCAGATGCTATCCTTGCACCGCAGACGCATTTTGGGTCTGTATTTCTCGAGGTAAAGAAGCTGTTTGGAGTTGAAGGCTCCACGTCTCTTCCTGTGAAAACAAGAAAAGAAGGAGAGGCTCTTTAAATAACGTGACTACAAAGAATGCAGCACATTAAAACATGACGGTGATTACAGGAGTTATAAAAGATTGACAAGCATTTTCAAGCGAGTCAGAACTAGTACTTCTGAATTCCTAGAACTCCATCTTCTACTTTGGCGTAAGGGCTTAAAATGGGAATTTCTCAGTGACTCAAGTGTACTGTCATTGGTCTAGATGGGATCACATGATGCAACTGGCATATTTAAAGCAAACAACACACCTATGTAAACAGCATACATTAAAGAAGGACTGTCATTTACACAGCTAATGTCAAATAGCTCTTCAAAAAAAAAAAAAAAAAAAAAAAAAGATAAAACAAAACATGCTAGCATTTCCTTTCAACTGCTCGGGCCATCCAAACACAAAAAAGTAATTAAGATTAAGCAGGATTACAGGAAAAACCACCAAGTGAATTGTTATAGTTACTGGATGCCATCTTTGGGCACAGAGCAGCACATGCTGGTAATGTGGGTGAAAGGCACATATTAATCAGGCATTTCAGTCCACCTCACTTGCCAGGTTATCTAAATTAAAACAGCATAAAAATAGGTCCCTTTTAACTCTGATTATCATGAGTCCATAGCTCTGTTCACAGCATCCTTCAACTTTTTGTTGATAGCCCAAATGTTGCTATGCTGTCAACCAACTCACTAATACAGTGCATTAGCTTTCCAACCAGGGAAGGAAAAACAAAAAAGTTCTGAAAGCACCTTCCTCCCAAAAGGACCTTTGATATCACCTAGCAGAAAAAAAAAAGTTCCATGACTCTAAATCCCTCCAACTTAAATGCATTTAATCATTTCTTATGTTTTATGGAGGTCTGAGTTTTCAGTATCAGCACACCTTGTGTCTGATTTACACTGCAAGTCTCTTAAAAAGGCAATAATCTTTGATAAGACTTGGCCTCCTTTTATGGTTCTAGTACAAAAGCAAAGAGTATACTTACTGTCTTATGAACTGCACAGCATCCTCATACTTCATCCCACACTCAATGAGGGCTAAGGCCACCAAGACTGGAGCTCTGTGAGGTGAAGAAATCCAGTGGACCACCAGTTCAAGCAGACAGAGCATCCAAGGAAGAAAGAAGGAGAAGAGAAGATTAAATGCCAAGAGTCACATGGTTCCACAGTAATACGGCGGTGAAGGAATGAGAAAGGGGCGTTTAAACCTGAAAAAGAGGCCTGGGAACTCAACAGGGGTGCACAAGTACACTGTTGCCCTGCTGGGGCACTGTGCTCACACCCTGAGCCTCAAACACAAAACTAACTGATGAGTTACAGTAAAAGGCTTCTCCTTTCTCACAACAGGAGATGGGGTGAGAAAAGACAAACATAAACACTTTCCAGAACACTCGGCAGGTTAGAGCTCAGTGCTGACAGCAGTTGTTTTAGTGGCTTTTTTCTCACATACAATTCAAGACAGACAGAATGTGAGAATGTTGTGTGGACTCTGTTAAAAGGCGGCACATAAGCCTTCAGTGTAGGAGGCAGCAGTTAAGTGTTAGCCTGTTTAAAGCAGATCACACTGCAAGGCAGAAATCTCATATGACTGCAGTAAACAAAGTACAGGAAAGAAGGAGAGGAGACGCAGTCAGAAAATGCCAGTCTAACCAATATTGGGAATTAGAAAGTCTCTGGAATGCCACAGCAATGCAAAACGCTAGAAGCCATTGAGAGCAGATTGGCTAACTCTGCACTTGTGGTCAGGAAAGACATTTTCACACAAACACCCCCCATGTCATGTGCTTATGCCTTATTTGTTTTCACACTTTGTGTTGTTATTCAGCATAACTTGTTTGTAATTCACTGTCACACTGGTTTCTGACTAAGAAGTGTGCATATTTTCATCTCCGGAAGATCATAACTAGATAGAATGTATTCGAAAGCTAGCGCTTCCCCCCCCCCCCCCCAGAACCAATGTCCGGCTGTTGTAGCTAATGATAGTGCTCAGTAAAAAGACAATCAGCTGCTTAAATGATCTCTAACAGGAGGAGAAAAAGGAGACAATCATTTGAGTTACTAAATGAATCACTAATGAGTATTGAGGATTCAATTCTGGAGGTGGGGGTGAAAGGCAAGACCAGCCAATGCTGTGTGATCAATAGTGAAGAAACAACAAGTGAATGCTTTCTCTGACCACATCTCTCTGGAGCTACTGTTAATACCGCAGCAATAAAATGGTCCCTGGTCACACTAACCAGATTACTAACAGGGCGGGAAAAAACAAAAGGATGAGATACTGGGTCAAATGGGCTGCGTTACACAAGGGACAGGCTGTGTTGCTGCCTTGGAAATGGCACGTCTAACTTTGAGAACAGATGTCTCAGTTATCTCTGCAGCCACTTTGATATGGACCCAAATAACCACCTTCTAACCCTCTAACTTAAAACATACCACTACATTTCTCATTTATTGCACGCAGGACTGTTATTTGGGCACGTAAGAAAAAAGAGTTTTGGTGAAAAGGAGGCCAACTGTACACCATACATACCGTCCGAGGCCTGCCACACAGTGTACGGCAATGCAGCAGCCGGGTTGCTCTCGAAATTTGGTGTTGAGCAACTTGAGCCAGTTATCCACGATCTGGGTGGGAGGAGGGGCACCATCATCAAAAGGCCAGTCCTAAAGCAGAAAACATCAATCGTCATCAAATAACTTAGTTGAACAGCACAAACATCCAGTAAGAGACTGCCACGAAAATGTATGTCAACACTTACCAAGACCTGTATCCCCTCTTTCTCTACTGGAGCCTTATCATAGGTGGCATCACAAACTCTAACCAGAGTGTTCACCTCAAATTTTTTCAGTTCCTGGCAGAAAACGTGAAAGGGTGCATTTGAGACAGAGCCCTGGGAATCTGATAATCAGCAATAACACAAACGTAAGCATACCTCGGTGAACTTGTTAAGTGTGGCGTTGGTGGGGTTGTGGGTGATGAGGAACCTCATGCGCTCGTAGACAATCTCAACTGCAGCGGGGCGGTTCATGTTGGCGAGACGGCTTTAAAAAAAAACAATTACAATACAAAACTCTTACAAAACAAAAGCGACTTTTGGCTCAGAAGTCAGCAAAAAAAAAAAAAAAAAAAAAAAAAAAAAAAAAGAAAGAAAGAAAAGAAAACCCTCAAAAAAAAATTTGCTAGGAAACGTATGTTTTCATGTAGGGTAGAATAAATAAAAATGACAACACGTGGAGGGGGGGGTCGCTCAGGAGGACAACAGGTATTCACTATGGGATGATGTACACAGAATGATAACACAAAAGAAAAGGAAAAAACAAACAAACAAACTAGTCCACAGTACTTTGGGATTTAAAAAAATAAAATAAAAATACAAAAAATACAAAACCAAAAAAGTTAATAACAAAAAATAATAACACAGAAGAAGATGAGGAGACTATCCAGGAGTCATCCAATCAGTTTACCCCATTCAGGAGAGCTGTTTGTGATTGGCTGTTCAAGAAGAAAGTAGAAAGCAAAGGTTTTTCGTATCGGTTGGGACAGGGCAGAGCAATCAGGCCAAGGGCTACGCAATATCCCAGAGGGCCTTTGGGAAAAGTCAGCAGTTCCTAGTGCGCTGGCAGTCAGGGGGGTTTCTGGGTAGCGTAGTCCCTCGGGGGGCGGCCGATTCACTTCTCCACAGAGGTGAGGTGCTGTGCCTGGCAGAACTCTCCGCTCACACACGCCATATAGGTACGGCTCAAGTCAACACAGAAACCCTGTGAAGAGAACACAGAAAGGGAGACTTAAATGTAACGAGATCGCACACAAACAGCACCCATTTATTTCAAACAGATAACCAGTGTCTGCACAAGCAGGAGGCCACCGATTCAGGTCGTTACAGAATATGATACTTGTTAAATTTGCACATCTGCAGCTGATTAATGGTAATAACCACAATACATTTTGCATATCATGATTATATTTGACTATTAGTCTGGAGATTAAATATACCACATGTTGACTTTTGAGCACTGGGTGGACAACAGTACAGATTAAAGGAGCCTTTAATAAAGCAGATATAAATCTGGAATTTCAGTTTATACAAGATTATTTTTCCTCCCCATCAAAAAGGCTTTCTATAATAACTAGGGATATATGACTACATTAAACAAGTGATTTTAATTAACAACAAACTAAAAAGGTCAAAGTTAAACATCTTCAAACATTGTTGAATGTTTTACGGAAACCACCAAAACTGCTGATCACATTCTTCAGTGCCTCCAACAGCATTTTAAAAGCTGCTGAAATGTGTGGCACTTTGCAGCCTTGCACAACACTGTTCACACGCACAATGTCAGATTAGTTCACCAAGTGTGGTTAAGTGAACTGTGCTAGCATCAGCATGCCTCTTTCCTTGCAGGTTAGCTGCCACACACTTCTGCTGAAGTTAGGCTATGCCAGATTAAACTACATACAACAATTTAGATCAAAATAACACACCAGTGTACTAGTTTATGAGTCTGTTCTTCCACATTACTCATTTACAAATCCCAATAGCAGAGTCACAGGTGGCAGGTGACTACCCAGCAGCCCAGACTCATACATACAAACCATTAGTTAATCCAACAAGTATTTCTGAATCTAACCAACAACAACACCACCATTACTGAAGTGTCTAGCCAACAAGCTCACTTCCCTAGTAATTAAAGGCATACATTTCAGTCTTGATTAACTGAAACATGATCTGCGGTCTGCTTGTAGTTGTTGTCAGTGTTTTCACTTCTCAAATATCAGCTTCTGGAATTTGCAACATAAAGGTTGTTCCATGCTGTAGAGGTTTACACATTCACAGAAGCAAAAGATCCTATTTTTGATTCCAGGGGTGGACAAATCCCCTGGGGCTGCATCAGGAAGGTCACCTGGTGCTAAAAACTCAAACATGTGGAGCTACTTGCTGGGACGACCCCCTGTGAATAACAAAGCAGCTAAAGGTAGCTTTAAAAGAACTAAAGCACAACGACAGTGTATAGACACTCAAAAATCCCCATCATGACTGTTTCTACCTTCCAGCCAGTTAATCCTGCAGTGAAATGAACGCACCTTTGGATTACATCACTGTCAATTCACCACCCGTCACCAAAATGGAAAACTAATAATATTCACAGCATGGAGTGCAGACACTTCATAACAGTGTCTTTCAGAACAGGTAATGTCTGGCCTGTAACTGGCCACGGAGCAGCTGAACTGTGCCAAGTCCTTGACAGTCTAAATCCAGCCGCCACAAACTGGCTGGAACCTTCTCAGAGCAATATGGGAGAGAGGTGGGGAGGTAGCATTTAAAAACAAAACAAAAACGGCAAGAGCTGACTATCTCTACACCTACCACACACCAGAGTGTGTGTGTCTGCGCGTGCGTACGTGCGCTAAAGAAAAAAAAGAAAAAAAAAAAAAAGGCTCGGACTTTAGCACCATGTCACAGGCAGCAGTCACAAGGTGCGGATTAACGGGTGGGCAAAGCTTCAAACAGCCCCAGCATTTCAATCCCATGCTCCCCTTTTATAAAAACTTATTTTGAATGAAACAAGACTCTGTACTCTCAGCTGCTTTATATAATACATTCAAATATTAAATAAATTGAGTGACAGCTTTTTCCATCTTTAGCCTGTCTCAAGTCAACCAGCCTGATATGTACTATCAACCACACCGCCACTACACAAGAAGTGTGTCAACCCATGGAACAGCTGCAATGGCACTCAAAGCAGCCTTGACTTTGTTTGCGCCTGTGTGTTGGCCAAGATCATCTGTGATGCCTTTAATTACCACCACTGAGCCCGACAGAAAAGAGTGTGGCATGGCTACAATCTGACAACTGAAGCCTGGACAAAAGTCGGGCAGGCTTCTAAGGGTTTTTTTTGTTTTGTTTTTTTTCCCCCCCCATCAGCTCCTAATCCTCCAGAAATGAAAAGGACAGATAAGTGGAGAGACGGGGCAGCTAGCATGTGCTTTTCACCTGTGAAACCTGACTGAAAAGGAGGAGAGCAGACTAAGAGACTGGAAAAAATAAAAAATAAATAAAAATAAATAAAAGAAATTAAAAAAAACTCCATCAAAGAACAAAAGAACCAGACACGCACACAAATACACACCAAGGACACCACAATGACAGCTTATGCTAAAAGGATGAAAAGCAACTGGATTGTGGATAGCTGCTCAGATGGACCAAGTGACTTCATACAGTCTGTGTTCCAAATGCTGCCACAAGAAGGGTTACAGGTGTGTGTGTGTGTGTGTGTGTGTGGGGGGGGCAGATGGGAAACCCCATTTTAGAATTAGCACAAGTGTATGCGAACTAAAGCACCTCAGGGCCAGGTGCAGAACATGAGGTGTGGCTAAGCAGCAAGTATTACGCTAAATGCAGTCTCAGTCGAGCTAAATTCAGGCGCTTCATGTTTTTGTTGCAATCCCTTCTCACCGTACTCACTACCTAGAGCTGTAATGATTACATAATTCACTTGTTGATTGACAGAAATCTATTACGTTTCTGCTATTTTGTTTGTACGTTTCTATTTGATTTAGATTCTATTTGTGCCGTACGGTCAATAGTACACACAGGCAGCTTTGTTTGTGCAGATAAGACCAGTGCATGTGCTTTTTAAATGAATTATTAAGTGATCATTCATAAGTTCTTCCTCTGTGAATATTTTATTAACAAAGCACTTTGTGATCAATAAACAACAACAACAACAACAACAATACAATGAGCAGCGTAAGGTGAATTCCAACGTCATCGTTATAGGCGATGTCGGCACAGGAAGCAATTCCAGGCCCGAGACCACAGAGTCTCTGACATAAGGTACATAAAGCAAAAAAATAAATAAATAAATGAAAAAAGAAAGAAAAAGAAAGAAAAAAATAAAAAATAAAAAAAAGTGAAAAAGGCAAGGGTCCCGTATTGAATCTAAGCTTTGAGGTGAAAACAAATGACAGCAAATGCGCAAACTTTCAACTCAAACCCAATAGCCATACCTGGCTATTTGTCACCTATTCATAAATTGCCTTACATAACAGAAGATAAACAAGAAAGTCGGAAAGATGAAGAAAAGTTTTGGCCACCAGTTCTGACTAAGCCTTTCAGAGGAAGTAAGCAAACTGTGGTAACACTGGGCCTGCCCAGCTGCTGCCCAGTCTGCCATCACAACATTGTCGGGAATGCATGCAAATTACTGTTGAAATTTGCAAACTGGTTCTGCAGCTATGCACTGCTTAGATCAGGGAAGACGGAAGAAAAAAAATGCACAGAGATACACACCAAATGTGTTTGTACAAGCCAAGTATGTTTAACCACACAGGAAACGAGCAGCCGTCGACAGAAAAACCTTCAAACTGTAGACCGAAAGCGTGTTAACGATCTCTCTAGTCACTTCGACATGAATGGCTGGTATAACTTAGTGGAAATGTTGTAAGAATGCTAGGACAAACTACTAATTAAAAAAAACAGGCTAAAAATGTTTAGCCTGTATTTTGCTAAATACAGGCTAAACATTTTCTGCAGCTGCTCTGCCACAAAACAGTGCAGCATACACAATTTCACAAAATAGATATATGTAATACAAATAGAAAAAGAAAGTTCTAGAAGGTGAAGACAGCCTGAAATCATCAGAGCTCATGATGCTAAGCTTTTCCTGTCTGGTTAACCCCAATTTTATTTACAAATACAAACTTAACCAATACCATTTTGTTTGTATAAATTGGCAGCAAATGAAGCAAATAAAATTTCATTGCCATTTTTAAACCAGACCAAAACACCTACTACATGTGAGAACCACATTCAAAATCATCAACGAACATTACTTTTTAAAAATTGTATTTAACTAAGATTGCAAAAATTACTAAATTATCTAAATGTGAGATTATTTTATGAATACTAGAAACAGTATTATAAAGAACTTGGGCTTACAGCTGGCATTTTGCACATGCGTGTCCATGTATAAACATATATTCTAAATTGGGAGAAAGGTCACTGAGTAAAGGCAGAGGCCCACACAATGGCTCAGAGAAAGCTCCCTTGGTGCCCTGTTCAACATCACGTGTTCACTGTTGGAACAGGGCTGTTGGAGCAAGAAACAGGGGAAAAGGACTGAGGCTGGATGGGAAGAACTTCCCAAATTGATTGGTCCTCACCAGAACCCTCTTAAGAGTAACTAAGGCAAAGCAACGGTAGACAGCGAGTAAGACTGTGAGGACGAGAGAGCGAGGAGTTCAAGTATTAGCTGATAAGGACTGCAGTATCTCAGAACAGAAAAGGACACGCAAACCTAAACAGGTGATAAAAATGGCAAAAGAATGGGAACCAGGGTGTGGGTATCCTGCAGCTGCTAACTCATTTTCTTTTTTTCTGCTTGATTCATCAAACTGTCTGGTGAAATACGAAGTCAAGTCAGACATAAAACAAACTAAATGAATATGGCATTATCCTGTAGTGCAAGATAAGTGGTAACTAAGCTCAGAATATCAACAATAAAACGCTGCAGGTGGCAGCTGTGAAGTTATCACAGCTTAAGTGCATGAAGAGTAAAGTGCTACAGTGGGAGTGCTAATTAAAAGGCTTTCGCCATGTTAAGGATTTTACTGCAACAAGACTCCATAACTGCAAAGCTAAAGCTGTGAGAAGCTCTTGTTGGCACTTGATAGCTATCAGGTGGGCCGTCTCCATGACTCTCCCACCAGGACTACTATACACACACGCACGCACGCACACGCACGCTGTTCACATAGTGTAGCTAGCCACAAGCTTAGGAGTGGGTGAGGTAGGCTGCTCTAAAATTAGAAAGACAAATACATCAACACACAGAAGTGAGACATGGAATACCAAATGACGAAACAGACTTTTTATACAAAATGTCTGAGTACATCCTCCCCCCATGGTGAAAAATATTAGTTTTACATGCATCCCAGTCTGGTGGTTTGAGGTTAGCTTAGGCTCTCCGTCTTTTACTGACGCTTTGTCTGGAGCCAGACTGGGCATGACCAGACTGTACTGCCTTGAAGCAGCTTGAGGCCTAATTTTTGCCATGAGAGCCAAGTCGAAAAGTACAGGAGCACACCTGTCATGTGAGGAGGAAAGGGTGAGAGGGCAAGCTGGAGGAAACCATGTTCACTGACATGACAGCAACATGCAATGATAATGAAAAAAAAGCTCTGATACACTCACCTACATGCTTGCTGCACCCACCTCATTCTTAGAATGCCTTCACAAATAATACGACACTTTGTATTGACAGCAAAGTACTAAATTCTCCCTTTACCTCTCTGATATGACGGGCACTGATGTGAAACTCGAGAAGATTGAGAAGCGCTGACAGCTGCAAACAAACGTAGAGAAACCACGAACCAGGAGGAGCACAACCGGAGCCAAGTATCATAGAGACCTGCCTTCATTCCTGTGGCCTTCATGAGAGCCAAATAAAAGATAACTAATATACTTGGAAATGTCAAAGAGGACAGAGACAAAGAAATAGTACCACGAAGAAAGCCAGCAAGATGTCATTTGAAGAGACATCCTGTAAGGACATAACAAGAGATTAGCAAGATTAGAACAAGAGGGGAAAAGAGCAAAAAGAGTACAGAAGAGAAACAAAAAGGCAATGGGTAAAAACTAGCTGAGATAAATCAGAGGATCACCCAATGGTCCAGCTGGTTCCTAGTAGTGACATCAATACAACCGATAGGCTGGGTGGGTGTATGTCACCTCAAACTGGAGCAGCCCTAACAGTGTTCATACCAAAAACCCAAGATGAAGAAGAAAGCACTACACTCACTACAGCACTACTGTTACTGTAAGACAGTGCTAAGAAGGGGAAAAAAAAAAAAAAAAAAAAAAAAAAAAAAAAAGAGATAAATAATGAAAAAGCAAGAACTTAATGCTTTAGTGGGAGAGAAAAGAGTTGATACAAACAGCCGTACTAGCACACACACCCCAACCTTTAGAACTTAAAAAATAATAATAATAATAATAATGATAAAAAATAAAAAAAATAAAAAAATAATACACTTAAGCCAATTACAAATTACCTGCAGACCTTTGGTTTACTTGTGGGTGGGTGTCAAACTCATATGTGGAGCAAGAGTAGGTTATGGTTATTCATAGCGAGCTTTGATGATTGTCCGTTTTCCAAGATGAAAATGTTTACTGTATGGACCACTTATTTAACACTGTAACAAAATATGCTCCCCCAATATTATATTATATCACAATCACCCTTCCATTTATTTTACATGTCACATGCTGGGTAAAAACCAATCATGAAAAACAAGGGTCTAGCCTTCAGGTGCAGCTGCATGACGACTGTTTTTTCCTGTTATTTTGTTGTTGTTTTTTTAAATAACCCTGCCAGCTGGACCGGGAGAGGAGAAAAAAAAAAAAAAAGAAAAAAAAAAAAAAGAAGAAGTAGTAGTTAAAGGGTTCCCCCCCCCCCATTTACACGAGACTAAAGCTTGTTCATCTTGTTACAATGAAACATTCTACCAGAAAACCTCAGGTCCTTTTCCTCTAGCAGAACAATGTCCTCCACCACGCTGCAAAAATTTCTCAGGTTCCCCCAACTCCTCAAATCCCAATTCAATTGAAGGACCACAGCAGGTGCCAGATAAAGCCCATTACACAAGAAGCCCCAGCATGCAGGACCCAAATGATATGCCGAAATTGTTCCATATGTATGTACGTGTTTCAAAAAAAAACAAAAACAAAAACAAAAAAAACCACTTCATTGGCATTTTATGATGGTGTCTATCAAACTAATTCAGTGGATTGAGAATTTGTGCTACAATGGGGGAGGAGGAACAAACAAACAAAAAAAACATTTTCTAATAATTCCAAGGACAACGCAATACCCATGTCAGTACAGGTTATGGTGACAGGTCACCAAAGTATTCAACAAACAGTACAAACATTAAAAAGAAATGGGCAGCACAACACGCCCTTGTCATCAGTCACGCTTGAAAAAGCAAAGACATACAGGCAAGCAAGCATGCAAGTAAACATGTGCACAAAACTACAAAAAAACAAAAAACACCCCCCCCACAAAACCCTACTCTAGTTCAGCTTCTACCCCCCTTTTTGCCTCACCAGTCCCTTCCCCCCCCCCTTCATAGTGTAACAAACAAACCAAAATCCCCAGACATGCTTGAACAAGACTGTATTAAGGGAGGGTGGCCCGTATGCAAAAACTCCACTGGGAACTCCAATAGTGATTCCAAACTGTTGTTGTGCCTCCCATGAGCTGCACACTCCTGGGGATTTTAGAAAGAAGAGGCTCAGGCTGGAGGTGGGAAGAACTGGTGTGCGCCCATTCAAAACGTTTCTGAGAACAGGAAAAACATTTCTTCACCTGCCATGCGGGTTGAGGTTGGAGTATCAAAGCTGGATTATACAGCAATGCGTAAGCCATTTTTCCTAGTACTACCAGCACAAGTGCAGAGCAAAATATTGATAGGACAATACGTGTCATTAGTTGAAAAACACTTAAGGATATTCTGGTGTTAAAGTTAACCAACTTGGTGAAATCAATGGGAAAGTGAATTAGAAATCTAATCAATTGAATTGACCAACTGAGAAGTAATAACACAAACAATACAATGATGTAAATAAAATACTGAGGTATTATACGTCATGAGAATTGATAGAATAACAGGACAAAACATTTGTTGTTTTCAGGCTGATTGAGACATCGCCGGCCCTTGAATCCTTATAATCAGGATGTGAATCACAGCCGGTCATGTCTGTGTTTACCTGTGTCAAGGTGGCACTGCACAGACATTGTAACAAAGACCTGTGGTGTGTTTAGTTTGAAAAAAAATAAAATAAAAAAAGCAAAGATGGGTATTTTAAAAACCAGACTAAACCTCAGGGAAAGGCACCTGCTCTCCCTCTCTCCATCAAAAAGTAAAAGTGCTAACAGCAAGTGGAAAGGAAAACATTCCTGTTGTTAAAACCTGTGTGTGGATTGCCACGGTTTCATCAGGCTACAAATAGGTTGGGTTAAAGAATGGCCCTCTATGAATCTGTCAGCCAGCCAATACGCATATATCCTCAGGACTGCCCAGCAGCTGGACTCCTCAATCCACAGCAGACCCTCTTTAAAGGGTTTATAGACTCACTGAAACTCACTAAACTTGCTTACATGCTTTTAATTTTCAAACAGTATTGAAAATACATGAACTGCCAAAAGGTCTAGCACCTGTGTAGCAACTGTCCCAGAAAAAATAAATAAATAAATAAAAAAAATAAAAATAAAATGCACCTCTCCGGTATAGATGATCATTATATAAAAACTAGTTCTGTGCCCATTCAGGATGCACCCATTCTAACTGGTTCGCCTTTGATATGGCTGCTTTCATCAATCATCATAAGGGGTGTAACAAGACTCCAAAACCATGGTTAGGTTCATACTTGAGTTTCTCCCCCCAACCCCTCTTTTTTAAAATCAGAGGCCACTTGATCGCCATAAATATTTGAAGCTCAGTTACTCTGATACATTTGCATTTCCTTATCTGAGCATGCTTCAAATATTACAGCTTTCGCCCCATTAGCACGTGCTAACTAGGCCTTTAAATTGTATAGCGGTTGATATGGCTCCACGTATATCTTGTATAACTCAAGTCTAGGATCGATTGCTTAATTATATTTTTAAATTACTCAATAAAACCCATTTAGACAAAAAATAAATATCAGAGATCTGTCTTAATATTTTAGTACTGTAGCTAATCATCATGCAATTGCTAAGGCACTGTTATAATATTAATAGATTCTATTCATCAAAAGCTGCTCATACTGGACCTCAAATTAAAAAAAGATGACTGTGACATGCATTCATTTAATCACTCTATAGCAATGCTTCTTAACTGTAGAATCAGTAGTTTTATTCAAGCATCCATATAAAATGGTTATGGCATGGATTCATTTCATCACTGGACTAATGCGTAGTTAATATAAACGCTGACAAATACTCTGGGGAGATGAAAATGACTCAGGATTGGGATAGTTTCCTCATTCACACACAGTCCTTACAGTAAAATAAAAACAGAAAAAAAAAATCATACACCATAATTGGGTGACATGATGCAACATTAGCATAATAGCAGTAGTGCAGCAGTACGTTTTTAAATGATTGTGACAAACATCTAGAAAATACATTTTAAAAGAGTGCATTTGCTTTGTTTGTAAATAATTATCATGCTAAGGTGGTAAACAGGATGGTGTTTTCCTGTTACAGTTGGAGTGGTTAAAAGCGCTTTGGTATGTCTCTTATTTAAGCCTTTAGGGAAAGGTGATATACTGGTTAGGCAAGGCATTTTCCAGTAAGTAATGTTTAAAGACAAATGCATTGTTAGGACTTAATAATTATAGAAAACAACAAGAACAACAACACTGATGTAGGTAAGTCATGGGACTTCACATCATAATCACCTGTCACTACACATTTTCCAAGAACTGCCCATCTAACCTCATTCAAACTGTGGCAGCACTTTTCTATTTATCCCAACAATAACCACTGAAAGTAGACCAGTCAGACACTGATGCTGTCCAACCATTTTCAGGCTTTAATCCATGCCCCCACCCCCTGCAACCCTGAACTGGTTAACTGAAAGATGACTGGTTGCAGGTTAACAGCTAGATCATTTCCATAAGCACAACTCACGATTCTGCTGGTCTGTCTGAACCATAAACAATCCGTGATCCTGGAATATTTTCCAATCGTAGAGCAGTCTTCTTCAGAAACACCTGGTTAGACGTACATACTGTAGAACAGAAGCTGCATTGTTTACTCACGGTACCAAGACAGCTAATTCCTCTTTGTAATTACATCACAAAAATCACTACTGATAAGCTATAACAGATTAAACTGGCAAGCGACAAATTTGCTTAACTGGTCAAATGGACTGGTTTCCAAAGCAACTCTGATCTAATCCTCATAAATACTGACTAAAACATTTTTAATGGCTGGGAGTAACTTAGGCACATTTATTAAGTGTCTCTTGACAAACCATGGACCTTGGTAAACCTTGGTACTCTAGTATAGAATAGCGCTAATACTGCTGACCTTTATAAAAAGGGGAAGCATTTTTACTTCTTAAAACTTGCAAATCACACAAAGAATACACTCGTGATTTTTCAGAACAGTGACAGCAAAAGTTAGAAGAAGAAAAAAAGAGGATGTCAAATGCAGCTGCCATGTCTACTTATTTTGCATCTTGATTAGATCTACTTACTGGCAGCCAAGTATGTTATGTTGTGAGCAGGTGTAACTTTTGACAGAGCTTATTATAACTGCTGTGCAATAGCCCTTAGAGCTTGTGGTGTACAAGTCTATATGAATTATTTTTACAAGAACATTTCCTCATTTATATTTCTGAAAGTATAAGAGTTTTAAGATATTTGAATAAAAATATAAGTGTAATTGTCAGTGTTGCTTTTAAATGCCAAGCTTATTTTGCTGACATTGTCATAAATGGGCAGTCTCTTTCCAATCCCTATTCAGAACAGCAGGTTAGCTCTCTGTAGCCCTAAAGCACAAGAGGTAATCTTCCTGCAGGGAACTTGCTGTACTGCCTTTTTTTTGTCTGTGTAAACTGGGTTTGAGAGAGGGAGGTATGGGAACATGTAACCCCCACCCTCTATGTCCATGAACAGACGAACACCCACAACACATGCACTTGCACATGGCAAAGCCCACTTATCACACTGCTTTGCTGCCTCTGAGTGAGCACAGATAAACAGTGTAACGATCAAAGGCTTCTGATAGAGCTTAGAGGGGGAGGGCAAAGACTGATCCATCTCTGGAATACACTGAAAGAGACCAGGGCTCAGCACCTTAGAAATGGGAATGAAAAGGTTGAAAACATTTAAACAAAGGTCTGTTCTACCCTCACATAATTGGCCTACGTCCACTTTTAATCAGTTTTCACAAAATAGGAAAAAAAAAAAAGAAAGGAAAAAAAAAAAAGACTGCCCAATTATATGTTAAACAAAAAACACTTTTTCCCTGCGATTTCAGTGAGAATCAAAAGTGCAAATACACAAAGGAAACTAATAAGAGACAAAAGGTGGTAATATAAAGTGTTTGTGCCAATTGCGTGCGTCAACAAAGGCTGGGCAAGTTACCAAATGATACAAGATTGAGATACAAATGGCAGGAGCACCAAATCTACTTCTGAGATTGTGGACCAGCTCACCAACTGAAAAATCCATGGTTTGAAAAATAGTAAATAACAACAATGAGGTACCGCAGAGATTTCTACTTACAAAATCTCCAATGCTTGGATGCTGCGGATCTAAAAAAATACAGCAAATTTTTATGGTGTGCATACAGAGATGAACTAGCAAAAAACGTTAGTGGGGAGTTCCAGTTACAGATCAGAAAACTTTAAACCGTTTGTACCCAAATTCGTTACACATTTTCCCGAAGTTTTAAATGACCACTGGAAGACTTTTAAAACTCATCCATTCATAACAACTCAGATGCTGATTACAAAGTTCAGCATTCATCAGGCTGACGTCACCATCTGCACTTTGACTCCTCCATTTTAAAGTTAAATTGTGGAGTCTTGGTTGCAGAAAACTTGAGGAGCAATAACCAATTCCAAATACAAAAATCACATTTGTTTACAAGAAAACTCTAAACCTTCAGTACCTTTACGGTTCTATTTACATAGTATATAATAATAATGTGTGTAATAGTTGCCATTACCAAATATGACTCCAAAGACAAGGCAGTAGTTTTCTGGCTTGATCTGGAATATGGGTCGCTGGACTATATTGAGCCATCTGAGCGCCTTTGATAAGTTATAATCTCATCTCACAATCCTAAATCTGCTCCAGGATGACATTTCTCAACACAGACAGAACACAAAGCAGCAACGAGACACACCTTGACCTGCATGCTAACATGTGAATTACGCACTGAAAGTCAGCATAAAGACGCATTTTAACAAGAAATCTAAAGTGCTGTAGCCAAAGAGTCAACTATTCATGGAATTATTTTTTAAGTATTTGTTCGGTTTTCAATTCTGGAATTCAATTGTTCACCTTTTTTTTTTTTTTCCTCTCTCTTTTAAACACACAGAAACCTAATCTCATCACTACTTCCTTTAATTTAGAATCGTGATGCAGTAAACAGTCTCATTTACCTCACTGTTCCTAATTGAGCAACACTGTCACTCAATTTGGCAAATTTTTGCCGTGTATCAGAAGCAAAATGTTGACTCATTTTCTCTGAGGGATCACCGGAGGGTGCCAAAAAATTAAATAAATAAAATTAAAAAAAAAAAAAAAAATCACAGCACAGCAATTACAACAATCAATACCAAATTATTTCTATAGTGACTTTTTTAATGATTAAAAACATCTACCCCTTCTTGCTGGACAAAGTTCTGAACATTTGCTGTGGTCACATCTTCTGCATACTGGCCACACAGCTAGTATGCAGAACATGTAGCTATTAATAAGTATAAGCTGCCACTGGCCTCCCTAATTGTTGGTCCACAAATAGTGAGGCTGTTTTGTGCTGACCATTTCTAAATCTACAAAAAAAAAAAAATAATAATAATATATATATATATATATATACACACACATATATATATACACACACATATACATATATATATACACACACACACATACACATACATATATATATATACACACACACACACACACACACACACTTTTTACTTCCTTTTCTGGAAATTTGGAAGGCCATAAATATTCACAATAATGCATTTCTTATTAATTTTATTGCTTAATGTGACAGTAACCAAAGACCGATTAAAAACATTTGCTAGAATAACCAACAGTAAGTAGAACTCTAAGACTGCCAAGAACAGTGAAAGCTTCTAGTTCCAGTCAATTCATTATACAGAGTTCCAAAATAAGAGCTAATACAGACTTGGAAAAATACAGATAAAAAAAAATCTCATTTCATTTTGATTGTGATGATTTTTTTCCCCCTCTAGCATATATGGGTAAACAAATAACAGGCTTTCACAATTGGTGCATCCTTAAGAACAGGCAAGTTAAAATACAAGGTGTTCCTTCAACATTCCAGCTAACAATTACTTCCACTCTAGCAAATAACTGACAGCTGCTCCTGTAGAAGTTAACTGCCTTGTTGTTTAAAGGCACAATGGTTCTTGTTTACAAGTGTGCCAGGCTTATGGGTTCATTTAGCTATAATTGATATGTGCAAGAGTCAATTCATGACAGATTTACAATTTAAAAAAATAAAAATAGAAAATAACCCAACATTAAGAAAAGTAAACTTCCAGGACTGTCTAGAAGTCCATTTCTGTGCCGAGACCAACGCTCAGCAACAGACTGAGCCAGTAAAGAGAATGTCTGCTCGCATTTTTGCCGGGAGGTGCTGATCCCACCACAACATCAATTCTTCTGACATTTGGAAACCAACTGCCTTCTGACAGCAGCATCGGGGGATGCCTGTTGCCATATCAACAATTATCCCTGTGGTAGCAACAAGTGCTCCTGCGGGGAATATGGTGTCTCTTGATAAGAAATCAAAAAGGAGCAATGGTGCTTAGTAAATGCTCACAAAGTAAAGCTAAAGAAGACCTAAGAGTGCAGCAATAATGAGAATTAACGCTTGTTTATATGCTGTCATCAAGGAACTTTTTTTTCTCAACTAAAAACCAACAGCCCCTAACAGAACCATAAATCACCTTATGATCTCAATTTAGCTCATGGTAGCAAATCCATCTTTTTTGAGATTATAGCCACAATGAACACACTAGTTTGCGAGAGGCACTCACGGGGTGGGGGTGCCAGTAACACACACACCAAAAAAAAAACAAAAAAAAAAAAAAAACAAAAAAAAAAACACCTAGGCAATGGGCAAACAGAGGGTTTGTTGTCTGCTTCAAAAATAGCACCGTTTTTAAAATCTGAGAAAGCAAGCACCTACACACAGCTGCTCAAACAACAATAACACATATTACTATTGCATGTTCTGGCACAGAACTCCGTGTTCCCCTGTTAACTGCAGCTCTGACAGCTGTAGCTAAACAAGGCAGGTGTAAACACAAAAAACAAAGGAGGATCCTATTCCTACCTGTTGCTATAGTTTCAGCGGGAACCCCTGCAACAGCAATCTAGGAGAGGTGTCAATCTGTGAAACACTGCCAGTGCCACTGAGCCTGCGCCTTTGCTTTACCCCAACACTGTGGCAACAACAGTAAACACTGTGCCGATCACTGCATGATTCATTAATCCACACACTTTGCAATAAATGAGCTACTCACAAAAAGGTGCCCACTAATGCGTAACTACATATGGGCTTCACTTAATCGCTTTGAAAAGAGGTAGCACAAACAGTGGCCAACTAATCTTAGCTTGCCACTTTATACCAATTTCAAAACAACTTCTACTGCAGCCAAAGATAGGAGTGAGCCCATTGTAAAACCAAAAACGTCGTGTTCCATTCCCACCACAGATAGGGAGAGTAGCTAAATTTTAAAATGTGTTTAAGCAGTCAGTATGGAATGGCCTCCTCTGCTCTACCTTTCAACACTCAGTCACCCCCCTGTGGCTTGATGGGCTGAAAGCCAGCAGGCTACAACATAGGTGTTCTTCTCCCCCAGTAACACTCCTTTGTAGGCTGATATCAAGTTACTGCACACTGGGTTCACCTTTCACAGTTACAGTAACCAAGGCTGAGAACTTCCCATCTTGTCACAGGGCATTTTCTTTGCTCCTAGTAGGCATAAATTAGCAACCAACCAGCATATTAAGTCTTTAAACAACAAGTTTGATTTAGCTGAGAAAATAGCAAAACTCAAATAAGGATAATTCAAGTTTGGCTTACAAAAGTTACAGGTAATAGAAGTTTGCCTTGCAGAGTTGGATCACAAAAATGAGTGCCCACCCAAGCAGTATAGGGCTGACTTTAGCTGAGGGATGTGCTATATAAGCAGATTGAGTGAGAGTTGCTATTTCTAGATTGGCCAGAGCATCATGTGTCAATTAGCTACAAAATAAAGCGGGTCATCTGTTCAAACGACCTACTTCCACAAAGAATAAAATGCCAGTGGAGTCTGAAGACTGCAAAGCATTACAATACTGAAGTTGTGAAAGTCTAACCTTTTATGAAGCAAGAGTATAGACCTTATTGATTACATTACTCACTGCAACTTTCTATTATTTCTGTTGTAGTGTCCCAACATTCCCTTAGCTTTTTTTCCTGAATGCAATCACTCATCTCATCCTATCAACAGGCAAACCAGGTCACCTTGCAGTGACTCATAATCGGGAGTATATAATTAGCTTACCTGTTACACCAGTTACTGATTGACTCATCCGCCCTGTTGGTAGGATGGCTATTCACTTGTATTAGCCGCCCACTAGAATTTACTACCAGAGGGGAGCCTCAAATCAGTGGAAGGTCATAAATTGAAAACTGAGAGGCATGGGAATGTGCCGCGGCCTTTAGTGTCACAGCTGCTCTAGTCAACTTCCTCCCGAAATGCATTTCCTCATTTCACTTCAACCCACATGGCTAAATGGTTGGGCGCTTGCTGTTTTAGGAAACCAGACGAGGCTAAATTATAGACCCACCTAACTCCAGTGTTGGCCATTTTTTTCTCTCCTTTTTTCGTCGAAACCGAGCAAATTTTCCGACTCCAACCAGACAGCAAGCAATAAAGACAAGGAGCACGACAGTCCAGTCCAGTAGCCGCGACGACAAACAAACAGACATGACAAATCGTTTGTCGGTTTAAGAAAAAAAATAAATCAACCCGTCAGCCTGGCAATTGGCCTTTAGCATATGGGTGAACTATACTGCAGGTCAAGATTTTGTCACAAAGGGCGGAAGGCAGCTGGCTAGCTTAGTCGCCATATAGTTACCACGCAGCTTTCCACAACTACAAATAACTCAAGCATCTTATACACAACAGTAGCACTACTAGCCAGCACAATTGTTAACGTTAACACAAGTATTCATTGCCAATATGATACACGTTGTTCAGAAGAAATTCTACGGTAACCTGTACACCCTTGCACCGTGTAGCGCTAAGGTAGCGCTAGCACTTGTGGTATTCCGAACGACGGTCAGTTTAGAAAACACCACGTTATGAATACAACTAAACGTATCCTGTTCTAAAAGAAAAACACAAGCTATGACATAGTCGTGTTAGTAGTCCTAATGCTAGTCAGCGATTTTCTTCTTTAAGGAAAAAGCCATAGCCGCGATAGCAAGCTAGCGCAGCTATGTTAGCTAGCGGGCTAGCTAACGCACTTTGCTTTTAGCAGCAATCTTTTAGACCAGCAGCACTGCAACAATCAAGACAAAGGTAATTGACTCAAGTGTGGATATCACGGATGTCTGAGGCAGTGAGAATGAACATTCATACCTTTAACGGGATTTTCAACACCGATTGTAGCACACGATTAAACCGTCTTAAGCTTTGCTCTGCGAGCTACCATTAACGTGGCTACATACTGGACACTATTCTCGGACGACTCCTCATGCAACTTACTTTGGCTTGCCCGGCAGTGTGGCGATCACCTAACATATGGAACTCAACTTTTCAGTGGGCTCTAGCGGATCTATAGCACTAGAATTACATTCAATCAACGCAGAAAGAAGTTCCCAGAGGTTTGCTGAGATCTTTTAGTCATTGAGTACTTACAAAGAGCAAGCTGAACATTGAAATCCCGTGACTACCCCGGAGAAAGTGGAGGGAGTGCAGAAAGCGCTGTCAGATCGCCTTTTTGTTCCTCTTTAGTGTGGCAGCCTGAGATCTCGTCGGAGGTCGGGAACTGTTGTCGGGGAGGAGCCTCCTCCTCAGTTTGTACAAGACCTTCAGGGACCGTCGGAAAAATGTCGACCAGGCAGTGCGAATTAATAGTCAACAAAATGAGGGCCACCTGAGAAATCTGCAAACCTCGGAAAACTTTAAACGACAGACGCGTGTATCCCAGATCATCCTAGCATTTTTTTCTTGTTTGTTTGAGTGTTTCCTCGTCACCAATTTAACTATCAGGAAGCGGAAACTGGAATAAAGTTTAAGTGACATGCATGGCAACGTCTGAAGGGATTAGCTTCAAGGTCGTTCCTCACTTTGCTTTAGTGTAGGTAACTTTTCATATCTTCTATTACTTCTCTCTATAACAGCACATGTATGTGCATCAGGTTGTATCTGCGGTCACTGCGCCAGAATTACCGGGATCTCTCGAATGCAGCATGGATGGTCTGACGTCAGCACGACGTAAGAAGAATCCGGTTGACTGATGACAGCTCACCATGGTGACGACAGTTCCAGCAAGTAATAGCACCATATTGTCCCTGAACTCATGGGCTGTTTTTTAAAAATAGATTTTATTCTTATCTAAGCACATTTTGGATTGGCTACAAGAACCGTTTTGTTTCGAAAAGTACAGACTGTTGAATCGCCTCCAGTCACGCATCAGAGTTAGTTTAGTTGTTTTAATTAAAAGCCAGCTCATTCATATGTTTGTTTATCCACATTTAATGTAGTTATCTATCCATCCATTTATACTCTTCTGCTTACGTGATAACCCATATATTCAACATGCAAAATATTTATGCAAAGATATGTGTTGCTTCCATCTACATCCAGCGAGCTGACCTGAAAAGGAAAAGTCTACCTGTTCCTCTTTTCAGTCCTAAACTTACTATGCAATCACCCATCTCTCTGAGGCCTGAAACGCTGTTTATAATTGTATATCTCCCTCTAGTGTCAGTTCTTTTACGTGCAACAGATTGCTCCGCACACGAGCTACTGAATTTTTACTAAGTGTTACTGATTTTTTTTAAGATGTAGTAGTAGCCTCTGTATTCCAGTTAATATATATTTTCTTTGTTACATAACCATACAACAGAAAGTCAATGAAGTTTCACGCCAGCATCCAAGGCATTTTTTTCTTTGTTTTTATTGACGTGGTATCAATACAATCAAGTACTGTAGATTTTGTATAAGCAGACAAACATTTTCAATCAAAAAGGAGTGCATTTTATACCCAAATTCTATTGCATAGTGCACACAATAGCCTTGTAAGACAAAAAAAAAACTATACGTTGATACATTGTACATTACACAAATAGAAAATAATACAAATAATCCTTCACAAACAACTCTAGAATGCTAACTACAAGTTGTAAATGCTCTTAACTCATCGATGCTGTTAAATACCATTTATATGTCCCAGGCTTCGGTGGTCAGTTTTGGCATCCCTATTAAATTATCATAAATGTATAAATACATCTTCATTAATTTCATGTGCAAATGGGAATGGCCGTTTGTATACTGAAACTAAAACAAACATATATCCCTTAAGAACCGAAGCAAGGCTTTTGTGATTTTTTTTTTCTTTTTTTTCCTAATAAAGAAAAACAAAACATTTGCGGTACATGGATCTCAGTGACACTTGTTAAATGATTTGCACACAGAGCAAACTCAGCAAGCAAGTGACATTGTCTAAGAAAATATGAGGACAGAGCGTAACAGCCGCATGTAACTCTCATCACCGTTTCACCGTGTGTCGAAAAAGAGGTGATTCAAAAAAAAATAAAAGGCAACATACAGTACATAACGAGACTGCTTTGTAGACTCACATAGCAACAATGATACATAGCAGTTGTCGATGTGTTCATGTTATGAGACAGAAAGGGCTAAGAGTAAGTGCATTACATAGAAATAGAAATACTGATTAAGCCTTATCCTCACACTAATTTTCCAAAGCGACGTGAAGAGTTACTGTTTATGCACTGTGACCCACCATAAAACAGTCAAACATTATACATTCATTCTAATGGGAAGGCTAAATGTTTGGCACCATGCTCGTGTACATTGACATTCTTCCATCATGATGTAAGGTAGTCATAATTCAGTGTTTACGAGCGTCAGGGCAGCACAAGTTAGATAGAAGCACCAACCTTTGTTTTGTTTTGCCTAGATTTTATTATCTTTTGTGATTCGTAACTACAACTGGTGAATAAACATTTTGTACATTTCATAGTATGTCTTTTTTTATGTCTTTTTAAAAAAAAAATTGCTGGTTCGTGACTTGGCACAAAGTAGTTATTGCACGCCTTTACACCTTTCATCTTTAGAGTGTTGTAAAGTAAATCTTCTACAAGATTCTCTTTAAAACAAAAAACACAACTCAAAATCTTCTGGTGGAACACTGATGGGACTGTAAGCCGTTCCTACAGTTTTGTAACTTAATTTTAGTTTATTATTATCCTCGCTAACGTTTTCGGGACCTGAACGCCAAGGGAACATTGTGACAAATCCGCACACACAAACGCACGCAGTGACACAGTGACGGGCTGAAGGGTATACCTACTAAGCATACAAGTGCACGCATGCACAGAGTGGATCTTTAATACTTCATCCAACAGAAATGAATAAACACACCTCTGACCTACCACCTCTCCCAGAAATCTGGCGTGGTTTTGTTAAAATGTTACACAACCTGCATTTCACAATCTTCAGGCCCCAGTCAGACCCTTTCACTTATTTATGGACTAAAGGCAAATTGATTCTCATTTCCAGCCGTGCACTTTGACATTATCCGGTTCTGAAACATCCTGGCCACAGATGTTACACTAAGCTCAGCAGTTAAGCAATTTTTGACACATTTGATTTAGAAATAACTAGAAAATCCTGTCATTCAGAGCTACAAATGATTAAAAATTGCTCTTATTTGCCTGACATCTATCACAAACAACACAGAAACTGGCAGTGAAGGACGTAATTGAATTGTTGTTGTTGTTTACTTATCCTTTTGCCTCCTTGTTTTCTCAGCAGACTCAGGTTTTCAAAATCTTTGTGGATTTTGCATCATGTTGTTAAAGGATTATATTTTTTTTCTAATGTGGCAGTGCAGACGGTTCCCTTGGAATCAGGGAAAGGGTTTTTAATGACATTAGAAATCAGTGATGTGATGGTTAAAATGTGTGAACAGGATGCCTGGGATAGTGATGAAACCAGATCAACAGAAGGAAAACAGAAGGAAACAGGCCATTGAATCAGCAGTATGTGTGTCCTTACTGTCCATTTGTCCATAGACACTATCTATTTTCTGGCCTGTGAACACTGACTGTGTACATTTTTAACAATGTCCTAAAGAATGATGGTGGGGGGTGATGCAGGGGTCTTGCTTGGTGGTGCTGATCTATTTAAAGGGCAATTTAATGGTGTCTACCTCGTTAAATGTGAGGTCATGTTTATTTGTAGAATTAATTGTTCTGAACTGCATGTAAACTAAATTACAAGAAAGAGGAAGACCTATTATTTGAAATTTGTAGGTTACTAAATGCATAGTGAAGCAGAGAAACTCCCTGAACAGGTGCATATGTTCACTATCATTAAATATATCTCACCCTAAAACCAACTGTTGCTGAGTTCAATCACAACTTTTTTTTATGTAGCAACAATTTAAAATCCTAAAAATTTCAGTAAAACTTAATAGTAACACACCACACCAAATACTTCGTTTTGGTATTGTAATGTATGCCTATATTTATTGTGTTGTATTTTGGCTTTTCAATATAATTCTAGCAATTCATGATTTAAATAACACACCAGGGCAACATGACTGCAGCGATGACCTCCCCCTCCCCCCATCAGAGTTTGGTGATGTCGTCCTTGTGTCAGAGCATGTGGGCAGGTTGTGCAGTCACACGGGAAGGTTTCTAGCACATTAAAAAGTAAGGCACTAAATAGTCTGAATCCAATAAACAACAACAACAACAATGATGATATGGACCAAATAATAACAATAAAATTATGACAATATAATAATTAAAATAAGCTAAAAGCTTAAAAAAACACAAACATAAAACACAATTAAAACACACATTTGAAGGACACTGAAATAAAGAACACAGTATGAAATTCCTTCCCCTGCCTTTAAAAACTCACTTCATTCACAAAGTTTTTGTTTCGCTTGTGCTGTTGAGGGCAAGACAGATAAAGACTATGGCAATAATATTGAGTATTTTATGGGTTTTGTGTTTCTATAATGGCTGCAGGTATTTTAGGTTAAGGGCTGCACTGAGGTGCCAATCTAGCAACATCTTTTAAGGAAAAGATAGGGTTATGTGGGACAGAGCAAGAATCCTGAGAAGGAAGAATGGATGTACTCTGTAGAATATAGGCCATTTGCCTGATCTGAAGGCATCTGGACCCATACCTGGTCACCCTCCTTCAGCTCTAAGACTGCACTACCAGATGCCTGGTCCATGTAGCCTTTCTTGTATTCATCATATGTGTAAGTGGCTGGTACATTGTTCTTATACAATGCTACCCACAGGCTAGTTCCCTTTACATGCATGTGGTATGCAAAGTAGTATATACCAGATAAAGGAGCAGTGAATATGCCAGTAGAAGAGCTGTAGGCATTTTGCCCATTGTAGAGGGTCCTGTCAAATTTGATTGGCATGCCTGAAGGAGGGAATGGTGTGGTAAGGACAGCTGTGAAGGCTGGTGCCACAGAGGCGGACAATGGAACTTGACTATATGCAGGGCCTTTTCTGTCATCTGGAATTTCTCCCCCATCTAACTTTGAACTCTCTGGCCCTGCAACAACTGTATGGCCATTTCCTGGAGGCCCAGGGGGTCCTGGAGGGCCAGGAGGCCCAGGTATGCCATTAAGTCCAGGGGAGCCTTGTTTCCCTGGAGGACCCTGGGGACCTATAGGACCTTTCTCACCCAACTTGCCCAGCCCTGGAGGCCCTGGAAGTCCTTGTTCACCCTTTAGGCCAGGGGGACCCTGTGGACCCATGGGACCCATGGGCCCCTGAAGACCAGGAATGCCCGACTGGCCCCTGGGGCCTGGAATTCCCATAAACCCTGACTCCCCTTTAGGCCCCGGGGCACCTGTTATACCAGGATTCCCAGGGGGGCCAATATGCCCAGCCTCACCTTTAGGTCCAGGTTTTCCGATAGGACCATTGGGCCCAGGGATGCCCTTTTCCCCAGGCATACCAGGTTTTCCAGAGTGTCCATTGGGGCCTTGGTCACCTCGAAGGCCAGGCAGTCCAGGAGGACCCCGGGGCCCGAGCTCTCCCTTCTGTCCTGGTATTCCATGTTTTCCTGGCAATCCCATTGGACCTTGAAGTCCTGATGGTCCTGGTTGTCCATCAAGTCCTGGCTTCCCAACTGGTCCAGTTGGTCCTTGTTCTCCTTTATCCCCCGGGAGACCTGGAAATCCACCATGTCCCTTTTCTCCTTTTAGTCCATTTGGACCAGGTTTTCCATAGCCATTAGTTCCAGGCATTCCAGGAGTACCCCTGGCCCCAGATTCACCTTTTGGACCTTGTGGACCTGGTGCTCCAGGAAGTCCATCTAGCCCAGGCTTCCCCAACCCAACTGGCCCTGGCAAACCTTGTAGTCCCGGGGGCCCTGCCTCTCCTGGGAGTCCTTGATCACCTGGGAGTCCATTATCACCTTTAGGACCAGGTACTCCAGGCAAACCTTTTAGTCCTGGTGTGCCAATACCTGAAGGACCAGGTGGTCCAATACTCCCTTTTGGGCCAGGAGAACCCCTTAGACCTGGAAGCCCTGGATTCCCATTTCCATTCTCGCCCTTAGGCCCACGATCACCTGGTGGGCCAGCTATACCCTTTATTCCTGGCTCGCCATGGACCCCAGAGGGGCCTCTCATACCTGGAAGCCCAGGTTTCCCATTCAAGGACAGTCCAGCTGGGCCAGGAAGCCCAGGATGCCCGGGAGGACCACGGAGACCTGGTTCACCACGAGGGCCTACCTCACCATTAACCCCAGGCATCCCCTTTGGCCCAATCTTTCCTGGGAGTCCCGGAAGTCCAGGCTTACCAATTCCCGTAAAGCCTGAAGGTCCCTGAGGACCTGGTGGGCCTTGGGAACCAGGCTTTCCCAGTCCAGGTTTCCCTGGAACGCCTGGTGGTCCAGGGGGACCTCTTGGTCCTGGTTTCCCTTGGGGGCCGGGTTCCCCCTTCACTTCCATCATGGGTGGCATATCTAGAAAAAATATGTACAGGTTGTTAGGACTACTGTTACAGGTATTATTATCATCATCATCATCATCATCATTATTAAGTACTTTAAGTAAGTATTTTTTTAAATTGCTGATGTCCGAGAGAAAAGATGTCATCTCAATCCACACTACTATGGTGACTGGATTTTAATAACTATCTGTAATACAATTAGTTGAATTCTTTGAGAAGAATAGATAAGATTCTCTAGACTACTTTATACTACTTTGTACTTAGCTGTTATGGAAACTGACAGACTATCCATCTTTTCAATCAACAAGTGTCTGTGAGTTTATCATTAAAGAACTGTTTGAATCAAAAGATATTTTTTATTGAAGAAATTTTTCATTTGTAAAAATACTGGGTAATTTTTTAAATAAGAGTTTAACTAGTACTACAAAGAGAAGGCATAAAACCAGGCTGGTTGTGTTCTTCTGTTGTGAAATCAAAGAATTAATTATCTACATACAAGAAACACTGAAAATTCGAGAAATACACAAAATATATTACATGATTATTATCTAAGAAATTAATACTTTGCATACTTCAGTATGAGTTTAGAGACTGAAAAGTCATATCTTAATCAGTGGCATAATTCATTTCCATTTCATTTTCTTTTACTTTATCAGTGCTGTGAGTGGCTGAATATTACCCAGTCTGAAGGTACTCTATTAGACTAAATTCTGGAAAGGTCACCAGTCCATCACTTGTTATGTAATCACAAGTGACAAACACTTGTCACTGAGTTACCTTTGATGTTGTCCTAACTGACTCAGTTGGAGTTCCTGTTAAGGTTATTGGAGTTTACTTTTGATTTTGAACCATAGAGGAAAACAGCATTAAAAGTGTGCCACAGGTTGTAAACTCTGTCATTAATCTTTCCTATAACAGTGGAGTGCAACACAGCCAGGCTTAAACAGGAAAAAAAAAACAAATAACACAGTTACTTAGCAACACAGTTCCTGTCTATTGCACTCCAAGTCTGATTAAATGGTGAATGTTAGCTAATAACAAGGAGATCTTTGTCAAATAGAACTGAGGTTGATTGCAAAATGTCTATTACTTGATGAGCTTGCCCTATCTGATCCATTTAGTCCTTTAGTCATATGAATTGTTATTCTTAAACCTTGGTTTAAGGTTGATGTGGTTTCCTGTTTGCTGCATCCTGTTCATCCCTAGAATGTCACCCTTGCCAGGCCTTTGAACACTTTCCAGAAATAGTTCATGGCATTCCTAATGGAACCATGGACCAATATTGCCCCCTACAGACAGCTGAAATTTTCAAGCAGTTTGCTATTGAGCACACCAGAAAGATCATTGCTAGTGTTTGCAAATGACTTAGCACAATTGCTGTTTTACTGCAAGGGATAGCATAATGTGTGAGGTCTGTGAAAATATGAGGCCAAAGAAAAAGGACTGACAGGCTGCATAGTGATCCACAGAGCTGTTTTCTTCCTGCACATAGCAGGATAATATTTTCTTTTTTGCTATTGTTATGCTACATATTTTGTTCTGTATAGTGTTGTGTATATTAAGGTTTTTTTGTTTGTTTGTTTTTTTTTACTGTAGTTTAGTGTATTGTGTGACCATAGGAGGAAATGGTTTGGTACAGTAAGAATTTGCTGTGACAGCTTGCATGAAAAGACTTTTAGGAAATTAGAAGATGAGGATTTCAGCATTTCAGAATCTGACAAAGTGTGTAAACATTTTGACCACTATAATTTACATAGTGGCTAAAACTTACTTACTGACAGCTCCCTAATTTTGACACATAATTTAATGTTTGGGATGAGATGCAGCTGTTTGTGGGTTGTTTTGCTACATGTATGAGCTGTTATGTGAAATGAAAAAAAAAAAAGAAATTTCAAAAATGTTAAGACAAATATGCCAAAATAATTCAGAAGAACTGCACCGTACCAGACTATTATTTTCTGGGGTAACTGACTTCTGTTGTGTATCAAAGTGAATGCTATACTACGCTGATATAAACAGCACAAGAGGCTTTACATGCTGCTTTGTAATGCAAAAGAGCACTTACATTTGCATGTACTTTTAGAGAGCGATTTTATTTTTCCTGCAGTGGTCACACAACAAAGTAAAGAGAAAAAAAACACAGACAATTTATAGAGCAGTGCACAGAACAGAACTAGTCCACAGTGCCACAGCTTCTCAGTAACCTCACACAGGGGCTTATCCCTCCATATGTCTTATCTATGGGCATCCTCTTTCCTCTGTAAAATGTTTACCTGAGTACCTGGTCCTTCATGTTGACACATTTTCATAACTCTGATGTGCTCAAGTCACTTCTCACTAATCAACTGTGGGATCGCAGAGTTAAAAAAAAACAACTAAATTTATTACACAGCATCAGATGACTCACAGAAATAATTCTGGAGAATAAAGCTGTTCAACTGAGACACAACCTACTTCAAAAAGTGTTAAACAGCCAAAACCTGTTCACACTGTAGGGAGCTGTGCTGAGAATGCTAAATGCTCTCACTGTTTCTCTTTCATTTCATTCATTCAAGACTTTCTCTAATTATTTTTTGCTAACTTCAACTGTTGTTTGTTTGAGAAGTGAGCCAACAAAACTGAGAAAAGCTATAAAATCTAAAACAAAGTAGTAAAAGCATGCTATGCACTGTGCACACTGTAGTATTGTACATTTATGAATGTTTACATTTAAATAAATGCAGTCCCTCTGATAGGATGGGGAGCACAAGCAGTCAGAAGATTAGGTTGTTAGGAAAAATTTGAACATATAACATTTTACAGCACCGTTAATATAGCACACACAGAAGAAAAATTAGGTGCCTCAAACCAGAGATAATGATATGGCATTATTTTTTGAGATATTAAGCCAACCCAAAAAGTCAGGCTGTCTTAGCCGACTGTGGAAAAGAGGCAGTCAGCTGCTCCATTAGAGGACTGAATAATTTCATTAGTAATGCAGTGTGGACACATTACCACACAGTGGCAGCAAACTCATATTCAATGTACCACATATATCAGAAATCCAACTTCTGCCACATTCTTTTCAATTCTATTTATACAAAGCATGCCTTTAGCTGAGATACACTCCTTGTATAGGTCTTTGATTTTTTTTGTCTGCCATGACTGGGACAGTTGTCATCTTATTAGCCTGTCTGTATGTCTGTCAGACCAAGTGCAAAAACTTGGTTCTGGTGACACCTACTGAAAGGTGAATTCCAGCAAAGACCAATGACATATTCCAATTTGATGCTCTATTATGCCCTATATCTTTTAATTATGGTGCCACTGGCCTTGCGAATGGTGTAGTTCGAGTTAGATTAGAACTGATTTAATCTTTTCTAGATTTTTTTTTTTTTACATTCTCTCCTGGGGGATATGTAATAAATGGTGATATCCAGTTGGTAAGACGAGCGATTTTAGCACACAATGTGCAGTCAGAGCTTCATGTGATTTGGTGCTTTAGACATAAGGCTACATTTTATGGAGGTAGTTCATAACCCCAGTTTCAAAAACGGGTGGGATGCTGTGTAAAATGTAAAATGTGTGTTTTATAAAACACTGAATGCAATCATATGCAAATCTCAAAACCCCATATTTTATTTAAATTTTAAAAAAAACTTTTAGAAAACATCAAATGTATAAACCGAGAAAATGTACCATCTTAAGAAAATACTAAGGTCATATTTTGAATTTGATGTCAGGTAAACATTTCATAAATGTTGGGACAGCGCAGTGTTTCTCATTGTATAGCATCCTCTCTTCTTTAAACAACCGTCTATAAATGAGTTAGAACTGAGGAGACCAACCGCTGGACTTTTGGGAAAGGAATGTTGTCCCATTCTTGCCTGATAGAGGATTCTAGCTGTTTAACAGTCCTGGGTCTTTGTTGTGTTTTTTGTTAAGGTGGTCTGGACAGAAGGCAGGCCAGTTTAGAATCCGCACTCTTCTACTACAAAGCTGCGCTGTTGTAACAGATGCAGTATGCAGTTCAACATTGTCTTTCTCAAATATTCAAGGCCTTCCCTGAAAAAGACGTCATCAAGACGGGCGCATACTGTGTGTTTCTCTAAAACCTGTATTTTACTTTCAGCATCGAGCATCGTGCAAGCTGCTAGTTCCATAGGTGTTAATGCACCCCCATACCAACAGAGATGCAGGCCATTAAACTGATCACTGATAACAAGCAGGATAGTCCCTCTCCTCTTTAGTGCAGAGGATGCATGTTTTCTAAAAACACATTAATTTTTCTGATTTGTTTTAACAAAAAACAGTTTCCCACTTTGCCTCAGTCCCTTTTAAATGAGCTTTGGTCCAGAGAAGTCGGCAGCATTTCTGGACCATGTTGAGTTCTTTGCACGATGAGCATTAATCTGAGTTTTTCTGATACACCGGCTACATAGGGGATGACAATGTTGTTGTGTCAAAAACTGGTTCACCCGAAAGACAAAACTCCAAAACACAGACTTAACAATGTGGTGTATGCTGTACAGTGCAGCGAGGAATGTCCAGACCTCTACATTGGAGCGACCAAACAGCCACTTCACAAGCGCATGGCACAACACAGAAGAGCCACCTCCACAGGACAAGGCTCAGCTGTCCATCTGCATCTTAAGGATAAAGGACACTCTTTCGAGGATGCCAATGTTCACATTTTGGACAGAGAGGACAGATGGTTTGAAAGAGGAGTGAAAGAAGCCATTTATGTCCACTGTGAGCGACCATCTTTGAACAGAGGCGGGGGTTTACGACACCAACTGTCTGCCATCTATAATCCAGTTTTGAGATCCCTTCCCAGACGCCTTAACGCCCACTCACATCCTGGGCCATCTGACCTCAGGAATTCGCATGATAAGGTGGGGCCAGGTTTCACAATGAACTCACCCGAAACTCTGGCTGATTGGAACCCACACCCAGTTTCACACCTTGTCTCAGGCGATTAGAGGATCATCAGGGGGTCCTTTTGTCCCTCTGTGGGGGGTCACTCCCACTAGGTTTATATCTGGGACTCCCCACCATTTGATCTTAGAACTGAAGAAGCTTCTCGGATGAGAGGTGAAACGTCTTCAAGCAACTTAAAGAAGTCCAGATGCTTTTCTTTACAACTTTATGAGTTTTACAAATCTGTACAATCTGTTTGTTTGATTTACATTTTATACAGTGTTGCAACTTTTTTGGAACGGAGGTTGTAAAATGGCAGTTATCAGCGTTTTCCAATGACCTAAATGACCAATCAGTAAAGTGTGAGGGGACCTATTAGACTGCTTTTAGAGGACCAAATGAGACATAAAAGGGCTACATATGACATACTCACAGGAACTACTCACCAACATAATGTCCTTTGCCCTCGCGAAACGGAGGTCCAATAGGCCCCTTCATCATGGGCTGAATGTACTTCATGTGGGGTATGGGGGCGTACCCTCCGGCAAAAGCAGGCACCACAAGCATCAGTAGCACAGAGACAGGAGCCAGCAGCATGGTCAACAGCATCCCAGGCTTTAGGTGTCACACGCAAAGAACTGAAGGGAACAGAGAGAGGACACAGAAAAATAAAACCCACTTTCACTCTTTGGTCCATCTTACTGAACATTTTACAATGCCAGACATTCAGAAAATCACTTAAGTGATGCGAGAATTTAGCTCCGTGAGTGTACATTTATTGGTAATGGCTGTTAAATGAATTTACTTCAGGTTTCTGAAGCATGAGCAAACACATTATTTAGGCACAAAAATAACATACAGTTATTACACTATAGTATTTGTTCAGCATAGTCTAAGGCTGTGTTTGGTTTAGATGGCACTTGGCAACTGCGTAACTTTCATTTCTTCATTTTCACAACCACAATCAGACTGCTGACCAGCAGCGACTGTAGGTGTGCTGGCTTCAAGCAGCGTGTTAAAGACTCCTGTTTCCACTGCAACTCTCCCGTGAACTCTTTTAATCAGCTGTCTTTGAACAGATGACTGTCAGGAGTTATTTTGTGATGGTGTGACATGCAAAATGTCATTTCAGGCTCACGCTGCTTGTTTTTAAATGCCAACCATGTCGCGCTTAAAAACTCAGAAAGAACAAGACAATGCACCGCACAGCCATGAAAAACTATGTGCCTTGAATTGCTTTCTTTAAACTGGCTCATCATCCATTTAGGGAACAGAGTAATAATAGGGCTTAGTGGCAGCACTGGAGGCTGGTTTGATTTCTGACAGTTACTTTGATAACTTTGGGTCATTATTTTAAGCACAAGTAGAATTCAGAACCACTGTAGCCATGCTATAGCAGGTCTCAGTCACTATGAATCATATAAGGCTCCCGGTCAGTGTGTTATAGCAGCATCCTGTGTAGTTACATGAAAAAATAAATAATGGCATCCACAAATCTCTTCTTTTATTATGAATGCCTGTCTTGTCGTGTTCATTTTGTGAGTTTGAAGCTTGTTAGTCTCTGCATTCAACAGCAAGAAGAGCGATCACTCTGAAAGCACACGCCAACACTAACTGACATTTGCTAATCTGAAAATTGCACATTGCTGTTAATTGGCAGCATCATTAGGAGTAATTGGGGGTATTCACAGTGGTTTTTAAATCACAGATGCTCAGAAAAAAAAGGTGTGTTTATTGCCACCATATGTGCTGACTCCAGGTCTCCTTTACAGCTTTTCTCCTGCTGTGTGTTTTTTTTTTTTTTGTGACTGTTTAATAATTGCATAGCTAGATTGTTCAATTCCTGTTTTAGAGCAATTTATCAAAGTGTTTGGGAATTTTTGGGGTTCCTTTTACAAATTATGATTAGTCTGTGGTTTATGCTTGCTTATGCTGTAAGGAAGAATCAACGACCTCTCGATAAGTGTTCAAATCAAAATGTAATCTATGGGAAATCACGAAAGCGCAGAAAAAGATGTTAAGAGAAATAAACAGGAGAAAAAGAGAGCCGCGTTGGTAAGACGCCGTTTGCTCGCTGGCCGACTTTCTGGCTGGCTGGCAGGGGAGCTCGTCTGGTATGGGGGTCTGCGGTTTTTGGTGCAGATGCAATTTAACAGGCAGCTCTGGATGCCCACCATTCTGCAAGGCATCACAGAAACTGTGCACGAACAGGGACAAGTCACAGACAGGCACTTGGGAGACCTTTGCAATCTGTTTATCAAGTATTTAATTTGTAGAAAAGGTCTGCAGTGGATGTTAAAAATGCAATCCCGTCTGTCTGGCCACCGCTGGACTCATACGAGCTCTCTCTCACACAAGAACACCCACGTAACAGAACACACACTCTTGGTACGCATGAGAAAGCAGAAGACTTCTAGAAAGCAGTTATACAGGGTGGCTTAAAAATACTTGAAAACCTGTTAAGTTTCACCCACTTTCACATGAAATCATTCCATTCAAAACACATCATAACAAACCCCAAGTCTGAACGTGGAGTGGAGGGGGCTCATGATGAATGAAAGCCTCTTTCAACCATTAAACAACGAGCAGGATCCAAAGTTACAGCGCGAAAGCTTCGTCTGGCAGGACGGGTGACGCATTATACAAAACAGATCTGACCGAAAAAAGACAGAATACAGCAACAGAGCCAAAAACACACAAGGACAGAGCACAAAAGGAACATTAACGAAGAAATAAAAGAGAGTGTCGCAATGAACGGTGAAAGGGCACCACTTATTCATTTTGTTACAGAAGTGATCATCACTTCTGCTTTATATCTATCTTTTGCAGCTTTGCACCTCCCTGTGGCCGTTTTAAGCCATGCTCTGATGGTTTTCTATGGAAGGGCACTTCATCTCTCATCATCATATCATTTCTGAGAAAAGCCAAGAGTACCTGTGGGGCGTACTCGCATTCTCCACATAACTGTATGAACGAGAGGATTATTAGCTGTGTTAATATTATCAGATGATTATGATGATAGCATATGGAGTCATAATTACAAGATCATTTTGTTTGCATCTCTTTCACCGCAGCTTTGCAAATGGAGCATAGATTTCCCTTAGGTAATCACCTTTCTTGAACATGCATTGGACATCACTTAAAACGAGCCAAAAACCTTAATCCACGCAGGCTCTGAGCCGCCAAAGCAGACTCGGCATCTTCCAAACCCAAATTCAGAAGCATCTCAAGTGGCTTGCTCAGACAGACGAGGAGACACAATTCCCTTACTGCTGCATCTACCTTCTAATATAATCAGCGCTGAGGAGGTGAGCTCCAAGGTACTCTGCTTCCATTTCCCCTAAGCTGTGCATATGCAGGACCAGACCGCCAGACATTTCCTAAACCATGCGGCACAGACAGATTACAGTAGGTACACTGAGTGTGAGGGTTCTGTGTCATGGGGGGAAGAGGAGGTGATTGTTTTTGTGGTGAACATTTGAGCCGCTCCCTGAGTGGAGAACTCATCACCTTAACATCATGTAGGGCATTATGCCGGCTTTCATAAAAAAGAGAGAAAGAAAGAAAGAAAAAACACCAAATGGTTCAAGAACAACCAAGGCCTATAGCGGTTAAATAGTTTGGTTAAAACCACAAGCCTCGCAGGGAGAACGGCACTTAAAACCTGACCAAATATTTTAGCTGATTCATCCCATTCTGAAAAACCGTAGCCACAGCCATTACCATAACCGTTCCTAACTCCAACCATGAACCCACAAGTCTTACCCAGGTCCTATTCCCAGGATCTCTTCCATTATCAGCCCAGTTTTTTTGTGAATTTAACAAGCAAAGGTTGGAAAGAGGAGACATTCTGATACTATCAAGGGCGCTTCTTTACACTTTTGGCTCTGTGTGATGTCAGTTAAGAGTGGATATCCTTAAAATAGTCATCTCAGGCACACAGCTAGAGCCCAAATCATGTTCAAGTCCTCTGCTTGTGAGGGGAAGTCAATGAGATGAAAGATTGGCTCCCTTAGAGTGAGAAAGGAGCTGAAAATGGGCACAACAGCCATTGCAACCCTGGAATAGAGAGAAAAGGGAGAAGATTTTTCAAATTCAGTTTATACATTTGTGGTTTATTAATCAATCTGCAGTCTAGACAAGTGAGTGTTAATGCCTTTAGCGGATTTGTAGTTGAAATACATGCACCTGGAGATGTCAAGAAAAACAAATGCACAAAGTCTATTGAAAGACAGAAGAGAAGGTCTGCACAGCAGTTACGAAACACAGTTTGTAGTGAGTCTAAGGGCTTGTGTATGAGAAAAGTGAGCATGTTTTTCTTCGAGAATCACCTTCTTTAGTATGAGGTAATCCCTCCAACAGCCTCGGTGGCACGTTAAGGTGTCAGCTCCGAGCGTAATATTTGAGCTGCGGTCACAATTTTTGCTGGCTTTGAATAACTCAATATTGTGCAAATAAGCAGCAGGGAAACAGCACGGCTGTTCACATAACATGGCTGCGTGTGCATAAAGGTGGCCACTAAGCTAATGCATATATAATGAGACATTAACATCTGTTATTTTAGTTACCAGCAGCTGGAAAAATGTATGAAAAGTTTTGTTTGGTTGTTTCTCAGGAGAAAAAAGAAAAGGAAAAAAAAGTCCCCTTTGACCCGCCACAATAAAAGCCCCAATGTCCTCTTATTTGTGTTTCCACTGAATCATAAGTTAAGTATAAAGCAGCCATAGGAAACACAGTAAATAATTCTTTCTAATGTCGAGACATGAGGTAGACTATTTATACTGATCCACATGATATGTACATGACCACACATTTACAAATACCCAGGCACACCAAATCAAACAGCTCTCAGAAAGGCGCTCACTCACAGACATCATCCAATGATATACACCTTACAGGATGAAATACTCTTTATATCCCTTTACATTTACAAGAGCCGTGAGATGTCCAAAGGGGAACGAGTTTATGTTGACGCCACTGTTAAAGAGGGAGAACATGTGAGAATAAAAGGAAATGAAGGCCGAGTAAATTGTGGGGAGCTGTGGGGAGAGTGAAGAGGTCACAAAGAGGGTTTTCTTTTCTTGATGACTTCACTCAGAGGAACACGTCTAATATCCTAGGGCACTTAATCTGAGTGCAGAAGCAGACACGCTAATCATAAAACTGCAAGTCGATGTATTGTACTCATGAACAGGTCTCTGTGTGAGGGACAAAGGGTTAAAGCAGTGAAAGTGAGGCTAATTAGTTTCAGAATTATAAAGCTCCAGGACCTCACACATGTCCAATTGCATGGGAGTTTTACAAGGGACCATTATATGCTCTTCAGTTCCTAGCAGGAACAGCTTCAGGCCCATGAAAAGTAATCCATTCCAGCATATTAGCCAGACTAACCCCCATGCTGCTTTAGCAATTCATGCTCTATCACCTCATCTTATATGTAGTATTTGGAATCAGGATGAAGCAGAGAGAGAGAGGGATTTTGAAAGTCTGCAAAACACCCAGAGTTACCCCAGACCTGCCAAGAAGCGGATTACAGTATGCGGAGGAATTGGTGGGGGGCAGACACCGACAGCTACACCTTTCCATCTGCCCAATGCACCTCAACTCAATATGAGTACCTGATTAGGTTATCAAAAGGAAATAGTAAAAATAATAATCTTATAAAAAGCAATCTGCTTCCCTCTCTCCAGACCAGTAAATGCTCAATGAAATTGCACCTCAAAACTCTCCAAAACTGACATTACATTATAATCCTCTCATCATGTGAAAAAAAATTTGACGTTGATATAAAGTTAGAGATTTGCACATTTGGAATGCAACAACTGTAATGGGTTTGGTGTTATAAGAGCACTGTGCAAGTGACCTCATCTCAAAAGTAAAACATTGAAGATGCTCAGTAATGTAGCTAATCTTTAAACTAAAATGATGATTCTGGCTCTCCCTGCCATGCAGCTCTGAATTGAATAAACTCGGCTTCCTCCGGCCGCTCGTCTGTGCTGCTCATTGCTAGTGTGAATATTGTTTGCTGCCAGAAGCAAGCACGGCGGAACTTTTCCTGCTGTTTATTTGAACGTAAAAGTAAAAAGCAGAGGGAGTCCACAATGAAAGAGCAGCAATTTTATCAATTAAGTGTTATTGTGATTTTTTTTTTTTACAATGTCTTTTAAATATAAACCAAACTTAAACAGCAGTTTCTCCCTTTTTAGTCGAGGACCATGGTGTGTGTTGGCTGAACACACAGACTAGCTGTGGCTTTGGAGAAATGAGTAATTTCAAAGTTAGTGCAAGAACTTCTCCAACAAAACAATTGGATCGGTTGAACGGTCTTACCACAAACACCCAAACTAATTGTTGCTATAAAAGTGATTCCACTTTAAAGGCTGAAAGAAGGCAATATGAGAAGGCTGGAGACTGATCATGTGTTATTTTCATGTATAACATTCAACTAAAAGGTTGATGTTTGAGTCTCATCTGAGACTGCAGTTTACCTTTACTTTTATTTGTCTTTATTTAAATTTTCACTTCCTGTTTATCACAGGAAGTACTTTGGTTAGTAGTAATTATGGTTTTAAGAGATGATTTTATTTTTATTTTTACACAACTTAGGTAACAAAAAACTTTTTTACAAGGTAAGAAACATTTAAATGGCCTCCCCCATACCTTCAATGAATTCTGTCAGCCCAGTATATAGCAGTAAAGGGGTGGTTTCCGGACCATTTCAATAGGTTCTGGGTTTTTCCAAGGGTAGCCCTGGCAAAGTGTATAAGGAGAGATCGTATTCACCAACTTCTGATGCACAGCCAGTCATTTTGTTCTGGAAACGGGCCTGAAATATGACAAAAACTCAGTTCAGAAAAGAAAAACAAGGGTTACCCCAAGTAGCCATCTAAGGGGGTAAGAGTTGTGCTACAAGGCTCAATTTTCCACCCCATCTAAGGCAGGTTTGTGGTTTTGCATCAGCGCCCACTTGCATTGCTCGTTCTATGCAAAGAAAGGGAAGTCCACCAATGCAGAGTTTACCAAGAGTCAAGAGTTGTGAATAATCATTTACAGCTGGTTAGGGAATACTCATTCTTCCCTAGCAACCGGTGGTTTCCATATAGTCACCAACAGACCTCTAGGACTGTGTCACTGAGGCTTTAATGACAGCATTTACAAACAAACTATTTTTTTTCTCCTGCAGGAGGAAAACTCATATTCCATCTGACCTGTTGAAAGTGAGAGTTCTGTCACAGGGTTGTATAAAGTAAAATGACTGATATACTTTTGCATGTACTGGCTTTAGTGAAGTGGATTATCTAGTCCTAGGTTGATTTTTTTCCCCTCCAACCTAACATGACCTAACTTGACAAAATAATAAATAAATAATCAAAACAAGGCAATTTCTTACAGTACAGCAGATAAAGATATGTTTAATCCATGTTTTAGGATCTCTTACACGATGTCAAGGTCAAGGTTCTTTATTTGTCACATGCATAGTTATACAAGTATAACACACAGTGAAATGTAGCCTGACATGCTCCTCGACATGTGCAAAAAAAATTGGGGGGGTGTAGAGGAAAAACATTATATATATATATATATATATATATATATATATATATATATATATATATATATATATATATATATATATATATATATCCATAGGTCCCTCATCCTATTCTATTCATGTAGCCCCTTCCGCCGGGGTTACTTGCATGGAAGGACAGGCCCCTGCACGGTATGTACCACCGGCAGATAGAGGAGGTGGCTGATATCCAGAAATCCTACCAGTGGCTGGACAAAGCTCTACATATATATATATATATATATATATATATATATATATATATGTAGAATATACATTGGGTGAATGTGCCTTAGTAGCAGCAAGCAGGTGAATTCTGTACATTAATATGAATAGACATCTGACTATTTTACAGGATAGACAATATAAACATATTTAAAATTAAAGGAATTGAAATGTACAAGTGTACATGTACATGTGTGGTTTTGGTTTTCTAGAAGCTGTAAAAATGCTGTAAAAAGCATCCTGCAAAATGGTTTATTCTTAGTCTCATTATAGGCCCATACAGTACATTTTAAAAGGTGAATAACTCGGATAGTATAATCACTCTGATGGGGAAGGGCTTAGTGAACACGTATTTGTTCAGACAGGATGGTGTAGTTCAGGATCAAGGATTGGACACAGTAATCTGTATGTCTTTAATGTAATGGGCTGGGTTTGGTCTGTGTTATGTCTCCTGCTTCTGTGCCAGTGTCTCCAAGTAGCTGTTACCTTGTTCCCTTCACTGGGTGGGTGGCTTTGCTTCTGCCATAATGGCGCCTTTGAAATGTTCAGCAGACAGAGGTCAGGGAAGGCACAGAAAACTGACAAAGCCGGGACCAATAAAAGAACTCAAAATAAGCCACCTTTCAAATGATTTATAATTGCAGATGATTCATAATTTCCCTTTAATGAGTTTCTCAGTGAGGTTTTTGCTATACAGCTTTGTTATTGCTATGTGAGAAAATATTCACAGTGGCAGTTCATCCAGAGTCAAAGCTGGCTGTGGCAAGGGCTCAAAGCCCATGTGGAGAAGAAGCACATGGGTCTATTTAAGACTCGGGGCTCTGAAGGTGAGAAATGTTCTGGGGCCCTGAAATAAGGGGCCTAAACCCGTAACAATCACAAACCATCAATTGTTCCATTCTTTTTTGCCAAGACTGGAAAAAGTCCCAAGCTGCACGTAGCTGGGGCTAATTTCCAGGAAGGAAAAGCCCAGAAAAATCCTCTGGTAGTCTGTCTCTATCAAAGGATTCCACAGTTTGACACTCCACGAAAACGGAGAGCAACAACAGATCACACTGTCAAAGATTACACTTGTGGTTGTATCGAGGGACGAGGAAAAAGAATAATATGTCTTTCGACTGTAAACAAGATAGAAGCAACAGACGGGGAGAAGAAAACAAGAAGCTGTGAAGGAGATGTGAAGTCATTAAGAAACGAGGGGCGGATTGAAAAACAGGGAGCTGCAGAAGAGAAATAAAAAAGAAGAGGTTTGGCTCTTGAGCTCCCTGTTGAGCGACTTCAGATGCACACTGCTTCTTCTTGCATCTGAAACAGATTCACACGTACGCGCATGTGTCAAGCGCACACAAATACACAAATCAGTTGGCAGCGAAACAAAGAGGGAGACCTATTTTTCTGTCCAAAATGGAGGAAAATGGAGCAAGGGCGAGAGAGAAGCGGAGGCAGAAGGGAGATTATAATTTAATAAGGGGCAGGAAATCTTGGTCAAATCCCCCTGAAGGAGTTGAAATGCCTCTAAGCTGGAGGCTACTGCTCTACAGACTGACTGAGCTCCATCTGAATGGGCTTCTCTGCAGGCAGGCGGACAGACAGCCGAAAAGCAGACAATAGACAGGGAGAAATAAATTCTGCTGTTTGGCGTCACACAGAAATAGAAGAATGAATCTGCAGTTTGTAAATACACATGCCCGCATGAGCTTCATCATTTCTTATTTATTTAGGGCCTGAATATATGTAAAGTATATGTAAATGCATGTAAACAAGACTAAAGTAGTTGATTGTAACTACTGGAATTTTTCAGTGTTGGTTGGTACTCAAGTTTAACTTTTTTCTTTCTGCTAATCTAAGCCGATACTACATAGCGCCATAAACTAAATAAATAAATAAATGCAGCCCGGGACCCTAAATTAAATGAAACAAGAAAACGACTACATGCATTTGAGTAACTGCAGGCTCCCTGGACGTTCCTGGACTAAACTGAAGACTGAAGCCTAGATTACAATGACATAAACTCCTCTTGATAGTCAACAGAAAAACAGGAAATAACCTTTAAAGTAAACTGTTGCATTTTCCTAAAGGTCTAACACACTGTGTGGAGGTGTTAGGTGATGGGAATATGTGATATCTCGGTAAACTCTAAAAGTAATTCTTGTTCACTGTAGCATTGCTGCTGTTAGCATGATAGTGGTGTTAACACTTTTATTTAGAGGTGAGAATCTTGAAGTAACTTATTATAAGTGAAACTATCACGATACAACACAAAGTACATTGTAAATTCTTGTCTATAATATGACAGAATATACGTGTAACCCAAACTGGGTTTAGATCCCTGACTGACAGTTTCTCTTGTGACTTTTTATCTTTCTTTACCTGTTTTCACACTCAGGCTGTTTATACACCACTTTGCATTATTAAACTCTTCCTCCTGTCTCTCCTGTGAACTTAGTTCTGCCGGAAGTTTCTTCCTGCTAAAAGGGAGTTTTTGCTTCCTGGTGTCGCAAAGGTTTCGTGATTTGGCGATATCAATTTAAATGAATTGAATTGAATTGAATTTTGAGGGTGTCTGGAAGTTTGCCCAACAAATCTACATGTGACAACAATCTGACCTGTTGCTACAAGTCATTTAATCCCTGTATAACCATTGCAGGAGCCTGGTAAGCATGGCCAGCAATAAGTCGGACTCATTCCCAGTGGGTGTGGACACGCTGGAGAGATTGCATCTCATCTGAAACACCTTGGTTTTCCCCTCATCCTTCCCCTAAGTTGGAGGAGGTAGCTAGGGAGAGGGAGGTCTGGAGATCCTTGCCTAGACTGCTGCCCCCACGAACAAGCGGCAGATAAGCAGAAGAAAATGGATCGATGGATGAATTTGGATGTTCTCCCCACCCCTGAGTGAGTTTTCTCTTGGTACTCCAGTTTCCTCCCACAGTCCAGAGATCTAAACACATCTAAACACATTAGGTTAACTGGTAAATTGGCTGTAGGTGTGAATGTGAGTATGAATGGCTCTCTGGCTGTCTGTGTTAGAGACTTGTCCAGCATGTACTTTGCCAGCTGGAATAGGCTCCAGCTCAACTACGGCACTAAATAGATAAGTAGAAATGGATGGATAGATGCGAAAGATGAAAGTTTTGCTGCCTGGAACCAAATTGGTTCTTTTTTTCCTCCATTTTTTTCTCTAAACATTTAAGGGCAGAGAGGAATCTGTTAAATCCCCCTCTGTGCAGGATCACTTGTTCGTTCAGCCACCCACATGTTTTAAATCGATATTCATTAGACGGTTTGAATCCCAGTTGAGGACCATTAACAATTCACTGGCCCTCGTTTGATTGATCACTCACTTTAAACACCGCTGACTCCAGCTGGTTCTTTCAGGCTTCAGACATAACCAGCTAAAAAGAGCCCACAAAGCACACCAGACACACACATGCATATGAACCAGACCACCAGCATACAGCCCCCTCTGACTGTGGTCCTTGCTGAAGCCCACCCCACCCATCAGGATCAATGCAAGTCTTTATTAGCTGCTGGCTATAACTGTTGGCTATGTAAGAAGATCCTGCCAGTTCTGGCCTCACACCTCCCCGAATCTACTGGTGGATTGTATAAACAAAGCTTTGTGTGCGCAAGCATCTGTGTTTGTGTGGGTGGAGTATGTATGTCGTTGTAAAGATGACATTAAAGTTCAATTGAAAGAAATTTAAAAGGGTGGGATGCAAGAAGGACTTTAGAATCCTGCCATAATTCCCATTTCACTCTAGAATTTAGACTTTCCAGCCAGTGTCTAACTCGAGTGTGTCATGGTCCTGGGCCATGTGGGCCCAGTATTCTTAGTTTTCATGTATTTTTGTATTTTGTTCTTTATTTAGGCCATGCTTCCTGGGTTGATCTGTTACGTTGTTCCTTATGTGTTTTCCCTTCGTGACTCTTACCCCCTGTGTGCCCCTCTGTGTATTTATGAGCCCTCGTCTCTCTTTGTGCTTTATTCTATGTTTTCCCCAGCCCGTTATGTCTGCGTTCTCCCCGTGCTCTCTCTCCTCCTGTTTGAACCTCTGTGTACTTCCTGCTTTACTTTGCCCATCTCCCATCAGTGTTACGTTCACTCCTGCCGTGTCTTGTTATGATTATCAGTGTCACCTGTGTTCCCCGTGTGCATCCACTTCCCCTGATCATCCCTCATGTGTATTTAGTCTCTGTGTTTCGTACAGTCTGTGTCGCGTCGTCTGTGTTCTCACCTCCATGTTTTCACGGTCAGTCCTTGCAGTGATCATCATAGTCTGAGTTTTCTTAGTTTGTCGCAGTATTAGTTTTCCCAGTTTAGTTATAGTCTAGTCACGCCATCCCTGCTTTGTTTGTGCACTTTGTCTCCAGCCACAATAAAGGCTCGCTTTCTGTTAAGTCCACTCCCGTCTACTCACTTGTGTATGCACCTGGGTCCATCACACACACCACCGCACGGCCTGTCTCTGCAGACCGTGACAGAGTGATCAGTGTCAGCGGAGCAAGCATGTGATAAGTGGGATTTTTAGTGTGGCTACATCTGTGCAGTCATAATCAGTCTGCTTCTTGAGTATGAAAGACATAAAATGAGTTATTTGGCGGCTGAAACTCACACACTGGGCCGTGTAAAAGTTGTAAGAAAACCAAGTGATATGTCCCGTTTGAGTAATTGTACAGTGGGCCCACACCAGCTCCTATGAAGGCTATAAGAGCCACAGGAGAAGCCCGGGTCAGACTAGACGGCTTTAGGAGCTCTGGGAAGTGTCAGACGATGACAAGTAGAGTGCAGAGCTGGGTTTGTGCCCAGTCCTATTTCACACCACTGCGTGTTACTAGATGTCTGATTTAGTTTGTGATTTCACACTGAGATAAAGCCTCAAGGTGCCTACAAACTGTACATTGTGTACTCGACACATACATAAAGCTGTGTTTAGCTTGAACAATGGGGGTCCACATTAAACCGAGTCTGTGTTGGTCGTCCCACAAAAAGCGTCAAATACGTTCTGGCATTCTGGTGAATTTACAGTGAAAGCCACGTTTAACGCACGGGAAAACACATACTATGCAATACATACTTTACTATAGATCAGCTTTTATTATCATCTATTCCAGGGGTTTCAAACATAAGGCCTGGGGGTCAGAATTGGCCCAGCAAAGAGTCCGATCAGTCCCACTGGATGCCTTTGGGGGAAAAAAAGGAAGGCAATACATTTTGGACTTTAAATTGTGTTTTAATATGTTTTGCAACTTTTCCCCCATGGCCGTTCATGTGACACCAAAGTAATCAAGTAATATATAAACAATTAAAGGACAGAAAAAATCCTGGTTTTTTACAATCTCCTACAGAAATTTCTGTTTTATTTAGATTTTTTATGATGGGTATAAAGTAAAAAAAAATAATAATAATTTCTGTCAGTTAACTGAAACTTTCTCTTTTTCTTTTTCTATACTTTTACACATTTATTTCTTAGACTTTAAGTCATACTAACACATTTTTTTTTCATTTACCATACTGGCATTTCTTTATCATGTATAAAAGAAATAAGAAGGAGAATGGGAAAAGAAAGGGGAGTTCCACTGATCCAGCCCACCTAAGACCAAAGTGGGCTATATGTATCCCACAATGTAAAGTAAATGTTACATCCTTGATCTTTTCTCTCCTGTTTTATGTAATTTATTTGGGAAAATAGCCTTTAATATCTGTGTGCCACCTTTTAAAAGTCAGTAATACATTTATTTAAATAGAGAAATAATACAGCATTTTGAGATGTGTGGCTCGGATTCAATCATACTTGAACACTAAAGACGTTTCCCTGAGAACATGTGCACTGCTCTCCAGTTCAGTCAATCCAAAATATCCCGACATGTAAACCTGGCAATGTTGTGGCAACAAACTTCCAAAAGAAAAGAAAAAGCCAACGCCTTTATTTACCTCAAATCATTTTGGATTATATATAGCTGACATATAGTAGATTTCACACTGAAGATAGCTCAGACGAGCAGCTTGCTAATTTCCTCGTGATCAAGTGCAGCTCTGCAGATGCGTTTGTTAAATATCAAGGACCTGAGAACAGACGGAGATACGCCAGTTTGGCAGCGGAACCGCATCTTGCTTCAATAAGGCCAAGACAAAAAACAAAAAAGATACAAGGCAGCATTTCAGCTCACCCTGGCAAACATTTGGGGGAAAATGAACTTCCTCTGAAAATGGCAGCTTGCTCGCTTGCCTTTACTGCACCAGATTACTCCGATTGCATTCAACAAAAGTTGCAGTTAAACTCTCCTGGCGTGCTCTCTAACATCTGTCATGTCTTGTGCATTTTCCTGTCTGTTGAGCTGAACTGAGGTGAACAAGGGACAGAATAAAACGTGGAGATGCTGGACGATGGAGTGTGAGACCGAGGGGATGAGGTGAAATAAATCAACTCAAGCTTGAAGGAGGACAGGGGAAAACATGTCTCAAGTATACAGGGGTTAACTCAATATTTCCTACCTAAAAAGAGAAAAAGATGGTGGGCTCTCTCTTTATCACTCAGCCTCACTCTGGTAATCTGCTTCTCCTTGCTCTGTCAACAACCCTCCACTCTCTTGGCAAATAACTCAATGAGGGTGACTCCCTGTTTAGTTCTCTTTCCTGCAATTGATTACATCGGGGCTTCTTTTTATATTAAAACCAAGCCTTCCTCATTCTTTCTCTCTTATCTCATAGTCTTAATCATCAGGAGGTGATCAGACACATGGAGAGAGGAATGTTCCAGATGAGACAAGATATAATGAGCAGATCAAAGACGGCGTTGTCAGTCAGGGCCAGTTCAGGGGAATGGATAAAAAAATCTGCAAACTTTTATATATCTCTGTTAAAGCATTTTTATCATGTTTGCATGCTATGTGAGGCCTGTATGTGCAAACTTTGATTTAATTTAGGAATCTGTTACTGCTGCAAGCACAAAAAATGTATGGTTACATGGACTATAAAGTGCCTGGTCTGAGCCCAAGAATCAAGCTCGAGCACTGCCCATCAGGAAGAAAGGGGGGGAAAGCATTTGACAACAAACATTCAGATAATTGCGTGGTGTTGAATGAGCTCCATTTCCTTGTTCACCTGCCTCATAGAATTCCTGCAGCGCTGCCAAGACTCAATAAAACAGCACATTCAACCACCGTGAGGCTAGACGCAATAATAACCGTCTCGTTTTGCATTGTGTAGCAAATGGTTGGAAATTAGGAGGAAATAAAGCAACACTCGGCACATTTTCTCTGGTTTTGAATAGTAGGATCTGTGCTTGCTGCTTTTAATCAGATTGTATCAGTGCATCGAGCAATAATGGAGCTCCGTTTTGGAAGGTTATGATAAGGCAGGCGAAGGCTACATCAGTCCGCATGCATTAATGGTTCATTAAGGGCTGATTCTAAAGATCAGATATGTGTTTATCTCAGACCTGGCAGCAAGAAGAAGGGGACATTCTTTCGAGTCTGGAGTTAGTTTAGATTGATGGGCCCTCAGTTAGATAATCACCAGACCAAAAGAGGGCTGAAGCAGCTTCTTTGTCTGCACTTGGCAGCTGGAGGGGACGGGAGGATTGGTGGGAGGAATATGAGAATTAGAGAGGAATAAAACTTACACCACAGACATGAGAATGAGACACATCCTTGGATACTAGAGTAGCAGCGGGGGAGGACAGCCCGATGCAGCGAGGCGGCGGAGGCTAGGCTCCTAAAACAGACCCTGTCCAGACCGAATAAATCAAAACAGACAGAGATTGGGGCTGTGGGCTTTACAGGCAGCGCAAGGTGCACGTCTTGAGAAAATACCTTTGAAGTATTTGGATGATGAACATGTTGTTCTGTCAGCAGATCATTGCAGAAAATAGCTCTAAAAATGCTACCTGCATAATGTCATGCCAGCGCCGAACAGCAGTCACATAAAGTTATCGACTAAACTGAAAAATCAGAGACTTCCTTTGGGGAAGAAAGGTTCAAATAATGCATGAATAGGCAGGAATTTTGCTAAGCAGATGCTGATGTTCGAATCTGACTCTGGTACTGCATGTCTTCCGCTACAATTTTTCCTAGACTTCCTGTTCAGACTTCATCATTTTGCTACTATAAAGGCTAAAAAAAAAGGAATTTTCTAAACTATAAGCTATACAAAAGAGGCAATGGTGTGACAGCATTGTGTTTACAACTTTGATTGCTGACCTCAAGTGGATGAAAATAGTTAAAGAAGTTCCAGAAAGGTTCATTACCACACATTCATTCCAACACAAAGAGTCTTCTGTTCAGTATGACACATTCTACGCAATGTGGAACATTAATAAAGCAAGGAGAGTGAAAGGTATACCTTCATGAAGTCATGTTCAGTGCTTCCAGTGGACCAAACCTCTCGATGCAATGTTTTTACTCCAAACAAACCTAAATGACCGACCTGCCAAAATAAGGAACCGGCAGGACAAGAAGAGGATTTGAGGGAAGAAGTGGATGTTGAAAACCCTCTTAAACCCTGTTTGTTTACAAGTTGTCGGTTTGCAAACACACTCAAAGTGAAGTAGGGTCCAAGTGGCCAAGCGTTGTCCTGTGAGTCAGATTAGGGTGAACCTGCCCTGCCTGGGCAGATGCCTCCAATCTCATGTGCGCAAGTGTGTGAGTGAGATCATAGATGAGAAAATGTGTCATTTCCTCTGGGATACACCCGTGTTAATGATCTGTCAAATTTTACACACAGCAGAAGTTATGTTCTGTTAAACACCTGACACTTAAACAGCCACAGAAAGAGAGCGAGTCAGTTCTTCCGTGATTTATTTGGAGCTTTTCTCAAGACGGTCTTGTTATTCTTTCTCATGTGGAAATAAAAGATAGTAGTGCAGGTCTGCAGGGCTGACAGGTTTAACAGTGTGCCTTTTTAACTGTCAGAACACAAGATATCATCTACATGCTGATTAGAGGACTTTAACTGCTTTCTGCCACGCCAAGAAACCACTTCCAGCAACTGACACAGCAGCTTAAACGCGAGGACTGAACAGACAGTGGAGAAAGAAGAGAGGCAGACGGGGGAAAGCTGCTCTAGTTCTTTGGATGACAGAGAGCAGGCCGCTGCGGGAAACCTCAGCTCCTTCGTTCACTGTGGTCTGAGAACATAAAAAGCTTCACTTCCTTTGATCTGCAGACTTGAATACGTTTCTCTGCTTCATGAAAAAATAATACAGCTTTGGAAACCATATTACTCAATTATTCCCCCATTACTGCCCCTTCCCCCTCTCTTTCCACCTCCTTCCCTTTCCTCTTCCATTCCTCCCACATTAGCGATTCTGTCTTTGGTATCAAAGTGAAATAAAGATTAAAGTCTGGGTGAGGGGAAGAGTTATGTGGTATGGGGCAGCCCGGCACTTTGCCACAATTTTAGACGGGGGTTTGATCCACTGAGTTATTCGCCCTCTTTCTGCCCACTGGTGGCTCCGTGCTAGTGACTGAAGACGGGAGGAAAATAAAGAGGGGCTTTTGTTACCTCTAATCCGAGCCTGACACGTTAAACATGAATTGACAGCTCAGCATTAGCGTTGTAGTCGAGATGTAGCCGTTTTCTGTTCATACCTTCTGCTCTAACTTCTCTGGAAGACTTTAAAAGTCTACGTCAGGGAGGAGTATGTCATGCTTTACCATTCTAAAAGGAGGCAAAGTTGAAGCTTCTCTTTGAACCTTCAGACCATTCTCCATCTTGACATTTATCAGCCGCCATCTGCCCAGCACCTGTCAGTCAAAAGCCACCAGACCATCACTGCCTCCTCACTTCCAACTGTGCATACCCTGTGACCCACCATGACCTGGGAAATTATGAAGCACTTCAGAAGGTCAAATCTCATCCCACTGCCAGCAACTTTTACAGATCACATTTGTTACCCTTGTCACTTAGCTAAACTTTGTAGACACCCCCCTTTAGGCAGAATGGTACTTCTCTTTGCACACACATGTAAGTGACTGATGTAATGTAAATGTGGATAAAATTCCCATGTTCATGTATGTTGTGCTTTCAATGTATTTTTGAAGGCATAACATCACTCCTTAAAATCGCCTTAAACATTAGTGTTTGACTGTTATATTTCTGTCTTATTTACTGATACACTGAATAAATCTTCAGTTTTTATAGCAGTCCAAAAAGTATGACTCATTCCAGCTAAGACAGAAAAAATAATCAGTCTTTGTGGATCCACATACAAGTTTTCAGAAGAAATAAAAGCCCCAGGTAGGCTGAATGAATGCAGTGTGAAATGACGAGTTGCAAGCCACAAGACAAATAGATATGCCTCACACCTCTGGCTGGCATTTTACACTTTCTTAGGCACAGTGTTACTCTAATTAGCTTTGTGTGAATAATATTATCTATTAGTAGCATTTAGCCATAAAGCACAGAACCAACCCCCTTCCCACAACCCTGTTTTAAATCAATAAAATGTTGATCACAAAAAAAAGCACAGTAAACAAATGATATCACCAAAGGTGAGCCATTTGTCACGAACAAAAACATCAACCTCAGGTGGATGATCAACAGAAAGTGTGAGGATCAAACATTTCAGGACACGCTGTCTGGGAAACATGAGTGTCTGCATACAGTTGCAAGAAAAAGGCTTCTTTACAGGACCTTGAGCAAACTGTAAACGCCCGTCAACAGTGTTGATTCTGGAGAGCAGTAGCTGTTGTCCTGCCATGCACACCCATTTTTGTTTTACTGCTGATGACGGATTCATGACCCTTAAAATTAGCCGAATTTCACTGCTTAGAAGTTACCCTGGATTCCTTTGTGACCAGGAATCCAGGCTAGCCTCTTTGTTGGTTGACCACTCCTGGGGAGGGTAGCACTGGTCTTGGATTTTCTTCTTTATATGTACAGTACAGTCTCACAGTGGATTAGTGCAGAACAAACACTTTAGAGATTGTTTTGTAACCTTTTCCAGTCTGATGAGCGTCAACAACCCTTTTCCTGAAGTCAGTCAGAATTTTTCTTATGGCATGATGAAATTCCTTAGTGTGTTGCAAACAAAACACTGATAAACTGCAAGTGCTTTAAATAACAAAGGCTGCACACTCACATCTGTCATCTCATTGATGAAAAGCACTGGATTCTAATTTTACCTTTAAATTACATGTTAATACTTAAGGTTCAAATACTTTTATCTCTGACAGAAATAAAGTCTTGGCAAAAAGAAAGTTCACCCCTACTGGGCTCTGAGGCTTTCAAGGTATAACAAGAAATGATCTGTTCCTTGACAGGTCTTAAACTAAGGTAAATGCAACTTTGATGAACAACAAGAAAACATGCCATAGCTTTTTTTTAAAAAGCCGAGAAATGAGCCGTTTTTGATAGCTTGCTGCGAGACCTCACACCGAGCACATCTACTGCGGGTATGGTGCCTGTTATCGACCCGGAGTTAGCAACATCCCCCAAAAACCCGAAGAGGAGAGTCCTGGCCCCTAGCCCTGCCAGTGTAGCAGAAATGATGACGGATGATGATGGCAGCAGCAGCCGTTCTTCTCTGCGTGAGTAGCCTAATGTTGTTCGTGTATAATTTACGCTGAGTAGGCTAACCACGTTATTACATTAATGCATGTAAGGTGAACTAGCAAACACCATCGTAGTTACATGCAGCTGTCTTATTGTTTGATGGCAGATACTCCCTTCACCCTGGCCAAAAAGGGTAAAATGACCAAAGAAAAAGTGGAAAACAGTTAAACATGAGAGGTTTTTGGACAAAGTTTGTGTTTTTTTCCATTGATTAAGCACTGCTTCCAGCCAAGAGTGATGCCATAAATCCCCTATAGCTACAGAAAAGGCTAACATTGCTATCTTTTTTTTACAAAAAAACAGCTGAACATGAGAGGTTTTTGGACCAATTTATTGTTCTCCATTCTTTAAGCACTGGTTTGAGCACCATTTAAGCACCGGCACCGTTTCAAAAGTACCGGTTTAGCACCGGTATCGGATAAAACCTAAACGATACCCATCCCTAGTCTGAACTTTGACTGGGCCATCGCAACACCTTGATTCTTTTATTTTTCTGCCACCCTACTGTGCTTGGGATTTTTGTCCTGTTTCACAAGCCACTTTCAGCCAAGCTTTAGCTGTCAGACAAACGCCCTCACATTTGACTAGAATACTTTGGTATACAGAGGATGTTATGATGGACTCAATGGCTTCAAAACAAGCCAAAATCATCACACCTCCACCACCGTGCTTCACAGTTGGCATAAGGTGTTTGTGCTGATATTCTGTCTTGTGGTGCTGTGAGTCATGCATTATGCATTATGGCCAAACATGTCCACAAAGAACATTGTTCTTGTTTTTTGTTCAGAAGTAGCTTTGGAAACCTAAGCTGTGCTGCCATGTTCTTTTAGAGAGAAGCATTTTCTCTTGGCAATCTTTCCAAACAAACCACACTTTTTCAGTCTTTCAGTGTTTTCCACTTGTGAATCATCTTTCTCATAGTAAAATGACTTCAAATTTGACTTTAAATAGATGACAAAGTACCTTTGTTTTGGTTGTTTGTTTTGGTTATCTTTATCTAGTTTCAGGACTAGTGTAAAAATCTGATGATGTTTATATGTATGCAAAAATATACAGGAAAATCTCAACGGCTCCATTTCTTTTATTGTGCAACTGTAGATGAGGGCATCTTTCAAGCATAAATGAAAACTTCGACCAAATGTCAGTGCAACCCATCCAACTGTTGCTGAAATATTTGACTTTAATGGCTTACGTGCAAACTTAGCACTGCAAAAGACCTTCACAGCCTTAACATTACAATTCACTCCATACTTGCAAAGGCAAAGGGGACATCATCATTTGTGTTAACTGTTACCATCACTGACTTCAAAGAAAGAAGTGGGGAGCAACTGAGAGAGTGTTTTCATCAGTGGAAAGCCTCAACCAATCCCCTAATGCTACCAGGCCCATTTCCATACCACATTCTGGCTGCTTATCCTCTCTGACCTTATAAAACCTTTAAGCATATCACAAGTTGTTGGGTAAAAGCAAAAAGTAGAAAAAGTTGCTTTTAGCGAGAAAGCCAAGCATTTTTTAAGCAATTCAATTTGCCACAAAAAACAGGTTTCGTAAGCAATGAAGACATGTGTTTCTCAATCCACAAAGAGATTTATACTTTTCATTTAGTTTAAAATATGCAGATGGCCACGGCTCTCAATAGCAAGTGACGCAGTTTCCACAAACATACATCCTGTGAGAATGACCGTGTGCTTTTTCTTTTTCCTTCTGATAGATTTGCCAGCACACGGTTCAGAGTGTGTCTATGAGTAACAGGGACAGAAGTGAAGATGGGCTTCTAGAGACTCTGGAGAAGATATTATCTTGTTCCTCAAACCTGACGTTTAATGGAAATCCTACGCCTTAGCCAAAGTACACGCCTGTCTTTAGGTATGAACCTCCAAACAGATCCCCCACCCCCCATCCCTCACTTATTCCACCAAATATTTTCACAGGACATCTGACTTCAGTAGCTCACTATTGGTTCCACAGGTGTGGAGATGCAAACTCCGTTAAACACTTCGGGACATTCTACCACTGAGCTTGCCATGGGCTTGGTACATATTATACTTTCTATCAATCATACTCATCCTGTCACATCACACAATTCTTAATTGTATTGCCATCGGAATAGCTGTTTATTTTGAGATTCTCCAGAATGTAATAATTCAGCAGACTTCCGAATTATCATAATATCATTTTAAGAGTTGAATCCATGGATTTCTGTGCTTGAACATGTGTCTGTGCGCATCTGAGAGAGAGTATGTTTATTACTCCAGTAGCTAGAAATATGCAACCAGTCCCCTTGACTGTGAGCTGTTGTTGTTTTAAGCCTCTTGGAGGTTTCTGTATCACTCCTACTCAAACTGGCACAGGATCCAAACTGCAACCAGATGGAGAACGTCTGCTATTGTTTTTCGGTTAAGCAATATTGTACTAGTAGGCAACAAAGAGGAAAAGGAGGCGGATATGCGCATCATCAACCAAATCTGAAAATCTTCCCCCTGTCTGCCCATTTACTGTAACCCCCCTTTCATCCCACATCTCACTCTCCATCATGACGAGAGCTTTTTGGGAGCAAAGTAGTGAAAAAAAAAGAGATCAAACAGAGATATGATAGCCGATCCAGAGGTAGAGAAATGGCTGCTTGCGCCTCGCAATCGACCCCAAAGTGACTCAAAGTCTCGTATATGTAAATTGCCCACAAATCCCCTTTCTTCCTTTCAATCACTCATCTGTTGCTGAGAAAGCATAACCCCAGACCCCATCTGACGCGTCTCTTTAGCGCAACTGTGTATGGTTTGGAAACCAGCATGTTTACTTAGGTTTGGAGTGTTAGGAGTGAAAACCCCAACACTTTGTGTGTGTGCATGTGTGTGTTTTTATTTCTATCAATAACAACATGAGATAGGGACAAGAGACACTGACTATGTTCAAGTTTATGAAAACATCAGGTGGGCTGAAGGTGACAGGTGATGTATCTCCAGGGTGCGGTTTGTCTTGGTCGATAGAACAAGCTCTGTACAGTAGATCTTGGTAATTGTTTTTGAACAGTCTGTAAAAATCTTATGAGGAATGAGCTTTAGAAAATGTTTTATGTTGGTGTGCATGGATGCAGTTTTATGTGTATGTGTATATGTATAGCGATACACATGCCACACGCCATTATTTCCATTATAACGTCGATGTGACGTTGTAATGGAAGTAATGGGAGAGAAGACCAGAATTAGGAAGTGGGCAAGGCTGGAATGTGTCAGTTTAGCAAAATTACACACAAACATATTTCCTCAATTACATATAGTGGTTTGTACTACTGATGGGTTTTCCGGCTCTTTTTAGAGAACCGGCTCTTTCGGTTCGGCTCACTAAAAAGAGCCGGCTCTCTCGGCTACGAACCGGCTCTTCATGGTTGTTTTGTTGCTTTAATTAATTTATTATTAACAATAATAAAGTGGTTTTATTTATATATGTTTATATATAAATATATGCGATGGACCCTAGAGACAAAACACGTACAAACTCCAAAAAGCACATACAAACTCCAAAACACATTTCTAGCATAAGTGATCTAGGTAGCTCTGAACTTCCAAAACAGAGCTACCTAGATCACTTAAATTACACAATTGAAACCATGAAAGCATATGTGTATTGTTTGTGTATTTATACACAAGCATTCATATATCCATCCATCCATTCGCTTCCGCTTATCCTTTTCAGGGTCGCGGGGGGCGCTGGAGCCTATCCCAGCTGTCATAGGGCGAGAGGCAGGGTACACCCTGGACAGGTCGCCAGTCTGTCGCAGGGCCAACACACAGGGACAGACAACCATTCGTGCTCACATTCATTCGAACATTCACACCTAGTGGCAATTTGGATTATCCAATTAACCTATCCCCACAAGCTGCATGTCTTTGGACGGTGGGAGGAAGCCGGAGTACCCGGAGGGAACCCACGCAAACACGGGGAGAACATGCAAACTCCACACAGAAAGACCCCGACCTGGTGTTGGAATTGAACTCAGGACCTTCTTGCTGTGCGGCAACAGTGCTAACCACCATGCCACCGTATTCATATATAGTCAAATAAAAATTTTTAAAAAGTTCATTTACCTGTTATTACAACACATCAAATCCGGTTGTTGGTACTTGCTGGCTTGTGTAGCCACTAGGTAACAAAAGTTTTTATGTGCTTCTGAGTTTTTACGTGTTTTGGAGTTTTTACGTGTTTTTGAGTTTGTACGTGTTTTTACGTGTTTTCGAGTTTGTACGTGCTTCAGAGTTCGTACGTGATTTGAAGTTTGTACGTGCTTTGTCTGTAGGGGCCACCGTAAATATACTTTTATTTATTCACTCCACATAAAATGTAATAAATAAATTATATAATACAAAAATCAACTATTCACATTTCAACTTTTAACTATTTAAATTTTCAGCTTTTTCCTTTTACAAATTGAAAGTGAAACAACACAAAACACTGCAAACCACAACACAATTAGATATAAATTATAATATGAAAACCAGTGTTGGGGAGTAACGGAATACATGTACCGCCGTTACGTATTTAAAATACAAAATATGAGTAACTGTATTCCGTTACAGTTACCGTTTAAAAAGGTGGTATTCAGAATACAGTTACTTTGTTGAAATAAATGGATTACACTGCGGTACTTTACTGTTTCATTTTGTCGCGGGTCAGGACTGTTTGGGTTTTGTTTGACAGCTACGTTCTGTTGTTCCAGGCGGCAGCGTTACGGTTGCCATGGTTACAGGACGACGCTCTCTCTGCGACTGCGTGTTTCCTGGGTGAGAGAGCGCCTTTTCGTTGTTGTTGTTGTTGTGCTAAGCTAACAGGCAGAATGCTACAAGCGTAGCTCTAAAGAATGTAGCATCATGGGCAGTGTAGTCCGTGCTGCAGGGAGAATGGACTGCCATACACGTTATGGGTCTGTGAGCGCGAGGAGGGAGAAAAAGGGGGAGTGGAAAGGTACGAGTTGTCATCGAGCAAAAACGGGAGCTGGAAGCATGTAAATATAATAATAACCACTGCAGCCAAGAAGAGAGCCTGACGAGCCCAGTTGTAAGTAAGCTATTAAGACTTGACTGTACACCGTGTTCGTGTTTTCCTCCGAAAACAATAAGTTTAATAAGGAGCAGTCTTTCAACGCCTCTCTCTGTCTCTCGCAAGAAAAGTTGACCCACACAACAAAGTAAAGCTATTTTTCGGCTACGAGCCGACAGGGACCCCGCCGTATTAGTCAGAGGTCCCTTTACTACAGTTCGGAGTCGCGGACCTTCATTAATAGTAATAAATCACACAGCAATAGTACATTCATGTTGTTGTAAAAAGCATGATAATATATTAAGTAATCCAAAGTATTCAGAATACGTTACTGTCATTGAGTAACGTAACGGAATACGTTACAGAATACATTTTGGGGCATGTATTCTGTATTCTGTAATGGAATACATTTTAAAAGTAACCTTCCCAACACTGATGAAAACAAAAAGAAGATGCATATTCTCTGTCATATGGACCTGCAGGTTAATTAGGTTAATTAAACTCTCTGAATCCTTTATCATCCACTACTGAAAATAGTTGTGGAAGATTACTATAACTTTCTAATATGACGTTGTTGTCCCTGGCTCTCTTTCTCTCTCTCCTTCTGGCTCTGTTCCTGTGCTACTGAGTGTAACTACCGCCCCTCCCCCCTCTTCCCAGCGTAAAGCACAAGGCTCGCGTGCAGTGTGACGCGGAAAAAAAGTGCGAGAGAGAGGGTGAGAGAAAGAAAAAAAAAAAAACAACCCACGGCTCGCGATAAGGAGCCGGCTAGCGTCGTTCACATCAAAGAACCGGCTCTAAGAGCCATTTCGTTCGCGACCGACCCATCACTAGTTTGTACATAGCTAGATGGCTTTGGTTTTATGTGTATTAGATTTTAATTATTTTGTCTTGGAATTTTTCAGCAATAGAAACCAGAATTTGGTAAACAGTGGACCATGATGATTCCTATGATGTATGCCTGTACTCTATGATAGCAGTGTCACTCAGATTCTATTAGTGCAAACCAACTGCCAATCACAGGTGTTACCTAATATTGGTTGGCTAGTCTTGGCTGAAAATCAGTGTTTACTTAGTATACAGATAGTCTGAATGATGTATCAGTCTATCCGAGGGGCAGATTTATAGCTATTTGTCAATATATTGGTATAATGGTTGATAAATTAAAATGTAAAGAGTGTAAAGGAGAGATAGAAGTACCCTTCAACCTTGTTATGACCATGATAATGCATAGTTTGTCCACCAGAGGGCACTCTGAACATGACAACCAACTGTGGGTCAGGTGGTTGTCATAATCCAGACAATCCAGAAAAGCTGTTTGATTAGGTGGCTTAAGTGTCTGTTATTAATTAAGCAAATTGGTAGCAGTGGGCAGGCAAAGCACAACCATGTTAGCATAAGGCTAGGCATGCTAGGAGTTTTCCTGCATTGATAATTGGTTTTTTATATAGTATACTATACAGTGTTGAAGTGATTGCATTACAATTACAAAGTCACTCATCAGAATACTCAGTACTTTTTGTAATGTCCTGTAAATTTGAGGTGGATTTGTTTCTGATTTTTATCTTCTGCTGTCAAGAAGCTAAGGCGCTGTCGAGGTTGAGGAGTGTCTGTGCACGTCTTGCTCAGCTACCAAAATGGCAGCAAGGAAAGCCTTTATGTTATTTTTAATTTGTGGTAGAAAGGTACAAAAACATAGTCAAAGTGACATGCTAATGCTAATTTTAAGAAGCACGTGCTAACTAAACATGCACCGTAACACCTGGTGGCCCACAGAGGAGCGTGACAATGGAGCTACAGGTGCAATAAGAATATCAGCTAGCTATTAATTTTGACAAAACGGTTACTCTGAAGGAAATTAATGACCTTGTTGTTTGTTGGAGGACATGCTAGCAATATTGCCATTAAAATGAGCCTGAGTCAGTATGTTTAGAGGTAACTACACAACAGGAAACATACATTCTGTACAATATAATCAACGTATCAATGGTAACTCAAAGTTACTTAAAACAATGAGCATTCATTGGTTGAAATAACTTCAACCAATGAATACATGCAATGAAAGCTATGTACCCTGGGGAATGCCAGGATACATGGCATTCCCTATGTACCCTGGCCTCTTCCAGTCCAAAGACATGTTGTTGGGTTCAGTAGTGATTGGTGGAATATGAGCATGAATAGTTGTCTGTCCTTCTATGTTAGCCATGCAATTGATTGTACAAAGTGTACCTCTTGCCCCATTACAGCTAGGATAGGCTCCAGCACCTGCCAAAAGCCCTGAATTGGATAATCATAAGAAAATGAAGGATGCTTTCCAGGTGTGGCGGTAATCTTCTTAAGTATTGGGGTATTATAAAAAGTAACATAATTAACTGTGTAAGTTAAAATTATTACTTCAAAGCACTAAAAACTGTCTGTAGTTTAGTAGGGTTAGAGTCCAAATTGCACATCCTTTGTAATGAAGTTGTTTATCTGCTTTTTTAAACACTATTTATGAAATTTCATTTACTTTGATTCAGAAAACCCAGACAAGCATTATGGACAAGTAAAAAAAAATCTGCCTAGTTATCCAACGCAAAGGGTAACTGAGAAAATATGTTTCGTAATTTGGGTTAAACGAGCTTTTACAGATTTCACAGAGATATACATGCCTCAGAATGTGACTGGAGTAGAGTGAAAAAGTAGAGCAAAAAAAAAGAAAAGCTCAAGACACCCAAGAGCTAAGGGCATGAAGTTGCAGAGCATTGCTTATCCAACATCTCCATTTCCCTGGACCATATTTGCACTCACGCGGCTTTCCTAACGCTGGCCAGACTTGTATGGTATGAGGGAGCTGTGTTTAGACGGCTTTTCACAGCTCCTCAGTTGAGAACAGTGCAAATAGACGTAGTGCCAAAATAACAGTCGTCGGAATGCAATGATGCATATGTGGTTGTTGGCCTTGGATGGAGATTTAAGGTCATGAAGCAGACAGATAAACTCCCCCTACTTTCCTGTTACATGCTGATCTGGTCTCACATTTGAGGCGGTTGTTGTCAGAGAGTCCTCTTGGGTCTCAGTGAGAGAGATGGGGATGACTCAGTCATGAAAAAAAACAGTAGCACACGGGTGACACATGGGTCACACATTAGGGGATATAAGAAAGGTAGCAAACGGAAGCAAAACGCAACAGGGTCAAATGTTTCCCAGCAACCAAGTTGCCAACACGGGATCAGTACTTGAAATTGCCTACAAGAACACAAAGAAAACCAGGTGGGAAAAATCACACTGTTGTCTAAGGGAGGTATTAAAATGATTGCTGATACGCGTGGCAGTTATATCAAAACTTTGCACCTTATTGCTATCTCCAAATTATTTTCCAGACTGCCAAACTTTCCTCGTGCTTGCAGAGAAAAGCAGAGAGTAAGAATGTCGTGAAAAAAAAGGATTCAAAGTGCAGACTTGAAAACAAACATTGTCTGACTTACTTTTCCTGCATTTTCTTTCTACCACCTCTCACCCCCTACCCCTGCCCATGCCATAACTTAGTCTCTTTCTGTCTCCCATGGACAAGGTATTATAACGGCTGCGGTTTTTATTGGAATTACTTAAATGGCTCTTAAAAAGCCGTTTGAATGATGAGTGCCGGTGTCTGGACAGTCTTGGTGTGCGTATATGCGCACGTGTTTATGTGCGAGTACGTGCCGGCTCCAGGCCTTCGTTTCCATCCAAGATGCCAAATTTCTTTCACCCAACCACCCACCCTCCCATCTCAACCCCACTCCCCCCATCTTGATGTTCACCACATCTCCCACAGTGGTCACACTCATTTTTGTTTGTGCACGTTTTTTACTTTTACTTTTTTCTGACCCACATCCCCCACCCCACACCCTGTCTGCCTCTGCTTATTTATCCCCACTGTGAGGCGAAAAAAAAGAAATGCAATTGCCTTCTCACACTCATACGGTAATGGCTACAATTTGCTTATCGTACAAGCACAGATGTGTAAATAAATGGAGTCTAGACTGATAGTGGAGACAAAACCTTAACATGTGCATTTAAAACTGAGTTTCCCAAAGAATAATAAGAAAGCAAAGCAAAGATGTTTCTTTGTTCTAACACACTTTTCAAACAGTTAAGCTCTAGACAGTCTCAATTTCAATATCTGGGGATCAGACCATTTTCTCAGCTAACAAACAACACGATCCATTACTTTGTATCCTCTGTATCTATGCTCCCACCCACCAGAGATGCTTTGTGTTACTGTCTGAATTCTCGTCTTGAATCTGAAAAATGCAACGAAAGTGGTTGCAGACGCATTCCAGACGCCCTCTATGGAGTGAGTGATGCACCAGTGGGAAAACACAGAGAAGCTGCAGGGAGTACATAGGATGCAGCAGAGGTTACAGATCAGCCATATATCGTCTCTGACGTTTACCTGAACGTGTTGAGGAGCACCCGAAACTTGCTCACATGCACTTTGCAGAAAATGGACAAGGACAACGGTGCCACCGTGGTGTCTCTTGACAATAGACAAGCGAGATATGTAGGAAGTGTCAAAAAATGCAAAGCAAAGCAAAATGCCAATTTTGCTAAAAGACTCAACAAATACAGGATCAAAATGTGCAAGACTGAATAAAATATACAGGCAAGCACTGTGAATATGCTGTTGTGTCTGGCAGGCCTAAGAACTATTTGGACAATTTTGAACACTGGCAGCATTACAGCCCCCCACCCCCTTCTGAATAACTGTATTGCGAGCTGTGTAATGTGTAGGGATAAAGACAGGAGAATTTTGTCACATGGAGTAGATTAGCAGATTAACAGACGCAGACTCAGTGGAGTCTTCTACCATTTGTTTGATATTTGTCACTGGTCAAGAAGTAAAGCAGCAGTAAGAAAACCACTGATGCCAACCTCTGCTTGGTGGAGCTCTAACTACCTTAGCTTTCACACCAGTTTGTGAATAAACAAGCAAAATTAGCCTGTAGTGGTATGTGTAGGAGTTTGAGTACAGTACAGATGTAGTATGAGTACAGAGTCTGTATTTGAGTGGCCTGAGTGATGAGGGTTACTCAGACCATGGCTCAGATTGGTGAGGTGAGTGGACAGGGGTGGGGTGTCGGGCAGCTGCTCAAACTGGTGGTGGGTGGGGTGCACACCTGTGATGGCACGGGTTTTCCTGAGACAGGAGGATCTGGCGATGGCCTTCAGGCAGACGACAGCCAATGAATTTTTTTGACAATAGAAGAATATTAACAGAGGTCAGATTCTGTACAGTAACAATGTTATTGTTAGATAGAAACCTGCAAATGCACTCATTAGTATAAGTTTAATTGAATTCAAATTTAAATGCTACACACCCATCTTCCACCTCAGCCTCCATGATGTTACCCTCCATGTCACAGCTCGGCTGTGTGGCAGGCAGGAGGAGGACCCAAACGCAAAACTCACAGACACGGGGATGAACTCAAAATCACAGCTTTAATGCTGGAATGGCCGAACATTGGAAATACAAAACTAAACTGGGAAAAGTAAACTAACATACGCGAAGAGACACAGGGAGATCCACACAACATGAGGGACGACGTCACGCTGAACAGAGGGAGACGCAGACAGAAATACACAGAGGGTTAACGAGGGGAGTGGGAACACACGGGGAACACAGGTGACACTGATAATCATAACGAGACAGGGCGGGGTGAACTGAACACTGACGGGAGAGGTGAAACAGGAAGCACAGAGGAGAGAGAGCACGAGTAGAACACCAACGTAACGGGCAGGGGAGACACGGAATAAACACGAAAGGGGACGAGGGCTCATAAATACATAGAGGGCACACAGGGGGAAGAGAGAGCACGGGGAGAACTTAGACATAATGGGCAGGGGAAGCATGGAATAAAACATAAGGAGAGACGAGGGCTCACAGATACACAGAGGGGCACGACATGAAGACAGGAGACAGGAGACATGAAGGGCAAGGGATCAAAACTAGAAGCCATAGAATAAAATCACACACAAGTACAATAATACGAAAATCACAAAGAACTAAAAACGCTGGGTCAGGAGACCCAGGACCGTGACACTCCACCTCAGTACATCGAACCTACACCTCTTCCTTAGGAGTTACATACAAAGTCTATGCAATGCATCAAGTGATGGGAAGATGGGAATCTGCATTTGCACAACTAAAAATGTTTAAACTTATGCAGAAAGTTGCTTTACACTGGATTGCAAAGACACATCAGCTCTTCTCACCTGATGCTCCTGATGATAAGACACTGATAACATCCTTACTCATGCCACTGCATTCACACAAGTAATGTGAGATGAAATTTTGCTTTGTATTTGGTTTGAGTGCTGCTCCAAAGTGATAGACTCAATAACAAAACATGATGTAACACATTGGCGCAAATCATAGCTTATGCATTTTTTACATGTTCTTATCACAATGTACTCATACATTTTGAATTTCACAAGTCAAAAGCTTTAAATGCCAGCAAAAAAACCCATCTGAATCGTGGAAAAAACCTGTGAAATTAGTGTGACTAACAGCAGCAAGAGGATAGCAGCAAGAATGTGTTCTGCAACAGAAGCATTATTTGCCTTAGGAAAGAAGTCTGGAATAATTTGAATCTCATCATCACTTTGTGCACACTGGGAGATCGCCTTTCAACAACCAAAACTCTGGGGAAAACAGCAAGACATTTGCAATCAACAGAATTATACACAGAAACGAAACGAGACACAAGACAGAGAGAAATGTCAGAGAAGCTGTTTTTTGGATCACATGCACCCATATAAAGACCCCCCAAGGAAACCCCTACAATTCATTAGGGCACTATAAGAGTGTACTGTCCGGGCATCTGCATATTTCCAACAAGTGTTGACATGGTCTGGATTTATCATTGTCTCCACGTGAGAGGTAATGGCCTGGTCTGGCATAGCTAAGCTTCCTAAGCATACCTCAAGACAAGACATCAGACTGCAAACAAAAAAGACAAAGCTAAAACACAGATTCTGGCAGAAATATGTATATTTAGTGAAAATGTTTGCAGCCTGGGTATGGTTTCAGCATGAAGAACTAATGATAAAGGAACCAACCAATATAGTGGACTGTACATTCCCCTATTATTTCATATTCTTATATTATATTCAAAATTAACGAAATTGTTATCCTGTGGCAATGTCTAAAAGACTTTTTTAAAAGGTCTTGAGTTTTGTCACTCATGTAGAAGCCTGGAATTGAAAGATAAACGAGTAAGAGCAAATCTATTAGTCTAGAATGTCTCAGACGCACCTGCAGAGGTATGAAAATCAAGAATGAATTAGCAATCAGAGCAAGGAAATGTGTAACATACCATTAAGGCCTCGGTCACACTAGCCTAGAGACTTGTCTGTGACTACTTGCCTACCACGCAAAGAATACGCAGGCTGCGTGTGGCTGCTGAAGATTGCTGGCAGTTGGTGTGAACTCCATTGCTAAAAATCCATTCATGCAGGAATAGAGACCAGTCAGTGGTCACTAGCAGTGAGTAGTGAAAACTGTGTATTCAGGGATTGGTTGGCAAGTGGTTGCTCGATGTTGTCAGCAGTCACTGCTAAGGAAAATGTGCATTCCCTAACTGGTTTGCGAGTCGTCTGTTGTCGCTACGTGTAACTGGTCGCAGAAAAGTATACGATGCTGCCCCAAGAACCTCCTTGCGATACCTTTGGTCACCTGTTGATGTAGTCACCAGTGGTTTGCACCGACTTATCCATGAACAATACTCACCAAGCTGTAGTGAAACTGTGAAAAATGCAACACAAACTGGAAACACGAAACATTCATTTGAATTCATTTAAAATTAAAAGCTGTGGTTTATGAAAAGTCAAACTTTTACTTTGAAAGCAAACATCCTCTGTTTCCTGTTTGAGTCACATTTTTCAAGTGTCACAACATCTCAAAGAGTAAATAATGAGTGGCTACAGACAAGTCTTCTGTAGTTTGTGTCCACCATGCAAACTATGAGCAACTGCAGCAATCTGCTAGTGAACTAGTGAACAAAGCAATCACAAGAAGAATTTTTGTGCAGCATCTGCTTTCTCCTTGTGACCAGTTTCACCCGTCTGCAACCAGTCTGGGAATAAAGATTTCTCCCTCACAACCAGAGGTTGCCAGGTGGTATTGCTGTTCAGTCTCTAGACCAAAAGAAACCAAAAAATATTGCGTCAAACCTACATCATTGTGGCAGCTCGGTAACCCCAGCAAGAGGCAACGCCAATTAGAAACTGGTTTTAATAAAAGGAAATGGGGGGAAGGTGCTTTCTGCCAGGTTAAATTAACCATGCACTTCTAGATTTGTGTGGTTTCTATGCTACTTTATACTTCTATTTCTGGTGTGTCAGATAATGCAGTTCTTGTCAAAACTGCTAATGTGTGTCAGTTACCCACAAAGTGTTCTTTAGCAGTACTGCGTGACGCACTGGGTTATGGCATTAGGAATAAGAGCTGGCTCTTTCACTCGTTCACTTCTCTTTCAAACCAGTTGTCTTCTCCTGACTCTATGAGCCAACTGTAAGGTGCTGGACTAAATATGCGTGATTAGTTTAGCTGATTTTTTGCTTGAATCTTCTGCAGCACCTAATAACACCACTGATGAGTGTTAGCATTGTTGGCGACCGTGGCTCAGGGGGTTGGCAAGCGTATCTGTAACTGGAAGGTCGCCGGTTCGATCCCTGGGCTCTCTGTCCTGGTCGTTGTGTCCTTGGGCAAGACACTTTACCCTACCGCCTACTGGTGTTGGCCAGAGGGGCCGATGGCGCGAAATGGCAGCCTCGCTTCTGTCAGTCTGCCCCAGGGCCGCTGTGGCTACAACCGTAGCTTGCCTCCACCAGTGTGTGAATGTGAGAGTGAATGAATAGTGGCATTGTAAAGCGCTTTGGGTGCCTTGAAAAGCGCTATATAAATCCAATCTATTATTATTAAAACCAACAATGCTTAAAAGAAAAGTCCACAATGCTAGGGGTATCTGCAATAATTCACTGTAACACCGTCCCTATATGTAAGTGGCCCTTTGCAAATTCCAGACTGTAACATCGAAAAGTTCAGAAAAACAAGGCTTCAGTACAAGCGAAAGCCCTCCTCAAATTTTTCTTTGCAATTTAACCGTGAACAAGCCCCTAACACTGGAGTCTGCTCATTGTCTCTCTTCTTCCAGCATAAGGTTTGAATCAGCGGGCTGTCATATGGCAGGGACGCAGCATTCAGGACACGTTGTCTCACTATATTGATCTGGCAGACATGTCTGCATCCTCTCGTCTTCCTCCTCCGCCTCCTTGTTATCCCTGCCTCTTCCTTCCAGACAATGACAGATACAGAATATCCAGTTACAGTGATTGGAGTAGAACAAATTAATCCTGTATGACAGGACACAATGAGACCATGTTGCTAAATTAAATACTAATACAATATAAAGGCAGCACTGTGATTCATCAATTGTGGCTTTTAAATCTTAAAAGAAATACTCAGACTGATGACATGTTGATTGTAAATTTGAAGAATGGGCATAGTGGGTGAACACATATTGGAATAGAAAAAAGGTAACTTCATATTTAGTAATTCAAAGGAAATAATGTACATCTGGGAGTAAACAGGTGACCCTGCATGTTTCTGCTGACCCTCATTCAAAACCTCAACCAGATCAAAGACGGCACACGGTTGCTACAAAGTGACGTGCCCTCGTACTGAGCTTATTTTCTCAGTATTATGTTCTTTACCTTCATCTGTCCATGTGCTTTCATCTCTTCCTACCTCCTCCTTCCAAAAGCAGGCCCTTCAACTTTTCTCCTTCCCCAGTTTTACTCTGTCCAACTTCAGTCTTCCAAATAGATGTGTTTCCATCTCTCTTTCCTAACTCGTGCTGATGTTTCCCATATCCCTATCACACTTTCACCACATGTCAGGAAGACTAGGGTTTGTGTGGTTTCTGCCCAGTTTTGGGAGCAATCCAGCTGAGGCTCATTGGGCTGGTTGTCGGTTCGGCCGGGGCCCACTGTTAGGAAATGACCACTCCTCTGGTTCAAATTAGCAATGAGGCAACGTCTTTTTTTTTCTTTTTCTTTCTTTTTTTTGGGTGCTTTTTTTTTTAACTAAGGGCCTGCAGATGAAATAGATGGAAAAGTGTAGAGAGAGAGTGCACAGCCATCTGTAAACCACATGAAGGTGAGTGGTAATTGATTCAATGCCCTCCCTAATTAAGTATTATGTTGGTTGGCCAAAGAACATCTTCCCAGAAGTGGTTGTACTTCTGTAGCGTTCACTGTCCAAACAGTCACAGACTTGCATGGTTAATGTCTGGTTAGGCATGTTTTATTTCCGTTCGCTTATTCTGTAATATATCACCTGCAAAATATCCAGATTTTAATCAGATCATGTAAATCTTTGACCTTCCTCAGTTTTTAATAAAATACTTCATGTCTGCGTTGCTTTACAGCCAACAGCAGTTCCATATTGTAAATGTATGCAAAGTGGAAAGGCAGGCGATAAGGCTGTCGTGCAGTCAGTCTGGTGTTTATCTTGGTTTTCACTGCGGAGCATCGCAAATGTTTTCCATGAAATGCAACTCCACATGTATCCGTCCTAAATTGTTTTCTATAGGCAGAACCTTTCCTGTGAGCATGAAACACAATAATTCTCCCACAACAGCTTCTTTAGGGACTTAGAAGCGCTGCCAAACAGCATCGCCTTTGCTGTCTGACTCCAGAAAGCATTACATATATTTTTGGGATAAACACAAAAGAACTGCAGTTAGGACCATGCACACACACACACACACACACACACACACAAGAACAGTAGAGCAAAGCTTGCACTGCATGCACCTCAGACAAGCTGGAATGAGCACAAAGCTTTTTTTTTTTCCATTTTGTCGTTTCACTACTTTGCTGCTGATTACAGGAAATGATCAAGACAAAAGCCTTGAAGGACTGGTTGTGTTGTATGCTGCCTAAAGCCTTTGAGCATTTGCATTATGAAACACATGTTGCTCAATGGCCTCAAAGTCTTTACAGAAAGGATTAGGTCTCTAAGCCAAAGCCATTTAAACATAAAGTCTGAGAGAAAAAGCACCCTGCACTGAACAATCAGGGAATAATGTAAGAGCTTAGTTTTTCTTCCTTTTCTTCTATTTTTTTCGCTTCATATGGGAATGGAGCCATGGTAAATATAAATAAGTGTACACAAAGACAGTATGAACCATCAGAGGTGTAATTTGTGCTACTGAGATGCCAATATAGTATGGTATAAGAGCATTTTCAAAAGACACAGCTCAAAAGCGAGGGGGTGGTCTGCTGCAGGGATAAGTTGTTTTAAACCCACTTCCTCGAGAAACACTGCAAGCCAAGTTAAATTTCAGGTGTTTATCTGGGCAGAAACTGGCAAACCCTGCTAGTTTTTTTAAGGTTGGATAAAAGATGGGTTACATATGTTTGTGGCCATGTGGTGAGTACCTGCGGTCACCTGCAAGTGAAAGGACATAAGGAACACTGACAGTCTAATGTGTTTTCATTTTATATCATGCTGAGCAGCAGATCATCATTGCAATATAGTTACTTAAGTTAATAAATCTCCCCCATCTTATGAGCATAAAACATATAATATTTTGAAAGCGTTTAAGACGAACAAGTGCTGCAGATGAAATGATTGGCTTTAGAGGTACTGACGAACTTAATGCTAAAATCTGGATACACAAAAGTTCCAGAGACATCTTGGTTTATTTTAAAACAAGTACCTCATTATGGTTAGGTAAACATTGTGGTTTGGAATAAAATTACTATAAAGTGTAGTAATAATATAGATTAGAAATCTGGTATGGATACAAGAAGGAGCCATTGTTATTTAGAAATAGGGAAAGAAGTTTTCCCTTGTGAACCCAATGTACGATTGGCCCATGTGATATAGGTATCACAACCACTGCCATCTAGACACTGACTTAAAGTTCTTCAGATTTCTTTCTTTGTATGAACAGAGCAATAAAGCAGCAATATTTCAGCTTTAGCTCTTGAGTCCTAACAGACAGGTGAGAAATGAAATGAAAAACCAACATAAATGTCTTAGTGAGGTGTTTTGTCACCAGAGACTCCAATATGTTTCCAATATGCCCTGATTTTAATTTTCCAAGGTTGTTGAGATCTTCTGGAGAGACAAAGCACCATTCCTCTAAGAAGTATTGACGTTTTTGTGAAGACTGAGAACACTTTCAAACACGAGTTCAATTGAGTTTAAAACTGGTCCATGTGAAAGTCCATGGTTTTTATACTCATCACACCACTCAGTGACATCTCAAACCATATGGACTGGGGCATTGTCATCCTGGAGGATCACATGAGGATAAAAATCTGATAACAACTTTATACCGGCTTGCGGCAACCCTTCCCTCATAGTGGACAACTGCAGCTTAATCATGCCAGCAGTGACTCTCAGTAGCACAAAGGTGACTTTTTTGATATTGCATTCTTGTCTGCATTTGCTCACATACAGCTTTGCAGACTGTCATCTACATATTGTAGCTGTTTAATGGCACCAGGGGGCAGTGTCACAAACAACCAGTCTGTGAAGTACTCTTTCTTGTGCTGTTGTTGGTCCTTAGCGTGCTGCAGAAAAGTAAGCAAAGCTAATGTAGCAATACAAAGAGCTAAAATAAACTGAGAGTTAAGAACAATGAAACATGTTTCTTGCAGCCACAGCTTGTGCTTTTGTGTATTTTTTTTTTTTATTCTTTTAAACATTTTTTCACACTTCTCCCAGTGAACTCCATGTTCATGCACAGGTAGGCTCTTTATATACAAAAACCTACACGAAGAGTGACAAACATATAATTTTGAGTTCTTCCTTTTCTTCCTTATTACCTGTAAGTTCTATGTATGTTGGTCCTGATAGTTTAAATGCACTGCAACTTAAGAAAACACTAGCAAGTGCAAGTATGGAAATATATTGGAACTTGAATGGAACACAATGAAAGTACAGAAAAGCAAAATCTCAGAAAACATAATGGACGTGTTTATGCGGAGACATTACTGTGACCGACCAGTTCTGGAAGTGACAGAAACCAAAACGTGAAGGGTCGCTCTGAGACAAAAGACATGGAGGATTCTTCGTGTTGTGAGGGAGGAAAAGATGCAGGTAATGTGTGTTTTAATCACATGACTCGTATAATACTGCACATACATGTTTGCTGCTAGCCATTTACTGTTAGCTTGTCACTTCCGCTGCTGTTCCGTCACGTTATTGCCTTCCCAAAAATACTTCTGTTGTGTTTTGTGAGGGGTTTTGGTGAGCTTTTTTTCCTGTTGTTGCACCATTTTTCTTAAGTTGCGGTGTGTTTGAGGCCACTATACCTGTGACCACTAGATGGCGTAGGTCAAATAGATGACACTTTTGTTGCTCCAGGGGTGTGGTTAATACACATTTCTGTGGTATAAAGAAATTAGAAGCTCCAAATTTAGCAGTGTGGTTGTTTGTTGATAGCAGACGTTGTTGTTGTCTACAAGTGGTCACTGGGAAAACTCTACTCTGTGTTAGCATGTGATACATGTGTCACTTAGTAAGCATCCCCCTTTCTACACCAGAGAATCTGGCTTTCTGAAATACTTTTTATTATCCGGCTCCAAGGGGATCATAACACCACAATAACCCTAGTCTCTTTTCTCCTTTTTTTTTTTTACAAACACCTACGCACAAATCTAAATCAAGCACAGACTGAACAAAAACAAAGTCTGGAGCTTTTCAAATAGTCTCAGAAGAGCTGTTTCCAAACGGGATGGAGATATATCCATCCCGCATCTGAAGTGAAATAATAAAAAATAAACTGCTGGCCTGGGAAGTACGTCTGCAACAAGATGAAAAGAGGGATAATGTAAGTTTTATACTGAGGAGCTGACCCCTGTTAAGAGTTGGCCAAAAGTCCTGCTTTTGGAAGCCCCAAACAAAACCCTCGCCAGACGTTAAGTGGGGGCAAGAGGGGGGCAATGAATGAGAGGTAAGACAAATAGACTTGCCCACATGCACTCCGCGCACATGTTCATTTGCACTAACTATCTGAACGTACAAACACGTGGGCTACGCGGCCGCCCACACATCAAACAGTCTTCTTTTGGATTCTCTCGGTGTTATGAGACTTTTGAGCAGTGACATCGCTCCACACCTCCCCTGGAGATGCTGGGAATCTTTTACATCCTTGCATCCAGAGTTAAAACCAAGGAAAACTCAGCCTCATCAGCAGAACAGCAGATGTCACATCTCATTAACTAGAAACATCTCTGTTGCTGGATGAGCAGCAACGCTCTCATTCCTGTTTGTTCCTGTTGGGTTCCCTTTGGAAACACAAGCTGTCATCCCACAACACTCAGAGGCAGGCGGGAAAAACATAGATGTGACTCCGGGAAGCTGTTGCTCAATACGTATTCCGTCCGCGGCTTGTTTCCTCACTGTGCTTTGTTCAGGCCTCACTGACTAAAAGCAATGTTTGGCATTGGGGAAGAGCACTGCTTTACCACAGGGGTTTTAGTTTGAGCCCAGTAAAGAGTTGGGGTTCAGTCCAAAAGGATTTGTAGACTAAACCAGTAAAATAAGATGGAAAGAAATGGGGAAAACGGAGAGATGCTAAAACAACTGGATAAAAGTCAAGGAGAAAGGGGGCTGTTGGGGGGTGGGGTAGTAATGCCACCGCCAGTTTCCTCCTGCTGCTGTATGACTGATAAGTTTCTTCTGATAGCCGAAAAGGGTATGTTGTCAAGCTACTTTGAGCTTGCACGCTTTCTTTTTTTAAAAGATTGAACCACTGCTGACAGAGTCAATGGGAGGCGGAGGGAAAATAACACATTTGCCAAGCCTCCCCACTGCTTGCTCTCCCCCCGTCTCTCTTTCTCCATCCCCTTGTTGCTGCCAGCACAGTGGAAAAACTTCCTCTGGTCCAGACACAGTTATGAGGGAATAGGAGTGGGAGATCGGTAAACACAGATAAAGGGAAACAGGTAAATGAATCAGAGAATAATTCAAATAGAAAACTAAATAAGCAAAGCTGTCAAAATTCTAATCCACATGAAACAGAGCTCAAATGAGAGAAAACGGCATTTTTTCCCCCTCTCCTCGTCTTTCTGTCCTCTAGCTCTGAGCTGAGAGCCAAAACAATGTCCTTCAAAACAAGGGCCTGATTAATAACATGCTGTTCCATCCACTCTGGAGGGCCGTATGTTTGCGCAGATTCACTATCTGCCATTCAGCTAACTGACTTCCACATATATCAGCTCGCATGTGCGGGCCAAGATGGCTACTGTTGATGTTCAAATAAGCTTAGACAGTATAAACACACGAGGTCAAAGGAAGCAAAAGGAGGCAGGATGCAAATCTCCATGCGTCGGCACGGGGAAACAAGTTCATGCCTTTCACTGTGTCTTTTTCTAATTCCCCTATTAGCTGAAAAACAAATCCAGCCAATTAATCTTTAATGTTATGGGCCAGGCTCTGATCAAGAACAGGACCTGTATAGTGTTTCCCCCATCCTTCACTGGAATTCTTCATTCAGTATATCAGCAGCACCAGTTAGCATTCCACATAATGGGTGCTGCACAGTATTTGTGTCTGTTTGTGTACCACAGAGTCATGTTAGGAAAATCATGGAGGAAAGTTCTTAAGGCTGACCTAACAGCTGGCATACTGAACAAAAGAACTTTAAACCAGGCTCACAAGGGGGCAGGGAAATCTTTAACCTTTACGAGACGACAAAATAACAGAAGGGGAGCAAGGAAGCAGAAAACCTAACAAATACACACATCTGGTAGAAAAGCATAATATGGCGTAGGTGAACCCAAACAACACAGTAACAAGGGCAGAAACAGGAAGATAGGAGGAGAGTAGAGGTGGGCAGATGGATCCAAATATCTAAGTATTGATATCAGAGTCGATAGTAGCCTAATATCCTCTGAGATCAGTATGCCGCCTGCTGATTTGTGTTAAATAATTTATTTTTCTTTTGGAAATGAAAAAAATATATCTCAAACTATGAAAAATGTCTGAACCTTTTTGTGTTGACTGTCACGTCTGTTTTATTTATAGCCTATAGCACGTTTAAACAACAGAAGCTGACGCGAAGTGCTTTAGAGACCTTACATTCCAGGTCTCTTGATGATTATCTCTTAAGTTATTACACATTGCTCTACCCTGCATCAGCTGCCTATATAAGATAAAAGTATCGGCATCGGTATTGGTATCTGCAGTACCAGAATTTGCAGTATTCCACACCACTAGAGCAAACTAAAATCGTAGAAGAAGTTTCAAAATAAAATAGGAAGTACTTGTAAAAAACAAACAAACAAACAAAAAAGCTAGGAACACAGAAGGAACAGATATGAAAGAAGAAAAATCCCCAGTAACATAAGAACAAAGTAAAAATATAATAAAACCACAGACAAACAAAAAGACCACGACTCAAAAGGCTCAGGGAGAACTTGTATGTGTGTCCATTCATGTGATTTTGTGTATGTGTGTGTGTGTAGGAATAAGGTGGGCGTTTACGTTTGCTGGAAAATGAGTGGCATTCTCCTTCATTTCCTGCTAGCACTGAAAGTAATAGAGCCACAAGTGCTTGCCCGCTCTCAAACACAAACACACATGCAAAAGCTTACACAGCCACGGCTACAAAGGGACTGCGAGGAAGCACAATCTAGCACATGAAACTGATACAGTCTGCTAAAAGTGGTTTGGCATCATTTAACAGCACAAGAGGGGAGGCTGAAAACTGAGTACAGTTGGTAAGTGATGTGATGGACTGCGGATATCCCCTCCTCTAAGTCAGCGAAAATGAAAATGAATCATGATCAGCTGTACTGTAACAGTGAATTAGGACACCTCTTTGAATGTTATCAGAGTTGTGAGGCAATTTATAAAAAGAATAATATTTTTAAGATTACTTAAACATGTTTCAATAAAGATTCATTTGAAAATTAGCAGAGAGAACAATAGGTATGCTTTTAACTACACAGTGCCAGGTGTCTTTGAAACTGCCTGCTATTCTGCCCCCTTGAGGTCACACTCTTTGGACTGTTTTACAAGAGGGTGACACAGTTCATCAGCACAGCAACATTTCTATTTTTATTATCCTTCTGTTTTGCTCTTCGATCACACAAATACAGGACATTAGCAAAACAGATGGGTATTTGTAACGAGGGAGACATCCGAGTACAGGTTTTCTGCTGGCTGTCTCTGGTCTGTGCCGCTGTAATGGCTATGAAAGCTCGCCCAAGAGTTTACAGATCCACAAAGATGTCCTTTATCCTTTTACTGCAACATTTAAGGAAGAAAATAAATAAATTCCCTTTAAACTACTGAGGGGGAAAAAATTCAAGAGCTGGTGTTGAGTTTGGAGTGTAAAAACGTCACACTCTATAAACTGAATGCAGTGGGGGATGAGAAGCTCAGCAGTATATGAGCAGGCAGTCTGGCAGCAGCGCTGACAGTCGAGTATGTTCATCTGTTGGAAACATGTGTGTGTGTGTGTGTGAGGTGTAAATCCACATGGAGGTGTTTGCTTTACACGGGGCATAAAGTGTGCCGTGTGTGCCGCTGTGTATCCAGCGTGACTGTTGCTTGTGTATGCTTGGTCACACTTTTGGCACTCTGTATCAAAGGCCTGCATGGGCAGCTGGTTGGAGTCTGGTAACTGTGGTTATATAATGCACTATACACAAAACACACACTTGAGCTGCTTGTAACCACAAGTCAGCCACTAACTGACCAGTCGCCGCCCACTGGAGGGTGCAAATCGGTGAAAGCCATTTAGCCCAGGTTTTGTCAAGCGCTGAACACAAAACAGACCGTTAATTCTTGAAGAAGTTGAGAGGAATGTAAATCTTTTAATCGATCAATTCTTTAATCGAAACAAAGCCATGCACGTGTGGAAAGCTGACTGGAAGCTGGCTCACTGCTGCACACCAGCAGCTCTGCACACTCCTGTTGTTGCTCACCGACAAAGAAGAGCGCTCACACTCCAGTGTGTGTCCCATACGACTGTTTACACACTCTAGTGGAGATCCAGTCACATTAGGGCAAGCATGTGTGCACACATACCAGCACACACACTCACACATACACACAGGTACACGTTTAGTAGACTTTTCTTGCCGTAGGCCAGCAAAGTAGAGGGATGCTGCCAAATGTTTTTGGATTTCAGATTTCCTGACCGCTGTCTTTTCCAGACTCCCCCCTCCACTTTTTTGTCTCTTACTCTCTCTCTACACCTCTCTTACTCTGTATATTTTTCTACCTCCCCTCCTTCCTTTGCAAAGAAACTCTACTGCTGCCACCACAAGCCACTGCCGCCGCCGCTGCTGCTGGTGCACTAAAACACATGTGATCAAAAATGTATCTCCTCAACAGAGCTTGCATTTTTTCTCTATCTATCCCTGCTAGTTTGTCGTGCAGTACACCCAAGGGCTCGGAGTCACAACTGTCTGTCCTCTCTCTGTTTGCGATGGAAGGATGCCGTTACAAAGGAATGCAGTGTCGCCTGCCAGAGGTATCACAGTGGATGGACAGAGCAGAGAAGAGAAGAGCATGTGTGCGTTTTGTGTGCGTTTGCAATCTTCCTTTGCACTTGCACATACCAATCATTATATGATTAAGAGCAGCTATTGCATTACACAGAAAACACAGATCCATCCAGATGGAGGACACCCTTGTTACATCTGTAACCTTGAACATATCCTGCTGCACAGCCGAGCCCCCGATACACACTTGCAATGCACACCACGCCCCCTTCAACATCATCAACTAAAGTCCCAGATGTATGGGCATGGATGCATCAACAGTGTCTTAGCCCAGATCTCAAACTCGCATACACAAAGCAACAGTCCAGATCATCGATCTCACGGGACACTCAAAGATCAACAGACGGTGCGCAGCTACAAATTTTATATAAAAATCAGCGTCCACACAGTGTGAGTGGAACACTTGAGTGTGCTTTTGGTGTGCTCAGTTCTTTTTAGTCTGCAAGTTGTTACGCTGTGCGCTGGCTTAGGACTGAGGAGAATTATGCAAGTCCCATGACTAACAAATGGAATCTGTTTTTCCTCCTTTCCCGCTCTCTCTCTTAATTGCTTTTAGCCACCTCAGGCACAAAAAAGAAAAGAGATGACAGGCCACGAGGATGCTAATGGATTCAGAGGAAACCTGCTTACCTTTCTTTCCTCAGAGACTCGGTGGAGGAGAGCAGGGGTGGGGGGGAGGATCGCTGGGCAAGGGCAGCGTTAGGTGTTTGCGTCAGGTGGTTCAGGGTCTCTTCTACCTCCCTCCTTCAGCCACTCGTGTCTCCCATGGGATGTGATGGCATCAGGTTTTCAGCGAACAAGTAGGGTCCTCCTGGGCAAAGATCTGGCACTCGGAATTGGTCCAGCGCTGCTCGCAGGTGCAAGAATAACAAGCAAACAATAAAAAGGAAAAGAAAAAAAAAAAAATGCAAAAGTTAAAAACTGAAAATCTTCAACTGCAGGTTGAGATAACTGTCTGCAAAACTTTTAATTTTCTGCTTCCAGCAAAAACAAAAACAAACAAAAAGGAAGGGAGAAAGGGAGAAAGAAAAAAAGCTCTATCCATGTACTTTTTGGGGGGGCAGAGGTGGCAAAAGTGACAGAGGTGATGAAAGGGTGAGAATGGGGAAACGTCCTCTCTGTGTCGTCTTCGAGCTGTCCAGACGCAGGTCTGAGGAACACCTTCCCAATCTGTGCGCTCTTGCTCTCCAGGGTGGAAAGTAGGAGGGAAGGAGCAAGGGAGCAGGACACAGAGGGAGAGAGAGTGAGTAGCAGTGAAGTGGAACTCAGTCAGTTAGTCACTCAGGTCAGTCAGGCAGGCAGGCAGCGAGGCAGTGTATCTGGGTCCAAGCAGGTTGTGCTCCCACTCCAAGGACTTATAACCCGAGGTGGGGCGGGGGGGGCTGTGCACCTCGCTGCTCCAATCTCTCTGGCTTACTACACGATCCCTCTCCCACCAGCTTATTTTGGGAAAGACGGACAGGATTGTTCATTGGGTTAGCCCCCTTGATACAAAAAGCAAGTGTCTGTGGCTGGCTGCAGTGAAGAAGGAGGGGAGTGAGCAGGATGGGGTGGGGTAGCAGCCGCGCAGAGAGGGGTGGGGTAGGATGAAGAGGAGGGAAGGGGAACAAAAAAACACGAGAAGAGGGGAATTCGAAGGCGTCTCATGTTCTGTTTCTCACTGTTCTCCTCGCCTTCCCAAACTCACCTCCAGGAAATCACGCTGCCTTTTTAGCCTCTTTACTGTTTTGAAACATGATCACAAATCAGTCTTTCAAATGAGATCCAGCTTATGCTTTATTTCTTTTGCAGCTTTATTGATAAAGTCTGTGGATGACATGACAGTGGACAACGGTAAGGCTCAAAGCGGCATTGCACCATCACCTAAAACCTGCTGTAGGTCGTGTGCAGTTGTCACATGGTGCCACTTTCTTCATTTTGATCACCATAGTGCGGTTAATCACATCTTTTTACATTTCTTTAGTCCGCCTCATCTATTCGTGGCACGTATTACAAGTATCAACTATTCCTCATCTTTGAAGCGTGCCAGGCGATTGCCGGGAAAATAAGCAAATTCTCATGAAAACTGGTAATGTTTTGGATGTTTGCTAACAACCTGGATGAGCCACAGCCATCCCTTATCATTTAGTATAGGTTACTTCCCACACAGCAGCAACTTAGTAGGATCAAAACAGACTTAGCATTCAGTGTTTAACTGGCAGCGTGCTAGCTGGCTCTTTGCTATGGTAGTGGACCTTGACGAGCATGCTGTTCCACGCTTCTGATTGGATACACTGGGAGGAAAGCTGGCCTAGCCTTTTCCTGAAAGACCTACTGGGACAGAGCCACTGGCTGATTTAAAGATCAGATAGAGACTGGGATTCCAAACAGATCCGCACCAAGAGGAAAGAGAGAGAGAGAGGGAGAAACAATAAAGAGGATTTTAGAGTTGCCCGAGTTCTTCCCCTCATTATGACGTTGTGCCAGTTATTGGTTTATTTAAGGCTCTGTCATTTCGGCAGCATCCACTGATTCATTGCTTCAGTCACTCTGCAAGTAACAGAGAGTTGTCAAAAGTTGGCAGCCCCACGGCACTTTCTCTCATTCATGTTTTGCACATGAGGAGTAATAAACGTCCCCAGACTGTGTAATCGACCAACTTTTAGAAGCAAAGTCGGGCTGAAGTCAGCTTTTCCTTGCATGAGAGCGTCTCAAAAGGGCATATTTGGATCATTATTATAATATTTAATGGGGATCTGCTTTTTGAAGGGTGCCATTATGGCAAAATTTATAGTGCAAATGGGGTTTTATGCATTTTATTTGCACTCTTTTGAGCAAATATCAAGATAGCAAAGTGATTAGACGTGCATGAGAGGGCTAAAAAGGAGACATCTGCAGTGATGGATGGTCATAAATGTGACTGCTGATAATTGCCATAAGTGCCATCGTGATCAGCTAAAATAAGTATCCTGTTCACGACTGGAGCCGACCAAATTGAATAATTAAAAAAAAAAAAAGCAACAGGCGTCATTCCTTTGAAAGAGCCATGGTGCAAGTTGAATGGTCCTCTGAACATATAAAGGGTGGAGTAACCATATGCCCAGTAATGATGTCATCAATAGGAACCCTGTGTAGTAGTTAGGCCTGTCATTCATTCCCCTCCCCAGGTGTATGTGTTTCTGCGTGCATGCGTGCCGCTTGTTGATCACACCCCGCCGCACAAGTGATCGCTGTTTGTACCTCAATGGGGCAAAAAAAATCAGTCGGCGGAGGCTCGCATACAACCACAAGAAAGCCTCCGCCTCTTCCAGTTATGGTACAGTTGCACTGAAGAATTCCACCTCGGGCTCATCAACAAATCTCAGCTAACCTTCTAATACTCTCACACAGACACAAAACAAACGCTTATGTTCACTCATTTGGTCAGCCTACACTCACCCCCTGAAAAGTCCCCACACCACTCACCACTATAGCATGGTACGAAAGCCCCCTCCCACTCGCTTTGCTTTTACAAGGTGAAACATTCCCGAGGAGAGGGAAAAAACACCTGGTCGTCATAAGTTTGCCTTTTTTCACTCCACTTTTTCCCCTCCGCTCCATTCCATTAGTAAGAACAAAAACAAACAGTGGCTGGAAAATCGTTGCATTGCATCACACGGACCCGCTTTGCTCTTGATGTTGGTCAGAAACCCCCAAAATAAGACATCAGGGACAGGTTGGCGTCACAGATAAACTACACCCTACACCACGCCTAGTGTGCCCAAACATAGACTCCCTATGTACTAACGTATGGGGGTCTGTTCTCAAAGGTGGTGTGTTAAGGGTGGAGGGAGTTTGTCTGGGGGTGCACTGAGCATGTGTGTTCCTTGTGTGGGTCCTGTGAATGGCTGGAGTGTGTTATAGGGTGGAGTTGCTTTTGAGCTTGATTGAAATTAAGTTTGGGGTTGTAATATGACCTTGTTTATTCGATTCAGTGGTCACTCTCTGAGTGAAGTATTGTATGGCAGTGACTGCGTTGATAGCATAAGCTAACATGGGTAACGGTTAAGAGTGTTTGGAGACATTATTCTGATTCACAGCGTTCATTCACTTTTCATAGCAGGATTAGGAGCACCTACACCTAATGCACTTTCCTTCAGCTAAGCCCCTTTTATTCAAACAAGCCATTGATATCCATTAGCGAAGGTCAGAGTTGAAGGTTCACACAAGGACAACAGAGGACAGGTGTTCCTCTCTTCCATCCTGCTCTTTTCTCCTGTGCTTCTATAGTCCCTCTTTTATTCACTATCAGCCTCTCTTTCCCTTGTGCGACAATTCAAAAGGGCTGTTTTCTCTCAGGTGATGTGGTCCACCTTTGTCTGTTCTAACCTTACAAAGGAATGCCTGGCATTCACCAGGCTGTGCCTGCACAAGGCAGTTTAAGATGAGTGAAAAAAGCTGGTGAGGGAGGAAGGGAAGGGATAAGGCATAAGAAAAGGAAATTTCAAGAAGGGAATAATAAAGCAGCACAACAGAGATGCAAAAAACATTAAAAAGCTAATGCGAAGAGGATAACCAAAAAGGAAAAGACAGAAACTTTTAAAGAAGGTGCCATACAGAAGCAAGGGAGGAATGGAAAGTGAGTGCTAGAGTTATTGGAGGTTCAGTAGTTTCACACACTGTGGATAAAACTTGAAGCCTCTGAAATTTATGTGAATTTCAACAAGGAAATTCCTCTGAGAAGGGCTTGGGGCTCTGCCCTTAGTTGGCATGAGGGTGGAGAGTGTGGGTGGGGTTATGGGAGGGCACAAGAGAGTAGAGAAGAATGGATAGGTGGATGGATAGAGCGGGTAGAGGAGGAGAATTTTTTTTTTTTTTTTTTGTGGCTAGACTCCTCTTGGCTCACCTGACGCATATTGTTGCCGAGCTCAGTTTCCCCCTGGGGTAATCATTTGACACTGATAAAAAGGGGGAAGGGGAGAGAGTGGAGAGAAAAAGGATGACAGTGTTTCCACCCTGGGAAAAAGCTCTCTATGGAGATTAGAGGACAGCTGGGGTAATTCTTCCGTCTGTTGGACTGGGGAAAGGGAAGACCGGGGGAAAAGAAGAGAAGAGAGTGAACAAAAAAATTCAAGAAGAGTTTCAGGAGAGAATAGCAGGAATTGTTCTGCATTTTGGAAGGTGTTGTTGGAGTAATTCCCCTCCCTTTCTTCACACGCGCCACACATGCACTAAAATGACTGGAGACAGAAAGAGGAGAGGCAGGGGGTGTTTGGAGGTAGAGAGGTGTGCGCACATTTTTAAGTGTTTCCACAGTCACAAGTCCAGATTTCTAGCTTTGGCACACCTATGTGCACATGCACACGTATACACACACAAACACACACACACGATGCTGCAGCATGTGCAAATAGAAGAGTGGCGACTGAATGGTATTTTACTGCTTCTGTATTTATGGCAGGTTATTTTGACCCTGGGTGGTCCCCGCTGAAAGACTTCTGGGGTCATTAATCATCAGTCAGGAATCAGATGTCAGGTGTGTGAGTGTGTGCGGGAGAAAGGAAAGAGAGTTGGTCAGTAACCAAAGAAGAGCAAGCCCATTTACTGTACTGTACTGTATTGTGCTGTATGAGCAGGAAGGGTAGGGAAAAAAAACAGCAAGTGTGTACGTGCATGTTTGAGGTTTGCCTCGCAAACCAGTGGATATCCTAATCAGCTGAGCTGGTGGTGAGATGAAAGAATGTGAAGATTATTGCCTGGTAATTGTTTCCAGAGTGCAACAGTGCTGCTATATCTCAAAAAACTCTCACTGAGCTGTTGTACACATCCACCATCCACCACACATTAGGGTCATGGGATACGTGCATGCCCCAAAAGGAGCAGCCCTTTGAGTTAAAGCCAGCCCACCAGATCATCGGGCTATTGTACGTCCAAGAATCCAACTTTATTATTATTCTTTGTCTTTTACTGACTGATCTCAAAGGTTCATCCAAAGACAAACACACTCTGAAACGGCAATTTCCCTACCCGCTAACTTTTTTGTCAACATGCTTGCGCACAAACAGCAAAAACAAGACGCCCAGAGATCTGCGCTTGACTGATAAGCTCATCACTCTATCAGCTAGTCGGCTGTTAGAATGCCATTTTCTTTCTACCGCTTGTTGACAGCCCCTCGTCTCAGCCAGCCGGCCCTGAGAGGGCAGAGGGAACTGAGATCAAACAGAGACAGAACTGTTTAGCTTTTGTTTTATTACATTTTTTTAAACCCATGTTCCGTTTCCGAACCATTGGGCAAGACAGCTATTTCCTTTTTACAGCGGGAGCAACAGAATCACGAAACCCAAACAATCAGGTTACAATAAATAAATTTGACTGCCGGAGTTTGGAGATTTCAGCAGAACATCCAAAGACTCCACCCGAGTTAGATATGTGGCACTAATGCTGTGGGTCAAGGATGAGCATCACTGAAGGGTATCCTAACTATGATTGATTTGTATAAGAAAAAAACATCAAATGTCTTCTGTGTAAACAGGATTTCCACTGGAGAAAGCGACAGCTGAATCTGAATGTGTTATCCTTCTTCCTCCTAGAATAACAGAATTATCTGAATCGTCTCTGATTAACCTGTTTCACAGCTGTGACTTGATTATCTTATTATGTAGTTATATAAGATTTCACTTGTGTGGCGCCAGTTGTTGCATCTCTTAATCGCATTCGTTTGCACACATGATTTTAATCACAGTATCAAACACACTGACTAGACGTATTCTCGTGATCACTTAAATAATTCAATCTGACTCGAGCATGCTTTTGTTTTGACTTTATTGAAAACACTTCAAAACAATGAACGTACCATCTGGTTATTTTCTGCTCGGCAGCCCTGGTAGTTACTGAGTAATCACGGCTGCTCTTCTTCCACTGTCCATATCCAATGGGTCAGGTCCACAGAGCACATTTATTGGTGCGATAAACGGTTTACTTTGACATAATGATACACTCAGACTGTAATTACAAGAAAAAATGTGTTTGATATGTCAAGATAGCAACCTAAACTGTTTTCTCAGGATAACTGGCAAGACACAATGCATATTTGTTATCTCTAGATAATTAGATAAGTAATTTGCCAGAAAAATAGGCTCATATGGAAAAAAAGCTAATTAAGCTGTGATCTTGCGATAACAGGCTAAACAAATATGATAAGTAACCATTACAGAATTCCTGCTTTGAAAACTAAAACAGGATTGTCCCAGTGAGACGGGTTAGAGTTTAACCCAGATGAAGTGTTGTTCTTGGTCTGTCACACAATATACAGTTCAGTGAAAACTGCTGTAATACTGGTCTATGTAACACTTCTTGGTCTATGAGCCTACTTGTCTGAGCAGCAATGCAAAGATATTGAACTAACTTATTCAGTTATCAAAATTACTCATCAATTCAGATACTCATTTCACCTCACCTAAATGTGTAGTCATGCGAAAAAGAAAATGTCTCTATGCAGTCCTATGAAGAACTAAGCCTATCCTCACCGTTTCCATAGGAATTGAGAAGATAAGTAGTAGCTAAGTTGGCTTGTTAAATGTTAAACTTCATAACAGTGGAGTTGGAAAAGGACTGAACAAGCATGGCTGGTTTGAAAGTGTAGAAAGCCTCTTCTATATAAAATGACCATGATAGCGCGACGAAGCTTTAGAGAGTTGCTTCTGAACAAACCACTGAACAAAGATTGGAACAAGAAAGATGTTTGAACATAATGTGCAGAACCATGTTTAGTGAAACCCAAACATTGCATTTTAGCGCAAACACATGATACCATCTGTCATGCACGGTGGTGGAGGGGTAATGATTTTGCTTTTTTTGCATTTTTGCTGTCAAACATGAGTAGACAATGATCAGCAAGTTCAGCAAGAACATTTACAACAAAATCGTTAAAAAAAAAACCAATCACAATGTCGCATTGGCCTGATCAAAGTTCAGACCTCAGCCTAACTCAAACCTTTGGTGGATCTTCAAGAGAACTGTGCATAAGTGAATGAAAATAAATCTCAAGGGACTGATGCAAAGCCTTTTGACCAAGTCGTAAAGACACGTGGGTCAAAGGTCATCCACAGTGATGTGAAAGTCTGATAAGGTGTTTGATGTACTTGTTTTTTCACACAACAGTATATTAAAAAGTAGGATTCACTGGTACACTGTACATGTAGGGTGAAAATTGAGCTGAAATCTTTATCTTTCCCTTCTTAGCCATACTGGATATTAGTGATGGGAATCAAGAACCAGTTCCTGGTAGTTCAATTCCTTTGAATTGATCATCTGCCTGCCTATCAATTGTGTTTATTGGTTCTGCCTACTCTTGCGTAACAATTAGCTGATTTCAGTTTGTGTGCGGGAAGAGGAAAATGGTGGTGCAGCCTACAGGGTGGATATCGACATTACTTTTATTTTTACTGAGCAAAGGGACAAGAGTGCAATGGTAAAGTTCATCCAGAACAGAAACATCTGCATTATCTAACTAATTAAACTTCAGCTCTTTACAAGCACCTGCATAGACAACATGCTAATGCTAAGCTAGCCAAGAAACCAGAATGATGATAAAACAGAGTTTTATCATCTACCCACAGCCTGAACCTTAACAGGTAACAAAAGCAGTGAGGAGCAGTCATGCTGTGCACGTTCATGTATCTGAAGTAGAATCACTGTGGTGATCGCTTTTTGCTAGTTTCCATCTTTGCTTTGCGTTGCTGGCTTTGTGTTTGTACCCAAGTACTTTGAGAAAAATCATGCATGTGGCCTTATTAGGATAAGGATTTGTTTTGGTGTGTGTGACTGTGGACTATCAGTGTATATTGTTAAATGGTAATTATGAGAAAATGCATTTGAGCTCATTTTACAGAGAACACTAAACCGATATAAGGAGTAGTATAAAGAATTACTTTCTCCTGAGAGTAAAATGGCCTGTATTTGTATAGCGCTTTACTTGTCCCTAAGGACCCCAAAGGGCTTTACACATCCAGTCATCTACCCATTCACACACTGGTGATGGCAAGCTACATTGTAGCCACAGCCACCCTGGGGCGCACTGACAGAGGCGAGGCTGCCGAACACTGGCGCCACCGGGTCCTCTGACCACCACCAGTAGGCAACGGGTGAAGTGTCTTGCCCAAGGACACAACGACCGAGACTGTCCAAGCCGGGGCTCGAACCGGCAACCTTCCGATTACAAGACGAACACCCAACTCTTGAGCCACGATTGCCCCAGTAGTGAAGTAATGTACTGCATTACTTTTAGGACAAGTGTTCTGTGTAATATGTGTAACCCATTACTTTTTTTGAGTAACGACTCCAACAAGCACAAACATGTGGAACCAGTGAGAACCCAATGAAAATCAATAAGAGAATCGATAAGGAATCAAACCGATAATTGATGTCGATAATAGACTCAGAATTGTTAGCTTCTTATCAATTCCCATCCCTACTGGATTAGCAGAATTGTTTAAAGAGAAGCTAATAGAAACCTAGAAACATTAACTTTATACAGTGATAAGACAACAATGCTGACAGCCAGTACTGTGTTTGCAAGTATTGCTTTCCCAAGCCTTACAACAGCCTGGGTTGTGACCTCTTGAGTGGCAGCAATCCTTTTCCCTGACCTTTGGCCTCTGTACTCCCACTAAGCAGATTCTGTGCTCCTGCTGCAAATGCCTTAGGTCTCCTCAGCCCCCTCAAACAAGCTGTTGTAAGTTTAGTCCTATTATAACAAACTAATTTATTCACTTGACCACTTGCTGACCCTGGATGAGCTTCTAGTGTTGTTTCTTTTGTGTTTCAGTGCCTGAGAAGCCAAATAAGCTTTTGTCTGCACATGCACACTTGCTCACACTCATGGGCTGTATACTGGTGCCCCGTCTCACCTGGCGTCCTGTCTGGCTTTGTGAGTGCGTCCTGACCTTGGCGCTTACAGGAACCTCCTCCCTAAACAGCTGTCCCAACACCCAATGTCGTATATACACAAGGAAACAGAGAAATTGCACTACAGGATCACGGGTCAATTCCCGCACAGTCTGTGGGTATCACATCATGAATTTCGCATTCGGAGTGGGTGATATGTCCTGAGAAATGCATCTGGGAAAGCAGTTTGAATAACACAAAATTGGTTCTCAGTGGGACATTAAGAAATATTAACTGTCGGAAGGGATTGTTTTTCAACTTTGATCATTGTGGGAGAATAAACAGCGAACAATATGACCTTGTTCAGATCAGGGTGAATTAGCTATAAAGCACCGGTGACTGAGTGACTGTTTCATGCGTAATGCACTCTTTGGGGAGACCATTTTTTTCACGCAAAATTCATAATGTTGACTTATTCCTGAGAAACAGAGAAGACAGGGCGGAGCAAGGATGGAAATATGTGTGTGTATATTACACAAAACAAGCAGTCAAAATGAAGGATAAATAATGAAGCTGTCAACATTAGTGCCAGGCCTTTGCCTACAAACCACAGTTTATGTCAGAAGAACAGGGCTTACACTAACTCTCACATACACACCTACTGGAGAATGTGGCAAGTTAGGTTTAAATGCAAAGCATTTCTGTTATTGTGCCTTGCTGATCCTCCGCCCTACTTTTGTTCTCCACTCTTTTGCCCACTTTCTCCTTGAAAGCCTGCAGATGTGTAGATACGCAAAAGAAAACAGGCAGCGGGCCTCCGGCTTTGGTTAACATGGTAAGACACGCCAGAAAAACAAAAGACCCGTGAAATGCACAAACACCACAGTAGAAAAACTGCAGCAAGGACCACCCATGAAGGTGGCAAGTGAGCCACTAAGACCTAAATCAGTTTCTTGGATGTGGGTGCTACTAGATAAAGAGTATGACATGCATGGATGGGTAAAGAGGCAGACACAGATGTGCCACAAAACAGTTGCAGTAATAAAGAGGAACACAGAGAGGGGAGTAAATGGACATGTGGCTTCGCCATAATGCAGTTCAGCATCTCCAGGAATTATGTTAACCTTGGGTATTCTCCACCTCACAATTTATAGTCAACGTTCAGTGCAACTACTGAAAGTAGTGTGCCACTATGTAGTGATGCATAAAATAAGGGTGTGAGGGTGTCCAGTGATTATACTCTATCCAGTATAATTGCAAACAGTATAACTGCATATTGTCAGAGACACTGAAGAAGTTTAGTTTAGTCCAGTGTACTCTTAAAATTCATCGAGAAGAGTCTTTATTGAAGGAGATACTTCTCCACACAGACCCCCACATGTCCTGGTTATCTCAATATAAGCAGGAGATTATGGATAAAAGAGTTCAAAGTCATTGATTAGATATAAAAGATCTGAAGTAAGGCCAATGTGGAAATGGCTTATACCTGTATTTTCTCTAACGGCCAGCAGTGGACAACTCCTCCGGCTTCAAAGCAAGGACCATCTGGTTCTCTTGAGCCATGAGTTTATGAGCTCAATCACTAGCTTCAAGTCGTGTCCATGTCTTGAATTAGGTTCCTTTTTCATGCTTCGTCGCAGTTAAGTGGCTTGACAAACAAAATTTCTAAAAACGGTCCGGTACAAGGACTGGACTAAGTGAAAAAGCAGCCAGTGTCCAAAGAAAACCTTGAAAGGTCTTCAGAAAGTTTGTTTCGCAAGAGCACTTTAAAAAACATACATGATACAATACAAATCTGGCTCTTTTGAAGCAGATCAGGAGTGGCTCAAGACTTTTGCATGTACTGTGTATTCTTTTTGATTTGTATGCTTTACCACAAAAGTAGACAATGTGTTACTAGGTACATGCTGTAGCCTTAGGAAATGTTGGGATTTCAGCAGTAATGTGGTGTTATGGGACTAAACAATAACAGGATGACATTGGGTAGTATAACAGAGTTTAACAAATTTCCCACGTGTGGGACTAATAAAGGTTATCTTATAATATTACAATACCACTCAATTACATACATATAATGTTTATAAGAAATACCTCATGCATGTGAAGGCAGTCTGAATCTAGCCACCTAGCAACCACCAGTAATGTCTACACACTGGAAAGATGACAGTCTAAAGAGGTCAGTTTTATTTACCTCTTAAGAAGAACCAGAGGTTACCTGCCAGGAACACAATCATGTCCTAAATTTCTCCATGTTTTCTACATCCTGATCTTGCAGAGGAAGAAAGAATCTGTAAAACAATGGCACCGAGTGCTGAAAACAAAACGCTAAGATTGTAGCAGAATGTAGTTTGTCTAATAACATGCTTTCATATTCTCAGGTCCAAGAATGTCACAGAAAATCTTCTCTAGTTACTGCTGCTCATTGCAGACTCAGGCCTGAGGAGAGCTTATCTCTCCTCGGGCTTGTGTCTTGTCTGACTGCACATCTAGAAGTGTTTATGGGTGACAGCTGTTGGCTTGAAAATGTGCAGGATATCTACATTTTCTCTCATAGATTTCCTGCTTTGACTAGCTGCTACCGGCAGGCGTGTCTTTTCTTTCCTGAGACAGATGAATAAACATTATTGTTGGAGCTAAGGCCAGCAGCTTGTATAATAACTAGGTTGTGACTTTTGTCAGCTGTGCATGTGTGTGCTCAGGAAAGAACAGAAAATAGAAGAATGAAAATAAGCAACAGGGGATAAACATTCCAAAAGCAGGCATTAAATATAGTCATTTAAGCACCTGCGAGGCTGTGAAGCTGTGAATTAGGAGTTATTCAAACGGTAGATAATTCTTTATTCAATCAATAATCTTGACAACAGTTTGAATGGGCTTGTAATTGCAACCTTTTCATGCACAGCATGAGTAGAGACTGCAGCCATTTTCAACAAAACCATAGTTATCGTGTTGTTAATGTGGCTAAAATCCAGCACAATCAAGTCCAGAAGAAATTCCAGGGGGGGAAAAAAAGTTTACACTCCGCATCCAATATTGTGCTATTCTTGAATGGTAAAATACAAATAACTTGCGGAAGGACAGAGCTGAGCCTGCGCACGCTCCCGGCCAATTTCTCGTGGGAAGAGAAGCCGAATAGAATAAGAACATTTTGAACAAAAGCATATTAATGATTGTTAGCGTTGCAATTACAGTTAAATTGTGTGAAATTGCTGCTAACACAGTTGGTGTAATTCATGAAGTCTCAAATTTTAACACAGCATGCAAGGCTGTTTAATGTCTGAGTATGTTTTAAGTGTTTGTACTAGATTTGGGGGCATGATAGAAAGCTGTATAATATATATATATATATATATCTACTCTACATGGCAATGATATTTCCACATGTACCTCATGAACTCTGGATCTGATTTATATACATCTCAACCAATATTATGCTAACACACATATATATAGATAATTTCATCCACATAAAGCCAAGCTACATCTTATGTCTTACATAAATATTTGTTTTCTTGCATGAGGTTGATCTTTCTTCCTCTCTTATTGCCTTATAGAGATTAAGTCATGCTATCCTGGAAAAGATATTTGTCTCTGTTTTATATGAAACCTAAAGCCACTAACTGTATTTGAATAACCACTTCAACATAATATTCTGCAATTCAACATTCATTTCACTAAGAGCTGGCATGGGTTGTAGTAGGGAAAACAAATGATAGGTTCAAGGTGGATTAAACCCTATACATACAGCTGTACTTGAAAAGTCTTTGGCTTACTTCTGATCTTTTGTTCATCGTCTTTCTCCTTCTAATGCTTTTGTTCTCTCTGCTGCAGCCTCTTGCCCTCCATCCTTTACATATTTCTTCCTTTGGTGTGTGTGTATTATAAAGCCTTCAACCCAACCAGTGGGTTGCGGTTCCCTCCTAAACCATTCACATGGAACTGGTTAAGAAGACATTCCTTCCATGGAGAGAATGTCTGGCACCAAGCGCCTGTAATACAGAAATCATAAACGGGAGGTCCAGCCTAATCACATCCCGTGGCACTCTCACCCTCTCTGAGCTCCCTTTTCCTCCTTCATCTTCCTCTCGTCGTCTCTGAGGGGTTATTAAGAACGGGATTGGGAGACCAGGAGCGTTAGCTGAGTCTATCTTTTCCTTTCCCTAGCAATCTAAGAGTGTAAATCAATTGTGGATACTGATCTGAATCCGGTGGTTGGCAAATGTTCCTGCTTATCTGATGTGCTGTATCCATTCATGAAAGATGAATTTTGTATTTGGGTAAATAAAGCAATACAAAGAAAAACATGATAGAAGGAAAAAACTATTTGTGGTGGATTGTTTAGTTATTGTCCAATGCTAGCTAGCTTTGCTAGCAAGATGGATTCAAAGATCATGTGGGTGATCTGCACAGATATAAACATTTGCTAATTACTGCTAACATTAAAGAAAACTATACTAGAATTTCACAGACAAAGAAAAAAACACAATACAAACCTCTTGTATGGGCTGTTGGTACAATTAGCTAGTCATGCAAGTTACTGTTTCTCATCATCTGGAATAAAATGGTCAAAACGGCTCCAAAACAGTTGGGAGGTCTTACTTTAGGCCTTACCCAACTTCAGAGCGTAATGAGTAATGAGTTACAAAAACATAAAAAGAAAAAGAAAAATCACCTGGTAAAGTTGTCATGCAGAGAGAAATTTCCCATACAAACCAAAACCGCTTTTGCACCAGGCTGTAAACATGTTTATTTCTACTATAAAGTCGGCATTTTAACACGAAGGTCTGTGGGGACTGACTCACTTTGGAAGCCAGACTCAAGTGATCAACGAGCCTTAGTTTTTGGCACTGATCTGTCAGATGCAGCTGACAGGATAATAACCCAGTGCAGTGGCGCATTCCCAACAATGTCTAGCACCACAACAAGCATTTACAGCAGAGTGTCACACCAGCTGATCAAATTTACCACCATCACTAATCTCCTGGTTACTAATTTCTTGTTCCCTGTTTATTTTCTACATTATTCAACTTTGTTTGTTGCTCATTCCCTGAACCTGTACCACTCATCCTCTCCATCATCATGAATTCTTCCTTTAAAGTTTCTTCGTTCCATGGTATATTTAACCTGTTGCTGAGGTTTCTTTTTGTGTAATGCAATGAAACCTCATTCGAAACTGGAGACTAATTGCACTGTGGCATGCAAGGATCAAGCCGGGAGCAAAGGTATCAGAACATGAAATAGGGAGTCTGTAATTTTGGTCTCATCTACACCATTTATAGAAAAATGGCTCATAAAGATAATGTGGATAGTGGGATCAGGTTTGGTGTGCGCCAAGTAAGTGCTCGTGAAACATTGTTAAACTCAATATAAAGCATCTTACAAGTACAAACCCAGTGAAAATAGAGTGTTGTGCAGAAGTCTTGAGCCAACCCTCATTTCTTTGTATTTCACTTCCAAGGAGTGAGACTTTCCTGTTATTGTGAAAGTGGTCTTGAGAAATAGTTCTCCGTGTTTTCTGAAGGTCTTTCAATGTTTTACTTTGTGGTGGTGTATGTGGTGCTTTTTCACACAATTCAAGTCCACCTCTTGTCCTGTCCAATCATGAAAAAGATACCAGGAGTAAGCTTTGTTACCAGTAGCCTGTAACACAAACATTTTTCCCCATTTTTTTACTTCAAATTAGTTAAAAAATATACCAAAAATAACACAGTTTCGCAGGTATAACATAGTGTTTTGGCATGAAAAATGTGATTCCCAAAGAGCTATTAGACAAAAACTGAAGAAATTAAAGAGACATGGCCTAAAAAAACTATATACAGCAGATGGATATTATCTGAAAGTCATGTTCTAAAGAAATAGGGAAAAATTAAAAGACCTGAAAGACAGGACCTGAGAGATGTACAGTGGGGCAAAAAAGTATTTAGTCAGCCACCGATTGTGCAAGTTCCCCCACCTAAAATGATGACAGAGGTCAGTAATTTGCACCAGAGGTACACTTCAACTGTGAGAGACAGAATGTGAAAAAAAAATCCATGAATTCACATGGTAGGATTTGTAAAGAATTTATTCGTAAATTAGGGTGGAAAATAAGTATTTGGTCACCTCAAACAAGGAAAATCTCTAGCTCTCACAGACCTGTAACGTCTTCTGTAAGAAGCTTTTCTGTCCCCCACTCGTTACCTGTATGAATGGCACCTGTTTGAGCTCATCATCTGTATAAAAGACACCTGTCCACAGCCTCAAATAGTCAGACTCCAAACTCCGCCATGGCCAAGACCAAAGAGCTTTCGAAGGACACCAGGAAAAGTATTGTAGACCTGCACCAGACTGGGAAGAGTGAATCTACAATAGGCAAGCAGCTTGGTGTGAAAAAATCAACCGTGGGAGCAATCATCAGAAAATGGAAGACATACAAGACCACTGATAATCTCCCACGATCTGGGGCTCCACGCAAGATCTCATCCCGTGGGGTCAAAATGATCATGAGAACGGTGAGCAAAGATCCCAGAACCACACGGGGGGACCTGGTGAATGACCTGCAGAGAGCTGGGACCAAAGTAACAAAGGTCACCATCAGTAACAGACTACAACGGCAGGGAATCAAATCCCGCAGTGCCAGACGTGTTCCGCTGCTGAAGCCAGTGCATGTCCAGGCCCGTCTGAAGTTTGCCAGAGAGCACATGGATGATACAGCAGAGGATTGGGAGAATGTCATGTGGTCAGATGAAACCAAAGTAGAACTTTTTGGTATAAACTCAACTCGTCGTGTTTAGAGGAAGAAGAATACTGAGTTGCATCCCAAGAACACCATACCTACTGTGAAGCATGGGGGTGGAAACATCATGCTATGGGGCTGTTTTTCTGCCAAGGGGACAGGACGACTGATCCGTGTTAAGGACAGAATGAATGGGGCCATGTATCGTGAGATTTTGAGCCAAAACCTCCTTCCATCAGTGAGAACTTTGAAGATGAAACGAGGCTGGGTCTTCCAACATGATAATGATCCAAAACACACCGCCCGGGCAACAAAGGAGTGGCTCCGTAAGAAGCATTTGAAAGTCCTGGAGTGGGCTAGCCAGTCTCCAGACCTCAACCCCATAGAAAATCTGTGGCGGGAGTTGAAAGTCCGTGTTGCTCGGCGACAGCCCCAAAACATCACTGCTCTCGAGAAGATCTGCATGGAGGAATGGGCCAAAATACCAGCTACTGTGTGTGCAAACCTGGTAAAGACCTATAGTAAACGTTTGACCTCTGTTATTGCCAACAAAGGTTATGTTACAAACTATTAAGTTGTATTTTTGTTATTGACCAAATACTTATTTTCCACCCTGATTTACGAATAAATTCTTTACAAATCCTACCATGTGGATTCATGGATTTTTTTTTTCACATTCTGTCTCTCACAGTTGAAGTGTACCTCTGGTGCAAATTACTGACCTCTGTCATCATTTTAGGTGGGGGAACTTGCACAATCGGTGGCTGACTAAATACTTTTTTGCCCCACTGTACATGGCTCTATTTACTGATGCCTCATCAAATGGTCTCAATGGCTTAAGAAGTCATTCTTTACATATGAGGAGAAAGGGCTGAGAAAGACTGGACTGAAAATTGGTACCAAAAGGTCTCATAGAGTGATGGATCCAAATGTAAAATCTTTGTTTGAAATCATTAGCGAGGAAGAGATTAGGAGAGAGATACAACAGAGAGCGTCTACAGCTGTCTGTAAAACACCGTGGCGGCTCTGTCATAGTTTAGGATTGCATTTCAGCTGGTGGTGCTGGGCATCTTGTTAAAATTGGTGGAATTAAGAACACATAAAAGTGATTTGAGTTGATCTCCCATGTAATACCAACTAGAAAGAAACTGATGGGTAATATCTCCACACACTTCCATTGGAGTAAAAGCATAGCTTGATAGAAATACACATACTGGATTATTATTATTAGTTTATTAGTCATGGATTCGCTTCCCCATTGCCCAGACTTCAAACATTACTGAAGCAGTGAAGGATCATCTTGGGAGAGAGAAGAACAAAAGGCAGTTAAAATCCAAAAACAAGCTTTGAATGCCATTCAAGATGCTTGGAGAACTATTCCCGAAGACTACTTGAAGATTTTACCAAACATTTCAGGCTATGTTGACGAACTCTTTTTTCGCCTGCTGTACTGTAATTCTGTGTCTGTTTACACCTTTTTCAATAAACTACTGCACCTCTTTCGCATTTTAGCAAAATATAAGACAATAAATGATGGCTTGGGACTTTTGCACAGTGCTCTATGTGCATTGGGGCGATCGTGGCTCAAGAGCTGGCAGTTTGATTTGTAATTGGAAGGTTGCCGGTTCGAGCCCAGGCTCCGACAGTCTCGGTCGTTGTGTCCTTGGGCAAGACACTTCACCCGTTGCCTACTGGTGGTCAGAGGGCCCGGTGGCGCCAGTGTCTGGCAGCCTCGCCTTTGTCACTGCTCCCCAGGGCAGCTGTGGCTACAATGTTGCTTGCCATCACCAGTGTGTGAATGGGTGGATGACTGAATGTAGTGTAAAGTGCTTTGGGGTCCATAGGGACTAAGTAAAGTGCTATACAAATACAGGCCATTTTAACATGGGGTATTGTTAGCATTGGCATTACAGTATCATTTTGGGTATTACCACAGGGGGTCTCCAAAGCCAGATATTTTCCAAATATAAACAAAGTCAGTAAAGAAAAAAACTACTTTAGAAAGAAAATGTTCTTGATGAGTTCCAACTCAGTTAAGCCTTTTTAAAATAGCCACATTCACTAATGCATGACTGATGATGAAATAAAGATGTGGCTGTAAATACTGCTTTTTATTGTTTATTGTAACAAATCAATTCTCTCCTCACAAGTCCAGTTTGTATAACTAATAAGCACAAATCTATATTTCTTCCAAAAAGGATAAATGAGTAGTTGATCTCTGCCCTGCTCTTCTCGCTCTTCCTCTGTCTTCTTGGAACTGTGTGCCCTCCCTAATAAGCTCCAACAAGTCTTCGTCAGTCTTTCTGGCTCAGTTTGGGGAACCTACAGATGTCTCTGCCTGTGTTTCCTCCTCCTGTTTCTCCACTGCTGCACTTGGCCCTTGTTCTTCCTCTTGGAGAGAGGCAATGAGAAACGGGGCGGCAGAGGATTGCCTCTGTCCCAGTGCCTCATCCGAACGCCAAGTAGAAGTGGGTTTCCACTTGATGTTCCCACTCCTGACCTTTGGCAATTGAAATCCCAAAATAGAGAAAAATCAAGCTCAGTCTAATTTTTTAGCTGACAGCTTTAGAATTTGCTGGCTGAAATTTAATCTTCAGATTTTATTAACTTTTGGTAATTAGCATTAATTACACAAGTTTGTCAAGCTATAGTAATGACTATAGTATGTTTTAACATGTTGTAATTTTGCATGGATATTTAAAACAGGTCCCTCTTGAAAATGAGACTTTGTGTCCCAATGAGATTTACCTGTTTAAATAAAGGTCAAATTAAATTTTTTAAAAACTTTCAACATAATGTTTGTAATATTCTGTCCATTTTCTTTGAGAAACACAATTCTGTACAATTTCAGCAAGCAAAAAAATCATCATTACCCAATGACACTGAAGCCAATTGACCTGTTGATTCAACAGCAGTGGTTCTGACATTTGTTTTGCAGAGAAGGGGGGGGTAAAAACAGCAAAGATTGAAATCACTGTGATGCATTTCCAAGTAGGTTACAAGATTGGGTGCCAGATAATTCATGCTGTCATCGAACACAAATAGTATATTTACTAAATGTATGAAGAAAACAAGTAGAAGGCAACCAGTGATTGTCCTAATTTCTTTCCTGTCTCAACCGTTACCATCTGTCTCAGTGATTTTAGGTCTTTCTCATCATTTTGTCTAAATACTGTGGCACCTCCACATCTCTCTCTGGGTTTGGGTTTCTAAAGGAAACACCCCATCATTGAACCCTTGAAAAACTGACCGAGGGAAACAATGGTGCCCTTGAATTTCTCCTGCTCATTTTGCATGTAATGATATCTAGATTAAACACAATATTATTGTTGGCCCATGCAAGCCAATCGCGATTTTCTCTCACCCGTGTATCAGTGCATGGCGAATGTGGAAATAGTCCTTATTTCAAAACATCAGCTTTACTTACAGCTTCCTGACGGTAGTTTTGGGGAGAGGGGCAGGAAAAAGAGAGGGTAATTACAGTGTAGAAAGGAAAAGAATACTGAAGCAGCAAAGGAACAAAAATGCATCTCCAAGATCAACTGTTTCACTGAAGATGGAAAAAGAATGAATTTATGCATGTTCACTCAGACATCAATGGACTTTTTTAAGGTTTATCATGATCCATGATTATTAGTAGCACAATTTGTGGTTGAAAGAAAAATACTCATTTACTTTCTTGCCAAGAGCGAGATATGAAGACTGAGATCTCTGTCTTCCCTATAATTATCTTGACTAAGACTGAAAACACAGCAACAGAGCTGTGCTCTCACCTATAAATGCACCTACCAACATTTCAGTAATCCGATTCATGTGCATTGAGGTTTTCAGTCCAGCATTCTATCCAGCTGAATAATGGCTCATGCTTTCCATATGTATCTGTAAATGTGACTGGCAGCATATTTTGTGCTATATACGACCTCTAAGCACTTCCAAAATGAGAGCTACCCCAACACACTGTGCTGAGAAGCAAGTGAACATCAACTGGGCTGGAAAAACCCAGCTGGAGAACAACTGAACTATGTATGAAACAGCACAAGAAGAGAACCTGAATGAATGGCAAATATTAAATGATGGAAATGTTTGTTTCTCAAATGGAGATAGACTGCACCCTAAAGTGTTTGCAAAAAATGCATTCTTCATTTTCTTCATTTCGAAAAACCTGAAATACCCAAATGATCTGATGTAGATCTGTGATGGACAATTCATCTCACCAAGTTGAACTTGGTGACGCTCAGGATGCTGCCAAAGCAGTAACAACAGTAACAATAGGAAATAACCTTTATTTTAAATTATATGTTTAAAAACTGTGTTACTGGCAACATGTTACAAAAATACAATTTGTTCCCATTTCTTTAATTCAATTCAGTTCAATTAAATTTTATTTATATACTACTAAATCAGATCAACAGTTGCCTCAAGGTTCCCTGATTTTGTAAGATAAAAACACTGCAATATGAGTAGTTTCATTGTTTAGTTGATTCTAATAAAAATGCCAAGGATAACACGGTTTGGCAGGCATAAAATAGTGTTTCTGCACCAACAAGGTAATTCCCAAAGAGCTATTACAGTAAAACTTGGCATAGTTTGGTATGGTGTGAAATGTATCCTTAAATAAATTCAGGAAACTGGACAAAAGAAGAAACGGTAGGCCTAAGCATGTATGTTGCACTTAAGCCTATCCTCACTATGCTGGAGGAAAATGTGACATCATTTCCGGGGTAAAACCGCAAAGGATTGTAGGTACGAGTGGCAAGCAGTACTAGTGCACGCAGGCTTTCACATGAAAACAGTCACACAGCAATAAAAAGAAACACAAATAATGGCAAGAAGCTGTTGTATTATTAACTGCAATAGCCGGTCGCATGACAGCCACGGGAAGCCGACTGGTAAAGAAATTATTTTTTATCGGATTCCGTCGTGGAAGAGAAATTGTTCAAGCCATGTTTCCAAAGTAACAAAGAGCCGACGGATGGCCTGGATTGCAGCCATTCGAAGACCAAATATAACGTTTCAGAACAATCCAGCTCGCATGTTAGTGCTCCAAGCATTTCCACAAAGGTAAATCTTCTAGTAGTTATTACGTAATTTATCATAACAAAATTGTTGATGTAGGTTACAAATAAGTCTTATATTGATTTGAATTGAATTTGTTGCACTATGTTGCTTTGTTTATTGTGGCTTTGTGGGCTAATATTTGTTGTGTTTTGTAGGAAAACAAGCCTGCAAAATGCTGGAAAAATTAACAACAGCTGTGAAATGGAATAGTCCAAATCACCGAAGTAAACTGGACCTGGGTTTGCTGCAGGGATCTGAAGTTACTAAGCATTTTGTGAGTGTATGCACTCACACTTTGTCATAAACTGGCTGTGTGGAGGCAGATGAGGACCCAAACGCAAAACTCACGGAGACAGGAACTGAACTCAAAACTGCTTTATTGCAGTCTTCACAAAGACACAGAACTAAACTGGGAATGCTAACAGAGGGCCGAGGTAACACAGAAAGGCACACAGGTTCGGGGAGGAGACATTGGCGACGCGACACTGAACTGAGGGAGACTTGCACATAAATACACAGAGGGTTAACGAGGGAAGTGGGAGCACACGGGGAACACAGCTGACACAGATAATCATAACGAGACACGGCAGTAGTAAACACAACACTGACGGGAGACTGTCAAAGTAAAACAGGAAGTACAGAGGTGCAGACAGGGGGAGAGAGAGCACAGGCATAGCGGGCTGGGGAAACATGGAATAAAACACAAGGAGGGGAGACGAGGGCTCACAGATACAGAGGGACACACGGGGAAAAAGTCACAAGTGGAAATCAAAATAAGGAACAACTTAACAGAGCAACCCAGAGAGGAACCATGGAGGAACCATGGCCTAAATAAAGAACAAAATGCAAAAATACCCGAAAACTAAGAATGCTGGGCCTGGATGGCCTGGATTGCCCCCCCCCCCTCCCCCCTCAAGGGCTGGCTCCCGACAGCCCAAACCCAAGAACCAAAACACAAGAAAAAACAGAAAACAACCCACCCAGGGCGGGAGGCGGGGGACCAGGACGGAGGGAACAAAACCAAACAAAAGACAAGGAGCATGAGACCAAAACTGAGTCCACAAATACACAAAAACAGTTCAAGACAGGGAAGCAATGTCCAAAGAGGTCAGAAGGTCAACCAGGGAGGCGACAGCACAAAAGTTCACAGTTCGGCTGTTCCGGGGGCCGGCCACGTGAAAAGTGGCCGCGTGGAAGACGGCGGCGGCTCTCAAGCGTCGGGTGTACTGGTCGAGGCTTGGTGGGCACAGGACCAGACGAGGCAGGACCAGACGAGGCAGGACCAGATGGTGGCGTGGCAGCCACAGGCAACGGAGCTGGACCAGACGATGGCATCTTGGACCCTCCAGCGGAGATGAGGAGGTGCTGGCCGGGCTGACCAGAGCCCCCAGCGAAGACGAGGAGGTGCTGGAGAGGTTCTCTTGAACCCCCAGCGGAGACGAGGAGCGGCTGGAGAGGTTCTCCTGAACCCCCAGCGAGAACAGATGCAGAGCCAGCAGGTGTGGAGACTTCTGGCTGAGGGGACGCTAACTGTAGCTGCACAGGGCACACAGTCGGCTTGGGATGCAACGGCTGGGGCTGTGCAGGGCAAACAGTCTGTCCAAAGTTTGTCAGTACCACGCAGTCCTCAGCTGGCGGTGCAGGGACGAGCTGGGCGGTCTGCATCTCCCCACCGCAGGGAAAAGGGTAACACCACCTGGGTCTGGGTGCAGTTTCCCCCTCCAGGGGCAAGGGTACCTAGACCCGGGGCTTAGAGTACGCTTGGGGAGTGTGATTGTGTGTACAGTGTCTCTTTATGTCTGTCTCCACGTTGGGTGAGTGTTGAGTAATTAAAAAAAAAAAAAAAAAAGGGATGAGCTGGGCTCTGGCTACCTTTGCCCTGGGGGCCGGTGTAGGTGCAGGAGCTAGCTGGACCTCTGCCGCTCCCACCCGAGGAACTGAGACAGGTGCAGGAGTTGGCAGGGTCACAGTTGACCTCACCCGGGGAACCGGAACAGGCGCAGGCAACAGCTGGGTGTCCATCAACCCCACCCGAGGAGCAGGTACGGGTGCCGGGATGAACGGAGCCTCTGCCAGGCTGGAGACAGAAGCAGGGACCAGCTGGACCTCAGCCACCCTCACCCGAGGAACTGATACGGGTGCAAGGGAAAGCTGGGCCCACGCTGCCCTGGGTACAGGAACTGGAGATGGAGAGCTGAGCTCAGGAGCAGTAACAGACACTGGGAAAACCAAGTTAGTGGAGCCAAACACAGTTTCAGCAAACAGAGACTTATGGCGGGCTGGTCTTAGCAACTCTGCTGTACTAAAGTTGTCCATGTCATAATTAGCAGCCTTTAAAGGTTGGAAGACACACAGTTCATTTTCCAGGGGGTCCCCTCTGGTTTCAGCAGGAACAGGAACCTCAGGACTGTTTGTTTTTAATATTTAGTTCACAGGTATGCAACTCAAAAATAGTCTTTTGCTTTTCTAAAGTGAGATTATCAGTTAATTACTGCTGACCTGGGAGGAGCAAAGGAAAAACAGTCATTCTCAAACACGGGCGTGAGGGTTTGTAATGCAGGCTCTGGATTAACTGTCCCAGAAGACACCGAGTTAACGGCCTCTGGGATGACGCACACAGAGTTTACAGTGTCAGAATTATTTCGTTCAGCCTGAACAGCATGCATCATGCTTAATAGGTGCAGAGGTGAACTTCGAAACGTTATGAGGCTTGCAAACACAGTCATTTTCAAACTTATTATTCCTCTCCGATGAGTTACAGACATGAAAAACTGCGGACTCAGGAACAGAATATTGTCCAATTTAGTCAGGCTCGGAAGTGGCATGGAAGAAACACTCACCACCAGGGTTTGCTCAGTAACTTTAGGGTGGCGACGGCGTGAGCGTCGTTTTTTCCTGGTAACTGTGCCGTGAGTTGCCGGGGCTGTAGACGCAGGCACCTCTAAGACGTCGGCTGACTGAGCCGATGACGGGCCGAGCTGCGTCGAAGAGACAGGGAGCTTGTGCAGCTCCGAGCGTGGAAGTCCCAGGAAGAGCGCAAAGGACTGCAGCGGAGATAGGCTGCATGACACACTTAGGACCATATAATAATAAATATGTGGGTGATGAAAGTTGGGCAGCATGCTCACATCCTTACTCCACTCTGTATGCTCGTATGGGTCTGACCCTTTCACTCCTTTGATTTTTTCCTCCTACTGTTTTTTTTTTTGCATTTTCGTCAAGTCTGTCTTTGTACTGGCCTGCCGTGTTCTCTGTTGTTTTGTACATAACTGTTTTGGGGCATATAAAATGCAAGTAGGGATTAAAACCGCAGAATTAATGATTACCGGTGCTGGAAATGCTAGCGCTTGATGCAGTGTTTTGATTTTGTTGCCACTCGTACCCACAATGCAATGCGCGAAAGTCACGTAGTCTGTCATTCTCTTTTCCCTGCTGCTGCCAGCCTCTTAGGAGTGGACGTCGCCGTGGATAGCGGCTACATACATGCCGGCTACGGGAGTCGGCTGGCGTGCATGTTGATTTACTTGATTATTAAATTAGAGTAGTCGGGCGGACGGCAATTTGGAGTAATACAGTGACTCCGTCTGCTCCAGATTTAAGGTTTTGTTTAGTCTGTATGTCTGGCTCTATGTTCTTTTGATTTGTAGTTTAGTTTTTGTTACACCACTGGTAGGAGGCCCTTTTTCTAGCTGCGGATCACCAGTGTGTTCCTGCAGTTGGGCTAACCCAAGCATGTGCCTATTAGGTTTTTTTTGTTTGCTTGTTTTTTTGGAATATATTATAATTTTCTTTGGGGTTTTTTATTCAGATGCTGAGGGCCTGACGTGGAGGAGACCAGGGGTGCCTTAGTGGTGGGATCCTTTGAGTATTACACACCTGCATTTTTAGTTCATTAGTGTGAGTGTGTGACAGTATGCTGCACTTGTGTATTGGTGAGTTGTTGTTATTTTTGTTTTGTTTTTGTGTGTGGCATCCCTGTCCCCCACTGGTAAGCAGTGGGGGACAGGGCAACCTAGACAGTAGAATATTTGTATACTGGTATGTATGCTTGTGCTTTTATATGATGTTTTAAATAATTAGTAATAAATTCTCAATATGTTTTATCATTGCACCACATCTCTGTATTGAGTATAACGAACCTAAATGCCTTCTTGGTGATTAGAATCCTCTTGATCCAGTATTCTCTGGGTGAAATTCCCAGTGTGGTGTTGTTTGCTAAATTGTGAAGAGTATTTATTCCATCCCCACCTCCTGCATCCACAGAAAAACACACAATGGAACACTGACAGCCAAGGTGCTATGACATCATGAAACAAAGCTTTAGTAAAGAGGACTCCATATGACCTATTTCTATCTTTAAACAAAAAGCCATGACAACCACCTTACTTAATGAACAGTTTTCTTCACCACTGAACCAACAGCCAGCTGTTGGTGGGTGTTGGTAAGGTTTTGTCCAATGTGAAATGGGAGAAGACACATGACGAAAACCGCATCCAATCATTTCAAGACAATAATGATGTGAATTCCCCTCCCTTTTATTACAATGTGCCCGCTACCACTACCAAGATACCCACATTCTTTCCTTAATTGTTCCCCTCTTATCTTATGCATCTCTTCTCTGTGGACCCCTGACTAACAGGAGCGCAGAGAAACGGAGTAATCTGTCTGGGTCAATGTGCTGGGCTATGCTGGGGCTCATGTTGAGGTCAGCCTAATCACCTTTCAGATCAGCTTGGAGAACAGAGGCGACTGCACCTTTTATCCCAAACCAAAGTCAACAAGGCAGGATTCTTGGGAAGCATTGCAGACATTCTTGAAAGCAAAGTGGAGGGGTGAATTAAAGAGCAAATGACCTTTCTCTCGTAATTTTTAAGGGCAGTAGACAGTGAGGAAGGAGAGAAATAAACGTTCTTTTGCCTGATGTGAAGGACGCTCTAAATGTTCCAGCAATTTTTCTTTTATCACATGTCATGAGTTAAAAATTTGTAGCTGATACTTCCTTTGGAAATATCTTTCAAAAAATGCACAACATTTTGACCTACATCACTGCTTTCACCCCTGGTTTCCCCGAGGGATAGTTAATAACTCCAGTATAGGTGCTGTTTGCACAGATGGACCTCCTCCTTCAGAATTGGCCAACCTTTTGACCGATGCTATTTCCTCTCTACTGTCAACCTGATCTATCACATGCTGAGTAAAAACTGACATTCACTAAAGATGCCAAGCACAGCAGTACTCCTGTAGAAGTATGAAAGTGATAGTTCACCTCGTGGTTGTCCATGTAGTAGTTGTGCCTTCGGATTTCCTATTTGTGCATCTTACACCTAACAAATTACAGAGTTCCAGCTAACCTGAATCAAAATGTACATACATGTTTTAATTACATAAAAACAGAACGAAAAAAAGAGAGAGATGGCTAAAATCTCTCATAAGTTTTGAAAATGTACACCCCCTGATTTAGAACAGGGGTGTCCAACTCCAGTCCTCGAGAGCTACTGTCCTGCAGCTTTTCGATGCATCCCTACTCCAACACAGCTGAATCAAATGATTGGATTACCTCTTCAGCATGCCATCAAGTTTGGCAAAGGCCTAGTAACAAGCCATTCATTTGATTCAGGTATGTCGGAACAAGCATGCATCTAAAAGCTGCAGGACAGCAGCTCTCGAGGACTGGAGTTGGACACCCCTGATTTAGAAGCTTGTGGAGCCACCGTTGGCTGCAATAATTGGAAGTAATCATTTTCTGTATGGATTTATGAGTCTCTCACATCACTGTAGAGAAAGCTTGTCAAACTATTTATACAGCATTGCTAGATCTCGTTTCTCTTTTCATTTTATTGAAGTTTCCAGGCAGTTGTACATGCACAGCTCTCTTAAGGTCCCTGACTTGGATTGGGTCATTGCATGTTGATTCTTTTTCAGCCATCCTGTGTGTGAATGGGTGGATGACTGGATATGTAAAGCGCTTTGGGGTCCTTAGGGACTAGTAAGGCGCTATATAAATACAGGCCATTTACCATCCTGTTGTAGATTTGCTGCTGTCCTTGGAACTATTGTCCTGTTGTACGATCCAGTCTCAGCCAAGCTTCAGCTGCTGTACAGGTGGCCTCACATTTGATTCTGGAATACTTTGCTATACAGAGAAGTTCATGGTCGACTCAATTGCTGGAAGGCCCAAACAAGCCCAAATTATCATCCCTCCACCACCGTGTTTGACAGCTGATATGAGGTGTTTGTGCAGTCTACCAAATGGGTTGCTGTGAATTACTCAGATCCAAGATTGCAAATCAAAGCCATTCTTCCACATTCCTTTTAGAAAGAAGTGGCTTTCTCTTGACAACCCTTCCAAAATTGTATTGACATGATTTTTAACCTTTAATATACTAACTAAGGCTGAAAATTGCTCTTGGGCGTTGTTTACACTTTGAGTATTATATTATCTGGCCTGAGGGACACTTTGTGATGTCAACTCCAGGAAAGACTGGGCCATGGCATTGACACATGTCTGAGTTTTCCAGTTTGTAAGCCATCTGAGGTTGTATGAACCTAATTGGGTGAGGATAAGGTTATTTTTTATTATGTTTTGACATGTAAAACCTTAGAATTCTTTTTACCATGACTCTAAGCTACACAAGGTAGCTTAGAGTCATGTTTGGTCTGAACACAGCATTATGTTACTGAGTGCAGTGTGCATTGATTTGACTGGTGAACAAGAGCTGGTCCATATTCAAATAAGACACCTAATCAAAAACATGTCAGCATAAATGTTTTCCCTCTAGACACAGATACGGCTCCTTGTAAGCAATCCTGTTCTTGATGATCATCCATGCTAGTTTATCCCAAGGCTTTGCTGACTACACTTTACTGCAGTGCAGTCTGGAAATATGCCAAAGGAACATATTTCTGTACAGCAAAAGGATGCAAAGGAATTCCAAAAACATAAGAATCCAACACATTAACCAACATTTTGATTCGAAACAGTAATGTAATTACATGCATGTAACTAGTTATATGGAGAAGGTTAATTCCCAGTACTGCTCATACCTTTGTTAATTGAAGCGTCTGCATTCTCTGATTCATAATAACAACTCTGACCACATTCAAAAAGAAAAAAATGAGTGAAATTTAAAGAAAATTAACAGAAAGCAAAAGGATAAGTGGTAGAGAGAAAGTGAATAGCAGTGGCCGTAGGACGATGGGATTGGAGACATTTTGGCCAGGGATGTCAGAAAGGAATCAGTGAATAACTTGGCTCGTTTCTTTGTGGTGAGAACAGCATGGGCTGGAAGCTGGAGCCAGAGCCCACAATGTCTAGCCTGGAAGGTTCTCTCATTAGAAAGATTGGAGCGAGCAACCTCCTGGGAACTGCAGCGCCAGAGTCCTGGGAACGCTTACTCTCAAGGCCAGCTCAGGTATAATGTAGTGGAGATTGCTGTTTTCTTGGGTTTTTTTGTTTTGTTTTTTTTTTAATTGGTTGTCACTCGGCTCTTTTGCCTCTGTCCACCATGTGTCTTATGTTTGTGGTGATGCTTGGATTTGCCCACCCCTCTGAGTTTGACATTTGAGAATGTGTCTGAGAGTATACAATGAGACATGAGCCCAGTCTCTGTACTGCCTCCAATGCCAGAAAAATCCACTTTGAAGGAGTGCAAAAGCATGCCAGTGTTTTTTGTTTAAACACTCATTTTATAGCTTTCAGGGAGCGGAGCAGAGCTGGTTGGCAGGAGCAATGACAAAATGCAGAGAAGGAGCACAAGAGGGAAGGGGGGAAGAAAAGCAAAGGGTACAAATATTCCAGTGTGGGGTCCTCGGGCCTACAGATCATTGGGACCATCTGCGGCAAAGCCTCAGAGGCGATCTTTACCGCTCCCCCATAAATTGGGAGAAAAAATATTTGAACCTGTGTACTCAGCCAGAAACTACAAACGGCCAGAAGCCTTAGGAAGAGCAACGCACATGTAATTGCAACAATCAAAAAGTCACAGGGGTGCACATGTAGAAGTCCGTTCTTTCCTAAATGATTCCTGACATGTGGCTCCAATAGCAGGCCATAAAACACCAGTATCTTTAACGTTACAGAACCTCACTTAGCCTCTTTGGAGGGATGCCCGTTTGTTTTAAAGATGATGAGGATGCTTTTTGTAGGTTATCGCTGACTTAGCTGGTGAGTTTAACTCGTGGAATGGCATGCGTGCGCGGGTGTATATCCGCCTAAATATCTGACTGTCAAATGGTGTGATTTCTGTGAGACGCTCTGTCTGAGATTTTTCTGAACTTGAGCTTAAGCATGTGTGTGGCTTGTCAGTGGTCACATTCAAAAATGTGTTCAGAAATACTTTTATAGGCTTAGTGCATGAATGTGATCTCAATTTAAGATTAGCTTCACCAGATAGCTATATTAACATTTGGAAAATGTCTGAGAAATGCTTAACAGAAACAGAAACATTTCCAACTAAAGGATTTTAACTGATGAAGACATCTGACTAAAATGAACTCCAGATTGAAATCAAGGAACTCAGTCAGTCACTGTTGTTTTAAACGTTTCCACTTTGGGTGGGAGTACAGAACATATTCCTTTAGATTAATTATGGCTGTCTCCCAGGTCAGTACTATAAACTTACAGTACCAGGTACGGGTGGTAAGCTATGTGATTTTTGTGAACGATTTTTTCTAGCTGCATAAGTCCCCAAAGGTAACTATGTATAGTGTTCTCTTACCTGACCAGATAGATTCTTTACCGTTTTTTGTCTCAGTTTGCCATTTAGCGTGCACTCAGTGTGAAAAGCTTTAAGGAACAAATTTACTGTCAAATCTCCAGTAAAGTCAAACCAAGCCTTGAGACATGGCAGAGCCAAAGAAAGGACTGAGTGGTCTCACTGAGTCTCACTCAGTTGTGACTCAAATATGGCATCTTCTGTGCAAACAGGACGTGCCACTGCATGACTCACAACACAAATCAGAGCAAATGTGTTTTTTTCCGGTGAAATGAGTCAAATGAACTGCATCCTGAAGAAAAAAAAAGATTTCTTTTACCCGTCCTTCATCTACAAGACTGATATTGTTTGCATGACCAAAATGTAGAGGAAGCTTAACCTCTACTACACTGTTTAGTAAAAGTGGGAATCACCAGACACCCCACCATACGATATCATGACAATACTTACTTCACGATAAGATATTCTTAAAGTGATTTTTTTTGCAATAACAAATACTGTGATTTATCACCCTTTGCCAACTTCAAATTATGTCCTCAAACTTTCTGTTTTATCCAGTAAGATAAAGTTACCATACATTAGTTATTAAAATGATTGTCAGGCACACCAACAATGTCTGCCATAAATGTCACTCTGCTGCCCAGATTCAAGTTGGCAACTGCATGTAGTCTGTTTCAGACAACAAACCAATTAACTGTGAGAAATCATCAAACATCATATATGTGTTGCTTTCTATATAGACAGAAATTCACATTTAACTATTACATTTGCACTCAGCAACCTTCCTGTTCTACAGGAATATACCCAGAGCACAATCAGCTGGCAGCAATTTCTGTTGAGTTCCCTCGAACTGGGCTCATTGACAAAGACTCATTCAGACTGATGGCAACATGCTGGCAATCAACAAATCAGATCGCATTCATTTGCAAATCTTCAGCAATCCCTCTGAGAGTGATAATAGTCAGTCAATTTGCAGAAAGGCTGCCTCCTATCAGGTGAAACGAGTCTTATTCACAGTATTCCCACGGGAAGGGTGTGCTTAATATGGAACTATTATGCTTTCCTTTATTTTCCTGTTGTACCTATGCTCATATTTGGCTAACTAAAACAATTTCAACTAAAGAGGTCAGCACATAGTTTATTATAGCTACTAGGGTTACCCCCACCCACCTGCTGCACAAGACTTTGCAGCCAATCAGAAGAAAGTTGGCTCAAAGAGGGTGGTGTCAAACAGTAGTTGAACTGAGGGACTGCAGTACAGCCCCTGTATAGAATAAATAAAGAACGTTTTTAGTTATGAGTAATTGAAAGCTGGTCTAGTAGCAAAAATCAATCAATCAATAAAACTGTAGCTGGGAATGTGCATGACAGAGCCCCTTTACCTCTGCCATCTGGTTTTTGGGTCCAACACCCAGGGTTTTAAATTTAGAGAATGATAAGGGTTTTTGGTTTTGTATTCTATATTGCCATTTAGCTAACTCTATGGGTTGTTTCTATACATTATACGAGTCCCCTTTGTTGTATTTTATATCTTTATTTCTGTGCCTTTAGTTCCCTGATTGTTTTAGTTCACAGGTTGGTAATCCCCTTTTGTATTCCCATTCTGATCCTTCAATTGTGTCTCCTTGTTTATGTTCTGTATCTCTGTCAGGTTCACATGTCATTTGTCACTTCCTGTTTTATTTTGTGTGTCATTAGCCTCTTGTGCATCGTGTCTAGTTCTACTTCCTCTGTCTCGTCATGTGCTATTAGTTTCAGCCTTGTTCCCACCGGTTGCCTTTTCCCCCATCATGTGTATATATTGTTTCTGTCTTCCCTTGGCCTTTGTTGTGTTCGTCATCGAGCGGTGTGTGTCTCTCCTTGCGTTTCTCCTGTAAGTGATCGTTGACTTAATTGTTCTTGGTATATGTTACAGTATGTTACTTTTTATGTTTTCACCAATAAAGATGCTTTTGAATTTTATGTCCTACTTTCTGGGTCTTCCTCCGGCTACCACACAGCCGGCCTTGACAGTTTTTGTAAAACGTTGCATACCCAATTAAGTCCAGAGGATGAGGGAAATAACAATAATTGGGAGAATCGTTTTCGTTAGTTTTTTCGTATCACTTTGGATTAAAAAAAAAGTGAGTTTTCTACATTAAGGAGAAAAGAAACACAGTGATGGCTTCACATCCACTTTATTTACTCAACGTTTTAGATGAGAAAACATTAGAAAGCCCAGACATGTAATGGCATACTGTGATCTGTGATGTACGCTGCCTCCATGTAGCCTTGGGAACACGGTGTAAAATAGCCACTGAATCATTTAGACTACCTCAGCACTGGGGAATTTAAAGAATCTGCACGGCCTCGATGTGACTGTTGTGCATCCAGGTATGTCATGCTTTCATGATCTTGTTACCACTCACACTAATTCACTAGGGACAAGCTAAATTGGAACTGAAAATTAAAAGGGTTTACCTGGCATCCACATATGTGGACATCACATTTTGGGTTATTTAGACCAAAATACTCAATTTTGCTCTACAAGGGCCTGATATCCACTTACGAGGACATTATACTGCTACTGTTCTATCGAAATTTTAAACGAATATCCTCATATGTGGCTCTTATTTTTCTTAAAAACAAAAATAAGGTAAAAAAAATAAATCTGGTAATTCTTTGTTTTTACATTTATCGGGCCCCAATATGCCCAAATATCAAAGAGAATGCATGCCGTGGAAGAGTTCAGGTCTTAGGAGATTAAGTTGAAGTTAATGAAATGCTGTCCTGGTGGTCTTTCTTTAAGTTGCTTGAAGATGTTTCGCCTCTCATCCGAGAAGCTTCTTCAGTTCTATAGTCAAATGGTGGAGAGTCCCAGATTTAAATCCTGTGAGAGTTTCCCCCCAAAGAAGGAACAAAGGACCCCCTAATGATCCTCTACCTAATCACATGAGCCAAGGTGTGAAAACGGGTGTAGGTCACAATCAGCCAGGGTTTTGGGTGAGCTCATTGTGAAACCTGGCCCCACCCTATCATGTGATTTCCTGAGGTCAGATGGCCCAGGATGTGAGTGGGCGTTAAGGCGTCTGGGAAGGGATCTCAAAACTGGATTATAGAAATCAGACAGTTGGTGTCGTAAATCACTACCTCTGTTCAAAGATGGTCGCTCACAGTGGACATAAATGGCTTCTTTTACTCCTCTTTCAAATCACCTATCTTCTCTTTCCAAAATGTGAACATTGGCGTTTAGATGCAGATGGACCGCTGAGTCTTCTCCCATGGAGGTCTTGATGGTGACCTGTGCTCCCGATCACACCAATTTATCCTGCTGATTGTTATTACTATTACTGAATATTTAAGGCAAGTAGCAAACTTTTTAATTTTTCTTAAAGATACCAAAATGTTCAAAAAAGCCTCAGGTTACCACTGTGGCGTTCAAGGAACGAGTCCGGTCTACAGCACAGCAGGCTGTTTTACATATAATGCTTTTAATGCAAGTTCATTCTCTATTTTAAAAACGTTCTGAGGCCTGATGTGAGTTTTCAGAGATCCTGGTTGTGACTGAGTAAAAGTGCTGGGTTTGAGACCTGTGTGCCACAGGTGAGCAAGTGATTTCGTGTGTGTGTGTGTGTGTGTGTGTGTGTGTGTGTGTGTGTGTGTGTGTGTGTGTGTGTGTGTGTGTGTGTGTTGGAGAGTCTGAGACACTTCAGAGCCATGACTCAGCGCTCACACATGAGTTTAACTCGAGAGGCTGAAAATGAAATGAAACCATCGCAGAGTGCATGTATTAAACAGTCAAAAACTGTCAGTGCCATTAAGTGCAAACACAAGCAGCTTCTGCAGGGCACTCATGACTCCACTCCAGACGCTTCTCCCTAGTGTTACTGTTTTTCAAAATAACAGCTCGGCACAGTTGCTACCTTCATCATTTTCTTCTACGTCAATCCTCAAAGGTTAGTAGGTTGTTCTTTCCCAAAATACCCAGCCAGAACCTTCCTTCAACATTTACCTCATGAGATGCACGAATGAAAGGCTTCTTGTATGGAAAACCTGGTGATTAATTTTGCCCCCAGCATCATAACAGTGTTGATTGTATTCCCTCTGTGGGACACGTGTCTAAGCTGGCCTGGTCTAAACGAATGGCATTTGACATTGTCGCTGCAAGAAGAGCTTTTTGAGTAACTGACGTAGCCTCTTCCAAGACAATATTAAAATCCTTTTTCACTAACTTGTTTTGACACAGAGCGGTTCAGCACTTTACTCCGGACATGCTCATTAGTTTATAAAAAAATAGTTTGTGCAACGGAAATCTAACCTTTTGGTCTTCTCCTTTAACAATCTTTCAGTTGTGTTCATCAGATTTCTCTCTCAGGGAATCATTTCCAGAACCTTCTTTTACTGATTTCACTGGTCTTCATATGGACATTGTAAATTGAGTTATCATGGCACCATATGTGGCGCTATAGATGAGTCTTTAAATATACAAAATAAAACAAAGCTAGTAAGCTTATGGACGCATTTAGCTCAAATTAACTGCATCTGGCAAAACTAATTACAAGAAATAATCAGCTAAAATCACATCATTACCCTGCATATATATAGAGAGAGTACATTTATGAAACAACCTATAGTGGAGGATAATATGGCCAGTCAGAGGCCTTAAGTTGTGAGTTTGTGTGTGTGTGTGTGTGTGTGTGTGTGTGTGTTTAACATATTGGGTAATTCGCCTTCCTGTAGATCAAGTGTGCTAACCACACTGAATGGCTCATGTACAGCATGTTTGGGTGGGCCAGCACTTAGGCCGCAACTAAATCCTAGTGTAAATCCACCCAGGGTGCAGTGTCCTGTGAAGAAAAACACTTAAAGGTCAGAGAACAAGGCAGGAAAAACTGCTCAATGGTTAATTCACTGCAATGGAACGATGTATTATATAGCAGGAGACTATGAGAGACGCATCCAAGTACATATTACTGGCATGTTCATGTCTTTCCAATCGCCATGTATTAGGCTGCAAGTGGCTTTGCAGCGAAAACATGAGATGCAACTCAAAAGCTACAGTTTAAGTAATCGATCCATATGTTTGAAACAATATTAGCTGCCAAAACACTGCATACTGGTTGAGAAAAGTAAACCATAACACACCCACTAAGAATGCATGAAAATGCATGATTCCTCTTAATCCGACACTAAGCCCATCCCATGGGTGTCCCTAGCACAGAGTGCACATTCAGACATAAATACCAAAAGTATAAAGGCACTTTTTCTCAAGAGCTTGACAAATCTTGTTACATTCTACTCAAACACCGACACAACAACCCTCGATTTTGACACTTCCCGAGTCAGCGGCAGGGTCTCTGGTTCACACTTGTGTGTAATCAGGTGTGTGTATCCAAGGTTCCCAGGCTATGCACACACCTTAAAAAGAGTACATCCTGATAAATCAAGGCTTCTGATCTTGCAGCCAGAAATTCCAGGCTGCCTGGGCCACACCATTCAGATCCGTGAAATACGGAAACAGCAGCTCCACACACCAAGAATTCAAAGAATGCTATTAGAGTTCATTTGTTTTCCGTGAAGGAAACTAGAATAGGAAGGGTATGGAAGGCAATGAAGGAATGAGGGAATGAAGACATTGTCTGATTTAAAAGAAGCAAAAATAATCCACTTTTAACCATGGCCACATGTTGTGCTTTTGGGTAGACCACACATGAACACATGCAGAAATCTGTGCTCTTGCCACACGCAACAAAAATGCAAAACATAAAGCGCGGAGCTACAAAGTGAAAAAAGATGAATGAGCCTAAAAAGGCACACAGCCACAGGTGCACATACATTCCAGTGCATATCATGTGATCCAAAATAGGAACGTCCCAATTCTATAGTTATAGCGGTGTCAGAACTGATTTTTCGCAAGCATCTTCCATCACATCATGCTGCTCTCAACTAGCTCATTAGTGAGACTGGAGTACTATTACATGAGGAAAGGAAAGGTGGGTGGAACGCACGAAGAACTGCACAGTATCTCAGCATGAGAAACAGCCTCCAGCTGCAGCCTAAACTGTCATCTTCTGTGTATTCATAGTTTCTGAGGAATGTTCCTGATGTTTCAGTGCTTAGATTTAGGGGAAATCACAAAGGAGAGGTTAAAGACATCAACAAGTGTTAAAGACAATGTGCTGAAAAGATGCTGTAAAAGTGCCTTGTATGCTTGAGTTTATGTGAATGTGGCCTCGAAATTTCCATATATGACAGTGAACCAACATTTCACATGGAAAAGTGTTCAAACTGTTTCACTTTATCACTTTTTCCCATTTTGTAGAATTCATTTTTATTCATCTACACTCAACATTGTATAATGACAAGAAATAATGGTTTTAAAATGTTGTCAAAAACTGAAATCTAAGGAATTCTCTACTTTTTGTGGTGCTTTTCAATGTTAACTCTTTCAGACTAAAAATCTACAAGCTTTTCATACCTGAATTTTTATCTCAATCTTCTTTGAACATCCTATCAGGCTCTGTGAGATTGCTGTCTTTGGGTTTCATTAGTCTCAGGTCATACATATGCTCAATCAGGTTTTCTTTCCAAAGATCTGTTTCTATCTTGTTGGTTTCATCCTTTCATCACCTCTGATCAATAATTCTGTCCCTCCTGATGAGAGGCACCCACTGCATGATGCTACCATCACCCTGCGCAGTCTGTAAGGTTGGTTTATAAGGTAAACAGCTATGCCTGGTTCTCTCAAGATATAGTACTTGAAGTTCTGCCCAGTGTGCAGGTTTTGTTTCGTCTGACCAGAGAGTCAGTTTTCTTCTTTCTTACTAGCCATCTAGCAAATTGCAAGCGGGCCTTGCACACAAAAATGTTTCAGTCTATTTCCTGTGCCAAATTTCTCCAAATTTCTCCCATCTCTGCAAAAGGCTTCTGAAACTCTATTAGACTGACTTTTTGTCATCAACAATGGTTTTAATGTTTCATTATTCCAATTTCAGATTTATTTGTAAAACAAGTTGTAGAGATGTCCAATTTTGCATTATTTTGTAATGGTAGGGAATCCTTCCAAAGATTTTTGTATCCCTTTAAGGAGCTGCATCAACTGCACAAATTTATAATTTCGAAGATGAGGTAAGACCTACTTCTGGTGTATTTTTAATGCAAAACAGACAGATTGATAGAATATAAAGTCAATTTTATTCATTTAAAATTAAATCTACAACATAATAAACTTTGTGAAAGGGTCTGAATATGTTGTGAAGCAAATATATGGCAAATGATAATGATCCAAACAAAATACTTTCTACTTATATATCTGAATCAGAATCAGAATGGGTTTATTGCCAGATGTTGAGGTTTACAACATTAGGAAATTGCTGCGGTGCTTCAGTGCAGACAATAAGAATTAAAGTGCTATGTAGAAAGAAAGATATGTGCATGAGATATACATGAGATATATACATGAGAATAAGAATTATGAGTGCTACGTAGAAAGATATATACATGAGTGCAGGTGGTGATCAGTGCCAAACATGAAATGATGCAGTGACACAGCGTAGGGTCATGTGTTAGTGGCGGGGACAGTCATATGGTTATTGTTCATGTGACCAACAGCAGAGGGGAAGAAACTGTTCTTGTGGCGAGAGGTTCTGGTGCGAATGGACCGGAGCCTCCTGCCTGAGGGGAGCAGGTCAAACAGACTGTGTCCAGGGTGAGAAGGGTCAGCTGAGATCCGGGCTGCACGCCGCAGTGTCCTGGAGGTGTACAGGTCCTGCAGAGATGGGAGTCTGCAGCCAATCACCTTCTCAGCAGAGCGCACAACACGCTGCAGTCTCTGTTTGTCCCTGATAGTGGCTCCAGCGTACCACACGGTGATGGAGGAGGTGAGGATGGACTCGATGATTGCAGTGTAGAATTGCATCATCGTCCGTGTTGGCAGGTTGAATTTCTTCAGCTGCCTCAGGAAGTACATCCTCTGCTGGGCTTTCTTGATGACGGAGGTGATGGTGGGCTCCCACTTCAGGTCCTGGGTGATGGTGGTACCCAGGAAGCGGAATGAGTCCACAGAGGTGATGGGGGTGTCAGTCAGGATGATGGGGGGGAGTGGGGCTGTGTGCTTCCTGAAGTCCACAATAATCTCCACTGTCTTCTGGGCATTCAGCACCAGGTTGTTGTGGCTGCACCAAGACACCAGACGTTCAACCTCCCTCCTGTAGGCAGACTCGTCCCCGTCCGAGATGAGCCCAATGACGGTGGTGTCATCTGCAAACTTGATTAGCTTGACAGACTGGTGGGTGGAGGTGCAGCAGTTGGTGTACAGGGAGAAGAGCAGAGGAGAAAGAACACAGCCCTGAGGGGAGCCGGTGCTGATGGTCCGAGAGTTCGAGACATTCTTTCCCAGCCTCACGTGCTGCTTCCTGTCCGTCAGGAAGTCAGTGATCCACCGGCAGATGGGATCAGGCACATTCATCTGGGAAAGCCTGCCTCGGAGATGGTCTGGAAGGATGGTGTTGAAGGCAGAGCTGAAGTCCACAAACAGGATCCTGGCGTAGGTTCCTGGGGAGTCCAGATGCTGCAGGATGAAGTGTAGGGCCATGTTGATGGCGTCGTCTACAGACCTGTTGGCTCTATATGCAAACTGCAGGGGGTCCAGGAGGGGGGCCGTGAGGGTCTTGAGATGGGAGAGAACTAGGCGCTCAAATGACTTCATGACCACAGATGTCAGAGCCACGGGTCTGTAGTCATTTAGTCCAGTGATCCTAGGTTTCTTGGGGACAGGGATTATGGTAGAGGACTTGAAGCAGGCAGGCACATGACATGCCTGCAGTGAGGAGTTGAAGATGCCAGAAAACACTGGGGCCAGCTCGTTTGCACAGTGTCTGAGGGTGGCAGGAGACACACCGTCTGGGCCGGGAGCTTTCCGAGCATTCAGACTCCTAAACTGCTTCCTCACATCTGCTTCATGAATATGAAGAGTTGTGGTCGGAGGAGGTGGTGTGAAATCCTCTTTTGTGTGGGGTGAGGGGGCGGGTGTTGCAGGTGAACAGTTTGAAGGTGGTGATGGCTCTATGGAGGGGGGAGAGGTGGGGGAATGAGTGTCCAAAGTGCCTCTATTGTTGGGGTCGTTGGAGGTGTGAAGGCTGCCTGATGGCTCGTCAAAACGGCAGTAGAAGTTGTTAAGGGTGTTGGCTAAGAGCAAGTCATCAGTGGAGTGGGGGGTTTTAGGCTTGTAGTTTGTAATATTCCTAAAACCTTTCCACACAGAGGCCGAGTCATTCTCTGAGATCTGCTGCTGCATCTTCTGCATCTGTAATAAGTGTGTTCAACAAAAAGGGTGTGCATTCCTGTGCAGTTGGAAATATTAAAGGAGACACCCGAGCTAGAGTCACACAACTGGAATTTGCAGAAAATGGAGGTAGAAGTGTGATCTAGTGATCAAAAGCTATAAAGAGAACATTTGACATCATAATTTGAGTTTGAGGCCAGCAGCTAAGCCTAGCTCTTTGTTGTGGTATCAGCCTTCTGCTCACATCTCTTTCAGGGAATCAAAAAACCCCCACAATTTTCACATGACAAACTGACTTTCCACTGTCAGGCTCTGCAAGGTGAGACAAAGCCTTATAATTTATTTTAAATGTAATAGAGAGAATGTGAGTGCCAAAGGTGCATTGGTTTAGGTGTTATTCTGTTGCTTTAAGTCTTCTTTTTTCAGAAGAAAATAAAAGTCATATGTGTGGCTTCCAAGACTGACAGTTAAGTCTATCCTGATCAGAGAGCAACTGACTTGACCTCAGTAATGCAAAAGAAAACACGCTCGTTGATCTTTTAGAAGCCAAATCCCATTGAAGGAAAATGGGATTGTCATCATGCATCCTTCTCTCTCTTTCCATACATGTGTTTTATTACAAAAATGGAACAACCAAAAAAAATCTTCAGATTGTATTTTAAAGTTGGAGTCCAAAGTAAAACTCCAATCCTCTCTTCATTTCCATGCTTGTCAGGTCATTGCAAAAGGCCAGTGCTGAATGAAAACATCCACCATTGGAGTACATCATTGCCTCACAACAGAGATGGAGCTGGATGCTCATCAAACAGCAGCTCTTGGAAAAGCAAGAGAAAACATTTCCAAGCATGTCAGATTTCAATGACACACACATCACCACCTCAAACTCAGAAACAGGTAAAAGACAAGCAATGAGTATCTGACATAGGAAAAAGTTTAGTTGGAAGTGATGGCTTTGGGAGTAAAATGTTGGAAGTTCATTTCGAGGGCTGTTCTCCTGAGCTAAAGTCAAATTCTTCCTATATCTGCTAATCTAGTTTTACGTCTTACCAATTTCTTAAAAATTCAATATAATTTCAGACAGACTAAATGTTCTATGGCATTTTGAGAATCAACAAACAAGGTTTAACTTTACCTCAAGTCAATGTATCAATTACTTTAGAGGAGAAAATATATACTTTGGAAATTGCAGTCATGGATCAGAGTGGTATATCGCATGTCATAGACTTTGCTATACTTATATTTGCTCTCTTACTGCTAAATTTGTCTGATTTTCTCGTTTGTGGTCATCCACTGTTGAATTAATTGTACTTCTTCCAATACTTATATTGGAAGCCCTAAACAATAAAACCGACTTTTCCCCATTTCCTAAACCACCGGGTTTCTAAATACACTGTTGATCATATAAGTCATGACCAACTTCGTCTTTTGTTCTGTGTCTGATAATACTATACTTCTTGCATAAGACAAATAGATTTTTTTTAGTGTTTTTCACTTATTTAAAGATGACCAAGAAGCCAGATTGTGGTTAGGGATACCCTAATGTTCTGTGTATGTTTTGATTTCACCTGTTCCATAAAGGCAAGCAAGGCATGCAGTGCTTGACCAGTGAAATCTAAAACTAGACAACTATGAAAATCTAACAAAATGAAAGGAATCATCCTATTTGCATCTCAAGCAGCATTCTGTCATAAACCTCACTTTTTATATCTCTCTTCTAAATTACTGCTGTATTATGGCCACAGTTGATTACTGTGTCTGGAAGAAGGCTTAACTCTGCTTGGTTACGAGTCACTGGAATCTTTACAGTCTGTTGCTTTAATGGCATATCTCTGACTAAAAAACAGGCTCATGAGTGGGTGATCAATCGAGGATTTGTCACATTGATTTTTTTTGTTGTTGTTTTTAATTTATTTTGTGATAATTGTGTGCAAAAGGGGGGATTGCAAAAAGTTATTCTCAACAAAAAGTTATTTTGGACAAATAACCTCAAAAGTTTTAATGCTGTCAGGGTCCACTAAACAGATTTTACTTTAATATAATTGAATCTGTCAGTTTCATGCACTTTTAAAATTTGCAGCGGCTTACTTGGTAATATTCATTTCAGTATTGCATGATTTTGAATGTATCACATTAAAAAGTAGGCACAGAAAAGAATATGACAAGGCACAGGTCATTAAGACACCGTCTTGCAATCTCTGTGTCACTGAGTCTGAATTCACTTCATGTAAGCCTTAAAGCGTTTTCTATTTTTTTTCTCCACACAGTAACATTAAAATGAAAAACCAGTTTAGCTGATATACACAGAGACCTCCCCAAAACTGCCAAATACCTTTCACTTATATACGGTAGTTTTGTTTTGCTGTACAATTTCACATATTTTTAAGAATGAAATATCTTTAATATACAACTTTACAGTTCACAGCAGACTCACTGGTAATGAATCATATCGGAGTTTTGACACAACGGCCATTTGTAGCTATTTATTACGTACCTGCAGCAACACTCAGCAGCAGAAAAATCAATGACTTAGCCACATGTACACATGTGACATGTGACACAACAGCTGTAACTTCAAGCTTACTTACACTACATCAGTGGTTTCCAAATAGTGTGCCAAGGGATTCTGTGACAACTAGACATCATTACAGCAATATAAAGTCAGAGAAAACCATCTGTCAGGATAAGTTGGCTAAAGCTAGAATGGCGCCAAACAAGCTAAAGAGGCACTTGAAAACCAAACATCCACTCTCAGAGAAAATTACTGCTGGAAGAGTAGCTCAAGAAGGGAACTGGCTCAGATGATTTGCTGGATTGTATGACATATCATGCTTGGTCCAGATGCAGTAAACGAGCTCTCCAAGGTGCATTTCTCTGACAATACAATCAAAAGAAGAACTGATGACATGTCACAAAAAGCTTGAAAACCTCTGTACTAAATTATACTCTTCATCCCTTCTGAGTATTCAATAGTAACAGCTGCTCCACTGAAAAGATGAAATTTAAACCATAGGTATATAATGGCTATATCCTGTGAACTTCAGTAAAGTTTTACTAGCTTTTGCTTTAATGCTCTTTTAATGAAGTGTTGCTTGGAGCCTGGTCTCAGTAAGAGGTGATTAGTTTTAATGTCAAAATGTCAAAACTGAGACTAAACTGACAACACTTCTCGACTTAGCCGTGCAAGCAGCCCCTTGAATACAGGCAAAGTCAACAAAAATAAGGCACTATGCATGCGTACTGCCAGAGTGACATGCAAATGCCCAGCCAGGTGTATCCACGCAGGCACTCAGGAGGTAAAATACACTGAAGGCCACATTTTATAGGCCCTTAAAGCTAATATAAGCTGTTAACCTTTCTGTGGCAAATACCTTCCTGCTCAGAGGCGGAAAATTACATGCGAGGCATTAGATCATTTTGAAACAATGTCCATATTTTTATACCTTTTATTTGAGGTAAGTGACTTATAAGTCTGAGTCTGCACATCAGGGGTCTTGTATAACCTGTGTTTCAACATGCTATCATGTAGTAATATCCAGAGGCTCCACTTCTGTTAAACATTATGCTCATAGTTCCCTACTCTGGATGACCACTCCTTGGCTTTTCCCCTTGCAGTCTGTGTCAAAGTTTCATGAGGTATGCCGGTGTGAAAGAATGCTGAAAATGTGGAGGAATTGCTAAGATTATATCGGCGTGTTGGGGGCAAGACTGGAATTTGTTACCAATGGCAGCATGTTACTACAAGCACCGGACAGGAATGTAGTTGATGTAGTCAGAAAATAAAGTACCATACTTTACCTTCATTTTACCTTTATGTTGCAGATGCTGCCTTTGTATTCAGGGTATATTCCCTTCTGTACTTTTGGTTGAACCTTGCAAAGACAAGTCTTGGACCAGTCTTTGGACTGGGATACTAGAGGTGGGTAGATCAAGCCAAAGCCAGTATTGGTATAAGGTCGATACTGCCTTGGCTGGATCGATGCTTTGTTTCTATCCATTAAAATATGATTCTGTCCTTTTCTGAGGTCTTTTTGTAAATGAAAAAAACATACTTCAGTCACGACTATAAAAAATGTCTGAACCTTTTTGTGTTGAGTGTCTCATCTATTTTACTTAGAGCCTATAACACATTTAAACAACAGATGTTGGCCCAAGGTCCTTTAGAGACAGGTACATTTACATCCCAGGTCTCCAAGAAACCCAAGTACATGAAAACCTGAAAGGTGTATTTTGTAGCATTAACTAATTATTTTAGAGAGTGAAAATCGGAGTGATTTTGTGGTCATTAGAATGTGTTGAGTTTGCCAATTGATTAATATTCATCTCATAAATCATGACACATTGCCACCCACTCCATAAGCTGCCTTTATAGGTTAAAAGAAGTATTGGTATTGGCAATACTGGCCCTGTAATTACTTGGTATAAGATCAATACCAAATTTGCACTATTGCACTGTGTTACTGGATACCTTGCCATCACTGAGTCAATCATGAACTCCTCTGAATACCAAAGTATTCCAGAGTCAAATGTGAGGCCATGTGTCTGAAAGCAAAAGCTTTGCCTAAATTGGGTCACGAAGCGGGGCAGTGATCCTAAGCACAGCAACAAATCTACAACAGAATGGCTGAAAAAGAAAAGAACCAAAGTGTTGCAATGATGCAGTCAAAGTCCGGACCTCAATCTGACTTAAAACCTGTGGCAGAACTTTAAACGAGCTGTACATAAACAAATGGCTGCAAATCAACTAGATTTTTTTTTATATGGTCCAAAATTCCTCTACAATGATGTGACTGATAAAGTCATAGAGAAAATGATTACTTTGAGTTATTGTATGTTGTCTGGATAGTTTTCACAGGATTACATAAAGTCCAGTGAAACCTTTTGAGCACATCGTTATTTAAAAATTGAGCAGCTGGTTTCTGGAGAGTACATTTTCTCTTTGTCTTTAACAGTTGAACACCTCAACTGTCCTCTGGATTACCTGTAAGAGTCCTTCACTTTGGCTGCAGGTCAAACATCTTGCCAGCAGATCTGGCGATAAAAGATCACTGGCGGTGCTGTTTCACTTTGTTCAAAATTTTCTCCTGTGTTCTGCGAGAAACGCATCTGACCCTTGCCCTCTATTTGACCTGCAGTAAAAACAAAGGTGGCATTGTTCCTTGGAAAGCTTCCCCTTTCTCTTCTCATTGGCTAAATAAACCAAGAGATAGCACACATCTCCTCTCTGACTCTCCTTTTAAACCAAAGTTGCTCTTTTAGTTCCTCTGTAAGCCACAGGCCTGATGATAAATAGACCCCCCCCCCACACACACACACACACACACACACACACACACACACTGCACATTATTGCCTGATCAGTCCATTAATACAAGCAAGCAAGTAATAATGTGACGACAACAGGTTCCCTTTGGATTATGACATTTTTCATAGAAAAACATATTGTTTTAATTATTTTCTCAACTCTGACCATACACTCAACAATGCCAAGCATTCCGGCTTCATCACTGTCCATTCCTTTCATAAGAGGGCAATTCACAGCTAGTCAGCAATGTAACTTTCCACTAGTCCAATGCATTTCTAGATTTATTTAGACTCCTATCTATACTCCAAGTAGAAGTCTAGACATGCACCTCATCACTACCGATTCTTTTATAAATGAAAAGGAGTTGGGGGGAATGGGCACATTCCTTCCTATTCCTAAAAAGGGAATACAAAGACACATTTTTGCCATAGTTCATGGAAGAATGAAACAGAAAAGACTATGATTGATAGTTTTTGCAAAAGGAAGGATTATAGGTGAATGTGCAACGTGAAACAGAATAGTGTAAAGATAGACTGAATGCAGTGTTAACCTAATGGAATGAAAACAGTCATTCGTCAGCTTTGATTAGGCTGCTTTCCAGTAGTTTATGGCTATTAGAGAGGCAGTTGTTATTTGACTCATGGCTAGGTCAATGAAAAAGCCTTTAGGGAGCAATTCACATCTCACTATAATAATATAATTTCTGTGAAACTCCTAGTGTGTATATCTTCCAGTGTGTCAAAACTGCAAGCCTTCAACTTTAATTACAATTTTAGGGAAGAGGTTCAAGTTGCAAGGAACCATATCTATTGAGAAGCGCGGATAGGGAGTGAAAATGCTGTTTGTCTCAAAGTTAAATAACAAGGTCAATCCCATTGCAATCTTTGACTCAGAGGATGAGCAGATGGGTAAGTTGACGGAGAGGTTGTGGGTTTTAGCATGTTATAGTTAATGGAGCTGGCCGGGTGAGATGGACGAACAGAACAGTAAAGTGTTCCTGTGACAAGAAACCAAATTATCAATAACAAACACAGATATTATTCTCAGTGACTTGGTGACATTCAATAGGGGCTCAGAGGAGAACCATTATTCCTCTGAATCCAAAGGAGCCAGTTGAAGTTCAGGCATCTGACTAGGATGCGTCCTGAGTGCCTTGTGGGTGATTTGTTCTAGGCAAGTCCCACTAGGAGGAGGCCCCAGGGCATACCCAGGACATGCTAGAGAGATTACATCTCTTGGCAAGTTTGGGAACACTTCACTGTTCTGAAGGAGCTGAAGGAAGTGGCTGGGGAGAGGGAGGTGTGGGGTTCTCTGCTTAGACTGCTGCTCCCATGACCTGGCCCCGGATAAGCAGAAGAAAATGGATGAATGAATGAATATTATTCTAAACATTTAGACTATGGAGCATGCCATTGCTACTACTTCTGCAAGCAGAACAACCTGGCAATGGATTGAAGGGAAGCTGGTCCTTATTGTAGTATTATGGTTGATGACATAATGACATACAGATGTGACACAACACAGTTGAGATGACCTCAGAGGGGACAGTAACCGAATTGTAATCAGACTGTAATGAGAATTGTAATGAGAGTCACAAAATCTCCAGGTGGTAAACTGTTCCCACAGTCATCTGTCGCTCCACTGAAAGATGGAAATGGGTTCCCATCCAGTTTGATATAACAGGTGTATGTTTCAAAAGTCACCTAGTTTATTGTTGCACTGTGTATGCTTAAGCTGCATGCACACTAGGTGGATGAACATATAGGAGGTGAGTCATTATCAGTGACCGCAGAAAGTGAATAACATTCAGCAACTTCAAGCAATTATGGGCAAAACAAAATGCTAGCATAAGTTAGCAGGACCTGAGATAAACTTCTCTCAACTTCCAGGCAACCGACTAAAGTCACTACCAATAGGTGCATGGGATACTGATGATTGACGTTTGACCAGGTATTAAATACATCAGAGCAGTGATGTGGGCCAGAGCCTTGCAGTGGGCTGCCAAGGTACTGCAGGTGAGCCATAGTAATAACAGAAATTCAGTTTGAAATTACTGGCATATACAGTTATATATGTACAAAAATGTATTTATTTAGATAAAAAGTTCAAAACAACTGGCAATAAGTGGTGGTAAGCTGCTTGGAACTACATTTACTGCTCCATTATGGAAGTTTGTGTCCCAGTTGAAGACGTGTCACACATTGATACTTATGTTATTAATGGTACTGGCTGCAGCATTAGTGACATAAATGACAATTTATAGCCAAAAGCTTGTGTTGTTTAGTCGGCCCCATAGGATTTCCTGTTTTTTTAGGTGGGCCTCAGTAATCTTGATTTTGATTGCTGCATTAGAGTGTTACCAAAGCATCCTGAACCTGGAACTTGAATACTTCGGCTTATTATAACCTGCCAAAGGCACAAACATGCACACTTCAGCACCTCCAAGTTCAAGACTCTTCCCAAGCCTCTGGGTAAAACAGTAATGAGTCAAAATATTTGTACATTTTTCATATTCAGAAATAGGCAACAGAAACTGTTGGCTACACAAGAAACTTTACGTTTGTGGCTTTTGTCAGGAAAAAAACCCCAATAGGTTCATCTTCAGTCCAGCAGGCTAGCAGAACAAACAGATTATGATACCAACATTTCATCTGCACATGGACTCAGGTGATGATCTCATCCAACTTGTATGACACTAACAAAGCCTCAAGTCCACAGACTGGATCAAATCAGATTGTCCTCCTAAGGCTCTAACACCTTTCACAGACAAAATTCTGTTTTACATTTTCTCCTCTTCTGTAGCATTTCTAATACTCATGCCAACTTTTCTTCACTTGAGCCAGTCAAAACATATATGGTCAATGTCGCTCTTGTCCTCTCTGAGCATGTATGATCAAAGCCTGTTGTCGAGCGTTTTGCCAGATCCCTTGTAAACCATCACCAGATAATTCCAAAATCCTGCGCAAATCCAGGCCATGGAATTGTTCCGAGCTTCTTCCGGAAATATCAATCAAACCATAGAGGCAAAACATTTCCAAAGCTCTGAGCGGGCTGCACACCTGTGACCACTTGCGGAGGGAAAAAAAAGAAAGAAAAAAAAAAACATGATACGCTGGGACAACGTTTTGGAACGGAGAAATGCTAAATATTTATTCTAGCTCTCGGGAGAGATGATGGAACATTTTTTGTTTTGTGTGGTTGAAAAGAAGATTTGAAAAGAGTGAAAAACTGAGAAATCGAGGCGGGGGATCACGAGAGCTTGTCCTTGAATGACAAATAAAAGGAAAATGGATTTCATGTTTGCGATCATTGCACAACTGAAGTGTGCGACCAAAATTCGCTGTTTGTTTTCTTACTTTCATTTTTCCCTCCTCTATTTTGGCTTAAACAAATTTTCTCATCCTTACCAAAATACACAGCTGTCACTTCTCCAAATTTTCAATGTCTCTAGGAGAAGAAATGTTGATTATTTGCCCGAGAGTTCTCCAACGGCAGCAACCCCACAACTGTTTCATCCGTCATTTCCTATTTACACAATCCACAGCGATGGGTCTAACTAGGCTTGCTTAACACATTGGAAAAGGATCTATTGTGCAATTATCTTTAGTCAGGAATTATCGAAAAAGCCAAAGTCATTGCAGAAATGTTTAAAGAGTCTGGGGAGAAGTAATCCATATTCATGTTTCTATCCAACTGTGCAGGCGATCTTACTTAAACACAACAGAGAAATGAGCTTCGACTGGCAGAGTGCACTGCCAGTCGAAGCTCTTTGCTATGAGTTGTGTGTTTTTTCTTATTCAACGAAAAAACGTGTTCCTTTGTTTTTTGGGGTCTTTTTTCTTCAAGGATAAATGAATCAATTTATTTTTCAACCACAAGGACTTATTTGGTTTTTGGTTGTGCAAAGACCCTGAATAAAGAGAGTTTAACAACTACAATCAAATTCAGTCTAGTTTTTGGATAAAAACTACTTTTAAGGCCATTACACACCGAGCAAAAAACAACACGAAATTCCAGTTTTTCCAAGATGCGGTGTTGTCGTGTAGGCAGTGGTCTCATTGTTCAGATTCATTGATTCACATCCTAAAAATCTGAAAAAAATCGAGGTCGGTTTGAAATGATAAATACCGCAAATTTATCCAGCAAAATTACACGGCCCATGCGAACAGCAGCATTAAGAAAAGATGAGTCTGAAAATTATTTGTAAGAAGCAAAATACTTGCATGGCTTTTACATTTTACATCCAGTGTGTAAAGGCCTTTAAACACAAACAACAAAAGAGAAAGGAAAAAGATATTCCCAAAGGCATTTCTAATGTCACCTAATCTAGACCCAGGGTTCAATATCCATCGCAGTCCAACACAGGCTAAAAAAGAGAAACAGACAAGAATTTACACCTACAGTTGACTTGGAATCAAATAACATAACATGCATGTCTTTGGACTGTTAGAGGATGCCAGAATACCAAGAGAGAACCCATGCAACCACTTAAAGAACATTCAGACTTCACACAGAAAGGCTTGTTGGTGGAATTGTACCAAGGACCTTACTACTATAAGGCATAAGTGCTAACTACTGCATCACCGTGTTGTACATATAATGTGTATCCTTACATTTAAATTATATGTAAAGCTAGCTTGTTTTTAATTATATAAAATTCCATTGTAGCATATTTTTCTGTAACCACCACCCGCTGCTCTATCGTATTAGAAGCTCTACAGGGTAACATGAAGAGGAAGTCTGCATATTTAGTTTTATTTCTGTTTATTTCCCTTTACTTACCCTGTCAGGAGATTAAAAATGATGGCTTTCTTGTTGTTAAGAGACTATCCTAACCCCTATACTGTCCCATTTAATGTATTTGACAAAATGAAATGAAAAGAAACAAAGTGAAGCAACCCTGTGAAATAATAGGCACAGCGATAATGCAGCAATTTTGGTTTAAAGGGAAGACTAAAGCCATTTCAGCACCTTGTAAAAGTTAAAACTGAATGATTTTTTACAGCATAGCATGCTGCCATTTATTATGTGGCCACGTAATAAATGGCTTGCTTTGTTTTTTAACGTAGCCTCATGTCAAGCCTGTACTTACTCAGAGTTAGCTTCTTTCCTGTCTGCTGTGATCTCCATTTTCAAAGTGAGGGTTGCATGGCAATCGTGTAGTGCTTGTCACCCAGTCACAACTTGCCCCAAGTCCAAAAACAAGCAGCTACAGATTGCCAAAATACAAATAAATTTTTTTAAAAGATATTTAAATAATCACTCACTATCACCGTGGTTATATTAGATTCGATTCTTTAGGGCCTGGATTTCATTGCCATGTGTAATCTGAGTACTGTACACTTAGGGCCATAAATTGTTGGTCAAAGAGACAGTTTTTGTGTGATTGAAGTGCAGATTTTACAGCTCGTAATCCAAAACATACTATATTATCTGTCAATGTTTCATATAGACGTAGTTATGTATGTATGTCATGTATGGCTGCCAGTGGAACCAGATCACAAGCGATTACTGATGATCTGACCGCTGATAGAAGAAGCAGGCTGAACTGTAAAGTGTACAGGGCTATATGTTCTGCTCAGATTCAGCCAAACACTGCAAAACTGTTCAACTGCTTATTAATGCAAATATCTAATCAACCAGTCACATGATATCAACTCAATGGGTTAGGTGTATAGACATGGTCAAGGCAATGTCCTGAAGTTCAAAGAGAGCATCAGAATGGGGAAGAAAGTTGATTTAAGAGATTTTTGAATGTTGCATGGTTATTGGTGCCACACACATTGGTCTGTGTTCCTGAAATTGCTGGTAATTTGCCATAAATGAAAGAATGGATCCATCCTGTTTTGAGTGGTGGTATTTCAGTGGTTAAGGCTGCTGCTGATGTAATATTGGGGGATATTTTCTTGGCACACTTTGGGCCCTTTAGAACCAGCTGAGCATTGTTTAAATGCCACAGCCAACCTGAGTATTGTTGCTGACCATGTTGATTCCTTTACAACCACGGTATACCCATCTTTTCAACCATCTTTGTGTTATCTTGTCTTTTATGAGGATAACACACAATATCACAAAGCTCAAATCATTTCAAACTGGTTCCTAAAACATGATGATGAGTTCATTCTACTAATATTGTCTCCACAGTCAGCAGATATCAAACCTTTGGGATGATGTGCAGCCAACAAATCTGCAGAAACTGTGTGATTCAAGGTCAGTATAGACCACGTCTGAGGCATGTTTCCAGCACCTTGCTGAATCTATGTCAAAAAGAATTAAGGCAGTCCACGAATACTTATGCTTACTTTGAGTATGATTTTATACTTAGACCATGTTGCTGCTCTCATGCTTCCCTGTGCAGTATTGGAAAAGTTGAGTGACTTTATTGCTGTGCCGGCTTTAGAGACACAGTGAAATCTCCTGCTGTGTAACTAGACAGTGATTGATGACATGGCTTATAGAATAGTGGCTGAAGCCTAAGACCTCCAGCTGCTCTACAGTCTGGAGGTCCACTTATCTACAATCTGCTCCCGTGTATGTGGCAGCCCCAAATCTCTCATATTGTACCTTTATATTACACGGCCACACACACAAACACATGGTCACAAGCGCACAAACATCAAAAACATGAAGTTACTGCAAGAGCTTGTATGCTGGAAAATACATGCAGACACACACACGTGCCAAGAGAAACCTCAGCTGGTAATCCAGCAGCACTTAATTCCGAAGAATCAAATGTACAAAGGTTATCCGTGTTGCTTGGCTCCAGGTTGTTGTAATAAATGCAGAATGTTGTTTGGCATTATCTTGCTGTAATAAGCAAGACCTTCCTTGGCAAGGACAGACTGGGTGGTCCAAAACCGGCATGCAATGCTCTTTTAATATCAAATCGTGTTTTTAACCTGTTGTCAATTAATCTGATAAGAAGTGTGGGGGGGTTTGGCATTGAGCAACTTTTTTCATCTTTTGTTGCCCTATCACAACTTTTATGAAAATTGTGCAAAGTTCAAAAGAATATAGTAATAATGAGAATATAATTGGGGGGGAAAGCTTTCAAATTCAACATTAAATGTAAATTTTTGTGCAGTTTTTCAACATTTCTTTTTTACTTTTTCCCAGCAAAAAGTAAACTGGACATTTTAAATAATGTGAGCAATGCTTTTCACACAGCTAAGGAGCAGAGGCTGCTGTTGGAGCTGTTGGAGCTGTTCAAGCGAATAGGCTTGGCACAGCAATTTTTGTGTCCTCCATCTGTCTTTTTCCCCCCTTCTTCATTCTTTTTTGTGCAAACATTAAGGGTGAGGATCCTACATACTCTGTGGAATTGTTGCATAGTGTCAGCCCTTTTGTGTAAAGTGTAAGCACTTTATTCCAAAGATCTTAGTTTTATTTTGAAGTTTTTGAGACATCAGTAGCTTTTTTTTTTTTGGGGGGGGGGGGGTGCTTTGTTTTTTTGAAAACTCAGACTCTTCACGTCTTCCTCACAGACTCGGTCCGTGGGTAGTAGGGAGAAGCAGTGGGCCAGCTAATCATTTGCGGAATGTGGCGTGGATATAAGATAGGGCCAGATTGGGAATGCGCGGAGCCAGAGGAATGGTAATTACTGTGGAAATCAAACACCATCAATTGTGAGGTTTTTCAACATTTCACAGTGTCCCTCTCTCCCTTTCCCCTTCCAAAGCCCCTTCATCACTCGCTCCAACTCAAACGGCCCTCGCTGCCACTCCCTCAGGCCTTCAACCCCTCCCTCCCTCCCTCCCTCCTGCCCTCCTTATTTTTTTCCCACTATTTTCCACCCTGCTCCACTCTTCTACTTATACTTGCCTTTTTACCCTCCCATTTATTTTCCTTTAATTTTCTCCACCTCACTCCACCCTCTGCTTTATCTATCCTCACTTTGTTTTCCCCGTCTTTCGCAACGCGCCCACTTATACCTAATCCCACGGCCAAAATGCGCTTCCCTTCCCATCCTATGCGCTCCGCCCAGGGCTCATTTGCACACAAACATGCATGCATCCAGGCGCTCACACAAATGACCACATAACACAAACGACCCTCATCGCTGTATGTCTGGAATGTAAAAACACTGGAAAAACTGGGCCCTAAACATTGGTTACACATTCCATATGGTTTTGGAGACTTTGCACTATGCTGTCTAGCTAATACTAATTCACTCCATGGATTACATTTGATAAATGACTTCAAATGTTTTTGTCTTCTCCAGTGTCTGTCTGCCCTATTCGTCAGACAGAAAAACACACACCGTGATTACTCCGGGCCTCAAGTCTTCTCACATATACACTGGGGTGGCTGACACACACATGCAGACTCAGTGCAATCAAAAGCACTTTTTGACAGTCTGATACATGTGGTCCTGCACATTCCAACCACTTTCTAGCTGTGTGTGTGGGTGTAAATATCAAAGTGGTGTTGTTACATAGCACACACTTTGTTCTGTCCTTCATCTCATCATTCACTTGCCTTTATGACAAAGAGCAAATGTGAATTGAACAAGCAGGGCCTCTGCCATGGGTGACTTCCAGCGATAAGGAGGAGAGAGCCCCTGAGAGGGAGCCAGGGCCCACACTTCATCCATCATTCGAGCCCTGAAACCCCCAGCTGCAGTCTCCAGAGCCACTCCAGTCAGCAGCTGTAACATTCCTGAATGCAGTTCTTAATTGGCTGTTGAGCAGAGGCATATGCCCACACTGCTGATTTGGCATGAAGGATATGCTTGGCCAAGCCAAAGATGTGGACATTTGTCTTATTTTTGACACTGTCTTGAGTGCACACGAATGCTTTATTAATAGCAGGGATGGTATTTGGTGATGTAAAGGTCTACAGGGCTGTTGAAAGTGTCAGAGCAGGACAAGTTGAAATCTTATCTGAGTCCACTTTGCAAAGACAGCCATCCATCTGCGAGAGGACCAAGGAGGGAGGAAAACGTGCACAGATTCAGACGCACGCATGCACGCACGCGCGTCTGCACATTCGAAGGCGGTCCAGACAGCAACAGCGTTCCCTGCCAAGTGTCACTGGGCAGTGTTTGTCAGAACATAACACTCACACCGCGCCATGGCAACAGGCACTTCCTGCTTCCTGTTCTCACTGCGTGATGAGACAATCTGAGGAAATCAATTTAGCTGCAATGCTGCAAAGCAGAGCAGAAACAAAAACATGCATAAAATGCATGGATGTTTTTTAAAGCACTATGGAAAATATTGGCACAAATGTAATCCATTTTAAAACAATCGTTATTGAACCAGTTACTGCTTTGGAGAAAACACTAGCAGAATGAATTCCAAATATTTTCATATGATGAAACTGAAAAGAAAAACTATTAATTTGCACGCAACAAAACAATGAACCTTTTCATATTTTTCATGAACTAGGAAAAACCCAAAGCCTGGTTGATAAACAAACTTCATAAAAGACCTTTCACTGCAATAAATGGATCCAGCCTCCATGTTTCATCACCCAGAGGAGAAAGTAAGTGTATCAAAATAAATGAATTTGCATACAATACTGTTGAAGGAAACTTTGCTGAGGTCTAAACAAACCGTAATCAAAATAAACTGCACTGACGCTTGGGTTAAAATGCTTCCTGTTTGCGAAAGTGTGCTTATCATAATATCCTGTCTGGGCTTAGGTGCAAACAGCAGATTGGGCATTTAATTTCCCAAACATCTGACAGGCCAGGCTGGTCATGTGGGAAAAGTGAGCTTTTTGGTTGGGTAAACTAGAAATACAGCTTTTCAATGTGAGTTTTCTAACTGAAAAACAGAAAGAGAGTGGGTGAGGAGATCAAAGTGCTGATGATCTTGGAAAAAAGGCACAGATATAATTTTTACAATGGTATAACTGTGATATTAGAGCTTTAACTTTTTACTTCACTGAAACTGTTTGAGTTTGTCACATTGGCCTCAAAACCTCAGTCTTTCCGTTATCAGAGTAATAGAGGAGATTACTACAGTAGCTGAAGTCGGTAAACAATAATTATTGTTTGACCTAAAATTACTCTGTGGCCTTGGCAGATTTCTTATATTAGTCTGATGAAAAATCTTGTTTACGTTGTCCTCCCAGCTAGCAGTAAACTGAGGCCACAGCCAATGATAGAGGAACATACATCAACTGACATAACTGCAAGATGTAATGATAAAGACAGACCATCAGCACTGGCTATAAAAATATTTGGAGACAGAGGGTTTCATTTCCACAGCTACTTAAATCTTTCGGTATGTTTTTTTACAGCATTTTTTTACTTGTGAGCTCAAAATTGTTTTACAAAATCTTAAATTGCTCTGAGAACAAATTGCTCAAAAAATTGCACAAATTGTTTGTCCATCATGACTATGTTGTCTCTCATGGGGAAAAAAAATTCACAGCAATGTTATCAGTTAAGTCAAAAGTAGGCACACATTTGACAAGAACTTTCTCGGTCAACCCATTTCACCCTGAGGATTTTTCAAAGTAAGAGCCTTAACCTCAGGAGGTAGACGGGTGCAGGTGCATGAACTTGCATTCAAAGATTTTTCCTTCCTGATCTTTAGTTTTTTTCACTAGTTTTGCATTTGGCTGAGCTCTCAGTATCAACTGAATAACTGGCATCATACTTTTCTGTTTAGGGGGGAATTTCTGGTTACCACAGATTTCGCTGCATTTTTCTTTACATTCTTGCATAGTATAGTATCATCCTGCCTTAAAATCCCTAAAAAGAGCAATCAAAAGCACTAACCAAAGTATGCAATAAATGCTGTGAGCTACAACAGGTCTACTGTACATTCTTTTATCCACACTATGGGCGATTAAAGGCAGAAAGAAGCCAGTGGTGTGCCTAAAAAAAAATAAAGAAGTAACAACACTCTAACATGTCACTCAACTTTTATGGATAAAATTCCACTTTTAAATTAATCATCACGGATGCAAGCACCCATGAAGTGAATCGACCCTGACACACACATGCACACAGACACAGAGGCAAACATAAGGGAGCTAATAAAGGAAATCAAAGTAGAGAGCTGCACTTGGTGATGACAGAGTGCCCCAGAGTCTTCGTCGTGTAGCCCCCGGATGGTCTGTCTGCTCCCATGGCAACGCCCGTTCTCTGATCTCATCTCTCTTATAAACAGCATTCGATACTCCTGTAAATACAAACAGTGCAGCCTGCATCCATCATCCAGTGGCCAGAACACACTATTGACTTACAGTTTACTGCTTTGGTGGCTAGTTTTCCCAGTTGTTTTTTATTTGCTTTTGCATTCCCATGTTATGACCACTTGCTGCGTTGAAAGTTTAATGAATGTATGTGTGTGTTTGTGTGTGTGTGTGAGAGACTCTGTGTGAATGTCACTCATTGTGACGAATGCCTAACACCAAGGGCTACTGGGACGGGCTGATACGACAAAAGTAAACCCACCGTCTCGTAAAACTTTCATCTGTTTTATTCTGGAGTTTCGTGATGGATTTCTTGACCCCAGAAGCATGTTACCAACACAAACACAGACAAGGAAAAAGAAAAGCATTAGCCTGTATGTGTGAGTGCCAAACTCCCTCATGGAAACTAATAATTTAATTTAACAATCTACGACTTTCCACAATTTTAAGTGACTAAAATATATAATTTTAAACCGCATAATTTAGAAATTCTTTGCATGTCATGTCATGGTTTTGAGCACGGGGGCGATCCGCGGTAGTTCGTTAACGGAGATTTGCCGTGTTGTGGCGTTAACGTCATTTCAGATTAACGCTGACAGCACTAGTGGGAACAAAATTAATATGACTGCACATTTACGCCGACATCATCCTAGTGCAAAGACAAGTGGAAGCAGACAAAAACAACAAGCACGCATGCTACAAACTTTAGCCGAGTCATTTAGACAGTCGTTAGCACATGATTCTCCTTATGGGGACCTGATATGTTTAATATGCTGCTGAGAATATAGCCCAGAAGATGCGTATAGTATAGCTTTTATTTTGGAAAGAGCCATTTCTCTGTAATAAACTCTCTTTTCCAAAGATGAGTGATTCCTCGATCAGATAGATTTATTTTTTTATTACTTTGTTTCAGCAACATTAAATTTAAAAACTGTACTTTTGAGTTAAAATATATATTTATAATTAATAAATGACAAATTAAAAAAGCATGAAGGTTTTTTTGTATCAAAAAAATATCGAACCGTGACACCAAAGTATCGAACCGAACCGTGAATTTTGTGTATCGTTGCACCCCTACTACCTACGTCCAATGGGCATAGATTTTAATGCTGGACAGTAATTAACTGAGTAAATACAGAATGCAGTCTTTCAATTTATTCATTAAGGGGAAGAAAACTATCCAAACCTACCTGGTCTTGTGTGTGTGTGTGGGGGGGAGTCATTCTCCATTTATTAAATCATTAATTAACTGTGATCAACTACATCTTTGGAAAGCTGAGTTTGATTTCACTTGGCACACGCAGGTCTAATTACTGCCAGACCATAAATCGCTTAAACTGAACCTGTCTGAAAAGTGAAGTAGAAGATCTCACAAAGAAAAACATCATACCATGACCGAGAGAGTCAGCCATATCCACCCACCTAGCCTGATTTAAAAAAATAATTCCCCCCAAACAGAATAAGCTGGAATCTAGCATTTGTGATGAATGGTAATACGTCTTCACATCACTGTGGAGGAATTCTGACCCACTTTTCTTTGGGTAAGCGTTGCATAATTCAGCATCATTGGAGAGTTTTTGAGGTCATGCCAAAACCTCTCAATCTGATGTAAGTCCAGATGTTGACAAAAACGTTTATTTTTTATTTATTTTTTTATTTATTTTGGAGCCATTCAAAGGTGGACTTGCTGGTGTGTTTTGAATCATTGTCTTGCTGCATAATTCAAGTGCTCTTGAGCTTCAAGGCACAAACTGATGGCCAGACATTCTCCTTTAGGATGCTAGTAGAGACTAGAATGGGTCCATCTATTGTGACTATTCTTACAGGTCCTAAAGCAGCAAAGTACCCTCAGACCATCAAACTACCACCATGTTTGATTGTTGATATGGTTTTCTATTTATGAAATGTTTTGTTAGTTTTATGCCAGATATAACAGGATGTAAATCTTCCAAGGAGTTCAATTCTCAGTTAAGTCCACAGAATATTTTCCCAAAAGTCTTGGATTTCTTCATGATGTTTCTTTGCCAAATGTGAGACAAGCTTTTGTGATCTTTTTGCCCAGCCGTGGTTTTCTCCTTGGAACTCTCCCATAGATGCCATTTTTGTCCACTCGCTTTCCTATTGTTGAATCATGAAATCTGACCTGAACTGAGGCAAATGAGGCCTGCAGTTCTTTAGATGTTGTTCTGGGTTCCTTTGTGACCTGGCTGAATCGTCGATGCGCTCTTGAAGTAGTTTTGTAGGCCGGCCGTTCCTGGGAAGGTTCACCACTGTTCCAAGTTTTGCTCCATTTGTGGATAATGGCTTTCACCTTGATACACTGGAGCCCCAAAGTTTTAGAAATAGCTTTGTAACCCTTTCCAGACTGACTTTGTTTCCCAGCTGTTTTTTTTATTTGTCACATGTTGCTTTTTGAAGTATTTTGGCCTACTTCACTTTGTTAGACAGATTTTTTGAGGTGATTTGTGGTCTGGCAGTAATCAAGCCTGGCAGTGGATAGTGAAATTGCACTCAGCTTTCAAACACAATGTAGTTATTTGCAGTTAATTCATGATTTAACAAAAGGACAATGGCTTTTTCAAACAGGACCAGGTAGGTTTGGATAGCCTAAGTAGTAATATACCTGCACTTTTACAGTCTTATGAATTACAGAATGTAAAATTCAGCTTTTCAGTAAGTTTTAGTTGACGTCACTGTGGCTCATTGTCAGGCAGCCAGTCATGGCTTAGATGAGGAACATGTTAACTTATGAAAAGGCTCTGTTTTATCCAAAAAGAATGACCTTTTCCTTAACACATCTTCACATAATTAAGTGAACCCTCCTGGTGTCCTGGTTAATTATCTGTTAGTTAATGGCTTTCCCAATTCTGCATATGTTGTTTTGGAAGTACAAAGTTAAAAAAAATAAAGATCAGGCAAATCACACTCATGAAAGCAAAAGGCAAGTCACACTTTATTAGACAAAGATAACTTGAGTAAACACAGAATGCAGTTTTTAAATGATGATTTCATTTATTACGGGAAGTAGGCTAGTAGTAATATACCTGCACTTTTGCCATGTAGAAAACATAGTTTGTTTGGAACACATCAGCAGAGAGGTAGAATTCATCGCTGTTCATAAGAGTTTAATTTAATCAAACCTCATTTTACGGATCTAAGTGGCTCCTCATCACTAGCCAATTCACCATTTTATTTAAATATCTGAATTTTCGGACTAATGATCCAAGCGGGACACAGAGGCTGCTAGTTTTAACGCACCAGAATGCAAATATAAATAAAAGCCTGGCTATCCAGAGAGCCTAGCCGCAGCAACACCTTTCTTTCACACGGTTGCCTGGATGTGCGTTGGAGCCGACTTTGCTACCCGCACAGAGCGTTTCTGACAGTCGGGCGTTGCTTATACAACAGAGAAAAGCAACAATACAGCGTGTTTCTCTGCTCCAAGACATCCGCGGTCCTTTCACACGGTAAGCATGTCTGTTATACCCAGCGCATAAATGTCTGTATGTCAGCGCTGATTATTCAAACCCTGTTTAAAATGTGACACATTTGTTGTCCAAAAACAATTCTTCTAATTTGCAAAGTTACGGATTTAAAAAATATATTTTTGAATTTTTAATTGCATGACAAACATATGATAGACTCTTTTATAGCTAATTTCACAATGGTATAACCGTGCTAAATAAAAGATGCCCAAGCACCAATGCACTCTAATGCAAGCCTCTGAACTGTATGTTGATAAGTGCATGAAGTGTACCTGTACCTCTGAAAACAGTCTGTATCCACACTTTGAGGATCTGCTGAAATGTTGTTAATGGCACTTTTTTTTTGACGAACTGCAGATGATGAATTTCTCTTTATTGGAGAAACTGTCCCTAAGCTATTGTTGTTCATACTTACTGAGTTCCCTAGCTACTTCCTTACTATGTCAGTAGACATTTTGAACAATAAAAGGTATGGTAGATTTAAAGACACATTTTAATTGAAGCAAAGGAAAAATTAGAATGAATTTTATGTGACTGTTCATATTAAATCCAACAAAGTGAAAATCCAAAACCTGCTGCAATCCTTTGTATTAATGACCTCTCTCTCTCTCTCCCCTTCTGTGTGTGTGTGTGTGTGTGTGTGTGTGTGTGTGTGTGTGTGTGTGTGTGTGTGTGTGTGTGCGCAGCAGACGTTCTTGCCAAAGTAAAAGTCCTTTCCATTAATAACAGTTTGAATGTAAAGACATACCAATCCCATTCAACTCAGTCATACCGATTCACTTTGCTCTCCATCCTTTAATCTCTGAATCACATGCAGAAAGAAAAAGGGGGTTATTTCAGAAAAGTCAGAATGTATTTTCTTTCTAAACTCCTTCCTTTGTTCCTTTTTCTTTGTTTCATCCAGGACTCTAAGCTTTTTTTTCTTGCAACAGGAGCAAGAAATGTTAGCTTAAGGAATAACACTCAACGTGATGTCTTAGAAATCATGACAGCACTGCAGATGGAAAACATGCAACCAGTGTGCACTTGGTTAAAAAAATAAGAAAACAAAAGAAAGAAAAAAAAAAAGTCCTGCCATCTACAAAACCACCTCTGCATAAAGGAGTTTTAAACTTTATACTAACTCAGTTTGACATTTCGCTGCATGGGACAGTCGGCTGTTGTTAATGGTCTTTAACAGAAAATTGAATTTTCAAACATTTTTTAAAAGAAATCTAAGGATACTAAAGCTATTGTTCTTGAGGAAAAACAGTTTTATCTGTGGAGACAGCCTCTGAGCTCCAAGCCTGGTTTTTGGTTTTTTGGGGTTTTTAAGTACAAACAGTTTGACTTAACTTAATATCTGTCTTTTTTTCAAGATTTACCACTTTTGTGGACCCACTTTTTTATTAAATCCCTTAGATGCTAGCTAATTTTGCCTCTATTCTGAAACTGAAAACTAGTTTGCACGTTTTTTGTGGGGGGAAAAAAAGAGTCAGAAAAACAGCAAAACACCCTTTTTATGTGAGCGCAGAGTCTGAAATAGAAAGCCAGAAAGGGATTTCCAGTATTTCTTTTTTTTTTTTTAATGATTGGTGGTGGCAAATGAATGTCAGGTTTGTCACTTGTTGGCTTTGTTAATCTACTAAGCATGTCTCAAACATGTCTCTATCCTTTTGGCACAACACCTAACACATAGTTGATAATCACTGTCATGATACCGGTTGTCTCTATCTGGGAGTTAGAGTGGAGCGAGCGCTTTGGTGACAGTGGGAAGGAAAGACTCCCTTTTAACAGGAAGAAACCTCCAGCAGAACCAGGCTCAGGGAGGGGCGGCCATCTGCCATGACCGGTTGGAGTGAAGTAGTCCCTAATCCAAAGAAACGCTTCTTAGGATAACAGGTGATTGTGTCCCTTTTATGGTTTTCTCATATAACAACATATATTGTCACATTTTCCCAGACTTTAACCTGCAGCATTGACATAAGGCCAGGTTATGAAATACTCATAAGGAAGTACAGAAGTGTGAACAATGAGACCAATAGATAAAAAAACATGCATATCTGGAGCAAAATACCCATCGTTCCAGAAATTCACTTGTGTTTATTTATATGAGCCAGACAATTTTTCAAAACTAAATCCCAAGCCGGCCCTAAAGTTATTATATTTTTCACAATTTCCTATGGAACAAACAGAAATCAAAGCATCATGTTCTGTATGGCTACTATCAATTTAAAGTTATGTTAACAAATCTGAATTATTAAGCGAAATCCATAACACGTGAGTAAAGAAAATCATCTGTGTCTGAGTTAGTGAACACAAACAACGTTTTTTGTTCCGTTTCTTCATATGATAAATATTTATACCTTCATACAAAGAAAATACACAGGCAAAAAGGCAATCACCTGGCTCAGCTCACATGGGCCTTAAAGCCTGCCAAAGACTCAAAGCTCGCATGAGAGTTGTAAGGCTGCGGCGTGTAGGAGTTGTTCTCTAAAAGCCTTCACTGTCTGGGATCTGATCCTTGAGCTAAAAATAAAAAGAGCCTGCAATGTAAAGTTCTCACATTTGATTATATAACGGGATATCGGCTCTGGGGGGAACAGTATGGAAGCCGTATAGGATCAGGGGTTACTGGGTTCATAAAGTAGTGACATACACCTGTTTTTTACATGCTCCATGTGCATGCACATGCACGCAATTATGATTATATAACGTTGAAAAAAAAGCCTAGATAGACAATAAAAAAGGAAATCACGCTATCTTTTTCTAAATAGTTTATAGTGTTCATGGTCATCCTATCTTATACGGAATACACAAACACACACAGATCCCGGCACATGCGCGCACACACTCGTGCAAAATGTTGAAAACCAAACAGTGCAGACATAGCCTGGAGCAGAGTTCAGCTGTGGTGCAGATGTGCGGCATAGAGTGGACAGATGGAGTACAACATACACACGTGCACATATTCACACACACAGTTTCGCGCAATTACTTGTCAGTGGAGATAAAGAGGGAGTCTTAAGACGAGGCGAAGGGTGAGTGAGAGATAAGCGTCACATAACCTCTTCAAACAGGTACGATATTAAGATGGGGAAACAAAGGAAATATTCCTCAAAAACAGCTGCAGGGTCAGGAAGACAGAGTGAGAGGAAGTTGGAATGAAAGAGCAGAGGAATGAGGATGGCAGCGAGTGGAACTAAGACTCTGACATGCAATTCAGATTATGATTCGCTGCCATGGGCATCCTAAAAGGAGAAACCCGTGTGCCGATCCCAAAAAAAAAACTGGCATTGTGGGGCTGGAGGCTCCTGAGAGGGCATGAGCGTTCTGCACTACTGGCAGTGTGGTGAAACAGTGCACGAACAGGTTCATTTATTAAACACAGTACTTCCCTGAAAGTAGGGACATTTGTGTCCTGTGGGGAAATAACTCACACAACATTTAACACGCTCAGACAAAACCTTACTCACTTGTTGGCCATTCCTGTTCCCACGCTGTGTCAGACAAAGTCAGCGTGCATCTCATTTTAAATAAACTGTTTGGAAAAAGCCAGCTGTCATTTGCACACACAAAGAAACATGAAATGATTCATATTTTTTTCAATTTCTAATCGCTTGTAATCATGTTTTGTCAGTTAGGCAATGGAAAGCTTGCTCTCACGGTTTTTTAACTTAAAAAAGGCACAACTTTTCCCGAACAAATGATTTATGTTTTTGTGTCTGAGATCTTAATGCACCACTGATAAACAGGTAACACAAATTAGGCACAAACTCTCATATTGAAGTAATCAAAGTGAAGTAGTTTCTAAATGTGTTCCTAATAGGGGCCAGGGTGAACTGTTACAGGGTCTGTTTCTGATCTGCAAGAAAACAAAACAAAAAATTCCACTGAACTCCAAGCAAAAAGGAGGCTGTCATATTATTGTTATATCATCTCTTGTTCTCATGTTCTGATAAAATGTCCCCCTAAAGTAATGGTGTTTGTTGGAGTGCCTCTTTGTAGTATTCCATCTGTTCCCCTAGCAGGTACAAATAGTATCTTTTCTGTAAAGAAAAGGTCTTATTGGCATAGCAGTTTACCAAACCCTTCCACACCAGGCTGTTTTCACTGATTTGTCATAAGAGTCCTCGGGTCCTCAAACTCATCTGCGCCCCCGAATGGCATTAGGAAACCAGACAAAGACAAAGACACCACACACATTTTGGATGGACTCTACTATCCCACAGATATAATCACTTCTGGAAGAGTATCCAATAGTCTGTTTCCCATTTCAAACCTCAACGAATCCCATCCTTATCCTTTAAAAGCACACAGACACGCGTGTGTGGCGAGACGAGGTTGGGATATAAAGTAAATACTCTGCAGTTTTAAAGAACGACAACGCCACCCTGGGAATTTCACCCAGAGAATACTGGAAATGACACTAAATCACCAAAAAGGCACTTAGGTTCGCTATACTCAATCCAGAGACGAGGTTCAATGATCAACAAATTCACAATTTATTAATAATTATTTAAAACACCATATAAAAGCACAATCACAAATATTCAAGTACAAATATGCTTAAAAAGGTATTCAGAGCTGAGGCTTACCAGTGGAGGGGCAGGGATGCCACACACAAACTAAAGAAAGAAAACACACCCAAAACACAAGTGCAACAGACTATCACACACACTCACACTAATAAACTAAACAAGGCAGGTGTGTACACTCAAGGGATCCCACCACCAAGGCACCCTAGTCTCCTCCACGTCGGCACTCCGCATCTGAATAAAAAGAAACAAAGAAAATTGTAATATATTACAACAAACTAATGTGTAGCACCGGGGGATAACCCAACTGCAGGACCACACTGGTGATCTACAGCTAGAAAAAGGGCCTCCCACCAGTGGTGTAACAAAAATCCAAACTACAAATCAAAAGCAATAAAACAACATACAATCTGGATAAAACTCTAAAATCTGGAGCAAACGGAATCGCCGTACTGCTCCAACTTGCCGTCCACACGACGATAAGTTAACAGTCAATCAATATGCACGCCAGCTGACTCCGATAACCGGCATGCATATGGCCGTTGTCCACGCCGACGTCCACTGTAAAAGCTGACAGCAGCAGGGAAAGAATTCTCACAACGGGAACAGACGGTAAAAGCACAGCAAGGCAAAACAGCAGCACTTCAGTTCGCGTAGCTTGGCGCAAAACTAAGGTCCACACTTCCAAGTAAGCCGGGTCACAGAACGTAACCAGAATAGCTCAGAGGAGGCTTCTATAGCTACGACCAGCCGCGATGGAGACTTTAGAGGAGTAACCCACAAACGATCTCTACCACACCGAGGAAGTCAGGTGACCAAAAAGGAGATCACAGGCAAGCGATGCAGAGACACTCAAATGGCCACTATTTATACTAGCGCCCCCTAATGGGCCAGGCTGAAAGTGGGTTGGACCGAGGGATAACATTCATCCTGCCACACGTGCACACCATGGCCTGAAGACATGGTTACACTATGTCTACTCAGTGGAAAATTTCAGAACCACAAAAACAAAGGCATTTTTGGTAGAATAGAACTTTCACACCGGTCAGCCACAACACTAAAACCACCTGCCTAATATTGTGTGGGTCCACCTGATTCTCACATTACAGGTCACTGCTGTTGGTGTCTTTTTTTGCCCTGACGGCAGCGGTGGGATCTCTGTGAATCAGGCTTTCTCCTTGAGTTGTTGGATCAGACTGGAATCTAGGGAGTGTAAACCAATGCATTATTGTGCTCCTTAAGCCTTTCCATGAGCAATTTTTGAAGCGTTATACAGGGAAGGCTGGTCTAAGCGAGCTGGACTTGGATTAAGAGAACTAAACAGAGGGTTAGAAGGTCCTTAACCCATCGGCAAGACCAGTATGTGCTCCTTTACGCAAAGAGGAACACTGCCTGAGATACAAAATGACCTCTGTAGAATAGGTAACAGCAATCTAACTGCCATCAGGTATCAGGATGAAAGCGTTGGACCCAGTATCAGACCCTACGCTGGTGCAGTAGATCCTGGGTTCTTCGTGGTGAACGACAATCCCCAGCCTTATGTGGCGGGAGGGTGCAGGCAGTTCCTTGACAATGAAGGAATGGATGCCACTGAATTGCCCCCACACTTGCTGACCCAAATCCAATAGAAAACCTCTCACATATTATGTATCAGTACATCTAACCCAGCCGGGTTATAGATCAGACTGCCCAGGAGGATGCCCTAACACTGTTAGGCATGCATGAGTACCATTTTGAGCTGCTGCAATGGAATTTACCGTATCCTTTTTTCACTTTGATTTTCAGGGTGTCTTTGAATTCAGCCCTCTGTAGGTTGACATTTATTATTTCCCTTAAACAATGTGGCATCCTTTCTTTTCTAACACATTACCCGTTCCATATTAGTATGGCTATAGTCATGTTTTCTTCATCGATCTTTTAATTTTACATATCCCATTGATGCATGAAATGCCTTTTCATTTAGTTAGGTTCTATGCTGCCTACTTATTTATCCAGCTTGTCAATATCCTCATCATGTGTGTGATAGGGAAATCAATAAGTGTTTAACCTTTAAAGAGAACTGGCTATTTTTTTTTTATTCCAAATTTGAGAAATAGTCTACTTAGATGTTTGTGTCAGATTAAAAGCAGAATGTTCCTCATTCATGTTTTTGTTTTCTGCCTTTTTTAAGAACAGCAAAGCCTAACCTTCCAATGAGTTGATCTATTTAAAGACAGTAGTAAGTCCTAAAGCATTCTGCTCTTTCCTTTTCCGTGCTGTATGTCGCAAAAAAAGGAAAGCGTGTTTTTAAGCTGTAACATTCGGTCGTATGCCCTTGTTACAAAAACGGTCTTGGCTGGAGCTGTCTGTTTCCAATGTGGGTTCTGAGGATCAAAATGGAAACATATTGAAACATCGGTACAGATCCAGCTCTCTTTGAGTTGTGTACATTCTTCAACAGCAGTGAGCACTGCTGAATCAGAAAGACTTACATAACAAAGTTGCGAAACAAAGAGTCGCAGGGCAACCAAAAGCTCCTGGTTGTCCTGTTTGTGGTAGTTTTACCTCAAGTCCTTATAAAAATGTAAACAAATTCAGTGCCTTTCACCTGTAAGAAAACCTGTGCATATTTTTGCCATTTCATTACTGTGATCATTCCTGAGAATCTCCTTTTAAAGAGTTTGCAGGATATGATTGTAGCCTGATAGAGCCCTTCACTGCCAGTTTGGCTCTGCAGATTCAGCCAGAATTGGACAACAGCAGTTTATTTTGTGCCTTTCCATGGTAGTGGTGGGAGTGATCAAATCATTAATGTCATCTGTATTTACAATTCAATTCACAAGGGAAGAAAGCCAGACTGACCACAGACTGTGCAACCTCAAAGTGGGCCTGAACACAACCATATCCTGCTTGCATCTGATTAAAATCCAACAATACAGCAGAAATGCTTTTACCATAAACAGGGATTACAGTGACACAAAACATGGGACAGGGTACAACCAAAACACACCCGATAGTGCTGAGAAAGAGAGAGTTGGGGTAATTATTGTGATTGTAGACATGCAATGGAGCAGTGGTGGTGTTTTGGTCTCACTTGCCACTCTGGGCCAAACTTAAAACTATAGGACGGTTTGTTTCTCATGTTTCTCTGTTTATAGTGCACAGAGAATATCTGTGTGTTTATTGATGTTCCTTTTTAATTAGCACCAAAAGCAGAAGCAGTGAATCAAAGTTGTTACTTGTTAACTTTTTGCATTAACATTGACTAGACCAGGAATTTAGGTGCAGACCCCCAAAGCTAAAAATGAAGCCACTGCACTTAAAAGCTTAATGGAATTATTTCAAAATAATATTACTCATCCAAGAGATTTTGCCTCAGTTCTGGTGTGTGAAACGCTAGAATTTTTTATTTTTTATTATTATTATTAGGGGTTTTTTTTTGGTTTTCTTTCATCTGCTTGTTAGCGCTTAATGACTAGTGGTAGTTTCCAAAATGCTAACATTAGGGTTTCACACTACAGAGTCAAAAAGCCAATGAGTGGCTTCACTGTGGCTACAGTCTATGGTGCTAATTAGCTTATTTGTACTGACCTAAAATGGCAAGCATGCTAAGTACTCCATCCATCAATTTTCTACTGCTCATCAGCTTAAGCACAGATGCCCAGACCTCCCTCTCCCTGGCCACCTCCTTGAACTAGTTCCTTAAACTCAGCCAAGCCAGCCAAGAAAGATGTTCTTTGCAACATGTCCTAGGTGTGGCTCCTCCTGATATGCCATGCCTTTATCACCACACTTAAGAGAGCCAAACTTCCTCTGGCTCCACAATGAAAGGAATAATAATATCACACAGAGACTGATGGTGTCCTTCTATCGAGCTACCATTGAGAGTGTACTAACTGATGGCATATGCGTTTGGTACCCTAGCTGTACGGCAGCTCAGAGGAAAGCACTCCAAGGGGTCATTAACACCACCCAAAAGATCACTGGCTGCCCTCTCCCTGTGCTGAAGGATTTACATGAAAACCATTGCTTGGAAAAAAATTCAGAACATGATTAAAGACACTTCTCACCCCGGCTATTCCCTGTTGAAACTGCTGCCCTCGGGCAGATGGTATACGACAAACAAAGCAAGAACAAACAGACTTAAACACAGCTTCTACCCAACAGCAATATCATATTTGAACATCAGCATTAGCAACCGTACCCTGTACCATGCTGTGGAATAACTTGCAACTAATTGATCCATATGTATTGGAATGAATGTGAATGTTCTGTTGTTTTATTGGTATTTCAAGGTTTTTAGCTGATCAAAGACAACTGTTAATCTCGTTGTTCAAGCGACAATGACAATAAAGATATTCAGTTCAATAAAAACAGACATGTCTGCTCACCTTTATGAAGCTGGATCCATATGGCGTTATTTTTGTGCCACTATTCTGAGTGGACGTAAAAAAAAAAAAAAGAATTGAGCGCACGTAAAAGAATTTGCAGGTGCAAGTGTTGCATTTTGAGGAGAAATTTATTTTGAGCGAAGAAAAGCTAAATTTGAGTGAACAAAATTCATTGCTGCGTGCAAAAAATGTATTTCAGTGTTTGCTGTTATCCATACACACACAATAGCAGCCCCTCTCGCTCAGTTTTTGCATTTGCGCTCGCTCGCAATGTCTTGCTTGGGATCTCAACATTTCTGCCTGTGAGCGCTCAACTCTTACAAAACTCTTACAAAACTCTTACAAAACCAGCCAATCACAGACTTGGAAAAAAAACTCAAACGAGGCAGTGGCGGAGGAACACAGAGTGGCGGAGTTTGAAATGTTACTCTTTCTGGGTCACAAAATAAACTTTTAAGATATTTTCATGCGATAATGTAGCTGTGTAAACTTCAAATATCTGCTCGATTTATCAAGACATCACATATTTGCATAAGTGTTCTAACATTTTTGGAGATGCCTGTTACCCACCAGCTGACCGCATAGCTGGACTGGCCATTGGGCATACCCAGCATTTACCCGGTGGGCCGATGGTGATTTTTCATTTTTATGTTTGCTTGTTTGTTTTTGTAACGGTATAAACAATGAAAGGTGGTGGATTAGCCAGTTGGTCATGATCAACTCTGAGCTGGACCAATTACAGTACAGCTGTATTGAGATGAAAAGGAACGCGATTCGTCCCGGACTTCAGCTAGAATGAGAAAAAAAAGACACAAAGCTGGAGTTATTCTGTCTTTACGCTGTCAGCTGCCTCTTCTCGTCTCATTCTCCCTCTCCTGTTGCTACTTCAATCATGAAACTGATCAATGATCAGCTGATCATCTCTCTTGTTTGTTTATCACCCACTTTGCGCCAGAAAGAGGAAACCAGCGGATGTTGCGCTAAACAACAGCAGCACGTTCAAGCTTGATAAGCTGTTGTTAGAATTTATTTAATATTACTTTCTAGTATCAGCTGATGTTTGCTGGAGCCACAGCTGTAAAAGCTGCTGCTCATGATATCGATTTGGATACGTGGTGAGAGGAAAACGTGAAGGTGATACAAATCATACATATATACCAACAAGACAGTGTACATCACTGTCACAACAGCGTTTGTTTTAGTTCAAAGGCTTTATGGTTTTTCCTATAATACCTGGTGGTGTAGTTGGTGATTTTTTGTCAGTTCAGCCTTATATATTATGTTTAACCCGAGTGACCACCCGGGTTAGCTGGTGGGTAACAGCCATCTCAGAAAACGTTAGAGCACTTATGGAAATATGTGATGTCTTGATAAATCGAGCAGATATTAGAAGTTTACACAGCTACATTATCGCATGAAAATATCTTAAAAGTTTATCTTGTGACACAGAAAGAGTAATATTTCAAACTCCGCCACTCTGTGTTCCTCCGCCACTGCCTCGTTTGAGTTTTGGACAAAATGGATTCTGGGATATTGCATTTCGTCATTTCCAGCTGATTGGAGACCAAAACAGCCAATCAGATTTTTTTGCATCCAAGTCTGTGATTGGCTGGTTTTGTGACATAAATATAACGGTGTACAGAAAGAGTTGAGCACGCACCGGCAGCAATGTTGAGAGCGCGAGCAACACATTGCGAGCGAGCGCAAATGCAAAAACTGAGCAGCAATGAAGTTTGTTCACTCAAATTTAGCTTTTCTTCGCTCAAAATAAATTTCTCCTCAAAATGCAACACTTGCAACTGCAATTTTTTTTTTACGTGCGCTCAAATTTTTTTTACGTGCGCCCAGAATAGTGGCACAAAAATAACATAGATCCAGAGGGGAGGGGGTGTTTCTGACCACAATTTAAAATAATTTAATATTCGAGTCAGATTCACAAACGTGTGTTTTTTATCATGCATTCATTCTACAGAATGTCTATTAATCAGGTCTGGGTACTGCTGTAATTTTTCATAATTCCTTCCTCACTTAAACAGCAAGAGGCAGGGAGCCATTAAAAATACTCTGCCTGTTTTAGGCGAGGAATTTTCTTGGATTAGATTATGAAGGAGACCTCTCCTGACCTGCAGTTCACCTGCACTATTCTAACATTATCCCATATCAAAAGCTGGCAAGTTAAAGACTGTTTAGTGTCCAGTCACCATTCTCACATGTACCTACACCAGGTAATGCTTAGGAAAGTTCAGGGTTGCAGTATGTATCTGGAAAAAGTTGATGAGAGACCACGTTTCACTTCTGGTGGAGCAAATCAAAACAATTTCCTCCGATTTTAAACACACCAGTTCTGATAAACCTTTTGTCTGGACCTCATACAGCTGCTTATACGGCTGTAGAGTCTTGTTGTTGTTGACAAAGTAGGTCAAATTGTGCTGTACTGCCCATTGTGCAGTAACTATGAATGGCTTAATAGCAAGCACAAACTGATAAGAATCTGGGCTCCGATAAATTGTAAAATGATTCTCAGATTTTCCTTTACGACCTCATTTTAGTGACCGTGTGTTGAGTCTGGACTCGCTTTAGGGTTTTACTCTGGTCTTTCTTATCACTCTATTTATTTATTTATTTATTTTATGCACATTGTCTATCCAAGCAAAATTATTTTGAATGTGTAGACATGATGTAACAAAGACTGAAATGGTAATTATGGTGCAAATTTTGTCTGGCTAAATGTTTTCATCCATGAACCTCAAGGCGTGCGTAAGGACTACCACTGAAACCACCTGTTAATACTCCCGTGTACAATAAAAGCAACGCCCACCCTTTGTCATGCCCACTGGTGAGGAAACAAATAGAAAATAGAAGCTCAAAGTGTTCCACAGACCAAAACAAACACGTGGGATCAGATTTGTGTATGAGCGACTTTTCGGGTTTTGATTGGGAACATTCCACATTGGTGTTTACATTTGAAAGGCAGAATGTACAAAATATATCAGCTATTGGAGGGGGAAAAGATGGAAATAAGGTAAAAGTGGAGTCTCTCCAATTAGAAAATAGAAAACACATGTATTGGAGGAAGGTTGCCAATATTTTGTAAGTCTACAGACTTCAAGAATGAAAGCTCACATGACTGCTGTGCTACACATGTGCTACCCATATCACAAGGCTGAAAATTCATGCGTGTTTTTGTACTCATACACACACAAACCCATGCACATTTATTTGCACCACTTTTGGATCCCATGCCATGATTAGCATCGAGCTCAGCTTCTCTAGGGAGTTCAGCAGAGGGGGCAAAATTCTCTTTTAGGGCCCGCCACTAAAAATCTCCAAGGCTTTGCAGCGCATCGATGGCCCAGTGCTTCAAAACACAGTCCAAATCCTGGAGATCACGCTGAGAGGGAACATCTGTGGACTGGGACAGGCTGCAGATAAGACTCCAGAGTGTGTGTAGGCATGCATGTGTTTGTACGTGATTAGCAGATTGTGGCTGAGTGTAGTTAAAGGAATAGGTAGGCCATGATTTATGTGAAACAGTATTTAAATTCATGTACACTGTATAAGCCCTAATTACTGGGGTCACTGTAGTGTGTGTGTGTGTGTGTGTGTGTGTGTGTGTGTGTGTGTGTGTGTGTGTGTGTGTGTGTGTGTGTGTGTGTGTGTGTGCATGCGCACTATCAAGTGATCCAGGTCTGACTCCCTGAAATCCCAAAGCCATCAGTGTTTCTGGGTATATAATTCTGTAATTGGTATCATATGTGTAAAGAGACAAAAAGGAGGTATGTGTGAGGTATGTGTACATTATCCTTACATTTAACTGACAAGTGACCTCTTGAGTGCATTTAAATAATGATTACAACTGTATAAAAAAAGAAGAATCAGAGTTTTCTTTTCACCATCGAGTCCAAATTTAAACACCCTTAATCTTGACCCTGATGCAGTTTTAGAATGCACACATTCTCAGAAGGATTACACTACTAACAAACTACCTCCTTGTAAGTTCGGTATAACGACTTGGAAATCCCGCTTTGTGCTAAGGCTGCAAAGCCTACACCTCTCCCAGCTACAACGGCAACAACAGACATGCTGTAAAAGTTCACACACAGTGCAAAGACTTGATTACTGTGCAACCAAATAACCTGAACGTTATATGGACAACGTCCTTGAGTCCACATCCCTCACACATGCTGCGCTTTGAGCCAACAGCAACTCTGACAGCTTAAGCAGATTGAGTCTATTTGTTCCCGTCAGGTGCGTTGACTGGCGAGCAGAGGGTTTAAATCCAAAACGCCACTCTAAACAGAAAGTGGGCGTATATTTAAACAGGTCACCACCAACTAGCCAAGGAAAGCAGTGCTAAGTAGCCACCTCAGCAAACAGCTCGATCAAAAAGGATCTACCACCGATTTCTGGGTAAAAGTTACAGTGGAAATATTTGGAGAGAGGGTTGCTATCAACATGAATTACCATTGACATGTTAGCACATTTCAAAAGGAAGGGAAAGGGGGCATGGCAAACAACATAGCAAGGAGTGGAGAAATACAGAAAACAAAAGAAAAGAATAGGGAAGGTGAAAGCGTGGTGCTGATTTTATGAGAGGGGCCAACGACTTCCCCGATATGCGTTTCTCTGCGGGGAGCATGTTGAAGGCTGAGTACGCCCTAGTATGTGGTTTTTCCAAGGCCGAGCTAAACCAGGCTGGCCCGTCTCTTTTTCATAGATACACTGAGTTATACAGCACTTCTCAGAGGGAGGGAGAGGCCGGGTTTTCCTGTTCATGTGGAAAAAAGGGAGGGAAGAATGAGTGGAGGTAACCCTAGCCGCCGAGGTGGCCCTCTGGTAGGGCCCAAATTCTGCTATTCTCCTTCCTGAATGTCTCAGCCGCTCTCACATTTACAGACGCATACGAGCGAACTGAACACATGGGGCGAGGCACCGTGTATGGATGTCGTTTGGTAGGGTGGGCTCTGTATGCTGCTAAAGCCTCTCCCTGTTTTTGACCACAGTTATGGTACTTGCCAGTGGGTGTCTGGTTAAGAAAATAAAGCAGCGTGTTGGCCACGTCCAGGCTCATATATAAAGCATATGTCTCAAAACACAGGAATCCAAATTCCAAAGGCAGGAATTTTAGCAGAGTTCTTAAGTTCGACTTCACTGCAGCATTGAGTGCTTTGGATCCAAAGCGTGATTATCCTCCTAACAAATTGTTTTAGAAATGCATGGGTTTGCAGCATTGTGGAGAACTGGATTTAACTATAACTGTCAAACTCTGGGTTATTTGTGTCTGTCCGTATCTGGTGTCTACTTTCTTTCTGCTCCCTCCATCATCATGTCTTGCTCTTTCCTTCTCACTCCATCTTTCCCTTTCTCCCTTTCTTTCCCTCTCTGAGACACTGTGCAGGCAGCCCAGCGAGGGCTTGCTGAAGAGGGATGTGGATTCCATAAAGCGCTCGGCTCTATAAACGTCTCCCAATCCACATTCAGCACCTGGGTAAATATTATCCCAGCAATGCTGTGGTGACATCCTCAGAACACACGACTGATAATTAAGTTGATATTGATATTGCATATGGCATATTTTTAAGAATATTCATGGAGTTGTACGATAAAAACTGTCCAACAATAAAATACAACAGAAAGCACAAATATTCAGATAGACCATGGCTCACTAAGGGTTTACAAAATGCATGTAAAAAGAAAAATACACTCTATAGGGAATACCTAAAACAAAGAACAAAAGATGCTGAAAATAAATATAAAAAATACAAAAATAAGTTGACCAATATTATACGTGTATGTAGAAAGGAGTATTATAGTAAAATATTGAACAACAATAAACATAATATGAAAGGAATATGGGATGTTTTAAACGGTATCATTAAAAATAATTCTGGACAACAAAGTTATCCACAATACTTTATCGATAATGGCAATATTATGGAAAACACTGCTGATAAGGTCAACAGCTTTAATCATTATTTTGTAAATATTGGACCAAAACTGGCAGAACAAATTCCTGAGTCACTGCCATCAGTAGAATGTAGTGAAAACCTGATTGATAGGAACCCTAACTCAATGTTCCTTACATCAGTGGAGGAAAAAGAAATAATTGACATTGTACACATGTGTAAATATAAAACATCTACTGATTGTAATGATATTGACATGAAAATCGTCAAGAAGGTCATTGAAGGAATTGTAGGACCTCTAACATATATTTGCAACTTATCATTTCAGACGGGAAAAGTGCCAAACAAAATGAAAATAGCTAAAGTTGTGCCGCTGTATAAAACCGGGGATAGACGCCACTTCACAAATTACAGGCCTGTTTCTTTACTACCACAATTCTCCAAAATCCTAGAAAACCTGTTTAATAAACGATTAGACAAATTCTTAGATAAATATAAATTACTCTCTGACAGTCAATATGGATTCAGATCAAAAAGATCAACATCTCTGGCATTAATCGAATCAATTGAGGAGATTACGAATGCTATAGATCAGAAACAGTATGCAGCTGGAGTATTTCTGGATCTCAAGAAAGCATTCGACACAATCAATCATGACATATTAATTAATAAACTGGAACGGTATGGGATTAGGGGGGTTGTACTGCAATGGGTGAAAAATTATTTAAGTGACCGGAAACAATTTGTGAAGCTGGGTGTCCATTCCTCATCATGCTTGGACATTGCTTGTGGTGTTCCACAAGGCTCTGTACTGGGTCCAAAATTATTTATTATTTATATAAATGATATTTGTAAGGCATCTGATATATTAAAATTAGTATTATTTGCAGATGACACAAATATTTTTTGTTCTGGGAGGAATCTAAAGGAGCTGCTGGATACAATTACTTCAGAAATGTGCAAAATTAAAAAATGGTTTAACAGGAACAAACTATCGCTAAATCTAAGTAAAACTAAAATTATCTTATTTGGGAATTCCCTTAGAAATGCACAAGTGCAGATTCATGTAGATGGTGTGGAAATTGAAAGAGTACTTGAACATAAGTTTCTTGGTGTGATTATAGATGATAAATTAAACTGGAAGTCTCATATAAATCATATACATAACAAAATTTCAAGAAGTGTCTCAATCTTGAGTAAAGTAAAACACATTCTGGACCACAAATCACTCCACATTCTCTATTGTTCCCTGATTGCACCGTATTTGAATTACTGTGCAGAGGTTTGGGGCAATACTTACAAATGTTCGCTATCATCAATCTTTATATTACAAAAAAGGGCCATAAGGATAATCCATAAAACTGGTTACAGAGATCATACAAATCCACTATTCTTAAAATCAAAAATTCTAAAATTCACAGATCTGGTTCATTTTCTCACAGCACAAATTATATATAAAGCAATAAATAACCTGCTTCCTGACAATATTCTAAAAATGTTTTCTAAAAGGGAACGGGGATACAATTTGAGGGGGGAATTAAATTTAAAACATCCTCGTATCCGTACAACATTAAAAAGTTTTTGCATCTCTGTGTGTGGAGTGAAGCTGTGGAACAGACTAAGTAAAGATATGAAGCAATGTCCAAGCATGGCGCAGTTTAAAAAGCGGTTTAAGGATATGGTTTTTACAGGGTACAGGGAAAAGGTAGAGATTTGATAGGGTGTTCTTGTCTAATATTTTCATGTGTGTGCGCATGCACGGGTTTGTTGGTATGGGTGTGTATATATATATATATATATATATATATATATACACTGTGTGTGTGTATATATATATAAAAAACACCAAACACCCAGCACGCCCCTGCGGGCGGTTTATCCTTCAAGCTCGGGTCCTCTACCAGAGGCCTGGGAGCTTGAGGGTCCTGCGCAGTATCTTAGCTGTTCCCAGGACTGCGCTCTTCTGGACAGAGATCTCCGATGTTGTTCCTGGGATCTGCTGGAGCCACTCGCCTAGCTTGGGAGTCACCGCACCTAGTGCTCCGATTACCACGGGGACCACCGTTACCTTCACCCTCCACATCCTCTCGAGCTCTTCTCTGAGCCCTTGGTATTTCTCCAGCTTCTCGTGTTCCTTCTTCCTGATATTGCTGTCATTCGGAACCGCTACATCGATCACTACGGCCGTCTTCTTCTGTTTGTCTAGCACCACTATGTCCGGTTGGTTAGCCACCACCATTTTGTCCATCTGTATCTGGAAGTCCCACAGGATCTTAGCTCGGTCATTCTCCACCACCCTTGGGGGCATCTCCCATTTTGACCTCGGGACTTCCAGGTTATACTCGGCACAGATGTTCCTGTACACTATGCCGGCCACTTGGTTATGGCGTTCCATGTATGCCTTGCCTGCTAGCATCTTGCACCCTGCTGTTATGTGCTGGATTGTCTCTGGGGCATCTTTACACAGCCTGCACCTGGGGTCTTGCCTGGTGTGATAGACCCCAGCCTCTATGGATCTTGTGCTCAGAGCTTGTTCTTGTGCTGCCATGATTAGTGCCTCTGTGCTGTCTTTCAGTCCAGCTTTGTCCAGCCACTGGTAGGATTTCTGGATATCAGCCACCTCCTCTATCTGCCGGTGGTACATACCGTGCAGGGGCCTGTCCTTCCATGATGGTTCCTCGTCTCCCTCCTCTTTCTTGGGTTTCTGCTGCCTGAGGTATTCACTGAGCACTCGGTCAGTTGGGGCCATCTTCCTAATGTATTCTTGGATGTTCGTTGTCTCATCCTGGACTGTGGTGCTGACACTCACCAGTCCCCGGCCCCCTTCCTTCCGCTTAGCGTACAGCCTCAGGGTGCTGGATTTGGGGTGAAACCCTCCATGCATGGTAAGGAGCTTTCTTGTCTTTATGTCAGTGGCTTCTATCTCCTCCTTTGGCCAGCCTATTACCCCAGCAGGGTACCTGATCACGGGCAGGGCGTACGTGTTGATGGCCCGGATCTTGTTCTTACCATTCAGCTGACTCCTCAGGACTTGCCTGACCCTCTGCAGGTACTTGGTGGTTGCAGCTTTTCTAGCGGCCTCTTCATGGTTCCCATTCGCCTGTGGGATCCCCAAGTACTTGTAACTGTCCTCTATGTCTGCAATGTTGCCTTCTGGTAGTTCAATCCCCTCAGTTCTGACTACCTTCCCTCTCTTTGTTACCATCCGACTACACTTCTCCAGTCCGAACGACATTCCAATGTCATTGCTGTATAGCCTGGTAGTGTGGATCAGTGAATCGATGTCTCGTTCACTCTTGGCATACAGCTTGATGTCATCCATGTACAGGAGGTGGCTGACAACTGCTCCGTTCCGTAGTCGGTATCTGTAGCCAGTCTTGTTAATGATCTCACTGAGGGGGTTCAGGCCTATGCAGAACAGCAGTGGGGACAGAGCATCTCCTTGGTAGATCCCGCACTTGATGGTGACTTGTGCTATGGGCTTGGAGTTGGCCTCTAGTGTTGTACGCCACATCCCCATTGAGTTCCTGATGAAGGCTCTTAGGGTCCCATTGATCTTGTACAATTCTAGGCATTCCAGTATCCAGCTGTGGGGCATTGAGTCATAGGCCTTCTTGTAATCAATCCAGGCAGTGCACAGGTTGGTCAGTCTGGTCTTGCAGTCTCGGCTGATTGTTCTGTCTACCAGTAGCTGGTGTTTTGCGCCTCTGGTATTCTTGCCAATTCCTTTCTGTGTCCCGCTCATGTATTGACCCATGTGCCTGTTCATCTTAGCCGATATGATGCCTGACAGGAGCTTCCATGTAGTACTGAGGCAGGTTATTGGTCGGTAGTTGGAGGGGACCGGTCCCTTCTTGGGGTCCTTGGGGATCAGGACCGTCCGACCTTCGGTTAGCCATTCCGGGTGTCTCTCGTTAACTAGCAGCTGGTTCATTTGTGCTGTCAGACGCTCGTGGAGTGCAGTCAGCTTCTTTAGCCAGTAGGCGTGAACCATGTCGGGCCCTGGTGCTGTCCAACTCTTCATACTGGAGATCCTTTCTTGGATATCTGCCACTGTGATGGTTACTGGACCCTGTTCAGGGAGGTCGCTGTGGTCTGCCCTCAGATCCACTAGCCACTGAGCATTGCCGTTATGGGTTGCGTCCTTCTCCCATATGCTCTTCCAGTATTGCTCTGTCTCCGGCCTTGGTGGTGCTGTTCTCTTATTGTTCCCTTGCCACTGAGAGTACACCTTTGCTGGTTCTGTGGAGAACAGCTGGTTTATTCTCCTGCCTTCTATCTCTCTGGTGTACCTCCTCAAGCGGCTGGCCAAGGCTGTGAGTCTTTGCTTGGCAGTTTCCAAGGCCTCAGGTATGGACAGCTTGCTGTATTTCTTAGGCACCTTATTTGTCGCACCTTTCTGCAACTCCGTTAGTTGGCTAACCTCCCTCCGTGCTACTTTGATCTTGCCCTCTAGCCTCCTTCTCCATGGAGGGTACTGCCCCTTGTCGCTGTTCAACTTGTAGCCAAGCATCTCACTGATCACTGTTGCCGTATTGTAGATCAGCTTGTTAGTGTCGGTAATCGTGGTTGTAGGTATTGCCCGTAGTGCTGCATTAACATCATCTAGCAGACCTTCTGAGGGTACTTCACGTAATCTTGGTAACAGGCTACGGGGTATCCAGGTTTCAAGCTTGGCCATTATCCTATCCAGGTCAGTTCCTCTCGCACTCAACGATACTTCTCCTATCGCACTTGGGGCTATGTGACTCCCAAGCTAGGCGAGTGGCTCCAGCAGATCCCGGGAATAACATCGGAGATCTCTGTCCAGAAGAGCGCAGTCCTGGGAACAGCTAAGATACTGCGCAGGACCCTCAAGCTCCCAGGCCTCTGGTAGAGGACCCGAGCTTGAAGGATAAACCGCCCGCAGGGGCGTGCTGGGTGTTTTTTTTTTATATATATATATATATATAATTGTAGGTTGTGTATCCTTGAGGTGTTAATGGGGTTATTGAAAATGTGTATATGTGCGTATGTGTGTATATAAGTATCTATGGATAGATAGAAACATATATGTGCATATATTTAAAAAAAAAATTACACATAACATATAATGTAATTGCAAGGAGGTATTTCTGTAGTCTATTGATACTAGATAGTGGAAAAGGGGTGGGATTAAATAAGCTTATGCTTCTTCCTGCTCCTTTTTGAACATGGACGTTATTTGGAGTTGTGGTTGCTCGTTTTCCTTTTGTTTGCTTTGTTCATTTGTCTCTTTTAATTCTATATTTTTTTTATACTTTTTCAACATGTTCAAAATAAAGATTCAATCAATCAATCAATCAATCAAAGTTTAAAAAAATTGTTATACAAACTTCGTACAAAAACCAGTGACTTCTTAATATTTACTTATAACTCATATTTTTTTAAAATGTCAGGTCATAAATATTCAGTATTGGGCAAAGGTCTTGAGACAGCCCTCATGTCAAGGAGCCACACTCTTTTGTAATTTTTTTAAAGTGGTCTTGAGCAACAGTTCTCCAGGTTTTCTGAAGGATGTAGGAACGAGCCAAACCATGAAGGCCGTGTAGCCAAACAGGAGGATCTTGAAATTGATTTTGAACCTCACTGGCAACTATTGGAGAGCTAAAACAGGTGTGATATGATCTCTTTGTCGGGTGCCTGCGAGGAGCCTACCAGCAGCATTCTGGACAGGCTGGAAATGAGAAAGAGAGGACTGAGTGAGTCCAGTATAAAGTGAATTGCAGTTTTCCAAGCGGGAGGAAATGAGAACTGAATGACAATTTTGCCATCTCTCACAGAAAGGAAGTGCTTCATTTTTTTTTTTGATGTGACGCAGAGATGGAAATAACCTCATCACAAATAGTAACACTGGAAGGACGTCACGGCGGCTTATGGAGGGAAGAATCCAAATTTAACATTTTTAGTTCAAGTCGTCATTATATGTGAAGGAGAGAGGTACAGGAGTGAGTGTCTCCAACCATCTGTAAAACACAGTGGAGGCTCTGTCATGGTTTGGAGCTGCATTTTAGCCAGTGGTTTGGGGGGTCTAGTCAAAATTGATAGAATTATGAATAATGAAGAATAACATCCGCTTTTGATCCACTATGTTTCTGATTGGCAATGGCTTCATGGTAATGACCCCCAAACACTCCAGTAAAGGCATACCTGGATAAAAGAACACACAATGGGTGGTTGTAGCTAAGGGAGAAAAGCAGTTCATCTATTAATGGGAAGGTTGGTGGTTGAATCCTTAGCACTATAATGAATTATCCTATGAAATAGGAACAATTTATTTTAAAACATCATACAGGAATTTACTATTTATGTCTGGCTATCATAAGTTAAGAAGGTTACCAACTAAGTTTAGCAAACTCTCAGCTTAGGTATAACTTGAGCTAATTTCTATCTTCATATTCTTATTCTTGGACTAGCATTGCAAGAGTCACAGTTCTAAACAACCCTTGTTTATCTTATACCAGGCCTTGGTGCAGCCCCTCAGTTTACCCACAGTCTAAAAAGAGACATTTTAGTTCTTTTCCTTTTAAGGTCAACTTGGTTTTTTATTAGCTGTAAATGGCCAATTTGAACAGCACATGGGTGGGACTATTTCTGCCCTCACTGACATACAGAGCCAGCAGTTCTAACAGTTCAGACTAATGTGAAGCCTGAGATTTAGCATACATAATTTTGCACTCTATTACCTTATTATCTGCCACTTTATAACATTATAACCTTTATTAAAGCGCTTTGGGGTCCATACAGGCCATTTACCATTTATTAGAGAATGTCCCAAAAGGTTGATTCTGTTCATCTGGATATAGCGTTTTCAGTGGGAGAAACACTTCGTCACTTATACAAGAGACTTCTTCAGTCTCAGCTCACTGCAGGTTTCCCCAACCTTATAAACAGTACTTTTGCACAATAACTGAAACCAGCCCACTGAATGAACAATGGGCTGTGAGGTCAGTTCCTTGATCATTAATATGCAAATTGTCATGAACATTGATCAACAACCACTGATTAAAGCCCATTGATTAAAGGGTATGCAAAATAAATGACAAAAAGTATAAAAGTCTCCTTTAAGTATGTATAATAATAAATACTTGCATACATAATTTTGTTTTTTTAGTGGGGGGTAATGCTACACATCTGTTGTGTGGCTCATTTTTATTGGCTTTGTTTATGTGACCTCTAACCGCAATAGGAAACTAAGGTAGGAAGTGAATGGATGCCTCGGGAGAAAAATTTGGTTACTATATTACAGCAGATGAATGCAGCATTCAGCAACACATTTGCTCTTGTGTCTGAAAAGGCATATCTTCCAAACTCTTTGAAAGCTGAAAAGCTCCCTTAGATACCCAAGAACGCTGCTTTGGTACACTGAGAACTGGCTTGCTGTGTTTAGTTGCAGTTGCTAGGCTAGGGCTGGACAATCGCTCCTGTGTGGAGCAATTTTTCCACTCACACGCAGCATATTGTGTGTTTGTGAAATAAGTAGTTATTTTTGACTGAATCTGAAAGCTGCAAACACACACACGTAGGGCAGACCTAATATGTGACTGAGACTGTTTATTAGAACTCCGGCACCAACCTCCTCGACCACACGCAACTACAAAATCAGAGAAGTTTGTGAGGATGAAAAAGACTCGAGGGTATGGTACTTGTAAGATGTCTGTTCTATTTATCATATATTACCTTATTTTTGGTGGTTTGAGTAATGTAACAAATAAATGGCAGCACATTAAAAACTTAAATTACCATACTGTATTTAATGAGAGAGAGTTCATGTGACCCAAACAACTGGAACAAAAGTATGTGACAGCTTTGGCCCCCAGAAACTCTCCCCTCTACTTGGAATGAATTCTGTTCAATCTCTGTGTAAAAGAATGTGTTGCATTTTGAAGTACGACCACAGTCACGTTTTTAGGATTTTATGACGAGAATGTCTTAACTCAGAGGCATACTGCACCGTTAATAACTGCAGGCTTGCTGAGGAAACAGGCCAGGGGTAGTTACGGACAAATGAAGGGGAAGGAGGAATAAAGGAGCGATGTCTCGTCTCATTTTAAAGAATCTGTGAATTAAGGTGTTTGATAAATTAATAGCACGTCACTGGCTTGCAAATTAGATGCATTAGCAGGTCTTGTTGCAGCTGGCTTAAAGTCGATCCAAGCCTCATTTTAAATCTCACGTGAAGTCAACAGATCTTCGTCTAGAGTCAATCTGATTTTAAAAAAATGGTCCTTTTAGTTTAATCTCATAGCTAGGTCCAGAAGTCCAACATGCTCATTTTTAAAGGGCTTTGGTGGTTCAAAATAAAAAGCGCTCGAGTTACCGCAGCTGCACTCTGCACGGATCAATTTGGGAAACCAGTTTGGAAGGATGGATCCAAGATAGAGATGGGTTCCAGTGGACTCAATACGACCTGGACTACCTCAGCCAGTGCACACTGACAGTGATGGAGAAGAAAAACAAAGGGCCGCAGGGAGGGGGGGCGAGGAAATGAATATCTTACAGTAACACATGGTGTGAAAGAAAGAAATGTCTCTCTGCTGACCTCCTTGTGCTTTTCATTCCTCCTCTCTACCCCCCCCCCCCCCCCCCCCCCTCTCCCTCTCAGCCTCCCTCCTCCACCCTTCACTTGTGCTCCATGCCGATTGAAATATGCAAGCATAATAGTCTGGGAAATAGGATCAAGAGGTTTATGTAGAAAAGTGTGTTTGGCCTGGGGCTGCTATGCAGTGGTAAATGACTGTCTTTGATCGACAAAAAGGATTTATGCTCTTAAGGTAAATTGAAGTTATCACACTGCAACCACAAAACCTCAAAGAGAAAATGATGCAGAGAAGTGTAAAGGACGAGGATAAAGGAGAGTACTGAAGAAAGGCAAATTAATCAATGGTTTAGGCTTGAATGACTTACTGGACAAAGGGGAATTTTACTTATTTTATTCATCGTGGGCCTCACAGCCTGATGCAGCTCTCCAAACTTTAATTGCTAGCTCACCGACACATGCTGAAGAACAAGCTGGGTCTGGATAGTGACAGCATTCGTCGGTCCATACAAGGTCCATACAAGGAAAATGGACGAGCCAGGCAGACTGTGGTCAGACTACAAAGATTTAAAGATAAACAATTAATTTTCTCATCTGCCAAAAAACTGAAAGGTACCAATCTTTACATCAACGAGGATTTCTCAGAGTCCAGAACTGTTACCACAGCTGAGAGCGGCCAGAGACAGAGGTGATATTGCCGTCCTGAAATATGACAAATTAATTGTTAAACCGAGGTCACAGAACGCCGGAATTAATATTTAGACTTCAGCAATGTTGTCATTTGTAGCTGTTGAGATCAATCGGTCTGCAAATGTCTGACCCTATACTTGTTCCCAGATTCTCTGGTAAAGATTTTTCAGTAGCTCATGTCAATATTTGTAGCCTTAAATATAAGATTCTGGAAATTCAGTCACTGTTGTCAACAAATACGATAAGTGTGCTGGCTATTTCCGAGACTCATTTAGACGATGCCTTTGAGAATAATGAATTTGAAATAAAAGGTTATAAATTGTATAGGAAGGACAGAAACAGATTTGGAGGGGGCGTAGCCCTATACATTAATGATAATATGGCAAGCAAACTACGTATGGACTTAACACTTGACGATCTGGAAATTGTGTGGGTTCAGTTACACCCGCTCTATGGCAGGCCTGTATTAGTAGGTTGCTGCTATAGACCCCCATGTAGTAATATGTTGTATGATGTAGAACGAATGTGAAATGCTGGAAAGAGTAACTGAGGAAAACAAAGACATGTTCTTATTTGGAGACTTTAATATCAATTGGTAAGCTCCTTGTTGTCCTTTAAGGAAAAAGATAAGTTCATCAGCGTCGGCTTGTTGCCTGTCTCAGATGATCACCATTCCCACACAGGTCACGGTCAACGCAGGAGGTCATAGGTCATCATCGTGTATTGATCACATATATGCAAATGTTCCTGAGCATTGCTCTAATATTGTTTCTATTCCAGTTGGTTATAGTGACCATAATCTTGTAGGTTTGACCAAGAAAATGAAACCACTGAAAACTGCACAAAAGATAATTTTTCATAGATCATACAAAAATTTCAATGCAGATAAGTATATTAATGACGTATAAGGAATTCACTGGACTGACATCTGCCTCGATATCTATTATTATTGAAAACTTTTGCTACCTGGCTGACAAACATGCCCCCTTTGATTTACTGATTTACTGTTAAAAAGAACTACGCACCTTGGCTAGATAATGAACTTAAGGCTGCAATGTCAGAAAGGGATATAGCAAAAGCACATAAGTCTGTCAGTCCACAAGAGTAGGCAAGATATCGCGAGTTAAGAAATCAAGTAACTAAATTGAATAGGCGCAAGAAGAAAGAATATTATCAACTCAAGCTCAAGGAGGCCAATAAGGACAGAAAGAAGGTGTGGAAAGTTTTAAATAATATAATGGGTAGTAAACTGCTCAAAGTTGCAGCCAAGTTTATGTCCCTTCCTATAGGTCACATATTTAATAGATCTTTGGCATGCAGCTTATTTCCATTGCAGTGGAAAGAATCGAAAATAATTCCCATTCCTAAAAACAAGAATGACGTTTTTAATAGTGTCAATAACAGACCTATTAGTCTACTCCCCATTCTAAGTAAAATTATGGAGAGGATTGTCTATGAACAAATTCAACATTACCTAACAGAAAATCAGTTACTCACTCAGTTTCAACATGCCTACAAACCTGGTTATTCCACCAGTTCAGCTCTCATTCACATGACAGATAACTGGTACAAATATCTAGATAATGGGAATTTGGCCGGGGTGGTATTTTTGGATTTTAGTGCTGCATTTGATTTGATAAATCATGATCTTTTGATAGATAAACTAAAATGTTATGGATTTTCACCAGCTGCTTTGTGCTGGATAGAAAGTTATTTGTCTGGAAGAAGGCAAAAGGTTTATTATAATGGTTATTTCTCGGAGGGCTGTGAAATGAACTGTGGTCTCAAGGCAGCTGCCTCAGTCCACTTCTCTATTCAGTCTTCACGAATGATTTGCCGTACGTCCTGGATAAATCTCATCTTGTAATGTATGCTGATGATTCCACCATGTTTTATTCAGCCAGTAGCCACCCTGAATTGACAAGCGTATTACAACTAGATTTGCTGAACGTGTTTGACTGGATAAGTAAAAACAACACGATTTTAAACGTGTCTAAATCCAAATCCATGTTAATAGGAAGTAGAGTACGCTTAGTCAACAGCCCACAATGAAATCTTTCCATAGCTGGATCGGTATTAGAACAGGTCACCCAGATTAAATTACTTGGTGTTACCATAAACCACCACCTTTCATGGTCTCAGCACATCAACTCTGTTATTAAGAAAATGGGACAGGGCATAGCTATAGCTAGGAAATGCTCCTTTTATATTACTTCTTCAATTATGAAAGATGTCATTAATGCACTAGTATTATCTCATCTAGAGTACTGCTCAATCATTTGGTCAGCAGCTAATAAGACAGATCTGAACAGACTTCAGTTAGTCCAAAGTAGGGCGGCCAGATTAGTGTTAAGGTGTTGATATTATACAAATATTGATAAAATGCACGATAAACTTTCTTGGCTTTCTGTACAAGCTAAATTATACTATGGCTTACTTGTATTTTTAAAGAAAGCAATATTGGTAAACACAGTATCCAGATGAAATACATAATCATGCTACACGATTCTCAACTAACCACAATTTAGTAACTCCTCGAGTTAAAAGTAACTTTTTGAAAAACTCTGTTATATTTAGAGCATCTTTTCAGTGGAATAAGTTGCCTTATACAATTAGAGAATTGGCTTCTATTCATAATTTTAAAAATCACCTAAAAGCCTAGTTAGGCTGTTTTTAAGAGGGTAATAGAAATTGTGTATTTTGTTTGAGTGTTTTTTATGTTTTTTTTATATTTACATGCTTATATTTTCAGAATTGTAAAACCTTATTGTCGATGTAAGAGCCAAATTATGTGGATATTTTGCATTCACTTCATTGAATGCAATTAGAGAAAACCTGGCAGATGATATTTACGATAATAAAATACAGGAAAATACTCAAATAGAGATGCCTTTCAGACAAACGAGAGCAGTGTGCAAAAGCCCCAGCTAATTGCACAGTGCTAATTGCACTGTTGCCAGTTTTGATGGCCTTGGAAATAGTCCATGAAACAGGGCAGGCATCAAACACGAGAAGATAACTACAAACATGAGGGGAAAATAATAAAAGGACACAAGAAAAAAAACAAGCATTTTAATCTCAGAGCTGATGCTGGAAAACTTTCCAATTTGTTACTTCTAAGCAAGGCATCAGTAAGGTTAATATGGGTTCAAACCAATCATTGGTTCAAACAAGGGTGGTCAAAAAACCTGAAAGGATCCTAGCTATCCCAAAATCCTTCACAGCATTATATGTTCTGCCCAGTTTCACCTCAAAGTCACTTTGAGGTAATAAAGGCAGAAGGATGATGAAGCATCTATCTCCCCTATTCTGCATTACAGCTTTGTCTGCCTTCACTCACCCAGGAGGATAATAGATACCAATTATCCTGCACCACTGATTTCATAATTGCTTTAAAGGGATCACTACAACACACACATTCCCATCTTTGCCTGTCAAGAGAAGCTAATCAGATCCCTAAATTAGACTGAAGTGATAGACTTATTAGGGACTAATTTCTGTATTGCTAAACTAACAAAATCACCTGTCCAAAACCAACAAGAAATGATGGTCTTGATCATGTCTAGGTTGTTCTGATTATATCTTCTGATCACAGTGTCATGTTATCCCCAGAGAGCACATCACTCCCAGACTGCAGGCTTAGTTGTAGGTCCCAGAATCTCAATGATTAAGATGTAAGACAAAGGCTTTTCCAGCTGGATCAGGCGATGCTGAAATATCCCTCAGTTATGTTGCTATAGGCTCAAGCTGTTGGGGAACATCCTGTGATTCGCTGAGCATTTCTTCTCCACTCCCCCCTCTTTTCACTCCTTATATGTTTATATACCACCACTGCATCTCATTAGCTTTTTGGCCCCTCTCCCATAGTTTATTATTCCTTGTCTCTTTATGCTCTTCTTTTTTCTCTTTTTTTCTCCTCACTCCACAACTACTCAGCGGGTTCTGCTGAAGTCATTTTGCTTAAGCAAGGGGTTCGTCCTCCCTACAGTCGGCAAATTGATTTGCCAAAAGGGATTGTTTGATTGTTGGGGTTTTCTCTCTAATATTGTGGGCTCTCTCACATGCAATATAAAATGCCTTAAGGGGATTGTAGTTATGAAGTGATATAAAGACATGAATTTCAGCCTTCAGTTTAGCTGGAATGGAAAACATTAAAAAGGCTAAAATTTCTGAACTTTCCTTAGTTTAGATTCAATCTAATCTCAATGCATGATGCCCTATCAAAATTCAACACGCTGCACTGATCAGGCGCTATTGTAAGGTAAATCAGACAGAGATGACCTAAGCCGGCCCCAGATGACGACTTACATTTCCTATCCCCGGTAGACAGGTCACACAACTGCATCCTACTTCCTTTTCCTACAGGCATGGACATTCGTCACACCTCAGTCTCCTGGTGGCCTAAAACGGAAACATCAGATGGGAAACGCTGTTAACACCCTACAATATTCCCAACATGGGGTTGTGACTATTTGCGTATAGAAAGTTTACAATGGCTAAGACATACATCAAATGATTTAAATAAATCATCACTATAAAGATCGTAGTGTGTCTGCATGTTTGTTCTGAAACTTTTCCTAGCTAACTGATAATATAATATATTTATATAGCACCTTTCAAGAAACCCAAGGTTGCATTATACAGAAAACTCAAAGCCCACAGGCCTCCAGTATGTGAGGAAAACTGAAGGCGTTTTCACCATCTTTGGGAAATTAAAGTCATTCTCTGTTGCTTGGCCTTTAGAACGCCAGAAGTGAGGGTGGATTCAGAGGTGGTGTGGTGTGATGTGACTCTGCACACATCATACCACCACATCATTTTGGTTTTGAACACGTCACACACTTCCATTAGTGGCCAAAATGTGCAGATGGAAACATCAGATGGAGTTTTCCAAGCATGTTAATTCTTGCTTCTATTTTAGGATGCAGTGTACCTTTTTTAAATGAGGTACACAAGTCTATAAAGAGGTGCTAATGAATGACTCACACTTCATGGAACCCTCCACTATGCGTGTCATTCTTTCCTTGCTGGGTCCACACCTTGCACCACTGACTACTGACTAGAATAATTCTATTATTTTCATCACAGTAGCAATAAATACTAGTCACAGATCATGCCAACTCTCTTCTATCATTGCTTTTCACAACCCCTTCATCAATCCATCTGTTACTGTTTCCATCACCAGTCCCACCAGTCTTTCTGGAAGGTCTGTACACCAATATCATAAATGTGTTCTACGATTTAGGCAAATTCTACAACACAGCTTCTGTTAACTCTACACAAACCATCTGAATAAAGTTGCTTGTAATTAATCAGAAACTGAGCAATATACTTTGTGACAAATGCTTAAAAAGGAAGAAAAAAAACATTAATCATGGGCCAGTAAATTCAACCCCCAGGTTAAGTTTGCCATGGTGGAGCTCTACTGTAAAGTCCTGAGGTGTCTGACTGAGGACACTCAGAGCAAACCAGTCTGAAGTTTGGCATGTACCAGTATTGCACCCTATCTGCCCTGCTCACCAAAGTTGGGTCCCTGTAACATGTGTCCACTTCCACCAAAAAGAAATTCTAGTTAAAGGTTTGTCATTTTGAAACACTGAAGGAAATCCAACACATATTAGACACACATTTACAGGATATTAAAAATTGCATTTGAAGAGGTCTAGAGGTGTAGAAGGAGACAACCTTGAAGTCGCCAATAAATCAGGTAACTTTTTCAAAACTTCATCTGTGTAAGTTGCAGAACTTGAGTTGCACCGAATACTAGGAGAAAGGTTTCATAAATATGTTTTCATAGTGCTTAAACATTTGAAAATAACTTTTGCTGCCTTTTCATGTTTCTGCAGGTCCATACAATGGACAAACCAAACACTGAGAGTCAGTCAGAGCCCCTTTAATGTTTCTGTTTTTGTTTTTTCTTCCTACATATATTCAGCTGGTTGTAATCTGCAACCTCACCAGCAGATGTTACTAAATTCTAAACATTGCATATTTAAGCAATTGTAGCTTCTGAGTATACTGGGGTCTACACTCAATGTATAGCGCATTATGTTGAGTATAAAGATGTTGAGGGGAGCCTCATGTATCATAAGACCCACTGTGTCAGTATTTTCGCCAGATGTGGCTCATAGGTCACTGGGGTGTGAAGGAGATGCGGGAAATGAAACTGACGGCACCTTGTTGCTAAATAATTACAGCTATGTTCAACCCTAGATTTCTTCTGAACACATTCATGTCCTGAATTGTTATTTTATGTTTTGTTTTGTTTTTTTCCCTCTCTCGTGTGCCGGTCTCAGTTATATCCTCCACTGACATGTTTTCTCAGAGTCTGTGTTATTGCTTATATGGTTAGAGCTGGAAAACCAAACAAAGCCTGACACAGCACTCCATCACCTGGCCCGATGATGTCATGATGTCTTAAGTGTCCCACTTTGACTGTGGCCCCACCTTCCTCTCAGCACATGTCAGAGGTTGGTGAACCATGCACAGGTGTGTGTGTGTGTGTGTCTGCGTGTGCAAATCAGTGACATATTTTTGGAGGCTGAGAACCCCCACAGGTTGTAAAGTTGTTCCAGACCACGTTGTACCGGAGCTGGGTGTGAATGGGGGTTATGTCTCTGAACAATCCACTCTTTGAGCTTCATTTCCAGGTCGACCCCTTCCAGAGCATGGTTCATGGTAGAGGTGTCGTCATCTGATTGGTTAGAGCTCCTGGCCTCACATTTTGCTGTTCATCAATCAAATCTAGATTTCCATTACTACCAAGTAGACCTGAAATTTCTTATTTCCGCTCAGTCTTCTTAGTACACGAGCCTTGCTCACAGTATGCTGCACTCATACTCCATTGACCTAAGTTCACACTTGCAGTTTCTTAAGTGCTAGTCAGAAGTTCTGCTAGTGCTTGAAGAAAACACTACTATAATTAAACATAATGATGATTTACATTGGCCAGCAGTTGAGCATGCTCCTTACAATGAGAGTGCCAAGATGCTGATGTTTGTTGGTAACATTTACCAAGACGAAAATACTCCATCCACACATTAAAGAGGTACTCATGTATTGATTTGTGGTGAGAATATTTGCTTCTTCGGAAAAAGTTCTGGATTTGCTGTCATGTGGACAAAGCCATGATCTAGTTACTCATGCCAAATAACCGGACTGCTTGAAAGAGCGTGTCATCACTTTCGTCTTGGACGATCCACTTCCTAATTTTTCTCACAGCGTCATCTATTTGTGCTCATTCACATCTGCCAAGAAGTAGATAGAACCGGTGGGAGGGATTTTGAATGTTGGATATCCCTTCACATTCACAAGTCATTCTTTTGCCTTCCAAGGCACATCTCCAAGGACATCCAGGTCTCATTCACTCAGCCCCACTGGCTTTTATGTCCACTGAAAATGTCTCAGTGGTGTGTGCCGCAACTTGAGTGCAAAAGAAACCAAATGTGGTATTCTGAAAACAGACTGTCTATGTGATTTTGTTACATTGTCTTTTGTTTCTGTGGAATACAGTTTTGGTTTAAATTATTATGGTTTAATGTCTAAATCAAAGAAACGCTTTGATAGGATTAAAAGAGAGGAAATGGGAAATAATTATATGGTCTCACAGCACATTAGCAACATAAGAGGTTCATTGTAACAGTGGAACATGAAACCACAGTGTGCTCAAATGATGGTGGCTGGAAATACTACAACAAACACAGAGAGAATCTCAGTTGATGACAATCAACTGCTCTCTGTTTACTGAAAACAATAAAACCCCTCTGCTGACACGAGGCAGGCTTCTGGTAGAGTCTGTCCGTAGAAGAAACATTTAATGGCTCCATGTGGGGTTGTTTGCTGCTTAATCTGTGGTTGTAACATCCACTCAGACATGTGTGTCTATTTTTTCCTGTTTCAAAGCGTATGACATTCCTTTAACCGGATAACTGATGTGGATTCTGACAGTTGGTGGGGCCAGATGCTGACCTGGCTCATCAGAGGCCTGGAAACAATCCAACAAAATGCTACACAGCTTTGGAGAACTCCCTTCCTTTTTACTTGCTCCATGTATCCCTTTGGAGCAAGATGTTGCAGGTCAGATTTACAGTAGATCTATGCGCCACTGAGCCGAACTTGGGCAAGCTAATTGGAAAAAGGATTTGTACGTTATGTGGCCCGCAGCGGGTCCTTTCAGCAACTAAGCAAGGAAATCACAAAGGACGGCACACAGGTGAAGCAGATGTACATATGAATGTGTGTAAAGATATATCCTCCACAGTACGAATGCATGCACAGGGCTCTAGAGTGCGACCAATTTGGTCGCAAATGCGACCAAATTGCAGGTTTTGTCTCTCTCCAACTAAAATTCACCGAGCCAGCAGCAAAAGAAGCAGCAAACTGCGCTTCACATTTGATCAATGTCGTCATGAATTTTGCTGTTTTGCTTCCACGACTATTAAAATCACACTCCATGCACAGCTAGCTCTCTCTCTCTATCTCTCTCTGTACTTCAAGAACAGTTTCCCGTCTCCAATCTCTGTTTTCTGTATTATTCATTTGCTTATTACCCACCAGTCTACCGTTGTTTACAGCGCTGTCGGCTGCTGTCTTTTCTTTTTTCTTTTTTTCACTTAAATGACCTCGGACAAGAAAGCCTATTTTTTCTGTTGTTCAATACTGAAGAAATTTAAACTTTATATGCAGAACATTGTAGAATATTTTTAAGGTTATCTGCTATAAAAAGCCAGACCAGGAAAATCTCCTTCATGTTTTTCTGTGTTTTATTCTCAGTTACTTTCACACAAAGGCATCTGCTGTGATGTTCACAACTCTGAAGAAGTCAGTACTGATAAATGATCAGAATTATAATATTTCTGACTGTCTGAGGCTAAGTTGAATCGAATCGGGATTTTGAAAACCGGAATCGAATGGATTATAGAAATCAGTGATGATACCCAGCCCTAGTGAGCAGCCTAGGCACCACAGAAGTGGATGTAGCTGTAATAGGAAAAGAACTATTGCTAACTTTTCTGTTAAGTTAAGGCCTGATCCTTCTGAAATTCATAGCCAGTGCTCTGACACGGTGTCATCAATCTTTGAATGCTGAAAAAGCACAGTGTATCCAGAAAAACACATTATATTATATAAATTATTATAAAATTTGTGTGCGCCTAACTTTTGTGCGCCCATGGCAAAAAGTTAGTCTAGAGCCCTGATGCATGTGCACACAGAATGTTTTGACGACCATAAAAAATTAAGAAGTGATTTTGGCACGCTGCTCACATTACTGAATGACATGAACAAGGAAATGAGGAGGTTGAACTTTAAGTTACACATGTCTGGCAAGCACATTGCCATCGGAGAATACACTGACAGCATCCCAAATATATGTATGCATGTGTTATATATGAAGGGGAAAAAGATCAGGCATCTATACATGTAGAAATATGACTCATTTCCTGCACTGAAAACACTGTACTAATGGACTGTTCTGCACTCTTCTCATGCAATTTTAATTCTATTGTGTTTCTAACCTCATTTTATCTCTGATTTCCATTATGGATTGCCAAAGAGGAACCCTCTGTCTGATAAAAATGGTCCATTACATAAATGGCTCATCACTCCGAGGCCTTTGTGTGTCTGCCCAGCAGGTGAACAAGAGGTCTTCAACTTGGCAAAAATAGAAAGACTTTGAAGACTTTACAGTTGGAGAGACACATCATCACAGACTCCAGCAGTAATGGGACACAGTAACACTACACCTGATGAAAATAATACTAATAGTGACAATGTGAACAATAGTCTGGTCTTGTCATTCATGACAAAAGGTTGATGTCCCAAAATGATTATTAAACCTCATTATATCTTACAAGTTCATTTACTACAAATGTTGAGTTAACTATTATAGAACAAATTCTTGAAGTTGGTTGAAAGTGATGGACTTGTCTACCAACACTAGTGAAACTGAAATTGAGACTGTTTGCCTTCAAAGTAAAAGTTGCACCTTTTGAAACATGTTGGCTGCAATGCTGAGGCACAACTTTACTACAAGCAAATGTGGCAATCTACTAGAAACCAAAGCAATTACTGAGGGGGGAATACAACCTGTGGTTGTATCACATCCAATATGGCAGACAGCTGTTGAGCATTGTGCACATGACATCACATGAGAAACCTCAATAAAAGATGGACGTAGCCTCTGCAGGGCAAAAATGAAGCCAATGTGAAAGTGCCTTCTAGTGAAAACTACCTGAAAACCACTAGATGGCAATAGCTGTTGTCTAAAAAGATTTCTGCTTAAAACTTTAAGGTAGAAAAGCGTTTTGACTTGACTTGAGTCCAAAATAAGGTCATTTTGTAAATCTTGGTCATACAATGTTACTAAAATGAGGATTATCTATGGTAAAAACCACATTCTGACTAAACAGACAGTTACAGTGATGCAATGTTGAAAGTTTTAATCTCTAGGCTTCAAAACTGGGCTTTAGAAACCGATCAGTGATGTCCCAGTAGCCATATCCATCCTTTATACTCTCTATAGCTAGTTCAAAACCTACCACGCTAACGCAACTGCTCGGCGCAGCTCTAGCGTAACAACAAAAAGGCGCACCAGAAAAACACACAGTTGCAGAGAGGGCGTGTCACATGGTAACCATGGCAACATAATGCTGCCGCCTGAAACAACAGAACACAGCTGTCAAACAAAACCCAAAACAGCCCTGACCCGCTACAATATTTTAGCTGAAATAACAACCATCTAACATTTTAAAATAAGACAGTGACCACGATTAAATATTGTCTGTTGGATGGATGGATGTTAGTGAGCATTCTAGCAGAAATCAGTTCAACGTCAGTTTCCGTGTTAGCATTTAGCTCAATGTACTTAGTGTCATAAAGCTACTAGGATAGCTAGGTAGTCATTTCCCAGAAAGGCGAAGATCAGTATTGTAAATTAAGATTAAAAAAAAAAAATTACAAAAGTGTTCAAATGTGAGTAACAAAGATCAAATTTGAATCTGTAGAGAGCAGTTCTAACAGCTACAGTTTTTTCAGATATACATTGCCATCGGAGAATGGTAATTTGCAGATAACACTAACTATACAACAATAACTATATAGCACTAACTATACACCCATGTGTAACATTTTCAGCATAAAATTTGAAGAAAATATAAACACACTACTCACCTAATATTAACCTTTACAATGAAAATACATCCATGGCTAAATCATTTGTTAGCTTGTTTTTAACACGAAGAAGTCATTTAATGTGCTGACTTATTTTGACTTTATAACCTGTGTTTTGTTTTGCTTTGTTTGTTTATTTGTTTTAAGTTTGAAATGGATGAAATTATAAAATGGTGGCTACATTTTATCCAAGAAGGCAACACTGACCTATGAGACGTCTCATTAATTAACTTCAAGACACGTTACAATGTCAAACATAAACTGTCCAAGCTTTGATCAAAATGCAATATTTGCTACTATATGGCTTCATTTGCCATTACTTTTTCATTTTTTTAACATGCATAAAATGCACTCAACATTTAAATAGCATCATACTATATATTGCTACATCATGTTATTGGTCAGGTGAGCCTCAAATTCCAGTGTATTTGAAGAGAGAGTCAGTTTTTCAGGCATGAAAATCTTTAGCCTCTACAATGAGACTATCCAGAGCCCTTCTAATCACAATAATTTGCATAAAACAATTGCTTAAAATCAGGGGGAAATAAATGTTTTGCTGAAGATATAAATCCTAGAGCTGGTGTCTGGATTTATGCCTTGCATACTAGCATGGATAACGTACTATGAAATGTAGATAGATGGCCAGCTTGACTCATTTGAAGTAAGCTGCCCTAATTAGTGTACAGTCTGTTTTGTCACTCAAATTAGTGTACAGTCTGTGTGTCACACAAAATATTAATGTGACACACACACACACACGGTCAGCTCATGCTTGGCAGCAATGAGCAGTGACATCCCGTCCAGTGCAGCTGGTCTGCAGCCTCTAGGCAGTCCTACGCTCTGGGAGGGAAGCCTGGTTTGATTTTAGTCAAACCAGGGCAAACCAGGACTTTCACATTCCAGCTTTTCAACTGAAATTATTTGTTACTGCCCCAGAGACTCATAGAGCGCTTACATATATGAATTTTGGAGGAATAATGTCTTAAAGTGTTAGCTAAGGTGCTGTTTGCCCTCGGGCTAGCCAGTGTAAAATTACACACACCACTTTTTCTTTTCCTTTTTGCTCTTTCTCTCTCTCTCATTCTCCTTGCTCTATCTTGAAGTGAGGCTGTTCCAAGCTGGAAAGTTCTGCCGCTGTTACATAAACTCCAGCTCGAGCTGGGTCAAGAAAAAGGGAAGAAAAGAGGGAGAAAAACAAGACAAGAGCTGAGGAATATTGTGGGAAAATAAGGGCCAAAGATAAAAAGGATCTGGATTGGGTAAAACCTGTGTCATCAGGAATATCTAAAAAAAAACCTCCTCTTCATAAGATTCCGGAGAAAAGAGGAAGAACAAAAGAGCAGGAGGAAATTGGAAGCAGAGTGAAGGCAGCTTAGCAGCTCCTATCCAAAAAGCCTGGAAGAAAGGGAAGAAGGAAAAACTGAAAACAAAGCATTAAATGGCTTGGAATTGTCCAAGGCCCGCCTGAAACCCTCTCTGGAACCAGCCAGGCCGCCGCTGATACACAAAAGAGCCAACTTCAACCTGACATGTCTTCCTGTTGAAAAGACAGAAACACAACTTTCCCGGAGCACTGGCGATCCAGGAATTCATTGTGTGGGTTACCTGGTGCCGATCTGTTTTTATTGTTGGGAATTGAGGGGTTTTGTTGCTAGTTTAGTTTCTCTTTTCCTGCCAGCACACTTAATGACCCAAACATTACTTTGGGAAGCCTAATAACTTCTCACTTTCTATTGGATGTACAACCCATGGTAGATGACTGAGCGAAGCATGAGTTATTAGATTTATAGGAAGTGCTCAACAGTTTGTCTGGAAGTGGGTAATGAATCATATTCCAAATGGCTTGCAGATGCTGTAGCAGATCTCGGTGGGTACATGCTGCGACTGAATACCAAATCAACTTATAATTACCTCTCGAAACCACATCCACATTTATTTACTGAGGTGTTTATGCGCATAAATCCCAATCGAACATCCCCTCAAACCACTAAAAATCACACGGAGCAACAGGGAGGTGTGTTTTAGCAGACAAGGGACGTTCCTATGAATAACTCCTGTACTGGCAAGAGCATCTTTTCAGGTGTGCACGCTCATTAAATCAGCCACCTCTACTGCTTCACTGCCCAGGAGCATTTTTCAGTTAGTCAGGGTTTTAATTTACCATGAATCCACTTGTATGCTGACTCACTGCATTTTCTCCTTTTATGAAGTGCTGTCCGTACTGCTTTCATCTCAGCTGTTCTCACTGACTAGCTGCAAAACACACACACACATTGTGGAAACCTCTGAAAATCCTGGGTGACTGAATCTTCGGCCAGCCTTTACTTCACCTGTGAGGCAGCACGATTCCCAGCAGATACAGGACATTCCCAAAAACTGCAAAGTAAACAGGTTGAATAATGGAAACATTGTGAAAGTCAGAGGGAAAAAGGGGGAGGGGGGGCTAAACGTTGAGAGGATGGGGTGGGAAATAGATGGGGTGGAGGTAGAAGAAAGGGATGCGGTATTCAATAAGCGCAGGTCCATTACCAGGCTGTGTGCTGGGCTTTACTGTCACAGCGTGCCTTTCACCATTTGTTTCCCATAAAGGCCACATGGAAACATTTAGCTGGCTTAAAGCAGATCAGAGCACACTGTCTCAGGCCCGTAACATTTGCTACTTGTATTCCAGGTCTGTCCTAATAAAGTTTTCTGAAAAATATAGGCAGCTGCAATAAATAATATTAATAAATATTTTTTAAATGGCAGCACGTCCGCTTGTGGGAGACGGCGAACAAACTGCCTGCATGTTAGGAAGCATCGTAGACTGTTTGAAACTATGAGACAGAAAGAAGGGGAATAAATATGAATAGCATCTTCAAAGTAGTTCCTCGTGGCTCGATGAGTCTTAAGTGCCTCAAACAACTCTTTTTTTCTCTCTCTCTCCCTCCCTCTCTCTTCTGTGACACCATCTGCAGTCCTGCAGAGGGAATAGAAATCCCAGATGCTCAGGTTATAAGCAGAGCGCTAGTTAGTCTTCATACTTTCTTGCTTAATGGGTAAAACTGTGAAAACAATCAACACAAAGCTCTCACCAAGAGCCGAGAAACAGTTGACTGTTTGCATGATCGGTCCTTCTAGAAAGCATTAACACCGACGCGAGAGTGCTGCGGCGGTAATAAATTCATCCTCGCTTTGGGCTCCGTGACCAGCATGTGTGTATGCATTTGTCAAGGTAAATTCCTGTAAGCATATGGCAGAGGGATACCGGTTTTCACAAGTACACAAACCCAGCTGTCTATGCATCCCTCAGGTCCAGCTCCAAACCTGCCAAGTCATTTACATTAAGCTTCTGCACACAACCACCCAAAAAATAGATTTCCTGAAATACTCTACATCCAACATCCACATGACAGGCCTACAGGGTGCATAGATACGCACGCGTAATGTGTTGAGTGCTCGCCTAATGGCCTGCCGAGTTTATTGTTGGCCCTTGTGGTGCCTCCGCTTTCCATTCTTTATCCTTTTAAATGAGCGCTACCCCAGACGGGAGTAGGCAGATGCTTCAGACAATGCATAATAATGAGAAATCCCTCCCTAATACATCTTATAAAGTACAGAGTTGACTGTATGTTGTCAATGTTTCTCTCATCTCGAGCCAGATCAAAGCTATTAGCACCATCTGAAAAAAATAGAGCCTTATTATTTACGTTTTCTTGCAGATCCGGCCAGTACTCCCACAAGTAAGGGAATGTACACCCCCACACCGCAATATATCCATCTTTGGCAGGAAAAAAAAAAGTACATCGTTTAAACCACATGCCCGCAGAGGAAAGCTAATGTACACAGCAACCTCTTGTGGCTGTTTGGAGAATTGACCTCAAGTCAACAGAATTTGTCATGGGTTCATGTAATAGCACTAGTAGCTATAAAATAAGAATGTGTAGGGCCTCGAGGTTTCCAGCAGTTAATGGCTGACAGATTTCTCCAAAAGGAAATCCCTATCTGACAATCTCAATCTCTAAGTGCTTTCAGCAGACTCGTGACTTTGGTACTCTTGCTGTTCTGTTACACAATAAAAAAAATGAATAAAAATGAGGAATTAAGAAAATATTGCTAATGTTCTCATTGTAGCCAGACCAATTTTTTTTCTTCCTTTCAAATGTGGAACCACAGATAGATTGTGTGTGTGCATGTGCTACATCTCATGAATGGCCGCCTGTGTTTTAAGTTATTGATGAGGTGTGCAGCAGGTCTGACTGAGAGGTTCTGTTCATTACTTGTAAGGGAGCTATTCACAGGTGTGACAGCCCCAACTGGTGACTTTTCTGCACCCATGCAAATTGCTTCTATGGGCCCTGAACAAACATAAGAGAGAAATTAAGGTCGGTTATTGTTTGCCTTTGCAGAACAGCTCCAAAGAAATAACTTCCACAGTACACTGAAACATTTAGTGTGTTTGTGTAAGAAAGAGCTTGGTTTAAAGTGTTCAAGGTCCCCAAGCAGGCATGTTAGAAGGTTTCAAATCTCATAAATGGATGAGAAAAGCATCGCATCAAATATGTCACTTTTACTGAACATCATCATAAATTAACATGCCAAATAATTGGCAGCAATAAAGTGTGATTTCATTAAAAACAAAGAAGATAGACCAAAAAAAACCAAACAAACCAAAAAAAAAAGAAAAACTTGGCATAAGACTTACTCGCCTTGTGCCGATCAAAAATAAACGAAACACTTTATTCATGAGAAAAAGATGTCAATGAGAGTCTTTAAACATGGGTTAGTAACAAATAAATGGTCAAACTGAAGCTACGAGTCGATTCAGGTATTTTTAGTGAATCATCCATCAGCCTCTTATGCTCACATCGACTCATAGAGATGTTATGTTGCCAGAAAAGTAACCATCCTGTTAAAGTTGAGCATGCGGTCTGATGGTGTGAATCGTGTTCATCTTTTAAAGTGTGAAAGTGTTCTGTGTTTAAATCAGTCCTCCCTCTGTGGGATGCAGGTGATCTCTGCGTTTCCATCACTCGTCTCCCGCAGGCAGGTTTTCTTCAATCCTCTTAATGAACTTCATGCGGATTTCTGTCACACTGTCCCCTCTCAGAGTGTCCTGGGCAAATTTCACATCCACCGCCATCTGGACCTAAACCACATTCATAAAGATTTTGTTTTAAAAAAAAAACAAAAAGGAAGACAGACTTTTATCCTCATTTGTTCATTTTCCACTATTAAAGTTGTGGTCAGAAGTTGTATCTCATCATGGGCATGAATGTTCATCAGGTTTTATGTCCACAGCAAGTTTTACATTGTCATAGATTGACAAGGTGCTGACCAGGAAAGAAGCACCTGCTCCAAAATCAAGCAGCTTTCGGAAGAAAAGTATAATGTGAGATAAGACAAAGTTTGAGCTATGTGGCCACAATGACAAGAGATGTGTTAGGCTTTCAAATCTAAGAGCACGGCGCCTACTCAAGTATGGTGTTGGCAGCAAAAAAAAAGGAGCATCATGCACGAGTGAAGGAGGACAACTATCTCGAAATTTTTCTATTTCACCTAGAATCAAAATCTTGACTGTTGAAGGCTGGACACAGCTGGGTGTTCAACAAGACAATGATCCCAAACACACAACAAAACTGGTGTTGGAATGGATAAAGCTGGCCAACATTAACATTCTGAAAACTTCCCAAAACTCCACCCTGGGGGGGCTGTAGCTCAGGAGGTAGAGCAGGTCACCTACTGATCGGAAGGTTGGTGGTTCAATTCCTGGCTCCTCCAGTCTGCATGTCAAGTATCCTTGGGCAAGATACTAACCGATGCATCCATCGGAGTATGAATGTGTGTGAATGTAGTTAGAAAGCACTACTTGTAGAGAAAGTGCTCGTGAGAATGGGTGTGATTGGGTGAATGTGGCTTGTTGTATACAGCGCTTTGAGTACTTTGGGAGAGTAGAAAAGCGCTATATAAGAATCAGTCCATTTACCCTATTGGAAATTTGTGGACTACACTTAAAAGCCAGGTCTGTGCCAGAAAACCAACCAATTTAAATAAACTCTACCAATGTATTTATATATGTATTTGTTTGAGCCTGTGTGGATTAGAGGAAATCCAAAATAAAATTGGTAGTAGACATCATTAAAGATGTATGCCATCATTTTACGGCATAAACTAAATGTAACTGTGCACTGGAACCATATCACCATTGTTTCTTTATATTTTTCCATACATCCTATACACGCGGCACCTTAAAACTTCTGAGGTTTATCTTACCATCTCCAGGGCTCCTCTGAGGACGCCGCACAGAAGGTTGGAGTAGATGAGTGTGCTGTGGTTATCTGGCAACTCCACAAAGTCTACCAGTGGATTATTCTCGAGGATAAGGGAAAACTCATCTCCTGCAGGGCTCCAGTTGGTCACGCTTGGGGTGATTCCTAGGTACATTTTAAAAGCAACCTAATGAAGACCCCAATATTAACAACAGAGGAGAAAAAGGGAAAAAAAAACATTAATCATTTACAAATATTTTCTGATAAAGTCATCAGTTTTTTTGGCTTTTGTTCTTCTTTATCACTTTTTCATAGAGGGAACGGCAGGCTTTCTCATTTTCTGACAAATAAAATTTCAATGGCGCAAACAAAATCCCAGTTGCACGCTCCAATTCCAACATTAAGCTGGCCTGGGCAGATTTGCACTCATATGTAAAATGTTTGCTGTCCTTATTCCAGTTTTTAAACATCACTAGCCATAGAATAATAATGAAAATATGATCCACAGCTGTAGAAAATCTGTTGTGACCACATAACAGACCTCTTCTGCGTCTATTTAACTGAAGAATTGCTGAGGTGATTTCAGAGTTTAGCTAGAGGTCACGAGATATCCTGAAGCAGTCATTCACTGCACCTTCCAAACCGCTGTCCCATAGTGGTCCTCCATTTACAGAGCTGACCTCTCTCTTCATGACCACGAGCCAGGTCCCTGAGCTGGAGTGTTGTTACATCTGTGGAATGACTCCCTTTGCACGCAGATGTAACACCTCGAAAGCAACTGAAGAGGCTCAACGTGCCCGAGAGCCGCCTTCCTGGTCTGTCTGTGTCCTTTTGTCACAAGGAAGTCATATGGAAAAACTGACAGCCAGGTGACTTAGTATAAAACCAGACTCAGTTATGCAGCCCTGTTGCCAAAGCTGAACAGAGACCCATTTTGTTAACTTCCAGCTATTTTAACAACTATGCATGATTCACATATGAAAATAATTCTTATTTTTCTTATACTGGGCCTTGGTAAAGCACATCACTACATCTACTACACGAACAATAAACAAATAAATAAATTGTTCCTTTTAAGGCCTGTAACCTTCTAATTGGCTGCCGCTCACTACCAGAAAGTTTGAATAGCAGGTGGGTGTGGTTTCTGTGCTCACAGCCAGTATTTAGAGCCTTTGGTTCATAGGGATTACTCTTAACTTGTTACTTTGGCCATGACAAATGTGAGCGTCTATGATAGCAACAGCAAATATGTTAGAGAAAATAAGGAAAAGCTTAACAGGTTCTCTTTCAAAATAAAAGTCCAAAGATGGCAAACCAGAGATGTTTCACTGAATTTGCATCACATTTCACATCGGATCATTTCTACACACTCACACGAATGTGATTTTAGCATAAAGTTTAGAAATATGCTTCATTCTGTGTTTTGAGCTTTTCTTGTCTACTTACCCCTTACCCTTATCCTGACACTCTTTCACCCATCCTGTGTTAGGGTGTTTTATTAGAAATGTTCCCTCTAATCTGTCCCTTCTGTCCCTTCCTCCCTCTCCTATTTCCCTCTGTCTATCTTGGGAGAAGTCCATGGTCATGCTCTGATTGGCCTGGAACCTTCCAGTTACCTTAGCAATGACATCGGCTGTTTCTCGGAAATCCTGACACCTGCCGATGCTTGAGCGTGCCAGGAAGTCCTCGATCAGACGCACACCAATGTTATAACCCCTGTGGAAGTCAGAACGTCAGAGAGAGAGAGAGAGAAGTGGGTAAGAGACAAAGTCATGTTTTCTTTTTATATTAAAGGAAAAGTAGTTGGGGGGAAATGACAGGCTAACCTGCGGCAAACTGTAAAGCCAAGGCAGACAGCTTCAAATCCTTCAAAATATTTTTGGTTCATATACTTGCCAAATAATGACATTTCTGATTAAAGAGTCCAGACAACTTAACCTAACAGCAGAGTCTGAAGCCAATGGATGCATCCCAATCCTAACATGGTCCGTCTCTAACCAGCTGGATGGCATCTGGCAGATTGGGCAGTGCAGATTCACTGCCTTCTAAGGCCAGGTAAGACGAGCCCCGTCCTGACAGCTCAGGGTTACCGCACAGCCAGAGAAACAAAGTACATCCAGTCCAAAGGTCTGTCAGCATGACAGGATAATTTAAATTTCTTAAGTTAGAAACCAATCATTTTGTCTTAATCTTATTCTGGGGCGATCGTGGCTCAAGAGTTGGGAGTTCGCCTTGTAATCGGAAGGTTGCTGGTTCGAGCCCCGGCTTGGACAGTCTTGGTCGTTGTGTCCTTGGGCAAGACACTTCACCCGTTGCCTACTGGTGGTGGTCAGAGGGCCCGGTGGCGCCAGTGTCCGGCAGCCTCGCCTCTGTCAGTGCGCCCCAGGGTGGCTGTGGCTACAATGTAGCTTGCCATCACCAGTGTGTGAATGTATGTGTGAATGGGTGGATGACTGGATGTGTAAAGCGCTTTGGGGTCCTTAGGGACTAGTAAAGCGCTATATAAATACAGGCCATTTACCATTTATTCTGGGGGAGTACTGTCTCCTGCTTGGCATTCCTAAGATTCTTCTGTCTTAATATTAAATATTTGCTTCTTCAAAAGACCCCATCCAAAGAACTTACAAGAGGAGAAGCAGCAGTGTAAGAAATGAAATCCGATAAGACTACGTCTTTGCTCCATTTTGTGTCAAGCTATGTTATGAACTGAAAATAGGAAAACGCTTAAAGAGTATAATGAAGCTGTCAGCTATAAAGAGTCACCCAAGAGGCTTCAAAAATCCCAAAGGATGCATGATTGAGAGCATCCACTGAAAACCACAGGCTCAACATATGCGAGACAGAAGAACTGAACTTTGTTACAGATAAATACTCATGTACAGAATACTCGGCAATACCTTGTCATCAGCATTGTACTTCCTGTGATACGTTCAAAATTATGTATGATGTTATAAATTGTGTGTTTATTGCATTATGGCTTTGTGATGCACACCTGCACATCATAACAGTTATGTAGTGAGTTTCAGCGGCTTGGAATTATCTACCAGAAGAGCCAGGTTTATGTTTCTTAATGTATCAAATTAAACAGGCTGAATGATAGCACATACTTAATGGTACATAGATGAACTTATTAACTATAAATTAAACAAAGGGTGCCTTTGTTTTGACCTCAGATCATCAGATTGAGATGATCTGAGGTTTGGGACATGGTACTTAATCCTGCTGGAAAAAACCATCAGAAGATGGATACACTACACATTACTACATCACCAGCTTGATGCCGGACTGATCCATGCCTTCATGTTATTTAATAGCTTATCAAGCTTTTACGAGCTTAAAAGTCAGTTTTCTGTGTCACAAAAGTGGCTCTCTTTTTACCTAGCTAAATCACCGTGGTAACTTATGCTGAAGACCTGACCAGGTTATGTTCCAATTTTCAGTTTAAAATAAGCTGGATGGACCATGTTCGCACAGGTTTTTTAATTTGGTGCCAAATCTCTTTTACATTGCTGGAATTGCAGCTACCAGAACAAAACATTCATTTCACTTTCCTCTGCTGACAAAGTAAAATGATTTCCACATCTCCTTTGTTAGGCTACAGAACAGAAACCTTTAATGTTTAAATGGAACTAGTTCAAAGATTCAAGGCTCAAATGTGCCGCAGTCACCTTTAAAATAAATAGCAGCACATGGAACTGTTTATTTACCGCTGTGTGAAATAAATCCCAAGATTAATGTTCTTCAGTAGCATTCTCTTTGTGACAATGGTGCATTTTACTGGTATATTTTTAATCACCATTTTATGATCATTATCTGAGGATCTGTCTCTTATTGCAGTAGGTGATACTCACTTTGTGTGAAAGAAGAGTCACATGACCTGTAAAATCACTATTTTTATGTAATCATTCACATAGCAGAGCAGAAACCCAGCTTAACAGAAAGGTGGTAAAAAGCACTGTGGTGGCTATTTTCGGTGACTGGGGCTTTCGACTGTGTCAAGCCAGCTAACACAGAAAAAGCGCTGTGCTTTTGAACTTCTGCTGCTGTATCCCAGTGTTTGACACACCGTGTATTCACAGATGCTCTTCTACATACCTTGGTGGGAACAAGTGCTTATTTGAGTTACTGTTGCCTCCCTAACAGCTTGAGACAGGATAACCTAAATGAACTGAGGTGTGATTGGCTGATTAGGAATTTGTGTTGAAGGGCAGCAAATAGGTGTACCTCATAAAGTACCTAGTTACTGTTTAAGTGATGGAAAAGTTTACCTTCTGTGTTTCTAATTAAGTAATGCTTTTTTTGTTTCACACAGCAAGTGCATTTAACAGTATTTACACAATTTTCAACCGACAGCTGGGTGTGAGCCCCAAAAGAGGATTTGGCAAGTCTCGAGCTTAATTCAAAGTTTGTTATTTAAATGGTCACAAATTGAAGCACTAATGTCTGTCGGTTGTGCTTTAAAAAAAAATGCCTTTGCTGTATGTGGAGCAAATGGTTCGTTCAAAGACAGGAAAAATCCTGCTTGAAAGAGTACTCACATCTTATCCAGCTGTTTATTGACCTCCTCATCATTCTCATAGTCTTTACAAAGCTGGGTGACCAGGGCCCCATAAGTCAGTGTGAACAACTCCGAGTTCTAAAAAACAAACAAACAAAAAACCAACAGAAACCACACAGATCACATGTTATGTTTGCCACACACAAATCTGGACAAATGACAACCTTTTTACCAGCAAGAAAAGCCTATATAAAAATTTTTAAGTTAAATAATAATTTGGGGATGGGATATTTTTGAACATCTAGAAGTTAAACAGATCGTCCCAGGGCAGCTCCTAGAATTGAACTAACGTTTGATGCCAGCTTAGGATTGAATAACGTTTCATTAATATGTGGCACATTTTTCTATTGCTGATCTTTCAGTTTTCACACCAAACTTTAAAAGCTATACAGATCTAATGCTATGACCATAAAATAACTGTTAAGATTATAGCCACAGCTGACATGAATGACCTGTCACGGCACAGGAGCTACGATACCTGCTTGGAAAATAGTGTTTTAGCGTCGTTTTTAGAAAGGTATATTACAGTTTTAGTCAGCTCAGTTAATAAATTGCAAATTCATATACGTTCAACTGAAAAATCCTTTAAGAAATAGCTTTTAAATGTGTTTTTGTGTTTTGTTGTCATAGCTTAGCTTGTAGCTCCACTTCCTGTCAAAGCCAAACCCGGCATTAAGCAACAGTGAAATAAATGTTAAACAGGTACAAATATACCTCTTGTACCTAGCCACACGTGCAAGATAAATATGCATAATTTGGCGAGTAGCTCAGCTCAGAGACATGAGTGAGTTGTTAATTTAGCCTTACAGCCACGGTTAGCATCCTGCTAGCTAAGCTTGCTATGTTGCCATTAATCCTGTGGGAGTCGCCTACCATCTTCTTGCTGTCTGTTGCCCGGTTGGCTTGTCTGGACATTGTGACGGGTGTTACGGGCTTACACAGGTGGTGCACTCGATATTAATCCTTTATTTATTTGATTCGGGCTAAGCAGTTATTTCCGTAATCGCCTGTTTAAGTCGCTCTCGCTGTATCAAGCGTCATGAGATAGAAACATGAACTTCCGGTCTTACTTAAAAGTAAAAGCTTTATTGCGGGAAATTCGCGAGTAAACCATTGAAACTAAAGAAAACGGTGCAATGAGGAATAAAAAGCCTTTAAAATTACACTCTGTTGTTGCCGATATTTAGACAAATGTAGCCTCTTATGTATAACACCAGATAATACACTTTATTTTGAAAGAAACCCATTTTTTCCTACAGTTTTAGGGGTGTGTTTGACGCAGTTTTTGTTCAGCTGCTTATCTTACCGCCCTCTGGCGTCTTGGAGGGGAACCGAGGACCGCAAATTCTTGGTCTCAACAAAATCTTCCCATAATTGACCACACGATGGCGATATGGGCAATATATTGATAAATTGGGAGTTTTAAAAGCCTGCTTTATAAAATTGTAAGATTCCTTGACAAATAATTTAAACCTATGGTCGTTAAAAAAGTTTTTTCTCAATAAGTGTAGTGATTACTCTTGCTCATAACATAACTTTTAACTCTACAGATATTGTCCGTGTGTGAAAGAGAGAGAAAGTGAGGTAGAGGGAGAGGAAGAGAGAGGGAGAGAGAAAGACGGAGGAAGGGGGTTCACACACACAGAGAGAATATAGTAGTGATAGGTAACAGATGTGCTTCAAAGTCAGCATCACATTTTAAATCTCAGACATCACATGGCATCCTCTTCGTCCTGATTGGGGGTATTTTCACCTCGAATAAGCCGCATGCTGGTTGGTTGAAAGGCAATCATCCCATCGTCGTGAAGCAAACTCTGCGCTCCACGGCGAGGAAGAGGAAGAAGAGGGACGGCGGAGCAGATCGCCCGTGCTCACACTTTCCTTTTTTTTTTTTTTGTTAAGGGCTCGTTTGGCAATAGCCGGCACAGACCGCAGGAACTGTTGTGTTGGTGGTGGTGGTGGAGGAGGATGATGACGGGCAAATCTGTGAAAGACGTTGACAGATACCAGGCTGTCCTCAACTCTTTACTGGCGCTGGAGGAGAACAAATACTGCGCTGACTGTGAATCGAAAGGTAGGTGATTTCCATCAGGGTCATGTTTCCCCGGGTTTTGTGCCCGAGGCGCGCGCCCGGCGCTTGAATCGACCCTCTTTGATCGTTTACTACGCTGGAAAAAAAAATGCTGCACTGCATTCATCATCCCTCGGCCAATTGCATTGTACTATGGTGCAAAGACGTGGAGCCACATCCTTACACGGCTGGAGCATGGCATGCAGTTACATCATGCCAAGCTACCTCAAGTAATAGGATCTAAAAAGGGTTTAAAGGGTGAGAACTGCGTGGCGGGATGAAGTGAGAAAATGCGCTCATTAGTGAAAATGACTCCAGCTATCGCCGCTCAGAGATGGAGTTGAAGGCACCTGTGCTGACTTTGAGTCACCCTGAACACACTGTTCTTGCAGACTGGGAGCAGGCAGTGAAACCCAACTCTTAACAAAGAGGCACTGCAATGTTCTTACAACACTGAGCTGCAATTCTCAGTGATTACCTATATAGCAAGGAGACTTATTGAGTTGCTTGATTGTAGTGGAGCCAGGCTGTCTTTTTATACACTGAATCACCATAATCAGACTGTCAGGTGTTCTGTGTGTTCATTTGTGTGTAGCCTCAAGGAGGCCTTGAACCTTTATTTTTGCCATAGGGGTGGGTAAACACTGGTGTTTTGGTCGCAAATACACTCAGTCAGAGTCTTGAGTCAACAAACAGACTATTCAAAGGTTGCTCTTTATTTGGTTTTCGGATGAGCCATCAACAAGTTGATGAGGCCGTGGGGCTGTTTCCTTATGTTAGTTAAAGAGCTCTTGCATATTTTTCTGGAAAAGGAATGTTTTTGTTTACATGCATGTTGTGTGGGCCTTGTGGGTGGATTCTGTAGAGCATACAGCCGGTGTTGGGCTTATCGAGATCAACATCACTGACTCTAAATGTTTGAAAGGAAGCGCTGTGTGTACACAAATCACTGTAACGCAGGAGGACACCCTTGGTAAATACAAACTTTGAGAATGATATCTGTAGACAGACCCCAGTTTAAAATGGGAGTATTCACTATATATGCGAAATTACTGACCACTTGGCAAACATTAAAGGCAACCATCAGAAGATGGGCACACTGGGGTCATAAAGGGATGGACATGCTCAGGAACAGCACTCTAGTAGGCTGTGGTGATTTAAACGATGCTTAGTTGGTATGAAAATATTCCCCACGCAGGATGGATCCATGCTTTCATGTTGTTTCTAGCAAACTCTGACCCTAACATCCAAATATTGCAGTAGAGATCTCGATTCATCAGACTGGGCAACATTTTTACGTCTTCTGTTGTCCATGTGTGGTGAGCTTGTATGAATTGTAGCCTCAGTTTCCTGTTCTCAGCTGACAGGATTTACACCCAGTATGATCTTCTGTGGTTTGAAGTACATTTGCTTCAAAGTTTGTTGTGCCTTCAGAGATGCTGTTCTGTATACCTTGGTTGTAACGAGTGATTCTTTGTGTTTCAACATTAAATCTGTCTGGCCATTCTCCTCAAACCTCCAACATCAACAAGGTATTTTCAGGCAGAGAATTTATGGTCAATCTTCTGTTTACAAGGGGCAACCAATCAGATTTGGCTTGTCTCAGACATAGGAAGATCTAAATGAAGATAAATAAGGATTATTCTGAACTCTGATTCATGCAAAGCTACTTTAGCAGAGTCCAAGACTAAAAACACAGACTTAGTAGTGAGCATATTAGTATCCTTTTTTTATAATAATACCGAATTCTATGCAAAGTTTTGCCTGAATAAAAAAAATCTAACATCTATAGGCTAAACTGTATAGTCAGCTAAGTCTATACAAGTTCAAGTGTGTAATTAAAGCTTTAGAAAAAATCAGTTCCAGCTGTCAAGTCAGTACAGCACATCATCTGTCCTGGGAGGATGTTAATACTGTATCTAATTTGTGATAGACATTTTTTTCCTTTTAAAACACATTTGTACATTACTTTAGTAAGATGACATGTGACCACAAGGTCTTAGTTGTATTTAAACTGAATAAGTCACCAGATCTATGAATACAACAACGCAGGGTTTTGTTAATGTTCCTATTGCCTTTGGGTGCTCTTTTAAACAAGATATTTAGAAGTGATGCTGTTCGCCTTCAGGCAAACACACTCGTGACTGCTCAGTGGACAGTTTGAAAACAGCACAGTATGATTGGGCTCCTGCAGCTTATTTACATACTGTTTGAAGGCGCAGACTTCAGAAGCACAGAGAATAAATGATATCTTAGAAGATTATATTTGCATATGTGATGCTAATACGATGCTAATTTTATGACTTTTTACTCCCAAATGAGGCACATGTGGAGAGAGAAAGGGTATTTAAGTTAGCTACACAAGTTTGATTACTACTACGTTTCTCCTTTTTCTTGCATATTAAAATCATGGTCACAAAGGCTCTCTTGGTGTGAACTCTTTAGATTTTCAATGTAAGAGCTCGACATCCCTGCCAACCACACCCACACACACGAACAAAAACATGTTTTCTGTCAAGATTTCACACATTACAAAATCTTTGTACAATTTGCTAAAAGGGTGTCCACACAGGAAGGCTCTTGCAGCAATGTGACGAGCAGTGACCGTGGGATGACAGTAAAAATTTGAATTGTGGTCACAACAGGAAAAATAACCACTGGCGAGTAAGGGAATTAACCACCAATGGGTTTAAAGAAAATGACTGACATGTGACTGTGTGATTCATGAGTACACCCTGGACAGGTTGCCAGATCTTATTATTTTTGATTTTTAAAATATAATGTTTTGTTCCAAAATAAAAAATTTTCCAGTAAATATGAATACAGTTTTAAAGAACAGCAAATATTATTTTGTTATAAAAAGCTTTTATTTTGAAAGGTTACAAAGTCCTGGCTGACTCTGTGATCTGAGCTGATGCTCAGAGAGTGTTTTTTTACCTCTTTGCTGAGTAGTGCATTTCTCAAAACTGTAAGTACAGATTCCAGACTACACACTCGAGTCGTGCACAGCCGCACAAGTGCACACCTCAAGCACATTAGTGCCCTCCCCTGCCCTCTCTCTCTTATCAGGTTTTCTTTTTTATTTTTGGCCATATGGCTCATGATGGGGTTTGGTCTAATCTTGTTTGCACCTGATTGCCGTTGCACGTTCATCACCTACCTCTCTCCCTCCCTCCCTCCCTCTCTCAGGATGATCAGAGAGGAAGTGGTGTGGTGTATGGAGCCAAGAACGTGTTTATTCCAGCGAATGCAAACACACAACAGCAGCACTCTCAGACATTCCCCTGTCTATTATATACTGCGCCGCTTAACAATATCTCTTTCTCCGACTGTAGATTACTGCCTGTGCGCCGCAAACTTCCTGTCTCTGTCTGTTTCTCTGGGCTGAATGACTTTGTGTGCTATTTGTTTATTTATTTCTACCACTTCCTCATAAAGTCACACCCCTCCAGTAAATCCTTAATACTGCCAGGAAATAATAAAGAGACAGGGGGAGAGGCAGAGGGTTAGGCAGGGTGCATAATGTAGTCAACACTTCAACCTCTGGCTTCAGTCTCAAGGGGCTGTGTACATGTGCGTGCATGTGTGTGCATGTGTGTTTGAATGAGCATAAAAGCATGTCTCCCTTATTGTCTCTATTGTACTTGTGTTTACTCATGCTGGGCCCTGGTTGCTGTGGTGATATCACCTGATGATGCCAGGCTGTCTACCTCTACCATGAGCTCTCAGTCCCCTCCTCCCCTCGGACCCTTTTTAATCTCATCCAATGAGAAGTCAGCAGAGATTTCCATTCAGAGAAGAAGGTTATTGGACGTGTGTGTCGGTGTGTGTTTGTTTGCGCGTGTGTCCTTGGCTGGCACAAAGTACAGAGCCTCAGTACCAGAGAGAGGGTGGCACCGTGCTACATTGCTGTGCGCACAACTCTCTAATACACAGCGATGGCCAGATTAAGCTGCAAAGGGCTTTGGGACAAATAAGCTGCTGGGTCCCTTTTTAACAACCCTGATCCTGCTTTTACACCTGCAAATCGTATCACTGCGCAGGAGGACACACGCGTCTCGTGCTAGTGACAGCGTGACAGGATGTAAACATTAAGGGAGTCCTTCCTCAGCTGAGCTGTAATGTTGTCAGCTGCATGCTTCCTTACCAAGAAAAGGACTCATACCAGAAACTGCTCACCGTAGTGTTTTGGAGTAAATGGGTCACGATTTCTGGAAAAAGATGCTACTGTTGAGTTAGTAAGCAGTTTTTAACCATGTATTTCCATTATAATGAAAAGAAGGCACAGCTAACATCACCAAAACTAGTTAACTTTATTAACACAGAATATCAAAACAGAGGAAAAACCCATACATTTGCTTTTGGTGTGAACTATCCCTTTAAGAATGCTGAATATGTAAGCGCCAGCTTAGCAATCGCTAAGCAATAGTGGGAAGGAAAAAGTGTCGTTTTAGCAGGAAGAAACCTCCGGCACAACCAGGCTCAAGGAGCTGCAGCCATCTGCCATGACTGGCTGGGGGTGAGAGGATGGAGACACAGGACAAAAGATACACTGTGGAGGAGAGCCAGAGATTAATGATTAAATGCAAAGTGGTGTATAAACACAGAACGAGTGAAAAGAAAATCAGTCTGAGGCTGAGCTGGGCTCTTAGAGAGTTCTTGTACATTGAAACTTTGGCCATTTTTAACATGAGCACTGACCACTGTAACAATTTATAGGATAAAACATAAAGATATTGCCCCTCCGTAAGACTATCCTAAACACGACTTTTCTCGTGGCCCCTGAGTTGCCCGTTTGGACTGATTGGTGATTCAGCCTTATACAACCATGTAGGAAAAACACACAAAAGTATAATAAGGTCACACGTCAGTCTGCTGGGGTTTTTTATCTGTGAATTGGCCGCACAGGAAGCAGACAAAATGTCAGGAGCAGCTTAAAGAGAGCAGTTATTAAAAACCTAAAAATCATATAGCTGTGAGCTCCTCAAAGGTAAGTTATGTCACATGAATTGTGCTGTTACTGTTTCACCGGGTGATAAATTGGTTCTAAGGATGCGTTTTAGTTCTATAGATAGTGGTTATCTTAGTGTAGGGGATTGCTCTAATAGCTAAGCAAATAACACAGATGACTACTCAGCACAATAACCTTATAACATTTCAGGGGATAAAAACAATATGTGGGCAATAAGATTAAAAAAGACATAAAAGCAGGACTAAAAATTTGGACTACCTTACTCATCTTTTTATATGTAACACTGTTCGACCTCAATTACTCACCTGCAGGATCACAGTCATGATGTTTGCATGGTAACACAGATGGTGGGTGTGCCTTTTGTAAATTATCAATAGGTTCCATCTGCTTGGTTCAGATTGGGTCACTGGGTGGCTCCAGGGTATCTGGATTGGTTTAGATGCTAATGGGCTAGAGAGTAAGGGACAAAGGGGTGTATGCATGAGCGTGTGTTTTGTGTGGCGGCGGAGCAGGGCATGGGAGCCGCTGATGGCTGAGATGCTCCGTGGGATTAACTGGGTACATGCAGAGAGCACCATTTATCCTTGTGGGATGTAGGCTAATGGACCATATGTACCTGCTCATGAACAAGTGTGTATGTGTGTGAGAGTCGGTGGACCAGTGTATTTGTGTAACGTGTGCACCTGTGTGTTTGTAACTGTAAGGATTCAGACAGGGTTTTTAACAGAGATGTGTTTAAGATGAGAAGTTAATGACTAAGTCGCCAGAAATGGTATGGAAAAGCATTCAAATACGTGTGTGTAAATGACAGCGAAGTTCATTACAGATCTCTGTGTGCGCTCTCTGCTCGTCATACCCCCGTTACACCCCAGCAGGACGTCTAAAGTCCACCATTTGATGACTATAAAAATCCCCTCCTGCTTGTCTCTGTTTTTGGCTCTCGCTGTGGCTCTGCCTTCTCCACCCCTAATGTGCTTCAGCCTGCGTGTTTCACAACCATGACCACAGCCTTTTTTTTTATTTAATTATTTATTTAGTTTTGCCAGGGTGATTCATCAGTTGTCTCTGCTTTTGGATGCTTTTCCGTGTAAAAACTGAGAAAGGGACTTATTAGTCAGACCTGGAGAATTTAATTAGACCTTTTAAATGATGTTGGCATTTGCTCTTTTGATCACATCAAGAAAAGAGGACATGTATTCACTGCTGCTGGTGAACGGTGGAGCAGTCTACACTCACTGTGATGCCAGCCACAAAGAAAAAGTGATTCATAGGGATCGTTGGTTCAATCTTTTCTTCCCTTTTTAGACGTCTCCTCCACCTACTTCCTTGTATATCTGTTCAAAGCACCTGTAGGTGTGCAGTGCTGCCGGACAGACGCACTGCATATGGGTTCTTACTCAAGCATAGCATTGATTGGAACAAGAGAAGGCTGCTTCTCTGTGGTGTGCAGGTGTGATCTGCCTTAAATGTAGCCTTCATCTGTGTGCTCTTTCTGCTCCCCCGGCTCACCGGATCAGCGCACTCGGGTGCACACCTGAGGACCATGACTCCAAACATTCATAATACCCAGCTGGAAGCAGATTAAATCTTCGCATGAGGGGAGAAAAATAACAGGCAGTGTATGGAAAAAGGACTCTGAAGCCATGCTAGCAGCTCAGTTGAACTGTATAACAGCGCTTTTAGCTAAGTGCTAACGTCAAGATGCTAACAGTGACGGTGCTGATTTTTACTGGGTATGTTTATCGGTTTAGCATGTAAAGGCTGATTTGGACTTTTGTGGTGAATCTTTGTAGAGCCTATGACCTACATACAGTGGCTTGCAAACGTATTCGGCCCCCTTGAACTTTTCCACATTTTGTCACATTACAGCCACAAACATGAATCAGTTTTATCGGAATTCCACATGAAAGACCAACACAAAGTGGTGTACACGTGAGAAGTGGAACAAAAATCATACATGATTCCAAACATTTTTTACAAATAAATAACTGAAAAGTGGGGTGTGCGTGATTATTCAGCCCCCTGATTCAATACCTTGTAGAACCACCTTTTGCTGCAATTACAGCTGCCAGTCTTTTAGGGTATGTCACTACCAGCTTTGCACATCTAGAGACTGAAATCCTTGCCCATTCTTCTTTGCAAAAGGCCAACTTTGTGCGGTGCATGACTAATAGTTGCCCTATGGACAGATTCCCCCACCTGAGCTGTAGATCTCTGCAGCTCCTCCAGAGTCACCATGGGCCTCTTGGCTGCATTTCTGATCAGCGCTCTCCTTGTTCGGCCTGTGAGTTTAGGTGGACGGCCTTGTCTTGGTAGGTTTACAGTTGTGCCATACTCCTTTCATTTCTGAATGATGGCTTGAACAGTGCTCCGTGGGACGTTCAAGGCTTGGGAAATCTTTCTGTAGCCTAAGCCTGCTTCAAATTTCTCAATAACTTTATCCCTGACCTGTCTGGTGTCTAGATCCAATCGAGAATCTGTGGCAAGATCTGAAAACTGCTGTTCACAAACGCTGTCCATCTAATCTGACTGAGCTGGAGCTGTTTTGCAAAGAAGAATGGGCAAGGATTTCAGTCTCTAGATGTGCAAAGCTGGTAGAGACAGACCCTAAAAGACTGGCAGCTGTAATTGCAGCAAAAGGTGGTTCTACAAAGTATTGACTCAGAGGGCTGAGTAATTACGCACACCCCACTTTGCAGTTATTTATTTGTAAAAAATGTTTGGAATCATGTATGATTTTCGTTCCACTTCTCACGTGTACACCACTTTGTATTGGTCTTTCACGTGGAATTCCAATAAAATTGATTCATGTTTGTGGCTGTAATGTGACAAAATGTGGAAAAGTTCAAGGGGGCCGAATACTTTTGCAAGCCACTGTAAGTGGCCAACACTGTTACTAGTATTCATGCTTGTGCATGGTGCATTATGTGTTATTAATTATTTTGAATGCTGTACCAGCCATGACAGAAACATATTTCTCCGTTCCCTCATGTCCACTCCAGTAGTTTGTTACGGCGTTTGTTACATCTTAGGGTTTCAGAGGGGTGTGCGGTTTTGAGTTGTGTTACAGTGTAACACAGAAGTAAGCGAGGACAAGTGTTCCCTAATTGACAATAAATAGAAATTACAGCTGAATTTTAGTGTAATTCCGTTAATCAAGAAAGAAAAGGTGTGAGGTTGTTCACTGTCAATTACTAGTGGACATGCATGCTCCAGTCACATAGGTGGCTGGCTACCTCCCTTAAGCAGGGGTTGGGAATTAATTTTCCCAAGGGGCGACATGAGAAACTGGGACTGTTGTAAAGGGCCACACCAATAAACTTCTTCTTTTGGCTGCTCAAAGTGGGTTCTGTTTACTAAGGACCCACCAACTTTGAGTTACTTGAACAGAATATTGTCATTTTACACATTATGACTTCCTGATCAAACCTGACTAATTTATCAATGTTTACATTGCATATCATCCAGGTAAGTAAATCCCCAAAAGTTGATTCTGTTCATCTGGACGTAGCGTTTTCAGCGGGAGAAACGTTTGGTCACTCATCCAAGTGACTTCTTCAGTCTCAGCTGACTGCAGGTTTCCCCAATCTTATAAACCGTACATTTGCAAAATCACTGAAACCAGCCCACTGAAGGAACAATGGGCTGGGAGGGCACCTTCATCATAATTATGCAAATTCTCATGACCATTGATCAACAACCACTGATCAAAGCTCATTGATCAAAGACAATTGATCCATGGCCGTGAGTACCATTCACAGAGTTGGGGAATGGCTGGAATCACAGCATTGTAAGATGGCGAAAGATGTAACCTTAGGCCCCCTCCTCGATTCAGAGATGGTCTTTCCCTTTTCGTATGACTCTGCGCTCACACCAGCGTTCCTCCCTGTCCAGGATGTGTACATCCTTATCATTGAAAGAGTGTCCACTGGCCTGTAGGTGTCTATAAGATTGGGGAAACCTGCAGTCAGCTGAGACTGAAGAAGTCACTTGGATGAGTGATGAAACGTTTCTCCCACTGAAAACGCTACGTCCAGATGACAGAATCAACTTTTGGGGATTTACATTGCATAGTTTGTCTACCAGACGGCACTCTACAGCTTCCCTGCTGGCAACATAACAACCAAACAACCATCCAAGGAGAGTCAGACAAACGAGGCCAAATGAGTAAACAAAGAGTTACACGTAACAGATGTTAGGGAAATCTATGTTTTGTGTGTCTAAAGGGACAAAATACAAACGTATAGTGGTTGGGCTCTGCCTGTTAAAGCAAAGTTAAGCTATTGTAACGCATGCCATAATTTCGAAGACATTTCAGCTAAAAGCACAGACATCAGCCTCATAATGATGACTGAGAAGAGGTCAGGTCAGCTATGATTCATCTTCTGAACATCAGGAGCACCTAAACTATGTTTCATGACAGCTGATCTAATTGTTATTATAGACTCGCCTATTTTTTTGTAGAGACATCAGTCAAAACTGTGCATTGCTATAAAAAAAAAAAAGGAGAAACTTTTCAATATGCAAATGGAAAAAGCATTCCCACAAATCGCAGAAAACATGAGGGCAGAAAATAAACAGAAAGGAAGAAATGGAACTGGTGTGAAAGAGATATAAGCAGACAAAGGAGAACATGAGGGAGGCAGCCGTAGTGAGAAAGATAAGAAATGGCGGCTAGAGCACAGAGGGAGCATTAGAATAAGAGATGAGAAGGACAAACTAATTCCAGTGTTCAGGGACTTCAACACTATTGACAGCGTCTCTGTCTTTCTCTGTGTCTGTGTCGGCGTGTACAGTGGCTAAGCAGGCTTTGCAGAGTAATTCTACTATTATTAGCCAGTAGACAGCTAATGCTGCAGCTAGACAGTGAGGAAGACCAGTGCACATGGTGTTTTTTGCATTTGTGATTCGCAGTTTAAAAAGATGGAGAAAACTGAAAACTAACTCTTAATAGTGCAAACAGAATTCTAGTAGGATTCAAGAAGGAGCCTATTCATTGCAGTGTTTTTCTCAGAGGAAAAGAGGAAGGCGCTGCATGTTTTTCCCTTCTCAAACTCGACTTCCCCTTTCATTTGCATAGAATGGCCTTTTCTTAAGCTCTGCACAATGCCTTTATCTGCCAGAAGAGGAGAAATCCAAATCGAAAAGCTGCTCTTCCCCCTAGTGGCGTGAAGGCCACAGTGCACAGACCTGTGGCAGCAGGGTTGCAGGGACTCACAGCAGAGATGGTTTGGAGAAGTGGAGGTAGAGAGTCGCAGAAAGAGATGGAGGCAAGGAAAGAGGAGGAGGGAGATATGGTAAAGATGTAAGAACAGCACAAATATTATCTTTGAAGCTGAGTGCAGTCCCCAAAGAGGATGGTTGCATATCTTGAGCAAAAATAAATAAATAACGATCTCATCTATGATGTTTTTATTTCTTTTATGTTCTGAATATAGAAGAAAGATTTGCAAGCATGCTTTTAAGCTAAAACATATGCAGCATAAGCAATAAACAGGTCTCCACAAAATCTGAGTGGATCCATACGTTTGGCTCAGATCACAGTGCTCCCACACACACAGGCTCTTGATCAAATGAGTAATCATCCCTGCAGGTATCCAGGCCCTGAGTGTGTGTGATTGCTTGTGTGTGTGAGGTGCGTGTTTGTGGGACTTTGTACTCCTCCTCTCGCCTCTCAGTTATGTAGGCTAACTCTCGTATTGGATCCTGTTATGTGTTAGGCCACCGCATGACTTACACAGGATTAGATGTGCTCCCTGCTGAGTTCAGACTCATAATTGAGGTTTCAGACTTGTCTCTTTATAATTGGTCTAAAATTAATTGTTTTTTTCCCTCATGTTTCTCTAGTCTACTCACTTAGCCCTCTTTCTTGTTTAACCTAAATCTCTTTTATACGTTTAGCTTGGCTTATCACCACCTCCTTGCATCGCTCCTCTGCGAAGACTCTCTCCTCTCCTCTAAATTTCATTCCCCCCGTTGCTCTTCCAGGTCCACGATGGGCATCCTGGAATTTGGGCATCTTCATCTGTATCCGCTGTGCTGGTATCCATCGAAACCTGGGGGTTCACATCTCCAAGGTCAAGTCTGTCAACCTGGATCAGTGGACGCAGGAGCAAGTCCAGGTCAGTGGTCTTCACTATGAAAGTTTCATAACCACTAAAAAACCCAAAAGCTTTTAAATATTGGGTTAAATATTTTGAACTGTCCCTGATTATTAAACGCTATAAATGTTGGCTTTCTTATTTGTTTTTTGGTTGTCTGTTTGTTTTTCAAGTTTCTCTAATTAGCTTAACTGACACTAGCCTGGCTCAAATTTCCTTGTATGGTCATTTCAGACTAGAAGGTGGCTTACAAGGCATGGGTTCTGTTTGTGGAAGCCAAGTGAGGGGCATCCAATCAGAAGAAGGTTGTCTATTAAGGAGTGGCACATTAAAGAGACAGCTTATTTCAGATAGAGGATAAACTAAGGGGATGTATTATGACCCAGTAAAACATGTGTAATGGGGGGCGGGGCGGGGGGCGGTATACTGTGGATATAATCCAAATCACAATCAATCAATTAGCTTAGCATAAGATCGAGAAAAACCACTACTGTTCACTTTTAAACTGGTTACTTAAAAGTTGAAGTAAATAAGATTATTGTGTTAATCAGTGAGTTTGTTTTAAAATGGTCAGACATGTTTGGCTGACTCTGTTTTGAGTCTTTATGGTAAAGCAACACAAATGAAATGTGCTGGTTATATCTTTAGATTTTTAAGTTAAATTTTAAAATAGGTGGTATTGTTCATTGCATAAGACTGTTAACAAGAAAACACCTGTTTTCCCAAAATTCTAAGCTGTTGCTTCTTTTGTGAAAATCTTTCAGAAAGTAAAACCTTTAAATAAAATAGATTTCCATGCAATATAGAGATGGATAGAAAATAAACAACAATATAATTTTTTGTAATTTAGTAATTTTATTCTATGTATATATGCTTATTTTATCTGGTAGTTGGTATTTTCACATACAGTATAACTGACGATTTTCCACCTCCGAGTAGCCTCTTTCTCTTTAGTATGCAGCTCATCTCGTCTGGTCTGATAGACAAGACAGTCAGCGTGATGCTTCTCAGTGTGAGGGGATTTCTTTGGTCAGCACTTTTTCTTTAGTTCTCTACAGCTCTCACTGTAAGAATCCTGCTTTTTCATATAACCGCACTTTAACAAGGACACCTTGGATATTGCATTTGAACATTACTAGATTTCTTTGCAATGTGTCAGTTATTTTGTTCTCCGTTGGTATCCCCAGTGTGTTCAAGAGATGGGAAATGCCAAGGCCAAACGGCTCTACGAGGCTTTTTTACCCGAGTGCTTCCAGCGTCCCGAGACAGACCAGGCTGCCGAGATCTTTATTAGGGACAAATACGAAAAGAAGAAATACATGGATAAAGTCATTGACATCCAGATGCTCAGGGTGAGTCCACACAAACAGATCCACGTGTTTGTTCTTGTGTCTCCAGCAGAATCTGCAGAACAGGTTTGGAGAGTGAATTTCTCTTACTTTCCTGCTACCCTCGACCAACCTTGAGTGTCATCAAACAAAACCACTTCTTTTCTTTGTGCAGAAAGAAAAGAGTTGTGACAACATCCCAAAGGAGCCAGTTGTATTTGAGAAGATGAAATTGGTAGGTGCATCATTCCATGTTCATATCATAGACCAGAGATTCCATTCTGGCCTTTGTTATCTTGGTTTTGTTTATTATATTGTTAAGTTGCTAAATTGATTTAAAAAAAAAATCAAGAGGCAACCAAAGTCTAATGCAGTAGTAGTCAATCGTCGCAACCACACTCCCTGTCTTCAAGCCTGAACAAGATTTTTGAAAAAAGCTAACCCCCAACCGGTTGCCAGAGATGGTTGCCCCTCCCTGAGCCTGGTTCTACCAGAGGTTTCTTCCTGTTAAAAGGGAGTTTTTCCTTCACACTGTCGCCAGGTGCTTGGTTGGCACCGATAGGAGGTTGTCTGATTTTTGGGGTTTTCTCTGTATTTTTGTAAACTCTGTACCTTACAAAACAAAACAACTTGAGTCAACTGTTGTGATTTGATGCTATATAAATAAAATTGAATTGAAGTGATATAAACATTTTAGCATCTGGACAGATGATGCATATTGTAGAACATTCTTGTTGAACTTAATTATCAAATACAGGTAAATCCCTGTATTTGAAAAGGCGTCAACAAAAGGCAGAGAAAAGCTGGTAACTTTTATTGTGGTGACTTTAATGGAACAGTCATTTTATAGCACTAGTGAGTGTGAAGAGTAAAAGAATCGGCAGACAGACTCATTCGCCAGTGCAGAATTGTTGCATTAATTACACTGATTTTCTCTGTTGTGACAGAAAAAGGACGTCAGCCCAAAGACAGATTCCCAGTCTGTCACAGACCTGCTTGGACTAGGTATTCTGCCTTATGCACCTGCACGCATGCGCTTACACTAACACAGAGTCCAAAAAATTTCCACACCAGGAAACTGCTGTCTTAATATAGAACTGCTTTATGTTGCAAGTCTGCACCTAAAAAGCAAATAAACATGCCAGGCATCTATTTTAGGACAGAAAGCTGAATCTTAATTAGATGAGCTGCTTTGAACGTGGATACCTGAAACGGTTGTTATCATCATTACCTCTATTAGATGCCCCAGCTCCAAGCCCTGTGGTGTCTAATGGTGGAGGATGTGTTCCAGACAGTAATGAGAGCCCAGTGGTGTCTAACGCAGCCCTTGCACACTCTTCCCTGGATCTCTTCAGCTCCCTTGCAGCCCCCTCCCCTGCTTCTTCTACAAAAAGCACGGTAGTAGACAACACACTGTACATGCTATAAGCTGCTGAGTTTTTATTTGCGTACATTCAGACAGACTTTCATCTTTGCCTTGTGTCTGTCCAGTCTGTTTCCAGCACCATGCCTCAGAGCAGAGTGACTGCCTCAGTGCCTGAGAATCTGAGCTTGTTCTTAGACGCAGCACCCAAAGCAGAGGAGGGCACTGTCAAGAAACTATCCAAGGACTCCATTCTTTCCCTGTACGCCTCCACTCCCTCGGTACATGCCAGCAGTATGGCTGCACATGGTAAGAGTTTATAAGATTTCTGTCAGATGTGGTCCAGATCTGGATGTTGACACGGTGATAGTCTGCTCATCGTTATTGGTGTCTGTGATTGCTCTCAGCAGGCTTGTACATGAACCAAATGGGATATCCAACACACCCGTATGGTCCATACCATTCTTTAGCCCAGGCGGGGGGAATGGGAGGCACTATGATGACATCACAGATGGCCATGATGGGGCAGCAACAGAGCGGGGTGATGGCAGTGCCACAAAACAGCATGATTGGAATTCAGCAGAACTGCATGATGGGGCAGCAGAATGGCTTAATGGGCGCTCAGGGTGTCACGGCTCAGCCTAGCAGCGTTGTGCCGTCGCCCTACATGACAGGAATGATGGGACAGCAGCAAACTGGAATGATGGTACAGCAGCAGAACAGCATTATAGGACAGCAACAAAGTGGGATGATGGGGCAGCAGCAGCAGGTTGGGGGTTTGCCCGCATTACCCCAGCAGCAGACTTATGGAGTCCAGCAAGCCCAGCAGCTACAGTGGAACATCAGTCAGGTGTGTGTTTGTTTTTTGGGGTTTTGAAAGTTGTGAGAGGAGTGGATCCGTTGCTAAAGTTCATTTTGTGCCCTTCAGATGACTCAGCACATGGCCGGCATGAATCTTTACAACACCAGCGGTATGATGGGATACAGTGGTCAACAAATGGGAGGTTCAGCAGCTCCAAGTTCGGCACACATGACAGCGCACGTGTGGAAATGAGCTTGTCTATCTGAGATTCGATGGAGCGCCAACGACCCACAAAAGGAGAAGAGAAACGACGTGGATCAGACTCTCCATTAAACATTTTCTGATGCAAGGGAGGAGGAGGAGGAGACTGAGGTGGAGAAGAAGAAGAAGGTTTGAGAAACCACTACTACCTCTCTCTCTCCTCTCTGGCCGCGCTTCCTCTTGCCGTCTCATGCATAGCCATGTTCTGCAGATTTCCATGTTTGCCTTCAGGACCTTTTCATATGACGACTACGACAAGGCGGTTCTGAGGCCACTGGTTAGGACTCCAGAGCTTTCTTTCTGCCCAGCCTTTATGAGAGAGAGCTTGTGTGCAGAAACATTATGAGGGTATCAAGCAGCTGCAGAATTGCACTGTTTCATATTTAATCAGATGGCACTGGGGTTGGCATTGGGGTTAGCCTAGCTTTAAAAGCTCAAATAGACCGAGATATATAATCTGGCAACCTAAATAGGTGGCTCATACTTTACGCCCTACATTACCAGTATTTACCCAACTGATGGGGCGACATTTAGTGATGATATATACAGTGGCCCTGAGAGGTCAAACACACTGCTGCCTAATAAAACACCAGCAAAAATGAAAAATGGTGCAAAATCACACAAAAAATAATTGAAGTTCAATAAAACCCAATGGAAATGGAAAGAAAAACACTGGAGAAGCTAACAGAAAAAAACCAAACAAAACACAACAAAAATGTTTTTGGCTAACAGCTAACAGTAAACGGCTAACAGCAACCATGTACCTACAGTGTCCATTGTGTTTTGTCAGAATTTTTTTTTCTATGTCCGTTATGTTTTAATCAACTTCTGTGGTGCTTTTGCAAAATGTTAATGTTTTGCTGGTGTTTTCTACAGTTGCAGTGCATGTGACCTCTCAGGGCCACCGTAGACATAGCTACATTTTAACAGCAGCCATATTTGCAAAGTGTAGCAGCTACAACTTTATTCAGCCAATTTCAAGTTCGAGATTTAGAGCTTTTCAAAAGTATATTTTCACATAAGTGAGATGAGCTGCTGCTAATTCACTTAATAATCATTAAAAAATATAAAAGCTAGGCTAGCCTAATAGTCCCTTCATGCTGCATGCAGAAGACAAATACGCATAACCATTTTTAGCCACATATATCTAGAAATTCTACTCATCTAACAATATTTAATTCAAGCAACAAATCCTACCTACACAGCCCGTAATATTGATGTCTTCATCTGAATATCTAGAGGGCTTCTTTTAGAATCTTTAATCTTCAAATGTCAAAAGTCCAAAACCATATTTTGGGAGACCAAAGATCAACACTAGCTTTACTGTAAGTGGACAGTATTCCTGTATGCTTTTTCCTGTTCAACCACTTAACTAGTGATTAATAGAAAAAAAAACAGCAATTCAGCAGTCCAGCATCACTGTCTTCACTGTGCTGTTCTTTCACCAAGGGTAGGACACTTAAAAAAATAAAAAATAAAAAAAGAAGAAGAAAGAAATAATTTTGCATGCAGTGTCATCAGCGCCCGCACACCTCCAGTTAAGAATCTGCCTGGTGCATTAGTGGCCTCAAATAACGTTGAATGTCTGTAAATAGGAGGTGAACAGAGAAGTGGGAGTAGAAACGGAAAACTTCAAGGTGAAGGTCAGCCGGGTTTCAGATGTTTCCACTGAATTGCATGAAAAGAATGTGTATCTAGCTCTGATTGTATGTACTGTACTGTATGTTTGTTAAGATTTGCGAATGTGTCTCTCTGAATGTTTCTCCCTCTGACAAAGTCTTTGATAAAGACTGACAAAAAAACAATAAAAAAAATGGGTAAAACATGTGCTCTGAATGTGATCTCGGTTGACTCGTTTGATCGCGCGCACTTGTGTTTCGATGTGTTTTTGTTTTTTATATATTCCTCGTCTAGAAACGTGCACCTTGTGTCTCTCGAACGTCTGTGCTCGATGGCATCCTGTGGGTTTCCAGTTTTGCTGTAACGGCCTCACCTTTACGTTGGGGGCAAACAGTGAGCTGTTGTTTTGTTTTTTTCTTTTTGAGAGGGGATGAGAGTATTCAACAAGCTGGCCAAACCACATCGTGAAGCATAAAGCGATTGTACATCCGCAATCTGTCACATCTGTTTTAGCTGATGCTTGTACGCTTCTCCCACACAAACCATCTCTGTGCCCCGATTTCTCTTAAAAGTGTTGCTAAATCTGCCTTTTCTGATGAATGCTTATGGAAATGCTGTGTTTCTGTTATTTTAATTTTATTTGACACTTGTGTTAAGCTGGTAAGATGCTGCTTTTAATGTGAGTGGCAGCAACATAGGAGGTGCCTATGTGCAGCATATAAGGACTTATTTCACAACAGTGTGACAGCAGCAGTCACCTTCTCCACTGAGAGCAACATTTATATAAGAGAGAGCACATCCAGCACAGCAACAGCAAATCTGTCAGTCAACAAAAGCTTCTGGAAAGGCAATGCAAGTCCACCTCTGTGGACGCTAAGGCCTCACCTGAGCTTTTCCATTTGTGATCAGGCTACTTTTTTTTTTTTGGTCCAATATTTTTTCAGTGAAATAAAAACGAATAAAGGAATGTAACTTTGTACGTACTTGTCGATCAAGATACTGTATATTTTAATTCTTTATCAGAATATCGCTGTATATTATGTTTCTTAAACAACATGTTCTGTATATTAGTTTTTCTTTTCCACATGCTTTGCCCCACTTTACACAATTTCAATAAAATTTAACAATGTATATGTGACATATGATAATTGTCCCCGTGAAAACATGCAAATAAATATTGTTTTCGTTAAATTTTATGTTGTTTTGTTTGTTGTGTTCATTGCTGGGCTTTGTCTTTAGTCCCTTTTCGTTATTTCTTACACTATTAAACCACGCAAATGCCTGTTCACACGATTCTTCTGCATGAATTGTTTGCATTCTGCAGAAAATCGCCTATTCTGCTTGACTGCTGTCAACAAAAAAAGGAGTGGCTGCACAGATGTTTAATACTACTGTGGAAGTTTGTTAGTAATTTTTTTCTGGCCTCATGTACAGGTCACAAAGGTCACGAAGCTCAAGGTAGTTTGAGTATAGACACATTAATGTTGCTCTGCATGTGCATGACTTAAACAGTAGTAAATGGTTTCCTTGTAGGCTCTCAAAATCAACTAAAAGTGCAACTGTGTAATACTTTAAAGCTTGTTTCTACTGCCCACTAGTGGCCATACATGTTCATGTGTGGCTGACTCATATGCTTTGTTGTGTGGCCTACTTCTTTGTCCATTTTAATCTAACTGAGACCATAATTTATAAAAATGAGCATCTTGTTGTATTAAAAATGTGTGAAAGCAGCAACTGAGGCCATATAACCAAGAGAAAGGTGTTTGCTGAGGTCATTAATGGTGTTTTTTTCCTCATAGACTTTTATACGTTTGACTTCTTTTTCCATAGGGAGGAGGTGCCCCCTGGTGGCCATCGGAAAGAATGCAGCTCTTCTTTTACGTGACTTGAACAAAGATTCATCAAAGATACACAAAGAATGCACGACCTGCATTAGAAAAGTGAAGACACGGAGAATGAATGTCTGTGATTCAAATAAACTTTATTGACTTTGCGTCCAGATGTCAAAGGGCATGCAAATACAGGCTTCTGAATCCCATTGTTTTTTTTCCTTTTCTCCTCAGTTTGGTTCTATTTTCTTACAAAACTACGTGCACCTTAAGTAATCAATTTTGCAGCGTACAAACCACAAAAATACCAGTTTTACATTATCAAATACTGCACATAGAAAACATTTACAAAGCACAGGTATAAAATTACAGCTCCCTTTGTTTTGTTTTGTTTTTTCCTTCATCTTTGCCATAAACCACATCCTTTCATCAGCCAGGCAGCTACGCTATCCTTCGTTTTGCTTCTTGGTGGAACGTTTAAGGCCTGTTCAGAAAAGACAAACCCTCATTTACCAAAACAGCTATTCCAATTGAACTGGGATGATGAATCCGTAATTTGCAGGGAAAAAGAGGCATCGAGTCTACTACATGTGCTTTGGGAATGTGATTGTGGTCCATTTAAATATCAGTTAAACCATTAGTTTGGGTTGTGTTCTGTGCTTTCCTAGGCTTGATAAGATAAGGTTTGCCTTGATAGCAGGGAGGGGAGCTACTATGGCCCTAATACAATCTGACAGACGGCGAAAAAGGACAGAAAGGTTACAAAGCAAAACTTGTGCTGTGATCGCTGACATAGACGTGGATGAAGACAAACGAACTGAGGCCGTCAGGTCAACGGCAATGTCTGTGTTTGTTCTCATGGACAGCTGTAACGCTGGCAAATCAAACACCTGGAATGCATGCGTCTGGAATGCAACGTCGAAGAGAAAATTAAACTTGTTGATCACGAACTCTACTGTCATACAGCAGTAAATCACAATGCACTGCATGCTTTGTTAAATTTATCCCAGCGCTTAAATTTATGGTTACACTTTTATCTTATTTATGGTAGCTCAACTGATACCAGTGTTGTGCCAAAAGCCAGAAAGTGATTTCTGATGTTTCCATGAGTTTCTTTGATGTCTAATATCTTTACTCATATCGGTAAATAGACTGTAGATGTATGAAGGGGTCAAATATGAATAAAGAAATAACTGGTTTTTCATTGCCTTTTGGTCCCTTATAGTGTGTTTCAAGAACTGTGATGTTGTATTTGACGCCCTCTCGGCCAGATCTCTCTTGAAAAAGACATTTTTAATGTCAATGAGACTTTTTACCCGAATATATAAAGGAAATATAACAGTCACTTTGCCAAAAAACCTGATTCAAGCTTCTACCTTGTGAAGGGGAACTTCTTTCTGGCTCAAAATGACTTGATATCATTCATGAGAAATAAGTCCGATATATTTTTCACACAAATTAGGCCAATCACTTTTTGGGCGAATACCGGAAATCACTTTCTGGCGCCACATGCTCAGCTCTGGGGTCACGAGAGAGAGAGAGAGAGAGAGAGAGAGAGTGAAGCCGTGGGCGAAGGCGCCCACGACAGCAAATGCTACAGCCAATGTTTATTGCCAGAAGAAAAACATCATAAAATGTAAGGCTTGGCTCATGCTACTGCAAGATAACAGTGTTTTTAATCATAAAAGTTCTTTTGCATCTCTCTGGATGCTGTTCTGGGTCTGATCGCCCCCACCGCTGTCGCTTGTTGGTCTCATCGTGATCAAACCATCATTAAAGGTTAAATACAAGGTCAGAAATGCAAATATCAGAGTAACCATGCGGCAAATATTTCCTAGATCAAAATACAAATATAATAATTCCATCAGCTTGATAGACAAAGGGTTGGTGGCGGGGGGAGGGCAAACCCTTCTGCTCAAAACCCATCTTGGCGATTGAAATAAATAAAATAACCGCATCTCGCCAGACGGAATTCATGCTTGTTTACAAACACAGAGCTGTTCCTTTAAAACACAAATCATAAGACATACAGTATTACAGTACAGGAAAAGTAGGGGCCGCCTGATTGGGTGCAGGCGGGGTCCCCGGAAAGTCTCCAGAAGAGACAGTATAGCAAACAAGATGACGAAAAAGAGTTACACTCCTCCTCGGTGTTAGGGTTTAGAAATACATTCATAAAACTATACATATACACATAGAGAACTTCGGTACAATATCTCAAGCAAAATACATTTGTTCAAAACTTTCAGCTGTGTGCTACAAGAGTGAAGCAACGTCTCCTACGCAAAGTAAGGCCATTGTAAACTGAACAAGCCCTCGTTTTTTTGCAAAAAAAGCTAAAAGGCGGGTTTTGCCCACGCTGTCCTCCTTCTCTGAATAATACCTCTGTCCTTAGAAAAATAAAATACATATAATACTATATTTCGATATAGTGCACAAACTATGACTCAGGTATGTGTTATTAAGATGCGTTACACACAATACATTTTTTGGGTTAAAAAGATGCTTTTTTTATAGCAAGTTTGTGGGGTTTTACATTCTGAGCATTGGCAGCCTCTCCATTCAAATGTCACCTGAGCCGTGTCGACTTCATGCATCTGGACACCTTCACGTTGACAAAAAGAAAACGAAAACAGTCTATGCGTCACTCAGCTCCACAAAAGCACGAAGACTGGCAACCTGCTTGATCTCCGTCCCGTCATCCCTGCTGCTAATGAGGCTTCGACCCCCTTTTTTTGTTAATTGTGTGTCCAAATAAATCAAATGACCTTGTGTGAGACAATGCACAATGATCAGGTGACACTACAGTTTATATATAATTTTTTTTTTCTTTAAATGTAAGGTAAAGAGAAAGTTCAAAGTTAATGTTGGCGTTCATATCTGAAAACTCTGATCCACTCACACCTTGCTGCCCTGTCGCTCATTATGCATCACACTAACACACTAAATGCATCTCTCTAAAAGACATACACCCGCACTACACTTTAAACAAAGGCAATATTTAAAACTTATCCTCTAGGTTGCAAGAATCAAAGGATTTGGGCAAGTTTTGGCTAATCCTGCCTTTCTTATAAGATATATAATACATTTCTTTGCATCTATTCAATCATTAGAATGGGTAATGCTTTGAGGATGATTGATATATAGCAAAGGGACACACATACACACGCAGTCTCATAAAAGCTCCACACATTTTCAACAGTATTTTGATAGTTTACCAAGGAGTGGAACAATCAGCAGGGAAGTTACACAGATCTATAAATTTCATTATCTTGTTTTTTGAGGATTCTTATTCCTTTTTTTTCCATATTTGTATAACATGCCAGCTGTCCCAAGAAAACAAATCAATACATGAAATTACTTCCTAGGCGGGACCATACAAGTACAGATCCAGCAAGGAATAGCTCCGAACCATAAAACAAATGACAACACCTCTTTAACAAAGAAAACATTTTGTATACATATGATAGGAGGATTAAAAATAAACATCATAAATCATCCTCCCAAAAATTCAAGAATGCCAGATATCCCTTTAGTTTATCCAAAGTTCAAAAAGCATTGAAACGTGAATTGTGTTGTTCTGAGGTGCTGCGAGACTAAAAAAAACCTCGCATTTTCCCTTTTTTTTTGCAGAAAGATGAGGAGAGAGGAACAAATGAGGTGGTGATAAAAGCAAATTCAGAGCTCATAAACACGCAGAAGCTTTTAAGAGAGGAACTCGAGACTGTGTCTTTGCACCTCTTCAAAATATGAGCTCTGTTAGCGCCTTTGCCCGTGTTCATGTATGAGAAATATATACAAGGATTGATGTTGGTCAGAAAAAAATAAAATAAACCCTCCCCCCCAGACATCTGCACCTTAAATAAACCAGTAAGAAAGCAGTAGCTTAATTTGGATGCTAGTCCCTCTGCTGCCAGTGAAGACTCCATTATCATCACACCTTTAACTGTTTTGTTGATTTTTTCTGCAAACACCCATATAGTTAGTGCAAAGCGGACTCAGAGGAAATGTAAATGGGAAAAGGTGGCTGAACAAGGTTAAAAGCCTTCAAGAAGTCTAAATCCGGCAGCAGAAGTCACCTGGATCAGCTGTTCTAGTGCACTCGACTTACATTTCCATGCTGCAATTCAAAACAATTGTGCAGCGCAGTGTGACCAAATAAAAATGCAAACGAAAATAAAAAGAAGAAGCAGTCAACCGCTGCGTGCTCCGCGTGAATATTTTACAGTAAAGTGCTATTTAAAGAAAACGCAAACACGCCGCCTGACGGGAAATATAAAACGAGAGTGCTGGAAATGTGTCACTGCCACGTTTGCACCTGAAACAAGTAAAACCACCATATGGCAGGTACGCTAGTAAATGTAGTGCTGACATAATAGTCGGCTATCGCAAAGAAATTCAATTCACACTGACACATTTAAAAGAGGTTTAGTTAGCGTCAAAGGGAAAGTTAGGAGGGTTAAAGGTTTCACAAGCTGTGCGCATGTTAATGTTTCCGGTGTTGTCCCAAAAAGTCATTCCCGTTGTTCCTGTGTGTTTTTTATGTATAATCTCTTTGCTTATATTGGTAAACAGACTACAGAGTCTATTGGATTTCTGAAGGGCTTATATACAAAATGAAGAAACTACCTGTTTTGAAAGCTTCTTATCATGATTGTGTATTATTTGCACCTACATTATAATCAATCCAGTCTCTTCTGGCTTTTCTAAAACATTTATGCTATATTTGTTGCAATTTCTGTTGCCCTCTTGGCTGGATTTCTATTACAATAAGACATTTATAATGTAAATGACACTTCTTAGCTAGATAAATAAAGGATTTATAAGAGTCACTTTGCCAAAAACTGAATGTATCTTGTGACAGGAATGTTGTTTGTGGCTCAAAAGGACTTGATATCATTCATGAGAAACAGGTTTGACATATGTTTCACAGATTATAGGCCATTTACAACAGTTTATTTTTTGGCACAACACCGGCTACATTTGATCGGAAAAGGAGAGGTGCAGAGGCACGCCGGCCATCTCCCCACATCCCTCATCAAGTAGGACGGGGAAAAAAATGGGGAACTCAACTGGAAGCTGGAACAAGTCCAGGTGCTGGTAGAGGCCCTTTCCCCAGAATACGCGAGGACGGGCTACAAAGCGGTCACATTTCTCCGAACGCCTAAGGTGAAGGCAGGGATCATAAATGTGTTTGTCCGCTGGCTGGCTTATTTTGTTCTCGTCTTCTGCAGATAGCGATGACAGCCAACCCCTTCGCTCCGCCATCACCACAGCCCTATCCTTCTCCCCAACTCAGTGCGGTGTGCTCCCTTCTCGGCACAAAATAAAGCAGCACTACACTGCTGTCACATTGGTCAAAGCAAGCTAAATGAAAAAGGTTTAAGCACTTTAAAATGTCTCGCAAGCAAACATGCAGAATGCAGCCGACACATATATATAAACACAAGTAAGTTTTTAACTATATATCTATTTTGATATATATATATCTATATATAAACTCTGCCCTGTGAAAATTATAGAATAGCAGTGTTGCTACCTCACATAATAGCCATTATGTGAATATCCGAGCCTGTTATCCAGGTATGTGTATGTGTTTGGCCTCCCGTGCCCAGCTTGTGTGCGTGCGTGTGTGTGTATCGTCATTTTTTTTTTTTTTTTTTTTTTTTGTATTACATCTAAGTCATTGACTCTGCTACATATCCATATTTTATATTGTATACTAGTTCACCTACTACTTATAATAGTAATATTAACAACAATAACAATTGCTTTGGTTTAAAAAATAAAGTTTTTTTTTCTTAGTTTGGCATAGAGAGTTTAGAAACTGGCATCAGGATGTGCCCCGGGATGAGCTGTGCCACGGAAAATCTTGGACTGCAGAACACCCGGTGAATCCTGGTTTTCGTGGTATGAGATGTTGGAAACAGGTGGGTGGAAAAATGCTACATGTTCAGGTAAATTACACCTTCTCCTGTTTTGGATCTGCTAATCGTTTTGCCAGTAAACACTGAGCGGTGGGTGAGAGTGTGAACGGACAGTCGAGAGGATATTCCAGTAAAGACTATGGCAGCATGTTGAGAGTGCATGTGTGTCAGTGTGGCTGGGATCAGGTATTTGTGTGTATGTCAAGTGTGTCTTCCTGCACGGATGCATCGCTTTGTGTATGTATGCCTACCTGGCTTTGCACTTACATAGTCGTCGTGTATATACAGTACGTGCGCCTGTGTGTGCGTGACTCTGCCTTGCGCGCGCGTGTGTGTGTGTGTATGTATTCTGGGTGTCTAGGTGCATGAAGGGCTGGTGGCGCTCTCCAGGGAGGACTGAGAGAGGCGTCGGGTGAGGGGTCCGATGCTGGGGTCTGCCAGGGAGGAGGTAGGGAACAGCTTATACCAGCCGCTGACTGTGGCAGACAGGTCCAAGTCCTCCAGGAGGATTTGGGCCATTCCCATGAAGCACTTGTGGTCCATACGCCCATAATCCCCCCACACTATTACCTGGAGAAGAAATGACAGCAATTTTTTTTTTTACTGCTTTCCAGTGCTGTGGAGACTTCTCAGCTACTGGAAGACCCCAAATCTATTTTTCATACAACAAATTTACTAACTCAATAATTATAAGTCCTATGAAGTTTTTGATTGGTGCATAAGAACTTTCAGTATCACCCAGTTTAAACCTGTGAGACCAGCAAAGACAGCGTAAAATCAATTATTTGGGGTGTTCGGGATCAAAAGAAAAATGCGTGAGACGTTTCATTTTTGGGTGATGAAGCTTAAAATGTTTGGCGGAAAATTGTAAAGGCTAGAAAAAGAGGATTACTTACCTGTAAGACTTTGCCCTGAGGACTCTCATCGAACAACAAAGCCTGCTGGTAGGTGGGGTCCAGAGTCTTCTTCACTACTTTGGTTTTCTTCTTAGCCAAGCACACGCCGTTCTCCAGAAGATACACCTTCACATAGGTTGCTGCAGAGGAAAAAAGAAAAAGTGAGCCTCATGCATGTGCTGCTAAGCCCACAGAATTGTAGCTTTCATCAAGAAGTGAGTACCTGGTATGTTCTTGGAGCCTGGTTTGGGGGTCAACCCTCTGGCCTGGTTGACCTCCACCTCTAGCTGCCCTCCTCTGTCTACCATGCCTACATTTACATCCCCTATAGATCAAAACAAACCAAAACTCAATATAACACCATAATAAAAATTTTTTTTTTTTTTAAAAAACCCTGAAGTTTCAATGCAGCTGAGATCTCTGTGGTACTCAGCTAACAATCAAACGAGAGCCTGGACTGCAGCTGCAACAGACAATGTTCAGCAGCAGAGGGCCACATAGTGCTACAACGCCATCTTCACCACCAGATATAAAGGAGCACACTGCTCTGGGTAGTTATTTTTTCAAAACCAGTAACCTTTGCATGAAAGATTTATAGCTCACGCAGGAATAACTTCATTCCTGCTGAGCGAATACACGATTACTGGGCAGTATTTCACGATGCTGTTGTGCATTTAAGTGGATGCATGCTGCAAAAAGTTTTAAACAGAAACCGGAGGTTCTGATTGATGATGTATTAACTGAATGATCTGACTGTGCTGGTGTGCGATATATTGTCCTGCTTATATGTCTCACATTTCAATCAAACGCTATCAAGTAGAAACAATTGATGACTTCTACTAGTTTTGTATGATAAAAACAGATGAGAATGGAGTGGACTGCACGGGACTAGATGGTGATGCTGGCCGACTTCACGCTTACCCATTGGGGGTGTGGCTAATGTTTGCCGGCCTACAATCTGAGCGGGGCCTAGTCCGTCCAGGAAGTCACTGAACTGGCTCTCAGGGCCCAGGCGTGTGGTAGGGAAGACAAACCTGCAAGAGGAGAAACAGACTCATGCTGGATGAACAGGTATTGTGTATATGGACGAGCGAACGGATACACTGTTGGACGGGACACGCACGTTCCATCGGAGCTGTTTGAGTTAGTGCTGCCGTCGGTTGAGTCCTTGCTGCCCTGCCGTGTCACTCGGTTTCTCATCTCGACGGCGATTCCGGTCTCCGTGCTTCGCCGGATGGTGCTGCGGAGCTTCTTTGTCCCGCCATCTGAAAGCAGAACACAGAGGTCATGTTCCCTTCTTTAAGTACCTTTATTTCAACAGGCTAATCCACTAAGTATAATAATCCAAGGATTATTAGAGCTGCCTGTTAAGGGCGCCAGGGGTTAACGGTGAAATTATGTGACCCTTATGAGAATTTAAGATACTTCGTAAAGCCAAGCAAAGTTTACACACATACACACTCAGATGCACAAATTGCCTAAAAATGTCTGATGTTTCTCTTTAGTTATTTGTGAGTGTGTTTCTGTGTAAAATGTTTGCTTTTTCAAAGCTACCTACCACAAATAATCAAGAATTCAAGTTTGCCTAGAAAGCTCAGATTCCTGCACTCTTTATTATGAAGCGAGGCCACTCTAGCGAGAAGGCAATATCCACTGGGGTGTCCCTGCGCTACTGAAAAACAGCTCCACATCACAGGTATAACTACAGTCCATTTTAAATGCACAAAGCCCATTTTGCAATGGCTGTTGCAACTAGGGAGCAATAAGCCTTTAGCAGGACCTCCTGAGCCTCGGCTTGTAAGGCAGAAACACAAATTGGCAGCATGGGGAAGAGTAGTGGGTGGCAGGGCAAGGGGAGAGGTGAGAGGCTGAGCTCAGAAAGATGAGGAGATGAGAGGAGGAGAGGGGAGGGTTATCAAGGCTTTGCAAGTCCTGCTGACGTTAGGAGAATGAGAGCAAGCCAGAGAGTGCTAACCCCAGAAGAAGCTTTCAGGACATCATCCCCTGTAATGACACACTGTATCTCCGTGTGACTCGGCATGCTGAAATAGCAGCAGCAGGGCACAGATGAAGTGATTTGGGTTCAGGATATGAAGTGTAAGGTTGTGCAGCTCTTTCCTTCACTTTTATCACTCCACACCTCGGCCTCGATGTCATTCTTGTAGCATTAGCCATAGAGTTTTAGGTCAGTTTTATCAAAGAGTTGGCATTTGCCAACTCTTTGATAAGAGATCGATGTTCACAACTGTAAATTCACACCTTTACACGGGTATGCAGTAGGGGTGCAACGATATTCGTATCGATATTGAACCGTTCGATACAGTGCTTTCGGTTCGGTACGCATATGTATCGAACAATACAACATTTGTAATTTATTTTATCAATTTTCCTTTTGACGATGCTGTCTGTGTTGAGCGCTCAGTGAATCTGTGTTCGACTACTCCGCCTAGGCTGCACTGTCCAGCGCAGATCCACTGAGCGCTCAACACAGACAGTATAGTCAGAAGGAAGAGCGCAGGGCACCTCCCCCACCCTCATTCAGATCTGGCGTTTGGAATTATTTTGGTTTTCATGTGACGTATGACCCTGAAGGTAAGCGAGTCATGGACTAAAGTAAAACAGTATGTTGGATGTGCCATGCAATGCTCAATTACATTGGTGTGAACTAGTGTGCTAGCGCAGTTAGCTCGTTAACGTGTTGGCCGTCTAGCCCCATGCACAGAGCGATCGGCGGTAGCTCGTTAACGGAGATTTGCCGTGTTGTGGCGTTAAGGTCATTTCAACGAGATTAACCTGAAAGCACTAGTGGGAACACGACGAATATGACTGCACATTTACGCCGACATCATCCTAGTGCAAAGACAAGTGGAAGCAGACAAAAAAAAGCAAGCATGCTACTAACTTTAGCCGAGTCATTTAGACAGCTGTTAGCACATGATTCTCCTTATGCTGCTGAGAATATAGCCCAGAAGAAGCGGATAGTATAGCTTTTATTTTGGAAAGAGCCATTTCTCTGTAATAAACTCTCTTTTCCAAAGATGAGTGATTCCTCAATCAGATACAGGGCTTGCAATATCGCTAGCCCGACGTCCCGGAGCTAGCGATTTTTTCAGTCGGGCTACCAAAATCTATCTCTGCCCTGCCCGTCGGGCTATTGTAGGAAAAATATATGTCAATGCTTTTGCATTCTTTCAGAAATGTAGCTGGGTAATTATGTCATTGGCATCGGTGAGCCACTGTCAATATGTGACATATTGAAGTCGCGTTTGAATTTGCGCTTGTTTTTTTGCTTTCACTTTGCAATCGTGCGAACTGTGTATAGAGAGCGACAGCACTGATCTGTGAGTGATGATAATTTGTGCACCAATTCCTCTGACATCGTCTTATTAATCGTTAGCTTACTATGCAAACATGACAAGTGAAATCTCCCGCAGCTTAAACATGTGAGAGGTTGATCGTGCAGAGAATCGCTGAGCTTATGTGAGTGAGTGTGTAAAAGCATTTCAGTTCTGCTGAGCCAAATAAGACAGGTCAGGGTGAAGAAGTGACAGCCAAAGAAAAGCTTACCACAAAACGGAGAAGTTATGACAAATCAGACTATAAGGCAAAAAGAAAGTGCAGCTTTATGGTTTCATGGACAAAAGAATTTCTGTGGCTGCGATATGACGAGCTAAATAACCAGGGCTGCACATAAGTGGTCCGCAGGTGCGCATTCGCTGTCAAAATAAAAAACACGCACAAGGGTTAGGGTTAAATTTAAAAACTGTACTTTTGAGTTAAAATATATATTTATAATTTTCGAACCGAACCGAACCGTGAATTTTGTGTATCGTTGCACCCCTAGTATGCAGCTTGCGCACTCACACCTCTGTGCAACATGTGCACAAAGTGTCTGCACGTGAACAGCCCGGGCCACACAGTGACAGTTTAGTCACACGGGAGGATGAGAAAGCAGCTGTGAGCTGTCATGTCAGCAAAGCTCACTTTAGAAAAACCTCCACAGTGGCTCTGACTAATTTCTGGGTCAACCCTATGAAAGGAGATTTTCTGGCCAAAAATATTTTTCAAAAACTTTCCAGTGGGGATTAAAAGCTTTCCTCTTCTTTGACCTTGTTAATTATGAGGCAAATGGCTGCTTATCAAAGCAATAACAAAGAGAAGTAATACATCACAGAGCGCCTTTACGACTACAGCGGTGGTTGCTGTAGAAACATGTACATCTGCCCTGTATAGGAGCCTGGATATATAGCAAAACAGCACAGTGAAGGCACAGCAGACTTAACAAGTGGTTCCTTATCGCTGCCAGTTAAGCGAACACCCAGCCGTCCCACTTCATTAGCCCGAGCATCTCCAGTCTCATTAAGCATCCTTACCATGCCAGGCTCATTACCATGACAACCACAGACACCCTGCATCATCACCATCACTGTGGAGATAAACAGACAGCAAAACAGAGGCCCTTGATGGTAGTTTTGGGTGTTAAAATGATGATAATGACAGACGAGGACAGATCTATGTATCTCTCTATCAATCTGCTAGACCTTCTCTTGCTTTCACCTGAACAAATCTTAAAATGCTACAGGTTACTGAACAGAGCTCTTTTGTTCCAGCTGAAAATAAACTGTTGTGCATCCCATGTTAACAAAAATGCTGTCGATGTCTGCAACAATCTAAAAAGATGCACGTTAGGTTGAAGCGGACTAGTATAAACCTTTACAAAAAAAATGCTGCATCTGTGGGGCTCTAAAGAAGAGAGAGGACGAGTGCTGAGGATAGATGGGTGAAAAGGAAGATGAGAATGATAGGGTCCCATGGGCATTGAAGATGAGGAGAGGGGTGCTGCCTTCTGGTACCTTCTATTTATAATCCTGCAGTAAAGAGTATTTCCAACAGCCTGTGTGTGTATGTGTGCGTATGTGTGTGTGCGCGTGTGTGTGTGTGCACGAGAGAGAGACACCGAGAGAGAAAGGGAAAGGTCTGTATGTGTTGTAGCATGACACCCAGACAAACTCCATGCACTCCTGCTGCCATGACAACCCCCGCCCTCAGATCTGGACCTCAGACAATGCCACCTGAGACAACTAGCGCCATAGCGACAGGCTCATCCGCTATTGCCTTTTATTTTATTTCATTTAAAAAAAAAATAAGAATCGTAACTTGTACAGGAAATACTTGACTGTAACTTCTGCACTAACTTCCTCTCCAAAACTTTGTCCTCGCTCACAACCAAACCGCACAAGTCTGCTGAAGAGTGTGTTTAAATTTTAACACAAGTGCGACGACGCCTCTGTTACGATGAGTAGTTTCATGCACACAAGTGGGAGAACTCCAGTGTTAAACTATCGAGAAGCTATTCATTTAACTCCATTTCCACACTTGTTACTCGTTTGTCTACCGGCCCCTCCCCTCTCGTGAAAATAGCCCCCTACACAGTATGAGGCACTGATCTCTTCCTTCCTATTTAATCCCCTCCTCCTCCTCCTCTTCTGCTCTTTCCCTCCATTCGTTTCCATGGCAATGCCTTCTGCATTGCACCAAGAGCCCCGGCCGGCATGTTCGCTCACAAGCCTTTCCCCCTTACTCATATTGTCCCCTCCACAAGTCCCACTCTTTGAATCGAGCCTCCACTGCTTTTCCACTGTCATATTCTCCTCTTATTGCTCCTCTTTCTCTCCAGCTTTTTGTCTGCTAGTTATCTTATGAACCCCTTCCTAACCAATTCCTTTTCTTCTTTTCTTATTGTATCTGCCTCATCTTATTTCCTGCTTCATAATCATTTTGGATGTATTTTCTCCCAACCTGCTGGTGAATTCAGTCTGTTATACTGTTAACATCAAAACACACAAAGCACACATCCCGGAAGAAGTAATTAGAGGTTGTCTGACATATATGCCATTTGAGCAGCTAAAACAAAAACATTGCATAAGCTGTTGTGCTTTATTGTGCTACAGTAGAGGGTTTTCAGTTTCTGTGTGTTACAAAAACAGTTAAAGTGTCTCCTGTTGGCTTCACTACGATGAGTAATACCCCGCCCCTGTAAACAACCTCATGAATCTCGCGGAAATGCGAAGCACGGGAATAAAAAACACTAAACTTTTTTTCTCAGCTGCTTATGCACATGTTATGTATCATGGTAGAGGAAAAAAATATAAGGGTGTAACACAAAAGTGTTAGGGTGGAAAGAACTAATAGGTTCAACACTGAACACTATTAGGAAGGTGAGATTGCTTAAAAATGCCAACAATGCAGAAAAGAGCCACACACTGTGACTGCATGCACACTCACACATGACATATAGCTTCTTTGTGTGTGTGTGTGTGTGTGTGTGTGTGTGTGTGTGTGTGTGTGTGTGTGTGTGTGTGTGTGTGTGTGTGTGTGTGCTCAGTAGATCATTAAAACTGCTCTGACATTTGGAGAGCACACTGATGAAGCCATTCTCATTATATGCTGTAATATAGAATGCTGTTTTTAGACTCCCGGGTTACGCCGACATGCCTATTGGATGCACCGGTGACGGCAACGATCCACCATGCATAGCAACAGTAACCAAGCATGGGTGTTGGAGATGAAGGATATGTTGTGGTATATTTACTGCCAGACCCCAGCTAAATTTGGACTAAGGGAAGATTCAAAGTGGAAGCTTAAGTAAGACCAAGAGGTTATAGTGTACATATGAATCAGAGATTCAGAGCCATATTTACAGTTTACACAATTCATGTGTCATATGACACATTTGGAGCTATTCCTGTATTATGGAGTTTATTCAAAATGAGTCAAGCCAGTTAACAAACAGCAAATAAAAACTTAGATTAAGTTTAAAGGTTTTGTTGAACACCCCACAATGTAACCCTCTAGTTTTTACAAAATAATCAACAATCACTAGCGACCTCCTTTGCTTTACCTTAGGAAGCTAAAATCCTGAAAATTAAAACTCCTAATTAGCCTGGCATTATTGCACTATTTGTGACCACAGACTGTATATAAAAGATGGAACACTCAAAAAAATCACCCATTGGTTTTTTGACTACTGCTTTAACATCTCGAGTCTGGTGCTTTGGTCATTGCTGTCGTGGTTTAATAATGTCGAGAAGTGACAAGATCTGAATAAAACTGAAAACATTATCAGGTAATGCTGGTTATCTTGATTAGCAATGTGCGTCATATAAACTGATATACCCGCCAATTACTCACAACGCAGAAAAAACACAATCCTAGAATTTCAAGTAACAGAAAAAGATGGATGATTAATACATTAAGTTCACAGCAAAACATATTATTAGTAACATCACTTTTTTAAATAACCCAAAGCAATTTAATTAGTTAAGGTGCAATTTGGTAGACAGCTAGCACCAATTATATTAGCCTCCGTGACACTATTAGCATGCTTCTGATAATGCATCAAGTCCTTACACAACACAAACTTCACAGCAGCCATTTTGATATGAAATAGTAGGTAAACACAGGTTTTTAGCGTATAATTAATTTGTTCTTGTTACAAAGGCAAAGGTTTAATGAGTGTGACAAAAGTATCATTGGATGTGTCTATTATTTTATGTCAAATTGGCTTAAAAAAGCAAACTAGCTAAACCGGTATAATTCAGCCACTGATGAATACATGGTGAAATTAGCTTAAAAGGCCCACACTGTTAAAAAAAAAAAAAAAAAAAAAATAGGACAAACAAGCGTGGCAATCTTTAGAGAATGATTTCTGATCTTTTAGAACCAATTTCAAACGGCTGTTGGAGGATCAGCAGTTTTTACTCCAGTTAGAAAAAAAATAGTCTAATAGCAGTTGGTTGACTGGCCAGTTTCACTCTGTGAAATGTAACCAAACCACATCTACACAGACGTAACATTTTTTTAGTGCAGGGCATAGTTGTCTTTTGATAAATGTCTCAAATGTGCATTTGTAGTTTTTGCCAAGAAGTCTGTAGGATAAATACAACTCTCATTTCAATACTAAAGACTGGATTGATTCAGATATGAAGAGATATACAGATATTTGCAAAGCCAGTTATTTCTTTATTTATATAGAACCCCTTCAAATATCTTCTTCACTACAGCCCATTTACCAATATCAGTAGAGATATTAGACATAAAAAAAACTAAAAGAAACATCAGAAATCACTTTTTGGCAATCCATTGTGTCAGTTGAGCTACCACAAATAAGATAAAAGTGTAACCACATTTTCAAACACTGGGAGCAACTTAACAAATCACGCAGTGCATTGGGGTTTACTGCTGTATGACAGTAGAGCTTGTGACCAACAAATTTAATTTTCTCTTTGATGTTGCATTTCTTTTAGAAAGACGCATGCATTCCAAGTGTTTGTTTTGCCAGCGTTACAGCTGTCCATGAGAACAAACACAGACATTACCGTTGACCTGACGGCCTCAGTTCGTTTGTCTTCATCCACGTCTATGTCAGCGATCACAGCACAGGTTTTGCTTTGTAACCTTTCTGTCCTTTTTTGCCATCTGTCAGATTGTATTAGGGCCATAGTCGCTCCCCTCCCTGCTATCAAGGCAAACCTCATCTTATCAAGCCTAGGAAAGTTTAACTTGGAGCCTCTAAATGAAGATAGCTATGATAACATTTAAATAGTGATAACATGTGATTAAATAGATCATAATCACATTCCCAAAGCACATGACTTAATGCCCCCTTTTTTCCCAATGATGAATTATTCAATCAAGTTGAATTGGAATAGCTGGTCTTGGTAAATGAAGGTTTGTCTTTTCTGAACTGCCCTTAAACATTTCACCGAGGAATAAAAAAGGCAAAGCAACACATAACAATATAACAAGTAAAAAAAAGCATGAAAATCACTACAGCCAAGTTAACTCAAACATGTAAACAGCAGAAATTTACCGAGCAAGTTGGCTCGGCTGGCTTTTTTGTTTTATTGATTCCAATCAGCCCTCCCAAGAGACCCCGGGCATCTGTCTACAGTCACGAAAAAATAAAGGTCCACCTCTTTCAGTTCTAAGGTTTTAAATATTAGTAAGTACACCCCATGATTCAGTATCTTGTAGAACCAAATTTAGTCATGACTTTATCAATGTTTGACATCATCATGGAGGAAATCTGGGCAGCTCATGGGGCCAAAGAATTGCTTCAGTTCATTTTGCAGGCATTTGTTTATGCACAGTTGTTATCAGTTTGATGTTTGGACTCCGAGTGGACCAGAGCAACATTTTTATTTTCTTCTTTAGAAATTCTGTTGTAAATGGCCTGTATTTATATAGCGCTTTACTAGTCCCTAAGGACCCCAAAGCGCTTTACATATCCAGTCATCCACCCATTCACACACACATTCACACACTGGTGATGGCAAGCTACATTGTTGTTGTAGATTCTTTGCTGTGCTTGGGATCATTGTTCTGTTTTAAAACCCAGAGTTGGGCAACTTTTAGCTGTAAAGTAGATGCCCTCACCTATTTTGTCCCGTGGCTGTAAAATAAGGCCAAATCATCACCCTCCACCAAATGTAACACTGTGCTTTATGACCAATCACCTCCACTTTGGTATCCTTTGAGATCTGCACAGTCTGAGATAGAGCCTTTTGTTCTTTGCAGTTTTTTTCTTTTTTCTTTTTGATCATTGAATATATATTGACATTGGATTGCATTTGCTGAGATGACCACTCCTGGAAATCTTAGTCACAAATATTTGACTAAGATTTCCAGGAGTGGAAATCTTAGTGTAGAAAGCTGAAACTCAAACTGTTTGAAAATGGACTTATAACCTTTCCCAGATTGTCTTCCCAAAGATCGTTGATGATATCTTTCCATCTTGGCATTGTGTTAACACACCTGGTTGTTTACTAACCTTCCTGATTTCTATGGAAGCAGTAAGGGTGTACTTAATTTTTTACACAATGTTTTGCATTTTGGTTTGATTTTTGCTAAATAATGTTGTAATCATTTGGTTTTTGCATTCACCTCATTTTAAAACCAGCCAAGGATATGATTTGTATTTATTTTATTTTTTACTGTACAGTGAAAGCAGGACTTGATCAGCCATAATCATGGTTTGTTTCCCCATCTGTATGCTAAGATAAGCTAACTACAAGTATTTCTCACTTTGAACCATTTGTTTAAGGGCATATCAGCTTTTTGACAAACAACAGCCATAGAACGAATATAATGTAGGGGCAACAGTTCAGAAAGTGCATAAAAACTATTTACAGTACAAGTAATTAGGTTAATGATCGTGACTTCTCAAAATTGGTTTATTATGTTGTATTAATGTGCAATCATAAGCTTTGTTTCCTTGTTTTTTTCCCCCATTTGCTGTGCTGCATCTGTATTTTTATCCTTCCAAAAGAATCCTTTTCTCTATAATTTAACCATTTATGAAACACTGCCAGCGTTCCACTTTTCCAAGTCAGTTATTTAACTCTAACAGAGCATGCAAAAACAAATAAATGTGGTCGAGGGTTAAGTGTAGCCTAGTCTTACCCCGTCTTTAAAGATAATGCATGGGAATTAAACAAATCGAATTTCCCCTTTGTGTGCACGTGTGTGCACGTGTGTGCACTGTCGCTGTGTGTGAACTGCAATGCAACATTTCAGGCAAAGACCTAAGTTAGGGAGTGGTCAATGTGAAGTAAGTGATTAGCGCTTCTCAGCATCGGGTTGCATGGGAAATTATTTCATGAAATCAAAAAAAACGTTCATGTATGGCAGGATGTCTGTCAGCGAGTTAATATGCCACACAGGCTCTTGTCTAACGGCAATTAATTACGATGAGGAAAAGAGTAATTTAATTTAGATGTAATTTCCTCTTGATTACTTGACTCTGTGGCTGATGACCAAAGGATTAGGGATGGCAGAGCATTTCATTTTTTTTGAGAAAAAGCAGATGAGAAAAAAATAAGACAATATGGGCAAAATATGGCGAAAAAACAAACGAAATCACAAGACCTTCTGCTGCTTGTTAAACTACCACTAACACACAGAGCAAAACATGTAAAGAGCAAAACAAAACTGATCTCAAACCTGCCTTTACATAAATGCTTTGTAAAATTCTACTACTGGGATGGAATATTTTAATTTCCTTCTGATTTAATTTAGCTGTTTTCCAGGTTCCAGCCAGTGTATCTTCAATAAAAGCAGGATTATGAGAGCAATAACTTTTCATGAAGAAAATTTCATTTAGGTCAAGAAAATTCCCCAAACAACCTGATCAGAAGGGGAGCTCTATATCTAGCTTACAGATACTTTGTGCTCCGGTTCAACAGGAGATAACATTTCAGGGTAGAAATTAAATCGCTTGTTGAGCGCTTCCTGCAGTGCAGCAGCAGCAGCGTCTCTGTGCCATGAAACAGAATTAGAAATCAATCTGCCTGTATGTTCCCATTGCTTGAGAAAGAAGCAGAACTGTGTGCTGCTCCTATGCACCAAAAGCTGTTCTCCCCATCCCCATCCAAAACACCACACGGCAGGCAGCAGTAGGCTTGCGTATGCTCTGTGTAAGCACAGTGTTTACTGTGCTTTTTAATTTTACCTTAGACTTAGATATGTTACATATGAACACGTTGAGTCATGCCTCGCTTATTGACATGAGCAGTTTGGGGATATTTATTGAGAAAAGACCACTCTGCTGTCAAGTACAATTACGTGACTTTGATCAAGTGTAGAGGTCTAACATTTTGCAAAATGTGTTTATTAAATACACAGAACAGCAGACAAACAAGATAAAATACTGCATCAATGCACCGATGTATGCAGAAGAGCGTCTCTGAGTGGACAACACGTTGAACCTTAAAGCAGATAGGCTACAACAGCAGAAGAACACACCAGGTGCTCTTCCTGTCGGCCAAGAAGAAGAAAGTTAGGCTGCAGTTCATACAGGCTCACTAGAACTGGACAAGAAAAGTGTCACACTTTTCCCTGTTTCATTACCACTCACTGGCTAGTTGGCAGTGTTTGGACAAATGTACAAACCAATTTCATCTAGCGACAATCACCCATCTCTGGCAATCACCTGCAAACTGGTCGGGGAACATTTTTCCCTTGCGACCTGTGGCTAGCGGGCGCTTGCTGACTTGTCTTTAAGCCTGTGTGAGTGAGGCATTTGGGGTTGTCAAAAGATTTATAGCCATTTGGACAGTGGGCAAGCCTTTTTGCAAAGTCATAACATAACGGTAACATAGGACACCATATCAGCTAGCATATCAGGCGAGATGAGCTAACCCCCATCCCCACTGAAAATCATTTGAAAATATTGGCAAGTATGCTGCTGTAAACAGTTGCATCTTAAAGACGGTATATCAAATGTCAACGTTGAATCAGATTGCAGGCAGTGTGCTTTGAATCCACATGCTGTTTAGATGTAGTGTTTTACATGCAGAAGCTACACTTCCAAAATTGCAAAGCCACAAAGAAAGAAAGAGTGAAATAGTTCACCAATCTGTCTCGCTAAGAATAGAGCATTGATGGGTTGGTGGGCGAGATTGAGAAAACGTGATAGATGCTGCGTGAAAGTGAGAGCCAAAGAGATTGAGATTAATTGCGGAGAGATAAAGGGGAGGGGAAATTACGATGTTGGCGAGCTTGTGGAAACAAAGGGAGGACAATGAGGAAGTGGAGACATGAGAGGCAGAAAGAGGACAGAAAGTGATCGTCGGTCATTTTAGCTGTGTGTTTGGCGGCCTCCAGAAGGACCAGTATGGAGGAGAAAGCTTTTAGAGACAGGAGTAAGGTTTCAGTTTCTACAGTATGTGTCAGGAGAGCCAATCACACAATGTCGCTTTCAAAGCAAAAAGACGTGCCAGCGCTTGAAATTACAAAAAAAAGAGCAGTTTCACCTGAAATAGCAGCTTGAAAGACGCAAGGACTTTTTCTTTGATTAGTCATAGTGGATAAGAATAGCAATCAAGTGAGTCATCCACAGAAATAGCTTTCATTATCAAAAGGGCAGCGCGTGTGTTACTACAGTTCGGATGCTGCAGAGACTCAGCAACTTTCATTGTTATTATTCTAACAATTCATAGTCTTTGCTCTTGCTCTTTTTGTCCGGGCTTTTCTGAGCTAAAGTGACATTTAAGAATCTCCCTTTGGAGGTGAGTTTTCCCTCAAAGGATCTAAATCACTGTAAGCTTTCCAAGATGCGCCTGCCAAAATTCCTAATGTGTGTTTCCTAGCTTTGACTCAGAAACTGAGCTGGAAGTAGGGCATGAGTCACCACAAAAACACCCTCAGAACTGAAACGCAAGGTCTCTTTAATCTACTATAGTATAGTGTAGAGGACGCGCTTTAACTTGTTGCCTTTAAGTGTGTTGTTGCTGGGCTTATTTCTCCTGTCAAAGCACCCTTTAAAAACAAGAAAACATTATTTACAAGATTGTGAAGAGAGAGAGATCATTTCCTTTCAAAACATTTTCAGTTAAGAGTGAAGAGAGAACCTCAAAAATGAGAGAAAAAGACTTAACTAGATGGAAACGGCTCCTCCGAAAAATGTATCCTTTGCTATCTTCCCTCTGCATCACATCATCCTGTCTAGCCTGAGCTTTTTCAGACTGGGGGAGTACAACCTTCATATTATCAGTATTTAGGAAACTAGGAGAACTGCTACTGGCCGCCTGGCATTGTCCTGCAGATATACCGCTATCAGCTTATATAACGTCTTATCTTCTTTTTTTCTTTCTGAGAACCTGATGCTTGTAGCAATTTTAGAAAAGTTGTCACCAAATCTCTGGCTCCACTGTTTAAAATGCTCTGTGCACTGTCGGCCACACATGTAGCATCACAGCTTAGCAGATGTTGGTGCAGAGTCAAGCAGTCTCTTTGCAATAAATTGCTAAATATGGGTCAAACACTGGCTGAGTTTTCATCCACAGCTGGTTGCATCTTATTGTAGCTAACAGAGTGTACAGTCATATCTAAAAGCACATTTGCATTGGACTCTGTGCAGTCATGTAAAAAAACTAAGCACACCCAGATTCATTGGCTTTAGAAGCAATAACTTGAAGTAATCTGTTTCTGCATCACTTTATCAGCCTCTCACATCTTTCCCTCATGCCTTTACAGCGTTGCTTCCGTTCATTGAGGTTTATGGGCATCCGAACATCCAAAGCTCTCTTAAGTTCCCACAACAGCATTTCAATCAGGTTGAGATCTAAGCTTTTACTGACTGGGGCAACTGCAACACTTTGATTCCTTTCGTTTTCAGATTTGATGCTGTGATTGTGATCATTGCCCTGCTGCATCACAAAATTTCAGCTGAGCTGTCAAACAGATGGCCTCACATTTTAATATTTCGGTACAGAGAGGAGTTCGTGGTCAGGCGCCCAAATTCTGTGCACGGTTGTCGAAAAAATTGGTACCCGGACACTAATCAATAATAGAAATTGCTACTGAATTAAATATTCTTTTGCAACAGTATCAATACCAACAGTGCCATCTTCGCCTCCTGCTGCTGACACACAACCTCAGACAGCCCCTCTCCTCACTAGCAGCTAAAGTAGTTGACGTTTTTCTCACACCTAATGAGAAATTTCAAGAGGTCACTATAGCTCACATTTCAACAGCGTTGAACAGTTATCATAAATGTTAATCTGTCCGGGGCATGCGAGCCATTGAACTATTAGCATTAGCTATCATTAAGTTAGCGGCTAACAGCTATAGCTAAATAATGTGATAGCATTAATGTGAAAGGTAGGCAGTTATCAGTCCCACCCAAATATAACAAGAATAAAATTGTAAACACTTTCCTGGTATTGTTACTGAGTTTAAAATACTAGTCTTGTGACAACTAAAGCTTTGTCACTTAAGTACAATTTGTCCTGTGTTGAGAAACAAAAGGCTAATTTAACATAAATTAAGTATTTGCTCTATTTTCTTTCTCCTTTGGTATACAACAACAAAGTAAAATTCACTGGAGGAAACACCTGTGTTATTTTCTTGAAAGACAAATATAAAAATGAGTCAGAAGCACTTAACATTACTGGCAATGGTGCAAGTCCCTCTGCATATTTTTCACAGCCTGGAGCTAGAGTTACAGGCTCAAAAATATTTGTCTGACGACAGCATACTCAGAAATGTGGTTGCTATTGGTCACAGAGCGTAGCTGGAATCATTTTAATAAGCAAAGGAACAAGTATTCTCGTCACGTGTCAAACATATTTCCATTTCTGTCTCTGTTTCTTTTCCGTATCTCTGGCGTCCTTCCAGCAGGAGCTACAGCGTCATAGTAATAAATAAATAATAAATAAACACACAGGAGTCAAGATTTTAAAAAGGAGGTCAAAGAAAAAAAAGCATGGACGCTGAGCTAAATAGAGCAGGAAAGAGTAAGGTGTTTTAGACACATATGAGCTGGGGTGTGTGTGGGGGGGGGGCTTTCAGTGGGACACACAAACATGCATATCTATGCCTGGTTTCCTTTAATCTAACTCTCTTGGTGCACTGCATCACATGATTGGTGCTTGTTTCTCTGAATCCACGTCCCTCTGTGCAGACAGACAGTGCACTGGGAGCGCTCTGCTGGCTCTGTTTTCGCAGTCATGGATAAACCTGCTCAGAAGATAAGACCATGTTCAGCTGAGGAGTGACTCACCCAATAAACCTGGGAAACCGTTTCTGTGTGTGTGTGTGTGTGTGTGTGTGTGTGTGTGTGTGTGTGTGTGTGTGTGTGTGTGTGTGTGCCTTCTCCTCACCGGTACTAATAATAGCAGGTAATAAATAGAACACAGACAGAACCAAAATGCCATCCCCAACACTGTTACAAAACCCAGAATAATGAGACAGTGGGAGTCGGGGCTTTGAATGGAATAACATGAGGAACACTGAGCTGCATTACGGTAGAAAAAAATACACCAAGTCGGTAGGAAGCGTGAAAATAGTCAAGATAGGGAGCTATACATGGTATCAAATGTTACACAACAACAGAACACAAAGTGTACTGTACTTTTATACAACATGCAGGCACTCGCAGTGTATGTAACCTTATTTTCTATACCACTAGATAAACTTGTAATGTACATACTGTAAGTGTCTTTACTCTGACCTGATGCTTTTATTCATGCAGTTCTCTTTAAAGAGACAGTTGCTGAAACATTTCCACTGAATGACAATTACCCATTTTGCTGCAAAATAGAGACCTGACCCCTAAAGTCTTTTTTTTTCTTGGAAACACCTAAGGGCGCAATTAAATTTCACGCATTAAGACGACGAACTGGCAGAGGTCTCAGCTGTTGTCTGACAGTTCTGACAAGTCCTAGAAAACGTCCTTGCCCTACTTCAAATATGTAAAATCAGTTTATGTATGAATAATATACTTGGATAGGTGGGTCAATTCCCAAAAGCACTAATTAAATAAATTAATAATCTTGTTGCATTCTTCACTGCGCACAGTTTGTTCTCATTTTCCACCTTGTGACGAAGGAGATTTGAGCATGTGTCAGAGATCCTGAGTGCTTTGCCACTGGGAAATTTACCCTGAAGCAGGTTTAACCAAACAGACTGATCTCAAATGATTGGCCTGATGAAAGACACAACACCAGCTCTCCAACTTAAGGGGTTGTGTGTGGCAACACTGATACTTAATCAGCAGTTCTGCCTGGAAATTTACAAGTAGCTGATTAGGAAAGGAATTTTATCTTTGTTACAACCCTAATGACAACTCCTACAGAAACGTGATTCAATGTAATTAAGCCTACCTTGACAAACGGTCAAGAACCCCACTAAGAGCATCAGATGATGCTGATGTTGTTATTTGGGAATCAGATAAAATAAATGTGCTTGAACGCATCTGTAGAAAAAAAAAAGTTTGCATTAGACCTTACCTTAAGTGATTCTGCAGATCGCTGTAAATTGACTGGATCCAATTCACAAAATAAGAACGTACCTGGTAGGAACTGTGACACAATAATACCACAAGTGCATTACCTCCTAAAAGCGTTTTATCGGTAAGATGCTGGCATATTCCTTCAATGTCTTTACATTTTGGTGTCTACCAGTTACCTCGTTGCTAAGTCACACTCTTCATCATTCTCCTTCACCGTGTTCACGTTTTGCACACAAACTGTATTGTTTGCAGCAGCAGAACCATCCATTTTTTTTAACTTGATAACAAGAAGGCTGCTTGTGATCTCATTTTAAAAGTTATGAAAAAATAGAGCACAACACATGCAGAACACTGAAGTTACTGTATATGCATTTAATAGATTTGCGGAGTGCTGTGAGAGTCTGTGTTTCTCCTCAAGGTTCCCTTCCCCAACAACATCCAATCAAATTAATCAATAAGTCATTTAATGAAATAATCTATGTTGAGTTTTGGGTTCGTTTTCCTTTCCCATTCATGCATCCAGTCCAAGACCAAATCTGCATCAATATTGTGTGTTATTGGTTATTAGCTGGTCATCTTTTCCCCACATACCTACCCCCCTCTGGTCAATCGATGCTGGTGTCATTCTAAACATGGAGCACCGAGAGCTGACCGGACTAGGTCATTATTGACTGCCACAAAGAAAAGAAAGGACCCTAATCGAACCCGACCAAGTGAGAAGGAATGTTGTGTGTGGGTCACATGCCTAATTATCTGCATCTGATATGTCCTTCTAGCTGGTGTAAACTATGAGCTGATGACATGTTAGGTTGGAGTAAACAACCTTGTTTTTTTTCTTCCAGCAACAGGTTTTCAGTCTTTACCTGGTTAAGCTTTGAGAAACAGGCAAATTCCTAGTAGAGCAGTGACATAATCTTGTTGGGTGACTGTTATGTAAAAAGACCTGGACAGTGATTCAATTTACACCTAAATCAATTGGAATGTTGACTGTCTGAGCCTGAGCCTACCCTCCACTTAATCAGCTTGGAGATGCAATGGCCAAACTGATTCTGATACTCGGGATATCTATCAGTACTGAGTCACAAAGCACCATCAGTTCTCCCTTTTTTCCCCAAAACATTGAAATCGATATAACACTGATGCCACTGTCAGCAGGCTCTGTATCTACAAAGCTGCAGTTGACTCTATGAGATTCTGTTAGATGGGCTGCACACAATTGACCTGTGTGTGTGACCCATCTCTCCTGCTTAAGTGACACTTTATAGCTCAGTTTATCAGATTGGCTGCTAGTAGCTTATTTTTAATAAGATATTGTGTCCACGGTCATGATCTAAACCACTCTACTTTAGAATATCTTGTTATAGGACTGAGAACAGATTTCTTTATTCATATCTCGTACTGAGTCTCAGCTCATCAGAGGTGTGCTTTAAAAAAATCATTTCATAACCTGTTGCCAGCGCAGCAAAGTGAGAAAACTAGCGAACTTCTAATGCGGTGAGATGTGGTATCGACAGAAGAAGAAGAAGAAGAAAGAGCCATCTACGATACTGTGATTTTGTTCCAGGCACAATGTGCTGCTCCGGCAGCTGAGAACATCTAAATTTAGATGCACCCCTTGTCTCCCCTTCCTCTTCCCTACCTCGTCAGCCCCTCCTAGCCTCCCCATCTGCACTTTCCCTTTGTTGTGCTCTCTTCATCACCGCAAACACGACACGAAAGCCCCCGTGGTGAAAATATCGACAGTTCTCCCTCGTCAGACAAGTGTCAGCTGTGATGAGTGAAGCAAGCTCTTTGTTTGTGTCACTGTGTATGAGTGTGTGTGTGTCCACAGAGCCCTGGTTACAACAGCCATTTTAAGCTGATTTCAAAGGCAGGTAATGATAGGGGATAACAATGCAGAATTATGGTGAGTGGATGTGTTTGCATTTATCTAATGGTTGCTTTCTTCTTACTTATCCTTCAGGATAAGCTGTCGCTGGAGACAGAAAGAAAAGCTAAACTGCCTGGCTTTGTTACATTTGCGGTACAAATAAAAGCCGATTAATAAGTGAATCAAATGACCTTGTTTGACAAACATGCAGTCCTACACATATCAAGATGCGCTATAGCCAGAAAATTTATACTTCGGCTGCTATACAGTGTTTAAACACTGACCCAAATTTTTTACTTAAATAAATATAATGTCAAATTATAACTTACGGGACATGCCAAATGAGTTCAATAAAGAATCTGTACATAAAAGATGGATGTAGCTGCTGTGTCTGAAGAGTTGATACAGATGTGCTTTCTTTAAATGTTACAATTTACCCCCTAAACTGGAGTCAGTTACAGAATTTGCTTCTCTCAGTTAAATAGCTCCAAAATAAAGTGGTCTGCTACTGAAAAGCAGCACAAATAATTACCCGGACAAACCTGACATTTTTCACTTTACCAAACAAAACCAGGCCGACAGAGTTATATAACAAAACAAATTTCAAGTACTTACATCATTTTCCAGCATGTTTTTAAATTCACCAGACACTTGCACTTTGTAATTATCCCCATAACTGCTTTGATCCTCTTGCTCTTACCAGGGCAGCTGGCCTCTGGCTGGCTCTGAGCTCTGGACAGCCACTTTGCTTTTGTAAGCCTCTTTAAAGTGTCCATGTTCAGGCTGAAGGTGATTTAAGTGTCTGATTAGTTCTGTTTTTCTGAACATTTTCATGGTTGTCCCCCTACAGTTTACTTTGTCAAACTTTGTTTTTTCACTCTGCGTGAAGAGCTACCACACTAACTGCATGCTAGCGTATGAATGTGAGCATACAGCTATGTGCCTGCGCCGCTGTGCATGTGTTGCCCATGCATGGAGCAGACCAGTTCATAATAGGACTTTCATTAGGCTGAAAAGCTGGGCCCTATTTCAGGAAGCCGGTTTAGTGCAAACTCTGAGTAAGTATACCCTGAGTTAACGAAAACTCTGGGTTTTCGGTTTCACAAAGCGAGTTTAGATTAATCCTGAGTGAGTTACTATGACGACACACTCCGTGAAGCTAACCTGCCCCCTAGCAGGTTTACTTCAACTAACCTTGACTTTCTCCGCCTCTTTGTCGGAAACCTGACTGTAGGAAGTGTCAGACATGGCGTGCTCCTTCCTTGAAGAGCCAGTAGATGTTGAAGCCCAAATTCTCCGCAGAGCTCTCCGCCGGGAGAGAGTGATTAGAGCGCATTCGGACATTTTATCATTTCCTGATGATTTCCTCTGTGAACGTTACCGTTTTTCAGCACAATCTATAATTTATTTGAATAACATCCTCAGGCCTAATATTGCTCATAAGACACATCGCGGACATGCTCTCAGTTCTGTACATATTATTTGTATTGTACTTCGGTTTTTTGCAAACGGGAGCTTTCTGTATAATATTGGTGACGCTGAGCACGTTTCCAAGGCTACCGTCTGTCGGGCAGTCAGGAATGTTAGAGTTGCACTGAAACGTCTCCTGTACTCGTTTGTGGTGTTCCCCGGTCATAGACCCACAAGATTTATCAAAGAGGGATGCCACAAAATTGCAGGTATCAGGATGAACAAAACTTAATTCATGATGTGGTGATACTTGAACTACTACTTAAATTTTACATTTATTCTCACGGTTCCCAGGCGTGATTGGCTGTATAGATGGCACTCACATTCCAATCATTGCTCCTTCAGTAAATGGAGGAGACTATGTGAACAGGAAGTCTTTCCACAGCATTAATGTACAGGTACACAGTTCCCTGTAGCATTTCAAACTAACAAATTATTTCATTATAGTAATGGATGCTAATTTGTGTTCTCTGCACTGTGAAGATCATATGTGATGCTGCCAACATTATCACAAATGTGGAAGCCAACTGCTCAGCCTCTGTGAGTGGTGGTGGTGGAGGACCCCCACCTGTTTTTCTCATAATACAATTACACCTTACCTGTTTGGACTATATTTTTATATTTCATTTTTACTTGCTGCCAGGAACGTTTGGGGCCTGTTGGGTTGCACCTGCGCTCACATCACATCACAAAATAAAATGTATGAAATAAAAAATAAAATAAAATAGAATAAAATAACGTGTTAAATGGGTGGAAATCCCTAGATCAATGTTTAAATTAACACTCACGCATTGACTCTGTCGGCTATGTTTTGCCATGCATGCTCCCTTTCTTTTGCAGCTGAGGCTGTGTTACTTTTTTTCCGCAAAATTTGCATGTTATCGGCATATACTGCCATCAAAATTTCGGCCTCAAGCGCTGTAAAATACATTGACCGCGCCTCCTTTCCCTCCGTCTCCATGGTGACTCGCTTAATCTGTGCTCCACTAATCAGGGCTTTATGTATCCTCGTGTGCGCGCTTAATTTGGGGTTAAAGCAACTCCGCGTTGACTGAACTAATTGTTATCAGCCTTTCTGAAACCGAATATTCCGAGTTGGACAGTTCGGGGTTACTCAACCCCGTGTATCATTTTTAACTCTGAGTTTTCTAAACCCGCTTCCTGAAATAGGGCCCTGGTCTCTGCTTAGGGCACAAAACTGTCATATGCCAGCCGTTGGCCAATTACTCGGTGGAGTTCTAAGAATAAATCACAATTCTATGAAAAATAATATGCTTTAAGGTCCAAACTTAGCATCCCACAGAGTATCACAGTGTCAATTAATAGCCACTAGCTCAACTTGGCAATATACCATCAACTATCACAAAATGTGCATGGGGTCGTTGTAGCAACGCAGCCAAAAGTCCTGTGACATCATTTATATTCAACACCAACACCACAACAATGGAGGATGTTGAGACGATGGTATACCTGCTGCTCGTTGTATGGCTTTTTGTCAGACTCGGGAACCACTGTGCTGCTTTTTGTGTAGCCATTTCCCATATTGCTGGAATGTATTTTCATGAAGGGACTCATAGGGCTCATGACTCATTAACTGAAGCCACTGACTAGCCAAACAGTTGGATGCAGTCTGTTGATGTCACATTTTCACCTCAGATCGCTTGGAACCCTGGCCGAGTAGGTACTAAAAAAGTACCTGGTACCAGATACTACCACTTTATGGAAAGCCCTAAAAACAGCATCAACCCACGCTGGTACTAGTGGAAAAAGGCTATAAGATATCTAGGGCTAGAGTTAGGCCCCACTTGCATAGCCAAACATGCGCCATACGGCAATAACAAATTGCGAGGGGAAAATGTGCATTCTCCAACCGATTGCTGGAGCAGTCACTGTGAAATCGAATGCTCCACTCACAAAAGCCTTTAGACCGGTTAATAATGCCCACTTGTAAGCACTGTTACCCAGGGATAAGTGTGTATTCTGCAACCAGTTAGCAAGTGATTGTTGGAGGCTGCTGGGAGTCACTAGTGTTAAATTTGGCGCAAAGAGCATAGCACAACTTCTACTTTGAAGGTGAATGTTCTCCGGTTTGTGCTACACCTTTTTTGGTTTCAAAACAGCTTAAAAAATAAATGGCAAGTGTTTGCAGATGAGTCAACGCCGTCTATTGTGAAATCTTTCAATTGCACAGTTTTGTCTGACTGACAAATATACACAACTGAGCAGGTACAATAAATACGTATTTGACATTTTTGTTTAAAATAAAGCGCTTATATAATTTAAAGTACCGGTAAAAACACGCTGCTGCACAAAGCAGCAGAGAGCCAGATCTTGTGATATATTTCAACACTTACACAGAATTAGACACAGACGGTGTACAGCTAGGCAAGAAGAAAGAAAGAAACATGCAGACACGAACACTCTGTTCTGTAAAAGTTACAGTTTGATGTGCTGAGACGAGAAACAGAATGTGTAAGAGGACACGAGGAGATGAACAACTTCTTTCATACTGACAGATAGAGGAATGAAAAAGAAAAAAGGAAAAATTTGGCTGCACTCAAATAAGATGCATCCCCTGCTCCCCTTGCCCCTCCTGCCCATGCCTCTCAGCCTTTACAAAGTCTCAGTGTGTGACATGTTTTTCTTATTTTCCACCAGGAAAGAGTAGGTTTGTGTTCGCCACTGAGGCGCAAAGTGAGAAACGCTTTTCTTGCAGCTGCACAGGATCTGTAAATATACGCCGCAGGAGACGCATTAGAACATAATGCCGCTACCAAACAATCACCATGCGTACTTGCTGCTGCCGCTGCAAACCCGCTGCAGAGTTCAACACACGGCGACGCTCACAAATGTGCTGCAGCCTTTCAAAAAGGACTCGCTACAATACTAACACCTTAAAAGATAAAGCTTGTTCAATCAAATACTGTAGCTGTCAAAATAACCCCAGATACACTTTAGAGTGGATTATGCTAATGTTAACTATAATAATAATTATTCTGTTATAACAGTTTTAGTGTCATTTTAACAATTGCAGCAAGGTATTTAAATCAATTTAAAGGAACAAGGGTTAAAGAAAATTCAGGATAAAAATGATCCTCCTTCCTCTTCGAAATAACAAAACCCCAATTTTAAAAAGAATCTAAAATCTTCAAACTTTTAAAATCACAATAAAACAGATGGGGAGAGACCAAGGTTAGAACTAAGGAAAGGATACAGAAAGAAAAAACAGAAGCTATGAGGATGACGGCTGGGGAAATGAGGAAAAACAGATGAATTTGCCTTGGTGAAAGTGTCAGAAAGGTGGAATCAGAAAGTGAACATACATAGAGAGAACGACTGACAGATTAAGTAGTTTAGACTGTAAACTGACCTTGCTGGTTGAGCTGCTGTGTGCTCTTGCTCCACTGTGACAACCCCACAATGGCCACCATCTTGGCACCCAAACTGGAGCGCCGCTTCTTAGTCCCAGTCAGCGATGCAGAGTCTGGGCCCCCGCTGCCAGGACTTTTCTCCAGGCTGTACATGGCCCCTGAGATACTGGAGGAGCGCACCACGTTCCGGGCAGCCGTGCTCAGCCCGCTCAAGCCACTCATCCCTCCCGGGCGGGGCACCTCCACGGAGCTGCTGAGCATCATGGTCCTGTTGGACTGGAGGGCCGATGGGCTGGGGGGGGAGAAGGGGCCGGAAAGTTTGGCTTGACAAAAGAGACGAGAGAGGACAGAGAGTCAGGTGATCGTGAAAGAACAAATAGGGGAGAAGAGCTCAAATAAAAGGACGTCTTGACGTGCAGTGTGTCTCATAAAACACAGTGGAAAAGCTTGTCTTACAGCCGCAGCAGCAGCTCCCCGGGGCTGAAGGACACCAAGTTTCGATTTCAACCACAGTTTGGTTTTACACACTTACTGCAGAGGCAGAAAAAATGAGTTCTTACACCATAAAAGACACAGTGAAAAAGTGAAAAGCTCTAAAAAGTCTTTTTCATCTTCAACAGTTTTGAAAACTGAGAAAACAAAGAACACAAAGGTCAGCAGGCGAGGACAGTGCAGATGGCAGCACACTGTCCAAGTGAGGTAAACTATATCTGTGGCATCACACACACTCACGCACACAAATGTCAGGACTGGCCTGCTGTTGAGGGGTGACCCTGTCAGCTGGTATTTGTCTCCTGTATTTTTTTTTATCTTTTTTTTTTTTTTTGTCTGACCTTAAACAGCGACAGATGATAAACTCCAGAGCCAAGTCATCACTGGCTGGCTGAATCATGGCAGTGCGCGCGTGTACTCACTCGCCAAACTCTGATCACCTTTGTATTCTCAAACTGATGTGTACGCCACCTTTTGTACTGGCAGAGGTACAATTCTACTAATAAAACTTTTTTTCACTAGCTATTAAATGGGATTCAGCCATTGCTTACACCTGCAGTTGTGTTAAGCCAAAAAAAAAAAAAAAAACATCTGTGACTTGGGACCTTCTTTAACTCTGCTCCTTTTCTCTCCCATCACAAGAGCGATCATACGGAGGCTAAACCGACAGCCTGGAGGCACATTAAATATGTAGTTGTGCTGTGGCCGACATTGTGCTTTTATACTCACCCTAAATATTTCTTGTTCATCACTGCGCATTTTCTATAACGCTTATCTCATTGCCTCATAAAATTTGTATCACATATCACACTCAGGTAGCTTAGATGCCTAAACTTAAAGTAATGCAGATGAGAACTAGGTTAAGACAGTCAGAATTACATCACTTCGACACATCTATTGAACCTTAGAAGATAGCTCTCTTTCAAATGACAATGGCACAAATAAATGTAAAACAAAAAGAAAAGAGCGGTTTGGCCACCCTTTCTTTTGCAAATTTAAGACCTCACAGTAGGATAATATACTGCATTAATTTAGAGCCTTAGAGCTTTCAACCAAGTGCCCCCTTGTCTTTGGGTCTCTTTCTCCCGGACCTAACTCACAATACTGATTCTCTCCCGATCTTTAAAGCCAGTCATAAAACACATATTTTATTTAAAAATGGCCTATTCTGTTTGAATTTGAGGTTATGATGTATTAGCTTTTTATTCTATGGCGTTTCTTAACTACTTTATGTATACTGTGACTTTGGTAAGTAATTCCTTGTCAGGTGTTCTTATTTAAAGGTGAAAGTCATCTGTACATGAAATGTATTATTAGTAGTAGTAGTATTATCCTATCACAGCACTTCACTCTCAGACTGTAGGCTTACTTGTTTTTCCTAGAGTTTTGAAAAGTAAGAGCCTTTAGCTGTCAGGAGACAGACAGCATCTCTACTTTCAAGATCAGGCTTCGAAGTTTTTCATATTTGATAAAGCAAATACTTAGAGTTGGATCAGCTGCCACAGGCTTAGGCGTGCCAGAAGATTTCCCATAATGCAATGAGCACCTCTTCTCCACTTCCCTCTTTTCAGTCCCCGCGTGTTTAAATGCCATGATTGCATGCCATTGAGTTTTGTCTTCTCTCTCCAATGGCTTCTGTTTGGTCCTTTGTTTCACATAGCTGCCCCTCACTGAGCCTGGTTGTGCCGAGGTCTCTTCTTCTTCCTTCCCACTGTCACCTAGTCCTCCTCATAGGGCATCTATTATTCTAACATCTTTACAGTCTAAAGCACTTGGAGGCGATTGTTGTTGTGAATTGGTGCTATATAAACAAAACTGAATTAAATTGACTTTGCCTCCCTGTGACTTTATTTACTTCCCAATGGTGAAACGCAGTGAGGTCCAGCACACATCAGAGGAATAAATACAAATGTGGTTTTAGGGCTTTTTTGTTTGTTTGTTTTTTTACAGAGTGATCCAAAAACTGCAAGCACGCTTATAACATTGCAGAGGTGCATGAGAAGATCATCTTAAGAGAAAGATCAGTCCAAGTGTATGTATAAGGTAAGGTTTTGGATTTTTAATAGAGTAATGTCTGGGATTTTTGGTCTTCTCGCATATGATGCTAAATGAAACAATTAACTCAGGACAACAATCCTTCATCTCAATTCAGCCAGACCTATTGGAGCAGCAGAATACAGTTAATCATTCCTTACAATTGTACTACAACCACTGTGATGTCACAGTGATGCATAGTAATGTGTTTGACGCACTGCAGCTGAAATTGCCCTCTTTTAAGCAGTTTTAATCGCCCTGTCCTACCATGTTTACCATGCATGTTTAGCATGCTACAATGTGCTAGCCTAATCTGATGGTATAGGAGAGCTATGGAGTTCCTCAATGTCAGTAGAATTCATCATTTTAGGATTTTAAATGTCAGTGGAAAACTTCATGGCAATCCTTCTATTCATTATTGCCAAAAAAGCAGTGGAAATTTCCGTCTCTCCAGCCGTCCCACATGTGTGGCTAAAAGACTCAGTCGGTGATCGCTGGAAATGGCACAAAATGAGTTTACTATTAAAACATCCCCACTGCTGGAAATCATAAATAATATATACATACATGCAGTAAAATATGCCCTTTATGCATTTTTGGAAGAGAATACATGTAAAAGCAGTGTGTTTCATTTGTCTGCGTGAATCATTCTCCCAACCACTTTCTGCCACGTCACCATAAGCCCAAAGTAGCTGGCTGATTTTTAGAAGAAAACAAAGCAAAAAAATGACCAGAATAGGCAAAGTGGATTATTTTGAGGAACAATGAACTGATGTAGCAAAGGGCAGATTTTGGTATTTTGTAATGAAAGTCATAATAATAAGCTGAAGAGGGGGAGGAGGAGGTTGAGGCAGCGGGTCTGCATGCTTTGACATTTGTTACTGAGAGGAAACAGAGGCAGCAGGAGGGGGAGGAGCAGGGGCTTGAAAACAGAAATCCAGGTGAACATGTACTCCCTGTATATTCTTCTCATGTCTTTCTCCTTTTCCCCTCTCTTCTCTTCTCTCCTTTTTCTCTATTCCAGCTCTCTCTTTTCTGGCTCTCTTGGAACATGCAGTGATAGAGCGGGAGAAAATGAGGATAGGATAGAGATAGAGAGAAGGCTGCGAGAGATAAATAGAATAACGGTGGGTTTTAGAGAGGACACACAAGAAAAGTGAAGGAAATGAAAGGATGGGGACTGAAACGTGGGAGGATGAGAGATGCTTCATAATGAATGGACAGTGTAAAAAAGGGGGGGAAACTGCACAAAGCTGCAGTCTGATCTGTGTGAAATAATGGAGAGAAGGAAAGAGGAGAGGGAGAAGAATATGACACTGACAGTGACAGTAACTGAGACATCTATCCCAGCCTCCTTATTCTTTCTAATGAGATCTTCCACAGTATCAGTGAGTGTGGATCACAGGCTTAAATGTGACACAAGCTAAACTGAATGTGTGCTTCATATATGTTAATTTGCTACATTAATGTATTGCATTAGAAGCTAACAAAAGTAAGTATGTTTGTTTCTTTTTCACAAACAAAGAGTTAGAAACAGGCTGTACATACAATCAGTTACAATTCATTATTACTTATTTTCATTCGTTATTAATAATCTCGGACTCTCTTCCACCGCGTGTCTTTTATCCTGTCTTCCTCCCCTCACCCACAACCAGTCATAACAGGTGACTGTGCCTCCCTGAGTCTGGTTCTGCTGGAGGCTTCTTCCTGTTAAAAGGGAGTTTTTCCTTCCCACTGTTACCAAAATGCTTACTCATAGGGGGTCATCTGGTTGTTGGGGGTTTCGCTTTTTTCTCTGTATTTTTGCAGGGTCTTTAAAATTTAAAGCATCTTGAGGCAACTGTAGTTGTTATTTGGTGCTAACTAAAAATTTGAAAACACACTTGATATAGAAACCAGCTCTGCAAAGTGGAGCCAATTCAGAAGGGACTTTAATCTGTGTTCATTGTAGTACCCAGCAAGGGGAAAACTAATCTGGTTGTCGAAACGACCTCAGTTGAATTGGCAATCATGCTCTTAAGGAGAGTAAAATAGAAGATGAAAAAGAATATTATTTTGGGTTTGCTTACATCGTGATTAACAAGCCATGTGAGATTCACATTCATGTCATTCAGATTCACCCATCTGGTTTAAAATAAAACAACAACAAAAACCCACAAGACAAAATACTGTCTCTGTTTTAAGGCTTCAGAAATGGACTTCCAGTGGGTGGCGTCACTGTGGCTAAATCCATCTTTTATATACAGCTATGGTTCAGAATCAATGTCTTAAGCACTTCTCCACTTCCTTACACTGTACCTTAAATATAGAGCCGTGAGACGTTATCTTAGCCCAGCGTTGCAAAAAGACTGCAGAAACAGCATACCTGTCTCAGTCCATATATAGTAAATCTGCCTACCAGCAGTTCTGGTTGTCTCCAGTGGTTTCCTGGCAACCAAGTCAAATGGTTTGGGATACCACGTAACTGCTACCCCCACAGTTTGTTTCAACTGTCAAATCTTTGTCGCATACCACACATCCCTCATTCTTTGCTCATTTCCTACCTATCAAAAAACCCTTAACCTCCTAAACAGCCACACATTTTCGGTTTTTACATTTTGTTTTGTTAAACAAAGCAGACATAATGATGAGCTTTAAAGTCACTAAGGCTACGTTCACACTGCAGGTCTTAATGCTCAATTCCAATTTTCTGTCTGCTTGTTCACACTACAAATAAAATGTGACAGCAAACGCGCTCTAGTGTGAACCCTCAAAACCGCCCGCGTGCGCAAAAGAAGACGTCACACACAACGCGCTCTGTTTAGACCCAGACCAAACAGTATTGTTTGACTGATGGCCGTTAATATAAAGACTTGTTTCCCAATTTTGCTTTAAGTTATAACGTTATTTTGTTATTTACATATGGCCTAATAATTATCCTTATTGCTGTTTTAGAGGAGCGGTGCTTCAAAGGATAGTTGCAGATTTCTGTCAGAACCTGCAGATTATACAGTACAAATAAAATGTTCACGTTTCTCCAACGTTGTCTTCCAAACAGTTTCACTAACATCTACACTGGATGGCCAGGAAGCATTCGCGATGACATAAAAGACGGATTTAATGCGACATGACCATTTAAACAGCAGTCGCTTCTAAAACATCAGATATGTATCGGATTCAGCACGGCATACGAAAGTGACCCAGTTCGGTGCACACCATTGTTTTTCTTGTGACATTACCAATAAGTTTGATGTGTCACATGGCCCTCTTCCTATTGAAAAAACAAAAGTTGTATCCAAGATGGCCGACTTCTAAATGGCCACCATGGTCACCACCCATCTTGAGGAGTTTGCCCCCTCACATATACTAATGTGCCACAAACAGGACTGATTGGAATGATTTTTTTCCCGTACAGTGTGCCATGATGTATCAAGCCAAACAAAATATAATACATTTAAAGTGGGTCAGATCATTTCAGTAATAAGTAATTCTTTTGTTCGTTTGTATACTGCAGTGACATGGTTACACCACCTAACATTCTTTCAGTCTGTCTACTTCTAAAATCTAAGATATAATGTCACCGCTCAATATGGCACTATGCACCTGTCCCCATACAGCGTTTTCCTCAACCTACAGGCAGACTCAGAGCCCATCCATCCTCATCTCTATGTCAGACAGCTCCCTCGCCATATGTCTCTGTGCTCTCTAACTTCTCATCTCAAAGCTCATTTATTTCCCCTCCTGTCAGCAAACCACCCTCTCCGCCCATTCTGGTGGCTCTGAGCTCACCCTCCACACCTCAACATAACCCGTCTCCAGCCCGCAGAACCCCTAGCTTTCACTTATTAAAGTGCATCAGGTGGAGTCAAGTAAAAGTTTATATCTATAGTACATTTTAACAACCTCAATTGATCAAAGTGTTGTACATGTTATACAAAACATACACTAGACATAACAGTTACTAAATTAACAATAAATATACCGTACAACTCATCCGGTAAAATAAAGTGAATAAGACTGCTTAGTCAAAGCCAGGGTACCCTTCTCAACTGGAACTGAAAGCAAACGGGAATAAGTAGGTTTTCAACTTTATTTAAAAAACAAAAAACAAAAACCTCTTTCACTCCCCTAAGGTTAAATATGACTTAAAGTTAGCATGTCAAAACCAATTCACTGTTTCGTTCTTTACCTTTTTTTAGGCTTTTGTGCAAAGTCTTTTTCTGCCCTGTGCCTTCACATGTTTTTAACACAGATTAGAGAAGCATCCATTAAAATATGAATTTGATGGTCCTCTCATTTAGCTTTCAGTAACAACACAAAGCATGTTTACCGATGTTCACGTGTTTCACAGTTAACAGCTTATTTTGGTAGTTAACTGGTCAGAAAGGCCCATAAAAAAACAAGGAGAGCATTTATATATTCAATTGAGTTCAATTCAATTCAGTTTTACTTATATAGATCCCAACAACAGTCGCCTCAGGGCGCTTTATATTGTAATTAAGAGACCCTATAGTAATACAAAGGAAATCCCAACAATCAAATGACCCCCAATGAGCAAGTAGTTGGTGACAGTGTGAAGGAAAAAACTCCTTTTTAACAGGAAGAAACCTTGGGCTGAACCAGGCACCTGGAGGTGTAACCAGCTGGGGCAGAGAGGAGGAAAATAGGATCAAAGACACAACAGGACAAATGACAGATACACTTCATGTTTTGAGTCTTCCAGGTTTAAACTAATATCAGCTTCCAGAAAACCATGTAAAGAACCAAAAACAAAACTGGACTGTTTATAGGCAGCATAATTCAGCTGCTGAAAGAAAGCCCAGAGAAACAAAGGAGCGGGGGAAAAAACTTCTCTTTTCTCTTCCTCTCGTAAAATGCCACAACCTTGTAATTAGATATGGCTGAGCAATCCATTAATGGTCTCTTAAAAGTTGCTCTCTACTATGCAGACTACACTGGCCGTGCACTTAATTAATTGGCAATTTAGCAGCAGTGTAGATATTAAAGATTTACTGTACAGTAGGTGTGAGTGTGTCATCAGGTGACTCACCCCTCAATGTAAACTGACCCCGATAAACAATCTTACCTATTTTAACTTGTCTTTTCTCATCTGCTAATGCTGTTACTATTTACTCCCTCTGCTGATAGTTATTACTGTTTTTAGTTAGCTTATATTATTTTCTAAGAGACATATCTATTTTCATGCATCCTTGCCAAAAGCTTTTGGCTGAATTTTCCCACATGGGACAGTGAAGGGTAAAGTGAGCTAGATCACAACTAAATTAATATGGGGGAGTATATTAATTAAGACAGTGTTGTTCATTTGATATCAGTCAGATGACATCAGGCATTTAGAGGCACACAATACACAACTTACACTATGACAACCAGATGTTAACTATAAAGAGCGTGTATATTACTGAAGTGGATAACAGCTGTCCTGGCTAACAGCACTTTTTGGTTCATTTTAGAGATGACATGATACCACTTTTTTATGTCCGATACCGATACCGATATCATAAATTTGGATATCTGCCGATACCGATATGAATCCGATAGTGTTTTTTTAATCAATAAAACTGTTCTTTAATATCTTGCTGCATTTTGTATAAGTTCATACTCAAATTTAAAAAAAATAACTCTAAAGATATTCTGTTATACCTGTATGCAAAAAAATACACTGCACCCAAAATATTTCATAATTCAGCAATACTGATCAGTCTAATAAACTTAAACCTACACCATCCTCCCTATTCTGGTATTTTAAAGAGTAATTAGCGTAAATATTAAGCAACCTAACTAACAGGGTTCCAACTCCCAGCAACAAAAAAAAAAAGGGAACCACCCCCCACGCTCCACCTCATGATGCTTAATCAACGTAATCAACCTTAATTTGATGCAGTGTGAAAAAAATGCACCAAAATCAATTATTTTTCAAGAAATATTAAATAGATTCAACATCTTTCTTCTACAGAATTGCAGACTGCACAGTTGTTGCCTTCCCAAAGGAAACTTAATAGTTACTATATACAGTAATGGACTTCTATTCATTTTACATCAAATTAAAACTTTGGGTGTAAGATTCAGATAATTATTTAATACAAGCGAGAATAAGAAAGAAAAGTATGTATTTTTGCCCCCTTTTCCCTGTTAATGCCCTACCTGCCCCCTTGGCTAAACTTTGCTAGATCCGCCCCTGCACAGTTACCAGCCGTCAGCTACGTAGAAAAGGATCCTGGTGTAGAAAGTAATATTAAATAGATTCTAACAACAGCTTATCAAGGTTAAACGTGCTGCTGTTGTTTATCCGCTGGTTTCCTCTTTCTGGTGCAAAGTGGGTGATAAACAAACAAGAGAGACGGAGTCGCGACAGAAAAGCCAATCAGCTGATCATTGATCAGTTTCACGATTGAAGTACGAGAGGGAGGGAGACAGAAGAAGCAGTCGATCCATATATCGGTTGTTAAGCTTAACGTGGGAATGCTTTACAAACATTCAGAGATGAACTTACACACTTGCTTTACTTCTCTCTGGGATAACTTTGTCGGAGATGAAATGCCGGGTTGGTAGCAAGGCTCCAAATGCTCAACCAGACCACCGACAGGTCTTGCACGCCACAGCCGCTCTATCACGTGATGCATACTGCTCCGACGTGCTAAGGTTATGAGCCGAGTTACGCCATGTCACAAGTTTTGTGAGGTGCTTTCGTTATATTTAATGGATCGGATTACATTTTTTATTTCTCTGCGATATCCGATCCAGTAATTTAGGCCAGTATCGGACCGATACCGATATGTAATATCTGATCGGTCCATAGTTCATTTCATTATAAATTAAGGAACTGTGCAGATAAAATTCCATCCAGCACAGAAATTGATATCTGAATTCTGACTAAAGGAACAACATGCCAACTGATTAAAAACAAAAAACAAAAAAAAAAAACAGAATCTGAGTTTGTCATTGTTCCCTGTGTCTCCTCGGGATGTTGTTGTTGTAATCGCTCTCTCTCTTGCTCTCCTCTGCCAGGGTGGAACTCATTGCGGGTTCCAGCAAATAATCACGCACCTGCTTCTTGTTCTCCGGACACTCCAGCTACTACTTAAGGTGATGGCTCAGTGTTTCTCATCGCTGGATCGTTACGACACTTGTCGGTGTAACCCCATCTCTTTCTTGTGTATTCTCATTCCCGGTGTTTTTCCTGGCTTCCAGTCATGTTTTCTAGTCTATAGATCTTGCTGGACCCGTCCCCGTTTCCACCCCTGGAGTTGTGACTGTGAGCGTGAGTGTCTTTGTACAAGAACCATACAAGGATCATGTTAGGCAAATTCTCCAGCAGCTACTTGAGAATAAACTGTTCATTAAGGGGGAGAAGTGCAAATTCCATGTTGAGACTGTTCCTTTCCTGGGGTATATCATTGAGGAGGGGAACCTGAAACCGGACTCCGTCAAGGTTCAAGCTGTTGCTGAATTGGCCCGAGCCCACAGATAGCAGGCAGCTCCAACGTTTTCTCGGTTTCTTTAACTTTTATCGTAGATTCTTTTCGTGACTTTAATAAAATTGCTTTTCCTCTAACCCACGTAACCTCTCCTAAGATTTCTTTCCAGTGGGATTAGGATGCCCAAGCTGCCTTCACACTTCTCAAGGAGCACTTCGCCTCAGCTCCCAACTGGATCTGGGTCTCCAATTCAAGGTGGAAGTAGACACTTCCAACTCGGGGGTGGATGCCATGCTCTCCTAACAAAAGGATGGAGTAAGCTCCCTCCATGTGCCTTTTTCTCTCACCATTTGTCCCCTGTAGAACACAACTACGACATGGGAGATCAGCGTTGCTGGCAATAAAATTTGCCCTGGAGGACTCGAGACCCGGCTCAAGGGCACGGTCCAACCTTCATCTCATGGACGGATCACAAAAAGCTAGCGTACCTACAGTCCGCCAAACTGTTAAACCCCCGGGCAAGCCAGATGGACCCTGTTTTTCACCGGTTTCCATTTTTCTATTACCTATAGGCCAGGTTCTCATTATGTGAAACCGGACACTCTATCCCAGCTCGTCTGATTGGGTCCTTCTCTGAGGACCCAACTGACACTGCACCCATCCTGCAACCTACCTACACCATTGGGACCATTGCATGGGAAATTGAGTCATCGTTCCAAGAAGCACAGGGACCAGGCCACTGGCATGCCTCTGTCTTCTCTATAAAATGGACTATGGATTCCAGGCCACGGGGGGAGAGGATTTCAGTATCTGGCGGACTGGGAGGGCTATGGCCCTGAAGAACACTCCTGGATTTTGCGGTCAGTGGTTCTGGACAAAACCAAGCTTTGAGAGTTCCACCCCTGCATCCTGGCAAGAATGATGGGTCGCCAGCAGGCTCCCATTTAAGTTCGGGGGGTACTGTCATGGTTCCCTGTGTCTCCCCAGGCATGTCTTTGCTGAGTGGTGTGTGTGGCCGAAGAAGAGTGTGCCCCCCCACCCCACCACCACCACCAAGTTTCCACTCACACTTTGTATATGGCACCTGGTGATTGTGTAAATAAACTGTTATTTTTTGCAACATCAACAGAGTTCTGCGCCTGAGTCCGGTCATTCATTGTGACAGAGTTTTAAACACATGCAAATCTAAAATAGGTACAAAGCTATTCTTCTCCTTTCCACCATCACATTTGTATTCTTAGACTCTAATAAGAGTGGCTTAGCATGAATCACCGTTCAAAATAATCCTCATTTACCATAGATTGGGTGTTGGTGCAGCAATGCCATTCTTGCAATATCTCAAATAATCCATTTTAGATCCTCTCCCTTTAAGCCAGATTTCTTCTGACTGGCTGCCCTGGCAAACAGAAGGTCTGAACAGCAGGTTGATCATCCATCTGCACTTGCAGCTAGAGTTGTGTGCCTGAGATGAGCATTTTAAGGATGTTCCTCACCCTCCTTAACATCATGCAGAGCCAAGAGTAACAGGAAAAACTGTCTGAATTTGAGTCTTCACAGTAGTTGGAAGAATTAGCTTTTTACTCACAGGGATTAGTTACACATCCATCATTTTCTCTAAACTGAACACCCACATAAAGAACAGTATGTAGGCCTATATATATGGTAGAAAATAATAAAAATTGAATAACATTGTCGCTTTCAACGACTTAGTATATTAGTTTCTTCACCAGCTGAAACAGCATATCCTGATCATACACTTTGTTTTGTACATCCTGGTAAGTAATGAAGAATGAAAAGAAATATGAAAGAAATTTAGTACACAAGGGCAAGGCAGCACCATTAAAGCACTTCGTCTTGGGGCCACTATGGAAACTTCCCAGGTTATGATATTGTACGTGTGAACCCCAGCGCCTGCTGCCATTGTATTATACCAGACCTTATGCCGTGTGTGTGTGGGTTAGGGGAGTACTGTATCTCTGTGATCATAAGGGGTCTGTGAAGGCGAGGAAACAGAAGGCCGGTTATACAGCTACACACAGAGGAGAGCGTAAGACTGCCAAGCTGTGGGAAGACTGGGAGCCAAATGGATCACACACGTAATCGCACACAGAGAAACGCAGCATAGTGCAAACACACATATGCTGTGCTGAACGTATGTGCCAGAGTGGGGCAAAAGACAGAACCAAAGTATTGAATGACATAGGGTGTTGACACTGATGTCTTGGCTGCTGGTCTTGAGCTAATATCCAAATCTTCTGTGAACCACTCGGCTCACACACTCAGATCCGATTTCTTCAGTCTCACTTCGACTTGAAAAAGTACAAAGTATCAGAAGGCACGCTGACCAATAAGTGAGAGCACCACTCAATATTCACAAATTTCCATTTCACACTTTGCAGAGCAATATTATGCCTGATGCACACAGACACAAATCTGAATCAAATGCTAACAGCCATGAAATGAACAGAAAAGAGAAAGCTTTTCGCTTTCCCTCTCCCGTTGGCCCAATCAAATTTTTACACTGCAAAAACTCAAAATCTTACCAAGTATATTTGTCTTATTTCTAGTCAAAATTATCTCATTACACTTAAAATAAGACACAATCAGCTACAGGGCAACATTTCAGTAAGCTAAAGGAACTTGTTTCAAGACAGTGAATCTTGAAACTAGAGAAAAACTAGAGATTTTTCACTTGTTCCACTGGCAGATTTTTTCACTTAATACAAGATATTTTAGCTTAAAATAAGTGAAAAAAATCTGCCAGTGGAACAAGTGAAAAATCTCTAGTTTTTCTCTAGTTTCAAGATTCACTGTCTTGAAACAATTTCCTTTAGCTTACTGAAATGTTGCCCTGTAGCTGATTGTGTCTTATTTTAAGTGTAATGAGATAATTTTGACTAGAAATAAGACAAATATACTTGGTAAGATTTTGAGTTTTTGCAGCGTATCCAATAAAATCTTTAATGAGGTGAGTCACCAAGTCACTCCCTCTACATCACCTTGTGACAGCAGACATAAATTCGATTCGTCACACCACGTTTTCGCACAAACTGCTGAAATCATGTTGAATCGGCTGCGGCAGGGAAGCAAAGCTTTGAATTTTCCCCAATCACTGCTACAATTACAGTTCAAATTAGCCTGTCGGAGGTTGTTAACAATGAAATGTGGCATTAAAAAGTGCACATCTGTAAGCAAACAGATGGATGACACTGTGTCTTACTACCATCAGGCAAATGTCAGCCAATGACCAACATCTCTTTAAAGTTTGTTTTTAATTGCAAAAAGAAATATTTGTGATTAAAAACAAATTGATGATAATACAGAAAAAGCACAAAAAAAAGCTAATGTTAGGTATTAAACAAAATGGAAATTTAGCTTTTTCTTTACCTCAAATAAACAAATTGCTTAATATAGATGGCCAATCTATATACAATGGCCAGCAGGGGGCGACTCCACTGGTTAACAAGAGAGGTTCAATTGCATGGAAGGTTGTGAGAAAATTATGCTACTTTATGAATTCAGGACTTCAGCAAAAATTTTCCTGATGAGCTCTTAGATTAAAATCTTCTTTAATAAAGTCTAATGTTTGCTTTGTAGCAAAGTGACCCATTCAGAGCAAAAAACAGACTCTAAATGGTATACGATAAACTTTAAGGTATAGCCCACTTCCAATCGATAAGTTGCTTCCTCGTGGACATCCAGTTCAGCAGTTAGTTTTGCTCGTAGATACGAAGGATGTACGGGCAAAACTAACTACGAAGGACTTGCCAATCAGTTTTTCTGTGAAGCGCATTTTGTTTTTTTGGGGGTTTTTTTGTTTTTTTTTTTGGGGGGGGGGGGGTTACAGTGCATAATGGATACATCTCACTAATCAAACTAACAAGCAGCAGCTGCAGCTTATCAGCTCTGCCAACCTTCTAAATGTTCAAAATATCAACAAAAAAAAACTGCACAGGTTGGTGTTAAAATATATTAAATATTCACTCACTCATCCCCACTTTTCCAAACCTATTTCTCTATCATTGAGCTAGAAACATTAGACTTTCATTGAATTAAACACCTTGTCCTGGATTTGAGCCCACAGCTTTTTGGATGAGGCTCATATCATCATCGCATGCCCCACAGAAGCCTCACTAGCTCACAGGGTTTCTCTCTACGCATCGCCATGGGAAATTTGGTGTGAAAACAAGACACACTTTATCACTGCGCTGTCTTCTTTATCTGCCTGTAGTGACAGAAGCGAAATAAACTTCTTTTAATCATTATGTTTATCGTAAAAGCTGTTTGGTAGAAGACAGTCCATTTCCTCGCCGTTTCCCTTGTTGCACTACAAAGGTTGACCCTAAATCACTTTCCACTTTCATCTCTCACTGTAACCTGCAATCTGTCCAGCACTGGACTATTCTCGTTGCACTCTCTTTCTCTTTTCATCACCATCAAAAGAAGGATGCAGAGTTACTCAGTCAGCAGGGGGATGGAGAGCCAGCAGAAAATAGAAAAATAAAAGTCGGAACGGCTGGGCTGAAAGGAAAGTGGGTTAAGAGGGACGTGATGGATGAGACGGCGAGCTTTCCTGACTCATGGCCTGCTTTTGCTGGTGACTAATGTGGCCAGTGACATCTTTCTCACTATCCCTCAGCCCCCACGCCCCTCTGTCTCATCCCACCTGGGACACTGGTAGTCTGCCTGGGGCGGAGTATCACATAGGATCTCACCCAGCTCAACATGTCAAATCACCAAGTTCCAACTTAGAATGCAAGGGCTTGTGTTGTGAGGTTTTCGAGGGCTGCAGTAGGTCTGTAGAGAGATAGCTAGGTTTAACCAAAGCACAGCTTTCTGTCTTATTTACAGCTAAACATTTTAAAGGGATGTGTGCAATGGAATGCATACAGATCCTCCAGGAAGACAGGATAAGAGTTACATGTTTATCTTATATATATATATATATATATATATATATATATATATATATATAAATATACAGTGGGGCAAAAAAGTATTTAGTCAGCCACCGATTGTGCAAGTTCCCCCACCTAAAATGATGACAGAGGTTTGCACCAGAGGTACACTTCAACTGTGAGAGACAGAATGTGAAAAAAAAATCCATGAATCCACATGGTAGGATTTGTAAAGAATTTATTCGTAAATCAGGGTGGAAAATAAGTATTTGGTCACCTCAAACAAGGAAAATCTCTGGCTCTCACAGACCTGTAACGTCTTCTGTAAGAAGCTTTTCTGTCCCCCACTCGTTACCTGTATGAATGGCACCTGTTTGAACTCATCATCTGTATAAAAGACACCTGTCCACAGCCTCAAACAGTCAGACTCCAAACTCCGCCATGGCCAAGACCAAAGAGCTTCCTTTAATTTTTTTTTATTATTTTGTTGTTTTAGCAACATTAAATTTAAAAACTGTACTTTTGAGTTAAAATATATATTTATAATTTTAATAGATGACAAATTAAAAAGGCATGAACATTTTTTTGTAATGAAAAAATATCAAACCGTGACACCAAAGTATCGAACCGAACCGTGAATTTTGTGTATCGTTGCACCCCTTCTTTTTTTTTTTAGCTAGACCTAAATGTTATTCTTGTTTTGCTGATATAAATGATTTCTTAATAATAATAATAATGACTATTATTATATTTCAGGGATTTATTTTTATCTGCAGCTGAATCCATACTGTGTTTTTACAACATAACATGCAATCAATTATTATGTTTTATTATTATAAAATGACAATCCTAGGTTTCTTCTAAGGTTTATCACAGTTCGGGTTCCTCTTCTTTTTCTTCTAAATGTGTGTCAAGCAGCAGTGCTGAAACTAGCTCGTGACACAGAACATCACCACTTTGGTGGGGAAAGAACCTGAGTCAGTGTGAGGTTGAGAGATACTGGCTGGATACAGTCAAGCTCACCTCAATTCATGGCTTGGACTCTGGAGCTAGCGTCCTGAAGAGAGGCCGAACTCTAATAAGAAGACCTTCAGTTCCCACATTCAGCTTTGACAGCATTCCGAGGGAGGCTGGGGACACTGAATCTGAATGGACCACGTTCAATGGCTCAGGAAGCTACACAGAGCTGGCCATCAGAGGTGATGAGAGCCATTAAACGGAATAAAGGGTCCTATCAAGGTTGGTTACCCTACAGGACTCCAAAGACAGCTGCCAGATACCAGCAGGCCAATCAAAGTGCAGCTCTGGTAGTAGCTAAAGCAAAAAGTCAGGTATGGGAGAAGTTTGGCCATAGAGCCAGACTGTCAGTTGGCCTTGAAGCGATTCTGTCAAATCATCACACAACTCGGGAGGCGGAAGCAATGCTCTGCCCACACAGTGTTAATAGTGCAAGTGGGATATTGCTGCTCACAGTAGAGCCAATTCTTCTACACACTGGAAGAAGCTAGTTGAGGTGGTTTGGGCACCTGACTAGGATGCTCCTAAGCACTTCTAGAGTGCGGTGTTTTAAGTATATACCACCAAAAGAAGGCCCTGGGTTAGACTCAGGAGATTATGTGGAGAGATTGCTGGAGAGATTATACTGTATCTCTCAACTGGCCTAGGAATACTCCATTGGCTAACCTGAAGGAGTGTGGCTGAGGAGACAGAGATCTGGGCTGCAGCTGCACAACCCAGTGCTTGATAAATAGCAGATAGCAGGTAGCTGGATGGATGGATAATTGGGCCAAAAAATGAATACACAGACACTAATGGATAGTAAAAGTTAGTGTTGGATTAAATACTCATTTGCAACAGTACTGTTACCGACACTGCCATCTTCGCTCCTCTAACTGACACACAACTGCCCATAACATCACTGCACACAGGCCAGAACACTGGTCTTTCAACCTGGACAATTCCCTCACTGTGTCATGAAAAATGTAAACTTCAAAAATATAGGTCAAAAACCCCCATCACATCCATATGGGCTGACCTCTTCTGGGCAAGGTTCAGTCCAAGTATGCAAAATAATCTTATATAACACCTTAGTGTCTCAGTGGTAAGTCCAGTTTGGAGTGGGAGGTGAGGCGCGAGTCAAGCCAAACAATAATCGTCAGCCAATCACAACCACCGCCATTGATGACACATACCAGTTGGCTAGTGAATTGTGCCCCACAGATGGCTGTCCACGAGTGCACGCAGCGACATACGGTGCAACAATAACACACATATAAATAAGCACCCAGACACGCACACCGGAGCCTGTTCATTGCTATGATAAGTGTCTAGCTCTGCCTCTTGGTTGTTTTCATTTGATTTTCATTTCAAAGAGCACCAGAACCAGCAGCGGGCAGCTACAGATCTGAAGTGTGATCAGATGTGTCAGTGCATTTATGAGTGTGTGTGTGTTGCACTGCACTTTGCCTTTGCCCTTTCCAGCTATTGGTTTTTAGTAGTGTGTGTGTGTGTGTGTGTGTGTGTGTGTGTGTGTGTGTGTGTGTGTGTGTGTGTGTGTGTGTGTGTGTGTGTGTGAGCTGAGGCTCTTTGATGGAAGATGATATAGTGCACAAAAGTCAGGCTGGCCTTTGGAGCAGCTCATCTGATAATATGTGATGCTACTCTCCCCACCACTAAGACTCAAGACTATGCACAATCATACAATTGTGGTCACAACTTTACATAATATGATGGTAATTTGAGACTTTTATTCATTTCTTTCAACTTTTCTTTGTCCACAGTGAAATTATTGTACAGCAGACATGTTTACTGACTTAGTGGCTTATTTTGGATTTTCTCAAATCCATACAGTATACAAACGGACGTATTCAAACAGAAGTTTGCATACAGGCTCAAACATATACATAAACTTACTCAAAATCTTTCATTAAATTGTGCTGGATGTTCTACAAGAACTACTCCAAGGTCATCAGTTTGAATAATGGTGTGTCAAAGTTATTCGGACGCGTCTCCACTTTGCCCAGGTCTGGCAAAAGACTCAAACTGTCACCCTCAGATGAGAGGAAATTTGTTGGGATGTTAAGGAACAACCCAGAAACCACCAAGACTAGAGCCTGCCATGAACCGAAAACTGTTGGAACGCCAGCATCACTGTCCACAGCGAAGCAAGGTTAACAACGCTGACTGAGAGGGTACTCATCATTTTATGGTCAGAAAAGAGAAAGATTGATGTTTCTGGCCACAATGACAAGAGATATGTTAGGAGGAATAAAGATGAGGCTGTACTAACTGTCAAGCATGGTAGCGGTAGCATCATGCTCTGGGGCTGTTTTGTTGATATTCATACACTGCACAAAGTGGATGGAATAATGAATAGTAATCAACGACTAGACGAAACTTGGAAAAAACTGTGCGTTCCAGCAGGACAATGAACCGAAACACACATCAAAACTGGTTTGTGACTGGATTAAACTTCTGGAATGGTCTTCCTAAAGTCTTAACCTCAATCCTACAGACTATGCTTGAAATCCAGGTCCATGTCACGGTTCTGGGTCGGTTCGACCCAGCATTTTGAGTTTATTATGTTTTGATTTATTTTTGAATGATCGTTTTGTTACTCTTGTGCTTTGTTGATCATTATTATTATTATTATTGGAATTCTATGTGTCTGTTTATTCATGTTTTAGGAATTGTCCTTCGGTTGTGTCTGTATAGTATAGTTCAAGTTCCATGTGTCATTTTCTGTCTATCTCTCAGTGTCGTGTCTGCGTCCTTGTGTAGTGTTTTCTTGTTTCCTGTTTTATTGTGAAGGTCGGCGTCTCATGTGAGTGTGTTCAGGTTTGTCTCGTCTCGTTAATTACTCCCAGCTGTGTCCACCACCTGTGTGTAATCTCCCTGTGTTTCTCTGTGAGTATTTAAGTCGCGTCTCCTGTCATTGTAGTTGCTGGTCTGTCTGTGTATCCACCATGTCTCACTCGTGTGTTTTCCCTGCTGTCCGTCGGCATTCTCCGCTGCTCATCCTCCGCTGCTCATCCTCCGCTGCTCATCCTCCTTCATGTTCATGTCCTGGTTTGTGTTCACTAGTTTAGTTGTTCTCAGTTTAGATAGCCTTCTGTTCCTTTTGCTGTTTGCCCATTTTTATTTTGTGTTTAATAAACCACCCTCACACCTTTACAACTGCCTGCGTTTGGATCCTCCTTTATTTGCGAGTGAGATGAGTTCATGGAAATCACTGTATGTAAACTTCTGAGCACAGCTATATATTTCATCCAAGTAAATATTTTACAATAAGAGGCTTTTGTTCCATCCCAGACTTGCAGCTCAAAAGCTGCTTGGAAAGCCACACCCAACCAAATCTGGAGTAAAACTGTGACACGAGCACATGAATACTTCATAAGCAGACATGTGAGCTAAATGGCAGCTTTTGAGGATATAAAATGGGATGAGTGATCCTTGGTCTCTCTTAAATCGGTACAGAATAGCAAATTTATGAAAACTGGCTTCTGTGAATGTGTGAGTTCAAATTAAATGGAAGTACAGGGCCACAGCTTTCCACAGCACAAGTTTCAGTCTTTTTAAGATTTTATTTACTCAGTTGCGTTTCATTGGATTATTCAAAGGATCGAGTCTGAGTCACGGTAGCATTTTAAGAGTTAAGCATGAGGATAATTATTCTCTTTCTCCTTGAAACAGGCCGAGAAGATACAGTCCTTTAGTGCCAGTTAATGCACTTACTCGCTCTCGCTTACTCATGCTTAATACTAACAATTACAAGTGTCACAAATATCAAACTGCCTTCATACTATTCCCTTCACACGATTGAGAGAAAGTCAAAGTACAGCTACTTTGAAACCAAAGACTCTTTATTTTAAAAGGCCTTAGAAGTGTTAGAGACAAAACCTTTTTCTTTCCATCACTGTCTCATGCTTCAGAAATATAATATCTTCAGTTTTAAAAATGTTTAAATATTTACTTTTGCTTGTTCTTTTTATAAGATCCTACATGGACTTGCTCCACCCTCACTGAGTGAGTTCATCATGTTTAAATCCAATATCAGTGGAAGAGTAATCAGATCCTCTACTAGAAGGGATTGTACAGTACCTTTGGTATCTCACTACCTCTGGCAAAGATACTGAGATGTGGAATGGTATTCCAGCTGTATTAAGAGAATGGACTTCCTTCAACACATTTAAAACTAATCTCAAACGATGGCTAAACAGGAATCAGATTTGCAATCACTAGTTTTATATTAATATGTGTTATTTTTAATGTTACATATTTTGGGTTTCATTGTAATATAACATTTTGTGCTGTAATTTCATGTATTTGTTGTCTGGACTAGATTGTTGTACACTGTCTGAGGGTTTGCTAAATTCCGTATTTATTGTTTTTGTCTGACCTGCCAGGTGCTACAGATGTAAATTTAGCCTGTTGGCTAACTCTGGCATATTTACATTGATATATGTTCATTAATATGCGCTGTCTCTTTTTATTCAAAAGAAGATCCTGAGTCACATGTTTCAGTTTCCTTCCACAGGTGGGGAGCACAGTCTGCGCTTCCATTCTGGTGTTTGCATCTCCCTTCATTTGTGTGCATACACGTTCATGCAGCCATCTGATACAACCTCACACCTCAGCGTGCACTTGGCACAGGCAAGGGGCAGGCATCTTAAAATATGCTCAGTTTCACTCACACTCCCTCCTTCCTCTCCATTCACTGTCACGTGCAGCATAAACAAACACCATAAGAAAGGGGCAGCAGTGCATAAACTGAATTATAGCGAGGCACCTTTATGCCTTTGACCTCATGCAGCCATCCACAGATCACCAGAAGGGCACAGCTGACCTATGACATGCCTGAACTTTCTCCCTACATGTCTAAATCAGCAGAGACAACTGGTTCCACATCTCTTAAGCAAACATCAGTGTAGACTAAGAATCATCAGAATCAGAATACTTTATTAGTAAAAGTGAAAGCAAGAAAATTGTGTCTATGAGTATTTAGGCCACAATGCTATATCCACCACAGCATCACTGTGCATCATATATACTGTCTCTTATGACCGTATTAATCTCTTTAAACACTTAACGAGATTAAAGTAAGAAAAGACATGAACCTGTAAGCTGTATCGTGGCAATTGCTTACTAACAAAGATGAGAGCATAACAGAGGAAACCAAGTATTTCCAGCTGATGTGATGCAAATAATCTAATCCAGTCCACTACCTCCAAAATGCCTATAGCCTGTACACTGCAAGATTAAACACAGTTTAAGATATCTGCGCCATGCTCCTCTCATCTGCTCAGATATCAGTTGTATTATTCCGATCATCAGTCCATTGGTGCGATCATTGTCCTGCACGGACACTGAGCACCGCGAGCCGCGCAATTAAGAAGGAATCAGTGCACTTACCACTTACAGCAAGGAGCGGCGAAGGCAAGGTGCGGGGAGTCGGAAGTTGTCAAATTAATGTTTGCTTCTGTCGTTTTTGTAAGTATGTCATCGTTTGGGTTTTATTTTCGCTGTGCTGGTGTGAGGACGGCGGTTCGCAGGACGGCTTGTCGGCTCTGTGATGCTGGTCACACGGCATGCAAGGCGCGGCGAGAAACGCGCTGCTGTGGCGAAAGGGATAGGAGGGTGGGAAGGAGGGAGAGGAGAGATGGATTACAAGCAGGCCCAGCCGCTTGGAGAAGACAGGCAAACAGCGACTACGCGTGGACATGTGTGGAGAAAGCGTGGAGGGAACTGTAAATGTTTACCTGTGCAAAAGCGTCCACCTGTCCTCACATTTATCATTGTGATTCACCTTTGCCATTCTTCGTTTCGGCCTCAGGAGGAAACTGTTTTCAGGCTGGAGAAAGTTACATTTTACGTTTTATTAACTGCTTTGCACCAGCTTTTAGCCCAGTGGTTTTCAAAAAAACTATTTCTGGCATGACCCAGTTGTGAAATAAATTTTACAAAATTATAATTTTAGTTAAATAAAAAAGTAAACACAGCAACCTTTTATTAAATAATAATGCTAATGATAATAATGTAGCTGCATTTAAAAAATATGTTACAGGAACTGCCTTTTTAAAAACCTTAATTAGGCACTATAAACAGCTAGCAGTAGTTGATATGCAGTTAGCATATAAACTAGCTTACCAAGCTAGATAGCAAAGAAAACAGGAAGAATAGAAGAATTGAATAGCCAATTTATAACGTTAATCACATAAAGTAACAGCTGTATGTGTAAATAAGCAAACAGGGTTTTGGGGGGGGGGGGGGTTAGCTAAAAAGGTTATGTTGATGTTCTTGTCATAGTACTTTTTTTATTCCCCCAAAGTGAAATATTAATCATAGCTGGTGTGTTAAATCCATAAATTTAGGGTTTTCATGTAGCAAATTCACAATGGGGATGAGACTCACTCCAACAAGTCACAGTCCATGGCTGTGAAATAGTTAACACACATTATAATGTGTTAATTGGCGATTTTTAGATGTGTTGTCATTTTTGCAGAGAGCGGCAATAACTTTGCCACTCTTGCTGTTTTGTTAAGCTAATGGTCTCCTGGCTGCACAGCCTCATACTTAATGGACAAAAAAGAGAGTAAAAGAAATCTTCTAATGTTAATTTCAGCAAAACAACTAAAGGGTGTATGTGGCAAAATGTCAAACTCGTTTACTCTAAAGCGTTGTAATGAGTTATATATATTTACATGTGTCCTAGCTCCTAAAGTTATTTAATCCAACAAGTGTGAAGAAAACAGTTACTTTTCTTTTGCAGCCACTCATGGTGAACTTCAAGAATTGTTGAACTCTTTGGCGGTCGCTGCCTTTTGCAAGACTGAAATTATTCTCTGATCTAACTCAAACAGCTGCAAGCAATCGCAGGCTGGAGTACGTACAGTAGGCCTATGCAAGTTGAGACTCTTGGCTTGGACACAGCATTTAAATTTTTCCATTTCTGTAATGTATAAAACTCAACAAGTATACTGGATGTTTGCTAGAGATGACTCATAACACATCACATTGTTACTGTCTGAGTTACCCAGTCTGTACAGCACCAGTACACTAGATTAATGTGAAATGAAATTTCAAAAAAAAAAAAAAAAGCAGACATGATCTTTACTGGAAAGTATTTTGAATTTATATGAGATCTAATGAAATTGAAATGGCTATGCTTCCGTTTCCACTTAGTGAGTATGCAGCAGTGTCTGCACAGTTAAGATTGATGCTTTGAATTTATTTTCTATCCAGCCTTTTTGGATCTCCAGTTCAATATTTAAAACAAGACCAGCCTTAAATGCAGCATGTGCAGTATATTCTCTAAGCCAACGTTTCTTACTCTCAGTGTGTTAAGCGGAAGACACTAATCCTACTATGAAACCATAAACATCCTCAGCATGGAAACACAAGGCCAGACATGGACCTATAAAAATATATTTGCAGGTGAAATATGTGCCACCAAGGCCTCTTGCAAAAGGCCAGTCAGATAGGCATAAATCAGAGGCCTTGGATCAATGCCCTGTTTCCCATAGGCAAACTGCTGTGGCACAACACAATCAATTCTACCTCTGGATTCATAGCTCCAATTACTAAGCCTTGTTCTCTGCTACAACTATAAAAGGGGTGGTGTGTGTGTGTGTGTGTGTTGGAGGGGTCACCTGGAATCATACCCTATTTATAGTAGTTTTGGATTCAACTCAGTTCCTCTGAAATGTGCAGAGGGGCAACCGAAGCGTTTCTTTCTTTCCAGTGCTGACATCAGCTAATGCAGACACCACAGTGGCAATGGAAACAGCGTGCATTTAGTCACCCTATAATAAAGACAAAAATTGCTGATCTGGAAAAGTTAGCAGCAGGCAGAAGTCATAATTCAAAGGGCTGCTACACAGCCGGGGCATGCAGTCTAAAGGAGGGCATCAACCAGACAGACAGCTCCTGTTTCCCTCTTATCGATGGGTGTGTTAAATATATTAAAGCACCATATACTGTGTACATCTGGTTCGTGTTGCTGAAGTCAGGGCACAGTCAATTGGATTACAGTGCACGCTGTGTTGTTTAAGCAGTGATTTCACAGGAGGGTTGGGAAGGGAGGACTGAAGGAGCATATGGACTCAAGTCTTGACGCTGTATTTCCATCATTTTAAATGTAGGGTCCCTCTTGGGGAATATTTAATGATCCATGGGAGGAAAGGAGGGTACGCATGTGTGTTAAGATTACGCACAACTGGTCAGACGAGCAATCCCACATCATCACTGAGGTGATGTATCTGAGAGTGAGTAAATGATACCAATGAAACCCCGTGCGTTTCTGTGTGTGTATTCAGGTATCCACAGACTCATCCCCTCACTCATGCATACCCTACGTAAACACAAGCAATGCTATCGATTTGATGCCGTAGCAAACCTGCTTATTTGGTGTGGGGTGGGGTAACAAACACTCACAAGCGCCCTTATTTATCAGTTAGATTGCTTTAAAAGTCACAGGACAGCAATACAAACACATTTCAGCGGCACGAGGGAGCAAGTGCCTTTTCATGAGAGCGTGTCTTTTTCAGTCGTTCATTAATCAGCTGAATTATTTATCATCTTCTAGCAGGGGGTGGGTGGGAGTTTACTGCTGAGGGACAGAGGAGCAGGAGAGAAAATGACTGTGTTGCACACTGTTGCTCACAGTTAATGTTCAGTATTTATAAGAACACAAAATTTGTATTAATTATATCTACAAGGCCTTTTTGACCTGGCTGTAAAACACGGACACACAAACGCAGGCAAACACGAAACCCAGCTTCACCTCCGACTGAAGCTACGCACTCCCCGTCAGCTGAAAATATGCTCGAGTCAGCAGAGGTAGAGCCCCCTCAGCAGAATGGTTTATTGCTGTCACATGGATCACTCTTGCTGTCCCACCATTTGCTCAGCACCTAATAAATACATTCTGAACAGCTTATTTATTCTCTGCCTCACTTTGCTCTCTGTTAGCAGAAATCTGGTGTGAATAAATGTTTGTTTTTGGTTTCCAGGCCTTGATTTTGTTGTTTTATCACATTACATTGCAAGGGAAAAGTAGCCTGAAGTTAAAAAGTACTTCTAGGTTAAAACACAAGTACACTTAAATGCAGAAAAAATAACAATAATAATAAAGAAAAAAAAAACCCTCATGGACAGCTTGTATTGTGACACCACCTTCTGACTGACACATGTAATTACAGCAAGAATTCCTATCCCATGAAACCTTAAATGAAATACATTTACCTTTAGCCCAACACACAGATAATCTCAAATTTACTCCACATAAAGTTCAAGAAGCTGATTTGCTGAATTTTGCATGTTTGATCATTAAAAATTAAAATAAACCTTTAAAAGATTTTTTCCCCATCAACTTTTCTTGCTGTACCCTTAGGTACTTAAAAGGGAAAAAAAATCAACAAATTAAAACCCATGCAACCTAAAATCGTTCAAAAATAGAACTTTTTATGACAAAAGATAGCTCGAAAGTACACAGCACACTTCCAAACTGAGTTTTCTCCACCTACACCGAGGAGAAGTGTGTGGATGTCAGCCACATCTTCAAAATTACTTGCACGGAAAAGGTTTAAAGCTTAAAGTTTACACAAAATTATAGTTTTTAGTTTAATAATCTACCCATATTCTCCACAGTATCACACCACTAGCAGGTTAGAAGGGGGGGGCTTCAGTGGAATCTGTCCCAGAGTGAATTTCTTAGCCTTGAACTGACTCAGTTCCTCTTCGGTCAGTTTACTCTCAGGGGAAAACAGACTATCTGACGCCCCTTCGGCAGACCCAGTTCCTGAAGTGGGCTGAGTGGCTGCTGCCCCAAATCCTCCACTTGTCTGCCCAAAAAGACTGCTGCTTCCTGTTGTCGCAGGGGCTCCAACCCCGAAACTGCTGCTTGCTCCAGTGGGGAAACTAAATCCAGAGGCAGATCCAAATCCTGACGCAGGTGCTGGTTTGTCCGTGGTGGTAGAGGCGAAGGAGAAACTTGAAGCTGAAGGTGTAGAGGAGGACGCAGTGCCGAACCCAGAGGGAGGCTGTGTGGGAGCTGCTAAGATGTCACCAAAACCTGTTGAAGATGACTGTGTGGCTGCAGAGCCAAATCCACTATTTGAAGCAGAAAAGCTGAAACCGCTGGCCTGGGCTGGTGCACCAAAATCTGCAGGAACAGAAGGACTTAGAGTTATCATGGAGTGATGGATAATTTTATAGAATACCTTTTATTATGAAATTCTGAAAACCTATACTTTGATTAATTTAGTGCTAAAATACTAAACTACATGCCGTCTCTGTAAAATCTGCTCAAGCATCATAACTCATTAGAAATGGGAAGTACCTTCAAAAAAGAAAGACAGTTTATGATTCAATGAAGAAATCGTTAATCTTTACCTTTGCTTCCAAAGCTGGAGATTGAGGATCCAAATCCAGTTGCTGTTGTCGAACCAAACCCACCTGAAGATCCCTGAGGTGCGGCACCATTTAATTCTGCAAGCTGCAATGAAAACAAATGAAGTAAAAAAAGAAGAAAAAAAAAACCCACTGAATTAAAAGCCCCAAAACAGACAGGAGCAATGCTAGTGTCAAATCAGAACGTCAGCATTAAATCTAAACCAGGTGTTCGATACGTTCAAAGAGTAGAAGGAAACTTTATTAAACGAAAATGTATTCTGACATTTCCATTGCTGCACACTGCTGACATGCACACCTAATGGCAAAAATCTAAACACATCTTCTCAGTGCTGTTTGGTTTTCACGTCTCATTAGGGACCAGTTATGGACTCTGGAATTGTAACAAATGATCTAAAGTTGGGAAGCGATGTTTGTGAGGATCTGTGTGTCTTACCAGTGCCGCACGAGTGGCTGGATTCATAATCTTCAATTCCTGGACTCTGTTTTTCCACTGACTGAGCAGCTGATTGATGCCATTCATCTAAGCACAGACAAGAGGAATTTCTTATACTCTTAGAAATACTTAAACACATTTAACCTTTTGCCTTCCGATATTAAATTAGAGCTTGATTATAATAATCAAGCCCATGTAACAAAAAGACTTGGGGCCATGCTTCTATCCACGACGAAGATGTGATACCGCGGAAGCACTAGCTGGTAGTCGGGCCGTACGCGTGTCTTTGTGGATTATGTTCAACTGCACTAAGTCCGCTTGTAGTCGAAAAACAAACAGGCAAACATTTATTTCCACAGTTTTGAAATACAGTGATCCGTTTGAATGTTCCTGTACACTGCAAACACAGTAAGAAACTGTTTTTCTCCACAGCTAGTTAAAGCCCCCGTAGCTCCACACTGCCCGTCGCGAACGTTCCCCCCGTGCAGTTACCGTGTGTTAAAGGAACAGTACGTAAAAATTAAATAAGGCAAGAAAATACAATTTAACTGTAAATCTTACGCTAAAGAAATTATAAAGTAAAAACTGAAATTCCCCATTATCTTACACTTATCCTTATCCAAAATGATTCAAATTATTAACAAATATACACTCTGTGCAATCTGAGTAAACTAAGAGATGATTAGACCTTTATCCTGTACAAGATGAATACTGACCCAAAGCCAAACAGACATGACATTACTAAGGAACACTACACTTACGTAGCCCTGCAGATCTCCTGAAGGTCTTGTGGAGTAGTATTCCAGCCGGAGCTCTTCAGGGGAGAGGTCAGTGAAACCTGTAGTCAAAACATAGGAAACATGTTCAGGTCCAGTGTTTCAGTTTTTAAAAATATACATTTAAAATGAAAAATCTCATACACACCAGATACAAGTGTCTTGAAGCTATAATAACACGAGAATCCCCACTGGCCAGACTTCTCCCAAACATCCATGTCCATCTGAATAACTTCCCTGGATAACAAATATGACAATGATTTCCTTACGACTGATAAAAAAAATTTGTTTAAAAAAAAAAAAAAAAAAAAAAAAAAAAAAAAAAAAAGAACATTATGTTTTCTCATAAAGACTCACAGTTTTTTGTCGTCGTCTTCATCACCAACTGTTCCTCCCGCTGGCCTTCCTCCCCCCCTGCTTCCCCTGTCAAAGGTGCTGGGAGTATTAAGAGCTGAAAATCTGTTTTGACTTGAGAAACTAAAGTCGGAGCTCTTCACATTTTCTCTTCGCCCTCCACCACCACCACCTCCTCCTCCCCCTCCCCCACCTCCTCCATGACCCCAGTCGTCACTTCCGTGAGAAGAGAAGGATGAAGGCTGGATGTAGTTTCCTTTTTGCTGGGAAGGATTCACCCAGACTCTGTTTCCAAACCCTGGAATCAAAATACAAACCAGTGTCACAAAGCATTACAAATTGTGTAAAATACACTCCATAGTGCATCATCATTATTAACCAATTTTAATCCTTGTTTAAATCACTTTATTAGCTCTCTGGATAGCTTTATCCTCAACTTTCTGCTTTACTGAAAGCTGGTTGTCTGCTTTACATTCATTTATTTGATAACCACCATGAGGTCTCATGAAGTGGTAACATGAAATTAAATTGCTGTTGTTTAGCACACACCTGACCTTTGTAAAATATGTATTTGTTTCTAGTATAACTGCATTGGAAAAGAAACTACGACACAGTAACATTACCCATCCCTCCTATACTAAATGTGCATTCATGTGGCTTCAGAATAACAGGAAAACCTCTTCTGTGATGCCCATTCAAGTTTGGGAAAAATAAAAAAATAAACCCATATGCCAAGTTGTTGACATACTTAAAACTTAACAGAGTTGATATTTTTGACTGGGCCCCGTGCTATGAAATGAATTCAACATACTCAGGCTACCCTTCCATTTCTAAATAAGCTAGCATGACGGGGACACACCCCAGTAAGAAGTGAACCACAGTTGAAAATCCAGGGTTAACTCCATGGTTAAGTTACCTAGATAAGCACAATCTCAGCCCACTGTTCAAATACCCTACCCACGAAGCAAACTTAATTTGCCTACAATTCAGTGGAACAGTAAAGGAAGGCTAACAAAAGCTAGCTAAGAGAGCGAAAACATCACACGAAGAATGCTAAAGAAACTGAAAGTACGTTTAGATGAATGTTAACTTATCAAAGACGTTACCTCCACCTCCACTTCTGGGCTGTTGCTGACCAGAGGAGCGGTTGCTGTAGTTGTTGTTATATCCTCCACCACCTCCTCCTCCTCCTCCTCTGCTTCCTCCTCTTGGGTGCTCATTCCAACATTTTTCGCCGTAACGACAGCGGCCCTGAAGAAAGAAGTTGCACACAGGCATTTCCAAAAGGTGCTAAAGGCGTCTTTTAGAGCGCAAAAACACCACTTCCACTCGGCAATATTTTCTGGCCGTGTCTGAACTGCGGTCGCACGAGATTTACGTCACCACTCGTCCCACGTGGTCTTTTTTTTCGGGTGGGATTCTTTTTTTTTTTTAATTTCTTTACCAGATAATTTCTCTATCAGATATTTTTTAATTTTAACAAAAGTTATATAATAATATAAAATAATAATACTAATAACAAGAAATTAAATAATCATATTAAATTAAAAACACATTTTATTTCATTTTTTGTAATTTAACCTTTACCAAAGGAAAAACAAATCTGTATTTTTATTTTATTTTATTTGACCAAAATGTAAGGAGAAGAAACTACAGATACCTGAAAATTGTAGTAGTATTAGTATTTGTACTTGGTAAAGTATGGTAAAGTCCTTGGTAAATGTTGTTAAATAATGTCACAACTACTAATAACTCACTCAGCTACTAACTTATAAGATCTTATTAAACATGACTCAGCTAAAATAATCACTTCTAAAATGTAAATTACAGCTACAGCATGATGTGTAATAATGTTAAAGTTAAAAGTGATTTAATGTTTGTAAGACCTTAGAATATTTAATCATTATTAAATATTTGCACAAACTCTGACTAAAATCCAAGATACACCTTTCATCACGCCTTTGTGGTTTGGAATCTCAGAGTTGGAGAAACTTTTTGAACCTATGAAAAAAAGCACACTGAAGATGTCAAACACTTTCTTACCTACAGTTTGTAGCTGTCAGTAAATAGTAACCTTAAAAGCTATGGTGGAACTATAAGAAAGTTACGGTGCTTACTGTAATGTAAAAAAAATAAGTAAACACTAATTTAAGATAATTAGAAATGGTGTAAATAATCTGTATCGATACCTCACTGATACACAGCGACTACACCACACTCGTTCTTAATTTCCAAAAATGTAAATGTAAAGGATGATCATTTATAGTTTTCAATACAGAAATCCCCCAATGCACTACTTTCTCTAAACGTGTACAATAAAATGTAGCTTGCATCACATTTATTTTTCTATGGAGGACACAATTCACAGAAAATATAAAAGTTTTATTTTTGCTTTCCGTGTTATCAAAATGATATACTTTGATACAGACAACTACATGCAAAACACTTTCTTTGAAAGCCCAGTAATATAGTCTTTCTTAACAATAAATTAGAAAGTAAGTACCAGTAAGGTCATGAGAAAAGGAATGTCATAAAAACATATAGTTCATATATGAAAACACACGATCTTCTTAATAAAAGCTCTACTTTTTAAAAATGTCAATACTGTATTTTATAGTGTAGCTTGTTTTAACAAAGTCTGGTCTTCAAGAGAATATTAAAAATAAAGCTTTCTTTAAGTAAAAAAAAAAGTTTAATGCTATTTTGATTATTAAGATGAGCAGCAATACAATGCCGTACCATTTAAAATTAAAAATCCTTGCATGAATTGGCATGTAGCATGTTTTTCACCACATAGATATGGAAAGGCTAGTTATTTTACATACCATAGGCATGGAACAAACTTCAATTTTTTTATGTTAATTGAAAAGCTTAAAATTGCAGAAGTGTAGAGCTGCCAGCCAGGCAAAAGAAAAACAGAGCTATATTACGTTATGACATGAAAAATCTAAAAATATACTTTTGTTGTTTGTTACATATATTTTAATGTTAGTACAATATCCTTTTTTTACATTTGAATAACATAATATCACGTTATTACAATATACATAATTATCACGTTTGTACAATATAATATTTATATTGTACGAACGTAAACGGTTTTTTGTTATAACGTGATAATTATGTTTATTGTAATAACATGATATTATGTTGTTCAAATGTGAAAGATATATTGTACAAACATATAAAGTATATTGTTAGATCAATAAACGTTTCACGTTATAATGTGATATAGCTCTATTTTTCTTTTCCCTGGGTGGCAGCTCAACGCTTCTGTATAAAATCATCAACATGTAAACATTTCTTGAGCTGAGAAATTTGAACTACCTTTAGCTTAATCGCCTTTCAAGTGATCCCTGGTTAGTAAATTTTCTAAACGATGAGATTTACTAAAAAATTTTAAAAAAACTGTGTACCAAAAACTAGCAGATAAGAACGTCTGGATTGAACTTGTAGGACAGATTACTGTAAGGCAGTTGTCTCGAACTCAAGTCCTCCAGGGCCGCTGTCCTGAAATGTTTCCATGTGTCCCTGTTGCAACACACATGAATACATCATTAGCAAGACTCTATAGAAACAATTCAGCCATGTGATTCATGTTACAGTAGCTCATGAGTGAATGAACCTGGTGCAATAAAAGTACTTTTAGAAGTACATTTTTCCAAACACTTATACTTGAGTAGGGTTATGGGTTGCCACTTCAGCATGCAATCAAGTTCTATACTCTTGCTAATGACCTACTAATTTTATTCGGGTGTGTTGCAACAGGGACACATGTAAAAGTTTCAGGACACCAGCCCTCAAGGACTGGAGTTCGAGACCCCTGCTAAGGTGTCTAATCAAACTCTGTGAAAAGTAAGAAAATGAAACAATATATCATATCAGGGCTTCCCCACAATATATCAAATCCTCCTTCAATTAATCACTATCTATCAATATATATTTCTTTTTTTCAAAATACATGTTATACAATGTTTGTTTTAGATAATAAAAACATATTTATGAAAAAAAAAATTTCCCCTGCTCTGTAATAAATCTAAAGCAATGTTTTAAAAGTAATAATGATAATAATATGAAAAAGTCTTGTAACAAACGATAGCAAGCTTACATGTAATAAGATTTTAAAATAAAAAAAGAAATGGTGCAAATACAATCAATAAAAAAGGAGAGGGAGTGCACACTCAGGCACTACAACTATTAAAGTGCATTGCAGAGCAAACACAATCCATGGATGCTGAGGAAGAGGACCACTGGTAGGACTCCTGCATTATCTCTGGTTTCCATCCACAGGAGGTCAGCGTCTCTTCTTAGCATCACACTGGCAGAGGAAAGTAACTGCTCTGCCAGCTGAAAGGCCTGGTTATCCTGCAGCAGGGCAGGAAGAGACTGAATGTTGAGAACATCGCTGCTCTTTAGCTTGCACACCTGGGGAGATAGGTAGGTGGATCAGTGGACAAGTTTTTTGTTGCAAAATGTTGGTTTACAGATTCGAATTCTACTTTCCTCAAAGAACTAAAATAAAGAAAGATGAAATGGTTTAATAAATACTATAAATTTATGTCATAACATTAGATATAGAGCTAAAACCTCATAATTGGTTGTAGTTAGCTTAGCATAGCTAGCCTGGTTAAAGCAGCCACCAGAAAGTCACAAGGAATTTTGGGGGGTAAAAAATACATAAAGTAGAAATATTATTATTAATTGAACTTTAGAAGGTCAGATAGGTGTGTATTTTGACACCTCTGGAACAGAGATAGGCTAGCTAGTTCCCCATTTATACTAAGCTAAACAGGTGCTTGTCATGTTTAGAGATATAAAATTTATTTTTAATACATAGTTTTCTTTTGTGTGTGAGTGTGTTCTACGTAAATATTGAATTATTGAAATAACTCAACCACCAATGTACTAATCATGGTACCAATCATTACCAACAATGTGTACTAAACTGAAACAAGTTAGCTAACCAGCATGTTGAAAGCCTGCAGAAAGTCAGGAGCGCTCTTGCTCAGAAGTTCCAGAGTTTCTTTGGGCAACTCTATAAAAACATTAAACAGAACACATGATGAGGTTAAACCCACTAAAAAAAAAAAAAAAAATCTGCAGCACTGCTTTGTATGCTGAGCTTTTTTTTGTCTGTAACTTCCTCTTACCTTCCATGGCACTGACCAACAGGTGCGCTGCATTTAGGGTGCTTTCAGTGGGACTCTCTGCACTGGGCTGCTCTTCTTTTGGGGTCCCATTGTGTATTTCATTGCTACACAAATCTTCAAGCTGACATAGAAAAAGGGCTTCAGATTAGAAGGAAAAATAAACATTTTGGGATGCTGTGGTTACACATTTATTCACACAACCGCAAGACAGACTATTTTAGCCGACTGGCTAGTGGTCACCACGAAGATAAGATAAGATAAGATAAGATAAGATAACCTTTATTAGTCCCACACGTGGGAAATTTGTTTTGGTCTACAGGGCGTTACCAGTTTCACTCACCACAAGCTGCAGATATGACAGAGCAGCACTGTCATTCAGAGTTTCTTGGAGCTTCTTGAATAAAGCCCATTGGGTCGGCTGGGGGAGCTTTGCCAGAGGAGAAAGGACTTTTTCCTGCGATTCTGCAACAAACCAGAAGATACTGTTTGTTTATTATCGATTATTATAACCATGTGACTGCTGTTCTTTCATATTGTCATAATCATTTTTTTAGGTATTACAGCTAGTTTTAGTGGCAGTGTTTACTACTGAGGAAAGTCAGCTCAGCTATAATGTTTGAGAATAAACCACAAAATGCAACGGCATAGGCAACGTTTCAGTGAGACGGATAAAATAACAGTTGTATTTGGGACAAAAAGGAACCTTCCTCGGTTTGCCATAAGTCTACTGTGTTTCATTTGTTATATTTTTTTTCCATCAACAAGTAATTGTGTGAATGTATGAATGAAGGGACAAACCATTATGAAGTGCAATAAGGGGGGCTTTCTGTGGAACCTTCTGCTCGTTGCACTTTCCATCCACTGTGTCGAAGCAATCATCAGAAGGCCAGGACCTCGAGATGGAGTCTGACTCAAAGCCTCCAATTGCACCAGGTTGTAGACATATGTCTGAAAAATACAGAAAACATCATAAACACATGGGCAAACACATATCACACACAAATGTTATCTGATTATTGAGTGTGTAAACAGAAGAACTTACTGTTGCTATTCTATCCTCTAACCATGTTTGGCTATCTATCACTAACACTTCTATTCCCAACATTTTATTTTCCCTTTCAAAGCATCTAAGTCAAGAAGAATAACTGCTCTTTATAGTGCGGCTTCCATGTATGGGTGTAATATAGTGTGTCCTATCTGATACACACATACACACACACATAGCAGCAGCAAAATGGCTGGACAGGAGATGGTAAACTGAGATAAAACTAGAAAAATTTACATTTCCTGCGAAAATGCTGTGTGGATGCCTTAACGCTGAAGTTGTCTGCTGAAAAAGCTGAAAAAGTTGAAAACTTGCAAAAAGTTATATGGCGGTGAAGAAACTGAAAATTCTGCTGAAAACATGTGAAGAAGCAGAAAATTTTTGCTGAAAAGTGGTGAAAAGCCAAAAATTCTACTGAAAGGGGTAAAGACAGAGAAATTTTTGCTGGCCCTCCTGGTCTCAAGGCGGCTACTCATCTCACTGAGCCAAACTTATTCTCACAAAGAAGAGGTGGAGAGCCTGACAAATCTGCTGAAATGAGCAGGAGCTGCTGAGAATTGTGCTGATAAGAGGTGAAAAGGCTGAAAACTTTGCAGAAGAGGTGAATAAGCAGAATTTGGGCTGAAAAGAGGTTAATGAGCAGAATTTCTGCTGAAAAAAGTTTTTTTCTGAAAACAGTAGAAAAAACTGAAAAATTTGCTGAAAAGGGGTGAAAAGGCTGAAATTTGTGTTGAAAAGAGTTAAAAAAGTTTAACTGTTAACTTAAAGAAATGTTACCATAAGCGGGATTTGAACCCGGGCCTCCCAGTCTGAGAACGGCATCTCATCTCACTGAGCTAAAACACAGGTCAACCTGGCGAGGAAAATCAGTGACCCCACTGACAATGTGGAAGAAACTCTCACTCACACACACTCACAGTATTGTCCGTCTTTTTTAACCTCCAGTTCCAGGATGCTGTACGCGATGACTGTACCAGAGGGGATCTCCACAGAAACATCGCTGTCTATCTCAATGCTGTTGCTGTCCTTCACACACACCTGGGAGCACACATATACAGGGAGTGCAGAATTATTAGGCAAGTTGTATTTTTGAGGAATAATGTTATTATTGAACAACAACCATGTTCTCAATGAACCCAAAAAACTCATTAATATCAAAGCTGAATGTTTTTGGAAGTAGTTTTTAGTTTGTTTTTAGTTTTAGCTATTTTAGGGGGATATCTGTGTGTGCAGGTGACTATTACTGTGCATAATTATTAGGCAACTTAACAAAAAACAAATATATACCCATCCATCCATCCATTCGCTTCCGCTTATCCTTTTCAGGGTCGCGGGGGGCGCTGGAGCCTATCCCAGCTGTCATAGGGCGAAAGGCGGGGTACACCCTGGACAGGTCGCCAGTCTGTTGCAGGGCTCAAATATATACCCATTTCAATTATTTATTTTTACCAGTGAAACCAATATAACATCTCCACATTCACAAATATACATTTCTTTTTTTTTTCTTTTTTTTTTCTTTTTTTTTTTAAAGAATCACGGTGTTGCAATGGCCCAGTCAAAGTCCGGACCTTAACCGGATTGAAATGCTGTGGTGGGACTTCAAAAGAGCTGTGCAAAATGAAATGAAGCAATGTTGTAGGCCAGAATTCCTTCACAGAAACATGAGCAACTGGTAACGTGTCTCACGGTGTTGTGGAGACAACTTGATAACTTGTGATATACAAGCTATTAAATCATGCAAAATATGCAGTTTTTTACAGACAAGAAGGAGAACAAGAAAAACAATGGTCTACTATCTGTAAGAGGTTATATAATTCCTTTAAATATTTAATATTTTAGACATAAATTTCCAAAAGCAATTATTATTTTACAATAAGAGGAAGAAGTGAAGCAATGCAAGGCAGTGATACTGACTAAACTCCAGTTGCTTCTCCTGAACACAGATTACGAGATATTTGTCGAGTTATGACATTAATGTTTGCACAGCATTTACCACTCAGAGGGCAATATACATTTCTGACATTCAAAAACAAAACAAAAACAAATCAGCGACCAATATAGCCACCTTCCTTTGCAAGGACACTCAAAAGCCTGCCATCCATGGATTCTGTCAGTGTTTTGATCTGTTCACCATCAACATTGCGTGCAGCAGCAACCACAGCCTCCCAGACACTGTTCAGAGAGGTGTACTGTTTTCCCTCCTTGTAAATCTCACATTTGATGATGGACCACAGGTTCTCAATGGGGTTCAGATCAGGTGAACAAGGTGGCCATGTCATTAGTTTTTCTTCTTTTATACCCTTTCTTGCCAGCCACGCTGTGGAGTACTTGGACGCGTGTGATGGAGCATTGTCCTGCATGAAAATAATGTTTTTCTTGAAGGATGCAGACTTCTTCCTGTACCACTGCTTGAAGAAGGTGTCTTCCAGAAACTGGCAGTAGGACTGGGAATTGAGCTTGACTCCATCCTCAACCCGAGAAGGCCCCACAAGCTCATCTTTGATGATACCAGCCCAAACCAGTACTCCACCTCCACCTTGCTGGCGTCTGAGTCGGACTGGAGCTCTCTGCCCTTTACCAATCCAGCCACGGGCCCATCCATCTGGCCCATCAAGACTCACTCTCATTTCATCAGTCCATAAAACCTTAGAAAAACCAGTCTTGAGATATTTCTTGGCCCAGTCTTGACGTTTCAGCTTGTGTGTCTTGTTCAGTGGTGGTCGTCTTTCAGCCTTTCTTACCTTGGCCGTGTCTCTGAGTATTGCACACCTTGTGCTTTTGGGCACTCCAGTGATGTTGCAGCTCTGAAATATGGCCAAACTGGTGGCAAGTGGCATCTTGGCAGCTGCACGCTTGACTTTTCTCAGTTCATGGGCAGTTATTTTGCGCCTTGGATTTTCCACACGCTTCTTGCGACCCTGTTGACTATTTTGAATGAAACGCTTGATTTTTCGATGATCACGCTTCAGAAGCTTTGCAATTTTGAGACTGCTGCATCCCTCTGCAAGATATCTCACTATTTTTGACTTTTCTGAGCCTGTCAAGTCCTTCTTTTGACCCATTTTGCCAAAGGAAAGGGAGTTGCCTAATAATTATGCACACCTGATATAGGGTGTTGATGTCATTAGACCACACCCCTTCTCATTACAGAGATGCACATCACCTAATATGCTTAATTGGTAGTAGGCTTTCGAGCCTATACAGCTTGGAGTAAGACAACATGCATGAAGAGGATGATGTGGACAAAATACTCATTTGCCTAATAATTCTGCACTCTCTGTACACACACATATAGGATTGATTAGAGGAAGGCTGACAGATTTCTTTTTTTCTTATATTTTGGGGGGTGCATAAACAGAATTTCACAAATTTATGGCGATCAAACTACAAAATAAGACATATGCTGATAATAATTTACCTGATAGAATTATTGAAAACTCTCATGGCATCATGACTAAAAAAGCTTTTAAGAGGCCTACCTTAACCGAACTCCCCAGCATGCCAACCAGCCCGAGCACCCCTTGAAAGGTGCACTCTTCCACTTTTGTCTGGGTGATGGAACAGGGGCTGGTGGTGAAGATCCTCTCCTTCACTAGCCCCACCACCTCAGCCCGCTTCTCTATCTGCCTCACCAGCACGTGCTGCATGTCCACCGACCTGATATGAAGAGAAGCTGGTGTTAATGGTTTGAGACAGACTGATTGACAAATGGAAAATGACACCACGCCGCTGTGGTCTGAGGTGTTTAGCATGTGATGCCTGAAGTCCACATTTATAAGGAGTTCATTACATCACCATTGATGACCTCATCTCCTTAATCTTTGATTACAACCTGTATATGTGAAAGCAGTTTTTAAAAATAAAATAAAAAAGCTTTTAAAATATTACATCATACCTGTTGTCTGAGTCAAGTAATAGCTTCTTCACATTCACCTCCTCTTTCTTCAGCTGGCCAAAACATGACTGGAGCTTGGTAGTGCCACGCCCCTCCAGTCTGATACTTGCAGAGCCGGCTTCGGGGCCCAGATCACTAGCAAGTTTAGCTCCATATGTCCCCTTGTAGGTCAAGAATTCTGACTCTGACACTCCTGCAAAAACACAAGGTGTTACCCCGATATCAGCTTTGTTGAAATGTGTCTGGGAACTCACATGCACGACATTTTTCCTGTAACAACTTAAGTTTGAATCTGCACACCTACCCGGGATGAGCTCCTTGTCACCCAGCAACAAGTCGCCGAGAGTGAAATCTGTTGGTTGGTACCTGGGTCTCTGCCAAAACCAGCGCTTGCGTTTGATCACGAGGGCCATGGGAACCAGTTTGTGAGAGTCATTTACTCGAGAGACGTGGATGAGAAGTCCTTCGGGGTCAATCTCACGGACGAAGTTGGCAGTGGCCTTGGAAAACATGACTCCAGAAGACGAGCACCACAGACAGCTGGAAGAGAAAGAAATTAAAGGTTTCAGCTTGGGCTTAATTTCTCTCCAACAGCAACCCTAATGTGTTTTATTTAAATATCTAAACAACTGTAGGTGATTTCCAGTTGGTATTCTCTCCAGCTCTCTACCCTTGATTGTTTATGAGTGACTGAGAGGCCTGTGTGTGTGTGTGTGTGTGTGTGGGGGGGGGGGTTAACCCCCAAATAGCAAGAAATCAGTGACTCATCGGACATAGAGGAAGTCCCCTGGATGTTAGGATACAACTTTAACAACAAAAACATGAGTGCACACAGACACCAAGGTCCACTAATACTGCAGTCTCAGTTTTCATTGTTTAAATATTCACAATATTTGGATGTACAATAAAGAGGGGAGGGGAGTTTGGAGGAGAAGGCTGCGCAGCATTAGATGGTAGAGGAATGTTACATAAAAGAAGATGATGGAGCTCAGGCTTTTGAAAACTATCCTCATGAATAAAATGTAAGAATGTTCAACTTCGCCGTTGAAGATTAAGGCAAACTAACCATGACTTGACATAGATTCACTGTGTTGAGTCACTTGGGTTAAATTATTAAGCAGCTGCCGTAATGTCACCTGGGACTGTCCTTTAACCCCAAACTTGCACTGTAAAAGCTCACATTCTGAATATTTCATGTTTCTTTTGTTTAGTGTGTTCTGAACCAAGGAAACAAGGGGCATAAAAGGAATAACTGTCACATGCAGTAGATAGATAGATAGATAGATAGATAGATAGATAGATAGATAGATAGATAGATAGATAGATAGATAGATAGATAGATAGATAGATAGATAGATAGATTTTCTATAGTAATGTAATGTGTCGATGAGCATAATCAGACGCTTTAGGTTGCTAAAGTTGGACTCTGACAGTCCTGTTTTCGGCTCAGGCTCCACGACCACCCCCATACACACGTGTGCCAGCCCATTTCCCGGCAGCCCACTTTTTCCAGTTCAAGCTTTCAAGCTACAGTAGCTGGGGCCGCGCACGAGCTGGCGTAATGAGTGAGGTCAATTGCGCACGAGCCTCAAGACGCATGACTTGGATGAATTTAAAGGGAGCCGGAGACTCAAAAATACTTTGACCGCAAAATAACAACACAGGTTGGGACAGTGAAACCATTCTTAGTCTCGTCATCGCACAGAAACACAGACTGACACGCAGTAGCCAATAAATAAAGTTTTTACCTTTCTCAGAGTTGACAGTCAGTAACGAAATGTGACCGATGATGACGTAAAAAATAAAATCCAAAAGTAGTCCTTTGGCTTTCTAAGTGAAAGTTCACACACAGCTATTTGAGCAAATGACGAAACTGTGAAGCAAATCCCCGAAAGACAGCACTGTCCGGGAGAAGCTACAGGCGAGTGCTGAGAGGACTGTATAGCCAACCCTAACCCTAACAGAAGACCGCCTCCTGGAGTTAATTCTGATCATATGAGCACACTGGGACGTGTATCTGTGTGTGTATCTGTGTGTCCGTTTCGGGACATGAGCAGATTTGCCTGTTTGAACTTATTAATATTATTCATTCATATGTGATGAGTAATCTTTAAAACGGATGTCTTTTTCAGCAAAAGTTCATTCAGCAGCCAAACCACATCTTGCCTCACAACACAACCATTGAGGTGGTCAAGCAATTTTAAGTCTTTATTTATTTATTTAAAATGAGCTAGAACATTAAGCTCAAAAAGATAATTTTAAAAAATAATAAATGAACTCATATTTAAAGGATACGAGAAAGTTTCGTGTATTTAGTCTCTGTGTTTTCATTCAGGTCGTCTGTTTTCCTCCCTCTAAGTAACTTCAGGTTTAAAGTCTTTCATGAGTCTGTTCAGGTCATGTTCATTTTTCGTGTTTTCTCTTCATAGTTCCTCGCATGTACCTCTTCAGAATCATGTTCACTTTTGTCATAGTCATCACAGTTTATGTTTTCCCAGTTTAGGTTTTAGTTTTAGTTCTCACCCCCTGTTCACCTTGCTTTGTTTTTGTATTCATGTTTTTTCAGCCTAATAAACGGCTCGCCTTTTGTTTAAAGTCAGTTCTGTCTCCTTTTGGGTGTGCATTTGGGCCCTCCATCTCACTCCAACACAGTCTACTTCCGCGGACCGTGACATATGGTACTATAACAGGCTCTGTGATCAGGAGGTTTAAAGTTCATAAAAGTAATTTTCATGTTCATTAGTGAAAATGTAGATGCATGAAAGTAGTTTAACCTTTAGTGCCTCTACAATTTCTTAATAATATTGGGGGAAATTATTCTTTAAAAAAGAAGAAGAAACCACAGGGAGGAAAAACAGCTTAGTAAAAAACAGGAGGTGAAACACAAATATACCTGTTCACAAAAAGATGATGGTGATTGTTTTTGATTCATATTTAAAAATCATCAATGGTGATTTTTTAAATTTTGGATATTTGTTTATAAACAGAACATTAAAAAAAGCATAAAGAAAAAGAAAATATGTTCTGGTGCTAAATTTATGATACTGAACTCATCTGTGAAATCTTCCTTTAATTGTAGATGTTATGAAATTTCATATTTTACAGTGGAAAGTTTTAAACAACAGACATCATTGTAATATTACATGCATTATTTTTGTATTGCAAATGTTCTGAAATTATCTATTTGATTATGGAGTGACGATGTAATTGGATTTTTGCCACCGACTTTGATTACAAATATTACTAAATGTAAGTTAGGTCCTGACTGTAAAAACCAACACATTTTCAAATGGCAAACGGCACAACAGTCTGGTCTGCCATTTTTACTATTTAAATTCTGTCTTTTACATCTTAAGTTTCAGTTCCTTTAAGAGTTCAGGGTTGGGTCATTCTGACCTCCAGCGATCCCTTTAGTTGGCACAGGAGTGTAACTAATAAAGGTCCTCTTTTCTCTAAGTCAGAATAACTGATGATTGAGGCAACAGGATGCCTGCTTGTCACCATGTCCCACTTCTTTTTTCACACATTTTCATTTTTCTTCCAAGTGTCCAAGAAAGTAAGATTAATAACCTGACTTTGCCTCCATTAACAGTACTCGCAGCACGCATTGACTATACTGCACAGAAATCAGAATATATTTGATCAATCTGAGACTATTAAAGCAAACTGCAATGACGCACACATGGACACACTATTTTTTATTAGGTACACCTTTCCAGTACCAGGTTGGACCTCATTTAGCCTTAAGAGCTGCTTTCATTCTCTGGTAGTACGGATTCAACAAGCTGCTGGAAACATTCCTCAGAGATTTTGGCCCATATTGACATAACAGCATCACACAGTTGCTGCACAGGTGCTCTGTTGGATTGGGATCTGATAACTGTGGAGGTCATTTGAGTAGAGTGAATTCATTCCAGTATTTAAGGAACCAGTTTGAGATCATTTGAGCTTTGTGACATACAACGTTATCCTGCTGAAAGCAGCTATGAGAAGAAGGGTATACTGGGGTCATAAAGGGATGGACATGGTCTACAACAAAACTCAAGTAGGCTGCGTTTAAACAATGCTCAGTTGGTACACTAAGACCAGCCTGAATCATTCATATTGGCAAGATTGAACCATGCTTTTCTGTTGTTTAAACAAAAGTCTGACCCTACCATCTGCATGCCAAACCAGGCTCATCAGACCAGGCAATGTTTTTCAAATCTTCTGTTTTTAATGAGCATTTGCGAATCGTAGCTTCGGTTTCCTGTTCTTAGTTGACATGAGTGTGACCCGGGGTGGTCTTCTGCTGACACTTTGTGCATTCAGAGATGCTCTTCTGCATGCCTTGGTTGTAACAACTGGTTATTTGAGGTACTGTTGCCTTTAATCTGCTGGAAGCAACCAGGCTCAGACCTTTCTGATGTCTGGCATCAAGAAGGCGTTTTCACCCAGAGCTGCTTCTAAGTGGATATTTGAATGGAAAGAGTTGCTGGCAAGTGATTGGCTGATTAGATATTTGCATAAAGGAGCAGTTGAACAGGTGAATCTTCTAATGTGGCTGAGAGTGTAGTCTTTAATTTGTTAGTGCGTTATCGCAGTGGGAATCTGCTACTGGTCCAGATTCCCACTGCAGTAATTAATATTATGCATCAATGTGTTCTTTGAGTATACCTTTATAATCTGAGCCAATACATCATTTATGTGATTTTTACCAAATATATTTCTGTGCAGGCATTACTCACAGAAATGTTTCAGGTATTTAAGCACAAAAGGAGGTTTATGGTCCCGTGAAATAAAGATATTCTCTTTCTGATTGACAGGCATTCCTTTGAGAAGATCTTGAGAACTAAGAGCAAGTAAAAGTGGAGGTTTTTGGAAAACAGGAGGACATCTGGAGAATATTAAAGTTAGGAAAACTGATAGTAGGAACAAGAAGCATTTTGCAAATAAGAACTGACTATGTGGGAAAGTCATCAGATCTAATGTGAGCTGGGATTCAATGGAAGCTCGCACAACTCTGCAAATGACACGCAGGTCTACATAATGGATGGACAGTGTTTTAAGATAAGATAAGATAAGATAACCTTTATTAGTCCCACACGTGGGAAACTGTTTTGTCACAGCAGGAAGTGGACAGTGCAAAAGTTATATAGCAAAAATTAGAATACAATAAGAATAAAATACTGTACCCAACTGTACAGAATAGAATAAAATAAAATACTATATACAGTAGAATAAATAGAATAAAATATACAACAGGATAAAAATAGAATACAAATGCTTTATACAACTGAGTAAAAATACAACTTTGTCAGAAAAAGAGTGTTGCACTTAGTGTTATTGCACATGTGTGGATGTGTGTGTTTGATCAGTTGGAGTCTTTGCTGTGGAGTCTGACAGCAGTGGGGAGGAAAGAGCTGCGAAATCTCTCCGTCCCACACCGTGGGTGCCGCAGCCTGCCACTGAAGGAGCTGCTCAGTGCTGTCACAGTCTCCTGCATGAGGTGGGAGATGTTGTCCAACAGGGATGACAGCTTAGCCGCCGTTCTCCTGTCACTCACCACCTCCACTGGGTCCAGAGGGCATCCTAGAACAGAGCTGGCCCTTCTAATCAGCCTGTTCAGTCTCTTCCTGTCCCCAGCAGAGCTGTTGCCACCCCAGCAGACCACACCGTAAAAGATAGCTGATGCCACCACAGAGTCATAGAAGGTCTTCAGGAGTGGGCCCTCTACTCCAAACGACCTGAGTCTCCGCAGCAGGTACAGCCTGCTCTGCCCTTTCCTGTAGAGGGCGTCTGAATTATGAGTCCAGTCCAGTCTATTGTTCAGATGAACACCAAGGTACCTGTAGCTGTCCACAGCCTCAATGTCCATACCTTGGATGTTCAGTGGTTACCAGCTCCTTGGTTTTACTGGTGTTGATGTGGAGGTAGTTCAGCTGGCACCATTCCACAAAGTCTTGGGTCAGTCCTCTGTACTCCTTGTCGTCCCCATCAGTGATGAGGCCGACTAGTGCAAAGTCATCAGAGAACTTCTGCAGGAAGCACTGGGTGGAGTTGTGGGAGAAGTCTGCAGTGTAGATGGTGAAGAGGAACGGAGCCAGAACCGTTCCCTGTGGGGCCCCCGTACTGCAGATGACCCTGTCCGACACACAGCCCTGAGTCCTCACATACTGTGGTCGATCGGTGAGGTAGTCCAAAATCCAGGTAGGGAAGTGATGGTCCACTCCAGAGTTCTCCAGCTTGTCCTTCAGGACCGAGGGAAGAATGGTGTTGAAGGCACTGGAGAAATCAAAGAACATGATTCTCATAGTGCTCCCAGCGGTCTCCAGGTAAGTGAGGGAACGGTGTAGGTGGTAATTGACGGCATCATCCCCTCCAATGCCAGGCTGGTAGGCAAACTGAAGTGGGTCCAGTGATGAGCTCAGCAGGTGCTGAAGCTGAGCCAGGACCAACCGCTCCAGGGTCTTCATCAGGTGGGATGTCAGAGCCACCGGCCTGTAGCTGTTGAGGTCCTTGGGGTGTGAAGTCTTTGGCACTGGTACAACACAGGAGGTTTTCCAGAGCTGTGGGACTCTTCCCAACCTCAGGCTCAGGTTGAAGAGGTGCTCCATCACCCCACACAGTTGGTCCGCGCAGGACCTGACGACCCTTGAGCTGATGCCATCTGGGCCCGCTGCCTTCTTGGCTTTAATCCTCCTCAGTTCCCTCCTAACCTGGGTGGTTGAGAGATACAGGCTGGAGCCTTGTGTGGAGTGTGTATTGGCTGCTGTTATTGGGGGTGGGGAGGAGTGAGCAGGGTGAGTAAAGGTGTGAAGTGTCTGAGGTGTCAGAGGTGGAACAGCAGCAGTGGGGGTGGGTGAGTCTGCAGCCGATGTTGCAGACTGCCTCATGGATGAATCAAATCTGTTGAAGAAATGATTCAGTTCATTTGCCCACCTCACATCCCTCCCAGGCAGAGAGTTCTGATGTTTGTGGCCCGAGATGGTTCTGAGGCCTCTCCAGACTTCACCAACGTTGTTTTGCTGAAGCTGGTTCTCCATCTTCTGCCTGTAGCTGTCCTTCCCATTCCTTATCAGTCCCCTCAGCTGGAATAAAAAAAAAATGGGAGTGCAGTACTTCCGAGCATGTCAAATTATTTTATCAAAGGACATAACTGAACCTTATTGTCTGCTTTATCTGCTGACTGCTAAATCACACATAATTATACTTAGTACAAAAACGAAGTAACTTTATGTTTATCTTTTATTTTAATAAATGTAATACTTTTGGAAAGCCTGTTTATTTCCTCTAAATGGAGCCACATCTGTGAGGAAAATGCACTTGTGGGTTGTGCCCATTAAAAACTTCTCTGCCAACGTCAGGCAGCTTATTCTGCTATTGAATCTTGTTTTGAGGTTGACCACCCCAGGTGGAGTCAGCAACATTCATACAGCAGTTGGATCAAAGGGTCAAAGCGTAGAGAAGATGCAGGGAACGCTATGTTGATTGCTGCATCGATGAGATACCAACTTTTGCTGTGTGTGTGTGTGTGTGGGGGGGGGATCTCCTTCACGTGAAAAACAAGCTGGTCATCATTGGAGGCAATCAAAATGCAGAGACATATTGACATGAGATTCTGCAACCAGTGGTAATCTAATACTTTCACATTCTGGGACTGAACTTTTTCCTTGAAGATGAAAACCCTACCAATACAGAGCGGGGTTTATCAGAGACTACTTCCCCTCCAGAATGTGGGGATAGAGAGGATGGCATGGCCTGCCTCAAGCCCAATGCAGTGTGTGACCAAGCTGCTGACCAGCAGGAGGAGGTCGTAGGCTGTTGTGGCTGTGTACGATTCTTCCGCATGCTAATAAGCCCCCTGTTTATCAAATATATAAATATTAAATTGTCAGCATGTCTTGTTTCTTCAGACTTTATTTATCAAATCAAATAAATGACACAAAATAAGAGTAAAAAGCAGAAAAAGCTAAGCTAAAAACTTTGGCATTGGTAGAGAAGCCTTTCAGGGGTGTAATTCACGTACTCAACTCTGCTGCTCATGCATTTTCCTTACAAATTTAAGTGGAAATAAACAGACTCTCCCACTGTGTAAGATTTATTGCCAAGAAGCATTTGTTGCAACAAAGAAATAATCAACCAAACACACGCTTCTTTACTTTATGTGCCAAGTTTATTTCAATGAGGGGGCATTTTTTTGATGACCATTTGAAGAGACTGGCAGTGAGGCAAACAAGAACCAGTGAGACACCATTACTTGTCCATCCCTTGTAGAGTTAATCTTCTTTCAACATGGAGTGTCATTGCCATTTCCTCAATAAAAAAATTGTGCACAGGATCCCATGACAGGATTGATTATAACAAGGCAGCATACGGACTCCTGTTTATCACAAGAATCTCTAATCGGGCATCAGCTGGAATAATAAGAAATTCTTCGAGTCACGATGTTAACTCGATGGAGCACATGAGCAAGATAAAAAAAAACAACAACATCTGCACAAGTTCCCATCAGCCCCTGACCATCATTTTCTCTCCAGCTAAGAATCATACTGACATCATTAAAACATTTTTAGTCTGAATAAAAGTGCAAAACTGCTACAGCAGCTCCTTGAATGCAGCACTGCAATGAAAAGGCACTTTGGTAAAAGCAGAGATACAGTGAAACATACAGATATGCACCTTTAGTCTACGCTTACATGTAAATTACAGTTACAGGAGTGAAAGCCTAGGAAGAACCATTGGAAAAAAAAGAATACAAAAAACCAAAACACACCAATAAAAGTTCTATAGGTTGTGCTCAGTTCTAAAAGAGGAAGCAGGAAGTGTGGATCCAGGTTACACTGACATGGAACATTACACAGGCAGGTCAGGACACTTTGAGTCTGCCCTCAGTTCAGTTTCATACTTCCCTCTTAATAATAAGTCGACTGCAGACGTTTGGTTAAATCCAAAGTTCACCACAGCACAGGGAAGTCCATTTTGCTGAATCCGGGATCTCTGCGCATCTCCCAGTACGTGTTGTTGCTCACCCAAGTGTCATCCTTAGACTTCCTGTCAGCAAAACACAAATGATCATGAATTAGTATGACTGACAGATACTGACCGACGCACCACAAAATTACAAATAGGAACTACAGATGAAGATAGAAAAATTAGCTCCCCTGTGAACATTTCCCAAATATTATAAAGCATTTCTCCAAACATCCTGGTTTTATTTGGATGCTTACATTACGTTACTTTGCACACAAAAAACATTTTTTAGTCAGTTATAGTAACAGTGTATCCTTTTGCTGGATAACAGCCTGCAGTAATTTCTTGTAGTTTTCAGCTAGTTTCACTCACGTCTCCTGAGCATCATCAGCCCATTTTTCCTTTGGCAAACCTTTAAGCGCCTCCAGATTTGATGGTCTTCTGGCACAGACCTTGGTCTCAAATCACCCCACAGATTTCCAGGGCATCGTGCAGGTCTGTTAATGACATTCACTTTGGTCTTCTGGAGGTACGTCTTCACCGGGAGCAACCCATGTTTTGGGTCATTGTTGTGTTGGAAGACAAAGTGATGACTCAGACATAATTGTGCCGCTGAGGTTTTCTTTCATTATCTTCACATTATCTTCTTCATGATTCCTTCCACCTTGATGAGATTCTCTGTTCCAGAAGCGTCCCCGCAGTATAATATTCACACCAACGTGTTTCACTGTGGGGACACCGTTCTTTGGGCTGTACACCTCTCCCTATGTTCTCCAAATATAAACAGTTTCTTTGGCCAGGATTTGGCAGGATTCTAGCGATTGTCTTCCTTGAGACTACAATTCCCAACTTGATTAAATCATTCATTAGTGTCTTGGCAGTTCCAGGCTCTTTAGATCTCTCACTAGTTTGAGTCTTTTGCTTTCTACCTCTGCCAGGTTAGTTCTGTACTTTGTGGCTCCATTTGAATTTCTTGATACTTCTCACTACAGTTCTTGACACTTGGAAACACTGTGATTACTTTGCTTTGTGAGCAGCAACAATTCTTTAAAGTCTAAACTGATTTCTTTTGTTTTTGACCTGATGCTTTCTCAAGTGACCGCTCAAACCCTTACTGAAGTTTTTATTCTGTGTGTAGGTTGAAAGATAAAGTCAAAATCAAAATTAGGTTAACTCTGAAATGCTCTAAGCTTTGTTTGTGCTATAGCTTAATAAAACGTTCAGTTTTTCAGGGGATTGATCATTTTGACCCTTGTATTTTTTGTTTTTTCCTGAAATAATTATTTTATTGGGTGCAAACAGAAAACTAGTGCATTTAGAAATGCATGTTGAAAATCATTTGCTCTGCTAAAAGGAACATTATGATAAAAACTTTAAATTTCATACAGGAGCTAATAATTTTACCCTCATCTGTACTTTGAGTTACAACAAGCCCAGGATTATGTTGGGAAAAAAAACAAACAACCAAACAACCAACCAAACAAACAAAAAAACAAAACAAACAAACACACACAAACACTGCACACAAAGACCTTACAGACAAGGAAAAGAGCATACTTGAAAAAGCGTGGCTGGTGTGTCATGTTGTTGTCCTGCAGCACTTTCCTCCTCTCCCTCTGGAGCTGCTCTATTCTCTGCTTCTGCTCCTCAGCTCCATCTACATTCCCCTCTTCCAGCAGCCTGGAATAAATATACAGAAACACAGTCAGGGTGGGGATCAGTGCAGATTTGTTCCTGCTGTCTGTCAGTGCCATTCCCAACCTCCACAAAAAAGAAAAACTCCAGCTTTCGTGCAGTTTCGGAAGTGACTTGATGCCGCTGTAACAATATTAACTTCTGAATGATGTCACTTAATAACATAACGTTGGTAGTTAATCACTGGATAGCTGTTACACAACTTTGTAAACCTGCTGGATTCATGTTAATAAAACATTTTCTAGTTACTCAAATTCAAATGAAAGAACAAAGATTTATGTATTTATGTTGACTCACTGAAACATGTCCCTTCTTATAGAGCTATTATACTTATAGAGTTATTCAACTATTCTAGGACAGTAGGAATATATCTTTTGAACAAGTAATTAAAAAAAAAAAAACTTACTATACATTTAAAATATTAGACTGTACATAAAAGATGAACACAACTTCCTGGTCTGAAAAGTAAAGCAAATGCATTTTTAAAAGGCAATGTGCATTCTTTGTAATGGCCAGCAGGGGGAAAATCTATATAGAAGAAAACGTTTCTCGGACTCATTTGTCTGTGAACAATCTGCTAATGTGTTTATACTCAAGATCTCTGGTTTCCAATCTTAGAGAATACAATATGTTGTTGTTTTTGTTGATTATGGTAAGAGTGAAAAAGGAGGATAAAGTAAACAGAAACTCCTTAACACAAACTTCTTCAAAACCTATTGTATACAATACTAAATATGCAAAACTTAATGTACGTTCTCAGTTAAATTTGAACAATACAGTCCAGATAAAAACAAGATGGGAAGCTGAAATAAATAGACACCAGAGGATAGGCAGGAAGAAATATGTGCAGGAGTACACACGATAGCCAACTCCAGACACTAGTAATCGTGGCAAAAATTAGCTTAACACAAGCAAACAAATGTTGGGGAAAATGTCAGCCACATGCTGGTAACCATACCTACAATATGTTGGTATGAGATATTAAAGGCACACAAAAATACCAGAGGGCAGTGAAGGAAGAGAGGAATAATTCCTTTAAAGAAATTGTGTATCACTTTTAAGTGGCTCAAACTTGACCCACCAACGTATTACAGCCACAGCTAGGTCAAGAATAAATAACATAGTCTCTGAGAATTCAACAAGATATATTTATCAAACAGTGGAGGCCAGCTGAGGTGATCCTGACATATTGAACTCATCTGAGTTAACTCTCAGATCCAAAACCACACACACCGATGTATGAACATATGAACTTCTTAATCCGCAGGGTTTAATTTAATGCTAGCCCACCTTTGCAACTATAACAGGTTCAACTCTTCTGGGAAGGCTTTCTACAAGGTTTAGGAGTGTTTATGGGAATTCTTACAAAAGCGCATTTGTGAGCCCAGACGTTGGAAGGCCGGGCTCACGGTCTCTGCTCTAATTCATCCTACAGGTGTTCTATCGAGTTGAGGTCAGGACTGTACCGTCCAGTCAAGTTCTTCCACACCAAACTCGCTCATCACCGTCTTTATGAACTTGGTTTGTGCACTGGTGTGCAGTCATGTTGGAACAGGAAGGGGTCATAAACAAACTGTTCCCACAAAGTTGGCAGCATGAAATTGTCCAGAATATCTCGGTATGCTGAAGCATTAAGAGTTCCTTTGACTGGAAATGAGGGGCTGAGCTCAATGCCCGAAAAACAACCCCCATACCATAAGCCCCCCTCCACCAAACTTGACACAATGCAGTCAGTTTCTCCAGGCAACCACCAGACCTAGACTCATCCATCAGACTGTCAGAGACAGAAGTATGATTCATCAATGCAGAGATCACGTCTCCACTGCCCTAGAGTCCAGTTACTCTATCTGATGATTTGTACTGTGCTTGGTGATGGGTGAGTGAATACTTTTGGCAATATAGTGCATCACATCCAGTTTCAAAACACCAAGTTGTTGACAGCCAAAATAGTCAACGTGAGACCTGAAGACGACGCCTCGGTAATTAATGGATGATTTCATGTTCTATATACAGTCTATGTTTAAAGGACAATCTCTCTCTACAAGCAAGGACATACACAATACTCTTCATCTTTCTGGATCTAGACTAGTATAGCTGTTGCTATGGTTATGTTCATACCTCTGCCTTGTGCTGCTTCACACCACATGGGCAAAGCCAGACTTGGCCCAGAAGCTCATGGAACCAAATGGTCAGATTTTACAGCTTTGAATTTATCTATTGTATAAGACCATCTGTTTTTGTTGTTTATTGTAATCAGGACTAAGAAAACAAACTGAGATTCTCAATGTTACAGTGTGTACACAGGAATGAGAGACAAAGAGTGGCAACCTCTGGTCCGGCCTGAAGCGCGTGTCCGATGGGGGCAGCAGAGGTCTTAAAGCAAGGTCCAGCTCATTTAACTCCACCGCAAACTGGGTGAAGCCGTAGTACTGTTCTTGGTCCACTGGCATTGGATCTAAACACAGACAGACATAAAAACAAGCAGCTCTAATATCATGTTCAGGTCAGTTGTGCGCTTTGACTGAAGCGGTGCAAGACAGTGTGACCGACACTTCCAGCGACTCCTCACTTACTTGCTCTCCAGATACACGTGGCAGACGGTGGCTTCCCTTGAAACACTGCTTCGTTCCATTTTCCAAATATGGAGTGCACCACTTTTCCATCTGAATCTGTAACCACACCCTCTATCTCATTCACTGTAGAGCTCCATGTTCTTGCCTAAAAAGGAAATATTTATATTTCATTTTAAAAAGAAGGACACGATACATATACATTACACCATACAAAAGCAGACATTATTTGTATCATACAAACTATGCACTAAATCCTAAATGAATCCTCTTAAATTTAAAAGAAACTGCAGCATTGTTACTTTTTCTGACATTTATTTTTTTTTACAGGTCAGCTTCTTTTTTGTCCAGTAGATGGTGCTGTTTAAGCTTCTAGCGTTGAAGGAATTTGGCTTACTACTGCTATTATGGCTTTATGTGCAAGAAATGGACATTTGAATGAGCAGTAATTTTATAACAAGCGTGGATCATTTTTACGAGCCTGCTCAGATGATAAGGGAGCTTATAAAAAAAAAAAAATAACATGTTAAAATTACTAATAACAACAGCATGACAGAGAATCACATGTATTTAGCAAAATAATATTACAAACAGTAAGGGGGGGAAAGTTTACTCTAATATTGGTGGCTTACACACAGCATCTTTGTGTACTAACCTTAACAAATGTAATTTTGCACTGGCAGACATTGCTGTTGATGTTTTTGATCGCCATCTCGCCGTAGTGTTCGATCCAACGCTGGCCACTCAGGATGTTATGGATGCAGGATGTCACCTTGTTCCATTCATAATGGTCCCCAAACCTGCAGAAAACACACACATATACACACAATGCACCATTTAGCTTGCACTCATTACACATCCACAACAAAATAGAAAAAAGTAAAGAACCTACGCAGGTAGCGTGACACGGGTGGTTCCCATGGGAACGATTTCCATGGATTTTCCCCAGAATTTATTTTTCCATCGAACATCTGGAGAGAACAATAGAGCATTAAGGGAACAATCTGTAGCTTCTCTGACTACCCAAGGCTGCTCAGTTATTTTTTAACAACGCGCCAGAATGCATCAGAGCTTCCACAAGCTATATTAGTATAATCAATAGAGTCATTTTATAGAGAGCAATGATGCTAAGCAGTTAATTATCACATGATAGGAAGGTACAAGATGATGGTCAAATGAGGTTATTTAGATCGGCTAAGACACTAGTTTCTGCTACATGTAAAATCTACAGCATGCAGCAAACACACAGGAACAAGGTGTGGGAGCTCTGGTGTAATCTGCAAGAAGCCCAGGCAGACAAGAGGGTGGATGTGGGGTGTTTATTCCAAATAATCCCTGCGGGGCTCACCTTGCCAAAAGGTGAAGTTCTTTGAATCAGCATGACATGCTGACACAGGCGGGTGATGACTCACCTGGAAAGTGGGGAGAAAAAGAAAACAATAATGAGGTCCTTTATGAAAAGGTTGGGTCTGTAAGTTGAAAGTTAATTCTTTGCTAGCTATACAACCAATAAAGCATCAGATCACCGCAGGGCACCATTTCACTGCCCTACATTTGTTGCTACTACTAGGCTAGTTTTGTGAAAAGAGTCATAAAGAAAGTGGCATTCATATGTTCCCCTCCACTTTTTGTAAACAGAATCTAATGAAGTTGTCACAAATAATTTGACAGTTGCATTAACTTAGAGATGACAAAGCAGCTGTGTGCAGTCTGAAGAGAATGTGTAAACTTTGTGACTTCTACCTGCTCAGCTATAAACCTGAAGCCCTTATCAGGCCTGTCGCACTCGTACGTCTCTCCCAGGACGGGGTTAAAGGGTTTGCTTCCTGCTCGGTAGTAGGTGGATGCATATGAAGATATTGCAAATGTAGCAACATACACCTGCACAAGGAAGGAAGAAAGGGATGGCTCAGTGAATGACACTTGGTTCCAAACAAGAACAGTAAGATGTTCCCACTCTGTCATTCTATTCAAAAAATAAATATGTCAAAAACACCCTCAGAGTCAGCCACGGGGAAAGCTTGAGCCCCCTCATACACTGGAGCTCAATCAATTTCAAACCCACACTAAGAAGTAAAATAATATTTTTGTTTCCCGTCAGAACATCTTTGTACCTACAACCAACTTCAAAGGTGAGTTTTTGCATGGGTCATATCCCTGTATGGGATGGGTAGCTGCTCTCCTTTTTACATTGCACTCTGATACAAGACCTGATTTGGTTGCAGTTTTAATGAAACAAGATAAAGCAGAAGTTGTCAAATTTCAGCCGACCTTTACATACTTGAGGGCCTGAAAGTCCAATAATTTTCATAGTATGAAGGTCAAATTCAAATTCATTGTTTCACTACAAAAGAAAAAAAACAAAAAGCTGTGAGCAGGGTGGGCTCAGGCAGGAAGCACTCACTATCTTCCATGGAATGAGCCTGTAATTGGTTTCTGCAAAAAATTCACATCCCAGACTATGAAGATAAAACTGTGTATAGGAATTTGTCGGAGAAGAAACTAACAGAGGCAAAATCTGTGTGTGTGTGCATTCATACATGACCCTATTTTAAATATGAATTTGTGTTAAAGGTAATACACCACAGTTTGTATCGTTTTATGTTTTATGTGAGTGACTTCCTTGTAATTAAATATTTATTGACGGCTCCAGAAAAAGTACACATTATACAAAACAAACATCACATTAGCTTCCTGAGGAAGAGCACAGAGCTTATGTCTGCTAGGTGTGTTATTAATATGCCTGTCAGAGGATCTGAACCTCAAACTCTTGTAAAAATAACTCTGTGAATATGACTTTCAAAAGTGTCTCAGGAAAATTAGAACATGCTAATTTGAATGTTTTGCATGTGCCGGTTTGTAGTCCACATGTAAAATATTTCCCACTCACCATGCGCTGGTAGGGGTCTTGAGTCTGATTAGCAGTGTCCAGGAGTTCGCTGTACTCCAGCTCCTCACACAGCTTCTGCAGAGTGTTGAGTGGCTCATTGAGGTGCACGGGCATGGCCACCTTGGACAAGTCCTTGCCTATGTTGTTTCTCAGGATGTTCCACAGGCTCACGCTGTTGGCGGGACAGGGAGAGGGCAGAGTGGAGCGTCGACGAGCCAGCGTCACCACGCTGCTCACTACAGAAGAAATACGATGTCGTAAGAGACAGATTAATATGCATGGCTTTAAAAGACATAAGTGAACACTGATGTTTGCATGGGAGGAGTGTTTTTTTGTTTTGTTTATATGTTAATATGATTATGTATGCAGATTCCAAGTGTATACACGAACTTGTGGAGGACACCAAGAAGACGACCTACAAGGCTGAGTTTGGTGCAAATGGGGAAACTAATAAAAATGGAAAACTGCATTTGGGACTGAATGATTTGATTGCAGGAATGTCGTTCCTTCTGTTTGTGAAAAGATTAAAAACCACAGCTTTCATGCCGGTCACACACTGCATTAAACAACGCTGCACTGAGTTTGTAAACATGTCTGGGAGTCTGTGCCGATTTTCAACACATTTTTGGAACCAAAGATTTATTTCACTGATACTTAGTGATTGTATTAGCTCCAAACTGGTTAAGGATGTACTGAAAATTGTCCACACGAATGCAACATAGGTCACATTTTCAAAGCATAACAAATGTCAGTATCCATATCAATAAAATATCAGTATGAAATCTTACTGTTACTAGGCATCAATAATTTATTTGATGCTGTTACGTCACGGAAAATGTCCCTAGAGGTCCTTTCCTTATTTACACAGTATAATTTTTGCAGATGTTATTACATCGCCAGCACTTCTGGGCCCAAAATTAGTCCCTAAACCACGACAGGGCCTCCACCGTGTTGTACAGATGGCTGTAGACACTCACTGTTGTACCTCTCTCCTCTCCTCCTCACTACATTATGACGATGATTTGAACTACAAATTTCAGATTAGGATTCAGCTTTTCATACACAGTGGGTGTCACAATGACTTCTCACAGATGCACAGCTTGTTGCCTTATTACTTACCGGAGTTGTGCCTCTCACTCCCCCCAGCGTTGCTGTAGGTATCCACGGAAACACTGTCACTGACATCACTTATATACGAGTCATCGTCAGACACCTTGAGATAGGAAATCAATGATGAAAGGTCAGTGAGCCAGCAGGATACTGAATCAAAGGACAAAAGCACACAGATCTAGAAAGCCTCTGCATCATCGGGATAGAGGAGAACATTTTAGGAGTGACATGTTAGTAAAGCTCAGTTAGGCAGTCATTTTTTTAAATCGCATTTGCAGAATTGTCTTTGAGTATTCATTCAACTGGTTGAGAGAAATCTACACTTCTACACCTCCCTCTACCCTGACTTTAAGTTTTAGAAAAACCAACCATGTAACAAAAACAGTGTTGCTGATTTTTTTTGCGTGTGTTTTTAGTTTTACACTATAATTATTTTTTAAATCTCTACACAGAAACTGTTTAATCTGTGTGTGTTTTTCAAGTCATTTCCATAATGTGTGTGTTATGGAACAAAAGCAGACCTACGATTTCTCTGTCATATATAAATGGTTATAATGGTGTCCGATTATGTTAAACGTGGCTAAATATTCAACAAAAACTAACAAACTAATATCTTGGACATGCCAAACTTTTTGTGTGGGAACAACGTTGGAATGAATCAGCTGATCATTTATTGCGTTTTGAACATGGAGATGCAGTTGATCTTGCAGATGATGTCTGACCTCGTTCTCAGAAGAGGAAGAGGACAGGAGGTACTCCTGAGCGTCAAAGAACTCCGTTAAGGACTCTGATCCTTTGCTCTCACTGGAGACCTGGTGCACCAAGGACTGTGGGGCATCTACAGAATCCTGAATTGGATAAAAAGACACCAGGTGAGTATAATCAGACCACTTGTCAGGTATTGTGAGTATTTGTGGTGTAATTCCACAGGACCATAGAATTTGACCCGGTGTCACTCACTGAGGCATAGGCGGTCTTTAGACCGACAACATGCGCAGGCTGGGTGGGCTGCAGGTCAATAGTGTGTCTCAGCCTGTCTCTCTCTGCCACCAGGGAACTAAATGCTGACTTCAGTTTGACGTGGACTGGAGAAAGGCAAATGTCAGAGACGGGAAAATAAGCAGGGACACAGCAAATACTGAGTTGTCATGGAAACAATTTTGTCGTATGGCAGTGAACACACAAAAAAAGCATATTTTTAAATCTACAGTAAACCAGGAAAGGACTCACTGCTGTTGGCTAGTTGGCAGAAGTCCTTTTGCAGATGTGAAGCATCTGCAGGTGATTCTGGGGATTCAGGACAGACTTCTTGGGTGTTTGACTCAGCGGTGGAGAGATTTGGATTGGAGGCATGAAGGCGATAGGACTGGGACTGGGGCTGGGAGGAGATACAGCTTGGAACCTGGCAGTCAAATACAGACAAAAGTGAGACATTACATTCCCTTCTTTCCCACCATTTAATGACTGAACTATATCAAAGCATAAGCAGCAGAGGAAAAAAATAAGAAGCAGGGCGTGAACCTGTAGCGTGGCTTTTGTGTCTTTGCCATTGTTTTTGGACCGCCACCTCCTCGGCCTCTTCTCCTTTTTGGGGATCTCATAAGTAGCTGCCTGTGGCACCACAGACATATTTTGAGGTTGTAACAACATTAGAAGAATTCCAAGATCAGGGTTTCCACCAGTGTTTTCCCATCCCAGCATCCCATCTTGCCTAATGTGACCCTCCGCAGTTTTTTGTTTTTTTTAAAAGACAATGCAATGAATTTACTGTATCCTCCTCCACACCCTTGCCAACTACCAGCTCTAACATTTCTGGTGGAAAGCCTGTATTATTAACATAACAGTTTGTCTTACTAATCTCTTTGAAAAGCAGGTGGACACTACAGCAAACAGCTTTAACTACATTTCCCAAACATAAACTTGTAAATACATTTAGCAATAAAAAGAAGCATTTTTTAATATGTTATTTATCCACCTGTAGGCAAACACCAACTTTTACTGTGAAACTTCAGTGGCTACTAACAACTTAGACCCACCACTTCCTGTCTATGTTCCCCACCAGCATGGTAACTAAGTTGCTTTTGTATTATTGACTTTAATTATATGGGAAACACATTGATTATTATAAAGAACCACTAATGGCAGCTTAATCCGAGTGCCTGTGCTCACTTGTAGTCCACTGATGACTGGAGCTGAGTATGTGCGGTGCAGGACCTCCATGCTCTTCAGCAGCAGGTTCAGTTCCAGCAGATACGACTCACAGTCCTCCAAGTCTGAAAAAGAAAAAAAAAAGAGAAGGTATTATTAGATCAAAGTTGTAGGCACAGAAATAAAAGATTAACTGCACCAAGACATGCTGTGATAGGTAAGAAATAAGAAAGAAGACAGAAACAAACAAACCGACCTTTACAGCACTTGTCCATGTCGTCTGAGGAGTGGAGCCAGGAGTTTATCTTAGACTGGTGGATTGACGCCTGCTTGGTAAGAGTCGCCCTCTATTTGAGATGAATGACAAAGGATGATACACAATTTGCACAACACATCCCCAAGGATGTTTTTTTTTCCTTACACAAGAGGACTGGGGCAACTTACTTTCCTAAGCGATTCATTAAGAGAGGGAGAGGATGTCGCATGGGGGTGGAAGAGATGCTTCTCGTGGGGATACATGCTTATTTCATTCTGCCGAAACAGACGGTGATGACGCAGCTTTGACACCCACTCCTCAAACAGCTCCGGCGACTTCACCTGGAAGCCACAAAGTCAAATTAGCTTGAGGCAAACTTGAAGAACCAAAGCTCCTGCGGGTGTCTTTCTATGAAACACACAAAGGAAATCAAAGAGAAGACCTGCCGAGGTTGAGGCCCTTGCTAGTGAGGATACATCTCAAACAGCAGTAAGAAAAATAACGGGGAATGTAACTAAATGTCTCAAGAGTTACCTTTAGGTGGTAGATGTTGTCTTCCGTATCCAGATCAATGCACATGGCTTTTTTCTTGATTGACATTACAGAGAGACCAACGTCTATGCAGCCATGTAGTTTCCCCTTACTAATCTGTGCAATAAATAAATAAAACACTTTTCACTTGGCATTTAACTTGTGCATAAGTTTGTATATACAGAAGAGAGACAGATGGAGTCATAAAACAATACTTACATCGCTTTCCCGCTTTGCATATCTCATGATGCCTTTCTCCAACAAAAAGTATCTCTATGTTGGAAGAAGATAAATGAATTTGTATTTATTTACAGACGTGCCATGGTCTATTAATTACTGCGTATATAAACCATTAAACACAATGCAGACTGTGGAGATTTGCACAACAGTCCCTTTCAATTCTCTTGAACCTGACATTTAAATTTTATTACTGAAGTGAGATAAGTGACCCAAATGATTAAAGATAATCATCATATATTGACATAAGCAGTTTATGGGAACGCTGCATTTTACAAATGAGAAAGCTACAGTGGGGCAAAAAAGTATTTAGTCAGCCACCGATTGTGCAAGTTCCCCCACCTAAAATGATGACAGAGGTCAGTAATTTGCACCAGAGGTACACTTCAACTGTGAGAGACAGAATGTGAAAAAAAAAATCCATGAATCCACATGGTAGGATTTGTAAAGAATTTATTCGTAAATCAGGGTGGAAAATAAGTATTTGGTCAATAACAAAAATACAACTCAATACTTTGTAACATAACCTTTGTTGGCAATAACAGAGGTCAAACGTTTACTATAGGTCTTTACCAGGTTTGCACACACAGTAGCTGGTATTTTGGCCCATTCCTCCATGCAGATCTTCTCGAGAGCAGTGATGTTTTGGGGCTGTCGCCGAGCAACACAGACTTTCAACTCCCGCCACAGATTTTCTATGGGGTTGAGGTCTGGAGACTGGCTAGGCCACTCCAGGACTTTCAAATGCTTCTTACGGAGCCACTCCTTTGTTGCCCGGGCGGTGTGTTTTGGATCATTGTCATGTTGGAAGACCCAGCCTCGTTTCATCTTCAAAGTTCTCACTGATGGAAGGAGGTTTTGGCTCAAAATCTCACGATACATGGCCCCATTCATTCTGTCCTTAACACGGATCAGTCGTCCTGTCCCCTTGGCAGAAAAACAGCCCCATAGCATGATGTTTCCACCCCCATGCTTCACAGTAGGTATGGTGTCCTTGGGATGCAACTCAGTATTCTTCTTCCTCCAAACACGACGAGTTGAGTTTATACCAAAAAGTTCTACTTTGGTTTCATCTGACCACATGACATTCTCCCAAACCTCTGCTGTATCATCCACGTGCTCTCTGGCAAACTTCAGACGGGCCTGGACATGCACTGGCTTCAGCAGCGGAACACGTCTGACAGTGCGGGATTTGATTCCCTGCCGTTGTAGTGTGTTACTGATGGTGACCTTTGTTACTTTGGTCCCTGCTCTCTGCAGGTCATTCACCAGGTCCCCCCGTGTGGTTCTGGGATCTTTGCTCACCGTTCTCATGATCATTTTGACCCCACGGGATGAGATCTTGCGTGGAGCCCCAGATCGAGGGAGATTATCAGTGGTCTTGTATGTCTTCCATTTTCTGATGATTGCTCCCACAGTTGATTTTTTCACACCAAGCTGCTTGCCTATTGTAGATTCACTCTTCCCAGTCTGGTGCAGGTCTACAATACTTTTCCTGGTGTCCTTCGAAAGCTCTTTGGTCTTGGCCATGGCGGAGTTTGGAGTCTGACTGTTTGAGGCTGTGGACAGGTGTCTTTTATACAGATGATGAGTTCAAACAGGTGCCATTCATACAGGTAACGAGTGGGGGACAGAAAAGCTTCTTACAGAAGACGTTACAGGTCTGTGAGAGCCAGAGATTTTCCTTGTTTGAGGTGACCAAATACTTATTTTCCACCCTAATTTACGAATAAATTCTTTACAAATCCTACCATGTGAATTCATGGATTTTTTTTTCACATTCTGTCTCTCACAGTTGAAGTGTACCTCTGGTGCAAATTACTGACCTCTGTCATCATTTTAAGTGGGGGAACTTGCACAATCGGTGGCTGACTAAATACTTTTTTGCCCCACTGTAAATAAAAGAGTGCGCTGACAGAGCTCAAGGCCTCTTTATCAGGTAAACTATGCTCTGTTAAAGGGGCTGTTCCATCATGTCGCAAGGAAAAAGTTTCCAAGTATGATTACACTCACTGAGATCAGAAGGGGAGGGGGATGAGTCAGGTTTACAGTGTAATCAGCTGGGAGTCAAAAGAATGGAAAGGAGGAAATACAGAGAGCTAAAAAAGTGGAGGAGGAGGAAATGTGGAAACAGCCTGAGGTACAGACAACAAATCAGGATACTAGCACTAGCATCATACTAGTATGCATCATAGAAAGATTACATAAAATGCTGCACTACAACTAACATTTTTAGTCTAAGACTCTTAAATAAAGGATCAACAGCAGTAGCAGAAGGGTTTAAGAGTCTCCTGTAACAACAAGCAGTGCTGCAGTCTGATGCGTTAAGAAGCCAGCAGAGGCCCTCACCTTATGCCAGCCCTTCATGGGCCACTTCCTTCTCTTGAGCAGGAAGCCTCCCTGCTTCTCAGGCTCCTGCATGCTGGCAGGAACCCCCCTGAGCCCTTCCACAATCTCCCAGTTATCCTGCAGGACAACAGGGCAACGAAGCATGAGACAGACAGTGAATGACTGTGTTGTGTGTATACATTTCACTATCACAGCAGAAACACTATGGCTGCAGTTATTGTTCCGCCTGACGAATGTGGCACGCATTTGTAGGAACAATTAAAATTTGGTCACAGTGAACAACCATGAATAAGTGAATCACTTTCAACTGTTTGACAGTGAGACAATGGACACACAGAAACACATTAATAATTTCTCACGTTTTATAGCCTGATGGGCACCACAGTGCGTGATGTTATTAGAATTTAACAAATTAAACATCACACAATAGTAACACATACAGATGTTACACACACCTGGCTGCCGTCATGTTTAGAGGAGCCGCTGCTGTCACTGTGAGTGGGTGATGTTGATGTCATCTTTTTGCGCCTCGACTAATCCTCCACCTACCGCTGTCTTGTATCTCTGGAAACCGTGGCAACAGAGATCACAGACGAGCAGCCAGGAGCATCACGCTGACCTTTGAAGGCCACTGCAACATCCAGCACTGCAGAGAACGGAGAAGGTAGGTTTAAAAAAACAACATGTGAGAGCAACACAGGTTTATTTTAAACACAACAGCAGCACGCAGCATCCATAATCAGGACGAGATAAAAACAGAAGAATCACTGACTCACTGTGCGTCTGTCTGCCTCTGAAATTCCTAAAGTCCAAAGCAGATGTGTTTAAAGGAAGCTAGCCATAAATATCCAAATACAGTCATTTCCATGAGCTCAATATAAATGAATTCACATGGAATCAGACGCAATGAGCTTTACACATACAAAGTCAAATACAGGGAGTGCAGAATTATTAGGCAAGTTGTATTTTTGAGGAATAATTTTATTATTGAACAACAACCATGTTCTCAATGAACCCAAAAAACTCATTAATATCAAAGCTGAATGTTTTTGGAAGTAGTTTGTAGTTTGTTTTTAGTTTTAGCTATTTTAGGGGGATATCTGTGTGTGCAGGTGACTATTACTGTGCATAATTATTAGGCAACTTAACAAAAAACAAATATATACCCATTTCAATTATTTATTTTTACCAGTGAAACCAATATAACATCTCCACATTCACAAATATACATTTCTGACATTCAAAAACAAAACAAAAACAAATCAGTGACCAATATAGCCACCTTGCTTTGCAAGGACACTCAAAAGCCTGCCATCCATGGATTCTGTCAGTGTTTTGATCTGTTCACCATCAACATTGCGTGCAGCAGCAACCACAGCCTCCCAGACACTGTTCAGAGAGGTGTACTGTTTTCCCTCCTTGTAAATCTCACATTTGATGATGGACCACAGGTTCTCAATGGGGTTCAGATCAGGTGAACAAGGTGGCCATGTCATTAGTTTTTCTTCTTTTATACCCTTGCTTGCCAGCCACGCTGTGGAGTACTTGGACGCGTGTGATGGAGCATTGTCCTGCATGAAAATCATGTTTTTCTTGAAGGATGCAGACTTCTTCCTGTACCACTGCTTGAAGAAGGAGTCTTCCAGAAACCGGCAGTAGGACTGGGAGTTGAGCTTGACTTCATCCTCAACCTGAAAAGGCCCCACAAGCTCATCTTTGATGATACCAGCCCAAACCAGTACTCCACCTCCACCTTGCTGGCGTCTGAGTCGGACTGGAGCTCTCTGCCCTTTACCAATCCAGCCACGGGCCCATCCATCTGGCCCGTCAAGACTCACTCTCATTTCATCAGTCCATAAAACCTTAGAAAAATCAGTCTTGAGATATTTCTTGGCCCAGTCTTGACGTTTCAGCTTGTGTGTCTTGTTCAGTGGTGGTCGTCTTTCAACCTTTCTTACCTTGGCCATGTCTCTGAGTATTGCACACCTTGTGCTTTTGGGCACTCCAGTGATGTTGCAGCTCTGAAATATGGCCAAACTGGTGACAAGTGGCATCTTGGCAGCTGCACGCTTGACTTTTCTCAGTTCATGGGCAGTTATTTTGCATAGTTATTAGGCTTTCGAGCCTATACAGCTTGGAGTAAGACAACATGCATGAAGAGGATGATGTGGACAAAATACTCATTTGCCTAATAATTCTGCACTCCCTGTATAAATGAGTCAAAGTAGAACACAAGTGTTATAACCAAAGCCCACTGTTCAAGAAGTGTGTAAAATGAGCAGATAATCATGAGAACAGAGGTACATCGCTTTCCATGTTCTCCTCTTAAACACTGTTAATGTCAAACTGGTTTTCCATTAAAAAAGATAAGATGAGCCCATAATGATAAGGATAGCAATCCATGGAGCATATGAATAGTTCAGGCAGGTGTTTCAAAGTCACGTGTATCACATAGTGTTATGATTTCAATACTGACCAGCAGTGTTGGGGTCATTACTCAATAAAAGTCACACATTACGTCTTAAAAGTAATGCAGTACATTAGGCCTGCACAATAAATCGAAAATTTATTGTCATCGCGATATCAGCCTGTGCGATGGGCCCATCGCAAAAGACGGCGTAAACTGCGATAATTGGATACCTTGAAACGTTTACACACATGCTTTAAAGAATTTACCAATCAAAGAAACCCCTTTACACATTTGACCAGTCAAATAGAGCCCTTCACGGCATTAACCAATCAAATGGATTAGAGGCCCGCCTCCTACGCAGGTTGGGAGCGAACAACGCTGCAGCAACAAGTCAGAGTTGTAATGGCTGAGAGCGAGACACATGACGAGAACGCTACTGACTATGAATTTAAAATAAATAAATAAATAAATAAATAGTACCTCGCTTATTTGGAGGTACTTTGGATTTGATAAAGACGACGTTCTCCAAACACAGGTACTCTGCAAAACTTGCCGAACACTCGTGGCAACCACCAGAGGAAACATGACTAATCTCCACCATCATCTTCAATACAACCACAGAGAACTGTTTGAAGAGTTCCAGAAAGACGGGGCTAGCTAATGTTGCTAATGTTAAGCCAAAGAGCACAGCAGTCCAACAGCCGACTCTGTATCCGAGTTTTTCAAGTGGAACTCCTTATGAGAAAACGTCGAAGCAGTACAAAGAAATAACAGAGGCCATTACACATTTTTTGACAAAGACATGATGCCTATAAATACAGTTAGCAGAGAGGGCTTCACCAGTCTGATACAGAAAGTGGACCAGAGATACCACGCCCCCTCACAAAACTACTTTTCCCATGTCGCCATTCCACAAATGTACGAAACATGCCGCAAGACCGTCATGTTTGAACTGAGCCAAACTGAAAACTACGCAAGCACTACAGTAAAGTTTCCTCTCCAGTTTCGACTTGCATCATAACTACTTGGTGAGTGAACAACTGAATGAACAACTGCATTGAGATAATTTTCAGTATAATTTAAGTTATGTTAAAGTGCACTTTGTTGTTACATTGCTAATACAGCAGCTTTCTTTAAATAAAACTGTTGCAGTAAAACGGAAATTATGTATTTGTTTTTTTTGTTTTTTTTGTTATTTATTTTATCGCAAGTCATATCGTTATCGCGATATTGATCACAGTTATCGCGCATCGCAGGTTTTCCTAATATCGTGCAGCCCTACAGCACATTATCTAATTGCTCATCACAGAGGAATTATTTTCTTATTAGTCTGTAAAAATGCCCTGAAACACACCAGCACCTGTAAACAATATAAGCCTATAGGCTACAGTCTCACACGCCAACACAAACTCTAACCTATCCTAAGGTGGACACACATATGAGCTCTCTTTTAGTTTTGAACAAAAGTCAACAGCACAAAGATAAAAGCTGAAGCAGTGTTAGCAGTACAATGCAGTCGTTTTTGTCATGGACGCAGTTTCCACTTTACCATCAGCCTCTCGTCCTTTTGTGCAGTAAAAATAAAAGTAATGTTCACGTCTCCACTCCTCAACAGCTTTACCACAGTACCGCTCCACTGTTTTCCTCCTCCCGCATACAAACTGAAATCAGCTGCTTGTAGCACAAGTGCACAGGAAGAAAAACAAGATTGTTTGATTGATGTTTTTTTTTTTTCTATCCGCCTGGACAACTGAAGAACTGACACAAGTAATAGCATAATTGTAACTGTAATGTAATTAATGTGTTACATTACTGCGTTACTGAAAATGTAATGTGATTACAGTACCCCCAAACACTGTTGGCCAACAGGTCTAAGTATCCTGTATAGTGTATGACATCAGTTTCAGCCAAACATTTGTTTAAACTGCTCTAAACCCTAAATTTTAGGAGGTTTTTCTCTTGGTTCTGTATGATGTCACTGAGAGTGGATATCCTTAATAAACTCATTTGTGGCACACAGCAGTAGCTCTGAGCACAGAAGCCTGACAATGTTTCCAATGTTTCCATGTGAAGTTGGCTTCAAGGGAAGGTAAGAGTATAAATAAATGTGTCAATGACACAAAGCTACTCCCTCATCTGCCTTCACTCGCTTGTGAACTTCAGTGACATCCCATTCTTAATCTACAGGGTTTAATATTATGTCAGCTCATCCTTTGCAGCTATAACAGCTTCAGCTCTTCTGGGAAGGCTTTCCAAGGTGTTGGAGCGTTTATGGGTATTTCAGAGTATTCTTCCAGAAGCGCATTTATGATGTTGGACGAGAAGGCCTGGCTCGCAGTTTCATTCCAAAGGTGTTCTATCAGGTCGAGGTCAATCAAGTCCAGGCCAGGCAAGTTCTTCCACAAGAAACTCGCTCATCCATATCTTTCTGGACCTTGCACTAAAAGTTGGCTGTGGAATATTTAGTAGTGAGGAAATTTCGCAAGTGGCATCCTATCACGGTACCACACTGGAATGAGCTCCTGAGAGCGACCCGCTCTTTCACAAATATTTGTAGAAGCAGTCTGCGTGCCTCGGTGCTTGATTTTATACACCCGTGGGAAAGGACATGATTGGAAGACCTGAATTCAAGGATTTGGACTGGTGACTGAATATTTTTCACAGCCACTATGTCTCCAATCTAGTAATTGTAAAACAAAATAAATAAAAAGGAGACCTAGTTTTGCATGACAGGTTTAAGGAGTTTTTCCTGATGCCTTAAATGTACACACCAACGCTCCATGTGATGCAACATTCATTCGTCTCCTCACCTCAAATGGCATGCTCCAACCTTGCTGTGCTTGTATCTGTGCGTTAATGGCACTCCCTTTTTGCACAGCCCTCTCTTTCTGTGGAAGTACACTGTGCATGTGACAGGAAAGGGAATGCCTCTGAGGTTTGCGTGTGACCGAATGTATGCAAATGGGTGTAATTGTTTGGATTTGCTGCTAGCTGCAAACTGAGAAAGCTCTGGTGGTTTATGAGCGTGTGTGTAGTCTGTGGTTCCCCTTGCTTGCAGTCAGTCCCATGCTCAGGACGTGAGTCATCAACAGGAAAGAATGCGCACCGCACCGCGCTTCGATACCCCCGGCACACCAAAACACAAGGCTAGCGACAGTAAACACACGGCTAAAAGCAGAATGAAGCACATGGACGGCCCACTTACTTCACAGCTACTGCACAGGCTAAAGGGTCAGACAACATATCTAAGCAGCCCTCAGATTATAAACTCAGGGAGCTCAGTTTAGCTCATCAAGCTGTTCTGTTTGCAATTTTCAGGCTGCGACATGTCTGGCATCTTGAGCTGCATTAGAAGCTTCACAGAAATATGTTATGAATTTACTGCACAGCTCAACAGCATACCACAGCGATGTAAATACATCTGTATGTAGTGTAAACAACAAAAGATTAATGCAATCATACAACATTGCATTTACATATAATGTAGGAGCTCAGGGCCTCAACAGTAAGTTTACAACATCTGAGGCTCACTGAAAAGCTACATGCAAAATATGTGGCGATTATGAATGAAGAATTATCAAGTACCACTTGAACAAACATGGTTAACATTGCCTCCCTCCCATTCCTGTCATTTTGTTTTCCTTTCATATATGTCAGCAGAAACTCACATTTCTCAGAGCAAAACCACAGCAATTGCTGTGCATTAGTTTATCAGCTACGGAGGCCTTTCTGGCTTCTATGAGACGAGTCCCTGAACACCCCACCGGGTGCTCTACTTAGCTCAGCTGACTGATTACCGTAGGACTGTATCTCACCAAGGCCTCTGCACTGTAAGACTAGAAGTGCTGGGGTTTTACCTTCAGTCTTATGTAATGTGAGTCAATCATTAATGGCCCAACACCTTGTAAGTGATCTCACAAGATGGAAACAGGTCATTCTCATGGTAAGGGCCAACGCTGCTGAGTCACAAGGGCTTAATGGGGGAATAAAAGGTTTAAAGGAGATGTAAAAGTGACTCTTTTTTTTCCCTGTGGGTAAGAATTTGTCATTTTGTGAAGAGATGAAACAAACGCAAATGGAAAATGTGTTTAGACTCTAGACACTGAGCAGCGCAAGAGCTGCTTGGGCTAACAACAATAAATGAATATAACTCTGATATGTTCTTCGTTTGTCATATTGTGGATTTTCTGCACACTGCACTTCAGTAAAAAGTACCTACAAGGCCCAGAATGACAACAGTTTATCCCCTAAACTTCAAGACTGGACTTTAAAGCAGCTTTTAGTTGAGCACACACACACACAGATTCAACAGACAAAAGTCAGACGTGTAAATACAAGAGCGGATTATTCTTCTTGTAGCCATTTTCACAGACTTTACCTAAAAGATAGATGCAGTCAAGGTCAAGTTACCCACTGATTAGTGAAGTCTTATTATGAAACCTGCAGAGGGCACTGAGGGAGAGGACTTATCATCCTTTTTATACTCTAATGGGGGACAGACATTACAGAAGGTGAATGGTGCATTCAATACAACCTGAAACTAATGACTGAGACCATAAACTGAGTAAGAACGTGCTTACAAAGATCACAGTTTAAAGGCCTGATTACAACTTAAAGAGTTATCATTTATTCTGTCTTTCTTGACTTCAAATAGGCTAAAAAATATTTTTTTAAACCGCAAACATTTTGTAACACTGCAGCACTCTTCCTCTCACATACCGCTGTGTTGCTTTCAATTTGTATTGTGTGTTTAATGTGTTCATATTTTTCCCCATTGCATACTTTCAAATTCCTTTCCTTGGCAACTCTGCTGCCAGTACACTTTGAATTTAGCAAATGACCATGACCTGGTAATTGAATTCAGATAATGGGAAGATCCTGTGGGTATGTTGAACTTTCCAGTGCATGGCTCAGGAGAGCTGAGGGTCATATAGTCTTTTACAGAATAATACTTCTTTCTGAAACCAGAAGAATCGCCTCCTAATGGACATTAAATAAAATCCAAGTTTAAGACATCTCCATCGGCTTGATTTTTCAGACCCGAAAGCTACGTTCATCTTTGATATGCAGCCTATGCTTTTCCCATTCAAGACTCACCAGATGCCCACAAGATTACAAAGCTTGCGTTCATTCAAAGTATTCCTGAAGAATTCCAAGTATGCTTTTACAGCCATAATATGAAGACCACAGGAATGTCCTCTCTTTTAATTTGAACATGACTACAGGCAACACAGTGATTGCTCACTGGTTTCAGGCTGAAGCCTGAGAAATTGTAAGGCTGGAGTTTCCAGTTCTGGCATGGCAAACACACAGACCATGACTTACCAGCCAATCCATCTGCTTTCAACCACAAACTCTTGCAACAACTGGACTGCAAAAAACCCAACAGTCCACATCATTTTCATATCTGCTCTCCATTTTTACCTGACTGACTCACAAAGCAATGACGAATTACTGGTCAGAATCACTGGGTTGAAGCAGTGCATGATCCTGTTATTACCAAACAGAAAGATTTTCACTTTTTGCAGGTTTCATCTAGCCATTTCAGACATCAATACCCCAAATTCTGTGACAAAAATAAACCCATGTGTGACAGCACACGGTGTGATCAGATGGTGGCAGCAGCACAGTTTATCTGACCTTTGACATCAAGTGTGCATGACTGATAGCACTGAAAGAAATACAGTGCCCATTTTCTTTGTGCCGTTAGAGAAAAAACAAAAAACACATGTGGGTATGAGCGAGTGATCAAAGATACACATAGCAGCCCCAATATGTCACTCAGCAGTCACTGATTATTTCTCATGTGCAGCTAAACAGCATGCACTTAGATTCCTGACCAGTGTATTTATAAAGGCTACATCACAAAAGATGTCTCTCTGTCTGCTTCCTGCTGAGACAAGAGACACTTTGTGTTGCTGCTTCAATCACTGGTTGCTATGGATACAAAAAAAAAAAGAGAGGCAAAGCCAAGAATAAAGTTTGTTGATTCTTTATGAAAAATCTGAGGGACATAAAACACCAAACTATTTATAGAACATGTGGTGTTAAAAGCAGAAAAAGATTTCACACTAGTCTCTGTGCTGACCAGCTGGCTGGCATGGAAGTAAGACATAAGATCCTTTAACTTCATATAACCACAGGTGGGCTATTCTCAGACCAACCACTTGGTGTGTTAGTCTAACAAGAGTCTTCTGTATTTACCAGCTTTAAAGTGGGTGTTACAGAAAGGAGAAAGTGACACAGAGATAACTCAGCGAGTCACGTAGGCCTGGCTAGATGTTTGCACCCAAAATGTTGCAGCAGGGACAAAAAAACCTAACATTTTAGCTGGACAGGAATCAGCTGATTGACAGACTTAAAACCGACTCCCTTAGAGCAATAATCCTCTGGCCTGAGATCCTGTGCCAGGAGAGCAGACTGGAACAGAATCACTTGTAGTGGGAAATTAATATCTTGCACAAGGGCACTTCACCAAGGCAGACGCATGCCAACAAATGGGTTTGAAAACAGATTGCCGCATTTATGGACACTCTCTTGCTGCTAATACTCTGCCTAGGGCCTGAGGAATTACTATTTTTATGCATTAACCAGCCGGCTATTTCTGAGATTAACAGATTAGATCTCTAAATGCCAGAAACATCCCAAATTCCCCAACGAACAGGGTGCCATTTTTAAATGCTGTGTTTTGCCCAACTAACCTTAAGTTAGAAAAGCTGGCATTTGTGCTAATAAACTGGTTTGAAAACATTCATGAATCTGATAAATTATGAACTTTTCAAATAAGTCATCTGCCCAGCAGTTTTGCCAAACAGCCACTGAAAGTAAATCATTTAGAGGTTTTTCTGTTCATATACTCTCTAAATGTGGGTCAATATCGATGCTTAAAATAACAATAACCAATGATCACATATCGGTACTGGCTGATATATTAGCCTTGTTGACAGATATTTTTTTATTTTATCAGCAAGATAAAATTACATGTACCATTACCATTAATCTATTATGTTACAACAACAATCAAAATATGTAGTTCCCTCTTCCTCTCACCCCCAACCCATCACAGCAGGCTGTCCCTCCCTAAACCTGGTTCTGCTGGAAGATTATTCCTGTTAAAGGGGAGTTTTTCCAACGCTGTCACCAAGTGCTTGCTCATAGGGGGTTGTCTGATTGTTGGGGTTTGTTTCTAATGTTGTAGGGTCTTTAACTTACAATATAAAGCATAAAGTATTATTTAAAAAAAACTGAATCAACCATTTTTATCAATTTCAGTATTTCAGCTCTTCATCGTGCTACCATTGAATATTCAGCAAGCACAAAATTCATGTGAAAAAACAGATCAACGTAAAAAAAAAACATCAGAACAAACCTGATGTTAGACATGTTAACAAAAACCTTCAGGGCTGTGGTTGTGTTTACATTAGCTTGAATGTTGCTCTGGCACTGTGTACCCACAGCCAAACTGTGAATGGCTCAGCCATCGTCACTCGTGCTTAAAATCATCTTGTCTGGGCTAGATGGTGCATGGTCTAGTTGTTCTACAGTAAAAACGAAAGAGGGTCATGAATTATGGTGAGTAAACAACAATTATTTTCATTATTAAATAATTGCCAGGTTATTTGGCCAGGTTGTTTTTAATATGAAAAAGAGGTTTATGTCGGGTTTGGGGGGGTGTTGTTTTTTGTTTTTTTGAAAAGTATGTGTAATATCCAGTGTTGGTTCAATTAAAGTTATCAAATAAATAAAAGATTTTATTAAACCATGGATTAAATCTCAGCTTCACTACAATGTAAATATCGGATATAATCAAGCTGAATAAAGTAAATGAATAAATACATATTTTGATGACACTGATGTCAGAGAAGCAGCCAGTGCGGATTGGTTACACGAAGCATGCATTCATGAGGACAGGACTCCATGGGAACTGGGAACCACAGGTGTCCCGTCTAAGTGCACCAAAAGGCAATGCTCGGCTCCTGCTGCCAGCACAGCAACACAAAGTTGTCAGGGTAAACAAAAATTACCAAGATATCCCATGCGCTCGAAACACCCCCCGCCCCTATAAAAATACCCGCTATAAGTCGATCCTTACACGTCTATTAAGAACCTGATGTCTGGAGGTGCCCATTAATAATTCTATCGAAAGCGATACTTTTAACGTGAGCACCGAAACACTCACCGACAGCCGCCACGAGAACGCTGCCCAGCGCTTAATGCCAGCGGAAGCTAAACAACTATAGAAAAAAACACACGAATAAATTCACTCGAGAGAAAGCGAAAATAATAATAATAATTCAAAAAGACATGCTTACGTTTCCGTGGGGAAAGCTAGTGCATCTTCTCCCGGTAGTAGCAAGCAGCCAGCAGCCTCGTTTTACTGCCAGAGTGTCGCGGGTGAGGAGGGGCCGCTGAGGGGGGGAAGGAGTGACTGACGTCCATCTCAGCCAATCGCAATCGAGGATAAAATCGGGGCGGGGTTGACATACTCCAGGTTGACGTACACATACGCCTCAAACACCGAATGAAGAGTCAAGGTGAGAGTTAAACATTGGGGTCTACGTGTTGTATGTTATCATTTTATTTTAGTTCAGTTAAGCTTTATTTACACAGCGCCAAATCACAACAACTGTCACCTCAAAGCGCTTTATTGTGAGGCACATACATGATCTTAAGTAGGCCAGAGCAGTGTAGCTCCCCTTTCTATAAGTATAAAGAAGTTTGAGGTACTTTAATACATAAAAGGAGGTGTAATGTCAAAAATAACGGTTTTCTACATTTGAAAGAAATGCTGCTCTGGGCTTCAATTGTAAGAAATAAATGTGTAAAATTATATAAAACAAAATTCTGTTAGCTCACTGTGGAGACTGTCCTGCAATTGTAAAATTGATGATTTGTGTCAACTGAGAGAATTCTTTTACAAAAACAAACAAACAAAAACAGGAAAAACCAACAAATCTCTGTAATTTATTTGTTTATCTAATACTTCTTTCCTTTGGTGTAGTATTATTGGCTATGGTGAAGGCCTTCTTTTTGCAGGAAAAAGCTGTGAATAGCTATCAAACATGAAAGCTGTCAAACATAAGGCCTCCAGGCCATGCCCTACAACAATCACATCATCCCTCCACACCCTCCCCCAAAAAAGCATGTGGCGACTGTGGGAAGGAAAAACCCTTTTAACCCCAACAGAGGTGGAGGTAAGGTGAGGCAAGGGAGACTGGACAAAAGGCAACTCCCTCTTTGCCTTCAAAATATGTAGTTCCTTTGTCTGTAACATGAATAACCTGCATGTTTTACAATCCACACCTTCACCGGGCTTTGACGTCTGCATGATTTTTAACCCTGGAGAACCCATGGGGTCAAATTTTACCCCATGGTTTCCCTAGAAAACCAATGGGGTCGGCTCTGACCCCATTGGTTCTCCGGGGTTAAAAGAGAAATCTTCGCATTCCACGTAAAAAACAACAACAACAAAGTGACTTTTAATTAGAATTTCTGCAGTTGTTTATTAATGACCTATGCCTTACAGTATAGCAACCTTCTTTTCAATACATAACTTGTGATAGTATGCATTATAAGTGGCTTTTTGTTTTAAAAATAGAAGCCACTAGGTGTGGACTGCACGCCTTCATAATTCATCTGGTCTAAGGGCTTCACAACACTGTGCTCACTCCAGTGGTAGATTGTTTGGTGACTGTCCTTTGGTTGCAAAAGATGGCTTTGCCCACAACTGCTGACTCTTTAGTGAATCAATGAGTAAGTGAGAAACTTGGTGTCAGTGCACCCAGATGGAAGGAGCGAGGAAGCACAAACGAGCATGTGTTTATGTGTCTCTGCTTAGTGTCACTCATTTTCTCCTAAACTTCTGCCTGTCGTGATACTCTGAACACTCAGTCCACCTCTGCTGTCCTCTCCGTGCTGCCTCTGGATTTGTTTACTCAACAAACCCTCCTTTGCATGGGCATGAGGCCTTCACTTCCTGCCTGGGCTTATTTCTATGGCAACAGAAAAAAAAAGTGGGAAAGCAAGACTCATAGCTGGGCGTGTCCAGAGACTCTGAACCAGCAAAACTAATAGAGTTTGGAGCTTTAAAGGAATGTAAATCAGGACTGGGGAGAGAGCATGAAGTGGGACACTGGAAGCAGAGCAGACAGGGTGAGGAGAGCTTTCTCTCTGTGCCTGTATCACAGGTGCTGCCATTGTCACATCTAGGTGGATTCCCTTTTACTTAACTCACCTTACGAGTGATTAATTGAAGCCACTAAGGACCGCACCTTGACATACCTCACAGTGCAGACACGCCTGTCCACACACACACACACACACACACACACACACACACACACACACACACACACACACACACACACACACACACACACACACAGTAAACACCAATGACTGGTACAGACATGTTTACTGAGTGAAGAGATGACAGTGCCATCTGTAGGTCAGCTGTGGTTACTGCAGACTGAATACTTTGTATTCAAGGATAAAAGACTGGCTGGGCTTTAGTGTTGTTTTTCATTGAAGTGTGCAGTTTAATGTTAAGTGTAAGGAGGATATAGTAGCAGCAGGAAATGCAGTTCAACTGCAAGACTTCTCTGTTTTGTAGCTGAGATTCATCCCTGAATCTGGATCTAATAAGATACTCATTTGGATCCTGTGTTTTCCCACAGTTTGTGTCTGTTAGAGACCAGGAAATGCATATAACACACAATGGATGCACAGATATCACAGGCCTTGAAAGTGGATTTTAAATCAGGCCCTCCACAAGATAATTTCACAATATTCATAATATTTCATGATATTGTTCCAAGGCCCCATGAATAAAAAGTACAACTAAACTGATGTATGGATGCAATCAGTTGTTTTAAAGGTATGTAAGTATTTAGGTTAGCAGAGAAACACAACAGTGAGTGCCCAAACATCTAATTGGCAGCAGCTTCATTTTTCAGCATGGCAATGATCCCAAACACACTGCCAATGCAGTAAGAACACAGCTGGATAAAAAAAAAGCACACAATGACATCTGATCAGTTATGGATTGGCCTTCTCAGATTGAAGCAGTGTGTGATCACATTAGATCATCAGAAATAGAGCTTTGAATGTCCATCAAAAAGACTGGAGAACTATTCCTGAAGACTATTTAAAGAAATTACATGAAAGTTTGTTTAGGAGAGTTCTTGCTGTGTTAGACTTTTGACTGTTGTCCAAATATTGACTTTCAAACTCGATTTTTGCTTCATAGATGATATATCCCTGTATGTTTACATGTGCTTCAATAAACTGTTGCAACTATTTATATTTTGCTAGGAAAATGGCAAAGAAATTAGGTTTGATTTAAGACTTTTGCACAGTAAATGACAATTTTATCATTTCACAACAATTCAGTAGTTGAGAGATTTCCAATATAGATAAAAATGTTGATACACATGGCCAGCTAACTACACTGCCTTGCTACCTGTAGATCTGGAGTCTATTTCCTCCTTTCCATCCAATGCAGTGCCACCCCTGGTGCCCTTTATGCACCAGATCTCACTCTGTCCTGCATGGTGCTTTTTGAGATCTACCCACCTTTTAGGCAACAGTCTGAGAAACTATTATTATGTAGGGCTGTGGGCAGAAATTGGCATAATTTCCATGGGAAGAAAATGATGGTACAAATATGCCAGTCACTGGTAAATTTCCACCAGCCACTGGTGGCTCCAGCAACTTTTGGACCACAATTATGTGCCTTGCTAACATTTAAAGAGCCATTTTCTGGAGGAAATGCACCGAAGCAGTTCTAAATTCTGCAGTGGCATCGCCTCTGTGGAGAGGGGGTATCAGAGATGCCCTGTGGGCTAGATTCAATCTAGCACATCTAGATTGCTAACTTAATCTAAGGCTAGATTGAGTTAGCAAATTAGCTTACTTTGAGCTCTCTCAATGAAAGAGGGCATTTATAAAAATCATCTTTCTCTGGAGCCATCATCACTCTGTGACGTTATTACAGTACTGGCCTACATTAGGCTATAATGTCTGTCAGCAGAGGGCGATGTTTCACACAAGCAGTGCAGTGTGGGGACTGGGACAGCTGCAGATCAGATGTCTCCACTCTCTAAATTACAGAGTGACGACTTTGTTTTAATGACTCATAAAGACCCGCATTTTTTCTGCAGCCTTGTTTGTGACTTGTACTTGTGTTGCGTTGAACTGAGCGATGCTAATCCAGAGATCACCTCCATATGGGCTCTGTTTTTTGCGCTTTCTTTCATGTGTGCAGATGCCCATGCATCTCTGTCACAGTTTTCAAGCTACTTAAATCCCTGAGTGTTATCTTCTGTGCAGCTCAGTGATCTTAAAATCTCAAGTCATTATGCTTCCTCAGTGTCATTATGTGACCCGGCGTGCAGACAGCTGCTATCAAACTTGGCAGATCAAAGGGTCTCCCTCTCAATACGCACACTATCCTTTACACTGCCCTCTTTATTTCTCTATCTCCCTATCCACTCTCTCCCAAACCTTCAACAAGGGCCATAGCATGGCCTCTAATATTTTCCAGATGTTGAGTACCTCCCTTCCTCCCTTTCTCTACTCTGTTCTTAACGGGTCGATTGAAAAATAAGGGCTGTGCTGCCATCCTCCCCCTTCTTTCCCTTCCTGCGTTACCCCTTCCCCAGCTATTTCAACATATCTCAAGTCAGACATGAGAAGCTGGAGCTCCCCCAGAGCAGAAATGCTTTAGCAGGACGTGCTGATGTTGTTGTTGTAATCAGCTGTTTCGTCAGTGGTGTATTTTTGTAACAGCAGCTGTTTGTGATATGTGTGCTTTTTTTTTTATTGCTTTCATTTGATATTAACCACGTTTTTCTTTGAGCGGAGTGATGCTGACAGTATTTGTCCCTTGTTTCTTTTGCTCCTTCTCTGCCCGTGATGGGAACCAGCTGGAAGAATTGAACTAAGGGTGGGTGGGGGTGGGGTGGGGTTGACCACTAGGATGTAAAAGGTTAGCACCTGGGCCCCAGGCAGGCAAGGGCGGCCGTGTGCTCTTATGGTTATTCTTCGATCGTTTTTACCTTCATCTTTTAACTTACTGAAAGTCTTCAGTTGCAGCAACATGTCAGCACAGTTGCAGACACGTGCTTCCATCTCTCTCTAAGTGCAGTAACACACTCACACACACACCATGGACTAGATTCCCAGCTCATAACAATCACAGCAGCTGTTGCTCATGTAAACCAACTTCACACACACACACACGCAATCCCACCTCCTCACTCTTTCTTTCCCACCACTTGATTTCCACTCCTGGATTTATATCTGGCTTTATTTTGGCATCTTGAAGGACCTGAAAAAAACATTAACGTACTTCCAACACCCCTTCTAAATGCAGCACTTGTGCTTATCGTCCTGCAAAAGTGCACAAATTGACCGCCGTGCTTTCTGGTCTCAGTGCAGAGACAATCTGCTATTTGTTATTTCGAGCACTGCTTGACTTTTACCTACAGCCCCCACTGATTCCTGAGATGAAGTCTAGAAGTGAGCAAGTCCCATGCTGTGGTACACTACAGAGACATTGTCTCTGTGATTCAAGGCAGATAAAAGTTTGACGGGAGACACAATAAGATGCACATGTTCGAAGTAGTGTGACCGCCTGCAAGTTTGTGGCTTTGTGTGAGGCTCATTAGTCCCTACCTTCAGAGTCCTGCTGTGTTTGAAGCATTTTTGTATGCTCCTAAAAGTTTTCAATCACTTGGAAATGTCCTTGTTTCAAACAAAAAGCATATCTTGTTTTGATTTAATGAAGCATACTTGCTCAGATTCAATAAATCATTTATGTTGTTGTCTATGTTGGTGCATAGGAGGCCCATTTTCACTAACAATCACTCCAGTTTTTACAGCACATTGTTGTGTATGAATGCAAGTTTTAAAATCTAAAATTATGTCAAAGTTGACTTCCCCAACACATCTGAAAACACACACACACACACACACACACACACACACACACACACACACACACACACACACACACACACACACACACACTCATTCATAAGAAGCTGATTCAACACCTGAAGACTGTGCAATGAGTAATGTAACACTCCTCAATGACCTACATACAGTACGCTGCAGTATTAGCTCACGTTACTTACTAGCAGTGACCTGGATATTCTTTATGTTGTGCGCGCGCGCACACACACACACACACACACACACACAATATGTTAAAGTGCAGACAGAGATACGAGCTCGTCTCTCCCCTCTCTTTGTCGTTTTAGTGGAAGTAGGTATTTCTCTCGCTTCTCTGCTCTGAGACTGAAATGTCATTAAACAGTGAGAGGCCCCATTGGCGGGAGAAGGAGGTGATGAAAGGACTGGCTGGTGAAACTGGTCTGCAGCCCCAGTGGTGGGCAGCTCTGTTCGAGGGCCTCAATGGAACCTGTTTTGCCAGTCTTTGTAAATCTGGGTCAGCTCTAAAACACTCGTATCCCTCTCTGCTCTAACTTTAATCACACTGTTTGTCTTTTCCTCCTTTGTTCATCTCTCATTTTGTCTGTCTGAACTCTCTGGGAAATCTCAATCATGATCTGATGCTACAGTAGAGTCCACATGGACTGATGAAATCATTGTGTATTCCCTTTGACTTTGAGACAGCCCAGCTGACTGCCATAAACCAACTGGCTGGTCCCAGTATGTCTGGGGGCCAGATCGCTGAGTGCTTTCTCAATGTGTGTGTTCCTTGGAGAAGAGAAAGAAACACTAGAAAGACATGGATACAGGGTAGGCAGGGATGTAGAAACACTATAGAAAGATAGCCAAACAGGAAATGACCTCCCAGAGAGAGGGGGGCTTCCCCATGGGTTGTATTTCTCTCTCACACACACAAACATACACAGACACTCTCACACACAGAGACCTATAACATCTGATGATGTCTACCAACAGTTATGCATGAGAATGAGGCCAGTCAGGGGACGTGCTTTTGGTCTGTGCTGCTCAGTTTAGAGACCGCTCCATCACTTGTATCTCAAGCCTTATTGAAGTATGATATCTTCAATGCCTTTGACTTTAACCTCGAAAGATTTGAGCAGGCACATTGTTACCATGGCAGATGAATCTTTAGCCACATCAGTTTGCTAACTTCAGAAGAAAACATGTTATTTACATAAAAAAGAGAACTGGAGTGATCACTATGTAGCCTGGGTCATGATTCAGAGCATCAGCCTAAACAGCAATGATGTACAAGAGTGTGCTAAGCTAGTATGAAGCGTAGGACTACCCGATTATTAGTATTATTTAATCCTTCATTTAAACAGGTAGTCTCATATAGATCGATATCTCTTTTCCAAGAGACACATGTACAAAAAGAATGTGCAAAAATAGAGACAGACAGCTACATAATAAAAAGACATTTTTAAAAAATAAAAAAAACATGTGCAACAATAGCTGCACATAGGCAAATGAAATGTTCCAGTGAAACCAGAGAATGCAGCACATTTCCTTTGTGACTCACCCTATTTATAAGCAGTAAAATATTTTAAATCCAGTTTTTCCAAGTTTCAGAGTGAATGAGAGTTACAGCTAATGGTAAAAAGTCCTGCGACCTGACATTGTAAGTACTCTGTTTAAATTCAGTCACAGACTGGGGGTAAGCAGGCAATCTTTGCAGCAAAGCTGTGTAAATAAACATCCTGTGCTGCTCTCTTCAATTTGCTAAGGAGCACCATGCCACATTTTCATTTAACATCCAGTGCTACACCTTGCCGGGCCCTCTATCGCCTTCAGAACTGCAAAGATTCAGCAAGGTGCTGGAAACATTCCTCAGAGATTTTGGTCCATGTTGATGTGACGTCGTCAAACAGGTGCTGTAGATTTGTCGGCTGCACATCCCAAAAGTATTAAATCGGACTGAGATCTGGTGGCTGTGGAGGCCATTTGAGTACAGTGAACTCATTGTTATGTTAAAAAAACCAGTTTCAGATGATCTGAGGATGGTGATGTGGCGGGTTATCCAGTTGGAAGCAGCCATCAGAAAATGGGTACGCTGTGATTATAAAGGGAGAACATGGCCAGAAACAATACTCAGGTAGCCTGCGACAGTTAAACAATCCCGTTTGTATTAAGGAACCAAAAGTGTGCCAGGAAAATATCCCCCACATCATTACACTAGCAGCCTGAACCATTAATACAAGACAGAATAGATCCATGCTTTAATGCTGTCAAATTGTAACCCTACCATGTGAGTGTTGCAGCAGTTTCCTGTTAATATCTGACACGAGCAGCACCCGGTGTGGTCTTCTGCCGCTGTAGCCCATCTGCTTCCAGAGTCGACATGTTGTGCTTTCCACGATGCTCTTGAGTTGTTGTTACTTTCCTGTCAGCTTGAAGCTGTCTGACCATTCTCCAGTGACCTCTGGCATCAACCAAGACATTTCTGCTGCTCACTGGATATTTTCTTTTTTCCGGACCATTCTCTGTAAACCCCTGAGATGGTTGTGTGGGAAAATCCCAGCAGATTGACAGAGATTTTGTTGTTGCTGAGAGAAAGCTGAAAAATCTAACTGACACAATAGTGCTAAGTGTTGACAAATTTAAAATCATGGGCAACCTGACAGGTTATGGAGATGAAGGGACTTGTGACCACAAAAGATTTGGTAAGCACTGGTACAGGAGTTAAACATGCTAAATTGGGGAGCCTGGGGTGGTCAGACATCCTTTACTGGGAAACTCTTTGCTTTCTTCACTTTTTTATTTTAAATATATCTATGCGACTAATAATATATGAACTCAAAAGACTGGTGCTGATTAAAGATACAAAGTATTTTAATTGGGACTGCGATGTTCAATCTATTTGATTTGTCACAATGTCTGTATGATAGTTACAAACATGCAACTCTGACACACATTTTCATTCATTTTTAGATAGTAACAGTAATGTTAATGACACGCTTTATTTACCACTGATAATTTGGTTCTCTACGTGTAAAACAGCTGCCATGATGTAATTTTTTTATTTAAATTGAATAAATGAAAGCTTTATTAGGAAAAAGAAACATAATTACAACAAACCATGTGATTAAATGTTCAATAAGTTTATTAGCTACTACACCAACCCCCACATGGTTTCCCTTGTGCCACCCCACTGAAAAATCCTAGAATCGCCCCTGGATTTAAGCTCTTTGCCTCGTATTTGCAGATGTCTTGGCAGCAACATTTCAGAGCGGCCCTGAACACGAACCTCCGCGCACACTGCAGCTAATGATTCCTCCGTCTGCAAAACCGTGCGCTAAATATTCGCACGCTTCACTCACTTTCTGCGAGACGATCTCTAACTAAGATCTGGCACCTCTCTTCGCCTGTCTTAACACACGCTTTAGAATTCCTGCACTGCAAATGCGAACCATCTGTGCTCCCACGAAGCAACAAAAGGCGTGTTAATGAGAAAATGGTAAATCGGCTGAGCTGCATGTTGGTGGTATTCCTACTGTAGCAGAGAGAGAGAGAGGGGAAACATGCATTCAACATTCATTAAACTTTTTTTTTTACTAATCTTGTTTCATGAGTGACTGCTCTGCTCTGCCCGAACCGTTCTGCAAGAGAGAGAGCTGAAATTTTCGGGGTTCCCTGGGGATTCCGTGGGAAGGAAATCTTGCTGTCTGCTTTGTCCATATACCAGATCTCAGACCCCCGGTGAAGGAGGGGGCGCGCAAAAACTCGGTCAAAGGGTTTCTCAATCTCCGTCACTGCACGCCGTGTGTGTCTCATTACCTGCGTGCACGCGCAGATCTCTTCTGGATCTCTGCGCACATCTGGTTTTGGCGGGGTCGCAGAGTTGCGGGGGAGGGACTTTCAGTGAGTTTGAGTGTGTGAGTGTGCGATCATGCTCAGCGTCTGAACTCTGTAATTCGCAGCAGATGACCACTTGGGGGGATGTAGGCTTTACTTGGGGAGGTGGCTGTTCCCTCGGACAGCATCAGAGCGCATTGGGCAAGTTCACGCGTTCCATAGATGATGCTGCTCAGCGATGGCGCTGCGCGCTTGAAATGTACACTTTACAGAGCAACAAGTGAAATATGGAAGAGTCCAGCGTGACAGAGGAGAGGGGCGACTGCACCTGAAACGCACAAAGCGAATGCCGCTTCAGATCCGGGCTGTGCCGGCCGCGCTGTGGGAATGGATACCAGCAGTTTCCTGGTGGGGATGTGCTTTTTCCTGCTGTCGCTTAATGGGTTTCTGTCCTCCTCGCTGGCGACGGGCTTTTGCCCAAACCTCTGCGACTGTCAGCATTCACAGCATCTCATGTGCACCAATCGCGGATTGCGCACTGTGCCCAAACCCACTGCGCAGATGCCCGAGGAAGTGCAGATTTTCAGCCTTGGGGGCAACTTCATCTCTAACATCTCCGCCTTTGACTTCACACGGTACAGTAACCTCGAACGGTTAAATCTGCAGTACAATCAAATAAGAGTTATTCACCCAAAAGCATTTGAGAACCTTCCCAAATTGGAAGAGCTGTACTTGGGACATAATCTTTTAACAGCTATACCCGCGGGAAGTTTGCAGCCCCTAAAGAAATTGACTATTCTCTATGGAAACAACAATGCAATTAAGAAAATCACACCGGGACTGTTTTCCAACCTGGATAATCTTATTAAATTGCGCCTGGATGGCAACTCTCTAGAAGTTCTGCAGGACTCTGTTTTTAAGAGTTTGATCAATCTACATTATCTTCATCTGGAATCCAACAAACTGCAGCACATTCACAGAAACGCTTTCTCTAAACTGACCAGCCTACGCTTTTTAAACCTGGCCCACAACAAGCAATCAGCCATGCGCAATGTCCTCACTTTCTCTCATCTCAAAGCTTTGACGACGTTGCTGCTGTCTGAGAATGAAATTCGTCATATTGGCAACCATGTCTTCCAAAACCTGAAAAAACTGTCCAAGCTTTCCCTCAGCAACAACAAAATCTCCCAAATGGACAGTGGTGCTTTGAGGGGCCTGTCGAGCCTCACCGAGCTTCTGATTGACGGCAACGAACTGGTGGGAATTCCTGCCGTCCTCCTCGACCCCCTGGAGCGTGTCGAGGAGCTGGACTTCAGCCGCAACCGGATATCCAGCGTGGACTCTCTGGCTTTTTCAAGACTTAAACACCTAAGAGTGTTGAAGCTGAAGGACAACTTTCTCACCAGTCTGTCTGGGGACATGTTTACCCTCAACAGCGTACTTTACGACTTGGATCTCCAAGGCAACAACTGGACATGTGACTGTCGCCTGGAGCAACTGAGAGAATGGATTGCTGCTGCACACTCTCAGGGCAAACTGCTGACTGTGTTTGTGCAGTGTCATTACCCAGCAACTCTGAGGGGGAAATATCTGGACTATGTGAACAGCTCCCAGCTGCAGCCCCTTGGGAACTGGACTCACTTGTGTACAAGTCAAGCTAGGCCTGAGGAGAGCAGGGCAGGGGCAGTACTAGTGAAGCTGGGGAGCACTGAGAGAGGAGAAAGAGATTCTCGGTTGCCAGAGGGCGGAGAGAGGACAGATGAAGAAGCTCAGAAAGGTGTGAGAAAGAGAGGGGAAGTGGAAGAAACAGGACGTTTAAGACCGGTGAACAGGGGTGGAGTCATGGTATGGAAAAATGGAGAGCAGAGGAAAAAAGAGGGACAGGAAGAGGTGGGGATCCAAGGAGACCAAGGAGGTCCAGAGGTGGCAGAACCTTCTTCTTTCCTGGACAGAAGGAAACCAAAGAAGAAGCTACGGCCTGCTGCAGAGGCAGCTGGGAAACGCGTTAAGGGGAGAACGAGGTCAAAAGTTATTTTCAAACCCAGTCCATCAGCCACAATTAGCCAAGCAAGCATCGGGCTAACCACCACTGTGTCTGTTCACTCAGGAGAGCAGTTAGATCTCCTTAGGTCGGATCAGGATGACACCCTACCTGTCATTACAGACCCTTGTGTTTTCAACCGCCATTTCATCACTAATGTGTCCGTGCATCACGTCACATCTAATACCGTCACTGTGTACTGGACCACCAGGGATCATCACCGCTACACACCAGGGCCCGGGCCAGGTCTTGATGAAGTCCACTACCGGGTTCTGTTTGACAGGTTTGGCACCCAGGATCGTTTCCCCCGCTACGTTTACGCCCACGGCGCGGCTCGCTCCGTGACCCTCCAAGAGCTCAGCTCAGATGTGACCTACATGGTCTGCGTGGAGGGAGTGGTCGGAGGTTCCGTGTGTCAGGTCGCACCACGCGACCACTGCACGGGGCTGGTCACCCTATCTGAGGCAAATGGCCGTGGAGCTACGCTGACCTCTGACCTCCAGCTGGTGACGGTGGCGATGCTCGCCGGGAATGCTGTGCTGCTGCTGGTCATCGGCGGGGTGTGGCTGGGGAGAAGTCTGAGGAGAAAGTTGCAGAGGAGGAAGTCAGCTGTGCACGTGCGCCACATGTACTCCACCAGGCGACCGTTTCGCACCTCAATGGCCACGGCGTCCGTCTCCACCGACTTCACCAGCTACCAAAGCAGCCGGCCAGCACGGCTCGCACCGCTAGAGGAGGGGGATCTCATCGAGTTCCCTTGCGACCGCTTTCTGGACAGCAGCAGCGTTCGCAGAGAGAGCGAAATGCAGAGATTCTCTGACTAGAACCATTAAAACTCCAAATTAGCTTTAAAAAAATGTTGACACTGAAAAAAATGGGAATTGCTTCATGTTTCCATCTGTGATTTAGCCTTTTTAACACAAACTCCTCTCAGCTGAGCTCATGAGACACCAGAGGAAGTCCATTCCCTCTGACTTCCCCTTTCCCAGTTTGGACCCTTCCTCTTTAATTTTCTTGCTTCTGTGAGTCTACATGCATTGTTTTTCTTTTTGTTTGTTTTTTTGTTTTTTGTGTACGTGAATGATGTACCACTGATTTCAACTACGGTGCTAATATTCAGTTTGCAGACATCATATTGTCTCATATTTGTACAGTGTGTAACGATGGCTGCTGGGTGGCAGAAAAATCTCCTGTTTTGTACCACATCTACCGTATTTTATACTTTTATATGGAACTTTGTATCATTTTGCATTACATGACAAAGTAAAAATCCCCAACAATGTGACTGATTTGTCATTTGAGTGCATGTGTTATTGTATCTGCGGGTCCTAAAACCCAGACTGTACATAAGACTGAGGACGAGAGCAGCAACAAAACATTAAAGAAGTGAGTGAGTGAGCTGTGTGCGTGTCAAGATGAGGTCTGGCAATAGTTAGGCAGTCCCTTTGTTTGAGTCTACAGGGAGAGTGCCTCCTACATTCAGTTCAAATCACACACACACACACACACACACACACACACACACACACACACACACACACACATTGACAATTGTCTGCACACAAACTTTTCATAGCATCAGACAGTCAAGATGTTAGACATTACAGCTTCTTGGTTTGTGACAGCTGACCTTAAAGGGACAGTTCACGCCAAAATCAAAACTGCATATTTTTCGACTTGCCTGTCTGTCATATTTTTGGTTGTTTGTTTATTTGTGTTTTAGTCCATGTAGATTCCTTCCATTGAATATAATGGAAGCGAATATGGCGGGCATATGTTTAGACACAAGATTTGGGAAAATCAGTACAGATATTACAATAATAACGCATAACTTCTTGAAAGCAGCTGACTCACAGTGTTGCAGACATCCAGAGTCTCAAACATGTCCATGAATGCCTCATCAGGCAAGTTGTAATAAAACATTTTTTTAAGATACTGAAACTAGTATTCTTTCCTTTATATTATTATCTTATTTCAGTTAGTTTCCAAGTTCACAAAATCATTTCACTTAGCTTTAATTTCTTTCAAAATGCCATTTTCAATTTTTATTTTAGTCAACTCAAGGTTTATTTTTTAATAATATTTATTTTTTTTAGTTTCGTTTCAGTTAACCATAATAACCTTGGAGCTAGCATATGAGGGTGGACATCGCGCCTCTAGTCATGGATAGATGCATGCATAACGACCCCACAGCGAAGCTTGTGGATATATTTGAGTAACTAGGTCATAAATCCTCAAAAGAGTTTAGTAAAATACATTTTGGGGGGACTTTAAGCATCACAAGAAAAGTATTGCTTACTTTTACTATTTTCAAGAGAAGCCAGTCATGTCTGTGGCTGATATTTTCAAAAACTGGTTAACAATAGGTTACATTTTGGGAGAACTATCCTTTGAAGTCTGGGACACTTTTGTTAGTAGTTGCCCAGTTATCCAGGATCTCAGCAGACTTTGAGGTGGTACACCCTGCACAGGTAGCCAGGCCATCACAGGGCTGACCTTCACATCTCCACAGGAAGAACATGCAGAAAGTTCATCTTAAGTCTTTCTGTCTGTGTATGAGACGAGACAGAAACAATCCTGGTCACACTTTGATGACTACTCTTATTTTTGCTCTCACTAATAAAAACAGTCACTAGATGGCAGGATAGACCGCACCACAAGTACAGAACCACAGTCTCACTGCTCACAGCCACCAGCTGACCAAAATTAAAGGCAAACAAATATGAATCTGACAGATCTGACGTTGTAAAAACACATTTCAATGATTCACAAAAAGATACCAGAATAATATTTTTTTTTAATTTTTGCATTAGGTTTACAGCGATTGTCAGCGTCTTTACAGTACAAAAAGTGTAACTTCTGTGTAAATTTAATTAAACTAGCAGGGACTGAGACATGAAGTGTAGTTTATAATTACTCAGTGACTCAAGGCAGTCACAAAAAAGTGCCTTAAAGAAAATACTGTTTTCAGTGGCTTTCCAACACAGTTGCAGGTTTAATTAACTAATATTTACAAATCAATGAAATGGGAAATTTTAGGATAAAATATTTATCTTATAATTTGAATTACCTGTAGAAAAAACACCCAAAACAACAAAAACTTTGTTGTGTTATTTAAGGTAAGCTGCCTCTGCTCAAAAATGGAAAAAGGTGCACTTGGAGCTGCCCAATTACAACAAACAAAAAAAAGTTATAGTCTCTTTTTCTGAATTAGTGCAAGATATGCCAGAGAATGATACTAAAAAGATGTGTCATAGCGAGTAGGTAGGAGGCAACGTTAGGCTCATGTCAAAAGAAAACAGACATTATCTGAATAAACACAGGATCCAGTTGCCATCACAGTTTTAACAAGGCTTTCAGAAAGTGCATTTTATGCACCTGTTTGGAGAAATGAAGCGACAGATCTCTCTCTCTCTCAGTAAGTGTTTCTGATCTTCTCACAGAAAATCTGCTGATCGTGTTGAAAAATACCTCAAGCGTTCACATGGATTTATAAAATCCCAATCCTATCCAGTTTGGGATTTCACCTATACGTTGCAGGCTAGTGTCCGGGCTGGAGGTCGTGGCCCGAATCGCCTCCAGACGTCGAGGAAGTGGAGATGCTGTTATGTTGGATGGCTTGCAGATCAAACCCAGGACCTGCAGGGGTGGGACTTCTTCCAGGGCTCACCCCTGCAGCTGGACATAGAGACAGCTGTCAAAGTCACTTATAAAGTTCTGACTCTCTGCTTTTTGGTGTTGGAGATTGTAGGCATCAAATAAAAAGCCACGGCATTTGAGATTAAATGAAAATAGCTCCTTTATTTTAACAATTGAATACTGTACATACATGTATAAAGAACAGTAGAAATATATGAATATGAAATGTGCCAATATTGCATCTCTCTTTGTTCTAAGAAACTCTTGACACATACGTCTTTGTCTGCTTAGGCCACAGCGTTTCACTTTTTAAATATCTTTCGTTACAGGTCAGTTTCAGTCACTGTTTGACATAAACTTGAAGCCGCCTGTGGAGTGCAAGAAAGGCAACTTGTTCCCTGCTAGCTTCATGCAAGGCAAAACAATGCTAGTAGCATGGTACTACAAGTTATCTCAAATACCATTGCGGTGTGGTTCATTAAAACAGAAGGACAAACTTGATATTCCTTTAAATTAAATCAAGAGTGCAGTGCTTTTTTCCCCCTGATCTCTTCAAAAGTGCATTGCTAATTTTTTTGGACACAGCGGGGTTTAAAGCAAGAGTTACTTTACTCTTTTGTGCTGTTTCTTTAGCACTTTAAGACACAGTTTAAAGTGGACCTATTATGCTCATTTTTCATGATAATTCCTGTTTGTCCCTTCGTCTCCCTCCCCTTTTTAGTCAGCTTTCTGAAACAACTGTTGTGCCCAGAACAGAAGGTTTGAAAAGCAGGTTGGGTGGGGTTTCTGTGCTCACAGCCATGGCTGCATACCTGACATAACCACATAAGGATATCCCCTCTCTTGACATCATACACATCCATGTCCATGAGGAAAAAACAAATTCTTTGCTCACATGTACATACATAAAAAACTGGTACCAATTTTAATAACAGTGCGTATATATGACAGAAAATAGGAGAAAGCATAATAGGTCCACTTTAAGGTCCTCGGTGTGTAGAGCAGTGGTTCTCAAAGTGGGAGCACCAGGTGTCTGCATCCAAAAGTCAAAGGGCAAATAATTTGCAAAAAAATAATTTTATAATAAAAAGTGCATATTTACAGATGGGGACATTTACTCCTGCCTGTGTTATCTTTGGGCTGACAGAAGCTCGCCATCAGATGTGATTGTGACACATCACGTCAGTCTATCATCAGCTATCACACACTTTTCTCAGGGTGTAATTAACCATTCCAGCTGTTCGGCTTCTTGTCTTTTTGACATACGGGCTAGCAAGTAGCTTTAATTATTATCTATATTAAGTCAGCAGGTAAAGCTGCATTTAAATCAGAAAATATGAGGGGTTTCTTAGGACATTTTCTCCCCTCTTAGGGGTTCTTGGCCTCGAGAAGTTTAAGAACCCCCTGTGTAATAGCGAGTGCATGTGTAATTGTGGGTACACAAGGTTTAATGTGTGAATTACACCCTCAGTGGTGGATGGAGATGACTGGTGTCAGGCATCTGGAAAAGCTGGTGAGATTTCTACACAGGGTTACAGGGAAGGGGGGTTTTACTCACTGGGGTACCCCTGTGCCTCCCTCTGCCGAGCAGTGACAGGACAGTCCTTGTGGGTGAGCAGAATCTGCTTCAGCTGACCCACCTCCGACTTCAGTGACGTCACCTCGTTCTGGAAGCAAACACAGTGAAATGGTAAGCACTCTCGAAGTGTAGGTTGTGTTGATGTGAGTGTGTCTTGTGCTCAGAGCACATCCCACCTGTAGCTGAAGGTTTGTGTGCGTCAGCTCTTCAGCTTTCTTCTCCAGTGATGACACCCACAGCTTCCTCTTCTGTCGGCAGCGGGTGGCTGCGGCCCGGTTACGTTCCAGAAACTTCTGCCTTCGCTCGTCGGGGTCCTGCTCTACTGTCCTCCTTCGACGGTTTCCGCTTCCTCCTACACCACCTCCGCTGCAGCTACCGCCTGCCTGCACTGCATGAGTGTGAGATGGCTGGGAAGGCTGCATCTGCTGTGCAACTGGTGATAACTGCAGAACAAAAACAACAACTTTTTCAAGTAACTGTGCTTGAATGCACAAAAAACCCAGCCATCGTTAAATATAAAGCATTATACCTGCGCAGGAGCAGACAGTGGAGGTGCAGGCGGTGAGCCTGGGTGTAAATGTGAAGGCGGTGATTGGTGAGCCTGAGCGTGAGGTGGTAAATTCCCTGCCTGGTGCAGCTGGTGGCTCTGGGTGCTTCCAAGATGCTGTGGGTGGGGAGCATGGCACCGCTGTTGGTAGGTAAGAGGCACAGGCGGAAGCTGTGAGGGATGAGGCTGAGGATGATGATGATGGTGGTGCTGCTGTTGTGGTTGTTGTTGTTGTAGTGGAGGTGTCTGGTGACGCTGTGGCATCATCTCTATCATGTGGCCCATGGGTGGCACATTGTTACTGATGGTGATCATTCCTGGGTGGTGCTGTTGATAATGGTGGCCCAATGTCTGCTTGGATCTCTGAGCCGAAATAGATAATAAACAAAAAAAAGAACAAGTTAATTAATCATGTGATGCTATTAAAAAGTTAAATTATTATCACTTCTATGTGCAATGATTTAGAAATCTGAAGAGATCTAACCACTATCCACTCTGATATCAGCCTCTGAACTGTGTTCAGAGGATAATAAGTATATACTAGTAACCAGATTAAGAAAATACAAACAATTAACGTGAATTCAACTGAGGAAGACTTTCCTTTTCTTTTTCATGTTGGATTATAAAGATATTTATTTACCCCTTTCATGGTCAATATGTTAGAGAATGCTCAGAAGCCCTATAACCACACAGAAAGGCCATAAAACTGCAGTTCCTCAAATGACCACACGAGGCTGGCTTGCACAGTGAGACAATCCCAACAGACAACTGTTCATTTCAGTTCAACTGTATTTATATAGCACCAAATCCCAACAACAGTCGCCTCAAGGTGCTTTATAATGTAAGTTAAAAACCCTAGAATAATTCAAAGAAAACAGAGAAAACCCCAACAATCAGATGACCTATGAGCAAGCACTTCGGTGACAGTGAGAATGAAAAACTCCCTTTTAACAGGAAGAAACCTCCAGCAGAAACAGACTCGGGGAGGAGCGGCCATCTACCGTGACCAGTTGGGGGCAAGGGGAGGAAGACAGGACAAAACCACACTTTGGAGGAGAACCAGAGATGAATAATAGCTCACGATTCAATGCAGAGTGTGTGAAAACACATAGGAACGGTGAAGAAGAAACACTTGGGAAGTTCCCAGCAGCCTAGAGCTATTGCAGTGAAACTAAAGGAGGATTCAGCGTGACCTGATCCAGCCTTGACTATATGCTTTGTCAAAAAGGAAAGATGACTATGTTAAAACGCCCAACTTAACAGCATTAAAAAGCAAGATTAAACTCTTCTGAAAGAATGGTTTTGGTCTCTGTGAATACTCCCCTAATAGAAATTGTATTGCAGTTTCATTTCTTTGTCATTCTTCTAATTACACTTTTAAAGTTTGACAGTGGCCAGTTTTGGCCAGTCATTGAACTGGACCTCTGGACTGAGCATTTTTAATGGAATTATCAATTGTTGTGTGGCTTACGGCACAAACGAGCAATTCAGCAAGTGACTGTTTCCACTTTGTTGCGTGAGGGTTTCTTTTAGTATTTTATTAGTACTAGTGCATGGAAAAAAAAAATAATGCGTCTGTGAAATTAAAATGATACGATGCCTTTATCAGGTGTTATCAGTGGATAAACACTACAAGTTGATAATTTTAGCCCTTTGGATGTGTAGCTGCTAGGCAATATGATGACATCATAATATCTGAGGTAGATAAGAACCACAGACAGTATAAAAGATGGACGTAGCTGCCCTGACGTCACGCACTGCTTTGAGGTCCTGCTTTGAAGCCTCAAGCTGGCGACGGTGTTTTGCTTGTGAAGAATGGACGTGAAAGAGAGGGGCGGGTCTGACTATTGGCTACTGACTTGTGATTGTCAGCTCAATAGCCAATGTGGTCTTTTGAACCATAGCATGATCAAGATTTATGAAGCAGACCTCATTTTTTTATTATCTGTATGGCGCATAAACTGAGTCTATAAACTCAAATGGAAAATGTTTACAAAGGTCAAGTGAGACAGCTTTTTTTCTTTCCACTACTGGCCTGAAATTCCTACATTTCATTTTATATATCATAGCAAGAAAATTACTAATTAGCGGCCATCTGTGGCTGTGCAGTTCACCCATACAGTGTATGGATACAGCCTTCTAAGAACTCAACTTTCTTTCCCCAAATATGGTAACTTTAGACTCCAAACTAAAAAAAAAAATGTGGCTACAGTCAAAAGACTTGAGTCATAGTGTTCAGTCTATGGTTTATCCTTAACGCCTGCTAAATTAGTAACAGCAGGTTCTCTTTGAAGCAACGGGCCACTTCAAGCCGCGTCCTGCACCTCGATGCAAACAATATCTGCGGGTCAAACCCTCCTTCTTTTCCATCCTCGCCACTTCTCCTCAGCGTCCGCAACTGCGAAGACAACTGTTGATGAGAGGGATAACGTGTTCCAATAAATGCTGCCGTCTGCAGCTTGATACCTTCACACTTTATCATTCCCGTGTATCATCTGACTAAACAGACTGTACGAGCTAAATTAAACCTCATCTCACCTTTCTCCAACACTCAGCAGAGAAAAGCAAGAGAGGGAGAGGTCATGTTTGGAGCATGACATCACCCCCCCCATTCCAGTCCCTCCCTGGCAATACTGTTATCTGCTCCCTGTTACACAATATTTCTTTAAGAGAAGAAGCAGATTTCTCTCTCTCGCTCTCTCTCTCTCTTCACCATTCAGTGAAGTAAAAAGAGAGCACATTTAACTGGTGCCAAGGATGAGGTCATTGAGCTGTCTGTGCCAGCTTTACCAGCCAGCCAGGCTGCCAGTCATACACACACGCACAGCCACACACACACACTAAATAGAGCGGGACACGAGTCCTTCAGTTGTGTTTACTAGATAGAAACACCCTGACACTGAGGCCGGCGATTACATCATGGGTCTCCTTGGCTTGGATGACACACCACGTTAATATTTCTGTCTGAAGGGATCAGTGAATGAAGACACAAAACTGTACATGAAACACTGATCCACTTGTCAAATGTTTACTTTTCCACTTGAGCTGAGTGTAGCGTTACTGTACAACAGAGGCACGTTAACACACTTTCTGATGTTTTAAATAAGCGGAGGCCTGTTTCGAAAAAGAAAAACCTTTCCGAGGACCAATATAATTCCTTAGATTTATACTACAAGACTCATTCACCTGCTCACACACACACATTCATGCAGCACTTTATTCTGTGTACTTTAGGAACGTTACCTACAACACATACACTCACAGTAGGTGCACCGGGGGGGGGGGGGGGGGGGGGGGGGGGGGGGTAAGTATCCCGGACTGAACCACTGACAAACCAATATGTAGATGACCCACTCCACCTCTTTGCGTCCACTGAGGACATTTGTGGAACAAATGTGTTGCATCTTGGCGAGTGTTACAAACCTGACAAAAAGTCAAAGTGTTGTTTGAGGGTTAAGATTCTGCATCAGGATTAAGGTTTAAAGTAAGGAGTTGCTTCAGTAATAAAAGCTAAGGTAAGGTAAGAATGTGTTGGGTCATCGGGTACCCTTTTATGTATGTGTGTGTGTGTGTGAGAGAGTGTAAGAAAAGAGGGTCAGAAGTAAACTTGCCACCTGAGTGGCTCCGCAATCTGAAACCACTTTTCAGTTGCCACTCTGTATGCGAGCTCCTCCACAAGAAGCCACAACCTGCGTCCATGCCTGTGTGTGTGTTTGTGTGTGTGGGGCTATTTCACAGTTTTCCCATTTGAAGTAGCTTTTGATAGCAAAATATTTTTAACTATTAATTCCAGATGCAGGTGAAAAGAGGATATGTAAAATTTACAAGCGAAAAGATCGCACGCTTGTTGACGCAAGGGAAATAAAACAACTGAGAAAGCCACGGGGGAGCATGTAGATTGTGACTTCCTGTGGTCCAATGTGTGTGTGTGTGTGTGTTTGGGGGTAGAGTTACATTCTATTTCCTGTCTGTGCTGATTAGAAAGGACTATGGCAAAGGCAGAAGGTGAGGCCGGGTGTCTTTTTTTTAAGTGTTACATAACACTATGAATTTGTCTTTATTGAAAAATCACCCACATTTTGAGCCATTATAGAACAGATTAGAATAGAACGCGACTATTTGTCATTCTACAGGTGTACAACCAAATTTGGAGCAACTCTCTGAGTGGTGCATATAGTTAAGACAAAAATATATTCAAATACATATATATCAATATAAAGATATCAGAATATGAGATCAGTATAAGTTATTATACACACACAAACACACTCCTACTTTACAGACTTTAGTAATATTGCACCGGATGTTCTGAGTGATGATGATACACAGTGTTATGAGCTGGAGCAGGATGGTAAAGGGTATATATAATGGACATCTCTGTTCTAACTGAGCTTACTATAAGCCTCAGTCACCCAATCAGTCATTCATATAGCACTTTAGTTTACACCTAAGTGCTTTGTCTAACAATAAAACACACCGAGTGCAGCAGGGTTCAGAATCCTGCCACAGAAAGATTCAAAGTGCAGACTGGGATTGAACCTCCAACCTTTCAATTGTTAGCTTACCTCACTCAACCTCACTCTGCCTCCTGAACCACAGACAACCAAAACGTTAGGATAAGATATAATATGCTGGGAGTTGATGAAACATGCAGAAATCCACTCTTCATAAACAGCTGTGGTGTAATGCATTATTAGTGTAATGCTAATATAATGTTATTAGCTCCAATAATGGAAATAGTGGAAAAAGGTAGTCAGACTGACTGATGATCACCTACCTGGGGTGAAGAACAGGAGGGGTTGTGTACAGGAGCCGGTATACCCATTGCACAAGACATCTGCTTCTCCATCTGAAGAAGAAACAGTAGACACAAAAAGAATCTTTCAGCTGTGACAAAGGGAAGCAGCAGCTTGTATCCACATAAACCTCAAGTATGAAGAGTTCCCCCAAAGGTCACATCCATCTGGAGTTTTGACATTTTGATTAATTTATCCACAAAAGTGAATTTTCCTGTCATGGGTCCACTATACCTGCATCTATAAATCATCAGGCATGCGTGTTTGAATGTGTGGGAGTCTGAAGATGACAAACACCATCCCCTTCCATACTTACAGTCATGTGCTGAGCAGATGCCCCTTGCATGGCGGGGTCTGGCAGGGTGCCAGGTAAGGAGGCTGGCAGCGGCTGCCTGTGTCTGTTCCGCATGTGAAGGAGGCACGACAGCGGCCCGGGAACCGGCCTGTGGTGAGCCGAAGAGGGAGAGAGCGATAGAGACGGGTCATGCTAGAGAGCCGTCCACAGCCAAAGTTTCATAAAACCAGGTTCAGTAAGAGGTGCAAGTTGAAACATTTATAGCTGGGTCTTAATGGCAGATGGAGGTGAGATGTGAGAATGGTCATATCGTCTTATTTTTAGGGGAAGCTGTATCCAAGTCTACAAACAAAAAATGCATACAAAGCCAGCAGAATGGCGCTGTTCTGGGACCTCCCTGCACTTTAATGTGTAGGACCTTCACACAAAACAGAGCTGGTAACAGTGGCAACAGATATGCCACTGAGCTAGGGAAGAGGTGGGTTGCAAAGTGGCTTGCAGATGTGCTACAGCAGCTAAAATAGCCCTCCCACTGTTTACAAGGGTATCAGCTGAGCCATCAGCTGATGATGTAGGCTAGCACTGAGATCAGCTGATCTGCTACCACTGCAGGTGAGGGTAACTTGGCTGAACTAACATCATGTTTGATTTCTACTACTTACTTCAAATATTTTTTCAAAAGGAAAAGATAAGTGATTTTAGCTGGCAGGCTTACCTTCGTCTGAGCAACGAGTTGGCACAGTTTCCTAAAGTAAAGCAGGAGTATATCTTTCTAGAAGCAGCATTTCAGTCATCCTGTTTATTTCATACATTTAACAGATTTTACTGGAACTACTTTCTACGGAGGAAATAGTCCCTTACGAAACTGTTGACAGGGTGTTCTGCTTATTGTCCAGAATATTAAGTTCTCTAGGCAAAGATGTTGCTGTTGAACTTTTTTGACATGGGGAGTAGCACAACCTAAATTCCACTGAGCCTCATTGTTTTGGGATGGCGGAGAAGTCTCAAAGGCAGATGTGTCAAAACATTGGCAAGTTGGCAAATCAAAGCCGCCAACCACTAGAAACAAATGTTACTGAGGAGTCTCTGAGAGCCCTTAAACACTCCAATGTGATCAAAAAGCACTGATGTGTTATTGTATGCCAGGAGAGAGCTGTAAACAGAGTTTTGAGGTAAAGCGCTGACAAGAGAAAGAGTGATGAAGTTTAAAAAAAATGGAAAGAAAAGAAAGACGTGGAGAAAAATGACAGCCCGAGAGGGAGGTGCAAAGCCTGCAGATCAGAGCGGGGGGGATCCAGAGACCCAGGGTGCCATGTGCTGACCTAACCCCTCTGGCTCTTTGCCAGTCGGACAGCGTGGGCCTGCATGGCCACGCTGAGGTCATCATCAATGATGTCATCGCCGAATCTGAGGGTATGCGACCCTTTTAGAATACAACAAAGCGCAGACAAACCAAAACAGCATTTCCTAACATAACCACAACAGTTCTACCAGGCCAGCAGCCAGACATTCAGACCAGGTCACTATGGAAACCGGTGGTAAACACTTGGGGAAACAGCCAGATGCCCGATCCAGAGTTCACTTAGTAACTCTTAGCGGGTTTCACTGACTAACATGCTGTCTGGATTCAGCTGGCACTGATTAATGCTGCCATAAATGACTGTCAGCTCGCTCCCCACTGTCCTGTCACGTCCTGTCTGAGCCTGGACAGATGTTTGGAGCTAATTATGTCACTGACTCACTTGTGGCACCTTGATTCATCTAATCAACAACAGATTTGACAGCCTTTTGTTTGTCTACAGTATGCGTTGCAAGCAGAAACCATCGGTTTGATGGAGATGATGGAGGCACTTTTATGTAAGATTGACATTTGGGCGGGAATCGCTATTTACTATATTTAGCATAACTAAACCCCAGAAAACACACAAAAAAATCTTTTTTTAATCACAACGTGTCCAGTTTGATCTCAGAATATCATACATCTGCTCTCCCGTGAATTAATAAAGCCTTAAAATAGTCATAAATGCAAAAATGACATTGCTGTAATAACTAGGACTGGTAGAGAAAATGTTACACTAAAAAAAGAAAAACTATAAAAGTCAAAATCTTCTCAAGCAAATGTAAAATGGTTCCAACTTGTAGAAATATGTGAGTGTGCCTAGGCCCGTACAGGTGTATTTATAGGTGGGCTGATGGCACAAGAATAAAGACAAACAGGCCCAAAAATGCTTATTATTATTATCATTATTATTATTACAGGATTAGGAGTAAGGTTAGGGTTAGGTTTTGGTCCTCCACATTCTAAACTGGCAAATGTTTAGAAACTAGAGGCTGATGCCTTTCAAACATTTTCTCATTCCAGTTTTTCCTATTTTAAAGCACCACAGCTTAGAGGTTAAAGCAATTAAAGTTTACACTGAAAAAACAAACAACAGCATTTTCTCTGTCTAGAAACATTCATAGAGTTAATCTGGATAATCCACCGGCCTAACTGTGAAATGCTTTAGTCCCAATAAAGCTGTAGGCTTCATGTTGTGCTTATTGCCCAGAATATGAGGTACACTGTTTCTGTTAGTGATTAAAGCTGACTGAAAAGGGTAGATTTCTTGTATTAGCTGAAAAACATTTTAAGAGGCAGACAAAGACATATGTGAAATTTTTTTAAATAAAAAGTTACACATAAACAGTTTAATGTTCAGTTTTTTTAAGTTTCATTTTTAAGGTAACCTGATATACACGTTATTATAAACAAGTGAAGTTATTTAATTATGTTGCTGTGGCAGGCATGAGTTCGTTTTTCTTTATGAAATTAGAGATGAAAATTACTTGTATTACCTAAAGTTGCAAGTAATATTAGTCAGTAAACAATTAAATAAGTACTTGAAAACACCTTTTTTTCCTTATCAAACAGAATGCTGTAAATATACAGCATAATGAAGAGCAGAATACATAATGAACCCTGTATGTGTGTATTATGAGAACTTGTGAGGGCGGACTGTTTACTAGGTTTCACAAATTCATAGCCGGCCTTTTAGGAGGAGTGGGAGCAGCTGCAGGGAGCTGGTCAGATGAAAGACAGGAACTCCTCTAATCTGTCTGTAGAACTGGGTGATAACCAGGGAGCCAAGGAAGCTGCCCAGGCGCTGAGAGACTCCGGTCTGGTTCTGAGTCTTTGCAGACATGTAACAGAGACAGTAGCTGCATGGTGGGGTGGGTAGCGTCTAAAGGACTGAGTGGCTTTTTATGCAGTGGTTCTTCATCACTTTTGGAGTTACTTAATTCTCTCACTAAACTGACGTATAATTTTTTTCCTGCTTCTTCCTCTCACTTCGTTAATGAAGTGATGAATTATGCAGCGGAAACGCCAGCTTGTGAGCGGCGGAATGATTTATAATGTGTCCATAACAGGAGGAAAAAGAAAGAATGAGAAAAGGAAATGTGTTTGCGTGTGCGATGTAGGGAAAATGTAAGATACACATATATGTGTTTCGATGCCTGTAGGTAAATGTGTGTGTGTGCGTCTGTGTGAACTTACTCGGAGTGTGTTAGGGTGGAGGTAGCCTGGGTGATGACTGATCCAGACTGGGAGGAGGACAGGGCTTGCTGGGCGGCCAGGCTGCAGCTAGGGGCCATCATGGGGCCATGTGTCTGGGGATGATGCAGTGCATGAGTCTGGGGATGATGCAGCGGTGGTTGGGGATGTGGGTGCTGAGGCTGGGGTGGGTGCTGGAGCTGATGTTGGGGTTTGAGCTGGTGCTGGCTCATACAGGAGGGCCCATTATGAGAAAGCGACTGTGGAAAGAATAAAAAAAAAAAGACAAACAGCTGAGACCATTGTAAACTTGTGGGGCAGTAAATGATTGAAGTCTTTTACGATCAGAGATTACGGTGCCAGTCAAAGTCCTTTTAGACACTAACGCAGACACATGGCAGCCATCATGAGATGCGGCAGAGCAGTTTTTTTAAGCATTACCTATATTAACTTTAATTTCATTGTTCACAGGGAGATTAATATTGCTTATATACACTCACCTGTCAAATGTGTCAAATCACTTAAAAGGTTTCTGTCTATCAGTCCCCACCATATCTTAAAGACCTCATAATACCATATCATCCCAATAGAGCACTTTGGTCTCAGACTGCTCGTTTACTTATGGTTCCTAGGGTACTTGAAAGTAGAATGGGAGGAAGAGCCTTCAGCTTTCAGGCCCCTCTTCCGTGCAACAAGCTCCTATCTTTAAGATTAGGCTTAAACTTTCCTTTTTGATAAAATATATAGTTAGGGCTGGATCAGGTGACCCTCTCATGATGCACTGAGTGTTTCTTCAGTCACTACGTGTTTATACACCACTGTGCATTAAATCATTGGTTATTATTAATCTCTGGCTCTCTTCCACAGCACGTCTTTTGTCCTGTCTCCCTCCCCTCCCCTCAGCCACCCCCTATCTGCCCCCCTCTGAACTTAGTTCTGCTAGAGGTTTCCAAGTGTGTGTTTTCCCTCCCACTGTCACCAAGTGCTTGCTCATTGGAGATCATCTAATTTGGGTTTTTTTGCTCTAGTATTGTAGAGCCTTTACATTAAAGTCTTGAGGTGAGTGATGCTGTGATTAGGTGCCATATAAATAACAATGAATTGAACTGTCTTTGCCTCCAAAATCAAGCTTTAAAAAGCTTTTTTCCCCCTGGTAGTCATACTACCACTCTCTATACATGCTCTTTCAAAATTGTCCCAAATATTTTGATTTAATTGCTTTGAGTGCCACATTTCTCTCTTATAATGCCTGTGGTGACAGCGATGAGAGTGTGTGCACTTGTTTAGTTGTCTCTGAGTGTGACGACTAGCTGTTTAATTTACAGGGTAGAATGTGATCGCTCGGTGTGTCTTTCCTGCAGCAGGTCAGATATCTGCAGCTGTCTGACCGGGCCTGACTCCCTCACAAACAAGTGTCACTCAAAACATAAACTCTCAGCAGCACCGGGGGACGGATCTGCATCATGTCTTAATCCTTGCTTCTTTCCAGCTAACGTCAGACTAGAACTGATGGTTTATTTTAAGTGAAATAAAATAATATGATAATAAAAAAACTTGTCAGACTTACCTGCTTCTTGTTTTCCTCCTCTTGTGCTTGAAGAAATTCTTCCTCGATCTCCTTGAAGAGACCAACCTCTTCGCAGTTCTGCAGAAATCGTGTCGGCGTCGGAGTCTGGTCTAGAGTCATTGCATCCAAATGGAAACAAAAGAGAGGGAAAAAAAACGGATTTGCTTTTTAAAAAAATTTGAAGCACTTGCCAAAACAGACTGTAGTTTAAGCTTTTTTTGCTTTCTAAATTAACAGTGGTGCAGGTCGTCATGCGAAGAAGAGGAACGAGTCTCCTCTCAGCTGAGCTCTCCGTCTCTGCCTGATAACATCAGTCTGTCTCTCCCTGAGCCGTCTAAACACATAGAGGTCAGAGGTCACATGAGGGTTTTTGTTTTGACAGGGGAGTTCCTGCAGGAGGCGTGACAGGCTGCAGGACGGAGGTGCAGAGGGAGAGTCTGCAGAGGCCAGATCTTGCGCCGTTGTTTACATCCAGACAAATCTTTGGGGAAAACATTGACACCAACAGCCACGTTCGCCTCCAAAATTGTCACAAAAATGAAGCCAAAACATCGCAGCATGGCTTCCATGACTTTTATGATTTCACCTTTCTTGTGTGGCTACACTTTTCTCAGCACCACGGCTTCCACTGGCGATGGGGTAATACTTTGGTTGTACTGCTTTGCATTGATTCCTACACCACCACAAAAGCCAGCTTATGCTCATATGTTGCTTTAGTCCGGGCTGAAGATGAGGTGGAAATTCTTCTTGTTTTGGCATTGGGACTCGTACTTACTCATATTTTCTACAAGCAGCCAAGCCACTGCTTCCTGCTCATGGTTAGTATGTATTCACAGAAATGTTAATGTGGAAGCACAATATTTAAAAACTGTGTTTATATGATCGTCTGGAGGTTGTTTTGATGTTAAAGATACTAATACTACTACTGTAGCCTGAGCAGGTAGTGCATAACACAGAAATGTGAGGCTTGCAAAGTTAATTTAGATGCAGAATCAGCATTTTACAGCCGTTCACAATGGGACTAATCTTAATGGGGCATTTGTTTCCCTGGAAATCACTGCAAATGTGTTTGATATAGTCTGAGTGAAATTGTCAACTGTTGTTAGATGCTTACTTTTTTTAAGAGCAAATCTTTCCTAAATTCTTATTTTTGCCATTGAAACACATGACCGGACACTGAATCTACACACAGACACACAAAACAAGCTAAAGAAATTTTCTCTGACTTAGCAGATCTTGAAACAGGAAGAATCTTTATCTTTCCTCTTGTAGAAAAAAACATCCTTAAAAAAATAGGAAGAGGATGAATTTACAATATCAGTGCTTTTAAAACAATCGGAGAAGGTTCAGCAGTCTTGCTGCTATTATCAGTCTGTTGCATAGAACTGAATTAGAAACAATTAAACAATTTCGGAATTTTATTTTCACTCCTCATGAATATTTGTGTTGTAAATACAGAGCACAGTAATGATTAATATACATTTAAATGATGGCTAAATTGTGCTAAATTAAAACCATGAGCTCTAGAAGCAGTGAAATACTGTGTTTTACATGGGCCGTGCAGAGACCGGTGCACCTACTCTCCACGTTTTTAAATCAAAGTGCTGTTATCTGTGTTTTGGCTCTAATCTGATGGAGTATACTGTACATGCTGCAACACGAGACCATTTGTAGTCTGTTTGAAGGAAGGAAGCTTGCTTTGGTGGGTTATCTGACTTCATACTGTATAGTATATCGTCATCTTTTTAAAAAAAATATATATCAAGCACTGATCTTGAAAAGGAGGAAGTTTCACCACAGACATGTGCAGCCAGGAGATGCGGTCACTGGGAGACTAGGATGAAATCTCAGAGAAGCTCATTTTCTTCCTTACCTGTGAATGCTGCATCTGTCTTTATGGAGGGGAACTTGAGGGTCATCTCATGCTTGTGCCTGTGGATGATCAGATGTTCCTCTAACTGGAAGCGCTGCAGCACACCAACACAGGAAGAGAGATGTGAAGGGATGCGTGCAGCTGTGTGACACGCGGGATGATTTTCTCAGTTAAAGCAGCTGATTACATCTTAAGCTGACTAAGACATCATGATGCTCTTAGTCTGTTAAGTATTTTAGGTTATTCATCACTTCAGAAACATTTGTATTTATCAGAAACTCCTCCTATATTCTACAGCTTGATCGTTACTCATTTCATTGATGATTAGGTCTGACATCCTGGGGGGTTTTTTTTGGTTTTTTTTAAATGACCATTACAGTCCTTGTAATGCCACACGTATATAGCATTCTACTGACCTGAGAGCAGCCCGGGGCGCCGCACATATAAGGCCTGTCCTGTTTGTCATTCATGTCATACACAAGCCTGTAAAAACAGAAGAAGTGAGAAGAATTTATTTACCTGCAGTCTCAGATCACAGCTCAGATGAGCTCACCCAGCAGGCAGCCTGAGGTTCCCTGTTTTATGTTTTGTATTTACACAGATAATTCACATACTGTTCACCTATTATCGTGCCTTTATTGTGGAAGCCGTGTGTAATGAGATAGTTGCCACAGATGATGGATGTTTCTTCCTGAGACACAATATTAAGTTGACGAAAATGATCCCTTTGGTGCCAACGGACGGGGGTGAGAGCATACACTAGGTATTAGGACGAGCCCTATAGCGTACAAACCATGTTTTTTTCCAGCCTTTCATTACTCATTAGTAATTACACGTAAACACAAGAAGGGCATCAAAGCCTTCCAGCATTGGGAGCTTTACTTTTCACTTGGAGTGGGGACTAAGTATAGTGCAATTGTTTCAGGCTACAATTAGGCTTTCATCGGGGTATCAGTTAATAATACTGGTGTGATGAAAGGATAAGTGCTCGCCATGTCTTACATCAAGTCACTGGGATAAAATTATCAACACAAATGCTTATGAGAGTCACAGTAATAAACCAGCTTGCAGTGCCAACCCAGAACCGACCCAGTTGCCTCTGCTGCGAGGATATTAAGCCGTCGATGTGGAGCAATTGTGAATTATTTGAAGACTGCTGTTGAAGCACAAAGTAAGAAGGTCTTCAAATCCTCAGCCAGGTGACAACAGGTGACAAGGGTCAACAAATGTTACCAGTGTTGCTGTGGGAGGAGATGGTGGTTATGAGAAGCATATTCACAGGTTGCAAACTCCCCCACCCCTTGTGTAAGCGTGAGCCGAGAGCAATGAGAAGACAGCAAAGCGCGTGCTGATGTTATGGGAAAGACTGAGAGCCGAAGAGACGAGTTGGGAAAGAGAGGGCAAAAGTAAAGGCATCCATAAGAAGTGGAAAGTAAGTGTGTGTGTGTGTGTGTGTGTGTGTGTGTGTGTGTGTGTGTGTGTGTGTGTGTGTGTGTGTGTGTGTGTGTTTGAGTGAGAGGACGGGTGGGAGGTGGAGAGTGACATTAGGTTGATGGCGAGGAAAATGGAAAGGGCAAGTGGCAGTGATCGAGAGAGGGAGAGGAAAGCAGGAGGAGGAGGACACAATGAATGAAAGAGAGAAGGAATGAGGGTGGGAGCCTGCGAAGGGAGGGCTGCACTTCAGGCCTACTCGTGACAGGTTCGAACCTGCCTCAGCCCCCATTTTCCAACCCCAGGCAAGTAGAGGTGACTTCATAGGTGTGCGTGTGCTTGTGTGCTTGAAAATAAACCAGTAACTAGGTGATCACAACACCAAAATTCCAGCAAGATCGGAGATTGATCAAAGTATTTAAGGTTTTGATTCTCAGCTAATACAGAAAGCAGGTTTATTAGTAGTTTTATGTATCAGCAGTATGTAACAGCGTGCCACAGTCAGCTGTACTCGAAGTGTTTCACAAGCTCACATTTTACAGACAAATGTAAAAATTTAAAGCCCAGCATCCAGTTTGTAACCCCTCTGCCCCCTCTTTCTGCTCTTGTACAAGATTAGCAGACTCAGCACATTTCCAGCAAAACCTTCTGTCAGAGCGGGCACTTCAATGCGCAATGACGTCATCCTTAACGGATGAACTCAACAACAGACCAGGCAACATACTGTCAGTTTAAGACAGGATTTACGTTGACAAAAAAGTTTTCCCGCCTCATTTTTTAACTGTCATTGTTCTACACTTACACTCGGTTACTATGACTCACAGAAAAACACGCACAACTTTTAATATCACCTGTAAGCATCAAAGAAATCATTTTTAAAAAGGTGACAGGTTTAGTTACTCACTACACTTCTTCAAGTCCCCCGTATCTGATGGATGAATCATGACAGCAGCTGGCATGGAGCTCATTCTGCTCAATTTAAATCGCAGTCCTTAACCAAAAAGTCCTCCGGACGGTCACTGCCTGCGTCTCAAGAACTTGACCGGTATTTGTGTGTGTGTGTTTATGTGTGTTTGTGTGTGTGAGTTGTCTTTTCCTCCTACCGCACCGTAAAGGAACCTGTTCAACTCATAAACAAGCCCGGCACAGCTGTACAGAGAGTGCTGTCACACACCCCAAATAGACAGGAGCGCTCAACCTTTCCGCTGGGTGATGAGACTTCACCGGGACACCTCGCTAAAAAGTTCCGCCGTCAACTTTTCTTTCCTTTTTCTTTTTAAACCGTCAAAATAATAAAAATAAAAATAAAAATAATAAAGGCACAGTATCAGGAGAGCGGTTGCCGCGGAGCTAGAAAGTTTTGTGAATGGAAGTAAAAGACTTACCTACAAGTAGAGAGTAGACGAGCGGCGCTCCAGAGAGGAACCACGTTGGACTGGAGCGAGATTACAATACGTTCTATTTACAGAAGCATTACATCACCCTCCCGGTGACGTCACGTGGGATTCCTGAACTTCTAAATCATTGCGGTCCCGTACGGAGAGAGGGCTTGAGAGGGGCGGGGTTACGACACGGTGAGGGGGACGGGACGGAACAGCAGCAATAGCAGCAGCGTGGTGCTGGACCGGAGTCAGTGACAGACCCACCGGGTAGACACACCAACGGCAACGTGACGGGACACGGGGCAGACCGGGTGGGCGGATGAGACCCAGTTAAGTGTTTGTTTGTTTGTTTGTTTGTTTTTATCCTGTCCCCACTTTTGGTGTGTGTCTGAAACGGGACGTTCCAGCGTCTGTATCGAGTTTACGTGTCCAAATGAGCGAGAGCCTCCGGGTCTTTTTCTTCTTCTCAGAACGTTAGACAGTCAACGGTATGAGACTATTTGCTTGAAAATAAAGCTGAAACCCTGAAGTGATTTCAACGAAACGTTAAGTACATCCTGTCATCACCCAAAGCAACATGATAATAATAATAATAATAATAATAATAATAATAATAATAATAATAATAATAATAATAATAATGAAGGGGCTTTTTAGAAAGTACTAGTCTTCCATTTAGAAAGTCAGTGTTACGGCCCAGACAGTAGCTACTTTCAAGCAAGAAATTTATTTATATAGCACTTTCAGATCAGCCCCCAGCTGAACACAAAGTGCTGTACACTTGACATGCCAGAAATGATACATTGAACATGTTAAAAAATAAGAAATAAATTAAAATAAATTAAAATAATATAAAATAAATAAAAAATATTTAAAAAATAAAAAATAAGCTGATTATTAAAATGACATTTAAAATAATAAAATCAGCACAAATAGCAAAAACAATAATAAAATAGTATAAAAATGATGATGAGAATGACATTTAAAACAATAAAATCAGCATATTAGATTAAAACAATAAAATCAGGGTCAGACTGTGTCATAAGCCAAGGAGTAAAAATGGGTTTTAAGATATGTTTTAAAAGTGGACAGTGAAGGGGCCTCTCTAATGTGCTGGGAAAGATTGTTCCACAGATTAGGAGCAGCAATAGAGAAGGCCCTGTCCCCTCTGAGCTTTCTCTTGGACCTGGGTACCTCCAGGAGCAGCTTAACAGCTGACCTGAGAGACCTGGGGGGTGGGTAAAGATGCAGAAGCTCAGAGAGGTAAGTTGGGGCAAGACCGTTTAAACATTTAAAAACAAACATGAGAATTTTAAAATGAACTCTAAGATATACAGGCAGCCAATGGAGTGAAGCCAGGATGGGAGTTATGTGCTCTCTTTTACGAGTTCTGGTTAAAAGTCGTGCAGCAGCATTTTGGACCAGCTGCAGACGAGAGAGAAGATGCTGACTAACTCCAAAATACAGTGCATTACAGTAATCTAAACGAGATGAAATAAAAGCATGGATTACCATTTCAAGATGCGGCCTGGATAAAATAGGTCTTATCTTTGCCAAGCGCCTTAAATGATTAAAAACTGGACTTGACAATAGCACTAATTTGACTGTCTAATTTAAAATCACTGTCCATATTAAAACCCACGTTTGTAACAACAGATTTAAAATACTCTGCCAGGGTTCCCAAATCAATAGCAGAGGGTTCACAAGGTCCACTAGGACCAAACAGAATAACCTCAGTTTTTCTTGAATTACATTTTAGAAAGTTTAGGGACATCCAAGATTTAATGTCTTCTAGACATGCTAGAAGTGGCTTAATAGAGAAGGCCTCTTTCTGCTTCAGAGGCAGATAAATCTGACAGTCGTCAGCGTAGCAGTGGAAGGATATTCCATGCCTTCTGAGGATGGTTCCCAGGGGCTGTAAATATAATGAAAAAAGCAGAGGCCCTAAAATTGAGCCCTGTGGGACCCCAGACTAAAAAGTGGCAGAGGAAGACTCATACCCTAAAAAGTTAACACTAAAAGTTCTGTTGCAAAGATAAGACATAAACCAGCTGCTTTATTCACAAGGGATTGTCACAGCGGGTAGCTCCCCACGTTTGATTTGGCACAGCTTTTGCGCCCGATGCCCCCTCTGACCCAAAGCCATAAGGATTTGTGGTCCCTCCTGGGATTCTTTCGTTTGAAAGGTGAATGTGCAAACCACTACAGTTATACTTAAAAATAAATAAATAAATAAAACAATAATACGCATTATTTCTAAAATACGACAGCTTAAGACATGGTGATAAACTTCTAGAAGTAGTTGAGTACTTTTCTTTTGAAAATGTGAGAGTTTAAAAAACCTGTCCAGGTCATACATCCGGTATACATAGACGTACAGATATTATTATTATTATTATTATTATTATTATTATTATTATTATTATTATTATTATTATTATTATTATTATTATTATTATTATTATTACATAATAATAATAAAACAAGAAATAAAATGTGACAATAAAGACAATATTACAGAGAAAACCCCAACAAACTAATGATGTAATAATAATCCATTATGAGGACTTGGAGACAGTGGGAACGAAGAACCAACTTTAAACAGAAAGTGATTGTAAATTGATTTATATAGCATGAGACCTCGAAATCTTTTTGAAGGTCATTCTGCTGACCTAAATATCACTAAAGCTAATGGCTTTATTTAGGTCTGAGATTTAAAGTGAGCGTTCAAACTGTATAACGCAAATTAAACATAAGCAACAATCAAATTGAACTTGTTTGTAAAGCATATGTAAAGGTGTGTCCCTTACACCAATGACCTAATTAAAACAAAGGTAAAATAATAAACTTGAGAAAACAATAAACAAAAGCAACAGAAATATAAATGTAAATTTAAGATTTAAAGCACGTTGAGTTACTTATTATTGCCTCTAAAACACTGCTATAGATAACGTTTAATGTTAGCATCACCTACTGCACACTGGAAGCCATTGTGTTGGTGATATGATGTCATATGTGATTATCAGGGCAAAGTGTCATACTCTGTCTATCTATCCATGGAAGAACAGTTTCAAAAGTTATTCTGAAGGAGTGTATGAATCATTTGACAGTTTTTGGCATTTTAGGATGATGCGTTTTTCATACTTATCAGAGAAACTGCCTAAAAAAGGTCGACTGTTGTTTATAATAAATACAAAAAAATTATCCCATCAAAATGTCATCAAAACAAAAGCACAACAAATCATTACCATTAGCTAAACCATGTTTGGTCAGCTTTTTCCGGTGCTTCGGCCAGGCTGGAGCTGAACAGGGCGATTCTTGTTATAGTTAAATTGCAAAATGGGACCAAACCCTACTGACTCATCATCCACCAATCGTTTACAGTATGCAAATTATCATCACCCTGGCAACAAGTAGAAATAGGAAGTTGTGATGATGTCACTCTGTGTTTTGAGCTTCTCTTCCCCCATGTGAACGTGAGTCACAGAGTTTTGTTTTTCAGCGAAGATAAGGGATGTTTTACAGCAGATGTACATGCCCGTGAACAGTGCACGGGCAGACTAAAAAGTGTATGACGGCAGCCAGGAAGTCTCTGGCTGGTGCCCTGAAGCAGACAATGCCAGTGAGATTACAGCTACCTCCATAACTCAGGGGCTCTACCAGCCATTACCATCTGGCACCTTCACCCCGGCTTGGCTTTTAACAGCCAGTCTGGGAGCTTTAGAAAGCTGCCTACTCAGAGCCTGATGTCACCCAGTCTGAAAAAATATGGCGTTTCAGGTTAAAGGTAAAAGAAACTTTCTGACCTCCATCTCTATGTAGCTTAATCCTCACTTTGGCTACATTACACATCTGGCTCAGCTGGCAAAGTCTATGCATGTCATGCATGGTTGATTTCTGACTATTCCTATTAGGTGCACTTAAAAAATAGCTAACTGGTAACAGATACTTTAAAAAGTATGCAACTTGCAGAGATCTGATTATGTAATGTAGTGAGTTAAATTTACATGCAACCCATCCCTCAGATGCAGACCCACATAGTAACAGAGCCCCAGTGTGTGTGCGTGTTTGTGTCTGTGTTTGTTCTGTGTGTATTTGCAAACTGTGTTGGCCATTAGTCCGTGCACTTGTTGGACTATTCATTTCCAGCAAAAAAGAAAAAAGAAAAGGAAAGGAGAAAAAAAAGGGTGTCTGATAATTCCAAATCCCAAACTGTAACCTAAGATTGTGCGCCACCCACAGGCCTCAAAACAGGTGATGTCATGCACCACAAACTCTCAACGTGTATCTCCCTTTCTCCCTTCGCCTTTTTACAACACATGCTACCACTTCTCATTTACGTAATGGTGCTGGGAACTGCGTCACTCTCACAGTTCTGATACACCACGTGTGCATAATGAGTGTGTTTATCCCGAGTGTGTTTTTGTATGCTTGTGTGTAAGAGAGAACATCTGTGTTGGGCTGATGAAGTCACTGAATTCATGTACTGTACATGTGTGTGTATGCGTGTGCACTGGTGACGCCACCGTGTTTTGGCATGTTTGCTTTCAAAGGCTGTTGCAGTGTATTTTATATTTTGTGTTTTAGTTACTGTGTCTCGTTTTGGTTGAGTAGACAGAGAGCAGTCAGAAAAAAAAACGTATCTCCGGGTCTTAAGGTTGTTTGCTGAAGTCACTGGCCAGGTTTATGACAGTCCATTTTAACGCTCGATTAACAGGTCCAACACAGGCCAGCCGGCTCTGGTTAGCCAGCCCCAGTGATTTAAGGACATTCTCCTCTCTCTGGGAACTGCACACAAAGCTACGCGGTACTCTTCTCATCACTGAGCCCATTATAGGGTAACATTAATCACTTAACTTTATGGATGTCATAGATTCTGTTGTCAAAGGCTTATCCATGTCATTATACATACACACATCCTGGTCTTTTGAAGCCCCTTCAGACAAAAGCATTGACATGGTTTAGAAACATGTAAGCTGCTGGCTCTAGCTCACGACACGGCAATAAGTGAATCAGTTCCATTAAAGCTAAATCACAAGGCAAGGGAAGTATTTTTATGGCACATTTCATACACATTTTAAAGGGATTACGTAAAGCATAAAATATATTAAAAAAGAAATACAGCAGCCATTTACGTTAAGCACACTGCTAAAGTAAATACTTGGAGACAGGTATTTACCGTTATGAATATATAAAGAAGAAGTCAGCATCTATTCTCTTCATGACTTATTCAGGCTCCTTCAGATTCCAGATTGTATTCACCAGAAGCAAATATGAAATCTGTTATGTTTTATTGAATCCTGCAAGGTAATAGGTAATAATGTATCAAGACAAAAGCTGAAAAGAAAACTGATCAGTGCCTGTGTTTTTTCAGGTGTAACAGACATAGTCTTTATCAGTTAAAAAGACAGTGTATACATGTACAGTACTGTATATAACCCACTATAAGTACTTAGTTTGACCAGAACCCATTAAACTAAATACGTGTAAACAAAGATGTTTGTAAGGGATAATGTGGGCCCATTATACTGAGAGTTAGTTTGAAATTTTGATATCTAACTTACAAAATAAGCACACACAAGTTGATGTTTAAAAGTTTGGCACTGATCATGTGAAGGACATGCTGTATTTATTACCGGTAATGCAATTTGACCAACTTCTTAGAAGCAGAAATAGAAGCTAAAGTTTGTTTTTATGATCTTAATTCACTGCGTTAGTAGACTTGTGCATTCTCTTTTATGCTAAAAAATCTGTTAAAACCATAACTGTGATTTCAGATGTTGATCTTTTTTTTCTTTGTGTTTCAGCAGGGAGGCACAGGTTAGCACCTAAGAATTGGGACAGAGACAACAAAAGGCTGGAAGGAACAATTTGCAAATAATTAGGTTAATTGGCAACAGGTCAGTAACATAATTGGGTATAAAAAGAACATTTCAGAAGACTTTAAGTGTCACGTCATCTGCAGTGCAAAATACCATCATAAGATTCAGAGAATTTGGAGAAATCTCTGTGTGTGAGAAAGAAGGCTGAAAATACTGGACACCCATGATTTTCAGGGCCTTAGACAAGTCACTGCAATGGTTTCAGGAACACTTCCTGAAATTACTGTCTGTAGACAAAATTTAAGCCCTATCAGGCAAAGAAAAAGCAATTTGTGAATATGATCCAGAAAAACCATCATCTTCTCTTGACCATAGATCATTTAAAATGGACTGAGGCAAAGCGGGAAACTGCTCTGTGGTCAGACGAATCAAAACTTTTAATTCTGTTTTGAAAACATGGACATCTCTCTAGTCTTCTGGTCTAAAGAGGAGAGGGACCACCTGTATTGTTATCAGCGTTCAGTTCAAAAGCCTGCATCTCTGAACATATGGGGGTGTATTAGTGCCCATGGATTGGCAGCTAGCACATCTGGAAAGGCACAATTAGTGCTGAGCAGTATATATAGGTTTTAGTGGGACATATGCTTCCATCCAGATTATGTATTTTTCAGAGAAGGCCTTGCATATTTTAGCAAGACAATGTTGAACCACATACTGCATCTAATATAACCGCATGGCTTCATGGTAGAACTGAAAACATCTGGCACATCATGACACAATATATACAACAACAAAAAAACAGGATTGTTGAGCAGATAAAATCCTCTAACAGACAGGAATAGGACACCTGGTCTCCCTACTTCCTAGACGTTAAAAAATGAAAAAACATGGCCCCCTCCAAATATTTTTGAGATGTTTTGCTGCCATCAGATTTAAAATGAGCTAATGTTTTTCTTAATATGGTACATTTTCTTACTTTGACAATTTGATATTTTTCTGTGTTATACGGTGTTTTGAGATTGTCAAATCATTGCATTCTGTTTTTATTTACATTTTTAAAGAGCATCATAGCTTTTTTGGATTTGGGCTTGTATTTCTTTATACGTTTGGGGCAAACAGTAAATTTCCAATGATTCCTTATTTTAAGGACATAAAAAAAAAAAAAAAAAAAAAAAATATATATATATATATATATATATATATATATATATATATATATATACATATATTTATTTATTTATTATTTTTTTTTTTTAAACTAAAAAAGAGAAATCTGTTTCCTTTTGTTCTACTTGTGTGGTTTGTATATTGTGTTTATAACGTATGTATATGTGCCAAGATTAGACTGATTTTTGATACCACTCCGCAGTCAGTGCGGCTGTGATACCAACAGGTAGGCAGGTCGTGACGTATGCCACCAGCCACCCCTCCTCCTCCTCCTCCCACCGCCCCGCCTGCCTCCCAGCTGCGTCCGCCGCTGTCCTGTCTGGCCGCCCGGTGTCTGCTCCGCTGCTCCGCGCTCTGCCCCGTTCCTATCCCCGGACCCGAAACCTCTGCCTCCTCGTTCACCACCCCGGCTCCTGGACCCCCTCCCCCCCCTCTCTGCCCGGTGAATGCACCAGCGCCGTGAACATGACGGGCATCGCCGCCGCTTCGTTCTTCTCCAATTCCTGCAGGTTCGGGGGCTGCGGACTCCAGTTCGAGTCTCTCGCCGAGCTCATCGTCCACATCGAGGACAATCACATCGGTGAGTGGAGCCAGCGGGGGAGAGGGAACTAGACAGCTAGCTGGTATTAGCTAGCCCCCCCCTCCCCTCCCCTCTAGCTAGCTAGCTAAACGCAGATAGGCTCAGCTCTGCATTCCGCTATTCCTGCTTCTTGCTCTCTGTCGAGGCTCGCCGGAGAGGGAGTTATTTATCAACTTTTATATCTGGAAAATAAACTATGCTTTCTGAGATGTTGGGGCCGACTCGTCTGATTAGGAGTCAGCTACAGCAGTTACCTTTGCAGCGGTAACTCGACTAGGAGGGCCGCGTAGGTCTCATAGGTGAAACTAGCATCCCGACCAGACAGCGGTTTCACAGCTAGCGTTGCTGAGCACTGTTTACATTTCCAGGCCTGACGCAGTGCAGCCGTGGCTTTTCTTCATACCGCTTGTGCATTTGAGCTGCCGAAAACTCTTGACTGTCACATTTCTGAAAGCGTCACTCCCCCGTGGCTTTTCTGTTATTTTGGTGTCTAATTCCCACCGGCACTCCATCAGCTGAAGTTGTAGCAGACATGCAAGGATATAATCAGATTTTCTTCCACAAGTACAAGCGCCGACTTGTTGCACCGCTTATTAGATTTTGGTCTGACAGTAAACACTCTGATGACTGCCCCCTGGCACGTATAAATACAATCGTAATCAGTTTGCCCACCATTTAACATAAGAGGCACAGAAAAAGTTGCAGGGTAAACACTCTGGATTATAAAGAGGCATGTATTTATTTAATTAAGTGGTAATTGGTGCAATTAGTAACTTCTATTATAGCAGCATTGTATGTGGATTCTCAAAAATGGGGGAAAATAGAGCTGGTGTAGGTGCATTTTTGAGCTGTTAAATAAAAATACCTGTCTTTGCGTGCACAATAATTAAAATCTAAGTAAATTATGTGAATTCTTGATAAGGGAGTGCTTTCCTCCTATTGCCTCAAGGTAGCAGAGAAAAGCATGCAGATTTAAAGAACAGAATAAACTGTCACTTCCAACTAAACACACAATAACAGTGTGTTAGATTAAACTATGATCCACCATAACAAATAAGACTAGAGATGCATTTACGCATCTCTGAATCACTCAGTAATCTGATGTGGGCTAATCATTATTTGTGGGGAGTATCCATCCTCATGAGGCTATGTGAAGGGGGGGAGCGAGGGGTTTACATAGATGCTTCATTGAGCCAGTCTCCATGGCAACTGGCGGTCCCTAAAGGGGTTAGGGGCAGTGTATTTGGCTGAGTTATTGCACACCTGCTGTCTCACTGACAAAGAGTGCTGTCGAGCAACCAGCTGTGTTGAGGACACCCAACGTGATGTCGCGTCACGTGGAGAACAGGACTGATAAACACAAGTGATGTAGTTGGTGTGGTGTTTGCTGGTGGGGAGACGGAGGAGCAGGGTGGGCTGCTCTTCATCTTACCCATATGCTCCATGGATCTCTTCCAAATAAACCCAAGGGTGGAAGAAATCAAAACGTGATTTTTCACCTTGTCCCCACAGAAATGCAGGGATTAATATTGCTTCCTCAGTTCAACAACCCAAACACCACAGACACTGAGTGATGTATGCCCCATCTGGCTCTTAGCCTGACCTTTGACTCTAACTGTCAGATGAACAGAATAGCGGTTTACCAGTCAAATATTCTGGATTAATGAATTGCCCCTCTCCTGGCTTTATAGCACGGTTGGTTATCAGGGGCGGCACAGACATAAAGAGTCTAATCAATACTGCTTTCAGATCAGTTACCATAGGGTCTAGAGTGACACATGGAGAGGATTGAGAGGGGGCGGGGAGGCAAGTGACATTTGGTTTTGACTTCCTTTTCGGTTGTGAATTAGTGCAGTGGCATGTGATCAATAATCAATCAAAGGATCAGCTAATTTGAAGCTTGAGATATGAGATGCTAGTAGTTGTAAAAAGTGAGTCAGCGGGACTTAAGTCAGGTGTGGAGAAATCAGTGTACGTCTCTGCTGGAAACAGTTAGTTTTTGCTGCAGGCTGTGCTGCCCTCTTGTGGTAGGGCATCTAATGTGCTACACGACCAGAAAACTCCCAAATTTCTGCCTTGTGTTTGGACTCCTGTTCTAATCCGTTATCTTCTATATCGTTTTTTTTATTTGGACTTCTGCCTTGTCTGACACATAATAGCTGGCAGCAAGCAGACCAGATGAGTGTGTCGTGATCCCATCTGTGAGAAACCTAGGAAACGTGTGGATCTACAACACTGATCTCATCCTAAAGGGCAGGAGCCTACCAATGGCATGCCCACACTGTTTAGATTACAGCCGAATGCAATAAGGAAGTGGGGTTAGGTGCACTGTGTTTAGTGTGGTAGTTTTGTTGTGCTGGGAGTGTAGGTAAGGTCTGAGGAATGCAATGATGTCAGGCTTCTCTGCCTGCGTGCACGACGGCAGCAATGTTCTCACCTGCACAAGCACGTACCTGCCCCTTACCTCAGCAAAAAGGACAGGGAGGGGGGAGGCAGGTAGAGATTAAAAGCAGGGAAAGAGATTTAAAAGAGAAGGTTATGAAAGTCAAAACACGGGTGTGAGCTGAGTACAGGGAAATCCCAAAAGATATCACCTTTGCTTGGACAGACTTTACTTGAATCCTTGTTTTTCTTCTGCATTCGGAGTTAAAGGTTGAGCTGAAACTACGGCCTTGTAACATGATGTAAACTCTGCTGAAGAATGCTGATCGTTAGTTTGCAGTGATTTTTTTTAAACTTGTTGCTTTTCGATTACAGGGATAATTTTGTGGGTACGATTGGCAAACCACTAGAATTTATTTTTTGCATTTCTTTCTTTGTGATGTTGTTTACAGGGAGACAGCATGTTTGAGGATGTGTAGATTATTCTGTTTTACTATGTAAGTTAAAGCTGAATATGTTAGATATTAGGGCTGGGCCATATTATACCGTTCACGGTAATACCGGTACAATGCTAGGCAACGATAAGAAAATGAAATATCGTGCATGCGCAGTGCCGAAAAAGCACGGCGGTAACGGAGAATGAGAATGGAGAAAGCAGATTGTTGAGTGAAACGGGTGAACCAGAATTAGTTTGTAAAAATGGTGCAACTTAACTGGTTTGGTGTTTGTCTGTCAGATACACAACAAAGCACATTTTTTTGTAGAATATGCAAGCAGGCCATCGTTATTGCCGTATTTGTCAGACTAAGGTGCTCGTAAATCTGGGAGTAGTCTGGGAGTAGTCTGGGTCCTAAACTCCGTCCTTTAAGGTCCCGAAGTCAAACGAACATCACTGAGAGTTAAAAACTGTCTAAATTCTTCCATCTTTAATAAAATGATCAGCGTTGCTGCTTTACCAGGTGTAACTATGATGTTTAACATCCAGGCATCCATGAAAACGGAATTCATTACATTTAACGGAGTTAGAAGTTAGCGGAAGTTAGCTCGCTAGTTTCGCTAGTTACCTAAGCATGATATAGCATGTTCTGACTGAGAGATTTCTGAGAAAAAAAAAAAAAATCAAACGTACAGCTCTGCTATCACTTCCAACATAAATGAAGACAGGAAGCTACACAGCAGTGACGTTTGTAGGGTTACTGAAGTTGGGCTAGCTGGTGTTTAATGCTGTGCTACGTGATCGCTAGCGACACAGCTATGTTAGCATAACATAAAGAAAAAGTTAACGTGAAGGTTCCTGATGGTTAGAGACAAATGCAATCGCATGGCAGGATGCTGTAAACCAAACTTCAGTCAGGAGAACAACTGAGATAATCCATCCACAATACAAGGTTAGTCATTAATATACTGCAACAACATAGGAATAGAGCAGCTGTGGTAGAATACAGCATTAATGAATCAATGGTACAGAAGTGGAGGAAGCAAGAAGAATAAGTTGAATAAAGTTTGATTTATCTGACTGCTTTGTTTCGCTTAATGTGCCTTATAATCCCGTGCACCTTATGGTCCGAAAAATACATATTTGAAAGCACCTCTTTTTAACTTCAGTGGATATTATACATAGTTATGCTCAGGATATGTCAGCCCATTTCTACTGGAAATGCCTTTTGGTTAAACTTTCAGCAAGGAATTTACTTTTACACTGTTAAATGTTTATATAGCTTTAATGCACATAAAAAAACAGCTGCTTGTTTAAGTAAAATAAATGGATGGGGGTTTTTTGCGCTAGTAAAGTCCTGGAGTTGTATTTTGTCTCGCAGAAATTATATCGTCAGTTATAACGTTATCGCAAATTTTCAAATATATATCGTGATATATATTTTTGGCCATATTGCCCTGCTCTATTAGATATAACAACATTTTTACCAGTAAGTCACGTGCTGAAAAGGTAACCAATAAGTCGATTATTTTTACAATTATTTTTCATTTTTATTTTACATTGTAATTATTTTTTGGACAATGTTTTTGTATTAGACTGATCATTTCAGCTCTATGTATATGTGATTTATATATGCATTAAAAGAAGGATTTCAGCTGTTTGTTCTTGCTTTAGTTGTCAGGTTGTTTCCCATCTCGCTCCTGTCAGAGGGTTGAGAAGGGAAGGGGTGCATGTTTGTGCATGTGAGAGGCTGTGCTCACTATACTTCCTGTATGACCTGTCAGGGTGTAGCGAAGCAGTTATTGGACTGGCATCCCAAACTGGAAACTGCAGACCCTCTCTTTTGCTTCACACACACACAGTCACACACACTGTCTTTCGGAAGTCGCACGATCTGAGCGCCCCACCAAGCACTGGGAAGCATAATTACAGAGGAGTTTGCCTTTCCCTCCACCCATATGCCCCCTCTCTTTGCTCCCACTCCTCCTCCTCGCCTCTCTTCTCCCTCCATCCGGTTGCCTGCTGCTTTAGAAACACGTTAAAATGCTCTCAGAGGCTTAATTAGCAGGCTGCATAACAAGCCATGCATTCTTGGTCTGGTTTCAGCACATGCACACATGTAAAGAGACACATACACAGACCTCTCTACACAATGGGCTTGTGCATGTGGACACATGCAGACAGAGTACATTCAGCAGGTGGCAGCAGTGTGCCGCTTGTGAGAGATGGATGTGTGGGTTGTGAAATGAGTGGCTGCAGATTGGGCACAGATATTAATAACTAAAGTGTTTCCACACTGGTGATACTTTGAAACAAAACAGATAAGGAAAACATGTACTGAATTACAAATATGCACATGCATGTACATTAGCCTGCTAAAATACTGTACTGTAAATTTGAAATTGGCAGCTTTGAGGTTCAGTTAGCAAATATATATACGTGTGTGTGTGTATGTATGTATGTAGCTTACTGGGTGTACATATGCAGGTCTTCTTCTGGCCACAGCAGCAGGATCAACAGCATGCTCACTTTCTGTCTAGCTCGGCGAGTGGAAGTTGTAAAACCGGCTAACATTTACTGCAGTTCTCGCTATCCGCACCTGGCTAACCCCATTTCCACCAACACCCCTCCCCCTTCTCTACACACACTTACCTCATCCACAATCCTCAGCACCTTGAACATCCCAAGATATTAATTCTGGCATTCTTTCCTCACATTTTTGCCATTCTCACATTAAATTGCCTTCAGCTGATGTTTCTTTTACAGTTAATCCTTTGAGTCAGTCTTATCCTGCTATGTAGCTGGAAAAAATGTGGAATTAACAGAATTTCTGCATTGATTACTCATAAAATGTGGCCTAATCTGCATCTTTAGAAAAAAGTTACAGTTATGGACCTCAATAATCTGACTAAACTAAAACCACACAGTTGTGGTTTTCCTGTCTTAATTGAACACATTGAGTGATCACTCACAGTATCGGCTAATAAAAGTAAGTGAGCTTTTGAATTTAGTCACTCGTAGAAGGAGCAACAGTAGCTGCCGACACAGTGAAGAGGGCCCATATAAAACTCTTGATTGGACACTCTTCAGGTTAGCCACAGCATCTCAATTGGATTAAGGTCACTGTCTTGGTCATTAAAACACTTAATTCTTACTTTGTATCCTTTGGGTTATTATGTTGTTGCCACCCTCCTAAGCCTCAGTTCACGGACTGCTACCCTGACACTCTACTGTGTAATGTTTTGATACAGTGTTCAATGTATTGTTCCTTTAATGATTGGCATCAAGGCTGTGAGGTGGCAAAGCAGCCGCAAACCACGATGCTTCCTCCTGCTTGCAGTTTGTTTGCCTACAAGATATTGCTGACTTTTCTTCTGCTTCATGTGCCGGTTTTTTGAAGGGGGCGTGGAGAGGTGGAAGTCCTGGTATTAAGTAATTTTTTCTAGTGAAGATGAACGAACATTTTAGCAAGACTTCTGCAGGTGTTTTGTTGTAACCCTTTGGTCTTGTTTTCACCTCTTTCAGATGTGTGCTGTGGTTTGATATTTGCAAGACATGCTGTCAGCTTTGTGCATCTCTGTACTGCTTTTTCTTGCAGTCACAGAATGGTTCAGACCTGATTGTAACATCTACTCTTACCAGTAAAGGTTCATAAAGAGATACAATTAAAATGAAGCAGAACTGAGTTCAGGTCATTGCTGCAGCCCCCTATAGTAATCCTAGTTTCTTATATAGGCCCTTAGGAACATTATTTGTCCACCTCTGGTTCAGACTAGCCAGTCATTCTTGAGATGAGCAGCCTACATGAGGCTTTTCATGCATGTCTTTAAAGGAAGTGCTACAGCTGCATCCCAGACTTCCAATCCCATGTCATTAATTGGAACACCTGACTTCCAGTAGCTTTTGGAGAATTTGGTAGTGTTTTTCTAGCCTGGACTGTGAGTAATTACTCAGTGTGTTCAATAAAAGCACGGAAAGTGCAAGTTTTTGTTTGTTGTTAGCAGAATCTGACCAGTGTAAGATTTTTGGGAGTGATATCTATAAAAGAAATCTGTTATTACAATATATTAGCTGAACATATTTGCCTAACATTTGTTATGTGTAGTTATTTATTTACTACACAACCTCAACACACAGAACATGGTTGAAGAGCCTTTCTTCAGTCCCATCTTTATTTTTCACATTTATTGGCCATTATAAACGCTGATACCAATAGACGGACACACAGATAACACTGGCTAATCATATGGGCTTGGCTCTTGTTTTGATTTCAGTCAGATTTTTGTTTGTTTTCAATTAGGACAGAGGGAAAAATCAGTAGCATTGAAGTCCTGGTAATATGAGGATATTCACAAACTTTTTCTTGCAACTGTATACGTTTGACTCTGATGGACTATTTTAAAAAGATCACACTAATTAGGTTTCTTTCTATCACCTCCCCAGATGTGTTTTGTTCTGTGTTTTAAGTTTGTGAAGTAATGTGAAGATGCCACTGTGGACTCTGTGGGAATCTTTTAGATTAAAACCCCCCCAAAACAAAACAGGTTATAAATATTCTAATCCAAACTCATTTGTCATTCCTGTCATCTTTTTGCTTAATCTCAGTGCATATATAGATTTTGTTTTAGCAGATTTTCCCCGTTGTTGTCTAGTCTACTCAGTGGTTTCCAAAAGGTTATTAAAAGATGCAGATAGCTCTCACTAAAACATGTCTCGTGACTCAGGGATGTAGGTTTAGCTGTGTGTATGTGTGTGTGTTTGTGCACAATTATGCATGCGCAGGAAGCTCTGGTCTCTACATCTGAGCAGCAGGTAGGATTATTAAGTCTCAGCTATAAAAGACTGTCAGAGACCACCTCTGCGGACCACCTGGGTATATAATCTTGCTACCCTTTTCCCCCTTTGCCTAGTCTTTTTATTTTGAAAGTCACATATATAGCACTATGTTTTGCATGGGAGACCAGTTGAAGTGGGCAAGTTTCTTTTTTCTGGGTTGTTTTCTTGTTTGCTGGTCTCCTTAGTGTTCCTCCTCCCGCACGGTGGGAAGTCTGCATTCTTTGTTTAATTATGAGGTGTGAAAGCCTGAAAACTGAAGGGCTGAGAAGGCCAACACACCACAGTTGGAAGCATCCAGGGGTGTGTTGTTAATTTTTGCACAGAGATGATCTAGTCCTTGAATCTAAATTGAAATACATCTGCTAGCTATTACATATGTTGCTGCAATTATGCCTGCTAGTGCACACACTCACGCAGACATAGATGGCTTGGCTTAAATGTACTGTTTTTTTAAGCTCCTTCTGAACATTCCCAGATTGAACACTTGATGGCACTGGTAGTTCACATATGTAACCCACCCTTGCTTCTGTTTTCCCGGGGTGTGAGATGGGACTTTGAAGTACACACTGCTTGCCTCAGGCAGTGGAAGTTGCCGACTGTAGCGTTACTGACTTAGCAAGTCATCTGGAAAAAGCCTGTATGTACTCCTCAGCTCATACAGTGTGTACATTCATCACAGCCGCCTTTACTCTAAAGTAATTTTTTTCTTTTTGTAACCACATCCTCCCCCCGGCAACGATTAAGTGGTCTTGGGTCACTTCAGCGAAGGCATTGGTTGTAAATTAGATAGGGCTTGGTTCTGCTGTAATAACGTGCCGTTTATGAAAGTATCTGAAATGTATCTGCAGGGTGCCACACATTGAGACTAATACAGTGAACGCAGTGTGAGACATATCTAGTAATCTATCAGCCTGTCTGGCAGAAAGAATACATGTGTGAGTCAGCTACATACTTAGAGTATTCACAGAACATTTTCCCTCCACAGGGAGTGGTGATTAATCTGAACGTCTCCTTCTCTCGCAGACACAGATCCGAGGGTCTTGGAGAAGCAGGAGCAACAGCAGCCCACCTATCTGGCCCTAAGCTACATCAACAGGTAAGGCACACACAATCGTACACATTCACACACGCTCAAAAGCATCCGTCTACAGAGGGCACCATTGTTCCACCAGTGAAAGTTAACATGCGTGTGAGTGTGTGTATATGTGGCTTGCGGAGAACATCTCCAATGACTGACTTTTCCCATACCCACAGCAGTGACTCATCCACAGACCAGCACAGAAAACCACACAAGACAATCACTTTTGACTCCCTGTGCAGCCAGAGGATTACAGCATGTGTGTGTTTGTGTGTGGTGAACCGATGTGTCACGTCCCACTAAATGCCTCGTTAAATCCCTACAAGATGTAACACTGAGAGAGATAATGGTGGAATGAAAGAGAGAGGTTTGTTTTCTGTGATAATTGTTCAAGTGGCGAGGCTATAAATGTCATTTGTATTTACTGTACATGTTTTGACAGAATATTTAAGGGAGGAGTTCACTCAGCAGCAAGGCCCTGTCTTCTCACACAAATGGACATTTTTCTCATAGCAACAGTGGAGCACAGCTTAACGCCACATGTTAGAAAACCAAATTAGGATATGAATCACAATTTATGAAAAGGATAATAAATAATAAATTAACAGGGTTTTATTAAAGCAGCGATACTTCTGCAGTCAACAGAGGGTACGAGGACAGATTAGCCAAACTTATAAGTAAATAAAAAAATAACATTTAAATAAACAGTTAGCAGCTAAAAAACACCGTGCAAAGACAGCTAAAAGAATACATATATTATTAAAACTGTAACAAAAAACCTAAACTGTGAAACAATATTTGAAATTGCTAATAACTAGATAAACTTATTAGCTAAGACTTTTGAAACTGTATACCATTTGAATAAGGATTTTAATTTGATTGCTAATAGTATGGATATAGTAGTATAATAGTATAAACATTTAAACAGTTAGCATTACTAAATAAATTGCGACAAAATAAGCTGAAGTTGGGAGTTAAGAGCTAAAAGTGAGGCTTTAAATTGAATCTTGTAGCTAAAAGCATGGATTTCCCACTGCAATGACTAGCTAATGGCAAGATAAACCGTTCAAGAAATCTAAACTAGCTAAAAGTCAGTCATTAGCTAAACATAATACAGAGGTGAAATGTTGAAAAAAGCTGGACAGTATTGGCTGAAAATGTGTCTATCAGCTGAAAATCTTACCCAAAAGTATAGATTCACACGTGCAACTAAATGGAGTGGGAAAACTGTTGAAAGTGGTCAGTGTACTTAATTAATAGCTGATAAACAGAGTTGTAGCTAAAAGTTGTAGATGAAGGATTAAAATAGGCTACATCATTAGATCAATAGTGGATCCGTGGCTGTACATCAGTTTAAAAAGTAAGAGAACTACTGTTTTAATTTATAATTTCATGTAATCACAAGCAAAATCTAAGTAGTTACAGTTGCAGAGGCCAGTGGCAGCCACTAGTTGGTAGGGTTTGTGTCATCCATGCAAACCACAGGCAACAGTTGCAATCTGCTAGTGACCAAAGCAATCAGTATGTTCTTGGTGCCGTACTGTAGCATGTTTGCTGTCTCTAAACCTCTGTCGCTGTAGCCTTAGCAGGGAAAAGGCAAAACTACAACAATTACCGAAGTTATAATAAACTTTCAGTTAATTACCTTTCAAATTAAGAGGTCAAAGTTATAGAAAAAACCCAAAAAAACCAACCCAAGTGGATGAAAATGTGTTAGCATTTATTTGAACAACATTGCTTATATTTATAAGGTTTTCAAGTTGATGAGAACACAGCTGTCACATAAGTTTAGTATTACATGCAGGTAGGAGACCTCTCCACTGATTAATAATGAGAAATCGGATAATGCGAACTAATACAATAACTGTGTGACGTCAGGTTCATGACGGATGCAGCACGCCGGGAGCAGGAGACCATAAAGAAGAAGGCCACACCCAAGTTGTCCCTGTCCATCACGGGCGGAGTGTCCAGGAACAGCACGGCCACACCTCCCCGCCACACCAGCGGTAACCTGACGCCTCCCGTCACGCCCCCCATCACCCCTTCCTCCTCATTCCGCAGCAGCACACCTACAGGTATAACCGGTGTGTGTGTGTGTGTGTGTGTGTGTGTGTGTGTGTGTGTGTGTGTGTGTGTGTGTGTGTGTGTGTGTGTGTGTGTGTGTGTTCAAACGTATGATTGAAAGGGAAAAAGATGGATTGCTTATATGTGTGATGGGAAAGGATATGTTGAAACTGACTTAGGCAATTTAACCCTACTGACACAAAGAGAAAAAAACATGGGAAGCATATTCATCAAAGTCAGACAGCGCGCTGAAGAGCGAGTGAAGATATTTGTAATGCAAATGGAATGCAGCTTATTTCATAGCTGTCCAATGGCTCTGCATCTCAAAGTGAAAACTACAAAATACCTGCTAGGAGTGCACAAGCCTGCTCATCTTATATTCAGCAGTGTCTCTGTAAACATTAACCATTATTTTTTTGGATATTTCTGGCCAATTCTCTGCTAATACTTGCTCTTTTGTAAATCATCAGGAAAATCTGCTGTCACAGTGGAAAGCTTGTAACCAACCACTATGTTCCTGTGTGTGTGTGTGTGTGTGTGTGTGTGTGTGTGTGTGTGTGTGTGTGTGTGTGTGTGTGTGTGTGTGTGTGTGTGTGTGTCTTGGGAATGGTGGCTCCTGCAGTGAGCAGACCAGTCAACACTTTGTTAATTACATAGCAGCTGTCACGCTGTGTGTTCGCATGGGGCCGTGTGTTGCACAGCCTAGAAGCAGATGTCCAATTCCAGCCCAAATGGTTCCAAACGTAGTGTTAGGTCTGGGCTTACACATCAGCATGGCTACACACACACACACACACATATATATATGTGCGCGCGCGCACACGCCCCCTTTCAACATGTGCCAGGGTGCCATCCATTTCCTCAAGCTGAGGTGCAGCATTTCCTGTGAGATGGTGGGGGGTCAGTGGGCCTTTATGTCTATGTGTGTGTGTGTGTGTGTTTGTGTGTGCATGCATGTGAGTGGAAAATGTTCTGCACTTAGTAAAGCACTTTTTCCAGGCTGAGCAATGGGGATCACTCCCACTTAATGATCTCTTTCTCAGTGCCAATCCCCACATTTTGACTCACAGGCACACACGGAAGCACATCCCACCATTTCTGGCTTGTGCGTTCCGTGATATGTGGGCTGCTTATGAATCCGAGCAGGGGACAGCACGCAGAGAAATGTGTTAATAAAAAGTCACTTATCGTTTTCTGCTTCTCAAATTCCCAGGGCGTTGCATTCCCGTGGGTATGTCGCTATCCCTGTTTCAGCTGGGTTGACAAGTGTTTTTTTGTTCTGCGTGGCTCCATTATGCCTTTAGGCAGCGAGTATGATGAGGAGGAGGTAGACTACGAGGAGTCGGATAGCGATGAGTCGTGGACCACAGAAAGCGCCATCAGCTCTGAGTCCATCCTCAGCTCCATGTCAATGAACGGGGCCGATGAAAAGCCGTTCGCCTGCCCCGTCCCCGGGTGTAAGAAGAGATACAAGGTAAGGCTGAACCTGAGGGCGGAGCAGGCAGTTCCACGAAGGCATGAGGTTTTACTTCTGAATAAATCCACACTAGAACTTTTGTCTGAGTATCACATGTGTTTGAAAAAGCACATTATAAGATCTGAGGGTGATTAATATTTTCTGCTTCACTTAATTTTTTTTTAATTCATTTTTTTAATAACAGCTGGCAACAAAAAACTCATTCAGCTTGCTCACTATCCAAGCTGCTTAACTAATGGACAGTGTGGGAACATTTCTCCCTAATACCCTGAAGACAAAAACAGCAGCGTGGGAAAAGCGACCTTTGTTGTTGAGGGGCATTCACAGAGGATGAGACTAGCAGTGATATAACAACCAGACACCGCAGGACTTCGGCGAAATTCAGGGACTGATGGTGACGACACTGAAGTATCCATTAGTGATGCAGTGGGCGGGTACATAGTTGAAGTTATCCAACTTTAAAGCGGAGAAAGGAAATTGTTGATTGACAGAAAAATGGTAAAATTAGCATGCAAACATGCTAATATGAAGCAGTCTTAAGGTTTACCTTCCTAGTTTAGTAGTTCAGGATGATAACTTTAACTCCCTACCACTAAACACAAAATAGCAGTTTTGCTGATATCATGTAAATCACTTATATTTCTGGGCGTTTTTAGTCTTTATTGTCTTAGGACAATGTATAGAAGACCACAAAGCTGGGAGAGAGAGAGAACAGGGAAAGACATGCAGTAAGTGGCCTCAGGGTGGATTGGCGAGACATCCATCCCTGCATCTGTCTGTGCACTATTAATAAGCAGTACTGTTCAGATTTTAGTGAAACTTGCACCCAGTAATGGGTCTGCACCCAAATTGTGCTTAAGGTCAAATTCATATTTGCAATTCTCAGTAGATTTTAACTCTGGTGGCTTTATGATATAAGGAGACTCAAAGTATTAAACAGCTGGTGCACATGGGATTTTTCTTTTGTGTACCACATGATAACTGACAACTGATCTGCTACCTATTGTTTTAAAATAAAAAAGGCTAATCGATTGAAATCTACCATGTTTTATCATTGTGAATGAGATAAAGTCAACTCACTGGCGCTACTCTATCATGATGTGTGTAGTAAAAAACGAGAGAGGAAAAACAAATGTTGGATGAAGCCTACGTTTAGTGAAATGTTTCACATTTGTATTTTCGTTGTATTTTCATTGGAATTCTGTCCATAAAATCTGGGATAATGCTCTGGTGTTTTATAGATGCTGTGTGCAATCAAAAGTGGTAATTATAACCCCATTTTTCTTCTTCATCTCTGCATGCGACCACTTTCTTCAGAATGTGAATGGTATCAAATACCACGCCAAGAACGGCCACCGCACACAGATTCGTGTGAGGAAACCCTTCAAGTGTCGCTGTGGCAAAAGCTACAAGACCTCGCAGGGCTTGAGGCACCACACCATCAACTTCCACCCGCCCGTCTCCACCGAGATCCTCCGCAAGATTCAAGGCTAAGAGCCCGCGCTCACACCAATCAACTTCCCCTAAAAAAAAAAAAGAGTCCTGACTTTCCTTTCCCATCCTATGTACACTAAAGGATCAAGTGCATGCTTTAAGTTTTTTTTTTTTTTTTTTTTAAATCATCTTCTTTTTGTGTGTTACGTTAGTATTTTTTTCTATCTATGTTATATCACTTGTATTTTTTTGGGAAACAAAAAAAAAACTATCTTTGTAGTATTTTTATTGATGTACATTTGCACATTCGTATATGCTATCACATTATTTTATTTTCTATCGTTCGACTTACATAAGGTGCTAACTGTAAAAAAAACAACAGAAAGAAAAGACAAAAAACAAAATGATACGAAAGTAAAGAGGAGAAAAGACGGAGACGTGAAACAGGAAGTGCAACCAAGCCCTGCCTTCCTCCTGCTCAGCTCTGAGTGGGATGAAGTTGGCCTCCAGTGCTGATGTAAGCTCAGCGGTTGTTACACTCCCTTTTGAGCTGCAGAGTCCAGCTGAGCTTAGATCTGTGCCTTCACGGTCATTTGTGGGGGTGAAAGCGCTGGAGTTAAGTTATACTTTTAATAGATATATCAATATATAAACAATAGACAGATATGTATGTGTACATAAAAATATATAAAAGTATTCATGAGCATATACATAGTTACTTTATTTTCAAGCTTTATTTTATATATTTTTGTCAGTGTTTTAGATTTCGTGTTCATTTTTATGTATCAGTAAGTGTTCCTTTCATTCCTCATTTGCTGATTGAGCAATTCTGTCACCTCAGAGGTCAAAGGTCAATCAGCTGGCTGACTTTAGGTTCTGAGTTTTTGTTTCTTTGTTTTCCTTACATGTTCTACAGATTAAGAGCTAATGCTCCTTTCAGTTTGACACCGATCTGTGTGTCGTTTGACCATTTTATCACGTGGAGAACGTATTAGAACACGGCCCGATCCGTATCCGCATTAAGCCATCGTTATCTCCAGCGTTTCTTCATTCACAGTGCCAGAGCTGCGTTCCACACGCTTAGCCACAAAAGTGGGTTAAGCGGCACACTGTATTCCAGTTGCCAAGATCTTTGTAGTTGTTTTGTTTTTTCCATGATCGTTGCCAACAGCTCTCCACTGCCAAACATTGACCATACCATGTGCCTGATGAGGGGATGAGGAGAGAGGGAGGGGGAGGGGGGGAGGAAAGGAAGGTGGATGGGAAGAGTGTTGTAATATTTCCACCCCGGAGGTCGCCCCAGACTTGTGGCAATTATTTTCTTGTACGTCGCACCTCCAAAAAGAAGAAAAAGAAAAAAGTCACGGGAATGAATGGATGTACACGAGAAGAATGTTTTTCACGCATGTTTCTGTGTCGTGTGGAGACGTGTGAAAGAAGAAGGTGGATTTTGTATTTGAAAGAGATTACCATCTACGTGTCGTTTTTGTGCGTGTGTGTTTTAGACAAAAGCATTCCAGTCCATTGTGTGTTCGCGAGAGTGTGAGTGGTGTGTGTTTTCAGCAGTATCCAAGTCATCAGCCTAGAGAGTATTACTGTAATCTGTGTCTCATTGCTCGGATGTGTCATGTTTCTGTGCCTGGCTGCTGGTTCAACTCCTATGGAGCAGGGTGGTTGGCTGGCTTGTTGCTCCTGACTGGGATTTCATCATTCCGAGTGAGAGCGCAGTGCTTCAACTCGCCAAGACACATTTGTTCATTATATCATCATTTCCCTCATTGTACAAAAAAAGTTTAGATTCTGCTCAAGGCTTGCAGCATGAGCCCCCCGTTCATTTGATAGGTACAGTGATCTCCGACATGCACACACCGTCCTGTCCTCCAGTTTGGCTATAGGGATTTTTACTTACACAATATTGTTAAAAGGCAGACTGCAGGATCGCCACATACCCTCAGCGAGTGTGCTACTACATAAGCACAAATCCATGCCTATTTTAAACCACCTGGAACCTGGATCTGTAAAATCCTGGCACCAGGTTACGAGGACATCTGTGGAGCTGCTAGCCTGAGATGATGATAGAAGACACTTCAGTCCGGCCTTTGAGCGTAGGAGAGAAGGTTCTCTGCGGGGACAGACTGAAAGTTGAGCTGTCAAGCACTCGTAAAAACAAAACCCATCCTCAGCTTCAGACTCGGGAGGGCCACTCGCACATATGGGAGAGGAGAAACGGAGGGTGTGTGCTGGAGGGGAGATGAGGGAGGAACTTCAATATACCGTGTACAGTGAATGTATTGTAACGTGCATCTGTTGTCAAGTGCTTTTAAATTATATTTTCGTATGTAACGTGGAGACTGATGTTTCCTTTTTTTGTACGGGGGTACAACAGGTTCTGAGAAGAGTGACTTGTAAATGATGTCAACCTGTCTTTCTATATAAAAGAGAAGCTGCTTAAATGTAAACAGGAAACGACTGAGAAAAAAAAAAGCAAAATAAAGTAAAAAAGCTCCACATCTCAGACTCGTGTTCATTACTTATTCAGCTCAGAAATGAAGAACAAAGCATCAAAATGCATTTAGACAAGCTGACTTTATTCATAAAGATCTTTGCAGCACCACTTAAACCATTCTCACATGAAAAGGCCTGCATCGGACACGTGACATACATACACAGGTTTGTCTTGTGATGACTGGACATGTGCGTTTCTTTCCTTTTTCTTTTTTTTTTAAAAAGCCTGGTTACAACACGCATAATGACTGAAATAAACAAGCGGTGGTGAGGAAGCCCCGTGAAGACGCACATAAACGACATTCAGTCATGAGGGCTAACAGACTGTGACTGTAAAACATGAAAGTACGTAACAAGTCTAACCCCGTGTCCGGCAGCCAGTTTAGCCAAAAACGAGGTTCATTATCTCCTAAGCCCAGCTTCGTACGGCCGACCTAAGATCAAGAAAGTGCACGCCAGGAAGTAAAACATCATTGGTCCTGTCTTCTTTTAAATATGAGGGAGGTAACGATAAGGGGAGGCGGGTTCACGACGTAATTCACAGGTATCGCCACAATTTATATTTCTTTTCATTTATGTACAGTACATTCAGAATAAAGCCTTATTTAGTGCAGATACATGAAAATGTAGTGCTGTTTTCTTTTGTGTTTAAACCATCTCATACGTACAATATTTCATCTCCACCACACAGTTCTTCACTTTTTATGTACACGCACAGGCGACTCTTTTAAGATGTCACATATTCATATTCACTTTGCATTTATGCTCTTATCTCTCGCGTCTTGCGAAGCATCATACTCTGAGGACAAATAAAGGACGACTCACTGCCTTGGATGATTTCTCACTTGGTGTATGCATGTTTGGAGAAGTTAAAAGAACAGGGACGTTTAGGATGCTTTCCCTCGGAGTCCCAGTTCAGCTTTGTGTCTGTGAATTGTTTTGGAACACAAAATATATATATTTGTGCATTTAATCCCTTGAAGGAGAAAGATGCTAGAAAAGCAAAGGATTGTGGCACTATTCCTGAATGTTAATGATTGTATGTTAACGTGAAAGCTGCTAAATAACTTGGGAGGACTAGCCGCCTAAGTACAAACTCTGCTTCCTTTCAGAAGTAGACTACATTCTCTTAAACGTTCCAAACAAAAAGGAAAAAAAAAAAAAACCCCCAGAAAAATCACAACAAAAGTGCAAATGATTGTATGTTAACAAGATAAATCAACCAAACCCGAGTCAAAATCAACTAATAGCGACACATATTTACCCATACAGTATGCCGGAACCCCCTCCCCTTCATTCGATTTGCTCAAAGTTGAGGACGTGGCCGTCAAAGTGCGTGAGGACGTGCCGCTCGAAGAGCTGCTGCTGACAGTTGAGCGGGAACTGCTCGGAGCAGACGGGGCACACCTTCCAGTGGCTCTGGACGTGCTGCTCGAAGCTGCGCTGCTCAAAGTGCGGCGGGAAGATCACCTCGCACAGCGGGCAGCGCTTGTGAACGTCACTACTGCGGAAGGGGATGAGGGGAAAATGGATGAGGTCGGGGGTTGGTGGAAGGGGTGATGGATAGATGAGAGAGACAAAAAATTGAAAAAGAAATGTGAGTTTCCGTGTGGATCATTGTAATGGAGTAGGCCTCTTTTGCTCACAGACCAGATTATGACTAAATAATGAAAGCCAGAGACGTGCGCCTCTTGAAAAGCAGCTGTTGAGTCACTTGCAATAAGCAACTGTGTTACCCCCCCTGCAGGGTAATTATTGGCTCTGTGCGCTACTCTTCCCGTAAGAGCAGAAACAGATAAATTAATTCTGTCTTCATGTGATCCTCTATGTTCATAAGGAAGAAATCTCTGACTGTGTCATTTAGCATGTTATGTCATATATACTGGGGTTCAAAATGACGAGGTCTTACTTGGAGCAGTTTAAGTTCTGGAGAGAAAATGAATCAATGGCTACTTTGATACAAATCTTTTTTTTTCCAAGGCAAAAACTCCCAACAAAGCAGCTGTCTGTGCATCTGTTTTTACTGATGCTCTTGTGCGTTACTTTGTTTCATTCTTTATGTGTCGTGTCTTCTAGGACACCTTGTGTTGAAAATGAATGTCCTACCTGGAGTCAAAGCAGAAGCTGCTCCTGGTTTCACTGCGTCTGTTGGGCTGATGATCACAGGACTGCTGAGCCCCATCTCCCACCTTTGGCACACACACACACAAAAAGAAAATTTCCACTATTTGCTCACAGATCTGAATGCTTTAATGAACACCACCTCCAAAGACAATTACAGGAAAAAGGAGTGCGACTAAAGTAAATGAGGCGTGTGTTAGTAAACTATGTGTACCTACGTTTCTATTACATGACAGTAAACAAGGATGCCCCATTATCCGACAGTCTCTAACTCATCTTCTGCCTGTCCTTATGCAAAACCTCCTCTAATTACTCTCCCCAGCTCTTGTTATCTTCATCTCTCTTGAGCTCTGAAGGAGTGACACTAATTAGAGCTTCATGCAAATGAGTTCAAAGCACCGTCTTTTAAGGCCAAGCTGCATTTCCCTTCGTTTAGCGAGGGAGAAATCCTCCAGAGACGGAGAAGGGTGAAGTAAACGCGGGATTATCGTGGCAACAACAAAAAGCCAGTGTAGGAGAGCAACGGCTGGGATCGCATCACAGTGATTTAAAATATCCCTCAAAAGTTATGTAGAGAGGTCAATTAATGCTGCCAATCATGGTTTTGTATTTATTCAGAAATACAATGCATTATTTATATATAACAACACTACATACACTAAATATAAAATTTTAGCCAACAATAGGTTTTTCAGTTTTGAGCTAGATACACCGCTACTCACATTTTGTGGCTCCTCTGGTGGATGCTCGAGGGTCTCGGGGGGACTTGTGCTACGGGAGGGTTGGATGCAGACCACCTCTCGATCCCAGCCTGGTGCTCCCGGACCCGGGCTAGACGGTGAGATCGGAGGTGCGCAGGGAGGGGTGCAGGATGGAGCCTCAGGTGGGGGACGGGACACGTGCTCAGGGGAAAGTGCAACATCCCCCCGATCTAAAAAGATTAACACATTAAAGCAGCAGGGGAGCAGCAGGGACACAGAGTGCGAGTAAATCATTTCAGTTTCTGACCCGACCTCTTGTGGTGTCGGTGGAGTAAGGATTGCCGTACTGCAGCTCAGCGGGCCTCTGCGGCACCAGCGGCGGAGGGGAGGGATGCTGGGGGTAGGGCAGAGGGTAGCGCAGCACCATTGGCTGCCGGACCTCAGCACCCTGAACAGCAACCTCCTGCTCCCTCTGCCTGGACATGTAACGCTGCAACTGCTACAGAAGAGATGCGAGAGAGCTTTACACTTTACACTTCACGGCCACACCTCATTTAAAAAGTCCTGGATATCCTCCTGATGCTATAAGCGCAGAACCGCAGTCAGTCTCAGTTTTATAAGTCATCAGTTAACATTTCAGCAGAACCTTTCTCACAGTTGGTGAGTGCGTTCATCTTAAGAGTTAAGTTTCCCGTCTACATTGTTTCTGCCCTTTGTGATTATATCTGAAGCAAGCGCATTAGTACCCTACTCATTACTGTAATGGGTGTCAGACTCTGGCTCCCTCTGCTCTGGCTTTGCTGATAGAAGCACTCACCCTCTCCCTTTCTTTGTAACTCCTTCCTTACTCTCCCTATTCCTCCCTGATCTCCTCTCTTTATGACTTCATTAGTGCGCTGCTATCAGGTTTAACATTTAAACCAGGGTTGGGAAGGTGAAACAGACACGTTGTGTGGCATTTGCACCATCTAATGGCACTGTACCAGTGGGCGAAAGAAGCAAGTATAGATGTATTAATTAGAGGAGAGTGGGGAGTGTTGAGTAAGAAAGAAAAAGCTATGGAAATGGTTCATACACCTCCTATAATTGAAAGCAATGATACTGGTCTGGGCTTCAGCTCAGTCTACATTGTCTAAGTATGTGAATTTGATTGTAAGTAAGAGCTATGTTGAGGCTAAAGTTTTATAACCTTAAGTTGAGGTCATTGTTGAAATATGCACAGTTTTACCTGCAATGAATAGATTCATTTATGCACAACTTGTGCCTGCTTAGAAATCAGAGTATGCAAAAGTTTCTAGAGTGCTCGGGCACTATGTGTGGAGAGAGTGCATTAACATTTTCACTGTTTTTAGACCGATTTCCATGGTGACAGTTGATTTTTCTCCTCTTTTCAGGCCAATATGGCCACAATTTATGTGCAGACAAGTGGAAAACCTGAATGAAAGTGCTGAGTTGCTGTTAAAGCAACAATGTTGCATTGAAATTCATTTAGAGAACACTGGTGGTGGCATCTTTACCTCCTGTAATTGCTCTTTGTCTCTGAGAGCCTGGGCAAGGTTGCGTTTCAGTTCGGTGACCTCGCTGGCTCTCTCTGCCATTTGGACCTAGTGAAATAGATAAAGACAATCAACTCACAGCACAGTGCATCTCAGCATTTTTTTTTCATTTGACGTACAGACCTGTAAGATGGGCTCAAGAATCCCTTTATCAACAGCTCCACTCATGTTCAACTGTATTATCTTAAACTCATTTAAAACCAGGATTTGCCTACACTTTACTCTTACCAATTATTTTCAGATTAGCAATTTCATCCTCAACGTTTAGCTGTGGCTCAATTTAATAACAGCTCGTTTAATCTATTATGTGTTGATAGCATTTGTTTTTGTTTAGTTGTTTCAGTTTTTCCAAAACTTTTATTTTTATTCTAACTGCAAATCTGTATGGTTAGCCAATAATTTTAATTGCCAACCATAGTTTTAACTAATAATCTTCAACTTTTTCCCCCTTAGTTGTACAATACCGCTGAAGGGCTGTACAGCTCAGGAGTATTTTCATCGCGCCACCGGGCGGGGTAGCATGGACACCCAAGTTTGTGAACATGATGACTTAAGAACGATGCAATATAGGATTTTCAAATGCATACCATAGGAGCATCTACTGAAAATCTCAGACCAGTTTGAACGATTTTGATCTTGACCTCAAAGTCAGGATCAGAGGTCAAGTTTTTTGAAAATTCTGTCTACGTGATAACTTGAGGCCGATGTGGCCAAGGATTTTTTCAAATTGATACCATAGGTGCTCTTATCTAGTATTAGGCTATGGGATAGCATTGGCGACCACCAGTATTTTTATTCATACGATTCATACAGCTTTTAGTTGATAATAACCGCTTTACTTGTTGCTTTTATTTTGTGCCAACTTGAGAAGACCAAAATCAGCCTTCATACAGCCAGGTAAGTGAAAATATTTGGTTTTAATTTCACCTGGTGCAGCCTCAGATGTGTGGGCCTTGCTATAAAACACATAACATAACATAAAGCTGAAGCGGACCAGGGGATCGTAGTAAATCTCTTAGCCTCTAACAGAACTGACCCTGTGGGATAGTTTACATGGCCCGTTGCCCGTCTTCTCTAATTTCACCCCATTTCAAAGGTTCCAGATTCCCTCCCTTCCCATGGTTTCTCTTTCTGCTCAATGTCCATCTGTCTATCCCAATTTTTTCTCTCTTAAATTTTGTTCGCTTCTTTTGCTTCCCCCACTTGTTCTCTTTCATCTCCTTTTGTCCTCTCTCGTGTTTTCCTTCTATCATAAATTTACGGCACGGCATTAGAAGGTTAAGTTCAGGTGAAGGGAGTCCGCAGCAATGTAGTACTATGCACCCCCCCCCACACACACACACTTCATCCTATTCCTCTCCCTCTCTCCTTCCTCTGGGTGGCTGATGTAAACAGCCGTAAAGCATGCCGCTCTGCGGCTGCCTCGCTTGTCAGTCTCCGGGGCCATTAAGAGCAGCTTGGGACCCGGGGTGCTCGCCCCAGACAGGAGACTCTATCAAAGTTGAGGGAGAGCCGTATTTACAGCGCCGATAAACACACACTCACTCATGGAGATTAAATGCTATTTGGTACTTTAGTGGAGGTTCGCATTCAAAATGCAAGGTCTCTACTGAATCACGCACACATACCACACATGCTGGCTCACCCATTGGAAGGTATGGTCCATACTGTAAGTAGTAGAGCAGTTAGACATTTGTTGTTCTTCAGGCTTTGTGGTTCAGCAAATTCCATTTGAATGACTGGGTATTACATTAAAGTGTTTATGCATGGCACAGCAGACCGTCGTACAACAATGTTTTTCAGGCAGCTGTGTTTTATTTTAATGGTAGATTGTGCATAAAAGAGCATTAAACTGAATTTGACAATGAAAGCAGCACAGAGGGAGCCATGCATGTTAAGTGAAGATTTAAAAAAAGAAAGAAAGAAAAAAAATCTACCAATAGTAGAGGTACAAATCCCCACAATATGATATTATCACAATACATGATAGCATGTATATAGCATGATATGATATTATTGCAATTTTTAACAATTTGTTATACACTGAGTATAGATATATAACATACAGGAGTGTCCCAAAATGCACTATATACTTCGTTTTTTCTAATTCATTTCAGGTTTTATTTGGAAAGACTTGAGGCCATGAGCATATGACAGTTTTGGTTTTACAGTTTTTGTAAGCGTATCATTTTTGTGCCCATGGTCCGCCAAGTGACACTGGAGCAGCATTGCAAAATTTCCTACTTAGCAAGAAGCTTTTCAGTCCCCGACGACACTGCTCCAGCACATAACACAATTTATGCAATCCGTGGCAAATTTCTCAAAACAGGATCTGTTCTTGACAAATCACGCAGCAGAACTCCTGCTATTACCACCAGTGATGAAAACACTGAACTCCTGGAGCAGGAGCAAAGCCAGGGAAGTCTATACAGAGCGCTGCACTGGAACTGCACTATGTGGCGGCATACAGCTAGTCTTCAAGGTGCTGGAACATTAAGGCAAGTCTAGCAGGTAAAACTGCAACCACTCCTTTGTTGATGCTAAAAATATGAATAAACTCAGTTTCTGTAATTTGTATGAATTTATTAAAATTGTATAGTGAAATCTGTATATTGTGAATATACTGCAAATTATGTCCTCAAAGTTGTACTTTGTCAGTATTTATTTTAACCAGTATATCTCATTTCTGTTACTTTTTGCTGTGGAATGAGACCCAACACCCTCACAATCACATTCTCTCAGAGCTTTACTTAATCTTAAGGTTATGTCTTTGTGTCTTACTCTGAATCGCTCCTCCTCGTCAGCCAGCCGTTGTTTGAGTGTCTCGTTGATTGCGCACTGCTCCCTCCATTTCTCCTCCATCATTGCCAGCTCCTCCTCCACTGAACGAGTCTGCTCCTTCTCTGCCTCTTCCATGCACCTCTCCTCTACCTCCAGCAGCCCCTGCTCCTCGGCACCGTCCCTCAGCTCCTCCATATTCAGGGCCCCTTCCACCTCACTGTTTTCCTCAGCGCCCAGCCTCTCGTTCTCCACTTCTACCCAACTCGCCATCCTCAGGCTCTCTTCCGGCAGGCTCTCCTTCCACTCCTCTTTTTCATTCTCTTTGTCTTTTTCATTATCATCCATTTGTTTAACTTGACTTTCAACCTTCACCTCAGCTTTCTCTTCAAGTGTATTCAGTGTCTTCTGCTCCTCCTTCTCTGTGCACACTTGTGTATCAGCATTTGTGACTTCCTTGTTGCTGACGTCTGGAGTGATTGTCATCTCAACAGCTTCTTGTAGGACTGCCGCAGCTATATTTCCTGTAAAAACACAAAGTTACAATTAAACCTATTTAAATGTAAAGAGTTTTACACAGAGAAATATGAGCTGAAGGCATTAACCATAATTCAGCTCCTTGGCACTGGGTGGAAAACAGTGGGTCTTTCACTGAAACCCTGTGGAGAAATCTGCAGCAGCACAAGTACAAGGGTACAGAGTGGAGTTTTTATGAGCGAACTTATTGCAGCCTGGCAAAAGTGATCCAGAGGTGCACAAGGACACGAGAGAGAGACTGCCAAAATAAAAATTAGGCGTTTGATTTCAGTCAAGTACGGAGGTGGAAACATTATGTTTTGTGGCTATTTTTCTGCTAAAGATACAGGATGACTTTCCCAAAAACCCAAAAAGAATCCACACAAACATGTGGCAAACATGCAAACGCCACACAGAAAAGCACTGGCCAGATGGTGGAGTCAAACTGTAAGGCAACAGTGCTTTAGCAAATGTCGTGGTTCTGATGAATTCATCAAGCCATGACCTCCAGCTTACAATGGGGCAGTTTTTAGCTGAATGTGAAGTGGTTAGGTTAAGAATTAGTGCCTCCAAGTGTGAGGCTGAAAAAGGGTAGAGTGCCCACTCCAGGTTGGGAATGATTTGTTGTCTCAAGTGGAGGAGTTTAGGTATCCTGGCGTCTTGTTCACCAGTTAGGGGAGAGTGACATGTGGATTGGTGCGATATAAGCAGTGATACGAATGCCAAACTGGTCTGTTGTGGTAAAGAGAAAGCCGAGTATGAAAATGAAGCTGTCGATTTACTGACTGATCTTGTTCCTACTCTCACCTATGGTCGTGAGAAACTGAGATTGTGAATACAGGTCCGCAGAGATAAGGTAAGGAACTCAGTCATTCACTCAGAATGACTGAGCTGCTACTCTTCCACATTGAAAGGAGGCAGTTGAAGTGGTCAGCCAGAAATGCTAGAGAAATTACATCTCTTGACTGGAGAAGGAGGCTGGGGAGAAGGAGGTCTTGGCGTCTTTGCTGTCTCCCCAACCTAGACCTGGATAAATGGCAGAAAATGGACAGATGGAATATGCCCTTTATCTGAATGTATGTACCTCCTGTTGGTGACTCTGGACTAGGGGTCAGTGGCTCCAGTGTTGTCTCAGTAGATGCATTTCTCTTTGGCTCCTGCAAAGATATACACATCAATGAAATGCAATTTTGCTGGTTTAGGCACATATGGAACTGAACGAAATGTTTCTTTTCAGCCTGATGAGCATTGCTAAAAATTACTCACCCCTTGGGACTCCGCTGTGTTCAGTTTGGCCACCTGTCTGCGGAGGCGCTGACACTCCCGGTACTTCTCCTTATAGTGCTCTGCAGCCATGTGGAGACGCAGCTTCAGCTCCTCCACTTCCCTCTGCAGCTCAGCCTCTGCCTCTGACACCACAATCATGCTGGGGGTCATGTCCCCATTGGTCCCAACACCCTGAACACACAGTGTTAAAAAAATTGATTAAATAAAAACAAACAAAAAAAAGTATTTGTGAATTCATTTATCTCCATTTTAATATAACAAATATTTGAGACTCAGAACGACTAAGGCAGGAGCTTTGTAATCTAACACAGTTCAAACTGTTCAGCAATAAATTATAAACAAACAAAAAAAAGGCTCAACGCCAAAATCTTCTTTGCACTGTGTTCTTTGTTAAAATGGTAAACAGTTAAAATTTCTCTTGCTTAAATCGGTTGTCCTCAGTTCTCATATAAAAATCATCCATCTAAATAAAACTGAAAAGTGTGAAAATTCCTTTCCATGTTTAGCTACAGATTTCCCTAAACTTCTTTTCCCTAAACACAGGGACAGATATTAAGGAAGTCGACCACTGACCACTTCCTTCTGTGCAGTGCTCCTCATGCGGTCAAGCTGGCTCTCCATGCGTTGGCACTCTGCCTGGGCATCAGCTAAACTGGCACGGAGCTTGTCGGCTTCTAAGCGGGCGCGGTAAAGCTCGGTCATCGTGTGGTCGCGAGTACTGGCTGAGTCACGCAGCTCCGAGGCTAGCAGAGAGGCCTGTTGCCGGGATGCCTGGAGCTGCTCCTCAGCCTGACGGAGCTGCTCACGTACACGGGCCAGCTCTGCCTAAAGACAGAAAGAAGAAATTTAAATATAGTGCAACTGATTTTACTAAAGCTATACCATCAAAATGCTAACCCTGCGATTAGTGGACATTTTTGTTTACATTTTGAGTACTACTTTAGTGTTGCCAGCAATAATATGCACAAGCACTTTTACTTTGTCAGCTTTGTGTGCCAGCAGCTCTTTCTCCAGACTGTCTCTCTGTGCAACGCAGGCCCTGAGCCTCTCCAGCTCCTCTTGGAACTGAGCGATGGTCACCTCCCGGTTCAGCTCCACCGCCTTTAGCATCTGAAGCTCTGCGCTCAGCTTAGTGTTCTCCAGTTCTGTGCTGCGCAGGTGGGCCTACACATATGGCGAAACAGTTAAACAGAACTGGTCAAGTAAGAATGCAGACAAAAACACACCCTCGGCTGGTACAAAAAAAAAAAAAAAAGTCAGCCTTTCACGTAAAACACTTCTTCACCTTATAAAGATCTCGCTCATCCTTCTCATTCTTCAGCTGGCTCTCCAGACTGTCTCTCTCTGCTGTCAGCTTCTTTAAGCGATCACGCAGACTGAAAGACATATTGAAAAACAACTTCTTTAGTGCTTTCTTGTGTCTCATATTATAAATCTAAAGTTTTCTTACAAAAAGCTATTTAGTGATTAAGTGGACACCTTAAACATGGCTTTACTGATGGGTATAATCTATGTGTGTATAAGGCCGGAAAATATCAAATGAGAGCCATCAGATGCCAGTGAAATATGTTAAAGCCAGGCTGACATATTCCTGTGCAGCATCTGGCACAATTTTGTATGCATGTTTAAACCTGGGAAGTAAACACGCATGCAAAACTATTCTACACATATTCCACATCTGTGAGGCTGATGTTAAGCTTGCTTAGATTTATGTAAACAGTCTGTCTTCAAATGGATGACTGATGGTTACATGTTGCCATTCTTCACTCACCAATCCAGCTCTGTCTCCTTTTGCAGGCCCCTCTGAGTGACTCCCAGCAGGTCCTCCTCTAGCTGGCGTACCCGGTCCGTAGCCTCTGTCAGCCTCCGCCTTACCTCCTCCCTCTCTTCTGACAGGCCCTGTGAAGAACGCAGCAGCTCCTGCGGGCCAGAGAGGTAGCTGTACATCAGCCTGACAGCCACTACAGTCAATCTCAGTAGCTGAAGAGCTCTATTATAGCCCTGCCAAACCCATTCACTATATTTCAAATACTACTGTCTCTATATATTTCTTATCATTTGTACAGCATAAATAGAATTTTTTTTTAATCAAAAGTTATGGTCAGAAGCTTAAATACACACAAACACTCCTCTTGGCCACGAACATCATAATAATTATGGACTTTTTGTGATTTTCTTTAACTGTCCTTTTTTCAGGATCTTTAAGGACTTTAAAAACAAGAATTGGGTGTAAAAGTTTGAATTTATTTTGGATTTTCCCAAATCCTTCTCTCAAACATGTCAAAAGTATACATACAAGCTCATACATATACATACATTCACTTATATCTTTTGTGAAGTGGTACTGAAGGTTCTACATCATCTTGACAACAAATTGTAGCTTCAGTTCGCCATAAAAAGCATTTATTTGACAGCACATATTGGACTGATCGTTAGTTAGAACAATGGGAAAGTCCAAGGAACTCAGTGAAGAGAGGGAAGTCTAAATTTACACAAGTTGGGAGGGTCTTTGGGAGACATTTGCAAAGAACTACAGATTTCAAGATCATCAGCTCAAACAACTGTATGTAACTCCGCTGTGTCTTTACCAAGGTTTGGAACTATCACCCTCAGATGAAAGGAATTTTGTTAGGATGTTCAGGATCAACCCAGGAAACACAAATCACCACTGTCCACAGTGAAGCAAGTTTTACATTGGCATAGACTTAGAGGGTGCTGACCAGGAAAGAATCCTCTGCTCCAAAACTGACACCTTCAAACTTGACTGAAATTTATAGCTGCCCACATGGACTAATGTCACATAATGCCTTCATCGTCTCATGTGACTTTTATGCTCACACAAAACAAAGATAGACAAGATAGATTACTGGAGGAATAAAGATGAGGCTTTCAAACCTAAGAATGCTGTACCAACTGTCAAGCATGGTAGTTGTAACATCATGCTCGGTGGCTGGTTTCCTGCCAGTCATACTGGTACACTACATGGAATGGATGGTATAATGAAAGAGGAGTACCTTCAAATTCTTCAACTTGGACACATGGGTGTTCCAATGGAACAATGATCTCAAACACACATCAAAACTGGTTTTGGATTGTATTAAGTTTATGGAATAGCCTTCCACAAGTCTTGATCACAATCCCACTGAAAACTCTTGGACTATGCTTAAGTGCCAGATCCGTGCCAGGAAGCCAGCCGATTTAAATGAAACTTTTCCAGGAAGAGTGGTCAAATATTAATCTGAATTATGCCAGAAAAAAAAGTCTGATGGAGGTATTATTTGTTAAGGGACATTTAACCAAATATTAAAAGTTTTTTTAGTCTGTGCAACTTGTGTATCCAATTCTTGTTTGTCATTAAAGATCTAAACTATGCAACCATGCCATCCTGTAAAAAGTTGAAAGAAATCATTAAAAGCCCCAAATTAACATTGCATTTGTGCCCACGATGACTGTATGTAAACTTCTGACCACAACTGTATTTAATTATTTATTACTGTTCTCGACCTCTACGGCATATTTCTAGTGCAGCTGTAACATGTGAATTCCCCTCTAGGGGTTCAATAAAGCCTTATCTCATCACTCATAAATAACTGGTTACAAGTTATGACTCATTAAGTCTTTTGTTGGACACAAAGCACAGAATAACTATGTAGATTCCAAAAAAAATGTTCAGTAGCATCCTGTAGTGGAAGTACAAAACAATTTACTGCTATCAAACAACACATTATATCAGTTTTGTTTTCTCCGTGTGGTGTGCCTGCAGAGGAAATACCTTGTTTGAACTTGCTGCGAATTAGCAGTGAACGACATTAAATCATGCATAGCTAATATTGGTTGTGACAGGACAACATACCTGTGCACACACCCTTCCTTTATTTTGTAGTATGAGCCCTTAACACACCCATTCTCTTTCACACACTAGGAAAGACAGACACACAGTTACACAGTCAAGGACATACAAGAGACAGACAGAGTGCACATGCACACTCCAACGCATACTCAGGCCCGTCTCCCTCTGGGCTTGGCTCTGCATAGATTACTGTATGATTTTTACGGCTGGCGTTTGGGAAGCACTTTAGCAGTGCGTAAAGACCTTATAAAAAGTATAGTCGTAAAATTAGCAGCCACAAAATATGTACTTATGTTTTCACGTTAAGAAACTCAAAGGATATTTTCATCAGCGAGCCACGAGCTAACGCACCTACTGTAAATGTTTTACAAATGACACACACACCCCTATTCACACAGGTCGTATATCTGCAGATGGACATGCCTGTTGAATGAAAAGCAGCATGGTAATAACAGAGCGTGTGTGTGTAATTTATGGTGATTTTGTCCTTCATAAAAAAAAAAGAAAGAAAAAAAGGGGGGAAAAAAGGAGCAACAGACTAACTCAAAGCAGCCTGTGGATCTACACCAGGAAGCTGCACTAGGGGGCGATAAGAGACTGGCTTCAAGCTCAGAAAAACCTGGCAACTTTCTGGGTTTCACTTCTCTCTGCCAACTCCCCTCTCCTACTTTTATTGAGCTAGCTTGAGGTGACTGTTTTTAGGCGTGTGTGCCAAGCTACTGCTTATCAAATGAGGAAACTCATAAAATGCTAAAATGTGACTCATCCTGATGAGTGAGTGAAGAAGGTGTGAGGGACATAGCGGACGAACTGGGTGTAGAAGTTTTTTTTTTTTTTTTTTTTAAACTTTATTCATTTTGACAGATTTTTCTAAACGTATCATTTTAACTTGGATTTAAAATTTATTTCCTCGTCATGCCAATTAAGAAACTCTGAGGGAGAGAGAAAAAAAGCGAGAGGGAAGAAAATAAGACAGTGAGAAAGCAGTGGCCACTGCATCGCGTGACTGAGTGGTGTTTGTCCCTCAGGCTGGGCAGGGCTCTTTTTTCAGACAGGCGGTTTTGCGGACTACCCTCCTCTCATTCCACACACAGACTAAAAGGGTTTGCAAGCGGGTGGCATAATGAGTGCGTTTGTGTGTGTGTGTGTGTGTGTGTGTGTGTGTGTGCATGCTTGTGCATGTGTAAATGCACATTAGAGGGGCCCTGTTGTGTAGAACCTGAATGTGAATGTGACAGCCTAAGGGGATGGAGGGGACGGGGGTTTGTGCAGGCGCATGCACGTGGGTGTGTGTGTGCGTTTGACGTCATGTTTGTTCACTCTGTGGTTGCGATGGCATCGTCCCTGACGCCAGATGCCCAAGAAAAACTGTGTCCCAATTCCGTTCTGGCCCACTGAGTCAGGTCGTTAAAGAGGGAGAAAAAGACACACACACACACAAACACATACACAAACAGACACACACTGAGCAGCTTTTTGTGTGTCTGTCAAACATGGAAACAGATTATACATGAATTTAGCCCTTTGAAGTTTTCAGACCTATGATCACTGGTGAGGAACTGGCTCCAAGCCTGTGTCCATCTACACACTCACCTGTACACACCCATACACTAAATACAACTACACACACACCGAAACTGTCTTAACTCTCTTCAGTCTCAAGGTTGCATATATACCGTTTATTTATTTTATCCATGTACGGACATTTGAACTCTATTGAGTATTCCCAAATATTTTTGCTACTACGGGGCTTAAGGCGAGTGAAGACTTCAGATTTTTTAAATACCATTCTAAATAAAACTTCTGACTTTTAAACTGAAGACAGAATGAGCTCTGTTACTTAACGTTAGGAATATTAATTGCTTGGTTTGTGGGTTGGCTGAGGTTACCATCGGACATTAAAACAAGTTCATCATTGTTGGCGATGACAACAAGCAGATGAGAGATGTAGGCTCTGGGGCTAATCCAACATTGCTAACGTAGGCCTGTCATGTCACAACTGGATAAAAACCCGTGGGCTATTTTAAGGGTGGGAACATTGCTCAGGGTTCCAAATTTAACCGCAATTAAAAAAAAAAACGAAAAGAAAAAACGAGAAATACCAGTTATTTATTTTTAGACTCATTAATTAGGATGGACACTTATACAGGAGTTTTCTACTCCTAATTGAGAACTCAAAGTGCTTTTTTACTACGAGCCCCTTTTCACTCACACACACACACATTCTGACTTTATTCTAGGCCTAAGCTCCTTGTCAGACATTCATGCACAATGAATGTATCAGCGGAACTACATTTCAAGGATTCTTGAAATGAAGACTGCAGGAGCTGGGGATTGCACCACCAACCTTCTGATTAGTGGACGGCCCACTCTATCTCCTGAGCCACAGCTGCCCCTACAGGTTTCCCTCCCCCTCCGTGGGAGCCTGTACTATTCAAAACTTAGCCCACTACCTCTAACCTGGTTATGTGTCCGCAGCAGGCAGCACGTCTCCCTCTCCTGCTCCCTTTCCCTGGCCAGTCGCTTCTGCTCCTCCTGCAGCTGTTGCTTCTCCTCTTGCAGGAGACGCATAGCTTTCAGCAGTTCCCTGCGCTCCTGCTGTGCTTCCTCCACACGCTAACAGGCAGAAGGAGAAGCAGAAAAAAAATCAGATCGACTCAATTTGAAGGGGATTGGTCACGGTTATCTTCTGGTCTTCTGCAATTTATTACATTTACCTCTCATTTTTTCCCCTATTTAGAGTGCTGATTCTATAGTCAGTTACACTGCAGATCGCTGTTTGATGACTCAAGACCAGAGGGGTTAAGAAAACTGGGGAAATAAATAAATAATAACATTTTGTGCATTCTACCTCTAGCAGGCCCGTTTTGGTGGTGACGACCAGTATGTCGGAGTTGCTGTCATCCTCAGTAACAGTCAGCAGCTCTTCGGTGGGCGTGGCTGACCTGAACTGGAAGGGTGTGCTGGCTCCTCTGATGTCACCAGCGTGAGTGACGTAACAGAACTGGTAAAACTCTCCATCAGATTTAGGAACATAATAAGCTGCACAGCAAAGAAAAAAGAACGTAATGTTGGCACGTAAGGGGGGCACGTTGTGTCCTTCCTTATAATCGTTCACATATACACATATATCTCCTGAAATAAAAGCTTAAGTGTCAGGTGCAGCACGAAGAACTTAAACTGTGAATCATCCAAAGCTCCTTCTTTATAGACCAAGAATAAAAACACGCAGCTGGAAATTAACATAATGGGTTCTTTTATAGACCAAACCTGCTCAAAACTGTTCTAGACTGCCTATATTTACAATATCACCCCAAATATCCATCCAACTGTTCTGCTTCAAAGCAGAGAAAGAAAAAATCACCAGCATTGAGAAGACTTATGCAGAGGATTTAGCTAGAAAATACATTACATATGCTGGGTTCGAGCATTCCAAGGTTACACTGGAAACTGAAGCACATTATTCAAGTGTGAGCCCTGGTCCTCTAGGGCAGTAGAGGAATATCCAGAAGCCAACTGGTTTTACTGACTCCTGACACACCGCAGCGTGCTCTCATATTTTCACTGTGTAATGTCTGACCGTTCCAGGCCCAGTAAAACCAGTTTGCAGGCCCTCAACTGTCTGTGTCTATGTGTGTCTGTGTGTGGTTTGAGAGGTGCTCAGGTCCCAGGCCTCAGTTTGCGGTCGTGTTCCCTTATTAAATAAAAGTGCTGGTTTTTATATGCACTGTAAAATGGAGGAGTAACTTTGGAATACCCTGGGTTTGTATAGTGGTTTAAATAGTATGTAAGTGTGCGTGCTTGTGTGTGCTGTACCTTGAAACACCACAGCCCTGTGCGCAGTACTTCCTGGTTCATAGTTTTCAGGCATAGGAGACCAAACGAAAGTGTAGTAATCTCTGGCTGTGCTCCAACCCACCTGAGGAGACATTAAAAACAAAAATAAACAAACGATCCCACAGTGTAAAAGTTGTGTGCTGCAGTTCAAATCACGCTGAAGAAGGCCAAATTTTCCAGCAAACATGTGTTAATCGTTAGATCTGATTTGAAAAGATGCTTGATGAAGCATTCTGGAGGACTACATCCAATGTTCAAAGCAAGAATGGAAACATTTAAAACCCCTCATTTCTCCACACACCTCCTCCCCCTTTCACTCCTTTCCCTCAGTTCCTTCCCCTTTTGGACCCACAAAAAAGAGGACCAGCAAAGGTGTGAGAAAAGGGTGGAAGGGCAAGGGGGGCTCGTCTGCATACAATCGTGGGCTCGTGGGGGCTGCAGAGACTAGCCAACAAAGAAATGGGGGGGGAGGGGGGAGGCGAGGGAAGCGGGAGAGTGGATACAAATAAGGTGAAAATTTTACAGAAAATGAGAAGGGAAATGTAATTCCCTGGATTTCACGTGTTGTTAGAAGACAGATGATGAAAGGTCGTCGTGCCCGTCCCAATTCAGCTCCGTGCATTGTAAATCTGTCACATACAGCCGCGCACGCGCCCCGTCTTGGACGCACGCGCACACCTCCCTGCAACTCGTACTCATAAGTACGCGATGCATTATTGTGACATTACATAACTACGTTTCAGCTGCAGTGAACTCAACCATCTGTGGAAGTGCAGGACGTTTTGTTTTCTTAAAAGAAAAGAAAAAAAGAAAAAAAAAAAAGAAGAGTTAACCAAAGAATATCACACTTAGATGATCAACAGGCAACGCTTGCTGATTTTCTCTTTAATGAGCTGAGTTTTTAAAAAACTGTTTCTGTAGGAAAATATTAAAATAAATGACTTTTAACTGATTAAATCATTAAATGACTTTCAAGTACAAAAAAACAGTCAACAAAAACAAAACACGGAAGCTTCAGGTGACGACAGTAAATCACCCGAGCTACTCAAAACGTTTGTCAGGCTTTCAGATTTGATAATGTTGTTGCACCGAAACGTAATTGCAGTGTGTGCCGCATCAACCCCATTACGCTGCGTATAATGCTGCTCCAAACAAATGGTAATTGTCAATGTGAAATCTTGCTGCCAAGAACATTCCTTCCACCGCCAACAGCATCTGAGTGAGAAGCGGGGCTGCGATGGGACTCCAGCCAGGTTTGTTCGTGTGGTCATGTGTATTTGCTTAAGAGAGAACAGACATAAATAATTTTGCTAATTGCAGAGTGAAGTTGACTGACACTTGGTTAGGTATGGTGTGGCATTCCAACAGATGAGTGCTGTTATAAAATAATCACAGGCAAAGCAGCTATCAATCATTCATCCAAGGTGTGAGGGAACAGCACGATGACACTTTAATTATACACTCACACAACGGGTTTCTCCCTGCCGACCCAACGAACATGCCACAACCAAAAACCTCCACGGGGCTTTTCAGGGAGATGAATGTGTGTGTGCATTAGCGTGTGTGTGTGCACGTGAGTCAAACATCAAACTAAATCAGGCTGTCAGTAGCCAAATAAAACAAATATGTTGAAATGCTTTTCAGTGACGCAAAGAGACGAAAGAAAGAAAGCTAAGCAAGCTTGATTGTAATGGGAACTGTTGATCTTCACTGTGTATGTGAGTACTGTTTCAATGCAACACCATCTAGGAGCACATTTGTTATGGCAGGATCCTTATTGTGGGCTATGAATATTTTCGACCACTAGGGGGTGTCTGTACACAACTCAACTGAGTACTGCCTCTCTGAGCCACCTGAGTCATCCTCTTAGCAAGTCAGCTTTGTTACTCGGTCTCTCGGCTTCATTACTCAGTCTCTCTAGCGTTCAGGTAACGCCTGTGGATGTCGGAGGTAAGAGGAAGAAAATATTCTCTTTCTGAGTCATCTCTGTGGAACAGTTTTGCCTCCAGGACTCAAACACAGAGTATTCAACAGTGAGTTCAAGACGTTTGAGGAAAAAGTCAAATGTAAACAGTCATTTTTTTTTTAAATAAGCAAGCTTACAGTTTCCAAATACCCAGTGAAAACCATGCAGGGGAAGTCTGATACTTCATACCTCTGCCAGAGGCTCTGAAGTCTCTCTCTGTGCCATGTACAAGCTGAGTTTCTAGATCAAAAAGAATATCTAGGACATCAAGGCGTCTTCCTATTTGATATGTATGTAGAGCTGATATTAAATGTACAATTCTGCTCACAATGGTACAAAATCCTTCAAACTAATTTCTGGAGCCAGATCTTGACTGACTCCAAAAGTTAATCACCTCTAATTTAGTCTAAGTCTGTTGGAAGTAATCCTTCCAACAGAAACAAAGAAACTAAACCCGCCCAACTGAGGAAAAAGGAGGTAAAAATCATTCAAGTGATTTCCAGTGGTCATTACCATTTGTAAAACCCCTTTAAATACTAAACTTGATTACCTGACAAAATAATTATTAGTTGAAATGGTTAAATATTCTTGTAACAGACAGTATACACTGATACTGCAGAGATTTTGCTGCTGTAAAATAACATCTCTGTGAACACACACAAAAGACAGACGTATACGTCAAAAGGATTAAAGAAGCGTGGTCTGCTTGCTCCCTGCCATGAAGCTCTAACCATCAAACAGGTTTCATTAGCACGGATTACAATAATTACATTTTCCAATCGACTTTTTTTCCAAATAAACGCGGCGTCTTTATTCCTTTTTAATTGAGCTGGTGGATTTGAAGTCAGTTCTTAAACAACGATAAAATGTTTGTCTTTTGACTTTACGAGACATTAAGCTTCCTCGTTCGCATTTCCTGTTAATTACGTGTGAGATTTGATGGCCCCGATAAAAGGACGGAGCACGGGGGGATGCTGCTTAGCAGGAAGCAGCGAAAAGGATGGAAAGAGATGGTGAGCCAACATGCCAAAAGTGTGTGTGTGTTCTTAATAGGAATCAGAATGGTTCATAAAGAGTACCAAATGATTGCCTCGTCCCCCTTCCAGTGAGACCTACTGTAACCAGCCCACCATGCACACTCTTCCTCCTTCTGCATGTAGAGCAACCACACCAAAGCTTGCGGTGAGGTTTTAGGCATGTAGAGAAGAGCTCAGCCATTAGCGTCAAGGCGGATGTATGTGTTAATGTGCCAAGTACAAACCTATGGCCAATTAATAAAACGCTAACACATAATCCATGTCAAAAAACACTCGTATAATGGGCGGGAAATTGTTTTATTCACTAAGTATGTCTCGGTAACACAAATGATTCCTATTATATAAACGTCTGGTCTTTAACCGATTATGCCTGCTTTTGTCTTTGAAGCGTGGTCTGAGTAATAGCAGCTGTAGTGTGTGTGTGTGTGTGTGTGTGTGTGTGTGTGTGTGTGTGTGTGCGTGTTGTACCTTGAAAATGCCCACCCAGTCTTTGGGGTGGGGAGTAATGTAAGGGGTCAGGGTGTAACGACACTCCAAGGGTGCCTGGGGTAGGAAACTCTTCCCCACATTCTGAAAAATAACGTGGGCAAAGTTGGACGTTTCCATCACGCTGACGCTGCTGCCCGGCGATGAATCCACCACCTGGAACGATGACATTGTTTCCTGTTGGTCACTTCATTTGTCTAGAAAAGCGAAAACAGCATAGACAGAAATCAGTATGGAGTGAAAAAGCAAATATTTAACACAAAAGCTGTTCCAAAATGATGCAATCTATTAGAATCAAATGATTCCAAGTGTCTCAATTCCTTTATGCTCTGCTGGCATGTTTTTCCTTGACACTTGTACATTGCAAAGCAATGACGTGCCATAAAGCTTCATGCCAGTTAGCTTTTGCACTCCTGAGTCACACGCAATCCTTTTGTTGACACTGTGTTCAGACTTTGAGATGATAAAGCAGTTGCACTTACACTAAAGATCTGCGGAGGCCTGACTTTCTCTCCCACTCATAAAAGTGATGACACCATGTTTACCCTTTCTGCACCTGAAACAGGTAAAAGTGTACACAAGTGTATCTCCCACAGAGCGAAGAAGCAAGCAGTCGTGCTGAATGTTTAAATATGCATATCAAACTGGAAAATTCGGTTCTTCAACTAGACTATAGGCTCACTGCTTCTCAGGAACCAAGTGTGCTACACCTCTATAAGAGGAAGTTTATTAACATTTGTTTTTCTATGAAGAGAAATATGTCTCAAAAAGGTTGCAAAGGCGTACAACATGATATACAAGCATAAACTGAGCTTTACAAATGTGTGAAATGATTTGTGTGTAACTTTTGAGGACTCAACGCACAAATACAAAGGAGTTTGAGCACAAGTAAAATTATTTCACAAATATGTACATCTAAACTGATACTGATCACTTATGCACAATATATTAAGTTTAGCTCAAAAATCCCAAGTTTTTGACTTCTAAAAACCTTTCTATGCGTACAAATGTGTAAAACCACACGTAACAGCTCTGTCGCTCCCTTACAAAACTTTAAATGCATGTGAACGAATCGCCTAATACGCACAGACCATGTCGCATGCCCACATTTAAGACAAATTGAATGCTGCCAGCTGGTTTCAAGTGCCAGTGCAAAACTGGGACATCTGGGCAGCGTTTTTTTTTTTTTCCAAACAAAGTGAACATTTCTTTTTCTAAAAAAACGTAGAAAATGTGATTAACCAATTACAGACATTACACGATAGCCTATAAAATATAATATATGGTTTCAATAATCTGCTTTTACATGTTGAACATTCTTCCGCTGGGAAAAATCAACCAGTGCTTACAAACAAATCATTGCACACATTTGTAAATCTTAGTTTACGCTAGTGAATCATATCCCACGCATTTGCAACCCCTTTTGAGATGTATTTCTCTCCATATTTTTCCTTGCTTTAAACATATTAGACCACTTGATTAATTACCAGTTATTATTGGGTTGAACCCTCTTTTACTGGAAACAGTCCTCTTTAGTTTCGGTCAATATTGACATGATAGCATCATACAGTTGCTGAAGAGTTGTTGGCTGCACTGGGTGGGAATCTCCTGTTTCACCACATCCCAAAGGTGCTCTATTGGATTGGAATATGGTCACTGTGGAAGCCATTTGAGTACAGTAAACTCACTGTCATATTCAAGAAACCAGTTCGAGATAAACAAGCTTTGTGACATGGAACAGTATCCTGCTGGAAGCAGCCATCAGAAGATGGGTACACTGTGGTTATGAAAAGATGGACACGGTCCTCAAAAATGGAATAATATAGTAATAACAGGCTTTTTGTTTAAAAGATGCTCAGTTGGCCAAAAGTGTGCCAAGAATATATCCATCACAACTCCATCAGCCCGAACAACTGACAGAAGGCAAGACGGATCCATGCTTTTATGTTGTTTGAGCCAGATTCTGACCCTTCCATCCAAAAGTTGCGGCAGAAAATGAGAGTCATGATGCATCTTTTTTTCAATCTTCTATTGTCCAATTGTGGTGACCCTGTGTGAACTGTCGCCTCAATTGCCTGTTCTTAGCTGACAGCAGTGGTAGCTGATGTGGTCCTCTGCTGGTGTAGCAAACCTATAACAAATTTTGCTTTTTTTCATAACTTGGTTGTAAAAAGTTGTTATTTGAGTTAGCGTTGCCATCCTATCAACTTGAATCAGTCTGGCTATTGTCCTCTGACCTCTGGAATCAGCAAAGCATTTTTGCCTAGAGAACTACGGCTCACTGGATATTTTATCTTTTTCTAAAGAATCTCTATAAACCCTAGAGATGGATGTGGAGGTAATTACCATTAGCTCAACCATATCTGTAACACTCAGACCAGCCTATCTGGCAACCACAATCACAAAAAGTCACTTAAATCACCTTTCTTCTGCTTTCTGATGCTTGGTGTGAACTTCAGCATGTCACCTTGTCCATGTCTACATAGCTAATGTGTTGCCGCCACGTGGTTGACAGATTAGGTAATTATGTAAACAAGCAATTGAACAGGTATACCTAATAAAGTTGCCATGAGTATATATGTCATTATCAATTAAGCAGACAAAAACAGGCCTTCCTCAGGCTGTGAAAACAGAAAAAAAAAAAACATCTGAGAAATTGCTACAATATTAGTAATGAAAAAGTTTGGTACATCCTGAGAAAGAAAGAAACCACTTGTGAACTCAGCAAATCAAAAAGGCCTGGACGTACATGGAATCTAACATTGTTGCATGCTTGCAGAATTTCTTCTATGGTGAAGAGAAACCCTTTCACAACTGCCAACCAAGTGAACAATACTCTCCAGGAGATAGGAGTATTGATATCTAAGTCTACCATAAAGGAGACTGCATGAAAGTAAATACACTGGGTCCACTGCAAGGTATAAGATCTCATAAGCCTCAAGAATAGAAAGACTAGATTGGACTTTGCTAAAAAAACAAAAAACAAAACAAAACAAAAAAACAACAACAACAACAAAACATCTAAAAAAGACAGCACTGTTCTGGAAAAACATTCTTTGCACAAATGAAACCAAGATCAACCTCTACCAGAATAATGGCAAGAATAAAGGATTGAGAGGGTGTCAAAAAGCTCATACCACATCATCTGTAAAACACAACAGCGGCAGTGTGATGGCTTGGGCATCCATGGCTGTCAGTGGCACTGGGACACTAGTGTTCATTGACGATGTGACACAAGACACAAGCATATGAATGAATTCTGATGTTCAGAGATACTGTCTGCTTGTTGATTGGGCGCCGTTTCATAATACAGATGGACAATGAGCCAAAATATACAGCCGAAGCAACCTAGGAGTTTACTAAAGCAAAGAAGTGGAATATTCTTGAATGGCCAAGTCAGTCACCAGAGCTTAACCCAATCAGGGATGCATTTCACTTGTTAAAGACTAAACTTTGAACAGATAGGCCCACAAGTAAACAGGAATTGAAAACCTCTGCAGTAAAAGCCTGGCAGAGCATTAAAAAGGAGGAAACCCAGTATCCAGTGATGCCCATGAGTTCAAGACTTCAGGCTGTCATTGCCAGCAAAGGTTTTCAACCAAGTATTAGAAATGAACATTTTATTTTCTTAATTTAATTACCAATTACTTTTGAGCACCTAAAATGAAGGAGTTGTGTTAAAAAACACTTTAGTTCCTCACATTTCTATGCTCTTTTTGTTCAACCCACTGAAATCTGCACTTCAACTACATATGAGTTGTTTCATTCACTGTGGTGATGTACACAACCATAATTTGAAAAATGGTGTCTCTGCTATGGGCATCTCTTTAAAGACATTTTTATGCAGTACTACACTGCTGAAAAACTAGGGTGTTAAATAGGAAAAAGCAGAGGTATCAGTGACATTATAATTATAATCTCTTGACATTGTTCACGAGTGTATAAACCCCCATATATGAAGAAACCGCCCCACCACTGTGATGAAACAGCTGACTTTAAACTGCACAGTCAGGGCTATTGTTCGTGGTCAAGAAGAATGATGCAGCTGCTTAGCATCACGGTCACCAAGTCATCTCCGTAACTGCGAAGCAAGCTACAACGACAAACCCTAAATCCCTGCATTTCCTATACACCCAACCCTGGACTGATAAACATAACGTGCAAGTCTAAGTCATAAACTGATGCTCGGTTAAGCTAAACAGCTAACGTACAACGTCTGACCACTGATCCGCTTCGACCAAAACACGACGAAGGCAGCACACAACGGCTAAAGTAGAGCACAGCCCTTTAAAACTAGCTCAGTTAGCCTGGAGTTAATCTTATTTGTTATGGCTAAGGAGCTAATATTAGCTTGTGAACAGGCCATGTCCTGTCAAGTCACCAGCTAGCTAAACATTATACTAGTCGGACAGCTAGCTGTCTGGCTGAGAAAAGAGAGCAAAGATTTTCACGAGCGTTATTTTAGTCTGAATTTAAAAAGGGTACCCTTTTCATTGGATTTCCACTTGCAAAACAAAGTGAATGTCTGCCGGCCTGGCCGATGTTTTTGCCAGTGTCCCCGTTGTTGTCAAAGCTCTGGCGATGATGCGTCTCTCTCTTCCTGAAAGAGAAAATGATGCTGGACTTCCGGGATGCTGAGAAGTACCAGTGATGCTGCTAGGAATAGAGGAGACGACAAGAGGTCAACGTAACAACTTTATTATTTACTCGGGTGACTTAAATCACTTTAATTATTATCCTCGCTTATTTCACTTATAAAAAAAATCTGACTTAATACGATAACTGTTTAGGGTCATTTGCCAACTCTAACAACATGCCATTAATTTAAAAAACAGAAAACAGACTGCGCATTTAACCTCGGTTTTTAACGTAATGGTTTTACGTTTTTTATTTTCATTTAAAACCATGGCAGTGAATGGTTGTACAGACTGAAAGAGCATTTATAAGTAAAAGCACAGGATATCCCGCTTTTGCCTCGTTTTCATTGGCTTGGCAAACTTATCCCCCGTTACGATTGGTGGAAAATGCTGTCGATCATAACCCTTCGGCGTAGCTTTCCTGGCTCTGACAGCTGTCACCGTACGAGGTCAAGGGGAAAGAAGTATGGCTTCGCTGTTCAGAGGGTCTCGATATATATGGTTAAGGTGGAGTAAGCATGTCAACGTTGCCTTCGGTAATGTATTCGCTTATGTTGACGGGTTTTTTTTCCGCATCGTTTCATTCATTTACGAATGTGTGGTCACAGGTAAATTCAGGCGGAATAGTCCTGTTGTACTTGTTAGCTAGCTCGTTAGCCCTCTGAAGAAAGTATGAATACTTAGGTGTTTGCAGTGTGGACGATGTCACCAAGTTGAACATCACTATGCGCAACAAAGACGAGCACACTGAAATAGCAATGGCACGAAAAGCTCATTTTGGACCTCAGTAGGAATATGCGATATGTTGGTTTTAGGTAGTTCATATGAATATTTAATTGCCACTCACAAATCTGCGCTACATAAAACCACTAGCTTCCATTGCATCACTGTTGCAAACACATACTCTGTTCATCGCTCCTACAGTGCAAACAAGACACGCTAGGTTGTTTCTTATGAATTATCTACAGTGACTATTGATTTAAATGATTTCAGTGTAGTTTAGAAGATAACCCATCAACCTCTTTAAATGGGCTGTAACCCTATTAAATTTCTATAAATCAATTATTCAGATAGATTGATGTACTGTCATGACCCAATTAATTTAATAATTGGTGCACAATTAATAAAATAAATAAAACACAACAACAACAAATCATTCAATAATTTTGTGCAAAAGATTTCTTCACTCCACTTTCTATTATCTGGTTTATGTTTCTGAAGTAAATTCCGTTTTAAAAATGTTTCAGAAGCAAACATGTGCTGTACTGTGTTACACCAGCTGAGTGTGCTACCTTAGAAAGCCATGTATAGCAAGCAATACCTGAGAAAGTAACATCCTGTTATAATTATTAATCTTTTATTAAAAGTTGCCGTTTGCAGTTCAGTGTAATGCACTGTGCTATTATACTAATAAAGCGATGCAATATTGGAATAAAATTCAGTGTGTAAAAAAATAAAATAAATAAGGTGCTGTCATCTTATACTGCAGAATAAGATGACACTTTTTTCTGTTGTGTAGTACCTTTTGGTTCTATAAAATATATGGTGATTTTGACATGAGGGATTTTAATTGGGGATTTTGGTGCAGTGGTAAATGCATGTTTTTTTCAATATGGACCATAAAGCTGCTTCTTCTTCTTCTTCTTCTTCTTTTGTAGAGCTCTGATTTGTCAGAATGGATATGCCTCTGCATTAGATGTCAGTGTGTCATTAGCACAAAGCTTATTCATTGTTACGTATCCAGTACTTGAAGTTTTGAAGTTTGGTCATTTTAGTCCAGCACTGGAGAATACCCTGTCGTCATTTAAGTATTACAGAGAGATGGGAGAAGTTGGTCTCCTGAGTATGGTGAAGACTTTGCTGAATTTAAGCTTTAGGCCTTTCGTTTGTGCTTTTTCTTCCCTTCCTAATCCTGTTGTTGCAGTCTGGTTGGTCCACTGCCAGAGTTTCCATTGTGTTTTAACCTGTCTGGATCTTGGCTAAGCTAGAAGTGGTTAATAGCCTGACTGGACTGACTGAGATCAGAGATATTTTTAACCACTTTTAATTAGTTAATTTATTTCTGGATAATGTTAGAATTTTACACCAGGTATTAGTCATAGGGAAATGTCTACAGCACTACCTGCAGTAGAAAGCAGTATTGTCTTCATTCAGATTTCGTGATTTTGCTCCTGATTTCAACTAAATCTTGTTTTTACAACAGTATCAACACGATCAATGGCCTCAAAGACACCAGTGGGATTTATTGGTCTGGGAAACATGGGCAGTCCCATGGCTAAAAACCTGTTAAAAAATGGGTATCCTGTCATTGCTACCGATGTCTTTCCTCAGTCTTGCAAGGAGCTGCAGGACACTGGTGCCCAGGTAATAAACTCTCAGTAACACATTGCATTTACACATGTAAACACTTATTTGTGCAATAATTTACAGCTTCTCTGTGCGACAGTTGACAGGCTGTCACAAAATCAAGTGGGGTATTTTGTGGTGATGGTTTTCAGGTAGTGGACTCCCCAGCAGACGTTGCAGAGAAAGCAGACCGCATCATCACCATGCTCCCCTCTAGTCCCAATGTCATAGAAGTATACACAGGCCCAAATGGCATCCTCAAGTAAGACATGTTATTGTTGGTGTCTCTGTGATTTCTGTGACATTTATGTATCTTCTCTTTGTATTTTTAAAATCTATAAATGGTAAGTGGAGATTTCATCGTGTTTAAAAAATAGATAGGACTTAGTTTGATTACCATAATCCATGTGTTCATTTATTCTCTTTTACCCGGTGCAGGAAGGTAAAGAAGGGGACCTTGTTAATTGACTCCTCCACGATTGATCCTGCTGTATCTAGAGAAATGGCAGTTGCTGCAGAGAAGAAGGGTGCTGTGTTCATGGATGCCCCAGTGTCAGGAGGTATTGTGTCAAACAAATTATTAGTAAGCAAGCACACCTCAATTGGTGTCTTCGGTTCTGTAAAGTCTTTCCCTTGATTTATGTGTTTTTGATTTGCTCATTCTTGACTTGAAATACATAAAGAAAAAAGAGAGACGTTAGTTGGCATTGTGAAAAGTAGAATTAGACAGCTGGTTTATTTATTCAACTGTGCCAACCACGGTATTAGGCCTGTGACCCTTCAACCTCAGTTCTGAACTGTCTCACACTCTTTTGTATATCTAAACTATTGGACCTTTTGGGTTAATGCTCAGACACGGATTGTAATTACTGAGCGGGCCAGCCAGTAGGTGCCCTCTTAAGGCTTTTATTGCAGCTTTTGACCAGGGGTCTTAAAGGCAAGGTTAAGGTTTTAAGTCCTCATTATGTTGGCACTGTCTACTTGTGACAGCTTCTTGACAGAGCACAGGATCGCCAGTCGTCCTTAATGGGCTGAGCTGCAGTGGAGAATCCCATGTCAGAGCTTTTCATGTTGATGGAGCCGTAATGGCGGGTATCCCATGTTAGTGCCTTTCATGTCAGATAAAGAGTCGTAAAGAAGAGAGAAACTGCCCTCACATGGAGGACAGGAGAAGAGGGGGAGAGGAAGATAAGACATGAAGGAGATACATCGCAGTAAAACTGTCCATCTTTCTCAGTCTTTATGTCTTTGTCTCTTTCTCTCTTTCACATACACAACCACAAAGTTCTTCTGATTCAGGTATGCAGTTAAGGATTTCAACATGCTGACACCCCTGCATGTCAGAGTACGAACTCTGATCACGGTCTGTTTCCTTTTTATTGCACAATCTTTAATTCGTAACCCTGAAACTCCCGCGGTCTCCCATACAAACATAGACTTATCCCATTTTCGGCATGTTTACCAGCTGGCGTCTGCAGCACAGAGCGGCTGCAGTGAGTGAGATCAGAGTCTTAAGCTTGTTACTCTGCCTTAGCACATGTACTGTTTAAACACTATAGACAGTGTTTGTGTGCAGTCCCCTGGCAGCGTTCTTCCTCTCCTGTTCCTTACTAGGCCTCTTTAACTGGCTTGAGGTGACCAATGATTTACTTGCTACCTAGCAGGTCTCTGCAGCTAGACATTCTTTCCTTATATGCACCTGCCCATCCAGTGTCACATTAGACATTCATAAGTCATATCCAGAAATCCAGGTACTGACTTTAGAGCACAGTGCCAGCACATTCTAAGTAGAAAATTGATGAAAAATTAAGTGAAAATTTTTTGATAATAAATTATAATTTTGATCCATTGATTTATGCATTTGGTGAGCATAGTCCCCACCAAGGCAAATGCCTTATTCTGCTATTTTAAAAAAGCTATCCAGATCCACATAAAAATGAAAGTGTCCTTCCTTTACTCATACTTAACCTTTCCACAAAGTTTAATAAAACTCAGCCATGTAGTTTTTGAATAAGTGCATTCAATCTCTACAATCTAAGAATTGTTATTTTCCTGCTGTTGTAAATGAGATATATTTGGTCGGAGACATCTATCTCATCTCGGTGGTGTTGCCAAGCCAAACTTGTAAAGACAGGTTGTGAAAGAATGTCCCAGTGACAACTTGGTAACCAATTTCAGAGAGCTTAACAACCCCCCTCACCCCACCCTCCCAACCCCACACCCCTGCTTTGCACACCTCTGGGCAGTTACATGCTCTGTTCCAACCAGGAGATGGCACCCTACCCAAACAGGGCACTGTCATACTTTTTGAGTTAGGTGTGTGTGTGTGTGTGTGTGTGTGTGTGTGTGTGTGTGTGTGTGTGTGTGTGTGTGTGTGAGAGAGACAGGGGAAAAATGTGGACGGAAGCGCCTTAGTTCTGAGAATAATTATTTAATATTGGTTAAATTGATAGAGTATGCTTAGTAAAAGAAAGATAGTTTGAAATAAAAGTTAAGTGAAAATATGGCATCTGACTTAAAAATCATTCATGTCTTGTGTCAACCTGATAAATGGTATCATTATATTTAATTTAAAGTACTTCTCACAGTTTTCTGTCATTGAGTATCATTTATATCACGCTATCATTTGAACATGTTTGATCCCACTGACTCAAGGCAAAGTGTTATCCAGTCAGAACTGGTTCAGTTTCCCTCTGAGCACACTGAGCAGACTTGCCGTGATCTGCTGTACTGTTAAACTTTTGCAGACACAGCCTGCTCTTTTTGTGGTTTGAGCATTGTTTTTATTTTTAATGTAGAATTTCGTTTGATATAAAATAAATCCCTTTTCTGTGCTGTGTGAGGTGGTGTTTTTTACACAGAAATGTGTGTTTGTATGTTGTGTGCGTCACTAGAGGTTTGGCAGGCAGGCGTGGGATCTGAATTGCACAGTCATAACCCTTCTTAAAAAGAGCAGTCAAAAAAACTTTCACTTTCTTCTCATGGGCATCCTGCTGGCTTCCATTCTTGCACATTGACCAACATCTTGGCTTTAGCCCTGCACTAGCCAGCTGTGCAGTGCCACAGCCAGATGTGTTCTGGTACACGCACACACATACGTGGACACACACACACAGTGTGTGTTCAAATGTTCTTATCTGCACTCTGAACATCTTTTTTTATCCAGACACAATTATATTAACTTAGATTGTGGTTCTTTATGCATGCTGATGTTTGCTTGTGCACACACAACACATGTCTGTCACTGTCTGGAGTCATTAAAAGCATCCACATGCAAAGTTGTCCCACAACAAAACAAGCTCTGATGTCACAGGCCAAGGGTGTTGGCACAGCGATGGCAAAAATAGGAGGTCTGGCTGACAAGCGGTGGGTCGTTAGCAGTAATTACCCAGAATGCCTGTGTTTGTGTCTGTGTGCCCATGGTGGGCTGCCACATAGCTAACGGACGATGGCTTTAAAAAGGCCCTAAAAACCTTTCATTGTGTTTTTCCCATTGCTGGGAAAGTCAGCTGTCGGTGCAAATGAAAGCAAGAGGCAGCCTAGCTGCTGTGGGACTGTAGGAATTTGGGCTAATGTTGCTTGTTTGCGAGGTCTTATAATTCTCCGCTAACTACCTATTTAGGCTGAGTCTCAACACCACTCTAATCATATCCATACCACATCAACTCAACCTTAGCTTTGCAGTGTGTCATTTGCTGACAGTTTGAACGTCATCCTTCAGCTTGTAGGAGCTTGTTCAAGCCAAGGCTGGCGCTAGTTTGTCCATCAGTCAACACTTCCAGTCCACTAGATCTTCTTCCAAAAAAATCAACTTTGACTACGGTTTAAACTGATATGCACAAATAATAAAACAGAAAAAGCAGTATAATTAAGATTATTAGCATTTATTAGTTTACCTTTTCCTGAATACTTTTTAATTGTAAACCAGGAAAGCCTTTTCTCTGGTAATAGTAGTTGGAAAAAGCTTTTCTTGTGCATTTCTTAAGTGAACATAGACCAGAGGCATTACAAATTAAATCTGAACAGTGACTTCCCTTGCTGGTCAGCAGTTAAGTGAGAAGCAGGCAAACTCCAGTGTCTGATGAAGACTGTGTGATAGAGTTCATAGCTCAGGGCAAAAGCTGGCCAATAAACCCTTGTTGTAATTGTAACTGTCAAAATGTAACACTAATTCCTTTGATTACATTTTACCTATTCAAAACTTGATTTTTGGAAGTTTTCAGCTGTGATACTTGAAATAGTCTTCAATGTGTCATTGTACTTACAAATCTTAGTTTCTTTAGCCACATTTATCATAAAATATGGACCAAGTTGTTTTTTGCCTCTAGAGATTTGCAGGAAACCACTCACTCGTTCACTCTAGCTCTCAAATGTTACTCACAGTCTGCTGAAGGTGAAATTCTTTGAGATTGTCAGAGGTGGAAAAAGTACAGGCTCTGAAATGTACTCAAAATAAGAAAGTAAAAAGGAGCTCATTTTTCTAACCATTTTTGTACAAAGGAAATTGAACTTTGTGCTATATTAATATAATAATAAAATAATATTAGTAGATGAGAATACAAATCTTATTCAAGTCCAAATTCCAAAACATACTCAGCTTAAATTAGTTATGTAGAACATAAGCACTGAAAGATCATTTTAAAATCTAACTATTTTCTGTAGCCTACTTTGTAGTGGGGGACTTTGCCTCCACAGCTAAACAGTAAAATGAGTACAGTCAGGGGTTACAGTGGGATCCAGCAGGTGGGTGAACACTAAGATCTGTGTAGTGTCTCAGCATAGGGAAAAAAATCACAGCTCCCAATAACTTCCATTGTGAGCTTTAGTAGATTTTCTTACTGTGCAGGCTGTGATCAGCTGACCTGCTGCTCTTTGTAGATTTACGCAACTGAATTCAACAATATGTCAGCAATTTCACAGCTGTCTTGGCTGTTGTCCATCCCTTACACTGGCGCTATGCTGTTTATACTGCCTTTATACTAGAAGGTATACAATTGGTACAAAGTCTAAATTCAGTGAATAAATGTAAGCATCATCAGCTTAAATGCACATTCATCTCTGCTACACTTGATGCAACCTAAACCTGACCATGAGCACCACAGCCACTGTGCACTAGTCCAACACAGTGCTTTACTGCGAATTCACCACACTACATATCATATACAAATTCAATATGTGAGTAAAATTATGACATTACATGCAAGCTTTAAATTTTTAGTTTATCAAGTGTCACTGAGCAGTCCTTAGCTTTAAATCCTGTCCTGCCCTGTCCTGTCTGTCTTCCTACATTTTTCTCCATCTCTGAGTGAAGTTAGCTTTCTCCCTGGAAAATACAACAGCTGTACCTACAACTGCTCACAAACAGTTTGTGTGTTTGCTAATGTTTTTTGAGCTGATAGAAATGTTGCATTTGAAATTGCCTGACACTTACGACATTACCACACCTTACGAACTCCTGCACTCCTTCCAGTCCAGTTAAACCCTATAGATGATTCTGCTGAACCTTAAGTAATGAGTTTGGGTTTTTTTGAAAATGTAAGGAGTAGAAAGTACATATATAAAATGTAAGGAGTAAACATAAGTTATCCAAAAAATAAATACTGGAGTACAAATACCTGAATACTCTACTTACATAAAGTAACAGAGTATTTGTGCTTTGGTGCTTCTAACATAGAAGCTAACATAGATTTGTAATCACTCTGCACCATTTCACTGTTGTGTTGCCTTACTACAGCACAGCTTTCAAAGCTTACACTATATATCTGTATTTTCTGTCTTTGTTGAATAGTTTTTAAAGCGTTTTACACTATATATTTATGCATGTATATTTAGTGCTGTATTTTTACAGATATTTCACTCTGGTATTTTGGAAAAACTGGCAAAAATCTAGAAATGCGACATAGTGTGATAGGTAGAACAGTAATAGGGTAGCACTTGTGTGTCTCATTAAAACCCAGTCTAAATGTTTTCGTGAAACCTAATCCAGTCTGGGAATAGAATTATTTAAGAAGATGAGCCTGAAGGTTGGTGGGGACTCTAAGACTGAGTTAAGGAATCAGGTTGGACAGGCAGGGGGTGGTGCTGTCGCAGTCTGTCACGGCTAACCAGTACTAGAGAGTGGCCATCGTCCAAAGACTAGATTAGCATAACAAGCGACTTGCTGACAGGCCCTGGTGACATGGAGGGGGAGTGAGGGAGTGTGTAGGGTGGTAAAGTGACCAGGCAGGGTGATGATGACGATGATGGAGCGGTGGTGATGTGGGGGTTCTAGCCTATGCTCCAGATGGAGGTGGACCCATAGCAGCTGGGAGACTGGTTCTCACAACTCTGCCCCTGTGTCATCTGCTGTGGACGTGAGCGTGCAGACAAATAGTCAGCTGGTCTATACGTCATACAAAAAGTCTCTGTCCATCAAACGTAGCCCAAACGTCACACTGCATGACACTCATCTACACGTGAATTAACATTTTGTCTGTAGAAAAGCGTGTGTGTGTGTGTGTGTGTGTGTGTGTGTGTGTGTGTGTGTGTGTGTGTGTGTGTGTGTGTGTGTGTGTGTGTGTGTGTGTGTGTGTGTGTGTGTCTGCCTGCTAACAGCCTAATTGAGGATCATTATTAACTCGGTCTATCCTAGATGAGTCTCATTGGGCCGGGCAAAGGATTGATTGTGGCTCTCTCTTGCTTGCTCTATTCTGTCACTTACAATTGACCAGGTACTCCCCTCTGGAAAAGATCAGTTACTGATGATGATGATGATGATGATGATAATAATGGTGATGATCATGATGAGGCCTGACCTGATGGTAAGTGGACAGGCACTGCAAACCAAATTCTCAAGACTGTCGTAACTTTACATGCAACAATTTTGTTCTCTCAAATTTTTTCCCCCCAAACCCAAACTTTTTGCAGTCGCCTGCTCACACGAGGTTCTCACAGAGTATATGTGTGCAGGAGTCAGTTCTCATGGGGCTGTGCTCGTTAAGTGGAGCTGATAAAGTGTCTGTTTTTAACACAACAGAGTGGCATTAGTAAAATTGGCAGCAAAAACCTGTTGAAACTGCTGATTTTTTTTTTCCTGCCGATGTGGGCTAACGCACACCCTCGTCCCATTTCACTTATTTACTCGATATCCTTTCCACTTTTTACGGGGGCCCATTCAGGGTTTTAATTTGTTTGCGAAAAAGATCTGCTCTCGCGTGTAATTATGATGGTGGATCACGTGAGGCTGCATTGTTGGCCTGTAAACATCCTACCCCACTGATTTTAATTCTAAGCAGTCAACTCTTATTCATTTAAGCCTGTTACTCTATTAAGTGTGAAGGTACTTTTCATTCTGAATTATAGATGACTGTGGTTGCGCCAGAGTAACTTTGCATGTGCATATAGTTAAAGACAAACAGTCTAGTCTATTGCCAGTGCCAGAGTTTGTTTACACCAAGTACATTCAAACCCAGAGGTGTGATATGAAGTTTTGCGTATCCTTAAAGCTTTCGTGGCATTCTTGCAGTAAGAGCAGTTACATTATCATTTGAGGAAATTGTGTGTTTTGTGGAGCTCTAATGATATTATAGGTGTTGCCTTTGCTCCAAGTGTTTTTCCGTTTAATCTCTCCGCGGGGGGAAAAAAAGCAGGCTTTTGGAACGTTGTCAAATGCGTCATTCATTACCAAACACTGGGAACATCCCTTCTTGTGTGTGCATGTGTGTCTGCCATTTTGTGTTGTTTGTGTAGCCTCATATTCACAAATGTAGTTTAATTTAAACCCACCACCAATAAAAAGTGGCTACTGGTTTACATGCGGCTCGTAACTCTGAGACGGAGCCTCAGAACCTCCAACTGACGTCTTACTGGCGGCCAACTCTGAGATCTGCACCTGCCTCTGATACTCGCATACGTGCACAGATACTGCGTGCACATGTTCACGCTCATTGTCACTTGCTTTGTACTTGCACGCACCACTTCAAAAAGAGCTCAGTTTTAAAAGGCTTATATGGCTGTCATGAATTGCTTTGGTTGATTCTTTCGTGTGAAATGAAAGAAGTGCTAATGAACTTAGCATTTACTACAAACAGCCCAAACCAGAGCTCTGTCTCTGATCTTCCTTTGCCCTCACACAAGTAGTTTCAGTCTCTTATGTTCATGGTTAAAGGCTGTCATCGAAGCCTGCTGTTGAGCATCTGTCCTAACGGCGCTTGATTGCTTGCTTATTAAGTAGTCTTTTGGTAATAGAGGATTTGAGATAAAGGGGCTTGCATGGGCCTCACAGACACTCACATAAGCACATTAAATGTCTTGCCCTTCCATCCTTTCTACAATGCGTTAAGAGACTTTTTTTCTCCTTTCATTCAACCTTTTATGTCAGAGTCAAAGTTAATAGTCCAGCAAACTTCAGCTCGGTCTGAGAATATTTACTTTGGTTGATATTGGGGAGAGGAGGTAAGCATCCACCACTCTGTCAACCCAAACATGTCCCCTGGATGTTGGTAAGCGAACGTGACCGAGGAAGATGGTGGTTCTGCTTCAAGGGAGTTATTTCCCAGGAAAGTATTACGTACCAGTTTGGGAATAAAGATGAACATGCCCCTGTACAATTTTTTTGGGAGTGCTTGAAAGAGTTGACATTGTGTATTGTTTGTAGCACTCTGGCATAATTGTGTATGCCTCCATTTATTATTCAATATATAGTTGCTTTGTCATTCCTTGTGGATATCTTCTTAGCATCCTCATCCCTCCATTACTGTCTCTAGCCTGAATCTTCTATCATAGGTGCCCCCCAACCCCCCAACCCCACACATATACACACACCTTCTCTCGTTCCCCCTAGGGGGCGTTGTGTAGTTGTGCAGTGCTAATGATCCAGGACTGTCACTCCCGCTGGGATGGATGAGCCAGCATACCCGGCGCTCAGGAAGCCTCATTAGGATTCTTCTTTAATCCGTCTCTGACAGGACCGGCCCGAGAATGGGACGTCCCCTCACACATACACCACACACAATAAATACCCTATGAAAGTACATTCAACGCATAGACACAATATTAAAATCACACTTTATACCGACATACATACAGACACAAATGCACTTCAGCCCATGCACAAAGAATGGACCCACTGATACCCACACAGTGTATACACACAGTAACACACACGCATACACACACTGTTATGCTAATGATGTGTTATTCTGCTACAAACAAGGATCTTCGATCATCCTGGTGTCACTCCTTATAGAAATCCACTACACATCATAAGAGCTTATTATGGGTGATTAGTTAATTTGAGGGAGGGATGCTGGGAGGTAAAAAGAGAGAGATCATTTTCCTTCTTTGCTGTCATCTCTGCACCGCTCTCTCCTCGTACTTCTTTCTTTATCCCTCTCTCTTGCTCTCTTTTGGCTCACTCGCTTTCTTTTTCTCCTTAGTGAGATATATCGATCAGCACGTTGACTGTGTTATCAATAATCTCCTCTTTAGTCGTCCGCAAACAGTGATCTCCACTAATGAACCAGCACAGTCGTCACACTGCTCTTTCTCATTGTGTGTGTGTGTATCTGTATTTGTGAGGCTCAGCCTGCAGCATAGAAACTGCAAAATGGGATGGTAAAAATATCAGAAGAAAAAAAAAAGTGCTGGTAATTGTACTTATTATTATTATTATTATTATTATTATTATTATTATTATTATTATTAGTCATGTATTTATTTATTTATTTATTTCCATTACTTTAATGAAAATGTGAAGAGAATTCTGTGACTTCACTGCACACCACACTGTTCACTATGTGCTCGATACTGGAGTAAAATCCAGTTTCCATTTTTTTAGACTAAAAAAAACTGTTCTGCCATTAAATGGAAACTTTGTTACATCAAATAAAACTTGAATCAATTATGCTAAAAAGAATTTAAGCAAATAAATAAGAAGACATCAAATAGCAAGAAGGGAAGAGAATCCATCATGTCTGTGGACCATATGTGTGTATGATTGGTGTGTGTGGCGGCCGTATGTTGAGCGCATGTTAGCCGTGGTCCGTATGCAGCTGCTGCAGCATGGGCTTTGGGCTTCATTATGTGGCCCTAATGACCTTCTGACAGCTCATCACTGAAATACACATGCACAGACACACACATACAGTGTAGTGGCATGATCATATATGTGACAACAGCACAGCCAATTAAAGAAGGTGGGGGGGGGCATATTTGAGCAATGGAAATTTACTATAAACCCTGTCTTTCCTCTCCTTTCCTTGCCTCTGCAGTGACATCTAACAATTAGATTTCAGCTGCTTTGTCCCCAGTAATTCCCTTTTAATTATTAACACCGACATTATTAGGCTTTCACTGTTAAGGCTTTCATTAAGGGTGGATGGCCCCCGTAAAAGACAGTCAAACTACATATCCTCATTCTACAATTTCCTCTTGTTTTTTTTTTTCTTACAGGAAAAATAAATAATAACGTATTTTTTAGTGCTGCTCTATTCTCATTGTGTTTTTGTTGGTAGTGTTTTTTTGGGTTTGAGTTGTTGTTTTTTTAAAATCTACCCTGGTAGAGCTTTCATCATTCTGAGCTATGCAAAGTCATTGTTACTGCAGACATATACAAAAGATGTCCTTTAGCACTGGCCCAGTGTAGAGGTGATAATGAAGTGGGTCTCGCTCCTGTGAATTTGAAATATTTAATCAAAACATTTGCTGAACCTAACCAAGTTATTTTAATGTGTACATTTAACAACACAGCTAATGAAATTGAATGTAAAGTTCAGAGGGTTCCTCCAGGTTCATAATCTGGTGATTTCGGCTGTCCCAAAAGCATATTTGTGTGTTTATTTAGACAAATATTAATAATAATCAGCTTTAACTGACACTGGCTAATCACTGAAGCATACAGGGAAAGGAGCCATTGCATAAGAGACTCAGACCGGCTGGATTCAGCCTACTCTGAAAAGAGGTTATTTCAGCATTAAGGACCCTGTGGAGAGGGTGGGCTGTGAGTCAGTGGGGTGAGGTTGCCTCCTACAACATGGCACGCTCCTTAAGCCATCAGGCACGGGGAGGGACGCCTAATTGAACATGATAAAGTGTAAAGTTAATTACCCCTCTCGCCTGTCAATGATACCCCCATGAGATAGGGGGCTGGCCTCAGGCACAGCTGCTCGTGTGTCCGTGTGTGTGTGTGTGTGTGTGTGTGTATATGAAAGAGAAGGGGTGACAAGACAAAAGCCAAGGGATCCCATGAGAGTTGTGCAGTGGATGATGGCAACAATCGGCTTTTAAAGATACCTCTGTCCCTCTGGTACAGCACTACTTAACACGTCTGTCCCACTAAGAGTTTGGCATACACATGCACACAGAGAACAGAGCACAGCTGACCTTTTAGACACAGTTGGTAGTGTTAAACCAGTCATATGGCTGATATATTATGTCTCATGTGGAAAATTCACATATTTTAGTTCAACACGTATCAACACCTGAACTTTGTGTTCCAGTTTTCATTAACTATTTCATGTGTTTTGCAGGTCTGCACATATGCGTTGAACTTTTAAAGACTAGACATCAATATGTGAAATGTTTGTGTCTTATTAGTGATGTGCTCACATCAGTTAATGTTAATATCAGCATGTGGTGTGTTTAGGTGTTGGAGCTGCCAGCATGGCCAAACTCACCTTCATGGTAGGCGGAGTGGTCGAGGAATACAACGCAGCAAAGGAGTTGCTCACCTGCATGGGAGCAAATGTTATTTACTGCGGACAGGTCGGCACTGGACAGGTAATAAGGAATGTCTAAACATAATGACTGCATAAATACAAACAGCATTTCACACAGGGACATAGATTTGATGCCTCAACCAATACTTCTAAGACACTATGGCCAAAATTATAGGACACCAAGGCAAAAAATTATCAATGGAAAAGTGTGGACATTTGAAAGTCTGGTCTTTTTCCGTATATATGTTTACAATAGCTTTCAAAATTTGAGCAGATAACTATATAGTGAGGTTTGTAAGTTTCTACTCATGTTGTGCTTTTTGCCAGAATATGTAGTTATCAGTACATATAATATTTGCCGGAGTATATTGGAGACTGTTTAGAACCTCCAATTAAAACTCTTTAAATAATAGCTCTTCCAAAAAGTTTTGCAACCCACTGGCTTTGGTTCATTTTTCAGAAGTCAAACACAACTTAAATCAACTTCTAATTTCATGTTTCATAAATCCCAAACAAACCTTACCTGAAAAACTTAACGAGATTCAGATTTCCAATTGTGTTTCACATTTCAGGACCATGGACAGCACACAGTGTTTACTCCAGATTTCTGATGTTGCTTTAAAGGAAAACAAAACAAACAAACAAACAAACAAAAACACCAGCAACAAAACTTCTATCAACTTTATAAACAGAATAAATGTAGGCTAGAATGCACACATAAGAAATCATGATAACTCCTATAATTATAGAAGTATCAGTTGTTTCTGCTGCATGTAGCATCATCTTGCTTACAGTATTGTTACAAATAATCTTTGTAATAATATTGTAACATGCTGGACTATGCAATTTTGAAATACCGTGCTGTAATTCTTTCTTACATATTGATGGGTGGAAAATGCCCTTAAACAATTGTACCTAATTTGACCAGAACCTTTCTCAACACAAATTTCCACTGTTTAGTCAATCTGACCCCATAAATGCTGCAGCATTAATAAAATAGTTTTATAAGAACATGACTTCTTCCATATTATTACAATTCCTCCAGTAATTAATTTTCATAATGATTTATCCAAAGGATCTAATGTATGTATATTCCCTATGTCATCTTAGATGAGTGGACCAGTCCTGATGAAACTCTGCATAAACATTTCCTAAGATGTTGTGTCTATATGGCATATACAAATATTTTATACAAATCCCACAATTATATATATTTGTTCATTTGACAGCTCAATTGAGCACCAAATGGCCACCTTACAACTGTGTTGTTCATGTTTAGTGTCTACATACTAAAGTTTGTTTACTTGCGCATTCTACATTCGTTATACTACATATTTTCACAATCAGTGCAATTTTTTTTAATCTTCCTGGTGATGCTAAGCAGCCTCTGATTATGAATATAGTTATCGAAATAAGCCACTATACAAACAATTAGTCAAGAAAAAGTCCTGCAAAGCAATGTGGGCTTAAGAAGATGACTGGGTGAGCATCATCAGGTCATGAGACACTTTATGAAGTGATAGTAATTGTTTATTGACCTAATACCAAAGCAAAGCCCCATGCATATCAATGGGATTTGCATGTTTTACCGAAATGAAGTCTGTGGCTTGGGAAACCCACCAAGATAAAGTCTACTCAAACTTCAAATTAACACTGAATCAGTCTATTATGGAAATACATTTTTTGTTTACATGTTAAAAGGTAATTTGCTATATTGGCTAAATTGGGCTAGAAGTCCAGATTGTTGGGCCTCATTTATAATTGGATAATTCACTTAAAAACTGTTTTGTAGATAGAGGTGGGCTACTTCAGAATTTCTTCATTAGCTACATGTATGGAGATTATTCCAAGTGTGGCGCATCCATTTGGAAGCTGTTGTTGGATCTAGGAGCTGTCATTGCAAGTGAAACAGACCGTCTTTAAACTGCAAATCCTACAGAGAGATGGCAAGAACAATAGAAGTGAGAAACTCAACAGCTTGATGCATTCTGAGGGGAAAAAACAACATGCTAGTAACCTTGGCAGCATAGGAAGCTCTGGACATCCGCTGAGGACAATAGTGCTGGTTTGTGGCAGGATCCTTTCCATGGTTGAGAGGGAAAAAAATCCTTCAGGACCAAATCATTATTATTATTATCCTAGTTATCAACCATAACAAAAGAAATGCCAGATTGGATTTGACCAAAAAAACATCTAAAATGATATAATACGTTGCATTTTCTTGAAAAGAAGTCTTAAAATAATTGAAATGATCCCATTACTTCAAAGATGACCATTAAAAATGTAGCATTTAAGCATTAGTGGCCATTGAAGTGTTTCACTCGTCTATTCCAGAGTCAGATTATCTGAGATTTACTGTTGTGTGTTATATTTTGTTTTGCAGACTTCATCATTTACATAATAATTCCTTTATAAAAATCTTTCTTTCACACCCTTATAGGCAGCTAAAATCTGCAACAATATGCTGCTGGCGATTGGGATGATTGGGACCGCGGAGACCATGAACCTTGGTATCAGGTACTGTAAGCAAATGCTCTGCTAAAAGATAAAATAATAAGGAAGTGTATGATCAGTGGATTCATTTACATGGGAATGATTAGTGTAGAGATAGCTGTCTGTGGGTAGCACTAACACAGCTGTACATAGGTGTACAGGGATTTAGTACATCCAGATCCAGATTTCCTTATTGTTGTTGATGAATTTGCAAAAACGAAAGAACAAGTACAGTGAAATTACAAGGACATATTTTGAGGTTACTACCTTTTAGCCACACATTAACTCTGCTATTATTGCTGTTAGATATAGTTGTCACAGTAAGGTCAATTACTACGCCAGCGATGTAGCTGTAACTGTAATTTACTACTACAATACAGGTTTAGAAATGTGTGTGTGTGTGTGTGTGTGTGTGTGTGTGTGTGTGTGTGTGTGTGTGTGTAGTTTATGGGAGTGTGAAGGGGTCAGCCCTGCCCCAAGTCAGAGCCGCCTCTGCTAAAGAGAGATGGATGAGGGGGTGGAGCCACATTGTCTGATTTACATTTGCTGATTGAGCTCTCACCAGAATCCTGCCACACCTCTGCTACTGAACACCACCTAGAAAACCCATCATTCATGATTCCTCCTCGTGACACAAAGCTTCTTTGGCCAGGAAGCTGAGGATGATGGGAGGTGAAGTCCGGTGGATTGCACTGCAATCTTATAGCACTAGAAATCATGTGAGGACTTAAAATGCACCACAGCACCCATACTTTGTTTTGGTCTGTAGAATTTTTAAGTGCGGCTTGCATACAGGAAGCTTATACATCAGTTTTTATAGATTTTATACTCTTCAGATTTTATATTCTGTTCTATTTATGTATTTTCCTTGTCAATAATGGACTGTTTCTTCTGTTTACTCTCTGGCTATAATGCGATTTTACGGCCTTTACAGTGTAAAATGGTATTTGCATCGAGTTTTCTGCACGGGTGTTCATGAGCGTCCATGAATTCCTCTTTGCACAGTGCAGCTGTGTTAGTGCGACTGATTTATCTGTGCTGAGACAGAGGAGGAAAATTGGCATGAGCAGTCGAACATAAATCCCCTCACTATGCCTCTGAAATATGGAGGCATTAAGGGAGCAACGCAGATTTACACATTGCCACACTGTCTCTAAAGCACACACACACAGACACACAAATTTACATCCAGATATACTGAAGGCAGCAGTTTTCTACCACTACAACTTCTCACAATTCACATCATTATAATGTATTCCTATAACAAAAATAGGAATACTAACTACCGCATCTCTTCACTTTGACTGTGAATTATCTTCATATCTTTTCAAGACTGACCCATATTCAGTCTTGATTCCATTTTGTGTGTGTGTGTCTGTGTGTGTGTCTGTGTGTGTTTCAGTTTCCCCCTCTTCTTGCTAGCCAATCTCTGGGGCTTTATTAGAGGGCTTGACAAAGACTGTCATCGTTTAGAGGGAGCCCACACCCGTAAATCTCCCATGCTGCATTGCGGCCCAGCCTCTTATGCAGAAAGAACGCTCTCTTTGGTGCATGTGTGCAGACACACACACCGACACAATTCAAGACAAAGGAGGCTAAGCACTCACAGGCAATTTGCAGGAAAACGGCAATAACATTTTATCATGTTGGACTTGGGCCTGATAGAGCTGCCCTTTCTTTTGTGTGTGTGTGTGTGTGTGTGTGTGTGTGTGTGTGTGTGTGTGTGTTTGTGTGTGTGTGTGTGTGTGTGTGTGTGTGTGTGTGTGTGTGTGTGTGTGTTTCCTTACCTGTACATGCAGGCAGACACACACACACACACACACACACACACACACAGAGTTCTGTTCATGGAGCTAATTTGTTGATCTCAGATGGAAGCTTGGGCCGTCTCCAGCAGAGCGTGACGTTCTCTTAGTGCAAGGAATGGCCACGCATGACAATTATCAGCACACGCACACACTCACACACTCAAACACACTCTCCCATGCAGACCGTTTCTTTCTATGTATTTTCAATTCCTTGCTTTTGGCTTTTGCTTCCCATCCATATTTGCTTTACATTCTTTATTTTTTTATTTTAATCTATTTTTTTCTTTCTTTTTTTGGGGGGGGGGCTGCTGTAATATTTGAAAGCAGCCAAGCAGTCAGTAAAAGAAGGATGAAAAGCTGCAGAGAGTATCATAGAGCAGTGGAGAGGAGCAGCAGTGATTTTAATGATACATATGAAGATAAGAGTAGAGACGACTGGCCCATGTGACGCTCATATGACACTTTTACAGTTCACCTTGCAAACCTGTGTGTCTGCGCCCATTCATGCGTACAAATACGCAGTTGCCGATGCCCAAGTAGGAGCATACATATTTGCTCCTTTATTCTTTTTATGGGGAGGACAACAGGCAAATCAGAGTTTATAACAAGACCCTTTTAGCAGAGAGACAGAAATAGGTTCACCACAACATACATGAGCACAAACACATCGTTCCCTTCCTCTCTCTATAGTTGAGATGAATCGTGAGCATATGTTCAGATGAAGATTAAACTCGCGTGATAAACGCGCTTGTTGCCTCTATAAATGGAATAGTAAGTGCTTGTGTGTGTGTGTGTGTGTGTGTATGTGCTCGTTAGCTCTTTAATGATATATTAAATGGGGAAGAGGCTGGGCTTCCTCTCTTGTGGCGTCTGGTGAGATCGAGAAGCTAATCATAATGAAAGAGACGGTTAATATCAGCGCTGCAAATGAACTCCACCTGCTAGAGCTCCCAGGACATAAACACCCTCCCCTCTCGTTTGAATCTTCAGCACCATCTCTCTTACTGGTTTTTTTTTTTCTTAATTTTATTTTATTTTTATCTGCACCAGCATTACACAGCAACACCGTTCATGTCTGATTATCCATGTCAATCTTGTTAAAGCGTGACATGTCCTCTTCTCCACGCAAATTACCGCAGGCGAGGAACAACACCACTGCGTCAGCTAATAACCGCAGCTGAGTATGAGTGTGTGCGAACAGTTTGTCGTGTGTGTCTCTGTGATGGGAGCAAGAGGGGAACTTCATTGATTTATCGTTAACAGAGGACAACAGCTCCCCGTCAGCGTCTATGGCCGCTATAACAAACGATCTGCGCGCTCGGACGCGCTTTATTGTAGCTCAGCCAGTAACCTTTTCAGCTGCTGACCCAGAACACAGGGAGGGGCTGCTTGCTTGTGTGTGTGTGTGTGTGTGTGGGGGGGGAGGCTTGTGCGATGTCAAACATATGTCCCCATGAGTCCTTAGACAGGAAGGTGTCAGCATGGAAGAGGGAGGAAGGGTAGAGGGGAAGCAGGATGGCAAGGGATGCTTACAGACATAAACTAAGAAAGCTATCATGAGCTAGACTACCATTAAAAAAGAAGAAGAAGAAAAAACCCAGCGCGTGCAGAACCACTCATGCCACACTTCCAAAACTGTTTGTTAAAAAATTAGGGAGTCTGAGCGGACACATAAGAGATGAAGGGGAGAGGAAAGGGGGAGGGCGAGACATGGAGAGAGTGTAAATGCAATTCCTTTTCTTAATTAGTTAGTAGACAGCTCATAAAACTGCAGCAGTAATGGCAGAATGAGAGCCAGGTGGAGAGAGGGAAGGAGGGAGGGTGCTGGCCTTAAAGACCTATGATAGTTTAATAGTCATATTGAGAGCAGAATAGAGTTACAGGCCTGTAAGTAACAGTAAACTGAGGCAGCCAGGACTTGATGTGGTCAGCTTTATACTGGCCTTAAAACCATTAATATGGCATGTTGAACGGTCGACACAGACGCCGTCGTTACACCCTCCCTGCTCGGTTTCACTCATTGCTTCTGTCTGTCTACCCTCAGTCTCTTTCTTTGTCTCATGTGCCTTTGGTTACTTCTTATCATAGTCCGGAGGTTTGTCCTCTTGCATATGAAAGTAGGTTGCTGCAAAATAGGGCAGCAGAGCTAAGAATGTGCCTCTGTGTGTGACAGCGAGGTTTATGGCTCCCCTGTGCTGCTTAACCACTTCTCCTCCTCCACTTTCTTGAAAGAGGGATGAAGGATAGATGTAGTGGTAAACATCAATACTGCATTAGCCGGCATTACAAAGCCTTCAGCCATTAACACTGAGGAATGGTCACAGTGAGGCATAAGGTTCATTGGGGGTCACTACAATCACCAGGCACCCCCACACCCACCTTTTGCCACATTTCTTATGTCCCACTGGTCCTCTTCAACCCAACTCTGTCCCATTTCCTCCCTATATTTTGCATAACTCCTCTTTCCTTGTTTGTGCCTACCATTTTTTAAAGTTTTCCTCTCCATGTCATTCTAAGATGCTAAAAGTTTGAAAGTAAAGTAATTTTCTGACTTTTTTTTTGTCTGAAACATGTTGTAATAGTAGTATGATATTTTAGGTTTCTTTAAAACCACCATATTTGGTGTTATTTGGGCTATTAAATCAAATCAAATCACTTTTATTGTCACATCACATGTGCAGGTACATTGGTACAGCACATGCGAGTGAAATTCTTGTGTGCGAGCTTCACAAGCAACAGAGTTGTGCAAAGTACAATAACATAAACAGGCAAAATATATACGAATGGCTAAATCTGAAACTAATAAATATATGTACAATATATAATAGTATATGCAAAAAAATTTTTAATTATTATTAACAGCTAGAATTGTTAAAACTGTAATTTAGTTGCAATGTAATTTAGTGTTGTACACCTTCAGACAAATAAAACTATTTCACATGTGTCAAAGACAGAACTTATTTAACTCTATTTTCTTCTTTTTGCAGACTGGGTTTGGATCCCAAGCTGTTGGCAAAAATCCTAAATATGTCCTCAGGTCGTTGCTGGTCCAGCGACACGTACAACCCTGTCCCTGGAGTAATGGAGGGAGTTCCCTCTGCCAACAACTACCAGGGCGGCTTTGGAACCACACTAATGGCAAAGGTACTAAGCTTGTGTTCTGGTTGTATTATTTGTGATTCTTAATGTCTGATGTGTTTAATAATCAGTTCATCTTATCAATACATAAACTGATAATGAAAGTGTTCTGAAATCCAAGAATCTGTATAGAGAATTCTTGGGTTTTTGGGTACAGTGGGGACGAAGAATCCCCCTTTTAACAGGAAGAGAATTGTCAAGAATATTTTTTTTAAATCCAGTATGTGCTCATCATCTAATGAGGCAGACATTTCTTCATATCCTACACACTAAAATAAAGATGTTTCTGAAAACCGGTTTTCTTGAGCTGTTCATAGGATCTGTTTGCACCTGTCACTTTTTCTGACTGCTTGTCCCTCTCTTCTCATGTCTGTGCTTAAAGGATCTTGGTTTGGCGCAAAACACTGCCACCAACACCAAGACACCTGTCCCTCTGGGTTCCCTCGCTCACCAGATCTACCGAGTCATGTGCTCTCGCGGCTACGCTAATAAGGATTTCTCATCCGTGTTCCAGTTTCTGCGTGAGGAGGACGGACAATGAATGCAAGGGGAGCACACTGACTCTGCTGTTACAATACACAAACACACATAAACACACACCAGAGCTGCACACACCCCTGTGCCCCTTATCCCAGTATGCTCAGGAGATGCTAAGGCCTTGCAGTCGAGCACAGACCTGCTACCCAGTTTTCATACCATTTCGACCCATGTCCCCTCATTACATTAGCTAAATCATATTTTCACTTTATCCTCCTCTGTCTATATGAAGGAAATCATAAAACTGACTCCGATTAGGCTTACATGTAACAGTGAAAAGTATATGTGGTTTTCAGGGTAATAAGTAATAACTGAATTAATGTAAAAGCATGATTATGTTCTTTTTGGTTTTGTTTTGTGGGGATTTGTGCTGTTTGACTGTTACCCTATTACCCAAGTTACCTCAGCCTGTTTATATTAAACTATAAAGGTAAAAAAAAAATGGTATAGATTCACATAATAATTGAAATTTAATTGAAGAGCATGAAGAGGTTACTTCATACTTACAATACCCACATACCAGCACTACGTTTAAGGTTACAAAAATAAGCCACTCTTTTTTGTTCAAAGTTTACTGAGTTTGTTACTTTTTTGTTTTTTTGACATTTTATTTCTCCTTTCATTATTCAGTACTGCATTTAATTCATTTTTTTTTTTACCTCATGAGTTCACTAAAGTTGCAGTAAATCTTCTGTGGTACACCATTCAAGTATTTCCTCACTTTATCGACCAGTTTTGCTCTACTATTCTGTGAGATAAATATCTGGTTATTTTTGCACCATGTGCATCGCAGTGCGATGTGCTGGGCTGTTTTGATACAGTCACAGAATCTCTTTAATGTTACTGCTTTTCTCTATCTGCTTATTGAGCCAATGAAGTATTATTTTTTTGACCAGTGCTGTTAAAACGTTTTCTAATCACTGCAAAATGTTCTGTCAAGCACCTTCTTCAGTCCATATTTCTCCTCTCTCTCCCTCTATGCGTGTATGACAATCTGTGTAAAGTCAGAGAGGAATGATTCATCCTGCTCTGTGCATAATTCATATTGTTGTGTAGCACTGAAGAGGAATCTGAATGGACTGCCATTTTTTTGTAGTAAAATTCATTATAAGTCTACAGTTTGTCTTTGCACTGTGAAACAGATCCAGTCACACTGTAGCCTAAAATAAAAGCTGTTCCATGTATTCAGTGTTTGTATTTTCTTGTAACATCATTTTTATTTTTATTTTTGTTTTATTAAACTAGATCAAAGCTCAAATGGCTAGCTTCATTTTGAGATGACTGACATGCACAAACTATGAAAATAGGCATTCCTGTTATTATTTTATTGAATATAGCATTTTTACACTAAGAAAGAAGCTCAGATGTAATATTACCTGATAACCAGAGATACTCTTAAAATTCTTGACTGTCCCACTAACTCTAGTCCATTTACCATGTTAGTTCTTATATTGGGGTTTTCTGCTCTACTAAAGCACTCAAAGCTGAAGACCAGCTTGAAACTCAATATCTGCTCCAGTCTGGAGCAGCCAGGGCTAACTCTTGACTCTAATTCTCAGGCCCCATCTTATCTTAATGACCTTGTAGTACCATATCACCCAATTAGAGCACTTCGCTCTCGCACTGCAGGCTTACTTGTTGTTCCTAGAGTATTTAAAAGTAGAATGGGAAGCAGAGCCTTCAGTTTTCAGGCCCCTCTTCTATGGAACCAGCTTCCAGTTTGAATTCAGGAGACAGACACTATCTCTACTTTTAAGATTAGGCCTAAAATTTTCCTTTTTGCTAAAGTATAGTTAGGGCTGGACCAGGTGACCCTGAATCCTCCCTTAGTTATGCTGCAATAGATGTAGGCTGCCGGGGGATTCCCATGATGCAATGAGTTTTTCCTTTCCAGTCACCTTTCTAACTCACTATGTGTTCATAGACCTCTCTGCATTGAATTGTACCTGTTATTAATCTCTGTCTCTCTTTTCCTTCTCTTACCCCAACCAGTCGTGGCAGATGGCCCTGAGCCTGGTTCTGCCGGAGGTTTCTTCCTGTTAAAAGGGAGATTTTCCTTCCCATTGTCGCCAAAGTGCTTGCTCATAGGGCGTCATATGATTGTTGGGTTTTTCTCTCTATGTATTATTGTAGGGTCTACCTTGCCTTGAGGCAAGTGATTTGGCGCTGTACTGTAGCAGGAACTACCACAGTGGCAGTTTTGAGTACTTTAGAAAGTGTCTACATGTCCGTCAGCACACTATATCACAGGTATGCAGTTATGATGTTGACATGAAAATGAGAGAGTTTGAAGATGGGTGTGGTGTGAGTTGGCTCAACTTGTTGGCTCAGGTCTTCTTATTTATGCTAGTATTCCTTATGACATCATACACAGCCTGTCAGTGTTTCAAGGAAAGGGTTAACTCGGACTTGTTTTTTCTCTCAACCTGTAAATGGGGTCTCTTCTTGGAGGTCATATGTTGTATACATCCTAAAGCCTTCTAGCGCACACTTGCATTCATTTAAAAAAAAAAAAAAAAAAGGAACAAAGATTATGTAACAGAAAAAAACCGTATCATCAACCTTCTGGTTTCATGTCTTAGATCCTGTTTCACTAGTTTTATACCTCTTAATGTTGGAAAATCAGCATATGATCCTGTCATCCTTCTCCTCAGTGGGTTGTTGTTGCATTATTCCTTCAAAATCTCTTCAACAGGCACTCGTATAACGCTTATAGCCAGCCGGGGAGAAATAGCAGCACTAATCTCAGAATGATGCCCTTATTTCCATCATTACAATGAAATGGGAGGAAAAAAACAAGTGTGGTTTTGTTTTATTTCTCCCTCTCTTTTTTTTAGGGTTGATGTTTCTTCGACGTTTTATGGAGCTGCTGTTGTCTAAGTGGCAGCCGCAGCTCTAGCAGACTGTGGCGAGCCGTTGGTGGCAGGAGTTGTGTTGTGGGCTTGTGACTCACTCTGTTATTGTTCCTTGGGAAGTTATGCACTTGCTTCGGCTGCGTGCTTTGAAGATTAACTTCATCTGATTGTAATAGAGTTGAGGTGCTCAGAGCTTTAGGTTAAGAATCCCTTGTTATCTCTTCTATTTTTCAGGGTCTTTTCTCCATCAGGATTTTGCACCTTGGCCTCTGCAGACAATAGGATCTGGTCTTCCTGAGGTCTCCCTTAAGCAGAGCTACGCCTCTGGCTTGGCCTGCTGAATTAGGCAGCTTAGCTGATTCATATTTGGGTGTTTTAATTCGCCTGTGTTTTATAGCAGGCTGCTGAGCCGGCGGTTTCCTCATTAAAGGACACATGAAAGCAGGCAGTAAAGGAGCCGTGGTGAGACCGGCCTGTGCTGACGTCTGAAGGGGACGCGAACGACTGAGGGACCGACCAAGTCTCGAGCCAGCCGGTCTGAGCCGGAGGGCCTCACCCTCTCGGCTGGGCAGCCAGTGGTGGGACACTAGACACACCACACAGACTGTCTCAACACCAGCATACAACACTAAAGTGTCAGCAAGAGTTCAGCGTTTGATGCATAGGTTTTGACTGTACAAATATGTCAGTCTTACAACACCAAAGTGATTTATTTTGGAGGGGTTATTCTACAAGGAAACCTAAATCAACCTGAGCTAAACTAATTTAGAAATTAAAGTTGTGCATATTATACACAGATAATTAATTTTTGCCTCGCTCTATCACTCTAGTATCTGCTTCTGGTTAATTTCCCACCTGGTTAATCCCCCCCCCTCTGCCATTTGGAGATTAAAACAGCCTCGGCACTGAGAGTTGCGGCTGTGATAAATACCTGAGGCAACAGCGTTCATTATTTCCCCATTATAACGGCGGGTGGATCCTCTCTGCTGTTTAACGACTTGCTCTTTAAGGAAGTAAGAGTGGTGGGGTCATGGGGCAGGGAAGGAGGGGCGAGGCTAAGCACCCCGTGATTCATATCAAACGCACGTTAAGTGGCATGCGGCTAAATTAGTGGCTGAAATCTAGCAGGTATTACAGCTCGCCCAGTGGTGTGTAACAAGCCAGCCACTGTCTCGCTGCGTAGTAATGTGGCCTTGATATCTTTTACATGAACCCACCAATAATATTCAGGCCATTTAGCCCTGGTTCATATCCACACCCACAGCGTCTGCACATCAACTCGACACCCACACGTCTTCTTCCTGTTTTGTAGACATCATTCCCCCATTTTGAGTCACTGACTCCGTTTAGGTTCATTAGTGAAGATAATTCCATTTCAGACAGCGGGTCAGCACATTACATGTCTTGTCGACAGCAAGGCGCATAACAACAACTAATTATAACTGTGAAGTCCTCATTAGAATATTTATGGGGGTGTAATGGCTTGGAGTGAAACATGGACCCACTACCTGGTTAAAAGGTTGGATCGCAGCAACGTGAGTAAATACCTAAAGGCAAGCAGGCCATTTAAAATATGGCCCTGCTTACCTTGTGAACTTGTTCTCTACTGTTCCCTCCCACTACTTCTGCCATTGCAGTTCATATCTTCTAATTAATCTAATCAGTTTCCCCAAATTTTTTAACAACACCCCTGGCTTTCTTTAGCATGATAGATTCATACTCATATAGATTCATAAAGCCAAACATACCTGGCTTTCTTTTTCTACCTTTTCCTCCTCTTACACTGTATACTTCCTTTCTCACATTACCTCCCACACACCCTCTGTCACCTGTGAATAACGACAACATACACGCGCTATTCATCACATCCTACTGCACATGCTCAGTAGCTCTTCATTATATTAATTACTCTCATTGGAAGAGTGATCATCAACCCCGTCAGAATCCATCACGCCGGTTCCCACAGAGGCCCGGGCCCGGTAAATAATCACTAGTGTCGGTAAAAGGGCTCTGGCCCTGCCAGTCCCGTCGGACCCACCACGGTGGGCCCCCAAAACCCAGGGGGGGTGCAGCTCCCACCGAGCTCCATTCATCTCTGCCACCAACTAGGGGAGAAAGTACCAACAACACCTGATCCAGAAGTGCTGCTTCAGACTCGTTATTGGATAAGAGTTGCTGAGAGTGGTGTAAAGGCACTCTTATCCAGACTTAGCAATCAGAGAGGGAAAATAAGGGTAATAAGGGTCTGAAAGACTAAGAAAATATGGAATCCCACCAAATTTATTAACTTTAAAAAATGAACCATGGACCGTTAAACAGACAGCACATTCACACCAGACATGCACAGTGTAGTTCATCAAGCTGTGCAATAAAAACTTTCTGATTTCCATTTTCAGTTTCATCAATACTAAGTATTCCACAGTCAGCTGTTAGTGCAAGGTTCATAAAGACACGGATGAGTGAGTTTGGTGTGGAAGAACTTGACTGGCCTGCACAAAGTCCTGGCCTCAACCTTTGGAATAAAACTGTGAGCCACTAAATATTCCTCAGGCAACTGTTAGTCGTATTATAACAAAGTGGAAGGAATTGGGAATAACAACAACTCAGCAATGAAGTAGTAATCCACATAAAATCCCTGAGCAGATGCTGAGGTGCATAGCTCTCAGAGGTTTTCAACTTTTTGCAGAGTCAATCACTACAGACCTCCAGACTTCATGTGGCCTTCAGATTAGCTCAAGAGCAGTGCACAGAGAACTTCATGGAATGGGTTTCCATGGCTGAGCAGCTGCATCCAATCCTTACATCACCAAGCGCACTGCAACGCATCAGATACAGTGATGTAAAGCATGGCTCCACAGGGCTCTAGAACAGTAGAGACGTGTTCTCTGGAGTGATGAATCATGCTTCTCCGTCTGTAGAAATCGGCAGGATCAGTGTGTGTAACCCTAGATGGCCTTTATTTTGAAAAGACTACAGGAATTATATGAAGTTATGGCCTGAAGTGCCCCTGACTGGGTTGTGTTTTAGGGGTTAGTTTGATGCATAATTCATAAAAAATAATAACTGTTTAGGAGCCATGAGTAAGTAACGTTTTTCTTTGTGCTATTTAAATTTGAAGGAATAGATCTGTAATTTTTTTCTTTTGTTTTATTTCCCACTAACCCCACTGACTGCATGTGGTTAGACTGCGGGACAATGCCAGAGTACCCGGAGTGAACCCACCCAAACACGGGAAGAACATGCAAAGGCCACACAGAAAAGCAACATTGGTAACCAGCAGGGTTAGGTTAAATGGCGATTCCAAATTGCCAATAGATGTGAGTGAGAGTGTGAATGGTTGTCTTTCTCTCTGTGCTCACCCTGTAACAGATTGGCAACCTGTCCAGGGTTTACACTGCCTCATACCCTATGGTAGCTGGGATAGGGTCCAGCCTTTTTTACTGGTCACTGGGGTCCAGGTGCAACACCTTAAATAATAATAAGAGAAAAAAATTCTGGCCCTCAATAATTTCTAGTTCTGGTCATGTGTGGCACTACAGACAATCACAGTTTATAGCAGTATGCTAATCTGATTTTGTCAATGTCACTGCAGTGCAGCGATGCAAAATAGGCAATAAACTTTACATGTGTGTAGCTGAGGTCAAAATGACTGCTGAGTATGAACCTAGGTATGATGGAACCCCACTTTATATCCACTGTAACACTTTTTGTTGTTGTTGTTTTTAACTTATGAAGTAGCTATATTTTTGAAGGTGGATGTACACTGGGAACTCACTGGTTGGTGTGATCCCACCATGACAATGTCTTTAGTTAAAATCTGTGTGGAGCTTGTATTTATGCAGTGTACTCCCAAATCAATGAAACACAAAATGCAACACAACAAAACATTTGCACTGGGACTCAGGCATAAATTGGCAACAGCTGCAGGACCTGAAATGCTGGCCAAAAGTGTTTGGAACATACTCTAAATATACCATAACCAGTCTTGTAAGATTTACACTTATTGTCCTGAGCATAGCAACTTTCTGATGGCCTCATCTTGCTCCGTTTAAAGCTCTCTTCATGGCCAATTGGCCAGAAACCTCATTCTCATCTCTTGCTAATTGAATGGAGAAAGAATGAGAGAGAGAGAGAGAGGCAGAGAAGGGGGGGGGGGGGGGGGGGGATAGAGGAAGGACTGATGTGATAAGGGACGAGGAAGAGGAGAGAAAACAAGTAGTGGTGTAGCATGCAAGGCCTCATTGATTAGGTGGTGAGCGGTGCAATGTTTCTCTCCTGACACTTACACGCATTAAAGCTACATAAACACCCATAATTGGTTCGTTTAGAGCAGAGTGGAGGGAAACAGTCCACACATACACACGAGCACAGCCATCTACTGTCTGTATGTGTGTGAGGAATACAGAGAGAAAGGAGGAGCAAAATTAAATGCTTATGAAAAAAAAAAAAACTTGCCGTGTGGTTTGTATGGTTAAAAGATGCCTGAAAATATTTCTGCGTGTCTCATAAGTCCCAGTGCTGCGCAAAGTAGGAATGATAAAACCATCCTTAGAGATTTGGGATGACAATAACACTCACTTCAGGGAGACGAAGAAATGGGAGGGACGCTGCTGACTGTGACAAATTAGCTCTCAAATATTGAGGTAGCCGATTGGCTGTGCCCGTCAGGAGGGAGAGATACGGTTGGCTGGCTGAGTTGATGGATAGTTATTATGTCATTCTAATAAAAGAAGATGCAACTTAGGGGCTTTTCAGTTCAATGATAGTTGTGGTAGGCTGTTCAGCGCTGTCATACGGGATCCTGGGAGTATCGGTGCTCATCTATGCTCATCATCTCATCTTGTGCAGCTCTAAAATGAGAAAGCAAAAGAAAACTGCAGAAAAGTGAGGGGACAACAAGAAATTAGATGCAAAAAGCAAGTGCATGTGTGCATTCTGCCGCGCTGCGGTATGTGAGCTTATGAGTTCTTGATAACAGTGTGTGTGTGAGAGAGGCAATATTCAGGGTGTTCTCTGAGTCCCGTAGCACCACATCCATCAGGTCATAAGACCCCCTGACAGAGTGTAACTAGCACCCTCCTATTCCCACCCCAGAGGGCCATGTCAGTGACTGAATGGAGTGCTCCCTGGATGTGGAATGATGGGATTCCTCAGTCTTGCCTGTCATCTCTAATCCACCACTCTCACCCACACAGCTGAATCTTCTCCCTCGTTCTTTCGCTTGCTCATGTTGTGCGCTTGCTCAAATGTTCGCTGAACCCTCGTTCTCCATCTCCACGCAAGGTAGGGCCACAAATAAATTTGCATTCACTGCCAATTCAGATGCTGCATCAACATCGCTGCATCAACATCGCTGAATCTACATAGCGTTGACACATCCAGGTGCTAAGTCACCATTATGTCTCCCTCCAAGGCGCGGACACACTCGTGCAGGCAGGTCACAGTGGCCCCAGAGCACTGGACTGTGCTAAGCAGGTAAATATAGCGAGGACAAGCTTTATTAGAATAGAAAAGGCTCTCTTACTGTCAGGGGGAACACGGCCAATTGGAACGTATCTTTACCTCAATGTCCACCATCAACAGCCAACCTCATCTGTTCTAAAATAATTTCTACATCTGGGTTTCGCCTTTTCTTTACTGCACCTGAAAGAAGAACTTTATCATTATATAATTCCGTTTGGGTGTTTTAAATTCTGTCTCCCGTGCATCCTCTATGATTGACTGCAATCTCTGTTCATTAAAAAAAAGCATGTGTGACATGTCTCTCTAATGTAACGGCCCAGCAGATTACCACATTACCTCCAAATCAATAACCTCAAAGGCGAAAAATAAGGCTGATTTCATGTCACCTCTACATGAACACACAAACATACACTCTATGCATTTGCACATTCAGGTTCATTTTGCTGTTAGAATTTATTGATAGAGGTAGAAAAAGTAGAAATAGAAAGGTGATGACAGTAAGGTGGAGACTGTGTACAATTGCCTGGCCCTGTCACAGCTAACAGAGCGTGCAAACAAAGATCCATCCATTCTGGATCCTCCAAAGCTCATTGATCCCACCAGCGTCAAGACGGAGTAAGGACTCCTCTCCCTTTTGCATCACTCCGTACTCAGTCTGTTACTGGGATCAATATTGATTATCATCCATAAACTGCCTGTTTTTGATCATGTGCTTCCATGTAGAGCTGCTCCAGTTTAGCCAAAAGAGTTTGTGAATGTTTGAGGAAACAAACAAGAAGAGAAAATGTCCAGAGTGACTTTTTATTTTTTTATTTTTTTAATATTTGTGACCTAAAGGAGAAGTGGGAAATACAGGATATGAAAGGAAATGAAAGAATAGAAGGAAGATAGTAAGATGTGGAGGATGTGATGCAAGGTTAGACTTTTTGAATGCAAAATCAGGCTCTAATCACATGTATATTTTCTCTCCACATAGATCTGAACTGGTCATTAGCTGGCTGCCACACATTTGCCACTAAAGACAGGTACATACAAGCATCGGGATCAAGAGTCCATCTCCTTTCTGCCCTCTTTTATCCCACACTCCCACCTCACATCTTTGGCTTCATCCCGTCAATCATACCTCTCAGATAGCCCCATGATTACAATCGACACTCAAATGATGGAAGTGAATAAAACTCATTACTGACAGTCAGCGTGAGTCATGGGCGGCCATTAAAAGTTGCGTCTGGCCTGCAGCCGTCCATTCCTCAGCTTTGCTTTATGATAGGAGACCTGGTTGGGTTCCCGTCGCCTTTCTGCGCCAATCTCCATCAATCCGCAGCACCTCTGCAGAAATCCCTCTTTCTTCATATTTAATGCACCTTGCGTTGCCAGGCATCGACTCTTTTTCGTCCCAGTGGGAGAGCTTTAGCTGTGGGGTTTTGCGAGAGATGTCACAGGGATTGGTGTCTGGGTTTCCAAATGTGGTTTTGCTATAATAAAACAAATGAGCTACTAGGTCTACTTTTTTATGTACAATTAAAGTCCCATTGCCAACCTCTGGAAAGCGAGACCAATTATTTCCTGCGCTACAGAAATAATGGCTGGACAAGAGAAACCCCTGGACCTTTACATACTTCTCAGCTGTTAAGCCATTAGACTGCTGCTGTCCATACTGTCCAGCTGACGATGCTAACCACTACCTAAACAAGTCTTTACCTAATGTAAGCTAAGCCAGAGCTGTGAGCCATCCACTGGAGACCTCCTCCAAACCAGTTGTGTCCTCATAAACGAAGTGCAGTGAGAGAGCGAGAGTAGTGTTTACAGAAACAAAGGAGCGGCTCACCTCTGATCTGCCCTGCAATAGGGGGTGGGGAAAAAAAAGAGAGAGAATGAGAGACAAGGATGCAGAGAGAGAAACAGAAGAATGGAGACGCCAGGGGTTACATGATTGCAGAACAAACTCATAAAAGTTCCATTAACCCGTGAGGAGTTAAAGAGGCCCTGTTTTCATTCAGCAGACAGCCGTCACAAACAGAGCATCACCATAAACCTTCCTTCCTTACCTCCATCTTTTTCTTGATCTTCAGAGCCTGTACTCACACTTTGTCTCATTCCCCTCCTTTCTTCCCCTCCTTTCCCACATATTTGTTCCTCTTTTTACAAATATTTTACCCATCTGTCCTTTCGCCTTCACAGTGAATAACAGACAAAAACAAAAAAAGACGAAATCTTTACAATGAGGAATCCCAGTCTATTTCCATCTCCCTTCCTCCCACACAGATGACCAAAACAAGATTCCCTTGTTAAGTCCGTTCCCTGCTTAATCTGGGTTCCTGGTCTGTGAGTCACAACCTGAGGACGCCACAGGTCTATCTGTCAGCGTCAGTCTGTCTGTCTTATTAAACCACTTTGCCATTCATTCACTAACAGTTTTCATTTTGATCTGACCGCTTCAAAGAGGCGCTCACATCCAAATATGCCAGACGGGAGATCAACCGTGCACGCTGTTTAGTTATTAGAAAAATCTGAACACAGAACACATTTTGATAAATTAAGTTGTGATCTGTGTTGCCATCTTCGCTAATGAGTTGAGATCTTCCAAAGGGATTACTGTAAAGATGGCGCTGCCTTTTTGGTGTTTCCAGTGCTAAATAAAGAACACATTTTTAATTCTAACCAACCCAAACATAGACCTCTGTATGCTCAGGTTCCCCTGGTCAGACTTCCTTTTCTGAACAGTGTAGCCATTGTAAAGATTTAACTGAAAAGGAGAGGAGCTGATTCATCAGGAATCCACTGTGTTTTATCACTATATATGGAAAGAGTAATGACTGTAAGATGATCACTCTAGCAACAGCGCATCAGTTTAAGTGAAGTAATTCTAACAATAAGTCTTTGTTTTTGTAATTGCATGATAGATTGTAGATTGTAGATTTATGTGTAGATTCAATTGCATTGAATCTACACATAAATGTTAGAGTATTTTGGGAAACATTTTTTCCATGATTTTTTTTTAACTTTAAATATAATAATATGTGGAACCAATCAAGATGATATTTGCCCAATTTTGCAAACATGCAGTGTTAAAGCCATTGCACGGGCCTGTTTTAATCCCAATGCCCAACAATTTAAAACACCGAATGCTCAAACAGCTAACCCCACCTCTACATTGTCAGTCACCAAAGTTTAATAGTTTTAGGGAGGCCTGCTCCCAGCCAAACAGTGTGAGTGTTCTTTGAAATGCTCCATTAAGGCACTAAGCACAGGCTCTTAGCTCCTCTTCTGATACCCTCACTATCTGGTACCACCATCTCCCCTGCTCTCTTTCCCATGGTGTAACCTTACCTCCCAAACTGATCTTGCTCTAATGGACACACACTTGCATACAGCCTGCTTCTCCAGCTTCTTTAGTAGGCTATGACTAGTTTTATCTATCTATCTATCTATCTATCTATCTATCTATCTATCTATCTATCTATCTATCTATCTATCTATCTATCTATCTATCTATCTATCTATCTATCTATCTATCTATCTATCTATCTATCTATCTATCTATCTATCTATCTATCTAATATAGGTTTTCACAGTCAGTGGCAATTTTGTGGACAGCTACACTCTATGGACAAAAAGCATGGACCACCTACAGGAGAAACTCAGCCATAGAAGCCTATCCAATGAAGCTACAGACTCACAGTTTTTATGCTGATGTTAATGCTTGAGGAGGTTTATAACTCAGCAGTGTTGGAGTCTCAGCACTCAGCAACCCCACTCTGAGTTGCTGTGGTTCTTAAATGCTTCCACTTTGCAATAATGTCACTTACAGGTGATTATGAAGGGAAGAAATTTCACAAACTGGCTTGTTGCAGTTGTGGCATCCTGCATGGCTAGGTGCTTGATTTTATACACATGAGGCAAACAGACCGAAAACACCTAAATTCATTGATTAAGAGGAGTCACAAAGTATTTTTGTCCATACGGTGTAGCTAAATAGCAAACCTAATGTTAGTGTAAAAAGCTGGTTGGTTGGTCTGTCTTCAGATTAAGTTTTGATTTTGCGCTGTCTCATTTTACAACAAATATAAAAAAGAAATCTTATAATAATGTCTCCTAAATATCCATTTGATGGCTGTATGTTAAAAGAGTGAAGTCTGCCCAGTAATTTTATCATTATTTTGATGTCATTACACTTGAGTCTATAGCCTGCAGCACTTTCAGAAGCGAACCTTTTTAAGTTGAGTTGACATCAGCAAACCACAGGTCAGCAGCAGCAGTGAGAGGACAGCACGACTCAGCACTTCACAGTCAGTGTAGGTTTGGGGTTTTCGTGTGTTGAGTCAGAAGGTCAGAGGATTGGGAGATGGCGACGTGGACAGAAGGGGAAGCCCAGATTTCCCAATCACCCCCCCCACCCATGAGAGACCCAGTAGACTGGGTGTGACGGTCATGGGACAGGGGCATAATGAGGATACATCACTGCAGCAATGAGATACTCTATCACAGGCACACACACCAAGTGACAGGCACTCACAAGCAGGCACACTGTGTACCTACTGCGCAACAGCATCCATGGAGGCCAACATCACACTGATATATATTGTTCTTATTATGCACAAAACATCATATGATCCTCAGCTGCACAACATTCCCACTGTAAGAGACTAAGTTAACCATTTTGAGTGATCCAAGCCCAGTGCGACTGTGGGAACACTCTTTCCCCTTATCCCTGTCACTGGAGTTGGTTCGTTTCTCTGGGAAAGAGGGGGAACAACTTTTCCTGTCGCCTTTAGTCACCGCCACTGCCGAGCAGTAAAGCAGCCAGCGTGCAGTAAAATAATGCGAGGTGCGGAGAGAGTTGGACTGATGTGCAAAGCTATTGGCTGCCGAGAGGCTCGTAAAATAATAACACTCCATCGTAAAACAAAGTGCTTATTAAATCATTTTAAACAATATTGCACAATGCGGTGCACTCTGTGAGCGGCTCCACAAAACACAAAGATCTCATGGGGAAAGAAGCCGAACAATCAAAAGAAATTTAATAAGCTGATAATCATCGTCACAGTGGGGCTCCTGGGAGACCCTAGTGCTTCTACCAGCACCATCAATAAAATGACACTTGGCCATTATGTGGCTATTACTTGGACTTGAAGAGAGAATTGTAATCTGCATCAGAGGAGTTGTGGAGTAGGTCTTCAGTATTTTCTGCATTTCTAACTAGGCCTGTGGTGTAAAGAAAGACAAACACACAAACACACAAAAACACTCCAGGTCATGAGTGTGTGTACAACAAGTTTATTATTATTATTACCTGTTTATGAACAGGTCGTATATTCGATTTTTATGTCTGAAGAAAATACACCTTTCTCTGCACAGGTGGCCCATAAACACGTAGACAAATACAGCAATTTTTTTCCACCATCAGTGCATAGGAAGTGTTATTAAAAAAGTAAGGAGTCATGATTTCTGTCAGCAAAAAAAAGGATTTTCTTATGGATCAGTGCAGGAGGACACTAGACTACACATGACAGGATGTAAACTGGGTGCAGCCTGGGAAAACAAACCGTGCTGAGTACACTTATCAAGATGGGACGGCACCTTTGTAACAGAATTATTTCAAGGCAGAGTGCTTTTCCTGGCTTTTCCTTCCTTTTTTTATCATTGCACAACTCTATCAAACATTTATTGTGCCCTCCAAAGGCAAAGACTTTTGATTTGATAAAAATCTCTCATATTACGTTAGTATAAAGTACACAAATGCCTCAGTTTATATGGCTGCCAGCAATTCTGTAAAGAGAGCAGATTCAGTCTTTTCCATTAAGTATCCAAATCACTACAAGACAGGAATAAGAGCAGATGATCTACTGGTTACGTCAGTAGTTCAGATTTCCCTACGGGGCTGAATTCTAAAATGAATCAATCACCGCAGATAGAAAGTAAAACCAAATAAAATTGGATATTTGGATGATTTTGGATGATGTTGTGCTGCTGCTGCCTTCATTACAGCTACTGAATGTAAAACAGTATTTTTTGTGGGCTTTATTTATTTAAATTTCCTGCTCTCGTGCATGCTCTCTCTGTCCTCATATTTACTGTTTGTGCTCTGGTCAGCATTGAAATTCAGACATCTTTTTCCCACTTTTCTCTTATAAAGACTTTTCTGTTCCTCTATCAAAACACTAACCATGTCCACTCATGTCTACAATCAAGGGTAAATCTGTTTTCCTTGTGAAATTTATTGCAGCAGTAACATCAGTCTCTGCTGCTTTGTCTCAATTGATGCAGAGTAAAGAAAGAGAAAGCACAATTCATTTTTGTGCCTGGATCGGACTGGACTGCCTGTGGAGTGAATTATAAATATCGCCAGGTTGTGTTCTGAAGAAACAAACATAAAGGGTGGAAAAACAATTCACTTAGCTAACACAACCAAACCACTGAGCGTATCGTACAACACCTGCATACTCTTTGTTACTGTACCTTGTACATTGTATATATACAAAACAGTTTTCTTATATAGACTGCAATACTTCATGTTTTTTGTCCAAACAGTTCTGCCACATGTAATCAACTCTAGCTTCTCCACATCTTGAAAAATGTAATAGCCTGAATCCTGCAGATAATTTTTCTTTTCATTGAGATTAAATGCAAAACTACTGAATGGGTGCAGCTTATGTGAACGGCAACAAGCCAAAATTCAAACCTTTTGACAATCTGCATTTTAAGTAAGTAAAATCTAGTCCTATAGCACATTTAAAACCAAAGTCCTTTACACAAAAGTAAAATGGAACAGGTTCTTTAAAGAAATAATGACGCTACACACATTCACAGTTTTAATTTGAAATAACCCAACTGTAGCCAGCCCTCCAATCACAGTTCTCGAAAACAACAGTTTCCAACAGTTTGACTGGAGAGGTAAGTCCTCAGCTTAGGTTTGGAAACAGTCACACTTGATCCTTGTCTGAGGTCATTTGGGAGGTTATTCCAGAGCTTTAGTGCAACAACAGCAAAGGCGCAAACTTTTTTTGAAATAAGCGGACTGATTGAGAAGCAGACCTTAATGATCTTCAGAGGGTATGGATGGAGCATATCTACCACATATGCAGATGCAAAACCCCTTTAAGACTAAACACAAGCAGTGTCACTTTAACCAGATCCTCTAATCCAAATCCACAGGGAGGCAGTGAAAAACTGCTAACGCTAGAGTAATGTGGGCTTTCTTTTTTTGTCCTGGTCAGTAATCTGGCTGCAGCATTTTGGACTAATTTGAAATAGGCAGGAGATGACTAGCCAACTGTGGTATACAGCACGTTCCAAAAGTATTTAGATATATCAGAGGCATGCATAACCCTTTCCAGAACCTTAATTTTTATTTATTTATTGTTTTTCATCTGGAGATTGTTCTGAGCTGGAAGTCACTGCTGTTAACCACTTAATCTATTTGTCTATGAAATTTCAAATTTGTGTCAAAGATTATCCCACTGTTCTTAACTTGTGTTTTAATTAAAGGAGTTAAAAAGTCCATGTTATCCTTTAACCTTTAGTGGAAGGCCAAACAACATGACCTCTGGTTTGGACTCATTTAACTGTAAGAAACTGCAGGAAGTCCAGTTTTTATGACCAAAATGCATTCATTGAGCCTTCTTATGGAACAGTGATTTCCATGATTCAAGGGTATATACAGTTGTAAATCAGCTGTAGTGACGTTTTTTAAATGGACAGTCAAAGGCATCCTTGTATCTTCCATCCCAGTCTGAAACCCTTCCAGAACCAGAAGCTCTAATGATGATAAAAATGAAACATGGATCCCAATATTGTTACCTCTAAGAGACTGAGTTCACCACAACAGCTGTTTAATAGAAGATGACAAACCTGTACCCACTCTAAACCTTTTTTATACTCTATGCAGTGGATAATGAAACCTTTCAGCAACATATTTACAATTTACCTCACCAATCGTTGTCATCAGGTTTGTCTTCCCAGTACTTCTGCCTCAGGGATAGATTGCTGCACTCAAAACTTACAGTAGACTTCTTACTGTAGTTTTGCTTCTTATTTTCACCATATGCCTGTTCAGTACCTCGTGGACACTATTCATCCAATCATGTGCAATGTAATGTCATAATCAGTGACTATCCCTTAGACACTCAGAGCTGTAGATCAGATGGAGAAAAAGATGATGGCTCAGTTATTTTGTTTTAGTCCTTAAATTTAGCATTTGTTTGTGTGTGTGTTTTGCAAGAGGGCATATTTTATGTACAGAATTGGTTAGAAGACACACGTTTGTTGTCACCATCTTTAACATGCTGCATGGGTCAGCATTGTTATATCATTATGTTTCTTGTCATTGCACACAGAAGATTACAGGCTAGCAGGATCCGTGCTTTTCTTGAAGAGTTGGGCTTTTCGGTGGGTTTTCCCAGTGCATACAACTATAACATCCTCGTTTCACTAACATTACACACTTAGGCTGACACCTCTTTGGACAGCATATTTAAAATGACAGTGAAAAGCTATAAGTAAATATAAAGTAAACGCTTTGACTCAACTTCATATAGTATGTCTGAACGAAAAAGTAGAAGAGAGGTCACGTGACCATAAAACTGCTTGTCAATCAATTGTCCAATTGTTTTTAAACCTCTGAAAATGCGAGGCTGTGCATAAAAATTGCTGTAATTTCTAAACGGTTATGCCAGATTTTCTGTTTTGTTAAAAAAACAAAAAACAAAACCTTTGAGTCTTGACTTAAGACTGGAAGTTTGCGCTTCAATCACATTTTGGTTGTGTGATTTTAAATCCACTGCTAAAACAAATTGCATCTTTATCGACCACAATGGACCTAAGTGTAAATTTTGGTAACTCTTGAGTATTTAACACAACATGCCTTTGTTTAAATTTCGCCATATAGATGAAACCCTGGAAGGTTAACAAATAATGTTTGATATGTGCTGCAAAGTTTGGTGTCAGTAATTTAAAACACTGTTTGTTCTGTGCTGAATCCGAATATAATCCCTTTTCTGTTTGGATGACGTGTAACAGTAGGTCATTTTCAGATGCAGCCTATGTATATTTTTTATTCCTTTTGCACTGAATATAGCCTAAACCTGTTGTGTAGAAGCCTCTGATAACATTTAGCAACTATAATTGCCGTTATATTTTGTCTCCCCTGTGGTAGATGGGTCTGCTGGTTGGTACTTTTCAGTTACAAAGTTGATCCGGCTTGCAACACAATAAGAAGCCTGCAAAAGATTTTCCTTGTTGTTTGAATTAATTGAACCGGTTTCCAAGATCTGCTTAGTACTCGCGATGTTTTGGGCCCAAACGAAAGACTTTCAGTTATCATATATTTAAGGAAGTAGACATTTACAAGGGATAATAAGAGTTTTTGTTATCTCTTGAGTCGTTAAGGCTGTAAACTTGTGTTGAGTTGTGCTCTGAGCCACAATTCTTTCCAAATTATGACATTGAGCTCTGTATTGCTTCAAAGAACCACTCTACAAAACCAACCCAGTTTATCTGGATTGCTCAGGGGACAGATTCTATCTTGGGTTTGCGCAGACGCCCTGAGAAACGGTGTAGCCGCCACTTAATTTGAACAGCTAACGATAAAGATTTAAGTGCATCTTTTGATAGCCTGGATGCGTCATGCTCTGTCTTGCTTGCTCTTCTTTGTCACATAAACACGCAACAGCCGTCACATTTTCTTGCTGCACATAGCTGTCTCCGGTGCACCGTAAATAATGTTGATAAAGACGCCTCCGAAAATGACTTTCACGCGTCCCCCGATTGATTTAACGTGACCTCCGTTTTCCAAATGATATTGGAAGCCTATTTAAACAGATGAAGGCTCAAATTGTCTTGCTTGTATGCGCATTAATCTCTCATTCATCATCATTACTTGGTGATTGGTCCTTCTACGCCTCCGCCAGCCTCTTGCGTTACGACAGGGGTCTGTAAATTAGGATGTAATCCAATTTAAACAGCGGTAACAGCAGCCACAGCTCCTTTTTTTTTTTTTTTTTTTTTAAATTTGCTGTCGGTGGACAGCTGCACTACACCGCCCCTATCAAAATGCTTTGTGTTGGTTGTGGGAGCTGGGGAGACCTGTGCCAATTCGCACTAATAGGATCTTATAAGGCTGATGTAATTGCTGTTATGTGCGCAATCTACGAGCCCATCATATCTTGAAGCTCAGTCACACGAAATATTCCAGCGATTAAATGGCATGTTGATGCCGGATTAGGCCACTGAGGATTCAGCCGTATAGTTTCCCCGGCAAAGAGATGGGAGCCCATATGTGTGGCTGGGTAAATGTGGTTGTAATTTGCCTCACTTTAATGCGTCGTTTTGGCACAGTGTGACTCGAGGTTTAGATGGCCGTGTAGTGCTGCTGCTCCTGTTGAAAGTCAGCTCCAAATTTCCCAGACTGTTAAAAAAAGAGAAAAGAACCCACCATGAAACCATTTCCCCTTTCCTTTTAAAGCGACTACACCTTCTGAATATTCCGTTAGTCCGCCCCGTTCATCTTTATTTTTATGGTGCGATTTTATTATGCACAAACTAAAGCAATTTTCTTGCGTGACCCGCGTCCCCATCAGGCTTAAAGACACCGGCTGATAGTTTACATAAATCTGCCTTGTGGTTTCGCCTCGACCCGGGAGGCTTAAACGGTGTATTATTCCAAACATATGCATTTTAATCAGCTCGGTCACACTTACAAGAACTCCAGTTAATAAGGCCATCAATCAAACGCGTGAGGGAGCAGGGTGGGTTGGGGGGGGGGCGGGGTTGGACTCAATGGTGCCGTTTTTGTGGGTGCAGTAGAGTTTGATTAGAACAAGTCTAATAAAAACAAAAACAAAAAACACTGTACCTAAAATCATATTTGGTAACTAAATTGTTCTTCTTGGTGTCTGGCTTCACTGGCAGGAATCTTCATATTTCATATATTTCAAATTCCAAAATCTTCATATTTCGGAATAATCAGAATAAAGGTTCGAGGAATGTCACCTAAATTTGAAGCATTTTTTAAAAAATAAAATAAAGAAAATCTTCATGTTCGATTATGTAAGCACGCAATTGGCCAGTTTTTCGTTTGTTGTTGTTGTTGTTTGTTTTTTTTTACTTCGAGGCCCAATTGAAATACCACACACTTTCTCGCCCATCACTGCAATGACTTCTAATCCACGACCTAAAACTCCCTTTAAAGGGTGATTTGTGTGTCTCTCCGCGGGCCGCAGCACTTAGCCAATCCTATTACGCTCCAAAAACTCTTTTAATTTGCTCGGGCCCGGTCAAATGCGGCCAATTAAGATCCCGCTGATTGTTGGCGCTCCTCTCCGAATGATCGATCTCTTTGCATTTCCAATATCTGCAGACACCTAATTCTGTCGCGTCTATTAAGTGGTCGCAGAAAAAAATATGAGTGGCGTTAACGGAGCCCGGGGACCACTTAACTGTCACGGTCAATCTAACGGTCCCATCAGGAAATAGGAGGGGGCGCACTCTGGTGTTTTGACAGCTACCACTTGAGAACAAAATTAGTGTTATTATTGAGGCGGTAGGACTGGCGGACCTGAACCAATTGTGAATGGAGAAGATCCTCAATACGCTTGAAGCTGAACGAAACCAAACCAAAGAAGATGACCGGGAGAAAAGCAAAAACAACAACAACAACAAAAATTTGCTTGAATCAGTTTTATTCTATTGCCGTGAGTTTAAAGTGACATATTGGTTATTGGCTATTTAAATGGATCCGAAATACGCGTATAGATCACTCCGCACGCCTTCGATGCTTTGACAGTATTTATTTGCAAATTAAACGATAAGGACAACCCAGTCATAACACAAAAAAACAAAAACAAACAAACAAAAAAAATAGCGAACCAAAAATAAAGTTTTATAATAAAATAATAATAATAGTAAAACAACGAAGAAAAAAAATCAGTCACACATTATTCCGTATTCCCACACAAATGCTAAACTGGTGTAACAGTGCAAAGCGAAAAACGGTTTTAAAGAAGGCCCGTGGGCATTATTTAATCACACTGTCTCTTTTACGGTCATGGGAGAAAACAGAGAAAGAAAGAGTGTTGGGTGGCCTTAAAAATGCTCATTTCTTTTTTTTTCTTTTTTGATTGTCCTCTCTCCATCCTCTTTCTGATCTTTCTCTCCCCTCCCCTCTTCAGATCGTGCCGGCTGTGGTAATCCGTTCCCTCGGCGCCTTGTTACCTTTTGCCTGAAACCTTCCTGGCATTATCATTAATTCAACACTCAAAATTCACCCGGTCTTACATATACATCACTTAATAATTTTACTAGCATCTGCACATTTCGGCCCGGGCCGTCGAGAGGGCCCCGGTGTGGAGAGCTAGCTATAATGAGACGGCCGCAGTCTTTTAACAAATCCCCTTGTTAAAAAAGAGAGATGGAAAGCATCATTCTCGCGTAACTAACAATACGTGTAGGCTGATTTTTGGACGCATAAAATAATGATCAAGACCTTAACGTCATCAATCACGGAGATTTAAACGTTTCTCTGGACCACCCCGCTTATCTCTCCCCGTCTCTCTCTCTCATAGCAGTCACAATAATCTTGTAGAAATCAAATCTGAATTTCTGTCTACGCAGTCTTATTTCAGCCCAATGTCCCCGGATCTTCGATGGGATTATTATATTTCAATAACAGCAGGTCTTTTGCGCGTCTTATAGCTGGAGAGCTTTCTCTTCTCCCCAAGTATAAACTGGCTTTCACTGTTTATATACTGGCTACCCCACCCCTCATGCTGTTTCAGTCCTGATCATATAATACGTTAGGGTTAAAAAGCTTGTGGTTAAAGGCTTATGTGGAGCAAGAGTTATTTTTTATCTGGTCAGAGGCACTTCTTCCCTCTGGTCCAGTGTCACAGATGAGGATTTGCTGAGCACTGAAGGCGTGAAAGTGACAAACGCGTCAGTCCTGCTTGTTGGGGAGCAAGCGAAGTCCGAGCCGGAAGGCCTGGTTGAGATGGCGTTGGATTGACTGGAGTGACACGCCAAGCAGGAGCACGGAGTTCCTCCGGGACCTAGGCCGTGAGTGGGACCTGAGTACAAGGAAGGGTGTCTGAAGGTGCACAGGAGCTCGGGCCTCTGGTAGGGATGAGACAGCATCCGGAAACTATCGAGAGAGCGCAGGGGGGTTGAGAAAGGGGCGGCTGCAGGAGCTGAGCCAGCCCCGACGCCCAGGTGAGAGTAGTAGGGCAGCGGCAGGTGCGATGGAAAGGGGTAGGGCAGGTTCCCCGTGGCAGCCGCATGGCTCATCATGTAGGTGTAGAAGGCCGGATCGGCGGGGTGAGGCCAAGTCATGGCCAGACGCTGCCGTTTGTCTTTCATCCTGCGGTTCTGAAACCACACCTGTGAAGGAGACACAGCGGATCAAATATTAACCACAATCCCCCCCGTGACCTGAAACAACACAAGCACATGCGTAGATAATGTTTGGCTTTTTTACTCATGACAATATTTGGATTTGGGTTGGAGAAACTTGTTACTGTAATTTATTTATTTATTTATTGTGGACTGCGTGACATTTGACTAGCATCCAATCAAAAAATACCAACCCAAGTAAATAAATAAATATGACCTGTGGCTACATAACGCGGTGCCTGCTTCTTAATCTTTTTTTTTTTTTTTTTGCTTTGTTTCCTGTATGGACTAATTTGATTTTACTCTATGAGATTATTTTCCATGAGATTATTTCTATCCATACACAAATAAACCACTGGCAGTCATTTACGTAAGCCTGACCATTTTGCACTCGACGTGGATTTGATATACATCAACACAAGCTCACAGAGTACGTATTGATGGTCAAGAGGCCTAATTCAGTCCCACTTCCCTGAGATGAAATCTTACTTTGATGGTGGTTTCGGGTAGATTTAAAGCGGCCGCAAGTTCGCATCTCCGCGGCCTGGACACATAGTTTTCCCGGTAAAACTCCTTCTCCAGGCGTGCTATCTGCTCTCGCGTGAATGCTGTTCGGTACCGGCGAATCTGATCTGCTGCGTAAGACAGAGAGCCCTGACCCGGGACATTCTTACTCGGCTCAGTACCGCACTCGTTCGGGTGGCTTGGAGAATCCCCATTTCGACCTGAACCAAAAACAGAGAATAAGCATATTTTAATTACAATCAGGTGTAAAACGCACACATTTACAATTTAAACAGGACCCAAAACAAATCGAAACGCTTTATTTATTTCATTCGCTGCCATTTGAAGACTAGCAGGCTAACTCCATTATTTGTTTGACTTTTAGAAAAATAAGAGACATCCTGACTGCTCGCTTAGCTTCTCATTTGGTGTAGTTTTTAAATTAAGATGCAATTTCCACTACTATTATTTTTTTCTAAAGGTATTTTCCACGATATATTGATTTGATATGAACAATAATTTCCCTTGGTTGAAAATAATCAATACTTAAACTGTATTGTTTTCATTCGTTTGTTACTTTACCATTCGTTTAGTCTACTACTCCAAATGTTTCATGTATGAATGTTTATTCATAAAGATTTCACACAGAATGATATTCACAATAAACTGAGCAGTGGGTGCTTGCACCTTCACAGCTGCCAAAACCAATTGACATAATTTTTTCTTGAATCTCCAATTTTTTCCTGGTGAAGTAGCCCATAAGCACATTTGCAGTACGAGTAACTCGTTGTCAAAGTCAGTGAGGGAAATGTCAGGTTACACTGTGGGTGTCACCTCAGCGTTTGCAGCCACACCGATCAGCTGACAGAATAGCTGTATAGCACCGACTGCAGCTGCAGTGTTTGAACCTGAAGCAGACCCTGGATCTGTTTCATTGAGCATAAATATTCGATTTTCTGTTCCACCCTACAGTGCCAATATGTTTATTGCAATAGCATACAATCCAACATGCACCCACACAGCTTACCTTTAGCTGTTGGGTAGTCCATGCTTTCAGGCGTGCAGCTGACATCAATTTCCTCATAGAAGTCCGACTCTGTGTCTGAGCTGCTGCCGTCTTTGTGATGTTGGTCAGCCTGGTGCCTCTCTCCGGAGGTAGACGTGCCAACCAGCCTTGCGTCGGCGCTCATATTTCTCCGTGCGCTATCCTCCGCCGCTAGATCGCTCCTGTCGCGGGAATAGGGTGCAGCTCCTGGACTCAGACAACCTCTGTGGCCCGGCTTGCCTGGTGGTTCTCGCACGGGGCTCCCGATGGCTTCCGACAAATTAGAGCCGCTCTTGCCAAGCTGACCTCCCTCTGCCAGCATCACCATCTCCTCTCTGCTTTCCATCACAAGCACGACTTAAAAGAAAAAAACAAAACAAGCAAACCTCGTCTTCGAGGCGAACCGTCAAAACCAAGGAGATGAATCTCAGGTTGGAGGGGTGTGCGCGTGTGTGCGTGCAGCGGGGATGGCGGTGGGTGGGAGATTGCGTCCTAAAAGAGAAGGAGAGGCTTCTGGAAAAAAAAGAGGGGATGCAATCCGGTCTGAACCTGAGAGAAGACCGCTTCAGAGTGCCGAGTGGGAGCTCTGGGAGGGATCACCATTTACCCTCTCTCTCCCTCCCTCTCTCTCTTTCTTCAGAGCTGTCATTCTTAATGACCCAGTCTTCACGATGGTCCCCCCTGATGACGACACTCATTGACTGAATCTGTGGGTAAACAGAAGGAGCAACGGCAACGGCGAGATGGGGGTGGGGGATGTCAGAGGGCACAACAAGAGGCAGCAGAAACAAGAAACAGCATATTTAGGATTTACATGGTGATGTATCTGTGGTGTTGGAATATTGAAATATGCATTAAGTCATTATTATTATTATTATTATTATTATTATTATTATTATTATTATTATTATTATTATTATTATTATTATTAGTAGTAGTAGTAGTAGTAGTAAAATAATGTTTGCTTAAGACTTAGCTTTTTATTGTATTTTATTGTATTACAGTATATTTAAATTACTAATGAGCCATTTTAACGCCAGTTAATATGCTCAAATATTTTGGGTTTTTTTTCTACTTATTAAATAAAGTTCAGCTTTGCTTTTGCTCAAATATAACTAATTAACACAGAGTCATTTCGTAAAACTCATATCAGTCATTTAAGTTACATTATGTATTTACATTTTATTCACCCCTCCCTCCCCCGTCACTTTCCCCTCTCTCTTGTGATTGTTATCATCATCTTAAGTGGAGTCAAGTAAAGTCTCCAAAGGTCAGGTCTTGCGGTCAGGGTTTAGATAAAGGCCGATTAGAGATGAAAAAAGGAAACGTTGAACCGAAACCATTCTCTTTATTCTTTATGCCCAAACAAGTTATGAAATGTGGTACCGTGATTTGCATTGCTAATTTGTATGATCATGTGTGCAAAGCATTTGCTGTTCCAAATGAAAGAAATCCAAACAAAAGCATGACACTGTCATGGGGTTCTTTGGATTCTTATATCGGCAGTGGTCGTTTTTCCAGTTCTCCAGACGTGCAGTGTTTCAGCAAAAAGTCAATGAATGGTGATAATGGGAGCGCAAACCTGCTGCACACAGGGCTTGTAGCTGCTGTTTAGAAGTGGTCACATTTGAACTCTGCCTCTGAGGCGTAAAGACATCTTCACTGCACCAACGTGGCCAAAACATTTATTTAACACAGTTGCAGCAAATAAAGTTTTATTAAAAACTGGTGTGACTGTTTCTAAACTCCCAGCTATCAAAAATATCAGGCATTCGTGCTATAACTTAAAAACAATTACAGCTTGGGGACAACATTCAAACATCAACGTACCTTCAAGTGCAACATTTTAAAGAGCTGAGGTTGATGACTTCCTTAATCACATTGCTCTTTGAGCACACTGAGCTACTTTATCCAGGTGGTTATAACAGAGGTGCCTCCACACGTGCGATTTTCGAACTGCGAGGCTGAGTGTGGCTGCATGTATGTGGATGCATATCGTGTGTCACAGATAGGCGGTGTCATGTGGTCTCACAGAGAGGAGAGGGACATACTGTGGGTTTCCAGCACCCTCCGCTGTCCTTGTGCGCCCTCGCCTGTCCGAAAGTGAGAAAAGGCCCCGAGCAGCAGCCACCCCTCCCCCCGCGACGGATGAGAAGTGAGGGAAATTCCTTTGGCTTTCGCGTCCGACTCTTTCATCTCTTTGGAAAAAACCCCCTCACCTCTCTTCTTTCTTTTTGTTGCTCTATCTATCTATCTATCTATCTATCTATCTATCTATCTATCTATCTATCTATCTATCTATCTATCTATCTATCTATCTATCTATCTATCTATCTATCTATCTATCTATCTATCTATCTATCTATCTATCTATCTATCTATCTATCTATCTAAGATAAGATAAGATAAGATAACCTTTATTAGTCCCACACGTGGGAAATTTGTTTTGTCACAGCAGGAAGTGGACAGTGCAAAAGTTATGACGCAAAAATTAGAATACAATAAGAATAAATACAGTACACAGCTGTACAGAATAGAATAAAATAATATACTATATACAGTAGAATAAAATAGAATAAAAATATACAATAAGATAAAAATAGAATACGAATGCTATATACAACTGAGTAAAAATACAACGATGCCAGAAAAGATTATTGCACTTAGTGTTATTGCACATGTGTGGATGTGTGTGTTTGTTCAGTTAAAGTCTTTGTTGTGGAGTCTGACAGCAGTGGGGAGGAAAGACCTGCGAAATCTCTCCGTCCCACACCGTGGGTGCCGCAGTCTCCCACTGAAGGAGCTGCTCAGTGCTGTCACAGTCTGCTGCATGGGGTGGGAGACGTTGTCCAACAGGGATGACAGCTTAGCCGCCATTCTCCTGTCACTCACCACCTCCACTGGGTCCAGAGGGCATCCTAGAACAGAGCTGGAGGGCATCCTAGAACAGAGCTATCTATCTATCTATCTATCTATCTATCTATCTATCTATCTATCTATCTATCTATCTATCTATCTATCTATCTATCTATCTATCTATCTATCTATCTATCTATCTATCTATCTATCTATCAAAATGACATAATTACGTCCAAGAAATGAAAGAACTTGTTACTTTTGTTTTGAAAAATCATAAACACTGGTCATCGCGCAGTGTTTGTTGGTCAAGCGCCAAGATCCTCGCTCGTTACGTAATGGGTCGCAGATAAAATCTTGTGATCACCCTGAGATAACGCTTCGAAAATGCTTTTGCGCAATGGGTGACCTTGTGCATTTACAGTACATATTGTGTGTGGCTTAGATAGTAAAGGAGAGCGGATTGGTTTGGAGAGCTTGCTGGGTGTGGAACGCGGTTTACTTATTTACATAAAGCAATTTCCATAGCATGGAACGCAGTTATTATTATTTTTTATTCAATGCACATTTGATCCACATTCTTGTGGCACAAGTGCAGAAAACTGGACTGCAGTGTAGGCGCATCTCCAGTGTCTACTTCTTCAGGGGAAGATCAAAGAGTGGGGAGCGCCCCCCATGGCAGACACTGCAGAATGCGCCCCTTAGTTTTACTAGCCAGCCCAACTTGAACTTGACCATGGAGCCTGCGCAGTCTGCGTGTAATCCAATCCTTGGCCCCGGCGGTGCAGATCTGTCACAATGTTTGCTTTTAGCACAAAATGTGCTTCAGTGCGCGATGAAATTGCGCACGAATTAGTTTGGTGGTTGTTGAGCCAGCCGCTGGCTGAGGCGCACTGCGTTTCACACACAAGGAACCTGGAAGAAAATAACAATTTAGACTCTCCTCACTAAGGTGGCCCCTCCCGTCTCCGTTGCTTCAACTTGGCCTTGAAACGGGATGACGCAGCTACCAGAGAGTTAACTCGTTGACCTTGGAGCGAAACGAGTCCTGATGACTATACAGCTGGAAATCTCTGCTGTAAGAACTTCTTTTATCGCACTTCCCTGCTCCATCCCGCACACCCTACGCTATTACACGAAGGGCTTAGGGTATGGCTTACCATTAGTTCAGCAGCAGCAGGGCAACCCACCAGGTGCAAAGCCCCGATATTTCACAAGAGTGCATGCAATTCTTTAGTCTGGTATGTGGGTCCCTGGCATCTTTGAGAAAGGTGATATTTACAAGTCTGCCTGGTTGCAAATGTTTTTTCTTTTTTTTTTTTTTTTTTTTTTGCCAGAGTGCCGCTGTCATCAGTCCCCACTGCATGCTCATGTGCCTCTGTTTTCTCGCTGCTCTCCACTAATTTTAGCCTCTAATAATGAGCTATTGAGTTATACTGCCGGCAAGATCATCCTATTCACATTTCTGCCCTCAGTTTTCAGGGTTTTTTTTTAAATTTTTTTTAAATTTTTCCCACAACCGCCGTTCAAATAATGATGTGTGGATACAAACGGGCATCCCGTTGATTTGCATGTAATTGAAGGCGTGAGACACATAGGTCCCGCAGTGAATAAGCCCAATGTTTTAGGAGTTTTGTAGTTTTACAAATCTCAGTATAAGTTAAGTTGCTGCCTTTACCACACCTGGTTGACTAGAAAAATACCTGCACGGAGACAGCGGGCCTTACGTCAACTCAACTACGTCTGCAATGTTTTTTTGAGTTGTTTGTCTTTAAATTGTCCATCCCGTGGAGTTTTGTTTTGTTTTGTTTTTTAATTAAACTATCCAAGTCTTCATTTTTTCATTAAATTCCAGGTCGTGAACGCCAAACTGTGCAGGCCTTTCCCCTGCAAATGCCTTAAAACCAATGCTACTTTGATAATAATGGTTTTTAAACTATTTTGCAAGTTTCAAAACTCAATAGAAAATTATTAGGAAGATAGGAAAACAGTCCATGCAGAGGTATTTGATTTCTGAAGTAACTAAATGCAACCATTCTATTTCAATCTCCACATTCCGACAACATTTTAAAACGGGCGAGCCATTTCAGTCTCTATCTTTATAACCAGACAAACAAACAAGGAAAAATCACCTTGAGGTTAAGAAAAAGAAAACCCAATCAGTCGTTTTGTCGCGTTTTATTGACAGAGCTGCAGTTTTAATGACATTTACAATTTCGTCTTTGCTTTAGGAGTGCAGAAAGAGCAAAACCTCTGTAACGCAGCTTAACAGGTGCACATATTTAACCTCACTCCATTGCTCAAAATGTATATTTACAGTTAAAAAAATGGTTACGCTACAATTTAGAATGCAGTGTTGCATATTTGGGAGGAATTTTAGCGCTCACAATGCTATTATTGAAAAAGAAAACAAATGCACTGAAAAACCTACTTCGCTAAAAAATATTTTATTTAAATTTTGCAAAAATAATAATAAAAAAATCCCCAAAACACAACAACAGTAATAATAATGTGTGGATCAAATTAAAAATGTAACGATGATGCTAGATAAGGAGAAAATGACTTATTGTCGGCCTGATGGCATTTAAAAGCAAATAATACTCGCTGCAATCGGACGGTGGCTTCGGATCAGAAATACAACAGATGTGGAACCGACTGAACATGCAGTGAGAGGCAGCGCAGATCTGTATATTTACGGAGGTTCTCGCATGCCAATAAAGTGATTTCACATGCAGCTTACAGGCTATAGTTTAGCAGGCTGTTAACGCAACGTTTGAGCCCACGGCGAGAGAAACTGAAGCACAGCGAAAAGTTGCAGCAAATGTGTCAGTCAAGAGGGAACATTATTGGGAACACCGTGGGAGTAAGGATTTCCTAGAGAACTGTAGACCTTTAGTTTAGACTGCATGTGTGTCCCCCCCCCCCCCCCCCCAAAAAAAAGAAAAAAGAATGAAGTGGGCCAGCTTTCCTTGTTACTTTTATGCAGTCCGTCATAATCACAGTGCAGGCAGTCGTCCAGAAAATATGGAAAAGACAAGTGTGTGACCGCCTTGTGGTTCCCTGCTTTAACCACAAAAACATACTGGCTCTTATGTTTTGACAGCTTTTTTTGACAAAAGCACGTGCGATCAACACCGACATTTGACTACACGTTCTTAGCACCCTGTTTTATGTCCCAATTTATGTTATTAAGGATATAAATTTATAGCTGGGCATAACTTTATATAGACTGCTTTACCAAGGCTTCATGGGCTCAGGCCGCGGATCAAATGCGCTCTTTCTTTCTCTGACTGCATAACTTCAGTGCCAGTACAAACACGGGATTGAGCCTTGATAATGACCTCAGAGAAAAGCCTCCAGGCTCTGCTGCCAAATCCCAAAGCGCAGTCTTAGAAACTTTGCAGGATGCTTGAAATAGATCAAGGGGTGCACGTCAAATTTATGCCATTTAAATTCACTTTGATTTAGTGGAACTTACAGATATAAGATTAATCACCGTTTAGTCTTTCATTTTTTATCCCGCTTACGTTTGTGTGTAAATCAGAGAATACAATGCAAATCCGACAAGAATTCAATAGTGAATTGTCTAAGCGTTTAAAAGGTGTTTCTAACGAAGGTTCCTGCCACACGATTTAAGCACAAGCCAGTGGTGAATTGTGCGTCTCCTCGGCGGGCACTGGCCCCCTCCTGTTGTGTGTTCATTGTACTTTGGGATGTCTCGTGTCTGGACTGACCACATGGACGCGCAGACAGCCCCCATGGCTGGTCTTCTTACCAGAGGAGAGTAACATGAACAATTAAAGGACAGAACGGAGATTAAAAACACGATTCCTGATTTTTTTTCAAGAGTCTCTCTGAGACAAGAAACTTAAAAAAAATGGATAGAATACTTTTATTAAATGCAGCTTGATTTAACATGAACAAAGTCCATATGCCACAGTGTGGTTTAACGCAACCGTGTTTTTTGTTGTTGTTTTGATTTTGTTTGTTTTTTGTTTTTTAAAAAAAAAAAGCTTTTCCCGTATCGACGAGAACGCCACGAGGCAGTGTAATCAACAGGCCGGGCCTTGTAGCGAGACTCATAAATATTGTTGCATATTGCTGATGAATGATTTCATTACTTGAGCTTTCTTGTACGATGACTTCAGAACCAACCCCGACCAGCTCGTGTTGAATCCTCTTTACTTCAGCCTTACAATTATTCAAATCCACCGAATGCAATAACTTTTCCATTTGACTACTAAATAAATGTTGCATGTGACGCGGTTTATGGGTCTAAACGGAGATGTATTTGAAAAGGTAGAGCCTTTGCAATCCAAATCCATGGAAGGAACAGATTTCCCTTTGATCTAAAAAAAAATAGACAGCAGCCTAGTTCTGAATGTCATAATCTTTCACTTTAATAATAAGCGTTACAAACCCACGTTTAATGGCTCATTTGAAAAAACAAAACAAAGAAAAAACTTGGTAACGATAATCTGCTATTTATTTTACATTTTTAGTTACACTCAAAACATTAAGATTAAATCTCTTTGGGTGTTCTCTCTTTTGGATAAATGTGGAACTCATTAAAAAGAAGAGAAAAAAATATCCATCCCAAATACTCTCTCTCCATCTGCATCATATGCCTCTTAAATCAAGCACCTCCCCCCAAAAAGATAAAACATCAAGCACACTTTTTATTTATTTCTATTTTCTTTTTAACACAAACTGTCTTAAGCTTCCTTTTGTTTAACAACCTCAGTCCATCCCTTTTTTGTCGCCCGGTGCCAGCAAGTCTACGGTTCACAATATAAAACCAAACTGCCTAAATCCGTGTTTACTGTTTATTAATATCTAGTTTCACTTGATATATTATCGAAGTTAACGATGTGTTGGAATTTACTGTACAGTTGTTCATATTTTAGATAACAAATGTGACGGAACAATTTTTAAAAATTACTGTTCTCATATAAAGTATTTGGCTTGAAGCTAAACAGCTCCATCCATGAGTAGCAGCTTCTCTTTGGGTGTTTAGTTCCCCAGTCTCATAGCAGAAACAGTACACACGGGGACATGTAGGTGACAATTTATGGTGGATTTGGAAAATCTGGTAACAACCACGAGGGAAAATCCACCAGGTCCTACTGCAGTGAATAGACGGAGAGCCACTGGTCATAAACACTAACCAGCAGACCAGACACACACACACACACACACACACACACACACACACACACACACACACACACACACACGTTTTCTTTTTCACACATGTCTACCAAAAGAAGAAGAAAAAAAGAGAGAAAGAAACACCCCGAAAAGAATAATAAAACAAAACCCCAGCCCTATCCTTTTTACATTTCCAACGCTGGGATTCAAAGGTATAGGCCTACGTGCCACCCAGAAGAAGAAGTAGAAGAAGGAGCGGGTTCGAACTAGTTCGCAAGAGTAAACAGGGGAGATAACAAAATGACAGTAAAAGTTAATGTCCTCCAATAGCGTTCATTGGGACAGGAATTCTCACCCCCCTTCCGCTCTTTTCAAGAGCTCAGACGGTCTCTTCAAAGCCTGAATAGGCCGAGGGACTGGATGGCTAGACAGCAACATTCAACTTGACCTTGGCCTCCAACCGCGTTTACGTCCTATGCAAAAACACGCACGCACACCATGTCGAGAGCTTTTCTGATTTCTGATTTTGCATACTGTAAACATGTCTGAAGTCAAGTGTATAAAATAATCCCCCACAACACGAGATTATCTCTCATGTCCTCTTTTCTCTTTTTTAAAACTGCTATCGAAATACACAAGTGAACCCTGTCTCCTTTTCAGAACTACACGCATGCGCCTCATTATACGTGTTTATATATATTATATATGTGTTATTTCAATACCTCCAAGTTACTAGGATCAAACTTTTTTTTTCATCTTACACATCCTATCGGATAAAGCGCAAACAGAGGCGTATCAGCGGGAGACAGAAGTACCCTGTTTAATTCCGTGTGCAATGCACAGATATATCAGACTTTATTTTTACACTAAGAAGGTTCTGTTGTAAAGAGTGTTATAATATTAGAATTTGTACAGCGAGGCAAACAAAGGCAGTTCAGTATGCATGCGTAAAGGCTAAAAGCGTTGCATATGAGTCATATGTAACTTCCTGGGTCACAACGGTTTTCTTTCTTTTTTTAAAAAAAATTGTTGCATACCTTTAAATAATCGACTCTTGTTTGCATATTATATGTGAAAATAAGCATTTCTCCTCTCAAAATGACGAAATTCTATCATTTGGATGCATGAAACCTAAATGAGCGTAAGCACAGATTCATGTAAATTGTACCTTACGTTCTGTTTTGAAATTAATGCACATCATCCATGCTGGTTAAATCAAATATGACAAAAGTCAAACCCCTCGATAGGTGCAGTCACCTTCCCTTCGCCGCATTTTTCTCCATTTAATTATCTGCTGATGTTTACCGTCCTCTTTGCATAGCCCGGTCACGTGACCACATCTGGACCAATAACAGCGCCACATCTGCGCTCTTGTGCGCGTCAGAGTGGCTTTACTCTCCGGGAAGCAGTATCTCCCTTTTTTCAGTCTGAGGGCTTTTTAAAAAAGAGCCATAAGCTTCAATGTTGGATGCCGTGCTATGACAACGTCACTGCTCCTCCGTCCTCGCTGGGTCGACCCGTCGGTGATGTTCCTCTACGACAACGGCGGCGGTTCCGATGAAGTGAGCAAGAACATGGAGGGTTTTGCTGGTGGCAACTTTGCTGCGAACCAGTGCAGGAATCTGATGGCGCACCCCGCATCCCTGGCACCAAGCACGGCGTACTCGTCCAGCGACGTGCATACCTCCGGGATGGGCGAGCCTGTGAAACAGTGCAGCCCCTGCTCTGCAGCTCAGAATTCGTCCAGCGCGTCCCTGCCGTACGGGTACTTCGGTTACCCGTGCAGAATGTCGCATCACAGCAGCATAAAGTCGTGTGGAGCGCAGCCCCCCTCCGCGTATGGGGAGAAATACATGGACACGTCCGCCTCAGGCGACGATTTCGCCTCCCGGGCAAAGGAATTTGCTTTTTATCCAACGTATCCCTCTGGCCCGTACCAACCTGTCCCCAGTTACCTGGACGTCCCAGTAGTGCCAACTATCAGCGCGTCTTCAGAGGCCAGACACGAGTCTCTTCTGCCTATGGAGAGCTACCAACCGTGGACTCTCGCTTCCAACGGCTGGAACAGCCAGGTCTACTGTGCCAAGGAGCAGCCTCAGCCCGGACACATGTGGAAATCCTCCATACCAGGTAGGCATGTGCCTTACACAGAATCCATCCTTTACAGGAAGCAGCTTTTTGACAATTTAAGTCCGATAGTACACACAGCAAACCCAGTATGTATGGTGCAGTAGTACATGGCGTGTTGATAAAATCTCCCTCACTGTGGGAAGAACATCTCAAATGTATGACAAAACAAATGTAAGCGACAATACAGCAAAGGGCGTTAAAACGACTAGATTAATATGAGGACGCTTTAAAATGCGCTAAGTTGCGTTTTCCTTTGAGAAAATTACACAAATACATTTTTCTATTGTTTTATCAATCACTTATCATTAAAGAGTCAAGCCTGTCCAGTTGGTTTGAGGATTTCTCATTTTCATCAATAACCTCAAACATCATGAAATATTTTATTTTATTAAAAAAAAAGGTTGAAAGTGTGTCACTCAACTATTTACATTTTCTTTTTTTCTTTTTTTTTCGTGGGAGGGAAATTTTATTCTGAGAGTAAGTTTAGAGGCAGATTATCACATGTTCTTTTGTCTCTCTCTCTCTGTATTTTTTTTCCTTCTCAGACGCAGTGTCTCACGCCGGGGGAGACTCCGGGTCTTATCGACGTGGAAGAAAGAAGCGCGTGCCATACACCAAGGTGCAACTGAAGGAACTCGAGCGCGAGTACGCCGCCAATAAATTTATCACAAAGGACAAAAGGAGGAGGATATCCGCTCAGACCAACCTGTCCGAGCGACAGGTCACGATATGGTTTCAAAACAGACGCGTAAAGGAGAAGAAAATCGTCAACAAGCTGAAAACTATCAGCTAGTTTCTTTTTCTTTTTTCTCTTTTTCTCTTTTTTCTTTTTACACATTTTTTGATTTTTAGATGACGGACAAAATCTATGGGAAATTAAAACACACACACACACACACACACACACACACACACACACACACACACACACACACACACACACACACACACACACACACACACACACACACGGATTAGGGCAAGCAGCTCCTTCCCGGAGCTCCCCAGACAAACTTTCCGGACCCACCTCTTCCTGCTACTTGTTGTTAAATATTGTTCAGAGACTCAAGTGGGAGAAAAGAGAAAATGTATAGCTGCAGTAGGCGTGACTTCTTCTTCTTCTTGTTAATATTATTATTATTTTCTTTTGGCATGCTCACTCTCAAAGTGACCTCAGGTGTGTGCGCCACCGAGCTACACCTTTATCTAGACTACAACTTTTTAACGAGAGTGATAAATGGAAGATTCACAGGAAGTGACGGTGTGACAAATTTGGACCTTGTGGGATGTTAAATATTAATCAATCCCGGCTTCTTCTTCTTCTTCTTCTTTTTTTTTTAAAAACCTACCCACATGTTTAACTTGTATGAAGTATAGTTTTATCATATGAATCCGTGCTCTCATGCATATTCAGTCCATGGTGCAATTCTTATTATCATGCTTAGATAATCGTCATATGATATGACTGATGTGTGTTCATGTCAATCATAGCTTTTATAATGTGTGTGCGTATTCTTGTGTTTGTAAATAAGTGTAAAAGTAAATTCCGGCGTGATATCCAGGTTGTGTGTGAGTCCCAATATGTCCGCGTTAAAGTCCGTCCCAATAAAATATGGACTTGGTTGAATTTTATCTAAGTTTGTATCCTTTGAGTTTATTTGAGTGATTATAGCTCAATTTAATATAAACATTAGTTTTCCTTTAAACGTATTTACCTTACGTAAGAACAAAAAAAGGCGAATTTTCCTTTTTTACGAAATAGGAATTTAAAATACGATGAAGGCCCGCAGATTTGCTGTAGAGACGCACAGCCAGCTTTTACAGTTATACTATCTCGTAGTGGCTTTGCTGGGTTTGAGGTGAACTTTATCCAGAAATGCTATATACAAATTATATTTAGAAAGTCAAATATTTGAACTGTGCTGTAGACTCCCGTTTGGCTGTGGGATTAGAGGAAATAAATCAGTTGAGGCTGGTCTGTGCTGAAATATAAGCTTACATCGCCATCTAGTGACGACTGTGGAAAATACTGTAGTGGTCAGGACATCCCATTCAAAGCTTAGAGGCCTGAATAATAATAATAATAATAATAATAATAATAATAATAATAATAATAATAATAATAATAATAATGAACTTAGTCAGTAGCCCTAGTGTTTTAGCCTTGACTTTGACCACGCGGGAGAATAAACATACGCAGGAGGAACAAGTGGAACCACAATTTACTTTTTATTGAAGACATATTAAACTTTGCGATATGTCCGAAGTGCTCACACGGACTCACTGCACACTGGAAGCTATTGATTTAATATTAAAGTTTTTTTCCTTGTGTTAAAGTCAAAGTTAAGCGTTTGTGAAAGAGCGCCGAGATTGTGTGTTTTTTTAAACTAAAATCAAAGCAAACAAAAATGTATATTAATATTTATATAATTTGCAAAAAGCCCAAATATTTTCCGGATTGATGAATCAGAAAGTTTCTTTTGGCAAAGTATTCACCTTCGTTGGTCTTTGTTGAAAATGTGAGAGAACAAAAAAACAGTGAACACTTATGAGAATCCCCGTATCTGTTTGATTATGCTTTGTTGTTTTAAGTAGGCTTACATTGAAACTCCCTTTAAAAGGTCTAAGAGAATGCCTTAGAAATTTCGACCTATACCCAACGACTGGATTGCAGAGTTTATTCAGAGGGTTACGTGTTTGGTGTCTTCCCGACAGCACTGTTTCGCACGGAACTGTTTCATTTCAAAACAATGAAAAATAAAAACATGGAAATAAATAACATATTTAATGTGTGCTTAGATTTATTTTCCTAAATAAAATGTGAATTAAAAAGGTCAGAATTTCTAGGTAGAGTTGCGTACTAATCGCATTACCAGATTGTTGCCAGTCGTGAAATCGCAGACATCGCTATAGCCACTGGGTTAACCTTAAGGTTTAATAAAAAATAATAAATTAAATATTTAAATGTTGTTTATATATATATATATATATATATATATATATATATATATATATATATATATATAGATAGATAGATAGATAGTTAGATAGATAATTATTATTAATTTAAACATCTTATTTCATCTTATCATGTTTTTATCACCTAATGACGAGGACAATGTTGTTAATTTATAATTATTATTATTATTATTATTATTATTATTATTATTATTATTACTTACTTACTTACTTACTTATTTACTTACTATATAGTTTATTCATTAGCATAATCAATATCCTCTTTGTTGTTTGGTTATAGCCAAAACCCCAGTCGCTTAGTCTGACTAAAAATTTCAGCCTTATTTGTGTAGGTCTAATATCTACTTTATGTTCCTTTTTTGTTTGCTGTTCTTAGGCTTTGAACAGATTTTGATCAGCGAGTTTAATTTACCATTCATACGGTATTTACTTTCGTTTGCGCGTTAAAAACCCACCTTAGTAGGATGAAAACAAACATTTGCTATGGGTTGCATAAAGTAAGTCAACAGTGGGCCGGACTATGAACCGTTTTTAAATGCTCTGTAGTGCCATATCTTGTGCTCCTATCACGCACATGCCCAGCTGGCTGATCAGGACAAACACCAGAGCCATGTGAGACAGCAGTCAGAGAGCAGGAAATGTGATGTTACGTCTCTGCCACGTTTTCTGACGTCGGCGCGGCGGGGCGCGCACGTGTTAAACAAGCACATAGATGTGGAGAAAAGTTTGATGTCTGACTCCAGAACGCGCCTCTGCTCCCGAAAAACACGCACAGGAAAGCGTTGAAGAGGCGGAAGCTGCGGAGCGGAAGTTACTTGTGGCATTACCTAAGTGTAAGTTTATTGGCTACGAGGAAGTAGAGCGTGTTGCTATTGGCTTAGTGAAAACCAAAACAAACACGAAAGTCCCGCCTGCAGCCTGAGAAACAACGTGAGAGTCCAAAGCTCAAAGCACAATGCTCCGCCTACCCCTCTCTCCTCGCGAGAGCTATCTTTGATTGGACCGTGGCTAGAAAACTCTGGAGGCTGGACCGCACTGTGTTCAAAAATTGAATTCTGCTGCCACACTAAGGATAAAGAGTGTATTACAGCTTGTTTTAGAGAATAAAAAGGTTTCAATTAGCATGTTGTAGAATGTCAAATAAACTAGAGAATGAGTTTTGAAAGCGCAGAAATTTCAACGCGTTTCTATTTTACTATCAGCTTTTAATTTACACAGTGGAAGGTAATGATAAAACAAAAACAAAACAAGCAATGGACAAAAGTCACTGTTAGTGTTTTCTTTAAATAAAAAATGCGTCCTATGAAATAACACTGGACAATTTGACATGCTTAGATTGTAGAAACTGTGTTGTACACGATGCACAACATCACTCCACGCGCTGTCAGCCGTGAATGAGCTCTGCATTCAGGGCCGGCTCTTTGCTTTGCTCTTTACATTGACCTTCGCTGTCTCTGAGCATAATGGAGGACAGGCCTGCAACCTTCACTTAGCCTGCAGTGCAGCTTTCAAGCTTGATAGCGTGATTTTGGAAGATAATCTTGTAATACAGCACAAAGACCCCAAGCGGACATAAGCTTACCCAAGACCGTGACAGCGGGCCAATAGAAGCACTTGACCGAGATTATATGAAAGCCTCCTCCATGCCCCAGTCGGCGCCTCAGTCTTTATAGACAGAGCGGGTTTCCTGTCCGGATATCAGATCATCTCATTTGGTTTCATGTATAAATGCCCCAAAATGTACTGTCTTCATTCACGAAGGGTATACAGACTAGATTTAAGAAGGATGTACCGGCAAGGATGCGTCAGTCAAAGCTAGCCACTCGTTTGTAGGTTTGCGAACACCCCCAGCACAAAATTGTTCATTTTAAATGGTGGTCAACAATAACAAAGATCATTATACATAATATGTCGAATCAATTGTGTGATCAGTTGATCTGTGATAACTTGAATTCTTATTATGTGGGCAAGTCGAAAAGACTCCACGGAAACGAAAGAAATACATCTGTTGTTGTTTTTTAGAACCTGCTGTCCTTCTCTTATATAAATAGCAAATTCACTGAATCATCTTACCTGATTTAGAAGATTCATTTATAATAAGTGAAGCAAATTGTGGGAGTTTCACATTTGTTTGTGAATCCACGTAAAGAAAAAAAAAAGAATTAAAATCCACTTGACAGTTTAAAGTATAATCTGTTATTTCACGATGATTTGGTAACCATGAGGGCCATTTATATTTGTGAACGAAAGTAGAATTTTTGAAGTCGCCCATTATTATTTGAGCTTAGATTCAGCAATTAAACAAAAGAAAAAAGAAAGAAAAGAAAAGAAAAAAAAAGAAAAAAGAAAAAAGAAAAAAAGCAAGAAACTCGGCGTTGCGTCCGCAAGATGTCAACATCTTGAGAAGATCATTTCAGCGCCGAGCAAGCTGAAAAAATATACAACAGAAAAGGAAAATACTGAAGGTTAATGTGGTGTAAAAATGTGACTTTTTAGTAAGAAAGAAAGAAAGAAACGCAGGTCGGGATTTGCGTTATTTGACGCACACTGCGCCTGTTTTAAGACCCCAAACAGATTTTTTCTCTCTCCTCGTTTAAGTAAAAATAAACGTCGCATGGTCGTGTAATTTTATCAAATGTCCTTTCAAAGCGATCGTTTTTTTCATGTTGTGGGAGATCGCAACTAAACACTAGAACTCAACCAAAGATCTGGCGCATGTAGGCTTCTAGTTTTATTTATTAGAGGACTGAAATCCAACTGGTTACCTATAAGAAATAAAATAACTAAGATCTTCTAAGAATACTCACAATTTCTGGGTTTATTTGCCGAACGCTTTTTATGTAAAAAAAAATGAATTTTCTATTTCATTATTCTATTTTGTACTTTGTGAGGAGTTTTATTTTTATTAATGAAGATGAAATCCTTTAATTTCGCTTTACTCGCGTCTTGGTTCTTTCTCGTATTCCTTGTTATTCTTTCAAATGACCTCTTTGTAAATATTCTTTTATTCCCCACACCACTTTATGTCCTTTTGTCCAGTCCCGCTCCTCCTGGCGCCTTGTTTCTCATGACACCCTCTGCAGGCTAATCCAGCCTTGTGATTCTCCCCTGACTAGCCGGAGGCGCTCCCGTTGACCGTGGAGTTGGTCAGTTTCGCCTTGGAGCCCTTGTGTGGTCCGCCAGGCCTCTCTGTCATCGCCCTCGTTTCTGTCACCTGTGGATAAATCAACAGATGTTCGCTTAATCAGGTTCACGTTTGCTGATATATTCCAGCTCGTTCGTTTGTACGCAACCAAGTGCGAGCTCTGATTGTTTCATGTTTCAGTCTGATGGTTTTATAATCCCCCAGTAAGATGGTGGCGGCTGAGCAAGCCCATGTACAATTCAAGTTCAAAAACACTTTATATATTAATGTAGTGCGATTTTTTAGGACACACAAGCAGACGAATTTGCAGTTTGAAGAACTGCTTTGGCGAAACAGAAATAAAGGAAGCCATGATTAGTCTACTCTAGGCTAATCTGTTGGCTATTTTGGTAGTGCAGTTCCCGGCTGGTTTATGCGCAATAAAGCAAAGTGTTTAGTAAAATTGTGTTTTATTGAAAATATAGGAACACGCTCATTAAAAGGCACAATCAAACACCTGTGTTCTTTTTGTGTTGGTCGACTGTTTGTGTATTTGTTTAGACTAAGGAAGATTTTGAGATGAAGAATCTAGTCAATAGATCCTCTGAGGTGCAGGTGTGGTGGCCTATTTCTCAGCCACAGAATGAAAACAAAAAACAGCCTGTAGTAAAGCTCTGAGCTTTTTCTTTTCCTTGAAGACTGAAACTACAGGAGGTTTCACTGCAGGAGATTGAATACTCCTATTTAGCCCCCTTTACGGCCTATAGGGCCTACCTGACAGGGCGTTAAACTGTACTTTCAGATCCTCCCCACACTTGATTGTTTACTTGTTGTCTGACAAGGTTTTATGGCACAAGGATTGGGCAATCTACACGTCGCATTCTCGTCCTGACTACAAAAAAAGAAAAAAACGGAAAAACAATGCCAAACTATGCCACTATGCCAAACCAAGGACTCTTATTTTGAAGTGTTGCTATTTTATGCACAATTTTCTTTAATTGCGTGTTTGTTCTAAAAAAGCAAATCCAATGTGTGTTTATGCGTGCTGTGTGCGTTAAAGAAAACACAACAAGGAAACTTTAAGGTCATAAAAACGAGTGCCCTTGAGTAAAGTCACTTATTTGTCTGTCTTGGTGTCAAATCTATTGAATAGTCTCGCGTGGTTATGTCTTATACCCCAACCCCCTTTATTATTACTATTATTGTTATTATTATTATCATAAAACTTATCAGCTAGATGCTGACTGTGGATACTAGGCACAAGACAAAGCTGAACTCTAAGGGGTCGCTTTGAGCACGAAGTCACACAAGGAGTGTGTTGTTTTCTCTTCTATTAATAATTTGGATAAAAACCACAGCAGACGGTTAGGGCCCACAACTCTAATAACAGACATACTATTAGCTGCTTGCAATTATAAATTCACGTTATCAGGCAATCTTGCGACTCAAGGCATGAGTGGATGCAAAGGCAATTAAATGGAACTCCATCCGGGGCAAATGGAGCCCTTTGCTCTTTGTGAAGGACCCCCTCTCTCCCCGAACTTGAAGTCGACCGAAGAGACAAAGCTTTGGCTTTGAGAGCTTTTACGCAGCGCCAGACGGCAGTTTTTTTTCTGACCAAAAACAACACACGAAAGGCGGACTGAGGATCCACAGAACGACTTCCTTTAACGAAAGCACATTTGACATAAATCTGGCTCTCAGCTCACTTGTATCAACTGTTTTATGATCACTGTCTTTGTTAAAATTAACAAAAATTGTAATATTTCTAGACATTTCTTAGAGAAATACCGATTTATTCAAAGGAGAACTCTTACCTTAGCTGTGTACAGACACATGTTTCTATGTTGCTGAAATTCCCCAGCTGCTGACTTTGAGTCAGTGTAGGTGGTGACTTCCTATCACGCTTGACCGATTTTGTGGTGTCTGTCTGGCTTGAGGGGAAAGGCGCACAAGAATACTATAGCAGCTATAAAAACCCAGGTCTGTGCAGTGCTGGCTTTGGTTTTCCTGGGCATCCTGTCCTCAATTACAGCTTAAAAGCTTCGGCACAACTCTTAGAATTTGTCTGGATTGACCAAGAGGCGGAGCGTGTGACCGCAAAGACACTCGAGTTGTTTGTGTCCCTGCAATTTATCCACATTAAACTGCCTGTAAGGGTCTGGAACGATTCATATCAGGTTTTTTCCGTTTTTCTTTTTGACACAATCGCTGGGTTCTAGTATTAGTTGGTTCTCGCACAGTATTATTAGTATGTATGATATTTCAAGGTCATGTTTCACATGTGCCATCAAGAGCCCCTCGAATCCCTATATGCACATTGGGCAGTGGGGGCAGACCAGCCGCGGCGGTCTTAATCCGAGCTCAGGTCTCTCATTCACAGCACATTAGAGTCAAGTTGCAGCCTCTCCAAAACAAGCTCCACGGTGGCCTCAGAGCAGGGAGCCGGGGAATGTGCACTGTGGCGTGTTTCCCCAATTCAAATAGCAGAAATTTATTTCACAGGATTCAACACATTTCTTATCTTGTTTTACTTTAGTTTCTGTGAGGAATAGACTCCATATGACCATATGACAATCTTAACCATTTGGATTATCTACATCCAATACTTAAAAATATTCATAAAGTACATTAGTTGCTAACATGTTCCGAGCTATAATTGTAAAAATACTGACAGCGCTGTTATTTTAAAATAATCCATTAATATGTGTTTAGAAACGATTTTACACGGTGGTGAGATTTACGTAAATGTTTTTCGTTGTTCATCTGAGTAAAAATATCACGGAACTGGTGGAAGTTATTATTTGTCAGTACATAATGATATCTAAATGTCATGTAAATTTCTGGACGCCGTCTTCTTGCTTAACAGTGAACATTTGGATACATATTTGGACCAAAATGCTGCGAGATCGCCATGCGTAAAAGTGGAGCAAGCTTGACTGTTGCAACTTTAAAAGCTGCCAGCAGATGCATAAAATTGTTAACTTGAAGCAAAGCAGAAGAGCGAGGCGAAACCCGTTAAAAATGGAACAATGTTGTTATTCAGCAACAAGCTAATTAAATATGGACATTGAAGCATTCTATATTTAGGCAACAGACTGTATCTTTCAGCTGATGAGTATTTTTCTCAACAATTGATCGCTGTTGCTTGCGGAATATCTGTCAGTTTCTTCTAATGTTGAGGGTACGTATTAACTATCACAATAATTTCAAGTAAACGTCTTAATATTATTATTTGATAATCCATTAATGGCACAAGGTTTTGTACACACACTGTGTGTTTTATGTCTTGAAGTTAGAAACTGTTCCTCGAGCTACCTATTTTAAAGACGTTTTGAATTTATCCTGTCAAAATTCCAGTTTGGTCTTATAATGGTTCTAAGACAAGGCTGTGGCCAGCTGAAACATTAGCCGCTACTTTGAACATGACCCTGATAACCAAATGCCCACTCAGCCAAATGCTGTGCCGTAAAAGCCACCTAATGATGACCACTCAGACATTTCTAAAAGCGGACTTTACAAATAAGCTGTTTTCTTCCTCTGATAATGTGTTGTTCGAGTTATATAGTTCATATTAGATAGTTTGGACAATGTAGTGTTCATGATCCTTCTTTTTTTTTCATTTTGCTATTAAACAAGTCTTCATGCACATTTCCCCCCGAAAGACTGAAAAGTGATTTCAGCATCTGAGGTGTAAATAGACTGCATAAAACTTTGACTGCAACAGGCAGCATCCATTTATGGTTCATCATTCTCCTGACACGGTTGCATGTTAAGGAATTTATTTTTAAGCAAACATGGCGATAAAAGCACCAATGTCAAGCTTTAGGACACACAGCAGCACACTCTTACACTCCTACACGCACACACTCTTTCCTGCAAGCGCACGCGCGACGTGGCGCGCGCTCACACACTATACGCGCGCACACACTGCACGCACACACAAGTGGGGCCTGAAAATCTGTCAATTTCTGCCGTGTGGTCGGTCACGTGACCTCCTCCTCCGTGGAGTGGATGGAGATGACTCTCACGTCAGCCTACGTCTCCCAATTTCTGCTTAGCGAACCTGCTTCAAAGAGGCAAGAGGCACGGCGCTTCAGAGCCATGTTCAGGGCGGTTATAGAGGAATCGTAGCCCAGCAGAGAGTTGTAGAAGTGGGTGAATACGATGATGGATTTTGACGAAAGGGTCCCCGTCGGATCGAACATGTATCTGCCCAGCTGCACGTATTATGTGTCGGCGGGCGCTGATTTCTCCGGTCTTCCATCGTTTTTGTCCCAGACCCCGTCCACCCGCCCCATGACATACTCCTACTCCTCTAACCTCCCGCAGGTTCAACCCGTCAGAGAAGTGACATTCAGGGACTATGCAGCCATTGATGCATCCGGTAAATGGCCGCACCGGGGGAACTTGCCTCAGTGCTACCCCAGCGCGGAGGACATGGTACACCGGGACTGCCTGTCAGCTCAATCCGCCGTCGTAGGGGACATGTTCGGTAAAAGCAGCCCAGCAGCCGCCGCTGCCGCATACCACCACCACCACCACCACGCGAGTGCTGGCTCCGCTGCTACCAATTTCTATGGGAATGTGGGCAGAAATGGAGTGCTGCCGCAAGCTTTCGACCAGTTTTACGAGACGGCGTACGGGAACGCGTCGGAGAGCTCCTCCGCGAATGGCTACTCAGGGGACAAAACGGCGACCAAGCCTCCCGGCTCCGTGCAGGAGGAAGCGCCATCGTGCCCGGACAGCGAGTCGAAGGAGCAGCGGGATGAAACGAGCAGCCCGGAGTTGTCTTCCGGCAACAATGAGGAGAAAACCGGCGGCAGCAGTACGTATTAAAGTCAGCGCCTCGGTTATGAGAGAAAGTTTGCAATCTTGCGCGCCGCTGTTAAAAATTTTATATGCTGTTTTATAAGCATATAAGGTTTATAGAGGGCCTGCAGACCCCCCACCCCCTTCCCACCCCCCAACAAAACTTTGTTATAAACTGCAGGATCACGTGTTTGGAGTTGAAATTGGCCGTGAAAGACACCAAGGCGGATATTTTTCTGTAAAACTCCCCGATGTTTACCAATATATATAATATATATATAATATATATAATATATTACCAATATATATATATACACCCAGTAATGCCCAGCAATGAGTTGCTATACAGATCCGCGTTGATTATATCCACTTATTATGACCGTGCTTGTTTCACGGGTTCTTAGCGTTAAAAAGATCCCTTGCATGTAATTGAGGGTGGTGCCTCTGGTTTAAGGTTTAGCACACACGAGGTCTTATGTTAAAGCTAGCATGGAGCTGCTGTTCCTACTTGTACATTTCCCCTTTATTTGCTCTGTAAAAAACAAAAAACAAACAAACCAAAAAAGCTTTCACGTAAAACTCAATGCAGCAGAGTCTCATTTACCTGCGTCTACCAGAGGCGTCTACTTTAAAGTGAACTTGTTGTTTTCACTTGCTAGTAAAGGTCAAAGCCCAAGTGTATTGTCTAGCGAGCCAGCAGCGAATGGCTTGGTAATCTTTCCAGTGTAATATAATATCAGTATATATGACACTTGAAAGGTTGAAATGGGAAATATGTTATTAATGCTTCATGTTCAGGAAATCCTCTCATGCGTAATCTGGGCGACATCCCACCCGTATAAATCTCTTTCTGTAAAATAGTCACGGCTAATTTGAAGTGTTTAGATTTTCTGTGACGCCTGTATTTCTTCTTCTCCCTCTTCTATTTTTGTGGCTTTCAGGTGGACAGAGGACCCGGAAGAAAAGATGCCCTTATTCCAAATATCAAATCAGAGAACTTGAAAGAGAATTCTTTTTCAGTGTGTACATAAACAAGGAGAAGCGGCTGCAACTGTCTCGGATGCTCAACCTGACCGACCGACAAGTAAAGATCTGGTTTCAGAACCGTCGCATGAAGGAGAAGAAACTAAACAGAGACAGATTACAATATTATACGTCCAATCCTCTGCTTTAGGGGGGTCGGGGAGAAGACGGCCACAGCTCCATTAGTCCTCTGCTTGTGGGACTGGTTACGTTTACAGACTGACTGACTCGCCTGGCTGTGTCTCTCCCCGTGTACATTGTGTACCACATTGGCCGCAGCAGCAGCAGCAGCAGCAACACTGCTCGATGGTTAATTTCAAGTTCGAGGACAACAGTATCTTGTGATCTGCAATACTCAAACAAAGAGGGAGTACGAACAGAGGCGGTCCGCGGACTTTGATTTCGCTCCTCATTGTCTCACTTTTGAAAATGTAGATTTTTTGACATCGCCAAGACTGTGTTTGCGAAGGCCTTGTTCATAATGTGACCTAAGACGCTTCATTTTCCTTTCGCGCGAGAAAAAAAAAAGAAAAGAAAAAAAGACGTAATGAATTGACTGATCTAGTGTATTTTGTATTCAAAAGATCTGATTTTTTTCTCCTGTTTTTCAAATCAGAAAACTTGTGGATTTAGGCTGATGGTGAATATCTTGCCAACCGAATCTATATTGGTGTGACCAAATAATGAATCCGACGGATGACAATGATGTGGGTTTTTTCTTGTTTTGTGTGCTTATTTATTTTGTAGCCTCTCGTTTACCATCTTACTTTGATGCCACGGCTATCCAAGCTAAAATCGGTTAATACACGCTGACTACTGGGATCCCATGTTGTAGTCTGACCTGACCTCAAAACGAGCTTTTGTCGTATTTTCTGTGCCCTGCAAACCAAGGATTAGCAGACTAATTTTGTATTTTGCGTATCTTTCAATTTCCAAATCAATTCTAAGATGTCTCTTTTGATTTTATCAATCCAGTATTAATAATCCAGGTCTATGGGTCCGTGTGGATTTGCACTGAGGTACACGCCCCGAGATGTTCACAACAGGTAACCTTACGCGGTGGGCCCCTTCGTTTTAAACAAGATTTTCAGTTCACGATTCTTGAATCTTGACAATTGTCGTTTAAATAAAACAGAAAAAAAGAAGAGAAAAAGAAAGATGAAGATTAAAAAGATTAATTTTTAATCTTAATTTTTACCGTCAGGGCGAGGCTGGCCAGGATGATCACACTGAATTTAACTGCTTGGTCTGCCCGAAATATTGTGTATCATCATTATATCATTATATTTCCAAATAATAAAAAGTGGAATATTACCGAAAATCAACTTGACTTGTATTTTGTCAGTGACTTTGCTTTTTCAATGTGTGTGTGTATGTATATATGTATATATATATATATATGTATGTATATATGTATATATCTCACACTTACAGCGCAGCAATCACAGTGAGCTACCTACAGGTATGAAACAAAACAACGGAAACAATGACTTTCAGTGAATTTAAAGGCTGAAATACGAAATATTAACCAAACAGTCGCACTCTCTACCACACTACTGCAGATTAAGCTCCTCCTGTGTGAATGAAGCAAAATCAATAAATCATTAAATAAATACCCAACAATTCAGAGTCTTTGCCAGCTGTGTGCTTAGATAGGTTATACAAATATAAAAACAATAATAAACCTGAATCGATACTTAAATTATGTTTGTGCTGCTGTGCTCTCCAAACATTTTTCAGTCTCCCTTGCTGTATTTTGAGTTATATAACATATTTTGCAATTCTTGCATTCCATCTAAAGGAAATCATTGTTACTGAATCTTTGCAGATAGCTTATAGGTCACCTTTTATCTGTCACAGTCATATTTATTGTTGCCAGCATATTGCACCATGTGTACTTTATTCTCGAATCTTTTCTCTCTGCTTGTGTCTGTCCGTGTGCGCAAACTGTCATTTTGCTGATTGGCTTTGGGAACCCTCTCCAACTGGAGTCTCCTTTGGCGAGGGTCGCCATATTTGCTGTTGTTATCGCTGTGTTTATGGGAGCTAGCCGCAGCGCATTGGCGTTCATATATGACAGTCAAAAGGGCCATAAACTCAGGGAGAGAGGCTGAAGTTTATGGTTGCCTCTCGCTGCCATAGTCCGGCCTTGCCTTGCGCATCCTTTACTGCGCGCTGGAATTCCGTCCCTAATTACGGGACATCCTCCCCGTTGCCGCAGCAACGCGGCCATAAAAGCTGTCTGAGAGTCTGGAGCATTTGTACAATTGGAGTGCAGTGCAATAAACCGTCTGAGACCCAAGGTTATTAACTGTGTTACCAAGGAGGCGACAGCAACGACAGGCAGAGGACGGATAGGAAAAGCTTCTGCTCGCTCGCTGCACCGGCTTCATTTGAGAGGCTTTTCCCTGTAGCGTGGTTTATCCACTTCAAATCATTCCTGAGGAAAAGGCTGCACTTGGGATTGGACTCTCCTACCACCGGGCGGCGCTATTGGGACCAATGTCACGGCCCTGGATCTTTTGATCTCCAAACTCACCTTAAAAGCAAACAGGTAAAAGTCTGGACCTTGAATAGTTTTGCTCTGCACTAAAAAAAAAAACAATTGTTCATTGCTTGAATTCTTGCCTTGCATGCAAGCCCTGTTAGTCCGAGATAAGAGCCTCTTTTTTTTTTAGTTTAGTTTCCACATTTTTCCTCTGGTGCCCAAAGGCTTACGCGCTAGAGAAAGTCTTCCTGGGGGCCCTAATAAGGCAGCACATCTGTGCCAATGCTTCATGCTGCATGTGCTATTCATTTTGCTGGGCTAGAGCTTTTTAATGGTTGGAGTGTAGCATAGCCGCCTTGTACCTGGAGAGATCTGCAACCCCTCCCGAGTCTAACCACAAATGTTTTGTATTTCGGGAAACTCTGCCTTAATTATTAGACAAAGGTGGACACAGCTCGTACGTTAATGACACAAACTAGGCAGTGGGTGCTGGAAGGAAAACAAACGGTTTTATTTTTCACATACTAATGCAGCTCATCTTAAATCACAGTAGTCGCCTCTGTGATCATTCTTCTCCGTGCTCTTCCTCTTAAAGGAATCCATTAAAATCATTTGACGTCGTTCCAAAACACACAATTCCCTGTCTACGTGCCAAAGCTGTGATTAAAAAGGTCGATTTGATTGCGATAGGGCAGCAATCGCGTCTCCTTTTCCTTCCTGTAACAGACACTATAGGGCTGAGGTTTGAGGCTATTCTGTATCAGTCCAAGTGGCGAGTGGCTATTCTAAACCCTAATGCGTGTGGACCCAGTCTCTTTTCTCTCTCTCTCTCTCTCTCTCTCTCTCCTTTGTCTCTCGTGAAAAATAAATGCTTCCGCTTGGACGTAATAAAACGCCGCGTTATTGTTCATAACTGCACTCGGGACGAACATGATACGATTCAAACGGCCTCTTCGGCCACGATTATATGGGCCTGATCAAAGCCAGTGGTCAGACTAAACTGTGTTCAGGATATAATAGCCGGGCAGCTGTGAAAATGAAGATTTAATAGCTACAATTAATAACTGCAACACAACGGTATCGATAGGCCCCCATGCCACTACAACATCATGAAGTGTGCGGGCCAAAACACTTTAATACCAGGCACACATAATTAATTGAGGTATTTGGTTTCCCTGTTGGCTCATGTGTCCCACGTGCAACAGGCCACTGTGGGGACAAGCGCACATGATTTTAAACCTATTGTTGTTCGTTTATCTGTGTCACTGGGCTAACAGTGTTGTGGTTCATTTTATGTTTTGGGGGAAATTTTACAAACGGACACAAACGCTCCGGCCGCTCACGGCCTTTATTCTGAAATCTCAAAACGCCTTTTAAAAAAATACAATTCCATAATAGATCATTTTCTTCTCAAATTGGCCATTGCATTATATTCTCATGCGCATAAATAACCCGCATCCAGCCTCAGTCATTTAAGTAATTTGAAGTATGCTCGCACTGAGCAGCAGCGATTGACAAACGTCCGCCGTGACTCGGTAAAACTCCAAGTCAGTGTACATATAAATGACAGAAAACCTAAATGGGCTCAATTTATGAATAACTCCCGAATTTCCTCTTTTTTCTTTCTTTCTTTCTTTCTCTCTGTTTTTTTATTTTTTTGCAAAACAAACTGGGGGGGGGGGGGGGGGGGGGTGTAAGGGCCACCTGGGCCTGGTAATGGCAAAGCTGGCCAAGATTAACTTCAACCTGGAGACAGAGCAATGGAGTGCACATGGCCAAGGACACGACAAGATGGAAGGAGAGTTTTATTGTGGACCTTATTGCCCCAAATTGGACAAACTGGATGGCTTGTGAATGTGGAAGCTTTATGTCGGCTTTACTGTGACGCAAAGGGACTTTTCCCTCACAACAACGTGATCAATATTTTGGCAGATTAACGAATGTAAATTTGCGTATTGAAGTCCGCTTTGAGGTTTTTTTTTTTTTGAATGTTTGTAAGAAAGGAATCCAAACAGCGTAGTGCTGCATGGTGATATCATTTGTAGCGTTTGAGCAAAAGCACACGCAGGCTTGACCTTTTTACATGTTGCCCGTAATGATTGCTTGGATACAATTAAATACATTCTATATTTTGCGTTTTTGGAAAAAAAAAAACAGACAAAGAGCATAGTTATTGCGTTGTCTAATTTGAAATTGATAGATTGAAAAAACGTGTTCATGTTCTTAGTGTAAAATTTAAAATTATATGGACACAGGATTTATATAAAATTAAGAAAGTGCCTTCAGAGGCTTTGTTGGATGGAAAGTAGAATGACAGGGAATTTTAGAAATTTGGTTTTTAAATGATTTAATTATTTTAATTATTTTTCTATGTATTTGTGCATTCTTCAGTTGCGTTCAGACCCATCGACAATGTGTTTTCTTTGTCACGCAGCACTGCTTTGTTAATCTTCGCGAATTTTCCAAGAATTTAATATTTGCCCAAACTCTCAAGTGAAAAGTGATTTTGCTACAAACATGTACAAAGTGACTTAGAACAGTACAACTAAACGATCCGGACTAAAATGAAAATATGAACTTTTCAGAGGCATTATCTTCCGCATGTTTGATAGCAATCACTATATCTGTAGGCAACAATATTCCAAACACTTCTGTTTTTATTGCAGAGGAGCTCAGACTTGCTTTGGGCTGCAGGATGGACAACATAAAACAAGACATTTTGCCAAAGGCGCATTCTCCCTACAGTCAAAAAGACTTTATTACCGTTAAGCTTTGTCTTGTGTCTTTGTTGATGGGTTTCAGAAGGCTCACACGTTTTAAATTGATCTGACACCTTAAAGCCACACCGGCTTAAAGCGAAATTGTATAATAAATTGTATTATTTGCTTATATTTTCCCACTTACATCACTTTTATCGTTCAGGGGCTTGGCAGGTTATACATATAGTACGTCCTACTGTCCTGTATAGCTAAGCGTTGTGCTAACATTTGATTTGCATTGCATTTGTTGGAAAGTGGAAGTCAGTGCTTCAGGCCTTTGTGTACTTGTGCAATGGAAATAATGCTTCCAAAGCTTTTCTAAAGAACACATGCACGAATTACACAATTCAAAGACAGATGTTTTAAAACTTCTGAATCGTGTTGCACCTCGTCACTTCAAGGTAGCGCATAAGGAGAGGTGAGGCACTGATTGCTGTGCTGTCTTCTTTCTCTGCCTCAGCTCCAAGATGGATATCGTTACGTAGCCCCAGAGTGGGAGGGACTGCCCATCTTCCAGCTTTTCCATTGGTTTCACAGTCTGCTCGGCGGAGAGGGGGTGCCTCTAATCATATCCAGCATGTTTTGCACAAGAAATGTCAGCCAGAAAGGGCTACCTTCTCTCTTCGCCAAAATACACCACAATAATGTCATGTTCGGACAGCCCGTCAGGAAATGCGTTTCTAGTGGATTCTCTGATCAGTGGCCGCAATGAGAGCGGCGGAGGTCACTACACCGGGAGCGCACTGTGCGTGCCTCACAGCACTGCCACAGAAGTGCCTTACGGACTACACAACTATGGATACTTCCCAGGTATGGGTAAGCGGAGCGAGGTGGGTCCACAAAACGTGGTTTCCGCCTCGGGCGCTTACATGTCCACCATGGAAATGTGGATGGACGCACAGAGGTCATGTCGGATGGACCAAGATCACCCGGTAGGTCCTCAGGTCGCGCCCTGCTCGTTCCCGCAAAATATAAAGGAAGAGAGCACCTACTGCCTGTACGAGCAGGCGAAGTGTCCTAAAGCCTCCACCGCAGAAGATCTCACATATTCAAGGTTAACTGGAGCCGGCCAAGGGTCGAGTTCTTGTACAGTTACCGATGGCGGCGGCGGGGGCTCAGTGCCTGTGCCGGGCTACTTCCGCTTGTCTCAGACGCACGCACATTCTCATAAACTTTACAACTCCAGCGGCCCCCAGTCGAACCCTTCCCATTCCCATTTTGGCCTACACCCCACTGCTCCAGCTCGCTTCCACACACCTCCAACCTCGACTTCTGCTCCAGCCACGGCACAGGAGGGGAGGAACACCGAGGGGCCCGTGTCTTCGGGAAACGCAGACCTGCAGCCTCACGCTGCGACTGGGACCGAGGAGGCACGCGACTCCTCGGATGGAGACGCCTCGTCAGCTGAAGAAACAGAGGAGAACGACAAAGAGAGAGCAGTACAGTCTAATAAAGGTAATGTCACGGTTCGTCTGCGCACTTTTGTTTTGTTAGCGTTCAGTTAGAGTGGGGCTTTTTAATGACACCTGTCAAGTTTTATTTTACTGGTCAGGGTGAGGTGACAGTGAAGACACAGGTCTGTAAACACTGCTTTTGCATATCTCGTTGTTTCTTATGCTATAAAGACAAGATTCTGCGGGAGGAACGCCCTTAAATAAGCGTGCATTTTTTCATGAATAGACAGAAATTGTACTGCGTAAAATTAAAAGAGAGAAGCAGTGATTATGAAGGCAAATTTAATTTTGCCTGATTATACAAACCTACAGAGTGACATGAAACTCTTTATTGTCGTTAAACAAGCACAACAAATTTAATAATACAAACCTACAGAGTAATATGAAATGAAGTACTTATTATACGATGCACGTTAAATACCTGCAGCTTTATCCAGTGTTGTTTTTTTGTTGTTGGCTGCTGCATAAAAAAGGGCCTAAATTTATTATTTAGGCTTTTATGTTTTTCCAGTGCTATAACGTTTCTGTAATTTGCATCCATCTATGATAGCAGCATAATGTTTGTGTCCCTGTTTACGATTGGCGGAAAATTTTGCATATGTTGCTATAACGTCAACTGCAAGTCTGATGAATCTAACAAAGAAACTATACTTTCCGCATCACACACACACACACACACACACACACACACACACACACACACACACACACACACACACACACACACACACACACACACACACACAGAGTAATCCTTTCATTTCGTACTTATAATCAGAAACATTTATGACTTGGTTTATAACACTCTTATACTCTGTTAATATGCAGCTAATGTTAAGTCTGTTTTACTCTCCACGTGTTTTATTATAAGGTCACTCATTATCTATTTAGATAATGTCAAGTTTTCAAATGCAGTTCATCAGTAAACTCTTACATCCACATTTTAACACGTCATAAAACATTTATTAAATGCACTGCTTACCAAATATAGGGAATTTAAGGTAAAGTGTTGCCTGTTGTTTTAATATGAGCGCAATGCAAACATATAGATTTAAAAAAAACTATGCTCTTTGTCTGCCTTTCTCTCTTACACACAGTGGAGTTTCTCATGTTTACAGTGCGTAAACCCGTTTATTTACCATTTTCTTTAGGAGACACAAAAAGTGAAAGCACGGCCAACTGGCTGACAGCAAAAAGCGGCCGTAAGAAACGTTGTCCATACACCAAGCACCAGACACTAGAGCTGGAGAAGGAATTCCTCTTCAACATGTACCTGACCCGAGAGCGCCGCCTAGAGATCAGTAAAAGCGTCCACCTGACGGACAGACAGGTCAAAATCTGGTTCCAGAACCGCAGGATGAAGCTGAAGAAAATGACGAGGGAAAACAGGATCCGGGAACTCACCTCCAACTATGGATTTTCGTGATGAACGAGAGAATCACGATGACACAGGAGAAGTAAAATAAAATGTAAAAACAAGATATATAGGTGAAATAAATTACATTCGCCACCCCACACCTCCTTGTCCACACAAAGACTCGTTTTACCGTGGGGTGCAGCGTCCTTTAATTTCCAAACACGCTTAATGGCAATGAAACGTCCTCTGTGAGCTACTGAGAAAAAGGAAAAAAGGATCATCTGAATGTTTTTGACTCTGTTTTTACCCCTGATTGTGTTTTTCTTTTTATATTTTCTTTTTATATTGTTGATCCGACACCTCCGTCGTATGTTTGGGTAGTGTCCTCAGTGCAGTTAAATCAGTGCAGTGAACACCCCCCCCCCCCCCCACACACACACACACACACACACACGCACGCATACATGCACACACACATGGACCTGCGCCCTGGAAAGTGACGGGGCAAATCATCTTTTTCATCTAAATTTTTAGAAATAATTTTGAAAAAATATTTAATTTTCAAACTGCATGATAAGAAGTTTTTATTTTATATATTTTTATTTTTTCGAAGCAAATTTAAACCAATCTGGAATATAATGCCCTTATATAACCAGGGAGAAATGACAAAAAAAATCCTTCACCCTGTGACCATTAAATGTAGTACTATAAGTCTAAACTATGTATGAGCTGAATGTATAAATTGGAACTCCGTTCGCGTTGAGGGCGTTTACACGAAAACAGTTTGCAAAGTGAAGGAGGAATGTTCCTTTTTGTATATTTCTGTGTACATATGACAATGTGTTTTTTGTGTAATGCTTAATAAATTATCAGCTCGCACTGAACCGAAGCCGTTTGAATTTTTTCTGTGTTCGTGTATGTTTTTCTATAGAAGGAGACAGGGACAGAGAGAGGCTGGAGGGGGAAATAAGCCTTTAAAATGTAAAGTTCAAAAATAACAGAGGCTCCTACACTTGATATTCCTTCTTTATTAATTTTTTTTGAGTGTGTGTTTGTAGCAGCTGAGCAACAAACTGTTTCTAAGCACTACTGCACTGGCCATCGGAAATAATTAAGATATTAGGCTATAAGCCGTCTAGCTGCATACCCAGCCGGCTATTGTAGAGTTTTATGACTGGCTGGTATATGAGCTTTCTCCCTCTCCTCTAAGAGCTGCTTCAGTCGTGAGAGAGTCTTTCGGACGGAGAGGAGGCCCGGCTCACAGCTAGAAAACTGAACTATGCAAACACACTGTGGATAAAACACGATTTCTGCTCAAGTCTGGGAATAACTGGGATTAACGCGAGGATCGCGGTAAGTTCATTGCTGTAAATTTGTCCATTTTGCGCCTTGTTGCAGCGGGTTCACTGGAGTGCATACAGCCCATCAAACACTGTTGTGGCTTTCTCAGTACATTTTTTTGAACACATGATGACCGAAACGACGACCACGGTGCATTATGAACTGGCTGGCTGTGCTTTCTCTCGAGGCCCGGATCGACTGTCGAGTGGTTTAGGTAGTTTCATGTTGTTGGGGTCCATTTCTAACTCTGCAACATGAAACTGTCTTAATTGCCCCAGTTACATACATCGAAACCGAAAGTGAAGCAAATCTGGGTGATAAAGAGGGTGAGATTTTCTTTTTTTAAAAGTGGGGAGCGGTGTGTTGGTGACACGTTACAAACCTTCCTATGTAGAAATCAGGGAGGGGTGGCTGACTGTTGTGTACAAGCTCAACCTGTCTTCCGTAGTGCTTTCTTTGGAGTCCTCCACTTGCTTTGCTTTCCTTCTTCTTTCTTTCTCTTGCTAGAATACGTCTGAATGGGCACGTGTGCTGAATATCAACGTGATCAAAGCTGAGTTGCATTATACATTGTGGACTTGGGATTAAGGGTAAAGCCGTGAGTGTTTTTCGTGAGTAGTAGTGACGCAGACACGCCAGACAAGGCCTCGGTTACGACCACTGCAGTGGAGGGGAAGGGGAAGGTGAATGGGGCAACAGCGACCTCCGTGGGCAATGAGACCGGATGCTTCCACTGCGCAATAGTGGCTCAGACAAAAGGAGGGGAAGGGCTTTATGGTGATATTTAGATCCGCCAGACAGGCTGTTATCTGCAGAGGCAAAAGAAGTGAATAGCCCCTGCGGTAAACTGAGTGAAAAAACACCCTGATTTAGGTTTACAGCCTTAGAGCCATTGGCATAGTGCCGTCTTTTCCTGCTCTGAAGGTGTTTGTCTATTCGAACTTTTAGTGCACAAATAGGCGCACAGCCGCTCCTTTCCCCCTTCGGCTTGTTTGATGTCTAGCCAAATATTGTGCAAGTACCAGCGAAGTGATAGCCCGCATCTAGAAAGCAAATTATGGACACCTTGTGCATTCTTTTGTGTTCCTCTTTTAGATGCATCAGCAGAGAGCAGATAATTTCTACGTGTTGAATTGCCTGTGGCCTTGTGGGGGAGTTGGCCAAGCTCTCACTTTATTTGCGGGTAATAAAAAAAAAAACGGGCATGCAGTATGTGAAAACTCAAGGTTGCTACTTTGAAACCTGCAGTAGTTAAATTCGCAGATTTAGGATTTACTGGACACGACAAGCTTAGGCTTACAGCACCATGTTTTTAAAAACACAAATAAATTCTGTGTTAAGCTCTATATGGGAAAAAACCTGAAAATACAGCATATTAAATGTATCCTGGTGCAGGACATTCCCCGCGCCATTTCTTTTTAAAAGGGGGAAACCACAAACACCACATTGCATTTATTCTTAGCTGCATATAAGAGTAAAGTTACACCGACGCCCTGGCACCTAGCTGGTATTACAGATAATTTGTTGATGGTAGTGATGATACAGGCGTATACTAAGTGATAACGGCGGTGTAAATAATAAACGGGTTAGAATGAGGCTCTGGTATTTTTTTAAAATAATAATTACATATATTATTTATTAGTTAACCACTTCTATAATTTCTAAAGTTTTGGCCAGCGTGTTTGAATCCAGCGGATTATTTCAAATTAGCAAAAAAATATGCATTTAATTTATTTTTATTTTCGCTGTTCTTCTTAAAAACCAAAACACACACACACACACACACACACACACACACACACACACACACACACACACACACACACACACACACTGCTTCACGGCACGATATGTTTATATTTGTCAAGAAACAAATATATATATTATTTATATATTATTAAATTCTATTACAGCGTAACTGATAAATCCACTAAAAATGCTCAAATAAGAAACCCTGTTATTATTCTTTTAAAAAAATGTAATTTACAAAAAAAAATTGAAAAACAAAACATTCTTTCAATTCTCCAGAAATAACGACACGTTTATTGATGTAGTTTTACATAGTTAATTTAACACTATAGCTTTGTTGAGAAAAAATACTCAAACTCCTGCAGAAGCGTTCATTTCATGGAAACTTCGTGTATTGTAATGAGGTTAATTAGGCGCCAGAGACTTAGTTCCAGCGTGTACAGTGACCTGACGTAGGCAGGAAGCTTGATTGTGGTAGAAAAATAACCCTATACGAGAATTCTCCATGTAGCCTGCGCTTAAGGTTTAACTCACATAGGAATACAACGTTTAACTGAAAACTACTCAGCCTCATAATAGACTTAAGTATGTTTCATTATTGGCTAGCTTTTTGCGCCTATGATATGTATTTAATGCTTTAAGCTGTAGCAAAGAAAAACCTGCAGAGGAAAGCGTATGGCCTGTGAGGGGAGAAAAACTGTTATAAAGTGTTATAAAAAACGATTCATAATTCACTAGATAGTCTTATTCAGATCATTGAGCTGCAAAGTTTCTGTGATGTGGTGCTGTTTAAAATGCGTTTTGGTGAGCAGCGATCGTAGGGTGCTTACGTGTCCTATAAAATGTCTCGTAAAAGAAGGCTTCCAAATACATTTTGTATCGTTTTGGATAACCGAGAGGGGATTGGAACGGCAGCAAGTGCCAATAAGAAGGAGCCCGGTGTCATTTATTTTATTCATTCATATTTTTCATCTCGCATAGTGGTTCCTGCTCAAATCTTGATAATTCTTAAAAAGTCGAAGTTGTTATAGGAGAGAGGGTGAGTATTTAATGACCGTAGGGATTGATTTATCCTTTATTGTTCAGCCTTATGATCACGTGTGTCTGCTACCCAATGGCATGGCAGCCTGTCTCCCCATTACTTTCCCACTGTAGTTCTCCGTGGAGCGAAGTTGCTACTTGGTTTCTCCACATTGTTATTTTGTGAGGCTGGGTTTACTGCGTGTGTATGTGTGTGTGTGTGGTGTGTGTGCGCGTCTCGCTTTTGCATGCATCCGCTGTATGACTGTGTACATGTGAAAGTGTAATTTTTCTGCCATGTCGACATCTGGAACGCTCACTAGTTACTACGTCGATTCCCTCATTCTCCCCGAGAGCGAGGAGCTCTCTGTGCCGAGGTACACCTCCGGTCCTGGGCTCCAGCACGCCAGGCAGCATGCCTCCATCAGCGACCACAGCGAGGTCGGGACTTGCACCTTCCCATCCAAGCCCCAGGTATTCGGGCCGTCTTGGAGCCACGTCCCGGCTCAGTTTCCAGCCACCGTCTCCTCTGTGTATCATCCCCACTACGGGCATCCCCAAGGCCCAGTAGGTGGAGATACAGATGGCCGGTATCAATCCTGGCTTCTGGAGCCCATGTCCGGTTCCCTGCCGTTGACCGGATTACCGACGACCCATCACTACGGGATCAAACCGGAGGGACTGGGGGCGCGGGCTGAAGGAGGGCTGCCCGGATCCCACACGGCTCTGCTGCTCTCTGAATACGCCAATGGCACCGTGGCGTCAGCATCACCGGTGGAAAAGGACGAACTCTCCGTCCAGGCAGGGGATTTGAGCGGAGAGGGGGAAGAGAAACCGGGCCTGGATCCAAGTAAGTCAAAGCAGAGTCTTTTATGTCATTTGCACAACATGAAGCTGTGAGGATTGGGGTGCCTTATGGGGGTGCGCGTCCTAACAGATGCCATTCTGAACGTGCCATTTCCTTATGGGGGGCTGTTAATAGCCCAGCTCACATTGCTGTATTAGATAACCTCTTGCAGCCTTTAAAGTGAGCGTGAGCAGCGAGGGAGGCAGAAGGGACAAAACATGGACGGGGAGCTGTAGAGCTGTGGATATAGCAGAATTTAGAGGCGCACATCCGCTTTTACGCTTTTACTTTATTTGTATTTTATATATATATATATATATATATATATATATATATATATATATATATATATATATATATATATATATATATATATATTTGGTTAGTCAGAAGTTCAGGACCTCACACCAGTGTCGCACCCCACTCTTTTCAGATAACCCAGTGTCCAACTGGCTCCACGCGAGTGCCACAAGAAAAAAGCGCTGTCCGTACACCAAGCACCAGATCCTGGAGCTGGAGAAAGAGTTCCTCTTTAACACCTACCTGACCAGAGACCGTAGGTACGAGGTGGCGAGGCTGCTAAACCTCACCGAAAGACAGGTTAAAATTTGGTTTCAGAACCGCAGGATGAAGATGAAGAAGTTCAATAAAGACGGCGCACCGAAAGACGAGTGACTGAACCTTAGACAAAAGCAGCATTAGACTGATAGCGAGCTTGATGTGTAAGAGCTCTTAACTCTGCTGGACCCTGTTTTTAAACAACATTGTCATATTGTTCTTAATAACAGCTATAGGGTTATTTGTCTTGTAAAAAACAAACAAACAAACAAACAAACAAACAAAAAAACAGCATGTTGGGCTTTAGTTTTTTGCAACTACCATTATATTGCACAGTTTTAACAGTGCACCCTCGTTTTTTTTTAACTTGTTCTTTTCTCGTGCTGCTTTGAATTAATACCTCGTTAAAGTGTATTAGTTGGCCTTGCCCCTGTGCTTGTTTGTGTACGACTGTTTCTAGCTCTCTGTGTTCCGGATTGTAGCTATATTTGTTGTCTGTCTCAGAGCCAACTGAGCGTATAGTTTGTAAAAAAAAAAGTATTTTATTGTTGTTTCTCTCTTACTATTAGGATAAGCCTTTGACTGAATTTGAATCTAACGTTAGAAACTGTAGGGAAAAACAGAGTAAAATAGGCGCATAAATACAAGGAACCTCCTGAGAACTCTTACGAAATTTCAGTATATATATGATAGGCTAGAAGTTGTATTACATAACATGATTGACTACCTATGTCTTTCAACTACCTACATACCTACATTGACCTTTGTTTTGCAGTGGTGGATTGTAATAGATTTGTTTGCATTACTGGATTCGTGTGACTGAATTTCAGGGAGTCATTTTCAAAGAGCGTAATATTTGTTAGTGAGTGCAAATGGAAGAAAACACTGTAGGCTAGCTACTCATTTTTAATACCTCGCGGTCGTGCTGACCGTCTGACTTTTGGTTCACAAATGTAATTTGTACTTTATTTATTGAATAAAACAAATTATATCTGCGACTACAAGTATCTTACATTCATATCTCACTGCACCCCCACGCCAGTCTGCATTTCATGCTTTCATAATATTTGAAATTCTGAATTCTTGGTACGCAAAAACAAACAAACAAAAAAGCCTGAGCTGGCGCTGGTTTGCGCTGCCAAAAGTTATGACACGTGAAAATACAGAAACAAAAAATAGAGTAATGATAATCAGTTATATTTGGATGATTGCATACTTAGTGAAAATGAGCTTTTTGTTTGATTAAATATTTTTAATTTGTAAAAAGCAAAAAAACAAAAAACAATCCCCCCCCCCCCACCCAAAAAAAAAGAGTGTGTACCCACACACACACCAGTGAAACCTAACACACCTAGAACACTGTGTGTGTGTGTGTGTGTGTGTGTGTTGGGGACATAGCTGCATCTTGGCAGAGGATGTTGTTAGCTGTATACAGCCATAAAAGACAATTACCGCTATAACCTTTTATGGGGTGCAAAGCGCTGCGAGGCGAGAGGACACAAAACAAAAAAGACACCGTGGGCTTCGACTGCTGAAGCCCAAAATAATACAGCCGATGTGTTTCTCCTCAGCTCAGATTTGACAAGGGCGCTTAGGCTAATCTGTCATGAGCCATCACAGACGGCGCTAAACAATTTACAAGAAGAGGAAAAACCCCGCATCTTTTTAAATGTATTTTGGAAATTTAGGAATTTGTTTAAACACACACACACACACACACACACACACACACACACACACACACACACACACACACACACACACACACACACACACACACACACACACACACACACACACACACACATTTTGAGGTCAAACTGTCCAACTGGCTTTGGAGTAATGGTGTAGGTCTAGTTTAAAATATGGCCCCTTCATTTTAGTGTTAAGACTGGTTCAAGTCTCTGCATGCTGGAGAAAATATTTGACACAAAGAGACCAGCAAATCCGATCTGAGCTACAGTTGCATGGTGTCCTGATCGATCAAAGACAGGAGGAGCAGGTAATTCAGCTTTCATTAAGGGGCTGTACAGAAACTATCGATTATGCTGCTTGGAGGCTAAGTCGTCCTTTAGTCCACAACTGGAGTGCTGTTGTGACGCGTTGGGGGGGAACGCAGATGGACCCAAACTTCAAAGACTCGGCCAGAGACAGTGCAATAAAACGCCTGGTCTGCTATACTGTCTGGCATTCCAGTTTTAATGGCTTTATGGCCGTCCAGACACAATTAGGCCGCTTCCAGAATGGCACCCATTTGTTTTTTTCTTCTCTTTCTGTGAGACTGCGGTCTGGACAAAAGGCCCGAGCGGAAATGATCAGTTTTATTGGATTCTCCTCGACGGGGACGCGCAGGACTCACGGTCATTTGGAGGGATCCTTTGTTTCTACCTGGGAACCTTCCGCCCCTTGCTCCTTTGCCGGGCCTTCCTAAAGGAAAAGGTAGCAATAAAGTGAACAGCTAGTTTCAGACACAGCAGTGAGACTTGTGTCTATAAACACGAGTATGTTGCAACACCGGAGCATTTCTCCAAATCATACCCAACATAAACGAAACGTCACCTCCGTGACATCCTCCTTTCCTTAATCTGCTGCATTCTATCGGATTCAGCATTAAAATAACAACGCCTGCGCAGTGCTGCCTCCCCAACGCTGCAATCCCCACGAATCACCAGAGGGTGGCGACACTGTTCTACATCACCCCTCTGCTTTTTGTAACACCCCCTCCCTAATGAGCCTGCACTGGGAACAAACTGTAGCAACATTTTAAGAGTCCAGAGGAATAATTTCACACCTTTTTACAGTCTCAGTGTAGAAGCTGCTTCATGAACCTGCAGCTCTGCGGGGAGGAATGAAAAAGCCTGTGGCTGCTGGATTACTGCTTGCACACCCAAGTAGTCGCTGTGTTCACTCTTGTCGTCCTGTTGTCGTATTTAAAGGTAAACGCCTTAAATTAAATAATTAGTTTAACAGCAAGACTTTGCTAAAATCTGCATCCTCCCGCTCAATTGTTCATTAATTATTTCAAAAATGCATATGTTTAAAATAAGATATAATATGTGATTTTTTCCACACGGAATAATTAAGTTTACAATCCGTATTATTATTATTATTATTACTTAAAATATTACTAAAAATAACAAAACTATTACCTTAAAACAATATTAGTTAATAATTACATTATGATATTAGTAAAGTTAAATAATTAAAAACGTAATATTACTAATACTACTACTGATCATTATTATAGACGGTAATCGTAATTATTTAAGGTAAAGTAGTGAAATCTAAATATTTTCAATTTAGTATTATTAATATTTTTTCAAGCATGATTTGTGGTAATTTATTGCCCATTTATGGTAACAATATAATCTAATTTTACCAACAATAACAAAACAACAGCAACAACAACGATAATAATAATAATAACCGGTTATATTGCACGGATAGACAAATATAATGAAAACTAACTTGTGAAAATATGTTTTAATGGCACGAGCCATTTTGTAAGATCAAAAGAAAATATACAGATGTTTTTATGTGGTAGATAATCAAAAACTATTTCTATAAGTATACTATACTTTTAGAAATATTTCTTTAAGTACTACTAGATAGATAGATAGATAGATAGATAGATAGATAGATAGATAGATAGATAGATAGATAGATAGATAGATAGATAGATAGATAGATAGATAGATAGATAGATAGATAGATAGATAGATTCACTGAGGTACTTGAAATAGGAAGCAGAAAGCTTATAAAATGATGATTAGTGATGATATGGCGAAACAAACCCATGAGAATTAAATTCAGCCAGTTACCCTCGGCTTATCGGGACCGTGTGAATTTCTTGCATGTGTGTTTATATCTGTGTGCGTGTTTATGTGTCTGAAGTGTTAATCCTACTCCGCAGTCTTGTGCCATAATAAAACCACGTCTCTGCTGATTGGACGAGAGCGACCAGGCCGGGGTCACATGGGTGAGTTCTTTGGTCCAGAGTAAAAATGGGGTTTGGTGTAAATCTAGGGTGTATTGCTGTCATCTATCACACTACCTCGTAAAAACGACACTGAGGATTCTGGGCCAACAAATCAGAGAGAAAAAAATATGAGTTCTTATTATGTGGATGGTCTTCTTAGCAAATCTACGACGGGCAGTTCCCTGTTCCCAAACGTGGAACGAGCTTCTTGCGGCATCGGACCCCGTGGGGACGACCATAGCTCTACTCGGACTGCTGCGGCCATTGCATTTGCGCCATCCCTCTCTGGAGTTTACAGCGTTAATAATACAGTGTACCAGAGCCATACTGTGTTTACCTGCGGCTATGGCCAGGGGCAGGACGCACACTCGTCAAACTGCAGCCCGTTTGACCAGAGCCGCCTGTTCAGCGACAGCTGCTGTCACCCTGGGACTGAACCCCTAACCTCGTCGCCGGACAAACAACACCGGATGTACCCCTGGATGCAAGTATCAGGTATGTGCTGTTTCAAAGCCCCCGGGTCAGTGCGCTTACAAAACATTGTGATACTTAGACTGGCCGTTAGTGGTTCAATTAATTTCGTGAAGCCATTGGTGTTGCATGGAAAGAATCGTAAAACTTTTATTGCGCAACTAATGAGTTCTGCAGCCATAAATTCATTTGGCCAGCGCTTGTGTGTGTTCAGTACGCAGAGACCTTGCCGCTGGGGGTTTTCTCTGCACTCCTATTACTCTTACAGCCTCTTCTCCCCTTTGTGGTTGTAAAAAAAGACCGGCCTGTTGTGTAAATCAGCTCTCCTGCACTCTGCAGCCCCTTTCTAATTGGTTCTGCATTGCAGAGGCTCTGGTATTTTCAGAAACCTGGATCAATATGCGCCACTACTGGCCGCTACACGGGGAAGTCAGATGAAAATGAAACATAGTAATATTTTTTGAAGTGGGAGCTGTAAGTAGTTTCTTCGGTGTGTAGAGCCTGGCTGGCTTTTAATTGGAAAGGCATGCAGAGTATCAAAGGAGGCATGAACCAAACACCCCAGCAGGGCCACTTTAAATTGTTGCAAAGATGCTTTAAAAAAAAAGTTGTGTTAGCGAATGCGTGTGTGCAGGTGGTAATTGAGTAATTACAGGCTGCAATTAAATATGCACTTACAAATGAATTATAGACATTTAAATCTGCTGGTTTTTATTGTAAGATCCAATTTTAAGTACACTTTAATTAAAAAAATACAAATACAGTCCCACATTACAATAACGTTATTTCTGTTCACGCATCTCATCTTCCACAGATCCAAATCGAAAGCGAGGACGGCAGACCTACTCCCGACACCAGACGCTGGAGCTGGAGAAGGAGTTCCACTTTAACCGCTACCTGACCCGCAGACGCAGGATCGAGATAGCCCATGCCCTCTGCCTCTCAGAGAGACAGATCAAAATCTGGTTTCAGAACCGCAGGATGAAGTGGAAGAAGGACCACAAGGACGAGCCGAGCAACGAGGAACAGCACCGTGATAGTCAGGCACCGTCGGAAGGCAGGGAACCCAAAAGTGAAGAGACCCAAAGCGGCCGTGTTGACTCAGGAACAACTGAAAAGTAACAGAAGAGACGGACAGAAAATCAAAATAAAGAAATATAATGTGTTAAATATTGTGTTGGTATGCATCGAATATAACTTCTGACATAACATTTAGGCACTAAGTCTTATTAATCTTTTGACAGTAATCCACATTAAAACACTACACTGCTCTTCTGGATTTCATATTTAAACCAGCACTAAAAATGCTTCACGTGACAAATACTAACTACCTACCCTAACTAGCCTGTATTTTTATATCCTCCGCATATATCCCATAGGAGTACTACAAATATGGCACATTTTGGACTACAGAAAACTACTACTGAGTTAACATTCCTTCAGCAAAAAACGACCTAGTATTTACCTTATAATTTTCAAAAACTGACACGGAAATGTAAACACGAACTGAGCTGGTGATTTAATTGATGGTTTCCTGTTTTCTACCATACAATTGATGTGCCTTATTTTGAACCGGTAAAGGCAAATGTTTTATTTGACTGATTTTGATAAAAGAATTCCTGAGTTTCTTCTTCTCCCTCCCCCCTTTTAATTAACATGGATTTTAATCCGCCTGCTAGGGGTGAGGATTTAACTATCGACGCAAATATTTGTTTAGTTTTGCATGTAACCTACCTCAGATTCCTCACCCGCTCACTATACCGTCAGCGATTGTGCCGTAGGCTACTGTGGATATCTAGCTTTACAGATTAGTCTTTTAAATACATGTACCGTTATCCAGCTGGCAATATCCATCATTTTATAATCAGAGAAATATTCCAGTACAGTGAGCAAATGCTGCTGGCTTTCAATCAAAGTCTGCTAGGCTTGTAGTCTGTCCTGTAAATGAAGTGAACGCGCAATCATTTAATAAAAATGATTTTACCCTCTCTATTTGGTTTCATTCCATATTTACCGTGTTATTAAAAATATCCACCCAAGAAAAGGATTGTAATCGCGCCCTGGGTCGAGTAATATTGTGTTCACAGTTACCATTATGTGACCTTCAGTGTGACCAGTATTGGGTTGCATGTAATGAGACATGTTACAGTCCATAATGGGGGTTAGGTAAACAGTGAAGTTGGGGAATGTGAGCTATGAGGATGCGAGATGGGACAGGCTGCAGATGAAGGGAAATTACTGTTGAACTCTGCTTTCCCTCCTCGCTGGGTAAGATGGCGCCTGACGCTGACCTGCCCTCCTCCCTCCCTCCTTTTTCTGTCTCTTTCTCTCCCCTCGTCCCTCTCCCTCCAGCTCTGGGCCATAAATCCGTTGTTGTTTATGAAAATTTACAACATAGCCATACAAGTTTACGACGCGGCCCGGGTTCCTATTGGCCGCAGCTTGTCACGTGGCGGGGAGCCATGAACATGAACTTTTTTTTTCGCCCCGTTTTTTTATATTTAATTTTCAATTGCGGGATAGAGGAGCCTTTCATTTAACGGTCTCGGACTTCCACGGGAACCTTTTCACAGTCGACCTTCGACATTTTACCATCTCTCACATCTGCTTTTGGGGATTTTTTTAAGGGGTCGGGGGTGAGATGTTAGGCAGAACCTCGACGAGCAAGGAGCTTATAGTAAGACATGCCTGGATCATTTGGGTGCCTAGGTAACGGAAAAATGAGACGAAGGAACCGACCCCCATGGAGAAACAAGTAAGGGGTCTCAGCCGGGAGACTTTTCTCTGTCACTGCACCTGCCCACTCCCTCCAGTCACCCCCCCTGTGTTTACATGCAGAGACCTTCTCAAGGTAAGGCAGCTTACGCTCGTCAGCCAGTGCATGTGGTTGACAATGTACTTATTTGCATCTTCTTAAAGCAAGCAACTTACTTTATGGTTTCGCCTGCTTTGATTTTGGTTAGAGACTGAAATCTTGGAAAGAAATGGTTTCGTGTTACACTTGATCTTCATCAGGATTCCCATCACTGATGCTTCGTGTTAAATCTGATTTATCAGATTTACAAGCTCTTATTTGATGATGATAATTATTATCGTTACTAATATTTTAACATGGTTATTCATTTTTGCAGTGATCTTAGTGTTGTTGTAGGCTGTCTGGATTGTATTTGTTGTTGGATTTAAATGGGGATGTGCTTTCGGGTGGGTGGATGATGGGCAAAGTAAGCGCTCTTTGACGCCCTCCTGTGGAGGCAGTGGGGCTATCGCGCTTGCAGCTCGTCGTGGTTTGTTTTGTTTTTTTTGCTGCAAATGAGAAAAGTCGACATCTGTGCATCCACGTGTTTTATTCTATTGCCTTGTATGTGTGCATGTAGGCCTCAGCGTGATGTGCATGGAATTAATGAACAGGATGACAACCACTAAACGTTATTAAACTTAAAAATGCTTTTTTAAATGATCAGATATTTTAATGGCAAAATGTTTCTTTGCATAGATGCTCTTGTTAGCGGTATTGCCGAAAGTAAAATCAGAGAGTCATGTATGTTGCTAGACTGCAATTAATATTTAATAAAATGCATCGATGCAAAAAAAGCATGCAATGTATCCCCCAATCAGTCCTAACAGGGTGATTTAAATGCATCAAATGCAGTGATAAATCTCCCTGTTGTAAGTCATTTCTGCATAAAGAGTATGATTTTACTTTCCTTTCGATTTTTTTTTTTTTGCTTGAACTACCGTAATTTCTTGGGGTAACACGTGGATTATAGGCCACGAAAAAGAAAGTGATTTTAAATGTTTTCTCAAAAGCTACTACGAGTGCGTGTGTGTGTCTGCAAAGTCGGATAGCACCGCCCCCTCCCTTCACCAGTGACCATCGTACCCCCTTCACCCCTCTCTCAACCCGACAAGTCAGACACCAGCGCGCACTCACTCCGTTGCTCTCCTTTCTTTTCGATGCCTGTGTTTTAGTTCCTGGGTGTGTCCCTGGCTCAACTCAGAGAAGTAATTTTCGTGGGAACTTTGTTGCCATTGGCCAACCATAAATCAGCTGTTGTTGCTCGACTGTTTAACCAACACAAACTCCGCGCATAGCGCTCCTCTCCTTGTGGGCCCACACTGGGTGTGTAGGAGCCCGGTATTCACCCTTCCTAAAGTCGTGCCTTCTGGGAGTGTGTTAACGCACTCTCTCTCCCACACACATACCTGGGACTGAATAAATCCATCTCACTGTTCCTGTCAATCCTAACACAGGAATGGGCTTGTGCTGGTCAAACGCTCTGCTCCGGGGAAACGGCATGTGGAGGAAACCTTAAGACAAGTCACTGCCTTTGAGAGGCGAAGGTGCCATAAAAATTCCACAGGGAGTAAAACAAACGGGAAGCGCCTGACTGCGCCATGCCTGCTACGCTTCTTTTAAAATTTGTGATTTCCTTCGTGAATTAATTTGAAAGAAAGTCCAAAGCTGACGAACCGTTTTCAAATGGTGAATCGGCTGGGGTTTATTAAGCAATGATACATAACTGCTGCAGGGAATAGCTTCTAACATATCTAAAAATAACATTATTGTTTATTATCAATAATATTTTTGACGGTTTAACTGATCGATTGCAGAGTTGTGTTGAGAAATTGTTTTGGGAATTTTTTTAATGATCACAGTGGCACAAATGACGAGAAAATCTCAAGATCGCCTTTTCTCTGTCATCGTAAATACGTATGTGCTTTTTGTATTAACCCCTAAAAATATAAATATGCAGTTCAGCTTTCACCACACTCGCAAAATAATGTTAAAGTTTGATTGAGTATTCTACATTTCGAGGACTTAAAAAGCATCAAATTCACTCCTAAGCAGCAAATCCTTTCACCGTGTCATTTTTGCAATAAAGTCTATTTTTTCCACCCCTCCACTAATTTCATTAAATTCAAAAGTCATACTTAGCAAAGCCCCGGGCTTTGTAGTTTCTCATGTTATAAAAAAAGAAGAAATAATCAATCTTTAGCTTATATGTAAACAAATAAAAACACGAGAAACTGCAGCTTGGCATGATTGACTGTTTAAAGGTCAATATAGCAGAGGAGTCGCCGTTAAATAAGAGCAAAATAACATCGGGTTTGGCGCAAAAGGATTGTAATAGCTATCATCTGAGCATCTGTTCCATGGAGGCCCATAGTTATATATTTTAACCTGCTTATAAACGACATTCGTGTGTTCATATAAAGCCCATATTTATAGTTATTAATTTTTCAAAGTGGCGTAAAAATCAGGCCTCGGATAGCACATTCTGTGGCTTTATTCGATAAAGTGATGTTTAGCTTTTATTCTTCCCCCAAACATTTATTCATTAGTCTTTTTTTTGCTCTTGAAGTCGTTCAAATATTTCACGATAGGGCTATATCATATGAGAGAAAACGCAGCTCTGTTGCGAATGGGCTTTTATTCTATTAAGTGCGCAGACTGTTTACACTCATAGCCCATCATAACATGCATAACGGATTCTGATCGAATTATTTCTGTACACTATCACCGCCGAGATTGCACTCTCAGCATGTCACTTGTTGTATTGTTCAGGAGCTTTTTTTTTTTTTTTTTTTTTTTTTGCCGCAATGGTCGTTAACCTCCGAATGACCCCGTGTGCAGCCCACGCCTCGGAAAGCGCCGCAGACACGCAGTGCAACTGTTGAACCAGAGGATGGCGCACCACGACAATCCAAAACACCCAAAGCCCCGGCTCAGAGTTTGCCCTAGCCACGAGCGCAGGGAAAGCGCGCACCCTTTATATCCCACCCAGTATTTCCTGCGTGCACGAGTTTACCTCTGGAGGTCACCGAGCAGGATTTACGACTGGTCAACAAAAGCACGTGATTCTTCGCCATACCCCATATTTGGGTGCCTACGTAAGAGAGAATCAAGTCCATGTCCCACTCATTTCCATAATTCATCATAAATTGTGCAAGGGTGCTATAGGACGCGCTAAAGCATAAGAGCCACAAATCAAGAACACAGGTTATGCTATTTTACCTCTAAAAATAACCATAAAAAACAAGAGCAATACCTACAACAAGCAAACGGTGGAACTGTCAACAAATGAGCTCCTATTTTGTGAACTCATTCTGCGGTCGCTATCCCAATGGCGCGGACTTCCAGTTACATAATTATGGAGACCACAGTACGGCAAACGAGCAATATAGAGACTCAACAGCCATGCATTCCAGCAGGTATGGCTACGGCTACAACGGGATGGACCTAACAGTCGGCCGGACCAGTACCGGACACTTTGTGGGAAGCGAGCGGACACCGGGCTACTCCCCGAGTCACTCAGCGGCGACAACACCCGCGGTGGAGCCTGTCAGGTACAACCAGTCCGCAAACAGCACCGGGAACTCGTCTCTATCGCCTCCACCTGACTCTCTACCGTGCTCCTCGGTCGCCAGCTCGTCCCCAGTGACCGAGACACAGTCTCAGCACAGAGCTGTGAAAAACTCCATAACGACCCCGTGCTCAACCCCGTGCTCAAACTCGAATGGAGCCACGCTGCTGCTCAGCCGGGACTGTGTGTCCAAAGCTTCCCCTCTGGAGGAAGAGAAGCCCGCGGGAAGTGCACCGACAACTCCTCAAAATGTAACCGACTCAACACAGCCTCAGATATACCCGTGGATGAGAAAACTACACATAAGTCACGGTAAACTGCTTTGTTTAATGACTTCGTACTGATTTTGATCTTTTGCAAAAAACAAAAAGCTGTTGTCTGACTGTTTGTTTAAAAGAAAGACAGAAAGAAAGAAAGAAAAGGGACGTGGTATCATCTTATTTAGGACATTTTATGATCACAAGCCAAATTTTGGCCATTCTGGCGTTAAAGTGATAGAAAGAGCACAAATAAACGTAGTTTTGGAAAAGGGGCATGTGGCGCTATGTGCACCTCTCACCTGTTTGGATAGTGTAGCAACAGATGCGAGGTTAGACTAGTTAAATGTATCTGACCCTTTTCTACACTTGATATTTACTAAATGTGCGTTTTAAAATGGCTTTAAATAAAAAGAGGATACTTCAAATATTTTTTGCTATTAACCCTCTTTCTATGGACTCAGTAGTAAAAGTGTGTGGTACCTTGTTACTTGTAAGTTTTAACCATTCAAGCTCTACAAGGTGCCAGTCGTGTGGCAGCGATTAAGACATTCATACCTATAATATTACCAAACACAGTATTGTAAAATTGAAAGAAACGTGTTCAGGAAAGTTGGCGCAAAAGTAAAATTATTATTTAATTCTTCTGCGTCTGATCTGTTTTCTCTTTTTGTGTGTGTGTACAAGATTTGTCTGGGCCAGAGGGGAAGCGGGCCAGAACTGCATACACTCGGTACCAGACCCTCGAGCTGGAGAAGGAGTTCCACTTCAACCGGTACCTGACCCGCAGGCGGAGGATCGAGATAGCCCATGCCCTCTGCCTCTCAGAGAGACAGATCAAAATCTGGTTTCAGAACCGAAGGATGAAGTGGAAGAAGGACAACAAACTGAAAAGCATGAGCATGGCGGCTGCAGGCGGAGGAGCCTATAGGCCCTGATTTTTACACCTTTTAATCCTGAAAAAAAGAGCACTTCAAAAAACAAACAAAAAAACAAAACAAAGATTGTCATATCAACTTCTCCTCCTATTCCAAAAAAGCGCAGAGACTTAGCGGGCTGTGTGAGAGAAGGGACAGAGGAGTGGGTCACCCTATCTATAAACCTTCTTTATGTCCAACAATATAATTTCATTTTTATCCCTACCGTGGTTATGCTTATGTGAGTAAAATGCATTATGTACAGTTCTGTCTAGATTTAGAAAATGAAAAAAAGAGACATGAAAATAAATGTTTGCTTAAATTATTTCTTGTTCAGACGGAAAAAAAAAGTTAAATAAATAAAAGCTTGAAATGCTACCCGCCTAGCGCAAATAAATCCATATTTTCTGTGTGATGCACTCAACAATAACAGCTTAATAAGTAGAAGGTTCAGGTTGAGCTACATTTGTGTTTGACCTTTCTTTTCTCTGTATGTACTGTATATGTATGTATTTATTTGTTTGGTGTATTGTACCGAGTTGTCAGATAACTTGCTTCCAAAAGTAGAACCAGCAGTAAAAGCCTTGTGTGGTTATTGTATGTGTTGTGAACACACGTGGACAAAGGTGCCGACTCACCCTTGTATGTACATTAGCTGTGCCTTGTATCTTTCTTTTCTTTTCTTTTCTTTTCTTTTTTTTTCTTTTTTTTTTTTTTGCAGGAGCTGCTTTTATTCTCCTTCTTTCCTTATTATTTTATTATTATATTTTTTTCTTTTTGCGTTCTTCATCTGGGAGCAATATCCGAGTAAAAGCGTGTTTTAGCTGTTTTTAGGGTCCCACCGTAAATCTTATCGCAATGTGTATTATCTCCATCGTGATAAGCTTTTTTTTTTTTTGTAAATGTTTTTCAAAAGACTGGAAGTCAAACTATAGTATGATAATAATAATGATGTTCATGATGACGACGATGATGGCCAGAATAATAAACTTTGTACTGGAATGGCAACACCTCACTGAGTGTACGTTTTTGTCAAATCTTTCAGATTCAGGGCTGCTGTTTTATGGCGGAGAAGATTTGGGGAGTTTTGCTGGTTGATCTAAAAATCTTAAAGCCACTTGTATGAGCTCTCAGGAAAAAACCAAGCTGGCAAAGTTTCCTCAAATCTCTTTGAATTCAACAGGTCCTCTCGTATTAAAGCATCCAGTTTTACTCACCTTGCTCAGGCGCTGGGGTCCTTAACTGACTTCAGGGGCCGTGGGTCCCCTCTTTGCGCACAGACTCCCGAGCTATTCCCAGAGAATTAGCTCGACTTTTCTTGCTGTAAACTTTATTAGGGCCGTTTCTGGTTCTCTGACATTTGGGTGCTAAATGAATGGGGGGTTTGTCTATGAATTCGATCGTAAAAATCATCCGGAGAGCGGCCAGATAGGCTCACTGGCCATAAACGGTCACGTGGTAGCCATTAAAGTAAGTTTTATGGTTTTGGGGAGTTGACAGTATATTGCACATAACATATAATCGCACTGACGGCGAGGCTTCGTCTGACTCTCTCTTTGCAGGCTGTAAGTGTTACTTGACCGGTACAGACCAGCTCTATTGCTCAGTCTTGCCTCAGTATGGACCGGACGTTCTCCAGGATGGGGACCGCGTCTGTGGGTAAGTTTCACCAGACTAGACGGTAGCTTGAGAACAGCCAGTCTGTGTTAAACAGCCTTATTATTGTATTCGCTCCCTCTATTCGTCCCTATTAGTCCATTACACTAATTTGTCAGTTGTGGAGTGCTGAATACTGGTCTCGGCAGATGTTGCGCAGGGTTGGGTCCAGCTCATGGCTATTTAATTGCTTCCTTCCCTGTGTAACTTGTTTCCCTCCATCTGTGGTGTAACTCATAATCCATTTTTACATCTTGGATAATTATCTGTGTCCATTTCCACCCCCACAAACTTCAACTTGTTGTCGTTTTATTACATTGGAGAAGTCACAGAGCGTGCGCCAGAAAGTTTCCAGGGGGCTCGTGGAGCGTGTAGATTTCCTTGATAAAGTTAAGGGTTAATGCAGGCCTACAGATTTACAGCTCGCTTGATTGGATTCTGTATGTGCTGATGACTTCTGAAACTTGTGGGTCCATCGCTAAAACAAAAGTTGCAGTTGTTATGCTGAGCGCTGCATGCGCGCCACATGTTGGCACGGTATTTGGCTTTAGGGCAGGCTGTAAACTGTCAAGTAAACACAACAAAGGAAGAAACAACAGCAGGGACACGTTTAAAAGGAATTCCGTTTTGTGTCAACCAAGTTGGTTGAAAAGTTCAGATGACCTCTTAAAAGTCACTCTCGCTTTGTGGTGATCTTTTGTCCGAGCAGAGTCGGGGCCAAACGGGTCACTAGTGGACACAGATTCACAGAAACATGATCTGAAAATGAAAGTGTAAACTGTATATTGTTTTTTTTTTCATTTAATTCATTTTTTTTTCTATCCCGCACTACAGGATGTGTTACTGCGCCTTCTCTTCGTTGAAACTTCCGGTGCAAATACGCACGAAATCGAATAAAACTGAAAATATTTTGATTTTATAAGTCTTATCATGTTTTGCCAGCCAAAAAACTTGCTGAATGTCTGAATGAACTTTGGTGAATTTGTTGATTCAGCGGGTTTTCAAAGGTCATGCTGTCCGCCAGTCTGAATAATTTAAATATCAAAGTTTCTCTGTTTTTGTGCAGAGGCCTTCATCATGTTTTTTATTCATCGGTGAGTTCTGAACCTTATGACACGAAAACAAATATTTATATCGTCAAATGACTTCAAATCGTTTATACTTTAGTATATGTTCACCAATGCTGGTAGGTATTTAAAATCTTGGCACCTTTAAAAAGTGTCTTGAATTGCTTAAATCGTTTTGATTTCTTCTCATCATTATCATCAAGAAATCCAAAAATTCGGCATTTGCATTTTGTTCTCCCAATCCTTGAAGCAGTGCTTTGCGAGTTTTTTGCACGCGTGTGTAAAGTAAACGCCAGCCTAACAGAAACACAAATTTATACCTTTTCCAGTTTGATTTGAGACATATTGAAAATAAAGCAGGACGGGGTGGAGGAAGGCTGTTTGGAAATTAAAATCCTTGCCAATATTTCAAAAGGAGATACTTCGACAGGGCCCCATGTGCGGCATACTGCCAGGCAGAGAAAGAGAGAGAGAGAGAGAAAGAGGGGAGCGCAGCAGGTTCATCTGGAGGTCAGCCACAGCACCAAGATAAATCTGCATCCTCTCTGAGCCACCAGCAGAGCTCGCTTTAGGCCAAGTTCACTGTCACCCTGCTGCATAGAGAGAGAGGAAAAAAACCCACAGTGGCACATCCGCGGTAGCGCGCACACGCACACACTCACGTTAATGACACGTTTGCTTGGCGTTGCCTATAAGCATAATGCGTAAAAATGAAATTACCAAAGGATGGAGAGCCTGTGGTAATATCCTGCACGAGAGGAAAAGACTGCGCAAGAATAGTGGGAGGAAAACTTGCAGTGTTGCCTTCAACAAAGACTTTTGGCTGCTGTGGTTGCTCTAACACTAATGAGTGATTTGCATATTTTACGGCCCTATTAGTCTTGAGTGGGAGCCCGCCGGATTTATCTTACGTCTTTGGGAACATCACAAAGCTACAATTGCATTTTAGATCTTGTGATGGCATCTTTGCTGCTTATAAATTTTTTTGACAATGATCATTGTGATGGCATGAAATGTAGACATTGTTAAAATCAGCTTTTTCGTTTCAAACGGTATGGAGTGATGCGCGGGGGCGGGGGGGGGGGGGTATCTCACTGGGCTGGGGCTGATGAGAGCGAGATAGCTGCAGAAGAGGAGGAAAAATTGGGGTCAAAAGTTTACGCGCTGAACAACTCTCCGTCATCTGTTCACTCGGAGCCTGATGCCAGCCTTATAATAGCGATCTTGACTCTCCACACAAAAGACAGAATAGCTTTGCATTACATATGTTGCATGGTGCACTCCAGGTGAACCCTGGATGCGCAGTGACCTCGCGTTTGAAACCGGGGGAGGAGACCCCCCACCCGTCCCCAGCAACAAGATTGAGTGGTTGGCGTTTTATTAGGGCGGCTGATTGGTGAATTTCCTTTGAATAAATTGCATTTGATATGTTTGGGGACGAGGGCAAAATTAGCATTTTGAGGATTGATACTCTCGACCCGGTCACAGGGTAATGCGAAGGCCCTCGGCCCCCAACATGAGCCCCCGGATCCCTTAAAAAACATTTAGCTCCACTCTTCCTGATCAACTGAATAGAAGCCTTTAAAAAAACTGAAATGGCACAGATGTTGCGCCTCATAAATAGACCGGCTTAATATATATATAGATATATAGTATCAATATATTGTAGTTTTGAGTGGTTTTTTTCATAAGGTCTACTTAGTGGCATTCAATGAAATAACGCTATTTTAAGCAAGTTCAAATAGTGAACGGTTTGTGAAAGTTGTAAGGGCACAATGGGAACGCGACAATTGACAAGAATAATAACATATAACAATAAATGTCGATTTTTTAATTTAAAAAATACATTAAGGTCTTGCTTCTTCCTTTAATCTTAATACTGATTATACACAGTCAGCAATAATTGCAGAGAAAAAGGTTAAATAAATAAATAAATCAATTACATGAGCATAAAATCAGTGTAAAAAACAATTCTTCTTAAAAGAACTAACAAAATCTGAATGTATCACCATTTTCGTTTTCTCTGGAACCTCTTTTTAACACGTTAAAAAGAGGGGGAAAAGAAGATAAACATTTGAAGGCACAAATATTTAAAAATGAATTCAAATTCATCAGTGGAAAATCTACACAATTGCAGGCCTGCGTATTCTGACTGGTAGAAAATCAACACATTACGCTTATGTGTCGCTTATCTACTTAAAAAAAAATCTGCGCCTTGCAAAGGATAGGAGCGTTTAAATGTCCAAAAACAATTGGATGAGCTCCGTTCCACATTTCTTTGATTCAAAGTCTTTTTTTAATAATTTCATTGAAAACTAAAAAGTCATTAATGACGGACAGACAGCGAATTCGTTCGCATTAAAAACACAAACAACATATGCTGATTGTACACACGTTTTATTCTCATAAATGACAACATGCACTGAACTTTTTTTTTTTAAAATGTCTTCAGTTTGTTTTATGCAAATATCTACACTCAGTGTTAGACATTGGTTATCTGTATATTCCTTGCTGCTGTGGCTCTCCTTGAAATGCATGTCTAATAAATTAACCTTTAAAAATGTAATTGCTTGAACATTTTTTGCTGCAGTGAGTCCGTGGATTATATTTCTTGGCTTTCAGGTTCTGAAATTCTACTCCCAACTGCAAACCCCCCTTCACGCAGAGGAATAAGGAATATGTAGTTGCTCGTTTAGCCATTAATCCTCCAATAGTTTAAGCTCTGATTAAGTCTAATCAAAATTAGCAACGGTAGACAGAGGTTAGTGACTGTTCCTTGCATTTTGGAAAACCAATTCTTTCTTTTTTCTGTGCTATGGCTTTGGACGCTATGCACACGGCACACTGTGCTTAAGGATATATTTTATTATGAGCGTTTACCCATATCCAAATGTTTCCATAAAGGCAAAAATGTGTTTTTTTGCCCGAATCTGTATCCCATCGTGCACGTAGAAATGATTTTTTTACTCCATCGTCATTTAGAGCTCCATATAGACAAGAAACCTTGTGAGAGCCATCTGCAATCTGTCACCATTGTCACGGCACTTCTCTGATAATCTAAATTTACAGTAAACTGTCAGCAAAGATGTCTATTGGTCAAATAGGCCTTCAGTTCCGTGAATATGCTCTGAAAGCATCCTGCCCTTGTACAAAGCTTATTTTGTCCGAGAATAAAATTAAGGAAAGATTTCTGAAACAGAATGGAGTTTAAATGCAAAATTATGTGTACAATGTAAGTCAGTATCACGTAATCCAAATACTGTCCATTAGTCTACTGTCCACTGAATACTTTGACACTATACAGTAGCAGGACCTTACAATATATGTATGTATGTATGTATGCATGCATGTATGTATGCATGCATGTATGTATGCATGCATGTATGTATGTATGTATGCATGCATGCATGCATGTATGTATGTATGTATGTATGTATGTATATATATATATATATATATATATATATATATATATATATATATATATATATATATATATATCACTCACACACACACACCAATTACGCCTAACATTATGACCACTGGTGAATGAATGAAGAGTTAGCTCTCAAAACTTTGATTCACTTTAATATGCAAAAAGGCTTTCATAGAGTAATATAAAAATACATATAGCAACAAGTAGAATGAACTGTCCATCAGAAGTCGTTTTTCACACAAGAATAACTTACAGTAAGTGGATAATAGCCGATCTGACCTGGCCCATATTTATACAAGGTATATATATATATATATATATATATATATATATATATATATATATATATATATATATGTATATAATAGAATGGTAGTGGACTGTAAATTTAGATATCATGTGAAGTCGTCTTACCCGTTGACATTATGTTGACATATTGCCTCTCAGGTGGTCTCTTGGCCATAAGGATACAGTGGATCTTTGGCGTAAAGTACAGCAGCTGCCATTTACAATGAGTTAGGTGCAGGAGAGCCTGTGAGATTCATAAAGTAGCAGCTTTGCCTTGCAGCAACAGTGTGCTAACAAGAAAAGAATGGCAATTTGTTTCGAGAGAGAAAAAAGGCCTTCGAGTTTTCAGTCCTCGGCAAGAGCATATCCAAAATCTAGAAGTTTAGTTATTGAGAAAAGCTGAGAAAAAAGTCCTAAAAGAAAGTAAAACATATACTACTTCAGTCGATCTGCAGTTGATCTCTTTAGTTTTGAGGTCCCTCTTTTAAATGCAAACTTCTATCTTCTGATCTATGTCATGCAATGCAGTAGTAGTTGGACGTGTGAGCTTCTTAAATAGCTCTAGGTAATTTTACACATTTAAAACTCTTTTGGGGGACCATCCTGGGCGCTGACCCGCGCTAAGTGCTCCCCCCACCCCAACTACCCAAAGCTGAACAGAGCCCGCAAAACTGAAGTCCAAGTCCGGGGTGAACCCCGGGTCACTGCGTCTAACAGATATGAAAATGTCGCCTCTTTGGAAAAAGGGCACGCCTTGTTGTTTAACAAAGACTGTCAATGGGCAAGATTAATCAGAAACAAAATGGAAACGGTGTCACTATGGGGTCAGGCAGAAGTTATCTCTGTTTAGGGGAGCGAATAGAATAGAGGGGGGACGAGAGAGAGAGAGAGAGAGAGAGAGAAAGAAGAACATAAAGAAAATGGGGGAGAAAAGAAAGCTTAAAATATTTCCGAAAATTTGGCCTCTGGTTTCTCCATGCAGAGGCCTTGTTGATGTGGACAGCGTGGATCAGCTTTATGAAGAGCTGCTGCATCTTCAAGAAACACAGATAAAGTGTGGAAGTCACCTCGGACGTGGAGAGGAAACTGGGCCTGGACGTGATGGCTGCCGGCGAGATGAACGGTCAGAGACTTTTATATCATCTAACATGCAGTCAGGAAAAAAACAAGAAATTATACTTTACGTTTTATGATTCCAGATCGTGTGGTTGTTATTATTATTATTATTATTATTATTATTATTATTATTATTATTATTATTATTATTATTATTATTATTATTATTATAGCTTTCTTAGTAATACTGGGCACACTGGACTTTTCTTTACCTGTTACTGTTACAACGCGGGACTGCACTGAAATCTGTGCAAACTGCTCCTTATAACGGTTTTAAATACTTCCAAATTTATTCAGAATTAGAGAAAAATGCTCAGATATAAGTCATTTTTGTTGTGCAGACTAGTTGGAGCTGGCAGGTCTTACTGTACGTGGAGGTTTAAAATCACAATGTTTTGTTTTGGCATCTGGCTGTAATGCAAGACAGGTGCCTTCACGTGTTTGTCCGCTGTTTGGACGAGCTTTTCCCTGACATGTAACGCGCAGAGGCTGTTAAGCCACAGAATGCGTGCAATTAACACTTACCAAGTTTGCAACGTGATATTATCAAACAAACAGACCAGGAATAGCTTCAGATCATTGCCATGTGCTGGCAAATAAGGGGAAAGGTGCAATTTCGAGTTTTTAATGCAACAGCACTTGCCAAAGGAGGTGTCGTGCATTTATACACATTTGTGCAACTTGAGCAGCCCGTGCTTTTTTTTTTTTTTTTTTTTTTAATTTGCAGCTTATGTGTGATCTTCTAGGTTTTTATAGACAAGCAAGCTTTATGCGCGGGCTTTGATGCTCGCATAGAAGCGGCTCGTCAGTGCTGGGTGTAAAGCTTCTGCATTCACCGTGCCTTTGTCAGTAATTTGAAGGCTGTTATATTACACAACACTACAGTTTGCATTGCTGTGCTGGCCTTCTTTTCTTTTTTTAACCCCCACTGCAGTTTCTCTTTATTAGGATGCAACAGATTAAAACTCCAACAACCTCTTTCCCTGTTTGTTGGAAATGGCGTTTTGTTTACGAAAAAAACCTTAAGGGTTTGAATTTCATATCCACTTTCTGTTTCAGGGGAGGCGGATTGTTTTAAACGCAGGAAGCCTCGCCCGCATAAGTTTGGTCCCGTGCAGTAAACAAGTTAGTTGATTGGTTTTGCTTTATATACCGTGATTTAATAAGGAAAACACTAACGTAAGCCAGTCCAAGCAGTGTTGGTGGTACCAGTGCCATGCTTTCCATTGGTTCCTGTTTACATGATGCCCACAGGACACGCCGTGATTGGTGGCTCTTCACACGTGACCAGGCAACTTTGTACATTTGACAGGGAGTAGGAGGGTTTTGTGGAGATCAGAAAAACGACAGCGCGATAAAAATTAGTATTGTTGCACTTCACAAATTAATGACCATGAGTTCCTACTTGATAAACTCCAACTATATCGAGCCTTCCTTTCCTCCATGCGACGAATATCAGCAGAGCGGATACATCCCTAACCCCGGTGATTATTACGAGCGGCCAAAAGATACGGGTTTCCCCCATCACGAAGAGCCATCCTATCCGAGGTCAAACTACACAGAATCGGGATACGATTACGGTAACGTCCCCGCCACCGGACTCGACGATTTCAACGATGGGCATCACGCGCAACCGCAACCGGTTCCACAGAGCCACGGTCCTCGCCTCACGGCGGCCCCAGACGGTGGCGCAAACGCCAGCAAAGACTGCAGCCTCGCCACTGAAGTCTATCCCGGCGTAGCGAAGGGCAAGGAGCCGGTGGTCTATCCTTGGATGAAAAAGGTCCACGTTAGCAGCGGTGAGTTATCATCACGGTTAAATAACTGAACCACTGAGAAACAACCACTGGAACACACGCAAGCCTATTGAGGCAACACTAGTAGCAGCCCTTACAACAGCAATTTACGACTATCGAGCAGCAGGGTCGGTAATTAAGGACCCTCGTAAATTTTATTGCCTGTGTTCGTCTGTCGGGGCCATGTGCCTTTGTTGCTTTTTAACCCAAACTACCTCCACCACTGGAGCCGAGCCAAAGTAATATTCAGCCCCGCTGTTTTTGTTAATCATTTCCTAAGCTTGATCTGTCCCTGGATGCGAGTACTTGTGCACTCGGCATCTCCACATTAAGGTCATGTCCGTAAACTGAAACAAGACAGAGTGTAGAACAAGCGACTGCAAATTTCCACCAAACCCACAAATTCTTGCACGATTTTCGAAGCTAGAATGTGTCCAGTGGCGGATTTAAGGGTTTTGGAGTAAACGCAATCAACCTGCATGTAACACCTGCTTGCCTCCCTGTCTATGGCTTTCCCCCCCCTCCCAGTCAATGCCAGTTACAATGGAGGAGTGCCCAAGAGGTCCCGCACTGCCTACACCCGCCAGCAGGCTTTGGAGCTGGAGAAGGAGTTCCACTTCAACCGGTACCTGACCCGGCGCAGGCGGGTGGAGATTGCTCACACCATGTGCCTGTCCGAGCGCCAGGTCAAGATCTGGTTCCAGAACCGGAGGATGAAATGGAAAAAGGAGCACAAGCTTCCCAACACTAAGATTCGATCCTCAAGCTCGGCCTCAGCTTCAGCCTCGGGGGCCCAGCAGCAGCAGCAGCAGATCAAAACAGGCCAGCAGCTTGTCCCCACGCCGTGCACCGCAGGTCTATAGTGCATGAACGAACCCCCCATCCCTGAAAACCCCAATCCAGACTGAGATGGCAAATAACACAAGTGGAATTTGATGGACCGATTCTCAGTATTTTACACACACACATGGTGTTATCTCTTTCACCTTGCCTCTGCTATTGGGCCCCTGTCACGTCCTTTGTGCCCTTACCCCTCTCTCCGGTCGTCCTCGCCCTCATCATATAAGCTTGAAATTCACCTTTAATTGCCACGGTGGCAACTGAAGTGTTTATATATTTGTTTATTATTATGAAAGAAGGATAATGCACATCAAACTTGGATGAAATGTATAATTGCAGTTAAAAGTGAGTGAGGTAAAAAAGTAAGTTTGACCTCATTTTTTCTTTTCAATGTTCTCTTTGATATTTCCTTTTCTTTTCTTTATTGTTGCTCATGGAAAAGTTTTAATATACTTGAAAGATATTTAGCGAGACTCTATAGATGCCAGTTAGAAAACCACACGGCATTTTATTTCTCAATTTTTTAATTTTTAATTTTTTTAGAGGCATGGCATCAGTCAGAGTATAGCAGTGTAGTATGTGTGTGTTCGAGTGGGTTGGTTTACTGTTGAATGTAGTCCAGGTGACTTTCACATCTAATGTACATAGACAAATCACAATGATGGCACAATAAGAAAAGCGTTTCGTCAAAGTAAGTTTATGTTTGTTGGTGTCATATGGTCTAGTTTTATTTGTGCTATAGTGCGTCCATGTTGTGCTGTGTTCTAAACTGTGAATATTTGTATATGTTGTCTCAGTAATGGCCGTTGTGATGTAGGCTAGTTTAGAATAAATCTGTCCTTGTGAAATAAATGTGTGCTTCACTTATAAGGCTGACATGGCTTCGGATGTTTTGTCACCGCAAATACGGATTTCACTTTCACGACATTCAAGGTGCCATTTTTTTAAAAACTGATTCTCATTTGTTCATTTATATTTTTGTTTATATTTTTTTTGCAGAAATTAAAACTTTGAACTCACATTGTTTATTTTGGTTTACATTGAATTTCTATTCGGTGTGTGGACTATTGCGCTCTGAAGCTTTTGGTAAGAAATCCAGCCATTTGAGATGCGTACTTAAAGTGGTCACATTGTGTTGCAGTCCCGAACAATTTGCCTTGCAACATGTTGGCAACATTGTGGCTGCGTTTTCTTGCACTTTTTAACACTTTGCCAGAGTAGAAAGAAAATATTTGCGATAAATGTTTTTTACAGAAATGTTTCATTTGATAGTATTGCGCACCTCCGTTTTAATACATTCACGGTTGATCCGAAAAGAGATTTTCACATTACCAATGCGCAAAATCGCTTTAGAGTGAAACCTAAGAAATGCAATGCCATGCACAAACTTTGACAAAGTGAAGGCATGTCTTATGTCTTTTTGTTACTCCTGAGTGTTCTGAACGCCGTGCGCGTTTTCGTGGATTAGGCTGAGCTGTGACAGAGTATATCAGGCAGGTATCAGCTGATAGCTCCAAAGCTTTATAGGCTGTACTGACACGGGAATCAGACCAAACCCAAACTGTTAAATGTATCCGGCAACACATATTGTTCTTACTTGCCATTACGCGCTGTGCACCAGAGTGTGAGTGTTGGTCACTACCTGCTACATCCAAACAATAGAGAGTTCAGCTGGGGGACACGGCCGGCACTGGCCAATCACCGGCTTAGAGCACTTCTTCTGACCCTTGACCTTTCGACACACACAATGTTAAGACCATATATCAGCACCGAGAACTCCAAGAGCTTTTTCTTCTCATTTACGGGATACCCAAAGAGGGCGCGGAAACAAAAACTGTGATTGTAAGTGTGAATCGGAGGCATGAGACAGCTCTCCTGCAAATAATAACTGAAACGTGCCTGTCAGTGGACGAAGAAAGGGAGCAGATATGAGCAGAAACGGATAGATGTTATTTAGTATGCTGGCACTGATGGTTTTAGCCCACTGATTATGCCACTAACTGCACACAGGATGGGTCTGCAATGAAATAAATGCAAAATTGATTGGAGTGTTTTTCTTTTTTAATCCTCAGAGTGAGAAATAGATAGTTGTACATTTTCGTGTATGCATTGCTTATTGAATGTTACCACAATTTTAAAAAAAAAGTGTTGTATGTTGCCGCAGACATCCTGAAGCTCCCCATTACTGTGCAGCAGTTGCTTCAGATATGGAAAATGTGCAGGAGATGACGCTGAGGCTGATTGGCACCAATTTTGCGCAGACTCCAAGAAGTCCAATTCTGCATAAATTACAGATTTCAAGTCATTTGAGTCGCGAATAGAGGTCACTTCCAATGTACTGAAATTTTAATTCGCCCGTTCACGTGACTCGCTGAATAATGAATGCCCCGGGGTCAGAAATAGATGTGAAATTCTGACTTATTTTCATTTGAAGTGATCCGCAGGGTGCGAGTCAGATCTCTTCTCCTCTGACAAAACTCTGTCCGCTGGACACAGACCGGCATGACTTGTGAGTAGACATGGTTGCTTCTTATTTTATTTTATTTATTTATTTTTTTAGCTTTGCAGTGATATCACAATTTTGCATACAATATCCCGGAAGTGCAGTTTGCGCCATGATCTTTTTGTGCATGTCACTGCATATTCCAATGCAAACAAACCTTTCCTGTTAATATCGCGTTTTGCTCTCTATGGTCCTCAAATCAATTCTAAAATCGGATCCATATAAATTTGTATTGTTTGGAAAATATACATATATACGCCTTTGGCATACAGGGTTGCCGTAGCTCAGGTATTCGAGCAGACGGGCTACTAATCGTAGTGTTAGAAGTTCGATCTCCCGACCCCTCCACACGTGCCGAGGTGTCCTTAGGCAAGACACCTAATCCCAAACTGCTTCCAGTTGAAGGCTAGCACCGTGCATTGGAGCTTAGGTGCCAAATTGCAAAGACAATGCAAAGCGCTTAGTTTACCAAGTGCTACGTAAGTGTAGACTATTTAGCCTGCTTACTGGACCTCCTATGGACAACAAGAACAAGAGCATTACGATGGTCACATTCAGTCTAAACTTTGCTTTTAAATACTGAACACAAATCTGTTTTAAAATAAGTAATACACATATAAGTGCAGAGGTAAAATCTACTGCGTGTGTTTCTGTGTCTCTCTGTGTGTGTGGCAACTGAGACGCTTCTATGCAATACGATTTTAATGAACCAAAATAAACAGTCAGTATTTATGTTGGCAACGTTCAGCTCCAAATAACTGCATGCACTAAACCACGCATCCCAATAAAAATAAATAAAAGTAAAATAATATTAATAGCAATCTGGAATGATGATAGCAATTATTAAACAGCGTTATGATTATATTGCTTTAAACCCTTAAGTGTAAGAAATAAATGGACAGTTCAGTGAGAGTGAACACAATATTATTATTATTATTATTATTATTATTATTGTTGTTGTTGTTGTTGTGGACATAAGGCTATTTCCAAAATTTACTTGCAACTAAAGCTTGCTGGGTCATTTCCAATAAAAAAAAAAAGCCAGGAGTCTGTTCAACATGTAAATTAAAATATCTTTATTACAACAATCTCATGCAAAAACATGTCAGTCGTCCTAATCCGCCACAGTGTTGGTGTGGGCTCATCAGAGGTGGCTCCCCTCAGCTTCAGGCGTTGAATTTTGCTTTAGCCTTGATGTTGGGCTGTGTAAACCTCGCAGAAAGAGTTATCTTGGTCTGAGAGTGTCGGTAACCCAAGCCTGGCTGTTAAGAGCTCCCAGTGTCAACATTGTGGGAAGATATGGACCGCCGTCTGGCTAATATCCAGAGGTCTCTGCCTCTAACTCCTCTTCGCTGACAGTGATAAGGAGCCTTGATTTGTGTAAATACCTCTGATACAGTTGTTTAATGCGAAAACAGCCCGAGATTTAAAACATAATCAATCAGCTACTTTTGGCTCAAGGAGAAAGTTTTAACTGCTTTATTATGCTTTGTTTTCTTCTGCTGCTTCTTCTTCTCCGGAACTAAATGCAAATCTGGAAAGTAGTAGGTTAGGGGAAAAAAAGTGAAATCAGTAGGCTACCAGCTGAGGACTTTTGATTTCCAACTTCTCCTTGTTTTTGAACTCCAAATAACTTTCCACTCAAGACTCCATGCCTCTGTCCTGGGTCAGGGAAAAGTTCAGGTGCGATGGCAAAAGCTGGCGTAGGGGTTGTCTTCCAGAGCAGGGCCGTGTCAAGCCATAAATCCGCTGACAGCTTCAAATCTACAGAAGACATTAAACAAAATTAGCATTTGCTTTAACAAAGGAAAGAGAGCCCATCTCTTCACATTCATGCTTCCAAAGCCTAAAGTGCAAATTTAGCCTTCTTTCTCTTAACTCTTATCCTTATTTTTCTTTTAAAAAATAAATGTTAAATGTGAGGAAGGTGAGCTAATAAGAGGGGCTCTTCCTCTGCTCCTGCCTTTTAAAAGTTTACCGCTCAAGTTGTAGTTTGAGAGGACAAAAGCTGATGTGGGAGTGGGGATGCTTTCTATGTCCGCCCCAAATGATTAATAGTTGTAGTGGAATTTTTTCCACGCCCGCTGCTGCTTCAGTGTTGACGGAAAACAAGCGCCAAACGGTGCCGTGAAGTACAAAAGCTCTTCCAGGCTGGGATTTTTGGCAGTACCTGGAATGTTTGAAGGCGGATGTATTTCACGGTGGTACACTATTTATATAGAAACTGCTTCATATCAAGGCAGACATGGTGGAATGATAATTTTAAAAAATCCCCCCACAACCCTTAACCTTTGCGCCAGCTTGTAATTTCAACCATCACTCAGCTGTTCATAGGAAACGCGTAAGTGCATGTAGGTCTAATGGGGGTCCATGTACTGATCAGCGGGGTCGAGCAGCCGCGCTTTGGTCACCTCAGCTCCGCTTTCCGCTCTCTGCTGACTGACAGGCAGCCCTCACATCCACCAAGACGCTCAGCCTCCTTCATGTAGGACAGGTAAACGTGTAACGTGTTTGTATTTGTGCAGACTTTGCTGATGGAGGACCAGAGGCTGACTAAGTGGTGCCAAAGCACGAGTCTGACAATTAGGACTTGGGGGGCGATATTGAGTTGAGTTTTCTGCAAGGCTCCTCTCAAACCTGACTGTGTTGTTACAGAGAAGGAAAAAAAGCACATTCACTGCCAGCGAGGAGTAATTATTATTCCACTCTTAAATTATTTTTAGTAAGGTGTGTGTGTGTGTGTGTTAGAAGTGGGGGTGCCATCCCCATACATAACGCGAATTATTACTCCGCAAAACACTCTCGTTACAGTGTGGCTCGGGGCTGCTGTGCACTCGAAGCTCAGCATAATACGGCAGGATTAGCTCTTTCAGCTGCTAACAGGCACCAAATATATGGCACTTTAAAACTGACAGAACAGTCTTTACCCCTGAATGGGCGACACGTGGAAAAAAAAAAGAAGCTGCTTGCCCTGCGAGAGGCTTGCTCCTCTGCCAGATACATTGCAGTGTCACATACCCCTCTTTTTTCTCCCTCCAAACTGATCCGTTTCTCCTCGGGGGCAATGACTGCCTCCATTAATGATTCACGGGCTCAAATAAAAGGGATTTAAGTTGACGTTGCGTCACGTGAGCGCGGCGCATAATACTGCGCGGTGTTATGGCACTGGGAAGAAAACCGGAGCCCCGGTCTGGCCATATGATGCAGATTATATGCGGGTTACCCCCACTTTCCGCGAGGGGAGTCCTGGCTTTGTAGTTTGTTTATCCAGGGAGGAAAAAAGAAAGTAGAGGCAGTCTGAGAGAAAGAGGATTCCGGGTTTGTGGATGTATTCTGCTGTCACGGACGGATATGTTTTTCCACGCGGACGGAGTCAGAGCTCGAGCTTTGGGAGGATGGATTTTATTTTGAGGTATTTCCGCTGATTGTTCATTACTGTCGTGAGTTATTGCTGCGCGAGGCAGAGGTCAGTAACAAAGGGTCCAGGGCTTCTTCTTTTTTTTATTTGCAGGGAGATCAAATTGACACATATCAAGAAGCTTCATTTATGTATTAATATCTCAGTTATCACAGCTAACAGAGCGAAGCAAATACCTTAGACCAGAGCGATTTATACAGATTGTATGCATAACCATTTAAGGATTTGTCTGGGTCATTAAGGTTGAGACATTGTTCCAGTTTATGCTTGTTTGCCCAACGCTGTGATAAATGCAGCTTAAATTTCAGTCCAAAACTTTAAACAGAAGCGCGAAAAAAAAAAAAAAGGGGGGGGGGGGAGATTTCAGTATTAATTGCTGCTTTAACAGCGTGAGCTATACCATTTGGATTAAGAGGCCTGTGTTAATAAAGCAGCCATTTAAATATCGGCTTCCAAGCAAAAGCTAAATAAATAAATAATAATAGTCAAAGCGCTCGGCACCTCTGTAAAACAAAACATCTCGTTGCTTTACGTTTTTGTGCGTAAATCATACATCAAAATGAGATCCGTGAAAGAAAGAAAAAAGTATAGGAAAGCGGTGGGGTTGTGTCGCTCCGCCAGGGAAACGAGGATATAATGGAAGACGGAGTGCCATCCAGGACCGGGCGGCCGCTCTGAGGTCACGGCGCTCCTGCTTGATTTATGGGCGCGGGGACTTGGGGAAGATGGTGCGCCTGAGCTAATGACTATTCGATCCATTTGTGGAGAAATTGCTTGCCGGCCAGCAGGGAAACAACAAATGCGTTATTTGCATATAGGCCAATTTTTATGTTATTATGATTTTGTGCTGATAACCAGCCGTTTGTGGCTGTAACGCTGTTTGTCCACGAAGAATATCAGAATTTGGCCTTTTACTTTCTGTTTTCTATTTTGTGTATTTGTTTTTCATAGACTGACGTTGTCTGTGTGTAAGTCTGTGTTTTTATGTTAAAATGAATTAAAATTGACTGCTTCCTTTAAACTGTAAAGATATCTTTACTTGACTAAAAATAGTTTGTTTAAAAAAAAACAAAAAAAACCCGTCTCATTGGATCTTGCAGTTTAATCAAATAATCCCAAATAAAAGATGACTTAATTTCATTTGTTCTTTTTTATTTATTTATTTTTAAAGATTTATGTTTGACTTTAATTTTTTAAGTCATGACGCGCGGGCCTAAACAACGCACGCATAACAACAATTGCCTTATTATTTATAATTACATTCGATCTTAACAGTATATTGGAGCCCTGGATTTAAAATAAAACCCACACTAATTTAATTTACAAAATCGTTGAAATGTTGGATCATTCTCCGAGAAAATGTTAATATTTGTTCTACTCCTCGTTGCAGAATTCCAGCTTAGTAAATTCTGGCCAACGCACGGTCTCCCAGACACCTTGAACTGCCTTCGGTAAGTCCATATATCTTTATTGATTTGTGTTATGAATGCTTGATGGTGATATCCTTATTCAATTTCTAATAAGCACCACACACGCCCACCGAAGCACTCGCAGGGATAGAGAAGCAGCCTATGGCTTGTACATTTCCTTGTAGCAGCAATATGACCAGCCCGAGAGCAATAATTCCTTCTCTTCCACTTGTCTTTGTGGTGCAATTTGTCACTATAAAAGTGACGAGAGGAATCGCAGCTCTTGGAGCGGTGCCTTACTCATTTCAAAAACCACTTTCTGTGAAAGCCATCTGCTTCTAGCTGTCACAGTTTACAGAACTGAAGTTTTTGAAAATATTTTTTTCTTTTATCAAAATTCCTTTCTTTCTTTTTCCTCTTTTCTTTTTCCTTCCCACATTTTGCGCCTTATTATGTCCGGCAGTATACGAGCCCCGCTGACTTTTAACCCTCTCCTCAGGGCCACATTAAAGAGAAAGTCGAATCAGCATTTTAGCACAACACAAAGAAGTAAATAATTATACAGACTGGCTACTTTTGGTTGGGGGGGGGGGCAAAAAAAGCGCAGTTAGCTTAAAAAAACCCTCACATGTGAATTTTTGGGTCCCACTCAACCTCCCACGCCGTCCGTGTGTTCTACAGTTTCTAATTGTGTCACTGAATTTTGTCCCAGAGCCTGAAACCAGCAGAGAAGCTGCAGCTCTGGACGTGTTTACAGCCCGGGGAAGCTGAGAGGACATAAATCTACTTTTCTCAGGCTTTCTTTTTGGCTGCAAAAGACAGCATTAATATGCTGAGGGATTCCCCCTGCTGCCGCTCTCTTCTCCCCTGGTCCTCGCTGCATGTCCTCCACTTTGCCTTTTGGTGATGAAACTTGTGCCCATTTTTCACACCATGCTACTGGAGGGGGTTGATATAAATCGAATACAGCTTTGATCAGCCATGCTTTCATAAATCTCAGCTATTTGAAAGCACAACTATATGTACAGATATTTGTGTGTGCGTGTGTGAGAGCGTCTCGGCGTGTGCGCAGTATTTCGGTGTATTTCGGTATTTATTTTATTCTCGTGTTAAAAAGCCATAAAGGGCGTACCTGGCGCAGAAAATGAAAACGCACTGTTGTCTCCTTTTTTTTCGCCAAAATGTGCAGAAATGCGGGTTAATGATTAAGCCGTGGATAGAAGCCCTTTATGTCCCATGGAAATGGAAATGCAGCATGGTCGGGGCCTGATTATTCCTTTGTATTCCAGCTCTCTCTCTCTCTCTCCCCCCATCTCATTCACTGGGTTCATAATTCCACTGCAGGCCACGGAGTACATAATAACAGAAAAGATTTAAAACACTTTAGGGAAGGACTGTGCTATTTTTGTAGAGATATAAATATATATATATGTATATATTTTTTCTTCTAGACGCACTACCTCATTTGGTTGGGGGAGGAGGAGAGGCAACCACTTGATTTGAACAGGCTTTCCAAGGCGCTACTTCATTTGCATAATTTTTCTTGTCTATGGTGACGCTCTGGTTCGGGGCAGTTCACTGGTGACTGCATGGTACTAGTGAAGGATCACATACACCAGCATAGCCTTGGCCGACTTTAATATTGCTATGAAGCCCTGGTCATAGCTCTATAGCAGGACGATACATTCAATCTTGGGGCCAGATAAGTCTTATCTCGTTGACCCGACAGCTCACGCCTGCTTTCGTAATCTCGGTTTACCCGTCCACGTCGAGTAGGAAAAAAGGAAAAGAGGAAAAAAAAGGGGGCTTCTCTTGGCTCTTCCTTTTTTTTTTTTTTTTTTTTTTTGTTGTTGTGGCTGCTAATGCTCGGTGTATGGCAGGGCGCAGTCTGCTACCGCTGCTTCACCCAGTCAGCCCTGTCTTTAAACTTTTCTCTGGATTACTGCTTTGATCGATTTCGTCGCTGAATGAGAAAATATTGCTTGGTGCTCTGCATTCGTCGTAAGAGGATAAGGTAAGCAGGCCAGGAATAGGCTCCCTCGGTTGTAAATGGCTGAGTTTGTATGTCGCGCGGTGATTTATCACCGTATGACTTAGATCTCGGTTCAGGAAGAGTTCACACACACACACAGTCAGGCGGCCGGATTTCTCCAGCGTGGAGCGGAGGGGCTGCGCAGAGAGCTCAAGTCTGTCTTTTGTCTCTCTTTTCTCTGCCGTTTATGACTATCGCAATGGTTCGCCTGGAGATACACACCACAGAGCTTCGTGATATCTTTTCCCGGTCATCACGAGTGCAGACACGGTGAAGACACGTCCTTTCAGTCTGCGGTTTAACAGCGCTGAGGGCATTTTGAAACTGATTTGCTTTTTGTTATTGTATGCAGAAAGGCACAGGCCAGAATTGCTCGACATTTACATTTTCCGTGTGCTCATTTTATGATGATGCATCGCATAGTTATGTGTCTGCTTCGGGGCTATGGATTATGAAACATGCAAGAGGGCTTCATTTTTGTTTTAAACCCTGTTTTTAAATCATTTTTATTGCCCGGGTAACTTTTGCTATCAGACATAAAACAACCCGACTCATCAGTTAAAAATCAGTTAAAATCTCAACTGTGTTAAATGCAATATATATATATATATATATATATATATATATATATATATATATATATATATATATATATATATATATATATATAATTTAATGTATTTATTTGCTTTATTCAAACGATGTATAATGGCTAAATCTATAGAATCTACAGAGTAGACAGCAAATGCGAAAATGAATGGGAATATTTTATTTCTACTGAAAATCATTAGCTTTATAATAATAATAATAATACTAATAATAATAATAATAATAATAATAATAATAATAGCTGTTCAATCCACTGTCTCATTGTTAATGTCCCATTAATGTCCCATTATAAAAAGATTTCCCCCAAAAGAGCAGTGATGTTTGTCTATCATAGTTTATAGTCTCTCCCCGAGGTTACCTACATGAATTATGGTGCTCCAGCAGCAGCCTCTAGCTGTACCATCCCCGGGTTTCTGTCTGCTTAATACTTGCTTTGTTAGGGCTTGGCTGCTCACCGGGCCGCTCATTCCGAGCGGGCAGTCCCGGCTCACTGACCCCCCCGCCCTCATATATCACCGCGACCGGCCGCCGCTCAGACAGCGACAGCAGCCATTATTATGGGCCTACTATGGAACAAAGTTCAAACCATGGGCATGGAGATGCACGGACGCCGGCCGGTTTTTCAGGTTTCCTCTGGGCCTTTACAGTTTTTCTACTATTATGAGGAAACGTAGAAAAAAAAAGGGGGGGGGGGGGGGGGATAAAAAAAAAAGAGACAGACTATGTGGCAAGCTCAGGGATATTTTATTCTCTTAAAAATTATGAATTTTTTCTAAAAGTAAAAAATAAAAGGTTGAAGGTTTGTGGATCCGACGGTATGTTTTTCACTCGCTATACAGGAAATTAGATACACCGTTGACAGCCCTGTTGGTAGAATAACAGTGTAAAAGAAATATTATTTTCCTGTGTGGTAACCCTCTAACAAGCTATTTCCACAGCGCATTTCTCCATAAGGCCTACTCTAACTATATTCTGCTTCACTGTTAGTTAGAATCAAATATTTTAAAACGCCACCCGTCGTCTTTTCGCGTTTCTAAATGATTTGACAGTCTGAAATGCTTTTAAAATGGTTTTATGTTCGCCACAGATGGTAATACAAGGTTAGTGCGTGCCTCTGTGCCCCGTGTAAGCCATAAGGTAAACGGTAATAGTCCACAGAATTGTTGGCCCTATCTTGCCTCCATAGTCTCCTGTGTCAGGGCTGCATTGAAAAGTAAGATGGATCGCCACCATTTCTTCTCCTCACAGTGCTTCTTGTAACCCTAGGTTCACCCAAGGAGGCCATTGGCGGAGAGGCGTCACGTGACCACGGGGTGCCAATGTTATTCTACAAGGGTGTCAAGACCCTGTCAGTTTCTGAAATAAATATTGGGAAACGGCGAGATGCAAAAGGCAACCTACTACGACAGCTCCGCAATTTACAGTGGCTACCCATATCAAAGCGCAAATGGCTTCAGTTATGATGCCAATCAGGTCCAATATCCCCGGGCCTCTCATGTGGAAAGTGAGTACCATCGACCTGCCTGCTCCCTGCAGTCTCCTGACGGCTCCGTGGCTTTGCAAAAGCCCGGGGAGATGGCGGAGAGCTGCGACAGGACCACAGCCATTCAGGCGGCGCAGTCCAAGGTTCATCCCGAAAGCAATCAACCGCAGGTGCCGGTATCAGGCCCACCCCCTCCCTCACAGTCCCCCGGTGCTATCAGCCAAAACACAAGCAACGGATCCAACCAACCAGTCAGTGCCAAGAACGACTCCCCGACCTCTACCGCTCGCAGCAAGCAGATCTTCCCCTGGATGAAGGAATCCCGTCAGAACACCAAGCAGAAACCCACCAGTAGCTCCAGTTCAGGTACTCACTGCATTAACATGACTGCTCCTCTAATATCCACACTCTTTGTTGGTCTGCAACCAGAAAGTTGCTCAAGTTTGGTTTAGAGAGGATGCAATGCACAAGGGGGTGAGCAGGTAAGGGCTTACGAGGAAAGGGGGGTGGGCCCACAACAGAACAATACTTCCCCTGGGAAGGTCACAATGGTGTGTTTTCTGCATCGGGGACAGGAAGTTGTTAAATGTTTTAAATCATTAATAATCAGTGTGTCATTGAATTACATTGCTATTGCTGTAATGTATAATTACCATAATCCCACACATACCCTTTACTATTACATTTATTTATTCTACACTGCAGTTGTAGTGAAGTGCAGTGTAAACTGACAGACTGGCTACACTGCATCCTGGTCAAAATCTGTAAGGATTGTTACAAATTATTTGCGCAATATGACGTTTTAGACTGCGGAAAAACTGTATGCCACATTAACAGTAGATATCACCATTTGTTGTCTCTTTTGCCCTGCAGCTGACCTGTCCCTACTGTAAACACACCTCTCCTCTGATCTCATAATGGTCCTGGACAGACAACAAATACACACAACAGTTGTTTCAGTTTGTCCTGCTGTTTTGATTAGCGAAAAACTCTGTGGGTCAGTGTGCATGTGTGGGAGATGGTCCGTATTTACTTAGAGGAAAGCTAAACATTTCGAAATGCACATCTTCCCACGAACTTCTTATTTTGTAAATTCAGTGGCTATATGCTTTAATTTCGGTGTGCAGGTTATAGTGCACTAATAGAAGCAAAGGCGCGTGGCTCATGAGTATCAGGAGAGGTGTTTTTTGTGTGTGTTTTTTAACAAGTCCCAACCCTTTACGCACGTTCATGCACGCAAGGTAGAACCTGCTGTTTTGGCGCCAGGGAAATTCGGGGTCAGGGGTTCTGAGTTTAGCTCTGGGTAGTCAACTCTTCTTCCTTTCTGTAAAAATAAATGGGTAATAATCTAATGACATTCCAGGATCTTACCAAGTGCAATCGCTGAACTGCAAGGCAGTGTGGCGCTTTTCATTAAGTTTAGTTATTTCAAGTGCACCAAAGGTTTTTTTTTAATTTGTTTTCAGCATCACATAGCCGATTTATGGAAACCCTTGATGCACGTTCAAGGTTTATAAGAACGGCAAATCTTATTATTGAGATCTCATTGTCAAGATGAAGACACTGTAGTGGTTTGAAGAGTCTTATTTTTACTTCCATAACGAAGAGTTAATTTCAGAATTGCTTTCAAAGACCTTTTGCGAGCTGGAGGATTTTCTTAATAAATTAAGCAGCAGTCTTCAGTTAATGCGTAATGTTCATAACTTTGTTACGCTGTTAAGAAGTCTTCATGACGTATACAACATATAAAAGCCCAGGCTTTATGAACAACTTTGGAAAGTCCTTTACATTTTACGCATATACTAATTCCAGAAACTTCTTTGTTCACTGTACAACTCAGGCCGGATCGGGTGGATCAGGGCTCTGTTTTTTATTTTTATTTTTTAGTTAAAATGCAAAGCAGACTGGTTTCAGCCTGAATTGTGCTTGGTAGGGTGCGTTAATGAGTTCGAAGAACGCCCAGTATTTATCATGAAAATTATTTATACGCACCTGTTACTCACGTAGGAAAGATGCATAGTGCTTGACACATACGTTACAGTTAGGATCTTGCATGACCTAAACTAAGTGGCCTTTTGACAATCAAGTCGTCAAAAAAGTAAAACTAAACCGATCCGGTAATAATCGTGTGATTCTAAGGCATTACGTCAAATCCACGTGATCACTTATTTCTCATCCATAACATAACACAATGGACCAGATTATGTCATCCTGCATTGCTATTACTTTAGATTTGGGCGAAAGGCAGTGATAGTTATTAAATGTTGGCCGCCTGCCATAACAGTAAGTAGACTAGCACCTTGCAATTCTGCAGCCAAGATCCAGCCTCTTAAGCTTATCAGTGAGGGCAAGGCGAACTGTTTTATATACACCCTGAGGAATACATAATGCTTGTGTTTGCATTATGTGTGAGCTACCCTGCAACTGTGGGGGGAAATTAGGGTCAAGATGTTTTAGTAGTAAACCTGAGGTTACCTGATTCCATATCAGATACTGAGCCATTATTGTCCAGTTGCACTTTTATTTTTGGAAGTCTGTGAAGCTGTGCATGTAACTAGCTGGCTCATGGAGCCTTGATGATAACTCCTGTGATTTGCCATAGGGGAATGGGTTTATTAGAAATATTGAGATGTTTGGAACATACGCACATACGCACGTTATTAGTGTTAGCGATCATTATGATACATATTTAAGTGGGCAAACTTATTTAGTAAACTCCCCAGTCAACACCACCGCCCCCTCCTGATCGCAGAGTTTGCTAACAGCTATGTGTTGTCACATGATGTCGCCTTCACTCTCCTGTCTTTGCCTCTGTACCTCTCTCTGTATAACGAATTACTGACTGACATCCTCTCCTTCATCCTGACAGTGGAGAGTTGCCCCGGAGACAAAAGCCCCCCGGGGTCAGCAGCATCAAAGAGGGCCCGGACAGCTTACACTAGCGCTCAGCTTGTGGAATTGGAGAAGGAGTTCCACTTTAACCGGTACCTCTGCAGACCCCGGAGGGTAGAGATGGCGAACCTGCTCAACCTCACAGAGAGACAGATCAAAATCTGGTTCCAGAACCGCAGGATGAAATACAAGAAGGATCAGAAAGGCGTCGGAATGATGCCTTCTCCCGGTGGACAGTCCCCGCGCAGTCCCGTGGGCCCAGCTTCTGGTGCTGGCGGTGTGGGAGGCGGATACCTCAACTCTATGCATTCTCTCGTAAACAGTGTTCCATATGAATCCCAGTCGCCGAATTCTTACAGTAAACCTCATCAAAACGCATATGGTATGCCTACGTCATACCCCCCTCCTTTAAACAACTCCCTCAACAACTGCCCGCCCTCCCAGAAGAGGTATCCCGGGAACGACTCTGCCACGCCCGAGTATGACGCGCATCCCCTCCAAGGCAATGGCAGTTACGGGACGCACATGCAAGGCAGCCCTGTTTATGTCGGCGGAGGTTACATCGACTCAATGCCCAGTTCTGGGGCCTCTGTTTTCGGTCTGGCCCACCTTACGCACCCACCGTCCGCAAACATGGAGTATAATGGAGCAATCACAATGGGTCACAGTCAGCATCACGGAGTGTGTGATCCAACACCGACGTACACAGACCTAACGCCGCACTACTCTCAGGGAAGAATCCAGGAAGCGCCCAAACTGACGCATCTGTAGCAGTGGCGCTGCCTGGATCACTCCGCCCATTGTCTTATCCACCTCCAGACATATTACTGCTTTGTTTATGCGCCTCCTCACGGCTCCCACAATCTCTCTACTTTTGTTTATGTTCCCTATAGTTTTTTCCCCTTTTTAATTTTTTTGGTGTGTGAAGTAGCGTAGGAAAAATAATCACGACTTGCTTGAATTTGCTCGTGTCATTGTCTCACAGAGACCTTTATCTGGGCTGTACGCGGGAGGGGAGGGAGGGGGGCGCAGTATATGCATAGACTTATTTAATCTTTTTTAAATGTTTTCTAATCAAAAACTCAAACAGGGTATTATGAACACATGTTATCAATTTTCAATGTGAATTTGTCCGTCCTCTTATTTATCCGCAATTGAAGAATTATGTTTCTCTCTCTCTCTCTCTTTTTTTTTTGTTGCATTTTGCATTTTGTTGCACTTATGTGTAAGCGTCCTTCAAGAGCCACGAGTTGGAATTAAGAGGGAAAATACGTTTTCAAAAGCAAGGGTCATAAGCTTACAGGCAACCCCTCCCCCTTGCTTGTGTTTTGTTCCATTTTTTGGACTTTCTAATGTTATTTATTTTGTTTGGTGTGAAAGATGAAAGAGTCCTTTAGTATTATTTGACACCCCCTCCATCTTTGTGTGGGTAGAAGGTTGGTGGAAAATTTGCGTCTCGGCCCTTTTTCAGCCCATACATGTTAGTCTGTATTAGCTCCTCAGCAGCAGAAAACCCATGTTCCTGTTAGAGGCTATGTTTCCATTTTTTTCTTCTTCGAAGGAGGTGTTTTATTTTTCTCAGCGAATGTAAAAGTCAATCAGTCATGCAATAAGGGTGGAAAAGAAGGACATATTACGTTAGCTGTTTCTTTATTGAAGTAATAAGAAACAAACTTTTTTTTCGATGTCATACATTCCATGCTGCTCCAGTTAGAACAAATAAATAAAAGAATTGAAATATACCGAAAGCATAGCCTTCGATTTTAATTTAGACTTGGCAGAAGCATTGCACACGATCACAAATCACGAAGTGGACTAAAAAGTATAAATACACATCTTTAGGTTTCTCTGCAATAAAATGGAGGTGAAAAAAAATCGAATCAGTTTCCAAATATATAGTCAGGCAAATAGACGTAAAAGAAAAGAAACAAAAATGTTTTAACAATAATAAATCATAGAGTAGCCTATCACACATATAAAGTGGCAATATATTTCTATTTTTTCATACAACATAACGTGGAATATTGGCCATAAATATTATCCAATAACATGCAGGCAAATATTGGCAGATATAGTAAAAATGCGTAATAAACGATGCATTCTTTTTTGTTTTATTTTATTTTATTTTATTTTCCTCCCCTTCACTTGATTCGAGGTGAAGAAAACTCCAGGGTGGCCCTCTCCCCTCCTCTCATCTGCGTGGGCACATCCATAATAATAAAAATGTCACCGGGGCCCTTCTGGAGAATCTGCAAGAAGACAACAAGCTAAATGAGAAATCGTTTAAAAAATAATCCGCTGATATTTTCAGTCAGTCAAATGCGGTCAGAGAGGATATAGTCTGAACTAGAATCATAACGCGGCTTATTGGTCTCATTATTCTACAGATTTGCAGATGCCAGAGTGGTAAAGCCAGCTCGGTACGAAGCAGCTCCGTTGTGAAGATGGCTACAACAAAAGGAATTATCAATTTAAAAGGTTTTTTTTTTCAAAGACAGGACATTATATTCTTTTTTTTACTTTTATAAAATTAAAAAGGTGCTACAAGAATTATTGTTAGTATTATCATTTTAATATCTGTCCTAGAATTTTTGCAGGCATTTTCAGTATTTATAAATTTCCAGTATACAACAGAGACACAGCTGGAGCTAAAAGACTACACTTTGGGTGTGCAATTAACTAAATGTGGACAGTGTATACATCATTATGTTTAACATGCTCCTTTTATTTCGAAACCAATGTTTACAAGCCTACTTTTTTCTACACTTGCTACATTATTTGCTCTCTTTAATTTTGCACTAAATAATAATAATAATAATTATTATTATTATTATAATTTCAGGCCAAACTGATTGATTTAAGTGGGCATGAACATTACTGGCCCTGACATATGGCTAGCAGGCAAAACTAGAACAATTGAACCATGGTGTGTCACTGCAAAAAAAAAAAAAAAAGCTGATGGATTGAGTATTTCTGCATCCAACACAGCCACACACACAGAGACATCCACGCACACGCGTGCACGCGCTTTAACAACAAGGCAAAGATTTAACCCATAGGTAGCACGCTGATATAGTTTTAAGTGAAAGAGAAGACTTGGGCATCTTACATCCGTGGGAAAGTGGTTCTAAATCAGTCCTGCTATAAAGATAAGTGTGTAGGACAGGCTGGGGTCCACTAAAATGCAGCCACCCACTCCTTTTCTTTCACACAAAGCCTGTGCGTAATTCCCCCGAAAAAAGTCATCCGTCTTTGCTCCTAGCAACTCCGTCCGTCACCCCGCTTTCTCAGATGCTACTTAAACGAAAAGTGAATGTAGTTTAAAACGCATTGAGAATTCAAAGATAAAAGCCAGGTGAACACGCTGCTTCGCCCTACTCACCGCTGGCGCGTTACCGCCTCCTCATAAAAAAGGAAATGGTGGCATCTCGTGTAGCTGGATTCGTATTTATCTTTAAAAATATCCCTCCAGCGACAGCTAGACTATGTCTGTGAACAGAAACTGGTTCTAATCTGAGGGGCCAGTGTTTCTCACCGGCTTCCTGCCTGCATTTGATCCGGCAGAGAGTTAGAAGCCTTAAATGTGTTGTGAGGGCACCGAGCTGTCAGACCTTTTGGCGAGTAAGATTGATCGCGCGCAGGCTTCCAGGACTCTTTGTTTGGTATATAAGCAACAAACTGAGAGAAGCCTACCACTTCTCTTCTTCCATCTCCTACTCACCGAGCCACTTTTTAAAAAATGAAAATACGGTATGTGCTGCCTAACGAAAAAAATATCTCAAACATGGTTTTCACAGATTATTCTGGAAGAGGCATGAAACCAAACACGGCGGGGAAGGGCAATTCAATAACATTTCCATCCGCATAATAACGCTGCAAATGGATTCGTTGTAAGTGGTCGATTGTAACTGTGTTTGCTTCATTGCAATTTCAGGTAGAAATGATAATGGGAATACAATGAGAGGCTTTCTCAGCACTGTAACCAGTGCCCTTCCAGTAAATCCAGGCTTAGCCTGTGGAGTGGCTTCCTGCTTAATATGAAAAAGGAACCGTTTCAAAGATGTGCAAAGGCAGTAATTATGGTAGATTTTAGTTATCGAAAATTGTGACCAACACCAACAATGATAATAAAAGAAAAAGCTCCTGTGGGTTTACTATAATATTTGTTAGTAGCTGCACGTACACGGGCGTGCATGACCTCGTTATAATACCTTTTTGTGGAATAAACGAAACTGCCATGTGCCTTAATATCATATCTGTCAAGTCAGCATAAAAAGCCTATAATAGTAATAATAATAATCATAATAATAACAAAAATAACACTGTTTGCGAGCGCATATGCATAACACATGCCTGTGTGTCCCTGCGCAAATTTCTGCACAATAGCTGTAAATGTTCAACCACTGTTATGGGTTGGTGAAATGGTCTGAACGTGCCATCTGTCAGTATTAACTTTATGGATGGGCCTTTTTATTGCAGCACATGCCAGCGGATGCACTGCATATGTCATTATTATGAAACCTTTAAAGAATCACATTCATCCTGGTGTCCAAACTCACCTCACAGTGAACAGACTTCATTGTTGTGGTTTGTTTCTGTCGAGAAATCTCAAAATCAGTTTTGAGCGTTTCATTTTTTTTCCACCTCTGAAGGCTGACTCTTGATTGTATGAATAGCTGGGCTACTGGCGTGAAGTGTGTGTGTGTGTGTGTGTGTGTGTGTGTGTGTGTGTGTGTGTGTGTGTGTGTGTGTGTGTGTGTGTGTGTGTGTGTGTGTGTGCGGTGTGTGTGTGCGGTGTGTGGTGGGGGCGTTCTCCACTGACATCCTCAAACAATACGAGAAAGACGAGAAAGAGGAGTGCACGAATCCGCGCACCCAGGCTGTGCTCTTTCCCTGTAATAGTGAGCGCGTCAGCCATTCTTAAAAAACACATTTTGTAGCTTAGTGGAGTGGACTGCAGGGCGAGAGGAGGATAAACTCAGCAGACAAAGATGTAAATATAAACAGTCGTCCCCCCCAGCTGAGCGAGGCGTTCTTCACCAGAGTTTTGGATCAATCAGGCAGACAGTGGCTTCTTTTGATTAAACCCCAAATTGTCATTGGGCAGAGGTAATCATGTGACAGGCAATTCGGTCCAATTTCAACCTTGTCTCCATGAATTCAATAGTTTAATAGCAGCTCGGTCCCCATACGGCCGTAATCAGTGAAATAGAAAAAAAAACACCACAAGGAGATTTTTTTTGATGATTTTTTTAATTTTTCGTCATCACTGAGCTGCAATATTTTTTAAGAAATACGCGTGCAAACTTTCCTCGGCTCTCAGGGAGAGGAGATGAATTACGAATTCGAGCGAGAGAGCGGTTTTATCAATAGTCAGCCGTCGCTTGCTGAGTGCCTGACATCTTTCCCCCCTGTCGCTGATTCATTTCAAAGTTCATCAATCAAGAGCTCGACGCTTTCACGCCCGACACTGATTCCTCCTCCCTTTGAGCAGACCATTCCCAGCCTCAACCCGGGCAGCCATCCGCGGCATGGCCGGCCTAGACACAGCCCCGACGGATGTAGCCCGCTGCCTACCGCCTCCTTACCCCCGGAGTACCCATGGATGCGGGAGAAGAAAGCCTCCAAGAGGAACCACCTGCCGACTTCCACTGCTACTACCATCTCCAACGGACCCGTGTGCTTCTCTCCGAAAGGTGGGTTATTTCAAAGCAGAAAGAGCTGCTGTGATCTATCTTCACTCTCTGGTGCTAAATTGAAGACCTGCAAAGGCCCTTCCTCAAAACAACAAATAGGCTTTAAGTCGGTTCATTGTGGCAGATTTATGGTTGTTGCTTTGCAGTTATTGTGTGTGAAGCAATAAAAGGAAGCGAAAAAAAGTTTGGGTAAAGTTTGGTGATGTAAGATGATTTATTCCCCTAGCCGAGGCAGAGTTTTGATGTGTGACAGTAATGAAGAGTGATGGAGTGCCTTTGCCGAGGAGGGCAGCTGGAGCATTCATTAGTATCCCACACCAGCCTGGACCTCACTGCTTCTAAAGTGCACTGAGTTTAGTTCACGCTCACGCTGAGCCTTATTTTATCTATAAAACAATCTGATGAAGATCTTTACAGAGCGACGATTTTTTTTAGGGGGGTGGTGAACGCTGTATAAGTTTGGTTCAGTATAGCTCCAGCGGCCATTTTGCTGCAGCGTGCTGTGAGCCACTCTCTGGTGGACTGTGATAGCCATAACGTTAGATTTATGAGCAGCAGGGTTATGTAACTGCTGGGTCCTGCGTTTTTAATCCCATGCTACTGTGCCGCTTATTTTCTAGGCTCGCCTGAGATCGTGGAGAGCGGTGGGGGAGGAGGGGGCTCCCGTCGGCTGAGAACAGCGTACACTAACACACAGCTTCTGGAGCTGGAGAAGGAGTTCCACTTCAACAAGTATCTGTGCCGGCCCAGGAGGGTGGAAATAGCGGCCCTGCTGGACCTGACCGAGAGGCAGGTTAAAGTCTGGTTCCAAAACCGACGCATGAAGCACAAGCGGCAGACCCAGAGCAAGGAGAACCACAACGGGGACGGCAAGGGGCTGAGCGCCGAGGACGGCATTCACAGCGAGGAAGAGGACGAGGCCCCCCAGTACGAGCAGAGCGGGGCCCTACTGGAAAGAGATACCTGCTCCTTTCAAAACAACACACAGCAGCTCCACAATGGAGAGTCGATGAGCTTTGCTGCTGCGCCGCTGAACAGCAATGACAAAAATCTGAAACATTTTCCCAACCCGTCACCCACTGTTCCGGGCTGCATGTCAACAATGGGCCCCGGCTCGGCATCTGGCCCGGACAATGGCGACAGTCCCCCGGCCCTGGATGTTTCTTTACACGATTTTCAACCTTTCTCCTCGGATTCCTGCCTGCAGCTCTCCGATGCAGCCTCGCCGAGCTTGTCAGAGTCTCTGGACAGCCCCGTGGACATTTCTACGGACAGTTTCTATTTTTTCTCGGAGTCTCTAACTACAATCGACTTGCAGCATCTGAACTATTAACTAGAATCAATCAAATAACCCTTTTCCCTTCTTTCTTTCGGGACAATAAATATCAGGCTACAACAACATTAACCCCGATGTTATTTGTATATTCGGCACATTTATTCTGTTGATATTTGACTTGACGATTAATACAAGGTAAGGATGAGATTAAATCACTGAAGCAGCTTAAACGTGGCTTGTAATTACCATAACAACTTGTTCTCTTGGAATGGAAATTATGAGTGTTTGTGAATAATTATACAATATTAGGCCTATGGAACCTGGTCCTTTTTATTTTTGTATAGCTTCCAATGTCTTGGATATTTTTGTTAGAATACAATTAACTTGCTACAATCTTCTTTTTTCTGGTGTTTGAGTGATTTATTATCCATTTTCCAGACTTTCCTTTTTTTTCTTTTTCTTTTTGCTTGAATTATTCATGTAGAAAAATATACAAAATAAAAATAATTTTTAAGAAGTAGGACATGGAGAGATAGAGACGTTATGCAAATTTAACAACAGGTTGGCAATGAATATAAATAGGCTAGACTTCGAAGTGTCGTTGAAGGCACACACGGTGTAATTTTTTTTCCCTAGGACTAAAATTTCTTTGAAAAGTTTGCCGAACCATAAAAAAATTAAATCAGTTTCCTGAAATCTTAAAACTTTGGAGGTTACACTTTTTATTAAGTCAAATGACGTATAATTGTACACAAACTGAAAAGAAAAACACTGAAAAATTGCAGCATTTCTTTAAATCTTTTGGATAATTCGCATTTACACTTAAACATAAAAAGATGGTTTTACACTGTTTGATTAAGCACCAACACGGATTTTTTTTATTTTCTCCTTCAAACTATTTTGCAGAGAGAGAGAGTGGGAGAGGGGGGAAAAGCAGCAAATATGGCAACACGAATCTAGGCATGACAGAGCTCTTAACATTGTATGCATGTTGCAGGCAAATACGCGAGCCATGTTTGCCTTCAGGAGCTCATAAATCACTCCGTGGCATGAATGAGACGGACATTAAGGAGACCAATTGTGGCGTAATGTGCACAAATAAAACCCCACTTACATTTTCATATGGGACTCCCCAATTCCTGGGCTAAAAGGGGCTGATTCTCTGCATGCGTTTGGTAATAATTCATTTTTATAGCTTGTTTAAACACGGCTCTGGCTCGGCGACAGCAGCAGCGGTAGCAGCCTGCTCAGGTTATGAGTCGCACACTTTCCCTCGTGTGTTAAAAGTAGACTAAACTCAAAACAGACTACTCGTGGACTAAATGCGATTCATCAGATAAATAATTACCAGTAAGAGCCTGCTTGCTGCATTGAACAGAGTCGGCCATCACGGCGTACTTTATTAAGAAAGTATCTGTACTTTGGGGGGGATTTTACAATCACTTTTGCACTTGTTTTAAAGGGCTTATAAAGTGTCTTGTTGTGCTGTATTGCACCTGATTTCACTTTGGGAAACACTTATGAGCTCAACTAAAAAAAAAGTTATAGTCCACTTAAACAGGTTTATCTGCAACATGCTTAAAAAGAAAGAAGGAAAGAAGGGAAAGCCGCATAGGCAGCCTGCCTGCACGGATCGATCCAGAAACTCATCTACACGCGCGACATTCAGAGGCTCCAACGTTTATCGAATAATCTGGAAGCCATAAGCAGCTCATTGACTGGCTGGACATTAGTCTTACTGAGCAAGTGGTCTGTGTTTGAGTTTAAGGAGGAGGAGAGGAGGGGATGTATGGGTAAAAGCGGGGGCAGATCTTGCACTCCTGCACTCTGACTAACCACAGGGCCAGTTTATCCAAATCATTCCAAGAGAGCGCGCCTTGTCTGCGCACATGCGTTCACACACAAAGAGCCAAGAAAGCTCCGAGGCCTGGCGAAGTTTCCATAATCAGGCAAGGCAAGATCCACTGCGCCCACTCACTACTTTTTCACAGGCAGCTGGGAAGACGGAGGAAAGGGAGGGGAGTGATGGGTGGAGGGTATTGACCCTACTCCCCCCTCCCTCCAACTGGTGGGAAGTTTGCACCTCTTATCTTTTAAACACTTTGAAGTATCATCGTTATGCGATTACCGGTATGCATTTCTATTTCATTTGCCATACTAGTGGTAGAAGCATCCGCATCATTTACTTGTGTTAAAATTCACAATATCAGACTACAGTCAAATTCTTAACTAGAACAACTTCAGTGAATGAACACCTCCAAAAAAGTAATTATGTGGTATTGCTGCATAACATCTCACATTATTGCACGATCCTTATTATTAACAACGAGTAAGCATCATCTGAATGATGTGCTTGTCCACGTGGGGCGCCTTTACACACTGTTGTATTATTTAATTAAAAGTGAGGCGTAAACAGTGGGCTCTAGTAATCCCCTCTGACATGTAGTGGAGTCAAAGCAGTGCAAAGAATTGTAAATAATTGATACAGTGACAAAAACACCAGCTGTCTTTGATCCATAACCACCGCTGCGTAAAGTGTTCCCTGGAATGTATAGCGATGAAATATCTCCAAGAATACGATCATATATTTTCTCCAGAGGTTAAAAACATTTGGAGATTTCGAGTGCATGACCACATGCGACCTTTGGGGGCGCTCATCCCTCCGTGTGAGCCTCTCTCACTCGCTCCCTCCCTCCCTTCTTCCCGCTTCATTCCTTTTGCTTCCTCAGTGAGAGGTTGGGCATCTGCTGCCGCTGCCGCCAGTCTCCCACGCACAAGCTCTACCCCTTCTCAACGCCGCTTGTCGTGGGCATTAATTTCGCCAACAGCTTTATTTGATGAACTTAACAGGATAATCAGCCTACACTTGCACCTCGGGCTATGTGGATGCATTAGCTCCACGACTGGCCTGGCGTTATGAGATCATTTGATCACTATACATGCATAATGAATACATGTGGGAGTGAAATCAGGGTGGATAGCAGACCCTATGACCGGAGCAGAGGGTGGAAAGAAATTAATACCACATCATCTTAATGTTCTATGTGTTGTCTTGTCGCTTCATCACCTGTGACCTCCCGGCAAAGCGAGCAGTCATATACGTCTAATGCGACCTTGATGGGGAAACAAAGTTGTGCAAAATAAAAAGGCGGTCTGTGACGGGAGATACGTTTTCTGTCTTTTGCTTCCCTTCACCGTCACTCTGTAACAATATTTTTCTCAATGTTCACGCATGAAGTGAAACATTTCGCAAGGGAATGTGACATTAATAGCCCACAGATAGCCCGTGGCAGTGACACGCACCCATCCATCCACCCATCCATCCAACTAGAAGATAATGACACCGTTATACACATGAAATCGTAACTGTTATGCGCACGTGTCACCACACACACACACACACACACACACACACACACACACACACACACACACACACACACACACACACACACACACACACACCTATTCTCGTCTCTGTTCCAAAAATACCTACCTGAGGTCAGAGTGCTAGGTCGTCCTCATGGCGAGGGTGCAGAGGGACAAACGTTAATCTCCCTCTGTGGTCGTGGAAGAGCGCACAGTGGAGCTTAGAAGAAACAGTTTTAACAGTGGCCCCGCTCTTCATGCGACCCCGAAGCTGTCCACCGCTGTCTGCCTCGCAGCTCATTGTTTGCTCGGCCAATACATTAGTGGCGACGCGCGTCACCTTGATCGACGAGTGCTTGGAATTTAAATAGCCCCTCAAACACCAATCTGTCACCAGCTAAAGGGATAAGGACAAGTACCTCACTGGCTGACCCGGGCCCACGTGACAGAACCCGTTCATTGATATCGGCCCGTGCGACCCCCTCCCTTCTCTGATAAGACCTAGTATAGGTAAAGATTGGCACGGTCACTCGGGGTAAGAGGGGAGAAAGGAAGACATCAGGGGGTTGTCTGTGCAGAGGACGGTCCCTCGTTCCGGTTAGAAAAAATGCTACAATGAGCAGTTTCTTAGACTACACGGTGATGAGCGGGGAAGGTGGCTCATGCACTGTTAGGGCTTTTCACTCGGACCACGGGATTACAACTTTCCAGTCGTGCGGGGCCACTGTTAACAACTGCGGGGTGGATGACCATTTCATGGTGAGCAGAGCTTCTCCTGACTGCGTCTCTCACCAGACGGGGTCGTACCAATCTAATGCCAGCTCTCTAAGTCTCCCCTATGGGGCCCACCCGGCCTGCAGCTCTAACTATGGACCCCAAAGTTTCTGCACTACATATAACCACCATGCCCTCGCCCAGGAAGTAGACACCGCAGCTGCGTTCCCTCAGTGCGGCCCACTGATGTACTCTGGTAACATTTCCTCCTCCATGGTTTCTCAGCATCGCCATGGTTACAGTGCCGCCCCCCTGGGTCAACTGCAGTATAGCCACACTGCCTACAGCGGCGGGCACGAGCAAGCGCCCCCTTATCCAGGGTGTTCAAATCCGCTGTCACCTCTGCATGCAGCTCATCTGGAGGCTTGCTGTTCACCTCTGTCTGAGGGCGCATCGTCTGCACAGACTTTTGACTGGATGAAAGTTAAGAGGAATCCACCAAAAACAGGTTGGTGCCAAGTAGCCTATAGTGGGTGAAAGTGCGGATGCACAAAAATGCTGTCTTATAAATGATCCAAAATCTTTAAACTGGGAAGTTTTTCAAAAAATAAAATAAGCACACGAAACACTAATATATGAACTTAACTTTTAATGTAGTACTTTAGATCCTTTCACTTTAACGTAATCCACCTGTGTGATAACACATGTGTTGTATAATATTTGAATCTCTTCTAAGGCCCTTGTTGGATGTTTTTTCGAGTAGCTAATGCTATTTGGCTCGTACCTAAAAGTTGAGCCTTGTTGCACAGACACAGTATAGTCTCAAGGCATATGTGTACTCTGATCAGAGAAGAAAAAAACCCCTCTTCTTCAGAGTTACAGTGATTTGTTTTCCTCTTTGCAGGGAGGTCTGGTGAGTATGGCTATGCTGGTCAGCCGAATACGGTCCGGACCAACTTCACAACCAAACAGCTGACGGAACTAGAGAAGGAATTCCACTTCAACAAGTACCTGACCCGGGCGCGCCGTGTAGAAATTGCAGCCGCGCTGCAACTCAATGAGACTCAGGTGAAAATTTGGTTCCAGAACCGGAGGATGAAGCAAAAAAAGCGAGAGAAAGAAGGGCTGCTGCCAGCCAAACTTACATCCTCGGACAGCAGTCAGGAGAAAATGGACGATGCAGCATCCGAGAAATCTATCTCAGCTCCATCTACTCCTTCTCCCACATCCTCCACTGTGTCTTCCACGGGGCCTGATCCTTTCGCCTCCAACTGAGGGTCAAGTGACCCCTTTACTTCTATGGGTCAAGGCGGCCTGTGTATACCAAATTCCATACAAGTGTATCAAAGGCAAAAATTTGTTAATGGATGACAGTTGTGCCCATACATGATGTGAACAATGCACTATTGGGGAACTCACGGACCACTTCTGGACCATATTCGTTTTATATTGTGTGTTGTGTTTGCAAGATCTATAGCCTTGCCGCCCTGTGCATTGGTTAAATTCTGTCCATTCGCTTTTGAAATTGCAATTCGCCAAAATTATGCTGTGCAAGGGACACTCAGCGCCATCTTTAAGTCTGCCTCTGAAGAGGCAAGTGTCACAAATCTGCACTCACAAATACCTCAGATTTGCCAAACTTGTGCACCTCAGCCAGTCTGATTGCACCGGATGCCATCAATTAGGCATCACACAATCAACGAGATAACCTCGGTTATCAAATCGTTAATGAGTACACTGTTCCAGTAGCCACTTAAACACTGTCTCTTCTGTGTTTCAGGTCTGTGTGTGTCAACTGTTTGTCTGTTGCGTGAGGTTTGCATGATGCGTAATGCTTTCATGTATTATTGAGGAGCTGAGTTTTATCAGTTGCAGAATCAGTCATTTTATGGCTTTGTACGTTTGAAGCTTTAACCTGCTAGCTGTTAAATCGAGTGAAGCACACAACTGTTTGGTCCAAAGAGACGTTTACGGGTCAGTCATGTGTATTAAAGTGCGTTTACCTCTAAAGTTTTTTTTTCCTATGTGTCATTTCTAAGGGGGAGAGTGTGCTGCAGACTTTCGATTCGTTGTCATATCAAATGCTAGGGTTAAAATGTTCCTAAACCCAGCAGACAGAAAAGCAAACCTATGTTCATTTCCAACCCCTGAGAAGCTGCACGCGTCTGCTTGACTCAACCCCAAAGTCTCTAAATGTATGCAGCCATGCGCGCCACTGTCCCCGGGGTAAAGATTTACTGGCATAAGAAAGGCATGTTTATCCAGGGCAAAGATGAGAGCGAGGACGTCAGCGTCATCTGTGATGACAACCTTATCGAGCACTTGGCTTATTGAAGGGACAAAAAGAAACTATTGATTAAAACATCGAGGTTACGGTATTGACAAGCATGGTGCCCCCGCTGGTCCTGTCACCCCCCCACCACCACCACAAGTTACACGGCGGTGTCATCATCCCCACCTGATGACAAGCCGAACTGTGACAACTTGCAGCATCGCATGTCATAATTGTGTGTGCACAACACTGCTTTGACCAGAGTATTTATATTTCAAGCTTATGTCAGCTGTCAGAGGAAGAGAGAGACAGGCTCATCTTATTTAAAAATATGCTATTTGGTCATTTGAGTTTTAATCTGATATCGATTATGTTGCTTTGGAAAATAAACTCACGCTATGAGTGCAATAAACGACCCGTGCAATGATGCATTTTAAGTGGGAGCAAAACTGGATGCATTTTTTTTAAACTGCTCTATTCAAGCTAACCTATATCCCCATTTTCAAACTAAAAGAGGGTTCTTTTGGTTCTTTTGTTGTTTTAATTCCTGGTGTGCACGATGCGAGGCCATCGTACCATAAAAGGGCAAAGAAGCGCCAAAAGAGCCATGATTAATGAGCAACATTCTCCTTTACCTTCGGATCCACCTGCGGGAGCTGCTATATTTGAGCTGCGGGGACCTGCTGAGGCAGCAGCGCAGACTACTCTGTCCAATTCAGCCCTAACAAACACGGAGAAGGAGCGTAAGTTATGTGGACAATCTGTCTTTTATTCGTCTATTTATTGTCGGCAGGCGGTGCGTCGCGTTTTCCTACAGAGGACAAAGGATGTTTTGTGTAAAACCTAACAAGGTTATTTTGGTAACTACAGGTACCCTCATTTTGCTTTTCGAGAAGTTGTTTCGGTATAAATAATCCGTACACAGACTTGTTGCTCGGGGCCTGCTTTGGAGACCAGTGTAATCGAGAACAGAAGGGCTGGAGGGAAAATGTCGAACCTCTGGAAATATTCATTTTATTTTTATTATCAAAAAAAAAATAGATTTACCAAAACCGCATACAAGCGTTCAGTATTCATTTAAATGAACGCTAATGACAGCCCCCCCCCCCCCCCCCCTTTCCAGGATTTTAACTGGAGATCGCAAAGAAACATATAACACTAAATTAAAAAGTAGTTAGTTACAGTGCCTTATTATGCGCGCAATTCTGCTTTTTTGTTAAATGGCTTAAGCGAACACATTTTTAAAAATAAATATTTTATTATTGATACTGAGAAGGTTTAGAGGAAAAGGTCGAATCACTAAACAAATAATATTTCTGATCTACTATTTATAAGATAGAAATACACATTTCAATTGCAATTTATGAAACACCAAAACTTGTAACGGACTTTAGATTAATGTATTATTTACCTTAAATTAATTTTCTTTCTTTATTCACTATGTGTTCCAAAATATTACGAATGTACGGAGGGTTTTAATAAGTATGTCTAATGTCGTTTAGTTGCCGTTTTTAAAAGCTATCTTACTCAGATTTTCCACGGTGATTCTTTACGTTTGACCTCCATTTATTTTACCTAAAAATATTTTTGTTTTGGGTGAAAAGTGTGACTTTAGTGCTAAAATTAGTTTATGTTGTAAGTTAATGGTGAAGAAACTTTACTTTTTATATACTTTTTGTCTTACGCAATTTACCTCCATGTCGTCACTGAAAGAAAAGTATCTATGTTAAAGCAGACCTTTAAATCCCTTCAAGGACCCTTGGGTGTCCCTGGACCCCAGTTTTTAGGTTCTCTGAAGCTCCCTATACGACCCCGTGCGCTCTAGAAGCCATGCAGAGTGGGGGGAAACACTGGAAAAAAAGGGTCAATCCTCGGTCACGGTTTGACTTTTGTTGTCACAGCACCACCCAAAGCTAAACAACAGTTTACTGGGTAAACAAGCACCTTAACAATGCATTCACAGTTCAACTACGACGGCCTGTTTGACCAAAACACTTTCAGACTCCGTGTTAAACTGTTAAAAAAAATGACCTCAGCGCAGTGAGATAGAGCGATTTCACTGGTCCGACCGTCAGAATCCAGCACTGCGCGGCTGATGTTTCCCATTAAGGACCTGAGATAAACACGTGGACGATGACAGATGTTTAACTCAAACCATTAGGGCTTTGGTGCGGATGACTAAAGGTTTAAAGCTTATGACTTAACAAACTGATGCAGGAATTGGATTCCTATTCCTATTAAGTGACTGAAACAGACGTCTTGTATGCGACCAAGCATATTTGTGCCAGTATACTGAGTTAATTACAGCATTTTTTTTTTTTTTTAGCTTTTCAAATAACAGTAGAAACAAAAATAAGTTTGAATTTCAACTGAAATATCTGGCGTGTCTTCCTAACTACATAAACGCAAATTTTAAATTTATTTTTGTGAAAACTGCGAAGCAAACAAAAAATAAATAAGTAAATAAATAAAAATAAATGTAAACGAATACGAAGAGGCACTTGGGAAATACTATCATTGCAAAACATAATCCACCAATTGTGAAAAAGATTAACTTATTTTATAATTAAATTAAACCATAACATTTAAAAAAGAGATAGAATAATAGAAAAATAAAATGTTATTAATATCAGCTCAAACATTCACCAATATTTAAATTTAAAGTGAATTTGGAAAACAATGAAGAAGCCCTCCAAAGTCTACATAAGCAAGAAATGATAAACTTCTAAAGCAAACTGCATGACAACAATAATAATAAAGTGTCTACGTTTTTATTCAGTTTCAAATCAAAGTAAAATTAATTATTTTACTATATTTTAACCGAATTAAAATATTTGAAAGATATTTTTCTATTTTATTTTGAAATATGCATTTTTTCTGTTTTGTTTACGTTTTCTTCTCTCACTAACACTAACTGTATTAATGGCCTTCTACTGCAGCATATTGAGAGCGATTCTTAATTAGTGATTAGTGTGTATTTTAGACTGTTTCGGCAACCAATTAAACACTTCGGATTTTTTAAAAATGTTTTACATTTTTACACTGTAAATAAATTATGAAACAGACCATTTCTAAAAGGTGATTTAGTTTAAAGGCTCAAGTACACTGCCTGGTGGTGACTGACAAATACTTTTGAAATACTTGTTGAAGCTTTCACTTTACATTATATTGTTGCATAAAAAATAATTTGTGGCGGTGTCTTTCCTCCTGCATGATTTATGAGAGCCAAAAGAGAAGCAGTTGATGAAAAAAGACCCACAGGCTACAAACCTGAGAACAAACAAATCTGTACGTCTATACACACATCCGCCTGGAAACACAGTACCGCATATAAGAAATCTAAATGTGACAGTTTGAAAGCATTAAGGAATGATTTTGCACGTGCAAGCACATACGCGCGCGCACACACACACACACACACACACACACACACACACACACACACACACACACACACACACATAGGCAAACACAAACGAAAGATGGAAATATAACTCCAAAGATTGCATCTCTACTTAGTCTTAGTCTTAAAAGACTATTAATTTATGATAAACCTGATAAAATCGGGAAAATAGAGGGATGGGGTTTCAAAATAAGCACACTATAGAAAGTTCAAAATCTGGGTCATTACACCATCCATTGCAAATTTTAATTGGACACTGATATAAAAATTTGTTGCTCAAAACCTTTGTAATTAAGTTCCATTCCTCCAGTGTGTCAGAGAAACTGCTGAGTAGCCTATGCAAATACAAGGTGAAGGCAGATAACTGCAGAAATAATTGTCATGTCCTCACACTCTGCAAAGTTCATTTCATCTTCACATTTTTACAATGTGTGTGTGTGTGTGTGTATGTGTGTGTGTGTGTGTGTGTGTGTGTGTGTGTGTGTGTGTGTTCGTGTGTGTGTGCGTGTGCGTGTGCGTATATGTGTGTGAGTGAGAGTGGGTGCATGTGGTTGTGCACCTGCATGCACACATCAAATACATTATAGAATCAGGAAATTAAAAAGAGTAAACATCAGCTAGGCATTGCAAACAATGATGCGGGGATATGACCACAAACAGTAATATTCTTTTCAAGGTCAGTGAAGATGATTGCAGAGCTTTACATATGAATGAAATAAGCAGACTGTGCTATTACATATTCAAGCAAGTTTGTCGAGTTTGTTTATGGTCAGCTGTGGATAAACACACAAACACACACACAGGGCACAACAGAGTAAAAAACAAATGAAGCAGAGAGCCTCTCTCAGACATAAAGTGTTGGAAACCCAGAGAGACTGAGAGACAGAGAGACAGAAGTCACTCATCAGGGTAGTCGAGGTATTGGCACGTCTGCGCTCATTGACCACTCCCCTGGTGTGATTGGCAGCCAAAATGAATTCCTCCATCGACAGATGTGCATTACCATGTGCCGATAAAGGGACGGAGCCGATGGAGGGATTGACAGAATGATGGTGGAAGAGAAGGAGGGGAACAAGAAGAGAGGTGACATCATGTGGTTAGTAACAGTCTGTCATGCCAGGCATGTTAGACCATGGTCGCTAGGGTAGTTTAGGGAAGGCAGAATGTGTATTGTAATGATTAGAGGTAGGAAAAGTAGAGGTTACATGAGTAACAAAGGCTGGGTAAAGTGGTGCACAGCCACATCTTGACAACAGAACTCACCTCAAAGAGATGTCTGCAGTTTTCGCTGAGCCCCTTTTGTTTGATGAAGCACTCCTACTTCGAGTGCCAAATGGAGTTATACAAAGAGATGTGAAAATAGAAGAGCACAGCTAGGATACTTCAGCAGGTCTGAGGCCCACAGGAGGAGTGAGGACTAGCTAGTAGTCTAGAGACAGTGGTCCATCCATCACACAAGTCCTGACCCCAGGTTGACCTCAGCATGGCAGCCAATGAGGCACCCCCAAACCCCCTAAAGAAAGCCCCCCACCACACATACGCACACACTTATCTAGACACACACACACACATTCAGACACACACACAAAAATAGGAGATCGGGTGTCACTGAGGAGCCTTGATGCTCTTTGTGTTGGCCATCATCTCTTCCCAGAATCCTTTGTTTTAAACATGACTAATGTGAGTACCAACACCTGACAGACAGGCTGTTCATCCTGTCTGTCTCTCCCTCTTTCTCTCTCGCACTCCACACACACACACACACACACACACACACACACACACACACACACTTCAGATCAAACAGGAATAACCACAGAGAAACATTCTGGCTGAAAACTGTCAGTTACAGTAGCTGTGTGTCTTACAAATAAGAGACTTGGCTCAAGGACAGTCATGCCGAATGTACAAAATATTAGGTCCTTTAAAAATTAAGTACAGAGGTTTATTTAGTCTACAGAATAGTTGAAAATCAGTCATGCACATCAGTCATGCACACTTGATGTCAAAGGTCAGATAAACTGTGCTGCTGCCACCATCTGATCACACCGTGTGCTGTCACACATGGGTTTATTTTTGTCACAAAATTTGGGGTATTGATGTCTGAAATGGCTAGATGAAACCTGCAAAAAGTGAAAATCTTTCTGTTTGCTAATAACAGGATCATGCACTGCTTCAACCCAGTGATTCTGACCAGTAATTCGTCATTGCTTTGTGAGTCAGTCAGGTAAAAATGGGGAGCAGATATGAAAATGATGTGGACTGTTGGGTTTTTTGCAGTCCTGTTGTTGCAAGAATTTATGGTTGAAAGCAGATGGATTGGCTGGTAAGTCATGGTCTGTGTGTTTGCCATGCCAGAACTGGAAACTCCAGCTTTACAATTTCTCAGGCTTCAGCCTGAAACCAGTGAGCAATCACTGTGTTGCCTGTAGTCATGTTCAAATTAAAAGAGAGGACATTCCTGTGGTCTTCATATTATGGCTGTAAAAGCATACTTGGAATTCTTCAGGAATACTTTGAATGAACACAAGCGTTGTAATCTTGTGGGCATCTGGTGAGTCTTGAATGGGAAAAGCATAGGCTGCATATCAAAGATGAACGTAGCTTTCGGGTCTGAAAAATCAAGCCGATGGAGATGTCTTAAACTTGGATTTTATTTAATGTCCATTAGGAGGCGATTCTTCTGGTTTCAGAAAGAAGTATTATTCTGTAAAAGACTATATGACCCTCAGCTCTCCTGAGCCATGCACTGGAAAGTTCAACATACCCACAGGATTCAAGGTTCAAGGTTCCTACGACAACTGAGGAAGTTCAGGGTCTCTCCAAAGATCCTCAGGATTTTCTATACAGGCGCTGTGGAGAGCATCCTCACACAGAACATGATATCGTGGTTTGGGAACAGCTGTGTGAAGGACCAAAAAGCTCTCCAGAGAGTGATCCGTACAGCAGAACACTGCTGCAGGATTGCTCTCCCCCCGCTTCAGGACACCTACACCAGGAGATGCCGGACTAGAGCAGCGCAGATACTGAAGGACCCGTCCCATCCTGGCAACAAACTGTTCCAACTTCTGCAATCTGGTAGAAGGTTCCGCATCATCCGGGCAAGGACAGAGAGACTCAAGAGGAGATTCTATCCCCAAGCCATCCGGGCCCTAAACAAACACACACACCCGCCCTCTCACATCATCTATAATTGACTGAGACAGGACTCTTCCAGACACTCTAAACCAAGGCACAATGTACATTCCAAATTCCTTTAATTTTAAATATGTTTATATTGTCTATCCTGTAAAATAGTCAGATGTCTATTCATATTAATGTACAGAATTCACCTGCTTGCTGCTACTACTGCACATTCACCATTCACCCAATGTATATATATATATATATATATATATATATATATATATATATATATATATGTATATGTTCTTCCCCTACCCCCCCCATTTTTGCACATGTCGAGGAGCGTGTCAGGCTACATTTCACTGTGTGTTATACCTGTATAACTATGCATGTGACAAATAAAGAACCTTGAACCTTGAACCTTGAAAATGTACATATATATAGACCATGGAGAGCCATAGACCACGAGTTCTCACACTAGTCATCTTCAAAATCTTTTGATGTCATACAATTAAAGGATGATTGTGACACTACTCTGCTGACAAAATCTGTCCACAGATAGAGAGACATGTTAACACCTGCCAAATAGTCAAAGCTGCCTTTGTGGTGGATCCCACTACAGTTGGTCTGACTGCATTTTGCCATAAGGGCAGGGATAGCTCAGTAGGTAAAGTGGTCGCCCCATGATCGGAAGGTCGGCGGTTCGAATCCACTTAACGGCTACCCTGAGGTACCCCTGAGCAAGGTACCGTCCCTACACGCTGCTCCCCGGGCACCTGCTTAGTGGGCTGCCCACTGCTTCACTGAGTGAATGGGTCAAATGCAGAGAAAAACAAGTAATTTCCCCATGGGGATCAATAAAGTATCCATTATTATTATTATTATTATTATAATGCCAAAGCATTTCAGTAAGGTTGAGGTCTGGACTTTGACTGTACCTTTGAAACACCTTAACTTTTGTTTTCTTCAGTAATTCTGTTGATTTGCTGCTGTGCTCAGGATCATAGTCCTTTTGCACAACCCAATTTGGACCCAAGTTTAGCTCTCAGATAGATAGCCTCACATTTGACTCTAGAATATCACAAATGCTACTCTAGCATAAAGATGGATTCATGCTCGACACGATAACGACAAGGTACCCTGCAAAACAAGCCCAGATCATCACCCCTCAACCACAGGTCTAGACAGTTTGTATGAGATGTTTGTGCAAATATGCTAAGTTTGGTTTTCTACAATTGTGGCACTGTGTGTTATGGTCAAACATCCCTACTTTGATCTTGTGTTCAAAGGACATTCTTCGTCTTGAGGTTTCTTTAGATGCAGTTTTGCAAACCTAAGCCATGCTGCCATGTTTTTTTGAGTGAGAAGGTTTTTTTTACAATTTCTCTGAGAACTGCAGTCTTACATTGGCGTGAAGTTTTTGGGACATCCACTCCTGAGAGGACTGATGACAATCTTGAAACATTTTCCACTCTTTCTCACTGCAGAATGACCAATCATTTTGGAATTGATTGAAAATGATCCTGTTAGGATCTAAAGTCATTGCTGATGCCTTTTCTTTTTGGTATTGTACAAACATACATCTAAATACTCCAGACCAGCAAACTGCCAAAACCTCTGCTTTCATGGAGGCGGTCATACTTGTTGATCAGTTATCAAGTGCATTTGATTAGCAGCACCTGGCTGCTAATTACACTCTCAATTTCTAAAAATAAAAATAAGTGAGGGTGCACTTAGTTTTTTTTACAAGACTGCGCAGAGACCTTTTTCCCATGACAGAACCTGCCAAACTAGACTGTAAAACTGATTGCTTGGAAGTTGTTTTTTTGTTTGCTATTTTTTTCATTATGGCAGACTCCAAAAACTGAAATGATATGTGAGTTTTACTATAACTACTTTAGAACCTGCTCTTCATTTTGGTGTCAACTATATGCATGAAGGTATACATTTAAAGTTCAGTCACTGCATTGTGTCCACTGTATGGTGACAAAATCTGCCCACACAGAAAAAGATAAACATCTGCCGAAGACACATTTTGCAATAATGATATTCTGAAATAAGATGAAAACAAGAAAATAATTCAGCCAAAATTTCATGTCTGGCAAAACGTTTTCTATACTTACTGTGATCAGGCGACACCACATTCTTTTAGAATTTCTAAACCTAGAAAAATGGAATTACTTTTACTACTTATTATTGTCATACTTTTAATATTATGTAAAGTCCAATCAAGTGTAAGACCACAAGGTAGGCTATGTGAAATTATTAGGCCTATTTGCTCAGCTCAATCACCCAAACATGTATTTTAAATGCATTTTCTTTGTACATGTTGTGCGTACTCATGCCTTTTGTTATGCATCTTATAGTTTTCCTACTGAGCCAAAGAGTTACTGTAAGGTTAACAGAGCCAAAATATAATCCCATAATCTAAACTGCATGGCCAGCAGCACTTGTCAATAAGCAAGTAGAGCCTGAGCCAGGCCTTTGATATTAAGGTCTTTGAGCCTTTGGTTTCATGAATAAGTAGACAGATGAAGTAGCAAATGCTGAAACGGCCTCAAGCAGGTAATTGCTAACATATCAAAGCAAAAAAAACACAGAGCTATAGTCATAGTTTTCACAAACAGATATGAACACACACAGCTTCAAGGCACAAGACAAGTTTCAACACCGCTGTGTCAGCAACTGTCGGGATGTTTGAGCTCACCTGACACCATTCTACCTGAAAACCACCTGTCAGTCTTGCCCACAGGAAGCCCAATCGCAGTCATGTACACTGTGATAGAAGACCATTGGTAACACAATATGAGGAAGATTAGGGAACCATTTGTGCGTTAACTGACACAAATTAGAGTATTCAGCTTCTTTGACAGTTACTGATATAAGTTACTAGATCAGGTCACACCAAAGACATTTTTCAGCATGCTTTGACCCAGCTGTTGGAGTTTTTTAGATTTCTCCTCTTACATTTTTAAGGGGAAATCACCATATTTTGATATTTTTGAGCCAGACAATACCCTCAAAGATGAGTTGATCCCAACTACACGACAGTGTTAGTGTGCTGTTTTGAAGCCAGAAAGAGACACAGCAGTAAAGCAAGCATTGGTGTTAAAATAGGCAGCAGCAATACAGAAGATTGTTATTGTGAAGATGTTTAAGTGACAGATGTGAGGCATAGGGTAACTCTGAGCCTCTAGTATGTACACACCCTGAAGCGCATAACACTGTGGGAGTTGAAGAGCAGGATTGAAACTGAGCACTGATAGACTTGTCCCCTTCAGGCAAAGAGCAATTTACATTTCAGACTTCCAACTGTAAGCTTAGTGAGACAAATTAATGTTCAGTTAAATCTCTAACACACTGTGTGTAAGCACAGAGTACTTGCTTTGCTTTTTCTTTACAACACTTTTGGTGTTGAGATGTTGACAGCAGAAGTGGGCAGCCTCCCTTTTTCGTATTCCAGGTTCAAGACCTTCCTGGCTTATCTGATGTAACTGCTTACTGTATATAGTTTGTCATGAGTAACCCATTTTCAAGCATACCCAGTGTTTTTGGCAATGGAACCACTTTGAGCATTTCCATATCCAGTTGTGGTATAATGTGGACTGTACATTGCACAGACTGGTAAAAGTGCTTTTCAGTTTTCTATGTCATTTACAGTAAATTGGGCGCAAACAAGTGGCTATATACAAATGAATCATTGCATTGATTCACTTGTAATTTTGTCTATTTTTGCTATTAGGTTTTATTTTAAAAGAAACAGCGACTCACTGCTCTGCAATAAACCAAACATAAATCTAAAATATTAAAAGATAATTGAATTAAAAAACTCCTTACAGTGCCAATAACACAAATACAGATGAGAGGTAGAGTTCAGGGGTTTGATTCAGCTGAAGTAAAGCCTAGCAAACCTGGGCATTTTTACATAGAATCTATAGAGATTTGCTCACTTTTGGGACCAGCCACAAGTGGCCATTAGAGGAACTGCGGTTTCTAGCATTTCCTCTTTGGCATTTTTTTCTTTTTTTAGAGAATGCCTTGGGGTTAGCAACAAGTTATTCTGATGACATTTGTTGTCAATGTCATCTCATACAATTAAGTTATCAGGTAATCCATTTATTGGCGATTTGCCCTTTGATGCACAAAAATTGTCTTTACTACCCTTGCTTTCTGTGGTGTCATGTGGCCCACACAACATACTTGATGTGAATTCTTCAGTCCTGACAATTAGTTTAATAGATACATAGGAGTGCTTTGATGACCCAGACATACCTGTTGGCCATGAACTCCCTTTGGAAGCTCCTACAAACTGTCATCACTTGATCCGATCTTAATTTATGCTTAAGGTTAAAGTCTGTCAATAGGATATACCTGATCAAAGCACACCAGATTTGCTTTCCTGCTTTCACTCTGTTTGTTAAAGAAAATGATGCAGAAAATCATTTGCCCTTAGTTTCAGTGTTTATAATTCCTTGGTGCATGTGTTGTAAGTGCTAAGTACTGTAGTTCCTACTTCAAAAATCCCCTGAATCTGTAGTATTTGTTTATTTTAACAGAAGCCCAGAAACTTAGCTATACAATTTCACATTGTTAATATTAAAACTGGAAAAATAAACGTTACAGTTGAAGATTTGTATATATAATTCAACAAGTCATTAGTCTTTTGAGAGTTGTCGAGTTTAAGATACTGTACACTCTTAGGTGAATAACTGAAGCAGGAACAGAGTAAGCTGAACAGACATTAGCTGATTAAGAATTAAAAAGTGAAAACTCATCAGACACCCAAATGCTTTGTGTATATTGAGCTAATAAGACTGCAACATCCAACACCCCAAGCTTACCTGCAGACAGCTGGACAGTCATCCTCGTCAACCCCCCGCTCTTCTTCCCCCGTGCTCGTTATCATTTGAGCTCCGCAGAGACTCTTCTAATGACAGCACTTGTCTATAATGTCGTTGTCACAGCTCGTGTACGTGTGTGTGTTACCCTGTGTGTGTGTTTGTTTACATTTGTGCACTCAAACTAGTGCATGTTTGCCCTGTAATGACAGCGGCTGTCTATAATGCCTGGTCCTGGCAGGGATCATTTGGTCCTCCGTCTCTCCCACGTCCGCTGTCCGGTGTCACCGATGTCCGGGTGGACGATGATGTGATCTTTAGTCCCCTCTGCGATCTATAGACTGGCATTTGGCTCAGAGAGCGTCCCCCGGCCCTGACATGCATGCTAAAGCTTGCAGCCGTTTTGCCGATATCCCCAGCCCCCAACCCTGCCCGCCTAACCTTCCACAGACAGGAAGTTAACACCAGCCAGGGCAATATTAGATACTGGAGTGGCAGTTTGTTACTAAAGTTTGAGCATTTAAGTATAAAATGTAAGTGATTTCAGTTGCATGTCATGGAAATGCCTTTTCATCTTTAAGTTTTAATGAAGCTGATAGCATTAAAGTGATTTGCTTAATTATTGAGATTTTCTGCTTACAGTCAATAAACTGTTTCCCACAACAATGCAGGTTTGCTGCACCTGATGAGGCTGTGACCTTAAAGACTGCTTGTGTAAAGGAATCAAAGTCTGTGATGGTAGCATATCTGTAAATGTTAGCTGGATATGCTAACATGTAGATGCTTGTTCTTGGCCTGATAAGTCAATCTGAGGTTGGGGAATAGTGTTACCACAGTAGACAGCCCATCAAAATACTGTCAGTTTGTTCTGAAATTAAAATTATGGTGTTCATTTGTTGATAGAACCACCCCCAACACTAGACGGTACAGCCTACATGGCAGAGTGCTATCGCACGCTAAATTAGCATTAGCATGCAGTATTTGTGTGGTATTTTTTCATTTACTTTGAGACAGGAGCAACAACAGGAAGCTCCTTCTTATACTTTTATTACTGCAAATAAAACTATAAAACCATTTCTTGTTAGTTTTGAAAGAAAAAAATTATGATGAATAATAATACAGGGAGTGCAGAATTATTAGGCAAGTTGTATTTTTGAGGAATAATTTTATTATTGAACAACAACCATGTTCTCAACGAAACCAAAATACTCATTAATATCAAAGCTGAATGTTTTTGGAATTAGTTTTTAGTTTGGTTTTAGTTTTAGCTATTTTAGGGGGATATCTGTGTGTGCAGGTGACTATTACTGTGCATAATTATTAGGCAACTTAACAAAAAACAAATATATACCCATTTCAATTATTTATTTTTACCAGTGACACCAATATAACATCTCCACATTCACAAATATACATTTCTGACATTCAAAAACAAAACAAAAACAAATCAGCGACCAATATAGCCACCTTTCTTTGCAAGGACACTCAAAAGCCTGCCATCCATGGATTCTGTCAGTGTTTTGATCTGTTCACCATCAACATTGCGTGCAGCAGCAACCACAGCCTCCCAGACACTGTTCAGAGAGGTGTACTGTTTTCCCTCCTTGTAAATCTCACATTTGATGATGGACCACAGGTTCTCAATGGGGTTCAGATCAGGTGAACGAGGTGGCCATGTCATTAGTTTTTCTTCTTTTATACCCTTTCTTGCCAGCCACGCTGTGGAGTACTTGGACGCGTGTGATGGAGCATTGTCCTGCATAAAAATCATGTTTTTCTTGAAGGATGCAGACTTCTTCCTATACCACTGCTTGAAGAAGGAGTCTTCCAGAAACTGGCAGTAGGACTGGGAGTTGAGCTTGACTCCATCCTCAACCCGAAAAGGCCCCATAAGCTCATCTTTGATGATACCAGCCCAAACCAGTACTCCACCTCCACCTTGCTGGCGTCTGAGTCGGACTGGAGCTCTCTGCCCTTTACCAATCCAGCCACGGGCCCATCCATCTGGCCCATCAAGACTCACTCTCATTTCATCAGTCCATAAAACCTTAGAAAAACCAGTCTTGAGATATTTCTTGGCCCAGTCTTGACGTTTCAGCTTGTGTGTCTTGTTCAGTGGTGGTCATCTTTCAGCCTTTCTTACCTTGGCCATGTCTCTGAGTATTGCACACCTTGTGCTTTTGGGCACTCCAGTGATGTTGCAGTTCTGAAATATGGCCAAACTGGTGGCAAGTGGCATCTTGGCAGCTGCACGCTTGACTTTTCTCAGTTCATGGGCAGTTATTTTGCGCCTTGGTTTTTCCACACGCTTCTTGCGACCCTGTTGACTATTTTGAATGAAACGTTTGATTGTTCAATGATCACGCTTCAGAAGCTTTGCAATTTTGAGACTGCTGCATCCCTCTGCAAGATATCTCACTGTTTTTGACTTTTCTGAGCCTGTCAAGTCCTTCTTTTGACCCGTTTTGCCAAAGGAAAGGAAGTTGCCTAATAATTCTGCACACCTGATATAGGGTGTTGATGTCATTAGACCACACCCCTTCTCATCACAGAGATGCACATCACCTAATATGCTTAATTGGTAGTAGGCTTTCGAGCCTATACAGCTTGGAGTAAGACAACATGCATGAAGAGGATGATGTGGACAAAATACTCATTTGCCTAATAATTCTGCACTCCCTGTAGAAGGTACAGTGGCTTTCTTTGACAAAATGACGCCAGGCATAGTACAAATTGCACAAAGTAGGGGTGCAAATGTCCAAACTTATCAGTAAGATTATCCCAGTGTTTCACTTTCTGCCAGTGCAAGAGGCTGCTAGGGTCTGAGAGGTAGTCTGTTCTTACCAATCAATTTTCTTCAGTCCCCGCTTGGTTTTGTTGTAGCAGCTTTAACCTAGAAGTGTAATTACATTAGTTACAAACATCTCATGTCATCCCATCTCACTGAGATCAGCTCTACCACAATACCTCTGCCAGATTGTACATTGTGTCTCAATTCAAATACTTGTACTGTTAGTAGATGTAATTGGTGACCCCTCCCCGTTACATTGCATAGCTAAGATGGTGACCATTAAGAGTTAGTTGTATTCCACAATTTTGACCATTATGGGTACCTCATCCAAATAATTAGAGCAAAAGTATAACATTTCAGACAAAATAGTTGATTGTCACTAACCATAACCTTTGATAATTGCCTGCTTCTCTTGACTCAACTAGTTCTCTTTCTTTTACAGCTCAGCCTGCTCCCACTCGAGTCGTACGCCAAGCAGACAAGAGGCAAAGGAGTCACATCGAAGCCAAGTCAGGCACAGGATAGCCAGCTCCCACTAATCTGATGTGGTTACAGATCTTTCTGAAGTTTGCAAATTTCTAATGGCAACTACAGCCACCTTACTGCCTCCCTTTTAAGAACTCTATCAGTTGTAGTCCCCGCAACAAGACAGTATGACTATGTCCTAGCCTCTTATTGTTTGCTATTTGGCACGCTGATTAATTCACAATCAGCCTTTCCTTTATCTTTTGTCATCTTCTCCAAATTTACATCAAATTGCACCCAGGTTTACTTAAAGTCTCCCATAAAAGATTTGTGAAGCGTAACAGAACATCTCTGTAGAGTTTCATGAGATATCATCCATATCCAGGTTAAATCTGCCATAAAAATACATACTTGATATGTAAAAAGCGAGTAAAATAGGATTAAATGGACAAAGTTTGCAGTCATTTAACATTTCATTGATTATGTTGTATACTGTGTGTTTAACCATAAAAATGATCCCAATTAACTTATTGTATAGGCACGTTTGTTCTGTTTATGTGTCTGCACATTCACCTAAAATAAAGGTTTTTTGTTCCTCTGTGTGTGTTTGTTCTGGCTGGAGTGCAGTCCTGAGGGATTGGTTGTGTCCACCTCTGTATCGATGCCATCACACTCTCATCTGCATACCTGACAGCACAGACCTTTCTTTCATCTGCCTCTTTGCTTACTCCAGTGCAACCTTTTAAAGCCATTTTCCATTTCCTCATGACTTGCATGTTTTCTTTATTCAGATTTTTTGTTGTCCTGTTGAACTTTTTTTTTTTTTTTTTTTACTGTGCCTTCTCACCCTCTTGTTGTCTTTTTTGTTTCGGGTCAATACTGTGCGTGCTGGGGATTCAGCAGTTGCAGTTTCTAGATAAACACCCTGTTAGCAGGATTATCCCTGTTGTCCTAACAATGTAAACCCAGGATTAGACCTATCTCCAGGGATACATGCACGCATGCTTGTGTGTTTGATTCAGCTTGCCAGCTACAAAAGGCCTCCTGTCAGAATGCATAAGGTATTAGTAGTTGTTGCACTGAAGAATTTTATCATTTTGAAAAGGTCGCAGTGGCTCTGATATTGTTATGAACTGGAGTGCTTTGAGGTGGCTGCTTTGTGACAAGGCAAATAAAAGATAAATAAAATCAGACTACTGATTTATGAAAGAAACCACCAAGTGACTAAAAATAATAAAAAAATCAACACGACCACTTGAGCTCAATGATAAATGTATGTTTTTAGCATTTTTTTTTTAAATTATTACGATAAACATGAATGTATTTTGGCTGAAACTGCGCATTCACATAGTCCCACATGCCACTATTCTGTTTATTTTTGTATTTGTCAACACTGAGCACCCAATACATGGTTTAAGACTTGAGGCTGAGCACACTGCTTTGTTGTATCATATCTTGATAACCAAAACCACACATAGTGGTTTAATGGATTGTTAAATACCAGATTTTGTTTTGGCCAGGTGCAGAAACTTCCTCCTTTTGTGGTTCGTGTGAAATTTCCAGGCAACAGACATCCAAGGAAGTCACTGCTCCTTACCAAAACCTCGATTAGACGCACCCAGAGAGTAGAAACACATTTCATATTTAGAGGCAACCCGCTACCAGTGAAACCCCAGTTCAATAAACAGCTGTACTTTGTTTGCAGGTTAATCCTGTGTTTCTTCCTGTGTAATTCCCATAACGTATTTTATAACTGCCTGTCTTTACTTGTTTATGCTGTATTTTATCCCTATGTCCACTAATGGTGAATGGGTAAATGATAACCAAACTGTTAGTGAAAGACTGGAGGAAGCGCTGAAAACAAATGAAGGCAAGGAAGCAAGTAAAGGAATTGTTAAGAAAGCAGGGTGAGTGCTGTGGTGGAGATGAGGAGGTGCAAGGTCAAAGGTCAGCTCCCCTAGTGATATCTCCTGTGCCAGAGAGGCAGTCACGACCCGGTCAGCAGAGGTTCAGGTGTCAGGGAGACGACTGACTGACAAGGCCAAGCGGGACCTCTCTACAGTCCATCCTGATTGGGCCTTTTATCCTTCCTTCCCTCCCTCTCCCCGTCGCTCCGCACCATGACCCATCTTTCCCTTCGTTCAGACGCTACCCTCTTCACTCTCTCTACTCACTCTCTACCCACAGAACCCTAGCCTGTCATTCTCTCATCTTTCCCCCTTCCTTCTCCCCCACTCACCTTCTTTTTCACCCCTTTAGCTAAACATTACCGCAGATTTTCACTCAGCAGGCCAGGCTGACTGGGGCAGCTCTCTGTGGGACTGCATTTGTCTTCAGTTCACCGACATGCATTCACATTCAGACACACATGCAGTCACTGCATATACAATGTTTGCACAGAGGTTTGCACAGGCAGACGTACACGTAGGAAATGATACACAGTTTTAAAGAAGTAAAACAAATGAGCTCCCACAAATACGGCTCTTGCACACGTGGAATGCCCAAGAAGTTAAAATTGTATAATTAAAGTTAAGATAATCAGGAAATGTAATTGCACTATTCACTATGTCACTATTGCTTGTATTTACATTCACATATTTTTTTACAGTAATTTTGTGCTGTTGGACAGTAAAACCTTTGTTTTGTGAAGTTTAAATATAGAGCGCTCATTTCCTTCTTCTGATGCACCCATCAAATTTTATATACAGGCCTCAGTGAGCTGGGATTTGAGCTACCATTTCAACTGTTCACAACTACTTCCTAATTACAGCAAACGACCAAGATTAAACACAACATATCAAAAAAAAAACCTAAAAACAGGTGATAAATTAAAGGAAAAGCCAATATGAAACACCTCACCAAGATCTGTAACGACTGATTCTCTAAAATCTGGATCTTTACCAGAAGGAAGGAACGTCAGTCTTCTTGAAATATCCCCCCATTGGATGTTTTGATGATGTTAGTAGACGACTCTGCCTACCTCAGACCAAAGTCTCCTGTTAACACTCAGTTTGGCTTGTGGTAAGCTATATAGTACGATTCACATCATTTTCATACTTTTTAAATTATTCAGTGATCCCTCACACTTTAAGGACGGGGAACACTTCCATCAAGATAAAAATGCTTCATGATCAGATAAAAGTGATCACTCAGAACAACTTTGTATTGATTGGAGTGACCCTTTCCGCTAAAGGGATAAGTGGATCCAATCCATGTCAGCAAAATGCGCCCCATAGCATTAAAAAACTGCTGGATACCCTCACTGTAGAGGTCAAGAGTTCAGGTTTTTCCTTTATATGATATAGCGTGTCATAACTGTGGATACTTAAAAGTTATTGACTCCTTCTGACCTGTATTCCAGCCAGAGATGATAGATTATCTGCAACTGACCGCAGGTCTCTGTAATGGTTTCATGTCATCGGCTTCTGGTGATGGACGAACAAACTGCAGCTATTACTTACTGACAAAGAAACTATGATGCCTATTGTTGTCGCACACTGGGAAAGATAATTTATTCAGAGATTGCTTGTGGCAAAATTCTACTCAATAGAACCATCACTATTTAAAGGACAATTTTAGTCTTTGCTAATGGGCCAGCATAAAGTAGATATCACTGTTCTTTCAGTTGTATGATTAGTCCCAGTGTCATGATAGGGAAGTCTGTTTTAATCAAGGACATTTTCATTTATTAAATTATTTAGTTACTTATTTGAGTCAATGAACACCATTACTTTTCCTGTGCCCATTTCAGGGCATAATACAAAGTACAACACTGCAGATCCTAAAACCCAGACACCAGACACGAGCATCAGTGCTGATCAATACGGGTAGTATAGTTTGTTTTTTTTTTAAATAAGATCAAGGAAACTATGGTGTATGTATGGGAAAACTTATTGTAAGTTAAGTTAAATTTGGCAACTATTTTGTATATTTTTAGTTTATTTTTTAGGAAAATATCTTCAATACAGTTTTATTTACCTGCATGAAAATGTTCCTTTTTGATAAAGTATATAGTTAGAGCTGGATCAGGTGACTTTGAACCTTCCCTTAGTTACACTGCAATGCTCCTGGGGGCTTCCCAGGATGTACTGAGTGTTTCTTCTTTCTTCTTTCATTCACTGTGTGTTTATACACCACTTTGCATTTAATCTTCTATTATTAATCTCTGGCTCTCTTCCACAGCATGGTTTTGTCCTGTCTTCCTCCCCTCACCCCCAACTAATCACGACAGATAGCTGCCCATTCCTGAGCCTGGTTCTGCCAGAGTTCTGGTTCTTCCTGCCAAAAGGGAGTTTTTCCTTTCCGCTTGCTCATAGGGCATCATTTTAAATTATTCAGTGATCCCTGAAAGAACAAGGTTAATTTTAGGCAGTCATTTCTGATTGTTGGAGTTTTCTCTGTGTTATTGTAGGGCCTTTACCTTCAGGTGCAGCATCATCTAATATCTAATTCAAAGTGCCATTGGAAATGATTCTTGGTATTAAGTAAGTTCCTAAAGGATTGAATTCGCATATTGAAATTACAATATTGTGGCTGCGTGTTACTTAGAGCCTTTTGAGTTGACTGCAGAATCTATTTGCTGTTAATGGCTGTTAATGACATTAATATGCCAGCAGCTCTATTAAGAGATCATCTTGTTGCAACAATTTTTAACGAAAGGTATGCAATGTCAATCAAGTGATTCAGCAAGCCTCATTAAAGCAAATAATGTATCTCATCTTTTAACTAAAGCCTGTGATGATGGGTTCTGAAACATAGCTGAGTTTTTAACGCTTCAGAAAGATTTCTCTCCAACTTTCTCATGACTTCTGGTGTGGGAACAGGAGTTTATATTGATAACCATTTCACGTCTGCAGAGCTTCACCCTGAGGGTATGAACAAGGTTCTCATCACTCTCTTACCATCTCATCATCGTGGTGACTGGCACGCCGGAGGCCAAGAGACAACTTGACATAAGCACTGGCAGGTATGCGCACACAGACGTACACTCTGGCAGGTGCGGGCTGCAGGAAGGGCTGCCAGTCGTTTCTTCATTGTTGCTTTTCATTAACTTGTCTAATGCAATCAAAGACTGTCAGCAAGAGTGAAAGAAGGAAAGAGAAAGAGAAGACGAGAAGAGAGAAAGAGAGATCGTTTACTTCTTTCCACAGATATGACTGCCTAAAATTAAACTCGTTCTTTCTTTCTGATAACACTGCATCCTGCCTTTGGTTGCTCTTCAACGTCCTCAGGCGTTTTTGCTCAGACAGATGCATCACATACACACAAATATAGAGGTGAGAAATGCTCACGGCAGCATACATGCTATAGTGTCAGCTCATCATAGCATAAGCACACACCTGTAAAGAAAAAGAAGTGTTTTTGAAAAGCAACATTTTTAGCAATGCATTCAGGACTTTTAGTGAAATGCCACAGCTTAATGAAATTAGGACACAAAACATTTACCTCCCTGCATAAACCCGTGGCATATTCCTTTGCTTTTGGGCGGTGCGTCACTCTGTTAAAGGTTAAAGAGAAGATATTTTAATCAGGGACTCTTTACACAACAGCAGCTCAATAAGGTCAACTAGTGTCACAACATTCAGCTTGGTGTGAGGAATGTGTGTAAATACAAGTGTGTGTGTGTGTGGTTGCTTTTCTTTTCTTTCTTTTGCTTGTGGAGTCTTTCCAAATAAGGTCTTTTCAGCCCTTTGGTGCAATCTTTCTTGTTCTATGCATTTTCCCATAAAAATACCATCACTAAATAACTCTAACAAACACACACACACACACATATGCACTCTGAGTCACATGTAAAGCGCTGGTGTCTGATGGGGTGATCCGCCGGCCAATCGGCCGTATTGATTATTGGGCCAGGGAGGCTGGTGGAGCGGCAGCAGTAATTAGGGCTTTTTGGTGTGGATTAGCTGAAAGAAAAGGTCACCCACTCAACATCAGTGGCAGGACCACAACCAGAGAGAGAGGGAGGGGTGGACAGACGAAGGGGACTGTCCCCAAATGTGATGACCATGATTGACAGGGCCATGTACCTACAGATGCAGAGATAGGCTGACAGGCTCATCTAAATTTGGTCATTTTTTCTCTGTCCTTTTGATTTGTGGTGAAAACACTGTTAAAACTGAAGTAATACAAGAGATATGGGGATACAGTACTATTGAGAGTTATACAAAATATCTATAAATAGTATTAATTATAATAATCTCTCTTACAAATTTAATCAGGTTGTTTTCTACAGCAAATAAAGTTCAACCAGTCGGTGTGTATGGACTTTGGGTTTTAAAGAGTTTGGGTTATATTTGCATTGCAAAAAAGCATAGTTCATGTATAAATGGGTGTGGATGGTTGAATGTGGTATGTTGTATCAAGCGCTTTGCTTACTTAAGTAGAGTAGAAAAACCAGTCCATTCACCATTTACCAATTACCACTCTTTGGAAGAGCAGCACTTTACAACAGGCCACAATGTTTGCAAGATAATTTAGCTAAAAAGCACCAAACACCAAAAATACGAGTTAGAACTCCAGTTCAGTGACTCAAATTAGCTATGAAGGCCAGCAGATAGCTTCCTGCCAGAGTGACCCAAGTTGGCACACCTGGGTCAATGCAAACCTGCAGTACAAGTGTGTGATAGAAGACGTTACTTGGAAAAGTAATGCGTGCAGATGAACTGAATGAACTTTCCAACAAGTCACTTTTTATCTATAGCTCAAAATCACAAAAAAACAAATTCACCTTCAAGGGTTTTGCAATTTGTACATTTAAATCTTAAGAGAAGAAATTTCACATAGAAAGCCTGACAACACTAATGAATTGTGTTACATAGTTAATCCCTGAATAGAGTAATTCTTTACATTACTTCTGTGTTACTCACTGCATGAACTGTCACATAATTACCAGTTAACAATATAAACTTTAGGCTGCAGTCCCACACACTGACACTAATCCCTATTGTAATGAGGACACACACATAATCTTTGCCTTGTTGTTTAAGCCTTAATACGAAGTTGCCAGCAAAATTAGTAAAAAATAAATAAAAAGCCTAAAAGGCACTTTACATGAAGATTTTGTGGCCACATGTATGGGTGGAAATGGAATCTACAGTGGTAAAGGCCTGACTCTGTGTTGTGTTTTGCAGTTGGGAATTCTGCTGTGGGCACTTTACTGTAAGACTCTTGTCCGGAGAGCATGACAACTCTTTAGAAGTTGTAGACTGCACTACCATTTCCCCCTCCTTGCCTTCTCTACTCACTATGCAGCAAATTAAAGAACAATATAATGAAATTAATGACATAATTGTTTGCTTAGTAAATGCAATGTGATGACTGAATTGCGTCCGGTAATACGTTGCATTACCAACTTACAATGTAGCATTACTTTGGAACACATTACATCCCCCACTGGTGCAGAATCCATAACTTTCAAATCCAGTTTAAATTATGGAAGAGAACTGATCGTATAAGAGACATAAACTATGCACTGATATGGAAAAAAATATTAATCAGGTGCATGAACGCAGCTTTAAATGTTGCTCAAATTGAACCATATGTGCAGCTTTACGTGTTTTACAAGTAGCAAAGCTTCTTTCTGTTATCTGTGTCTTTAAGACATGCAAGTTGACTTCTCAGTGGTATGGCAGGTCTAAGTGCATCTAAGGAGGTCACGAACCTCTGAGGGTGTGACCTGGACAAACAGGGCTGAGGAGCTGTAACAGCACATGGAATGTCTCTTTTGTTTTTGCTTAGTTTCAGTTTTTGGTAAAAAGGAGGTAAATTTCTCCTGCTGCAGTTGCAGGTAGGAGCGCAGAAAATGAAACAACACAACCCCCCCCCAAAACTTCTTGGCAAAGAATGAAGAAGGGTTTATATAAGAAACATTACACGATAACAGTAAAACCTGTAAAAGCTCAAGAACAGCTCTGTGTTGCTATTTTCATATGCACTGTCTCTTTTCTCTTTGTGATTATCAGCTTTCTGACTGGGTGTAATTTATTATAAAGAACACATTAAACAAAATGTTTTCAGTGTTTTTATCCACATCTACTGGTCTGCTTTTTTAACGTGCTTGCCCCATTATATATGTTCACTGGTACAATGAAGAATCAATTGTTCCTTAAAGGAAAAAAAAAGCTGCTCTGCTCGATGGCATTTTCTGGGTGTCAGCTCCCCTTCTTCTGCTCCACAGCAGCTCAGTGTGAAGCAGCAGCAGCAGCTGTGGTAGATTTAGGAGCTCTGGTTTTGTGCAAAGCTGCAGCACCCCTAGTGGTGGAAACACAGAACAGGTGCTACATTTCTGCAAAACCAACCAGACAGAAGGAGACAACTGCTGACTGAGGGAATTTGTGTTGATAAGTACTGCATTGCATTGCAAGCCTACGTGACTTTTCTGTCTGTCTCATCACACAAAAATATGTGTGTCTTCCTGAGTGTGTGTGCAATGCTGGAGAAAACTCTGTGACACTTTGATATCTGTGCACAGGCTGTTTGTGTTTGACCTTTTTTTCATATATATGAAACAGCGTGCTTGATCTGTAAATGTCAGCGGAGAGCCAGCGGAAGATCTGAAGATGTGTTTTGTTGTGTGACAATAAAGGACACACATAACTGACAGGCAGGAAGCAAACACATGAGGGGCAACAAACCTTGAATTCTATCAGGGTCTAACACAGGCTGCCTTTGTCTTTGAAGTGGATTTGAAGACAGTGAATGTAGCAGATATCTGCCTGTATCTGATGTCGAAATCTGCAAAATCTTTCTGCTAGTGCGGTGTTTTGCTGCAAAATATTATATCTGTGAGCTCACACAACACTGACTATTAAAAATATAATCTCGGATCACAGATGATGATTAAGACTTCATAGAAATGTTGTTTCCACGACAAAGGTATGCAGCCCTGACCTTGTCTGACTGGGTTTAAAAATGTGTTTGGTGGTGGATGTTGACCAGGGCATTAACTGAACCTATATGGTACACGTAGAGGCAGGACAGTCAAGGCCGGCCTATCCGGACATTCTACGGCTCATAGAGTTCACCACAGGGTCAAAAGTGTCACCACATACATCACAGCTGTAGCAGAACGGCACACACAGTTGCCATGGTGATCAGCCATTTTTTTTCTCCCCCTTGCTGTGCTAAGCCAAACAGTGGTGGGTGGCTGCCAAGATACGGAAAAAGGACAAAAAGGATTGTGTGCTCGGCCTTATGTATTTTTCAAAGTGTGTATGCAAAGTAAGTGTGTTTATTTGGCCAGGCGTATTTTCGGTTGCTGTTTGCGTCGCATGTGTGCCTTCCTTGTTTGATCTGACTATCTGTGGTCTCAGCTGTACTCGTCAAGAACGCTGTGCAACAATGGCTAAGGTACCCGTGGTGGGAGCTGCACAGCATGATAAAGCTGGCAAAATGGTGGTGTCAGAAGCTCCATTGAACATAATCAGGCGGTAGTGGATGGGCTCGGCTGTTGGGTTTGGGACCATAAGTCTGGCGATTAAACATGCATGGGGAGAATCCTTCATCACAGGGGCGAAACAAAGCCGCCCTGCCCTTCCCACGTGTTCCAGCATCGCCATTGAAAAAGCCTGTTTCCTTGGCAACCGAACTGGCTCTCTTTGTCACAGGAATGGAGAAGGAGGCAGAGAAGGGAAGGGAGGGGCGTGTGTGTGTGTGTGTGTGTGTGTGTGGGGGGGGGGGGGTGTAGAGCAGGGGCATGACACTCAATGCTGACCTCCACCTGACCTCTAGGTGAAAATGCCATATCGGTTTCCTGGTTTCCTCAAGAGAACATTATGATAGGCTGTTTTTCTTTTTCTTTCTTTTTTTGATTACTTCCATCACCTGAGTCCAGCAAAATTTATGATTTGTTGACCACGAAGACTACTCAGTGTCACGAAAGTCAAAATCTTTCTATTTGAAGTATCATGCAGGGATACAATGGAAAGGGAGCAACAAAACATTCCATGCCAGCAAAAGGAAGGTCATTTACACAGGCTGTCATTACTCCACACTGACAAAGAGTACGGTCTAAATGCTGTTCAAACAAAACCAACATCTTTTCTTCTACTGCCCCCAGTGGCAAAATGTATAACCAGTGAAGGTTGAAGGCAGAAAAAAAAGAGCTGAGTGAAAGAGAAATGACTCATAGTGAGGAAATGGAGGATGCATTTCAGAAAGCATAGTGGTGAGGGTGAAAAACAAGACAATGGCTAGTTAATACAGGCAGCCAGACAAAGAGAGGAAGCGAGAGGAAGCGAGACCAAGTGAGACGCCGCTTTTATGTCGACCCACGACTGTTCCCATAGCAAAGGCTGGTACTCTGGCTCTAATGTTAACCAAGTGTTTCCCTAATGGGCTTAATGACATATGGAGCACAGATTGCAGCAGGAGCCGTTTCACTTTGAAACCGCTGTCGCCTCCCTCAGGGCTTCGCGGGCAGAACATTATGAAGACGTGGAGACTGAGGACACAGGTCACGTCTGGTGAACTTTAATGGTTTTCAAATTATAACTGAAAAGGAGCTTTTCATGAGCTGAAAGATCTTTAAATGTCACTGTAAATGACTCTCAACAGGTGTATTGCTGTTCTTTTCCCGTTGCCGAAACAGCAGAAGTAAAATGTCAAGGATTGCTTCTCAAAAGCGATCATTATCTAAGACGACCCATGATGATGCGTCTCATGCCGTAAATTCTCACCACTGGCCCACATGACATCTCCCCAAGCATCTCCTTGCACCGTATCGCCCGCCATTTTGTTTCAATTTGTTCCCATCACCGATATCTCTTCGTTCTCTCAGCTCCTTTAGTCTGTCCACATCTCACTTGTCGTCTGGCTGTCATCTTCTCGTGGACTGTTACTGATGATATCAGGTTGCTGTTGGCTTTACGATGCTGGAAAGTGGAGCTAATGGGCTTTCAAATGCTTCATTGTGAATGCAACCTGTCAAGAGGGGAGAGATAGGATCAGATTTGATTAGGGGGCGACGGCAACAGAATAAAATGTATTTTAAAAAGCGAGGGAAGTTTGTTTTTCCGCACGGCTGCACGTGAGAGACAAAAGAAAAAAGAAAGTGCATTACGTATATGTACTAATTCCCTGCTGTGAAAAAACCTTATTAGATTTCATGTGTATTTTTAGAAGCCTTTACATCCCTGCTCCCACTCTCCTTTTCAGTTTCTATTTTCTGCATGCGTCTCTCCCCAGCGAAGTAGAGAGTAACACTGCCTCTTTTGGCCGGATGTGGTAAATGTGTTTGTCTCTGGCAGATGAATGATGTCAAACAGACATATTTATATTCATTTAGGACTGAGGAGGAGGAGAACCCATCTGTAACGGATGTGATAGGAACCTCTATGCATGAGCGTGCACATTTAGGGGTGTGTCTATGTGCAAGTGTACGCATGTGCATGTTTGAGCATGGCTTCCAAGGTATCCATCGTTTGTGAAAAATGAATCATGCTTTTGTGTGTGAGCTGAATCTGTGTTTGCGGACTTGTGTGTCTAACAGCTTGTGTGTGTGTGTGTGTGTGTGTGTGTGTGTGTGTGTGTGTGTGTGTGTGTGTGTGTGTGTGTGAGTGTGTACAACATGTGTGTCTGCGCACTTGCGAGGTCATTCCCCGGTCACTTGTTCAGGCTGTGTGATGAATGAAGAGGAGAGGTGCCTGCAAAGCCAGAGAGATTTGGGAGAAACATTGTTCCACGGGGTTAAAAATGGTCTTGTGTTATGCCAGAGGCTGGGGAAACATTACTAAAAAAAATGTAAGACTGCAATTAAAGTGGATGTTCATCATATCCAGCATTTAATATCAATCTTGGCAAAGTAATAAACTAATAAAATATTCATATTAGCCATTTGATTATGCAGATTTGCTCAACGAGAGGTTTTGCAAGTAAACAAAGTATCCAAAATTTGCTCCCACTATATGTCATATGTCCATTGATTCTTTCCTGCAGGAAAATTCAAGTGGAAATGGCTGCGTTTGGTTTGGACAGGAGGCCAGCAGGGTCAAAGACATCTCATTCAACAAGGAAGAATCAGGTTGCAGTAGACAGGAAGTTAGTGAACCAAACAGGAAGGACTTTACACAGAGGAGGCTACTGAAAGCCATCATTGTCTGTTAGCACAGGCCAGCAAGTAGGCCCAAGTATTATTTGTCTGTGTTCGAGATTAAATATCACTATAACTTTTTTTTGTTTGTTTTTGACAATTTTTTTTTATCAAAGTAAAAAAAAAATCACAGTAAAGATATAACAATATTAACACAACGATACTGTAACTAACGCAGTGTGTGTGAGTAGTGGTCATTTGTTTGGAGGCGGTCAGCTGGAATCTGAGGAACTACTGAGGTTAATTTATGCGTGTGTGTGAGGGAGAAAGAGAGAGAGAGACAGAGAGAAAGATAGGCAGCTATTGAGAATGTATGCCTTGGACAGTGTGGTCAGGCAGAAGTGCATTGTGGGATCGATGTCCACACCTTGTCCTAAATTATTCATTCTGTCAGCTGGCCTGTCCACCATCTCTGTGGAAACCGCTGACCAAGAGCTTTACCTCCATCCCTGCGGATTCACCTCTTCATCCCCTCCTCAGCCCTCACTTCCTTTTCTTGCTCTCGCTCGCTCATTAGCTCTTCCCTGACTCGTTCTTCTACAGCATCTTTCACCCTCACTCCTACTTTCAGTCCTTCTTACCCCTCCGCTCTTTTCATCTGTCTCTCTTCTACTCCCATTATTCAGTATATCTGTCTTACTCATTAGTCCTGAACTCCCACTGACTCGGTTTCTATTTTTTTTTCTTTTCCTCTTTCTCACTGCGTGCTGACATTCTCCCCTCTGCTACCCCTGTGTTGCTGACTAAGATTATAATGTGTTGGCTTTGTTAGGATGTTTATGTTTGTGTCTTTGAAGACTGCCCCAGTGGCCTTTTGGAAGACAGCCATAATCCTAGTGCGCGGCCGGTGGTTGTTCTGCGCGCCGTTTGTGTGTGCGTACGTGTGCATGTCCGTACGTCCTCATACATGTGTGCACATGATCAACTCTGAGTGTTCTGTGTGTGCGTGCAAGCATGAGAATGTGAGTCAGTAATTGTGACATGGCTCATACATCATGGCCAGAGCCCGTTTGATTACAAGCGGAGGGGCCCGGTGATTAATCGTTGGATTCAGCTTCCTGGCCCGAATTGTGACACCCGGTCACAGAGCATCTGTACTGACACACCCCCCTACCCTTACTGCCCTGAGCAACTGTATGCCTATACCGCCTACACCTCTCTACAGACAACCACACATACACACAGATAGCCACTGCCTTCATCTCACTTTCTCCCCTGCACTCCATTGCCTTACAGTTTCAATTTTGCCTCTATCAGTTTTGCCTCTTTGCTACTTTAGTTATCATATGTATATCCAGTATATCTCTGTTTTTACCTGAGTTCGTAACATAATTATTAGGCCACAAAGAGGTGTGAAACAACCACAGATGATGTCATAGTACCAAATGATGTTGCTTAGCAACAAGGAGAAGCCCCTCCCCACAAAAATTTGACTAGTGCTCATCCGAAAGACCGCAAACTCAACATTACATTTGCTTAGGTACCTGATATTACACCTGGAAAGTGCCGAAGGGCCAATTATACTACAAGTCAATTTTCTTCTAATGGGACAAAATAATGAAAATCTCTACGAAGGATACGATGACCTTAGTTTCATTTTTAAAAATCTTAATAAACGTGGTAATGTAGCTATCCGAATTAGCACAGAATTAACTACAGAGTACAATTTCTTTATGGCAATGTTTTTTTGTTTGTTTGTTTTTACATTTGGGTGACCCTCTATGGCCTAATCAGACATTAGGTTCATGCAGAGTATACAGTTCATTGTTAATGAAAAAAAGGAGAAAATGAAAATATAACATACAAAAGAAATCAAATTACAACCACTAATGAGCAAAGGATTTCTACACACACAGATGTGAGAAATGTGATAAAGGTGAGAAAACAGAATATGTGTGAATGTAAGACATGCAGGATTAAAGTCAGGAGGAAACAAAGGAAGAGAAACTGTGTGTGTGATCAAGCAAGCTAGTAGGAAACAGAGACAGTGTGTGTGTGTGTGTGTGTGTGTGTGTGTGTGTGTGTGTGTGTGTGTGTGTGTGTTTGTCTGTTCCCCTGGCTCTCACCTCCATGCGGTATCAGGATGAGGAATGGTCCTGCCAGCGATCAGCCCAGGCCTGGACCAAAGCTCTGCACAAGGATTCCCTGCTGAAACCATTAGTCTGGGCATTAAACACCATTAGAGCACACAAGCGTGCACGTGCACACACATTCATGTATGCCTGACTTCAAAGGACATTACACTGACTTACGTTAATTTTCTCGAGACTTACTCAAACGCTAACCACAATATTGCTTACCTCTACCATACCATAACCATTGCCAGTTGCCTAAATTTAACCTTAAAAAAATGTTGTCTACTTAAAACTGATTTATGGGGACACCATAAGGACACAAGTCCGCGTAATATCACTATGTAAACACATTTAGGTCCCCACAATATAAGTTATACCTGGCGACTCACTACACCTTGACACAAACACAGGCAGACACACTCTAGAAAAGACGAAGAATCAGTGCTAGAGGACTGCTTCAACCTGGGTGTACAAGAAAGCAGGAAGGAAAGAATAACAAAGAAAGGATGGAAGATGTGGGAGAGCATTGAAAATTCACTTTTACTTTAATGTCTCATTTTTCATTCTATCATCTTCTCTATTTGCCTTTTCTAATGCATAATTAATTAACAACAAGTGGAGAAATTAATTTCCTGGAGGGCTTTTTTATTTTATTTTGGATAGGCTTACCTCATTGCTCCCTCACACCGCTCCCATCTGCATGTATTACCGGTCTTGTGTGTGTTTCTGCACTGTCTTGTTGCATACTGGAGCGTGCGTGCGTGTCCTCAGTGATCCAGGTGTAATTGGGTTAGTGACAACCAGGACAATGTGACACCTGCAGGTCTCAGCTGTGCCTCTCCCTGCTGAACTGGCCTGGAGTCAGCTGGAGCTTTGTCATCTGGACTGGACTCCGCTAAAAATGGCCATTCTGGGACTGATCCCAGGTTAGAGGCTCGGCTGAGCACAACACACATATCAGTCTAAATCCCTAAGCTTTTGTCTTTTTAGCCTGACATGAAGCCCCAGTGAAGGACAGCAAAAGAGATTATGTGACGTCCATCCTAGGGTATTCAGAAATGGTGGCAAACAAATCTCTTAAGAAAAAAAACCCATTGTGGCAGTTTCGGTTATTTTCCTTTTCAGAGTAACTCCTAAAATAATAAAGTGGAGCAGCTAGAAAAATAGGCTGCATAAATATAGTTTGGGATTCAGCACTTAGTTTGGTAAGTCTGACAAACTGAGCAGGGGCAGCACAATTGTCACTTTTAAAATAAATATTTGGTTTTACATAATTTCCTTAGAGATTAACCAAGTATTCTGATTCTGATTATTTGGTTTTAAATAATATAAATATATATCTGATTTAATCAAATGTAAACCAAATGTATATGAATAATATACTGTAACAAAAAAAGAAAAGGTTGAGAAATGCAACATTTCAAGGCAAAATTCAAAGCTTTTTGAGACATTTTGACTTTTGACAGTTTTTGTCAACTTTACAATAGTTCTGGCAACTTTAATTTTCTTTTTCAACAAAATACAATATCTCAGTGAGGAATTTTAAACCATAAAAGTTTTAGTTTGGCACTGATTTTTATGCCCTTTCTGACCCAACCTTCCCATTTATCTTGGCTTGGGAATGGCAGTGGGAGTACGCCTGTGATCCCCTTTGTGCACAATGCAGGGTTTTTTATTTCCTTCTAGTTGTGAACTTGGGCCTTTTAATGTGTAGAGCAAACATGCTACTCCTGACATTACTGAAACGCTTTAAATGTTCAAGGATATTTATGTTGCTATAATTGTGCCTATATGGAATACTGAATAAATAAACTAAGAGGACACAGCTGAAACTTAACCAAAATATTATGTGTTTCCATAGTGTAGGGGTTAGCACAATCACCTCAAAAGTGAAAGGTCCCTGTTTGCAGCTGGGAGGCTTCTAAGGGGTGGGGGAGATAAATGGGAGGGCAGATTGATCTGCTGCAGGAAATACGGGAGGAGCCAAAAGTTGCAACTGTAAAGTTTTGTGTTACTGATGCTAGAAGTTCTTTTGTTCACTTAACAGGAATTTCAGTGTCTTTTGAAAGTAGAAATACATTATGAGCTTAGCCCAGTGCAATTTATCTAGCAGCATTTGTAAGAGAAAGAAATCAACTTATGTCAACTGATCTTTCTCATACTTCATGTTTGCGAAAAGAACTATCACTTCTTTATTGTTCACTAAGATAATTTATGAGCCCCAAAGGTAAGTTTAAAAAAAGAAAAAAGATGTTGAATCTTGTTGCCATGATTTCTTTTTATGTTATTTGTTTTGTTTTGCTTTCTTTCCAGAGTGGAAAAAGGATTTACTAAGAAAACTACCAGTATGATGTGTTGCATGCATTGTAACAGTCATCAAGAGACAATTGTTGTTGTTTTTGTGTAGGCAAAAATGGAGAAAATCAGCAAATCGTGCTGATGATTGTGAGGTCCGCTGAGCCACTGGTGGGAAAAAATGCTGGAAATGACACAAGTGAAATTGACCAATTTCTGTGCAGTTTTGGGTTTTTTTGTAACTGCTATTTTTTTCTAAACTTGTTGATTCAGAGAGAACTGAAAGTAATGCATCCTTATGCAGGAGAACACAGTGGACAATTAATTTTTTGTCTTCTTATCGTGTATGTACTGTACGTCCCATTCTTGTGAAACATATCTCTCTCTTTCTTTGAATTTGGAAAAAATGTTACTTGGACTTGAGCACGAACTGGTTACATCTTAGCAGTAAAACGTCAAAGGTCAAGTATCTCATGTCTGCCCTTTTCTTGTGAATCATTACACTTGGCGCAAAAGTCCAGTTAGACTCGAGGGTGACCTGCTAATAATTTAGCAGCCAAAAGTCAATGTTGTGACCTCTGAGAGTATTTATAGGGTCTTAACTCGTGGATTTACATGTGAATTATAGCAAAATTTTATAAGAATGTCTTAAGATAAAATGATGAAGTGATTACATTTTTTATCCGAGGAGACTGAACTTGCTGTTGGAAGGCATTCAACTACAAAGTGCTACTTCTACTTTATTTGTAGATTAAAATGATGATTATGAGCTTAGCCCAGTGCAATTTATCTAGCAGCATTTGTGGGAGAAAGAAATCAACTTATGTCAACTGATCTTTCTCATACTTCATGTTTGCGAAAAGAACTATCACTTCTTTATTGTTCACTAAGATAATTTATGAGCCCCGAAGGTAAGTTTAAAAAAAGAAAAAAGATGTTCAGGGTTTGCATAAAAATCACAGAGGAACAGCATCGCTGTATGCTTTTCTCTGAAAGGCACCTTGTGTATCACATAGACATGCAGCAAATCGTCACTGGTCTGTGACAGTTTCCCGGATGCCCTCTTCCTCTCATCAGGCAGAACTTGTGATCACAGACTGATATCATCACGCCAACGTCTCCTTGTCACATCCGATTTCTGCTGCTCATGTCTGAAAACTGTCTCTCTAGGCCATAGTGGCGGCAGACCATGCTAACCAGCGCGACGCCATTGGAAGCTAATAAATCATCTGTGGTTTTATTTCAGATTTATTTGGACCGTAATGAAGACGCGACGGGCCCCGGGCTGTAACCGACAGCGACAGGGTGACACTGATGAATGGCTGAAGGTGCGTTCTCTACAGTTGGAAGGAGAGCGAGGACTGTCAGGCTGCCACAGTGCGCTGTGTGTGCGTTTAATCAGTCACACAGATCTGCTAGATCACACAGTGGGAGCATAAATAGCATTACCATCTAATATGTAATTACTACTCTTCACAAAAAAAAACATGTGGATACAAGCACCAGCTTCCCCATCAGCTTTGTTATCATTATCACCATCATAATCATTATTACTGGAAAAGTGGCTACAGTCTTAACCACTCACTTCATCAAAATCATTACTGTATTTATAATCATCATTACAGTCAATATCCACGTCATCCTACACATTTACGACATGATCCTTGTCACCTCATTATCCACATTTTATTAACACAAAACACCGCGGACAACAACTATCACTGTAGCATCGCTGTTCTGCTGAATGTGCTTTTGAACGTTTCCATTGTTACCACGCCATCATTAACATTACAACCACAGGTATATATATCCTTCTATTCATCATTAAATTCATCACTTTTGTCATTATTATCATTTTATCAAAATCACAATTACAATGATCAAACTACATATTAAACTATATATTAAAATCACAGTTCCAATAGATTCTGCAATCCATTGCAATCTCTCACTTAGCGTTTCTTTTATTTGTTAAAAAAACAATAATGGCTTTTGATAAACCGGCTTTACTTTCTGTGTTCACAGAAATCTTCATTAAGATAAAACTTTGGTAAACAAACAGGTGCTTCATTGAAATATAGCTACAATTTGGTTTGATCCATATCCAAATAGACTCTCCCCTGAACCTTTAATAACTTTCTAGGCATTGCTGTCTAAAACAACTACAGCATTTAGTCCTTTCTGTCCTGGTGACATGTTAAGTAGCTGCGACTACTATACCCAATATTCTACCTCAGTTACAAATGTTAGAGGGACGAAACAAAATTTTGCTTCTGGACCAGGACTTTGGTTTAACATATTTTCTCACTGCTCTTTATACCTTCACCACCTACTGAATTGCCCAAGATTCCAGGAGTAATATTCATTTTTTCACCAAGACTGTTAATTGATGATAAACAGACTGTCTGTATATTAGCTGAATACTGGTACAAGACATTAGCTACTTCAGCGAAAAGCCAAAGATGCAGACTGTGAACACTGAAGTTTCACGTAATTGTGGCAAGAAAGAAAAGAAGAAATCGAGTTGAAAGATTTTAAATCTGATAACGACACACAAGGGCTAAAGATGACAGAGCCGAGAGAGGTGAAAACACTTACATTTGTTTATTTTTAAGGTTTGGCAGTTTTTATAGAATTCAGCTATGGTGCCATAGTTTTTCATTACGCGCAGCATTTTCACTTTCATGCAGTTCTTCATAGCAATGGTGCAAAACTTCTTATGTGTCAACTATCTGATAACAATCTTGTCTCTTCCACGAATGAAATGATCCAAAAACATTAACAAAGTAACTGTCATCCACATTGTCTTCAACGTTTTATCAATATTATCATCGTTATCATCATCGTCATCGTCATTACTACAAGCAAAATTGAAAATCATTACATTTAACTTAATCATCCCTGTCGTCACCATTGTCAAACATCCGACTTCTTCTCCTCTTCGTGCTGTATGCATTCTCTCTCCAGTGCTGTACTCTGTTACACTGGCTCTGTGTTTGAATAGCATGCTTTCCGTGTGTCATCACAGTCAGCCAAGGACAAATCGACTGAGCCAACTCAATGCTTCAAGCCTGGCAGCTTCCAGTCATCTTGTCAATCAGTGAATCCATACGAAGCTTGTCTCAGCCTGGCCTGACAGAGTATGGCACAGCAGTTTGTGAAGAGCATTGAAAGCTACATATACATCATACACAACACTGTGGCAGCAATTTGACAGCAAGTTTGACTAACTTCTCACCAAACTGGGGAAGCTACTGTGGAAAACATATGAAGCTGGGATTTACTGGAAGTAAATCTGCAAAATGAAAATTTGACTTCCAGGAATATTTCATCAAGGACCTTTTTTGAGTAGAAAATATATGTCACACAAACATCTGAAAGTTGGCTTAGTTTTGTTTTAGTTTAGTTTTGTTCCTTTCTCTTTTTCCCCATCAAATTTCTGAAGCCACAACTGCCCGTACCTGCTCCAGTTTTTTGCTTTTGTACTGACATCTTTCTTAAAAGGTGCACAATACATTCACCAAGACACTGACATTAATGGCTTCAATCAACCCGTTTTAGTTGGATGACCCTAACCCTGAAAAGGGACTTTCTCACCAGATACCAGAATGTTATGGGTCAACATTGCTCAGTTAAATATTTGAAACCCTATTATTCCATAATAAAAGTCATTAGTCCATTTTTCAAATCCAAACCATGTTAAAAAGTCTTTAGCCTCCCCTCAATCATATTTTTAAATGATCTTGAGAAGTAATTCTCCAGGCTTTCTGGAGGCCTTTAAAAGTTTTTCTTGGCTGCATTTTCACTAACTGTCCTTGTACGTTGTAAACTTTTCAGAGGAATATTTTTTGTTTGTTTAACCACCTAAGACTGACCTATGACTCATTCAGGCACCTAACTGAAGGTAAGAGATGAACCAGTGTTGTGTTTACACATAACAGATAACTTAGCAAAGAACTTTGTATATGTAGGTACTTTGCTACTAGCAGCCTGTCACAAAAAACATAATTTTGTTTCCATTTCAGTTTCAGCTTGTGAAAAAGGCCAAACACAACACAGTCTGATACAAGGTGATTCCCACCATGGTATTAGCAGAAAACCTAACATATCTGGACATGCTGAGGAGTGTATCCTTAAAAAAATTGAAAAAAACAAAAAGTGGCAGACAAAGAAGAAGTGACAGGCCTAAAAATCTACACCAGATAAAGTAATTAATGCTGAAAGTCATGTCCTTAAGAAAGAGGGAAAAATTGAGTCAAGACCTTTTGACCCTTTAGTTGGTCTAGCTTCTGTTCACTGCACATCACAAGCAGTTCACTAATGTATGAGGTATGCAAAATTACACAGGAACAGCAACAGATCTCATAGAGTGATGAATCCAACTTAAAATTTATGTATCGAATTGACAGAAGCAGAGCAGAGCGTGTCTGCCACCCTCTATAACGGTGGAGGTTCTGTCATGGTTTGGAACTGCATTTCACCCAATCGAGGTGGGGATGTTGTCAGAATTATGAATGCAGAAAAGACGTTTTGATCCACCACGCAATACCATCTGGAAAGTGTTGAGGCTTAATTTTTCAGCATGACAATGATCACAAACACACTGCCAATGTGTTAAAAGCATACATGGAGAGAAAAACATACAATGGAACGCTATCGGTCAAGGATTAGCCTCCTTGGAGCCTGGAACTCAAGATTTCTAAAGCAGTGTAGGATCATCCTGACCAAGAACAGACAAAAAAGGCAGCCAACATTCAAACAAGAGCTTTACATGTCCTTCCAAAGGTCTGGAGAGCTACTCCTGAGGACTATTAAAAGAAATTCCAAGAAAGCTTGAGAGATCAGACTGTAATGAAGAATAAATGTAATACCAAATATTGACTTTTAAACTCGTTAGAATTCCATAAACAATGGTTTTGCTCTATATATTGTAGTTCCATATATGTTTACACATTTGCACCTGTTTCCCATTTTCCTAGCAAATTACAAAAAATTGAGGGTCGGCCCAAGACTTTTGCACAGTACTCTCCATCTAATGACCGAAATCACTGTTGAGAAAACAGAGACTAAAAAAGGTTTTTCATGTTTAAGACAAAGATGATTTCCACATGAAGCAACACCTGCTTTTTCTCTCTGTTTTGGTCTTCCATCAACACCGAGCATGTGTTTTTCACACTTGAAAGTGGAGCTTTTTAAAAACACAAAAAAAGCCAAAACCACTAGCTTTGCAGCTGACAGCGAATTAGCCAAACTGAACTGTTGGGAAAAAATTATGTCTGTCTGTTCAGACATAGACGGAGCGTAGAGACGAAAAAAGGACAGCTTCCTGTTGAATCTGTCTCGCTCTTACTCCCGGCACTCCTTACACAGCTATCAACATTTCCTCAAACTGTGTGCAGCTTTTCAGAAAAAAATGACAAACAACAAACAAGAACCAGCTCTGCATGCTACCTTCAAAGCGCTTTGACTGGTTTTGCCCCTGGCACAGTTTATCCTCACTCCTGGCAGGAAACGCTTCTGCAACCGCAAAAACACTCTGGACGAAAAAACAGCATTTGTATTTCTCCAGGAATTTATGTGCTAAGAAGGTGGTGTTTCATGGTGGCACATGGGAGCAATTATTTAATTTAAATGCCAGTGTCAGTTAAATGCTAGATTGTATTCAAGACTTCTTTCACAGCTGCCATCATATTATGTCACAGTAGAAAAATAGCAAATGTAAATAATTGCATTAATTATTGCTGCATTAAATTGAGATTTTTCAGCTACTGTCACGCTGTCATGGCTTACTGGGATACTTAAAGAGAAGCAGAATTTGCACAATTTACAACTCAAATGTATCCCAGCTCATCTTATTGTGCAGCTTGTCAGTTCTTTAACTGTCTAGAACAAGCTTAGCTGTCCTCGCTGTAAAAGCGACCCTCATGCTTACAGCCTCAGAAGAACCCCTCTGATTGCCTGTCCCTCCCAAAGAGAAGGCTTGAACAACTGTTGAATAGCGCTCCTGTTCTCACATAAAGATCTGTGTGTCTGTGATGATCATATTCTAAGCCAGGAGTGTCAAACATGAGGTTCGAGGCCCAGAATCAGCCTGTCAAAGACTCTAAACCGGCCCACTGGAAGGCTTTGGAAAATAAAAAGGAGGGCATACATTTTGGACTTTTAATTGTATTTTTATACATTTTGCAGCTTTTCCTGCTGATAAAGTCCTGGCCATTCATGCTACACCAAAGTAATAAAGTAAAAGATAAACAATTATGACTGATTTCTTTTGGGGTTTTTTTACAGTGGGTCCACAGTAAAACGTCGAAGGTTCGTTGACAAAATTTTGCCTTTTTCGTATTCTGTAACTGCTTGCAAAAGGTTGTCATCATAGCACGTAAGTCACATCTGCTTCTCTCCAATGTGTGGTACCTCAAGGCTCTGTCTGTGGACCAGTTCTCTTTTCATATTAATATTGCTATAAAAGTTATTGTACTAACCCTTCTCTTTGTTATCAAAGAGCCAATAGTCAAAACTATTTACATTAGTGAAAATGTTGGTCATGTTTAAGCATACACTGTTGTAATATTAAATAAATGATAGGATTTGTGAAGAGTAACACTAAAACTCCAACACAAAACAGAGCTAAAACTTTAAATCTGCTGCACTTTTATGTCTGGCATCAAAAGGGTCCTTTAAAAAAAAACACTTTGAAATTCATTCAGGTCCTTTGATTGAAATCTTTTTTGTTATGGCATATGTTTTTTTGCACGTGCACTGCACACTCTTCATCCTTCCACCTCTCTAATTAATGCTGTACACCCATGGTGAGACGAAGTGGGCACATTTGGTGTCTCTGGCTGGCAACCACCATGACTGATAAAATAAACAGATAAAATACTCAGGGCTGGCACCATCTCTGTCCTTCCATCTTCATCCCATCCTCTCACACACTCTGTTACGCTCCTTCACTCTGCCTCACCACTCTCCTTCTGCTCCTCCACAAAGTTGTCACTCACTAGCTGCAGAAAGGTTTATCACATCTCTTATCCAGTTATCTAACCTCTCTTTCACTCCTCTTCCTCACCCTTTTTCATTTTCTTATTTCATACCCACACTCCTTCTGGCTCTAAATGAAAAGTTGTACTGTGTTTTCTATATTTGCTGCACAGTTTAACAAGGTATTAGCATACCCTGTGGGCCTAAATTTTAGTTTTCATATGGGTGACAAACATGCTATCATACACACATAGCAAAAGCACACACACACACACACACACACACACACACACACACACACACACACACACACACACACAAACACCTATAGGTGCGCAGAGCCAGTTAATTAGAGCTTGAAGCCCTTCTCTCCTAATGAACCTGAGGGTAATTAAAGAGCCCCAGGACACGGGTGTGTCTGCGAGCTGGTTCTAATTAAGCCCCAGCGAGCTGATTTAGCTAATTAGCTAAAGGCTCGATGTCGAACACCAAAGCATTCCAGCTCCAGCATAACACAGGAACTTACAATGCTCCCACATCGTCCCTGGCAACACTTTCATTTCCTGCGGCATTAATCATCGGAGTTACAACTGTCACCATAGTGACTGCCATGTAAGAATGAGTAGAGGAACAGGCTGCAACCCTCAGGGTGAGAGGTGTGAGTTAGCAGCCGGCAGGTATGGCAGGGAGGGACTGGAAACATGTGCCACGGTTTTTCTGAAGAACGTGGAAAGTATGCGACAAAAACATGATTATTATCCAACAGCTAGTAATAAAACAAGGTGAACGCATAACTCAAGCTAATTGGCTCAAAAGAAAGCAAGGATGTTGTTCTTTTTGTTGCACTAGTGAATATGACTTTTATGCGAGCTAAACAGGAAAACAAAGGCAAACTGTAAAATTATCATTCTGTCATATGTTAAGAATCCAACGATATGAATGAGGTGTCAGTGGCTGAAAGATGGTTAATGTCCTCGTTGAGGTTTTTGTGTTTTTTATTTCACTTGCAGTTTGATTCGATTTACGATACAAAAAAAGCCACAGAAAAAAACTCTCAATGGTCCTACTATGTTCACATGTGATCCCAAGAAGACCTCACTACATGTTCGTAGGTAACAAGATGGTAAAGAAATGAAAGACATTGTCAACTCATGGAAACTTTGACATGCAGATGAGCTAGGAATCAAACCACCAACCCACAATGCTCTACCTCCCCAGTGTATTTTACATGCTAAAATCTTAAAAGTGTGTTTTTTTTCTTTTGCTATTTAAAGGTGTTTTTTTTAATATTTAATAGCTAATTAGTCAACTTGTTTTTTTTCAACAACTATATTTAAAAATTAAGTTTCACTTTATTTAATTTTATGTCTACTGTTAAATGTACAGTTACTCTAGCAGAGCCCATTCTCAATCCCAGCTCATCAAATACTACCCATTAATTAAAGTTGTCTTTGGTGTCAGTGCCAAGATGCATTGGTTACCGGTTGGTCGCGGCACCAATGCCAGAGGGGACTTTGTGCATATCTCTCAGATGCTAGGAGCAGTTTTGGATGCTCTGGAATGAGACCATATCCCTCACAGGGGTGTAATACTGTTTTATAACTAGCAGTTTTAAGGAAAAGAAGCACAAAAATATTATGAGAGAGAGACATTAAAATGGTTATTTTTATCACAAGGTATGATTTTCAAGCTATTTGAAAGTTCTAAAACTTGTAAGAATGAAGACAAATAGACTTTTTTTTAACTAGTGTCATCCGAGGCATCCTCGTTTCCATCTCTCCCTCTTCCCCTCTCTCCAGCTTGTGTCACCAATAACTCAGCTTCCAACTTCATAGCTGGAGCGCATCTGATCCCTATTCATTTCCACGGGAGAGAGAGCGAGCTGGTGTTGGCCACTAAGGCCCTGATCAATCATGATCTAGAATGACAGCTTGTTTTAGAGATGGAGGAATGGATGCAGAGAGTTAGAGAGAGAGCGAGAGAGAGTAGGGATTTTAAGATATTCAGACATGGATATTTCTCTTTCTGAAACGTGTGTGATTTGTCGACATAACCAGATATGATCAGAAAACGGTCAGAGGATAAAGAGTTAGAGGAGGGGGAAATGGAAAAAGAACATCCCCGGCCCTGTTGGTTATTAAGAGATTAAATCCCGTCTCTGACAGACTTGTCAGTGCAGAAGACAGAATCGAGCACGGCCGGTAATTTGACTAGTTCCCTATCTCCTCTGCGCTCACTTGGCCGATGACAGCCAGGCGACAGAGCGTTGAATATGCAAGCTGTCTCTCCCTCTATCCCTCTACCATCTAATAGCTGTGAACCCTGTCAGGGCTACCTTAAATGGACACACACACATGCCCTCACAAAACACATACAGCCTTGTGAAATGGTACAATTTCACCCATTTGCATTTTCACAAAGCGGCGTTGACCTCCAAGGATATTGACAGATGAAGACTTGCAGATTCAGCTCCCTCACATGTGTGCTAGCGAGACGAATTCTCGCCACTAACGTCTAGCGTAAACTCCAGTTTTGCATTCCTCCATGCATTCCTCCTCAATAAGTGAGTGTGCGTATGTGCGTGTGTGCATGAAAATCCACTGACACCTCCTTTTATCCTGATGTGCAGATACTTCCAGCACACCCACAGTGAATTCACTCAGGCCAGGTGTTATTTTAGCACTCACTTTCCGGAAGATGAACGAGGGACGTTTTCCTCCTCCTCTTCTCATCTCACACTTTCAAATCCCTTGTTCTGTCTTTCCCCCACTCAGTCCCATCCCTCCATTTGGAAAAGCCTGACCCAGTATTACGGTGACATTATGGGGCCACTTACCGCCCTGCTAAAATAAACCCTTGTGAAGGAGGCGTGTGACAGAACGAGGTTACAGCACGCCGTCGCGCAAATTAATCAAACAAATAAACGAGGAATTTAGACTTAAACAGGGAAGATCTCCCCCTTCCTCTCTTGTCTCTTCTCTTGTCTTGCAGCTCCCGTGTTTGCCCTCTCTGGGACACAGACGCTTTCAGACAAAAAGCACACACAAAAGTCCAATTATGCATGTACAAAAGCATTAGTGCAAAGATAGCAGCTACCTGCACAGTCATATGGCAAAGTCCATCAAACTCAGACCTGCTTTGAGATTCAGCCACTGACTTTTTATTTTGTGACACTGTGAATAGTTCCAAAGCTTTAACTTCTTCACAGTGAGAAAGTCTATTTTTTTTCCCTCTGGACCAGATGTCTCCTGGAACTCGAGTAATGAAAAGTAAAGCTTTAAACCATGAAATACATGACATAATTTAAATATTTATATCCAAATATTAGTCAAGCAACCTGTTTCCCATTAAACTTCACACAGTTCGAAGCCTACTCTTTCAGCAGTACCAGCTACAGCTTTGAAATTGTAGTGTGACTAATGAACTTGCTGTTCACCCTGTATTCTGCTCATTGCTGCTCCGATTTTTTTTCTTCACTAATGGAGGCATGGATCTCTTCAACTAGCTAACAAGTCCATTAACTGGTGTTAATGAAAATGTTAGCTAGTTGACAAGAACATAAACAACAACATCAGAAAGCATCAACATCATGAAATTGTCATTTGAACTTCTGAGCTTCTTTCAAACCCAACTTACTTTACTGAAATTTTTCAAAAGGATGTTTAGAGGAAAAGCATGCAGACACTGCAATAGTCTACACTCTACAATACCCATGTGTCTATATGTGTCTGTAGGAGACGTAATTTTTGTTTTGTCTTCACTTTATTATTTGTTCACCTGCTCTCCCCAGTAGGACTTTTTCTGCTATTTCTTGTTATTTTTCTATAATTCAAGCAAATAACCATCTACAGTTGGCATTAGTGGTAAATTTTTCCTCTGTGATTAAACATTGAATGAGTGCATATAGACAGTGGATCATGAACTCCCTCAGCAATAAAACTGGTCCATGAAGACTGTTAAGTACGATTAAGTTTTTGTTTTAGGAAGGACATTTTTAGAGCACCTATGTCTATTATGTTTTTATATTGGAGCCCAAAATTGTTCTCAAAGTTCTCTGGTTAAAGATGTCTGTCTTCTTGGAAGACCAAATTGCAAGCACTTAATAAGGGTGGTATTTAATGTTTTTTTTTTTCTTTTCTTTTTTTTAAATAATTTCCAATGCACTCTCCCATTTTCCAGTCATGGAGCAATTTTCTCACTGCAGTCAGGAATGCAAACTACCATCCAGCTTTTAGTGGCAAACATTTGCTCCAGCCAGCTCGCTTCCTTTCAGGTTTCCTCTCTGAACTGGATTATGCTGTGAGCATTTATGCTGCCTACAAAATGACACGTGATTCTTTTTGTGTGTGTGTGTCTGTTTGTCGCTGTTAGTTGGTTTTATTTACGTATTTATCCTATTTTGCTTTGTGGTGCAGCTTTTATTCACCATTAACTATCAGGTAGAAAGCTAAAAGGACTCTTTTGTCAGTTTCTCATTTTTGTTATTCATATGAAACAAAGAATAAAAATCATCGTCATTTACTTTTGAAAATCCCAAAATACACAGACCTGGAACAAGGAGGGAAAAAGTGGATTTTTTTTTCCGTTTAAACATCATCAGGTTCACGTAAACATTTAGTCCCTGTCATCTCTCAGCAATTTCAGATTGCACCCAGTGTTAAATGCTAGTTACCATAGAGATGGCTTTGAGGCCCATTCTGCATGCAGGCGGCATCTTGATTAATCTTGACGATGACAGTGCGACTCTTGATGGGGACAGCTCCACATTGATCCATAATGAAGCCATTGAGCCGCATGACGAATGGAGGGGAAGGAAATTTGTGAGCCCGTGATTAATGAAATAATTAATTAAGTAATTGGGCTGAATTAATTATTTATTTCTCAATCCTTGAAGTCGGAGAAAAGTTTGATTACATTTTGAAATTGGGGGCCGAGGAAGTGGGGGGGGGGGGGGGGGGTGTCGGTGATGAGGTGAGCTGTGTTTTCATTCTCAGTCAGTGCGAACTGGAGCAGGCATCCCAGTACGAGTGAGAAATTATCTCTCATCCAGATCATATAAACTGATAATTTACTTCTTTTTGGCACATTTCATGGAAGCTTTTTCCAGTCACAGAAAGAAAATCTCTCCATGTGATGAAATGAAAGTGCGGGATGATTTGTTATTTAGATGATCAGATTTATGACCATCTGGGTGGCATGTCTAAGAGCTCTAAGAGAACCAAACACAATTGTTTCTGTTTTTCATTTTGTTAATAACAATATAGATGATTAACTATCTTAATGGCGAGTTAAGCCTGTGATCCTATTCCCACATATGACTCCCAGAACATCTGGGAATTTAAACATTTCTGATTCCACATTGTCCTATCCATCTGCTGCCTTCTGTAAAGAGGGTGTGTGGGAGGTTTCCTGGACCTGCTGGAAGGAATGGGAGCTTGTCCAGGTAAAACATGCAGCAATTTTGGATTTTCTCTCACAAAGCTGTCACCCTTCACAAGCTCCTGCATATGTTATACGGAAAACCTGTTCAGACTTCCCATAACTTTACAGAAAGAATAATATGTTGGTTCTTTTTGGCCAGCTTTTTAAGCAAAACCTTAAATTTGTAGTTATTGGAAATCACTGGAGATCATTCTGCTAATGATGTATAGCACTCGCGAACATGTCTGCAAATCCCAGTCCGAGGTCTCCTGCTACATATCATCACTTTATCTAGGTCTGCTGAAACACTAATAAAATAAGTCACAACCTTTTATTTCTTTGTGTGTTTTTTTCACCACCATACTTACACCTGGGAGCTACAGGCTGCCATAACAGTATTTCACAACTGGCCATTATTGTGGCAGAAATAACACAGAGTCACTGTCTCCCATTTCTGCAGACAGTGTGCAAGAGTTAAAACATTTTCCTGTGAAATCAGTAGCTGTTAAAATCGCTCCAGTCTGTCTTCTGTCTGTCGCTGTGTTGACTTTTGGACCTAATTAGTGCAAACTGGATCACATCAAAATACACAACGTCAAGGACAAGTTACATAAACTAATGTACAAAATAACTACTGCCACTCCAAAACATTGATACCAGAAGATTCTGCACAGTGGAAACATGTCCACACCTAAATGCCTCAGTGTTACATTTGACCAGGCTTCTAATTTTGATAAACATATTTATAGCCCTGAGCAATCCTGTGTTTTTTAACTAAAAAATCTAGAAGCCCAGTAGCTGCGAAGATTTACTAAGTCCTCTAACTGGTCTCGTGTGACGCTTATTTTTTCATCTTTGCACTGCACTGGCTCCAGATGAAGTTCAGACTTCAGTTTAAGATTCTGGTGATCACTTTCAGAGCTCTCCACGGTCAAATGCCTGCTTACTTTAGCAAACTCCTGCATTCACGTATACCATGCAGGTCATTGAGATCTTCTGATCACACCTGTTGGTGGTTCCTCATTCAAGACTAAAAACTAAAGTAGGCATTAAAGGTTGTGTTGCTCCTAAAACTATGGAAACACTGCATTTGCATTTTGAGATCTGAGCACTCCACTTAAAGTAACAAAAATCAACTCAAGACTGATTTGAATAGGCTTGCTTTGAACTAGTGGATATTATTGTTTTGATTTATTATTTGTATTTTTATTTGTTGATTATTGTTGTCAAGCACTTAGAAAAGTGCTATATAAATACATTTTACTTGCATGCAGTTCATATTCAGATTCTGCTTTTCATTGCATTATCTTTGCACTGCAGTTACACAACAATTAACATTAGGAATTATGCAAAATAAACTCTGATTATCTTCAGGCATCTTGAACACCTGGTTAAAGTTTGGGAAACACTTACAATAAACAAATTAGTGAAAGGAAATGGAATTCAAACTCCTACGGGAAAGTGAGACTTGTTGGATACTCACCTTAATATTTTATACTTACTACATGAAGGCACACTGCCTTCCAATACTAATAAACGTCTTGTAGTGGGAAAGGAAATCAAAGAAAGTAGTGGTATGCCACATTTGTGTTTGATGATGAATGTGCAGAATCCACTGAATGCGTAACTTTTAAATTAGTCTTTTAAAAGGTTAAGAGTTGTAAACACATCATATAATGTGCATTTATTCTTCATCAAGTGTCCCGCTAGTTTTGCCCTCCTATCATTTTTTCCTAGAATGATTTTATCCCCATAATTGCCACGCAAATAAAATAATATTACAAATTTTTATAATGAAGGTAATGGCAAAAATGGATCCTCTAATGTCTGTGCATTACAGCATGACCATGCATACATCTTGTGTGTGTATTAGCCAGTGTGTGTTTGACTATGAGTATGTGTGACTGTGTCTGTATGCAACGTGCGCAGGTCTCCCTGTTGCGTCGTATCGGAGATCATTGTGCATCCATCAGTATGCCGTTAAGCATTGGCCAGTGAGGATATGAAATGGCTCTCACTTTGGGGCTATCGCTGATCAATGCTCATAAACATTTAATGTCATAATCAGCCATCAGGCGGCACAATAACACATCAGCAGCTTTGGGCAGCGACAGCAGGATGGCAACGCACACGTTCGTCCACTAATGCATGCACAGAGTGCACAGCTTTAGTGTTACATCTCTGGTACATTGAGTATGTATATTTTATGTAACAAAGCCACGGAGGTGGAACGAACTGCCGCTCTGCGCCATACCCACACACACACACATTAAATGTCTTGCCTCACACACCATTAAACAAACACACACCATCAACCATTTAGGCACTAAAATAATGTACGCGTGCTCAGCGTGTGTATGATGGTATGCTATGGTCTGAGTGAGAGACGAAAGAGAGAGAGAGAGAGAGAAGGTGGGAGAGGGTGGGTTGAGGAGGTGAGGTATTATCAGGGGAGGGCTTTACAAAGTAAGCCAATTTATACAAGGTATCCCTGCACGAATTAGCGGCTAATGACTCTATTAGCTTTCATTTTTGCACCGAGGAGATTTGCCTGCATAAATTAGGACCCGATCATTGGCAAAGTGTCACGGCCAAAGGACAGTTTATAAATACAACAGCCAGGCCCTGTCAGCCGCACCAAGCGCTGATATAGACGTCTCTGCAGACTTTGTCGTTGAGCGCAACAGACTTGTGCCAGTCAGACTGTGACAGGGGACCGTGTGGGTCCCGGGGGGAGCTCTCTCACCATCGTCCCTGAAAAGGTCAACTTGACGCGGGCACAGCCCATTGACCTGCCCCTCTGTCAGCTCCGCTGATAAAAATCAGATAAACTTAAGACCACTTATTGATCCAGCCTGCAGAGCCTTAGGCAAATGTTGGCCGAGCTCTCCTCCTTCCTCCTCTTCCTTGTTCTCCTCCTTGCCCTCCTCTTTTCTGCATATGATTAAACACTAGCAAATTAAAATATAGGGCTGAATCAGTGAGGAGGAAGAGGGAGAAGCAGAGACGAAAAGCAAGAGGAGGGACGGCGGGCAGGAATCCGTGACTCTCTGTGGAGAGGAGGGGAAGGAGTGTTATTAAGAGGTGAGAGGATGAAAAGTGGAAGAAGGGACAGTAAGATTAATAGCAGAAATTTGAGCAGAGACAGGGAAATTTCATTAACTATGAGAGCACTTGTTAGAGCTAAATGGTCAGAGAGAGGTGGGAGGTGGAGACTGGAGAGCAAGACAAGCTCTAAAAGGTGTAAGAAGTAGTAAAAAGAGCAACAAAGACGTAGTAGATGCTCATGCAGCTTACAGCTTCTCTTTACAGTTAAAGAAAAACGGATGTGAACACAGCAGATGAGTGAGAGCAGCTCTGGTCGGGAATGAAGAAATGAGGGGCCCTGCGGCAGGAAGGATACAGGCGAGCAAAGGGCTCAGAGTCAAAGCTAGGGAGAGGAGTAGAGACGGCTGTGGGGAGACAGAATTGGAGCAAAACTGCAGGAGAAACGAGCGAGAGCAACAGAGGTGTAGCACATCTGGCTGGCAACACTTTCACCTCAGTAATCAGAGCACACATCCTCCTCACTCACACCAACTCTTTTGCCAGGCTGGGTGTCTGTCTGCTGCCCTCTGCACCCGTGCTATCTTTACACATTTCCTCCATCCAGTGAAACTATACTTTTTTCAACACACACATACTGTATGCACACTCACACAGACACACACATATCCACACACTCCCGGTGTCTCACTGTCTCCGTGTTTCCCTCAGGAGAATGAGCATTACAGCTCAGGGCAAAGAAGTGCCGATAAGGCGACAGGAGTGTGACGCGAGCGGGGGGCCGATGACCACAGATAACACACTCGCTCGTGTGGCTGTGTGGGTACGTGTGCGTGTGAGGCCCACAGTCGTCAGGGTGTAAGTGGGAATGATGAGGGTAACCCCGTTATCAGCTCTGTCTGTATCAGCACCTCCATCTGGCGTTGGCTCTCTTAGCAGTGGGTGTGTGTCTGTGTGTGTGGGTGCATTTGTCTGTGCAGGTCGATAGTTGTCTGGTGAGAAGGAAGTGCAGTCTGGGTCAAACTGGTGACACATGCAGAGCAGCCTTTAGTGTCTTTCCAGTTCTCTTTTGCATTTGATTTGGATGTGTGTGTATGTGTGACAGAACAGTCGTGCAGTCAGCACAGAAGCAGAAAAACAGACTTTGTATTTAAAATATTCAAGTTGCAATTAGTCCCTATCAGTCTGCTCACAGCAAGGCTTTTGAGCCTTTCACACAGTAGAGTATTAGTCTTTTATATCTTCAGTTTGAACAATTGGTTAAGTGATGAAGCAGTACAATTGCAGCAAGTTGTCAGAATAAAAATGTTGCCCTGTATCTCGATTAAATTAGTTAGAGAAAAATTATACGCTGCATAGTTGCAGGTAGGATGCACTTAAAGAAGTGAGGACGCAGCAGCAGAGGTGTTATAAGTGAGTGCTGGGATAAGAACATGAATCACAGCTTTAGTCCTCTGCTGCCAACAACTGGAGAAAATGAGGAACAGCAGAAACTCACAGTGAATATGAAAGATCCTCCTTTCATGATCTTCTCACTTGTGGGACCTCTCCATTTTGCTCTTTTCTTAGCCACTGTGGAGAGAAAATAAGCACGTTGTTCCAATGCGTTCATATTGCCAGAAAACCTCTGTGCTTCCAGTCAAATATTAATTTAAAAAGGCAAAGCATCACATTTAATAGTGGAGGGCTTTGTCAAGGACTTCTAGGGGTCAGTCATTGTAAGTCGTTGATTGTAATGTTTTCCTTTAAATTCCCCGACGGTTCAAAGATTTTTGTTTTAAATTCCAAACAGTCTTTACTGTATAGCGCAGTTTAACATCCAGAAAGTGATTTGTTATAAATGCAGCATGGCTCAGCTGTATATTATAGTGATTCTGTCCATCATATTTTCAAAGAATAGAAATATTTTCTTTTGACAATAGGAGAATCCAACATATTAAATGCCACTAAATATCCCCCTGACCAGCAATTCTTCAGTTTATTGTTCTTTGTCTCTACCAAATTATATTTACCCAAAGCATATCCAAGATACAGCTTGTTTATATGCACAGTTTGCTGGTGGAAATAAAACTTTTACAAACACAGTTACTAGTGCAACTCATATCAGAGGCAATTTCATCTCTCTCTACTGCACAACAAGATATCCCACACAAAAAAACCACCTCGGTGGCAACACAAAGAGTAAACTTTATCATTCTAAATGTATGTATATGATGTCGAAACATGATTCATATGGACCAATGCTGATATAACTCATTGAAGATGGGTCGTTATGATTACACAGAGTGCTCCCTGCTGGCCATTATCATTCAAGTGCATCTTTACACTGAAGGACACAGCAAAGCCTGTTTGGGCACTGTGGGACAATTTGTGGCTTTTTGTATGCGCGTGTGTGTGTGTGTGTGTCTGTGCGAAATTGAGGAATATTCAAGCTTTTTTCGCTCTCTCTCTCTCAGAAGACACGGGGAACAGGTGCACTCAACACTGCAGAATAAGTTCTGAACTGTCTGATCAGTGCCATTAACCGTGAAACAATTCGGTGCACTTCAACGTTTGCACGGGTCTGTATACGCGTGCGTGTTTGCGTGCAGTCACAGGGTGAGCACGTCTATTTCATCATAGGTCGCAGTGGACAGTAAAAAGATGCAAATACGCCCAATAAAATATCTGTTATTCCTCAAATCTAATACTGATGATTCAGTAGCTAGCCTCTCAATAAAACGCGGCAGTAAATGGCAACTGGATTTATTTATAATCATAACTCGACCATAAAGTTAAGTGTTCCTAATAGTTATAAATGACAGGCTGCCCGCTACTTTTGCTTATTGGCATGCCTTCTTTGGGTATCCCTCCTGATTCCCATTAATATAACATGTCGCTCGCTCTCACCGCGCTGCGAAATGAGATTAAACTCTGACATGAGCTCCGCATCACCCAGCGACAAGCCCGCACCGTGAACTCTTCACCGGGGCACGGCACGGCGGCGAGAAGACGCGAGGATCCAAACAGGAAGGAGGCGTGCGGGCCGCGCGCTCCCTGGAGCGACAGGGCGCGCGCCTCCTTTCCTGAAAGAATTACACATTCAAGCCTGCCATCTACCGACGGGAAAGCACAATGGCGAATTCAGAAAACGTTGGCGTACGCCCTCTTTGGTACAATACGTGTCAATATAATATTCATATGAAACCGGTTATAATGATGCTGCCTGACGTTTTTATGTATAGTTGCAGGCCTACAATTATGCTGAATATTAACTGATAGCTTGTAAATATGTTGTATTTGGAGTCTGTAACGTTCATGTTCACATTGTGAGTCATAAAGTGCCCTCTTTAAAAAGAAAAACTCCCTAAAAGGGGTATTCAAAAGCTTAGGTCTTTTTCATGACTGTATAATCCAGCAGTACCCAAGCTGCTTTAAGGCATGAGGTCTGAAATCATTTAGCTAAATGAAAGAGAAAAAAAAAGCACCAAAAAAAAAACCCCTGAAATCTTTTGTCACCTCCTTGGCCACTAGTTTCATTACAAACCCTTCAGCTATAATATCTGCATGTAGGTGAGCAGTGAGTATACTTACATTCTGGTACAATAACACAGCTAATAAACTGAAAGTGAACTAATATTCCCATAATGTGGTTATCTCAGTAATTTTTACACCATTTACAAGTCATAGCCTGGTCATAAAAAGTGCCCAGTACATAAGAATGGGCATACAGTACACATGCATACAACAGAAGAGAAGGAGCAGCGGGAAAAAGGAAGAAACAGAAGGGTGTTTTATTAGACCAGTTTTATTGCTCTCACTCAGGTCTCTTATCCTGACTTTAAAAGGGCTAAAGGCAAAAGGGTTTAAGTGTATGTATGTGAGAGAGAGAGTGTGTGTGTTTGAGAGAGAGAGAGACAGATTGAAAGAGAAGGGAGCAGAGGAGGTGGGGGTTACTGCCCATTACTGATGGTTGTACATGTAGGCCAAGGCCACATTATGTTGGACTGAGTTGAACACAGTAATTTTGGCCAAAGACTGTGTTACTGTCTACTTAATGCGAAAAGAGGTGGGCAGTTACAGTTTAATCTGCAGTGGTAGTATTTCATCTTGCACTGAAGGATTTAACCATTATATGTAATTCACTCTTAATGTTGCGTGAAGCACTTTCTGACTTTAATATCAGAATGGAAGAGCAGAAGACTGAAGCTTTCAGAGCAAACAGAGAAGCAGGGTTGGGGTTATCACTTCCTTCTGTTGAGCTCAACAAAAGGTTTGACATGAGCTTTTTCCTCACGCTCCAACTTCACAATATTTACACACCTTTTTAACACGAGTGTTACTGTAACGCACTCACTTGTGTGTCTTTTGGAGTTTATTTGCAGTTCTGTGGATCAGCAGCTCGCACGCACACTCCATAAAGTCTCCTGAGAGATCCCCAGGTGGCCTGAGATGCATTTTATGCTGGAATATTTATGTAATTTGTTTATGATGCAGCCAAACAAAGACTTAATCCTCGTTATTGGACCCAAGTCAAAATCTTTGAAAGGACATCTGAACATCACCGCATTGTTTCATCCTGATATCACGTTGCAGTAATGAAGGTTATGTAAGCAGTGTGTGTTGTGTTGTGTTCTGTGATGAGTTATAATGCTCTTTGATGGTCAAACGTTATCTCTTATCTTGCAACTTAATGGTTTCAAACTCTTTGCACTTCTGAAAATTTACATTCAGGTTTGAACAGGTCAGTCCCTTTGCCGTATTTTCTCTGAATTTCCCCACTTGCATGAGGTCAAAGTGCACAGACAACACAGAAGAATACTTTTTGCCCAGAGCCTAACTAAGAAGGCTTGTAAATTTTTACAGAAAATGTGTCAGTCGTTTTTGCCTTTGGCTTTTTTCTTCTATTTGTGGCATTGAAAACCAAAAACACGCATTCTCAAGTTGAAAACGGGACGGCTATGTGAAGTGTCTCCTTCGGAAGTTAAGGCAAAAGGAGACGCAGAATGTCAATTAACAATAATGGCACTGCTAAAATAAAATGAAACAGAAGAAAGGGCAACAGGTGTGCTTTGAGAAACTTATGGCTGGCAAGTAAAGGACGAGAGGAAGTTAAAAGCGTGGTGGACAGATCATGATCTATAGTATAAGATCATGTGGATAGGGGTAAAGGGAAAAGATGAAACTAATTTTTTTTTCTTCTTTTTTCCTACTGTTTAGTGAAGGATTTGACTATTCTGATCACCCGCCTCTAGATGGCAGTAGAAGACAAACAGTGGCTGCTGGTCACATCCAACTGGCAGGAAGGTATGTGTGCGTGTGTTGTGGCCAAAGTTCCACGCGCATTAACCATGCCTTAATGTCACTTTTAGGAACCTAAACTTGGTAATAACATTTAGCACAACAAATGAACAAGTCAGATTAGACTACACAGCGATAGCAAAGATAAAATGATGATTAGAGCTGTGTTAATAGGCATGCATCAGTGAACGCTGATAGCCTATAGCCTGCCTTATCATCAACACACACACTCACACGCTCCCACACACAGGATGCACTGCAGCCTATATAAAAGTGTCACACACACACACACACACACACACACACACACACATACAAAGGTCCTCTGAAGGCAGTCTCTGAAGTGTATAAAGTGTTTACACGGAGCAAATGTACCTCGTTGGTTTGATGATGAAATTAGGCTACGTGGGCCATCTTGTGTATCAATTCATAACTGTCTAGCTTTGTGTTCCAAATTGATTCCATCTAATTCTATTATACAATCTGCTAAAACCTGCATCCGTGATCACTTACACATAAACCCATAATTGACAATCTTCTTGGCTGTCGTCATATTAGGGGCGGATTAAATGCAACGTGGAGGCGCGTATACCGGCCAGGCTATAATTAATATGAACTGTTTACGGCGTCGACGGGGCCGTGTTGGTTAATGGCGTTGTTTATTGTGTTGCAGGAACCCTGCGTTTCCGGTGCATCAATCCTCGTGTCAGTGGCTGGGCCTCGGTGTCGCCGAGGACTGATGGTCGTGCGGTGATTATAACGGAATAAAAGGACGTAATGAAGTGCTTTCCGCCACGTTATTCTCGTGCGCCCGGCTGCTGTCAGCCACCTCCACGTTGCCTTGATGCTCCACCACTCCTCCCACACCCCCTCTCCATCTCACCATCATTTCACTGTGCTGCACAGCCGGCTGCCTGATTTGTCTCTTGAATTATTATTATTATTATTATTATTATTATTATTATTATTATTATTATTATTATTATTATTATTATTTGCAAGGTTGATATCGGCAAAAAAATAAAAAGTAAAAGTAAAAATCGTTGACATACGGAGGTGAGCAGTGCTGTGTGCATGTCTGCTTAGTATTTGTGCGCATACTGCTATTATTTCATATCTGTGCACATATAGTGCCTTTGTGCCTTTGTGTCGTGTGTGCACGAGTAAGGGAGAGAGAAAGAGAGAGAAACTAATGGAACAGGTTGGTAGTGATTAATTGAAGAAATAGAGAGTTGATTGTAGTAATTAAACAAAACAAGGTAAAGCAAACGACTGGGCCGCCATCTGGGCCCGCAGGCAGAGAGCGCATGCATTTACCCACTGCCAAGCACACCATTTATTTACCCATATAAAGATGCTAGGGGACCGGCTGGGGCTTACTGTGCTTGTTTGTGCATGTGTGTACATAAGCAGATTTGTCACAGACAAAGAGAATTTTATTCGTCATACAGCAATGTGTAGCTTGTGCGGCGTGGGCAAACTAATGTTTTGTTTTCAAATAACTTACTTGGTTTCTCGGATGGGGATGTTGGATGTGCCTGTTTGGGCAACAGTGTTGTGTGTGTGTGCGTCGTAGCCTGTGTTTCAGCATATTTGCATCTGTGATGGTAAAGACATCTATCCCCGTGTCACTCTGTTGATCATCCTTTCTGCTCTGGTAGATAAACAACACAAACAAGTGATGCAGCGATGGAGAGTGGATGTGCAGAGGTGCATATCAGAGTTGCTGATGGGACCAGATTAATTAACGGACACACACACACACACACACACACACACACACACACACACACACACACACACACACACACACACACACACACACACAGACAGATACAGACAGGGGCCTGCGTATACACACATTGCCGTGTAATTTCAAATGCAAATGCTTTTTTACGCAGGCACACACGAAACTAAGCAGACATCTATACTCGCACACATTCACTGGCTCTGTTATTTTTGAAGCCAGTCAACCATCAGCTAAATCTGGCCTCTTCATTTTGCCGAGCGCTTCAGAGAGAAAGCTGTGAGGAGTGGTGTGCGCATATGAAATTGCTTACATTATATGCTGCAATGTTTTTCCAATGGGCTGGAACATATTAAGCTGAAAATGAATAGCAGGTCTTCTCGACACCGTGTTGTGCGGTGGCTAAGCCTTCACTTCCCCTTCTCCGAGTGCTCCATCATGACGACAGTTGTCACTTTTATAGTTTGCGTATGTGTCTGTGTGTGTGTGTGCGTGTGCGCGCATACTGTGTTGGCGCCATATGTTTGAATAGATCTGCATGTGTGTGTATGTTTATGTCTGCGCCTGTGTGCACTGGCCCTCCATAACGGGTCATATGTTGAGACAAAGGATCGCATCTGCCTGACTCCTGCTAGAAGGCAAGTCATGCATATCTATTTGCTCTAGCGTCAGTCGTACAAATCAGGAAGATGTTCAAATAATGTGCATACAGCTGATTATCATAAATATGACATCTTTTATATATCCCAGCAGGTACGCAGTGTGCGCAACTGAGCACGTGCGCGTGTTAGGGTCTGTGCCTATGAGTTCGTCTGTGATCTACGTGTTCACATATGCATATTTATTCCTGCGTATCCATGCTATGTGTGTGTATGTGTGTGTCAGACGGTAGCTCATTGGTATGCTGAGTGTCTCCGGTTCCCCTGTGGTGCTGGGTGGGATAGGAAGCATCTGTCACCTCTGCAGAGATCCAGCACGCTGCCGACTTAACCCTTAAATTGCTGCTTCACCTGAGGGCTGCTATAAAAGAGAAAGAGTGATCGGGAGGGGACGAGAGATAGCGGGGGAGAGAAAGAGAGATTTCTATTGGCAGAGTCACCCATGTGGGTGGGTCTCCTGCCAAGATTTTCCCTTGATTGATAAATTTAAGGGAGGAGCAAAAGCAGACAGGCTGTCCCGGTAGGAGGTGGAGCTTCGTCTCTGCTGTAACCGAACAACTTGACAGGCAATTGGACAACCAAGAAAATTGCTGACATACGACTCTATGTCTTCTACAATTTCTTCTCTTCTCTCTTTTTGTGCCAGCCTGCAGGTGTGTGTGTGTGTGTGTGTGTGTGTGTGTGTGTGTGTGTGTGTGTGTGTGTGTGTGAGAGAGAGAGAGAGAGAGAGAGAGAGAGAGAGAGAGAGAGATGAGAAGTCAGAGAAAAATGGGTGACAGCAAAGAAATAGTACTTTTTTGGCCTTGAAAAACTAAGTTTAGATAAGTTTATATAGATGCTCAAAAAGACCAGTTTCAGGACTCAATGACATATCAAAGCAGTAAAACCTACAGGTTTTAGCATTAGCACTGTCTGGAATGTATGCATGCCCTGCTGTCCCTGAGGTCTGGACCTTACTAACATTTTGGAGCTCAAAATCAAATTTGTGGGGAAAATACACCAAAAAAATCAGATTGTGCTTGAGAAGTTCTTAGTGTCCACTGAGTTTTTAGTGCTGAGAGATAAAGCTAAGCAAGTCAGTGCAGTTTCTTGGATCATCCGCACTTCCACGAATTTCTCTAAATACCTGTGTGTTGGTTGCACCACGTGTTTGAGATGCTGGCGCACTTGTGTGGCTTACAGAGGTTCAGAATTTCACTTATTGCACCTTTAACACCTACAAACTTTTCCTAATGTAGAAAACTATAAAGTATGGGAAGGTTAAATAAAAGTGAATGATGCAATGTAGCTCATGTCAGAAGCTTTCTGTTCCTTCAAAGGTTTGTGCTGGCAAGAAGCTAGTCAGTGGCGTACATCTGTGGATCAAAGCCAAAGAATTTGTGACCTTAAGAAAAGTCAAAATTTCTGATTTTTGAAGCATTTTATTGTTAGCACTTGTTATCTATGTTTTTGTGGCTTTGTGCCCTATTACACAGTTAAACACGGGGTTAAGACCGTATGTAACATTTTGTAAACAGTCAGCAGAAGAAAGAAATGCAGGAAACACAGAGAGTGTGCGTCTATTTGAGTTTTAATGCGGAGTGCATTTGTGTGTGAATAAGTATGTCCTCTGGGTGTCATCGAGCTGTGGTATAAATCAGCTGGGTGTGTGAGCGTTGAGCTGCAGTAAATTAGCCAGGTTTTAATTGTGTCTGTTATAGATGACTATAATTAGTCAAGGCTCTTCTCAGCCTCCACTGCCCTGACATAATCATCTTCTAGCCAAACTACACATCGTATCTCCATTTCTTCATTCTTCATTTCTCTGTAGCCTGGAGGGACAGGAGGATCTTCTGCTCCTCCTCCTAGGTTCCCCCTGTCTGACAGCTTCTCAGAGAAACCCACCAGAGAAAGCCTCCCTCTCTTTCTCTCCACTCCAAGGCTTGATGCGATCTGGCTGAATGTAGTCGTGTTTTGTTTCTCCCTGCTTGCGGGATAACACAACTTTCAAATGATCCCTGTAGTGTTGCTATGGACAGAATTTAATCTGAAATGAGATCATCAGCGCTACACCTGCACTCACACGGTTATACAAACTCAACAGCCCAGCATTAATTCAGTTTTTGTAATGCAATGTTCAAGTTATTCTTAACTTTATGGTCTGGAGGAACGTAATACCCACTCCGACCCTCGCCTTTGTTGGCAGCATAGTGTGGTGAAAGGAAAGGAAAGAATCTTCTTATCTGTGACTCAGACATTTCGTAGCTATTTTGATTTAAGGAACCAAAAACTCTCTCTTTTTTTTTTCTTTTGCTTTAAGAAAATGGGCTACGTTGTTCCATCATGTGGAAATGCATTCTGTGATTGCTTCCTCCTCTTATGATGCAGAATCTCTGCTCTTCAAAAATGTTAAATGGGTAGATTAAAGGGAAAAAAACATTATACAGTATCTTAAAGGGGTCATTAAGCTTGAATTGTCTAACAGCATGGAGTTGGAGCGGCTGGCTGACAGTTTCTGTAACTTTTCCAAAACAGACAATCCAACAAGCAAACTTTATGAAAGTGATAGGATGGATGCAACAAGTGCAAAACTGCGAATGATTTCAAGGGGAAATAGTCTGAGCATGTCCACATTTAGTGCATCTGACTCATTCAGCCTATTCATTCTGATTTTGAGCTTTGCATTTTGGAACGTTTGACTTCAAATATGCTTCGAGCACACACCAGCGTTTAGTGCAAAAGCTTAAATCCATATTAGTGCAGAATTCACAAATCTCTTCAAGTCTGTTTCAGAAACTATTGCTTTTCTTCCAAATTATATTTACTCATTTGCTCTCACTTTTTAATACATTGGTTCAATATTGGTGTCTCGGAGGGCAATGTGATTCACATTATTTTCTTACTCCTTAATCTATTCAATGATCCCTGATATTTGTGACATTTCTCCCGTCTATGCATGATTGTTCTTTAATTTGACACTCTTCAGCAGTTTCACGCTAGGTTCGCTGTCGTTTGCATAATATGCTCGTGATTTTTTAAAGCATATGTTCACGATCGGTGCAAAAGAAATTAATTTCCAGTGTTTATGAAAGTGACCAGTAACAATTGATCTGTATATAGTCACAGTCATGCAATTGCATCCACCTGAAGACAGAAATCACAACCTCTCCTTGCTCATCTCTAATGCACCTAATCACCAACGGGTGTGAGTGACAGAGGGGCTGGGCCAAGGAGACCTGACATAGCTGATGGCCTTTACCTGATAAGGCAGGACAAAACTGAAAAATGCTGCATGCACTGATTAGGCTTGTGTTCGATTCCTGCGAGTGACGATTCATCAGTGTCGACCAGCAACCGTTTACTGGGTTCTCGGGTGTCAGTGTGGTCACATTGCTGCTGGGACCTCGCCAATCTCTGTCACACAGAATCAACATCTGAGAGAGCTGGAGCTCACCCCTGCCCCGTTTAAAACACGAACACACAACTGCAACAAAGCCCTGCCTCTTATCACGGCAACAAACATGATAAACTGTGTACACTAACACTACCTGTACACATAAAGACCACACAAAGGGTTGGCTGGCTACACACACAAAGACAAACACACACACCGAAATAAGTGCACACTAGTCTATGCTGAGATATGACCCCCCCATGAAGTGCCTTGGTCACCCATCAGGACCACTTTGTCAAGGCACAGGTAACCGTGACGACTCTAATCCCTCGGCAATCGGTCGGCCATTCATCACCGCAGAGGGAAGGCGCACGAGAGGAAAGAGGTAGAGAGAGAGAAGGAAGGAGGAAAGGGGGGGAGAGAAGAGGGTGGGTGTCACAGACAGGGGCAACGGTGCAGACAAATGGCCCCAAAAATTCAGTATTAATCAACAACTGATTTGCTGCCCCTTTAAAGCCAATACCACTTAAAGACAGGAGACACAGAGAGAGGGATGGAGGGAAGAGAGGCATGTGAGCTAGAAAACAGAGACAAAACAAGAGAAGGGGGAAAAAGATGAAAAACAAATGAAGGAATGAGGGAGAGAAAGATTGAAAAAGAGCGTAAAGAAACAGGAAAGCACCTTATTGGAGTCTACTGTTGCATTACGTGTTGGGGTTGTGACATAGTAAAATGCTGTGTAAGGTGCTCTCCACACACACACACACACACACACACACACACACACACACACACACACACACACACACACACACACACACACACAAATACATGTAGCCCCCTGTTGATTTGTCACTGGAGTTGATCAATAGCTGTGATGGAAACAGAATCAGCTCAGATGGATTAAACGTCCCAGTGGCTCTGACGTTATTTTCCCATTAAGAGAAGGCTAATCATTACACACACACATGCCGACACACACATACACACACAACACTTACAGCTACTCACACAGACACAACTGAAACACATACATATGCAAATTTCTTACTGCACTGTGCAGTCTTATATCATTTTAAGCAGCTACCAACATAGGAATGACTTTACACACATAGTGCCTTAAAAAAACTACATCATCACACTGTTATCAGTCCTAGAACATAAAGTAAAGCGCTAACACTACGACTGTATTGATCTGTGCTGGTTTTCCCAAAGAACAAACACTATGGTATTGAACAAAATAACCCACTTATCACTTCAATTGCCAAGAAACACATTTGTTTCTATATATATATTATTTTTACATAAACTGCCTTGTTATGTAATGACAGTCAACTTTGATTCCAAGTTCAGGCCTCTAATTTCTGGGGTTTTTTTTGTTTCTTTGGTTTTCTTTTTTTCTTTTTTCTTTTTTTTGCTTTATTCGTGTACAGCGTGCCTTTAAACCAAGCTTTTAAATAGTGTTGTGCAGCCCCTGAGTGCACAGCATTCCAGCATTTTTAGAAATGAAAGAATTTGTGACTTTTTGGCAGCAAAACGATTCAAAGCCCAACCACACAACAAAATATCACAAACCTTATTGTGGATGAGACTTGGTTGGGTGCATTTATATTCATTTTCGTTATCGTCATCTTGCTGTAGGATGCCACAGCTAGACCCTGTGCCTCCAAGGAGGCTCAATTTGTCACACAATTTGTACTTTCATCCAGAGCACAACAAAACTGTCATTAGCCTAGCAATAGCTCAGCTGTTAGCAAAAAGGCTGCAAATTATTTATTATAAGTCATCGAGTGTAACTTAGATTCTTCGGTGGCATTTAGTTTATCAGTTTTCAGTCATAGTAGGCCCTTTGTGTTTTATCTTTACCTCAGCCATTGTAAATTCGTTAGCCATTGTCCTGCTAATTTTGACCTCTTTTCATTCTCCTAAATTCTCTTTTTCATTAATACCTGGATGCTTGACTCTTATATAATACCGCATATTAAACATACTGATTACATGTCTTAATGAACCTATCTATATTAAGAGTGAATAGTAATAATATCTTAAGCACTAGCTTGCAGCTTACTAGCATAAACCCATGTTATGGCAAGGTTGCTCTAATTTGAATTCGAATTACAAGTAAATCAAAATACATGTGAATATTTCCAGATACTGGCAATTCATTTTTATAATTTTTTTTAAATGAAACTATGAATTTTTCATGGAAGTTGTTTAGTCAGTACTGTCACCAGTTAGATGCTAGGCTACTTACTGCGCTACACTCTCAGGTGCTATGAATGAATCAGAAAAATAGAAGCAAAAATATGTGTACTTACCAGAGTGGGCGGACACCTATAGGACTCTGTTCACTCAATGCTAACATGTTCCAGGGGTTTTGCAGGGGCATTTGTCTTTCAGAGCACAAGGAAACCACGTAGAAATAGTCAGAGAAAAAAAAATCTGTTCTTTTAAAAACAACGATCACATTGGCATCAAAACACACCATAAGGAACACACTGCTACTGTTAAGCAGGGTGCTATATCCAGTCCTCAAAAGGACAGTTTGAAGTGCTCTGTGTGAGACCTGCAACTGTGAGGGCACGCATTTGAATAGAGAAGGAAAACAAAATTAAATCGCATTTGCAGATCTGTAGATGAGTAATCGATGAGAATTTTCTACTTTGTGATGCACACAGTTTCTTGCATTTGTGTTGTGGATAGCATGCTTTGTAGTCTGCGCAAACTGAATCTAGGTGAGCAAGTAAAAAAAAAAAATTGCTTTATATCTTCATATAAGTTCCTAAGAGTTATTACCATCACCATGGTAATCCAGACCTCATCTGAGATAACAAAATAATTATTTAAAGAATACTACTACGCCTTTCATTTCAAGACTGAACAGACAATCCATTTAAATAAAGGAGCAGTTTTCAAAGTTTTTCTTTAGAAACTAAGGCTCTTTTCACAGTTGTCCATTCTTATATGAAGCACACTGCAGAAAAAAGTGCTTGTACTCCTAACAGAGAAGGCAGGTAGCAGCAGACATGACACCCAGGCTGGCTAGCAAGAAATTCACCAGGAGTTTAGCTGTGCTACTCACCTGAAGAATTGGCAACAGCAGTGTAAAAACAGAAACTGCATGTGTTCTCACATGGACGATTGTCAGGTGGTGTCTAGTGCAAGACTGCATCGCATGTGTGAAAATTGGTGAGGTGTCACTGGAAACAATTTCTATGTAAATAAAGACAATCTGTCATGTCACTTTAACATTTCATTAACATATGTATAATGTCTATTAACCCAAAGGTCAGAGAGAAACATACAAAAAAAATCTAATTTAACAAAACAGTAATCGACTACAAAAGGTGATAGATGGTTTTTAAATATTTTATATCACAGAGTATTTACACTTGGTACGGACGTACCTTGTCAGCATCAATGCAAAGTCATATTAGTGGCATAAATATATCAGTGCTGTTTTTTTATGTGATTTGTGTAAAAATACAGAATTCTTTAAACCTTAAACATAATCCTACAACAATTTCAGGTAGCCATAGAACTGCCAAAGAACATGCTTTACCAATGAGTTAAGCTCAAGTCAGTAAATACCCTACTGTACATAAGCAAGGACGCTGAGGTGATATGATACATTATTAAGTGTGATGCAGGAAAGAACATGAGGCAGGAGTGGAGAGAGAAAGAGGAGAGTGATAGCTCTGCAGGGAAGAAGCATGAGACCATCTGGTGCTGGCTACCTGCTGTTCCCCCCTTTCTCTCTCCACTCACCTTCCAGCTCCCTTCTCCCAATTTCCCCTGCAGTCTATGAAGGCATTCAGTCAGTTAGTGTCAGAGAACCGGCGTATGCACACTGGGGACTCCACACACAAGCACACAGTGCAAAACAAAAGCAAGCAACCAAGACCGTTTCAGTTAATTTGTGATATTATATATTTTTTTATAATGCCCATCCTCTGCATGCTCATTGGTACAGTTACTTCTTTACCCCTCAACACACTTGACTCTTCTCTTTGTCACTAATCATGCAGACATGACTCACACACACACAGACACAGAAATACAGCAAACACAGACACATATACAGAGAGACGCGCACACACTGTGAGAGGGCCTCTCTAATGGATTCTGAAGATTCCAATTTCCCCTCTGCCACCAAAGACAGAAAACCCTCTGAGCTCAATTACCCCTGTCTCACACACACCAGACAAGACTACAAGCACATACACACGAGCACACACTTGGACACATCATCGGTTGTAATCGTAGACATGCACATACACATTTCCCTGCACAGCTTAAACCACTGTGGCATGTTGAGAATCGCACAATCCAAATCTCACACACAGTCAAACTGAGCAGAGCATTAGTCTAAGGTTGATTTTATGTGATAGGAGATAGCAGGACGAGGGAGGGGAAGAAAAATCGAGGGGTCACTGGGAGGTGAAGCGTGGGGGGAGAGGTCAGAATACACACTCACACACAAAAAAAGAGAAGATGGTACGACAGAAGATGGCAAGATAGGAGGATAGGCTCAGCTAAAAGAGACAGAGAGAAATATGGGAGCAAGAAAACTGCAAAGCCAAAGAAAGATGTGAAGGAGATATAAGAGCAGAGTGCAAGGGAGGTGCAGGCCTCTGGCTTTTACAGAATCCACTCTTCCAGAAACCTTATTAAATTCTACAATTAGCTGAACGTCTCAGGCTATAAATAGGTTCACTTTTCCCATTCCAATGATGTCAGTCAGCGGGCCAGGCTTCGACTGGGGGGGAAACAAAACAATTTAAATTATAGCGAGGCTCTCTCTTTGTCTGGCCACCCTTTTAACGGGATAATTACTAGTCTATTCATCCGCGCTCAGCCAGGGCGATATATCACCTCACTGCGCAGCAGCCCCACTTTCTCTGATAAACGTCCTTTACTGAAGAGAAGGGAAGGTGGGGGGAGGCTGAGGGTTAACGTGTGCCCGTTGATATCAGTTTACTGTCTGCTGCTAGCTTCCACACCAAAAGCCTTGTCCACTAGACTGAATAGCCTCCTGTCAGAATCTGGAGAGCACGAGAAGCACTGCACCTTAGTTTCCCGGAGTGACACTGGCAGCTTCCCACGGGGCCTTGCAATGAGGAAATGGACGAGAGAGCGAATGAAAGGGAAAGAGAGGGAGCGAAAGGCATCTATTATTCAGCACGGGCCCGACCCCTGCATACGCGCGCCATTAAAAATAGGAAATCCATAGCGGAGACAAATGGCTTCTAAATGAAGCGCTACAGGAGGAGAGCGGAGATAGGGACCCCTGTCACATGCGCTTTAATTGTCTCCCGGGGCGATAAAAGGATTTATCAAATTCATCGTGCCAGTAAGGGCTGTTAGGCCTACGACGAGCGGTTGAAGAAACAGCGCAGCACGTGTTTGTTCGTTCGAAGATATGTGCCAAGAGATGGGAGCGGTGAGCAATTAGAGTGATCATAAATTGTGCCAAGCTGAAACAACTCTAGTGCCAATTGACTGTTGCGGTTAAATAAAACCCAATGGACAGGCTTGTTCGTAAAATTAAAAAAGAAAAAAAAATGTGAAGGGCCATAAAAGACATTGTTTAAAGTTACTGTGTAAACCGCAAGCTGTGATTGAAATGTGTCTTCTCAGTAGGCACGTGATTACTTGGAAGGAAGTCCAACCGAAATCTCATGTTTGTCATGTCATGAAAAGCACAAGCAGCGTCGTACCCAGCAAACGTATTATCATCGTCTTCCAAACAGCCTTATCAAAAAACACCATACAAAGATCTGTTTGACCCGTTTGAGGTTCTACTCCTACAAAGAGCCACTGGGAGCGATGTTTTTAAATTTGCCACTGCTGCAAGATGGCAGAAAAACAGAGGACTGTAGCCACAGGTTAACATGTTAGTTGAGCTCTACTCCTTCAGTAAGAATTGAAAAAATGAAATGAATGAAATATATAAAAATACAATGATAAAGGAAATCACTGATATCCTAACAGTTGCCCTTGATAAATGCTTTAGAGCCAATCATATAAGATAACTTGTAATGAAATTTAAGGCCATGAATGTGCTAAAAACACAAAACAATTAAAACTACATAAATTTGCTATATGTCTCAGGGTGACAACCTTTGGACTAAGTCAATCTGACGTATACTTTCCTGCTACAGGAAATGCTGACAAATATATCAATACACTGCCCAAACTAGTACACATACTATAGCATGTGTACTCCAAATTCAGTTCAGTTCAGGTTTATTTATATAGAGCAAATCACAATAACAACTGCCTCAAAGCATTTTTATACTGGAGACAACCCCAACAATCAAATGACCCCTTGTGAGCAAGGACTTTGCAACGGTGGGAAGGAAAAACTCCCTTTTAACAGGATGAAACCTCCAGCTGAACCCAGGCTCAGGGAGGAGGAGCCATCTGCTACAACCAACTGAGGGTAAGTGGAAAGAGAAGAGGAAAGAGAGCATAGGGAGACAGACTAAGGAAGAGAGGGAATAAAATTCATAATAAATATGAACGTTCTGCTTACACAGTGCCCAACTTTTTAAGTAAATCATGTGGACTTTTTAAGTTAAGTAAATGTTTGTGGTTCAGCTATAGGCACGGGAATGAGAAAGATCGGGGTATAAAATACTGATGAAAATTAAAACACTGATGCTTCTGGGTTTTGTTTTGTTTTTTTTAATAAATTTGCTGACATTCTTAGAAATACTTAATTATGATATGACTGGTATACTAACCAGCAATACTATCCTACGTATTTTTGAACACATCCATGCAAATAAACCTGACACTTACGTTACGTTACGTGTGTGTCATAGCCTATGTGTGCCACTCTAGGATTGAACAAAGTGACATTTTGGAAGGAACACCGGTTGGCCAAATTTAATTTAATCCACGCTTATATTATTCTTACTCTGAAGAAATCATAATCTGTACTGGGGAAAAAACAGGCATATATGTGACAGTATTTTGTTTTCCTGAAACTCACAGAGGCTTGCAGCATGCAGGGTTTTGTTGAGACGTTATAAATGACCCCATTAAAATTAATGACAAAAGTAATTAGGATTTAATTTAAAAAAGAGCACTTTTTACGACTGCTGCAATTAATCTCAACATATGTTTCAACTGACCCTAGTTGTGTTTAGATTATAACAATGTGCCCCTCTGCTTCAGATACCAGTGCACTGCTCTTTAGAGATTACATAGGATGCTTTGAACCAGATAGATATGTGTGCTAAGTATTAAATATGAAGTCTCTGGGCAAAATAATAGTGAATTAATGGGGTAATAAACCAAATGTTTTTCACCAATCACTGCTATCATTTAGAGATAAATTTGGGAGGCAATTACTTCTCTCATATGCGTTCATGACAGTTATGGTCAGCAATTGAGGCAAAGAGGGACGGTAAGAGAGCGGGAAAGGAAAATGTATCGATGGAGACCAAAGAAACATTACATCTAAGTGGAAATGTAAATGAAGGCATTAAAGCACGTTTAGCTTTGTATCCCAAAAAGATTGAATAAGTGAGTGTCTGCGTGTGCGTGTGTGTTCTGTCTTCCTGTGATGGATGAACGACAGTCGGCATGGCAGCTCATCTCCTCTCAGGTGGCTGGGTGACAGAGAGAGATGTTACAGCGCAGAGACAGTACAGCCGTCACATTGGCAGGCAGGTGTCGGGAACGTACGCACACACACGGAAACACACATCTCCAATGCGTGCACCTGCATCCAACATCAAGATTCCCCCTCCACTATTGCTGGCTTTCACCTGGCTCCCATTTCACAACTGTGCCACCTCACTCCACCACCTCTGTCTACCCGTCTCTTGCACCCCCTCCCCTCAGTCCATGTTCCTTGTAAGTGAGCTGTCTCTTTGTGGGCGGCGGTCTCCTCATCTTCTTCGTTGCCTCAGACCAGGGCCTGTCAAATGCTCAGCCCCCTCACACACACACACAGACTCCCAATATTTCCCATCCAATCAATGGGAGCGCCATGAATATTTCACCCACCTCAGGCAGGCGTGAGGCAAGCAGGAGGAGGGGGAGTGTCCCGGTCGCCTGGGGGGTGGGGTGGGAGGATAGAGGAGAGGGGTGGGGGGATATAGGCTGTCAGGGCGCCAGTGTGGTGGAGAGATGGGACTTCTCTTCCTGAGTCAGACAGGGCCAATAACTCATTAAAGAGAGAGAGATGTAGAGGCGAAGATGTGGCAGAGAGGAAGTGAGGAGGAAAGGCAGATGAGAAAAGCTCCTCAACACAAAAGAATGGAGATCTTGTGTCTTATAGGTCTACTTTTGCCTTTCTCAATCCTCATTTTCCTCTGTGCCTTCCCTACTCAAATCCCCCTCCCCTTTTCTTTTAAACGCGCACACATTCACACACACACACACACACACACACACACACCTCTTTCCCTCGGCAACTCCCTCTAACCCCTCTCCTCCACCAGCTCCCCCTCCTCCTATCCTCCCTCCTTCCATCTGTCTTTCTTGCTGCAGTGCCCATGCTGCCAGGCAGTATAAATCACATCTCTGGGCTTGGCTGCAATGGGCTTGAAAATAAAAAGGCATAAAAGTGTCGGGATGAGCTACGGGCTGGGGGGGAGAATTCCTTTATGATGGGTCTAAATCCTCCTCCCACCCTGCTTCCATCCCCAGTGCACACACGCACACACACATACACATAAGCGCACACAGATTGCTTGTAGACACGTGCACATGCCCAACATACAGTGGTTCTCTGAAATTATCCCCCCAAACAGCAGCAGTTTGGTTCCTTCTCCCTTTTTCTCCCTCTAACTCTCACAGACACCTGTACAACCCCCTCGAACACACATAGGCTCTGCCACATATCATATTAAGCCCTTATTGTTTGCCGTGAACAGAATTGAGACATCTTCTCACCATTTTCTGTCTTTAAAGGGACAGTCTGACTGAAACTCTCGCCTATGTTGATGTAACCTCTGTCTCTGTCATCTGCCCTTGCTCACAGTTTTCCATGAGCATTTGCAGTGACCCTGGAGACATACTGTACATTTTTTTCCTTACCCTGAAAGAGCAGAAAGCGATAAAGGATAATGGGGATGTCATCTACAACCTTGTCCTGCTTCATTACAATTGATTCAAATGTGCAAAGGCAGAGTGAAAGAGGAGCTGTGATCCTTTTAACCTTTATAGTAGTTTAATTCGTGTTATCACTTTTGCACCTGCCACAGGGATGAAAATCAAAATATCAAATATCTGTTGGGTGGGGAAAAAATACACCATCTAATATTGTAGATGATAAAAGGATAATGCAGAAGCAGAATGGGGCTTTAGTATTTTGGGGCTATCAAATGTTGAATATTCTCCACAAAATTTGGATAAATGTAGCTCATATAAAGTTGTACTTTTTCTATTAATGAGAGGTAAATTTAGTGGATGTTGGGGGTGGATATGCACCAAATTCCTAAAAGTGGTCTTTAAGGTCTGAGATGGATTTTTCACAAAGGTTTTCACCCTGGATTATGACACAAAGGAGAGCCACTTCACTGTGCATAATGGTAATTGTGTTCAATTTATGATCTCTCCAGTCTCCATCTATGTATCGTTCTGAGTAAATAAACCAATAAAAAAATGATTGAAGTGGCCCCGGAACATATTGAAACGAACCCGTTGGCAGAGATGCATTGTTAAGGTTGTCTAAATGATTATGGGAATGAAGATGGAGGTGAGTGAAAGCACCGTGAATGGGAAACTCCATCACCTGCTAAAATTAACCTATAGCTCAGAGTTTTCCTTTAATCTACGTCCTGATGTGCACTTTGTCAATTCTATTAGATCACGCTGTGTGTGGTATGAGCATACACGCATACACACACACACAGTGATGATGATAATGGTGAGCACCTCCCTAGGTGAGGCCTATTCGGTCACAGTGGGAGCCATCTCAGACCTAATTATGCTTGGTTTGGCGTTTTAACTGTATTGATCAAAACACTGAAACAAACGAGAAATGCTTATCAAGCTGGAAAAGAAGAGCCCTCAGGAGTTGGTGCGCACCACAGGAGTGACTGAGAGTGATGGTATAGGTCTGAGAGTTAGTGAGATATTGGTGGTTATAAAAAATTGCAATTCCGAGCTTTTGAGTTATTAATTACAGCCTCCCCTCCTCCTTTTTTTGTACCAGGGATTAGAAATACTGCCACACGCAGCCACATATTATTATACGAGTATGCTCACATAGGAAATGCACACGCACACACACAATTATGCACACACTCCCTCGCACAAATTAGCTCATCCATACCAACACTAATCATACAATACCCTGCTCTGATGAGCAAGCTCACGTCGACCTTGGAACTCTCTGGAAAGACAATGCGAGGGGAACCATGCTGCGAATGGGCGGAGGTGGGGGTGGTGGTGGGAGCTGATAAGGTGGAGGGAGGGATGGAGAGAGGGAGACAATAGAGGAGAGGAGGGGAAAAAAGAAAGAGAGAGCGTAAGTAGAGCTGTTCAGTATAGGGCAGGAGGGCAGCGCGCCCTCCCTCCTCTCCATCTCAGCTCATCTCGAATGCAAATGTGGTTTCTATACGGTTCCTTTGTGCTGCTTCTAACTGCTCCAGAGAGAAGCAATTACAACTGCTCCATTCACTCAGAGAGAGAAAGACACGCATGGATAGAGAAGGGTAATTAATAAAGAGATAGGAGGGATGAAGGAGGAGTAAAGGAGGTGATCGCGTTTACCTGTGGAGGATCTTCGTATTGATTGCAGAGGCGGCTTTACTATTGACACGTACAAACACTAAAGCTGACCTGGCGCATAATTACTCCACAAAAGGTCAAAGGTGAGAGGCCATTAACATCTGAAGTGTGTGTAATATGATTTTGCACAGAGCAAATATGTTTGCTGGTGTTATTCTCCCAGACGGTGCTTTAAAGATCGGATTTACTGAATCAAAAGAACTATATCCAGATATGACATCACCCTCCATTCTTCCTTCTTTTGCAGTGCCAGTCTTGTATCCTATTGCAGTCACAGTGGCCAGGCAGTGCTGCAAGGTATGGTGGGAGTTTTTATGGCAGTCATTTGGGCTGCTAATATGTCATCTCCATTAGCCGACTTTTAACACTCCCAGATAGATGGCCCTGTGACATTTATCTGTGCATGGATCGTATTTTAGCCGGTAAATGGCTGGCGATGTGCAGAGTGTGTGCAAAACGAATGCGTGTGTATGAGAGAGAGAGCGAGAGAGAGATGCATTGACTTTTAATGATGCTGTATGCATTAGCACTTCAGTGGTAATAATTACAAATACAATGCAAGTCATAGCCTTTGACCCCCACAGCACAAAATCAAAGAAAGCAGAGACGAAGGGCAGTCAGATCCAGACCTCACTTCGCAACAGACAGCTGAGAAAATAGAGTAAAATGAAGAGGCAGTGAAAGGAATGAGTGATGGAAAGACAAGATGGGTGCAAAAATAAGCGAAAGGGGCACGGTGAGAGTTACGCGGGCTAATTGCTCTCATAGATTTTGCCATTGTTGGCTTTTCTACAGTCAAGGAGGTGAAGCAATTCCCTGTGGTGGCTTCAGGTGAAAGTCTAAATGAGCTAATAATTTGGAGTCATAAAATAATACTAATGTTGACCATGCATATTGAAAAGCATTAGAAAGATTTGTACCATAAAATAGCTGTAAATATGATGTACATCACATATAGCAGAACCTTTTCCCCTTAAGCATAAAAGTACCCTCACCCAAACTGCATCAGAAAGCAAAGAACATGTTCTGTGTCATTTTATGTGTTGGCTACAGGAGCCTGGTCACCTGTCCAAAGGCAGTGAAGTTGACTAATGTGACAGAAAATTAACAATTAAAAATATCACACGGGCCCTGAGCCATTGCAACGTGGGCCGTTCACAACTCAGTGGACACCCTAATTGCTTTGAAATACAATTGGGTTTGGGCTTTGTTTGGTGTTTTGGAGGTATGACGCGCATCACTGCACACTGGAAATTGAGTTATAAATTACCAAGCTGAAATAGACATGTACCATGAATACTCAATATCCAAATGCTAGATGTTTTCTCCGAGAAAAAAGAAAGGCAGATGCGCGCATGTACACTCACATAAAATACAAGATGCCACCGCTTGCATTTGCATTTCATTTTGTCAGAAAATTGACCAGCTTTAAACCAAAAAGTGTCTGTGTATGTGTCCCGCTGTATGCTTGTCATGGAGTACGTTGATAAGGTCAACCTTTACAGCAAACAGAGAGATGGAGAGCTCCAATCACAAACCACTGGGACTTTGAAAATGACAGAAGATGAGGAAGGAGAAAATGTTCATTCATCCGCAGCTTTCCCACCAGTGTATTCTCTGCGCGTGTGTTTTCAGACACGCCTCTGTGCCTGTGCGTATGTCTGTGTTTGCTATATGAAAACAGCTCAGTGGCATGTGTGTGAAGTCACTGACAGCTTCATTATGGCTTGTGCGCACAGGGAGACAGCACCATGCAGAAGGAGAGGACAGACATAGGACAGGCTAGGCTTAACATTGGGCAGACTGTGCGTGGGTCCAGTGGCTGGCTGGTGGAGAAGGTGGAGGAGGGCAGCTGCTGTCTCCTTTAATGAGCCTTTCCTTCTTTCATCAGCTTTCAATTTACAGAGCTGTCCAACACTCCTGCATAACCAACCACACCTCCACCTGCTCACATTCCTGTAGCACGTATGAAGCTGTCGTTTTCCTTTCAAGTGATTCCCAAGAGCAATCTAATAGTTAAATTAATTTGCTATCTACCTTTAATTAGACAACCTCACCTGGGAACACTGTGACACAAGGTTGAAACGTGACAAACGCTGAGCCTCTCCATGCCCAGCACTGATAATACTTTAGATTTAACATGTATATTCATTTGCAATCATCTGTCTATAGTTTTGGTAAATGGTGGAAACATTATGAAAACGATTTAGGGAGTTCTTAGCAAGTGTACACAGAGTTTGCTAAGGTTTAATAACCCATTTTCCTGTCCTGGGAGGCACAGCTGTGTAACAGTGTATAGCAAGTAAACATTAAAATTTAGCCAGTGCAACTAGATGTTTGACATTTTTTCAGATAAGGACAAGAGACAAAAATATAATAATAATAATAATAATAATAATTCAACGCTGTGCAACCTGAGCTATACGAGTAAAGAAATGCTACAGTTTGTACCCAAAATAACAGCATTTCATGCCATGTACACAATTAACTCAGACGCTCCTTCATCTCACACCACTATTTACTCAAGCTCTGGGTGGTGTGATGTCTACACTCCCTCTACTGGACTGTTCAAACAGTACAGTCTATTGTATTGAACTCTGGGACAAGTGACAGGTCACAAAATATATATAAAGTATACAGGAACATGAACTTCAGGTTTTCTACTAATTAAAAGAGACAAAGTACAGTATGGAAGATGCAAGCTTTTCTTTAAGAAAGGGCCATTTATTTATGCATTGACAACTCATAAAATGTATTCTCAAATATTTTCCTTAAAAAAAAAAAAGTCTACAATGCAAAACAACTCTTGCCAACCTTAGTACATTTTAGTGCAGTGATTTTAAAAAGTACACATTGGAAATATTTAAGACTGTCAGTTTTTACACATTGTTTTTTTAAAAACATGAAATTTTTTTAAGTACATGATACTTAAATGGTACCAATTGCAGAGGACACAAGGCAAGTTAAAATATTTTCAAAAGGGTCACACTGATGTTAACGGAAGTTTAAAAAAAAAAAAGAAAAAGCCAACAATAGCAAGAGTTCAATGAAGTATTGAACACATTAATGCAAAGATGACCTACACATCCACAAGAAAAAGAAGAAGAGTACAGTGTCACTTCTTTACATCAGTACTCAGTAAGTGGGCTGGTAGTCTCAGAAAAAGAACAAAAGGGTTCTGGATCTCCGTCAGACTGAAAGAAGATGGGGCTACCTCGCCCAGAAGTGTCAACACTTGGTCCCAAACCCGATGATGAAGTGCTATTTGAAAGAAAGACTGAAGGGTCAGTTCAGTTTTAAGTCACGTGTTAACAAGTAAGCACTAAGACATTTTCTATAATAACTTACCTTTCACAGTCAGAGTCACATGAAACCTTTTCTTCTGATCTGATACAACCAGTTCTTGAACACTGAATGGCTTCAGCTACCGTGTACCTGGTCTTACCAACGGCACACCTTGCAATCTTTGTAATGCTAAGGTCTGACTGGAGGAACAGATGGAGCCGACTATCAGATAACAACAAGGGTGTATGAAGAACACTAGAGGAGAAAAAAAACATTAAATAGATGAGACCATTTCAATCAAATCCAAATAAAATTTGACAGTATTAAGGAGAACAAATCAGATTTCAATGGGAGAAAAGAATAAAATAATGCTTATATCTATACTGATATGTACTGGGTAACGCATTAGGAACAAGAGGATGCTACATTGAGGGAAATTAAAATTTTGAATCTACAGAAGGCTGAATTAAAAAGATACCCCTGAAAATCAAAGTAAAAAAATAGAAATGATGCAGCAGGATAGTCCATTTTGCTAGAGTTACATTGCAGCAACTTAAAAAAAAAAAAAAAAAAAAAAAAAAGTACTCTGTAGGTTGCATGGCCCTCCACGTTCTTTCTCCAGATCTGAGGTGCAATCTGCCAGTGTTAGAGGGACTGAAAATGACGGCCCAGAGGTTTTTCCCTTCAGGTGAGCATGGAGGCCACTCAATAGCAACAATTCATTCATCCTCCAGTATTGCCTACATACTCTCGTACACATGAGGCCAGTCATTTTTGTGCACCAGGTGGAACCCAGGACCCACAGCACCAGCCTAGGGTCTGAGAATGGATTCAAAATTGGGGGGGACAAAATGCATTCTTGTTTTGGGGGAGAGGGGGGGGGGGTCATCTCATGTTGCCTTTAGTGCATTGTTATTAATAAAATTTATAACCAAAGCAAATGAAACCAATTACCAACCCCTCAGCTATTTCACTCACCCAATTAATATCCCTCAAGTTTATATGACTTGCTGTAAAAGGGATGTGCTAATTTTTACCCCCAAACAGTCTTTGGGAGTATGAAAGGCTCCTCCAGGAGACATTAACTGAACTTCAGAAACTGCTTCAGCAGAAGAGCAACTCACATTTCTAAAAACTTCTGCAGACCCTTGATCCTCTGGATGACTTGTTCTGTGTTCTTCAGACTGAAGAAAGGGTTCCAGGGTGGCAATTTAGGCAAGTCTCTGGACATGGATATAAATATACATTTGTAACTTGCTGGATTATCAGTTTACAACATTGATTAATCACCATCATAACAAGAAAACCTCAACATACATTATGAAAGCATTCTGTTCCAGGCAGTGACGCAACCAAACAAACTCACTGTAGCGCCGTCTCACAGAGGAGGTCTTTTTTCGAAAACACAAGCTATTAGTCTGCAAGAGACAACAGTTCATTAAACGCTTATTACAAAAAACACAACAAAATAAAGCTAACAGAACAGTTTCTTTTTTAATTGGCACATACATGTAAACAAATCTCGTAGTCAACATGTGTGTGCCAGCGGCCATCTTTATGAAGCCTTGGATCCCGAACGCAAACTCTAATAAACTCCTGCAAAAATCAAGACCAGAGTTCCATTATTTCAAAATGAAAATGTGAACGTGGGCAAAATGAAAACAGGATTGTCCCACTGTTTGGGTTTATCTATTTGCTATTATAGATAAACAAAACAAGATACAGGAAAAATAAAAAATAAAATCAAAGCCACTTACAGTGTTTGAAAAATTATCCAGAATAGTGTCCATTAGTGATACAAAAACCTGGAAGGGAAATAAACACATTAGTACCATCTCTTTTAGCCTATTTGCTTATCAGGTGGTCTGATTTCAGCAAAATTATAGCAGCCTTTATGGGTTCTCAGAATTAAACAGCATTTTTAAAATCACAGCATTTCTTTTGTCCCAATTCCATTTTATAAAACAAAAGGCTAGCAATTGAGCCTTGAAGGATTTAGGAGTGCAAAGATTTCGAACAGATTTGGGATCAAGTGGGATGAGGGGCAAAGGTGGAGGATTGAGCTTATGTGGGAAATCTTTGTTCTGAACACATTAAACATGGGCACATAGCAAAACACACTTGGGACAAAAACAGCCCACTAGAAAGAGAAATACAGTCTAGTGCTTTCAAAGCCAACTCTACAAGGTTAGCTTTACAGTGATATTAGTCTTATGCGTTATCCAGTCATCTGTTCATGAACAAACAAACCAAACATGCCATTTGCAGGCCTAAAGTCTAACCAGAGATAATAAGCAAGTTTAAACACGTTTTCAAATAGGGTGATCAGGCCACCTTCAAGAGACTGAACTACACACCTTGCTCTACAGATCACATGAAATCATAAGCCACCACAGACTAATCTATTTGGATAAACTCTGTACTGAGGTGACTGTAGGCTCTTCCTTCAAGACTGTCATTGCTCTTCAACAACAGTCCTGTAGCTGCAATAATTCAGCAGGTCCTACACGTAGACGTGAGGTTAACAGGATGCTGCAGGGAATTGCATAATGGAGTGCACTTTGATCTGAAGTTACACGCACTCAGTGCTCTAAAACACTTAAGAGCATGAAGTATTATAATTTTCTAACCACTATCCAGGACAACACAACAGGGCTTAAACAATGATTTAACGCTCATAATCAGTGCTTATTATACATCCTCTGAATACCCCAAAATCATTTGTAATGTTTAACCTCCTGAGAACAGAGGAAGAAAGACTCTTCCCATTTAACTTTTTGTGCTTTCCTTCCTCTTTGGGGCTAAAACAGGTAATCAAAACGGAGTTCAATGGAAACCCCAGGATGCCCTCTTTTTATTGCATCGGGACTTAGGGTAGCTACTGAGAGGGAAAGACGAAACGCAAAACAAAACAAACCCACGAACCCACAAACATATTAACAAAAAAAAAAAAAAAAAAAGAGCGAGAAGGACGCCCGATTTTGCATCTACTTTGACCTTACCTCTCCCATCTTCACCTCGAGTGAAATTATACGATAATGTGAACAACCAGGACCAGCTCACTAACCTGGCTTGAAGCTTAGCCCTTCCTGAATACCAACCCTGCTACTACTAATTTCCCACTGCTAAGCACGACCTCCTTTCCCGACTGGATCAGGCCACGTAGTTAGAAAGTATACCATAACAAGCAACATTTAAAAAGTAATCGTAAAATGCATTGTTCTTAAATCATTCGTCTAAATCAGGCGGAAAGAAAATGATCAAGAATCTCAGATGAGAGTAACATGTTAAGCGTCGCTTTTCTACGCACCTGTTTCTTACTGCTATTATCCGGAATCAGTTTAAATGGTGTCACCTGGTGGGAGGAGGCCAAGCGATGGCAATGCAGCGACAACCCCAAATAAAGTCATAATAACTTTATATAGTTACTGGTCTCTACAGGACCTCAGAAAAAAAATAGCCTGTGAACAACCCGATTTTGAAACATTCACTTTATTCATTTATTGATTGATGGATTGTAGGTGCCTAACTAATAAAAAGAATCAGATTCATTGTTAAATTGATCTCTTTCTTCTTGAACCCTTCCATTTATGTTTCTTCTAATGCAAGTGCTTATGGGGATTTACCTTTAGAAACATTCAGACAATTTAAAAGTACCACTTCATGGTCTGAGATTTTATGTCTGCTTCTTTTTTGTTCCTACAACCAGCTCTGAACCACAATAACACTGTATGGTGGCTGGGTGGAGAAACTTTAACCAAAACCAAACAAACAAATCAAAATTTAATAACTGTCCATTGTTCTGACTTTAATTGTTAACATAGTTGTCCACGACTGCTTCACTGCAGTTCTAGATGAAATTTAGATATGCATGCTAGTTTTGAAAGGTGAAGCGCTGGCTACGTTCACACTGCAGGCGAAAGCGCATCAAATCCGATTTTTTTGACCCTATATGCGACCCATATCCGATCATGCTATGACAGTGTGAACGGCGCAAATCCGATATTTTCAAATCCGATCTGGGTCACTTTCGTATGTGGTACTGAATCCGATACATATCCGATGTTTTAGAAAGCGACTGCTGTTTGAACGGTCAAGTCGCATTAAATCCGCCTTTTACGTCACCGACACAAGACTGAAGCCAATTATCAGCGCCGGAGAAGCGCCCGAGAAGACATCGCGAACGCTTCCTGGCCATCCAGTGTGGATGTCAGTGAAACTGTTGGGAAGACAATGTGAACATTTTATTTGTACTGTATAATCTGCAGATTCTGACAGAAATCTGCAGCTATCATTTGAAGCACCGCTCCTCTCTTAAACAGCAATAAGGATCATTATTAGGTTATTTACATTATTATGTAAATAACAAAAGAACTTAAAGCAAAAATTGGGAAACGAAGTCCGAAGTCTGCATATTAAGGGCCATCAGTCAAACAATACTGTTGCTCTGGGTCTAAACAGAGCTCGTTGTGTGTGACAGCTTCTTTTGCGCATGCGGGCCGCTTTGAGCGTTCACACTAGAGCGCGTTTGCTGTCGCATTTTATTTGTAGTGTGAACGAGCAGACAAAAAAATCGGATTTGATCAAAAAATCGGAATTGAGCATTAAGACCTGCAGTGTGAACGTAGCCATAAAGACAGACAGGCAACTGCAGCATGATACGGTACAAAAACAACATCCCAAAACCTTATCTGAGATATCACATCATGGGCTGTGTTATGCTTCGTTTCAACTAATAAATCAAAGGTTTCAAAATTAAATCAAAATCTCAAATCAAGGCATCAGAGCGTCAGAGATGACACTGACACCTAGTCTACGTGAACTCCAGCCCACAGCAAGCATTGTTGTATACAATGACAGTTTTAAAATTGAAGACCAAGAGATCTTACCAAAGCCAGTTGGCGTCTATCCCTCTGACCAGTCCAAGAGTGGATCAAGAAACTAGTGAGACGTCACCTTAGGTTGGATGGTAATTTGCATATAGAGATCTCTTTATCTTGTGTCAACAGAAACTTTCATTTGCTTTTACAGACTGTTACAAAACAGCACCATTTTCTATCCGATTTCTACATTTTATGGCCAATTAAGCAAAATTCAGAGTTGACAAAAGCTGACATGTGAAATATACAGACCAAGATTTATTTTAAGCATATGTTTTATATTACTTGAAATTGCTGCACTGACATTTAATTTCCATTAATATAGCTGTATGTCTATATTGAAATGATTCAAGCACTTAACAGATAAGACATGACTGTGTTGCTGTGATTAGATATTTGACTTAATCAAACTACACACCTTGCTCTACAGATCACATGAAATCATAGCCACCACAGACTAATCTATTTGGATAGATATTTGACTTAAAAAAAAAAAAAAAAAAAGTTAAACACTTACGAGGAAATGACAATAACAGGCCATTTTCCATCCCTGTATCCTTTCTGCAGGCTACTCACTACTCTTTAGCATTTACAGAACAAACTTTTCAGAGAAATTAGCTGTTTGTTATCAAATTTGTAGGTGAACGTTCATGCAGCAGTTGTTTTTTCCTGCTAGGACTAAAGGTTGGATATCTATCATGACCTTGTCCAAATCACTCAAATAAGAAACTTGAGTGATTTCCCACAGAAATCAGTAATGCACAAAGGTTCACTGTCTTATCTCCCATGCCATTATGCAGTCTTGCATTTAGAGTGAAACCACGGGAAAACCAAAGCACTGCAGCATGAAGACAAAACTGTAAAAAACTTCACCCAAGAAACATCTATTAGGTACATAAGGAAATCCTAATTGTTAACTTCGTTTCATATGCAACTCGCTCTGAATTACTTCCAGTAAAGTCTTACATGTATTTGTAGTTGGGGAAAAAAAACCTAAAAGACAAAAAAAAAAATCTGGCATAAAACCTTTATTAGAACGACAAACAATATTTAAAGACAGTATACAAAAAGTATTTATGGAACAAAACATCACTACAGTAGAAAACATGAGCAAGAATGTGGCAGAGTGAGAAAAGTGTTTTGGAATTTAAAACATTTAAACAAAGACGAAGGTGGAAGTGGCCCTAATCAACAGTCCTTTTTCAGCTGTGCACTCGCTCCCATGAATCTGGCTGCATCTGAATGTGTTGACTTCAAGTCTAAATGAGCACCTAAACTAAACCAAGTATTATTAACGACATGCATGCACTGGATTACAACTGTACTTGTATCTTGTGAATCTCTGAGTTGCAAAGCTCACTAGTTAATGCCCTAAATTTCAAATCTATGCATCACATTTAGTCTTAACATTAGCTATTGACTTTAAATACAGTATCATTCCTCCATGAAGCATTTTTACTATTCACACTCCAGAAGGAAGTGCACAGCTCTGAACGACACACAGTCAGATCCTGTGCTGTTATTGAAAAAGGGTGAGAAAACCAATCAAAACTGTAGTTGCACCTCACCCACAAACAAGCCTTCTGAATGTATGGCTAAATTGTGCGTACTACAGAGCTCTCCTTCACCATCTTGGATACATTTAAATGAAGCCATTAGGAACACAAGCGCAATCCATGTTGGAATAACAGATTGCTGAGCAGACTACTGAAGCCAACATTGTTGTACATCTCGTGTCTGAAAAGGGGCTAAAGAGATCAGTCATTCACAATAATACAAGAAGGCTTCTTTCTTTACTTCTTAATCAAAACACTATCACCTGTTCTCACAATCGGCTAAGCTTATATTTACAACAGAACTCACCGACTGCCACGCAAGTGTTGAAACTTCTTCCAAAATAAAAAAAGAAACAAAACAAAAAAAAAAAGAAAAAAAAAAAAGACTAATTTAGCTAGACCTAGAAGGCAAGTCAGGAGAAATCCAGTCCTGAGGAAAAGGTTGACAATGTTGATGTAGACTACTGCATGGGTTGCAGAGAAGAACTACTGGGCTTCATCCTCTGGACAGGAATGCCAGGTCAGTCTCTCCTCATAAAAGGATATGACCACCTGAGGACAGCGGGTGTTGGCCTCACGGGCTGGGACCAAATCTGCCTCATCCGAGTCTTTCCTAAAAGAAGGCAGATTGAGAGAGGAACATTATAGAAAGCCAGCATAAATTAATGTACTTTAAATCAACTAAGTTTATAAGTTGAGGAAAGGTTTACAGCAGGAACACAGCCTGGACAGTGACAGTTTCATAACTGTGGCTCTGTACACCATGTAGCAAGATCTAAGCAGTGAAAGGCAACTGAAGTGTAGAAACTGAGCTTTAAGTTCAAGGGTTTAAGAATAAATATTTAGTGAAACAAAGAAAGTTTCCAATTTTTAAGAGCTCAAATGCAAACAACTTAAAAATAAATCAAAAAACAAAACAGAACAAAAAAAAAACAAAAACAAAAAAAACAAAAAAAAAAAAACAACAACATCCAATTATCCAAGTAATTCCACTCAGTTACACTTCCTTCAGTTTAAACTTTCTTTGATTGCTATTACAATATTTCAGGATAATTATTTGTACTGTGAAGGATCCAGAAATCATAGCACTCAATACTTTTGAATTCACTGGCCGTCCATTGTAGCATGAAACACCAGTGACTACCATGCACATCCATCCTATGACTTACACTGCCTAGATTAACAAAACATTACTGCGCAAAGGTCTTGAACTAACAGTCATTTCATTATATTTTGCTTCCAAGGAGACAAAGATATGAGATTTTTTTTTTTTCTTCAATGACCAGAAATATTGCATAAAAATGTACCATTTCATCAAGAACATCAACTCCCCGCTACTGTCTGTTGCGCCAATGATTCGCTCGGGTTCGAGGTTCCTAGCAAAACCACGTGGTTTCTCAGCCTGTAGGTGGTTACAACAGAGAATGTAGGCATATAAGATGGGAAGGAAACAAAACACCACATTTTGATTCATTTAAAATCCTTGCACTTTCTAGCATAAGTTCAGAAGCAGCTGCATTTCAAGAGAATGGTCTGAGTGACTTATTCAAAATTAGGTTTGTCACAATTATACAAGTATAATACTAAGTTAAATGTCTACACACCACCCTAGCTAAGCACAAATATGATTTATTTATAATACATTCATTTATTATAATGCTCGTCTTTGTTTAAGTTATGCAACCCTTTCTCTGAATGGCCCTCATGTTAAGCTTGACGGTTCTAAATTTAAATTGTCTCTAGGACATGCTAATTGCAGAAACTTGTGAAAGCAAAGGAACTCACCACATCCTTCTTCTTAGGTTCAGTCTCTGGCTCTTCCGTGGAGGCCTTCCTCTTAACAGGTGCAGGTTTCTCCTTAACGTTCTTCTGAGCCTCCAAAAATGCTGAAATCAGCTCAGGGCAATCCAGGTTCTCCTCTGGTTCCCAAGTATTATCAGCACTAAACAAGCAGAAAGAGAGTCAACGATTGCATTGCATCAATTCACACTGATTTCCATTTAGGGAAAAAAAAAAAAAAGCCAAATACTAGCATCAGCTAGCTTGCTTGAATGAAGGCACCGTCTTCATGCAACCACAATGACTTCAAACAAAAGTATAGCACAACCCCATACCAGGGAAGCACTTCCAGCTCAGCAGGAGGGGGGCAGGAGTCCCAGCCAACTCACTCTGTAAATCCTTTCCACTTGAGGTAGAATTCTACTTTCCCATTCACAACACGCTGGTCCAGCACTTTTTCCACAACGAATTCTTCAGGTTCCTCCTGTGTATCCTGTGCATCCTTCTTACTCTTGGTATTCTGCTTCTTTCCCATTTTGTGATCTAAAAACACAAACAAAAAAAGGAATTTGATAATAACAAATCCTTCACATTCATGTGCTCCTGATATCCACATTTAGGATTGGCCATAGGCCCTAAAGCCGCCACAGACACCTGGATCGTAAACGAATTTAACTGTGAAGACTGTTATTTGCCCATTGGGGTATTAAAATTAGGCAACCTTGACAAAGGGATGGCCACCAAAGGGAAGTAAAAACGTAGCATTAGCTAGCTTAGCGATAAACTCTTAAAGTATTCAAAGATAGCCAAATTCTTATAACGTTAGCTCGCATGCTAACTTTAGCTGGCCTTTAACCGTTAGGAAAAACCTACTTCACTTTTATTGTGTCAACTGCAATGCGGAGGGACTTAAAATAGGTGCGCTGGCACAAAAAAAAACGTGCGGGTAACGTTAGCGTAACTTGCGCTAACAATAACGTACTCAAGTTTAATGCGACACTCGACGTTTTAGAAACGGATACATAATCTTAAGATCTATGATACAACTACAGCATTACAAGGAACAGACACTGTTACTTTTCGCTTGCCTGTTTAAGTTAAAGTACTGCAACTGTAGTTAACAGAGCGTTTCTCTCTCATTCGAGACAGCGTCAGATGGTAAAACAACTGGCTAGCATATACTGCTATTTTGTTACAGTGAACCAATTAACTCTGACACCTCTGTTAATGATAACCTTTTTTTTTTTTTTTTTAAACAAGTCGGTATCTGCATACATACCCTAAAACAAGAGAATCGCTCCAACGGCACTTCTTTTCCACGCGGTCAGTTGATTCTTTATGTCTACAAAAGTGTGGCTCAACAGCACGGGCGCCAAAAGCTACTCACGCGCATTCTTGTGCGCATACTTGTGCACCATCTACGGAAGCCCGGTTAGAAAACGCTTTTCGCTCTCCAAAACCTGTGGATGATGAAGCCTAGAACTCTACATCAGGGATATCGAAGTCATTTTGAATCGTGGGCCACATGCATAAAATTTTGTTTACACGTGGGCCGGACCAGTGTAAAGAGGTTTAATTACACCTTTAATGTCTGCAGAATCTTAATATAAGAAAAAGAAGTGCAATTTCAACAGCATATGCTGGTTATTTTTGCATGATAAAGAAATTAAGCTGTATTAAATAGAACTCAGTCAGCACGACTCTTTTGGCTTAGATTGTTTGTTTGTTTGTTAATTTATTTCAAACAAACAAACAATCCTACAATCTAAGATTGTAGGAAATGCATGTGTAGTTATGGTTGCTCATTGCCCAGACTGTTCTGTAACTATATAATAGAAAGGTTTTGTTTATTGATAGACTATATCCTTATTTATTTATTTACTGTGAACGCACTGCAGAAATCAGAAACGTTTCTGTCATTTAAGTTTTTTTTATCTAATATTACCTATGACTTACTCAAATTGGTGTGAATAGTGATGGGAGTAGGATTTTTATCATTAAGAAAAGCTGTAAAACACGGAAAATACAGTTTAAAAAAAAATCCAAAATGTGTACCATCCATCACATTTTAAAAAGCTGTCCAGTGGCTCAGATTGCATCTGTTGCCAGGCCAATTTTGCCCCCAGGCCTTATGTTTGTAATCCCTAATCTATAATAGATCAATAGATATCTATAATATCCATTGATATTTTAAGACTGCATTTTTTGAATAATATGTTCCTATATGCTGATTTTAAAATCAAGGCCATTCAAAAGTATTTCAAAAGATTTCTTTTTATTTTAAAAAGTCTGCAGGAGCAACTCAAGTTCTGTAAGCAAACGCACACTTTCAAAAATCACAATGGAATCAAACACATTTAACTTCAGAAACAAAGCAAATATTTACGAAAACAAAATTCATACAAACAGCAAACAAAAGGTTCAAGCCAAACAAGAAAATACAAACAAAGAAAAAAAGAAAACCGAAAGCTGCATAAACTACCTCATGGACTTTTCTCAATTTCACTCACTCAGCTGACTTATTGTGCAGCATAACCAGGAACAGGGCGGCGACCTCTATTAATACTTCAACTGCCAAAAAATCTTATACATATAAAAAGGAGGCATCCAAACATCATTCAAACTTCTTAAATATCAATCAGTAATTTATTATTTAGGGTTTTTTTTAGCAGTTTGTTTAATTGGGGTGACTTTGATAATGAAGGATTTGTATTAAACAAGTGCACTTTAGAGAATTTCAAATTTTAGCCAGAAAAAAACAAAACAAAACTGGGGCCTGAGAATCAAATTTATCCAAAAAGAAAAAAACTCACAAGTACTTGTAAAGAAGTCAAAATTTCAGTTCATTCAAATTGTGCTTCAGATTGATCACTATTCAAATACTTTATGCATCTTTCTTCAGTTTACTCACTCAGGTGACTACTTGTGTGTACACATAAATAAGATGCAGACTTTTAATATCTATTAAAACTATTTAATAATAAATATTCTTTAAAAAAAACAAACAAACAAACAAACAAACACATACATTCAAACAGCATTCAGACCTTTTAAATAAAGTTGGTGATTCTATTTTTCCTGTTTCAGAAACTGAATCTTTTATGTGTGATTACGGTCACATTTATAATGAAATTGTTGTTATCGAGTGCACTTCAAAAGACAAAAAAAAAGAGAGAAAAAAAGCAAAGCGGGGTGAGGGCTTTTTTTTTTATGTAGCCAAAATTAACAAAAACTAAGCTGTGAGGTAGAATAATCTTGCCAAAAACTCTAAAACACTTCAAATGAAAGGGGTTAAACTATAGTTGAATTCTTATGCAAGAACTTTTTTGTTATGGATATATGCACTTATGTATGATGTACATACGTATTTACCAAAACACATTAAATGCAAATTAAGGCCAAGTCCTTTGAGTCATTGGTATACTGCACGTCATCAAGACATGTAAGCAAAAGACATCTATTTGATTTTTTTTATTTCAGTTTATTTTTTTTACTCAAACAGTGCATGCCCTCAAATACTGGGAACAAATCAGTAAACTTTGGACTTGTAATAACCCAATATTCTTATCACGCTGACCAAAGTTTACCATTTTGGGAGAGGGGGGAAAACGTCCTTAACAGTTCTATAAGCATTTCATGGACCTAAGAAAGTTTAATAAATACAACCCTTTAACCTCGTTCTTATACCGAGTAGGAAAACACTAAAGGCAAGATTACAGGTAAATACTCCTCTTAGATCTCTATCCTGTCTGGAAATATCACAATCCTGGCCAAGCTGACTTTTAAACATGCGTGATTGCCTACAATTTTCTGTAAAAATGAGAAAGACTATGACTTTAATGTTAACAGGCACAAAGAGACTGCTGGCATTACCAACAGCTTAGCTGTTCCCTTAAACTACCCCATCGGCCACATCCACCTTTAACAAGAAGAGAATGTCCAGTGTGTGATCTACATTTTTACGATCAAATAACATATTTACATTTTTTTTTTCTTTTACTTATTTTTTGAGTGTCTTTTCTTTTTGCATTTAGGTTCTCAACAGTGGTGAATCAACACACACTTTAGCAAAACAGGAGTCCCTAAAACCAGAGTCAGGCAATTAGGTTCCGCAATATCCCAAAACCAAAAAGATCAAGTCTCAGCAGGAAATGCTGCATTATTGCTTTTTTTCCTTCTTTCTCTTGTCTGTTTTGTTGCCAGATGTGGAGACAGCAGGTCGTCTTACAGGCTGAACTACAACCCTACCGTTAGCCCCGCACTGCAGGGTGAATCTGTCTGGGTTCAGGGGTGTTCCTGATTCATCCCTCAGCCGGGACAGGATGTCTCTGGTCAGCTGCCTTATCTGATGGCCCACAGCACCCATTGTTTTTGCTGTAAGGTGCTTCTCCCTCAGCAGTTTGTCTCTCTGAACTTGCAACCTTTCCACCTCCTCCTGGAGCCCAGTGATGGCATCTAATTTGCGCTTGCGGCAGTTTTGGGCTGCCAGCTTATTCTTACCACGCCTGCGGATGTCCCTCAGGAGGGTCACCTGTTCAGGGGAAAAGCCATGACCATCAAGAACTTCCAGGAACTCTTCAACAGGCATGTTAACTATCTGCAGAACAGAGAATGGCAGGCACATAGCACGGGCGCGCAGCTCATCACGACTCAGCTCCCCTTCTTCCAGCCGGAATCCATCATCATCGCTGAGAGGCTCCTCCTTGATGTTTTTGTGAGGCAGCGTTACTGACGGCTGGTTAAAGAAATTGGCAGATGAGTAGCTGTGATCATGCCACACACTCTCAACAGGTGGCCATGCTGTGGTGTAGTCAACAATGCCTTTAGAGGGGATTGAGTCTGCCTCACTGCTGTAGCCTGTAGCTCCACACTCATCCTCGCAGTATGAACTGGATGAGGATGACATCTCAGATGAGCCTGGACAAAGTGAGGAGTTAATGACTGTGTCAGCATATTTAACTGAAAATTTCGTAGCTTCATAAAACAGAAATTAAGACATGTAACTCTTCCAAGTATAGAAAGCAATCTGAACCAACCTGGAGAGACTGGACCTCCAGAGCTGCTCTCCAAAGAGAGACCAGAGTCTGACTCCAAGTCCTCAAGGACCCGTGGGTCTATGCTGTCCAAACAGTCCATCAGGCTGCTGTCAATTGAGTCCAGACCTTCCAAACCAAGCTGATTGATCTGGTCAAACACTGCCTCATCTAGGCAGCCACCCAGTGCACTATTTGATGACACATTTCCTGTTATGTTACATACTGAGGCAAAGGGGAGTGCAGCAAGACCTAGAGCCATCCCAGGTGAAGCATCTGAGTTTAAAGAGCCTGTGGATTCCATTCGAAAGAAAGCCCTTTGTTGTTGGGTCGTGGTCCTGGGCTCAGTTCTATCAGATGCCAACCCAAACACTCCAGGACTGGTTAGCATAGCATCATGCAGACTGACATTCCGGCTGATGGCGCTGGTGATGTCAGTGTCGAGATCTGACAGACGCTCAGTCACAAGGGGGTCCAAGTCCTATATTTTAGAGAGACCTATTAGTCGAACTTTATTCTCCAAAACTTTGAAAATCCTCTAAAACAACAGTTAGATCAATGTGGTAAACTAAACCTCTAATCTGCAATACACGTGTCTGTATGCATGTCCCTAAACTAATGTAATTTTATATAAGGCTTAATTTAATGAACATGAAGATGAACATGAAACTTACATCAAGGTCTGCAACAGAAAGTAAATTGTTCCACTGCTGGTCAATATCAAGAGTAGCAGAGGGATGGCGTGTTGGACTGGACAGTGCAGTGATGCCTTCCAGCAGGCTCTGAAAGAGACAACACACAGAAAATCTGATGTAAATTTAAAAAAGTAAGTGATATGTTTTGTTGTCAGTATACAATCATAGCAAAGTAACTGATGAAAAAAAATGAACAAGAAAAATGAATTTATATTTAGCTTCTGCATAGCTTTTTACTATAAGGAACTGCCTGTGAGACTGTAATTACTATGCTTCAACCTTTCTAATCATATTCTGTGGTGTTACTAAAACAGCACTGTCATCAAAATGATGCAATTTCAGTAAATATGTAATGTGAGTCCCTGATTTTTCTAGTTAAATCAATATAACCAGCCTAAAATTGATGCCAACGTTATACATGCATCATTGCAGATGGACAAACACTACTGTGTATTCTCACAAAAAATCCAGCACTGTTACGGTCATTAAAATACATGAAAGAGTGCCAACAGTACCTCTTGTTCCAGTGTGGAACTGTGAGCCAGCTGAGAGACTGGAGCAGGTTCCTCCTCTTCTTTAACTTTAACATCTTCCTCCTGGCAGGGAAAAGAGAGGAGGGAATTCAGTTTAGAAGTGAAGAGGAAAGAAAAGGAAAAACAATTTGTTAATTCTTAGTAAAGAACTCCAAACATCGTTACATTTCTAGCGGTAGTTCATTGATCTCAATTGAGTCTTTACAGTATGACTCTTCTGTCATGAGATGATTCTGTTATAAACAAGATTAGATTATTTATTTATGATTACAAAGCAATCATTGTAAAAGTTAAGCCAATTACCCTCTGATACACCTACAGAAATAAAGGTCACCAGCTTCCAAGATTAGAAAGTTCACGATATATCCAATTAAAGATATAATAGAATTCTCATTTGTTCTAAAAATATATATTATATGGCCTTTGTTTCTGAGAATATACAATATGCAGGAGCTGTATATAGTTATCCTGTTGAAGGTGTATCAATAACTGATTCACTTCCTAGACCAGTTCAAACAGGAAAAGTGGAGACCAACAAGCCCAGACAGAACTTGGGCAGAACTAGACTGGTCTTGAGTACTTCTTGTCATTATTTGGCTTTAGTCTTAGTGTGAAAGCAAAAAGTTTTCTTTCACACTAAGACTAAAGCCAAATAATGACAAGAAGTTATTGATACACCTTCAACGGGATAACTATATACAGCTCCTGCATATTGTATATTCTCAGACACTAAGGCCATTTGCAAAACAAACAACAAGGCTTGTAATTTTTTTTTTTTTTTTTTTTTTTGGGGGGGGGGGGGGGGGTGTATGGCGACCCATCTCTTGTCATCAACAACAAATGAGTCAACATCACATTATACACATGAAAAGCAACCCTTGGAAGAGCAGTGCTTAACTATGGAAAACTGCTTTTGTGTAAGCAAACAGGGTGGGGATCCGAGTCTCACTTCTCCACCCCTCAAAGGGCGCAGCTGGTGGTTGGGTCAGGAGAAAAGAGATATAGTTACACAACTGACAACATAAACTGCCTTTGGGATACAATATCCACCAATCAGCTCTTTCTGCCATGCTCTAGAAAGACTACACTACTAGGAGGACTGAATATAAAGGTTGTAATTACAGTGTTATAATATATTTGTTGTCATAAAGTACAGACATTAGTTACACCTGTCTTTGCATGGTGTTTTCTGCTGAAGTAATTCTATAGTTACTATTCCCAGATTGCTTAATGTGACAAGTACCATAGTGAAAGAGTGACAAGTGCAGCAGGCAGCTGTATGCCGCATATACAGTATATGATGTTTGGTAGACATGTTATTAAGCTTTATGTTTAAGTTACTTACTACACTGATTAGGTGACTTATCCAAGTTAACACATTGTCATTACGGATGTAAGTGACATAATCTGACTAAAGACACATTACTGGATTGTGATTTGTGACAAGGGCCTGACAGAGCCTGACAAAACGAAAATAAATTTGCATTCCAGAATATTTTTTTGACTTGCTTCCTCGTTCACCAGTAAATACTCCAGTAAAATAACGTAGTTGTTGGATAACACCCATCTTTCCAGTTCAACGGTTAGTTATGCTAGTTAGCTAGTAATAGCTTAAGCTAGCTATTACGGAAGTTTTACTCGTTTGTCACCTCAGTTAATCAAGTACTTTAGAGGGATAGACCACCTTCACTGTTGCAGGTTACATTATAGCTTCATTAGAAACAAAGTTTTTACAACTTTATGGCATATTATTCACAAACTTGCCTCTTTAAGAAACCCGCAGGCTCCAGCGCCACAAGGCCCTTGTCCGAGTTCAATGTTTGTCTGGTACACTGCTGGGCCACTGACTGGCAGGTGTTCACTGACATCCCTGGATTCTTCGCCAGGACTTTCTAGCCCTGAGCTAGATTCGGTGTTGTTACTGGTTGAAGGCCCACAGTCAGCCTTGTCAGTTGCAGGCACTTCGTGCACCAGCCATGCGTTCAACTGCGTGTGGAACCGCGGGGAACCGAGGGTCCTCACCTCGTCCAGCAGCCGACGACTTGCAAAAAAATAGTCCAACTCGGGACATTTTGGGTGTACACCATATCCATCAAAAGTGTCTCTCAAAATATGAAACGGTGTCTGGATGTAGGCTGAGCTAGGACCCAAGTTAATCTCTGTCAAAGGCGTATAATAGCCGCTCAAGTAGCTGTCGATATCCACACGAACTCCAATCAAACTGAGCAAGATGGTTAACTGAATCAGGCTTTCTGAAAAGTATTTTTTGGCGATCTGCATTTTCTAAATACTTTCAGAACTGTGGATAATTGTGAAATCCCAACCCAACAGTTCCTCTTTCCCGAAGGGACAAAGGGAAAGCTTAACAAAAGAGCACGCCTTCCCCTGTCAGACAAAGAGGACCGCCTGTACCGGCGAACTAGCAAGATAGCTATGCTAGCTTTAGCAGTTAGCTTTCTCTACCGGTTAACGCAAACCTGTTAGCGCAAACATAACAAACAGTTTGTTCTTCAGCGCCTTGCAGCGGATGAGTTATTCATAAGCAATACCTACTTATCACAACACTCTTGACGACGATAATTAAACAGAAAATAAAACATGGGAGGCTCACTGCAATCACCGTGCTGGTACAGGGGGAACTTTGTTTCGGAATTTGCATAATTCGTGCTGATTGGACCAAAACGCTCACCACAACAAATTCTGATTGGTTAACACACCTGTCGCGTCAGCTTTTGATCAATAAGAGAACGGGGTAGTTGCTTCTATAAAGGCAGCCTCCACCCTGATATTAACTACAAATATTGTTTACACGAAAGTTGAATCACCGCATAAACAAGAGGTACTCCTCTATGTAGGTTCATATTCTAATATATAATGCTTTATTGGTGTAAAGGGGATTTCTCAGAAGCATGGCTGGGCTGCATTTCCTTTATGTTTGTGCTACTGACCTGCATTTGTTCCTTTTTTCAGCCTACTGGTAAACAACTGAATTACACTTTCAGTTGTTACAAAGGTCTGGGCCCTCGTGACTCAACTCACTAAGAAAGAGGAATGCCAAAGGCGAAATCCTTAAAACATAGTACATTGTACCCCCTGGCCTTCTAAAAAATCTGACTTTATACTGGCTTCATGATCAGTGCTGAGAGGTAGCCTACGCAGATTCTAGGTGCTTTTACTTTAGACTATTGCTTTATGACCTATTTTATAATAGAATGTCGAAAAGACAGACCATTCTGCATCAAAAAATATGTTTTGCCCACTTTTGTGATAAAAAAAAATCTCTGTTTATATGTAAGAAACTGAATGCATGTAACAGTGTCACATACATTGTAATATTCCTACTTTCACTGAAGAAGCAATTCTAAATTCAGCAATGTTTATGAATGCTTATTATATAGGAAAGGATACTCATGTCATTTGAAAGAAGGTCTTGAACATTATCTGAAAGTCTGTCACTCTACTTACTCACTCTGTTAGATCTTCCAAGGCCAAATTGTTAGCTATGCGATAGCTAACAATAGCAATACCCCACAGAGGAAAATTGGGAATGCAGCTTTCCCAGTTTCTGAAAAAACAAAACAAAGCTCTGGAAAAGTGTACCTTAACATATTGGAGAAGAAAGCTCAGATAGTTACGGATAATATCAAGAAACTCTTAAAGATACCTTTTTAATCTTGCATTTAACTAGTCCTCCCACTTAGTAATAACACCACTGTGTTTATCTTTGTGTTTATGTCTTTATTTCATATTACTCTGTTTTTTGTGTGTAACAGGATTTTATGATTTATTGTTATGCATATGTGTATATCTGTCTGTGTGACTGTGTATGTATCTCTGATAGGTTTCTTGTTTGTTTAAATGGTTGTTTTGACATAAAGGTGAAGTCATTCCCTAACATGTTTTTCAACCCATGATTATTTGCCCTATACACAAGGAAATGACAATCCACCTCCTGTTATTATTTCTTAGGTCTGCTGTAGCTTTCCTTTGACTTTGTAGCCACTATCTTTTCCAAGTGGTCTGTCAGAATATGTTCAGTCAGCCCTCATGTTAACTGTTAAGTTACAATAATTCCTTCACACATTGCTCAGCCACTATGCTATGCTAGGTTCTCCTTTTTCTCCGTCTTCCAGTTGTAAGAACAATACTGTGCAAAGGCACTGCACTGTTAATTTCTAGTGTAAAAGAGACTTTGATGAAAAAACTGTCATTTGTGGTGTATTTGTCTGTGCCCACTTTGTTTTGGTTGTTTTTTTGTTGTTGTTGTTGTTTTTTTGTTGTTTTTTTTTACATCTTAACACACAATGAGAATCATGTCTACAAAACAACTGATAAAGGTTACAGATTACACAAGGCAGTGGCATAAGAGTTGATTTAATAACACTTGATTGTCTCAGACATCCAGGCTCTATGTCTGGCTGATATTTGCCATGTTTGCTGATTCCTGGTCATCTGAGGTTTAAGGTAGCTCATGTCAGTAGTGTGATTAGAGATAGGCTTAAGTTCAATTAAAGCAACAGAACAGAAATGTTAAATCAAGCAATGACATATTTACTGTTATGTATTGCAGAGGAAAACTGTGAAATATGTGCAAAAGTATTGGTAGCCTGAAGGGGGATCAAAACATTCCTATATTAAGTAAAAACCAAAACTACTGCAAAGTAGAGTGAGACTTACATCAATGTGCTGAAAGTGAAAAGTGAAAGTTGTTTCTGAGTGAGCAGACCTCAGCAATTTGGGGCGAGAGTTGTGGTGTTCTGGTGTGAGAGTTCTTCTTACAGTTGCTGTAAGAAGAACTGTTGCTTCAGCTACTTATTTTCCTTTCTTTTGTCTGAAACTGAAATATTTTGGCTACAGCTAATCAAAATGTAGGCCAGTGTCTATGTGAGACAGTGGATATGCTTTGCAGTCCCACACAAAGTTGGTAATCCTCCACCATCTGGTACACTTGCGACCCCTGGTGTCTAACAGTGGTAATTAATAATTAACCGACGTGTATTAGTATTTTGAATGTGTTTTACTGCTTAAAATGCAGTAATTGATACTAAAGACTCATAAATTTTGCAGATTCTGGTTGATTAGACCTGCAAACTTGTCTATGAAGTTAAATCAAAGACTGAACGTGACACTCTGTAAAGTCAGTTGTTTCTTTTGTATTGATTTAAAAAATAAAAAATAAAGTGTGCGTATGTATGTACATATATGTACTTGTGTGTGTAGATATATATGTATGTATATGTATGTGTGTCTGTTACTTGTAGTTATTACTGCCTGTTACCTGTGGTAATGCAATTTATAATTTATATATTCTGTATTCAGTTATGAAGGCTCTAATTGTTGGTTGCGAGCTGCCGCTTAGATGCTTGTATCTGCCCGGGGCTGTTGATGGGTCTGTATGCAATGATGGGCGTAGCTGCGGGAAGTTTATTGTTTTTTTTTTGTTGATGAGTGAGTATAGGGGTGGGATTTAATAAGTTTTCTTCGTCCCACTCCTTTTTCAGGCAAGTTTTGTTTTTTGTTTTGTGTATTTTATGTTCAATATAGGTATTTGTTGTGCCTGAAAATGAATAAATAAATGAATGATGAATGAATTTTACGTCAGTTGATAAAATGATGACAGACCAAGAGTTTTGAATGATGCGTTTTTTAATGTTATCATTTCATTTAAGATTCTATTCCTTTAATTGACGTGACCTTCATAGCTGCACGAGTAGCACCAATATGTTACTCACAGCACACTATAAATAATAGTAGCGACAACATGCTGTCGAAGAATCCGCTGTAAACACCTTCCCCTGGGTGACCATCGCGTAGTACAGTATAAAGACCAGCAGACTGCTGTACTTTGTTTATGTCTGAATGTGGGTGCTGTAAGTAATTGAGTTTTCCGTGGGATGAAAATCCCACCGTAAGCCTTTTGCAAATCTTCCCCGGACAGACATTTTTATGTGGCGCTGCATCACAAAGAAGTCTAGAAAATCGCATTCTCTAACAAGCCTAGTTCAACACCACCACATCAAGTTCAACACGCACTGCCTGTCAGCTGGGCTCTCTCCCAGCAGCAGACAGTCGACCCTCCCTCCCCCTCACTCCCCCTGCAGAACACACACACACAAATCTAGAAGACAAGTGCGATGGTGGGCTTATCTGAAAATTGGCAACATCAAACTTCCCCGAGGATGCAGCTGCAACAGTGTTGCAGGATCTACTTCAATGATGTAGGAGTCACAGAATATAGAATAAAAATCAATATCCAAAAAGAAAAACAAACAAACAAAAAGAAAGAAGAAAAATCAGAAAAGGCCCTTAATATGACATTTGCTGTCCATCTTATGTCAGCTGTCGGATCGACTTGGTGGCCGGATGTGTAGAGAATCTAAACGCTCCAAATCACGTCTCCCTAAAGAAGCTGCGAATGGTAATCTGCTCCAATTGATCTGACGCCAGCGTGCAGTCATTTGATTAATCCGCGAGTATTTTCATAACGATGTGAAACACATTTAAATCAACTTTGTGAAGTTCTGACAGTTTTATTGGGGCAGAGCTCTTAAATCACCCCCACATGCTCCTCCGAGGACGACGCTGATTGGTGGAATTAAACGCGATCTGAGGGATATCAGTGCGCGTGCGCACGATTTAGTCCACGCAAAGACTCATGGGAAACGTGAGGGAACTCGCGGTGACTTGAGCGGACTACTTTGTCATTCTTTTTCAGGTTTTACGGGAGGTGTTGTAATTGTTTTGTAATTGTTTTTGCAGTGACCTTGGCCAGATTTTAGTGTATGCAGAGTGCGGGCCACGCTGAAGCCGCTTCACAAATGAAATCTCATATTACGTTTTTAACCTTTAAAAGGATTTGTTGCCTTTATTTTATTTTGTTTTATTTATTTATTTACAAGTTAACAATACCACAGCAAAAATATAAAACATAAAAAATACACTTGGATAGTCACTTTTTTGTGTCTGTGAAAAATGTGTGAACATTGTAAGCAATGCAAGCACAGACTATACCGATCATTTGATTAAATGGCCCAACAGATTTAATGAAAATGTTTAATTAGCAAAGCGGACAGATCACTACTCTGACCCTACATATATATATACATATATATATATATATATATATATATATATATAGATGTAGATATATATAGATAGATATCTTTATATATAATTGTAAAATGTTTTTTTCCTATATAAAAAAACTCATAACTTTTCTATTTAAAAACAGCTCATATATAAAATGACTGAAAAGGCGATACAATTATACACAAAATAATAATTTCAAAATAAAAATTTCATCTTTCAGTAAATGTCTGAAGCAAATAAAATAACCCCTTCATCATAAACTTTTCTGACTTTGTATATTGTGACGATAATTATTTCTAAAATTTTAAAAATATTCCATAAATATGTGTCTAATTAACGGCCAGTGTTTGAGATTTTTGTTTTATTGAGATAAAATAATAGTAACGATTGATCATGATATAGTCTAAATGATAATTAATCGTACAACTAAGTATTTAAATATATTTATTTATTTCAATAACAAAATAGTATATATTTTTATTATTATTATTATTTGAACTTCTTAAATGAAAATGCAATAGAATGTGTCCAGTGTGTGTCAGTGGTCATGCAGTAGAGTGTGTGTGTGATTGTGCCTGGATGGTCTCAGTAGCGGAGGTCTGCTCTCTAGAGAGCAAAACAACTGACTGGCCGCTCTCTGCTTTCAGAGCTCGTTGCTGCTTGATTGACATCCACGTTTGGCCACTCAAATGAAAGAATCACAGTCCCGCATTCCTATTGGTTCAGCGCTCCAGCTCCTGCAGTTCGTCTTAGCCAATCACAATGCGGAACTCGCTTCGGAAATTATGATAGCTTTTCTGGCAGACTCTGTGGCGCCCCGCAGCGGGGACATATGGAAGCAATTTTACATCAGTCTGTTCTCTGTAAATTAAGTTGTAATAATGAAAAATGCATTGCTCTACCCAGCTGTTTATTTCTTTTCCCTTTTCAGTACAGGTTTTGTTTTAGTGCTGCTGGACTGAGCGCTCTTTGCTACGTTCAGTGACCCAGTGGTCTTCCAGAAACTGACTGAGTTATGCTCCAAGTTAGTGGTGCTTAGGCTTTATACCCCGGGCAATATAATAATCTCTTATTCAAATTATTATAGGGCTGCAACTGGTCATTGGCACACTTATCTGTGCATGACACAATAATTCTAACTGTTTATTTCCACGTGCATTGATTCAGTTTTATTGTATTGTAAATTTGATTTACAATGAAATAAAATTCAGTGTTTATTTATTTTAAAAAGAAAGAAAGAGAAGAAAAACGACCGCGCATTGTTGACCACGTGAGGGCGCTGCAGTCCAGATTTTTGCCTCCACCTGGCCAGTAGGTAATTCACTTCTCATTGTGCTCACTAATTGAAGTATGGCATAAGTCTTTCTGTTTAATCGAACGGACAAATAATTATGATCACTTTACATTTCACTCCCAGTTCAAATTGATCACTGCTTTAACTACTAATTCAGATTTCTCCCTTGCGCTCTCCTCCCTCCTTTCCAGTCTCTCCAGAGTCAAGAGGCTGAGGGGCCAGCAGCAGGGCGAGGCACTGACAGTTTTTTTCAGCATGAGAAGCAGTTGTGGATTTGATGTCAAAGTCAGAGATGGCTGCTCTGATAAAGTTAGTCTGGCTCGGCGAGATTGGCATCCTTCTCCTTGGAAAAGAAAACAGAAAGGCCCTACATAAACAGAGGAAAATGGCCCTGGCCGAGCATGAAAACAGCCCTCTGTGATGTGACCTGGAAAATCTGGAGCGATATCAGCTCAGCTGTGTGTTGCACAAAACCAGAGTGTACCTGCATGTGCAGCACTATCAAGATTCGAATGTAGCATTAAAGAAGAAACTCGTATAGGGTAAAGCTTTTATTATTCATGATATACTGTGGTATATCATGCATGTGCCAGCGTACAGGATGTGTGCTATTTTCAGGCCTGTTGTGCACCTCTGTCTTTTTCAGTGCATGAAGGAAACCGCCTTGCAGTCGGTTCTGTTCCTGTAGCTATTGTGTCTGTTTCACTAATGGACTCCTCTCACCCTGTCTCCTTTTCCTCTCTCTTTCTTCCCATCCTTTTCTTCCATATCATATCCATGTATTCCCCCCGGGGCTGATTAAAAGGCTTTCTAGCTGGGGTGCAGGGAGAAGAGATGCAGGGGGGTGGTTTGTGGAGAAGAGTGGTCCTTATTACCCCATATGTCTGGACAGGAGAGTGTGGAGTGGAGGTCCTCTTCCAGTTAATCAATAGAGATACCGTCGTTTTACAGTGTCTGTGTCTCTCTTTCTTTCTCTCTCGCTCTTTCCCTGTCTCCTCTTCTCTCCACCCTCTGACTCTCCCATTAGAGATAATGTGTCTGCTATTGATACTGTAAGGTCTGGGAACTGTGACAGAAATACAATTCTGCTCCGTGAGGCCGAGTTCCATGTCAAAACTCTGTGGTCAACAAAGCAACCCGAGTCATCGACTTGGTGTTTAACCTGGCTGACTGCGTGTTCCATCCTTTGATTGTTGGCCATTCATTATGGGATTCACCACTGAATCAGTTTAGCACTCCATCATCTTCAATATCTTTGGTAATTACTGGTAAATATGAAGGCTTTTGAAGCGTATAGAGATTCCCACGGTTTGCTAACAATCAGTATAATTAATATATTGGAATTATTTTGAATTTAATGGGATGTTTTCTGTGTAAGGTAGCAAAAACGTATACAATACCCAGAAACTAATATGTGTACAATGATTTTTTTCTCATAATCACTGATTTTTAGAACCACAGACTCACTTTTGTGAGTGATTTCATTACACCGGAGAGGGAAAAGAGCAAAATGATGGGGAAACTGAGCGACCACAGTCGTGTCACAGTGAAAGTGATCACGTTATGGTGGGTTTTTTAAGCATCTTTTCCCACTGAAAAGCACAAAGGAAAAACTAAAACATTGGTTGATCCATGGATGAGAGGCCTCGACATTCAAAACTGTGTATGAAAATAATTCTCCAGAGAATCAATTAGCTCGCGAGACAAGACTGACTGGAACAGACCATTGTTTACTAGAATGGGGTTGTATCTCTGTCTCCCTCGGCTCCCTGGGGGTCATGTGGGTATGCCTCTGCATGGCCGCAGGGCTTCAGACGGAGAGCCGGAATCTTCTGAGAGATGCCAGGGTTCGCAGTGGGGAGAATGACTTCTGACCTCTCAGACTCTGTAACCCCTGGGGTCATAGATCTGGGGGCTCGCGCAACGGGGAAAGGTTGTAATTGATGTGGGGAGAGAGGGAGAAAGGCCTGTAGGGGTTGCTGGAAGCAGAGAGGGTGGGAGGGATGGATGGAGGGGAAACCTGAGGCCCCAGTGAGAGGTGGGAGTGTGAGAGTTGATGAAGGCTCTGGTCTGTGTCCACGGGTCTATGGTGCTGGTCTGGATCCCACGAAAGGGAGCGGCTGAGATGATAGCAGGCCGTCCAAACCACAGGCAAATCTAACTAGTTGGACTGACTGCTTAACTGAAAAGGAATGAGGAAAAACAATATTATATTATTCAAAAATATTATTCTATGTATTATACTGTAGTGGTTGTACTTGGCACACACACACACACACATTCTGAGGCATTTTGTCATGATTTAAGTATATAATGCACAGCAAAGACTAAATAACCTAAGGGGTTTCCACTTTCTGCCACATTCTGCTGCAATCATCTAATGTGCAGCTGCACTCTCTTAAGCCTCCTTTCACTGCGAGTTTTGCCAAACAAGTATTACTGTTTTGATAACACTGATTTGTCCATATACAGCCATGCGGCTAAATCTGTGTTCCCCTTTGAGGTAGATGTCAAATAACTGAAGTCTTTGCTATGTTTTTGGCAGAAAGTCACAGTTGCTCTTTCTTCAGCTGAAGGGTCAAAGGTCAAGCTGAATTGCTGGGGTCTGGAGAAGAAGGGCGGGCCAGGGAGCCAATGGCTGACAGATGTTTACAGAGGCCTGACTGCACTTCTGTGACCATAAGAAGGGAGTAGGATTTCGTGCCTGTGCTATACCCAACCACTGCCACCAAAAAGTCCTGGTCCACCACATTACCAGCTGCAAGGGACTTTGGTAAATGCTTGTTTTCTTGTTTTCTGGATCTTACCCTGGTTCTGTCCCACAAACTGAGTAGCTTGTGTGTGTGGGCCCTTTATACCATCCATCCCATCAATTTCTACCCACCCCAGCATGGCCTGGTTCCCTGACTGCCTCCCTTTCACAAGATTCCTCAGTTCTCCGTTTTCTAGCGGGCTGCTCTCGAGTTACTGGCAACACGGCGCAGATCGTGTCAAAGTTGTTATTTTAGAGTGGGGAGAGAGAAAATGTGTACAATGTTTGTGAGAGATTCAGAGTTTCCTGTCCACATCATAGCACTCTTGAGGATTCTAGTCCTGTCACGGTGTCAAACATAAACATGTCCTCCCGTAGCTATAAACACACGGTCAGAGAAAATCATTTAGAAGTGCGATGGTAAAGGCAGCAAATCGACTGTGTGTTTTGGGTTGCTAGTCATCCTTAAATATTGTGGAATCCAATGTGGAATCTATACCCAAACTCCTTAGAGAGTAAAACTTTTACAGCCCCCATTCGGACCATTTTTTGTTTGGTTTCTTTTTTTCCCTTTATAATCCTTCACCTCTGATGACACGTTTTCCAACGGCAGATTTTTTTGGGGGGAGGGGGTTCATTGGAACAAACTCAGTTAAACTTTCATGAATTAACCTTAAATCGACCGGGACTTATATGAAGCATATGAAGCAGCGTTTAGCAAGCGCACATATTAATGATAATGACGACCCCTTGATTTTCCATGCTTGACTAGAAGAAAACAAGTTGGTGTTATAAGGGGAAAAACAATTTGGCTCGAAAACCAAGATCCTCGCTCCAAGACCGCTGCTTCATTAGGCCACTGAGACAGTATAGTTTGCACTTTCCAATCTCTGCATTTTGAGGTGGAAAAATAGCAAAACAAACACACAAACAAAACCTCACTGGAAAATATAACCACAGCCCTGTCTGCAGCAGGCCAGATCAGCTTAATCCAGTGCTTACACTGCTGCTTTGTGTGATGCATTCAAAACTGATTCGAACTTCTTCTCGCAGAAACGGCAAACCCCCCCCCCCCAAAAAAAAACAGGACCCCACAGGATATGCTGCAAAGTGAAACGAAGTGGAAAGAATCCTTTCCACTTCCATAGAAAGTGATGAAACCTATGATGAAAACATAATTGTACTAAAACACCTGGAAATGATTGAAGTGGATAAAAATGGTGAAAGGTGTTGGGGAGTTTGGAGGAAAAAAAATTAAATGAAATAGAGACTAAAACTTCAAACATATTCATTTGCAGTTGCTACATGATAGCCTACAAAAGCGTACCCCTCCTCTCTTGTTTAAAGCATCTGATCCCCATAGCTAATATCCATGATAGAGCACTCTCTGTGTCTCTTTGGCCTTCATGGGTGACACCAATGTGGGAGGGGGAAGGCAAGGACGTGTATGTGCTGCAGACATGGTGCTGGTTTCACAGAGCTGTGACCGGCAGAGTGTAACGCTGATGAGGACTCCATCGTATCTGCAGGGTTTACGATGGGGGTGCTGAGACAGTGGCCCCTATCCTTCACAGATCTCTCAACCCCACTTTGCTGTCTCTAGACCTTTTCCTTCTTCCTCAATTTCTTGTCCATCTGCTTTCATTCACTTAGCTGCACATAGACTACACACCACTACTCAAACTGAGTCATTTGTACTGGTTTCATTACGGTTTTAATGATGCAACTGATATACAAAGGTTTTTTTTTCTTGAATTCAGAATCACTACTGTGTGCATACGTTAAATGCAAGCATGCACACGGCAGCCATATATTCACAGCATTTACGCTCCCGTATATGCTCTTCATGGAGTGTGTTTCAGCCCAACTTTGTTTGTGAATGGTATTGGAGGAGCTCCTAAAGAGAGACGGAGAGCGAATAAATGGAGGATTTTCAGCTTGTTAAACGGGGCATTAGAGGGCTTGTGACTGGGAGTTGTAGGCTATAAAACTGAACAGTTCGGCGGCATTCATGTTTTAGTGCATTGGCTCATGGGCTGACAGCTTTGCTGTCATGGTGTCGTTGTGGGCCATGTCTCGGGGCATGCTTTACGCTTCTTATTTGGCACAGGGGCACTTTCAGGACACACCGGAGGCAGATTTAGGGACAGACCAAGCTCCACACGTAGTCTAGGTCCCCTCCACCACATCCAAGTGAAATAAAACAGTGAATGGAGAAGGAATGTAACACATTTATTTCACTCTTGTAGTTCGTTAATGCCTTGGAGACTGCGTCGTCATTTAGGAACGTGGTGGGTAGCCGAAAACGTAATATGGTGACAATTTGTCACCTAGCGTAAAATGTTACGCTTTGGGAGTGAGAACGGGTTGGGCGTGTCTCAGTATGTCTTGTGTTTTTATTTATCTCTATGCTGTCCCTGGTTTGAGGCTTCCAAACCAGATGTAAAGTTAATTGGGTTAGTGCTAGATATGATTTACCATTGAGGTTTCTAAGAAACAAGCAGACATGTGTTTGAAATCTTCACATCTAAGTTCTGTACAAATGCAGAGGCATACACGTTGATCCTTCATGCATGCACACACACATTTGTTATTTTTCTCTATGCCTGGATGTAATTTTAGAGGAGCTTAAATGATCTAGGCAGCCATAATGATGTCCGCATGCTGACATATTTTCATATTTTCAGTGAAGTATTCCTCTTGTCTGTTCTCCATATAGCACCAAGCCATCTGGAATAACAATATCACTTTAAGCTGCAGATCCAAGGAGGAAAAACAGATGAGGCAAAGAAAAGAAATGAAGAAAAGAGCAGAAAAACCCAGTACAAATGGCTCACTTCTCTTTGCTTGCATTTGTGGTCGAACATTTCATTCCCACTCAACAGTTCTCACATGAAATAATCAGTTTTGTCTGCGCTGTATAATTTTTTTCCTACTCTATAAAACATTACCATAGGAGTACGAATTTAAAGCTATCATCTTGATTTGGTAAGACGATAGCTTACTAATAAAAGCAACACATCAGCAGCAAGAAGTGCTTTTGTGAGATGTAACTATGAGCAACCATTTGGAGCCCTCTAAGCGTTCATGCTAGGCACTCCAGGAATCTGTGGGCTGTCATGGTGTATGAGCAGCCTCCTGGGTGCTTTTGCCAATGGACTAAACCGTCAACAGGGAAGAAATCGCAGAGGCGAGGATATTCAGAAGAGCGAGCTGATCTCATCAAAGAACATCTGCATGCCTCGGTTTGATCGGCGCGAACCAAAGATCAGCAGGGTTGCACAAAGATCAGTAAAAAAGATTTAATGATTTAGAAGATTCTTTGACTGGAATTTATATTTAAGATTTACTACAACACAACGGAGCTGACAAAGATAATAAACTGATACCGTTTGCTGACACAGTCCCTAAAATGTCACCCAGACATGTTATTCTTTAATCTGCGTTGCCTCAGTGTGCCTCCTTTGATTTTTCTCCACAGCCTTTAAAACTGTTGCCTTTTGACCCCAATATAGAAAACCAGCCACAAGCCAGAGAGTAATTTGCTCTCAGACAGTACATGTGAGGAAAGAAAGGGATTTCCTCTTTGAGATGATACAGTCATCTGTCATAATAGCTGTCACAGTGGTACGGTTCAACAGTTCCCATTCTCTGTTTGCTGTGTCTGAGCAGCATGCCTGCCTTTGTGAACACAAGTCTAATCTCCTGAAATGGAGAATACTGCTGCCTAACTTCAAGTATAAGAATTTTTCAAAAATGTAAAACAACCTTTATTAAACATATATTGACAATCTTATATATACCAGTACAGGAGTACTATCAGAAACAAGTTCTTAAATATCAATAAACTAAGCCTCCATCCTGCATATGATTTCACTGTATACTATTATTAAAGGTTTAAAATGTGTCAAATTGAACTCATTTATCTGTCAAAGCTAATTAGACTTCATGTAATAATCTTGTATGTATTTTTGTGTGTTTAAGTATCTAGTACCTAATGGCGTAAAGTAGACGTCAAGTCAAATGTATAGTATCTGATAAACATTGAGTAAATGTGTTTATTTTTAACTATTTATTTAGAGCAATGCATGTTTGGTCTTCAGCTACAAAACTGACACCTTGATGTCCTTCAGGATTTTTTGGCAGAGCAGAACTCCCCCTTTGACTCATTCTGTTCCTCTGACTGTTCTCTTATCTGCTTGCTTGACTGCTGCATAAACCTCTTTTTGTAAAATTGAGGATTTGATTTTGGGAATCTGTTTATGCCTGATACCCTTTGAACAGTTGTAGTAATGAGCAGGTTTTGTGACCTACTGCATGAGTCACCTCAAAGCTCTCAGAGGAATATTGGTAGGTCTGTCTTGTTTGGGAACAGTCAGTATTGTTCTAAGTCTTCACCAATTGTAGATAATGTCTCTCAGAGCAAAACTGCGAAGTCCCAGAGCTTCAGAAACAGCAACCTTTCACCCTCTGCCTCTTTCTTCTCGGATATCTTCTTTTTCTTTTCTTTTTTTTTGCAACATTGTGTGTTATTCATGATACCTTACAGCTTACCTCATACTGCTTGATTTGATTGAACAGGGTTGGTAGTAATCAGGTCTGGGTGCGTCCAGCCCATCTTCAATCAATATCAATGTGTTTGGGTTGTTTGATTTATTAAATAATAGGAGGGGTGAGGGAGGACATTTCTGCACAGGCAGATACGCTTTTTTATAATCATTTTCCTTTATATATCTTTATTATTTGCAACTTTTTGTTTCATTTTTTCATATTTGATCTGGTACAGTTTAGTATGAGATACACACAAAAAATAGAAGATTTTGGAGTGATTTTGGAGTGAAAATCTTTTCCACAGCACTTCAAATGTAAACATTACAAAATAAAGCAGTAAGTAGTACTTTGATGTTGCTCTTCATACAGACGGTGCTCATTTTCACTGCTTTTTAAGGTTTGGGAAATTTTAGCTATTACAAAAAAGCAGATATGTTATTTTTATGCTGATTTTCTTTTTACCATCCTGACTGTGAAATATGAAACTAATGTAAACTACACAATATACTGGAGATCTCTTGTTATAACACATGCATAATCATGAGAAGACAGTGATTGACACGCACTGTGTTCACATCCAAATCAGACCCTGATTTTTCCCACAGAGAATGAGTGAGAGCAAAATGCAAGCGCCCACAGCTCGTTACTTTATCTACTAGAAGAGCTGCTTTGTGCTGTGTAAACCAATAGAGATGGATAAAGTAAATCATACACACAAGAGCCAGAAGTGTTTTCCAGTTGACAGCCACTTCATCATTATTTACAAGATGGGCCTTTGTCCTCTTTGTTTTAGTGACCATGTTAAATTAGCTCTGAACAGATGGGTGCTGTCTTGTTGCCAAGACATCTCTGTGCTATGTGTGTGTGCGTGCATGTGTGTATGCGCCAAGGTAAACAAGACAGAGTCTTTTCGTGCACTGATCTTCATCTATGCTGTGCGTGTTTATGCATGTGCCTAATTGCAGCCATGATTGTGTATGCGCAAATCTGCTTTTCCTGCGTATGAACATATGTGTGTGTGTGTGTTCTAGTGCACAGATGCCACAGGGTCGTTACCCTGCCAGTAACAAGGACTTTTGGGGTGCAAATTTGAGGGGAGGACAGCCAGAGGATTGGCAAGGCCATGAGGTACAATCTACAGGGAGTCCAGTTTTGTGTTTCAGTGATCTGCGTACACTGAGGTACACAACTGTATGTGTGCTTTTAGGAATTGAAAGGTGTTGATGCCATGTCATTTCCATAGTCTCATTTTTGAAATATAACATGCATGTGTGTGTTTTTTGTCACACACACAGACAAAAGTTTTCTATCCATGTTCCGAACCTGATCTTGGATGATGTCATATGCAGCTGCTGCGTGGCTGACAGACAGTTTCCGCACCACAACATGAGGCCCTATGGTCTCCTTGTCAGGCCGATTGACAGGTGAATGACACCAATGAGAGCCAGCCGTCCCTCCCCCTAGGAGCCAGGCACTGAGTGACAGCCAGTAAACAGCCAGAAAGAGCTTCTCTGAACCTGAAAGTAATCTCTTTTTAACTCACTCGCTTTTTTCTTTTTCTTTTTTTCTGCAGTGCGCTTCACTCTTTCTCCTTCTTGGCCTCCAATTCCCTTTGCCTCACTTTGACTTTCTCCAGTCATCTCAGCCTCTTTTCAAAAAAAGTCTCGCTCTTTTACGCTCTCTGTGGATATTTTTCGCTTCCACTGAGGGCCTCTGTCTTTTTTCACTGTCTCTCCACCTCCCCTCTCTTTCTCCCTTTCACTCTGTCTGTCACTGCTCTGTGCTGCTTTCTCTCACTTTGTCACTGAGTCTTAAGGAGCTGCTTGACTGCCTCTCAGTTGTGCCTCTCACTCAAAACTGGGATGAAAAGTGTTTTTAGACTAAACCTAAATAGGCAGTGAACTGTATGAGAAGGAGTTCAGTTTGTTTATTTGGGAGTGTTTGTGTGTGTGCGTGAGAAAGACAGACAGACTGGGTGGCATTCCTCATGTCGAACAGTTTATTGTGGGCATAAACTCAACTCAACTCAACTCTTCTCTTCTCTTCTCTTCTCTTCTCTTCTCTTCTCTTCTCTTCTCTTCTCTTCTCTTCTCTTCTCTTCTCTTCTCTTCTCTTCTCTTCTCTTCTCTTCTCTTCTCTTCTCTTCTCAGCACAAATTGTCCGGTTGTCAAGATTTTATTAGAGCTTCACATTTTGAAAACATTACATGGATGGATTACTTTGATGCTCAGTTTGCTTTAGGAAGTCCTCCAGTGAGTATCTCCACCCTTACCCTCTGGACCTTGACTCTCCCTACATGGCCCTTTCTCCCAGCAGACCGGCGGTGAGCCCACCCAAGTGCCTTTCTGCCTGGCATTTTGCCCGAGGCCCACACTCCCATCTGGCCCCGTAGCATCAGGCCCATTGCCCCAGCCCCCTTTGCACCAGTTGACCCCCTCACCTCTTGACCCACTGTCCCACGCTCCCTCTGGCTTCTTTGCCACCTCGGCCAACCTCCACCACCCACACAGGTCTTCAGACTTTTAAAATGCACAGAGAAAACTCAGGGAAGCTTGTTTTACACATGAGCAGTGTAGATCTTTATACCTTGACTTCATATTATGGGTGTGTATACATATATAAAGATATATCTTGGTATTATTGGATAGGTGTAAGAAGCTTGTTAAATCTGTTTCCCCTTTCTATCTAGCTACTCTCCTCTTATTACCAACTCTCCCTCAATTCTGCCTCCCAACCTCTTTATCACAGCATGTTTCTGCCTTATTTGTCCATCACATCCATTCAATCCATCTTCATCTGCGTGGCATCTCACTTGCTCAGTCACTCAATCTCCTTGCTTTGCAAGTGTTGATGCTGTCTCCCAGTAAATCTCGCGCTGTCTGTTTCTGTCTTCTTCTTTGTTGTTTTGCTCTGTGTGCCTTTCTTTTTTGCCTTATGAGAAACTCTTAAGGGTCTTTGTTGTGAGCTCAAGTCACTTCCATGGTGATCAGCATTGACTGACAGCTCTTAAAGAAATCTCTTCATTGCAGGAGCCAGGGAAGGCATGAAGGAATGCGTATGCGTGTATGCAAAACAGATTTGTTTGTGGCTGCGTTTTACGACTGAGCGTGTGCAAATCTGCATGTGCAAGCTCTCTCTGCTCACCAGTGTCCATCCTCTTTTGGCTTAGTTTTTCTCGCACAAGGGTTTCTGCGATGTTTATCTTAGAAAAATAAAGTGGAAGAGAGTCAGTTTAATCCACGTAATCAGCGCTGAGCCCTCTATGGTTCTGCAGGTTTGTTTGTTTATCCTCCAAGTTTCCTTTGAACCCTCGTCCCCAAACACACACAGATATACAGTATATGAACTTATATAACCCAAGAGAAAGAACCACAGAAGAGACATGCAGGAAAAAAAATCTAATTAATGTAAAAAAAAAAAAAAAAAAAACACCCCAAATTTTATCTGATGATGGGGTTCATCCAAAGTTACGGTTACAGTATGTCACCACGTAGCTTTTGTGGCTATGGTTATTTCAGTCATGCTCGGCCATCATCCAAAAAGAAAACCCTGCAGGCACTATCTGGGAAATCTGACTAAGTCAAACAGAAGGAAGCTTTTATGTGAGTATTTTGTAGCAATTATTTCAGCCTTCGAAACGCTCAGAACAGCAAAAGACTATGCCCCGCACTTTATGCACTTTATCTTGGCTGGCCTCATTTTTCTATGTCAGCCATTAAAGCCAAATATCTGAGTGGTGATTTTAATCAAAATGATAACATCAAGTGCTTTTTGGAATGGAAAACAGAGTTGCTGAAATGAAAGGCTGCACCATAACTGCCTTAAGTGGTCTGAGTGATAATAGGAGGCAGGACAGGACACGGTCAGAGGTTGACCTTTTAACTGACAGGAAACCTGAAGTTTGATGGACAAAAGCGATGAACCTGAGGGATCAACAATTTCGATCTGAGTTTCGAACCTGTTTCATTTTCCATGTTTTTCCGGGTCTGTGCTACGTCTTAAAGATGGAAATATGTGTCTGTGCACCTCATATCAACCCAAGTTAAACATCAGCACCGTGGCACTGTGAAACTCAAGGCCGTACAACAACACGAGCCATAGACATTCCATAGCACCCAGTGAGAGGGCTTGAACTATTGCAAAAACATTCACATACAGGGAAACCCCAGGAAATACAGAAATATGGCATTTGATATTTTAAAGAACATTACTTTAGAAGTAATTGGAAATCAAATCAAGTCTTTGCTTTCTCTGACTTGAAGCTTGCAAAACCGCATTACCAAAATACCCAACTGCCGAAAGAGAAGATTGTTTTGCGGCAAATGGCTGACAATCAAAGTGGTCAAATGTCTTCGAAAAGCAGCAGGGAAAACCATCTTAAACTGGCAGAGGTTACGGCACACAGCACATGTGGTCATTCATTTCAGTGTTTTAGTTTTCAGTGGGAACCTCAATAATTTAGAAGTAATGAAGGGAGAGAACGCAGATGGGCAAGCAAACAAATGAGAAATGTAGTCCCGTGTACTTTATATTTTAAGACTCCCCTTGTTATCGTGAAGTGTTTTTGAAGTCGGTCGGCATTCTTTGAAAAAAAAATAAAAATCCAGCACTGTGTTTTGGACAAAGATGGAGTGGGAGGCCAAAGAAGAAGAAGATGAGTGTCACAGTTTTTTGAAAGTGACAGGCTGCTGCCCCATCTTGCTGCACTATCAATCTCTGGGGCATTCTAATTATCCATAATTGGTTATAATTGGATTTAATTGGCTTTGATTGGCTGTAATTGGGCCGATAGGCTAATCTGATTCGAGATCAGAGAACCGGGGGTCCTGTGTGGTTTGCCAGCGAGTATTCTGTTGCCCCTTCACTGAACCAAGATGTTCACATCAAACAGATTTGTTTGTAACACAGCTGATTGCCACCGGTCATCGCTGAGTGGTTTGGGATTTGAACTACACAAGCTTATGTTGTTAGCTACAGCCGGCAATCTTGGAGGGGTCATAGGAAATTTATATAGGAAACAAAATAAATTCCTGGGTGTGTGTATACATTGTACTTGTAAGTGCATTCATGCATTCACACACTAACAAATACCCTCACGAGACAGCCTCGGAGAGAAACTGAAGGGGTGTGAGATGGCAGGCGAGATCATGAGTAAATAGTAATGCAATACAGCACTAATTTGAATCACATTTTCCTGCCCAGAGCTGCTGAATTCCTAATTGTGCATGATGCTGTCCAGAAGTCAGTTTGAATTATAATTTCCTGAACAGAAAGCGAAAAGTGACTCCGCAGCATTTTGATTTGTTCTGATGAGGGACTATGAGAGGAGGAGAGAGCAGGGAGGGGATGTGTTTGTATTGGAGTGAAAAAAAAAATCCTGCCCTCTTTTTTCATTCTCGCTCTCACTGTCTTTTGTTCCTGATCTCGGTCTACCCGGTGGCTTGACAGGCAGATGGAAGCGATTATACTGTAATAATAAACCAAGTGAGGAAACCATGGAAGAGATGAAGGGATGACAGAGGAGGAGGAGGGAGGAGAAAGGGAGATCTTTGGAGCACTCACGGGCCAGCACACGTGTCGATCGGGCCCAAGAATCAGCGCCCGTGCTCATTTCCATCAAAGTGACGGCTCAGACCCACAACGAAACACCATGAAAGAAATCAAGAGTACTGTCTGGTACCCAAGATATGCATCTCCTTTAGCGCAGCTGTAAGATCACACTTCAATCACACTTTGATTAGAATTGATTCAGCGTGTAAATGTTTCGCACTTATCTTGAAAGATGAACTTTGTTCTCTTTGAAGCAAGAAATTCACTTCCCTCCCTTCCAACCTCTCATTCTCATCAACAGTTCCTGTTTTTTTTCTTCCACTTTATGCAGCGATCGTGCTCTGACAGTAGCCCTGTCTCTTTGCTGTCTCTCCTGAGTCACAGTGTGTTTAACATCTGCCCCACAGGCTTACACCTCTTGCAGCCTTTCAGCACCCACTGCATCTCCATAGTGCCCTTCCACGGCACCAAAAACACCCCGTATCAACTCCAGCTAGGCTGCTATTCCTGTTCTGCATGGCATCTCTTTTAAACATAGACCAGTCCTCGGTTAATACAATGTGTCACCCATCACGAGGAGCCCAGCGCGCTGCTTAAATGTCAAACCTTGACCGCAGGACAGATCTGGAAAAAACATGAAGCACCTGCATGAAAAAAGGGCTGTGGGGGTTGTATAATGCTGGCATCAAATGGTGAAAAAGTCTTTGTTAGAAATGGTTAGTGCTCAGGGGGACGGAGGTTGAGTGGGTTAATGTGTAGAGTGTGCTTACGCATGAATGTCAGCATATGTATGTGTGCATGAGGGGCAGCTGGTGTGCGGATGAGGGAGAGCGCCATCATCCAGAGGCACATCGCGCCCTCCCCCTCACCTATAACCTCTCACCTTTCACCCTAACAGCAGCATAATACGTCTGTTGAAGTAGGCAAGGTTGCTTTCTGCTTGCATCAGCATACTCTGTGTCCTCCACGTTGCCTTTGCAAGCAATGTCTGTGACGAGTGGGTAGTTGGTACATCCTTATTTGCCTGTTTTCCTTGGCTGCTGCAATACCACAGATAGCCTCTGTTTACATGAGCTGTGGAGTCTGCTTTGTAATCGTACTAAGTGCTACAAGGTGTGTTTATCGGTAGTTTTTAGAAGTGCCCATGTGTATCATTTTTTTAAATGAGTCCATGTGAAAAAATTTGGATTTGCCAAAATGGTGTGTGAGCCTAGACAACCAGATGTGGCACGCAAAAGATAAGATCTACACCTGGTAACATTAACTGTTTGCATTTAAGAAGTGCGGACTGCATAAACAGTAGAGCTGGTACTTGAGAATTTGCTTTGTGTCATAACTGAAAACTCCTTCAAAAGAGAAGATTTATCAACAAATGGATAAGAAACACAAAATCATTTTTTCAATGTTTGAAGACAAGGACAGGGAATGCATAACAATATTAACTGTGCTATTCACACATGGGTGCATCACATGGGCTTTGTACTAGGGAGCTTGTGAGTTAGAGAGTGGACAGTCTCTATTTCGATTGCATCTGACATTTGAGTTCCCAAATGCACATCTACTGGGCAAATCATGCAGTGCATATGTGAAAACAGCTGTAGAGAAAGCTGAGACACAATAACTGTTTCAGTTCAATTCAGTTCAGTCCTTTCTTATTTATATAGTGCTAAATCACAACAACCGTTGCCTCGAGATGATTTTTTGTAAGATAAAGAAGCTACAATAATAGCAAGAATCACAGGACCATCTATAAGTAAGCAGTTGGCAACAGTGGGAAGGAAAAACTTCCTTTTAACAGGAAGAAATTTCTGGCAGAACCAGTCTGAGGGTGGGGCAGCCCTCTGTCATGACCAACAAATGTATGTAAATAAACACTTTGATTTGTGTATTGACTTAATTATTTAAAATAATCTGTTTTACCAGGCTGTGAAATCAATTTCCACTTGAAGACAATGGCGTGTAAGCATGGTGGGATAATAGCTACAGCAATCAACAAAAGTAACTGTCCTGACCCGCTCAGACTCCCAGGTTCAGGGAGTCACATCAGTCATCACAGTAAAACAGTAATGATTTCACCCAATAGTCCTGTCATGTTTCAACAGGCTGTTTATTAAAAACCCTCGGCCAGCCAGCAACCACACTCGCTCTACTCTCTCAGCTACGGCGTCCAGAAACACTCTCCCACATCACAACCGTCACCTCCAATCTCTGTCTTTTCCCTGTTTTCATGCTACAGCTCGTATTTTCCCTCCTGCTGTCCCTGTGGTGGTTTCCTAAGTATGACATCATCACTCAGCGCCTGGGTGAGGGCTCAGTGATCCGTGATGGTCTTCACCCAAGTTTGACTTGTTTGAAAAAGGAAAATTTTTAGAAAATTTTATGCACGGGTGTTGAGTCACGGACCGTAATCGGTGTGTATTTCTGTCACATCCATCAGCAAGACGTCCCGGACTCAGCTCAAAACAAACACTCTGAAGACCAAACCTCCCATTCAAGATTTGACAGTAACTGGATTTCGGTATGGCTAAAGACAAGAATGGTTTTCCTTTTCCTCAGTCCAATGGCTGTCCGAGTGGCACTAAGTCCATGCTGAGGCCAGCTGCACAGTGCCAGACAAGCACTTCCAGGAAAAGGGTTTCCTTCCGGTTATGGCAGGCCCTCAACTGATTAAAGAGCAGGAGAATAAGAAAGATACAGCAGTTAATCAGATTGGAGTCACGGACACCAACACACAAAAGCGAGTTCATGCAGCGGAAAAGTTAACATGTCCATACACGCTGACAGCACTGGGGAAAGAAACATGTCATCAGCAGAAACATGCATCAAGCACAGAGCCTTTAATCAAGACGGGTGCTTCTCTTGCCAAATGTGTGTCAAAAAATGGTTTGTGTGTGTGTGCGTAGGTGTGTTTGTGTGTGTGTGGGGCTGGCTGTTCAGCTGAACTTGATTTCCCAATGCCTGCTGCTCCGGATACCACAAAAACATAGCACTGCCTCCATTGTCTGCCTCCCAAGGAATTTCCAAACTCTCCCATTGCTTGATTAGCAGTTCATCCAATCGCGTGATCCTCGCTTGACTGTCAGAGTTTCCCCATGTGGAGAAAAACACATGTTGTTTTAACTATACATGACCCCGAATTACAGAACTTTGGAACAGCGTGATGTCTCATTCCCCCCCACAGATACGTCAAACTACATGGGACAAATCAGGAGTTTCAAGAAGTGGAACGGAAGAAAGTGTTTTCTTTTGCACATTCAACATGATGCATGACCAAGAATACTATTGACGCGTGCCTAGATCCCTACATTTATAAAGCCGCTATCGACTGTTTAGCAACTGTGTCGCCTTAAATGCGAGCGTTTAAGACTAGATTAAGACAATGGAAATGTTTAGCTTTAAAACATGAGTCTGCTCAGCTCTATGATTTCTCCATGTTGCTCTGTTTTAAAGACTTTTTTCTTTCTCCTCCCTAATTGCGATTTACCTCTTCTTTTCAACTCTCAATCGTTCTGTCCCACCAACCATCTGGTGCCCCTTTCCCACTGAGCTGAGTTCACTACTAACAACCCACAGCTGGGCTCGCACACATGCTCACCCACACACACACATTTAGACCCACATTCATTTATTCTAAAGTTAGCAAAGATGGCCAGCAGCAAGTGATTCCCAAATCTATCTCTTAAATGTTTAGCTTAGGAAACAGGATGACCTGAGGGTTGGGGTGGCACAGGGTGATGTTGTCCCGCTGTTACTTAAGGTTTGTTGGAGTTGATCGCTGGCAGATGCTGTTTGTGTAATGGCAGAAGGTCAGAGCAGGGTAAACCAGAGGCGACAGGAGAGCGGCAGATCTGCAGAATGTAGAATAGACTTTGCCACAGAACATAGAGCAGGTCTCTTCAGTCATGAGCTGAGATCCAAACCCTGGTTCCTTCTCCTGTCAGGACCTGAGGCCTTTACACTGTCAGCTTCTGGAGGCACACACACACATAAACAGAAAGTGTAATTTAGCTGACTGAATACTTGTTTGAGGCCTTTCGCACCTCTTAGAGCCATTTCCCCGTATCCAAATCTAACGTGTCATGAGGCTAGAGGATTAATTGTTAATCTTAACAGCCATCATTATCTGGAATAATTTTAAATTCTTTCAGTCTCGCCTTGCCAGCACATGTGGTCTGTCTGTTTGACTGCTGAGGAGATCCAGAACACTTTCTTCCTCCCCAGCTTCACCCGCTTTCTTACAGTCACGTTTTTTTTGCCTTTCTTTAGGACTTTGTCTCCCTCCTCTTGCTTCCTGGAGCTAATTTTCAGAATGATTTCATGGCCGCAGAATGTCCTAATTGCGGAGAGCTGGTCTCCTTCGCTGCGGGGCTACTTTTTAGGCCTAGTAATTCAGCGTGTGTGCGTGTCTGTTTCGGCGCGTTTGTGTGTCTGCAGAAAAAAAGGAGGGAAACTGGGTTTTGGGGTGGGTCACAGAGTTTTAAAGCAGGGGTACCTGTCATTTTGATGGACGTCGGAGGGACCTGACTGCCCTTGCGCCCCTGACCTCCTTCTCCAGCGCTCCACTACGCCAACATCTCACTCTGTCAGACAGTTAAATCCAGGTGGGGGGGGGGGGGGGGGGGGGGGGGATAAGATGTGTGTGACTTTATGTAAGTTGTGCCAAAAAGCAACATAGAACAGGGGCTCCTTTATAGGAAATCGACCTTAAACTCTGCTCATAGTGTCTCAGTCAGTGCCATAGACTATCAGTGGGCTTGTTTTGCATGTTTTGGACAATATTCTGAATTCCCACTTGATAAAATCAAATAAGAAGTCCAACTATTATCTTCTGTTTGTAATTATGTCATTTAGAGGCAAGTTTAAGTATTCAGTTCACTTTTTCCAATCGCTCAGTTTGAAGGTAATGAGTTCTGTCTCGCAGCTTATGCAACAGAGTATGTGCTCGTCCGTGTTTGTTCATGTGTGTGTACTCCGTGTTACACGCCATTATTTACAGACGCGCTTTCTAATTTCACACTTCACACGCTTTCTGTCATCGTCTGGAAATAGAAAAATGAAAAAACAGGCGGCAGCAGTTGATGAAAGTGAAATTGAAAAATGAAACGGAGTCAGGTCGCAGGGAAAGAGAGTGCACGTTGTCGATGGTTTAGCCCCCGGACGCTTGATGGAAACCAATCACCGTGGAAACAGCACAAATCAGCAGACCGCATCAAACCTCTCGCAAACACACGCACACACGGAGGGTGTGCATATACGTTCACACGTGCGTAAAGGAACAGTAACCTCAGTATAGCTTTTCCTGAGATCTGTGCAGTTGAATGAACACGATGGGTTTCCCCCGGCTGCTCAGGGGTTCCCATTAAACATCCACAGTCAATCTGACACAGATGCATGCACAAACATGAAACCGGCACACCGCATCAACCACTCCACCGTAGGCCATGCATGTATCTCCCTATGTGCCTTTCATTGGTTGCCTTTTCTCTTTCTCAACCTCAAATCTGCTTGAATTACTTTCCAACTTTTTCTTTTCCTCTTCTGCCTGTCCTTCCCTTTCTCCTTTTGTACCAAACTTTTCCCTGTCATATAGTTGTAGCAAGGACTAGCGGCCTAGTGGTTAAGATCCTGTGGTGATGAGAGAATGGAGGTAGTGGGGGTGGGTGGGTTTGGCAGTCCATGTCTGTGCCTGACAGGAGCAGAGCTGCCTATACAGTGTCCAAACGGGCTGAGCCGTCACTCCTGATTAACCCTCGTGCTGCACAGAGCCCCAAAGTCAGAGATCTCTGGAAGCCATTATTCAGCCAGTCAGTAAGTACCCTGTCCTCTCTTCTCACCCTTCCAACTGCCTCCCTCCCTTCCTCCCTTCAGCTTAATCACTCACAGCTGAGGAGCTACAGAAGGAGGAGGCTGAGATATGAGAGCGGGGGGTGGAGTCACACCTTAATCAGCAACAAGTGCGATTGATTCCTTTTGTGTGGGTTTTCATTCCCACTGGTAAGAGAACACACACGCACACACTGACACACACTCAGTCACTCACAACAGGGCATTTGCACCCCCAAAGGTGAGCTGCCATGTTCTGTGAGAGTGAAACCTGCCTCACAGGAACAGGAAATGAAGGAGCAGACACAAATACTGGCTGCCTTCTGTCACTGCAAGCACCAGCCTAAACACACTCTCACATTCACAGTGGCCTATGTCCACCCTCAGCTGGAGCTTGTTAAGACTCAGACTGCTGGACCAGCTTGTCTTTGTCAGAAGTCTGATGTTGCATACAAGGTGATGGCTTGGACATTTTCGTGTGTGTGTGTGTTTGTGTGCGTGCATGTTTACATAGATTGGCAGCAAGGACACTGAGCAATGGTGACACGTCGACCCCAGGCCCCCGTGTTTTCCCACTATCCCTTTCTTCTGCAAGTCACTACCCGTAATGCCTGCTGGGTGGGCAGAAAGTCAAAGAGAGAAACCTAAGCCTTCGTGAAACATATACTAATCAGCCACATGGTGACTAACAAATTCACTGTTAATAAGGATCAGCACAAAAAAGCAAATCACCACTCGCCTGCAAGGCAAAGAAAAAAAAATGCACGGGAAGCTGTATTTAGCCATTATTTGTGCTTATTATGTCTCTCTTGTGATTGAGCATACAACGGCTTTTTAGAGCTGCTGTATGGTGCACGAAAGCTGCCCAGCCAACATTAAAACAGTCAGAATGAGTAATTTCTGCAAGTGGTGTTTGCTTTCCTCCTTCGTCAGTAGCAGAAGTGGAGCTAGTCTAAGAACCACAAAGTCTAAACATCAAGCGCTTGGAGTGGTTGAAAGAAGCAGAGTAGAGGTTTCTGGCACTCCTTTACCTACTTCCAAGATGGCTGGAACAGAGGATGCAGTCTGAAGAGGTGAACTCTAGCAACATATGAAATATATCGAAAAACAAGTTGCTTCAGCTTGTGGGACAACCCTGATATAGAGCACCGAAATAAAGTCGCTGTGCATACTCAGAGGTCTTGAACGGACAGCAAACTCTGGACTATAACAGAGGAGACTGCAATAAATTTCCCTGTCAAACTACAGTAAAACACTGGTGGACAGATTTGCCAGTATTAAATTACTATTTAACAGTGAAAATATTACATTACATTACTTTGCTGTGTAGAATTTAACAGCATAATGCTATCAGCTGTTAGCTCACCATTATACTGTTGTTTTTTTTGGTGTTCCTTCTGTTATCTTCGTAAACAGGTCATTACTCTAAAATGTCTATAAAAACACCATCACTCATGCTGAATATTCAGCGTTTCTTCTCATCTTTCTTGAGCTAATTATCGGCTTTTGTTGTGTTTCCTTAGCTCCTTGAGCCGCACTGCCATGGCAACCTATATACTGTATTCAACATATTAGCAACCACGCTGAAGATGAATGCTGGCTGAAGATGATTAATCACTACACAAGTCTCTGTCATGGTGGCCCATTGCTAGCTAAGCTTCAACATTGTTCTCTGACACAAAAACACAGGGAACCACCTCACATATCCACAACAACCGATATCTAAACACGACATGAGTAAAATATCCATCTGAACCTTGCTTTATATTACTGTGTGGCACATGCAACATGGCTGACGCTTCATAATTCAAACAGACTGTGCTAATTGATGTAGTAGGACTTGATACAACAAGGGGGTGGGGGGGGGGGGGGGGGGGGGAGTAAGCAAGAGTGAGTTTCAAGATTGTAAACTGAAAACAAATACTGTACAGTAGTTTGGTGTTGAACTTATTTTTCATCAAGGGCATGAAAATTAACAATATTCAAAATAAATCACATTGTGTGGTATTTTAAGGCAAATTCTTGCTTTATAAGACATTATAAGAAAGACACGGCAAACAGTTTCCGTTATAGAGCAAAGAGCCAACGGTTAATTGTGCAGCTGGTTGAGTACAAACAGAAATATAAACACTCTTAGCTGATTATTATATGAATAATAAAACCTTTAAAAGCAAAAATCCTTTGACAATTCCTAATACAAATCCTATGAAAGAATTCAGAAATGGCAAATATGGCAGGAGTCCCTCATGCCCAAAGAGCCAGTCAAGGTCTAGCTGTGTTTTTAGGCATATTCATTGTTGGAGCAAAGATGGTGGTAAAAAATACTCTTGCTTAATATATCCATAAAATGTACTATTGTGAACATTCATTGATTTCAAATATGTTGTTTTTCAATTGGTGAAAAAAATATCCTGTAAATTTTAACAAAGTAGCATATTTCTTCCAAAGAATACTTTCTGGATATTTTAACTAGTATACCCAGTGAGTGCCAAATAGCCAAATGAAAGAAGAGTATAACATGAAATGAAACTGGAGGTTTTGCAGGTATTGAGGGCCATACACAACCACCTGATAACTAGAGAAGTGCCACATGATAAAACTTGTTTATTTTCCCAAAAGCCATGTAAAGGTTTTTGAAAGGCACCAGTGATGGCATCCTGTCAATACTGCTATGAGATCAGCAAAAGCTCACATGTGTGATTGCTTTCTGTCAGAGACACCCCGCAGGAAGAAGTGGGGTGATTGTGGCTAGAGAACTAAAAAGAACTATAAATGATGATGGATAAGATTTTCCTCTCTCCTCTACCTCTCATTTCTGCTGTCCCTTTCCTTTGATGTTTACAGTGCTGAGCCCGGGTGCAGAGAGAAAGATGCATTTAACTGTGTATGTGAGAACAAGGGGCATCCACTGAGAGACAGAGAGGTGAATGAAAACATTCCTCACCTGTCACGGACCTGAGCATGGTTCAACTGACAGCTTATAAAGTGTGACCACGAATCCATTTGTTGCTCTTTGGGGGAATAGTTCAGCAGTCAAAGAGGCAGGAAGACAGAAGGAGACCAAAGGATGGGGCAGATACCAGACGAGGAGGTTACAGAGATAGCAGACCAGATGAAGAAAGACTGTTTATCTCCCACTTCCAATCATTTAAAACCTATGATTGCATCACCATCGTTTATGTGTTACACTTCATTATCTTTAGTACCGGGCCACATCTGAATCCAATGAGGTTCAAAATTCATCTCCAATATTCCCCAGGAACCTCTGTGAAAACCTGTTTTGTCAACTATGGCCAACATGACACGGAAATGTTCAGTGTGTGTGTGTGTGTGTGTGTGTGTGTGTGTGTGTTTTCAGTGTAGTAATAAAGGGGTTGTTAAGTGAAACCAGCATGTTTTATGGGAATAGATTTTTAAATAAAGGTGTTCTTTTTCTTGTGAACTAAAAGAATCAATGCGTTGTATTTCTTTTTACACAGCCACACTTCACATGATGCATGCTTTTGTACAAGCCTGGAAAATCAACTTAAAGGTTATATATTGTGACAAATTGAAACTAATAAAAAACGCTCTCTCCCTTTCTCTCTGGGGGTCGCTGGGCAGACAAGGTCCCTGGCTGCCATGGGACTCGCTGGCCAATTAGTGCAGAATTTGAGCACTGTAACGAGCCTGGGAGGAATAAGGGGAGCTTGATTACAACACCTAAACCTTCCTGTCACCCCCAGCCAGCAGCCCAAATGTCTCACTGACAGCCAAGTCACAGCTGGGGATGCTGGTGTAAAATAACACAGCCCACACAGCTCTTTCTGTTCAGTACAGTTTGTGAATGAACAGCCCTATGGAAAACAGGGTAGCCATTTATCTGATTTCCTTCAAGCATTGTTTGAGTTTATTATAATGCTATGGTAAAGACTTTAGATTTATCTTTCAGAAAAAGAGGCTTTTTGAAAGCACTGCAGACAGAAAAGTAGGAGCGAAAGAAACACACAAAGCACAAGTGCCTGCTTTTTCCTTCAAGCCTGCTCGTGCTCAGGCCTTCATTTGGAATTCGTGGCGTAAAAACCATAATAAACCATGAGAATGAATCATTCAACAGGCCTGATTTGCTTGGCCAAACGTCGGCTCTGAGTTTATTTGTCTCTGTTGACATGAATGACTAGGAGAGGGCTGGTTTCAGTCATCCCTGCTGGAACAGAATTCAAGAAAACGTAGGACACCTGTAGCTGTAAAGCGGATTGCCTGCTAATTGCATTCCTGGCCCTTCCATATGCCACTGTGCCCTTGGGCAAGACAAGTTAGCCCCAAGCTGCTCGAGATAAGAGACCACAGCCTTATAATGGATGTATGTAATGTCCTTCCAAGAACAATTAAGGTTAAAGAGTGCCACAGTTTCAGACATTTACTATTTTATCTTTGGAACCAACACTGGAAAGATTTGCACGTAGCCTGTTTTCAATTCGGGAATGTTTCAAGCCAACATCATTTGATTCTGAATACTTAATGATCACGCCATAGAAGCAAAATGAAAAAGATAAACTAGCACCTTGTGCTAATTGGGGAAACCAAAAGTAGGGTGTCCCAGCTTCTCAGAGCGTATCTACTAATAGCTCACACAACTGTGTAACCTGGATGAGACCCAAACCCCTGAAAAATTCAGGAAAAGCTCCACCGGCTCATTGGGGAACACTGTGCCCTCAAAACGACTCGACCTGGCCACCTCAGATGTCATCATGTTCCACTGTAATCCCGGTGTGATACCGGCACCAAAGGATTCTGTTGATGCCAATATTATCCTCGGTGTCAGCTCAGATCTGCCGTCAGCCCGCTCCTAATGCACAGTGACAGGAGCCCCACTGTGAGGACCCCACTCTGTCTTCTGACCGGGCAACCAGATGGACAGCTCAGCAGCAGGAGGGGACCTGATATCAGTGTCAGCAATCAGATCTCACCCTCTGAGAGCTTGTTTATGTGTGTGTGTGTGGGAGAGAGAGTGCACAGTGCCAAGTGATTGTTAGGAGCATATGTGCTGATGGCAGCCGGAGTGTGTGTTGAAATGAAGATTAATGAATAAGAGACCTGAATAAGTGTGTATGGAGTAGACTGAAGGGCTGGCGGACGTGTGTCAAACAGTGTACAAACTTGAGATTGAGTCTACCTTGTGATTGTGTATTGGTTGGTTGTAAGTGTGTGGTTATTCTCACAGATGCAGGTTATACAGCATCTTTTCACCACCTCTTGTCCCACAGCTGTGAAGTGCAGAGTGACATGAGAGAAACTCACAAAGCTTCATATTAACCACATGATTTAACAAGTCTAAAGTCTCCTCTGCTTCTTTGTGTGTGTGTTGGTCTTTTATGTGTCTGCACGAGAAAGCAAAAGTGGAAAATAAGACACGATTTCTTTCTGCACGTGTGCATTCATAACAATTTCCGAATCAAATTCACCGACTGACAAGTGAAACGTCTCGGCTCAGCCGCATCTATCAACAAGGAGAAGGAAAAAAATGTCTCCGTCTTCAGTAAAATATGAGGGGGTGTAGTTCCAACTGTGATGTGCACCTTGCAAAGAATGACTCAGTAGAGGCAGCGAAACAAAATTACTGCCAAGTTGGTTTGTGCTGTGTCTTTGCCAGATGTTAAGCAAATAGTAAATCAGAATCATGCTTCATGATCCCCGAAGGAAGCAAAATGTTGCTACAAGGCCAGCGAGCATAAAGTGTAAGTGCGCAGTAAAACTTTATCTCTCCCGCAAAAGTTTTGCTGGTACAAAAACTGCGTTTGTACCATTTAATAGGAAATCAAATCAAATCAAATCAAATCACTTTTTATTGTCACATCACATGTGCAGGCACACTGGCACAGCACATGCGAGTGAAATTCTTGTGTGCGAGCCCCACAAGCAACAGAGATGTGCAAACACAACAACACAAACGAGCAAAATACAAGAATGGCCAACCTGAAACTAATAAATATATGTACAATATATAATAGTGTATGCATTTCTGGATGTGTATACTAAATATTTTCCTACGTGTGTGTGTGTGTGTGTGTGTGTGTGTGTGTGTGTGTGTGTGTGTGTGTGTGTGTGTGTATACACATTTTTACAAATTAAATAGTAAAAAAATAAAATAAAATAATAATAACAATAATAATAATAAAATATATAAAATATACAGAGTTGAATATGTGCAAAACAAGTGGCATTTATATACAGTGTGGAGTGCATAATGTTGAAGTTCCAGTAGTGAAGCTGAGGTGTCTATGACGTGTTCAGCAGTCTGATGGCCTGATGGAAGAAGCTGTCTCTCAGTCTGCTGGTACGGGACCGGATGCTGCAGAACCTCCTTCCTGATGGAAGCAGTCTGAACAGTTTATGGCTGGGGTGACTGGAGTCCTTGATGATCCTCCCCGCTTTCCTCAGGCACCGCTTCCTGTAGATGTCTTGGAGGGAGGGAAGCTCACCTCCAATTATCCGTTCAGAGCACCGCACTAATAAATAACAACAAACAACTGTTCAATTAAATAAAATTTTATTTACATAGCACCAAATCACAGCAACAGTTGGCTCAAGGTGTTTTATATTGTCAGTTAAAAACCCTACAATAATACAAAGGATACAACTTTACCGCATTTGATCTCTAACATAGAATTTCGACCGCAGCTTTTGGCAATAAGATGCAATAAGTCTTCTAAATTATATGGACATATCTGTCACTTGTTCCTAAAAAGAATTTCCTTTGTTCTTTATTATATTCACAGTATGGTTTAAGGTGAATACTTTCTTGAAGTTAAGGGATATTTGTCATCCGGATAACATGCATTTATTTAAACAGCCAAAACCCGCAGTTCTTTCAATGGACCCAAGAGGCTGGCTATGAAAGTGAGTCACTCCTCATGTTACAATTACCCAATTTACAGCAGTAATACACATGTTTACACCCTGGTGATATTGGTTTTATTTCCCCCCCCCCCCCCCCCCCCCCCTTCATAACGACTGGGGTGTGACCATAGACAGTAAATAAAAATTTTAAAGAAAAATAGCTTCGGGCTTTGAAAACGTGGTCATTGCAGATCTTTTATGGTCACAGTTTACCATATTTTAATGGCTGCTCGGAGCATAAATTAGCTCTACGTCTAAGTAGTTAAATGTTTCCAACATGGGCTTTGAAGTAAATCCAACTTTTGTGAAGGTTTAAATGTTCTGTTTTTGTTTCAGATCATCTTAATTTCTGAGTGCAAAGTTTGATTTGAATGTTTGTTTCCAAATCACTGAAAATGACACATGTGGGACGACTTGGAGAGGATGAAGGTCTGCTTGGACCTCCAGTGATACTGAATCTGCTGCTGTCTGTCTTTTAATCATAACTACGAGTACATTTGTTTTTTATTCTGTGGACGTGAAATGTAAATGTTCGCAAGTGTTGGCAGTCCCCAGGAAAAATAAAAGTACTGCTAGATGCCTGTCTTGTGTGCAGTAAATGTTCACCGCAGTGATTAATATTACAGCCTCTACAAGACAGTTTGTCTCGTATGACAAAAGACAGTAAACCGAGACATCAGCAGAAACAAATGGCCAGCTCTGGGGACATAAATAGCAAGATGTCAACACTCACAGTAAGACCCTGACAAAAGCCTTATGAAGCCACGCAACATAATTAAGAAGTACAGATGTACAAGTCAAACTTCCCCACCCTGCTTCTCAATTTCTTGTGTGTGTATTTTGGGTGGGGAGTTTGTGTGTGCCTCTGAGAGCTCTAAGAGCTGTGTTTGCTCTCTTGTCTTGCCTTTCAGCTCGAGCATTGATAGATGTGACAAGGCAAGGCAAGGGGAGAGGGAATCTACTCTTTTCAGCAGGCTCTATTGCATTGAAGCAAGGGAATGCAAGGGTCCACCCCCCCACCCCTATCCCATCCTGCCTTTTTGCCCGATCAGTCAAGCAGAAGAAATCGGAAGTCCACTCTCCAACAGAGAGCCAGGACTCATTTAGATGCCTGTTCTCAATGACCCTACTAACTGTCAACTCTTCAGGCGTCAGGTTGGCCATAAAATGTATTAGAATGGATCGCTTTCAGTTCACTATTTAGTCTAGTCGGATTTGGCATTTTTCCTGTCATCTCTGTCCTGATATTCAGCAGATAATCTATTGCTTTCTATTCTCTTCTCTTCGTTTTTTCACTTCTATGTGGCGCTGATTGTCTTTGCCATCTATCTGTCCCTCCAACCATTTATTCCAGCAACATCTGTCATTTTTGTTGTCACTTAAATCATGCATCCATCAGAAAATCCATCTTTCAAGCAACACTCTCAGTGTATCCCTTCCTCATTCATCTCTCCATTTTGTCTTCTGTGAATTGAGTCGTGGTTGCAGCTGCTGCTGAAATACGGTGACAGGTTAGAAGTAGGAGACCTTCCAGTTGGCAATACGCTTGTGTGCTTTCATGCAGACAAGACCAAACACACCTGTGTGCCTCACAACATGCAAACATACTTGTGGAAATAAGCTGCTTCCTATGACCCATATGCCTACTCTTTTCATCTTGTATGCCAGGTGTGCTACTGCTCGCATATAAGCTCTCAAATAAGATTTACACAGACAGTGAAGAGAGAGAGTTCACCTCTGTGAAGTGAACCACTAACCGGCCCGAGGTAAATGAATAGGGAGAATGAATTTGCTATGTTTGTGTGAGCGAGCGTATGTGAGCATGTGCATAAGCGGCTGTGTTTACGTGCATGTCAGCCTATACATCGATTTGACAGCGGGGTTAGAAGCCAGGGGCCTCTCGCGAACTCTCTCTTTTTGGCGTGTGAGTGAAATACAGGCCCCGTTGTCAAGGTGACAGCCTTTTGCCGCGCACACATAACAAACACACACCCACATACACATGTCCCTCTCTTTCTTACGCACTCCATCCACACTGTATTACTTTGTCCAGAATGTTAACTCACTGATTTTTTTCCCCCCACATTTCATTTACCAAATTTCTCCTCTTGCCTCCTGTGCCTGTATATCTTCTTGGCAAGTTCATACACGGTAAGAGAGCTCTGCACACACAGATCAACTTGCCTCATGCTCAGGCAAGTTTCAGCACTCAGAGTACTCGGGTTGCATTCGGATGCGCTGGCGTGAAGCAAACATTTGGTGCAGTTTTGCCACTCGTCCAGGTGAGGGCCAGGTGCTGAGAGATGAGGGAGCAGAGTGAGAAATCACACTGAAAGTGGGAGAAGAAAAAGGCATATGAGAAGTGACACATTATCATTCTTTATTCTAATGTTTTGTTGTTCAGTAATTTGTATGTACCCATCCCAGCCTACTCTGCTATTTGTCAGTCACTTTCCCTGCATCGGTGCTCTTTATCTCTGGTTTCCTTAGATGATCTGTTTGTTTGACAGCTGGGAGGTCTTCCACCATGCCATACCTGTCAAAACCTGTCAAAAACCTCTTTCTGCCCTGTGGACACACACACACACACACACACACACACACACACACACACACACACACACACACACACACACACACACACACTCAGACCCAAAGAAGACAGACAGATAGAAAGAGAATGAGAATGCATGTGCAGTAGATGAGCTATTTGCAAAGATACAGGAACAATTTAACAGTCACAATTCTTCTAACAAGCAGGATTCGGGAAAAGCAGAGACACTAAACCACTGATGGTTCTCAGTCTGTCCATGGAGCCTTCCTGCTTTTACAACAAATTAAATATATTCTCCATAAATTCAATCCTATTAGCGTACAGATTCAATATGTTCCAATAACTGTCATCACAATGGCTGTTTACAGCCGCTTGTTGGATACAGCTCTGCTCTCGTGCTTCTCGTTCGCTCCCAAATGGGAGTTTATTGTGGGATTGTAGGTTGATTTCTTCTCGTTAGGATGGAAAAGTTCACTGCGAATGCTTTCAAGTTGAATCATAGACGCTTTAACCAACACAAATAAAAGTGATTTATAATCACTGGTGCAAATCACAGGCATATGATTTAAAACAGAGCCATGCCAAAATACAGGATATCACATCACCACCAATTAAACAAAGCCAAACATTTACATCAAGAACTTGTTTGTGAACTTGCTTTCTCTATTAAATTACATTCACGCCTCTTGTTAAAAGTTCTTGATGTTACAGCTCCTGTCTGCTCTGACTGTCTGAAACACCATTGAGCTTTAAGTGAATAGTTAAAAAAAACTGGGAAATTTAAAAGAAATGAAGCTCAAATGTTTGGCCTTCTTTGTGCTGCACTCCTCGTAATATCAGCAAACACAAACAGAAAAAATGCTATCTTTCAGCTATGCTGTAAAAACAGGGTATCATTTTTTAATGGAAGAAGACATAATGATCAAGCATCAAACTGACAGAAATGTATGTAATTAGTAGCTCTGGATAGGGAGGGGTTATACAAATAACACAGCGTGTTTGTAAATGTATGTATTTCATGGATCACACTTCTTGTGTGCACCTAACCTAAGCCCCAGGGGTGAGCTGGGTGAGCTGCGCCTTTGGGATTCGACTGACTGAGAGACTCCTTCATTAATCTGAGGCTTTTGACAACTGTCTGTCGGCAGCTGAGGGGGGACTTCCACTCTTTTCGTCTCTGGCTGGGTTTGAGAACAAAACCCCTCATTAACGCGAGGCATAAATTTTGACACGGCATCTCTCATCACTGCCCGCCTTGACGTCTCAGAGAGAGTCTCACAGCTGACTCGGGTGTTTCCCTGAGTCTTGATTTAAGCAAAATGCTCAAAAATGAAAGGCAGGCGGTTACACAGTTGCATGCATTCACGCTTCCACCTAAGTACACAATCGTCGCTAAATTACTTTAAACTTAGACTTAAGGAATGCTAACCTGTCTGTGCGATCTGCAGAGTGCAAACAGTCCGTGTCGGTAAAGAGTGGATAAACAAAAGCTGTCGGGTCGAAAGTGATGACAGTGAAATAATAGAATCTGGAAAAAATCAGCTAACCGCTGACAGTCTGTCATTGTGTCTGATACAGTTTATCAATTACTGTTGATGACAGGCCAGTGTTGGTCTACAAGTTTAACAAGTGCTGGGTAGTTGTTCCTTCAGGTCTTGAGAGTAAAACACAAGACAGAAGACAAGAATCTGTGAAATTAAACTCTTTGATATCACTGTTTATTCCATAAAGAGCTGGGAATTCTCTCTGGTTTCATCTCTTGTCTGGTCTCATCGATTAATCTGTCTTCATGATCATAAAACTGTCACAGTTGTTCTGTCATTATAGTAGTTGTACTTAGATGGTCCTGACATGCTAAAAGATGGACAGTATGTGCACTGATGGATTTTTATCATGTGTGTGTGTGTGTGTGTGTGTGTGTGTGTGTGTGTGTGTGTGTGTGTGTGTGTGTGTGTGTGTGTGTGTGTGTGTGTGTGTGTTGCGTTGCTGTGGGTTTCCTTCCATGTGGGCTCAGCTGCACATCCCGACACTTGATCTGCTCTCTCTTTCAGGCTGCTTTGCCGTCATGCTATGGCGTGACATGACTTCATTTCTTGAATATTCCGCATGCCGAAGCTTAGACTCTCAGTCACTAGAGGGAGAGATCTGTATCTCCACAAATCTACCACACTCATGTGTTCAAACAGCACTAGACGAAGTTTGCAAAGCAGTTACACAAAAGATAAAACAAACGTGAAAGGCTTTCTGCTGTCACTGTCGTGCCTTTCTTTGTTGGTTTTCCACTCCATGATGAATGACTGCTGTTATGTGGCTGTGTGTGCGCATCTGTGCTTGCATGTTAAATGTATAGATGTGCGCATACATGTGCACTCCTTTTCTGCCCTCGTCTATCCCACTGTCGTAACAGTTGCTCAGCTTTCACTGTCGTCGCTCGGAAAGACATCACATGTGTTCTCCTTCCCAGCGTATGGAGACTCACACAGCTCCGCACGCCAGATTCATTCACCACCTCCATTGTGTTTGGTTTATGTTATAAAGTGGCTCATCTTCATTCATACTTTCATGCCTTGATTATAATATTATGCTGATTTCCGACTACCATACTGCTGTATTTCTGGGACTCCAGGGGTCTTGGAGGTGCAGGGGGTCCCATCTCCCACTCACTCTCACCAAGAGCAGATGGCCCTGGTTGGGATGCACTGCGTGAATGAACCCCTATTGTCTCTGGATGTAGTGTAGCCGCCTAGCCCAGATGGCTTTTGTACCTTTTGTGTCTATGCTGACTTTCTGAAGAGTAAGACAGTGCATGCTGTCTGCTCCAGTGGGTGGTAGCCCTCTGCTTGCTTTCATTAGATTAATTCACTCTCTGTTTCTTTGTCTCTCGTGCTCTTGTTTTCCAGTGTGTCAATTCATTTCAAGTCAAATGTGCTTTACTGGCATGAGCGTGAAATAAGATTGCTGCCAAAGCAAAGTGCACAAATTTATGTTAATAGTAGGTGCTTAATTTTCACAGATACCATATAAAGCCAAAAGTATGTAGTCAGTCAAACTAAGTGAAAACCTCAATATTACACCAGTATTTAACAATCAAGCATGTTTTTTTCCACGAAACTAGGCTTTCCAATTATCCTAAATGATCAGAAATTTTGCACAGAAATCTGGTAATAAGGTGTGGCTTGGTATTGGTGTTCCGGTTTATGCCAGACTTGGACTGAATGGGACTGAGATCATGGCAGTGTGCAGGCCAGTCCTCTACAATAAACACGGAAAACTACTTTTTGTGAGTCCTCATCTCTGTGGGTGGAATCACTGACGTGTTGCATTCTTTAAACAAAAAGCTGAAAATACACTGATTTCTAACAAATCCTTGCATGTCGTACAGCTGTAATTCTATTGTAATTGCCGTTAAGGGGATTATCCCAGGCCGTACAGAAGAATAAGAGCCAAAGATCAAAAGTGCTCAGAACCACGAAGATGAATGTGTCTGTATAGTTTGATGTCACATTCAGATCACCTGCAGGTTTTTAACCTCACTGCATGATCTTCAGCACAGATATAGTTTCCACAGTTTTCCTGAAGCCAGACTTTCTGGCACAGTTTATACTTATTAGCGTATGGCAACATAACTACAGAAATTCAATGTTCAACATTGTTCGCTCTTTGTTTGGAACATACGGCACGTCTCAAAACCTGCACGACATGTTGTTTTGTTTAAGGGCTTAAGTGGAATTCTGCATTTGTGGCATCATTGGCTTCTCTTTAAAACTGTACTTTTTCCCATGCTCGGGCTTAAAACCACACTTATATAGCCAAACACACGCACACACAAAGATATGACTTAGCTAGTTTGACAGTTTAGTTGATAGATGCTCTGGGAGATTATGAAGGTAATCAGACTGTGTAGGTATCTGTAAAGTGAGAGAGATTTAGATAACGCTCGCATTATATCAGTATATCTGTATGTGTGTGTGTGTGTCTCTGTGTGTGTGTGTGTAGTCTGTCATCTTCACCAAACCGCAAAAAGTCACATCAGCACACCACTTCTCTTCTCCACTCATTCCCATCTAATGGCTAATTTAGTGCTTAAATCAAGTCAAATGTCTAATGAAGCTACACGTCTACGCTAACACAGACCTCAGATGACCCTAACATACATACACGGTGCTGTTAGCGTGCACTGATCTCATCACAGGGAGGCATCGTGAGTTCCCTCGTGCCCGAAGGGGCCTCTACAGCATGATGCTGATGCTTCAGAGCACTGACTAAATCCCTGTCAGAGAGAGTCAGCCTGTCTGCCTGGCAGGCTGGCACTTCAGCAGAACATATTTACAGCAACCTCTGGAAGAAAAGGATCTGATTACAGCAAGGAATATATACAACTCATCAATCAGCAGGGAGGGAGAGAGACAACAAGGGGCAGACAGAGAGAGAGAAGAGAGGAGGAGGTGTGTGGTTCGGTGTTGTGGTTTTACTGGTGCTCTTAAACCTTCACACAGACATGCATAAAAGTGCACACACACAGACGTTCACACAGTTCTTTTTTCTGGCAGTGGATGTGGGTCCAGAGAGCAGTCTGGTGTTTCAGTTTCAATCTCCCTCTTTGCCCAGATCAAATACATGAGGCGGCAACTGAAGATGATGTCACTATCCCACAGCTGTCCCTACCACTCAGTGCTACACTCACGCAATATGCACATATGACTGTGTGTGTGTGTGTGTGCTTGCGAAACGCTCCACTGAGGTCAAATCTCTCTCTGTCTCCCGCTCTTTAATTCTGTCTTCGTTCAGGATTTTGGCTATCCTGCACACCATGTTAAAAGCCACGGCCTGGATCAGGTTCTCTCCATGTGGATACGTGACACACACAAATGTGCACACACACACACACACACACACACACCGGGTACTCCGATTGTAGCTGCCGGGAATGGCATGGGGGAAGAGTGGGAAAGGGAGGGGAAACGAGGGAACGCGGGGAAGCTTTTACAGCTGGCCTATCAAAAGCAATCAAAGGATAACAATATTTTATTCACACAAAAAGAAGCCACACGGAGAACTGATCGTGTGCGCGCGCCGTGGAAATGGAGCGAAAGTCGATACAGACAATATCGCACTTCAGTGTCGTTTTGGGGTCTATGTTTCTCATTCATTCTTTTTGTCAAACTCAATACTGATCTCAGTTATTTTTCAGTAATTTACTTACATTTCTCTGTTTTGGCAAAAACCAAGTTAAAGGGTTTTGTCTGAAACAGAGTAGCTAAAATCATGACAAATCACATGAGATTTAAATTCATCTACGTTTATAAATGGGTTAACTACACCATAATGTAGCCACACTGTGACAGCTGGTATTGAATTCACCTCCTGAGTCTGTGCACATGTGCATGAGGACAGATTTCGTCAATGCAATAATGTTGTGACTGAGAAGGACACAGCTGCAAAACTTTACAGGCTTGTAGTTCAGTGAAAAATGAAGGCCGAGTTCATAGATGAGTGTGTGGTCCATGAGTAAAGGCTAAAGGACCCTGGAAGCACTTGGGCCAAAGGAGCATTGGCCCTCCCTTTTTTCACCCACGTCCCAAATTCCTTTTAATGTGAAAATACTCGCGGTCCAAGAATGCATCGGCCTCATGGCTGCTGTGATCCCAGTGCAAGGCTGTTTCTCTTTAAATATGTTACAAATAAAATTAGATTTAGTCTTCAGTTTTCTGTGGATTGTAGTTTATGTGTTTAACCCTCTCAGGCTCAAATTAAACTTTTTGTTGTTAATGCGCAACCAAGTCCTGCAGTGGTACTTCTGAGTAAAAAAAACCTCATAAAATATGTATGTGGGGTAATCAGGTTGTTAGTTTTTAACTGTTGCAAATCGGCAACGCCTGCCTTGAGAGGGTTAAAGTGATGACTAGGGCATTACTACGCAGTGAGCTCTGTGCTGCCAGTGTGACTGTCATGGGATTCCTCACAGAGGTAATGAAGAAAAATAGAGGTAAAGCTTGATGCATATGGGAGAGATTTGACTCTCTAACATGTACTTATTATTGTGAAAGGGTGCATTTTAACCCAAACCCATGATCTTTTCCTAAGAATAACTGAAGTTGTTTTGGTGCCTAAACTGAACAACACAGCAACTAGAAAACAAAAATTCACACACAAAGGAAAAATGAAAATCTTAGTTTTTCTAATCTATGTAAAACTTTGCACGTCGACAGCATCTCCTCTGATCTCCCTGTCATGTCTTACTACTGCATTCACAACAAGACGATAATGTCTTCTAAAAGGTCTAAAATACAATATAGAGTTGGTTTTCTTTTGTTCTTTAAGAGCATCTGGGTTGGGCTACAGCCTGGGTTCTCAAACTGCGGAGCGGGCCCGTCGTGTGGTACAAAGAGCCAATGCAGGTCATTTTTAAGTTAAGCGAGTTAAGCATGATTTTTGAAGGAGGAAAAAAATATAGTAAAGGAGGGAAAAAAGGAGGGGGGAAATAAGATGCTATCAAGCTTAACTATATTTCACCAAAATCCAACTTGGGTTATATTTTACTGCTAATGATTGGGGGAAAAAATGAGATGTGGGATGTGAACTTTTGCTTCTGAACAGAGGCCAGCCAGAAAAAGCTGCGATGCCCTGAACTAAAGGGGTGACTCAATGCAGACGATCGGCCAGCACGAAATTACTTGGATGATGTTCGGCACTTAGCAGACATACAGCGTATTTATTTTCTGATGTAACTTTTAACTTTTGAAACAGAATATAACCGCTGAAAATGAGACCTTCTTATGTTCAACCAATATTATTAACATGTCTTTGCATTTTCCAAGACAGTTTAATAATTTTATGGGGGGAAAATAATAAGGGAAACACACCAAGTGAAAGGGATTACACAGAGCTGTGCGGTCTTAGCACGACGGAGCACTTAATAGAACATTAACTACTCTTCTTCTATGGGGGGTTAACGTATGAGAGGTGGAGAACTTCCTGGAAGTGAAACATGAGTGCTCGTACTGTAACTGTGCGCAGCTACGTTTATGCACTTCAACACTTGCATTCAGGCCTTGAATGCAGGACTTTTAGAGAGCTGTTATATTACATCTGCAATGATTTAATTAAAGGTTTTTCATGACTTTTCCAACACTATGACAAAAGCAGACATGCACTCTGTTACAACTAAAGAAAAAAATGACATTTGGAGCCACTTAATGTAACAGTGGACTTGTTTTTCCCTCATCTGGTGTGCTAAAGGAAACCGGTGGTAAGTGAAGTGCAAACTCAGCATTTGGTGAGCTCATAATGTGCAAGTTAGGTGAAGAATATTTTATTAAATTATGTCTTGATACTGCACCGTATGAGGCTCGTGTCTGCTTTTAACCAAGCGTTTGCTTTGACCTGCACAAGAACACTGAAGGAAAAAAATAGCTCACATTTTTAAAAAGAGATATTACTTCAAAATCAGATTTGTTTCCTTCTCCTGTGAAAACCCCACATAAAGTGAGCAGTAAATGAATCAAGGCAGCACATGTTTCCTATCGCCCACTTTCTATATGAAAGTCTCAAGTATTGAATTAGTGATAATCCTGAACAGACACATCTGTACTATTATGGTTGCTTTGGGAATTCTTAGAAAATCTTTTTTTTTTTCTAAAAATTCCCAATGTGGTAAACTGAAGTGACTTTGAAGAGACTGAAAATATGCATGCTTGCACTAAAACTAATAAGATTTTTTTTTTTCCTTACATGTTCAAAAACGTACTGTTCCTGCCTCATTTGCTTCAGGCGCTGCAGAGGGTTCAGCTGCATCTTGGGGAGAGGTCGGAGGTCGCAGCGCAGCTCCCTGCGTGGGTGTCTTTTAACCATTTGACCTCCTCTGACCCGGTGAACAGCAGCCGAACTGGCTGTCCAACTGGGAGCAGAGAGAAGGCCCAGAAGTCAGGAGAAGAAGCCTTTTCTCAAACTTGAGCTTCTTTTCCTCTCTTATTTCTGTATCTCACTTTTCTTCCTAAAACGTAAATATTTCTTACAACAATATTTTTATTGTCTTAATTTGGCAATAAAAATAAAGTAGGGATTTTTTTAAAAAGAAGAAGAAGGAGAAGAAGAAGAATTGTTTTATAAGACACCAGGGATTTTCTATTTATTCACCAGGTTTTAAAGATGTTTCCAGAGCCCAAGGATAATGAAAGTCACTCAACAGATAAATGACTGTGCAAACATTCAAGGAAAGCAAGAAAGTGGCAGGGGTTTCTTCTTGTCTTATTTATTTTCACGTGCAGAACAGAAAGTGTTTCAAAACTCATTTAATTTATTTCTGTTTTCCTTTTTCTTCTTCTTCTCACTACTCTATTTCTCTCACCGCCGGGTTTCTGCTTCTGTTTTTACATTTTATTGCCGGACCTCAATCACTCATCTTCGCTACCATCCATGTGTTGTTTATCTCTTTCCACTTGAAAAGACTGTAGGCTTTTATACGTGGGGTGAAAGGATTATATCTTAGAAGACAAACTAAAGCTGTGGCAGATTTTTTTCAACCTGGCCAGAGCATTTTACACTCTCTCTCTCACATACACACACACACAAACACACACACCCTCTACTTGGGCCCCTTTTAACTCCCCTCATTCTTCCCATCCTCCAACTCCCCCCCTTCTCTCTCTCCATCTCATCAAGGGTCATTTGCTCAGCTTCCTGCCTGCCTGTCTTCGCGTTTCCTCTCCTGTTCTTATTGGTGGGTTTCTGCTAGGCTATGATTGGTTTACACTGAGAGTACCTCCCCCTCCTTGACAGTCATTAAACACCTCCTCCTTTTCTGGGACACTCCCTCTGTCCATTAAGGGCAGCCCCCTCCTGACTCCGCCTCTCCTGTAAGTGCTCCTCCTCCTCTGCAAACTGGGGAAGAGGTGTGTAAGAGTGCCACCTGGCGGAGAGTGCGTTTTGCACTGAGCATCGTCCGGCTTAAAAACTCTACATGCTGCACTAAATGCGCTTCTTTTACATTTTTTTTTAAAAAGTCGTCGAAAAAGAATAAGCCAATAAATAATTAAAGGAAAAGGTGTGAAAGCAAGAAAAAATGTCAAAGTAAACTGAGAAGATTTTTTTTCTTTGCATTTTAAATAAGATACAGGTGAAGAAAACATAAACTTATTCATTCTAAGAGAATAAATTGAAGCCACAGAAAGTTATAACTGTATGTATACTGTATGTATACTATATTTCTTCAGTGAAACTGACACACTTTCCATTTGCTTGAGCTCCCAACAAGTGCAGAGTGCCTTTACAAAACCAGCCCCATGTTTTGTTATTTTAGATTTTTTTTTTTTATTCATCTGATAAATACATACACTGGTTTTAGACTAATGTGTTAAAAATCAAAAACAGATGGTTGTCAGTCATTTAGAACCTCCGTGTGTATCCAGGACCCATTATTTAACCCATGGGTTAAATAATCCAAATTCCAGCTTTTCAGCAACTAAGAAGCGTACTTGTTTTAGAAGACTGTTTTATGTTTATGATCCAAAACATTTCAATGAATTCCTTTAAATCATTTAATCAAAGGCAATTTGGGCAATCTGACCCTGATTTTTCTCTATGCAAAACACACGATCTCTAAATTACTTGTTAGCTCCACAATACGCTACTTGTGAAGATGCTGTGAAATTGCTCTCAGTTTTCTCTGGGCATCTCAGGCTAATCATCATCTGAATAGGAGCCATCAGTTCAGCATACAGATGATAGCCGGTGTGTATGCTGAAGGATAAATTGCCAAGTCAGGGCTGATAAAAATCAAAGTATATTTGCGGGGTGACAGGTAAACTGACAACAAGTCCAGTCTCCTTCTTTTTAAGCTCCTGAGACTACCAAGGCCTCAATAACTGAGAACCTAGGCAGACATCTGATTTGTTTGTGGATGTTTCTTAATATAGTTTATATGTAAATTAGACAAAGGGGAGTTGGGGTTTGTTTGTTTTTTAAATTGTGGACATATGTGATGATCTGTGTCTATTCTTCTCAACATTTGTCAACAGATCCTAATGACTTGGTCTAACCAAAGCCTGACAACATTTATTCCTCTGTGCTGCAGGGCTCCATTGTTCCTTAAAAGCTACTCAAACTCTTAAATGTGACACATAATGGCATTTAGCTAACACTATAAAATGAAACAGACCCTAACAGATGGGGTAGTTGCTGTTGCTAAAGATTGCAGTGCTGCCTTATTTGTCTTTATTGGTTAGCAGTAGAGTTGATAGCCACTCAAAAGCTGAGGGGATTTAGATTTGAAAAACAGGGAAAAATACATTACTGGTTTTGGTCCTTGCTTAGGACTTATTAGAAAATATTTGTTGTTTTTTGTGTAATCCTGTTCTGTACAGTTACCACATGTCACACCCTATCTAAGTGGGATAATTCACGATCTTGTCCTGGGATTATCTCCATAAGGGCATTGCAGTCAAATTCTGCCTGCGTAAAAGGCTAAATACTTTTATATAAAACTCTGTCTTTATGTGCTAAGACATATTTCCAAATGCTTTTCATTGGGCTTCCTTTTTCATGGCTGTCGTGTGGTAGACGTAGATCTATCTATCAGCATCCACCACCATCCGAGACACAGAATCACTCGAGCGTCTGTCTGCCCAGCGTCACTTTGTCTTCCCTTGCATTATAATGCTGTAATTCCACATAAATTGATCTGATCATTGATAATACCATACCCCTTCACCAAGGTTTGATGAATGTGTCTCCTTGCTGAGTGTACAGGCATGTGGAGTGTTGTGATGATGACCTGGCCGATGTCTAAGTGCGGGGGGAGATAAAACTTGACATAAATCAGCTCAACGGGGCGATAACAGCGTGCTCCCACAAATCAACGCAGGAATCTGAGGGTGTCCCTGTGCTCGAGAGGAATTCTGGGAAGTTTGCCAAATCTCGGCCAGACACTGAAAGGGACAACCAGGAGTCAGCGGACTCATTCTTGTCTCTTTCTTGCTCTGTTTATATTCCTTTTCTTTTCGCTTCTGTCTGTATTTGCTTTATTAACTGAAGTTTTTCCAGTTAATAAGATTATTTTAATTGCAGGTGATTATTTTGAATTTGACATCAGCAGTAATGTTTTTGTTTTTTGTTTTTTAAACTGAGGAAAGGTGATACAAGTTATTAGTAAAATGGCTTAGTCTTTTAGGCAGTAACACATCTCAAATATAGAAAACTTTGAGCACTCTGTAAAAGACTGTGTGGACGTTCAGGTTTAGAGGAATCCATTTTGAATTTTCCTGAGCTATTTAGGATTAGTGCTGAGAAAAGGTGAATATGTCTTCATATGGGGACACTGGGTTTATTTTATAGCATAATGCCATCCAGTTACCATTGCTGAACAAAGTATTAAACACTTTCTTCAGCAGAATAAAGTATAAGGTGCAGAAAAGCAAAGCTGTAATGTCCCCGTATGTAGAGTCTCAGGAGGCTTCTCATCATCAGGGGTGCAAGAGACAAATCAGTCAGTTTAGTTACAATGGAGACTTTTGAAAACTATTTTCAGTGATCAAAGTTCATCACTGCATCTATAAATGTAAGACAAAACTGTATATAAAAAAAGAGCAAGATCGAGAAAAGCTGCCGCTGAGATGTGGGATTCAACATTTTTCTGCAGTTAGTCAGCTTAGCTGCTCCGAGATAAACTGCAAAGGAACAGCTAGCTCTCAGTGCTCAGGCCTAAAGTCATCAACCGGTGTGTAAGTACTTACATGGCATCAGTAACTTTGACATCTGCTAAGGCGCGATTCACGCGGAACAATAAATACAGGTTTTGGAGGAAGATATGCTGCCATCAGCAGGATGCCTTTTCTCTAGGAAGGTTTGCTTATTTCCGCAAGACAGTGCCAAACTACATTCTACATACTAAAAGAATTCAGTGATCTGATCTTTCTGCAATCCATAAAATTAAAATGATTTGCAGATTATTGCATTCTGCTTTTGGAAAGTTGTATTTGCAGAATTGACTTATCTTTGTTTCCACTGTATCTTCTAGGTTAGTACTTAATTAATTGTAATATAATGAAATTAAAAGACACACATGAAATTCAGGGGATATCTCATAAACCTAATACATACAAGTAATCATAAACACGAGTGCAATATTTGTCAAGAAAAACGTATTTCTGGAGGGCTGACGTGGTTTAAATCAAACTTGGGCCGTATTTCTATCAAGCAAACAGCATCTGTTTTCAAGTACGCAGAGGCAGAGAGGATGGGAAGGGGGGGCCCTAAAGCACGTAAATGGAAAGATGAAAAGGCTGCAGGGGTGGTGAGGGATGAACATTAAAAACATTAAGAAGAGAGAATTACAGTGGCAGCGAACAAGGTCTTCAAGGGAGTGCTGGGGGAGCTCAGCGAAAGAACAAAGGGAGAGCTTGAGGTATAGTGAAGCCTTCTGCAGATAGGACTCTAGATAAGTATCCGACACATGATCGTAAATCTCAAACCCCTTAGTCTGCAGGCTGAGGTCAGGGTCAGAGAGGAAAAGCCCAAAGAGAAACAGGGGGGGTTGTAACACAGAAAAATAGATTGAAACAATAGCCATAAAAAACACTTTATTCTGAACCAGATGTGATTCAGATACTTTAAGCACAGAGGTGAAACTGGACGTGGCAACATGGAAAACGGCAACAATGATAAGTTCGCGTTCATTTCAAATGAAAATTTACCCGCAGGCTGTCATTAAAACCTGCTGCCTCTCAACAGGCATTCCTCACATTCTGTCTGCGTCGACAGCTCCAGTGAGTCATTTGTGCATCTAAAAACACTAATCACACCTTCAGAAACAGGAATGATGAGTGAGGTCATCCATACTCCTGTGGCGCAAATATTTGTCACAGCTGAACTGTCCAACGGTTGCTAGATACAGATACAGAGGTGGAAAAAATGTTTCTTTTTCTCTCCCTCTTGATTTCCCATCAAGAGAGCAGACCTCTCAATCATTACATCAATTTCTGCTCTATGCACTATTTATCATTGTGATCTATCAATGTATTGTCCATATAGTTTGTCATTACATACATCTGGCTTCATGCAGCAAGATAAAAAAAAATGTCCTTTGTTCATGTGGCAAGTGGCAATTTCAAAGTCATGATGTCCTTGCATAAATACTAAAATAAACTACACAAGCTATATTGCTGTCTCTTTGTGTCAACCCTTTGATAGACTGGTGGCCTGTCGGATGAGTGGTTAAGAAAAATACTTCGGTTTAAGAACTAAAACAACTTTTACGTTTACATTTGTCAAACAGGCGTGGCAAAACATGACACTGACATGTGGACTGGCAGTTATGTTACACAACACCCACAGAGAGCCCACGTGCACAGTCACATAACTGCAGAAAATAATCTGGGTTATTTCATGATCGTATACTCCAATGGATGATGTGCACCTTCTGATATCCCAATAAGTGAAGTCTGCCAAATCAAAAGCATATTTGAAACAGATGATCTGTTGAATAGCATGTGGCTCACAGTTTTTGCACGCCAGGAAGAAAGCTCTTAAGAATGGGTCACATGATAAGAGGGGTTATCGGAACTGTGTCGTCAGAGCCAGAGGCCACAGTCATCATCAGTTTTACAGCCTTCTTACTGACAGACAGATTACCCATGGCAATAGGGGGCTATACTCACGCCAGGCCATTCAGCACTTAAGCTAAAAATCCAAACCAGAAATCAGTGATTTGCAAACCTCATAAATTCTTATTTTATTCACAACAGAACAGAGGAAACGTATAAAATGTTTAAAATGAAACATTTTACTGTTTCATGAGAAATTATGGTTTATTTTTAATCTAATGGCAGTAACACATCTCAAATAAGTTGGGAGAAAGGAACAAAAGACTGAAAAAGTAAGAGAAAAAGCTGAAGGAACATATTAACAGTAATTAGGTTGACTGGCATTGGTTCAGTAACATTATCAGGTATAGAAAGAGCTTCTCAGAAGTAAATATGGGTAGAGGTTCACCAAAAAACTATCTACAATTAATCTACACTGTAAAAAGTCATCTATAGAATCTACCCAATAAATCTGAGGTAACAATTTGCATTGACTTTTTTGGGGTATATTTAGTTCAATATATTGTGTATAAAATAACTTCAATAAAAAGCTATGAAATACTTAATTAAATTGGGTAAAATTTACCCCATATTTATGTATACATTCAACAGCTACTTATTCATTGAAATTAGGTAAAATTATCTCTTGTTTGCTAGTTGGTAATACCTGATAATTAGTAATAAAATTTAATTATTATCAGTTGATAAACATTACCTATTCATATAAGGTAAAATGTACCCCCCCAAAAAAGATATTCAAATGGTTCATCATCTCAATGTTTTTATCCCATAAAAATACAGAATAAAGTGCAACACAACGGCTAATGCAGACAACACTTTCAAAGGCCACTCAGTCCATTTTAAAAGCCAAAAGCACAGAAACTCTACAAGGTTGTTTCTGTGCATGTACGTTATCAAACATATGGATAGATAGAACAGAACACTAACACCAACATTCAATAGTTTCTGTGCTTGCTGTCAGAAGAAAAATTACAGCTCCATCTAGCTATGTCCTCTGGGAACAAGAGGGGAAAGGTGTGTGCATTGCATAAGCTTATTTTTGAGGCCGTGGACCTAGGTCAGTAGTTTCGCCCCGTCTATTTCCAAAAACAGTTTTTGAAAAGTGTCAAATGTGTTCTTCAGCTCCTTCGGATATTCGAGGTTGAGGGCATATATCAGTCCCATCAGCAGTACACATGCCTTTGTTCGGATTCCACATCCCTCCATCACTTGGTTTCCCTCAATCACAATGGACACATCTGATGGATCCTCCTCAGCCATGATGTTGTGGATCACGATCACCTTCATCATATTGTCTGTGTAATCCTCACATTCCTACATGTTAAAAAGAAAGAAACAAAAAGCATGCACACATTTTATTTTATTTAAGATGCTTTTTCAATATATTTCAGTTGATCTAAAGAGGGGAGTGGACAGAAGATGAATGGAGAAGGGGAGAACAGGGGATAGGAGAGGACAGGAGAGAAGAACATTAGGATCCCTTGAGTTAATAAGTAAACTGTTATCAATATGACAAACCTGGCAGTCATGAAAAAGATCTTCTTGTCTTTCCCCGAGGAAGGTAATGAGGCAGCAGATAAGGAGATCCCTTTTCTTCTCAATGCTCTGTGTCTGTAGGGAGATACAATTTAGTGAAAAGACTAAGTCGAGTGATTTACTTACATTAAGACTGAATTACTTAAAAACAAAACATGGCTGATGCCTCTCTCCAGCTTTCAACAGGTGAGAGGCTGGGTACACCCTGGACAGTCAATCACAAGGAAACATAGAGACAGACAGGATAAACAACCATGCACGCACACACTCAAACCTAAGGACAATTTAGAGAGACCAATTAACCTAACAGCCATGCTTTCTGACTGTGGGAGGAAGCCGGAGTACCCGGGGGGAACCCACACATGCACAGGGAGAACATGCAAACTCCATGCATAAAGACCCTGGGCCGGGATTTGAACCCAGGACCTTCTTGCTACCCACTGCAGCCCTCCATAATTACATATTTGTGAAAAAAGTCAAATAACATAGGTCATTCAAAGTGTCCAGCAGAGGTCTCATCTTGGAACCAGCGGCTCCTCCTTTGGCAGGCATAAGCTGCAAAAGACCTGGTGTGTACTCATCAAGTTTCAGCATGAATGTCTCCACCAAAGAAACTGTGGTGATGCGTCTGAACTCTTCGATGAGCTAAGAAGGGGACAAAAAAATAGACATTTCAATTTGTTGACATTTGTTTGACATTTGTTTTTTGGTGGATAGGAATAGTTATCACACATACTCACCTGAGCCTCAGTGAATAATGCTGGCCACCTTTCTTTTAACTCACCCACAGAGGGGCAGAGGCTGACCACTCCAAGTCTTCGGCTAGAGAACGTTTTATTCATTTTATCTGCAATTATATTTGCATTGTTTTTCTTTGTTATTTCATAAATTAATTCCAGCCTCTCTTTCTCCAGTGTCTCTTGGGTTTCTCCAGTAGGATGCGGAGGGAGATAATTAACCTCTGCTTTTTTTTGTTGGCTTTTTTACATTCTTTGATGGCACTGCATCAGCTGGATGCTACCTTTTTAAGGCATTAATTTCAATTTCCGGGTAAGAAAATTTTCGAGATCTTAGCTTGGCACGGTAATTGTGCATCTTGTTTTTTATGCGCTGCTGCCAGCCATATAAGCTGGCAAATGATAATAAGACACGGAAACTTTGAAACCAAGGCTTCAGCCACTGAGAGGATCTGCTGATTGGTTGGGTAAGCAGTGTACGAAAAAATTACTTTTGCAAGGTCTTGCATTGCATCACTGCATCACAGTTTGGTACGGAAGCTGCTCTGCCAGCAGGACATTCAGGACATTTATCTCCAGCGATGCCTCCGTAAAGCACACAGCATCATCAAGGACCACAGCCACCCACAGAGCAGACCACCCAGCACATCAGCTGTTCTCCTTGTTACCATCTGGCAGACGTTACAGGAGCCTGTGTGCTCGGACTACAAGACTCAAAAACAGTTTTTACCACCAAGCCATACGACACCTCAACCACAACACTTAAACACACACAACACAGCACTCAGAAGCTACCCTGCAGCTTCACAAGTACTCTGTTTAATCTGCACTGGTCACTCCACTTTATTGTCATTGATATTTATATTTAAAAGTGCAATACTGTAATTTTCTGCTGCTCATTCCTGTGCAATATCCCATCTGCCCTCCCATCACATTTCTTTTCAAGATTTTCTTATTTAATCACTAGTGTACATATATTTATATTTATAGATACATATATATTTAGTCATCTTTTCTCTTTTACCACGTCTCTCTAATATTTTGCTCCTTACTATTTTTCTATTTTCTTTATTATTTTCTTTTATTTTTATTATATTTTCTCCTACTGTATCATGCTGCTGAGTGACTGCTGCTCGTCAAACACATTTTATTGCAATGTTGACCCTGTGCTAACTTGCATATGACAAATAAAACTGAAAAAAAACATTGTTGCTGATTTAACACTGGCATCCATGAAAGGTCTTCCAGTGTTGCGATATGAGTTGTTTGCCTCAGCAAGGATTAGTTGTATGTCTCGGGAAAACTCCGGTACTTGAAATGGCACTGGCCACGCAGCAGGGCGACATGAATCAGGGAGAATGATGGTGTCACTGGAACTTGACGATGCGCAGTCGGACACCTGTGAGGGTGCATCATGATTGGCAGGGCAGATGTCCGTTTCAGTAGTACTTGCAGGATGAGTGCTCACTGAAGCCGAAGAGTTCAATGCAGACGATGATCCTGATTCACATACTGGTTGTAATTCAAGGGTGATTACTGGCTCTTTAAGGATCACTTTAACAGTGGCCTTGTCATACAAGTCAGCAGTTGAGATGACACTGAAAAACTGATTGTCAAAGTCTTTGTCTTGGTATAGCAGTCCAAATTCCCCATGTAGCTGGAAAGTTTCAGTAATTATGGAAACAAGATCTTCCACTGTATTAGGAATTCCTGTTGGAAGTGTCAACTTATGAATGCTGTGTTCTTCTAAAACGACTCTTAACTGGACTGCCATTGTTGTTTGGTTTGTGTTTCCTCAGCTGTAGAGACAGAGAAAGAAAAGAAATTGAGACAGGTTATTAATAGTTGATAAGCTTACATGCATATATTTTCTTCATTATCTTCTGCCAGAGAAATAAAAGCAGAGATTTAGTTCAGTAGAATTTTGAATAAATAATTTTTGATTGTCATTTTAAGAAGAGGGAGATAAGGGCAATGTTTCTTTCAGTTCAGAACGTTTAAGGATTTCTGTCTCTCCTGTGGGCTCTACTTTGAAACTCCTCAGGTGTTCACAGTACCAGCCTCTAAGCAACTTCAGAACAAACACAGGAGTTCTGTGCACAATGACTATTTGATGGATTTCTGCAAAGTCAGGTAGGCCTCCTGTTGAGCCAAACGGCAGCATCATGCCAATATTATAGTCTGTGCCTAAAATGGTTGCTTTATTTGTCATGTTCACAAAGTCTTCCCTGGGGAACTTCCTTGCAAGGGACTCCTTAATGCTGTCTTTTAGAACATCGACTGCCACTTGAGTCTTCTGTGACAATAAAAAAAAAATAAAAAATAAAAAAAAAGTGATTTGATTTGATTTGATTTGATTTGATTCTGGGACACTGACAGTGCTGGCCTTTGGTGGTTGTAATCGTGGGTATGATACGCAATCATCGATTGGCGTTTTCTTGCCATTGTCATGAGGATGTTTCTACACCCAGTCTGCCTCACAATCCTTTTAAAGAATCGATGTTTGGCTTCAAATCGCATAGTCCAGAAATGTACAAGTAAACAGTTGTAAGCAAAGGATAGTGCTCGAGAAAGTGATGTTTTGGTCTTAGTTTCTCCTCTGGGAACACTTCTAAATATCTGTTACGGTGTTCTGAGATCTTACTTTGCATGTATCCTATTGTGTGATCTGTGTGGAGAGGAGCCATGACAAGCTCAACAACATCTTTCAGGGTCATCAAAACCTCCCAAGCAGGCTCATCTTCTGGTACTTTGTCACCAATCATGAGTGGTATCATTCTCAACAAACACCAGTTTTTGTGTGCATTACCTTCTACACTTTTTCGCGCTGTGAAATTTGGGGCAATGGGTTGTGGACAGTTTGTTTTGTCACTCCATTTGTAAGGAAAGAAGCAGATGGAACGGTTGAGCTGCTCAAGAGATATGTATTTCTTCCTGATTAACACATCATGACAGAGTGAAATTTCAACAGGTACAATCCCTTCAAGCAAATCATGCAAAGCATCTGGGGGATAACCTGATGTAGCATGAAAGTGACTGAGTCTGTCTGAGATTGGACACTGTCTTTTAACTCCACAGTGGTGAGCTTCTGCAGGATCAGACAGTGCTGCTTTGACATGGATGGCATAGTTGGACTTAGTCCGTAGAGGAAACAGTCCTTCTCCTACTTCATGCTCCTGGATCTGTGACCTTTCGCCAATGCAAAAGCGACAGAAATGTGAAGCTGAAAAGCTTTCAACAAACCCGCCTGTTGAGTGAGCGCCAAGATTGTCAGCGACTACAGCAAGTACAGTGCCCTTGACCACTTTGCCCAGACTTGAAACAAAAATACCATTATCTTCAAAGGACTTCAAATCTTTGAGCAGTGGGTCCAAAACATTTGCATAGCCAAACTGGTTGACATCATTTGCCTTGCATAAAATGGTTAAGTAAATGGAAATCAGTATAGATCTCAAGGTGGCAGGTATGTCTGCAAACACCCAAGACACAGCTGTGACTTTATGCTTCTTGCTGGATGTTCCCAGAGGGTTGCATATCTCAAAGTCATCTATATAAAGGATGAGTGGGAGTTTAAGTTCATCTTCACATAAAAAGCTGTTTTCTCTTAGTAAAGATCCATCATTAAATGATTTGTATTCCGAAGAGACATCAGATGGCCTTTTGTTTTGTAATATTGTGTTTTGAATGTCTCTGTTGTCCACAAGTTGAGATAATAATGGGAGGATTGGTATATACTGAAATTTTTATTATCTGTACTATCAAGTATGTACTCAACAGGTTCAGTCAATGAGAGATGCTCCTTTCTAAATTGCTCTCTCCTGAACTGACTGCTTAAAGGCCCTTCCACTCTTAAAGCAGCACAGACAGGGCTTAGCCGGCAAAGGTCTTTGACCAGTTCTGAAATCACTGAGTCTTCCAATGTACAGCCATGTTTTCTCAAAGTGCTCAGAATTATTTCTTTAATGACGGGACCAGATGCAGATGCTGTAAGGAAATGAAGTTCCTCTACTAGTTTGTCAATGCATGAATTGGACACATTGAAAATGCTCTCCATTTTCAGGAGGAGTAGCCCCACTTTCTTAGTAATAATTTTGTTTAAGTTCTCATCCTCCTCAAGGACTGAGCCACATTCATTGTCATGGTCAACAATGTCACATTCTTCATCCGGGTTCTTTTGGTATTGATGAAGAACATTAGTCTTGAAATCTTCCAAGGAATGTGGGTTGTGTTTTCTACTCTTGTGGCTGTGGAATGTTGTGTATTTGTTAACCTTATAATCACAATCCTCAAAAACACATGGCACAGTTTCAAACTTTTTTAGATGGCCACCAAGATTTTCAAAAAACTGCCTCTGTCAAAAGAGCATGAATTACAGACAATGCACGTGAATGAAAGGATGTTGCCTGGCTGGGATGACTGTGAATGATGCCTTGACAAATGTGTCCTTAATGCACCCCATGTCTTGACAGTGCAAGGGCAATCTGCATGAAGGCAGGGTATGGAGTGGACTCGACCAAAATGCCCATGTATTAGCCTGACGTGTTTCAGCAGGTCTAATCTTTTTGTGGTTGTGAAGTTGCACAACTTGCATTTCCAGTTCATTTTCCCATAACTGAGGACTTTGGTTAAGATTAACCACATGTGATTTATTTCATTTAGAAACTTGCATACCTATAAAGGATACACCGGGGGTGGGGATGTGGGTGGGTGCATCAGCCCTAGAACTGGTAACAGAGTCGTCTATCAGTGAGTCTCTGCTTGTAAAGGACACATGTGAGGACCTGAAAAAGAGGGCAAATAGTGAGTGTCCACATACACAGATTCTTCATGCAACAAAAATAAGAAAATACATTACACAAAAGAAATTTTCAGATATGTACCTGGTTACAAGTTATTTAGCTAACCTCAAAATTTCTCTGAGTCTCTTTAATAAAGGTAGAAATTAAACATAAGGTGAATATTGTTCTTCAGTTTTTCTTTGCTCTTTGCTCCTCTCCTTCATCGTTCTTTCTCCCTTTCTTATTCCTCAGTCATGTCTGTCCCGTCTGTAACAACTGAAAATAAAATAAAATAAATAATAACAACAAAGGTAGATCAAACGGACCAATATGGCAAGGCCGTGATGATCCATTTGGGAAAGTAAATCCATTGGGTCTCCTTGTTGGTCTTCAGACAACAATTCTGACGGCTAAAGAACCAAATGGGACAGGCAAAAAAAAAGTGAAGTTGACTAAAAGATCTCAGAAAGCAACATCGTGGATATCTAAAGAAACAGCTAAGAAACACTGAACTCTATCAGTCTGGAAACAAAGTAACAGTCTGGTTACAAAGGCATTTCAAGCGCTTTGGGAATCGAACCATGATGAGGGCCTTAATCCAGAAAATGTGAAAAACCTGAAGGCCTCACTAGTCTCATTTAATGTACCCTGAAGCTCAAATGCACCAGGACAATAATGCAAAACACAGCAGCAAGATCATCTCTGAATGGCTCAAAAAACAACATGGAGGTTTTGACCTGGTCAAAGTGCAGACTGCAATCAGATTGAGATGGTTTAGCATGACCTTAAAAACTCAGCCTATGCTGGAAAACCCTCCAAAGTGGCCGAATGAAAACAATTCTGCAAAGAAGAGAGGACCAAATTTCCTCCACAGCGCTGTAACACACTCATCACCAGTTATTGCAAATGCTTGATTGCAGTTCTTGCTAGATGACAAAACCACTTATTAGGTTTAGAAGGAAATTACTTTTTCTACATGAGGTAAAGTTGGAGAGCTGTTTCCCCAAACTAAATGAAATCATCATTTAAAAAACTACAATCTGTATTTACTCTGAAAATCTGTGTTAACATTTGAAATTGGAAACATTTAAGTGTAACAAACATGTTAAAACATAAGTAATCAGGAAGGGGCATGTATAGGAATTTCTTTTACTTATGTATTAATCACATTATTTTATTGTATGATACCTTGGTGCCACTGGATTTTAACAAGTCTCACACTCATACAGTAAGACAAATGGAGGGGGTGTAGTAAGGAAGTTGGGGGAAGCAGACAACTCCACAGGAAGAGTCTTTTGTCTCTTTGAGGACTCTGGGAAGGTAGCAAGGGAGTGTGAACCTTAAGGTGTGAAACAGCTGTGTACTGCCTTTTGTTCCTGGAGAAGGTATTTAACTGAGAGCCATGCTAGGCTCAGGGAGACTCTGCTGACCGTCTGTCCCACGGTCATGCAGGGACTTCATCAAGCTTGGTTGTCTGTTCTTTGTGTGTTTGGATTAAAGAATGTTAGCTACCGCTCACCGCTCGTCTGCAGGCTTTATTTAAATGGAAAACTTCCACAACAGGCAAAAAAAAAGCTTTTTGCTAAAAAAAAAAAGATTTAGAGCAGAAGTTTTTTGCACTGCATTTTAAAATCAGAACATATTGCATTTATTTACAATTAAAGACACACAGAGCAGAAAGTGTGTTACTGTTTTACATCCACAGACACACAAGAAAAGAAGCAGGCAACATGAGGTCAAGTTATGGCAATTTTATTTGTGTGTTTCAGTACATGTATTTAGATTAGAGTTTTTAAAAAACAAACAAACGTCCCAAGAAGAAGGATGGGGTGAAAGAAAGGTGGAGAGAGGAGGAAGAAACTATTGATGTCCTCAAACTCGATGCTGCTGGGTCAGTTCTTTCTCAGCAGTCTGCTCCAGAATCCCCTCCTGTCCTCGGCTTGCTTTTCTTTTGCCTTGAGTTCTTTTAAGGTTTTGTTGAGCTGCTCCTCGGCATCTTTAAATTTTTCTTTCAGCTGCTGTTTGGCCAGTTTCACTTTCTGTTTGAGGAGCTCTTTAGCTTCCTTTTTGTGCTTTCGTATTTCTTTAAGTGCGGCTTTGCAGTCTTTCTTGGTCACCGCAGAGCCGGTCGTTTCTTTCTTGAATACCTTCACCTCAATTCTCTCTTCTGCAAGTTCTTCTTGCACTTTCATCAGTTCCTTCTTCATGTTTTGAGTGTAACTCTTACACTCACTCTTTCAAATAGATGCAAGTAAAACACAGCAGAAAATAAATAAAGTCAAAGACTCAGCGGTCCTGTTGCTCTATTTTCACCTGTAAAGCAGGACTGGAGCAGGCGGAGGTTTACCCTGGTGCAGGTGTGCTGCGGTCAGTTGAAGAATCTGCGAGTTTCTCTGTGCGTTTCCCATTACGTTGTTGTGCACTCGGTGTTTGCTTGGAAGTTTAGGGGTTTTTTTCGCTGTAAAAAGAAGTTTTCTTCCCACGCACAACGGACGCTAATGTTTTTGTCACTTTTTATGGAATCAAACTCAAAATAAGGTCAATACTTCCACGCTTTAAACGCTGCACGCTCATACTCTCTCCCACAATCGATATGTGATCCATTGTTGATCTGCACACAGCTGTTGTCACTAACGGCGCACTCGCTTACGTCACCGTCGTGAGACATTCTCGCAAAAAATCACGGTTTTAGTAACGCAGTAACGCAGCGTTCCTACGGGAAAGTAACGGTAATCTAATTACCGTTTTCACAATAGTAATCCCTTACTTTACTCGTTACTTGAAAAAAGTAATCAGATTACAGTAACGCGTAACGCGTTACTGCCCATCTCTGAACATGAGTCAGGAGAAAACTGGAGCAGCCAAGCAGGGAGCTGCAGGTTGCTGGTTTAAGTCTCTGTTCAGATGCTGGTGTCTCCTCTCTCTGAGATGTCTGCAAACAGTCCCAGATAAAACAATAAGGATAATAAACAAACACGTGACTAAAATAACAATTATGACTCTGATGTGTTTCATGTGTAGCAGGATGGCCTCTATACAGCAGTCGCTGCAAGCATCCACATCGCCACACTTACTTTTCTTTAAGCAGGCGTGCTGGGGTCCTCCTAAGGAAAGTTTGAAACTTCATTTCCTTCATGCTGGTGAACTTTTTACCAAATATTTTCATCAAAGCTTCTCCATCACTGACAGGGATTGTTTGGATTGTCTGTTACCCAACAGCTCGATAACTAGCCGGGAGCTCGAGGGTCACTAGAACGGCACAACTCCCGGCACATCATTTTCAGATCACCGCTGTCTTTCGCTACTCAGGTTAAACGTAGGTCTACATCCGGCCTACCCGACCTTCTGAGGACCCGGCCCACATAGCCCGCGAAGGCCGGGTCCTCAGGAGGATTCAGCCCATGAATTTGGACACGACCTCAGTGTTCCGATTACCTTACATAAGACTCATGGTTTGGGGGTATATTTTACTGCATTTTTTAATGTAATGTTGTTACTCTTAAGAAAAGGGTATAATAAACCCATTACTTTATAATTCCTTAGCTGAGGGCAATAATAGAGTAAATTTTATATGATTTGCATAGATTATATATACCTCTCTCCAAAATAGCTTTTATCAGTGTACAACTTCACAATAATGTCCCTCAACATGAAACTGTGAAGACTTTAAATATCTCATTAAACATAACACATAATACAAAGTACATAATAATATCAAAAGACTGTCAAGGCTGAAAGTCAATTTTGAATCCCTGTGATCTTTAGGCTCTCAGTTGACACTGCATTAAAAGCAGGGATGTATTTCCAGAAATCACTGTCTGTGAACACGGTTCACCACAAGGTGTCATTCACGAATTTAGGTTTAAGCTAAATTCGAGCAAAGAAGAAGCCATAACCTAGAAACGCACATCTTCTCTTTGTCAAAGTTTTAAAATTAACTGGTCAAAATTTACAGTCCTACCGATTAATTGCTCCTTCCATAATTCCTCTTCTACACCACTGCAATCGGGAAATATAAAATATTTAGGTATTAATGTTTCTCCCAAGCTTGCAGATCTAACTAAATTAAACCATATCCCACTTTTAAAGAAGGTAGAAGATGATCTGGCTAGATGGAAATGTCTACCCATATCACTCATGGGAAGGGTTGCCGCTATAAAAATGATGGTCTTACCAAAAATAAATTATTTATTCTCAATGATCCCAACTAAACCGCCACAAGATTGGTTCAGATCTCTAGATTCATGTATGTCCAAATTCCTTTGGAAAAATAAACCCCCACATTTAAGCTTAAAAACACTACAAAAGACCAAGGATAAAGGAGGACTAGAACTGCCTAACTTTCAGCACTACTTCTTAGCCAACAGGCTTCAGTTTATCTCAGGATGGCTAAAACATACCCTCTTAGATGAACCTTGGCTAGATGTAGAACAAGCACTCTGCAATAATCTAGAGATCTCAGACCTACCATTTATCAGCTCAGACATCCAACGACATGAATGCTTTAAAAGCATCAACATCAGCTCTTCTCTGACAGCATGGTGGGAGTTTCTAAAATTGACAGCGTCTTCATTAATCCCATGCAAACGTACACCTATCTGGAACAACCCTGACATATTACAAAACAATAATATGATAAACTTTTCAGATTGGAGTGATAAAGGAATCAAATATTTAGAACATATACTAGAAGGAACAGAATTTATTTCATTTGACAGACTAGTTACACAATATGGGATCAACAAGAAAAGATTTTTAGAATATCAACAAATTAAATCCATAGTAAAAAAGAAATTTAAACCGGGTCAAGTTGAACTACAAACACCACCAAGTGTGGTTCAATTTCTTACTCTTAAACCCCCCAAATTACTATCCAAAATATACAGAATGCTTTCTAAAACAGATGAATCAATATCACTTCCTATTGCAAAATGGGAAGCGGATTTATCAGTTAACTTAGACCTAAACTTCTGGTCTCAGGTTTGCTTAAAAACCTTTCATCTAATTAGAAATCCCAGTCTTCAATTAATTCAATACAAAATATTACATAGAGTGCACTATACAGGTCATCGGATGTTCAAGATGGGCTTTACGTCTACCAACAACTGCTCACACTGCCAAACCAATTCACCGGACAATTATATCCACGCTCTTTGGTTCTGTCCACCAGTTCAGAAGTTTTGGCGCGAGATATGTGAAGACTTATCGAAGTGTCTGAAATGTAACATTCCAACTTCCCCCTTAGTGTGTTTGTTGGGCAGCTTATGGTTTTCACTGCCCTATGCATAGCCAAGAAAACAGTCCTCATGAACTGGAAAAATAAAAATAATCTTAATTCTAACCAATATAGAAATTATCTATTAGATTACATTAGTCTTGATACAGCCTCTGCCACCACATCAGATCAATTGCTCTGGGCTCCTTTGATCAGCTCCATCACCTAGTGGGGGTGGGGGGTCATAGTTTGGTCCCGCCTTCACTGTTGTGATTGGTGTGGGGGTAGGGACAGGCTTAGGGCGTCGGGGGGTTCCCCGGAGGCATCTTCCTTGGGGGGCTCAACCCGGGGTAACGGTCATGTCCGGTTAGGGGCTCTGTTGGCTCTCAGGTGACTGTTTCCTCGCGGCTGCGTGCAGCGGGGCTAGGGGAGGGTCTGTGCTGATGGACGTGGGTTACTGACCTGGTAGCCTGGCTGCCCCTGGGTGGGTCCGGGATGGGCGTGAGGTTCTGGGGGCGCTCCGTCTCTGGGCTGGGACCCCGACCGGGCCTCGGGGGCTTGGGTCCTGGTTGGTGTGTTGCCGGGGTTGTGGGCGGGTGGGTGCATGGGGGCCCAGCCCTGGAGCAGGGTGCCGCCGGTGCATCGAGCCACCTGGGGGGCTCTTCAACTGGTGGGGGAGATTGTCACATCTTGCAGGAGCTTTCCTCTCCTCAGGAGCTCCCTCTGCAGGAGGGGGAGATACAGGAGAGGTGGAGGAAGATCTCAGCCTGGGTGTTTATTGTCTTATGTAGTCTGGAAGATGAGTGGATGGTGGGGTGGGTGCAGTTTCTCTGTGGTGGGGTTGGGTGGACTGTTCCGGGCTCTGTGGGGCCGGGAGGCGCTGCTGCACTGGGCCCCGGTCTGGATGGGCCTGAGCCCCCTTTCCCTGGCGGGTCGCGGAGTATGGGGGTGCCTACTGGGGTCAGCGGGGGAGCTGGCCCCAGGGAGGGGTCACTTGCCCCTCCCTTCCTTCCCTCCCCATCTCCAGCTGCCTCCCTCTTCCCGCTCCACCACAACCACCCACACATGCAGGACCTTGGATTAGGGGTGTGTCACCAGGGTGCAGAGGAGGCTACCCCCCCCTCTGTCCCCTTCTGGCTGCCTCTGCCTCAATTTTATCCCACAACTTAGACATTCACATTACTCACACTCTCATTACACATACATATAGGATCTTGGGGGTGGGCACGATACACGGAGTCCAAAGTACCATCAGGGTATACACCCCACCCCTGGCATCGTTGCCCACCTCTCAATTTTAAATACACTTAGACATTGAGGGCTAGCAGGAGGGACCATGCGCTTACCTGCTGCTCTCTGGCAGGTAGCTCCAAGCCCTCCTGGGTTTTAAATGCACCTTAGAACACACATGCATCAACACTACAATGAGCGGGTGGAGGGAGGTTTGGAGTCTTCTCTCACCCACATTCTCTGCGACCTGCTGGAGCGGGGGGGGCTAGGAGGAGGAGTTGGCCGTCCGACTGCGGTCTGGATTGTGGGGCCTTCCTGCTGCTGCGGAGTCGGGGCGGTCTGCCTCCCCCCACCGCAGGGAAAAGGGTAACACCACCAGGGTCTGGGTGCAGTTCCCCCCTCCAGGGGCAAGGGTACCTAGACCCGGTTTGTAGAGTACGCTTGGGGAGTGTGATCGTGTGTACAACGTCTCTTTATGTCTGTCTCCACGTTGGTTGAGTGTGGAGTAAGTGCATATGAGAGCATGAGGGTGGGAATGGATGTTTGTGTCTGTGTGTGCCTGTATGTCTGTGTCTATATGTCAGGTTGGGTGTCAGGCGCCACCTCTCTGGGGACATCTCAGGCCCTCCAAGGTTTGGAGGCCTATCTCCCCCTACCACCACTTCCCCTGCCAGTGACGGACTCCCTCAGACATCGGTGCGTTGGTGGTTCTTTGTGTCCGGGGATGGGCGTCCAGGTACACACCGGCTCACTCCTTGGCGGCCGCTTATCTGGGCCTGGAGCCTGGGGCTCACTCGGGCCACTTCGGAGGTGGGGTGCCCCCGGCCTCTCGGCCTGGGGCTCGGTCACTCAGGCACGGCTGGCTGCCGGCGGAGCTCACGGGCGCGTCACTGCAACTCCCCCTGGCTTCTGCTCCGCGGCTGCTGAGTGAGCCCTCATCTGGGACTCTCCTCAGCTCTTTCTGGGACAGTGGCGCGGCTGCCCCTCTGTTGGTCTTCCTTGGTCTCTTGTGTTCTGGGGGCCTCTGGATGTCTGGAGTTTTGATCTCCTCCACACCTGCTTCATGCCCTGGAGGACGGGGCTGTGGCCCCCCCACACCCTCTAGCAGATCATTACATGAAGGAACCTTTTAAAAAACAAAAAACAAGCGCGTCCATGCTCACAGGTGTACACACGGGTGATCACACCCACAAACTACACCCTTTTTGGCTCCTACCTCAAAGCACACTGTGTTCTGTTGATCTTATGTGCTGCACAATAATGTTTAATATTTAGTATTTACTGTCATATTCCCATATATCATTGTTATGTTGTTTATTCTATTACTCTTGTTCTCTTCTGCTTGTTTTCTTTTTTCTTTCTCAGCAAGTGATCCAGGTGATTGATATATGCATTTTTTTTCTCTGCCCGTTCTGTTGGTTTATGTTTTTTGCCCTTCTCCCCCGTCCCTCTTCTCAGCTGTTTCTCTTTCCCTCTTTCTTTCTCCCCTTCTTTCCCCCAGTCAAGTCTGTCCCGTATTCAGTAAGTGAAAATAAAATAAACAATAAAAGGTGAATCAAATGGACCATTACGGCAAGGCTGGGATGGTCAATTTGGTAAAGTAAATCCGTTGGGCATCTTTGTTTGCCTTTAGACAACAATTCTGATGGCAAAAGAGCCAAACGGGACAGGCAAAAAAAAAAAAAAAGTTTTAAAATAGACTGAGGAAAAGTGTAAAAACAGCGTTAGAGTCAGACAAATCAAAATTTGAAATTCTTATTGGAAAAATATGGATGCTGCATCCTCCAGACTAAAGAGAGGAAGAACCATTAGGTTTGTTATCAATGTTCAAAAGCTTCCATCTCAGATTTTACAGGGATGCACTAGTACCTATGGAATTAGCAGCTTGCAGGTGTCTGCATCTTTTAGAGCAGCATACGTTCCCATCAGAGAAGGCCTTGCATATTTCAGCAAGACAATGCTGAACCGCATCCTGCATCTATTAAAACAGCATGGCTTCATAGGAGAAGAGTCCAAGTGCTGAATTGGAGTCCAGATGTTTCACCAACTGAAAGCGTGTGAGGCATTATGAAATAAAAATAAAAAATAAAAAAAAGCAGCAGCTGGTCTCCTCAGGTCCCGTTCATGGACTGGGATGCTACACAGTGGGAAATATGGCCCTGTCCCAGTGCTTTCAAGAACTGCTGCAGCTATTCAATTCAAATTGATTTAATTTTTTTTTTGATTGTTTTCTTAAAACGGTACACTTTTTCACTTTCAACATTTTATATATTTTAAAATATGTCTTCATGAGATTTGCAAGTTATTGCATGTTTTTTTCTGCTTCTTGTTTTGTTTTGTTTTGGCTTGGTTTTTTATTTTTTTATTTTTTTTATTATTTTTGGACATATTACACAGCATCCCAACTACTTCAGAACTGCGTTTGTAGATGCGTAGACCAAGGTGTTTCTTATAAATATCACATTTTTTTTAAAAAAACATATAGAATAATTTAATATAATAATTCAAACTAACTGAATTTTCAATAACTTGAATAAAATTATAATTGCTCTTATTTTTCTCAGGCCGTCGTTTCATACATGGTTATTTACATGCACGTAAATGTAAACATTTTAGTTACACTGTAAAGAAAACTTACAAGAAATCCTTACAAAAATGAATGTTTTGTTCTGGCTCACTGTAAATCAAATTGTGATGCTAAAAATGTGATATGTGGTATCTTTGTTGAACACCTGTTTTTGCTTCCTGTCAACTTCCTGCTTTCAACCAAACTAAACCGAAAACACGCTGACTGGTTCATTCAGCAGCCTAATTAGGACATACATACCTCCTCAAACATATCCTTCAGAGAAGGATAATTAGTAGGGTCAGGAATTTCCTCCTGTTAAATTAGGCTGAAGATGTATGTGCATGTGTTTGACTGTCTTCATCACACACCGCCAGTGACGCATGCTTTCAGGGACCTTTAATACCTGCAGACACTGTGGTAACCATATGTCCTCAGGCTGCTCAGAGAAGTTGTGAAATATGGTTGTTAATATGTTGGTAACAATGATACTGTCTGCGCTCCTGATGCTGCGGGGTCTTGGAGGGTCTGATGTACACGTCTTTGGGAAATCGGTCCGCAGCGGTAAAAACTTGCTCAGCAGCAATGACGGCACATATTCTGTGAGGAAACAGCCGCACCAAGAGGTAAGAAATAATTAGACCCATAACTTGTTAGTAAATGAGTAAAACATGTTTTGTGAACTGATTTAACATTTCAGAAATTGGTTAAAGTGTGAAAACCTCAAATAATCTTCAATTTCTTGAGCTTAAAAATTTAACCATATGGTAATTTTAGCTGATGTACAAGATTGTTAAATGAATAGCTGAGCAGATTTTAAAAAAGGCAACTCAAATAGATCATCTTGGGCTCTCCAAAATTAGCTTTTGCAGACATTGTTTCACTTTTTTGCAGAAAAATATGGGGTATGAGCATAACCTGTGGTGGCAACTAATGATTGCTTTTGCTGTGAACAAAAAATTTTTTTTAATGAATGTGAGAAAAAAATGCCCTTGACCCAGTAGTGAACCAGCAATTGTTTGGCTTGCAAAACTACTGAAACAGTGCATTATGTGCATTATATTTCATCTGATCTCTTGTTTCTAGACTAAAAATAAAATCCACAGGAGCTTAGATCTCGAGAGCTTCAATATACACGTGGCTCCCACCACCAGCAAATTCAGCCTCCCGACCATTGTCAGGTTCTATCCGCCCACTGTCAAACCCCTCCACCAGCACGCCAACATGCCATTGCGCTTTGGGAGACAGAGTCATCCCAGTGATGAAAGGACACCAAACTCCTCTCCCAACCTGCCCCAGAGGTTTGGAAGATCCTGGGTGGCAATTCGAGTGTGTGCAGAGTGCCCGAGCATCAGACGAGCACCGAACCAAGTGCTGTCTCAAAGATTTGAGAGGAATAGTCCCTACTGGAAGCTTCTGAGGACTGTTGCCATTGAACAGTTATTAAACACTGGCTTGCACTGGTAGGTAAATGATGTTCTTAATGGTTTATCTATCTTCAACCTCGGGTGCACTCCTGAGAAGGGATGGGTGTCCCATTGTGCATTTGCAAACAGTGTGCTTTGTTCCTACAGGGCTGAAAACTTTGATTCAACAACTACCTCAGATGAAGAAACAGAGCTGGAAGAAAAAAAGAGTAAATAGTGATTTTTGTCTATAGGGCTCTGTAGGATGTAAATATCAACATTTCTTTATTTTACTGTATAGACAAGTGCTTAAAGTGAAACATTTGAGGAAAATCTTGTATGTCTCTTTAAATAAAGTTACACATATTGTGATGGAAAGCAAATTTTCATATTTCATACTAAGTCACAGAAATTTTTCTCTTACATCTGACTTGACTTTGCACAGTTGACCTAGCAACGGTCATGAGCAATGTTTAAACCTCAGCCCTGCAATCACAAACTGTTCCGTCCTGATCCAAAGGAGTGTCAGTGGGCTGTGCCATTGGGAATAAAACTGATTTACACAAACATTAATATCCTGTGATGGTGGTCCATTCCTCCAGCTAATGCTGTGATTATCTCAGACATTGTTTAAATTTTTTTTCATCAGTTTTGCTTTTCAGTACTTCTTTGGAAAAATCATTTTATTGTTGAATTTTTTTTTAACCTTGCAGTTAACTATGTTAGCACCCGGCATCCACTGAAACCCTGCCGATACAGGAGCAACTTTACGGCATGTGACCCTGCAGTTCAGTGATAAACCACAAGGGGGAGACAAAAACCCAATCAAAGTGGCCACTGTGATCTTTCTGCTCAGCCTCTAGTTTGAAAATTTATTCACTTTTTTCATAATAATTCCAGTAAATATATATTTAATAAAGAAAATATGCTTCCTTGTCTTCCTATAGTGGCGTGTAAATAAACTCCTCGTGTCCTGGAAACCACCAACTATATATGTACGTACTCTGTCAGTAGTGGGGGTATATCAGGGTAATATGTACTATTTCAATGGCCAAAGAGGTTAGAATACTGGTGATTGGTGCAATATCATGAGATAGTTTTAAAAAAAACCTTCTGACATTTTGTATTCAGTGTTTTGTATATCAGTGGCTAGGTTGATGTGGAGGTTAGCGCTGTCACCTCACTGCAAGAATTCAAACCTTCTCAGGGACTTTGTTGGGTTTTCCTCTGGATTCAGTGTAAGTGTGGGGTTAACTGCTTTCTAAGCTGGTTGTAGATGCAGATGTGAGATAGAAAATACTTTGAGAAAAAGTAAATAAACATAACTTGCAATAGCATTAAAGAAAGTATGGCTATCCCGTAGCCAGTTTTACACCCTTTGCATTAGAGCCTTAGCTGGATAACACAACAAATAAAAAAATCTGTTGGCTGGCCTGGACAGTGTGGTTTTTAACAGATGAAAATGAGGAGCTGTGTTTATAAATCCATTATGGTTGCATAATGGTGACAAATGCATTTTAACCTGCAGATGAACCTTCAAACTGCAAGTGGGGATCACTGTAAAAATAGATTTCATAGAGGTGTTTATCAAAAGGAAAATTTATACTTTGTAAGTCTATCTAACACTTTAAAGAGTTATCTTACAAAACAGAAGGCTTATAGGGAAGGAAGTCCACATTAAAGCAAGGCAGTTGTGTTTCTTTAAAATCTTTATTCAATTAATGTAATTTCTTAAGTTCGAGCAGACAATTGCATTACTGTTAGTATTACAGAGTAAAGCAGGGAAGTTAACACATAAAACATTAAGCACACAGAAAACTCACACACTCCCACTGTTTCCTTAGTACTGTGCATCCTGTACTGCGGGCACTATCACTTTGTTAGATAAAACTCTTTATGTCATCCACCGGTTAAAAATTCATTCACACCTTTCTTGATTCACTGGAATGATTCTGAAAATAGTGATACTGATTTTGTTACTCCAGACTGAGGGAAAATGTGACCACCTTGGTTGTGTTTGGTCTCCCTCTAGTGGCCAATCATTGTACTGAATGAATGTCCTACTGAACCACTGCATAGTCAACCACCCCCATTATAAATTTGAGATCTTACTTTCTGAGCTTCAAACTATCCGGCGCAACGCTGAAGCTGAAGCTAAACACTGAACTTCTGTCCAGAGGTATTTCAGCCACAGTCCAATATCTGCAAGTTTTCCCTTTTGTTTATTAACTGTTCATTTATTTGTTTTTTATGTGTCTTTTTGGAGGATAAATGATGGCATAAATCTTTTCTCACTTTGACTTTTTAGCAAAAGCGAGTCAATCTTCCTGTTAAATAACTATTTTAGTTTTTTTTTTCTTTTAAACTTCTTTTTTTTGTTTTGTTTTTTTGTTTTTTTACATGTTTTTGTTCCCAGAACATCTTGTTCCACATTTCATAACTTGTGCATTAACAGCCTGGAAGTTGGTGAGTGATTTTTTTGACTCTGGGCTACTGTTACATGTAAATATTTGTGTAGTATATTTCCACTCGCTTCATATGTTACTAGTTTGGGTGTGACTCATTCCAGGTTGCACACTTCACTTGTGTCTCCTCCCAGCCACTGGTAATGGGGGATGTCAAGAAAGGAAAGAAAGTGTTTGTGCAGAAATGCTCCCAGTGCCGCACAGTGGGAAAGGGGGAGAGCCACAAGGTGGGGCCCAACCTGTGGGGACTGTTTGGAAGGCAGACAGGGCAAGCACCTGGCTACTCCTATACACAGGCCAACATTGATACAGGTACCATTGCTGTGCAGAACTCACCTTGGTTAGACTGACAGATTGATTGATCTCCATGCATCTCAGCTTTGTGAAGCTTTGTGTCTGAGTCTTTTCTATGTGAAAAGATGCAAATCAGATTGGTGGAAAATTAAAGCCAGTGCTAGCTTCTTCTGTGAAAAAGTCAATCATAATCAATCTATCCTCTAAGAACTATTTCTTCATCTTCAGCTGCTCCCTTTAGGGGTCGCTACAGTGAATCATCTGCCTCCATCTCATTCTATCCCTCAGCATCATTTTTCTTTTATGCCATCCCCCTGCATGTCCTCACTACATCCACAAATCTCCTCCGCAGTCTTCATCGTCTTCATATTCAACATCCTGACAGAACAAACCTTCATAATCTTATAAATTTCAGTAGAGCTTTGAATGTGAATTTTAATCTGCATTTTAACTCTTCTGTACTGGAATTTATGGGAGTTTTCCCTTGGAGTGCTCAGTAGTGTGTATATTTCTGCTATAATATTAAGAAAGGATATGTTTCCCATACCTGATGGCCAGAGCAGCAGGCCTGAACAGGTAGCACAGTAGCCAGCATTCTTCTCCGATTCACCGATTTTAATCTCAAAGAATTAATTTAATTATTGTGTTTTCTTTTTTAGATATTGTATGGGATGAAGACACAGAAAATCCAAAAAAGTACATTCCAGGCACCAAGATGATCTTCAGTGGCATCAGAAAGAAAAAAGAGAGAAAGGATATTATAGACTATTTAAAAGAAGCTTATGAGGCGCATAAACTACTGCTGATCGATGCTTGTGTGGAACATTGTTAGAACTTTGTTTTCTGTTAACACATAAGTGTTTTCTGTTTAGATGTATCAATTTGGGCAGGCTTTGTGTAAGAGGTTTTTAATCATCTTTTCAAACCACTGGGTGTTACAGACTTCGATCGTTACAGTGCTGCTCTTTACTTTCACTGAATTCATTTCTGTTTTTGTTTCTGTTCTGTGTTTTTTATGGATAGTATGGTCAACAAATAGATTGCTGTTGTATTTTTAAAAAGATAAGACAATAAGGAACAATGTAAAGTGCTTAGATTACTTTAACAGGCCTCATTCTTTATACTGAGTTAGCATGCTATTTTACATTTGCCAAACACCATTGACTTTGACCTTGTAGTGTTTAGTTAATCTATTAAATTTTTGCATAAAAACACAGCTGGTGTGATTTTTTAAGGTTGCCATTTATTTTCTTGAAGCACTGCTTTGTTTTTAATATGTTTGGCTTCACCACACAGCACTAGGATTCTAGCAGACAAAATTTTAGATTGAGACACTAATAATATATTCATAGAGCATATAGTTTTGAAGGACAAATTACTTTGCACCAACAGCCAACAGCTATCCTGAATCCTCTGGGTTTAAGATTACAGACGGATAAAAGTGAGCGGAGAGAGCAAATGAGTTAAGTTTGTCCAGCAGGTGTCTATCCTCCAGCAGTCCTCTGCTGGCTCCTCCATCACACACTGCTCATTATCACTGCACATCCTGATTACTATCAGTGATTTTGCCCTTTTCTCCTTTCTCCTCCCAAACTATGTGGATCAGACAACCACCCCCACAGGCAATGGATGATCAGGATCTATTCCTAAGGAAGTTTACATACTTCACTGGGTGCAGCAAAAAATGAGAGATTTTTTATCAGTTAGTTGTGGTGAGTACGGTGTACCTTACTGGGGGAGCAGCATCAGAGCTAGTGACACCAAATGACTGAATATACTAATCACAAAGGCTGGCTCTGTGATTGACTGCAAATTGGACACTTTTGAAGATGTGGTGGTGAGGAGATCATTGAACTATCTGCTATCCATTATGGAAAATCTTGGCCACCCGCTCCACCACTTACTAGACAGGCACCTGCTCTAACAGATTGCAAGTCTGGTAAAGTGTCTTGCACCAGGCCCTATTTGTCTAGCTGTCTATTTTCCTTTGTAATCTTTGAGCTTGCTTTCACATCTGGCAGGGTGGATGAAGTGCAGCCAGACACGAGTTGCTTACTCGTGTCTGGCATCCAAATAAAAAAAACATCCAAATAAAAGTTTTTATTAACACATAACATATTTCCTGCAGTATCCGAAGCAGCATTGCGTCTTATTTTTCATCTTTATATACAAAATAGTGCAATTTAATCGGACAACCAAAGTGTTAACTGGTAAAAAAGATAAAGATAAAATCCACGTTACAAACAATTATCACCAATAGGCTCGATCAATCAGCTGTTAGTGAAACTTTATTTTATTTTATTTTATTTTATTTTATTTTATTTTATTTTATTTTATTTTATTTTATTTTATTTTATTTTATTAAACGGACAAAGGTATCCAGCAGAGGGCGCCATTACTCCAATAAAGAGCTCACCACTGAGGACGCAGAACGTGCCAGGCCAGTGCAGGCACGCGCAAACTTAAATTGCGTTATGCGGCCAGCTGTCCTGAACCCGATCCAGATGACACAACAGTAAATGGTCCCGCGATCCACGCCCGCTGGGAGCTGAACAGCACACCGCCGTGTCTGCTCCACTCAGTGGCTTCTCTCTCTGATGGGCTCTGAGGAGCGCCAAGAGAAAAAACAAACGGTCCTCTGAGCTGCAATTGTGTTGTTATTGACCGGCGGTGAAGAAGCGGGTCGATAAGTGGATCGGATTTATTAGCTCTCCAGATTGGCTACACAAATGTCAGAGGAGCCACAGTACTCGGGACTGCACAGCGCGCATCTCATTTAGACGAAAGGAGCGCCGGACGGCGTGTCTACAACAAGTGCGGCGCAATTTCGAGCTGAAGGTAAAGAGATCGCGCAAATGAAATCCACGGGATGACATTTATTAGTGGTTTAGGGCTGTGGTGTCGTTTCGACAGCATGTACTGTTTAATCAATAGGCTGCGAGAAGAAGAAGTGAGCGCCAGTGACGATGTGATATGGAGTGACACGTGAGCCTTTATCAGCATCTTTATGCAAAGCCACCCTCTTTCTCTCTCTCCCTCCTGTTATTGACCTGCATTGACCGCATGCAGTGTGAGCGTGTTAAAATGGTTTGTGTGAATGAATCTTACTATTGTTGACAAGCAGTGGCCTCCCCTCTGTCTAATTCTGGCACAGAGGGTGGGTAGGTGATGGTGGTAGTGGTGGTGCATGGCTGGAATTACAGCGGTGTTTAAATCTGCTGCAGTGTGGAGCTGCAACAAGTTTATGATGCTATAAGGAGAGAGAGAGGCTTTAGTGGACTGAAGTGATGAAATAGTGACACCCTCAAGAGGGAATAAGGAAAAGTGACAGGTGCCAACTACTGCAGTAAGCTCAGGGAACAGCAATAGAGTGTACTGTGTGTATAATCGGCTGCCCTGTGTGCGTTTTAGGAAAAGTAATCCAGCAGCATGGACCTGGAGAATATTGCAGTTACCTTTCTCATCCTTCTGTCTCCTGCGTGGGCCTCATCTCATCACTCCTATATGGACGCCATCCTCTCAGCCCGCTCAGGTAAGTCCAGCTTTGCGTGTGTGTGTGTGTGTGTGTGCATGTTCCCCTCCATTTGATGCGCACTGCTCTCTTTTTTCCTCTCAGGCTTCAGGTTCCTGGCCGAGCCGATGAGGTTTGACCCCTGTTGTCTCATGTCACCTCCTCCACCACCACTCTTCCCTCCTCCGCCTCAGCTTTGGAAGAGGGTCAGCCCTGTACGTCTTCACAAACACACCTGTTTCTATACAGCCTCCCCTACCTGCCCGATGTAGGCCACTGACTTAAAAAGAACTTTCTCTCTGATTGTGTGTTTACTGATCGAATGAAGGACAGCAACAGCCTGTTGGAGCCGAGTGTTTTCGGAGGGGAGGTGCAGATAAAACCAAAGCCTGTGATACCAGGATGTCCGCCTGGACCTCCGGGACCTCCAGGTCCGACTGGCCCAGAGGTAAAGCTTTACTTCTAAATAAATAAATAAATAAATAAGCTGCTGCACAAAATCATTCTCTAAAAGCAATTCAGCCCGATTTAGCCACAGAGCATCCACCTGACAGCAAAACCATTCTTAGACAGCAGATGGACATATTGTTAAACAAGCGCAAACCTTTTTAGTATTGATTTTTCTACAAATGTACCATGCTCATTATGGGATATGTGAGATTTATATAAATCTGGTGACATTTTTCAGGGTCATAGTGGATTGCCCGGCATAAGAGGACCAAAGGGAGAGAAGGTGTGTGTGTGTGTGTTTTGAGGGTTTTGTTTGAGGGGTGGGGGTGAGTGAATTATGTCTCTAATGCAGTTTTCTGTAAAAGCATTTGTGTTTGTGTGTGTCCTTGTGCTCTTCTCTGCTCTAACGAGCACCCCATCTCCTGCCCCTCCATTTGTCCTCCTCCAGGGAGAAATTGGACGTCCAGGGTTAAAGGTGAGCTGCTCATCCTCTCCTGCACATCTTCTGCTCCTCAACTCTCTCCGGTCCATCTCGTCATCTTGTCCTTGGTGTAATGGGATCAGGATTTTCCCCACTGTCTGCCTCTATTCTCCCCCCTGGATGCATCCTGGAGCTCTGTGATGTGATTTGTCTATTGATGTGCTCAGAATATCCTCTGCAGCTGCTAAATGGGTTCCGCTGCATTAGTCCCAGAAGATGCTCGTCCTGCAGCAAACTTTGATCCCGTTGTCCCCTCACCTTGCTGTTCCTTTTTTCTCCTCTGCTCCGGCTTCCTCTCTCCGTATTTCTTTTTCCTTGGCCTTGCTCCAGTAGCTCTCGTACCAAACTCTAGTCCTGCTGATCCAGCCTCTCCAGCACTCTACTTCTCTACTTTAATCACTCTAAGTGCCTTTGCTCTTCGTGATAAATCACTCCACACACATACACACACACACACACAGCAGGTCCGTAGAGTCTCTACAGGCTGCGGTTTTAATGAAAGGCAGTTAAATGAAAGCACATTGCTTAGCATGGCAGCAGCTCTGCAATGCTTGTCCGGGTGTCACGGAGATGTTCGGCTGTTGTCTATCATGTTTGGCTCTTTTGCCCAGAACCCAGATTGATTAGGCTTTCATTCCCGTCCAGTAATTTGCAGTGCTTCTAGAGCGGAGTCTGAGTTGGAGGTCGGACTCTAAATGAGTTTGCAGCAAAATTCTTCGTGCAGTTTTAGAGTAGACGAGCAGCTTTTTGTGTTCACATCACTTTTACTGAAGCGGGCAGAGAAACTGTTACTGGTATTGATGTTTTTGTAGGGTCGTACTGGAGCTCCAGGCCTGCCAGGCAAACAAGGAATTCCAGGATGGCCTGGCCCACAGGGGCCCAAGGTAAGTGTCATGACTCTTCCTCCAGGCACAGACACATTTTTGGGTGCATTTTGTTTTTTACTCCTGACACCTGAAATACATCTAGTTGTATTTTTTCTCAGGGTGAGAAAGGGGACCCCGGACTCATGGGATTACCAGGACTGAGGGGACCACCTGGAATAAAGGTTAGTGGCATGTTTACAGGACTACCTGTTTGATTCTTATTAAGCTTTCTCTCTCTGATGTACTCTTGTCTCTTACTCTGTCTTTTCAGGGTTTACGTGGTTACAAAGGGGAGAAGGCAAGTTCTGTGTCACATCCTCTAACTAACTGCTCTTACTAAAAAAGTGTCATATCCACATTTTCTCTTTCTCCCCTCGCCCCAATTCTTTTTTATAAGGGAGCTCGAGGCGATCCTGGACCAGTAGGCCTAAAAGGCGATAAGGTTTGATACACTCCCTTTTTTTAAAATTTAAAATTCAAATGATTTCAGACCTTTTTCTTGGTATGGCTGTTTCAGAGTCCAAATAAATTACTGTTAAGTATTTCATATACATGTTATGACAAAGTCAGTGTTCTCACAACAAGCTCCCATTCTGTCTCTGAACAGGGTTCAATTGGTTTGCCTGGGATGCTTGGACAGAAGGTAAGAGTAATTAAAGACTTAAGAAGATGAAAGATTTGCTTTTTATCCAGTTATTCCTCAATTTTGCTTCTCTCAAAGGGCGAAAAAGGACCAAAGGGAGAGCCAGGAACATCAGGGAAGAGAGGACCGACTGGTCGTCCGGGGAAGAGAGGCAAACAGGTGAAAAAAAGAAACGTTCTTAAAACAGTTTTGGAAAATATAGCCAGTGAAGTGGGGTCTTTTACCTCACACACACACTCACTGATGCTGTTCCCATTGATTAGCACTTTTTTTTTTTTTGCATATTTGCTTTGTAATCTACTTTCTGGTATTTTATAATTTGCACAGGGTATGAAGGGCCAGACTGGGGCCACTGGATTGATGGGCCCTCCCGGACCTCCAGGTCCTACTGGCCACCCTGGGCCACCTGGTCCTCCTGCATCAGGTATAGTAGCTCACAGACATGACCCAATCAGAAGCAGTATCCCACTGGCTGCTTGTGTGTTATCCAAGTTTATTTTTGTAAACTATGTGTTTCTTATAGGTCTCTATCTAGTAGGGGAAAAGGGGGATAAGGGTCTTCCTGGTCCACCGGGTCACTGTAATTGTGAAGGTGCTCTCGGACCAAATAATGCTCCTTTTGGAAGTTACACACAGCGGCGGAGTGGAAATAAAGTCACAGCGGTAAAACCACATCCTGTCACAATACTGTTATTGAGTATTTAAATTGGCATGCTTTCACTGATCTGTGTGTGTGTGTGTGTGTGTGTGTGTGTGTGTGTGTGTGTGTGTGTGTGTGTGTGTGTGTGTGTGTGTGTGTGTGTGTGTGTTTCATATTCACCACAAGATATTTGTGGTAAACAGTGAGGAGGAGATGGACCATCTACAACAAGAGAATGCAATAGCATTCAGGAAGGATCAGAGGATGCTTTATTTTAAAGACAAAGATGGATGGAAGCCCATACAGGTAATTTCAAAGCATTTGCAGCACTGAGCAGCAGCAAGTCAACTGTATGACTATATGTACTGATGAAGGCAACGGTATGAGGCTGAAAGCGCTAGAAGAAAGTGGGGGTTTTTTGTAGATGGTACACAAAAGCTTTCCAGAAAATAAACTGCAACTTTAGCCTCAATGCTTTGATATCTTACATGCAAACCACTAGACTCAGAGGAAGTTGGAGCTTGTTCTTTCAATTTTTCTAGCCCTTCCAGCCATACCAGTCTACTGAGAAAGTCCCAGACAGAGTTGGCGTGTGTGGAGATGGAAAGGTGCAAGCCCAGCACGGAGAGGAGTGTGATGATGGAAACCAGATTGTCACAGATTCTTGCCTCAGTGAGTTCCGTGTTTGCTTTGTTAACTTGCACACCTGCAGAAATAGCCTGTAGAGGTTGAAATCTCATATAATGCAAGATGTCCCATTTTGCTTATGTTTCTTTATCTCTTACAAATATCCAGCTTATGTGAATTTAGCTGAAACTGCTTTTCATTTGTCTAAATTTAAAAAAAAAAGAGTCTCCAACTGTAAAGTAGATTGGTTTTGCTGCTGATGAGGTACCCTGCAGAGCATAACTCCAGTACACCACAGAGTCTGATCCCACATGGCATAGGATGAAAGCTAGTAAGCACTGTGAGACCTTTCCTTGATCTTTCATTAATCTCAACCCCCCTCTTTTTTCTGCTGCCATCCTCTCCCTACTCTCTGCTTCTGTTCAATTAAATTAGCAAGAAAATGCTGTATTGGCATCACTGAAGCAGACTGCAGTGCCAAAGAAATTAGTAATGTCTTCTCTCTCCCTACCCTCCTCTGCCTCCTGCTGCCTCTCACCTCCTTTCCCTTGTGACAGACTGTAAGTGGGCCTACTGTGGAGATGGCTACAGGCACGAAGGAATAGAGGAGTGCGATGGAAAAGACTTTGGTTACCAGACCTGCAAGTCTTATCTCCCTGGGTATGTTCACAGACAGCTCTCAGAACACAAATGTAGAGTCCATTCATTTAGACTTGCTCCAGAGACCAGATAACTCAAGATGAATCCATTAAAGTGTCAAAAACTGCATTTCTAATATGGGACTCTGTGAGGACGGACTATTTGGAGCCATTTTCACATGGCCATTTGAGAAACTGACGTTTTTGGCACACATTCACGTTGATTTCAGTTTTCAATCTCAGATTTTGTACTGTGTTAGCAACTAGTGAGCTAGTTACTGCATCATCTTTTGTCTTCTTGCAGTGTAGTAATCAGTGTTAGGGTGACGTAGTGAAATTTAAACATGTTTTGTGAGCAGCACAGTTTGAAACAGTCCGCTGGCCGGGCCTTTCTACATGGAGTTTGCATGTTCTCTGCAGCTACTCTGGGTCGTCCCACAGTCCAGAGACATGCACGGATTAGGTTAACTGGCAATTCTAAATTGGCCCTGGGTGTGAATGTGATTGTGAACAGTTGCCTGCCTCTCTCTGTTAGCCCTGCAATAGACTGTCCAAGTTGTACACAGCTGGTATATGCTCAAACCCGTGACGTAACACAGTATATCTCATTTCTATATCATAGCAAAAGCACAGTTTGGGGTTTTCAGTGCCGTACTTTATTTAGGCCAGGATTTCTGTGAGTCCTGACTTTAAAAAATATAAAACATAAAATGTTATTAGTGAGCCATAAAGATGCTCACATGCAGATTTTTTGTTTTTTAACATGTTTTTAACTCCTTTTTATGGACTATGATGGCATCATAATTTCTTATATAGTTAAGAACCTTCAGCGGCCTAAAATACACATGTGTGACAAGTTCAGTTGCTCAGCTCCTGGGTCGTCTACAGCGAAGAAAGTTCAACATACCCAGATTGTCTGATGTGGATTCACTAAATGCAGCGCTGCTTTAAAAAGGACAAAAGCCAAAAGATTAATTTTGAACCACCTAAACAAAACACAGGGTTAACCCTGAAGTTAAGGATAAGCCAAAATCCTGCTTTGTAAAACAAGCCTCTGTTGGTATAGGAGGAGTTTGCAGACAAAGATACAAACAAATACAGAGAGAGAGTTTTTGTAAGTATAGTAAGTGTTACTGTATGAATATAAGAGCTCATCTAATGGTGGGTCTGCTTTGAGAAATAAGTCAGTATGCTTATCTTCCAAAAATAGTCCACTCACGATAACTGTAAGACAATGCAGCGCATCAATTGCACGTATTACAAACCAGTTTTTGTGTCTCCTGCAGGTCCTTTGGGCATCTCAAATGCACCGACTCATGCCTCATTGATTCTACTGGCTGCAAGTACTTCACCTGAATTCAGAGGTTTGAAAACAGCCTCAGTGGATCTTTGCAAATCCTCTTGATGATCATTGTGATCAAAGGGATTGTACTTCAGATTTCAACTGAAGTCTCACCACTTTAAAAAAAAAAAATTAATTAATTAATAAATAAACGACAGACTGAGAAAGAGTAGTTAAGGGAAGCTCTTGTGCCTGTTCTGAGCCACGAAAGGTCACGGGAGGTGTAATCTCTAATTGACCTCAGAAAACAGCTCTTTGCTAGTGTCACTTCATCGGCTGCAGCACTGTTACGGACACTAGAACTGTTGGGAAACATTTTAATGATTTCATGTTTGTATCATACGAAATAGTTGTGTATGACTTGCTGACTGTTAATGCAGAAATAATCTGTGTTATAAAGCACTTTTTAATATGAAAAAGATATAGAGATATATGTACTGTAGTATACAAATCAGGGGTGTGTAAGTGTGTTTATTCCTGTGCAATATATTACAAAAAAAATGCAGTATATTGATGAAGTGCAATGCTGTCATATTGCATGTAAATGTGTTTTTTTAGTGCACGACAGACCGCTTTAACCAATGCTGTAAATATCCAAGCCAAAGTGAGGCCTTTTAGAAATGAATGTCCAAATAACTCAGATGGAAGAGATGGGAAAAAATGAATGTCATCCAAAAAAGGATCATATTTGATTATTGCAGCAGCATGTGGGGGATACATCAAATCATTCATTAAACTGTAATTAGCTGATAATCTGCCTGCATGACTGTACGTTTCATGAAGCACTGTACACTAATAAAGATTCATTCAGATGTTGCCAAAGGAAAGTTGTGAGGGGGATTGTCTGTGGGTGGGGCTGCCGAAAAACGATCAGCCAATCAGAGGAAAACTTCCTGCAGCGACTTGTCTCTGCCACGTAGAGGAACAGCTGCACGTTTTCATGCCGCAGCAAGTCTGTTAGAAACTTTTTAGCTCTTTGTTCAACAGGCTGTTTCTTCTGAAAGCTGACTGTGTCAGCATGCTGCTGGTTGTGCTGAGCTGGCTCTGCTCCTTCATGCTGGTGTCCGTCAGCAGCGGGGGGAAGCTGCCCGAAGCTGAAGTGACGATAGAAGTTCTGCACAGACCTTTCCTCTGTCACCGAAAGTCCAAGTATGGAGACATTCTGCTGGTGCATCATGACGGATACTTTGAGAATGGCACCATGTTTTTCTCCAGGTTTGTTTCATGGCTAACGCGAGGCTTATAACGCTCAAATATGATGATGCAACTCTGTCAAGGAAGCAATGAAGGAGCTGGCTGAAGGAGAGATGCAGTGACGTCACCCTGGTTTCATAAACAGCTTTTATAGATTTAAAACTCTCGAATGTCGATGTTAGCATTTATCTGCAAGGGATACAAAGTTAAATGTTATGTCAAACATGAGGCCCGTGGGCCAAAATAGGCCGGGCAAAGACTCCAATCTGGTCCACTGAACACATAGCTGTAAAACTTTTAACTACTGCCAAAGACTTCCCCCAGGGCCATTCATACCACACCAAAGTTATTAAGTAATAGATAGTCAAATTATATGACAGAAAATTTTCAGTCTTTTCACTAAAATGAGCAAAAACTTTTTTTTTTTAAATTACATGGTAAGCTACTAGCAACCAGAACTTTTTCTGTAATTTCATGGCCAAAGAGTCATGCTGACTGATTTCTTCCATGAACTACAGCAGAATTTCCTTATCATGTAGAAAAACTGAGTCATACTATTAAAAATTGCTTCTTTTCCTTATACTAAGACATGTGAACGATTCAATGTGTAGTTTAACTTCTTTACACAGACAGAAAGGGGAGTTTCACTGGTGGGCTGGACCAGTGAAGTGGCCTGTATGTGGCCCACGATGTAAAATGAGTTTGACGTCCCTGCTTTAGTGCAAGAGTGTCAAACATTAGGTCCATGGCCAAAAATGGGCCCAGCCAAGACTCCAGTGCGAGCTTTGGAAAATGTGATTAGGATCAATTTTGGACTTTTAACTGTATTTTAAGTTTTAGAGTAAAGACCTCCCCCATGGACAGTTGTATTACACCAAATTAACAGTTTAAAAATAAAATTAAATAATAATAATGTAAATTAATAATATTATTGTAAAGTAGATTTTCTGTGAACTAACAAATTCTTCTGTTTTATAATTACAGGACTGTCTGGGCAATGAGCTAGCAGAACATTTTTTATAATTGTACACATTTCTTTCTTACAATTAATGCCCAAAGAGTCGTGGCAACAGATGTTTTTCATTTACTAGAGAAATATATAACAATATATATCGGATGACGATATAAAAAAGTATGTTTCATTTTACGCTATCGTTTGTTTCGTGGTGTCGCAAAATAAACTGTTTACGGCAATATTTTTTCATTGTTTTGATGATCACTGTAGTGGCTATATTAATTTCTTCAAGTTCTCTCTTTCTCTTATATTTTATATAACCACACTACAGACGGACAAGTGCCTGTTTTTATGCGTTGTGGTTAGCAACAACTACGGTAAAACCATCGCGTGTCCGCTTGTTTATGTTCCACATAAACCTTTCACAATAAAGCTTAAGATCCTGTTGAGACTTTTCAAAATAAACTGAATCACGTGAAAGAGCAGATTATTAACGGATGAGAATTAAAAAGGAGCCGCCAGGTGCTAAAAAATAAACCTTAGACTCAAATAAATACTCACAAAGAAAACGGCGGCCTTTACAACTTATGTCTAAAAATGTATAGTTTCATGCATCGGTTAAAACACTTGACTCCGGGTAAAGGACGCGCAGCTGGAAACACTTCCCGCAAGACGAGCTGCCCGAGATTCACAGAATTTACAGAAATTGTTACATTTTTGTGATTTATATAGTTATCGGGACGATAGAATTCTTATATCGGGATATGAGATTTTGGTCATATCGCACAGCCCTACCTCTCGTGCATCCAATGCTGACAACAAGCAGCTTTAGTCTTCAGATTGGCTGGACCTCACAAATGTAAGGTTTTGACACTGGGTGGGTGGAAAAATAATATCCCTCTTCTTGAATTAATGAAAAATACTTTATTTATCCCATAAATAATAACATCGACTGCCAGATGACTCTCTGCCAGACAGATATTTTTTTTATGATGCAATAATACAGCTATTTTCTCTTGCTTTAGACTCAGGTGGTAAAAGTGACTCAGGAACACAGACACAAGGCTAACACAGGTCTTCAGAACCTCGCACTGATGCCATCAGGGTCTGCGTCCTTGCTGTAGTGTGTAGTTTCTCCAGCTGTCTTCTAACCAGGCCAGAAGACAAACAAGCAGGGGTGGTTCCTCAGATGTGGGGTGGATGTGGTTTTAATGAAGAATAAGTGGAGAACTCATTGAAGGTGATGAGGGTGTTTACTGAAGGAGGAGGCTGCAGAATGCCCTTCATGCTGCACTCTCCTCAGTTCCTTTTCTCCAGACATGAAGGCGTCTTTTTTTTTTTTTAACAAGCAGTTCTTTCGGGTCACTGGTGATCAAGGTTTATTGTTCTTAAAGCAGCATACAGTTCCAGCTGGAAAGATAGTGTTCACTTGATATCTTCTGAGATGGAGCTTGTCGATTTGTTAATGTTCTCTCAGTGGGGTTGGCTAGGTCCACAGTCTTTGAAATCACATAGAGCCTGCAGTAGAAAAACTGTCTGATTGGAGCATTCATATCAGCAGGAATCATTATAACTCTGAGAAAAGCATCATAATTTCCTTGACCTTTGATGACACCTCAGACCTTCTCTACATCTCAACTTTTCACTCTTTCGACACCTGTGTTTGTTGACCAGTCGAGTCAGCGGTGACAAGCAGCCAATCTGGTTCACTCTGGGCATCAGAGAAGCAATCAAAGGCTGGGATAAAGGCCTGCAAAACATGTGCTCAGGAGAGAAGAGAAAACTGGTCATACCTCCAGAACTGGCCTATGGGAAGGAAGGAAAAGGTACAGAAGCTTCATCCATATCTAAGAAGTTTCACTGCATGTTTTATGACACGGTCTTCTTGGTGTCTCCAATTCTCACAGTGTGACATTATTATGCACGCATCTTATTATACTTGTCTTTCTTGTTCTTTTTAATTGCTTTCTAGGAATGAATTCATTCAATGTCTCTGAATGAAGGTTTCATTCAGTGACATTAGTCCACTTATTCTCTACGTGGAGCATGTGAACAATACTGTGCTTTTTTTGTCCGGTAAGCACAAACCACTCTAACCCATAACATCTGTCTCTTCTGTTTCTAACTAACCTTTCTAATGCCAACAGATTCACAGCAATAGATTTGCTTTTTATTCCTTTTTACCATCTGTGTTCTTCAACGGAAGAAAACTTCCTGGATGCTTACTGGAAGTTTTGGCAATATTCAATTTCAGTTTGAACTGACATCTCTGCCCATTACCCTCCTGTTCTCTGTATTCAGGTAAGATTCCACCTGAAAGCACGCTTACCTTTATCATCGAGGTGCTACAGATCAGAAATGGACCTAGGTCACATGAGTCCTTTCAGGAAATGGACCTCAACGATGACTGGAAGCTCTCCAAGCATGAGGTGAAGATAACCATTGAAAACACATATGAAGTTACATGGATCGGTTACATATCCCATGTCACTCTAGACTTTACTTTCTGTACAAAGAGGAAAAAGTGTGATTTCTAATTCATTTTATTATGTTTGTACTTAAGTCCCAGTCATCCTGTTCTTTTCATGTCTGCCAGGTGAAAGAGTATCTAAGGAAGGAGTTTGAGCGTCACGGCTACCCTCCCAACGACACTCTACACGAGAACATGGCGGAGGATATCTTTGCCAAAGAGGATGAGAACAAGGACGGTTTTATATCCTCTAGAGAGTTCACTTACAAACACGATGAACTGTGAAGTCCCATGAAGCGCTGGTTTGTGTTTCGTGGTGGAAATCCTTGTCAGAGACTCTTTGAGGTTATTTTTGTCTGTTTCAGTTTTACAGAAGCTTTAAGTCTGTGTTGCGTGACGCTGTGTGTGGTTAAGTTTAGTTGCAGATTGTTTTTTAATTTTGTGATTTGTTTATGAAAATCCTTTTTGGGACCAAAGTTAGATATTTTCACAAGTCTAAATATCTGTGTGAAAACTGTCGTGAAATATCAGGTTAATGTTTTTTGCTCTTTTTTATAAATGTAAATAAATTTTGGGCAAACTTGGGAAGACTGAATTAATGTTGTGACACAATGAAGAATAACTCAAAACCACAGGAGAACTTTACCTGTTGTTTTAATGGGGTTTTTGAGATAACACACACATGTTTACAGCCCTGTTTGTGCAGCTTTGGGATTGTTTGAATGGATCAAGAGCCTCAACTCAAAAAAGGACCACTGTTTAAGGCAGATACATTTATTAGTTGTTGTTTTTTTTTAAGTAAAGTATCTGTGTAAACTTTTTAGTTGCTTTGGTTTATTTGTTGGTGACAGATCAAACCAACAGGTGGCACTGTCCTCCCATGTGTTAGTGTTGGTTAATACATGAGGGGCAAGAAAATGGTACACCTAGTTACCCAATTGCCGCCACCAAGGCAAGAGCTGAGACTGAGGTATGTTTGCTTGTCTTTAGCAACGTAGTCACAAAAACTGCCTGCTTGAAAGCAAATTTTACAACTACAAGTGCACAGAGATGATGGTTAACATATTACAAACTGTCAAGAGTCATGTTAGTGATAATTAATGGAAGACCCTGTTCTTCTAGCCTGTGTGTAGAGTCTGAATGGAGCTTATGAGCACAAGCAGGGCGAGTGCTTCTCCTCTCACGCACACAAAACATTCTGTACTTGAAAAGGTCAGAGGTCACATAGTCAGAATAAGACGGGTCCTTGTTTTGATGCTTTGAAAATGCACAACCACACGCACACACACAAATGCACCAAACACAACAACACACACACACAAAGCCTCTATCCATGCAAGTCCATGGCAGTAATGTCAGTTTAACTGTGAGGACTCGTAAGAAGGAGAAGGAATACTGAGATTTGTCCTTTTTTTGTTGCGTGTCACGGTGCTGAGATCATGACTCATCGGAGGTGTGTCCTGATCCCTGGTGGTTTGGGGTTCACTGTAAAAGAACAAGGAGGAAGAAAAACAGAGCTCAGCAGATGAGACTACAGTGCTGAGAAAAGAAAAGCTGAGGAGTAGTAACTTTGCTTTGTGGCTACCACTGTTTTCTTTGCTGGGGTAGATCCGTGGGAAAGGCTTGAATTCATCGGGTGGGGGTAAGTCTTCTACAGGGTGGAACTGGAACTTTGATTCAAAGTCATCCGCTGGAGTAAAGAAGATGCAGATTAGAAGTTTCTACCCTTTTAAAAAAAAAAACAATGTCCTTCTGCTGAGCAGCAAAAAGTAACTTTCAAAGTTTACATAAAAGTTATACATTTGAACAATAAAAATCCTTTTAAAATCTTACCTAAGCTCTGAAGATGTCCATTCCTGAGACTGGATGGGGGCATGGGAGGAGGTGGAGGAGGAGGAATGCGGGTGGACAACTCTGTGGTGGGGGAACGGGCGGGGGGAGCAGGAGGAGGAGCCAGTCGACCCACACCTGTTAATAAGTGGGCATCAGAAGAAAAAGAACATTTAAAATAAAAACAAAAAATATACATTTTATGGAATTTTGATTCAGCCTGGATGACCTCTGATTTCCTGCTTCTAAATATAGAAACTAAGGTTATTGTATAAATCTTAGAAATATAATGTTGAACCGGATGCTTACTCTGAATGGCATTATCTTGGCCTCCAGTAACACTGTGAGGAATCTTGGATTTGTTTTTGACCAGGATATGTCCTTCATTGCGCGTATTAAACAAATACGTAGGACTGCTTAGTTCCATTTATAAAATATCTCTAGAATTAAAAATATCCTGTCTCAGAGTGATGCTGAAAAACTAGTTAATGCATTTAAAACTTCTAGGCTGGACTACTGTAATTCATTATTATCAGGCTGTCCTAAAACTCCCTGAAAAGCCTCCAGCTGAACAAGAGTATTGAAAGCAACAAGAAAGTGAGAGTATATTTCTCCTATACTGGTTTCTCTTTACTGGCTCCCCTGTTACACCCAGAATCAGATTTAAAATCATTCTCCTCACATACAAGGTCTCGAATAATCAGGCCCCATCATATCTTAAATCTCGTCTGAAGACTCACCCTTTCAGTTTGGCTTTTAAACCCAGTATAGAATGGTAATTTCATTTGGATTTCATTGCCTTTTTATATTGTTACTGTTATTTCAACTTGTATTTTATTTTTAGCATTTATGTTTTTATTGTTTTAGTTCTGTTCAGCACTTTGGTCAGTGCTCACTGTTTTTAAAGCGCTTTTTAAATAAAGTTGGCTTGGCTTAAAGACCTCATAATACCGTATCACCCCAACAGAGCACTTCACTCTCAGACTGCGGGCTTACTTGTGGTTTGTTTGGTATTTAAAAGTCGAATGGGAGCGGAAGAGCCTTCAGCTTTCAGACCCTTCGTCTGTGGAACCAGCTTTCAGTTTGGATTCAGGAGACAGACACCCTCTCTACTTTTAAGATTAGGCTTAGAACTTTCCTTTTTGATAAAGCTTTTAGGGCTGGATCAGCAGTCCTAACACCTGTTTTTCTTTCCACTCACAATGTGTTTATACACCCCTCTGCATGTAATCATTAGTTATCATTAATCTCTGGCTCTCTTCCACACCATGTCTTTGTAACGTCCTCCTCCCCTCACTCCCAACTACTCACGGCAGATGGCTGTCCCTCCCTGAGCCTGGTTCTGCCAGAAGTTTCTTCCTTTTGAAAGTGAGTTTTTCCTTCCCACTGTTGCCAGTTGTTCATAAGGGCTCATCTAATTATTGAGATTGTCTCTGTTTTCTCTGTATTATTGTATTGCTCTTTACCTTACAATGTAAAATGCCTGAAGGGAACTGTTGTTGGGATTTGGCGCTATATAAATAAAACTGAATTTAACTGAATTAAATTGCTTTTGAGAAGCTTCGAGTCTGGCCTGTAGACACTGGAGAGGAATAGAGAAAACACTGTGGAAGGATAGACTTCAGAACCTAATCAGCACACCAGCTGTGATATACACTCATTTTTCTGCACAAAGATAAACCGGGTGTCACCAATTTTCCTATTTTCATTTTATGCTGGTTAACTGCCTATAAATGCTTAAGGTTGGTTTTTTACAAGATAAAAACATCTTAAAGTATAACATTGTGTAACAGAGCTTCTTCAGCTAGTAAATATCAACTTTCTACTCTACACTGTGGCATCTATGTATGGGATCAATCATGTAAATGTTCTCAAAAAAGGCTAATAATACTATAATAGGTCTATCTTACCCTGTCAGAACTGTTACCATCAGGTAGACAGTACTGAACAAGTAAAACAAGCAGAAACAGACTGAATAACAGCTTTTATCCCAGTTCTATACAGGCATTAGATGCTGCAATGGCCACACGTGTTTTGTGCAAGAAGGGGTTGTGAGAATGGAGGAAGGCTGCTTTTGACTTTTGTATTTACTTTTATCTCTTATACAGTTTTATGTCGTTTTTATGATGTGAGTGATCTTTGCACTGTTGAGATTGAGGCTAATTATGCTGTACTTGTTGCATGTAATAGTGGCAATAAAGATATTCTAATCTACATGGATGGGTTTAAACCTGTCTTCTTTCTTATGGCAAAAAGGGCTTGACTCCTCTGGTACAAAAAGATACCAGATTCTATTGAACTTTGACCCTCTCCAAAAAATGACGCCACTACTTACCTGATTTATCTCAGTAGACACTTCCTAATGAGTTAATTACCTTAACCATTATGTAATCCACATTTAGAGTAAAGTATGGCTAGGTATGATTTAGGATAAGATATTGTCCCTTGGTCTCTCAGTCAGGTCCTCCACCTCAAACATCATGTCCAGTTTTAAAAAGCACATAGCAATGGTGAAACTGCTCTTGAAGCTTGGGGCTTCACAACAACCCTTCGCTAACCAGTCGGTGAGGTCACAGTAGCTACTTCCATCTTTTACAACTATTATTGGGAACTTTCTTAGGCCACACCCTTAGCTGAACTTGTTTTCTGATCTCTAAAACATTGCTTCAGCGCAATCGTTTTCTTTCAGATTTTCTTTTAATTTTCCTTCTTTTTATATCATCACCATTAATATATCGAGTCAGCTCCATTTACATGACTGAATCATTTCTCGCATAAAGACAGAATTCAAAAGATTTTCCAAAGGCATGAAGCAGTGGTTTAAACTTTTTATCTTTCATACAGACTTTATCCGTTTCAATTATGGAAAAAACATGTAACAGGCAACAGGTTTATATTTATAAACACAAGTGGCATTAAAGAAGCATTTTTACATCCTGTTGTCCACCTACCTGCACTCCTGGGTATAGCTGGTGGCCGTCGCGTGGGAGCGTTGCAAGGGTATGAGGGAGGCAGAGAGCGCATTGCTGGGGAAGGCACTGGAGCCACTTTGGGTGGTGGTGGAGGTAGGGTAGACGGGCAGCTTGGAGTAATGGAAGGTGGCAGAGAGGGAGGCGGAGGTGGGGGAGGCGGTCCCAGGGGGCTGTCCCGAAGAACAGGGAACCTTGAAGTTTCAGAGTAGACTGCAGATGAAGGCGGAGAGTAGAAGTACCCCGAAGAATGGTCCCCTGGGATAGTTGACAGAGGCTGGACAGTTGGAGGCGGTGGTGGAGGAGGAGGAGCAGGAGGAGGAGAGGGCTGGGAGACAGATGAGTGTTGCGAGTGCTGGATGGGGAGCCACATGGGCTTGGTAGTCTGGGATGGAGGTGGAGGTGGAGGGCAGGAGGGGAGAGGGGGAGGCTTGTTACCTGGCCAGTCCTGGAAGGCCTGAGGCGGGGGAGGTGGGGGAGGAGCAGAGGGAGGGGCAGGTGGAAGGGGAGTGGAAGGAGGGAAAGGTGGCGGGTGCATGCTGCTGTGAGAGGGGGAGGGAGGAGCAGAGGCCGAGGGGGCGAGTAGGCGGTGGACGGAGGTTTGGATCTCCGCTTTCCTGTCGGGTTCAGGGAAGCTGCTGGAGTCGGCCGATGAAGGAGGGTTCCACAGAGGCTTCAGGGAGACTGATGAGCTCGATCGAGACACTTAAACAGAACAAACACACCCAAGAGGAGCCATTTGAAAGGGAAAAAATGTTATTGTGACTACTGACAAATCATAAATATATCTATGAGCAAGAATATGACATTTTGCACCAACCTCTGGTTTTGCCTGCTAGGTCTCTTTGTCCTGTAGGCCTGAGAGTGGGGAACCCTCCAGCAAATAGCCCACTCAATGATGGCCCCACGGGTGCCATGCCACCCGATGAGGCCTGAGAAGTGCCAGCATTTCCAGATAAATCTCCTGTGCTAGCCTTGGAATCTGGGGAACGCCATGTGCACATGTTAGTAATGAAATAACAGCAGTGCAAAGGCATGAAAGCTTAATAAATCATGTGGTCAATCACAATATTTGGTCTAATATCATTATAAATGTATTCACTACATAACATTGTATATCTTATAAGCTCATGAGTTTTGTCCCAACAAGAGCTTGTTTTTAGTGCTGGAAAAAACCTAATGAAGCTAACATCAAAAACTCAAACATGTGCAACTTTCACACCACCACACTTACCTAACCTCCCAATATTATTAGCCCCCTGAGAAAATGACCACTGCTGTGCAATGATGTGCTTTAACTTTGTAATGCTCAAAGCTTTTAAAAATCAAGTTAAAACTGAAGCTTCCAATTTACATAAATTGGAAGCTTCAGTGAGGGGCTGAGCTGTCGCTTGATTAAAGCATCATGCCAAAATCAAAAACAAATCAGTTTAGACTTAAGAAAGAATTGCTGATGCTTACAAAACAGGAGATGAATATACAAAGTTATCACCACCATTCCCAGTGTCAAGAAGTCCAGTGAGTGCTATGTATCATTAAAAACTTCAAAGAGAGCCGCACAGTACAGAACAAGTCTGGCAGAGGTAAGAAGCAAAAGATCTCAAAGAATCTGATACTGATGAATGACTGTATTCAGAAACTGTCAGACTGTCTCACGGAAGATATTCACTAGAACCCTGCACAGGAATAGAGTCTGAGGTTACAGAACAAGAAAAACTCAACTTTTGCAAAAGAAACACCTTCAGGCCAGACTGGAGTAGGCCAAGTACAATCTGGAGAAAGATTTTGTAAACTGGAAACATGTCCTTTAGTCAGATGAGATTAAACCAGAGCTCTGCTTACTCTGCTTAAGTTTGGAGAAAGAAGGGAGAGACGTACAACCCAAGAACAGGGTTCCCAAAGTGAAACACTGCGGTGTGGGTATTATGTTGTCGGGACCCTTCAGTGCATCTAGGAATCTCGCCAAGGTGGAAGGAATCATGAAGAAATAAGAATGTGTGAAGATCTTGTAGAAAACCTCAAGCAGTCAGTAGCAAACCTGGAAGAACCTCCAGAAGACCAAAGTCAACATTACTGACTGACTTGAAATCTACTGATAATATGTGGGTTGAACTGAAGACCCTGGTAGTTTTTCTTTTTGTAAAACTATTTTTTGTGCAAAGTCAAATAAGATAAGCATCCAAAAAATAAAACTACAATGTTTAGAAAAGCTATGTTAAAATCCCTTGCTCTGTTTAAAATGACTTGGAAATTAAAAATTTCAGAGGGTCCTAATGATCTTGTCTTCATCTATACACATAAAGGAATTAGTTACTGATTACTTTTTTCAAGTAACTTGACCAACACTGCACACAGCACGCACGCATATCTGTTTCACAGTCTTTAGTGATATTGCACAGGGTGTGTTGAGTGGTGACAGTGCACAGTGTTTTTGCCTTTTCTATTGTGTCAGTGTATATAATACCATCTGTCTGTTCTTCCTGCGTCTTAATCAGCTATAGGGCATTCCTTCCTGAAGCGTGCACTGGCCTTGTGAGTTCAAATATAGCACAAAGACACCAAACATCCCCCAGTCTTCTCCCCTTCTTTGTCCTTCACTTTAATATGTCGAGTGTTTCACGAGAACACATCACACTGGCATATTTCAAACTACAGACACACACTATATGAAGCACCCATTCACCTACGAGAGTGGCTGAGTGGGCGCTACTGTGATGTAAGGATGTAACATTTAGAGAAAACAAACTGAGTGTGTCTGTATATGTGCAGGCTATATGTTGTGGGACCTACTATTGACGACGGGGGCGCTGCGGTCGTTGACCTGCGTGACTTTCTTGAGCTTGGTTCCTTTCTGGATGTCTGCCAGCAGGGCATTCCTTCCACCACCTCCTCCTCCTCCGCTAAACTGGACCTTGGGAGGATCTAATGGACACTGAAGAAAAACAGAACAAAAAAGAAGTAAGAGTGGAGAGGATCACTTTTTTGTTTATGCAGACAGACGTTACTGCTGTATCCAGAATCTACTGAGCCATGTCTTTGCCCTGTTCGCTGGCTGCAGCAGCTCATTTAACAAGAGGACACTATGAGCCTGCTGGGGTAACGTAACACTCTTTTGCCACTGACAGCCTGCTGTCTGGGTTGTGTGTGTCTAAGTCAGTGTGTGTGTGTGTATACTAGCTCAATTAATAATGCAAATGAGCTCCAGATGGTCGATGATCAGCAAGAAGAACACAATGAGTGTTTGCAATTGCATAAGAGAGTTGCTGGAAGAATCTTATACCTGTGGCAGGGCAGCACTGGGTGGCGGTGGGGGTGGCGGGGCTGCTGGTGGAGGCGGAGGGGGAGGTGGGGGAACCGGCATGCCTCGGCCTCAAATACCTGGAGAAGACAAAGCGCACTCTATTGCAGGAAACCCTGTATGCAGTGCTTCGAGGTTTTTTATTTGCTCCGCGTCAGAAGAAGCTACTGTGTACTGGGTGCATTCGATGACCTGTCACCCTCTTCCCCTGAACAGGAAGAGCTTTCACCACCATACAGCACAAAACAGGAAACAGCAAAGCGCTCCATCCTCTCCAGAGAAATCTGACACATCTCCTCCTTTTCCCACAATGCCCCATGGCAGATTACTTCAGGCTAGAACAATGGAGAGTGTTGTGTGAACAGTAATGGACCCCTACCCTTTATTCGAGTCAGTGTCCAAAGGCATTTACTGCAGTAACTGTATGGAACTTCATGGAAAAGAAATTAAGGAAAGTCCAGAGGAAACAACAACAGTGTCCCAACACACTGTTCTATTCTTTTATGTTTCAGGTTGTACTGAGTGTAACTGTGCAAAGAAAGCTTTTAAGAGCTACTGGTTCAGTAATCAAAGCCCCGCTAAATGTCCACTACAACAGCGTTCCAGGAAACAGCTTGCGTACAGAGTCATGTCACATGTTTCAGCTTCTACAGCTAGTAAATGGTCCACAGTGACAGTCGCTGACATGTCCACCCACCATCTTGACATCATGCATTTTTGATAAGCTGTCTTCCTCGGCTGACCGGCTGAAAACAGCCTGAGGTTTGTGCACAAACCTCAGGCTGTGGAATTTGCACATGCTCCTCTTTAGCAATTTAATAAAGCACACAACAGAACCTGTTTTTGTTGAACACATCTCTCTTGTCGTCTGGGGGAAGAGAACTAAGCACAATTACTCAAGTACACTATTTCAGTCCAAATTTAAACTTGTGTACTTTATTTGATGGTTTTATTCAGTTACAAGTTCCCCTACACTTTCAATACATTGATCTTCAAATGGCGTAATTAATTTTTGGATTGGTTTGGGAACATTTGCTTACTTCTTATTCCATTTAAAGCCTTGTTGTATTAGACAGGAGAAGCTGGAAACACAACTGTTTTCCGACATCAGGATAGTTTCACTTGTTGGAAATAGTTTTCAAACATGTAAACATATGATGACATCATAATATGGTTCTTTATTGTGGATTAAACAACTAAGCAGCACAGAAAGTATATTGAAATTACCTGAACTGTTAAGCTTTAGTGCCATAAAATGCTTAAGTTATCCAAAGACAAGAGATATTAAAAGCACTGTCAATAAACATAAGTGCACAATAAGTGCTTTTAATTAAGTAATTTTATGGCTACTTGAATATGTTTTTGTAATGGAAGTAACGGATCTGAATCATGCTACTGGTATTCTGTCTGTGTGCAGTTCATGCTTTCCCTCTTTGCAAGTGGCAGGCTGTCCTCCGTTGCTATTTCTATCTTCATAACTGTGTCAAGCAGCCTCAGTGACACTGCCAGTTTAGCTCTCTAAAGGGGGGAAGCTGGACACCGGTCAGCTGAGGTCTTCCAGAACAGGTGGGGAAGTAAGTGAGGTGAGTACACCTCTCACAGCAGTTGTTGCTTTTCTTTGTACCTCAAGTATGAGCTTAATCTTCCCCAGAAAGAAGATCTGATATGACAGCTGCTGCAGCCAAAAAAAAGATGGATCACACTTTTTATTTTCTAGTAATTTATTTCCATATTTTATAATCGTTACAAAAATCCCAACCAATTTGTGATACGTCTTCACAAAGAATGGCTGATTTTGCAAACCCAGCCCAAGAATAACAGCCAGGATTAGCACAACACAGTGGTTTTAAGTAATGTCCATGTATGTTTTATTTATTTATATTTTTATATTATTCATTCATTAATTTATTATTATTATTATTCATTCATTATTGCGCATTTTTGTAATGCAAAATGTATCTGAAAGGACATTTAAAAAAGGGTGGGTACACTTGATGCTCCATGCCTGTGCAGGGAGCTCGAATAAATCCAATTCATCTGCTATAAACATTTCTATTTGGACCTGCATTTTTAAACATTTCATTACAAACTTCTGTGAGAATAAAAACATTAAACCGTTACATGCAAAAGTGCACTCGTTAAGAAATCGCCCTACCTTCAGAAAATGTCAGAACTTCACCTGTTTGCAGAGAGAACTTCAGTGTGGTCCGTTAGCGCAGTGCCCTCTGCATAGCGGGACACTTGTGAGAAAGTTTCCAGGTTATATTTAGTCAAATGAGGACACTTCGTATCACACGCCTGGGTTGTGGTGCTCTTGCAGATATCTTAAAAAGTTCCACAAACTTTATTTTGCTTAATTTTTGAGTTTATAGCGGAGACGCTGACGACACTGCAGCACAACAGCCCTGGCTGTTTTCGGTTTATTCTCTTGGGAGCGCAGCGTCGGGGGCGCACAGAGTAAAGCCACACCTCACTGCTCCACAGTCAACGACACAGAGACACACACAGAGAGAGAGAGAGAAACAGGATCAGTGTCGTTGGCTTCGTCCGTGCTGAAGGAGCCAAAAGACTTTCCCTCTTATTGAGTTACACCAGTGGAAGGAGACAAGCATTGTGTATCCACGACTGTGGGTTCTGACTGCGCGGTAAAGACGTCTGAAGTAAATTCTTTGCCCCCTACAAAACTACAGTTTGTTTTTTCTAAGTATATCTTCCTCCTGTTCATTGCAGTTTGTTGCTGTATGACAGTCTACTGGCGGTACATTATTGCCCCTTGTGTTGAAGATATGGTATTACAAGTCGGTCTTATTCATTTGTGCACGCACAACTTCACACTTACACGTTTAACTGTTGCACTTTAGCAGCTATGAGACAGCCGACAATAAATATGGTGTCATTGTAAAAAGTATATCAATTATAACCTTTGACATGCACTGTGCACACACACAGATACACACCTTAAACAGTGACAGAAGAATGCCGCGACACTGGCATACTCCTCCTTTTAACTACCTGTGATTCACACCTGGGCTTAACATCTACTACCTGCTTTATTTAATTAGCTGTAATTCCTTGTGAGTGCTTTTTTTAGACATTGTGATGAGAACACACAAGGTTGTCACTCAACACAGCTGCCAAATTTACTGACATGTTTTTAGGTGGGGTGTTTTTTGCTTTACTCCATCTTCAGATTTTCTTATTTATTTCCTTATTTGGTGTTATTGTTGTTGTTATTGATGGGCTTTGCTGTGTTAAAGTTGTTTTTAATGGGGACGAAGAAGCAAACTTTGCACTGCGTGGGTTAATCCATCAACAAATGGGGATTCGTGAAGCACACAGACACACACCAATCAGCTGTAGCAGATGTCAGATTTATTTCTCATATTTTGCCTTCATGTAAAACTATTCAGAGGCCATCCAAAAGCAGAGAAGTCTTAAAAAGAAATTAACATCACTTCCTTGTCCTCATTTCATCTGCCTGGATATTTCAGCAGTGATGGCTTTGCTAAAGGTTTTGTGCAATATGTCAATTTGAATCCTTCATTGAAGTATTTTATGCATTTTGCTGACAAGTTTTGTGCATCTGATTAAGCACTGCTAACAAACCATTTTTTTCTCTCTCTGTTTTCTTCACACACACACACATAAAGGAACCATTTACACCTTCATAAACACCCTTATAGCCCTTATAAAAAGCACTGTAAAATTATTGTTACACATATCCTTCATTATTAGGTTTATATTATTAGATATTATTTTCTATTAATCTTATTACAGAAAAAATGTAAACATTTTATGAGCAGTTCCTTCCTGAAACACATATGGAGCACTGAAAGGAGAAAGGGCATTCCTGTTTTCTAAGTGTAATATTGCTGACACTGTTTTTTTGGCTTTCTGGCAAAGTGCATCAACAAATGTCTAAAATCATCCTTTTTTTCCAGTATTGGGCTAAAACTTGAATGCTCATCGTCTTCATTATCACCAACATATAAAAAAAGAAGAAAAAAAAGAAAAATCAGCAGAATTCCTGGCATGCTTCATGAGAGTGAAACATCTTCATAGACCTTGATTTCTTCTTCTCCTCCGTCTTCAAGCATCTCTGTAAAGCAGTCTTTGATCGCCCGGCTTTTTACTCCTTGCTGTCACCGTGCGTCCTCTCTCCCAGACGTCACGTTCTCTTTCTCTTTCTGCTCTATTGGAATAGTTGTACGGATCTTCTTCTTTTCTTTGAATCGGCCTGAGCGCGATATATTCATGTTCCTGCGACAAGTCTGCTCATTGAAGACCGAGTCCAGTCGGGAGTCGTCGAAGGTTTCATCGCTGAGCAGGCTGGAGCTGTTGTTGGACACCGGCTGGGAGGCCTTGGAGGCTGCAGGAGAGGATTTTGCCCAAGGGTCAAAGTTCACATCAAAGGCTTGATCCTTGGGGGCCTTTTTCTTTGGCAGGAATGCCTTCCACCATGGGGTCCTCTCTGTCATCTTTGACTAAAGGGATGCAGTGACCTGTAAAGAGGAACGCAACCCATCAATAATTTTTAAGATTTTATCATCTTTTACAGTATTTGTCCTTTAATATAATCCAATTTGAGGGGCCAGTTTGTCATTCTTTTATCACATATATATATATATATATATATATATATATATATATATATATATATATATATATAGTTGGTTTAGTATTCATGCTGTTCTACAGCCTTATGTCCACTCATAATTACTACAAGTGTAATTTCTGTTTTAATGTCTTAAATTACACTTTACCTAAATGTTTGCCTATCTACATATATTTTAGATGAGTGAGAGGTGTCTTGCCAACTAATCCTATGAATAACCAGTGTAACCATATTTAGCGTCGCTGTAAAACTGGTTTAATGAGTCTGAGAGTAGAAGTGCAAACCCAAACCGAGATTCACAGGCGATCAATACGCAAAAAGGACTCAGAAACACTTATCCTACCTGTGTTGCAAGAGGTGGCGTGGACAGTTAAAACGACCCTAATAAAAGTGTCAGCGTCGGGCTTTTAATCGTGACGAGCTATCTATAAACAACATTCGGTGTCCTCTTCTTTACTGGCGCAACACCTGGAACAGCAGTGACAACAGTCCTTCAAAGGTTCGTAGACGTATCCATCTTACGCACGAGCCAAGTACTCTGTCTCCTTAAACTTCCCAGCAACAAAACCTTTTCTTTCTTTTATGTTGCTCTTATCAAACAACTCCGCTCTACTCCTCAGCAGTTCTTGATAAAAGAAAACAAATGAAGTGACAGACTAATAAGGAGCGGCTTACACTTAACCAGCAGGTTTCCGCCTCCGAAACTTTGATGAAGAAACACCTGTCCTCCATCCTGATTGGATTGGACCCTTTGCGCTTGTCACGTGAACACGGTTCAGGTGAATACATTGGGATGGTAGGCGGGGCGTGTCGTTGCACGGCAACACGACCCACGGGATCGTACAGCCTCCTCAGTAACAAAAAAAAAAAAGAAAAAAAGAAGAAGATTCCTTTGTCAAAGCGGCCCAACCCTAAGCCAGAGAGCCAAATTACGTTTCAGTGTTTGGACGTCCTGTTTTTTAGGCTCTGGCCTGTCGTGCAAAGGAGAAGAATGAGGTAGTGAAACGTTTATTCAACGAGTTAATAGCGCAATTAATACCCGTCGTGGCTGGATTGCTGCTCGGTAGCGTTCAGTTCAACCGCATGGATTTAAATTATAGCCTGAGTTAAAAATCATTACATTTCAGGTGTCTATTGACGTCATTTTACTGCTCTAAACGTGCGCTAGTGCTGCTGTAAATTCAAATTTAATGGGAACAGTTTGGCTCTCCGCCAGATTCATTCAGTTTCATCCACCGAGGCACTCTCATGTGTTCCTTCCGGGTACATTTGCTTGTCCCTGCATTGTAGTTTGTCTCTGGAGTCTGTCACTAAGGCTCAATGTGTTATAATGTTACAGTTTTATTACTATTTCATTATTATTATTCATTAGAGGCTCAGCCTTTGACTTCACCTGTTATATACATGTATACATACATACACACACACACACACACATACATACATACATACATACATACATACATACATACATATATATATATATATATATATATATATATATATATATATATATATATATATATATAAAGTTTAAATAAATTGAACCCTGTTTGATGATGTTTCAGATCATCAAACAAATTTAAATATTAGAAAAAGATAAGAGGTAAACATAAAATGCAGTTTCCAACTGAAAGTGTTTGTTATTAAGGGGGCAAAAAATTCCAACCTACATCACCCTTTAAAAAGAAGTGATTGTCCCCTAACCCTAATAACTGGTTGGACCACCCTTAGCAGCAACAACTGCAATCAAGCATTTGCAATAGCTCGCTTCGAGTCTTTTACAGTACTGTGGAGGACTTTTGGCCCATTCTTCTTTGCAGAATTGTTGTAGCAACATTGGAGGGTTTTTGAGCATGAACCGCCGTTTTGTTTTGGATCGCTGTCCTGCTGCAGAACCCAAATGCGCTTCAGCTTGAGGTCACAAACAGATGTCTGGACATTCTCTTTCAGGATGTTTTGGTAGACAGCAGAATTCATGGTTCCAGTTACAAAATCAAGTCTTGCTGGTCCTAAGGCAGCAAAACAGCCCCAGAAGATCACACTACCACATTTTGATGTTGGTGTGATGTTCCTTTTCTGAAATGCTGTGTTACTTTTACGCCAGATGCAACAGGACTTAAACTGTCCAAATAGTTCAACCTTGTATCGTCAGAATATTTTCCCAGGGTATTTTCTTGGGAGTCATCAAGATGTTTTCTAGCAAAACTGAGATGAACCTTTGTGTTCCTTTTGCTCAGCAGTGGTTAATCGTCTTGGAACTGGGGCCATTTTAGCCCAGTCTCTTTCTTATGGTGGAGTCATGAACGCTTACCTTAACTGAGGCAATTAGGGCCTGCAATTTTTGCACTCATGACTGTGCACAGGTGCCCCGTCCAGCACATATCAGCAGAATGCAAGATGCAAGCTAGGACACTCAAGTGCCTGGGATAGTATACGGGAAGATCTGTGAGGCTAAGACTAGAAGTCTTTCAAGTCCCGATGGGATGAGGACAGCAGTCCTGTCCTGTGGGACTTTGAATTTAAGACTGACAAGGAGGTCCTGGCCAAGAAGCAGAAGACATTAGATGTGATAGATGAAGTACCACAGGCTGGAATAACAACTGGAGCAAAAGTGAAAGGTAAAGTCCAAAGTGGCTGATACGCAGATAGGTAGGCAGATACATAAATGTAAATTCAATGATTTTATTTTTCTATTTTATTTTCAGTATGAACACCAAGATCCAATTTGCCTTTTAACCCTTGCTAATTAGGGAAATTGCATCACCTCTTTGCTGCGCTTATGAAAGCAGTTTCTCTGACCATGGAATCCCACAATGGTTTCTGTGTGGCTTGCTGTCAACAGGGAATACCCAGTCTGAGCTGAGAAACACAGAAACAGAGATAGAAAGAATATCAGGGAATCCTTTCTATCTCCCTCCTCCGAAACACAGGTGAAAGTTGTTGCTATGGCAACGGGAAACTGTTTGCAGTTCCTCTTTGTCTCTCTCTTTCTGTTTCAGTCAGTGTCCTGCATAACTGGGAGACTCCCTCTCCTCCTCTCCCGTCTGGGCCGAAACTCTCTAGAGTTATTTCCTCTTTCCGGTGCGAACAGAAAGCTGGTTGTGTTTGTACTTTGTTGTTCCTGTGCTCAAACAGAGGTAACCGTGAATCCTTAACCGACCATCATTTATGCATTTTCACCCAAGTAAACAATACCATTTTTTACAGTACAATTTTTTTTTGCAACCTTGCACGTAAACATTTTTGTCTTAAATAAACTGATTGATAATGAACTGGCCTTTAAAACAGAAACACGATGCCTTCAAGTGTCATGTTTTGGCATTCCACTTGCTTTCGTGAAGCCATTTCTCACATTTGTGAAGCTGTTTTTTTGCCATTTTTGCCATGTGTGCCATATTTCAACTTAGAACTGCATCACATTATGCTATTATATTATATCTTCTCCCAGTCTTTTCTTCCAGCTTTCTCTCCTATATCGCTTCATCTGTTCTCCTCTCCCCTAATGCTGCAAGCAGCCTTGCTGAGAGTTGATATTTAACTTCAGCCCCACCAGATAAAGAAAGCACCCATGCAGTTATTTTGAGAGGAAGATCTACAAAATAAAGATTAGCTTCCAATCCCAAGAACACTGAACTGATTATTCAGGGTGAAAATACAGAGGAAGAGCATTTGTCCCTTGAAACAGTAAAGCATGTGGAGAATGTGAGTAGAAAACTTGAAGTTGCAACACACTGAAACAATGACCTTTATTGCAGGTGTTCCCTCCATTTGTATCTGTTTCTGTGTGGTTTGACTGTGTGCCATTAGAAACATAATAAATCAACACTTTTTTCTCACAGCCACACAGTCACAAGTATGCAGCAGCCATGCAGAGGAAATGAACACTTTTAGTCACTTTAGGGAGGTAATGTTTTAAAATACAAATAATTATTATATATTTGTGCTCTGTCAGGTATAAAAAATCATTTTTAAATGACTTTGAATGGAATTTAATCTAGTAAATGTGTACACTTGGGACTTGAATTTGAGTGCTCTTTTACTTTTTCCACTGGCAGGAAGTCATATATTGTCAGCAACATAGTATAACGTCCTAAACCTATATATAGATGTCATGACTCTTTAGTAGGTTATGACAGATTAAGACACAATGAGTTTACCATTAGGTTACAAGCCCATAAATAAACATTGACTCACATGCACACACAGTTCGACTTACGTGTGCCCATCTGCGCTCGTGTTTCCATACGCGATGACGTTGGTGCGTTTGCATCACACCTTATGCGTATGAGTGAAATTTGATAAACCTGAAAATCTTTTTTGAGTACTGACCAACTGGTTGAACCAAGGTGTGCTAGCCATGGGAAAGAGAGCAGGAAGGCAGCCAGTTAGACTGGTAGAGTCAGATAGAGAAAAAAAAAAGAAAAAGCAGCAGAGGAAGTGAGAGGTTACTGTATCTAAGGATAGTAATGATGTAAACAGAGGTCTGTCTGCAGACAACATGAACCCCTCTGAGCCCTAAAACCACAGGCCACCTCAGTGACAAATTCTGAATCACAGCCTAAAGACTATAGAGGTGAAATACCACTAAGAACTGGACCAACAAAAATAGTAACAGTTGTTTGTTACTTTGGGTGGAGTTTGGATTTGCATTGTATCTTTTTAATTAAACAGTTTGCATTCCTGGGATGTTTTCAGTCAATGTTTTTGGAACTATGAGTAAAGCAGCGAGAAACTCACCATAGCTTCACCTGTGATTGCTGACGTTATGAGAACGTCCAAGAATGCAGAAAGGAATCCAACAGCTCTCGGCCAATTTTCTTTCTATTTAATGTGTTTCTTTTCGTGAATGCAGATACACGCACATGAACCTAGAACTGCACCTACCCATGGTAACTTTGCACTGGCTTTGAAATGGTTGACCTTAATGTACAACACTGCTACATGTCAGATCTTAAAATTGCCTAATTCCAGTTGCCTTTATCTTTAGATCTTTCCATTATTTTTCTGATGATACAATACCTCCTGGCAATGGCTAAACAATCCTGAGATTCATAAATAGCACCAGAGAGTAATCAACAGACCACAATGTATTCTCTCTAAGGTGTTAGTAAAGGTATAAAATGTCACACAATGTTTTCAAACTGCAGTTATTATAACCGATTGTGCAGCCATTAATTCACTGAAGGACAGGCAGTAATGCAATGCACTTGCATTTATACAGTGCTTTAATCTCTTACTCACCACTCAAAGACTTTAGACTACAAGTCATATGTTTTTCACTTTCATACAGTGCTTTATCTACCTCGCATCCATGGCCAGTTTTGAATTGCCAATCAACTGAACGTGTCCAGGACTGTGGGAGCAAGCCAGGAAACCCACGCAGGGACAACATGCAAACTTCGAACCAGGAAACTGCTTGGTGCCAGGCAGCATTGCTAACCAATGACAAAACCAGCATTCGGTTGAATTTCTGACTGATCTACATTATTGTACAAAAGTCTTGAACCAACCAGCATTATCTCTGCTGTGTGGAGTGTGGTCATGTTGGAATCCATTACAATGTGGCTTATATCTGCCAAGGTCTTTACATTTTATTTACTGATTTTTTTGGTGGAAAATTATAATGGAAAGCCTTATAACTTGCAACGTATGATTCATACAAGGGTGGTGTGTCTGTGTCAAGCTGTAGAAAGTAACATAGGATTTCACGTAGGATGGTATTTAAAATACTGTGTCACAGTTGACCTCTGACCTGTCGCTCAGAGTCAAATTGAGCGATTTTAAATGACATTTGGTTTTCAGACTGACAGGAACAGGTTCACACGGGATCATTTTTGAGTACAGTTGATTAATTTTATTACGACTTTGTTATGTAAATTATAGTAAAATGTCCTAACTGTTTAAATTCATAACAATTTGAATACAAATACAATGTATCTGAATAAGTATTTTTTTGGAAAACAAACTGCCAGAAACTTCTTTAACTTGATACATATCACTGTCAAGTGTGTTTAAATGAGTTTCAGCAGGGCAAATAACAAAAGGCTGCACTTTGCACTTGTTTTTACTGCACTACAAACGTGTTTGTTAAGCCACTTAACACTGACCTTTGAACCATTTAAGCATAAAAAGGCACCTAACTCAAGCGATGAATCAGTGTTATGTCTACAGCTTAGCAAAGAACCAGTTTTAAAATGTAACTTCGGGCACTTTGTTATGAGCAGCCTGTAACAAAAACACAGAGTTTGTTTCAGTTTTTTTAGTCAAATCTATGAACAACGCCAAAGAAAACACAGTTTGACAGGCATAAAATTCTGTTTTTGCAACAACAAAGTGATTCCCAAAGAGCTATTAGCTAAAAACTGGGCATAACACCACATGCTGTGTACTGTGTCTTTAGAAAATGCCAGGAAACTGGACAAGTTCAGGCAGAAAAAGAAGTGGCCGGCCTAAAAAAACTATGTACAGCAGATGAACAGTATCTGAAAGTCATGTCCATAAGAAAGAGGAATAAAACCAGCCAAGCTCTAACACAGGACCTGAGAGATCCATCTGACCCTGCAGTTGATCCATCTACTGTTCACTGAAACCTCTTTAAAAAAAATGGCCTCAGTGGAAGGGTGGATCTCATGAAGCTATTCTTAATGAAGGGAAATGGGAAGAAGAGACTGTCAAATTACACAGTATTGGACTGAAAATCAGTATCAACAGGTGTTATGGAATGATGGATCCAAATCAAATTATTTGTTACAAATCATCATCAATAAGTAGAGGGAAAGAAATGACACCAAGAAATGAGGGGTGGCTGAAGACTTTTGTACTGTATTATACAATCCTTTATCCTCCACATCAAAAAATGTGAAAGCAGTTGTGAAAAAAGCAAAAAGCATGTGGCTGTATTAGTGAAATCATTAAGAAACATTAAACAAACATGAAGGAGACTTTAAAAGAAGGAGCAAGCTGTGTGTCCTGGTCCCAGGCTTTCTAAGTTTTGGGCCTGTTTTGAGTTTTCTTTATCCTGGTATTTTTGATTATCTGTGGCCTAAGGGTTAGTCTTTTATGTTCTGGTTTCATACTTTCTTTAAGTATTATTTATTGGTTTCAGTGTGTTACAGGAATCCCTGGTTATTCCTGCCTAAATGTGTTTCTGTCTCTTGTCTGTGTTTGTTTACCTTTCTGTCTTTGTGTCATGTCTGCCTTTCTTTTCTTGTATTCTGTTCCTTCCTTCTTTTTTTGGGGTTTGTCTCCACTAAGCCTCGTGCCGAGTTTTACTTCCTCCGATGTCAATATGTTAGTGATCCCCAGCTGTGTTCCCACCTGTTTCCCATCCTCTTGTTATCCTGTGTTTGTATATATTTGCCTTGCCCTTGCTTTTTGTCTCATCCTCCTGCCTTGTTGTGTCTTCCCTTGCAGTAATCCTCTTCCATGAAGAGTTGTAGATTTAATTTTTTCATCTTATTATATTGTGCTTAGTTTAAGTTAATAAAGCCACTTTTTAGTTTGTGCTTCTAATTTCCGAGTCCTGCATTTACAGTGGGGCAAAAAAGTATTTAGTCAGCCACCGATTGTGCAAGTTCCCCCACCTAAAATGATGACAGAGGTCAGTAATTTGCACCAGAGGTACACTTCAACTGTGAGAGACAGAATGTGAAAAAAAAAAAAATCCATGAATCCACATGGTAGGATTTGTAAAGAATTTATTCGTAAATCAGGGTGGAAAATAAGTATTTGGTCAATAACAAAAATACAACTCAATACTTTGTAACATAACCTTTGTTGGCAATAACAGAGGTCAAACGTTTACTATAGGTCTTTACCAGGTTTGCACACACAGTAGCTGGTATTTTGGCCCATTCCTCCATGCAGATCTTCTCGAGAGCAGTGATGTTTTGGGGCTGTCGCCGAGCAACACGGACTTTCAACTCCCGCCACAGATTTTCTATGGGGTTGAGGTCTGGAGACTCGCTAGGCCACTCCAGGACTTTCAAATGCTTCTTACGGAGCCACTCCTTTGTTGCCCGGGCGGTGTGTTTTGGATCATTGTCATGTTGGAAGACCCAGCCTCGTTTCATCTTCAAAGTTCTCACTGTTGGAAGGAGGTTTTGGCTCAAAATCTCACGATACATGGCCCCATTCATTCTGTCCTTAACACGGATCAGTCGTCCTGTCCCCTTGGCAGAAAAACAGCCCCATAGCATGATGTTTCCACCCCCATGCTTCACAGTAGGTATGGTGTTCTTGGGATGCAACTCAGTATTCTTCTTCCTCCAAACACGACGAGTTGAGTTTATACCAAAAAGTTCTACTTTGGTTTCATCTGACCACATGACATTCTCCCAATCCTCTGCTGTATCATCCATGTGCTCTCTGGCAAACTTCAGACGGGCCTGGACATGCACTGGCTTCAGCAGCGGAACACTTCTGGCACTGCGGGATTTGATTCCCTGCCGTTGTAGTGTGTTACTGATGGTGAGCTTTGTTACTTTGGTCCCAGCTCTCTGCAGGTCTTTCACCAGGTCCCCCCGTGTGGTTCTGGGATCTTTGCTCACCGTTCTCATGATCATTTTGACCCCACGGGATGAGATCTTGCGTGGAGCCCCAGATCGAGGGAGATTATCAGTGGTCTTGTATGTCTTCCATTTTCTGATGATTGCTCCCACAGTTGATTTTTTCACACCAAGCTGCTTGCCTATTGTAGATTCACTCTTCCCAGTCTGGTGCAGGTCTACAATACTTTTCCTGGTGTCCTTCGAAAGCTCTTTGGTCTTGGCCATGGCGGAGTTTGGAGTCTGTTTGCGGCTGTGGACAGGTGTCTTTTATAAAGATGATGAGTTCAAACAGGTGCCATTCATACAGGTAACGAGTGGGGGACAGAAAAGCTTCTTACAGAGGACGTTACAGGTCTGTGAGAGCCAGAGATTTTCCTTGTTTGAGGTGACCAAATACTTATTTTCCAAATTCTTTACAAATCCTACCATGTGAATTCATGGATTTTTTTTTTTTTCACATTCTGTCTCTCACAGTTGAAGTGTACCTCTGGTGCAAATTACTGACCTCTGTCATCATTTTAAGTGGGGGAACTTGCACAATCGGTGGCTGACTAAATACTTTTTTGCCCCACTGTAGGTCCAATTCTTGCCTGCTCCACAGCCAGCCTTGACACTACCACAATTTCACCCTCTGGCGTTGCAATGTTCACTGTTTATGGCCACAAGATGGAGCCAAATTTATTTCTATATTGCCTGTTATCCATGCATTAATAAGTAAAATTCAACAGAGCAGCCATGTGACAAAAAACTAAAGTGGAGATTGCCCTCATTAATATGGCATTTTGTTAATTTTTGAATTAAAGTATTTAAAGGATTCTATCCATTAAAATGGGCTATATAAACTGTGAGACTGTCTAATACACTATGGCACCTATAACAGAGAAGGCAAAAATCTCCTGCAGAGCTCAACGCTAAACATTAAACTTTGGTGAATAAGTCACTATTAAAATAATGAGACCGTAGCACAAGTGACATCTGATGGATTTACGTTGTGTTTGTGTTTTTTTCTGAGGGAGTACAATTGCTTTTGAACTAAGAATGTGGGTTCTGGTCAGGCGCTGGATGCTATTTGCCAACAGGGGGCGGTACTAGAACAGAAGAAGTCGCCAGCCGCAGTAAAACGACGAAGAAGAAGTCACCTGTCGCGTCATGTCATCATAAGACCACCAAGGTTATTCCGAAGGTACACGAGACAATTATGAAGAGCGTTTGACAGAAGTAAAGTCCTCTCTTATGCCGGTAAGAAGAAAAATATGATTAGTTTGTGTCAAGTAATGAAATGTAACCGGCATTTACTCGGTAGCTAGCTTCAACTAGCCGGCTAACCTCATGATGGAGGCGGTCACACCAAACTCCATTAAAAATAGTCTGATTTTAATACATGGAGGTGTATACTGATCGGAAAAGAAACAAAAGTGGGTGTATAAAATACTCATATGTGATGCTAAGCATAAGGTACAGACTCCGGCTTTGAAAGCTAAATCCAGGTGTTTTCTGCTCTAATCTGACATGAACCCAGGTCGCGATGAGGATCTCCTGTTTACTGTCCGCCACTGCTCGAACCTCCAGTCTGTCGTGTCCTGCAGCCGGTCTGCTCTGCTGTAGGCTGCTGGGCCCCAGCTCTGTCGTGAGGTGAGTTTCCTGAGGGGGCAAAGTAGATTCTGACAACGAAAGAAGTGTATGTTTTTGAGTGGACCCCCATCTCCCCTGTTCTTGTATTACGAGCAACAGAAAATCAGAGCCCATATAGTCTGATTTAAACTATCCACAGGCCTAAATGAAATGAGAAAGAATGTCAGATTATGGCTTTTGTTCTCATTTTTGTCTTCATCTCTTCTTCAAGATCTTGGAGACTACCTCCAGCATTGCTGTTATTTTTAGATCACTTCCTATAAGGGGTAATCCTTACATCAGCCTTGAAATTCATTCTTCTATTGCTTCCTATATATTTCTGTTGCGTCCCATTATGATCATTGCACTGTGATTTCACTGTGGCTCTTAAACATTTGCAGAGAGCAAACATCATCATTATTTGGTACCAACTGTCCTGACTTCAATGTGTAGGATCATTGGAGGCGGTGAGTTGGGTCTCTAGCTACAAACAAATAGTTTTCATTTATGTCCATGTGGGAAATAGGAACGGGAATTAATTTCGAGGCTGATATTGTCAACTTGGTTATCCACTTTGCCAAAGTAGACATCAGGTGTAAGGATCACAGTTTTGACATACTGGTGGAGATCCCGCATCCTTTTTAGAGCCAAAGTGCACAAGCAAGGGTGCATAATGGAACTTCTAGGATGTGATTTATATATTTAATGGTCACATTCCTGGAACTTTTCAGTGACACTTTGAGAAATATCCATGTGCCCAATAATGACCGTTCCTTAAATCTCGGTTTTTGAATAAACTGAAAAAACTCAATAAGAATTATATTTTGGCCCCTAGTAAACACAAAAGAGCTTTAGTGACATTAAATATAAAATGTTCCCACAGCTGTGATGGCAGGAGAATGGTTGCTGTGATTTTCTGTGTTACAGGTGCATAACACAGAGTGTACAGAGTGAGACGTGCATAAGGTCCAGACTGATCTCGAGTCTCTGCTTGGATTAAATTATGGGAATAATTACTAAAGATCCTGCTGTTGTGCTAAATGTGTAAATGCATGCAGCTCTCTGGTTACATGTTTCAGTCTGTGGCTTTTCTCAGCATTTGTGAAATGTTTCTGGGTGTAACCCTGATAAAACAGTCATTCATTAACTAATGAAAAATCAAATAGAAGAAGAAAATATGCAGTTCGTTTACCCACCACAAAAAAAATGATATACAAATGTATCAGTAATGCATCCATGTAAACACGTGGAGTAGTCCAAATACTGTAACCTGCAAATAAAATTGAAGCAAAAAATTATATCATTTTATAATGAAAAAATTATGTCTTATTCTGTATTAGCAGGGTGTAGTAATACACACTAATAATCCTGCTGCTTTAAGTAACCCTATAAATCTGCATGCTTTTAATAAACTCACAAGAAAGTCAGCAGTTAACAACAAGCACTACTTCAGCTGCTGTTTTGTTAAACCCAGGCTGCATTCATTACTGGTGACTCTCATTAAGTAGTCTGTGTGCACATCATGGTAGTAGGCAGCGGGTCTGTTGCTAACCGCTGGGAGATGAAGTAGGGGGCACCATAATTCATTGTAGTATTTATATTGCTTCTAATTGTCTGACGGTGCCCAATGTACTTTTTCTTGAATTTAAATAAGTTCTTATGATTGTTATGATCGATGATCATTAGCCTGTTTTGGAGCCCCCTCCAGCACTTGGTGCCCTGTGCACACCACAGTGTGCGAGGTGCTGTGAATGAGCTGCGAAGAGTTAGTGAGAAACTGTGTTTTTGTTTTAGGGTTTTTTGTATTTTTAATGTTGATGAACTGGATCCTTAACTCGATGGTTCCCTGTTGACAGTGAGGGCAAACTCCACTTGCTGCCTATATATATATATATATTTTTTTTTTTTTTTCTTGTGTGTGTGTCACATGTGGCTGCTTTCTTGCTCTTCACTGCACGACACAGTATTTTTCATACGAGACAAGTGACCAGACCGTTTCCTTTTCAGTAGAAGAAATATGTCCTCCAAAAGGCAAATGGACCACCTAGAGAGGACCTCGAACAACTACAGACAAAATGTAAGTCTACAGTGTGTAGCTGAGGAATCTGATCTTGATGTCTGTTAACTGTGCCACACTATTATTAACCCACCACTGAACTCTTCTCTGTGTGTCTCTAACTGGGTTTTTGACTTAGACTCTGTATCCAGCACAAGTATGTGGAATTATAAATGAGTCAGAGACGGTAAAAAGACTGAGAATAGCCGTGCATCCAAACTTCACCTTCAAAGCAGGCCAGTGGTGAGTAGACTCTCATTAAGTTTTAAATAAGAGAAGGTACAACTGAAATCAGCATTTTCCAGGTCAAACTACACACAGTACCAGGGTCGACTGCAGTTTTCTGAAACTTATGTCTGTGAGAATACTCATATGACAGCTTCAGTCAGTAGTAGAAGATCCCAGAGTGGGATACACTCTAGGAGCACATCAAACACAACTTATAGACAGTTATAGACTGTATTTGAACAGTATTCAGTATTTGAACAGTATTACCAATATGGATCATTCTGTCATATTTAATGGCATGCCAGTATTAAAACTTTTTTTTTAAATACACAATGCTTGGGGTGATTTAGAAATGGTGGCATGACAAAGTTTGTCCGACTGAACATCTCCTACCCAAGTAATTACTACTATCCTATTAACACAGGTTGGCACATTCATAGTAAAAGTCAAGTCAGAGTTCATTCCTATATGCTATATATATATTCCAGTCACTAAATCACCATTCACTATACACTGAAAATCAAATAAAATGAGTAGATAAGAGTGTTTGCATTAGGGCTGGGTATCGTCACTGATTTCTAGAATGGATTTGATTGCAATTCACAAGGCCCCGAATCGATTCGATTCAATTTGAATCGGGGAAATTTTGCCTCAGACAGTCAGAAATATTATAATTCAGATCATGCATCAGTACATTTCCATATTCGTATACCTATAAAAAGAAAGCTGACACTTGCGAGACTTTACCAAAGGTGTGAGCATCACAGCAGATGCCTTTGTGTCAAAGTAGCTGTGGATAAAACACAGAAAAACATGAAGGTGATTTTCCTGGCCTGGGATTTTATAAATATATTGTGCAGTCAATCAAAAACGAAAGAAAACCATTAATCAACATATGAATATTACCTGATGCTGCTGAAGTGAAGCAGAGCAAAGTTACAGATGTTTTATTAGTATTCTTGTTGTGTTTTCTGTGCCTTAATAGCTGCATTTCCAACAATATAAAAGAGATTAGTCATCAGATTAGAAACAAGTATAAAAACATTTAAACATTTTCTGCATCACCAGCTGAATACATAAATACATAAAGGTTATGTGTTCAGCATAAGTTACTGCAGTGATTTAGCCAGATAGAGACCCATTTTTCTGATACAGAAAACTCTGAGTTCAACATGGCTTACGAAGCTATTAATCTGGCCTCGTTGTACACCCGTCTGTTCAGACTTGTAATACATATCCTGACACCGCTGGCTTTGTCGTTCTGTTTATGCAGTAGTGTGGTTTTTCAGACATGCCCATGGCGTTTGCCATATGGGAAGTACACTAAGTGGCATATAATGCATGATGTTTTCTTTCTACAGCACGGCACACAAACAAGAGCGTGTCCTTGTTTTGTTTTATTACACTGTAATTTATGTGTAATTGGGTATAAACAGCATTGTTAGCTCCAACCACGAGTGCTTGGGCCCGTCATTCTATATGCCTGAGGTAAAATGGCCGTATTGTTGTGTAGTGACACTGGGTTGTAATAGCGTCTGTCAATTTAGAAAAACCAAGGACAACAAAAGGCAACAGAGCTGCATCGTTATTGGTGTGACTCGAGAGTGCAGCCTGGTAATGTGGGCAGAGATTTGGCTTTCAGTTGTAAACTGTAGTGCTGTAAAAGAAAAATGCGTCCATTAACACACAAAGGCCTGTTCTCTTTCTAAAGACTTTGGGAATAACTTAATTTAAAATAGTGGATACACTCCCATCTTCTTTGATTTCTAGCTGCAAAAGACAATAAATTACATAGCATGTATTCATAAAGTAATTACAAGTATATTTGGTTTACTACTAAAATTTAAGCTAATAGTTTTTCTGTTTTCTTCATGGTGCCATTAGAAACCCAATACAGTGATAGCACTTAGGTCTTCCTTCATCAGTCATTGTCATGTAGTGCCTATAATCACCACATGGGGGCAGGGTTGTGTCAGATTCATCTTTTCCAAGCACTTCTTACAGAACTTCCAGTAAATTTCAGCTGTAGTCCTCATATTGGTCAATACCATCAACCGGAGGAAGGATCGAAGCCTCTTAATCATTTAAAGCCTTGAGTCAGATGAGGATGACTGAAAATAGACACACGGGGAAGCGTTTATCGTCCTTGATGTTGCTCGTATACTGGCAGCTTTTTGACCGATGCATAACATGAGGAAATGTTTAAGCTAACGTCAAGAGACTCTTCCAATAGCAGGTTGGGAACTTCTTCAATGAGCCAGAGCTTTTTTTTTTTTTTGGTTCTGTTTTGTTCTCAGTCCTGGTCTGTCAGTCAGTGTTGCCATTGTTAATTAGTGTAGCTTGCACATGCAGTATGTACATGAGCCCATACTGTTGGTGGGCGGTGGTGAGAAATAAAACTGGCAGCCAGTTGCCCTGCGGCGGCTGATAATGAATGTAAATAGATGGAAATTCTCAACTTGCAATGTTTTTTAAGAAAAAAGGGACTGTTTAGTTGTTCATCTCCAGGTGGGAGAGGAGGAAGAGAAGGAGGAGGTGGATGGAACATATGTACATGATTTCACAGCGGATCCATATTTATGATGCCTCTGAGGGTCTCTCTGGTGTAACAGTAGGTCATTGTGTTGGTGGAACATTAGCCCAACTGTTTAGCACTGCATTTTTCCCACTGTGACTACTCTATTGTTCCTACTGATTGACAGATGTGACTATGTGTAAGAAAGAGATGCTTCACTTTGAATAAACTGATCAGCTTTACATCTGGTTCTGTTTTGTTGTCCCTGGTTTCCAAAAGAGGATTTCTGCTGCGTCGATGCACATGGAAACACTCTATAAGCATTTCGACTTTGGCCCTGTTTTTGTTTTTGCTGTTTTATTAACTGTTAGCAAGTAGGCATGTACCAATTTGTGCTACAGTCACCATTCCTGGCCCTTATGATGGCTAGACCCGATCAATTTCCCAAAGTTTGTCTAATATATTACTCTTCTACGCTGGCTAACTGTTCAAAGACATCTTTATATTGTTCCCAAAAATAATAACTAAGTGACAATAAAATCAGTGAAACAATCTATGGATCAAGTTCAAACATCTGCTAATGTAAATAATCAATAAACTGAATGATTAAATGCTGTGTTTTGCTGTTGTGTGTCTGCAGGGTGGATTTCTTTATCCCTGATGTGGAGAAGGTTGGAGGCTTCTCCATGTGCTCCAGCCCAGGTCTGCTGCAGAGGGAGGGAGTTGTTGAACTGGCTGTCAAATATGCCAAACACCCACCAGCCCACTGGGTCCACACTACAGTGAGTACAATAATCACGACCTTTATGGTATCCAGATCTCTGGTTTTGTATGAAAATCAAGAAAACTGAAAGGAATATTATAAAACAGCAGAGGTTCAAAAATCATGAGGCTAAGACCAATAATGGATAAGGTGTTACAGCATTACAATCCACATTACGACATAATCACACAAGTGTTGAATGGAACAAGATAAATGAGCTGATATTTTTAGAATTGTTTGATGTGTGTGTGTTTGCATACACCCTATTATCTGCGAACAACCATTAATTGAGCTCTCTTGTATCTTTCCTTTTGTGTCATTTATTTATTATAATGGTGGATTTAATTTTAAACATGGCTCAAAATGTCACACAGTGAGGTCAGCAAACATGAGTCAGAAATTCAGACTGCTCTAAATGCTCAGTGTCAAACAGTTTCTTTGCTCCCAACTCATGGCTCTTCATGATGTCATCAAGAGCAGATGGAGATAATTTTGTCATCTCAAATAAACACCTCTGACTGTATGTACAGGAGGGTTCCCTTAAACAGAATAGAATAGAGTAGCCTTTTATTGTTATTGTACATGCAATGTTCCCTCTAATTTTTCACGTGTCTGAGCGAACACGCAAACTCCCCGAGCGGTCCCTTGGACCACTGTGAGCGACATCAGACGTGTGCACTGTGGTCACGCCAGCATCAAATCCATCCAAGTTACATGGTTTATTAAAATAATCAAATTACAGCATTTACATTTATGTTAGACTACTTTTAATTAACTGCTTTAGCCCATTTACAATGAAAATTTTTTAAAAATCTAGTCATTGACCTGTGTAGTATGGTAACACTATTGGAAGTAAAAATAACTTGAACTCCAATTTTGAAAACACAACTTTCTTTCTTTTTAAAAAAAGCTTTGACTTGTATTATGAGTCTGTGGTCTGGTTTTACGTGGCCTATCAACACAATTTAAAAACTGGTATGAGTCCACACTTTTTCCGTCAATTGTTCCGTCTGTCCTGCTCACATCTCCAATGGTTGTACACGTTGTCATTAACGTGGCTTCACTCCACATCAGCCACGCCGCTTTGCTAGCTAAAACACCGGTGTCGGCACATAAGGACGCTGTCATAGGTGTCAGCAACGTTGATTAACTGCGTATATACGAATGTGAATCGCATCATTGGCTGGACTATGGGATATGGTGGCATCGTTCTAATCCCATACTGGAGCAGCCAGTTACTTACTGACTAACACTGCAAAACAGAATTGTTAAAGTATTAATTTTAATTTCAATGCAGGTTAGATTTTTTTCTTTTGTGCGCAACACAGATTTTCTGTGCGCAGAGACCGTGCCAGCAGTGCGCAATTGCGCACGTGCGCAGCTTAGAGGGAATATTGTGTACATGTATAACAAAATTGTCGGTGATCTGCACCAACTCTGTTGGAATAAAATATAAATGGTAGACCGCAGGAATAAATGACAAGGGTGACAATTACTTTTTTTTTTTAAAACAGGACCAGATAGGTATGGATAGCTTTTTTCCCTTTTAATATATGAAATCAAATTCTAGAGCAAATATATCACAACACTGTGTGTGTGTGTGTGTGTGTGTGTGTGTGTGTGTGTGTGTGTGTGTGTGTGTGTGTGTGTGTGTGTGACAAACGCATCATTTTTAAACTCCACTGGTGCCAGTAGTTGTATGAATATTAACAGCGTTTTCTTCCAGCTCTGTCTCCCTTTCTGTAGTCTACATGTTTGTTTGCAGCTTCTTTGTTTGATGATGGGCTCAAAAAAATAGCTTTGAGCTACTATGCTGTGTGTAAATAGGAACGAGCGATGTGTGTTTGAGGGTACTGAGACTTACATCTATCAGCTCTGAGATCACTTTATGATCCTTTTGTTTGATATTGTGTTACAGGGATAGTGTAGGGACCATCACAGCAGATTACGACTGCATGCATTATCATGTGGGCGAGTGGTCATGTGTGCTAAAGCAGATAAAGGCATATTTAGTGCTCTCCTCGACTTCAAAAGGCCTTTTGTAACTTGTAATATCGGCTGCACTCGTACAGCAGCAACATCGATTTGTAGTGCGTATGATCTAAAATTGGCTTTTTACACTTGTTGAGGCTGGTTTTAGATGCAGTTTGTTGTCTCTGAAAATTTTTATTTCAGCTTCTTATCACGGATGGATGCGAGTTAGCTGGCTTTGCAGTTTGTTTCAAACTCCTTCCACTTCTCCGTCTCTCCCTCTTCCTCTCAGTGTACAGTGGGCTCCAGAGTGGCCATGCGTGTCGGCGGGGAATTCTTCTTTGACCCATCGCCATCTGAACCCTCTGTGGATTTGCTGCTGGTGGCTGGAGGTGTAGGGATCAATCCCTTGTATTCAATTATGCTGCACACAGCAGATCTGCTGCGTCTCAATCGAGCTTCAGGTGGCCAGGATTACAACATAGGCTCCGCCCACCTCTGTTACAGTGCCAAGAACACCGAAGAGCTGCTGTTCAAGGTATGCTTTAGAAAATTTCCATGTGTGTAAAATCTATGAGAAGGTTTGTTTGTTTGTTTTTATTATTTTAATAAACTTTTATAAATGTACAACATCCTACCTTCTGTGTTCCCAGAATTCTATCATTGAGGTGTGCCAAGAGTTTCCTGACAAGTTCTCCTGTGACTTCCATGTCACGCAGCAGAGCACAGACGTCGACCTACAACTCCTGCCGTTTGTCAACCGTAAATACTGCACTTTCGCTTTTCTTTGTTTGGATGAGATGATTGAGTAACTGTCACATTCAACCACAGCCTGTCTTGGTTGATTTATCTGTGTCATCATAGGCTAAGTCTCCATGTAGGCGACTGAGATGGGATAGGTGCCGCAGCACCGCGTCTTAATTAATTGATTTGCTTCCCTTGTGTCTCATCAGATGGGAGACTCACAGAGGAGGTGTTGCGGAAACACGTGGACCCACAAAAAACTCTGTGTTACTTGTGTGGACCCCCGCCAATGATTGAATCAATTTCAAAAACCCTCATGGACCTCAGCCTCCCCAAAGATAGGATCTTCTTCGAGAAGTGGTGGTAGGGGCCCTCCTACAGCTCCCAGAAACCAATTCCTGCCTTTTGTTGTCATCAGTGGGAAAGGTTTACATCTGGGAGAATGGAAAGCAAGTGAAATGTTCCAGTGATCTGGATTTCAGTATGATGAAACTCATCCTCTGATCCCTGCCACAGCAACCCGTGCTTGATTTGCGATAGACCGCTGGGACCGCCCACGCCTCAGCTAGCAGCTGACACACAAAGACAATAGAGATTATTTATATTTCCTATAGTATAAACCAGCAAGATGAGTGAAATTCCAGTGTCCTGTACATGTGTGCATCTTCAGATCTGTTCACATTTGCAGACACTTCTGCTGCAATGTCAAATCAGGTTTTCAGCGAAAAACTGTGTTAACAAGGGGACCAAGAACCAATGTAGAGGGGAGAGACTAAAGAAATAACAAAAATGAAGACCGCTGGAAAAATCAGCATGTTTGAAGGGTTTTAATTGTGAAACAGAACTCTTCCTTTGGGAAATAAGCTTTTGGTGTTGTTGAAAAGATTGATCTGTAAAATTTAAAATTAGATTACAAAGTTGGACTGTATGAGTGTGAGGAGATATGTTGCTAACTGAAAAATACTCCAATACAAAACAGTTTGTAAAATAACGACTTTTTTTTCACAGTTTCTGCACCGATGAAACGAGCGCTAGGTAAAGTGTAACCAGAGAGATTTGGAAGTGATAGCAGATGGACTTATTGGGTGCTTAAGTTATTTAAAGGAAATGGAGGGATATTTGAAACATTAGCATTGTGTACTTTTATTTTACGCTGTACATTAGCGTTTTAATGACTCTCTTTTAACGCAGTACCTCACCTATTTGATACAATGTAACTTAGAAGTATTACGGTGTTTATATTCAGTGTACTGACACTTTTTATTTAAAGAGCCGCAGGTTTTAGAGTTGCATCAAAGCATTTGTTTTTCACATATTACTCCTCAGCTTTACACCACTGATCATATTTTTAGATTTAAAACTTCACAGGCTCCCACACATTGGCCAGTATCCCCCCCCCCCCGCTTTACTCACTTACGCTGTTACCACATGCATGCGCAGCGCCCATCCCCTATACAGCCTCTTCTTCAGCCACAGGCATTCACATACCCATAAACGGTTTCTCATCACAGGGTAGAGTAAATATCCCATGGTGCCATGTAATGGAACCTCCAGGTGGTCTGCAATTGGCTCGGATCACTGAACATCCCTCAGAGATGGTTGCAAGCTTCCTGTTGTCATCTCTCAGTGGGGGGTTGTGCCGTTGAGACTCAATTTTGAGTTGTTTGTGCATTTCTTCCTCATATGAGGACAGCTGTTTATGATTTTAAAGGAAATAAAGAAAATTGAGTCAAGTCCGCCTGCAAAGACTTTATTGACTCTTTTTTTTTTTTTTTTTTTTTTTTATATGAAGACCTACATGTTACACTACTTATACACAACACAGGTGGTCCAGGAAATGAGTCGTAAATATCTGATTTTTAAATTACACATTTTCTAAGGTCAAGTTTACCCAAATTACAAAAAAAGTAAATTAATCAACAGCCTCTAGTAGTTTCTAGCCCTGTAGACAGTTAATTTGTTTAACACAGGCTTTGTTATCTTTTCCTCTGACAAATTGCAACCAACACCTTATTACAATAATAAAAACAAAACTCAAGACTTCAGTGCACTTCAAATCCCGACCCTTGCTGTTTATCTGAGATTCATACTGATAATGTTGCAGGATAAAGGTTTATAAACCGTTAGTTTTTTCTATATTTCTGCACAAATTAGATCCAAACTGTTACCGGATTTTAACAAAAGTCCTAACTACTGATTAAATTTAAAAAAAAGATGCTCACTTATTAACTTCATTTAGTTATTGAGGAAAATGATCCATGATTGTATGTCTGTGTGTGGCAAAGGTAGGTGAAATCTGAACCTAAGAATTTCCAGTTTTAATCAGCTAAAACTTGACTGTGTGTGTGCTCTCTGTTTTTATTTATAGAACTATCAAAGTCTATTCTTCATAACTCACATTTAGGGAAGTGAATAATTACCCTTTGTCGCCGTACGTACAAAGGAAGGAAGGAATTTCTAAGGATTTCAGAATAACAATTGTTTACGCTTACCACCCTGAAAAAGGATGCAAACCCACCCACTAGTGTTGCCCTCCCCAGGAGTGGCTGACAAAGAGAAAGGAGTACGAACCCCAAAGAAACCCAGGCTAACTGCTTGGATAATGTTTGTAAGTCTATCATCAGGAGAACACTGAACAATAATGGTGAGCTGCAGAGGAGTGTAAGGCGAAAAGCACTGCTCTCCAAGAACACTGGTGCAATTTACTAAAGATCACATGCACAAGTGAGATTTGTAGCTCAATGAGACTAAAAGAAATTGTCTTTTTGAAAGCACCCCATTGAAGGATAAGAACCTCGTCTGATATGTGAAACCTAGTGTTGGTAGACTTATCGTTTGAAGCTTTTTTTTGTGGCATCTAGGCCATAATGGCTTACCAGTGGCCCAGTCATACCAGTAAATGGTCACTTTCCTCAATAGAGAGTGTCACATAATATTTTCTACTTTTCACACTAGACAAATTTGATGACAGATCATGTTGTTACAGAAATATGGAAAAAAAACTAACTTTTTCCTGCACCTGTGAGAATTTAAGCCATCTGATAATTATATATGTGCTATTATTATTCATTCTAAACAAATCCTTCAAAATAGGGTAGATTATTAACAATCGTGACCGAGATACGTGAGCAAAAACACACATTTAAGCGCTCACAAACTGGAATCAAAACAACGTATCAAATGATTTAAATACCATCAACATCACTGAGCTGCATCCTTGTTACTCTTCCGCCGTCGCATAAGCGAACACAAACGGATCGATTCAGGCTGTAATGCAGTACTACGCACTTGTTTTTCCTCTTAAATTATACTTTTTTTCATACATATAAAAATACAGTGAGCCCATTGAAATCAAAACTCACAGTCCTATTACAAGAATGTAGTAAAATACAACAGTGTGAAAGAATAATACTTAAGGCTTGGACTGGAGGCTAACTCTAGGTTGTACAGTCTCATTTCATTTAAAGACACATAGCAGCACCAACCCGAAGCAGAAGACTGCACAACACTTTTCCCATTTACAGGAGCTACGACCTCAAAAGGCATTGTGTTAATGCCCTAAACAGAGCAGATAGAAGCGTTAGCAACAGAACGCAATATGAATACAGTGGTTATTTCTGGGCTTGTTCACAAAGAACTAAAAAAAATGCAAGTCAACAAAAAGTTGAAAAGCTTTTTTATAGACTAACCAGCTTTTAGTGCCCTTTGCCCGCTTTGTGCCGAATATGTCAACAAACACCAGAAAAGAGCTGTTGTCTGATCCGCTCTTCCACCCTCGCCGCCTCCTTGGGCCCTGCGTTGGCTTCCTGATAGAAATCTGTCCATCTTACTGACTTCTCCTGCTTGGGCAGTGGGATCTTGTCAATGTCAGTTTCCTCTTCCTGGTCTTCAAGAGAAGCTCTGCTCTTCGACAGGAACAAGAAGTCCTTTTGATGTGGTGCATCCTCTTCCCCTTTATCCCCACCTTGCTGCAGGACTGCTCTTTTGCGCTTTCCGCTGTCCCTGCTCTTCCCTCTTCCTCCCGCCTCCTCTTCCTCCTCCTCCTCCTCCTCTTTTGAGTTTCTTCTTAACCTGTCCATCTCTGTCTCTATCAAAGGGGACCTGGTTTCTCTCTCTTCTAGTAATTCTCCAGTAGCACTTTTCTTTGCCTTGCTGCGACCCCTGAGGTTCAGCATCTGAAATCAAATACATGCGTTTGAGACAGTTTTGTGCTTTGTGTCATGTCTTCTTCTTTCTATCTCTCCAGACACCTGACAAAGTACAACAAAGCCTCTTTTATTGATGCCTTCTTCCTGTACAGTTTTAGGCCAACTATTTGCCTATTATTAGACTTTTCCAGAGTGGATTTATATATTCGCTGTACATCCCATATTTAGAAACATGACTTTTTAATGGCACCTTCTGTGACATAAAGTCACGTGCCCTAAAGGCACAACAGAAGAAGAGTGACAGGTTTGTTGCGAAGATTGAAGAAGAAGAAAGGGAGACAAACCTTGAAGTCTTTTCTCTTGCGCTGCAAAACGGGTCTCTGAAGAAAAAGAATTTGCTTCGTCGACAAACTCCCGTCACTGCACAAAGACAGAGAGCTGCACTTTTACTACTGTTAACCCGCTACGCTGTAGTGCGAGAAGCGTGCACGCCACTGTATTTACTGAAATCCAGTTTCTGCATGCTGCAGTTTGTAAAAGTGACAGGTTACAAGACAACAGCAGTTCAATGACAGCGTTACTGCTCGCGAGCCCTGGCTGATTTCAAAAGCGGTTTCATGTTGTGATGAGCATATGATCAAGATTTGTCAGATCTTGGACCATCTGTCCTGCATATCTAAGCCACGCTGTCAGTCCTAATCCTAAAAACAATGAGGCAGGCAACATCTTAGGAGAAAGAATCAGTCTACAAAGCGTAGTCCTTGCTGAGTTTAGGTGATACGATTCAGAGCACGTACTGACTCAGTGGATCTGGGTGCATGGTAGGACAGTTGTGTGTTTTTTCTTGGGTACCTGTTTGTCTTGACAATGGGTGTGGGTAGCACGCACATCAGTCTCCATCCATACGGAGCTAAAGACTGAAGCAGTGGGATGTAGTCTGTCTTCACCATAACACCCTGGACAGAGGAAAGAGTGCTAATGTCTCACATATAAAGAATGCAGTCATACATATATGCATGCAAAATGCAAGCAGGTAGGTAATGGCACAAGCTTAAGGCCAAAATGGTTGCTCAAAAGAGCACATTTTATCTAGAGCTTTAAAAGCCTGAAAAACCTCACGTCAACAACTGTCCACTGCTCAACTACGATAGCATCATAAGAAGTGTTTGCAGTTTCCTCAGCAGAGGTCTGGAGGATGAACACGCTATCCACAGATGAAACCCCATTAGCTGGAGAGAAAAAGGGGACAAATTGGAGACAAGAGTTAGATAAACACAAATGGATAAATGGGATTCAAAGAGGAACTAAAAACTAAATCTCTATTCTCCAATCTCTCATTTTTCATCCCCTGTTCCACTCGACTTAAGCCTGCTTATTCCATGGGTGGCTGAACAGTGACTTATGGCATAAGCCGTGGACTTTCTGCACATAACACCATGCATATCATCCATTACTCAACAGTGAAGCATGGATCTACAGCCTGAGCTCAGGCTGTAGATCCATGCATCCATGAAATGCAGTGTCATAGATTTAGTGGGTGAGGAGTTTGTGCTATTGTATTGGTTATGTTAAAGATGGGTGCTTTCCACACCATGAATCTATGCAAGCATATAGTATGAAAGGATTCATTTAGATTAATTACTGAATTGGATAAAAATAAGCCAAAATGACTCCATACTTTCAGTTTTGAAACTAAAATCAAACAAGTGAAAACAATCAATTAAAGACATGAAAGGAGTGGAAGCACAACCTTGGTCTGTCAACTTTTATTTTACGTATGACAGTACATGGAAAAATGGTGTTGCATTGCTATGGTTACAGGACTTACCGTTATCATCTCCGAGATGGAAAAACCCATCAATGAGGTGTGCTCCGCTGTTGAAATGCTGGGTCAAGTGGTCGAGCCAGTGTGCATCAACTCCTGTGATTAGCCCTGCCTCCTTTTGCACTTGCAGTGGCACCCTGAGTGAGTAGAACCTCATAGAGCTGTTCAGCTCTTCTGTGTGGTTGTACAGTGCAAAGAGCTGCATTCCTACAGGACATGCAAACAGGTAAAATTCACAAACGGAGAAACAACCCAACGAGTAAACAAGCAAACAGGATCCTGCGTACTTACTGGCCTGCGCCAGTGGCGAGGTTGCCCCCTTGTCTTCTTCGGAACTCTTTAGCCTGATGTGGTTGTTGTTGTGCGTCGTCACTGTGCTCTGCCCACGTGCACGAGCAGACTTTCTTTCACTGTTACGATCCAGCTCTGGAGAGCTGAGCCAGCTGTCTGAGCTTGAACCACGTCTCTCTCTCTGGTCTGGAAGGCTAAAACGTTTTTCTGTGCATCCACTCAAGTTTCCTTTAGCTCCTGGTACACCACGCTCCTGCGGCCTTGTTGAACCTACTGTTTCTGGAAGGGTCGGACTTAGCCCGTTCCCCTGGGTCTCTGCAGAGCTTTGAACTATGTCTAAACCAGGTTTGACGTGATTTTGAGGTTCATTCGTTGACTCTTTGAAGCTGATCTGTGAGGTAAGAACTTGTTCACTAGACTCTCCTGGGGCGGGGCTAAAGTCTGGTTCTCTTGGGCCCAAAGTGCTGTGCTCCTGTGGATTACATTTAAACTCACAATGATCTAACTCAGAGGAGCACCGATCAGTTTCAGCACCATTTTGACGAGGTTCTGTAGGATCCGTTGGGCTGGTGTTGGCACTGAAGGGGTGTCGATGTATGGGAGAAGGGCTTGAATGTAAGGACGACAGCTCGTCGGGATCCCAATTTCCTAAGAAGCAAGGTCCTCCCCCCGGCTGCTGGAGAAAGCCCACAAACATCACACCTTGCTCTGCTACATCCTGGATCTGCAACGGCAATATATGCACACCCATACGCTCTATTATAACAAAGCTGAGCGATGCATACATATAAAGGATGTCTTTCACTGCACCACAAATAAATTTGCAGTCTTTTTTTTTTTTTACTATAGGCAAACAAAGCCTCATTTACACACAAACAAAGGCTGACATACGCAGACTAGATATTCTGCAAAATAACAACCTACCTAATCATCTGCAAAGATCAAATATTCAAATGACAAAAGGACCTCATTATCTCAACGCACCCGTGTGTGGGTCTGTGTATGTGTGCGCATGCTGCTCCCTCCCACGGAGCTCTGGTGGTTAATTGTCAGCTGATATTTGGGCTGACAGTTTTAGACAGACTCGACAGGAGAGAAATCAGATCGCAAACTAACACTGAACAATAATGAGACACATCTTCTCCTATTACCCGCTACTTTTGACACTTCACTCGTCCATACATGCATATCACATTTTTAAAAACACTCGCTATTACCAACACACGCGCAAAGTTTACACACAGATTTATCTGATGAGTATGTCCAGAGGGAGACAGAGTGGGTACCCTAGTGGGGCGAGAAAAAAAAAGTATAAAATTTCAAAACTGAACACACACACACGCACACACACACACACACACACACAAACACATATATATATATATTCCATCAGTCTGCCTGCTCGATGCAGCTCCTGGGTTCTTATCTCGAACTCTCTCTGGCAGCTTGTGATCTGATTGGTTATTCATGTCACGCTGCCGAAGCCTATCATATTATACTCAGTGATGTGCATTTCCATCCAATCAGGTTTTCCTTTGTGCTCTCTGGGTGTTCAAATGCCAATCTATTCAATAGTGCACATTTTCATTTCCCAATGTAGAACTGTTGGAGAATTCATGAGCAGAAAGACTAAAAGTGAGTTTAACAGCTGATAAATGCCAACCATGAGGCTCTGTGTTGGCATGCCATCTTTGGGGCTTACTTCTTTCTGTAGTTTACAATGACACTCTCTTCGTTATGTTCCTTCTCCTTTGGTTTCCTTGTTACGGGTTTAGCAAACAGTGTAATTGGAAACTAGTCAAAATCCAGTGTCTTTTGCTGATTTCTTCTCTTCCATCTTTTTTTTTTTTAAACTCCCTCTTGGGTCCTACGTATGACATCTGGGCTTGGGTTTTTGTTCAGCTCCTGTCACAACGCGTTGTTAAAATCTCTTCAGCCAGGTGAATTTGCAAGATTTTAAAATGGAAAAGCCCCATTTGAAATGAAGACGATCTGCATGCTAGTACCAAAGGCAGAGCTACCATATGGCACAGACAGGCAATTATAGGCAGTTGCCTGTGGCCATATGAGCAGGGTAATATTTCCTTTACCGTCACAGTCGTGCTGTGCCAACGTGAAACACACAAACACACAGAGAAACAGTGCAACAGGTATGGAGACAGTGAGCGAGGAGGGTAAGTATGGTAAGGCAACCATGAAAGAAGAAGAATTTTAAATATACTTAATGTCTTCCTGTCTTCTTCTGACCAAGCAGGAAACAACCTGTGTGCATTTTTCACAACAAGGCCTTTCCTCCAAATACTTGTAGAAACATGAGGACCAGCATTCTGCACATGCGGCTTCAATAAAGTAACACTGGATGATGTTTTGGGTATACAAGGTGATGAAAGTGACATACTATTTTACATCTATATGACACAGTGAAGCTTGAGCTGCCTACACTTGCAATTGAACTCACCCTCTTGACGTAGCTCTGGATGACTTCTGGGTCAGCGGCCTGATGACCAGCCACACAGACATCCGTCTCCAGACGATTTCTTGCCCATCTCAGTTGGCTTTTCTCTGAACTAAAGGGTGAGAAATAAATTTAAGGTGAGAAATGTATACTTTAGCTAAATTCTGCTCTTGTGAAGTAGAAAATGCCAGAATACGCTGGCTCTCTAATGACATTGTGCTAGACGGTCTCATTTAGTTTTTTATGTCCTGGTCATTATAGCCACAGCATGACAAAGTAGCATTACATAGTAGCATTAGTCTAAAGGAGCCACAGCTATATAGTATCTGGCAGATGTGCTCCTGTTCACAAGCACTCATTGGCTCAAAATGATTGCAGCAGAAACATAATGTCAAATCTGATACAGGGAGAATTTTCCATTTTAGGAGAACACACATTCATCAAAACCACAAAAGACTTATTAGACAGAAGAAGGACTGAATTTCCTTCTGCTCCCGCTGCAAGACACCATCATAAAAGGAGTATTCAGATACGCCTCTTCAGATTTGGATTGAGGTCAGTGGGAAGGCCGTGGTAATATCTTGCGCTCTGAGGCGTGAGCGACATTCTCAGCTAGATTTGAAACAGTAGATCTGTCATATTTTTTTTCCCTTTCATTTTTAGGGTTTTTGATGAAAGGGGATGGTGGTGATGGGGAGATAAAAGGCAGAGTAAAGGGGACGAAAGGGGGGTGACGAGGACAAAGGAAAAGTGGGGGACGGTCATCACTGAAGAAAGCAGATGAAAGGATGGAGAGATGGTTTCTCTCTTTCAGTGTGCCGTTCCCCTCTGGCGAGTGCTGATGATGCAATCAGCCGTCTCCACGGTGACAGGTGCCAGGAAGCAGCAGGACCACTTGGCAGGAGGGGCATCAAAGGAGCAGCTTGGCACCTGTCGGTACACTACAGAGTGTGTGTGTGTGTGTGTGTGTGTGTGTGTGTGTGTGTGTGTGTGTAAACCATTGCTTGAATTCACACAAGAGGAAGAGAGAAGGCTAGCCAAAAACTGCAGACTAAACAAAGTAATGCCTTTAATTTCATGGTGTATAGATGACAACCAATGGGAGTTTACAAACTATGTAATCAAAGCTCTCTGAATAAAAGACAAAGGAATGATCCTGTCTACATGAGACATCTTTATTCAAATAATTATTTTAAAAAGGTTCTAGTAAGATGATGACTTGTTGGAGAGAGCATGAGCTGTTAAAAGGATCAGATCCTATCCATATATTTTGAAAATGGAAAAACAAATAGTGACAGAAATGGGATGCAATAAACTACCACCATCTAAAAACAATATCCAAAGAGAGAATTTCCTCTTTGTTCAAATACTGGTGGGCTTATAGACTGCAGCTCTGTAGCCATGCTAGTTCCAACATGAGACACGCCATTGTTTTTATGCTAGCACCACTTCCTCATGCTAGCCTGCTAACCATAGACCAGAGGTGTCCCAGGACCAGAATCACCCTGGCAAAGACTCCAGTCCAGCCCACTTGAAGACTTTGGAAAATGTGAACAGTATTTTCACCACTTTAAAGCTTTTCTTAATGATAAAGACCTCCGCCATGGCACTTCATATTACACCAAAGTAATCAAGTAATGGGTAAAAAAAAATTTAATGACAGAAGATATCCATTTTTTCCCCACTACAATAGAAATATAACATTTTCACAGTGAAGAAAAAAAAATCTGTCATCAAAAAAAATTGAAATGTAACTTTTTTTTTTCTTATATTACAATATTTGAGAGTGAATTTGTGTAGTTTAACTTCTTCACACTGACAGAAAGAGGAGTTTCACTGGTCCGGCCCACTTAAGATCAGAGTGATCTCTACGTGGCTCAAAGTGTAAAATTAGCTTGATATCCCTGCCATAGACAGTAAAAAGCATGAACATAACTTCCAGGTCAGAAAAATAGAAGCCAATGCAGAAGTGCCTTGAATCTGAAGGCCACTAGATGGGAAAGCTGTGGCTACAAAACCCTTGAGGTGTTCCTCACTCACCTCTCTTTCCATCAGTAATGATTAAACTCTGGCTCTCTTTCACTGTTTGTCTTTTGGCCTCTCTCTCCCATCATCCCCAACCTGACGCAGCAGATGGCTGCCCTTCCTTGAGCCTGGTTCTGCTGGAGGTTTCTTCCTGTTAAAAGCGAATTTTTCTTTCCCGCTGCCACCAAGTGCTTGCTCATAGGGGGTCATCTGGCTGTTGGGTTTTTTTCTCTGTTATTGTAGAGTCTTTACCCTACAATATAAATCACCTTAAGGCAACTGTTTTTGTGATTTGGTGCTATATAAATAAAAATGAATTGAACTGAACTGATGACAGTGCTAAACCTTAGTGAATCCCTGAAACATAAATGTTTCTCTAAATTCAGTCGGGCAGATTTTTAGGTAAGTCACAAAATGGGAGAAACATTTTAAACCTCTTATGGTCAGACTAGCCAACCATTATTCTTCTACTGGGAGCAACTGAAGTCATCATAAAATTTAGTACTCCACAAACTATAAAACTGATCTATCCTCTGGGTCTGAAAAGTAATATGCAGCAGTGCCCTAAACTTATTTTGTTTCTAACAGCCAGTACGGGAAACTCTTGTCCAAAGAAGTTTGATCATATAGAAGACCATGGGAAATGTACCAAACGTCTGGTTCAATATTCCTCAATAATAAGGCCTCATCATATCTTATAGACCTCATAGTACCATCGTATCCCAACAGAGCTCTTCAATCTCAGAGCGCAGAGGCATATTTTCAATTTCCAGAAGAAGAGCCTTCAGTTATCAGTTTGGACTCTGAAGACAGCCACCCTATCTACTTTTAAGATTAGGGCCCAAACTTTCATTTTTGATAAAGCTTAAAATTGGGGCTGGATCACATGACACTGAACCCTTACTTAGTTGTGCTGCTTTAGGCTGGCTGAGCATTCCTCCTCCTTTCACCATTGTTCATTGCCAGCTCGTTTTCATGCCACAGTAGCATTTCATAAACTTTTCTCTTCTGTCTCCTAAAGTTTGTGTTTTGTCTGTGCTCCTTTTTTTTTTTCCTCGCTCTTTCTCCTCCACCACACAACCAATTGCAGCAGACAGTTCACCCTCCCTGAGCCCAGTTCTGCAGTTTCTTCCTGTTAAAAGAGAGTTCTTCCTTTCTACTCTCACCAAGTGCTTACTCATTGGGGATTGTCTGACTACAGGGGTTCTCTGAATAATATTGTAGTGTCTTTACCTTACAATACAAACAGTCTCAAGACAACTTCCTGTGCCAAAATGGCTAAAAAGCTAGCACAGGCAACTGGAAAAAACAGGAACGTCAACATAGGATAAATGAAAATCAGGAAAACAGACGGAGAACGTTGGGAAAACTTAATATGATGCAAAGATAAAAATGAAACCGAGCCATCAATAAACACATCAACAGGACTACACATATGATGATATATACTCATAAATAATGAACAGTGTTAGGAGAGCTAATGGTTTATATTTGGGTTCATTAACTTCTTTGATGAGACGCTGAAAATGAACTCAGGTTGGAAACATGCAAGAAGTGAAGAAGAACTGGGTTACAGATGAGACAGCTACACGATTTAGTCTCAGTACAGTATATTACATTTATAGTCAAGAGTGAGAGAATTGGGATACAGAGCTAAAGTTAGCCATTTTAAGTGGCTGACTCACCAGCAATTAAAAAAAAAAAGCAGGTGAGGAAGCTTGTGATAATGAGTCTCAATTGGCTTCCATGTCAAAACAATGAAGTCACATAGGTTGGCAGCTTCAAACGAGTGCCTAAATGAGGCTGCAAATTAATCATCTTAATTATCTTAATCAATCTGGAGTGAATAATCTTACAGGTTACAATTTCTTCCCTAAAGCTGGGTACAGTTGCTCATAGGCATAAGCATGTTTAATAGGTTTACCTCGGTGTCTCTCGGACCAGCACGGCCCGGTGGAGCTGGCGCTGGATGTGTGCTTGGCGGGGCCCGCAGGGGTGAACAAAAGGGTGGACGGCAACCAGGACAAAACCCTGTGTGTAGAGCTCCCTGACTTGAACCGGCAGCTCTCTGACCGAGGACAGACAAAGGACTGATGACACCGGCACCTCTGGAGGGAGGAAAATGGGTGAGAGGAAAGGGAGAACAACAAGGTTATACAAGGATAGGGTAATGGGAAATAAGGAGCAGGTTGTAAAAGGTGGCAGAGAATTACATAGGAGTGGATAAAAGCTGAAACAAAGAGGTGGGGGCAGAAAAAAAAACAGAGAGGTGGGGAAAGAGACAAAGGGACAAAGGGTGTGAAGGAACAAAGATGGAGCATGTTTCATTATGATAATTCACACTGAACAGCAACACATGGCATCTTCATGCTAAATCTGAAACTAATTACACCGGAACTATTAGCCTCTGTCCTCACTGTCACCAGCACAGTCTGGCTTTTGGAAAACACACACAAGTGTGCAGGGACACACACTGTTATGGATGGACAGATGCTGGAAAGTGCTTATTAGGAACCACATTCGCCCATATTAACAGAGAGTTTAACACATCTTTCCCCCCGACACAGACACACACACACACACACACATCAAAAGGTTTGACAGACAATGCTATCACATCGCCTGTTTGGGCGTACGGTATTAGCAGCAATCGCTAACACAGAGCTGCTTCTCTTATTACCAAACACAATGGAAAGAAAACCCGTTTACTTCAGTGGAAATGGTTAGCAGAGCTTATCGTATGGAGGCAAATCCACCAGGGAGAGCGCAATGTTTGTGAGAGCGACCCTCTTGAGGTCGGTGCATTGTAGTAAGGCTCTCTGCCTGTTTACAGGCTTTTAAGGAAGCATGCACATGGCTGGGTGTTTGAGCGAAGCCAGGTGTGTGAGAGGGAGGAGGGCGGCAGGGAGGGGAATAAAAAAACAGAGAGAAGACAAGTAAAGAAAACAGCAGACAGAAAGAACGAGTCGGTTAGCAGAGCTGGGTTGGAGAAGGAGGAGAGCAGAGAAAGAGAGCGAGAGATGAGGCTGTCTGTTTGTGCCTGAATGCTTGTCATCCTTCCCCATTCAATCTCATTTGCATGGGTCTGGAGAAGAGAAAATAACCTGAATAAATTAACTAGACACACACACAAAACACACAGACATCCACACATGGAGAGAGAGAGGGAAAGAAAATGTGCAAACCATCTCATTTTCAATTTGTTCCTCATCATCTGGCATGTTCACACATACACACACATACAGACACCCAAGAAGCTGGCAAGTATGTTAGGGATACAAGCACATGAGGACACATTCTCCTGACTCCCATCTCAGTGAAACAATAGGAGAAAGAAAGGGGAAAAAAACTCCCAGAGAAAATCCAACCATCACATCATTTTGGCATAAATGCTTGGAACCACAAGAGCCTTTCATCAGGCAAACACTTAAAAGGGTGTCTGTGGGGACTTATCAAAAGCAGTACAGTGATAATAATAATAACAGCTGGAGACTGGGGTAGGGTGGTGGTGGTGTGGGGGGGGATAACAACGATCCTGTCACCGTAAACAGTCATTAGCCGTCATTAGCCCTGCACGGCTGGCACTCACCCACCAACGAGATGCAGGCGAGGCATCGCAGCTAATGCCGACAGGAATACAGAAAGTTATTAGGGTGTTCTGCAAGTGCTTTAGGCTGGGAAGCGACTTCATTTATACCGTCTGCCACTGTGGGATTTAAAAGGGAGGATGCGATTCTGCTCCAGAATGGGAACGGCTCAGGGCCGAAAAGCCGGCTGGAGTTTTGTGGTGCCAGGGAGGTTAGTGTCAGAAGGGTGAAAGAGTCTGATGGGTGCATCAGTATCAAACTGTCTTTTTTTCTGTGACTTTTGGGGTTTGAAACTAAGAGGGCAAAGTGCACATTTAAGTAAGTATGAGTGTTTTTATCAAAATGTCCATCCACACACTACAACTGCTTAAAAGAGAGACTAATCCAAGGATACATTGTTTCACGGGCACAAGAAGCAACTGTGGGACAGTTCTGTGGATCTTCTATTTTTATCTCAGCTTTGACCACATCATTGCCACACTGGGCTAAAGGCAATGTCTCACTTTTTGACCCATGATTTCACAAGCTACATGTAGAGCGTGAGAGTCATCCCCTTCCTGTAGTTGCCTGAAAGGGCTTATTAATTCCTTGTACAAATCCCAGAATTTCAATGTGTGACTGTAAAGCATATTTTGCAGTGTATGTGTGCCACAGCATCACTGTGCGAGCGAATGCGCGTGTGCGTGCGGGCCATCTTTTTGCCTCTGTTGTCTGAGTGTGTGCGTGCGTTAGGAAGAAAGCGCTTGCGCTAAGCCTGCTAGGTGATGCATGCGGATTACTACTTACAGCCACCCTCAAGGCTTATCCCCCTGCTTGCTGGAGGTTCACGTTTATTTAAATAGCCTTCTAATGACTTGCAGAGGTTTTAGGCGAGAATATGTGCCAAAACAGTGACTATAAAATAATCAACTTCCAGGAGCCTGGAGCTCCCCCGCCGTTTGAGGAATGTAGCTCCAAGTTATGAGAGTTGCCGGTCAGTATCTGAGTTTTGACAATGGAGGAACGATGTCCTCAGTACACACACTTTATGAGAAATGTCTCAGAGAAAGCGTCGGGTTCACAAAAAATGGCTGACAAGTACAAACCAGAGAGAAAAGGTTTTGCTGTGGTGAGAACACAGTGTGGCGCTTAAGGCACATACAGTGCCCATGTACTTGTGATGCTGTGAATTCCAGTCTGGCTCACTTTTGACACATAGCATCTCTCTGCCATCTTTGCTGGCATTCTCTCAAGGCCTTTTGCCAATAAGACTGAAACTGCAAAAAAAAAAATGGGATGATTTGAACTACGTCAGGCTGACAAGCTCTCCGTTTTGAAAAATGTTGATATGCTTACCTTGAAAAAAAATGCGTCAGGCAATGTGCAGATGCCACAAGTGATGGATCTGTGGCATGCCAAATGCATCACATGAGATATTCTAATAGCAAGGCCATGTAAGGAAAAATCCGCCATAACGTTGTGGTGTGAGTGTGGTGTGAGTGAAGTACACAAAAAATACACGCAAAACCATTGCAAAAACTGTGCGCATAACTCTGCTCGAAAATAAACTTGCCCACAGGTATGCAAAAGCACCGCAAACAGCTCCAGCTACACACACACACACACACACAGGGACACACACAGAGCTGAGCATTAGACACATGTTGTAAGTTTTAATGAGCCGAGTGGGTCTCCATCTCTGCAGGGCAGCAGAAAGTCATCAGCAGAGTTCAGCTCCTCGCTGTCTGCTCCAGAGACCAGCGTTAGTCACACAGCATCACACCTAACTTCCTTCCTCACACGTCGGCAGAGTCCTGGCTCCCGCTCACTCGTTCTCACACCTCTAGCTCTCTCTCTCTCGACTTCTCCTCTCTCCTCACTCACAAGCTGCTCGTTCCCCTCCCCGCACCAGACCCAGCGAGCATTCACCACAACTCTTCTTTTTTTTTGTCCTCTGTTCTCTAATAAACCACCATGACTGCACTCTCCACTCTTTTCTACCTGGTTTTCCATTCTTTTCCATTTCTTCTGTTCATTACTGAGCAGATCTTCCACACCAAAGCCGGCCGGGTTTAAATGCCACACCTGGCTGTTAGATTTCATACATTCACGCTGACAATGTCGAGGTAACCGATCAGTGTTACAGCATCGATAATGAAGATCATCGTACCTTTCGCCAAGCCAAGACGATCTGTCAAGCTACAGCAGACCGGTGATTAGAGAGTAATAAGACCGCTGAATAGAAGGAGACATTAGAATGGAGTCACGTGACGAGACGCGCCTTGACAAACCAAATAAATGGCCATGTGTGAACCGCAGGGCAAATGCCCGAAATGTTGAACATATTTCTCCTCATCCTCCTTGGATTAATCACAGGGTTGCCGTGACCCGGAGCTGGGCTTAGTCACATGGAAAACAAATAATATTTTTCTTTTTTAGCTCAACCACTGCGAGAGCTCAGAAAACAAAGGCTGACACTGTATCATCAGCAACATTGTTTCTGGTGAGTTTCATCACTCAGCGGTCAAAGGTCAAGTTAGAAATCACACTGTATTCCTCCTCACTCTGAACATTAAGTTCCTCTTCCCGAGAACACAACTTAGTTTAATAAACAGCCATCCAGTCTCCCATATTTCACAGCGGCACCGGGGAAAATATTTGTTTTTCGTTACTGTGGAGGAGTCATCAAGTCACGCTGGCAGGGAAATAATACTATTAATGGAAGCCAAATTGAATTAAAGCACGCATTTGACCGTGGGTTTCCTCAATGACACAGGCTGACATACAGATTCCTCTATCTGCCTCCTACATACACACAAACACATACACGCGCACACACACAAATACAAATAAATCCCTTTGCTGGGAATGAGGTCTCTCAATCTCCACAAACAATCAGATAATCCTCCAGGAATCCTTCAATTCTCTTGGTCTCTCTATCACAAATGGAGAGAGAGGGGCCGGCATATACACTCTCACAGACACACACACACACACACACACACACACAATCAATTCATAGTAGCTGTGTTTATCCTAAAATAGTCTACCAATCTTAAGCAGCTCAGGTGGCGTCAGTGAGTTTACCATATAAATGACCTGCCTGTCTGTTGAACGATAACACTAACTCTGTTGACTAAGTGCTATGAAGTGTTTTTTTGTGTGTGAATGTAGCACCGTGGATGCTTATATGATCACCGTGTAAGAGTGTGTGTGGTCCTCCTGTATCTATATGTGTGTATGCTGCGGCACATGTGATTAGACAATTTATCTGCTACCGCCTTCAGCAACAAGGAAGACAAGCAATCCTCATGTCTATTGTCTGTTTTGGTCACCACCATTTGGGGTTGCCATATTTCTCTCTGCCAACACTAGAGCCTAACCCACTTGCCAAACATAACAGGGCTGGCTGAAAACGAAGCCGACTGGCAACCGGACCAGTGCCACTTGGCTGTGGCTTTGTGCCTGCTGTCTGTTACACTGTTGCATTTGAAACTCGAACAGAAAAAGGATTTCGGTGAGCTGCTCGCACCTGCTTCTCCTTGTCAGGTGATGAAGTGCACAGCAGAGGGTCTTAGAAACATTAAGCCATAAGGCAAAGAGGCTTCGACGCAACGGTTTCTCCTTCACACCCCTATTTTTCCCCTCACGCCTTCTCTCCACAGACCACACCGGCATAATGGCAGAATTAGTATTTTTAGAAACCAAATGCCTCTTGAGGATTCTCATCAAATGTTCTAAAGACGCAGTCAGCATACACGCCCACGCATTATCATACACACAATTGTTCATATTTGCAAAACGGTGCAAACAAAAACGCGCATTTCCAAAGGCGGCATGTCGCGCACACTCGTCAGCTTTACTACACTGTCACTGTGAGAGGGAGCAGCAAAGGGATGTTAGAGGGCACTGCTGCAGCACAATAACAGCTGAATCTCAGAATTAGAGGCTTTGAACTCACTGCAACAGGAGCTGCACACAGAAACAACTTCAACTTATAAGCCACTTTCTTCCCTCAAGATACTTAATGTAGGAAAAAAAAGACAAGAGCTGCTGACCTAAACATTTCACTTGACTGTTTAAAGTTAGAATAGCTACTGTGGCTATTTTACGAGTAGTACACACACACATGCGTGCGCACAAATCTGTAACCAGAGTTCAGGATGACAAAGCAAAGGAGAGTTCGACATAAAACAGCAAACTACAGCAAACAACCAGGCTCAGTTTAAAGAATTCCTCCGAATCACTTTGGAATGGCCAAATGTGAAGGCACATTCCTCGGAGCCTCCTCCAGACTGGAACTGGGACAAACAGGAATCAGATCTAAATGAAGCTTGCCTGCTGCATATCAGGGCCAAGATTTATTCTTCTTATTTGAGCTGCGTCTGAAATCTCTATCAGTCATTCATTTAGTCAGTCACTCATTCATTGCTGTCATAACGATTGTTAGCAAGCAGAAGGATTCGGGAACTAAAATTTGTAAAGGCATCTTTAGATTCGCTCTGCCAAGAATCAATTATAAAACCGATCTATCGGTTACAAAGGAAACAAATACTGAGAGAGCTCTTGTTAAAGCCAATAGCTATTAGACTAAGCTGAAACAATATGGAACAGACAGATGATACTGCTAATGGGTGATGACTTAGTTTCTTATTTATGGTTCTGGCACTTAAGAAGGAATAACTCTCATCATCTGTTTTAACTTTTGTTACTGGTTAGCTGGAAAACTGAGTCAAGTATCCTGCAGCTCTTCCTTCCTTCAGTTTTGGCCTCTAGTAACCGTGGACTGTATTTGGCTATTTTAGCTGCTAATTACACACCTATGTTTGCCAGCTACTCACTCACTCGCTTTAACGTCAGTTTGGCACTTGGCAGGAGCTCATAGTCAGGTTGTCAGAGCTTTTTTTTCACCGTAGAAAACAGGATGGCATCAAAACCGTAAAGGCATAGGTCGTATAACTAATATAATGAGCTGAAGGATGCTGATAAAAAGCTCCACACAGCTGATGTGACCAGCGATCTTGCCGTATGTGTTTCAGCAAGATTACGCAGGGCCAGCTTGAGCTTTCAAGAAGAACAAAGAAAACACCTGTACACATAAATGGGGATATGTTTCTGTCTGTTAAACAGAGATGACTGACAGGACGTGGAGCTGCACTTCATACCTTCTTTTCCCAACAGGAAATCCAGGAAGTGGTAGGTGTAGGCCACTCCTACTTTGGTCTCCACCTGAGGACGTCGGAGGGTGGAGTAAATGTTTCCTGGGCTGTGCCTCTCTTCGGTCTTGCGCAACTTTGGGAGCCTACACCCCATATCTCTGTGTGAGGAGAGGAGATGGGTGAGATTAGAAAGCTTGTTCAAAAGATCTGCGATGATAAGAAAAAAAAAAAAAACAGAGAAGCATGGAACAAAGACTTGAGTGGGAGACATGGAATCGATTGAGTTTCTAAATATACAAAATGCATTAGCACTTCCAATAAAGTGTGTGATAGTCACACACAAACCTAAATCCATTTTTTGGGGGGGAGGTAATGTGTGTATCTAAGGTTTGCACGTTCATACCTCACACAGACACGTGTGCTGCTGTAGCGCACTGAAATATGAGAGCGTCAGCCATTACCTGTTTGGTGGGGTGTGATACGGGCATCTCCTAATCAAATAGGGCTGATTGAGAGCGACATGTTTGATCAGAACGAATTAAAGGAGAAATGAGACTGATTTCCTGCCCTGTCAAGCAGAGCGACACGAGACTAGATAGAAAGAGGAGAGGAGAGGGCAACCAAGGTATTAGGCATGTTGTACAGCTAACCAATTTATATGTTGATCCAAAGCTTGCCTTGAAGCACAAAGAAATCCGTGTTCTTTTAATAAATGTAAAAAAAAAAATGATGTAAGGACACCAGATTGCCTTGAGAACAGGTGATTGGAAAAACAGCTCGGTGTATGGCTTGAAATTTCTCTGGAAAATGCTATAAATAATTGGGAACAGAAAGTAGAATTACAAAAAGAGGGGGGCAGAGAAAGGGGCTAAATGACAAGAGACTGGGGGGCGTGGCCAAAATCAAGCTAATCAGATGTGACAGGGTTGGCACTCTCCAAACATCTCCACAGATAAGCTTAATATTCCCGTCTACCACGGCCCGTAAGAGTCACAAGATGAGGCATCTGCATATCTATGGGTGCGAGTGTGTTCTTGTGAGCGTGTATATGTGTTCCCCAGGGCCAGGTCTATATCTGTATCGCCATATCTGTTCAGGGAGCATGGAGAATGACACAGACGCTCCCATTGGGCCAAGTGCATGGACATTAACTCGGCTAACGATCCCAACAGACTACATTAAGCCTGGTTTGCGCATGCATGCATGTGCGTGTCTATGTGTGTGTGCGTTATGTGGGTTTGGGTGACTTACAGTTTTTATCGTATTGTACATGCATTTTTGAAAGGTTAAAAAGTTGCAAAAAATAAAAAGGGAAGCAGCTTTGTTATATTTTTGTAGGTCATCTGTCTTAAAAGAGTACACTCCGTTATAATAAATTTTGCAAAGAGAACATAATTAAAACTCATCATTCTTTCAATAGAACATGCTGCTTCATAATGAGGACAAATGAGGAGAGATGGAGGGATGATGCTTTGGGGGAAGGACAAGGAGAGAGTCAACAGCATATCTTATCAGATTGTCTCCCTTTTCCTCTTGACCCTTCTTAAACTCCCATAAACCATTAGATCTTCGCTGTCTCCTGTTCTTAATTTGCAGAACGCTCGCTCTTACGTCTTCTGTCCACCACCTTTGATTAGGGCCACTCCGTGCACACTGCTGGCACAATGGCCTTGATTATCCTTACAGTAAACTCTTCATTTTTCTCATTCTTGCTTTTTGTGTCCGTCTGATTGCCAGTCTTGCAACATCCTCTTTCTTGTCACCAGTTCTGACCTCTACATTTGCTTCATCCAACCACATTTCTTTTCTTAACATCTCTCCAGTCATGCCATTTCAGTCCTCACCTTGCCCGACCTCGCTTCTCACTGTGTCCCTCATATCACCGTGTGGACCCCAGGAAGAATAGATACTGCTGTGCTTTAGCTGATGGGAATTCCAATAAACTAAACCTTTGCCGCATCTATTGCCATGTGCCACTTCTAATCCTTTCTGTCTTTACAATATAATATTACAGTGTGCCCTTCCACACCCCCTGTCCTCTAGCCATCCATTCCCTTTGTCTGTTGTCTCACGAGTCTTCTCCCCTGCAGAGCCTACTAAGTCCCGTAAAAGTATTACAGTGTCTCCAGACAGGCAAACAGACAGTCGAGTAGGCCCCGAGTTATGACTGAGTTACAGCATGTACATCCACTCCTAAATATTTTCCCTCCTGGGCTCTACTTTAATACACTCTGTCTGCTGACGGGGGTAAAGGTAGGGTAATGTGGGGATGTTTAGCAGACTTCATCCTGGCTGGTTAGGGAATAGGGATTTAGGTTTGGGAGTAGATGGTAGGATCAAATTTAGGAGGGAGGAGGAAAGATGGGGAGTACAATCATATAGAAAGACAACAGTCTTCCATCACTTCCCTTGGATCTGCTCATCATCCGATTCCAAGTTTTGCCCCACTCCATGCAAAATCTTCAGACACATCACATCCATTCAAAGTCTCACTCCATTCACAAGGCACTATGCAACAGTGGGAAACCATCACCACTTGGGATAACACACTTACCGTTTTGATAGTAACAGCTGATTTAGTTGTTCTTAAATAAATTGTGATTGGTCTTGGTCCTGACTGGCCAACTGCTCTATTCTATTTATTCGACACCTCATTATCCCTTTCGTTGTATTCTGTATCTGTAATTGGACGCAACACTGAAATGAAAAACCTAGGTTGTAGTGCAACAGAAACTCGTCTGAGTTGAAGACTTGAGGCCTTTTTCGCTACACGCGAGGCCTTTTTCTCTACATGTCGACTTCAAACAGAATCTCTCGCTTGCTGTCGCGCAAACACACAGGCAAGAAAAGGCCTTGACAGCAAAAAAACATCCATTAAACGGGTAGAGACAGGAGAGGGAGACAGATAAAAGGAGAGAAGAAGAGAGAGAGGAGAGTGAAGAGGGAGACAGACAGGGAGTAGCAGAGGGCTTCTCATTAGAGAATCTCTTGTAACAGAGAGTTTTGAAATGACAGCAGATTTACGCGAGAGCATAATCCGTCTGCACTATGCCACCGCTCTGCTAACTCCTGTGCCACACGGGAAGGGGTGGGAGGGTGGGGGTGTGGGATGCCCGATTTCCAAGTAGCAATATTCATCGGCAGCAGAGTGAGAGCTAAATGATGGACGCAGGCTGTGGGAATTTCACAGTAAATGCAGATAGAACCACTTGGGAGTCACCACAATGGTGAAAAGCTGAAACTGGCATTTTCTGTCTGATACTGAACACTGTTATTGTTTTAGGTCTAACTCAATAGCATACCTGCATTAGGCCCCTCATAATCTATTGTATTAGTCGCTTTAGCTGAAAACAGTGGCATCTGGTGCGGTCTTCTGCAGCTGTTGCACATCTGCTTCAAGGTTTAATATGTTGTGTGTTCAGAGATGCTCTTCTGCATAACCTGCTTGTAAATAGGGGGGAATATCTGAGTTACTGTTGCCTTCCTGTCAGCTTAAAGTAGTCCGGCCATTGTCCTCTGAAATCTCCCATCAACGAGGCATTTTTCCCCAAGGAACTGCTGCTCACTGGATATTTTCTCTTTCTGGACCATTCTCTGTAAACTCTAGAGACGGTCGTGTGTAACAATCTCATCAGATCAAGACCAGCCCATCTGGCACCAACAACCATGCCAGATACAAAGTCACTTAAATTGCCTTTCTTCCCCATTTTGATGAACCTCCCATACTGAAGTTCATTTTGAACATCTTGACATATCTACATGACTAAATGAACTCTTGTTTTAGCGTTTTATTGTTTAATAAACTAAATAAAAATAAATAAACTAAAAAACAAAACAGATGCATATAAATGTGACACTTCTTGAATGTGTAGGAGTTTTTTTTTTAAACAACCTTATACACAAATACACCCTAAAATCATTTACTGACATTTGACATCTTCCCAAAAATACAATAGAACAAAAGAGGAAATCCTACCTGTGTGCGTGTGTGTGTGTCTATGTGTGTGTGTGTCTGTGTGTGTGTGTTGACTGATCAGGGCAAGTTGCCAATTATTTAAAAGCAATGGAGAATGTCAGAGCTTGGCTGCAATATATTCCAGTATGTGCTGCTACAAAAATAGAGATGTTTCCATCATACACAGAAACATGGATCAGCATATTTACAAGTAAATCATCTGAACTAAAAGGTCAGTCCTCTGACTGCTGGTAAGGCTCAGATTCAGACAGGTTTCTCTCTCTTAGCTCTTTATGCTGTCAGACAGAGCAGACACACCTTATATGGTCATCTCAGGTGCACAGCTCTGGATGTGATCCCCAACCACCAGCCATTCAAATCTTCTGCTTATGAGGGGCAGCCAATCACAAGAAAACTGACTTAAAAGAAGAGGGAGGGATGCACTCTGGGCCAGCGTAAAATAAGCAAGGATTACTCTAAACTGTGACTTTAAGTATAATATTATCAGAGTAATAACATTAATATCTCTTCGCTATTTGCTAGCATAATGAAATACTAACCAAATTCTAATGAAAACCACATGCTTATTTAAACCAAATGATTACAGTAGTCTAATTTACAGTTTCTGGGATAGTAAAAATATAACAGGGGCTTGAAATTGTACCATGCTTGCTACCAGAAGTTAAAGAAGAGTGTTTGCTTATGCTTGCTGCAAAAGGCAGCTTATAGTGCTTGTTATCTTGTGTATCTGTTGCACTAAAGTGATTTATAGCTACAAAGAGGCAAATAAAACAGTCACTGCTAGCTTCTATTTTACTTTATGGGCCAACTTTAAAAGCCACAATTTGCACTATTTGTGAGTGGATGGCATTATAAATAGGTTAGTGTACATGCAGAGTTTTGTTATTAGTTTATCTTATTCCCCTTTAAAATCTATGTATTTGTTGAATTTATATATATTTTATATAAAATATGTTTCAAATATTATTTTTCTATTTTATATGACATATTTTAAGTCCATTGTTCAGTACTTTGGTCAGTGGTTACTGTTTTTAAAACGCTTTATAAATAAAGTTGGCTTGGCTCCCAAAATAGTTTGGAACTCTGATTTAAGTCACGCAGTTTACGCAGTTGTTTAACAGTAAATCAAGGCACTATAATGAAAACTGCATGCTTATTTTAGCTATCTTACATACATGCGTTTGCACAGTATTTCACTGAATTTCAAAATTAGAGGTGACAGACTAAGCCCTGGGGCGACAGCTCACCTCCCACTGGGTGGGGAGCTCCACTCAGATCCTATTCAAGCATGATGGACGCTGATCATCAGGAAAGAGAAGGGGAAAAAATACAATGAGGCAAAAGGAGACAGAGAGAGTGATAAAAGACAGGCAGGGAGCAGAGAGGGAGCATGTCAAGTTGCTAGGAGCGAAGTGTGACTCCCCCTAAGCAACAAAGTAGTCACCTCAAACGGTGTTTAAATGAGGATGCACTGGGAGGATAAAAACAAATTATGACATTGATGTATTGGTCTGTCTCACAGCTTCTCGTACAGCCTATTTTTCTTTTCTTTTCTTTTTTTAAAGCACAGTTTATGAACAAAGGAAGATGGCTTAGACTGGAGCATCAATTTACTAAGCCCCGAGGTTCCTGAATCCATCATACACGGGCCTATTAGACTGGATATCAGAGGAGCGAGAATAACTGGTGACACAGAGAACATCAGGCAGCTCTTAGCACGGCCAGTATGATAAACTGGGTGTCAGTCACCGCTGTTGCTGTACAGTGAGCAGTCATACATACCCGTGTAACTAATCGCTGTCCCGTGCATTTTGTGAGCGCAGCCTAGCTTGAAATTACATGTTTCTGGTTTTCCTTTCCCTCCCCCCCCTCTCTGGTGTGTTCAACCCCAACCACACACACACAACACGTGGCTGGCTGGTGGAGCCCGTTAACGGCGGTAGTTTAGTGAACGGGAAATGATACATGACAGGGCGCTTACGCACCAAATCCTTCACGATGTGACGCGCGCGCACACACGCACACACACGTGCGCTTTTCCATCTCCGCTCGGCACATTTAGCTTACTCCGTCACGCTATATCTTGAGTTCACTTCAACCTGTGACAGTGAGCAGAAGGCTTATTCATTTCGTTCCGCCATGAATATAAATGGCACACAACATCACACAAATCAAATGACTGTCTGAACGTCTAAACCAAAAGCATTTCTCTAGCTGTCACCGGTGTTTTATAGTGCAAGGCTCCCAAATCTAAAGTAAAAAAGAACTAAAGAAAGAAGGATTTCTTACTCTTGGAAACGCAACCCCGCCTTTTAAGTTGTTTTGAAAGCTGTACGCTCTAGAAGATAAGTTACTCAACAGTGAGAAAAGTTATATAAACATTATGTGCACTTTAAAAAAAAATGCGCAAACTCCAAACGCCAAGAATCATATATACATTGCTCCCATTACTTTACAGAAATTAAAGAAAACCCTATAGTTGTTTTTACTCACGATCACGCAAGTCCCGGTCTTACGGTGTACTGGAAACCTCCTCACGCTTGAGTCAGTCTACGCGCTTCCCTCTCCTCTCTCTTATTTCTTTGCCGTGTGCGCTCCAGTCACTGCTGCTGGAATGAGACGCACTCACTCTCCTCTCTGACAGCTCCAATAGGTAGAAAACACGAATCCTTCATTTAGAAACAACTGACTTCACTGCAGGCTAGCGATAAAGTCCCTCTTCCTCCCTGCAGCAGCAGCGTGTGGTGGAGACGAGTGAAGGAGAGGGCGGTTTATCTCATCCTCTCTCCTCCTTCCTGTTGTTCCTCACTCGCTGCTCTAGGTTTGGATTCTCTGAAACACTTTAGGAGAAATATGCACCCCTTTAGATGAGGGAGAAAAAAAAGTTACCTCAATGACTACCCCAGGGTAATTTACAGATGTTTTTGCTCCAATAAGTAGTCACAAGTCACATTCTGGGTACTATTGGGGTCATTAGGCTCTGAGACTTTTGTTTTTCCAAGGGCTACCCCCCTTTTAAAATTCATATTTCATAAGAAGCAATCCAGACTTATCCATAATTCAGAAACGTCTGACTGAGGGGGGTGGGTGCGGTTTGGTGGGTGGCCACAGGGCTGAACAGAGCACCCTGGGGAACCCTGTCACACCACCAGACTGTGACAAAAACAAAAAACTGTGACCAGGAGATGATGGGCTTGTTGCCAGGGAAAGACAGGCAATCCAACCCTGACTGAAAACTAGCAGCCACAGACAGGCTTATGAGGCCTGGGAGCAGCAGCTGCAACCGGTATGTTGCCTGTCTGTACCTCCACACAGATCACCAAAGTATGACAAACAGGAAGTTTCAAAATAAGCAAGAGATGGAAAAACATTAACAGCCTCAAATGATAACACATTTCAACTTTTATTTATCAACAAACCCTGAAAAACATGAACAGTAACAACCCTAACAGTGCTGTGCCCAGGCTCTCTGAACAAAACAACACAATCATGTCTGCGCACAGCAACAAGACCTCAGAGGTCAATCTCCATATGTAACTACACAGAACTGGGTCAAAGAAAAGCTGTGATGTACACCACACACCGATGTGCATTTTCAATCACACAAAGCTACTTCTACTATTAAACCTCAAACACATTTTAAGTGCACTTACTGGAAGAAAAATGCCTAAAAACATTTCTCAATTATGACATATCTGTAAAACACTTTGTGTAAACTGCACTAAAATCCCAAAACAAATGCAAACTAAACCCTAACAGTGAACCTTGTCTTAAAGAGATGAAATACAGCATATTGTTTTAAATCATGTCCTTCATTTTTTAAGTATGAGTTGATTAATGAGTTAATGTAAACAAAAATTATGCCGTGATTGTCCTCGAGTGTGGAACCACTGGACAAACATTAGACCAATGATGAAGATGAGAAGTAAGTAATAATGATGAGGCGACTGAGATTGGTTTACTGCCTCAACCTACACCCCATGAATCTAAATAAACAACCAAAAAAAAAAAAAAAAAAAGGAAACAAAAGGAGGGTGGTGCGCTCCAAATTAATGGAATGACCAAGTGCTCTTATGCTATAGTAAACAAGTTAATGAAGATTATTAATCTGAGGAGCATTAGACCAGAACTTGAGTTAGAAGACAAATATGCCAATGCTGAAAAAAACAGATTGAGGTCAAGACATTGTAGTAATATACAAATATATACATATGTACAGAGAGCCCAAGCACAGGATAAAACCCTCCAACCAAACATTTAAAATAATTCCAAAAGTAAATTAAAACTAAAATATAAATAAGCACAAAAGGTGGGCTTAAAAAAGTCGTCCCGTTCTATGTTTGGGATACTTAAAAAGAAAGAAACAAACAAAAAAAAAAGTGATCCCATGTGCCAGCTGGTTTGGTGAGGGTGCTTTGCTCTTCCTGTGCTGTCACTGTGATCCATGTGGGTTAAAAGCAGCTGACTGCAGGTCAGCACTACAAATTGTAATTGTGGGATGAGATTAGCTGAAGTGTAAAGATCATGCAGTTTGGTGTTAAAATGGCTCTCAAACGTTTGAGGCATGGAATGAGAGGCGAGGGCATTTGGAAAACAGCCTGAAGAGTTGGGTTACTCCAGATGTCCAGAGTATCAAGGTGTAATCTTGTCTAAATTCTGACTCCCTGAGGCCTGCAGAGAAAGGACAAATAAATAAATCGCAAGTAAGTAAAGTTGTTTTCCCAAATCACACAGACAAACAGAAAAAGTATTTTTAAAAGCGTTGGTCAAACATTTTTGCTTTGTGTGACTTCAATAAAGATTAACAAAGTTCTTAGGAAAATACAACCATTTGCAGTGGTTCTGCTTTACCTGGCATGGTTCTCAGTAGCTGTGGACTACAGCACAGTCAGCATGGTCTGGACTCCACAGTCCACAAAGCTCTGGAAACAAAGTGTAACACAAGAAAAAGAGTTTGGTGGAATAATCCTATAGATGTGCTTCAAAGACATGAACAACTACAAAAACAAGCACAAACAGAAAAGCACTGGATGTGTCATGAATTGTCAAGCCCACAAAATTAACTTTTGTGGAAAAAAGGGAAGGTTAGAGTGCATTGTTGAGCCATTCTTCAGGATGCCAACACAGGCCAGACAACACCATCTAGTGGTGTACATGGACATCACAGTTCTGGACAACAATGACTTTTGTTCCTAGGGGGGCAAACCAAAAACGGAGGGAAAAGAAAAGAAGGGAAAAAACGAAAAAGAAAAAACAAGGTTCATCTGCAATAGTTAACCAATTCTCAAAGAACATCTGTTTAGTCTTTCTTTTTAATGACTTCTATTCTTACTCCTATTCAATGCAGTCACCTGATTGACAGGCCGTGTCCTCTGGTCCGGCGTCCAGGGAGGTGGGGTGTACTGTGTATGAGGGGAGAGGCGTCAGCTGTCAAACAGAGGGCAACAGACAAACCCAGACTCGCTACTATAGGAGGACGGGAGGGTATGTTGGATTGTGGGGTAAGCAGGGCCAGGTGTACTTTAACCAGATTGAACCCCTCATCTCACATGCAGGAGCATATGTGCAATGGCTGCGAGACCCTTTGTGTGGGGGTGTGTGTTTTTGTGTGCGTGTACCTGATAGGCATAGGCATTCTGCGCGTAATTCACTGGCATCTGCGGGATCATGACCCCTCCAAAGTTGGCATAGGAGTATGGCTGCAATCAAAGCCAGTAACAACACATGAAACCACAGCACAGAGTTTGTAGAGCCAAACAACATACCATTTACTGAATAACCGGCCAATTTGGAGATTATTTATAACAAAGCTACTTACAATTGTTGCCTTTTCAATTAAAGTTATACATTATTGTACACTTTGCAACTTTATTCTTTGTGAGGATTAACCAACTGTCTCAGCAAATACATGTTCCATTTTATATTTCAGAAGTATTATCACTGGAGAAAACACAAAACAAATATATATATATATATATATATATATACTTAAAAAGAGACTCCAACTAAAAACAAAAACAACATGACAATAAAATTCTAAACATTTTACAAATTACAATGATAAAACTTGAATAGCTCCGTTTGTTAAACTCACATTCATTAAAATAGGTTAACAACTTCACTGAACATCATCGCACTAGTTTCTTGGCATTATTCCATCCATGCATGTTTTTTTTCTCCAGTAATTGCATGGAGTTTCTCAGCTGTGACTGACAAATCACATTGCCCTCATCTTCCACCTGTTTTCCTCCTTTTCTAGTGGTCTGTTGCCGTTTTTCCCAACCACATTTATTTTGATGTAAAAACTTCTTTTTTTTTCTCCCCCCACTTGTGCTGTTTCACTGGATACAACAAGTACCATCTCAAATGTTTCAGCCTGCTTTTTACTTTATCCCCCATAAAAACCACCACCAGTCCCAAGGAAACACTATTGTATCAATTTCTACATGGAAATTCTTTTGTTTTTGCTCAAGCAGCCGCCTGACTTGTGTTTTACAATAGCTTTGGCACTTTCTTGATGATCAATCTAAAGGTAACCATGTTTTCTTATCTAAAATTGGTGGTTATGGTAATATGTAGTTTGTGAGCAAGCGCTTATCGATTACAAATGATCAGCATTTAACAACATTCAATAACAATCTGAAGGTAATTTCAGTGTAAGATACCTGATTGTATGGGTTGCCTCCGTTTATGATGGGCGAAGGTTGTGGCACCCCACCTCCCATGGGTGAGCAGCAAGCACAGTAGAAGTACTGGGTGGGATTCACCCAAGGAGCGGGGCCAACCAGACGCGACGGCATCGACCCTGGATGTGGGGTGGGGGGAATCAGTTTGGCATTAACATTATAAACCCTATTTAGTGAAAACAGAACAATAAGTACATGCACTACCCAACAAACAGAATACATACGAGAGACCCTTTCTTTCATGATGGCAGGGCCCAACTTGAGTTTCCGTCCCTTAAAACTGATCTGTTGCTATGGCAAAAATATTTACAGAAAATATATATTATTATTATTCCACATTAGACATATGCATAGACACAAAATAGATCCAATGACGGGCTTCTTACCTCAATGACTGACTGAATGTTGACATCTTCACTGAAGTACACAAATCCATAACTAGGAACAAACACACAAAATAAATCAGAATATCCAAATATATCAAAGAAGTAATAACATTCAGTCTGAAATGTAAGTAGATTAATAAACTTCACTAATACTTCTACATGTTCAATAATCTGATCATCACACTCCAAAATTTAACCTCAGTACGTTGAAACAGAAAGTGAAGCAATAGTCATTTCATTACCTCTTCAAAATCTGGGAGCAAAACCCGAATTACTCTGAACAGAAAAAACTTACCCTTTGCAGATTCCTCCACGGTATGTGATAATCTTTACTTCCTTAACAGTACCATATCTTGCAAAGAAGTCCCGGATTTCATTTTCATCCACCTAAAGATTAAAACAAGTGAAGAGAGAAACCAGATTTTTAGCAGACTGGTAACCTGTCCAGGGTGTATCACACCTGACTCCACAGGCTCCTGACAAATCTCTTCGTTTTCATGTGATTTTCAATAGATTTATAAACAAAATTCTTAAGAAAATACCCAGAAAAGTCCTATTATTCCCAGGCCATCTGAGAGATGTAATCTCTCCAGCATGTCCCAGGTCTGTTCTGGGGTCTCCTCCTCCTTTCAAGTAGTGTCTCTACTGTGAGCTGCAGTGCCTGGCTATTGCCACATGTTCTAATTAATACGTTTTAAAAGAACCATGTAGTTTGTTTGTTTTTTCTTCTCGAAATGTGTGCGGTTAAAGAAAGCAAATTATTTTTCTTTAAATTTTTGCTCGATATGTTAAACCCCGCCCCAAAAAAGGATTATACACAATTCACCAAATTTAGAGTGGCATGTATGTATAATTTTAAGTGATTTAAATTTTAATTATTAATAATTTTTAATGTCATATTTTAGCTTATATTGGTAAATGGGCTCTAGTAAACAGGATTCACAAATTGTAACATATAAGAAAAAGAAATTACCTCTTTTACAAGCATCCTTAATAGTCTGCGTTTTTCTACCCTACTCTGTGTTCCACACTATAATCAATCGAGTCCTTTTTAGCCACTGAAAATACATTCGTATCACTGTTTTGTTGCTTTTCTTGCAATTTCTGCTGCCCTATGACCAGCTCTGTCTTGAAATTAACACTTCTAATATTAACTAGTATTAAGCTAAATAAGTAAAGGATATTCAAGAGTTCAAAAAACAACTGCTGCTTCTGCCCTATGAAAGGAGTATTCTGTGTGACTCAAAATGACTTTTTATCAGTAATGAGATATGTTAGCGTAAAGGTCAACAAGTCTTTTACAACAACTTAAAATACTGGCGTTTTTTGGCAAATGTCGGATAATACTTTCTGGCTTGACAGCTTCGGCATTACCTTCATGTCGATCCCGCCAACAAAGAGGGCATTAGGAGTCAATTTGCCCTCAGGTAAGATGTATCCATTTGACAACTTCAAAGAAGATAAGGTCTGGTTAGCGCTTCTGGGCTTGTTGATATCCTTAAAATTTAAAAAAGAAAGAAAACAACAAACAAGCCATTTCAATTCACAAGCTTATATTTCGGGAATATACCTATCTCTACAAGATCGCGAGTGTGCCTAACATGCGTTCGCTACTCGGAACTGCCACCATGTGATGGCTGCTGGCCCAACCACTAAAACCAATTTAAAAGTGCAGACTTATTTAAGTTACAAAACTTTACTGTAGATTTAGCATTAACTACCCTTGTAAAGATCATATAGTGTCTAAGCCTTATTTTTAATGCGATTTCCCGCAAAAAAAAAAAAAAATCAGCTTGTTCAGGCACTGATGCTAGCAGTAGTGCACCGAGGTCTTCGACATATAAATCTTTAAAAAAATAGAAACTACAAAATAATAAAACAGTATGAAAACACAAGTTTGTTTCGTAAGCCATGTAATTTATGTTAACATTACCTTTTTTCCTTTTTTTTAACAGTTATTGTTAAATGTGGCTTAAATGGGCTGTTAGCTAAAGCAAGTGCGCCTTTTTAACTTTAGCAGGCAAGGTCAAGCTATCAACTAGCTAGCTAAGAGAAAGTTAGCACAGTGATGACTGGTGAGCCGCCGTACCAATTAAGAAGTTAACAAGTACAATAACCTGCATCACTAAGACTGTTGTGCTACACTGTCGGGTGCAGAAATTTAACAGTGGAACTTACCATGTCTAAAACCTGACCAGACACACTGAAAGGTACGCCGTCGACCTTGTTCTGCCCGACAACAGTGACCTCCACCCGTGGTGAAACCACGCCCACCCAGTCCACGTGACTAACTAAAGCAGGACGTGAGTAATGTCATTATTTTCATAATTTTGTTAAGTTAAATAGCATGGAATAATGAAATAGCTGCAAATTAAAATCTCTCAATCGTATGTAAACTTATATGAAAAGTTTTGATGACTCACAATTTGACTCGGTGCTGTGTTTTACATATGCAACAGAATTTATGTGAGATATAAGATAAGATAAGATAAGATAGAACTTTATTAATCCCTCGGGTGGGTTCCTCTGGGAAATTCGACTTCCAAAAAAAAGCACAGCAACGACCAAAGTTACAGTTACAGAACTGTTATATATACACACACACACACACACACACACACACACACACATATATATAAATACAGAGACAAATATAAATAAAATATACAAAGGGGATAAATAGAATAAATAGGAATAAAAAATAAAAATACAAGTGAATTGCACATTTCAAGTATTGAGTCTATTGCACTGTTGACTATTTACAAAAAGTATTGCACAAGGTATTGTACAGTGAGGTGCAGAGGCACTACAGCTTAGTTGTTCCCCCCTCCTTTGTCCTCCTTTGTCCTCCTTTGTATATATATATATATATAGTATTTTGTATTTTGCATGCACTATATGTATTCATCGTTTTATATCAATGTTAATGCTATATCAGAAGTATATTTGATGTGTGGTATATTCTATCATAAGACATTTTGTTCGGATACCGTCCCGAATGAGATCAACGGTGTTTCAGTTTATGGTACATGATGATTATTCTTGATTTAAAGCCTTGACAGAGCAAACGGTAGCCTGAGGTAGAGTGTGTGCAGATATGTGCAATATGTGAGTGGCGGATTAATACGTGCTACAACCGCAGCATTTCCAAGCTACAGGTTACAACAGCTGGACTTTTAAATTGAAAATCTAACCTGGCGCTGCTCAAAAATCTGCCAGTGTTGCCAATTTAGCGACTTTGTCGCTATATTTAGCGAGTTTTCAGACCTCCTTAGCGACTTTTTTTTTTTCTAAAAAGCGACTAGCGACAAATCTGGCGACTTTTTCTGGTGTTGTCGGAGACTTATTTATGACGACTTTTTGCTGTGAAAACGCGTATCGCTCTCAACAAGCAGCGGGTGCTGCCGTGGGCATCTCGCCCGTGCCAGAGTGTTCACAGGTGGAGGATAGTCCTCCCTAGGGTTGCCAACCGTCCCTTAAAATACGGAATCGTCCCGTATTTCGAAACAAAAGTACACGTCCCGTATTGAGCTAATAAGGGACGCACTTTGTCCCGTAATACAGTGAGAACCAAAAGTAGTCTATAAATGTTTATGGAATTAACGCTTTGTTTGAAAACATAATTCCCAGCCCCTCTCCTGCTTTGTGACCAATGAGCTGACAGCACACTTATGACAATTCGAGTATGACAATTCAGATTACCGCTCATCTCATTGGTCGAGGAAAGGTCGCTTTCGAGAAAATACCGGAAGACAACAGGTGACCACAACAAGAAGCATGGCCAACAGGGAAACAAACGCCGACACTGCGGTGCAAGTCTCGGACGACAGTACACCTAAAGCTGGGCAGACACTGTGCGATTTTTTCAGTCACGTTATTCAGCTCCTGCTCAAACTGCACGATTGACTCACAGGGGTTAGAAGTTCATAGGTCACGATGTACTCTCACACTGTACCGCCCGATGCTCTGATGCGACCTGAGTGCTCACACTGTGCCGCTGTTGTGCCAAAGTAGTTACCCCCGCCATAAAATGAAGGTTATAACAGAAAATCTGTCGCTCTCTCTCTCTGTCTTTCACTCACACAGACACACCACTACCATCAACTTTGCTAAATTGCTAATGAAAAACATTGATCAGGCAGCTGTGATTAAGCAGCAGTGTAAATCCAACTATTTTCACGGTTGTTGTGGTCGTGATAATTTTGTGAGGCCACATCGAAAAGGCTCGGATGAGCTTTCCAAAGTTCTACAAGTTGTGCCTCCATCGCTTGTGTCCAGATCACACGCTGCACTGCCGTGCTGCTCCGTCTTTTTCACCGACGTTTACGTGTTTGCGCGCGAGCAGCTGCGGTGACACCCTCACGAGCGATTGATGATCGGGAACTGGTCGTGAGGTGTTAATCACTTCTCGTTACCCAACGTATACTACATGACGCACGATGAAGGCCAAAATCGGTCCGATCACTCAAAAATCGGCTCAAAATGGGCCTAAAACCGCACAGTGTAAGCCCAGCATTAGAGCAGCAATGTTTGTTTCCCTCAGAGAAAGGGAAGAATGGGAAAAGGAAAACACCTGGCTGGAAAAAGTTAATATGGGCATGTGCAGTAAATATCAGCGCTATGTGGCCAGAAGTGTGATAATATAATTTATTTTGTGTAATAAACAACTGCAAGGATAGATGATTACAACAAATAGATGACTAATACATAAAAGTAATACATAGGTGAATAATGATGATGAGTTATGATGCGTAATCATGGGAACAAGTGGGTTTACAAACAGGAGCAGCTGATTAGCATTAGAAAAGCTGAAATAATACCTCAACTGAAGCCAATTGTACTAAATGCACTAAATAGAATAGAATAGAATTCAACTTTATTGTCATTGCACATGCACAGGTACAGGGCAACGAAATGCAGTTTGCATCCATCCAGAAGTGCTTTAGTGATATAGATATATTACAATATATATTAGCAATAATATAGATATGTGAGTATATTACAGAAATGGGTCTATTATGGTATGTTATAATGTACACGGTATGAAGTATGTTGTGAATATTCTATAACTATAAGTATGTACAGGCTGTAGTGAGTACAAGCTATGTACAGGATATGAACAGGATATAAATATGAAAAACTATACAGAATATGAAATGAAATAAATAACTTTACAGAATCTGGGATATACAGCTATACAGAAATGGGAACTATGCAAGTTGTAAACAGTTGTAGGATTAAAGATTATCGAATGTACAGAATGATTATTTACACAGAGCTATACAGTAGTGCAGTTAAGATAAGTGAGGGTGTAGATAGTTTCTACAGAGGCTATATAAAGTGCTAGTGGTTGTGAGTGGTGGTTCACTCCATGTTATTATTGTGTTTGAGGGTACAGTTGTCCATTGTGGGTGTGTGTATGTTCAGTCCATGAGTTTAACGTGGGTCACATGTCAGGAGGCAGAGTTCAGGAGTCTGACAGCTGTGGGGAAGAAGCTGTTCCGGTACCTGGTGGTCTTAGTCCGGAGGCTCCTGTGGCGCCTCCCAGAGGGCAGGAGGGTGAAGAGTCCATGTGATGGGTGACTGGGGTCTTTGATGATTTTCCCAGCCCTTTTCAGACACCGCTTCCTGTAGATGTCTTTTATGGCAGGAAGTGGTGCTCCGGCGATGCGCTGGGCAGTTTTCACGACCCTCTGCAACGCCTTCCGGTCCGAGGCAGAGCAGTTCCCGTACCAGACTGTTATACAGTTGGTCAGGATGCTCTCGATGGTGCAGCGATAGAAGTTCACCAGGATGTCTGAGGACAGGTGGTTCTTCCTCAGAGTCCTCAAGAAGAAGAGGCGCTGGTGAGCCTTCTTGACCAGCTTGGCACTGTTACAAGAATATTTTTCTTTCTATTGTTTTCTATTATTTTAAGTTAAGCAGGACAGAGTTCTTTTAAAGAAAGATTTACTTATATTCTCAAAAGTTAAGCATGACAGGCTTCTGTTTAAGAAAGAGACCTGTTTTATTGTGTTAATGTTGTCATTTTGAGCTAAAAATAAATAGCTAAATGATCATTTGTTTCACATGTGTTGATATCACAAAGAATAGAATATGCATCTACTTAAATCAACTTCAAGTCAAATGGTTAAAAAAATAATTTCACACACAAAAAAAGAGCTAGAAAATTCACCACACTGGGAAGGGTGAAGACAACTGGGTCGCCCGGTCCTGGCCACGAGGTGTCCCTTATTTATTTTTCAGGGAGTTGGCAACCCTAGTCCTCCCCCAGCTGCAGGAGTTGTTCACACCTATGCGTCCAAACTGCAAATGAATCGCGCATGAGCGAAGCCGCTGCTCCCGCCCTGACCGTTCAATTCTTCTTTTACTGTTATGTTGTTTTGTGGTGCCTATTTCGGGCACTTTTGCCGGTTTTCTGAGAAACCATCCTACTCTGACAAAACGTCCTACCCGTATTATAATTTGACAGTGACTTGCTACTAAACCTAACCCTACCCATAACCTTAAGAAGTATTCCGGATGGGTGAAAGAAAAAGAAGTTAATTCGGCGTTGGTGTAGTGCGCATGCTCCGCGTCTGCGCAGAAACATTGGGCAGGATGTTTTTTCAGGTAGGATGGATTCCCAGAACACCTGTCCAAGCCCGGATAAAGGAGCAGGGTTGGAATTGTGACATTAAAAAAAACAATAATTGCCAAAAGAAAATTAATTTGTAGTTCTAAATACATTCTACATGCATTTAGGACGTTTTCACTGACTTTATGTGACCAATTATGCAAATTAGGCGATGACGTCATTTAGCGACTTTTAGGACAGCCAATAGCGATTTTCCTTACTGAGGAGTTGGCATCACTGAATCCTGCTAGCATAACATTACAAAGACCGAAACGAGGTAACTGACAGCACACCTGCATTTTTCCGGCTTTAGTCTTTAAATCTGACAAGATGTGAATGTGAATTTATATCATTTTTGCTTCTATAGTCACAAGTTCCCATGCTTTTATTTTCCTTTGTAACAGAAAAGCTGAACAAAATGGAAAGGCTGAAAAAAGTAAAAAAAATAAAACTAAAAAATTACTCTGCCACGGGTCGCTGAACTCTACTTGGTTTATAGGGGAGAGAGAAATTGGGTTAAAATATAGGCTTGTCAATGTCCACAGAATATACGTGATGGTTAATGGATAAATTTAACGTTGGCTTCCAGTTTATAAACGTTTGGAAGGGAAAACTTTGTCGTGTTGGTTCCAGCAACAAACAAAAGGCTCTGGCCTCTAACTGCATCAGTTCCTTCTTTCTTGCCTATGCATTTATCCTTCTTTAATTTACAGCATGTTTGTAATATTTCTTTTATCAGTTAATCCTAATTGAAAAATAAGCACTGACAGATCAAAACAATTGGTTTATGCAGAATGCAAATTACGGTAATAAAGCTTTAAGTGTGTGTTTAAGTGTCTTTGTGTTCCAACCAATGCTTCCTCTAAGCTGCGTGCGTGCGCAATTGCGCACTGCTGGCACGGTCTCTGCGCACAGAAAATCTGCGTTGTGCACAAAAAAAAAAAATCTAACCTGAATTGAAATTAAAAAAGCTAAAGCTAAAGGCTAGGCCTGAAACTCTGATTGTGGGTGACTCTGCCGTAAAGGATGTACAAAGGATGTGCGGTAAGAACACTAAAGTCCTCTGCTTTCCTAACGATATGGTCAACAACCTGAAGGAGAGAATTCTTCAAATTGCAGATGAATATCCAACTGTGACAAACATTGTTCTGCATACAGGGTCAAACGATGTGCCCAAACAACAGTCGGAGGTTCTGAAACGGGACTTTACTGGATTATTAAATACTGTAAACTCTCTGAATGCAGCTGTATTCATCAGTGGACCTGTACCGCCGGTCAGAGGAGGAGACGAGAGATTCAGCAGGTTGTTTACACTGAATAAATGGCTTATATCAGCATGTGCTGACCACTCAGTGCACTTTATCGACAACTTTAATATTTTTTGGGAACGCAGGCATCTGTTCAAAGCAAATGGATTTAATTTTAACAAGTCAGGGGTGAAACTGTTCACCTCCAACTTGTTTTATTCCATACGTCATCCATCCGTGCTTGGTGCCAAGGCTGAGATAAACGAGGAGTTATCTCATAAAGAGGAACAAACAGTACTCCAAGAACAGACAAAGCCCAGCAGAAACCTTGAGGAGGAGCTCCATTTGCCCCCACCTGGGAAGAGCCTCAGAAAGGAGAGACATCCATGGCATCTGAGGAAGAGCCTCAGAAAGGAGAGACATCTAAGGCAAGAAGAGGGGTCCCTATTTGCCTCCAACTCTCTCAACAACACCAACGACCAGGACAAGGGACCACGACCTTCCCCAGGACAATCTTGACAAGACACAAATGAACAACTACAGGCCGATCTCAAATCTCCCGTTTTTAAGTAAGATCATTGAAAAAGCAGTTTCTCAACAGCTCAGTTACTTCTTAAAACAGAATAATTGCTACGATGCCTTCCAGTCAGGTTTTAGACAGAACCACAGCACTGAAACCGCTCTGACCAAAGTGTTTAATGACATATGTCTGAATACAGACAGTGGAAAAATGTCAGTCCTAGTTTTACTGGATCTCAGTGCAGCATTTGATACAGTTGACCACAACATATTACTCAAACGACTGGAGAACTGGACAGGTCTTTCAGGAACTGTACTAAACTGGTTCAAAACATACGTAGAAAACAGGAAATACTTTGTATCAATAGGTAACTTCACATCTGAGCAGACAAGTATCACATGTGGAGTTCCCCAAGGTTCCATCTTGGGACCCCTTCTGTTTAACATCTACATGCTCCCACTGGCACAGATTATAAACAACAACAAAATAAACTATCACAGCTATGCAGATGACACACAAATATATATCACAATGTCACCAGGAGACCGAGGCCCTGTACAGGCTCTTGGTAAATGCATTGAGGAAATCAATGACTGGTTGTGCCACAATTTTCTCCAGCTAAACAAAAACAAAACTGAGGTAATAGTCTTTGGCGCCAAAGAAAAACGATTACAGGTCACCAGAGAACTTCAATCTATACATCTAAAAACCACAAACCAGGCGAGAAATTTGGGTGTAGTGATGGATGCAGACCTAAACTTAGAAAAACACATTAAGACAATAACAAAGTCAGCTTACTATCACCTCAAGAATATATCAAGGATAAAAGATCTGATGTCTCAACAGGACCTGGAAAAACTAGTCCATGCATTCATCTTTAGTAGGCTTGATTACTGTAACAGCATCTTTACAGGTCTACCTAAAAAATCAGTCAGACAACTACAGCTCATTCAGAACTCTGCTGCTCGAGTCCTCACTAAGACCAAAAAAGTGGACCACATCAGTCCAGCTCTGAGGTCCTTACACTGGCTGCCTGTCCGTCAGAGGATAGACTTTAAAGTTCTGATGCTGGCCTATAAAGCTCTGAATGGTTTAGGACCAAAATACATCAATGACCTCCTGACCCAGTATGAACCATCCAGATCCCTCAGGTCATCTGGATCCGGTCTTTTATCAGTTCCCAGAGTCAGAACCAGACACGGAGAAGCTGCATTCAGCTTTTATGCTCCTTATATCTGGAACAAACTCCCAGAAAGCCTCAGATCAGCTGAAACACTCAGTTTATTTAAATCCAGGTTGAAGACTCACCTGTTCTCAGCTGCATTTGAATAAAGCACCAAATCCACACTTTAAGCTTAAATTTCAAAAATTACATTTAACTACTGATTTTATCTACTGTTCTGATTTTATCTGTTTTGATTTTATATACTGTTGTTTGTTTGTTTGTTTGTTTGTTAATTAGTTAGTTAGTTTATTTGCTTGTTTTATTCAATTTTAAATCATGCTTTTTATTTGTTCTTGTTTCTAATGTCTCTGTAAAGCACTTTGAATCACCTTGTTGTTGAATTGTGCTATACAAATAAACTTGCCTTGCCTTGCCTTGCCTAAAATAAATACGTTAACAATTCTGTTTTGCAATGTTAGTCAGTAAGTGACTGGCTGCTCCTGTATGGGATGCCACCTTATCCCATAGCCCAGCTAATAATGCGATTCACATTCGTATATACGCAGCTAATCAACGTCGTTGACAGGCTATAGCTGTGTCCCAATTCAGGGTCTGCACGCTTGAAGTACGCGCACTACGCGTACTATGTACGGTGCGTACTATAAGTACGAGAAGTACGGAAGTGAGAGGCTTGTGAAATGGGACGGACTAGCCTTCGTTGGGCTGTTCAGGTTGCCTAGCAACCATGATACTAACCGCATTGTTTGACATAAATGAAGGAGAAACAATGTTTTGTTGGTCATTCGTTTTTGTCATGACATCATTTTGATTAGTTGAGTATCTGAGGCTGAGACCACGGGACTGTAAAACATGATAGTTGGGCGTCATTTCTGTACTAAACAGTCATTTCAAGATTAGTTACTAAATAACAATTAGCTAATGTTGGTCATGAGACTAAAATCATCTCACTGTGGTAATGTAAATATAATATGTATTGTCAGATTATTATGATATAGATAGATAGATAGATAGATAGATAGATAGATAGATAGATAGATAGATAGATAGATAGATATTACATCACTGAGCTTGAACTCTGGGTCAAAGATTCAAGTTGCAGTTATTTATATTTCCTATCACCTTAAATCTTCACTCAAAGACAAGTATCTTTGACAGTGTATATATAGATTTATTATACATATGAGACAAGTATTGTTCGTTTAATATGTTGGCATTATTACATTTGGCTCAATGCTTACATATATGTGTAAAAAGGAAAATGTACGAGCTGTGAAAACTGTTTCTGATAGAATGAAGAGTAGACTGATATATTAAATATTCCTTTATTGGGTGAGAAAATCAGACCATGTCATAACTGCTTAAAGTCATACAGAATAGATATCAGAGCCTTAAACAGGCTGACTTCTGCTAAATGGGTCAAACTGGGCAGAAAGTCTACAAACACATAACATCCTTATAGAATATGATGTAACACTATAGATCAACTTACCTCAGAATATATAAAGCATATAAACAATTACAGCAATATGATGCAACAAACACAGCAGTGCTACTAATCCAAAATACTCAAAGCTTCATAGAACTGAAACAAACATTTATTTTTAGCTCCATTCTGCTGCTGATACATATTGAACTGAATATCAAACTTGTTTCTGCCTTTCATAGTGTTTCACTTGAAGGCCCTGAGTACTTTCTCCCACACTGAAAACACTGGAATGATAAAATTATTTGAACATTACCTAATGAGACTGATTTAGGACAGACAATTAGTTCTTTTAAACTTTGCTAGCAGTCCTTCACAAACAGGGAACAGTCTGTCTATTCTCTCCATCTGTCAGCTGCTGCTGGCTCTTCCTCTTCTTCCTCACACACTGCTGAGTTTGTCCTGGTGGATCATCAGGGGTGCAAAGCCTCACAGATGATGTGCAGCAGTGGGTCCCTCAGTCTGTCCTCACTCTGGACACTTGCAGTTGTCACACATGGAAATCAAATGTGTGATAAGCTGCAGGATTCAAACACAAGTGTAACTTCTAAATACATGTTCATACTTTTATTACACAATCAGAGAGAAAGAAAAAGAGAGAGATTGCAGGACAGACAGGTGACAGTCTCAGGTGTACACTGTTACAAAACAGCACAAGAGAAGGAGGATTTAGTGTTTGTGTTATTACGAGTGCTAAACAAGAAGAGTTTCCAGATGGTACAGTGGACACATGTGTGACTCCTGTGATTTCAGCTTAACGAGTGAACCGTCAGCTCGTTCAAACACACGTTAAAGTCCGTTTGGCTCGACACCACCGAACAGAGGCAGCGATATAACAAAGCTAACATTAACAGTGCAGTGAATCCTGCTTGTGCCGTGATATTCAGGACTGCAAACTGAGCAGCATCACTGACTTTCAGCTTGTTGTGTTTGTGGATATATGACTGACTTTAATTATCCACAGAATCATCAGATTCTCTGTAAGATTAAGGTCGACTATTGAACGGCGTATATTTTGAAGTAAAGGCTTTAAAACCAAGTTAGTACAAACATCACTAATGTCACATAACTTTCCCGACATGTGGCCAACAGTAATGATTTAATGTTCTTCGTTATTAAACATTCGCACATAAATAAGTGACATCATATTCAGTACTTACTTTTGACAGTTCACTCTTCGGACGCTGCCGTCTGCCGTATTTTGTGGCAAAATTATCCACACCCACCGCCGCACTATGTATTGTGGGATATATGGGACCGCGAAGCGTGCACCGGACCACGCTTGATATTTGGGGAAATCGACGGCGCATTTGGAGTATGCATTTGAAGTACACTTTGAATTGGGACAGCCGTCGTCGCGTGGCGGTGACGTAATCGCACTCAAGTACTTCAAGCGTGCGGTCTCTTAATTGGGACACAGCGACCTTATGTTTTTTAGCTAGCAAAGCCGCATGGCTGATGTGGAGTGAAGCCACGTTAATGACAATGTGTACAACCATTGGAGATGTGAGCAGGAGAGACGGAACAATTGACGGAAAAAGTGTGGACTTTATACCAGTTTTTAAATTGTGTTGATAGGCCATTTAAAACCAGAGTTATGATAAAAATATCTGCAATGTTTAGTTTTCTTCCTGAAGACTATCCTTGTTTATATTTACTGTGGGAAGAAATGGTAAAAACAGCGTTTTATAAGGAAAACGCTCGAAAGCACTCTCCGCCTGTGAGCAAAAACAAAACCAAAAAAACCCCCACCCTTTCCTATTGGTCGAAAAATGTACCACGTCGACCAATCAAAAAATGATATGGCAACATGGCATTTAGTTGTTTAGGAAGGGGGAAAGTTTTAGGAGTGATGGCGGTGTTTTGAGATGTGAGAGATTTGTGACGTTTAGCACAAATCTTGTGTAGTTAGTGTGTAGTGTAGTCAATAGTTTTGTTGTGTGTGTCAGAACAACGAGGTGACTGCTGAATGTTACAGGTGTTACAGGAGTGATACATCTCCTGTTGTCAGGCCTGCAGGTATCAGGCTGTTGTTGTCCTTTATCTCATAGTGGACAGAAATTGTTTTTTGGAGTGGCACAAATGATTTGTGTGGCATCAAATTTGATGCAGAACAGCTGATTGTTCTGTAAATAGTTTGAAATGTTTATTTTTTAAAAAAAACAAAACACCTTGGCTGCATTTTTAGGTAAACAGCTGCAAGAAACTTTGTTGTTTGCAAAACTCAGTTACTTTTTTTGAAGAACTATATAATTAATTGCCCAACATTGATCATTATTTACTGTATTTTGCAGACAGAGTTACAGGACTCTTTCCCAGACCACCATACTCATAAAAGTCAAAGCTTTATACAAAGAAAAAAAAAGAAAAAAGAAGAAAGTTGTGTTTTCAAAATTGGGGTTCAAGTTATTTTTACTTCCAATAGTGTTAACATACTACACAGGTCATGAACAATTTTTTTAAAAATTTTCATTGTAAGTGGGATAAAGCAGTTAATTAAAAGTAGTCTAACATAAATGTAAATGCTGTAATTTGATTATTTTAATAAACCATGTAACTTGGATGGATTTGATGCTGGCGTGACCACAGTGCACACGTCTGATGTCGCTCACAGTGGTCCAAGGGACCGCTCGGGGAGTTTGCGTGTTCGCTCAGACACGTGAAAAATTAGAGGGAACATTGCATGTACAATAACAATAAAAGGCTACTCTATTCTGTTTAAGGGAACCCTCCTGTACATACAGTCAGAGGTGTTTATTTGAGATGACAAAATTATCTCCATCTGCTCTTGATGACATCATGAAGAGCCATGAGTTGGGAGCAAAGAAACTGTTTGACACTGAGCATTTAGAGCAGTCTGATGTCTGCTGTTGCTCACAGTGGTACACGGGACCGCTCAGGGAGTTTGTGTGTTTGCTCAGACACATGAAAAATTAGAGGGAACATTGGTTCCAACCCTCACTGTTTTCATCCGATTTACAGATGGATGACGACTCCATTTTTAATACAAGTCAGAAGAGAGAAGGCAAGATTCTGTTCCCCCACCTTTGCCCTTGAGCTGTAACAGCGAACCCTCCGAACTCAATCAAATACGAATAATGTTTACGGTGCCGCATATGAACTAGTGCTTTAGAAAAGTCAGTTAAGTAATTGTCTGGAGTTAGAAGCAAAAATCCTTGTGCCACCTTTTAACCTTTTATTTGAACTCAGATCGTCTTAAGGCACAGCGAATACCAAACCATTCTCCAGATCAAATCATGGACGCTGGCAGTTCCATTTAAAGAGCAGCGTCACTACCGAACCCCCAGTGAGTCCATTGGAAACAACTACAGGCCCTGGGCTAAGGATCTGAAAATTAATCAGCTCCAGCGCAGACGACACACTCTCCATCAATCCTTGGCAAAACCAGCGGGGTCTTGTATCCTTTTGAGCTTGTCTCGCTGTGGGATTAAAAAGGGAAGGCTTTGTAAAGCGATGTGAGACTGCAGTATTCTTTGATTTGCTATCTGATAATTTAGTACTTCTTAAGACTTGCCTGAGAAACTTCACTTCAGCATATATTTTTGATCTTAATGAGGCTTTTAGCACTAACACCACCTGGAAAGAGAAAAGCAATAACCCCAAGGAGCAGGTAATTATACATTTAAGCAAACAAATGACATCAGTAACTTAACTTTAAGGTGTTCTTCTTCTTAAAACACTTGATCTAATTCACTCACCCTTTCATAGGGATGCATCTCCTCATCTATCATTTCAGGTCCAGGTCTAGAAGCTTGCCCAGACCCAGCAGGCGACCTATGAGTCCTGAAGAGCAGCTGGACACAATGCTTGAGCAAGAGAAGATGATCAGGGCCACTCAGGCAGAACCTAATGACACAGACCTGGAAGCAAGTATCACTTAATTTAGTGTGTAATTAGTCAGACGCTGATTTAAACCCCTTTTTTTAAACACATGTATGACCTTGACTTTGCTGTCACAGAGGTAAATATACTACATCAACACTGTTCCCAGCTCAGTGTTGGCCCCCCAGCCCTGCCAGCAGATGATCAACATCGTGCAGCTGCTGTCTCCCAACACTAAGGATAGTAAACCCCTCCAGAGTTGAGTGCTGCCATGGAAGAGGAAGTCAAAAGAGATTATTACTTCAGCTTGAAAAGCGTAGGTACTAAACAGTGATAGTAATCCTTGGTGATTGCACACATCTCCACTGTTAGCATTTGTTCTATAATTAAACAGACAAAAACTAATGATTCTTTCATGATCATTTGACCAGTGAACTACATTCTCATGGACCCATTTGAACGTCATCGATTATCCATATGCAGTGTCCCTCAGCTTTTTCCCCAGGAGGTTTTTTCGTGCAGTGTCCAGGGCAACCAGCTACAGGGATGTTAAGTTGTGGCAAAGACAGCATCTCTTTGCTGTCACTCATATTATGCTCCTACTGCAGGAGGTGTGGCTAAGCAGGTAATGTGTTCTTCCTGTTCACTTAGATTATGCTGTTTTACTTGCAGTGCATGGGATATTTTCAGTGAAGTATTTCACTTGTAAATTGTCATACTGAGCGCACAGGAAACAACCTCATGCCTCCCCCACAGCTAATTCAGCTCAGTTTCTAAGATGTAAAGCTAAAATGTTATGCCAGATACAAAGAGAAACAGCATGAGTATTGTGGTGTGAAGCTGAATTTCTGTACTAGGTTGTATTAATTAACTGACTGAACCAATTAAAAGTGTAACTTTTAAAGTGTGAAATGCAAGTCATTATCTTTGATCTCCTTTCAGCTTTTCTTCCTTGAGGTTTATCAAGCTGGAGGACCTTTTTCTCCTCCAACCTCCCCCTCCTACCATCTGAGTTTGAAGTTTGTCCAGAGACAGTGCCAAAGTACAAGAGACGAACTGATTCAAAAGTGAGTATTGCCAATTTAACAGACTGCCTCAAAACAGGCAGCCTGTCACTGAAACTTGTATGCTAATGTCCACACTTAATAACTGTAGTGTAGCTTTACGCTGGCATAGAGCTGCAGTATGTGCCCAGGCAAATCCAATTGTAGGTGCTGGCTCATGTTTCAACCCTGTCCACTCTGTAAGGCCCATGTCAGACTCCTTTTCAGGGATCGCTTACAGTGCCACCTTTTGGGATTCCATCAATACCTTTGTATGTCTGTTGTATTTCAGGTTAGACCATTTAGCAGTCCTCTGGGATTTCTATCTAGAACACTGAAATATAAGCCATTGTAATCTGTAGAAATTAGCATGTGTATGTTAATTCCTGTATGCATAACTCCTACCTGCATGGTTACCTTACCTTTAAATAATGTGCTCAAAGGAAGAATGTTATCAATAATGTATTTTGCACATGTGTTCCTCAAAACACCAATAATGACTGACACAAATAAACAAGTCAGTGGCTTTTACTACATGTGGACTTAGGTTAGACAAAGCATACACTTCCACTCTGTTCTGTGTATTGATGAGCTGTGCCTTTTCCATGTCCAGGCATTCAGAATGGAACCAGCGGTTACAGTTATCACACTGAATCTGTGAACAACAAATACATGAGTTTTCATAAAGACATAAAGTAAATAAGTACATAAATAAAATAATTTGAATCAGAAGCAAATATGTCATCCTAGACAACAAAACTATTTTTAAAACATTGTACCCAGTCAGTGATGGAGGGTCCTGGATTGGGTGGTTTCACTGTTGCACACATAACACAGTTGTCACTGTTGAATACTAATACATGGAAAAATATACATATATGTTAGTGTTCAGCAGTTTGACACGAATAAATAAATGAAACTTAAAGATGTTACACACCTGAGGCCTCAAGTATTGTCTGTGGCAATGTCCTTTGTGCCTGGCCATCTCTTTTTTAGTTGTCAAAATGTAATTTCAGGTTTCTTTGGGAATGCGTCCATTACAAACAAACAAACAAAAATAGAATTAAAGTGAAAATATCAGTACAGCAGGTACAGTTTCTGTTGCATGATAAAAGTTACACACAAAATGATCCTTCTCTTCTTTTTCATGAATCAGACAGACACATGAATGAATCTCAACATGTTTTTGAAGCTGTGTGAGAATGCCCTGTGATCTATATTATGTTACATGAAGTTAAAATACATATGTTCTTTTAAATCTACAAATTGTGCTAATGTCTTTCTCCTTAAGCATTGTAAGGGTATTTTTATTTTTGGAAATTGCTTGTGTCTAGTTTGGAAATACTTGTTTAAATAACTGATAACCATGGATTTTATTACCCTTTCATCTCCAACCATATGTTCAAATATAGAAACAGATGTCCTCCATAAACAGGTGAATGCCCTATTCAGATACTAATCCTTTGTAATTCATGTAAGATGACTGTTTTCTAACAATTCTTTATTCATCTTTAGTGCAGTTTATTAAGCTACAAATTAAAAAAAAAATTATGTTAGAGGGCAGTCTGTGTCACGCAGTTCGAAAGCACCTTTAGATAAAGGCCCTTGGTCCTGCCACTTTTCTAATGACATCACAGAATACCTAATATTTTGTTATAATAATAAAGACGTAAATAATGCATAATTACCAGAATCTTTGGGCTACCCGGTCAGACTCTTCCTGCTCCAAAGACTTTCTTGAAGGATCGACCAAATACAGAGAGCTGTCATTGTACTGTGATAGATCTAGTTTTTAAAATTACATAAATTATGAACACTGTTAATGGAAAAAAAAAATTAGTGTAACAAAAATGTTGCTAGTACTAACCAGACTTCCGGTGTATATTTCCAATGTGTACAAATGATACAATGGCTTTGTAGTTGTCAAAGTTCACCTGTGACACATTAGAAATTCATAACAAATCTGCAGAAATACTTTTTCCATTTATTTAAAGACATTACAAAATTTCCAAAATCAGAAATCTCTAATATATGAAATAAAAATTTACCTTGGACAAACTTTGTCTCCTGATGATTTCTATCGCTCCAAAGATCACAAAATAAAAAGCAGGTATGGAGGAGATCAAAACTCCAGACATCCAGAGGCCCCCAGGACACAAGAGACCAAGGAAGACCAACAGAGGGGCAGCCACGCCACTGTCCCAGAAAGAGCTGAGGAGAGTCCCAGATGAGGGCTCACTCAGCAGCCGCGGAGCAGAAGCCAGGGGGACTTGCAGTGACGTGCCCGTGAGCTCCGCTAGCAGCCAGCTGTGCCTGAGTGACCGAGCCCCAGGCCGAGAGGCCGGGGGCACCCCACCTCCGAAGTGGCCCGAGCGAGCCCCAGGCTCCAGGCCCCGATAAGCGGCCGCCAAGGAGTGAGCCGGTGTGTACCTGGACGCCCATCCCCGGACACAAAGAACCACCAACGCACCGATGTCTGAGGGAGTCCGCCACTGGCAGGGGAAGTGGTGGTAGGGGGAGATAGGCCTCCAAACCTTGGAGGGCCTGAGATGTCCCCAGAGAGGTGGCGCCTGACACCCAACCTGACATATAGACACAGACATACAGGCACACACAGATACAAACATCCATTCCCACCCTCATGCTCTCATATGCACTTACTCCACACTCAACCAACGTGGAGACAGACATAAAGAGACGCTGTACACACGATCACACTCCCCAAGCGTACTCTACAAACCGGGTCTAGGTACCCTTGCCCCTGGAGGGGGAACTGCACCCAGACCCAGGTGGTGTTACCCTTTTCCCTGCGGTGGGGAGAGGCAGACCGCCCCGACTCCGCAGCAGCAGGGAGGCCCCACACTCCAGACCGCAGTCGGACGGCCAACTCCTCCTCCTAGCCCCCCCGCTCCAGCAGGTCGCAGAGAATGTGGGTGAGAGAAGACTCCAAACCTCCCTCCACCCGCTCATTGTAGTGTTGATGCATGTGTGTTCTAAGGTGCATTTAAAACCCAGGAGGGCATGGAGCTACCTGCCAGAGAGCAGCAGGTAAGCGCATGGTCCCTCCTGCTAGCCCTCAATGTCTAAGTGTATTTAACCTTGAGAGGTGGGCAACGACGCCAGGGGTGGGGTGTATACCCTGATGGTACTTTGGATTCCGTGTATCGTGCCCACCCCCAAGATCCTATATGTATGTGTAATGAGAGTGTGAATAATGTGAATGTCTAAGTTGTGGGATAAAATTGAGGCAGAGGCAGCCAGAAGGGGACGGGGGGGGGGTAGCCTCCTCTGCACCCTGGTGACATACCCCTACTCCAAGGTCCTGCATGTGTGGGTGGTTGTGGTGGAGCAGGAAGAGGGAGGCAGCTGGAGATGGGGAGGGAAGGAAGGGAGGGGCAGGTGACCCCTCCCTGGGGCCAGCTCCCCCGCTGACCCCAGTAGGCACCCCCATACTCCGCGACCCGCCAGGGAAAGGGGGCCCAGGCCCATCCAGACCGGGGCCCAGTGCAGCAGCGCCTCCCGGCCCCACAGAGCCCGGGACAGTCCACCCAACCCCACCACAGAGAAAACTGCACCCACCCCACCATCCACTCATCTTCCAGACTACATAAGACAATAAACACCCAGGCTGAGATCTTCCTCCACCTCTCCTGTATCTCCCCCTCCTGCAGAGGGAGCTCCTGAGGAGAGGAAAGCTCCTGCAAGATGTGACAATCTCCCCCACCAGTTGAAGAGCCCCCCAGGTGGCTCGATGCACCGGCGGCACCCTCCTCCTAGGGCTGGGCCCCCATGCACCCACCCGCCCACAACCCCGGCAACACACCAACCAGGACCCAAGCCCCCGAGGCCCGGCCCGGGCCCCAGCCCAGAGACGGAGCGCCCCCAGAACCTCACGCCCATCCCGGACCCACCCAGGGGAAGCCAGGCTACCAGGTCAGTAACCCACGTCCATCAGCACAGACCCTCCCCTAGCCCCGCTGCACGCAGCCGCGAGGAAACAGTCACCTGAGAGCCAACAGAGCCCCCAACCGGGCATGACCGCTACCCCGGGTTGAGCCCCCCAAGGAAGATGCCTCCGGGGAACCCCCCGACGCCCTAAGCCTGTCCCTACCCCCACACCAATCACAACAGTGAAGGCGGGACCAAACTATGACCTCCCACCCCCACTAGGTGATGGAGCTGATCAAAGGAGCCCAGAGCAATTGATCTGATGTGGTGGCAGAGGCTGTATCAAGACTAATGTAATCTAATAGATAATTTCTATATTGGTTAGAATTAAGATTATTTTTATTTTTCCTGTTCATGAGGACTGTTTTCTTGGCTATGCATAGGGCAGTGAAAACCATATGGGCGATATTCTTTTCTGAAGTGACATTATCTAAGCTGCCCAACAAACACACTAAGGGGGAAGTTGGAATGTTACATTTCAGACACTTCGATAAGTCTTCACATATCTCGCGCCAAAACTTCTGAACTGGTGGACAGAACCAAAGAGCGTGGATATAATTGTCCGGTGAATTGGTTTGGCAGTGTGAGCAGTTGTTGGTAGACGTAAAGCCCATCTTGAACATCCGATGACCTGTATAGTGCACTCTATGTAATATTTTGTATTGAATTAATTGAAGATTTTGTTTTGTTTTTAATACTAGGAGTACATACATCTCCTACAAGCCAGCTGTGTGGTCTAAGGGACAGGAGCTCACTGTGACATATGATGAAGTCGTTACCTCTAATTTGAGACAGGACCACAAAGACAACTTCTGTTTCATGGTGTTTCCACAAATATGTGAGCTGTGAGTCAACAACAGAATAGTAATTTGTTATGAGTTCAAAAACTCATTCTTCTGAGAACATTCATTGTACCGTAATAGATTACAATGGTTTTAAATGTAATTTAAAAAAAAAAAAAGTACATCATGCAACAACAAAATATCTCCAGATTTTACATGATTACATAAATAAAGTCCAATAATTGAAATGCGTTTTATTTGTGATGTTAAACAAAATTCAGAAATTCATACTTTTCTCATTTACTCTTGTTCTTGTAAAACACTTTAATGCTGATATATTACACATAATATTTGTGGGGTGTGTTTGATTAGAAATCATAACAGCTGAAAAAAAAAAAACATAGTTTGAATCTATTTAATGACTGCTACTTTTTGTGGACTAATTTATCATTTTATTTTACTTTAGCAGTGGATATCATGCGCACTGTTGGGTCATTCTGCAGACATGGGCCTACCAAATGAATAAGCGTCATGCAAGGTAGTTTCCCTGCTTACCGCTACTTGTCCTGTCTTTAATTTGCCATTTTTGGCAAAGAAGACATTGCTCTCTGCTTTGATATTACATCCACCAGTGGCAAATAGTGCCTTTGTAAGTCTGCCCATGTGAGAAAGAGTTCAATTAGCAGCATTCACAATTGCAGCCATTTCGAAGGCACTGAAATCTCCTTTCCAAAATGTGACTGACGCTTTCTTAGCCATGTATGTTGCAGTTTTCTGGCAAACAGCTACTTGTTCCTGGCTTTCATCCTACAAAGACAGACATGTGACAATAATCAGACTCATGTACGATAATAACACACAACGGTAGACATAAAATAAACGTAAAATACCTGGTTTTAGACAATATCATGTTGTTTGAGCTGTTCCTGTTCCAAGGTTTTGACAGGAACCGTGGGAGTCGTGTCTTTCTCTGTTAACAAATAACATTTTTGAATGACTTCTTTTGTTTATTTTATAGAACGACGAAAGGATAATTGTGAGCTTAAAGAATTGAAAGTCCGGTTGTCATTTAATTCTTGAAATTAACGGAACATTAAAACATACCTCAGTTTTCTCTTTTTTCAGTGGCAAGCCTGTCACTAATGGTGACACGTACACACTGTCATGGCTGGCAGACCGTGGGGATGTGGGGAAATCAGGACCCACAATGCAGGACTCTGGTGCAGAAAACAGTGCGTTTATTGACAGTGCTGTGAATATTACACAATAGATCCCCGTGCGCTCCCCTGACTCCCTTGTCGTGTCTTTCTACACCCGAAGTCCGTGCTCTGTATTTTCAGCTCCCGTGTGTCCGCACACCCCGTGCTTGCTGCCCTCTCGTTTCCATGCTCCGCCTGGGGGGGAAATAACAGAGGCAGCTGTCAGGATACACAACTACAGCTTGCATACACTCAAAAGACTTTGCTCAGTAAGACAACTGACATGCCGTCTCACACAACAATCGCACATCAGTAGGAGCTCAATCACACCCTTAAATAGCTCCCCTGACAAGGCTGATCAACTGCAGGTGCATGGCATCATCTTCAGGTGTGGCCAGCCACCTGGCAGGGCCACACCCACCAGGCCTGAAGGTGCCTGTAGCCCGGCCTACCGGATACAGCCGCACCCACACACAAACACCTGCCTATACATGTAAGCATGGAAACAGGGACAGCAGCATAGCAGCAACCATACATATAAGATATTATACAAGTTCACAACTGCTCACGGACCCTGGGTCACTCAGACTGTGTTTGTCTTTCCATTTCTCCATGCCTGTTGAGTATACAGACATACTTTTAATGCTTACAGATTCCATCACCAGTTGTTTCTGTACATAGGCAAATATTTTCACTGGTTCTGACTATGTTGCTCTATTTGTATAAAATATCATTTTTAGTAACAGGAAATTGTTCATACTTTCTTGATATTTTCATGTTTGCATATTCAAGAAGGAGGGCATCGTGCATTTTTTGATATATGTCAACAAAGTCATCAAGCCGTGTCAGTCTCCTTCTCTGGATACGGATTCTTTTCATATCCTACTGGCTTTTCTCCATGATTCGCTGGCTTCTGTTGTCTTGTGTAAAATGATGTAATGTAATAGTACATAGTGAGTTAAACAATCTATGTATTTCAATTTTATCTACAATTTCTGTTTCTTTTACACTTATTCTTCTCTTCATGATACCTGGTTCTTGGATTGCTGAATGTCACCATGGAGTTAATCAGGATCAGTACCATGACGTCCAAGATCCCCTGAGGAGCATCCAAATACTTCAGAAATATAAGTAACAAACAAAAGCTACTGACTGACAAATCTTTACTGAGTTGTCACTTTTACAGTTATTTATAAATGACAAGTTATAAAAATAATACAAAAAATAAAATGTACCGAGCATCAGTGCTGACCACAAAGTTGCATGTGGTAGAAGGTGATTTACCAGACCTGAAATACATTTCGGCATAAAAGAGGTTTCGTTCACCCTCACAGTCCAGTGTTGCACTGTCAACAATTTCCTGGAAATGGGTCTTCAAGGGGGCGTTCTGAACATCAGTCTGTAAAACTTATATATAATCAGTAATATCACAAAGCAAAAAAAATAAAATAAAATTCTTACTTTCATGCAATGTTAAATTCATTAAAGTATGTACATATGAAAGCATGTTTTCATAATTATTTCATTTTTTTAACAGATTATTGAGTTTTAAAAATACATTGTTATTTTTAATAATATAAAGTAATGAATTGTTATGGGACAGAGACAAATAAACACTTATTACTAATATTACTTTACTAATAAATATAAGTTAACTTTGTAGTCCTCAGCAATCACAGTCTTTTCATCCACATCTAGGGTCCCCCTTTTTTGCATAAGGAGTTTCAGGTTGTTGTAATGCTTTGTTATATTCCTTCCACTACAAGGACTGCGAAACACTACTGCTGCACTATGGACAACCTCATCCATGTCTTTTAAGTTAGCACAACATGCAAGCAGCCCAAATAGATGCATTCCAAGCCTGTAGTTCTCTGGAATGCTGGGGAAAGAAATAAATGGAATCACTGTTAGTAGTACCTTTAAATTAGAAATGTTATATTCTCAAAGAATTATTGATGGAAATGTGCATACTGTTTTTTACAAAGGTCCTTGGCATTTTTCATGACGTGGCTCAAATACCGATGAAGAAAATGGTAAAATGGTAAATGGCCTGTATTTATATAGCGCTTTACTAGTCCCTAAGGACCCCAAAGCGCTTTACATATCCAGTCATCCACCCATTCACGCACACATTCACACACTGGGAATGGGAACGTTGAATGTCTGTGATGAATGTTTGCCAGTGAGCAAGAGAAAGTTCTTCTGCAGCAGATCCTCACAACTTGTTCTGCAGAATGTGATGGAAATGGATCAGAGGAGTACTAGTGATCCATCACACATGAACATGACAGGCCTTTTGTAGGCCCGATTTACAAAAGCTCTCACCAGATCTGTTTGAAAGGCCTGCAAGAAGTATGTTACAGAGGCTGTAATATGGTCACACATGACATATGTAGCAACAGGAAGAGGAGGTGCACCTTTGGATGGGTTTCTGACAACCAATTCATACACATAGTATGGTGGCATTCCAGCACTTTCTTTTCTTACTATAGCATCAAAGTACACAATGTCTTCTTTGCATTGCTGATACAAACTGACAAGGTTTTTTTTGACCACCTATCCAGGATGTACTGTCACAGTTGGGACAGGCTTGAGCAACCCCTTTACCTTATATTGGATAAGCAGCTAAGAAAATGGACAAATTGACACAAATATAATTTGCGGATACAAAAAAGTATCAAATATATTTATATGGTAATACAATTAGAACAATAGAATCGAAATATATGATCTAAAAAGAAAGCATTCTCTTACGAAAGAAGGAAAGTCAACATCTGATTGTAAAGAATTAAAAACAGTGTATCTATTAATTACAGTGTCATCAGTTCACTGTGTTTCCGGATTCTTCTTTCTGTCTAATGATGAGCTCCTGGAGATTCTGCCACAGACCAAAGACCCCCTGTGTGTCCAACCCCACCTGAATAAGTGTTTTAAAGGCATTGCGAAGCTGGAATTTACTGAGGACATGGCGATTACTGGCAAAATATCAACTCTGAAAAGGAGACAGTGCCCTTGACAGAGAAGATTTATCCAGCTCAAGCTAAGGTATACAGCAAAACAGTGTTAGCTAGTAACACAAAAAATGCTATTTTGCATATTTCATATATATAAAAAATAGATATCTAATTTACATTGTTTCACTTTTTTTTTTTTTTTTTGCAGTTTTTCAGTTTACATAGTGCAGAGGCCATATTTTGTTACTTTTTACTGTTATCGCTTTTAGGGTATGGTGGGAAAATGGTTGGTCAGCTGTCCTTTTTTTCACTAGGATATGTGAAAAGAGTGAGGAAATTACTAAGATGGTCAGAGGCACCCCAAAAACTACAGAAGAGATCGTGACTGAGCTTGAAGACAGCAGAGCAAGTCTAAATAAACAGAAAACAGATTGAGGACCACCTTCAAACAAGGTAAGAAATGCAGCTTTACTGTCTGTTTTCCCAGCTTCTTTTTAATGTAAATACCAACAATTCAAACTGACTGCCCTGTCCCCATTTGACTGTTTCAGGGTCTTTAGCTTTAACCAGAGGCTGCAAGATGTGCAGAAAGAGATACTGGCTTTTAAGAAAAAGAAACTGATGAACATGGAGGAAATAAAGAACAATGTGAGAAATCTCACTCAAATCACTACCAACCTGGTGGACGCTGTCACTGAGCTGGAGGTCAGAGAGGCTACATTCTTACTTCCCTTAAAGTACACATGTTATCTTTTCATTTGGTAATGTAGCTTAAATAGTTTTTGTACCTGTTAAAACATAGACCTTTCTTTATCCTGTAAGGCCAGAGGGTGCTGCACGATTGTTGTTGTTCTTCCTCCATACAGCATATCAACAAAGAACAGGCTTTGCTAGATATGGAGCAGACATGATTTCTTCATTCCCTCCTTGCTTATAGAATAAAGCAGCAGCACTACTGTTCATGTTGTTCCAACATTTTGCATGCAAAAATAGTGCCACTGTGACTAATGTGTAATTACATAAACATGAAACTCTGCAGATGGCTCACTCCTGCTGCTTTATAATGGATGCAGGTGTTTTACTTTGATTTTAATATTTGTATTTGAATGCGTACTAGATGTAATAATGGGGCACTGGCACTGCTAAAATTCAAATTCAAACATCTGTGGGATTAGCGTGCACTTCCGTTTAAAAAGCGGTCTGAGTAAGTGATATGCAAGCTCTGTTTCCAACAAGAACAAAATTACTTGACCTGCTTAAGCACAGCCTCAGGCAACGAAATTACAATATATTTATCCTTTTAGTGTATATTTTTCTGAATTTCCATTTTTATGCTCTTCCATGCTAATATTACAGTTATGTACATCTCTAGTCTTGTATTTATTCTTTAAGACATTTATCTGAATTTAGTCGTTGGTAAATTCTACATTAGAAATGCTATGACTATGAGATACAACAAAAGCTCATTTTAAATGCAGTTGTGTTATTCTTACTGATACTTTCCTAAATAGCAATGGGAGGACAAGCTGCAGGACGTATGCAGGACATACTAGATGCCATGTTGAAGTGTCAGGCTATGTGGCTCTACCTTGAGCCCATCTTCAGCTCAGAGGACATCGTTGCCCAGATGCCTGAGGAGGGACGCAAGTTTGCCATTGTGGACAGCTACTGGAACAATATCATGACGGAGGCGGTATAATCCCTATGACACTGTCAAAAGGCGTTTTAGTTTCTGTAATTGGATCTCGTGAATTTTGTTTCGAATTCTGTGTGATAACACTTTCCAGGTTAAGGATACGCGTGTGTTAGTGGCTACGGGCCAGCCCAACATGCTGGAACAGTTGCAGGAGTCCAATGTGCTTCTGGATGACATTCAAAAAGGCCTCAATACCTACCTGGAAAAGAAGAGGCTCTATTTTCCAAGGGCACTATCAGTGGCACTGATAGTACCTTCAGATATTTGATATTTCAGCTATTTTGACTCCCATTTGTAGGCTAAAATACACATTGACAGTCTATGTTTGCTAAATAAAATTAAAAAAAAAATAGAACTAACGTAAAGCAGAAGCATCTACAGTGCTGTAGATGCCTGTAGGAAAATCTTACATTAATACAGAAAAATAAATATGGAAGAGTTACTTAATTAATTTACTAATATTAGAAATACTGTTAAGGATCTTCTCAAGTGGCTGTTTCAGCTTTCTTTGTTCACTGTGTTTCCAGATTCTTCTTTCCGTCTAATGATGAGCTCCTGGAGATTCTTTCACAGACCAGATACCCCCTGTGTGTCCAACCCCACCTGAATAAGTGTTTTGAAGGCATAGCAAAGCTGGAATTTACTGAGGACATGGCGATTACTGGCAAAATATCAACTGACAAGGAGAAGATTTATCCAGCTCAAGCTAAGGTATACAGCAAAACAGTGTTAGCATGTGTTGTGTTACTAACTATTTTACATATTTCATATGCATAAAATAGATTCCTGTTTCATATCTGATTTACATTGTTATACTTTTGCCGTTTTTCACTTCACATAGTGCAGAGGCCATATTTTGTGACTTTTTATTATGATCACTTCTAAGGTTTGCTGGAAAAATGGTTGGTCAGCTGTCCTTTTTTTCACTGGGATATGTAAAATGTATGAGGAAATTACGAAGATGGTCAGAGGCACCCGGAAACTTCAGAAGAGTTGCTGTCTCTTAACCAGTACATTAAAAACACCAGGGATGTGACCATTCACAAGCTGATAGACGAGGTTGATGAGGCAACCAGGCATCTCAGCTTCCTCTTCGATTATGCTACTCTGACTTGTATGCCCATCAAATCTTTTCCTAACAAAATAAATGCTTACTTTACTCTTTATCTTGTTTTTAGGATAAGGAATGCTAATGTATCTGTCTTGAGGTCGCTACCAACTGTCAGATTTAGGCACCATGTGTAATGGGGAAGCTCAGGCACTAGTCGAACACTGCACAATGCCCAGGCGCTCCATGGTCGCAAACTCCTCCCGAGCGACAGACAATTTGGCGGGGTCACGCGTGAACACCAGGTGCCCGACCGTAGTGATATAAATGGTTGCTGCAAGTGGAGAACCCAACGCTCAGAAGTGTTCGGCATGTTTAAAACACAATAAAGTGAGAAGATATGTGAAATAGTTGTTGAAGCTAGGTTAAGAAGATGGGTGATGATCAGCGAGCAGCAGTGCGACTTCATGCCAGATTATTTTTTTGCTTTAAGAGTGTTGATGTAGAAGTATAGAGAAGGTCAGAAGGAGCTGCACTGAGTCTTTGTGGATCTAGAGAAAGCATATGATAGACCCCTCTAAAATATAGAGGGGTTGTAAAATATGATTAAAGAATACTATAACTCCTATCATCCTGATTCAAATATTCAAATAGTGTTTTCAGTTATTTTATCAAGAGTTCAAACTTATCTGAATTTTGTTTCATGTAGATTCCCCGGAAGAAGTGGGTGTTGCAGTGGCCTGGCCAAGTTCTTATTTGTGCCTCTTCTATATATTAGACCAGCCAAGTGTCTGAAGCCATCCAGACCAACCCTCTGCCTGTCAGTCTTTAAAAAAATGTAAAAGTTGAAAAAAAAAATCCAATTATGAAATGATACTGTGTGGGTTTCTTTAAAACTTAAAACTTCTTTTACATTTGTTTTTATTGGTTTCATCTTCCAAAGGCCTATGTGGAGAATTGCAATGCCCAGATTGCTGACATTGTAGACCTGGTGCGTGGGAAGTTCCCTGGAGGGGCAAGGATGACCCTTGGTGCTCTTACTGCGATTGATGTTCATGGTAATTTCTAAATATCAAAAGTATTAGATTTTGTTTTAACATAATATGTTATCTGTGTTTAACCTGTTTTGTTTTTTCTCTCCTAGCTTGAGATGTTGTGGCAAAACTTGCAGAGGACAGTATCTCCTCACTGAATGACTTTGTGTGGATTTTTCAGTTGCGTTACTTTTGGGAGGATGGAGAAGTGATGTTGCGGATGATTACAACCTGCTTGAAATATGGCTATGAATATCTGGGCAGTTCCCCCCGTCTGGTCATCACACAGCTTACTGATCGCTGCTATAGATAACTTTCAGTTGGTTTGGTCACTTATGGTTTTAGCTTGAAGTGCAATGCTATAAAATATAAAAAGAGGACCCAGCCGAAGGCAGAAGGTCGCGGCCGCAGTCGCAGGAGAAGGAGAGAGGGCCTTCGGTCCGTGGGTGGCAGACTATTCCAGGTGGTAGCAAGACGCCAGCTAAAAAGCTTAAGGCATGGAACAGTGGCGAGCGGAGTTTGGAGCTCCTCCCTCGCGGGGTAAGTCCCGTTTGTTAAAATGCATAAAGACATCCCCGGTAAATTAGGAAGGGTGACTGCCGCTGCTTTCCTGTGTCTAGCGGTAACAGAGTGGCAGAGGACACTACATGAGGACACTGTTGGCCTGGCCCCACTGGTGGAGTTCGGCAGACTTTTAGTGGCCTTAAGTGTGGCGGAGACTGATTGGGACCCTTGGGGGCTTCAGCTCGCGGACTGAGGACTGCACTTTTGTTATCCTTAGTTTTATGTCTTTTTTTAAAATTATTCTTTTCCCTGATCGGGGTATCTTTATGCTGTAAATAAAGTATATATTTTTATTAATTATTTTAACCGGGTATTACATGTCTTTCTGTTTCCGTGATCATCCCCTGCTGCTCGTCCCGTTTAGAAGGGTTTCCCTTCTAGCATACACCTGTGACACTAGTGTGTGGTGTTCAATTGATCAGATGGTCTGGACTACAAGGCCATGAGTAAATTCTTAAAAGGACTTGCTCAGTCGGGAGCTTGGGCATGTTTGAATTAATTTAATCGTGTTGAGGTAAAGAATTAGGCCAAATGTGTGTACGAATGCGTGACTGAGATACGTTTGTGCCAAATGAGAACCAGTTTACAATTGAAACGAACCCTATTTAAACCTAATATAGTATAAATGCTGTCTTCCTCTAAAATACGCAGTTAGAAGCAGATTCTCCCCCTCGAGCTTACAGGTGGGTCCTGGGGTGTTAGAGGGATCAAAACAACAAGAAGAAATGTACAACCTTGATATGTCAGAGGGAAAGAAGATGGAAAATTTTAAAGTTAAATAGATCACTAAATAGGGAATAGTGTTTGCTCTATTTAGTGTGAACAGCACTTCAGTATTTTTTTTAACAATTTTAGTACGTCTTCATATTGTTATTATACGAACATATTTACATAGAAATGTCTTTACAAGTCTACTCACAATATAGATTTTTGTGTGTCACGGGTGGAAGTGCCCTCTGTGGTGGCTCAGCAGGTTCTCTGTCAGGGACTGGGTCTGTGACCCAGCGTTTTGTATTATTTTTGTATTATTTTCTTATGTTTATATTGTGTTCTATTCATGTGCTGTTCTTAAGTTGAGGGTTAATTAGTTATTTTGTATTTTTTGATTATTTATGAAATGATATTAAGTCTATTATTATTATTATTATTACCTTGAATTGCAGTATAGTTTAGGTTCTTTTATGTCTGCTTAGTTATGAGACTCTTCGTGTCCCCTGGTGTAAGTCTGTCCCAGTCTTCTGTGTCATGTATTTTCTGTCTCTGTGTTTTCATGTTGCTCATGTCATGTCCACATGTTTCCTGTTTTATTTTGAAAGAGTCTTGTGTTCTTGGTTCCTCATGTTTAGTTTTATTCTCCCTTTTGTAATTATTCTGTTAAGCCCCACGCCCCAGTACCGGGGGCAAAAAGAAGGAGATCACGTTTAATCGGTTATAACACGGGGTCAGAAATAGAAGTCCTGACATGTGTGGTATCCACAGAAACCTCTGAATCTCAGCTAAAATCTCATATAAACCATTTCTACAACCACCAAACACAAGGAAAACAAGCCATGATTAAAAGAGCTGTTACCTAAATGCGCAAAAGTCCGCTAAACAAACAAAACAGAACCAGAAATTCTTCAGAGTTAATGTAACCGGTTTTCTGACAAAACGTCCTACTTTGTCAAAACATCCTACTGTAGCGTAAATTTATAGTCATGTCTATCAATCTGATGAAATTTCACAAATGTTAGCTTTATTTTGATACCATGATTGTATACACAAAGTTTGTAATTGCAGAGAAATACTCAATTAATTTTGGACATTTCATTATCTGTCTTTATCACCATGAACCCTGGTTATGCTGGCAGGGCTGAGCTTCCTGACAACCTAAAGGTACATATCAGACCAGTTAATACAGTTATACAGTTAATACAGGCTAACAACACTGTTAACATAATATAATATAAACAGTAAGGTGAATAAAATATACTGTATGTTGAGCTGGCAGTCTTAGTCTTCCAGGCTCTTTCCATACCGTGGCTATGATGGCGCCAGACTATGGTCTCATTGGTGAAATCTCACTATTCTCTATGGGCTTCATGGGGAAAATATTCCACAAAATGTTTTGGTCTGAAAATTATTTTAAGAAGAAGACTTGTTTGGTAAAAAAAAAAAACAACCCTCTAATTCAACCCTTCCTATCTTATTCATAGCCTTTTCCTTTTTTGTTTTCTTTAGGTCACGAGCAGTTGTCCAAGCATTTCACTACATATCGTACTGTGTATGACTGTGTACGTGACAAATAAAATTTGAATTTGATTTGAATTTGAATTTGAATTTGAATTCAAATTTTACTGACAGTTTGGCCCAGAAGATTGTGGCCACCTGTCGTTTGTGCTCTGAGCAGCTGTCTTCTCAGCATCACTACGACTACGGTATGCGAGCTGTGAAATCTGTGCTGACTGCAGCAGGGAACCTAAAGCTGAAATATCCCTAGGAGAATGCAAGCGTGCTGTTGCTTAGAGGGCTGATGGATGTCAACATGGCCAAATGTCTGGCGCAGGATGTGCCACTGTTTCAGGTGTCAGATTTTGTACCACGTCCACTGATAGACTGAGTCTGTTAGCTATAAATCAGGGCATGTTAACATATCATTCTCCTGCTGCTCCCTGCACGGCATCATCTCTGATTTATTTCCTGGAGTTGTCCTTCTAAATCCAGACTATGACCTCCTCCTCAAAGCACTCAGTGACAACATTGCAAAGCTTAACCTCCAGCCTGTTCCATGGTTCATTGGCAAAATCATCCAGGTATTGATTCAAATTTATAAATGTTTGCAGAATAAATTTTACTGTATATACAGGTGTATGAGATGATGTTGGTGTGTCATGGCTTCATGATAGTAGGGGATCCTTTAGGAGGAAAGACTTCTGTCTATAAAGTTCTTACTCCTGCACTTGGAGATCTTTACAATGGCAAATATTCACATATAGTATACACAGTTTTTACTGTGATTGCCAGCAAGTTTCTTTGACCGCCACATTTTTGCTTCAGACTGACCCATTGCAAGCTATTGATTAATTAAATGTATTTATGTTATGTTTTTGTTCCTCTGTTTAAATTGTTATGCAAATTATCTCCATTTAGCCAAGTTCATGGATGAATTTGCAGCGAATCTTTGCATCATCAACCCCTAGGCCATGGATCAATTGTATGGTTGCTTCGATCCAGTCAGCCATGATGGTGTCCTGGCCACCTCCTTCAGGGATCATCTCCACCTATCTCCACCTCAGAAGATTGACGGTGGATAATCTTTGATGGTTTGACCTTTTGTCCCAAAGATCCTATCCACTTGGCACAAAGCCTATACAAACTGTATTCCTGCATGATGGGTTAGTAAGAATGACTTCTAATTAATAATTGGTTGGTCAGAATGTATTCATATTTCTCACTGTGTGTATGTGTTTGTTTTAACATTTCTGTCAACACCAGATGAAATTTGTGCACCAGAAACCACACAGAATATTGTCAGCCAGCAGATAGCCATGTGGTTGCAGGGTCTTTTCCTATTCACTGTGGTATGGTCTCTTGGTGTTATCATAACTGGAAATAGTTGTAAGAAGTTTGATGTCTTCTACCGCAAACTGATCATGGACATGTATGATGAGCACCCTCGGCCCAAAACCATCAAACTCAAAAAGAATAATATCTTTCCTAAGAGAGGTAATGAAAATGTCTCACACAATCCCGAGAGGGTCTCTGCAAATGGGTCAGGGCAACGGAGGTTTATGAGTGTGTAGCCAAGGTTGTAGCCCCCAAAAAGTAAAGATTGAAGCTGACTGAGAATGAGCTGGTTGTGCAGATGGAAAAGCTGGCTGTGAAAAGAGCTGAGCTAAAAAAAAAAGAAAAAAAAGTGCAAGACCATCTACAGAGCCTGAATGATGACTTGTCAGCCATGATTAAAAAGAAGAACGAACTGGAGGACAACATCGAATTGTGTTCTCAGAAACTGATCAAGGCAGAGAAATGAATAGGAGGACTGGGGGGAAGAAGGATAGGTGGACAGAGGCTGCAAGGCAACTAGAAATTAGGTATGTGAAAATACGTATATGATGTGCTCATTTTTACTGTTAGTTCAGATGTATGGTCATGTGTGCCTGAGTTTTAGCATTAATCGGGTTTGTATCATATTTGTCTGTCTTACCTTGGGGCTTTTACTGTAGATTATCGTGTAGAATGCCAGGCACAGTGGCATATTGTATGTAAAGAGAAGAAAATCCCCTGCTCTGAGGACTTTACCCTCACTAACACCCAGAGTAGCCAGGTGGCTTCAGGGCATGGCAAATTGCGAGATTGCCAGTGGACTCGTTCTCCACAGACAATGGCATTGTTGTGTTTAACTCCCGTCGGTATTAACCCCCTGCTTTTGGCCTGGAAGGGAGCTACAAAGACTCTTTTATTATAAATCTGAATCATAAAAGGCTTTAATAAAGTCTGGCTTTGTGTCATTAGGTCTGCTGAAATTTGACCTAGATATGGGGGGCAGTAAGACCCAAACCATCTCCATGGATGCCCATTTTGGAGCGGCTCTGTGAGGAAACCTTTACTCCAGAGAAGACACACCCAAGCTTTAAGTAGCAGATTCTACATTAATTTATTGCATCAATTTATTGCATCAATAACATAAAAAAACAAAATTATACATTTATGCTTTTCCACTCAGGTTATCGTTAACCAGTTACCCATCTGATAAGTTCCCAGTCAATATCCTGCAGAATGGGCTGAAAATGACAAACAAGCCTCCTAAAGGGATTAAAGCCAACCTGTTGCACTCATACCAGAGTCATCCCCATCTCTGACCCGGACTTTTTTGGTGGTTCCAAGAAACAGGTCATTTGGCAGAAGCTCCTGTTCGGCCTAACCTTCTTCCATGCTCCAGATGTTCCTTAATGAATATGAAGAGGTTCCACTGGAGGCCCTTACATACCTTACAGGTGAGAGTCAACATAGCAGTTTACTGAGCAGGTTATCAGTTAACACCAATGAAATGAGCAGCAGCAAATGAGGAAATGTGATTTTTTTTTTTTATGTGACCTTTTTTGTGACATTGTCATCTGTTAACTCTACACTGTAAGATATCCATAATTTTCAGTGATATTAGATGGAGCATCGATATTATCAGGCCATTATTCCCAAAGTACATACAGTTGCATTTAATAAAAGAACACAATAGCCACAGATTTTATTGTTAACCCAGAGGTGTTATGTGTCACCAGCAGTTTTAAGGGAGGACCCATGGTGCAAGACACTTAACACTTAACATTTATTTAATTAACTTCATGACAAATGATACAGCCATAGAAGTATTTCATCAGACAAAATTATAGTGGTGAGACAGGACTAGATATACCATGAGGGGTGACAGAAAACAAGACAGGTTGAAGCAACTATGGTGGAAAATAAAAGGGTGGGAAACAAAGTACAGCAATTAGACACAAAGAAAGAAAGTTTAAAAGCACAAAAGTAAATGTCACTGAGATGCACACAGAAACAACAAGGGGAGACAAACAACCACAGCTGACATTGAGAAAATGTCAAATATGAGAAGGATAACAATTAAATAAAAGAGGAGCAGCCAAAACTCAAACAAAACATCATGACAGAAGGATTAATTTGTTTTTAATTAGCAAATGTAATATATGTCTGTAATTAAATCTAGATTATCTTGAGCCTTGGAGAACCAGTCTGTCCATGATAGTCCGATCTGATAAAGAGTTGAATACAAAAACAATATATTTATGTATTCCAGACTTATGTAGACTACATTTGAAGCCTGCCAATTTCTGCTGATCCCTGTGTGTTCAGACTTAACAGTAACGCGGAAATCACCAAGGACAATCAAGAGACCAATCAGCTCTTAGAAGGAGTACTGCTGACACTTTGCAGGCAGTTGGGTGGGGGTTACCACCCAACTGCCTGGGTGGTATCATGAGGCTTCATGCTCTTGTCTGTTTGTGTTGTAGGAATTAGTAGATGAGCTTGCAGAGGACATCTTGTCTAAGCTGCCCACAGACTTTGGCATGCAAATGGTGATGGATAAATACCCAGTCAAGTATGAAGAGTCCATGAACACAGTTTTTTTTAACTCAATTTTTATTATAATTTACAACATTGCAACTTGTACTGGTCAATGTTCACAAGTAGGACAGTTACAGGAAAAAAAACCCCAACAAAAACAACCAAAAAAAACCCCAAAAACAAAAACTTTATGTAATATTAAATAACACGTGACAATCTTAGCCATAAATGAACAAAACGAAACAGACCTATGCTAAATTATTGAAACAGTAAAGCATGTATGGGTCGCCAACGCTCAGTAAACAATTCTCTCTGAATCCGCAGAGCATATGTTATTTCCTCCATTTGGTAAATTTCTCTTACTTTATCAATCCACATATTATATGAAGGTGGGTCAAGATTCAGCCATTTAATAGTAATACACTTTAGTGCTGCTGTAAGCAAGATTCTTAAGAGATACTTTTTATTGTTTCCCGCTAAACCATTTGGTAATACTCCTAAAATGGCTAGCTGTTGGTCTTTTGTTAATGGTTGTTGGAAAACTGTATTGAGAACTTTAAATATGTCATTCCAAAATGAGCAGATTTTTGGGCATGACCAGGATATATGTGAGTGGGTTCCTAAATAAGTACCACAATTTCACCAGCAGGTGTCAGGATTTGTAGGCTTCATTTTGGCAATTATCTCTGGGGTTCTAAAATATCTCATGACCACCTTCCATTTAAATTCTCTCCACAGCCCAGAATTATGAACGCTGTTTTGAGGCAGGAAGTCATCCGATTTAACAGGTAGCATTAACTTGTGATGCCATGCAGGTAGATGAAGTAGATGAAGTCATTGCACATACTAAAGAGTTGAAGGTCAGCAGCATACTATGTGCAGCTTGCTAGGTCTTCAGTTATTGTTCAGATATTCAGAAAAAATGCATGCAGAAAAAGTACAAGCAAAAACACTGAGAATATGTATTATTACTAACGATCTATTGTCCTGCATTTTAGCTGTGACTATTTTTTTATTGTCTGTCATAACAGAATTAGATAGATAACGGCCAACCTACATGTCTTGTGGCTCTCCAGCTTCAGAATTTTGCCAGGAAGTACAACATCCCCATTGACTACACCAGTTTTGAATTTGAGGCATGTATTTCTATTTCTAACTTCCCTCTGTGTTTTTGGTCATATTCACTCCGATTGATCTAAAGATATTTTATACTTACACCTTTGAGCTGTATTCCAGGTAACTACGGAAGAGTCGCAAATGGATGAAAAGCCAGAGGACGGAGCTTATATCAAAGGTCTGTTCATGGAGGGGGCACGCTGGGACAGGCAGAACATCGGAGAGTCTCTCCCCAAGATTCTGGTTGACTCTTTGCCCAAGCATAAACCAGGAGAAATGGACAAGTTTTGACATGAAAACATATGTATGTATGTCCTCTTTACAAAACCAGTGCCCGCCGGGGGACTTATACACATTTTATGCATCTTAGATGACTTTAGATTTCTCCAACCATTTTAACTTTTACAAATTGAAATATGCAAAACATCATACCAACACAAGAACAGAAAGTTAAAGAAAAATTAAATAAATTAGAAAAAACAAAACAAAAAGATTTTTCTTTCATTTATAAGGGTGGGGGGGGGGTCACTTAAATCTTATGTCTACATTAAATAAAAGCATTGCAGTATTAAATAAAATTATTACAGTATTAACCCATAGAGATGCAGATGGAGACGTGGGAGATTTCCAAATACGTGGAATACTGTGCCTAGCTCAAAGGGAACAGGAAGCCAAGATCTGTTTCCTGGGGAGATATATTAAGAGGGGTCATTGGAATTCCAAATATGGCAATTAGAGGGGCTAATTTGTGCAAACTTGGACAGAAGAAAAACATGTGGCTTAAATGGCAAGGGGAGGTTTGGCATCTGTCACATTGGTCTAGAATTGAAGGAAAGATTTTAGATAAACAAGATTTTGAAAAATGGACTCTGTTTATTACTTTAAACGGTACAAGCTGTAGCCTAACACATGGTGTACTTGAACGTATTGGGAGATTCACCTTTCCCCACCATGATTCAAAAAGTTCTGATTTTACTTGATGAGTCAGATTCGATCGCCATAAGCGTATGATAGTATGACGTTTTGTTAGGCCTAAGAGCCAGAATTATCTACAAACCCATTTTGAGACATGAAGTCCGAGATTGATTTTGACATAGAGGACTGAGTAAAGATACGAGGTGAGGAGCGGTCTGATGTTGGGTTCATTACACAATTTAGGTCCCCGGCGAGAATTAAACAATGGGTATCAATAAAAGGAAGAGTGCTAAATAGGTTATTTGTAAAATCTGGGTTATTAAAATTTGGAGCATAAATGTTTACTAATAAAATGGGAGTATGAAATACACTACCAGCAAATATAAGAAATCTAGCATTTTTTATACTTTATTATTTTAAAAACTGTAAAATGAACCTTCTTACTAATTAAAATAGCTGCTCTTCTGGCTTTAGAGTTAAAAGCTGAATGAAAGGTCTCCCCAACTGATGAATACTTGAGCTTGAAATGATGTGTATCCTGCAGGAGTGTTTCTTGTAAAAAAAATTACTATATCTGGGTTTAGATCTGAAAATATTTTAGAGCGCTTCACCAGGTTGTTAAGGCCTTTGATGTTCCAAGTAAAAAACATGACTGAGAAAGACCTTGATGAAGCTTGGATAACAGGGGACATGCAATCAGTTGTTAATGGTAGAAGTGAATAGACCCCCCCCCCCCCCCCCAAAAAAAAACAACCAAACAAAAATTCAACAAAAACAAAGGCCGCCCATCCCTCCCTCTCCTTGCTTGCACTCTGTCCTTCCTCAAACGAAGGAACGGTGCAGACTCCTGACAAACTTGTGCTAACAGCTAAATGGCGCAATAGGAAAATACAAAAACACCTCTAAGTGCTGGGTGAGTCCTGCAGAACTGGACAAGTAGTATAAAAAACACTATTCTCGGGAACCAAGAATGCCTGCGGTGAAAGTACTGTGTTTAAATTAAACCCGTAAGGAACAAACATTTCAAAACCGACCATGAACTTCTTTCTAGTAAAGCCATCAAACTGTCACAAGTGAATGGAGTCATCTTTCTCTTCACCTGTTAACCCACTACACCACACAATCTGCGTAGGAAACATTCAGTCATAAATATCAAAATATAAGAGTGCGCCTTATCAGGCTGAATGAGCGGCAGGATTTATTGAAATCAAACACTAGATGGCAGCAAAGGAAAAGCACTGTTTGTATCATTTTTAACAAAGTGCAACGGGGACTCACAATACTGAATGCCTTTGCACAATGCGTCTTGAGTCAGATACATTTTCTGCAAATAACAAACATTCATGTGTCCATTCATCAGATAACTCTGAAAGGAAACACTAGTGTTGATATATTTCTAGCAAGCAGATTCAAGTTTGTGCAAGCATGACAGCAGGTCATCTATCTCCGCTCAGGCCCAATATGATGCCAAATATCTGCTTCACCAACCATGATTGAAAACTGGCTGAAGTGACAATAATTTTCCCCCATGACAGCAGATTTATGGTCTAATTATGAAATGCTGAAATTCAATATTGGATTCATATTCTCTGCATACGGGATGCCACAAATCACCATTGAATGTTTTCACGAAAGACCCGGCTCATGTAAACCTTTGCAAAGGGATTTGTTTTAGCATTTGAAACCCCAGGGTGTAGTTTCACAAACTCCAACACAATAACTTTAGATCAGGTGGCTGCTGAGTGGTGCTCACTGGCTGTATTTATGTCAGCATTGCTTGATGTTCCCTGTGGTCAGCACTTGTGAGTTTAAACATAAATAATCTGACATCTGAATCCAGCTGCTGCACCATTACCCACCACATTGCCTAGGTCATAAAATATTGCAACCTTAAATGTATGTCTAATACAAATGGAGCTGATGGAGGTGGACGTGTCAAATGCTCCAAACTTAAGTGATGACGCATGTCCAGCAGCTGTGGTCTGCAGTGTGTATATTCTCAAAAATACAGAAGAATCGCAGTGTTTTGGGGAACTCTTGCAGTGAGGCAAAACATTAAGGATTCCAGCTTTGTAAAAGCCGTTATCTCCTCACCACAGGCCTCCTTAAGCTAATGTGTAAATGTCTACCAGAAAGAGCCCCCAGGAGAATAATATGATCGCATCCCTTTAATGAAATGACCAAAGTGAACCGTCAAAGCACAGGCATCTCTTCCTACGCTTGATAGAAGAGTGACACCTTCGTTCAGTCAGAATAAGACTACAGAAATTGTGCTTCAGGTCTATGAGCAACGGCACCCTGGAGTCCACAGTCATTATATTATGTTAATGCAAAGCTGATAAAATGCAAGCCTCTCCTGCTTCTTCAGATAAGCTACTGTTTAATGATTATATATATATATATATATAATTAATACTGTATTTTATTACGGTGTTATTACACTGAAAATGGGGAACTGCTGTCTCATTAATCACACAACTGTTTGATTTTTGTAATGTAGCAGTGGCTGTTGCACTGAGCTTGTTTTTGTGCAAGAATGGCAGTGAGTCAACAATTAAAAGAACCAGGGTTTTTTTTTAAGGTACTTTAGACCAAGTTTGTCCTGCAGAAGCACATAAACAGTGCAGCAAAGGACAGAGTGACATTATATGATCTGGCTACACTTTTCTCTGAGTGTCCTTTTATTCTTAGAAAAAATGGACCTATTTTATTAGGCTTTTCCACTCAGGAAATCACCTTGGCAGCTATCCCTGTAAGTAATGCATCACAGTAAATTGCCCCTGTGTTCTCCAGCATAATCCACAACCTTTCTAATGACTTTTAAAAGGACAATACTTTGTCCTCTGTGTTTTTTAGGACGATAAATTTTTGGACATGACACTTTTTTTGCTTTGACATCAAGGCACAAAAGTTACTGGACAACTAACTGACAAACTTTTTCATGGCCAACTGAGACATGTGCCCTCATTATTTTGAGATGGAATCAACTGCATGTCCTTTATCCAAGTGTATTTGATAGTTTTCACTGGACGCTTTTATGAGGTCCAAAGAGATGTTGAAGTAAGTTAGGGAACACATCATTAGGCCGAAAAACCAAAATAAAGCAATCAGAGAGACAGCAAAGACTTTAGCAGTGGTCAAATCGACATTCTGATTCACTTTTAAAAAGACTGAAGACCAAAAGGCCTGAAGGCGACTGAGGCCAGTGCATGATCGCAGAATCATTTCCTCGAATAAGAAAAACAGTTCACACTTCTAACCAAGTAAAGAAAAGTCTCAAGTTGGTAGTTGAATCACTGTCAACTTCAATTAAGCCTCCAATTAAGAGACACCTTTGTGGATGGAAACAGAGACACACAGGTGCAAACCACTGTTTACACTCAAGTGCAAGAATTTCAGATCAGGGTGTAATAGAAAACACCTAAATAAGCCTGTACAGTTCTACAAAAGGAAAAAACAAAATCTTTGGACAGATGAAACCAAGACGAACTTGTACCAGAATGATAGGAAAGAAAAGCATTGAAAAGGAGAGAAACAGCTGACGATCATCATCTGTCAAACATGGTGGAGGCAATGCTATGGCATGCGAATGGGCCATTAGTGTTTATAGATGATGTAACGGCTGATAGAAGCAGCAGGACGAATTGTGAATCATACAAGGCGACACTCTGCTCAGATTCAACCGAATGCTACAAAACTGATCAGACAGTACTTCACAGTGATAGTGGATAACGACCCAAACATAGTGCAAAAACAGCCCAGCGTCAAAGACAGTCACCTGATCTCTACCCAGCAGATCAGCTTGTTAGCTATTAAATACAAAACTGAATGAAAAGACTCAAACAAGCAGCAGCTGAAGGCGACTGCAGTAAAAGCCTGACGTCTCAAGGGAACAAATGCAGCATTTGGTAATGTCTGTGGCTTCTAGACTTCAAGCAGTCATTCACTGCAGAGGATTTTTCATTCAAGTATTAAAAACAATCCTCATAGCATTTTAATATCACTGGTTTCCATTCATCCATAATATGAGTTCTGCCTTTATTCCTAAATCTGGGTGATCAAGAGGATATGCCGCTGCACTTTAAAGTCAAGCTAATGCATTATCAGCCACACGGACAGTTACATAGAGCTGGTACATTAAATCATAACAAGGCTACTGAAAACAGTGGCAACTGTTCAGTAACTGCAGTAACAGGTTTTCCAAAATGGCAAAATGGGAGTTTCTCACAACCCAGAAGTTGTGAATACGCATAAAGCTGATTATTTACAAAAAACAAGTATGAAACAAAAAGCGCATTATGTGAGCCTCGTTTCTTGGGAAGGACGAAAAAAAGCATAAAACCCCCCAAAACAAAAAAACAAAAAAACCCGCCCCCGAGATTATCGACACGTGACGACTTTATTAGCGCGCGCGCGTATCTAGCTTCAAAGGATCAAGTCTGGACACGAAATAAAAACAAATCATAAATAGTTTGCACAATTGTGTGACACAGTGCTCTCATTTAAGATTTAGCACTCCGTGGAGGAGTAAGGGGAGGAGATGGTGGTGGGCGTGGTGGAGAGGTGGGGCGGAGCGGGCCGGCCCAGCTGCATCTAAAATTTCCTGAACACAAGCACACATCCAGCTGTCGGCGAGATGTGAGAGCTGCAGTAGGCGAAGGTCTGAAGGTGTGTCTGTCACTGCTGTCCCTCCTGTCGCCTCGCCCCTCAGCGCGCGAGCGGCTGTGAGAAAAAGAAAGAGAGCACGAGTGAAACAGAGAGAGAGAGAAGTTTCCGCTGTCTTTAGGCGCACGGTCGCCGATCGTTCACGTAACACGATGGCACGGCTGTGTCAGTGTGTATCGCTGTCGCTGTTGGAAGCTCGGCTGCTTTCATGAAAGCTAGGAAAACGGAAAAAACCCCGAAAGTGACACCATGGCAGAATTTGGAGAAAACATGAGCGCCGTCGGTCCACCGGTTGCTGGCTGTAAAGCTGCGTCAGGGGGAACCGGAACGAGCCTGGAGACGCACCGAGGAGAGCCTGTGTCGAACGGCAGCTGCAGCGTGCCAAACGCCGGCAAGAAGGTCCAGAACGATTCCAGCTGCGAGTCTCCGAAGTGGGAGAGCACGGGTCCAGACTCAGCTGCTAAACCAATCCCTCGACGCAGCAGTCTGATCAAGGTAGGCCACCAGTTTCATCAGCAGAAAACGGCTCATCTTCCTTATTGGAGGGGGGGGGGATGCAAACTGTTGCAACTCCAGAAAACACCGAAAGCATGTCTCATATAGCGCAACCAGCAGTGCAGAAACGCCACGCTGATACTGTGTTGTTGTTGATTTAAGTGAGAATAAAAGCTCCACCGAGCCGTGCGCAGATGTGGCGACTTATCACCAAAGAATATCTCGCCAACACTACTCGATAGAATCAAGTTGTAATCTGGAAATAAACTGTTACGCTGCATTGTGACACATTCTGTTAACTTCCTGACCGTGTGTGCCAAATAGGCAACAATCAGGCCCCTCATCTCACCTCGTGTGTGCTGCTGGATGAAGGCATGCTGTGCATTAAGATGCACATCAGGCTAGTTCCTGTCACACTGGAGATGATTGTGTGTGTGTGTGTGTGTCACATATTTAGAGGACAAGTGTTGCCCTTTGGGCCCACGACTTCAAACCAAAACTTGCTCACAGTTCCAAATTTGCTTTGCCATACAGCTTCAAGCAGTGTTACCTAAAGGCATCCTGTCAGTGCAAGACCAGAGTAGGAGCTAATAGGTGAAACCACCTGCTGCAGCCTTTGATTAAAATGGGAAATTACATTCACTCCATCCTCTGTGGCCCACAGTAGACTACAAGACCCCCCACCCCATGTTCAATTAACCGCTCTGCCCACACTTACCTGAGTGTCTACGCGAGCAAACGTTTATTGAATGAAAGCCTCCAGACTTAATCATACCCCCCAATACACCCACACCCACCCCACTGGAACAGCATTTCAGATATTGCCAGATCAATAACATCTAATTAATGAGTTATCCCCTGAGTTTGTCCTTTTATGGTTTTAGGCCTCCCTCTAGACCCGTGGGAGGTCTCGTATTGATCTCCAGTTGCTACTTGTCTCTAGAGCTGCTGCCTGTAAGGACTTGATTATTTGCACATGCCATCGTCCGAGTACCATTGGCTGTAACTCAGCAAGACAGGATGCCAGCCTGTTGGCCAATTTCCTCACACAGTTCGTTTTGCAATATTGCTATTAAGTCATGAACAGTTGGTTATGACAAGTCACTTTCACTGCACACACACAGGCAAATGTTTCTCACTTCCTCGCCCACACGCAGGCTGGCTCCTGTCTTTCTTCTGTTACCCTGGACGCTGTGGCCAGCTTGACACAAAGCATTAAAAAAAAAAAATCTCTTTGCTTCATTGTGGGTCGCAAATGTTGTCCAAATACCTCCTGGCGAGGGCCACACCTGATACACAGCGCCACGTTTGATGTGTGATGTTTAATGGCTCCAGGACATCCCTCTGACCCGCTGCTACAATGGATGGTGATGAAGGACAGCGTGGGAAAGCTCGCTGTACGCATCACATGCCTCCTTTGTGTCAAAGCAAAAAACGATCACGATTCGGTGCTCGCGTTTATAGGTTTCAGAGGGATGCAAAAAAAAAAAAAAAGCGAGGGGTTATGAGTGCATCTGTCAGCACAACAGCACCACACAACACTTGTTTGCTTGACTATGGCAAAACACAGAATTGCTCACAACAGGAGTCTGGGTGGTATGTAGGTAGATAAACAGGAAGCATGACATTCCAGAGCGGTTTTAACAGGAGTCAGGGATTCGTGTCCTGCGTTTGTATGTTCGCAGTAGCTTCGGCTGCAGTATCAGGAGGTCTCGGCAACTGTAATTCCTCAGTGTGGGCTTTATTCCACCTGCAAATCCATTTTTTTTCCTGCCATGCTCTTATGTGCATGATCAGGAGTTTATGCCTGCTTTGAGTTCATCTTGATGTAGATAACATCAGGTAGTCTCCGAGTTTCAAACACCGCACACTTGCACAGACCTGCCTTCTAGTAAAATACAGCTTGGCACAGCTGATATCTGCTTTCCTCTTCACTCATTATTCATGCCAACATAACTTTAGAAAACACCCGGAAAGTGTTGCTGCATGTTTGTGAGAGTGTGTGTGTTTAATATGACACAAGGCGTATGTGTGGATACTGCAGTCCTGTACAAACTGTATATATTCAAAGATTTTTCCTTTTTCTTTTTGTATGAACTGCTTTTCCTCTGCATTTATAAATTATGCAGTGTGTTGTAACACTTACACTTGTCTGAGTAAGTAAAGGAGTCATTTGACATTTTGGATTACTCTTCCTTTCTCGCCAAGCATTATATTAGAAGACAGACAGCACTCGTATATCTATTAAGCCTGAATAATGGTCGTCTCGGCCTTGCGTAAACACTGAAAGCAAAAAGCAACAGCTCCCCAGGTTCCAGGTGTAATTTGTAACAGTCAGGTAGGAGGTTGGTATCGCTTTTGTAGCTTAGCTCTCATAAAGACAACAAATTAGTTCCACCTACCTGATATATTGTGAACCCCCCCCCCCCCCCCCCCCCCCATGTGTTGCCAAAGCATCGATGACCTCTTGGGTGCATGGAGACAGGACCAGTGGGGGTGTTCTAGCAGCAGATACTTTGGCTTCTGCATGCCGTGGCTTCTGTTTGTACGTCTGGATGTTCGTATATGTGGGTTTGGGGAGATGGGGGGCTGGTTTAACGCCATGGGCACTTTGCAGTAGGCGGTGACTGCTGCCATCAGTGAGCATCATTACCACGAGGACTCTGCTTGATCTGCACCAATGTCTTGATGGGTGGTGTGTATCACGGTAACATCTGGCTTTATTGCCAGAATCCAAGGTTTCCCAGCAGCATATCGCTTTGTAAATGTCACCTGAAAATGGTTTTTAATGTTGTGGCTGGCTGGTGTATAGAGTGTGTGTGTATACACATTATTTGTATTTTCTACCGTGGTCACGTTCAGTGGTGTGATCCGGGTGTGTGCCTGGAACGTGCGTGTCACTGCATGTTTTTCAAACTGAGGGGGCAGCATTTGCTGGAGGTGAACACAGCTGGGGAGGATAGCTGATGGAGTGAGAGTGAGCCCCCGAGCACAGTTCACATCAACATCTTTAGTCAGCTTTGTACCGCTTCAGCCTGCATAAGCATGACCCTGCACAGCACGAGGAGGGGATCAAGCTTCCTACTGACTGTGACGGAGCTGCAGGACAGTCTCCCTAATAGCTGACAGCTCATAGCTTTAACCGCTCCACACATGCACTCTAAATTCGTTGCAAAAGGACCCCATATAAGTGCAGCGACAGGTGCTGATGAGTTACGTGAGAAACTCACTTGGCTATGCGCTTGCAGGTGTTGCCCGACTTAGTCCTCAGCAGCCTGTTCTTGGTATTAACGGACCCGCTCTTTCTTCAGTAAATGCGTCTCTGACGTTTGTCAGCTGAAATTGTGGTTATCTCTCTGACAAGGTGACCTTTTTCAAGTCAACCTTTTGCTTGTTTCACTTTGTGTGTGTGTGTGTGTGTGCGCGCACATGGGACTTCAAAAGGTTCTAAGCGTAAAAGAGCATCTGCTGCTCTTCTTGCCACAAGGGCAGGCGTTCATAGTCAGAGCGAGCAGCTGAGTTACTGCGAAGGCTCGCCACATTTTCCCATACATGGAGCCTCAGACAGAGCTGACCACACGCTGCTTTGTCTGCTCTATTTATCTCCAGTGTCCTGGGCTCTGTTGTGGCCACACATGTGCACCCGACACCCATCACCCCACCCAACATACAGATACCAAGCATGTGAACACGAGATCAGCGTGTGATTAGCCTGCCTTAATGCATGAAGAATTGGCCTGATTAGTGCAGCAATGTGCAACTGTTTAAATCATCAGTTAAGGCAAGAGCGGTTCAGTCTCTTTTGTTGATTGGAAAAAAACCAAAAAAAAAAAAACCAACGTCTCCATATACATGAAAAATATAAACAATCCTTTCATTAGAAAACCAGCTGTTATTCACCCCATTTTAATGTGGTTCTAAATCACATCCTTGGCCCCCCTGGTTGCACGGTGCTCCAGGGTAAAAGACTCTTGGAGGGAAAAAAAATCTATGCTATTAAGAGTCCATAATCCACTGTCAAACAGTCCGGAGGCAGGACCCCTTTCCAATTTTCACTCCTCTATTCTTTTCCTCTCACTTAAACAGCCGTCTTTCATTCTATTTCTGTCTCATTTAACAAATCAAAGGCAACTTCCTTTGATGACCTACATCTTCATCCTGCTAGTATGATGTACCAGCTATGTCATCTCGCAAGCTCATACATGACACAATGCACTCGTTTTTTTTCTTCTTCTTCTGACTAATGAAAACACCGTGCTGCACCGCGTCCTGAACCCTGCGGGAGACCAAGTGCAAATCCTCTGATCGTGTGCACTGACGATATTTAGCAATCAAGCTAGAGAACATCTTTATCTATTTCTCTTTGCACTTATTTTTCAGAAGTTTATCTGCTTCCTCTTTCCTGTGTTAGCTAGAATTTGCTGTAACGTCTCTTGTACTCTGTGTCCTTCCCTAAAAACTGCCTCTAGTGTGCTCTGCCACCCAGTTCCTCCCATTTCTCTCACTCTCCATCTATCTATCCCTGTATTCGTCCATCCATCCATCCCGGATTTCTCCATCTGTTCGGTCAGTGTCGAAATCCTAACAGGGACATCAGTAATCTCGTAGTCTCACGATAATCCGAATCTATCTGCAGTAATCTTTTGTGTAGTTTGAACAATTAAAAACTTGCAGACAAAGCCTCATTTTTGCTTTGGTATTAAATGTCAGTGAATTTGCAGTTTTGGTTCTCGTGACTCTTTTTTTTTTTTTTAAAAACTTTTTTTTTTTAATCAGTTGTTTTTGGTTTCAGGAGGAAACTCCAACACTTTCACTGCTTTTAAAGCCCATATGGTACAATAGATATTCACTTCATGCATCTTGCCCATGTGAGCAACCCTACCCTTTTCCTACTTTTCGTGCAGCGTGGAAGGACAACTGCAAATGACTGTTAACGTGTCAATAGTTGAACAATTAAGAAAGACTGTTAGTCTGCATGGCTGGTATTGCAACATTATGAGAGATCAGTTTCTTCATAGTCATGTTCATGACTTGTTGGTCACATTGTTAAACCTAAAAATAACCATATCAAGTAGAAGGGTTTCACACGTTATTTTTTTTTCCGCTCTGTCTCTCTCTATCGTCACTTTACTCAAGTCTTGGTGGAGCCCACAGGAAACTCTCTGTGACGGGCTGACAGGCTTCCTGTTTTGAAGCGCAGTTGGTGGTTTTAGAGGCTCATCTCTGTGTGTGAGAAAAAAAAAGCAGACTGAGACATGCAGTATAGAAGTACAAAGTAAATGGGAAATCTTATACGGGAATGGAGGCAGAACTTGTTTTTGTTTGTTTTCCGTGTCCTTGGGTGTTCCAGTCTGATTTAATAGCATGCATGTTCTTTTATTTATTTTTTTTCTTGTAAGAAAAATTGATGTGTTTGCATTTGCATTTTTATTCAGTTGTTTATCCACTTGCGGGGTTAAAATGTGCCCTCCAGTTTTATCTTGCCAAAATAATTTATTTAGCTCCTGACGTCAGTGCTAGGTGGTTTGATGTTTAAGCTCTTTGTCTCTTTCTGTCAGTAATTTATGTCAGAGGATAACAGGGGTGATCAATCACAGCTTTTTGCAAAGCATGGCAAGGATTTAGTTTGTCGCAATCTCGAGTTTTGCTAGTGGTCAAGTGACGTGCAAATGTCAGTAGAGGTAATGATGATGGGTAATATGTGCACTGCAATTGGGTGCAGATCCAACCACAGAGAGACCCTTACTGGTAATGCCACAGACAGGAAGTGATGCACATTGAGGCCATCATAAGTCTCTTGTGCCTGTCAGTGCAGTGCATGACGGCGAAAAGAAATTCGTGAATGATCGGGTGGTCCTCCAAACTGCTGTGCGAAGGGGCATCCATCTCCATTTTTGTTTGCCGTGCCTCATTCTGGGTCACTGGGAACTTTGCCAGTTTTTCCAAATGAATTATTTTAACAAGACAGAATCTTGGTTTGATTTTCAGATTTCCCCCCTGCTGATGCATCTGAGTCTTTCTAACTGAGTTAAATTTAGAGGTGTTGGTGCAACGGTGCACAGGGGTGTGGGATTTTTAACAAGAAAACGAAATCAGAGAGTTTAATTTTTTCTTTTTCATTCTGTAGTTTTCATATTGGAAGGGCATCTCCTCCACACCCCCTCTCGCTCCCTGTATCATCCCTGCAGGCACCAGGGGTATTTTTAGAGCACTCCCTCATTAAAGTGACTCAAAAAAAAAAAAAAAAAAGAGTTATTGTGATTGGAAACACTTTCCTGTCCTAATGAGGCGATTGATTCTGTGAGGATTTGGGATGGTTATGTGCCCTTCTTTCCGTCTGAGGGGAGCGTCTTCGTCCTCTGTTAATTATGCCCACCCCCCTTTATCACGTGTTCATTCATATTCCTCAGATGAAACGCAGCTCCCTCCCCCCCTTCTGCCCTCTCTCTCTTATCTCTTTTTGCCTTTCATGTCCGCTGGGTTTCCTTCATATCAAGTGCCGCCTCTCTCTCCCCTCATAAAAGACACAAGTGCTCTCGAGGTTCATATGAAGTCTTATTTGAATGAAACCAGAGTTGTGCAGATGAGTAGGGATTCATCAGCCGCCGATCAATATTCACATATATTTGCTCTGAATGCGAAAACATTATGCTGCTAAGCAGCAATCTGTTAGACTTGTATTTAAAAAGCTTGTATTTAAAAATAAATTAATAAATAAATTAAGGATTGTTTGCTTGTTAGCTATGGACCAACAGAGTGCTGGATTTGATCTTCCTCTGTGCTGCTTTGATTTGTTCACTGTTTCAAAACAACCCTCGCAAATGTATCAGTCTTTCAGACAGGGATATTGCTCTTGTGCACCTCAGCGTCATACCTTAAATTGGTTAATTACTTGGTTAACAGCTAAAAATGGTATGAATTAACGGATTTTGATTTATTTCTTTATTTAGTTTTGGTCTTTTTGCAGAATTCCAGTTTTCACTTTGAAATGTGAATCATGCAAAGCTAACCTTGTAACCATTACTACATGAACAATTTCCAAACCAAGCCATTTTACCCCCTCCCTTTAACACGACCTTTATGATTGGCTGTCCCTTGCAAACAGAAGGTTTGCTGTGCTAACAGCCAAAGCTTTTTGCCATATTAAGGAGATCAGTTCTAATTGTGGATCATGAGGCATCATCCAAATTAAGAAGCTTTTTTTTTTTGACTTATAGGGAATACTTCCACATGTGATGATTGCACCATTTGGAACTGTGGTCATGTTTATCCACCATAGTGCTGCTGATCATGAGGTAGAGCAGTTCATCCACCAGCAGACGGTGGATCGATTCCCTCGGGTACTCCAGTATTTTGACATGCCCACTATGGTGGGCAAGGTACTGAAGCTATCGGCGTATATGTGTTTGAACAAATGTTCTGGTACAGACAAAAGTGCTTGTGTGAATGTGCATATAAACTGGTGAATGAGGCTTGCAGTAGAAAAGATCTATATAACTTTCAGTCCATTTATCATTTATAACAATATATGTATAAGACATAAATAAGGCAAAGGATAGTAGGTCCACTTTAAGGGCATAAAATATTGATTAAATAAATTAAGGAACAATCACTGACACAATAATCTCTAATTAAAAATTTATGGGTAATTGCAGTGCTACAATGTTCTATTTCTCATCAATTACATTTTGCCTCCTTGCTTCTGAGAGTCACCAGCAGGTTGAGTTTGTGGGTGTTCTCAGTCAGGCTACTCAGCTGTAATTAAGTTATCCTGCTCCTCTTTGGAGCGTCAATTAAGTCTCTGATTTCATTTAATCAGGACTAGTATATCCATTATTGAATATATTTGCCCACATATATGCTCTTATCTGCAAGCATGAGGCTCTTTGCGGGGGCGACATCTGATTGGTCAATAAATCAGATGGATGAGCTGTGATGGTGTGCTCAGATAAACCGATTGGGTCGGCCTGTGTCATTGTGGAGGGGCAGAATTAGAATGCTGGAGCCTGCTGCTTCCGTCTAGTCAGGTGTGATTAATGGTGAAGGGCAAGAACGAACAAAGGCTTTTAGCCTGGTATCAGGAAGAACAATAACAAATTGGGAGGAGGTGGCTCTATGAGGTAGACCCAATAATCTCATTTAGGTTTGGTTATATAAGCTGATATGTATTTTAATCCTTTGTGATCCATTCAACGCTGAAAAACTGTTGTCATGACTAAGCAAAGAGTACTCTTCAGAGGGATCGCTGTCTGCCTGAGTCATTTTTCTTATTATTATTACACCCCCTTCTTCTCCTCCTCCTCTTTATCTGTCACATCCTTCTTCTCCCCCTCCTTTTCAGGATGGATCACGTGCTGGTCGGGAGAAGAAGAAGACGGTGTCCTTCAGCAGCAGTCTGTCAGAGAAAAAGATCAGCAGTGCTTCTGATTGCATCCACTCGATGGTGGGTCAGCTACCGTGAGAGCCTTTACATAAAATATAAGCTTTACATAGCTGTACATGAAATATATCTAAGGTAGTATCCATGCATCAAGGGTTTCAGGTAGATCAAAGTCTTACTTTCCAACATGGCTGAAGTCGACTGAGCTCTACTCTGAAAGTTAGTGAGTGATTAACCATATCTGGTTTCCAGGTTGAGGGGAGCGAGCTGAAGAAAATCCGACCCAACTCCCGTGTTTATCAGCGATACTATCTCCTTGATGCCGGCCTCCAGGCTCTATGCTGGGAGCCATCCAAGAAGGAGTCAGACAAAGCTCGGATCTCTCTCTCCTCTATACGTGAGGTCGGTGTCCAAGAAAAGGGAAAGACTTTTCTAAATCAGCCCACCATGGATTTGTTTCACGAATGCCTTCTTAAGCCTTTTAAAATGAATTAGCTGTACAAGTTTGTAACCGTTTCCATACGGTGGATAACAGTTCATTTGATTTTATTAAACCTCGCATAATTTCTTCTTCTCTTTTTTCCTCATCTTCGGGTGTCTCAAACTCCAGGTACGGACAGGTCGTAACACGGAGACCTTCCGCACCAGTGGAGTTTATGACCAGATTTCAGAGGACTGTGCATTCTCCATCATCTATGGAGACATTTATGAAAGCTTGGACCTGGTTGCCAACTCTGCAGAGGTGGCTAACATTTGGGTTATTGGTCTGAGGTAAGACACAGAAAGAAGAAAGAGCAGTTTTACATTGTACACTCATTCTTTAGCTTTTAATCCTTGTGTGTTTTCCACCTCTTAAGCAGCATATGACAGCACAAATATGTGAATAAATAAAAAACCAGCTGTGTGTGAAATTTACATAAAGCATCCTAAGCCTATTGTTTTGTAGTTACTCAGTTTAGTCTGAAGGACTAGTTCAAACATAAATTTAAATGTTTTTCTTCTTATTCTTTGTTCATATTAAAGATGCCTACACTCAATATGCATGTGTAAGTATTCCCTATGAGCCAACATCTTCAGACTATCAACACAGTTTGTTTCCAGCAGTGTTTTCCTGGTGAGGGAGAAGCAAGCTTGTTTCAGACATTGAATGAACTAACAAGGTTTAACAAGATAAAAATGGCTTATTTTGGATTTTAAAAATGGTAAATGGTAAATGGCCTGCATTTGTATAGCGCTTTTCTAGTCCATAGGACCCCAAAGCGCTTTACACTACATTCAGTCATTCACCCATTCACACACACATTCAAATCATGCAAAGCTAGTCTATTATAGGTCAAAAGCTATGTGCCCTGTAATTCACACTCATTGTAAGCCAAACGTTTGGTAATAGACAGCTCATCCCTGTAATATTGGCCATCTCTGCAAACAATGTGCATGTTGACGGCCACCATGTTCCATCCATGCTTTAGTCGGGCTGCTTTTATTAATAAAGCCCAACAATCCTCTGGTGGTCTGACTGACGTTACGGTGAACAAGAACTGACGAAGGATTTAATGTGTGATTGAACTGAGATTTTTGTCTTGCAGGGAAGGTTAAGCAGACATAAAGTGTGTTTTTCTTTCATGCCAGTTCACTTTCATATCTTGTCACTTTTCTTTTATCTTGTTCTTTTTTGGTATTGATTGTACTGAGATGAACGGTGGGATTTTGCTCGGTTGCCTTTATTATGTAGTCCTTTTAAGTTTTCTTTTTATAAAAGCTTGTGCCGTCAAACATGGGCGGATTTTAAATTGATTTTACTGCTGCAGTAGTTGTATTTTATATTTCAAGCACTGTGCGAGATGTCTGAAATATAAATTAAAATGGAAATGTTTGTGCTGTAGATTTGATCATTTATACCAAAAATATTGTGTCCTACAATAGCTCAGTCTTTGTCTTTTTTTAAGTGCTTCTACATTTTTCTGTCTTTAGGTATCTGATGCAGTATGGGAAACATACCCTCGACATGCTTGCTAGCAGTCAGAACAGTCTTCGTCTTGGCTGGCTGGAGCAGTTGTTCTCCTCTGCTGCTAACCAGGACACACGGGGAGACGCGACAGAAGGGATTCATTTGGAATTGGCTATAAAGCTAATACAAGGCGTGAACCCCGGGGTGAACAGTGGCAAAGTGGAGCACAGGTTTAAGGAGCTTCAAAGACTCAGAGAGAGGATGTGCGAGCTTACGATAGATAACGGATCTGGACTTGAAGACTACAGCGAAAACAAAAAGCTAACGGCAAGAAATGAGCGGGTCACCAAGCAGGAGTTCGTTGAGGTCTTCCACGACTTTTGCACACGTCCTGAGATCTATTTTCTCCTAGTGCAGTTCTCCAGTAACAAAGAGTTCCTGGACACCAAAGACCTGATGAGGTTCATTGAGGCTGAGCAGGGCATGGCTCAAGTGGGTAACTTAGCTTAATCACACAGAAAATTCAGGACAAATATAATCCTAGTCTATCTAATGTCTGTTTACTCTTCTTGCCCTCTAGGTGAGTGAGGAAACCAGCCTGAAACTCATCCAGGCTCATGAGCCATCGGAGAAGGGGCGGGAGCAGGGATACCTGTCATTGGACGGCTTCACCAGCTACCTCACTTCGGCGGAGTGCCACCTCTTTGACCAAGAGCATAGCATCATATGCCAGGACATGACTCAGCCTTTGTCTCACTATTATATCAACTCGTCCCACAACACCTACCTCATCGAAGACCAGTTTCGAGGCCCCTCGGATATCTCCGGCTACATTCGTGCCCTCAAAATGGGCTGCCGGTGCGTGGAGTTAGATGTTTGGGATGGTGCAGATGAGGAGCCGCTAGTGTGTACTGGCCACAGCCTCTCCCCGCCGCTGTTGCTGCACTGTGTGTTAGAAGCAATCAGAAGGTTTGCCTTCGCAGCATCGGAGTACCCGTTAATTCTGTGTGTTGAAAACCACTGTTCGCTTCGACAGCAGAAAGTGATGTGGCAGCATCTCATGAGGATTTTAGGGGAGAAGCTGTACACAGATCCTCCAGATGAAGAGGCTTCATACCTTCCATCCCCGCATGCCCTAAGACATCGAATACTATTAAAGGGTAAAAAGCTAGTGCCGAGTTCTGATGGGGAAGATGGCGAGGTAAGTGAGGAGGATGAAGGAGCAGAGATGTGCCAGAAGATAAAGGCAGTTAATAGTGGAGGGGCAGCGCCTGGAGGAAGTGAGAAGGACACTGTGCAGAAAATCGTTGTCACGTCTAGTCCTTCGAGCGTTCCCCCCAAACGTTTCCAACTGTTGAAGGAGCTCTCGGACTTAGTAAATCTTTGCCAGTCTGTCACCTTTATTGACTTTCCAACCTCGTCCAAAAGCCAAAAACCTTGGGAGGTGTGCTCTTTTCACGAGTCTTTAGCAGTGCGTCTTGCTAGCGAGAACCCCGGGGACTTTGTCAACCACAACAAGCACTTCTTGTCACGGGTGTACCCCAACCCTATGCGTATTGACTCGAGCAACATGAACCCCCAGGACCTGTGGAAGTGCGGTTGCCAGATAGTGTCAATGAATTTTCAGACAGCAGGACTGATGATGGACCTAAACACAGCCTGGTTCCGGCAGAATGGGAACTGCGGTTACGTTCTGCGTCCGGCCATCATGCGGCAGGAGGTGTCTTACTTCAGCGCTGACACCAGAGACACGGTGCCTGGTGTGTCTCCGCAGCTGCTCCACGTGAAGGTGTGCAGGAATAGTGTGTAGACTGCAGTTTAAGTTTTCTAAAAATTCTCTTATAATGTTTGACATTGCAGTAATAATTATTATTATTAGAACTTTGTCCTTTGAAGTTTTGCCCTCATTCCTTTGGGTAACAATAGAACCCCATAACATGACAGAATGGCATACATTGCATTAAAAAAGCCATCAGTCTAGCAAAGCTTATTTAAACATCTGAACCTTTGGATTAAGTTGGACAGTGCATGCTTCTACGTTTACTTCCAAGCAAAGTCATATAATCTAGCTTAACTAGTTTATTATAAACAAGAAGTTTATAATGACTGAAACAGTTAATGAAATGATCTACCTTTCGCTTGCAGGTCATTAGCGGCCAGAATCTGCCAAAACCCAAAGGTTCTGGGGCTAAAGGGGACGTGGTGGACCCATATGTATATGTGGAGATCCATGGCATCCCAGCCGACTGCACAGAGCGCCGCACTAGGACTGTGAGCCAGAATGGAGACAACCCAATCTTCGATGAGAGCTTTGAGTTCCAGATCAACCTGCCTGAGCTTGCTATGGTTCGCTTTGTGGTGCTGGATGATGACTTTATTGGGGATGAATTCATAGGTCAGTACGCACAAGTTTTATACTTATTTATGAGCCCCACAGCTCCTGTGTAGCAACCATGAAATCAATGCGTATGTGATTTCTCCACCACAACAGGTCAGTATACCATACCTCTGGAGTGCCTCCAGCCTGGTTACCGACATGTACCCCTGCAGTCTCTGACAGGAGAAGAACTCCCACATGCCAAGCTGTTCGTGCACGTGGCCCTTACCAATCGCAGAGGTGGAGGAAAACCTCACAAAAGGGGTCTGTCAGTACGCAAGGCCCGAAAGGGGAGGGACTATACAGCTCTGAGGGACTTGGGAATTCGAGCAGTGGATGAAGTTTTCAAAATGGCTGCTCCTCTGCTGAGAGAAGCCACCGATCTGAGGGGAAACATGCAGGTGAGGAAAACTATTACTGGACACAGCCAGCACAATGTCACCATTTAGTTTGGGATCAGCTTTAGTGTTTTTTGGGCCATTTTCATGGTATTTGGAACTCGAAGTGTAAAACGATATCTGTTCACACTTGCTGAGGAAGAAAACAAGAATAAAGTAAAACGTGTCATTCTACAAAACGAGAACGTGCATATATAGTAAATATACATTACTTGGTGTAATTACGTCTTCCAACAAATTGAGAAGGGGTCGTCTTTCAACATAGAACTGAAAACACAGGAATCAGAATCTTAATAAAATGTCATCCTCTTCCTCCTCATTCCTCACTCCTTCCTCCTCCTAGTCAGGCCTCTAGCACATGAAAACGTACCTAAACATGCTAATTGATTCCCGATATTGTCACGATTAGTTACTGTCAGCAGATTAGACATGCAGCCCTGTCCTCTCTGGATTAGCCAGCTAAACAACAGCTGGTTATACTCTAACATTATGCCAGCTAATGTTAGGCTGTCTCTAATAAACAGTTTGAGTACATATGAGTCAATCATATGAGTGTTTATTCGCTAAGTGTCCAAGTCCATCAATGTTAGAGCCATTGCAGCTTGCAGAGGCAGCAGCTATCAGAGTCTAAGGGTTTGATATCCTCAACAACTCACCTGAATATCGCTGTTATTGTTATTGCAAACTGACAGCCTACACTCACTACGAGTGAACGGTGTCCAGAGTTATTTGTCCTAAAGCAGCCACCATAGCTAGGATTAGGCACATGAATTGAGAGGGGTAAGAAAACAGAAATCAGTTGACATCTAATGGTAAGATCTTACGCACTGTTGCTGTTGAGAAATGCATCTCCCAGCTGTGGTGGAGGAAACTGACTATACAAAGTAAAGTTGGCTTTTTTTCTGCCGATTTGTAAACTTGTTTATTTTACCTGCAAATTTCTGCATTTTAACCATGGGAATTCCTTAGGACTAAATTGATGTATTTTTCATGAGGAAATTAAATTACAGTTAAAGATTAATAGATATAAGTTGATCCATATTTCACTTCAGTCCCATTTTTATTCTATTTATTTATTTTTCATAGTGCCAAGTAACAACGATAACAGTCGCCTTAAGGCGCTTTATACTGTAAGGTAAAAACCCCAGAGAAAATCCCAACAAACAAGCCGCTATGAGCAAGCACTTGGTGATAGCAGGAAGAAAAAACTCCCTGTTGACAGAAAGAAACCCTTGGAAGAACCAGGCTCAGAGAGAGGCATCTGCCATGATCGGTTGGGGGTGAATGAACGAAGATGGGATAAAAGACACGCTGTGGAAGAGAGTCCGAGAATAATAACTAATAATTAAATGCAAAACGGAGAGTACAAAGCAGTGAGTGAAGAAGACACTGTATATTGATATAAATATATCAACTGACATTGCACTAAAGAAGCTTACATAGGTGATAAACAGAGCTGAAGACTGACGATGCAGAGGGACAAGTGACGAGGTCACCGAAAGAGTTGAATTAATTTTATTATAAGTTGAGTGTTGGATTAATAAACTATCAGCCTCTGTAAACTATTAATAGAGGTTAACCTTAAACCTTGAAACTACGTGGCAGAGTCCCAACATGGTTGAGCTGAAGCAGGTTGGAGACTTGGATGAGGATCTCTGAGTGAACAGGGTGAGGTCGAGATAAATGAAAGACGAGCACTCATGTTTATATCAGCAGGGACAGAGGCTGATTAGCTCCCAGAAAGCAGGCAAGGAAATTATTAACCCAAATGCCCGGGAATGTGTTGAACTTGCACAGAAGCTTCATTGTCTTTCATTAATGGTCGAATTAACCTTTATGAACCAAGCGGCAGTTTTGTCTGTGGGTCCTTTTGTTACCCTATGCCAAACAGTAATTACATGTTCTGTGAATGTGTATGAGACTGTTGGCCATCCACATCTCTTGATTGCTTCCATTTCACTCTGAACTACTGCCACAGCACAGCAGCAGGAGCACAATCAAATACAAATAGCTCTGTTGCAGGATTTGGGGTGTAGGGTGTGCATGTGTGTGACAGAGAATGAAACGAAATCAAGTCGCAGACTTGTGTCGCAGAGTGTAGGAGAGATTTCACTAGTTTTCTTGTCTTTTTTTTTCCACGCAATTCAGTGCCTCTGTTTTTTTTGTTTTTTTTTTCGTCCAATTAGGACAGTGAATAGGAGAAGATCGTGTATTCTTATTTAGCTACTGATTAAACATGTCCTTCCTGCTTTTTTTCTTTCTTTCTTTTAAACAGAACTCAGTAGCAGTGTTCAGGGAGCTGTGTGGGGTGTCGGCTGTGGCTAACCTCATGCAGTGCATACTGGCTCTGAGCTCTAGAGTTTCAGAACCAGAGGGGATGCCTTTACTACTGTTTGACCTGCGGGACCAGTACCCCACCCTGGAGCCCCAGGGGTCTTTGCCTGATGTCCTCCGCCGGGTTGTCTCTACTTATGAGATGGTGAGAAAGGAAGAGACCTGACAGTTAATATTCTGTATGTTTTCGCACCAGATAAAGGGCTCTATGTGACTCATAAATCTGAAATTCATCAAAAGGAAGGAAAGACCAAACAAAGGCAACGTATCAGTCATCCCCCAACCGCTTGGCTTGACAATGAAAGCTCCCCTCCCAAACAAAAGCTTCCTTTTTAGCCAATAGTTTCTGAAACCCGACATGAGCTTTTCATTGTTATGTAGCGGGCAACATCCCCATTTGTTCAAGTCTCATAAACACGCTGGCGACATCCTCACCTTGACCTAAATCTACTTTGTGTTTCCATCCAAAACGAACTGCAGAGTTTCATTCACCAAGTGGTTTAACTGACTGAATTTATGTAACGGCGTCTAAAAATAAATCCAGTCACTGAAGAAGAACTTCCCCCGTGGAAACTAACACAATGAGAGGAGGAAAAAAAAACAAAAAACCAAGCAGGGTCAATTGGTCTGCAAGTTAACTCTTCATTCAGTCAATGAGGCAGGGTGAGTTGGTGTGTTCGAGTGGGTTTTCCTGTGTCGTAACTGAAAGGATGAGTCTTTCTTTCCATCCTCGCTTTTATATAACACTTTCAATAATTTTCCCTTTGGTTTTTGCCGCCATCTTTCAATGCCCTCCATATTTCCTCTATCACTGATTAATCTCTTGCAGTTACTGCGTTCTCTTGGTCCCTCTGGTGTCTCTTTGTGAATGTGGCTGTCCAGCATAAGTGGGTTTTGTACATCTGTGGGCTAGCATTCAGTGGACTGCTTTGCCTGTGTTGCAGTGTTAAAGTGTTGCTGTGGTGAAGAACGCTACGCCTCTGTTTTTTTCTTTCTTTCTTTCTTTTTCCTTCCACCATCTGCCTGCCTGCAACATTATTTCTTGAAATTGATATTTGCTCAAAGTGCACTTGTTCCCGTTTCATATTAGATGTATCCCGGGAATCTCTCGGGCAGGATGATGGACAGTCGGTATGAATTGCAAAGTTAGCAGCACTATCGGGAGAGTATATGAAATGAGGCTGCGCAAGTGTGAATGAGAAAAAGAGACTTGCTGTCATGGAGAAAAATGAAAGGGTTTCTTCTTATTGAGTCATGATTAATGTTTAGCAGAATGATTTGTAACCCCTTAATTTAACTACAGCTTGTCAATGCTATGCATCTAGCCTCTGCACAGACACAGGCTGTCTATTTGTGAATTAGGATGTAAGCGTGTGTGTGTGTGCGTGCGTGCGTGCGTGTGCGTGCGATTAGCCACACTTGTTTCCAGCCGAGCAGATCAGAGTTGAAAAAGCTCCCGCTGTTGCTGAATACTATTTGCATAGATTTGAATGTTGTTCACATAAATGGATTCCACACCTCAATTCTGGTGCCTGCCGAGAGCGGTAAACAACAGAGACATCATTATCTGTCTTTGTGTTTGTCTTGTGGGGTCATGTTCAAAGAGCTGCCATATTAGTCTGGGAATGACTTTATTTGCATGCACCTGTCAATTTCCAGTCATCCATTAAATGTGGGAACAACACGTTATTATTGTTGTTGTTATTGTTATTACTACATTCTTTAAGTTGAAGTGCACAGTGTGGTATGTACAGACGGTACTGTGCCGAAGTTTTGAGTCAGCCCTCATTTCTTTAAATTTTGCTGGGAAAATGAGAAATATATCTGGCCATGATTATAATGTGCTTGAAAGTCAAAATGTATTATGTCCAACTTTATTCTTTAACACAGTCTGACCTCTCTTAGGTAAGTTTTCCTGTCATTACTTTAAGTAATCTTCAGGAATAGTTCTCCAGGTTTCTTGACACATTCAAAGCTCTTATATGGATGTTGGCTGCCTTCTTGTTTTGTTCTCTGTCAAGATGATCCCACACTGATTCAATAATGTTGAGGTCTGGGGAGGCTAATCCTTGACCGATAGTCTTCCATTATGTGTTTTGTTTGTTTGTTAGTTTTTTTTTAGTTTTTTTTTTTTAATCCAGGTATGCTTTTGCTGTATTGGCAGTGTGTTTGGGATGATTGGCAACGGTTTCCTTTTTCAGAATGACAATCAGACTCTTTCCAGACTGTATTGCATGGTGGAGCAATACTTTTGTGTTTATAACTCCATCAGTTTTGACAAGATGTCTAACACCACTTATTGAAATGCAGACCCAAACCATGACTGAGCCTCCGCTGTGTTTTGGCATACCTCAGCCTTTTCTCCCTGTTTCCCTTCTGTAAAAATGGCTTCTTGACAGCCATCCTATCAGAGAACAGCAGATGGGCTGGATTATTATTATTTTTTTCATATTTCTTTAAGCCAGTTCATTGTTTGCGCTCAATTTCTCAAAGTCTCTTAACAGTTTTTAAGGACACACTGCAGAGCATGCTCAGAGAAAAGTTTTTGGCTAATCACTTTTTGGGAATCATCTTGTTGTTGCAAAGATACAAGGTTCATCCCTTGAGTTAGATGCTTAATGCAATAATTCTTGGTCAGTAGATTAAGTAAATGAATTAACAAACGAGCAAACATTCCTCTGAAAATGGATGAAAAAGCATCTAAAATCCAAGAAAATCCGGAGAACTATTATTCAAGAGGACTTGAAAGTCCTTAAAGATCTTAAAGGACTTAAAGATCTGAGTGGTGGCTCAACACTTTTGCACAGTGCTGTGCACTATATTCCTCTTCAGCAGATTAGACACATTTCTTCAAAGTTAAACTCTGTGATTTCTTCTCCTTCATGCTCTTTAATGTGAATCATGTTGATGCTTCCCTGTCTGCAGATGGTCCAGGCGAGCAGAGCAGTGATGGAGCTCTCAGATGGAATCCACGACAAGATCCTGCATATACAGACAACAGGTGTGTAGGCGTGCGTGCGTTTAAATGAGATTCTCCTATCTAGAGTGCGTGTAATGAGTATAAACCAATCTATCTCCATATTTCTAGCATACTCCCACACAGCCTCTTTAGCAGTGCTATATAGATGGCTGCAGTGGCTGATTACCGTCAGCTCCCTTCCTTTCCTCTCCCACTATATTTTATCTGTCTTATCACCGCTGTTAGACAAGGTTAGATGAGGCTTTATACTGGCTCAGTTTGTGTGTGTATATTTTGGCTGGAGGAGATTTTAAATTGGTGCAACTCCCATCATCCATCACCCATCTGTCTGTTAAGTGAAGGGCATGAAATCTGACCTGCCGATATCATTTCTGTGATCTTTGGCAGAGGTTTGTTTACTTCAGCAGTATCCCTTGGGTCATCTGACTTTAGTTAGCCAGACTGTTGTCATAGAGGCCATAAACAACCCCCTCAAACACATTGCTGCACACAACACATTACGCACATCACGTTCATCACCCTGTTTTAGTGTCTGGCTGTCACCCAGGAAACAGCTTGACTGACATTTAGACATGTTAACCGGTTTGGTGCAAAGGGGGGAAAAAAAAGTGATAAACATTCACAGTATATATGTATGAATCTGAAGGCGGTGAATTTCACAAGCTGCGCTTACAAATGTCTCACTTTTGTTTTCCCTTCTAAAGAACTCTTAGTACACATTAAATATTAAAGCGTCCATGAGCTTTATAAGAATGTTGCAGTTTGAAATGATGCAAAAAATTGTTGGCTTTTCCAATGCCACCCTTGAGCAAAATATGAATAGAAAAAAAAAAACCACACAAGGGAGGACTCCAGTTAAACTCCAAGTCAAATGATATTCGGAGAGAAAGATGATGGTTCAGCTGGGGCCACTCCAGTGGAGAGACAAAGTATTTGACTGAGATGAATGTTGTTTACAACTTTGCAGACTCCTCCACTCTGCTCCCAGACAACTCATCACATCCTCCATTGGACTTTATTTTCTTGTTTTCGGGGCCGCTGCTCGACTCTGCGATCAAACTGCATTTGACATATTCATCTGTTTTTTTCGCAGTTACGAGTACAGCGATGGCCACTCTGTGCCGAGAGATCCCTAAAGTGTGTGTTTTCTGCACTCATCTGATAAAGAGCTGCTGCAGAGCCTTAGGTCTGATCTTGTGAGCAAAGCTCTTCCTGTGTACAAAGGAAATCTGGTGATCAAGTGATCCCAAAGGCGGAGGTCCACCTCTAAGCCTGGGAAGAGGGAGTTGGCAGCGAGAAGGCATAAACCAGTCACTTGGGGGGGCACGGGATGATTGGTGACAGAGATACTTGGCTGGAAGTTGCATCAGCCGTTACAAAAGCCGTGGGAAGATGAATGGGAGAGATGGATGGCTAGAAGGAATGCTGGGAGGGAGACAAGAACACCAAGGGAGAAGAAAGGAAATCCACTCCAGTTTAAGGGTGTGCTGGGGAGGGGAATTCTCAGCTGTCACTAGTGGTATACATGTATATTAGATGCTTTGTAACTTACATTTTGTTAAGTGTGAAACTATTATAACACCAGCCTCAAAAGCTGTTGCTTTGCTGCTGTTCCTGCTCACGAGCTACACTAGTTTCACTTCTGTCACACCCTGAAGTGCACAGGCAGCGAGGTGAGAAGTTAAACCTCAAAGAAAAAGCGAAAGCAAGATTCTTGTGGGTGTTAATTTTCACATCTGTCAGAGATGATGCTCCATCACTGATTCAAATGCACTGTCAATTTATGCTGCTGTGAACACCTCACATATAATTCTAGTCTCTCTCGGATGTGTGTAAATGGTAAATGGCCTGTATTTGTATAGCGCTTTACTAGTCCCTAAGGACCCCAAAGCGCTTTACACATTCAGTCATCCACCCATTCACACACACATTCACACACTGGTGATGGCAAGCTACATTGTAGCCACAGCTGCCCTGGGCGCAGTGACAGAGGCGAGGCTGCTGGACACCAGTAGGCAACCGGTGAAGTGTCTTAGCCAAGAACACAACCACCGAGACTGTCCAAGCCGGGGCTTGAACCGGCAACCTTCCAATTACGAGACGAACTGCCAACTCTTGAGCCACGATCGCCCCAAATCCAGCAGTAAAATGAATCTGCAAGGCTTGCCTGCTCAAATGAATGGGATTAAAAACTAAATGAAAAATCTAAACAAAGGACAGAAAAAGGTTGACTCTAAGCAAATGCTTGTGTAAAGCCCAGACATGGATCGTTTTTATCTTTTTGTTTTCCATCCCATCTCAGTAATCATCAATCGTCAATAAAACTTCTGCTTGTGAGAAATAACCTTCCTCTCATCTCATCCTGATCCCAGTTTAAGATTTTAAAAGGCACTTTTTTTTTCTCTCCTTTCCCTGCATTGATGTTTCTTTGTGTGAAATAATAAGTTCTCAAGACAACAGCATAATCCAGAAGAAAGTTTGATTGGCTCATAGGGAAGCCTGCACACAGTAGTCCTAGCTTTGCGCGTCTTATCACCTGCTCTTCTTGTGTTTCTCCTTTCCGTCTTCAAACTGGACAGGATCATTCGTCCTGGACTTATTCTCTCACTCCTTATTTCTTCTGAGAGGGTGGCGACAGGAGAAACGGGTCAGGAAAAAAAGACTATTGGAGAACAGCAACATTTTTCCTTCTTTGAGGGCCTCTTTAAATTGGTTGTTAGGTAGTAAAATTATCTTAATTGCGGGAGCATAACATTTGGAGGAGTACAGTTTGTTCCTCCAGTATGGAGAGGTCGGTCACAGATGAAAAACGCCATCAAGGGATATAGAGTCATACCCACTTTTTTTTCTAATTTTGGGAGAACTTGTCCGTCATTAACCCCAGATGATCAGCTGCTTTTCCCTCAGGGCGCTGGCCTCTGTGTGACATCTGGAAGTATAGATTTTACACTTCATCAGATGCTCACAGCCCGGTCGTTTCTTGACGAGATCTCTGCTGGAAGTCGGATCATTTCCATCTCAGTTGCTTCACGGTTCAGGCTGAGGACATAAAGTGACGATGACAAATACCTGTCACATGCTGATTGGCTGGCCCTGAAGGCTATTTTATCTCTGGGTCAAGACCCTGTATCTGGGAGTGTTGTTTGCCTGTGTATGCACACACTGAACAATATTGGCTTGAAAAATACCCCCCTCCCCACCCTCGACTTCGCTTGATTTCACAGGGAAATAGACACACAGTCGCACACGCACACTACAGTGGCACGTAGGCTTTGAGTTGCCTAGCAACCACGCAGTAAAGGTTATTATTCAGGCAACTTATGTAGGTGTGTGTGAATGTAGAGCAGTGACAGCGTATGTGTGTGCAGGTGCGTGTCCACGTTTGCAGACGTTTATTGACCGGGAAGAATCATGTGTCAGGGATGGGTGAAATAGACTAGCACCCAATCTGTTCACTCTTCTGCGTGTGTGTGTGGTCCACATTTTGGCATGTCTAACACTCTGGGTTCTTGTTGATAGCTCACACTGATGTGTGCCCCATGTTAACCCACTTCTGGGTTTCCATGGTAACAGTGGGACAGTGGCCCGGAGCGGCCAGAGGAAGCCAGGAACACAACTCGTTGCACACAGGCTAACTAGCTGCCGGCCTGACTTCTGTGACGCTGTCTTAATTTCTCTGCGTCTTTCTCTCTCAAGTCTCTCAGACGCCTGGCAGTTTCATTTTGTAATCGGCTATTGTTTATTTGTTTATTTATAAGGAACCCCATTAGCTTCCACAACAGTGGTTGCTAGTCTTCCTGGGGCCCAAGCCATCAAATATCTCCAAATAAAATGTTACAACAATTAGATCTACTGTAAAGTTTTACAATACTGAAATGTAAACATGTGAATATTAAAAATTATATAAAAGCAGAAAACCAAAACAAAACACTCAAACAAAATACACAATTTCCATTACAAGTGATATTACCCTCTACAATTTTTACAAATACATTAAAAACTGCCTAAATAGGCTTTTAGGTGATTTTTAAAATTATGAATTGAAGCCAATTCTCTTATTGCCTCAGGCAACTTATTCCACTGAAACGATGCTCTGAATATAACAGAGTTTTTCAAAAAGTTACTTTTAACACGAGGAATTACTAAATTGTGGTTGGTTGAGAATCGTGTGGCATGATTATGAATTTCATCTGGATACTGCAACTGAGCACAAAAAAAGTGTGGTGTGTTTAACAGTATTGTTTTCTTTAAAAATACAAGTAAGCCATAGTATAATTTAGCTTGTACAGAAAGCCAAGAAAGTTTATCATGCATTTTGTCAATACTTGTATAGTATGAACACCTTAACACTAATCTGTTAAGGTGTGTATGATGTGACTTAATTTCCCCCAAAAGTTTGAAGATTACACAGGTACACATCCTCCACCTGTGTCTTCTAGAATTTGGTTTGTTAAAAAAGTACAAAAAAACGTCATCAACTCCAGGCTTAAGAAGCCTGGAAGAAGACTCCAGGCTTGAGAATAATGAAAAATGGCCATCAGTATTTACTGACTGAACAGAGACAGAGTTGGTCAAATAGACCTCCTTAATGCGATCCAAAGGTGAGCGTAGAATCTTCTGGGGCTTAAGCTTATGCAGATGTAATATTGAAACTCACTGATTGACCCAGAGCACAAAGATCATTGGGCAGATATGAACATTGAATGTGGGGACAGCCGAGCAAAGGTGATGTGAGAAGCTAAATATGCAGTACAAGTTAAAATGTAGCTGCAAGTGTCAGAGGGGGGAAAAAAAAAACCATCAGAGAAAGGCAGGGTGCACTCAAGCAAGCTTGATGTTTAGACTCATACTTTTACAGTTCTGAATTTGCAGCACACAAAGCAACTGACTGCAGCAGTCACTTTGGAAAGATAAAACCCGGCCAGCAACGTGTGCGAGCTGTGGACCAAAGATTATCTTAACCAAAATTCAGCTACATTCATATAGCACCAAATCACAGCAGCAGTCGCCTCAAGGCGCTTTTATATTGTGAGGTAAAAACCCTCCAGTAATACAGGGAAAACCCCAACAGCCAGACAACCCATTGTGACCAAGCACTTGGTGAAAATAGGAAGAAAAAACTCCCTTTTAACAGGAAGAAACCTCCAGCAGGGCCAGGCTCAGGGAGGGGCAACTATCTGCCATGATCAATATTGTCCCAGCTGGGATAGACTCCAGCCCCTCAATAACCCCCAAATGAATAATAATGAAGGTTTAAAGAAACTGAACGGATGGATGTTTGAAAGGATAGAGCTGGCATCTAATATAAAAGGTCACTACGACATTCAATCGTAGTAATCGTGTAATTCCAGTTTTTTCCTCTTAGTCAGATTGTGAAGCAGGTAAGCTTTAGTACTCGAGACATGCCCAGCACATCCCTAGCATGATTATCTCAGTGTTCCTGGTAGATTTTGCTCCACTCGTTCGCTGTATGACTTAACAAAAAGTGGTGTGATGGGGCATTATTTTATTTTATTTTTTTTTGGGGGGGGGGGCAAATGATGTGGGGGAAAAAAAGAGCTTGTCTCTGTTTGTAAGCTAAATTATGTATGACATCCTTAGAAAGTCAGAGTAAGGTCAGATGAAATGTTCTCATATTGGACACAGCTCTGTGTGGAAGTAGGAGACCTGAAGGCTACTGCGTCAGTGATAATTATGTTGTTCACTTGGAGGAAAAAAAACAATTTTATTTAACATGATTCATTTTTGTTTTTATTTTCATAATGAGAGTATAGATTGAGGCACGGAAGTAATTTGAAATAAATGCTAACATGCTCACAACAGTGGCACTGTGCAGATGTTTAGCAGGTGTTGTCATGTTAGTATGGCCTGTTAGCCATGTTGATTGCCTTGGAGAAAAGTGCACCATGTTCCTGTAAAGGATGATATACTTCTTTTTTTAATTTTTTTTAAAATTAAATTTAAATGTACGAGATTGGACTTAAATGGAAGTCTGATCTGCTGTGGTTCTTTGCTTTTTCGTTCTAGCCATGGAGTTTCACGAAAAACTGCAAAGCCTGGGTACGAAAGAGGGGCTGAAAGGTTCCAAGGTCAGCAGAGCAGTTGAGCGTTTCAGCTGGAACATCACCATCCTTAAGGTCAGTTATACACTCATGCACGCTGAAAAAGCCCAACAGCCAATCGGGGCAGAGTATCAGAACATGTTTCAGCCTCTGGCTGGTTGCTCATACTTTGTTCTTTCAACCTCCCTGCCCTCACCCTTGTTCTTTGTAACCCCTGCCTCCTGATTTTTGTGTTCCCCATCTTTCCTGACACCCAGGGCCAGGCTGACCTGCTGAAACACGCCAAGGCTGAAGTCCTGGAGAACATGAAGCAGGTCCGTGATGCTGCTCTGGCTGGAAACCTCACCAAGGAGAGAGCCGGATTAAGACGGGCAAGCTCCCAAACACGCAGAGGCCACAATGAAAAACTTGCAATGAGTACTAGAGGACAGTCGGCATAGCAAGTAGAAAAAAAAAAAAAGAGGGCACCTAGCTGCTGTGAAAAACTCTTTTCACTTCTGTGTGTGTGTGTGTGTGAGACACTGTCTTAGTCTCCCAGAGTGGGCAAGCTATCAAAGTGTTTTGTAGGCATTACAGAGAGTAACAGATATTAAGAAAGAGAAACAGGAGAACTGATGAATGCAAGTCTTCAAAACGCAGCCACTGTAAGCTCACCTGTTACTGAACCTTCGAGCCAGAGAAGGCGGTGCACAGCCAAGGGAAGACTAATGAAATGCGAAGCTGCCGAGATGAATGTAGTTACTGAAGCCAAGGTTGAGCGGTTTGTACTGTATTAAACTGTAAATAAGCCAAATGTTTAATGTTCACTTGTTATGTGCAATGTTTTCTGAGGTCAGGGGATGATTGAAACCAGAAGCCAAAACCTTTTTGAAAAAAAATGATGGTGACTTTTACTCCACAGTGATTAAATTCAGATTGGTGTGTAAGACAGCTTGCGTGTGAGTTAAAAGAAACAGTTTGTCAAAGGATGTGTGGATGTTTGAGGTCTTCTGTCATTATTTGTGGACCAACGCAGTCTCTTCTTGTCTCTCTAGATTTTGATTACCTGTCTTTTGGTCCCCAGTCGCTGCTCTTCACTCAACTTTGATTCAATTAACTTGAGGTCCTTTGTCTTACTAAAAATCCACCACTTTGCCATCTTACTACGGTCTTACATACAGTATTCTATATTTTTGTATTTACATAAAAAAAAAAAAAAAAAAAAAAAAAGGCTTGTGCTAATGAACCCGGTGTTACCTACCAAAACGATCAATTCCAGAAGTGTAAATATGTGGTTAGAGGGAACTAATACTGTTATGTTTGTGTTTTAAAACTCTGTACAGTATTTTATTAAGTAATTCTATCCTTTTACTGCAAAGAATATTTTACATAAGTTATTGATCCTGAATGAAAACATTCCAGATACATATTATTGGTGTAGATAAATGAGGCTCGAGCAGTTCTGTAAAAGGTCAGTTCACGATTACCTTCCTCAGCAGCCAGGATGAAAATAAACTAGTTTTTAAATGACTTGTGCGCATGCCTCTGTTTTTCTGCAAGACTTGATGGAGCTTTCAGCTATAGTGACGCATGACACAAGCAAGAGGAGTGCTGCGATGACAGCTGGGGAAGCAGACCTGTGATGCTGCTGCGATGAGCAGTGGGAAAAAAAAAAAAAAACTAATTACAGCTTCCATATAAAGCTTCGGTGCATCACGGTTGAAAGGTCACAATTAATGACTATTTCCAACCATTAAAACATGCACCAATGACCACTTTATTAGGTACACCTTGCAAGCATACTGGCAGCGATTTTGGTTCATTGATATCAGTTTCTGCAGATTTATAAGCTGAACATTCATTATGTGAATCTCCCATTACAATATATCCCAAAGGTGCTCTATTGGATTGAGAGCTGCTGACTGGAGGCCATTTGAGTACATTGAACTCATTGTCATGCTCAAGAAACTAGTTTGATTAGTTTTGTGACATGGCATGTAATCCTTCTGGAAGCATGCCCACACTGTAGTCATAAAGGGATAGCTGTGTCAGCAACAATAGTCAGGTAATAGTCTGGGGTTTAAATGATGCTGAACTGGTACTAAAGGGCTCAAACTGTGCCAAGATCAGCCTCACCATTACATCATCACTAGCCTGAACCATTGATGATAAGAAGGATGAACCAATGCTTTCATGTCACTTATGGCAAATTCTCTCTCTACCATCTTGCAGTAGGAATCATGGCATCAGACCAGGCAACATTTTTCCAATTTTCTACTCTGACTGGAGAACAGAAGTAGCTTCTCTTTCCTTTTCTTAGCTAACAGCATAACAACAGTGGTATGGCCTTCTGCTGGTGTAGCCCATCTCCATAACAGTTCAATGTGTCTTGCATTTAAAAATTGCCGTGGTTGTAATAAATAGTCATTTGAGTTGTTGTTGATTTCGAAGCAGTCTGGCTATTCTCCTCTGACGGCTGGTATCAACAATTTTTTTGCCCAAACTGCTGTTAATTGGATATTTCCCCCTTTTTCAGTGTAGAGATGGTTGTGCAGGAAAAATCCCAGCAGCTCAGCAGTTTTTGGAAACACTCAGATCAGCTCATCTGACACAACTGTTCAAACTCAAATCACCTTTCTTGTCCACTCAGAGGCTTGGTTTGAACTCCAGCAGGTCATTTTGACCAACTTTATGAGCCTAAACACATTGAGTTGTTGCTATGTGACTGGCTGATTACATATTTGCATTAACAAGCAGTTGTAAATGTGAACATAGTAAGTGTTTGTACATATAAATGCACATTTTATTTGCATGAGATCCAAGTTTTTACTGTCCTGGACATAATCATCTCTCAGTTTCACTGAAATACAGCAGCAGCATGGGTAAGCCTATAAGTATGGATGGCTTTGCAGTTAAATACGTTATAAACATCCAAAACATCTGTAGCAGCTCCTCGCAACAATGAATAATATCTGGAGATGAAGACCATTATTTAACCAAAACCCCAGAATAGCTTTTAAATAAACCACAAAGACTGATATCTCTGCAAAATTTGCTCAAAGTACACAGCATACGTAATAATACCATTAGCTGCGAATCCATGGTTCAGTTGTTATGCTCCTACTCCATTTACCCACACTTCCTGTCTGCTTTTTACTGCTGCTATCCAATCAGGACAATGTGTTAACTCAAAGTCTTGAGAGCAAGTAATCCAAAGAAGACACTAGAAGTTCAGCGTTTTAGCAAGAGCAATGTAGTTTTATTGGTCTAGAGTTAATTAGGCTGAATAGGCAGCTATAGAGGAACATTCTTTGTGTGCTGCTTTGTGTAATTTTGCCACAGAACACGAGAACAACTTACCTGTAACGTGAGCAAAGATAACAGACACTGAATTGTCCATATTGGAATCAATTTTAAAACAAAGGTAAAGGAGATTTATTCCATAATTTAATCATATACACCAGGGAAATTAAAGCACTAAAGGGTTAAAAATAAAAACAAAACAGTTTTCTTTAAAAGAGTTTTCTTAAATAAAAAAAAAGAAAAAAAAAAGAAAAAAGAAAAAAAGATCACAGAGTTAGGTTTTGTTTGGCTGAGAAGAATAACGGTCAGAGGCACTGGTTTATGGGGGGGGAGAAAGCTGCCCTCAACAAGTGACAGGACGACACCATCCTTCTTTCCTTCGAGTATCAGGGCAGAGCGCTTCCTCTTTAGAGGCATACACGCAGACAGAACACAGGCAGAGGTGTGGCCAGAGCTCCACATTCACGAGGAACAACAGCTCCACACTCTCAATCATTACAGTAAGAGAAAAGGAGTCCCCTCCTGAAGGTAAACTGCAGTTTCAGGTCCAACTCTTTAGAATCATCTTGTAGTGACAGGGTAAGCAGTTCAATGGCGCCCTCTCTCTGTAGAGCAGGGAACTACAAATCATGAGTGACAGATGAGGTTAGATTGTACCCACTAAAAAGGCCCAGCATAATAAGGAGATGAGACAGCATACAGCATCAGCTCAGACAGGACTGAAGTGGCACAGATTAAAGAGAGAGTATCGGGCATTTGTGACACAAGTGTCACAGTCCAGGTGTTCAATTTCTATGTTGAGAGCAGTTTCAGTTTCACCATTGACCTAAAGTCCCCTCACCAATTCCAGGTCACCTTTCTCTGATCAAACCCCGCTGAATGGATATGAACCAGAACGGGTATAGGTGAAGGAATAGGGCGGTGATTTAACACGTTCACAGGTCGTTCGGGTTAACGATGGTAAAGTCAGAGTCCTTGCTGTGGGTGGAGCCTTCATCTGGGCTGGAGGAACCTGAGGTGGTGCCTGCCATTAGGGGATCTTGGAAAGTTCCAGCCGCACCCTCAGGCTCCATCCGCACCATGCCACGCCCCCGTCTGATTTGAGGAGTGCGCTCGGATGCAGACCTTCCTCCAGTTTCGGCGTGTAGGTCTCCGTCCTGGGAAATAAGGATGTAATCGTCCCAGTTTTTGCCCTCCAACCCCAGAGAAGACGCCACCTGCATGCAAGAATCTTTTTTTAAAACTGCATAAATGCCTAAAGTGTGAGATCACGCTTGCCTTGGCCTAAAGCTGAGTGTTTTGAGATAAACTTGCTGTGCTCAGCGGTATCATTCAGAAATGGTATAATTCTTAGGAGAGCAGATTTAGCATGACACACCATAATCCTGGAAAGATACAAAACCACTCTGAACACAGACTTGCAGACATGAAAGGGATTAGGATTTAAAATGAATGAATCCTGGGATCAAAGGGTCAAACAGCAGAACAGACGACGAAACATAATCCTGTATGGAGTGAACGTTAAACTGTATTTGATGCCAATACAGCTGGCAGAGGTACAGAGCAATAATTTACGCAGACAGGAAAAACGCTGACCTGTTGATCAAATGGTGTCATGGCCTGCTCCTCCTCCTTCTCGTCCATGCTCGCGCTCCCTTCCAGCTCGGAGTCCCTGCTCGGCCTGATGTTTGCCTGCTGTTGCTGGCCACTGTGGAGGCTGCTGGTGCTTAGAACAGTTTCACCTGCTGCTGCTGTGGACGTGTAGTGATCGTCAGCAATGGTGATTTCTTCATTCTCCTCAGCTTCCAGCTGGCTCTGGTTGAAGCGCAGCGCTCCCTTTAGGATGTCTTTAATCTGACAGGGAGAAGGAGGCCACAGAGATGAGTTAGTGAATATGATTATAAAAGGGACATCACAAAAATGAATACACACTTATAGCATCTGCTCACACAGTCACCTGTTTGAGTCCAGCCAGTGAGACCAGGACCTCATCCTCTTTCTCGATGTGTTCTTGGAGAATCACTTCCTGGATTTTACCTAGAGGAACAATGAGTGGTCAGGCACTGATCGGCCACAAAAATCGACTATATTACTATCACTATATTACAATTCGAAAACATAAACAGTATTATTATAGTCAGTAAATTTTTAGCAAAATTAGAAATTTACAAATTTAAGTTAGACAAAAATATAACCTGCAGCAGACGCTGACGCACGAGTGGAATTAGACTGAATTTTTTTTTTTTAAGCCATGTAACCATGTGTGGCTGAACTTACAGATGTGTGTGTTCATCATCTTAGCACAGTATTTGCTCATGGCCTCCAGGTCGTTGATCTGGCCCTGCAGGAAAGAGACTTGGGCTTCCAGGTCTTCTTCCTGTTGATCCCACAAACACAAACAGAGAAAACTGGAAACTGAAGGAAACCCTACAAAGAAGGGATTATGGTTAAAGCTGTGAGAGAAAATTAAAAAGACTTACCATCTCTTTCTTGCCCATAGTCTTGCTGTGGGAGCGCGAGCGAGTGATGTTAAAGAAGGACTCCTTCTTGGTGGCGGAGAGGGGCGGGGATGAAGTGCTGACATCACTCCCTCTGGATGGGGGAAGAGGCGGGGAGGCGGTGGATTGACCACGGCCACCAGAGAGGCTTTCTATGCTTGTAGAGGAGCTGACCGTCCTCGAGCTTTGGCCTAAGAAGCACAGACAGACATTTTTATTAGTAACACTAGGAAGTTGAAAACCTATGGACGTCACCTTATTTGAATTTACGGGAGAACAACCTGCACAGGAAATAAACATGAAAGAAACTATTGTTCCTTTAAACTCTATGAAGAACCCTATTTATGGAGGCCAAATCTCATAAATATCTGTAATTTAGAAAGATATTAAACAGCTAAGTGCAAGACAAGACTGAAACCTGGACTGTGAAGCTGGAATTGCAGATTTTTCCCCCCGTGCTGAATGAGATGTAGAAATTGTGAATTCATGTATTCATGAATTCACAATCAAAAAAGACATACATTGTGTTTTAAATGATAAATGATTTTTTCCCCAAGTGCATCTAATTAATAAATAAATAAATAAATAGATAAATAAAAGTGTCTAGTAGTGCTAATGAGTCTGTCTATTATATTTCCTTTCCTAGAGTTTTTAGCTTTCATGTCATCATCTGTTTTTAGATAATGCAAATCTGCAGCAGTGCCCCTCACCACAGAGCAAAGCAGGAGCTGATTGGAGAGGCGCAGTCCCTGCTGCTCAGAGAATGATGCTCATTAATGCAGCAATTAAATGCAAATGTAAGTAATCAATTAATAACAGACTTTTGCAGTTATTAATTGACTGCAAATCTGTTGGTCTATAATGAGTCATTAGATAAACCATTTCTTTGCATTTTACACACACACACACACACACACACACACACACACACACACACACACACACACACACACACACACACACACACACAGGGGTTTACAGCTACAGTGATGCAACAACAGAAACTTGCTGACAGGTTTTTTGTTCGGTTTTTTAAAGGACACAGTCTTAGCACTACTGATGAGAGATGTCGCAGCTCACTAGTGATGCCTATGCCATCATCTGCACTGATGCAGCGAGCTGTGATCTCCCTCTGGTGGTCACAGTTGAAAATCACATGCAGCACACACTCATGTCTGTTTATGGTAACATTTGGCACACCAACAGCAGGGACAGGTGAGCAAACGGCGTACAACATGCAGGATGCTTAGAAATGGGCTGGCAGTGATGAAAGCACGGACAAATAAGGGCGGGCATGTCACACAAGCAGTTGCCATGACAGCAGTTACCTTGTGTGTCACTGTGAGTCTGGGCTGAGGCCTGAGACACTCCACCTGAAACGCCATCTAACAGACAGGAGAGTCAAAGCCGATGCTGCCATAACCACACAAACCAAAAGGCTGAACAAACTTCAACAACCAGTGTTAAAAAGGGTGTAAGGGTAATTCACCGGGTACATAATACACCAACTAGTAGATGGTAAGAAGGATGTCATCACATCTGTCCTGCCACAAATCTGGAACATTTCTGTTTTGACTACTTGTGCTCACCTTTGCTCAGGTGGACAGGCATGCTTTCAGACTTGAGCAGGCGATAGTGCTGAGTCTGGGCCTGGCCCTGGGTCTGCGTCGGAGCTGACGGATCTGCCAGCAGGTGTGGTAAGATGGGCGTAGGGGCCGAGGCCGGGGAGGTGGACGAGGAGGAGGAAGAGGAGGAGTGTACCTCGCTGTTGATTGGTGAAATAGACGCACCAGACATAGCTGGAGCAATGAGCTTCCTGCCGAAGTTGAGCAGACTGCTGGAGACCTTGTTGATGTTGAGTGGAGCAGCTTTTGTAGAGCCAGAGCTAGAAAGAAAAGGATATGAGACACTTCACCTGATCTCATCTTTACCAGAAGATTTTCCAAACTACTACTTTTAGCATTATTTAACAAATGTTCTACCTTCAAGGTATCCAGAGGTTTATATTTTATAAGATAGAAAATTAAACCCTGCTTCCAGAAATCTGGGATTAGCCTGAGAAGTCTCAAAGACAAAACAAATGCTATAAAATGGCTCATGAGAGGGTTTTTTTTTTGGTGCTCAATTCTTGAATGCAAAACAGTTATCCCAGAATTTAAAACCTGGATTACCCGGCACAATAACATAAATTGACATCTCGTTCTTAATATTAACGACTGCAGATCTTAAGGTAGTTTTAGACCCTATAAAACTTTAATGCTCCGAGTGGAGGTCTGATTTCTAATAGCTCATCTGAGGGTTTTTTTTTTAATGACCGCATTCTTGTCTCATGCACACACTGCCTATTTTATATTACTTTTATACAGTTTCACTGACCTAAAGAATGTGCTCATGTGAAAGAACATGTCCGAATAGAAAGCAGGAAGTAAAATGACTAATGGCGAGTGGACTTACAAGGTAAGGTTATGCTTTAATAAAACATAAGGATCAGTGCAGGAGCAATTTTAGTATTTTATACATATAGACACATTTTTAATGTGAATATATAAATAATGATAAATACTGAAAACTGTAGCCATGTTCGAGTCAAATGGACCCATCTGTCATTTATGTGTGAAGGTTCAAAGTTCTGCAAGCTGTCATGGGCGTTATATAGAGCCCAGAATAGAGGGGGGGGTAGTTTGAAACAGCAGTCTGAACCTTTGGCTCACTGGGATTACTTGCACATAACTAAACTAAAGCAATTTTTATCAATGGCCACTAATGTAACCCATATTGTATGTGATACAGTTGAGTCCATAATTTTCTGGACAAAGACAAAATTTTCATTTTCTTTGGTCTGAACTTCACCACAGGGTGATGCTCTCAGATAAGATTCAAATAAAAGCAGCATGACTGGTCAGATGGTGCTTTACAATGCAAATGGATAATGATCTAAAGAATACCAAGACAGTCACCTCATCACAACCTAATAACCTTTCAGTTATTAAATACAAAATTAAATGGAGACCCACAAACAAGCAGCGACTGAAGGAGACTGCAGTAAAAACCTGGCAGAGCATCTCAAGGGAGGAAACGCAGCATTTGGTGAGGGTTGGGTTATAAACTTCAGGCAGTCTTTGACTGGAAAGTATTAAAAACATTCCTTATATTTTAAAATATCTTAGTTTGTCCAATTAATTTTGAATTGGAAACATGCATTTTTGTCCTGGATGCATGCATGTATGTATGCATGCCCCATATGTTTATACCCATGTGTGTGCGCAATGTCAGGTCCATTCAAAGACAAGGCTGTGCCTTATTTTACCGTGTCTTGTTCATCAGGTCAGCTCCCTTTGTTTTGTAGTAATCCAGGTTCTGCTGGAAGTGGTAGTTCACAGGTCGCGGGTTGTTCTACAAAAACAATAACTTAAGCTTAAACTGTTATTGTTAACAACTTTAACAAGACAAATTAAAAACCTCTGCTGTGCACAACAAACAAGTAATCTCACAGTAAACAAGTCAACCGAAAATATGTGCACATGCATGACTACATAAATAAGTCAATATATGTTTCTGAGTTAGTACTTATGAGCAACAAACCTCCACCATGCCCCTTCTTGCACTGTTATTAGGGATGAACCCTCCCCAACCACCCTCCAGGTATAAATCTGATGTTGACCTGGTTTGACATGGCTGTTCACCTGGGGGTCATGTCAGATCAACACCTTCCTGAAATTTCATCTCAGGAGAGTGGTGAACAGGAGTTTGGTGGAGTTGTTCAGTATACAGGTCAATGAATTTGGACGAGGAACAAAAGATAATTTAGGTGAGGTGTTCGCTAAGGTCAAAGACTCCGTGCTGATTTAACTTGTTCACACAACAACGTCGAGCTTACATGCAACTAAAACGGTACAACTACAAACGTTCTGCGTGGGAGAAGTAACAGCACAGCAGACCTCTGGTTAAGTGAACAAAAATCAGAAAGACCGCAGGAGGAAAGAAACAAGTGTATGACAGGAAAAGTATGGTCAGGGCTGGGGAAATCTTGGCAAAAATGTATCAGGTCTTTTTTGGATTTCCAAACTAGACCAGAGTTTTGCACTTCACATAGTTTCACATTTACCAAGTGCACAAGTACTTCTGTTTTTACTTTAACTGTCTTGCAGTTGCATCATTGTGCCATTTTAGGATTTTCGTAATCAAACTCAGGACAGGACTTTTACATTGGAAGTTTTTTTCCACTGCATTTATCATCAAAGCTGAGCTCAGGTACATCCCATTTCCACTGATCATCTGCCACTAGAGTCCACCTGTGGTAAATTCCGTTGATTGGACATGGTGTGGAAAGGCCCACATTTGTCTATATGAGGTCCCATAGTTGACAGTCCATTTCAGAGCACAAACCAAGCCATGAAGTCCAAGTCTGTAGACCTCAGAGACAGGAGTGTATTGAGGCACAGATCTGCGGAAGAGTACAGTTTCTGCAGCAATGAAAGTCACAGTAAGCAGAGTGACCTCCATCCATCCATTCGCTTCCGCTTATCCTTTTCAGGGTCGCGGGGGGCGCTGGAGCCTATCCCAGCTGTCATAGGGCGAGAGGCAGGGTACACCCTGGACAGGTCGCCAGTCTGTGGCAGGGCCAACACACAGGGACAGACAACCATTTGCACTCACATTCACACCTAGTGACAATTTGGATTATCCAATTAACCTATCCCCACAAGCTGCATGTCTTTGGACGTTGGGAGGAAGCCGGAGTACCCGGAGGGAACCCACGCAAACACGGGGAGAACATGCAAACTCCACACAGAAAGACCCCGGCCTGATGGTGGAATTGAACTCAGGACCTTCTTGCTGTGCGGCAACAGTGCTAACCACCGTGCCACCGTGCTGCCATTATATGTAAATTGAAGAAGTTTGGAACCACCAGGTATAACTGGCCGCCCGGCCAATTTGCCACACTCCACTAGTCAAGCCTGTAACAGAGCGGCCATACAGAAGCCTCTCTTCAGTAAAAGGCACGACAGCCCACCTGAAGGCAAAAAGCACCTGAAAGTCTCTCAGACCATGAGAAACAACAAAAAAAAATTCTCTGGCCTAATGAAACCAAGCTTGAACTCTTTGCCCTGAATGCCAAGAGTCATGTCTGGAAGAAACCAGGTACTGTTCATCAGCTGACCAATACTATCCCTACAATGAAGCACTGTGGTGGCAGCATCATGTTATTGGGATGTTTTTCAGGAGCTGGGAGGCTACTCAAGGTCAAGAGGAATGCAGTGATGTACAGAGACATCCTTGATGATATCCTGCTCAAGAGCACTTTAAACCTCAGACTGGCAGGGGAAGGGGGGTCTCTTTCCTTTGTTAATGTTCCAGCCAGAACCTAGACTTGAACCGACTTAACATTCTGGAGAGATCTGAAAATGGCTGAGGACCAATGCTCCCCACCATGACCTTGAGAGCTTCTGCAATGAAGAATGAGAGAAGCTGTCCAAAAATAAACCACCATTCTAAAAATGACTTGAGCCTGTAATTGCTGCCAACTGTACTTCAGCAAAATATTAAGCAAAGGCTGTGACTGTTTATATACATGTTGTATGTTTGTTTTTAATAAATTTGCAAAAATTGGAAGAAAATGTTTTCCCCTTTGCCATTAGAGGATATTGTGTTTAGGACATTGGATGAAATAAAATTTTCACCTCATTTTAAATAAGGTTGTAAACATGACAAAATGTGGAACGAGTGAAGTGCTGTTGCAAAGACCATGAAACATGCACTGCTGAGCTGAACATTAACTAACCCAACCATAAACTCTGATATGCAAGGGGTGCTAGTTTAAGATTAATGTGTTTTAATTGTACATTAAACATACAAACATAAACACAGAGGCCTATTTGTTACACACAAAGATTAAAATGCACTTATATTTGTGCTACGACTACTTGTCATTAACTGCAGTGACCGCTTCATTGACTACACCTGCGTTTCCTGTATTTACTGTAAGTGCCCCGACATTAAAATGTAACCTCTCAAGCATGAGAAACTAAAATACTTGCTGCCAATTTTAACTTCACTTTTTACACCCAAGCGCTTTCTGAGAGTACAACAACACCACAAAAAGGTTTTTGGTCCTTGCTAAAAGTGTGTTGCTCGAGGATTTTAGCCCACTGTGCATATGAGTCTTTCACTTCTGCAAAACTTCTACTTCCTCTGTGATGGGGACAAAAGGCAACTTGTTTTGAGTGAGGCATCGCCTTTACAGTAAGTACTTGATAAAAGCTGCTAGAAGAGAGCTTGTTTAACTGTAAGTTTGTTCTGATTTTGATCATGAGTCTCTTTCTCTCTTCCCCATTTTAACCTGTGACCAGTTAGACAGTGAAAGAGACACGTGAGCGCATAACACACATCAGCACTTTTATAGAGACTTACATCACCAACTGTCAATTCTATCAGCAAAACCAACATGTATTATTTTTCTAGTTAAGTACGCTGGTATAATAACTTACTTTGGGATCTCGAAGGAACAGAGCCTTTTGCAGCAGAGAGTTGATGTCTCCTATTGGGGGGTAGTGCATTAGGAGGCCCAGGCATGTCTGGAAGTTGCTAGCAATTACTAAAAAAAGAAAAACAGATTTAAGAAGAATCTTAAAAAAATAAAAATAAAAATCTGGTAACAGCTTGTGCTTTGCTTTAATCAAGTGTGAATCACCAAGAGTGTTTCAAGCTGTAGTCTCACTTCCTTAGTGTTTTCTATTTGACTTATTTGTCACAGACTAGACTCTGCATTCCAAGAAAAACAAAGCTAAACAAAAAGAGTCCACAAAATATCAGAATAAAAAAAATAAATAAATAACTTAAAAAAAAAAAAAAAAAAGAGAAGTTGCAGACTTATTTTTATATATAAAAAAAAAAAAAAGAAAAAAGTGCGAATGGACAAGCTTCATTAACTGCAGACTGAAATTGCATTGTGTTACATTTTGGCTCATTGGCATAACAGTAGCACTTATACAAGCAGAACTGCAGTCTATGCTATTTATATGAAAAGATCAATTGTAGTCCGAAGTAATATAACTCTGTCTAACTAAATGAGCCGGAGTAATTCACAGTTTTCCACTTATGTATGTCTTACGAAATTACATGCTACAAAGACAACACATGGCATTATTGGATTATTTAAGTAATAAATGGTGCGTACGAGCATCTCGGATATAGAGCAGCATGGCCACAAAGATGTAGTCCACAAGGTCCAGAGTGATACAATCAGCAAAAAGGGCATCCCACACCACCAGCAGGTCCTGAAGAGGAAATTCCCGGCCAAACAGCAGACGAACCCACCGGCTAAAGACACAGAAGAAAAAAAAAAAAAAAAAAAAAAAAAAAAGCTTTACTGCATTTGTGTCCAGCAGTGGATCAGGAAAAAAAAAAAAGTCAGACTGCCCAAAGATGTAAATACTGACATCCCGTAGATCTGCGGGGCGATCTCCAGCCGATTGAGATGCATGTGCAGCTCGATATCGTGCTTCTTCACCAGCTGGTCCTGGATGCGGTTGACTTTGGTTACTATGGCAACAGATGGCCCTGCATCCTGGGGTCGAGCGAATGGGATGGTGGTCAGCATTTCTTCTTTACCCTGGGGAAGCAGATTGTTCCATCACAACTGAAACATCTTCATGCAAACATAAATGAGGAAAATCAGCAACAATGAGGAGCTGCAGTATCCTTTTGGGAGGATATGCTATTCTGAGTTTTGTTAAGTTTACTTGCTTTACTTTATTTAATTCAGGTGGAGTTTAATTATTAGATCTTTTGATTCATATTAACTAGAGATGGCACGATACCACTTTTTTATGTCCGATACCGATATCATAAATTTGGATATCTGCCGATACCGATATGAATCCGATATAGTGTTTTTTAATCAACAAAACTGTTTTTTTTAAATATCTTGCTGCATTTTGTATAAGTTCATACTCAAGTTTAAAACAACAACTACACTAAAGCTATTCTGTTATACCTGTATGCAAAAAAAAATATTTCATAGTTCAGCAATACTGATCAATCTAATAAACTTAAACCTACACCATCCTCCCTATTCTGGTATTTTAAAGAGTACTTAGCATAAATATTAAGCAGCCTAACTAATAGGGTTCCAACTCCCAGCAACAACAAAAATAAATAAATAAAAAATAGGGAACCACCCCTCACGCTCCACCTCATGATGCTTAATCGACGTAACCAACCTTAATTTGATGCAGTGTGGAAAAAAAATGCACAGAAATCAATTATTTTTCAAGAAATATTAAATAGATTCAACATCTTTCTTCAACAAAATTGCAGACTGCACAGATGGTACCTTCCCAAAGGAAAAAGTACTATAGCTTACTAGGGTATATATATTAGACTTAATAGTTACTATATACAGTAATGGACTTCTATTTATTTTGCATCAAATTAAAACTTTGGGTGTCAGATAATTATTTATTAAAAGCTCGACATTTTAAATGAGAATAAGAAAGAAAAGTATGTCTTTGTGCCCCCTTTTCCCTGTTAATGCCCTATCAGCCCCCCTGGCTAAACTTTGCTAGATCCGCCCCTGCACAGTTACCAGCGTCAGCTACGTAGAAAAAGATCCTCGAGTAGAAAGTAATATTAAATAAATTCTAACAACAGCTGATCAAGCTTAAACGTGCTGCTGTTGTTCAGCCGCTGGTTTCCTCTTTCTGGTGCAAAGTGGGCCAAAAGCAAACTAGAGACACGGACTCGCGACAGAAAAGCCGATCAGCTGATCGTTAAGCAGTTTCATGATTGAAGTAGCAGCAGGAGAGGCAGTCGCTCCATATATCGCTTGTTAAGCTTAATGCAGGCATGCTTTACAAACATTCAGAGATGGACTTACACACTTGCTTTACTTCTCTCGGGATAACTTTGTCGGAGATGAAATGCCGGGTTGCTAGCGAAGCTCCAAATGCTATCCAGACCACCGACAGGTCCTGCATGCCACAGCCGCTCTATCACGTGATGCATACTGCTCCGACGTTCTGAGGCAAGTTACGGCGTGTTGCAAGTTTTGTGAGGTGCTTTCGTGATATTTAATGGATCGGATTACATTTTTTATTTTTCTCCGATATCCGATCCAGTAATTTAGGTCAGTATCGGACCGATACCGATACGTAATATCGGATCGGTCCATCTCTAATATTAACAGGATAGGAGGATATCTGGTGACTGGAGGGCATTTGAGTACAGTGAAGTCATTGTCATGGCCATGACATCAGTTTGAGATGGGCTGAGGTCACATGATGTCTTATGCTGCTGGAAGCAGTCGTCAGAAGATCGGCACATTGTGCCCATACTGAGGTAGGCTGTGGACTTTAAGTGATGCTCGCAATGACAGTGGCGCAAAGGCAACAACAAAAAAACAAAACAAAAAAAAAAACTAATTCCCCACACTAAACTGTTCTTAGATGGTAGGTTAGATTCATGTTTGCAAGTTGTTTACACCAACATGAAAGAGCATAACATCTGAATGTTGCAGCATAAATTGAGACTTGTCGAATCAGGCTACAGTTCCCCTCCCATCAGCTCAAAGCAGTCTGGCCATTCTGTTCTGATGTCTGATGTCAACAAGAAATTATTGCCCAGAGAAATCCTGCTCACTGGGTATTTTCTCTTTTTCAGACTATTCTCTGTAAACTCTAGAGATGGGCATGCGGGAAAATCCCAGCATAGCAGCCGTTTCTGAAACACAGACCAGCCCATTTGGCTGTCACTGAAATCCCCTTTCTTCCTCATTCTGATTCTCCGTTTGAAATTCAGCAGGTCAACTTGACAATGTCTGCAAACCTAATTGCACCAAGTTGTTGCCATGTCATTGGCTGATTAGATATCTGCGACAGTATAAAGTCTTATATTGCAAATTTGTCTCTAAGAGCTTTGAAGAGCCTCTACAGTCTGCTTAATTTGGAGTGGAAAAAGAAAAAAAAAACTAATAAAAAAGTTCACAAAACATGAAGTGTTTTAAGTAACAATTTGACTGACAGTCAGTGATAATCATGGTTTCTGTTTGTTCCTGCACTTGTGCCACAAATCGGTTGGGTACATCAAACAGATCCAGCTGCTCGTCTGCATTTCTGACAACGAAGCCTCTCGTCCTATGTTCACTATAGTAATAAAAATGCAATTGCTGCTACCATGGTAACCACCTGAGTGGTCAAATTAACCAGGACTGAGCTCTTCAACATTGTAATTTAGCGTTAATATAATGTCATGTCTTCATGACAGTGCAATCAGCTGGTATTGTGTTACAATCTACAATCAATTTCAGTGTCAAAAGTAGTTTTTCAAATTAGAACAGACCTTCCTCACTTCCCTTTCAAAGCTGGAGAACCACGGCTCTGCTGTCTCCATTAGCTGCGAGAACATGGCACTACAGAGAGAGGCAAAGATAAATGTAGTGAGATTTTTTAAAAGTATAAACATTTCTTATTCTGAACCCTTTTAATCGGCTGATACTTACTAGGCATCGTGCTCGAGGTACACTGGGTCTAACAGACACTTCATCTCCTCACTGAAAAAAGTGAGAATCTTTCAATTTAATCTTTGGACAAATAAATACAAAAAAATATGTTGTCATCAGAGAAGCAGGTCTGAAGGTGTTAATGGCTTTTCAGTGAAATGCAAACTGACCTGGGGCTGGCCGTCTCACTGGCATGCTGAAAGGCTTGATGGTCACAGTGCAGCACAAACACTATGGGAGCCAGCAACTCGTGCATCCCCTACAGACAGAAAATCAGACAGAGGCAGAGAGAATGTAAGATGCATAAAAGGCAGAAGGGAGAGGAAACAAATACAGTTCAATTGTGGTCAGTCTTTCTTTAATAGTGATGCACGAGGTTTCTAATCCGTCATGACAGGTTTAATTTAGATATTGTTAGCCACTGCTCAGCCATGTGTCACTTCCAGTTTGTAAAAAAGATGCTATGCTGGCCATCTATTCACAGGCTGGCACCTGTTACAGACACTTGTAATGCTTAGGTTACAAAGGCATTTTGTTCTGTGTGAGCTTGTTGAACAAACACACGGGACGATGTTGAATGTTACCTGTTTGTACAGTAACTGCTCATTTTCTCTGGCATAACAGAAGAGAATATCAGTCAGCTTGGTCCTCACATCTTCATCCTGGAAGTATCGGATCTCAGGGAATCTAATCCAAATACAAAAAGAGCAATTTTTTTTTTCCTGCCATGTTAATAACAGAAAAATAAAATAAAATAAGCAAATAGTAACAGAGATACTTACGTTCTCAACACATCCTGCTTGACCATTCCCTTTAGCTCTTTATCCTGGAAGAACTTATTCCACAAACTCTGGATGTGACAGAAAAAAAAAATTACATTCAGAAAATCAAGGGAAGAGATTGTTGTCATTACAATGACAATGTGTGTAAATCTATATGTTAAAAACCAATATGTCATTGACAGTATCAATAATTATTAGAAGGTCACAAAGTGTCAAAGTGTCAGGGTCATATTTTGCACATAACCATGAAACATTTGTGGAGAAAACTCACCCCCTCATCCTGGGACAGTGGGTTGTTCACCACAAGGTCCTGCTGGCCTGCGGCCTTGCGGGGGTTGGTAATGTGCTGTGACAGAAAAAAACAAAACAAAACAACAATAATGCACAACAATTAGTTACAACCTTTGATGATTTGATAAGTAATCAGTTTTTTCCCTCATGGGCTGCATATTGTGCTCCGTGTTTCAGGATATAAGCAGCTATAAATTCTACATATGAATGAGCAGTGAGGTTAATGGAGAACATTTATATCTTAGAACCACACTGGCCACAGATGGGTGCTCTCACCATCTCCTTGATCTTCTCATACTGGGCCCGGAGCTCCTTTGTCTTGTTTATCCACTGCTCTTTATCCTCTGGAAGAACCTCCAGGTACAGCTATAGACATGCAATGCACATATCAGTCCATGCAACAGTTCATCTTTGAGAAATCACTAACATGCAGAAAAATCAGCCCTTTCAGAACTACGCTCGAGGCTGTTATATCCACTGAGGAAAAAGTCTGTAAGCCACCACAACTTCCCTTTTCTGTGACAGGGAATTTGCCAAAGCCCCCTTAATCAAACTCGATAGGACCGCTTGATCCAACTGGCAGTTACCTTCCAGCACACACTCCGAAAGCGGCTGCTCCTCAGCCGCCCATTGATGCCTGCCTGCCGGATCCTGGCCAGGTAATTACTGTTGAGAAACAAGTCGTCCCATTCTTTCCTGCATTGGGGAGGGGGTGGTGGAGGCAAAGCATGAGGGGATTTACCAGCTTCAACTCAACTTGGGCAACTTGTGTGATCAAGCACTAAACAAACAAGATAAGAAGCTAAGAGAAGTGGGCCACGAGTTCACGATACCACCATGAAGGGATATTAATGGAATAACTCACCTATATGAGAGAAAGGTAGAATGAGACTCCGAAGTGCTGCTGTCAAGAGATCCTCCTACTGAGAACAGACACAGCCACAAGGGGGAGATGTAAACAACAAGTGCTAGGGCGTCAAAGCAGAAATCAATTTGTGTGTGTGTGTGTGTGTGTGTGTATATATATTTTTTTAGACGAGGCAATGACAGAGCAACAAAAATGCATACTTAGACAATTTTACTGCATCACAATAACCCATCAGTTATTCTTTTACAAGGCACGCAGTAGAGCAAAAAGGGGAGCAGAGAAGGTGATTAAAGGAAGTAAAGTAACATACTCTGTTTCTTCTTTATTGGCCGTAATAAGTCTAATTTGGCCTGCAGGTGAACATGCATTGAAGTTGGAGAGCTGTCTATCAGCATTAGTTACAGGAGTGGATCGCTCCACAGGGACGCTCAGTATGAATATTCATCAGTTCCACAACATGCCAGCCACCAACGTTTTCTTTCAGTCACACGTTAACATAAAAAACACACTCAGCCTGGGGGTGTCGCAAGCCACATCTGTGACTCACACTTCAGTCAGCTCAAAATTTTCTTTTTAATCATCTCCAGAATGAACCTAAACTTATCATCTCCATTGTTGTGAGCCTGTTAGTCCCAAAAGGACTGCAGCATTGGTATATTATGATGTGGGTCTTGGTCCAAGGAAGGGGAAATGGTTACAGGTGTTATCTATAACAGAGGTTTGGAAGTCTTAACTGAAAGTTGACATACTGTTTTCATTCTTGTTGAAACTCTGGAGCGCGTCAAAACCTGTCTCCTGATGATCTTCACTCTGGAGTGGATGGCGGGTCTCAAAATTGGGATGCTGCATGACTGCGACCCAGCTGGACCTGGAGAATGAGGCAGCAGGTAAGAGCAAAAAAGAGAAAGATATAAAGAAGAAAGATAACTGAACACGATCTCCCAAAAAGTCCTGGTGTTAAAGCACAAACTAAACTTATTTCTTTTAACAGGGACACAGAGCTTCAGTTTCAGCTTCAGAACCTGTCCTGACTTTGCCAACTTTTCATGAACATTGTAGCCTCTGACCTCTTTTTATATAACAGTGCTGGCAAATCAGTCCACCGCAATCAGCAAAGTTTCTCCAAGCACACCATTTGATCTCGGTACTTACTGTCACAGCTTTGTGTTTCTCGTCAGTTGAGACTCAGAAGGAAAGGATCGTTTCTGCAAGTAGAGGGAGAAGGACTGATAATAAAGGGGAAATGAAGGACAAAGCTGCTAAAGGGCCAAAAATGACTCAGTGAAATATAATACAGTAGAGCAGAAGTAGGCAGCATTGGAAGAAAATTAAAAGACGTTGGTGAAAGAAATGCTTTGTAGAAACACCCAGCACTAAAGACGTAGACTAAAGTGACTGCAGATGCATTTCATAGTGAAGAATAAATCCAACAATTTATTTCTCAAAAAGTATTTTCATGAAGGAGCGACTTGATCAAAATTTGCTTTTTTGAGTTTGATACTGATTTTCAGCGAGTAAAACTACTGAAATATGCTTTATATAGTAAATTAATGTAGTATGTCAGGAAAAAGTCAGTGTTTCAAGCAATGCTTAAAAAAAAGAAAAAAAAAATAGCAGGGTTGTATTTTTAGTTTTTTTTTCCCTACACTGTGGCAATCGCACAAAGGGATATGGCATAGTCTCCCTTCAAATGTATTATTTTCAACTTAACATAAAATAAAACACTGACATTGATTACAGTCAGTGAAGAATGGCTGAAATTAACAAGAAGCACTTGAGCTGCCTGATGTTCCACGGTGCTCTTTGTGATACATTGAACATAACTGGTGAAGCTAATGAGGTCATTAAGTAGGCAAATTAATGCATTAATTACTGATGTTTAATGTGAAGAAACTTGTCTTCGCGTGGCTCACGGACAGCAGTGTTTCTGAAACAAAAATCAGCTCTGGCGAGCGGTCAGGACGGGACTTCCGGGGAGCCATCCAAATGCAGGAGGAATGTTGGACGTGGTGCTGAGATTCACAAAGAGACAACCTTCAAGGCGATGATGGATATGACTCTAATTTTAACGGGCACCGTGCCTTCCTCTTTGATCACACCACAAATTAATCTCCGTGTGATAATAATGTAATATTGTTTTTCTCTGTTTTGACTGTAAATTAACGACCAAACATATAATACGAAGAAAACAATTTGAAGAAGTTAGGAGAAACTTTTCCTTTGTTTCCCCCCACCCCCTATGTTCATTTTTCACATAGAAATACATTAATTGATTCATCTTAAAAAGAGAGGATGAATAGAAAGATTTCCCAATGATTTAATGCCATACTGAGTGGTTTACCAGAACAGAAAGATGGATTCATTAAAAATAAATAAATAAATCCCAAGAAAACACAAACAAAAAACCCCACTATTAATATCCCGACCAGGTAAACCGTGAGCCAAGTACTCGCTGCCAACTTCTGAGAGAAGTTTACTTTTTCCGTGAGACATCACAATCCAGGTTAACCAATCCTGCCTTCGTTCTTTATCCGGCTTGGGATTATTCCATGTTTATGAATATGTTTAGCCTAATGCGCAGGCCTACAGAATAGCACGTGCCCACAAAGCATTGTGTTTTCTTTCGATTTAATAATTGTGGAAATAACACAACAAAGGCATTTCTTAAACCAATTAACCATGTGAATGAAACACTGCTTGATAAATTAGCTACACATGCCATCAAAATAGAAATTATTTTATATGCATAATGTATGCGGCTGTTTTCACGGGGAACATCTGTTCTACTCGAAGACGAATGCTCTCCTTAAATCTGTGTGCTCCCCCCCCCTCCCTGCTTTCCTAAAAAGGACATTATCCTATCAAATAATCGGCACCAGTCCACAACTATGGGAAAAAACAAACCCCCTCCAGAAGAATGGTGTGAATAGGTGTTTCCAATAATAGCATCTTCTGCTTTCAAAGATTGGCATGAAAGATTTAAAGTCTCCTGAGTGAATACAAATACAAGCGGTAGTCATCTTGCATAGAATATTAATTCATATGATCACTGTGACCAAAATTACTCATGCAAAGTACTTTGAAAATTCTTTTCCCTACAGTCTTGTAGTCACATTCGTCGCTTTGTCTCTTCTTTCCAAAAGTAAAAAGTGACTCTAAACTTTAGAGATCACTCATCCCTACTTGTTCTTTGCATAGGCATATCTTATGTGCGTGTCTCCGCAAGCCTTTCCGAGCGAGTGAAAGATGACGCGGGTGTTCGTCTTGAGGCCTCGCCGTGTTAGCACAGCCTTGCCTGAAGCGACTCTTCTCTTAGCCTTCTGCTGCTTTCATTACTTTTTCCCGGAGTCGAACGTAAAATGACATCCCAACTTTACTACATAATAATCAAGGCAAATTAGCTTCTGCATAATTTAATCCACGGCACCTGGAGACACCTCAATAATTCAAAGCACGAATCTTTCATGAAATAATCAAATCAATACATAATGAAATGCATAAATAAATCAACAGGCAAATAACAGCGAGTCCATCTGTTCGGAGGTAGAAGATCACTTACTGGGAATTGCTAACAAAAGCTTGCAAAGCTAAACTCAAACTGTAGCAGTGACATCATCCTGTGTTAGTTTTGCAGATTTTTTAGGATTTGGCTTCTTTAAGTTCTTACCCAAGATGGGATTTCAAATGAGCTATGCTGATGCCCGGGACTGTGGGAAGCACACTGAAATGATTTCAAAATTAAGCATACAGCCTCACTCTAAACCTCAATCCTTAATAGTCTTCCACAAGGCGTGCAACATAACAGTTCACTTTTCATTTCCCATCACACACATTCGGTCTGAAAGTGAGCTTAAAAACCACAGACTAACACTTCCCATTTGATCTAAGCCAAGAAGCATCACATTTTAAATAGAGCCCACAGTATGCGCAACTATAGGTTCATGATTTTATCTTTGGGGTCTGCTAGAACAGATTTCCACATCTTGGCATGTTTTCATACCATACTGTACACTTCTGCAGAACCTCCTTTTACCAGCTGTGTGAAATGCCTCATTTTAGATGGTCTCTTTACTACCGCCCTCCAGGGAAAGCCTGTCTGCTCTGATAGTTGGGCAACAGCAAAGCAACTGTTCTATGAAGCACATGGGTTGTCTTTCAGAGAGCTGTGCAGTGGTAATGACTCCCCAGAGTTAAACATGTTTTAATTAAAATTAGAACCAGAACAATGAGTGATTCCTGTCCACTTGCCTTTATTACACAGTGCACTATTTGAGCGATGACATTGTGGTTTCCAAAATTACCTCATTTTGGACATGCGTACCAGAGAACGCCAACCAAGAATCCAGCTGAGTTTGCGTTTCAGTGACGGACAATTAAAAAGACAGACGTAACTTCTGAAGGACCTTCAACCTGCATTCAAACTTCAGACCACCAGATGGCGATATCTGTGGTCGCAAAAACACTTTTGGTGCTGTAGAAATCTATGGGAAAACTGCTCTAACTTGATAACAGCCAAACAACGAAGAGCAAATTACTGCAAAAGTGACAGTCTACTGACCACAACCAACCAACCAACCCGGTGATGACATGTTCTGTACGGGCATGGCTCTAAATATGTTTTAAAAACTTTAAGCGCTTATTTCTTAAATGCAGCTTTGCAGACAGTGTTACATCTATGTCAGTTTTTGAGAGCAGGGCTCCTCGGTGTTACACATAAAGTGTTTCATGTAAATTTAAAAAAGAAAAAGAAAAACAGTGAGAGGGAAAAACCGTAATCTCAAGAACTCAGAAGTTGATCGATGACCTCATGGTACGCTTTTATATCATCTATGGTTGCAGCATCCAAGCTGCTTTTTTTTTTTTTTTTTTTTTTTAAAGGTTTACACAATTTCTGGTTGTCCCTATAAGACACAAGATCAAAGCTAGCAATGGTAATCAGAGACATATTACTCTTAACACCTTAAACAGATTGCCAGTTTATTGATCTTAGTTAACTGACTTAATAACTACGTTAACTAGTTAACCAAATTAATTAGGTTAATTTATGGGGGAAGAAGCCAGAGTATCTGGAGAAAACCCACAGAGAGATGGGGAGAACATGAAAACTCTATAAAAGTCAAGGCCAGCTGGGGTGGATTCAAACCCAGGACCTTGGTGCTGTGTGGCAACTTCAACATGTAAAGCTGACTCTGCAGACTGATGTCTAATAAATATACTTCATGGAAATCATCCATATATACACATATATATATACATACACATATATATATATATACACATATATATATATATACACATATATATATACACACATACATATATATATATACACACACATATATATATATACACACACATATATATATATACACACACATATATATATATACACACACATATATATATATACACACACATATATATATATATATATATATATATATATATATATATATATATATATATATATATATATATATATATATATATATATATATATATTTATTTATTTTCCAGGCTAGATAAGCTGGAAACTAAACCCAGATTAGTCAGTTGTATTAAACATTTTGCTGAAGTGCCTGCAGTATTTCCATTTGAAGACATCTGACTGAACTGCAACTACAGTTCTGCTCTCCGCTCAGGGATATGCTTTTTATCATTTCGCATTCAAATTCAGATGTTTTTTTTAAAAGTAGTAATAAACAGTAACAGCTGATCCACAAGAGTCTCAGCAGTTTCATGTGGGGGGAAACTGCTTTTACAGGATGAATATTCAAAGAGGATCTGGCAAACAGCGCTAATAGGAACTGTCAATGGCAGCTTCAGTCAAGACAGCAGCGAAACACCCCAGCTAAACAAACTCACATGCCTCTACTTCAGCACACAGTGAGAGCTCAAGAGCCTTTATGGTCACATGCTCTGCAAGAGACTGAGAACATGTCTGGAACCTTAGCCTTACCAAAATTCCAAGAACTTGTTGGGTCCTGAAAGATTTAATTACCAAAGATAAAATCTGACAGACATCTGTCTGTACTGAAATGGACAACTCGTTAGTAACATGGGGGAAGAGGACATCCACAAAGAGTCGCAAGGTAAATCTAAAAAATGGGCATTTCTAAAGTGCCTTTTCGCTGATAAAAGCTATTCAGATAAAACTAAGGGGACATCTTGCCTGGACTACTCAATGACATTTACATGTAACCTCATATAAAAGATCACAAGTTAAACAAAAATAATAAAAACACCACCAACAACAACAGCTAGGAAGCATTGCACTAAAGGGAACGAAACTCTGAATGCACAGAAACACTCAAGTCAGCAAGTACTGAACATTTCCTCCAATATTATTAGCAGGCGGTGTGTTTAAGTCCCGGGTCTCGCTCCTTTCTAGTCCAAACGGCCTTTCTGCAGTCCACGGTGTCCTACAGAAAGATTCCCACACGGACATTTGTACTGAACTTCATCTTGGCAGTGTGGAGAAGTATGTGTGAAACCACACGAAACTACACAGGCAGGTGGTGTTAGCTGTTACCAAACCTCTGCACTGCCCTGAACTAGTCACTGAATCTTTCACCCATAGTTAGTCCTCCACTTAGCAAACCCACGATTAGCTGTTTTTCCCCACATTTTTTTGACATCGTAACTTACATCAATGACAAGGTCTGTCCAAATTGAAGCAAAACGTACACAGGGTCCGTCTGGGATGCAGCACGAATGAGCTGCCAGGAAGATGATCGAAGCAGAGGGGGCTTAAAAAAGCAAAATAAAACGCCAAACAGCAGCTAAGCTAGCTTGTATCGTCCGTCGGCTAGCAAAGCTAAATATGAACTAAACTTACTCTGGCAGCTGAAGCTCTTCATGTTGATTGAATAAGAGTTGAAACGACAGGAAGCAGGAAGGCTAATATGACATTAGCCTAGCGAGCCAACTCGGGGCCCTGTTATTACTTCCAACACACACACAGCTTCTGCTTTAAACGAGACAAAGTTGCGCCGCACGCTCAGGAACTAGCACCAAAAAGCAATGCGTTAGCAGTTTTTATTCACGTACCTGTTCGGATCACGCAGGAAGCCTCATTCTGCTCACTCGGGCTCCGCTGATTTGTAAACAGTAGCGTGTCAGGCTCACTGGCTGAAGACCAGCTGACTGGTCACGTGACCCCCGGCCTGTGACGTTACTGACTGCCTGCAGGTAGCTGGTTGTTCTAGATTTGTCCAAAAGCTAAGCCTTACTTGTTTGTTAAATGCAAAGTAAGGGGGTCAATATATTTCAGCAAAATTGTGCAATAATGTTTAATAATTATTTATTAAGGCTTTGTGGCATTACTTGTATAAGTTCTTTGTAATATATAGTGAAGTTATGCGTTCATTTCATTTGTGAAGATCTCTAGAAGATAGCAGACAGCAGGCTGCAAAGACAAGGACCCAAACAATTGGCTGCTGGAAGAGGATAAGCAACAACCAGTAAGTTTTAAAAAACAAACAAAGAAACAAAAAACAACCTGACTAAGCAAAGGTTGAACTTTTTATTACTATAACCAGTCTATGAAGAATAAATGCCCAGTAAATGACACCTCTTAGAATTTGATAAGGCTTTAACAACTTCTGATTGAGTTCCAGTAATCTTCATAGCTCTGAATGAAACATGCAAGATATTTCCACCAATAGGAATATCCATAGATGAGTTATGAGAGAGGACTGAGTCTCACAGATTGCACACTTACATGTCACAGATTGTACTTCTTCCCACAGCTCTGCACAGTCTCCCCACAAGGCAGGATTGCAAAAAACAACAACAACAACAGCAAAAAACAAAAAACTGAGACTACTCTAGCTACTTTAGATTGCAAAGATAAATAGACAGAGGAGATTGCAAATTCAGTTACCGATTTATCAGCACAAAGATTATGCCTTTCAGTTCACTTATCTGCATCAGCTAAAACATACTGCTTTGTAAAAGAAAAATATGGGTGGTAAGGCTGTAAAAAAAAAAAAGAATAATGATCTTAATCTGTAATGGCAACATAGAATGTTGAGGTGGATCACACCACCAAGGAGAAATAAAAAACATCATTGAATGAGGAAGAACACCGAAGGGGCTACACAACGTGATGGCTAATTAAAACAGTTTTATGTAGACTTAATTACAGCAATTTCTGAGGTCAAACAAGTCAAGTTTATCCGTGGAGTGCTTTTAACAAACCGCTTTATCACAAAATGCTTCCAATATACAAAACACAAGATGCACAAAAATATAATTAAATCAAAGCAGCGAGATGGTCACAATGGGGAAAAGCGTAAATCCACCTGGTATGTACAGGTGGAGCCGTTAAGTAACATTGCTGATTCAAATGTGTACACTGGTGGTGGTGCTGTGTTTGTGCATTGATGGGGGGTTAACACAAAGCAGGAATAATGACCATTATCGCTATTACCATCATCATCACAGGCATGGCATTTCAAGAGCACCATTATCATCATTATTATAGCTAATATTACTGATGATGAGGCCTCTTTGTTGGCCCTGACTAAGGTATTGTCATGGAAACAGATGACAGAAAAGAGCATAGCTTTATTGAATTACACTGATGCTATTCTGACCAAATGGGGCTTGAATGCTGCACTGTCTGAGTGGGGTATAGAAGCATCAATGTGAGAAGTCCTGAGGAGCGACAGATGAGAGTCAGGAGCAGAGAGCGGGAGACAGAAACACAGATGAAAATAGCTCTTCGTGCAGATCAAATAAAAGAGGAGCAAAAAGAGACAGAAGACAGAAAACTCCAGCAGTACTGAGGGTCATGTGATTGCAGGGAGTCACAGATCCACTGGTACAGAGTGAACTGGTGATCAGCACAGAGGAATATTGTCTGATGGCTGGAAACAATGACACCGATTCACCAGCACAGGGACAGTCATACGAGAGAAAATCATTAGTACTAATAACAATAATACAGACAATGGGCATAACAAGGGTTGATTGATTCAGTCTTTAACAGATCTGTTACAACAGGCTTAACATGGTCACCTGATGAATGAGCTTAATCTTTTTATGTATTTATTTTTGCTTCTCTTACTTGATTCGTAGTGTCTTTTAAAGTATTTCATCCTTTCTTCATATCCAGCTCTTCACATTGCTAACATCCCAATGTGGTATTTTAGTAAGTGCAAATGTAATCTAGAGGCAATATGCTACTTAAGATGAATGCAACCCTCTTTTTATTGTCAGAAAGCAGTAATAGCACGGTGGCCTTCCAGCTATCTTAGCCGCTGCAGATTTTATCACATGGGGGCCATAAACCTGGGAAATATGATGTGCCACTTTCTGTTTTACTTTTAATATATCTGATGAAAAGAGCTTGCCAGAGATGATTCTAGATTAACTATTTCCTGCCATTATCAAAAGATAAATCTTGCCTAAATCTTTATTATTGTCACTTAAATTTTGTGAAAATGGTTTTCTTCTGGAAGATGACCATGCTGAAACAGATTAAAGCAACCAAAAATATACTTGTGATATATGGAGCTCCAAGAGTGACAAAATGAATGAATTAAATACACCATTAAATGATTAATTAAATGTGTCAATAATTAATTTAAATTGGAATTAATTAATTAAATAAATAATGATGACACATTTAATTAATAAATTATTGACACATTTAATTATTTATTTATTTCACATTTTAATTAATTATTGACACATTTAGCTAATTTTAATTGATCTGATCAAGTCAAAACCATTGCTTTGGCCTGGTGGCCATTCTTTTTAGTGGGCGTTTCGCCACACCAGCAACTGGCATGTGGGAAACTAACTGAACTGTACTTTGAAAAAACAAACAAACCCTGTTTGTGTGTCACCAAATACACTTTTAATATTTTTATTTAGCTGACAATGTAGTGGTTTAATCTTCAGATATCTGGTCAGTTTGTCAAAGAATCAGAATCAGAATCAGAAACTTTATTGTCATTGTCACGAGAACAACGAAATGAAGAATGGTCCCCGATCATTGCATCATCCCTAGCAATATCAAAATATAAATAAAACAATAAAATTCAATAAATAAAATAGATAGAATACTTAAAATACTAATAAGATGTAACAGTAAAACATTCACATACATTCCCACACACATGCTTCAGACCGTGCATAGATTAACACAAGAGTGGCGTGATGGACATTTTTTTGTAGTATTCAGATGTGTTATTGCAGTTGGATAACAGCTGTGTTTGAGTCTATTAGTCCTTGCTCTGATTGCCCTGTACCGTCTGCCTGAGGGCAACAGTTCGAACAGGGAGTGGCCAGGATGTGAGGTGTCTTTTATGATGTTTTGGGCCTTTTTAAAACAGTGGGCATTGTGTAGAACTTCCAGTGTGGGGAGAGGGCAGCCAGTGATCTTTTGGGCAGTGTTAATGATCCCTTGGAGTGCTTTCCTCTGAGCCCCTGTGCAGCTAGTGTACCAAATACATATGCAGTAAGTTAGAACACTCTCAATGGTGGCTCTGTAGAAGGACACCAGCAGTTTCTGTGTGATGTTATTCCTCCTGAGAATTCTCAGGAAGTACAGTCTCTGTTGGGCCTTTTTCAGCAGCTCGGAGGTGTTCACACTCCAGGAAAGGTTCTCCTCTATATTGACTCCCAGGAAGCGGAAGCTTGCCACCCTTTCTACACAGTCCCCATTTATGAATAGTGGTTGGATCTCTGCCTTTTTCCTTCTGAAATCTATTATGAGTTCTTTGGTTTTTGAAGTGTTGAGGAGGAGGTTATTGGCCTTACACCATGACGTCAGCTGCTCCACCTCGTCTCTGTACGTAGACTCGTCTCCCTTGGAAATGAGCCCCACCACTGTGGTGTCATCTGCAAATTTCACAAAGATGTTGCTGTGGTGGCGAGGAGTGCAGTCGTGTGTGTAGAGAGAGTAGAGCAGTGGACTGAGCACACAGCCCTGGGGTGAGCCAGTGCTGAGACTCAGGGCTGAGGATGTGTGATGGCCAACTCTGACTCTCTGTCTACGGCCCGAGAGGAAGCTATTGATCCACATGCAGGTGCTGTCTGGAAGCCCTGCATGTGGATCAAAGAGCCTCTTTGCAAAAGTGCTTCGACGATTTCGGAGATGTCCGCCCAGCCCAGTCTCACGGCAAAGTGTGTGATAGACCTGCTTGCATCGCAAATGCTCGAGCTGTTATACCGCCGACAAAGCTCAGGTCCTGGTACACAAATGTCATAACCTCCACTGACTGTGCACCAACTTTATTTACTGAGGTTATATCTATCAGGTCTTTATTTCTTGATGTTCATACGTGTCATACTTGTTTTAAGTCGCCAATTCTGAATTATAACTAGCATTAACATATCTTTAAGGAGAGAGCAAATCTGATTAACATCTGATCTTTGTTTTTTTTGTTCAGTAATCAGCATGACCTGTGTATACACGCATAACCTTTATTCAAATAGATAATGTTGGTGTTTCCATCATGTAGTAACTGTACAAAGCTTGTTAGACACTGTGAAGCACAGACTTCACAATGTTCGACTAATATTTTTGTTGTGAATATTAATCATGAGGGTAAACGGGCAGTCCAGCTGCTGCCTCAGAGCCCAGTACACCATGGAGCGAGGTCAGCATATCCAGGATATCTTCAGCTCTCTAAGTTAACCCCGAGTTTCCCAGCTCGGTCACATGAAAGTGGCGGCAGCATCAAACTAATCTAACGGTCATCTACGAATTTAATTCACAGGTCATATCGATATTCTTTTACAGAAAATCATCCTTATTACTGCCAACTATTCCAGAGACGTGAACTCCACAGTATAAAGAACACAAAAATATAGCAGTGCAACACAACACTGCTGTAAAAGAGATCAACGCTTCAGTTTGTTGCAGATCAAAGTGGAAAGAATGTGATTGGCTGAACAGGTGTTATTGCATGTTCTATGTTATCTGCATTTCCATCAGTGTAAGACACTCAGCAGCAGATTAGAATCAAGTATAATAGCATTTATACATTTAATAAATGTATTAATACACGGATGTTCCCGTGACAATGCCAGGCACTGTTTGCGCAGAGATTTTAGTACAGCACGATGCTCATTTAAAACACATTCCTGAGTCTACGTACACATTTGATATGAGGTCAGCAATTAAATGGCCTGTATTTGTATAGCGCTTTTCTAGTCCCTAAGGACCCCAAAGCGCTTTACACAACCTGTCATCCACCCATTCACACACACATTCACACATTTACAGTGTCTGTGTCCCGTGACAAGCTGACCAGGCATGTGAAGACTACTCCACTACATTCGTGGCTAAAACATTAAAAGTGTAGTTGGTGACAGAAAAACAGGGTATTTTAAAACTTTACCTACAGTTTAGAGTACCGGCACCATTGCTGCTTGGGATTTGAAATGCATCGTGGGATTCCAAGCTGCCCCAAGTCCACACTACCACCAGTTCATAGCAATCGATTATCTAGGATCGACCTTACTTTGCATTGTAACCAATCAGGTGTTAGACAAGCTGCAGTGGCAGCAGTAACGCTGTCCCCTGAGTTTGATGGGTGAGGCTGACAGATAAAATTAATTCATGAACAGCCAGAGGTCAGGACTGCTAAAATGAATTAAATAAATACATCAATAAATAATTAATCAAATGTGTCAATAATTAATTAAAATGCAAACAAATAAATAATGAATTAAATATGTCAATAATTAATTAAATGTGTCATCAATATTTAATTAATTAATTAATTCCAATTTTAATTAATTATTGACACATTTAATTAATTATTTAATGGTGTATCTAATTCATTCATTTTGTCACTCTTGGCACTCTATAATGAAAACATGTTAAAAGTTAAACATTTTCCAAATTTCTTTTTTTAAATATACACTATGTTCACAGTCTTTCTTTCAGAGCTAAACTTTAAACACTGCGCACACTTGCAGCCCACTCTATGGGAAGAATAAAATGAGAACTAAACTTTTAAAAGACTTTTAAAATATTGACTGTATATTTTGAGAGATTTACAGATTCAAACATGAATAGAAATTCTATGTGTACACTGTTTCAGAAACCAACTTGTTCATTCGTTAGCATATAATGATAAGCCTGATACTGGACAATCTTGAGATATAGGAATAAACATTGCACCATTTCAAGTACAGACATTTTAGATACCATTCTGATTGGTTATTCGTCCTTTATTTTATTTAGTGGCTCAATAGGTTCTGCAGTTAAACCTGTATTATTCTTTGTAAATTCAAATGTCACTGTTTATGGAGCCTGTCCATCTTTTGGCTGATGTTATTGGCCAGTGTCGGCCTATCAGAGATATATCAGCATTATCATGTAAATTTAGTGATGTGTGACAACACAATACCTTTTTTTTCTTGCAGAACATAATGAAGAAAATTATGCATATGGCAACTTAGAAGTGGTGTCACTACACCTTACAGTAGTCTCAACACTGTTTGGAGCGGAGTGTGTCTCTGTGTTAGGCTGTTAAGTAAAATGCAATGCTGGATAGTTAGTAAACAAAGACCCCACTGATAATCAAATACACTTGATTAACTGATCATCAGCAAATGTGAGCACCTCTATAAAAGCAGAATTTTTTAGCAGTTTGCCAGTCTGGAGCATTCGTGTGTGTGAGTTAACAAAATGACACATTGTTCCCAGCAAATTTACCCCAAGGTCAGACTGTGCAATGTTCAGAGAAACTGCAGAAAACCCAAGAGCTACGTCTCAGACTCTACAGGCCTCTGTTAGAAGGGAAAAATTGGGAAAAAAAAGACTGAACAAGTATGTCTTGTTTGGAAGGGTTGCCAAGAGAAAGACTCTTCTCTCTAAAAAGCACAGCTTAGCTTTGCAAAGAACAAACCACAAGACTTCTTTGGACTGATGAGACCAAAGTAGAGATGTCTGGCCATAATGCACAGTGCAACACTTGGTGAAAACCAAACTCAGCATATCAGTACAAACAACTTGTACCAACTGTCAAGCATGGTGGAGGAGGGGTGATTATTTGGGCTTACACCTTGTAGCCACTGAGTTGACCACGAATTCCTCTGTATATCAAAGTATTAAAGAGTCGAATGTGAGGCCATCTTTCCTACCACTTAAACTTGGCAAAAATTGCATCTTGCAACATGACAATGATCCCACAACTGCAACAGAATAGCTGAAAAAGGAAATGTGTTGGAATAACCCAGTTAAAGTCCAGACCTCAATAATTGATTAAAATGATGAGGTAGGACCTTAGGAGAGTTGTGCAAAAGTGCAAACTTCAATAAACTCAATCAACATTGTAAACAAGAGTGGGCCAGTACACAAACTTTCTTTGTCACATGTCTGTATATACAGTTTATATATAAAGAATATTGACACTGGCTTTTTTTTTTTTTTTTTTACCAATTTAATGTCATCATCAGCATCTGTCCCTAGAAAATAACTTCTTCCAAATGATTATACTTGAAGTTTATAAGATGACATATTGTTTAATGTAATCATGTGGCTAGTAACATACTATGGGTGTTACATGATCCCAGTCCTTTCCCAGTAAGTATTTAATTTAAAACGACAACAGGAAACTTGTTATTTAATAAGAGCGAAACGTGAACAGTGAAATTTATGAGGTAAAGAGTAAACGACTCAGACAAAAGCCAAACCACAAAGCACGGTTAGCACAATTAAAACAAAAATGGTGAAGATACACCTAAAAAAAACAAAAGAACAACATGATTGGCAGTGCCACTCTCTTCAAGGCATTTCTGGTATGGCCGTTTTTCAAAAATGTCAGTCAACCAACTACACTTACTCTTTTTAAATAGAGATATGTAATCTGAGGCTCATTGTATTGGTTCCCAGCACTCCACCCAGAAATATAACTATACATGGAAACTATGTACTAAAGTTCAGTCACAGTAAACTGTCTCAAGTGCATCAAGAATCCTCAAATCACAGTACAGCTTTCTATGTAATTACATAACTTAAGTCTCTGGTTATGAAAGCTGTGGTATACACAGTATTTTATTAGTCTTTCCACAGTGTGTAACAATGCAAGCCTATAAACACATAAATACCAACACGCTGTGACTCTGGACTGGAGCAATATTTTAAGTGAGAAGCATTTGCACCGAAGTTGCTATGTTTCAGAGAGGAGAAGCACCCGGTCCTGGGTCTAAATGGTAAGTATGGCTTGTCCAAGCTGCTGTATGTTACTGGATGTATGCGGGTTAAATGTAGCTCTCCTGCTCTTCCTTCATAGGGGGAATAGTTTGAGTGCCAACATCCGATTCTTTTAATACAGTCATCTCACTTGTTTCATTTCTTCCTGTTAAGTTCTCCTCCTTTTGTTCTGTTTCTGTTTTTCCACCTTCTTCCAGTTCCTGTGCAGTCACATTAGCCTGCAAGATGTTTGGGTCTGTGCAGTAATGCTTGTGGTCGCGACTGTGTTTTGGGCTGTAGTCTTGGCTTTGTCCTTGGTCCTGGCTATTGAAGAAGTTGCGAATTATATGTTTAGGTAAGCCCAGCTGGGCAGACAAGGTGTGGACCGCTTCCTCGTCTGGGTTGAGGCCCACGTCCTTGATGAAACTTTGCAGGATACCGAGGGCATCTCTGGACACATTTAACCCCTGACATTGGACCTCCTTGTAACTTTCTACCTCATTATCTGTCTCTGAACAAACCCCAGCCCTACACTGTTCCTCATTCTTCATGTTGGGCCATTTCACAGACAGCTTCTCCTTAACCTTCCCTTTTTTGCCATCTCCCGTGATGTCATCTATGTCTTCCTTCCCTATATTTCCATCCCATACCTGTTCGCTGTTTTCTGCACCTCTGTCCCTCACGGTTCCAGCACAACCCCAGTCCCCACCTAAACTGTCCCTGTTTTCTCTTCCACCCTCAACCCATTCTTTACTGTCCCCTCTCTCACCATTGCTGCTGCCTCTGCCCTGCAAATGTACTCTCAAGTGCTGCCAGGCACCGCCAGCATCAGACTCGGCTGGCGATGCAGCGCAGGGTTGTGTCGGGGAAAGGTGAGGTCCTGTCTCGGGCTGAAGGGGTTGATGGGGTTGTAGATGGTGTTGCTGTGGCATCAAAGAGCTGCGTTGGTACTGATGAGAGAAATTAGAAGTGATTAGAGCAAAAAGGTTGGTATTTAAATTTTTCTAGTTTTGAGTGTGAGCAGTACTATGTTTGACTTTAAATAGTTGTGAATGAAATAAAGTGAAGTCAACAGAGACTGTTTCGCTCAAGAAATGTCACCTTTTATGTTAAAATGAAACTACAACTTAACATGCACACCCATCCATTGTGTTTTGTTTTTGTGTTTTTTTACCATATCTAATTGAATCTGCAGAGTTTAGACACTGATTTGCTGCTATATGAGCAAAGGCACAGGACACGATGATCTGGGCTGGTGTGAAATCAAGGGTAGTGGAGACCGTTTGATCTTAATCTCCTTAGTGTTCACATGTGAGGTGATCTGCAGTGCAGCCACCCAGAACTGATGTCTGCAAATGCACATCAGGATCTGAATTTGCCCATGTGGTGTTGACTTTTCTTGTCAACACTACATGGGCAATGATGCAATGATATGCTTGGCAGTGGGCTGTATGTTCACAAACAGAAGGGTATGCAACCATTTTATCTTTGAGTTTGTCCTATAATCAAGCCATCAATCCATGCACAAGCAATGGAAGGGAAAGAAAAATAACTAATCAGCCTCACGGATCATTGCTTAATGTGGTAATCATCTTTTTTTTTCTGACATCTCTGGCATTTAGCTGTCATTACTCTGCTGCTTTTCCATTGCACGCCCTAGAGATCTATTGGCATTCAATGTGATGTATTCACTTTCAGATTTCTGATAACTTTTTATCCATAACTTTTTTAAATTACAAAATTAAAGTCAGTACACCTTAGCCTCAAGTGTTTTCTGCCATGTATATAGCTGTTTAAAACTCTAATACATAATAGTTTTCTTCTCAAGCAAGATCTACTGAAGTCAGAGTGTCTGTTGATAATAATGTTTGTCACTTTTGGAAGTCTTACCAATGTATTGTCATTGCTTAGCAGGGTGAACCTGTCAATGCAGTGCTGTTGTGCAGTCATGTTGCTGCTCTCCTGTTCGTAGATGGCATCTCTTTCATTCTGGGACAGGCTGAGGAACCGGCGGATCATGCACAGATTCTCCCACAGCGTCCGGTTCTCTGGACTGGGTTCCTCCTTCCAACGCAGCAGCTCGCACAACCATCCCTACAGGAAATATGTGCATATGCACAAGGTGGCTACAGTTGCTTAACAACTCTTAAAATATCTTAAAAGCACATTCACTAATAAAGGGCAAGGGAATAAGCAGCCTTACATTCAGTTTCAATGTGTTTAGTCATGTCACTGGAAAAATTTCCAGCACAAAGTGCTGCTGTTTTCTCCCCAACGACACACTTAGATCACACAACGTGACCATATCAATATGACTATGCTGTTATGTTTGACAACCCCTTTCAGGCTGTTTATGTCTATTTTAAAATGCTTACAGTACAGTACAGCAGACTGATAAGATAAAAAAAGGTAATTTAAAGGTTGCAGAACATGAGTAAACTCACACATTAAAAAAGAGGCTAAGCTGGGGTTCAGTTTAAGCCTTGTAGACTGCCAGCAGAAATTTGAAGATGCATGTTTAGCGACAGCATTTGCAGCCTTACATTTAATTAGCTTATATATGTTGGCACCCTATATACAGTGAAAGGGATTGACCAAAGGGGGAAAAAAATGAATTCACAATAACTTTCTCTATACATTGACTCCAAACTGGTTCAGTGTGTTCTCAATATACATACAAAATCAAAAAAAAAATTTTTTGGATCTGCCAGATAATCTGAAGATTATAGCAAGATTTTCTTATCAGCATGAATTGTTTGTGTATCATGAAGGAAGAAACTTGTGAGTGACAGATTGGGGAACGTAAAGCCAAGCTAGTTTCAGACTCATGAACTGAGGATGATTATGTTTGCAAGCAAGCTGATATGCTCACACGCGCGCGCACACACACACACACACCTGGCTGTAGCCCAACTCTAGCACACAATGCCATCCAGATGCACAGTGCAGATAGAACAGGGAGATGCTGCATGGCTCTGCCTGCCAAACAACCGGGTAATACGGGGGGTGGGGTGGGGGATAAAAGATAGAGAGAGTGCGAGAGAATAAAGGGAAACAGGGGTGGGGGTTAAAGAAAGTAAGGTAAAAAAAATGGAGGCCAGTGAAAGAACCTCAGGGGTTTTGGACCACCTGGCTGTACTGGCATGACCGCTGAATGACCTCCAAACATCTTGATGATGAGTAGAAAGAAGAGGGAGTTATATGGGAGAAGAAAGAAAGAAAGAAAAGAAAAAAGAAAGCAAGCAAGAAAGAAGCTAAAAATTGGAGATGTGCTCGAGAGGAAGAGAAAATGAGACAGCTAAAATCCCCCCATTCCATGAAGGGAAATTATCCTCAAAACAAAAGGCAATAACAAGCTTATGGGGCCGCCATAAAAATGAGAACAATAAACACTCAAATCGTGCTTGTGTGTGTGTATTTGTATTAGTGTTGCTGTGTCTCTGTGCGCGCGATCACGTTTTACTTGCATGTGCTCTTACTGTATGTTTGTGTGCACAAGCGAGTGGTGTGTATGTGTGTATGGTGACTATTAAAGCGATAATTTAGGACACAATAGCAGTCTGATGCACTGATGATAGTCCTCTGCAGAGTACAGCTGCTGGTTGATTATCTGGGCTTTCCTCCACACACGGTATCCATCGCTGCTTTAACTGAGGCGATGGAGTCATAAATGAATGCTAAAATTGAGCATTTCATCAAGCGATAGAAACGATTGGGTGGTTTGTATGCTCAGATTTAAACTAACAAGAAGCAAAGTACCTGGCTCTTGGAGGCGGCAACCTTCGCAAACAGCGCCTGAGACACTTTGGCTCTCTTCATCTCATGCTGGATCTCCTCATAGATAGAGGCGCTGACATTGAGAACGCAGCTGTCTGTCCGCAGTCCTCTGTCTGCTGTAACTGGGGACAGTCTTGACTAAAAAGAAGCAAACAAGAAGGAAAACCGGGTTTAAATACAGGCTATGCAAAGTAATGGGCAATAGGAGGACTATGAAACAGATAACAGGCAAAGGTTTTTATGTTTTTTTTATTTGAAAATGCTCCACTTTGAGAGCTAACACAGGCATAGTTGAGCCAAGTGACAGAACTCACACTTGAATATTTCAATGCTGTTTTATGAACAACTTTAACCTTTCACAGCTGGTTTACAAGACTTTTGTTTTCATGTCTTTCAGTCTTTTGCTGGCTGACCTGTGAGGACCTCGGTGGCGTGTTGTTGCAGCTGGGTGTGAATACAGTCAGACTTCTCTCCTTCTCCTCTTGGTATATGCGCTCCCTCTCAGCCTCTGGGAGCTGCAGGAAGCTGTGCATTGCCCGTAGGTTGACCAGCAGAGATTGGGAGGCGTGTTTCGGGTCCTCCTCCTTTCGCAGGATCTCAGAGAGTAGGCCCTGATAAACACACAGAAAAATCAGCGTAAGTTGATACTTGTGATGGATTTTTTTCCTTCTTCTATAAGCGGCTCCCTTTAGGGGTCACCACAGCAGACCATCTTCATCTCACCCTATCCTTAGTATCCTCTTCTGTCACACCAACCTTGTGAATGTCCTCTCCTCAGAGGACTTCCTCTTTTCCTCCTGCCTGGAAGTTCAGTATTCAACATCCTTTGTCCATTATATCCTCTATCCCATCTCTGCACATGTCCAAACCATCTCAGCCTTTCCTCTCTAACTTTGTCTCCAAACTGCTCAACCAGAGCTGTCCCTGTGATGCCACCTCCAGCTCAGCCTCCTGTCTTTTTGCTAGTCTCCAAACCATACATCACAGCAGGTCTCGTGACTATCTAGTAAACCTTCCTTTTCACTCTTCCTGCTATCCTTCTGTCACAACCCTGGCACTCGTCTCCACCAGAGCCATCCTGCCTACACTTCTTCTCACTTTCTTTTTTGCATTTTCCGTTGCTTTGGATTGTTGACCCCAAGTATTTAAACTCATCTACCTCTAAGTCTGCTCCTTGCATGTTCACCTTTCCACCTGTCTCCCTGTCATTCACTCACGTACTCTCTCTTCCTTGAAAAGTGGTCCCATCACACTTCTTCTCCATCCTTGAGGCATCCTCTCATCCTCCAAGATTGTGTTATACAATCTGGTCAAAAAGTCCACTGCCCTCTCTACCGCACATTGTTACCTCCACAGGACTGCCATCTGGCTTCTCAAGTACATGTTAGTAAATGTCCTAGCAGCACATCCTTTCCAGGTCGATCTATATATAGTAATGTATAACATACATGATGTTAGTGGTATAAAAATGGTTTAAGGGACACCAACTTTGCTTTCTTCATTTTATTCAAAACTCACATAATTTAAAACAAGCGGCAACTTAAGATAATATCTCGACCTTCAAGTGAGAAATGGTTAGCGATGATCACCATATATGATAGAAAAAAAGAAACAAGTCTTCACCAGTGCCGTGATGCTGACCTTTATTCTTCTAGAATTACTTATGGATCATTTCTCATTCTTAACAGTAGATAGACATTTTCTGAAAAGGTTTATGCCAGAAGAACTACTGAGTTAAGATAACAATCAGTAATGCTCTTATCAAATATGATAGCAATACTGATGAGCTCATCTAACTCCAAACTGCAACATTTCTTTGAAGCAGAGGAAAAGTAAGCATTCAGTTGTACAGAGGGATGACAGATATTGTAATTCTGCTTTAAAGCTATATGAACTCATAAACCTGAATTCTTTTCCTTCATGTTGAATGTTCAGCTTTCACAAACAAAATGATTCAGGTCAGGTATTAAAAGCTCCAGTCTCTCAGGAACCACAAATGGAAAAGGTCTCATGAAATATTATGTATTCTTTCACTGTCTTCATTTAAAGATGATAAATGTAAAGTTTCTTGTGAAACTAAAGGAATTCAGCAATAGCCTCGTATCCAACTCTGAATCCTATTCAGTGGCATCTTGACAAAACCTTGCAGTTTAGGGTTTCACAGCCAGCTTCTAGTCAGTGCTTAGCATGCTGCTCGCCTGTACATCTAGCATTATTCTGTCTGTATCTGTCTATACAGGGAAGCGTTCAAACACCACATGCAAATTTCAGGGATTCCTTCCCTGAAAGGAAATCAGATTTCACACTGGCAGAGAAATGGCTTTAGAGGAAACAGCCTTCCTATTCAAATAATAGATTGTGGTTGGAGCTGCCCAGCAAACCCTGCCTTCTGAAGAGATGGAGGCTTGATGTGAGTCGTCAAATGACAAATGCTTCCCTCGCTTTTAGATGACGTTTTGGCATCGTGCCCAACTTGTATGGCTGGCACCAGAGCACCTTGGACTTGGCAACAGGGAAACATGGGGGTGGATAATAACTAACTCTGCTTATTGTGATGAAAATGATAATGAAGGTAATAATAATAATAACAACGGGCTTAGCCGGTCCTTTGAGCCCCATTTCTGTGGGCACACTAGTGAATATAAGATGATGGACACAGACAACAAAGCATTTTAGTGTTAGAGAGGAGGCGATAGTAGAGGGAGATATGGATACAAAATGAAGGAGACCAATGGACAAAGTAAGGGAGAGATTAAATATAGATGGATTGACCATGGGGGTTAGAGATTAAATGAATAGAAGGGCTAATGATGAAATGAAAGGTGGTGAGATGGACAGCGAGATATAGAGGTAGAGAGGGAGGCAGCAGTTCTCTGAGGGGTTGTGATTAGTTGGCCCAGCTGCTGCTTCAGTGCTGGCACCGGCTTTGTGCCGCAGAGAGCTGGCACAAACACACACTCACACACGCATACAAACACACATGCACAAGGGGGAGGAGGCACTACGGCAAAGGCCATGCCAGTGTGCCAACCATCTCACACTCACATATTCACAGAACACACTTAGCTATCACCGCAGCACCAGGGCACGAGCAACCTAATCACCACCAAAGAGTTGAAAACTGCTTTAAAATTTGATTTCAGCATCTTTTATTTTGCTCTCTCCTGCAACCATACCTGGGTCCTGTTAAATGCCACCCGGGCAAAGACGGCTTGGGAGATGCCTGCTCTCTTGAGCTCCTCCCTCACGTTCTGGTAGATGTCAATCGGCACCTCTGATGGTCCAGTGGAAGACGCAGCCAAGGTCTGGTTTTGCAGTCCGGCAGAAGAGCTTCCACCCGGGCCGCACTGCACTTGCTGCAGGGCTTGGGGATCAGGAGCTTTAGAGAAGACCTTGGCAGGAGCCCTCCCTACAGGGGGATGGTTCAGATACTGCTGTGGTGACGATGCCAAACCCTGGCCAGCAAGCATGCGACTAACAGCATACTGCTGGTTTAGAAACTGGGCCATCACCAGCTGCTGGTTGACCATTTGGGAGCTCAGAGGCTGGGTTACCAGCCCAGGAGGGCGCAGACTGAGAGGTGGGCAGTTGGATATGTTGGCAACCGCTCCACGAGGGAAAAGGAGAGTTGAGCTCTGGTCAGCGGGGGTACCAGTGGCTGGCTGGCTGAGGGTCATATGTGAGGACTGGTCAGAAAAGTTGTCAATGTCTGGTAAAGGACAAGGAAAGAAGAGGCAGGACTATTTTTTACTCATTGTTCAAGTGCTAATAACATCTCCAAGTCACAGGATGATTTACATTGTGGCAGGAAAAAGTGGGTGAACCCAGGTTTTCTTCAATATCTGGTCACCAGGTCATATATGATCGCAAGTTTAAGTAAAGAAAAACAAAATAAGCTTCTTCAGGTCATCAACTGGCATCTCTGTTAGGTTTAAGCCTAAGTTTAGACTGGACCAGAAGATAGATTTTCTTCATTTGAAGCCATTTTGTAGCTAGTTAAGCATCTTGATGTATCATAATACTCCCTCCACTGTATTCCACCCATGGGATCATGGTTTCACTTTGGAATACAGTCCACTTTTATTGCCCTAAGTAGTGGTTTGTGTTCTCCATAAACAATTTATTGATTAACTGTCTCTCTGGGCTCTGGTTCTTTTATTGTTGTGCATTTTGTATTTTACTGTTTGTCGTACTGGTAAAACCTCATCCCGAATAAAAAAGAAAAGCCAGTTCTGGGAACTTTGGCAGGTTTGGCAGGTGTGTAAGCCTGTCCCTTCATGGTTACATCACAATCATGTACAATACAGTCATGACACTTTGCAGCTGTGTAGCTGACACCAACATCCTGGCCCCAGATGGTAGATGGGTGTTGTCTGGGAACTGATATGATTCCTGTTCAAGATCATCTTTAATTTATAAGTTAAGTTGTTCTAAGACGTACTCCATTCATATTTCAAGGATTAGACTCCATGTTTACTGAGTCCTTGCTTTAAATAGCATTTGTGGTCATCAGCAAAGATATTCAGAGACTTTTTTTTAATCTGTATTGTACATGTTTAGTAGTTGTGACAGGTGGTTTGTGCGGTTTGCACAAACTGGTCTTGGAGACACCTACAATGGTGGGAAACTTTCACTTTATTAAGTACTAATCTAATAGCATGCAATTTCCTACAACACTTCTATCATAAAGTTTGCTTTCATGCAATATTTTCTTTTTTTTTGTTGACATTGTTGAACAGTTAATGATTTTTAAGCTAAGATAAGCTAAGATTTTTTTGCATTTGAGGAGCAGAAGCCACTGACATCACCCCACCAACTCAACACTGGACAATCTTATCCAAATCCCTTGAGGAGTACTGGTAATAATTCGGCTGTATGTGTAATATTGAGGTTATAGGTAACTGGCAGTGGTATACTGTGCTGAATTATAATAAAGGGGCACTTTTAAATTGCATGTTTTGGTGGATGCCTGCGAACTTTTGTCACCACAGTAATGTCACAAATGTGCAAAGCGCACCGAACTGTGTTTGTGTGTAACCAAGATCAAAGGTTTACTTTGAAGAATACAACTATTTTTGTAAAAGTTCATAAAATAATTGTATCTGTTCATAGTTATAACTTATTCAACGATTTGGCTATCTCTAAAAACAAATTCATACGGCTTATTTTAAAGGGTTCAACAGCTTTTCCTGCTACTGCACTGTAAAATTTCCCTATAAAATGAAAATGGTGAAGCATTCATCTTTTTATTCAAGTTGCTAAAAGTGTATGACGCCTGTTAGTAGGACAAAGCTCATATAATCAGTATCTAGAGTGTATCAGACATGCTGTAATACTTCACAGGTGTGTTTTGAGTTCTCTCACCCTTGAAGCATTTGGACTTCTTGAAGTGCTTGTACCATCGGCCAAACTCATGACACTTGGCAGCTGAGACATTTGCATAGTAAGTGCTATTTACAATAGATGATATCATACTCTGAAACAGAGGGGAAAAGACAATAGAAATTCATTACATTTTCTGAGCTCCTGCTATGGGCGGCTTGGGTGTCTCAGCTGTTCACACATCTGATATTAATGAACTCAGATCTGTGTTATTAAAAAGACCCCCAGGTAAATAGGATAATAAAGACAGATGAGAGTGTCAGTGTGTGAGCTGTGTGGGTATGCATGCATCCATGCATACATGCGTGTGTGAGTGTGCAGTTAAACAAAACACTACAGGTCATCAGAGACTATGCCTCTGTCTCTCATTCACTCACTCTTACACACACACACACACACACACACACACACACATGGTTTGTCCCTGAAGACTATCCTGTGCAATCTTTACATCTTATTACACCTTTCATCTTCTCATATTTATTTTAATCTGCTTCCCGCAAACAAGAGAGGGGGGTTAAGGTAGTGATAGGAGAGGAAGAGAGATGGGGGAGGAAGGATTTGCTTGTATCACATTTTAACACGGCAGAGAAGAGAGGAATCTGAGGTAGAGAGAAGACGGTGAACAGTTATCCTCTATCAGACTGTAGCTGTCCTACGCCTCGGGCAAAATAATAGATCGACCAGGTTGATAATTATGAATATTCATAAAAAGGCCTTCCCCAAACACTGCGTGATTAATGACAATTATTTCTGCAGTTGTGTCTGTATTTGCTTAATTAAACACACAAGAATTGAAGATATTACATTTAGATTATCGCTGAATCAGTCCAGAGTGCAGAAAAGGCTAAACAGCAAAGGACTGAAAATCAACAGGATCAAGATAGGCAGCAAGCAGGCAGCATGGCTTTTAAGGAGATAACCATCTCTCTTTATCTGTTTCTCCCTCCTGTGCTCTGCCCCCACACCTTATCTATCTCTGCATCTGGACTTCCTGTCTAACTACTGGACCCTTTGCTTACTCTTTGCCACATGTCAAAGAGGGCACAGAAGATTAAATTGCATGCATGTTAAATGCTAATTTTGAATTTTAGTCAAGTTTAGATTATTATCTCTCTTTTGTATACCTGGGACAGTGGGCACTCCTTGGCCAGTGAGCTCTGGTTCATGTCCTTGAGGAGCTCTTTCAGAGCATTTCTCACCGTCGAGTGACTCCACTGCTCGGCTGGCAAGTCCTCCAATTTAGGACAGCTACACAAAGGTCAAAGAAAAAAAAGAACTAGATGATTTTAGTATATTACTGTTTAAAGGTATATTTAAGCTCAGCAGTGTTTTACTTTGACAACAAAGTGAAACACTACTAGACCTTCCATGATGTAACTTAATGGCATATTTCATTAGAATCTCTCAACATGGTTATTTACTGAAAAAGCTCCGGTCAGAGCCAGAGAAGCTCAGTAGTATCCCTTCAAGAAGACACCAACATGGATTGTTGTCTAAATGCTGAAGCACATGTACTGTCTAATGCAATAAAGAAATCACAAGCACACTTAAGCTCAAGAAGCTTCAGATAACAATAATGATATCAGGTCCGTCTTTATTTGCAGTACACTGTTTTCATAGAATATATATATATAAAAAAAACAATAGGAAAAGTACATTTGGTGTCAAAGTGCTGGTATTGCATATGCTGACTCAGTGTCATTACTAAAACCTATGATTTAACCACTTTAAACTTCATCTGAATGTACATTTGTGCAGCAATGTATAACTCACACAAACAGGACAAAGATATGACCCTGAAGGCAAACATACTGATATGAGTGCTGTCTGCTCTCTACCTGTGCAGCTGAATTTTAAGTGTGATAACGTGGTGAACATCCTGCAGCATGTCTGCCACTGTTGCATCTGGAGCGTCGGTTACGTAGGACAGAGGCACCGGGTTCCACCTACCCACCTGGATCAGACCTGAACACACGCACATACATAGGTGAAAATAAGAAAGATTTAGAGTTTAAGCTGCGCTTTCTTTGCACTGCAAGTGTTTTTACCTTTTGCCTGTGCTGCAGAGCTGTGTGAATATCCCAGTGTCAGCAGGGCCATCTCTATCAGCTGGTTAAACAGCAGATCTCTCTTAACCAACACAAACTCAGCATGCTCTTCTCTCCTCTCTCCTTCCAAAGGGCTTTCCGTGTGCTCCACCACACAGAACACCGGCAGCAGGCTCCCTGCGGTGACAGACATGCATGATGCCATACACCAAACCATTTGGGTAATTAGAAGTAATTCATCAACTTATACAAAGTATTTTTTTATACATGCATTTGCATCAGAACTAGCTGAAATTAAAAAAACACATTTAGGGTTATGAGATAAGCTCAATGAATTTGATAACACAGCTGAGCCATAATCACAGAAGATCCGTGTAAAACTAAAAAAATACATATATGGGTTCAAACCCTAGGCTTCATCTTTTCACCCCATGTACCTCTGCTGTGCCAGCTCTTTCCCTGTGACCTCGCTGTGGTGGGTTTCTGTGCCATGCAGGGGTTTTTGGCCACAGGACTACCTTGTCTGCTCCTCTCCTGGGTCGAGGGTCCCCCCTCATGTTGCTCCACTCGAGCCAGCTTAGCAGGAGGAGGGCGAGGGTCTACAGCAAGATCACAGCCCTCAGCTTTCTTGATTCCATTACACAAGGGATCCATCTGTGGTCTTACACTAATACAGAGATAAAGACGCTTAAACATCAAATACTACACTAGGTAAGCTAATAAAAGTCACTTATACCAGTTCTCCTTAAACTTTTATTGACAAACTTTTTTTTTTATATGTACTCATAGACACCAATTAAATAACTGCAAACTGCTCTAACATTCGCATACATAGTGAACGTCAAGAGAATGTGAGCTGGAAACTGCCACATAAAGTAGCCATAATAAAATATATTTTTAAACACACACACGTGCACGCAAAGGTTTAAATATCTGTCTCAGCATCGGGGATGACCTTCACCCAGATGCCTCTTTGAGGCTAACCACTGAAATCCCTTATAACAAAAAAGATGCAGTGAATGCTACAGCGCAGTTTCCCCACAATAAACTGCCGTCGCCTCCCGGTGCACCGCTTGTAAGCGCCGCTGATTCGCTTCAATGTTAGCAGCTAAAAAAACAGTCCGACATCTGATTCTGCTGAAGTTTGACTGAGGCGAAACCAACCTGTTTCAGTCTGCACAACGTGCATGCCCGACCCGCTATCGTACATCAGCAGCCCATTCCCGCAGACGGCGTCTGTATCCATATGGTTCTCCCCGCTTCCATAGATCTCTAGTTGGAGAACAGATCCGCTTCTCCCGGCTGTATGTCCCGCGACACGCTCCTGTGCGTCCTATTACTCACAATAACCGTTTACCATCTGAATTTTCTCGTTTTCCCCTTGTGTCAGGAGTAACTATCTCGATCGATCCTCCCTTGTTCCCCGACAGCGCTTTGCTTTCCGATTAAACTAGCCTCAGCACAAGTTGTGAGCGACCTCCCAGCCAGAGCACCGGGGCACGCTGCTTCTGTGGATCAAGCTCCACAAAGAACAATGTGCGCCGAGGAGCTCCTGGAGTATATTTCCTGTCATATATTAGACCACTGACTCAGGGAGAGCAGTTGTTGGTTACACTTCAAAGCGCTGTGCGCACGAGGAGAGAGAGATAGCGAGAGAGAGAGGGTGAGAGAGAGAGAAAGAGAGAGAGAGAGAGGTGGGGAGGGGGAGACCTCCCTACACAGTCTCTAAAATCCACGGACCCAGCTGCATTAACATATGGTGTAATAATGAATTCACTAGCGCGCTCCGTAAATGTATTAAATGTGACAATTGCGCATAAATCTATTTATTATGTTCTGCCGCATGCTGTGCACGCACTTATTATTGTCTTTAGGGTATTGGAGCTCTCCATGGTAACAAAGTGGAGCAGGGCAAGGTGGAACTGGCTCACTGATATTAACTTTTGAACGCTGATGTTGTCACAAGATTATCTAAGGCTCATTTTTAATATGCAGAAGATCACTTTTTTCTACTACAGGAAGAGCAGGAATGAGCTCTATACTAAATTTACAGTAGTGTAGGGTGTTTATACTACAGCTCATATTATATGTGTAAAGGTTATATTAAGCTAAAGTATACAGTAGTTGGTATATTGCTGTACACTCAGAATGGCTGTTTCGCTGTTTTTAATGACTAAATTTCGTTTTAAAGTGCTTCAAGGGGCTTCACTTCTTCAGTGTACCTCGAAGTGTTGATATGGCTGCATGAGTTATCATTGGAACCAACTTGTCTTCTGCCCTTTTTGCAGCAACCTTAAGCTGCAGCCGAGCGTAAGCATACCTCCCCCATGCGGTCCACTGCAGAGGAGGTGCACTCCATCTCGGAAGCTGAGATCCTCAGACAGTGCTTGAAATCTCTGTGAGGGTATCACAAAGCAGCGGGCGAAGTGTGCGCTCCGTGCGTGCACGAGAGGGAGACAGAAAGAGATGAAGAGTCAGAGATCACTCATGCTGGCAGACAGTCTGTTTTCCACCGGTTCATTATAGGGTGGATGGTGTGCAGTGGAAGTGTATGTTTGGGGAGCGGGAGTGTGCTCTACTACTTTTTGACTAATTAAACAAAGTGAATTAGCTATCTCCCCAGCCAGAACGAGTCATGGCTGGTTACACATCATTCATCGTGACTAATTCACAGAGAGAGATGTCACTCAGCTGGGCGGAAACGAGTGCGTGCGTATATATGTGTGTGTTTGCAGCATTCCCCTTGCACCTCTGGGTATTTTGCTAAGTAAGGTTCGCAGCAGTGTGTCATCTACTAGTTTGTGTGTGCACGTGCCTTTAAGTTTTTATATGTTGAAATTTCTTCCCCTCTGTTATTCTCTGCTCTACTATTTCATCACTGGCCTGATACGTCATCAATGAGGCTGCCGTGCTAAATGATAATTAAGACCATTACACGCTCACAGAGCGTGCTAGCAGTGCACCGCACAGCTCCCTCAATCGGAGCCTCATCTCAGGGGACACCCTGCTGCTTACACAGTCGCGTATCTCAGCCAAATTAGGTTAGATTTTCACGCCACCTCATTCGCCATAGATGTGATGTGGTTATTATAACCTCATGATGTGGTTAGTGAGGTGGCTGCCGTTACATGGGTGGAGGCAACACGTCAGGGTGTTAAAGGGGAAATGGATTACCGGCACAAAGTATTGCACAGTTTTGTTTCGCCTGCTCCCTGATCTTAAAGCGGACCTATTACGCTTCACATTTTTATTCCGGTACTCCACTAGAGTAGCTTTGTGTGATTCACAGTTCAAAATAATACTCGTTAGTCTTGTACTGCCACTTGGTGCTGTCTGAAAGAAGCAATTTTAGCTCCTCTCCCTTTAAGGTCATGCTTATTTTGAGCCAGCTTTCTTCTAATTGGCTGCCCCTTTTAAACGGGAGGTTTGATAGGTGGGGCTCCAATACTCACGGCCAGAGCTGTGTGACTGACATTTCCAAAATATTCACTCTCAGTGACGTCATGCAGACCTAGGATTACAAATACTGACTGAAGCAAGGCATTTAGAGCAGCCTGAAGGCTGAGCTTCTGGCTCATAGGGATTACTTGCGCATACAGTGACCTCAATTTTAGCTCAGATGTTCTGGGTCACATAGAAAGAAAAGCAGTCCTGTTGCTCTCTAAGCAGCCATCGTACCTGTGTATTACAGCGTCCTGTTGTTTTACTTCATCCAGGTTTATCACATGATTACATAACATAAACATTACGTGATTACATCTACATAAATGTAAATAGGTCCTTAATCATTTAGAGAAAAGTCTTCATTATCTTAGCATAGATGAAATCTCTTGTGCTTATCAAAGAAACAATAAATTGGGGGAGTTGCATGTCCAGAATACAATCCCACCCAAAAAGCTTTCTTCATGTGCTTGCTCTAAAGAGTTAAGGGGCCAAAAGGCTACAGACTTCATGCAGCGGGGTGTGCTGCTCTTTTCACGAAACATCACATCTCTGAAAACATCAGAGAACTTTTTGCAAATAGGCCCTATGTGGAAAATTCGACAGCATATTTGAAAATTAATTAATTATTTCCAACATCAATTAATTAGTGAAAGATTTAATAAATTAATTATTTTCTATTTTAATCCATTAATGACAGGTTTATTTATTTATTTTTCCAAATTTGATTAATTAATGACATATTTAATTATTTATTCATTTCCATTTTTAATTAGTTCATGCCGCATTCAATTCATTAATTCATTAATTAATTAATTCAAAGTTCACTGAATTAATAACATAATTAATTCATTATTTATTTCCAATTTTAATTAGTTCCTGACACATTTAACGAATTATTAAAAGATGTCACTCTTGGTTCTCTATATTTCTGGGCAGAATTTGATTCGGGGCCCCGCCCCCAGCTAAACTCATCACCAACAGCCTACTTCAGTGCCACCATTATTAACTATATGTTGTCCATGCTTGATCAGTATGCATCTAATAAACCATTATCATGTTTTTCTAGTGTGCTGGAAAGAAATAAAATAAACGAGCAGACAGTGCCCTTTTAAAACAAGTCAATTGTTTTTTTTAAATGTGCAAAAGGGCACAACAAGAGTTTATAATGACCTAAATTAAATTTTTCATTTTTACATGACGAATGCCACATGACAAATGTAAAAACAGACAATATTAAATAAATTAAACAGAAACCAACTAAATAGAGAGCTAGCACTAGATTATTAACTTTAATGCCTGTGGTTTCCATGCAGCATCACCTAAGCTCACTACAACTTGACTGAACCAAAAGCTCTTGTTTAGCTAATGTCACTGTTAGCCAGTCTTAATGATTAACTGCTTATATGTGATTATTCTCAGAAACATACGTTTATCTTCCTTTTTTTTCCCCTCTGATTCTTTTCTTTTCTTTTTAGCCCCAGGGGGATAAATACTTTTTTAAAACTTACTTGGACACCAATCTTCTTACAAATACTTACACTGTGCATGAGCATGATCCTGGCTCTGACAGTAAAAATGATTATAGCAGTAGCATGAACTTGTACTACTGATATGTCACATGCACAAGAAATACATTTAATCAAACTGTCTTTTGTGACGTTTCAAGCGCTCTTGGGGGCCCCCTGTTGGTGTGGGTTCCCCAGGCACATCTTGCTGACAGACAATTCCTTCAATTCCTATCTTTGTCTAAGGTTTTAAGATGTGGAGCAAAAAAAGACAAAGGTGCTGAGGAGGAGGGGTGGGGCTGCCTGATGTCAAAAGCCTAATATAAATATGGTGGGATAAAAGTAGGAGATTTGTACAAGATAAAAGTGATCTTGATAAAAAAGAAGGCTAGCTATGTTATTTAATTCTATGATATACTCCTAGGACACTTGTTTGCTTACAGCAGGATAATGGTCCTATACACAGCTCCAAACTATTACAAAATATACAACAGCAGAAGCAGCTGGCTGTCTTTGTCCAGTGCAGTGGACAAAAAAGGAATATCAAACATCAAACAACTTTGCTTATCTCAGTGTCACTGAACTATTGTGGAAACAAGCTGACCACATGGCCTGTAAGAAGTGTGAGTGAAAAGCATAACCATATTACCTCCATAAGCTTACATCTAGTGTCAAAGGTCATTCAGGCTCTGATGCTGCAAAATTTGATGAAAAGACAAAACGATTGTTTTACTTTGAAAAAAAAACTTTGCTTATATCTTTGCTTATTTACTATCAATGTTACAATTTATTTGATGAATCTGAGCATAAGCTCTCATGTCATTCTCCAAACTTATGAGCCGTTATGTATTTGGCAGCTGTAATTATCAGTCATAAATTAAGATAGCACTTAAAAAAAAATGACAGCTGGGATGGGCTGCATGACCCTAAATTGGATAAGCAGTTAATAAACTGAATGGAGGGAGAAAAAAAAAATATGATCAGACGATAAAATTCAGCATATTGCTAAAAGTTCTATTTTTGAGCTGTTTGTTTTTGACTCTGTTACAAATGACCCGTGTCTAGTTTGGGCCCCTTAAATGTATCAACAGATGTTTGTGTGTTGCTATCTTACATGTCCTTGGAGTAAACAACTAGCTACACTTTGATTGACTGACAATCTTTATTGAATTTTTGTTCACATTAAAAGTTTGATGATATAATGTAGAATTACATGTATGTCAGGGGCAATTCTCTGCACAACCAAATCTTTTTGTGTCTAAAATTCCTGTTTTGAATGCAGGGCTTTCTCTTGCAATGGGTTTGGGCTGTGAGTTCCTGGTAATATTACTTCATTCTTATTCAGCCACTGTCGTTATCATTTGCTCTAATATGAAACATCTTTACCAGAAAAAATCTCTCTGCAAACATATTAGATGGCCATACTATAATCTTATCTCTAACATTGTATCATAGCTTGGCTTTAAGGCAACTGTCTCTCCTCAGGTCTCTCCTGATCTGGGGCGTGCACAGGCTCCTCAGTCTGTTAATGTACCAGCATGGGTATCAAACACTGCCTGAAAAACCATAGCCTTGTGTTAAGGTGGCTTTGTTAAATGTATACAAATCAGAAAGTCTCTGAAAAAAAGGTTTGAATTTAGGAGCCTCCAGGTTTCAGATTAGATTGTGAGCTCAGGATCAGATGCGAGATGCTGCCCTACTTACTTGCTTGATTGAAAAATTGATGGGTTTTGTTTTGTGGGAATAATGGAAACAAAGGACAAGAAAGAAAGGACAAAAGATAGGAAGTGTAAGTACTGGTTAGAAGAGGGCAGGTGTGATGTGTCATGTGACATTTCTGTAATTGCCTGTATCATTAGATCCCGTGCAGTGTTGATTGTGAGTGAGGACACCAGTATTGATCTGTGGAAACGGGGCTTTGTACATATTTCATGTAAAATAGCCTGTTGCAAAGGTGTGTGTGTTTCTTTCATTAGGTGTGCCTGCACCGCGCATAGCAAAAAACGTGAAGTTGAAATGCTAGCATTGTGTTGCTTTAATGCCGCAAGGGAATCTTCAGTATAAATGCATGACTGTACATTATACAGACACAAGGTCAGATCTGATTAGGGTCCAACTGTTTATACCAAAATAACACAGAGAGACTCAGAGCTGGAGCTGAGATTACTGTAAAGCAGTACAAATGCATATAGGCGTAATGATCTTCATTACAGTTATTATTATTGTGCACTATTCAAACATCTTAAATTCACTTGTAATTGGTGCATATTAATGGGTTCGTGTACATTTTTAAACCAACATCACCATCCAGCTGAGGGATTAATAAAACGTAACTTTGCCGCCCCCTAGCGGTGCTATCTGACTTAGGGAACGGTGGCTGGAAGAAATCTATCCATTGCACCAAATTTTGACAAGGGTTGTCTAATGTTTTCTGCGACACAAATACACATTGCCCCCCTACCTCCACGTGTCAGGATGTCCACAGACATTCTGAAATGCCATTTCAGGTGTAATGAATAATGTAAACAAAGCCTCGGTCTCAGTAATCAATAACAATGACCCAGTGTGCAGCACTCCGGCACTGACACGTCCAAATGAGAGCCATTTAAAACGTTACACCTGAGCTGAGAAAATATCTGCTGTAAGAGAGGTTTATTTATGTCACCTCATGCAGTAGATTAATAATAAAGTTAGGTGTAAAGTTGCTGTGTTTGCAAGCATTAAAAACAATTTGGACAGATGGGAGGTGGTGTGGAGGGAAATACATTTTTTTTTCTCCCTTTGGGGTAAGATAAATGTTATAAAAAAGCATGGTGATAGCTCTGCAAATAAACTATTTTTCTTTAATATCCCAAATATTTTTTCTCTAGTGCCTTAAGTGTTGTCACAGCTACAGTGATTGACTGATAATTACGCGGAAGCTTAATTGGCTCTAATCTTTGGAGGTTTAATAACATTTCTGGTGAGGTAACGCTGGAATCCACAGCGACTCACTTTGGCTCGACTGTCACTTTGCTATGAACTTAACTGTGAGGCGCACACACACATGCACGCAAGATGTGTATTTGGTGCAGTGATTAGGATTAAACGATGCATTAAGCATTTAATTACTCAGGTGGAGCATCGCAGTGTGTTGGCTGTCTGTTTTAATTTTATTAGCTGACACATTTATGGAAGAAGCTCTGTGTGCTTAACTACTTGGCTCTGGCTCACCTCGGGGACATGACTCACATATTTCTTTATGTGGATCCTGAATGCATTTGTTTGAATGCGTGTACAGTTCGTGAGCTTGTTTGAAGGCACAGAGGAGACATATGATTCACATTTCGATGGGCCTGGGAGCGCCTGATGACTAGATGTTTTCCACATGACATAAACACTAAAACAGCTGCTTCACTTTTGGGAAAGAGCTGAGTAGGAGGCACTGTTTTTGACTTTTGCTGTTTAGGCCCATGCTGTAGCACTGTAGGTAATGGGACTGACCTAGAATGGAGTTTAGTTATGGCTTTTGTTGAACATGTGTGTATTTGTGGGTTCATGAACTTACAAGATAGGTTTCAAGATATTTCCTAGAGGTATCTTGTACTTGCAGCATGAACCTTGAAATTGAAAACTTGGATGTAGTCCTATTTCTTGATTTACGTACTGGAGAAAATAAGGATTTGCAAATTGGGATTTTATTACACGAGGCAGTTTCTTAAACGTCTCTTACTGTTAGCCAATATCTCAGTAACTCTGCTCCTTAGGAGCACCTTGAGCTTATGCTGAAATAAATTGCTTTTTATACTGAATGTTTCCTGTTGAGGAAAGGTTTGCATTTTAGAAGATATTATCATGTGGAAAAGAAGCACATCATGAGAAAAATTACTATTTGAACAATATCCAAACAAGTGAAGCATTTGAAGATCTTTTATTTATTTATTTTCTTTTTTTCTTGAGCTTCAGAAAGTATTTACAGGTGTCCTACTCCCATCCATCATCCATCCATCCTCTTCCACTTATCCTTATCAGGGTTTCCGCAGGACGAGGGAGGGGCGCAACAACAAGCAGTGTGGTGGTTTGTAAGGACAACAGCATTTCCATCAAGTTCCCCTGATCACTAGAGTCAAAACATCAGAGCACAGAGTGGTGATGAGAACCCGCACGAACCCAGAAACCACAAGTGCCCACAGCCAACAGAAAAGACCAAGCGCAGCAGCACAGAATGACTTCGCGTTATCATCTTTTAAACAGTATATAACAGTACATGGATTTAAGAAAAAAGGCAGATTTTAATTAGAAAAGTTATTAATGATGTGGAAAAAGTACAAATTTTACTACTTTAGAACCATAAAATTAGGAATTAGGCTTGCAGATTAAGTACCAATAAATAGAAACTTGTAGGGAAAGTGGAAACTGTCTAATTTAGTCCTCTGCCAGTTCTGGAGCTGTCTTACTTCTGAAGTGTGCCGTGTCATCAGGGTCTAAGAAGCTCTCTCAGGTCTTTAGAAAAAGGTTGAGGATGTTTATGAGTCTGGTAGTCTGTGGAAAAAAGAACATCAAATCATTCCACTGCAAGAAAATCATCTACAAGCGGCAGTGATTTCTAATGACTGCCAGTTTCTCCGTGACCTACCGCTCCAGAAAATTCAGCCTAAGAACAAAACTGTTTAATGCACAAAGAAATCTCCAGGATCTGTCGCTAATGTTGTTGTCAAAACCAAATCTGAGCTGCATGGGAGTCGTATCAGGAAAAAGCATTTGCTATCTATAAAGAACATTAGAGCAAAGGTACACGTTACTACTGAACATACCAACGTTTTTTTTTGTTTTTTTTTTTGAATAACACATCCTGGATCAGTGAATAAGAGATATCACTGTTTGGCCACAATAACAACAGACATATTTGCTGCAGACCAAAAACAGCTTTTCCAGAGAAGAGCCTCATATCAGCTGGGAAACATGACGGTGGAAATGTTTAGTTTGAGGCTTTCTTGTTGCCTCAGGAGCTGAGCAGTGTGCAGCTATTGATTCAACTATAAATTGTGTATCATATCAAAGAATTTGAAGCAGAATCAGAAGTGGGCCTCTCTACAACATAAGCACAGGAGGAAATTTACTAAAGAGTGCCTCAGAAAGACTAAAGAGTATAGTCTATGTTTGAATCCTATTAAAATAAATGTTAAATGGACTCGTACTTAATAGCAGGTGTTACTACAAGCCTTATTCCCCCCAATCACACACAGATAGATTCATACTAGTGCTTTTTTCCATGCCTAGGAAGCAAATGTCTGACTTCCTGTTGGTAGATGACTCACTATACCTCCTGACCACGGCCATGTTAAGCAGTCATATAAACATATAAATGAAAACCCCAAACATCTTGCAACAGAAGGATATTTTGTAATTTCTGCTGCCCTCTTGGTTATAGTCTCTCTTAGAAAAGAGATTTTTTATCTCAATGAAGCTTTTAGCTGATAAATGAGTGATACACTAAGGAGTGGTCCACTGTAGCCACAAAAAGGATGCTTGTCCAGATCCCTCAAAAACAAAATACAAACAAACAAACATTTTCATGGGATGTTGCTTTTGAAATATTCGACCGTACTGTTATGACATTGATAAAACTGAGTCTTGCCGTTACAGCTTCTTCAATGTCATTTTCATTGTACGTCTCACTAAACGGTTTAAGTGATTTTTTTAGACAAAGACATAGACTTCATTGACATTGGGGAAATTTACACATTACAGCAGCACAAGGGTCAACAAGACAAAGGGAATGAGAAATATATGAGAAAAAAATAGAAAAATAAGTACCTAAGAAAAAATAGTGGACAAATAATAAAAGCCTCAAAACTCTACCGGTATTTTCTACTATTTACAAATGGTTACTATATACAGTAAATACACTCTGATTATTTTTTTCATATGTACATAAAGTGCAGTGTGAGTAATGTTATATACACATATCTATATAAGAAACTGTAACTAGTTAACGAGCATTTATGTGCTGCACATTTACAGGCTTTATGGAGATCTGTATCTTAGCATCCACAGGATGGCGGTGTAGCACAGCGGATCCGAGCTGCGCAGCGCTGTTGTGCAGCTCATGGCAGACTTCAGCCCATCTTTCCGTGCCTTCCATGCAGGCCGTACCTTGATCCTACCACCAGATGTCGCTAAAAACAGTGCGGACACGCTTCCAACACAACGACGTGAATGAGTCGTGCACCTACTTAAGTGACTTATTTGCAGTCTGCACAACTGATGTAGTTTATTGGCTTTATTTTAACACCGCGGCGTCCTTAAGCAGAGCACATGAGCAACGGCATAAGAGAAATTCACGACTCACTTGAGTGACGCGCTAAGTGGGAGGAAACTAATTAAAAAGCTGTAAATCAAAATTTCAATAAAAGTTCAGGAGTCAGCTGTTTTTCTCTGTTGTGATGTCACCGTGTCTCCACGCCGAGAAACTGTCAGATTTGCGGCTTTAATCACAGCTGTTAAGAATGCTCGTCTCTCACCGCTGCACGCTGTGGATAGATGATCGTTGGCTCCAACCGACATAATAATGGAATCGCTGACAGGGAGTGTCACCCTGTCCCTCGCTGTTACCTGAGCAGCACCTGTGGTCTCCCTCTTCTCCTGTCCTTAACACACGCAACAGACGCACGGGTGAGCGCATCACGTGCGCTCCCCACCAACTAGGAGCTTTTGCGTTGTGCTGAGTTGACTGGATAGCTGCTCGGTCATATAGCCATCAGCACCTTCGATGGGAGCACCTCAAGCGTTTGGACGACTTGCACCATCTCTTCAGTAACTTTGATGGGGAATTCGACATTAAGCAGGGAAAATGCCTGTGATGAAGGGATTACTAGCGCCGCAGAACACGTTTCTGGACACTATAGCCACTCGGTTTGATGGCACTCGTAAGTTTGCTTTTTAATCTCCATATATTTTAAATCATTGACTCATTTAAGGATGTGTAATAGTTTGCGATTTAAGTTCCTTTCCCCCCTCTTCTTTATTTTTGGCCGGCTGGGATTCTCCAGAGAATAAGCTTGCAGGCTGATCCAAAACGCCCAACACCTGTAATAGAGAGAATAGGGAGTTGTCAGCGCCTTTCAGTATGATTGCATGCTTGCTGTCCTCGATACAGATAGCGACATTAGATCACCAGGTATTTCACATTTCTTTCTATTTCTTTTTTCCTTGTCCAAAGAGAGACTTCACTAAAGTTCAAGGTAATCCAAAATTGTTTCCAGTATCAAAAGCAGACAGCGCTGAGGCTTTCAGCACCACAGACAGCGACAAAGGTCCACTCCCAGTTTACAGTAGGGGAGACCGGGGATAGTTGTAACGTGGGTTAGTTGTAACACTTCCAATTTCTCCAATCAGGGCTACGTTTCAAATGATGTGACTCATCCTGTGCATGCCCAACTCAGTTCTGCTATCACATGTGAAAAATCAGCACATTTTGTCAAACACAGACAATTTAACATGAAAAAAAGTAATTTGTATGCCAAAAAGTAAGTTTTTCTACTTTATTTCAATGTTTAATAGCATTATCTGCTTTGCAGTTAAACTCATCAAATTTAAATTATGTTATTTGTATGTCTATGGGGATATATTCTGTGTAAGTCTTTAGTGCTAATGTTTTAGCCGTTGGCTGTAATGTTAGCTAGTTCATGGCTATAGGAGTCTGGGTCAGTTGTAACAGCAACAGTCTGGGTTAGTTGTAACAATAATGCAGATGTTACAACTTACCACACTATTACTTTAACTTATATTAAACAAGTTGGGGCAACGACATCAGCAGAGAGAGGTTCACTGGTCGCATTTGTATATGCGGTTAATGCCATTGGCAACACAATTCCTCCACTGTTTGTGTTCCCACACATACACATTCTCACACTGTGTCAGAGATGGACCAGTAGGAAGTACTGGTAGTGGAAATAAATCAGGATGGGTGCAAGAAACAGATTTCCTCATCTTTCTGAGGCACTTTGCAAACCACACCAAGGTAAGCCATGATAAAAAGTAATGGAATTGCGATGCTGGTGAACAACTACATTTTTTCAGCTTCATTGTTATGTTCAAAATTGGTGCAAGAGTTGTAGGTTATAATGCCCACTGAGCCAATGAGGCCAAACTCAAGGAAGACCAATCAAAATTAATGAAATATTCAGTTGCAGAAAATTTCATAATTTGTCTTTTTTGGGGGGTTGGAATATGTTCAAAAGCTAGATTTCTGCATTCTGTCACACACACACACAGCTACATAAATGGCTCTAAGTGCATTCATGTGTTGAATAAACAAAGATTACATGTTAATGTTTTGTTAGTACCCTTATTTCATTGTGTTACATTTCACCCCAGGATATGTTACAACTAACCCAGACTATGGGGTTAATTGTAACATTTCACTCTTTGTGTTTGAGACCATACCATGCAATGGGTAATTGTGCTGCAGAGAAAATAGCTGCACTATTTAATAGCAGAGACATGTAAATACTTTGCATTACATTTTGAATCCACTACCTTAAACGAGCTCCAATTTACAGACAGAAATGTCAAAAATGTTACAACTATCCCCGGTCTCCCCTACAGCTTCTCGCCAGGCATTTGGGCAGCATGCACACAACTTGCAACCAGTGTTAATATTTGTGTTTTTGAAAGAAAAAAACACACAGCCCAACTTTCTGTGGCTTTCCACTCTTTTATCTTTACAGTGAAGTTAACCTTTATTATCTGGCTAAGTCCTGCAGACGCCGACTGCAGTCGTTCCTCCCGCCGGTCTGAAAGCAGCGGTCACATTTATCAAACTTAATTGGTCGACGGCGACATTACAGCAAGTCCTTCCCCAGGCGAAGCCCACACAGACGTTTCTTCAACTTTACTCTGAACTCTCTCTCAATAATAACCACGAGGATTCCTAAACACCAAGCACCGTATTTCATAACTATCTCGTGTTTCTCTTTGAGAATTCTTTTTTATTTTATTTTTTTCCAGGAATCATCAGCTGCTCAAATAGAATCAATGCACTGCTCTGCTCTCATTTTCCATTCAGCTTTGTTTCAGCTCTGTTGCTGTTTGTTTTGGGCAACTACTCATGTCCTTAGGCGTGGATTATTATGGACTTTGTGGCTGAATTTTACCGTCTTTGCTCTTTAATACAAATCGTTATATCGTAAAGTAAACAGGAATGAACAAAGGCAATGCTGTATATTGACCATTTTCTTTAAAAACACACACACGAACAGTAGCTTTTTGTGTGATTGGTGATTCAAATTTAAATTTACTAGAAATTGTCATGACAACCTGTCAAAAACTCACTTCTGTCTGTTCTCTCTGTGCCAGTACTTGCCACATTTTATTACATCATAGTGCTTCCTACATTTAGGGCTGATTCAAGCTCCAGTTTAATATATTAGCTCATTGGTATGTGTGCTCCCTGGGATGTTCTACCTTTCCTGTAGCTTGTTCACTTGGAGAATAGCAATAATAACCAGAAACATTTATCATTATTTCTGTCCAAATATCTGCTGGTTGACGACCAGTAAAGGCACACGATGACAATAACTATTAAGCTGCCTTGGCAGGAGGGCTGTCCTAACTAGGGGAATTGGGGTTGTACTGTACCTGTAGCACAAGCAGTTTGTCAAGCTCCCGAGAATGAACTGCTGTCCTTGAGTTGGTGAAGTAAAGGAAATTAATGTTGGAGTTCAACTGCAAGACGGGGCAGACTGGAGGTAGCAGAGCCTGACGGGACAAATTAGCTATGATGGCCTGGCCAAGAGCAAATATAAGGGAAGAGGTAGTATCGCTGCTATGCGATCTCCTATCACATCAACCAAATCCAAGAGCAGGTCAGACCTTTAAACGGTGATAAATGGCTGAAAGCAATAGTGGAAAACTCTTTAAGTTGATCTGATTTGTTCTTGGAGAAATATTTTTACATTTAGTGGTGGTCATTTAAATCAATTTAACTTTTTTCCTGGACAGTAACATTAACTTCTATATTCCAACCAACTGTTATCTGAATTAACTGAATTTGCCCTTTCACAACCAGAGTCTATAGAGAACTGAAAACACTCAGAATTAATTCTATTAACAAATCAAATCAAATCAAATCAAATCACTTTTATTGTCACATCACATGTGCAGGCACACTGGCACAGCACATGCGAGTGAAATTCTTGTGTGCGAGCCCCACAAGCAACAGAGATGTGCAAACACAACAACACAAACGAGCAAAATACAAGAATGGCCAACCTGAAACTAATAAATATATGTACAATATATAATAGTGTATGCATTTCTGGATGTGTATACTAAATATTTTCCTACGTGTGTGTGTGTGTGTGTGTGTGTGTGTGTGTGTGTGTGTGTGTGTATACACATTTTTACAAATTAAATAGTAAAAAAATAAATAAATAAATAATAATAATAATAATAATAAAATATACAGAGTTGAATATGTGCAAAACAAGTGGCATTTATATACAGTATGGAGTGCATAATGTTGAAGTTCCAGTAGTGAAGCTGAGGTGTCTATGACGTGTTCAGCAGTCTGATGGCCTGATGGAAAAAGCTGTCTCTCAGTCTGCTGGTACGGGACCGGATGCTGCAGAACCTCCTTCCTGATGGAAGTAGTCTGAACAGTTTATGGCTGGGGTGACTGGAGTCCTTGATGATCCTCCCCGCTTTCCTCAGGCAGCGCTTCCTGTAGATGTCTTGGAGGGAGGGAAGCTCACCTCCAATTATCCGTTCAGAGCACCGCACTACTCGCTGGAGAGCTTTGCAGTTGTAGGCGGTGCTGTTGCCATACCAGGTGGTGATGCATCCAGTGAGGATGCTCTCAATGGCACAGTGATAGAAGGTCCTGAGGATGCGGGGGCTCATGCCGAATCTTTTCAGTCTCCTGAGAAAGAAGAGGCGCTGCTGCACCTTCTTCACTGTTTTGTTTGTGTGTACTGACCACGTAAGATCCTCAGCCAGATGTACACCAAGGAACCTGAAGCTGCTCACTCTCTCCACAGCAGCGCCGTTGATGGTGATGGGGGTGTGTACTTCTCTGCACCTCCGGAAGTCCACTATCAACTCCTTTGTCTTTGCGACGTTGAGGGTGAGATGGTTGTCTTGACACCAGTGGGTCAGGGCGCTGACCTCCTCCCTGTAAGCCGTCTCATCACCGTTGGTGATAAGACCCACCACTGTAGTGTCGTCCGCAAACTTCACAATGATGTTGGAGCTGTTAGTGGCTGTGCAGTCGTAGGTGTAGAGTGAGTACAGGAGAGGGCTCAGTACACACCCCTGTGGAGCACCAGTGTTCAGTGTGATGGGGGATGAGGTGATGCTGCCCAGTCTGACCACCTGGCGTCTGTCAGACAGGAAGCTAAGGATCCAGCTGCAGAGCTTTGAGAGCTTTGAGAGCTTTTTAACAGCTTTGAGAAAACAGGTAATGCCTGTTCAGATGAGCTGTTCAAACGGGGATATGAAATGTTAAATTCAGATTACTCTAAATGCTTCATTCCAGACAATGTTTTCCTCTCTTAGCCTGTATGATGTCACTGAGAGGAGTGACATAAAATACTATCACAGGGGCAAAGCTTTGGCTGTGAAGAAGCCCCACCCACCTGCCGTTGAACTCTTCTGTTTGCAAGAGGCAGCCAGTCAGAAAAAGTTTGGCTTAAATTGTAAAGGCAGGGAAAACAAAGACAGAGTATAAGATAAATAAGGATTATTATGAACCATGAATCATGCAAAGCTACTCTTGTGTGTTCCAGGAATAAAAATGTGCAGGTAGAAATGAGCATAATGTGTTTACTGAAAGTATTTAAAGCATTTTATTACATTTGGTTGAAATTGGTTCACTTCTTACTATGGTAACTCACATTATTACCTTCTCTGCAGCAGGTTATGCTCTAGGTTAGAGATCAACAGGTATGAAGTCACTGTCTAGTGATCCTGTAGCTTGGGAGGTATGGTACAGGTCAGGTCATGTACTGATTAGTAGGTTGGCGGTTTGACAACTGACTGCTCCAGCCCGCATGCCAAATATCCTTCAGCAAGATACTAACCCCAAGTTTCTCTCTGATGTTTCCATCAGAGTGTGAATGTAAGATACAATCCACTTCAGCATTATAAAAGCTGCTTGTGTTAATGGGTGAAGGAGGCATGGTGTATAAAGCCCTTTGAGTGCTCAGATAGAGTAGAAAGGTGCTATATAAGAACCAGTCCATTTACCAGTTCTTTGTAAATAGCGTCATCCATTCCTGGAAGATCGCTTGAAACTCTGTGCACGGACAGCAGGATGGTCTAGATTTTTTAATAGCATCTAAAGTCTTTGTGTTTCTTAGATGAGCATCAGTAATTAAAACACATTCTTAGACACAACTTTATTCCATGTTTTTTTTTCTTGTTGGCTACAATCTTCCAAAGTTTTAGTTTTTATGAGCATTAATAAATGATCCTAACAATAATAAATGATACTAACAAGTCTGTTAACTTACACAGTCAGCATTTTTCTTGGCTTTCTTTTCTGGCTTCAGATAGGCTAAACTTTATTAGTAGCTCTTCTGCAGTCTTGCTGACCAAATCATTCACAGCGCTCACACATTCATACACTTTTAATACTGAACTACTATACAGTGCTTTCTCTCTCACACTCACACACACTCGTGTTGCTTTCAGTCTGCACTGTTTTTTTTAACATGTTTATATTTTTATAACGGTTTTATTTTTATTTGTAAAAATCAGCCTATGTGCTGCCAGTACACTTCTCCGTGTTTGTGATTGGCCAGATGTTGCCACTCCTTTCAGATGAACATGCTGGGGAAACCCTGGGTTACGTTAGCAAGTTGATCACCAGTTAGACTAAATGTATCCAGATAATGGAAAGATATCCCTCGATATGATCGATATGATTTGGCATAAGATTAATTTTTATTATTTTAGTTATCTTAACTACATTTATCTAAACAGCAGTCACTTAATATATCAATGCTAATGGTAAGGCGGCCTCATCATCAAAAACACAATACTTGCTGCCTTGGCTCTGCAATCTAATGCTGGCCCTCCTTTCGTAAGGAGACCATATTGGGGTGTCCTGCTTCCAAGTTAAGCAGAAGGTCTGGTTGCCTCACAGAGTGTCGCCTTCTTCCCGTGCAGCACTGTTCTTCCAGATTGCTATTTCCTAGCTCTCAGCACAGACTAGTTCCACCTCCACTAGGCACGTAATTACTGTCACGAGCGCTGGTGCCAAGACTTGAAACAGCTGTGTGTTGAGTTGGAACACAACGCCAGTCGTAATGTTTAAGCGTGCATGTGAATGAAAACGAGAGAGAAGGAGAGAGAAGGAGAGAGAGCATGTGTTTAAAAGGAAACAAAGGGAGACCGGAGATCAAGAAGAAGCAGGAGAGTATGCTACATTTTCTGCATTTGGCTGCTTTGTGTCACCGAACTGCCCATGGTGTAGTTCCTGCTCAACTGCCTTTGAACGTGAGGGAAGTAAAACAGAAGTTTCCTCCCTGCTGATTAACGTTCCTTAACGCAGCACACCTAATTACGTGCTTAAGAAGTGGCTGAGGGATCCATATTGTGATTACTACTCGCTGCAAGGTGAATGTTAAAAGAGCCTACTGGAGTTTCTTACACAATAAAGGAAGCTGCCTCCAGTGAGCTGAGTTTATACTGTTGGTGTCTCTACGGCTTTGTCTCAACAGCAACCCCGTGACCTGCAAGAAGACAGAGGAAGCTAATTACCGAGTATAAAAGACCACAGACCGCACACTGACGCACATACAGTACGTTTGAGGAAGGTTTATTAAAGCGAGGAAAGCCTGGACTGTGTGCTGGCATTAACCAAGATTGTATATGTCATATAGTAACAGAAACAAGAGCGAGACTTTAACTTCTCTTAACAGATGCTTATTAATAGATGCAAACTTGTGGAAAAGCCAGCTCCGATATTGTCCTCGGTCAGAGAACGGCTGTGAAAGAAATAATGAGCGCAGTTATGAGACTGTGAGGGAGTAATCAATCATCATTGACTGTTGTGCTGCAGGGTGCAGAGGGGCCCTCACTTATTTGACAGTGGATTGCCACTACTGTTCCAATTTTCTCCAAAGCCCACTTAATATTGAGACTCTTACATTTCAGGGCAAACAAAACAAAAAGTAATGGTGCTGTGCTGCACGCTCGGGAGCTCTAAAAAATCCATCATGTTAAAGAGACAGCTGCCTGTTCACACATCCACCAGAAACAAAGCTTTCATTTAAAGTCTTGTTTGTGACCATGCGATGCGTCTGTAACTAGGTCTGTTATTCACTTTCTTAGCTTAATTCTAGCAGAAAACAGCTAAAGTAAAGATTATTGTGTTTACCCACACAGGGTTTGGTGTGCACACTTAAACGCAGGATCCATTAGTTATATTCTAAAATATCCTCTCTCTGATCTGAAGGTGGAATAAGGCCATTCAGACCAGGGTGGAGTTTCTAAACTTCCTGGGTATGTCTAGTGTTTTGGGGAGGTGGGGAAACATCGTTACAGCACAGTATCTCGATATTTTGCGTAGCAATATTGTATCAATACAGGTAAACCAAATAAATTAACGCCATCCTGAGATAACGTTAGTTGAGCGAACTTATAAAATCCATCCAACAGCCGACACACACACACACACACACACACACACACACACACACACACACACACACACACACACAAAGCAAACTGATGGCTCAGTCACATAAGTAAAAATAGGAGATTTTAAAAGAGATGCAGGTTTTGTATCAGCTGCTAGACAACCTGGTTAACCTGTATTATCCCAAACAAGCTGTTTCCTACAACACAGCCAGCTGCATGCTAAAAGCAATGAGATAGAGTGCATCTATCTCCATACTCACTGTAAACCAACTGTGAAAAATCTAAATCTCAGTGTCACATTAATAGCAACCCAGCACTATCCACTGGCTTTAATAAGGCTTTGATAAAGTATTCAGTTAAAAAGACACAGCCACCCTCATCAGTACAGACTTAGCTGGGAAATGCTGTCCTCGCTGTAAGGTCACTGGACTTGATTATTACCGTGAGCTTAAAGGAGCGTGAGCCTCTCGTCTGTTCCACCAAACTTCTGGGACTTCTGAGAGCCTCCCCATCACCGTGGACGTTCTGCCTTGTTAAACCTCCTAATTAGCGAGATTCCTCTCCTAATCACCATCCCTAATGGACTGTCCAGAACGATCGACAAACTGGGTTTCACTAGAGGAAGCCTGGGCCAAGTCGGCCATTTTTAGACTCAATTAACTGCGTGAGATTTTGTGAGACGGGGAGGAAAGTTTTTCTTTGTTTTGGGTTTTTTATGCATTTGGAAGAAGAGGGGGAAATAGACAATGGAGCGTGAAAAAGACACTGGCTGAGACAGACATGGAAGGAACAGCAGGTGTGCGACCTGCAAATTACAGGAATGTAATGCACAGTGTAATGTTTCATTTGGTGAGAGCTCTGGGGATTGTATGATAAAGGGGCACAGAGGTGATTAAGGCTGTGGATTTGTGTAATGATTTTCCTCCTTCAGTTACAGGGTGTGAGAGGATTACCACTGTTAGAATGGGTGCGAGAGTATGTGCATGCATATACTGTATGAATGTGTACAGAATGCTCCCACTAATAACCGAGACACAGTTTGTTGATACAGCACAGAAACTTAATCTCATTATCCCATACAATGACTGACTCGACTTTTAAGACAAACTGTACATGTGTAACCTTGGTTGCCATGGTGTGTGTCAGTGGTTACTGTGGCAACTGTAGAGTGACTTTCTTTTTGGTTATGTAACTGCTGCTCTAGCAGCATTTTCAGAGGCCCACATGAATTTCGTCAAAAAGGTGGTGAGGTCTTTTCCATCCATCTCCCCACTTCCTGACCAATTTTTACCACACTCCATCTCCATCTTTCATCATTCCGCCTCTCACAGCTCCATCTCACTTTCAACTTTCCAAATCACCCCCTCACCTTGTGCCCCTCTAACACCCTCATCTGTCTGCCACAGTGTATTTCTCAACCTCCCCTTCTAGTCCCCTTATCTGTCCACATCCCCCTTCTCTCTCATTCTCTCATCATATTTGCCATCCATCTTTTCTTCTCCCTGCTGTGCAGTGCTGTCCGATTCTACTTCCCTACTTTCTCTCTTCCCTCTCTCTTCCCTCTCGCTGACTCTCCACTGCTTCCTCATGCTCTGTTCCCCATCATAGGAATTGTTGTCGTGACTTAAATAGCTCTGGGGTTGCTTGCAGTGACGGCACAAGGCTGACAACGAGCTGCTCCCGGTGTGTGTGTATGTTTAAAATCCCCAAAACTGGGACAAAACAGTGTGCGGACAAGGTAGCAAAAACACACACTCACCTCTTCTCAAATATACCATCTGTTTAAGGCAGGGGTGCGCAATTCATTTTCCCAAGGGGCTACACGAGAAACTGGGACTGTTGTGGAGGATTGCACCAACAAACTGAACTGATGGTAAGGGCTAATACTGCAATTAGGCAATGAAACACTAGAACAGTCAACATTTTTTCACTATTTTATCAGCATTCACATTTTTCCAGCTAGCCACAGTCTATCCAAGCATGCAGTCACCTCCACAAAGAAATCACTCCCTGTCATAGACCTTTTCACTGAGGGCATTGCTGCCAGTTCCGCCGTAATCTCAAAAGTTTTAGTTAGTCCACAAACAAAGATGTGCATTACAGATATCACAGCTCTCATCCAGAGCCAAGTGTAAAAAGTCAAACTGGATCAGTTTATTTTTCAAATGAAGCTCCAGATTTCCCTCAGTGTTCCCAATCTGTCTTGTTAGGTTTCACCAACAGAGGCGTGCATTCCACCAAACAGTCTTTGATCCCCATCAGAGAGTGGCTTAATGTCACAAAGCTGCTCCATCCCTGGTTGAGCAAAGCGTGGTCAAAAGCGTCTTATACTTTTCACCTTTGAAAGCTAATTTCCCATTGTCTACACACCTTTGGTCAGGTACAACCAAAGGACTGAAACAGATCTGTGGGCTGTATAATGCCAGGGGCTGGTTTAAGAATTGGTGGTGAAAGACTTCACTTTCAGCTTTGCCTCATCTGACCCATCAAAAAATACATTGATCAACTGTAGTAAACCCAACCTGTTTTCTCTTTGCTTATACCAATGCTTTCACAGTCCCGAGGTCATCTGTTGTTTAACTTTTGGATTCCTGTGACCATTATTATTAAAGTCCTGCTGAACTTTGGTTTTGTGATATTTTAAAATTCAGACTCATTTTTGTTCTTGTGTTGTTTTGTGACATATTGAACTTCGGTTGCTGTTTTGATTTTATTTTTCTGCTTCCCCAGCGTTTCCATGTTGCGTTCCTTCGATCTCATTTATGTGTTTGTGTCCTTCACCCCGACTGTTTAGTGTCCAAATGTCGTCTGTCTTTTAATATTTCCCTGTTTTACTTTGTAGAATAATTTGTGGTGTCTGTGGTGTCTCCTTCTACTTTTCCTTTGTGCTAACTATTTTCACCTACTGTTGATGTCTTCATTTAGTCTTCCAAGTAAATATAGCCCTCTGGTTCTTCATTTCCCTGTCAGATTGTCTGCTATTTATTTTGGACTTTCCTTTCTCTGCTTTGTTTTACTTTGTCTGCCTTTGTGTTCTGGATTTGGGTCTCGTCTCCACCACAAATCTTGACAAAATCGACCAACATGATCATTTGACATGGAGCTCCTATAGTGTAAAGCCATGTTTTAAAGCCCCACAGTGTTAAGAATTTAAGTTTCCTTATCCGCTGCTGGTTTATGTTCTCTTTGTTTAAGTTTGTTTATGTTTAAGCCCATAAAACAACTCCGTGTACATGAGACATGCTAGTGCCTCTGTGAGGCTATGCATATTGAATGAAAATGCAAACATGATTGCTGAGATATTTAATATGGACCAGAGTTCAACCAATCCAGTAACCAACCAGAATTTCTATTCCAAGAGCCACACTCCTATGTTCACTAAAACCTGTTTATTAAGGTGAGGAAAACAGTCGTTATTTGCATAATTACGAAGAGCACTTTTCCGTAAAATTTATACCACTGGTTATTTTGTGTGTTTGTCTAAATTCTGTATGTGAGTAAATAGCAAACCAGTTGAAAACAGTCTTTTTAGTATTTTGGTTTTACTATTTACACTAGAAAGTTTAATTGATCACAAATCATTTGCAAATCTTTTGCTCACCACCTTCACTTAACTTTAATTACATAAGTAGTCTCTGTAACCACATGTGTCTTGCTTCTTCTTGCACTTTTTGTTCTTTTCCTGACCTCTTTCCTCTTCTGCCTTCCTGCTCTATCTTTCTTTGTCACTGCCTTTTCTCCTCCCTCTATCCTCTGTGTACCTGTGGGGTTTCACCAGCAGCTGTCATGCAGCAATGTGAGCATGAGGCAAAATGATCTATTGGCTTCCACACTGGAGCAATTAGCCAAAAGAAAATTTAAATGGAGAACACAGAACAACTTGAGGTTATGAAGAGGGTACGACAGAAGGTAAAAGATGCAGAGAAGAAGTAAGAAGGAAAGATGATTGAATTTTAGTTTAGCAGAGATTCAGGGTGCAGAGGAAAGATAAAGTAAACTTAGATAGTTTGTACTTTTTTAGAGGCAGTAAAGAAGGTGGACGTGTGCAGAAATGCAGGGAATAAGCAGATTGGGGTAAGAGGAAGGTGTGATGGAATTCCAAGGCTGGAGAGGAGATGAAGAGTAAATTCAAATTCAAATTCAAATTTTATTTGTCACGTACACAGTCATACACAGTACGATATGTAGTGAAATGCTTGGACAACTGCTCGTGACCTAAAGAGAACAAAAAAGGAAAAGGCTATGAATAAGATAGGAAATAAATATGAAAAATTAAAAAGGGTAAATTTAACTAGGAAGGAATAAAATATAAATTAAGGTTAAAAATGAAATAACTGTACAACACAAATTAGAATGAAGGGTAAATTTAACTGGGAAGAATAAGATAAAGATAAATATATAAATTAAAGTTGAAAATAAAATAACTGTACAACAAAATACACATTAATTAGGTAGAGAGAGCCAAAAATGGTAGGAGGGACATCATGAAGAGTTGGAGGGCAGAGGAAGGAGAGAGCAAAGGTTGATAGTGGAGTAAAGTTGGAGTGATTGAGAAAGTGGAGGAGCAAGAAAAGGAAGTAAAAGTCTGAAATTTAGGAGGGTAAGAAAAGTATAAAGAAATTTAGTTGAAAAAACAGATTTATTTCATTATTTATTATTTTTTAAAGGTTGAAATTAGTTTTGTGGTGATTACAAACAAGTGTCCAGTTATTACAGTAGTAGATGCAAAATCTATTTGACTGTTTCCAAGTGTAGAATTTGTGATGTTCTTTCTTTTTTGAATTCTTGGTGATAATTAGTCTCTATTTTAATGTTCATGGGCTACTGCTCTTCCTTTTTCAAATGTTTGTTTTACTAATTGTATTACCATGATTATTTTTTGTGAAACATCTTGTAACATGTCTGTGAAGGTTCTCAGTCATCCAGGTCATCGTAGTCAAAGGAGCTTGCAAAGAAAAGCGTCTGGACTTCTTTAAGTTGCTTGAAGACGTTTCACCTCTCATCCAAGAAGCTTCTTCAGTTCTAAGGTCAAATGGTGGAGAGTCGCAGATATAAACCTAGTGGGAGTGACCCCCCACAGAGGGACAAAAGGACCCCCTGATGATCCTCTAATCGCCTGAGCCAAGGTGTGAAACTGGGCGTGGGTCCCAATCAGCCAGAGTTTTGGGTGAGCTCATTGTGAAACCTGGCCCCACCTTATCATGCGAATTCCTGAGGTCAGCTAGCCCAGGATGTGAGTGGGCGTTAAGGCGTCTGGGAAGGGATCTCAAAACTGGATTATAGATGGCAGAGAGTTGGTGTCGTAAACCACCGCCTCTGTTCAAAGATGGTCGCTCACAGTGGACATAGATGGCTTCTTTCACTCCTCTTTCAAACCATCTGTCCTCTCTGTCCAAAATGTGAACATTGGCATCCTCGAAAGAGTGTCCTTTATCCTTAAGATGCAGATGGACTGCTGAGTCTTGTCCTGTGGAGGTGGCTCTTCTGTGTTGTGCCATGCGCTTGTGAAGTGGCTGTTTGGTCTCTCCAATGTAGAGGTCTGAGCATTCCTCGCTGCACTGTACAGCATACACCACATTGTTAAGTTTGTGTTTTGGCGTTTTGTCTTTCGGGTGAACCAGTTTCTGTCTGAGCGTGTTGCTGGGTCTGAAATACACTGGGATGTCATGCTTGGAGAAAACTCTCCTGAGTTTCTCTGATACACCGGCTACATAGGGGATGACAATGTTGTTGCGTCTGTCCTTCTTATCCTCCCTCGCTGGTGTCTGGTCTTCTTTTCTGTGCCTCTTTGCTGACTTTAAAGTCAGCACTCACATCCTGGGCCAGCTGACCTCAGGAATTCGCATGATAAGGTGGGGCCAGGTTTCACAATGAGCTCACCCGAAACTCTGGCTGATTGGGACCCACGCCCAGTTTCACACCTTGGCTCAGGCGATTAGAGGATCATCAGGGGGTCCTTTTGTCCCTCTGTGGGGGGTTACTCCCACTAGGTTTATATCTGGGACTCTCCACCATTTGACCTTAGAACTGAAGAAGCTTCTCGGATGAGAGGTGAAACGTCTTCAAGCAACTTAAAGAAGTCCAGACGCTTTTCTTTGCAAGCTCCTTTGACAACATCTTGTAACATTTTTTTGAAATGCACTATATAAATAAAGTTTCTAATAACCACAACAAAAACAACAAAAATAATAATATTTAGTAGTGGTGGTCGTACTAATGATAGCACACTTTCATGTAAAGCACTCTATACACTGTACTTAATTACATTACACACAAATTCAAGTGTAAAAGTTAAAAACTGTGACTAAAGCTGTTCTCTTAGCTCCTGCATTTTTGCAAATATTTACAACTGCTGGACCCTCTCACCACACATCTATCTTCTACACAAAAACATGATGATCTAGTTGTTTGTTTGACCTTCCCTTTTTCTAGTGTATCCATTATAATAAGTCAAATTTTATTTCTATAGCACCTTTAAAGATAAACATCACACAAATGCTTCACAACAAAATGCCAGAGGATAAAAACAAAGGTTAAAAAGTCTAAAAATATGACTTTTTAGTTGTTTAGTCCATGGATTTCAAGCTTACAGGGAGATTTCCAGAGTCTGGGGCGCACTGTTGCAAAAGCTCTTGAGACTTAAAATCGATATATAACTGAATGTCATCTGCATAGCAGTGATAACAGATGTCCTTAAAGGTGCTCGCAGTGTGCTGAAGAAAGAGCAGAAATAACTGAAATAACCAAAATAATAAGGGCCCCTAAAATGAACCTTGTGGCACATCATAGGTAAGCAAAGTAAAAGAGGACTGGTACTAAACACTGGTACTAAAAGGCAGCCAGGGAAAAGAATGGTTCAGATAGATGTGATGCAAACCACTCTAAAGCAGCAGACCCAGCAATAAATAATAATTGATGACTAAGAAGTGTGCAGCTATATGCACTTACAACTTGGACCATTATGGGTAGCTTATTGGGCCACTTCTTATAGCCTAACTTGTTGGTATGACTGCTCTTATGTGTTCAAAATAGCAAGTGTAAGTTTGAAGTATGTGTTCTGAGACACAATTATAAGGTGTTTTTAGTCCAGGTCCTTTCTATAGATAACCCAATAGGTTAGGTTAGGTGCATGTCAGAAGTCAGACACAGTCAGACCAGAAATTAACTGGTCGTTAACCTACTAGTTGCATACTGCAAAGCACATGTGAAGTTCAGTTGCACCCATGGAAAAATAGCCCAGGTGATTTTCTGGTGAATTCACAGTGATGAGTGAGTGTCATGTGTCCTGCTTCTCGAACACCAGGCAGCTGCCTAGACAAAACCAAATAGAGAATTTCCAGTAGTGAGAATTTGTCTGAAGCTATTCCCTGCTGTGAGCTGCATGTGAGAAGAAAACTTCATTGCCCTGACCTGATTTTGTTGTGCGAAAGCAACTATAGGCTAAATATAGTTCTTAACATATTGAATTTAACACAGGGCATGAAAGGAGAGTAGAGTTTAATGTACATGCTTAGCTTAATGTTTGCTTTGTTCTAGAGTATGTTCATATTATGTGTTTGATCCTGAGGGGAGGGGAGACAAGGTCATGCCAGGTAAAACAAGTTACCTAAGATGACCTTGTCTCCCCACCATGTGACGCAGTACAAGTATACTGTATGTGCAGACAATATATTGCATACCTGTCAATTCTAAGCAAACAAATTAATCTGCTGTCAAACACAGTAGAGTTTTTTGTCAACACCAACCTCCTGTGCTCTGAGAGCTGCCACGAGATAGGCTGCGGGCCTTTCCTCAGGACTCACGAGTCTCAATCTCCAACAGTCTTGACTGCCTCCCTTTTTCATACCCTCAGCCTCAGGGGCCTCACGCCTGACAGCCAGTCCCAGTGCTAAGACCCACTCTGACCATCTGTCTGGGCCATTCAGGCCAAATACTGCTGCTGACGTAGACACGTTCATATGTGTTTTTCTTTTTCACATATTGGGATCACTGTCAATTAGACTTTTCTGTATGCTAATGAATCCAAAACATTGTTACATTTTGTTTTCCTAGTCATGCTTACCACAGCTCTTGGTAAAAAACCAAAACATTTCAATTTTTCTGTCAATGCAAATGAATTATGCAAGTTTTTGTAAATTACTTGTTTTCCTGTATTGGTATTCAAATAGCCAGAAAGTATTTTAAGACAGATTAAAGAATAGATTATACTCTGTTTTGGACACAGACGACTAGAGACATGATGGTCATATAGTCATTGCTATTATTCTTTGAACTCTTTATTCTTTGAATTTACATCAAACAGACCCAAGCAGACTTGTGGACTTGGAAAGGCTAAAGACTATTTTTGTTTTTATTGGTTATTACAGTTCAAATTGCCACCAAAACTACACTCACCAGCTACTTCATTAGGTACATCTATTCAACTACTTGGAAAGTTCACATATCTAATCAGCCAATCACACAGCAGCAACTCAGTGTATTTAGGCATGGTAAAGAGAACCTGCTGGAGTTCAAACCAAGAATTAGAATGAGGAAGAAAGTTGATTTATGCAACTTTCAACGTGGGATTGTGCTTTGTAGCACATTCGATCAGAACTTGGCATAAACACCATTAAACCGTGGGTAAAACCTAGTACTAGTAAGGTGTAGCTAATAAAGAGGCTAGTGAGTGTCCAAAACAGTTTCCTGTTACTGTTCTGTTTTCCCACATCTTAACCAATATTAAACAATAAGTAATAGCGATGATGGAAATAGTACTAAAGCTTTAATAAGCAAGTGTGTTTCTGTTATTAAATAACCTAAAAGCATCGGGTATAATGACATTTATATTTTTTTTATAGTGAGCACTGTCAGAGTGCTGAAGCAACTATTGATTTCTTGATGGGATTCGAGAAAAGGAACAAGCTGCTCGTTCCTCTTGTGTCACATACAAGATTTTTGTTCCCTGTAGTTGAATTCCCAGTTCAGATCTAAGGTGTCTGCTTTCAACAAACCCTGACATAAAACATAAAACTATTAATTACCTGGAATGAAGAAAAAAAAGATTTACTGATGCAGAAAATTGATTTTTGCAATGAAACATAATTGAACAAGTCACTTTGCAGGATGTGTCAGCCAGTGATTATAAACAAGCTCGTGTCACTTTGTGGGTTTGTGTTTGGTGTATCGAGTAAAGTGCTTGCAGCTCATTTATTTGCTCTGATTATACAAATGTCTCAAAATTTGTGTGGGTTCTGTATAATTTCTCAATACCAAATGAAGCCATGCATGTATCTGTATTCTTACTTCATCGTGTAATTCATGGACAAGGATTTGCTGGTTTGACTGCTTATCAAATTACAGCAGTGGACACGCAAATACATAGACCTATAGACACTCACGCACTATAGAAACCGTCAAAGCAGCATAGTCAACTGTCGTGTATAATGGGCATTGTACTGTAAACAGTAGCTGTCTATCAGCACAGCTCAGCATCATTCTGCACAATCCTGCCACTGTGGGTGTTTGTTTGCACACATGGGTGTATGTTTGTGTGCCTTAATAGATGGATTCAGGTAGAAACAGCTGGTCCACTTCAACTGGGTATTTAGAGTTAGACACAAATGGGCTAATTAATTGTGATAGACTTCAGCACAGTGATTCTTTTTTTCACTGTCATCACGTCACGTCTCCCTTAGTGATCCCCTTCTCCAGATTTTTCTCTCACTCTTTACCAAAATTTCTCCTGAGCCCATGGCCTATCTTTAACACGACTCTCACTAAGAGTATTACAAATGAGAAATCAGTGTTTATTAAAGCCAGGGACTTTCAAGGAGTTTCATAGGCATATTTCTTTCTACACAGAAATCACTAATTTATTTAGTTAAATAACCTTTATTTTACCCACACAGGCCTTTATGTGTCTAAGCTAAAAAAACAACAAAACAAAACCCCCATCCTATCAGAATTAGTTTTTCTGTGTTAAAATATCACTGCAGTGGCTAAGTGAGAGCAAGTCATTGAAACAGCTAGAGAGGCACTCCTTGACCAGTTGAAAACGATTCCATTTATACTGTTTGAAGTTTCAGAAGTTGGTGGTGATAAAAGCATTTTGGTGTCCCAGTGCTGGCAGTACAGTTTCCACAGATGAGCAGGCCAAATTTCTGTTCATAATGTTCAGCTTTCCAGAAAAAAAGAAATGATGATAGCTAGTTTCTCATTTCAATATGGATGAGATGGCAGTGTGCAATATGAAAGATGTCTCATATTAGGCATTTGGGCCGGTAAAAAAAATAATAAATTGACACCCATTTGCGGTTTTCCTTCTGGCTTTCTGAAGCATGCTGGCATCTGTTAGCAAATTTGGGGTTTGTACACAGACTGTATAAAAAAGACAGCCATACCCACCGTGATGTCATCCACTGGCTTCTGGGCTGCACATTCTGACATCCTTGATGTTAGTGTCTTGACCATTTCCATGTTAGCTTTGGAAACTATGTGGACAAAAGTATGAAGCCACACCTCTTAATTTTTCAGATCAGGTGCAATCGGCCTTTGCAAGCTTTCATTCTAAAGAGCTCACTGAATTTGAGCATGATACTGTAATAGGATGCCAGTGTTGACACTTTGTGTGTGAAATTTGATTATTTGTCAAATTTGTTCCATGTTAACTGTAAGCTGTGTTGTTTTTAAGAATCAGCAACTCTGCCACATAAAATTACAGTGTGGATTCGCTGAGTTCTGAGGTGCATAGTGCATAAAGGTCTGCAACGCTAAGTAACTGCAGAGATCCAAACCTCCTCTGCCATTAACATCAGCACAGAGACTGTGCACTGGAAGCTTCATGGCATGAGTTTCGATGGCCAAACGATTCCTGTAGCCATAAAATGTAGAAGGCCAAGTACTTTTGTCCATATAGCACATAGATGAGAGGATAGAGCACCAAATTATCAGCTAATGCTACCAACCATGGCTAGTAAGCTGCACCCATAAACTGTACTAGTGTACATAGATATCTGCTAAACAGTGCAAAGTAACAGACTCATCAAAGAGCAGAATTTCATTCACAAAAAAACTGAAGCACAAATTTCCTTGTCAGTCATTTTTCAGATAATTCCATTAAAATACTTCAGGAGGCCCCCAAAGGTACAAGCAGTTTTAGAAATAAATTAATTGTCAGGACCCAAAGCAGTCAGTGCAACCACACCCCTAATTATAGGCTTTAACCAAATGGATGAGTTATTTAAAACAAAAAAAGTTCACTAAATTGTACTGTTGTTATAAAACGGGGAAGAATAAAGGCCAAACTGCTTTTTGTACCAGCCTGTAAACATGCTTTTAATACTCTTGAATTCGTCGTAGGAATCTGTTGGGACAGGAATGAGCTTCAAGTGGCCATTAGAGACACTTTTGCATTGGCCTCATTTTTCAGCAATAAAGGCTGTCTCTTAGTTTCCTTAGTGCTTTGGTTCATCAATGGGTTTTTTTCAGACATACAGAACTACTGTTTTCTGTGAAAATGCTCTTAAAACCAATTGTACACTACTACCCAAGCACCAAGGTAAAGAGGAGAAAAAGAAGAAATGTTAGTAACAATGGTGAATTTAGATGGTGTATTTTTTTGGTTGCTAGGAGATTGGTTCTGGGACCTGAAGGGCCTCTTGAAGCAGCAAAATAAAGAAGAATTAAAATGAAATTTGCTCTTAGAGTTCTGTTTTATATCTGTTTTCGGTCACTGGCCAAATGTAACAGTTTACTCCTTTTCTTTGGAAAGGAGCTATGAATTGAACTAAGCTATCCTGAGCTCTCCATTTATTTCTCCTTTTTAGCAGAAACCTCATAAAAGGCATTCATTATTTCCAGGTAAATAGAAAAAAAGAAACAAAACAAAATTCTACCATAACCTTGATAATAGTCTTTTCTATCTTTTCTTTCTCTTGCAGACAGCAACTTCATCCTGGCCAATGCTCAGGTGTCGAAGGGGTTTCCCATTGTGTACTGCTCCGATGGCTTCTGTGAGCTCACAGGCTTCTCTCGGGCAGAGGTCATGCAGAAGAGCTGCGCCTGTAAGTTCCTGTATGGTCCTGAGACAAGCGAAAGCATCATCCTCAGCATCGACGAGGCTTTGGAGGAGCGCAAAGAGTTTAAGGATGAGATCATGTTCTACAAAAAGACAGGTCAGTCAAATGTCACTTTCCTAGCTGTAGTATTTGAGTTGCGTGCTCAATTATTGTTGGCTCCCTTCATTTATCATTTGTTTTCAGCTCATGCCGAGTCGCTTCACAACGCAGTGCAGAGTCTGAGCCTTTATTTACCATTTGCCAATTAGGTTGTGGAATCATAGATGGTAGGCAGGCTCAGAAAGCTATTAGATACTGCACCATGGGGTACTTTGTCTTTCAGATTTCCACGAATGGATGGCAGTTGTGTGTGGCTATTTCTGAGGAAGGTCAATTTAACCTGGCGTAGATGGGCCAGTCGATAGATGAAGCAATGGCAGAAGGCATGGATGTATTACTTCTTTTATTGAGCCATTCTCATTAAATGGTGATTAAACAAAGCCACCAGTCGGGAATGTCCTACAGTTATTATTGAATTCTGAGACATATTAAACTTTAATAGCTGTCTGCTAGTGACTCCTTAACCCCGTCTCCTTCAATTAAACTGAGACCAGAAACTAGCTGTGGTGCAGTATGGTTCGGTGTGTGATTCGCTGATTAGCGAGCCGGCCAATGAACAAAATGGAGTCAAAATAATGAGATCGTCAGGGTGCCAGCAGATACACACTTGCTGTGATACAAGCTGAGATGGTGCTATGTACCCCTGCATTTAAGAGTTTTTGTTATTTCTTATTGTTTGGGGTTTTTTTTTTAACAGATCCAGTTGTGAATCTACAAAATAATTAGAAAAACACGTTTCCACCCAGACAGCCAAATGTTGTATTTTTTAGTGAATACCTCAGCAGTTCCTCTGTCACAATCCAGGAGGAAAGTTATTCATTTTATCAGTTTAGTGTCTCTCTTTCACTTCACATTAGGGCTCATTCGTGAGTTTCCAACTGAGCCTTCAACATGACACATTTGATAAAGTCTGTGGAAACAAAAGAAATCTGTTCTTGTGCAACTGGGCAAAGTCTCTTCCTTGATAATCTGACTGGATTGCTTTATTTTTCACTTTCGGTTGTGGAGATTTCTGTTTTGTTTTGTCCAAACAGATCAGTGGTGAGCAATGAACCTGCCTCGACATTATTTTCTGTTGGCACGGAGATGGAGCCTGCAACAGCTGCTAGAACCGCAAGTTCCAGCAGCTGTTAATGTTTTTAAATCGATCAAATGAGCTTGTCACTTTACGAGCTGTTGTTTCTAAACATCGATTCAAACAAACAGTGTTGGTTCAATGTCTCTAAAGCTGCCATCAATTTACACAGCACTGGGCTCAGCCAGTCTATACTGTAGATGAGGTTACAGCTGAGAGGACCATCATATTACTTTCAATTCAATTCAGTTCCATTTTTTTTTTATAGTGCCAATTCATGACAACTCCTCAAGACACTATATTGAAAGATAAAGACCCAACAATAGTAGAAAGAAATGGTACGGCTCTGTGAGCAAGGACTTGGTGACAGTGGGAAGGAAAAACTCATTTTTAACAGGAAGAAACCGCGAGTAGAACCAGACTCCACCAACACTGGTTGGGTGTGAGAGGAAAGACAGAAAAATATTATAAATAACCAAATTATTGGATGCTAAATCATTATTTTCCATCTTGGTTTTACCGCACACATTTCTTCATCTCCAGAAGAGTAAAAGTCAGCAGTAGAAGTCCAACTTCTCCTTTGACTGATGTTGTACTACCTACATGTTCTGTCACATCTCGAGTCCTGCCCAGAAGGTTATTGTAGTTGGTTAAAAGTAAACTAAAGACTAAAACGAGGTTTGAAAAAAGATTTTAATTAACCAAAAAGAGCTTTTTTTTCTACTTGCTTCCACTAGCTTCCACTTAGGATATGAGTGGAATATTCACCAGTGATGCTCCACCAGTCACAAAAATCTTAAAAACCTGGACAGCTGCAGGAGCCCAAAAGGATATCGACTCAAAACTCACAACATTCATCAAATTCACATCAAAATCAATTAGGCAATACACAGCAGAATCAACCACAGAGGAGATTCTAAAGGCTTCCCGTGTAGATGGGTTGCTAATATAAAAGTCCAATTAGTATCTAGTCACGGGGTAATTGATGTTCCTGCACCCGTGCGTTTGGCAATAAGTAGAACTCAGGTGTGACTGCCTTACTACCTGCTTTGTTTTTTTTTTCACTGCTGTTTATAATAAAGTTTGCATGCACATGCAACATATTTACTGCACTTTAGTGCACGCCTAATAGAGGATGTTCAAAACACACAAATCTGTCTGATATTGCAGAGGACTTAGAAATTGAGAGATCTGCAAACACCATTGTGTGAACTGATCAAAAGCTGTTTGTGATTACGCTGTTTTGACAGCAGCTGTGAAGATGATTTGCCATGCTGCATGCTCTCTCAAAACGAGTAAAACAGAGATGGTGATTCGTGCACATGTCAGATTTTTTAGCATGTTTGCATGTGTTTATTTTTGATTGGCTTTTAAAGCAAATTCAGCAGGTCGTGCAGGGTATACACAGCTTTGCTAATAGCATCACAGATGTGATTTTCTACCCGCATCTTTGTTGTCTTTGCCACCATCTCCTTTTCTTTTCACTCAGCCCTTTTGTTACATTTCATCTCTCTCTCTTTCTCTCATGGCAATGCCATTTGTTTCAGTCCCGGTCTTATTACCATCTCCACATTGTTCTTTTGGCACCGCTTTTTCTATGTCTCTGTTCCTTATCTTGCTGCTTCCTCCCCTGCCTCAGCCTTTTTGTGTTGCCTCATCCCTCTCGTTTTCGTCTGTCACAGCAGCGTCCCGAAAGTAAACGCGGCTGATTGACTCAGTTTGTCCTCCGTCTGTCTGCCTGAGAAAAGCCAACGCTGCATGATCGCAATCAAGAAGGCTCTTTCTCTCACTGTGTACTTGATAGTGCTGCCTTGTCTTGCAGGCAGACAGATATTCGCACGTACACACGGGGAGACGAAAAATACTGAGATTTAGTTATCATGAGGCGAGGGGGATTTAGTGAGTGGGAGAGATGGGAGGGAACTCCATGGGAAATCCCTCTTGATCAACAACTCATTTCTAATTACTGAGCAGAAAAGCAGTAAAGGTAGAGCAAAGATCTCTACTGTCACAGTGACATTGTGTGCTAAAAAAAGACGAATCCTTTTAAAGAACTAAAATGTTCACCTACCTACCTAGATTAGGTTTATTTAAATATTGTCCTTATTATTTACTGCCAGCCATGCACAATCCCCCAGCTTGATGTGGATTAGGTATAATTTGATGTGATTAAATAATTAACATAAAGAAGACTTCCAGACGGTCCTTAAGGAACACAAACTCGCTTTTAGATACAGCCCTGACTTGATCACTTTTTAAGCTGATGGAGTAAACTCATAAGCAGACAACTGCACATATGCAGATCCAGAGGACACGAAACACGATTTAGTTTCATTTCAAATTTTCAGTCCATCCAAGCCCAATATTTGCTCTTCTTCTCAATCTGCTGTAGTCTCATCAAAATTCTGTGAAAAACATCTGTCCCTTAGCTACTGAATGCTCCACTGTGCTCACTAGCATGCTCCTAATTGTTTGCTGTTCGGAGCTCGGCAGGCAGCGTACAGTGGCTTTTAATGAGAGCTGTAAAAACAGTCCCAAAGTTTTGATCTGTGGAACCAAAACAATGAACTAAAAAGAAATGTTCCACAAAGTTGAGGCAGACGGCAGGCTGGAGATAATTCCACAGTATGCATTTTGTTAACTTTTTGGCTCATCTACAGTACATACAAAAGGATACAATGTGGTCTACTTGTATTTTCTGGATGCACAAATCTGTCTCCTATGACACTTTCCTTTGGTAAATCAATCGTTTAACAAGTGCACAATAACCACAACGAGCACACTCATTCTGATCAGAAACACTGCCCACAATACTGACCTGTAGTCTCTTTGACAAGGAATCTATTTAGCAGGAGATGGGACCTCAGAGATGGGTTCATCTCTTGCTGTGCCTGGAGAAAAGTGGCTTGATCTATTTAAAGTCTCTGCTTCCCCCGAGGGGCATCCAGCTGTAGACAGGCTCACTAATAAGTCTAAATCTTTGGAACTGTTGCTTTTGCATAAACACACCGGTATACGCACAAACTGTAAATCTTGTGTGTGTTTTCCCCTTTCAGCTGTGTTGTTCTGGTGCCTGCTGGACATTGTGCCAATTAAGAACGAAAAAGGCGACGTGGTGCTCTTTCTGGCTTCATTTAAGGACATCACTGACACTAAAGTCAAAGCCATCCAAGAAGACAAGAGGGAAGGTCTGTATGTGCATTTATGTACAGGAAGTTATGTCCTCTAAAGAGAGGTGACCAGAATCCCCAAATATTTAATCTTCATTTTGCATGTGGATTTTTATAATGTAAGCAGCCACAGCTTATCCATCGGATTCAATAGTTAAACTGGTGTTTCATGATGTAGACAAAAACAATCCCCTTAAGCTGTTGCATAAAATATGTGTTGAAGCTGAGTGTATTTGATCTCTCCAATGGAAAGTAGTAAGGTCCCCTTATACTGTTATTCATCTTTCTTTACTGCATACTGTACAAGTTAGGTTTGTGGGGCAAAAGGTTGTAGTGCAAACTAAAGACCAAGAGTTAATATAACATCCATCCATCCATTCAATTCAGCGTCAGGGAGCTAGAGCCTATCCCAGCGGTCAAATTATAATTGCAAGTTTACCACAGAGAACGCACACAAGCATGAGGAAGAACATACAAACCCTCCTGTTTACGCTCTACACATCCGACTGCTCCCCTACCCATCTCTCAAACACCATCATAAAGTTCGCAGATGACACCACAGTGGTTGGACTCATCTCAAGGGGGGATGAGTCGGACTACAGAGATGAGGTCAACAGACTGACTGAGTGGTGTTCAGTTAACAACCTCCAACTGAACACCACGAAAACTAAAGAACTTATCTTGGACTTCAGGAAGGGCAGAGCAGACCCGGCCCCACTTTACATTCACGGGAGCTGTGTGGAGAGGGTACACTCCATGAGGTTTCTGGGCGTGCAGATATCTGATGACCTCTCCTGGACTGCAAATACTACAGCGGTGGTTAAAAAGGCCCAGCAGCGTCTCCACTTTCTGAGAGTGCTCAGGAGGAACAACCTGGAGGAGAGGCTGCTGGTGACATTTTACAGAGCCACCATAGAGAGCATCCTAACATACGGCATAACAACATGGTATGCAGGGTGCTCAGCTGCAGACAGGAAAGTACTGCAGAGGGTCATCAACACAGCCCAGAAGATCACTGGCTGCTCTCTGCCCAGCCTGGAGGTCACTGCAAACTCTCGGTACCTCAGCAGAGCTGGCAATATCATCAAGGACCACTCTCACCCCAGCAACCAACTGTTTGAACTATTACCGTCAGGCCGACGGTACAGGTCACATAAAACCAGGACAAACAGATTCAGGGATAGCTTCTTTCCCAGAGCTATCACCGTAGTAAATAAGCACAAAAACAATTGAACCTATTCCATACCGTCACTGTCATTATATTATGCTGCTATTCATACTGTCATTATATTAATGCTGCTATCCTGTATATATTGTACATACTATTGTTTGAGTACTTACGATTGTTTTTTTTGTACTTTTTATATTTTACATTTATATTTATTATTGAAACTTGCACCAAGGGAGTGGCACTCCAATTTCGTTGTACTCTGTACAATGACAATAAAGGCTATTCTATTCTATTCTATTCTATTCTAAAAAGGTCCCACATGTCCAGTGGATTCAAATACAAGACCTTGCTGTGAGGCAACAGTGCTAACCACTGTATCAGTCCCTGTCTTTAAATAAATTATGTATAAAGCCTTTACTTGCATTTCAAGACAATAGATCGGTTTTTGTTTTTATTTTTTTAATCTAAAACCAGTCTTTGTTCAGATGCTTTGGTCAGGATTAGCATGTTCTGTCTGATAGGGAATTTAAAAATGAACTTCAATCAATGTTTCCAGCTTTTGTGATTTTCATCAATACATAAAGAAGCTAAGCTAAAGCCAGAGTCAATGTGTGTGAATCTATGTGCTTGTGAAGTAAGCAAACTCACGTTTCTCATCTCAGACCTTCCTCTTCTGGATTTGCCTAATTACTCTGTAAATAAGGCGGAACTGGAAGCAGAAAGCAAAGTTATTTTTGCCCATATAATGAAATGCTTTTCATAGAAAAGGAAAGAGGCTGATGTTGCATGCCTCTGACACAGACAAACAGCACAGTATAATGGGTTTGAGACCCACTATTAATCATGTGTGTCTTCCTGTGAACTAAGGCAAATGGTAAATGGACTGGTTCTTACATAGTGCTTTTCTACTAGACCTGAGCACTCAAAGTGCTTTATAAAAATTGTCTGATTCACCCATTCATATAAGCACTTTTTTCTATGGTTAATGGCTCTCCAACAGTCACACCCATTCACACTCCCATGGATGATTTGGAGATCAACTTAGGCCATCTAGTATTTTTACCAAAGGATATTTGGCATGCAGACTGGATCGAACCACTGATCTTCCGTTTAGTGATGACCTGAACTTTATGCTTTAACCAAAAACCCAAACAGCCACTACATAAAGATATGACACAACATAGAAGAGCGAGCTCGACAGGACAACACTGTACAAGTGCACCTAAAGGGTAAAGGTCACTCTTCTTTCTTCCGTTCACAAGCACCTTACCCAAATCACAAATCATGTGTCAAGTAACCTCATTAGGTTAGATGATAGGGTGGGGCAAGGTCTGACAGTGGTTTCACCCAAAACCTCCGGTGGTAATGACCCACACCTTTTTTCACACCTTATTTCATGATTAATATTGGTCAACAACCACTTCTCGAGGGACAACTCACCAGGGTTTAAATACGTGGGACCCTCCACCTTTTGCTTTTAGAGCTGAAGAAGCCTCTTGAATGAGAGGTGAAGAGTCTTCAAAAACTTTCAAGCTTAAGACGAGACTCTGGCGTATCTTGTCGATCTCCTGTCATTCCTTTGTTTGTTCTCTTCTTTTATGACAAACATTTTCACCTTTGGCAAAACGGCTTCTCACCTCTACTTGACTTTTTGCATCCTTGAGTACTTTTTTCACAACTGCATCCCTCCATGAGTTTCTCATCTATTCCATCTGATTTTACAATCTGTCCCCGGCTTCCCCTACTTATGCACAACATCCACCCCTCCCTACCTGTGTGCCCCCTCTACCCACACAAGAATGGCTTTAAAAGTGGAGGGAAATTCATTAGATCTAAAAATAAGAATGTCTCTGCCTCTGTGCTCCTGCCGTGTCGCGTCCCCCAAGGCTGCACCGTGTTATGGATGAGCCCTGTCTTTTCTCCTTGTCTGTGGTCCACACGCGCACACACCCACAACACACACCAGAGAACTCATATACTTTCCAAAGGACACTCAGAAGCAGTTATCACTTCTATTCTGCAGCTTTGTTATCGTTGTTATCCCCTTTCAAGCCAATCTAGCCTTAGTCCTTTCCTGTGGGTGCGCAGCGGTGAGAATGAGGCCCAGAACCCAGCAGCAATAAAGTGCCTTCTCCCATTACCCAACTCCTCAGTCTGAACACATCACTCCTGCACTATCCTGCACTATCTACTTTATCTGCTACACACAGTCCCACACCAGTAGCAATTTACCACAGAAAATATACCTTACTGAACTGCCTCTTTGCCCCAGTGGCGACTTATCAAAGCTGAAAATTGCACTGTTTTGTTCGAGATGGTACTTACACAATAAGACATTATCAGTCAACGGGTTTGTCCAGTACAGCGGATGAAAGCATAATAAATGTTTTTTGACCAAACAAAAGGCCAAAGGACTGTAAATATCATTCACTATCTTTGCATTTCTGATCAAATAACACAGTTTGCTTAGAAATGAATTATTCCCACTGCTGCATATTCATGTTTTCCTATTCAAGGCAGAATATTATGTATTTCATCAAGTATAATGGCTGGTTCAGTCATCAGTTAACCTTGGGGGGTAAAGTGTTGTAGAGCGGTGTGTACTAATTTTTCCCTGTGTGCATTTCCAGAGCGACGGCGCGGCAGGGTGAAAACAGGCTCTCCTTTCAGCTCGGCTCGTCTGCGGAGCAGTACCGTACTTTACCACATCTCTGGGCACCTACACAGCAGAGAGAAGAGCAAGATTAAACTCAACAAGGTATCATCATATCATCAGCCTCTTCAAACAATGGGACGGGATGCACTGTGATGAAGGATTCATTTAAAAAGTGGATGGGGACAGATTGTGCAATTTGGGAATTAAGAAGATAACTGCTGTTAGTGAAGCACAATGGACACACTCAAGGGCTAGGAGCAAATATCTCTCACAAACAGTGAATTTACAACAATATGAATAGTTTGAGTAATTTCATTCCTGTATTAATAATGTGATTATTTATTTAACAAAAAATCAAGTCAAATGCAAAAGCAGTGTAGTAAAAAGAGGGTCTAATGTACTTGATTAACTGAATATTAGCAAGTGTGAGCACCTCTATGAAAGAAGAGGTTCTGGCAGTTTGTTGGTCTGCAGAATTCAGGTGTGTGTTGCATAATGCCAAGAAGGAAAGTCATCAGCAATGATCTTAGAGAAATTGTTGCTGCCTATGAGGCCGTTTCTAAACCATCTGAAGTCCATCATTCTACAGTGAAATAGATTCACAAGTAGAAAATATTCAAGACAATTGCCAGCATGATGTCCCATCACATCCACCCCGAGGTCAGACTGTGCAATGCTCAGAGTATTGCAAAAAGTCCAAGAGCTACATCTCAAAGTCTACATGTTAAAGTTAAAGACAATAGGAATAAGACAGAACAATGACAGCGTGTGTGGAAGAGCTGTCAGAAGAAACCCTCTTCTCACTAAACTGAACACTGCAGAAACAATGTGCTTTGGACAGATGAGACCAAAGCAGAGATATTTGGCAATAATGTGCAACACCACACTCGGTGAAAGCCAAACTCATACCAACCTTTAGCACGGTGATGGGGGGTAAAGACTAAGAAATTCAGCTACAGGAGCTGGATACTTTGGAGACCATGAACCCCTCTGTATACCAAAATATTTCAGAGTCATAAATGAGGACATTAGCAGTCAAACAGCTAACATTTGGCCCAAATTGGGACATGCAACAGGATGTTGAACAGAATTTCTGAAAAGAAAATTATCAAAGTGCTACAATGGCCCAGTACATCAACCTGATTGAAAGTTGGAACATTATGAGAGCTGTGCATTAATAAATGCTGTCAAACCTTCATGACCTGAATAATTAAAAGAAGGCGTGCTTTCTTTTTCGCTTGACTGTAGGTGGAAATAGGTGGATAAACTGGCTTTTTCCCCCTTATATTGTCCCATCCAGAATGTGTTTGGCGACCTACCTGCTCTGCCCGAGTATAAGGTAGCAGATGCCAAGAAATCCAAATTCATCTTACTACACTACAGCACATTCAAAGCAGGATGGGACTGGTTGATTCTGCTCGCCACGTTCTACGTTGCCGTGACGGTGCCCTATAACGTGTGCTTCATCGGTAACGATGACGACCTGACCCGCAGCACAACCGTCAGTGACATTGCCGTGGAGATATTGTTCATCATAGGTCGGTTGCTGTCTTAAAACTGTTTTATTGTCACTTGTAAATAATTGAGTCTTCATAATAAGCACCAAGCCTGTGTGTGTCTTTTTTCTTCAACTGCCAGACATCGTTTTCAATTTTCGTACCACTTATGTCAGCAAGTCAGGCCAGGTGGTCTTCGACGCACGACAGATATGCATCCACTACCTGACCACGTGGTTTATCATCGACTTGGTGGCCGCGTTGCCCTTTGACCTGCTCTACGCCGTGAAAGTCAGCGTGGTGAGTAGCAACTGGCTCGATGCCTAACACCGCAACATAATTTGGTTTCCAGAGCTCTTTCAGTGTCTCTTTGGGATATTAATTACGTGCACTGAGCAAGCACTGACAAAACTATCACATCTGCATCATTAAAACTTTTTTTTCTGTTGCTTTAGTAAAATACATATCCCCCTAAAGAACAATTGAAAGGAGGAAGAAACAGAGATCTGGAGCAATTAGGTAGACTGTGTTGTCTTGTCCCCGGATGAATGATGTCACTGAGTCGAAGCATTGCACTTTAGGGAGGTTTTGATTGGTTGCTTATAGAACTTTTCGTTCTCTGGTCTCTAATTTAGAGAATGGGATGCTTTGACTGTGCTGAATATCACTGTTTGCTCACTCAGCTGCTGTAGAGTGGATCAAAAGCTCAATACGGAGTACTGGATGGATGCACACAAGCATCCAGTCTCAAATAGGTGCGTATTTGACTAAATGCTCAGAACAGAACAGGTATTAAAGAGCAGGAAGAAAGTGTACAGATCTGTGTTATGAAAGGAGACGGTTAATAGAAGAATTCGGCCGCTGTTTGAAAAAAATCAGCAAAATGAAAAAAAATATTTACTTTCAAGGTAAGGAGGGAGGGAAAGGATGCGAGTAGTAAAAGGCTGCTGCAGGCAGTGGTACCGGTTTGATACAAGACTCTATTAATGGAAATACCACATGCTCAGTAGGCCAGGATTTGTGTGTAGGGGTACCAGGCCATGAGTTCCTCCATTTCCCCGCTGGGATCAGCAGGAATGGCTAGTAATTGAGGAACGTTCTGCGTGAAGTCTCCTCTAAGGACAGGAGCATTCATGCTGATGTCCCTTTTGAGAACAGAAGCCATCTTTCACCGAAATGAGCCATGGGGCCTCAGCGGTGTTCCTCTCTTTTGTTTCCCTGTTGTTTTCGTCATATGTCTCAGTCATTTCTGTTTTTAGTGTGTTTCGCATTCTATCTTGTGACTTTTCTGTTGTTTTGTGTCACTTGCACTTTCTTGCTCTTTTTCATAGTCTCTATAATGCTCTCATTTTCCATGATCATTGCTCTGTGTATTATAAAATGCAGATAATGTTTGTACATATTTCACAAGTTTAGGAAACAGAAGGGGACAGAGGGAAAAGTATAGAATTAAGCAAAAGCAAGTCTATGATTCTGGGTGCTGTAATTTGTATGTATATATTGGGTGTCTATACACTGGTTATCGCTGAAAGTGTATATATGAAAAGGTTTCTGTGCATCATTTTGTTACCCGCAGATTGTCACAAAAACACATAATTTTACCCAAATTTTATAGCTGAATGCACAAAAAATGCAAAACATAACAGAGTTGGCAGACATAAAATAGTATTTTTGCACCAACAAAGTGATTCCCAAAGAAATGTGAACTTAAAACTGGAAGCGTATCTCGATATTGTCTGGAGTAAGTCATTAAAGCAGAGTGATCAAAAAACAAATATAAAAATAACGATAAACAGTATTTGAAAGTTGTTTTCTTAAGGAAAAGGGGAAAATTTCAGCAAAGACCTGACACAGGACCTAAGAGATGCATCTGGTTCTTCAGCTGATCCAGCTACTGTTCACTGAAGCTTCATGAGAAATTGTGCCAGTGAAAGGGTGGCTGTCAGGAAGCCATTTTTAATGAAGGGAAACAGGTATGGTATTCAAAATTAAATTAAGAACTGGCCTGAAAATTAGTGGTAACAGGAGTGATGAATCCAATTTTGAAATTTTTGGTTCAAAAAGTCAATATGTACAGATGAGGTCAGGAGAGATGTATAACAGCAAGTGTCTACAGCCATCTGTAAAACATGGTGGAGGCTCTGTCATGGGTTTGGGCTGCATTTCAATCAGCAGTGTTGGAGAGCTTATCAACACTGATGAAATTATGAACACAGAAAAGTACCATCACATTTTGATCCTCTACACAGAGTTTCATTGGGAGCAGCTTCATTTTTCAGCATGACTGATTTTTGATATATATAGATTATATTATCATTTATGCTTGCACTTGTTTCACTGCATCGCACCTATTTTGCATTTTCCTACAAAATTAAAAAGATATGAGGGGTAGCTCAAGACTTTAGCACAATGCTGTACTCTTACTGTGAGGGAATAAAGGAACAGAAGAAATATGTAATTAAATAATATAAAAAAAAACCCCACTGTTTATATGAACAGCAAGCTCCAGGCAGGTTACCAATACTCACCGATTAGTCCTTTTCCTTGGATATATTCCTTTTTATTGGGTGTTTTCAATACTCTTCCCTTTTTCTCTGTACTTTGGACCAGACCTCTATTTATCATCTCCAGTTGGTCCAAAATGCAGCTGTTCATCTGCTGACTAGTTCAAAACAGAAGGAGCGTATAACCCAGAGTTGGCCTCTCTACACTGGTTTCCTGTTCCTTACAGGATCCAATTTAAAACTTTACTCTTTCAGAGCCTTCTCTGTGACAGGTCCCAGACTCTGGAATAGTCTGCCTCTAAATATTAGATCTGCACAAACACTCGAACATTTTAAATCTTTACCGAAAACACATTTTTATCCACTGGCTTTTAGCACATGTTGGCCTGAACATTTTTTGTTTTAACAGCCCCATTAACATCATTGTTGTGCATTTTACTTATTTTAGTTGCCTTTTAGTTTACAAAGCACTTTGTCCAGCATGAGCTGTTGTAAATGTGCTTTATAAATAAACTTGACCTTGACCTTGAAATTTTGTGTGCATTTCCATGCACAACTGTACATTTTAGTTCCCACAGAAATTTTGCTTTTATCTGCTTGACTGAAATATTTTTTCAAGAAAATAACACAGGAGGTCCAAAAACGTGTCCTGAGCGGAAATTTGAATAGCATTTCTTCACTTGAAAATGTTTACCACCAATGTACATTTCATTCACTTCTTACTTCTTTCTTAAATGAAAAGTGTGCTGAGATTATCTGGCTTTTTACTGATATGAACATTTTTTTCAGCAGTACATAGTTGATGCAAACAGAAACCTCCGCTTGATTTAGCTGCTGTGAGTAGGTCTCCTGGGTCTGTATGGCTGGATGCCCTGTTGGCATTAGGGAACAATGTTATTCATGCTTATTGGGCCGATACCGTGGCATTAATAAAATAAATAAATAAATAAACATGCATGACTGGCCATGCTGTTGTGATAGGCGTGCAGGGCTAAAGGCGTGGCTACAGGGGGAGAAATAATGAGCATTTCTGCAACCTTATGGTCTCACGCGCACAAAAAGCAGAAGTAAGCAATCAGGCTGCAAAGCATATATATTTCACACCTGATAAGCAGAGGAAATGAAAATGTGAATGGCAGGGGTGAGATGGAAGTGACAGGAGGAAAAGTTAAAGGAAAAAGTAGCAGGTGGTGCACATATGCATTGCTGGCTACATTATATTGCTTACCACTCATGGCGCTGGAGAGAACGGGACGTGGCGCAGCCTGCTCGCTCCATAGGTGGGATGTGGGGTGGTGATAGATAGTGGAGGGGAGATGGTGCCTCTCCCCTGGGCTCAGTAGGAGGCTTCATTACGCCTTGTGCTGCACCAGCTCTCTATTTCTCATGGTGATAGGACAAGCTACCATAAAACTGGAGACATGTGCAGGAGAAGCTCTGATAAGGACAGTCCACATATCTCCTCCTCTTAGCTTTGTTCAAGCACTGTAATTCCCTCCTTTACCTCCTTGTCCCCTCACATGCACCCATGTACACACAAACAACCCTTGATATATTCTAGTTATTACTACATGAAATAGTTATACGGTGCCCTGCTGATAATCAGCACAGAGCCTGAGAAAATATCTGAGTCTGCACATCAAATGTAACCCAGGGGCCAGAGAAACAAATTGTCCCAAAGAAAAGACACTCTTTATTACATATCGTTAGCTTCATAGCATAATTGCCTAAGTCATTTGACTAAGTCAATGACTTAGGCACTTATGCTATGAAGCTAACGATATGTTAAATAATGCATGTGCTGTGGACACAGATGTTGGACATCCATCCACACAGATTTTGTGTTGTTATGGTGTGGTTAGCTTTGCATACAATGTGTGGATTATATGCAGCGGTGTGTCAGCACATGGTACTCTAATGGACCCTGGTTTAGCTTCTCTGTCTGCATAAGCTTAGCATTCAGAGATGTACCCTGACAACACCACACCACAGTCAATGCATTGCACATCTATGCAAGGTTAAAGTGACCGTCTAGACGTGAGACTGACCTATGCAATACTGAGAAATGTTTTATCTACAATTGGCAGTTTATGCTTTTTCTTTGACATTTTCCTTGAAGTCTTGATTGCGCTGACTAGTCAGCGACTTTTCTGGGTGCATGACAGAGGCTGTTTGTAGTGTGACAGACTGATTAATCTCACTGTACTAATCTGGCCACCTTTGATGGGCCCCATCTTCAATGCATAGGGTTCCTCACTCTGACTCTCTATAATTTCCCAGCCTCTACAGTTTTAAAGACAAACCCTCTGGGTCCGGTACCACATACTTTGGGGCTAGCTTTGCAATGTTTGCAATGTGATGTTTGTTATCTTGCCTTGAATGTTTAGTTGAGACATTAAACACTGTGCACAGAATATATCATGTTACCTGGGTCGTGCAAGGCCTAACTAGCATGACCTCTTTGGTCCCAGTGTTCCTGCACACTATTTTTATCATTCTAATGTGTCACTCTTCTCTTGATGCTTTGTTCCATTTGCTCAGCATAGAGGACCCTAAGGTGCTGCTGGAAGCACTTGCAGGAGACCATTTTTATCAGCAGTGTTGGTGATTTGGCCCCGTTATACACAGCTGATGGAGAATTCCTTTTCTTTAAGGAAGTTTATCTAATCACTGTGTTTTGTTTTCTCTTAGATGGCCTAAACTACTTCAGTGACTAATTGCTACTGCACAGAGAAATCCAAAACCAAGTCCTTTTTTTTTTAAATATAGTGACGTGATCTTGAGATCTCCTGTTTTTCTTCTCCTTAAATTGATATGAACAGGATCATAATCCCTTTTAAGGACATTTCTTGATTAGAATATCACAGCTGAATGATTTATTGTATTTATTTATTTATTTATTTTTGTGGAAGTGAAGATAACTGTCTGGATGCTTTGACTACACCCTATCTTTATATACAGTATTTTTTTGGCCTACTTTCCCACCCAATTTTCCCTGCTTCCTCTCCTCGCTACACAAATACACATGTAACATGTATCACATGTCCTCTTTGTCCTACATCTTTCTTAATAATACCTGGTGTGTACATCTCCTGTGGGGAAAGATGACAGCAAGTCCCAAATGATAGACTGTTCGCGCAGTTTGCCTGAGGAGCAGGTGCAAGTCAGAGGAGGGCTCAGAAGACATGGGCCAAAATTTAAGTGGTTACAGAATGAAGGAAAACAGAAAAGGCATAAAAAGTCCAGAGAAGCAAACTCGGCTGAAGGTGGGAATTTTAAGTTAAGACACAAAACCAACACACAGGCTGATTTCTCTTGCATTCAAGGTTATCAGCAAATCTTGATACAGATCACATTATAGAGTCAGAGAGCAACTGAGTAACTAATGCTTCTTTTTTCCTATAATTAGTGCTGCATGTGCACAAAAGTGGCTTAATCAAATATTATTAACATAGTCGGTGGCTATTATTTGATATGCCTCCCATAAATATCATAGTGGGGAGCTTCTTAACACCAGTTGGCTGGTTAATTTGAGAAAACTGAAAATACATTTAATGTTTTAGTTCTTCGACACTTCTTTTTATATCTCTTGAGAAGAATTTGTTGGTTAGACTACTGTTAATAACTGACAATCATTTAAAGTTCATGCTGGCTTTGAAATTTAGTACAGAATGTCAGTTTTATGTGTTTTTTTAAACTCTTTGATAATAAGAACCATTTTAAAGAAGATTCAATGTATCCTTGTCCATATAATTAAAAATACATCTGTCAATCCAAAATGTGAATTCCACTTCACTTTAATGTGAAAGTTCTTAACAGTAAAACTTGTATGTAACCAGTTACTTCATTATCTACAAATAGATTCACCTTGGTTTATTGTTTACCTACAGGTGTCAGTGGTGCACCTGTTGAAGACTGTGCGTTTAATTCGACTGCTGAGGCTGCTCCAAAAGATGGACCGCTACTCGCAGCACAGCACTGTGGTTCTGACCCTGCTGATGTCCATGTTTGCCCTTCTGGCTCACTGGATGGCCTGCATCTGGTACATCATCGGCAAGAAGGAAATGGAGGACAACACGAACAACTGGGATATTGGTCAGTGGCGGGGGAAATCTTAACCGCAAATCTTCAAACTCTTCTTCTTCTTTGAGCTGCTTCCTTTAGGGTTTGCCACAGTGGATCATCTGCTTCCTACCATCACTACCATCTTGTAAACCTTCTCTTTCACTCTTGCTGCTATCCTTCTGTCACGAATTCCTCCTGACACTCTTCACCCTCTCTATTCTGCCTGCACTCTCTTCTTCACCTCTCACGTGTACTGTCCGTTGTGTTGGATGGTTCACCCCATTTATTTTACCTCTGCTCCTTGCACCTTCACCTTTCCACTTGTTTCCGTCTCATTCACACACACGTAGTTCCTGTTTTTCATTCCTCTTCTCTCCAGAGGATACCTCCATATTTTTTATCCATCTGCTCCCTGCTCTCACTGCTGATCTCAGTGTCGTCACAACATCCTAGTCCAAGGAGACTCCTGCCTGACCTCATCTGTCCCCTTGCAAACAAGAAAAGGATCAGAGCAGATCACCGATGGAATCTCACTTCCATCTTAAAGCCATCTGTCATTCCTACCTCGACACTGTCTATCTGTCCTCATACATGTCCTGCACCACCCTAACATACTTCTCTGCCGCTTCTGACTTCCTCTTGCAGTACCAGAGCTCCTCCTTTGGCACCATATCATATGCTTTCTCTAGATTCACAAAGACACAGTGCCACTTTTTTCGACCTTTTCTATACTTCTCCATCAACAGTCTCACATAAAACATTGCATCTGTAGTGTTCTTCCTTCGAAGCGCCTTTGAAATCCTATGATGTCAAAACAAACAACGACTTGTAACCGAGACCTTTTTTTTCAGCATAGCACCGGTGCTACTGGGCACTTTGCCAGTATCAGTTGTAACATCTTCAGGCGCTGTTGGTGCTTGGATTAGTAATGTAATACAATCTTCCCACCCCCTATCATTCGCAGGAAGACATTGAATGTGCTGATTCACCACAAATGTTGCTAGAATATCACAGAGAACCAGACAAAGAAAGAAAAAGATTTGTTGCTGTGTTTTGTACCAAAAATTAATTGAATTCATTATATTGTAGCCATGTGAAAATAAATAAATTAATAAGTCTCAGAGCTACCCACCACTGTGGTAACAGTGTACATGTAATGTGATGTGTGCCTGCAGAGATTTGTTATCAACTTTGTTACAGGATGCTAATGGAAAACTGACTCCGGTGACATCAAATGCTGGGACAAAATGTGGGGCTAAAAAAACAGCCTCAGTTTCTGTTCTAGCTGAAGGAGTCATTATCTAGTTTTGTCAGACTGTGCAATAAACAGACTCATACAAAGGCTATAATAAAGGCTAGTATAATAAAAGACACAGACAGACAGACAGACTAGACTGTATCCCTAAAGGCCAAAAACATTAACTCGTTTAAAATTGGCCCTTTCAGCTTGACCTTCATGTTGACCTCTGGACTGCTTCCAGTGCTAGTTGCAATTGATAGATTGTTCTCCGGAGAGTCCTGTTCAGTGCACCTGCAAATTGTGCATCTATGCTGCATGTAGGGTCTACTCCACTGTGTCAGAACGGTTAGTCTTTAACTATTATTATGGAGAAGTGGACAAATTCAAAGAGAGTGAAATATGCTTAATTGGATTTGTGGTGAGTAAAGATTGTGCTGTTCTGGCTCATGAATGTTCTCCCTGTGACAACACTGGACATCCCCAAAACTCAGCAACTTCAAAGTCATGTTCATTTTTATGCTTCACACCTGATGCACTACCTGCAGGCTCGCTGGCTGCAGGTTTTGGGTTTTTTTTTTGGTTTAAAAAAAAAAAAAAAAAAAGCTTTCATCACCAATAGTGTAGAGGTGCACAAGAAGACAAACTTGAACAGGACAGAAGTCATATTTAAATTTCTGAAGTGCCGTTAAAACCAGAGATACAGGGTTTTTTCTGCAAGTGAGATCTTATATTTACCTGTATATGCATTTGTCATCAGGGTCTTCATATAGGATTTTAAGCCTTTACGGTAGAGCCGTAAAAAAAGGTGGGTGCAACAACTGCATCACTTATGTGTGTGTGCATTGTAAAATCAGTGCAAAATGTGTTAATTCTTCTCATACCGAAACACAAGGCTTCCCTTTAGTCCTCAGGTCACTTATGTATAACGAGGCCTGTTGGGCTGATTTTTGGTTAGCATCGATAAGCTGTGCTGTTCACAATTACCTTGTTCTTGCATCTTCATAACTGGATCCCGGTCAATATCCAGTGGGTCATGAGAACAATGCAGATTTCTTTTCACCAATTACTGCATAGGATTTCATGATAACCAGTAAAAATGAAGGCTGGTAATTTTGTGGAAATTTTGTTACAAGTCGAGTTTAATTTTTATATTAACTGCTGTTATGAAATTGAAACAAATTTAACGTTTCTGTCTGACCATCCGTTTGCTGTTTACACTATATTAAAACAGGATGGCTCCATGAACTGGGAAAGCGTCTGGAGTCGCCGTACTATCCCACAGGAGGTGTTAATGGTTCTGGCAGTGGTCCCTCCATCCGAAGCGTCTACATCTCTTCACTCTACTTCACACTCAGCAGTCTCACCAGCGTGGGCTTCGGCAATGTGTCAGCCAACACTGACGCTGAGAAGATCTTCTCCGTTTGTGTCATGCTTATAGGAGGTACACGAACAAACGATCAGTCGTGAGATATCGTCACATTAACTTGAGTGCACACGTGTTTTGGAAATGATGGAAATGCTTACATTTATCATGAGATCAGATTGAGACAACAGTGTGTGGAATTATACTTACCTGTACAAATGACCCTTACCTGAAATCGGATACGCAGTGAAGCAGGATAGACGGATGGATGGAACATCAACAAAATCTGATCCTGGTCCATCATTTGTTTCACTGTAAGCTGTTATATTTCACTGGCAGACAACTGCAGGAAGGTCTGATCCGGTTTAAACTGGCTTGTTACACTACATTTGTGTTTTGGGGATGAGGAGAGGTCACCGTGGTGGGGGTTTTCCCTGTGGACACTCCCAATTCTGGTTCAGCTAAATGCTAAATGTCCCTGGCTGCCTGGGGCAGTAGCAGTAGCTGTCACAGACACACCACACAAACATGTGCTTACACAAACACACACACACACGCTATCCCTGTTGGGTTTACACGAAATAAAAACTTGAACCAAGCACCTGTTCATATTTATATGGAAACATAGGCCAAACTGGATGGGTGGAATTGAATTAAATCATTTTATTCCATCATTCAATGCAAACATGAATAACAATATGACTAAATGACCTTACAACAGTGTAAAACATAAAATGTAATTAGTTTTCAGTGGTGAAGCTTAAAGCTCAGTTTTCTTTCATTAATGGCTCATGCCACAATCAGTAATCGCTGTCACAGCAGTCCCACTTTCCCGTCTTGCAGCATGCGACACAGCTGCAGCACCGCTGAAAAGTGGATGAGCTTAGGTGAACAGGACAGGTATCTGTCATCCCAATCAAATATGACCCTGCCAGACCTAATCCTGATGTTCCTGTGTTCTAGGAGTAGAGCTGCAGGATATGCATGTGTATATTTAGTTGATTTGATGTTTATTTGATCATAGAAATCAAGTGGAGGCAGAACTGTTGTATTCCTGCCTTATTCCTGTTGCTTATTTAATATTTTAGAAATATGACAGAGTTCCTGTTTCTAGATGTTTCTCTCTGACCTGCTTTGAGCAACTTATGATCTGAGTCCAATTCCATGTTTTTCTACTGTTATTGTGCTGCACTTGTAACACTTGTGCTGATGTTTCTCTTTGGTTTACTGTGAGATACAAAACCAGTCTAGAAAAGAGTTTAGTCAGGTTTCCTATTTTTGTTCCCTGTCTTGACAATTCACTGTCAGCACATTTTTCACTGTATGTCATCCATGCTTACTGTCCACTTCATTAACTCTCCTTCTTCATCTCTTCTTACCTGCAGCACTGATGCACGCTTTGGTCTTTGGTAATGTGACAGCCATTATCCAGAGGATGTACTCACGCTGGTCTCTGTACCACACCAAAACCAAAGATCTCAAGGACTTCATACGTGTCCATCATCTGCCGCAGAGCCTCAAGCAGCGAATGCTGGAGTACTTTCAAACAACCTGGTCGGTCAACAATGGCATCGACTGTAACGAGGTATGAAAGGAAGACGACCTGATTGGTTTTTGCTAAACTGAAATTGGAAGTGTCTTTGCATTGACGATATCCCAACATCAGCATCAAATACAGTAATTACTTCAGTTGGTATTAACCCTTTCCCTACTTGGTCTGTTCACTTGTACTTTAAATGTCCAACAGCACAGCCCACAGGGACCGATAACTCATTTGAAAGTTCACATACTCCTTACATGTCAGCCACATTTAGGCTCACGGTAGAGGTGAAAATACAATCAATGGTACTATGATTACCCACAGTGAATGCAGGTGTGTTTAGCCCTGAGCACTGACTCACAGGGAGAAGAAGACATGACTTTTTTGTCTATGCATGATGATATTTAGAGGACAAGCTCTCTGCCTTCAGTTTCAAAAATGATGATTCGAGGCTGGTTTTCAAAACCAGATTTTGTTTTTGTTGAAGACAACATCAGGTGAAAGGAAACGTGCAAACAGATCTAAGTGTGCAAATGTGGCTTCAGGACCATGTAGAGAAAACACACAGTAAGACAGGGTGAACAACACCTCTGCTTGATAAGCTCAGGGAAACGGAGGCAACCAGTCAGCAGTATAGTAGCAACTCGTCCCTCTAGGCTGTGAATGCCTGCAAGACAGCTGTCAGAAAACAGAGCAGGGAGTGGAGGGAGTGATGATGATGAAACCCAGACAAATGAATTATAGATGGGCCTGTTGATTAAAGTAAGCCTGGCTCTGATGACTCATTGATCAGCTGTGATGCTGCTGAGCTGCAGATCTTTGTCCCGCTGAGGGGATGGACAGATAGATGATGTGCAAATGACAGCGTTTCTCCAAATTCTCACCTTATATTGTCTGTGTTGCAGCCACAGGTGTTGCATTGGTTGGTAATGGTGTATAAAGGTAATTATTACTACATAATGATAGTAATAATAATATCTTTTAACTTTAGGTACATGTGTTTTTTTTTCTTACAATTACAAGTGTCATGCTGCTCACATCCTTCTCTGATTTCTATTTCCCCCCCCCCCCCCCCCATCTCTACAGCTGCTGAAGGACTTCCCAGATGAGCTGCGATCTGACATCACCATGCACCTTAACAAGGAGATCCTGGAGCTGTCGCTGTTTGCCTCTGCCAGTCGCGGCTGCCTGCGCTCCCTGTCACTGCACATCAAGACCTCTTTCTGTGCTCCAGGAGAGTACCTCCTTCGACAGGGTGACGCTCTCCAGGCCATCTTCTTTGTCTGCTCAGGATCCATGGAAGTGCTGAAAGATGGCATGGTGCTGGCCATTCTGGGTATGATAAAAGGGAGAAGGAAGGGGCTCGGAGGTGGGAAGACGGAAGGAAAACAGATCTTTTCTAATTTTAACAAGGAAACAGCAAGCTTAATAACGAAGCTCTGCGTGGCTCTTTGTGTAAAAGCCCATCCTGAAAATAGGCTAATTGTTTTGAATTTGAAGGATTACATTGTCCTAGAGGCTATTGTGCATTTTCAGTGAATTATTATTAAGCTCTTGTTAAAAAGTCAACTCACTGGCCTCAGCAGAGATTCCTCTGAAGTTATTATCACTCTGATGCTGCAGATTTGTCGACTGCATATCCATGATGTGAATCTTCCAACACATTGCAAAAGGTGCTCTATTGGATTGAGATCTAGTGGTTGTGTAGTCCATTTAAGTACACTGAACTTATTGTCATGTTCAAGAAACCAGTTTGTGATGATTTGAGCTTTGTGGCATGGTGTGTTATCCTGCTGGAAGCATCCATCAGATAATGGTGCAGGGTCATAGGTCAGCAACAATATTCAGGCTGTGGTTAAGCTCAGTTAGGCAACAATGCTCATTTTGTTGTAACAATTTACACAAACAAGGTGGGATGGATCCGTGCATATTTAAAAATTCATTCGAATTTTGCAGCAGAAATTGAGAATCGTCAGACCAGGCAACATTGTAGCCTAAGTATCCTGTTCTTGTGCCACCTGGTGTGGTCTTCTGCAGCAGTAGCACATCTGTTGTACATTCTTCTGCAGCCTTCCAATCAGCTAGAAGCATGTCTTGGGGGTTCCTTTTTGTCTGTATTAGATTGTGCAGTGAAGATGAGACAACAAGCCTTGGATCTGAGTCAGACCCGGGATACAGCATTTAGCCCTCCAGCACATGCAGCATATTGCCTGCTCAACTTGGAAGCCAAACAGGCACCCTGAACTGCCATTGACTGGACATTTTCTCCTTTTCTGACCATTCTCTGATAACCCTAGAGATTGTCGTGTGGGAAAGTCCCAGTAGATCAGCAGTGTTTGAAATTCTCAAACCAGCCAACGGCCAACAACAATGGCATGTTTGAAGTCTCCTATATCACCTTTCTTTCTCATTCTGACAATCATTTTGAACTTGGGCAGGTCGCCTTGACCATGTCTACAGGCCTATATTGATGGAGCTGGATGGATGAAGCTGCCGTGTGATTGGCTGATTAGATATTTGAGTTAAAGAGCGGTTGAAAATGTACCAAATGCAGTGACCAGTGAGTGTAAATGCCATTTTTGAGCAATCTCCTTTTGCAGTAGGCAAAGAAGGACTTGTCAATTTGTGCACATAATATGAAGGAGCTGCATTCTTCTTTAAGCTGGGCTGCATGTTTTAGTGATGTCTTGAAGCCCATAGAGGATGAGCGGAGCTGACTGGCAGGTGATGAAAGAGACATTCAACCTTTGCCGATTGTTTTATATCATATACCAGTGATCCATTCGATCCATAATTGTCCAATTCCATCCAGGCTAAACTATTGCAATCCAGTTATGTCCAGCTGAGCATTCATCATATCTTTTCCACAGAAGTGTAATTCAGTCTTCTGTCAGCTTTAATCTGTGCTGTCCAGTTGAGTCTAGCACATTTAATCAGTCCAATTCACAGAGTTAGGTCATTTTAGTTTCTTCTAGTCTTGATCGTTTTAATGCTGCTCATCCCAGTTCCTCGTTGCTTGCTGAAGTAGGTCTCTATGTGACACCCCAGGCCAAATTCATTTGCTTTTTCACTTTCAGTTTTAAATCGATATTTGATTTGCTAAAGCAGCAGCTAATTACAGCATCTGAAGCCAGAACTGACTCCTGTGTTTTCTACAACAGAAACAGAAAAATACAAAAAACAGTCTATTTCAGTAGGTGGATCCCCCCGATTCAGCAATTCCAAAGGAAGCCGCGTGCTAAAATAGAAACGGGCTTCTCATTAACGGTTCCACAACGTGCTCAAAAGCTGCGAGTCAGCTTGAACCGAGAAAAAATATCGCTGTCTTTGTTCATGAAATTACAATAATTATTTAAAAAGGACTGTTTTGTTTATACAGCAGAAGTCTTGGTGAAATACAAATGAAAGAAAAAGTAAATGAAAAAGGTTAAAATAAAGCATAAAGGAAAATAAAGCTTGATAAAGATAAAAGCCATCACAGCCAGTAGTGTCTCCTGAGAAGAACAAATTAGATAAAACAGAGAAACGTGTGCTGCAGACGTTTCATATTTATGAAGTTGCATTTCACTTTAGCAAAGTCTCTTTGTCCTTATTATTCATTTTTATTATGCATTTGCCTGATTAAAAACATCTCACGTATTGCAAGTATCAAATGGTCATCTTAAACTGGCAGATCCCAATCAAAAGGCTCTGTGCAACATGTCAAACTGCGAGGGCCTCTCTATAGAATCGGTAGTCTTAATAAGAGTTTGTTAGACATTTTTTGTTTTTGTTTGGGGGTTTTTTGTTACTTGAGAATAGATCATATTTATTTAGTTTCTTAAGAAATGGTTGTTCTTGTGCGACCTTAAACATGCAACACTGAACAAACCATATTAAGCTTGTAATCCATGTATAATAGATTTGTTACTATGAAGAAGCAGTTAAGTACATTTTTGAGGGAAAGCACTTAGTTAATGAGCTTGCAGTTGTAAAACACAGCCATGCAGAATAAATCATTATGCTTTCCAATGACTTATAAAGCGATAGTAAGCAACTAATATTCATGGGAACTTAAATATAAAGTGCAAATCTGCTCTCTCTCCACCCACATGTCTTGTCTGTATCTTCATTGCCACTATTAATACCAAAGCTGAATAACAGGGTAGAATGATAGAATGATAAAAGAACAAAAGAGTCACAAAATCTGCTCCTAAAACGACTTTAACACATTAAACATGGTTATAAAGGTAATCATTCAACTTCTTCAGTGCTCAATACTTAATACTCAATACGTAATGGACTATTTTTTTAAGTAAGATTTAAAAAAAAAAACTCCAGTATGTTCAGCTTAGAGATGAAGAATTTTCTGAAAGTTCATAAAATGATGCCCATCTTTGTGTGCAGAACAAATCGAGATGTAGACTCACTCGAGCTGTATCTGCAAGCATGCACATCTGCTGTGCGATGCAACCTCTTGCCCTAAGTGACCATACTGGCTTTTGCTTTCTGACCTTCATGACACAGGAATACACTCTATCTGTCACAAGTGCGTGTGACAGAGAATAGAAGACAGCCAGATGGTTCAAGAAACTCCATCTGTCATGGTTTTTTCCTCTTTTGGCATTGTTATCTTTGTGTGTGTATCTAGTTGTTTGTAGAAACAACACCTGCATGCCTTTTCTCCTGTTAAAAAAGAGGGGAAAAAAGGTTTCTGTGTTTTCCTGTTTGTGTGTATCGAGTAGGCGGAATTGTTTTCTGCTGTTTTCTGCTGAATGGCATGTGTTTGTGTGCGTGTGTGTGTGGGTGGGTGCATATGTGTATGTAGGCTTGACAGGCGGAGAGCGTTGTCTCTGTGCTTGTGTGCTGAAGGTCAGGCTAACTTCGAGTGTCTGAAGAAAAAAAAAAGGTTCTCTCTCTCTCTCAGCATGTGTCTCTCGTCTCTCTCTATCACCCCCTTCCTTGCCACACAGCGAGTCCATAGCCACAGCTCAGTACCACATAACAGACAGAAGACCAAAAACAGGAAGAGTGAGAGGATGAGGAGAAACTTTGGGAAGATGGAGAGAACGTGTGCTGAAAGAGGGAGGGCAAAAAAGGAAGCAGAAGAGTGTAAAACAAGAGGAATCAAATGAGATGAAGTAAATGAAAACGGATGGGGCTTAAGATGAGAGAAAGTGATGAGAAAAGAAAAAAGGAAAGAGAAGAAGAAGAAGTGATGAGAGTAAAAGTGAGCCAAGCTGAGGTCCAGATTGGTGAGTGAAGGGAGAAAGGAAGGAACATAAGGAAGAAGGAATCAAAAGTTAACAAGACAGAAAGATAAGCAGAAAGAAAAATGAAAAGAAAAGGAAAAATGAATAAAAAGAAAGAAAACACAAAATGGAGAAGACAGAGAAACTCAGAAAGAAGTAAAACATGGCAGATAAAAAGGTTAGAAGGCAAACAGGAGATGGAGGCAGAGGGGAAGCATCTAGTGAGCTGAAAAGGAAGAGGAGAATTTAAAAAAGGAAGATGGGGATGACAGGAATGAAAGAAACCTAGAAAGAGACAGATACAAAAAAGATAAGAAAGACAGCAAAGAAGAAAGAAAGAAGTAAATAGGAAGACAAAAAAGCAAATTAAAAACCAGAATGATGCAACAAAAGCTAAAATGTTAAGAATAAAATGGAAGTTTGGGAAACACAAAGTAGCAGACGAATAGCGGACAGGAAACACAAAGCAGGAAACAAGAAGTGAAACAAAGAAGCAAGAAAAGAAAAAGAGGAAATGGAGGAGAAGGAAGATGATGGAAAAGAAAGAAAAGTCAGTGACAAAGGGTTTTGATATAGCTGAACCAGTTGGATCTCTAAAAACAGAGGGAGCGAATGAAAGAGGAGAGGAATAATAACCGGGGTGAGAAGGAGTGGGTTGAGAAAGCGACAGAGAAGGAGAACATGAACAGTCATGACTGCCACTCCATCAGCTGTGGTGTAATTTAGCCGCGTTCACACCACGAAATGACCATAATGAATAATTTATCTCTGCTTAAGGGATATTAACTCTAAAGGGGCACTTATCTTCATCCTGTATGGAGAGGAACAGCTGTCACAGCCACTTCACCCAAACTGTAAAACTGACTAAAAGCAGTGGAAGTGATTTATAAATAATAATTATAGACCAAAACAACGCTGCAATATTCTGTTTATTCTCTCTCTCATTAAGCTTGTTTCCTATTTGGTATTACTTGGTCATTAGTGTTTAGCTTTTTAAACAGTATTACTTGAAGCTTTCCCGTTAATAGAGTGCTCAGTTTTTGGTCTTGCAGATGCATTTGCAGTTGCCTCTTTATGCTCTTCATACTTTAACATCTAAGAAGTCAGTGGCAAACGTTAATTAGCAAAAGACGTTTGGGTAATAAACAAATAAAGAATTTCAGGCTGCCTTTCTTTTTTCGATAGAGGTGGAGTTTGGTGGTATGTGGCTCTGTCATGGTATAGCAGCCTCAAGGCTCCAGGTACACAGTTGAACAGGTGGAAATTACAACACACATGACATCGATTAAGTCAGACACCACGTGAGAAGGAGAAGCTGAGGTGGAGGTGGGTTCCAAAGAAGCTTGCAGAGGCAGCAGCAATTATATGTAGTCCAAGGTTCCTTAGTAGTGCACCCTTAATAAAATTTACTATGAGGATTTGTAAAAGTGTGTTAGCTGAGCTATCACCTTTGGGGGCTTGCAGTGAGATCATCTGTTTTCCGCTTTACCAAGCTGAGTGTGTCTTCCTTCCCTGCCTTAACCAACACTGTGCTCAGTACTTAGTGTAATAATAGAAGACATACAGTCTATAATAGTGACAAAGTTACTAATTAGAATTCAGAAGAAGTTATATTCTGAGTCTTGAATAAATGAATAATCCTCTTAATGTCTAAGCATTACTCTGCTCCAGGACCTCTCCACCCTCCAAGCTTATAAACTTTTCAGTTATCGCTGATGTGTCCCGATGCGTCTGCAGAAAAGATTACTGAGTCTGTGCCTCTAACACCCTTTACCACAGTGTACATTATGCTGTCACCTCTTTTTCTGACCATCTCACTCTCTCTCTGCCTGAGCAGGTAAAGGTGACCTGATCGGAGCAAACCTGTCCTTGGATAACCGGGTAATAAAAACCAATGCAGATGTGAAAGCCCTGACCTACTGTGACCTGCAGTGTATCAACCTGAAAGGACTCTATGAGGTGTTGGACCTCTATCCTGAGTACTCTCACCACTTCGTCCAGGACATCCAGCAGGACCTCACGTACAACCTGAGAGAGGGACACGAGGCACACGTGAGTCCATCCAAGTATTGGTGTATTGATTCCACATATAATTGGCTAACTTATAAAGCGAGGGAAATTAGTACAAACAGTTTGTAATCTTCGTGGTAGTTTCATTTTAAAGGAGAGAGTTACATCATTTACAGTTACATCATCAACAATAGCTCTCAGTCTGGAGCTTCTTAAAGCTTATCTCATGAGATTATTTTACATTGTGGAAAGCATATCCAAGCAAAATAAATGAGGAAAGTTACAAATTTAGCACGGGATCAAATCATGTTTTCCTTGGAAGGAGATTTAAACTGATTTTTAACTATACATCCCCCATGGACCGTTTTTTGATTGTGATGCCAAAAGAAGGAACTATGAAAAGAAAGAAAGATGTGAGAAGACATGCGTTAGGTGCTAATTTTGCTAAAGCAATAGCAATGAAATAATAAACTAAATAAGCAAAATAAATTTGGGGATCCCAAAGCCAAACACCAAATCAAATCTTTCATTTGTTTTAATTATCTCCATACACCCTTAATAGATCCTGATTTTTTAATATTTTTTAATTAACGATGCCTGGGTATTACCCACAGCAGTGCAAGAGAAGCAATTAATGTGCTCTCGCCAATTTCTCGGTGAAATGAATCACGATACTGTACTAATGTGTGAGAATGACTGATGAGTTTAGAGACGGCAAAGCAAGAAGGGTCTGGAAACTTTAAAATTACAGAGAGAGAGAGCTAGCTGAGCCGACTTGGAGAAGCTGAACTGCTGTAATTACAGTCAGGTGTTTTTGTCTCGCCTGCCCAAACGCCGCTGGCCCACTTACACGCGCACACACATCATTAACACACACACACCCGCACTCACTCGGACTGCATGCCGCAGGGCTCAATAGACTTTAAATGAAGACAGGAGATGGAGGGGTGTTTTGCGGCTGAAATGTTGAGATTGCTTTTTTTTTTTGGTCTTACTATCCTGCATTTACCACTACAGTACTACTATATCAAGGTCATTAGGGTATTTGTCATTATCATCTATTCTATTCTTATACTGGCTTTAGAAAATAATTTACTGTATAACCTTGTGAACTGACTCACCTGTAAATTAAAAGCAAGAAAAGAAAGATGGCAGCTTAATTGCTCTTATCTGCAGTTCATTTACTGTGTTTCCTCTTTGGCTTTCTTCCAGGTTAAGGCCAGACTGTCCACAACAGCTCTAGAGACGCAGGTACCCAAATTCTCACTCTCACAAGCAGAAGCTAAACAGCTTTTAGACAGGTGCCATTAATTTAAAAGACTTGTCCGATTAGTTCATGTTGTTTGTTAACAGCCATCACCGAATTTTTCATCAGCTCTCACTAAGAAATTTGATGCTTCTGCACTCTGAAAACTTTGTTGGGTGACTCAGCGGAAGGCTTCAGTCACCGATAATGGGCACAATCATTGTTTGAGACTTGATGAAGGACGAAATAGATCACTTCTGCACAAAATTAGTTGCAGTCATTAGACCATGGCGGCACCAGAATAGAAGGCGATAAGATGCTCTATATACTGTCAAGCTGTTCCAATATTTTACAGAAGAGTCTATCTCTCTCGATGAGACATTAATCTCACGCTGGTGGTATTTTTGTCAGAGGAAGATGGTTCAGTAGGCGACTGTGGTCTTTACTTCTGCTATTATCAGGCTGAGACCTCATCTTGTAGCTGAAGGCTCATTGCAGACCACTAATGATAGACGCAGCTCTCTGTGTTCAATGAGACAGGTGTCAGGTGTTGCATTTACTGTTCTGCAGGACACATCTGCAACCTAAACTGTTGATCTGACCTTTTATCCAACTGAGTGGGCAACTCATTGCACTTACAAGTCATTAGTACATTTTGTTTACTTAAAAAAAATAAAGAACCATTTTATTAACTTTGCAGAGGAAAAAGTGAAATGGCCATGATGAGCCACAGATGAGCCAAAGTGATTTTAGATTTTAATTTAATTTTGCTTTTTTTTCAGTCAGAGGTGAAGAAGAACGGGCGAGTGGTTCAGGGCTATCCACCTATCACAGAGGCACAGGAGGAACATGAGGAAGATGCGGAGCTGGAGGAGCTGGAGGAGCAAGAGGAGCAAGAGGCCGTGACCGTATCTTTGTTATCACAGCAGAAACGAGCAGTGAACCTCAGGGGGGCTGGTGAGAAGTCTCCAATGTGCGGACCCAGCCAGAAGAGCGTGGCACAAAACTCTAGCAGGTCTCGGAGGAAGATCCAGGAAATTACTCTCAACACTTTAGATCCTTCCAATCTCAGCCCCAGGTGAGTTTGTTCTCCACTGATTGGTCTTACTTCCTGTCTAGGCCTGTTTCCCTGTGAATCCAAGCTATGCCTATTTTTATATTTCTTTGGAAGAGTGCATATGCCGCAAACTAGAAATGACTCAAAAGTGTCATCAGTGACAAACAGTATGTGTATTTACTAAACCCTGTGACAGACTAATGGAAGTCTAATCCTCTTAATTTCTATTATGTGATCTATCAGTGAGGGTATACAGAAAAGGTTTCACACCCTGAAACGTGCAGTTTTTACAGAAACTGCAAAATGGAAGAAATATATCTCGGACTCCAACGACCTCAGTCAGCATATTAAATGTTACATTTATAATATACATGACAGCACAATCAGAAAACGACTAAATAAGTATGGCTTGTTTGGAAAGACAGCACAAAGAAAGCCTCTTCTTTCTAAAGAGAACATGGCAGCACAGGTTAGGTTTGCAGAGTTGCATCTGAGCAAACCACAAGGCTTCTGGAACAATGTCCTTTTGACAGATGAGACCAAAGTGAAGCTATTTGGCTATACAGCAACATGTTTGGTAAAATCCAAAAACAGCATATGAGCAGAATCACAGGTCATTTGGTTGTTTTGCAACCACATGACCTGGATGCCTTGCAGTCACTGAGCTGACCATGAACACCTTTGTAAACCAAAGTATTCTAGAGTCAAATATGAGGTTATTTGTCCAGCAGCTAAAGCTACAACAGACCCCTACGATCCTCTAAGATCATGTGGCAGGAACGTAAAGGAGCTGATCATACATGACACCTCTATGAACTGAAGCAACATTGTAAAGCAGAGTGGGACAAAATTCCTCCACAATGCTATGAGTTATTGATAAAGTCATACAGAAAACCTTCACTGCAAGTTACTGCTGCTAAAAGTGGTTCTGTAAGCTATTGAATCATGGGAGGCATTTCGTTTCTCACAGCACTGAATAGAGTCGTGTTAAAACTTTCTCTAATGACACACACATGAATGAATCATTATGGAAAGGAGGAACCAACTGCATTAATTAATTCCTGATGAGAGACCTCCATGCACTTTCACTCATGTACATGGAAAGCAGAAGTCAGGGAACAGCAGCAAGATCCCAGAACGAACAGAGCAGACATCAGAAGACGTGGTATTAGTTAAGTCAGACATTATATATAAAGAAAGACTGAGGTGAAGGTGGGTTGCAAAGTGGCTTGCATCTTCACAGCAACTGTGGACAGGCTGGAGAAGCTTAAGTAGGAATCACATGACTCATTTGCCAGTTGAATGTGTGGAAGTGAAGCAGATGAACGTGGGTTCATATCATACTCACATTCACCCTTTGTCCAACACACACTATTGTATGACATGTGTTGGACAAAGGGTTAAATAGAGGGTTTAAAATGTATTATAAGAGACATTTCTGTATTTTTAAAGATGTAACCCCATTTCCAGTCTTTATGCTCATCATGGTTTAGACTGGATCATTTTAATTTAGCCAACATAATAAACTGAATGGGATGAATATTTGTCAGTGACATAGAGTATAAATCATTCACAAATATGCTTCACATTGAATTAAATACTGTGTTGATGTTAAAACTATGAATTTCAAATATATGGAAAATTTCGGTTTGTTTTTAAACACATAATCTTATATTTCTGGCCTAAAATGTTTTAGGGAATAGCACCATAATGCAATAACCAAAATGTGTACATTGTGTAGTGTTATTGCACAATAATATAATAATATCTCTCTGCAGGATAGTGGATGGTACTGAAGACAGTCAGGGGACAGAGAGCTCCCTGGCCTTCTCCTTCTCTAACCAAGGCCATCCTGTCAGTGAACCAACCAGTGCCTCAGCACCAACCACAGGTATTCTCTTCATGTAGCGCAACTCACAGACATGAACCTATGTCATTTACTGTCCCAGATGCAAAAACACTTTGTAGACAGAGTGCTTAATGGCTGTATAATGGCTGTAGTGCAATCAACTGTGGGGTGTATATTGGTCCTTGATTGAAGGGAATTATACATTTCTTATTTGTTACAGATATGCTGCGCATAAGCACAGCCGAATTAGCAGCTAAAGCGGAGGAGACCAGAGGACAACTGCGACACCTCGATCAACAGGTGGGATCTTGCGTGCGTTTATAGGGACCTCGTCTCCTTTTGGATTACAAAAAGCAAGTTCACACAATATTAAATACGGAAGCGTAGAGCTGCCACCCAGGCAAAAGAAAAATACAAGTGTATCACGTTATAACGTGAAAGGTTTATTGTTCTAACAAGATACTTTTCCTGTTTGTACAATATACTATCATGTTTGTACAATATACTTTTCACGTTTGAACAACATAATATCACGTTATTACAATATACATAATTATCACGTTCGTACAATATAATATTTATATTGTACGAACGTGATCCTATATTGTACGAACGTGATAATTATGTATATTGTAATAACGTGATATTATGTTGTTCAAACGTGAAAAGTATATTGTACAAACATGATAGTATATTGTACAAACAGGAAAAGTATCTTGTTAGAACAATAAACCTTTCACGTTATAACGTGATACACTTGTATTTTTCTTTTGCCTGGGTGGCAGCTCTACGCTTCCGTAATTAAATGATTCGATTTTAAGTTAAAAAATTAGTTTATGGTAAGAGCAAGAATTAAGAGGAGTTTGTTATCTTAGATTAAGTTTAATGCTCTCATAGAAACATGACTGTGGTGAGACAGAGAGTGATAGAGATAGAGAGACAGGGCTCAAGTAAGCACAAACCATATGGCTGTATCAGCATGTCAGCCACAAGACAGATGAAAGGACTGAGGGAAGTAATGAAGCAAAAACGACAAACAAATAAGCATTTTAAACCCTATTAGTTCGTTTCGTTTACTTAATCTTTCTCTATTTGTATTTTTTCACATTAACATACAGTTGAAATGCTGAAGATTTTAGTCATATTTTTATTTTTAATTCTCGTGGTGCTCTGTCAAACTTAAAATGTCCACACATACACGCAAACAGACTGCCGTGCTGTTTCCTATGGTTTTGATTGGCGGGCGGCTAAATTGACATTAGACCCCTTGGCAGGTGAGGAGGAGTGTTTGCCTCCTCCTGTTAAGCCTTGGTGTGTATCATATGGGATGACTGAGGTAGAGAGAAAAGAGAAAGAGATAACCTGTAAAAAAAATAGACAAATAAATGAGATCCTCTGGACTTTTTTTTTTTTTTTTTTTGCTGTTGTTGCTAGTAGAAACATGATGTGTGTAAAGCATGAGTAATGAAAGAAATCTATAAAAGAGAGGAAAGACAATGGCACAGCCTTTTCACAGTTATGCACACTGGCTCTGTGCCTCCTCTGTCTCTGTGGGTGACCGGTGGTTAACAGGAAGGACCTCAGCATGGTCTTGTAGGCTGTTAATCCACACTTGGATCCATTCAAAGCGATCACCATAGGAGATGAAAAGGGCCGTTTGATTTGAACCCTATCAGCTCCCCATGCAAACGTACACTAGTCCAACAAAAGCACGACAAAGGAGACAAAAAAATCATTTATAGGCAAAAAGAAATTACATTTATTTTAAGCTATGCTAGCACTGGCTGATTTATTCAGCATTAGTGAGATACCCAATTTTGTCATTTTTAATCAAAATCAGAAGAGGTTCCTGTTGAGATGATAATCCAAGGGGGTAATTTTCACTTCTTGTTTCTGCCTTTATTCAAAGGAGTCACTACCACTGAATAACAAAGCTCGAACTTTATTTTTTCAAAATTCAGTAAGGCCATCTGAGCCAAAGGCTTACAAGGTTAACATCATTCAGACCTATACCACATTCTCACCATGTTAACTCCAGATTTTTCTTCATGCTGCTATAAGACATACTTCTTGCTCTTTGGCCTCTTACACTTGCCCTGCGACTTGGCGCCATGACAGGACCGTTTATTTATCCAGTGGGAGAAATTCAAATTCAAATGAGGCCTAGCATGGTGACCTCTGTACTACGCCAAGGAAATCATCATGTGCATAGGAGAGCAGGAGCAATGGGAGCATTACCTGAACAGCTTGAGTAATTAGATGCATAATTACTAAAAGAGGCTGCTAGAAAGACATGAAACAACACAATAGGCATGCCTGCTCATCAGTAGCGACCCACTTTTGAACACAATGAACAATAAGAAACAAAGAAAAAGTCAGGTACTTGAAACTAAGGCATGAATACAGCAGAAGTTTTAAGCAGATGATAGAATTAAATCAGTCTGTCATATAAGAGAAATTTAAATAATCCTGTCTTAAATTAAACTAAAATGAGTACATATCAATCATATGTATGTCATGCAATAAGCTAAACAGTAAGCAAAGGGAAGCACTGTGAATTTATTCACTGCATGATCTCCCAGGCGGCATAGAGAGCAATCAGGATTTTAGTATTCATGCAATTTCCTGCTGTTGTTTAATATGTTGGATTACTATATTTATGCACTGCAGCACTACAGCTCAACACTTTTAAAACACTCATGGATAAGTAAACATCAGCTTTGTTTGGTCTAACTATGCTCTTACTGACTTTGAGGGTACCTGTCGCTGCATCGCTGCTGTTTCTCTAACCCGTCTATCTCTGACGTGGGCGTACTAGAATCACGTTGACAGCGTGTCAGATTGGACTGGACCGCCACTCTTGGCTTTTCTATTTTTATCAGAGTCAGAGTTTAGACCCGGCCACATGTGAGAGGGAGAGATTGAAAAAGGGGGGATGTTTTTCTATGGTAAAAGCAAAAGTAGGATTTTGGTCAGGGTTTCGTGATGCTGATCAAAGTTTAACAACCTCAATGCTGTAAGACGCTAAAAATCCTGCCTAAAAACGACTGAGCCAGGTAATCACTTTGGACAACATTCGCCTAGGCGGCAACATAACAATGTGAGCTGAGAGAGGAAATGGAAGTTCCCAGCCTGATTAGGTCTGTCGTGATCACAATATACTTGAGTGCTCATCCTCATCACCTCTTGACATATTCATGCAGCGACCAGAGCAATTCCCACCTGGAGTTGTGTGTCCCGCTGGGGGCTGATGTGCATCCAGTTGCGCTGGCGTGCATGATTGGCCTGATGAATGGTCATGAGTGCTTTGACTGGCAGAAGCAGATGGCACATTGGCAGCACTTCATAGTCGTGCCTTCTGTGGACACGCCACGTGCAGAGAGCTACTAATCAGCAACCCCCCTCATCAGTGTAATGACCAATTATAGCAGCTTGAAGTTACATGCAAAACGGCAGGCACGAAATAGATATTTGACCTGGAAGGGCTGACCTGAAAAAAACAAATTCATAATCTGTGGCTTTTTGTTGATTAGCAGTGTCTCCTCACAAGTTTGTGTCATATATTCAGAAAAATCAATTTGATGGTAATGACTGGAATGTGAGAGTTATAGTCAAATTTGTTAAGCAAAATATAGCAAATGCAGTCTTGTAGATTGTAGCTATAAACCTCCAGAACTGCAAAATGAAGCCCACGTTCAAGTTCTAAAAACTGCAGTTCCTCCAGTGGCCACTTGAGGCTGGATCTGAATCAGTCCCCATAAACTGAAATGGCCAACCTTACTGGTTTGCAGTCTAGTAAAAGTTTTGGGGTTATGTGTCTAACCCTTCTTTCCTTCATTATAATTCTACATGGATTTGCTGAACTGGGCCTCCACATGGTTCTGGTGCTGTTTGTGCTTTTGGAGCATATTAATGGAATAATTTGGCTTGCTTTGTTGTATGTGAAGGTTCTCAGTGATCCAAGTCATCATAGTCTAAGGAGTTTAGAAAGAAAAGCATCTTTCCACGCTCCTTAGACTACGCCGTACACTTTGGGAGGAACACCTTTCAATTGCTGAGGGAGTATGAAAGTAATCAAGGAAATTAGCGGATTATAGGAACCATCTCCGCTTGGTTTATTGCGCCGCCTGTAGAGGAAGTTAGTTCTTCGGTTTTCCCTAAAATATCTTCATATTATAAAAAAAAAAGAAGTGCAATTTCAACAGAATGTCTCAGTCTTTCTTCGTGATATATGTGTAAAATTACAGAAAAGGTTCTGGTAGCTCAGCGCCCAGACAGACATAACATTTTTGTTGATTGATGAAAATGTTCTTTTTTCTATTTAAAATAGAATTTCTATAATAGACAGTGGAAAAATAGTAATTTTCATGTCATTATCTGTCACTTAACTACTTTGGTGGAGTGTGAATAGCTGCTCCAAAAACTTATGTCCTCCTTCATATTTTCCAAAGCTGACCCAGGCCTTAAATTTGACACTCATCCTCTAGACAATAAAGCCAGTATTGCTGTTAGATGGACAACATTAGTGGCATATTTTTTTTATAACACAGCCAAAAAGCATTGTCTAAAGTCAGCCGTAACAATTTTCAGCCATGTTCTGATTTCGTGGAGCAGAGAGTGTGATCTGTATTCAGCAGCCTGAGGAATTTTGGTACCCTGGTGGGAGGTGTGCAGTTTGTTTGGTATGCAGTACTTTTTCACAGCTCACTGTGGATCCTCGTTATTGCACTACTTTCCTGCAAAGTCTAACAAAACGATCCACTGACAAAAACAACTTAAATGGTTGTCTAATTGTAGTCGGCGCACTAACCGCTGGGACAAACAAACCAAGCCAACCTTTTTTTTCCCTTTTTTTTTTTTTTACATTTGAATGCCTTTAGTGTGAACCAGTAGCAGCAGTAGGACTGTTAAAAATGAACATACAGTGGGAAGGGTGGGATAAAGATGCACTTTATTGTGTACATTTTCTATAAATATGCATATGAATCTAGGACGGTAGCTGCAGATTCCAGTAAAAGCTACCACACAGGGACTTAAAATAAATTACAAGCTTGCTTCCGCAAAAACAAAAACAAAAAAAACATTGTAACCCATATGACACCAACACAATATTTTTTTTATTTTCAATACTTGTGGAGTGCTTTGGATGATGTATACCAGCCATAGTTACAGGCAGATTGTCTCTTGATTCTTGTTTGTTTCTGCAGGTGAGCACCCTTCGGAGAGAAGTGGCCGACCTGGGGCAGGTCATGAAGAGAATGGCTCAACTCATGGAGACCCTCATGACGTCAGTGCCACAACCTGCAGTAGTCTGCCCCACACATTACTCCCCAGCACGCCACACATACCTACACCATTCCCCCTCCCGTCAGACTTTCCCTTCACCATTCCCCTCTCAGACTGCCACAGTGTGGACAGAAACACCCATGTCGTTACCTTCCTCCCCCCTCATCATGTCCCAGCAGCATAGCACATTGTGCCACTCCCTCATACACAAAACCCAAGACCTCCTTTTGGGGGACATAGGTATTCCCAGCTCAACTCCATCTCCAACTGCCAGCTCATTGGCCCTTCAAGTGCAGCCATCCTCTGTGATCTCAGAGCCACACATGCCTTTGTCGCACCTCAGCTCTCCAGAGTTTCCCCACTGCAGAGGCAGGGCTTCTAGCTCCATTAGGCCAGGTGCACACAGTCCACCTCCGCAGGACGGAGGACATGAGGGTCTTATTCAGAGCTCTGGTGGTTCTCCTCAAACTGGACTCGGGGATGTCAACCACAACCCAACCAAGGATTTGTAGCAGACCTTAATCACAAATGTCTTGGAGTCTGCAGGACTTTCTCAAGAACACTTTTTGGGATATTTTCCTAAACTCAAGCTAAGACTGATAAACTGGGGTCCCCTCTACCACTGGAAAATGTTTACAGGGACACAACTCAGATGTTTTTCTTCTTTTTGTTTAAAGGCACGTGTTTCAAATCCCCATTGCATGAAAACAAGTACAGAAGGTTTAGATGTGTTAGCTTTAACTTATAGAAACTACGTGTTGTTAGAGGCTTGGGTCGGTTGTGGAGCTCTGGTCTTTCTGGTCCGTAGCGGCAACTATCAGCTTACCTCCAGTACCTTCCCCCACAGCAAGCCTGTGCCATAATGTAGGATGGAGGAGAAAAAGAAGATTTTTTTTTTTTTTTTTGCTTTTGACTGAAAATGGTTTCATGCTGGAGGAGGAGAAAGCACTGGGAGTGCTGGGTTTAGAACAAGCGGTGAGGGTGTGTTGTGGAGGGCAACCCTCTCTTTTAACCCCTTTTTCCTTGCTCATTCAACCAGTGTCAGATGCTCTGGGTTTCATGGAACAGTGACTGGTTGGACTTGGAGCACAGAACGGCGTGAGTAGAGAGATGGGAAGTATTGTGCTCTTCACCGCTGGCCCTCGGGAAAGTGTGGGAGGTGGGGGTGGAAGAAGACAGTTAAGGAGGTGGTGGTAGGGTATGGTGTGCCTCAGGCACCACAGCCCCTGCTGTTGTCTGTCACTAAGAGCACAGGGACTTTCTTTCTCCCTCTCCGTTTCCCCTTTCCAGTGTTTCTCTCCATACACCTCTCTCTCTTTCTCCTTCCTTCCTTTCTCTCTCTCTCTGCATGCCTATCCGAGCCTTTTGAGTAGTGCCTGTAGACAAACATTAACATGCTGCATGTCACCCTGTGGAAATCCATTTATTGCCATTTATCTATCTATTTAAAGGAAACACAGTTCAGTCTTTAATAGCTGAACCTGGCATTTTACTGATGCATATTTATTGGATGTGGGCTTAGTTAAAAAAAAATCTGATTAATTTAGCACAAGATAGTCGCCCATGTTGTGAAAAGGCCTGGAGCAAATATTACCGATGCTAAATTGGTTTATGATCCGCAATGTAGACTTTTTCTCCAGGGTCATCAATCCTGAGATCCACTTTCTCAACTGCTCAGAAAGAAGGCAATATCCTCACATAAAAGCACAATAAGGACATAAAGACGCTTTTATATTTCTATGAATGTATCGATACTAAAGCTGTATTTTTTTACCTCAGAAATTGCACGAGTGTGGGATGGCAGTAAATGATGCTACTGTATATAAAAAAGTTATGGCAGTGCTGTTTGCTGGTATCAGCTGATGCAATCCTAAACCAGGAAAAGGTCATAACTCTCATCCCGACAGATCTACTGTTCTCTTTTGGATTCATGTAGGTTTGACTCTGCTTCTCTGCAAATGGAATGTACTGTAATCAAACTTTTATCCCTAACATTTTGATATTTATTAGATAAAAAAAATGTTATGCTAATAAACAGCAATTATGACTGTTACCTACTATGTTTTTTGTTGTTTTTTTTTGTTTAGTAAAACATTCAAGAACTGAAAAGAGGTTATTCAAGGGCACAACATCCAAGGAGCTACAATTTCCTGTGCAAAAGTGTTGAGCCACTCCTCATTTCTATTTTCCTTACAAGGAGCCATACTTGTATCTTCAGGAATTTTGTTATCATAATTTGCTTACATTTTTCAAGTTGATTCTGTAAAAAATGATGAGGAAAAATAGTTTGACAGGAATGAAATAGTATTTTTGCACCAACAAGATGATTCACTAAGAACAAACTGTCCCGTTTGGCTCTTTTGCCATCAGAATTGTTGTCTAAAGGCAAAGAAAGATGCCCAACGGATTTACTTTACCAAATTGACCATCCCAGCCTTGCCGTAATGGTCCATTTGATTCACCTTTTATTGTTTATTTTATTTTCACTTACTGAATACGGGACAGACTTGACTGGGGGAAAGAAGGGGAGAAAGAAAGAGGGAAAGAGAAACAGCTGAGAAGAGGGACGGGGGAGAAGGGCAAAAGACAAAAACCAACAGAATGGGCAGAGAAAAAAAAATGCATATATCAATCACCTGGATCACCTGCTGAGAAAGAAAAAAGAAAGCAAGCAGAAGAGAACAAGAGTAATAGAATAAACAACATCACAATGATATATGGGAATATGACAGTAAATACTAAATATTAAACATTATTGTGCAGCACATAAGATCAACAGAACACAGTGTGCTTTGAGGTAGGAGCCAAAAAGGGTGTAGTTTGTGGGTGTGATCACCCGTGTGTACACCTGTGAGCATGGACGCGCTTGTTTTTTGTTTTTTTAAAAGGTTCCTTCATGTAATAATCTGCTAGAGGGTGTGGGGGGGCCACAGCCCCGTCCTCCAGGGCATGAAGCAGGTGTGGAGGAGATCAAAACTCCAGACATCCAGAGGCCCCCAGAACACAAGAGACCAAGGAAGACCAACAGAGGGGCAGCTGCGCCACTGTCCCGGAAAGAGCTGAGGAGAGTCCCAGATGAGGGCTCACTCAGCAGCCGCGGAGCAGAAGCCAGGGGGAGTTGCAGTGACGCGCCCGTGAGCTCCGCCGGCAGCCAGCTGCGCCTGAGTGACCGAGCCCCAGGCCGAGAGGCCGGGGGCACCCCACCTCCGAAGTGGCCCGAGCGAGCCCCAGGCTCCAGGCCCCGATAAGCGGCCGCCAAGGAGGGAGCCGGTGTGTACCTGGACGCCCATCCCCGGACACAAAGAACCACCAACGCACCGATGTCTGAGGGGGTCCGCCACTGGCAGGGGAAGTGGTGGTAGGGGGAGATAGGCCTCCAAACCTTGGAGGGCCTGAGATGTCCCCAGAGAGGTGGCGCCTGACACCCAACCTGACATATAGACACAGACATACAGGCACACACAGATACAAACATCCATTCCCACCCTCATGCTCTCATATGCACTTACTCCACACTCAACCAACGTGGAGACAGACATAAAGAGACGTTGTACACACGATCACACTCCCCAAGCGTACTCTACAAACCGGGTCTAGGTGCCCCCGCCCCTGGAGGGGGGAACTGCACCCAGACCCAGGTGGTGTTTCCCTTTTCCCTGCGGTGGGGGGAGGCAGACCGCCCCGACTCCGCAGCAGCAGGAAGGCTCCACACTCCAGACCGCAGTCGGACGGCCAACTCCTCCTCCTAGTCCTAGCCCCCCTGCTCCAGCAGGTCGCAGAGAATGGGGGTGAGAGAAGACTCCAAACCTCCCTCCACCCGCTCATTGTAGTGTTGATGCATGTGTGTTCTAAGGTGCATTTAAAACCCAGGAGGGCTTGGAGCTACCTGCCAGGGAGCAGCAGGTAAGCGCATGGTCCCTCCTGCTAGCCCTCAATGTCTACGTGTATTTAAAATTGAGAGGTGGGCAACGATGCCAGGGGTGGGGTGTATACCCTGATGGTACTTTGGACTCCGTGTATCGTGCCCACCCCCAAGATCCTATATGTATGTGTAATGAGAGTGTGAGTAATGTGAATGTCTAAGTTGTGGGATAAAATTGAGGCAGAGGCAGCCAGAAGGGGACAGAGGGGGGGGTAGCCTCCTCTGCACCCTGGTGACATACCCCTACTCCAAGGCCCTGCATGTGTGGGTGGTTGTGGTGGAGTGGGAAGAGGGAGGCAGCTGGAGATGGGGAGGGAAGGAAGGGAGGGGCAAGTGACCCCTCCCTGGGGCCAGCTCCCCCGCTGACCCCAGTAGGCACCCCCATACTCCGCGACCCGCCAGGGAAAGGGGGCCCAGGCCCATCCAGACCGGGGCCCAGTGCAGCAGCGCCGCCCGGCCCCACAGAGCCCGGGACAGTCCACCCAACCCCACCACAGAGAAAACTGCACCCACCCCACCATCCACTCATCTTCCAGACTACATAAGACAATAAACACCCAGGCTGAGATCTTCCTCCACCTCTCCTGTATCTCCCCCTCCTGCAGAGGGAGCTCCTGAGGAGAGGAAAGCTCCTGCAAGATGTGACAATCTCCCCCACCAGTTGAAGAGCCCCCCAGGTGGCTCGACGCACCGGCGGCACCCTGCTCCAGGGCTGGGCCCCCATGCACCCACCCGCCCACAACCCCGGCAACACACCAACCAGGACCCAAGCCCCCGAGGCCCGGTCCGGGTCCCAGCCCAGAGACGGAGCGCCCCCAGAACCTCACGCCCATACCAGGTCAGTAACCCACGTCCGTCAGCACAGACCCTCCCCTAGCCCCGCTGCACGCAGCCGCGAGGAAACAGTCACCTGAGAGCCAACAGAGCCCCTAACCGGACATGACCGCTACCCCGGGTTGAGCCCCCCAAGGAAGATGCCTCCGGGGAACCCCCCGACGCCCTAAGCCTGTCCCTACCCCCACACCAATCACAACAGTGAAGGCGGGACCAAACTATGACCCCCCACCCCCACTAGGTGATGGAGCTGATCAAAGGAGCCCAGAGCAATTGATCTGATGTGGTGGCAGAGGCTGTATCAAGACTAATGTAATCTAATAGATAATTTCTATATTGGTTAGAATTAAGATTATTTTTATTTTTCCAGTTCATGAGGACTGTTTTCTTGGCTATGCATAGGGCAGTGAAAACCATATGGGCTATATTCTTTTCTGAAGTGACATTATCTAAGCTGCCCAACAAACACACTAAGGGGGAAGTTGGAATGTTACATTTCAGACACTTCGATAAGTCTTCACATATCTCGCGCCAAAACTTCTGAACTGGTGGACAGAACCAAAGAGCGTGGATATAATTGTCCCTTGAATTGGTTTGGCAGTGTGAGCAGTTGTTGGTAGACGTAAAGCCCATCTTGAACATCCGATGACCTGTATAGTGCACTCTATGTAATATTTTGTATTGAATTAATTGAAGACTGGGATTTCTAATTAGATGAAAGGTTTTTAAGCAAACCTGAGACCAGAAGTTTAGGTCTAAGTTAACTGATAAATCCGCTTCCCATTTTGCAATAGGAAGTGATATTGATTCATCTGTTTTAGAAAGCATTCTGTATATTTTGGATAGTAATTTGGGGGGTTTAAGAGTAAGAAATTGAACCACACTTGGTGGTGTTTGTAGTTCAACTTGACCCAGTTTAAATTTCTTTTTTACTATGGATTTAATTTGTTGATATTCTAAAAATCTTTTCTTGTTGATCCCATATTGTGTAACTAGTCTGTCAAATGAAATGAATTCTGTTCCTTCTAGTATATGTTCTAAATATTTGATTCCTTTATCACTCCAATCTGAAAAGTTTATCATATTATTGTTTTGTAATATGTCAGGGTTGTTCCAGATAGGTGTACGTTTGCATGGGATTAATGAAGACGCCGTCAATTTTAGAAACTCCCACCATGCTGTCAGAGAAGCACTGATGTTGATGCTTTTAAAGCATTCATGTCGTTGGATGTTTGAGCTGATAAATGGTAGGTCTGAGATCTCTAGATTATTGCAGAGTGCTTGTTCTACATCTAGCCAAGGTTCATCTAAGAGGGTATGTTTTAGCCATCCTGAGATAAACTGAAGCCTGTTGGCTAAGAAGTAGTGCTGAAAGTTAGGCAGTTCTAGTCCTCCTTTATCCTTGGTCTTTTGTAGTGTTTTTAAGCTTATACGTGGGGGTTTATTTTTCCAAAGGAATTTGGACATACATGAATCTAGAGATCTGAACCAATCTTGTGGCGGTTTAGTTGGGATCATTGAGAATAAATAATTTATTTTTGGTAAGACCATCATTTTTATAGCGGCAACCCTTCCCATGAGTGATATGGGTAGACATTTCCATCTAGCCAGATCATCTTCTACCTTCTTTAAAAGTGGGATATGGTTTAATTTAATTAGATCTGCAAGCTTGGGAGAAACATTAATACCTAAATATTTTATATTTCCCAATTGCAGTGGTGTAGAAGAGGAATTATGGAAGGAGCAATTAATCGGTAGGACTGTAGATTTTGACCAGTTAATTGAGTAATCTGATATTCTTGCAAAAGAGTTTATCAATTCAATCACCCCAGAGATATTGGTTTGTGAATTTTGGAGAAAGAGTAACACATCATCCGCATAAAGGCTGATTTTATGTTCCACGTTCTTGCATTTTATGCCCTTAATTACTGAATTCTGTCTAATTGCTGCTGCTAGTGGTTCAATAAAAATTGCAAATAGTGAAGGGGAGAGTGGGCATCCCTGCCTGGTGCCCCTCAAGAGACAGAAGCTGGAGGATGTCTGGTCATTTGTTCTAACACAAGCTGTTGGGGAATTATATAATATTTTTAACCAGTTTATGAAAGAGGATCCAAAACCAAATTTGTGTAAAGTTGCAAATAGAAATTTCCAGTTAACTCTGTCAAATGCTTTTTCTGCGTCTAAAGAGAATATTGTAGTTTCTAGGTTTTTACTGTATGAGTAGTCTATCAAATTAAGTAATCTATGTGTATTTGTTGATGAGTGCCTACCTTTTATGAAACCAGTTTGGTCAGGATGAATTAAGAGGGGGGTTATTTTCTCCAGTCTCTTTGAGAGAGCTTTGCAGATTATTTTAAGGTCTACATTTATAAGGGATATTGGACGATAGCTTGAGGGATATACAGGGTCTTTGCCTGGTTTTAGCAGGAGATTAATGTTTGCAGAATTCATATTTGATGGAAGTCTGCCCTTTTCTTTAATTTCCAACAACGTTCTGTAGAAAACTGGTGCTAGAATCGACCAGAATTCTTTGTAGAATTCTGCAGGAAAGCCATCTGGACCTGGATCCTTATTATTGTGCATACTTATCAGGGCTTCCTGGAGTTCACCTGGTGTCAGTGGTGAATCCAGTGCCATTGCTTGAGTGTCCAATAATTTTGGAAGAGTTATGTTGTCCAAAAACTGATCAATTTCTTTTTTAGATGGGTTTATTTGTGGTGAATACAACGTTTTATAGAAATCCCTGAAAATGTTGTTTATTTGTATCGGTTCATATAATGTGTTCCCAGATGAATCTTGAACAGCACATATAGTTGTTTTTTCTTTATTTATTTTTAGCTGGTTTGCTAGAAATTGACCGGATTTATTACCATGTTCATAATTTTGTAGGCGTAGTCTTTGTACTAAGAATTTAGTTTTTTTATCAATTATCTCATTTAATTCTCGTTTTGTTTTTCGTATTTTGTTCAATGTTTCCTGATCTTGGTGGGACGCGTAGGCTTCTTCTAGTGATTTGATGTTTTTTTCTAATTCCTGAATATTTTTGTTTTCTTTTTTCTTTTTATGTGATGAGAAAGAAATTATTTTACCTCTCATCACAGCTTTCCCTGCTTCCCATAGAACAGAAGCTGATGTTTCGGGAGTGTCATTATAGTCCAAATATGAAGTCCACTCTTTTTTAAAATATTTAATAAAGTCTTCATCTTTAAGTAGTGATATATTAAATCTCCAGTTTTTTCTTGGCGTATTATTATTCTTGTGCATTAGTGTTAAAGATACAGGACCATGATCGCTGACAGCTATAGGGTGAATCTCAGTGTCTGAAATGTCGTTCAGCAGTGAGCTGCTGACCAAAAAATAATCCAGACGAGAGTAGGAGTGATGGACATGTGAGAAAAAAGTATATTCCTTACTGGTGGGGTGAAGGGAGCGCCATGCATCGCAAAGACCAAAGTCGCTCATATACTGTTTGATTATATTTGTGGACTGCCAATTACGCTGAGTTCCCGCTGTATTGAGCCTATCCATGTCTTCATTTAGTCCAAGGTTGAGGTCACCTCCAAGAACAAGTGTGCCATCTAAGTGTTCAGAGAGCGCACTGAAAAAACCGTGAAAGAATGAGGGATCATCAACATTTGGACCATATACACTTGCAATACATAGCTTTTTATCACGTATAGATAGTTTAATGATTAAGAATCTACCCTCTGGATCTATAACTGTATCGAGTACTGTGAAATTAATATTTTTATGTATTAAAATTGCTGCTCCCCTTTGTCTAGAATTATAACAAGCTGAGAACACATTGGGAAACTCAGGTGTTTTAAGTTCATTCGGACCTCTAAGAGGTCTGTGGGTCTCTTGTAATAGGACAACATCCGCCTGTAGTTTTTTGAGTTGGTTAAATATTTTTAACCTCTTTTCTCTGGAGCCAGCTCCATTTATATTCCATGTAATGAACCTCAGTGTACCCATAGATGTTTGGTATTAGTGAAAGCATCATCATCGTATGCAGCATTTGGATAAATGGATGACAAAAGAAAAAGTGCCAGAAATAGGGCATTAGGACATGAGGAAAGCATCTCTCAGTGGAAAAATGGCTGTGAAGAAGTCATTCATAAGGAAGAAAAACAGGGAGAAATGCTACTAACCTGAACTGAAAATCAGTGGCAACAGGTCTTATGGCCTGATGAATCCATATTTGAAATTTCTGGTTCAAATTGTCACTAGTATGTATCTAGAAGGTCAGTGAGTGTCTACAGCCATCTGTAAAACACAGTGGAAGCTCTTTCATGCATTTCAGCTTGTCAAAACTGACTGATAGATTTTATTTTTATTTTTTTATCCACCATGCAAAACCATCTGGAAAGCATATGATTGCCAGCAGCTTATTTTCTTGAGCATGATAATGATCCCAAAACGCTGCCAATGGAGCAAAAGTATGCCTGGATAGAAAAATGCACCGACTGGCGTCCTCAGAGCCCGACCTCAACATTACTGAAGGAGTGTGGGATCATCTCGACAGCGAATGCTACAAAGGGGTACTAAGATAGTTCAGACTGTGTTGAAAATGTACCAAATATTGACATGAACAACACATGACAGTACTGAAATGTTGGTGCTTAGCCTTGTCCAAGTACAACTGTGATGATGTGAATCATCACAGGGGGATTGTTACATCCATCTGCAGTAATTTGTATCTGACGGCATGACTTTGTTCTGGGGCCTTCTCGTCCTTCTAAGTGCATAAAGGAGAGAGGAAAGGACAGCAGCAAAATCCCAGTACAGTACTGAGCAGTCATCAGTATCAAAATGATCCATATCAAGTCAGATATAGCACAAAGTGGAGAAGGTGGGATTGCAAAGTAGCTTGCAGACTATTTAAATGAATCGGATGTGTGGAAGGAGATCAGCTGATCTGCCATGAGTGCCTGAGCTTAGCTCCTTAGCGCCAATAAACACAGAAGTGTGCAGGTTTATTGAACTTAAACAACCCAGAGGATAATAATAAATACCAACTTTCATTGCATTTTATCAAAAAGCTGTTGAAGCATTTTGTTGTCAAATGTCAACCTCATGGCAGGACAAAGAAGTTCACAGAATCTCCAAAATGAATAGGATTCATTCCCTAAGGAACGTGAATGAAACAAAAAAAAATGTAAGAACAACAACAAAAAAACAACAACAACAAGGTTGCATCAAAATTACTAAAATATGTTTTGTTGTACGGCACACAATGAAAAATATTAGGACTTTGTGAATCATTTGACACCTTTTTATGATCATGAATCTGATCTGAGATAATCTTATTATTTTGAGCTTTATTTGATCTGCAGCTAATATGTTTTGTTCCTGGACTTGAAGACAGAATTTCTGTTATGCAACATGAGGTACTTTGATTTGTTTATAATACTAATGTACCTTTTCTTTGTGTACTCATGTGTTCGCCCTTTGTTAGCTGTGTAACGCTTCATCTGAAGTGAAACCACCGGGTCCCACCAGTGACGTAGGCTGGGGGTGAAACCTGAGCAAGTATGCGTGCCGGGGATCACGCTGACACACCTGTTCAAAGATCCAGCTGCTCTTACCTGGTGAGGTGCCGCTCCAGTGTGTTTGCTTGGTTTTGTATATCTTTAAAAAAGTGTTTTTTCCGGGGAATACTGGATCTATCTGAATCAGAAACACGCTCAGTGGAGATGATGGAGACACCAGAGCCATCATGTCAAGATGTGTGTTGATGGGTGAAGCATTTTTAGAATCAAAACAAAGATGTTGGGTCAAAACGCTCCCCTCCCCACCAGAAAGTGTCATGTTTTTCCCGTACCAGACAAGCCGGTAAGCGGTGGTGTGTTTGCACTGTGAACGGTTACTTGTGTACTTAGCAGCACCTCCGGCACATCTGTGGGAATGCTATCATTTAGCCCAGGGTCTTGGAGACCCATCCATATTTAATGGTGTGCAGACAATCCTCTGACTATTTATGCATCGTTTTATCCACCTGGTAGGAAAACTCATCTTTTATTCACCGCTTTTCCACTTTATCTGTCATTAGCAAACTGAGGCCCATCTGGCTTCCTGCTTTGCATCCTTCCTTTCATCTTTCTTCTTTTCACTTACAATTTTCAATGAAAGTTGGGTTTTATTTAGAGGGATGGACGGAATAGGAAATGGCTCTAAAGAAATGCTTTAAAAAAGGAGTTAAAAGAGGTTCTACGTGCACTGATTTAATGCATGGTTCTTCATTTTTAAACTTACTATACAATGAACTTTGTGTTTAATATCCTTTCTATTGCTGTGTGTCTGTATATGTGCATGTGTGTGCGAGTGTGTGTTTTCTATCCACTCGATTCACATTGTTTGATGATGGCCCTGACCCAAATACAGCAACTATTCATCCCTGTCCACCCTTTTCATCGGAAACACACACAGAAATACAGCGTGGGTGTGCGCACACACATTCACTCTTCCATTCAAATGAGCACTTTATCCCAGTTAAAAGAGCCACTTCACTTGTCCCTCACCCCAGATTTCAGCACTCAAACACCCCATCACTGTGCGGGAGGTGAGAACTAATGAAAAACAGGTAACAGGGGGAAAAACAGTTAATTTCTCCCCTTTCGTCTCAGCAGTCATAATGGAGATATATATAAATCTGCCAGATGGTTATGGTTTGGTCTTTTCATTCAAGCCTTACAGAGCTTTATCTGAAAGGGAAAAAAAAAAAAAAGCTAGACTGCCAAATGAAGAACACATTATGTTTGTATCTCATTGTCGTGTGTCATTCTTTGACTTGTATGTGTGTGTGTTTGTGTGTGGTGCTGCCTTTTTGTTGCTTGGACCTCTATGAGAGCACACAAACACATGTAAATAGAGCGGCTCTCTGTACAAGAGCTTTACATTTATCTGTTCCACTCTGAGATGGTGGCTGCTGTTGCACAACCAAATACTTATATTTGGATTTGGATAAAGCGGGGAGGGGCGGTTTCATCTTTGTGTTTGATAAATGAGTCTGAGCTTCTCCTCTGGGTGCTACGGTATAAGTGGTGGTAGGGGTAGCAGCGGAACAATGAGCATGTGAGATGTAGAGATTAATGGTTGCTTCTTCTTTTAGGGATGTAGGTCTGGCTGGGCCCATCAGCGGAGGAGAGGAGATGGCTGCTAAATTACCTCTTTTGCCGCTCACCTGTCGAGCAGTAGTCTGGCATTTTTAAATGCAAGATAGAAGGATCATCAGCATGAAGAGCTCTTAGTAAATTGTGGTCTTCCCTTGTGTGGTGAAAGGGTCCCTGTTGAAAAGTCTGGTCAAAAATGTTTAGACATTTAAGTGAGAAGGAAGAAAGCTTTAGTCTGTCGGTAAATGTAATGCCGAGGAGCATTTTATTCTTTGAAGCACTTTAAAACTGTCAGACAGCCATATATGGAGTGCCTTTAGATTCTTTTGTGTGGTTGTGTGTTTTGTTAAGGATAACTAGCCAAAATTAACATTTAAAAAAAAAAAAGATACCTGCAGTTTTTCTCTTTTAGCCATCCAAGCTGAGACTATTTCATAGCCTGCGATGCCAGCTGAAACATTAAACTGATAGGATAAATAATAAGGCTCTTGTCTCAGCATGGGTTTCTTAGCTCTGAGCCCTAATTAGTTTTCTGGCCATTTTTTTGTCACCTTAAAGTAACTATACCTATTATTAGGTGTTTTTCAGGGCTGGTATTTGAAGTAGTCTATCTATCTATCTATCTATCTATCTATCTATCTATCTATCTATCTATCTATCTATCTATCTTCACAAACATTCACACCTACAGGCAATTTAACATCACCAGTTAACCTAACCCCACTAACTGCATTTTTCAGGACTGTGGTAGGAGGAAGAAATGATCCATACATACACAGGGGAGCATGCAAACTCGATACAGAAAGGCCAGGTGGAGGATTTGAACCCATCACCTTCTTGAGGCAACAGTGCTAACATATATAGCACAATTGGTGGTTAGATTGTATGTATAGATAGATAGACAGATCAATAATTTGTCTACTGTGGCACTGAATCAGATTTTAAAGCAGATTTTCTGTTGTTCAGGAGCCTGAATTATCACTTTTCTCAAAATCCCCCTGTGTATTCACAACCATTTATCACACATTTTTTCTTTCTTTATTTGGAGTAACGTTTTGCTCGGATGACAGCTCTGGGCTTTAATATGACTAATACACTATTTTTTTTACTAGAAAAACTGTGTATTAAATGACAATGTGAAAACAATGTGAAAGCTGTTTCTTGCAGCACTCAGCTGAGGTCTTCTCTCAGGAGTACAGACCAGAGGCAGAACTAAAAGAGAATGAATTTTTGACCTGTATTCACCAGATGACCAAAAACGCATCTTCAGATGAGCTAAAATTGAGTGCAGTGCTAGTTCTGTGTACCTCAGCCACAGTCAGCAGATTAGCTGATGCAACTGGGATACTCTCATATAGGGCATGCTATTTTCAGCTGTTTTAGTCTGCCTATGGTTAGAAAACACTGCAAGCCACTTTGCAACAAACCTCCACCTTTTACACATCTTTTGTCACTAATGCCCGCTCTCTTCCATCATTCCAGCTTTGCAAGTATGCACATGGAGGGGAGGTTCCATAACAGTTGTCTGTGTGGAAAACTGGACTTGTAGGGCAAATGAGGAAGACTGCAACAATTTGTTTTCTTCTCATTAGGGTCATTTTTGAGTGTTTTGAGAACCAGCAGTTTCCAGGATTTAGAATGGTACAATTATATAGGTATTGCTGTGAAACTGAATCTACAGGGTGTGAGTAAAAAGTGTTTGCATCTCACGCGAACTTTCTAAATGATACATTCAAAAGCTGTTTTTGTCTTTGACCTTAATTGGTGTCACAAGCCCAGTTTTTGTCACATTTTAATGCACTTAATCTTCGCTTTGTGTCAGCCCCGCTCCTGAGGCCCATGCACATCAACCTAATTGTGCTTTATGAATCACTGGAAACAACAGTGTCTCTGTAAAAAAAGACCCAAGGCTCTTTGAGGGTTGCACAGTACAGTAGAGCCACCCTGGTCCTGGGTGAAATAGCCCCATAGATCTTCATAAAGACACCACAGCTTCCTCCATCGCAGCAGCTGAGATCCATCTGAGTCACGCAGGTTCGCTGCAGTGTGTGTGTGTGTGTGTGTGTGTGTGTGTGTGTGTGTGTGTGTGTGTGTGTGTGTGTTTAAAAAAAACATAGCAGAAACAAAGAGACTGGTGAGATTGTGACATGCCCAGCAGCAATCAGCGTTTGATGTGGGAGTCTACTGTATTCATCACACTCACCTCAGCGTGGAGAAGAGATGGAAGACGCTGTGTAAGGAAGACAGAGGGGAGGGAAAAGGTCACATACAGCATCAGACGAGGATAAGAAGAGTCCTCCGGAGAAGGAGAATTTCAATCTTACTGTCTAAATCAGCACAAACAACTTATAATGGTACTAATACAACAATATAATGCCAGGATTTTTTTTTTCACATGTCTTACGCTGCAGTGGAAATGGAATTTAGAGCTATGATGAACCATCAGGCTTGTCCAGTAATAAAGTCAACACCGGGATCACCCAGTCCCCCACCAGCACAAGTCCTACATGTGTGGCAGTCTGTGGTTACTGTGTGGGCTTCTCTTATGGAAGGTCTAAGTACCCTTAAACCAGAGATTTTTGAATGAATCTGAATGATCTATTGGAAATTTATTTTCCCAACTCTTTGAAATCAAACACTTTCTAACTGAAAGAAGACTGTTATTAGGGACACTTCTCATAGACCTCACAGTAACCCTGTGAGGTCTATGAGAAGTGTCGCCCCGTGGCTCAGGGGATTGGGAAGCGTATCTGTAACCGGAAGGTTGCCGGTTCGATCCCCGGGCTCTCTGTCCTGGTCGTTGTGTCCTTGGGTAGGACACTTTACCCTACTTGCCTACTGGTGTTGGCCAGAGGGGCCGATGGCGCGATATGGCAGCCTTGCTTCTATCAGTCTGCCCCAGGGCAGCTGTGGTTACAACTGTAGCTTGCCTCCACCAGTGTGTGAATGTGAGAGTGAATGAATAGTGGCATTGTAAAGCGCTTTGGGTGCCTTGAAAAGCGCTATATAAATCCAATCCATTATTATTATTATTATCATGTGGAAAGGTAATTAGACCAGTAAAGATCTTCTCCTTACTGATTACATCACTACAAAGCCATAAGGAAAACTAGCTTTTTCAGTCATTTATTAACAAAAAAAGGAGACACACACTAAGAGCAAGCAGAAAAAGTAAGCTTGGCATCAGGGTGTAGTTAATGGAAGCAAAACATTGGCTTGAATGGTGGAGGGGTTTTCTTGCATGTAATTCACTTTTAATACTGTGTCCCTTAAAGCTGTCTTTGGTGTGCACCAAGCATGTTTACCATGACTCTGTCATTGTCTTTCCATTCAATGGCAAACCGAAGCTTTGCTCTAATGTTGTGTTTGGACAGCAAAGGTTTTGTACCTGGTGCTGCTCTCATGTAGGTCAAATGCTTTCTGATTGTGAATGCATGCAGTTTCTGTGTCTGTGGAGAGGTCATCACAAGAGTTAGCTAGTAAATTAGACTTTATCAAGTAACTGAAGTGAAATTCAAAGTACCAAGTATCTGTACTCTCTATCAAAAAAGAAGTGGGTACTGATACTTGTGTGGTTGTTCCCTGGGAGAACACCCTGGACAGGTCACCAATCTATCACACAGAGACAGACAGCCATTCATGTTCAAATTCAAACCAATTTAAGCATGAATTTTCAAATCAGTGTGAAGGCAATTCATCACCATTTAACCTGACCCCATGCTTGTCTTTGAGAGAGATCCTGGAGGAACCCATGAAGAATCCACACAGAAAAGACCAGACTGGACTCGAACCCAGGACCTTCTTGCTGCGACGGGACTGTGCTAACCACTGCTTCACAAAAACAAAACAATTAAATAATAACATTTAAAAAAATATTATTGGATAGATCAATAGACGGATAATGATGATTTTAAAATATAAAAAATATATAGATGTATGCTAAAGTGTAAGCACAACAGCTATAGAAAGCACATATATTATTGGGGTTTTTTTTGTATTTTTCAATGGGAATCGATGTAAATACAGCCATGCAATTTCGACCATTTAGAATCAACAGCAGCTGTTTACTTCTGATAGAGAAGCAAACAGCTTCCATACGATAGCCCTAGCCCATCTCTGAAAACCCACTGCAACAGAAATATGTTGCACTTCCTTTGCAACAGCTCAGTAGGTGCATAACTAAGAAAGACATACTAAGAGGTTACCATATGATTTTATTTATTTTTTATTCAGAAGGTGCTGTGAAGTTCACTGGGCTAAGTGGAGCATGGGTTAAGAAGAGCATTATTTTGAGGCTGAGTATTGGGGGTTATTAGAACTCATTGCCTTGAGGCCAAGATAGAGACACTGAGAACCAGTTTAGAGTCCATCCTATTCTTAAGCTCCATGGCCTAAAGAAAATCTGGTTTATTAGACTGTGAGTTAATACCTAGAAACAAAACCAAATTTTCCTGTTGTCGAGCAAATCCACTTCTCTCAGACGGATGGACGTCACTGTCACATCCGTTAGGTTAGCCCTAATGACAGAAATGCATATAAGAACATGTTATATATATTATAATAAATGACTAGAATGGAGGGAGGGGTGCTATTTGTGTTTAACAATACCAAAATAAGGAGTTTGGCTTTTAGAAATGATTCTGAAGGCTGATGGCTCCCTCTGCTGTTGATATATAATATCCAGGCACTCTCCATGCTGCACACACTCTTTCAGCAGTTTGGACACTTCAACAAGATGCAGCCATTTTAATGTTATCATAACACCTCTGTTCTTCCTGATATGAGAAAATAAACTCTTTGTAGTTTTTGCTTAGATGTGGTGTACGTGAAGGCCAGCATAATGGCAAAACTGTCCTGAATTCAGAGCTGTGGTGGTGTTTTGTCTGCCGGTTAAATATTTTAGAAATGTACACAAACAGATCACAAATTCACGGAACCATTTACTGACACAAAAATAATTTAATATACAGTTTTTATAATAATATATATGATGAAATATTCATAAAGACAACAGGTACTGAAACTGACATTATCATTAGTTAATACAGTTAATACAGGTAATGATAATTGCAATCCTTAAAACAGGAGCAAAAAGTTGCAAAATACATGTGTGTGTGTGTGTGTGTGTGTGTGTGTGTGTGTGTGTGTGTGTGTGTGTGTGTGTGTGTGTGTGTGTGTGTGTGTGTGTGTAATATAAATATATGTATGACACTACAAATATGTGATATGATGACAGATTTGCCTGGGATTTATATCTTGCTAAAGCTAGTCCCTCTATCAGGCACCTTTGGGAGCCACTAGTTGTTCAAAGTGCCACTGTTGTCTGGGGTGGTGGGTGCACTGGCGCAGGAAAAGACCTCCTGTGCTGCGCTTGTTGTCGCCTTCCTCTTTTACAGCCTCCAGACATAACTGAGACAGTTGGTGAACGAGCTGGCCGCTCAGCTGTGGAAAAGTGGAAAACATATGCAGAGAGTCAGCTAAATGCCCCGGGTAGTCATAAAAACTGCCTGTCGCTCAATTCTTCGTCTTGCCTTTATGAACTTCCACTGGAGTCTGCCGGGGGTCAATCGGTGGCTGGCGCAAGGAGAGAGGACCGCCCTCTCTCCCTCAGTATCCAAGCACAAAGTTCCCGTGGGACCCCATCGCACTTCACCCTCAGAGTTTAGATCACAGTGCTACAACAGCAAGAGATCAGCTTCACTGATGTCTCACTTATCTGTTGTTATCATCAAGTAATCTGTAATCATGGTTACCTGGCTACCTGTCCCAGTGCACGGTGCCACATCCATGGCCCCACCCTGCAGTCCCCGACCTTGGGGATAGTCTACACATCTGCCAGTACCAACACTGTACAGCTGCAAGCAGATACAGACATGATGCCTCACAGTCCATCCATACACAACTTGTTCATATATTCGTGTGCATGTATGAGCATGTGAGAGCTTGTGATACCTCTCCTGACAGTGCAGTTCTGTCCTGGGGGATATAAAGCTGTGGGTAGACTGTAGTTAGGAACCAGTGAAAGTTCCTACAGCCCAGACTCCTCTTCAGCCGCAGACGCTCCGTGATGTTCGGGTTTTCAGACTGGACAAAGAAAGAAAGTTTCATTTTTTTGTATGTGGTGCACACTCACCAGACAATCTCTTGACCAGATGTGTTGACTCACACACGCACACACACATACACACAAACACCTGTCTGATGAAATGAGCAAGCGTGTCCCTTCTGTAGTAGATTTTCTTGTACGTGTCCATCCAGGTTTCAGCAATCCGGATCTTGTTCCTCTGAAGCAAGTCCTGATCTGGGAAGCGATACGGCAGGTGGCGGCGAGTGAGGTGGCCCACGCGGGAGCAAGGTACCACCTCCATGGAGCCGCCGCATGACCACACCTATAAGAATGTAGTTGTATTTCAGTAATAAAGAATATAATTGTTTTCTGTGTTTCTTTTTTTTTTTAATTCCCCGTTTGTTAGTCATATTGTTTCATATTTTAATGGTCATCCCAGGCAGACAAGTTGATTTATAACATTTTTGCTCTCACACTGGTACATTCATCAGTGGGCCAGGACATTCCCAGACCACTATCCAAGCTGAAATTTCCATTTGCAAAAGGCATCATCTCATAGCACAGCAATCCTAAAGCACTAACAGAAGGCAACCGAATCACTCAGGCAAAGTATTGCTAAAATACCTTACATGGCTTAAAATAAAAAGCAAATGCAGTCTGTCATCTCTCTGTCTGGTGTGTGTGCACTGGAGGATTTAGCAGGAAAGTTGACATCAAATGAGTTTTCCTTTACCCGGATTGACAGCTCAATTTGCTCTGCACCCCATAGCACCATCCCAGGGTCATAGGCTCCCACGCTCTGGAAGAAATGTCGGTCGATAGCCACAACTCCACCTCCTAACGCTGGGCTCCTGTCACAATCAGAACCAGCATCATTTTTTTTTAAAAAGAACTGCATGGATGTGTTGGTATCTCTGGAGTAGAGTGACATAATGAACTTCAGGATGTTAAAGTCTGGGTTTGCAACACAAGGACAAACAGCTCCACATGTATGGTCCTTAGTTTTTATACTTCTGTATTCTAATTGGTCATATTTTCGAGACTTTTCAAAGGCAAAGGTCAGTTATGCACTTACACATACCGTGTAAAATTACATCTGATCCGTCTTTCTTAATATGGTTCATTTAGCATTGTTATCATGCAAATAAGAACTCATTAAATCTAACTTGCACCCCTTAACAGCTGCACACTTACTGCAGAGGTTGGACAGCCATCTCTGGGTCTTTATCTTGCAACTCTGGATTTGATTCCCAAAAGAAGTCAAGTCTCCAGTCGAACACCCCCCTAATTGGCCACTGGGTGGCATTGTACCGAAAGGACTGCCAGTCTATCACATCCATGATGGGGGACACCACTCTGGTCCTAAGAAGACACCACATTCTGGATCTCAGCAGCTCTTTTTATTTGCATTTATTAAGTGTGGTGAATTAGACTACTTTGGATGTAAAGCATGCCACTACTAGTCAAGTTATAGCTAATAACTCCTTGACTACGTTTACATTTACTAATCTGTGCACAACTAGGTAAAATAGACACTGCGTTTTCATTTCTGTATGCATGTGTTTGTAATTGCAAACGCCGGCTGTGTCACAGGAAGTTCAGAAACATGTACTGTCCTTTGTCGAGGAATGTTTTGGCTCCCCATGTGTGCTGTTTGAAATATCCATGCCAAATGATCATGTGTGGCGTGATGCTTTAAGGAAATGAAAAGATCAAAAAGGGAATTGAGAAAAAATGGGAGAGGGGTCAAACATGTGGCCGAGAGAGCCGAATGGTTGCAGATTCCAAGCCCGAGCTCTCAGCTTAATTACCTAGTCTAATTGGAGCCACGCTGCAGGCAGCCTGAGACATAAGACGAGAGCCAAATCATGGGAGCTCAGTGCTCGATACACACACATACACCTCATGCATCGCCCTGCTTTGCTAATGAGTAAGGGCGAATGATAAGTCTGAACCCTTCATCTCCTCACAAGTGTTTCTGTCCAAAGGCTGAACTCATTAGAGAAAGTTAAAAAAAAATCTGGCACAGTAACTGTTTATATTTTGACATGTCACCCATTTAAGAACTTGCATTTGGAATCCTGTTAGTATGCAGCATACTAACAGGAGCTTTCTCGCCGTAAAATATGAAAATAGATTTTTAATTGGAATAATTTTAAAAAAGTACCTGTCCTGGGCAATTCTCTCCAACAGCGGTTCCAGCCAGCCCTTTTGGCATTCACAGTGGGAGTCCATGAACACCAGCACCTCCCCAACAGCCCTGGTAGCACCTAATGTCCGGCAACCTCCAACCCCGAGGCGTTTGGTGCTGCGAATCAAACGCACTCCATCCAGATGAGACACGTACTCACTCAGCCCAGTCTTCAGGTGACCTAGGAGGAGCATAGAGAAAAGGCGGAACAAGCTGTCAGCACACTGAATTAATGGATGGATGGATGGATGGATGGATGGATGGATGGATGGATGGATGGATGGATGGATAATTTCACCCTGTTGACTTAGGTCGTCCACCAGCAGGACCTCCTGCAGATACTGTTTAGGTGCAGTGTCGAGGACACTGTGTACTGTGCGTAGGAGAGTGGACCAAGCCTCGTCATTAAAACAGATAACAACACTGGCCGATGGCAGAGACTCGATGTGTTGCTCCCCCAAACACCTGTTGATGGGAGGGGGACAAATTGTGAAAGCAGTAACAACTACACTAACTTTTAGCACTTGTTGAACTCCAGTATGGGGTAACTTTTGGTTTATATTTTCAATCGTGCGCTTTGTTCACTCACTCTGGATGGCGCGCCTCTGGCAGCCTGCGATGCAGAGAAATCCTTTCGCTCACTACCTCATTGAAACCGTACTGCTGCAAAGCCCTGAGCTCCATATCCCTCTCCAAACCCTCCAGATGAAGGCGCACTGCTTTCCCCATTTCACCGTGCGTAGGTGGCCCGCGTACGGTGGTATCTTTACTTGCTCCGGGAAGGAGCATCTTGTAACTCCGCTTTTTCTGTGGCGAGCTCTTGGTGCCATGTATGGATGGGACGAATAACAGCTGGTCTTCTTGCAGAGATTTCAGAGGAGTCAAATCGGCGCCTAGCTCCAAAGCAGGGTCATGGGAGTCCACGATGACCTCTAGATCCGGAGGACTGGCGATCCGCTGGAGGGGCTGGCGGGGAGGGCCGGGTTTGTGAAGATTGCGGTCGCTGTCCCGATTAAAGAGATCTGAGAGCGCCAGCGCAACCAGAGCGAATCCGATGAGCAGCAGCCAGAGGCAGAGCATCTTCCTCCGGATGGCGCTCCTCCGCCTCATGCTGAGCAACGGCGCAGGAGGCGTGAGACTGTGCTCAGAAGGCGGCCCGGTGCTGTTTTGAATTGCAGATGTGTTTGTTTTGCTTCATCTTGACGAGCACTGCATTTCATCAGCGTGATGCAACTAGAATGATTCAAGAAATAAATAGATCGCACACGAATCCCCTGAAGAAGAGTAGAGGCGCATTCATTGAGTACCAGAGCTGGGACAAGAGTGACATACAGTGCAGGTTTGAGACAAGTTCTCAACTTTGAGATGATGGAGTTTCGCTGACTTTGTCTTTCATCCAGCTCCTCCCGCGGTCCTAGAGCCTGTGCAAAATTTTTTGCGTCATGTAAATCATGTAAAGGTCGTCACTTCCTGTATCCACCTGTTACTCAACCTGCTCAACGAACCATAACATCTTCGTCTCTACTTCATAACAAGAAGGATTAAAAGATAATTTTAGAAAAAATATAATTAAGAAAATTCTCCAGAACGCACAGAGTAGTATACACTTATTGCTTTTCACTTTCCATCGCAATAAAAATACAATGTTTAAAGTTTAGGAAGTCTACTTGGCTCAGACGCCGTATTAGTATTGTCTTCTTGTCATCTTATTATTCCTGAAACGCCTTGTGGGGAATCCTAAAATACTCTAAATTAAGTGGTAAAAGCCATAATTAGCCATTTCAAAACACAATTTTACTAGCTCAGTTATAAATAAGTCCGCACTGCAGTGGAAAGACACAATGTTTTTACATTTCCTCCAGTCTGTGTGTGAGAGTCTGCTTGTAGCAGGCGTCTCCCTCCGGGCGTCACACATCAAAGACGCTTCCTCTGGCCAGCTGGCTTCGGGCCTCCGGGTCCCATGACCGTCTGTTGGTGCCGGGAAGCGGGGCGTTCACGGCTTCGATCTCCTTGGTTCTCTGTGGAGATCTTGGCAGCCAGTCTTAAAGAAAGTAAAGACCGAATGACTTGGGTCCGCGTGTTTATTTTACTGTTTTCTTTTTCGACAAGTGGAAATGTGCATGCTTGTGTGTTGTCATAAACTTGTTTTTGGTATTCTATGAATGGAATTTCCCACACCACAAAACTGAACTGCTGAAGAAAAAGAAAAACACTCGGAGCATGCCCATATATCATGTAAAGGTTTGAGTGGAAAATTGGCAAAAACTAAAGCCTAATAATTTCCTAATACATTATGATAATGGCATTAGAAGGTCAGACTGTGCACATCACAAACCCTTCTGCGTCTTCTGCGCCATGGCAGCTTCTCTGCTTCTGCTCTGTATTGTGGCTAACATCTGCGAGAAAGACCTCCATACAAGCTGGCAGGAAAGCCTGAGGAGTTTTAAGAGCTTAGGTCGGCTGCACTGAGAGACCAGTTCACTGTCCTGGTGGCAGTGGCTCTCTTAAAGCTCCATTGCAGGCTTAATGAGTGTGTTATAGACCACACAAGGACACTTCACGTCTCCCGGACAACAGCGTAGAGTGCCTTCTGATAATTATGATTATAGTTTCAAGAACTGGGACAGAGCACCTGGAGAGACAGGCTGACAAGTTGAAAGGCCAAAAGAGAGAGAGAAGGGGTGTGTGTGTGTGTGGGGGGGGGGGGTTGAAGAGAGAAATCGAAGATGAGAAAGAGCGGTGACCGGGTCCTGACTCCAGTGTTCTGGTGGGAATGTGTTTACGCGCCTCGGGGTTGGAAAAGAAAGAATGTCTCTGTGTAGCTCCAGCTCTGCGCAGTGAACAGTCTCATATGTTCCACTGTGCGGCCAAAACACACGCCGAATTAAAGTTTCCACCGCCAGCACGTTTTCAGACAAGCGTGCAAACACCAAAGGATCACACGCACACGCGCGAGCGCGCACACAGACACATTGAAGATCCTGTCCACATTCCCAGGAATGTTTCTGCATTCCTCCATCCAGTCCACTAGCTAGAAGCCAGAGCTGTAAATGAGACGGCACGACAGTGAGAGAGAAAGGGGAAGGGGGGGGGGGGGATAAAGGGACTGCTGGCTGCACAGTTGGCTTGTTTTTCAATCATATTTCTGTCTTTTACAACCTGGAGCACTTTTTATTCTCTGGGCTGCATAGAAGACAAGCAGACAGAGACATATTTTTGTGCCGGTGTTGTGCCAAAAAGTGATTGTCTGCCAAAAACTGATTTCCAGTGTTTCTGTGTATTTTTTATGTGTAATATCTTTACGTATGTTCGTAAATAGACTTCAGTGAACAGGGGATACAAAGGGGTTACATAAAGAATTAAAAAATTATCTGTTTTTTAAGTATCTTTACAACTTGTACTTACATTATAACCAATCCGGTCCTTTATCCCCACTTAAAATATTTTTACAGAACTATTGTAATATTTGCTGCCGTTTCTGCTGTCCTGTTGGGCAACTTACTCTTACAAAATACATTTTTAATGTTAATGAGATTTTTTTTACTGCATAAATAAAGGTTATATAAAAGTCGCTGCCAAAAACTGATTGCGGCTTGTATCTTGTTACACGAATGTTGTTTGTGGCTCAAGATGACTTTATGTCATCCATAAGGGATGCATTTGACATATGTTTAACATATTATAGCCCAACAAGTTACTTATAGCACTTTAAATATGAGCAATCGCTTTTTGGCAAATACCGGAAATCAGTTTTTGGCAGACAATCACTTTTTGGCACAACACCGGCTGGACAAATAATACACATTTGGGTTACTTTTAAAAGTTGAACCATCGATAATTAACGTGTTCCAGCTTTACCGTTTTCTGTAAATAAACTGCATTTGTCGGGGGTTTGAACTTGAGGATATAAAAACATTTCAGAATTTCACTAAAATTGATTTTTTTTTTTTTATAGCAAAGGACTTGAATGAATGTAGAAACTAATCAGGAGGTTCATTAATAATGAAAACAACATATGCAGAATCAGAATAAACACTTAATTTTTAGTGTTCAGTAACGTTTTACTGAACCCTGGAAATGATCAAGAGTTGATCTGATTCGAGAGGAATGGGGTTTAGTACAACCCTGAGAAGCTGCGGAGGGGTGCTTCCCTCTACTGGAGAAAGTCGGTATTGCAAGTAATGGATGTTTCCCCTACACTTGGTTGATTAAAAAAAAGAAGAATCTAAGGATCCGCACTGTAGTGTCATTTTAAGAAAAGTCGTGATAAATGAATTTTAACACAACAAGTGTAAAAAAAAAAGCACAAATTTTAATTTCAGAATTTCAAAACAAAGCATGTTGGATCAAAGAAATATAACATGTTACGTGCCGTTTTTAAACATCTGCTCTAATAATGTTTTCTTCAAGAGCTTCTGTCAGATCCCGTGGTCTTGATCAGTGGCCATCAGTGTTTCGTTTATCAATGCAGCTTTTCCAAGCTGCTGAATGTCTGGTGGCTTTATTCTGACATGTGACAGCAATTAACCGCCACAATGACTTTCTTCCTTTTTTATTTATTCAAATTGTGGTGTCCTCGGACCAATAATGGTCCCTAGGTGAGTGGCAAACAAGCATGTGGGAATCCCGAGGACACCACAAAGGTTTTAATGAATTAAAACACAGATTTCACTCGAATGCCAACAGATTCTGAAGCTCGATATCTAAAACATGCAAAGCAGATCTCAGAGCTTTAAAGGAGGTCACTATTGGAGCTCTCCCAACAACTGAACCGATTAAAATTCGCAAAATTGCAGGCGACCACGCCTGTCGGCCGGGGGGATTTGTCACAATCAACACCCCGGATTTTTAGATCTAAGTTTTTTTGTTTCTATTTATTTGTTTATTTCTTGTGTTTTTATTTATTTATTTATTTATTTATTTATTTATTTATTTTAAAAACGTAATTCGTTAGAAACCTTGTCTGCTGACATTGCTTTGCTTTTCTATGCTTGAAATCGCACGACCCAGCAAGGACACACAATTTATTCAAGCTCCTTCTCTTTTGTTTCTGCTTTTATTTATTTAAATAGAGACGAATAATTGCTTTATTTTCAGTATTTTGTCCATTAATACCATTGCTAGAAATATTCCGCGTGAGCTATTTGTTCGTTCAGACTCCGCTGACTTTTGAACCCAGTTTTAAGAAATCTGTTTGCACGCGAGGATCCCTTTGTAACCCTTTTCCAAACTCTCTTGTGACAGCAGCTGCAGCAGCAGACCTGCCGTCAACAGTGACTTTCATCACATGGTGGATGGTGTCGAAAGCGAACACGACGCAGAAGGAACATTAGGCATCCCTTCTGCTTTTTTAGGATTCATCTGTGGCGCAACCTCCACGCGCGGAGTGAGGTGTCTCAGCATGATTCCGATTCATCGTGTCAAACATTTCAGTCATGTGTGCACAGCTCTGCACGCTTGGACTTTATCTGTTATCGGACTTCCGTGGCAGAACTTAAGGAAAATATAATATTATAAGAAGATATCCAGGCTTCCTAATGTAATTATATAGTTACATGATCCGACTAAATCACACACAAAACCCTCTTTTTATATATTTAAGAAAAGCATTGTTTGATCAAAATTTTATTATCTAATAAAGTTAATAAAACTTCTCAAATTTGAGAACAAAGAAGGGACAAAAAAACGATATAATTGAAATATATTTATTGTGGACAATGTGCTGCCGTGTTAATTAACAATTAAAAAATCGACTACATTAAACAATAAAAAACAGAAATGATAAACTGGGGAAAAAATAAAATAAACAGATTAACACGAAAGGGAATAACACTTCTAAAAAACGCAAGAGTATGAAAGATTGAGCAGATTAAAAGTCACTGAACTTTTTGTCAAATGGGAGAGAAAGAAGAGGATGAGCATGCGCACGGTGCAGTCCGCGCGCATCTCGTCTCTCATGAGTTTCCTGAGTTTGGGGGACTAATGAGTGATGAGATGCGTCTCGTTAGGAAACATCACATGTTTGTGCGCTCAGCGGAGCCACTTTAAATTAGTGGACAGCGGGACAAACGGAGGGGTAGTACTGGCAAATCCGGACGAGGAGAAAGAGGGACACGCTGTGTCGGCGCACAGAGACACTATTCGTGGGTACTTAAAGCTGCAGAGACGACTGTTTTTACCCCCCACGGACGAGTGAAAATGAAAGCCTGGCAGTGTGTTTCCCTCCTGGCTTGTGCCTGCTTTCTTTATCAAGCTGATGGACGCAAAAGTAAGTGGCGCTACTTTGGAATAGTTTGAAGTGAAAGAGTTGTGGCTGTGGTTTAAAAATGTTGGTTTATTGATTTCAGATTTTTAATTTAATGTCTTTACGTGAATTGAATAATTTTGGTGTTTGATGTTTATCTCCTAGGGTTGTTTGTTTATTCATTTGTTTATTTAACTCGTCCTGCCATCCGCTCTCTACAGTCAGAGTCCCATGAGACTGATTAAGGCGTGTGCTCCGTTAAGACTGCTACTCACTCCACAAACAGACAATTCTCTACATCCAGAAAAAACGGAGAAATCGTAGCTTTCTCTAATTTGTTATCATAACCAGATGGAATCCCGTAAAAAGTTTTAACAATCTTTTTCCTCCGGTATCATAAAAAAAGCAAATGTGACATTAATTTAATAAATGCAAATTTAAAATCACCTTTCCCCCTCTATTTTCACGCCATGCGCTCTCTTGGCTGAATAAATTTCTGTTTGCGTACAGACGTTCCAGATGTTTGGATCGTTTTTTTCTTCGCCTTTAACCAGATTACACAGATTGAATTTGTTTTTGCGCTGAAAAATATGTCACTCAGGCTAAATGACGAGAAAGCAGAAAACAAGGGCGTGGAGATCCAAATAAAAAAAATAAATAAGTAAGATTGTGGAGATGAAAGATCAAAAACTAGGTCATCTTACTAAAAATGTATAAATCCAATATCTTTTTTGTATAACAATAAACATTTTATTTATGCCTAACGTTCCAAACGCTTTCCTCCTGTTTTATTGGGCTTAGTTAAATGTAGTCTGTTGTACAGCCCTCAATCATTTCATCGTTTCAGTCATGGGAGCTTTTAGTAAAATATTTTTACTAAAGGTGGAAACCAGGTACTGGAAGCAGATTTTTCCATGTCAGGAAATAAACATGATTTTGGTCATTATGCGGGTATTTTGGGGCTACACTGTTACTTAACATTTAATTAAATTTTAAAGGAGCCTAATGAAGGAAAGAAACATTTAACTTCTAAATGGATTCAAGTAAAATACAGAAGCTCTTTAGTGAGGGACTCACATCAAACCAAAATACATTTTAAGGTTCCTTGTCCTTGTCTCTCTGCTTTATCTCTCCCCAGCATACAGGGATGTATTCCCACACAAGCACTCATTATCAGGGAAGTTTCCATTTCCAATCCCACCGATCCCTGGCTGGCTTCCCGACACCAACCCATGGGATGATTACATCTACCCACCACTAAACATACAGTTAAATGATTTTATGCACCACAGAGGTGGGTAATTTGTTTTCTGGGTGTGTTTTTTTTTCACCATTGAAACATTTGCGTAGGTATTTCAGGTCATTCACCTGGAAAGTCCACCTCTCTGCAGGTAAACCCAAAGTCCGTTTGACCAGTGACAGTCCAGCTCTGAATGGCTCTTCCATCACCTTCACTGCAAAGCTGGAGTATCCTCCCTGCCAGAAGGAGGATGCCAATGGGAACCTGATCTGGGATGAGCACTGTGAGGATGGTACGGAGCTGGAGGCGTCAGGTGCTGCCAAGAAAGCCAGGCCGGGCCAGGCCATGAACCTGCACACACATAGCATCACACCACCACAAAGCATCATGGGGCCATATACACTGATCAGCCACAACATTATAACCACTGACAGGTGAAGTGAAAACACTGATCACGAGGAGTCAATCAAATGGCCTGTACTTGATGGGTCAGAGCAGTTTTATCCACATGAGAGACCAGCACAGCTGGCAGGTGGTTTAAATGTTGTGGTTGATTTATGTAAGCCCACCAAAGAGCAAATTAAATTGTACACTGTTGTAAAAAGATGGCCCACTAGGAGTAACCCTTGAGTCTTGAAAAAATCTGGAACATAATCTGATGGTCATCAAACCACATGTTTATTGATACATATTGAGATGTCAAAACATGTTATTAAGGGCACAGGGGGTGTCAAAACACGTCATTATGAGGGAAAGAGTTAAAGTAGGCTCCCCCTTAAGATAAAAACCAGAACAAGCTGCTGATAAACACTAAAATAGACAAATTACGCCTCAATGAACCTGGCTACTCATTGTCTTTAGTTATCATAGTATAGTTATCTTAGCATTTGTAGCTACCAGCCATGTGTAATCGCTGAACAGATTTATCATGCAAAATCAGTTCATTTTTATTTTTTTAAAATTAAAGCTTTTACATCACTTTATTTTCTGTCAAACAGCCAATGGGCAGGTTCGCTCTGGCTACGTGTACAACTGGACTTCCTGGTTGGATGACTATGGCTTTGGAAAATGTATAGACAAGGCAAAATGCAACATGTTCCCAGATGGGAGACCCTTCCCTCAGAGCAATGACTGGAGACGAAAGAGCTACGTCTATGTTTGGCACACAATGGGTGAGATACAAGTTTACAAGTTTGCATGTACACAGGATACGAAAGGAAAAAGAAGAACATCTAAACCAACTCAGTTTGTCTCTTCTTTTTGTCCCAGGCCAGTACTTTGAGACGTGTGACGGCTCTTCCTCCAGTGTGACTATCAATACCACCAACATCCCTCTGGGGGCAGAGGTCATGGAAGTCATGGTCTACAGGAAACGCGAGCGCAGGAAGTACAGCCCCCTCTCTACCGACAACGCCGTCTTCTTTGTCACAGGTGGGAACAACAAATATTCTGCTTATACAGTTTTATCTGCCTACATGTTTCAGCCAAACAGAGATACAAACAGGCAGAAACCTAATACGTCATTTACATTATTCTTACGCACTCCCTTAGATAAAATTCCAGTGGCGGTCGACATCTCTCAGAAGTGTGCAGTCAACCAATCTGAGAATATCTTCATCCGTGGTGAGGATGTGGTTTTCAAAGTCCACCTCCATGACCCCAGCGGCTACCTGAAAACTGCTGCCTCCATTGACTACATCTGGGATTTTCGAGACGGCAATCAGCTGGTAACGCATCGCAACGTAACCACGCACGCCTACAGTAAGCTGGGGACCATGACTGTGAAGCTGGTGGTCGAGGCAGCGTTTCCAGTTGAATGTCCACCTTCTGCCAACACCCCGACCTCGACCACGTCCACAGGTTCTGTCACAAGTAGTCACAAAGATATAGACATGACAAAACAAGCAAAGTATTATCTGAAGACTTGTTAACTTTTTATACAAACCTTATAACCAGATGGAGATAGCCAGCACACTGTCATGTGTCACTATCTTGGTGTTTTGAAACTAGAGGGGTAGCTCTGACTGAGAACCCAAGGATACTGCACACTTACATAACAGACAAGTCTTTGCCATCAATTTCTCTGCAATTGGGAAAAAAAGAGGAGAAAATGTATAATATTGATTAAGATCTTAAACAAGCAATTGAGACCATAAACTAATGAGGAATGTTTTCACTGAAGTCATCAATAAAATGAAAATTGGGTCATTTTCTCAAATGTGTCTATACAATTAGATATCTCCTTGCAACCAAGAGGAGCTGCCCCCTGCTGGCCATTAGAAAAACTGCATCTCTGCTTTCGATTGACTTTTTCGACCTTGAGACTATGGCTTATTTTATATACAGTCTTTCAGTCTTTTTTAATTAATATAATTGGAATGCCAAAATATAAACTTTAAAAAGGGAAATGTGAGCCACACAAAGTAAGTTATCTCTCTTCACTTTGGGGATATGAAGCAACTGCTACTTAAACAGTTATGTTATGAAGAATGTAAAAACAAAAAATACATGTAAAACTTTAAAAGACAGAATCATTATCTGCAAGTGCCTACAGTTTCTTAGGAGCTTTAAAAAGAAGGTGACTGCACTTCTTTAAGTTTCTTGAAGAAGTTTCACCTCTCATCCAAGAGGTGAGAGGTGATCTAAAACCAAAGAGGGAGAGTCTCGGGTATTTACACATCTTCAATTAACTTTAAAAAAGTTTTTTAAAGCTCGCAGGACTACCATGACGTCACTGAGAACCTACACAGACAAGTATCTGTTTAAAAACAACAACAACAAAAAGACGGGGAATCAGTGCTAATGGAAAAACATGTTTCTCCCGTGTCTTTTCCTCAGAGGCTCCTACAACTCCACTTGCTACTCATGCGATTACAGCCAAGATGGAGACAACACAGGGTGAGGCTTTTACAGCTAAATGTGTATTATGATTGTGATTATGTAGGAATATCGAATGCAGAGGGTGAATCATATCATGTGAGGAAGTTAAAATACCAGCGTGCATCACTATGCAGAGCCCATTTGCTTCATATTACAGTGCCGCCCAGCACCAGCCTGCCCTCGACCACCTCCTCTTTTGCTTCCACGGATCTCCCCACCACAGAGCCCCTCCCTTCCACTGTTTCCCCAGAATCCAACCCCACCACCCCGCTGTGGCTCCGCACCAGGCGTCGCAACAGCAACCAGTGTTTCCGCTACGCCTACGGGACCTTCACAGGCAATATCACTGTCGTTGGTAGGTGGGAGTGTGCGGGATCCTTCAAGTTATGTTGTATACCACTGAGTCTTTTTCATGAACCATTGTACAGAAGCCATGGTGTAGCAGTTTAAAAAACTAAACGCGAGGGCACATTTTCCAATATACTTTAATGGCTTTAATGCTAATGAAAGTGGGTATGATTTTAAAAGCTTTCCAACAAAAACCATTTTGTCACATTTATCATAATAACATACAAGAAACCAGCCCACATTTCATCCCAGAATTGCTTCACTTTCATCACGAACTATGGACTTAGGGACGGGACTCGTACTTGTGTGGCGTAACCACCCCTGATAATGAAAAGGAAACACTCTTCCATTTAAACTGCATTAAATCCTGATTGTTGCGATCCAGTTTCTCTCTACAAACTTGTATTCAAGCAACCTCATGCTATGATTCTTTGACTGGTTCCTTCATCATATTATTATTTAGGGGGAAGAGGATTACACATCCAAAACCCACAAAATAATTAATCTGTTCCCCACAGAGCCCAAGCACCCACTGAACACCCTGCCAAGCAGTCGGATTTTGGAAGTGTCAGCCCACAGAGTCACCAACACTGACATCAACTTCCTGGTGAAATGTCTGGGCAGGTATGCATTTATTATATACTTTGTTTAAATTTATGTAAAAAAAAATAACACTGTAGATAATTTTTTAAACATTCAAAGAGGAAATCACAGTAACCTTTGGAGTTTATCAACTTTATTTTTGATGATCTTCTCCCTGCACATCCAATTTAGTCACTTAGGTGCAATGGCACCCCCCCCCCCCCCCAAACCTATACATTTTAGATAAAGAAACAGGTTTGATTTATCCTTCATCCCTTATCCGCAGCATCCCCACTTCAGCCTGTACCATCGTGTCAGACCCCAGCTGCACTCAGGTACGCAACATCATGTGCAACGATGTGCCGCCTCTCTCGGAGTGCAAAGTGCATCTGACGCGAAGATTTCTGGAACCGGGCACCTACTGTGTGAACATCACTTTGGAGAACTCCAGCAGCTTGACCCTCACCAGCACCACCATCACCATCAACAAGTCCCAGGACACACCTGGTTAGCTACACAAACACATACAACAGGATATTTCTTGAAATCAGCTTTGTAGAAACTGTTGCCTGGTGTGTTGTAGTTTCCGGTCTGTTTTACACTCTCTTCACTGCCCTTTGTACCCATTAGTGTCCACAACCTCTCACACTGCCCAAGTCGTTCTCTCCTCGAGCGCTGTTCTGGGGGCCATTTTTGCATTCATTGCCTATGTGGTCTACAAGTGAGTAGTCTTCAGATGCAGCAGCATTCCTTCAGTAAATGTGTGAAGATCCGAATATATGATGCAGAAAGATTTTAATGCACAACTTTGCCTTTTACTGCCACATTAAAAAGCATTTACACATGCACACAAAGCCACTTTGATTCTCACTGAATTTCCAGTTGATTACTACCCTGCTCGTAAAACACCTCGTATTCTTTTTCCAACTCTTGCCGCTCACATCCAGTTAGAGTGTCATTACCCTCCCATCATATTTGTGTCCTGCATCTTTCTTCCAGGCGTTACAAGGTGTACCGGCCCATTCGCAGGTCACTGGTGGAGGATCCCCATGCTGGGGTTGGAGGTCACATGATTCGCCTGAAGGAGGCACTCTTCCCCTCCAGTGAGGAGAGCCATCACCTGCTGACTGAGAGAAACCCCCTGTAGGCTTTGTTGAGCTGCATCATCACTTAAAATAAAAAACACCTAAAGCATGTGATTGTCAGATATGAATCTAATCAAAAGTTTAAGCATTAAAGTGCAAAAATAGCAGGAATACCATATTTGTAAAAGAAACTAATATTTTGCTTGTTTTAATTGTTTGATTGTGCTCCAGAAAACTGCTACTGCTACAGCAGCTGCTGATTGGTGTGATGATTTTCTACTGAAGAGGCTGTCGAATATGTGATTGAGGCACTCATTTTGATTGCAACAGAGGGTGTAGTAGCTGCTATAAAATGAATTAGGCTCAAGCAATGGCTGTTTTTGATGAAAAGTGCTTTTGTACCGTTTGTCATGGATTGCTTTAGAATACTGTATATTAATGTACGGGTAAAAATCCTACTAGTGATACATGCATGGTTTTCCTCAAATGAGTTATAATTTAATTTCTTTAACTCCAAGATTTAAACATAGCCATAATCAAGGAGGATGAAAGGCTGATAAATAAGTCAGTCACTAAATAAAGGCTGTGAACTAACCACTTATGTTTTGAAGACACTGGAATCTGTCTTTGTATGGAGCTGGAAAAAAATGTATTTAACGTTAGATGAACTGATTTTTAGTGTTCTATTAATTTGTTTGTTCGTGTGTGGTGTTAAATCTGTTTTAAAACTGTTTCACACAATCACATTAACTGCAGAAAATTCATGGTTTAGTGAAAAACTGGATTTTAACCATTAGCACTATCGTTTGGGGCTTTTAAAACAAGCAAGGAAGTCACCACTTTCCTGTAACCCAACACAATCCTGTATATTATTGTGATCAAAACAAACACTGCAAATCAAATGCAATCAAATCACACGTCGCCGATTTTAAAGCAGGTAGTTCACACAACATACTTAATGCTTTTACTGTACAGTACACTAAACTGCACAGAGGCAAATTGTTAAACTTAAAGTTTTTAATACCGTACTATTACACATTTTTCACTCCTTTAGCAAAGTTTACCAAGTGACTTTAAATATTTCTCTAATGCAGCACTACCTAACGTATGTTGCTTTGGAATTTGGGGCATTGTCAACTCATTACATGTGGAACTCGTATCGACTTCATACACGACTTCAATCATGTGGAAAATGTTTTCACAGGACTCTCTGCATCCCTGTGTAAAGTACACCCTGTGATTCAGGTGCCAACTGGGCCATTGCAACATGTTCTCTTTAACCAGTCAGTTCTAGATTTTGTGCCATCCATGGCATCATTGTCCTGTTGCATGACTTGACTCACATTTCACTTTGGGATACTTTGGTATACAGAGAAATTCATGGTCAATACTTCACTGCAAAGTGCCCAGGTCCTGTGGCTGCACAATTAGCCCAAATTGTTACCCCTCCGCCACAGACCTAGACAGTTGGGCTGAGCCTGTGTGGATACACCGTTTGGTTTCTGCTAAATGTAGCACTGCGTATTATGTGTAAACATTGTTTCAGATGCAACTTCAAACCTAAGCCATGGGGTAATGCTCTTAGAGACTCCTGGGAACCCTTCCAAACAAATCATAGTTGATCAGCGTGTCTCCAGGCCTCGAGAGTACAAGACATGGCTCTAATTCTGGAGGCCTCTGGGCATTACATGCTCTGTCCTTGGGGTGAATTTGCTGGGACCTCACTCCTGAGAAAATTGTGGCATTGTGTTATATCACACACACACACACCTAAATAGCACCCTGCCAAGACCGCTGCTTTTATAGAGGTGCTCACATTTTGATGATCACCTAATCAAGTTGATCAAAAACAAGATTGGTGGGTCTTTGCTGAAACCTCATGATAATGTTTGGTTTTCCTTTTCTTACAAGCAACTTCCCACAGCTTCTTTTAGTGTTATTCATAGAAAATAGAGCAGGTGAGTCCATTTTTCTCTTTAACCTATTGTGATAAATAAAGACCATGTTTGACAGGGTCAGTCAACCCAATTATAAAGGCCATTTGTCACATATCCAGTTTAACCAAGGACCTAACACCCTCAGGATCTGCTCCGTCATGGAAACCCAGACCATGAGCAGGTCTGAAAAACTCCAGCTACAGAGTCAGCAGAGGCTGACTTTTACACACTATGCACCGCAGGACTTTCTAGTTGGGGTTCCCAAACACTTTGTAATATCATACTTAACTGTAAAAGTTAAAGCATCCCAGTCATCTTAGAAGAAAATGCATTTGTGTCAAATGTTTTTCTCCATTTTGTTTTTCTTTATTTAGAGGCATTTGACAAGTGGAGCTGTGTGTGAGGGGGAGGTGAAGGGGCACAAGCATTGTTGCAGAGGAGAGAATATCAAGCTGAAGTTTGATCACTTTTACAAAAACTCAGGCCCGGTCCCTCATCTGTCCCATACCAAGGAGGATGTTCCACATTACACAGCCAAGAAATGCTAACAGAACAAAACAGCTACCGAATCAGCGAGTGTAACATCTGAGAAAGACAAAAGGGGAAGAAAAGAAAAGAAAAAAAAAAATACAGGACTTTTATCTATCTTGAAGTCTTACAAATCAGAAACAATAGGCAGGCCCTTTATCAAAAAAACAACTGTATTGTCTTGTTTTAGCTACTGAATGCAAAAAGAAAAATTCAAGCAAAAGTTCACATGGAAGCCACACCACCAAAAATAGAGAGCAGAAGGAAATAACTATTGTTTCGAGGATTTCAATTAAAGTCAAGACATGTATATATTTATAAACACTGGGAAAAAAAATTGATCACTTGATTCTTCTCAATTCTAAAGAGTTCATGATCTTAGTTTTTAATCTTATCTGGGGGAGGGGAGCGTAGAGGTGTGGAGAAGGGTTAAATTCTGACAAATAGAAGAATGCCTCTACTTCAAATACATTTCTAAAGAGGTAGATCAAAAATAAACTGGAGGAAGGGGGAAGTTGTGGGAAGGGTGGGTTGGCAGGGAGATGGGAGAAGTTAGGGACTTTTTTTTTTTTTTTAAAGTATCACTTGTGCCCCTCAGTTAAGCACGGTGTTAGGAAGGCGCGCCCAAATAGAAAGTGTTTGGGGGACTGAGGTATCAGTGCGCGCTGGCGCTCAGTGGGGGCAGGGCTGGGTGCCTAGTGCCACAACAACCCCCCGCCCCCTCAGCTGAGGTAGACGGCGTTCTACTGTGGAAGCATGGATACACTCAAGCACTTTTACCACAATCAACATATTTACATTCGGCATGGAAAAAAAAAAATAACTGCATCTTTATGTTTTTGGATTCCTTTCCTTTTTTTCCCTAAAATAAACGCCAGTCAGGGTTCACCCAGTATGGTCTGTGCGCCTATCCTGGCTCGTTATTCCCTGTAAGCATAACTAAATGAAACATCAAGTACATTTGCGGGTTACAGAGACATCCTTTTGTTTAAATCATTTTCCTTGAAACTTAAAAAAAAAAAAAAAAGTTACGTTTGCATCTATCAGTGTGACTCCCCCTACCCTCACCAGGCAGTTAACGACATCGACTTGATGGCCTTGCTACAAGGGCCACTCTGAAATGACAAAGCTCGCTCTATATGAAATTAAACCTAGTGGGGGCTTTGACCTCGCTAAGACACTCGCCAACAAAGGTGGCAGGAGGCCTGGGAACAGAACAGACCACAAACACATGCTCTGCTGACTTGAGGGCAGCTACAGGAAGGACCCCATTACAGTATTCTCTGCAGCACCCTGACCACAGCCCTCAAATAGGAAGGTGAAAGGAAATTTTGACAAATTAAAGTACCATTATCATTAACTATGGTAATCCCCCCCCAAAAAAAAAATTTAAAAAGAAAAATTGCATTGCTGCAGTCATGTACGGTTGGCATTATTTGCATGTCGTAGTTGTTTTGCACTTCTTTCTGAAGATGGTGGACCCTCAGGGGAAAAACTGAGGCGATTTTCTCTATACTTCTGTCAGCCGCCAGCTGAGGGGGCGCCAACTCTTGCTCCGGGGCTGCTATGTACAAACAGACTTTATGTACAGGGTCATCTTAAGTCACACATACACATGTACAATGCCACCTAAAGCACCAGAGTTGAAGGCAAGGTCAGTTGGCAGCTGACCAAAATTTTAAATTTTCTTAAAAAAATAAAAATGTTCAAAGACTATCAGCTTTATAAAGTATACAAAACACCACAAAGCAAAATAAAAAAAAGGAACAATTTTTTTTCATATATATAATATCTTTTCTCTTCTGAGGTACTAGATCCTGAGGTAGTTAAGTAAAAATGCATATTTAATTGGTTTTCCTGGGCAGCAGCAGTTCGGCACCATTTCCCTGTGTCAGTCGTGGCGCTGCCCTCAACTCTAAATATATATATATTTTTAATATAATTCTTTTTTGTTTATAGGTCTATCTGTAAAATGCATCCCAATTTATAAAATGCCACTTATCACAAGGGCAGGACGCCCCATATAATTCACCCTTTCAGGGGTCCTGTCCTAAAACAACCCCCCCCTTAAACATGACCCACACAATCTGAGCCAACCCCCCTCCCCACGCCCCCTCCCCAAATAAATCTTTCAGGTGGTCCAAACAGGACCTTGATAGCAATGCCTTTTTCCATTCCAGAGAAAACTCATAAGAAAGCTTCACCAACCAATTAAACATCAAGAAAAAAAATATATATGTAGACCAGGTGTTCGCTAAATCTGAAGTCAACCAAAACATCTTGTCATGTTTAAAGTACAACACCAAGGCGGTGATAGGAGGGGGCGGGGGTCCTTATTTCTTTGCGTTTCTAGTGTAAAAAGAAAACAAAAAAATACAAGTTTAAACACATCCTTTGGGGATGAGTAGAGCGGTTGAGGGGTGCGCACTTGTGAGGGCAGGTGACGACGGTGGGAGCCCTCAGGAGTACATTCTCGCAGAGATGCAGAGAGGCGGAGTGGGTGGAACTTTTAGAGGCGCAGGGTCTTTCTTTTTTTTTCTTAAATCAGCTACGCAGTCCCAAGTAAGACGAGGGGAGGATGTTTGGTTGGGCTCCAACAACCTTTAACCCCTGAGATGAGCATTAGGACCCACTGCCGTCATCGTCTTCTCCCCTTCCTGGACTCTGCTGCATCTGTCCTTCTGTCGAGTCTTCTTGCAAGATTCCTCCAGGTCCGCTGGATGTTTATTTCCTGCGTGGCATTGGAGGTTGGGGTCCAGATGCAGGCTTAAGCTGCTGCTGCTGTTGCTGCTGCTGCTGCCTCCTCACCTGGGCTAGGATCTCCTGAATCTTCCTCTGGGCCAGCTAGGTGACAAGAGGAACAAGTGTTAAGCTAAAACTGCCGAGCAAAGCATAAAATGAAGTGTACAAGGATGCCACGCAATCTGCCCTGAGAATGCTGACCTCCTGTGCAAAATGTTAGCCAAATTTAGTTGTTTTTTTTTTTTTAAATCAATTTTGGAAGCATCTCAGCGTGCATAACGTTGTTCTTGTTATAAATGGAAATTAACTGTATGGCTACAGTGAAAGGCAAAGAATATATAGCAGTTTATTCAGTGTCAGAAAAACATGCCCAGAGCACTTTTCTTTTATGCAACTCACCTGGCATGCAAAGAAGTGTCCGCTGATCTTGACTATAACCTGGTCGTTCTCATCAGGCGTCTGGTCCCGGGGCACCACCACTTCTGCACAGGTCAAGTTCTGCAGTTCGTTTACCTGCACACACAGATCAAAACTAACTCAAAACATTTATTGGGGGCAAAAATATAAACTGAATATAATTCGGGCATGAAAGAATCTAGATTACCGTTTTCCCGCCCTTCCCAATAACTCGTCCAGCAGCAAAGGCGGGAACCTTGATATGCGCCTCCAGCTTCACCTCTTCCTTAGGTCCAAAGAAATTCTCTTCTTTTAACTTGCCAAAGATTCGACACTGAGCCTGCAGTCAGATGTGTTCAAGCACAGGTTAATCCTACCGAATTAGGTAAAAACTTCTTTCAGAAATACTTCTGCTCCACTAACACGCGAATAAATAAAATCAAGATAAATGCAAACTTCCGCTATGATTAAATAAAGTGACATCTTAATTTTTAATCTTAGCATGAGAGTTTAATGCATTTATTTGGCTGTGAACGTGCAACACCTTAAACTGAGCCTCTGGTGGTCCGACAATGATGACCATCCTCTGCTTCGCATCCATTCCTTCTGCAGGGGCGATCTGAAAGAGGTCATTAAGAAAAAGAAACTTCACTTATGCTCCAGTTCCCATCAAATGAAAACGGGAAGACGGCAAGCATCAAAATGTTATCATTGACATTCAGAGTCTCTACCCTCCTGTCAATCACTCACCTTGATTGAGGCTCCGGCAAAGTGTGACAGTTGTTTGATGTGTTGACCCTGTTTTCCAATGATGGCGCCCACTGCAAGTGCAGGAATGAACAGGTGAACAGTCTCCGATTCTGGGTGTCCCTGCTGGATATAAACAGCTTAGTACTACTGCGACTAGGAGAAGATCGCACGCACAGACCTCCCCCCCCAGAACATTTGCTCAACTTTCAAACACCAACGCGCAAATGCCAACAGTCGATCTTGTGGAAGCTGTTAAACTCATTAAGTGTCATCGGCGCTTACACCCTCTGCTTGAAATCACTGGTTGATCAGAAGAGGCATGTTTGCCCCCGCAGCAGTAAACGCAGATGCTACCGTTATTGTCCAGTGGGGTTCCTACTCATTACTGATCAGCATGTTCCCAAAATCGTTGGGTGTTTTTGGGAACATGCTGCATGCTCAGATTGGTGTTAAAACATTTGGCAAACAGTTGCACACCGATTCTGTTTACAGAAGCTATAGTCCGAGTTGGCTTAATGCAAAGGTTTACCGTTAGATGGAACTTGTTATTAAGGAAAAAAAATAAAAATCTCAAGTGGACAGTAATGTTTAAATAAGCTATTACACTATGGAGCCTTAATGCAAACTGGACCAGGAAATCACCAGTCTCTAGTGCGGCTGACTCAAGATCTGAAAGGGAGGTGGTTGCACTGTCTCCCCCCCCAAACAAAAAAAAAAAAAAAAAAAAAAAAAAAAAAAAACAGAAGAAGTAGTACTTGTTGGTTTTGGAGCGAGTCCAATTTTCCAGTCCATGTGCCAGCTGAGGGCACACTAACAAGTTGCTTTGGCAGGCTACAAAATGTGGAGAAGGGCTGTTGATTCAGAGGATGAACTTGCCGTTCAAACCTTCACCTTCCCTGACAACTCAAATGTCATTTAGCAGAAACAATCTCCTGAAACTGATCAGAGAAAGACAGCCTCCCTATTCACTTCACAAACACACTAGGAGCTGCCTAAATGTCACAAGAGGACAAAGTGGATGCAACCCCCCTAAAAAAATAAATAAAAATAAATAAACTCAAAACAAAACCCCACAGCAAGCAGCCACAAGCCGTGCAAAGCACTTTGGGGATGGGCAACTTACAGCAAGGGACTGGCTACTCGCTGACAGCATAGGAGCCCAAAATGGCCCTTCACCCCCATAAGGACTGCACTAAAGGGGGAAAAAAACCAAACAAACATGATACCGAGTGGCTAAAGACAAAGTCTCTACTCTAACAGATTTCACCAACCTGACCCAAGGAACCAGCACACCAAGCGTAACAATTAAACATGGGCTGCCCTGGATTTGTGTAATGTAGTGTATGCAGTAAGCACATATCTGCAAGAGTGTCTCACTTACTCCAAATGATGAGCATCCACTATGGGCTCCGGGAGGTGTGATATTGGACATGGAGGGACCCATGCCTGTTGCTGTAGTGGGGAACAAACCTAAAGCATTCAGATTCAAGCCTGGAATCAAGTTGGATTGGAGCTGCAAAGAAAGGACAGCTCTGTTAGCAATTCACATCACCACCACATGGATTATCTAACCAACACTGCTATCACACATGATCTCTGGACAAAGGGAAAATACACACCCCCCCCAGGAAAGAAAAAACAAAAACAAAAAAAACCCCTCAAGCTTTAAGTTTAATTTCTCACAGCAGGAAACTGTCTCCTTTAGATATGCCTGCACTACTGGAAATGCTGCTTGCAGCCTGGAGGCAGCACACTTCACGCCCACTCACTAGCTGAGCTGAAAGATGCACTGGACAATTAACCACGCTACATCACAGAATTTCTACTACTGAAGTGGACAAGTAAAGACTTCCAACAACAGCTGCCATCAAATCATATTCGTGTCTGCACATGCACCACTTTAGGTAAAGAAAACTTTAAAAAAAAAAAAAAAAAAAAACCGACAATTTTCTGAATTAAACATCAACTCCCGAAGCAAAAAACAGCTCGACTTCAGCTGGGACTTTTGCAAACCCTGGACAAGCAAAATGAATCAAATTGTGAGCCTGAAGCATATTTTCTAGGACAGTCAGAAAATCTCAAATGAGGCATTGTCCACTTGGTAAACAACCGCACAGTGCAGCTTCTCCAGCTTTTTTCACATTCCTTGTAAACTCAGTTTCAACAGCTAAGAAGGAAGACTAATGGTACAGTCCCTCGCCACAATTTTATGGGGTTTCCCCCTCCCCAATTTTGATGGAAAATATATAAATAAAGGCCAAGGAAAGATATGAAGGGGGGGAAAAAAGAAAATCAGTTTAAGTGTGCTAAAAGATTGACTTCACTTATTGGTATTATTTTGATATAGCTCAGTCTTCATGTACAGAGCTTAACTGGAATAAATGTATAATTAATGAGATCATAGAAGGCAACTTTACACGCAGATTTAAAAAACAAAACAAAAAAAAAAAAGAAAATCACAGCAGTGTAAGAATCACCTGTGGTTTAAAACCTGCTGGCGAAGGCTCAAAATATCAAGTGCGTTTTCCCATTTGATTGCCATGACCCATTAGTTTACATTTACATGACCTGCACCTCTTCCCAGTTACGTTGACAGTTTGTTTTTCATGAATGGTTTAAATGTGTAACGTTTGAATCGTGAGATGGGATTTCCTCCTCTTCCTTTCAGAAGAAGGGAGGTCCAGCTGATCCCATGCTAAAAGGAAGCAGTGATGCACCTTTCCTTAGCCTTCAAGGGAATTTCCTGGAGCTGTTATGATTTCCACAGACACATTGGGGGTTAGTGAGCTCTGCTAGGAAACTAAGAAAAATTTCCTCTTCACCCACAGGAGTAGCAAAAAATAAAATAAAAAAAATAAAAGTATTCCTTTCTACTGATTTCACAATACCTGACATGTGGAAGTGTCTTTTGTATTGAAGACTTAATACATAAATAATAAAACACTAAAAATGTACACGTATCTTTACAAGAAAACTGAGGATGAAAGAGTGCCATTACACCATGGTAGTTTCAGATCACTCCCGTACATGTAAACGTCACTGTTCCAGTTCCTTGGCAGATTAATTTGTTATCTGATTTCTTGATTTTATGTAAACCCTAATCATAGAAAGTATCCTGGTGACTCCAAGACCTGCCAGAAAATCCCCACCTCCCCCACCCAGGGCCTGTTTAATGGCCATGTCTGGCCAGTGTACTTGAAAGCCAAGAACATTAACAGACCATCTACGTCACTTTTAAAGAAACCGGTCACATTTATATTTACTGGAACAAAGTTACTTCAGATTTCCCCTTTGAAAAAGTGATTCATTCAAATTTTAATTTTTTTTTTTTAAATTGCTTACGTTCATAGCAGCCATGTCACTCTCATAGGATTCCCTGATCTTCTTCATCACTTCCTCCTCAGCTTTTGCACATGCCTCAATGGAGCCCTTTACTGTGATGGTCCGTTCTGGGTTGTACAGGGTTAGGTCCTGAAGACTGGACAGAATAAAGGTTGGAGGTGCATTAGAACTTATTGTTCTAAGTGTGGTATAATTTTATAAACCAACCTCACAGACTGCAAACTGTCAATAGGTAGAGTTTCAATGAACTCTTTGCAACTTACGGTGAGATTGTGATCTTGGTCCCCGTTTCCTGCTCAATTTTCTTCAGGTTGCGTCCTTCTTTACCTATTAATCTTCCCACAAAGCTGTTGTGTGCAAGGATCTTTAGTGGGATCTCCTCAGTACTGTGGGAAAAAGAGGTTGCGAAGTCAAATGAAAAACAAAATCTGATACAATCAGTTCTATTACTTTTCCTACATGCTGCAAACAGACAGGGCTGATATATTTTTAAGCAAAGCCAAGATATGACGTCTGAACTCGTAAGAAGTTAAAAATGGGAGCCATTATAGGGGCGTGGAAAGCTGTTTTTATGAAGCAGCTTTGATACGATTTGTCAAAGTGATTTATTTATAAAATTATAAATAACAGCATCACAGTTTGCAGTTATACCCTCATTTTAGTTCAGTGTAACAGTAGATTCAGCCAAAGGTTAATAGGTGACAAAACTGAACTAAGGTACACATTTACTTATTTTGTTATAAACTCACAACTTTGTGTCAAGGGCTTCCTTCTGCATGATGTCCATGATGGTTTTGCAAGCGTTCGAACAGCCTTCAGGGGTTGAGTGAATAGTGATGGGTTTCTCTGCAGCACCTGCATTCTCTTTTCTGTGGATGTCAATCCTGACACAAAGAAAAGGCGCTCATCATATCGCTGCTCAACGGCCAGCAGTGCAGAAAAGGAAAGGAGGACACCGCTGACGTGCGATGCCGAGTATAATTCCTGACCTCCGTGTACGTACTTTGAGTGGGTCTGTTTGGTGATGTTGCGGATAGTCGCGCCCTCCTTGCCAATGATCGCCCCTACAAACTGCGTGGGAACCAGCATGCGTAGCGGGATGTCTGACTGCACTTTAGGCCGGGCGCCCAAACCCGGAGAGCCAGACCGAGGGGGTCCGCGGGCATTAAAGCCTCTCCGGCCCCCTGCTGGAGGACCCTCTGGTGCCGCCGTCTCATCAGGGATGTAGGACACTTTCAAGGTATAGTTCTCCATCATAGATCCATTCAGCTTCTCCATTGCCCTGAAAAGAATTAAAGATGTTGGCATGTTAACCTCTCGATTGCTACCACCGAACGTTTAATTTAAGAGCAAAAGGCTTGCAGACATGGAGTAAAAAAAACTACACAAAGCTTCAAGTTTGACTCTTCATTAATTGAAGAAACCAAAAAGCAGGTAGGGACATTTAAACAAAGAGGTTTTAATGTAAATTATTTGTGTCTTAAGAACAAGGTCCAAACTCAACATTCCCAGCAGGTACTGGGGATCTGGCCAAACGCCACCTTACAGTCATCCTGTCAGCACTCACTCCTCAGTCTCAAGGATTTAGATTTTTAATGAACTGATCAATTATTCCAAGAGACTCTTCCAACCACTCTTGCAGAGTAGTATGATACATGTACACCAGGGGGCACCAGATGGCCAATTTAACCCCCTCCATCTCCAACACACACACACACACACAGCCCCAGTTATCATTGCATGTCAAATTAAACTAGACTGGGTGTTGGAAGGAGGAAATCAGGTGCACTGTAAGAACACTTGACAGAGGAACTTGATGTGGTGTCGAACACAATGTGGGGGGGGGAGGAGAAAAAAAAAAAGGGGGGGGGGGAGCTTGAGCAGATTCATGTCAGAGGCATCAAGACAGATGAGATAGAGGTTAATGACGTGAACACTGTGTGCGTACTCACAGCCTCGCCTGGTCCTTGGTAGCATACCGAACATTGACAACTGCAGTCTCTGTATCAGTGTTTACTGTGAGAATACACAAAGTCAGCACACATCCAACAATGACGGTGAAAGTTGACCAACCTGGGTTACTCTAAAATTTCATTAGGAAGCTAATAAAGCATTTACTTGAAAACAATTGTACAGTAAGGAAGGATTTGGAAAAACTGATTTCAGTGCAGGGTGTGTCTTGTAACACTAGGCTTAATCAACAGCATATTTACCTTGTTCACAGCTCTGTACTGCACCATACTGAGCAAGCATACCATCCAAAACCTGAGGGGAGAGGGAAGAAAAAAATTAAATAAAATGAATAAATAAAAAATGAGTACATTGTGTCTAAAGGATTTGATCTGAACCCACTGGTGAACAGAAGATCATCCAGAAGAACAGGCCTAGCCCACTGCCAGGACATACTCCACCAATTCTGGACCCAAGTTCAAAGATGAGTTACACTGATAAATTCGCTGCTTCTTGTAAAAGCTTGTCAACTCAAATTATGACACTCCCTGTGGGAAGCTGGTGCCTTTCATTCTTTATTTTTAATTGTTTTTTTTTTTAAATAAAACATTTTAAATAGAAAATCTTAGAAACGCTGTAAAAGGCGGACAAAAGCATAAATTGCATAATGAAGGACTTGTTTGTGGGATTTATTTGAATAGTGGCAAATGCACCAGATTAAGATCATCAGCATGTTGAATCCACACATAGAAGAGGCGTGTTGGGAGAAACCTTAGCATATGCACATAACAGAAAACCCCACCAAGACCACGGGACTTCGTTTCACAGATGTGATCAAATGTGAGCGAGAGGAGGAGGGGGGAGCGAGCCGGCTCCCATCTGAGCTAAGACCTCCACCATGCTTGAACCCATGGCCACACCCTCAGGAGCTCAACCCCACTTTCTAGCCAACAGGACCGCATCCCCGCCTGTCCCACCTCGCACCCCAACCCTACCAACCAGACTGCCTCCCGCCTCTCTGCCATCTCCACTCTCCATCATTGGCTGCTCCAGCACCGATACGAGTTCCCTGAAGCTAGGAGTTACTGGCTGCTGGCTGGCTACTCTGCCTGTCCATCTACAGAGTCTGGCCAATGGGAATCCAGGCCATTCAGGAAAGGGTGGGGTACATTCCAGCAGGAAACAGCAGCAGCTGGGGGAGGGGTGCGAGTTCATGCTACACATTCTGTGAATCAGCGCACATGGAAGGGAAGGGGAAACCGTCCAGGCCCACCCACTCACTACAGCTCGTGAACACGCTGCTACTCTCGCCACCATTCTCTAGCTGGAAGGTTTTTACACACACAAAATATGACCCGTTTGTCTTATCTACCTGATAAGATACAAACAAGGCCTTTGCATCAAAAGACCTCTTTCTATTCAGTTCCTCCATTCTTCTAAATCACCTCCCCCCTCGCTTTTGAGGGGAGAGGAATCTCCATGTCACCTTTAGAGAAAGCTGCCTCGCTACATAGGTACATACATACATACATGGGTGTATCTGGAGCTGGAGTTTAGGAACATGCGTAGGCAAAGCGAGCCCACCATTACTTACACAAAACACAAAACCCTGAGCGTGTCCATAGCCATTTGATCATACTGACTGAAGCAGGCTGAAATCTAAAGTCATGCATTAACCTTTACACTCTTGTAGTTCAGAACAGTGTGGAACAATTGTGCAATTGAACATGAGAATTCTCTTGTTTGGCTTCCATGGTCTTGACAAAGCAGATTTTTTATTATTCCTTTTTTTTTTTTTTTAAATATATAAATTGCGGTGCAAGCACACACCAAGACAGCTAAACCTCTGCAGTGGAGGTGATGTAGCTGGGGGGAGGGAGTCACGTAAAGCCGTGTTAAAGCTGCCACATTCCACATGCAAGTGCGTAATTTTGACTTTAGATAAATTGCAACATTTTAAAGCTTTAAAAAAAAAAAATCACTGCCAAAGTTCAAAAATTTGCAATTTAAGCTCACATAAAAATTTTTTTAGGTGTGCCCAACAGATTAGTGTGTAAGAACGTGGAGCAGACACCAGTTTGTGTTTTGTTTTTTTAAATGCAGGGGGGGGAGAAACAAAAAAGAAAAAAAAAGAAAAAAAAGGTGCTACGCATGACACACACACATACTGTTGCTCAACAGACCATTTCTTTCCCCTACTAATCGGGCAACGGCCTTGAAGTCCTGACCATGTCAAAGCTCAACATTTCTATTGGTATTCATCCCACCCCCCATTTCACGTGTAGCTTTTGTGCAAATTAATTACGTCAGCTTAGTTTAAACCCGTCAGAATACTCACTTCTTAACCTCATGAACTTATACATCTGAGAACAATTTTGTAAAATTTAAAAATCAGTTTTCTGAAGAATTTACAGAAGAGAAAATTTGTTTGGGGTTTTTTTGGAAGGGGGGTGTCTAATATATCAAGGTACACTATGAAACTCAAAAATCAAGTCAAATAATACACCCTGTTAAATACTACTTTATGTAGCAGCTGTCATTTTGGAGCTGAATAGCAAACACTAAGTCTTGAACTGTTATTTCAGACAATGCTTAAAATACAGGGGTTTTTTTTTTACAGTTTAATGCAACAGCGTAATAAGCCTCAAATTGTGCATTGCGTAAAATGTGTCCAGCAAATTAAGATCCACCTCACTTCCATGTGAGCTTGCACCGCTAACCATCTCACAAACCTGACAAAAGCATTACAGATGTGTCTGTTGCAGTGGTCTGCATACAATTGAGCAAGGGCTGATTTTATTTTGCCACCTTTCTCAATGTCAGGTACTGATACCTGTAGCAAATAATAAAACTACCAATACCCACATGCATTGTATGTTTTAGACAAAGAAAAATTCACAAGTATCAAACAAGTAAAATGACAATTTAAAGGAAAAAAATAATGCACTGCCATACACTAAAGGAGGACTTAAAGCCAGGCCAACCCCTGGGTTGCATGAATCTTTCACAACCCTTCAGACACTGATTTATTTTTAATTCATTTCCACTTTTTTGTGCAAGAACACACATTGAAAGTGAAAGCCTCATCACACACACACAAACAAGCCCATGTGATCAGTGGTGAAGGACACCATGGCAAAACAATCAACTCACGTTTCCCCATTTAAAAACATCAGCATGCAGCTTTTTTGTTTTACAAGTCTCTGCGAGCAGCAAACGCATGTAGATCCAGTGCTACAAACATACTCCTGCCTGAGCCCGTCAGTATCATCTGGAGAGTCTACCCTCATTAAATCTTTTTTTTCCCTAAAAAGCCAAAACACCACAACACTCAAAGGTAGTGAAAATTTAATAAAAACAAATTAAAATCTCTAATCCCGACTGTCAACTGCCTAGTGACATTAGTAAGAGTCCCCCACCCTCCTTACCCACCGATACCGGTCAGTATGTTGCACTAAGCTACAGCAGCCAAAGTCAAACTAATCATCAAGTGCATGCTCAATTGAAACCCAAAAGGAGGCAAGGTAACTCCAGAGGCCACTAAACGAGAGCCCAGTTGGGCTGCCCCATGGTGCCCCGCCCTGGAAGCGGTTAGCAGCCTGTTAGCACTCACCTCCCACTGCATGTGAGGCGGGATGTTCCTGATCTGCAGCTTACAGCTCCTGGAGAGAGAACAAGAGGGAAAGAGGGTGAGGGGTGAATGGATAAAGAAAGTGAAGGTAGATGGGACAAAAGATGGAAGAGAAAGCAACAGCTAGTTAATAAGTGACAATACCAAGGATAATACAGAAGAGGTTTGTGTTTTGTTTTGGGGGTTTTTAAAAAACAAACAAACAAAGGACTTATTTCTCAGTAAGATGGACACTGACAGGTCTTTAATTCCACTCTAAACTCAGGTGTACTGAAACAGCCTGCATGAAATAGAAAGGAGAGAAAAAAAAAAAAAAAAAAAAAGTGGGGTAGTTTAGTTTCGAGTTTCCCAAAATTCAAATTAATGTAACACACGCACACAATCACATACACCACGCCCTTCTCCCAAATTACCAGCTGTGTTACAGAGAGCAAAGAGTGACAAGGGGAAGAAGGGGACAACAGGGGGGGAAAAAGTAAATCCAACAGATGGTGGTAGTAGTAAGATGCATCACGAAGAAAGCTGGGGGGGGGGGAAGAAAACACATCTACGCAACCTGACTCTAGCATGCATCCTATAGTACAGAATCATGAGATTTTAACAACTTCAAGTCTCAGACCCATTGGGTTTTTTTGAGTTGTTCCCCCCCTCATCTCTTCTTACATCACACTACATAGGAAGACTCAAAAAAAAAAAAAAAAAAAAAAAAAAAAAAAAGGCACTTGCTCAGAGTGTGCATGCAGAAGACGCAAGTGAAGACAAACAGTTGAGTTTTGCATTGTTGCATAGGAAGGAATAATTGAGACAGAATTATTGCTTATGGCTCCCACTTTCATTATGTTTACAGCTGCATAAGTGTAGTGGTTATGTGTGGAGGTCATGCAGACAGTAGGCCTTCTGAATCAGTTACTCTAAGTTTCATAAGGGTCTGTCTGCATGTTGTGTAAAAACGTGAGAAAAGTACAAGCCACTCCAAAGTCCACTGCCTGTTGACACACACACCTAAAGAAAAGGCGTACATATGGCTTGGAGCTGAGGCATGTGCGCACACACACACACGACGTGGAATGAAACCTTGACCCCAGACCAGTTCCACATCGCCTTTACATGCACGTCGCACATTATATACACACACACACACACACACACACAGTTCCGTGCAGTCAGTTTAGCGTTACGTGCACATTTTTGCCCCTTGTGTAAAGTCTAGAATTTCACTACATATTTTCACCCCCTTTTCTCTCAAATGTCCCCGAGCGCCTCTGGATCTACATGTACAGGGCAGATTTATTTTTTCTTTTCTTCTAAAAAGACCATTAACAGTGTGGTAGTTTGCACAAGATGGCACCTTTCAACATGCAGCATTGATGAACCCCCCTTTTACACAGTGAACTTAATTTTTAAGATCAAGATTCACTACACAAATTTGAAACTTTCCATACATGAATGTGCGCACACTAAAAATTGTACTGCATGTGTACAATAAGGCAGCGGTCCCCAACCCCCGGGCCTCGGACCGGTACGTGAGTCGTTTGGTACCGGGCCGCGAGAGTTGAGGCTCAGGTGTGAAATGTATGGTTTTCAGGGTTTTTAATCGGTTTTCAGCGTTATTTTGTTATCATTTTGATCATTAACTCGGATTTCCTGGGTCTTTTCACGTGTGTTATGAATAAATCTTTTTTTCGGTACCAGTTTTATTTTGTTGTATTTATCCGCGACACATTAAAGGCCGGTCCGTGAAAAATATTGTCGGGCATAAACCGGTCTGTGGCGCAAAAAAGGTTGGAGACCGCTGCAATAAGGGCCATAAAGCTGAAATTACTCAACTTAGCCACTAGGACTACAGTCACACTTATAGGGGTACAATATATTTAGTACCACGCATTAAAGAAACTACTTAACTCTAAATGGGCAAATTGTAAAGAAAACTTCCCAAATAACTCCCACCAGGAATTTCAGCCCTTTCCGGCCCACTGTGCCATTCCTGGCTGATCTTGCAGCATCTCCCCACACATTTGGTATGCTCTGCATTGCGGTGGGAACGCCATGCGAAATGTGCAAATGCACAAAGCACTTCCAGTTGGATTAACCTATACCCACCCACCCACACACACAAGAAGTCAGCCAGGGTATGTGGTGGGGTGGGGGGGTGTGGGTGGTATACATTCCCCAGTCCCAGTCTTTGATTTGGGGAGGGGTGGGTGTGTGTGAGGCTGTGTGGTATGGGGGGGGGGGGGGGATAGCCCAGTTTCAAGCAAGGGTAACAAGGGCCCTCTCTGCCCCGTGGGGGTGGGGCCCCGTTGCCATGGACACAGACAAGTCCACTGACAGGAACATGTAGAGCAGGGTTAAAAGTGGGAGGGGGAGGAAAGGAGGGAGGGCCAAGAGTGACTAGGGTTGGCTCGTCATGTGATGGCCAGGAGGAGGCCGAGCACCTTATTTACTTTCAAACGGACCAACATTCTACACATTCGTCCCCATTCTTGGAGCCCAGCTGAGACCTGTGGCCTCCTGATGGGAGACCGTGCATACAGGTGGTTTCAATAGACACGTATACACAAGCATGCAAATGTATACTACAACAGCGTTCATAAGTTGAGCAGAATAATGCTACATGATACCTGTAGTCATCTCCATTTCTTTTCCTCACTCATCCCGCCCCCATAATGAAGCACTGTACGTCAACACCATTGTTGACAGAGAGAAACACACGAGGTCTGTGCTCAACGCCCATCCACAGCCACTGCTTATTCAGAAGGCAGAGGTTCTGAATGACTGAACTCCACACAGTCTGGTTTCCACTGCCCTCACAGGCCTTACGTGCATGCAAACCATGAACCCAATAAACTACATTAATGCATTTGGATATATTGAAATTCTTGGCAGTTCCAGAGTTGAACAGTTAGAGCTTGCCATATGCGAAAAGCCATTATGCACCGATGTCTTTACCTCCAGATCTTACAGAACAGGTTTAAGAACAAGCTATAAGTGCAATGCCAGTCTGATTTGAGTCTAGACTGAGGGAGAGTTAGCATTTGCCTGCAGTCCAAGTAAAACAAGGGGCCACATTCATAATTCTCTGGCACCCCAACTCATCTTTTTCTTTTTTTTTTGGAGGGGGGGGGTGCAGGTGGGGCCCCACGCTGACCCTGTGACCGAGAATTCTTACACTAGGAGTGATTTCTATAAGCAACCATGAGAAGTTTGAGTACTGTCTCAATTTAATTTACAATTTAAACCCAGCTTTAGAAACAAAATCACCAGTACTAAAATGTTACTAAAGAACTGAGTTTAAAGGAAGTTGTGTACATTTAAACATGCGTGTTTGATGTCAGTCTTCCTCTCAAATACACATACCCACCCCCTTACAACCATGCCATTTTCTTTCTTCCAGTACATGTGCACATATGTGCACGTGGGAATGGGCAAGTTGCATTTTTTTACGTTGTTGGAAAAAAATAAAAAATAAAAATATCCAAGTAGCGAGTAGAATTCAACCCTATACATCACCTCAATTTGGGTTTACCTGTGGTGCAATTGCATCATAGGAGATTTTTAAAACCATTTATTTATTAGTTGTTTTTTGGGTTTTTTTTATGTCTACCTACACAAATACATGAAAATATGAAACTAGGTCAGAGCTTTACACAACTGAATTTTTAAGCTGAAGAAAAATTACAGGCTTTCCACAGAACAATCGTATAAAGGAGATATTGGCGAGAATAAGTGAATGTTATCTTTAAAATGGCGGATTTTTTTTGCTTCAAAAGACTTTAACACATTTTTTTTTTTTAGGAAAAGGTCACGCAACGTAAAAAGCAAACGTTCATAAATTAACTCAAAGTTAAATAACCAAAAGCGCCGTGTATGTGCAGAAAATGAGTTTCCAATTAAATAATTACGTTGCGTTATACTGTTAATGCCTACAGCCCATTTTTTAAGACTCCTTAAGACAAACCCAATGTTACACCAAATGCATAGATCATAATTTTGGTGCCCCTTTGGTCACACGCGTGATAGAGGCATGAGAATACGCACAAAATTATTATTATTTTTTTTAATGTAATTGGGCTCTAACCTGGTTCGCTTGAAACTATAAAAATACCACATCCCCACAAACCATGTCATCGTATTCAGTGGAATCTGTATGAACTCCAAACTATAGCCACCCCACCCTTGATCCTCGTCTGCTCTAGCACTTCCCCCTTAATAGGTTCAAAGGTGATTGGCCAAGCCCCCCCCCCCCAGTTCATATTTTCAAGCTGGAGTGCAAAGAGGGGCCCCAGTGTCCGTGTGTGTGTTTGGTGTGTATGCGCGTGTGTGTAGCGTATACTCAGAATACTGTTCCCATTGACTGTGTTCCATGTAGCAAAGGGCGGGCACGTTTTTTTACCTTTCTGAAATGTGGCGCAAACTCGACTCGGTGTGCACAAAAACACAATCACCACAGCGTTTAGAGGGGACGTCTGAAGATCTGACGCAAATTCTCATTTAAGTACACCTGGTTTATTTAACCAAGCTACAATTTAGACCAACAGCCCACCGGGAAATGCTTCTGTGATGTCCACGTGGAAAATACATTTCATGTAAAGGTCTCGCGAATTCTGCGTTTGCTCCATTTTATATCCAAAACGCTTTAAATAAATACAAGTCACGGGGAGCAGTTTTTTTTTTAATGCCAACGTGTTTCAGCAGGAATTTGTAATTTCAAGTGTGACCCATTTCTTTACATAAGAGCAGATCAGTTAAACGTTGAGAGCAAACAATGCAAACCTGCAATACTAGTCAGAAATTGCCGCAACTATCATCAACCAAAAGCAATTTAATTCAGGAAAATGCTAATTTTTCACCAAACAGCATCGCCACCAAATAATATAAAAATACACACACCATGTCAAAAATGGCCCTTATTTTTAAGTCCACTGCACATATTCCGAGAACCACACAAAAAAAATATATTGTGCACCTTTGGAAATCATACACCGTACCGCCCAGTGTGGTTACGGGCGTCTAACTCTGAAACCATAGGGTTTTCGTGACTTGGGTCCCAAACCTCCCATTCCACTCGCGTTTGGAGTCCATCTCATGCAACAGCAGCACAATGTGCTGAGGAGGGCGGAAGCGTAGGGCAAACAAGGGAGAATGACGGGCAGATCATTCTCAAATGGACGACTTCACAAGGCCTGTACGCCTCAAATCCAGCCTGCACTCACTCAGCACACATTTCAGCCTGCACACTTTGGTACTCGCCCTGAGCTTTGTGCTTTAATATCGCCAAGAACTGCACATATACACTAAACACATACACACGAGGGAATGGAGCAAGCGAGGAGAAGACAACCATGAGGTGGTTTAACTCAAATGCACGACGGTTTTTGGAGCACCCCCTCAGTCATGGCGAGAGGAAGGAACAGAGCGCCATACGCCCCTTTTATTTGACCCCAAAAAGCATTCAGGGAAAAAAGAAAGAGGGGGGGGGGGGGGCCTGATGGGCGTACGTATTTTAACTAAAATAAATATGTAAAGCTTGGCAACAAACACACATGCAGCATTATTAAAACACACTCGCACAGACACACACGAGGTCAAAGTAAAAAAAAAAAAAAAAAGAGAGTGTGACGAGGAAGAGAGGGTGACTACAATTTAAAAATATATGTGGGGCTTCTACGAGTTTAACCAAGCACTATTTAATAAAAACCCACGTACCTTTGACGTTTAGGGACCGAGTGCTCCACTTCGAGAACTTTTCCGTGAAGTTCAACTTTACCTTAAAAAGAAAAGAGAAATTTAAATTAGCAAAATACAGCTACGTTAATTTCATTAACCACATGACATCTCGTGTAGGCCTCCATACTGCTGAGTAAACAACCACCCCCCAAAAAAAGAAAACAGGGGTTAATGTTTACTACTAAAAATCCAGAGAAGCATACATAAGCATGACTGCGAGCTGGATATTTCTCGCATAGGAGCACAAATTGTTCAAAGTGTGCGAGCCACTGGTAGCACGAGGACAAATGAGCCTGACATTAGCACTATTCGTAAAAATAGTGAACGAGTTTAGCTCAGCTGTTACGTGTTCTGTAGGTGCACGCTTAACTTGAAATTAGACAACAAGCCGTGAAGGGTTGGAGTGATTAGTGTACAAAAAAAAAAGCTAAATGTGGATTGCCTGCCTGAGTTTGTGTTGGCCAAATGTAGGCCAACACAATTAAACCACCTGGTGTGTCAGCATGGACGAAATGGCTTCACAGTATAGCGAGTGGAGGCTGTTGGAGAAGGCCTGTATTTTGAAACCTGGAGAAGAGTGAAAGTTCCAGTAGAAACTGGTGAAAGCGACGACACATTACTCTTCAATCGTGCCAAGCTCGGGCTGTGTGATAGAGCTCAAGGGTTCACTTCACGGCTTCCACAACCCCCGCTCGCTGCCCTGAACGGACATAACGCGCATTGCTCACACTGAGCAGTTTACTCTAGCATTTTACCAAGCCACACTCAGTCAAATTACAAGGGCAGAATTTCACTCAAACCTGGGGGAAGCCATTTGTGTGAGCCCCACGGTGTCAAAAGGCCAAGTAAAGGTTGTGTGAGAGAAAGAAACGCTTGGATACACCCCCACCCTACAGGACTACATGCGTTTCTCATAGGGTACCCCCCACCACCAACACCAGAAGTAAAGCAATCTTCACACAATTGCAGCAGTTTGGGATAATTTCCTAATAGCACCTTTTTGCCCCAGATTGTCTCACCTGAAAGAACATCGATGGCCTTCATTGCTGCCTTCTCGTCCGGGCAATCCACAAACGCATAGCCAGTTTTGACAAGAAATGGACCACTGTGCGGAATCTTCCACTGCTCAAAGATAGTTTCGAAGTCCTCCTCGCTCGCCTCTGCGCTTACGTTGCCAATGTATAGCTTATTCATGTTCTGCGCCGAAAGGGACAATCTTTACGCTGAGGGAGAGATAGTTATTTGCTCTCGCGGATGTGCAGTGTTTGGAGTAGCCTAAATCGCCTTTACTACTACGGAGTGGCTGTAGCGTGCTTCCCGGTCGTTCAAGCCACAGATAGATTTAAACTGGCAGCCTCACGGTGCGTTTGCGCTCCCTCGCCCCTCTGTCTCTATCGCGCAATAAATAAATGCTCAATTATTAATCTCGTGTCTCCGAACGATGGCGGGCTGGGTGAAAAGGAGGAGAAACTACTTTGTGTCTTCCTCCAAACCCCTTGGCAAAGAGACAGAGAATGTCACACACGGTAAGGCTGGCGCCCGCCTCTAAGTCTAGAACCTAGAATAAGAAGAAGAAGAAGAAGGGGGGAGAGAAAAAAATCCTCAGCTATTCCGGCTTTTTTGAATGAGCCACGTGTTCAAACTACAAATCAGCCCACACGTGAGGAATCCCAATTGCTCAATTAAGTGTTTGGGATTGGGGAAAATTGCACGGGAGTCTGGGGTGGGGACAGCAAAGGGGAGTGAAGAAAAAAAGGAGGGGAAGAGTGGATTGGTGTTGGGAAAAAACCTGGCGAGCTTTGTGCGTAAAGGGATTCCGTGAGAAACTAGTGTATCTTTACTAGAATCACATTCGTGTGCCTTTCTCTGCACAGCCTCGACTCTCATTGGTCAAATGAGGAATAGTAAAAACGGCGGTGCGCGCACGCACGCCCATAGCAGGGAGACGCTGATATTGCGAGGGCTTGTGCGCACGGCTGTGCTAAGTGCGCTATATTGGCGACACAACGGATGGAAAAGGGGGTGGGGCCACTCATAAATGATTTTTTTTTGACACCATATTGTCAAATTGCATATAGAGCGCATTCAGTTGTACGTATTTTGAGTGGGGAAAGGTCCTGTGAAACTCCTTGGGCCCTCACGCATTGTGGGAATGACACGTAGGCTACTACTCTCCATGACGGCATCCATCTTCTGAGTGGAGTGGAGCCATGCCCTCTCTGATCCACAACTCAAAGTCCAACAGCAGGCCCCATTTGTTCTTGGTCACGTCGAGGGGGTATCTTTGGGCGAAATGAGTGCAGCCACGCCATTTGTTTTGTCGTCTTTCGGGCTGTTTGGCACAACTACGAAGCGTTGGCCATGTGGAGCGAATCACACATGGCGAATCCTCTCTGCTATACCCCAGCATGGATTTGAATTTACTGAAAGAGGGAGGGGTCTCCCACACCAATGTGCCCCTAGCGTACTATGTAAAGCAAAGCCCAGTTCAATCACGTGTGGAATACGTGTCTTAAAACATTACACAACTGTCTGTAAGATTTTGTAAACCATAGGCAGAGGTCGACAGTTTACGAACGGGTCGCTCCACGGGTCATTTCTGCATGCACAGGACTAATTGGCAGATTAATCCATGCCTGGCGATGTCAATAGGATGATATATTGTCAGGGCACAAAGTTTCAAAACACTAATGATCCCCCAAAGCGTAAATTTATAAGCACATGTACAGTCAAGTACCACAATAAATTCTGCCTTTGTGCAGGGTATAGTTTGCAGTGTTGCTGAACGTTACTGCAATATACGGAGAGCATAATTCAGCCGCAGTGTCTGCCAAAATGACTATAAAATTGAATCCGTGCCCCTTTAAAGCAGTTTGGGAGAAGAGCTAAGTAGAAAACTTTTATGAAGGTAGCATTCATTTTATAGCATTAGTTTCAGATTTATGCACCAAACAAGCTGGCACCCAATGCATCTCTCTCTGCATTATAATATTAAAGTTCAGCTTTAAACCCAGCACCTTTAAAGCGAGGCTTAAACTTCATCACGTGTTCAGGAGACGCGACACAGTATACTTTAGATATGTGCTGCATGGATCTATTTTTTTTTCAGGATCGTGTGTGGGGATACAGGAGGGCACGCTTTCATTCATAAAATTGTGTTAGATGAATCGGCGTGACGGGTTAGTTAGAAGTAGCCAGAGAGCAACAATGTCAACTACAAAAAAAAGTTACACAATAGCAGTAACTTTCATCTCATTCTCCTTTAAATGCATGGTGTTTTTATTATTATTATTATTATTCTTTTATTTTAACTCATTGTAAGCCCGTGTTTGACTTGTGGTCGTCTTATTTTGAAAAGTATTTTAAGAAAGAGTTAGAAACGTGAGTGCAGGTGGGTGTAGTCGTCTCTGCAGCCCTGCAAGTGGCATTACAAAAAAAGAGAAGGGAACAAAAGCTTTTCTCTGGAGCTGAGGTGATGGCACCGCGTCTCTGCAGCGTCTGCTAATGAACAGGCCAAGGTGTGCGTGTCCATGTAAAGCAGGTTACAAAGGGAGTGTTGGCCCTTCAGCAACTGGCTCACAGACCGGGGCCATGGCTGACTCGGTGGGTCTACTTCTCTGCTGCTGCTGAACAAACACACCGAGCTGTCTGATTGGTCGAGAAGGCTGTCCAATCGGAGGGCCGCAAACCTGCTCCGCACTACTCCTGCTGGCTCGGCCTCAACGCGCTCATTCATTGGTTCCCCGGCTCGACTATTCTATATGAATCAGCGCGCCAATCAAGCATTTCTCCCCATGTTTGCCCAGTTTGGCTTTTGTCATGGGTTGAAGCATGAAGATGTAACGAAACACGCCAGTGATTCAATCCGAGGCGCTTTGCATAAAAAAAAAATACCCTCTTTAAAACTTTCCGAGAACTTTATGTTGTATTTGGATTTATAGGGCAACCCTTAAATAGGTTAAACGATAAAGGCGTGAAATAGGGTTTAAAATTCAACTTTAGGGCAACTTTCTATCGACTTTTAATCGTTTCATAATTTGTTACAAGACCTGCTCCCCGAAAAGTTTCTTATTAACTTATTAGTGAGTGCTTAGATCTCTGTAGTCTTTCTCCTGTATGGATCTATATGAGGGTTATTTAAAACCAGGGAGCTTTCCGTCGGCCTAGTTAAACTCATACAATTTTTTAAAACCCCGTTTATTAGTCGTTAACCATTTCCACTCCTCATGAAATAACGAAACGCACACGGATGGGGGTCGGTGTGAATGCCAGCTCTGCCAGCTGGGCAGTGTCTCAGAGCTGGTAGTCTCACAGGCTGAATGTATAGAGACAGCAGTCATGTTAAGTTGCTCTCCAGTCTCTGTCGGTTTAAATGAGCCAATGCATGGCTGCAGTCCGCGCGCGCGCGTGTGTGCGTGTGTGGCTGCAGGCTCTGCAAGAGGAGTAGTGAATGTATCGCTGAGGAATGTACAGAAAGTCTCCCCGCCCCCAGCTTCAGGGCTCCTCGCTATGGACAAATTCCATAGGGGGCAAAACTGACATAAAGTTTCAGACTAGACTGCATCCTATGTGGGAAGATTTTCTGCGGTTAATGTCGGTGTAGGAAAAGAACTGACAAAATCGATCTGTTTAATCACAGTGTAGGACATTTCTAGAGGGAAAGTCAAGGAGGGAAAGAAGGGAGGGAGATTGTTTAGGTTAAAAAAAAACAGAGAGAGCTTATAGCCCAACTTTGAGCTGGCCTCGCTCCAAGATATAGTCTACGTCGCCAAGCGCAAGGCTCTTTCACAATCCTATTTAGGCTACAGAGAATCAAGGATTCTGTTTTCCGGTGAGATTGCTTTATTATGTTTTTATTTATTTGTTGCGAGGCGATTCGCATCTTTGACAACATTGTCGTTCCACGTGAGTTTTAACCATTTAATCCAGTTGCTGACCGCTTCGGACAAGAGTCAGGGAAGACTGTGGTGAACGCCATGTTGAGAAGAATCTAGAGCCTTACAGTATCATTAACTAAAAGCAAACAATGTCCTTAACGATGTTAATGCAACTGCGTTTTTCTTTTTTTCCTTTTTCTGCTCCATACATGTGTTTTCTATTGTCATCAAGTGCTTTCATGTAGGCTCCAAAAACCCTTAAAAAGGGCATGTTTATTCCACAGATTCTGCTTTGAGATGACACCCTTCATCTCATTAGAAAATGGCGGTTTGTGCCCCCTAAAGCACATGCCAAGGAATATTTCTTGCAGCAGTTAAATGGGGATAGCCATAGTCTGCTGGCAAATTAGCAAATATTCCAGAAAATATCTCTGTTATGTTCTTTTAAAAAGACGAATAATCCCAGAAAATAGTCTGCTCTCTTTTTTTCTCGCTTTCTTGTCTTACACACCCTTCCCCCCCCCCCATACACAACTTAAATCTTGGGAATTTGTGTGGAAAAGTTTCTTCTTCCTATGCCATCAGTAGATGATAGTACTGCTTATATATGCTGTTGTTTTAAATGAAATAATCATTCATTTGTTTTTTGCTGGAAGAGGAGGGGAGGTTTAAAAAGCGGCCAAACGTAGCTGCCGTCACACGATTGTTTTGTTTCAGTTGGCAGCAACTGTTCCTTTATTAATTGATCTATTTTTGTAATTAAAATATTTACCAAGTAGCTGATCATTTGGTTATATTTTGAGCTTAGTGCACACCCTTCAAAGCATGGCGTTTGTAGCAGCTGTAATTAGGAATACTTATCTCTTCTTCTTTTTTCTCTCTTTTTAAAAATTGAACATCAAATGGACAAAAATGCACTTTGACGTCATAAACATTTGTTGATTTTTGTGTGTTTCATGTGAACTGAAGATCACTGCATTTTTTTAGTCTATTGTTGTGGAGCCTTTGTGTAGGTTAGCAGCACATGTTGATGCAGCAGGAAAAGTTTTCACGCAGAGTCACATGAACATTTGCAGACTTTGGTATATATTGCAGCTATACTGAACATGCTTTAGCATGTGGCTTTGTCTCTCTTATAGGAAACCTTCCCCTCTGGCAGCTGTTGTTTACTGGTTTCAGCACCTTGATTGATTAGTTACAGTGTGCTACGTGTTAAGAACAATTCCTTCCTTAACGCCAACCCCCCCTCCAAAAAGCAATGACTTGTTTTCTGAAAGAAGATGGAAACATGATTTGCTGTTATTTGGAGTTTTAACACTTTGCAATTTTGCAATGGGCTTGTGTTTGTTGTGCGAGAAAGTACGTGACTTGATGAATCTTAAGCAGAGTAAGTTGTCCGTTTCCTCTGATTAGAAATGCAGGTGTGACTTGAAAGCATGTGAATATTTAAAATAAAGTGATGTGATGAGCATCTGTGACTTTGAATATTTTTGTTCATTAATTTAAGTGTTTAAAAAACAAATCGTTTATGGGCATTTTCTTCAACCATCTAGCTTTTAAATATTATAGATAATAATTAACTTTTTAATTAGTGTGTGGATTCCCATTTGGGTTTAGCAGTCAGGTATAGATGCATGCAAAACATTAAAATGTTTTAAAATGGCTATTTAATTATTTTAACATGTTAATACAAATTAGACTAGTGTTTGTAAAGCAATAAAATACACTCCTAGTGTAATAAAATGTTGTTTATCTGCTGAATTTGTGGAAATCTCTTTAAAGTATGAATAGAAAAATGAATTTAACTTTCAGAAATGTAATTTTTGAAAGCATCTGCTGACTAAGATTAAGAATTTGAGATAATGGTCCAAATGAAAACAATTAAAAGAGGCCGGCGGTATTTATGTAAGACCCCAATTTCCTTAAGAACAGAGCTCACAGAAAAATAGAAATTTTTAGGTAATCAACCACTGTTAATGTATGTTATTCCAAGTAGAAGCCCAAGCTTATTGGTTAAATGCGAAGAATTCAGAAGTACCCCCATCAGTGTTCCTGCTGCCTCTTAACCTTCAGACGGTGTCCTGTACGCTGCAAGCGTCTCCTCCCAGTTTTAATCTAATCACAAAGGCATGTTAAAGCTACAGGTTGCACCTGGTGTAAACCTTGGTCTTGTTTGGTTCAGTTTTATAAAAATGAAACAGTTAAAGTATGCGTGAAGGTTCATGGAAAATTCAGAAAGTTCTACATTTTATGTAGAATCAGTGTGCTGCAATGATTTTGTTCTTTCTCTCAAAAAAATCTGTGTAGTGTATGTTTAATTCTTCGTCTAAACACACTATGTTACTCTGAAGCTAGGTATATAGGTGTAATTTATGGAATCCCAATAATATCTCGCTAACCCTTAAACATATTTCCTTCTGGTTCTCGACCCCTGCCATGACACCTGGGTCATAGGACAATTTCAGTGACTAAAAAAAAACCCCCCACAACTGCACATGTAACTATACAATCTAGAAAATGTCCTGGGTTCTCTCATTTCCCTGCACCTGCTCTCTACGCTGAACGCTAATTTGGCTACCACAGGAGTCCGATCAGGAAACAACTTTGTAATTTGCTTCATCAATCAAATGTTTATAGGAACAAGTGTACGTACAAGTGCAAGTTCACTCATGAAAATGTGAAAGTGAATGCTCAGGCACACTTAGAGATGATATAGACGACGATAAAGTGTTGAGTTTTTGACCCTTGTGTCCTTCGAGCTAGTAGTTACCTTGAAATCATAAGAATTATGTGAATGACTAGGAATGAATGCATAACTCTGAGGGGCCCCATGACATGTCAGCAGTGATTATTAACCCCATTTGAATGAAGTGCCTTGTTATTGGTCCCATGGTCTACAGATAAAGGACCCTTCATTCCTTCAGGTTTACTTTTGTGATTATCCGCTGTGTCAAAATCCCATTTCCTCTCAATCTGTTCAAATTTTAGCTGTCTTTGTGGGGGACAGAGTGAGTGATCATGGTGGTTTCATGCATTCTGCAGGGTTGTTGTACCTGTGGCTGGTAACACCATTGTATGCAAAACAAATCTAATCATGTTGTCTCCTTTTCATTATGTAATATCCACTGTCACAACGGTGAAGAAGTTAGTGCATTTTAATGTATTACCCCTCCATGTGAACTTTGTATTTTATTAACTCAGTCGAATAAAAGTCTTGCTAAAAGCCGTTGTGTTTATTTTCCTTGGTGTCATCTTAATGAAAGTAAACTGAATGTATATTGAGGATACACTGTATTTTCAACACAAGAATACAGCAGGCGACTTTAAGTTTGTGTCGATATCTTATCGTGCACACCACCTTGGAATTCATCTTGTTGTGTGAATCTCTTGCTTTCCCACCTCACCCACTCAACTTACAGCATTCACTCCCACCTGTACAACTAAATCCCAACTTCAATTTCATGAACATTAAGTCAGAAAAACACCTTAAACTTTCCGCGGTTTTCATAAATTTGTATTTTCCATACAAAGAAACAACAATAAAAATAAAACAAATTGCAAAACATGATATTAAAACTCTCTGAAAACTTAAACAATGACTTCTTGACTGGGGGAAAAATTTTTTTTTTTACTTCTGATGTTGGTAGCACTTCATTTTAACCACCTGATTTAGTTACCATTAAAGTTATTTAGTGTCAAAATTAACACTCGCATTAATTTGTTATCTTTATACACACAGAGTGCATCATTAACACAGGCTGCAAAATCCAGTGTCATTTTTCTTTCCCCATTTTTTATACAAAGTTAACAGTGATGAGTACAAGAAATCTGATCAACCATAAGTGAGCAAAACACGTGATCCGAGCTCCAGAAAATGAAGGAGGAAGGAAAGATGGAGGTCTAATAATGAGGCAAGAGTAAGCCACAGGTGCTGATTTCTGTGCTCAAACTCAACACGGATGCATCCAAAGGTCTAAAAATTAAGACATTTCATGTAAACAAGAACTACTTTAAAACTCAAGAGTTCTGCAGATATAGACATGCTTAATCAAAATGTTTCCCTCTGAAACACTTTGATGTACCACACGCAAACACACACACACACATCAGTTATTGGAGGGATGCTGAATGTTGAAAGAAGCAACTCAGTAACGGCCTGCAAAAGACAAGAAACAACAAACATTTGTGTTAATAAATGGCTGAAGTCTGAAGTGCAAAAAGACTGATCATCATTTGACCAGAGAGTTAAGCACAAGAGATGTGTTCGAACAAGTGCAATAACCAGCTTTTTGTGCGCCACTTCTCTTCACACTTACGTGGGCTGTAGGAGCGAGACCGTGAGCGAGACCTGTATCGACTGTAGTACGGTGATGGAGAGCGCCTGCGACTGCAAAAAGACAAAAGGAACTTGAAATGCGTCTTCTGCCATATAATACTACAACACTTTGTACTCAGAAAAATTAGCGCTCACCTATATCTGTAGTCGTACTCATCATATCTGTCGTAGCGATCATAGCCGCGGTCATAATATGACTCTCTTCCCCTTCTGCTGCTGCTGCCGCCACCACCGCCGCCACCACCGCCGCCACCACCATTGCTGTAAAAATGTAAAAAAGTTAATTAATTAAAAAAATAAATACATTAAAAAAAAAGTAAAATGACTTCTGAGAAACTTGAGGGGGAAAAAAGCACCATGTTAAGCACAGACAATACTGCATTTAATCAGTATGACTCAGAGGTGCATTTAAGCTTCATGGAGCTTTTAAATGGAGCTCCAGTGTCATGCAGTAGGTTAAGGAAACGGGTATCTAAGATTTGACACAAATGCTGATCTTACTGTGTAGGTCGGCCCATGTAGATTCCTGGTGTAGGGGTATGGGGACGTTTAGTAATGGAATAATCCACTCTGATGCGCCTCCCATCCAGCTCCATGCCATTGGCTCGCTCCATTGCCTGGGAACACAAAAGGGAGGAGAATACAAAGATATTGTCAGACCACTGTAAGCTCTTTGGTAAAAATGTATTTAAATAATGAAGGCCCACCAATATTGCACACTGAAACCATCTATATTAGACCCCATGATTGGGTGGTGAGAGAATGTAAAGAAAGGCTGACACCTAGTGGCATATTCAAGTAATCACACCCAATTTTTAAGAGGAAAAAAAAAAAAACTCTCTGAAGAAGCAAATCTAAACAACTGGTAACAAAAATGGAGAACTGCCTCTTTTTGGACTTTTTGTTTTATTGGGGTAACTGTGAAATAGTCCAGAAACATTAGGAACTGTAGCCAAAACTATTTTCATTTTATGGGGTAAACATTTTTTCTTCTGGCAATTTTGATAATGTTTGTTGATATAACAAGCCTATTTCTGCCAACAATGTTTTTGTTTTAATCATTTCCATTCTTAACTCAAAATTGAGATAGATTTCAAAAATTTTCAGTCAGATATCTAAATAACATTTTTAAAGATTTAAAATAGTAAATAAAATAAAAAAAACGAGATAACCTGAAAATACAATATTACAATAAAAATAAGTTGCTTGCATCAAGTCTGAAGACCACTGGGCATCTGATCCATAAATAACACCCTAAATATTTTTCATACCTCTTTAGAGTCTTCAAGCCTCTCAAAGTAAACAAAGGCAAATCCACGGGAGCGACCTGTGCGCTGGTCATACACCACGTTGACTCCAGCCAAAGGACCGTAGCGTGAAAACACCTCTCTCAGGTCACGCTCAGTCGTGTACAGGCTCAAACCAAACACCCCCAAACACGTGCTCGGATCAGGGTTCGCCTGGAAAGGTCAGCGATAGGGGTAAGAGTTGATGACGTAGCTTACCACATCGACCCTTGTAATGGTTTGCATACAGAATATATTTAATGAATTTATGATGCCCCCCCTCACCCTCCACCACATACACACAGGATCACTTTACATACTTTATGCACAGATGCTAGAAAAAGGTCTTTCCCTAAAACCCAGCACAGAAAATAATCACTAATAAAATACACTAAATCAATTAATTTATAACTGATGCAGCTGATGCTTAATAGTTGCTTTGGACCAGTTTTGCAGCTTATGGACAAAATACTGTTTCACCTACACTGGATACATGCTCTCACATTGTGACTTTTGACTTATAACTGAGGCAGTTATTGAGTTGCTTTGAAGGATATAATCCATATAATTTATGTTTGTATAATGGGGTAACAAAAGATGATGAAACAGTAGCACAATAAATTCTCAGTGGGTAAACTATGACAGCTTTAATAACCCCTTAAACTGCTTTCAAAAATATGTCACAGGGAGAGCCATGTATACACACGTGCTATAAAACCTTTTCACTTGCCTCATGCTTGCTCTGTTTTGTATTATTATATGGCCCACATAAAGCAGCTGTGCCCTACAAATATTGAGCTTAAGAAAGCTAGTCAAACTAGTTAAACATGGTGCTGCAAGCACATGTCAGCAGATGAGGAACCACTGAAACACATTACTTTTAGTGCATATGGCATAAATATATACAATATCTTTTTACTGATCTTTTTACTTTACCAGGATTTTACATTTGAATCTTTAAAGTCACTTTAAAAAAAAAAAAAAAAAAAGGCAGGGCACTTAGTATATCATTTGATCTGCTCAAAAATTATTGTCAAACACATATAGCACATTGTACTTTATATGCATTAAAACTGCACACACATCAGAAATCATCAATTACTGGAGCAACAAAATAAACATACAGTAAAGAAATAGTGACAGCATTTTTTTTAAGTACTTAAATGTTAGTTGAGGCCTCTTTTCCACTGGAGTTTCAAAATATAACTTGATTTATTAGGTGACCTAATACTTATTGTAGATAATAAAGGTGACGCTGGTTGCAAACCAGCCACAGTGTCCACATACATCAAGTTATTTGTATTTTTAAAAATTTCCCTATGATTATTTATGCATTTATACCTCATGCAGCACTGCAATGAGAGTGGTAACTTTGACCCACACACAACATTACTTCACCCCCCCAAAATATGTCAGAAGGTCCACATACCCTAACATCAGCACCACCGCCATGACTGTATGCTTCTTTTGTGAAGTCATGGCTCTGTTGATATAATGAAAGGGAGGGAAGGTTTATCAAAGGGATTATTAAATGTCATGTCAAAGCGGATTCCCACCGCATTTACCACAATCAACTGATAACATAAAACATATTTTACACAACAATATATTTTTATAACATAACGCAATGAGAACACTTCTCTGGACTGTAAAGACTTTTAATTAAACACTTCCTGTTAAAACAGTTGTAATTCCTAATAACAATTTAAAACAAACAAACAAACAAACAAACAAACATACATAATATACATACTGAAAAAATAAACCAAAATGACAAAACTGTTTTGTTGAGATTAGCCTGAAGCCTCTGGAAACATGTAGGTGCGCTAAATAAAAATGTGTCATGTGTTGAGTGAAATGTGGTGTGAAATTCACTTACAGGCAAAATAACCCCCCCAAGCATTTTGAGCGTATAAATTTTCACTTTAAGTATATCGTGCAGTATATATTCAATGTCCTCACTACTTACTAGCTATGACACACAATAACCCAGTCTTTACAAGTCTGATTGTGAATGTATACGTTCTTTACCTTTCCTTCCACAACATCTTGAGTTACACTTACCCTACTGCCGGTGTGACGGCGCCGGTTTGACATGGGGGACGTGCTCTGGCTCTTCTTGCGCCGGTATTCAGGGCTGTAGGAACGAGAACGGGACTTCCTCCGGTGGGAATAGGACCGAGAGCGTGAACGGCTGTACCGGCGGTTTGAGTGCCGTCTAGAACGAGATCTAAAAATGAAGAAGTAGTAGTGAATTCAACACAAGAGAAGATGGCAACATTTAGGATAATCAGAGTGTGTGTATGTGTGTGTGTGTTTTGGGAAGGGTGGGGGCCAAGCTTACCTGGATTTTGACCGAGACCGTGATCTGGACTCGGAGTGTTTGGAGACCCGGGATGGGCTCGGAGAGCGAGACCTGCTCTCCGACTTGACCCGAGCTGGACTCCCACGATCCGATTTAGATGGGGAGCGTGACCCCTATTGCCATAGCAGTATGTTAACAACCTTTACTCATTCAAAATTTATTTATTTATACAAATCACAATAAGCAGTCAAATAAAATGGAAGTATCACACAGAGTACACTTATCTAAAATGTGCAGCCTATATACTGCGGGAAAAAGGGTTAGTAATCATGTAATTTCAATAAATGAACCTCTGTGTGGCATATTATTAAAATATCAATATTTTAAAAAATGTACATGTTCACCTGGACTATTAACACGGGAAAAAAAAAACATGCATTTTCTTATGTTACAGAAACGGAGCATGATAAAGAAAAGACATTTTGACACAAACAATATATTTACTTAACCTAGGGACACATTCATTCTTCCAGATTCTTTACACGCTACTCCCTTCTCTGAGGATTTCTATCCTTCTTCATTCTTCTTTTTTCAGTTTTCTCATTTTCTGATTCCAGGTCTGTTTCATTTTAGCCATTACACTGCAAGCGCGTCTATCTGACACCATTCTTCCGGTACACTTCCTCCCTTTCCAGCTCTATGTTCTGTTCTGTATATGTTTTCATTAGCCTTCTTTTATCTTGAAAATTTTCTTCATCATTCTTGGATAAAACTCTTCAAATCCTTCAGGTTCAATAACCTTAATGAAAAAAGAACATTCAATGAAATTAAGATCAGAGTGTTTTAGCAAAGGAGAATATCGTGAATGAAATGAAAAGGAAAACTGAATGCATCATTACATTTACAGTGCTGCTTCATTAGGTTTGAATAACCCAGAATTTATGCAAATGAGCAGAACAATGTAACATATGTGGGAATAAAAAGAGCTTAAATGAATTTTCTAGCAATGTTTCAACCTGATAAACCAGAGAATGAACGCTGAGAACGAAGAGTGGCTTAGGACTAACCCTCATACACTGACACAAAGCAGTACTACAGACAAAAAAAAAAAACCAAAAAAAAAAACCGTAAGTGTGCAGAGCTATCCGCACAAAAGGACGCTAGCATAACGTAAGAGATAACTTGTGATTCCTTTCATTAACGAATGAGTCAGGTGCACTCAATTAAACTCACACTGCATGAAGCCAATTTGCACACACCAGTGTTTTAACACTGGTTATTATTTTAAGCCAACTAGCTTGCTAGCTAGCGCCTGTTAGAAGCAGCCTTGCTAGCAGAGCATTAACCTTTCACATTAAAACAGGTATTAGCATAGTTTTCTTCCGTTAACTTGAGGCATTTCTCTGCCTCTGTCTGAAAACTGTAACGCAAGCTGATGAAGCGTTGCAGGTTATTTAGAGTTAGCACACATTACCATTGGCTAGTAGTTAGTGTATCCTAACAATGTTCTTTACTGAAAGCCACACGGAAGAGAAAGGGAAGAAAGGAAGATGTCACCGATATCATTCGACGGGAACTACTTACCCGCCCTTCATAGTTTCCTTCCTCGAGGTCACTCATTGCTCGGTATAGCTAATAAAAGCAGTTATTTGGACAAAAAATAAGCAAGTGGGCTTATATGCTACGTATATTTTCTGGTCAGTAGCTAGAAGATGGCGCGTAACGTAGGTTGCTGATATGCTTATGAGCCGCAGGATCTGACGTCATCTCCCACGCCCGCCCCCCCCCCCCCCCTTTCGACATAAAAAAAACATGGCGAACACACGGAGAAGTTGTAATGTTCTTTCACGGACCATTAGTGTCGCGGAGAAACATTAAGATGTTGTAGTACAAAGCAACGCTGCCACACAGGATAAAGTAATTTATTGTCAAGGAGAGCAAAATTTCTCATTGTAGAGAGTGAGAGTTAAGATCGTTGGAGGCAGAGTAGAGGCTACAGTCACGTGAAGAAACATGATTTTAAAAAAAACATTTAAATGTTCAAGAAGGACCTGCTTTGTATTTCAGTGCTGTGCTTCTCTTTATGTCAGAGGACAGGACACAAACTTACTGGTGATCTTTTTTTTAAATCATGATGTTAATTTGCAGGTGAATTACACTTCCGCGTCAGATGTACACCATAATCGGAACCCCATTTTAACCTTACGCCGGAACCTTCTGTATAACCTGACGTACTCCTCACGACAAACGTAACTACAGGTCAACGACTTCAATGGCGACAAAGGTTGCGGTGTAGGTATTAGGAGCTCCCGGTTGCAAAGTCAGTTGTGCCAGATTTTCCGCAGAAGTCTAAATCACACTTTACAACCCCATTTCCTAAAAAAGAAAAAAAAAAAGCTCCACCAAATACAAGTTACAAAAAAGACAAACGTCCAGCTGCAGTTAAATATTAAGCAACTTTATTCCTGCAGTGTGACACTTTAGCTTGAGGTCATAAAATAAAGTCCACGGGTTAGCAACAAAGTTGTTTTCTACATTATGCTCCTGGAGTTGTGTCTTCTTTCCTTCTTCATACACATTGGAAGATGGTGAAGTTTTTATTCTACTTCTCAATAAAAACATGAACAAATAGTAGTGCTCTTTTTGTTGTATTTAAATAAAGATTCCCAGACATGCATTATACCTAGTACTGGACTAAACTGCATTTTTCTTTTAGTGTTGGACTAGGCTTTCTGGGAAGCATGCTGCTACTGCTTAAATTAATTTTATTTTTAAATCAGTTATTTTACAGTTTGGGTTTTTTTTGTTTTTTTGGAAAATAGGGTTGTGTGAGTAAAGACATCTCCCATCAGGTCACCACCTTATCATTTTTACTTCATTGCATCATGTAGCAAATTAAGGCCACGCCACTACTCGATTATTTAGTCCTGTGATCGCCACATACTGTTAAGCTGAAACAAAGCTGCTTTAACTGCCTTATTTTTCCTCACTTTTATTCTGCCACTCATGCTGTGTTTTGTATAATCCCCCTCCTGCCAAAAAAAAGGAAGAAATGTTGATAAAAATGTTGCAAATCCAATATAACGACCAAGTTTTTCTTTCTTGGTGGACAAACCAGTGTTAACTATGCTAAGAGCACAGGTCCAATGCAGATGATTTAATTTTAAAAGGTTTCTATAATCACAGTGCACCATGAATATGTGTAAGCAGTGAGTCACTTATCCTAACAGCATTAGTGGGCTAAAAACTCACTGCATATACATTCAGTCTCTTTGAGCTACTGGATTTGAAGTGAGACAGAGCAAGCACACACACTCGCACGCATTTACAGCGGCAAATAGGCATCATCCCATGATATTCTCCATACGTCTCACAGCAACAGCACATACACATTTATATTGCCTTCACATGGAGTGCAAATAATATTCTTTGGATTTTTTGTTACATGAAAACTACCTAGTTAATTTTGCCTTAAAACCTCATTAGCTGTAAGCTAAAGGAAGAATCTTCAAGTTCTTTAGTTCTTAGCAATCGTGGCAGCAAAAAACTAAAACTGTATTCTAAGCTATCATACATGTACAGCATTTTGATATGTTGAAGTAGTACTGTAACTTGTTGGCGATGGGAGCATTTTAAGCTGGTTTTATGATTAAGCATTTAGAATTCAGGAACAGTTTCAAGCATCTGCTTTTGGCATATACTTAAACAGTCACCTTACATTTGAAAAAATAGGCATAATAGTTTCAGCAATGGAAATACAAAACAAGAAAAAGATGTGCTGGAAGTATTGGTACAAAAAAATGAAATAAATATCAGCATTGAGAGACTAAAGAGGTCCTCTTTCTTCTGAGTTGGATGAATATTTCTGAGACACATTCCATAACTTAAGCTTCTGGGCATCCATAAGAATCCCTGCAGCTCTTTATTTATCTGATGTTGCTTCATTAGCAATGAAAGATGTAAAACTTGGTGTGCTTATTTAACAAAAAAAAAAAAAAGATATAATATTTGGCCTTCTTAATGTGGTCGGGCCCTATTAGGTATGTGTGGATGAAGGCGATATGTCCCTGGGTGACTTCCAGGTTTCTCCTGCTGCTTCACAGGTTTCTGCAGGGCTACAGGAGCAGATGCAAGCAGGCCCCCTGCTGTGTGGGAGCTGTTTGTAGAGGAGGAATTGACCACCAGTTCAATTTTCCCCTCCAGTTTTACAAGCCGTGTCAGAATGTCATCCAGTAACACAGCTATAGTCCTCTTCAGGTCAGCTATTTGAGTAAAGTACAGAGAAAAAGACAGAAGGGGGAAAAAAAATCAGTCCTTGAGGCTGCTTTTCTTGCAACTATGAGACACACTTGTCATGTAGGTATTAGTAAAATATGGTGCAATATCATCATACTTTCCATTTAAAAAGTATGGTAATATTGCACCACTTCTGAATTTTTCTAAATTCTTACCATATCCTGCCATGGAGGTTCCTTGTGGCCCACCTGGTGCATTCTGGTTCTCTTCTGTCAGCACTTTGACATATCGCCGGCTTAGCTCCAGTATCTTCTCACGCAACTCTGCACTGCTCTGATGGCGAGGCTGCTGCACAGTGTACCTCAGCAGCATAAGTCCCCATGCCAGGCCAAATGCCAGGAGTAGCATACTCAGCTTCTGAGACATGTTCCTACGCAGTAGTGCAGCCAGCATGGTACTGTGGTGAAGGGGAAAGGTGGCTATGAATGCCCGGTCTGAGGCTGAAGGTCTTGAGTTCTTTGAATTTTTAAACAATCAGCTTGACAATGTAGCAGTTCCTGCAGGAAACAAATCCTGCTGTCCTTAGTCAAACAGAGGTCAAAGCTGTCAAAGTCTGCTGCACATCCTGCTCATCGTGAGGGGATATGAAGAAGTCTGGAGTAACAGCAGAAGCCAAGAAGTGTAGCCACAGACATCGGCACTCAGGGGTGTTTGGAAAGGTGCTTGGGTTGCAAGATGTGTGAGACCAAATCACCAATGCAGACTGGGTTTTTAGGCAGGGGATCAGCAGACATGGCTGAAAATGCTTTAAAAACAAACAAGAACAAGAAAAAGAAGACAACAGACAGAAATAACAACATTAATATAGAAGGAAAAACATGCTTACATTAGGGATGCAATGAAAAATCTGACAAAACAATTACTTTAAACACTGCAGCAAAACTCCCTCCCACAATCCAAAGACATGCAGTTAGTGAGATAAGGTTAACTTGTGATTCTAAATTATACACAGGTGTTAATGTGAGTGTGACTGATTCTCTCTCTCTCTGTGTGTTAGCCTTGCTTCAGACTGGCGACCTCCCCAGGGTGTACACCATCTCATGCCCTATGGTAGCTGGAATAGCCTCCAGCCCCCCACGACCCTAATAAGGATGAGCAGAAGAAAATGGATGAGATGGATTTTTTTTTTTTTTTTTGCAGTGCTGCAATGTCATGATTAAAAGAAAAAAAGCTTAAACCCATTGCAGTCTCATTTTTGTTCATCCTCTAAATTTGTAAGGGCTCACAATGTTTTTAAACACAGAATGAGTATTTCTGGGTGAGTTAATGAAAGCACAACCTCATGTGAATTATCACATCTATCTTATCATTAATAGCAAGGTTTCCTGAAATACCTTGTTGTTACTAGTGACATTTTCCCCCTTTTACTGCTTTTGGTTACAAACACTAAGCTACAAATCTCTTTCAGCCCTCTTAGCCCAGAAACCTGATTACTAGTTTAGATTTCACCGTACCTACTTTGCAGCTCCAAATAGGGGAGAGAGAAACAGACAGAGGGCATTCATACCCCAATCCCACAATGGGCACAATAGTGACAAATAATCTGCAAGCGCACTGTGCACAGTCAAAGCACATTAGACAATTTCTCAGCTTTCACAACTTTGTCACCAGGTTCATTTTCTGAAAAATCTCTTGGGTGAGGGAGTGTCACTTCTTTTTGTGAGGCTGGAGAGGAGATGGTGATTGAGCAGATAAATTATGAAAAGATGAGTAACACAATCTGTTAAGTGATGCTTCTCATACACGCAAACATGTCCTTTCTGTGACCTGGGCAAAACCAGTTATCAGCAAATACAAACTCAACTAGGAAGAAATTCTTAAAGTAACGGTATAAGTAAGTCAGGAAGTGAGACTCTTGTCATGACCGGACCATAATTTCATGGAAACACAAACGTTTCAGACAAATAATCTTCCACCTGGTTAGAGGACTGTTTAACACAGCGTGCCTAATCGGGCGCATGGCTTATCGGACTCCTTACCAGCCATTCACATCTATCCCAGAAGTTAAATATTGACCACAACAGCTGTCGCATGTCATCTGCACAGGCAAACAACTGGCAGGGTCAGCGAATGGTTCAATTGGGCGACAGGTGCGCAATACCGAACTGTCAACAGTGCTTGGGTTTTACAAAAAAACAAAATACAGAACTTACTGAACCTGTTTATCACCTAGCAGAATATAAAATAAACATGTTTAAAGTAGATTATCCAACCCAGCACTGAAAACGAATCCAAACCACACGTGTGCTTCGTTTCTGATAGGCATTTCGGGACATTTGTTTTTAACTACTTAACAGTCACTGAAGCGGTTTCCAACTCTGTCGATATTTCACGTTAGCTCGACATTTCTGCTCGCCAGCACTGAAACCATACAGTCAACAGCGAAAAGGGAAGGTAAACCTTTTTCGTGTCCCAAAACCTTTCAAAAAACACACATTTCAACCCACCGTGTTATCTGGGAAACTAACTTGAACTGAAGCGGAAATTTGCAGGCTGCAGATAGGCAGTGACGAGGCGACTGTGAGCTCCAGCGGCTACCGGTGGCTGACACTGAATGATGCTTGTTGTTTGGCAACCCAGGGCTGTTGTTGCTGTGTTGTGAACGGCACCCTCCCTTTGTTTCCGTTAACGAAAAGTTAGCTACCGAACTTCGAGTGAAGGTGTCTTTTCCGGCTCAAAGTCATTCCGCCGCCTTCCGACACAGCCTCGAAAAACCGACGGGGTCTCTGTATGCAAAAGTCGGCAGCTAAATTCCAAGCATGCAACTGCGCTGAATGTCATGGTTCCACTGGACGTCTCGTGCATGCGTCAGTGCTATTGAATTATGGGAAATGTATTCATACCCTACTTATCGTGGTGTATCGCCTCTAACCAAATATTTTATTGAATTACTTTCGTTTATCTACGAGTATTATTTAAGGGGAAACCTTTAAGTAACAATGAGTTTATTCCGTAAAAAAGAAATCATACGGCATATTGTAACGTTCACGACGATAGCAAGCCACAAATCCGTCATTGCTTTGTGTGCGCGTGTGTGTAGTTCACCCTGCGCCCATTAGAGGGAAGTCTAAAACCATCTCCATGGCAATTTTAAAACTGGTTGTAAACACAAAGAGTAGCTACTGTGCAAGGAGCGAGCTACAGCTACAAGTTAAACCCTCTAACAACATGGAGAAAATAGATCTCGATCAATCCGCTTTAAAAGCAGTTGATGACTACTGGGAATACAGAAGGTTTGTTTGGCGAGTGTCTTTTGACTGATGGTTTTGGGTTTTCAGTCACCGTCACGTGACAGCTTTTGCCAAAGTTAACATAGCGACTATGCTATTACACTTAGATAAGCTCGTATTATAGGAAAACAAGGAATATAAATAGATTTAACTGTATGTAATATTATTCCTATTGGTGGTTCGTCTTCTGAAGGATTGTGGGTGATGATGATGGAGAAAAGCTCTTCACTCCAGAGCAATATGAGGAATACAGGAAGAAGATGTTTTCTCAGCGACTTAAAAACCGGTTATATGTGAGCTATGGAGTGCCTGGGGGTATTGACTGTAAGCTGATTGGCCCAGAAACACAGTGCTTCTGTGCACATAGGTAACACATTCCTTTATAACTCACACACTCAGACATCCTTCTCTCTTGCACATGCTCAGTAATGAAATGTAATCCAGGTACAAGCAACATAAAACAGACTGGGAAGTGGTTCCCTCTGAGCGACCCCTGGCCTTACCATGCAGAGTCAAGGGATGCGGCTGCCCTGCCTACGAGTACGTCCCTCGGCTTGGACCAAACCCTGTGCGCTGCAGGTGTAAACACTTACCTCAACATCACAGTGAAGCAGCAGGCCACTTGTGCAAGTCTTGTGAGTCTGAAATCACTACATTTTAAAACTGTATTACAGGTTTACTCCACTCAGTGTGAACTCCAGCACCTATGTGGACTCTTGTTCTGCTGACTTTTTTATCAGGCAGTTCTTGTTCTGGATTCCAGAGTCCCTACACCTGTGGGTGTGGCCAGCCCAGCTCTGAACACCAGACTCTGGTAAGACAACTCAAACATCAAACATGTTTTCTTCTTGTTAAAGAAGCAGATGCTAGATCTAGATTTCTATTACTCTGCATAATTTCAAATAAAACTTTATTGTGTTTGCTCTATCTTCTTGGCAGGTTGAGACAAAACTGGAGAGGCAGGCACGCGGTCAGCCTGTGGGCAGGGATGTCCCTTATGCTGCCATGGGTGGGCTGACAGGGTTCAGCTCCTTGATTGATGGTTACCTAGCTTTGGAAATCAGTGGCTCAGGTAAGACTATAACTGCATATAACCTTTTTGTCTTTCTTCCAAGGGAAGCAAAAGTAGAGATCCGTTTTTACACATGTATGGTTTAACACCAACACCCTATAAGCACTAAGACCATTAAAGCCCTTTTTTTTTAAATCTCAGGCTCTTTGAATTATAGAGTGAGGGATTTGGTGATCCAGCCTTTGCTAGGGTGTTTTTGGATGCATTCAACTGTATGTACTGTTAGTTCCATTAAAGCACATAGGAGGGCAGCAAAGTGCAGTGGAGTGTCAGTGTTGAAACGAAGAAACCTGCAGTGCTGCGATTTGTTCATGAAAAGTGAAAAGTGTAGAGTAAAGACTGTGTGTGGTTATCTCGATTTGGAGTACAGCTGTGTGGACACAAAAATATATGTCTTTCTTTTGATTATAGTACAGTGTGTAAAAAAGATTCAAACTTTATGCAGTGGACTGATTACTCCATAATTTTGCATATATTTTGCAATGACACCTCCTTCCATACATGATTTCCATACTCTCTGCTGTATTTTTTTTTAGATCAAGAAAGCCCTCAGCAGAGCTGCTCGGCATTAAAGACCAACCAAACATCAGCTAAAGCATCAAGGTTTGCTCTCTGTAAGAGAGGGACCAACAAACAATAAAATACAACATCGGTTTGTGTGTATCCATAGGATAATGAATATGAAATACTCAATACATACATATTTGGACAATGCTGAAATTGTTGTCATTTTTGGGAGATTTTAGATAAAAGAAAAAAGCTTTAATTCAAGGGTTTAACAAAAGTCCTGCATTGACTGATTAAGAATTACAGCTGTATAACTAAATGGGGGTGTGGCGAAATGCGGATTGTATGTGGATTGCAGGCAGTGAGTAAGCATTGTAAGAATTACAGCCATTTTTATACACTATCCCCCATTTACAGAGGCGTAATTAGATAAACCTGTTATGAAACGACTGTATGCAGGCAGGAAAAGGACCCAAAGTGCAGACTCCGGAGACAAACGTTCAGCACAGCTTTAATGCTGAACTCAAAAGTGTAACAAAACTGAGACTACAAAATACACCTACGCAGACAGCACACACAGCAAGATACGAGTAGATCATGACACTGACAAACTGAAACACAGGGCTTAAATACATAGAGGGAGCAATCAGGGAATGGGCAACAGGAGGGAAACACAGCTGGGGCAAATCAGGCCTAACAAGACAAGGGGAAGCAAAACCAGACACATTAACATGAGACATGGACTTTCAAAGTAAAACAGGAAACATAACACAGACTCACAGGCAAGCACTATAACAAAGGGAACAGAGACGTGGGACCAGGGCAGACACAGACACTGACTGGACGTGGGGATACTGCAGACAGGGGAGACAGCAACTATGGAACACAGACAGAAAACCAGAACACTAAAACTCTAACCAAACCCCACCCAGAGAACCTAAACTAAGAATAATCCTAAAACCCATAAAGCAAAGCTAGAATATAATGAAATAACAAAATCAAAGAACCAAGAACACAAAACACTGGGTCGACGACCCAGGGACCCTAACAAAACCAGCATAATTTGAAATAGGTTATTTTTAATACTTCTGTGAAAATCCTGCGCAGTCAGTGACTGCCTGAAGTCTAGAACCCATGGAGATCATCAAATGCTCTTTTTCCTGCATGAGATGCTCAGTGACCTTCTGTTGCTGCTTTTGGGTGTATGTGCTTTGAGTTTGGTCTTCAGAAACTATAAAACACACTCTGTTGGGCTCAGATTGGATGACTGGCTTAGTCATTGAAGAATATCCCATTTCTGTGCATTGTGAAACTCTTCGGTTGCTCTTGCAGTATTCTTTGGGTCATTATCCATTTGCACTTTGACATGGTGTTCCAGTTTTGCAGTATTTGGCTGCATCTGTGCACACAGTATAGTCCTGTAGAAAGCTACTTTAAGCTGCAGTCTTATTCACAAGAGGTCGCCACAGGGGTAGCTCGCATGTTTGATTCGGCAGATTTTTTACCGTAGGTTGGCCTTCCTGATGTAACCCCAAAGGGATTTGTGTCTCCCCTTGGGATCGAACCAGAGATTTCCCGCTTATTAGGTGAATGTGTAAACCGCTTACTGCTATATTTAGATTAAGGAATCCACAGGCTATGTTTGCAGCCTGCACTGTGCATACTATCTGCATACAGTCACACCCTCATTTCTCTGCATATGCTATGGCTGTAATTTACAATCAGTTGATGCACTACTTTTGTTAAACCCCCTGAATTAAAAATCTGAAACTTCGAAAATCTGCACATCACATGTTGATTGTTTGATTTAAAATCTACCATGTGTGCAGAAGCAAGACTAAGGTTAAAAAAATGTCATTGGACTGCAAAGGTATGCCTTTTTCAGAGTTGAAGAACAAGCAGCTTGGTTCAAAGTGAAATCATTTCAGCTTTCACTGAAAAGTATGTCTTTGTCAGTGTCGTGACAAAGTGATATAATCAGCTGTCAGCAAAAGCTGTGACTAAATCCCACCATGCAACTGAACAATTACTGACAATACAGTATATCGGTTCAGTCAAAGAGCTGAGTGGGGGAACCACTGGCAACATTATTACGATGATCCAGATTTTGACACACTGTTTTTGTGAACTTTTAAGAAGACGAAACAATGCTTTATCAAGTAGATGTTGTCTGTTTTATAATGCTGTTTGTGCTGCCATGATGCATAAACCACGGTCCTCTTTATTTGGCGTCTCTGCTGAAACTCACAAGTGTGACTATGATGGTAAAAATTAAGATATGATGTATAATAATGGATTGCATTTATATAGCGCTTTTCGAGACCCTCAAAGCGCTTTACAATTCCACTATTCATTCACTCTCACACTGGTGGAGGCAAGCTACAGTTGTAGCCACAGCTCCCCTGGGGCAGACTGACAGAAGCGAGGCTGCCATATCAGCCCCTCTGGCCATCACCAGTAGACGGTAGGTGAAGTGCCTTGCACACAATGACCGAGACGGTCCGAGCCGGGGCTCGAACCGGCAACCTTCCGATTACAAGACGAACTCTTGAGCCACGATCGCCCTGAATGACTAAATTATTTATTTAGTCATCTTCAGTTGAATTATTATTAAAGTTATTTAAACTCAAATTAATCCAAAGGTCAACCTTTTTAAAGTATATAAGACTACAATTTTCCTAAAGTCTGTGTGTAATTGTATTAAACAACTGTGATCTCAGCAGTGGGCAAAATAAGTGCTATTAAGTTTTGTTTTGTTTTTTCCATAATCAAGCAGCCCTGGCAGCTTTCTCAAGAGCCACTCATCATCTACACGAGTGAGAGACTGAAGACATTTGTAACAGCAAACCAAAGATGAAAAATACAAGACTAAATTAAAACCTGCTCAGCTATCATTTTGAGTTTTACTCAATCACCATCATAACATTTTTCTAAGATTTGGAACCTGTTCACCAGCTATCTTTTTTCCTAAACTTTTCCACCCGTCTATCTTCTTCCAGTTTTCCTATTCAGGGTCATGGGGGCCTAAAACCTATGCCAGCTGTCATAAGAGGAAAGGAAGGATGCACCCTGGACAGGTCGCTGATCTATCACAGGGCCAACAAGTTGAGGGTTACGACCATTCTTGCTCACATTCACATCTATAGCCATTTTATAGTCATGTGAAAAAGAAAGTTTTCTCATGGGTGGTTCTTCTTTGTTTGAAGAATTTAAGGTCATTGTTTTCTGTGTGTCTTGATTGCTCTCTTAAATTGTGCCTTACAATGTTGCTTCAGCTCAAGGAGGTTTATGGACATTTGTATATACATAGCTCTTTCAAGGTCCAATGCATTTCACTCAGGTTCAGACCTGAACTTTTTACTGGACTACTGCAGGATCTTGACTTTTCCCCCCCCATTCATTCTGTTGTAGATTTGCAGCTGTACTTGGGATCATTGTCCATTTTCTTTAGCTATGGCCTTTTTAGTATACAGAGGAGTTCATGGTCAACTCAGGGATAACAAGCTGCCAAGGTCCCGTGGCTGCAAAACAAGCCAAAGTCATCTTCCCTCCACCACCGTGCTGACAGTAGGTGTGTTTGGTTTTCTCCAAAGTGACACAAAGGCCAAAGATTATTGTCACAAATGTTAGCATCTAATTGAGAGCTGTAGAGTCTGAGCTCGAGCACTTGGATTTTCTTTTACAATTTTTCTGAGCGTTGCATGGTTGGCCCTTGGGGTGAATTTCCTGGGATGTTCAGTTCTGGGAAGATTGGAAGTCATATTGAATGTTTTCCACTTCCAGAAATATATTTTCTATGAACTAGTGGTCCTTAAAGTTTAATTCCTAAAAATCTTATGGCAATGAATAGTCACTCTAACATTTAGTTATAAAACTGGTCAGTTTACGCATGTGAGCCATTTATGACTGACGTTTTCTTGTTGCGAAGAAGCCACCCACTCAACACATCACTAAAATAACAGCAGAATCACGGCGCTACGTGCTCACTGATGAGCGCAGTTTTTAATTTGCAGATAGATGTACTGTCTCCGATTGATTAATCCCATTCCTCACGGTAGATCAGGAATGATGAGAGTTGATTTAATCCATCCAGTGAATGACGATAGAAGCGGGTCATGTATTCTTCACTGACAGCCCACTTTCAAACGTCTTCAACCTAGAAACACAATTAATGAGGCTCCAAATGAGGATTTACTCCCACACAGATGTTCCTACTCTGATGATCGCAAGTCAAACTGGATCAGCATCCACATTGGCGGTGCCCAGTGAATTTCAAGTCACCTGTGTTGTAATGTTGGCATTACCTGAGGGAACTTGGCATGTGTTTGTGCGAGTTAGTGAGCTGAGCAGGTGGTCGTGGGGGAAAGAATGTTGGTCTGTGCTCGAAGGACGACATGGATGCACCTGGGTCTCAGCGGGCGAGTGTTTAAAAAGGAACCAAGAGGAATCTGAAATCTCAAAGCTGAAACTTCAGATTCAGAGTAAACAATGCCCATGGTATCAGGCTAAATAAAGCATGCACAGCTGTTTACACACTTCAAAATATTAATCGTGTTTCTCCTTTGCTACTTAGAAGAGAATCAAGCATTCTTAGAAAAACTTTACCTATTTACAGTGTTTGCTTATCGCAGAGTGGGATGGGGTGAGGCAGAGCAAGAGGTGAAAAACCTATTAATTTAAGAGGTAAAGGCCTGACGAATTAGTCTGGCACGATTACTATTTAGTGTAATTGCCTTTCCATAGCAACCTCGTTAAGGAGGCCACAGGTAATTTAGTTCAGAAACCTGTTGAGGGGAATGACTACTACACTTGACTCATCCCCATGGAAACCACGCCCTGCTTGACTGACAGATTCGACGCAACAAATCAAGAGACAAGAACGGAAGATTAAATTGGCAATTACTGCGCAAGAAGACACTTAATTACCCGTGTGACAGTTATCGTAAACAAAGACTGAATTAACTGGAGGTAAAGAACTCTTCCTGCAATTTCCCCACAGACAGAGGGGTAAAAAATATTCATGCAGAGGCACAGAGAAACACAACAGATAGGTTCTGACACATCATTAAAAAAAAACACTTACATGCTAAGTTAGAATCTAGGGATACAATTTTGAAGAGAATTCCCAAAATGATGCTAAGAACTCAGAGAGAGTCTATTATAACCACTTTACAAAGGGTGTAAAACAGTACCGTGCAAAATATTTGGGAAAATTAATTAATGTGGCATGTTTTCAAATTATTGCAATGGATATTTCTTATTTAACTTGCTGCATAGAAAGTGCATGACCTGCACTTTTAGCAGGAAAGAAATCTCTGGCAGAACCAGGCTTAGGAAGGCCAGCCATCTGCCACAATCAGTTGAGGATGAAAGGAGGAAGACAGCCTATGTGTACTGCTATTTATTAGCTAAAATCATGGCTTTTTGACATAAACAATAAATTGAATGAATGCATGTGTATATCCAAGGTTGCGTCTTGGCTCTTCCTGTGTTGACTTTCAGAAAAACCAGAGGTGACCAGAGGTAATAAAAGAAACAAATACTGTCAAGATCTGGCTGAGAAACTGCAGGATGTAAGGGCACACCTATACATTAGCATCTTAGCAATCATACTAGTAATTAGCATGCTGGCACGAATGACCTGCTTTATTACCTGTTTTACTTTACATTTACTCAATGAATATCACATCATGTTGTGGAAGATTTTAAACTAGTGATTGGAACTATAAACTCATTATGAGATACTTACTGAACACAAATCAAATGAGCAGTAAGGTGATTTTCTCATAGACTTCCACATAACCAGGATTTTTGTAACAGAAGAGTTGCCCCCTGCTGGCCATTAGTAAAAATGCAGGTTTAAAGCTTTTTCAAAGTGGCTTCATGTTACAGACCAGGGGCTACTTCTACCTTTCACACACAGTTTATGGTTTTGTAACTATACTGGCCTTCTGGCTTTGAGGCTAACCACCACACCATTGTGCTGCCCAAAACTGAAGAGAAAAATGCTAAATCATAACACAAGTATTTCAATTTCAGTTTGTTTATTTATTTAAAAGGTACAGTGCAATTCACTTCCAATACAGAGCATGGAAATGATTTTCACTTGTTCCACTTTTGCATCCACAATGCACAAACAAGATTTACATTGTTCAATTACATATTAAATATATTTATATAATAAATAATATATAATTCAGAATCAGAATCAGAATACTTTATTGATCCCTGGGGGAAATTATTTTTTGTTACAGTGCTCCATTTTAAACCAACATTAAGACAAGACAGACAATACGCTAACTAAGAATAGTACAATATATACATATATATACATACATACATACATACATAAGTCACTTATAAATAAATATTTGGAAAAGAAACATGTGTAGCTGTAGCAGCAAACAGTGTGTTAAGTGGATGCGTTGTACAGGGAGATGGCCACAGGCAGGAATGATTTCCTGTGTCGTTCAGTGGTGCTTTTCGGTAATCTCAGTCTCTCACTGAACGAGCTCCTGTGACTGACCAACATGTCATGGAGTGGGTGGGAGGTGTTATCCAACATTGTCTTTATCTTGGACAGCATCCGCCTCTCCGACACCACCTTGAGGGAGTCCAGCTCCATCCCCACAACATTGCTGGCCTTACGGATCAGTTTATTAAGTCTGTTGGCATCTGCGACCCTCAGCCTGCTCCCCCAGCATGCAACAGCATAGAGGATCGCACTGGCCACAACAGACTCAAAGAAAATCCTCAGCATTTTCTGGCAGATGTTGAAGGACCTCAGTCGCCTCAAAAAATAGAGACGACTCTGGCCCTTCCTGTAAAGTGCTGTGGTGTTTTTAGCCCAGTCCAGTTTATTGTCAATGTGTACTCCAAGGTATTTATAGTCCTCCACAATGTCAACACTGACCCCCTGGATTGAAACAGGGGTCAAGTGTTTCCTGGTCTTCCTGACGTCCACGATCAGTTCCTTGGTCTTTGCCACGTTGAGCTGCAGATGATTCTGCTCACACCACGTGACAAAGGAGTCGACCACAGCCCGGTACTCTGTCTCATCATCCCTGCTGATGCATCCAACCACCGCAGAGTCATCAGAAAACTTCTGAAGATGGCAGGTCTCTGTGCAGTGGCTGAAGTCTGTGGTGTAGAGGGTGAAGAGGAAGGGGGAGAGGACAGTCCCCTGTGGTGCCCCTGTGTTGCTAATCACCTTGTCAGACACACACTGTGGGAGACGTACATATTGTGGTCTTCCTGTCAGGTAATCAACAATCCAGGACACCAGAGAAGCATCCACCTGCATCGCTGCTAACTTATCACCCAGGAGGGTCGGCCTGATGGTGTTGAAAGCACTGGAAAAGTCAAAAAACATGACCCTCACAGTGCTCGCCGGCTGGTCCAGATGGGTGTAGACACGATTGAGCAGGTAGATGATGGCGTCCTCTGTTCCGAGACGAGGCTGATAAGCGAACTGAAGGGGATCCAGATGTGGTCTTACTATGGGTCGCAGCTGGTCCAGGATGAGCCTTTCCAGGGTCTTCATGATGTGGGAGGTCAGTGCCACGGGCCTGTAATCCTGGGGGCCACTGGGACGAGGCGTCTTTGGTACAGGGACGAGGCATGATGTCTTCCACATCACCGGGACCCTCTGCAGACTCAGACTCAGCATAAACAGTTTATGAAAGACTCCACACAGCTGGGGGGCACAGGTCTTGAGGACAAGGGGACTCACTCCGTCTGGTCCAGCAGACTTGCCTGAGTGAAGTCTCCTCATTTGCATCTCAACCTGGTATTGAGTGAAGGTGATGGGTGGGGGAGGGGTGTCAGGAATCTCACAGGAGGCAACATGTGAAGAGAGAGGCTGGCACAGTGATGTGGCTCTGGATTCCAGGCTGACTGCAGGTGAGGTTGTGGGGGTGGGAGCAGACACTGTGGTGTCGAATCTATTGAAAAACAGATTCAACTCGTCGGCTCTATTCTCACCTCCCTCAGCTCCCCTGCTGTTGGTTGGCCTGAATCCAGTGATGGTCTTCATGCCCCTCCACACCTCTCTCATGCTGTTCTGCTGGAGTTTCCACTCCAGCTTCCTCCTGTAATTGTCCTTAGCCTCTCTGATCTTGTCCTTTAGTAACACCTGGATCTTCCTCACCTCCTCTTTGTTGCCCCCTCTGAAAGCCCTCTTCTTGTTGTTGAGGAGGGCTTTGATGTCCTTAGTCACCCACGGCTTGTTATTTGGGTAACAATGAACAGTCTGAGCTGGAACAATGGAGTCGGTGCAGAAAGTTATGTAGCCTGTGATACACTCAGTAAGCCCATTGATGTCCTCGGCGTGAGGCTCACAGAGTGTTTCCCAGTCGGTCACCTCGAAACAGCCCTGTAGTTCCGCTATTGCCTCCTCTGACCACCTCCTAACAGTCCTGGTGGTCACAGGTTCCCTCCTCACAATTGGCACATAGCGGGGGGTGAGGTGAATCAGGTTATGATCTGACCTACCAAGTGGGGGGAGGGAGGAGGAGCTGTATGCATCCTTGACGTTAGCATACAGTAAGTCTAAAGTTTTCTCTCCCCTGGTGGGACAGTCCACATATTGTTTGAATGTTGGTAGTGTATTGTCCAGTGATACATGGTTGAAGTCACCCGAGATCACAATAAAGGCACTCGGGTGCTGAGTCTGTAGCCGAGCTATGGCAGAGTGGATAGTGTCACATGCAGCTGTGGGGTTAGCAGAGGGGGGAACATAATTCATGAGTAAATGATTAACATAATGGTCCTCCTTATCTAGCATGTGACAATTTACTCTCACCAAATCTAATGGTTGGAATGTCCCATAATGTGAGAGTCCAATTTAATGTAGACCTACTACTACACAAACATACAGTATTATTAGTATGATATTATGTTTATGGATATGTAGTGAGATCTATAGTTCCCTAGTTTACCATTTTAGTTATTCATTAATAATCTGATTACTAAATTATTTTCTAACATCTTCAACCCAAGACTTTCAGTGTGGCAGGCCAGTCTTTTTCCATGAATCCTCTCCTGATTACCAAAAGAATCTGAAGAGCTTTTTTCTGTTCTTACTTGAAGAAAACAGAGTAATGTGTAAGAGGAATGAAAAAAAAAATCAGAATTTCATGAATCTAAGGCATAGATGTGTGTGTTTCCTCTCTTTTGTGGTAGAAACAGTGGGAAATTGACTTCATAGATGCTGTGCTTCGATCTCCTCCTGTGTCGACAGACTCGGGAGGGGGGTGGCGAGTGAGGTGAGAGAAATGGATTTTGCTTTTTCGTAAGACACTGTGATAACAGAGTCAAAGGTATTGTATAACTAATGATTGTTTGGCTAGCACGTGTTTACACACAAGCAGCTACACACACCCACACACTCATTCATAAATATATGAACACTGATGGAGTTCATATGAGTTTAAACAAATACACAAAGTAGCCAGTGATAGAGACGAATTAGTGTTACTAGTGTTGCTGTTATTGATTCAACCTAGCAATGAGGCACTTATAAATGCTAGGATACCATGAAAGCTATAAGTCAATGATAAAGGACAGTAGGGTTTCCACAATTTGTTTTTCAGTAACAATGTAAAGTAACAGGAGGCCCAGAATATAAAATATCTAAAATTATAGCTGTCAAGGCAGGACAGAGCCTAAGGTTCGCTGTAGACTCACTCTTGTCCTTTCTCTTGATTGAGAGTTTCCACAAAACTGTAGCTCTTTTTTCTCTTAAAGTCAGGTAAATTATACACGCACAAAAAGAAAATCCATTGACTTTACACTGTTTGTGTTTATATAACACTTAATAAAAGTAAATAAAAGTTACAAAGCGCCTAATAATAATAAAAGCAACAAATATGCATTTTTAAAGTTCAGATTTGAAAGAGGTTACAGAGTTTGCCCACCTAAGATCTGCCTCCAGAATATTCCACATCTGTGGGGCCTGAACTTCAAATGCTCCAAGACTTTTAGTTGGGACCAGTGCAGGTTTATGTCAGCATCTCACAGATATAGGCTGGAGTCTGAACCTGTAGCACTTAATAAAAGCAGCAGTAAAATCTTGAAATCAATTCTAAAACTAACAGTTAACTGGCCTGCATGGACTGATGTAATGTAGTTTACTCCTTTTGCTGCATGTTAAAAGCCTAGCAGCAGATTTTGACAACTTAACTGATGCCTATATATATGAATTTATTTATTTTAAAGGGACAGCGTAAAGTAAATATGCGAGAAAACCAAAAACCTACTTTTTGTCTGTACTCCCTGGCAGGTCAGACAAAAACAATAATAAATTTAATAAACCATCAGGTAATGTACAACAATTTGGTCCAAAAACCAAATACATATTTACAACAGTACATAAAATTACAGCATGAAATTTCATAGTACAATAAGAAAACACAAAACAACAAAATATCAAAAAATAAAAACATGAAAGACAGCATATATTAGCATGCAATTAACGATCACAAATCTAAAATCTGTGTCAGATGATTGAATCTAGTCTTAATTTTAAAGATAGTACGCAGAGAATACATTTCAATTTTGGGAAATGTCCCATTTATCCTCAGATCTCTCAGTTAAGTATAGGGTTGCCTTGCATCAGCTAATTAGCTTAGCATAAAAACTAGGAAGACTGGAAAACACCTATCTGACACGCTGATGAATTACTAGTGATTGTATTTTCTCTTGTAAAATGTTTCTTGACCTTGTTATTGGTGTGAATCCACCCTTTTTGGCCATTTGTAATCATCTTAAACAACCAATGTAACAACTATGTTAAACATTAGCTGTACACTGGCTAACAACAAGTGCTGTGACCCTCTCTGTGGGCCTGTGCTTGTGTGTTTGTGCTCAGCTCAAACTCTGCATATACAGTAAAACACTCTTTAATTAAATAAATGAGATATAATGGGTTAATTAGTGAGCTTTAGTGGATTTGCTGCCTTTGAACAGAGACTAAGCTAAGCTAACCAGCCTAGCTTTACATGGATTTACATTTAATAGACAGCTGTGGGATCTTCCTATTTAAGAAGCAACAAAGGAAACAAGCATGTTTCCCACAGCAGTTCATTTTAAAGCACATTACGCATTTGCCATTATAAGAGGTCAAAACATTTAGCCTAGATGAGAATAATATCTCCCTTGTCTTAAGACTTAGCCCAATTTTAAGCCTCTTAAAGTGCAGTACTATTTTGTATCATTAATCCTAAGTAAATAAATTATGCAAGAAACAGCACTTAAACTCAAACATCTTTATAAGCAGTTTTACTTATAATATTGCACTTGTTGTAAAAGAAATTCCCACTGTTTTAGTGTGAACATCTGTATTCACAGTAGCCTAACCATGCATTATGCTACCCTAATAATAACATTAAATCTGCAGATGCTTTTAATGTACAAAATAAGTATCGGGGCATAGTCAGTGGCTGATTCACAGTGAATGTGAACGTCATGAATGCAGCACATTCTCTTTATGCTTTGCCTACTAATGCATTGTTTACACACTATTACCAGGCGTCTTCTATATGGTATCTAATAAGTTGGTAAAATATTTTAACATATATTTACAGCTACAGTATAATAAATGGATGGATAAGTACTGTCAATGTATTCAGTAGACATACTAATATGTTAAATAGTTATGATTTGGAAATTGTGACGTCATTCATTTGATTGTGTGTCTTGTGTTTAAATACATACGTTTTAAAAGAATTAAAAGAATCAATTTTAATTGTTGTTTAAGGTTATTTTTTGTCACTCTGCCACTCAAAAAAATATTAAAACCTCGCCAAAATGACTCAGATAAATTCAATTCAATGTGACAGCAGACATAACAGTGACGCACACAGACTGCCGTGGTCTTACACAGGTTGTAACATTTATTAAACTAAAGTTTAGGGCCCTTTGACGTGTTACAGGTTTCATCAGGTTTCCTAATATAAAAGCTCAGGACTCCCACCTGCACACCTGAGCCGAACCAACCTGTCACAGCTTGCTAGCGTGACCTTCTGTTCATCTGTCTCTCAAAAGACCTTATATGATGCTTCTCTTGACATGACACTGGTGCTGCTTTCACCCCAGAAGCAGATGAGACACACTTGCAAACACCCATACAGATACAGACGCATACTCACACAGATCAGAGGAGACAGCAAGGAGCGCTGACAGACAAGGTTAAGACAGGTAAATTAAAATGAGTGAAAGCAGTTTGACTCTTAAAGCAGTGGGTGTTTAATAAGGAGAAGAAGAAATGAATAAACAGAAGAAGAAATTAATGTTTCCTCTATGAGGGTTGTCAGTATTGTATTTTCTGTGATCTGAAAGTAGAGGAGAAGCTTAGGTTTCTTTGAGATGTTGCATAATTGCCTACAAAGACTGTCAGTTAATGTCAAAGCCAAGACAAAGAAGAACCATTTGTGGATATGCTTCTATGAAGATTGTTCAGCAGAAATCTTTCTGTAAAACTATTGTTAACTTAAATGTCACCTAATGTAAGTCAATTGTTATTATGATGAAGCAGAGCTATATAAGCAACAATCAGACTTTGTTAAAGTCGCTAATCCAGTGCCTTGGTTTATTTAATCGATGACAAACCACAATCCTCTGCAATGGCGCTCAAATCACCTTCAGTTTGCAGCTAAACCGGGAGCTGCCGTGCCCTATCTAAGTAATAGTAGTGCTTGCTTACCACAAGTCACCATTGCACAATAGTGTAGTCAAAAGCAGCAATTTAGATGTCAGAGTTGTATGTAAAAATGCCGTTATAGCCAAAGAAAGCACAAAGCTGCAATGGGATTTGGCCTGTTTGCATGCAACTGCCTGACAGAGACGACGCACATAGCCTGCTTGTGCTGCTCGTGCGCTCGTACACACTGTAAATTTGAAAAGTGTCATTCAGAGCAGCCGAAAATTGCGAGCCTTTTCATCTCTACAAATCCCGGGAGAGAACTTATTGTACAAACCAGGAGGCTGATGAGAGGAGGAGAAAACAAATTTGCATTTAAACAGCTTGCTCTCTGAAGGAGTCAGTCTCCACAGAGCCGATTTCTGATAATGCCAGCTCTTCATTAAATTATTTTCTGCAGCGGTTACCTTAAAGGTGCTGCATTGATACATCATTGTTAACTTAATTGCAGGTATTTTTTTAATTTGTCTAATTAGCCAGCATAACTGGGACTGTATTAGGCTGATTGGTAGCCATCTTTCTAATAGCACTGATATTATTAGTGCTGATGCTAACATAAAAGAATGATCACATTTCCCCTGAACTCTCTTAGCCCTGTCACTTAACCATTTTTCTCCCCCTGAGTTTGAAGAACGGTGCCCTCGTCCTCTTCCTTTTCCTCTTTTGTGATGTACAGAAATTCACCAGATTTCCTCCAATATCTGACCTGGTTGTCAGAGCTTTTTTAATTATAGATCATGATGTAAATATTTAATGAACAGAACACTGGATGAGACTGTTATAACCCCAAGCACAGACTAATCCTCTGTATGTGCAGTAAGAAAGAAGCCGCAAATAAGCAAAGATGTCACTGGCAAAATGTCTCCTAATTGCATACTTGTTAGCTAATTATTTTTGATCCCCTGTCTCACCTTAGATGTAAAATGATAAGGCTGGTGGTGTTATATATTGTTCTTACTGTTAAAAAAAATAGTCTTTAAATAATGAATTAAAGACATAGCCCTTTTGTTTTTTTAAATGGATATCTAGAAGAAAAGTTCAAGCAGGACTAAATGCATTTGTTGGGGACTATTTTCACCTGTGTATTAATAAATACTTTTGACAGTGATTTACAATAGCACCCTTTTACACCCATCAAACCTGTCCAGTGTGAATTGCACTGCAGAGTTTTCTCACAATTAATGTCTCTGATTCACTTAAACTGCATTGCATTTCCATCCAGCTTTCAATCAAGCAGCAGAGGGGGACTTCATGTAGTGGTGTGCTATTCGCCACTTGTTATATTTTCCCTGAGTTTATCTACCGAGCTTCTCTTTCTATATGTCTAAAGGCTCTTTGACTCTTGCTGGCAAGGATGCGTGCTGTTTCAAAAGCTCAAAGGTATCCCTAAAGACACCGATTTGTCTGCGCGTGTCTCCTAATCCACTGTCTGACAGGCATATTTAGTTTGGGATTCATCCACTGCCTCAAAGGAAGTTCTTTGGGTTCAAATTTTAGGCCTGCATAGGAATATTTTTGAGTTGCTGTTTAATGCTCTCAAAAATATAAGCCACACTAAAAGTCAATTTCTGTCCCTAGAGGAACAATCCACATGAATATTCCCCCCTGATTGGACCTAAAGGTAACTACATGTACCTTTCTAAGGGCCAAACAAGACTAAGAAATGCTTTACAAAATGCCAATCCTGTTCTGAATTAATCAAAAAGCTAAACTAATGGAAGCCCATGTACCTCATTAAGAAATAAGAGAATAAAATAGAAAAATGTCACCTGAAGACCAAGACTTCTCTCTGTAAAAACTAAACCATACAAATAACTACACCCTGTCCAGGGTACAACAGCAGTACCTCACATGGTATGACCCCAGAGACCTCTAAAAGTACAATATAGTACAGGAGCAAATGCTGAATGCTCCACATCTTTGTATGGAAATGTACTGATTGGCTCTAATTCACTTTGGTGCAAACTGAAAGATCTCAACAACATTGCATCCAGTGAATTCATGATCACACAGTCATGTTTCCCAGTGGATGAGTGATCCCATGACTTCATCTGTAAGCATCGCCAGGAAGCCTGCGTTTTCTCTTCGGAGCTGTACACTTTCTAAACACCTGCTGGATGGATCAGCAAACTTTTTCACAGGCATGCACGGATCCTAGATGACTAATCTCTATCAAGGTGATGCCCTGGCTTTTTCCTTTAGTGCCACCATTAGCGGTGAGATGTTTTAGTTCCTTTAACGTTTTATCTAGTGCCATTATCGGGTCAAAAACTTAAAAGTCCACCCCCCGCCTTTTTAATCAAGCAGACACTATTTGACCTCTCAACTTTGTCGGAGTGCTTTAGACATCTGCTCCACTCACACAAGTCAGACACCTACGTATACGTGCAAGCTGTTTCCTTGAAAACGTTGTTATACCTGATGAAGTGCTCTCTTTGCGCGCACGCATGCCCTGAGGAGGACTGAAAGTTCTCATTCCTGCCTGCGATCATGACGATTTGGTCATGACTCTGTGCTCCACACTCTCTCACTTGTGCCCCATCCCTCATCTCCCCTCTTAGCATCCTGTGTTACACAAAAACCTCTTAACGCATCCTCTGCGCAACTTAAAAAAGCAGCACTGCTGAAGAATACTGATTTTGACAGATTATACGGCTGCGGGCTGGTATACAAAAGGATTATGAATGGGAGGTAAATGAAGCACTCGGTGATACAGATTCATTTGAAGTGCTATTTGGGTTTTCTTATTAAGTGGGTTCCTTGGAGATTGGGCTCTTCTTTGGCTGACGTGTCGTGACATTCACATTTAGGGCTTTTGTTCACGTTGAGAGTCACAGTCTCATTTCATCTGAGGGAATAACGGCAAAATGAAATTAGTGGACTGATTCAGTCAAATGGCGCTCATGCACATGTGAGTCGGTTTGAGGTCTTTTTATTCCAGATCAGCCGAGGGCGCCGTCACAGGAGTTTCTTTCGTGAGGAGGCCTTCTATAGAGGAATCATTTGAAGTTCGCCCACAGTGTTGCATTACTGCCACTCTTTTGTGACTTCAAATGGGATTATTGATCTCATTATGTAGAAGAATCACTACTTGATTGTGAAATTGTTTACCTTCTTCCTCCACAGAGGAGCTGACGTGTGTATCAGCCTGTCTGTGTGACAGTGTGTGTTTAAATGCAGCTCTGTGTGTGTGTGTGTGTGTGTGTGTGTGTGTGTGTGTGTGTGTGTGTGTGTGTGTGTGTGTGTGTGTGTGTGCAATAAAAATATTGTTACATTAATAACAAGTCAAGATAATCCAAGCATATTTCCAATAGGAAAATTGTCCATTAGATGCGTAACTATGCACTTGCTGTGGACCTTTTAGAATTTAATTATCCTGTAGCAATAATTATGTTATGCTCCTTCATAGACATGACTTGTCTTAATTGGTTTGGATTATAAAATACCATCGTATCACCAGGGTTGGCTAAAGTCTGGAAAAACCATCCCTAAAACTGCTTGTTATTAACGCACTCTGTTTCTACTTTCCGTTGTTATTTTGCATCTATTAAACTAATGGGAAGAGCTTCAAATACTCAATATAAAAAAACACTCGCGCTAATGACAGCATCAGCGGTGACGTTCACGCGAAGAAAGGCAAAGATAGCGCTGCTCTGACGCGCTTTTCTGCAACGCGTCTGGCGCACACATATAAACCGCCGCGCGCACCAAGCGCTCAGAAGAGAAAAGGAGACGCCACAGGACAGCGCGCAGATCTCGCTCTAACCCTTGGGGAAAGTAAGTATGTAAATATTAGGTTGACATGATATTATTTCAGCTTTTTAAAGTCTCTCCGTAGCACTTCTAATGCGTATCTACTGGGTATGCCATGAAAGTCCTGGTTTCTGGAATACTAACCTTGTTTGCAGTAAAAATAAATAAATAAAAAAAATGCTTTGTTTGTTTTCAGAAAGAAATTTATCCAGAATAAATGACAAATCCAAGAAATTTACAGCACAGCATAACAGGTGTCCACTGATGTTAATTAACTGTTCTGTACTTCACTCTGCCAGATGCATCCTAACTTGGTAAGCTGGCTGGGGACTCTGGGGTTCCTGCTGTGGGCGCTGGTCTGCTTGGGCGCCTTGACGGAGGCATACCCGGTGAAACCAGAGAACCCCGGGGAGGACGCCCCCGCGGAGGAGCTGGCCAAGTACTACTCAGCCCTGAGACATTACATCAACCTCATTACAAGACAGAGGTGGGCGGACTAATTAAACCTCCCAATAGAATAGAATTGAACATAACAGAGTACTTATTGTTTACTCATTATTTCTTTCCTCTTCAAATGCTGCCCCCACTGTTCTTTTATTTTTTATAAAATAATTTTTAATAAATCTATTTTAGTGGGACTATTTCATTTTATCTCAAAACGTTGTTATACCCTGGGCTGAAATGCCATAAGTTACACGGGTAAAGGCAATAACACGTCTTTTTTTTTTCTTCTATTTCTCTGGTATCTTCCAACTGGTCAAACTGATCAGTAAGGAAACTGAGTTTTTCTGACAGTGCTTGTCATGTCATTCAAAGCCAGGAGGCTATAAGCTGGCAGTCCGGTGGAATTTTACTTGTTGGAGTTATCTGAACCTTGCAGGTCTTGTAGATTATTCGTTCTCTCTTGTGACAGAGCAGATATCGCCTGCTGCCCATTTACCACTGATTTTTTTTTTAAGAAAGGAAGGAAGAAAGAAAGAAAAAGAAAAGAAAGTCCAGACTGTCACCGTGCAGTGGCAAGTCACCCGCTGTTCTTGGCTTTCAGCTGTCAGTGGGCTGGATACCTCTGCAGGCGTTAAGCCACCCAGAGGGACAAATGCGCCGTCACGTCTTATCTTTTCAGGCAAATGTGACCACCTGCGATGGAACTCCTATCTGAGCCTGCTGGGTCTGATTCTGCACAGATTTCTCTCAGCTCATGACTGGACATATGACTCAAGGACACAGCGAGATATGACTTAGAGTTGTTCGCTCGTAATTGGACAAAGAAATTTATATTTATTGTTATTCATTTTAAGCTCGCCCTTTTTAATTCCTTCTTTCCATCTCGCTCTGCTCCAGGTATGGGAAGAGATCCAGTCCTGAGATTCTGGACACACTGGTCTCAGAGCTGCTGCTGAAGGAAAGCACAGACACGCTTCCACAGTCAAGGTATGCGTTTAAAGGCGCAACTTTTCTGTCGTCGTATTTGTGTCTCGATCTTTACACCTCTCTGTCTCCGTGTCTCCAGATATGACCCATCACTGTGGTGATGCTGCCATCCCTCTCGTCTCGCTCACTGCTGTCCCGCCAGCGCTGACATTCTGACCTCTACATGTCCGTCACTTACGTCCTACACCAAACGAACACCACGCCTCTGCCCTCCTTTCGCCTCCATGAGCCGCAACGTATATATCCAACCCCTCTTCCTTACGCATCAGCCACACCCAACACTGCTTGAAGTCTGTGCCATAAAACTGTAAATACTTGATTCTGAGTCGTCATCTGTGCAACATGATCGTAAAGTGGAGGAGGGGGGGTCTGCTGATTGTATTGTATATTTGTGCTATTAAAGATTCACTGTTTGAACAAAGGCATCCCCTGGTATCTGTTTGACGAGTGACACGATGACAGTGTTGTATATTATTTGCAAAAAGTAATCAGAGGGCTTTAATGAGGGCTTTAAGGGAGGTCTTGTTTTCAAAGCTGATCATCAGAAACTGTTTGTCACCCATGAAGAGATCGGGTTCGGACTTGCTGTGCCACACCTTGTCTTCCAGTTACTGTAGCAGCTGGTGAAGCTCTATGAGACAGGGTAATTGGGCAGGGAAGCGAGTTAAACCGAGTTAAGCACGCACAGTCCAGTTGAATTCAAAATTGAATGGCTAATGGCGCTCTCTTGTGGCCGCACATATAAGTACATCATCTCAAACTACATAGTGGAGGTGGTGTTGTGTTGTGTGTGTGTGTGTGGGGGGGGGGTAATTTCCAGGAGCACTATTGCAATTATCCGAGCGGTTAGGTGCCACAGCCTGACACCCAATCAGATCTGAGAGTACAAATTAAGTCGTGAAGAGGCACTGCAGATACGCAATCCTCTGAAATACACTGAAGGAGAACTGTTCAAACAGGACCAGCGAGTGAGTTCAGTTCAGAGTGGTTGCTCAACATTTCAAAACATTTCAAAACTAGTTTTTCACCAGTTAGCAGCAGGCCTCAGAGTGAAGACGTTAAATCTACGCCCTGCTTTCTCTCACTCGTACTTTCCGCGCAAAGACAAAATGAAGAATAAATGCGGTGCACACCTGTAGGGCGCAAAGCAGCTGTGCTTTCCTTTAAAAATAGCGAAATGAAGGTCAACAGGACGGTACCGGCCATCTCTAGTTATTTTCTACTACATAACGCACATTACGTTAGAAATGCGATGCCCGCACAGTCTGAGCTGGACTTGCCTCACGTAATATCCATACGTGAATGGATGAGCGCATCACAATGTGACGAAAAGAAAATACTATCTACATTGTTTCCACTTCAGCGAGGGCCGGGCCGCAGCTTTCATTGGTCTGTGTGTCCTGACGTCAGGGAGGAGGCCGGGCGTGTCGGTTTGATTGACGTCGTGTGCTCTGGTAGTCTGCTGCGGGACCGGGACAGACAGCTGAGGGGGGTCTGAATGTCCAACCGGGACGATCGGCGGACTACCGCGAAGTCGCACGCGCCATCCACAGGTAAGTCACTGCTCGTGATCATATCCGAAACGTGGATGTTGGGAATTCATTCATCAACTGGCACTATAAATGGGAGACAAAGACACTTAGCTGTGTGTGTGTGTTTGAGGTACAGCAGTGGAGTTTGACAGAAGAAGGAGAGGTTCGTCCCCTCTGCTTGTCAGAACAAGCTCCACTCCGACACGTAACAGCTCGCTGTGGGCACTTACTGTGAACCCGGACGCGTCCTTTCCTCCCCCCTTTACTCCTGCCTATCGTGACGAGGAATACATGGGATGGGTTGTAGTCGTAAGTGTGCTTACGCCACAATGGCTCGGATGGGTAACAAAAAAATGGCCGCACGTGTGGCGAGATGGTTGAGCGCACGGTTGTCCGGTCAGCCAAAGCGGCTCAGGCGTTTGGCACGGGATGTGGCACACTTGTTCGAGCGCGCGGATCCGTGCGCCAGATCCGTGCGCCGATTCCAGGAAGATAAGAGGAAAGAGCTGCGGGTTGTTGCGCTGACAGGATGAGAAGGCTGGAACACGCGTACGTCCCAGTGTGACTGACTGCAACATCCACCAGCAAAGGAGGGTGGGCTCAAGGAAAGGACAGAGAGCGAGAAAGATAGATTTTTTACTCTGTCATCAGACCAAATTAAAACTCTTTTATTTCTTTTATTTTGTTGACTAGACAAAAACTTTACCAGCGAGCATCAGCACACTGAGCTAAAGCTGAATGAAAACACAGCAGACCCTTGGCTTGGCACAAACTGGCCAACCAGAGGTACAGCTAGACGACTGCATTGATTTTTATTTTCTGTCCTCCACTGGAAATGAATGAGTGCACCATCCCATAATAATCTCCTTACATGATGTCAGAACCACTTTATACTGCCACTTAATCGAAACATAAAACCAGGGAGACTTCCTTGCTCAGAGGAACACAGCACAGGGTCACTGGGCAAGCTTTATAAGCAGTTTAGCATCGTGCACGTGACGGGGGAAGCCCATGCACATACACAACATCACTGTGGATCTGTCCAGAGGTGCTACACAGGCTATGCAGACCCCTGAGAGGAATAGATGTATCTTGTTGCATCTTAACAGGCGCTTATGGGTGTTTCTCTGTTCATGTCAATGATCTAATCAGATTTAGTGACTCTCTTAGTGTAAACAAAAGGAGGAAAGAAAGGAGACTGAGTTAGTTAAGCACATCAGAGCAAGTCTGTAGTGGCTGCTGGGGATGTCCTTTAAGACTTCTGAGTCATGATTCAGGATGACCTTTATTGTTCTGCTGAAGTAAGACTTCTCAGCCCAGCTATGCATTTCCCCCTTGTGTCATCTCGGAGTTAAACATATGCCCCCGGTCAGTGAGCCATGCTGAACCCCAAATCCAACCCTCCGAAGCTTCGTCGTTTCTATTATTAATTATCATGTGTGGGAGATAGGAGGGAGGGTAGAGACATAGAGCAATGGACTGGGGAAAGTGGAATGACTCAGGCCTCCCAGCTATGAACAACACATGTATGAGAAAGCTGTTATCTACATAATAATCCCTCCCTGCCCTCCACCAGGCTGCACCTCCCTGTTGTTAACGTGTAACTGACACCATAGTAACTGTTATCATGAGCAAACGGCATCTGTGCGAACACCAAACTAAGCCTCAAGTGCAAAGGAACATTATTTTGAAAAGAACCTTGTGTCAGAATCGCTGCCAGGCAAATGTCTGGCAGTTTTTGCTGCAGCCTATACTGCTGATTCACCAGATTTTATCCATCACAGAGGCCTTAAAGAAGCATGCCACTACAAACCAGCAATAAAACAAGCCGTTTGCCAAAAAAGACGGCCTGGTTTTACATGTCTTTCTTGCTCAAATTGGTAAATAAAAGGTTGAATCTCCTTTACAAACTCCACAAAAACTGTGTGATGAAAATAGGGAAGATGATAGAATAAATATCTAAGATCAACAGCTTCCTCTTTTTTTCTTTCTGGAAGCTTATTTGCATTGAGATGATGTAAGGCCATCGTTAGCGCATACCAGATCAAAGTCTTGGTCCATTTCCTGGAGGAGGCTCAGCTAGCAGGATACTGCAGGCTGTAGTTTTAGACAGAGGCTAAATCTGATTGCAGTATTTGGCAAAAAATAATTTTAAAAATCCAAATATGAAATAAGACAAAATCCTTCATTTTCCCATCTCTTCTCGCCTTTTTACCACCCCACACCGCTCATCAGGTTTCTCATCTTTAAACGTTTGCTGTCATTTTTAAGCACTGTTGCATCACCTCTCCCCACTCCATCCCCTCCCTCTCTCTTCCTTAACACTAACGATCACTAGCAGGAGGCTGGGAACGCGGAAAGGCTGCAAAGATGCAGGCATGGCCATGTGGCGGGTTAGATTATGTCAGGAGGGTACTCGTTATTAAGATGATGCGCGCTGGGCGCTGAGAGTTTCTGACGAGCTGTGTAATTATATCCTCCCAAGCTGTGAGGCAAAGCGCAGACATCCCACCAGCTGGAACCTCACCAGAGAGGAAATTGAGGTCATTTCTTGGTGATGTGTGGAAATCGCTCCAGTGCAGAAATTTATTGCCTTGAAAATGGTGGTGATTTGAGCATCAGGTGATGAGCAGAGGTAAGCGTGAATCAGCACAAGGATGGAGCGGTTTGCTCATCGTAGAGGTGGATCGGGAGAAACTGAGGTGGCTTAATCAACATCCTGCAGCTGCAGTCATAAAATGATGACTGTTTGGGAAACATGGTTATGGTTAAAAAAATTAAGCATACACTGATCTGCTAAGATAGCCATCTTAGGGGGTCGCAGTGTAATCCTCTTATTGAGCAGCTGGAGTGACCTACATAGGGTTTGTCTGGAGGCAGAAGGTGATGGGTGAGAGGCACGACAGCATGGATGGCTATGTGATTGGAGTTGTTGCATGAATAGCCAGTTATTACACACTCATGTACATTTTCAAATACACACTGTTCTTATGAGTCTGCCACTGCAGCTCAAGGTTAAAGGAAGTTTACAAATTGCCCTGTAAACTTCCCCTGGAACCAGCCAGTGAAGTGACATCTTGACCTGAAGGCAGGACAGAGCTCACTGGCCTCTTTTGTGATTCTCAAGTCACTGAGAGGAACTAAGAGTGACGGCTGCTCTCAGAGCCCAGTTCTCCGCAGAGCCTGGGGCACAGGAGGATACAGAATAGGGGTGGACAGAATATACAAACATCAGCTGAATAGTTCTCATGGGATGGATGCCTTATGGGGCAGGTTCTGAGTGTGCATTTGTGCTTCACAATCCCAAGGGGCGTAGCACTGTTCACCGTAGACTATAAACTTGCAAAATGTGCTCACTCCCACACAGCAGGTCTCGGGTAGAGTTCAGATTTCCTGCTAGTGTGACCAGAACTGGAGGAATTAAAACCCCACATCCCGCTGATGTTCGCCTGCGCCTTTAATAGCATGCATATGCACATGCACACGCACGCATGTTTACATGAGTGAAGCGGCAGTGATGTTTTGTACAAGAACAAACCCTCTGATCCTCTCCATAATCCCTCTTCCATGAGCCGTCCATCATCTGAGTGCTTGGCAACGGGGAGGAACTCGGAGGGCTCGTTCTTTCATACGGACCAGCCAATGGCAGCCAGGAATGCAAATCACCATTTTCTGTGATTTTCCGTCCTGAGAGTTGGAAAAGAGGATCAGACTGCAGAGGTGTTGAGACATCAGAGGAGTTCTGAGCACAGGACATGCTGAGTGAAAAGGGGAAATTATGGTTCAGCGGGGTTAGCGTGTTGGCAGTCCTTCTACCTGTAGAGAGCGTCTGTTTTTAGATGGGGGTAGTGTCAAAAATAAGTTGTATAACCAGTCTGTGGGCTACTCTTGCTTGTGCTGTTGTTGACCCTAGCTAGCCAAAGAGAAGAGTAAAGTTATAACATACAAAGAGCTGAAGTGCACCAAAGAAAAGTGTCCACTGGCAGCCACTGTCTGTACTTTTCATGCTGTATTTGTGATTTTTTGAATGTTTTTTGTTTTTGTTTTTTATATTTCTCCCATTTTTATGAACTCTGATGTCACACACTTCCCTGTTGCAGTCCACTATTCAACCAATCAGCATTCACCCGATGCACAGCATCATCCAACTCAAGCAATGTTTAGTTGGGATTTTGAACAACTGCACAGAAACATGTTTACATTGCTCAAAACCCCTCGCCATAGGGCCAGTGCAGGCAAATGAAGTCTGGCAATTCATCTCTACCAATTCTGCCAATGAAAGTGGTCAAATATCCAGCCAGAATGAATTCAGAAGCTTGTTGATGGCTACAAAAGGAGCATTAAACCAAATATTAATAGTAGTGTATGTATATATATTCGAGCCTGACTTTAGGCCCTGTTTGGATTAGAGAAAAACCAAAATAAATCCAAACATGTGCAGCCAATTCTTCTTGTTTTTGCTTAAAAGTCATTAAAGATGTATTCGTACAAACAATACACCTCATTAAAAAAAACAGTTTAAAGAAATCATTAAAAGCCTGAATTTATCATGATATTCACGCCCATGATGAGTGTGTGTGAACTTCTGACTGCAACATATGCAAACAGACACATTTGTGGAACCATAAATTCAACATAAGACAGATCAACCTGGTCACTGAGGAGCTTTGTGCAGAAAAAATAAGCTAAGCAAATATCCATCAGATTTTTATGGACCTTTAATTACAATTACGTTCCTGTGCTTATAGCTAGACAAGGTTATTTGGTAGGTTCTTGAAAAAGTGAAAGGGCGTTCAGCAACCACTCTTCTCTGTTCTCCCTCTAGACTCTCATGTTTTCTCTCTCCTCCTCTGAACTTCCCAAGACTTGAGAGGCTTTCCCCACAACCTTGTCTAATCTTTAAAGGATTGTTCTTTCTTTTTTTCTTCAAGACTCCTAATGTGCCTTTTATCTGGTCCTTATTGTCATGCTCTAAATCTCTCTCCTGCTCGGCTCGTCTGACATTCTCTCACTCCCTTTTACACACTCCTCGAAGGGCCAGATTGTGACCCTTGCTGTTTTTTTCTTTCTTCCCATCTAATGGTTTAGTTTTTAGGGGGACAGATATAATATTAATACAGATAGTGCATTCACTAAGGCACTGTATGGATGTGTATATGAAATGGTGAGTGCTAAATAACTACCAGTCCAACTAACCATGAAGACTCTACTGCTTTGTGTTTCTACTCTGTGTTGCAGACAATCCTGGAAGTACTGTGAACAGTAGCGCTCGATCTGCTTTGATCAGCATTATTTCACAACGGCTCCTTTGCATTTTCTTCTGCATAATATTAAACAAATAAAAGGTTTTTATACTGACCAACATATACCAATACTGAAATACCTGGAAAGGTCCGATATCAGCCAAATGATATATCATAGGGCTCTGTCTCTTTGCTCCTCCCTCCTCATTTGGCCCCTTCGATTGGTCCATCTTGGCTCCCTGCCCCTCGATGCGGATGATTAGGCGAGGAACTGCCTAGTGACTTTGCCTCTATTAACATTCTTCCAGGGGATATCTTTCACTTCCAGTGAGCGTGCAGAACCTGATTTTAATCTGTGTTGTATAACGAACTGACCCCTGTACTCTCCCTCTTGTAATAGTAGGTGACCAGTTAGCTCTGGTACGACTGGGTGAAAAAATACTGCCACAGAAATAAGAGATAACTGCTAACAAGTGATGGTGGAGGTTCCTCTGTGTTGTCATCGCCTTTTTGTTAATTTTCTGTAGAGTGATTTTGCAGGAGGGTACTTGTTACCTAGGGAGCGGCTTAAGACCAAGATGTACCTGCGATGTGTGTGTTAGGGGAGTATATAAAAGAAGATTACTTTCTTGATTTGAGAGGTCTTCCAGATCATTTCTCATAATAAATAAGCAGACATAACTTGCAACTTTTATTAGACTATTGAAAGCCTTGACTGCTTGAGGTGAGAAAAATAAAGGGAACGTGAAAAAGGCTGAATGCAGTGATCATGCAGCTATCAGTTATATGGAATAACAGCATTTCAAAGCAGGTTTTTCTTCTTTATGCTGGCTTGCATTTTGTAACGGTCCATTTCACAATGGCTCTTAAGGGCAGCGTGAATGTGTTTAACTCTGCCAGACTTTGCAGTTTTATTAGACACAATTAAATATCGTACAGCGGGGCAGGGCATGTTGCTGGAAGGAGCAGTGCTTTCTGCCTGCATTCACAGTTTAGACAGAAAAGAAAAAGAAGCGAGGATGTGGTGTTTGAAATGGCTTTTATGTGGCTGATGCAAAAATCCTCTTTGTGTGTTTATAAAGCTAATTCTGACTACTTAGACCTGAAGGTTCATTCTTGACAAGGAAAACAGGATAAAACATTTTCCTTCATATATGAAAGTCATCAGCAGACTTAAAACGCCCATGTTCTGAATACCTCATGTGCTTAGAGAGTCCTTCAAAGTAGGTGGGAATGTAGGATATAAGACAAAAACAGGGTTTGTACAATTCTAACAAGTTAATATGGTATGATCAACTTCATTCTTCAACACAGCCTGAACTCTCTTATCCTTTTTGTATTTTCTTTAAGTAGTCTTCAGGAATAGTTCTTCAAGCTTCTTGAAGGACATTCAAAACTCTTTTTTGGATGTTTGGATCTTCTCTGGCTGCTTTTTCTTTTGTTCTATAACAAGATGATCCCACACTGCTTCAATAATGCTATGGTTCACACCTTGCAGAGCTCGATCCATGACTGACAGTGTACCATTGTGTGTTTTTCTATCCTTGTATGCTTTTACGGTTTAGGAACATTGTCATGCTGAAACGTAAGCTGTTGCCAATGAGACTCTTTCCAGATGGTTTGTATGGTGGTTCAAAATCTGCCAGTACTTTCTGTTTCATAAGTTGATCAATTTTGGTAATATTCCCAATAGTACTGGTTAAAATGCAGCCCAAAACCATGGTAGAGTCTGCACCATGCACCATGTTTTACAGATGGCTGCAGACACTCACTGTTGTGTCTTTCTCTTGACCTGCTTCGTACCTATTGATGAAGGTTTGAACCATAAATTTCCCAATTGGAGTCCCTCCACCATCAGACCTGTTCCCACTGATTTTCAGTCCAGTTCTTGTTTAATTTGGCATACCTCAGCATTTTCTCCACGTTTCCCCTCTTTAAGAATGGCTCCTTGACAGCCATGCTTCCACTGAGACTGTCTTTACTGTATTTTCATCTGTTTCTTAAGGACATGACTTTCAGATACTGTTTATCTTCTTTAAATTGTTTTGTTAGGTCTGCCCCCTTTTTCCCATAGATTCGATTAAAAAAATGTGAGCAAATTATGTGTTTTTGCGACAGGCTACTAGTAACAAAATCCTCAAAGATACAATTTAAAACTGAGAAATGCACAGCTTTAGTAACACTCCATCTTTTCTGTACAGTTTCTTTCTTAAATATCAACTGTGCTGGATAAACAGTGAAAGAATGACTGTATCTGCATTACAGTGTTCAACAGCACGCTGAGACAGAAAAATCTGTAATACGACACCTCAGATGCTGGCAAACCTCTGCATGAGACTCAGACAGGTTTGCAAGTCAAAATGAGAAGAGAGGTTTACTGGGTGTGAATGCATACCGCTTCGTCATTACTTTCAGAGAATAGTGGCCATTTCCCATACAATGCCAGCTGATGATGCGGGCATCGTTGAATAGCTAAAGACATTAAATTGTCAGGGATTTCTGTCAAAAGGCATCCCACGAGAGGAAGGGATGACATAGACAGATACAAGTAATAATTCACAGGGAGACTAGAGTTATTAGGTGGGACTGGTAAGCACGACTGTGTATCTGAATCCTCAAGTGAGTTTATGTGAGGAATGATGAAAACTGGCGAGCAGCAAAGCAAACAGGACTGAATATTCATGGCTCATATGGATGATCCTCACAAACTTTCACACATCTCCCACCCTTCCCCTGTCTTTTCAGGTCTTCACAGTTGACTGATGAGCAGCCAGTAGGACTGGGCTTGGGCTACACCGACTGGCATAGGTAAACACAACTTTCTCAACCCACCGGAGATGTTGAAATGTGTTTTTTTTCTTGCATTCTGACATGATTTTGTTGGTTCGCTGGGAGACCTGCCAGCCAGAACTGTGTTGGTCCGGAAATCTTTACTTTTAAAGATTTACTTTTGAATAAGTAAGGAAGCAGCTGATTTTCTTTTAAGTGTGTGTGTTTGTGCTTGTGTACCCGTGTGGATTTCACTTTTGACAGCACTTCCTCTGTACTTGAAAGGGCCATGCTGATGTTAAACTAAAAGCGTGGGATTAAAGCATCAGTTTTATATAACCAAACTCTGTATATATTTATTTAGCGTCCCCAAATCTTACCTGACTGTGACTGGCAGAAAGTACAGCTTTTGCATTACTGGCTATTATTAGATGTCATTGTATTTTCGATAGAATACGCAAAAGCTTCTCTCTCTCTCTTCGCCTTTTAAAGTACCAGCATTCATTCTTTTATATATACACAAATTTTCTCATTTCTGAATAATAGAACAATTGCTTTAATAATTTATAGCACAGTCTTGCTTTGCTCATTACAGATCTGGCGCTTGTGGATCAGTTGTTTGTTTGTTTTTTAAGTCTGTGCAGACTTCCCAGGGTGCTTTCTTATGGCACGGTGCTTTAGTTCTTCTCATGCAGCTGCTCTGCCTAAGTTAAATTCTGTGTGAAGTCGGCAGTCGCTGCCTTACTTTCTAAAGGCGAGCAATTAGATCGACGTTTTAGAGAAAAAACCTTGCGTGTGCGATCAGCTGTGTCTAGTGCCTGTAGTTCAGTTGGAGAAATGTGCTGTGACACTGCACTGATGGCCAAAGAGAAAATCTCATGCTTCCCTCTGCACTCAGAGTCGTTGCCAGTGTGTTGCAGTGCGTCGCTAAAGGCCATTTCAGCCCTTGCCAAGCACAGCTATGTAGCATACTTCAGCCCTGTGGACATGTTTGAACACCAGATATGGCGAAAGAGGGAGAGAGAGATTCTGTAATCCAGTGCTTTCGTGGCAGGATTAAAATCCCGCGTCCTGAGTTGGGGGAGGGGTTGACTGGTATTGCTGAGGATGGGGTGGAGGGAGAGGCGGGGTGGATTAAAGCCTACAGATTTGCTTCTTGCACAGCTGTGACGCTCTGGGAGGAGCCTGATGGGGGGCAGTGGGAGGAGCTTGTTCTAGATTATTCTCATTTTTGCTTCCATGACTTTGGTCTTGATACAGAAATGGAGATTTGAATCTCAGGTTAAATCACAGCATATCCTTCGCGTCTTATAGAGCGCCATGGTTGCACTAATTCAGGGGGTCTCAAGCTGACTGTTGTTTCTTGCATAGCTGTAAAAATTGAAATGTCTGTCATTAGTTAGCCAGTCCAGCACCTGCTCACTTAGTGCTCCTTTACATGGTGACCAAAGCACATCGTCACATGTGTTATACAAGCGCAATTGACCTGCTTGTAGCTGCTTTCTGCAATCCAGTTAAGTACTCTTGATGACAGCAGTGCAGAGTTGGCTAGCTGCCATACTTTACAGTAGTGTCACTGCTGACATGATATTATAAGTTGTGTGGTTCTTGTGTGGTTGATGCTAATCTTTTACGTAACATCATGCTAGAGCTAAACGCACCAGAGCATTCAGCCAATGTTTGCTCCCTGTCATCATAATGGTAAATGGTAAATGGCCTGCATTTGTATAGCGCTTTTCTAGTCCATAGGACCCCAAAGCGCTTTACACTACATTCAGTCATTCACCCATTCACACACGCATTCACACACTGGCGATAGCAAGCTACATTGTAGCCACAGCTGCCCTGGGGCGCACTGACAGAGGCGAGGCTGCCGGACACAGGCGCCACCGGGCCCTCTGACCACCATCATAACATCTAAGTCACATTTGTATGCACAATGTATTTATTGTGATTATACTTTTTATGTTATTATTCATAGAGTAATGGCCCATAGGCTGGCCTCCTACAAAAATGGTCTAATTGGACTGTGCTGACATGGTCAGGCAGCTGTTTGTCTCTTTGTTTGTCTCTAAACCAAGTCGTAATCAGATGACAGACTAGGGGAGAACTTCCAAAATATGGAGTCAATAATGTGTTTGGTATCACATCTGCTAATGCTAGCACTGCTTAACCAGCAAGATTCCTTGTGATATTAAATGGAATGCTAATTTTGCCTGATAAAAAAATAGGCTTTATCAAGTACTTACTGAAGAAAAGGAAGAGCCAATACTTTAAAGCAGGGGTAAGCAATGGATTTTTCCAAGGGGCCACATGAGGAACTGGGACTGTTGTTGGGGGCCGCACCACTAAGGTGAACTGAATTCTGGTCAGTTCCTAATTTTATCCCTATATAAGCTTATCAACTGCCCTTTAGTATTCACTTTAAAGCATGTAATTTAAACATGTGAGCTGTACTGAACTTTATGATTATGAGCTTTTATTTAGCTCTTAGCAACTTTATGCCGCATAGCCTCAAAGAGTTCTTAGTAAGTATAGCAACATAACTTGCCTTTTATTTCCAAGAGAGCCTTGCTGTGATGTGTTAAAGCATTCTTTGTGAAATGTTACTTATTATCCTCAATATAAATCAGGACAGACAGGGTCAAACGGTTATTAAGATAATATTTCTGTTAAGAAACAGTCATGCAGCCAGCAGCTTGTGCAGACGTACTTAGGCAAAAGGCAGAAACAAGAAAAACTGCAGTCCAAAAAAATGTGCATAATCCTGTCAGCACCTCGAGTCTACTCATTTAATGAGATGTAAGGTGGTGAGAGGCACATTCATTTTAGGGGGGGGAAGCAAAAAATTAAAGAGAAAAAGCTCCCGTTGGGCTGAGGAAGAATCAAAGAGTTGGACGACCACTGAGGGAATTCGTGCGAGCACAGTGTGCACAAACAGAGTTTCTGGCTTTGAGCAGAATAAGTGTGAATGGGAGCAAGAAGGAGGACAAGAATGGGAATGTAGGGTCAGGCCCTCTTTAGTAGCACTTATGTAAGATTACTTACATAATGACACATTCAACTAGTGTGTGTGAGTGTGTGTGCCTTTGTCTAGACAAGAGGGTTAACTTGACTTTGGGTGGGGTCAGGGATACAAGAGGAGGGGTACTCAAGCAGGCCTGGTAAAGGAGGATCGTGGGATTATGTGTGTGTGTGTGTTTATGTGTGTTATCAAAAGAGGCGGGGGTGGTAGTATGAGAAGGTATTAAAGTCAGAGTACAGGGAGGGAACTAGCAGGCACTGAATGCATGTCCACATCTGTGAGTGCTATCCAGCTTTCTGCCTCTCTCCGTCTCATTTCACGCCTGTCTTTGCAAACTCGTCCAACCATCAGCCTCTTTTCCTTTCTCTTTTTAAAAAAATATCTTCCTTCAGCTTTCCTACTTCTCTTCACTCCCCTATCATTCCTCGTCTCTTAAAATCCTCTGATATTAATCCCATTCTACTGTCGCTGTCTTTGTGTCTCTTCTCTCATTATTCGCCCTCAATCCCCTCTGTCTCTCTTGCTCCTATCTCCCCTTTCTGCATTTTTTTTTTTTGAAGTGTGGAGGGTCAGCAGTGCCAGAAAAGACAAGACAGAAGACATATTGGCAGAGCTACTGGTGGTTTACTCGTGGTTAGCCTTAGCATACTTGTGGCAACAGAGAGGAAGAGCTTGGCGATGGTCACAGCAATGGAGGATTCCTGTCCCAATGGGGCACAGGAAGAGGAGGAGGTGAGACCCCTGGGACAGCATGCCATGGAGGGGCCCCCGGCTGTACGATCCACCCAGGGAGCAGAAACATCTGGAGGTGAGGACAGTAGGAGGAAGAAGGGAGCTTTCAAATATTAGGATGAATAGTGGGATATTGTTATCTTTCATTTAAGATGGAAGGCTTTAGATGGGTAACTCCAGTGGTTTCTTCAGCTTCATGTGGAAAGTCTTTAGAGCGACAGTTCCCAACATTTATATCCCCACAGTTGTGTCAGATTTGCTTGAGTCCCCTGTGATGGATACCAAGCAATGAATAAATAAAGCCTTGTCCACACAGGACAGCAGTTTGTTAATGTGTGTTTAATGCAGCTAATGATTGGTCGCTACCAGACAGGCTAGGTAACATTAATGTATTTACTATTCTGTCATACGTCAATCAACAGTATCCAGTGCTGTGATTGATTTATCAGTGGGCCAATATCATCATCATTTATAAATGAAGATTTAAAAAAATAAGTAAGTAACAAATACAAAAACTGTGAGCGACGAGGTTGCGCAGTTTGCCCACGAGAGAGCACTCTGCAACTTTCCTGTTGACAGCACATATTTGAAAACCACAACAACCAGTCTATCGGAGCAGATTCAGGCAGAGGGTAAAAAGTAAATAATAACTGCACACAACAAGTGTTTCATATGTCTGAAAGAAGAAAAAATTTTGCCCGATATATACAAAAAAAGTTGAATTTAAAAAAAAAACAGGTTCTATTTTAAACCAGTGCTAGTTTAGATGAAGAATATGTTTTTATAACTAAGGGGACTGAATTTCAGTAGATAAGACAATTTTTAGCATTAGAAATTTTTCCATTTCTAATGCTATTTGAACGTTTATCCAAATCTTTTAGCAGTTATCTGTTACAACCAATAATTTCTCACTCCTTATTAATTCATTTTAGAACTACTTTATTTGACTTTTATTCTGTTCTACTTTGATTAATACATGAATTTGAACCTAAATTAGCCAGTTTTACCTGCAGCTATAAGTTTCAGTGAATTTTTTAAATCCTTTGTCCATTCTAGCTAACCTTTAGCTAGCTAACCTTTAGCTAGCTAACCTTTAGCTAGCTAACCTTTAGCTAGCTAACCTTTAGCTAGCTAAAACCTGCTAATAATGTTTAACACACATCAGTTTATTCAGTTCTCTTTTCAACAGTTTATCAAGTAAAAGCCAACTGATTCAGTCATTTATATTATGTATTACTTTAAGTTAGCATTTCAGATATCCTTGATTCTTTCCTAAGCAGTTTAAACATGCTCTCAGTCCTCCCAGTTAGCGCCTTGGTGTTACAGCTGACACAGGATAAGCAAGTGTAATTATGTTTAAAGTAGTTTAGGTAAACAGCAGTATTTCAGCCTACCTTTGGGATCCAGTTGAGCGGTTAAGAAGCGCTGCTTTACAGCAGCTTTAGCTGTGAGAGTCCCAGGAACTGCACTGCACTTCTGAAAAAAGAAAAAAACACCCTCAGATATATTTCGTTATGGATGATGTGTCAGTGGAGTTGCTTCTCTGACAGTCATCTCAGAAGCTAAAAATAAATAAATAAATAATGATACCATGTTTAATACAAGTTGCGAGGTTTTTTCTTTCTCCTGGGATTTCATTCCTTTAGAAACAGAGCAGTGATCTCTGCATCAGCATTCAGTGCACATCATGCTCGTAGGTGTGCATACCGATGCAGTGGTTAGATGTTGCAGACAAAAGTGCCACGGAGGGAGAAATTACAAGGAGGTAAAAGAGAGTGATTCATTATATGTGAATAAATCATCTGGAAAAAAACAACTGTTTGGTGCTGTAATCTCTTAGCATTAACAACTCCTTCAGGCCACAGCATTTGGATCTCTGTGTCATATTTCAAAAGATTATGTAGACTTTAGTTTGAAGGCTTTAGTTCATTTCCCAACTTTTACCGGACAGAAATTTTAACAGGTAATATGCACAGAAGCGTGGACGAGTAAGGGTTCCTGTTGTCGGGGATGTAGTAAGTAGGTAAAGGTCAATGAAGACGACACCGGGATATACAAAAGGTTTCAGCTGTGTGTTATTCTGTGTATGCTTGAGGTTTTCACTCCGGATATGTTCATGTTTTGCAGTAAACGTAGCTTTATTTATTGCATACAAGTCAAAAGTTAGTTGTGCCATGGTAGTGTTAAGTTTCCATATTCGTCTTGTCTGTGTGTGTCTGTGTTTGTGTGTAGATGCCTTTTCCCGAAATGACCGTTGCCCTGTGGAAGATCTGTGTGTGGTTCCCCAAGAAGAAATAAATTATTGTGTCCATATGTCCGTACTGAGTCTTAGATTGTGCTGTTGTGCCTTAAATACACAAAGCTTCATTGATATACAGGTTTGATTGTCTGCAGTGCTGTTTTTAACCTTCTTCCCCCCTATTTGTCCTTCTTAAAGAGGATCATAAATATTTAAGGTCTGTTTTGCACCGAGCCTGTTGTTTATGCAGTCTCCCTGCGCTCCTGTGGTTATCAGACGCTGTAGAGCTCGAGTTGAACCGTGACTGTTTCAGTACAGCAAACCAGAGAAAGCAGAATTTAAACAGTGATTAAACTGAGATCTAAATCACAGAGAGGCATTCATTTGGATAGAAATGAGCAACCAGAAGGAAACGTGTGTTACACAAGAGATGCTACTTTTTTCGGTAATATTTTACAACTCTCCCACATGGTGTGATGCTGCAATTTATCTTGGTTAAAATGCATTCCAAACTTTTAATGCTTATGCCTCTTTTACATAAGGAAAAGCTGATTAAACATTTTTAAAGTGCATGTCAGCAGAGCTGCGCTGTGGTCAAGTGGTAAAGGGTCATATCGCATTTGTATAAATGTCCTGAGCGGCTCCTCAGTCCAATACGACTTCGATTCCTTTCTTTCTCTATTTTTCATCTTTTTGTTACTGTTTCTTTTAAATAAAAGCTAAATGTCCAATATTTTTTAATAGGTATACATGCCAGATTGCAAAACCTACCAAAAATATAATATATAGACGTCAGCATTTCATAATCTGTATTTTCAAAGCAGCGATTTGGTATGGGGCACTTTATTCTAAAGAGGGGGCTGAAGTCATAGACTATAGCTTGACTTGATGACATGGAACATGTCTCAGGGTTTAAGAGTAATAATGGGTTAGTGAAGCAAAACGCAGAGTGAAATCATAGAGTGAATCAACTGTATACAAGTGCTGACCGGACATAGTTATTACCCACATAGGTGTAAAATGACACACACATACACATACATTTCCAGGGATTTAAATGGCTAAAATGTGCTTAGATTGGCTTTAAGACACTGGCATTAGGGCGTTCAGCTAGCTGATACCTACAGTCCACACCTCTCCCTGTCTCTGTTTATGTTAACAGCATAGAGGCTGACTGCATCTGAATCCAGGAGCCTTTAGTTGAATGTTTAGGGCCTTGAGGAAATCTGGAAAAAAAAGCACTTTGAAGCTTTAAAGTTAAGCTTTTTTAAAGTGAATATACACAACTGTGCACACTCTGTGCAGACCAGGCTTAATATTCTGGGGTGCTTGTCTGTGTATACAAAGTATGTGTATCCAAAACTCTCCCAGAGAACAATACTTGGTGTCTGTCGGCCAAATCAGCTCTTGACTGACAGCGCTGACTCAGGGTAAGACTGGCTGCCTTGACTCAAAGACCATTTGCCAGCTGTGTTGTGACATTTGGGTGAAAGCTGGCCCAGACAATACTTACTGTAACATGTTTCAAGCCCAACTCGTGACTTTTGGGCCACATCTGGCACACACTGCACTTACCATATTGGACCATCTTATGCTGTCTAGGCCACACATCATTTTCAGTGCTGTAATTAGTACCAAAAGCATCTCAGATTAGATCCAGATGTTATCCTGGCTGTGGAGTTTAAACTGAGTGAAAGCATGCCCGTTCACTGCATCTGAAACATTTGGGTCTTCTTTTGCACTGGAGTGTGAGCAGATCTCTTTTTGCTGTTGCTTTGCCTTCAACAGTGTCATGGATGTTTACACTCTGAATGACTTTCAGGCCTGGCTAACTTGGCTTTTCTCTTTTTCTCTCTGTCTCTGTTTCTCTGGATCTTTGTGTCTCGTCCCATCCGTCCAGCCATGCAGCAGGTGTTGGATAATGTGGGTGAGCTGCCCACCTCTGCCGGAGCCAAAGACATCGACCTGCTCTTCCTGCGCGGCATCATGGAAAGTCCCATTGTACGCTCCTTGGCTAAGGTAGCACACACACATAGCTCAGGGCAAGCAGCAGGGGGCAGACAAACCACTAGCCAGCTTCAAACTCCCCCACATGTTGCTCTCAGCAATGCTTTGCTTGCTCTGGCTGAGGCGTTGAAGTACAGTAAGGCTTTGATTAACACACAGTGCTATTTGCATCAGACCTAATGCATAATGACGTAAGAAAATTGTGCAGCTTTGCATTTCTGTGCCTTTTTTATTGACAGTGCATGCACCTACGAACACGCCTTCACTGCTGTTTGAAGTCTAGTGTGCAGTGAGTTCAGTTTAACCACAGCTGTAGCTCCTCCATACAGGGTCTTGTCATGTTGTGCTTTTTCAAATGCTCCCTGTAGAGCACCATATCATATCTACAATCACGGCTACTGAGCAAGTCTCACTTTCTGTCATTCACTCTTTGCACATCCAAATAAATACCAACAAAACCAGGAAGGTTATGAAAGGCAACCGCCATCTTTCCACTTTTCCTGAGCTTCTTTGTCTCACCCAGGCTCAAGAGCAGCTGGAGGAAGTGAAGCTGGAAGCGGTGCAGGACAATAACGTCGAGCTGGTGACAGAGATCCTGGGCGACATCAACAACCTCAAGGTTAAAGACGACAGCGCGGCTGAGTTGTCTCGAATCCTCCAGGAGCCGCACTTCCAGGTGAGCCAGAGCAAGAGCGAGCACAGTTAGGTAGGCTAGAACAGACGCCGTTAACACAAGCACTGGTTATTAACTTAGCTTATGAGGTAATATGTGGCAACCCAAAACACTATGATAAACCAGATGCTGTTTTACAGCACTGTACTTATAATGTTATGTCATAATCAATACATAAATTCTGGTGTTGCTGCTCTCTGTTGGCAGCAATAAAACTTTCACTGTCTCTTAAAAGCAAAGCGAATATTGACTCTGAATCTGGGAACAGTGTCTCCCTGTGGGCCTCATGAGGAATAAGACTTGTGTTTTATCTAAAGCGCTCTTGTTTAAATAGGTCTTAAAAATTGTATCCTATCATATTGGTTTTGGCTTTGCTGACTCTTCTGCTTCATTGCTAAATGTCCTCTTATGGCTTCTCTCTATTCTATATTTCTTCATTTAGCTGTTATGTATTGACCCTCCATACGTTTGTTGAGTGGCACATTGTATGTTTTCATCCTCTTTTCTATTTCTACATCAACATTCATTTCTTGATGCTCCCTGAGAAAAAGTGGTTAGCTTGAAAAGAATACAGCTTTTTAAATGCAATAATTTCAAATAATTATTGAATTTATATATTTCCAAGTGATGCACACTTTTTTCCACCTTATTCTACTTTTTATTATTAGCAGTAGTTGTTGTAATGTTACTGCACGTTTGTGAAATGGGGACTGCTTTTCATCTGAACAGTATGTCGTACTCTAAATGTTACAACACTAGCTACAGTGGCACAGATCAGATGTTTTGGAGCCTGCGCTCATGCATCAGTAGAACACTAACCTCTGTGCCTGAACTTAGCAGGGGCTTTATGCAGGCAGGGCCAATAGGAGGTAGATTTCTGAGCCGAGCGAAGCCCCTGCACCAATCAGAGCTCTTTGTGCCTTTAGCTGAAAGATAAGACTCTGTTGACCTACTGAGCAATAGAGATACGGAGGGCGGAGGGGGGAAAGCAGGCTAGGTGGGAAAAGGAAAACAGATATTACATCACAAACTGAGTGTTTGATTTTACAGACTTTTTGTATTTTTCACCAGTGAGCGGTTGGTGGTGATTTGGAACCAGTAATAATATATGGGGAAAAAGCAACTTGAATGAAAGCTGTTGGAGGGATACTCACGAATCAGACATTAAGTGATTAGATTTGGGTGGTTATCCATATTTGGGATTTTATCCATTAGATGATTGCTTTTTAAGCCGCACCTAAATTATTAATATGCTAGTTGGCTGTTTGGAGGTATAACTGTCCCGTTTCACTGTTATAACGTCTGCCAACAGAGCTTTTCTATTCACTTGAAACATCAAGTCACAGTTTTGTTATTAATATTACTGTGAGGAAGACTAAATTTCCAATGTGGTCACAAGTGACATTTACAATAAAACTACTGAGGGAATGGAACTCAGTAATGTATCGACTTTACTTTTGTGAAAGTGTAATTGTGCTTCTTCCTCTACAATAAGATGTAGTTAAGCCTTAGCACTCGCCTACCCTCTCCTTTTTTTTTTCCTTTCTCTCAGTCTCTTTTAGAGGCTCATGACATGGTAGCCTCAAAATGCTACGAAGCCCCGCCTCCGACTGAGACAGCCAATGACGCAGCGGTGAACAGCGCTCTTATGCAGGCCGATGCCGTGCGCATGATTGGCATTCGAAAGAAGGCCGGGGAGCCACTGGTGAGAGGAGACTGCACGCTGACTGAATGTGTTTGCATGAGTGTGCCACATTATTTATCCATGGGGTGGCTGTAGCTCAGGTGGCAGAGCAGGTCAGCCACTAATCAGAACGTCGGTGGTTCGATCCCAGGCTGCACCCTGGCTGCATGCCAAATATCCTTGGCAAGATACTAACCCCGTATTTGCCTACTGGTGGTGGTCAGAGGGCCCGGTGGCGCCTGTGTCCGGCAGCCTCGCAGGGCAGCTGTGGCTACAATGTAGCTTGCTATCGCCAGTGTGTGAATGACTGAATGTAGTGTAAAGCGCTTTGGGGTCCTATGGACTAGAAAAGCGCTATACAAATGCAGGCCATTTACCATATTTGTTTTATAATTCCATTTAAAATGCTCCAAAAGCTGCCAACACTACAAACATGGTCGATAGGTTACTAAAATTAACAGGGGTGAGGCTTAGCACAAACCCCAAGAATCAGACGAACCCTCCCTCGAGCCAGCACCTGGTGACAGTGGGAAGAAAAAACTCCCTTTTAAGAGGAAGAAACCTCTGGCAGAGGCTCCAGGCACAGGGAGGGGGTGAGTGTGAGTGCGCAGGAATCAGAGGTAATAAAACATCCCTCTTCTTCCTCTCAGGGTGTGACATTTCGTGTGGAGAAAGACGACTTGGTGATCGCGAGAATCCTTCACGGAGGCATGATTGACAGACAGGGTCTGCTCCACGTGGGCGACATCATTAAGGAAGTAAACGGGAAAGACGTTGGCAATAATCCCACTGAGCTCCAGGAGATGCTCAAAGACTGCAGCGGAGGGATCACCTTGAAAATACTCCCGAGCTACAGAGACGCTCCTGCTCCTCCACAGGTGAGCACGTACAAGCACAGGCATGCACTCTCCTGCTTATGTAACCGGTGGCAGATGTTGGGTGGTGGCACCATCCTGACGATATGTCCTACGGCCTTCCCACAATCCCTCGCGCAGGAATTTGAACTCTGGGAGTCCTATTAATAACACTCCAGATGCTATCTAGGTCACACTAGCAGTTTCTGTGTCATGCACGCACTCCAAATACACGCACATGTGTTTGGAGTAATTTCATGCTCTCTGACATGCAGAGTACAGTAGTGTGTGACGCTGTTGTACAGTTCCCCTCAGACACGCTCCAGTAATGTCTTCTGTGTAAAAAAAAACAAAAAAAAACACACACATATATATATATACCTTGAATCTTGGAACACATAAACCTGGAAATGCTTATAAACTGAATGAAGGGCAGTAAAAGTGAATGAGACGTAATGCAAAATCACTTCCTGCTCTGTGGCTCAGAGCGCGCTGCACAGTATATTTCACTGGCTTGTTTTATTGCTTCCTCTGGCTGCTTGTTTAATCTAATGCTCTGGCCAAAGCACTTACCCTTTCTAGCAAAAGCCCATGCAGCGTGTTGACGCAGCATGAAGAGCTGTGTCGGCTGCGGCTGTGGGAAACGGGCCGTAATGGGTGTGAAAGAGCTGCCGTCACCATGCCGACGTGTGAGAAGCCATGCTGAGTTAAAGCTGCTTTGTCTTTCTTGTTGCTTTGTGAACGGCCATCTTCCTCTTCAATCCTAATTTAAGCGCTTCAGGAGCTCACACCTGTTCCTCTGTTCCTCACAGGTATATGTCCGGCCATACTTTGACTATGATCCCGCCAATGATAGCTTGATCCCCTGTCGGGAGGCAGGTATGGCCTTCAAGAAAGGTGATATTCTTCAGATTGTAAACAGAGAAGATCCCAACTGGTGGCAGGTGAGCCTTCCTTCACAGACTGTCTTTGACCGAACTTTAAACTTTCAATTTTCTAAATTTAACTTTGAACTGATCCACGCCAGGCATGTCACGTAGTGGGTGGTGCCACGGGTCTGATCCCCAGTCAGTTCTTGGAGGAGAAGAGGAAAGCTTTTGTTCCCAGAGACTTGGATGGATCAGGTGAGTACCCTACCTGTACTTCTTGGCAGTGATGCCAGACCTTTGTGTAAACACTCTGTGAAAGATTCCTGAGCTAAAACTCACCCAAGTTCTTAATGTTTCTCTTAAGCCGAGGCTGTTTTTGAAGGGATGGAGTGGCCTGTGAACTGGTTTACTGCCAGACCTCTATCACTTGTAAAGCTTTTAGCTGATTGATGGCAAAAAAAATAAAAAAAATAATGGGTAGTTAGTATTTTCAGTGGATGCCTGCCCCCGTCTGGCCAAATGCTGTAACAGCAAAGATATAAACGTGCATATTTGTCTTGCAGGAATTCTTTGTGGCACCTTGGCTGGAAAAAAGAAGAAGAAGATGATGTATCTAACAGCCAAGAACGCAGGTCAGAATATTCTTCATGGTCTAGATGTTTGGTTAATGTCTTCATTGTCTTTCTCTACAAGTGGCTAACAGCTTTGAAATGTCTTTGAACAGAGTTCGATAGACATGAACTGCAGATCTATGAGGAAGTGGCAAAGGTTCCTGCTTTCCAGAGGAAGACGCTGGTTCTGATAGGTGCCCAAGGAGTGGGCCGACGCAGCCTCAAGAACCGATTGATGGTCCTCCATCCCACGCGTTTTGGCACCACTATACCATGTATGCCACACTTGGGTTTCTAACCGCTTTTCTCAAATTTTGCTACAACAGTGCAACATTTACCTGATTCATGTCTTCTGTCAGACACCTCACGGAGACCCCGTGATGAGGAGCTAGGCGGCAACTCCTACCACTTTACCTCAAGGACAGAGATGGAGGCTGATGTGAAGGCCGGCCGCTTCCTGGAGCACGGCGAGTACGACGGCAACCTGTACGGCACAAAGATTGATAGCATTCACGAGGTGGTCGCAATGGGACGCACCTGCATCCTGGATGTCAACCCGCAGGTATGAGAGGGGTCCAAAGCGAGCGAATGTCAGTGGCAGGGTTATTTTCATGCAGTGAAGGGTGGCTTTGACATGCAGCATTTACTCACTGTGTTTGACCTTTAGTGAGAACATTGGAGAGTTTTATTAGGTGAAGTTTGGACCAGCGGGACTTTGTTTCAGTTGAGTTTGCATTGTTTCAGAAAGTTTACTTTCAGTTGAGTTTTTATTAGTTCCACTTTTAGGTTTAGTCTTTTTAATTAATCTAATATTGGTGGATGTTTGTCAGGGGAAAAGTTCAGAAATGACATCATATATCAGAGTCATGTAGACTTGCCAAGTCTTAGTGCACCAAAGCCTTATGAGACAGTGTGGTTTTCAATTGCAATTTCAGATCTACTTTTAAACTATAATAACCTTGTGTTAAAGGATTTGAAAAAATATGCTACTCAAAAGCACTTAAAGGAACACATTAATCAGTATAGCAGTATAGCATCAAGTCAATTAAACTTCTATGATATCGATCTGATCAGTTAAGTAGCAGAGGCGGTATTTAATGTTTCTTGATTGTTTTTTCACTAGTTTTCCATTTAGCTAAGGCCAGTCTCACTACTGTTATTATGAGGTGATACTTGGGCCCCATAGAGGTTGGACAAAAGGTCTAACTCCTCCAAGATGGCACATCAACTCATGCCACTACCAGAAGGTTTGCTGTGTCTCCCAGCATTGTCTCAAAAGCAGTCGGGCAGTTACTCTAGGAGAGCTGGTGAGGCCTGAGAAAGGTCCTTAACCCGTCAACCATTAGTCAGTAGGATCGGTATCAGCCCCTTTGTGCAAGAAGGATGAGCACTGCTGAAGCTACAAAATTACCTGCAGTAGGACACTGATGTGACTATGTTTGACCATACAATCAGAAACAGACTTCATGAGGATGGTCTAAGGACGCCTAAGCGTCTTGTGGTCTCTATATTCACTGCCCCGACCATGGAGTCTGATTGGCGTTACCTGTAGAATACCAGAATTGGCAGGTCCACCACTGCCATTAGTTATCAGGATGAAATCCTTGGACCCATTGCCAGACCCTAGGCTGATGCGGTGGGTCCTGGGTTCCTCCTGGTGCACGAGAATGCCCGGCCTCGTGTGCAAAGAGTATGTAGGCAGTTCCTGGAAGAGAAGAACTCTGGGATATTATATAGATGGGCCTCCATCTATCCAACTTCCCCAGGGCCAGGTCCCTGTTCCAGATCTAGGAGGAGACCCCCAAGGACACCAGCCAGTCTCTCATAAAAAGCATGTCCCAACATTGTGAGGCATGCATACAAACTATTGCTGCAATGAAAGTTTGCCAAAATGTGTCATTTTTTTCACTTTGATTTGTGGGGTGTCTTTGAATTCAGACCTCTGTAGGTTGACAATTATTATTTCAAATAATGTGGCATCCTTTCATTCCTAACACATTACCTGGTCCGTGTAAGTATAGTATAATGAAAACATCTTTGTCTCTCTTCAGGCTCTGAAGGTACTGAAAACAGCAGAGTTCATGCCTTATGTGGTGTTCATTGGAGCACCAGATTTTGATACTCTTAAGGCCATGCACAAAGCTGTGGTGGATGCAGGCCTCACAACTAAGCAGCTCACGGTAGGTTAACAACACCCATGCGTAACAATGGGATGAAGTAAACACACACAAACAACCATGCTCTCTCTCACACACACACACACGCATACATAGTGATATGCTTGCATTATCTGTCACTGTTTTTTGACATTTGAGCCCTCACTTACATATCATGGGGATAACTGTGCAATATTTTATGTCAACTGTAGTCAGTCACAAAAACTATGACTGATTCACTGAGATAAAAGACACACTAAAGACATTTGAAAAAAAGGTGTGGTGGTAACTGGTGGCCAGTTTGCCTCTCATTGTTTAAGATTTTGTTCTCCCTCTGGTTTAATGTTTTTAACACTTTTAAGATTAAATCACCCTCATATGCTTTCTATGTGGGCCTTACTAAAAATAGACTGAGGGACAGGGTGGCTAAATATAAGTATGCCGATTTGAATGACCCTGTGGCCAAAACACTGCCTGGAAGCAGATCATGTTACTTGCTGGTCAAACAAAATCCTTCTAAAAGTACCTTAAATTACATACAGTCGTGGTGAAAATAAAGTACACCGTCTATCATCTCTATCATTGTGCATATCAGAACAAAAAAATCTGAGATGAACAACAGCATACAACATATTATGCTATGTTCTTAAAGCCAAAATGCAGAAGCGTCATGTTAAAAGTGACATAAACCCTTTGATTTAGTAGAAGCACCTTTAGCAGCAATAACTTGAAGTATGACTTCAGTAGTCTCGCACATCGTTGAGGAGGAATTTTGCTCTACTCTTCTTTACGACGTTGTTTGAACTCATTTGTTCTCGGAAGCTCCCACCAAACCATTTGAATCAATCTGAGGTCTAACATTTTGACTGGCCCATTGCAGCAACTTGATTCTTTTCTTTTTCAGTCATTCTGTTGTAGATTTGCTGCTTTGTTTGGGATCATTGTCCTGTTGCATAACCCAAGTTTTAGCTGTTGGACAGATAGCTTTATATGTGGCTCTAGTGGAGTTTGGTATACAGAGGAGTTCATGGTCAACTCCATGACTGCAAGCTGCTCGTTTCCTCTGGCTGCATATCATCACGCCTCAAACACAGTGCTTGGCAGTTGATATGAAAGTGTTTGTACTGATGTGCTGTGTTTGGTTGCTGTGTGTTATGGCCAAACGTCTCCACGTTGTTTTCATCTGTCCAAAGGACATTTTTCCAGATGTTTTGTGGTTTGTTCAGATGCAACTTTTTAAACTTAAGCATTGCTGCCATTTTCTTTCTAGAGAGAAGAGCATTTCTCCTGGAAACCCTTCTAAACGAGTTCGTTTTTTCCCTAATTGAATCATCATGAACTTTCACATTTATCGTGCTGAGGCCTGTAACCGGTCTGACCTTGAGGTGAATGTGTTTGGAAGTTCATTCCTGGGAAGACTGGCAACTGTCATGAATGCTTTCCACTTGAATGCTCCAGACCAGCAAGCTGGCAAAGGTTCTGCCTTTATGGAGGTCCTTACATTTGTTGATCATCAGTTAATCAGGCGATTTTGAATTGATTGACAGCACCTGGCCTCTTTTAGCAGCACCATATCAGCTGCACATTGCTGCTAATACGGAAGAAGTAAGGGTGTAGTTTTTGTCTTTGTCGTACTGTTTCTGCATTTTTGGCTTAGTTTTTGTAAGACACAGTCTGTTGTGTTATATTTTGTTCTTCTGTTCTTGAAAGACCAGGTTATTTTTTACTGTAACCTGAAAGGTAAAACCTTAGAATTGACAGAGGGTCTACTTTCTTTTTACCATGACTATAAATATCCATACACTCATCATTTGTCCACCTGTCCTGGTCTTCACTGTTATGTGCTGGACACTGACACTCATGCATACAACTTGGATTTATCCCCAGAACTGACCCGTCCTTCATGTTTCTGCAGGATGTGGATCTGAGGAAAACGGTGGATGAGAGCGCCCGCATCCAGAGGGCTTACTGCCACTACTTTGACCTGACCATCATTAACGACAACCTGGATAAGGCCTTCGAGACGTTACAGGCAGCCGTGGACAAACTGTGCAGTGAACCCCAGTGGGTCCCAGTGAACTGGGTATACTGAGGACTAGCACCACTCGTTACACTGTCCAGTCTACGTGGGCCTCAGTGACCCACCAACATGTATGCGTGTATGTGTGCGTGTGCTTGTGATCACAAAGGCCAAAGAAGACGAAGGGCAGAGATACTACTGCAAGTAATCAATGAAATCTCATCGCTCTTTCTCCTCTCGGGCCTGCAACTTTTTTCTACTCGAAACTCAAAGGGAAAGAGTGCTTATTTATTTTATAACTTTTTATGAAAGATCTTTCTATTCAGTGTGGGATTACGGTGAGAATGAAACAAACCAACCATGAGAAAAAAGAAAGAAAGTCGTGTCACGTGCTCGGGCCATACTTTTTTGCATTAATTTATTGTTGTAGTGTCGCTTTGTAGTCGTTTTCCTTCATTTTTAAATACTTCTATCAGTCTTCCCTCGCTGACACGGAGGATTCACGGTCGCCACCCGAACTCCAAAACAAAGACGAGGACAAGGCGATCGATGACAAGAACTTGAAGCCGTCATTGTCCAAGAAATCTCACGGTGTGGCACATGTTGAACATCATTGCTCTGTTTTCTTTTCACCTTCATTTACTTGAATCCTTAATGTTATTTTTTTAATGTCGTCGGCCCCAAAATCCTCAATCGGTTTTCTCCATGAGCGAGGGGCTAAAAAGCTCATCCGGTATATAAAAGAAAAACAATGTTATGACGTACTTTTTAAAAGATCAAACACCATGTCTGTTCATTTTCTCTAGTTTTGTTTTGTTTTTGCTATTTTTTTTTTTAATCAGCGTGATGATTAGTAGAGTGTAGCATTCAATCGTTTGCTTCTATCGTCTGTTTGTCTGCAGTATGAGTGTCACAGTGTCACTGGCCATCATCTTTACCTGCTACAATGTGTTAATGTTTTATTTTTTGTGAATGTGGCTCAAACCCACTCGCTCCTTAATGATCCTCATCTTCAGTGTTGCGGTTATGCCAAAGCCCTTGTGATCATGCTCTGAATCAAATATTAAATTCACAGTTCTTAAATCAGATACAGAATTGAGAAAAACCTGAAATCTGTCCTGGACTTCGTGACTTCAGGATAAAATGAGTATTAAATCACTTTAGGTGGATATTCGTTGCAATGTACAGTGAATACCATTTCAAAATGCTGAGGGTATTCTGTGACAGCCCTGCTGCCTGTTCAAGTGTTTCCACATCAACCTCATGTCTTCTTTTTACATTTTTATCAGCAAACTTGTGATGAATAAAATTTGATAAACCTCATAAACTAGTTTCTTGTTAAATTATGTGTGCAACATTTCCATTTATACCTCGTAAGATTCATTTCCGTCAAATCCAGACACACAAAAACAAAATATCAGACCTCAATACTTTGAAAAAAACTGCATTCAAGCAAAGTCATTGTGTCTAAAAACAACATGTAAACGTATTTGTGTTAGTAACCTCATACAAAGCGGATGCTTTATTAAGTACACCTCTTCTTCAAATGTTTATTGCAAATGTCTAATCAGCCAATCAACTCAGTGCGTTTAGGTGCATAGACATGGGCACGTTGATTTGATGAAGAGAATGATCAGACTCCTAGCTGATAGGAATGCAACAGTAACTCAAAAAAACACTTATTCCAATGAAGGTGTGCAGAAGAGCATCTCTGAATGCAGTACGCTGAAACTTGAAGCAGATGGGCTACAGCAGCAGAAGACCACACCAGGTGCCACTCATGTCAGCTCAGAACAGGAAACTGGGGTTACAATTCTCACAGGATCATCAAAATTGGACAACAGACAACTGGAAACATTTCTTCTGCAACATTCAGATAGTAGGACCAGAAAAAACACGAATGCATGAATCCATCCTGCGTCTCAACGGTTCAGACTGTTGGTGTAATGGTGTGGAGGATATGTTGTTGGCACAGTTTGGGCTCAGATATGAGTCAATGTACATTTCTGGCCTTAGCTGCTGTATAGTGGATCTTTTGGAATGAGGAGTTTCATTAATTTACTGTTACTATTAGAAAGTATAAAAAATAGGAAAAAATGCCCTGCAAAGTAATTATGACCTACAAATTTGTACTTAATAAATGACAAGCTATTATAAGTTTAAGAAACGGTTTGTTTTCTGCAATTTGTCGTTTGACGCAAACAAGAAGAAGAGCAGCAGCGCCCCCTGCAGTTTGTGTAAGAGCTTACAGCACCTGGTATTCCCAGGCGGTCTCCCATCCAAGTACTGACCAGGCCCGACCCTGCTTAGCTTCCGAGATCAGACGAGATCGGGCGTGTTCAGGGTGGTATGGCCGTAAGCGAAAGAAGTGCACACAAACTGACCTTTTATACATGCCAAATACCACTTTTTTCGCCAATTAAGATTCTGAACACGTTTTCCATCCAATGATGAAACATTTATTCCTACGGTAAACTTTTCACTTCAGCATAGAAAGCTGTTTAGAGTAACACGTCACTGATCTTAGATCGGAATAGCGTGCAGTTGGCTCTTAAAATCACCGCATTTATTTAAGTAACAAAACAAACTGTTTGGAGACGATCTGCAAGACAAAAGTCTGAGAAGTGCTCCTGAAGCATTAATAAAAGGGGTGTTTGGCATGTATAAAAGGTCAGTTTGTGTGCACTTCTTTCGCTTACGGCCATACCACCCTGAACACGCCCGATCTCGTCTGATCTCGGAAGCTAAGCAGGGTCGGGCCTGGTCAGTACTTGGATGGGAGACCGCCTGGGAATACCAGGTGCTGTAAGCTTTTTCACTTACACAAACTGCAGGGGGCGCTGCTCGTCTTCAGTGGACATGTGGAGCATTTTGCTTCCTGGTCAATCGTTGAAGTTCAAGGCCCTTTAAAATGTATATTCTTTACATTCAATCTTTTTAATATAAACCATAAAATATTTATGTGAAAAATTCTGTTATCTTCATTTTTCTTGCCTTGAGTTTTAAGTTGATATTTAGGGTTCATTTCCACTGGTTTTCTTAGGACTCAAATATGACAGGGGCGGGTGTTATGTGGGCCAGATGTGGCCCCAATTGTTACACCATCTGGCCCATAGATATTGGAGGCCGAGTAGAGGCAGCCAGACTCAAAATGAGTCAGTGCCAGAAGAGCAATGCAGATACGGAGCATGATAGGGCCACACATTCATGGCCCCCTACTTATTGTGCACTTAAAAAACAAAAACAACAAAACAAACAAACAAACAAACAAAAACAAGGCAGCCAGTTTAGATTCACACAGTTGACCTCATGCAAGAACCACCTGGAAAGGGATTTATTCTTAGAGTATGAATAAAGATGTTCCATTCATTGGTTTTATTTATTATTTGGAGTGGTCCTTTCTTTTAATGCATATTGTGCTTTGATACTTTAATTAAATTAAGTAAATAAAACAATCCTGACTCAGCTGATGTGATATTTTTTGTTGTGTTGCTTGTTCTACTGGCACATAATCATCTTCACAGACAGTGTTGATAGTGTAGTCATCTTGTTTCAGTCTACAGGTATCTGAATCAGGCCTTCTCCCCTCTGATGTGAACTTCTACTTCCTCTCTGGTAACAGTTCAGCAAAACTGGACAGGATATGAAAATACAGGAATGAAAACATCAAGTGACAACGCAGCAGAAAACCTTTTTCAAACATTTTTATTAATTAATGCAATTTACAGTCAAGCCAAAGAGCGAACTATATTAAGTGATACGTATTCACATTATGTCCTAACAGGGTTTACAGCATATCTTGTGTTCTGTAAGCATAATTGTTACAAAAAGAAAAAAAAAAAGAAAACGTATAAGAGAAATCAAAGCTTACAATAACAAGAACAAGGAGCTTAGCAGTGGATTTGAAACATATGAAATGAGCAAAAGACCCTCACCAGAACAGGAATGACAGCAAATTCAGTTTTGGCATGTTGTGGTTTAAATAAGGGAGTAAAAGAGATAGAGAAACTAAAATATATGCAAAATATAAGTGAGCTCAAAATGACAGGAGGAAAGGGAGGTTTGAATTCACGCGGCTTTGCAGGGCTACCTCTGCCAAGAGACTTTGGTCACTTTGCTTCTCTGTCATGGCTTATAATTATAAGAAAGAAAAGAAAAAAAGGAGTGTCCTGGTATTAGTTCTGAGTTAATTTTGTATCAATTTTGATTATCTTCTGTCAGAAAACAACAACAAAAAAGTTTTGTAGTCAACTGCAACTCCAGGACAGACTGTACATTCTCAGGAGGTAGATAACATGAAGTCTTAAAAGAAAGCGTGTCTAAATTGGAATCGAGCTCTTTGTCAAGTCTGTGAAACTGTAGTGCATAATTTGTTTAAGGCCAAATAGGAACCTCACTTGTAGATCTAAGGCTATTTTAAGACAAAGGGTGTCAGGGTGGAGGAGGGAAGTGCACGGGATGGGATGGAGGGGTGGAGGACAGGGTGAGCAGATACAGCCCTTACATGTCAGTGCCTGAGTCAACAGTCGCGCTTTACCACAGCTGCTCGGTGCACGTCAACCCTTGGTTAACTGAACCCAATCTCTTTTTTTTTCCTTTTTGGCTACGCACATGCAGGGAAGATGCCAAAAAAAAAAAGGATAAAATAAAATAGAAAAGGACGCAGAAATGAGACGAGGAATATTCTGATTGACATTATGACTTGCATAAATGACACGTTATTTGGCCACATGGTGTAACATGTTACAAGAAGAGCTATCAGCGTGGGCACAGCCTGAAGTGACATTCAAACCTCCCCTAGAGGGGAAAATTATGTTACTGGACAATATGAAGCACACTAAAAGAACAAAACAAAACAAAAAAAAAGGTCAATGCAGCATATATCAGGCTTATGAGGTACTTCATGAATATATAGATATATCAACGTTTTTAGAAAAGCTCCTCCGAGTCATATTATTCCTTATAATTCCTATTGATAGCGTAAAATACCTCGTCAGTTTTATTCTTATTATCAGCCCAATCTCAGATGGGCCTCCTTTTTTTTTTTTTTCTTTTTCTTGAGACCGCTTTGAAAGTGCAAAACACAAATACTGATCGTTCTATGCAGCATCTACACACGAGGTTGCATGGTAGTTAAAACTTTTTTTTCTTTTTTACTTTTTATGCGGCATGACAGATTTTAGTCAAAACTTTATTTTGAAAGGACTCACAAAACCCGAGAGAGAGAGAGAGATCCGACAAAAGGCTACGACCTGTACTCAACAACCACACACGACCTCGCGTGTGCCTTCCGTCAGATTTCAATTCTTTTTCTTTGTGTGAAGTGTATTCAGATGTGGATTTTCCCTTTGTTAATGAAAAATAATAATAATAATAATAATAATAAAAAATAATGGCATTGAGTGTGGCGAGTACCAGATGGGGAAATCCACTCTGGATTTTATTGCAGTTTGGGTTGAAAAAAATGTAGGCATGTGATAACAGCGTGGCTCTGTTCACTAAGAAGCCTTGATATTTCTAAACTTGCTGGCAAAACAAAAACTGAAAAAGAAGCTGGTTCCATAAATTGAGACTAAGTTTGTCTGATCTCACAGGCATTTGTCTTGCCAACTAAAAGCCTGCCCACAGTGGACAGACTGGTTTAAAAAGAAAAAGAAAAAACACCAACAATCTGCAGCCCACGCTCAGGAAATTTATTGCTGTGCATACATCTTTTCCACAAACCTTCGTCGCCACTACAAACGTCTTTTTAAAATCAACAGGTTTTGCTGGATTATCAACATGTCATGAATTAGCAATTACGATGGCACCTTTTAAAAGATCCAGACATCTTTTATAGTTAGCATTACACGTGAACGAGTCCTAGATTGTGCTTGGCTGTCTTCATCGACTCACATTAAAAACAATGAGACTCCCGATAGTAAAAAAATTTGGTCCGGTAAAATGTAACCAACTAAAGCAACCAACCAGTCCATGCAGGATTACTTATTAAGGGTGAAAACCCCCCAAAACAGACAGTGCTTTGATGTGATATTGGCTTTCATTGGTTTGGTCACTACAATTTCTTCATTTTGTTGTCACTCATAAATTAGGGATAATATTAGCTAGCACCCGACACTGCTCTGAGGTAGTTTTATCCAAGTCAGTAAATAAAAAGCCAAGTCGTTCACAAGACTAAAAATGCTTGGAAAAATACAAATAAAAAATACCCACAAGTCTTGCATGATTGGATTCATATAGTTCAGCTTAATGGTGATGGCTTGGTTAAGTTCTGTAACGGCTCTCCTCAGTCTAGATCTGATTTACTACGTCATCCAGCCTAACCCTGAATAGCCACCTGGATGCAGATGTGTCACCTGTCAATGCCACAGCTGCCAGATTACTGTGTGCTTTTCTGCACCCTGCTGGTTGCCAGAGGAGCTTAGAAGTTCACTTGTGAATGCACAGAAATAGCTATATTCAATTAGAATTTATAGACAAGAAATTAGGATAAAATGGCATCCAGCAGGCAATGATTTAAAAAAGTGCAGTTCGAGCATACCAAACCATCTACTTGACATTAAAATATTCCGTGGATAAAGAAAATTCAAGTGCTAACAAAATGACTGGGATTGATCCTTTTATGATCAAGACATTTTCCTGGCCATTTTTCCACTAGATGTTTAATTAGAAACAAAGTAGTACGGCCAACACTGTAATCTTGCATTCCCGTTTCTTTGGCTTCAGTCACACAGGTCTAGAGAGTGGTTGGCGATCCCTGGAAACCTCAAGTGGCCAGGGAACAATGTTTATTCCTAACTAGTTGTTAAGTGGTTGCTGGAAGTTCCTGGCTGTCACCAAAACCTTTCTAGTGAATAGTTTGGTTGCCTATATTTTGCATGGAACATTCCAACTTGTCTGCAAACACTTGCCAATTAACCACTGAGTAGTAGTGAAACTGTGAAAAGTGCAATGCAAAACAAAAACTGTCATAGTAAAAGTGAAATTTTAGCTGAAACCAACACGTTTTAAAAGTCACATCTTTTGCTTTGATGGCAAACCAGCACCATTTCCAGTTTGTGTCGCACTTTTCACAGTTTCACTACTGCTTGGTGGTGGTTGCTAAGTGTTTGCAGACAAGTTGGCATCTCCCATGCAAACTAGAAGCGACCATGGAAATGTGCTAGCAACCAAAACAAGGAGAATTTTGGCTTAGCGCTGTATACCCCTTTGCAGCCAACTTGACCTAGTGACCGCAAAAAACAAAACAAAAAACAAAGAAAAAGAAACTTCCAGCAACCACATTGAAAAATGGTTGCCAGGCAGTCCCCAACTGGTCTCTAGGCCTGTGTGACTGATGTCTTAAACACATCCAAGGTAAAGTGAATGAAACAGCTGCATCCAATGGAATTGAACAGGTCTTTCCTTATTGGTACACCACTGGAATTTATACTAATTGTTGACACTTGTAGCTAAAACAAGAATACAGGCAAACTTTATGGATACCAAACGGGCAGCAAATGGTTACAGATAATTGAGTGGACATTGGCATAACTGTCAGAGACAAAAAGTGATGCTTATTTAGAAAAAAAAAAATCTATGTCACACAGGAACGGGATGTTATGTATATGCCATGTATATATAGGTCAGTTATAGATCTAAAAAAAAAAACAACAACTAAAAAACTAAACAAAACAAAAAACCCAGCTGTGTAGCAATACAAATGAAAAAAGGAACAGAAGTAACACTTAAAACAAAAAGCTTCTCTGCATTTATGTGGCACTGCACTAATTAATGTAATAATTCAGGGAGGATTTTACAAGACAGCTCTGTAGGGGCTGGACAGGAATACGAGACCCGAGGGCTTAAGCATACGTTTAAAATCGAACAGCAAATGAGATCACACACCTACGCAAACCACCTAATATACACACAAAGCGCTTATGTTTTAGCACCTCACACAAGTATGATGCCAGGACTCAAAGGATGGCTACTCTTTGCACCAGTGTGAAACATATGTCTCCTAAAAGTACAGTAGCCAACATCCAGAGAAAGACAGCACAACTGTGAAATTACTACTTTCATTTCATATCAGAAAGAATAAAAATAAAAAGATTATATGGTCTGTGACATGAGCAATATTTAAATGACTGAGAAGAAGAAAACAATACTTTCTGGAATTAATAAAGCCTATAAATAAAGAGAAGAAAACAGAAAGAAAAGGCTGTACATAAGATGCAAAGATGAGTATAAATGTACTGGATGGATAGCCTATACAACATTACAAACCACGCAGGTTCTAATTACATTCATTTTTAATATATGGAGCTAGGAAAATAGGATCTACTCTACAAGAGATCTCTTTATAACAGCAAGATTTTCTCCACAAGAGACAGATAAGCGACAGAAAGAGGAGACATTACTATACAGAGGGTAATGGTATGGAATTAATTCATGTAAGGGGACTGCTTCATTAGAAAGCCGGCTTTAATTTTGTACTCCATGACCATTAAAAAAAATGAAAATAAATTAAAAAGAATACTATTAATAAAAACAAACAAACAAAAACGCAAAGGCTGATGGTTACCATTTGGAGAAATGTTATCATTACCTCTTAAAAACTAAAGAAAATTATGAGAAAATAATTTGCTGATTAAAATAGCTTATGATATGCCATTTAGTTTACGAAAAAGCTATTTCTAAAACTTGCTTTATCCGCGTTTTGGCCACTCCAAAAGATAATGGGAAAACAGCCAAAGTGAGGTGAATGTGTGCATTTAATTGCCTTGTTTGAGAATGTTTTTAGGGGCAGCACTACAGCTGTTCTGAAAGCCTCACTGCTCCACTTTACTTGAAAAGCATTGCCACATTCATCCAGGCTACAAGTATTGGTCTGTTAAACATTCTTGACTGAGCTCATACTGTATTTCATTGTTCTTGTAACAGTCACAATAAAGTATTCTGTTCTATTGTGACGAAGATGATTTATGTGAAAAAGGAAAAGCCTCTTCTGAGTTGTGATATGTGTAGTTTGTAGCGATTTTAGAGAAAAAGAGGCCTTACTAAGAACAACTTAATGTGCACATGGCTGTCACAGCCGTGTCAAACCTTAATACTCAAACACTGTGGCATTGATGAGCCGGCTACAAACCCCCCGCAAATCTCCTGCCTATGATTGGCGACACTTGTTGACTGTGCATCTTTTATTTTGAAAAGCCACCAAAATCCAAAAATCCAGGCTGCCAGCCTGCCCCCTGATAAACACTCTCAATACATGACTAGCTCTAAGTCCTTTGTTTAGTGCAAAGAAAAACAAAACAAAACACACTGTCGAATATTGTTTGTTAAGTATAGGGAGAAAAAAGCCATTTTGACCAGGTTTTATAAGGTGCTGGTGTAGGTAATGTAAAACGTAAAGAAGCGGAAACAAGTTCAAAGTCATCTCTTAAAAAACATAGACAGCTTAAAGTTACAAGCCAGTCAGTTTCTGATGTTTGTGCTGTTACAGGAAACAATGATTCAATCTGTCAACAATACATGACGGTTAACTTCTAGAGAATGACTTCCAACTATTACACTATATTCCGACGTGTCCCTTTGAGGAACAGTCTAAGAACTGAACATTCGAGTAAGTGAAGATAGCTGTGGTCGCGTTACAAAGGCCTGCAATCACACAGGAACAAAGACATTCACATTTCCAAGTACAGAGCCAAAGATGGGGTTCTCCTGATTAATTCATCTGTTCTGATCCACCTACTCTGACCGAGACGACTGGATCAAAACAAACCTAAAGCTTAAATAAGGACTTAAATGCATGATTGTACATAGAAATAAATGCTCTGGGGTGAAATTTGACATAAATCTTCGGCTGTGTCATTTTCATACAGATATCAACAAGTACTATGTGATAGTTTTCAGGCTCTATCAATCTATCCGTGGGCAGTCTTTTCTAGATTACTTCCCTAGTCTGACACACAGCACCAACTGGGTACATTTACTTTGTACCTTCTACTTTTGAATAATGAAATAAAATTATCAGACCAAATATGGGTGACATACTTGATGGCATACTGCTCAACTGAAAAGCAAAGGAGTTATTATTCAATATAGAAATAAAATAAAAAAAAATGCTGCTTCTTATTGGTGCATAGAATAAAAGGAAAGAAAGCAGGGAAATCTGTGTGTAGGTACAAACACAGTTCAGGAATTTGGTCGTACAGCTCAACACTCAAAACACACATTCTCTCATCAGTCTGAGCAAAACTATGAGGGTGAAAAATTAAAAAAGTTAAAAAATAAATCGCTTAACCACAAACTGAGAAAGCACGTTCACCATCAAGCACAGCAAACGTTTAAAACCTATTCTGTCAAGATGCAAGACTCAAACAGCGCCAATTAGATAGATTGCAGGGGTAATTATACAGAAATGGCCAGCAGTGTGATGTTACCATAACACTTAAAACAGGTAACAAGAGGTAGTACACACGGCCATTTCCACACAATTACGCCGGCGTCACGCAAAACGGCCGAGCCTCTCGCTTCAATTGATTATCTATAAAAGTCACACCATTGCTATCAAAAGTGCATCCAAATTTACATGTTGTGAGACCAGCACCGATAAGAACAATATTGACATCATAACAGTAAATATCAAGTACAGAATTTTCAGAATGCCCCACAAACACAGTCAGTCGGATTTCTAGTTGCTTTTACAGGTCATGAGTACAAAGGGAACCATAGAGAGGTCATCAAAGGGAGAGAAAAGATCCAAAACATTATGATGCTTACTTGTTTTTTAGCATGCAACTACGGAGACTTGTGGACCAGTCCAGTGAGGATTTAAGGTGTTTTACAGTGAAAACATCTAGCACCTAGAATCGAGATGTCCTTTTGTGCTTTCATATAATTATATATTTCTTTTTTTAATATTCATCATGTAAAAGTTCATAATCTTGTTTGGCTAGGAAAGACTGTGTGTTACAAAGGATCCACCCAATTTATAGGCTATAAAATCTACAATGTTACAAATGACCACATAAATACTTCATCCTATTAGAAAGGTATGAAGACGTTGATAAGCACTAAGAAACGCTACTAAATGCAATATGCTAAAAACAACATAAAAAGCCCTGATTATCTACCTCTAGAAATGACTCCAATTCATGTGAGATACCCACTGCTAAATCTCTTGGTTAAAAATGATGCATAGTTAGAAAAGATAAACTACTCGCCTCCACTCAAGACTATGTCAACATTCGCCTGCTTATAGCATTAGTAAAACTTAGGTGGGATATTATTATATAATAATGTTATTAGTAAGACATGACAGTCTTAAAAGGCCATATATTTGCATTTATCTGCATACAAAGACAATATTAATTTAGACAATTTTTTTAACACGTGGGCCAGTTTTTTAAAAAAGAAAAAAAAACAACTATAATCTTTCAGCAGCTTCCACTGAAGGCTTATTCAAAATATACCTTATTACCAACATTACTAAATAGTATAAAGTCTCACAAAAAAGTCATTTGCATAAAACCCAAGCTTTTGTGCGATGACAGCCCCTAGTTCTTGGAGCAAACACTACGTTAAAGAGGTTTTAAGGAATTTCAATCAGTTAAACTCTAAAATGTTGCAGCTTTGACTCCACTGTACCGAATGCCTGGTTACCGACAAGCCACACAAATGACACAGCAGAATACACGATCCTGTGTTATATACATTAAAAAAATAGAAGTAGGGTTGATGTGTATAAAGGGAGAAATAAACAATCATCACAAATGCCTAAAATGTCTAAAACATGAGCCAGCTACATGCATATCCATTGGAGAAGTTATTCAAATTTTAAAAAGTCTGTAAGAACAGATGGGAATCACACAGATTTTAACATGTTCCCCACTATGGTGACTTCCTAATCAAGTGTCTTTTGTCAACATGGCTCAGAATACATTAGAAATGTGTCCTTACTGGGAACCAGTCCCAATATATTACATCTCAGGTCACTGGTTTGTCAGTTCAGACTTAACAGTGGGGCAAAGGAGGAAAAAAAAATGTTTGTCCCCCCCCCAAATTTCTAAATACAAAAAGAGCTTCATTAAAAAAAAATAAATTAAAAAGTGTAGATTCAGGGGTTAAACAAATCTGATGTCAAGATCATTAACTGTCAACAGAGTTGCCATAATAAGATCATCAGTGTCAAGAGGACAAATACTGGAAGAAAAATTCATTGTTTTACATAGAAGTGGCAAAAAAAAAAGAAAAAAGAAAGAAGATACTCTTAAATGGCACTTTTCATCACATAGTGCCCTATGTGGGGGAAAACAAACACAAACAACCCTCAATATATATATATATATATATATATATATATATAAGTACTTTTGTCCTGATTGAAGCGCTCATCCTGGTCAGTGCACTTTGCTTTGATAGGCTGATAAATAATGTCTGTGGGGAGGACTAAATCATTAGGCATATAACAGTTAATGGACCCCCACATCTTTTGATTTTTGCCTTCTCCCTTCAAGCACCAAGAGCCTAATAACAAAACAAAAGGAGAAGGAGGGCGACTGGCTTCTTCGAAATGTGAAACCACCCCACTGTATACTGTTTCCGCCTGCTAGTAAAAAAAAAAAGAAAGAAAGAAAATTCTTCTATTAACATACAAACTCTGCCTTGTCTTTTCATAATTTTCACCCTTTTTTTAAACAGATAACAAGTACAAATACAACTAATGCACGACATGTAAATAAAGCCTCTTCCAGCTCAATCCTCAAGAAAGAATGACTCTTTTGCATGTTACAGTCTAATTGCTGGAATGGTTTTGGTGGGTTTAAGTACAATTGTAGACATTTGGGTTACTGACATGTTTGTCTGGTAGGGAGATCACAATGTGAAACCACTGTAATGTTATCTACAGCTGACAGTGAGACAGCGGAGGGTAGTGCGTTCCATCAGTGATGTCTCACCCACGCCTTCCTGGGAGTTGGGTGCTCTCAGGCAAAGTACATGGTGCGCAAGGTGTCCTGGTGGACCTGAACAGCTTTGGCCAAGGCCTGGTGGTCACGCCCATTGCTTTGACCTGATGTGTGACTGCCCTCGGCACTGAAAGAGAAAAAAGTTGCAGAACTGTCAGTTTTTCCAACAAGGAGACAAACATCTGCAAACTAAGAGATTTTAATTTCTTCACCTGTCATGCTCTTTGTCCACCAAGTGATAGCGAGCCCGGAAAGCCACCAAATGGGCATAGTAAGCTGGTGCTGGGATGGACACTGACCGGGTGCAGCGCACATAAGTGTGACAAAGCTGGTAGGTAAGGACCTGCAGTTCATCTGATGAGAAGTGGTTGTCGTCCCAGAGCACGTGATAGTGAGACGGCCTGCTGGTTCCCTGTCCGGAAGTAAAGCAGATGTCAGGTATAATGGGTTGTTTTTAACTCACAATCTGCTTTCATTAGAAAACACAGTGGAAGACGCCTTTATCAATACATCTTATCCAACTTGACTTTTACCTGAATGCCAGCATGACTGCAAAGGTAGAAGTCAAACTCTGATGGGTGAGTTATTTTGGTGTCCACTGTGGTGCCTGCCGGAATGTTGCCGCTCTTCCCAACCTATAAAAAAAATATCCATGGAAATGTCTGTGAAGGTTCTCAGTCATCCAGGTCATTGTAGTCAAAGGAGCTTGCCTTTCTTTGCAAGCTCCTTTGACATCCATGGAAATGCTTGTTAAGCTGGAATTGCTTAAGTGCACTCTGACCCAACAAGCCTACATTACTTTGAAACCTCCCAAGCTGGTGAATATAAAAGAAAAAGCACGCACGCACACACACACGCACGCACGCACACACATACATACATACATACAAGAGTTTGCCAAATTTCTCAACTATGAAAATATCCAAACCATGAAACACAACAAGAAAATCCCCACAGTGACTAAAGAAAAGAAAAACAACAAGAATAGAGTTGCAGCACGATAGGAGATAAAGTCAAAGGTGCCACACTCTACTTGCAGCCACCACAAAGGTTTAGATCACCTCTATTTTTATGCCTGGATCATGGAACATACAGGAGCATCTGGTTGGTTGGCTTTAGAGCTCTAACCTGATTATGATAAAGCAAGAGTTCAGCTAATTAATGTACCGCCAGTCCATTTAAAACCTTGAAGGATCATAAACATTTTAATAGACAAGAAGTTAGTGTGTCAAGGTGTTTTATTATCCCAGTTATTGTTTTTAGTTTTTGTTATAAGACAAGTTGTTGCATTTCATAGTGACTGCATATGATGATGGGATACTTAAAAATCTTTGAAACTTCCTCTGAAGCATTATTAGGGACACTGGTGAGAGCATCTTACATCACTCTATTCCTAAACTTGTATGCACTCAGTTAATAATTGACCCAGATCATTCATAAATTCCCAGCACTAGCAGTGACAGAGTACTAACCCTCTCATTTCTGTCCATACAGAACAGTCTCGTGTGGTGTCTCTTCTGAACAACCACAAAGGTAATACCAGGCTGGTAGTCCTTCTCTAGTTTGATGCAGGCCTCCCGGATTGCCAGCAGCTCATGCTGAAGAACCTGCACGCAACAAAGTCGTAAGATCTTAAAGGTAACCCATAAAACAATATATGTACAACAAAAGCATGATTAACATTTAACAGCAACTTCTGCCAGCTCAATTAATTTCCTACAACAGCACAAGTCCATAAGGAAAATCAATCACTTTTCCTGTTTGTTATAGTTTATTCTGTGTGGTCCTGGATATATGGATCACCTGGTTGAACTGGCCCTCAGAGATGCCATCCCGATAGTAGATGATTCTGGTGGGCTTGAAGCGGGTGGACTTGTAGAACTGGATCAGCAGCTCCCTCACCATGGTAGCCAGGTCCTGAATGATTTCCTGGCGGTGCTGCTGCACCCGTACTGTCGCACAGTACCGGCTGGGATGGGCATCCATGCTACCAACCACCTAAAATGAAAAGAAGGAATGACCAAAAACAGGTATGACCACATTAAAAAGGATTTACTGAAAATGACAAATGATAGTGATAGATGCTTCATCCTTTTGATGTCCCGTCCCACATAGTTTTTTACAATGAAAACAAACAAGCAAAAAAACAAAAAAAACAAAAACAAAAACATGACAGACAACTGGACTTTCTCAGTCTATCACATTTTGATGACACTTTGATTAGGATGAGCTTGGAGGTCAAACAGTTTTCTTTCTTGTTTTTGAGGCAGTGATGTCACTGTCCTGTTGCATAATATGTGAAGTGTGTGTTTAAGCTAGAACACAGTATCTTGTTACTCTGTGTCAGTCCACACACACACACACAAAAATATAACATATTGTGAAGGGTAGGTCGTAATGTGTTGTTGCTTACTGCAGCGATAGAGGGCTTTTTTCCATCTCCTGCAGGTGGATGTGTCACATCTGCACCAAGGAAGATCACTGGCTGCTGAAACACCACCGGCCTAGAACAGTAGATGTACATAAAAAAGTTTAACACAATGGCATAGCTTTCATGTGTTGAAAAAATATAAAAGCAACTCATTAGTTTCATGATAAGAATTCACCAGAATTTCCACTAACCTGCCCTGTGGGAGGAGGATGTTGTTAACACCGCCCAGCTTGACATTAATCTTCAAACACAGGTTGGAAAGAGTTTGAGGCGTCGTCTTTTGAACGTTCTTCACTTGCACGCACTGTGTGGCCATGCCAAGAACCGTGTCCCCAACACGTTTCACCTCAGCTAAAAACACATCAGGACAAGGGGGAGATATAATTTGATCTGCTATAATAAAAAACAAAAATGGAGTGTTGCACAATCTGCCCCAGACGATTTAGTGCACATAAGTAAGCTGACTAAAAGTATTTTCTACGTAAAGGATAAATGTCTGTTTTATTTATTTATGCACAAATGACTTAAAATAACTAACTTGAAGCTCAAAAATGAAGCGGAGTATATAACTTTTTCTGTAATTTCTTGTGGTTTACTTCTAAAGCAGATACAGAAGCAGTAAAACTTGTTGAGCAGGCAATAGCGCAGCAGCATGTTCAGATACACTAGAAGTGGGGAGTCGTCTTTGAAGTTGCAGCAGAATGCGGTTGGAGTGGTAGGGACTAATTAAAGACCCCCTTCAGGTTCAAGGAGAGTTATAAATAACATGAATAAAACTGTTCCCTGATTTCTGTTCTTTATAAAAGGTTAATGCTTCAGTTATTAATAAGAGTTTAATTATCAAAATGAGATACTTTTGTACAAGTACATGATGCCTAACTTTACCCAAACTCAATCACTTTAACCAACTCTCATTCTCTACAAAGCAGGCTTATACTTTTCACATCTGTTTGTGATGTCACAACTTTAACCACTTAACCTAGATTTAAAGGGAACTCAGAGAAACTCTGAAAACAGCCCTTGAGTGTCAAATTGTTTTACAGAGCTAAATGCAAGCATCCAGGCGAAGCAACAATGACCATACTTGTTTCTGAGTGAAGAGCCACACCAGCGGCTTTTAAAATGGTAAATTTAAACTGCACCTGGCTGGAGAAGCCACAGTGTTTGTTTGTTTGGAAACAATCAAACAAAAATAAATTTCTCAGACAAAATAAATACCATAGTAAAAGAAGATCCCTCACCATAAACGGGTGTCTTCCCTGGTAGGATCACTACCACCAGTTGGAGGCCCTGGTAGGTGTATTTGAGGTGCCTGAACATGGGCTCGACGCTGTCAGCTCCCTGGGCATATTTACAAAAGCAAGGTTGACCTTGGATAGGCATTCCTGCATCTCGAGAGATCTTCCTCAGCTGATCTGTGAAAGCTCTGACAGGTGGAGATCTTGTTAATTTAAAGATAAACGGGTTAAGACACAGTCCTAGTTTAGGTTAGATGACATTTGAGAGCTGCCTGCCTGCCTTAGATACATTGTATGAAGTTTTCAAATTATCCCATTGGACTGCTTTTCCTAACATTTATTTTTAAATTACAGTGAAAGTTTGGTTTTCCAGACTTCAATTAAAAAGGAGCTGGTCAGTCTTGGTGAGTGCCATGAAAAGTCAGGACATACTGACTTGCTTAAATACAAAAATAACATGAATGCCGTAAACAAAGCCTGGCTTACACACTGTAAATACACAGCACAGCTGTATGTAGTTGGCACGTGCTTTTACACAGAACTATATTTGCACAGTAAACTTGGTCAACATTTAACAGAAAAAACAAAAAGGACTGTGTGACTGTGTTTACGCACTTCTGTACAGGACCTACGCTCTGCTTTACAACTTTTTAAACACACCCGGCACCATAAGCCTTAAGCTGTCTACTATCAAACAATAACACGCACACACGATGGCATGACATACATCTGCATATGATAGATAACATACGTTCAATGTATCGCGCTTACTTAAGTAGGAGTTCGGTGCACTGTCTCTGTGGCGCAAAGCAGGCAATGGCCCACACTTTGATCTCAATACCAGTGTGGAACTGCTTGTTCCTCATGTCCCACACTCCCTGGATTGGTGTGGCTATTGCTTTGTTCTGCAAATTGCAATGAGAGCAACATCATAAGTGCTAATCACACCATCCACGATGAAGTTACTTGAATAAAAACGAATAAAGTAATTCATGCATTAAAAGCACATTAACACATACCCTGCCTCCATACAGTATGGAAGGAGCTTGTAGGACACGGCCATTCACTTCCGTCATCTCATCCCGAACCATCACTCCGAACTCACGAACGTAAGGGTCAGCGTTGAAGTTGGCACTCCTCATCTGAATAAACACACACACACACTCATTAGCATAATACAGCAAACTTTAAGATTTTAGTCAAGTTATTTATTTTCTTTTATTCATGTTTATTCATTTCATATTAAAGGTAATCTGTATTGTTATTAATGATAATCATAATATTATGTAGGGCTGCTCGATTATGGCAAAAATGATAATCACGATTATTTTCACTGAAATTGAGATCACGATTATTTGACGATATTTATTTAACCCTTTAAGACCTACCATAGAACCAAGTCCACCAGAGCTTATATATATATATATTTTTTTACATGCTGTAGTGCCATTTGTGGGAGCATTTCAAGTTGCTATACATCAATACAACTGTTATAGCCCATATTTTAATAATATGTATGCATTAAGTCCATAGTAATTACATAAATTGCAAAAAAGTGCAATAAACTACAAAAAAAATTGAAAATCGCTTTTGTTTTGTTTACATATATTTCTACTTGGAGAAATTTAAGAGGCTTATCCCTCAAAACTTTAAATACAATAAAGTTGCAAAAAAATAGTTTCCCACCACAGGAAATTTATTTTGAGTGTCTTCATAGTTTTATTTTGGAGATACACCAATTTTTATATACTGCAGGAAAAACAAAAAACAATCCTATGATGCAAATTTGCAAAGAAAACAGCATGTGCATCATTTCACTGTGGGAAGGGTTACGAACAGCTGATAGGAACGGCAAAGCGTGTTTCTGGAATATTATGTTTTTGTTCCTGCAAGCGCTTTTTATGCAATTTTTGCAAAGCTATATGTGGAACGAAACCGTGACCGAGGACAAGCTGATGGCATCAGATGTAAGTACAACTCCTCCGGTTTCATATGCAAAACAAATTATTGCGCTAGCTTACACGGTTCAGGTTCTACAGGGATTTAAAAATAGTTACGCAAAACGGAGCGTGCTGCTCTGACCGGCTTTAAAGGGTTAACAATAACTTTAAAAAAATAATGTAAAATGGTGTGCAACACCACTGAAGTTTTTTTTTTTTTTTTAAACTCTCTTTTCAACCAACGGCAGTCACTCTCCAAATAACTTCTGCTTAGCTTTCCGAGCTTCCCTCGGGCCCTCTTAATCAGCGGTCTCCACCCTTTTTTGCGCCACGGACCGGTTTATGCCCGACAATATTTTCACAGACGGCCTTTAAGGTGTCGCGGATAAATGAGGGAGGGGCTACTAATCAGCTCAGTCATTTTTAATGATCGTTGAAAGCCCAGATCGTAATCGTGATTAAAATTCGATTAATTGAGCAGCCCTAATATTATGGACTATGATTGTAAACATTCTATACCAATGAGCAAATTCATCAGCAGTTCACTACAACCATCAATCTCAAAGACTTTTGTTGTCTTTATTAGCAGTCCTTCCAGCACTGGCCTCACTGAACCCATTAATTTTTAAGTTTATCATGTTGGCAGTGCTTGCTATTGGCCTTAGAACTCTGGGCAAACATCAGTGATGAATCACTTGAGTGTAGCCGTTGGCACAATGTAAACATTCTCTGTTTTCCTTCACTTGTTGTTGCAGGAATGGTGTCAAACTTGTGAAAACTTAAGTTTTAAAAACAGTGTCTGTTACAGTTCATATAACTCACCAGTTTACTAATCTCATCCTGACGATCTGGTGCCGATCTGGCTGTGGCACGGATCATAGTGGAGGTCTGATTGTCTGTCAGCTTTTTGATGCAGCGCTGTCCTGCCACTATGTTACACACCTGGGGCGGACACGCGCAAATCATTTAGAAGAACAAAAAAACAAAAATCTCAAGTCACCTAGCTGGTGAACAAGAGGTTGATGATGCTTACCTCTAGAGGCAGGTAGGTATGTTTCTGCTCCTGCCCCACCTGTAAACATGGCAGGTGGGGGTATCGCAGGATGAGCTTGTACTTGTCTTTGAAGTACTGAGCTACTGTGCACTCTATAGTTTGGCCATTCTCCTGTTGCAGAGGGAACCTAAAGATTTCCCAAAAAAAAAAAAAAAAAAAAAGCATTCAACATGTGAAACCTTTTAAATCTACAGTCAGCAGGAATATTCTTAGACCAGTGTTTCCAAATTTGTACTACTTATAATCATGACAAGTCATCTAGACAGAAAGTTTGGTTTTAAATAGTATTTTGCAGTTAATCTAACAGGGCTAAATGCAGTTGTAGGTGATTTTTTTGTTGTTGCTGTTGTAAACCTTTAGCAAACCTGATATTTGAATTTTAAGCATGCTATTTATCTTGTTTTTAAAATTTAATTGAAAAATGATATTTTTAAAAAAGCATTCTTACGTTTGGTGGCTGGCTGGTCTTCTTGTCACGTTGCACACTCTGTACTTCCTCTTCATCTGCCCACAGTGAGTAATCTCAACCTTCAGGCCTGAATAAAGCAATCACAATAAAAGGAAACAAAGGTTGAACATAAACATTTTTGTTAAATAAAATTAAGGGAAAATTCATAACAGCAAACCTAACCAGTCATTTAAATCACCTTCAGCCAACTGAACATGGACACTTTAAAGAAGCTAACAATGGACAAGTAGCTAAAGGCAGCAGCCTTGGTTTGAGCAAAGCAGAAGAGAAGAGAATAATTTTCCTGTTATCTGGTGAAGTTATAAACATACTAGAAAATGATTCAAGTACATTTGTTTGAGCCTGCTTTTTTTGTAAGGTAAACTATGGCTACATTCACACCGCACGCAAAAGCGCATCAAATACGACTTTTTTGACCTTATGCGACCCATATCCGATCATGGTATGACAGTGTGAACAGCACAAATGCGATATTTTCAAATCCGACCTGGGTCACTTTCGTACGTGGTACTGAATCCGATACATATCTGATGTTTTAGAAAGTGATCGCATTAAATCCGTCTTTTACGTCAGTGACACAAGACAGACGCCAATTATCAGCGCTGGAGAAGCGCCCGAGAAGACATCGCGAACGCCTCCTGGCCATCCAGTGTAGATGTTAGTGAAACTGTTGGGAAGACAACGTTGGAGAAACGTGAACATTTTATTTGTACTGTATAATCTGCAGATTCTGACAGAAATCTGCAACTATCCTTTGAAGCACTGCTCCGCTCTAAAACAGCAATAAGAATAATTATTAGGCCATATGTAAATAACAAAATAACTTTATAACTTAAAGCAAAATTGGGAAACGTAAAGTGCAAAACAAGTCTTTATATTAAGGGCCATCAGTGAAACAATACTGTTTGGTCTGGCTCTAAGCAGAGTGCATTGCGTGTGCCATCTTCTTTGGCACATGCGGGTCACTTTGAGGGTTCACACTAGAGCGCGTTTGCTGTCACATTTTATTTGCAGTGCGAACAGGCAGACGAAAAAATTGGATTTGATCAAAAAAAAATTGAATTGAGCATTAAGACCTGCAGTGTAAACGTAGCCTATGTGAGCTAAAAGGTGTTTGGACAGTAACTAATTTCCACTCAAATATTTGCACCTCTTTACTGTAGCAGAATACTTTAATATGTATGCTGTCAGTTATAGTTGCTAAAAAGAAAATCAGCAGCAGGTAACGCTTAGAGAAAAACCAAAATTGGGAAAAAAAAAAACTATTTACAACCTGTATCTGAAGAAAATTGATGAGAAAATAATCTAAAAAAGTATCAGATAAGAATCTGAACTCACAAATAAATGTTTTTTTATACATCAAAGCTCCCAAAATCATTAAAAATATGAGCTCCTACGTTTATCTTACCTTTGATTTCTTTTGTAAATTTCACTCGTTGAGAGTCTGTCAAGGGTTTCTGCTGTTCTTCTATGCTTTTGAAATCCAAGACCTCACACATAAACTCAATTACAGGTTGGGCTTTGTAGAACGCAGTGGCCGAAACTGAAAGTAATTAGACACAGAGTTTCAGCTTATGGAAAAAGCTCAACTTTAGACACATTTTGCATGAGAAATGAATCTTATTGTGAAAATTACCATCGATGTTGAGCATCATTTTCCAAAGGGACGGCCTGACAGACTGGTGGAAACCAAACCACACCTCTCTCCCTCCACCAAGAGGGTTTGAGCATCCCTCTGAAGGAGTGAAGAAAGAGCGTCCCACTGGGGTATACCTGCAGAAGAAAAGCACCAGCAGAAAGCCAACAGTATTATAAAAGGATAAAATAAAGAGTCAAAACTATAACTGACAATGACAGAAATTCTGATGTACCTCATAGAAGGCAAATGTCTCATGACCACATCCAAGGCTTGAATAGTCTCAAAAGGGACGCTGGGTAGCCGTCCTGACAGTGCCTCATGCAGAGCTTGCAGGCTAACGCAGGACACCCACTTGATGGCTACTTTGAAGCTGCGGTCTTTCCCTTCACCAGGAATAGTTACCTCAAGCTCCACCTGTGTGATCAGTTGGGAGGAAATGAAGAGATACAATGCAGTCATATTGCAGAAATACTCATACTTTTTTTGTTTTGTACTCAAAATAGAGCTTTTACTGTTACAGGTTGATGTGTGGAATACATACTTTGTCTCTGCCTATTGGCAAGGGCATGGCAGTGTAAAGGTTCTTCCTTCCATCATACACCGGCTTTCGATCACCAAAGATCTGTGTTTTAAAGTGCTGGACCATGTGCTCCACAATTTCCCTGAAAAGAAAATGAAATGGACAAATTACCAGCAATGCCCCAGGTAATTATCTGCTGAACGATAATGAAATATCAACAAGGATATACCGATTGACCCTCCGGGGGCATTTTTCAGGCTTGATGTCAATGTCATAATGATAGACCTCCAATTTGGGGATTTCCATCTCAAAAAAGTTAGCCTGGAGCTTGATTGTCCTGCCCATGGTGCCAAAGTCTGGCCGTGATGGTGGCTTGAACACATATTCTGGCACTGGGGAAGATGGGGGATCTAAAACATGTGAATCAAATGAAGCAACAAAATAAATGGTAAGAATGGCATCAAAAAGACCTTTAAGACCCAACCAGCAATAAACTGCCTTATAAACAAAGAGTTGTGGTTGCACATGTAAACGAATTGGAGCATGTTTCACTGATCTAAATCAAACGTAAAACAAAAATCTGCTGTTGGTTTGCATTGCAATTAGTGGTGCAACGGATCACAGTTGATCCCTAATCCGAACCGATCCCACTCCACGGTTCGGGACGCACGTGATCTGAAGATTCGAAAAAAGAAGAAAAAAAAGTATGTGTATGGTGCGCGTGGTCGGTCTGTCAAGCGATAGTTATGGCCAGTGCTAGCAGTCCAAGTGGAGGAGCAGAGGAAATTGCGGTATTTAAGCAGTCCTTTCCTGCCCAGTCCGACCGGGCTAAAGCTATTACAAAAGCTATTGGGGTGTTTAGCTGCAGACGGGAGGCCGTATTCCCTTGTGCAAAACAAGGGGTTTAAACTATGATGAACGTGCTTGAGCCACACTATAATATCCTGTTGCGCGTCCACTTTAGTGGCAAGATCGTTCCAAGCATGTATGAGCAGGAAATGTTTAAAGTTATGGCTGAACTGTCCCAGGCATCTTCTGTTGCCCTACTACTACAAATGAGTGGACTTCCAGGGCAACGGAAAGCTACCTGACCATGACAGCTCATTATATCACAGCGGAGTGCGATATAATGAGCGGTATGTATTATTGTAGGGTCTACCTTACAATATAAAGTGCCTTGAGGCGACTGTTTTTGTGATTTGGTGCTTTATAAATAAAACTGAATTGAATTGGGTGGTAGATACAAAGCCCTATACTGCCCTATATTGAACCATAATTTTTTTGTTTTTTAATAATTGCGTGGAATGAGTCTTGAGTTGAATGTTTTTAACAGGCAAAAAATACTTCAATAAGTGAATAAGTAAATGTTAATTTTTTGTCTTTTTTCTTTTTTTGCTGATCTGAAAATTGATCCGATACGTGACTTAAAACCGTGATCCGATCCGAACCGTGAGATTTTTGATCCGTTGCACCACTAATTGGAATACACATAATAATGCCTAATAGTGGGTTAGGGTTAGGAAAGAAACAATTGAAAAAATTCTCAGAGATTAGGCATACATAAGCAGTAATAACAGTGTGCATAATGCAGTATGATCATTTTAATCAAGTGATCAAGATGTACTGTAGGGGTAAATAGGTTTTTTGTTTTGTTTTTAAAGTCAGGAGCATCACGAATGTGCACTAACAATATGACTTACCCATCAGCTCTAACTGGCATCATTTCAAGGATATTATATATGCGCTATTTGGAAAATATTATACTAATATTATAATAAAACAGAATGACTCAATTTATAATTTAAACAACACCACATGGTTTTGCAGCTCCAGGACACTGACTTAATTATCCAAATACACTGAATAATCCTCCGAATGTTTGTAGCTTTGCTTCCATCAATTACACTAGGAAAACTAAAAGTGTCACCTGTTGATAAACAGTATCGTAGTATTTGGACCTCCCCAGCTCCAAATCAGAACCAATCTGTTCTTCCTATGCTAGGGCTGCAGCAAATTCAAGTGTGTGCATCTCAATTGATTCAGCATAAAAGGTTCTGTATAAAACTTCTTCCATCTGGTACAACATGTCAGCTGATTTCAGTACTTTCACAAATGGGTACACACCAAAGCTATGTCCACGTGTGCATGGGATTTTTTTTTAACCCTGGAGAACCCATGGGGTCAAATTTGACCCCATGGGTTCTCCAGGGTTAAACGAGGATTTCCCCCATGAAATATAACAAAGTGACATCAAGCGCTGTGATGAACATGCCTAAGCAACATGTGATGATGTAGCCCTAACTGTACAGGAACGCTGGCCAGTTACATACAATAACACGCTTCACAGTCTGATGTCAAAAAACAAAACCGAGGCATGTTGAGAATGTAAGACAAAATGTCAGTTTTCCTCGTCAACACACAAACACAGAAGCACAGTATCTGTGAATCTTCACCCCTGGAAGCAGCAAAGGCTGCTTTGGGTGATCTGAAACAACGTTTACATGTGGACGAAAGTCCAAAACACACAGAAAAACAAATCTATGTTTACAAAACTGTATGTTTGTGAACAGTGGCTGAGGATGGGGGGCAGTGGAGGGGATCTGGGTGACATCTGATACTTTTGCTACTATTAGCAGCTGCAGGATTCAGTGTTTCAGAGAAGTCAAACAAAATTATAAATAATTTATCTGACATCCGCTAACTCTTCATCACACCATCTCTGACCTAGAACCTGACTCATGTAGGGTTTTGAAGACTGAAGCCAATATTGGGGTATTTTAAACTCAAATATATGACTGGTATTTTCATTCTTTCAAACACACAAAAAATTTGTATGTATATTTATTTATTTGCTAGTTTATGCTTTGCCTGACTCTGCTCAGATCAGCTCCTTCTTTCATTTATGGTGACCCAAACACTGTTGCAGGGAAGCTGCAGAGTACCCACTAGCGGACAAGCTATACACCATCAACATTCAGAACGTGTTTGAAAGGGTGTTTCTCTCGCCTGTTCTGTAACTTATCTGATTTTATAATTGCTGATACTGAAAGTTGGCAAATAGCTAAAATTGGCTGAGCAATCGGTTGGACTCTGCTTTAAACATTTAGCCATCACAAAATCAGCCACTGTAAATTTGTGCCTCATCTGCTAACAATCTGTCTAAAACAGTGATAATGGGTGACTTTTCACAAATGTGTTCAGGCTGTCCTAGAAAAATGAAAAAGCACAAGCTGCAGCTGTCATTTTGAACAAGTTTTAGTCAACAGACCGCACAGTTGTGGATGTAGAGCTCATACGGAGTATAAATACACCACTGAATAAATTCTTCAGAGAACTTCAATTAAAATTTTTTTCAATGTAACTGAAATTACAAAGAAAAAAGACAAAAAAAGGCAACTTGTATAATTTCTTTTTCAAACTTGATTAAAATGCTCAGATTATTTTTCTCATTCATAATTTGACTGTTTTAACTTATCTGCAGTAAGCCTTCTGGGGAATTTAATATTTACTTTTTTAAACAAATTGAGAAAAAAATGTTTCTTCATATTTTTTGATTTCTTTGTTGGAACAAAAATAATAAATAATACAGCTACTTTTCACCTGTGCCTTTATTCACAACAAGTCACCACAGCAGGCAGCTTAACATGTTTGATTTGTCACCTTTTCTTTTTAAATTATGTTTTTGTTTTTTACACTGGATACCCCTTCCTGGCCCATCCCCAAAGGGGTTCTTTTTTTCCAAATCAGTAAACCACTACACTATGTAGCCACACTGACAATAATATACAAGTTGATATAAGAAAAACGTTTTTTAATCTCACATTTGTAATTATTTTGATACAGTAGTTGAATTATTCTTATTAATATTAACAACAACAACATTAACACATGTACCAAATCTACATCAAATCACTATATTATACCCTGAAAGATGATTTTAAATGTTAACATTTTTGCAACTTATTGTAGGAGATGCACACAGCTCTCATTATTGCTGGACAAGCTCGGCAATATCTGCAACTTCAGTTATTTCAGTCAGGACACACTCCATTCCCTTCAGTGCATTATCTTTTAGCTCCAGCGCTGTTCATTCAAACAGAAAACCTTTAATAAAGCCTAGCAATATATGGTGGATTTTAATAAGTGCCCTTTAGTTAAGTGCTCTGCACATAAGCGCACAAAATGAGGTGTACTAGTGCTGACTAGTTGAAGAGAAAAGCATCTTCTGTAGACTCTCACTTACAGAATCAAAATACCTATATGCTTTTTGCTGGATGGTGTCACTATCAGGTCCTGTTGTTTTTCAGATGAGTACATATTGTGATGCTTGAAGGATGTGCGAGAAAAAAATGTTGCCACTTACACTGGACCACTACTAGGGTCAATTTAAAGTGTTAAAGCCCGAATATGGGAAAAGCTTACCAGAGCTTACTGACCCAGTAGAACGAGGTCCCTCAAGCATCTCAGCAGCTACAGAGAACAAAAATAACATGTTATAAATGCTCAAAGATCCGCTCAGTCTGATACACACTGTATTTTAAAATAAAGAGTGACAAATGTGTACACCTAATAACATAGTACAGGCCAGAAACCAAAGATTCCTGCTTAACATAACAAAACCATTTGTTTATGTAGTAAGCAGTAAGAGAGCGCTGCTCATTTATTACACTAGATACATCCCAGCAGGCCTTTCTTATCACTTCCACAGGAGTCTTATCAATAGACACGCAAAAAGTATTGAGCAGCTGGCAATCTAACGGATGAAGCCACCCCTTCCCCCTAGAAATAAACTGCTTCAACACACAGAGTCGTGTTTTGGTTGAACAAAACATCCTCGTTAAAATAACTGCAAGTGGGGAAAAAATTATCCAACATAGTGTTGATGTCGTCTGTACTCTCTTTCATTCCGCCAAAAAAGCCAGCTGACAAAAAACCCGAAACGCACACATGAAATACGCATGTATGCAAATCTACACACACAAACACAGCGTCTGTCTGACTAACGACAGGCGGCTCAGTCGCTTAACTATCACTCTACCTAACGTCAAACTTAATCAGACTTCTCCTATATCGTTTAGTGTCTTAAAGCCGGTGTTACACTGAAAATACGATCCGGTGGCGTTAGTGCGTTTATACAGCTGGTGTATTAATGTGACATATGTAAATGTGGCGATTTCAACTGTCAGGCTAATCGTATCCCAGACTGGTGATGAGATTAGGTCGGCCTCGAAATATTGCTTCAACTAGTGTGTTTAGCGCTTCAGTTCGAGAAAATGAATGATATGCGTTTACGTTCGTGTGATTTGTTAAGAAAACATAAGCCAGCCAACCCCCACTTGGTGAAAGTGCAGTGAGTTAACTAAAAACAAGTTCGGGAAACCAGGTGCCGTTGAAGCTAGCGTGGCTAGCGGCAGCTTGTTGTTGGAAGCTAGCTAAGCTTGCCTCTAGTACTAAAACACTTAAAACTGGGACGACACGTTCCTCGTCAAAGCCGTTGTTGAGTTTTATCGTAACGAGTTGGGTGAAGCCGGAACATAGCAAGCACTTCATCGATGCAGCACAGAAAAATGCCGCTCCGTTATCGTCAGTTTTCTTTGGCCGCATCACGTAGCCGATGCTAACGTTAGCCGCAGCACTTACCTCCAGCAGAGGAATACATTTTGTCGACTTTTTTTAAGCGTGTGTCGTGGACGCACAAACACTCCACTTAGTTTTTCGCAGAATTCCACCAAAACTCATCCGTAGTCGAAGTGTATTTATATGTCCAAGTGCAAGGAAGGAAACTCGGTTCTAAAAACAGATATTTAGTTAGCCAAGTGGTAAATATTTGAAGTCTCTCATCCTCGGCTCGGCCCCATCCCCCCAACACGCAAAACGAGAGCCGAGAGAAAAGAGAGCGCAGGGTAAAGAACCACGCGCTTCAAGATGATTCCTTCCCATTCCTTCCGCCTTTGGTCACTTTACTTTAGGTAGTGTATATATTTACATTTGGACTTCTTTTTTTAATCACCCTTTTTTTTTTTTACAAGATATATGTATTCATCCCATCAGTGTAGTCATGAATGTGGTCAAAAAGCTAGTATCCGCATCAGTCCACGAAATTTGATTCTTTTTTAAAATAAATAAAACACATACTATATAACACATACGTACACACAATATAACACAATTTAGAAAAATCACGTTTCCTATCAGATTTAGTATTTTATTATCCAAAGTTAACATTTTACACGGTTGCAAACATTTCAAATACGGTTATTTCGACTTGAGGGGAAATATTAACGTTTAGATTTATGCAAAGTGGGGAACTATCTTGCTTTTCGGTGACGTCAGACGCACGCTGCGCGGTCTCAGTAGTGATGCTAATTCAAATCTTTAAAAAAAACCACCACAGAGATCGCTTACCTGGCTTAAAAAACAACATGACTTTTTATAACCTGGCTAAAATACAGGTCTGGTTTAAATACGTACATATATATGTATATAGCCACGAATCTCGGTTTTTAAAAATGTCAACAAGCACAGCAACATACCAAGTAGTTTGTTTCTTCGGCGGAGGAAGCATTTCCGGGGTACCAAAGTTTTTTGTTTTGTTTTTTTATAATACCCATAGCTAGTGCATGGTAATGGATCCACAAAGAAATTCCAACGTTATAGTTCATTATAATATAACGACGGTACATACAGAAGATTTATCAAGCCATGTGATTTTATATTACACGTTGAATTTTACTTATGCTAAAAATTACTTAAACTTTAATTAAGCGGAATGAATGAAATAAAATTAGATGTACACGCTCAAGAAGTGAATTATTGTCTATAGTAACAAAAAAGCTGAAGACGATACACACAGGTAGGTTGTTTCTATTGAATGTTTTTGAATGTGTATGTTTATTTATTATTTGCTCATCCAGATTCCCCATTTTACATCTGACTGGGGTGAAAGAAAAACAATAATAAGAGGGATCCTTCTTCATTGGTCCCTTTAGTGATTGCCACAACCGCCATCTCTTCCTATCCCTTATTTAGCACCCTTTGCCCAGTATATCTACTATCCCTCCACTGCACATGTCCAAACCATCTCAGCCTCGCCTCTTTCTAATTGACTCATTTCTAATCCTGTCCATCCATGGGACATTTAGAGGGTCTATTTAAAATGATATGACTGACATGGAGGGGTGTCACTGTGTAAGCCATTTGTTTATTAATGTGTAGTTATGTATTTATGTCACATTAAATGAATCTGCGTTATTGTTTTCGGGTGCTCTTTCTCTTTCTGTTTTCGGAGAGTAGATAGTGCTGCATGTCTCTTTAACTGTGAGCCTGGTTTCGCGTAGCTGATGCCGTTTAAATTAAATTATTTATTGTATGAGTTGCAGATTTGAGTTATGAAACATGCAGAATGTTTCCGCATGTGTGCATCCAGTTAGCAGCACCTGCTGAAACGCCCATGTAGTCTTCCAAAACTTTGAAACAGTTGCAGGCTCTTTTATCAGATTAAACTGTTACCAGTGTCACGTGATTCCCCTTTCCCCGTTAATTTAATCTAATGGGTATATTTTTAATCTGGGCGTCTGGGTTGTGTCAAATTTGAGTGCATTTATTTTATGTTGTGTTGTGGGTTTGCCAAGGTGAACGACGTGCAGCCCCTCGCTTTGTCCTCTTGTCGGCGCTGTTTACCACTGAATGTGTGGGCTGACGGCCGGAGCTCTGGTTTGTGTGCTCGGCAGCATGCTTCAGGAGGGAATAACATGGATTAATATTTAATGAGCCGTTTATTGATGCCGAGCTGTGTAAACAGACCGTGTTTGATTTGCCGATGATGTACAGAATATTTGGCATCATTCATTTGATGCAAGAAAAGCTTTTTTGAAATTTCCATGGGGGTTAGGCTATGTGCCTCTTAAAACGAAAATGAGAATATATATATGTATGTATAAAAAACCCGAGCTCATTGGCTTAAGCTGCTCAGTTTCATGTCTTTGCGATTTTCTTTTATTATTAGATTATTAAATTTGATTCCATGTTTCCATGCGTGACTAGAGCAGCTAGTGAATTCTGTTCTGATAAAAACGCGTAAATAAAGATTAATAAAGACAAGCGTGATAATCGGTGGCTCTTGCAGCACGGGACTTTTTGGTAATAGGATTTGTCCTTCTAATTTATCCTTTTGATGAATTGGCGACACTTTAATTGCTGCCATTGATTGATAGTATAAAAACACAACAATGCAGCCAACATGCAGCCCGGGTGGCTTCCCCCCTTATAAGAAAGCTGGCGGAGTGAATTGGGTGTAGCTGTGTCTGTGTGCGCCTTGGCCAATGGAACCAGATCCTCCCTGCAGTGCGTAAGAGCGCGATTTAGGATTTAACCAAGTCTTTGCTGCGGGGCTGGCTGCAGTCTTCACCAGAGCCCGACGGCCTGAGAGCCTTTCAACAATGCCAGTGTAGTTTTTTTTCTACACCGCTCTGGAGACAGACGCTCTCGGTTTTTATTATTGATTTTTTTTCTTTCGTGTTTTTTTCCCCTGCTGATTAAATAAAAACGAACCCACGCGCTCTCTCTCGAAGTATGACCGGAGTTTTTGACCGGAGGATCCCGAGTGTGAAATCTGCAGACTTTGAGAGCTCCTTTCAACTCTCCAGCATGCACCATCCGTCTCAGGAATCTCCTACTTTACCCGAATCCTCCGCCACGGATTCTGGCTACTACAGTCCCGCTGGAGGAGTCGCTCACGGCTACTGCTCGCCCAGCTCCACCTCTTACGGGAAGCCTCTGAATGCCTATCAGTACCAGTACCCGGGTGTAAACGGATCTGCTGGAAATTACTCGACAAAATCCTACACAGATTACAGCTCCTACACGACCCCCTCCTACCACCAGTATGCTGGGACTTACAGCAGAGTGCAAGCCCAGCCGAGTCCACAAGGTACGGGCCTAACATTTTATATTTTAATAAAAGCAGATTGTTAGAGGGTTATGAAGAAAAAATAAATATATGGTTGGTTTTTTAAATTTTTTATCCAGGTTTACCATTTCGTCGACTGCTGATTTGCACTAAAGGTCTATAAATGCGTAATTAAAAGAAAAAATGCAAATGCATGCTTCAAATTATTTCATTTAAGTCCATTTAAAGGAACCACTTACTTTCCTTTTAGTTGGACTGAAATGCATCTGGTCCATAAAAATGTATGGTTTTTTTGTTATTACTGTTATTTTAATACATCTGAACGATGACACACACACACGTAATAGATAAATTCCGATAATGCGGTTTTGGGGGAAATGGATACATGGTTATACACGGTTTTGTTTTTTTGTTTTTTAATAGAAAAAGAGATAAGCGAGCCTGAGGTGAGGATGGTGAATGGCAAGCCGAAGAAAGTGAGAAAACCCCGGACAATCTACTCCAGCTTCCAGCTGGCCGCCTTGCAGAGGCGGTTTCAGAACACACAGTACCTGGCGCTGCCGGAGAGAGCCGAACTGGCCGCCTCGCTGGGGCTAACGCAAACACAGGTGGGATTTTCGATGAAAAATACATCTCAGATCTCTCAAATCACTTTTAATTTGGAAGAAATTATCGTGTTTTAAGTGTTTCAAATGTTGAGAATAAAATAATGATTTTGCGATGTTTTCTGGCTTTCTTTGTGCGCTTTTACGCAAGGAGCGTTTTTTAAGCTCCATTTGTTTTTGAGGTGATTTCGGAAGTAATCATAATAATAATGCGATTTTTGGCTCCTTACAGGTGAAAATTTGGTTCCAAAACAGAAGATCAAAGATGAAGAAGATCATGAAAAACGGCGAGCTTCCCCCGGAACACAGCCCCAGCTCCAGCGACCCCATGGCCTGCAACTCTCCACAGTCCCCGGCCGTCTGGGACACACAGGGTCCCTCCAGGCCGCACAGTCTACAGCTACAAAGCATCAACACGACGGCTTCTAACTTTTTGGAAAACACGGGGTCATGGTACACCTCAGCCGGCAGCTCCATGACTTCCCACCTGCAGACCCCTAACTCAATACAGCATTCGTTGGCTCTTGGAGCGGGGACGTTATATTGAAAAAAAAGAAAAGAAAGAAAACTACACTAAACAAAAAACAAACCTATTGTTGATTTCATTTCCCCCTCCTTCTATGGGACTCGTGTTCAAATTTCAGAGGAATATGCAATGTATTTGATGGCAGTCATAGAAGAAACGTGTAAAATGTGTAAATGTGTGCATGTAATTTATTGCATTTTGGAAGACTATTAAACGTTTAAATGGACAATGGAACTTTGAACCCCACCCCCCTGCCTCCCTGCAGTCTCTTGTTATTTTAAACCCTCAGTTATTTTCTCTGAAAATCACGACAAAAGCTCGCAGACAGCCTCAGGTGACATTTTTTTGTTGTTTGCTTCCACAAGGTTGTAAATCACGGCTGCGAGGTACGTCGAGCTGAACGATCAGCATCAAATCTTAATGGTTTTCATGTGCAATTACGGCCTAGGAGTGCGTCGTTTGGGGGGTTTTTATGTTTTATATTTACTAAAAAATGGTATTTGTCTGAAAAGATTTTTGCAGGTAAAATTTAGTCTATTTTTTTCCTAAGAAATGACAATTAAAAAAAAACATATTTGAATGAAGGCAGTTTATCCATTTGCGATGAATGCAAAATCGGAAAAATTAAAGGGCAAATTTCTGACTGAGCTTACATCAAGCAAACATTTGTCAAGATAAATACCTGTAAAAGGAACGGTACAGGCAATGGTAAGCGTCAGCCGACCACACCAATCACATTTTACTGAATCGAGCTGGGTGTATTTGTTCTGTAATATTGCATCTATTATTGCTACAGTAAGTCGGCAGTAGCTTATCTTCTTAATGTCATTTTTTAATTTTATCAGACAAATGGTAACATGATAGGATTTGCTCATGATACAGTAATAATTCATATTTTTCAGTCAGTCCCCGTATTCTTCTTCATATTTTTATTCTTATTATTATTGCACCTGATTGAGTCTTTAAGATAGTCTGTAAGGGAAGTGCCCGCTTCTTCCTGCAGACGGTCTGCAGCCTTTCTCACTTCTTTGTGTCCCCTACAATTAGTCGCTTTGAATGGCAAGAGAGGAGGCGAGGGGGGCGGCACGGAGATCTGAGACAATCCGCATTCCTGTGGGGGTAGACCGGCTCCAGAGCTCTGCCACTCCCGGCCGCCGTACACAGCCCACCTTCCTGCTTAAAAAATGCAAGAACTGAAAAGAAAAAGGAAGAAAATCCTACACAGTTTGAACATGTCATTAGCAGCCGATAATACCAGCTCTGCCAGTGGGGGTTAAAAAAAAATCCATTAAACAAACCGTGCCACTGTGACAAACTTAAGAGAATTGATCTAACTGAATCTGCCCGACCATATGCGCCAAGATCACATAAGTGAGTTTTTACAAATGTTGCACACAAAATGCCTCCCCTTCTCTCTCTCTCTCTCTCTCTCTGTCTCTCTCTCTCTCTCTCACTTTATCTCTCTCTCTCTCTCACACAACATACACTAAACAATGCTGCATCTGACCCACACACTGACCCATGCAAGTTACCATTTCCACCTGACACAGAACCCTCTTCCTGATTGCAGCCCACTGAATAGACTTCACACACACACACACACACACACACACACACACACACACACACACACACACACACACACAGCTATAGGAAACGCTGTCCCTAAAGCACTGGCAGCTCTGCTGCTTTAAGCACGATTTCTGCTGTGAACGAAACTGCAGAGCGGTCACTGCGATGCTAGTGTGTCACTCCAGAAATGTAAAAATTTAACAGGGCACGTGCACGTGATCAAGAACACTTTGGCGCGCGAACAGACGGGCACACACGGGTTTATATGTCTCCTACACATACAAACACACACATACACACACAGACACACACACACAAAGACACACACCTTTCTCTCTCTCTCTCTCTCTCTCTCTCTCTCTCTCTCACACACGCACACACACACACACACACACTTGTGGTGCCATTATATCGAGAGCCTCCGTTTATTTCCCAACCGAACATTTTCCACTCAGCTAGTTTTCCCCCCGTTTTGCAAATCGAGTCTAAATAATGACAGTTAGCTTTACTGGACAGCTTCAACTGTAACACTCCACAATAATTATTCTCCAGGATTAGGGCCTCCATTATCATAATCTGGACATTGACAATTACCTATAATTTGCAAAGATGCGCTTGGTTCTTGATTGCAGAGGGCTTTTTTTTTTCAAGCTCGCCATCACTAAACAGTGACAGTAATAACAGCTAATTTTGCAGGCAATATATAAGAGCTTACCGGGGTGTGCAAACACTTTTCCACCTGGATTTGCTTATTCAACCACCAGCAGTAAAAACCGTGCAGCGCTTTTTTGGGGGGTTTAGTCTATGTTAGAGAAGCGGAGGAAGGTAAGGATGAGTCTTATATTTTCTGTCACAGCTTCCATTCTTAGATAAGGTGCGACGACACCCTTCACCCTTCACTTTACTTTATTATATAGATTTAGACAAAGAAATCTAAAATCTGATTTACTTTATATATATTATATATATATATATATATATATATATATTCTTTTAAAGAGAGGCTGTTTGGATTGTGGAAGCCTTTTCGAGATTTAATGTGGTACAATTTGTATGAAAATTTGTATGAAATGTTGTCCAGTGCTTGCAGCTTTTATGTGAGAAGTGTGAGCATCGCAGAGCAAGTGACACATCTCTCACTCCCCACCCCCATCTACTGTAGCTCTATCCATCTATCTATCTATCTATCTATCTATCTATCTATCTATCTATCTATCTATCTATCTATCTATCTGAAACTCATCAAAGCCATTAAAAATCGTCATTTTCTGGTGCTGAATATGCGCGACTGCGTATTTATGAGCTCTGTTGATGTTTACTCGACTGCTGCTTTCGGCTCCCTGCAGCCCGATCATGGCCCAGGAGCAGATAGGCCCCAGCCTGGGGGCCCAGGTATGCTGAATGTGCGCCAGTGGGACATCCGCGACTTGACAGCTGCATGAAGCTTTTCAGCGTTGTAATTTCAGATAATATCCCGAGCGCTCACTCTTCTCAGCAATTTGTATATGAATAACCGAATAATTTTCCCTTTTGTTCCATCTGTGCTACCTCAAATCCAAATAAAGATGCCTTTTAGTATTAAAAGTGGTAGAAAATTACAGGTAATTATCTTTGACGGTAAAAACGCTGTAATCAGCGGGCTACATCAAAAATTACCCTAATTATGTCTGCATTTATGAGAATGGGGGAGAGAGAAAAAAAGCCTCACTTGGATAAAAACCCACAAATTGTCCCAAATATCTCCTTCATATTGAACGCCGCTGCAGCTGGCTGCTTTGTTCAGCATCGATCCCGCGGAGCTTGGCATTTAACGGCCTGCATTAGGACGGAGAGAAGGGAGAAAACATTTTGTCAATACTTCTAATAATTGAGGGTGAAAATGACAAGATAAGCTGGACCTGGAGCAAATGTCTTTCGAGGTGAATGTAGGCAGCGGCGGGTTGAGGGTAAGTTAATTTCCTCTGGTGCTGAGTGCGTTTGATAAATCTATATACTGTGGAGTTTTTCATTCATTGGATTTATTTAAAATGTTTACTCTAGTGAAATGGGCTTTTCAGTGAGCACCGTGTCATTAACTTATGCTCGTGTTGTCTGCTCTGAGCTTGCACACACCAGGGAGACGGGAAATAGGCCCTTTTTTGGACGTGATGTTGGCCCAATATGACGCACAAAAAGGCCTAGATTAAAATGAATATCTTTTTCTTCTTCCCCCCACCCCCACCCATTTCTTCTTCTTCTTTTTTTTTTTGAAATCATGGAACAGCAGGAGTCTGTTTTTGAGTCACCGTTTACTCAATCTGACAAAACATAAAAAGTGTATGTACAACTAAAATCGCAGATTATATTTACAGACAGACAATTTGCTTGGTTTTGCATGTTGGAGAAACAATCAGGGAGGGAAAAAAATTGAAGGAAGAAAATTTTGAAAAAAAAAAGCAGTCCACCATGGCAAAAGAAAAAAAAAGGTTTCTGGGCGCCACAGCAGCGCATAGAGAGTGTGAGCAGTCTTTGTCCAAAGTGGCTAAAATGTCACTGATAATATTTGGTATATTGACGGTTCAGATGGTGACAAGAATGAAAGCATAACAAATGCGAGCCCACTGAACAGCCATGTACGCTAAAAATGGTTAGTTCCCTTGTTTGTGTCATCATCATCACACACCGAGGCTTGGCTGTGTCTCATCCTTCAGCAAAGGAGTGGAAGAGAGAGGGGGCTTTTTTTCGTTGTTGTTGTTGTTGTTGTTGCCTGCTCCTCTCCAGCATCCAGTTTCTGAGCTGACACAAATTGTAGGCTACGTTGGAAACTGCATTGCCGAGATCCGGAGGCCTCTCCAAGACAGGCTCCCTGACCTTGCTTTCGTCGTCAGTCTATCTCTGCATTGAGTCTTGATGTGGGGAGGAATACCAGTGAGAGTAGCCGGGCATGTAGCTGTTGGCCGGCATGTTTACTCCTTTGGATGAGGCCGACACGTCCCAGATTGGGGGGATGCTCGGAGAGCGCGGGGACAGGGACAGGGAGCCCGGGATGGGCTCGCTCTCGTGCGGGTTACCGCCTTGCTTCAGCAGCTTCTTGAACTTTGACCTTTTATTCTGAAACCAAATTTTTACCTGCGGGAGAGGACGAGAGGGGCGCGCGCCGTTAGTTAAGGATAAAGATCCCACATGGAGGTCAGTTGTATTTACGCAACATTTCGTCTTTTAATATAATTAATATACAAAATATAGAAGCACACAAGATTAATAAAGTGAGAAATCAAAATACAACGTTTATTAAAATTACCAAACTGATACAGTACATTTTGTTTCTGGAGGCAGTGTTAAAATGTAAAGCAGTGCGCGTTTCTCCTCATACCTGTGTTTGCGTCAGTCCTAGAGAGGCGGCCAGCTCGGCGCGCTCCGGTAAAGCGAGGTACTGTGTTTGCTGGAAACGGTGGTTCAGTGCTTGAAGCTGCAAACTGGAATAAATTGTCCGAGGTTTGCGAATCTTCTTGCCTTTGCCGTTAAAACGAATCTCCCCGTTTTCGATCACTGTCGTCTTCTGCTGCTCTGCAACAAAAACAAGCAAACGTTATTATTATTGTTCAAGCCCACAGGCACGCTGTACGCGTTCATTTGTGTGCAGGAAGCACGCTGAAAAAATATATATAGTTGCGGTAAAGAGTAAATCGAGGGGGGACAAACAATGTGAGAAAAAAACAATGAAAATTCTGGCTGATAAACGCTGACATCTCTCTCTCCCTCGTTGGCTTTAAGCGCCGAGGCAGCCCGCAATCCTCATACGCTGTCATATTTAGGATATTGCTGGTAATGACATGTCAATTAAATGCTAATTACAACATTCAAGGCGTGCGGGCCTAATTTCCACGAGTAGTTGGTGAGGATTGCACGGTCGACATGATCACACCCCGGGCATTTGAAGCAGATTTTGTGGGGGAACCGAAGGGAGTGCTAGGAGGGGACGGCGGAGGAAGAAAAAGAAGGCTGGATCTTGAATTATCCGGTGCCATTTACGCACAATTTTCGCGATCGCCCGCCTACGCTCGAAAGATAATTCCCGAATTTGGAGCGGCCGTGCGGTGATTTGGGCATGACACCACGAGGCTGGCATGGAGAAATGTTCGATCCCCACTGTGGACCACCCGCACTAAAAAAAAGAAAAGAAAAGAAAACGAAGAAGAAGGAGGTATGCTCTAATGGCACTGTCGAGCACGCTGTGGTGCATTTTCCATTTGGCTGGCGAAAAACGCGGGTGTCTTACCTGTGCCGTCTAACCTTGTCTGTCCTCCCATGTTGTTGTGATAGGACGGCAGGTACGGGCTGTGGTGTGGATGGCTCACGTAAGGGTAAGGTAACGACCTGTTGTAGGTGTTGCTCCCGGGGTACGGGGTGTTGTCGTGCTGGTGGTGAGAGTGTGAGCCGGAGTGGAGACAGTGCAGCGGGTAGTGGCCGCTGCCCATCGATGGGGAGCTCTGCTGTGAGTGCGACTGCTGTCCAAACTCCATGAAAGCAGACTTGGACGAGTCCTGAGCCTCCAGACCGTCAGCCATCGTAGTCATGGTCATCATCGAATTTTCTGCCTTGAGAGCACTCACCCCCCTCTCTCTCAAGACCAAATCGGTTTTTTCTCTCTCGCTGTGCTGTTGTCTCTCTCCCCTCTCTCCACCGCGAGCAGATATTGTCCTATTAACACCCGATTTTTCCAGAGGCGTCTTTATTTCCCCCCCCTTGTCCTGTGATATTCTCACTCAAAGTGGTGGAAGGTAGGCATAAGTTAAGGGAGAGATTTTAAGGTGGATTCTGTTAAAATTGAGCCCTTGCTTCCAGACTTGATGCAGACACTACAAGTAAAATGGTTTGTCTCCAAAGGGCAGCGCCTCCCGATTGGTCATCCAACCCAACGTCATCACTGCTCTGCGCTTCACGGAGACTTGAGCTGGAGTTAACCCACCTTACCAGCTCCCACCACAACTATGGGGGAAATAATATGTGGTGGGAAAGACGCCTAATTCCTACAGACAAGCCCCACACGTTTAAAAAAAAGGGAGAGAGAAAAAAAAACCTCCGCTCTTTTGGAAACTGCCGAGTCGATTTTGTTTTTTAACCCAAACTCCAAATTACGCGCGACGCGCAACATATAGCGTGCACTTTGATTTAATCTGAAGCGGGCAGTCTTTACGTTTCCCCTATTTACTTTTCTGGCTTTAGGTCCTCATTTGCCGAGGAAGTAATTGCATATAGGAAAGCATCACACAAACACGTGTTCGGGAATAGCTGAATCGATTTCAAACCGAAACTGAATTATTTTACCCTACATTAAAAAAAAATAATACTATTAACACCAATCTCCTCAAACCAGCAATAATTTTATTTGAAAAAGGATTTTTCAGTCAAATTTATAAAAGAGTAAAGAATAATCCCAGCTGCACTATGTGGCTCTTTTAAGGTTTTTACATTTTGTGACACTTAAAATATTAATGCCTATAGCGGGAGAGTGACGCGTTTAATGCCAAGGAAACACCTGGAACAGGTGGAGTAGATCTGGAAGTGAGCGAAAGTTTATCTTAGACTTGAATTGTTATTCTTAATTTCATTTAACTTTTTCATTTTTATTTTTTATCTTGACAGCCTATTTGATAAGAAAAACACTTTTTTTGTTGTTTTTTGCAGTGTAGTATTTGCTTTGATGTTTGCCTAATGAGCTGTCCCCCTCTTCAAACCCCACCCTCTTCTGCTCTGAAAGTAACATATATTATAACTGTTCATTTTTTCCCGGGGCTACTGACCATATGATTAAGGATCCTCAGACAATTCAAAATACCGTACATGTGACACATCAAATAACAATATGCCTGAGGTACAATAGGTTATTTTGCAGATAGAAGGGTGGATACCCGGATAAACTGACAGTGTCTTTTATCCCTGTTGCAATATGAGGCCTGATAGGGTCCTCAATATATGTAAATTATACAGTTTGTCTCCAAGGGCTGCCATGTTCGAGTAGCAAATAAGAATAAAATGCTATTTCCGCTTATAATAATGCAATAGGTATTCAAATCATGTTTTGCACCACTTTCAGCATTTTTTTCCACGCAATGTGGCATTTAGCGATTTAACAAAAAAAAAAAAAAGGCGACGCAAAATAATTATGGTTGCAATCAAGTTACTACGAAAACCTATTTGATTAGCGGCCACACTTTACTCAAATTGCAGCTATAAAATTAAGAACAATTCGCCTGTAATGATTATGGACTGGATTTATTTTGGGAGGGTGGAATAAAAGTGGATATAGCATAAATTATCCCCTAATTATACGCCAGTGTGGCCTCAATTATCCTCTTATCAAAAATGGTTGTCTAAATGCAGCGTTTAGTTTCAATTTTCTCCTTTTCTGTAACAAGAACTTGGTACCTTGCTATTATCGTCAGCTACGGTTGTTATTTACTTTGTGGGATTTAAAAGTGCACAACCCAGCCGGATAATCATTTTACAGCAGCGGAGCAAGGAGGGGAGCACAGAGGCAGGGATGTGTTGCAGCCGAAGGCATCCACATGGATTTGTTTTATTCCTGGAGAGTCCTTTAGATTAAGCGAGTCTGATTCAGATTAATCAGAGTTGCTCTTTTGTCGTCGGGAGGGCTGCAGGTAAGAGCTTCTTTTGCTGACATTGACGAATGATTTTATTGCCTCTTGTAATTCGCTATTTTAAGCAAAGAGTGTGGCCTCGCAGACCTGGAATGAGTCAGCCCACCTTGGTCACCCCTCAGTGATCTAGCATAGTGGCCAATTCCCCTGCCCGTGTTCCACTTGGACACGCAGAGGAGAAACCAGATCCGATAGCTTTTCTAATCGCCTTTGAGTCCTACTACAAACACGAACATGCTTTGCAGTGATGTTAGCCGCTTCCCCGCGGACTTAAAACCCCAGCCTTCGTTATATGAGACATCTTCATTCCCCAGGTTTTGTTGTTGTTGTTTTGTTTTGTTTTTTTGCAGCATCACAAGCGCGCCACCGTCGGAATTATTAAGATTAAGATGACTGTGCGGGTAATGTCAAAGTCTCGACGTCCCTGCAGGCGTGTTTCTGTGCACACCGAGATTAAGTGAAGTGGTGAAAGGACGGATTTGCTTGAATGGAGAGAACATGACATACTCGACCTTGGTGTTTTTGAAATGTTTAAGATCTGGGCTTTTTGCACGCGTGCTGACAGCCGTGTCTGATTGCAAACAGCGACCCATATAACATGTAATCAGTGGACTGTTTAAAAAAACTTTAATTGTACTTTATTACTAAAAAGAACAGAAGCAAAAACAATTATCCTATAAAAATTATATATTTTAAAAATGACACCCTTGAGTCATTCTTTACCTGCTGTATCATGTCTCCGGTTAATCTTGGATTATACAAGTTCATGGCCTTATTCTGGAGAAAAATTATTTTATATTTCAGCTCGACAAAATGTCAATCACAAAATGAGCAGCGTTCAGCTGCAAATCTAGAAATCACTTTGTCCCTAAGTAGATGATTGACCTTCAGCACAATCAATGGCCGTGCTGGTTTAACAGAAGTGGTCTTTATTTCCTGCTGTCTTATAAACGCTGATGAATGACTCTTTAAAATCACTCCAATATCCAAACGCCGGGTCTGTATCAGGCCTGGGATTTCCCCTAACATCCACTGTCTGTGACGGCAGTACATGGAAACTGAGAAGATTTGCACGCTTGCATTTACAGGTGGAACTTAACGGCATGTTGTGGTTAACACAGCCGATAGGACATAACCTAAATTGGTAATATCAGCACGCTTGTGGATAAGGTGATCTATACATGCGTAAATGTGATCTCCCCACCTCTTTCTGAATGCGTGTCACTGCCTGTTTTAGCACCGCGTGTCTTTTTCAGTCTATCTGGCCACACGTGTTAATCGTATCTGAGCGTTAACACAGAGTTCCAACAGAACATAGGTCATAACTGTAAATGAGAGGCTGGGTGTTTGCGGTCGGTCCCACTAACAGCTATTGACTGGCTCCCATGGAAAGCCACTTCTTTGGCTTCCCAGGGACTAGGAGCGGTTGAGGACGCTGAGGCAAGTCACTGCAGAAAGACACCGGGTGGCACTTAAACAACATGTCTCCCTTCTCCACAGCGCAAAGCCACTGGCGCTTCACAGACAGCCAGGCGTCGACTGCTCTCCATCTCTGCCGTGCGAAGGGCGGGAAGTGGCAAAAGAGAAGCGCAGATGCATGCCACACACAGCTGTCAGCATAACGTGGTTCATTGTAACTGGATTCACTGGAGCAAACCGCCCTCACACACACACACACACACACACACACACACACACACACACACACACACACACACACACACACACACACACACACACACACACACACACACACACACACCGCCCGAAAACGATCACCGATCAGTACAGTTCATCCGTGTCCAAATGGCGGCTCGACGCTTTTACGCACGCAAATTGCGCACAGCGCACTAATGCAAACTCGCTTACGCCAGGCTTTGATGTGATTTGTAAAAACGTGCAACTACACCGAGAAAAATGAGTGTGGTTTTGCTATAAAGATAACCAAGCGCTGCCAGGCAGACGACTGTTTACCATAACTTTTGCATCATAAATTAGGATTGCATTATCTCTCGGTTAAATAGCAAAATTGGCACATGCATGGATGGCCCCCAGGTGCAGGCAACGGCCTTCAGATGGACCCATCGTAGTTGAGCTAAATGACCACAAATAAGCACAGGCTTGCATCACTGAGTCTTCACAGCCTCTCGTAGACTAATGGATTTAATTTGGCACAACTGAAGCTGCACTGGACCCACTTAGGGCCCATGTTCTAATTAAGACCGCTTGTTTCTTTTGTCGCCTTCCTATATTGAATGTTTAGGTCCACCTGAGTGATTGCATTGCTTAGTTTCCTGCACCAGTCATATGGTGTTTATATTTGCTCGTTTGCTTCTGAAATGGTGGCAAAATACGAAGGCAAACGAGCTGGTGAAGCGTAACTGGATTAATGAAAACGGCCTCAAAGCCACTGAATTTGATAACGCGATGAAAGTAAAATAATAATAATAATAATGATAATAATAATAATAATAATAATAATAAGGAAGACTGCAGAAGGCTGCTTAGGGCATTTGTTGCGAAGAATTAACAATATAGCAGTTTGTTTTATTTTAGGCTGTTACGCTATAACTCGGCGAGCACACGCCTAACTCACTGTTCCTGTACAAAGGAGTAAATAACAAAGGAGCTACATACAAAAAGTTGATCTGAATTTAATGTTGGTGACAAATAAGACTAGTGAGAACCGGGGGTGCATGTAGTCCCCCCTTTCCCCCCTCTCTCGACTTAATACGCGACATTATTAGGTCTGACAGCACAGTGGTCGGTCTTGAAGGAGAGGATTTGGTCGGTAGATGACAGACAGGAAGGCCAGCAATCATGGGCTTTTTTTCTTTCTTTCCTTTTTTTTTTTTATCAGAATGTACTGTTCGATGCCGTTTATCCCTGATGATAGAAAATTGCTCTGTTGCCAGGACGCTGCCGCCGAAATAGAGGGCAGGAGCAACATTTCCATTTTCCAGTTTGAAAGCCATTGAAATGAATTAGTAAAAATGAAAAAAAAAGGGGGGGAAATGAGAAAGAATCCCCTGATAAACAAAGGGGAGCAAACAAAGATACCATTTTCTTTTGCCGAGAAGCCACCCTCCTCATTTTTCCTTTTTTTTTTTTCTGTAGCAGAGTGAAGGTTTTACTTCAACAGTTGCAAATCACATGCTTGGCTTCTAATGTAGTCCAAGGCCCGGGCCTACTTCAAAGACAATCATTTATTTCCCAACCTTCTGGAATAATCAGAGCGCCTTTTCATCTGTCGTGACAGAGAGGAGAAAGGGGGAAAAAAGAATGAAAGACAGAAATTAGTAAAGAAAACTTGACAACGAGGAGCATTAAGCAAACTCCTGAAATGTTTGGCCATTAGGCACAAATGAAGAGCAAACTTTACAGAAAAAAAGATGCAGATTAAAGAGCGAAATATAATTATATACACGTTCCTTAAATTGGTAGCTATATATTTATATACAGCATGTATGGAAAATATATCTTATCTTATCTTATTATTATTAATAATAACATTTATGCTGCTGCTACTATTATCGTCACGGTCCTCGTCATTATTATCACGTTAATCACTTCTGCAGTTCATATAGTAGGTATTCTACTGCGCCTGATCTAAAAAATAATATGAATCTAAATAACGTGCTACAAACTTAATTAAATCATTTTCGTTGAGGTGATATAATTAAATGTATGCTTTACGTGTCAGTGTTTGAGGGGCCAGCGGTGCAGGAGGAGGGTTTAGTGTCTGTGTCTGAGGAGGCAGGTGGTTTTTGCAACCTCCACAGAGTCTGAGCGCGCCACCGGTGCGCGTCATATGTGGCATGCAGTCTGATGGATGGAGAAATGTCACACGGATTATGGTGAACCTTTAGGAAGGGGTATCATAAATTGTTCGTGGACACTAAACATCCCATCACAACTTGGTCCGTCCTTGCAGGAGTTCTCTAGTACGATAAAATAAAAATTAAAATAAAAAAGGCTGTAGCACACAGCAGTATTGTTGTTTGGGAAATAATCATTAAAATGGTTGGCTTCTTAATAAAGTGTGGCCACTTAGGGAACCTAATCTCATTTACAGATGTGAGGGATGAAAAGGATGTTTTAGCCACAGAATGGAGAAAGAAATTTAAATCTGTGTGTCTAAACTGTGGATCACAACACACATGTGTCCAATAATGCTCAGATTTAGAGCACAGGCAGGCCAAATGAAGGGATTTTAAGCATTTAAAATCCCACTAACATATAAGATAAGCTTCATCTGCTTGGGAAATAAGATGAATCTAACAAAAGGAATATTTAAAATATGTTTTTGTTATATTAGACTACAAATATGCACATATGCACATATATTTAGTCTTTTACAGGATTCAACTTTGTAAGAAATAAGAAAATGAGCCTCATTTTTTTTTAATCCTGTTGTTGGGGCTATACATGCAGATAAAACTGCTCCTTAGAAAACACCCACAACACATATCCCCAATGCACACGGTGCAAGCTAATAACCAAATAGCGTGCCCTCAAACAGGAAAGTCCTGGCTCACGTATAGAGATGAATGCCCCGCTGAAGGAGGTGCTGCTCACAATAGCCGACACCGACTGCAAAATAAAAGAGCGTGAAATTTAAGAGCACAGTGTGAGCTGAAGTGGAAGGAAAGTGAGGAGAAAGGGAGTCACACCTGGTGAAATCTAGTGCGCTGGCAGAGCCCGTCTCATTCTCTGCTGCTTCTTAGCAGGAGCCTGTCAGGTGATAGGTGGTGCGCACCTTTGCTGAACCTTTGGACACTCCTACCTGAAACCTGCTGCTCTCGTAGGCCTTGGGGTTTTTTTTTAAGGTTTTGTGCTCACAGAGAGTTTGTGTAACTCAGTGGATTAAGTGTAGCTTTATTGTTATTATTATTAAGAAATATGGTCGTGTTCCTGCAAGAAACACACAGGCTTCCTCGGATGAGGTGAATGTGGATAAAAGTGTAAAATCTTTTAAAAAATCTGTAAAAAATCTGCTTTTTTTTCATTTGCAGAAATTATTCCTGAAATATAGTTTTAAAGCTAAAACCTTTATAAAGATTTTGCTTTTATTTAGATAAAATGTTACATATTTTATATACATATATATATAAATCAAACATCCCTATAATCATTATCAGACCCTTTGTGCATATCTTGGCCCTCCTGGGTTTGTTATTATTGCTACACTCAGCGATACAGCCATTGCATTAATCTCAAGCTTCTCTAAATTACTCTGAAGCCAATTATTTAATATGTAATTATATCTAACACACACAAAAAAAACAAAAAAAATAAATAATGAAACACACAAACTCCTTAAAATATGGAGCAGGCACATGGATGCAAAGCCCACCCCAACAACGCCATGCATTTACACTGCTGTGAAATACTAGTGAGCAGTGTCCAGTGTCCTCTGAGTTAACAAAAACCACAGACCACAGATCAACTTAATAATCTGGCCAGGAGATCATGGTTATAGCCAGCCTCATAATATCACAGCTATTAATTCATCGCCTGGTAAACCTTCGCAGGCTTTATTTTCATTTGCAATGAACTGTCAGATTTGAGTGGAGACATTTTTAGGACTTTGTCCATTTTGGTGAAGTGAAGGTAGCCAATTATTGTCATCATTGCCCTTGAAAATGCATTACGCCTCACCTGAGGGCTCACTCAATCAAAGAGACTGAAGGGGCGATTAACAGATGACTTCTGACCTCAACCCATCGCAAACAAAAAAAAAATTACCCAAAAAAACGGGCAGACAGCAATCAACATTTCTCATTCAGCTTTGTGTTTCGTGCAAACTTTCTTATTGTTGACATCTAACCTTGGGGCATCCGGATGGCAGCTCTGGCATTGGGACCTTGAACATTGACTTTTATCATCACTGCTTGCAAACATATCTGACACTGTCAGGGGGGTTATTAAAAAATGTATCACATTTTATGATTTAAGTGTCAGCTCTAAGGTTACCATATGAGCCACTGATTTGCAGTATGTTTGTAAAAGACTGTAATACAATTTTAAGTAGATATAAATACGATTAAGTGTTGCTAATGAACAACAAAAGCTCAAACTTATGGGTTTTCTGGTTATAGAAGATTTATTGAAATGCTTAAAATCAAAAATAATATATAAAGAGTGACAAATAATGAAGTGTTATTGCTTAAGGATAATACAGATCTCAGTGCTTTCCTTAAGCACTGAGACTTTACAATCAACGCTAAAACGACCTGATAGGCTGGAGTTTTCATTCAATTTAAAACAGACAATCGTTCTTTGTGCTTAACCTTTTCAGTGCGTAAGTGCAGCTTCCTCACCTGGAAGTTGAAAGATGATTATGGGTCAGGCTGAAAAATTAAAACGGGCATAAATATACGGTGGCATGTTTTTCATTTCAACTTTTGGCAAAAGTGAGATTGATTGATTTTTTTTTAAGGAAGATAAATACCTGTGAATAACTTTGTCTCTCTTTGTGTCCCCCACCTCCTCTCAGTTCCTCTTATGTTCTCCAACCCCCACAACACCATCACCACCCCCCAATCCATGTCCAGCCACTGTCTCCATCTCTTCTCCATCCTGCCCCCTTCTCTCCTCTTCATTTCTCTCTTCATGCCCACTCTACCCCTCTCTCCCTTTCCCCTTCAACCTCTCCCCCCGCACCCCCCCACCCCTTTTTTCTTTCACTCACCTCCCTCCCTCCCACACCCTTCATCCAATAGGTACGCCTCCATCCCCTCTTGGCAGCTCCATCTCCTCCTCGCCTCCCCCTGTCTCTCCACCCTCTCCCTGGTTGGTTTCCACAGCTGTGGTGAGTGAGGGGCAGATGACCGGAGAATTGGCCCCTGGGAGAGCGCTGAGCCATCCTGGTGCTATTAGGCTCGTGGCTAATAATAGGTGTTTCAGACCGGGGGAAGATCAATCAGGGGGAATCATGGGGAATGTTCAGAGCAGCGCTTTTTACACATCGGCCCAGATGGATGAAATTACACTTGTCAGTTTTTAGTTGCATTACTCACAAATTGGTTGTCTACTCTCCCCCCCCACCCCCCACCCTCCCTCTCTCTCCCTCCCTCACTCCCTCTTCTCTCCTTTCTCTCTCTTCATGTGTCAGTGGCCCGCTAAAAGGATTCGGTGGTGAAATCCCTGTCATTTTTGTCTTTTCCCTGTTTAGCCCTCAGCCAGCATCTCTTCTGCCTGCATGTATGCACTTAGGAGAAATCAGCGGAAGATCTCGCCTCGGCCACTTTCAGTGCTGACGTGCGCACAACTGACATTCTGTTCGAATCCTGCATGTATAATACAAAACCCCCCCCAAAAAAACCATTTAATTGGAAAGAGATCAACTGACAGAAAACGAATGATAATAAATGTCAGTGATTTTCCTTTCCTTTCCACTGTGTTCGGATGTATGTATGCAATATGAAAGTCTTTTCTTAGTTAAGATCTATCACACTAACTGTTGTCAGTTCAAAGATTACATAAGAATCTACCCTGTATTTTATATTTCAGAGTAAAAATTTGGGCTTTTGAATCATGCATTGCATATTTACATAAATTCTGTAGCTAAACCAAATTGCTAAATGTGTGAAATTCAATAATTATATTGTTACTTATGAATAATCCTGTATAATTGCAATGTAATTAAACCTGTCAAGTGCAAATGAGACATTCGGGGTGTATCTCACTGTTCAAAAGTGAATAAAATTCTCCATGCAATATTCAGTGTCTCTGCTGTTTATTTTAAACATTCACCGGCCTATACACTGGATTTTCTGCAGAAAACTTAAAGGGGAAGCACGGGAGCAAAACGCTTTTCAGCTGGAGTGAGACTTAATATTGGAAAAGAATGAAATCAAAACTTTGAGCAGCACGGTGCATCTTGACTATTGTCACCCCCATATTCTTTTGGTGACTGATTGATACGGACTGATTTTTTACTTTTTGGGGGGAAAATGTTTTACCAGCAAAAGCAGCTGAGAATATGATTGCAGAGTCAGAGATGTGGTAATTGAATGACCTGAGCGTTTCTGTGCAATTGCAGGGAGAGAGAAGCGGCTCAGTTGAGGTGAAAGGGGGTTTATGCATGGCAGTGGATGCGAGCCAAAGAACACATCATCTAAAACTAAGCTCCTGATGTGTTAGCCTACATGATAACTAGCACAGTCGGAAAGGTGGCCGTGGAGACTGAGAGGGGTCATTTCGAAGGCAGCCACACAACAGCTATTTGTGTCAGTGATTTCCACTTCTGGCTCGGCGCTGACAGACTGAAATGTTTAGTGTTTACAATGCTTTCCTTGCAACTTGTCCTCACATTAGCTCCCCCCCCCCCCCCTTTCTTGATGTGGCTATGTCTTTGGCACAGAAGGGGTGGGGGGGTGGGGGGGTCGGGGGTATAGCACTGATATATTAAAGTGCTTGTCTGTGCGAGACAAGCGGCTACTACACCCTGGTATCAAAACACAAGCATGACAATCACAGCCAGGAGAAGACTGGCTGAAAGTAGCAGCTCTGAATAGCTCACTGGGGAGACATCAATACAGCCCCCCCAGATGTTGGGGTCTCCCGGTCCAGCCTGATGGAGAGATGTTCCTCAGTCTGATTGCACAACTGGAGAGGGCTGGAAACAGAAAGGCTTCTTTGAAACAGAGAGCGGCTGAAAGCTCGGTGGCCATGGGGGAGGGAAGCAGGCCCTCTGTGAGAGAGTTTCCTTAGCAACAGAAAGAATGACATTCTGACTTCCCAGCAAAACTCGTCTCAGGGCTTCTGCTGGATATTTCCATGTGGTGAGCATTAAAAAAAAATGTTCAAAAGCCGATATAAAGACACACACTCCCTGCTTCTTCCACTTATATTGAAATGAGTTTTTCCCCCCTCTGCTCGGCTTGTGTGTAGTGAATACAGAGAGTCCTAATGTATGTATTTTGCTCATTTTACTGTGTCTGGCGTTTCCGCGCCTCTCCTCTGTGACTCTGTGTTTGCCTCCTGCTGTGGTAAACACAACATTGCTATGATAGCACATGCATTTCAGAAAGCTCAAAACACCGCCGAGGAGCCGAAACGTTCTCTCTCTCCCTCTTCTCTGTGTCTCTAAATTTCTTCCCCCTCTCCCTCTGCCTCTGTCAGTCCTCTCTCTCACTTCCAGCCAAGGTATTCAGCTCCCATGATTGCAAACACGCATAATGACAGCATCTCCCGGGGGCCAGCGGAGGTACCCCACTGATGCTGAGAGACTCTATCCTGTCGTCACATTGCAGGAAATTTCTCGGCAGTGCGCACTGGAACCTGGTGAGCTTTGGCAAGGCATCACCAGAAGCTGGGCTGGCTATGTTTTTTTTTTTTTTTGTTAATAAAATGAAGTGCAAATTGTGGCAGGCTCGCATGCATTGGAACAGCTCACTGCTTCCTCCCATTACGAGGCCAGGGCGAGCGCCATGGAAGCATAAGCGTGAATACATTATAAAGTAATGAGGAAACATCCAGGAGAGGGTCACGGGGGGCGTCAAGCGGCTCCAGGGGCCTTACGAAGAGCTTTCAGTGTGCTCCGTGATGGATTAGTCATTCGCGTTTGAAGAGCGAGCGAGAGGTGGAGTTCAACAATGTTACACACAGCAACAGTTGCTAAGAGTTGCAGCGAGCGAGGCCTATTCAGTCTGTGAATATGTACAGTTGGTGCTGAGCAGGAATATAGGTGAATAGAGATAGAGCTGTTTTGTGTATCAATGATGATGATTGTGACATTTCCAACAATGCAGCATAATATTCATGAACACCGAAAAACAGCTAGGAATCATGGGTACTGGAGAGGATGATAATGTAAACCATTCATGCCTTAGCAGCATGAGAGTGGCTAAGACAAAATGTCACTGATATTTGGTATTTGAGGCAAATCTTTGTGGATGTGAAAATGACATCCTAATCCCTGCCATGGCTGCAGCTGGAGCACATCGCTGTGAAGAATCAACCCAAAGTGAAGCCCACAGGCTACAGCCTGGTGGGGAGAAATCATACCCATCACTGCTCACCAGCAAATGATTACACTTTAGGAAATTTCTGTCAAAGTACGGGAGATTTAAAACAGTAATGCAACAGTTCTTAGTGATTACAGCTGGATCCTGTAGAAGCCCACTGCACATTATAATAGTATAGTATAATAATGTATTTTTTCTTTGATAAGAACAAAGACTCATGGGACTGTGAATCATTAATTAAAACATTTTGATTGTTTTTGATGAGTGATGTGGTTTAAAGTGAGCGAGAACAGTGAGCAATCAACAGTTCACTATAACGAAAACTAGCAGGTGAACTAGGTCATCCTAGTGTTTGATGGGTTATATCGTACAGTAAACCCTTTGGGTGAGATTAGCACCAGAAAGCTAAAATAACTGTGCCATGGCAACCAAACATCACACAGTAAAATACTAGGGCCTGACTGAAATAGTATTTTTAAAACCGATACCAATACCAATATTTGGTGATTTAAAAAGCTGACTTTTTTCTTTCAAATACAAGAATCATAAACAGATTTCCCAAACATTTAACATATCTCGGTATTCATGAGTCATTACTAAGATAGTAGAAAAACGTAGTTTTAAAATCTCAGATTATTTGTGTGTGCTGCTCTAAACAGGGATGCTGCTGATTGGCCTGGTGGACAACGATGCAGCGTCAGGGCTGATAACATGGTTGAAATGTGTTTCTTCAATATTTTCTTCACATTTTTATATTTCTATTTATTGGCTGTTATAAATGCCGATATCAGTACGCTGGCAAACAGCTAATATCGGCCAACATATCGAGCATGCTCTATAAAATACTGCAAAGCTAAACAAAAATAAGATGAAAAGAAATGAAAATTGTTTCATAATTTGAAATAAATAAATCTAAATGAAAATGAGCTTTGGAAACTAATTAAGAGAATATTGAAAAATAAATAAATATTCAATAAAAGGTTCAGTATTTGTTAATTTGGTAAATTTTGTTATCGCAATTTGCCCGACAGGCCTTTGCTGGATCTGTTTATTCATTCTGGGCATTTTTACAAATCTATGAGTCAGCTGCTTTCAAAGAGTTCTGTGTTTTTACTGTAACACCTGTACTGATTTTACTCAAATTTACCTCTGGCATATGCCCTCCATACTGTAAAACAGGACTGAAACTAATAAAGTTTTAAAATAATAATAACTAAACAGAAACAAGCAAACTCACTTTTAAAACTAAAATCAATACAATGAAATTCAAATCAATACAATTTTATTTATAAAGCACCAAATCGCAACAGCAGCCACCTAAAGGCGCTTTATGTTGTAACGTAAAGATCATACAATATTATTTATATGAAAATGATATAAAATAAAATGAAAAATATGTATTTAAAAAATACAAACTATAAGGTATGGAACTTGCAGTGGGCACACTGTAAAATAACAGTTAGATGCTGGCAAATCCAGTTGCAGCACTTTACTGTATTTTAACTGTATTTTCTTACAGCGTATCAGGAATTATCAAGCCTTGTTTTAAATCCAGCTCTGTGATCTGTGTCAGTAAGCATTGAACTGACATACTTAACCGAGAAAGCCAGCAATGAGTGCCTTACTACAAACTGTCCCTGCCAATCATACGTCACGCAAACGGGCCCTCATTCTATGCATTCCTGTAGGGTGGGACGGGTGGGTGGGTGCAGACTGGTTTGAGCCCACTTTAGAGCCGCTTTCTCCACAGCGAAAACGCCCTCCCTTTGGCATTCAGTCACCGATGAGTCCGTTGAGCCACAATGGAGTCGGCTGATGGAACGCCATGGCAACGACCGACACCTGGCAAGAGTTCATCCCACCTCTTCTCTCTCTCTTTCCACCATCATCCCTCTTTTTCCCTCCCACTGCCCCCCCCCACCCCCACCCCCCACCCCCACTAGATGCTGGAACATATTTCCCTCAGACTGACTGAAAGCCCCTGTGAACAAATAATGGGTGCACGCCAGTCTAAATAAAGTGCGGTTTATGAGTTGTGGTCAGAAATGTCTCCCCCCCCCCCACCATCCCCACCCCCTCTCTCTTGCTCTCTTTTTAATGCTCTGCACAAAAAACAGTTGCCAACATTTTTTCCTTTTTTTTTTCAGGTCATATGGCTGGTTGGTGATTATACAAAGCCATTTTTTCCTTTCTCGCAGTGAAGCACAAAGTCAAATAAAAGAGAGTGGCTCCACACTAGTAGTCTGCAAACCCATTTTTGTAGAATGGAACAAGTCTCCCAAGCCAAAACAAACCAACATGTCCCTTTGCCATTTTTCAACTCCAGCTTTTCAATAATATGTTAGACCTTGGCGTTGAATAAATCCTCTGTAGTAAGCTTCAGCTGTAGGCTGTGTTATCAATTAATCAAATTAATCAAGACTGGTGGGAGTTGCACAAGATCCTTGCAACTGACTGAAAGGCTGCTTAAATGGTTAAGTAAACCACGGTTTGATAGAAACCCCAGAAATATCAATCACAGACAATGAACTTAGTGATGATGGAAGATCCTGCAGTGTTTTTTCAGACTTATTTGCACTGAGATCAGGTTCAAGAGTTGAATTAACATATAATTAAATGAGTAATTGAACATTTGGGGAATCACCAAGAGGGACCTGAGTAGACTGATAAATTCCATGGCTTTTACAGACCTGAACTCAAAACATCCTCAACTGTAGTCACGACTGGAATCCAAAGTGAAAAATAACCCTACTACAAGCTGACACTTATACCAATTAAACTGTAAGTAAAATGTAAGACGAATAGTGGAGTTGGGGGAACTACTGTATGTGCTAATTTAGGACGACTAACAAAAAAAGAAGAATCTTGCGTGAGTGAATCAAAGCATCTGAGAAGTATTGTGTGATTGTAGTTTGAATTTGACAGCACACATGGAAACATTTGCAGATTACGGTGTGGCTGTTTGCTAAGTTTGTAACAGTATCGTTAGCTTACCCAAGCTAGGCAGCCAAATATTTCTCTCTTAATGAGCTTGTTGCTATATAGATGATGGAGGGGATGCCGCCAATATGAACATAAAGTTCAACAGGATAAACTCTGTCTGAACATTACAGGTCTTCATTTTACTTTCCACAGGACATAAAACTGTAACTGTTTTAGTGGCAGTAATCTTGTAATGTAGCATCCATCTACAGCTTCTATGAAGCCAGTCAAGAGACACAGTCCCTTCAGCGTGCCTCGGGTTTGCTATGGGACGTCTTCCCAGTGGGACATGCTCGAAACACCTCACCTACGAGGCATTCAGGAGGCATCCTAGTCCCAGCCAACCTTCAGAGAAAGCTAATCATCATTTGTATCTCTTGTCTTGTTCTTTTGGTGACTACTCTCAGCTTGTGACCACAGGTGAGTAACAAGTTCCTTTTAAAAGTCGTGTTAAGTTTAAAAGCAGTGTTTAAAAGTAAAAAAGAAGCAGAAGCATTGCAAGTTTATGTTAACTGACTATTTTCACTTAGTCTCCTGGTGATTTTGTACATTCATAAATACACAAGCTATCAAGGCTTGGTCTAGCAGCCTGTGATTAGTGGCTTGGTCAGTGCCATGGTTTGGTAAAGAGCTTAGTCTTTGTTTTTTTGGGCCTGCCAGCTGTACTATACCTCATTTAGTCCCCCTAAAACCAATTTGATGACGCCAAGTCATGCCAGCAGAAAAATCAAGATGGCTGTTGCTGTAAAATGTTAAAAAAAAACCAAAAAACTTTGAGGTTTTAGCACAGAGAACTGTACAATGGACTATATTTTCTACCAGAAATTATGTCTTCCATTTCAACAACTCCTTGTTAGATTAAGTTTCCAGCACACAGAGCTTTCCTCGCATCTTTCTAATGTTTCCGCAGTGAAGCATGTGGCCATCACGAAATTATTTATGCTAAATTGCCAAAACTATAGGAGGTATGGAGTAAAAGTGGAAAAGAGAAAACTGCGGAGAGACGCTGATGGTGGCTCGTAAAACTGAGAGACAGAGTAATAATTTTAAGTAGTGTAATAGAGCTATGTTTAATTCCAGTAGGTGATCATGCTGTTCTCACTGTAGTCACATTTATGCATGCACGCAAGGTGGAAAATACCTATTTCTACGTCAATTACAATAGTACATGCACTAACAATCACTGCATGAGACATACAGCTCTCAGCAGCTTGAAGGAAAACTTTGCAGAACAAATCGTGCATTGGCACATTTTTTAAAAGGTGTGGCAAACTTGATTGTAATGTCACAAAAGAAACATACATAGGTAGCACATAAGTGGTATTAGAAATATAACTAGCAGCATATAAATTCTATTTATGGAGGCTTGAGTGTGCTTTGGACAATGTCTACATTAGGTTTTACTCTGAGGCACAAAAAACCCACTCAGGGGTGTCGGAGTGATGTAGACTCTTCGATACATGTTCTACCCGAGGTATTGCATGTTAGCTAGCACGTTCAGTATATAAATCAAGGAATGAGGAGAGCTGCGTGTGTTAATGAGCATTAAAAAGCTCTTAAAGTGTAATCATCTTCATGGACCCTCCACATGGCCTCTTTTTTGCCCTATCACTCCTAACCACAACCTCCTCCGGGCCAGCAATCACGAAACCAGAACTCTTGACTCACCAGGCTCACATTACAAAGTTATTGGAGCTTTCAGAGAGAAGCTGTGTGGAAGTGGGGGAAACAGAAGCAGCTATGATATTATTGCATTTAGTACAACAACTTCAAGACAGACTACCCTCAGACACTGTAGAAGAACACAAGAGTTAGCTGTCCCTGAACCTGCCTTTGCGGGAACAATGACAAAGTAGAGTGTCTTTTGTGTAAACTGGACAATCACACATTTGTTCATTCACTGGGGAAATCTGCGCATTTCACAGGAGAATACAACCCTCCCTTCACGCTCCTGAGATAGATGAGAATGACAGGTGTGAAGTGGGCAAAATACTTCATACACAGCCTAAAACAATAGCCTTTGTGCTCATGACGGAAGAAAAAAAGGTGACAATGAGTTTGTGCATGCGAGCTACTTCAATGTGACTTTGAAGGATTTGGAGAAAAAAGTGACATATGTTTGTTTTGGTTACCTGAAATTCCACTTAAGGAGGAATTGTGTTTTATATCAAGTAAAAGGTCACTGAATTGCGAGTGAAAAAGAGGAATGTTGTTTTTTGTTAAATAGGAAATATTTGGTTTTGTGTTGTAGAGATTTGAAGCATTTTATAACTGAAGGGCAGGATTGTGGGACAGGATGACTCAAGGATATCTGCTGAGTTACTGTGGGACAGCTGGCTTGATTCCCAGTTTCTGAGTCAATGGAGAAAACCAACATTGCCATTAAGTTAAGAAACTATAGAGAGATATTTAAAGAAGCCGTTCCATTTATAAAAGTCCTTTCTATGAGTTAATGAGATGTGATAAGAGAGGATTAGCAGAGAGGACATAGTTGGGGTTAGAGAAAAGGTGTAATTCAAAGTGGGAAGCACAAATCCCACTAGCTTTAGTTAGCACAATAGCTTTTTATTCTGCACGCAGCGGAGCTGTTTTGTGTCACAAATGGCAAACATTCCAAATGTTGTCACTGGAAAATGTTCCACATAAATAAACTAAAACTTAATTTCAGCTATTAGCCTCTCCTGACATTCAAGAGCTCAGTTTGTCTCTGTGTGTTTTAATCTTGCTTTTGTTTGAGACTGATCAATGCTAGTCTAAATGATAGTTGTACAGCTGGAATAAGGGGGTTTACCTGATAGTGTAAAAACTTGAGTTCATATGTACACAATTTTTGTAATTTTTCCGTCTGTACACCACCACAGTAGTTTTAAATCAAACAGTCCAGATGTAACTGAAGTGCAGACTTTCAGCTTTAATTCAGGTGGTTTAAGAAAAATAACTGTTTATAAATTACAGCTATTTCTATATACATCCCCAATATTTAGAGCCTCAAAAATAATTAGACAGTTGACTGGAGAGTTGAAGTTAATTCTAAGCACTGAACTTGCATTTGGTAGATGTTCACTGGAAGTCTAAATATGAGGTCCAATGGGCTGAGCAACACCAAAAGGACTGAAAGTCCATAGAAGACGACTACAGAATTATTTCCATGGTTAAGAAAACAACTTCACAACCAGTAGTAAAGTAATGAACACTCTTGAAGGGGTAGGTGTATTATTTATTATGAAGGCAATAGGCAGAGTGTTACAGGCATAGCCCTAAAGAATGTAGCCTCATGGGCAGTGTAGCCCAGTTGCGAGTAAGTTATTAACTCTTGACTATTAAGACTCGACTGTACACTGTGTTCGTGTTTTCCTCCGAAACAATAAGTTCGGTTGGAGCAGCCTTTCAACGCCTCTCTCTGTCTCTCGCTAGAAAAGTTGACCCAGACAACAAAGTAAAGCTAGTTTTCGGCTACGAGCACTGAACCCGACGTATTAGCCAGAGGTCCCTTTACTACAGTTCGGAGCCGCGGACCTGTTTTACATACGCGTGAAACAGTTTTCTATACGCGATTGCTGCAAAAAGTGCAGCCTTACCTAATGTCCACCCTACTGTTATTCATTTTATATTAAGATTTAAAAATCTATTTGATATTTGTATGGCCAGTAGCCTTCAGTAATAGTAACAAATCACACAGCAATAGTACATTCATGTAGTTGTAAAAAGCTTGATAATATATTAAGTAATCCAAAGTATTCAGAATACGTTACTCTCATTGAGTAACGTGACAAAATACTTTACAAAATACATTTTGGGGCATGTATTCTGTAATCTGTAGTGGAATACATTTTAAAAGTAACCTTCCCAACACTGTCTACAATCAACAGATGGGGTTTAGAACAAGGTGCAAACCGCTGGTTACTCTCAAGAACAGGAAAGTACAGATTAGACTTTGCCATAAAATGACTAACTGTACCAGAATGAAGTGAATATAAATGTTGGAGGAGACCTCAGAACAGATCGTGATTGAAGCACATCACATCATCTGTCAAACATGGTGAAGACGATGTTATGACATGGGCACGTATGGCTGCCAGTAGAACTGGGTCACTTGTGTTTATTGATGATGGGACTGCTGATAGAAGCGGGATTAACTGTGAACAGGACAAGGCTATAATCTCTACTCAACTTCAACCTAATGCTGCAAAACTGATCTGACAGTGCTTCATGATGCATGTGGATAATGATCACAGCATACTGCAAAAGCAGCCCAAGACTTTCCCAAGGCAAAAAAAATGGGATATTCTTTGAGTCAGTCACCTGATCTCAACCCAACAGAGCGGCCTTTTCAGTTACTACGTAGGTGTCTGTAGATGCATGTTGCATGATAACTCAGCCCATCAGCTTCTCATGCAAATATAATCACTTTTTGCTCACCAAAAAACAAAATAATGGAATACTATAAACTTCAAAACATCAGCTTTTATATTCAATCTTGCCTGTGGATTATCAGTGGGAATGATCCCACCCCACTGTGGGAGGGCTTTTCAGCTAGGTAGAGATGCCTCAGCATAGCGACATAGCACAGACATAGAGACACAACATAATAATAAGATATTTTATGAAAGGGTAGGATGAGTACCACATATTGTTCAGCTGAATAGTTAATTGACTAGTTTACATAAAGTATTTTTTTTTCTAAATACCACAAACATCCAAATATGAAGTGCCACCCTATTTAGAAATTCTCTTCTATAGTGGTAGGTAATAACAATGAGTAATGATTTTTTCTTTTTTATTTAATGCAACCTTGATTATAAACAGGAAATCTATCCATACCATGGCCAGCCACACACTCTACCCCTCAGATGAAATAAATGAGTGTAGGGGAATATATAATTTCACTGCATGTCCAGAATACATGAACACAAGTGACTGTAACACTAACTCATTCCAGCTCTGGGATTTATTAGCTTTCAGTGCAAAATTAAACAAATCTGCTTCGACATAACCACCTTAAAATGGCCGTCGTAAATGATCTCACATTAGCAGTCGCTTCTGGTGCATAAAAATGTTGTAGTTCAGTTATAAGAAGACCGGTGTATAGCAAGAACGGGACAAACATTGCTCTGTGCACTTGATTACAACAAATAAATACTACTGCGAGAGGGATACATCTTCCATGAGAGAGTACGCTTAATAGAGTGCAGCACCGGGATGTATTTATGAAGTGGAGCAAAGAAATCCAAAATGCCAATCTTTTCACGAGCAGCAGGGATGGGATGGTCGGTTACAGAAAATTTTCTGACTGACTCATTCAAACTGTGTTTTACAGCGCCGACACGCACCCGTGACACGCAGCTAAAACGCTGCCTAATAAATATCGCCTCCGTTTTTATGCCTGCTTTGAGGTAGCCCCAATTAACCAGGCTCTACACGCACTCCCCAGTGACATATGTCCCAGCTGGAGCCAAAAATAACACTACCATGGCGGAGGATGGAGGATGAAGGAGGAGAAGGTTGTGTGTCTAAGTCGCACGCTTAAGTATCAAAGCCTTGCATACCGTGCTGTGCGTTTACAGGGGAAAACGTTCTGAGGGCTGCAGTCGTTCAGATTTTCAGTTCAAGTGTGGCTGCACATTTGCATTAAGAGTGTAGCTGGGCCTGCGGTGGAATCTCCCAGAGGAGCGCTTCAGAGGCCGAGGCCCGGGGCAATGAGAAGAGCCTGCTTCTATGTGAGTGAGGTCAGGGCAGAGCCACCTGTGAGGAGGTGGAGGATGAAAGGTGGGAGCAAGAGATAGTGTGTGCATGTGTGTGTGTGTGTGTGTGGGAGGAATGCATATGATGATGAATGAAATAAAGAAAGAGGAGACCAGGAAAAGCTAAGTCACCTGGGGTAAAAGTGTTAGTGTCACTGGAGTTTGCAGAGGTGGAGGTGAAGAGAGGTAAACTGTGGAGGATTGATCAGAGTCTAAAAACACAAACAGCTGTGCAGCAAAGTGAGGAAACAAGCCATATGCTACAGCACAGGCTTCTGCAGCGTGGAGCCCACGCATAAAGACGGATACGTGTTTCTGCACACCTGGAAGACCTTTTACCTGAAGAATCCAGCCAACACATAAACCTAAAGCACTTTGACCTTGTGCTTATACATTTTCTATTTATCCAACAAAAAATACAAAAAGCAGAAAAACTAATTAAAATGTTGTTGCTGCAAGTGTGTTAGCAGACCTTAATTACACATCCTCCAGACACCGACTCATGTTTTTGCTGAAGTTAGATCCAATACTTACTCTCCTCTTAGCTCTGCTTTTGGTCTTGCTCGATGACTAAGAGAAGTATCTGGCTCTTCAATGGCTAAGCTCTGCTACACTATAGGAACAAAAGTACTGAGTCACAGCACTTAATGTTTGAATTCAGCTGTTTTCAGTCCCATTGCCACAGGTGTGCAAAATCAAGCACCTAGCCATGCAGTCTGCCTTTACAAACATTTGTTAAAGAAAGGGTTGTTTCCAAAGAGCTCAATGAATGTGAGTGTGGTGCTGTAATATAATGCTATGTTTGCAACAACTCAATTCGTGAAATTGTCCACAATCAAGTGTAAGTGGTATTATCCCAATGTGGAAACATTTAGGAGCCACAACAACTGAGTCACTAGGAGTAGGGTAAAAAAAAAGCAATACATTATAGTATCGTGATTTTTTTGTGTGGTGATATATCAATACAGGGACACCAAATATTGATATTTTATTAAGTTAAAATGCTCTGGGAATACTACAAACAAGAGGGCTCAATTAATCCATCACAATCCTTAAGTAACGTTAGCAAACTTGCAGCAAATCAGCTTAAATCGAAAACCATCCAACACACTCGTTTTGCCAAAGCTAGCTTCTAATTCAGAATAAGCTGAAGTCTCAGTCACATGAGTTAAAATAGGATAGGACCTTCCTTGCATCTATAAAAACAAATTGAAAAAATAATAAATCTGTAAGCACAACTCAAGGGGACCCATCTAAATTGGCTACGAGCTGGTTGCATTCTGGTTATATTCCTATAGAACATACTTGTTAAAAATTGCAATAATTTCACATCGTGGAGTGTCTGGTGAGTCCCACCTCAATCAACCACCCAGTAGTAGACCAGCGTAACATTACAGAGCAGGGTCACTAACTGTTACGGTGACTAGTCAATTCAATCAAATTTTATTTATAGCACTAAGCACATGAACGTGCATAAAACCTGCTAACTTTCTGTTGATTCAATAACTCCAAACCTCCTCTGGCATTAACATCAGCACAAAAGCTGTGCACCGGGTGCTTCGTGGCATTGATTTCATGTAAGTTGCTCAATACTTTTGTTCATAATAGTCTATATAGACTACCAGCTAGTCTCTATCTATTTACAAAGCTGAAAACAGTGGGTTGTTCTGTAGCGCTGAACGTACCTCAGAATAAATTACCGGTACACAGAACTCACCAGTGTGTACAGTAGCTGTGTAAGAGTGTCTGCTGCTAACTTTCCTTCAGCTTTATGAACTGTGATACTTTTATGTAACTACTGTTTGCAATAAATCTGGTAGCAGTGACATAAATGCTCACTGGTAAATGCTTGAACGTAGACGTGAAATGTACCACAACTCATTGTAACTATGTTTGATTAGTACGGCGCTGTGCTGCGAAATCCAAACCCATGAATCTAAGAGCCAAGAGCGGAAGAGCTAATCCTTTTAATGCAACACTTGTAATTTGTTTCTCGAATCTTGATGCAATTGTGGTTTTAAGGCATTTCCAATTGTGAAAAGCAAACCTTAGCACCTACACACGCTGCTTAATTTATTTGCCAGATTCAAAACTTCAGATCCCAAACATGAGCTGCTTTTTTGAAGCCAACAGCTAATTGATATTTTTCCACAAACAGCATCCAGTAAAGTTCTCTAATGGCCTGAAATCTTAATCACAGCCTCGACTAGACATGACATCATGGCAACAGGTAGCCCATTTTGTTCCACGGGTCTTTAATCATCAAGATTACCATCATAACGGGTAAGTGGACCACCGGTTCAAAAAAGAAGGCTTCTCTGTGTGGAGAACTCAGATAAGGTATGTCTGTGCTGCAAATAGCCTGGAAACAGAAAGGAGAACACTGTGTTCCTTTATTTTGATGATCTCAGCTAAAGTGCTTTCTTTGGTTTTTAAATGGAAGTTACAATAATCAACAAAGATTTGATACACAAGTGAAGATGCTTTATAACTATGGCGCAAGAGAATGGATTGAACAACTGCAAATGGCTTTCAGACTTTAGATTCCCCAGATAATCAACAGTTATAGATTCAAACCATCACCAATAAGCAGACCCCTGCCAAAACACAATCAGCTCCCTGTCAACACATTCACTGCACTCCTTCCTCTCTCCTCTTCTCCTTAGCCCTGCATGTTGGATGCCTCGGTGTCAGCCACACCAGTTATTCCCTTAATCCTAAACAGATTGGCTTCCGCCACAGAAGAAAACCCTCAGTCTGGCCGTCTCCTTGGCGCTTGCGCCGCAGAAACCCCATTAATCGGCAGCACATGGCGATAGGTTATGGAATGGATTACGGGCCCTGCAACGTATGTGGTCCACGAGCTGCTCTGATGGTTACATGGTGGCGTTCAGAGACACACTCTCTAACAAGGAGACAGAATTGATCGGCACTGTTCTCACTTTTACAGCCTTCCAGACCAAAGGGGGAGGGGGACAGTTGTCAGTCATTCCTAATAGTTGCTACCCTCAACAGCGGAGTCAATGGCTTTCTCCCTGATGTGAACAGTGCATAGAAACTCATGCGGCGTGCTGAACGTGTAATTATCAAACTTGGAGCTGCTTATTAAGATGAGAAAGAGGACAAGGCGATTGTGTTTCTTTTATTTTTTGTTTCTCAGCACAATGGAGTAAGTGGAGGTCTGTGAAACCATGGTGAGGAAGAAGGATCTGAGAGGAGGAGGACAAGAGAGGGAGGAGGCAGGGAGCGAGAGAGAGAGACATGGGGAGAAAGAGATAAAGGAGGAAGAGACAATCAAGCACACACATACATGAACACACACACACACACAGAGTCAGAGAACATAATAGTGAGGTAACCACAGTGTTCTTTTTTTTTCCTGCCGCTGTATCAGTAGGTGGTATGTGCGAACAAGTGCGGGTGTGTATGTGGGCCTATAGTGTGTACCTCTTAAGGGGTGGATGAGGTGTCACGAACACAGCTGCAAGGCCTGCTCTGGTTCTATCGTTTGCACTGCACTTGTCTTCCAAGAGTGAAAAGTGACCAAAATTATCCGAACATTCAGGGTGAACGGTATGTGTGTGTGTGCAGGGTAGGAGGTGTCCTGATTCAGGAGGAAAGGGTGAAAATTACACCTTTGCACACATGTCCTGAGAGTGGATCATACGCTGGGTAGGTGAAAAGAAACCTGAAAATAAAGTGTAAACTATGCATGTGTTTGGTTTGCCCACACAACATCTCGGACTCAGACCTAATGACTCATCTTCGCAGAGCCTTTATCAACCACCGGGCATGAAAAATGTGGGACAGCTGAAAGCTGCAGTTCCTCTAGTGGCCACTTGAGGCTAGCTCCAAAAGTGAGTCAATCCCCACAGACTTCCACATTAAAATGCCAAGCGTCAGAGCTCAACTTAAACTGTTTAATTCTCGGTACAAAAAGCGATCCAATTCTTGACAGCGACACACACTTCGGTGTGGGGTGTGATTTTTCTTTTATGCTGAAAGCTTGGAGCAAAACTGCTTTGACCGACTGAGGCGAACATGCGTAGCCGAAAGCAGTCTGCTACACCTCACCTCTGCTAACTAAAGTCACTGAGCTAAACCTCTTCAACATGTTTGTGCTATTCGTAGCTTTTGGAACATTTTAATTGAATTATCTGAAAAAATTATTTGGCTTGTGCTAGCTGATGATCCAACTCATCGCCCTGCTCGGTTAGCGTGTTTTTATTGGGTGTCGGACTCTTGTCTCCAATTCTGTTTTGGATTTTCATGGGCAGAATCTAGAGGCGTAGCCGGGGTGAGGAGGAGGGTATCCGCTGATTTGGGAACCTCGGAGTAGCATCCCTGCTGTTTGCGGATGATGTGGTTCTCTTGGCTTCATTAGAGCGTGACCTTCAGCACGCAACTGAGTGTGCAAAGGGTGGGATGAGAGTCAGTACTTCCAAGTCTGAGGCCATGGTTCTCTGCCAGAAAACAGTGCAATGCTCCTTCTGGGTTGGGGGAGAGAGGTTTTTTCAGGCAAGGGATCAAGTATCTTGGGCTCTTAATCACGAGGTGGACGTGATAGAAAAGTGGAGCAAGAGTTTTATCGGTGAATTGTGTGACATTAGCGCTAATGTGAGAGTTGTACAAGATTGTTATGATGAAGAGAGCTTTCAATTTACCAGTCCATGTAAATCTAACCCTCATCTATGGTGATGAAATCTGGGTAATGACTGAAAGCGTGGCTGAAACGAGTTTCCTGTAAAGGGTGCCTGGGCTCAGCTGTAGAGACAGAGCGAGGAGCTCGGAGATGGGGAGGGATCTCAGAATAGAGCTTCTGCTCCTGCGTGTCAAAAGGAAACAATTGAGGTTAGGTTAGGTTGCCTCCTGGGCATCTCCCTTTGGAGGTTTTCCAGACACGCTGGAATGGGATGAGACCCTGAGGTTAAACCAAACGTTGTTGGAGGAATTATATATCTCATGTGGCCTGGAAACACCTCGGGATCCCACAGGAGAACTGAAGTGTGGCTGGACGGGAGGATGTCTGGGATAGCCTGCTTAACTCAGAAAGGATGGATTGATTGTGTCAATACGTCAGAAAATGGTGGGCAACAACATGCTGGCTATGTTTCTTTCATATACAGTCAATGAGCTCCACATTCCACATGCAGATTAAAAAATATCAGTCAGATTAAGGGGACGATTTGCAGCTCTATTTCCTACAAAAGCTGTCTGTACTGTTTTAGGTGGTGGATAAAGTATCTTGTGTCTGCAGCTTGAGAAGTTATTCCACTTGTAGCAGCGAAAGCTAAGTGTGTAAAATGCCTGATTCATTCATCGCATACAAATGGTGAAGAAATATATCTCACTAACTGAGACTTGACAGTGTTTTCAGGCGTCTCACTGTATGAGCAAGCGCACGTGACTGGGCATTAGGTCTGACTGTGTGTGTAGGCCTGTGTCTGTGCATGGAAGGCTGAAAACAATGAGTTTGGTTCATGGACGCCACTAGAAGAAGCCCAAGGCCAGAATGATATCGGCCAAACAACAGCTCACACAGACGACTCCCTGGACCGATGCCCGTTATCTTCCTCCAGCCGGCCAGCTAGAGCTACTCTATGTTCTCTAGCCTTTTATGAGAACTAATAAACAGACTTGCCAGCAAAACTTGAGGATGCCTTACTGGCCGTTTCGAAATGGACTGCCTACTCTCTAAGTTAATAGTTCGAATTAGATATGTCCTTACACCTTCTGGTAGCAGCTGACAATATACAACATGTTGGATTTGATTGACGGAAAAGATGTTGTCTTTCACGGCGCATAAAATAAAAGATGTCAACATTTCAAGCTTCCAGAATAAAAGATTGGTGGCATCACTCACCTCCATGCCATTTAGTGTGAAGCCAAATAAGACATAATTCAATATTCTGCTATTTAATATCGCTCCAAATCAGTCTGATTTTATTTCACTGCTGCTAAGAGCTAACCCGAATAACACTGCACATCGTACACAGCAGCAGCTTGTAGAGTTACTGCTGATATGGACAGGTATGTTTTTATATGCTTATTATTCTAGACTGAAAATGTTCACATAATGGAAGAGAAGAGGTGTTTCACTGAACAGGTCAACTCAAAGTTACATCATTCTAAACTCTTTATCATCTCTTCACAGAGTAAAAAGCATTTAAAACGTGCACTTTAACAGCATGAGGGGATTTTTTTTTGGGAGGGGGGGACTACTATAAAACACCTGCGTGCACATGGCTGTGTTTGAGTTTTAATTGATTTGATAGTTTCATAAAAGAAACTGTAATAATAAAATAACACTGAATTTCATTTCAGGAGCATTTAGATATATGGTAGTTGGTTTTTTTTTCCTTTAGAAAAATTTAGAGAAAGTCACTGATGTCATTACAAACAGTGTGCTGACTTTGGATTAAATCATCAAAAGGCGGGTCCCATCAACTTTCTGAGTAATGAACTACAATCTTACTTTCTAATGACTTCAAAACAGTTTGAAGTTTTTCAGAAAATCTCCTTCTCTTCTGCAGTGACGGTGGCCTGTGTTTGCCCTTTGCATGCGTTGAGATCTGAGAACACAATCCCAGACTGCCTTGCTTTTGATCAAAGGTGCCGTGTGTTTTTTCATTGAGCTGAAAGTATGATAAAGGGGCTGCTGTTACAATTAGCGGGAAGTTGTGCTTTTTTTCCACCCTCCCCAAGCCTCGTCTCATAAGCACGTCGGTCAGACGACTGCGGACATGACTGCTGGCTCTGACCTCTGCTCGACGGTAATGATCGCACCTTCACCCCAGGCTTTTTCTTCCTTCAAGAGATGATGACCCTGCATGTATGTTCTTGAGATATGACTAAGCCAGATGCCTGGGTGAGGGTGATATGATACACAACGCGCCATTTGTACTCCACCGATACGCTCATTATACTGCTCGATGAACGAGACGTCTTCAAACATACACTCTTCATATTTACTGTGTTTTCCTGTCTTAACTTTACCACAGAAGAACTGCAGGATTTAGTTTGAAATGCTCATATACCATATACATGCATGGGAACGTGTCCTTTTCCCCCTGCAGCCCCCCTCCCTCGCCCGCGTATTCCCCCATCCACTTCCTGCTATCTCCGGGGCCAATCTAAAGCTGCGCTATTACGAGTCCTGTACTCAGCGTGTTGGCGGCCGATTTAGAACATCAACACCATCAATCAACTCGCCGATGGGGCCAACCAGCTGGCTGAACCGTCCTGTCCCAATGCCGGACAATTTGTCATCCGAGGCCAACTTGCGTTCAAACTAAAACCAAACCTTTCTCCACCCCTCGATAAAAACCTCTTTTGATTACTTTTAGACTCGCCCTTTCAACTGCCTTGTTAAGCTTTGATGTCTCAACTCACAACTGCATCTTTACCAAAAGCTTTGCAATTGTTTTCTTTCAGTCTCTCTGCATGAGGATAATTGAACTTATAGGCTGCTGAGTAAGGGTGCAGCAGTCTGTTCAAGTCACTATTTTGCTGGAAATGTGCATTGGCCATTTCTAATACTTTCCCTCAGCTCACTGAGGTGCCCCGTTATAGCCAACAAATAAACATGCAGTGGAGAAATCATGCGTCACAGTTCAATAAAACACTAGCTATACACACATAAACTAAGCAAATATTTGTTTTTATGTATGCTTCCTGTATACTTCAGCGATAATGATAGAGTACAACAGACTTTATATGTCCATAAAAGTCATAGACACACTTGATTAAAAAAAGGGTTTCCCTAAACTAATAAAACAGAAATGGGGTTTGTGTTCCAATTTATGCCATCTACTGATATGCCAAAGAGGGAGACACTGCAGCTTTTTAAGATACTGTTAAATTTTTTTGGCATAATGGGAAATCAGATTTACTGCAGCTGAACATGTGACAAATGGCTTTCATAAATCCACTCTAACAATGATGTCATGGATTCCCCATCACCACACACACACATACACGTGCATGCTAGCACACTTGCAGACACACACCCTATTAACTGCTCAGCCTTCACAGTCTTGCCTCATGTCTTCTTTGCTCGCTCTCTCCAGGCCAGCTGAGAGGCCCCCGGGGGCACGGAGGGGGCCTTGGAGTTGTCCAAACACCCCAAATGAAGGTCTGGGGAAGTTCCTTGCTCTTTTGTCTCTACCCGTCTATGTCAGGGGAACAAGTGCAACACAGTGTGCAGACTTGGGACTGCGTCTAGCGGGGTCACGATGTGGCTGCTCGGCAGTCGCTCACAGTCACGCTACCACGGCTTACCCCTTACCGCCCCACTACCCTGGGCTGCCAGACACTCGTCCCCAGCTGCACAACTGGCTGCCCTTTACCAGTTCAATCAGCCAAGGTCACCAACAATCAACCAGTGATGATGCACATCTGTGTGTGTGGGCAGGAAGGTATGCAGCGAGGCTCCTCTGAATTCTGCCACCAGCACACACACACGAATGAGAAACTGCACCACGCACTGCACACACACACACACCAACAAGCAGAATGCAGAAAGCAAAAACCTGCAGAAAATCCAGATGATTCACTTTCGAGACTGTGCAAGGGATTAACAAGAGTCTGCAGCAAATCACAGTCGACATGTTCAAATTTTGCAGCGAAAATGATTTGTGCTAAACAGAACCATACAACAGAACTGGGCGGCATTTTACGCGGTCGCACGCAACTTTATTTGCCTGTAAATAATTTTCCAACATCCCGTTCAAGAACTGGAGCATTTGATTTTGGTTTTATGAGGGCATGTTTTACAAATCCTGCTCAGGCCAAGAGAAACTGTACCTGGCAGTCACAGCGAAAAAAGGGCTTTTCCTCACCTTCTCTCTGTATTAATGAGTCCAGAAAACAGCTCAGATTCAAAGCCAAAATAGATTACATTCAGGAGCGAGGGAGCCGCCAAGTATACAGCATGACAAAGTGCTAAAAGGATGCACAGCTTCAGTTCATCACGTTAAACGGGGCATAACGGTTACTGTTAAAAGTAAGTGCTGTTACTTTGATTAATTAACAATACGAGAGGGAAACTTTTTTTTTCTTTATGCAACATTATAAAAACATTTCTGCATTAAATCAAACACTTCCAGTTGCAGCTTGTGTGGTGTTTTTTTGGAAAACTGGAAGAAGAATGTGTTTAGGGGGCATGAGGGAGCGTTCGGGTGAAATTATAACAAGCATAAATTGGACCCTTGGCATCGGCCTTTCTTTGAAAAGTCTTAATGACAAATCACCACTTTCCCTTTCACCTCCTAGTGTTTCATCTGGGCTCTACCCAGGGTGCTCTGCTCCGATCCCGCAGCACCGAGCTGCTTAAGCATTGCTCATGGCCATTTTCTCCAGAAAGCATTTTTGGTTTTACGCCTGCCTGGACTTCAGTGCTAAACGCGCTTTTTACTGTTACTCTTACTGCAATTTGAAAAACTGCTGTGTTTTTGTATCATCGTGCACAGGTACTTTGGGATATATGACTATGCATCAAGCTAAATAGAATAAAATACATGCGAAGTGTATTGTGTTCTGCTTTCATTTCTTTTATCCTTTCTTCTCTGAAACCTGTGATTGAAAAAAAAAATGCTGTAAATCTTGATGTAAAAATTAACTGAAGAACAAATAAAGAAAAAGTCAAAACTTCACCTGGATTATAACGGCTACTCCAGCTTGCTTTCTCTTTCTTTTTGTATCAAAAACACAAAATAATAACACCTTTACAGTTAATTAAAGAAAATACTTGAATTTTAAGGCACTGCTCAACTGCAAGCCTCTGTGGATAATGTTGGGGCATTATAATGCAAATGAACAGGATATAGCGCTAATAAAGACAGCCTTTTAGGCTGAACAAACACAGAAACCTTCACCTCAGCACAAAAGAGAGGCTTGTGTCCCATTCACAACACGAGACCACAATCAGTCCTCTAGACCTGACTGATAGCTGAGGGATACCAAAGCTAAATCCAAACCCAGGTGACCACCAGCAATCCCTGTCTGCAGCCTCGTCTTGACGGTCTAACTACTTAATAAGTGGCTGTCCCGGGTTTCCTGGACATAGTCCAGACCCACAGAGGCCCCGCTGGAATGGACGCCCAAAAGCATAAGAAGGGCTTCATTTATCAATCAGACCAATCACAGACTTTTCCGGCGCTATGGACGGACACATGTTGGGGATTAGTCTTGTGGAAATCAGTACAACTAAACTGTGGAGACTCAGTCGCTCAGAGATTACAGCAAATCAACAGAGTTACATTAAACTTCAGCTGCAGCGGGATCGATGCACCGTCAATGTAAATTCTGTGTAGCCTTAGGCGTAGATACAAATAATAAATGCAAACCTGCTCAGGTAGATAAGAATCTGAATGCAGTGACAAATCCTCCAATTGAAATAAAAAGGGTTTCTGATTCACTCTATATATTTTTGCTTTAAGCCTCCGTGATCTTGTGTGTCTGGCTTAAATAATTCCATATGTAGTTTAGGATTATGTGCAGACAGACATGCATCCTTACATGATGCTGCAGCATGTCCACAGCATTGCATCTCTCAGTCTAAGCGCTGTGACATCACTGCATTATAAATGAGGTTCTGAAAGCTCGGAGTAGATAATTATTGTTAGCCAGCCAGCACACGCTGCGAGCTACGCAACTGATTTAGAAGCTGATGGAAAGAGGTAAGCCGTCACCGTCACCTCTGTCATGTTGTGTCATTCCTGCTCATTTCCATCTCTGCACACAGACGACAGATGAGGCTCTGACAGGTGTCAGAGAAGAGCAGAGCAGGTCTTGTCAGTCACTCGCCGAACCCCCCGCTGTGTGGGACACGCACACTTTGACATACCGCGACTGTAACTGGAGGGAGAGGGAGGTGTGTCTGTTTCTGTGTGTGATGGATAGAGAAATAGAAAATGACTGGGGAAAGTGGGAGAAAAGAGAGACATGAGTGATGATAGATATGGGTGCAACAAACAATATGTAATGATCCTCTTAAAATATCAAGCAGGCAAAAAAAGAAAAAATGTCCAGCATATAAAGAGAAGGGGGGATATATTTGGTCGGCACTTTGCCAGAGGACTACATTTTTATTTTTTTCTGTAGGCAAAGGGGTTAGAAATCCAGGTAGCCAGCATTTCTTCATGGACATGTGACATGTGTCATCTCTCACAAAGCCCTTTTGTGATGCTGATCTTGGGACACGTCACAGCACAATAGATGCACTTCAGGCCTAAATCAGCCAAGGCTCAATAAGCATGAAGGAGAGAGAACATTTATCATTTGACTTTCGTGTCAAACGTGGTCCAAATTAAAAGAACTGTGCCATTATTTATCTGCTAACAGAGCCATTCATGAAAAATTCTATCACATATATTGTACATTAATTATTAATAGTATTAATCATATATTCCCACCTAATTTACCTATAATTAATTTGCAGCAATCAATGACAAAAAATATTTCAGTCTACCATGCACCAAAGCTAAAGAAATTAACAGATTTTACACAGAGGACAGCTTAAGCTAATGACTTAGTGTCAGCGTGAGGATAGACTTTGCAGATAATGGGTACTTCCAATAAGAGTGCTTTTCACAGAGGGGGTTATCACCTATGGTAAGAGTGTCTGAGTGCTTTTCACATACAGTATAGGTCCACGGCGTTGGACCACGGACACAGAGGTAGTACACTATTAGCGCACATTACTGGAAATAAATTAGCATGTAATTTTATGATTTTATTAAATGATATTTTGGGGGTCCAAAAGTAAAGCTGCTGTAATTGAAAGTGTTTTTGAGTGGCGGGATTATCATGCATTTATGCAAAGGAATTTAAAATCTAAAATTGTTTGCAAAAAAAGAAGCGTCAGAGTGGAATTTGCACCACATCCGTGTTGGCAAAACTAGGACACAGAACGTGAAGTTATGGGAGTTGTTTTGGTGCTGTTTAGTCCTACAGACAGTCCAGATTCACCTATAGAGATGTCATTGTTCTTCAACTCGAGGGGCTTGGGCAAAATGGAGCTAGACCCCCCATATTTCATTTCTCCCTCGCTGATAGCATTTATCAGCAGTGTCCTGATAAAAACAAAATATGCAACTTAAGCCTGAGCAGGGCTTAGCCGCCGAGGTGGACAGGATTACCTGGAGGCTAGCCGGGACAGGCATCAGATTGTACTGTCATAAAGGGCCATTAGCCTCTTGGCAAACTGTACCTCAAGCCCAAGATGACAGAGCTTTTCAAGACAGACAGGGGGGAAAATATGAAACTTAAATTCGCAATGACAGACATCTCACTGAATGAGCCCGCCAGAAAATGGGTTTGTAAAACAAATCTCACATTAAAAAAAGGTCCTTTGTTTTTCACTTTTATCCATATTTGACACCTGTGAGCGTTTAATTGGTTTTATTACCAAGTTTATGCATGAAATAATGAATTTTCACTGCTCTCTACTTGATGTAAGTATTTATATGAACAGAGAGATGGGGTTTCCACACAACGCACAATGGAGTAGACTTACTTACTGGCTGGGATTAAATTTAATACAGGATCTTGACAGACATATCCTGGAAGCATATTGCTTTCTGTGGAGATTTCCTCAGAGCAACGCTTACAATTTTTTTTTTCTTTTTTTTTGAATTGATAGGTTTTGGGGGGATTTGCCTGATTAATTGGTTGGTTAAGTCTCTTTAATCCATGATGATCACTTCCTTGCATGTCTCACGGTATTTCTTTAAGATAATATTTGCACTAATGCTCCACATATCCGCAAACTCAAAGACAGCTTCAGTTTCTAAGATATGTACTCACTCAGTTTTGAGTGGCACTGCAGGAAGTCTCCACTTTAAGGTAAGGAAAAGTCACAATATGAAGTATAATTGCAAGGAAGGGGTGCTCTAGACAAAGTATCCACAGGTAAAGCAAGTACCACCAGCTGGTTATCTCCACAGCCGTCAGCCAGCATGTCAAAGAAAGTTCTGTCACTTTCTTTGACATGCTGGAAAAATAGATCATGCGTGTTATCTTCAGGAGGTGATCTGGATTATTTGGTAACATGCATATTGCTCTTTTCTTGTAAATCTCCATCTGTTTCCATCCACACACCTTTCACTGTGCAGTGCCTAAAGGTCATATCATAAGCCAAGCCTGTAATAAAGAATCAGGGAGCACCTCTGTCTGCTCTGTCTCTTTCAGTGTGCTTATAGCGGCTGCCGACCTGTCCTTTCCCAGAGGGCTTTGTGAAAGGACAGAAATGTGATGCTGCTACTCAGACACAAGTCGTGGTGGAGTCTGTCTGGAGAGGCCACGCTGTGTCTCCCTTCTATGACCCCCCACAACCCCACCTCCTCCCATTTTTCCTGAGCACAGAGACTTTAGGCGCCAGGCTCGCTGTAACTGCAGTCTCAGGTATGCTGGGCGGATGCTGTGGCCACTTCCCAGGACTTCACCTGCACCTGAGATTGAGTGACACGGGAGCCAGAATCCACTATACCTCAGGGAGAGCAGCTCAGAGTGCTCTATAACTGAAAGGTGAATGAACCTGTGTCTTCATTCGCTGATTGTAGCTGAAGTAAATTTGATCCATCAATCTTCTAGGTATTTAAAATAAGCATAGGGACACAAACGTTTGGTAGAAATATTACTCAGATTCTATCGTGGAACAGGTTTCTTGCAGCTGTTTTTATAATTTGGGAATTTATTACTTCTAGCACAAATGTCAAGATCTGTTAGTTCAAATATGATGACTGGCAGCTTTTCTTTTTTTCTGACATGCTTGTAAATTGGGCTTTGGGCTCAGGAATTTCCAAACAGGAAATTTTCTGTGCAGCAAATTTTAACAAGAACCGGTTTCAGCAACCAAGGATCGGTCTGCCAAAGTCAAAGGCTTTGACTGAGCAGCGCCAGACCCATACCCTGGCCCAGACCTCGTTAGTCCTCAGGCCTGAGCTGGACCCAATCCCATGAGCTAAAGCCAGGCCACCAGACACTGCCTGACAAACACTCCCGTGGACAAGGTTCAACCCCAGTCTGGGCAAGGCCGCATGCTCCATACATTTCCAGTCCACAGAGATCTTCTGACTCACTCTTGGTCTGGCACTTAACTGAGGAATTACCTTACTTACATTAGAAGACTCTGCCAGGGACAAGTTCCTCCTGATAATATAGCTCCTGGGATCTCTAGGGCATACAGATCCCTGGCATGGGTTTGCTTCAGACATGTGACAAAGATGTCTCAGAGGTAAGCCATTTTGAAGATGTTCAACAGGGAGGAGGCCTCGAGATAGAACTAGGACACACTGGAGAGTTTTGGTTGGCTTGGGTAAGCCTCGGTGTCCCCCTGGAAGACTTGGCTGGGGAGACGGAGATCTGGGTGTCTCTTTTCCCTCACAACCAACACTCAGATAAGCAGCAGAAAACGGATAGATGGATGGATATTTTAACAACTTTTAACTGATTGGTAATAAAAAAAAACAAGTTCCAGCCCTACCAGGATAAATAAGAAAGTCCTTCTGTTCATTATTTCACGTGACAGTAGTGGTTAAATGTTACTGACCTTGTTCTCGTCGTGTGTGCGGGCTTGATGTTTTCTTTTTCAGCACCTACAACTTGTTTTTTATGAATGCATTTTTACTACTAACTGGTGGGAAACTATTTAAACAAACAGCATTAGCTTCCTACACTTGCCAGTGTCTTATTCCTCTTTCCTCTGAGTGTTGTGGCATTGTCATGTGTAAAGGCTTAGGATGATTACAAAATAATTTGAAAATAGAATAAGTGCGCAGAGCTTAAGTTGAGGTTTGTTCCATCTGTCAACATATGACAGCTGGAGAGCAATTTTCATTGTGGTACAAGTGGTTTTGTGGTAAATGTGCGCTCTCATTTATCTAAAATACATCCTAAGCTGTGGCTGCTGCATCATTATTTGAGCGGGCCGCATGGGTTACAATGTGCATTTGTTCCCAAATGAAAAATCTTTGACAAAATTTGAGTGACTTGAGTGCATATGTTTTGAGGAAAGAGGGCTTTTGTGGTGGCCTGGAAGCGAAATGTGTTTCTGGGAGAGAGGGAAGCATGCAGGGAGGAATTCAAGAAAACAAGATTTCTAAAATATTTGATTTTTGGGACTGATGGTATCGGTGATATTTGGGGGGATGGAAAATACAGATATAAAGCAAATGTTAAGAGTTATACTGAAAAAAATGTGAAGCCATTTCAGAGTTACCTCGAGCATTCTGCTTTCTGCATTCTGCTTTAAAATGTTTTTATATTGTGAAATATGCTGAAACATAAACAGCATACCAAAACTTCTTTTTTTTCTTCCAGCTGTTCCTTTTAGGGTTGCCACAGCGAATCACCCAGCTCCATCTCTATCCCTGACATCCTCCTCTGTCTCACAAACCCTCTGTATCTCTTCCTTCACCACGTCCATGGATCATCTCTGGGGTTTTCCTCCTGTCTGGCAGCTATATTCAACACCGTTTGTCCAGTATATCCACTATCCCTCCTCTGCACATGTCTCTTTTTGATGTATTCATTTCTAATCCTGTCCATGCTGCTCAGTCCCAAGGCAAATCTCATCCTTGGTGTTTTTGAAAACATTTTATGTTGGATACCCATCTTCACACAGCTCATTCCATTCATTAGGGTTTGGATTGAGTGCTAGGAGTACACTGGCTTATAATAAATTAATTAATAATAAATGAATTTTAAAGAGTAAAGAAAGCAGTAATACAAGAGTCATAATAAAACACACCTTCTACAAGCCAGGTGACACGTGCAGAGAACATGCTCCTCACACCTTTAAGTAAAATGTACCGTCTGAAAAAAATAACAGGCCATTAATAATAATAAAAAACATAATAACAATACTCAGAAGTAGAGCCAGTACCCTGATAGGAGGAGTGAAACGAATGGATGGATGAGCATCCTAAATACATAAGCAATATTCCCCAACACATGAAACACTTTGCAGGGAATAAAGTGTCACTGTGACTGAAATGGATAACAATGTGAAATAAATATTCTTTACACCAAAACTTATTTTGGACATTTTTTTCTGCACAGCAAACATGTTAACAGAGCTGATGAAGCTGTACCTGTAATACTGGATAGGTACTGGTAATGTTAAAAATCAAATTTGAAAAACATATTTACTCTAAGTGTGATAAGAAGACAAAACAAAAAGCGTTCAAACTTGAAATTAAGGATTTTCCTTAAAATACTTCGTTTATTTATCTTAAACAGGTTAGACTCACTGCTTTAATTAAACCTGTTAGAAAAATCTCATCGGATATATCGACCTGTTTCTCTTACTGCACTGGTCTTTGCTTTCTATTTGAGGGCAGAGAGCTGGTTCTTAACTGCCTGTGTGTGCGTTTGTAAATCACATTGAATTTAATTACATCGAGTGTTTCTTGAGTAAACCTGCCTTACCTCGCTTTGCTGTGGCTCACAGTTCCTCCTGCGCTCCCCTGTGCAGTCATCGTGCCATCCATGCGTGCACTTCGCGCAGCCGCAACCGGCTCGATCAACTTTAACTTCCCACAATTCCTGCGTGAAGAGGCTTCATTAGCAAACAGCAACACACCGACGGAGCTAACATGTCAGACAAGAAGCAGACCGTAGATCTGGGCTTGCTGGAGGAGGATGATGAGTTTGAAGAATTCCCAGCCGAGGGTGAGTAGTTCACATGTTATCTGAGGTGTTGTTGTTCTTGTTTCTCTCTTCATTATTTGTTGGAGTCCGTTACGTTTTTCTTTGCTGTGTCCTGCTGCAGTGACTCAGCTAGCCTAGCCTATTAGCTTTAGCATTAGCTAGCGAGTTAGCTGGAAGAAAAACGCCACAATTGTTCCGATTTAACCAAACACACCACTTCACCGAGCTCCCAGTAGTTTAATTCACCACTAAAATTTACTTACTGACTGCGCTTAGCTGTTTAAATATTATGTATACTTGAAGTAATTGTCTTACACCGCCAATGTAGCTAAACCAACAAGCTAAAGTGTTCAGAACTGGTGAGCAGATACTTTTATATTAAGGTTTTATTGCAAGCTTACAGCTGTAATGTTTCCCAGACTGGACAGGGCTGGATGAAGACGAAGACGCTCATGTTTGGGAAGACAACTGGGACGATGATAACGTAGAAGATGATTTCTCAAATCAGCTGAGGTAATCTGATCAGTCAGAAATTGTTCATTAAATAAAACTTTTTTTAAAAAAATCTCACAAATCACTTAAAAGCTAATGAAAAACTGTCCGATGACAAACAAAGACGTTTGCATAATCAGAATCGTTTTTGCACATTTCAGAATGCCAGTTTATGAAGTCCTTACTGTCTACTTTCTTGCCTTAATCTCATACTATATCTCCATCTTTATGCTTACATTTATTTGATCAAGTTTAGGGTCAAGCAACAAAAATACTCTCCGTTTTGAATGAAAATCTTTCTGTTTTAGCACATGTGGGACACAGTCTTTCTATTTATTTTAAATGGAACAAACCAACATTTGATCCACAGATGTTTCATATTTAATAATTCAGTCATCTGCTCTGCGTTTGTAGGTCATTGACGTGTTAACATTTGAATTTCTGTTGCTCTAAAAGCAGGGGTGCGTTTTTGTAACTGCTGTTGTGCACCTTTTTTTGATTTTGTTTCAAATGCCTGCCTAAATTAAAAGCTAGTTCATTTCAAACCACACCTTTATGTTAAACACCTTTCACCTGGTTTATATCGATCTCACATGTTTGGCAAGCCGGCTGTGTGCAAATAGCTAAGCAATACCTGATCAAAAACAATAGGACTTGCTAATATTTCCCATGTTTGTTATCTTAACTTCTCTTTCTGCAAATGTTTCTCAAAACTGTGTCAGAAAAATGTAGATCATTGAGCAATTTCTGATGCATAAACTACAAATAAACAGTGCACTACTTTGGCCCAAAACCTCGTCCAGTAAATCTCTTGGCTGTCGAGAAAAATCAGGAAATCGGACAGCTGGTAAAATTTGCCCCCCTGGTGACGCTGGAAACTTTTCCGTGGTGCCTGTCGGAATAACATTACACGCATTGTGGTCGATCAGCGGTTACTTGTAAACCTAGTGGAGTTTCTATCAGATGTTTAATCGTTTACAAACATGCTCCAAGTCACTGTTTATCTATTAGTATTGTTTCTAAACCACAGGCGTTTTAAACAATGGCCACAGTTTAACATCTTCAAGTTCAAAATCCACAGAAAATAAACAGAAAAAAAAGAGTGCTTTTGGCACAATAATGTGAAAGGTGTGAATTTTTAGGAAACAAAAGTTAAATTAAGTTTTTAGACTTTACCCTGGTTCCCACTCACGGATGACCTACCTCCCCCCCCCCCCCCCAAAACGAAAAGTATCAACACAGGCAACATCATTACTTAGCTACATGTATGACTGCTGATACTATATTTCTGTTTATCAATGTAACTGTGAATCCTCATCATATGAATTAGAAATACCACATACAGTATATAATGTAATCGGTCATGAAGAGCCTGATGGGTTATGCAGAGAGAAACTCCTATCAAACAATTAACATTTTTATTTATATGCTGTCCATATGTAGCACATGGTGAGTAATTTTCCCTGATATAACATATTGCCTTTGCACACCACCAGAATGCCTTTTAGGAGCCGTGCATGCAATTCAGTCGTTGATCTAAATGCAGCATGGAAGATGCAGTAACCAATAATGAACTTGCCTGGTGAGATTTGTACCAGTTTTGTGGCCTAGATCACCTTTTTTGACAGCAGGGCTCGTTTATATTTCACATATGTAGAAAAATATAAACGCCTCTAAAACGCAACAGACGAACAACATTTGTAACGTGCAAAAGTACCTTAGGTATGTTGAGTTTAGCAGAAATGTAATGGAGTTGGCAAATCTATGAGCAATCAGTATCCACTGATAGATAAATGGCTGCTTTGTTTTTATTTGAGTACCCTTTAGACAGTTATATGCTATTGTTTTATTTAGGCCAATTACGATAGCCATATTATTAAGTTGTTTCTTAAAGATATCATTATTGTTAAAGGCCACAGCTGCTATATGTCTATATATGTAATCATCAAATCCATAGCTGTATGCATTATGCAGTATTTATATATTTTTTTTCTTCTCATCTCCTAATGGTTCTTACAATCAATAGCAGAGGGTACTTATGCCTCAACCACCCACCTGTAATCATCTCTGCTGACTTGATCTTTCTATTTTTCTTTTCCTCCCTGCAGAGCGGAGCTTGAAAAACATGGTTACAAGATGGAGACATCATAGTGGCTGACAAGGCCTTTCAGTATTCGGAGACATTGGATATGGACATTTATAATTGAAAATTACTGGCTGACCACATACTGCAAGAAGAGCTCAGAAGATGTTAATTTGTTGCCCTTTTTTATAATTGAAGTTGATGGAAGTAAAGTGTTTGGAAGAAAGTGTTCCTTTGAGTGTTTTTCCTTTAATGTTTATGCTACAAATGTTTAGGTGACAGTTAAAGATAATTTCTGCATTACATTTGTGTTAATTTTATATTTGTGTGTAATGCAATCTGTAGACTGGTCCTAGCTCCTCAGCCTGAAGAAACCAGTTGGTTTTGAGTAATCATTAAAATATTGCTGAAATTCAATAGGCTGTAATAACTGCAGTCCCTGTAATCGAGGAAGAAAAGCCAGTGGCCAACAGTGATGCTTGAGCAAACATTCAGCCGGGGGTCTTTGGTTTCGGCTTGTCCTTGGGCAGCTCTTATTTTGTACGGGCACTAAAATCCATTTTTCTAGTTGGTATAGAAGATGACTCAGGGTTTGGCTAAAATAACTGCAAATTACAGTCTTTGTAAGAACTGTTGATCTCCTCAGACGCACACCTGCCAAGTCAACACAATCTACCTGTAATGGGCAGCTTGTTATTGCCCTCTGACACTTAGTGCATTTATTTTGGACTGCATGAATTTTGCATGATCTTACTCAGGTTCAAGTACTCAACAGATATTCGGGATCATTTTGCTTCAACTACTTTTTTAAAGGAAAATATTTTATGAAAGGCTCTGTTTATTGAAACTGTCAAAGCGATGTCTGCACGATAGAGGAAGAGTGAACAAAGTGTGCATGAGGGGAAAAATATAGAGCTGCATAGGCTGTGCACGGTGGAAGTACACACAATGCAAACAAGTGTAAGTGCGCTTGTGGTGCATGCTACACACATACAGAGGCAGTTCCTTTGCACTGTGCTGTATAACAGCCCCCTTCCCTCTCAGCCCCACAGCGCTGGGCCGAGTCCCTGAAGGAGAGATTATCCACTGCCGTGTTTGTCAGAGACAGGGAGGGGGTCTCAGCATGGGGCCTCCCAGCTTGCCTTGCCTGGGCCTGCCCCTACTGCCAGCCAGGCCCTTCTCTTCCGCTTGGCACAGCGGGGACTCTTGTACTGAACCAGAGGCCAATTTATCCCCGCCACACTCCCCCGGCAAAATGATTTCTCTCAGTGTTTTGTCGACTCTCGGTCCCAGGGTCCTAATGAGGTGAAATGGATGCCAGTAAGACCGAGGCTGCAAGAGCCGCTTTCATCCTGAAAACAATATCCATCCTCCTACATGAGTGGAAAGTAACTTGGAAACATTTACACAAGCACTGTATTTACATACATTTTTTTCTGTACTGTGGTGTATTTGCATTTTGTGTAACGTGACGTTCACATACTCTTAAAAGATCTTAAATGTGTTTAATGACACACAAATTATCTCTGAGTCTGGATGAATGATAAAAACAGGACACATTAGAAAAATATTTTTCACGTCTGTGGAAAAAAATTGCATTCCATGGAAATTGTTGGCTTTTTTGAAGCAATTATTCGGTCTGATTTGAAGCAGCCCCTATTAGAAAAACATGATCAAACAAGTCAAAGGTCACACGCCCCAAAAAAACGTAAACTGCTTAATTTATCACACTTTAAGATTCATAAAACTAGAATTACAGTTTCCAGATTAAGGGCTAAAGATTAGACTTCTCACTGCAGTTTTCTTTTGTATTTTTTGAACCAGAGATATTTTCTTTACAATATAAAAGCATGTGGTGCCAAGATCTAAAGAGCTTTCCGAGTCCTCCAGAAAGAAAAATATTTGAAATCACAGATTCCAGTGTAAGTAAAATTAAATACAAGTGCTTCTAACCACTACCATCTTTTCCAGTGCTGGTTAGTCTAAGCAAATAAGGTTTGAGTAATGAGATATGTTTGATTCCAAAAGAAGTCTCCAAGAATCCTCCGCCCCTCGAAAGAAAAAAGATCACATGACCTGCAGGTAATGGACAGAGCGCCTCTGGGACTGAAGTCACAGATTTGTGAATCTCATCAGTTTCATGGTTTGGGGGACAGTTATGTAAAAAACTTTTTTTTTTTAACAGAAGAAAATTGAAAACTAATTTTCTCTGTCACGATGACGTCCCCATCTCCACCTTCCACCACCTTTAAGATAGCAAATTTCTATTGGATTGATAGATTTTTTTTTTTCATTCTTAAGTTTATCATTAATTAAAGCTTTAAATTTCACCTAAACAGATTTGGACGTTGTTATTCTTTTATCTAATACCACTCAAGTATGGACGAAATAGCTACATTATAAATCTTATAACCGAACACTTCTAAATTACAGATGCTTACACACAAATTTAAATGCTTACAGACTTTCAATATTAAAACTGGAATAGCGCTGATTATTTATGGTACAGGTCAGTTCAACCATCACTAATAAATTCTTATAATTGGTATCTAATTATGTCATTAGGTTGGGTAATATAAAACATACTTAAATTATGTATTGTGTCAGAAACAATTGGCGCGTATACGTTTTTAATGCACAGCGTCATACATTTGCGAGTAATTTTCAAACGAAAGAATTGTCGTTTTGTAGGGGAGGTTTCATTATTGATCAGTGAGCTCGTTATCATTCCTGACACCATATGCTGCTGTTTTAACGAAGCTCCTTGCATCTCAGAGCTACACAAAGGTGCTCTTTATTTATCCCACTACTGCCTCATTACACGCTCTTTAAATGAAACAATCTCTCGCAAACATCGGTTACAACCATAAATCAGCCTTCCGGATATTGTTCCCAGGTCTGTTTACCAAATAAGTGGAAGTCAGTCAGTAAACATCAGTAATTATTATTTAACTGTTTATTAACAGTACAAGACTTATTACTGAAGTAAGTATTCTAAAGTATTGTGAAGATTATTATTTTTCTATCACCCTCTGCAGGAAATAAAGCAAGGTATCATGTTCCATAAGCTTGGACTCAAACATGCGGGATGCCCCAATCTGTTTATGCCCATAAGGGCTCTGGGCCACATGATTATTCTAAGGGCTGGGAAGTCAGTGAAGTGAGAGAATCGGTAAGTGAGAGCAACAGAGGACGACTTGTGACCATTTTGTTTGTGCTGAGAGCGTAAGATTGGTCCCTTGTGTTTGGCGCGGTGAGAGGGCCTCCGTGGGCCCTCGATATTCAACCTCACACAGATCATCAGGCTTTTCAGCGTCTCTGTTCTGGTTCCTCTTTGATCTTTTTTAATGATGACTTTAATTTGCGCTAGCATTTCTTTTTTAAATTTTTGTTGTTGTTGTTCCTTTGTGACCCACATTCACCTTGACACTGTGGCTGATATTGACTGATGTGGGGTAGAAGTGAATAACAATCTGCTTGAAAGGATTGCATTTGAAATCTTCTGAACTGTAAAAGACCATTACTGTCTTTGCTTCTTTATATGGATATCCTCATAAGGAGTAGGCTAATACTTTAAAGAGATTCAAACCAACAACCGAATGCAAGAAATTCTGCGAACAGAATTTTGCGAACAGTCTTTTCCAATGCCTAGATTCTTCGTAAAGCTTTTTTCCCCCTTATCTGCAAATTGTTTTCCCTCAGCCCACGCAGTTCTGAGACCACATGCAAGAGAGCAGCCAATGGAACTGTGGTGAGGACTATTTCATAACGCTTCATGTTGTGAGATGGCAGATCCATTGTTCTCAAGGCCCACAAGTCTGTGGGCGAGAGTCCCCGCTGTGTCTACACTGAAGAAACACACCAGCCTCCCAGGGTATATTTTCCTCGCTTTTCTGCAGACACCGGAGGCTACTGTGACCATTCCAGCTCTCTCTCTCCCACTGCTACAGGCCCTGCACTCCTCTCTTCGCTCCCTTCACTAACCAGCCGGGGTGAAGACGAAGCTGTCGCTGCACAGCTAGGAAGCATGCAGCTGCTACTATAATAGCCCTAATTGCATGTTTCTTTTGTTGGGCTGAAATTAGCAGTGGGGCTACAAAACTACTACTAAAACCCCCCAAAAACCTCCAAGTAAAGATGGCGGGGTGTGTGTTAAAAAAAATACACAAAAAAAAAGACACTTGGGGGTGCGCTCACCACTGAGAATGCCAACCCATTGCAGAATGGCCCACACCTGTATGCTCGCACCCCCGCTAAAGTAAACACAGATAATAAGGTATAATTACTTTAGAAAATAATAATGAGTAGCAACCCTCAAGACCCCCCTCCTCTCAGTGACAAAGGACTGCCTGTTTTTTGTGGGGGGTGAAACAACCCCAAAGGACGCTGGCGAGTGCCCTATCAAAAGACCTGAGGGCCCTACTGAGGGTCCCTTATAGGACCATCATCAGTGTCAAGGAGGACTTGGGCTTTTAAGTCTATTCTACCCTAACTGCCTCAATTAAGCACTATGGACTGACCACGAGCTACTTTTTCAGCTCCATTCATCCTCATCAAAGTGATCCCCAGTTGTCCAGAATGGTTTTCCCACTCTCTATGAGATCTGAAGAAACTCGCAATTTCTACTGTGGATCAATTTATGTAGCTCCAAATCACAACAACAGTTGCCTCAAGGCACATTATAATCACTAACATGACGTGTAGTGAAAATAAAAATGATTAAGCATCTATATGTATCTGTACATAAGAAAAGACCAGAATAAGCCAGATCTTCTTCATGGATTCACTTCTGCTGCAAGGTCGTAATAACGCACTGTGTTAGAAGACAGCAAATAGCATTAAAAGAATAGGATAAGAATAGGGCCGAGTCAGCCGGAAACAGAATTCCCCTCAACTTTTGCATCTGTGCTGTCTTCACACAGAGGACTGAAAAAAAAAAAGAAAAGATTGTTGTGTTAAACTAAAAGTTAAATATTTGTGGAAATAACTTTATGTTCTTATTGGAAGAGAATTAGATTACAATATTTATACAACTCTCATACCAAGCAGCAGGTTTGCTTATCTTGGTGCAAAAAGTGGTTTTATGATTTTATCATAAAATCCAAGCAGAGGCACCTGCAAAGCTCACTAATAAGCATGTTATATCTTAACAACGTTTCAAAAGAACATAGTTTAAACTCAGCATTTTGCTGTTTCAGGAGTGGAATGTGTCTTGGACTATTTCTTGGCTCTCAGCAGTTGTTCGGCAACCAGAAGAGACTCCAGCCAAAAATAATCTGGCACTATACGTCCAGTAAAATTGCTAATTATGTTTTCCTGCTGTTTACTGTCTACAGCCTTAAACTAAGAAACTAAACAACTTGCTGTAGCTTTATTTTTAATGGACAAATATGAGAAATCACATTTAAATCCATGCTTTCCTTTTGATAACTTGTCTTTTAGCTTTGTGGATGTGTGTCATACAATGTCTTGATGCTGATCTATCAGTGCAGATTTTACTATACCTTATGAAACTGAGGCCACAAAAGCCAAATTATCAAAAAAAATAAAATAAACATCAGCCAACAGATCTCTAATAATTACAACAGTAAGGAGCAGTTTAACTTGACAGGTTGACCCAAAATTTCATAAACGTTACTGAAGGGACCACCTAATGTGGAAATATTTCCCTCCACTACACATAGAAATACCAGATACAGTATCTGGCCACATTTCAAGTTTTTTTCTCTTTGACCCTATGAATTTTTATGAGTACCATCACAGCCCAGCTCAAAACGTGCATAAACTCGTCCGAGCACGGGAACATGACACTGGAGAGTTCAGGCGGTGTGGGATCACGCCATGGCCTCACTGTCACTTAAATCTGTCCAGATTTTAACCTGATATGACATGTTGGCACACCAAAAGCAATAGATGGGTATGTTTCAGTTTAACGTTACTCTTATGAAAACACCAGACTTTGGTTTGATGTCAGAACAGATTAGGAGTGGCCCGGTTTGGTCCTGCACTTTATGACTATGATCCATCTCATAGGCCATGCATGGATAATTTTACAAAGGTGATAAACTTTAAGGATAGCTAGCATACAGATCCCCCACAAACTCTGACCTTCAACTATTTGGCCAAAGTGGAGTTAAGACTATTATATAGCTTTATAGCATCTTTATTTCATTACATAAACAGTAACTGCACGCTGGCTATTTAAGGCTAGTAGGTGAGAAAACGAATTAATGACTATCTTGTTCTACCTTTTTTGATGCTTCATTATTAAGAAGTGTAACAAATTGGTATCAAAGCTTATAATACTGGAGGAAAAAGATAACACCTGATAAACAGGTTTATCTAAAAGCCTTGGTTAGCCCTGCAGTTTTTAAGCAATCTTTAAATTGCACATTAATGGATGCGTTAATGAAAGAATCTTATATTCATCTAGTCTTTTTCTTTGTTATGGTGAGTGGAGAGGGTTAATCATAGTATTCACAATCAGAGTTTGACTAGTTCCACTGAAGCTTCTAAAGATTTCTTTCACTAAACGTGAACATTTTTTGTAACAGTTAATTAGTAAGTTGAATGGAATAGTTATGTGATAGGCGTCTGAGGCAAAACCATTAGTACTTTATTCATTCATCCAACTCAATTCTATAAATGTGTCGTTTCAAACAGCGATGACCGGGCCAAGCAATTCAGCAGGGTATAGTCGCTAAGGCAACTTGATCTGATTATGTCAAATGTAGCTTTAAGCAGGTCCAGGAAAAATACGAATTTTCTGTTTCATAAATGTACAAATTACACTTTGTTACGTCAGAGAAGGGTTCAACTCCTTAAATAAAGTTTGGTGTCAATCATATATTGCATGTATATAAAAGAGGGACTATTTTTTTGTGTTTTTTTGTTTTTTAACTGAAAAGTGAGGATTTGACTGCTCTGCACTCACAGGCGTAGCTAATCAATCATAAAGTAGGCCCAACCTGAAAAATACCCTACTTTACTTTTCTTTTTTAATATAATAGGGACCATAATTTATAATATCTATATAATATTGTGAAATATAATGTATAACTAGAGATTTAGACTATAAACTTATGAGAAATAAGGAAACCAAGTCATTTGCCCATGGTCTTCAATGCAGCCAGACTTTTGTTAACCAGAGGAGCTGCCCACCATTAGAAAGAATCCAGGTTTAAGGCAATTCCACACCAGCTTCACCTTCATGAAAATACGTGCATCTTTTCTTTAGTACTAAAAATGGTTGACGAGATTATTACCTCAAAGTTCCTGTGTAACACATTTCCATCCGATTTGGATTTCCCATAATAAAACAGGTTTAAAAAGTTAAACCAGCAACTTGGTCTGAAGATTATCCGTGCCACTTTTGGTGAAGGTTCAAAAAAAATAATTGACTGTGAAAAAAAAAAAAAAATCTTTCTGTAAAATCGAATCATATTAGGGCTTCTTCAGTCAAGTGTTTCCCAGACTCTAATAATTTATTTGTGGTAAATACATCAGCAGTTTTTAGACAAAACCCTTTTGTGTCCATTGCAGCTTCACCTAGTGGTCGAATTCTACACAGTCTTTTAGATTTCTCCAAAACAGAGTAGTAATTAAAAAAAATGGTAAAGATTTGTGACTTTTACATGTTTTCCCCAAAATCTAACAATCAATTCATTTAAAATTACATACAGCAAAACACCTCGAAATCATCTCTTTTCACGTGGACCTGCCTTGGAGGCTGCAATGACAGATGAAAGAAAGACTTGGCTGCTTCTCCAGCTTTGCAGCATGGCGCTAAATAAGAAAGGCTGACAGTAGCCGGCAACCCTCCCACACCTGCAAAAACACACATAACTCAACTGGTAACTCTCAGCGAGTAAATGTTTCGCATCTTTTGAATGCAAGTCTTGTGGTATTCGGTACTTCTATCAACACAAAGTGGGGATAATAGCTGCTGTGATTAAGTGTCTAATGTAAAGTGAATCAGTGTTGCATGTGAGTCATCCCTATGCCCTCATTAAACCATAATGTGCAACTGAGCTGAATTGCCCTGCGGATGGCAGCGTGTTTTTAACTGTGACGTCTGTGGCAACAACACCCCCTGCTGAGTTTCCTTCCCGTATGCCCATGATACCTGGCAATTAGGGAGTTTGTTTTCTATTTTTACTCCCAGATTTTTGCTCTGTCCCCTCCCAAGCCTTCAATATTTGAACACACTGGCTCAGCCATCCACCTGTCCTGCTGCACTTAAAAGCACTGGACAGTGAAGGAAGAGGAAATTAACAGGGGGAACAATTTAGGCACCAGAGAGGCTTTTTCCACCAGAGCAATAAAGCACACTTGATGTTATAATCATCTGTGGTGAATTAACAGGCCTCTGATAATTGTAATTAATCAATCATCGGGCTCACTCATGCACTCCCATGAAACCCAGCATCACTGTAGATCAACCTGAGTAGTGTTGACCTATGAGATATCGATGTGCAGCCATGATTCGTGGAGCTTCCTTGAGTTGGATCGAGTCATTAGAGCACGGTAAATTACATGTCCCCGTATCTGCATTATAGCCGCACGACAGCGGAAAACAATTGCAGGAAAAAGTCCATTAAAGACCCTCAAAGTTGCACAATCCAGATGATGGGAACATAAAAAGGGTGCAGGACAAATTCAAGCCTTCAAATCACATCGATCATGTTCACCACATTCAACCAGAACAACCTCACCACTTCACTGCGCGGCCGCCTCCAAAACAATAGCACATGTTTCAAGAGAGAGCACAGTGACAGACAAACTCATAAAATAGGACATAACATTCTCTCTTGTTCTTTAGTGTCTTTGCATTTCATCACCCCTCTTTCCCTCTGCCTCTCTCTCGCTTGCATATGCACACACACACAACACACACACACAAAAACTCGTCTGGAAATACTGGGTGGGAGGCCTTGGACCAGCCTCAGTCGACTGGTCCCAGGCCCAACGAGGAAACAATTAATCATGTGTGAGCGGCTGTCTGAGTGTCTGCTCTCTGGACAACAACAACACTCAGCCTTTTTTCTCCCCTCAAGGCAGAACAAGGCAGCCAGCACACCATGCAGGCATGCACTCTCTCATCCTCGCACTTACTCACAGATGTTGAAGAAGAACAAAGATGCACACTCGATTCCACAGACACTCAAAATAATGCACACGTGAAAAGTGAAATGCGAAATGCGTGGAAATCACATTAATGCGAGCGCACGGACACTTTCGACAGCAGATGCGATTTACATTTGGAGGCGCATGAACGCACGCACACACACACACACACACACACACACACACACACACACACAGGTGCTTAATGCTTTGTCATCCTAATCAGATAGATGTCAGCACTTCCTAATGGTCCTGATGACATATACAGGCGCTACATGCTGCTGGCTCGCTACTTTGAGATCAAAGACGGACAAACAACGCAACTTTCTTTCGTGATTCATTTGAGAGCGATGACTTCTACCGAGGCTGCCTTTCATTTTTCAAACCGTGTTTGTTGCTCGCCGTGCAAAAGCAGAATAGAAGGACTGTGGCATTTTTCTTGCACTCTTCTTAGATGAACGAGCAAAGTTGAGTTGACAGTCATTTCATTTTAGGAAATGTAGTCCTCTCCAATTTAACTCTTGCTCTTCCGACATGGCAAGGCAACTTAGGAGTGAGCTAAAGCAGGCAGGGCTTAGTGAAATGAAATAGGAAATTTGTCGTTTATTCTTCGCTGCTTCATCTAGTCCAGACAGGGGGTGGTTTGTGAATGTAGGTGTGTGGTTGTGTGGTGGAGTATACAGTAATACGCTTGAGTGTGTATCCAAATACCTATTTAAAGTGTGTGCCCGTGTAAGCCTGCATGCATCTGCATACGTGTTAGTGCGCGTCCAACTTAGGGGAAAGTAAAGCGCCTAAACCTCAAGTGAAGCAAACAAAGAAGCCGGTGTGTGTTTCGGGATGGGGCGTCTGGATGGCATCAGGGGAGCCTGGCAGATTAGTTGTGACACAGGCTACTCCCGGGATCCCTGGTGAGAACCGCATCGCTGCAGTCTGCAGTGGAAAATACACTTTGAAGCGCTAATGCATTAAAGAACATATCTGCAGTCCGGTTTTTTCATGTAGTTCATTTTATTATTTTTTTATTACACCACCCACTCTGATTGAGGTTAGGGTTGCTTAGTTATTTGACAGATATGTGAATACAGATTCAATTACATTTTTAGTAACTCCCTGTTATAGTGTATTTGAGAGGGAATATATATTTAGCTAGTGTAGCTAAGTATATTGTAGTTTCAGTTTAATTCTATTAGAATGACCCGCAAAAAAAACCTGCCCCACAGGGGTTTATTGTCAGGCCTGCAACGATTTTCAAATCTTCCTTCTATATTTAGCGATGACTGAATCAAAAGATCCATCACAGAAACAAGTTTAAGTTAGGTATTGTTGCTGTATGTTAAACCTGACAGATAAAACAGAGTACATAGCATCGCATTTACAGGGGGATGATGAAATGAACATAATATGTGTAAAAATCCAAAGAAAAACATATAACTGCCGCATGTGTGACGATGCTCCTGCAAAGTTTCGTTCTGACTAGCCGACCTGCTAGGGAGGAGAAAGGGCACATACAGACCTATACATATTTATGCTGCGATTATCATAGTAAGACATTATTCTCTCCCTACCCTGACATATTAGCTGTCAGGTTAAAGCATGTATAGAGCTGCAATAAATCCCCTCCATAGTGGACAGTGTTGCTGTTTGCATTTATACTTGTGTACTGATAAATCTGTGAGTGATATGTAAAACTGAGCTGTTAATATTAGACTCAACAAATCATGAAGAACAGTTGCATTTACTGAAATGAAGCAGAAGCTGTAAAAAAAATGCAGAATTAATAGAATATAGCAATTATATTAATATAATGAACAAGCTAGAGAAGTGTCATCCCTGTGCTGTCACAGCTGCTGAGGTCTATGTCGTAAGTGGCAACATAGAGCATGGGGCTGCTATTAATCAAGCTTAGCAAAACAGTGGAGGCTCCAGGATGTTCATGCTACTAGACAAAACTTGTCACCTTTGCCCCTGATTTCAACCTTTGAGCTAACATAAGTGGCTGTTAGCTGTACCTTCATTTTATAATACAGACATCAGAAGGGTATTGATCGAAAGAAAGAAAAAAGCTATTAGAAATGGCTCCTTTAAACGAAAATGAGACAGGTATTATATCCCAAATGGGAACCAACAGCTGAGCGAGAGTTCGGCATCTCAGATAAAAAGATTAAAAGCAAGCTCGCAAATAAATAATTCAAAAACATTCAATCGCACCATTCATGTTGCATTCTAAAACTTCCTGCGCCAACTTGAACTTCAATTAAGTCATTTAGACAAATGGCACCGTCACTCTCTCACTCCCTCCTCCTTCAGTCCAGGTGGCAGCTTGACAGGAAGAGGAACAGGAAAGGACTTAAAGATTTGCTGCTGCTCTCATTCGCCTTAAAAAAAATGGCCCTCTGATAATTTCCCACAATGCTCCTTGCACGGAGGCCTCTGTGATCTGTGGTTATGAGAAAGCACAGGAATCTGACCGACAACCACCTCAACTATGGGGAGAAGAAGTTAAAAAAAAAAAAACAGAGAAAGGTCTTCTTTTTTTTCTACAAGCCTACTTCCCGCGGCTTGGTCGCTCTGCTTTTGTGGGAAGCATCTGGGTTCATTTATCCCAGCCAGGCATCCTTGAGGACCCCTGTGCCCTCTCAGGTTGCAGGGTCTGAGCGTGCTCCAGAGTGGCTCCTTATTGTTGTTGTGAAAGAGAGGAGCTCAAGCCTGCTGACTAGCCTGTCTGGACCATCTCAAAGTTCCCATGCACCCTTTCCCCTGCTATGCCAGGCCCCTAGCCCATCCCAGATGCCCTGAAGCATGGTTAGTGTAGCGCTTCATGTGAACTGAAAGATACTAAACAGATTCATTCAGAAGCTACAGTGAAGACAGCCCGCCCTGAGGTTCAGGGGAATTTCACGACAGAGAGTGTGAAGCTTCAAATAAATGTCTCCGAGTGCGTGCGGGCGTGAACTTGTTTATGAAGTCAAGATTTGCCAAATGAGGCAAGCAGACACACATTATATCTTAAGCGTGTGTGCAAGGAGAGCACTCCCATTACTCAAGACCGCAGGTGAAATGATTGAGAAGTCCAGTCAGCCCTACTGTTCGATATATAATCTTCCACAGTCCACTCCAAGCCAAACGTCAGCTCAGGTTAACAGCCTGCACAGCTGAATGGAAGCAGAGTGAGTCTGGCTGGTTACTTAAAGTCACTGAGAAGTTATTCAAACACCCAGTTATTATGGTGTAAACAAAGGCGGCTTGTCACACACTATTACAGATATGGTGTTTACAAGAATGCCACTTTAATGCAGCGCATGTTATGTGTGATGATTAAGAATAGTCTTTGACAACCTGATTGGTGTAAAGTAAGTAGATTATAAGACAAACTGTTTTTGTTGTTAGTCCAGCAGCAGAGTATGCACAGAGTCTATTATTTTGCTAATAGGCCCTATATGATTGATAAACAAAGGATGCATTTGCTGTTCTATGTATTAGCACTTTTTTATGGAAGTGACAGTGAAGATAAACCTACAAAACACATTTTCTGCCTTGTATGTAAAACATATTAAACTGTGGCTTATTTCCTAGGAATGGCTCCACTATTTTTTCCCCTCACCACTCTCTTGTCCTTTATGTAAAACAGATTTGACTGAGTCTTGTCACAGTATGCGAGCACAGTCTGCTCTGTGGCTTGCGATACTCATTCCCAGTTTGCATGTTTTTTTCCCCTCCACAGAGCAATTTGTTTCATATCCGAGTTTGTATTTTTGCAAATATTGAGCACAAAAGAAAAGACTCTGGCATCTTTTTGGTTCTCAGGGGAAACAATTATAGCGGAAGTGCGGCGGTTATTATCAAGTGGTTACAGGTTTTGCAGCCATTGTGCTGTTGTGTCCTTGAGCAAGATAAACTGAGAATATCAACTGAAACCATTTTAGAAACTATTATATTGGAAGAATTAAGATTTAAGTTAGGTCAGGGATACACAGTTATCAATATGCAATTAGATTTTGCCAACATGAATTTGCCAAAATTAAAAAATTAAAATTAAAATCATCTGTACATTTAAAAAGTGGTTTGGTGTGTTACAACATGAGCCTGAAGGGCTCTTCTTTCTGTCCCTCATCGATAAAGTAACTCATTAAAAAACAAACAGACAAACAAAACCATATTTCCTGTTTGACTTTCCGACATTTTCAATCCAGCCTTTATATTAACAACATTTTCACTTTGCAGTATCAGAGACATGTTCTACCTTTGTACTAATGTGTAACAGTGGTACTCTTTTACCTTTATACCTTCCTCAATGAATTAAAAAAAAAATCATGTGAAAATACTATAGATAACATCTCTGTGCATCTCTGGATGTATTCAGGATCTTCTCTGGTGGTGAGGTAATGTTGTGACTTACTAATATGTTTTAAATTGCTTTTTTTTGGATTACCAGATACACAAACACACATGTCAGTATAATGAGGTAATAAGTAGAATAAAATAATGGATGGAAGTTTAGCGAAAATAAAAATAAAAAAATAAAATGCAACACATAAACATGAGCACATTACATTAGCATTAGTTTACTGTACCAACACTTTTCTTCTCCTCTATTACTATTAAGAAAGAACTTATTTAGATTTAGCAACATTAACCTATGGCTAATTTTCAACCCGTTTTTTATGGCATCAAATATTTTCAGTTCACTGATATTGGATGCATTAGGTGTACAGTGTGTAACAAACTCCCCCGGCATAGCAGAAAATCTTGTACAATTATGTAGAAAAAAGATTACAGTATATTCATTTTCAGTTAAGTCACACAAAACAATGCTGTATTAAATCTCATTCAGTACTGAATAACAGTAATTGTACAGAAATGAAACTTTTCTGTAAAAATGTATTGCATTCCAAGGAGATTGTACAGATTATGTAAAATATTCAGTGCAGGCAAGGACAAAGACTTGTGGAAATTTCAGTGTTTTAAATTATTAATTAAGCTGAATTGTGTTGGTTTTTTCAGACATGTTTTATTTAAACGGATCGCTGTGGTTCTGTGATGTGTTTACCATAGTGAAAACACATCACACAGACGGTTTAGCTAGCAACCGGCCACCATGACCAAACCCCTGTGGCAATTAATTACACCTGGCCACAGCTGATGTTGCTGAAAATGTTGACTACAGCGCCATTACTGCTACAGTGGAGTACAAGGAGTAGAAAAAGCTTCAGATCCACCTTTGAAGGCTTCCTTATATTATGTTTTAATTGCTTTATCTTATTTTATATTATAAAGCACTTTGTAACCTTTGTTCCTGAAAAGCGCTATATAAATAAACGTATTTACTTATAAGAGCTGATATCTGGTCACAGTTAAAGAAAGAGAAGAAACTGAATCCAGAAAAAATAGGTTAGGACATCCAGATTTAGACTCAGCTCAGGGAATTGTGCTTTTACAGACACAGAGGTACAGCATTTGAATACAGTTTAAAGTAAATAGAGCAAATAACCTAATTAATTTGGAAATAAACTACAGTAGTATAAAAAGAGTAAAAATACAATGGCAACCAAAAGCTATCCATATTATACAGCACAGTACTCTGATATTTTTTACATGAAGAAATAATTTTCTGAGGTTGTAAAACCCTGTAAAATATCTCTTTCACGCTGGATCTACCTGCCAGAAACATTTCTTATATTCTTCTTCTGCTCGTATATTTTCATTACTGATAAAAATATATGAGTACAATGATAACAATTTGAAGCATTACATTTTCAGGATATAACTTACCACTGACCCGTGCTCTACATCAACCCTAGGAAACCCAGTTATGACAAGCGACACATCAGTGCATTACTAGGATGTTTCCACTTTTAAGCTCTCTTTGGTTTTGTATCTTCATCACATACATTTCAAAATGGCATTAGGAATAGTGAGAGTGACAGAAAAATTGCATTCTTTAGCTGTGGAAAACAGGACAAAGCCACTGCCACAACCACACTCCTCTTTTTTTTCAGGTAAAAACGTCTTACAAATTTGAATCTCATTACCATGTCATGAATACGTCTTTGGGAATCCATTAGGCATTTCCTTCCTAAAACTACAATAAGAATTCACATTCATCCAAAAAAGAAAAGAAAGAGTGGGGAAGGAGAATAAAGCCCCAGCAAGAACATTACTGTAAAGCTGTTTTAGCTCTTTCAGTCCACTTAAGAAGAGGCAGAAAAAAAGATGTGAGTGACTGACAGATGATAGCAATAAAAAGTAAGAACAAACTGGCCATTTTACTGCGGTGGGGCCATTTGAGAAGGGATTATTAACTTGTCAGCATTTCAAACTGAGACAAAACTTTTTCTCCTCCAAAACACATCCCCATGTCTCTGCTACTTTTATTAGAAAGTCTTTAAACCTTTTGACCCCAAAGGGCCTGTGTTATTGGCTGTTAATAGGGACACACGGGTCAGTGGGGAGACCCTAAATGCCCTATTAATCATTTGTTTAGAGCTCGAGCCTATTTTCGAAGCTCTGTGTTTAGTGTGGGTTAAAAATAGGAGGAGGCGGATTGAGACAGCCGTCCGCCACTCATCGCTCAAGCTGTCAGGACACGTGAGTCCTCGGGGACGTGGGCAGGAGACCCCTCAAGCCGTGGAAGTTCAAAGGTTGCAAGGTTTATTTTTAACCCGCTTGCTTTTTTGGTGGTTGGCACAATCATTGTTGGTTTCCTTTCTACAAGGCTTGACAAGCAAAGTAATTTCGCCCAGTGGGATTTTTTTTTTAAAGGAATTACCTTGTTAAAAAAATCACGAGTTTCATGTCTAAGCTGCTACACACTAGTTTGCACATCTCATACAAACTTTGCAGTTCATGAATAATACAAATGAAAATGCTACTACATGCTTTTTTTTACTAAATGCCACAAGCAAGCGAGTTGTTTGCAGCAGACTGACAGTGATGGGAAATAAGTCACTGGATCAAATCATTAATCTTGTCAAATATTGTCATATGACAGGAGAAAATACAGGTGTGGAGATTGCATCGGCTGATAAAACATTACTTACAGCCATTTTTCCAATAAGCGATGGACCCGGTGCTGTCAATATTTGGAGGGGATGCAAGGTATGCCCTGGTGAAGGCCATTTTGCGAGGAGCAGAGAGCCTGCTGGGAAAAATACAGTGGTTCATGCTGGGTCTCCGGGAAGCTGAAAAGCCACCAGCAAAAAGCTATGAATTATTTTGAGCGCAAAATACATTTTCTTTGAAGACTGTCGGGCCATTAGGGCCCTTTTGCTCCCTTTTAAATTGTTTTTATGCTGTGAGTAATGTTAACCTTTGCTTTTGTAGTCATGAAATTCTCTCTGTACCTTTTCCCTCCTGGCACAAGACACAGATGGGCTAGAAAAGCTGGATATAAAGTATAGGAACCATTTGCTGCAAGGAAAGAAAAGGCTGGAGGAAGGAACTGAGGCTTTCACACTGATGTCTACAGGTCTCTGTTGCTCAGTACAATAGATAGTTGGCGCGTGTAAGAATAAGCCCACACAAACATGATTTTGTTTCATATTAAAGCTTTTCCAAGTTTTCCAATGTGTTTTACAGAAAAATGACAAGAAATCATTACAATATACCTATGATGATGTGACTATTTCTTTACATACAGCTATGCTGGTGGCAAACAAATTCTGATAGTGAGTGTACGTATGCATGTTTGTATATGAGCCAAAAGGTCAAAATAAGTGTGTTAAGTTTTATTGGATAAGGATTATAAAGGAATGGATGATTATTTTGAGTTGTAACTTTAAAATGAGCTTAGCGTGTGACACCTTAGTGTCTGGGACAGAGCCTAAACTGATTTTATAGTGAATGTCTTCTTTGCAAAGTGGCAAAACAAATATTTAGACTCCTTAGGTATCCATGCACATATTATCAGGGCCTTGTGCTCCATCCTATGCCTTATGCATCCTATGCATCCTAGGAGTGTGTAATAGATTAATACAAGACACAGTACCAACAAGAGAACTTTCTCTCTGTAAATGCATAAAATAAAAAATTAAACAAATACAATTTGAAAAAACAAAAAAACAACCCGACCTTCCATGGCCCGCACCACGTGCGCGGTTGATCCTCTTTCACCTTCCTTTGGCACTGCACCGGCGCGTAATCTCCATGGGAACGCCGTCACGCAGGAGGAAGTGAACAGGACTATCTGACAGTGAGCTCGCTTTAGCATGGCAACAAAGGTAAGCAGCTGCTGAGTTTTCCCCACGTCACCTCCCCGTGTTGCTGGCAGGAGCTGTCGCCTTGTCGGTGATGTGTGCCCGGTGCAGGGGGTGTGCGGCCCGAAGCCCTCCGCCTGTCATGACGTTTGCCCGGAGGAGGGCTCGCTAACTGCCGGTTAGCCAGCTAATAGGATGTGCTAGAGTTTAACACTGACCACACGGTAATGACATTGAGACTTTACTGGTCCCGGTTAGCTAGTTGGTGAATATTTGGCTTGCAGCATTTTTTATTATAAGCTGAATGAAGTGGTGTTTCCACAGTGATGTAAAATGCAGCAATGATGCTATCGCTTCCTTCACTCCTTTTTTTCCTTTCCTTTTTCTAACTCCACCTTGTTCCTCCCTGGCCTCTTCTCCACCTTACTTAATAAAAAGTCGGTTGTAGTCACCGGTAACCTTGGATAGCATCATGCTACAAGTTGTGGCGTTTCTGTTATGAACGCCCCACCGGGTGCAGAAGTTCCCGCAGAGCGGAGGAAACTTCTAACATGTTTTTTGACACCATCATCATCACCTACAGCTGTGTGTAGCTCTTATCTGAGACGGGAGGTACTGACGTTTCTTCTAAAGGTTTCACAAACTTTTTCCAGAGGCTTTAACTAAATGTAGAAACCTATAGACAACATATATAATTCATTCCCTTTAGACAGGGGTGTCAAACATAAGGTCCAGAGGCCAGAATCAGCCCGGCAAAGACTCCAATCTGGCCCACTAGACAGCTTTGGCAAATCAGAAGAAAGGCACAGATTTTGGACTTTTATTTGTATTTTATTAAGTTTTGCTGCTTCTCTTACTTATGAAAACTTTACCTCTGGATAATCATACTACACCACCGTACATAAGTAATAGATATAGAATTAAATGACAGAAAATTGCCTGTTTTTTACTGTAGATTTATTTATTTATTTATTTTACAATCGTCTACACTAAAAAACAGTCTGATATTTTTTTATATCACTTTTCATTTTTCTGTAATTTTACAAATTCAGTTGTTACAATTTAAGTCACGCTGACACATTTCTTTCATTTCTCACAGCAGTATTTCTTTATCCCCTAGAAAAACTAAGAAATACTGTTGAAATGAAGTATTTTTCTTATATTAAGACTTCACAGCTAAATGTGTAGTTAAACTTCTTTACACTGAGTGAAAGGGGAGTTTCACTGCTCCGGCCCACTTAAGATCAAAGTGGCCCACCATGTAAAATGAGTTTGACATCCTTGCCCTAAGAAATATTGTCTAAAACAATAAAAAATAACATAAAAAGCTAATTAAGAAACCTTGACTGTACAATATGTGATCACAGGTATGTGATTAAAAGCATTCCAGTGTGTAAGAGGTGGTTGCAGACAGACAAAGCTTTGTTTACAAGCCAGTAGCCAAAAAGAAAAAAAACATTGTTCTACAATGTGGCTCACCAGGACCGGCTCAGATGATGATATAGGTTTGGTATGTCTATTCACAAAACATTCTCTCATCATTTTGCAGGCAGTTCTGCCTAGGAGGGCCGACCCCACTGAGTTGAAAGCCATTTTTGAAAAGGTGGGATTTGACTTATATGTTTTGTTCTCTTTTTTGAGTTTGCCTAGTTTCAAAGAAGGTTTTCTCCCATCTTTTGATTTGGGTTTCTTTTCTTTTTTTTTAATGAATTTCTAAAGCTCAGCCTTGTGTCTTTATTTTTTATAAAAAAAATGTTCTGTTTTACAGTATGCCAGCGTCAAGAAGAATGAGAAATACTTCATGTCGGCGCAGGACTTTGTGAGCCGTTTCCTCCATGCTCACACGGACATTCTGCTGACCAATGAGGCCACAAATCTGCTGGCTGGAGTGGTGGACCAGAAGAAAGATGGGTCAGTGTACCATTTATCTTTTAGGCAATGAAAATTTCACATATGTAGGGTTTTGTAGACAATTCTAGGAGGGTAGATATTTTTGTGGATATTTTTATCTTGCTTAAGGGCTCTAAACCAGAGATTACATGATGGGCCACATACACTCTACTTTGATCTTAGAAGTCACCAGAAGTTTAACTACACATTTGACTGAGATGTTTCAATATAAGAAAAAAAATGTAATTTCAATTTCATTAATAGGAGAGAGAAGCAGCAAAGCCTATTAAAATACAAATAAAAGTCCAAAATGTATGCCCTTCTTATTTGCCAAATCTATCTAGTGGGCCAGACTGGAGTCTTTGCCAGGTTGATTCTGGCTTCTGGACCTTATGTTTGACACCCTGGGTCAGCACACCTGAATCACATGATTAGTTCATTACCAGGCCTCTGGAGAACTTCAAGACATGTTGAGGAGGTAATTTATCCATTTAAATCAGCTGTGATGGATCAAGGACACATCTAAAACCTGCAGGGACACCGGCCCTCGTGGACTGGGATTGGGGACCCCTGATCTAGACTCTTTTTGGGGTAGCTAGTTTTGATGATACCAAAAATAGGAAGTCTGTTTTCTCTTGAATATATTAGAACTAAATATCACTTTGCTCGTGGTGTTCAAAGCATGGAAGAACTACTTTTATTCTGCTTAACCACAACATGTCATCGATATCACTCTGTAGAATAACAGTGGATTAATACATCTGTGTTAAGTTTATGCCATAGGTACGTCATGACCACAAACTTTTCTAAAGCCCTACATGCACAATCTTAGAAATGTAGCTACACGTCATGCTAATGCAGGCCTCAGCGACTCTGATAGGCCTGTTTGGTACCATTGATTCCTCCTGTGCATTTCCAGCTCCTCTTACTGCCATGTTTTGAACTAGCTGGAAGAGAATGGATGAAACTGAAGTGAGAAACTCCTCACGAAATAGTGTGTTGGCAACTGCATTGACCACTTGCATAGGCTGTGTTGTAGGTGTTGCATAGATTCAACACAGAAGCCTAAATCAGACATTGGCTAGATGCACGTTTCTTTTGGTTGGTGGATCAAGACTGGAGAAAGAAAAAGCCTTATTAATATTAAGCCACCTGCTAGGAGGTAAGCTCATGATAGACTCTTATTAAAGCTATTAGTACATGGATTATGTATCCCTTTGATCTTGTGTGACTAGCCTCCTAGTGTTACTTTGCATTTTATAAACAAACCTATGACTTAATCCTTTGGTGTAAGAAATGCACAGGGGGACGTTCATACATGAATTATATAGCAATGAGACATCAAAACCACCAAGGCCCCTGTCAGGTGTTGGCTTTTTTGTAGATACACCCCTAATTTCACACTTACGCCTCCCCCCTCCCATCCCCATCACCCCTGTTTTTTACATTAATATGTATGTATTTAATGATACATAATGATGGGTAATAAAATGTTAGGGTAAGTCAAAAAAGATTTAAAAAAAAGGCCCACATTGCCATGGTAACCACCTGGGCTTCTACAAAGAGCAAAGTGCACATGGCTGTGTAGTTTCATGTTATTACATCTGCTTTAAGGTGTGTGTGTGTATGTGTGTGTGTGTGTCTGCACTTACAGAGGACAGTGAGATGTGAGTAGTGGGGGTTTTCGGAATTGGAAAAAGAGAGAGCAACGTGCATGCTCTCTCTCACACACATGCACGCACGCACGCACACACACACATACACAGAGAGAGAGAAAAAAAATCACACATGCACTGTAATTGCCCATGCTATTCAGGAGCACTCAGTTGCATTGTGCGGCTTTGGAGCAGGATAAATGGTGGCCGTGGCATCAGGGTAAATCTATTAGGAACCCATGGCCCAGGCTTTGTATCTAAACCTCATTTTGGTTTTGTGGAAGAGAATGGAAATGATATGGGGGCAAAACAGGAAAAAGAGTCATTTTTAAAAGAAAAAAATCTTTTTTTTTCTTCCAAATATTGTTTAGACTTAGTTTAGATGTGATTCACTTTCTTTTCGTATAGTCGCTGTACAGGCCTGTGCATTGTGATGTGTTATTTTCTTCCTGAACTTTAACAGACAAACGAGTTGATGAGGCAAAAGAGACCAGATGATTATTCTGCAGACCTCACAAACACAGAAGAAACACAATAAGTAGAGATGCGACAGCCTCGGGGCCGTCGCCTGTAGCATGAAAACAGAATTGCGTAGTTTTTTTGTTTTCTCTTTTTAAGCACTCAGCCGTGCAAAGCTCCAGAAAAGAACAAGGAGCAAGACAAAACAAGCCACTTTAGCGGCTGGATTTTCATCCAGCATGCCCGATCTCATGCAAATACACTTGCGAACAATACGTTTCGGTCGGTATATGAGGTGCAGCGTATTTGCAGCTAGTGCGCCTGCTGCTGTTTTTGCCAGGTAGGACTCCATTTCAGCAAGATGAGTGTGGGGACAATAGATTTAGCAGGGGGTCGGATGGGAGGTGGCACGCTCGCTTACTTTTGTGTTGTGCGAGAGAAATTTTTCTTACACAATGTGTGTGTGAGTGTGTATCTGAGTGGCTCAATGTTTGTGGAATGGGGGGGGAGCAATGTAAACAGTGAAAATACATTTGTCTGTCTCCCTCTCTGTGACTGTGTAAATCAGGGGATATAGTGACAGTCCTAACAATCTGTTATGTGGAAATCACTTTTCTCCCTCTTATTCTCGCCGTCCCCGTGAGACAGAGAGACAGATAGATAGATAGATAGATAGATAGATAGATAGATAGATAGATCAAGAGAGAGCGAAACAGAAACAGGGCTTTGAGGGTGGAGATGCCTCAATTTCCAGGGACCTGACATACAGGCCTAGAAGACGGTTTAAAGATTTTTCTCTTTCAGTCAACTTATTTATGTCCTCTCTTTTTCTTGTTTGGCTTTTCGCACATTCCTCCTATCTGATCATCACTCTCTCTTTGCACTCACATACTACAATGCACTCTGAGCTCCCTCTATTTCATTCGCCTCTTTCCGACTCCCTACCTTTCTATCCGTTCCTTCTTCCCCCTGATATTTTGATAGAAGCATCTGTTCAAGTGTGAAAAAAAAAACACTTCCACCCATAGACTCTTGGAGGTTTGGAAAAAAAAAAAGAAAAAACTTTGTTAAGGGAGCGTGCTGGGAAAATAGCAGTCTTCCAGAGGCTGCGAGCATTCTGGACTTGGACTGGTGGGTGTCCACTCCTAGAAGCCGAACACATACCGCTCACCTGCGTGTGTGTGTGTATGTGGGGTTTTTGGGGTGTGTCTGTGTGCAAGTGTTCTCTAGGTGGGTGGAAGGCTGTCAGTAACAGTGCCAAGATGCCACGGACAGGGGATTATTGAAGCCCCTCTAGGCCCCTCTCCCCCACTACTATCAACGAAGGAGAGCTGTCTTTCTATCAGCCGGGCCACAGCAACACCATGCATTTATGTTACTTGTAAACAGTATTTCCAAGCCTGGGTTTTTTTGTATATTTTTTGTGTATTTAAATGCCTGCTGAGAGAAGACAGAAGTAAAAGCTGGGTGATGAAGATGAGATAAACATATATATGTGGAATATAGTTGTAATGTCAGACAGGCATATCGGAGACAGTTTAAACTGCATTGAATTGGCATCATGACAAAAGTGTCATTCAGCTGTCATCCATAGAAACACATGCAAGCCTTTGTCATGTAATACATCCCATAAATATTGCTGTTTAAAGGATTTAACAAATCCCATGGAGTAAAGTAAGCAAATGAGGAGTATCACATTAGCCCCGTCTTCCGCGGTTCATCCCAGCCTGCAAACATGGATGGGGCAGCCCTGGACACATGCCATAGCAGTTGATGGTTGGTAGATGCTGTTGGTTGATTTGATTATTGAGCGGTCTCGTCAGGGTTTGAGTCTGCATAGCAAAAAATGATGCAACCCTCCCCCCCCCTTTTTTTCCCCTCATGGTAATCATTTTGCAGCCGTCATGGCGCTTGCTAATCAACCATCATAAGCTTCATCCCCGACTGCAGAGTTGTGTGTAAATGCTTATGAGCACGTGGAATGTTTTTCAGTGCGCTTTACGGAGATGCCCCCTGGATCTTGTCTGGACCCCTCCCCACCCCCGTGGTCCAATCCCTTTCTTGATCAACGGCCCTCTCGGTTACACTAATATCCTGATTATCCATGTCTGGGAAAACACAGACGGGATGACCAGCGTGAATGCAAATTGATGCGTGTGAAAAGAACTCCAAAAACACATAGCTGACATTTTCCCTTGTTTCCATCTCAAAACAGCGATTCTCTGTGAGTCTTTGAGGCTGTGCTTGCTTAAATTCCTTCTATTAACCTGCGAGTGTGCTGTGCACGTGTTGCACAGGATCGGCGAGGTGTTGGAGAGTTTGTGAGTATTCCAGCAGTGTGAGCGGCGAGGGTATTAGCCTTGTTTTTAACAGTAGATCCCCGGACTCTGCAGTGAGCTTTTGTGCCCCCTTCCACCTACTTACCATCAGCGGGGGCCTGCTCTTAAGAACTACCTGCTTAGTTAATAAAACAATTAGCCTTGCCTTTGAAACAATGACAGCTGATTTCAGTTGCCGCTGAGGAGAAACCGTACGCTCACTTTTATCCCCTCTCCACACTTCCCTTTGTTCTTGAGCGGCTCCCTTTCCAGCACACACACAATGCCTTTCTCGAAATGTATCGATGCTATCTTTCGAAATGTATTTCTGGGTTTTTATTGAAAGCAGGTATTAATCTGTGTCTTTTGTCGCTGCCGCTTTGCCTCGTTGGGTTTTTCACAAATGTTGGAAGGGAGAAAAAGTAGTTTTGAAGACTGCATTCAAAAGACTATAAAGCTTTTATCCAAGCGCTGCTTTATGAAAGATCTCTGGGATTCATGTTTAAGAATAAGTTCCTAAAGCACTACTTTCTGTCGACGCCTCCTCCTCCAGTCTTCTATACTGCAGTCTTTTTCTGGTTATAAACCTATACTTTGTGTATATATAAATGCACACAAGCCTGAAACCTAAACTCTAAAGGCCAAACAAACACCTCTAAATTTCATCAGTAACATAATTAATTACAACAACAAGGAAAATGCAATCACTGCCCCCCCTCCTTCCTTGCCACACTCCCCCTCGGAAATTGAAATAGATGGATGCTCGGGGACTGCTCATTAACGCTGACCCTTCCTGTAATTATCAGATCCATTTGTGAAATTCATAATGGACTTAGGGCAACTGTGAACCAGGGCCTATATAAAGGCTAGACTGCGTGGTCCAGTTCTCCACAGTGGGACTTTCCTGAGGGGGCTCTCAGTGGGCTCACACATAGGCAGTGTTTTTGTGTTTATTTTTTTGCTTGCTGATGGTACATGTGGACGTGTGTACCTCTATTGAGGCTTCTAGGAAAACAGTGACAAAGAGATGAAGTGCTGTAATAGGAAAACTAGACTTTCAGCTCGTCTCATAGTGTTGTGGCAAACAAAGTTCACCCTTCATTTTCTCGTTTTTCGCCATGGCTCCTGTTGGCTTTCACATAATGGCTTCATCTTATATTAAATTTATGTTGATGTCCTTAACTGGCTCCCAAGCCCCTGCACACCTGTCTGCTTGTTTAAAATGGCACACTCTGCATGTGAAACGTCCTATTTCAAGCCTTTTTTGTGTGGTGTAAAGTTGGCCCTCTCAGTGTTAGCTGCCAGCGCAGACTGGGAACACACACTGAGCTTTTAAAAATGTTTTATTTTCTTGCTGTCACACTCGATAATTTTTTTATTACATTACATATGGAATAACAGACTAAAAGGATAAAAGGCTGCTTGAATTACGTGTTGCGCAGATTGATAGCTTGTCCAAGTGTGCTGGTTTGCCACTGTGTGGCAGTAATTATGACGGTGTCTACAGTTTAATGCTGTGTAAAAATCACTTGTTTTTTTAAATTATTTTATTTAATATTTCATTTCATTAGTGTAATTTACGCTTAAGTCTTTATTATGTATTACATGGCTAATTGAATATCAAAGACTCAATGATCACATGCGTAGCCGATGAAGTATTTATACAGGGAACCTGAAACACAACGTACCACAGTAATGAATCAGCTCAAATGGCAGCATTTAACCGTCTGTTACAGACCTACTTATCCTCTTTCCCTCTGTCCTTCTCTCTCCTAGCTTGATCTCCTTTCAGGAGTTTGTAGCATTTGAATCGGTGCTGTGTGCCCCAGACTCACTTTTCATGGTTGCCTTCCTGCTGTTTGATAAAACGGGCATTGGGATTACCACTTTTGGTAAGTAACTCTGCATCTGATTTACAAGTTAACCTTTAGCTGTAGTTAAGTTTGCACAGATGCATCTACTGTGCAAATCTGATGTAAATGCCAGACAATCAATTTCCGTACCACAGTTTTTTTTATTAAACATATTTTATTTTTACTAAACATAATTCTGATCCTGATTCTGATGCATGTAGTAGATATTGTGATAAACTTTAAAAGTGTATACTGATTCACTGCTCAAAGTAAAAAGCTCAGAAAGTTATGATCACTTCTGGTACAGACGCGTATTTTGTGCTCATTTTAAACTGTTCCTGTTATGGTATTGATATTCTTATCACACGTACCGCAGTTTCAATCATGAGAAAAGCATCGTTGTCTTTGTTATATATTGTCAGGTAAGTCATTTGCTCGACACATGTGTTCTTAGTTCAAGTAAAACAAAATCTGGAGAGACAAAAAAAGATACACTGGGAAAACCTTTTCTACTCTTTCTAATGTTGCAGTTTCCTCAGGTTGTGCGTTCGTATCATGTTGAGGATGATACCAGCTCACAAAACTAATCAGGACTTAATAGAAGTGCCGGTTTATTGAATCGTAGCAATAATGTTATTATGTAAAGTGAGACAAAGTTCAGGTCTGAACACTGAACCTCATTCGCTGACATTTACCAAAGACTTATTCAGGCAGCGCGCTCCTCTTAAATGTGCCCTGAAGAAGTTTTCGTGCAGTCCTCCTTTGTTTATGTGGAGGTGCGGGGAGTGGAGGGTTGGGTGGGGGGGGGGGAGTCTGACCTCAACTTGTCTGTTCTGTTAGAGCTGCATCCACAAACAAAAATACTGTACGTGGTCTGGTAGCTTATCTGCAGAAATGAGGTTAGGGTCGGCGTTGGAGAGGTTTGGCGGAAACTACGGGATGCAGATGAAGATGGAGGAAGGGGTGGGTGGCTCTGTGTGTGTGTGTGTGTGTGTGTGTGTGTGTGTGTGCATGATTGGCACCATTACTGTGATGCCTGGAAGCTCGTAGGTGAAAAGGGAAGACATTTGTACTCGTTGCTCATTTCACATTTGCCTAATTGATTTAAACAAGTCTAATGCCAGCCTTCTGTAGGTGTGCGAGGTGTTGGCACATTAGGCTTGATTTGAAATGCAGTGCACACATCCCGCTCGCAAACAGGGGAAGAGTAAGTGAATTTCATTTTAATTGTTGCTGTCGACAGGGTGCAAGATCATTGCGGGTGATTATATATGCACATATGTAAATTTTCATATTTAAAAGGATCAATTAGAGTGACGTTGTCTTGGTGGCAATTAAAAGGTCTGCTGTTTTTCTGCGTCTCCCAAAGGTTAATGAATATCCCAAAACTTGCGAGTTATGAGACTTGCGTACGAGTGGAAAATTGTACGAAAAACATAGCACACATCGTGCAACGCATAAACACTGGCTGCAGCGTCTGCCACTTGCATCGGGCGACCGTGTTCACCAAGAAAAGCAAATAACTGGTGGCTGAGATTATAGGCTTGTCAAAGTTGCTTTATTGTGACACACTGCAGATTTTTTTTTTTTTTTTTTACTCCTGCTCTCTTTTTCACTATTCATGCCACTCATTTGATTAAACAGCCTCACCAAGCCAGGCACAGAAATAAGAACTCCTTTCTTTTATTACCTATTAAAAGCATTCATACCTGCAGCTCGTGCCGCATTAAAGCCCTGTTTGTTTTCCCTGTGTAATAAATGTCTGTAGTCCGATTTCTGTTTTTTTTTTTCCAAATTTCATTTAGTTTTTCTGTCAGGCCATTTTTATTTTTTTTATTATTATTCGATAATAACCCGAGCAGTTTTGTGTTAAGTACAAGGGCGGCGCATTGCTCAGAATTTGTAGCACGTAAAAAATATAAATGCATAATTTGCTGGAAAGTTGACTTCATAAAAACTGCAACGTAACATAGCGTATAAATGCAGTTGTAGCTCCGCCAGAAAGACAAAAAAACAGAAGAAGAAGAAGAAGAAAGGTGGGGAGGGAAAAAAAGACTTAAAGAGGTCTGAGTGTTGACAGGTCTATAAAAGCTGATAATATAAACGTCACACTCGGGAGCGGCCTGTCCTTTAAAGAATTAAAGGCTGTATATTTATTGCCTCATTAAAGTGTAAAGAAACACACACATACACACACACACACACACAAGCTGTCTTCCTTCAGAAGGTAATGCTGGGCTGAAGTAAATATTACCTTTCTTTTCTCTCCCTCTCTCTCACTCACTCACTCTCTATTTCCCTCCCTTTCTGTAAAAAAAAGAAAAAAGGAAAAAAAATAGTTTCTTTCCTCCTTTTTCCTTTCTCCACTCCTTCAGCGCAGCCTGTTTGGTAATAAGAAACAGGTCGCTCTATTGGTTTGTTTTTGTTTCTTTAGTAAGGCTGTAATTTAGGACTCATGTTCAGTGTCTCTCCACTCCACTGGCTGCAGAGGCTTAGAGGGTTCAGGCAGAGGAACATAAGTGAGAAGAAAAGCCTTTCCTTCTCAATACAGAGCCTACACAGCTCGAACAAGTTCTGCCATGTGTCATTCACCACTGATTTAGGGGAACTTAAGTCTCAATCAGAGCAGAATTGTATTCGCGAGATTGACGTTGACATTTTGTCAGCAACAATTGCACATTTTTTATTTTATTTCTTTATTTATTTTGGAGGGGGGGGAAATGAAATAATTACTAATGTTAACCAGAAGTCAGGAAACACATGCTATTTGTTAAGGCTTGACTCACACGACTTTGCAGCATTCAGATTTGAGGTCTTAATTAGAGCAAACTAAAAACCTGAACAGGAAGAAACCGTGGATGGATTTTTATTTAATGGAGGCCTCATACGACGCACGGCCATTAGCCTTAAAAGTGCGGTGCGATCTGTAATTGTTAAAGGTTCGAGGAAAAGCTGGTATGCTTTTGCTTTGCCTCGCTGGTTGCTGCATTTTGTTTAAATAGTCTCTGTTTTACAAGAAGTCAATAGGGCAGCAGAGCAAGGTTCATTTACCAAGTTTCTTTAAAAGTCGAAGGCACTTGTGCTTAAGTGCTTCCATGTTATCAAAGTTATTCTAGAGCGAGTCTCGCCTCTTGGCAGCCATACTGAAACTTGTATGGGCAGTTATTTTGTAGAAGAACTACTTTATTGTCATCTGGAACATGCAATAGTTAGCGCACATTAGGTTGAAATTTCTCTGTATTTACTTGACTTTTCTTTCAGTGGACACCAGGACATAACTGCATGTTTACACTCAGCAGTCAGATGTGAAAACTTTGCACAAACGTGCAGTTTTTGCAAATTAAACTTCTACTACCATCTTTGCTGTTTCAGACGTCTCCTGTAGTTCTCAGTTTGGGATTCTTGGAGTGCCAATTTAGGATTCCACTAGTAAAATATGAGCTGTTAGAAAATGACACATATTCACAGATGAACCCACACATTATCAACTTCTCCCTTATTTCCCAAGAGGTCACCACAGTGGATAGATCCACATATTTGTTTTGGCACAGATCTTTGGGCTCGGGGCCGGCACAAGGGGTGAATTTGTTCACCACTACTCCGTGGAGTTGCTATAGTTACAGATGGACCTAATCAACAGAATATAGTTAGAAGTAACTTTGGCCTGAGCACTTGCAGAGGTTAATTAACAATATACTAATGATGACAAATAGCATTGTTATTGTAATATCAATGGTCTGCAGGATCAACTTATTGCATCTTGTTAATGGAGGAAATAAATAATATTACAAATAATGTTTTATCTCATTTATTGTCTCCTCTGTAGAGGATGTGAAGCAGGTTTTTGGCCAGACGACCATCCACCAGCACATCCCCTTCAACTGGGACTGTGAGTTTATACGGCTGCACTTTGGCACCAAGAGGAACAAGCAGCTCAGCTACGGAGAATTCACCCAGTTCCTCCTGGTAGGTTTCATGCCGAGCTCCTGCTCTCTTTTTTTTTTTTTTTTTTGTGTCCCGTTTGGATCTTTAGCCATCAGAATTGTTGTCTTAAGGCCAAGAAAGATGCCAAGTGGATTTATTTTACCAAGTGGATCATCATGGCCTTGCCATATTGGTCCATTTGATTGACCTTTATTATAATTATGAATTTTTCTTTTATTTTCAGTTGCTACAAACGGGACAGACATGACTGGGGGATAGGACAGGGAGAAAGAATGAAAGAAAGAGAGGGAGAGAAAGAAAACCAAAGGGGAGAAGAGACGGTGAGAAGGGGGGGAAGAAAGAAAAAAAAACAAAAAAAAAACAAACACCTGGATCACCTGTATGGAGAAAAAAAAACAGAAGAGAAAGCAAACAACAAAGAGCAACATAATAATAAAAAAAACAGCACCATCTAAATAAACTAGCTAGCAGTAGATAACAGTAGATACTAAATAATAAACGATATTGTGCAGCACGCAAGATAGACAGCGCACAATGTGCTTTGAGGCAGCAGCCAAGAAAGGTGTAGTCCGCGTCTGTGAACACCCGTGTGTACACCTGTGTGCACACCTGTGTGGATCAGCATGCTTGTATTCCAAAGGTTTCTCCATGTAACGATCTGCTAGGGAGTGTGGGGAGCCATAGCCCCGTCCCCCAGGGTATGAAGCAGGTATAGAGGAGATCCAGGCCCCAGATATCCAGAGGCCCCAGAGTACAAGGACCCGAGGAGGACCACCAAAGGGGGGGGAACCGTGCCACCCTCCTGGGAAGAGCTGAGTAGAGCCCCAAAGGAGAGGTCACCCCGCAGCTACGGAGCAGAGGCCAGAGGGGGTTGCAGTGGCGTGCCCGCGGGCTCTGCCAGCAGCCAGCTGTGCCAGAGAGGGCCAAGCTTCAGGCCCAGAGGCCTGAGGGCACTCCACCCCCCGGAAGGAGCCCGACCGGGCCACAGGTGCCAGGCCCCGCCAATCGGCCACCAGGAGTGAGCCGGTACATACATGAGCGCCCAGCCCCAGACGACAAGGACTACCAACACACCAACGTCTGAGGGCATCAGCCACCAGCAGGGAGTGTGGTGAGGGGAGATAGGCCTCCGTACTTTAGAGGGCCTGAGATGTACCCAGAGAGGTTGAGTCTAAGACCCAACCTGACATATAGACACAGACGAACAGGCACACGCAGACACAGACGTGCATTCCCACCCCATATGCACAACCAAATACTCGGCACTCGCCCAACGTGTAGACAGACACAAATAGACACTGCACAGACAGTCGCACTCCCCAAACATACTCTATATCCCAGGTCCAGGTCCCCCCGCCCTGCAAGCCGCACCTAGACCCAGGAGATGTAACCCTTCTCTCTGGGGTAGAGGCAAGCGGACCACCTCCTTATCTGCAGTAGCAGGGAGGCCCCGCATCCCAGACCCCAGTCTGACGGCCAGCACCTCCTCCCAGCCCCCCAGCCCTGACGGCTAACAAAACCGGGGTGAGCTCCTGCTCTCTTTGTCTGCTTGGCTGATATGAAATCACATTCTTTATATTGTGTTTTCCCTTTTTTGTCTAGCTGTGTTGTTTTCATCAAAGAGTAGGCAATAAATCTTCACCAACTGATTTATGCACATGTACACTTTGTCTTATACTCCTGTCATCATGTAACTGTATTTTTTTGTCAGTCCTTGGACACACTAACACACAGTCACATGTTTTAAGGGTTTTTTGGGGTTTTTTACTGGTTCTATCACTCTCCAGCACAGTCCTCCACATTGTCCAGATTAGTCGTTAATGAAACACTGAGGTTATGCTTTTGGGACATTTTCTGCATTTGTTTTCCATTAGCTGACATGCACGTAGCATTACTCCATTCCGCCTATTCTGAAGCAGGTAAAGACACATTTCGGCCTCCATAAATAGTGTAGTACAGTTGGAATATTTCTAGTGTATTTGTGGCGTGTGAGCCATTTTCCAATATGATGTCTAGACTTAAATCGGGCCTAAGCAGGGGAGAGGTGGTGGAGCTGGTGGGAGAGAGGGAGGGCCTGAGCTGTGCCAAGTTTGCATCCACACTCACCATGTATCTGAATGAGCTTTTTATATTACACTTAACTTGGACCAGATGGCTTAAACACAGCGGGCAGCAGCAGATGGATATTGGGACATTGTTATAAGCGCATAGCAGTGTCTCTGCATAACTACAGTTCCACGTACGGAATCTGTCCTTGTCTCACACTGTCTCTACTGTACTGTATGTGTAAGCATCAGCACGCATGCCTCGTGTTTACTTCAGTGTTTGCGTATTTGCGTATGCTTGTTTTTGCCTGTGTGCGCGCAGGAGTGCAGCTGTGTGGCGTTGCGGCCAGTAGATGCTGTACTTTGCATTGACAGCATGCCCAGTTCTCTCCCAGTCACTCAGTCAGTGGTTTCCAGCTCCTCACAGCAGCAGGCTCGCAGCCAGCCGCACTCATTGCTCAACTATGAAATGCACGTTTCCTGCTCATGCTGTCTGCGTTTGATCATTTTTCATAGCTTTTGATAAATGCCTTAATAAACGACAGAAGAAAGTGAAGTTTGTGTTACAGCTTTTCTGCTGGTCTGCTGATACTTGTAAAAATCCACAGTACATATTTGTCATGTTGGTTTTTAATCATGTTTTTCTTTTTTATTATAACTGTGACTTAAGTATTAAGCCTCCAGCAATATTTGCTCACTGCATTATTTGTATGTTGTCAGCTACAGTTATAAATAACAGGATTTCTTGACCCAAAATTCAAATCTGTGCAATTGCATCATACTTTCAGTTTGCTGTTATGCTGTTATGTTACAACACGCTTATTAATAGAGAGACAGTTAAATTTAATCCCAAAGTACACTGTGCAACCATAAAAGTTCTCAAAGTTGGGAACACCAACCCACACATCATGTTGTGTATTTCTCTAATTCCCTAACATCCATTCCCACCCACCCTTGTCTCCCCCCCCCCCAAAAAAAATGTTCTCATCCTTTATTCCCTCCACCTCTTCCTGCCATACATGCATGTGTTTATTGTGTTTTTCTGCCATTGTAACCACGCCACTGCCAGATGCTCACAAGATGGGATTATCGGGGAAAACGTTTGCGCCGCATATTTCTCACAAGGGCTCTCTCTGGCCAATTACTGTCTTGATGGAAGCCAGAGATTCTCACCAATTACATGCATTTTTCCCGTCTCACACATGGACGCCGGCCAAGGCTCGGCTCGCACTGTCAGCGTGCTGTTGTCCCTGGCAGCGGTATTGCCGATGTCCAGAGAAGTGGCACATAGTAGCTCATATTATAAATTCTGGCAAGTAAAGGGCTTGAATTACGTGAAGGGGACACCACATGTCCCACTTCTTTCCTAAGCACTCAAAAAGTGAATTGTTGGCATTACTCAGATTTTTAAAAGCCCCAATTATATGTTTGACTCGACCAAGAATCAGTGGGCAGCCCTTAACATCACTGGCACATGTTTAAATGGACCGTTGTGCTTCTTCCTCCGATAACTTTGATAACTTTACAGTTTTTGGTGCCGTTTAGAAGCTTGCTTGGGGAATGAGAGAGGAGCAATCCCACTCTGCTCATTTCTATTGTTTAACTTTTGAAAAAGGAATCCCAGCCATTAAAAACAAACAGAGGTGGGTTGTCATATGTTTTTATTCTTGTCCAAGGGCAATTAAAGCTACTAGGAATGCCTTGACAGTCTCTCCCTGGGTGTCTTAAGCCCCTAGCTTTATGTCTCCTGCCTCCCTCGCTCCCCTCCCAAATAAAAACCACGTCCCAGAAACACTCGCACAGTTACAAGTTAAGATTTTAGGAGGCCGAGACTATAAACTTCTCCATTGCCTGCACCGCAGTTGTTTGTTGCTCTGTGTGGTTGGCGTGTAGCTTTTCAGACTCGGGACTGAAGAGAAATGGGATCTAATTTTTGTCTTCTTCTTCTTTCATGTACAGATGGACACAAATGCACAGATCAGTGTTTCCTGCGATGTTAAGAGACACACAGTCATGCTTGCAAAACGAAACGCTTCTCCCGTTTGTTTTTTTTGTTTTGTTTTTGTTTTGATTGTAGATATTCAGCTCCCCTCCCCCTCCCCAAATCTTTTTCTCTTCCCAGTTTATGTCTTACCAAAGTGTTTTGACCTACTCACAACCGACCAAAGAAGTGAGTCACGACACTCAGGATGCTGACACTAAAATATCTCACCTTATTTACTTTGGAAGTGTTTACATGCGTCAATCTCTCTTCATTTCCTTGCTTTCCACTCACTTATGCACTCTCCAGAGCCCCTGCTGTGCTCATAGGTGATACTGACACATGCCTGCTACATTTACTGCTTTTTTTCTTCTTCTTCCTCCTCTTCTTCTTCTTCTTCTTCTTCTTCTTCTTCTTCTTCTTCTTCTTCTTCTTTTTTTTTTTTTTTTGCAAATGTAGCTCTTTTGTTGCAATGTCTATTCTTACTCCCCTCCGGTCTCCACTCAGCTTTGTGTAAATGTCACTCTTCCCCAGTCGTTTCTCTCGGGCGCCTCGATTTTAGAGTTCGATCGGTTATGCTGTCAGCGAAATATCACTCAAAAATTCAACACAACAATAAGTCATAGTCTCATAGGTTTTTGTGTTGTGGTTATACCTTTTTTAAAGAGTTCTCTTAACAACAATAACATCTGAATCAATCAGCTGAATAACGTGCATGTTCAAGATTTAATCAGCCCCCATATGTTTTGTCCAACGTGACTTTAAAAAAATGATATTCATTTATTTAAATCTTAATTTTTACTTTCTTCCTGTACAAATATTGTTAGCCAGTCCTAATACTTTAAGAAATGTAATTCAAAAATCTTTCTTAATTAATTTTATAATATTCAAGTAAATATCAAGAAAATTAATTTGACACTTCAGTTTGATTGTTTCTTTACATATATGTAGCTCTGGAGCTGAAACATGTATTTTTATTGTTGGTTACTCAGCTGTCTTATTTTTTTCTTAGCAGTTATTATGCATAATATGAACAAAAAGCATGTGTTAGGATCTTGAACATGTTCATGTTCCATATTAGAAAACTGACCAGTTTTGGTGAGATGAGACGTAATTAACCCATACACAGTAAAGTGTTCAGCTTCGTTATTTAACAGTAAATCTATGATTTTTTTGTGTATCTTTTTTAATATATTTGATAAGCAAAAATACCTTTTGTCTATGAGTAAATAAAACTCCAATTAAAACAAGCTAATAACTCATTTTAAGACACTGTTGATTTTTCTTTTGGCTCTGACTAAAACCTCTTTTTGAGCACCAAAATAACCCCGTGCATTCCCTATATATGCACTTTCCTGAGGTCTTGTAATGTGTCAGAAACCTCATGCACAAAAATACATCAGGCTCATTGTCTTTTTCTTTTTTTTTGCCTTCATATGTTTTTTGACCTGAAGGCCTTCATACACCGCAGGTGAGTCAGACGCTCACAAGCTAGCTTTATCTTGCTGTTTTTTTTGTTTTTTTATTGGCCTGAAATCCCCGTCTTTTGCTGATAGATAGAGGAAGCATTGATGTCAGCGGTTTGTTTACAGCCTCTCTCTGTAGACTTGTGGTTGCAGGTACTGATAATGGCTGCTAATTTTCAAAGGCCTTGTGGGATCTGTCCCCACCACAGCCTGCTGTTGTCCCTCTGGACCTATTGTGCGTTTGTGTGTGTGTGCATGAAGAGAGACAAAGTGAGCAGTTGGGCGATTAGCTGTCTTGCCCAATGTGTGTGTTTGTATGTTTCTCCCTCAAGTGGATTTAATGTGGATTTAGGGAGAGTGTGAAAAGCCCAAGCGACGCCTCACAGTAGGCAAGCCCCTGTGCTGGAGGAGAGGAGACGAGGCTAAAGCCTGGCTAAACACTGGCACTGAGAGTAGTGGTGGAGGGGGTGGGGGGCAGATGGCACTGTGGGGGCCCATGAAAGCAAATGGTGTGTCATTATTCATAAGTGTTTATGTGGATTTTTAATTTATAAAGGCAACTCAAAGAGGTGTCTGACCCACATATGTGCACAATAATATCAATTTAGTGTACGCACTTGCCTCCCCTCCTTCCTCCTCACCTCTCCATTCTGCAGGAGATGCAGCTGGAACACGCGCGACAGGCTTTCATCCAGCGTGACCAAGCCCACAGCGGCTCCATCTCAGCGCTGGACTTCAGGGACATCATGGTTACCATTCGGCCGCACATGCTCACACCCTTCGTAGAGGAATGCCTCGTGGCGGTGGGTTTTTCTTTTTTTCCCTTTTTTTTGGCTCTGTGGTTTTCTCATCTATTTGTTTTACTGTCGTCCACAAGAGCCACAAAGTCAGGTTGGTTAAAAATAGCAAGTCACTGGTGTCTCTTGGAAACTATCCTCAGTCATGATATGTTAAAACAATAAAAGGTTGGATGCATCAGGTGTTCCTTAGCACCACCAATTGGAAAAATTAGGCTTTTTTTTATCCACCACGATGCATTTTTTTCTCATTCGTAGATTATTCATGTATGCATATCTTTAAATAAGTCATTCTAAATGTCGTGATAAATTCCAAATGTGCAATGATGCACACTTTGGATGCAGAAGCATGCACGGTATTGTCAGCTCATATGCACTATATGATGATTTGGTTGCTGAAGTCAGCAAGCAAGCCAAAGCAGCCTGTCATTACTGTATTCTCCATAAAAGAGGTAAAGTCAAGATTCTTTTCTTCTATCTCACCACTTATTTCTTGTGCTTTTTTTCCTTCTCTCTTTTCTCACAGCCCCACAAACCGAACACTGTGGCTTTCTCTTTTCCTCTTCTGGCCATCTCTCATTCTTCTTCCCCTTTATCTTTTTTCCCCTGCTACCTCTCATCTGTCCCTTGCTCTCTTTCTCTCTTCCTCCCTCCTTTCCTTTTTTCTTTCCTCTCTCTCAGCCGCCCCTCTATCTCTCCCTTCCCCCTTCCCTCCCTTCCCCGTGTCTCTCTCTCTCCCTCCCAACATGTCATTAAGTCTAACCTCTCTGGCAGTGTCAAAGCCAAGCAGGAGAGCTGAATGGGGAAGATAGAGATAGATGGAGACTGGAGCTTTACAGTCCATCATCTCTGCCTGTGCGCGCGCGCGTGTGTTTGTGCGCCTGTGCGGGCTCTCTGTTTGTTTTGAACTCTGAGATGTTTGTCTTTTTTTTGCCTCTTGTCTTTTCTTTCTGCGTGTTAGTGTTTTCGTTGCGCGCGTGTGCGTCTTGTGTCTGCGTCCATGTCTTGCCCCATTTCATAAACACCTTGTAGACTCTGTCATTTTCTCTGCTGTGTTTACCTCACCGACCAGACATCTTGGTGTGCTGTTAGTAAACTCTCATGCACGCGCGCTCCCACACGTACACACACACACACACATACGCACACATGTATCACAAAACCTCATAAACACTGCAGACACATTAAAGGCAGTATCATAGCAGAGCATAGGCAGTGAGACGGCAACCTTTAATTCACTCACCAAACATGGTAATTGATTAGCGCCTCACTCTTTTTCACCAAAATACCATTCTCCTCTCTCCACTGTGGGAAGATCCATGTCTGTACACTCACAGATATGAACAGATGCAAAAGTGTCTCCCTTGTTAGAGCAGTTTCACCTAAGCCAGAGCTTCCCTCCCTTGTTGCGACCATGTTGAGCAGCAGGCGACCTCTCTGAATGCGTCTGTAAAGCAAACAGTGCCATCTAGTGAACGGAAGCTCAACATTTTCTCCTCACTTACCCCTTCAGGCCAGCACAGTCGCAGTGATCTTCTAACTCAACAGTACCCCACAGTAGTCGTACTTGAACGCATATATTTTTTTAAACATACAGCATTTAGAGCTGCTCCTCTAAGCCTCTGAGAGCCTCATTTAATAAAGATGGGATCGTGGTTCGCGTAAAAGAGGCTGTGGGCAGCCTGGAATGTCCTCTAGAGCCCGGCATCTATTTTTAATCTGTTACCTTTTTTTTTTTCTATTTTCTTTTCTTTTACCACTTCCTCCATCTCATAAAGAAAGTTAATTAAACTCCCTTAGAGTGCGCATCATGTGATGGAAAAAGTAGCGGGTGAAACAAGTTTGCTTCTCCCTGTGGAGAAATGCTAGAGAGGAACGCGGCTAATTAGCCACCATGTTTTACGCTGTGTGTATTTTCATAACAGTAACATCCAGATGCACGGCTGTGTTGAAGTTTATTTTTCTTATTTGGTTGCTTGTTAAAGTACCCCTCTTCTTTCTTGCCCAGGTTGCAGGGGGTAGCACGTCTCATCAGGTCAGCTTCTCCTACTTCAACGGCTTCAACTCGCTGCTCAACAATATGGAGCTGATTAGAAAGATCTACAGCACTCTGGCTGGCCACCGCCGAGATGTGGAAGTCACTAAAGGTACCCGGGGAGAACTTCCCACTCCCCTCCCTGTATATATAACACATACCTATTATAACTGAGATGGCAAAAAAAGCAGATTCACATTTATGTAATACAGACCACAGTCACAAAACAAATGTAAGTATGCACCACATGCACAGTAATGCGCTTTCCAGATAGGTATGTCTATGTGCGTTGTACAGGGCTTGGAGACTTGTTTTTGTTTGGGTTACTTCCTTCCCAGTGGCATTTAAATGGGCATGCTGGATTCAACCCAGCACACGTACTGCATGCCCACAGTCCCTGATGGTGCCTGTCTTGTCTATTACATATCCTGGCAGTGATCTGAGGAACACAGGAAAAACTTCATTTCATTTGAAAAACAAAGAATAAAAGTGGGTAAAATTCTGCTCCTTGCTTTTGAGTCTGTGTTGTTTAACCCTGTAGATCCAGTGTCATTTATATGCTTAATACTAACTCCACAGTCTACATTACTGTAAAGCAAATATGCAAAGCTACAGCATAATGAAAAAAGACGCTTTTCTTTATTGAAAAAAAAAACATACTGTTGTATTTCTCATAACTTATTTTATATGTATCTTTCTGTCTCCATTAGTTAGTTCCTTTAAATCTCTCTCCCTTGTTTGCCCCACTTGCTGTCTCTCATTCCTTTCTTCAGTACTTGGCAGGGCTAATGGCTTTCAATGTCTTTCTCCCTTTTGCCATCTTTTTCTTTTTGACTCCCTCTTGAGCTCTAGTTGTCTTTAAGAAACCATTCTGACCTCTCTCCACATGGCTCCAGGCCACTAACGGAGCCTTATGATGCTATCTGAAGCCTTATCAGGGGTGTGGACTGTACCCGACCCAGACCAAAAGCCCGTACACTCTACAAACTGTTCCCACCAAGGGTACACGAAGGCCTGGGCTTGGCTCGACCCAGGGTGGCCCGCAGCCAGCCAGGCCTTCACGGCCACCGCCTATCTACTCTCCACTCCCGAAGTCATTAAGGCCTCCTTGGGGACTGCGAATGCTCAGCTCCACACAAATAGCGCACACACATCTGCATGTATCAAGACTGTGTACATGTTGCAACACACGCTTCTCTAGCATTTCTCACATAACGCTCAAGCATTAAAATGCATTAACACAGCCAAGCATGCACACATGTGTAATAATCCTGATTGATTCCTGATGTGCAACAAGGCCACTGTTTTGCAGAGACACCATTACAGTGCTCACAAAGCTGTACGCGTATATTTGGGCGTATGCACACAGGGGACCTATATAGGAGATGCACTATTTTGGGCTAGCAGTGCACTGCCACAGAACAAGTCACGACTGTGTACCTTTAGGCCCTTTCAGACATACGCTCCTTTTCATTAATGTGATGGCATCATGTTGGCTTTTTTTAAAACCTAGCCTCTTTTTGCATGAAAGTCCAAACTTACAATCCTGCTTGTCCGGCCCGTTAACAGTTGTGTGTGATTTTTAACTTTGCACAAGAATGAGTGCATGCAGGCACATTAACACATTGGCATTCACAAGACTGAGACATCATCGTGTCTCTTCTATTTTTTTGGTCAATGCCCTATGTATTTATAATGCAGGGCTAAAAAGGTTTTTCATTAGACACCTGCTTTCTGTCTGTCTCACAGTCACATGCTACCCAAACTAATGTCATAGAAGGCTCGAAGCTGCCCGTTCGGGTAAAAATGGCTGAACAGACATTTTCTGCACACAGCAAAATGTCTGAAGTGTTCTCGCTTTGGCACAGACATCTGTCCATGAACATTACAGAGTGCCTTTAGTTTCTGTAGGAGCACACTGACCTCTTCAAAGTCAGCAAGCATAGTTTTACATCCCGAGTTTTTCTCTTGTCCACTTTGCTCTACAGTTTATTTATTAGATGTTGAAATCTTTATCTTTGCTACAATGACAGTCTTTGACAGATCGGATTAACAAGACTTCTAATTTTTTTGACTTTGGTTAGTTTGCTGTGAGTTCATTGCATTCATGTGGCATGAAACGGCAACGTGAGCCACTCATAAGCCGTTCTTATGTCACAGAGTTACATTTAAGCACAAGGTGCAGCATTAGTAACTTCATTAATTACTTATAATTAATTATACCTGACATGTAAGTCAGGATCTAGCAGCAAATCACTCTGCATACTTGATCTCTTGATGACAGAGAGTAACAGTTTATAAGCTAGTCTTTAATTATTGTCTCATCGGTTTACTAAAGTATGTTTGGATGATGCGACTTCTGTAATTATCAGTGTAATTTTCTTAACACTGATATTCTAATATCAGTGTTAAGAAAATTCCGACCTCGGTCGGCTGGGTGTCTTACACATAACATTATGGCTTATTGTCATGGGAGTGTTTGAATGAAGCCGTAATAGTAAAAGGGACCTTCTGTCTAAACAGCAGAATAAATCAGTTTAACAGGCCAATGAAGCCAGCAATGTTACATGTCCTAAGCTGAGGAGAGATGTCTGGCTCTTACTAACAACAGATCTAAAACGTAAATTGTTGCGATCAGATTTTTGACCTTTTTTGTCTGCCACCAATCAGTCCAGACTGAGATGACTCAAAAAATCTTTTGCGCAGACATCCCATGTCCTCATGGTTTGAGACCTGTTTACTATTAAGCTGATTGGCATGAAATTTTATGGAAACACTCGTGGTTCAGATTTAGATAATGACTTAGGTGTTCCCCTGACTTTTCCTCAGCGCTATCATTGACATTTGCGTTTGACATTTTTGGTTTTGAGTCAAGTTCACTGTGGATCGCTGTGAGTTTTCAGTGCAAACATTCATCCCTTTAAACTTTAACCACTTTGGTGATTCCATGACTTTTATTTTTCCCTCGGTGGTAACTATCAGATGTGACCACGCTGACGTGATAAACTCAGACGGTGAGCGTGACGAACAAACCTGCTTTGTGATGCTTTGTAATTTTGAAAATGTTAGCACGCTGACGCTTCCATTAAAAAGCAGCGTCGTGCCTATTTATGGCATCCAAGATTATCTTAGCAAGGGATAGTAGGAGTTTTTCTTTAAATATCAAGCAGTAATATAAAGTTGGTAAATGCTTTTCTAGGGTTTTCACCATCTACTTCCCAGCATTGTTCTTTTTTCCCCCCCTAAATTATTTATTCTTGTGTAACTATTCTGCCTCACATGCTTGTTGGCATTACCTGCTTTTACTCATAGATGTGTGTGTATGTGATAGAGAAAGAGGGGGGGGGGGGGGGAGAGAGAGCATGCCTCGGGGGTAAGCTGAGCCTCTGTGGGGTGAATGGCTCCAGTGTAGGACGACTTTGTCACAACCCCAGCCTGCTGCTCTTTGAATAAAGCAGGTCAAACAATGGTGACTCCTCCACTGTAAGCCTGCCTACAGTCAACCTGTTCCTTTTTCATTTAACAATAGAGCAGGTCTTAAGTTACGACATGCTAAAGCTGCCTCAAAGAGGTCTTAAAGTCATAACTCTCCATGGCCGTATTTCTTTATTTTAATTTCTTCAGCGTGCTTTGACACATTGTACTCTTAACTCACAACCAACTCGCAGAGGGAAGCTGCCGTGAGTGACAGAAGTTGAAGGAAAAATCCATCATATGGAGCCATAACATTAACGCAGCCACTGACAATAACTCGGATAACTCCAACTCCTCGTCAGGGAGACGAGGAGTTCGAGGACCCACTTTATTTTTGGTGTATGTGTTCTGTAGTGACAAGAGCAACAAAGGGATAATGCACTGCAGCAAAGTCCAGTGTTTATCGTTTAACAACACATCCTGTTGTGAGATGTGATGTCTGTGTTGCCTTGAGTCATTCAGTCCAATCTCTTAAAATATTGGTCTAACATGTGAAAGAGTCCTGGTCCGAGACTGGGAGGAGACAAAAACCTGTGAGGGTTGCACCATGAAGGGTATATCTGGTATGACAATCTGGTGAAAGAAGCTTTCATTATCTATGATATTTGTCAGCCAGAAAAATAACAAATTGCTACATTCACACTATAAACACTTTGTGACTGCTACACCACATCATTGCACTGCTAAAAGAACAAGTAGGTCGTGAGCTTATAGCTCCATGTTTCTACTGAAGATGGCGTGCAGCCAGTCACATCCCGAGCAGTGGTGTGAACACAGCATTAAGGGAGAGCTGTTGTCTTAAGAGTAGGGTGGGTGAAGAATCTCTGAACTTGCTTAAAGTAAAGATATTTAGGAGAGCGAAGTGGACAGGCAGATTGGGGTGTTGATGTAATGTTGTACACTGAAGGTGAAAGTACACTGAAGGTGAACCGTGCCTCAAAGCTCCGCTCTTTATTTACCTGTCGATTCACATCTTAAGACTCCTCTGTGATTGTGTCTTTTGAACTGTTATCTCAGATGTTTAGAATTCAGTTAAATTTTATTTCTATAGAGTCAAATTACAGCAACAGTTGCTTCAAGGTGCTTTAGACTGTAAGGTAAAGATCCCGCTAAAATATGAGAGAAACCCCAACAATCAAATAACCACCTATGTGTATACATCACTCCTCATTTAATCATTACAGGGAGTGCAGAATTATTAGGCAAGTTGTATTTTTGAGGAATAATTTTATTATTGAACAACAACCATGTTCTCAATGAACCCAAAAAACTCATTAATATCAAAGCTGAATGTTTTTGGAAGTAGTTTTTAGTTTGTTTTTAGTTTTAGCTATTTTAGGGGGATATCTGTGTGTGCAGGTGACTATTACTGTGCATAATTATTAGGCAACTTAACAAAAAACAAATATATACCCATTTCAATTATTTATTTTTACCAGTGACACCAATATAACATCTCCACATTCACAAATATACATTTCTGACATTCAAAAACAAAACAAAAACAAATCAGCGACCAATATAGCCACCTTTCTTTGCAAGGACACTCAAAAGCCTGCCATCCATGGATTCTGTCAGTGTTTTGATCTGTTCACCATCAACATTGCGTGCAGCAGCAACCACAGCCTCCCAGACACTGTTCAGAGAGGTGTACTGTTTTCCCTCCTTGTAAATCTCACATTTGACGATGGACCACAGGTTCTCAATGGGGTTCAGATCAGGTGAACAAGGTGGCCATGTCATTAGTTTTTCTTCTTTTATACCCTTTCTTGCCAGCCACGCTGTGGAGTACTTGGACGCGTGTGATGGAGCATTGTCCTGCATGAAAATCATGTTTTTCTTGAAGGATGCAGACTTCTTCCTGTACCACTGCTTGAAGAAGGTGTCTTCCAGAAACTGGCAGTAAGACTGGGAGTTGAGCTTGACTCCATCCTCAACCCGAAAAGGCCCCACAAGCTCATCTTTGATGATACCAGCCCAAACCAGTACTCCACCTCCACCTTGCTGGCGTCTGAGTCGGACTGGAGCTCTCTGCCCTTTACCAATCCAGCCACGGGCCCATCCATCTGGCCCATCAAGACTCACTCTCATTTCATCAGTCCATAAAACCTTAGAAAAACCAGTCTTGAGATATTTCATGGCCCAGTCTTGACGTTTCAGCTTGTGTGTCTTGTTCAGTGGTGGTCATCTTTCAGTCTTTCTTACCTTGGCCATGTCTCTGAGTATTGCACACCTTGTGCTTTTGGGCACTCCAGTGATGTTGCAGCTCTGAAATATGGCCAAACTGGTGGCAAGTGGCATCTTGGCAGCTGCACGCTTGACTTTTCTCAGTTCATGGGCAGTTATTTTGCACCTTGGTTTTTCCACACGCTTCTTGCGACCCTGTTGACTATTTTGAATGAAACGCTTGATTTTTCGATGATCACGCTTCAGAAGCTTTGCAATTTTGAGACTGCTGCATCCCTCTGCAAGATATCTCACTATTTTTGACTTTTCTGAGCCTGTCAAGTCCTTCTTTTGACCCATTTTGCCAAAGGAAAGGACGTTGCCTAATAATTATGCACACCTGATATAGGGCTTTGGAGTTGACGTCATGCCGCAATGCATTGTGGGAGCGCAGCTCCATTTTCGGGGTCTACGAATCAAAACAAACACACTGTGTTGGAACGACGACGACAAGAAACATGCTTAAAAGCAGTCCAGATTGCAGATTGCGTCCAGAGGCGAAGCAGCGGTACTTGAAAAAAAATAGAGTGCATCCCAAATCTGGACCCATATGAAATACGGCAGAGGAGTAAAGACCCAGACGACTTACCGCCACTGTCCTACCCCGATATCTTCACGTATCTTGTTTGTGGAGTAAGCGCTTACACAGCGAACCAGTTTCGTAATTACAAGTCACTGGAGGCGCACATCCAATTTACAAATGGCTAGGTGCAAGATTTGGCTATTTTCAAGCCGCCAAACTCTGAGTACGTCGTCAAAGTAAGTCAGCTGGAGTGCATCGAGTGTAATAGCCATTTTCCACCTCCCACCATAATTAATGTTACACATTTATCATTGAACTGCTAAAATATCGTTATCATATTATATGCCCATAATTGTAAAGTACATGCAAATTAACACATTGATAATCGGGTAAATTATTAACGCCAATTTGTGTCCTTCCTGTCTCATTTCATTTATTGTCTTTACATCAACCAATCAAGTCACTCCATTCTATGTTTGATCGCAATTTCTATAACTTCCGAGACCACCAACGATGATATTATTCAGCTATAAAGTGTGATGTGAACATATTTAGAACTTACCGGAATGAAAATGTCTTGAGCACACCAACTGATATCTGGAGACAGAACAGAACTTGATATCAGCTCGTCTCACGGCTGCTATCCAGGCTAGACGCCTTCGTTTGGTAATATCCGATACATGAGCTCCTTCATGTTGCTTCCAGGTTGGGAAAGCATAAAAAGACAATCCAAACTTATTCCCGTGCCGGTCGTAAGATCGAACATTGCAGCCGACCACACAGCAAGTACGAACCATGGCTATGCTTTCGCTCCTTACTTAGACCCCCAAAATGGCGGATCGGGCCAAAATCCTTTCCACGCCCACCCCCGTGACATCACGCTCCAAAGCCCTATAGGGTGTTGATGTCATTAGACCACACCCCTTCTCATTACAGAGATGCACATCACCTAATATGCTTAATTGGTAGTAGGCTTTCGAGCCTATACAGCTTGGAGTAAGACAACATGCATGAAGAGGATGATGTGGACAAAAGGAGGTCTTATGATTGTTTGGGTTTTCTCTGTTTTCTTTGTATAATTGTAGGGTCTTAAGCTTACAATCTAAACTGGCTTGAGGCAATTGTAGTTGTGATTTTATGCTATATAAATAAAATTGAATTGAATTGAGCAACCACTTGGCGACAGTGGGAAGGAAAAACACCCTTTTAACAGGAAGAAACCTCCAGCGAACCTAGCTCAAAGAGGGGACGCCGTCTAGCGTGATGGCTGTGGCTCAGGAGGTGGATTAGATTGTCTACTAATCAGAAAGTTGGTGGTCTAATCCCCAACTCCCCTAGTCTGCATGTTGAAGTGTCCTTCGGCAAGTTACTGAACCCAGACTTGTCCCAAATGCATCCATCGGAGTCTGAATGTTAGAAAAAACTGCTTGTGTGTGTGTGTGTGTGTGTGTGTGTGTGTGTGTGTGTGTGTGTGTGTGTGTGTGTGTGTGAATGAAGCATGAGTGACTGACTAAGAAAGCGCTGTATAAGTACAGTCCATTTAACGGCTGGAGGCAAAGTGGAGGGAGACGAGCAGCTCTCCCTCCCTGATTATTTACATTGAAACAAGCCAGTTGTGGGTTCAAGTTTGTGATTACAGTGCTTCCCTTTAGAGTTTGCCAGAAATGCACTACAAAAGTGACACAGTATATTTCCTGGCCAAGGGGACACCATCTTGGCTCTTGACTGTTACATGTGACCCGGACAGAGATAGGCAGAGGCTATGTATCAAGTTTTAAATACTTCTACATATATTTAAATATTTTATTAGTGAAAACATGATGGAAAATCTGCCTTTTCCTGCAGAGGAGTTTATCGTGGCAGCGCAAAGGTTCGGCCAGGTGACGCCCATGGAGGTCGACATCCTCTTTCAGCTGGCTGACCTGTCGGAGCCTCGTGGGTAAGATGATCATATGACAAAGAACTTCTTAATATTAAAAGAAGTTGTATAGAAAGTAAAGTAAAAGTAGAAAATGACATACTTCTTAGGTGGCTGGTGTTCAAACTGAATTATTTTAGATAGACACTACTGGCTTGTGTACTTTCTTTCATGTTTATTTCACAAGAAAGCAGAAAATATTTGGTGATTTTGAGCTGTATTAAACCAGTATAGAAGACGCAATTGAATTAATACTTTAGCCAGGTTGCCTCTGCTGAGCTAGTCAAGTACTTATGCAGTATAAGACTATTCCAAACTTGCCACCCTGAAGGGAAAATTTTGCCCCGGGGTCCATACCTCAGAGAGACGAACACTCTGTCAAACTTCTCTGCAGTGGATCAAAAGAGTCAGACCTGTATCCAGTGCCAGGGAATCTTCTTTCAGTCTGAACCTAAACCAAACTCCCATTTATTCTAAAGAAAAAAAAAAGAGGAGCAGTTTCAGTCCCTGTAATCCGTGGCACAAAACAACTGTATATGTCTCACGTTCCCCCACTTCCTTTGCATCTGCCTCGCGGCCCGACCAGTACGCTCATAATTTCTAACCCCGGCCTGAGAAACCACCTGATTATTATTTCTGGGCAATGGGATACTTTAATAGCCCAGTAGCTCCACTCCCCTTGATTGGAGATGTGAGAGATAATAGTCCCAATATACAGACGAGATGGGGAGGGGGGGGATTTGGCGTTCCCAGTTCCCTGAGCCTGGGAATTCTGTGACCGTCAAAGAGATGCAATAGAGAGACATGAAAAGATTAAATATCTTTGTTATACTTGGATGAAGTGATAAAGGAAGCATGAGTCATCACTTTCTATTGGTCGGTTATCCAACGCTGTCATGCCAAGCACAGGTCTGGATTTGTGAATGCCACAATATTTTCATCTGAAACGATGTTGTCTTTAAACTCTGAGTAACTTCAGACCGATGGGTTTCCTTGAGCTCGGTGATACATGGGTGGATTGTTATAATCCTCTGAGAGTTACTTGAACCTTCTCACTCTCTGTCTCTTTCTCTGTCTCCACCAGACGTGTTGGTTTAGCGGACATTGAGAAGATTGCTCCGCTGGAGGAAGGCGCCCTGCCCTACAACTTGGCTGAAGTCCAGAGACAGGTAGAGAATATGAAGACTTGTTGATGTGTTTGGTTTCCTCTTCCACACTGGCAGCTCCTTTCCCTTTTGATACATTCTCTTAGGCTAAATGTGACTGCAAAGATAAAGAAGATTTACAATTTTAGGTTAATGATAGCTCCTGCATGTAAATAATCCACCAAAACAAGCATAGAAGTGAAATGCAGGAGTAACAGATCCAACTAAGTTTAGTCAGGTATAAAAATGGAAAGTTGGCCAGTACTCATCAGTCCTACTCCCTTTCAGTTGTTCCCACCAAGTTTTAAGTAATTTCCCATCATTGAATTGAACCTTAAAAGACTTTCTTCAGAGAAAACACTGCTTTGCCTCTCCCTGGCGTGCGGTTGACATCTTGAAAAACAAACGCACAAAAATCAAGAAATCCATGGAAACAAAGACAAGCAGAGCCATCCTCAAGAGCTAATGAATGTCAAACATACTTCATGTTGACTATAGTAGCTGGATAATAAGAGCAATTTGTAACAAAGAAAATCAAGAAGGACGTACAGATGGATGAGCAGAAGACAGTTTTCTTTCTCCAGCTGTTTGGTCAGGGCTGTGTTGCCTGGTGGGTTCCAGCACTACAGTAGAGGCTTGGCCAGGCCATACTGGAGCAGGCTTGGGCCAAAGGGGAGAAAGCAAAGGGGCCCAGCACTGCACAGACGCCAGTCCCACCACAATGAGCCACTTTAGGCCCTTGTGGTTTGGACTCAGGGGCTGGCCCTCAGTTTACTGGAGCACTCTCTCCTCATCTTTGCTACTTCTTTCCCCATTTCTTTTTTTTTCTTCTTTAAATCTACTCCCTCCCTCTCTCTCATACATGTTTGAGTTGTTCTCTCTTTATATCCTGTTAACTTGTTTCCTCTTTCTCCATTAAACATGCTGACAGTATTGAAACGTTTAATCATTTCTCATGAAGTAGAAGAGCAGGATATGTGAAGGGAGCATGGGTACAGTTTGACAGGTGGACGTGTTCCAGCTGAGACTCCCCCACCTCTTCCATTCTCACTGCGCATGCGCACACACACACACACACACACACACACACACGCACAAACGCAAAGCTACAACCCTACAAAAGCAGCCACCCCCCAAACAGGGTCTAGTGGTCAGGGCTCAGGAGACCAGCCAAAGCAACAGGTGCCTCAGGTGAATGGGGGAGTGTGGCTGTTACCATTCCTCTGTTCTTTGCATGGTGAAGTGATAATGATCACAAAGGTCTTTTTCAGGTGGCACTGAATACACCTTTGTGATTCAAGTTAATCTAAGGGAGTAACAGACTTGTTAAGATATGTTAAGAGATCATATGTTGATCTGATGATCATACCTTTTTATGTATACTCATATATGCATACTGTTTGGGGGGGGGGGGGGGGGGTTGTTATTTTTTGAGTCAAGGTAGACTTTGGAAGACATTTGGATGGGATATGTAATATACAGTGTTCCCTCGTTTATCACGGGTGTTACGTTCTAAAAATAACCCGCAATAGGTGAAATCCGCAAAGTAGCAAACTGTATTTTTTACAATTATTATAGATGTTTTAAGGCTATTAAACCCCTCACTACACACTTTATACACTTTTCTCAGACAGGCATCAACATTTTCACAAGTTTCTCTTATGTATGATAGAATGAAACCAAAGATCATACCCTGTTTTCAGGTCCAGAAGATGGGAATAGAGCAGCAATGTGTGTTTTTATTTCCAGGTATGGTTTTAGTGCATTGGGATCATTATCATGCTGAAAAATGAAGCCGTGCTAATTTGGGTTGCCACTGATTTTCAGTCCAGTTCTTGTGTAATTCGGCATATTTAAATTTTAAAAAAGGAAAGAAAATATATGTTGTTACAAGCTGCTAAAGATACAATTTAAAATTGGTTCTTTGCTAAGTTATCTGTTATGTGTGGACACAGCACCGGCTCATGCTCACAGATAGGTGCCTTTTTTGTATTTGATTGATCCATAGGTCAGAGTTTAGCGGCTTAACAAACACAAAAGATTCCTCTGAAAAATGTCAGGTACAAGGCCTGGACTGAAAATGAGTGAAAAAGCAACAATTGTCCAAAGAAAAACTTTTGAGAGCCCGGAGAACTACAGCTAAAAGAACTTTAAAAATTACAAGAAAGTCCCAATGGAAACAAAATGGAACAAAATCAAGGGTGACTTTTCCTCAAGACTTTTGCGCAGCATGACATCGGTTCAACAAATTATGCTTGGCAAGTAATTTTTTTGATAATCATGCTTGTAATTTTATTTGTTTAAAGCTAAACATCCTCCAGTTAAAGTTTGACAAGTTTTTCACCTTTATCATAATCTAAACAATTAATATCAGAAAAATACAAAAACATTATTAGGATGAGACTTAATATCTTTGATTAGAATTAATGACGTTCTGCTCATCCATTTCTATTTCTCCTGAGCATTATTTTATTAAATGAATGTTGTACTGTATACAAATGTAACTGTGCTAGACTGTCAGACGGATTTACTAGCGTTGGATTCTGGGTGGAAATAGGTGCGTGGCATACAGGGTTTTACAAGAATCAGGATTAAAGTGTGCTGTCCTGTCAGGTGTATGTACTGCAAGCTCTCATCTTCAGCTCCTGTCTCACGTCCTTACTAACGTCTTAATTGTCTCTTCTCCTGCGCACGGGCAGCACTCGGGCAGCGACGGCTCCCGCCCCATCCTTATCCAGGTGACAGAGTCGATCTACAGATTCGCTCTTGGCTCAGTAGCAGGGGGTAAGAGTCACGCCCCATTGGCTCCCTACATACCTTCACCCCACCACCCACCCATCCATCCACCTACCTGCTTGCCTGCCTACCTACCACCCCCCGCCCTGTGCTGTCCTCATAAGAAAAGGGTGAGAGAGAATGGACAATGGCCCCTCTATTGCCCTTTCCTTACAAGAGCAACAGTCACTCTCCTGCTTAAAGAGAAGTGTTCCCTCTCTTCCTTATTCTCGCTCAGTCTCTGTCTCCTACACTCGCTCAGTCTAGCTCTGTCCTGTCTCATGCCTCTCTGGGTGCCATGGGAAAACCCTCTTGTGCGTTCTTTTGTACCTTTGTGAGTGATGAGAAGACAGACGTGACGGTGGGGGTGAAGGGTGGTGCCCAGGTCTTGTGTTTGGCTCCAGACACCCCACTGTTTTTCCTCCTCCCTTCCTTCATTCCTCCCTTCTCCTCCTCCTCCTTTCCCAAGGGAGACAGCTTAATAAGGAGGTATGGGTCCATCATCCCTTCTTCTTCTTTCTCGGTCTCTCTCTAATTAAGCCTGTCGCCTTGGGTCGGTTCTTTTTGTTTGTGTCCGCGTGACAGGCTGAAGACACTACAACTCACAACACATCTTTATTAACATTATTCCCAAAGACTTCCCCTTCCTCCTCCTCCTCCTCCGTCTCTGCTCTTAAAGGGTCATTTCACACAAATTACCAAAACATTTTTTCCACCTTTCTATAGTGGGATCTGACAGTGCAGGTAGTTTTTGTTTTTGTTTTGTTCTTTTAATTCCCCCCCCCCCCCCCCAATAATAAAAATGAGCAGAGTCGGTACTGAAAAAGATTTTTGTCGGCTTTATTAAATTGCTAAGTGAAATATAACGTTTGATAGTGAGATTTTGATTACTGATATAAGCCACAACTTCTTTATAAGTTCACCTGTTCCACTCTTTTGTGCACAACTTTCAGTTATGACATGACATTTATTTAAACACTATCATTAAGATTAAAACATGATATTTGTTAAGTCAAGCAAGTCTTTTCTAGTCTGTTTTACAGCGAGCCTTTTATGAATTCATTTATGAACTTCCCTCCAGTCTTCCAAGCTCACTGGTGATTGAGACAATTTTGCTTAAAAAAATTTGTATGCACCACTTAATCTTTTTGTATACATGTATGAGGCTCTGCGTGTTCTTTACTGAGATTATTTTAGAGACTATGCTGTTAAAACAGATCACAGGTCTTTCTACTTAATAATTACTGTAGTCTCAATGAAAGCCACTATATTTTTGTACTTGGAAACAAACTAGTCTGTGTCTGTAGTTACACTTTGTACAAGTTATTCCTCATGAGTTATATAAACATATGTTAGCCTATGTGTGTAGCACTTTATCAGTGTTTCCTTTTGATGTTGTGAAACACAGGAAAGGGTTACAGATGCTGGTTAAGGTAAGTAAAGTGGGGAAAAATATTGTATTGCAACTCTTGAGACTATTACCAATATACTAGAACCAAAAATTAAAAACATATATATTAAAAGATGCAGGTGGTCTACACAGTGCTGCAAATGCACTCACCGGCTACATCATTTGGGTACACCTAGCAAGTACTGCGTTGTCCCCCTTTTTGCTTTCAAAACTGCCTTAATTCTTCATGGCACAGATTCAGCAAGCTGCTGCAAACATTCCTCAGAGATTTTGACATGACAGCATCACACAGTTGCTGTTCATGATGTGGATCTTCTGTTCCCCTCACATCGTAAAAGTGCCCTATTGGATTGAGGTGGATGGGGAGGCCGTGCTCAACTGGTACTAAAGGGGCCCAAAGTGTGCCAAGAAAATGTCCCCCAGACTATTAAACCACCACCACCACCCTGAAATATTACAACACATCAGGATTGATCCATGGTGTCATGTTGTTTACAGCAAATTCTAAATCCAACATCTAAATGCTACAGCAGAAATCGAGACTTATTGGAGCCGGCAACACTTTTCCAATCTTCTATTGTCCAACTTTGATGAGCCTGTGTGAATTCCTCTCCTTTGCTCACAGAATCGATACCTGGTGTGGTCTTCTGCTCCTGCAGTCCATCTGCTTCAAGGCTGGACATGTTGTGCATTCAGAGATGCTCTTCTGCATACCTTGTTTGTTACTGTTACCTATCAGCAGTCTCGCCATTCTCCTATTACCTCTGGTATCAACAAGGCATTTTAGTTCATAGAACTGCCACTCACTAGAGATTTTCTCATTTTCTGACCATTCTCTGTAAACACTAGAGATCCACTTTAACAATTCCAATTTGTGAAACACTCTGACCAGCACGTCCGGCATCAACACCCATGCTACACTCAAAGTCAGTTAAATCACCTTCCTTCCCCATTCACCAAGTCTGTGTACAGGATTAAATTCTTCTCATGTTTGCATTAATGTATTAACATTCGAACAGGTGTACCTAATGAAGTGGTCGGTGAGTGTAAATACATAATTCCTTATTGTCTTGGAATATGTGCCATGGAATAATAGGTATTGTGGATGATCGTGATAGCATGTTATTGTGAGTCACTCAGTTTTCCATGGGGAGAGAAACAGTAGTGGTCATAAGACCTACTGTAAATAAAAAATCTGTTTCATAAAAACACTCAGCATCTAAATAAACGTGTCTCGCTCTCTGCAGCTGTGGGTGCAACAGCAGTGTACCCCATTGATCTGGTGAAGACACGCATGCAGAACCAGAGGAGCAGCGGGTCACTGGTGGGAGAGCTCATGTACAAGAACAGCTTCGACTGCTTCAAGAAGGTGGTGCGCTACGAGGGCTTCTTCGGACTTTACCGAGGTCAGCATACATGTAGAGAACACGCGAACCTCCAGTGTTATTTATTCATACTCGACATATACACAAACAAAGACACAAACTTAATATTGAACCAAAGTTACAGAAATCCTGAGAGTTTGAAACTAAATGTTGAGAAGCTGTGGGGGTGAGTCAGATGTTAAAGGCTACAGACTATAAAAGATGGCATGACACAGTGGTTATTGGACTCGACATTTTGAAGCCTCAAAGTTAGCATTTTGACCCCCGTTTTTCTTTTAGAGCCAGAAGTTAGCATATTTGGATGATTTCTTTGATGACAATAAACATCCATGAACTACTGTAAGTACTGAAAGTGTAATAGACCAAAAAAATATCAAAACCTCACAAAAATGATCCTGACATTCACATACCGACACACTCTGATGGATGTGTTGGGGGGGGCGCAGGGTTCAGTATTTTATGCAGACTAGAGGAGTCGGGATTAATCCAACACCGACCTGCACTGTGCAACATTCATCCCAAATCTGGTTTTTATTGTTTTGTTCATGTGTTTTAATACTGTTAAGGTGGGTATTTTTTCATGCAAGTCTATGAAGATTGACTTGTTTTTGGAGCCAGCTGGAAATTACAATTTTTGGCTTCATTTTTCATCTCAGGAAGTTGCTCCTTTGTTGAGAATCTCTCATATGCATTCACTAAAATGTATCACAGGCACTTTCCACATAACTTTTATCAGTATTTTAAATAAAACTTTATGTGGTTTTAACAAACAGCTCTTTACATTTAGTCAACACTAAAGTAAATCGAATCCTTCCTCAAAACTATAGGTTTTCAGGGAAAACAACTCACTGGCGGTCAAATCTACAAAACAGGTTTTTAAAGTAAAGGAGGGGCTGAGATGAGGGAGTACAAAGAAGAATCGAGTAGTAGGAACAATGAAAGAGAAGGGAATCGAGAGAAGATGAGAGAAGAAAAGTGTAGGGTGGACAGGAGGGCGGTGTGAGTTCACCTCTCTGTTGACCTGGCTTCTTTGAAGTGATTACCGGCTGGCTGGGGACTTTCAGAGCAGCACAATGAACGTCACACGCAAAGCCACATACCTTGAGGCCTGTGTCACGATGTAGTGATGTCGCACGTCTAGACCTACACACCGGTGCAAACACATTACAGACACACAAGTATGTAGGCATGCAGGGGACTACTTGGGCATGCAGGTACGTACATACCAGGGCACGACACCAGTAATGACTACCTGCCCTGCCTTCAGAAACTGCGGTTAGAGTGTCTGCATTGTTGGGGTCAGATTAAAGGAGGATTGAAAAGAGGTCTCCTGGAATGACGGTGGGGCTTTAAAAAAAAAATCCTACGATTTTGATTGACAGAACTAGGTTTCGTGAGAGGAAACTTGAATGCTTGAATTTCTGTGGGAAACAAAGGCTATGAAGAGTGAAGTGACAGACGCAGACAGGTCTGGCTCCAGGTAGAAGGCGAGACAGGTATCCTGGCACCTAAACTGTAGTTATGTAATGTAAGTTGAAAGGGCCATCTCTGTTGAAACATTCTTCAGAAGGAAGAGAAGGGAATTAACGGCCCAAAACTGCTTTACGATGCGATGCTGGGACAGCACACGAAAGAAACACGATGGCAAGACCAAATATTCAATAACAAACCTGTTGTGTATATTCTGTTTTCATGAACACATGTCTGCTGATTTTTCTCTTTTTCAGGCTAGCCAAAACTTGCAACTTCCAAATTGGGTATATGATTGTGTGTGTGGTTGTTTGTGTGTGTATGTTTGGCCTCACTACACACAAAGGACTCGATTATGAAGTGCGAGTGCTACTTTGAACAAATGGTTGAGCGTGAGTGATTCGTGCCTTGGGACTGGGTAGGGGGCCAAGTTTCATTGTGCTCCGTTGTGATTATTTTTGTTTATTTTTACCCGACTCTGGGTTGTAATTGAGGTCTGCGTAAACTTTTGGTGGCTTTGATTGCTACACTGCCCTTTTTTTCCTATTCTGGGAAGCAGTTTCGCTCACTTCATTTTCTCTTTGCCCCTTCATCCTCTTCTCTCTATCTCGCTGTCTTTTTTCTACTCTGATGTCCCCACACTCCACATCAATAGATTTCATTAGCTTCTGGGGGATCTTGCACGGTCGGGCGCATGCAGCGGGAAGCCACACATTGATGTGGAACGTGGGGAAGTGGTATATGTATATATATATGTATGCGTGTGTGTGTGAGAGTGGGGGTACCACGGCAGTCTTTTTTTCTAATCATCTTGTCGTTTCCTAATGATAGGTCTGGTACCACAGCTACTGGGTGTGGCGCCCGAGAAAGCCATAAAGCTCACAGTAAGTAACTGTGTTAGAGCCCGTGCAGACACATGCACTCAGATTCACTCAGGCAGAGATTCACGAGGGTCTTTAATCCCTTTAAATTATTGTATGAGTTTTAGATTGTTTTATGAAGCAAACAATTAGATAAATAGTTACAAACACAGCTACTTCCTTAACCTTCCTGTTTTTCTGCATTTGTAAACTGTCAGTCAGAGGAGCATTTACAGCATGCAGTGTAACATTTGTGGTACGCTAAGTGGCATACACCATCATTGAAGCATGTGTCAGTACATTTAGGTCCATAAGTATTTGGAGAGTGAGACACTTTCTGTACACGATCACGGTGGATTTCAAATCAAGCAAGATGTAAAAAGTACAGACATTCGGCTTTAATTCAAGGATTTTAACGAAATGTTGTTTAAACTGTTCAGGAATTGCAGTCATTTTTATACATACTCCTCATTTTCAGAAGTTGAAAAGTAACTGGAGAAGTTTCACTGTTTCAGATTTTATTTACAAATCAGTTGACTGACAAGGACTAGTTGAGGTCTGCTCCCTCAATATTTCATGACAAATTAAGTAGAGTTGATTAGGGATGGGTATCGTTTAGGTTCTATCCGATACCGGTGCCAAATCGGTACTTTTGAAACGGTGCCGGTGCTTAAAGAATGGAGAACACAAAATTGGTCCACAAACCTCTCATGTTCAGCTGTTTTCTTTGTAAAAAGATAACAATGTTAGCCTTTTCTGCAGCTATGGGGCATATATGGTATCACTCTTGGCTGGAAGCAGTGCTTAAACAATGGAAAAAACACAAACTTTGTCCAAAAACCTCTCATGTTTAACTGTTTTCCACTTTTTCTTTGGTCATTTTAGCCTTTTTGGCCAGGGTGAAGGGAGTATCTGCCATCAAACAAGAAGACAGCCGCATGTAGCTATGATGATGTTTGCTAGTTCACCTTACCTGCATTAATGTAATAACGTGGTTAGCCTACTCAACGTAAATTACACACGAACAACATTAAGCTACTCACGCAGAGAAGAACGGCTGCTGCTGCCATCATCATCCGTCATCATTTCTGCTACACTGACAGGGCTAGGGACCAGGACTCTCCTCTTCGTGTTTCTGGGGGATGTTGCTAACTCTGGGTCCGATAACTGGCAACCCACCCGCAGTAGATGTGCTCGGTGTGAGGTCTCGCAGCAAGCTATCATACGGCGCATTTCTGGGCTTTTAAAAAAAACGCTATGCGTCGCCAGGTGTTTCATCGGATTTGAGGTGTTACCTCCTTTGACAGTATCACAGTATCAGCTTAAAGCACTTGTTGCAGGCTGCTGAGTTTGCATATTTTGCTGTGAAGTACAACCAGACTTTTGACCGCTTCGCCTTGGGCATTTTTAATCTGTAGGTCTGCTCTAAAAGAACGTACGTACCTGGACCCGCCTACTATCCTCGGAAACGTAAAATGATTGGCTAGAAGTGTATCACAGCTCAGGAAAAAAAAGCACCGAAATAAAGCACTGAAATTTGCGCTGCTTTTCGGTCTGGTTACTACCGTTTATGTCAGAACCGGTGCCATCATGGCACCGGACACCGGTACCCATCCCTAGAGTTGATTTCAAGTGTTGAACTTGTATTTGGTAGTAGTTCACTAAAACACCCAGTATGAGGTCCAAAGAGGGAGGGAGGCCATCATTATGTTAAAAAAGCTCATAGTCCAAAGCATAAGATATCGTCTATAAAACACGATGAAGGCAATGTTGTGGCATGGCCATTGGAGTCAGTCACTTGTGTTGACAGATGAAGTGACTGCTGATAGAAGCAGCAGGATGAATGGTGAAGTGTACAGGGCGGTACTCTCTGCTCAAGTTCAGCCAAACGCTGCAAAACTGATCAGTTAATCCAAAAAAATGGTTAATTTTTGGATTAACCCTATGAATTAAAGCTGAAAGTCAGGACTTTTATTACATGTTGACTGTTTGATTTATAAACCACTGTGGTCATGTATAGAGGCAACTTGACAAACTCATTGTCACCGTCTAAAAACATATGGCTACAACTGTGTCCGCTGATTATTGCTTATGTTCTAAACCATACATTTTGTGTCTCTAGGTGAATGATTTTGTGCGTGGAAAGACCAGACAGAAGGATGGTACAGTCCCGCTTGCCGCTGAGATTCTGGCTGGTGGATGTGTAAGTTTATAGACAGCTGTTACATTTGTTGTATTTCTATGTGAGAACGCCTTTGTTTGTTGGTTAAGTGAAGGTCAGATGCAACTGCTTGAACAGATTTTGGGTGTTTTATCAAGGAGCTGTTTGAGCTTTGGTAGCTCACCTGGGAATGTGCACACACCATGTGATACAGCCTTTGAACATATCAAAAACTATTAAAAGCTGCCATCTGATGCCTCAGCTGACCATTTTGCACATCCAATTAGCAATTTGCATATAGTTGCTTTAGTCTGCTTACAGCTGCTTTGCATCCCACATCGACCATAGCTCATTCTTTTATGATCTGACTAAATCGCTGCCACTGATGCCTGCTCTTTTCTGTACTGACTCTTTTTTTCGTTGCTGTTGCAGAAATAAAAACACACGAAAGAGCTTTTTACTCCCTTTTTACTGAAAAGACACAAAAGGCCGAGTAATTTTTAAGAAAATATTATGAGCATAATCAAATACAGTCAAATTACATATTTCGGTGTGCACCCTCTGCCTTTCCAGAGTGCACTGTGTTGGAGTGATGCTGCACAGCACTCAGGCAGTGTGTGCAGTATTGAGTCGGCATGCATGTCTTAACTATGCTGACAGTTGAGCAGACAGACATGGACTTGTTTTGGAGTCCAGGGGTTGCTATTTGTTGATGGAACCTGTACACTCGAAAGAGCAAACACACACACACTGTGCATGCTCAGAGAGGAGTGTGTGCATGAGGAGTACTACAAGCAAACACACACACACACAAAGATTGACAGCTGCTGATACCTGAGTCCCCCCTTACTCAGTTTGTTACCTGCTCCCCCTCCAATCATGGGTTTTGATCACTGACCTGTCAAAGTCTAACCCCTGCCCCACCCTACTTACCCCCCAATGCATGCACACACACACACACACACACACACACACACACACACACACACACACACACTCTTTCTTACACACACACTCGGTCCTACAAGGCTGGCAGCTTTAGCCAGGCCAAATGAAAGAAGGTCTTTCATTGAACCCTCTTTTGATGTCGATCACTAAAGCAAAGTATTTCAGGATACACAAGTCATTATGGGTTTAGCTCCACTCAGGCACATTCAATTGACCTTATTAGTTCTGGGAATATGTTTAAGAAATGTTATGGCACACTACATTTGCTGTAACTTACATTCTGGATGGCGATTTTCTTTTGTGAGAGAGAGAAATGGAAAACATACAGCAAAGTAAATATACTTAGGACATGCTCTGTGGTGTCCTGGGTGTGAAGAATAGTGGCTGCCTTTAAAAAATAATAATAATAATAATAACTCGTATGAATTTAAAAGCAGAACCATAAAAGTCGCAGAGAGAGGGGAGGAGGATAAATGTAGAGGAGAGGAGTGTGGATGGATGGATTTTTCCTCTTTTCCTCCGTGAGCCGTCGTGACAGCTCCTTTCATCCTGGCTGAGGCCCCGGTGTTAGTGCTGGCACTGCACTCTGCCTGCCACTTTATCTACACACATGCACACTCACACACACAGACACTTACACACACATGTATGGCTATCTTTATGAGGACCAGTTGCCTTCCCTAGCCCCTTATGCTAACCTTAACAAATCAGTTCGTTACCCCAACTTTAACATAGCGCTGAACCTAATCTTAACCCTAAAAAACGAGTCCAAACCCTCAAACTTTTCTTTGAAGAGGGGTGAAAAAGTGTCCTCACTTTTCCGTTTTGCCCTCACACACACACACGCTCTCACACTCACACACAGACGTCAAACCTCCCTGAACCCTGTTTTAGCGAGGCTCCAGCCACAGCACATGAAATCTGTTTATATCATTTGGTAGCTGTGAAAGTGTTGGTTTGGACCACGATGTCGGCCTCAGATTCACAGTCTGTAAAGATGAAAAAAAGGAGAAGCGAGAAAGAAAAAGAGAAGATATGTTTGCTTTCTGCGAAGAAAACTTTTCATATGTCAGTATCTTTATCTTTATCTGCCCCAAAGTGTTGGTTTTTAGGTCCCTTTTCTTTCTCTTCTCACCTCTCACGCTCCTTCTCCTCCTCCTCCTCTTTTCTGTCCTTAAACCTGCGGCTCAGCACCATTAAGCTCCGGTGCGGGTTTGCCAGTTTCTAATGATTATTTGGTAAGAATGGCATGCTCCGTTTACCGAGCTGGGTGGATGCTTATCTGGCAGTAACTGGCCTGCGTTTCAGGACTTAAGTTACACGAAATACTTGCTGGGTCATTGCTGACCGGAGGAGCGGGGTTGTTTGTTCCCATTCATTGTGAATGTGTTACAGTTTGCGTTTGTGGTTTTTAATGAGTTTCTTATTCAGGCCTGACATGAGTTATGAAAACATTATCAGTGAATCTAACATGCGCACGCCACGGCAACAAATGAAGCTGTGATTATCATTTATAGACTGTGGTTACATTTTTTTCTTTTTTTTTCTTTTTGTGTTTTTGTGGGGGGGTTTTAGCTGGTGCTAATCTCCTGTGTAAGTGCGTGGTCGGCATACGTGTGTAGGGTTGATGGTGGGCGGGTCCTCAAACTTTTACTAAGCTCCTTTTCCAGCACACACACGGCCAAGGAGCTGCGATCCGTGCATAAGGTGCTGACGTCCCAGGTTTCCGAGGATCACCTTGCCTTGTAATTACCTGGGAATCATCAGAGGACTGCCGACGCTGTCACTCCATAATCACAACCCTCAACCTCTCTGCCTCAGTCTCGACCTTTCCTTCACTTCTCTTGTTTTGACTGCTCCTCTTCTCTCTCTCATTAGCACCTTTTGTTTATTTGTCTGACTCGCTATTTTCTGTGCATTTCACTCTTTTTTTCCTTCTCCGCATGCCCTCCAGAGTTATGCAGGACTCTGGGGTGGTTCAACAGCACCAAAAAAAAACCCTCAACCACTCCTTTTTATCTCATGTTGTCAGATCTAATTGTCAGCTCATCTCTCTGAACAGTGTTGTTGTTTACCCATTTCGAATAAACAACATCTCTATCTCCTCCATCTCCAGTCTCATTTGAATCCAATTGAAGCAGCCAGCACTGCTAAGGGCCGGGGCCAATAGCCTCTTAATGCTTGCGCTATTAGCCAGCATGTAATCAACTAGGTTATTTCCATAAAACAAGTCATAAAGAGTTAGCTGTGAGATGCAGCAGCCCTCTTGCTATTCACAGCCCTCTCTCTCTCGCTCTCTTGGTCTGGAAGGGAAGCTGTAGCCCATTATTCTTTGTGTTGTTTAAAAAAGCAGCTGCACACACACCTTCAATGAGACGATTATAATCTCTCTGTCTGTCCTCCCTCCCTCCCTCCTCTTAAGTAGTACGTGGTAATGCTTAAAGCCGGGGGACTCAAAGCAAAAAACGGTGCTCACGTTTGCAGATTGCAGCTTCCCGTAAGGCAAGAGGTGACGAGCACAATCCATCATTCATAACGATGCAAAACGAAGGAGGGGGAGAAAGGGAGAGAAACAACAACAAACAGACCAGGCCTATTTAAGACAGAAGTGGCGCCATGGCAACCGATTGCTATCTAATTGCGATGTGCCGCCCTTTTGCGTGTAGATTCGGTAACCACTGGCAACCGTTGGCAGAGGCGGACGATATTGGACAAGATGAGAGAGATCATTTTGAGAGCAGGTCAAAGAAAGAAACGGGGAGAATTGGTGAAAGGGGGTAAAAAGGAAAAGAAATAAAAATCTTGTCTCCATTTCCCAGTGTCTCGAAGCGTCCTGGAAAGGCCGCCATGCTCCCCCCACTGCACAGCTAACCATTTGTCTTGCCCCAACTCCTTCACAGCAGCTACCTCTTATACACTTAAAAGCACTGCTGACCACAAAAAGACACAGAAACCAGCCTGAACTTGCTGTGGTGGTGCCCCCCCCCGCCCACCATCACAAGTACAGGTTTGGAGGATGATGTGAAAAGAGAGGTTAGGGAGAAAAAGAGAGGTCGGAGTCCCCGCAGGGTCTGGGTGATGAAGACAAACAGCTGACAGACTCGCGTGCATCAGCTGGATATTCCTGGTACTCTCCTCCTCTCTCCATGTTTGTTTTGAAGTTGGTTGCTGAGGCTGCAACATTGCTAAAATTACATCATAAGCCAGATAATTGTAGCAGTTTTGTCTCATAATGATTTTTATTTCAGCACGTTATGTTGAAATGAAATCGCTTAAGTGGATCTGGGGCTACACTTGAATTCTCACGTTAAAGCACAGACAAAGCCGTCATTGAAATTGGGTTTAATTTGCAGCGATTAAAGTGAGGGTTTCCCTTTTTCTGAAGTTCGCTTTGTTTGTGTTTTTTATGTGTTCCTCCAGGCTGGAGGATCCCAGGTGATCTTCACAAACCCTCTGGAGATAGTAAAGATCCGTCTGCAGGTGGCAGGAGAGATCACCACGGGGCCGAGGGTCAGCGCTCTGTCGGTCATCAGGGACCTGGGCTTCTTTGGGCTTTACAAGGTGGGAAAGACTTCTGTGATGAGAGGTGAAGGTGTAGTTAGTATATATTTTGTTTGATGGTCCTCATATGGCGCTTTTTAAAAATATATATACTTAAGATTAGGGTCATTAATTCAGGTCCACACTAAGGTGTAAATGATCAAAATATTCTTACATGGGTCTTTGTCTATGAAAAGTTTCCATGAGATTTCTGGTGTAAATTCTTTACTGCAGTAAGCTCTTCAAAGCCCTCAAGTGAATGTTGCTGAGGACCCATTTAAGGTCACGGTGTAGTTTGTGTGGACTGGACACACTGGAGCTGCCTACAGTATGTGTGTACAGTGATCTGTTAGCTCGGGAGGAGAATCTGAAAGTCCCGGTTTTATGTCAGTCTGTCGCACTCAAACTTGCCGGTGTGTAGACTAGAGAAATGATCTGTAAGTTCATTATAACACAAGACACGAGATCATTCCCAAGACAGAGAAGGGATGATATTCAGCTTTTTGTTTTTTTAATTTAAAACTCGTACGTCTTCAGATGCAGTTGAAAGAGACAGAAACTCGGGCTGATTTGTTTTTCTTTGCTCCTAGATTGTCTTTTCTCTTTTGATTGGCCTTGCAACTTCACAACAATCTATTGTTCCTTAATAATGTTGTGACTAAATCATATGTGATTTTTCTATTAACTGTTGTTCAATTATACGCATTACCTTACCCCACATCAGCTATCATTTAATTTGACAATTCATTGTGGTCTGTTTGAGAACCACAAACGGCACAATTTATGCTAAAAGCTGTATTTAACCTTAATTGCCATAATTGGTATTTTTCAGTGGCGCAAGGCTAAAAATTATAGTGTACTATTTGAGCATATAACTTGTTGCTAATTTAGCAATCTTTGTTGTATTACAAAGAGTATGTCCTGTTTTTTCAATAATTACTATTCCTGTAAATATTTGGACTTCTAACCCTGGTCTGTTTGAAGCAGTGAGATGTTAGCAGAAAGAGCTGTGGGGAGCCAGTGAATGAGCTGTGGCTAACGCTAACATTAGCAGCTTAACTGGCTTGACAGGGACATTAGTCCCGGGGGTGAAACAGAGCAACACTAATTGAGTTACATAAATAAGTCCTAATGGAGCTTGGTGGGAGAGATTCTACCTCAACTGTAAACGCAATCAACTGTGAAAATGTCAATCTAATACCTGTGGTTACATTAATTAGTCATGTTTTACTTAAATAAGATGACACTTTTTTTTGTTTTGGTGTGTGGCAGCATGTCTGTCCTTAAATTCCAGGTAGTAAACTATTTTTCAGATATGTCTGCTGATTATTTATTGCACTAGACTATTACTTTAATATTCCTTTTATTTATTTAGTGATTGGTCCATGCGTCTGCTGCTGTGGCAACTTGCAAACAAACCTTTGGGTTCTGTTAACGAGGCTGTAAAAGACCGTGGAGCCTCCTCACGTCTCTGTCTACCTGTCACCGTGTTTGGGTGGTAATTTATGACCGTGAGGTGTGTGTCCACACATAGCTGCTGTCTCCATTCACCTGTTTGTGAAAATGCCGCCAAACGCTGTGTTAGCAGTGCCAGTGCATGTATGTGTTCATGCTCGTGCACATACTTAATTGCATTCGTCTCCCGGTGCACAGAGAGGAGACAAAGTGCATTGAGAAAGCAGTAGCAGTGTTGGCGGCGATGGTGGTGGTGGAGGAGAGGTGGGGAGGAGACGCGCTCCAGCCTGCAAGCCCCAGACGGGCTGGCTCCGGAGGGGCTGCACCCAGGCACAGAGCTGCCTTTGTCAGGGTAATTATCCTGATGCTCACCCTCAGCTGGTGGAGCTACCAGTTGGTATGGTTACTAACGCTCTAGCGCCACCATTCATCCGTGGGAGAAGCTGTCACTGTAGGGATATCGAACCAGATAATGTTTCATGTATGTGAAGTTACTGTATATCACGTTACCTGCAAGTAACGTAAGAGCTTTGGATTTCGTGTTAGAATCTGACCGATATCAGATTTTTAGGACTGATATTTGGAGATTTCAAAATCCTGTTTCCCTGAAATTTGTTAGGTGTAGTCAGCACTAAAATATTATGACACTTGAATTTAAAAATAAAGTTCCTTTATGGTTACAACAAGTTTGTGTGCGCATGTGTGTTGTCAACAGGAAAGTTGTAGAGTGCCCCCTGATGGAGAAACTATGCAGCATCGTTAAATTGTTGGATGGTGTTATTTCCTCGTCTTTTTAAAAAAAAATTCTATTTATCACTTGTTGTAAATACCTTTATCGATAATACTGATGATATCAACCGATAATCTGTTGATCCATATACTGGTCGGGCTCTATTTTTGTATTAAAATAATCATTTAATTTTCACCTCTGTATTAAAGGACTACTGTAAAGCGGCTCATTGTCTCTGGTCCACCAGTGCATTACCCAACTGAACACCTTAAACCTGCTTTTCAAACTTCTCATCCCCAGTCCCTGTGACGCTGCTTGTCTGTCCTGCCTCGATAGGATCTCGAGGCTTTCAGCAGCCACATGGGCCTCGGCCAGGAGGGACAGGCAAACAAGCAGTGCCAGAGGAGAAAAAGAGGGAAAGAGATAGCCCAGGTATCTGCCAATCCTCTGTATGTATGTGTGTATGTGTCAGGGAGGAACCAAAGGATTATCCCATGGGAGTTAAATGAAGCCTGTCCAAAACAGGGAGACTCTGGCGAGGTCTTTAAACGCCTTCTGTTGACTGTAGCTGCTGTGTCAAAAAGCTGGCAGTGAGCCAGCAGGTTTAAAGTACAGCAGGAAACTCTATAGGCTTGATGATATAGTGCTGTTTACAGTCACAGACAAGGATCCATCTTCGCCAGCCAGTCTGCCTTCCTCTGCTTTGGGTTTTTTTTTCTTTTTCATAGCTTTGCGTTTGGAGCCGCCCCCTCACCTGCCGCTGAGAGCACTGATCGTTTGCATATGGAGAGACACGATTTTTCTGCCATGTTTTCGGCCCACATTTCATTCTGCCTCATGAGTTGCAGGGGTCTTTTGGAAGTAGCTTAAACGGTGATAACATCAGTTGATGCTTGGATATGTGATTCAGGAACAGATTGTTTAATTTTGTGGCTTGAAATTGCAATTTATTTTCAGAGAACTCAGCCAGAAATCAAGGTTTAAATCCCCTGAGCTTCATTAATCTTTCTTTGCTCCCCTTTGTGTTTATTCTTGTCTTTGTTTTCTCCTTCTGGGAGCTCAACTTTTAACCCGGTGTTTTGACCCAAAGTATCTCGCTAACTTTCTTTTTAGGGTTCCAAGGCTTGTTTTCTGCGGGACATCCCCTTCTCGGCTATCTACTTCCCTTGCTACGCCCACACCAAGGCTTACCTCACTGAGGAGGATGGAAGAATAGGGCCAGCCAGGATGCTGTTTGCCGGAGCTCTGGCAGGTAAAGTACGTCCATCCCCTGGAGCCTTTACACTTCAAAATAAAAGGAAGGACAAACTAGTATAAAATTTAGAGGTAAAAAGTAGTTTGTATATAAGATCAGAGGCTAGAGTGCTTGAATTAAAATAGAAAGCATTGATTTTATATGTGCTTTTGCTGTATGTGCATTTTAATATATTTTAATCACTGTCTACCACTGTCAAATGAAGAGTGTCTAATGTCTGACCCCTGCACATGTGGTGTACCTCCAAACAGATCTGCATCTATATGTATATGTATTGCATAGTAAGCACTTACTGGCACACATTTTATGCATGCACACATGTAAAAATGGTCAAGATGACCTGCTGAAGTTCAGATTGAGCATTAGTGTTTCAGAAACTGTTGATCTGCAGGGATTTTCTCACACAGCCCTCTCTTTTACAGAGAATGGTCTGAAAAAGAGTAAATATCCAGTGAGCGTCAGTTTTCTGGGTGAAAATATCTTGTTGATGTCAGAGGTCAAAGGAGGAGGGACAGACAGTTTTCAGCTGATAGGAATGTGACGACAACTCAAAGTATGCAGATAAATAACCACACTGTGTGCCACTCCTATCAGAGGACAATATACAATGTGATTACATATTACACACATACACACGTGTATGCTATATGATTCAAAAAAGGTTGCCTGGTTTGATGAGCTTTGATTTCTGTTATGACATTCAGACTGTAGGGTCAGAATTTGGCATAAGCAGCATGAAAGCATGGATCTATGCAGCTTTCTAACAGTCCGTGCTGCTGGTGTTGATTTAATAGTGTGGGGAATATTTTTGGCACATCTTAGTCGCCTTAGTGGCAGTTCAGCGTTGTTTAAACACCACAGCCTACCTGAGCAATCCTATCACTTTACAACTACAGTGTACATACATATTCTCAGGCTGCTTCCAGCAGGATAACACACCATGTCACAAAGCTCAGATCATCTCAAACTGGTTTATTGAACATTGCAGTGAGTTCACTGTACTCAAATGACCTCCACAGCCACCAGATCTCGAGCCACCAGGGCACCTTTGGGATGTGGTGGAACTATTTCCAGCACCTTGTTGACTCTAAGCCGTAGAGTCATCTACTTAACGTAAGGTCAGTGGTTTGACCCCTGGGTCCTCCAGGAGGTGAAAGTACACTCAGGCAGATTACTGTGCGTGTTGAGGTATCCACGGGCAAGATGGCAGCCATCATTGTGTGCATCAGAGTGTGAGGGTGTGCCGCTAAAGTGCTGTGTGTGTGGGAATCTAGAAAATGGCTATGTAAGTGTACCTAATAAATTGGCTGGTGAGTGTATATATTTATATTGTATAAATATGTACTGCAGTTTCTGTAAAGTTGTAAAACAGCACTGTTGGATCGCCCCTTGTTACACCACCATTATAACCGGCCATGTTACAGTACAGCATACATTTTTATTACCTGCCATTACCCATTACTGTTTGGATCTCAGATGGTATGTTTTATGCAAGTTCTCTGCAGGTCATTTGTTTAGTCTACACAGTCCCATGTTGCATTTTAATAGCTTAGCCTTTTAGTGTTTGCCCCTGGCTTGAAAACCAGTGCTTTGGCTTATAAAGTGACTGACCATTCCAAGCGAGCCCGAAAGGCTAAAAGCTTTGCCCCCGATGCGACGTGCACAGCCCTGACATTTATGAAATAAAATCTTTGGCCGTTTCGAACAAAGTGCGAGAGCAGGTTTCGCTCTGCTCTTGCTTCAGACGTCCGCGAGCCCGCAGTAACAGTAGCAGAGCTCGGAGTTTGGGAGCCAGGCAGCCTTTGACCGCAGGCTCCATGGCGGTAGCTGCTAATTAGAGCTCAGTGATTGGGGACTGGGGTTTCTGGAGCTGTGCTGTAGGGAAGCGCCTCGGTTGCCAGCCAACCGGGCCGGGATGAAGGCTTTCCAGTCGTCATATACTGTACACGCATGCACATGCACAAAGATGGTCGCGCGTACTGCTCTGTTAAAGAAGCAGGGTGAACAGTCCCGTCCTGCCTGTAGGAGAACTGGAACAGCAAAACAATCAGTTATGATTTAAGAGCTTTATCCATTGCATAAAAAGATGATTTAACCAAAGAAAGGCTTAAATATTTGATTTATCCTTAATAACAGCCCTGCCAAGTTCAAAAGCTTTACAGCATTGGCATGAACGGCTGACTATTTATTTTGAATCCTCAGATGTGTCAGCAGCACTCTCTTTTTGATGCAAGGCAACATGGAAAAAAATCATAAATCCTGCCTCGCTTCCAACTTTTACTTTCTCACCGCAAGACTGGCAGCCACGGCTCACAGACTGAAACGAGCCTCATGACTTCTTTATTTTTTTCATTGCTTTGACGCATTTATCATCCTTCTTTCACATATATTTATCAGCGGTTGCAGCATTCTGGCAATTAGTGTTTTACAGTCAGCACAGGAAATTGAATTACACGCTCAGTTTGTACAGCATTATTTAGCTAGGCATTACTCTGGTCTGTGAAGAATGTAGCGTGGACATCTCCAGCTCGCGTTAGCTCCGAATGGGATAAATATTGGAGGGAGGGGATTTTTGGCCGAGCTGTGGGGGTGTAAGAAATATCCACTCGCTTGTTTTGTCACTGTGAAATATGGCGGGAATATTAATTGTTTCCCGGCAGAAAATTGAATGTTTTACTTGAACCTTGCTTTGGACACCAGGTCGGCAACCGCTCACAGTCAGCGCTGTCTCAAAAGCCACTTTGGTGCATCAACATCGATAAGACAGCCTGCTCTCAGTTTGCACTTGATTGGAGTCAAGTTGGCAGGTTGTCTCTCTGTGATAATACGGCAATTAACTGTGACAAATGTAGCAAAATTAGCAAATCTGTTGCTGTCTGCTTACATATAAAGGCACACCGACTAATTACATTCAGACTCCACCCAGAACCTCAGAGAATTAAAACAGAAATTTACAAATTTGTTTGCAACCAGTTGGCTTGAGCCCCCTACTGCAAAGAGACACAGTGCAGATGATTTGCACTTATCAACCCAGACTGACTCAGATTGATTGCAGCGTGTTGTTGGCAATCTGGCAGCAGTTATTTGCAAACATTTGCCCATCTACCTGAGAGTGACTGCAGTCAGTCTGAGTCAGGCTGCGATGGTTTGGAGACAGGTTGCCTCCCACCTGTCTTCTCTTGCAGTCAGCTGGTTGCTACAACTAATTTCTTTTTCTAACCAAGGTTTATTTTTACTCTAGTCTGACTGAGCCATTAAGACTAAGTAAAAAAGGTGAAGATCATTTCAAATATTTGGAAAATACGCAGATTCTTCCAGAGGAAGGAAGTGAAGAGAAAGTGTGAGGCGTCATTGTCTCAAAACAAAGACAGAGAAAACAGTCAGGCACACAGTATGCGACTAAGGCCTAAAGTTGCTTTTAGTTGGTGAAAATTATTCATGTTTTTATGTCAGGAGATTCTTTTAGCTCCCACAGTTGTTAGATATGTTAGCAAGTTACTGTAGATACTGTAGCTAAAGCGCTTGCAAATATAATGATTTTTCTCGTGACTTTTAAAGCTTGGAAACATTCCCGTTTTACATAAGTGGCACACAGCCACAGGTCTTGAGGTTAGAGAAGTCCACTGCAGTTTTCTCGTTTTCCTGCTTCACGTCCTTTATCCTGTTGCTCATGTGTGCAGCTACGCAAAAACACTTCTTTGCGTTTGTTGTTGTTTTGCAGCCCATGAGCTCTGTCTGTCTCTAATGCTTGCAGATTTCTTTTTTAAGTGAGATGGCACAGAAGGGACCAAGAACCAGATCACAGCTAGTGGGATATTTGGTTTGGGAGCAGGGTGTTCTTCTAATTCCAGAAGTAATGCTTTAGCAGACACGGCTGCAAAGTAAAGCACAAGATTCAGCTGCTCTCAAAATCCAGTCTATTTATGACTGTAAAAGTGAAGAGCAGTGTCTCACTGATCCTTTCGGGGTCAGGTTTCAGGATTTAGTGAATGTGAATATAAAACCAGTCATGTTTTTCAAAACTTAAACAGTTAAACTTTGCAGACTTTATATTATATAACATTATAAAGTTGATTTGCAATGATTTTTTTGTTTGTTTTTGTTTTCTTTCCATAAAACATGGCAGTATGGTTTCTTGAACATCCCTAGTAGCAGGTAATAAAATTTCAGGGAGGGCTGGGGCCCCCTGTAGCTACACCTCTGCTGTTTCTATGCAATTTTCATGTCGATCCCATACTGTGTGGGGGATTTGGTTTGATTACATTTTGTAGAGATAAAGATGCTGTCATCATGGTTTATCTTTTTTAAAATTTTGGATAAAGTTCTGTTTCAGCATCTGTATATCAAGACTCTTTTTATTCTGTCAAATGATTTTAAAAGTTTAAAGTTTACCTTTATCTGAATTAAAAGTCTCAGGATAGTCAGTTTTATGTGTGTGTAGATATGTATATACACATATGTATTCAGACGTCTTGCCTGCTCCCCTCCTCTCCTCCTCTCCTCAGTTCAGTGCAGGTGGTCAGTCTCCACTGGGTGCCAGTCGGCTACCTAATGCTGAGTTGATCAGGCTTGCTGAATAGCTCGTTTTGCCGTTACAAAAACCAAGAAGTCAGAGTAAATCGTCAAGAGGGCAGTTGATGGTAATGACCGAGCCATCAATGATTGGGCCCATTCATGAGTGAAGTGACTGGAGTGGGGGCCTTGCAGTCACTCCCTTCAGTCAGCCAGTCACTTTGAGCGGCACACGGGGCACAGTGTGCATTTCTCTCATTACCGTCCATTGTCTGGCCTCTTTCAAACGGCTGTAGGAAAAGTGGGAGAGAGAGGAAAGGAAGAAAAAAGGTAGAGATTAAATAATGGCCTGGATTGGTTGATGGTGAAGTGATAGGAGCTGGCCCCTACTTGTGTATAGTGTATGTATGCTGCAGACATACTGCAAGATGGTAAAGATCCAAGATGACGTGTTTCAGAAAGGGGAACAAAGACGGCTAAAAATCCACTCGATGAGATGCGGTTTCAAAGATATGCAAGATTTCAATAAATCGCTGATGGCTGCTTTCTGCACATCATCTCATTTGTTTGGGCCTGATTTTGGATTTTGTGCGCTCTGTTTAGAATCAAACACGTTCCGACCTTTTAGAAAGCTCTCGAGTTCTTTCTGCAGGCATGCCGGCCGCCTCTCTGGTGACCCCGGCAGACGTGATCAAGACACGGTTACAGGTGGCGGCGCGTGCTGGCCAGACCACCTACAGCGGCCTGATGGACTGCTTCTGGAAGATTCTCAGAGAAGAGGGGCCCCGCGCTTTCTGGAAAGGAGCTGGAGGTACGCTCATGGAGTCAAACACAATTGCAACACAATTCTTGTAATAGATTTACATTGATTTGATCATAAGACATAAAGCATAAACAGACACTTTCACTCTCCTTGCGTCTCAGAGATGATTTTGGCCAAACCAACTGACCAATCTGGTTCTGCGTTTGTGTAAATTGCGTCTTTATTAATTAAAATAAACACATTTCTCCACTGCAGCTCGAGTGTTTCGTTCTTCGCCTCAGTTTGGGGTGACACTGGTGACCTATGAACTCCTGCAGCGCTGGTTTTATATCGACTTTGGAGGACCGTAAGTATCTTCAACCGCACAGAAACAATAACAAGCCTTTTTCTTCCTGAATGCAAGCACACAGTGATGTCACACAGTCCCTCTGACAGTTTCCTCAAATACACAAGTTTTGTTAGCACCCATTTGACCTCAGCGTGTCGTTTCCCCACTCCTGGGACTCAAAGAGCCTCATCCTCCTCTCATGAAGGTCACTGTCAAGAATAATTCACTCCTTCACTCTAAACCCCGTTGGGGAACTTGGGTTGCCTCCTTTTAATGGACAGCAGACACCGCGATGCACATGCACGCATCGGTCGGACGGCTCATTCGTTTTCCATGTAGCGCCCTCTCTCCCCGCTCGCTCACAGCGACACAAAATCAGCTGCAGATCCAGTGAAAGCTCGCTGCGGTTTGGACCCGAGCAGATCCTTTTCTTGCTGTCTGTGTTGGCAGCGATTCACAGAGCGCGGCGTGAAATCTTTGAGGGATTTGATTTAGTTCTGCTCTCAGGGAGAACCGTTGAGCCGTTCCGCTTTTGATTTTCTATTAAGATTGTTTATTTCTGTGGCGAACAGCGTTTCGAATGATAATATTAATTTAAGATTTAATAATGATGATAATAAAACCCCTGTGCGTTAACAGTTTGCAGTGTTTATGTTGTTGAACAGTTCCCTCCGTTCTCCTCGTCTCTACCTCTTTTTTTGCTCCTCTCTCTCTCTCATCATGTCCCTCACTTTCTCCTCCATCTCTCTCTCTCCACACACCACAGAAAGCCGGCTGGCTCCGAGCCCACCCCCAAGTCTCGGATCAGCCTGCCGGCGCCCAACCCCGACCACATCGGAGGCTTCAGGTTGGCCGTGGCCACATTCGCTGGCATCGAGAGCAAGTTTGGACTCCATCTCCCACGCTACACGGTGCCGACGGCAGCGGCCCCTTCCAACGTGAGCACCCCCTGAACCTCCACGGGTGTGTGTTTGAGGGGGGGAGCTGAAGTGTTTTTCATACGTAAAGCACCGAGAAACTATCAGGTCCATTTAGTTTTCACAGTATTTGAAGTTATTTTGTTCTAATTATTGTATAAAAGCATCTATATGCGATCTCACCGATTAGCAAAGTGTGTAATTGCTACAGGGCTCACGCAGTGTTTGTTTCACAGTGTTGTGTTATACTAGTTAGGTTTACACTCCAAACTCGTACACAGTATGCACACAGCAGCAGAAGGGCTTGCACAAATACACTTGAACACTTTCTTTAAATATCGGTGGCTACTTACTGTTGCAGCTTTTTCCAGTGTCTTCCTTTTGTGTTGCTTTATAACCAAAAGCACATTAATCACATGATCATAAAACCAGCTACACACAAAAAATACAGTAAATGTGGCACTTCTGTATATATTAGAAATCCAGACATATTTTCATATGTGTGCGTCTGTTTTGATTGAGTTGCTCTTTTCAACTGTGTGTCGATTTATGGTCGAATGAATCCAGAAGAATACGACCAGAGAAAGAAGTTTTGAATGTAAAAGGCGCGGCGTTAACGTTGTGACCGTACATAATGTTCACCGCTGTCAAGATGTTTGGGTTCAGGTCTAAATGTATGCAGATGTGGAAATATATGAAGGAGTGCGTGTGCCATGGCTCTGTATTTAAACTTGTACGGTGCAGAGACTGTAGGAGCTACATGTGGTGTGTAATAATTGTGCCTTACTGAACGTATGGCAGCAACATGTGTGGTCGGAGTAAAGAGACACTTAGTATTAGTAAGTATGGTGGAGGTTTTATTTGCAGTACTACTTCCTGGTTGGAGGTGGAAATGAAAGCAACACAGCGGCTCCTGGGCTCTGCTTTAATAGTCAACATTAGCAGGCTGAACAGCAATCACTCTGAATTACAATATACCTCTTATTAATCGTCACAGTTCATTAAATAATATACAGTTGAAGCTGACACTGAGTACAGAGGACCACTCGATTCAGCTTCTGACGCATCGACTCGAACACTGACATAAAGCAGCTCCATGTGTGATAACCTCGCTCCATGTTAACCCCACATTTCTGCATCTGGAATATTTTGGGAATGCGTTGCATGCAGGTTTACTACAGACAAAAAGAAGCACAACATAAAGTGAACATGGAAACGAAACATGACTAGTCTATGAAACCTGCTCCATTATTATTATTTTTTTACAGTAGTGCGAAGCATTGTTACAGTACACACACCTCCATAAGGCTAACAGACTGCTGCTCTTTATATACTGGAGGCTCACGAGTTGCAAGCGACGCATCACCTGAAGTCGTTGGACGAATAAATAACAACAAATCGGTACAATTTGATTTTAGAAATGCAAAAGTACAATAAAAAACAAACAAGAGAGGAACATAAACGTGGAGAAACAAAACCCAAAGTGAGTGAGAAGCACATGCTACATTGACACCAGCAGAAGCACACCAGGTCTCTGGATCCGCCCACTTTGGTTTTGGAGTCTTTCTTTTCTATGAAGCCAGCTCCATAGGCCCCTCCTCCTCGCCGTCAGCACGGTTAGCACGAATCTCCATCAGCGTACGGGCAAAGCGCGCCCAGTCGTCCGTGTGGGCCACCGAAAGCTGTAAAAACCACACAGGTACACGGTGTGAGGGAAATCGCGTACATCACTATACGGGTACCACAGCATGACTTAATAACGGAAGGAAATGAGCAATAAATCTGTCTGTGCTGACATCAGATCCTGGTACTGATGCTGGAACAGCGGCCGTGCCAACATAGAGGACTCCCACAGAGAATCCACGCTTCTCCCGGTTCCAGATTTTTCCACAAGGAAAAACGATGTCATAAAATCCCATAAATTCCTGGCAGATTACTTTTAGCATGAACAAGCAACATGAGATAAAGCAGTTGTTCTCCGTGATCATTTTCCAGAGTTTAACCGCGTGTCTGTAAGTATGGTAAACAGATGTTCGGTGTTTCGGTGTCTGAGAAGCTTTCATATTCTCTTCAGTTGTTTTAACACTGGACAGGTGACATCTGCTCATCGGTTGTGATGGAGCCAGAGATGACCACAGATCGACCTTTAACCAGCTCGGCAACCACTTGCTGTCAGGTGCCATCTGCAAAAAATTTACAAAGCTATTGCTCTGCAAATACACAGCAGTTCACATTAACTTCTCACATTCAGCCTGCACCCACAACCCCACAGATCTGAAACCAATTCCTCCACAAACATTGACGTAGTTGATGCAGGGCTTAATTTAACTACAACGTGACACACGAGCTCAGCAACCTTGCTTTTATATAGGAATAGAACCACAATACAACCAGCTGGCAACCAGTTGAGTCGAGTCCCCTACTGCAAAGAGAGGAGTTGCAGTCATCAGTGCAAGCTTATATAAACGTGTTGGTGATCTAAAATAAGACAATTATTATTACAAGCCTGTCACTTGCTCAGAGTCACTGCAGTCAGTCTGAGACGACCTGTGTGGTTATTTGCAGAAAGGCTCCCTCACACCAGGCAACCTGTACAACTGCTTAATGATCCAAAGTAGTTCCCAGAAAATCAATGCGATCACTAATTCTTCCTAGTAGCAAAGAAATTCACATCCGAGCTCTAAAGGCAAAGTCATCAATGAAATCACATGGATTCAATATTCGGGGCCATAAATGTTTTCCATAATTTCATTGATAGTTCATTTAATTGCTGCTGAGACATCAAATTGGTCAATCAGATACTGTCACTGGAAGCACGGCCTATGATGCTGATCTATGATAGCAACGCTTCTGTACTCACAGCCAAAGCCGTGACATCACCACATCAGCATCATACTGACCAAAAAGGTAAAAATAATCATTGCAAACAGAGTATTCAGAGCAGTCTGAAGCCTGTGTTTGTATAAGCATTCAGAACAGAACTATGAGCGTCACAGGTTCACTTTGGTGTTTGATAAGAGAACATGAGGCCAGTATGAGATGTCAAACTATGTTTTATTCCTCATAAAGTGTCTTGCTAGAGTTGTGCACAGCAGGAGTCAGAGTGAGTGGGACTGAAGTCGCCACCCAAGATGCCTGCAACCGCTTTGCCTGCCCAGGCTGTAATTAATCGGGAACCAGGAAGAGGGAGACAGCCATTTTGAACCACCCCCCAAGGGGCTGGGCTGGCCACAGCGGGGGGCTCTGGCAGATCGTTGTGTACTTGGTGCCTGAGTGACTTCAGCGTTAGCAGCAAGACAAGAGGCTCAGAAACACGGCTGGCTGGGCTGAAGTCAGGTTTTTAAACAGCAGCAGCTTCAAAATGCTTCATGCTGAGGAACATGATCTGGAAAAACAGAGCAATACCAGTAAGGTCCTAATAAAAACTGCTCTAATCTCTGATGACACAGTTTTTTCTCATTTGTACTCAGTAAAATAAAACAGAAATAACAGTATTTGGTATTTTACTGCACTGGAAAACTCTAAAGGGCTGCTCTAAGTCCCAGGACCACAGCTCTCTGGATGAAACTGCTGGCCATCTCTTTTTTTCACATGCTGTTCCCAGTTATAGCTGTATGGGGGAGTTTGTAGTGACTTTAATACCCACAATACACACACACACACACAAACTCTTAGCTTGTTGGAGTCATAAAACCTTTCAGCTCTTATTGATGACTCTCATGGTTACCATGAACTCAGCATGGAGTCCACCAGCTCAGCCCCTCTCCAGTTTACCACACAACAAAAAAAAAAAAGATGCTAAAATTAGCCGAGCGGCTAGGCTAGGCTGCACTCACTTGGGATCCTAACCAGAGCTCTCTAAACATGAGAGAACATACGGGCTGGCCGCTTTGTGGTGACAGCAGTGTCACGTGGAGGCCGTTTCACATGAAAGAGATGGGGCACAAAAATATCAAACATTTCCACTGCAGGAACCTTTTTGAGGGGGTTTAACAAAGCAGGGAGAAAGATCTAAATAAAGGTCTAGGGAAATTACTTAACCCCTCACCCCCCTGCTTATGGTTGCTTACGGGTTGCTGCTTTCTTTGTGGGTGGAGCTTGCAGGACCACACATCGCCAAGCAGGATTTTAACCATCTAAACTGTTTGTTTTTAAAATTATGGGTAGATTTACTAACACTGGCCTCTGCCTCCTTAAAAACATAAACTAAATGAGGGATGGTTAAAGGCGTGTTTGTGCACTGGTCCTACAGGGATCCAATGTTGTTGCTGTGTACATTCACAAGGGGGCAGTGTCCAGAATACGCAGAGTAACCAGTACTGTTGACTGCTGGTCGTTTAGCTTCGCTAAGCTTAGCTTCAAATGCAAACTTGTTGTGTGACAAATAACACACTGAACACACTTTTGTGTTCAGAATGTCCCTGTCAAAAAATGCAGATTGTTTATTTGCATACATAAAATTTGAAAAACCAAGAAATTCCAGCCGTTGGGAACGACCGTAATAAGAATAGGTGTGTTTTACACATCAAGTGTGTAAAACAATGAAAACTGTCCACTGTGTTTCTCTTTCTTCTCTCTGTACTCTCATATTGTTCTCATCCAGTTCAAGGAAATGTGTTAATTGGTTGCTAATTATTCACTAATCTGACACAAATGTGGAACCATGAATTCCACTTCAGTGACTCAATTTGTAGAAACACAGAACAAAAGATGGGCGGAGCTACTGTGATGTCACCCATTGGTAACGCCTTGCTGAAATGAGTGGCTACACATGACTCAGGTGTTCACTGAGGTCAAGTCCAGGCTACATCAAATCTTTGTCTACAGTAGAGTCCCATAAAAAGTACAAGGACTAAAGACAGACTTCATGCTAACTTACCAAATGCGACTCACGGCAGCGCTACAGAGCACCTAAGTTCAGCTGATCAGCTGATCAATGTTTTACTGAATCATCGTCTCATCATCCACTCTCAGGTTTGCAGACAGTGCACAGGAATTTGGAAAGTACTCAAATTTCCAGAGAACAGGCAAAGAAAGGATTTTTGATTCAATGTCATTAGCTCAGTATTTCCAATGTATATAGTTTTAATGGCACATTTAATGCCGTCTTGTGTTCTAAACACTGATCTGATGTAAACGTCAGTTTTATCTCCAAAATCAACTTTTTGGTTTGAAGGTCGCAGAGACATCCGGAGAGTGTGAATGTTTCTTTTCACTCAGATGAACCTAGTGGGGGCTTTATACACTGAAGAACGAGACCTAAATAGATGAATTATTTGTATGTGCAGGTTTTACTGAAAAAAAACAACCTTATTTCTACTGTTACACAATAATGTCAGTGGCTCAAACACACATGAATCACAGCATAAGCAAGTATATATTTATAAAATGATGATTAAAGTTTTTTCACCACATGATGGGTTTTTGTTTAGAATTAAAGTGAAAAAGAGGTGTTTGTGATGAGCTTTAACTATTATCCATTTAAAAAGATCAGTAAGTTAAATTTCAGGCACTAAAAAAAAATCGCTCTATGTGGCAATAAACTTTGGTCATTGCAGTTCACTCAAGCTTTTGGCACCTAGGCGGTAATTAAATCTTGACTGTTTGAAAACTAAACCCACGAGAACTCCTGGCTCCGTGCACCACGGCACTCAAAGTGAATTAAAAAAATGAACTCAGCAGACTTTTTGTAAAAGCCCAGAGCACACTGCCAAAATTTTAACATCATATGAGAAACAACCGAGTGTAATATTTCTGGAAATGCTACGATTATTACTCTGTAATCATTATCCTGCACTTTTTTTAGGTTGCCACAAATATTCTATAAATGTCTTAATTAAGTAACGTGTAAGCACATGTCAGCTATACAGTTAATTCGAGTACCTCTCCTGTATCGTAGATCCAAACTCGACCCTCCGAGTCGCCCACAGCCACCTCCTTCCCTCCTGAAGACCAGCGGACTCTGTTGAGTGCTGAAGCTCCCTCAATGGTCACGCTGGCAGTGGGTACCTGGCAGGCAAAGAGTTCAAACAAACCCACACCGTTAAACAACAAATCAAACAGTTCACGGATAACTGAGTGTAAAATGTGGTGTGTAAACACGTAGGTGTGTCTGCTATCCCAAGAGTTGGTCTTGGTTATGTTCCTGATCATCAAAATTAATGCTGCTCGAGGTTTAACACTGCAAGCGACCAAAACCTCCCGATGTTCACTCATGAAAAAATCTTTTTAAAAAAGGAGGTGGTTAAGGTCAGGTTAGGATATGATTGGTGTGCTGGTAAACTCTGACATCACAATGTGATTGGTCAGTTGCAATGTTGAACTTTGGACCAACGTTAGTTTTGACGATCCAGGATCGACACCAGCACGGGGATATCGGATCGTGCTTTTGTGGTAAGGAACAGGCCGAATCAACAGGAAACAAATAAACAGCAATATGGAAACGTGAGTGTTAAACAGAGCACTTAACAAACAGCTTCTGTTACAGCTGCTGTTTGTGTTTGGGAATTTTATTCCTCAAAAAAGAAAAAAAAAGTCAATGAGTGACTTTTAATTTAGTCTTAAATTCCTCTCATATTCCTTTGATTTTAAAGGAAAACACAGTGAAGTAAACATTTAGGCATAAATCATGCCTCTCGGCCCTCATTTTTTACGACCATAATCGCTGTTTAAACGATTCCCTTTATAGTTTATTGGTAAATGGAAGCATTATACCATTATGGTCAAATTTAGCAAATTTACTATTTATAAAGGGCCACTTTATCCAGCTATACGAGACGGTAAGAAAAACAAAGCTGTCAAATTACAACTTGTAGACACAACAGGATATTTACAGTGTAATAACTCACTTTGCTGTTGTGGGTGAACAGCAGTGCTCACACTGCACCTTCAGAACCCCCTGAAGCCACGTGCACAGTCTACATGAACTGCTCCTGACATGCGGCAGGCGAGTCTGACATATGTCACCGGTGGAGACAGAGGCCTTGGCATCATGTCGCCTCACACACAGAGCTTCTGCGTATTTGAAAGCAGCGCTAACCGCATGCTGCACGAGCGGATCCGAACTGAGCGCTCTAAATTGGTTGTGCATGCGTGCGCGTACGTGTGCGCACTGGAAATGAGAACCAGGCGCACCGCGCAAGCTCTGTTAATGTCGTTATGCCTGTGTGTTTTTAATATGACGATAACAATGGAAGCCTGTTGCTATTAGACTGCGCGCGAGGCAGTGTGCGCGCATGTGTTCGATACATCCGCCTGTGTGTGTGTGTGTGTGTGTGTCTGAGCAAATGTTTCTCATAAAGCACATTGTTAGTCGAGTTAGGCCGCCGATAATGAACTCTTCCTCTGTCTGTGAAAAGGCTGCTGTTGAGGGAAGCCTGGGAAACTTGTCATCTGCGCTGCAGAGGGAGGGAGGACTCTCAGCTACCGATGGACCCGGCTGAGAGTAACGGGCTTAGCAGATGAAGAGATGCGACACCAAATCCAATTTTATTTATATACGTAGACTGAAGAAAATGAGACGCTGAGAGTGAAAGAACATTATGAGAGAGGATGGAGAGTAGGTGTTGTCTCCATGGAAACCAAAAGAGAAGGAGAAAGGAGGATCCTTTTATCTCTACTTTTACCCGAGTGATCAAAGGTTTGGTGCCCACTCTGCTCCCAGAGTTGTAACAAAGTATGATTTTAAGAAATGTGGATTCTGCTTCTTAGCTCGACAGTTTGATGCTCATCTGTCCATTAAATATGAGGCTGCAGCCATGACAGTTAGCTTAGATTAAAGGTACAGTCAGTAAATTTGCAATGTTACATAATAAGGAAAAAGGGACACTGTACTCTGAAATATACACTGAATAGTTTGTAATTACATCTTCCAACAAACTAATGTTCAGAAACGTATAATTAATCCATTAAAAATACATAGGAGTGGCTTTGCGGTTTGTGGAAACCGCCATGTTCTCCCACCATATTTGAATACAGTAGCTGGGAAGGACATCTCCCTTTTGACTAACAGCGTTATAAATATGTGGCTAGAGACTGGCCACATACATGGACTCCATATGTGGAGGCTGTGGAGAAAAAGTAGTCGTGGCTATTCGTGTCCATGGAAGGACATTTGAATTTGTGCCTGCGTCTTCAGAGCAAAGATTCGAAGGATCATACGTATGGTTTATTATCAGAGGAGGAGGGAAAGGAAAGAGACAACGCTACCAACATCTCAAGCCTCATCTCCTGAACTCTAACACACAAAAACGTGCATAAATAGGCTGATTTATTCCTGACATTATCCCGGTTACTTATTGTCAGCAGATTACACATGCGACCCTCCCGTCTCCGGACAGCTGACAACAACAATAGCTGGTTATAAGCTAACATTATAGCTAACATCCCAGCTAATGTTAGGCTGAAGTGTCCTAGAAATCACACTTTCCCTCTAATAAACAGTTTGATTACATTCCCTCAAGCATCAGAATCAAGCTAACAGCAGCAAAAACAGCAGCGCTACCAACACTTTGGCACATCCTCAACATCTCCGAATCATTGTCATCATTCAGAAGTGAGCTTCACTGACTCACTGAGCTATATCGGATTCCTTTCAAAAGGTTTTACAGCATCTTCCTGAGAAATAAAGATTTAATGTTTTTGACCTTTGTTGGCTGACTAATACATGTTTGTCCTATAGCAGACATCGGAGCTAGGATTATGCACATAACTGGTAAGAAAACAGACCTCAGGTGACTTCAATCTGCAATTTACCTGTACCAGAATATATCCCAACCATAAGCACTGTAAACATCAATGGCAATATTGGCCCAGAATTTCAGTCAATGCGTCCCTACTTTTACACTGTATCTTATTGTACATGTGTGTTAAAACAAAACAAAAAAAACCCTGATTCCACTTTTTGTAAGTGTGTGCGACCTTTAAAAGAAAAATAAGCTGTGTTTTTATTTTGCTCACTGTATAACACTGTCTGCAAACTGTTTAATACTATGACGTGTCCTCCAGTGGCCTTAAATGCACTCGTCTTAAAATAACTGCTTGCCCCACAGCCTTGCGAAACTCAACCCCTGGTCTGAAGTTTCTTTTTTTTTTATCATTATTATTATTTTCATGGAACTGTGGACTGAGGGCTGGGGCTTTGCTCATGGTCTCCGGCACATCTGTGTTCCCCTTCGAAGGGACACTGTGTGGGAGGATGATGGGACGGGGTTTGTGGGGTCCTGAGGTTCCCTGAACATTGGAGAGAGGTTGTAGAAATGTTAGCGGGATGGCTGGGTGGGAGCTGGGATAAGGAGATGTCAAAGTCTGATTTAAAGCAAGGTCTGTGGGAAACGCCCACGGGGGAATCTGGTATTGTGTGTGTGTTGGGAGGGATGTGGAGGGACTGGTGGTGGAGGGGTTGATGGGAGGGAAAAGTCTTGGATGTTTGGTTGTGTGGTTCGGGCTGAGGCCCAGCAACAGGCCCTGAGGACACCAAACACACGCACATCAACACACAAAGAGATGACACACAAACCACACCCATCACGGCCTGTATTAGCTACATTCACACACACGCACACACATACAGAGTATGCACACACCTCAGTGTCATTGTTGAGGTTCCACAGGTCCAGGCGGCCCATGCCATCCACGGCAGCAAACATGGCAGGGTGCACGGGCGACCACATGACATCATACACATAATCGGCGTTGTCTTCAAACGAGTACAGAGGCTTGTTGTGCTGAAAGAGAGGAGGAAAAAAAGAGGATATCTGTGCGAGCGTGTATGAGTGACATGGTGTGAAAAAAAAAGAAGAAGAAGCAGAGAAAACGCGGAGAGCGACGGATTACAGCGGATGACATACCAGAGAGAGAGGGAAAAGGAATTGAGAGAGGGAGTGAGGGAGCTTCAGACAGAGTGGCGCTGCCTCAGCCTTGGGGCCTGTCTGGGTGCAGAGCCTAATTAAAAAGCCTAGCACATTCACACAGCGCCATAAAACCGCTGGGAGAGATGAAAGAGAAGGCCTCTCCACAAGGTGTACTGTAACCTCAACACAACAGCTGTGAGAGAGAAACAGAGACAGAAAAATAGGAGGAGGAGGCGGGATGGACAATGGTGCACAGGAAGGTGTGTGTTTGTGTGTGTGTGTCCTTGCAGGTGTGCAAGGAGAACCTGACTGATAATGGTTTAAACCAACTATTTAACACTGAAACTAAATCTAACAGAGAGATCTATATGTTATTTATGTGCTCAGAGGCATCGTTTTACACTTCCGAAACAAATCTGTCATTCCTCGTCTGGTAGACAAACTCATCCCATTATACTGACCTAAACAATTATGTGTTTGTGACGTTGCGTCTCCAAAAAGTCCTCGTGACAAAGTCAGAGGTCAGAGAACAGATGCAGTCAGCTCTCGCACCGGCGTCCTCCCTTACTGTGCATGTTTGGTTTTGTGGTGCATGCACTGCACTATGCAGGACAACACAGCTGCCTACAATGAGAGCTGATTGAACTTTGACCTTGAACTACACTAACCTCTGGGAGAAAGACCAGTTGGTGAAGGCTACTGCTTGTGCTGCAGTTTACTCACACTAGGGGCAGTTGTCTCAGTCCATGCCTGATCACAAATGCCTCTCCCTCTCCATGCCCGTGCTGCCAGTACGCTCTTTAACTCTCAGTAATTTCCTCTTCACTGTCTTTCCTTCATCCTTAATGTAAAGAAGCATCTCAACTCCTCCGTCTGTTTTTCCAACACACACTTCATTATGATGTAACAGTACAGGGAGTGCAGAATTATTAGGCAAATGAGTATTTTGTCCACATCATCCTCTTCATGCATGTTGTCTTACTCCAAGCTGTATAGGCTCGAAAGCCTACTACCAATTAAGCATATTAGGTGATGTGCATCTCTGTAATGAGAAGGGGTGTGGTCTAATGACATCAACACCCTATATCAGGTGTGCAGAATTATTAGGCAACTTCCTTTCCTTTGGCAAAATGGGTCAAAAGAAGGACTTGACAGGCTCAGAAAAGTCAAAAATAGTGAGATATCTTGCAGAGGGATGCAGCAGTCTCAAAATTGCAAAGCTTCTGAAGCGTGATCATCGAACAATCAAGCGTTTCATTCAAAATAGTCAACAGGGTCACAAGAAGCGTGTGGAAAAACTAAGGCGCAAAATAACTGCCCATGAACTGAGAAAAGTCAAGCGTGCAGCTGCCAAGATGCCACTTGCCACCAGTTTGGCCATATTTCAGAGCTGCAACATCACTGGAGTGCCCAAAAGCACAAGGTGTGCAATACTCAGAGACATGGCCAAGGTAAGAAAGGCTGAAAGACGACCACCACTGAACAAGACACACAAGCTGAAACGTCAAGACTGGGCCAAGAAATATCTCAAGACTGATTTTTCTAAGGTTTTATGGACTGATGAAATGAGAGTGAGTCTTGATGGGCCAGATGGATGGGCCCGTGGCTGGATTGGTAAAGGGCAGAGAGCTCCAGTCCGACTCAGACGCCAGCAAGGTGGAGGTGGAGTACTGGTTTGGGCTGGTATCATCAAAGATGAGCTTGTGGGGCCTTTTCGGGTTGAGGATGGAGTCAAGCTCAACTCCCAGTCCTACTGCCAGTTTCTGGAAGACACCTTCTTCAAGCAGTGGTACAGGAAGAAGTCTGCATCCTTCAAGAAAAACATGATTTTTATGCAGGACAATGCTCCATCACACGCGTCCAAGTACTCCACAGCGTGGCTGGCAAGAAAGGGTATAAAAGAAGAAAAACTAATGACATGGCCTCCTTGTTCACCTGATCTGAACCCCATTGAGAACCTGTGGTCCATCATCAAATGTGAGATTTACAAGGAGGGAAAACAGTACACCTCTCTGAACAGTGTCTGGGAGGCTGTGGTTGCTGCTGCACGCAATGTTGATGGTGAACAGATCAAAACACTGACAGAATCCATGGATGGCAGGCTTTTGAGTGTCCTTGCAAAGAAAGGTGGCTATATTGGTCGCTGATTTGTTTTTGTTTTGTTTTTGAATGTCAGAAATGTATATTTGTGAATGTGGAGATGTTATATTGGTGTCACTGGTAAAAATAAATAATTGAAATGGGTATATATTTGTTTTTTGTTAAGTTGCCTAATAATTATGCACAGTAATAGTCACCTGCACACACAGATATCCCCCTAAAATAGCTAAAACTAAAAACAAACTAAAAACTACTTCCAAAAACATTCAGCTTTGATATTAATGAGTTTTTTGGGTTCATTGAGAACATGGTTGTTGTTCAATAATAAAATTATTCCTCAAAAATACAACTTGCCTAATAATTCTGCACTCCCTGTATATGCCCAGAGTCCACTTCATCAAGCGGGCCTGGGCTCAGCACAATTAGCTGTGTCCAAACATCATACACAGACACTATACTAGTCAAACAAACTGGACTTTGGGGGTCAAATATAGGGGTGGGTTTTTATAATCGATTCATCGATTAAAATCGATTCTGGCTTGGATAACGTAAAATCGATTCATTAAAATCCTGAATCGATTTTTTTATATAAATTTATTTTGTCCGAAATGCCAGAATCTCTGGTGACATCTCACAAAATTTCAAGAACCACCAAACAGTAAATGAGAGCAGGTACAGGGATTCTGCACATAGACTTAAACACACAGCGCGACCCGCGGATCAGAATCAGTTAGATGTGGCCTTTCTCACAGTCGGGGCTGAAAGCCGACAGCTCGCTGATCCGGGTCCGCGCTTTGTGTTCACGCCCTTTATGCGCTGATTCTAAAGCTGTTAGTTTGATCTCTCTCCAAACAATATTGACCGAACCAGCAGCAAAAGAAGATCCAAACGCTTCACATAAACATCGTCATGAATTCACTCTTTTACTGTTTTGCTTCCATTGCGATGCGCAGCTCTCTCTCTCTCTCCCTCTCCCCCCCCCTCTCTCTCGAACAGTTTCCCTTTCTTCATTATTCGCTTGCTTGTTACGCACAAGTCTACTGTTGTTTACAGGCTGTCAGCCGCTGTTTTTTTCCCTTTTACATTCTTCCGAAAAGAAAGCCTCATTTCTGCTGTTCAATACTGAACAAATTTAAACTTTTTAATATTATTCAAAATGCAAAATGCTTAGCCGTGTGTCTAATAAAACCGCTGTAACGTCAGAGGTAATGTTCATTAATTAATGGTTTTCTTTCGTTTTTGATGTACTGCAGAATATTTTTATAAAATCCCAGGCCAGGAAAACCTTCATGTTTTTCTGTGTTTTATCTTCAGCTACTTTGACACAAAGGCATCTGCTGTGATGCTCACACCTTGGATAAAGTCTTGCGAGTGTCAGCTTCCTTTTTATAGATACATAAATATGTAAATGTTCTGATCTGAATTATACTTCTGACTGTCAAAATTTCCCAGATTTAAATCGAATCGAATCGAATTAAATCGAATCGTGGATCGAATCGATTTGGGACCTTGTGAATCGGAATTGAATCGATTCTAGAAATCAGTGACGATACCCAGCCCTAGTCAAATATACTCGGGCACAGAACAAATTCCCACACCAGACAGGTTCCCACACCTTTCTGTGATATAAAAAAGGTCACGATCTTTTGCTGATCAAAAACTCAGATATGTAATACAAACCCCATGTGTCCCACATAGGGTCAGTACAGCTTAATATGTGTGTTAAAAAAAAAAAAAACCTTTTCCCAAGCTGACTGTTAAGATTCAAGAAGCATACAAACTACATTCCTTGCAGGTAGAGTGGGAGGAGTGGAAGAGAGGAGACAGGCTGGCTAGAACAGCAAATGAAAGAATGCAGTCTCTCCCTTTCTCTCTCATTCCTGCTCCTTTCTCTCCATCACCTTTACTCCCTCACTCTACGGCAGATCTGAGAGCGCGCACTCGCATACACTCGCACACAAACACAAACAAACTGAGCCAAGCCAATTTCAAGGCTCGATTGAACCTGTTTTCCAGCCGGCAGGATGACAGCAGAGGTCATTTTTCTCCATCTCGCAGTTCCAGCGTTCGATCGAAGTCGTACCTGTTTATGTTCTCTCTCTCTCGCTTACTTGTTCTTATTTTCGGGGTTTTATGACAGCCGGTTACACTGCACGTGTGATTTTATCGAGATAATCAGTCTTGAAGCAAAACACCTCTGTTTCCCATTCAAGGTAACTTTCTGAAATTTGTCCTATGTGTCATTTGGCCGTGACTCAAAGTAATGAATAAACCTGGAAGACAAAATAAGATGAATAAAGCCCTCTCGGTATTATACTGGGTACTCATAATGTAAACTACTATTTTGTCTATATCTACCAATTTTAAGGAAGATAATTTAGGTGAATAAGTCTTTAAACTAATCTTTAAATGAAGCTTAATCCTTGTGGCGCCACACATGAAGTAACTGGATGTCATTATCTTTTCTGTGCTGAAAAGCTGCAGAGCCTTGACAAGCCTGAAAACCAACACTGAAAAACTGGGCACTGATATTTAGCATCACAGTGAAGCAATGACAAAAAATGAGAACCTAATGCAAGTTTAGCATTCAATCATTTGGATATCGTTGCCAAAAATGCAGGCACCACCTTGGCATTAATAATAAAATATCAAATTGCATTAACTGTCTCGGAAATCAAAATGTCAAGGAGGAAGCCGTTCTCTCAGAAAACATCTCATCACGCAGCCATCCATAGGGATCCAAAACACTCATCTCAGCAGCAGCCAGTCATATAATTTCACCGCTTCTATCCTCGCTGCATTTGCATCTCAAAAATCGCACTAGTTTGATAGTTTTAATAAACATGCGCCCCAAGGGAATGGAGATACTGTCCTTAAATGAGAAATTCTTCCTTCATGCGCTGTGCTGCAAGATCCCAACCAAAACGTTTTTTCTCCTGACATACGCTTGACCATGTCATGGTCAAGATGACCTGCTAAAATTCAAAGTGAGCACAACTGTCTCAACTGGGTTTGCAGAGGATGGTCTGAAAAAGAGAAAGTATTCAGTGAGCAGCAGTTCTGTGAGTGAAAATGGCTTGTTGATGGCAGTGGTCAGTGGAGAATGGCCAGACTGCTTTGAGCTGATAGGAAGGAACGATGTGTCGCAAAGCTTGAACTTAACGCTGCACTCAAAAGACCTTTGGGATGTGGTGACATGGGAGATTCATATCATGGATGTGCAGACACAAATTTGTCGTAACTGCGTGGTGCTGTCATGTCAGTATAGACCAAAATGTCTCAGGGCGTTTCCAGCAGTGTTTTGAATCAATGCCACAAAGAATTAAGACAGTTTTGAAGGTAAAAGGGGGTCAAACCTGGTGGTAACAAGCTGTAACTAATGAAGTGACGAGTCAGCGTATCTACAGATGTTCACCTGAAATATTATAAACGCTCGCTAACAATCATCTGACCCGACAGGGACGCAGGCCTTTGATTACCTTCTTAAGAACAGCAACAGTGGAGTAATTGTGCTCCATCCAATCATTTCATAGATGCTGGTTTTGGGGTCAAGCGTGCAAGGTGGTTCAAGTTATGCACAATCATAAACCCACTCCCAGCGGTCGCGACATCTTCACACTCTGGCCGACTCAGAATGGTTTCACTAACCACAATATTTGCACCGCTGAGTGTAAAAACATACGCAGACGTCTGTAGGACGGCCTTTTTGAACCGTGAGGGCAAACGCACGTGAATGCAGAGGAAATTTGCTGCAAACGTGCATGCGCGCGTGTGTTCAAAACAGTTTGTGATGCTTATGATTGGAGGGCTGAAGGCAAACCTCGAGGGGATTTTAGGCAAGCAAAGGCAGCTTGCTTAAGGTGTACCATGAGGCATGTGTGGTGTGTCTGTATTTACACACACACACACACACACACACACACACACACACGCACACTCAGGTATTCCTCCTGCCCACACACAAATATGGGTTATGTGGGATAAGAGACAGACACACATTCCTGTGGTGACCCTCAAAGGAAAGGGAATTCCCAAATCCTGAAAAATAACACACTCTTCTGATGAAAATCCACAGAAATGTTTTAATATGTGTCACGGGACCCGCTGCACAAGACTTATGGATTGGCTGCATGCTAACATGGGCTAAAAGTCATCAGAGTGCTTTATTGGCTGTCACAGCCAAGAATGAAAACTGTAACTGGATCCTGCATAAAGCTGATATGCAATATGAATTATGTATTTTTACTACACCAAGGAGGTATGCCTCTGATTTTGGGCTGTACACGATATCACCCTATGCATGTATGTATCATGATAACCTCTGTAATTCAAAATTAGCATAAATTTTTACTACTAACCATTAACTGATTAATAGTAAAAACTGATTGTCACATTTTCTTTTGTTATTTGCACCTCAGCTTTAATTCATATTCCTAATATCAATCTTCTTTTAACCTCTTGGATCGTTCAGGCCTCAGATAGCCTTCATCAGGAACACACACACACGTTTAAAACGTTTCATTTTAATGCTGACCCTGACTACTCTCACCTTACCGCTTTTTGTGATTACATTCAGCAAGCCATTTATCAGCTAAGGTCTCGTAAACAACCAGTCTGTGATGCCCTGGCAACCACTGGTCATTAAGGAAAAACATATTCCCTGACTGGTTAGTGAGAAGTGAAATTGGTTGCAAAAAGCTTTGGATTGCGAGTGTTTGTAGAGAAGTTGGTGTCTTCCATGCAAATTACAGGCAACTGTAACAATTTGCTAGCTATCTCTACTATTTATACAATCAGCTAGCAAATTCAGTCACTAGCCATAAGCTAGTAGCCAGAAACATTGCCTAAGATAACAATTTCCAACAATCATTCATAATAATAATTCTAGCTAGCTAATTAAGCTATTATCCATCATGTTTCTGGCTTTATTGTTAGTGAATGACATCCCAACTCACCCATTAGTTCCAGTACTTCTACTACTAGCGATAACTTTAGCTAGCTAATGTAACCTTATTTTCATTTTTTGACCATTAGCAGTTTTAATTATTCATACCCTCAAATTTATACATTGTACATTTCTACAGCTTTACTGTTTCTAATCAAGCCACTCATCATAATCATATTTAAATTCTACTTAACATTTTTCATATTAGTTGTGGCTAATTGTTCCATTTACCCTGTGGTTACTACATGAGTATCCATTTCCTACACCTTTCTGTGCAATATGTCATATACACCTAAGCCAAAACTTCTGTTTCACCACCACAGCAGTGTCCTTTCACTGTATTAGCCGAGATTTTTATTTTATTTTTTTTTATTCACCAGCCTTACTCTGACAGAAATAGTGGCTGTTTGCTTTTTACCGCTTCTGAAATGCTGCCAAATGGAATTCATAACACTGGTTTGAAAGGAGAACAACAGCACTGAGAGGATGAGGTCACTCAAAACCAGCGAGAGGAGGAGCGCCCACCTTTAGAGTGGGTCTGACTTAGGTTCACTAAGTGTGCCTGCAGACAGCAGCCAGCACTATCCCATCAGTGCATTTGTGTTTTGCAGTGATAGTTGAGTAGGAGGGACACCCACACATACAAACAAGGGACTTTCACACATGTACACCCAGGACAAACCAGAAAAACACACACATACAATACACACACACACACGTCAGATTAGGTGCAACAAGCAAGCCTTAAATAAAAAAAAAAACAGATCCTACGCTGTCTCTCAGCAAAATATTTCTACGGAAACTTGAACAACAGCTGACAGTCTCTTTGTAAGTGCAAGTATTTGTAGTTTCATTTAAATCAAATCAAATCAAATCACTTTTATTGTCACATCACATGTGCAGGCACACTGGCACAGCACATGCGAGTGAAATTCTTGTGTGCGAGCCCCACAAGCAACAGAGATGTGCAAACACAACAACACAAACGAGCAAAATACAAGAATGGCCAACCTGAAACTAATAAATATATGTACAATATATAATAGTGTATGCATTTCTGGATGTGTATACTAAATATTTTCCTACGTGTGTGTGTGTGTGTGTGTGTGTGTGTGTGTGTGTGTGTGTGTGTGTGTGTGTGTGTATACACATTTTTACAAATTAAATAGTAAAAAAAATAATAATAATAATAATAATAATAATAATAATAATAATAATAATAAAATATATAAAATATACAGAGTTGAATATGTGCAAAACAAGTGGCATTTATATACAGTGTGGAGTGCATAATGTTGAATAATGGACTACTGGAAGATTAACTAACTATAATTACACTTATAATAGGTCTTATTACTTGAAGTAAGCTAAGAATCGTGTGTGGAGCTGTTTGTGCTCTTGTGACTTTTGCCATTGGAGGCACACATTTCTCTGAAGCAATGTAGATATCTGACATCTGTAATACTAGTGGTTCACCTGCTGTCTCCAAAGAAAGAGCAGGTTAACTGGCTCTTACTAGAAACAGAGCGCAGCCTAAGAGGAAATTGCTTGACAGGCTGAAACCAGGTAATAATAATAATGATGATGGTTACTGATGATTAACACAGACTGTATATATAAGATGGATGCAGGCACAGCGATGTCACCCACTGGTTTTGGACTCTGTATTTTAAAGCTTCAATGTTAGTGTTTTGGCTGCTGCCATGCTGTTTTTTCAAAGCCAGAGGTAACGTTAGCAGCTAACATTAGCTTAACAAGTGGTTACATCCATAAACCCTACCGGTGCAATGCACAGGCGCACGTGCGGTTTTCTGAAGAAGGAAGTTTTCATAGGACTACATCCATAACTCAGTAGAACCACCTTTAACAGCAATAATGTGGACTAATTGTTTTCTGTGTGACTTTATCAGTCTCTCACATCATTATGGAGGAATTCTGGCCCATCCTTCTTTATAGTGTTGCTTCAGTTAATTGAGGTTTGGATGGATTCAATCAGGTGGACATCTGGACTTTGGGTCATTGCAATACCTTGATTTTGGTGTAGCTGCAGACAGATGGCCTCATATTTGACTCTAGAATACTTTGGTACACAAAGGACTTCATGGTCGAATGAATGACTGCAAGGTGCCCAGCCTAAATCATGCCTCCACCACCGTCCTTGACTGTTGGTATGAGATGTTTGTGCTGATATGCTATGTTTGGTTTTAATACCAAACATATTCACTTTGGTCTCAACTGTAGAGGTGTTGCTCTTGGGTGTGCTTGGGGTGAGATATACACCAGTTGAAGATTGTAACACTGTATTAACACATGAATGGTTCAGAGCAGCAAATTGTCTATAAGCTAATTATTGCTTTGTATTAGCCTAATTAAAGAGGATCATTTTACTCAACAAAACAGATGCATAAATTCATTTTGATTTGCTGTATCACAGAACATCCATCAGATAATCGAAAACTCACCAACAGTGCCGACACAGTGAAAAGGTCTGGTTCCAAGACTCACCGTGGTAGGCAGTAGTCATATCAATGGAGATGTACTCAGTTACACAAACTCCATTACTCAGGTCGAGTCTCTATATCTTAAATGTGAAATCTATGGGAATGGAGTCCCTTTTGGAGCACGCCTCGAGTGGCACCTAAAGGAACTGCAATTTTTTCCACTTCTGTGTTGGGATCATGTTTCACCTCCAGAGGCTGCTTCTTGTTTGACCTGAACACTTTGATCGTCCCCAATTTGATGTTTTGAAGCTGGAGGTGAACAGCGAGTGGTGGCTCTGTCTGAGACACAGTGATAATACACGATCGTACAGTATCACAAAGTAGGTCTTCCTAAAACGTATCCCAATTTACATCGGGGGCATAATTTACCAAATCAACACTATGTTATATTAACATAAGAGCTGAAAGTACAAATTAGAACATAAACTCATAAATGAAGTTATAAATGAAGTGAGCTCATAGACTGCAGATTTTCTATGTTATTAGCTCTGGAGGCTAAAACCATCCTTATATACAGTCTGTCGTTAGCAGTGAATACTTTCCCTACAAACGCACACACACAGAGTACCCATATACGCACAATAACAGCTTATTCAAACATATATGTAGAGAAACACACAAGTTGTACGAGACCTCTCTACTCAACCTTCCCTCTTCACTAGTTCATTCTCTCTCCCTCTCAGGATCTGCTTAAAAACCTCTTGGAGGTCACAATCAACCCCCCGCACAACCTTTCTTTCTCCACATCCCCTCTCTCTCGCTCCCTCACACACACTAACACACACCTCCCACATTGTACCTTGGTGCTCCAGAGTTTGACGGTCCAGTCGAACGAGGACGTGATAAAGAGGTGGGAAAAGTCGACGGTGCCCACCGCGCTGTGACAGCTGATGCCTGTGACGGGCCCCTGGTGGCCCTCAAACATCTCACAGATACCTGCCTTACTGGAGAGGGAAAACGCACAAGGCAACATCTGGAACTGCGACCATTAGCCCAAAATTCCCTCCAAAAGAGGGAGAACTTCATTTGTAATCACATTTTAAGTTTTAAGTTACTTAAATGTAATCTAATTTAGGGACAATCATCCTCTTAAACTTTGCTAATGTTATAATTCTAATATTCTATAATTATAAATTATATGAGCACTGTTTCATATTCAGCAGACGTTTGGTGAACTTTAATGCATATCTGTGTTTAAGAATACATGTTTCATTAACCAACCTGCCATGTCTGGATGCAGTGTACACAGTGCCCTCCTCGCTCCCGACCACATAGTTGTTAACGTCTCCCGTGGGGAAGGCCATGCATGTCACTGCCACGGGTTTGGATTTATTGTACACCAGTTCCATGGTCTCCTACACACATTATATTAGAGTGGATATAGCATAAACCTGCATTTTTACAACAAAACAGCATTAGTGAGTGAAAAAAAAGTTGTTGTTTTTTTTAAATGCTGCTGGCAGGTTGTGTGGACTGCTTCACTAATGTGCGGTAAGAGCTTTGTGTACCTGAGGCTGGGAGAGCATGTCCAGACTCCAGGAGCACATCCTGCCGTCTGTGGACACGGTGATCAGGTTGTTGGCGTTCTGTGTGCCGACCACATTCACGCAGTACACTGGGTGCTAGACAAACACACACGATCATACGCAGAGACAAACAAATGGATTTGGGTGAAGATTTACCCGTGCACAATACAAAAAAGCTGTTATCAACTGTAGTATAATTACAACAACATCGTTTAGGATAATACATTGTGATCACATTATAGTTCTTAATTATTAGCCTCTTTGAACTGAAGCATAACAATTTCTCTTGTACAAAAAATAGCTGAAACAGTCCTAATTGTAGCAGGCTGTCAGCAGCATCACCATGTCATTAATTGTGATATTCCACTATTTATGAAACGAATAAACATTGTCCTGTAATGATCACATGTTTTTTCCCCTTTAGCACATGATGTCATTAGATGCTTTTTGGGGCCAAGAGATGCAGACAGCTCACATGCCAGTGTGCATTCGTCCTTTTAAATCACCCTACGTTTCAGACATGTGCTGCTGTTCAAATCCACGAGTGTGTGAAGCCATTATATCATTACTGAGCAGTAATTGATTTGTGCGCCGGGTCGCACAAAGAATCCATTCAGCAATCAGCACCATGCTAGCATGCTGTACCCACTAACGGGAGAGTGGCAGCCTCATTATTAGAGCCCGCAGCCCGTTTAAAGCTACAGTATGGATGGCATGTAACAATGTGTGTGTCTACTGTAGCTGTGATTATAAACAAGCTGGGTTCTTAAGATATCGTTAGTTTATATTCAACAGTAATTTGCTATAGCTGAACTGAGCTGCTCTTTCAGTTATGTCTTGCTTTTATCAAGTTTATGTCTAAGTGCAGACAGACCCAAGAATACAGATTATCATATAAAAATCATTCAGTGTAATTGGTGCAATCAAAATCTTTTTATCATATTCATACGTCTGAATTTTTGGATTAAAAAAAGTGTTTATCTGCTTTTTTTCCCCATGTTGGCCTAAGTGTATTTCAACACTTTTAACCAAATTAACAATTTAGTTTTCAGTCACGTGACTCACACAGAGCTCTGAAGAGCAAAACACGGTTCCAACAACCCTCCACTAAAATTAATTTTCAATCAAAGAACATCTCAAAAGAAGATTAATGGAAATTGGGCACTTTTGATCCACATACAGAATCCACTGCAATATTTTAATCACTAGAGAACAATTACGTCCCTGCTGGAGATCCATTTTAGCAGTTTCTTGTTGTGAATGCTCTTTGTTGCACTGCCGTCAGGATAAGAGTGTACAATAATACACTTTTAACAGACCGCTATTTGTAATTTGGATCTCAGGTCTTTCATTTAGGAGGTGAAGAACAAGAAGATCACAGTTTACAAAGCAATAATGAGTGCTAATTAGCTAAAATGACCTAGCTTATCACTCTTAGCTGTTTGTGTCAGGATCATCATACTCGGGGAAAAGATTATCAATGCACATGGCAGCAGATCTGCGATGCTTGCTGATTTATCACAGATTGCATGTAATTGCCAACTTGACCCCATCTGAAGGCCGCTACACAAAAAACCATAAATCCACTGCACACGGTGGCACTAATTTTGGTCGTGGCACAGCCTTGAGCAAGGGTTTTCCCTAGTTTGATTATACTGTGAATGGCTGTAGAGAAGGATGGATTGGTGCAATGTAACTACTCTATGATTTAAGGAGCTATCCAGAATTTTGGGTAAACAATCCTGCTAAAAAATAACTGTTAAATACTGAAACTGTTCTGCCTTCCAGGTTTTAATAATGATGTGTCATCGCAGGAAAACTACACAGTAAGGAAAGTAATAAATAATCTCCTGCAGACGTATTGCTGTTAATATCACAATTCTAATTGTAAAGCAGAGATAAACCTTTACATACTGTATGATAAATGTATCATACTGACAGTTTAAATCATCCTTACAGTGTGTGCAGCAGCAGACAGAGGGGTCCTCTGGACAGGGGTCCGGCGATGACTGCGATTATCCCACAGGACTATCTGTCCTGAGTACGTCCCCCCCACCACCAGGTTGGGATGAAACCTGGCAAAGCCCACAGACACCACCGGAGACTAAGGAGAGAAAACGAGAGAGGAGAATTAGGACGCATTACTCAGATTCAATGCTGGTGTTATTTTATGTAACTGACATTATTATGAACTGAATGCAGATGGTAGAAAAGCCCAGAGGAAAAGATATGAACTCAAAACGGTAACACTTGGCTGGGTGCGAGTGAGTGCGAGCAATCAAGACATCGTGATGGGTGGCATACGTGGGGACACAGACGGAGACGGAGATGACGAGTGTGGGCACTGTGAAGGTCCGCTGAGGAGACGAGAATGGGGTGACGCTGGGGTGGAGACCAGACAAAGAGGGAATTGTGGTCCTCCTTCCCTCCCCAGCCGTTTCACATTACAGCATCAAAACCCCAGCAGCCACTGGAGCGCTCACCGTAGGCTCCGTCATGACAAGCGCACCCTTGAACTACCACCCCCCCTAGACGCTGTGTTTATTGAGTTTTGGTTCCTCTTCGGTGCGCATCCCATAAGGGCTTCTGCGTGCAACAGCTAGCTCCCCCTGACCCAGAGCCACTGAAGCTATGAGTTATGAGAAAATTATTTCAGCATCCTGCAGCATAGCGCTACAGGAGGTTAACTGGTGTGATTCACTGACAGATTCATCAGAACCAGTAAAAAAAAAAAAAGCATAGTCCTGTTGAGAGGGAAATAATTCACAGGCACGAGAGAGCCAACAGAGCAAAGCTCACAAACACAAATCACAACTAAAAACAGTAAAGCTAGAACAACATGGAGGGTGCATTTCGCAAATGGATCGTTGCCTCATGCAATCGTAGATTTGTAGGAAGGAGCGCTGGTGACAGTTTTAGTGTTCATGAAAACTGTATGTCAGATGTTTTGCTGTTGAAACAGCAGCTCATAGACTGCGTGGAGACAAAACTCTATCAGAATCCTCCAAAACTCATCACTGCATTAACAAGGCAAGACCTAGGATACATCTACAACAGTTTAATTTATAATGATCATATAAATAATCCATAAAAGAATAAACCACAAAGGAATTTGTTGGGTATTGTTCAACCGAGAACAATATAAGTTTGTACAACAGAGACTGTTATAATGCCTTAAAAAGGTGACAACTGCTTCAAGTGAAACTATGTTAAGTTTAGCTAAACAGCAGCCACCGTGGCCACAAGCAGTAATTATGGGATAAAGGTAAATGCTAAACAATAGAAAGTACTCATAATGTCAGTTAGGCTGGCTCAGCCTGCAGGAGTTTTGGCTTTATTTATACCTATTTATGACTATCGTGAACATCTGCCAGGTTGTAGCAGCAAAAATAACGTCTATAAGTGGTAAAAAAGCAACAAAGTACGCTAACTGTTCCTTATCTTATATTGCCGACTTGAATCTAGACAAAGGTGCATTAACCATGATGGTTATACCTGGTTTGTACCTTGGACTCTCATTATAACTCTTAAGTCTCTACATGTTTGATTTTTTTTACAAATTAAAATTTCTGTTATTAGAAAAATGATGAGAGAGGCATGTCATAGACTCCATGTGCCAAGTAAATATACAGTAGTAAAGGTATCATAGTGAAAAACACTAATTGAATGTATTTTGTTTATAGCGTAGAAAGATTCCACTACGTCTGCAGTAGTAAAATGTGCTTATTTTTCACTTCTTTTTTTACTTCTCCCTCTCTCCCCATCCCTTCCACCACACCATGTGCGAAGCAGCCAACTCCAAACCCCAGTTCATTTTGAAAGGAGACTGGAAAACAAACCAAAGGCAAAGAAAACACTTCACGCTCTTTTATTTCTCTTTTCTGTTACTTCTGAGGAGTCACGGCTTCCAGCGGCACGGCTCGGGAGTCACTTCAGATGTCTAGACTCAAAATAAACGAAACTCTGGTGGTAAAAACTAAAGGTGCTTGTCGGCTGGCATGAAGGCTCGATCTGAAAAGTTTATTTACACAGTCTGACAAAAAGGGGATCGAGGCTAGAGGCTTATTAGCATGAATTACTAAGCAAGACTTGACAGCTCGTCCAGGAACATCTAAAGCTGCCTGATTAACAAAAGATCACCGGTGCACTGTATGACATGTTACACGCTGGATTAAGCAATATACAATCATGTGCTTGTGTGTTAACAAATCATCAAAAAAGAGAAAAAAATGTCTGGAATGATGTTTTTGTGCTGAAAAGGCAGCTATTCTCAAGCGCGCGGAGGTTTGTTTCTTGGCTGTGATCACTCTAATGACCCAGAGTTTCTCGGTGACCTTTACCCTCTGTGGTCGTCTCACAGGCTGCTGTTTGAGGTCTGTTCCCCCTCCATCAGACTCCATCAGTGGGCTAATAAACCATAGTCCTGCACCCTTTGTCATCTCCGCACACAAACCCCCACAACCATCTGTCTCAAAACTCCAAACAATGTAAGAACTCTTGGATCTGATTTCTTCTTCTATGAAGAAAGGTTTGACAGTTTGAGCGCAAGCAGGGGGAACAGCTAACCTGCCTCGTAAAAGCATCGCTCATCTGAGGTTTTAGTATCTTTGTCAAGGTGGATTAAAATATAAGCAATCTCATTAAATTCACATCTTTCTAGTAAAGACCAAAGCTTCTTTTATTATTTCCACCAACAAAAATTAAAAAATTAACATGTAATTCCACAAGAATATACAGACACAAACGTAAAACATCAGTGCCGTCAACACCCTAAATAAACATCTCTACCCCACATGAGTAATGACAAAGAGAAACTAAATCAAATCAAGGAACTCCTCTATTTGATCCATATGTTACTTTCAATCGTAAGCCCTATCAGTGTTCCCATCTTAAGAGGAAAATTCCCGACTAAACTCTGAATCCCCTCTTTGAGAAACCACAGGTTATGCCATCATTCCCCTCATGTGCTGTCAGGCTTAGTGAAAGAGCTACTGAAAATTAGCCCCGCTTTGTCCCAGTAACGCACTATGAGGCGTCTGCCAGCAGCAACTTGGGCTTAAGATTAAAGTCGTTCTCCCTAAATTCTGCTAATCAAATGTCACATCAGCACAAGTTTGAAACTTGTATCCGTTTTAAATCTACTGCATGTAATTAGGCGTTGAAATAAGATCAATTTGCCGCGTGCTACAGTATAAGCAAGTTTATGATTTAAGCTAAATGTGAACTCGTTGATGGAATCTCGATTTCAAAGTCGGAGGAAATTAATGTCTGACTTTATATATTTGAATTATGGGAAGCATGGTTATGTTTTGGCTGGATTTCTGTAATCTTTCTGTAATTCAGTCTACTTTTTATTCATTTTTTTGAATCTTTGCCATCGAGACTCAAAACATGTGTTTTGCATATGTTAAAGGAAAATATTTCAGTGTCTAAACATGACTGCATAAAAGCGGATGTATCAATCTAGTACTGCATTAACGGTCTCAAGTTCTGGGAAACTTAGAGCTCGTTCTGGGAGAGTGTTACTCGTGTAATGGTTTGTAGGGACAATTTACAGATGTCACCAAATGGTGTCACATGCATGCAAATATCAAGTTACTGTTTTGAAAAGAGGACAGCTATGCGGATACAGTCACAGAATTTCTGTGAGTGATTGTGTCTGTTCAAAACAGGAAGTCTGTAGGTTGCAGCTTCTGAACTGACCAAGCAACATGAGTGAGTGATGGAAGTCATTTGCCACAGGAAACCAAAGACAAACAATGAAACTAGAAGTGTCTAGCTACATTTTATTATCATAAATATTCACTCACACAATCTAAATCATTGAATTCAGGTGTTCCAATCACTTCTTTGGCCACAGTGTATAAAGTCAAGCACCTAGGCATGCAGACTGCTTCTATAAACATTTGTGAATGAATGAGCTCAGTGAATTCCAGCGTGGTACCGTGATAGGATGCCACCTGTGCAAGTCCAGTTGTGAAATTTCCTCATAACTAAATATTCCACAGTCAACTGTTAGTGGTATTATAACAAAGTGGAAGTGATTGTGAACGCCGGCCACATGGTGGTAGGCCACATAAAATCAAAGACAGTGTTCAGCGGACGCTGAGCCGCATAATGGTCAGAAGTCACCATCCTTCTGCAGATTTGGTCGCTACAGACCTCCCAACTTCATCTGGCCTTCAGATTAGCTCAAGAACAGTGCACAGAGAGCTTTATGGCCATGCAGCTGCATCCAAACCAAGCACAATGTAAAGCGTTGAATGCAGTGATGTAAAGCACAACATCACGGGACTCTAGAGTAGGGAAGATGTGCTTGCTGGAGCGATGAGTCACGCTTCTTTGTCTGGCAATCCAATGGATGGGTCTGGGTTTGAAGGTTGCCAGAGAACAGTACTTTTCTGACTGCACTGTCTGAAGTTTGAAGTTTGGTGAAGAGGAGATTATGGTGTGGGGTTATTTTTCAAGATTTGGGCTCAGCCCCTTAGTTCCAGTGAAAGGAACTCTTAATGCTTCAGATAATCCAGACATTTTGGACAACTTCATGTTCCAACTTTGTGAGAACGGTTTGGGAATGTCCCTGAAGGTACATAAAGACATGAATGAGTGAGTTTTGTGTGGACGAACTTGACTGGCCTGCACAGAGTCCTGACCTCAACCCAATAGAACCCAATAGAGCAGAGACTGCGAGCCAGACCTTCTCGTCCAACATCAGTATCTGACCCCACAAATGCACTTCTATAACAGTCAAAAATTCCCATAAACCTTGTGAAAAGCCTTCGTAGAAGAGTTGAAGCTGTTCGAGATGGTCTTCTGCATACCCTGGTTGTAGCAGGCGTTTATCTGAATGACTGTTGCCTTCCCATTAGGCAGTCTGACCATTCCCCTCCGAGCTCTAGCATCATCAAGGCATTCTCATCCACAGAACTGCCTCTCACTCGATATTTAGTTTTTCGCATCAATCTCTATAAACTCTAGAGATGGTTGTTAGAGAAACTCCCAGCAGTTCAGGAATTTCTGAAACACTCAGACCAGCCCATCTGCCATCAACAACCACGAGAGTCACATAAATTGGAGTTTTCCCCATTCCAATGCTTGGTTTGAACTTCAGCAGGTCACCTTGCCTACATGCATTGGGTGGCTGGGCCTTTTAGCTCTATTTATCTAGCTATCTAGATAGATCGAGAGATAGATAAAGAGAGATATTTTTTCTTTAAATCAGCCTAATATAAATGCAGTTCATGTCTTCTATGGTTTTTGTAGAAGCAGTGGGACTGCATCTCCATATCACTGCTGTTGCTTCAAAGCCTGACATTTCATTTCCAAATGCAGAGTGGCTCTTTGGGTGGTTTTCATCTCACATGCAGAGCAGGTCAGACACCTTCTGCGTCATCTCCTGCTAATCCAGATGGACAGGATTTAGGGAGTTATGTCTCCCGGAAGAAAAGACAGCAGCAAGAGTCACTTTGGTACATTATATTATGCTTGAGATAAAGTGGGGAAGTTTTACAGGGAGATACTGTGGCAGTAAGAACAGCAGGTTCCATTTCTTTCTTCAGGCAGGTTCTGCACACATGTATCATCTACCATATCACACACAGGCTCCCAAGGCTAAGTGTTTCTGGCAGCCTTTATTGTATCAATAGGAAGTGTTCTGTATAGGATAATACACACAGGGTACACCGTGATGAAAGATGGCACCCAGCAAGGGATTAGAGATGTGTAAAGGAATGACATAAGAAGAAAGAAAGCTACAGAGGGGCAAACAGTCTTTCTTTTGTTGCCTCCGCCTCTCTTTTGTTCTTTCCTCAGGCAACAAACTGTTGCTCAAGTCCACTCGGGCAGGCAGGAATGAAGTGAGAGCGCTAGGTTGAGGAGAAACGGGGAGGGGGCCTGATATGGCACGCTAGGCAGTATATCCTCCTAAACAGATCCACTCTCTAGCCTCATCCCACTCCCCCCCCAAACCCACCATCTGCCTCACCGCACTCATCTGTTTTCCACTCTGCCTTATCAGGACCAGATGGATCCGACTGTCTTTGGTTGCATCCCGGCTTCGCAACCACCTTTCTCCTCCCTTTCTCCCCCTGGCTTCACTCGTTTATGACACCCCACAGATTTTGTCACTCTGTGGTTTCTGGCAGGGAGAGAGGAATACCAAGCCAGAGTCTCCATTTCATCAGGCAAAGAATTGAGCGAAAGCATGAGGAGGCGGCTCTGGGAACACAAACAGGCCTTTCTTTGCCTGCTAGAGCTGGTTTTCCTTTATTTTCCATATCTTGTTTGTTTGCTAGGCTCCTATATTCACTTGGCCAATGCTGGTGTAATGTTTATTGATGTTGACATCTCAGGTTTTTTTAAGGTATTTATGAGAACGGCTGAAAGGATTAAGTTCTGATCGATACCGTTAAAGTGGTACAGGATAAACAAATTTTCCATAAAATTCAACGCTTACTTTCTGAGAGATGAAATTCCATCTACTGACATCTAATCACAATGGGAAAAACTTTTAAACTCTCCACACAGACACTGTTGGTCGGTCGATATCAAATACTGGCAAATTGTCAAGCCTTCTGAGCAATTTTGTTCACCAGTATAGCTGCACATGGGTTCAAACTCACTCAAAGACAATGAATAATGCTGTCACATATTCCTCTCATTCCTACTCCCTCTACCCTTGCCCTACCTCCTTCTCTCCTCTTTGCCTCCCCCACTTCTCTTACCCAACCTTTCTGGAAGTGCCAGAGACTCAAGAACGAACGCTAGGCAGCGAGATATTAATAAAAATATGACTGAGTGCAATGGGATATGACAGTAGCGGCAGGGGTTGTTACAGGGAGTCTTGTGGTTTGGGGGGGGTTCAGCAGAGGCTTTAAGTCAAACGGTCTCTTTAATGTGGTATGACTTTGCCCACTTGAGAGGCTGGTGTGAAGTTACAAGATTGGACCCAACTGGGAAGGGGTGATGAAGGGTCCAACTGCTGGGACAGGCGTCTTGAGGGGAGAGCACACTGGTACCAGAATCCCCAGCAGAGGCGGACCCTTTACTGAGGAGCTACATAGATCAGTGGCTCCTAAAGTGAGGTCATGAAGCTACGTTAACCGATCCCTACTACGCCGTTTCGTTTCATATACAGTTTATTCACTTTTTTGACCAAAGCAGAGTTTGATAACAAAAAAAAAAAAAAAACTGCATTTATATTGTGTGCTGAAAAACACAAACCAGAACAAACTACAAAAACCACACTTCCAAAGAACTGGGACACCGTGTAAAATGTCAGACTTTGTTTTTCACTGTGACTTCGGGTTTTGACAATTATAAAAACAAGAGTTAATATTTATTCATTTGTTTCATTTCCTAATTTCCACAGTCTCTTTCTGTAAACAGGGTTTTAAAACATCAGAAAAAATTCAGTTTCATGTTAAAAATCATGAAAAAGCGAAACAGTTTCCAAAAATGTCTCACAGCATAAATGTGAAACAGTTTTGACATATTTTCAATAGCACAGCTAGTTAGTACCACAGTTAAATTATTCTTTATTGGAAAAAGTACTTGGAAAAACAGTAAGCGGCACTAGATAAGTACATTCAAAACAGAAAGGTGTACTTAAGAACCAAGGAAGCTGTGAATAGCTGTGATAGAAGAGTTAAAAAAGCGGTCACGCAGCAGCAAAGCAAGAAGAAACAGAAAATGAAAACAAATCCTTGACATTCCTGTGACATCTGTTTATTACACATACAAGTGTTTCATTAGAATGCAATATTACAGTATTGCTGCACACTGCCAAAAATATTTGTGCATGGTTCCCTGAGTGCATTGCCCAATGTGACACTAAGACTCCTCCCAGAATCAAACTGGGAAGTATCCTTCACAACACCAGCACATCAAGAACAGAGACCAACAACGAATCAGGACTGGACTGTCATGGCTGGGTCTGTGAACCAGCATTTTGAGTTCATTATATATTGTGTATTTCTGTTTAGTATGGGGAAATGTTAAGTTGTTTTTGCGTTATCAGTTAGAACTTGAGTCTTTGTGTTTTGTCATTTATTGTTTGGGTTAAGCTCGTCTAGCTCTCTTACACCCCTAAGTTGTTCAGAATTAGTTCTGTTTATTGGATCTCCTCATTTCCCCTTTCCCTGGATCTTAGTCTTGTTTACACTTTGTGTTCCATGTCTCATGTTGTCAACCCATGTTGTTTGGTCTGTCTCATCATGTTTCCTGTTTTATTTTGAAAGAGTCCTCTTTTTTCATTGTATTTAGTTTCACTTCCCCTGTCCTGTCATTAGGTTCATGTGTGTCAGCTGTGCTCCCATGTGTGGCCACTTCCCTTGATCATCCCTTATGTGTATTTAGTCTCTGTGTTTCATTCAGTCTGTGTCGCGTCGTCTGTGTAACCTTCCCAGTTATGTCTTGTCATAGTCGTCACAGTTCTCACAGTCATAGAATTAGTTCTTGAAGTTTCATAGCTTTATCACAGTTTCATAGGTTTTTCTTAGTCTGTTTTCCAGTTTAGTTGTCTTGCCTGCACTCGTCTTAGCTTTTGTTTTTGCCTTCTGTCATCAGCCATAATAAAGGTTCGCCTTTTGTTAAGTCATGTCACATCTCCTTGCCCATGTCTGCTCTTGGGCCCTGCTGTAACTAACACACCATAGACTGTGATTTTACATATCAAATGTAAATTAACGTAAAATCACTATAAATGTAATAAAACATAATTTTCTTGTTTTTTAAATGTATTATTGTTAAAATACATTCACAAATGTATCATAATTTCACAAATATTTGTCCGTTATTTGAAAGATTGAACTGTTAAATTCAAATGTAATGCTATGGAAAAATATATGATTCTCATAAACTTTTTTTTACATCAAATAATAATTCTTATTATTGTTATTTAGGGTGATCGTGGCTCAAGAGTTGGTAGTTCGCCTTGTAATCAGAAGGTTGCCGGTTCGAGCCCTCGGTCGTTGTGTCCTTGGGCAAGACACTTCACCACCTACTGGTGATGGCCAGAGGGGAATTGTGGAATTGTAAAACGCGTTGAGGGTCTCAATGAGCGCGATATGAATGCAATCCTTTATTATTTAAACCAACTGTTAACTGTATATTTCTGTACATTGAAGTATTATTATTCATATTGCCGGATTCATTGACCTTGCTTATAGGTAATTTCATTGTTTAATAACATTAAAATGTTCCTAATTTAATGTATAAAAGCACTTGAAAGAGGCAAAATCCCATGTAAAATTAGGGCAACAAACTGTATTGTCATTACTGAAAATAACCGTATTTTCATGTGAAAGTTATTTTCTGTTATTTTCTGGTATTATTTTGGCGCCCCAGCTGCCGGAATATTACTGTTTTTTTAGGATTTTTTTTTTGTACATTAACATGATCAGCCTAATTTTATTCCATACCTTAATCAAAACAGTAAATGTGGGATTATCATTTGGAAGAATAGTGCTTCTTCCCTCAAGCAGAGCACTGGAGACTTCAATCAATGCCAAAACCAGTGCATTAAAGTTGTTCTAGCAACACATAGCTGATACTATGCATATTTCTAAATAAATCTGCCACCAGTCTGTAGTGTTAATTTGTCCTGATGCTAATAAAACGGCATTGAAAAGAACTGAGATTCCGCCCAAAAGAAAAGCATGAAATATTGTATTTTGACACTTTATAACTTCATATTCCTTTAAAATGAAAAAACAATGATTAGCCACTTTAATAGATAACCCATGAAATGCATTGCTATCTCTGTATTACCACAAGTTCCACTTTTACAAAGCTTCACTTTCGGTGTTTGTTGAAAAAGATCATGGATGCTGAAAAGATATATTTCAACTTTATGTTTACGTTCATAGAGGAGTGTGGTGGTAGAATAGATTCCACTACATTTAAAATGTTTATAGAAGTGTTTACGTTGACATACTGTACATGAACTAAAGCAATTTCAGTAATAAAGTTTAATGTGACATCAAACAACAACAAAAAACAAACTGTGCTGGAGCCACTTAGAGTTCACAGGTGTACCTAATAAAGTGGCCAATGAGCTTGACCTCACTGAAACCCCATCTGAAATATGAAGCCTCCCATAACCCACTACTTTTTACAATAAAGCCCCTGCTGGATCCAGCCTCAACCACAAACCCAAACACTCAAATACCAGCCTGCCCTGTCATTCTTTTGTATCCTACACACACACACACGCGCACACATAAACACCATGGTCGTTACACATGCTTACAGCAAACATACAAACAGGGGCATACACATATACAGTATTCATCTACCTATCCATTCATCAAACGACAGCAGCTTCTGTCTGCAAAAACAAAAACCGGCTAAGTGTTGCCAAACACTGACTGCCAACAGCAGCAGTGTTCACCAACCCGACCTACAGCATGTGTGCACTGCAAGAGTGTGGCCTCTCTGTTACTCTAGCTAAAGATGGGAGGTGAAAGGTGACCAGAAAACGAAAGAAAGGGGAAGAGGCGCTGAGCCCTGTGGTTTTGGTGGGTTAAAGAGCACAGCATGCTCACATATTAAAAGCCATCTGACACGTAGCTAACTAGAGTAGCGACTCTGTTTGCAAAAGACACCGCAGAGAGAAAGCGAGTGAGAAAAGCAAACAGTCCCCTGACTTTTCTTCTACTTTCTCCCCCTTTGTTTTATCCAGATCCAACAGTGACGTGAGAAGTAAACGCTGACGTTAAATGGTTTCTTTCTTACTTTATCGCCACTTAATCTGCCACTGTTAATCCTTCCTTGAACGTGTCATGTAAGACATGAGGTGTGGTGGTGAAATTTGGTGGGTGGGGGCACTTTAATGTTTTTATTTGCTCTCAGTTGTTTTCTTTTCTTCATCAGCATCATGTTGTGTAATGCACAGCTTTCCAGTAAAGGCTCAGATAAAACAAATCGCTCCGTGTGGACAAGTCAACACTGTTTGTAGTTGTTTGTCTGTTTCTGATACAAAGTGAAATTTCCCAGTTTTTCAGTGCTATTCAGTGTGTTCCCGTCACTGTACTCACTTTAACTTTTACAGTTTTATTGCTCCTTTTAATACACAGAGCATTTTATTTGCTGCTTACACAAATATCCCTGTTCCCAAGCATCTACTGCTCAGTGCCGACAACTTGCAGATCAGCATGCTCAGAAACCGCACGCTGTTAATAAAGTCAGACAACGTCCGAGAGCCACATGGAAAAATCTACAGAATCGCAGAGCTACGAGATGCATAGCTGCAATCTGTCCGTACAACCGCATGAATTTGAGCAGCAGAATAAATTATGGTGCAGTAAAAGAATGGAGTGCTTCAAAAATCCATTACAGAACTAGACTTCATGTTGAAATATTTGCACACAGTGTGTGGTATGAAGGACTACGTTGCTCTGTTTGTTTCTTTTGCTTTAAGTTTTTAATAAACCTTGAATGTGCGAGTGTGCGCGTTCATGTCTGACATCACTTTAAACAGAAAGGTAACCGCTTATAGCATTTATACTATTACAGATGTATGTCTGCTTTTACTGTAATGTGCGTAAGGAAGATTTCACCTCAAAATAGAGCACAGCCTGGGTGGGCTAACACACTCAGTGCTGGATTAGGAAGTGGTAGGCCACATCATTTTACTACTGACACATCTCTACGTGGCCCTGTGGGAGCTGTGAAGGTCCCCACAGTCAATCGTTCCACCTCCCCACCTCCTTCCATCTCCAATTCTCCCTCCTAAAATGTATTATTTTCATTTGCAATTAACATCACAAGCATAAATTAGTTTCATTTCCAACAAAAACAGCACAGTCTCAGTTCAGGCAATACATGAAGTCAAGTACAACTGCAATGACAGCAGGTCAGCTGATGTCATTTTCAGCCCTCATCAGCTGAAATCCATACAACTGCCAAATTTCACACAGAGTACACTAAACTGCTTTATCCTTCCTAGGACTGCTGCACATCTGCAAGCCACTTTGCAACCCACATTCATGCTTTGCCTGACTCATGGCCAGAACAAAAGCTGGACGTGCCACCGTCAAGAGGTTCATTAAGTCCCATATCGAAGCCGTGAAATGAGTGTTCTCACCACCACCATCTTGGGTTTTTTTAAACAAATGTAACGAGGTCTGACTATCAAGCCCTTTTGCTAATGATTTGTCAATTAAAAGCCAGAGAGTACATCCTGGAAAATCCCACTTTCTGACGCTTACAATAACCCTCTAGTGGTAGTGTAAATATATATTTAGTTTAATCTCACAACATTCCAACCATTATTGCGTAAAGAAGTAAAAGCTGTAAATTACTCGATGGACATAAAGTTGAATTCATAAATGTATTAAAAAAAACTCAAAACAAAGAAACTCAAAAGAAAGACATAAGAGGACCTCTTTTGTTTAACATGACTTTTCTGGGTTAGAATACTTGGAAATAACCATCCAGACATTTAAGACAGAAGTGGCAAAACTTAACCTGCAGACGTCTGACATCAGGACTGGCATCCAATAGTTCTGGAAATAGATGTGAGACTTGGCAAGTGTATGTTTGACGTACCTGACAGTGAAAGATGTACTCTGGGGTGGCCTTCTTAAACTTGATGTTCCACACCAGAGCAACACCGTCTGGTTCGTGTGGAGCATCCTCATTATTGTTATAGGAGGCAACCAGCAACTCGGGATACTGAGAGAGAAAGGAAAGGCTTACAAGATGGGAAACATCCAGACAACGATATGAAGAAAAAAAAAAATACCAACAGAGACATGGTTCATTCTTGGCAAATCTTTTACTGTTTGGAAAAGTTTCAGGCCTAACCTGAGGGGACCAGTCGAGGCAGGTGATCACACGATGTTTTGACCAGTGCTCGTCATAGAAGAGCCTACTGAAGGACAGACTGGAGCCACTGCCCAAGTCTCTGGAAGAGGACAGTGGAGAGAAAGGTCAAAGGTTGCTTCAACTCAGCTTGGTTCCAATAGCAAAATCCTTGCCAGAGTTAATAAGCACCTGCCAACTAAAAAACTGACTTCATTCTGATGAAGTCATTTGTGATCACTGGCAAAGTAACTCCTAGTCTGGGCTTTACCAAAACGTACACACCATAGTAACTAGGGTGAAAGGGGAGCAACTTATTTTCTGCTGGCACAGCCACTATTTTAAAGCTGAGACTATTAATTGATTAAATGCCCTTTTGAACTGTACCATGTGTACTGTTTTACTAAAAGTGTAAGTTGCATTAGAACCAAGGCAAACATTCATTTTATAACGTTTACAAAAGTTTTAAAGAGAAAAAGAAACCAACATAAATGAAGATGTGTTGGACTGGCTATGAGTGGCACAATAATTTTAGGGTTGTTCGGCCATTCAAACCCATGCCATGAAGCTCCCGGTACCCAATTTCTGTGCTGATGTTAATGTTAATCTGGAAGTTTGGAGCGGGGTCACCAAGCTGATGAGTCGGCATCCTATTACATAAAAAGTGAGCTCTTTAGAACAACCAACAAATAGTCTGTATGGTTAGGTGCTTGATTTTATACACGTGTGACACTGACACTAAAAACGCCTGAATTCAGTGATTAAGAGATGGGGCTCAATACTTCTGTCCATATATCTAATATCAACTCTACAAGGGCAGCTCTCCAGTTGTAAGAAGTCTCTTATTGGAGTGGCACGGCTACAAAATTCTAACAAAAATCATAATTAAGGTTTCTTTGGTCAGTTTGGACAGTTAATGATTAATTTAACAAACCATGATCCATATCTTATTAAAACGGATACATTGAACTTTGAATGAATGAAAAACAAATAAATGAAAAAACACATCATGATAGTGGGAGACATCACAGTAATGTCTGGAGTTAAATCCAGACTGGGAGCTTCCACAGTGGGATGTCTGCAGACTGGCTGAGATAACCTGAGCAATCCGTAGAAAAAGGTACCTGCAGACAGCTGTTAATAATTTCACAGGCTCATTTATGGAAACCTGTCAGTTTTACTTCCCACGGACCTTGATGGCTGCAGGTTCCCGTTTAGTCATCTTGGCTTGACATGCACTAAGTGGCAAGTGAGTTTCAGGTTTTAGGTAGAGACAAAAGTACATTGCTTTAAGGGTAAAGTGTGAGCTCGATTTATAACATCAAGGGGGAAAAAAACAAAACTTCATAGCAACAATTAATGTAAAAGAGTAATTTTTAAACTTAAAGCTGACTCATCACCTGGACAAACCTGGAGCGTAAATTACCACGCATTATGCCCACCAGTATGTGGATGATATCTGTATTGTCTGCAGTACTATGTGAGGCTGTATGTAATGAAAAAAGGTAGTGAAATGTAGGTTGTTACACTTTCAAAGCACGTCCTTGAGAAAAGAATAAAAAAGGAGGGCTGATGTTGAGCACTGAGCCATGGCCTGTTTTAGACTTAATCTCTATTTGACCACAGGCTTCATGTTTCTCTGTGGCTGCAGTGGTCAAAGTTGAAGTGAGTCAGTAAAAGCAGCATTCTTCTATAATAGCAGAGCAGTATACTAAAACAGCTTTGCACTTATGACTCTTACAACTTCGACCAACACCTCCATTTAGAATAGAATAGAATAGAATTCAACTTTATTGTCATTGCACATGTCACAGGTACAAGGCAACGAAATGCAGTTTGCAGCCATCCAGAAGTGCTTTAGCCATGATATAGATATATTACAAATATATATTAGCAATAATATAGATATGTGAGCATATTACAGAAATGGGTCTATTATGGTATGTTATAATGTACATGGTATGAAGTATGTTATGAATATGCTATAACTACAAGTATGTACAGGCTGTAGTGAGTACAAGCTATGTACAGGATATAAATATGAACAACTATACAGAATATGAAATTAAAAAAAACTATACAAAAATATGAGCTATACAGAAATGTGAACTATGCAGTTTATAAAGAGTTGTAGATTTAAAAATTATCGTATTGTACAGAATGATTATTTACACAGAATTATACAGTAGTGCAGTTAAGATCAGTGAGATATGTGGATAATTCCTACAGAGGCTATATAAAGTGCTGGTGGTTGTGAGTGGTGGTTCAGTCCATGTTATTATTGTGTGTTTGAGGGTACAGTTGTCCATTGTGGGTGTGTGTATGTTCAGTCCATGTGTTAACGTGGGTCAGATGTCAGGAGGCAGAGTTCAGGAGTCTGACAGCTGTGGGGAAGTAGCTGTTCCGGTACCTGGTGGTCTCCTGTAGCGCCTCCCAGAGGGCAGGAGGATGAAGAGTCCATGTGATGGGTGACTGGGGTCTTTGATGATTTTCCCAGCCCTTTTCAGACACCGCTTCCTGTAGATGTCCTTTATGGCAGGAAGTGGTGCTCCGGCGATGCGCTGGGCAGTTTTCACGACCCTCTGCAAAGCCTTCTGGTCCGAGGCAGAGCAGTTCCCGTACCAGACTGTTATACAGTTGGTCAGGATGCTCTCGATGGTGCAGCGATAGAAGTTCACCAGGATGTCTGAGGACAGGTGGTTCTTCCTCAGAGTCCTCAAGAAGAAGAGGCGCTGGTGAGCCTTCTTGACCAGCTTGGAGCAGTTGGTCGTCCAGACGAGATCCTCGGAGATGTGAACTCCCAGGAACTTGAAGCTGCTCACACGCTCCACAGCCGTCCCCTTAATGTGGATGGGTGGATGTGGGTCAGCATTCCTCCTGTAGTCCACGATGAGCTCTTTGGTCTTCTCGGTGTTAAGCAGCAGGTTGTTTGTGTCGCACCACTCAGCCAGACGATCCACCTCCTCCCTGTAGGCGGCCTCATCGTTGTCACTGATGAGGCCAATCACCGTGGTGTCATCTGCAAACTTAATGATGGTGTTGGAACCATCAGCAGGTCTGCAGTCGTGGGTGAAGAGGGAGTAGAGGAAAGGGCTCATCACACAGCCTTGTGGTACACCGGTGTTCATCGTGATTGTAGATGAGCAGCGGTTATCCAGCCGGACATGTTGGGGGCGGTTGGTCAGGAAGTCCAGTAACCATTTGCAGATGAGGGAACTGATGCCCAGGTCTGTCAGTTTTCTGATGAGTTGTGAGGGGTGGATTGTATTGAATGCTGAACTGAAGTCTATAAACAGCATTCTGGCGTATGTGTTGTTGTTGTCCAGGTGTGAGAGGACAGAGTGCAGTGCGATGGAGACTGCATCCTCTGCACTCCTGTTCTGGCGGTATGCGAATTGGTGGGGGTCCAGGGTGGGGGGGAGACAGGATTTGAAGTGTGCTAGGACCAGCTGCTCTAAGCACTTTGTGATGATGGAGGTGAGTGCTACTGGGCGGTAGTCATTGAGGCAAGATGGGTTGGAGTTTTTGGGTATCGGGACGATGGAGGTGGATTTGAAGCAGGCCGATACCACAGCGTGGGCCAAGGACAGGTTGAATATGTCTGTCAGGACTCCTGCAAGCTCCTCAGAACACGCTCTGAGAACACGCCCGGGGACGCCATCAGGACCTGGAGCCTTGTGGACATTGATCCTGCTCAGCACCGCTCCGACATCGGTGGGGGAGAGAGTCAGAGGTTGGTGGTCTGGCGTCATGTCTGCTTTGGTTGTAATTGTTGGGTTCCCTCGCTCAAAACGAGCATAAAAGTTGTTGAGCTCGTTGAGGAAGGAGACATCAGAGGATGCGGGGGAGGAGGGTTTGGTGGTCCTGTAGTCTGTAATGGTCTGGAGTCCTTGCCAAATGACCATTTAGAGGCAACCCTTCGGATGGCTCTTTAAGCTGAGATTTTTGTCAGTTATTAGGAGCTTTTTTTAAACCCACTGAGAGTGTGACATCACTATGAAGACAAGTATTTGGAAGAACAAAAGCCACAATGTCACTGAAACTGCAGTGACTCAGTGGGCATGCACCAGGCTTGTTTAAAGGCATGAACAAAAGCTGGGAGGTTTAGTAAAATGGAAATAAAAACTGAATTGTAAATAAATCCTGACCCAATGCTCTGTCCAACCTCATGCTCCCATTTGCCTCCTTCCTGCTCACCCCTCTTTGTCGTCAAGGTCTCGGCCACTGTAATCGAAGAAGATGTCGCTGTCTTCAGCCAGAGCTCGCTCCATCACTCGGATGCTGCAGTCGAAAAAACTCTGAAACTCAGAGGAGTGCAGGATTTGTTGCCTCTCCTCCTCGGTCAGCTCCCGCAGCACTGGAAATGAGCCTGTTGGAAGAAGTATCAACATAAACATATAAACACACAGAGACATGTGAGACTTGTAGGCCACACTTCGCACACAATGTTGTTGTAATAGAAAATAACGGCAAGGTTTGAAAGCAATTTTGTTGCGTTCCTAAAATGTTAGGAGAGGGGGGAGGAAACATTTTAGGATATGTTTCACAGACAGCATTTTGGGCACTGGTAGGACTGATTTCCTACTCAAATCCTATGAAGTTGAATACTGACAGTGCTCAAAGTCTTCACCGCAAAAAAAATCCTCAGAGCACAGTTCCCCCCCCTTTCCCCCCCACCTCCCCACTGTGCCCACAGTGCTCCCAGTTGAACATCAATCAGCTTTTGCAACATTGCTGTGCTACACGATACTGCATGTCTCACACAACCAAGCAAAATCAAGAAGGAATTGGAGTTATAATGCCAACACTGCAAATAATAGGCCAGTAAGGGGCAACCTTTGGAGCTGCCCAATCAAGCTATTGTGGAAGTGACAAAAGCTGGACTTTTACTTGAAACATCTCACATGAGGCGAGCATCAAAAAAACAAAATGTTAAAATGTCCAACCCTCTCATTCTACTTTTAAACATCCTAGGAACCAGAAGTAAGCCTGCAGCCTGAGAGCAAAGTGCTCTATTGGGTTGATCCAATCAGTTATGACCGAACTTTGAATAAAAATACATTTTTTTTAACCTAGCAGAAACAAGTTGTGAAGAAAGCACTCTGAAACTACAGTCATCGATGCTTTCAGTGCAAAAAAAAGAAAAACTGCCCATGGAGACAGGCTGTTAATCTGCTGTTTCTTATGCAAATAAGAAAAAGATGACAAGAGAAATAGTCTCCAGTGAATTAATGACTAAAGACAGTGAAAGGATAATGGTTGTACACTAAGACAGGGGTACAGGGCTGATTGCTTGACCTCTACAGAGAGAGCCTCCAGTGGTTCTGGAAAGGCTTACTGCACATCAACACAAAGTTCCTCTGAATGGTCTCTTTCAGGATGAAGTCGTCACTGAGTGAGCAAAAATGATTATAGCAGAGATGTCAAACTCATTTTACATCATAGGGCAGATCAGCCCATTTTTATTAAGTGGGTCGTACCAGTGAAACTCCCCTTTCTGTGATTCTAAAGAAGTTTAATTACACATTTGATCCTTAGGATGTCTTAATAGACTGTAAAAAACAACCCTGTAACTATAAAACAGAAAGTTTTTGTTGCTGGTTTTTCACTGTTATTTGATGTTTTTTTTTTTACTGCCTATAATCACTTTAGTGTAGCATGAAAAGTCATGTAGATGGTCTTTTTCAGTAAAGATAGAGCTGTAAAACATATTAAAATACAGGTAAAAGTCCATAAATTTACAGCTTTCTTCACAAGTTCCAAAGCTGTCCACTGGGGGCTGACTCTGGCCCCCATGCCTTATGTTTGAACCCTTGATTTATAGGTCTATGCTATGGCCAGTCCCACCTGTCAAACCAATGGAAGACTTGTAGAATCAATGTCAAGGTGCACTGAAGCTGTTGTGGCAGCATGTAGTGACCCCACACCTTAACCATTTTTCCTTTAATTATTCCCCCCTCTTACGCACTATATGAATTAACAGCTAGTGTATCCAACTATATCCACACAAACACTGTACTCTGCTTCTACTACTACTTGCAAAAGAATCAACATGTGGCTATGACATTAGACAAGATTAGCATTCTCTTCATCTCTATCAAAACCAGAATTGCATGCAGGACGTAATAAACTACAAACAGTTCCTAATGCATCATTCCTAGTAAAAAACACACAAAAAAACGTAGAGCAAGAACTTCATAAACAACAGAATAACAAAGCCCTGTGAGCGACCCGCCTCCCTTTGAACGTAATGGCTGCACAGCACGGCGTCCACTTTTTGAAGTCACTGTCCCCAAGCACACACGCGATTTTCCTCACACTAACACACACACACAAACACACACACCGACCTTTACCCTGCCTCTTGACTTTGATCCCTCTCCATCTCTTTGTATTTCTTACGAGTTGTCAGAAAAGACCCAGTGAATCGAGTGGCAGAGATCAAAGGCCAGACCTTGTAATAGGCCAGGATGGAGAGGAGACGGATGACTGTGTGTTTACGACTGCGTGGGTGCATCTGCCTATCTGTGTGTGTTTGACTCACACTTGCTACAGTCACGCATATTCAGAATATGAATATGTCCATCATGGCTTGTGTTTGAACCAGGTCTTTTCTCTAGGACTTCCACACACGGGCACATGCATACACATACACACACTTCTCCATTCCTCTTCACTTTGAAGACGAACGGGGTCAAGTGACAGGTTTTTAATCAGTGCTGACCCCAAGATGCCATGGTCCTGATATGCTGAAACCTGCCCCCACCCTCCTATCTGATCCACCCACTGACCTGAGAAGGGTGTCACACACATGAGAAAAAGAATGGGAAGTTTATTTTGGGGTTTCATTAAATGAATGGGGTTTTTTTTTTGTTGCTAAACTCGTTTTACCTTCTTTGGCTTCCCTGTTGTCGTCCTCATCCTGTTGCTCCGACTCTGGCCCCGGCTTCGTTTCCATCAACTCTTCATCTTCTTCTTCTTCCTCTACTGAGGGAGAGTAAAAAAAAAAAAAAAGAAGAGAGAGAGAGAGACAGAGAGCACTCATGTTAATCAACAGCTGTTCCAATTTTCTTCGACCTCCCGCTGCGTGCTGCCTCCCCCCTCCTCCTTACCAAAATAATCATTCCCAGACATGCACCGGTACACCTGACTGACTAACATTCAGACCAAATGGGTTTCATTTACAAACACACGCACTTTGTTTTTTACAAAACACACGAATTCCAAAGCCACGCAACTTCCCTTACAGTTGCGTAGTAAGTAAAGGCCAGAAGCTCGTGTCCATCTCTACTGTCCTGCATGCACATCTGTGTGGGCAGCTTGGTTACTGTGCACCAAAATCACAAACGCACACAGACTTGGCAGGAAATGTGAGAGTTTTGTGTGCCCTCCCCTCTTTCCCTCACCTTTGACCCCATGCAAAGAGATCCTGTGATGTATGTGTGTGCATGCGTGTCTGTGTAAAAGGGGATTCCCTCTGCATTCCCTCCAATCAGTCTCTGCAATTACACTTGACTTGAAGAGAGAGTGTGTGTGTGTGTGTGTGTGTGTGTGTGTGTGTGTATTTGAGGTTCAAGTATGAAGGGTTACTGTCAACATAGGCACCTGCTTGTCAGCTACTGCCCCACCACCCCTCGGGCTATGTGTTGCTAACCCTCACCAACCTCTCCTCCTCTTTTCTGCTGCTCCCTCCCTCTGAAACAGATGCTGAGAGTCGGGGGGCCTCTCTGAAGACCTCTTAACACCCTGACACGGCCACCAGACACCTGTGGTCCGCTAACACACACGCTACACACACATACAATCTGTCTTTCACTCTCTCTCAAACACACACACACCCGGGCCCTCGCCCACAGTGCCAGGGGTGGTGAGGGGTTAACTGGCAGGGTCAAACTGACAACAGTTGCTCAGTCCAGTGGGAGGAAGTGACTACATCACACTCTCAGACATGTCATCTCTCTCTCTCACACTCACAGAAACACACACGCATACACGTCAGGGTGTGTTTAACTCAGCTAGAGTATGGCCTGGGGCACTGTTAAAACCACTCGCTCGAGGGCTGCTCTTGCACCAGATGAACTGTCCATTTGTCACTGGGGCTCGCCTAAGCTTTTGATGAACTCGCTGCTACGAATACAATTGCAACTGGTGGACCACTCCACTGATTATACTGATGCTATTACAATAATGTCCTGCCTTATTCTATTCACTGTATTCCCAGAAGATCCTTCCCTACCAGTCCTTGTGTTTTCTTTTCTTTTCACTTCCAAGTAAACGTTTTTGATATATGACTTTAATTTTCATACTGTGTTTATATAATAAATGACTACGCTATATCAAATACATAGTGGTGAGGCTCCAGCCAAGTGTGTGGTTAACAGCCAGCTGTACTGATCCAAACACCAGTGACCCACCAGTATGGAAGAGAGACCAGAAAGAACCAGACAGGCAGACTGCCAGACTAGCTCCATGTCTGAGCTGCCAAAACAGACACGCTACAAACAGGGATACCCTTTTTTTTTTTCTCCCCAGGTCCTTTTGTCTCTTCCTCCATGACTCAGTTTGTGAAGTTTGATTTCTTCCAAGTGTTGTTTTTTTTGGGCTGTCATTGTTTCCTCCAAACTGAAGTCATTAATGAGAAAAGCTACAGGATGTAAAAGAAGTTAAAAAAGAAAAAAGAAAACAGGAAGGTATATTACACACAACTTCTATTCTACTCTATTTTCTTGACCTTATGTGACCGGTCCGGTGGTTGGAATGTGCGGTAATGGGGATGGGAGGAGCGTGAGGAAAGCAGAAAGAAACCACATCGAGGAGCGGTCAAACTGTCAACCCCCGGGACCACAAGACTGTGGAGCAAGGCAGCGTGATTCATGGTGTATGGGTTACCTCACTGAGGGGAGACGGTCCAATTCCCGTCCGAAGATACTGCTGATGTCTTTGCCAACGGCCATGCATCAAGTTGTTCTGTAACAGTACGCACCAAAAATATCACTACTATTTCCTTTAAATGGAAATTTTCAGAGATGTGTTTCTGCGTGCGCCCAGGCTAAAACAAAACCTATACTGTGGTAAATGGTAATCTAAAACTTTATGTAAAAATGTTCACGAGTACAAGCAGAGAGGCACTGCTCGGTTTTCCTGCGGCACAGCAAAGTAAGCAGGGAAGGGAAATGAAAAGAGACAATCTCTCACAGTGTGAGCGTGTCTGCATGCTACCCTGCAAGTATCCTGCACACTTTCTTGTTTCCACCTCATTCCAGTCACGGGATGCTTTCTCTTTCCACCTGCCGCTTAATACCGCTCCTCGCTGCAGGACGGCGGTTAACCGGTATCCTCCCCCTCACTGCAGACGGGGGTCCACCTTGATGAAACTCTGCTTGGGGGCTCCCGTTTTGGCCGACTACACACCCGGGGTAATGATATCCTCTGTAGCCTGGGGCCTCCGCATCTGGTTGCCTCAATCTTCCACTGGCTGCTTTCACATGCTGACCAGGCCCAGTCAATTCAGAGCAGCCCAGCAGGTATGCAGGCTCTCTCAGCTTCACGGTGCGGGCATAGAAACAACGTACACGCGCGCGCACAAATGTGTAAAAGTGTTTGTTAACGCAGACACACACACTGGCAGAGGTATGCACTCTACCCACAAGAGCAGATGTATAAAATGTGACTGTTAGAAACACAGAAATGTGCTTCAGCTTAGCAAGTTGGAAAGATTGGGTGTCACCTATAAAATGCCAAAACAGCTAATATTAACCCCTCAAGCAGCTATTGCTGTCATCATTCAGTTTTAACAGCAATAACAAATCTGTTACTGGATATAAAACATATTTCGTTAATTTATCTGAAGACGTATCAGACAGATTTTTAAACGGGGGGGAAAAAGGAGTGATTAGCAGATACGCTATCAGAATTAGCGTCAGGACAGAAAATGTGTAAACACTATTTCCCAGTAAATATGAAGCACATGTATAGTGAGAATCTGATTAGGGCTGCTAACACTCGTAGTACGAGGACTAAAAACAGTTGAGCAAAATTCCATCGCGGATACAAATTTTGGTGACCATAACGTACATTCTCAGGCGGATGATGAACAGGAAACTCAAAAGGATTGGGAGTCATCACCAATGTTTTTTAAAAATATTTAGAAGTTAATAATCGCTGTATGTAAGAAGATGTTTGTAAAAAAAAACTTGACCCACCAGTTAAGGAGGAGACAGGGCACATACATAAAGAAGAAGCAATAATTCTGAATAAAATGCATCTGAATTACATAAAATCAGAGGTTTATTTATTCATATAATTCATCTTTAAATTTTATTAAATTTCACATTTTGCATTGTACTTATGTAACAAGATTACATGGAAGATTTACATGTAATCAAATTATTTAAAGGCAGCATTTTAGCCATAAATATTTTTTGGAGTGTACGTACATATGCTACAATCATTCAGAGACCAAGACAACAGAAAATTTTCCCATTACAGATAATGTAACCAGTATCTGATGCTTTTATAGAGAAATTATTTGTTAAATTAAGCCCCAGCGATAGTTAACAGTTTTGAACCATATATGGATTACAGTGGCACTCTATAGATGGATTCTGTGTCATAGAACAAAATCCTTCTATATTAATATTGTAGATCATTTACACAAGGGAAAGCACAGAAAATATCACATACAATAAAACATCTTTTCCCTTTTGCTTATTTCACATTTTCTGTATCCACGCAGCAAAACATCTGTATGTCTACACCCTAACATGATATGCTGCATAGACTTATATAGACAAATCTGGAGCTAGCTACTAAATGTATGGTAAGTAGCTACTGTACCGGGACTAATAAACACTTTATCTTGTTTTCAGTGCATGAGGCTCTTGTTAGCCGGCACACGCATCATTATTGCTTTTATGGACCAGCAGACGAGTGAAATAGTTCAGGTGAGAGTAATGTGCTGATTTGTTTGTGGAATAAAGAAAACATAGTCTTAATGAAGGCTGAGCTACTGCTGAGAGTTTCATTAGCTTAACCATTGTGTATTACTTCACAGTAGGCAGCAACTATTGAGCATGTGGAGAGAAAGATACTGACAGCATATAAAACATGATGTACGCCGTCTTCCGCTTCCCTTCAGCTGCTACATAAAGCGCGAACGGTGTGGCGTCACGGCCGTGATGTGTTAGCACGCGCTCTTTGGTGAAGGATCGAAGCGTTAGCCAAACTTTTATTCTGAACCCAAAACTTTAAGTGCTAGTTTGCTGAAATGTGTTCGCACGTGCTTGGAGGAATTGGCATAGTTATCAAAGAGCTGTGACTAGACCCTAAGTTTGTCATCAGCTGCCATTATTGGGGCAGAGCTTCACACTTGTCACGTCAGTATGGAGGTGACTACTCGGCTGAGTCACACACCATCAAAGTTGACAGAGCTCATAATTTTTTTTAGAGTTCTTCATTGTGTTAATCACAAAGAAGGAGAGATACTGATATGAGAGAGGAGAGGCGGCGGAAGCAGGGAGGAGGACACAAAAGAGAAATCCGGTGAGATTTTGAGGAGGGGGGCATCTCACGGGCTGGGAATAACACATTATTTATATGGATACACACACACGCACACATACACATATAGACTTCACAGACGTTCTGGTGGATTGGCTATGGAGCAGACCACAACACAAGTACTATGCAGAGGAGTAGGAGGAGGTCAACAAGACTTAAAAGGCTCCTCTAATGTGGCCCTGGCATGACACACGCGCACACACACGCACACACACTCCTATCCACTAACTTCACTCAGAACAAGTCAAACTCCAACCTTCTTCTTGTCACACACATTCAAACTGCAACCACATCACCTCTTTGGATATCAACCTGAGACACCGGGGGGAATTCTTTAACTTTTATGAGTCCTGCCTCCAGTAATGCAATCCTTGATATTTAAGAACAGCCCACGCCCATTAAAAGAAAAGAAGAAAAACAATAATCGAACCACATTGATTTTACAAGTCAGCAATAATCACACAGCTTTCAAATAAATAAAAGGTCAAAATTCATGTAAAAGAGTATAAAAGACCACACACACACACCACCCTACAATACTTTAAATGTTTTTCTACAGATGGACTTGTCACACCGAGTGTCTGTGAAGTGTCTGCGCAACCTAAAGAAGATCAGAAAGTTGTTTTCTTTTATGTTGTTGTTGTTAATACTCAGCTGGACATAAAACTCTCTTTCTGAGCGCAGAGAATCACCGCTAACATTTTAGGGACCTCTGTTAGTCAGGTTGGAAAGAAAATTGATGGTTTAGAGCCAGCCATGCAGGAAAGTCGAACACATCTTTTTCTCAGAGGTGAGAGGGCAAGTCCAACCTGCGCAGAAATCTCAGTGATCGAGACAGACGTGACACACTGTCCAAAACAAACAAACAAAAAAAAAAAAAAACCACGCATGGCATGAACACAATCACTACAGTTGCAAGTAGTAATTATTTGTAGAATACTTGGATTTTAGTGAAACTGCATAAAAAGTCCTCCAAACTCTGGCAATTTGATTCTTTTTTCATTTTTTAGGTAGGGGGTATTAATTTATCTTAATATAAAGTCATGTTTAAAATTCATCATAGTTCATCAAGTCATGATTGGCACAGTAGGGGTGAGTAAGTAAATATTCCCCACATACCCACACATTAGCAGCAGGGCCTGATGTAAAACTGCTAAAGCTAAAACCCGCAGCATGATTTAGATTAATTCATCTCTTCACCACACTTCCCCACACTGATCAAACATTGTGTATATATGTGTGTGTGTGTGTGTCTAAGCCTGTGTACACCCAAGTCTACACCGTATGAACACATGCATGCCCACACATAATCCGCTTTCATTAATGCAGCCCATACAGGCCTTTTGGAGGTCTGTGGCTAACTTCGCTGTGCGCTGTGGGCTGGTAGATTCTCCCTCCATCTCTTTCTCTCTCTCTCCCTGTCCCACTCGCCCTCCCCCATTCTTTCTAGCAATGCCACCCAAGTCTGGCCGCGACCCAGACCCACATCTTTAAAATGAGCCATCATGCCACGCCATGCCATGCTCTGAGCCCCACCGCAAGGCTCTGATTAAAACCCATGACTTCAAACTTTCCAAACTGTCAAAAACCCAGTCAAGGAGAGCGAGACCAACAGAAAGAAAAGGTCTTACATAAAATAAAAATAAAAATAAAAATTGCTGCTGTGGCATCGACTTGCTTTTCGACGCGTCATCTGAGCTGGTATTTGTGTCACTCAGAGAAAGTGCTGTCTGCATCTATGTTTTTTTGTGTGACTCTGATGCCACAAACACACACACACATATAAAGTGGTGTTTGATTTGATATAATGATGGAGGAAAAAAAACATGGGATAACCATTTTCTTAGTAGCTCACTAAAGATTGACTCCCTTCTGCTAAAAAGACAAAAGTTTGCACTACACCTCAGCAACGCGGTCACATAAGCAACCTTGATTTGTAGCAAAGACCACAACGTCACGCAGTCTAATGTGAAAAAGCTCGTTAATTTAGCAACACATATCCTACACATATTTGTGATTAATTATTAATCATTCAATATCATTTGATACCCATTTCGTTAAAAAAAAAAGGGGGGGGGGGGGGCTGTCACATTTGGTTGGTGAGACTGATGGAGCAAAAGTCTATGTGCCAAGAGTGCTCCCTGCTGGAGAAACACAGAATTGCATGACAAACGCAGCCAAACAAAAGCAGCAAGGGTTATGAATTTCACTTCAATCAGCTGTCAAGCTGTATGATCTGAAAAAATTAAAAGGGCTCAATCAGTCGCAAGTACGGCAGAAATGGATTTTAAAGCTCGCTGAATTTCAACCACAATAATCTGAGGAGCAATTTTAAAGGCACCTAAAGCTTTGACCTAAAGTATAAAGCAGTCAAAAGGCTCAGACTTGCAACGGAAAGTGTTGACAAAAAATTCTTTCTAAACAATTACTGAGAGCAGCTTTCTGGAAGATAGCTGTGGCAGTGAACTGCTACTCTATCAAAATGAAAACCTCTGAGAGAGGACCACCCAAGCAAATGTTAAAGACCCACTTTTGTTTTACATGTGTATAAAAAAAAAAAGAAAACCTCAAGAAGAGGAGGGAGGGTAGGGCGTGCATGTCAAAAAGTCATGTTCAACACAATGCAGATGAAAAAAAAAAAAAAGTTGAAAAGAGAAAAAGGGGAAACGTGAAACTAAACATTCCTACTCATCTCGAGCACTCATCAGATGGCAGATATTATTTTGGATGATGGCCATTTTACCTAAGAGAGGGAGAAAGCCAGAGGGAGGGAGATGAAGAAGGGGTTCATGTACCTTATTATACGGTGGTCATGGGGGAAAATTGCAATCATCTGTGACTCACTTGGAATACCTTACACACACCGAAAGACATTATTTTCCTCTAATATCAAGACTTTTTTTCTCAGTTTTGACTGCCACGACCATTTCGACAGAAACCGCCTGGGACCCCGCATCAATTTTGCGAGTGAAACAGGAGTGAAGGTTGTGCCCTTTGGAGGGCGATGACGATGAAAGCCAAACTCAGACTTGTTTTATAAAGACAGAAAGTGAGAAGCGTTGGGTGATTAAGTGTGTCTGCAGGGAAAACACTGGGAGAGATCATAATAGCATAACCCCGATCTGATCTTCTGTGTGTGCGTCTATGTGAAACACACTTGGTTTAAACAGCATCACGAGAAACTGCTACCTGAAGGCAGCCACTCTTTTAAAAGTCCAGAAGTCAACGATCGCAAAAAGGCACGTCTTCGATGTACTTTTGAGCAAAATTAATTCAAAGTACATTTTGTCCAGGGTCCTCCGTTGTGCGCTCACTGTGGTTGATCGCTACACAAATTGTGCCTTCACAAAAAACACACAAACCCTCTGCTCTGTTCAGCCTGTTGTAGCCGCCTGGCTGGAACAACAATGTATGAGACAAATACTTCCATATGTGGCTGGGTACACACACATTCATATGCACATACATACAGAAAACACACAAGTGCCTAGCCATGCAAAATACACACTCGTGCAATCACATTCCTCTCTCCAGGACCTTGAAGACGGCCCACAAACCCATCAGTCATGTCAGTTTCATATAGAGTGGGAGTGTGTTATATTCACTGTTTTTATTTGAATCACTGGACTGTGTGAAATCCTAATGAAGGGCGCGGGATAGGTTGGCAGAGGAAACTTCAAGTACATGAATTGTGAGTATCTGGTGTGAGCCTCTGGCTAATGCAGCAATACTTTCCCTGCTAACGATCGGTAGTAGAAACTGGACAAAGCAAAAGCACTATTATTTAAAATGTGCCAATAAGAAAATAATGCTGTTAATTTAGATTTTACAAGCAGTGATTCTATTGTTGATTTTAACCTCCTGGATAAAAGCACATGCACTACACTCTCAAAACTCCAACATGCTTCATTTTCTCCCACAGCTGACATACACACTGATGAACCAGAACTTTACATCCACTTTTGATTGGCATGTCAACCGTGTAGTTACTGATATTTAAAAAAAATATATTAACAATATCTCGTCAATTATGCACGTGATTATTTTGTAAATAACTGTGTTATTGTTGTTTTCATATGCTCTGGTACAATTCTTTTTGTAGACTGTTAATATTTTAACTTTACCTTCATTTTTTTTTTTTTACAGAAGTTATGCCTTTTATTTTTCTTCAAATCATCTACAGATATCACCGTAATGTCCACATCTGTGTCCACACATACACGCTAACATGCTGAGATGTACCTGGCGATAAGATTTTAGCAGCAGACCATTTCTTTTTTTTTTGTTTGGCAGTTGGAGGGCAGAGGGACAGACTGCATATGCTGCAGCAAATGCCCCATGATCCTCCTTCAGTCACAGCATGGTCACTACGGAAGCTCCCTTACACATAAATTGGTTTTTCAAAAGGCATAAAGTGCAGTAGGAAAGTGTGTACCTCACAGATACTTGAGTGGAGTTTTTTTTTTTAGAGCCAATCAGGCTCAAAGTAGAGAAGTGGGGATGAAATATAAGGCAGGGGAAGAATTTATCATCATAAAGAAGCAGTTTCACAGAGCTTGCATTTCTTAACATTATAATTTTCTTTTTCTGTTCACGCACACACACACACACACACACACACACACACACATAAATCAACGTGTGTTACGTTTTATGAGGCTTCTTAAACTGATGGATAGCTGCTCTGGCATGCTGGAGGCGAATGCCAGAGCCAACAACAGAGTTTATTAACTTTTTCATCCAGTAGTTTTTGATCTAGTCGTGCTTCCAGGACCACGTGATACGAAGAGCATTTGAGTATGCAGATGAATATTTAATGGTGTATCTAAAACCATTCGTGGCAAAAGACAGGACAGGACATAAGGATTGGTCACGTGCATGCAACTTCACTATGACTGGAATTTATAAAATCTGCTTTAAAAATCTGCTGAAAGTATGCAGATCCACATTTCTACCCCTGTGTGTATGCACAGTTTAAGGCATCTGGCTGTAATTTTCTGGTAATATCAACTTAAGCCTGTTTTACTTTTGTCTTCACACCTGCCTGTTTTCCTTTCATTCAACATGCTGAATGTAACAGCTAGCTTATCTCAGCACTTTTGTAAATGAATGCACATTATTTACGTCACCGGTGAGCGATCGTAATGCTGTGACCAGCAACATACATATTCTCCAGTCTGTGCATTATCTATGTAAACATTTTTTAAAGAAATAAAAGATATAGAAGAAAATACTCCACACAGAGCACGTCTCTGGGTATTCTTTGACTTTTTTTTAGTAAAAACTTTATTCAATACCATTTCTTCTTCTCAAATGTGAAGTATGGCTTTAATAAAAGGCCCTGGATTTTGCCTGATCAAAAAAAAATGAAAAACAATATTTAATCAGTAAATATCTGATTAAAGAAAAAATAAACATGACTAGAAAAGAAATCTCATGTTTCTGATATTTTCTAACTTGTAGACACACGCTTGGTAACAAAGACAATATTAAGGCATTATTCTCAGTTCTACTGTTACTATTATCAAAGTTCAGCAGTAACACATACCAACTCTGGACCCACACCGAATAAATACATAAATAAATAAAAACCAGTCCCATACTAGTGTGTCTCCGTCATGTGTGTAATGCAAGATTACAATAAACGAGCGCAATAAACTCTTCAACTCTTATAGTAATAAGTGTCAGACCTGGATTCCAGTAATTCGGCCGATTTAAAATCCAGGATTGGACTGGATAAAATCCCAAAAGACATCTGTTGTAAAACTGTTGATAAATATCTAAAGTTCAGGACCTGTTGAACCATATTTAATACATTTAGGAGTTTGTGGGGAAAAAACACACACACCAAAGTAAACACTCTAATTGGACCAGTGTGCTGCCAGTGGTCAGGATCATTTAATAAATTTGGAGTTTGGTTTCTTAACTGCTCTATTACGGGATTATGTGGAGCTCGAGTGACATGTGTGCATGCGTGGCGTTCGTATGTGTGCATTTTGTGGCTGTCTGTTTTTTGTTTGTTTATTCCAGTGTATGCTGTGTTTACATTTATGAGTCTGAATGCTTGTGTGGAAAAAAACAAAAAAAACCCAAAACAGCACACACACACTCAGTATTTTCACATTAGTGTCTGGACATGAGGTTTCTCTTGCAATTAAAAGCCATTACCGGCCCACCAAATGGACCTGAGGAGTAAATTTCTGACCAGTTATACACTCAAGCTGTACAGAGCCTGAGAGCTAATGGGCCAGAAAATATTACAGAGGCGGGAGAGAGAGAGACTTGTGTACCCCTAGTTTTTTTCCATACGGGCGTGTAAACATTAAGATTATGTACACTCTTGACCCCATGAACTTGTAACCCTGAGAAGGGGGTTTTCCAAAGTTGCAATATCAAATTATACACAAATACTCAAAGAGTTGTATTTCTGAGGGCCTGCTTCTGGTTCACTGCAAACAATTACTGCTTTAATGTCAGAAGTGCTTCGTCGTCCCTCGACGGCCCCTGCCGCTTTGCCTCCATTTCTGTGTCTCTTCTATTCCTGCTTATTTGCTAGTGGCCATGAATTTCTCTTCACCTTTTTTCACTCTCTCTCTCTTTCGCTCTGCTTTTCCACTGTGACCTATTATGGGTCTTTTAAGGCTCCACTGAGCAAAGCCAATTTACTACAAACTGGGTGTAAGGCTCACACTACTCTCATGCAAACCTGCGCGCTTGTATACGTGCACATCCGCATGCGCAAAATGCCTTCAATCGCTTTGACCTTTCCTTATCTTGCCAAGATCTCAAGTAAGCACATACACGTAGTGATAGCTATCCCCAGATTGGGTTCAGCGGACTTAAGTGTGGCTGTCAAAGTACTGGCATTTGCTTTGTTCATTACAGAGCGGTGCTGGCTGGTCTGGAGAAGGGATGAAGGGGAAAAGCGAAAGAGGGTGACAGAAAGGGTGTCCAGAGTTTACTACACCTATGTGAAATCTCACCTTTTCGCTTCTCTTTCCTTTTTTTGGTTAGACTTGAGGAGATTGGAAGTGCTGCATCTCAAAGAAGGTGAAGAATTATGGGTATCTTAATTTCCAGTTAATGTCTTACTTTAGGCCTTGCACCCATTAACATCCTCTCTGAGCTTATATATTACAATCTGTGCTGCAGCCACTTCACAAACTCTTTTAACTTGCCCACAAACTCCTCCTACACAATCAGGATAACCAAACTTGGCACACAGGTACATCTGAAGCATCCACAATGGAAGAATGTGGGGACTAGAGACCAGAGAAAGTGAATTACGTTTGGAAACTACAAGCGACTACAGGCGAGTGGGCTTTTCTCAACTTCCAACCAAGCAATTAAAAGGGACATGAATAGGTAAACACATGCGTGTAAATTTGTAACATGATGAAAGGTAAATTTAAAAAAATCCTCTTTTATTGGCATATATTAAAAAGAAATTCAGTACATTTAATGGGAGTGCGCACTGTCTGGTTGATCACAGTGCACTCTTGTTTTAGATGAAAATGCATTTTGCTGCATGGAAACATACAATCACAACCATATTTGTCTCTTTTTTTATGTAAGCAACATCAATATTTTTCATTCGCTCCAATTTCTTTTAATCAATGTAATTAAATATATCAGTTTTCCAACAGCACAAACGGACCAGAAAATACTGTAACATGGGCGTGTACTAGTAATAAAAAAATACAATCGATAATAAGCCTCAGTTTGGGGGGAAAAACTCATGGACCAAATGTTGTAACCTTCCACTAGAAAGAATTATATGTGCACTTAAGGTGAAAGGAAAAAACGTGACAAGGTCAGAGACCAATTTGGAATTTTTGATCTAAAAGATTTTGTAAACTATGCAGTGTTTGGTTTGTTATATCGTTTGAATTGATAAATACAAAATGTATCCGAGTGTGAAGATTTGGTTTGCCATGCTTGTCCCTTGACATTTTTATTTATACATGGATATGTTATGCATGTGTAAATAAGAACAGCAGTTTAGTGTTCATTTTCTTTTACCGCAGTTCTTTTCTTTTGCTTTGTTTTACAGTTCATGTTAAATATATAGAAAATTATTGGTCTTACAACACAGACATAACTGAACCGAGTACTTTGTTTGACCTTAGTAGGCCAGTCTACTATCACACACACCACAGTAGACCTTGGTTTATTTCTCTGCTATGACCTTAAACAAAGCATCTATCCGTCACAACAAGCGTGTCCATTCATACGCATTAGAAAAGCAGCAAATAGCTGGAACCAATCGTGACTGGGGCTAATCCGATTGCCTGGCACAATGGGCACTCGGTACAGACCAGATCAGTGAGCAGCCAATGGGAAAATAACATTCACAGGGAGCGACGCATTACAATTACGTAGACGCAAATTGGTCTCGGAAATGAAAAGCCTTAAAATTAACTGGTTTAAATGAGAGTCACACACACAAACTACATGGGCACTTTAACACAAACTCCTGTGTACAAGCTGCACGCAACGTCAGATCAAATCCAATTTCATGAAACTGCACTCGGGCTTCGACACACGCTCACGTCACACCCACACAAACGCGCATAGCCAGCCACTCTGGGCACAAGGACAGATAAGAGAGCACGAGGGGTCAGGAGTTCGAGGAAAAGACGCCATGAGAAACTTCCTGACTCATCTGTCAATTATTTAAAGCAATTACAATAACGCACTCGGGCAAAAAACATAAAAACAAAAAAGATCAGTGTTATAGTTTTAATGTGACGACACCTCTTGCTTTTATGAATCAAATAGTAAATTCACAAAAGAAAAGGAATTATCAAATTAATACGTTTAATACTAATCCTCGCACTGACTCAATCAGATGGTTCTGACAAGACATGTGTCATTAGTCAGAATTACTGCTGAAAGACTCAGGATCTATGGGGATGCCACCATAGTCACATCAGACTTCAAGAACAGAGAAGAAACTATTTAACTTCAGAAGAACTTAAAACTAAGAGTGTGAGTAACTCAAAGATTACTAAGGAAATATGAATACAGTGAGCAGCCTGTTACCACAGGAAGACCCCAGCAATATCAATCCTGATCCACTCAATACAAACAGGCCTTTGGACAGTAGAAATAGTGAATATTTGCTAGTGCAGCTGCACGACAACACCAAGGGCTACAAGCTGAGATCATTGCTCGAATTCCTTGAAGCAGATTTAACACAAACACACATTTCTATGTACTGGACACACAACTTCTTTGAGGATCAGTGATGCCTTTTTTTATATTTACTTCTTGAGGGTGCAAGAAGCCTTAAATGTCACACTTTTAGGTTCAACAGACTTTTATTGAAAATAAACCATGTAACATTTTTACTGAAATTTGAAATCGCAGCTTAACTATCCGTAGATGTGACCTAAAATGAAACGTATGCTGCAAGCCGGGTTAGGTAATCAACAGAAAGGAACAAGCCTGAATAAACACACAGGCAGAAATGCAGGCAGGTGTTACCATCTACCCTCTTTCCCCCCTTTCTATAGACACACAAGCTTTGTGGCAGTCTGCAAAGGAAGGGTCTCCTGAGGCCAAGGTCACCTCCCCGCAGACCAACACAGCTCTGCTCTGGTTCCCAGATGTTCATATGCGTGCACACACAAACACACAAAGAGACCTCCTGAGCATGCTCTTGGAAGCTGAAAACAAACAAACCTAAATGGACAGACATATTGTACTGCTGCGGGCGCTAACCAGTCACACTGCGACTATTTGTTTATGTGTACGCAGACTACTTGACCTGCATATAGTAACTGCTGCGTGTTTATTTGTTTGCCTGCTTAATTGCCGAGTCCTTATCTCTTTAACTACCATATCTGTCTTGCACATTTTACAGCAGTTGCACGTTTGTTTGTCGAGACCTTGTATGCGCGAGCAAACATGACCACGATAAATTCCATTAAGTATACTTGTAGGCACATGTGTATGTGTGTGTGAGTAGATGTCTCCCAGCACACATATGTGTGCACTTGTTGAATAAATGATCTATTCCTGGGTCTGTCAAGGAAATGGGGGTGGGTGGGTGGAGTAGGGGTTGAAGCAGGCCATTTGGATGCTGATCGGTACAGACGTGTGTATGTGCAAGATGGTTGTTGCTGGTGGAGGGTGGGGGCAGTGGAATCCACACCAGACCATCTATTATAATGACAGGAAGCAGGAAGTACAACCCCTTCACAGTCACATGGCTGCCAGCTGTCTTGGCAACAAGAAGAAGGAAGATAGAGAAGATGATAGGGGTTGTGTGCATGTGTGCCAGGCTGTGTGTGTGCGTGTGTGTACCAGGTATTACTCACATTGTGGGGGACTTAAATCTGTTTTCCTTATGAGAAAGCAAGTCCTCATATAAATCCCTACATTTTAAGATGACGACATGTAGTGGTTATGATTAAACCTATCTCCAGGATATTATAGTAAGACGCTGTACTATCCTCTAAAGTTGTGGCTACACAAGTATTTGTGTGCATTTGTAATGTCCTAATGGGAAATCTTCATTTTTCAAACACAAAACCCAAGTGAAATTATGCAAAAACTCAAACTGTCCTCAACCCTAATCTCAATTCAATTCCTTCTCCATTAGAATGAACTCAAATCTATAAGTCGTTCCATCGATGTTCCACAAAATCCACTCTGCACTAATAAAGCTACATTTTAACCACATGGATCTGTTTAGTAGCTGCAACTCAGCACGCCAGCTCCCACTTACATGTATACATTTTCACAGGTATGCACACATACCTTCACGTTCTTCACATGTAGAACTCACACCCATTAAATGCACAAAAACACACTTTTGCACCAATTTCCTCCAAGCTAAAGCACACTGGACTTACAGCTTTCCTGATCAGGAATATTAAACTTTAATGAATAAACGTAAGAAGCACGTATTATTTCAACAGTGCCATGCAGATATGCATTTGTATGCCATATAATATACACACTGCAATTGCCCCTCATCTATCAAGTAATCTTGGGTGAATTATATCAGCCTGTTTCCACATATAACGAGAAGTCCAAAGCATGATCTGTCTTCTCCCTTTGTAACATCTATAAGCTCCATGCTTTGCAGGCTTAGACCTGGGTAACTAAATCGTTGTCACATTCAAAAACAGCAATCACTGTATTTCTCCTTTAGCATCCAAAAAGGCTCTAAAAATGCTCACTTGTGAACACATACACACACAAACACACATAAATATTCACCTTCAGACAGGGTGCAGGTGGGTGTCTGAGTCTCCTTGCTGTAAGAGACGACCTCTTTGGGTAGGAAGTCTACTTGTGTGATCTTAGAGGCCCCCAATCTCTGCATCCTGCGCCTGGATGGCAGAGAAGACGTTCTCATTAGCTCCTGATCTACTGTGGATAAATCCAAGCTGTCGATCAAACAGGGCATCATTTTTCATTTCAAACGCCAAAGTTTCAAGTAACAAATTACATTAAACCATTAAATATTTTATTACTTAAAGTCGAGAGGTTTTTCAGTATGACATGCAGTCAAAATAGGATGTTTTGCAGGTGAATGTTTTAATAGTGAACAAGAGGAGAGGAAAAAGCTGTACCCGAGCTCAGAATCAGCCTGCAGCTGCAGCACAGAGGGGTCTGTGTCCCACTGCAGTGTCCTGATGTCACCAACAGGGGGAGGGGGAGGGCAAGAGAGGACATGCATGTTTACAAACAAACACCTTATAACAAATACAAAAACACTAAAACACACGTGTCGTGCACAAACAGACATTAGCACATGAATGTGCGCACAATCTTATGCACTGACACCACTTATAATAGCCTATCACAGGAACTCCCATTGATTTTCATGCAAAAATGGCACTGGAAATAATTTAAACAGATAAAGGAGATGAGGCAGATATATTATATTTCATTAAACATCAATGTGCTCTGTTATTTTAAAGATCTCTGTTTACAAGTCATTGTGGAAGAAAAAGATTGATTTATATCAGTGGAAAAGCTATTTGATGTCCTAGTGACTGCAGAAATATTTCTATGTACACTACATCCAGCTAAAACAAACATATATGTGTCGAGTGAATATACATCTGTAGCATGACTGACTAGAAGCCTGTACTACAAAGCAGTGGTCTCATCCAGGTAACTTCAGGTTTAATTCTGGGGGTTCAATACTGCAAACACGGTTCACTTCTTCCTGGGGTAAATCCCTGCTGCAAATCTAACCTGCTCCAGAGTTGGTTATGGTCTAAATTAGAGATCAACAGCTATGAAATCACCGCCCACTGACCAATCAGCTCTCAAGGAAACAGCGTCACCATTATGAGAAGTTCTCTCAGCAGTAAAGTCTAATGAAGTTTTTCTAAAAACATCTGAAGTCATCAGTGATCAACAGAGATTCTTAGACACAATTTTATTTTTTGATTTTTTTTTTCTTGTTGGCTGCAAACAATTTTAACAATGTTATTGTTCTGTAAGCATTATGATCCTAAATCAGGGAATTTATTTTTACTTACTGACCTATCAAATTTACAGGTAGACTAATGTTTGAATTCTGTTTTTAGATTCATTCTTTACTGTTAAACATCACCGAGGTTACAGCTGAAAAAACTGTCTTTTAAACATTTAATGAAATATTTGATTGTAACAACTAAATCCTTTCATGTCTTAATGGTAGAGTCTGTATTTTTGCTGGCTTTCTTTCCTGGATTCAAAAAGGCTCAACTTTATTCATAAAACAGCTCTCCTCCAGGCTTATTGAGCACTTAAAGCACCCACACATTCATACAATGCTTTTAATACTAAACCGCAGTACAGTGCATTTCCAAACAGACTCCCCCACAATGTTTCTTTATCTGTAGCAGCTGTGTTACTTTCAGTCTGCATTATGTGTTTAACATCGTCATACTTTTCTAATTGTGCAGGGTTTTTGTTTATAAAATCCATGACAGTACATTTATGCATGTTTGTGATTGGTCAGATGCGGTCACTCCTTTCATGTAAGCGTGCAGCGGAAACTCTGGGTTAACATAGCAAGTTGATAACCAGGGGCATTTGACCTTTTATCCTGATCGAAAATGTGACGGTAAGTGAATCTAGATAACAGAAAGGTATTCTGGGTATGTCGAAGTTCAGGCTCACATGGTGTTTTTATCTAAAACTAAAGGGCTGCTCTCCTGTAGTTTTTTTCATACCTATCCTCGCCCACTGTGCAGTTATTCTAAACATATTTAGGAAAAATTCAGTGTTTCACATTCAAATTAGTGCCAAACAATACATGGAAATCATGTAACACTAACACACACACACACACACACACACACACACAGCACATAATTTAATGGAAAAAATAAGGGTTTGAAAATTGCTGTGGTTTGCATACATGATGACAGTGTACTTTCTATACATCATCAATATTGAATACATCCCTGAGCTCAATGCTGAGATTGGTTTTGGGGATTTAAGAGTGAAAAAGTCGCTGCAGAAACCCGAGGAGTTCTGTGGCAGCTTGGCTGAGCTCTGGCAGCCATAAAAGGATAATGCTTCCAGCCTTCACTACACTTCTTGATGATACCTTCAGGGACAGCGAGCACACCCGTTAACATTCAGCTTGCGCTACAAAGCGCCAGGTGAGAGTGGCAAGGCATTTCTTTAGCCTGACAGGCCGGCTGTTTTACAGTAACGGGGATGACACTTTAAGCAGCACTGGCAATTCCCTGAAGACTGAAATGACTTCTGTGGTTCAGCTCATGAGAGCAGAAATCTTTCACCCCAGTATTAGAGGAGACAGGTAAGCTTCAGATGAGAACACCAGCAAAGAGTGGAGGAAAGCTGAACAGAGAAGCTGGGGCACTGCACTGTTTTGATCCTATAAATCACATTGAGGACACAAAAATAAGACAACTGACAACACTGTGGGTTTAATCTCCCTATGAGGGTAACCTCAGCCAAAGAGAGGTGAGAGGGTGTTGGGGGTTGGGGTAAGGGGGTAGGGGGTGAGGGGGATTCCTGTGTTTAACATGAAAATGCTTACCTTGAGGTCTGTGCTTGGGACTTGTTTTTAGAGAAACCTGACCTAAGAAGGGACACACACATACACAGCCACAAATGGAGAGCTCAAAATGGCATGCCATCATTCAGGGTGGATTTGGGGGTAAAAAAAAAAAGAAAGAAAGAAAAAAAGAAAAACAAATCATTCCAGGAATTAACACTAACTCACCAATTTGTAAAATCCAATTTGTAAAAGCTAAAAAGAGATGAAAAATCCTACATAAGGCAATTTCTGTCTAATACAAACTTTTGCATGTTCTGTAGCCCCAATTCCACCCCTGGCTGTACCAGAACATCACATCACTAATGACCCCTGAAGGCATCACTCACACATCATCCTCACAGTCAGCTGTCGTTAAAAAGCAATGGAAAGCGCTTGATGACCACTCGTGTCTCAACAGCATTCACCAGAGCCGCCATGTGCAGAACTCAGAGAGCTCCAGCACGTGTCTGGGTGAGTAATGAATGAACAGGCGTAAAAGTAAATCCTGCAGTAGCCTGAGCATGTATGATGAACGAGCGCTGTGATTGCAGCCTGTGGAAGGGGAAATGCTTATATTTTGTCACTTACGCTCAAATGAGCCACTTTGAGACAAACATATGGTTCATGTCCATTGCTTCATACAAGAGCTAGTTTTATTGGCTCACTGTGGCTGCTTTCTAAAGGTTTTCCACTATGGTTCGTGCTTTCAACAGCTTATATCTGGATTTATTCTACAGGAAAGACATGAAAGGAAAAGCTGTAAAGTGGTCATCAAAGCACTGGATGCCATGACAAATGAAAGACACCAAATTCAAATCCTAACCTCACCACTAGGAACATTCATCCTTACCTAAACCTGTTGAGCCATTCACAAGGAAAGAAAGAAAATATGTCATATGAACCATAAACACCCACAGCCAAAAGCCTTTTAAAATTATTATCCTTTTAAGATGTTAAGTCTTCAAGAAGCCCTACATCGGTGCACAACTATACAATTTGTTGTATAGTTCTCAAAGAGAACCAGACATGTGAGGATAAAAACTTCTGTCACGGTTTTCAAGTGTCTCCCACGCAAATGCACTGGTTGAAAAGAATTAAAGGAACACTTTTAAAGCACATCAGATCTCAGATTGGGGAAAAATTACGCTGGATATTTATAATGATATGGACTGAGTAATGTTAGAAACCAAAGGATGCCATTTCATTTGATGGAAATGAAAATGATAAACGCTCAAAACTCAAAGTGAAAAATGATGTGGCAGGCTAGTCCATCACCGCAGTAACTTAAAATGCTTCTCAGTTGTGTGTATAGCTCCAGCGTGCTTGCATGCATGGCTGACATTCACACCAGTGGCCTGCTGGCAGTCCTCATCCTATTCCAATTTGCACAAAGGGGCAGATACTGGTCCTGCTGATGGTTTAAGGACTTCATACGACACTGTGCAGCGCTATAGAGTAACTGCCTGACTCCTGGAATCTCCTTCATGCTCTCAAGACTGTGTTGGGACACATAGCAAATCTTCTGGCAATGCACGTATTGATGTGCCATTCTGGAGAGGTTGGACTACTTGTGCAACCTCCAGGTATCACCTCACCCTACCAGTAATGACACTGACCCTAGGCAAATGCAAAACTAGTGAAAAAACAAAAGATGAGGAGGGACAAAAACACCTGTGGCCTCCACCTGTAAAACCTTTCCTGTTTTGGGAGATGTCTCATTGTTGCCCCTCTAGTGCACCTGTTGTTCATTTCATGAACACCAAAGCAACAGAAACTGGTTAACACCCCCCTCCGCTACTTAACTGACACAATCAATATCCCACAAGTTTAACTGACTCTGATTAAAAAGAGTTCCTTTAATTTTTTTGAGCCGTGTGCTTAAAATGTAATTTTTGTTTGATATGAGACGGTGAAAAATGTTTGATGAATTTGTGTTGACCCTTAGAAATGTATTGATTTGAACAAATGTGATGAACTAAGGCTTCTGGAATTACAGCTCGGCATACAGTGTTTGATTTTGGCCCACCTGCCTGCTGCTCCTCCATCGGCCGAGTCCTGGCTCCCTGTCTCACTGGGTGTGCTTACTGATTTGGAGGGGGACACAGGAGTCGGGACTGAAAAATAATTAAAAAATTTACATTATAAGCTGCATGTCATTGACAAATAAAAAAAAAAAAAGATCTAAAACAAAAAGACTATCACTCATTATTATCTATTTATGTTCAGCAGCTTTTGAAGACGCGTTATAAATAACCTAAGCTTATAATAAGCACTGGAAGTGACCCAGTTTTGAGGTGTAGGGGGTGTTATTACAATTTCAGACCACTAGAGAACAGTGATCTTCCAAAAGCTCATTTCAAGTGACCCTGAGGATTTAACCTGCTCTGATATTTGAAGATTTATCATAAAAGGAAAGCAACACTCATTTGTAAACTCAAATGGGTCCAATAGAAATTGTTTGATTACTTCTGATCAATTATTTCTACCAAATTTCAGAACAGAGATAATCAAAGGGAGACAACAAATTAAACACATAGCTGGTGATTGTGTGCATCTTAGCCTGATGCATGGAGGGTTTTTGGCTGTAATAATGAAGGTTAGTGTAGTTTTTGAACAAAAAAGCTATTCTCTGGTGTAAGTGTTCTAGTAAACATTTCAGTGAAAGGAGTCAAAGAACATTTTAGTATTCATTTATTACAATACTGCATACCTAGTGGAGGCTCTGGTGAGATCCCAATACTCTGCAGCAGGGCCTCAGTCTCCCTACGCTTGCGATCTAAATCTGAATCTTCTGGGGTCGCTTCTGTCTTCTGCTGGCTTTCTGTCTGCTCCGGATAAGTAAAAAAACAAAAAACACCAGTTTATCCATCATAACTCAAAGAACAGCTTCACTGCTCTAACATCATAGATTAAGACATGCAGCTGCATGCACATTTTGATCCATACTTAAAACACCGACCTTGTGCACATGCATAGATGCTGTTCGTGTGTCACAGCCTGACAAAAAAATCAGTCAACCGCACACAAAAAAGGAAAACATACAAAATGAGTGACGATGGTGGGAATTTACTCACTTTTTTCCTTACCTCTTTCTTCTTCCTCTCCTCCTCCTTCCTCTTCTTCTCCTCCCTGATCTGGGCAAGGCGCTGCTTCTTGCGCTCGAGCTCAGCTTTTAGGTCGCTTTTGTCCGACATGGTGTCCTGTGGGGCTTAAAGTAAGATGACCAAACAAGAATGAACTACATATGATTCTATTAAGCATTGATTTAGAAAATCTCCTGTGTGGCAGCTATAAATCTGTATGAGACAATGAATAAAAAAAAAGTTTTGACGTATTTTTAAGTTCAAAACTGGATTTTTGATTTGAAAGCCAAAACAATATCGGTTAGCATAACCAAATATGAATACAAAATACATATATTTTATATATATTTCTTGTGTCATGGAACAGCTGCCACCCTTACTGAGCCAAGTGGGGCTCTTCAAAGAACCCACCTTACGCTACTAGTGGATGCCACCTGGGAAGTGGCCCAGTCAGAGCTGTAGAAGCTCCAGGTGTCTGGGATAAGTGGGTCAATACTGAGAAGAGAGCAATCCTGGCAGAGTGAAGTACAGAGAACATACACAATGGTTCTCTATTACAAGGTTGAAAATGGATTTATTTAATTTTTTCATTATTCTTTACCCAAACACAGCTGAGTGAATGGGCTTAATTTCAAAGATATAAACCACATTATTACCACATTCAGAGTGCTGTTTTGTTGCAGTAGTACATCACATTTCTATAGCTCTCAATGGAATTTAAAGCATACTTCCTGTAACAATTTTCTTACCTTTTGAGAAAAACCAGCTTTGCCTTGTGTAAATTAACTCAGCCTATGCTTTTCAGGATCAACTTCCTATTTGATGCTTGCCCCACCCACCTATGCCAAGTCAAACCAATGGGGGCATCCATGTGTGCAGTTCTAAAGCCAGGGCTTAACAAAACAAAGCTTTCTTAAAACCTTTGTATAATTATGCTCTCCTGTTCTAATTCTTTCATTTAGTTTAACTCATCCCTTAGAGCTGCACCATGTGATCTACTGGTTGAGCTCATCGAACTATGAGCCTGCTACAGGCTGCTAATTTGATGCCTGTATTAGCTGTTGCACGTGGTAGCAACAATATATAAGTGATTGGCCAATTTATTAGGTACATCTGCTCAGCTGCTCATCAACACAAATATCTAATCAGCCAATTACATACCATCAGTTCAGTTTCATTCAGACATGGTCAAAATGACCCTCTGCATTTCAAACTGAGCATCAGAATAGGGGAAAAAGGCAATTTAAGACAGTTTGAACAGGGCATAGTAACTGATGCCAGACGGGCTGGACTCAGTATTTCAGAAACTGCTGATCTATTGGGATTTTCCCACAAAACCATCTCTGGGGTTTACAGAAAACTTTCTGAAAAAATATCCAGTGGGCAGCAGTTCTCAGGGAGAAAGTGCCTTGTTGATGACCACACCGGCAGCAGACCACACCAAGGTGGCGCTCCAGTCAGCTAAGATCAAAGTTGAACAAAGCATTATTACCTGGTCTGACAAATTTTGATTTTTGCTGTGACGTTCAGATTGTAGGATCAGACTTTGGGTTAAACAACATGAAACTATAGATCCATCCTGCCTCGTATCAACAGTTCAGGCTGACAATGGTGGCGCAATAGTGTTCGAGATATTTTTTAGCATACTTTGGGCCCCTTACTACCAGCTGATCATCATTTAGTGTGCTGGTGTATTGTTGCTGTCCTTGCCCATTCTTTTATGATGGGCATGATCAGCTTTTTGATGGGTGCTCCCTGCAGGATAACATGGCGAGGCACAAACCTCAAATCATCTCAAACTGCTTTGTTGAAAATAACAATGAGTTCACTGTACTCAAATCCCCTCCACAATCACCAGATCCCAACCCAATAGAGCATCTTTGGGATGTGGCGGAACATGAGATTCCCATTATGGATGTGCAGCCGACATGTGCAGGAAATGTGAGATGCTATCATATCTATATGGATCAAAATCTCTGAATCTCTTACTGAATGTATGTCATAAAGAATTAAGCTAGCTCTGAAGGCAAAATTGGGTCAAACGTGGTATTAGGAAGCTGTACCTAATGAAATGGTTTGTGAGTGTATAGGCAGAGGTTCAAAACTATCACCAAACCTGAGTGTTAAGCACACAATTAAGCCTATCTGCCGCTGTGTAGGTCGTGTTATCTTCTTACACATTAGCACAACAGAGCTGACACATACAGAGTCATAACAGAAAAGATAAAAAAACACAACTACATATGCAACAGGAAGAAAAGCAAAATTTACTGTGCTCCATTGACGGCTATCGCCATTAAGGCATTCGCTGCTAGCTAATTGCAAATGTGACAGCATTTATACAAACGTCGACGCCTTTAAGGCCTTGTCATCAGCGTTACAATGACATTTAACAACACAAAAGGGGCCTAATTTACCGAAAACAACCGTACAGCGAATAGTGTTATTGTTTCACTCGTACCTCCTCGTCCACTCGTTGTGATAACGAAGTGTCACCGGCAAAGATGCTGTCTCACTGCTGCACCTCGGGAAAGACAAATCAACACATCCTCCACCGCTGTCCAAATGGCACCGTATCAAAGCCGCCGTGGTACCACCGAAGAGGTCGGTTAAGCCTTTTCGTGTGGTTACTGACAAAATGGGTTAAAACAGATGGAACAGGTGCACGGCACGCCGATACATCCCTAGGAAGAGCGAGCAGGATGATGCTGAGAAGGAAGAGGGGTTGAAATCCCACCTTATTTGACCACAACTGCGAACGCCGCCATCGTGTGGTCAAGATTGAGAAGTGCGTTTTAAACGGCTAGATCTAAAAGGTGAACAGGAATTATTCAGCATTTCGGACGCATAACTTTAACAAATAAAGAGGATTTAATTTGTGGTTTGGATATTTGAGGGTTTCATCCATATATATGTACGTAATCAGTCGGTTTTTTTACTCTAAGGATAAAAAAAGTTTAAATCAGATAAGTAATTCAGAGACTTCGTCGGTAGGGGATGCGCGTAGAGCACGTTTAGCATCCCTCGATGCTAAAATGACTCCACCCAAAGTGAGGACAACACGGGTTCTGATTGGTTGTTTCTGATGTCAATCTCTGCACCACCCCCCCCCCCCCCCTCCTTTCCCCGTCTACAGTCAACAACACACGTAGCACAGCACAGAAGTTGAATTTGAGGGGCACAAAGCAGCCTGTAAAATGCAAAGACGCTGCTAGAGAACAGAAACACCGGGGAACCCATAGTTTCCTCGAAGCTCTTCAGAGGTATGACACCGAGCTAGCTGAGAGTCGTCAAACTGGGCCGTGCTGAAGAGAGAAAGGACTGTTTGTTTCTGAGTTGGGGTCTGCAAAGGGGAGAGGGGAAAAATGAAGTTCGCTCAGTTTTTGCTGAAAAACAACTTTGTGGCTGGGATACCGAAACAAGTGGATAGGTTTTCTAAGTTTTCTCCATCTCCCCTGTCTATGAAGCAGTTCATCGACTTTGGTAAGTGAACTAGAGCAAATTGTTGTTGTTTTTATTTTATTTATTTATTTATTTTTGTGTTTGTATGTGTGTCTGTGGTAGTGGTACACTTCCAGATTTTAATCGTAGGTCAGAGTTCAGTTCAGGTGCGAAACAAACTGCCCGAAGGAAGCATATGCCCACAAAGATGACACAGAGGTCATGTTTTTGTGCTTGCTCAGTGTTTTTTCTTCTTCTTCTCCCTGATGTTGGCTGTCATGTGACTGCAGGCTCGGCCAATGCATGTGAGAAGACCTCCTTTGTGTTCCTCCGCCAGGAGCTTCCTGTCAGATTGGCCAACATCATGAAGGAAATTGATTTCCTCCCTGACAAACTCCTCGGCACTCCATCACTGAGGCTCCTCACCAGCTGGTAAGAAATTCAGATGCACAGCAACAAAAATCATATTTATGAATCCCAGATTCCTGCACTGTTCAACTGGTCATTCAAAGCATGCAGTTCACTCATGCCCTCTGCTTATCACCTCATAATATTACTTCCCACACATTACAGCATCTGCATATCTACAGTGACTTCACACACGCAGCCATCCTGTAGTTTTGCTAATCTGCACCTTAGGTTGTGTGACTGTTAACTTTAGATGTGCACCAAATCTCTTCTTTTCTCAGCCAGAGGATTTCTGTGCACTCGCTTGGCACCTGATCTGGGAACATGTTTTATGATCTGTTCTGGATTAGATAAGACAGCCAGTCCCTGTTTCACATGGTTGTGTTGTCCCAATGGGGCTTTATGACTTAATTATTAATGCACATGCCTGGTCTCGCTTCAGCGGTGCTCTGTGAGGAAGCAGCACCTGTTTTTGACTTTTGAGGAATGCATGCTACTTGGTGCTTTGTTGCTGTCACAACCTTCAAAGAGGAGCTGTACCAGCATTCCATATTGCGTGAACCCATATGCACACTCCGATTTCAAGGTGTAGGAGAACTCATAACCATGTTGTTTTTTTAGAACGTTGACTGTGAGAAGAACAGCTGTGATCTCTTTATTGTTATCATACTGTAGCTATGTCTCTGACCAAAGTAGCTGAAACGTTTGTTCCTAGTCTAAAGAGGTTGGGCCAGGTGTGGTTCACTTCCTTCTGTAAATGTCCTTCATTCACATGGTGGCTAAAATAAAGTGCTTTGTTACCACTTTGGCATGTTTAGCCCTCTAGAGTTCCTGAACTTATAGAAAGCTCTAGTCCTTGTGGTGGGAATGCACTGGTTCCTGTAGTGGAAAAGGCCCCATTTACTGGAGTTTTACTGTCGTGTGTTCTGCCTCTAGATTTTACTGTATGCATCACAAAGCAAACACTACAGATGTTGGCTAGTCAGCCTTGTTTGTTTGCATGATTGAAGAGCTCAGCCAGCTTTTCTCAAAAACGAAAATAGCAGTTTGCTTTTCCACCAAAGCAGCATCACACACTGCAAATGGTACACTAACCATGTTGATGATGTATAACTTATCAAGCCCAGGCAACAACCCCACTCTTAAATAGAAGTCACAGCAGCAACTATATTTGGCCATGTACCTCATGGACAATAATGTCCTTTTTCCACTGAGCTTTGCTTGCAAAAATCATCGATCTGTTGTTTGTTATTGGTGTTGACGAGTCAAGACACTTGAGGCTTTGGCATTTGGGGGAAAGTTGCATAAAACATCTATTACAGGATGTCTTTTTGCAGAGTGTGGAGGGCCGGGAAGGTCATTTGAGGGACACGCTCAGTGTGTTGAGTTGAAGCTACACTGCTGGTTACCTTTCACCCAGTTTTTGTGCAGTGAGGCGGCGCAAGAGAGCATGACTAGATGAGCTCAGCACTTCCTCATTCACTGGTCTAGACCAACAACAATCATCTTTTATTTAAAGAGAGGATGTTGTTATGTCATATTCCAACAGCTACAGCAAAATTCTGCCCAGAGTAGCTTCTTTCACATGCTTCTTTTTCAATATATATTGCCTTTCTTGCCCTTTTGATTTGTGATAAATTAAACTGTGCTGCTTTAAAAATCTATTCTTTTGTGTCCATCAGGTATTCTCAGAGTTTGTTGGAGCTCATAGACTTTTTAGAAAAAGATCCAGACGATAAGGATGTCCTGAAAAAGTAAGTCGTATGCAGAAACTATTCACTATATGTGTACTAACTGTAAACAAATGTCTCTGCCAGGCTTTTTGTGTGTGTTACAAATCAAATTATTTATTAGGCGAGTGATGGCCAATGCTAATTCAACATCTGTGTAATGACACGTTAATTAATCAGTAGTGCAGTTGTCTGAATCCCTGATACGGTTCCGTTATTCATGCTCACATGAAATCACAAATACCCCGCATTGCATCGAGCAGATATGACGTCTCATTTTTGTCATATCTGCTCGAGCTGAACTAAATATACCCCGGTCTGGCAGGGAGTGAACTGGATTTTAAGGGAGGAGCAAAATGAATGCATTGGAATTTGAAAACTAAAACCAAGGCATCATTGTGCAAGAAAAAGTGGGACAGTGGACGTTTAATCACAAGTTGTTTACCTGGTTTATTCATTCAGTGCATTCACCGTCTGATGTTTGCTTTGACTTTTTGTCAGGTGCCATCTTTTTGAAATTGCTTCACTCAAAGCAGTTCCTTAAAGTTACTAACTGCATTTATAATAGCTCACTTCTACAGCTGATTTCTTATATGGCTAACCTATGTGATGTGCAGTAACTCTCACAATCATCGTGTCCCTTCACATATTCATGCATTTATCATGTTGTTGTCTCCAGCTTTACACAGACTCTAGTAAACATCAGGAACCGGCATAACAACGTGGTGCCCACCATGGCTCAGGGGGTGGTGGAGTACAAGGAGGCTTTCGGCGTGGACCCCGTCACCAACCAGAACGTTCAGTACTTCCTGGACCGCTTCTACATGAGCCGCATCTCCACACGCATGCTCATGAACCAGCACAGTCAGTATAGTTACCTGTGATTAACTGTGAGTTAATCCGCACAGTTGTTATCATTCACAGTTCATGTCATTAAAGGAGCCCTCTGAAGTTTTCATTTAAATAAAAGTGAAATAAATGAGGTTTAAGGGTGTTTTCACACCTGCCAGGTTTAGTCTGGTGTGAACACGGTAATCGCACTCAGGTGCTGGTCTCAGTCTGGTTCCTAATGAACAGCAGTACATTTCATTTATGGTGTGAATGTGAGCTAAAAAACTTCCTGTAGCCATGTAAGCTTTGCATTCTGGGATGCAGCAAGGTACAATACATTTGCAAAGGTCTGTACAGGCAAGCAGCTAGCTGTGAAATGAACGTAAATTCTCAGTGTTCTCCGATAGTCCAGAGCACAGAAATCTTCCTTCTGTGTTTATTTCAGTTGCTCCAATAAGCAGACTGAATGTTGTCTTGTAATTTGTAGTGACACGTTCCCGTTTCATTGGAGTTAACTGTTATTGTGTGCAAATTAAATCAGATCACAGGTAAAAAGTCATAAAGATTCATACCAGACATACTATAGGTGTTGACAACACCATAAGAAATACTATTGAGCCCATTGACTTCCTTTACATTCTGTATTGTTGGTCAGTGCTAAACAAATCAAAGGGAATCAGCTTTTACAGCTGAAGCTCTGTTAGAGATCTAAATTTCCAAGGAAGCTGGCAGTACTTATTTAGCCAGGCTAGTGTACATCACTAGAGGTTAAGACAAAAAGAACTAAAATAAAAAAGAAGGTTAAGTGGAAGTAAAACCAAAAGCTTTAAGTTACACTTGATGAGCTGATTCAGCACCAAGTTGTGTTCTCGTGTATTTTTAAGAGCATTTTTTAAAAAGCTGCAGTAGCAGAAAAAGATTCAGACCCTGCTTTTGCAAAGGGGAGGAAAACCTGAATTACAATGTGCTGATTATGGACTTCCACTACTAGTGTTGGCTACTACATCTTTAACCAGTATGGCATAATCAAGGCCCAACCTGATAACAACAGTTTTACAGCGGTGTAGCACTGCTGTCACACTGACTATTTAATGAGTCTGGCTTTATTTCCAGCTGAACAAGCATGTATACTGTGTATGTATCACAGATGAGCCTCTCATATATATATATTTTTTTTAAATATGTCTACTTTAGCATTGATATTTGACGGCAGTGTAAATCCGGCCCATCCCAAGCATATTGGCAGCATTGACCCCACCTGTGACGTTGTGGAAGTAATAAAAGGTAAATAATGATGTTTCTCATAGCTATGCACACACACTCACGCCCATGCACGCTGTGTGTTATCTGTTTTCCACCACTCATCTGTACATACAGCTTCGTGACCTTTTGACCTCTGATGTTTTGAGTCAACACACATAGTGTGTGTAAGCGGTGTTGTGTTGTTATAGTGCGTGTGCACATATGATCACTGTGAGAACAAGAGCGAGGACTTCTATACCCTTGTTATTTCAGGATGTGCAGGTCTGGGTTTTTTTTTGTTGTGGTAACAGTTTCTGACGCCGAGAACGTCACGTTTTGATTCACTTTGCAGATGCCTACGAAACCTCGAAGATGCTGTGTGAGCAGTACTACCTGACCTCTCCAGATATGAAGATCACAGAAGTCAATTGTAAGTGTTTTAAAAAAATAAGGTTTACTTTATAATTCAGGATGTAGCGCTGCTTGGATTTTCTGCTCGTTGCCATCTGTGAGAGGAAAGTTTTGCTGGGTTTCCTGTTCCAGAAACAGAACTAACTGAAAGTTACTCTAAGTCAGTTACCAGGGTGACAGGCTTTGTTAACCAATCACGATCACTGGCAAGTTTTCTTATCTTTGACTCCTCCCCTTCTGCTGCAGCTGAAGTCGCCTTTTGACACTCAGTTCCTCAAATGTACGGCAGATACTAGAACATGTATAAGAATGTGGTCACTTGCAGAAGTTTACATCTTCACAAACACTGAAATCCCAGTTGCATGTTTGCTGTTTACGCATGTTTGACAGTTTTATAATCAAGCTGTCATGAGCGTAGAAACAGGGATCACTGGACCTTGCGGATTTATTATCAGCTCAGAATAAAATCAGCAGGTCACATCTTTACAACACTGTGACTCCATGAAGGTGCTAAAGCATTGCTTGCATGTTACTGTTGTAATCCATGTTTAAATGAACAAATCTGTAGCAAGCCTTAGGATGAACAATCATTTGACTTGGCGTACTCGGGCCAAATGATGGAAAAAATACCTGCTGATTAGGTAAATATTTGTGAGTACATTTGAGTGTAATGACTTTAGGATTGTTGTGGACTTTTGAATGCAGACTGCAGATAGTCAAAATGTGCTGTGTAAAAGTCTTGAGCCATCCATCATTTCTTTATATTTTGCTAGGAAAATGAGAAAAAGTTGCAGCGATTTATTGAGACTTGTAGACACCTTTAGCTTCACCTTTACAATCATTCTGTCATTAATATATAAGGACGGAGACAGGAGTTATTTCACAGGGTTATATTCAGCTCAGAATAAAATCTGTAGTCTCAGTTTTTCTAACTCTGCGGCACAGAGTCACAATTTGGATAAGAAAGGCTCTGCTCATTACTTGTTGCAAATCCTGATACCGAAGCACCGTCGTTGTTGGCTTTCTTCTTCTACTTATGCATGTATTTAACTCAGAGTGGACATACCAAGAATTGATAGAATGAACTCTCAAGGTGCCAAAGTTTTTGGATAGACGTGGAGCCCTTTGAACCGGAACAAGCCCCTGCTGTTCTCCTGAACATAATCTTTGTTAGTTTTATACTGAAGATATCTGTTACCTGTCTGCTGGCTCTGCCAAAACCTCGACACTAGAGGTTCCCAAACTTGAACCATAACATTCATATCTACATAGTAAAGATAGCTGTATGCCGTTTAACAGAAAAAGAAACTGCTCTTTAAATATATAGATGATATAGATACACCTGTTCTGTTACATGGTATGGTGAGAGTTGATCAAATAGAGTTTAATCTATCAAGGAAGAGATTCAAGAGACCAGCTGCACGCCTTTTAATAAGACCCTAATGGTTAAATATCTGTGACTGTTATAATACATTTAAAAAGTGTTTTTTGGGTTTTCTTGTGGTCAATGTTTTGAAATGTTTCACAGCCAAAATCCCTGGCCAGCCCATCCAAATTGTATATGTGCCATCACATCTCTACCATATGCTCTTTGAGCTCTTCAAGGTACAGTATTAAACACGCACTATTAAAAACAGGACATTTAATGCTGTTCCTCATGGGTCTCCTCACTTGTTTTTCTGACTCCGTGTTCTCTGTCAGAATGCCATGAGAGCTACAGTAGAGATGCACGAGACGAGCACGACGTTGCCCTTGATCAAAGTTCGTGTTTCACTGGGCACTGAGGATCTCACTATCAAGGTAAATGAGGACACCATGCGTGATGATAGGCTGGAACATTTAAGCTCCAGGCAGCACTGTACGTGTTGTACTTTGTTCTAAGTCTGCTCTGGGTGTATACCATAAATACAACTAACCTGCAGACTTGATACGCAAAGTACCACACTCTTAGATTATGTTTAAATGATAAAGAGTTCACAGGCAAAACACTAAGAGAACTCTTGTAAATGCAGAATGTTTGTGTTTTATTTTTAGATGTCTGACAGAGGAGGCGGAGTCCCTCTAAGGAAGATTGAACGTCTCTTCAGCTACATGTACTCCACAGCTCCCAGTCCAGTCCGCGTAGACAATGGTCGTAATGCCCCTCTGGTGAGACTAACACTGTCACACTTGCTTTTAGGCTTTTTTTTGTCCTTAAAGGTGCAAATCTTACTACTAGAACTCAGTAGCACTGCCCCTCCTCCTAAAGTTGAAGGTGGTGGGGTTGAAGCTATGGTGGCTATTGTAGGAACTCTGACTGCTGTTCATTTGCAGCAAGTGATGCAGGCTGTTAGTCTGCTGTTTAGCTCAGCTGTCAGTATGCTCGGTGTCCCTGGCTATTTATTCTGAAGATGCCCTATAAATTCCCACAAAACTCAATGAGTTTTTCAGGATATCTTGACCTTTTTTGTGAGTACTGCGATTTATTATGTTAATCTCAGTTAGCTGCTGTTAGTCTCTGTTAGCAGCTATCATCCTCTGTTAGCTGCTATTAGCCAGCATCAGTGAAACGTTTCTTGAAGTGGATCTAACATTGTTAGATTTAGCAAATAAACTCAGTGTGAGAATTTAATCAAACTGATTATCTGAGGAAAAGTGAGATTTTTAGGACACTCAAGCCTAACATTTGCTGTCATAATATGAGATTATAATCAGCTATAAATCAGCTGTTATAACATTGTCTGCTGTCTGGAGACAGGAGGGCTACATGTCTAATAATGTGCTGACAGTAAGTAGCTGCAACAATATCTGGAATAAATGAGCATGTTTATGCACATGTTTGTGTGTTTAGAGCCCTGACTTCAGTTCAGGAAGTGGTGCCGGAAGTAAGGAGGAAGAGGCTGAGGTGGAAATTTATTCAGTCTCTAGCCACATACATCAAATGTGATTAGTTGGAAAGGTGTTCTCCATCTTGGCCACTGTATTCAAGATGGTGGGGGAACATGGTGGCATCAAAAACTGGTGCTTTCTTCTATGTATGTTTAATGGATTCGTTCTAAGTCTAAGAATCCAACAATTTATTGGAAGATGCAATTAAACACTAATAAATGTATATTTAAGAGTACAACATTCTTGTTTTCCATTAAACAAACTAAAAAAATACCTTACCTCTGTTTCTGCCACTGAAACAGAACCTGTACTGTGGCCAGTTTTTGCCTGTTCAAATTGTGGTGTTCATCAAAGCTCTATCCTTGTCCCACTGTCATTTTCCAAATATAGTTAAGTCCATAGGTTTTGAACAGTGACAAAATTTTTGCAGTTTTGCCTGTGTACATCAAAACTGCGGATTTAAAAATCAAACAGTCAGGATGTGATTGAAGTGTAGACTTTCAGCTTTAATTAATGGAGGTTAACAACAATTTTAGAATGAAATTATACACATTTTTATACACATTAAAGTCTACAATTAACATATCTTCATGATATTGCCTTGAGGCGACTTTTTTGTTGTGCTTTGGCACTATATAAATAAAATTGAATTGAATTGAAATACTCAGGGTTTACAACAAGGTGCAAACTGGTGTTTAAACTCAAGAACAGAAAGACCACATTAGATTTTGCCAGAAAATATCTATTAAAAAAAGGCCTTCTCAGTTGTTTTAAACAAATCTTTGGACAGATGAAACCAAGATCAACATGACGTGTATGGAGAGGGAGAGACCACTCATATTCCGAAGTATAGCATATTATCTGTCAGACATGGTGGAAGGAATGTCATAGCATAGGAATCTGTGGCCGCCAGTGTAACTGGGTCACTAGCATTTATTGATGAAGTGACTGCAAAAAGCAACCAAAGAGTTTCTCAGGCCAAAGAAATGGGATATTCTTCAATGGCCAAGTCAGTCACCTGATCTCAGTCCAGCAGAGCAAGCTTTATAATTAGTGAAGTCAAAAACTGAAGGCAGAGAGACCAAAAAGCAAAAAACAAGCAACTGAAAACAGCAGCAATAAGGTCCTGGCAGATCTCAGGGAAGGAAACACAGCATTTAGTGATGTTCATGGCTTCAAGACTTCAGGCTGTCATTGACTACAGAGGAGTTTTAAAAGCATTTCTTATGTTTAAAATTAAACAGCTTTATCCACTTAATTTAGGCCTCTTATAATGCAATACTATGTATGAAAATGACTGTAATTCCTAACCAGTTAATGCAAATTTCTTCGGTGAACCGCAGTGAATGAAAGTCTGCACATCAATGACATCTCGATAATTTAATTTAAACTGCACTGTGGTGGTGCACAGAGGCAAAACTACAAAAAATTGTGTCTTTATCGTTCAAATTGTGGACTTCAATGTGGGTGAATGGAGCTCTGCTGGGTCTCAGCTAGACAACAAAGGTGACTGGGCCTGTGATGTTAGACCTGCACAACTGTGGAAGGCTACAAACGTCCAGTAACTTATAATGGAAACTTTTTTGTCTGTTAAATCTCTGCTAAAGACAACATTTGATGACCTTGCCTGTACCTTTAATGATAGGTTCTGAAACCTTAATGACAGCACAAATCAATAAAGACTGTTTAACGACTGGGTTTTTTCCAAGAATAGCTGCAGAGGCAGAGACCACCCTCACTAACGTTTGTGGCAAACCCTGTCATTTGGTTCTGCAAACAGGCCTGAAATATCACAGAAACCACTCAGTTTAGAAAAGGGTCACTCCCAGTATGCTTTCAAGGGGTAAAATAGAGTAAAAATTCCCTTTATTGACAAGCTTTTATGAGAGTTTTTTAAATATAATTTTCAAAATTCTGGATTGTTCTTAGTTTTTCTTTGTTTTGGAGGTGCTTTTATGATTATTCTGGTGTTTTTTAATATTTGCAGTGTCTTTGTGTTAAGCAATATTTAGAAGAAAAAAAGGTGTTGCCTTTAAACCTGACATTAGGAGTAAACCTGAGTCTAATTCACCCTGTTTTAACCACTTACACAAACAAACATGGCTGCAAATGAGCTTATTACACCGTGAAATGCAGTCAGCAGTGGTTCACTGGTTTAAACTCTAACCATGAGAGACTCTGCTATTTTTTTAAATGTTGGAGTAGTTTTAGATTAATCTATAAAGACAGTGTAACCTTGTTATGTTTCTGCTTTCCCGACCTTTATTCAGGCTGGTTTCGGCTATGGCCTGCCCATTTCCCGCCTGTACGCCAAGTATTTCCAGGGAGACCTGCAGCTCTACTCAATGGAGGGTTATGGCACATCAGCGGTCATATACTTGAAGGTGAGAACAGCTCCACCTTAACACGTAATGTCAAAAAATAACGTTGAAGGCCAAGTTGGTGCAGAGTTCACAAACTTGCATGCTGTTAGCCGGACGTACTGGATAGGCTGAGTGGAGGCAGATGCAGAGTAACTATTTAATACAGAAATGTTGTTAGTATAATTTACAAGGTTACATTCTGGAGATCGAGGGATGTCGTTTAAACAGGCTACTGAGTTCTAATTAGACACACATGGACCTCGGCAGGAGAGCAGGGTGGGCGGGGGTGTGGTTAGACTCCAGTAATGCGTTCCCCTCCATGCTCTATCACTAGGCCCTGTCTTCAGAGTCTGTGGAGAGACTTCCTGTTTTCAACAAGTCGGCCCTGCGGCATTACCAGTCCACCACAGAGGCCGATGACTGGTGCATGCCCAGCAAGGATCCAAAGAAGCTCGGCAGGTATGAGACGAGCGGGTGATGTCAGACTGAGGAAGGAGAATGAGGAAAATTAAGAAGAAGAGAGCACATGTCGGAGGAACCAAAAAGCTTTCAGCGTGTTGCTGGACTTGGATTTTTGTCGCGGACTCTTCTCTCTCCCTGAGGGAGGGCGGAAAAAACAAAAGTTTATTGTTGGTATGAAGAAAGCAGTAACAAACCTAAACCTGAATCTGATTTCAGACCAGCCGTCACGTAACATAAGCTCACCCCACAAAATGTGCTGCTAATGGGAATGGAACAATTAATAATCTCCTTTTTACCTCAGTGATTACGCTCAGAAAAAAAGTCCTCTTTGTGTTTATGTAACATTAGTATCATTCACAATCCAAACGTTTGGTTTATTAAAATCACAAGTATTTTGTGTTTGTGCATTAGGTTAAACGCTTTTGTTTTTTGTTTTTAAAAAAGGCCAGCCACAGCCGACTGAAGTGTTTGTGTCTTTGAGCGGAACGGGGGCGCGTTCGCTGACTGCCGCATAAACACAAAGGGAGCAAAGTCTGTTTCCAACGATCAGCTATAATATGCAGCGCTGCTTCGTTCACACAGCTTTCAGCGTTTCTTTGTGAACAACAGCAAATGTGAAATTATTTTTGCTGCGATGCCACATTTGTGTGTGTTGGAGGATTTTCAGTGTCACTAATTATGTACCTCGTGTCTTTATGCGAGCTGAAAGGAGTTTGAAAAGTCGAGTCATGCAGAGGAATGAGTGGAGAAATTTATCATGCCTGGTCAGATGGGTGAAAAATAGTTGCGAATGTTCCCTTTACAGTGATTTTAAAGTGTTAAAGTATGTGTGAAGTTTAATGGGAAGTACAATTTCTGCAGGAAGTTGTACTTTAGCTCCCTGTTTTGTAACACACTGTAAGTCTTCACCCTGTTATCTCTGCCTGACATGATACAGTCAGTATTGGAGGCACGTAGGAACAACACAAACAGATGAGAGAGGACCTTATGTAAGATGTAAGCCATTAGCTGCCAGACATACTTTTATATTCAATCCATTTAGTTTTAAGTTTGGAAAAATGTCTTGGGAACTTAATGTTGAGAAAATATTTTAACCTTTATGTGATGTTTTCCCTTGAATTCATAGATGTGCAGTTTTCACCTTTTACTCTATAAGTGTCACTCAAAGGCCAAGTGTCCCTGCACTGAGTCTGTGGTTCACCACTAAGAGGACCAGTATGTAGAAATGTAGAAATTAAAAAAATAAACTCCTGTCACCTCTCAGTGTATCGTTTCTTCAGATCCACTTCATGCTTCTGCACTTTGTTGTTCATTTGAACAGTCGGTGAACAGAAATGAAACCGTTTACAGTCTGTAAACAGCTCCCATTTGTTACCGCCCTCTTAAAGTCTCCCTTCTCTTTTTCCACAGCTCGTTTTAGGAAACTTTGCTGTTTGTAAGTCGCCATAATAGACGCAGTCCATTGGCTTTCTGTGGCCGCCTTCCAATAGAGGCCGAGAACAGGCTGTCTTGTTTTGCAGCTTCCTCTGTGTGCCCACAAATGCGGTGCTCCTTTCTAGTTTGGTTTCTCTTTGTTTGTTTGTGTCACTCTGTTCTGTTTTACAGTTTACTGCCATCATCATACAAATACAGGATTATGCAAGGTCGATCTGAAAGATAAGAGAGAGTAAGACTAAGTATGAGATCAATAAAAGCAAAGACCTTTTCTCCGACGTAATCCTCACTGGTATATTTTTAGAATTAGGCCACTCGGGTCCTGGTCCTTCAGTCATCCTAACAATGTTCCCTCTACAGAATATGAACACAGGCAAATCAGAAGGCTACATCAGACACTTGGTTTGGATCTCTGCTGTGAATCTTGGCATAGAAAGTTAAGAAATACAAGTGAAGACAAATATCACAGCACAAATATTAGCTTTGTTCCGTGTTCGACTGTGCAACGTGCCGGGGCACGAGTTCGCCTGGATTTAACCTTTCTACTGTTGACACTGTTTGTTTACTTATAAAGTTGACATGCCAGTACTGAAAAGCTGCAGCAGACACTTTTGGTGCATAAAGAGATCGACTGTCTTGTTTAATTTTGAGACTTCACAGATGGAGTGGCCCAGGATGGCTGGGACCATCTCCAGGCCTCCTTCCACTGAACTGGATATGCAGGTACTAAAAAGGATTCATGGATGGATTCAAGCTGCAAGTTTTGGTAATGTTTGGTAATGCTGGGTTGTCCAAAAAGTACAAAACAGAGGTCCAGTACAGACACCTCCACATGACCTATAGACTGCTGTAAGGTTCATAATGACTGTACCTTTCTATCTGAATTACTGGTTATAAACAACTTTTGCTCTTTTGTTCACATTTCATTTATTTGCAACTGCACTACTGAGCAGAAGCTCCCTTAGGCAAGCGGTCTTGTAATTTCTTCAAGCAGCTGTGGCGACCCCTTATGGATGAAGGAGCAGCCAAGGAATACTTCTCCAGGCTTCTTGAAGGACAATCAAAGCTCTTCTTTGGATGTTGGCTGCCTTTTGTTCCCACACTGCCTCAGTAATGCTGAGGTCTGGGCTCTGGGGAGGCCAATCCATGGCTGACCGTGGCCTACTGCTGCCTTTTCTCACTGTTCTTTAAGAATAGCTTCATTTCTGCTCATTTCTGATGAGGCTTCTGGTCCAGTGTCGGGCCTTTGCTGGATTTTTTTCCCTGTTTTTTAAGGACATGACTTTCAGATAATTTCAAATGCTGTAGCTAGATTTTTTAAAATTTTATTTTAGATGTGCTACTTTTGTCCAGTTTCCTGCCCATTTTTAAGGACACACTGCACTTCATGCCAAGATGTACCAAGTTGTTGTGTCAATATCTCAACTATTATAGGCTCAAAACTTTGACACCGTATTATAATCACACTTTCAAGTACTGAAAGTGTGATTATCCAAACAATAAATATTTTGTAGATGGTTTTCTGAATATTTTAAAATGACTTCTCCTCGCCTCAGATATTCATTTTGTGTGTCTCTATAATGCATCATTAGAGACGACACAAAAATACCAAGCACGAAGCTTTAATCTTAACGTTTCATTAGGTTGACAGTTCATTTATCTCCTCTAGCGTCTCCTCCAGTCTGCCTCAGTCTAATGACTTCTTTCCTCTGTTGTACATTAGTCTTTCTCCCGGTGACTCAGCATCTGGATGAAATAGACAGACATCATTACACCATGCTGTTGTGAAAGGACTGGGCCATGTTCTGTAAAGGATTAAAGGCAGACTTGACACCTTTCAGAACAGTTTCCTCTAGGAGAGGATTTACTGTGCTCATTCTGGTAAAACCTGAAAATAATATTAAGTTCTTCTTCTTCCTTTTTAAGAAGTTATCTCTGATCTGAGGGCGTCGGGTGCTTTCTTGCACTGCAGACAGTGTTTTCCTTTTTTTTGGCTACAAGCAGTCCACTGGAAAAACAAGCACTTGTTCCGGAGGGTTTTGTCAAGTGTTTGTTCTCCTGAAAGTGGAACATGAGTTTGAGAGTGCGCATTAAGGCTGGTTGCCGGGTAGATTTGGAGCCTTCTCTGCATGGGCTGTCCATAGAGAGAGAATCTGGTCAACACTGCACAGGTGGAAAATAGCTACAGCAAAGAGACTCGCACTAAAGACACTTTAGATGCTTCTTTTTGGGTGGCTAAAGGTCCCTCTGTCACTCTAAAGAATAAAGTAAATGCAAACATTTGCACATTTGTCGATTAAACATTTAAGGGTTAGGGAGTGATGCTGTCACTGCTTTAAAACTTCTTTCTTTTTGCTTTTCTGTTATCATCACCTTAGTCATTAATGTAAGTGATCTAGAGCTTCGTACATCTCATTTTTAGTCTTTTATTGGGTCATTACAAAAATGACCTATAGATCCCATTATCTCAGACTCCTCTGGGTGTTGGCAGAAACGAGACGCTGATAATCAAACTGTTTCTTTTTAATAAAATTAATTTCAGACTCACCAGGCTAGTAAAGGTGTCAACATAGCAATATATCTAAAACGATCTCTCCCCGCATGACGTCACGTTTAGTTTCATTTTTTCAATATATTCTACATTTATATCCTCAAAAATTGATATGGAGCAAATTAACTACTAATAACCTCTTTCAGTGGGTTCAGACGCTGTAGAAACCTTGGCTGTGTTATTTGCACTACTGATTAATCATGAAGCTGCTTTTGTTTTCAGGGTGCACTGTGTCACGACAGGCAGTGTTCGAAGCTCTGTCCTTCTAATTGGACACCTTCTCTTTATACAGACAAAAATGTCAATCCACAGCTCTCATTTAACTTTTAACGCCCCCATAATTTGGTCCTTATCTTTGAAAAGACCAAATGGTTGTTATTTTTGAATGCAAGAAATTCTGAATGTGGTAGTTTGTTCTCATAATAACAACCTAACAGAGAGAAGGCAACACTAGGAGTCGTTTGGGTTGGAAAAAAAAGAACTTACTTTATATATTTTTCACTATTTACAAGAAACAAAATTTCGGTAAGAATTTTCTCACAATATATTACAGGGAAGTTATTTTTTGGGCAGGCCCTAGCTCCACTATCAAGCCTTTATATGTATTACATATATCACTATGCCTTAAGATTCAGACTAGACACACCATTGCCATCTATACAACAAAAACACCAATGAGGAGGATTTAACATCTGGAAGCATCTTAAAGCTATTTTAACAAATCTCCCCTCCGACCCGCCAGCTGTCCTGGAATGTTAGCAGCTATTAACTAAAACACAGAAATGTCTCATCCTGCAAGCACAAAAAATACCTTTTTTTGTTCTTTTTCTGTGCTTTCTGAGGTTTAAATAAATAAAATGTTAATGATGATGATGTTACATCTTGCACCACTTTTCATTTCCACAGTTAGCGGAGAGGCACAAATGTTTCTATTCAGGTCATTAGGCCTCATTCTGCACATCAGAACACCAGAGTCTCTATCAGTACAGTATCCCCTCAGGTTCTAGTAATAAATACTTCTTCATGGATAATGGCAGAGGCAGCTGTGCTACTCCTCTGTCACAGAAACTGCCCAGGGCAGCTCTGATGGCACATCTGGAGAGGTGAAGCAGACTGCGAGGAGCGTCAGTGCAAACAGCAAACAGGGAGTCGTAGAAGTCTTTATGGCGCTGAGGAGACAAAAAGAAACAGACGCTTTTGTTTAACTTCAATGAGAGGGCACACTCAGTCATATTCAGCTAATGTAAGCTGAATTTAAAGGGGCAATACACTAATTAACAGTTGAGAGGCATCAGATAGCTTTGAATTTGTTCATCTATAAATATTTCATCTTTTAACATTCTTTTCAGTTTTTACAATTTTTTAAATTATAAATGAGATTTCTTACACAGGATTACGTTTTTTCCTTTTTAATTTCAGTCAGTGTGTGTGTATTGTATTTAAAGAAAACAGTCTTTATTAGCTCTACCTTGTAGCAGTCATCAGGAAGAGCAGCTCTCCACTTCCTTGTGGGTTTTAAACTGCTATAGGAGTTAACCAAGATTTCTACAACTCTGGGGTAGTCATGGCAGTTCTGGAACACCTGTGCAAAACATTAAAGACTTTGTGGTTAAACATATAGTATAACGCAGATCATTTCAGCACAAACCCACATCATCATCTTCTCTACCTTGTGGAACTGTGGTGGGTAAATCCGTGCTGCATTGTAGTTGAGCAGCAGCTGAAAGCAGAGGTCTGGCATGGCCATAGGCCTGACTTCCGTCACTTTAAGGAGATACTGAATGGGAGAACAGCCGTTGATGTCCATGGCTCGAGAATCTGCCCCAGCCTCCAGCAGCATCTTTATCAGGACGTGATCGCAGTTCCAGGCAGCTTTGTGAAGAGCTGTTTTGTGGTCTGCCTCCTGAATGTTGGGATCTGCAACAGAAATCAAATCTGAAACATTGCAGTGGAAGTAAAGGGGGGGGGGGGTTAAAGTCAAAGTCAAGGAAACCTATCTAGAACGTCTTACCAGCTTGATAGTCCAGCAGGAGGCGACAGACTAGATGATGGTCTTGGCTGTAGGTTTGCTCCTTAGTGTCAAAAGCCCAGAAGGCTGCAGTCACCAGAGGAGTCTCCTGCAGAGAGTTCACTGCATTCACAGATGCTCCATGAGCCAAATAGAGAGCCACCAGCTCCGGAACACCGAATCTGGCTGCCGTGTGTAGAGGTGTGTCCTCTTTGTTGTTGTGGCTTGCTTTGTTGACTTTTGCACCTCCATGAGAGGGAAAAAAACATTTGGTTGTTGTTTTAGTGGTTTCTGCAGTGACTGTATTTGTGCTTCTACCTTTGCCTTCTCACCTTTGAGGATAAGTTGCTTGGCACACTCTACAGACTCCCGGCTAATGCAGTAGTGCAGCGGTGTGTGCCCGCTCAGAGACAGGCTGTTGACCTTTGCCCCGTGAGCCAAAAGCAAGGGCACACAGTCTCCATTGGACACCTCACAGGCCACGTGCAGAGGCGTCTTCCCATTGGGCATCTGATTGACAGCTGCGCCTTTCTGAAGGAGTACCAGCGCTGTCTCCACAGCATTGTACATTACACATACATGGATACCCATGGCCCAGGACTTTTCCAGTTTGTAGCCGGGTAGCCAGTATCCTAAAAGAGAGGAAGTAACTTTCAGCAACAGTAAAGTTTTTGTACTTTTAATTCTTCATAATTACAGCAGTTTCATCTAAGTGCTTTGTAATGTTTGAGTTACACACACACAATCCAATATATTGCATTAAAGTGTGTGCAATAATCCATCCTACGTACTATGGTTCTATGGAAGTTTTGCACCACCTAATGGTCAACTTACCGGACTGCTTACCAACAATGGAGAAGTGTGAGAAATCTCACGATCTGCATTTATACTCAGCACACACACACACACTCACAAACACACACAGTTTTCCTGCACCTTGTTTGTACGAGGCGAGGACCATGCTGGGATCTTCCACCTCCAACACAACGTCAATGTCTAGTTTGCTGGTTTGTAAAATCTCAAGGACTTCCTGTGCGTTGTTGGTCTGCAAGGCCTCCAGGAACCGTTGCTTCAGCTGTTTTTCAGCCAGTTTTCTGGGACTCAAATCCTCCATGAAATCTCTGTCCAAAGGCCCTAACGCTGCCAAATCGTCTGGCTTAGACGCTAATATTGTCCATAAAGCATGGAGTATGTTGGAAAGCAACGCACAAATGTTGACGATGAAGGATTCCAGCATACCAACCATTGCAACAACTCCATCAGCCCGGCCATAGGAGTTGCATAGAGAAAGAAGACAAAAATAAAGCAGATGAAGAGGGGCAACAAGTGACAGCAGTGCGTCGTCACTGGGAGAAAATAGTCCTGGAGAGAAATTAGGATGAACATAAATAGAAAGCATAGAGGGTGGGATGGGAAAGCTAAAGCTGGCTGACTCTAGACCAGTTAGTGTGCTGGGGGGTGTCCAGTGACAGAAGGGCATTGTATTGTATCCCTTCTATCAGTGGATGTGGTAAAAAATAATCAGCTTTATGAACCTGAGAGAAAAAAAACAACTCTAATATTTTTATGTGGGTGTCTGACTGAATAGGACACATGCAGAAGAAGAAAAAAGAAGAAGAAACAAAAGCAAACTGTGGACAGTGGCTGCACATTTTATTCAGTGTGACAGGTAACTGCCCTTTCAAAGTTTTCAGATGTGACAGCAAGGCAATGACAAAAAAAGGAGGAGGAGGAGAATAAGCACAGCTTTTTTTAAAAGTGAAAGCATGGCTAGCAGTTTGTGGCAAATATCTTTTTGCTATCCCTACATACATAAAAAAGAAAAAACCTTCCAGACATGATTCATCTGTGTCTCTGCCCGCCGGGAGCACTGAGGTCCCATGTATACGATGGTTTCATCACGCCTGGCAAGATCGGTCAAGCACATAGAAAAGATTTGGAATCCCGTATTTAGCTCAGGTCTGACCTTTAAGCATCCTCAGCCCTCTGGAAAACAGCGCACCCACATTGACACAATACAAAACAAGGCTTCTTTAGGACTCTTACAGCATATTGCTTTCAGTGTTTAACTATACATACAAAAGAGTCTGCTGACTGGTTTGTCAGGGTGTGTGTGGGGTATTAATAGAAGGATTCAAGTGTTACAAAACATTTCATGAGAATACATCATGAGCAGTTTATTAGAGTAGCACGGGAGCAGCACTATGGTGGTATTAGAGGAAAACCACAAGCACAATGGGACTATACTACTGACTTTTTTCTCTCGTTGCAATATCGACCTTTAAATCCTTCATTTGATAACAGCCATTTGAATTGAAATCACTTTCTGATCACGTTTGGCAAAAGTAGGTAATCATACAATTCTGGATAAATAATTATTAAATGTTAATAATCCTCTTATTTCGTTATCATAAACAATAGTACACTGCTTCATTAAATACAGAAATAAATAAATAATAACACAATCTACTATCATGTATACCCGCACTGATACCCCATCTATTCTTCTCAGCCTGTTAGCAGCACACCAGACAGGGTCATTAAGATAAAGATATCATCACAGCTGCCTGCATATCTCTCATGGTGGCTGTGGTGTCTCTACATTTAATGTAAACCTATAAAATAATTCCTGGGAATGATAAAGAAGTAACACAGGCAAAATGTCTCTCGGTGAGCTTTGAAATCTTAAAATAAATCGTTCCAACAATGATGAACCAATTTCAGAATAAAGTCCAAAATATATTCCGGCTGTAAAGTTCAATTCCACTGTAACATCAAAGTTTTAGGTGAGATCATCTTTAAGGACAGTTTCTGCACTTTAGGTGTCGCACAAAGCATCTTTATGGCAGCATTACAAAATGTTATTTTCAGGACATTCCAGAGAAATCTGCATGACAAAGCATCGGAGATAATAAAATGACACGAATGAGGACGTCGTTTAGTCTATCGTATGTGTCCTGACGCTTGCACAGAAGAGGGCAGAGTTTGGAAAAATTCTACTAAGCTGAAATTTCTAAAGGCAGCGGCAGGTATTACTTTGTTACTGAGAGAATATAAAAAGAGGTCAAAAGCAGGTTACAAGGGGGAGTCAAAGCAACATTATGCATTTAAGCAAGAAGTTTCATTTTTATCAACTTTTCTGTTTTTTGTGGTTCGGGTTAGGTAAGTTACAAATGTAATAATTACACAGTACCTGAAATCTCTATTAGAACAAGTCCAGTCAGTTTAGTATGTCTTCATCATTTATACTTTAAACGGCTTGAGTATGGTACATGTATACGGTAAGGGGCACTGTAAGCCAGTACGCAGGTCAAATTTACAGTGGTTGCACTTCCAGTGTTCTTACAAGAAATCAAAGCGCTCGTTTCTCCCGGCGAACCTTTAATTTCCAGTTCAATTCCTTTAGGGAAGTTCCAGTGTTGCCTTATTCAGTAGTGAAAGTAAGCAGCATGGGGACACCTGGTGGTGGGAGATGAACACTGCCTCATGTAATCCAACACAAAGACCTGAACTGTATGTGCTTCGTAAAAGCCATAAAGAGATTCCGCTGATCTTTAGATTTGAGCAGGATATACATAAGTCTATTGAAATGGCACATCATCTACATCCTTATTTATCACTGTACATGTCTATGTCTAAAGGTGCTATGATGGGTAAGAGAAGTCTCTGGAGATGATGTGGTAGGTTACAGAGATAAACTTTTCACAGGCGCACTCTGGATATGAATAAATAAAACCAATTTACAGCTATAAACAGCAAAACAGAATCCATAAATTCTGGCTAAAAACACAGGATGGGTGTAAAATGAAGCAAATGAAGGGCACCATTCTGTTATCCAACTGATCCTTTTGGTTTCGTTTGGTTGGTGAAAAGGTCACTCAACAACAACTGGCAGCTGGGTGTGGAGCTCCACCTTTCAGAACTACTGAACTACTGAGCGGGCGTCCCTCGGGTTTCGTTTGTGGGGCCTGCTGACGTTCTGTTCTGCGAGATGCTACTTGATGTGGTGCTACAGTAAAGCGGGAGGTAATCTGGGGGCTCGTTTCACTCCGCCGCACTTTCTTTACGTGCATCTTTCTGCTGCTGCTCCAGCTCTCTCTTCCGCAGCTTTTCGCGCTGTTTCTCCATCTTTTCTTGGTTCCTCTTGGCCTTTTCCATCATAACTTTGAGGTCTTTGATCTTCTTCTTGATCAGTGTTCGATCCTGGGAAGAAGTGACCCCAAGAGCCTGAAACAAATTAGCAAAAATTGTTTTATATTTATCTCATAAGTATAATTATTTCGCTTTATTTTTTTTTTATCCTTTATATTTCTTTTGCCAGACCAGTTATGCTCATCTCATAAAAACACTTTATTGTTAGGCCTATACCCTTGGAACTACTTTTAGCAGCAATGAAGTCATAGTTTTCTGAAAACATGTATCAGTCTCTCACATAATTGTGAAGGAATTCATTATCTACTCTTTATGGAGGTTTCATTTATAAACAGCCCTCTTAAGGTCCTGGCATAGCCTTTTAATTACGTTGTTATCTTTGAGGACTTTGACTGGGTCATTGTGATGTGATCTGTATTCGAAATCTAATTAAGATGCATTTAATAACAAAAAGGTTTCTGTTACCTTGAGCTCAGCACTATTCAGCTGAAGCAGCTGCACTCCATCTATATTTTTGGCAGTGAATTCTGGAATATGGTGTTCTAAGTTTAGGCCCATAAGCCAGTGGGCCACTTGCTGTGAAGTCCATTCGGTAATGCTGCGGTTCTGCCACTGGTACTGCTTTGAAAACTGCCCCTCGTCTAGCATCTGAACATACATGACAAGGAAAAGAAGCACATACGATAAAAAACCTATCAGCTCCATCTTTAGTGCTTAATTTGGATGAATAATGGGCTCAAACCCAGTCAACAACATCAAAAATTCCACCGATGCCTACATTCAGCACGTAGAAATACTGAAATTCTGGGGGCCATGAAGAGAAAAAAGATCGTTCCTCACCAAAGATGTGTAGCAGTGAGACACAGACAAATGGTTTACACACAGCTCAACAGACACAGAGACACGCATGCATTAAAAGAACCTCAGTCTCACCTCATCATCTATCATATCCAGACTCTGAATGTTGCAGCATAGAAAACAACAGAAAATGATTGGGTAGTTAACAGAACAGAAATGAAAAAGCTACCTCTGTGGTAGCCTGGCAAATAAAAAAAAAAGTGCTTTTCTGCAGTAAAAACAAGATAAGCTTTCGTGCAATAATGTAAAGAAAAAAAAAGAAAAACTTTCTGGATGTTTTCTATAAGATTACACACTTTATGCATGGGCTGATTTGAACCAGCGAAGATAAATAAGCTTGTATTTATGGTTTGTGTTTCCATATTGAACATCCACGAAGAAGTTTCGGGAACATTTAGTACCTCATCTGAGGACAGCACCAGCGTGTGTGAGCGTCCTGACATCTTGGCTTCACTGAGCAGACCGCTGATCTCTACTGAGCTGCTGCTGCTGGCACTCAGATCATCGCACAAAGTGGGTGCCTAAGAAATCAACAACACGTTCGTAAGACTTGTGGCGAGCCAACTGGCTCTGCGGCTGAATTTAGCCGATTAGTTGGAACGCTTCTCTGTTACTGATGTTTCTGTGCAGCGTTATGTGAAGCCCAACACGATGTAGATGTTACAAATGTATTTAAGAATGATTTTTTTAACCTGAGAGAGCGGACGGGGAGTGAATGAATCAAGAAAATGGAGGTTTTTTTCTCCCAGAATGTAACTGATGTGCTTCATCGCCCTGTTTTTAAAAAAAATTATGTTTTAGGTGTTTGACAAGCTCCAAGAAGGAGTGTGTGCATATCTGTAATTTTTTTAAAGATGCTTGAATAGTATGCAAACTATAAATTTGGCTGGAATTTACGTGGACACAACACTGCCCTGCAGAGAAACTTTATTTGAGCTACTGAACGTTCCTTTTTTCGCCTGAAATACACAGGTTTATAGTTTCGGTGATATATGGCTAAGAGTGTAGAGCTATTTCTTACGCTCAATAACATACAGTAGCTTAACTCAGTCCTTTTAGTCTCAGTACCATCTGAGGTCAAAGTGAGACTAATCTCAGGCTTAGACTGTCAGCTTTCTGGGAGGACTCCTTACCTAAAAGCTCCATAAAAACATAATTAAGAAGAAGTTCTGATAAGATTTATCTTCTCATGTGCACTCTTCTTAAGCTGAGGGTGTCTTGGGAGTGAGAGAGGACTGAACTGGTGCAGGATCAAAAATAATCTCCTTTTTAATCCTATGGTAACCCCATCTGATATTACACAGGATTAGCCAGTTTTCACGTAAGTTCCTACAACTTTAATCTTATTGTATCAGGATGAGGTTTAACTGATTTTATACACATTAGAAAATGAACTCATTCACACTGTGATCAGATTTTTCTGCTAAAGTTAAATTAACACCTAAAATCAGATCATATGTTTGCTAAATCATTATGTTTTTTTTTTACTGAGTTTCATCGACTGTTACACAATTAATTGGGCAATTATAAAGCAAATTATGGATTTCTATGGCTTTGGCAAGGTAATTTCCTTTTATATAAGCCCCAAATTACATCTTGGGGTACAAAATTATTTCCATTTCAATTGTTTGAAGCATTATTATTAAACATAAAGGAATACAATACCACATAATGTGAATAGGAGAAGAAGTGTGGCCATGTGAGTGCAGTCTGTTCAACAGAAACTACACAGTACATTAAAGCTACAAAGTGAACAGTAACCTGCAGTGAAAATGCAGAACTTGTTAAAAACTGCACGGATGCCAAGAAGACTTTTTTAAGTGCATGTATAATTGTGCACCACAAAGGGCAAAGCAGACTATTATTCAGAGAGAATCACTATTTACCAAGGTACCAATGACCAAACCTCACACACCTTGGCCTTGAGGTACTCTGGACTGTTCTCTGCTGACGGCTCTGTGGAGCTGAGAGACAGAAAGAGGTGCAGGGAGTTCCGAAATCAGCCATCGTGAAGTAAACATTTTAAATCCTCGTGTTTATTAGATGGAGGGAGACAAGGAAAATGCAAACAGTAATACCTGTTTCCAGGTGAAGCTCTGGGATCTTTGTCCTTCACTTTGGTTTTCCTGTGAGGAGGTGGAGTGGAGTTGAGTAACATATGTGATGCAATTTTTTTGTTCATGTGCTTTGTTAACTATGAACCTTTAGTAATTATTCATACAAAATGACTTCCATAAAAGATCAGTTGTTAAATTGTCTCTCTTGGCTCCTGACGAAGGCGGTCGCACTTTTCTCCTCCCCCTTTCCCTTATCTTCCCTGCTTGGCTTCTCGTGTCCTTGTCTAGTCTCGTCTACTTTTCTACTCTTGCCCTGGAACACTCTCACAGTCTGTTCTCTAAAACCTAAAAGGGGAATTATGGATTTGATCAACTGGTCCCTGAATGCAACTGACACCCTCTTCTCAACGAGAAGCCTGGGCTCGGGTGAGCCTGAGTGTCCTGGAGGGACGTTCCCTGCCGGATACACGATGGACGAGTGGAATAACTGGAGGGTCCTGTGCCTGGCGCGGCTGTCGATCGAGGACATTGAAGACATCTACCTTTTCGGAACCATGATAACAGGGTTCTTGCTGATCGGAGCTGGCTTGGCCCTGGTTTATCGAAGATTAAAGAAAGCAGAATCGGCTCTTCAAAACCCCACAAGGCTGCCCGCTGTGATTGAAGCGATGGGACGACTTGTGACTTCTCGAAACAGGCTCATTGAACGCTGCACGGATAAGATCTTGAAGCTTGAGGCTGCAGTGAAAACTCAGACTAAGACCTATGAGCGAAAATTGGATAACATCATGGAGAAACTCGCGGCTCTCCAACGGGAGATTGAGAGACCAGTGTTGGACTGTTAGAGCGGCTGTAAAATTGACATGCAGTTGTTCGAACTAAAGGAATGCTACAATCATTTCATCCGGCTACCATATAGGCGCCAGCTGTGGTCTCAAGGCTGGAGCTGAACAAAACAAATTTTCACTCTGAGAACAGACTGTTTACTTAGCCTGGCAGGGCGAAGGACACTCTCTCAGCTAAACTCAGGACACACACACACACACACACACATACACTGATACACACTCATCCCCCTCCATTTCCAAACGCCTTCGATGCTTGTCCTCTCCGGGGTAGATGGCGGGTTGACTGGACCAGCACAGACATGCTGCAGGACCGGATGTGCTGTCTACACCGGCTCTCTCTTACCCTTACCCACCCCAGTTGCTTGTCTTGTGTTTCTATGGTGTATTGACAGTCATGTGCTTTTTGTGCTGGGGTGTTTTTTTTCTGTTCTCAAACTGTTCTCCCAGTAGGAGCTCAGTCTGAGTTTTTTTTCTCCTCCTCTCACCTCATGTTTTGTATTTTCGTTGTTTTTTTCCTATCAGCCTACCTCTCTGACATGTCTTCCCAATGTGATGTTTGTGTAAAGTTCAGTCAGAGGGTTCCTTTGTAAATGCGCACGTGCCATTAGCGTGCTGCCTGCTGTAACCTATAATTTCTTTCATGATTAATAAAGAATTTCTGATTCTGATTAAAACTGCAGACGATAAAAGCTGTAAATAAATACAGCATGTTTTATCTGCTCATGTGTGTTCATTGCTCAGCATGTTTGTAAATGTTTATCTGGTTCATTTAGGTACACCTGTTCAACAGCTCGTTAAGACAAATGTGTATTCAGCCAATCACGTGGCAGCAACTCAGTGTATTTAGGCATGGCAAGAAAATCTGCTGAAGCCAAACTGAGCATCAGAGTAGGCTGTGGCTGCAGGTAGTCTGGAGTTTCAGAAACTTGGATGTTCCTGGAATAGCATCTCTAGAGCTTACAGCATCAGGAGACCACACTGGGTACCACTTTTGTCAACTAAGAACAGGAAACTAATGATGATCTGCTGCAACATTTGAATGTTGGGTTCAGAATTTGGCAAAAAAGCATAGATGCATCCTGCTTTCTACCAGTTATTGAGGCTGCAGGTGGCGTAATGGTGTGTGGGAATTTTCTTTATATATTTTGGATTCCTTAGCATCAACTGAGCATCACTTAAATGCCACAGCCTACTCGAGTATTGTTGTTGACCATGTCCATCCTTTTATAACCACAGTTTACCCATCTACTGATGGCTGCTTCCAGCAGGATAAGACACCATGTCACAAAGCTCAGATCACTTCTAACTGGTTTCTTGAACATAACATTTTAGCACCTTACCAAAAGGGCATCCAGCCCAGTACGAGTAAGCTGTACCTAATAAGGTGCCCAGTGAGTGTACACAGCACTGCTCTTTTATACGTGATCCTTGTGTTTGATTAACAACTTCATTTATCAACTTCATTTGACGACATTTCTCTGGACAACGTACGATGCATCAATTCACTCAAAAAGTTAACATGTCATTGCATCATCTGCTGTCTTACCCAGGGTCCAGAGCTGGTCTCTGCTCCTCCAAACTCTGAGAGGGGCTCGGAGACTGAGAACCTGTGATAAGAAACGCCCCATACTGACATTACTCCTACATCAAATGATGAGCTTAAAAGAGTTCTGCATGGATCCAGGAGTGCTAACCGTGGAGTGTTTTTCTGGGGGAGCCCTCTGGACTGGCCTGGACCCTAAGTGCTGGAACTCCTCCATCGCAAGAGGCCACACTACGAAACGGACCAGAGTGGCTGTGGGATTGACTTCCACGACCTTCAGAGATCTAACAGCAGAGAGAAGAAGAAACATCAAGTTAATTTAAGAGACCATAAAAATGTGAAAAATGTAACTAAGGAGAGAGCGAAAGAAAAGACAAGCAAAACCTCCAAAGAACTCCCACAGAACGAAGAGGAAATTAAGTGCAATCAAAGAATAAGAGATCTGAGCAGCCAGAGCTGCGCACTAATCTGACAGAAGTCACTTGACATACTTTCACCATTTCTAATTCCTTGCCCTCTTTTCCCCAGGAAGCGCCACAGTGCCTTAGCTTCTGTGTTCCTGCCAATTCTGATCCAGTTCTCGAGTTGTTTATCTAATCTGAACTTGCTGAGTTAAGTGACAGCATTAGCCAAACCCGAGCCTTTCATCCAGAAAAAAAAGACTGTAGCTGTTATTATCACACTGGGAGAGACAATAAGTTGTGACAGAACCACACACTCAATTAAAGTGGCAGAGCAACAAGCGGCAATTAATCCATTAGAAGGAATAAAGTGGAATGGACAGGGGTTAATCTGAGACATATTAAATGTAAGAGTACGCTAATGAGAATAATGGAGCTCGTTTGATTAAAAGTCACATCTGTCTGCATCACGTCTGTTTCATGTTTCAACAGTTGTTAAATAAGAAATCGTGTAACTGTGTTAAGGTTTCACTGAGTAAAGGAAACATGTTAATACAAACCTCGTCTGTGGAGCAGATGCTGTCTCTGGGAACTCCTCCGTAGCCCTTTATTTTGCTGGGTGAGTGGGGAGAGCCCTCCTTCGTGTCTAGAGTCACACCCACACACACAAGAAATGGTGAGCAAAAACAGCTTTTGGTATACCCGAGCACATCCCTTCATGATGACATCTGTCCATCCGTGACGTTTGTTTTTTAAATTTTACTTTTTTTAAACTTCTTAATTTTCCCTGACCCCGTGTCGACACCCACATTAAACACACCTATTAAAAAAAAACATCAACTCAGTTAAAACGTCCAAACTTCCCCCATGAGCGACACTTCTAATTAGGCAGACAATTATCATCGTTCTCCTCATTCCCTGAGTGCGCATGGAGATGCTGTCAGATGAAACAAAGACTGAATCACTTAAATTTCAAAAAGATAATTTCAGCAGACCCTGTATTCTCCTCCCACGTGTGCTCTCTCCTTTATATCCCGTTCAAGCCGTATCCCTTGGCCCCTCTTGTTTTAATATACAGTGGGGCAAAAAAGTATTTAGTCAGCCACCGATTGTGCAAGTTCCCCCACTTAAAATGATGACAGAGGTCAGTAATTTGCACCAGAGGTACACTTCAACTGTGAGAGACAGAATGTGAAAAAAAAATCCATGAATCCACATGGTAGGATTTGTAAAGAATTTATTCGTAAATCAGGGTGGAAAATAAGTATTTGGTCAATAACAAAAATACAACTCAATACTTTGTAACATAACCTTTGTTGGCAATAACAGAGGTCAAACGTTTACTATAGGTCTTTACCAGGTTTGCACACACAGTAGCTGGTATTTTGGCCCATTCCTCCATGCAGATCTTCTCGAGAGCAGTGATGTTTTGGGGCTGTCGCCGAGCAACACGGACTTTCAACTCCCGCCACAGATTTTCTATGGGGTTGAGGTCTGGAGACTGGCTAGGCCACTCCAGGACTTTCAAATGCTTCTTACGGAGCCACTCCTTTGTTGCCCGGGCGGTGTGTTTTGGATCATTGTCATGTTGGAAGACCCAGCCTCGTTTCATCTTCAAAGTTCTCACTGATGGAAGGAGGTTTTGGCTCAAAATCTCACGATACATGGCCCCATTCATTCTGTCCTTAACACGGATCAGTCGTCCTGTCTCCTTGGCAGAAAAACAGCCCCATAGCATGATGTTTCCACCCCCATGCTTCACAGTAGGTATGGTGTTCTTGGGATGCAACTCAGTATTCTTCTTCCTCCAAACACGACGAGTTGAGTTTATACCAAAAAGTTCTACTTTGGTTTCATCTGACCACATGACATTCTCCCAATCCTCTGCTGTATCATCCATGTGCTCTCTGGCAAACTTCAGACGGGCCTGGACATGCACTGGCTTCAGCAGCGGAACACGTCTGGCACTGCGGGATTTGATTCCCTGCCGTTGTAGTGTGTTACTGATGGTGACCTTTGTTACTTTGGTCCCAGCTCTCTGCAGGTCATTCACCAGGTCCGCCCGTGTGGTTCTGGGATCTTTGCTCACCGTTCTCATGATCATTTTGACCCCACGGGATGAGATCTTGCGTGGAGCCCCAGATCGAGGGAGATTATCAGTGGTCTTGTATGTCTTCCATTTTCTGATGATTGCTCCCACAGTTGATTTTTTCACACCAAGCTGCTTGCCTATTGTAGATTCACTCTTCCCAGTCTGGTGCAGGTCTACAATACTTTTCCTGGTGTCCTTCGAAAGCTCTTTGGTCTTGGCCATGGCGGAGTTTGGAGTCTGACTGTTTGAGGCTGTGGACAGGTGTCTTTTATACAGATGATGAGTTCAAACAGGTGCCATTCATACAGGTAACGAGTGGGGGACAGAAAAGCTTCTTACAGAAGACGTTACAGGTCTGTGAGAGCCAGAGATTTTCCCTGTTTGAGGTGACCAAATACTTATTTTCCACCCTAATTTACGAATAAATTCTTTACAAATCCTACCATGTGAATTCATGGATTTTTTTTTCACATTCTGTCTCTCACAGTTGAAGTGTACCTCTGGTGCAAATTACTGACCTCTGTCATCATTTTAAGTGGGGGAACTTGCACAATCGGTGGCTGACTAAATACTTTTTTGCCCCACTGTAGCATACGTGGGCTGCATCATTCATCTCACTGCTGATGCAATCACTCTGCTATCCGCTGAACTGCACCAGATATGGTGCTTCTTCTACTGTTCTGACGGTTACAGCCACTGAAATGAAGCCAGCGGAGCTTAAAAAGACTTGAGGAGAACAAAGCCTGACAGAAACCCTGACAGATGGGCTCAGGACTGATTAGTTGTTTGTTTTTATTTGCAGTAGTTCAGAGTGAAACTGGAGTCAGAGGTTCAAGTGTGAGGATTTTTAAAATGAAATGGATATTTCTATATTATCTACAATGGAGTGTGTGAGTTAACAGTAAAAAACTGGATAATGCAATGTTTTTTAATGTACTTTAAAAGCAAAATCATCATTAAACTGCAAGATTCATTAAACAAGCTAACTTAGCACAAAAGCTAAGAGAGCGACGGCTAGCCAGAGCTAGCGAAATGTGCTAACCAGCATTTTAAGATCTTTGTTCAATCAATGAAGTGTAAATAAAGAAGGCAAATAATCACCTTGATTGCTTTTCTTTTTTAATTTATCAGTTTTTTACTGATTCATACAAAACAAACCAATATATGACATATTCATTAGTGAGCTTTAGAGGGACTGGTAGCAGCTCTGGTTTTACTCCCACTACTCCCACACCTGCTAAGCAGTATTAATTTCACTGACCAGTGATTTTCATCATAGTTTTTGACAATAACTAAATAAAATTAATGCACAGGGACAAAAACAAGATGGAAATAGTCTGGAGAGACAAGATCCAATCAGAATTTATTAAGTTGTGTTTTTGGTTTTTATGCTACAACTAGGACCCATGCTCCCTGTTTCACATGAAAATGGGACAAATTTTTAACACTTGTGAGGAAGAGAAGAGCAGACAGACGGACACATTTTGCAATTAATGTAAAGGAAACGGAAATGCTAAACTGTGTTGAGAATCTCTCATCATAATCTCGTGATATTTAAAAGACTAAAACGAAAAGAATTTAGATGCGTAAATTATGATTAAAACTAAATAAAGTTTTAATCAAAAGATAAATTAAAACCACTGCTAAGCTAAGTTAGCTAGCTGCTTGGTTCACCTTTAAATTCCAATAAAATTCTTACAGATGTGAATGACATTGAGCTTCTTGGTAAGAAAAACAAACAAACAAAAAGCAGAACAACAACATATAGAGATATTATACTTTTTCCATAATGGGCAGTTCCCACATAAACAGACCTCTGGCTTGTGTTGCAGCTCGGCTCGGGCTGTGCTGTTGAGCGCTGAGCCTCTCAGAACTGCTGCTGTTGTTGTTGTTGACCTGGATACCGTTCTGCTTCATCAGCTGCATTAGCTCCGACTCTAAGGTTGCAATCTGTAGAGAGGGGCCAACCGGTTGATGTTAATCACCTGTAGGCATATACCTGTCAAACAGCTGCTTTAAAGCGCTGGAACAATTGGTGACATGCTGAGATGATCAGAAAACACATTTATACTTGATCTGAAAAAAGTGGACCTGTAATTCTTTTTCTTATTTTCATATATTTACTGTTACAATTAAATTAAACATGACAAAAGTTTAAAATGAAGAGGTCAGCATCTGTGCATGTAATCCCTATGAGCTACAAGCTCAGGTTTCAAATTACTCCAAACTCTCAGTTTCAGGCAGGTTTTACTAGACTCGGTTCTGTATGATGTCACTGAGGGTGGACATCCTTAATATGGTCAGCTCTGGCACCTCAGAAGATGTTGGAGCTCAGAGGGAGCTAATTCCTGAGTTAATCACGTTCCACAGTAATACCACAGTGGCGACAAAAAGCAAGGAAAAAGGAGATTTCCTCCTTAGAAAGCTAGCTAGGAATAAGCCACTGCAGCCCACAACAGTGTACAAAAGAAAGGTTTTACAGTTTTACCAGTGTTTATGTGGACTGTCACCATCTTCAATTGTATAGTCGGCGTTGGAAATCCAAATCGAGTGGGTTTTCCCGTAAACAATCCTGAGTCATGAATTGGGAAGGGAATGCAGTGACAGCTCTGGCTGTAAACACAGAAGCCTCCCCACCTCTCTGCTGCTCAAACCTTTTGTTTACAAGGGACAGCCAATCAGAAGAAAGTTGGCTTAGGTAGTGGACCTAAAATAGCTTGTTTCATATCCTTGATGAATGAGGGGCTGAACAAAGGAGCACAGACCTAGAAATCAGTTTCAGGGGTTGGCCAAGTGTGTACAAATATCTGAACATATAGTACAATTGTTCCAGTATGTCAGTGTAGTTAAACAGAGACTCTGTGTGTTGTTGTACGGAGGGAGTATCAGAGTATAAAGAGTCTACTGTTTTCCAAAACTCTTACCTGTGCCACCCTCGACTATTTACCCTTTGAAATCCAGTAAAGGAATGAGTGTCGAATGCAAAAAATAAAGGCTTGATTGACAATTCAGCTGTGAAGAAAGGCCTAAAGGTTGATGATTAAACCTCACACCAGCACGATTATCTTTGTGTCGCACTTCCTTTTTATTGAAAAGAGTGAAACGGCAAACAAGAGGCGGCAGAGGCAGTACGACATGTGAGAAAGTGTGACCACTGGGCCTGAGCACATTACAAGAAACACCAAGTGGCAGAAAAAGCACAGGGGGGTGCTCCTAAAGATCTTTATGTCCATGCTGATTATTGGCTTTGAATGTAATTTCACACAAAGCCAGACTGTGTCACTCATTAGCATATTTTCAATGTTATTTAAGGGCAAATAGCTTAATTTTACAAGCCCACTCTGAACAGCTACAAGGCAGGAAGCTATTCAGTTATGGCAAAAATGAAAAGTGGATAGAAAAAAAAAAAAGATAGCTTACCCTGACTTGCAGTCCCTGGATCTCAGCCAGGTGAGCTTTCTCAGCCTCCTCCAGCCGCCTCCTCTCTGCATCCTCCTTCTGGATGAACTCCACCTCTCTGGAGGAACAGGAGGCGGGGGAGAGGAGATGTGTGTTAACACAGGAAACAAGATACAGCTATAATATGTGCATGTGCACATTTCATCATGTGTGATAGTGCCTTGCCTCTCGCTCAGCTGTGGTAATAAGGGAGTTGAGGCTGTTTGAGGATGCCAGAATGACTCATTTTACCCCGATCACGCTGTTCCCGGTTAACACACACATCTTTTTTTTCCCTTTTACCTCTACTTTACCCCCCTCTATTTGCTTTCCTGTCTCATTTCTTCATCACATCTTAAGTCCTCCCACTGAGGATGTGAGGGAGAGACACAAGGAAGGATACACCTGTGTTTTTTCACTTTAAGCCCCTCCAGATGGATGCTCTCTCCTTAAAGGTGCATTTAAGGGGATCTGAAGACCTCCGTGATGGGAGACAGAAACAATTTCCAGGTCAAAGGAGGAAAGAGCACGCGAGGACGTTTGCATAATGAAAGGCACACAGTCTCTCTCCTCTGCAGCCCAGGCCGAAGGTACAGATCAGCATGGAGAGTTTGTTTCACCGCTTTGCTTCCATTTGGCCTGCAGGGGCACAGCCAATTATATCCAGTCACACTGAAGCTGAGCAGGAGAGGTTCTGAAATCAGTGCACAGAAAAGGAGGGAGTGCTGCACTGCATTAAAATGGAAACACAGTTCTTACTGTTGAACTGGGATAAGGCTTAAAAGAAACATAGTTGGTCCAGCTCACAGATGGAAATGAGGTAGATATTGTTTTTCAGGTTCACTGAGAGAAGTGAGGGTAGCTGTAAAAGGAAAAACAAAGGAATTCATCCAAGTTTTTTTTTAATTAAAACATATGTTTGTAGGATTAATGCTAAAGTACTCATTTGAAAGAGTTGAAGTGTTATAATAAATGTGAGGTTTCCTTCTTAGCTGTTGCTTCTCTCGGCAAGCTGAGAAGAGTACATTTAATGAAAGCACCTAGGCAGAGGTTTCTGACTCAGTTATGCTACAGTAACATATGGAAACAGACTGATTTTGTATGAAGTATGGCTAACTAGACAAAATTTATCGCACATAAGTCTTTTTTTTGCCCTGATTTCAGTCCCTCAAGAAGTAATCAATGTTTTTTTCTTACATAATATGCAATATTCATAGAATTTGAAACTATGAAACTTTGTTAGGACATTCTTGTCTCCTTCCCATTTTTAATCACTCGGATGTTCAGTTTTTAGTTTTCCCAATGCACTAGCTTCCATAAATCATTTCTGATTAACTGCTAGCACACATTAGCACATTAAAATCTGAAACTGAGTGAAAATAGTGAACCGAACCTGGGATTGCCAGTATGTGACATCATAAATACCTGCAAGATCATATATAATCATATAATATCATATATAATTTATATAATCATATAAAAGACTATAAATAGCCTCACTGAAGTTACCTCATAGATGTGACTATAGATTACAATGATTTTTTTTTAAATTGTGTACATTCAGCATTCTTTCAGTTGGACTAATGTTGTAAGCTCAGATAAATGACCCTAATTAGAAAGTGCATGATTAGTTATAGTAACCTAAGTTGCTGCCGGTGTCCAGCAGACTTACATTTTCAAACTGTATTAGCAGTTGAACCCAAAACACTGTCATTGGTCCAATGCTTAATGTAACTGAGATTTCATGACCGAGAAAAATAAACACAGTGAGAGGTCCAATGTGATCAGTTTCACTCACTTCTGCTGGAAGTCTTTGATGAGCTTCTTGGCTTTGTTGTACTTCTTCTCCAGAGCCTGGTACTGGGCCTGGGCCTCCTTCAGGTGTTCATTGACGGTGTGGCAGAGCGTCTGCGCCTCGATCCAGTAGCTCTCCAGCTTCAACATCCTTTCCTTGTTCTCCTCGATGCTGGCCTTCAGCTGGCTCTTCTCCTTCTCCCAGCGCTGCTTTTCCCGCTCCACTGATGCCAGCTGCAGGACAAAATCAGCATTGTCCAATAATGTCCAACACTATATATACAACATATTACACATATACACATGCCAAAAAACAGGCACTTTTAACAGGATATGTAACCAATATTAAGTAAGAAGTTATAGACTGTTTTTTAATTGTTAAAACACGAGCTTGTTGGACGTTTTGAAGGTCTCAAAGTAAGACAAAATCAAACCTACAGTTATAAAATCAGCAAGCAAAAGCTAATAAAACTGCCTTTTTGGAGCAAAGACTTATTAAGAGTACAAAGTGCATCACAAGGAACATCGTTACTGTCATGGAAAAAGCTTTATAGGCACCACTTTGATCAAACTGCATATGAATAATACACCGTTATTTATATGCATGCAGGCACAAATGCATTCACAGAGACCCTGACAACACTGAGTGCGTCATGCAAAGAGACAACACTACCTTCAATAGTTGTATAAAGTGTATTTAAAGTATTTTAGCTGTGGATTGTTTCTGTAAAACATCTCTCGCTTATAACACCAAAGTTTATCTCCCAAAGATTTCCACCAAGCTTGAACCGCTGCTCACCGGCTATCCTGACCCAAGTCTCACATTGATTTAAAAATCATGTAAACACTGACAAAACACACCCACAACCAGTCGCCTGATTGCCCAGAGACGGTTTTAATCCCTTACCTTGTTTTTCAGTTTCTGGATCTCGGCCTCGGTCACCGTGTGTTTGATTTGGAGCTGTTGGTAGCAGAGGAGGAGAAAAAAAGAAAACAGGAGAGAAAAGAGAGGGCGGTCAAGAATCAAATGGATGGCTGAGCAGGCTCTCTGTGCCGTCGATACAGCGTGATGGACAGAGGCAGCCGACTCTGTCCTCCCCCTGACAGCGTCCCAGCTCCAGCACTGACATGCACTCTCAGAGGAGAGGCAAGGAAAGCTGAGGGATGCATGAATTGCTAAGTAGTTTAAAGAAGCCATAAAGGGAAAAAAAAGTCATACATTTTCTAACATGGAATAACGTTTTGCATTTTTAATGCAATGTTAAAACTAAAACTAAACTAAAAAAAAAAAAATCTAAGAAACTTAGGTGTTAGTTAGATGTACAAGTGTATATGGGTGGTCCATTAGAGGCAGACAGGAAGTTAGATAATGACTGAGCAGACATAAACAGGAGAAGAGGAGATGCAGAGAGAGAGAGCAGGATATGGAAACAAGTGAAAGCTCTGAGAGAAAAGTAGAGGCGTGACACACAGAGCACTGGCCGAACTTTTTTAAAGTACTAATACTGATACTCATACTTTTTTCTAATTACTCCTCCTGAAAAATTCTTCTTTCATTATGTTTGAAAGCAAATATCAAATTCTTATATGTATATACTGAAAAAGTGTTTCTTTGTTGCAATCATTCACTATCTCTGTGTGAGCTGATGTACCTCCAGTGGCAGAAATTAGTTACAATACCAACAGTTCTGCTTCTGTTTAAAAATTCACTTTAAAGTTTACCAAAAGTTACTGTGAAGTTTCAGTAGCGCAAGTTAAGAAGTTTTCACACAACTTCAAATAATTTTGGTAGAATCACATCAGGATATTTTTCACACTTCTCCTTTCTCACATGTCACACACGGCAGGAAGTAGGTGGCAGTGCTAGAAATACTCTGTGAGGCTGAGAAGAGGGAGCTGCCTGGATAGGAGGCAGTGCATGATGCACACTCACTAGTAGTGAATGCAAGAGGATATGAGCTGTTCTGTTCACACGTCAGTGCAATCCAACATCACACAGCTTATTTATTAGGAGACTGACAGGTGTTCGACGTGTGTTCTTAAACACACGGCTACTGTGTAACTCCAAGAAAACTTCAGGGCTCTGGTGCATGTGCAAAAATAGCAAGAGGTAGTTGTGTAGCTTTCGAGGTTCCAATCTTTTGGTGCAAAAGTTAATCTGCTTCTGCATAACATCTTCTAACAACTTCTAGAAATCCTTGGACCTAGTGAGTCTGAATAAAGCTCAGTGATGCAGCAAGTCTAAGAGGGAACAAAGGAAAAGAAATGACTGACTAAAGTGGGTACATGTTGGGATAATGACTGTGTTAGACCTGCAGAGCGTTACATTTTTGCAGAGCTTTCATTTTCTAATATAAAGAGTCATCCTCCCCTTTTTTTAAAGAGGTTTGACTAAAACTGGGGGAGAATATTTGGCTGTGTCTACAAATCAGTGGACATCTGATAGATAATTTACTTATCGCTCACTCACACTGGAGTAAAAATAGGACAGCAACTTCCTTGAGACCAAAAAAAAATGTGGTGGTGTCTCAGTGATAGCGCAGATTTCCTTTTTCATTTAGGAGTAGTTTGCAGAGGGTGAGCGCGCGACACCGTCAACCTCTGTGGATCACAAAGCGAATACACTGCACTCGGACTCTGACTGACTGCAGTCAGATGAGAAAAATTGGTGAAGGTTTAAAAATAATTGCTGCCTAAATTATAAATACAGATTTACAATGTGGGTCAATCTATGTAGACAGTGACAATTTATCTCAATTAATCATCATATTATCAGTGAAAGATTGCAACAATTGCAAACTTTAACCATTCGACTCAATTCAATCAGAAACTGACTGTTTCTTATCAACATTTTTTGACATCATTAAAGTCACAGCTGACTGCAGATGGTTGCAGACCTGAGACCGTTTTAAAGCAACGCCATCACAAGTTTGGTCGTGCCAATTTTTTTCATAGCACAATTAATCATTGCTGTTTCAAACAGCATCTTGTATCATCACATTTTCTCTCTGTCATTTACAAAAGCCTGACAGCCCCATAGTCAACTGCTTCCTAAAAGACTCCAAAAACAGAGGCGTTTAAGAATGAAAGGGAAAAGCTGAACTATGGGAGAGAGGTCAAGAAGCAGAGAAAATGACAAAATGGAGTAAAAGCACACACCCTGAGCCCAGGGATTACATTATATTTTCACTCGATATCCACTGCAGTGCCTGCAGTGCAGCTGGAGCCATTTGTTAAATGTGTCATACAGCAATTGTGGAAGGCCCGTGGTGCCACAGCGCTGATGGTAACGGTGTTGGAGCGCGAGATCGATATTACCAGCTTTTTAGCAGCATTAAAGCATAAATGAGTTAACTGTCAGTAAATTTATGTTCTGTTTCATTGCTGTAATCTTCAAAGTGAGTTCACTGTTAGCGAAGGTAGCAGAGGTTCAACAAAGAGAGCTTCTATTCTGAGGAACCCAGTGTGTGAAGCGCTGCCAAGATCTGGTTCAAAACCAGCTTTATGGTGTTCACTCTCATTCTTATTCTGGGAGTTTCGACTAAAAACACGGGCAATTAGGTGTAATGAGGACTTACATCACTTTGTGTTCACACCTCTAATCATTCAGATTAGCAATTAGGGAGGGTAAGCGGATCGCAGATCTTAACAAAAGCATCGTTTTGCCAAGTTAAGCAGAGGCTCTATTGTGTTTGTCTCTTCTGTTGTTAAATTTAATTACCTTTTTTCAGTAGCTAAGCAATTCTGGTGGCTTTGCGGGTGTATTTGCAATGTACGCTTCAAACCACTGACAGAGAAAAATGCTGTAGGCTCCCATCAGTTATGTAATCAAGACTCAGCGGCGTTTCAGGTTACCTCTCTGAACTTCTGGTAGAGTTTAGTGGCGTCCAGCTCCGACGGAGACAAGATATCCTCCGTCTCCGGTAAGTCAAACACTTCGATGCTCTTCTCTCCTCCCGCCACTGTTGTTCCTGCCTCCTCCTCGTCTGTGGCGTATTCTCCCGTCTGCTTTAGGAGGAAATGTAAAATCACACGTGGAGACAATTATCTGCATGAATATTTAAAACAGAGCACAAAATATAAATCCAAGTAGCACACACACTATTTTTTAATCTTTACTGTAAAGCACAGATGGTTAATATTATCACATTTATGAAGAATAAATAGAAGCAACCAAGGTTGGTTTTCAGTCTGTCTGTCATTCATTTTTAAATGACAGAGGTTTTATATTAGTAAAGGGTCCCCGAGGTCTTGTAAAAGTGACATTTATTTGCATGCTGTCATCACAAGTCTGCAGGCACAGCAGGAAAGAGCCAGCAGAACTTCTACAAACTTTAGTCAAGGTTGATATCTATACAAACTCGCACAAAACCAGTGAAATGTGTGACAGATGTCACTTTAAGTACAGTGCGAACGCAGCAGCGGTATCTGAGGTGAAATGACTAACTGAACAGGCAATTAGCCACTCCTACAGTGAAGCCAATACAGCTATTAGCATTCACCCTCCAGTGAGAAGTTAACAGGCTGCAGAATAGCCTAAACGGACAAAACAGATAACCTGTCAGGCTCCAACTGTGACATTTAATTATCCAAGGCTGTAATCATGTTGGAGGGGATACATCCCCCCTTGGATTCAACTATGATCAAACTGCCCCTGCCAGTAATTTCTGCAGAAAGCAGTTGCTTTTATTTACTTTTCATTACAAGTAGAAGACACAAGACACCCAAACCTAGATTTGGTCTCGCCAGCAATGCTCTGGTGGTTACAGCCTTGTATTTGTCACCTTTTACATCCTTTCCATCTTCTTTCGTCTGACTACCCGAAACTCTTAAGCATGTTGTTGAAGCCGTCCTCGCTTCACCTGCTACTTTACATAAGTAATGCTATTTTAATGCTGCCGGTTACATAAGATTTAGGTAACCATGCCTAAACTTTGTGTGAAATAAATCAGTTTGACAGCCTGGTGAGCTGAAATTATAATTTCTTTAAAAGTAAGCCATCAGATAAGTTATGCTGACAAAATCTGTCCCTGTTTGGGGTTTGTTTTTTTTTTTTAAATTACTCACCATCTTGCCTCAAGTGCAACAAGGTCACATGTCAAAACTAGTGAGGTATGAGCATCCAGCGGGGCTAACGCTACGACTGAGAAGGCCGGGGTTTCTCAGAAATGAAGAGACTAATGAAAGTCACCGGAAACAACTTATTACTGCAGCTTTTAGTAGTACTTAAATGAAAAATATTTATGCAGGCCATTACACTGCATGTATTCAAGGCAGTTTTTCTCTTCTCTGATGCCCAAAACACTGTATAATGAGTATTGGCAAAAACCATTAAGCACTGGGCCCAAATGGATTTGTTGATTCAGTCTTTGGCTGATGACCAACAGACTCGAACACTTCCAGTGAAGCTGCTCCATGAAACATCTGCAGCTTACTTTTACTTTTACCCCCTGCAAATTTGCTTTCTCATCACAAATACATTTTATAATCTCCATATGATTCAGAAATGATAAAGGCTTGATATGCAACAATTAGCTTATACTGTGAGTTTCCATCATCAGTTGTGTAATGAAATACAGAAAATATTTGTACACTTGTCTTTGTACCCGCGCTCCACATGCACACGTACACACTTCTGTGCCTCTGCTCTCAGCTCTACTCATTACTGTGCCCTACATCTTCTCCTCATCTTTCCCTGCACATCCCTCCAACTATCTCCCAGATAGCAGGGCTCAGGCCTGATTCAGTCACATGCATCGCAATCGAATGGTCCCATTTCCATAACAGGCTCGGTTGTTAAAACAGTGCCATCTACATACATTAAGCTACCATTTACAGATGGTGGAGTTGACCATTAAACACACAAGAGCACCGTCATCTGCACAGTATAACTTCCTCCTACTGAATGTATAAAGACAATCCTTTTTGAGGGTGCCCAGCATGTGATGCACCTTTGACTGGAAGCAGTTTTGACAGATACAGGAGATCTTTCCTGCCTCACACCACGACATCAGTATTTATTTTATTTATGTTTCTACTCATTAAGCTTAACCTATTATATTTAATTCAACTCCATCTTTAGCACAATTTTGCAAACTTATTATTACTTTATTGCTTCATTTTATTATTATTGCTATTCTATTATTTTTTAATTATTAATGTATTTATAATACTAAGCTCTTCTACTTTATATGTTGTGTTTATTTTTTTGGCTGCTGTAACAGTAATCCTCCAGCTCCACCCTTATTATTATTATTGTTTTAGCACATACTACTATACTGTTAACTTTGATAACTGAATTATTTGTCTTTCTGTCACTATTATTTATTATGTTGAACATGACAAAGATTGCATGAGATTATTTAGAGGACCAAAGGTTGAATATAAGACTTGTGGGCTATGCTTCCATTTAACTGTTAACAGATGGGCATGCATGTGTCTGCTGCATGTCTGTTGTTAAATGCACTCCTCCTTCCTCTTGGGATCCGATTCTAAGCACCAATAAAGAGCTGAAGACTCTGTTGCAGCCCTCAGATTGAGAAATAACTCCCACCCACCCAATGACTCTTTCTAATATTTATAAAGATTTTAATATTGATGAGCTCTTTTTACTGCCACACGCATCTTTGTAATCCTTTTGCAACTGTTTATCCTATCAGCAGCAAGTTATGGATGCCTTAGTGCTCCACAGAGGCTGATTTTGATTCATTTTACAGCAGGCTCTAATCGATGTATGGATTAACAAATTTAATATAATCACCATTCTTATGTTTATATGTCCATGTGGGGATCTGTAAGGGAAAAAAGCCCTTAAAGTGTTTATTTTCTTTTTCAACATTGAAATCTTACATTACATTTGAGCCTTAACACTCTGTAGGAGCTTAGGCAGTGCTGACATGTAGTATCAGCATTCAGAGCCTGGAAAAGAGTTTCTTAAGCATGAAGAGTGCTCTCAATCCACCGTCTGCAGGGAAATGAAAAGCTTCAAAGAGCACTGATGAAAACAGTGAAAGATGTCTGGTAGTGTTTGTCTGCATGTATATCTACGCATGAGTGCGGCTGTTTCTGTGTATGTAAGTGAGGAAACACTTGGTATTGATTTATGTTACTACACTGTGTTATGTCTTGTGTATACACAGTGTAAGAGTGTCTACATGAACACACACACACATACTCAAAGATATGAAGGCCCCTGAGCTCAGTGTTTGGTGGATTAAACAAGCAAGTAAGCAGCAGAATCAGAGAAAGAAATGCTGAGTGATGCTTTCGAGGACCAACTCTCGCATGGCTCTTAGTATGTGTGGCTGAGAGAGAGAGGCTGTTCTGTGTGTCAGCATCAAAGCCTACTGTCACTCAGTTTTATGAAGCTAATAAGCTATAACTTCCAGCCCATTGGAAGGAGAAAGGAGCTTATTTGCATTAAGTGACAACCAGAAGCCTCATTTTCTCACTACGGTGTCATGTAGAGAAATGTGTTAGCAAATGAACCTCAAATACATGCAGATATAATGAGATTTATTAAGATAATGTTCCTCATATTAAGAGGCTGGCATCTTACCCTGGCTGCACCTTTGCATATTCAGACTATCATTCACAAAGTCTCAAATGCACTGTAGAGGACACCCAGGGCAGTGGCCAGGGTTGCGTATGGTCAATACCTCATCATCATCGGCGTCATAGTGGGCGTACTGCTGCTCTAGTAGTTCTCTCTGTCTCCTTTCCTGCTCCAGGGTCTGCTGGATGAGCGTGGCCACCTCACTCTGCTGACCTGGACGCTCCCGGCCGATCACAAACCTGTGACAACAAGAGGCACTGTTGACCTACAGACACAGAGGCGGCCAGCACGGGATTACACAACATGACAGTAGAGCCTAAAAGATATAGGATTGATATTTGGTGATTTAAAAATGCTGATATTGCGATATGTCGGCCGATGTTGGATGGATGGAAGCCTGGATCACATTGTTGCGTCTTTAGCATTTAAAACACAGCAGGGAAGTTGCAGCGCCCTCTGGTGGACAAACAATGAAACATCAAAACATGTTTGAAGGGTGTTTCTCACGTCTTCTTTTACTTACTAAATATTAACAGATCGGCAAGCAACTAATATGGACCAATATCGGCCAGCTTTAGTTACCACATGACTATTTGAATTTGTTAAATAATTTATCTTGTAATTACAAGTATGAATATTATAATTACAAAACCACGACCTTTCACACTGTGAGTTATCAGATTTATTTTCTTTAGACACTCGATATAAAGGGTTTAATCGTAAATGTAGCATCTGACAAAAACGAATATTTTTCATTTTTAATATTTTAAAGGGTTTGACATTTGTCTGACACTCGATTTATACTTCATCTACATCATAACCTACAACGTAACTACAAACCTCTCTGGAACTTATGATTTAACCTAATAATGTAGCCTGACATGCACCTTTTTACAAAATCATACAGAAGAGGAAAACAACTTTAAATTCATTTTTTGTCCATCTTTCTTGTTGTGATGTGTATTTATGCAAGGAAATGAACACAACAGTAACGCAGAGAGCAAAACAGAGGCCCACAGCCACATAGCAATGGCAGCGATATGTGCTGACGTAGTGGGCAGGGCTGGGAGACAGGACACGCATAATAATGTGAGGCGACAGTCAGCTCGGCCAGGCAGCCTGCTGGCAGAGAACTAAACAGAGAAGACCAGCAGTTACGCATGCAAACAAACACAGAAAATATCACATTAAAATACAGCTAAAGATGCCGATGATGACAAAGAGCAGGAGCTAAAGATTGCTTATAGATTTGTGTTTGTCTATATTACAGGGAGAGGGAGCACTGAGAGTACAAATTAGAGCTACAAATAAGGGGATAACAAAGCAAAAAGATGCTCATCTCTCTCATCACGCTTCTGCTCAAAATGTAAAAACTTAAAGCAAATAATAGTTCTGCAACTCAAAAGAAAATTTATAACGCAATCACCAATTTATTCTCCTCGTAACACCAACGAAGCCGAGCAATCAAGTAAGGGGATTTTTGTGGCTCACCCTGTAACTATGTGTATGTGTGAGCGAGGCCCGAGCTATTGTGTGTGCGCGTGTGTGTGTGTGAGAGAGAGAAGAAAACAGAAAAAGAGAGCGAGAGTGGATCGGAGATGGGGTCTAATCAAGTGAATTCATCTCCCGAGAGCTCTTTTATATATTTCTAAAGGGGATGTAGAGAAAGCCTTACGCTCCAGCAGAGAGGCGTATTTGATCTACATGTGAAGGAACAACTGAGGGCCAGGACACACAGTAAGTAGAAAAAGAAGGGGGGTTGGAGGGGTTAAGCTAAGTACTCTACTGTAGGAAGCCTTTGGACAGCAGGGAGGTCTGAAGAGTAGCTGACCTGAAAAGAGCCTTTCCGCTCACGCATGGGGAGCCTGTCGTAGTTTCTCCTTAAGATCTGGGACTGCCACACAGGATGCTGTGCAGGATCAGCTCAGCTGCAGACACCACTGATTTATTCCATTTACTCCAATTAATAGAGACGTGGCAAGGATGCAGAAAGTGATGCTTGGAGAAGCAATGCAGGACACACGTCTTGAGCATTAAGCAGCACTGGGTTGACAGCCGTTTGAGGATGTCAGCACAGGTTCACAAATACCAGATATGACTGGTCAGCCGTGTTGGAGACATGCTATCTAATGTATCTACTGCAAGTTAATCTGAGTTCAATTTAGAGCATGATTAAGTCTGATAGTGGAATGCAAAAAATACACTTACTCAAGTACTGCACTTAAGTATAACTATGATGTGTATTTACTTCGATTAAATACTTTGAAATGCTTCTTTTTACTTCTGCTCCACTAAAGTTTGGGGGCAGTTACTGTTACATTATTTTAAAGCTTTAGTTACTAATTATTTAGCAGAATAAATACTGATAAATTATGATATCTCGTTATAGAATTAGACCCACAGCAAAGAATAAAGCAACTACATTAGCTCAAGATGCATTATCAAAGTGATGTACTCTAAAACAATAACTCAAATACACTCCAGTAACAGAAGATAAGACCGCTTAATGAGCTACGGATAAAAGGCATAGATAGTATGACACTTTTTAACTTTTATTTAAGTAGTATTTTGTGTACTTGACTTCTTCTTGAAGATCATGTTTACACTGTAACATTGCCACTTTTACTCAGAGTATTTAAATGCTTCTTCCAAAGCTCTGTAAAACAGTTAATCAATACAAAATATTAACTTCAACTTAACAAAAAATAAGAAATTTTGTTTCCTCAACTCGTATTTGTTTGTTGTAACAGTGCTTCTTGACAATAATTCTGATGCATTGATGCATTTGTGCGTGAGAGTTGCGTATCAGGGTTGCATAACGCCAAGAATCATTGTTGTGACAAATAAATACCGTAATCAATCAAACACAGATGTCCTTATTCTTTTTATCTAATGCTATCTATTATGTGCTAAAGCCATTTTCCAATGTTCCATGTATTTTGGGAACAGTTTCCTGTCTGTGATGGGGTCTTGGCAGCACGTTTTTAAAAGATCCTGGGATCACCTCTAAACCTGGATGATTTGCTGCTGGAAGCCGAGGTAAATATAGCAAAATGGCAAATGTAGGACAGTTGGCCATAAAACCCCTGGTGATCAGACGGAGTGAGAGAAGGATTTACAGAGGAGGAGGAGGGGGTGGAGTGAGTGAGACTTGATGGATGAAGACTGAAAGAGTGACAGTGAAGAGAGGGCAGGAGGAGTGATAATTTGTTGGAAGAAATAACAGCGAGGAGTGAGATTTATCATTATATTTCCTGTAAACACTGTCAGAGTTTAATGTTCATATACTGGACTACAACATTTATATATCTTACAAGTACGTCAGTGTATTTCAGTTTTTAGACTTGTCATAACTATTTCTTTATATTTGCGAGGTGGACAGATGATATACGTCGGCGTTTTCAAGGCTGTCTCATCTGTACAGCCACATCCTGGAAAATCTCCACTGTCAATATTATTTCAGCAAACATCATCTGTCCAACACTTTTGATTATTTTGGATATCTCTTTGTTCAGCCTTCAGCTTTTCATCAGACACTGTAGTTCCCACACAGCTATCTGTCTTTCCACAGGTGAGTTCAAGCATAATATGAATATAGATCCATGACAAAGAATGGAGGGCTCTACACCAGCAAGGTCGAGGTCTGAAAATAAACTCGCACACTTCTCCCGAGATGACTGAAGAAGAAATGGTGAAAAAGTGGCAGAATGAAAAGAGTGGAGAACATCCTCAATAACACACAATGGCGAGAATCCAGAGAGAGAGAAATAAAAACGAAAGCCTGTCAATAAACAGGACAGACAAGAGCGAGAATCAACTAAACGCAGCCTTCTCTTTCACATCTCTATGTGTGCGAGTACTTCCTCTGCTTCCCAGTGCTGTTAGCAGACCCTGTCAAAAACAGCTCGTCATGTAATGTTAAGGTATTTCTCACTAAGTAGGACTTTTGCAACATAATAGCTGGACTAACTGCATTGATACTCTTCCTGCGGCTAGTGAGACCATCACTAAATATAAAGAACGCTTTAGCGCTTTTAGGGAGCTGTAAAATAACTCTGACTGTATAATAGTAGTCGTGGATTTTGGAGCTGACAGCGGCTTGACACACTTTCCTGAAATCCTGCTGTACTGTTACAACTGATTTTCACAATTCAACTCTCAAAATTTGAATTCTAATGGAGTTATCACTCCAGCATTACTATGTCCTGTTCCCAATACTTTTTTGCATTAGACTGCATTATAGTTTATGGTTGCATGTGTGTATTACCGGACGACTCCTGATGTGTTCCTGAGGACTGAGGCAGCAAAGCTCTGAGTGACGCCCACCAAACTGGTCCCATCCACCTCCACGATCTGGTCATTCACTTTGATTCTGGCAAATGCAAGAAGAAGAATCTTTCAGCACTTAAGATAAGATAGTAATAAACATGTAATTATAAAATAAATGAATAGAATAGAATAGAACACAATAGCCCTCTATTGTCATTGTACATGTACAATGAAATTATAGGTGCTCCAACACCAACTGTGCAGGAGCAAATAAAAATATATCAATAGTATAGACATCAGGAATAAATGTCTGCGTTTTACTTTTACTGTGCATACATATAAGCTGAAATCTGCATGCACATATGACCTCACGCTGGGCTTCTGCATTCGAAAATGATTGTGGTCCAAAGGCTAAAAGATGCACAAAGTCACGAACACGCTGGCGTATCATTCATGTTCACATAATTTATAGAACTACAACAGCGGAAAACTTTCTGGGGTCACAAATTTCCAGTGCAATAGCTCCAGACTACTGTGTAACAAGGAGACAGAGGAGATGAGACTCAAAACAAACTATGAGGGCTAATGGGGACATGGACGCCTTTGGCCCTCGGCTACAATAAATCCGGTATTTGTGCTCTGCTCTGGACATGACGGGAGGTCGCCTAAGTTCTTGACCTAAAATGAAACTCCTGATAAGACTTGAGTATACAGGATTCAGGGGAACTGCGAACAAATTGCTTAAAACAGACAGCCTTGTTGAATATTCAATTTAAATTTGCATGAACATTTGTACTGAAAAAAAAGATGCAGAGGGATTTTGAATCTGGATTTTGAGTAACTGCTTCAACATATAAATAAAACAAAAACTAGCTCTCATTATTTTCAACAAAACAGTGAATTGTGCTAATAATTAATTGCTGGAAGCCACAACAGACACATTATTCTCTTCTTCAACAGCAATTTGGTTTTTTATTTGGTCCAAAACAGAGTGCAAGAAGGCCCATCTCCTCGATACTTATGAACACAAGCTTGAAAACTTTAAACTTGTACATTTCTCACATTTTTATCAAATAGAATGGGCAGATGAGATGAAGGTCTCTTAACTCGATTTTTCTTGATTTGTATGAATGAACTACCCCCATAGGTTCAATTTAAAAGCAATAAAACTCAAAGATAAAAGAGTTCTCAAGTGATCTACAATTACAATTTCATAAACTGGAGAGAGCCACAGTAGCTAAGACTATTTAACAATGGTCAAAATCACTAGCTACCTACAAATGCATCCTCTGCACTGTTTCCTTTTTATTTACCGCAACAATAATATCAAAATGAAGAGGTGTTTGATGGCTTCATATAAAACTGCAGCTCCTTCTCCCAGTCTGTTACAACATAACACCAGCTGCCGAGCAGAATTTAGTATGTCTGTGACAGCTGACGCATCAATCACAGATGTCACAGGGATGTATAGAGACACGTGGGCCTGACAGGTAGACAGACAGCAGGCTGGTTGTCTGTCAGCGGTCCAGATGCTTCTCTGACCTTCATAGATGCTACCATCCAAATGTGGCTGTATGTGGTCGAGCCTAGTCGGTATACAACTTCCAAACAAAGGCAGCAGGAAAGACAAAAAACTGCCAACAAAGGACCTTGTCAGTTAATGTACATACACCGAATTACACATCCTATCACCCTCATGTCCCCTATCTCACACACACACACACACAGGCGAGACATCGAGCCACAGCCAAGTCATTCTGTCTGCCTGAGAGTGAATGCGCTCCTGCACATTAGACCATTAAGTTAGACTCAGCAAAGACAGAGCCCTGTGGCAGGGAGGGTAATGACTCAAGGAAATCACATTCTGGACAGTGACTCCTCCCTTCTCTCCCTGTGTATATCTGTGTGTGTGTGTGTGTGTGTGTGTGTGTGTGTGTGTGTGTGTGCACGAATAAGTGAGCATGCAAAAATTACTGATTACTTTTTGCCGCCATGACACTAACATCTCAAGTGTACAGTTTATTTCTCTAATACTGTGATCATGGTCTATTGTGAAATCCATCATGAGGCCACAGCCAGAACTGCAGATTCACAATAAAGAACAGCTGTGTTTCCATCTCTAATAAAGACACTAATGATGCAATATAATGTTGGAAGCATTCATTCACTTGAAGTATAATAAAAACTTAGTACATTGGCTTCCTCCCACAGTCTGAGGACATGCGTGTTGGGGTAATTGCTGATTCTAAATTGTCCATAAAGTGCTGTATGTATGGTTAAAATGAAAGTTTGAATGGTCAGTAAGAACAGAAGAGCGTTATGTAAATGTGAATGCATTACTTAAATATGCACAGCACTCTGGCTGTTTTAAAGCCAGCTGTAAAAAGATATTTGATTTGTGAATATTTCTTTTTTCCTTTTTCTTTTCTTTTATTCAGTCTTTATATTAAGTGCAGATGTCCATTTCACCACTAAACTACAAATATCACTATGAAACTATTAAACTTCACCAATATCTTCACTTATATTAAGTCAGTTTGTTAATATTTTAAGTGTTCTGAGATTTTATGTTTAGATATGCATGTTAAGCACTTTAAACATGTTTAACATGCAAATGTTGCATCAATGTCCAGCAGGTAAAGTGGTAAAATATCAACCTAAATGTGTATTTTTGTATTTTATTGTATTTCATTACATGAGTCTGTTGGCAGACATGTTACTAAAGAAAAATAACCCCCAAATCTCAAAAGCTGAACAGTCCATGAACAACATTTTTGTCATGTAGCGTCTCATCACAAAAACTTGATGTTAAAAATATTCATGAAATAGCAACAGTGGCTGTCCTCTGCTGTGTAATGATCACCAAATTTGCATTACACAGTAGTGCACATGTGTTAATGTTAATTACCTCTGAACACAAAGCAGACTTCATTCTTTGGTGACCATAAATACATTTTTCAGAATACATCATTTCAAGGCAGATTAGAGGTTGGTTTTTATTGTCGCCATGCCTACAGCCACGCTGCTAGCATCGCTAAAAATCTAAACAAGCACACGGAGGAGCACGCTCAACAGCTTCTACAGCATTGTTGTAAAAATGAAACTAAACTAAAAACTTTTTTTCCACTAAAGAAAAAAAAAGAAACAGGCTCAACTCTACAGTCACACAAATGTGAACTCGAGCTTCAGCACAGTGTTCCTCTGATCTTTTCAACTTCTCTCACTTCTCCCACTCACCATGGGAAATTAGGCTTTTTGGAGTCAGTGAAACTGTCATCTTAGAACAGATCAACTTTTCTCACTTTCGAAGGAGCTGCTTCCTTTCTGCCGCTGCTTTTCTCCGTCGCTCTGCTGGTTACATTTTAACTAATCTCACTGTCATGTTCCTCAGAATTTCTGCCATAAGAATAAATCCCAGGAGTAAACACCTAGTGCAAACAGCCCTGCTGCATTAGGCTTGTTTTCTATGAAGAGCTCACTAGCTTCAAACTGCATTGTGAGGAGCAGTTTCTGTTTATGGGGAACCTGAACCACACAAACAAACTAATAGGTGGAAGGTGACAGCTCAAGAGGCCAGTCTGTCAGCTGAGGAGCTGTCATCTCCTCCATCTCTGACTCATTGCTAACTCTGCACTGTTTACACTTTTCATAATGCACAAAAACACATAATGCAATACTGTAAAACATCCAAGGACATAAATAGAAACAGAGACTTTAAAAATCAGCGCTTTTCTGCAGAGAAACTCTGCAGAGAAAAAGAAATATAATTTAATGTAACGACTCCGTCACACCTACACACACACCTACACAGGTACAGACCTGTGTAAGACTGTGCCTCTCTCGGTGGATATAATCCGAACCCCTGCTGTTAAATCTGAGAGATATAGAGTGTGACTGCGCATGTAAGACCGAGCGAGACAATATGGTGGAGTGGTGCTGGGGGAAAAAAACATCTATGGAAATTTATTCCTGTGGAGGGACTACATTTATATACTTTTTGCACAACATATGCAAGTTTAATCCTACGTGCATGTTATTTGTTGTCTCCAGACCCACTTTTAGACTGAAAGAAATGTGTGATATCCAGCAGGAAAGCAGCACCCACCTGCTATCTCTCTCCGCAGCTCCACCCTCAATGACAGTCTTAACAAAGATGCCCAGTTTCTCCAGGCCTGCATCAGCACCAACACCCATCCCGATGATACTGATCCCCAGGCCGTCTTCATCTGGAAACACAAAACCCCACAAATTTCAAGTGTCATTCTCTGCATTTTCATAAGTGTCCAAAGATCCAGTCAATCAAACCCAAAATGACTTCTGTTAACAATGTCAACCATATTGTGGAATATGACAGAATATGTGAATATGTTCAGTATTAACTGAAAGAATAAGGAGACGTCAACCTCCAAGACATGAAACAATTTTTACAAGAATGTGAAAAATGGAGGAGAAATGCCCTTCATTCATCCCTGTCCTGTGTTAATAATTCAAATGCTGTTAGTGTTACATAACAGAGAGTAGATTGTGGTGTCCCACAACGTAAAGTCAGTGTATTTTAGATCCTGGGTGTAAATGAATTTTAGTCCAGAACAAGACAAGTGGAAAACATGCAGTGTCACGTCTAGGGAATTAGGATGAATTAAGCAACCCTTGCTTTTTGGGATAATCTAAGTCAAATTGCAATTTGTGAATTATCTCTTTGTAACATCTAACAACAATAATAATAATAACAAAATACTGCTAATGGTCGAGGGAGAGATTTAAACTTTAAGGCATGATCTATGGGAAGGGGATGAAGGAAACGTGAAGGAAAAAAATTAGGAAAGTACAGAAGAAAGCAAAAAACAAAGACATCCTGTGTGGGTGGTTCTGTCTGTTGGGTATGATAAGTAGCTGACAGGATCCCATCTTCATTAGGATTTTCTTAGATTTTTCCCCACCTTTCTCTAGCTCCACAGGGAAGAGCTCCAGTTTCTCCACCCTCTTCTCCAGCTCATACTCAGCAGAGGAGGCCACGGGATCCACCTCCTCATTACGTCGGTCATAGTCTTCATTGGAGTAGGTGTTAAACACCTGAAAAAAAACAACACACAGAATTATATAAGCTAGTTGCATTTAAAAAAAATGTATTCAGGCTTTATAAAGGGCACATCATACTGTACTAATAGGCTCACACAGGAACAGGTTTTGCCTTTGCACATACAACACTAACAATGCCACACCTGGGAATGTTACATACATTTATACTACTCTGCTTGACAACAGTGGTTGCTCTTTAGGCGAGGGAGTAAATAAGAGCTTTGTGTTCCCAATTATTGGGAACACAGCACTACTTTTAGCTAACAGCACTTGGATAAACAAGGTCTTTATATGAAAGAAACAACTGCAACCACAAATAAACTGTAATGCAAGGAAACATAATTGCTTTGAGGACGGGGATGCCTCTCTCTTTCTCTGAGCTGTGTGGTCCTCAGAGGAGCCTCTCCTCCCTTGCAACAGTCAGCTGTCACTTCAAATCTCAACCAAGCGCTCTCAACGGCTCCCTGCAACGAGGAGGAAGGAAAGGAGAGGAGAGAGAGCTGTGCACGCTCTTGTCACGACTTTAGTGTGGTGTTCTGCCGAATGCTGTCTGCTGGTGTCGAAGAAAGAGGTGTAAGAATATGCAAAGTGTTCAAGCGCGTAGATTAACATGCATGTAAGTGCAGAGGGAAGCTTGCATGAAGGCATAAGCTTCACTCCGGCAAAACAGGCACCTGCAAACCCCGACTCCAGGCGCTATTAATAGAATCTCAGATTTATCTTGAAGTGAACCCATTAGCTGTTTTCTGTCACTCTTTATATTAATTGTGGCCAAAGTTTCAAATACTGAGGTCAGTCTGTGATCAGTTTCACATCAAAGAGAGTGGATATCTCTGCCCACCAGCTAACAAAGCTTCTGTTTGTGAGGGGCAGCCAATCAGAAGAAAGACAGCTTAAAGAGAGGAAGATGAGCTAAATTGGTTGTTTTGGACAGAAGTAGAGATGGACCGATCTGATATTATGTATCGGTATCGGTCCGATACTGACCTAAATTACTGGATCGGATATCGGAGAAAAATAAAAAATGTAATCCGATCCATTAAATATCACGAAAGCATCTCACAAAACTTGCAACACTCCGTAACTCACCTCAGAACGTTAGCACGTCGGAGCAGTATGTATCACGTGATAGAGCGGCTGTGGCATGCGGGACCTGTCGGTGGTCTGGATAGCATGTGGAGCTTCGCTAGCAACCCGGCATTTCATCTCCGACAAAGTTATCCCCGAGAGAAGTAAAGCAAGTGTGTAAGTCCATCTCTGAATGTTTGTAAAGCATGCCTGCATTAAGCTTAACAAGCGATATATGGATCAACTGCCTCTCCTGCTGCTACTTCAATCATGAAACTGCTTAATGATCAGCTGATCGGCTTTTCTGTCACGAGTCGGTGTCTCTTGTTTGTTTTTGGCCCACTTTGCACCAGAAAGAGGAAACCAGCGGCTGAACAACAGCAGCACGTTTAAGCTTGATCAGCTGTTGTTAGAATGTATTTAATATTACTTTCTACTCCAGGATCTTTTTCTACGTAGCTGACGCTGGTAACTGTGCAGGGGCGGATCTAGCAAAGTTTAGCCAGGGGGGCCGATAGGGCATTAACAGGGAAAAGGGGGCACAAAGACATACTTTTCTTTCTTATTCTCATTTAAAATGTCGAGCTTTTAATAAATAATTATCTGACACCCAAAGTTTTAATTTGATGTAAAATGAATAGAAGTCAATTACTGTATATAGTAACTATTAAGTCTAACATACCCTAGTAAGCTATAGTACTTTTTCCTTTGGGAAGGCACCATCTGTGAATTCTGCAATTTTGTTGAAGAAAGATGTTGAATCTATTTAATATTTCTTGAAAAATAATTTATTTCTGTGCATTTTTTTCCACACTGCATCAAATTAAGGTTGATTACGTCGATTAAGCATCATGAGGTGGAGGGTGAGGGGTGGTTCCCTATTTTTTATTTATTTATTTTTGTTGTTGCTGGGAGTTGGAACCCTATTAGTTAGGTTGCTTAATATTTACGCTAAGTACTCTTTAAAATACCAGAATAGGGAGGATGGTGTAGGTTTAAGTTTATTAGATTGATCAGTATTGCTGAACTATGAAATATTTTTTTTTGCATACAGGTATAACAGAATAGCTTTAGTGTAGTTGTTGTTTTAAACTTGAGTATGAACTTATACAAAATGCAGCAAGATATTTAAAAAACAGTTTTGTTGATTAAAAAACACTATATCGGATTCATATCGGTATCGGCAGATATCCAAATTTATGATATCGGTATCGGTATCGGACATAAAAAAGTGGTATCGTGCCATCTCTAGACAGAAGATAAACTGGAGGTTTTTGAATCTTGATCTTTGGTGAAATTCAAGAACAAAATGACATTAAAAATTAATGTAACAGGATCCATTAATTAGACTTAAATCATTGGAGCTATTCACAAAACCGCATCAATAAGGGATCATATAGATGTGTTACTCACTCTGTTAAAGAGATAGTGTGCTGCACGCACAGACAGGGCACAATGAGATGGCATGATGCTGCCAGAATTTGCTCTGTGAGATCTTGCATGAGATCTGCATGACCTCCCTGTAATCAATCATTCAGTGTTATCAACAGCCCTGCATTATTAACACTTGCTTGCACCCAGAAGCACACGCACACATGAGTATATGCACTGTATAGACTGTGCAGAGAATTACAACATATCAAATCAGACACACGCAAACACTCAGCAATCAGTAGCAGACGCCATCACACTCACAGGCCCGTTAAACACACCCACGTATGCACACTGCTGACAAATGCTAACACCAGCACTTGCTCTGTCCAGGATGTCCTGAACGCGATGCCGCCATTGGCAGCCAGTACATTATCTAATGGCCTCTCTCAGTCACTGTGTGCTATCTACAAACACATTAGCATGTGGCCAGTCACTTGACAGAGAGAAAGAGAAAAGATGAGGTCATGAGGGAAGATGAGGACTGATGAGGGTGGATCTGTGAGGGAAGGTAAGCGTAGAAGAGTGGGCGGAGGCTCAGTGATGGAGAAAGATAAGGGCAAGCGAGGGACTTCTACGCATCTGGGAGGCAGATGAACTGAATAGTAAGCGGCTGGAATAGAGAATAATGGTGACTGAGGGAAGGAGTGATGAGATAAATGAAACAGCACGCACAGGGGAAATAAGAATAGGTAGGCAGGAAGAGAGTGAACCAGAAACAGACTGAAACATTTAACAGAAAGCATTTGCCTACAAAACAAAGACACCCGATGGTTATCTGGCTCTAAACAGAAACCCCGGTATGCATCTCCATCCTGTCCAAACACCACCTGGCTTCCAGGCTCAGAAATTCTTTAAGAACAGATAAAATATGTAGAAGGGTTATCTGAAATATAAAGGTCAAGATTCTCTCTCACAGCTACTTCTCTTCTCAGATAGGATGTATAATATCTTCTTGTTCTCCTACAATAATTGGATTTTGTTCTGGGGAAAAAATACTTTTGGATCTGAAATACCAGTAGAGCGATAAGAGGCTCAAAGGCGCACAAAGAATGATTTGGTACACCGTCGTGTGAGAGTGTGCTTAACCTTGGCAGGGTGGCAGAACTGCTGCCTGCTGCTTTTATTACTTTAGGGAGGTGTAAAGTGGCAAGAGAGTAAGACCAGACATGCACCTGGCAACTACTAGCCTGACAGCTGTGGGAAAAACTGTTGGGACCATAGTTTGACGGATATCAATATGTTTACCCATATTAGTCGTTCGGGACTGCTGTGGCTGAATCGATCTCAGCTCCTCCTCTCCATATGTCCAAGGATCCTTGGGTAAGATACTGAACCCTGGGTTGCCCAGTTGTCAGGCAGAGGTGCTTAGGTATAGATAAAAGCATTGCATGAAAGTCTGTGTGACTGAGCGTATGAGACATTGAGCAGAACGCGCTGTGTAAGAAGCAGTCCATTTACCATTAGTCTAACAAACTGGCTGCGACTTTGACCTCATCATACTGTAATGACAAACCCCTACATTTTTACTTTAGTTATAGTAGCTTCACACAAGGAGAGTCACTAAAAAAGGGAGACTGAAGCATAAGGGACCGTTTCCCCATGTGGTTCTCCCTTGGAAATGGAGCCAGCTTTTGAAGGTTTTAACACAACACGGCCATTTTCATGTAAATATATTCATCTATGCTGCCTGCAGTTTCTGTCAAGCTTAACACCGTGCTCGGGTCAAAAACAAAAAAACCACGACAGAAGTTTACATTCTGGAACAGCTATAAATCTCCTTGACTCTGTGTCATGCTGCTTGCTGATGGTGATGCGAATAGTCTGTATGAAGATAGTCCACAGAGCCAGAAAACATATCACCTTTCACAATTCTCCCAGTGTCAGTGCTTATCCTCCCACAAACTCATTCATCAACATAAAATACAGGCAGATATAATCCCTTCTCTAAGATCTGGACTACAAACCGCAAAGTACAATCTATCATTCTTAACTGTATCAAATGGCGTCTCTTATCCCCTCTTTTCTTAGACTTAACCTTCATCTGCACAACGCACTGATCAACGCCCTGTGAAATCAAACACACGCGCGTTTCTGTATTTTGCCGGTTAACAAACCTCCAGCAACAGAACAACTGGCGGTTATGTGCAGACTCTGCAGCGGTTCTGCTTGGGCAGGCACTCTTGTTATCTTTTCTCCTGTCCTCGCATCAGGATAAGGGAGTATACTTTGACTCTGAAATACGGTTTTACAGTCATCTGTGGATGCTGCTGCAGACGCCGGGACACTGCAGATGCTTGGAAAATGTAAAGCGATAAAGCTGAGGCCTCTTACTTAGTAGAAGAGCCTCAATCTGTCCTTGTATTTGAGCGCTTATGCAGATTCAAATGCAAGTACATGAATACAGATTCCTAACAATATGAATAGTATTCATGTAGGCTTTAGATTAAAAGGCCATTGCACACACACAGAGATGTGTAGATGCAAGCATACACACATGGCAGGGAATCATTCATGGTTTAGAGCAGCAGCAGACACTGAGGCCATTGAACAGTGAACAGGCAATAATAGAGAAATAAAGAAAAGAAGATGGAAAAAAAAAGCTGAGGAGTGGGTGATGCTAGGGGTAATTTGCTCCAGGGCTGTTTGAGTCCTTGCCTAAGATGGCACGGCATGGCGTCCAGTCACGGCGAAAAGCCTCTGATGGTATTAAACTGGGCCTTTGGTGAATTGGTGCCAATGCTGCCACCCGCCCTGCGTCTTCCAGACAGTGGATGTTGCCCAGGGCAAGACGAGGCTGGAAAACCCAGGAGAAATGTTCCAACTGGTGTGGCATGAACCCAACAAACTCTGCAGTGGATAAACTACAGCCTGGCTCTCTCTCTCTTTCTTTCTCTCTTTCTCACACACACACACACACACAAAAACTCATAGTCTTCTCTGCTGCGACACCTCAGCGTATTTGCATTCCATTACTTCTACCTGTGGCCACCCACACAGACACATTCGCACGACGCCAGGCTGGAGAACTGACAGGTGCTGAAGAAAGTGTCTGGATACTGAGGGGACAAGACAGTCGCTGATGGTGGAAATAAATGAATGTCAGACTCAGACTGACAGCAATAAAGAGGTGGGGATGGGAAGAACAGGGAGCGAGAAAAGAGAGGAGGAAACATAAACATTCAGTATACAACTCTATATAAAGAGAGGTGAGAACATACAGGGATTTACAGTCAATTCAAGGCCAGCCTCTCTATCTTCTTGACATATATCCTCCCTCATCTGGGGAAGTGACACTGACAGGGAATGCCACAATCACATAAGTCAGCGTTTCTTTTTTTAACTTTAGACACCGCTTCTGCATACAAAACAGACACACACACACTGTTCATACAGGAGGGCAAAACTTTTGATTTGTGTTGTCGTTTTAAAAAGCTGATTTTTCATCTGCTGTATCTACAGCGGGCTTGCTTTTCCTTTCTATCGGCTACTGCACAATACTACAGGGGGCCGCTACTCCCACCAACACCTGAGTCAAGAGCCAAATACAGGACAGGAGACAAACCTAAAGGGAAACTAGACAGAAGAACTAGCTTAAAACAAGTGCATATTATCATATACAACGAGAGGGAGGAAGAGATTAGAAGTAACACAACATGTTGCTTGTTAAAGCACATGCCCACTTGCTATGCTATGTAATTCATTAGGCTGCGATAATGGCTGTGCAGAGAGTGGGACTGCATTTCTACGAATCATAATAACTAGTCTGTGTGATCTGGACTGCTGTGAATGAAGCACAGAACCCTAAAATTATCTTTGTTTGTATCAGCAGATCTCAATCTTGTTTCTGACTCATAAACAAGCACATGGTGATGGTGCGGCAGTCAGAACCTTCCTAAACACGAGCTTAGCAAACGCTGAGAACATTGTGTCACTGAGATGCTGTGTTCTCTGCAGCTTTTTTTTTTCAGCAATAAAAACTGACAGTGCACTGGTAATATCATTAGCACGTGGCCAGATTGGGTAGGTGGGGGGTTGGTTGATAGTTCATGACACAGTCTGCCGTGTGGCAAATGACCAGCCTCAAAAACCGCAAGGCACGTCTCGCCTTTCCCGGATCATTTAAAATGCATCCCCCAGGGAGGATCGGGTGGCACCGAAACAAGCAAACAAAAACACAACTGCATTAATAATGGAGTGACTAAGCTACAGGCACGCACAAAATACACGCATGCCCAACATCCGAGTCAAGAGTAGTTGTTCCTGTCAGAGGTAAGAGAGGAAGGGAGTCATGATTGTTTTTCTATGGACAGCATAACTGCTAAAGAAAAACAGTACTTCACTGGACAGCTTGGTTTGAATAAAACACTGCTTGATACATACTTTCATATAGGTTTTGATACTTTGTAACATGTAACATTTTTGTAACTCTGGTTTAGTTACAGCTTTACCCAGCTATGTAGAAATGCAACAGAGTTTAGGGCATAAGAAGAAATCTGAGGCATGCTACAGCTGAGATGTGCACAGAAACAAGAGACCTACCAGAAAACCTTTTAGTACCAGTCATCAGCTGGATTATCAGTTATATTTTTGTACTTTGACTCATTCCTGTTTTGGAAATAAATGAACTTAAAGTACTGCGCAAAACACTTGAGACACCCTCCATTTTTTATATTTTGCTTCCAAGGAGCCAGAATTTTATTTTATTTTCTTCATGTATTAAGTGAGGTTGAGCAATTATTTTCCAGGCTTTTTTGAAGGTCTTTCAAACTTTGTTTTTAGACATTGGCTGCTTTTTAACTCATTTTCTGTTCAGTCCTAGTACCTGAGCATGTTTTTTGTTGGTTAAGTCAGCGGTCCCCAACCCTGGGCCTCGGACCGGTACCGGTCTGTGAGTCGTTTGGTACCGGGCCGCGAGAGTTGAGGCTCAGGTGTGAAATGTATGGTTTTCAGGGTTTTTATTGGTTTTCAGCGTTATTTTGTTATCGTTTTTATTGTTAACTCGGTTTTCCTGGGTCTTTTCACTTGTGTTATGAATAAATCTTCTTTTTTTCGGTACCGGTACTAGTTTTATTTTGTTGTATTTATCCGCGACACCTTAAAGGCCGGTCCGTGAAAATATTGTCGGGCATAAACCGGTCCGTGGCGCAAAAACGGTTGGGGAGCGCTGGGTTAAATCACTTAATTTGGATCTATGAATCACTCAAGCTTTCAAAAAGGTCTGCAACCTAAAGGATGAACCAGTTCTGTGTCTACACATAACAGACAGCTTAGCAAAGAATCAAATTCAATTGGTATCTTTGGGCACTTTATTAGCATCCTGTCACAAAATAATTTGTTCAAATTTCTTTAGTTGATTCTATGAAAAATGTCAAAGATAAAACAGTTTGACAGGTGCAAAATGGTATTTTTGCAAAATGATTACAAAGAGCTGTTAGGTGTAAACTTTGTATATCTCAGCGTGATGTGCAACGTGTCCTTAAAAAACTGGGGAAACTGGAGATGTGGCACGCAGAAGAAGAAGTGTCAGGCCTAAAAAAGCAGATGACGGTTTCTGAAAGTCATGTCCTTAAGAACGAGGGAAAAATCCAGTAAAGACCTGACGCTGGACCCGAGAGAAGCTTCTGGCTCTTCAGCTGATCCATCTACTGTTCACTGAAGCTTCACTGAAACACACTGCCAGCGCAGTAAAAGCATACCTGCACAGTGGAACACTATCAGTCACAAATTAGCATCCCTGGAGCCCTGACTGCAACATTATTGCAGCAGTGTGGGATCATCTTGACAGAGAATGTAAGAAAATCAGCCAGCATCCACAGAAGAGCTTTGAATGTCAATTCTTGAAGACTACTGAAAGAAGCTTTCTGAGTTCAGGCTATGGTGAAGAATAAAAGTAGTCAGACCAAATACTGACTTTCAAGCTTTGTTCAAGCTACTGTCTTTCCATGTATGTCTTTCAAAGTCGCTGCACATATTTCCCATTTTCCTAGAAAAATATAAAGAAATGAGGGGTACCACTAAATTCCACAGTATCCTAAAAATTGAATTTTGGTTAAAAAGACATCCACTAAAGCACAACACTATACTGAGGAAGATTAAGCTGTAGCAGTGCTTCTGCAGACTTAAATTGTATTTACAAATTCCTAAATCCATGTCAGTGCTGGATCCAAAATTCAAGCAATGCTGTTACACATACAGTATATCATCACTCAGAAAGACAGATTGCACTAAAGTAGAATAATCCTTTCTATCAGAAAACATGGTCAGAAAGCAAAGCTCCTGGCAACAGGCCATCTAATTTGAAATGGTCTTACAAGACTGCATTAGTTGATGCTCTAGATAAGGATGTTTTTGGGGTTACGCATGTTTTCTGTTGATCTGTCTGAATAACAACATTGTTGGACAAACTGTCAAATACACGAGGGAGGACTAGGGCAGAAATTACATCGTGACAAAAAGTCTGGAGCCTCCACTGTCATGTACTGTATTAAGGGCAGATAAATGAGCTCCAAAATTCTCAGGAGAAATAACCCTCTCTTAATTCCTTGCATGCCTGACGAATGGCACCGAGACAGCGTAAGTTGTGTATTTTCTCAGTTTTTCAGCATCAGCAACTTTGTCTTTATGTTCTTTCATGCTTCAGTAAAGTACAAGATGAGTGTGTGAATTGGTTTTGCCTGCAAAACGCACACGGCAATAGTACGCAGAGAAAACGTGTGTAGGTGGTTTTTGCAACCAAATGTTTGCAGAAGGATCTAATCTGCAAGTACGAACATATCAGTTGGAGGCAAATGAGCCAAAGAACGCCAATTATTTCATGTATATACCTTATCCTTTTGAAAACATAAAATAAAAGCTCCATATTTATAGTGCTCATCAAGAAACACACAGATGTTTATACTGAACATAACCATCCTTTTTATGCTGTAGACTATACATCTTTCAAACTAGGGTAAAAGGCACCCAGAAAAATGCATCTACAAACACTTTTGCAACACATAAAAGGAGTGACACACATCCATCGTAAAGATTAAAGCTCTGAGTCAGAGTTGTGCTATCATTCCACTCAAGGTACAGAAGCAATGGACAAAATGTAGATCCAGTAACAGACAGCATGCAGAATGGAGTGGGTGATTACACAGACGCTTCAGTGGCCATTTAACTAGTGCTCTACTCACCACATCTGTTTAGTTATATTAGGATACTGCAGTGTTGCAAGTAATGAAAATGCAATCCCTCTAAAGGCAGAAAAAAGTCATCAAAAGGTGATATAAACGCCCTTCGTTCAGACGAGTGGTAAACAAGAGGAAACTGACAAAGCAGACAGCACACAGAGGTCGAAGACTTCTGTTAAACTCCTGGGGTGCAGTTCAACAAAACAGGGAAAGAAAATGCACTCATGAAAAGGAAAAATCAACATGTAACAGATGTTTGAGCTTTTAGGGTCTACATGTAGTCAAGGCTTGAACATTTCAAGCCTGAGAGGACTAAGAAGGTGAAGTGAACACTGGTTGAGATCAGTCACCCCCAGGCAGTCATCAAAAATTAAAAGAACCTTAGTTACATTCCTATGTCTCCATTATATCCTCAACATGACACCAGCTGCAAAGAACACACAGCAGTGGATTAGTGCATTAGAAAACTGGATCTACTTTAATACAGAAGTCTGTCTGCAGACTGGACAACCCAACCACAGGTTCGAACGTCAAGGATAAAACCACCTACACTTCAATGAACATAAGACCTGATTTTCTTCTGTGTTCGCCTTGGATAGCTCAAAGCAGCCATTTCTCACTGGGGCAGTGAGGATGTAACAGCTAGACTTTGCAGCCATGGAGGCAACTCCGTGAGGCGGTACTTACTGTAGACACAGCAAACTTCATGCTAACGGCATGATGTTTGCCTTGTTTTCTGTTGTAGCACTCAAAATTGTAGCATGATAAGTTATTCATTATGAAAAATACAAAAGAAATCTGAGGATGAATACCACTCGTCTGAGAATACTTGTTAATACACCAACTGAACACACTTAGACTTTTTCGGGGATATCACTAAAGTCATTATCCGAAGCCAGACATGAATATCTGGTGTAAATTTCATGGCAATTCACAAATCCTTTTTCCGGACTTAAGCGGAACTGGAAAACAGACCCTGCTTTCCCGGCTTCACAGAGATTGATACAATATACTTTTTTGCAGCTGCTCTTAACTCACTCTGCATATTCACAAAGACTGAAAATTGATTGCGTGTCATCTATTCTCTGTAGCTACTACGAAGATTTTTTTTTTTAAAAATTAAAGATTTTATAAGCAGGTCCATTGAAATGACTTGATGGGCATGTCTAAGCAGTATTACACAAATAGAGGGAACATTATGTATTAGATTATTAGACGGCTTTAAGACCCTCTTCTCCCACAGGGGTCAAGCTGGACTCGTGTGGGGCTGGGGGCTGAGAAAACAGCTTTGTCTCTTTCAGTTTACAGAGAGATGAACAAAAGACAGAACGCTGTTTGTTTCTCGTGTACTGAGAGGAGGTGGGGCGTACGATGGAAAAGTGGGAGGGGCGCATGTTTAATTGTGTGTGTGCGTCTTTGTGGGGTAGGGGGCAGCTTCTCTCTTGAATATTCCATATGATGAATGAGCGTCAGTCCTTTTCACGGGAAACAGAAGCCTTGAAGTTAAAGCCAACAACAGTGCATAATCTACGCCTCTTCAACCTGAATACGAGAACAAGCTGTTTAATGTATTTACTCTATTTACTCGTTACTTACTGGTTAGTGAAAGTGCAAGTTGAAAAAAGCAATGCCATTTTTTTCTTCTCACACACACACACACACACACACACACACACACACACACACACACACACACATATACATAATAATTAAATATAAACCTATTATCATATTATTTTAATTTAAATTAATTTCCATCATGGAAATGCTTGCATGTGTGATGAAACCTGAGAGGAAAGAAGAGAAAAGAGCAAAAGGACCAACTTTTCAGAGACAGCACACGGTAATTAGTGAGCTAACATCACGTTTTTCTCCACAGAATAACTGGACTAATTGTTCTGGTTCATTATAACGTGGTTATAAACCTGTGGATTGTTTGCATTAGCTTGAGTTAGATTTACATACAAGAACTTAAATCTCTCAATCATGACTGTGAGTTTTTAAGAAAGCTTAAAATATGAATATATATATATTTGTATGACAAATTGAATTAAGAAGATCAAACTGGTAACAAAAGCCACATTGCTAATTGATTCTAAATACTTGAGGATAAAGAAGGAAAAATATTTTCCATAATCTCCCAAATCCAGCTCCCCAATCCACAAGCAACACTGGCTGCATTGTGCCCAACTCAATACTGAAAACAGCAAAATTCTCCACTGCAGATGAAACAAATACCATAGTACAGATAATTGTATTTACTGGAGAAGAAGTCACTGTCTACAGAAACAATAACCATTTTCCATTAGCAAAAACGAGATTTTCTATAATTCTATCCACTGTGAAAGCAGAGTGGGATCAATGGTAAAAATGCATGTAATCTTTAGCTATGTCTACTGTAACCTTGCATAACACATCAAGGTTAACCAAAACCACACATACACAAATACAGACACTACGGGTCCACTGTGTGCTGAATATACAGAGCATTTCACAGATATGTGAAGACTCCATAGTTTCACAAACAACTCCCCGAGCAAAGAGGCTCCGAAAGATAAAAAAACAAAAAACAAACACAGTATCTTGTGTGAAAATTGTGTGGGTGCAGAACCAGCATGACTAACACATGCATAGATGTTGTGCTCATGAACATCAAATGCTTTGACCCTAGCATCACAAAATGGCCACAACCTTCAACACCTATAGCATCCAATAATGTGATATTTTACCTAACTCAGTATACACTAAAGGAAGAAAATGCCAAATGAAAAAAGTCAACTAGGGTCATGTCATTTGTCATGTTTGCATAACCTCATGAACCTCATGTGTTCAAACAACAAAGCTAACCACAAAGAGTAGTTCAGTGGTAACTATAAATACAAGGCCATAAAAAGAAAGCTCTGAATACTCTAAACTATTAGCTCTCTGTTGTTTTAACCTACTTTTGATAAGCACTGCACAAATGCTTTTATGCCGGATTGCGTTCAAATGTGTTTACACAATTTCGGCTTTCACAACACTTTTGTGCAGCATTCGGCTTACTGTAATAGGAGCACTGCTGAAGCGAATCTTCCTCTTCGGAGGGATGTCCTCTTTGTTTTCTTCCGCCAGACCAGGAATCTCTGTCAGATCGGACCCCGGGTCGTAGACGATGTCCTCGTCATCGTCACCGTAGAGGTCATCCTCGGGATCCGTGCAACTTTCCCCCCAACCCTGGTAACAGGCGTCCCCATCTGCGTTAAAAATCACCCGCTCATTCCCAGTGTATTCCTCATCAGGCTCGTCCAGCTGGTCCTTGGAAGATTTTTCTTCCTTTGAAGCATCTCTGTCCTCTTGGCTTTCCCTGGTGGTCGGCAGCAACTCGTGAGTGGTATCCTCTAAAGCTTTGTTTGTAATTACAGCACCATGTGTAGGTTTCGAGGATTTGGAGGTTCCTAGATCCTCAGTTTGTTTTGTTGTGTCCTGCGGTTTCTCCTCTTCTTCACAAGAACCATTAATCTGGTTTCCATTGGTGGAAGCACCAGAAAAACGCTGTCCTTCTCCCACTGTAGCCTCTCCAGCTTTGTCTTGGGTTTCTTCCTTTTGTGGAGCATCTTGTTTGCGCTCTGAAATCTCTACTCCAGGACTCGGGCTCAGGAGGTCCTCCGAAGACGAGGATGTGGGTAACTTGCCCCCTATCCTGTTCCGGTAGGTTCCACGAACTGGAGATTGTCGAAGAGAATCATCCTCACTGACGTCTCCGCCATGGCGCTGGAATCCGTCAGGTGAGTAGAGGGCTCGTCTGCTGACTCCTCTATATGAAACCCCCTGGTTGTGGTGGTCAGCGTTTTCAAAAACAGCACTGAGTTGGCTGACAGTTGGGGAGGATGCCTCTGTCCTGGAGCACAGAGAATCCAAGGAGTCTGTACTGCCTCGGTTGGACCTCGCCCCTCGCCAGTCATCGAGGTGCTCATGGGAACCCCTTTTATCACGGCCGTAGGGAAAGACTGGTGATTGGGACTGGTCGCGTGACTGTTGTTCAAATAGCTTTCTGGTTTCGGAAAACTTTGCCCCGGCACCTCCAATCCTTTCTGCTGATGAGGAATGCTGAAGTTTTATCACTGATCCATCAGCCTTATTGACGAAGTTTGTGGGCTTCACCAGCTTTTGTGGTGAGGATTCATCACGACCCCTAGTCTTAGCAGCTGCATTCTCTGACCCCATTTGCATGAACATGTCCTTAATGCGACTGACGTGTGTGCCATACTGGCGTCCCCTCGGTTGTTTCACCCGCTCGAGGTCTTTGGGCTTTGAGTCTCCATCGAGCCGAGGCTGGTCAAAGGCCTTCTTGAGTGCCTGAAACTCAGCCCGGTAGGCGTTACGGTGGGGGGAGGCACTCCGGAGGCTGGTCCTCTCCCCCGAGGCCTCCGTTTTCAGCATGATGATGCCTTTGGATTCAGAGGAGATGTCAGCATTGCCTTGGCCGCATTAGAGCACCGAAGTGAGGTATCTTGTTCTACTAGTAGTGCCACTCGGTCTGATCCAGCTGTTGTTATAGTTCCGTTAGGCCCATTCATACCTGTAAAGATGAAAGGAGATGTTATAAAGATAGAAAAATGGTTTTGTCGAGTGAAGACAGATAACTGTTTAAACAGGCTCACAATACCATATGGAGTCAAAGTGCCTCCTTTTGTCAGTGGAGCTTCATGATCAGAATGATGGTTAAAAAGCATGAAAAAAGTCATTTTTACCATCAGCAACACTCTTCAGACACATGAGGGCAAAACGAATTACAGATACTTATGCGTGCAGTAAAAGCTCTCAGTACAAGAGAACTACTGCAGTGATAAAAGCCAATCGGACTCTAAAGGGCCTCCAAAGATGCTGTGTTTAGCATCACGGAAGAGCTGCGCTGCTAACCCTCTTAGATAATAAATCCTTTGATTTGTGCTTCTTTTTGTTTAAAATGGTGCTATGCTCTAGGAAACATGGTTGTTTCCTTCTTCTTTTCTTGCTCTCTTTCCGTTATCTCCCCCACCCTCTGTTTTCCATATGAAGCTGTGACCCTTGTACACTAAGACATCCTTCAACTCTCTAAACCATAACTGACATTATGGTTGTGGCTTCTAAATGTCAGCTCCCAAGCTGAAAAAAAATGTTGCTGGATGCACTCAACCATGTGTGTTGATACCATCCAATAGAAAAAAAAAGAAACATTTAATGAAAGGCCCACATTTGCAATAATACAGGGTTAGAGCAGGGTAGTCGGCTGGTAGTAGTTAAATATACACCTACATCCGTTAATGTTTAATCCTTTTTGGAAATGCACGCCACAGAGAGTGAAATGAAACATGACACAGTAAAGCTGGGATAAAAATACATTATTAAATAAAAAAATAAGGTCCATCTGGGACACAGAATCCATTAACCTAAGTTGTGCTGTAACCCGCAGCCTGGATGCTATAGATGCATCAGCAACAGCAGCGGTGCCTGAAAACTAAACGTCCTGGCTCAGTATTTAATATTCACTATGCTGGACTCTTGCAGCTCAGTGTTAACACCTATGTGAAATGCTTGCGTTAAAAATATTAACAACAACAATAATTAATCTGAACTTGGGGATCATCTTGTGCTTTGCACCCTCTGAGGATTTTACGCAGGAAGATAATGAGGACGATAACGTGAGAGGTGAAATATAAATTGAGGCTTGTGAACATTGGGATCGGTGTCAGTGGGATCAGACAAACAGGCGCACATCAGCCACACCGCACAGTACATGACAGCTCAGGTTCCCCCCCCTTCTGACACCGTTTCACGCGTATTTATTTACATTCTTCCAACTGCAAATTTCCGCGACATCAACCTCTAACCTTTCTCAATAATTGCAAAATAAACACAAGTTAACCTCAGATAACATCGAGGTTGCTTCACTGTTACAAAAACAAAAGAGTCAGACTTACATTCATGGCTCCGGCTTCGCTGGACGCGCCGCACACATAAACTGTAATCCAGAGGGGAAACTTGCGAGAAATGCGGATGGTCTGCTTGCAAAAGCTATCGAAAATAACATTTCTATTCCGAGCCCGTAAAAAGCCAGCCCGGAGCGGAATCGCCACTAGAAACGTTTGGACATAACTAGAGCCGCTATAACGCCATTGCATTGCAGGCAGTGGGTGATGCTGCCAGTCGCACAATGGGGGTGTCGGTGCAATTTGGGAAGCTCATCTCACTGAGAGCTGCACTGTGGCAGCATTTGCAGGACGGCAGAGTCCGATGTCCGTCTGCAGTGTGGCAAACTGAACTCGCTTAGCTGCAGCGATAGCCGGCGATTTGCGAATGTAAAGCCTCATGTGACAGGTGTTAAAACCTGAAGCGCAGCAATGGTTTGGTCCGATAATCTGCTGCGCGGAGGGGGTTTCAGCGAGCTGCAGTCTGGCATAAATACCAACACACAGCAACTGTAACTTCGCTGGTTCATCAGTGGGATTTGGGTGGGGTAGAGAGGGTCAAGGACCACTCTGACTGTGTGATGCGCGTTCAAATAAGGGTTTCCAAAATGTGGTTCGAGGACCAGAAAGTGGCCTTGAGGAGTTTACCTGGTTTAAGTTTAGAGAAACAAACAAACAAACAAAAACAAGTAAAGTTGGATTTCACTCAAAGTTCAGTCTGATGGCAGAATTTGAAGAAACCCTTAAACTGTTTTGTCCATCGCTTGTATTACTATAAATACACATGCAGCTTTTAAGTCTGACTGGAGAAATGTATAAGGGGGCAGTTTAATCAAACAGCTCTGAGCGCCATCTCACACATCCACCATGAGGAACTACATTAAAATTGCAATGATCTCTTTAGTTAGTCATCTCTCTCCTCAATTAATTCCTGAGCATTCATTTTTTAAGCCCCATTAAAGAAGATCAGAGTAAAAAAAAAAAGAAAAACTATCTGCCTGGGTTGCATTCAGTCAACAGACCCCACCAAAAGCACAGGACTTAATTCATGTGATGAAGCGCTAGAGAAAAGGAAGCTTTGTAAACATCCAAATGTGTGATTATTTTTACAAACAGCACCAAGTTACATAATTGCTGTTGTTATATTATAATAGACGGCATTGTTTCTTCTAACTTTATGAAAGCACAAGCTGTGTGCGAATTTGGATGAGGCCTTCTGAGGAAAAACATTTGCTTGTTCAGTCAACATTTAACCAAACCATACTCGGTTAATACAAATGTGAGTCGCAGATTAGAACATGAACTGTTATAAGTTGATTTGGGACACTTCACACTTCAGATGAATTTTCAATAGGCCTACATCAGTTTTGAATTTAGAAAGTGCATTAAAAACAAGTCTTATGCTTTGGCATTACTGCAAGAAACACAGTCTATGCAGTGCATACATTTACTAAACACCCACCACTGCTGACGAGAGGATTTTGCATCCCCCCCCCCCCCCCCCCCACTGTTCAAAACAAGCCAATTGAGGACAATTACAATTTAAACTGATGTTCACTGCTACCAAAAAGAACCGGATTGGACAGAAATCAGTCTAAGTCCGTATCAAATTAGACACACTGGGGCCTTAGCTTCTCTCCAAGTCACAAATTCTGCGCTTTCCTCCATTTCTAAGCATCATCGTACATCCACAGACCTATAGTGGTTGTTGTGATACATTCATACCCAGTCCAAACACTGGCTATGAGAAGATGTTGCTAAGCAACCTAAAAATAATCTTAAGGGGATAAAAGGGGAGGGTGGAAGAAGAAAACAGCCAGGAACTGCAGAACACAGAGGATGGATGGCATCATGTCTATCGCCACTGAGAAAGCCAAGAATCCAGTCACAAATACGAATTTATCAATCAAGAAGCATCCCAGTGACCACTGCTAGTATGTTAGCCAGAATTAGGAGGCTATTCTGCAATATCAAAGTGCCCTCTCAGTGGGAGCTGACATCAAGGGAAGCGGGGGGGTTGAATTAAGGCTCCTTTAGTAGATGTGATTGGGAGCCAAGGGGGCCAAAACATGACCATCTGTCTGCTTGGACTGTCTCTGCAGGGGGGGAGGCTGGACAGATTGGAGCAGGACTTTCCAAACATGCCTCTGCTGCTTACAGCTGTGCACAGGAGGTCAAGCACTGCTGAGGTGACTTGCATGTTTTTAAGAGGGTGTATCTGTGTTTGCAAGTCCTGATCCAAGAATAAATCAACCCCCCCAAAACACTAAAAACTGTGACTTTTAGTGGGAGGAATGCTTTATTATGACAAATCCCATCAGTCTGAATACAAGAAGCAGACAGATAAACAGCAAAGCACACACACGCACACAGAGGCAGCCACTCCTTGCAAGCAGCCAGATATAATCTAACCGTTCCGAGAGCATCACACAGAAACATTTGGTAAAGGCGTGGCGCTCCTATATTCCGATTCCCATCATGTTTTACCATGTTTTTCCATCCAGATGTTCAGCCAATGAGCGGTCCTGCTGTGTTTTCCAGTGAAGGCAGGAGGAGGCGGAGGGAGGAATGCTGCAGGATGCTTATTATTATGGCTGTCAAACCCAGTGGCGATTAGACAAAGCGGTCCTGTTTAATGTAAAGATTCGGGGAGATGATTTGCACCATGTCCGCCGCAGCTGTCGCGGTATGGCTTGGTACGGGTACGTATCGACTGAACTCGGGAAATATCCCGACATCTTTGAAAACGGTTCGGCTCTGGTGAAGTATCCGAGCTAGTTAGCTAGCCAGTTAGCTAGCTGCCGTTGAGCATTTTTTTTTTCCAAGAGGCTGAGGAGGAGACAAAAAATGGCTACCAATTTGACAGCTAGACCGTTACACGTTATGGGTTTTCACAGTGCACTTAGTGACAAATTGTGTTCTCTACGGTACCTTACATTTCCAGCTGTTAGTAACAACGTTTCTCTTGCTAGCTGTGTTTCTTGTCGGTCGTTATTTCAGCCTTTTCCCCCTCTTAGCGCAGGCCTGGTTTATGTAGAACAGGTGTGTTATGAATGCCTAATTACCTAGCTCCTGATAGTTTAGCAGCTCAGGTTATCCAAAATTTAATGTAGGGAATAGGTTCGTTTATTTCAATACACTGCTCCTAAAAGTCTGCACACTCATAGCTGCCACTTTATTAGGTACTAATAGCCTATACAGTCTCTGCAATGAGTCCCACCTCCATGAAAGATGTAAGGTTCAATCACTGACCTAAGCCTGAGATATTATTGTGGTTACAATCTTAAAAGAAACATATACATTAGATTTCCATATCAGTATAGCCTGGAATCAGCAAATGTTGTTAAAAAGTGCCTTTTGATAACAATTAGTTATCAAAAGAAGTGCTGAGTAATGGATAATGTCATCTCAGTGCCCCAGTTTACTGCTATAACACTGGTCTGCATATATACGTCATTCTTTTTGCTACTGGGAACTTAAGACCAGCTCTTTATTTTGCTTTTTTTTTTTTTTTAACCCTGATGATGACAATTTTAATATCCATCCATCCAGCCTGTCCCAGCTGCCACGGGGCATATGTCAGGGTAATGGCACATGGCATGAGCATGTATTGAGACTGCGGTTTGGGAAAGCACTCAGAGGGGACTGGTGGTGGGTCCCGGGCCGGGCAGATTCCCATGTAGTTATGAAAGGCGAAAGCATTGAAAAAGAGAGGGAGGATTTTTACCGACAACATCACATGGATTTTGTCAGGATGAGAATGTAATGTAATAGAAAATTCTTAACAACCTGGATGAATGCTTCCCATGCTTGCTTCCTTTTGAACCCATCCTCAAGCACCAGTTGATGGATTTCAGGACAGACAAAAACACCTTCCTTAATTTTGGCTTCACTTTTCTTGAAACCAAATCTTTTCAGTCCAGTTGTCTCTAGTTGTCAAATACTTGCGATATTATAACTAAAACAAGGAAATGAGACATTCCACATGAAAACAGTTTTCAGATTTGGAAAATAGCAAGTAGAATTTGTTAAAGTGCAGGCAAAAGAATCCCAGTAGCAAAACACTTGTTGACCAGTTTGTTTTTTCAGGCTTTGATAAAACGTCAAAATTAAGGGGCCCATTCACAGCACTGTTACTATAGTGTTAACTAACATGAAGAGAGTGGGATATTTTACTCCACAGTCAAAACACACTATAGCTTTATACACAGAGACCTAATACTCATAAATAGAGAAGTGCTATTGAGTTTGAAAGCAGAAGGGCTTTCAAACTGAGAGCTAATCCTTCACAAAGGCTAGTGTCCTGCTGTGCAATTTTCAAGATAGTGTCAGGATCTGCACTGAAATCTAGTGGCTTCTTCTCTGACCATATGCCACCTCTCCAACAAGCCACATTAAATTCAGCCTGGCAAATTGCTTGATATAAATGCGGCAGTCTGTAGTGCAGTATTTGTTGTCAAGTCAATATGCTTACATTTTGTTTTGCACTTTGTCTAGATTGGTTTTAACATTTTGTGAAAAACGCCTACGTTAATATTTTAGAAAACATTTCAAACTCCTCTAAAACAATAACTATGACAACAGGCTTTAATTAATGTTGGACGGGTGCAACAGACTGAATCAGATTTTTGTCAGAGTGCTTTAAAAACTGGGTGTTGTTGTTTAAATTGCTGCTAAAAAAAAAGAAACTTGTTCCATTCATGCTTTTATCCATTGATCCAGTAGTTTGCACTGTGCATGCCTATGACATGAAACACAGCGCTTTACACGGGAGAAATGTCCGTGTGGAGCAATCCGTGGCCTTGAAGCAGAGAGCAGCCGTGTCCAGAGACGGTGAGTGGGTGTGTGCAGTGGTGCACGTCATGTGTTGACCCGCTGTCCCCCTCCCCTCGGTCATAACACAGTGACACGCTCAGCTGGTTCCCCATTAATACTGGCATTATTGTTTTGAGTTGTCTGCTGGCCCCCAGACTTGGCCCACTTTCTTCTGCTGTAGCTGCACTTTAATGAATTTGAACGTCATCTAAACCTTGTCCTTGCTAGAATTAGAATTCCTCCTAAATCATTAACTATTACAGAAAGCAATATTTATTCTGCTTAACGTGATGTCGATACTTTGCAGCACTGTTTTAAAGCTAATGAGCACTGTAGATACATTTTTTATTTACTTACATTTATTGAGCGCGAGAGGATGGAACCGGTGGTTTCTTGCCCGCCCTTGTCTTTATCCGTTGACTTCTGCTTGTTGTGACACCAGCAGCGACTTTCACTTCCATGTCTGAGAACAGGTCGATTCTCAGACTCTGTTGGCAGAATACTACAACAGTAGCGATCCTTGTTTTCTGGGCTTCCCCGCTAAACACCAAAGGAGCACATGCATTCCTCATGACCCAGACTACATGTGCACATGAAGCTGACTCAGCAGAACTAAAGGACATCCTTCTGTTGTCTCTCATCTAGTTTGAGGCCTCAGTTAGCTGGAGCCAATTGAAGGAGGGAGGTTTACTTTTCTTCACGTTGCCAATGGCATTTTTAACTAATCCAATGTCAGTCGTGACATTATCCCAGTCTAAGGTCAGCCCAGAAAATCATAAAGTTGGTTAGTTATTTCCACCACCCCTAAGGCCTGTCAAGCATCTACTATGGTATGATGGCATGTGGGTTAAAAAATTAAAAAGCAGTGTTTGAATGATTTTAAGCAATTCATAGAGAATATAGACGGTAGTGCAACATTTCTGTTGTTGGGGAAATCTAGCTTCTTATATGTGTTGTCATGCACATCTTGCCTCACTACCTTTGTCCTCCAACTGAAACTGCTGGGTTATTATGCAGTGGACAGTTTACCATTAACCTTAAATTGGTGATGTATTGGTGTACGGTGGAAGTGCTGCTGGTCATCAACTCGAGAAGGCCTGGCAGAAAGTCATCCTGCTGCAAATAAGCAGATCTGATGCTATTAGCAAATCCTCGGTGTAGCTTAGTTAGTGATCTCTACTTACACTGGCTGAGCCATAAGTGGAAGCTGCTGCATTGAAACATACTTAAGCTTCGCTGACTAAAAAATAAAATTGTCTTCATCCCTAAATCTTTGTTGTTGGATGAAAAGGTTTAATATCAGTAGGTTAAAACACTTCGTTTTTTCTTGAGGCTGTTCGAATGTCCTACATCTCCCATCTCCGAATCTCTTGCAAATGTTCACAGCACATCCAGTTTTGGGCTCGGACTAAAGCAGTGTAGCCAGGATTTGACCTTGACCGGCATGGTCTGAAAGTGGTCCTTTGTGTGGCGGAGAATTAATGAGGCCCAATGTGTCACATAATAGAATCCGAGGGCGTGCATTCAGCTTTGAGGATCGACCGAAGTCATCAGCGAGTAAGCGGTCTGCTGAGACTGAATGATGGTTTATTTTTGGTCTCAGACTAACCCAGATCCTAATGCGATGGGTGCAGCGGTTGCGGTGAGAAGAGCCATCGCACAGATTAGTCATGCCCAGGTGGTTTTCTTGAAAAGAGATGTGGTGGATACGACCTCAGGTTGTTCATCTAACACCACATTTAGCAGCCGCTAAATGCTATTGATTGTATCTTGCCGTGACTGAGCCCTTGGGGGCTGTAGACACATGGTCAGTTCAGCATCTCTGTCACTGACCACAGCTGTAGGAGGGTTTAACATACATGTGGGACTGTTTTATGTCTTTAGAGTTGCAGTGTCTCACTGGTGTACTTGTAGATGCTGAGGGTTTATTAATTAACTGCATCTAATGCTCACTTCCCCTTCTCATTGACATGAATTAAAATGTAAATCCTGATATTACTCTCTTCAGTGCATTCTCCTTGAAAGTCAGCCTGTGTTCAGTGTAGAAGGAGAAGAGTACTTAATATTATGATGCTAATGATAGAAAATGCTGGGTTGATTAGCAGATTAGAAAGGGTTGTAAAACTTGGGAAAACCAGCCACTCTTTGCCCGTGGGAAGGCACATATGTACATAGAGACTTTACCCAGGCTTTTACCTAGTTGCTTAATGTGTCTGGAGTTGTATGTCCACGGGCAAGAACAGTTCAAACCCCCTCTCTCTCTCCCTCTCTGGCACTTCATAGCACAGATCTCCAGTCCAGTCTCCCTTCCTTCGTCTTTGCAAGCCCTCCTCCCCCTCTTCTTCTTCCTCATACACTCGGCCTCAGTCTCCCATGGTGATTAAAAATTGAGTTCCCACCCACTGTGGCACAGAGAAGGCAAAAATCGAGAACGGAAAGAGAGAGCGAGAGAGGGAAAAAAAGAAAACTGTGCTAAAAAAAAAGCCGTGCTGTACACAAGCAAAAAAAGATGAAGCAAGAGAGGAGGAAGTAATGAAAGAGAAAGACACAAAAGGAGGGAGAGAGAGAGGGAGAGAAATGGGTAAATCACCCCCGGTCTTACATTGTATAAATTTTTGTTAAGGGGCTACCATTTCCCTAGTGATGCCCTTCACAAATAAAGACTAAATGTTTGTGTTTGAAACGGAGCGGGGGCTAAAAAGACAGCACAATGGAGATCAAGTGGGGGGGAGGGCGTTAAAAGAACTGTGTACAATATGAGTGACTGTCATTACTGCTGCTTTCACTCACAGTACCTCAGACGCTTTCCCTTTCTTTAACTGGTTTTGTCAAGCGCCTCTTATTTACAGAGCTGTAGTCTGTCTGAGCAATAATCTGAGTTTTTCTCTTCACACTTGTTGACGTTTGTGGGAAGTGAATGCTTCTACCTTTACAAGAATGCAGATGCCAGGCAAGAGAAACAGATAGAATAGATCACCGCAAACACTTATTGATTTCACGTTTAAACTAGTTTAACATTTTCTCTTTTTTTCCATTTGCTGTTGCTGGCAGGACATTAAAGTGGACTTTAAATTGGTTAAGGCTATAAATAAAATAGATATGACAGTCTACACAAAAACATTTGGACATAGTGTTTATTGTGTGTACCAAAATATGAAAAAGCACCAAGGTCCACTTTATTGATGAATAGTACGCATACAGGAAATGTTCTGCTTACTTCTGTTGTCTTTAAAATGTGTGTTTCAGTGGTCACCATCCTGTCGAGGTCGCACGCAGACCGTAATGTCTACCCGTCTGCAGGCGTGTTGTTCGTCCACGTTCTGGAGAGGGAGTATTTCAAAGGAGAGTTTCCTCCTTACCCAAAATCAGGTATAACGCTGTCACATTCACACTGTGATCAAAAACATGTTATTATCATGTTTGTATAGTATATCATCAATATATCTGAATATCTAAATACATCTGAAACATTTGTAGAGGTGGTGATTGCATATAAACTCCATAGAGCGCTGCTTATTTCATAACGCACGTTATTGGCCCCCTTACTGTTCCTCTGCTCTGTCTGCAGGTGACCCCAGCAACGATCCGATCACTTTCAACACCAACCTGAAGGGCTACCCCGACAGGCCGGGCTGGCTACGATATATCCAAAGGACCCCACATAGTGACGGAGTGCTCTATGGTTCTCCCACTGCAGAGCACATTGGCAAGCCCACTGTCATAGAGGTGGGTGGTTGGACTGCTTTCAAAGTGAAAAGAGTGGAGATTAAGTAATTTGTGCTGCTGCTTATTTCAACTATGGAAAGTGACTGCTTGTTTTTGTGCCAAAAGTCTTAAGTAAATTTAAAACATTCAATGAAATCTGTCAAGTTGTAGTCCAAGGATGAGTTGGAATTTATTTCACTGAGCCCAGCTGATTTGCATATGTGTTTGGAAGCGACGTAGTACTATGTTACTCTTGCAGATGCTAGACTTAAATTCCTTTATACTTGTTATGCTTTCCCATAAGCTACTGTACAAATTCTTTTCCCAAAAGGCTTAAAGTGTTCAACGGCGCCTCAGCTGGGTACAGAACCCGGGTCGTGTATCGAGCTCAGCCTTGTCTGGAGAACTGCTGCCTTATAAGCTGGACTGATCTGGGCTTAAACTTTCACCTCTGTGTCCTACAGATTACTGCCTATAACAGGCGCACTTTTGAGACAGCGCGGCACAACTTGGTCATAAACATCAAGGCTGCAGAAGGTAAGAAGAACTTGTACATAAGAGCTTAGAGCAAACTGAGATCAGATTGCGCAGCTTCGCTGATTAAATCCTGGAAGCACACTCAGTACTTGGACTGTGTAATGAGCTTCCCTTAAGAGAAAATGTTGTCTTTGATTACTTTTATCAAGCATAACCAAAAGTTCATCGTTGGTCTTGGAATGTAAATACAGCAGACGATAAAGTAACATCACTGCACTGAGTAGCTGTTCTGAAGCTTTAATAAGATAAGTCAATTTCATGTCAACTTGTCAAAATCTGTGGATGAAGGTTATGTGATCCATCTCTCATCTCCTCCACACATCACTCACTCACTTGGACACTAGAAGGGGGAATTATGTTAAAATGCTCTTCATAGACTACAGCTCTGCATTTAACACCATAATTCCCTCCACACTCACCACCAAGCTGGAGCATCTGGGACTCAGCTCATCTATGTGTCAGTGGATCTCCAACTTCCTAACTGGCAGACCACAGGCAGTAAGGATGGGCGGACATGTCTCAGCCTCCACCACTCTCAGCACTGGAGCCCCCCAGGGGTGTGTTCTGAGCCCCCTGCTGTACTCTTTGTACACATATGACTGTGTGGCCACTACCAGCTCCACCACCATCATCAAGTTTGCTGACGACACCGTCGTGGTGGGCCTGATCTCTGATAACAACGAGACGGCCTACCTGAAGGAGATTAGGAATCTGGAGAACTGGTGCCAGAGGAACAACCTCCTTCTAAACGTCAGTAAGACAAAGGAGCTGATAGTGGACTTCAGCACTAAGCAGGAGAGGAACTACCAGACCCCCGTCATCAACGAGTGCCCAGTGGAGAGAGTGGACAGCTTCAAATACCTCGGAGTTCACATCACGCAGGACCTGTCATGGTCCTGTCACATCAACACCGTGGTGAAAAAGGCCCGACAGCGTCTCTACCACCTCAGACGCTTGAGAGACTTCCAACTGCCCTCCAAGGTGCTCAGGAACTTTTACTCGTGCACCATAGAGAGCATCCTGGCGGGAAACATCTTAACCTGGTTCGGGAACAGCACCATGCAGGACAGACGAGCTCTAGAGAGGGTTGTGCGGTCAGCTGAGCGCACCATCCGCTCCGAGCTCCCTGACCTGCACTCAGTCTACAGCAGGCGGTGCTGGACCAAGGCCAGGAAGATCGTGAAGGACCTCAGCCATCCCAACAACAGACTGTTCTCTCTGCTGAGGTCAGGAAAGCGATTCCGCTCCCCGAAGACCAACACAGAGAGACTGAGGAGGAGCTTCTTCCCGCAGGCGATACGGTCTCTCAATCACACCACCACACAGTACTGATCCACACATACAGTTCTTACACACACACTGGACTTTCTGGACTTTGGTTTTGCACAACACTGGTCACTATATTCTTCATTTCCGGTTAATACTTGTACAGCTGCTGTTATTGTGTATATATTTATTTATATTTAGATTTCTTCATACATTCTTATATAGTTCTATATTGTGTATTTTGTTGTACAGTTATTTTATTTTCAACTTTAATTTACATATTTTATCTTATTCTTCCCAGTTAAATTTACCCTTCATTCTAATTTGTGTTGTACAGTTATTTCATTTTTAACCTTAATTTATATTTTATTCCTTCCTAGTTAAATTTACCCTTTTTAATTTTTCATATTTATTTCCTATCTTATTCATAGCCTTTTCCTTTTTTGTTTTCTTTAGGTCACGAGCAGTTGTCCAAGCATTTCACTACATATCGTACTGTGTATGACTGTGTACGTGACAAATAAAAATTTGAATTTGAATTTGAATTTGAATTTGATACGATCTAGGGCTGCCACGATTAGTCAACCAGTCACAATTACGTCGACTATCAAAATCGTCGACGACTGATTTAATAGTCGACGCGTCGTTTGAAGCTTTGTAAGATCACAAAAGACGCAGGAATAAGTAGTAGGATTTAAAAGTGTAATAACAGACTGAAACAGAAGATGGCAGCACTGCATGTACTAGGATGCCAGGTGCCGCTAAAGCCCGAAGAAGAAGAAGCTGTGTCCCAGAATTCATAGCGCAGCCCAGCTCAGTTTCCAACAATGGCGGCAGCTAGTTAGTTTTAATATTACTCTTATTATTCTTTCTGGGTCACAAAATAAATGTTTAGCATATTTTCAGGTGAGAATGTAGCTGTGTAAACCTCAAATATCTGCTCCGTTTATCAAGACACCACATATTTGCAAAAGCGCTCTGACGTTTTCGGAGACGTCAGTTACCCACTAGCTCGATAGCTAGCCGGGGGCAAGGCTCACTAGAGCCCGTGAGAACACCGGACACCCGGCAAATAGTTTTCAAACCCACCGCCATCTTTCGCTACTCAGGTTAAACATATATAAGTCACTTAGATAACTTACAAATGTTATTGTTTGGCTTTTTTTAGTATTTTATTTGTTCCTGAGTAAATCGGTTTGGCTGATATTAAAGTTATAGTTTTTACACAGCTGAATAAACGTCAAGCAGACAGCTGATTATCAGAAGTGTGAGATGCTTGAGAATATACTCCGGTGTCCTGTTATATTTTAGATAGCAAGGAGTTTATTAAACTTCACCGAAACAATCTGCAAATTTCATTAAAATTTAATAAACTATCATCTTGTCTTTATTTTTAGTTAGCACATACCTTAAACACTTAACGCTGTAAGCTAATGATAGTTATATAAGAGCAGATGCTGCTGGTACATCCAATGGATGCATGATCTGATTAGTCGATTAATCGCAAAAATAATCGGTGACTAGTTGACTATCAAAATAATCGTTTGTGGCAGCCCTAATAAGATCATAATGTCTTGAAAGGATACTTGAAGGACTGTATAGTTCTAGTGAAGTGTCCACTTCAGTCAGTCATGGTGAAAACCCCACACAATCCTACCTCAGTTTGAGTTTTCATTGTATTGCTGTGGAGAGCATCTCTGCACCTGCGCTTCTGTAGATTTGCTCACTGCCATATTGACCCATCACAGTACAGGCAGTACAGTATGAACTGAGTCAGGGGGAACGCTCAGCAGCTGTTCAAACTGCTAATGTAACATCACTCTCCCTGTGCTGTGATGTCATCTGCCATCTGGCCCTCGAAGGAAGCAGAGTCATAACAAGGCAGCGCAGGCAAAGCAGTGTCCGGTGGACAGACTGGTAAAAATCAGTGTCAGCTACTGTTACCTCAGCCTGCTGCCTTTAACCTCTTTAAGTCTTTCTCTCTGACTGTGTCTTTGTCTCTATGCACAGAGTTCCCCCTGCCTTACCAAGCAGAGTTCTACATCAAAAATATGAATGTGGAGGAGATGCTGGCCAGTGAGGTGCTGGGAGACTTCCTGGGAGCGGTGAAGAACGTTTGGCAGCCCGAGCGGCTGAATGCCATCAACATTACATCGGCACTGGACCGCGGTGGCCGGGTGCCGCTACCTATTAACAACTTAAAAGAAGGGTGAGGATCTGGACGTGGGTCTCATCTGAGCAGAAACAGAAAACATTTGTGATTTTTATTTTTTTTTTAAGTAATCCCCTACTTACATATTTTCCTTTACAAGGATTCAAGGATAAGATTTAGCTCTACTCGGTTCTGCTCGTCTGTGCCAAATCTCTCCATGAGTGACCTCTTCACCTCTCTAAATCAAACAAATCAACAGTATTTTCAGCCCACTCACATTATGTTAACATTAATTTAATTGGGGCTTTGGGGATCCTCAGTTTTCTGTAAATTAGATGAAAGCACGTAGCCGTCTACACCAATATGCTGTCAGTTCCTTTAACTCAGATGGGAATAGCCAACATGAGCTGCCATAAGTTGTTCATCAAAGATTTACGCTGGAACTTGAAAGCTAGCTCTAGCAGAGCACTCAGCAGGAGAGAACACTTGATTATTACAAACCTCAGCATAAACTTGTAAAATTAGACTCCATCTTCTTCTTCTCTTCTCTCCTCTAGCGTCTATGTGATGGTCGGTGCTGATGTTCCCTTCTCGTCGTGCCTGCGGGAGGTGGAAAGCCCACATAACCAGCTGCGCTGCAGTCAGGAGATGGAGCCCGTCATCAGCTGTGACAAGAAGTTCCGAGCTCAGTTTCACATCGACTGGTGTAAGATTTCTCTGGTGAGGATGTGTTCCAACAAATTCACTAAAAATGCATTAAAATGCACTAAAAGTATGCAACCTCTAATTGATCTTTATGTCTTTGTTTTTTTTTTTTCTTTTAAGGTTGACATCAACAAAGTAGTCCCAGTTTACGTTACACGTCCCGAACCCGGAACAGGGATCCTGCCCGAATTCGGGGAGTACAAACCCCCGTCTGAGTCTCTGAAAAGCCGGGACTACTTTTCCGACTTCCTCGTCACGTTGGCTGTTCCCTCCGCCGTGGCGCTAGTTCTCTTCTTCATCCTTGGCTACACTATGTGCTGCAGGCGGGAAGGGGTGTAAGTGTGCTCGGTCTTAACATTTCTATGCAAATTTTGCACCAAATACCCCAATAAGCAGCCAAAAGTGTACGAGAACCATATGAGAGACAACAAAAATAAGCCTGAAAAGCTCAGTTAGCTGTAGGATAACTGAAAAAGAATGGAAATCTGGACTTTAACTGCAGCTTGTCATTACCATGCAGTAGTTAAGTTCCTCATCACTGTTTGTCTCGGGTCTCTCTGACTCTTGTCATCTGCATCTTGATGTTTTGAAGCATAGCCACAACATGGATGATCAGTCATCCTCATCCATCGTTTACAGGCTGGGATAGACGTGTGCCTCCCCTCCCCTTTTTATTTTTTCACTCAGTGTTCCACATCATGTCCACCTTGTCTTTATCCAACAATCCATTCATTCACTTGTGTGCAGATGTTGCTTTACCTATTAATATTAGTATTTAATTCATCCATTTTGTTTTGTTTCTAGGGAAAAAAGAAACATGCAAACACCAGAGTAAGTGTTTTACCTCTCCTGTGTTCTTCTTTTAAATTTTATTTCTGTTCCCTCTCCCTCTGTTTTTGGTTTGCAGTTTTGGTCATTTATGTTGTCATTCATGGCTGTTTCATGTCCATTCATACGCTCATACGTGCGTTGGCATTGGCATCCATTCATTCAGTGGGCTGCTGAAAAAAATGTAATGACCAGCTGTAGGATTATCAGAACTATGTACTCAGCATTACCCCTAAAATTTAATTCAAACAAATGGAAAACAAACCCCCAAAAAAGAAAAAAAGAACAGCAGTAGGTGAGGTTGGATGTTATAGTTCTGTTTGTGCATGTACAAACTTGAGTGCACATCACTTAAGCTTTGATGAGACAACCCCCTACCCATGACACAGAAACGTGCTGCAATATGAATTCACTGCTTCTCCCCTCCTCCAGCATCCAGCTGGTTCACCACAGCTCCATCCAGAAGTCCACCAAGGAACTGAGGAGCATGTCAAAGAACAGGGAAATCTCCTGGCCGCTCTCTACGCTGCCCGTCTTCAACCCAGTCAGCGGCGAGGTGGTTCCACCCATCCACCCCGACAACTACGAGACCACCAGCATGCCGCTGATGCAGACACAGGCGTGAGTTCAGGGATTTGGTGGGAAACATAAGACGGATGGATGACTAAGTACAGCCACACATACGCCCACACTCATTAGCAGATGCAGATATGAGGCTTATAGGTGTTAAATGGAAAAGTTGGAACAATGCCATGTTGTTTCAAGCACTTTCCAACTATGTGGTGTTTACAACTATAGCTACAGAAAGCAAGTCAGGCCTTTGGAAAGTACAACTAGAGCTTAAGAGCTTCAAGCTGTCCCATGATTTCTCTTAATGGGCTTGAAACTAACAAAAAAAACCCAAACATTTTTATAACATGCTTTGGCATAATATTGTTGTTTATGATTTCAGGAATCTGCAAAACCAGATTACGATACCACAGCAGCGGCCATCAGGTGAGAATCTTAAAGACAGCCGTCTTGTAATATGAAGCAGCTGAATGATTAGAACTTTCAGGAACATATGTCAGGAGTATATTTCCAGGAATTCTTTGAAATGACAGATGTTTAACAGCAGCTCATAGCATAGAGTCAGCATACCTGGATGTCTGCTATTGGTAACACACTCTCTCTTGCCGAATGTTCATCAGGACTTCAAGTGCAGTAAAGCATGCCTCTGAAGGTTTAAGCACCTTCACAGTAAAAATGACTTACAATTCACTTGCCTTTATATTACTTCTCACTAAATTCAGTTCTTGGACTATACTGGCATCAATAATGTGAATCCATATAAAACCACTTGGCTTCATAGTTTCTTATAACTTCAGTCTGTTCCTTCTGCATCAATGCACCGTTATCATCTGCTGCATGAGCCGACTAATGGTGACGCTGGCGTGTGAGCGCCCTCCTGTGAGCACGGGTATCAGCTGCATGATGCACTAACCGAATCCTCTCTCTGTTCACTGCTAACAAAGAAGATAACTATGTCATGTCAACATTTCGAAGGCTGGAGGTAGGTGCTGCCGGCTGTTCATGATTTAAAGCTGAGATAATTTGGGATCCAAGCAGAGAAGCTGCAGGAAAAACTGTAAATGTTCAGATTTTTCATCTTCTCCATATTTATTTCACCATGCTAAAAATGGTTGTGTTGCAAAATCCAGAAGACATTACTCTTGAGAGAGTGGTCTGAAGTAAAATTCTAATTTCTCCTCTGAAATTCTGGACCAATTGTCCAAAAATTAAGTGAGCATCATCTGTGGACTTTGTTAATCTTGAGGTTATAAACTTCAAAACATGATCAGTCTACCGTGATGTGCAGTGTCTCATTGTAGTTAGGCATTTTTATTTTGCTAAATGTCAAATCATGCTTTAATAAGCTATTTAACACCTGCAACTAACTGCAACTGTGATGCTTTTGCAGGCCTTTAAATTAGACAGAGCATAAAATTATTATGCTTGCAAGTCAGCTACTGTAGGAAGGGACCAGGCAGGGTACAAACTGTCAGTCCTAGTTGTCAATAGCATGCATCAGTTACCAGCGAACAATAAGCACTAACAAAGTGTGTGCAGTCTGCTTGGATCCCAAGCATTGCTGCTTACATCTGTATTTAGTGTTAGATTTCTGGAAGTTTTGTCACGTCTCTGTGGTTCAGCTGTTGCTTTCACTGTGTTCCAGGTAAATGGTATTCCTGAGGAGAGAAAGGTGGCTGAAGCTCTGAATTTATGACCAGAAGCACCAGTGTTGCAGCTGCCCCTCTTCCTTTGTCCTAAAATTTGTGCCAACCTGCATGTGTTAGCAGTGAAAATTTTATCGTCCACTTGCGCACTTGCACCTTGACTAGTGAGTGTGAAAAAGACCCGAAGAGCTTAGCCGATTATAAAGATAACTTAGACTATTTTGGAATATCCGTTTAAATGTTTAAAGTGTGATTAATATGTTTGTATGTCATACTGCTTTGCCCAGCGGACCTCTCGGGGCGTAAGGGTGTTTTATATTGAAATGCTTTCGTCGCCATGTGTTAGAACATTTGTTCAATGTGTCATATGATAATAAACTCTTTCAAAATAACTTTCTGTCCCAGTGGAAAACAAGAAAAAACACCCCCTTCCCACTCCATCCACTAAAAGAAGCCAAAACAGCACATTTTTATGAAGATATTCTTAATGTACAACTTAATTCTTAATGAATAAAGGCATTTATAAATAATATGGATACATTTCACATTTTTTTAAGACATCACAATTTTTTTAATACATGTAATATATTTCAAAAGAGGCCCTACACGGGGTATAAATAGTTGTTGCTTTTACGTAACCAAAGAGATCAATTAAGGCCCGATACATTAACCAAATTTACTGTATCGCGGTTGTTCACTAATAGATGAGAAAAAACCCCAAACCATCATACAGATCAGTAAACTTAACACACCAAAGAGAATAGAAACATCTATATGCCATTCTCATCTGTACAGTGAGGTGCTGAGTGGTTAAAAATTAAACATTTACTTGGCTCCCAGTTTGAGAACAGAACCCAAACAACCAGAAAGAAAGATGAAAGCTGCGCATTTTGCGCAAATTGTACCGCTGTGAACCCACATTACATAAATGAATAGAGGATGACTTAATGTTTTCTACCTGATGGCAGCTGAAATAAAAAAAATCATTTGCAATACATCTTATGTTATATTGTCATAAATCTGCAAACAACATTTGATTGAGCCAAAAAAAAAAAAAAAAAAGAAAAAAGAAAAGTGCATTGAGTAAGTGCACTGGTACTGTGCTAAACTCAACGTTAAACGCTGAATATTACCTCAACAAGTAAATAAAAAAAATTTTTAAAAAAAGGGGGGGGGGGGAGAAGCAGATCTTAAAATAAAAATCATCTCCCCCTCACATGTTTGCCGTCCTGGCAAACATGTGAGGGGGAGATGATGAGGAGGGGACAGACACCGCCTGATGAAATGTACGACATTTTTCCTTAACAGTAATGTCAGCTCACTCAGTGCATTACCTAGTGGTTTACCTAGTGGTTTCTAAATGATGTGGTTGTGGCCCCCCATACAAAGTGCCTAAAACATGGAAGTTTATGATCACAGCTGCATCACAGATGTAAGTCTTCATCTGAAGATGTACTGTAGGTATATGCCACTGGGAAAACCCCCAAAACAAAACACCACACAGTCTGTTTAAAAGGCATCACTAAGACATCACTTCAGTCACTCATTCACTGACTACAAAGTTCAGTGGCTGTGGCACCTCAAGAAAAACAGATTGGTAACAATTTAATGGAAATAAAAAAAATAAAGTGTCTTAGTGAGGCGTTGGGTAAACATAATTTCCATCATCTTGTACTTTGAAGGATGTGGAGCAAATTCCAAGATCAGTAGGAAAGGAAAAAAAATAAAAAAATAAAAATCTAAAATCTCTCAGGCTATGCAAGTTAGGTTGAGCTCAGGTGACTATAAGGGGGGGGTGGTGTCATATTGCTTGTGGGAGAAACCACTCCCATAGGGACAAATTTTATCATTGGTTTAAAAGGCAGTCATTCAAAACAAGTTGATCTACAGCGCCCCCCTGCAGCCTTTCAGAGCCACCACAGCCCCTTTCTGCACAGGTCAAAGGTTTTCCTTTAATTTGTCACCCAGCAGTTTGCTTAGAACAGCATGTGAAACTTGGTACACTTTCTGCCAGAGGTATGAGGCATGTTTCAATGGACATTAAAAAAAACAATAACAGACCAAAATTACTGCGGAAGCAACGCTGTATAAAATAAATCTGTCACTACTGTACAAATATACACAGACTAGGAAGTAAGCTACAGATGAGACAAGACGGCTAAAAGGATCAACCTCACCATCAGGTAATTGTCTATGAGGGTCTGGGATGGATACAAAATTGTCTATAGAACACTTCCGTCACAAACAGCAGTCGCAGAGTATAAAATAAAACAAAGCCAGCCCCCACCTGCCCCACCCTCCCTCCAAAAAACCGTATAAAATATAAACTTAATTTAAATCATTAAATACTGTACATGTCACATAGAATTTCAGCGCTACAGCAGGTGACCACAGCCTTTCAGCAAAATTACGCACAAAAAAAATAAAAAATAAAACACAGCAAAAACACGTCAAAGGATATTCCAACATATTAACCATTGCACTCCAAGTTTTCTGACTCTAGTCACTCTTTGATCATCCGAGCCAGTCGTTGGTCCATATATCTCATATTTAGATATCTGACGCAGTTTGAAGTCACCAGGAATACTGTACAACAAATGTTGACGATAAAAATGCAGCACAATTTAACGCATTTGTTGTAAAAGAGTAGATATCTGAATATGCAGGTTATGGATCCACCTGAGTGAAATCCCTCCTTCAGCTGCTACTGCACAACATGGACGGAGTGTGTGCCAAGTGATCCCTCCCAAAGCGATTTACAGGAAGTTCTGCATGTAACAAAAACGTATTATCAGCGTTTGGCTAAACAGACGCGACGCTGCCAAATGCAGCAGGCATGAGTCTTAAAATGAGGACGTCGTGCTTTGCTTTTTTTAGATTCTGCATTTCCAAAATCCTGAAACCAGATATTGTAAACATTTCATTGGTTTTTTTTGTGTGTTTTTTTTTTGTTTTGTTTTTTAAACTCCTTTCCCACAATTTTGACTTTGCTGTTAAAGGAGTGACTCCTTCTCTGTTGGGAATTTGTCTTTTCTTCAGTGTGTGACTTTCACAGCAGTCAGAAAAGTACGGACTCTGCTCAAATGTGGCCAGCGGACAGACTTTGTTCTCCCAAGGGTCACCGCTGCCAACATCGTCTCACCAGTAGCTAAAACACAAGGCTGCCTCCTGACTTCCATCTGTACCTCACTTCAATCTCAGCAGGGTCTTAGTGGGTCTCCCGCCCCTCCCCCAGATCCCCTCAGGAGATGTCCATCAGGCGCCAGGTGTGGGCTGGCCAGCCCTGGACACCAGCAGTATAACGAGACTGAGAATCCCCATGGCCCCCAGTCTCTTCAGCAGAGCCATGCTGTCTTTGGGGATGACCACCTGGGCCAGGTCGTTGGTGATGAGGGAAATCTCATGAGCCACACAAACAAAGATGAAGGTGCTAACCAAAATGTTGAGGGAGGGGTTTCCTGGGATGAGGACCAAAATCCCCTTGGTGTCAGCTGCAAGCCATATGTGGTACTGGCAAATGAAAAGCTGTGGGACACAAAAAGCATGGTTTTAAAAAACACCTCTCATAAGACTCTAGTCTTTTGTGATTGGAGATTTATTTAAGGGTTATATTGCTAACTGTGACTCTAAAGCAAGGAGAACCTTACCTCTAAGGAGATCTTTCCAAACCATGCAAAGAATGAGCTATATATAGAACGGGCATAGCCAGGAATGTTCCTGATGAGAATGAAGGCCAAAATCTGCCCACAAAACAGATCACAGACATTTTTAGGAATCCAAGTGTGACGTTACAACAGGTAAATCATGCTTATCACTAAAAAAGTAGCAGGTCAAGCTTGTTGAAGAACTGTAAACACTAAAGTGGTGTAAACAGACGAATGGTTAAATATAGTAATGGTGGCAATATATGTAGAAAACATATCTTTTCCAGTGTGAATTGACTGTAGATAACATGGTGAGCTATTAGGCTTGGTCTCACAATCATATCAGACTGTCATGAAATCATGTTAAGTAGTAAATTTAACTTCATGACTCAGATGACATGGGCCAAAACTACGAAGAAAGCTCATCATATCCAGGTTATCTGGATTCACTTTGCCTTACACTGGGAGGCATGATAAGCAGTCAGACACAAAGCTAGATCGTCAGTTAATCCAGGATTGAATCTTTAAAAAGACACCTTTAGCTTTTATTCTCTCAGCTGCAACATCAGTGATGTTTGAGAGCAAGTAAAGAATAAAAGTAAAAGAATGAATTTAAAATTAGACAACAGAAAAAAATAATAATAAAGTTGCCTCTAATAATTTATATTTCTTACTGATCAGAGAAAGGCAAAGACATTAGACACTATTAGAAAACTAGACCTTTCTACTGATGGCGCACAGGAATGGTGATGCTATTTTCCAGAGAACTGATTGGTCAGCAGACAGCGATTTCACACCTGATGATCTCTAATCTTGTTTGTGGTACAGGTTTCCGAGGCAATATACCTTGAAGTTACATGCATGAAACATCACAGTGCAGGCCTCTGATGTCAGGGTTGTTTCCAAACATGTGAATTAGCCAATCAACACAGAACAGTGGGCGAAAGCGCAGATGTCCCAAACAGTTCAGACATTAAACAGTCTTTAACCTTCCAGCTTTTTAGCACAAACTCTGTATATTGTTCATCTGAGCTAATGTGAGAATGAGGCATTTAAAGCCTCAGCGTCATCAGTCCTGCCTCCAGGTGCCACCTCTTAACCCAAAATCAAATGCAGGATTTCCAGCAGTAACAACTAATCGGACTCAGAGAAACTTTCAGACTTGATCGCACCAACACTTCATGTGTGAAAAGCCAAAGAAACAAAGATAAGGACAGATAAAAACTGTACCTGGACCACAGAGATATAGGGATGCATCTCGTTGCACTCGGTTTTGGTTTTGCAGCTGCTTGCCCATATTGAGTAAGTCTAGAATGACGTGGAGAAGATTTTAAGTGCCACATTTTTCCAAACAGCCAGTAAGTTAAGCTGATACTGTAATCTCCAGTTAGTACAACAAGAACTTTCCAAGGCTTTGTCACATAAGTAAACATGGCTCCTTTTTAAGCATTCCCTTTTGCACATTGTGTTTATTACTTAAATATACAAAAAAGTCTAAATTTAAAAAAATAAATATTTAGCATTAGATTAGAAGAATTATGTAACAGATGATAACTGATCTAAATTAAGAACTAATGCTCAGCACGGGTATTTTGGTAAGACCCAAAATATGTGAAATGCAGACTTACTATGAAGGAGACAACAGAGAGGAAGAGGAGAAAGTTGGAAATCTTGGCAGAGAAGAGAGTCTCTCCTTTTCCCTCTGACAGTACCTGACGCTTCTGCAGCACCAGATAGATGAAGGCAAATAACATGCCATGTATCACCGCCTGCAGAGGAGTGCCAACACATTAAAAGATTACAGCAAAGGCCAGAAAATTTGTTATCACTTCGGTAACAAATATTATATTAAAAAAATAAAAATAAAAAATAAAAAAAAAGGGGGGGGGGGGTGTTCTGTCATGTGAAACACGAGTGGACAAAAGCCTGGCTGCACCTTGAGGAAACACATTTGACTTACAAATCGGTCCAGCTTCCATCTGAACCACCACTCGTGGATGCTGCCATTCAGCTCGAAGAGCTTAGAGATGGGCCACACAGAGAAGACGCGCTCAAAAACGCCCTGGAGTCATAATGCAAAACCCAGAAATTACATAAAACAAGTAGCATTTTAAAAATGGAGTAAACATCCGATTTAAAAAATAAAATAAATCATAGCACAGCTTAGTGGTCAATATGGTGCTGCGTGAACAACTTAGGACATGTGACCATTTACATCTCTTAAACTTAAATATGCAATTAAAAGAAAGTAGAGTTACACTTAAGAACGCTTTCAGCTGACCCACCTGTGAAAAGGCAAAAAAGCAGATGAACATCAGGAGGCCCAGTAACTTTGCCAAGACTCCAAAATGCCAGACGCCACTACCTGTCCAACAAGGAAGACATATGAAACGCAACCCTGCTGCTTGCACTTATGACATGAATTAATCAACTGTGTTTATTCACACAGTGCAGGACATGACTGAGCGGAGTATATAAAGGTCAGTAATTTGACACCTACTGTTAGCCGTCTTCTGAAGGATCTGAGGCCACATAGCCATTGTGGTGTAGATGACAACAAACCAGAATGTGACCAAGGGAACAAAGTAATAGAACTGGTACGGTCGGTCCATTACCACACACAGCACCAACACCAGGAAGTTCAGACGGAAAAGCACCTGTGAATGAATATGACACAAACACCTAAGCAGATACCCAAAAATCACACTATTTATCTGAACCCAAATTATTCTGTAATAACAATCATAATGTTATTGTCACAGCTGCCATTTTTAAAAATCACTCAGTCACCGAATCCCTAGTTTTGACCACTGGATTTTGTTCACAGAGCGGAAACGCCAACACTTCAACTTAACTTTTATTTTGGTGACGAGATCTAAAGTCACAGGGAGCCAGTGTGGAGTGGAGGACAAGGACTGTTTTTGTGTAGGTGAGTGTTCAATGCGTGGCGTGTCAGGCAGATTATGAGTGATGAATGTTATCCTGCAGGATACCACAGTCTGAATCTAGAGGAAAAGGTCATGGTGCGTGTTGTTGTCCTTATGCACCGCCTTTGGTCTTGAACATTGAGGTTTCTTTCACTGCCGTTTGGTCTTTGGGTGACCAAAGTACCAATAATGATCCTCTACTTGAAAGTTTGAGAGCTGATGTAAGTTTGTGCAAGTCTGAGACATCAAAGTTGTCACATGCATGTAATCACAGCGGAGGTGATCCCCCCCCAAAAAAATAGCAGCGCACTGGAAAATCGTCCAATTGTTTTTCTTTTTATGGACAGAACTTCTCTATTACACCTCATGTGCATGATTGTCTGCTATGACTGAGAAACAAATGTCAATAAGAATATAAAGTTAAAGTATAACTGAAAGCACCCCTAACCTGGCACACTCTGTAAAGTCCAAAGTCTCCTTTGAGCCAAAAAAACGAAAAGTGTCCATAGCCAGTTTGAAATAGGTACGCTGCCACCAACACCCGCACATGCATGTACACTGGGATGAACTGAAAGACAGAAAAATAACCATCAGGCTCTTCAGACATCAACATACACAGCAGGAGACTCAAACTGATTTTTGTAGACATAATTGGGACTCACAGCGCTCGCTCCAGATATGTGATAGATGAGGATGACGAGCTGCATCCAGCCTTTCCACTCGTCTGTTTGTTCTCGGTTGAGTAATTTTGCCTGCGTGGAAGCAAAGAAAAAAATAAAATAGTGAGATTATTTAGAGACCGTTATACTGTGCTGTTTGACGCAAAAACAAAACTTTACTGAGAAGCACCGTCTCACCTCCTTGCTGTTGTCACTGTAAAACACTCCCAGTACAAATATGTAGATGAGAGGGATGAAGAACGTGGAGTGCGTGTAAAACTTCTGCTCTTTCATGAACACATCTGCCCTGTCACAAAGGTAAAAATAGCCCATGATGACGCCCATCCTGCAGAGAGCCTGAAAAGGTGCTTTTGGGCCGGGGGGAACAGCTGCAGTGGCTGGCTTCTTCTCCTCTAGGCTCTCCACATCAGGGGGCACGTGTCGGCGGTGGCGATTGTTGCCAAGGATGTGGAAGACCATGATGACCACGGCTGAGCCAAGGAAGAAAAGAGCCGACAGTTTCTGGAGCAAGTTAGGGTCTCGTAACGTCTGACAGCATGAACCGTCGATGGGCCTCAGTATTTTGTTGCACACAGAGTTCATGAGGATCATGGCTCCCTGCCAGGATGGTTAAAAGGAGAGGTGAAGGGGAAGTGGGTACTAATCAAGGATACCGATAAAATAACCGCACTAAAGCTGGACTCATTAATTAACTTACCACACTCCTGGTGCTCTCAGGCAGGTGCAAACCATCATCTGACTTGATGATGGTTTCCAGCGCAGCCTGACGGGAAGCAGCCACCAGTCTGACCCGAGATCTGCCATTACGCTTGCTGCTGTTGAGCACATCCGCTGCTGCTTCATTGTACAGCTCCAGCTGCTGGTTGGTGATCATTTTCCTGTTCTCACTTAACACCTCTTCATTTACTGGATCTGCAGAAGGAGTTTAATCAAGAGGGTCCATGCATGGAAACATGAAGTGAACAACCATAGTGCAACGTGGGAAATGACTATTGAGTGTGAAATGCTAAGTAGGAGGTTCAGAGATGTCAGTGTGGCACCTTATTTATTTTGCCTGTTTGTTGTTTGCAGTAAATTCTAACAATCAAAAAGTTAAAAATGGAAAATGTTTAACAAACAGATGTGAAGTACAGCTGCAAATTTATTAGGCGTGTGTGCGGATTGGAAACTATTAATTCCTCTGTATGTTAACACCAAATGAGTCTTAATATTTTCCAGTCATGCCTCATACTTTAGAAGCCTGTCTATGATCATAAAAAGATCTTGTATTGTGTGAGTGGCTGAAGCTGAGCACACCTTGCAGCACCCAGTAGACCTCCCCATGCTCAGCCAGCTTCTCCAGCTGCCCCATGATTGCAGTCAAGTTGACTTTGTACTGCTGGAGGACCTCACTGCTGCCACCGTGCAACTTGATGGACCACTGTGTAAATGGATAAACAGTCAGGACTGACATAACTATCGGCAGCCACCACGTCACACTTGTCTCATATAAAACATGCAGGCATTTACGCAGGTTACCGTGGCAGCTCCGAGGACGAGAACATCTGGCTTTGCTGAACCTTCCTGCAAAGCAAAAGAGACGCCGCACTTAAGTTTACGAGCGGCACTTGATTCGCAATTTCCCCCACTTGTTACCGTTACTCACACGTGTCCATGATATCAAGCGTTCCTTCATTGAATTATTTGCCTCGGGGTACCACAGAAAGTCCTAAACACAAAGATGAAGTTTGAAAAGAAATCTTGTGGCAGAGTGTTTAGAAGAAAAAAAACATAAACCGAGAACATGTTAAAACCAGGAATATATATATAAATAAATAGCTCACCACTTTAATAGAGTAGCTCTTGTCTTCAAAGGAAATGTCCTCATGCTTCAGATGTTAGGAAGTGGACAGACAGAGAGGAAGTGTGACATACAGTCAGTGATGCTTTGTCTCAGCTTGAGACCAAAACAGTTAGTACTGTATAGTTATAGGGTTATCCCATAGCTTCATTTATCTTGTTGAGTTTCTGTGCAAGCCGCTCGACTTTAACCTTTTTAAACATCGCATTTCCACAATGCCATCTATATCAAGCTTTAAAGTACTTCCATCTTTTCATAAAAACGACTATTTATTTGACAAGTCAGCAGGGTGATTTTTTCTAACATAAAATCGATAGTCTGAAGTTAAATTATCAGACTTGAGAGAAGTACGGAGGAGCAAAGTAACTATTGCTTTTAAAAGCCACAATTAAGCCACATAAATATGAATGACTAGTCAAACTGCATTTTTTTGAAGTCCTGATGGTCTGGTTATTTATTAGAGCTGACGGAAGACACACAGCCTTCAAAGCAGCCACGATAGGTACGCATGAATCTTAGTCTGCTCTTCTAATTAGATTTAGGTTGCAGCCTTGATCAGTCAGAATTTAGAGCCATCTGTGATGGAAGAGAGACTTCCATTTTGAGGTTGAAATATTTTTAGTCAGTTTATAAACTTCCCTGGAAGCAATGGGCAGAGTGAGTTAAAGCATATCTTTGTGCCTCATATCTGTAGATCTGTTTGGCTTGTACCATCACTATTGTGAGAAAAACCCTGGGCTTGAACAGTGCAGTTTCTCATTATTACCTTAATCCCCTCTTCTTTTCGTTCAGGGTTGATAATTTTGATGAAGGAGTAAAACAGCTGCCTGATTCGCGAATCGCCAACAAAGGCTACCCGCTTTTCAGAGAGGCAGGTTTTGGCTTCACTGTAAAACATAAAAGGTTGGTGAGGGCCAAGCACAGATAAAAAACAAACAAACAAACATTTATTTACTGAAGTGAATAATGTTTTTGTCCTTTATTTGTCAATGAGTGATCTTTTATCCCAAAGTCCTTAGTTGAAATTACCCACAAACCCTTAGTGACTGACAAAAACTCACAACATCACTGCCACACATTTAAATCTTTATCCCAAACATACAGTGTAATAACTTCAGAGGTGGTGTGACTCACATGCTTTTGTATTTGTGCATCATGCAGCCATAAGGCTGCCATACATCCTCCCCCAAGTAACGTCCTCTGGACAGCAGCCATTCACACGAGTCCCCTCCTGGAGGCAAGACACAGAGAACTTTCTGGTGAGGCGAAACAAACAAGATCTCGCTTTCACTCACAGTTTCGCTCCGACTATGACAGAAACCTGCTGCCTCAATAGTGCCCTGGCTTTCCATTCTGTGCTGTCAAAAGGACCATACAATACACGGCTCTGGCAGGGGCCACAGTGCAAAATGAAGCCATCAGCGATCTAGCTCGAGCATAAATCTCTCCAGCTATTCATTTGTTCGCAAAATGAATGGAGCCATCTGCAGCTGAATCAATCCACAGAAACAGGCGAACATGAAAGGTGGGCAGACCAGCATGCAACATCATTCTCAGCCAAAGCAGCTGCTCACAGCACACTCTGCTCCCTAACCTTTTCGTGGGTGACGTCCACACTGAGCAGCCTAGGTACGACGTACATGTAAATAAGCCTGCTTTATTTATTCATAGTCCAACTCTATGCTCTGAGGACGTGTCACTGTTTGTCAACCAATTTATGAGCAAACCCTTTACTGATACATCCAGTGCACTATGCATATGCAAGTTACAGCCCTGGAACAAAGAAACGTGCAGCTACAATGTTATCACAAAGCAGCAAATCTAGAGTTTTTGAAGTTGTGAGCAGGGCGACAGGCACATTTGTGGCCAGTCTTACCGACAGTGCATTTATTCAGGAAGCTAGCTAAACACCATGTCGGGCGTATTTACATGACATTGGTCTCCAGGTGCAGATCAAATACACTTCCACGAACCTTTCCAGGGCTTTTCCAGCAGCAATAAAGCGTTTCTTGCAGCAGGAACGTCAGCAACATGTAAACACAGCTATTGGCAGTGTTAGCAGCTAACCAGCTGGATAACGTCGGGTCAAATTCACGCTTCCTTTGGAGACTTAGTGCGTGAAACCACCTATTTGCGGCACGCACGTTTTCAGGCGATAACTTTAACATCTAGAAAGCATCCCGTGACAAAAGCACGGAGCCCAGTAGCTAAGAAAAGCGCTGGCATGCAAGCAGCTACCTAGCTACCAGTAGCAATGTCAAGTGTTTCCAGTGGCCGCATCCACATTAAGTTGATCAAATAAAAGCAGCACTCACCTTCGTAATACCGCGAAGCAGCGTGAAACACGAGGAGTAAAAGAACAGCAACCAGCGATATCAGTTTCGCGTTTTTTATGGTAAAATGTTGATTTATTTCGCGTTTGCCCAGGCTATAGGCCAGGACCGCCATCTTTGCTCCTCCATGACAACAGGCAGCTGTGCAGTCTCGCGGCGGCGGCGCTCCGCTCAGCTCACCATATGCCAGCTCCACTCCCCGGCACACCGCCTCCTTCTCCTCCATCACTGCTGCTTAATGAGTCAGGTGCGGTTCAAGGAGACCTTCCAGCGGGTCTAAATTTGTCAACAAAATTATTATAAATAATATTATGGTGAGGCAAATCGTTTCTTTCGGGTGTCTGTAAAAAAGAAGAAAAAAAAGTTTTATGCTGGAATGATCACAAGCAAAAGCAGGAATTTGGAGATGGTAACTTTTAGGAAAGCAAAGGCGCACTGTCATCAGGTCGATTGAAAACAGTGGTTTATTAGTTTGCACTGTTGGAAGAAGGCGTGGCTTTGCATAAAAAAAATTAATAATTAACCTGTAGTTTAGGGTGGAGGGGCGGGATGTTAGGTGTCATGCGTTAGATGTAAGTAAACCGGCTTAACTGCATGTATCCATGATTGTGCAAGTGTGTCAAACCTGTTACATTTATTTATACACACTTTTACACACAGTTGACTGTGTGGAAGAGTAAAAGACGAAGTAGTAGTAATGGGTTCAAACAAAAACCAGACATCAAGTTTAGGGGTTTTTTTGTTTTGTTTTTTAAATTAGAGAGTATCAAAGTGGCTCTGTAGTGCAGATTTTGCTGTAGATCGATACCAAGTAACTACAGGGCCAGTATTGCTAGTACTAATACTCCTACAGGTACTTTTTAACCTATCAAGTAAATTCTAAACACATATTAATGATCACTAAATAACTGATTTGCACAGCATACCCAATATGCACAATATATGTTTTTATTTCCAAAAAATAGTGACGTTACTACAATTCAGTGAGCTACATACTGAACTTAGAGGTTAGAAACAAAGAAGAAGGTCTCTCTACTTAATAGAAAGGTTTCAAAGAATCTGAGAACATGGTATATATTTCTAAATCTTACATCTGAGTCTCCTGAGCTTCTTCGGGTTTCTGGGGAAACTGAAGATCAGGTGTAAATCTATTCAGAGTATGTAGCCAGTTCAGGCAGAAAACCAGTCAATTTCAAAGGTGCGACATAATGGTGTGCCACTGTAGGCACACATGCTTATGAATATTGTTGAATTACCTTTACCTTACATTGATGAAAGCAGGAATTTAATCATATCTGATAAAAAATTACACAAGTTTAATTTACAGTATACATGCAGCTTCAGGTTCACTTTGAATTTGTTCCACTGCACATTTCCTATCTCTGAATCTCATGGACAGAACAACAAAGGAGACAAAACTGGCCCAACAACAGTTTTCTTTTCTTTCCACCCATCCATTCTCTTCCGCTTATCCTTATCAGAGTTGTGGGCCGTCCCAGACAGGTCGCCAATTTGATGCACAGCCATAGCTGGACTGGCCATCGGGCATACCGGGCATTTGCCCGGTGGGACGATGGGTTTTTTGTTTTTTTTCCGTAACGGTATAAACACTGAAAGGTGGTGGATTGGCCAGATGCTGGGAGATGTGTAAAAATAACTCAATTGTTTGGTGGTGGCTATCGCGGAGCTTCCACAGATTCAGTAACATTAGCAAGTGGTGGAGGCCAGCAGATGCAACACGCTGGCAGGTGGATGACAGAAAGGCAGAAGGAGCAGAAGGAGCAGAGACCTGAGACGGTAAACTGAACTTCAGGTAAGAATGACCTGCAGTCTATCTGGGTCAGATATAAACCAAGTTTAGGTGGAGTTTATTTTCGTTATGCTGACTTTTAACAGTCAGTTACAATAACTTGTACTGTGTACTAACTAGCATGACAGAGTTTATATACAGCTGGGCGGGTGCTTTGATGTTACTGATGTTAAACTTGTTTTATCTTATTTTATTTATAAGGTTAGTTATTAGAGTTTCCAACCGTCCCGTAAAAAACGGAATCGTCTCGTATTCAGAGAAAATATTACGGGTTTCGTATCGAGGTGAAAAGGAACACAGTTTGTCCTGTACTTCAGCTACAATGAAAAAGACACAAAGCTGGAGTTATTCTGTCTTTGCTGCACAGCTGCCTCTTCTTCATTCATTCTCCCCCCTCCCTCTCCTGTTTCTACTTCAATCATGAAACTGATCAATGATCAGCTGATCGGCTTTTCTCTCTTGTTTGTTTATCGCCCACTTTGCGTCAGAAACATAAAACCAGCGGAGGTCGCGTTAAACAATAGCAGCACATTTAAGCTTGATCAGCTGTTGTTAGAATTTATTTAATATTAATTTCTAGTATCAGCTGATGTTTGCTGGAGCCACAGCTGTAAAAGCTGCTGGTCATGATGTCTGGATATCTGGTGAGAGGGAAACATGAAGATGAAACCAGGAGATGTCCTTACTGGATCATCAGAGCTGAACAGGTGATGGAGAAACAGGTTTACCTTTTAGGTGACATGATTGAGTTGAAGGGAAGTTAGGAACTGTTTCTGAGACACAAATAACACCAGGATCCTTTTTTTATGTAGCTGACAGCTGGTAACTGTGCAGGGGCGGGTCTAGCAAAGTTTTGCCAGGGGCCAGGTAGGGCATTAACAGGGAAAGGGGGGCACAAAGAAATACTTTTCTTTCTTATTCTCATTTAAAATGTCTCGCTTTTAACAAATAATTATCTGAATCTTACGTTTTCATCTGATGTAAAATGTATAGAAATCCATTATTGTACATAGTAATTTTTTTTAGGGTCCCATCATAATTTCTTCAGAAGTAGCTAAGTACTGTATATGATGCCAGTATTTTCCCACATTTTCTAGATACTGTACCAGTACTGTGTGTAAAATGTCATCAAAAAGTCAATTAGTTTTATTCTTTCTCACCTGTCTTTCTATCTCCTTTCACTTTTTAAAGGTTGCCATGTTAGAAAAAATATTTTGCCCTGCCATGCTGTTTATTGATGTGGCAAATGAATGGTTTATGAAAATATATCTAAATCTGTCATCAGTAATCAGTAATGATCATGTCTCACCTCTAGTCTTCTCTGTCTTAATTTCAGGTTTTCACCATGTGTAGATAGTTCAGGAGGTTAACTCGACCAAGCAGTCTACTTTCGGGTACTGTTTAGAATACCACAATAGGAGGATGGTGTAGGTTTAAGTTTAAGATACATATATACCAACAAGACAGTGTACATCACTGTGACAACAGCGTTTGTTTTCATTCAAAGGATTTATGGTTTTTCCTATAATACCTGGTGGGCCGGTCTCTAGTCAAAATGCCCGGGCTGATTTTTTGTCCCAGTCCAGCCCTGTGCACAGCTAAGTTTTTGGGGTTTTTTGTTTCTTTTTTCTTTGTTTGCTTTTTGTTGTTGTCTTTTTGCTCCAACGATTATCTACACAGCTCTCTGTGCAGCTCTGTTAAATGCCTGCCACAGCATTTCAGTCAGGTTGAAGTCTGGACTTTTGACCGGGCAGTTGCAACACAACATTTTTTTAAAATTCTTTTTCAGCCATTCTGCTGTAGATTTGCTCCTGTGCTTTGGGGGTCACTGGCTTTTTGTATGTCCCACGTTTGGCCAGGCTTCAGATGTCAGACAGATGGCTTCATATTTGACTCTAGAATACTTTGGCATACAGAGGAATTCACAATGACTTTAAGAGGGCGGTGTTTTTCCTCAGTTGACACCAGCATGCAGTAAACAAGCTCGGCTCCTGTAATACTCACATGCAATCTATTGCTGTTGCTCTACTTGTCTTCGCCTCCTCTGTCCTGACGCCTGTTGCTGACGCCTTCAACCCCCTGAGGGACCGACTAAAAGAAAGACTCTTTTAATAAAACATCCTTTAGTCTTACATTGTGCTCTGCATTTATGTCCAGGGGTCCACAACAAGCTTAATGCTGTGTCTGCAAAACAAGCCCAGATCATCACCCCTCCACCACCATGCTTAACAGCTGGTATGACTGGGCTGTTGGATTATGCATTATAACCATGATCTTGTATGTCCAAAGGAAATGGCTCCGGATGTCTGGTTTTGCAAACTTAATCCATTCTGTTGGTACCCTTCAAAGAAACCATGCTTGAATATCTCTGAGCATTGTGCAGCCTGCCCTTGGGGTGAATTTGCTGGGACTTCTGCTCCTGGGAAGATTTCAGCATTGTATTGTCACAGCTAATCGGTCCAGACCTGCAAACCGCCTAAAGTTGTGCCTTTATAGAGGAGCTCACACTTGCTGATGATCATGTAATCAAGTGGTTTTGATTAGCAACACTTGACTGCTGCTACACTCTTAACTCCTTTGGAAGTAGGAAGGGTGTACTTAGTGTTTCACCACACTGAATAGATTCGTGTGAAAACTTTCTTCTTCTTCTTTCTGTAATTTCAGCTTACTTTATATTTTAATAAACATCTCAGTGGTTTGATTGTCTCGGGATTTAATCATCTATCTGTAATATAACATTTACTACATAAACTGGTATATAAATAAAGTGGGACATTAAATAAAGTAGAAGAAACATTACAGAATCCTGAACTGACATAGAAGTGTTAAGCATGTTAAGAAGACCTGGAAAGTAAATGAACTTTTATTTTCTTAAAATGATGATTACACAACTTTACGTTGTGTAATCATCATTTGTTTGGACGTCAGCATGACATCTAAAGGACCCACAGCCTGATTTCTGTACTGTTAATAATCAATTGTATGCATAAATGATTGGATAATGTATAAATCATACTCTTCTGTCTAATTTCCCATGCACCCATCAGAGTTGTTGTAGTTTTATATTTTCTAATTAGTATTCTTTTTCTTTTTATTTTGTTTTGACTTTTTGTTTTAATTCAGTTTAGTCTCAGTGAGTTTCCAGAGCGGATATTCTTGTTTCAATTTAGTTTTTGTTGTTTGAAATGTTTAGTTTCAGTTGTTAGTTTCAGTGTCAGTTTTAGTTTTTATTTGTTATTACAATATTGAGTCCATGTGTCAAAGCCAGACTGGGGAAAATTAATAAAGGTATTGCAGTAAAAATATATAACTTTTTGAAAGCAGTTAAGTCTTAGTTTGTTGTAGTATTGTAGATATCCAGAGTCTTTCAATGACTCATTTATTTTATTTAGTTTTAGTCAGATTTTCAAGTTCACAAAATTGTTTAATTGGTTTTATTTCCCCCCCCCCCCCAAAAGTCTAGTTTTTAGTTTTATTTTTGTTCAGTAAAATGTTTTTTCCACATCTGATTTTAGTTTTTAGTTTAAATTTAGTTAACTATAATAACCTTGCCACCTACAGGTATTTAAAGTGTCCTTACCCGTGTACGTGTGGACGTAGCCTAAATGAACTGGACATGAAGAAGATACTCTCGTAAATGCACGCCACACTGCCTTCTAGTGGTTGTAGAAGGTGTTGCAGCTGATCTCATACGCCATCACCCTGAGTGAAACACCTATTTATCTCCAGAACTGCCGTATTCTTAACTGAGACTGACTTATGACTATGTTCACGCATGACTGCAAGCCTTGAATCCAAATCACAGAGATTTATTTGGATGCAAAAGCTGTATTATGCAAGGAAAAAAAGCAACATGAGAGGATGCATATTTACAAGGAACAATGCACTTTAGTAATCACACATTGGCATGGACAGTGTAAACAGAAATTTACTGTACATTAAAATTGAATGTACCGTTGGAAAGCAGGGTAAAAAAAAAAAAGGTGGGGGATGTGAATGAGGACACTGCTGTGCTTCCACAATAGGAAGATGTTTAAAGTCAGTGATGATATGTAAATCATCAGCCAAACTAGAACCAAAGTACAGTGACACACCTTCATCGGTGTCCTTAAAACACGAAAGCACTTAAGTCACTGCGTAGTGTGTTTTGGAACATTGGACATGCTTTATTTCAGAACTTTTCACAATTTATTTAAACATCTCACATATACAAAATAGGTACAATAGACTTTGTTGTGTCATTTTTTGAGAGAGAGGCCGCCTTAAAAAAACCATTCAGAACGAGATGAATTATGTGCTGTCAGAATGAACACTGGGTGTGGGATTGGAAGAGTGAAAAAGCCTGAAGGAAAAAAAAACAAACAAACAAAGAAAAATAAAATCTAGAAAAAAAGAAAACAAAAGAATAAAAACCCAAACAAGACATCAGGTTTAGACTCATTCCACCTGCTTAGAATGGAGGAATATCAGGGGAAGATTGCAAGACTCCTTAAAGGTCAATACAAAATAATACAGTTAAAAAAGTGGTTTGCTCCACAGCTGCATATTAGCACCATAGATCTTTGCTTCAAGTAACCGAGCACCTTCCGATACGGGACAAAGCTTGAAGCATTAGAAATCATAACATCTCGGTTGTGGACCCAGGTTTTGGTAATAGTATTTTCTTTAGGTACAGGCATGAGGTAGTTTAAACCTTTTTTCATGGAAATTGTGGTTTTAAACCTCCTCTTTGGAAGATATACAAAGACCACAAAGTGATGCATACTTTCAGCGTTTTTATTACACTTCTTTTATTTTTTACAAAAGGATGACATGATGTCCCACAACAAGGTGTATTCCCGCGTCCCTTTGGGTTGCTGTATTTATTTTGCATTGCACCAACGCTCCGATCAGTCCGTTCAGTCCTCTCCGATAGTTGCCCATCGTAAGCAAGTGGATGCGCAGAGAGAAATCAGCATTCAGTATAAAAAAAAAAAAACGAACACAGATAGAAGGGCAGAGATTTTGTTTTTTTTTTCGTTCTTCCTCTCTTTTTTTTCCGGTGTTAATTTATCATGAGTCTATTTATTTGAAACAGACTGGGCCAATGTCCAAACCAAACTCCTGATCAGCTCTACCAATGTCCAAAGGTGCAATGTCGAGGATGGGGAGGCGAGATGGTTTATTTGTTCTGTACTCGATCACTGTCTTGCTCCACTCACCAGTGTGTGTCTGCAGGAGTAAATCGGAGGAAAAGAGAGGTTGAGTATTGGAGCAGAGGTTTAACAACACAAGTCACAAAGCTGCGAAGCAGACTGAAACGTAAGAGCAATGCTACTCACAGTGCAGCCGTCCTCTAGCACGGAGAAGGTGAAGCGGCTGTTGCCCTCAGCTCTCAGCTCCACATCGTTGGAGCCCTGGAGTACCACGGCCTTCTTCAGGCTGCCGCTCTCACCGTCCATGTAGGCAACGCTGTTCTTGCAGTGGTAGGTGATGTTCTGGCTGGCCTGGTTGGACAGCAGGCGCATGAAGGCCAGCTGGGTGGCCATGCTCTGGGGGCTGAGGGTCTCATCGTTGTAGGTGAACTGCAGGAAGGAAAGAACCAGTGAGTGTTTCCTGTAGAGGTTAAGCTTGTTTTCATTTCACATGATGCAAGTTGCCTGCTCTCTCACCTCAGTGCCACCGTTGATGGTCTCACCGAACCAGACGTGCTTCTTGTTCTCGGTGCTTCTGTACCAGTTCTTGCGGGCGATGCTCTCAGGGTGGGCGTAGATGCAGGTCTCACGGGTGGTGAAGTCGCAGAAGACCTTGATGGCATCGTTGGTGCAGCCCTGGTTGGGGTCGATCCAGTAGAATCCTTCAGGAAAAGCAGAGAGTCGCATTAACTGGAGTAGGTCAGTTACACGCATGGCCTCTGTAAATGCTTCAGAACATAGTAACAGTGGCACTTTGCTATTATTTTGAGGAGCTGAAGCCAAGCTTACCGCTGCTCCAGTCAGGGTGGCTGAGCTTGATGTCACGGCAGGTGCGGGCAGGGTTCTTCCTGGATCCCTCAGGGGTGAGCAGGTTCTCGATCTGAGTGTTGAGAGACTTGATGGTGGCATCAACCTCGTAGTCCTTGGCTCTCAGAGCAGGCTGGTCAGCTCTGTACTCATCATATCCTCCGGAGACATCGTATCCACCACCAGCAGGGCCGGGAGGTCCAGGCAGACCGGGAGGTCCGGGAGGACCCTAACATGGATAAGACAATGGAGTGATGTGTAAAGAACAGTTCTGTAATAGCACTAAACTGTCCAGGGTGCAAAATAAAAGTTGCAGTATTTAAGAAGGTGATGAAGCTGTTGATATAAAGGCAAACTTACCACTGGTCCGGTGTATCCATTGGGTCCACGAGGACCAGGAGCACCCATAGTACCATGGGCACCAGGTCTGCCATCCTTACCAACGGGTCCATGGGGTCCAGCAGGTCCCTAAAGAAATCACATCACACAAACATTTGTGGTTTTATTAATCTACAAATTAAAGGTGCTCTGTCAAAAATAGCAGGAGTGTATGTGGGTAGGAGTGGCTAGGAGCAAGGAGCTACATACACTTATTTCTCACTAACGGTGAAACTTTTCAATAGGGCATGCACAGATGATCTTCGATGCATGTAGAAGAAAAAAAAAATAAGCAAGCTGCTGGGATTCTACTCACTCTGGGTCCAGAAGGTCCATGAGCTCCAGCAGCACCAGTGTCACCGGAAGGTCCCTGTGGTAAAAGAAAACACATCACTCAGTGGCATTTTAGTGACAACAAGTCTTTCCTCTCCGTGATTACATTGCCCTGCAAATGCTACTGGAATCTGTATTGAAGCATTGTTTATGAGCATAATGGGGCTGAGTATTCATACAGTTCTTGTGCATTATGCTGCTGTGCAGCCACTCACAGAAGGTCCAGGCATTCCCTGGAGACCAGGATGTCCACGCAGACCCTTCATGCCTCTCTCTCCCCTGTCTCCAGCAACTCCCTTCTCACCACGAGGTCCAGCAGGTCCCTACATTGAACAAAGACACAGGCATAAACATATTGTGGTGCATTCCTTTTGTAATTTCATTTGCTTTGCTAGTGTATTATACTTACAGGGGCACCTCTAGCTCCAGCGGGGCCAACAGCTCCAGAGGAACCTGATGGGCCCTAGGGACAGGAAAAAAAGTGAAACAAGCAGACGATTGTAGATAAAAGTACCCAGTAAACAATTTTGCTTATATTGGGAATTTAATGATTAGAATATTTACAGCCTCTCCACGGTTTCCAGGTCTGCCGGCAGCTCCAGTGGGTCCAGCAGGTCCAGGGGCACCAGCAAGTCCCATGGCGCCAGCAGATCCAGGCTCACCACGGTCTCCCTAAGCACGGTGGGTCACGGTGGAAGTTGGTTAATAAAACATAGTATATATATATATATATATATATATATATATATGTGTGTGTGTTCTGTGCATGATAATGGCTTAAGGTACACAACAGGGCATTACCTTCAATCCAGCAGCACCAGGACGACCAGGAGGTCCATCGTTACCAGTGTTGCCCTGTGGATTGTAAAGAACAGAGAAGTTTATATAAAAGTTTAACAGGCTTACTATTTTAAAATGTTAGGTGATTTTTTTTAAAGCAAATATATCACAGAAAATACAGAACACATAATTATATTATTTTAGCACTCTCTATAAATCATTCATAGATCGGTAGTAGGGGTTACAAGTCTTTACCTCACGTCCAGCCTCTCCCTGGGGTCCGGTCATACCAGGCAGGCCAATGTTGCCAGGGGCTCCACGGGCTCCAGGGGGACCAGCAGGTCCAACTCTACCAGGCTCTCCCTGGGATATGACACAGAGAAAATCAGTGGGTCAAATATAGTCAACCAATAACATGGATGCTGTGTACGTTCAGACTTTTGGGGACGAGGGATCTTCCCATTATCAAAAGTGCATGTGGTCTTTCTGAGACATCCTCCAAAATGGAAATTATGGTCTGTCGTCTGGACTAGCACTGTTGTCCATGCATATTTAAAATTTGTTGTCCATGGTTTGAATTGACCAACACTTTCTGAATGATAATACACATTCAGTGGTTCATCAAACAGGTAATTTTTTTTTCGTGGTATAATCAGAACTAGTTTCTACTTACCACACCACCAGCAGCACCAGGTGTACCACGATCTCCTCTAGAACCAGGCAGACCAACGAATCCCTGAAGTCCAAGAGGACCAGAAGTTCCAGGAGCACCAGGAGGACCCTAAAATACATCATCAGTCACACATTTAAGAGCTGAGGATGCAGTTCTTAAGATCTATATATGCACATCAGCGGTATAAGCAAGGATGCCACTAAAGTGTCCTCAAAGTTTCAGTGCACCACAATTTCAAGAGGGCTATAACTTACAGGGGGGCCAGACTCTCCACTGGGTCCCTTCTCTCCAGCAAGACCAGATGGTCCAATCATTCCGGACTCTCCAGAAGAACCAGTGGGACCAGCATCACCACGGAGACCACGAGGTCCATCCTTACCAGAGGGACCAGCGGGGCCAGGGGGTCCAACAATACCCTGAGAGGGGAAGAGAAGGAACGAGGGGTCATGTCAAGTCAGTTTGTATGTTTGAGGTTATTACTAAAATGTAATTTATTAGTAAATGCAAAATCTATACTTACAACAGGACCAGCAGCACCAACTCTGCCGGCAGCACCAGGGAAACCAGTCAGACCCTGACCAGAAACACACACAGTGGTTAAGCAGAGGTCATTCAAAATGTTTGTTGTGTCTACGTTTGTGTGTGTAGATGGGCTGAGAGTTAAGACACGATACACATAGTTTTAGATCTGCACAAATACAAAATTCAATCAGCAGTTCTTCAAATCCATAAGATCCTTTGATGACATTATTTGCTGGTTGTCTAGAAACCTTTCTGAACTGAGCAGAAACTCGATGGAAATATTTGTTGTTGGTCTAAAATTCAAGATGGAAAATCTGTTAATATTTATCACCGCTTTTTCTCAAACACAGCGAGCAGGTTAGAACCCTGGGCATTATTTTTTTACAGTTATCTCAGTTTTGATTGTCATGTTAATAAGGTCACCAGGACTGCTTTCTGCCACCTAAATTGATCAAAAGTTAGAAAATACTTCTCTCAAACTGACTTTGAGGATATGATCCATTCATTCATATCAAACAGGTTAGACTGCTGTAACGCTCTATTTGCAGAACTGTCAGAATTATCAGTATAACTACTTATATTCGTTCAGAATGCAGCAGCCAGAGCCTTACATGTACACGCAAATGTGAACATAACACCCTAATACTGAAGTCACTTTATTGGTTTCCAGTTTAACATGAAATTACCGTTTAAATCTATGAGTTCATAAAGCTCTTTGGTTTGGTCCTCCAACACATCTTTGACTTGTTTAGTGTCTATAAACCAGTCGTACCTCTCAGGTGATCTTTTAACTGGTCCCAGAATGAGATATAAATGAGTGCCGAGGTTGCTTTCAGTTAATGTGATGCTCTTCAAAAACAACCTGACCCCTGACCTGAGGTCAGTTACACCTGTGCCTGCATTCAAAAATGGACTAAAAACCTCTTACAGGCTTACACTTACACTGTATGAGTGTGTATGCTTGTGCGTGTGTGCATGCTAACTTATATTATATGTCTTTGTAGAATTAGTTTTATTGTTTTTATTTCCTTAAGTCATTCCAAAGATAAAAGGATTTTTTGTGTTTTTATCTTTAATGTCAAGCAGATTGATTTTACATGTAGCGAATAGCGAAATGTGCTGTATGAATAAAATTGCCTTTGGTGTTACCATTAAAATACATTTGAGTGATTTAGAGGAAACACTGGAAAATGAACAGATCAAAAGCTGACAAAGTCTGCTAAGTTAAAACAGTGATACTGTGCGGTTATGTGCATAAATTGACACAAATGCACACAATATTGACTCACTAGTACAAACTAGTTCCTATTTGGGCTTATATTAAAAAATATAAACATTTTAAAAAGGGCAGTACAAGAAATAACTGATAAATGGCTTAATCTCATGTTTTAATGTTGCCTTTTTTTAAAGTTCCTAACAGCTTTGATTGGAACTCCTACTCACTGCATGCTATGGTTGCTTTTAAGCCCACGGAGTTAATGAGTGCAATCATGAGAGTGTCGTGTGTGGCTGGTAAAGCTGTTTATTTGTATGTTTGAATACTCACAGAAGGTCCATTGTCACCACGAGCACCAGGAGGTCCACCAGGGCCAGCAGGACCCTAGATACCGGAAGAAGAAATCAAAGTCAGTGTCATATCAAGACTGCTCCCCTCTAATCTATAAACATAAACAGTATTTTGAAATAGCTGTTGATTTTATCCCACTGTGAACACTCTCATAGATGCCTGGTAATGCTAAATCAGTGAAATCATGTTAGATCTCTCTCAATTTGTTTAGCTTTGCTGGATGCGTGTTTGTGTGTGTATATGTCCAGTGAAAGTGGTACTTACAGCAGGTCCAGACTGTCCAGCAGGTCCAGCGAGGCCAGAGGGGCCAACTTCTCCCTTTCCTCCTGAAGGTCCACGCTCTCCTCTTGCTCCAGGTTGACCATCAGCACCCTGTAGCAAGCGTGGTTGTGGTATGTAAGTATTGGCTCATCTTTATCTATTGAACATGACATGGGGAATGGGGTACTGAATTTCAAAATGGGCTTACAGGGGGGCCAGCGAATCCAGGACCTCCAGCGGGTCCAACCTCTCCACGTTCGCCCTGTGGACAACAAGCAGTGGGGTCAAAAAGACTGTTCAAACTAAAAGATGGAAGCTTGTGTTTTGCCAGGTTCTGCTATGAGATATTTAAATGCAAATGTAAGCTAGTGGAACAAGAAGTGATCAGCAGCTACTCACAGAGGGTCCACGAGGTCCAGCTGGGCCGGCAGGTCCGAAGGAACCACCCTCACCCTGGAGGAGAGAACAGGAAACATTTTATTAGCTTACAATTGTTCCAAGCATCCACTGACTTGTCACGCTCCCTTATGTAGGAATATACTTCAATATGCCATATATTATAAGAATGCTCTAAATAGTCAGCATTTTCCTTCTTAAAGAATTTTGTTATTGTACTCTTGGCTCTGTTGGTTGTGTTTATAGAACAACATACACAAACACTCAGGAAAACAAATTTAAAAAATACTTGCAAATTCCTATATTTTGATTTTAATAAATATTTAAATGCCAGTAATAAATATGAATACTTGTTTTCTGCATTATTTTTAGGTTAACTACTGTCATCTTACATTTCATTGCAGGTTGCTCATTGCTGTTATTTTGCATAATAGCCATTAGATGGCGGTGTTGAGGTTCTAGCTTTAGTCATAACAGTGTTTCGGCTACTTAAAATTTCTGTTTTAGAGGGGTGGGACGTCCCACATAAAGGTACTGAGCAATAAAATTATGAAAGTGGTGTGAACGTCTGCAAATGGCTTTTTATTTAAGGTAACTGGTCCTACAGTGGATGAGTTATGTTCAATACTTTTGCTGGCATTCATTTTTTAAATACTGTAAAAATGAATTAAATATTAAAAAACCCCAATCAAACAAAGTTTGTTTGCATTATAGAATCTATATAATCTAAAAACATTAAATTTGGTGGTTTCTTTCTATTATTTATTTAATGGCAACTATTTTATCAACTTACCTTATCACCGTTGGCTCCAGTGGGTCCTGGAGGTCCAGCAGCTCCTTGCAGACCCTAGATTAAGTGAGGAGAGCACACTGAGATCAGGGTTATGACTGACACACTCAAATTGAGGAAATAAATGTGTAAAGTTTTTACATTAAGCATACTAACAAAGACGGGAGAGTTTTACTTACACGGGGACCATCTCTGCCAGGATTGCCGTCAGGGCCTTTGTGTCCAGGCTCTCCCTTGGGAGAGGGGAAGAGGGTGTAAGACGCACAACAGCAAAGAAACAATACTCCCTCATTTACACCCATTTTATTTGCTGGTGGCAGATTTCTAGAACTTACCTTCTCTCCCTTGGGTCCAGGAGTACCAGCACCTCCACGCTCTCCGGGCATGCCACCAGCTCCCTGATGTCCAGGTGCACCAGCAGCTCCAGCAGGACCAGGCTCTCCCTGGAAACAAAGAGGATAAACTTGGGTTCATATTTGAACAACATAAATATTGATGTTTTCAATTTTCCAGCTATATACAGATTTTATTATCACATAATTCTTAATTTTTAAAGTTTCTCAGAGCTATCACTGCATAAACAGTGAAATTTTGATCAGTAAGCAATGCTGGAAATTGCTGTGAAAGTGCATTTTAAAGACCATTCCGTGACAGGCCAGAGAACGTCCATGAACTGTCAGGTTTCATGACATATGTTCAGAAGTTCCATCAATTTCTGTAAAAATAGAACTGTCTTACCTTGCCACCATCAGCTCCAGGGGTTCCAGCAGGTCCACGGGCTCCAATTGGTCCCTGAGGTCCAGCAGATCCAGCAGCACCAGGGTTACCACGCTCTCCCTGGAGAAACAGACATGCATATTTTAATTTGTGTTCTCTATATTTGATTCTGAGTATGTTTTTATAGCAATAGATTTAAAGGTTTGAAAAGCCTACAACATATTAAAGGGTCTTGATTCATTTAGTGCACATAGACCTGGACACATATGCACTTTTGACAGGCTTTGCTACTGTGTAAAAATCCTATATTGCTGCATTTGTTTTGGAAAACAATGTCACTGACAGGTGATCTCACCTTGCCACCAGCAGCTCCAGCAGGTCCTGGCTCTCCTGGGATACCCTACAGAGGCATTTTTGTTTGGTTAGACGTGGACTTAAATTTTCAATAATGCTGCTTTTACAGTTTTCCAAATACTTACTCTGTCTCCAGGCTTGCCAGCCTCACCAGCATTTCCAGCGGGTCCAGGCAGACCCTGAAAATATCAAGACTCTACATCAGCTCCAATTGCATCAAAAATTTTAGCAATCAGCTTAAAATGGCTGTAAAATCATGCACCATTTTTCTATATTTAGAGAAAATTATGGATCCAAACCTGGAAGCCAGGAGCACCAGAAGGTCCCTGCTCTCCCTTCTCACCAGGTCCTCCCTGTAGAGAGAAAGAGACAAGTTATCAGAGTCGAAGACAAAGACAATGCAGTGGCTATTATTCATCAAGATCTACTCATGCGCTGCACATAAGATCACGCACAGCAGGTCCAGTAGCACCAGTGGCTCCATTGTTGCCATCAGCTCCAGGGGGTCCCTAGACACAAGGATAAAGAGAGTGATGCCTTTTAACTACTGAAGCCATTACCAAATTAAATTCAAGTTTTATATATTATAACATTTGTGACTTACTCTCAGTCCAGTGGGGCCAGTGCCTCCCCTCTCTCCAGGCTTGCCAGGCTCACCCTAAAACAAAAAGCAGTTAGTAAGTTAATAAGTACAGATTTAGGTTAACTTGAAAAACAAAGAAGGATATAGTTCCATGTTTAATTCTTGAAAAGAAAAAGGCTTACAGAAGGTCCTTTGGGTCCAGGGAAACCAATGTTTCCGGACAGGCCTCTAGGTCCACTTGGGCCTGGAGGTCCACTGCGGCCATCTTGTCCAGAAGGACCCTGGAGCGACAAACAAAGATTGCAGCAGGAAATTATATTTACTGTAAAAAAAAAAAAAAAACAGTAGGAACAATAGATGAAATAAAATTGAGGTTTACTTACAGAAGGTCCCTCCTTTCCTGGGGGTCCGGAGCTTCCAGGGCTTCCTGGGAGACCCTGTGGAAAATAATAGCTGCCATGAATTTTCCATTAAAGTTTTCTTATGGAAATTTGCATAGAAAGTTCAGACTTTGCAACTACAACTTGATTAGGCAGGCAGGCATGATACTCTGAGTCTACACATTATGAGGTTTTTATAATCTTGTAAGGTGAAGCCCTGTGTTTTCTTTTTCTTTTAATCATGGACGTTTGTAAGTAAATTCTCAGTGAATATCCAGGGTTTTCATGTAAATCTAACACTTAATAATTTCTTACAAAATTAAGACTTGAAATGAAGACTTTCACTTTAGAAATTCAGAGTTTTTTCCATCTCCATATTAGCTCCATATTTTTTTTAAAACTACAACTGCCAAATATGCACTTGCACTTTGAGGTGTCTCTGTAACTTACTGAAACTGTGAATTATAACCATCCAAGAACAGGATTTAGTAAAAAGCTCACCCTGAGACCAGCTGGGCCAGGCTCACCAGCACGGCCAGCATCTCCAGGGGGTCCACGAGGTCCAGCAGCACCAGAAGCACCACGGGCACCAGGCATACCCTATGAAAAGGGCAGATGAGACAAATTATGAGACTTAATGTTGCCTGTATTTCAAGCAAAAAAGAGTTTTTTTAATCATTGAATACTTACAACAGGGCCAGTTCTTCCCTCACCACCAGGCATGCCACGGCTGCCAGGAGCACCCTAAAGGAGACAAATAGAATTAATGGCTGATCCCAGTAAAATGTCTCCGGCTGTAGTACATTTATGGCTCAAACTATTAAAGATGACGGGCTGGGACTCACTCTAGCTCCACGGGCACCAGCAAGCCCAGTAGCACCGAGCTCACCAGTGGGTCCTCTCTTGCCCTCCTCACCCTGAGGTCCAGGGGCTCCCTGAGGTCCAGAGTTACCCTGAGGGAAACAACATAGCAAAACGGTCATTAAATGTGCAACAGAGAGGTTTTCAGATTTATTTGGATCAAATTCTAAATGATTATAAGGACATAAACTTACAGGTTCTCCTTTGGGACCAGTATCTCCCTTTATACCCTGAACACCAGGATCTCCCTAAAATAGACAGATAAACAGACACAGTTAATCAGAAGAGCAATCATCTGTGAACAATTATGACAGTACTGGGGCGTAAGGACAGAGAATGTTTCCAGGTGGCTATTTTGTTTCTTGTGTACTCACACCCAGGCCTCTAGGTCCAGCAGCACCCTGAGGTCCCTGTGGTCCGGGTCCTCCTCTTGGTCCAGGGAAGCCAGGAGCTCCGGCAACACCAGGGGTGCCCTAAACAGCAGGTATGGTCAACAGGTCAGCATAGCATCCTATTATATCAAACCATATCAAAATAAAGATAGCTTGGTGTGACCCTGGAAATTTGTATGCACTTTTGGCTCAAGTCAAATACTTACAGCAGCTCCCTTAGCTCCATTCAGGCCATTAGCACCAGGGTTACCCTGGAGAGAAAGACCAAGAAAACAAAGTCAAGTCATTTTATTTAAAGAAAACACATTTTCAACTGATCATGTTAACATGACACCAATCTTCCCTAAAATCATGACTAAATTATAGGAGTCAGAGTCAACTAAAAGACTAATAACAGAAACAGTGGTTACACGTGACCGGAGAGTGACCTTGATGGAAACAACCTTGTATACTTACAGAGGGACCAACGGGGCCAACAGCACCATTGGGTCCGGGCTCGCCTCTAGATCCCTGAGGTCCAGATGGGCCAGTAGCTCCCACGGGTCCGGTCTCTCCCTGTCAGCAGCACAAATACATCCACAATCAAACAGTGTGCCGATATTACCTAGTGGTTGTTGGTTTTATAGTTAAAGCAGCTTAAGCAGCATTAAGTATTTGTTTTGGTTTGCAGTACTAACAGTCAAAATTCCCCTGGGGGCTACTATATAAGAATATGTGATTGGGCAGGAGCTTGCAGGCACTGGTTGTACTTGTCCTATACAGCAATAAAAACTGCCTTTTTTCACCCTAATCGTGAACCTCTCTGAGAGGCAACAGGAAGTGGCATCACACTCACCTTGGGGCCGGGGCCACCGGGAAATCCTGGGGGTCCAGCAGCACCGAGGGGTCCCTGAATAAAGGAAAAGCAGGAACACATAATAAAGTCCAAAATTTAAGAATGAACCTTTTCTGACTTGGCAGGATGGCACATTACAGTATTCATCGTGATTTATATATGAAGACAGGCTGAAGTCCAATCAGGAAAAAGCATCTCAGTGGTATCTTCTCACTCTAACACCGATAAAGGGGTTATAAGTGTGTGTGTACTCACAGCAGGGCCAGTAGGTCCAACATTGCCATCAGCACCACGAGCACCAGCAGGGCCAGCAGGGCCGGGGCGGCCTCTCTCACCAGGAAGACCACGAGCTCCCTGAAGGCAAGACAGTTACCTACAATTATCACCTGTGCAGGTTTTTATACCACAGCATCATTATCATCCCATGAACATGATGCTGACTGACGCAAACAGTCACAAACATCCAAGTCAGATGTCTTTACTAAAATTTTTGTGCATGAAAGGTGAATCTCAAACTCACAGCCAGTCCAGGGCTTCCAGCAGCTCCATGAGCACCAGGCTCGCCCTATGGGAGGGAAAATGGTACGATGAGGAATGTGTCTAAACATTTTCAAATTTATCACTAATAATTAACTGGGAACTATTAAGAATTACAGTTTTTAGTTTTTGATACATTCATAGAGCAGCTAGTTGTCACCTTACCTTGGGGCCAGCACCACCGGGCTCTCCCTTGCGTCCATCCAGGCCAGTGTATCCCTGAAACACAGGAGCACAGTGATGAAGGCAGGTGAAGATATGAGAAATGTGATACAAATATAAATAAATATAACCGTTTAGATCAACATGTGAGAAGGATAATAGATTCAAATTGTAGTGCACTGCTCCAGAGATAAAACAGAACAAGGAAAAGAGTCCAACAGGGGTTATATTATAGGAGACATTAAAAAACGTCTTAAAAAAGCTATTTATAAAATCAAACATGGGTTATAGAAAGCGTTGCATCTGTCTCCATCCATCATAGGAAGGAAATGTTCAATACCTAACACCTTTCTGTGAAGCACTTTTGCAATCCAGTTATGTTAACAGGCTAAGAACTTCAAGGCATCCATTAGGAATTCAGGAGGTTAGGTCCATAATCACTCCCTGTGGAGGTAATTACAATGCAATTTCTAAGGAGCACAGGTGTGTCTCCACCTCCACTTTCTTCTTTTTAGCACTTTGTTTGAGCTCTCAGGTGTCCACAAAGGATCGGGTAAAGTTAAAGCAGAGGGAAAAAAAATCAGCACTCACTCTGTGTCCCTTCATTCCTGGAAGTCCAGGGGTTCCAGGGAATCCACGAGCACCCTGCAAATCAAACACAAAGAACATATTAAGTACTTCACATCTGCAAATCCATTTCTTGCTTATATCTGTTTGTGGTTATCGTGGTGCAAATCTCTTACCTGAGGGCCGGGGACACCTCTGTCTCCGGGCTTGCCAGGTCTGCCATTGTTACCCTGTGAATCAGTGAAATAGACTTTAGGCCACAACAAAGAACTACCGCAGCCACTCGCAAAATATTCACAGAAGAGTGGCAACAAAAATGATTTTGCATTTTGAACAGCAGTTACACTAATGTGTACGTACATCTTCTCCAGCTTTGCCAGGAGGTCCAGGAGGGCCACGAGGACCAACAGCGCCCTGGGAAAGAAAACCAGAGCATTAAGATCTCCAGGATGAACTTTTAAGTCGACATTGAAAGAAGTGTAAATGTTTAGGAGGATGATCTTACGGCCTGTCCGGGCTCTCCAGGCTCACCAGCGTGTCCTGTGTGTCCTTGAGGTCCCTGTTGAATGAGAGGAGATGCAGCATTTAGTCATAAAAATCTTTAAAAAGACAGTTGTATAGGTTTAATTTTCGCACATATTTATACTTACAGAAGCTCCAGGAGATCCAGGAGGGCCTCTTGGTCCCATCAAACCCTGAAAAGAAGAAAAGAAGTAAACAATCAATCATCAGCTCTCAGTTAGACTGTCATTAAAACATTTTGTGGTGACTGAAATCAAAATTTAAACACGTGAAATACACGAAACTTTCCATGCACTGTAGTCATCCCAAATTATATATGTAAAAATATTAGTTTTTGTGACATATGGGCTAGTGTTGTTGTGTGGCAATGAAGAGAGGGGTCCTCACCATGGGTCCAGGGCCAGGATCAGGGGCTTTTACACCATCGTACTGAGCAGCAAAGTTCTGTTGAACAGAAGAAAGCACAGATTAATACTTATGTATGCATAATAAACACTTTTCTATAGCTAAAGGGCATTAAGACTAAAGTAATTTAGATTTCCAGTTCCAGTAGTTCCTGTAGTTCAAACTTGTCTCACAATCAGCAGCCACAGACTACTGCAAACATGCGCTTTATTCACCTGAAGAGTTTCTTAAAACACTAAAGTTTTCACCGAGCAGCTTTATGGATTAAACACAGACAAAATGAGCAAAATGAGTGGTAACCAGGCATGTGGTATCTCTTTTTTTAAAATGCTTTGATCCAAAATGGATAAATGACAAAAAGGTCAAAGATTACAGGGTTAATTAAGGAGACAGAGAGGGGCAACCAGAGGTCAAAAAAATAAAAGAAGCTATACGCTTTTTACGGCTGGTTTCGTGTTTGTTTCCTATGAACGGCTTGTCATTTTTTCCTCAAAGATGCTTTATCAGCATTATTTAGAGCACATTTGCAGTAAACACCATCTACGCAGACTGTTTATTCTCTACTTACTCCTCCAAGTCCAGGGGGACCAGGGGGGCCAGCGGGGCCAGGAAGTCCGGGTAAACCATCTTTTCCATTTGGGCCGGGAGGACCCTGTAAAACAGAGATGACATGAGTTGGTAAACACTGTTATTATTGAACGATGAGCTGCTGAGATTTAAGGAGGCGACGCTTGTCTGTTTTTATCTCGCAAGCTCTTATTTTGAAAGAACGAAGGTGTTTTAAATTGTTAAAATAAATCAGTGAATAAGTCTGCCACACTGTCGTATCAAAGATATCAGAGGCATTCTCATATGTTACAATTAAGAAAAATAGTGCCATTGGAAATGTAAACAAAGGGGTGTGGCCTGCCAAGGTTAACAGGTCAGGTGACGTTGACAAAAACGTTGCCAAAGATGCCTCATGAGTGTAAATGATCAAATACTTCAGTGGCATGTTAGCGTGTTTATCACAGAGAGAGCAGTTTTGCATCTGCTTACCCGGTCACCTCGAGGTCCTTTCGCTCCTCCTGGACCCTGCGGCACAAAAGTCATTCAGTCAGACCAAAAACATGGAGCAGATGGCCTCAGTTTGTTACTTCATTTCAAAACTATCCCCACACTAAAGCGGGCCACCGCTTCTGATCTGAAAACCAGATGCATGCAACCTGGACTTAAACTGTAATTTAAAACAATCTGGGATTTCTTGTATCCTCAGAGGCTAAGCAAGTCAAGAAAAATAAAGGGAAACAAAAGAAAACAGAAAAACTGAGTGATTGAACCAGTCATCATGAAGGTGGCATTTGAACTTTCCTAATATAAACTATGCTTCATGCATCTTAGACACAATCCAAACAAGCCAGAGGTCCAACATTATGCATTATTGCCTCGGTTAAGATAAATAGAAGATCTTTTCAGTCTTTTCAGGGTTCCATGCAACAATTTAATGAGCTGGCAATCCCATTCATTCAGATTATTGCCTTCTATTCTTGTGTGTGACTGTAACGAGGACTGGCCATTGTTCTAAAATAATGCAGCGTGCAGACGTGCTGTCACAGTGACATGTGAATCACGCTCGTGCAGATAAACTAATGTGAGAACCCAGGAGGACAATGTGCATGTGGTCAACATGCGCACATCAGAGATGCTGAGAGGCAACAAAATGAAACATTCAAAACCAGACTGGACAATCACTCAGGAGTATGAGCATGTTAGTCTATGGAACAGCTATCAAGTTACCGCAATCACACCACGCACAGTGGTGCCTGGACGTGGTGAAGCAGTGGGTGCTTAGTTTCAGGCAATCTCAGCTATGAGCAGAAGAATTCCCAAATTCAATCTTAAATCAGGATCAGAGGGAGACTCCAAACGGAGCCAAAGCCAGCTGTTATAGGGGCAAACCTCCCTCTCTGGTTCCTCACTGCTGTCCTCAGAAAAGGTCCTTTGTACCAGGCCCCATGGGTGCCTCAGCCCTGTGGTTTTAGCTTTCATTGACACAAACTTAAGCCAATAGGACCCTCACCTATTCATGGACAGGAAGGGAGAAAACTGCAAGAAATAACTGAGCTCAGGGTCTGAAATTCCTAACGGCACTCCTCTGCCATAGTTCAGATTGCTTGAATCGTTAAAAGACGACAGAGACCTTCATTCACGGGCATTTCAGAGATTGTGGAAGAAAAACGGAAAAAACTTTAAGGTATGTTGTTTTCATGGTAGCATGCAGGTGTACTAACCGCAACTGTGGCATTGTAGAGATGAGGATGAGGAGGGAGAGGCAGAAGAGAGGGGCAGGGAGAGAAAAAGGGAATACGCCGTTAGAACATAATAATAATTTTAGGGCAAAACCTGAAAAAGAAACAAAGCAGTTTTCATCTTCTACTTAATGCTTCATGGTTGAATCTGCCTAAGATCTTCGTATTAAAATGCTGAGTGTGTTATTTCAGGTTTAAAATATTCTGGAGACTGTGTTCAAGTCAGTACATTCAAAACTAGAAAAAGTGACTTTTCAAACAGTGCTTTTCTTTTTCGTTCACTGTGTCACACAGTCGGGGGCTTTTTACACTACGCTGATCGGGTGTGTCTGTAAATGCTGAGCAGACGCTTCTGTGCAGGCCTAAAATAAGCATCCTTCCTGCATGTTTTACTCGCTGCATAACATGTCTCAGCCTCTCTTAAAAGCGTAGCTGAGGGCCATGCCTGCACAGTTTGTGAATCACAGCAAACTTCGTCAAACTGTCGGTAATGAATGTGAATGTCATTGTTGGAGCATTCCACATGTTCGCGCTCCAGCTGCGAGCAAGCCTGGACAGGCCGCTTATGCCCTAGGGAAATGAATAGTTGGCCTGCTACAACATAGAAGACAAGACCAACATGATTTGTGATAAGAATGTATTAATTACTCCTGTCTTACTGCTTTTGCTGCAAAAATATTATAATGTGTGATTTTTCTCTGTTTTTTTAAAGGGTTGTTTAAAAACTGGTGACTTCATTCTTTAATGGTGCCTTGTGTTTTGCGTCTCTCTTCTGCACTGTGTTGCAGCTGCTCTCCACGACTCCGGACCAGCTGGTCACGGTTAGAGGTTGGCACAGCTGGGACCTCCCCGTGAACTCTAATACGTTATATCCTATCTGGACCACGAGGTGGCGCACTTGGCGGTTGAAAAGGGATGTGAGACTATTTATTTGTCCATTTCATGTAATATAATATTGCCAAATTTGTCATGATGTGTTACCTGTATAATCATCTTTTAATCTATAAAACCGCTGTATGTTAAATGTATGCTGAACTATACTGCCATTAACTGCAAGGTAGGCTGCTCAAAAAGTACTTTAAGAATCTAAATGTAATTATAAGAGAAAACGTGTCATCGTTTAGTGTCATTTCTGCTTTAGTTTTATAAATGGGGGTTGGAGATAACGCAGATGGTGGCGAGTAGATGTTTGCACCCATGACCACCAGGGGGAGACATTAGAGTTTCCTATAATAAAGCTCATTCCCTGGACGTCTGGATGGAACAATGTGTACAACGCCCCAACAAAAGCTTTTCATCCTATTCCTGAAAGAAAACCTACATTTCGACTCATTTCATTAACTTCACATGCATTACAACTAAAAAAAAAAACAAAACCTCTAGACGTTCCTCTTTTAAAGGAACAAAATTTTCTTTTCTCTCTCTCTCTCTTTCCCTTTACGGAAACTAATCAAATCATGATAACTGGGTCCTTGGAAAAAGTGAAGAATCCTCTGCATGAGCTCAATCCGTTGAGTTTTATTCAGCAGGGCTTAAAGCTGTCTTCGGCTTGACCTCGATGTAAGTCCCAAACAAAAGCCAAGATCCTCAAGAAAAAAAAATATCCATCACAGAAGAAAAAAGAGCAGATATTCAAACTTACATTGACATGATGCTAGGTATGAAGTTACTGCAAGCAGCAACAGAATCCGGGTATCCACAAAGCTGAGCATGTCTAAGCAGACATGCAGACTCCTTGTGCTGCTGAGCCCCTGTTTTTAAACCACTTTCAGGCAGACATACAGTTGTGGTGACACGAGTAACTCCAAACTTAGCAGAAACCTGCTGCCGTGATGCTAGAATAATAAAGTCCCATCAGGCTTATTTATACGACAGGAGGGTCCCTGGTCTGCGTGTCAAAAGTCAGCCCACCGGCCAATGAGAGAAGAGAAACCCAATCTAACTTCCATCCCTCCGCAGCTCAGACTTAGTCATGTGGTGCTACATCTCCCTGCCTCCTCTCCACCAGAACCCGTTTGGCAACGCTTTGGCGATGATGACGAGTGCAACGTTTTAATTAGATCCATTCTCTTTGAGGACGTGGACAGCGTCGAGGTTTAAAAGGGAGATGAAGGCCTACTTTTTTCCTCTTTTTTTTACGGGCTGCAGGGAATCCGTGCTGTCTCTGCGCTAAGAGGTGCGGGCGCAGGAGATTCAACTTGAGATTTCTGTGCGTAAATTATGGGCACATTTCAGGGGCGCGTTGGCGGGCATCATTTGGCACCAACTAGATCAGAGTCCTTCGTTTCTGCGCTGCATTCTACAGAAACAAACTTAACTTAGAGAGAGAGGGTTTTGTGTTATCTTTTCATGTTGGAGTTTAAATGGCTCTTATTTGCCTCTTTATACTCACCGATTTATCGAGAAATTGTTGTATGATACCTTCATTTTACATTGTTTTCACTTTTCCTTTTTTTTCTTGTGTTGTTTCCATCTACCAAGCTGTCACACTGCCCAAAAAAAGAAAAGTTTGCATCATGATTCATTTTTGCACACCCACCAAGCATTTCAACTTCAAATTTCCATTGCCTTTCAAAGTAAAACTGACAAAAAAAAAATCCATTTTCTTCTCAGAGTTTTAATAATAAACCAAAAGCATTCACTCAGCGAAAGCCTGTCAGTGGCAGGCTTCACATATAATGCAAACACACTACTCTGCAGCTTCAGGCTGACAAAAGACAGGTGTGTGGAGGAGGAGGAGAACGCTAGTTTCAATCCCTCTTTCCCTTTCTCCCTCTCTGAGCAGCTCTTACCTGCCCACATGACCAGACATGTCATCTACTCTACTGCCACTCCAACAACACTCAGCGTGGCCCTCACACTGCCTCATGCCACACATTCACTGTCCATTTGATTAAGCAAAGTGCACAACACTTTATCCTATGGCCAAAAGCAATCATGAAATGCAGGTTTAAACAAGTTCACAATTCACAGACCAGTAGGTGGATGGGGGGTATCTTTGTTATGTTAGACATGATTAGATATGAGCTTTATGATAGAGTTTTATACCTGTACTCCATTCTCTCTGTCTGTGCATTAAAATGCTTGTTTGGTCATTCAGTGCAATACTAAGAAGGCACCAGATTACATCCTGGTACAGTTCTGTTAGAGTGCACTCCTCTGGCCTCTTCCTTTCCTTTTCTCCGACGTGTTATCCGTATTCCCCTTGTGCAGCAGATATGTGTGTGTGTGTTTTTTTTAAAAGTAACTGTTGGACACTCCCGACAACCTCACCTTAACTCTTTATTTATCCAATTTACACTGCAGAGACAGAAAGACAGCAAAGAAGAAGAAGAGGTGGGGCAGTAGAGAGACAGAGGGAGAAAGAGAGATCAAATATGTTTTAAAGATGGCAGGGCTCCCACTCACTGCAGAGTTACGTTCTCATGTTTGCTGAGGATCCCAAGTAGCTGGAGAGGAGCAGACAGTCTGCGTAGGAAATCAAAGATGGCTCCCAAGCTCCACATCATCAGCCTTTTTTCTCTCTGTACAGCCATGCTCCAAGAGAAACAGCTGATCGTATTTGCAGGCCACTCCTGCAAATATATGCATTGTATTTGCTTTCAAAATATCATTTTTTGGATTTTTTTTATAAAAATGAAAGAAAAAGAAAATCTCTGTGAGGGTCACGGGCAGGGCAGCATGTACATTATGCAGTGGTAACTAGCTGAGAGAACACTTTTCAAGTAAAATGAAGCCTATTTGAGCAAAAATGCCTTTGTGGCAAAATTTGAACGTGAATTGAACTCAAGCCAGATTTGATGTATTCCTCTTGGAGATGTGTAAAAAAAGAAAAAAATCTTCAGCCATTTTGAATCTGCTCCTCTTCTGTCTCCTACAGTGCTGCCAGCCGGGCCTGCAGACAGACTTCTCCAGCTGTGCCTCACTCTGATTGGCTGTTTCAGTAGTTTCCTCACTGGGTTTGGTCAGTGTGTGTCATATTTCACTCCTGATGTAAGTGTAAGTACATTTTGTCGTGTCAGGGTTGGCTGCCTACCTGTCAGCCAGCGGATAAGGAAAACTGCACAAGATCAATGAGATCAGTGCAAAGATTTGCTATCTTGTGCATCAAGATTGAACTATTGCATTCCTGATTGCAGAACACCAGATTATAGAGACCACCTGATAACACTTGGAGACGAAAAATGAAAGATATTCATGTAAACCTTAGAAAAGTTTTGAGCAGGATGGTTGTTATATAAAAATATCCCACACTAAATCTGAGAGGGATTTCAGCATTAGTCTACAAAACTGAAACACCATGACAGTAGATTAGAGTCAAAGGACAGGATTTTTATTAAATATGACAACAACAAGACTTTAAAGGAGCGATGTGTAGTGCCACAGAAATAAAATATTAACACAGGAACCTATGCAGAAACTCATGCTAATGCTCGACTGCTGCGAAAGGACGTTTCTTATACAATTACAATGAAATCTAGCGATTGTGCACGCCGCAACACATGATTCATGGGGAGATGATCAAACAGGGACCTTCCAGATCTAAATAGAAATCTAATACTTTTGTGGGTGGCTCTAGAAGAAGGTCTAGCATCATCATAGGTTGTTGGTTTGCTCCAGTCTGCAGGTCAAAGTACTCAAGATACTGAATCCCAAGCTGCAAGCAAAACAGCACCAGAGTTAATGTGGCTAACAGCAAACAAAGCTTCATATTTATTACATTTTATAAATGAATAAAGAAAACACTTGAAATGTTTACCATTTGTTCCAGAAGAGAGTTTTATATAAACAAAAGCATTTTTAAAAAAACGAATAAATCTTTTACCCACATTGCAAAGCTATGACTTCACAACAACATCACTGGTCAGCTGAAATGTTGATCCTGGACTAACATTATTAAGATAATGCAGTAAGAACACCAACATGAGATATGAGATCGTGTCACACGCACAGTCAGTTGGAATTCTCAGCTAACTGCATGTGTTTGGACTGCAGGAAGAACCCGGAGCAAACTCCACGCAGAGATGCGCCGTCCAGGATTCAAACGTGGGACCGACTTGCTGTGAGGAGACAGGGGTAACCACTGCACTACCATGCCACTCTATTCTGTGAAATGAAAAGACTGTCATTGGCATGTTGCCCACACACTCAGACACCAGCAGGAAGTTTAGCAACGGTGCAGAGAAAAAGAGAGAGTCGGTAATTAAAGAGGAGCGGCAGACACACATGCGGAAATGCACACACACACACACACACACACACACACACACACACACACACACACACACACACACACACACACCTTTAACTCACTGAAGCAGAGGGAGACACGACAGAGTCATCTCTGTGAGGAAAGATTCAAATAACATTTCAGATTAAGGGAAACAGAGAGTGATGGTAAACGCTGTCATCTGTGATAGAAATACACAGCAATATGAGCACTAATTAAGCAGTACATTGATTACACACACACACACACACACACACACACACACACACACACACACACACACACACACACACACACACACCAGCAGACATGCAGGGGCGGCTGAGGTTTTTAAATTACAGCGTATATTCCAGGCACTTCTTTTTCGTTTTCTGCACACAAGAGCATTGAAGGAAAAACTGAACCGGATCAAACTCAGCTGAACTTGAACTAAAAGCTCTAGGTCAACAGAGAAGTTTGACTTACAGTTTTTTACAGACGCTAGGACACATTTCTCAATACTTAGGTCACGTTTGCAAAACTCCTCACACAGTGAGCACAACAGAAGTCTATGTGGGCTAAACTGAGGATCAGTTATCATTGTTTTGGCACAAAATGCATTCAATGACTACATCTCTCAAATTTCATGAATTATCTTCTCACTCAGACACAACAACTGCCAGCAATCTTTGTACGTACAGGACATTTTGCATGTGCTTACATACTGTTTTCAAAACTGTTAAACTTATGGCCAAAACAATAACACAATGCAAAACTTGAAAAGACAGCAAAATTCAACAACAATATTTTATTGAAACATATTTTAAATCTAAAAATGCAGTTTAACCAGCCACAGCTTATTCTCATTGTAGATGAACATCTACACAAGTGTTACTCCTTCAATTTTTCAACTCCTTCAATTCTGGCATGCCAGAAGATTCTTTCCTAGGTGTATTGCCCTAGATGACATAAGATGTGATGTGGATGAGAACCTGTGGCCAAATGGAGAAGACCGAGTAGATTAGCATTACTATTGTATGTGTATCAGTGGATGGTGTGTATACAAATTCTTGTATTTTGGGATTACTTAGTGCAAAAAAATAAAAAAATACATAAACAAATATTAACGAATTCTGCATGATGTCTGATTCATTCCAGTAACATATATTGAAATTATAAACAGAGATGTGTCCTTGTTTTACACAAGAAAACACTGTGTAATGCTACATGTTGTTAGTGTTTTTTAGGTCATTGTTTTGTGGGTGACAAAGTGTGTTTGTCGGCTGTCAACCTTTGCTAGTGTTCTGGAAGAATGAGGTTATTTGAGACCTGAATGAAGTGTTTTGGTAGTTGTAGTGCATTTTGAATGTGAAATGAACTGCTTTGCCAAGCTGACGGTCAGTTAGGAGGATTGTGTGAAGAGTTTTGCAAAAGTGACCTAAGTATTGAGAAATGTGTCCTAGCGTCTGTAAAAAACTGTAAACAATGGGACGATATAATTGGAATAAGTAAAGCATTAGCTTCCTTATATTCTGACACCTCCGATCATCCACTGCCAAATTTCTTCTTCACTAGGCTTTTTTTGTGTAAGTTTTACTATGAGAGGAGCTAACCAGGGTCAGTCCAAATATGATTTAACACCAGCAGCGGTTCAGTGAATTAATATTGTGTACATTTTCTGTCTCTGTAGGGGTTTTGATCTTTTGGACAATGCCAAGTTAGATATTTCCACCAGTTTCCAGTGGAGCTGTTAGTGATGCTTGCAGATAATAAAGGTGAAGTAAACTCATGAAACAGAAGAACATCTTCCAAAAAACACCAACTCAAACCAGAAAACAAAACAACTGAAGGTTTATGATATTTTCTATTGAATTAAACTGAGTAAATAATGAAAATGCAAAATATGCTACAGTGGCTTGCAAAAGTATTCGGCCCCCTTGAATTTTTCCACATTTTGTCACATTACAGCCACAAACATGAATCAGTTTTATTGGAATTCCACGTGAAAGACCAATACAAAGTGGTGTACACGTGAGAAGTGGAACAAAAATTATGCATGATTCCAAACATTTTTTACAAATAAATAACTGAAAAGTGGGGTGTGCGTAATTATTCAGCCCCCTGATTCAATACTTTGTAGAACCACCTTTTGCTGCAATTACAGCTGCCAGTCTTTTAGGGTATGTCTCTACCAGCTTTGCACATCTAGAGACTGAAATCTTTGCCCATTCCTCTTTGCAAAACAGCTCCAGCTCAGTCAGATGGACAGCGTTTGTGAACAGCAGTTTTCAGATCTTGCCACAGATTCTCGATTGGATTTAGATCTGGACTTTGACTGGGCCATTCTAACACATGGATATGTTTTGTTTTAAACCATTCCATTGTTGCCCTGGCTTTATGTTTAGGGTCGTCGTCCTGCTGGAAGGTGAACCTCCGCCCCAGTCTCAAGTCTTTTCCACTCCAAGAGGTTTTCTTCCAAGATTGCCCTGTATTTGGCTCCATCCATCTTCCCATCAACTCTGACCAGCTTCCCTGTCCCTGCTGAAGAGAAGCACCCCCAGAGCATGATGCTGCCACCACCATATTTGACAGTGGGGATGGTGTGTTCAGAGCGATGTGCAGTGTTAGTTTCCAGCCACACATATCGTTTTGCATTTTGGCCAAAAAGTTCCATTTTGGTCTCATCTGACCAGAGCACCTTCTTCCACATGTTTGCTGTGTCCCCCAAATGGCTTGTGGCAAACTGCAAACGGGACTTCTTATGGTTTTCTGTTAACAATGGCTTTCTTCTTGCCACTCTTCCATAAAAACCAACTTTGTGCAGTGCACGACTAATAGTTGTCCTATGGACAGATTCCCCACCTGAGCTGTAGATCTCTGCAGCTCGTCCAGAGTCACCATGGGCCTCTTGGCTGCATTTCTGATCAGCGCTCTCCTTGTTCAGCCTGTGAGTTTAGGTGGACGGCCTTGTCTTGGTAGGTTTACAGTTGTGCCATACTCCTTCTATTTCTGAATGATGGCTTGAACAGTGCTCCGTGGGATGTTCAAAGTTTGGGAAATCTTTTTGTAGCCTAAGCCTGCTTTAAATTTCTCAATAACTTTATTCCTGACCTGTCTGGTGTGTTCTTTGGACTTCATGGTGTTGTTGCTCCCAATATTCTCTTAGACAACCTCTGAGGCCGTCACAGAGCAGCTGTATTTGTACTGACATTAGATTACACACAGGTGCACTTTATTCAGTCATTAGCACTCATCAGGCAATATCTATGGGCAACTGACTGCACTCAGACCAAAGGGGGCTGAATAATTACACACACCCCACTTTTCAGTTATTTATTTGTAAAAAATGTTTGGAAGCATGTATGATTTTCGTTCCACTTCTCACGTGTACACCACTTTGTACTGGTCTTTCACGTGGAATTCCAATAAAACTGATTCATGTTTGTGGCTGTAATGTGACAAAATGTGGAAAGTTCAAGGGGGCCGAATACTTTTGCAAGCCACAATATAAAAATTTGGCCTCAAGTGAAAACCAGATTTATTTTAAATGCCCCTTTATTACCATGGACAAGGAGGTTATGTTTTTGATAGTGTGTGTCATTATGTCTGTAAATGAAACAAAGTTTACAGACAGAATAAAGGTGAAAACTTTTTAAGCTATAAAGCTTAAAAAGTTTGAATGAATTCTGAAAAATACTTTGTAGGGGTATCATTTAATAATAGCCAACAATTATTGGTCAGAAACGCACAAACAGCCTTACAGCGTAGAAGATATTATTTTTGCACGTCTGGTGTATATTGCCAACGTATAGAAAGCACCGAAAGATTTAAAATGTCATGTCACATTTGACCTCTGACCTCTCCTCCAAGGCCAACAGATTAATCTGAAAGTCAAAGTAATAATGATGTTATGTTTAAAACTATATTTCCTATGCCTGTTGTTTGATTTGACAACACATGGGGTGTGATATGTGGAGATTCAGAATATCACCTCTTCTATTAAGGTCAAATAAGATAGAGCGTTCAAGTTTTTAGTTCAAGTTTTTAGTTCAAGTTTCAACTATGGATAAAATTCTACTGACTTTGTCTCTGTTAGCAGCATTTAGTAAATGAAACATGCATGTGTGGATTCTAAATATCACTATATAGTTTGCATCCAAATGTGGTGTGACACTTGACTTCTGATCTCACTTTTACTTTCTTTCAAGTTGAACCCAGAATATGTTATTTTTACTAACTGCCCATGATTTAAAGTAAGTTTAAAAGTACAATACTATTCCCTAAAAAGTAAATACTGGCCAGAGAGTGAGCTGCCTTGAAAGTTTGTGCTCTCTGATTGCTTCTTGTTTCTTGCTATTTTCATGCAGTATGTCATTAGAGTATCATCCAAACCTACTCTCAAGAAGTGTCCCAATCACAGGGAAGCCATGATGGTAAAAGGACTGGTTCTTACATAGTGCTTTTCTACTCGATTTGCGCAATCAAAGCACTTTATATAACGTGCCTTATTCACGCATTCGTGCAAGCACTTTTTTGTACAACAAAGCGCTTTTTATTTAACATTCACACTCCACTGAATGCTTTGGAGAGCAACCTGCACCTATCTTCTCAAGGATAGTTAGGCATGCAGCCGGGAAACCTGAGCAGGCAGGGATCAAGGCACCAACCTTCCAAAAGTTTGGGATAACTTAGAAATATCTTGGGTGGCATGATGGTGGGGTGGTAAGCACCGTAGCCTAAAAGCAAAGAGGCCAGCTGGGGCCTTTTCATGTGGAGTTTGCATGTTCTCCTCTCTGACAGACTTGATAGACTGGTGACCTGTCCAGAGTGTACCCCACCTCTCACCCTGTGACAGCTGGGACTGTCTGCAGCACCCTTTTTTCCAAACCCACCGTGACCCTGAATTAGACACATCCTTTACTTTTCTTTTAAAAGCACATTTTCTTTATTTTGTATAAAATAAAATTGATCAGAAATGCTGTACATAGCCCTGTGATGGACCGGCAACCTGTGCACCTCGACTTTGCTCCTGTAACAGCTAGAAAACACTGAGACTTTAAGTTGGATAAGCAGTTTAAAACATGAATGGAGGGGTACACAGGCTTTGGAGGCCACTAGAAAATTAACTTTCCAGTTCAAAATGTAAAACTTTAAAGAAGCAATATGTCTACCTACCTGAGTGTTTGGGGCCACAGCAGTGTTTACCCAAGTCACCTGATGCACAGGATAATTCAGTGTATTAAGTACAACAGTTGTGTTCTCAAACGTCACATCATCTCACTTCAAATCCAATCGTGGGTGCTGATTGCACCATATCAACCAATAGAAATGTCTGTTTTTGCTCTGTTATTGTAGCCTCTTTACCTGACTGTATAAACCACTTCGAGGCTAATGTTGTTGTGATTTGGTGCTATATAAATAAAAATGAACTGAATCCAACTGTATTGAAGTTTGACTTGTTGTGTGTATTTTTTAACTTCACCTCTGCCATCCATCATAACCAAAAAGAATGAGATCAAGTCTTCTGGGATTTAAGAGTGTTTGCTTGCACATTTCAAAGGTTTTAATGAGATTAGTAGGCATCAACAAGAACAGGACTTGGTAACAGCGGGAAACAGCCTCTGACCTTCCAGACAACATGTTCGCATGTTCTTCACAGATCATACAAACATCAGCAACGTGAACCAGCAAAAAAAGTCCACATTTATTGTCTGCAGCAGCTTTCTTCACTGTTCTCCTCACAGCAAACATTTGCGTGAGTCTGTAAGTGCTCCCGTTGGCTCGACAGGCCCGAGCACATATCAGAATGCTGAAGCCACTGGCATTACTAACCCCGCTGACTGACTTTGTAAATGTAACAGAGGAAGTAACGGTGGGGAGAAGTAACAGACAGACCAAGGAGCAGTCATATACTTCAAGTGCTTTAAATTATATAGCACCTCAGCCAAGTTTGTGATGTGTCTCTGTATATTTAACACTCCTTCCCTTTCTTCTCCGTCCTTTCCTGTATTCCCTCCTACCTCTCTTTTCTCCTGCTTTCACTGCCACCACTGCTTTTGTGTCTCTTCCTCCCTGTCTGACTTCACTCCCTCAGGTTACCACATCTGCAGGCTGTTTTCCACTGGAATATATTTCTTGAGATTTTAGACCTTAACTACAAGGAGGTGGGGCTATCAAAGAGCTGGATTTGGAGGTGGTGGTGGTGGGGTGAGAGCATAAATATGTGTCAGGAAACACAAGTGAGTATGGTGGAGCAGATGAGTCAGAAGGAATGGTTCTTTCACTTAATACACATAAAAAAAAAAGACTTTTTAACAAAGCAGCTGCCTCTGAAAACCTTCTGTCACAGAAAGAGCTGAAGAGATGAGAAGGAATGTGAGAAGCGCTTAAAAAATAGAAGGCAAGAGGATAAAAATCAAAGTAGGGCACCTCCCTTGGCTGGGACTAACACATGGTTAGATTTGCCTGCATGTCCACATGACTCACAGTCTGGTCAGCAAACGCATAATAAACGTGACAGAAATATCCCCACACAATGTCACCAGAGTCCAAGGCAGGCAGTTAATTGCTAGATAGAGCTGGGCCGTGGTTTGAGAGGAGGGGAAAAAAAAGTCCATCTCATACAAGAGTAAAGCAAGTTAATGTCAGTATATTTAGTTTCTTCTTTAGAAGTTTAAATAAACATGGGATTTTTTTTTTTTAGTTTATTAATACAAAAGGTTTCAGTTATTGTATGAGAACATCGTCTAGTCTGCTTTGGCACTAAAACAGTTATTAATTAGTTCTGTCTTAGCTAATGTAACATTATAGCATTTACTTTTTTAAAGTGAGAATGATACAAAGTTATTAAACGTATATGACATTTGCAGGATTTTTTAAACGTATTTTTTTTGCCATATGTGAATATATAAAAAGCACAAATTTTGCATGTGCAGATTTGGTTCAATATGATAGAAACTACCAGAAAGAAAATGAAGTGGCAGTATATTCTCAGAGTTATTTTTCAATTTCGCACATGGAGAAAATACTGTAAATGGACTATTGCTTGTATAGTGCCTTTTTTACTCAGCTAAGCACTCAAAGTGCTTTCTAGTGTAAGTCGCATTCAGCCAATCACAGACATATTCATGCTTTTTGTCCATGTTAAGCACTTTCTAATGCACACTCACACTAGGGGTTGGGTATCTTGCTCAAGGATACTTGGGCATGCAGACTGGAGGAGTCAGGAACTGAATTGAGAAGCAGGAAATTAGAGGTCACTCAGGTCTTCGTGTCTTTAAGACATTCCTGCAGTTTAACTAATTGATGTTTGTTATCTGATATCCTTGATAGATAAAGCTGGTTATCATCTGCATAGCAGTGAAAATGTATGTTATGCCTTTGAATGGTAGGGTTCCCAAGTCATTGTAGCTTCTCTAGATAAAATGAGCAGGTGACCTAGTACTTTTGTCCATTCAGTGAAGCTTTCGGTCTGAATGAAGCTAGCTTGGGAGTCCCTTAAAACTGCATTCTGTCTTCTGGTCCTATAGAAGTCTATGAGCAAACTCCCCTCTCATCTGATCTCATCTTGTGTCAAACTGAATAGAACATTATCCAGTTTGTCAGTCCAGGTCAAACAGAAAGGAGAACTGTCCAAGTTAGTTTTACTTAACAAGCATCTGATTTCACAGGTAGACCGGCCACTCTCTCATCACATCTGGTTTGAAAACAGCATGATGGTGATGGTGAAAACACTCATCTTGAAAACTAAGTAGTTGTACTGAATGTCTTTGATCTCAAGGGTTGAAAATAGGACTTAACAAAACAATGGGCAATATCCTAATAGCTACATCCTTCTTTTACAGACTCTATAGGTGGGTAACATTGCTGCTACCTGCAATGTTGGGCTGTCAACCAGATCATTACTACAGCCAGATAGTTACAGTATTATTATCGTATTATATCATGTGTATTATTAACCTGATATCAGTATTTCATTTTTGTTTTGTCAAAGATGGACATTATTCATTTGTCTGAGTCTGGAATGCAGTATCAGTTAGTCAGTCAAATTACTATCAGTGAAATATGCTGCTCATCTTGCAGGATGGCTAATGTTAGCATGTTAAAATGCGAAATTAAGATGATAGATTACATAGCATTATCTATGTAAACATGACAGCTCTGCCGGTCAGATTAAATGTGTATATAGATTAAGAAGGTCATCATTTTTTCTTTAGTTCTTCTTCAAAGAAGACTTTATCTTTTGATATTGTTCAGATTTCCAATGTTGTTGTGCTTGCCATATAAATACTTTATATGGCAGGCTATTCATTAGCACAAGTAGCTCGGTAAGTACAGAGTGGGCATAGATTATAAAGGACCTGCATTAAGCAGAGACTAATCCGGTTCAGTGAAGTTGGAGTGCGCTGGCTGCTAAAGGGTTAAACTGAGCTCAGTTTTGGTGAGCTGAAGGGAGAGAACTGAAATCTTTTCCATATTACAGCACACATGAGGAACACATCTAAGTGAGTTCAGCTGTCTGGAGTTTCTCTCTACCCCCTCACACATGCTCTCTCTCTCTCTCTCTCTCTGGTTGGGTAGGGGCAGGTTCAGCACAGCCATATATCATTACACATCTGGGAAAATGCACTGAAAGCCCAGGCTGACACAGAGAGAAAAGAGAGACAATGATCTCCAGACATATTCATTCTTTTAAAAAAATGAAACATAGCATATAAAGACAAAACACAGAGTCTTGTTTACTGCAGGATAAAACTAACACTGCATTTGTCAGTTAGCAAAGCACCAACTGAAAAGTGCTGGTGCTCAGTTAATGACAGAGTTTTACATTCAAAGAAAGAGAGAGAAAAAAAACTATTAACACCAATGGAAATCAGAGACCTCAGATTTTTATAACTCCTCCCATCAGCTCCCCGTATTAGCTCCACCTCTTTCAGATCTCTGGTTCATGCAGTTTTATTTTAGTATGATAGACGTCGACTGGCGGCGTTTTCTTGAGGAAGGAATCTGCAGTTCTTCCCCCCCCCCCCCCCAGTATGGAAAAGTGTTGTTTCCTCCCAGGTCCACATGCCACAATAATAAAGCATTTTTCTTTTCTTTTCTTTTCTTTTCTTTTCTTTTCTTTTCTTTTCTTTTCTTTTCTTTATTTCTCTCTTCTCTAAGATTTCAGGACACTAAAAATGGTGTTCTTGCAGGGTCAAATAGACCTGGGTCAAACTTTAGGAAGAAAAGAAAAACCCCACCCAAAAGTTCTTTAAGGACCACATATGCCTCCCCCTTCATGCCTGACCTCAAACCTACCATGTCTTGTGAAAGGCAAAAGTGGTATTTAAGGTAATTTAGCACATTTCACTGCATCTGCTTCTTCAAATGAAAATTGTGGCATTTCAGTCTCAAAAGGAACAGAATGAAAAGTGCAAAATTGGTGCACAGGTGCTGTGGTGTGACTCTGATAACAATTGGTTTTAGTGATGGTATTGTACACTTATATAAAAAAAAGATTAAAAAAGTTTAGTCAAAGGGAACCTCAGAGCCTGGCTTCACTTTGCGAGTGACAACAAGGACGTAAAACGACTCCTCCAGACCTCCTCCGCACTTGAATGATTTCACAGATCGGAAGAAAGGAGAATTGGCTACAAAACAGTTGGATCTTATAGAGTTAAAAGGCAAAATGATGAAGATAAAAAATGTTGCCTAATTAGCAATTGCAGCTTGAATGGAAACTTAAAAATAACCAAAGATACATTAGAAATACAGTTGTGTCAAAAAAAGTACCCCCATAATTCAACAGCTTGTAGCAGCTGCTAACACCTTTAGCATTAATCATTTTTAGTATGACTTTATCGGTCTCTAAAAGTTTTGGTCCACTCCTATTTATAATATTGCCTCAGTTCATTGATCTTTGTGGGCATATGTTCATGCACAACTCTAAACTACAGCATTTCAAGCAGGGTGAGGTTTGGCCATTCTTACACCTTGTTTTTTTCCTTTTCCAGCCGGTCTGATGTAGACTGGCTGCTGTGCTTGGGATCATTGTGATACTGCACGACTCAGTTTTGGCCTTTAAGCTTTACCTGTTGGACAGATGGCCTCACAACTGACTTTAAAAATACTTTGTTGGAGAGGAGTTCATGGTTGACTCTGGTTGAATATTTAACATGCTAACTGAGAGTTGTGGAGTCAGAGATATAGCTCTTCAGTTTCTTTGCAGTTTCTCTAAACATTGCACAGTCTAACTTTAGGAGGATTTTTTGGAACTGCACAGAGTCCTGTGAAAACTGCATCCTAACCTTATATATTATGTTGGTTTAAAATGGAGCACTGTAACAAAAAATAATTTCCCCCAGGGATCAATAAAGTATTCTGATTCTGATTCTGATTCTGATTATATTGGGAGAATATTGGGTTTAAGGCTGAGCAGTCATTATTTGTTGTCTGATGACTTAGTGTGTGATAGCCTTTGGTTTTGAGACTCCATTTCATCCACTTTTGCCCCCCACACAGAGCTTTTACCCTCTCAAAAAACAACAACAACAAAAAAAATGTAAAAAACAACAAACCAACGAACAAAAAACCCCCCAAACAAACAAACTGGTTAATTATTCACATAACAAATGAGCTGCAAACACCTAAAAACTACAAATGAAAACCGAGAAATCGAAATCCACACCAGCTGCTTCAAAGCCAGTGCTGCTTAAATATCAAACGCACGCTATGGACTCTTTTACAAAAGCACTATATCAAAAATGACTGTTGCCTTGAAGCCTTTAATGTGATGAAATTAAGTGTGTCACATAAACATCTGTTGTGTCTACACATAGTCAGCCACTACAGCAGCACCTTGTCTTGCTGGGTTAAACGACTGCTTGAACTTTCTGCCACCTCCACCGGCCACAAAAAACACCTGGTGGATGCTTGGTAAGAGCCTTTTAAACTTCCCCATTTTGTAGTAAACTGACATGGCCCTGAGGCCAAAAACAAGTACAGTCACAGGTGAAAGTGCTTCCTTTACTGTGTTTTCTGACTTTAGATGTTTGACTTGTCCCCCCTGTTTTCTGAACAACTCCTGAAAATCAAAGTTGTGTTCTGAGATCTTCTTTGTCCCCGTTTGATAATTCTTCCTGAGACTAACTTCACCTCGTGCATTTTATTCTGCTGCTGTGTCATTTTTTCCACCGACTGGGCCAGAGGGAGGAGGGCTGCATCAGAGGAAAACTTCAGCTGAGGCTGGGAGACTACTCAGCAGCAGGAAAAACCTGTTAGTGCTAAAAGCCATTCTTAATAACACAGCATGTTTTCGGTGGATAAAACTACCTAATTCCATAAAACATCATTATCTCAAATTGCATTTTCCCCCCAAAGGTAGAAATAATAGGAGGCAATTTTGACACTTTATTTACTTTGCATAGACACATTTTTCTAAGTTTTATTTTTAATTAACATAATCAGAACAAGCTTTACTACATAAACCAGGATAACATTTATATTTTAGAAGGCAGTTACTTTGCCAGTCTGTCTGAGATGGACCGTCGTGCTTTGGAGACAAGCCGCCTCTCACCAGGAGAACAGGCAAAAGTGGTCATCCAGAAGTTATTGCATGTCCAACATTTGCATAACCCGTCGGTCCCTGCAACTACTTGCAATTGTTTGCCAAATGCAAAAGGATTCATTCCAATCACCAGACAACTACTGATCCTTCTTGCGGTCCCAATTTTACTTAAGTGTGACTGAATCTTTAGATGTACATCACAGCTCTGACTTCACTTCTATGTGATAATGTTAAAACTTTATGACAAAGTATTAGTAAAATGTTTGCTTGGTAAGGGATGTGTTTTACAAGCTATGGAAGTTAGTGCCAAATATGCAGTTTCTGGGCATGTTGGCATTTTCTCCAGACCTCTTATTAGTCATAGCAGGAGGAGCCTAAACATTAAGACCCCTGTGCTGCCAGTAGCAGAAGGCGGAAGCCTGCAGCTGAGATAATGGAGAGGAAGATAAGACCATACATGAACAAGAGTAAGGAGTGAGCTCATTATTTTTTTTGATGAAGTCTTGCTATTCAGTTATTTAAGCTCTTAATCAATGACAAACTCTGAATTTCAACTATGTGGAATATACTTTAATTGAAGTCAAGCAAATAACTTTGTATTTAATTTTTTTGTAACAAAACTAATTAAAAATACTTTTCAATTCACTCTGGTATCCAAAAATTATAACTTTATAAATCTTTTTCTCAATTATACATCTATATGACGACCCCCCCCCCCCCCCCCCCCCCCACAGCAGCATGCTCAGTCCTTTTCCTTCTCGCTCTTAAAAATGTAAAAATTGTCCTCACTGACTATATTCTGGTTTCACAAGCTCCACATCATCACTTCTCCTCCTCCTCCTCCTCCTGATCCTCCAGTCTCTGTCATAATCTCACTGTCTTTTCTTCTCTGCCTGCAGCGCAGCTTGTCTAGATCCATGATTGTGGATCACAGACCAAATGTTAGGGTGTGCTGTCCAGAGAAAACACTGCACAGAGCCAAACAAAAGGAGAGAAAAAAAAACGTGGAAAACTGAACTGCAAGGAAGAGTTTGCTGCATCCTGTGATACAGGCTTAGAGATATAGCTTTAAAGCTCCGTTGTTGGTGCTTGATATGGATTCCCACTGGTTTGTCTCAGAGCTAAGAGATGTGAGGTTTGGACTGAGGTTGGGTTTATTCTACAGATGTTTTAGGGTGGTATCTTTTTGACATGACAGCAGGAGGCCAATCTGATGCCTCAGCATAAAGTTTCTCTAACCTATAGCAAGTTAAACCTGACTGCACCTTAAAACGATGTAACACTAACAAGAGAGCCCCAGCTGATTCACCGAGTACGATAAGTTTGTGTTAATAGATAAAACTGTACTTGTTGCTTCTTCTTGCACTAGCTGCAAAAATAATAACAAAAGTGCATCCAATGTCAACAAAACAGTAAAATCCTGGACTGATGTAGTGCTTTTCTACTCGATTTGAGCACTCGTAGCGCTTTCTTACTACCAGCCTCATTCAACATGCAGGTTGGAGGATCCAAGGATCATTCATAGAAGACTACCTACCTACTGAGTCACAGCTGCCCAGGTCCATTTATAACACTGGATCTGGGGTAATAATGAAAAGTACGGAGTTCACTAATTGGTGAAAATGTGGCTTGGATCAGGAAAGCCCCAGGTGAGTTCCTGCTGAGCGGCTGTGAGTACAGGTAGTTTGTTTGGAAGTTAGTGGCTCACTGAGCATGTTTATTACAGTCCTCGCAGACAACGTGGCTTCATGCTGGTTTGCGGTTTGGGCACAACACTACCACACAGAGCAGCTTTCAAAGCTACACAGGCTGACGTGAAAGTAGAGTAGCATCAGTTTTTTCCCTGTCATGTGCTGTAAAGAAAATCTGGGGAAGAACATTAGATTAATAAATCCCACTCTGCTGTAGTTATGCTGTGAAATGAATCGCACCGTTCTGGCTAAGAGTGAAGAATAAGAGCTAACATGTTAGCTAGGTGTGAATGCACAGTTAGGAGTCCATAGTAGCTTGTAGCTCAGCTTGAAGTGTTTTATGTTTCCTGTGCAGTCTCCAATATATTACTCTTTATGGAATAAAGTCCCCTTTTTTCATACTGCAGGAAGAAAACATATTTTTGTATAATATCTGCAATAATATGTGCTAGTTTGCACATCAAATCGCCCTCAAAATGAATTTACTTGGATTTACTTAACACATACTAATTTACGTGAGTGTTGAACTTGTTCTTTTTGTTTTTTCCAGTGTTTCTTTGTATGTGCATGCACTCCTATGCGTTCCCACCATGCATTCCCACCGGCACCTGGAACCCATTACATCCTTATGGAGCTGTGTGGAGGGCATATGGGTCTTAAAGTGGCAGGGGCTGTCTTTCCCACATTAAAGTCATTAGTAAAGTCTGTACCCCCCTGCTGGCCTGGCCATTTCAACGGGCCTGATGATGATACCACATGCTGCATGAGGTGAAGCTTTATTCGCTCTAAAAAAGAAAAGGGACATCAGGTGAAAACATCTTCTCTGTTTAGTCCTTAGCATGAGTAGCTTTTGCTAATGTCTAACATAAAAAAGCATCTTCAAAAGTAACTTATATATTTTTGGTGTCTTCCTAATTTAAGCATTCAAAGTTCTCTGCACTGATTGTGTATGTAGGCAGTTAGAGCTACCAAATGTAGCTAGTGCATGTGTGTGTGTGTTGACCTCCTCTGCTGGTTGCATTTGGAGGTTTGGCTCATGATGGAAGAAATTCCATTTGAGAATTACAGATGTTTTTTTTCCACTTTCCTTTGTCTAGTCCCTCCCACTCTCTCTGTCTTTCTCACTGGATCCCCCCACCTTATGTGTCTCTTGCTCTCGTTTCTTGAGTGCTCAGTGGAAAATCACCATCATAGCAAATTGCAGCCCTGTGCGCCTATTCAAACTCACAGTTAGACTAAAGTTATAGACTGTAGGTCAGATTATATCAACCCAGTTGTTGCCTTTCAAAGCCACCATCCTTTAAATTTGTGGCCCTATTTATTATTGAGATGAGACGAAAATGATGACCAGTGTTTATTGCATGGAGTGCCCATCTTCCACCTTTGCCAAACATCAGTTTATTCTGTATGAATCACTGGCTGCTGGTATGGTAGAGAGGAGTGGGGAGGAAGAGGGGAAAACGAAGAGTCTGGAGAAGCTGAGAGAAAGAGGTTAAGGAGAGAGAGGGAGGTTAAAAAAAACTGAGAGAGGGAGTGAAGGAAAGGGAGGAGGTTTAAGGGTAGAGCAGGCGGCCCATGACATAGCTGAAGCATTAGTACATGCCTGTTGGCTGACGTCCACTGACTTCTGCATCTGGTTAAAATCTACAGCCTCTTCTTTCCTCCTCACTACTTCCAGGCCTCTTATTCCCTTTTCAGTTAAATTTCCAACCCTTCCTCAAGTAATTCTCCTGTTTTTAAAAAAACAAACCAAAAAAAACCAACCCATTCCTTTCTTGATGTCTCTGGTTCATGATACTCAGACCTTCTTCGCTTGTTTGTTTCCTGCTTTCTCTGCCCCAGTCTCTTTGTCTCTGCTCACAAAGACAAACATGGATGCATGAAATAAGAAACAGGAGGTGATATCAGAACCTTCTTCCCCTTTGAGAGCTCAGTGTTTTGTGTTGGACAGTCTCTTTCTCTTCACTTCTGTAGTAGAGAGTGAGATTAGCTTCAGACAGTAAGTGAAAAAATATAGACTGTTGTTTCTGTCTCCAGATATCATGCCAAGGTGAGCCAATCAGATGATGGCTATGACTTTTTATTTAAGCCTATATGTTTTGTTTTCTACATTTTATGAAGGAGTCTGTTAAGCTCATTTCCAAAAGTTATGAAGTATTTCAAAAGCATGGTATCTTATTTAGAAAAGTTTTTATTTTTGCTGATGATGTAGAAGACAAAGCCTCGGCTAACCCCGGGACTTCCCTTGTCATGCAAGAAAATCATGTATTATGTCTCTTAACAGATTATTTATTAAAAATAGGACAATTATGCTCAAATTAGAGCTGAAACACAGGAAACGACTCAGGTTGATCACAGCTGGTCAAACAACCTTAGGCTATATGCACGAGTGGAGATCAACATTTCCTGGGTTTCTGTGTCACACTGTTGGACCTACCAGAGGTGACTCTGAAGTCACCTCAACTTTCAGCAGTGAACCTGAAATGTTTGCCTTTCAGTCTTTAAATGGTAAACTAATATACACATTTTAACAGATTACTGACATTAAGACCTTTGCTCAATTGTTCTGCATCTCCCGAGTCTTGCACCTTTTTCTGACAGACAGCTCTTGTTTTAAAGTATCATTATTGGATAAGAGCATGTGCTGAAACATTGTGGTGGTCCCAACTCGTTGTCTCCCAGTCATTCCAGAGTTTACATATGACAGGTATGGGCTTGTTTCTCTTTCCTCTCTCTCTCTCTAATACACATAACACGTTGATTATAATTGTGTTCTTGCAAAAGTCTTTTTGCAAACCTTTGTTTCTCTATATTTTACTAAGAAAGAACCAGACTTTGTTGCCATTTTTCAGGCTTTCCAGGCTTCTGGACATTGGCTGCTGTTTCACTGATTTTCAGGCCAGTCCTCATACCTGACCATTTTCATTGAAATACCATTAGTTTTTTAAACCACCGAACACTGTGGAGAAAAAAAGGCACCTAACACCAGGGAGGAACCAATGCTGTGTCTACACATAACAGACAAATTAGCAAAGAACCAATTTTAAATTTATCGTCGGGGACTTTGTTTCTAGCAGCTTGTAACAAAAACATATATTTGTTCCCATTTCTTTTATTGAATATATGAAAATCTATGCTAGTGATAAAACATATTGACAAGAATTAAATAGTATTTTTTTAAAGAAAAAAGTATTTTTGCACTAACAAAGCGCTATTAGGAGAAAGCTTTCCATAGCACAGCATGATGTGTGTGCCCTTAAAAAGTTTGAGGAAACTGAGGAAGTTGTGCCAAAAGACAAATAAATTAAGAACCAGGCTTGTATAATTTGTCATATACAAGTTCTGTTTGTCGTCAATATATACACAGGAGGTCAGGAGAGAGGTGCAACAGTGAGTTTCTACACGATGGAGGCTCCATCATGATTCGGGGTTGTATTTGAGCCAAATGTTGGGGTTTTGGGGATCTTCCATCAAAAATGATGGAATTATGAATGCAGACCATCAGATTTTGATCCACCATGCAATGTCATCTGGAAAGCTTCCAACAGGCAATAGCTTCATCCTGTTACCATGACAATGATCCCAAGAGGAGCTTTGAAATGTCCTTCATGAAACCCGGCGATCTATTCCTAAAGAATACTTAAAGAAATGAAGTCCAGGCTGTGTTGAAATCATATTAAATAATGATTTTCAATTATACACACTCTATTTTTGCATTTAAGCTTTATTGCACTGCATTGCACTTTAAACACACTGTATATGTTTCAATAAAACACTTCACAAATATACTTTCTTTCTCTGCTTCTCTGCTTCATATATTTGCCGTCACTCCTTTTGTCTCCCACAGTGGTTCTTTTTTGTGATACTTAAACATGGTTTTTACAGCTTCAGGGTGTGTCCACACCTCCGCTCTTCACCCAGTTCAGTTTAAAGACCAGATGATGTCCTGCACCCAGTCATAATGCTGAGGTGGAGTCTGAGCGTCTTCACTTGTCCCTCCTCTAAAGTCAACTCCACTTTTTGCCTTTCTTTTTTTTCCCCTTCTGCAGCTGAACCCAAAAAAACTTCACAATGACCAGAAAATTCTTCCACGTGTCCGCAGCAAGACTTGGAAGAAGCAGTGGGATGAAGAGGACATGTCTGATGTTTTTGCTTCTCATTTGCTTAAATAAAGTTTTGAAATGTAAACTTTGATTGCTCTACGGGAACCTTCCCCTTGCACAAGCAGTCATAGAGACAATGTCAAAGGAAGAAAGACAGAGAAAAACTGAACAAAGCAGACAGCTGGGTAACAAGTGATAACGAGTGGTTAAGCAGCACACCGATAACTCGAAACTTCTGTTTTGCTGCTCAGGATGCAGCTTATTTGTTGTTTATCTGCTGTGAAATACATGAGATATTTAACATCTGTTTTACTTCAGGAAACTAAGAGGTGACTGTTAAAAATAGTATATTACTGCCAACTCAACATACTGAGGTAAAAAAAAGCCCTGAAACAACAGGAGGAAGAAATAGTTAAGAGTGTGAACTATGAAAGAAAATGTCCAGGTGTTCACGACACTGCAGTCAGTCTTTTGCTACTTTTTCTATTTTCAGTCATCTTTTTTAAGCAGGCCTTGATTACTAACAGAAAGTTGTTTGAAGCTCATTTCAGCATGACTCTGTTTTAGTGACCGGAGTAACCCCGAGGAGAGAGTGGAGGCGGTCTGCCTTGGAGGGGTTTGAGAGTAGATAGAAGCTCTCAGCTGGAGAGGACAGGCCTCAACTGGCATCAGACACAAAGAGAGAAACATATATACTCTCAGTTTTCCTCCAGTGAATCTGTCATATTCAAATGTTTTCAGATCGTTTGTGTATAAGCTCATTATGTTTACTCCATTAACATCTTGCTTAGATGTTAATTTGGCTGTTTTTTTTAAAATTTCCACTGACATACTTTTACTGTTCACGTTAAAACAGTAAACTTTCATGTTGGCACCCTACATATGTCACAAATCTGAACTCATCGTTTAGCCTGCATTTCTAAATCTCAGCTATAAACAGAAAACATTAACGTGGGTGGGGACTCACAGTTTAACTATAAATTAAAGTAAGTGCACTACCAGAAGGAGAAAAAGAAAAGACAGCTTGCTTTGAGAAATAACTGCTGTTATTTATCAAAAGGTTCGTACCTGTCTGTAATCAGAAATAGCTCCAGGCCCTGCCTTGGTATCTTATTTATTCTTTCTGTTGGATTAAAAAGAAGAAATCGCTTTGAAGCTGGCGTGCTTCTAAAAAAGTGATCGAATCTGCATGAAGAAAAAAACAAACAAATGAACGTGAAAAATGATGGTAGGCTTTGAATCTCGAGTGCATGTCTGTTTCCTGCCATACCGCCTGACTTTAATGTCTTCTCAGATTTTCACTGAGATAACATTTCTAGTTTTAAACTCTCCTCTCCATCCATCTGGTTGTAGCAGACGGCTGCCCCTCCCTGAGCCTGGCTCTTCCTGTTAAAGAGGAGTTTTTCTTTCCCACTGTCGCCAAGTGCTTGCTCACAGGGCGTCTCATTACAGGGTCTTTACCTTACAATGTAAAGCGCATATATAAAGGCAACTGCTTTTTTGAATCGGTGCTATATAAATAAAATAAAATTGAACTGAATTTAAGTATTTGTGGAAAAAAAAGTAGGCTAAATGTTTCATCTGAAACCTGGTCGTTTAATCGTTTCACCTGATGGTTAACATTGCAGGCGTCAAGCTTTAGGCTACTCAGGGTGTTGGGTCTGACCAGACACAGATAAGAGACGTGCTTGGACATGCTGTGAGCCATTTGGAAATCTGACCTTTTCCCCTCTCCTCAGACAAAAGCACAAACTGCATTTCTGCAACATGAGCACGTCTGTCTATATGGATGTTAGGGTTACAGAAATCAGCTGCTCTCACAAAAAGTCCCCTTGATTTACTGTGTAGTCACAGTATCATTAACAGTCTACATATTTAATATGCAAGATAAAGGTATAGTCCAGGTCATGAGCAACACACACACACACGCACACACACACACACACACACACTGTCAGGTGAGCATGTCAGCGAGTTAGAGGACCGTGTTGCTGTGTTTTCTTAGCCTGTGTCAGACAGGATGGCCACACTGAGGAGGAATCAGGGGTGTTTCCTCTAACTGCTCCCTGAGGTCCGTGTCAATACACACTTTCTCCCTCCCTCTCTCTCTCTCTCACACACACACACACTGAAGAAACACATTGGATCCTGTGTCAAACTTCAGCTGCAGTTCACACCAAAGAGGGGCTCTTTAATTATGTCGTTGCTTCTTTATCAGCATATCACCACATAAATGTGTCCTCTTTTGGTTTTTTCTAAAATGCTCCAACAATTTGGATATAAGTGCAGTCTTGGCATTTGAATATTTGACTGACTCTCTTTTGTCACCATCTTAGCTTTCTAATGGAAATGAGTGACATAAGAAACTGTAGGAGGGGAGGGAGGTAATGCCAAAGAGCGACTGACACACTTTTCTGGCTCTTCAATCTTGCAGTGCATACACACCGGTGAGGTTTTGGAGTGCCGGAATATTTAAATTTTCTTAAAAATGCTGAAAAAGAAAGGACAAGAGATCAGCCGTGAATAGCTTCCCAGCATGTAGTCTCATCTCTAAATCTGCAGCCTCCAGCTCTGGAGCTCTGGTCTTTTTCCAGCATGTCTGGAATTCTCCCTCCTTTCCTTCATCCTTTTCTTCTGTTGCTTCCTTCTTTCCTCTTCCACGTCTGTTGACCACTCCCTCAGTGGCAGTAATCACACGAAAAATAAAAGCAGCATTTCCCACAAAGATCCGAGGTGTGATCTTTGCACTGCACATTTGTCTTTTTAAAAACACTTTTCATCAAATAAAATATGCAAATGTTTACTTCCTAAAAGGCAGTGGAGGGGACTAGTCATTTCAAACCAATGTGCACAACAATTACATCTACTTTCTTCTTTTTTTTGAGAAATTTAATAAATCTCCTTTTTTTGGGAGAAATTAAGAGACGAGGCATGAGAGACATTTTTAAATATTACGAAAATCCCACAGTCATGAAAATTATTATCAAAACAGTTTAAAAGCTTCTTAGGAGCCGAACGTTGCGTTAAAAAGGCTCAAAACCCCAATGAAGTGTACAGCATGCATGCCTCTCCTTTGTAACTTAAATATAATTGGGGTTTTTACACAGTGATGTGATGCACAGTGATTGTTTTCCTCCACACAGACTTGCAGATGACGTGGCTCTTGAGTCTGCTGCTCCCACCTCAAACCAGTTTCTAAAAGAGAACAAGGGGGGGAAAAAAGAAGAAATCTTAATGACAAGCCCTAGCGGCCCAAACGAACTGGGAGCTGGCAGCGTTGGCTGGCGTTTTCCTGCTTTGGCCCGCCTGTGATGGAGAACAGCCGGTGTTTAGGGAGGGGCGTTTAAAGTTTGGAATAACATGGCATTAGCCTCAAAATGACAATTCTCAGTCTCCATTTTTCCGTTTTCTGCCTGACAGCCTGTTGCTCTTACTGTCTGCTTCTCCTCCATCTTTTACCTCCTTCGTTGTCTTTCCTTCATTAGTGCATTAAAAAAAAGTGATGTCTCCCTTCCTAACAAGACACGTTTCAACCAAATCCTGTTATATATTTTACTGTCCCAGAACTAAAGTATTTTCTGCTCTCAGTCCTCTTCTTTTTCTTTTTTTCTTCCTAACCAGATGTGTTTCTCCTCTGGATCTCCCCTGTGCAGGCCCCCATGATTCATTTTCCACAGACATCTTAAAAGGTCCAAAGCTCTCCCTTCCCCCCATGCCTTTTTCTTTTTTTCCTCTTCTCTCCTTTCTCTCATTCTCTGTGCTGAGGCTCCTACTGCTGGATTGTCTCAGCCTGCAGTGCTTGTCAGGATCACTGGAACGAAAACTCGGAAGGAATGAAGCTTATGTGGAATCTCCACAGCCAAAGGGCTGATGTTTGTGAACAACGCTTGCTGCCTCTCACCAAACTGCCCAGGTATCCCATATGCACTGGTGGGTCCATCCACAGGATTGCACCCTCATGGAGGCAAATCCCCCCCCAGAGGGACATGATAAAGGAGGCTTTTATGTGGGTTTTTTTACTTTCCTGATTTAAGCATGGGGGGTGGGGAGCTGCATTTACATCCACTTCTCGTCCTCCTTCTATGATCTGACCTCCCTGTGCTGCCAGCTCCTTTTTTCCCACTCCTATTTTCTAGCTGGATTTGGATTGATTTAACAGTTTATGTTACACTCTTTGTGAAAATGTGATCTGTAATTTGCAAGCTTCAGAGTAATTGTTTATTTAGCTTCTTTATCTTATGAGAGAAAGATGTCAAGAGCATCGGCGTAACTTTGTGCTGAACAAGATCTCTGTCTAAATAAATAAATAAATCTGGGTAAATTCCCATGATTAGACATGTAACTATTTTGCTGGTAATACCTGAAATGAGTAAAGAAAGTCAACATCCTATTTATGCAAGATAATTCATAATTTTATAACCCTCCTTAACCCCCCACCCGGAAATGACGCCCCTGGTCAAGAGTCAGAACAGCTTAGCATCAAAACTGGAGACAGAAGAAACGGCCTTTTGACCCCTGACAACTTTATTGATTTATTTTATTCATTTTTATGGATCCAGAACTGAGCTTTATATTTGGAAAAGGGGTTAAGTGCTAAGTCATGAAGAAGCTTGCTAGCTAGCTAGCTAGCTTGGTCAGAAAAATGCATTAATAGCCTGTATGGTTACATCATAGAGGCACAGATACAGATAATTAAAGCTACTAATTAGTATATATCAGCCAACTCAGAAATTTAGCCTATTAGCGTTAAAATAATACTAGAATTTCACACATAAAAAACAAATTATTTAAGGTCTATTGTTAGCTTGCTTTGTCCTTCCAAAAACCAATTGTCGTGCATTTTGGATCATTGTCTTTTTGGAACACCCAAATATGTCCATGTTTCAACCATTTAGCATTTGATTTCAGGTAGAGTTGAAGAATTTTGAGGTAGTTCTCCTCTTTCATTATTCAATCTGGTTTATGCAACATGCTGGTACCACCGGCAGAAAAACAGCCCCAGAAAATGATGCTACCACCACCATGCTCGACAGTTGGTGCAGTGTTCTCAGGTTAGAAAACCTCACCTTTACACCTCCAAAAGTACCTGATGTCTGTTGTGCCCAAATAGCTCAGTCATTGTCTTGTTTGACCATAAAACGTTTCTCCAGAAGGCATTTGGCTTGTCCATGTGGGACAAGAGTTAAAGAGTTTGATTTTGGAGCAGGAGATTCTTCCTTGGCGGGCCCCTTCTCTGCCCATGGCTATGTAAAACTTATTTCACCTTGGACAGCAACACTGATGTTCCAGGAGTTTCTAGTTCATGGCCGGTTGAACCTTGGTCGTTCCTGGGTTGTTCTTGAACAACTTAACCAATTTCATCTCAGAATAAGTTCTTTGAACTGATCTCGGAATTTGCAGTTGTTTAGAAATGGCTCCGTTAAGAGTGATCTTTTTAAAGTCCCAACTTCAACCCAACTGAAAATTCATGGACTTTGCTTAAAAACTAGGTCCATCCAAGGAAACCAAATAAGTTAAATGAACTCTTCCAATTCTGCCTAGAGGAGTGGACAAATATCCAGCCAGAATTATGCCAGAAGCCTCTTGATGGTGTCTGATTGAGGTGCAACTTGGTAAGGGAATTTAGCCAAATATTAATGGGGGCATGCACATATTTGATCCTGTATGATCCTGTATGCATAGCTATATTTCGATTAGAGAATATCCAAGTTAACTCAAACTTGTGCACTCAATTTTTGTTTTACAAAGTCATTAAATATGTATCCTGTTTAATCTACTCCAGAAAAAGAACAGTTCAGAGAAATCATTAAAACCCCCGAATTACCACAACATTCACGCCCACCATGAGTGCATGTAAATTTTTAAGAGAGGTCCACTGAGTCGAAACAGTTGAGAATTCCTGACAGGCAGCACCTATCACTCTAATTGTTAATCTAAATCATAAAAATGCAGATTTAAATCTTTAAATAACGGAAACAGGCTGAGCTGTGTAAAACTTACACTGACAGTTTTGTCGTGAAGGGAAAATAAAAGACAAGCTTTTCGATTTGTACCACGCTGTAAAGTTTTAAGTTGTTAAAATGGTTTCTGTAAGAACTGGGTCAGTTTTGGAGCCAGCCTCAAACCAAACAGCTCATTTCTTTCCACTTCTTCACTTGTTTCATTTGACCACTCCAGAAATTGCCACCGTGCTCAAAAAATGTCACAACAACTGTTTATTTTATTGTTGCCTATCAGTGATGACAAAACTCGAGCATATAACTGAATGTAATTCCATAATCGTTGGACAACTGGATCTTCTGCAGCATCAAACACCGCATTCTTTCTTTGCACACAAATAAGGTGCACAGTCCACATAAAATGAATCTTTTAAAGCTTCTTGGTATCAAAATTTACAGAGGAATAAAAGATGCATCATGAAAATATACAAAAGCCATCATAAACAATAAGATTTCCAACATTTAGTCTTGAAAATGCAGTAACACTGGTGTCTTTATAGTTTATTTCTAGTTATAACTACAAACTGTTCTGTTACATATGACATGATCACAATTGGGAAAACAGCTGTATACGCACCTGTAAACATCTGTTTTTGTGCAGTGTGTGAAGAGTGTGTGGGGGTGCCAGCCATTCCCTTGTCTTTACTGGCACGTGGCCTGCAACTGCTTGTTGAGTGAATCCCCTCTTTTCCAGCAATTAAGTGTTAAATTGAAAGGTGGGCTACAAAGAGGCAAAACCCACAATTAGCTGGCGAGTGTAAAAGCTTTACACGGGGTCAGAGCGAAGCCTGGAAGTACTTTTTGGTAAAATCTGATGTAAAAACCATTTTAAGAGACACAGTAATGCCGGCATCCGCATCTCTGTGCTTAAAACATGCAGTGTCTGTTGACTTCAGCCACTTCAGAATGAATATATTTCCAGTTTTTCTTGCATATGGAGGTTAACATGGATGTAAAAGTCAGAAATACTAGATTTGAAACTCTAAGAAAACAAATCATATACACCAATCAGCTTCAATCAGTGTTACAGAATCCTTGCAGATACATTCAGCATCCATTTGACTAAACTGAGGCTCGTGAAACTGTCAAAGAATTAAACTGTATAAGAATAAGAAATAAACAGGAAGCTCTATTGTAATACAACAACCATATCAGTGTGATGAAGGCTGTCTGGAAGATGAGAACTCAAAGACAAGGGAGAATTTTGCTTTGGAAATGCACATTAAGTGTAATCAAACCACCCTGTAATACTTATGCTACTTACTTCATTCTAGCACTGTTATTAAATGAGCGGTATCTTAACTTATGGCTTAATTTATAAGAAAATGCCCTGCATTAGGCATCAAATAGATAGTGAAAACTAAATTATATGATTCAAAATTGTCCTGTTAGATCAAGTGCAAACAGCAGTTAAAGGGGTTTGGAAGTTAATGATTGTTTAGTGAGAGTGCAGCGCTTTCTACCAGCACTCATCCTCACATGAACCCAGAGTCCTATCATCCCATCCAAGCTCTACATCAGATGAAACCTCCTGCCACGTTGTCTCTCCTGTTCTTCCTCCCCTCCCTGCCTCCCTTTCTCTCTTTACTTCCACTCTCTTCCTCATTCCCTTGTTCTACAATTCTCACTGTGATTTTTTTTTAACTCTCTGCGTCTTGTTTCCTTCTTTTTCAGACATTTTCTCTTAGCATTTCTTTCTTTCTTTCTTTCTTTCTTTCTTTCTTTCTTTCTTTGCTCACTCTTGTTATATTATATGGTTGTAGAGATGAAAGGAGGTTGCAGTCCAGTTCATTTGCTTCCTGTGCTCCAGGCAGTCTAAAAGCCACCTCGGTGACCACACCGCACAAGCGTGGATGGCACAGTGATGATTCAGCTGCTGTACTGAGGCCATTTTCACTCTGCTGTACTCTCTCATTTGTCACGACTCTCAGAGAGACACGGCGCTGGCTTCTAAAGGTCTCTTAACATGAAATGCAAGATGCACTTTTGATAAAAGTTTGCACTGAACTTTAAAGATGAACCAAGTCCAGAAATGTTGGGTTTGTTTATTTGTGTATTTTTATAGGACTTCATGGGAGAAATGGGAGTGATCATTAGCTTTTTCCCTGAGAATCAGCAAGCTGAAACATTACTGTAAAAGGTATTGTTAGTTTATGACACGTTTGTATCACTCTAGCGTTCACCCCCAGTTGATTTGCATGTTTTCTTTCTTTTAATCTTTACAGTTTTACCCACACAGTGTAAGTGCAATGAGGTTTATGCTTAGCAGGAATAGATTCTGTGCACTCCTCCATTTATTTTTTGTTTCTCTCATTTTATATAAATAAATCTGTGAAAATTAGTTTAGACTCAGACAAAACCATCGATTATTAAGGGGCTGTAGTGAGGTTTGCTGAAACTATATTGATTAATATTTATATTGTACTGTAATGTGTGATTAATCAGTTCCTGGTCCACATGCATATCTCAGAGCACTGAAGGATGTGGTCCATGGAGGAGGAGGTGGATCCCTCCTCAAATCCACACTGAGGCTGCTCCCTAAATGGTGGACACTTTTTCACACAGATGTAAAAAAGTCCTTAAAAACAGACATTAAAGCAGAGAGTATTCACACAGTACCTCCACCTATGCATATAAGCAAGTTCTTTGTAAGTTTATACCAGGTTTTTCATACAGACATGCTTTTTACCTAACAAGGTTACAACTTGCTGAATTCAACATGCTGAATAATTCTGGCCTGGTTATCCGTTCCTGATATATTGAGTCTATAAACACCTGATCAGCCAAACAGCACCCAGATTATAGAAGTGATTTACTTCTAAACATAATGGACCCGGTGCACGCCACCGACCAGTGAAACCATTAGAAATGTGACACAGGAGCATTTCTTTCCCCTTCTCTTTGCTTTGCATTTGAGACTTCTTTGTTTGTGAAAGTCAGTCTTGCTCAGTCAGAGCAACAAATACATGCTTCAAATGCTTCAAACGCATGCACATGCTGCGGATCAACCATTTCAGCTCGTGCCGTCTCCAGCGTCTAGACTGTGAGGCTGCAGTAGGCTACAGTGAGTCAGGCTGTATTTTTTTCTACCTGCTCATTAAAACGTTTAAACATATCTTATAGAGAATCGTGCTAACATTTCACCTCAAATGCCTCTGGCAACAATGAGAGAAACGTGAGGCGTCTAAACGCCTCCCACAATCTTTTCTGAAGCCCGCCCAGACAATCTGCAGGCAGAAAAAAGAAAAAGGGAGAAGGAGAGAAGTTAACAGCTCCAAAAATAAATGCAAAGAATGGTACAAAGAAAACAATGAAAACACTGAATCCAGCAGTCCACCATTAGTCTGTTACAGTTTTGGTTTTTGCATTTAAACACCAACTTTTTCCTCCAGCATGCCTTCAAACTGAAGGGCACTCTTTCCCCCAAAAAACAGCTGCTACACCTTCTGTGAGTTATCTGTATATTTCTAGACAGTTTGTCATCGTTTTCTGTTTCTCTCGCTGTGAAACAAAGAGTTTCCAACCGCAGATGCTCCAAGCGACTCTGTGAAACCCATCTTGGTGCTTGTACTCATTTTCTCAATGCCCCTTCATGAGTGAGAGAGCAGCATCCTCTTCTGGTGAAGATGCTCAATATGCAAGACGCCGCAGTCCGAACTCTTCCTTCTTCTTAGTTTCCACACGTCACTCTGGAAGTGTCAGGGGAACATACGACAGCACATATTTTACACGAAAATTTCAATTCTGTGAATGCAACACAAAGTAGGTTTGTTGTTGTTTTGCACACACATGTGTGTATTATTGAAGAAAATGTGAGGTCAAACTTGCTGGTGAAACGACGAAACGTCAGCATCACACTGTCCACTGGAGGGTGCCGCCGCATCACACACGGAACAACCGGCGGGCACGCTCCATCCTTAAAATGCAGACGGCATCAGCAGCCGCTTCATTTTGTGAAGAAGTCTGTAAAAAATAATCAGGTTTCTAAAGCTCTGTTCAATGAAAAAGTCACACTTCGGCTTTGCTAGGTGTTTTTCTTGTGTCACTGGAAAGTGTTAATGTAAACGCTGCTGCACACACACACACACACACACACACACACACACACACACACACACACACACACACACACGGAACATCTCCACTGGAACAAGCAGAGATTATATGCCTTTCAGCCCGTGCACATCCGAATAGCCCAGTGAGTTCAGGGATGGGACATCCTTTCATTTTTGCTACAAATCTGTGGCGATGCAGCATTTACCCACTTGTGTCCTTTTCACATCCTCTTACTTGGAATTCATTCAAGCGGTGGAGCACATCAAAGAACATCTTAGCCAGGAGAACTTTGTCTGCAGTCCTTTCTGTCTGCACAAACTGTAAAAACGTATGACACATGTTCAAGCAAACATGCATGCACATTCACAGCAAGAAAAAGGGGGCTGGAGCAGGTCTGATGAAGAAAAGGCATGCTGGGAATTATTTTGTGTTGCAATAATTAGGTAAAGGAGCGAGAGTGCAGCTGATTTTTCTTTTGTCATGTTTTGCATATTTGTAAAGTCTTTGTGCACCTAACTTTATGCAAAGCAATCTATCAACCCGCTTATTATCATTAAATCACCTTTTTGAACCATGATTGCAACCAAAAACCAAACAACCACACCAGGAAAACCTAAAATCTTGATTTATTCACCTATTAATCCATTTACACAATTCTCTTTTTCTCTCTTCTTACCTCCAGTCATGCTGGAATCATTTTCTGTAAGATCTGTGAACTCTGTGCTGTGATCACCACGCAAGAGAAGTCAAACTTTTCAGTACAGAATGAACCTGCAAAGCAAATGTCTTCTCCTTGTATCCTCCCCTGCGGCTGTTATAATTCTCATAATGTAGGATGACAGACAGGTCATCAAACGTGTTCAACAAATGAGTGCACATCAGTCCACATTCAAAGAAAAAAAAAATACAAAACAAGGCAACAATAAACCATTTTCTGCACTGGGTCGCACAAAAAGACAGATGAGCATAAAGCAGCTTGTGGTGAGTCACTTAAACAGGGCTATTTCTGTAGCTGTTGACATTGCAGCAGGAGTTTTAATTATTATGACGTAAAGGTGAAGAATCGAAGAATAGAAAGGAGAAAGACGTGTATGGCATGTTAAAGTCTTTACCTTTACCTTGGAGTTGTACAAATAAAGTTTTGGTAGAAGAAGAAGAGGAATTTTTAACTCCAGAAGAAAAAAATCACACTCTACAGAGAATTAGCACCTACATCTGCACCTTAATACATGTAAATTTAATCAAGCAACTATAGATAATTGCACTCACTGCCCAATTTATGAGTTACCTCTGTTCAGCTGCTCATTAATGCAAATACATAATCAGCCAATCGCGTGGCAGCAGAATAATTCATTTAGGCATGTAGATGTGGTCAAGATGACCTGCTGAAATTCAAAATGAGAAAGGAAGATGATTCAAGTGACTATGAAAGTGGAATGGTTGTTGGTGTGAGTATTTCAGAAACTGGTGATCTGCTGGGTTTTTCCCACATAACTATCTCCAAGACTTCCAGAGTATGGTCTGGAAAAGAGAAAATATCCAGAGTGGCAGTTCTCAAGTGGAAATGCCTTGTTGATGCTACAGCTCAGAGAAGAATGGGCACATTGCTTCGACCTAATAGGGGGCAACAGTATGTCAAATAACCACTTGTTAAAATAAAGGTATGCAGAAGAGCATCTCTGAATGCAAGACCTTGAAGCAGATGGGCTAGAGCAGCGGTCCTCAACCTTTTTTGCGCCACGAACCGGTTTATGCCCGACAATATTTTCACGGACCGGCCTTTAAGGTGTCGCGGATAAATACAACAAAATAAAACTAGTACCGGTACCGAAAAAAAGAAAATTTATTCATAACACACGTGAAAAGACCCAGGAAAACCGAGTTAACGATAAAAACGATAACAAAATAACGCTGAAAACCGATAAAAACCCTGAAAATCATACATTTCACACCTGAGCCTCAACTCTCACGGCCCGGTACCAAACAACTCACGGACCGGTACCGGTCCGAGGCCCAGGGGTTGGGGACCGCTGGGCTAGAGCAGCAGAAGACCACACCGGGTGCCACTCCTGTCATCTCAGAACAGGAAACTGAGGCTTTAACTTGCTCACCAAAACTGGACTATCTAGTAATCATTCAGGCTGGTTGTTGTGTTGTAAGTGTGGGGGATTCTTTCTTGGTACCACATCTTCTGATGGCTGGTTACAGTGGGATAACGCACCATGTGAGTTCAGATCATCTCAAACTAGTTTCTTGACCATAACAATGAGTAAATTGTACTCTAATGCCCTCCAGAGTCACCAGATCGTGAAATGGTCTAAAATCTTATACAAGTCATAAAAGGTATAAAAGTTAAGAAATAGAAGTTTTAAAGACAAGAAGCTCTGATCAGGACTGGAGCTCTCTATTTAGTAGCTTTTTTCTTTTCTCCTTTCAGTAACAATATCAATATAGAAATGGAGATATAAGACTTTATTGATACTGGAAAAAAATGTAAAATGTCTTGCTGCGTCACAGTACAAAATTAGCCTTGTCAGACCTGATCTGCTTTTGAGTCATATCTCTGAAAGATGTCCCCTAAATCTAGTCTGACGTATGTTATGATGAGAGAGACGCTGTCGTGTTTGCTTCCACCGTCCCTGCTTGACTGCATTTACGAAAGGTCCTGTTCCGTCATTCAACATTCACCGTGAGACTCAATAAGAAAGAGAAGTCTCGATCTGCATACATTAGACTTGTAAATGTATTCAGATGCTCGTGACAGCAGCCATACATAAAGATTAGTTTTAAAAAGTGTCAAGACCTCATAGACAAGTTTGAGGGAGGCAAAAGGCACAGATCAGTGGAGTAAAGACAGATGGGGCACCAGGACACCTAGATAATTATGCGTATGATAATTGACTTAGTGGACTAAAATGTGTCCTTGAGGGGAAATAAAGTATTTTTGGTGGTTCTAAAGATTTAATTTCAATTGCTGGATAATGGGCAGCTTGCTGAGTAGATTGTCTAATTAATAAGCAGGGAAACAGCAGTGCAGAGAAGCCAACGTGGCCTGAACTAGAATAGATCGCTGTATATCTATGGTTAAAACAATGATTTTGTTGCAATCTAAAACACTTTTGTTGGCTGGTTAAGGCTCTGAATGAGCAGTTTTGGAGGGTTTGGTTTTAAAACAAAGTTGAAGCAAGAGTCCATGGGTAGCATCTGCGATGCTGTGATTCACACAGATTAAACACTCTGGTTCACAGTCTAGCATGCTTTATTACTAGTACCAAACGCAAGCGCAGACAGATGGGGATGTCATCAGGTCTTTAAACGACTGCTCATAATTTAAATTACGAACGATTAGATGAAAAGTCAGAGGATCGCCAAGGTTAATGCAATTCATCTTGAACAGAGTCTAAACCTTTGTATCACATCTCATTTCGTGTAAATCTATAATTTATTAATTAGTCCAGCTGCTCAAAACCACAAATGCCATCCTTATTGAAGTATTGGACGAAAAGTCAGAGTATCACTCAAGCCATTGGAATACATCCTCTGGGCAAAAATACATGGCACTGCCACATGCTCACTATCATGGCAGCACAGATTTAATGTTTCTGTCTGACAGAGAGCTCAAGTAATCAAAGTTCTTCCATTATGTTTTATTGCCAATGCCCAGAAATCAAAAGAGCTGATCCCGAACTGAGCACAAAACATAACATGCCCTTCAAAAAAGTTAGCTGCCCTTTTAACCCAGACCAAATCACTGTTAATACACCAGCCGTATCTATCAGGCTCAGACCACGGTGTACTACACCGTGGTCTGAGCCTGATAGATACGATCTATAAATGTATCCTTCCTCTGCACTTACACCCTAAAAGGGAGAAATAAGTAGGCATACGTCCCGCCGAGACACAGTGAGAGGCTTCTGATTTGTGGTGATGCACTTCATCAGTCACAGGTCCAGAACATCAGGAGGGTGACTCTTTCCATCTTCCCTCTTGTCACACTGGTAGCAAGTGTGCAAACACTTGATTAGTGAGTTCATGGAGCAAGCAGGGCCCAGCTGATTAGTGTTGGCCTGACATGAAGACTCCATGTTCCTTTCTCGGTATGGTGTTTGAAAACACGTTTGCAGCATCTCTCGTTCTCCCCTTCATGTGAGACTCCAGGATTGGAGGCAGGTGCCTGGTACCTAAACACAGGCGCACCAGCCATTAGCCACTTTTGCAATCAAGTCTCTTTCCAATGATCTGCTCTGCTACCTCCTGGTCCCTCTATCAAGCACTCGTAGTTTCCGCCAGATATTGATAGTATTTTCTGTGACTTCAATATTCAGCCCACATGGTTTGCTGTTTTCCTTTTGCTGCAGTGAATGATTCATCATTTCTTACCCAATCTCCTGTCTTATCCGATATCCACATTGGCTTAGCTGAACTCGCTGGATCGCTTGCCTGTGCATTACCCCAGTCTGCCCAGTTACAGCCCAAACCTCAACTTAGGGTTTGCTGCCACCTGAACCAAGCCGTAGCTCTGCTTCACCAGCTATCACCCTAGATTTGATCTGCATGTTGGAGTTTTATCCAACTAACAGGCTGTTTCCATTTCAGCATCCGGTGTCATGTCTCCAATCATGTGCTTCCATGCTTAGACTACTGTTTGCACATATACATTCACACCATCAAGTGTGGAGTGCTATGCACATTTGGGCCTTAATTTTTACCATCTTGGAAATGCAGCGGAAAGAGAGGAACTGCTAAACACTTTTTTTTCAGGCAGTGAAGGTAAGAGTTTATCATATTGAGCTGCTTTTTTGGTATACTTTATTAATCCCCTGTAGGGAAATTACTCTCTGCATTTAACCCACTCACTCAGTGAAGCAGTGGGCAGCCACCAATCCAGCGCCCGGGGAGCAGTGGGTAGGGATGGTACCTTGCTCAGGGGTACCTCAGGGTAGCCGTTTGGTCGATTTGAACCCCCGATCATGGGGTGAACGCTCTACCCTGCTGAGCTATCTCCTCCTTTTTAGTATTCATGCATGTTTATACTTCCACTGTAGAAGAATTAAACGTACCGTGTGGTGATGGGAACTGATAAGAATTTAGTGATTCCGATTAACTCTCTTATCAATTGTCACTGGTTCTCACTGGCTCAGTTTCGAGAGTCGTCACCATGCATTGCTAAGCAACAAGAAAGAAATTACATTCATGCAAATTAATTGCATGCTGTGAGTCAAACGTTTGTGCATATGTATATTATGTATTCCCTCTCTTTGTTGTGATCAGTGTTAGAGTTGTAACACTTTTCTTAAAATTAATAGAATACGTTACTTATTTACTCCTGGGAAAAAGTATTTGGTTATACTACTCATTACATTACTTTCACGTTACTCTGCAAAATAGCTGAAACACACTGTCTCATAATCACCATTTAACAATATAAACCTGAGGCTACAACCCCACACACCAACACAAATCCCTAATGAGGCCACACATCTCCAAGATCTTTCTCTTAGTAGAATAAAAAGCTGACCACACAACTCAAAGATGAAAACCAGCCACAGTGATTCTGCTTTAGAAACGTGAACAGGTAGAAAGGGAGGCTGCAGCCTGACTGCTCATCTGCTTGTTACCTGTTGAAGTTCAGGGTCTGGCTGCTGAGATCGGCAGGTAACTAGCTTAGCATTAGCATGCTGCAAAGTTGTGTTAGCAGCATAATGCGCTTGTTTCTGTCCTGGATGTAGTTTTCCACTTTACCATTCATCTTGTCTATTTGTGCAATTAAAATAAATGTGCATATGGATAGCTTCATCCAACTTCAACCTCACTGTGAGTCTGATCAGCCAGAGCACTTGAACACTGCTTTCTGGATTTTAAAGCAGTGTAAGTGATGTAACAGAGCACCGAACATCTACTCCATAGCCATCTTCAAAAGAGTTTGGTCTAATACTGTGCAACATTGTAGCACTTCTTTGGCTGATAACTGCTCTCAGTCAACATAAGTGTCGGTAACTAAATGTCCACAGAAGCATTAAAACAAACAGCAGAACTGCAGCTGTTGTCAGTAGCCTTCAATTCAGTGGATTTGCAGTATATAAACTTACATGCATACACAGCAGGTATTACATTCATATCATACAGTGTGGCTTAAAACACAAATCAGCTGAAATTTATTTAGTAAATTAGTTCATCGATAGCGTTAGACACCCTTGGTCCAGTGGATCTTCAGGAAACAGTAATATCATTGCAATAGTTGATAGATGAGTAGATTTGGACTCTGTTATCTCCAACATACACCAGATCTAAAGTAAAACATGTGTGCAGCATGAATTACTGCAGGTTCAACCTCAACATACTTCTCTTATCTCAAATCCATTCCTGTAGTGCAGGCTTCAGAACTGACATGGATTACAATGAAAATAAACAAACCAAAAATGGTAGAGGTTTAATATTAAACGCAAAAATACTGCTGTACTGGCAAGACATTAAAAAAGCCTATCTTCCTCTGAGGTTAACACTTTATTTAACAATTTTAAAGAAAGTGATCTGAATTCTGCTGACACATAATCATCCTTTGCTCATGCCACAGCTCTCCACAAAATCTAATGAAAATCAGCTGGATAGTTTTTTGCATGATTTAATTCACAAGCACGGACATCAGACCAGGCTATCGCCACTTTGGTGAGAATTCTGGTATCATACTATAATGGAGACAAAATATTTAATATATAAGAATAATAATGTTGTCTCTTTTTATGAGGTGAATTTCTACACTCAGATTGTGGTTTAATTCCACATCTTAATTTACTGCCAGAAACAGTTTTTTCTCTCCTAATATTGCTGTCTTACTTTTCTCTGTAATGAGCAGATGATGCTACATGTATCACTCATAGAATTTAGCTACATATTTACACTACAAAGCTACACCAAATTGTAATTATGGCTTCTTCTTCTTTTTTTTTCTTTTTTTTTGTGAATTCACTATTACATTCCCAAGCTTTGTTCCAGCATCCAACGGTGAGGAACCTCAGCTTAGTTTGACATGTGGGACTGACCTGAACACAAGCTGGTGAGTGAAGATAAGCAGCTGGTAAATTACCTTCCAAGGTTACAACAGCAAAAGAAAAAGAAAGGGCTCATGAGAAAGAACATTAAGGCATAAATATATTGGGGTTATTAGAAAATGAAGATTATGCAATGAGAGCATATTTAAAATGGCTCAAAATGTAAATTAGACAACACATTTCTGCAAAACAATTTGGTTTTCCATCATCACGAGGTTTGGACCGGTACTTTTTGTATTTATCTTAAATTAGCTGGCTGACAATGCAGATTTGCCCAAGGCCACAGGAGTGTCACTAATCACTCTGAAATCCCAGTCTCTCTTGATTTTTCCCCTCCTTTGGCCATGACAATAATCACCTTTAATGTAATTTTGTGAATATACGATGGTCTTTAGCTTTCACCGTTCGTTGCATTCAGCTTTAACTGTTTCTTTCTTTGTCTTTTTCAGCTGCCTTGTGCTTGTGTGCACAAGGCATATTTTCAGTGTCTTAAAGAAAACTGAGAAAGGCACCGAAAAAGCTCATCCTCCACCGAGGTCAATACTTTATTTTTCAATTTTAAGAACACAAAAAGATTCAAGCTGCCAATCAACATTGTCAGCCTCCTTCCACACTTCACATACACAACTGTTCTTCTCTAGCAGGAGAATATATGGAAAAATGTACAATTACAGAAGAGAACTAAAGAACAGTTTTCTTGATTTCTCTAACATCTCATTGGATTTTTTTCCATCCAACATAAGGTGAGATTTCTGTTTTTTCCAAACGTTAAAATATTTAAATGTGTTTGCCTGTGACTTATGGATTTAATATGCTGAAGTAGGCAGATCTCGAACTGGTAAGAAATAGGACATCGTTACTCACAAAATTCCCCAATCTAACCTGCTCTGTGGTTTAGCCCAATTTGATTGAAGAAACGTTAGTCAGCTGTCAGTGGCTGTAGGAAGGGCATTCATAACTTCAGTAGTGCTGTTTTGGTGCTAAATGGCTACTAAACTCAACAAATAGACCGTTTCTCTACGATCAATTAAATGTTTGCATAAACACTGGTTAGCTGCATTCACGTAAAATAATCCTCACCAAATGGTGGACATAGCCAATGTGATAACACTTTTAAAGCCGTTTGAGTTTTTTGGAGGCAGAAGGTACCATGTTTTGATGAACGCTTGGAGTGTTAAGTTATCAGCTAGTGCTAGCTAGGCCCGGTTCAATGGCACCAAGTAGTGGAGGAGAACAGCTAGCATAGCATACACCGATCGTGTACATCTGCCTTTGTTGGAATACTCGTTATGAATACTTTTTATCATGTTAGGTGGCCCTGCCCCTAAAGCTGCATACACACTCAATACATATCACGTCCCTGGCAAAGCAAGTAAATGCAAAGACAGTGAAGGATTGACATATAACCTAGTAGTAAATATATTAGGAGGTTACCTAGGTAACCAGAGCCCAGAGTTTCAGCAAGTGGACAGATGTTAGCTTTAAAGAGATATGCAATGAATGATGTGTTTCCAGTGCGGAACCTCAGACCATTTTGATATCAGTTTGTAAATATGCTTTTTAATGCTGTAAAAATTGACGTTTTAACATGAGACTCTATGGGAAAGGATGCTGCTTGGATTTGACTCATTTTACGTAATACACACAATATTCTGTCATCCAGGACATTTAATGAAATTATTTAGGAACAAGAAGCAACCCTAGGGTGGAGTATTTACTTTTAATGCAGTAGTATTGTATTTTATATATATTAATTTGGTTTTCTTTGTTCTTTTAAGATGTTTGTACTGCAGTAAAAACGAGTGAAAGCGCAGTATTTTATTATTTGTTTATGCTGATATTGTACATTTCAGTGTTTATTACAATTTGTTTAAATGTATGTTAAATATGGTTTTCCAGTTTACTTGGTGAACACCTTAACATTGGTACCTTGAGGGGTTGTGGGTTGCTATGGTGACAGACCAGCGTCTTCTTTATTTAGTGTTGGAAATAAAGGAATATTTGAGGTGTTTAAATATTAAACAGCACAAAGGTCTTCAGGATGAGCTGCCTTCTGATTTATGAGTTCTCTTATCACTGCACTACTCTTGTATTACCATTTCTGCATCAAGCCATTTTTGCGCATTTTAATCTATTTTAGGACGTGGACGAGAGCAAAACCTGAAAGAATTCTGTCTCTTTTTGCCTAATATTTCCTTTTCATTTAAAAAAAATTGGTAACTTTCCTGCAAAGAATGTTGTTATTTTTATGGTTTGGTCTCACCCTATCATTCAGTCCTGATTTTGTGCACACTGACTAAATCTCAAAGACAAGAACAAACGATTCTAGTTGCAAAACATTTTAAATGGCAGTGGGTTTGATTTCCTTGGATTGAACTGTTCAACTTCCTGTCAGACTGTGGTTTCAGCAACATCTGCCAGCACCTTGTCTTCTAACATTAGTATCAGCCTCACGATGACTCATCTGACCAAGGATCCACCACAACTTTGCTGTCCGTTCAGTCTTTATTTAAAAATGCATCTCTCCTCAGCTGCGATTGTGTCTTTCAGTCATGTTTGAATGCATTGTGACACGAGAACATCGGGATGGCATAAAAGTCGAGGCCTGTCTTCTCTGCTTGAAATAAGGGGAAATGGAAAAAGCAGAGAGACTGTACACCTGAATTCAAAGCTTTTGATTGTAGTCAGAGGGAAGTAATGAAGTAAAAATACTTTGCTGCTGTACTTAAGTAGAATTTTCTTAATATTTCAGTATTTAGAACTTTTTACTTTTACTCCCTACATTAAAACACAAATATCTGTACTTTTTATTCTGTACATTTTCAGAACAGACTTGTTACTTTAGGTTCACGACATTCGAGCAATGTTTTTATTTCACGCTTCAAACATCAAACTGATTTGAGCCTACATGGAGGGAACAGTAGCACAATCCCATTAGTGTATCCATCTCTGAAGCTTAAAGACGTGAAAAGTTATAGTTTATGCACCATCTATACTCAGGTTAAACTGGGCCAGAACCATCCAGAATGGTGTTTGTGGTTCAGATGGCCATAAGCTGTGATCGTGGTGCAGCATCTAAGCAGAGCTGCAGAAGAGAAGCGAGCATAAAGGGAGTAACTTTTTTTTTCTAAGTGGCAGGTAATTTCAAATGCAACTTTTCCAACAGCTCAAAAAAATATCAGCAAACACGCTGCTTGTGTGCAACTTGCCACACAGTGTGCCTCTTAACTAAAGGTACATCAGCTGTGTTTCCTGGGGAGAGAAAAGAAAGACTCAAAATCACTCAGAGATGGTGAGAGATGTAAGAGAGACGTGAAGGAGAAGAAGAAAAGAGGTTATATTTAAAGCTAAGGGCTGCTCAGTCACATTTGATAAACTGGAAATTTAAAGCATATATGCCAAGTCCAATAAGATATTAGATCTTTACATTAAGTTATGTTTTTCCATGTTGTGAAATGTCCTGCAAAACAAACTGAAGGATAGGTTTGTGTTATTCAAATCGATATTTAGCTGATGATACTGAATTCATCCTTTTATATCAGCTGTATACTGTGTAGTATAAAGACAGTATAACCAGTATACTGTCAGTATAGGGAATGGAAACCATCAAACATCTACTTACATGCATATCTTGATATGTTAGTTAAAGTTAAATCTTTAAATCCACTTTCTAAATCCCACTTTAACCCTTGAGTATACAAATTTTTCTGTTTAGGTGTGGAAGCAAATTTTATTATTATTATTTTATTATGATATTATTAAAGCACCTAAACCTAAATGCCCTTTAAAGAGCTTCTTTTTACTTTCTTACTCTGAGTACATTTCATAGTCTGTACTTTTGTGTTACTTTTACTTGAGTAAATAATTTGAATCACTGCTTTGACTTTTAACAAAGTACTTTCTTTTACACAAATATCTGTGCTTCTACTTCAGTAAAACAGCTGTACATTTGTCACCTCTGCTTGTAGTTCAGCTTCTAAAGAGAGAGGCAACAAAAAAGAAACATTTCCTCGTGCCTCCTCATTGGTGTCCAAATGCTGCTGCTTGCAGATCGCTTCCTAAAGCATTTTGCAGGCTTTCTCATCAAAGCTCAGGTGCACGCCTTTTCGTGACGTCTTGTTCTTCTTTGCATTTGAGATCCATGCACAAATCAAGAGCAACATCGCAGTAATCTGTTCATGAATGAGGGCCTTCTTTTGTTTAAAAGAGTCACTTTAAATTACAGTACCTTTTGTCCTTTTGTGAGGATCCTTTGATTTGATTTACACCCATAAGTTTTTTTTTAATGAATAATAGCTGGGACTTAGCTCTAGATCGTCTGCATGCTCAACGAGATGAGTGGACTTTTGATCTGTGTTCACAACACTGTGATATTTATTTCCACACAATAAAGAGCATGGTGTATTTGCATTCTCATGAGCCTCATAAAAATAGGATTGTCCTTTTTTTTTTGTTAAATGTGAACATCTGTCGGTTGAGGTGTTGTGACGCACATCAGACAAATGATTTCCTCCTTCGACTTCTCCTTGGGAACAGCAAACCCCCCCAAACAAAACATTACCAAACGGCCCAAACAGTGTTTCCTTGAAGTGCTTTTAAATTTGCATAAATGCTGCATTTTCAATAGGTAGAGAAAAAAATATCAAGAAGAGAACAGAGGCTAAAATATAATCCACAATACAATGATTAAAGATGATGGTTGTCGGCTGAAATAATACCCCAGAAAAATGGCTTTTATGTGTACATGCTCCCCATTTCCCTGGACAATATAAGAACTCTAACAAACTTAATGGGTACTATACATGTGGGTTTAATGTATTCTCATCTTTTATGTCTTTTCTTCTGGCTGAGAGATGTGGTTTGCCCTCTTTTGCCAGGGCTTTTTAGATTTATTCTATTTTTTTAAAAATAAATGTAAAATAGTGGTAACTGTTATTCTGTGAGATACCTCATCTGTAAGCTTTTCGTTCTCATTTTGTTTATATTATTGACAAAGAGAGAGAGCAGACTGGGTGAAGAAAGTTTGGCCTTGATTGGCAGAAGTACCTCGGTCGCATTAACACTGTCCCTCAGAGTGATTGAAAACGACTGTGAGGAGTTTGTTGAACAGTTTCTAAAACAGTCTTGAGACTTCATTAGTCAAACAAAAGAGGAAGGACTGGCTTCCATCTGAGAATGTGCCATCTGATGCAGTAAAACATTCATATTTAAACAGAGTGCCTCGTGATGTCTTGAGTCACAGTGGCAGACCTCCAAAAAATCGAGTACAGAATTTAAAGCCTCAAAACTTGCAACACAACAAATTTCAAAGGATTTCAGACTTGAGTCAGACTTTGAAATGGCCTTTTCTGACTTGATAAAATCAACCCGGATATGGAAAATTACATCGAAGAAAGTGTTGTGAAAACCATCCTTCAGCTTTCACGCTTATTTGAAGTGTAATGACTTTGCAAAATGCAAAACAACTGGCCAAGAAGTTACAAATTATTATAATTGACTGTGTCACAGCAATAACATACACTAAAACTTTAGAAAGACTGCAACCTTAAAGCTTAATTTTGTATGTTTTTAAGGGTACTCAATGTGCTCAAATGTAACCCCAAAGCATTCTTGACCAAGAGTCTAAACCTGATGGCTTATTAGTGAGACTCACATTATTGCCATGACTGCTGTGTCAAGAACCCTCACTAAAGAACACCTTGGGCTTATCTCGAAAACACCAAAGGCAAGATGGCAATGTTTTGCACCCCAGAAAATGGCGAGTGTCTCCTGGTACATGCATTTGTCCATGTAGCAGTGGAAGTTGTGGGTGAGTGGGGCAGGGCTTGTTTGCAGAAGTGAGTGCAGGTAGGATGTAAGCTGTGTGTGGAGTAAGGTGGGGACCCTGTGTGTGGAGTAAGGTGGGGACCAGTTTGTATGGTCACAGAGCAGAGTACAGTAGATTTAATGAGATAAAAGTGTGGAATTAAATCTATACTGTAAGACTTTTTAAAGCGGAAGTGTCTTTTTTTCACTTTAAAAAGTGTAAATACGCAAATCTGATGAAAGAACGGAGACAAAGTGAGAAGTTATATCAGAGCTACAGTGTGACTGCTTTCTTTCTTCCTTTGGATGAGTCATTACCACCGTGGATGGTTTGTTTTTAGTGTCACTTGGATTGTGTTATCTAAGATATTAGCAACACTGAGCTGACCCATGACTAATTAGTCTGCACTGGTCTTATGCATGCATGCTTTGCACCCATATTTATCAGGAACGTCATGCCTGATGTATTCCTGACAACAATATGTTTATGTGATCTTGCTGCACTGACACAGCAGGGGCAGATAGACTGTGCCAGTCACTCATTATGCCACCCGATCTTAATATACAAGCTTTATAATAATATGGGTGAATGTTGCCTTGGATATGGGGGAGGCTCTCTTGCGGAGACGTTCACGTTGTGCTTTAAACTAGGGGGCAGTGTTACTCTTCTGAAACAGAGAAGCAGTGTCTTTGTATAGCAAGTGCAAAGTTGTGATTGATGTGTTCACGGACACAATTTAAGATGCAGGCTTGGTAAAGATACAGTACTAGTAATTTGATAAGGTGGAAACTTTTACCGTTTTGCCGATGCACTGTTAAGGAGCGATCCAGTGCTGTATAATAATAGTTGTGTTGTGATTAAGATGCACTTGCCGCCTTTGTTACATGGCCTCCAGGTTCAGATGTCTATTTACGCATTTGTGACAAAGTTTAAAGATTCACATGGTTCTTTTTTTGGGAAAAAGCTGCCACATTAATACCTGTGCCGGCTTTTATAATCAGATTATGGTCCATAAAGCCAAGCTGTACTTTCTGAGGAGGAAAGTGGGGCAATATTAAAGTAAGATAAAAGCAGAATGGGATATGACTGCTTCTCCCACACACATATTCTCTCTCTCTCTCTCTCTCTCTCTCTCTTTTTGAAGACTAGTGCAGTGGCACTGTCACAGTCATGTTAGCATCCGCAGAGGTGGATGTCATGGCTTTATTTAGAAAGTATGTTTCTGAACTGTGATCATACTAGGGTGCAAGTACCAATGGAAGAAGGACCTTAGCTTATGCTAACATACCTGCGACAGTAGGAACTGCATTGTGTCCTAAAACAACAGTTAACCTGGTATTGCCAAGTGTACGATTACTTGATAAATGAGACTTCAGCATCATTAGTGTGATATAGCATACATCAAACTGATAAATATGATGTATCTGTGAAGGTTTCAGTCATCCAGGTCGTTGTGGTCTAAGGAGCTTGGAAGAAAAAGTGTTTGGACTTCTTTAAGTTTCCATGAAGACGTTTCACCTCCCATCCGAGAAGCTTCTTCAGATCTAAGAGCACCTGGTGGAGAGTCCCAGATTTTAAGACCTATGGGAGTGTCCCCAAGAGGGTCATGGACCCCCTATTGATCCTCTACCTAATCACACGAGCCAAGGGGTGAAAACGGGTGTGGGTCACAATCAGTCAGGGTTTCGGGTGAGCTCATTGTGAAACCTGGCCCCACCCTATCATCTGATTTCCTGAGGTCAGATGGCCCAGGATGTGAGTGGGTGTTAAGGCGTCTGGGAAGGGATCTCAAAACTGGATTATAGATGGCAGACAGTTGGTGTTGTAAGCCACCACCTCTGTTCAAAGACGGTCGCTCACAGTGGACATAGATGGCTTCTTTCACTCCTCTTTTAAACCATCTGTCTTCTCTGTCCAAAATGTGAACACTGGCATCCTCGAAAGAGTGACCTTTGCCCTTTAGATGCAGATGGACAGCCAAATCTTGTCCCATCGAGGAGGTTCTTTTATGTCATCACCCAAAACCATGGCTGATTGTGACCCACACCCGTTTTCTCACCTTGGCTCATGTGATAAGGTAGAGGATCAGTAGGAGGGTCCATGACCCTCTTGGGGACACTCCCATAGGGCTTAAAATCTGGGACTCTCCACCAATTGCTTTTAGATCAGAAGTAGCTTCTCCAATGAAATGTCTTCAAGAAACTTAAAGAAGTCCAGATGCTTTTCTTTCAAAGCTCCTTAGACGATAAAAATGAGGAATACTCATATATACAATGTTAATAATATTTCATTTCTTTTTTTGTGATATGTCAGAATCTGTCACTTATTTTAAGCTGCAGAGTTTCCTGTGGTGGGCGGGTATTTGTCACATCTTTTCTTCACTTTTAAAATGTTCATTTATTGCCTGGTATAAATGCAGATACCAGTGTATTGGCAAATACTGTAACTACTACTGGCTGATGTAACTTTAATGCTGATATATTAATCAGATGCTACATAAATAAATAAAAACACATCTTGACCTGGGCCCTGGCTGTTATCTACATCTTTCTGTGAATGCAGATGTACTTTTAAAAAATCTGAAAAACTTTAATTTGACTATAAATGAAGGGCAGCATGAGCCAGAACCCAATACCTTGTATGTTACCTGCAGATTCTGCACATTCATATACAGGCATCTGCATAAGAGAAGACACATGTGATCTAAAATGATAAAACAAGACTTAAATAGGGCTGCACAGAGAGCTGGCACAATTTTAGCAATGTTACAATAATCATGTAGAGCAATAAACAAACCGTTGTTTAGTTCGTGTAACATGTAATGTTGCCAAATTCACCAGATTGGTGCTCTTTTCTCTCTGTGTGAAATTTGAAAAGCAAGGCTCATTATATCTGCCATATGACTGCAATACTTTAGTGGACGTTCACTCTCCAATTATTGACTGAACAAACGCCTGCCTGGACATAAATGCACAAACTCCACCCGAGCCGAGCCATCTTTGATCACAGTAAGCATTCAAAAGACACAAGATTACTCTAAAGGAATTCATAGAACTACTCAGCAAACTATCAGTTAGTTGTCAAAGCTCGTCATGCAGACCACTGGGACTTAAAGAAGGGGTTGAAATTGAGCCCCGGTGATACTCAATTATAGCAGGACAAAAGCATGCAGGGCAGCGACATATCGTAGGGAGGAGAAATGCAATAGACCAAAGCTTTAGTGACATAAAGGACACAACAGTGCAAAAAAAACCCCAGTGATTCTGTTTTTGGCGTGCTGGTAAGCTTTTTTGAATGAAATTCACATGAGGGTGGGCATCGCCTGGCCTGTTCTTTTCTTTTTCTCTCTCTGAGAGGAAAAAAAATCCTCATTATGGCAGTTAATAGAAAGGTGTTAGGCCTGCAGCAGGAGCGACACTTCCATGTGGTCAGTTTTCCAACTTTCCCCATCAGCTTGCGCATTAACAATCTTATCTAAATGCATCATTATGAAAGAACCCAACTTAGCTGTGGGAAATAAAAGCGATGACAGAAATGTTTTCACTGAATGATCAAAGGCAACACATTCACAGTCTGCTCCTGGCTGGATGATGACTCACTCCGCTAGATTGTGTCTTTCTGCCTTGCAAACTTTTCTCTTTGAAGTGGACACAGATGAGATGCTAATTAGTGGATGTGACTATTATTACAGTATGCATGCCTTTTCATTATCGCTTTCTATATTATTATAGAATATTATACATCCTCCAAAGATGGCTCCATCACCCCATGACCCTGACCAGGATAAGTGTTTCTTTATAAGCTCCAAAGCAGTTTCTCTTCTTGTGTTAATATCAACTTTATCTGCTTTTGCTAAGCGAATTTGCCTTTACAACAAAACCCTACTCTTTTCTCAGACTTTGTAAACAAGTCAAGCTGAATTATAAGGCTCGAGGAAACACACACAGACAATTGCATGTAGCTGTGTAAACACCGCGTGCGAGATCCTGGAGCTGGAGCAGCTCATTTACCTTTATTGATGGAGCCCACACTATGGGTGTGCTGTGTGATATATATATATTGTGTTTTGTTGGAGTTATGGATCCGGCTGAAATAAGTGAGAGCGGTAAAAGAAACAGACGAGGACGTAACAAGCATGTATTCCACACGCACACATGGAGAGATTAAAGTAGGACACATTCACTGAGGGAGAAAGCCTTGCAATGCTTTCTCCAGTTAGTTATTAAAGCCGTACTTTATAAACCTGTTTTTTCTCTGAATGGTAACTAAAAGCAGGCTGATGGATGGTTCGTCCTGCTAACTTGCTTGAAAGCTCCTTAATGGCGAAAAAGAAAACTGACGAAAATATAAAAGTAAAATAACAGCACGTATTTGAAGCAATGGATCTCTTAACAAAACACTCATGTAGTTGCCAAAATACGCATTCCTCACCAGCAAGCTCCTATTTTATAAAAACACCTATATATTATATACTCTCGTGTTATAACTGGTTATAACTGGTACTGATTTATTTATTTATTTTTTGAATGAAACCACAACTCTGTTGCGGCAAATCTCGAAAGCCAGCAATACACGGGGCTGTTATAACAGTCTATGTGTTTAAGACAGCTGGAGGCATCGCACCAAAACATTTCCTGAGAATAAAATTTTGTTATGTCTATAAATGTTTCCAGAACACTGGAAGGGTTTGTCAAGATCGCTTTTAAAATGCAAACATCCTGCAAGGAATGTTTCCCCGAATAAAGGAAAAAAACATGGCACGACAGTCATCCTTCACAACGGACCACTGACTATAACCGAATCATATTATTACAATATTATACTGTCCAACTTCAACTGCTTAAAAAAAATCAAGTATTTTCAGTTGCATCCATTCATTTTATTGAGACATTTTTTTCTAACCTTGATTTCATATGAACCCAGGCCAGTGGGGCGATTTTTAGGAATGGCAACGTTGGTGTGGCAGACCTTGACAGGATGAATAATGAAAAAGCCCATATAAATAAATCCAATAATGCAATATATGACACTATATGTTATCTTTCAGTGCGCTTTCAGCTAAATATTCATGTTAGTTTTGTGGGACCTCTGGATGGTTTGTGCCCCAGAGAAAGAGAAAAAAAGAAGTCATATTACTAATACATCTGCAATAGTTCCTGTGTGAATATGAATGTAGTTGTATTAGCTATCTTTTACATCTGCACTACAGAAATCAGGATCAAACTTAATAATAGTCCAAACTAAGAAGGCATTTGAGCATTAATTTCCACCAGGTGTCGATTCGCTTAAAGTCCGTTACATCATGTCTTTGAGGTAAACAACCTGCAGAGGGCTTTATTGAATCCTCCTGCATCTGTGTGGCTAAAGTTTAAGTCAGTGTGTTCAGCAAAGCAGTCGGTGGCCACAAACATTTATCTAGAAGTGATATGGCCTCAAAATGTTCTCAGGAGTAAAGATGTGCAGTAAACAGGTGATACTGAATTGGAACAGCTTGTAAAACACCGCAAACTGTCCTGCAAGTCAATATTGACCTCTATATTTTAATGAAAATGTTCCAGACTCATTTAGCTTGAGAGTAATGATTTTCCATAAAAGTTCTCTTACATAACGTGTCATATAGAGATTCATAATTCATAATTTGCAGCTAGTCATTCTTTTTTTTAACTGATTAATTAAAGCCCAAGCATGGTGCAAAGACTCTATTAAAAGTGCTCTGTTTGTCATTTAGCCTAATCCTGCAGTAACAGCAATGAAAACAGTGCCCAGTATCTCACATGGCTTGACCAAGGGGGCAACCAGAGGCTACAAAAGTAAGCGAGTAAAATACAAAAATGTAAGAGAAAGGACTCAAACCTCTGTTGTGTCCTTTCTCTTTCTGGTTGAAGGTTGTGTTGTTCTTCCTTGAGGAAATAAATGCTAAATGTGCGTCTCATTGCACTGCAGAACAAAGCTGAGGGGGTATCCACTGAGCTCAGAATGAAGAGTCAGGATGTGATGAGCTTGAAGCAGAAATTTTAAACTAACGCATTCTTGAAATATGTTGTAGCTTTATTGCTCCAAAGCACAAACATCAGTTTAAAACTGAAGCCTCTAAAATTGTGAGATATTTATCTTTTCCTCTTGTTTTTTGAGCATTGCTCCAAAAGACTAGGCTTTGTATCCTGTCTGGTACCCTTAAGCTTTTTTATATTATTTATATTGCTTGGCATTATTTTGGGGAGTTTGTTTCCTTTTCAGCAGGTGATGGATTAAAGTAAAGGAGTAAAGTTTTCTTGGTTAAAAAAGGGTTAGGGTTAACTTTTTTTTTTTTTTTTTTAAAGCTCAGTTTCCAAATCAAGAACATCATTTGGTTTTATCATCACAAAGTTTTATCAGAAACCTTTAAACCTTTCAAGCTATTGTATTTATGAACAGAGAGAATGAGACACGTGCACACAAGCCCTAGAAAAGCATAACCTCCTTGGCAGAAGTAATATTTTCAACATATCAACGATTTTGCTCCATTAAAGATAACAATTTGAATACAAGCCACAATTATAGCTAAATATTTTTTTTGTGTGTGTGTCACTGTAGTTTTCTGCAACACCAGCTTTATCTATCAGCCGGCGCACATTCATCACAATGAAAACATACAGCTGAGGACTGTCTGTGGATGGAGATGAATAAAAGTTGGACCAACAGAGGTGTCGTCTGAACGAGAAAGAATAAAAAGCAAAGCATGCGTTATCTTCAGTTCAAGGGGTACTTAGGAAAGCAGTAATGTAATTTGCAATCACGAGCACTTCAAATGGCACCTTTTAGAAGGTCAGCGGCGAGAGAGGACTAAACAGTCCCGTGTGGCACAATCAGACTGAGGAAAAAAGGCCTCTTGAGACTAGTGGCCTTTTAGGTTAACGGCATGTTTGCGAATCAATATCTCAATTCAACTGTAAATGGCATCACATCACCCTTTTCATGAAAATTTGTGATGGCGTCGATCAGTGCCCAGACCTCAATGGGAAAAGAAAGAAACAGCTCATGTGTTTTGGGGCGTTTTTCTGCAGTTTTGCGGGTCATGAGGTGCAGGCAAAGACAACCTGCAAACATACTGGGACACAGATGAGATGAGTTAATAACAGAATGGGGACAATGGGGCGACAACCTACTTTAGTTTGAGTAATAGGCTTGCTCATTAGGAGTGACAAGGGTTCCCCTGCAAGAATTCAGAAACATGGGATAGTCATGAAGCTTAAAGATCAGCTTTTAAAGGATGATTCTGAAAAAAGTCTCTGCATCCCTTCACCTCTCCACCCACCCACCCACTCTATTTGAAATTTCAATTTTCCCCCTTTTTCCCCCCTTGAATGGTTGGATGCCTTTCCTGCAAGGAAACTGTGATGAAACAGAATACTAATAAGATGACAAAATGCAATGCATGCAACCTATACAACTGATAGAAACGATACACTGAAATCACACATGCAGATCTGCATCTGTGCACGAGGGTATGTCGAAACGAGGCAGAAAGCAGTCGGGAGACAGCCGTGTTCTCGCTCGTATGATGGCAGATGTCATTCTGTGTCTAGAGACAGCTTCTCCCTGCAGTTTTTTCATTTGGAAGGTTATGCAAGCTGGCATTTAGAATATGGCAGGATATCATGTTTTATGTGCTTATCACACAGATTTATTTATTTATTTAGTTAGTTATCAGAGTCCCAGAGGTCACCAGGCTTCCAGATCTAATGAAAGTCAAGAAGCCTTCTCTGATCACTGCCCAGAGTCATCTGTAACCTCATATCAACCAGATTTGTCTTTTCAGTAACTTTTTCTTGGCTTTTAAATGTGACTGTTTTATTCGCTGGTAGAAACTCGTAAATGTCAATGTCAGTAACTTTGTATTTATATAATTATTACCTGAAAGAAGGAAAGTAACACCTTATAATAATATCTTTAAAATATAATATTAACAAAATGTTTGTGTCGGGTTAGATGGAGTGTTGGGTTTGGTATTGAAATGCAGATGATAAGAGGCCGACCAATTAACAGGAGGTGAACCAGGGCTCTACAGGCCTCAGTTAACATGTTAAATGTTAAAGTTTGTGACAGTACAGTTAGAACATGACTGAACTGGCTCGTTTGAAAGGGTTGGCAGAACAAAGCCCCTCTCCTCTCTCTGAAAAGAACTTGGCAGCACAGCTTAGGTCTGCAAAGTTGCATCTGAACAAACCACAAACCAGCTGAACGTAATAACCACAGATGACAACACTCAGGACAGAAAAGTAGCCTTTAAATGAAATGAACAGAGAAGACATGAATACTAATACATGGCAAGACATATGACACAACAGACAAGGAAACATAAAGGAACCAAAGGAACCACAGAGGGAGGAAGAGATAGAGAAAGAGTAAGGGAACTAAACACAATTAACAAACTCAAAGTGGGAACTAAGGCTAATTCAGAGCTAATGCTGCAACGAGTAGAACTCAGAGGCTACAATAAAACTGAAACGCCATTGTGCTAACAAAGCAAACATGAACCAGAACACAGAAGCAAAGCGCTACAAAACCACAAAGTTAACAACAGAAATTGACGAATAGCAAACTCAAAACAAAAAAAGTTCAATAACAGAAAAGTTATTGAATGACAGAAAAGCTCAAACACAAATCCCAAACTCAAAGAATTCACCAAGAAATGATCACATGCAGAAAACTCCCAGGACCACGATGGTTCACTTCGTTACAGATGGTTTATTTTAAATCCAAAATAAAAACAACAACTGGTGAAGTAATTCATTACAAACTACACGTGGCAACAGTGCAAAATTACTATTCATTCTATTTGGCTTAAAGGAGACCCTTTATGCTCACTTCATATGTTTATCCTCTACAGTAGCTTTGCATAATTCATAATTCAAAATAATCCTTCTTATTCTTGGGCTTGGTGGAGCCCATCAGTTCATCTGCTGTTATGGCTCCTCTCTCTGTGAGCCAGATTTCCTCATTTTTCCCCTCATTTTGGCTCCTCCTTGAAACTAAAGGTTTGATCAGTGAGTGGGCGGGGCTTCTGGGCTCTCAATTACATTATGCAAGCCAAGAGTAGAAAAAACTTTTTGAAACTGACCATTCAGAGCAGTCAATCATAGGGATTTCTGGTGCATACAGTGACCTCATAAATAAAGACTTTCATTATGTATAATAAGAGCATCAACCACACCGTTGTAACAGTGTGCATATATAACCCAAAATAAGGAAACTCATAATAGGCCACTCTTAACTTGATTATGCTAATAAAGAGGTAGTTAAGCTGAAAGAAACCCATTAAAACACATCCTTATTTACTGTAAATGTCATGAGTATTCCTTTTTAAACGTTTTATTGTATAATTCATCTAACAGTAAATAGTCAGGCCACCATAATTTGTAATGAGCTGACTTTTATATTCTGGCATAAATCGCCCTCATTTTCTCTCTGCATTTGTCTATTCTGTCCTAGTCCCTTATCCAAATCTCACAGTCTCTCACATCTTATTAAAACACTCTTAATTATGAATAAAAGGATTTAGGCTCACCCTGAACGGCATGACCATTTATTGCTCATATTAAGCCTGATATAATCAAAATTTACAAGGCAGTCAAAGCTAAAAGAGCAGCAGAGTTCTTTTAACTGTGGTTCAAAGCAATATTAAGTATGGGAATCAAAATTGTTTCTCCTGAGACTAACATCAGGAAGCACAATATCATCCTCTTGATCTTTCCTAAGGCATGTATTCCTCTACATTTCTCCCCACCATCATCTGACTCATCTATCGCTCCGTTCTCCTGAGAAATCATGCTAATCAGGGCAAGCGAGATATTGTTAAGCCTCAGCAGCATCCAGAGAGGTGCAGTGCAGAGATAGGTTAGCACTTCTCATTTTCAGCTAATTATAGCCTTGTCTCATCAAATGGCATGCATACTTAGGTGACTGGGGATTATCCTCAATAGTTAACATAGGTGGGTTCAGGGAATATGTTTTTTCCATATATGCAGAGCAGCCATTGCATAATTTATCCAACTACCATTTATCCTTTTTTACCTAAATGTTGACAAGAAAAGCTGGTAGCGTGAACTAACTTGGGATACTGGGAATTTTCACACTAAAACACTGTTATAACACCGTTATAAAACAATAATGCACAAATAAATTTAGAAATATGTCAAAACTCTGTTTAAAACTAAAAATACAAGATGCTGGTTTAGCTCAGTGGGTGAGCAGGCGACCACTGTCGAATAAAGTGAAATGCCAAAAAATAAAACAAAAATGAAACAAAGAAACAAAGAGCCGACACGCTGGAGTTCTCTGCGAAAGAGTCTGAAAATCATTCTGTCACTGCTAATGAACATTAACATAATATTCAAATAACTGTGATTTGGCATCTTACTTCTACCACTACTGCTGCTAATAACATTAAAGATAAAGTATGCTCATCATAAAGACTCATAGTCAATCATACAGTCAGACATTCATTCCAACATACACGGTACATGCAAACTATGTCCCAAACAATGGCAGAAAGAATTAGGGAAAAACTAACCAATCAAAATGAGTTTTCAGCTGTTGTTTAAAGATTCAGCCGACCTGACAGGCTGAGGCTCAAATATGTGTTTTAAAGTAAGAGCACAGAACAATAAAGAGAGCTTGATCAGATGATCTGAGAAGTCAGTCGCAGTGATCAGGTCTCAGTAGCTTTGATTTTTAAGCAGGAACCTGTCCTGCTTATAAAAATGCGCTTTAATATTAACATTTTTAACTGCTTTTTTCTTCTTCTTTTTTTTGTAAAACAGGGAATTTATTAGAAATAATTAGCGGTCAGAAATGAATCAAGCTAACATTTAACCACCAAACTAATTGTTCTTATCACAAAGAAAACATCTAGCTGTAGCATTTAACATCAGTGGTGTTCTTGAAAGTACCAGCACCTGGATAGTTCCCACAAAATACACCAGAAAAAGCTCAAATTGACATTTTTTCCACACTTTAACTATGAGATATGCCACTTTAGCCATTTGTACCTATGCTATCGAGCAGTGTATTTATCTTCACCGTAAGTAATGACTTTGTATGCAGTATTCAGACTAGAAAACAGTACCCACTGTACCAACAAAAATAGCACTTTCTATAAAATGTTAACAATTTCTTCTAATTATTACAGATACTATATAATAAGTTCTTAAGAATCTTAGAGTCTGTTAAATTGGGAGCTATAAACGTCCTCACTGCAGTACTGTTTACCACAGCACGTTCCAATCTGTTGTGGAGATTTCAAGCACCATTTGAAAACTCTTAGATATCTCAAGAGGATGAAAAGACATCTGTGCAAAGTGCAAACTGTACTGTTTGTGAAGAACGGCTCAGGGACTGTGCATGCTGATCAGTGCAGCCAGGCTGTTCTGCATCCACGCAATTCACTGAAGATGAATGCCAATTTCTAGACATCCAGAAGCCTTTCTCCACTCTAAAGATCTTTTTAATAAATCTAATCCTCTCAGATACACAAAGACACCTGAGACTGGTGCACACAGTTCAATCAATATCCTCCCTTTCTTTGACTCATGTCAAGGTCATGCATACAGCAAAGCCGTTGGCTGAAACATAAAAAAATGACTGCTGGGGCATTGAAATGCATTATGGCAGAGGGGAGCTTAAAGTTTTATGTATTTATAAGATATTGGATTGGAATAAATTAACGTCACGAAAGTCATTCTAATCTCTTATATCATATTAGCTGTCTCCTACGATATTGGCACAGAGCTAGGTGAGCGATGATGTATGAGGGGATAAGAAAAGCTCATCACTGCTAAACAGCACCTCTAGGATTTTGCAAATATTGAGAAACTCTTTTCTGTCCCATGCAGCGCAGATGGATGTGTCAGTAAGCCCGTGTTATTCAACCCACAAAGAAGATTTCTTTCCATTTTATGGTGATTGCGTTAAAAACTCTTCAAAGGAAAACATCTGTCTGTGTTTGCCTGCTGACGTGTACCACTTTTAGGCTGGCAGTGTTTAAAAGATGGTCATGAGATGCAAAAAAGAATCAGCGGTTTTCTTCTTTTAGACTGTTTTCCTATATTTAGTATGTCTTTGTGTCGAAGCGTGCGAATCCCATGAGCTTGGCAACCAAAAGCATGAATGATGACTGTTGTTTTTATGTTATGAGAAGAGATCCAGAGCACATACAGATGAACACGCAAGAAAAGTTTCAAACAACATTGAATTTCATTAAAGCTAGTGCAGTCTCGACATAATATGAGTCCCTGTAGAATATTTTTAATTATGATAGCTGAGCCCACCTCAGCTATCATAGAGAGAACAGAAGGACACCCCCTGTACAGGCTGCCAGTCTTTTGTAGGACTAACACAGGTAAAAACAACCATTCACACTGATACTCGCACCTGTCCTGAATTTTTAATAACCAGTTAACCTATGACCTGCCTCAACCCACTACACTATTCTCCCTTGCTAGGTTTGTTTCCTCCATAAAATCCACAACCTGCACACAAGACACTGTGTACTTGTTGGTCCAAGCAGCCTCTCCATCATCAACAGTTCTATGTCCACGGGGTCCAGTGAGTCTTTTAAAATTAGACTTAAAACTAATCAGTCATTTGAGTCCATCTGATTGCTCTTTGTGTTTCCTGTGACTTATTTGGACACAACTGTATATGTTTAGCACCCACTGACACACATTTATTTATTTCTTTTCTATTCCCTTGGTGGTTTTTTGTATTTTTTTTCCCATTCTACCTTTTTTTTTTATAACACTTTGATTAATGTGAGTTGTTTTTTTTAATGTGCTTTATCCATCCTCCTTCCCTGAAGGAGGAATACTAAAACAAGAGGCACAAGAAACTGACACAGATTCATATTCATAATGTAAAGGAAAAAAATCAGTCATATAAAACACCCTACATTTATCACAGCTTCAGACCCATTGCATGAGAATCAGGCGCTCAGATTAGAACCTCTGACATCCAGAGCCTGTGACTCTCTTTGCTAACAAAGTCTTTTGATGTCAGTGTGGCAAGATATGAAGAAATCTCTAAAGTTGTCAGGAAAAAATGGTAGGGGTCTGGCATTCGGGGATCTAAAAATTATTTGAAATGAATGAGTCGCTGTAGGGAAAAGTGACATTTCTGCTGCTCTGTAGTCTGAGTGCAGATTTGACCCCTTTAATGCAAAGAGAAGTTTTCAAGCACTCTCAGATATTATCACAGGATCTGCAGGTCACTGCTGCTGTTGGTGTCTAAGTTTCAGAAAGAGACTGCACAAATTGGATGGTTTTATTGTCTGAAAATAATATTAAGCTTGCTATTGAACATACAGGCGAAGACTGCTTACAATAATGTTGTCTAGACATAATAAAAGATATACTTTTGTGGTTACAATAACAGAGGATCTGTTGGGCATGGACAAAAACAGCTTTTCCAGGGAAGATGTTTGTGAAGCATGTTGGAGGAATTGTTGGTTTGGGGTTACTTTGTTGTGGGTAATGTGTAGATTGCAGTCACTTTGATTCAGTTTCACATCAAAGAGCTTTCAGATCTTTTGAGCCGATCTGTCTGAAAGTTTAAGGTGAAGAGGAAGTGGACCTTTTACCAGCATCATAATCCTAGGCACTGTAGCAAATCCACCATGAAATGGTTGAAAAAAAGGACAAATGGAGAGTGATGGAATGGCTTATAGTGGTCAAAGCCAAGATTTAGATCCCAGTGAAATTTTGTGGGATGTTTGTGCATCTGACTGCTTTCAGTCGTGAGAAGTAAGAGAAGGAATTCTGCTTGGAAGAGAGGTCAAAAATTACAGTGATCTGAAGTCAGAGACTGGTGGACAGTTATGCAAAATTCCTGCAGGTTTTTTTCCTGCAATTCAGGGACAACATAAGCTTTATATTGCATTAAAAAAGAAAAAAGCCGAGTTACTTTGGCTTCTTTCGATATATGACTATAACTCTTTAAATACTGTCACCTCACAACGGGCTTGAGGCACACAGACTAAAGCCTGATGTGGATATACTTACTTATGAGAAAAGCTTCCCTTTGTTAGTGGGTTTGTCAAATTTTAAAGTGAGTTACATAGCCTTTGAAAATTTCCCTGCAGGGATACACACTTGACAATATGCTTTAGAGCACCGCGTCAAATATGTGACTCGGACGGCAGTACTAGCCTTCCAAAGGCTCCAATTTGTCCCACTGGATGTCTTTGGAAATTGTGAAAACTGCAGTGAAATAATTACATTTTTAAATAAAATACACTGCTTTTCGTTTTATTTTGTCAGCTTTACTACACACGAGTAAAGAAAGTCCACATGTTAAAGTTTTGTGCTCTTCAAATCAATCTTGTATACGGAACGAGAACAGAAAAAAGAACATGTTTTTTTGGAAATCGCAATTATTTTTAATGAAGATTTCTCAAATTGTTCATCCGTTAAATGAAAAGAATAATTTAACAAAGAAAACCCAAAACAATACCTTCTGTCGTCTGGAAAATATCAAGGGGAATTGAGTAAGTGGTGTCTTTCTCTGATGCTTATGCTTTCTTAAGTACTTCTTGACAGCTAAAGAATGGAAACAGTTTAGATGGGTGTTGTTTTATGCAGAGGTTTTACTGGTCTGGCCCACGTGAGATCAAACTGGGCTGTATGGTATGGCCCATGACATAAAGTAAGTTTGACAACCCCACTGTGGGCACACTGTAGGGTACACAGACAAATTAACATCAGACTATTTTTGTGTGGGCCTTTCAAGTTGTATTCTATAACATATGTGCAACCCTGGTACTGAAACCTATTCAGTGTGGAAAATAAAAAGACAAAACAGGGAATTACTTGACAATAAAAACATTATAAAAAAAATAAGTGACATGATTTAGGCAATTACTAACACCATGTATAGTATAAAGGTCAGACCTCTATGACATATTTTGTATTTTTCCAATGTTTTCTTATAAGATTGAGTGTCACTCTAACAATTACACTACATTTACTACATTTATATTCCATTTCAACTGCCAACTAACAGTGATTTGCAACACTGTACATAAAAGAAATGTATAGAAAAAAACATCACAAACATATAAATATTATTAAACAACATGTTATTTTTCCTGAGTATTTATTTGTCACACCTTGAAAAGTTAAGGTAGATTTTGAAAGTTGCATAAATTAATCTAAATTAATTATTATTGTAATGTATTGAAACTGAATGGATATTCAGTATGACAGTAACAGGGTTGCACAAGGCATACATACATTACATAATGAGCAATTTATATATATATTTTTGAAACTGATTTAATAGTAATTATATTTGAAGCTCATATACAAGCTCACATACGGTTTTCCTTTTTACTCGTTTTTCTCCATTTGTCCTCGTCGGCCGCCGTAGGGTGTCGTGGCGTTTGTGTTGTGAGCAGACGTGCTACAGTTACCGGATCAATCAGAAGTCGAACTTCCTTCTTATTTTGTCTTTTAACATAAACCATTGGACAGTGTTAGCTTCGGTCGGGTCAAAATGAGGCGCGCCGGACTGGGTAAGAAACAAACAATTAAACCAAAGCTTCTCTTTTCTCATACGTAGCATTTGTTGCTAACTAAAGCTAGCTTATGTTAACAAATGTTTGTTGTTTGGTACTCTGAGTACTCTGTTGTTCACGAACGCTTCATTAATGCTTAATGTATTTTAATACAGGTGAAGGAGGCTCTGGGAACTATGTGGCTAGTGGATATAGTGTATACGAGGAAGAAAATGAACACCTACAGGAGGGACTCAGGGCTAAAGTCAACGCTTTAAAAAGTGTAAGTAACTGCTGATTACGAGCGTTTTGTTGTTATGTTTAACAGTCAGTAAATATTGCAGCAAAGAGTTTAATATAAATGACTCAACGGTTTCTGTATGTACTCAAAATGTAACCTAATTTCTTCAATTACTGTGTTTTACAAGTCACGTAATCATAATGAATTGATTTTTACAGCTCTCCATTGACATTGGCACAGAAGTCAAATACCAGAACACAATGCTGGACGATATGGTGAGTTTTACTTTGGAGTACGCTGGACCACTTGCTGCTACAGCAAAAAATAAATAAAAAAGAAGCAACATTTAGTGTTGTCTGAGGTTGGTAGGGAGCTATTTTTTTCTGCTTTATGTGTTGTTTTATGTTGTCAAATCAAATCACTTTTATTATCACATCACATGTGCAGGTACATTGGTACAGCACATGTGAGTGAAATTCTTGTGTGCGAGCTTCACAAGCAACAGAGTTGTGCAAAATACAATAATGTAAACAAGCAAAATACAAGAATGGCTACATCTGAAACTAATAAATATATGTACAATATATAATAGTATATGTATTCCTGGATGTGTATACTAAATATTTTTCTACGTGTGTGTGTGTGTGTGTGTGTACACATATTTTACAAATTAAATAGAGTAAACAATAAATAAAATATATAAAAATATACAAAGTTGAGACATGTGCAAAAATGTGGCATTACTGTACAGTATGGAGTGCATAATGTTAAAGTTCCAGTAGTGAAGGTGAGGTGTCTATGACGTGTTCAGCAGTCTGATGGCCTGGTGGAAGAAGCTGTCTCTCAGTCTGCTGGTACGGGACCGGATGCTGCAGAACCTCCTTCCTGATGGAAGTAGTCTGAACAGTTTATGGCTGGGGTGACTGGAGTCCTTGATGATCCTCCCCGCTTTCCTCAGGCAGCGCTTCCTGTAGATGTCTTGGAGGGAGGGAAGCTCACCTCCAATTATCTGTTCAGAGCACCGCACTACTCGGTTTGACTTATTGGTCAGAAGTCACTAAGAAACCCCTCAAAACTAAAGAATTTGAGTAAATGATTCAGATACCATCACTGTAAACTTCAGAAATGTCTCCTAGCACTTGGATATTGTTCTCCGCTGGACTTCTGTAATCATGTAGTCAGGGTGGCTGTAGCTCAGGAGGTGGAGCAGGTCATCTACTAATCAGAAGGTTGGTGGCTTGATCCCTGGCTCCCCCTGGTCAGCATGCCAAATATCCTTGGACAAGATATTAACCCTAAGTTAATGCATCATTCTGACCCATCCATTGGAGTATGAATGTTTGTGAATGTTGGTTTGTAAGCACTTGAAATCATAGAAGAAAGTGCTTGTGTGAATGGGTGGATTTCGCATATTGTGTTAGATGGCAGAAAATGTCGATAACAAATCGACTAACCCTACCTGGCATTGAATACTCAAGAGTAGAAAGGTGCTATATAAGAATCAGTCTATTTACCACTTTTCTTCTCTGCATCTCACTTTAGGACACAGACTTTGACTCCACGGGCGGCCTGCTTGGTGCCACCATCGGCAGAGTCAAGAAGCTGTCCCGGGGCAGTCAGACCAAACTGCTGTGCTACATGCTGCTCTTCTGCTTTTTCGTCTTCTTTGTCCTGTACTGGTTTATCAGGTTGAGGTGATAGGAGGATCTTATTGGACTTTGCTCTTCCAGTTTGTGCTTCAATGACACATCTGAACCAGACCAGGATAATAAAGAGAAAAGGCAGGGATGTGGGTTTTTTTTTTTTTTTTTTTTTTAAAGTCATTACACTTTAATATGTGCCACAGTGTCAGGCTTTCAAACAATGACTCGAGAAAAAGTGTAGAAAGGCCTACCAATGCTTTTTAAAGGAGTACTAAAAAGTATAAGTGGTTTAGGACAATGTCTGAGAAAATCAATAATCACAGGAAATGTAGTGCATACTGTATGCATAGATGAAGCAGACAATATCAGTATTTACGGTGTTTATACTTAATATCTGACCAGTTAACCTGGATTGAGAAGAGCATGATTTATGACTATAGACGATACGGCAGTGTCGAGAACTGTAATCCTCAGCAATCAGCTGAGTTCAACTTGTTCAACAAGTTATAGAATGATCTGCATAATCTAGTGTATGCGCTAGATTATGACATTCTATTGTCATAAGACGACCACACGTGTGACAGTAGTGTACGTCATTGTTTCATCTTTATTGTAAAAATATTAATGTAAATAAACAAATTTTATGCTCTGGATTAGCTGGTGTAACTTCATGCTGTTGGATGTGCTGAAATGTCTTCAGTGCGAAAATCTCAAACATAAAACAATTTTTATTAAAGAACATTATTTTTCTTAATTCTAAACAATAATTACATAAGTAACAAATTACATACAACCAAAACTGCATTGTTGCACGTGTGTACAGACAAGGAAGGGGGGGGGGGCTTCATTATTCTGTGTGATTGACCGTATGAGGATGTCTTTATGACCACATACAGTATTGTTAAAAAGGCAAAATCTCCTCATCTGAGTAACTGATCAAAGTGCACAAATCAGAAGTGATTTTCCCACTGGGGTTAGCGTTGATTACATCACTTGCCAGGTAGTGTGTCCATGTACTTGCAGATGATTCCCAGCATTACCTCATCAGCTCCTGCACCAATTGACATTAACCTGGAATCCCTGCAGAGAAGGAAAATTCCTTGTTTGTTTTTTTCTGTCACAATTACAAACAGGAAGCTGCATGTAAGTCATTTAAATGACCCAAAGTTCAGTCACTTTTGGTTACACAATCCGGTTGCATTATTTGCCCTGTCACTAGATGTCAGCATCGTGCAAAACAAAGACTTAGGAATCTGAAACTAAGTGTTACTTGATTAAGCACTAAATAACTGAACGGGGCCTCAGAAGTTTTCAAACAGTCCGTAAAAGTTGCTTCTGTTCATCTGGTTGTAGCGTTTTCAGTGGGAGAAATGTTTCGTGACTCATTCAAGGGACTTCTTCAGTCTCCGCTGACTGCAGGTTTCCCCGACCTTATAAACAGAACATTTGCATAATGATTTAATATCATTTTTGGGATGTCCTTACCTGGATGATTGAGCATGCATCGAGAATTTTCAAGCATTATTAATAAAGTGAAGCCAATCATGTTTGCAATTTTAACATTAATTATTAAGAAATCACATTAAATCATAAATGATATACATTAACTATTATATTTAAACAATAAACAATAATATACATTAATCAGAAGGCTTAATTAAAGACCTGCAACAAAACTGAATGCTGGTAGAAATAATATATCCTAACAAAGTGCATACAGTAGCTGCTGAGTCATGGATTTGGGTTAGATATAATATTTTTTTTCTGTTTTGCAGAGAGTAGTAACTTGTGGCTACCTGGTTACGTTGCATTTTTATCATTTTCAGATATGACAATAAGGAAATCCAGATTAGTTACGTTAGAGTGAGCGTGTCTCATGCCTCATTTCATCTTACCTGTAAAATCGGCTGACTAGCACATCACTGGTGTAGCCCATCCCTCCCCAGTACTGGAGACAGCTGTCGCCCACTTCTCTGGCAAGGCGTCCCCCCTTTAATTTGGCCATGGATGCCAGCTTGGTGACATCGTTGCCTTTAATATACAGCGCTGCAGAGGGAAAACAAAAGATAGCCACGAGCCGGGAAGAGTGTAAAAAATGTCCAGGTGGACAGAATGAAAAGAGGAAAACAGACAATAAAACAAATGTGTTTCAGTTTCAGATGCGTCTGGCTCTGATTCAATGTTTTGCCCCATTCAGGCCTTTTCCCAGTGCAACTGATCAGTGCCTCTATTGTAGGAACCCTCTAGAGGAACATGTGTGAGCCGCATGATTTCTCCTGTTTCAGCGTCTAAAAAAAAAAAGGATTTGTGTGTCTGTGTGTGCGCTTAAACACCTGCACCAAACAGTCGCAGGGAGCTCTGCTTTCTGGGCAAGCAAATTTTGACTTGAACTGTTCCCAGTCTGATGAATTCACCCAAAGCTACTGGCCACTGAGGGGGTTTTAAACTGAGAGACAAATCACAAGAGCTTGGACAGCGACCCCACGGATGCAGACATGCATTCGTATTATAAAGATGGCCATGTGAAGCACTTGGACTGCATTCTGGCAGAGCTGGGCACGTGCCAGAATGCAGCCACTGCTGTCCACTAAGCTTCATGCACTCTCAACCTGCTATTATACAAACACAATTCCAAAAAAAGTTGAGAAACTTTTTTGGAATTGGGTTTGTCTGGTTCGTTCCAAGGCGGAGGCACAAATCTCTCGGGGGGTTGCATCACAAAGGACATCCGGGGTAAAAACCTGCCAAATCAAGTATGTGGAGCTCTGGGTTCTGTGGTGAGCCCTTGTAGGGAGCAGATGAAAGTAGCTTTCTTTCATAAAAAAAAGATGGCAGGATCTGACTGTGACATCACGTACTTGTCTTTCAGAAATGCATAAAGAAACATTTAAAAAAATCAGTTAAGAAAATACAAAACAGAAAATACTACTTAGCATATTAAAATTGGAAATAAGCACGTTAATAAACAGAATGCAAAATTAAGCTAAAACGCAAATGAATAGGAAAACGTCACATCATATCTGTGCTTACATTTATTAAAATCTTTAATAATACTGTGATACCTTTAATGGTATATTATTATATATCATATCGTTTAAGCACTTCTATAGAAAATGCCATTAATCATATTCTTTCCTGCTGGTAAGCTGATCATTTTCCAGTGGACATCCATGGGGATTCACTCACTCTTGGAGTTGGCTGCTTGAAGCCAAACATAATAAAGCTCCTTTGCACAGTACTTTATGCTTTCAGAGTGCAGTTTCTAAAATAAAATAATAATAAAATGTCATTGTGGTACACTAGTCCAAGGTTTTCTTATTAGTAATGCAAACATACAGCTATCACATTTCCTGCGTCTTCCATATATCCTACTGCTCTGAACTTAGGACTAATTAAAAGTCACCCAGGTGCCTACATTACTGAGCTAATATTAGCATGTAGCTTTATGTTGTCTATTAAGTGAAACTACCTGTAGCACGGTAGAGGAGAGAGCGGAGCAGCTCGACCTCTGTCTGCAGCTCAGCCAACCTGAAGTGAACTGCCTGGTGATGAAGGACGGGATGCTTGAAGATCTTCCTCTGCCGTGTGTACTGGATGGTCTCCTGAATGACGTTGTCCATAGTGGTCAAGACTGGAGGTGACACGGGATTATTTTTAACACCTCCGCTAAAATGTGTTATCTACCTTTGCTGAAGACACTCTGGTTTGGATCAACCAAGCCAGACAGGCTAACATGAGCATCAGATCCAGTAAAAACAGCACAAATAGTTTCTTACGCATTCTGCCCAAGGCAACATTGATTCAAATCAAAAGCAAACAACTGCTTTACAAATTACTAGAACTATGTGTCCTGAGCTCCTCATTTATCTGAAAACTAAACGTGAAACTGAAATAGAGCATAAACTGCGCAAACTTCCAGTAAAATCCGTAGGAGGCTGATGTGGGGGAGAATGGGTGAAAGTAAACTTTAGATGACATCATATCCTTGGAGTAATAAGTAAGATAAGCTTCACTGAGTAAAGTCCACTTACTATTGGCCACTGCCCAAAGCCTCTCTTCCTGGAACTGAAGCATCTGATAGGTAAAGCCCATGCCTTCTTGGCCGATAACATTCTTACAGGGCACGTGAACGTCATCGAAAAACACTTCGGCTGTGTCAGATGACCACATACCCAGTTTATCAATCTTTCGGGCGATGTGCACTCCTACGGTGGAACAGACAGGAAACAGAAAGAACGTCAACATGCAATACAATATAATAAGTTGTTTTAGGGCGCAAAATTAAACAATCTATGTGCTTTCCAAAAACAGGCGCAACCGTGAACTTGGAAATGAATCACAGATAGTGGATTTCTGCAGAAAATGTCTTTTGCCAACTAAAACAAATCGACTAACCCTACCTGGCAAGTTCATGGGTAGACATATGAGTGATTTGTTCTTATGTGGGGGCCCGTCACTGGTGTTGGCGAGGAGACACATCCAGTCAGCCTGGGTACCGTTGGTGGTCCACATCTTTCCCCCATTGATCACATACTCATCACCTTTCCTCACTGCCTTGGTCTTGATACCTGAAAAGTGGTTGAGTGTTCAGAAAACTGGGGTTTAAATGGAAACCTCAGATTAAAAGACTAGACATGAACCCTTAGTGGAAATTAAAGATACTGGAGAAGAAGAAGATATAATATTAAACGCACTCGAAACATCAGAGCCAGCTCCAACCTCACTCACTCCAAGGCAGGCCACTTTGTCCCCACTGATGGAGGGAAGGAGGAACTCCTTCTTAAGCTCGTCCGAACCAAACCTGCAAACACAAACACACAATGACTATGTGACGCCGTCTCTTTGTTTTTCCATCTGTTGTTTTATTTTCTACCAGTATTTTTAGGACAGTGTCAAATGAGAGTTTCGTCAAACTCGTGTAACTGTGGCAGATCGTGTGCTTTAAAAAAAACACTGCCATGTTTGAGGCAATTACAGCTCCAGTGGGAGTGAGCTCACACGGTATCACTCCCACTCATCTGCAGCTCTTTTATACTACTTAAACCTCATCGCAGGCGAGAGTAGATCCTCTAATTAAGCTCCCGAGACTCTGACTGTCTGTTTCACTGAATTTTTGTCTTGTGTCACCAAGAGTTAAAGTAAAGGGATATCACGTAACAAGCCAAGGTCCTGTATGCTTGGTAACAGTTTGCTTCACACCAAATGGGCAAAACAAAGTATTACCAAGCATATTAATTAACATACAGCTTAGGGAGTGTAACTCTGATCAATGGCTGCTCACTAGAGGTATTTACTAGTTTAATAATAGTAAAAATATAAGAAAACTGTTTTACATGTTACATAAAAGAAGGAACGATTGACTAAAAGAAATCAAAAAAAATAATGCCGTTCACACAGTTCATGTACTTTTCCATAAATCTAAGTGTTTTCTATCTTTGATCTAAAGATTATTGACAAAAAGTTACTACGATATTATCCACAGTTTTGACAGGAGTTTTATTTTCTCTGTTCCCGTGTGACCATCCTCCCCACTGCAGGGAATTAGTTACAAAAGCAAGCAAAGCACCAACGTTCGTTGTAAGAATGGATTCAGAGAATGTGACGCTAGGTTTGCAGGCTTGTACCTGACCAGTGCCGGAGTCGTCATGTCAGTTTGTACCCCGATGGCCATGGGGATTCCTCCACAGCGGATGTTGCCCAGCTCCTCTGCCACTGCTGCACTGAAGCTGAAGTCGAGGCCCAAGCCTCCATATTCTGCACAAGACAAAACACATTTAACGCTTCAGCGCATTGTGTGTATTCATGAGTATCACTATTTTAGTCATTTAAACTTAAGAAAAACAAATGTGGATCCTTACTGCGAAGCACAAAGAGGCAGAAAGAATGGCTTACAAATCCTTTCCTGTGTCACTTCCATCTATCCTCTATCTCTAAAATCACCACGCTCACACATGCACGCGCAATATACGCCGGTATACATACATAACATTGTGATCTGTTGGCACTGGAGCATGCACTCAGATTAATTAAAGGGTGTTATGATTAACGGTGTTATCTGTAATTATGTGTAAAAAGCACTGCTGGGGGATCAGTAGCTCATGTGTTCTACTACCATCTCTAATCGGATCTTGATCTCTTCAACAACCCATTTGCAAAAAAGAAGTAAAGAAACCAAAAACTGATGTCTATTTTCTTCCATTGTGGCAGTGGGGATACTTCCAAAGAGCAAAGGTCTGTAATCGAGCTGAATGCTGTATAATAAACGTGTTTAAAACACACATTTATGTCAGTTGTCCTCACCAAGACCCATCCCTTATCTTTATTTTGCCTTTTATCCTCAATTAAAATGAAGCACCTGGTGTTATATTACATATTTAATGCGAAAGGACCAATTTCTATCTGTTACTCATGGAAGCAGGAAGCTGATGTACCCGCATTTATAATGAATTTTCTCTCAGCTTGGTTTGGCAAACAAATCCTGTCAAAAGAAAAAACACAATGAAGATAAACTGTCATTCTGCAGTACAAAAATATATATAAATAATTAAAAAAATCCCTCAATTATCATGCTGGTCAAGCAGATTTAACCTGACAGTTATTCGTTTAGGACAAATGTCCTGATGATAATGACCAGACAGTCAAATGTAAGAAGACTAAGCATTCGTGAATGTTCGATGCTGTTTTCTCATTACTAAATACAGCACAGCAGCCGCTGAATGATGGATACCAGCACTGACTGACAATGAATAATTATGAGTGAATTTACCACACAGAGGCTGGCAACTCAAGAAAAGTGGTTTCATATCACCTGCCAGACTAGTTGGGGAATAATGGAAAGCGCAGTCTGTCAGAACGTCGAAGACGGACAGCGAATAACAGAAAGAGTCAAATAAATTGGGACAGAGAAAAGGGAAAATATATAGGGACAAGCAAACAAGGGAGTGGGGGAGCCAAAAATAAGAGGAAACAGGTGCAGCTGTGCAGAGATAAGTCCCTGAGCCCTGGAAACCCTGCAGCGGTTAATGTGAACGAAGGGAAGCACCGAGGTTTATCCCACTTTAAACAAAACAGCAGGCTGTCTGGTTGAACAAGCAAGCAGAAGAAAAACAAAGCAAAATCCTGTCACAAATGTCAAACCCATACACATATGTCTGCTCAGGGAAGCAGATGTTCCTCGCTATAGGCTCCCATAGGGTGGAGCGCCACGTGAAGGAGAAACACAAGGATGAAGAATCTGGGGATTGAAGGTGCAGCACAGAGACACTGCAGCGATGATGGGTGTAACACACTGTTATTTCTTTTATTTCTCTGAACTTAATATTGATATGAGGAACCCGATAATAAAACAGGTCACTTGTCCCTGGATAGGAAAGATGAATCACCATCATAAGCCCTTCTGCAATACTGTCCTGTAATAACTATTACAATGGACACAGGTGCCACTGTGCTGCTTTGTCGAGTCGCGAACGCGTGCATCATTATCGTCCTCATTACAGTGTCACGTCATATTAAAACCACTATGCTAATGTTTCTGGACAGAAAAACCTTCTGTAAGGTATTCATCAAAGTATAGGCGAAGAGAAAAAGTGAGAGAAAAGTAACACCCTGGACATACGAGTCTCACCGAAAGGTTACTCCTTTCAAATCCTGCACGAAAAACACTCAGTGGAAGGGGAAAACGCACGGGCTGCCAGGTTCTATCTGTCAGGCAGGACACAAGGCCATTTCCACTGTACGGTCAGCAGATACCTCTCTGTCAGGGAAAAGGAAAATAGTCAGTGAGCCAAGGGTCATCCTCTTCTTCTTCCTCAACGTGGCTGCCTTGGGAAAACTTTTGTTCTCGTGTTTTGAAAGGTTAAAATGTCTTTCCTTGTGCAGGGAGAAAGAGCAGAAAGTAAGTCTTCTGACTGCACACGGGGGGATTTTCTTTATGGCTTTTATTGATTCCTATTTTTAAAAAAACTGAGAATATGAGATTCAAGCCCTGCCTTAGATCTATTTAGTCAACAGTGTGTAATGCTTCTTAAATGTTAAGCTACCACTGTCACTACTGCATTTAAATAATATTCTTTAATTCCTATTTTAGGCTTCCTGTTAGAGTGATTTGACATTTTTCTGCACAGCCCTTTAAAACCTACAGTTTGTAATGTCAACACCAACTGCGGAAAACTAACGAAAATGGTGTCACAACATTTCAACAGTTCATGCAAATCTTTTAGTGACTGCTTTATATTTACTACGCATAAGATACCTTTCAGTTGTTTGCTGTGCAGAGTTTTGTTCCCGTGCATTGAGGAACAAGCTGCCCGATCGCAACACACTTTCACATTTTTACTACAAATATATGTTTTTGCAATGACTGACTCTTTGCTATGTACTTCTGAAGAGTTGTATTGCACTGTATTTAGCTTAAGCGCTTTTCTCATCAAGGGCAAACACGTCTCTCTTTCACTTGATGAATAACATCTAAATTAAACAGACTCCTAAATCCCTTTTTCCCATTCCTGTAATCCAAGCGTCGGAATCAATTAACACAATACAGAACTGTGTGAGAGTCTGCTTCATTAGTCGGCAGCTTATTGTAGTTTTTCTGACAGCATGCATTTTCACAGAGTGGAATCGTTGATCTTTTTTCCGTTATTATTAAAAGATATTCAGCAAGACGAATGAGTAAAGGTGTAAAATGCATTGTTTGTGCAGAAAACAGATGTCAGCCATGTTTCCTGGGGGATTTTAAAGAGATGCACACTCCACAGACTGAAAACAATTATATGATACGTCATGATGTCTGTGCAAATGAGGAGCTAATACCCCTTACATGACACAAAAGCAGAAAATCACTGCGTTGTGGTGACAGTGTGCGTAGTTAAGCATGCTTTTTCAGTTTTAATCATTTCTGAATTTAATTAACTCTCTGCAGCACCTCGAGGAGTCATGAAGCAGTCACTGTGGTAAGACAAACTGGGCAGGAGTATCCTTTTCTCTTTATTGCAGGAGAAAGCAATATTGATGTTAGCACCACTCCAACTATATGCTGCACAGCAAGAATACATTTTCGACCATGCCAGTTTGATGCCCTTAACAACTGTCATTTAATGACTGTTGCTGACGCTGTAGTTTCAAATGGCATCTCTTAAGCATGTTTCTTGCACCATACGTGATTGCAGTTAATCTACAACCTGATCATACAGTGTGTCTTCTCACTGCGAGGATTCTCCGCTCTAATCTTGTCAACTAATGCTTAATGCTTGTGTAGTCAGCACATTTTAATTCCCTCACCCTCCCTTCTCTCTGACCTACAGGCTTGTGGTGCAAACGTCTCACTGTCCAACAATGTTGCTCACATGCTTTTCTTCTATTCGCCGTCAAATGTCAGAAAACGAACGAGATCTCGAATATGCCAAAAAAGACCAGACGTGGCTAATTAATTTAGAGAAACTGACCTTATACTGTGGGAGTAATGCAATACACTAGACATAAAACATCTGCTTTTGATTATCAAACACTTCCCATAAGTCTCGCTTCATATTCATAATGGATTACACATAGAACCGCACACATTTCGTGGTCCTGTACTGTAAATTTCTCACTGCCTCCCACCATCTCAGCGACGACCCAGCTGGATATACATCTGGAAAAAAGGATAGTCAGTTTCAGACAGCTGTAGTGGGATGCTGCTGTGACACCAGCACCCATCATCACAGTGGGAACATTTGTAAGCCCGACTCATAATGAATGGCTGTCAGAAGCAGAGAAAAGCAAACGGACCATGAATTCAGCTGTGAAAGAGATGTGCTGCATGTTTGCTGAAGCAGAAATGGTCAAAATGGGCAGACGGCGGAGGATTCCTCGGTTTGGAGTGCGCTGTGGGATAATGTTAGCTATGTTACAAATTCATCATGGGGTTTTTGCAATGGCAAGATAAACAGCTTGACCAAGCAGCATTTATCATGTAGACTGAGGCCTGGATGATTAATCAGTCTTCACGTCTGCATGGATTACCAACGGGAAAGAGCAAGAAATATAAATGGACAAAAGTCTGCGTCGCGACATGCCCTCTAATACTGCCAAAGTCATTCTTGTGTAATAAATACACATATTGCAAACATAAGCCGAGCACCGATTGCCTTTATACTTTTAAGGTCAATATAAAGAAAATAGGAAGCAAGTAAAAACCACGCCAGTTTGTTTTTTTTAGCACTTTGCATGCTTAGAGAAAGTCATTCTTTCATCTTTTTATTATTATTCATTTCCTAAAAATACCCTCGTGTGTAAGACACAACAAAAAAGCAAAATGCTGCACTAAATTTGGCACCTTCGTGCGACGGCTATTATAGCTTAGATCTCGCCGTAGAAAACAAGCTTTCTCCAAAATAAAGGCTTCTGAGGCTTTTGATGAAACAAAGCCTTTCCTTATCCCTCTCCTCCTAACAATGCATGAACCCCACCAGATAATTAAACTCGTCGTTTATCAAAATCACAGGTGTTGGAACCCATCCCAGAATACACTGCAAGTCTCTAAGAGATCTAACAACAATGCAGATGGTTTCATTTCACTCATGTGCCATTCCATGCCAAACCTCACAAAAAACACGAGTGAGGACTGGACACTATCCTAGAAACTGATATTAGAAGGGTTTACTGCATTACCCGAAAGAAATATTAGGTGTCTTACCAACTGGTTTGTTGACTCCTAGAAATCCTGCATTTCCTAAGATCTTGAAGAGCTTGTGGGCTGGAAACTTCCCTTCTGCTTCCCATTGATCGACGTAAGGGTTGATCTCCTGGTCGATGAGCTATGGCACAAACACCACAGAAGAGAGGTATGATGTTGTATCTGTACTTCTACTTTACGGTGCACATGAAATCTTTATATCTGTTTCTTTGAATTTTAAGCATTTGCTATTCTCAACATGTATATGCTATCAGTGCACGCTTGCGTTTTGAGGGCTTATGCTGAGCACTTTTGTACTGATGCAGCTGGAAGCTAATATTGTGCAGATCTTTAGTATGCACTGAATGCCAATATTTTAATGACTCAGTGTTCTCCCCCATCATTTTGTTCTTGGCACTGCAGGAAAAACCTCCAAAGTAATATTTAGATCAGCATGCAAAACTAAATCTCAGTGCTGAAACCCATACCAATGGCATTCTTTTTGGGTTAGCAGCCACTCCATGTACTCAGCCACAAAGCCCGGGATACAGCTGCCTCAAAATGAAGGATGACTGTGGCATGTTTTATGATTCTAGAGTGGAACGAAAAAGCTGTAAAGCTTGCATCTGTGGTCAAGGGACAACTTTCATAATCTAAGAGGTAAAATGATGACTTGTTGAGGTACATGCTAACATATCATATATATACATACATACACACACACAAAAGTGAGCCTAGCTTCATGCTATTTTTTTAAACTAAACTTAACTAAATAATGATTTATATGCGAAGAACAAATGTTTTGTGGTCATCTTGAAACTCAAATTTACATAATATCCATCAACACTGAGAGCAGCTTTTGCTTTTGTCTCCTGAATCCAAATGAAAGCTGCAGTGTCCTCTAACAGTGTTTTCTGAGTCATCAAAGTGTCTGTAGTGAGTATAGACCAGGTTGCACCCTAGTTTTTCAAGCAGACTGTGAAATCATTGAACTCTGGTGCCATGATTCATTTCAAGCACCTGGAAGTGGTCCCCAGATGGTGAAGCACCAATGAACTCAAATACTTCCCAGAGAATAGCTACATCCATAGTGTGGGTTACAGTTCATCTGGTACCATGTTTGTCAGTTTCTAAAACAATTCTCCCTCACACAGCAGGTCTAACAGAACATCAACATCTTCTGCAAAATAACCTCAGCATCAAGTGCTGCCAGGCAAGCGAATCAATTAACACGTAAACACAGAAAATAAAAACTTATGTGGTGTAACTGTACCCGTCCATTTTTTAATGTTTCTAAAAATCCACTGAGAATCAGAATCAGAATCAGAATCAGAATACTTTATTGATCCCTGGGGGAAATTATTTTTTGTTACAGTGCTCCAGTTTAAACCAACATTAAGACAAGACAGACAATACGCTAACTAAGAATAGTACAATATATACATATATATATACATACATACATACATAAGTCACTTATAAATAAATAGTTGGAAAAGAAACATGTGTAGTTGTAGCAGCAAACAGTGTGTTAAGTGGATGCGTTGTACAGGGAGATGGCCACAGGCAGGAATGATTTCCTGTGTCGTTCAGTGGTGCTTTTCGGTAATCTCAGTCTCTCACTGAACGAGCTCCTGTGACTGACCAGCATGTCATGGAGTGGGTGGGAGGTGTTATCCAACATTGTCTTTATCTTGGACAGCATCCGCCTCTCCGACACCACCTTGAGGGAGTCCAGCTCCATCCCTACAACATTGCTGGCCTTACGGATCAGTTTATTAAGTCTGTTGGCATCTGCGACCCTCAGCCTGCTCCCCCAGCATGCAACAGCATAGAGGATCGCACTGGCCACAACAGACTCATAGAAAATCCTCAGCATTTTCTGGCAGATGTTGAAGGACCTCAGTCGCATCAAAAAATAGAGACGACTCTGGCCCTTCCTGTAAAGTGCTGTGGTGTTTTTAGCCCAGTCCAGTTTATTGTCAATGTGTACTCCAAGGTATTTATAGTCCTCCACAATGTCAACACTGACCCCCTGGATTGAAACAGGGGTCAAGTGTTTCCTGGTCTTCCTGAAGTCCACGATCAGTTCCTTGGTCTTTGCCACGTTGAGCTGCAGATGATTCTGCTCACACCACGTGACAAAGGAGTCGACCACAGCCCGGTACTCTGTCTCATCATCCCTGCTGATGCATCCAACCACCGCAGAGTCATCAGAAAACTTCTGAAAACTTTTCTGATGACTCTGATGAGGCATCTTCACTTGCTATTTGTTAATAAGCTTTCTTTAATGGGCCATGTTTTCAACAGAGCCATGACTATTTGCTCCTTCACTGTTTCTCTGCTATGTACTGTATGGTGGAAAAAGCCAATAAAAAGTAATGATTAAAAAAAAAGACATATTAGGTAGAAATGGGAATAATTAGATTCAAGTCTCGGCCAATAAAACTGAGCTCTGAGAAGTCAAAACTATTGGATTATTTCTTTGTGTTTCTTTGATTAAATGTTCAGTATTAAAGCGTTCAGAAGTTGTTGTTTTTTTCAGGATTGGAAAAAGTCACGCACACGGTCATTCTCAGCTGCCAAAACACCCAAACCCAAACCTGCCAACTACTGAACAAGCCAAAAGCAACATTCTGGGTGAGAAATAAAGAAAACACGACCATCATCATTTCACCGTACAGAACAGAAAACAGACGATACCTTTGACACTGATACAGTGCGCATACCTCGGCTGTACTCTTTTAAAAAAGGCTCACTTACAGAACTTTTCAACACAAGAACCAACATTTAAAAAAAGGAAGCACTAGTTCTTTTTAACGTTCAGAACCTGCGGAGGGAAAGGGAGTGTCCATTTGTCGCTGGAAAGGGAAACATAAATGTCATCTGGGAGCAACCCAATTCTTACGAAGGTTATTGTGTAGTCCCTTTGCAACATAACAGAAGAATTTCACATCACTGACCTGACATGTAGTTAGGTCAGGTCACAAACATTGCAACAAAAAGTCTTACTAAATGTCCAATTTGGAGAAAAAGTCTTGAAAGAGTCTAAAGTCAATGGAAGTTTAAAAAAAAACGAGGTGAAGGTGCATGAAAATCCCTGACTCATTATTAAATGGGAACAAAAATAATAATAACAGATGACTCATTCTTGCTTTTGACCTTCTGAAGGGGTATTTTTTCTTCTTGCGCCTTGACATACATCATAATTGAATGTCATACAATTGGGGCTGCCACAAACGATTTTTTTGATAGTCGACTAGTCACCAATTATTTTTGCGATTAGTCGACTAATCAGATCATGCATCCATTGGACATAAAACGTATAGATTATTGCACCAGCATGCATCTACTCTTATATAACCATCATTAGCTTACAGCTTGAAGTGTTTAAGGTATGTGCTAACTAAAAATAAAGACAAGATGATAGTTTATTAAATTTTAATGACATCTGCAGATTGTTTCGGTGAAGTTTAATAAACTCAGCCGTCTGCTCCTTGCTATCTAAAATATAACGGGACACCGGAGTATATTCTCGAGCATCTCACACTTCTGATAATCAGTTGTCTGCTTGACGTTTATTCAACTGTGTAAAAAATATAACTTTAATCTCAGCCAAACCGATTTACTCAGGTACAAATAAAATACTAAAAAAAAGCCAAACAATAACATTTTTAAGTTATCTAAGTGACTTATATATCATGTTTAACCTGAGTAGCGAAAGATGGCGGTGGGTTGAAAACATTTGCCGGGAGTCCGGTCTTCTCACGGGCTCTAGTGAGCCTTGCCCCCGGCTAGCTATCGAGCTAGTGGGTAACAGACGTCTCCGAAAACGTCAGAGCTCTTTTGAAAATATGTGGCTTGATAAACTGAGCAGATATTTGAGGTTTACACAGCTACATTCTCGCCTGAAAATATGCTAAACTTTATTTTGTGACCCAGAAAGAATAATAAGAGTAATATTAAAACAACTATCTGCCGCCATTGTTGACAACTGCGCTGGGCCGCGCTATGAATTCTGGGACACAGCTTCTTCTTCTTCGGGGTTTAACGGCAGCTGGCATCCTTGTACATGCAGTGCTGCCATCTTCTGTTTCAGTCCGTTATTACACTCTTAAATACTACTACTTATCCCTGTGTCTTTTGGGATCTTACAAAGCTTCAAACGACGCGTCGACTACTAAAACAGTCGTCGACGATTTTAATAGTCGACTAATCGTGACTAGTCGACTAATCGTGGCAGCCCTACATACAATGCAGCCCATATCAAAAAAATCATTGTATTTTCATAATACTGTTATTGTTGATCATAATGAATTCAAAACTTATCAATACATCCGGCAAATTACTTTGATTAAGTGTGACAAACCTTGAAGCCTATGAGCAATCTGTCTATCTTTCTGCTGCTTAATTAATATTCAGAGTGCAAAATGTAAAATTATCCTCTATGCAAAACATCAAATATATTAATAACAGACTACGTATCACGGGCTTTTAAGGTAACTGTAAGTAAACATTTTTCTTCAACCAGCTGTATCAGCTAATTATAATGCCATTTCTATCCTTCATTTTTTTCAAATGCTTATTATTATTATTAGAAGACATTGAATATATGTTCATTGCTATGCAGATGACACTCTATATTTGACTCTATATGAAGCCAGATGACACAAATCAAATCCAAATTCCAAATTCAGACAAAAAAGGGTTTTTATAATGGGTCCTAAAGACATCCTAAACATGGTGACTAACCTGATACTAACTCTCGATGACATCACCTTGGCCTCCAGTAGAACTTTAAGGAATTAGTCATTTTTTCACCAGGATATGTCTGTCAGAGCACATGTTAAACAAATATGAAGGACTTGCCTTCTTTTATTAGATCACAGAGACCATATTTCTCCCATACTGACATTCTCATTGGCTCCCTGTTAAATCCAGAATTCAATTTAAAATCTTTCTCCTTACATACAAGGTCTTGAATAAACAGGCCCTATATTAGTGTGCCTTTTGTCCCATCTCTCTCCCAGTAGGTCTCAACAGACACTGCCCCTCCCTGAGCCTGCCAGGGTTTCTTCCTGTTAAAAGGGTGTTTTTCCTCCACACTTTTGCCATGATCTTGCTTATAGTAGGCTGTCTGATTGTTTGTGTTTCTGTTTAATATTGTATTAATATTACCTTACAATATAAAGTACCACGTAGATAGGAAATAAATGTAAAAATTGACCAATTTTACAAGACAAAAATAGAAAATAAAAAAGCCTTACTTCTTACATAAAACAATAAAAGACATTACAGGCCAATCACCTTCATTGTTGTTGTGTAATATCTCAGAAATATTTGTATTTGTTGACCTGTCAGAAATTCCCGTCTGACAGGTCAATGTGAGTAGTCTCTTCCTATAATTTTTTGCTAATTTTATCTGTTAAAGCACTTGAACTTCCAGGCACTGAAGATGTAGTCATTCTAATTCTGAAAACTAATTTCCCGGCAAGATTCTAAGATGTAAACGAACCCACTCGTATTAAATTAGTTGTGGAAACATTGGCGTTGTGAGCGTCTAACCTTCAGCAGTAACAAAAGGATTTCCTAAAACCCCGTTTGACACCTCTAAACAAAGACAGTACGGCTCTTTTAATAAACTGCTCCCCCTTGAGTTCCCTTTCCAGCACTTCCAACTTATTGTCCTGTATTTCCTTTTAATTTTTATAAACCCTTCCCAGTTTTCCCAGTACTATTTTATTTTTGACCTTCTGGCATCCTTAAAAGGTTTAGTCAGACAATAAACTTCCTTCTATTTACTACAACAGCTTTGCCTTAAATTAAGCTCTTATTGTTATTTTTTCAGACTTTGTTGCCAATGTCACTATAGTAATAGAAATTATAAATGAGTCAGACTAATTACTAATGGTTCTTATCATTTTTTTTAATACCATCATTTGGAGCTACTAATATTTAGGCCCTTAAAAACCCAAAGCTTTGAATGCCAGGAAGCACAAACTGTAACAAAGGGACAAAAAACCCAGAAATCTCTGATAAGGAAGGCCAATACATAATTGTATTGGCATCAAAATGAATCCAAGACACCCGAGGCCCTTTAAATTATCTCAGTTAAAATGTAAAACCCTCACTTAATGTGTATTTACAACCTACCCTTGCTTAAGCAAAGAGCAAAACAGTCCATCTCACCTTCTCTGCCTGGCCTTTTAGACAAACTTAGCAAATAGAAACAAACTAAATCAAATCAACAATCCAAAGTTCAGGTCTTCTGTACAAGAGAATATTTCAGGGGCTTGTCACTGAAAATATAAAACTGGACTCACAAACAGATTCTCCCCCATCACACAGCTGTGACTGTTAGTTTTCAACAACCTCAATAATAATTCTGAAAATGCCAGTGTTGGGTTTATCTAGGCACAAACCCCGCTGGAACACGAGACCAACTAACTGCACAACAAAACAAGGCAAGACAGAGCTCTTTGTCTTTGTGGCTCGCGAGGTTAGTCAGTCAAAGTTGAGGAAAAGATTCCTTCACCTGAACTCAACCAACTTCAACTGATTCCTTTGGCTACTAGGGGTGGGGGAAAAAATCGATACTATGTAGTATCGTGATATTTTGTTTGCTAATAATGTATCGATACAGGGACAGCAGAAATCAATATTTTGTTACAAAAAAGGTTTTTGTGCTCAGAGCATGTTGATCCTTTTTCTGAGCAAGAATCCTGACATTCCTTCACTGTCCAAATGTGTTTAACTTGTTTTTTGGCAGCAATAAACATGACAGTTTACTTCTTTTAATTTAAGACATGTTTTATTTTAATTAAGTTTAAAACTTTTTTATTTAATGTAAAATTATATTTTGTTTTAATTTACTTTCAAATTCTTCAGTTGCTGAAGGGGCTGCATAGTTTTCATATTGCATAGTTCAGAATAGCTATAATTGTACCAGATGGTTGCATTCAGTTAAATTGGGACTAAACTGTAATACAAACCGTTCAGTTTGTCAACAATAAAACTGACTGAAATGAGAGAAAGACTGAGTGTGAGACTTTGATATTAGATAAAATGAATATTGATAAAGTTTACCTTTATGTACAGAATCTGAATATCGCAAAATATTTTAAAAAATTGCAATAATATCGCATCGTGCGTTAAGTATTGTGATAATATCGTATCGTGGGATGTATGGTGATTCCCACCTCTATTGGCTACATCACTTTTTATTGTCAGCAAGCAATCATTCTTGAATATGCAATTACAAATACTTTCTTAAGTATTCTTAAGCAACATCACTGTCTGTATTGTGTGTGTGTGTGTGTGTGTGTGTGTGTGTGTGTGTGTGTGTGTGTGTGTGTGTGTGTGTGTGTTTCCAGCCATACATAGACATACGAATTTCAATGAACTTAAACTGTATGCAGAAGTAAGCGTCTTGCTAAACTATAAGACATGACCTGCAACAGGTCATGTCTCAAATACATATTTAAAGGTGTGAACTCTCGAACTTTTAAGAAAATGGAACAGTGTGGTTTCAAAAGCTATAATGGAACTATAACGTCGAGACTGCTTCCGCTCATCTCATGGTACACAAGTGCACACAGACTCTTATCAGACCTAATAAGGATAGGATACTTTATCAGCATACAAATGATTAAATAAGCATAAATGACAATCTTAAATGATTAATTCTGACAGCCAGCCTCTATAGCCAGAGGAAGAACACCAGCTCTGGCTCCTAGATAAGTGATACGCACTATTTGATTCCCAGCCAACTATTTATTTGATACAAACAAAAATGTGGTCTGTTTAGGCTAAAGTACATTGGCCTGATTACCTGTTTAATGTGAAGGCCATGACCCACTCATTACTCCAATCACCATCAGTATTTATCTAGACACAAAAATAAACCACCAACAAACCAACTGATATCAGGCATTTGGGGACTTGTCCCCTCAAACAATGGTTTCATTGTGACCCCAAATGTGACTTAAGTCAGAGCACAGTCATAACTGTCCTTCAAAGAGGGCTAATGGTGAAAAACATAGACTTCACCTCTAATATCCTATATAAATAACTTTTAAATGTGCTCTTACTACTTTATTGTTTTATATTTATCAATGTGCACACCAGCACGCCACACCACAGCTTCTGATTATTCATTTAACAAATAAACATGCACATCAAAACCTTCCGTTTCCTTAAACAGCTCCTTGAATATAACAAATCTGAACGGACACATATAAACATGCTGTGCATGTTGGCGAGAGCATGGCTGACATTAATTAGCAGGATGTGGGAGTGCACGGTAGGTCATGAATCCATACAAGCTGGTGTTGTGCCAAAAAGTAATTTACTGTATATGCCAAAAGTCTTCTGCAAGTATTTAAACTATGGAAAATGAGTTGTTGGCCTATAATTTGTCAAACATGTCGTTTGTGAATGATATCAAGTCAATTTGTGCAACAATGAACAACTTCTGGTCACAAGGTAGAAGCTGCAATCATTTTTTTAGCAAAGAGACTTTCATATATCCTTTGCTTATCCAGGTAAAAGCACTCATTGAGATTAAAAATGTTTTTTTCAAGAGAGATCGACCAAGAGGGCAGCAGAAATTGCAAAAAGTACAACATAACATTTCTATAAAGATATTTCAAGTGGCCAAAAAGGACTGTATTGCTTGCACTAGAACACTAAGTAGGTACATTAACGCGGTCTCTTGCAAAAGAACGTGGCTTATTGCAAAAACAGTTATTTCTTTATAACACATATAACCTATTAGTAATTCCTGTTAACTACAACCTATTTACCAACATGAGCAAAGATATTAGACATTTAAAAAAAAAACACATGGAAACACCGGAAATCACCTTTTGACACAACCCCGGCGGCTGTGTTCGTCACTGTAAACAGAGTAGCCTTAGCCAACCTGGCGTTCTGTCTTGTTCTTCTTCTGTCCTTCAAAACATGCATTATTTGCGGACACATAAAATAAAACTACTTTTCAAATGTAGCGGTAACAAGCACTAAAAAGCTGGACCTAAACACTGGCGCCTGATTCCTTTGTGTGGGCATGAAGAGCAGACAGGAGACGTCAACGCAGCTTAGCGGAGGAGCAAGCTAGCACTGACCTCTCACCTACTTTTACTTTACTGCCCCCCGCGCTCATTTTAGGGTCATGTTAGGGAGAATAACACTGCTGTTGCAACTGTCTCTTCGCTAAAAACATGCTGTTTTCGTTGTTGTCTCAAAACTTCCTGGTGTTAGCAGTCCTGCATACCTTTCTGAGGGACTCCTTTAATGCAAAGTGCTCTTGTGTGTAGATTAAGTGGTCGGCCGCAGTCTCTGGGGCACTGGACTTTACTTGTTTAGATGACACTTTCTCAGTCAACAAGCGGGCACCAACACCCAGTGAAGTTAACTTGTAAAAATGACGGCTTCTGACCAGCACGTTTAAACGCAGGGCTCCTTCGCGCAGCGCCATCTCTGTTGACAACAATATGTACGTGTGTGCGCATGCGCTGGTAGGAAGTTCTCACTGGGTCAAATATTAACCCAGTGGGAAAGTAAAATATTAGCAGAGCTTGACTTCCCACCATTATTGGGGGGAAATTTTGTCATAAAATATATCGTAAATTGGGTACCCTGGTGTGTAAATAATTACTCTATCACCAGCAAGCATTGAAAGTAGCCATGTAAGTTATCTAACGTTGTTACATTGTTACTATCATCAATGTAATAGCAAGATTTACTATCGCTTTTGGCTGTGGGTTTTGTTTTTAAAGTATTTTGAGCCCAAATGCAATTGATTTTTATTTTCATTATGGATTAATTTTACTAATAATTATGCTGTCTGACAGAAAGCGTGTTAAAGCATGTTGCAGAATAGGAAAGAAATGAAACATATTATGATACTCATTTTATATCCTGGAGGGCTTTATAGCAGAAATAATCTGCAAATTGAAAGCGGCTTTGGAGAAAGTCCTATTTTCCACAGGATTGGTTTTAGATAGACACAACATTTTCTTTTTCTATCAGTGCTGCATCTAGTCTGCTGTGTTCAGTTCAAGTACTTGTATTAATAAAGCCTTAAAACTTTTTGGAGTCTGCCTGAAACTACAGAAAGAAGATTTAAAATAAATTCAATCTACAATGAAATGAGCAAAAAAAAAAAAAATAAGGAGAAGACTCGCAAACCCGTCGTACTTTAAGGAATAAAATCTCAAATTTGATGTTCACCATCATTATTGGAACAAAATAGCAATGATCACATAAAGGCTTGGAGAGAAAAAAACCCTCTGTATGTATGCAAATGAAGTTATGAAGATTTATCTGTTTCTCTACTTTCTCTACAACCCTTCAGTGAATCACAGAGACAGGCTGAATTATAAATGTGCACATTTAATGACAGTTGCTTCTGTGAATGAAACAACATATGGGCCCATGTGCTCAGACTATATACACCACATGAGAGAGAAGCATTATGTAACACTTGCCAAATACAACTTTTAATTAGTGCATCTTTCCCAAAACAAAACAAAAGAAATTTTTTTAAAAAAGAATTAGAAGGCTACAAATCTGGCCCCAAGATGAAGAATTGTTTTACTCGGGAAATCATAAATGTTTTCTTTATTGTGTCCTTCTAGTCATCTCAGTCTGCAAATCCATTTTACAAGGGCTGGGTGAACGTCCTTGGGTACTAATCTGAGATATGAAAAGCTCCTTAGGTCCAGTCTAGCAGATGACACAGCCACCTTTCTCCTTGAAGGGGTTCTTCTCCTCTGATATGCCTTTAACGAGGGTGTCCTCCTCCACTAGAGCCTGAATATAGTCCTTGATTTCCTCACAGCATTTAGATGTCTGAAAGCAGCAGACAGAAAGTGTATTTCAGTTTTGAATAGCCTTTGTGATGTAATTAGTTTGACTAAATAAATTGAAGCTGTCTGATATTTACTTTTGGATATAATCAAAAATGCATACTGAGCACACAAATCACCACAGTGTGGAGAACTTACCAACCACCTCTCGAGTTTGACTTCAAGTTTAAGCTGGTTTACTTCCATCACAGCCTTGTCCTTATCTGTCAGATCCTCCACATTTATGACCGGCATTTTCTGTCAAAAAAAGGAAACATTTAACCTTTTTGTTAATGCTTACTTCCACATGATAAATAAATAATCTTAAATAAAATGTTCACAATTCGTAAGACTTAGCAGAAGGGATATGAATGCACTTACGAACGCTTACAGGAAGCAGTCCTTCACCCCTGAAATCCTGCTGAAGAATCCCTCTCCTCTCTCTCAATCTGGGTTATAAAGTAATCAGCATAAACAATTCTAATCCCCTAATCTGATTAAAACAAGGCCCCACTGAATGATCATACCAGCAGCTCAAGTACACAAAGGAAGGGGTGGGCAACTCACACAGGTGTCCATTTGAGCTCCCTTGATGTAAAAAACAAAACAAAACATGGTGATGTATCTTTTTGTCTTTTATAGATTCAATTTGTAACTTTTGTTCTATTTTAACTCTGAGATTTCTTGCAGGCTCATTTGGATATGGGTTAAGGGGTGGCGCTTCATTTATCAGGTTAATTTTGATAAGACGGCTAATCTGTGTTTAGCCTCCACCTGTCAAGGTGGAGACACGTCGTTCTTCTAAACGTGAATGCACGGCAGTTTTCCAGTTAATATCCTTCATAAAGGTAAAACCAAAGCAGTGGGATGGAATTAAGCTGCTGTGTTAAACCAATACAAATGTTAATGTGAGTTTTAACTTAACTAGCAGATAAGGCTGATTTCTCATGGTAGGACATCGTGGAAAGAAGCGCTTTTATCATGAAATAACATGAGCCACAGTACTATTAATGTGACTCTGAGTGGAAGTACGTGTGTGTGTGTGTGCGTGCGTGCGTGCGTGCGTGTGTGTGTGTGTGTGCGTGCGTGCGTGCGTGCGTGTGTGTGTGTGTGTGGATTCGGATCCGGTCAGACGGGTATTCTGGTGGGGACTTGCCTGTGTGGCTCAGACAAGAAAGATGTGTTAATGTTTCACAAGCGTGTGTGTCCCTAGATACAACGCAATATTGGCTCTGTGGAAATTTTACAAGGATGCTGTGTGTGTTACTGGATTGGTGCACATTCCCATCATCATCATCATCATCACTAGAACCAGTGGCCTGTGGCAGTGAAAATATCTGACTCTCTCAAGCAGAGCAAGTTCCTCCTCATATTTTATTAAGACTTAGTCACATGATTTAGCGCTCCTCCAAGTAATTCAGAATTTGACGTCATTAATCAACTGCAATAATTTCTTTTCTTTGGCGCGCTGACTCAGTACATGCCCGTCCCTCTTCCCGACTGTGCTATAAAACAAGGTCTGAGTGGGGATGGTAGACAGAGCGGAAAAGTCTGGATCTCGACCAAAACTTTGCACAATGGAGCTTTGCGCATTTGCTCTGTTTACAATAATTTCCTCGTTTTACTGCGTTTTGGCGCTGCCACCTAAAGGTAACTCCACATCATGTTTTGTTTTTTAATTACTTCTTCGCGCTTCTTCAATGTTTTCATCAACTTTTTTAAAACAGCAGTTCTGAGCTTGTTGGTTATCACATGACCTCGGGCGTATTACAGATCCAGTTTGGCGCATGTTGTTAAGCACTGCTTAAACTTTCTTTTCCGTGTCCTTGCAACGGTCCTCGGGTATTTCAATAAAAATCTGCTTGGTGCTTTTCAGGCGTGTGCCTTCTTCAAGTGGACGAGGGACCTTGCAGAGGCAATATCCAGAGGTATTACTACAACACCATCACCCAGAGGTGCGAGGATTTCGAATATGGAGGCTGCCAAGGGAATGACAATAACTTCAAGAGTTTTCAGGAGTGCCACAAGACATGCTACAAAATTCCCAGTAAGTAGCCTGACCCGTGAGTTATTAGAGGTGGGAGTCAGACAACACGTGATATAATATTATCACAATACTTCCCTAAACATGTGATATTTTTGCGATTTTTACGATATTGTCATATGCTGAGTATTGCATTAACATATATTGCTGTTTACTTACATTTCCAACAGCCATCTATGTCCTCAAAATGAAACTTTGTCAAAATCAGTTTTGTCCAATAAGATAAAGTTATCTCACTTCACTTTTTTTTTTTACTTCTAAAACCTAAAGGATAAAGCCAAAGTCAGTGTAATATATCAGTTTGTCATTGAATGAGGTCAAATTGGGAATTACAGTGGGAGAAATAATGTTAGTAAAGTATGTCAAGTTTGCTTAGAAAGAAATGAACAGACTCTGTTCATTTCAATGGAGAGTGAGACAGAATATCAATCAAAACTCCAGAAATAACACATTACACAAAAGGTATAAACTGATTTGCATGTCACTGAGTGAAATAAGTATTTAATTCCCTACAAACCAGCCAAAATGTGTGCTGGATGGGTTTCCAGTTGAGCTGATTTAATGCAGGTTTGTAACGTTAAAGTCAACTAACATTATCTCAGAATGGGGATGAATGAAGTGAGCCTACTTGTTCAGATTATTTGAATTTATTTACTTACATATCTATATACCTATATACATATCTATATACATGGTATTCCTGTATCGATATGATACATGGATCATTAGGGATGAAATTCTGGGCCAGTACGCATGTTTTAAGTAACAATTTAGCTGATCTTTAGCTTTTGATTTTCCTACTAAGCCTGCCTTCTCTTCCAGGAGAAAAAATATTGTCATTAAACACGAAATTATTTATGTTATTCTAAAATTTTTCAGCTCTTCTTTACATCATCTTTGAACATTTAGCCAGCCCACAACACATAAGTATTGGGCATTGACACAGATAAATTACATTTTCTTTCAGTATCAACTGACATTCGGCAGATACATCAGTGATGGTGACCTTAGGCATGTCCATTTTATTTCATTTTTAGGAAACTAGCCAGTGCCTCTCTGGTTGTTAACCTGTTCATATGAATTAATTAGTGTTGTTTCACCAGATCTCACTGTTAAATGTTGATTTTTTTCCCATTCTTCTCCACAGAGGTTCCCCCAATCTGCAGATTTCCTAAAGAAGAGGGACCCTGCCGGGGTCTCATCTCCCGCTACTTCTTCAACATGACCACCATGCAGTGTGAGCCATTTTATTACGGTGGCTGCCAGGGGAATTCAAACCGCTTCCTTAATCTAGCCTCTTGCATGGAGTACTGCAGTCCAAAAAAAGGTGAGCAGATTACCCCCCTGAGTCATCCCTGTGAGGATACACAATAGACAAAGTCATTGCATTCACAAGGAAATGATTAAACAATAACTGGCGAGCTCTTCCTTGTGTTGTGTTCCTTGTGTTACAGCAATCCCCGTGCTCTGCCGGGATCCTCTGGACAAAGGGAAGTGTTCAGCCACCATACCTCGCTATTACTATAACACAGCCACCAAGACGTGTGAGGAGTTTGTCTACTCAGGCTGCGGTGGGAGCAACAACAACTTTGTCTCGCGGCAAGCCTGCATGGACGTGTGCGCAAAAGGTGTGCAAACCTGAGCCGGGCGGGAAGGGTGCATGGGCGTATGTTTCACAGCTCATTGTGAAGTCTTTATCTGAAGATGATAATTTCAGGAGAATTTTCTGACTGCTTAATTCAATAATGGCAGCATTCGAATTGCCACTCAGACCCACTTAGTGGATGGAAATAGGAGAAAATTCAGAAAGTCTGGGGGGAATTGGAAAGAGACCAAATTATGCTCAGTTGATTTATTGTCAGGCATAAAAATGCTTGGTATCTTGAAAAATTAAAACTACTGCTTTGACTCAGGCTGGATGATGCTTTCCAAAGCATTCATCCACTGCTGCCAATCGCTGTGCTATGATCTGGAGGAAACCAAGCAAAATCTGTTCCTAGAAAGCCAGTTTGGTTAAATGTGAGACTAAAAAGTGCACAATTGTTAGTGTTATATGTTATGCTAATCAGCTGTTATGCTTTTTTTTTTTCTTTTTGTTTTTGTTCCAGGATGGAAAAAGCATCCAGGCCAAGGAAAAATTCTGCGAATGAGAAAAAATAGAAAACCCATCACTTCCTTGCAGGTGTAAATGTTTGACACTTGTACTAAGGAATTCGCTCTTGGAGAATTTCCACATGGAAGCTAATGTGTGTTTGTTTATGCTGAAATATCGACCAGGCTGCCTATGCCCTTTTGTGACAAATTTTGACCACATTTGTAATGTCATTAGAGCATTTTTCTGAATTTTTTATTGACTGTATGCTGTCAGTAAAGTTCAAGAGGATGGATTGCTGCTGCTGATGCTGTTGATTCATGTCCAACATTCCTGATTATGTATTTTAATACCGTGTGAATGTAATGTATGCTTTTCTTTTGTTCAGTTACACTTTTTTACATGAAATATCCTGAATTTGTTCAGGAATTCTGCCTTTTCTGTATTTTGATAACACTGTGTTAAGCAAATTACTGTACTGTGCGGTATTTTCATAAAAGTAAAAACTAAAATTATGCGGATTTCGTCTTCTTCAACCATTACCACGCACATAAACCCACAGAGTGTCTGCTTTTACCCTAAAAACTTGGCTGGTTTCTTCACTTTCCCTCAGTCACTTGCACTTTATCTCCAGGCTGCTCTTCCGTTCCTTACTAATGTTGCTGTCTTCCCTCCTTATCTGGTAATACTTTTCAAGGCGCTCGAGCCTATCTCATTCGTTTCAGCGCAGCCTTGAATCGGGAAGGAAGCAATCATGGGGCAGGGAAACACTGCTGTGGCAGGTTCATTAGAACAGCACTGCATATTTAGAGGAGAGCAAGCTGCAGGTTTACAACACATGAGTCATGAGCCTTCAGAAATATTGTCTGCAAATGTTTTAGCAATTATAATGTAATTATAGTGGAATACACACAATAACACGCCCCATAGCAGAAAGCATCCATGCAGGAAAATGAATGCACATGTATATTTTCCTCCCAACCTCAGTTATTAAAAAAGAGTTTTAACAATTGTGTTTTGGTCAGTAGTTTTTCAGATAATATACTCTCTTTATCGTGAAGATAAATCACAATGGTCTATAATGTCATTAAGGAAAGCAGGCTGTTAGTATGAACATCCTGACTGCCTTAAATCTGTGCTCTGCTCCATCTCTTGTAATACAATAAGAAAGTGCTGTGTGATTCTTCAGACAATAAATATTTATTGAAGATATAAATGGAAACTACTCATCCATCTGGCTCAAATATAAATAGTAATAAAAGGGAATGCATTTGGCTCGGGATATTGCTTTGAGTACCAAAGCTAAATCATCTATTGAAAGTATGCAAGGGAGCAGTCATCCTAACAGTATGCAGCCGTTAAAAAGCCACACTGAATCATCACTGCTGATCATTATGAAACCGGTGGGGGAATTGCTGTTGATAATATTTCAACTTCCTGCTCTTTAGGATAAAAATTTATGGATACAAAATTTCAGGAATGACAGAAAATTTGATCCTAAGGGGCTATATACATATATTAAAGGCATTTGTATGAGGCCTATATATATATATATATGGAAACATGTTTACCTTCTGACTGTTAAATCATAATTGCACCTAGCAGCAGCATATTCTTCTGTGGTGCCTTTAAATCAACAAATGATGTGACAAATCTTTGAAACGGCAAAACAAGAAGAAAAATGGACTCAGTTATGAACTTTAAATCACAACAAAGCTCAGTCTACGACTATTAGCAAGTGTCAGTATCACACTGATTGCTGATTTTGTGCAGTTCAGGTGAACTGAGATGAATTGATCATGCTCGGTTATTTCATTAGCTGCAGTACATTAGATAATGTAAGTAATTTTGCTCCTCATTCTCAATAGTGATTAATGAATACTTACATTGAAACATGATCATCATTTAAAAGTGCATCAATTCAATATAGAAGGCTTCTTTTCACCATGTGTCAAACAGCAATGTTGCTCTGTGCCAAGATGCCTGAGTGTACTGGAGGTGTAGGTGAACGCCAAGGGGAGAAGCTTCTCAGACGCCACCTGGTGGCTGATTCACAAATCTAAGAAGAACCAAACACTTAGTATAAATATACTTAATACTACTATATTACTCTATTTACTTCTACTAAATGAGCAAATCAATATTTAATGAACAATGTGAAAGCCACTGGGTATATCTTGGTGCTTTAATCTAAGCTTTAAACTTTAGGTACAACAGTAGCTATCCGTATATTGGAGGAACCCGTGCCAAGCATCTTAGAGTGTTGACTCAGCAGCATTTATTCTTTTAGAGCCTGTTTCTGTAAGTGCATCAAGTTTCTCGGGGTGAGGGGAAGCTTTATGGTTTATAAATGTTTTATAAATTTCTTTTTGGGCACCAAACCAAATCATTTTGTGTTCTAGGAAGTCTGACACTGGTGGATGGTGAAGCAATGTAATTTGACAAGCACGGCCTCTCAAAATGGGAACACTGTCCTAAGCTGATTAATCTTGTCCACCGTGCAAGTGTTCCCAAACCCCGAAGAGGTAATCCATTATAGCTATTTGTGATATTATCAACAAACAAAACAGCCTTCTCTGTGGATTGATCGCTAACTTTGTTGTTGCTCATGCGAACTCCCGAGCTAACATAACAGGATGTGAGCACAGCTCTTGATACTGAATAGAAAAAGGCATCAGTGGATGTTATTTTTCCTTTTTCCGTAACTTAAGTAGTTAGCCTTTGTGATGTGGGCCTTCAATAGGGAAACAGTATCACATCACAATTAGCATATATCAACTTAAATCTGTTCACATTTATTTATTTACAAGCAAATCACACCAACATTCACCTCAAGGTGCTTTATACTGTTAGGAAAAAACCCTCCAATGATACAAAGAAAACCCCAAAAGTTCAACGACAGCCTTATTAGCATGCCCTTGGTGACAGTGGGAAGGAAAAACTCCTTTTAACAGGAAGTCATCTGTCACAACCATTTAAAGTTGAAGTCACCTTGATAAGATTGCTGCAAAGAGTTGCAACAAGTCTAAATTTGTATTAGTTTTGCGTTGTCCTTTTCTGACTTACCTCATGACCTCTTGGAAATATCCTCAAAGCCTTTGTTGAGGAGCCCTAACTTCCAGTAGCGCAAGTGTGTTATTATGTTTAGAACCGTGACTACAGGAGTAATGTACGTCACACGCGTTTTCTATTTTAAGAGTCGCCATTTCTTTTGCTGTCACATCACAGAGTTGGTCTGTTTCAAGCGTAGACCAAACATGCCAGCTGCCCTCTGTCTCCCGACATGTCATCAGAGTTTCCCCGGCATTCATCACCACCGTCTGCTGCATAAAGTGAGACGTCTCTGTCCCTCTCCCCTCACATACTGAAGATTGATGTGTCTGTTGAGGAGAATCTGGACTGTTCTTCAAGGTCCATCTGGCTTCCAAACACATGTATCTGTTGTACAATTAAACAAGTCAGGCAACTCCTTGTGCTTCTGACATGTTTTGGAAGATTTTGAGGTACAAATTCTGAATCAATTCCCAGAGATAATGCCAACAGAAATAGACGGAAAAGAGCTGTGTGTGCAGTGATCTGCACACCTCACTACTCCTGTTCATCGTGCTGTGGCTTGGGTAGTGGTGCGGTAATTAGTTTTTGAGGTGAATATTAACTTCTACAGTTTCCATGACAGATTTTAGTTTTAGTAGTAACTGTAAGAGTTAATCATTGTTTAATAGACTTTAAGCATGCCCACCATCCACAGGTCCTTGCAGTAACATCTTCCTCTTGTTGTTTGAGAATTGCATCTCTTTTGCAGCAGATGACTCACAGCTGTGAATAAATCATTTTCTTCCACCTACCTGCAAATGTGCTACACTCCTTTTTTATTAAGAAAGATTAAAAATGATTTGAGCATAACGAACAAATAGAGAGGATGAAGTATTAAAATCGAATAAATAAAAATTACGATTTCAACCTGTGAAGGAGCCTTTCTTTTTCCCCTTTTCCTTTTGTGTTTCAATTATCAGCTTCCCTGAGGTCAAAGACTTTATATTAAGCCAGTGTTCAGCAGTTCTCTGAAGACAAGCCAACTCAACACATCGGCACAGCTGAATTTGCTCCCTGATAATGATATTTTTTGCTTTATATATATATATGTGTGCATTGCTTATGCTCACCACTTTGAGGGCTGAACAGCTGCAAAACCTACAAATAAGCTGTGAAGTGAAGATCTGAAAAAATGGATGCAATTATGACATATTCATAGAAAAAGTGCAGGCTAAAGAGCATAGTCATCAATCAATAATTATGAACACTGGGAAGTAAAACTATTTGGATGGTATCAAAATAAACTAACTTATAAAATTGCAGTACAGATTTATGTTATTATCTCCCACTAGTTCATCACTAAATGCAGCGTGTTAGTGTTGTGAATTTTTCACAGCACACATTTTGACTTTTCACAACAGGAAAAGCAAAAGCATTACTAAAAGCATTAATGATGCTTCTGTTCTGCTCGTGTACCTTGGTAAAACCGTGAAATTTGAAATATTAAAAGCACATACACACACACAAACACACACACACACACACACACACACACACACACACACACACACACACACACACACACACACACACACAATCTGTTATCTGTCAGACATTTGTGAGAGATCTGGTAACTCAGGTGTGCGCCGAAAAGAAGGATGCTGAGGTAAGTAGAGGTTCAGTAAGACCGTGGCAATAAGAAGAAGCAAACTGGTATACATGTGAAAAGCTAAATAGAAGCTAGCTGTAGATGGCAAACACATAACAAATAAGGCAGATGGCAAGGTTGGGAAGCAGCAGCTGAAATGGACTGGATGAGCTGATGAAGAGAACAAGTGAGTGGACTCCTATATACAGTGAGTAGGGGGAGACCGGCGATAATAGCAACACATTCGGTTCCTCATAACAAAAACAAGCTAAAGTGATAACAATTATTCTGCACACACTCATTAGGATTCACTCTGTGACTGTGGAAGAAGTGCAGAGTAACGAGGACAAAACTGATTTCGACATAAAGAAGTCACTTTTTGGATGTTGACTATTTTCTTCTGCAATCTAAAGTTTAGATGACTTTGAATTTTGAAGTTATATCAGCTTTACCCCCTAGACTATCTGTTAAAACTATACATAAACAACCCATGCTAATATAGGTCCTGCTAGCTAGAATACAAGATTGTAACATGGGGCATTTCCCTGCAAATAGTAACAGTTAGAATCTGGTCTTTAAGTGATGACATATGAACCCTGCTTCCGGGTCCAAACTCTGCGTTTATTAAGGTTGTTGTGTATCTGTTAATGCTTTGTATCTTGTTCTATTTAACCTGAACAAGCCCCTAAAAAAAGTCAGTCATCAATGTTGCCTCCCTTGGTTTTTATTACCAAAAGCTCAGTTTTTAACAACAGCCCAGCCCATGCTGGTAAGTTTACCATTTAGTTTACCTGCCATGCGATTGCATTTGTCCCTAAACATTGGGAACCCTTGCATTAACTTTTATCGAGTGGAAAAAAATCAGCGTTCATCCTCCAGCTTCACTACATTTATATTATGCTAACATAGCTGTGTCGCTAGTGAGCACATAGCAAATCATTATATACCAGCTAGTGCGACTTCAGTAACCCTACAAAAGTCACTGTTGTTTAGTTTTCTGTCTTCATTTATGTGATAAATAGCAGTGATAGCAGAGCTGTACATTTTTTCTTTCAGAAATGGTTTTGTAAATGGTATGTTATGTTTAGGTGGAAACTAGCGAGCTAACTCCCTGCTAACTTCTAACTCCGGTAAACCATCATGGATGCCTGGATGTCAAACTTAATTGTTACACCTGGTAGAACAGTCACACTGATCATTTTATTAAAGATGAAAGAATTTAGAGAGTTTTTAACTCTCAGTGATGCCGCAGTGTTCGTTTGACTTTGAGACCTGAAGCAGAGTTTGGACCCAGAAATGGCTAATGATGTCAGGCTTAAAGACCAGATTGCAGGCATCTTATTTCTCTATCTTATTGCCATAAAGGTAACTCTAAAACTCTGACTTCTTGCATTAAGATGAATATTAAAGCCTTGTCCTTGGTAGTGAAAATATATTAGTTGTAGTATTAGTGCACAAAAAATGGTGCTTTTCTCAAAAGATGAGTAGTGTAACTCGAGTCGTCTTATGAAGTAAACTGTAAAAAAAAAAAAAAAAAAGGTTGCCCCGGGTCTCACCAGCTAGTTTTGTGATTTAAATACAATGTTTTTTAATGATTACATTCTGAAAGTATAGTTAGCACTCAGGGAAAAGACATCATTGCGCAGCCTATGGCGAGAGCACAGCGAATGAAAGTCTGTCCTTGATGCTGAACCTGTGGCAAAGGTGGTACTGAGGGATAGGTGCAGGATTTTCTACTTAATGCAGTACTCACACATTGATGTGAATGCTGAGATATTTGTCACTGTACGTGCACCAAGTAACGCCTGCATAAAACCATTCAGATGCAGGAAAAAATGCTCAACCTCTAAACATCCGAAACCACTATGTGAATTTGGTAGATCAAATGAATACATTAAATTAAATGAAGCTTTAAAAAAGAGAACACATCATGAATGGAAGTCTGATATCCGTTGTCTTAATGTTTTAGCTTTTTGCCAGCAATGTCAGGTGGATGAGTGATATATTTTGCTTTTAGTTGCTTAGTGCCCAAGTATGCTCACAAGAGTGCTGCTTACTGTTTGGTGCTGGGAATTTAGTGTGCAGAAAACAGTATCCTGCTCTCACAGCAGACAAGCTTCTTTAGTGTGAACCTGGACTGTCACATAGGAATATTGATTTGATTAAAACCTTATGTATATCCCATGTATATCTCATGCACATATCTTTCTACGTAGCACTTTTAATTCTTATCCCTACTTTTATTTTTTTTCATGTCTATTTAAGTGCTATTTATGACACTATGTTTGCACTGAAGCACCGCAGCAATTTCCTAATGTTGTAAACCTGCTCAACATTTGGCAATAAACCCCTTTCTGATTCTGATTCTGATTCTGATGTAAAAACAAATAATGACTGTATTTATTCAGGGTCATCTTAGGTTTAAGCACAGATAGACACAAAAGTCATTATGTCATCAAGAAACAATCCTTGAAGAGGCTTTGGTAGTGTATAATTTTATTGATATTTTATTTTGTGATTCACAGCTAGCTGGAAGCTGGATTAAAACCAACATATTTATAGATTTAATAAAGTGTCTCCATAGTGTAGTCCTGTACATAGGGCGGTCACAAAGGGCATCTGGTATACAAATCAGCCATATCAGGAATATGCAATGCTACCTGCAGTACCTGAAAGTTGCCTTTATTTCTTTATTAATTCCAGTGAAAAACTAAGTACACCCTTACCCTTGCCAGGTGCCACTAATCAATCCAGTTGATTACATGATCATCAATAAGTGAGCCCCTCTGTAAAAGCACAAGCACTACAGTCTTCCCGGGAGTCAAGATCCCACTAAATTCAGTGTGAGGCCATCTGCGTGACAACTAAAGTTTGTTTGAAACTGGGTCATGCAACAGGACAATGATCCCAAGCACAGCAGCAAAACAACTGAAAAAAAAAATGGCCCAATCAAAGTCTAGACCTCAACCCAACTGAAATGCTGAGGCAAGACCTTAAGATAGCTGTGCATAAATCAAGCAACACTGCAAAGACAAGCGGGACAGATTTCCTCCACAATGATGTGAGACTGATGAAATCCTACAGAAAAGAATCACTTTATGTTATTGCTGCTAAAGTAGGTTCTAAAAACGATTGAATCGTGGCGTGTACTGTCCTTTACACTTAACTGTATATGAAAGAAAGGGACTCTAACACACGCATCTACTTTTCTTCTATTGTGTGTAATTATTCCTTGCAGTCTTTAACTTGCAACGCTGATGAACATTCAGTTTCCAATGCGTCGAAGACAAAAAATTATTGCATTTGTTCATGGTGGGATGGGATGCGGTGGCGTCACGTTAAATGCAGCACACAGATGTCGCCAACACTGGCGTCCAAACTTGTATGTTCTTTGGTGTGGCACCATTATCCTCTAGGTTTACATCACAGTGGATTCCATGAAACGGGCTTCACTCCAGCTTCGTTTTCATCATCCGTCCTCCAGCGTCCATCATCACCACAGCTGACCATAATGAGGGATTCTCTGAAGAGGGCTTGCTTTTTCATGGAAGTGTCCTCTAGCCGCAGCACCATCAGCCAGCACGACTTCAAATGCTACCAGGGAACGAGGGTATTCTGCCAGGAGGGATTTCTTGTATAACTATGGCGTTGTACATATGGAATGACATTTATCTAGGGGTGGCCAGAGGAGACAGTCATTTGAAATAGAGAGATGAAGAAAAAAAACAATAGCCTTCTTTCTTTTTCTATTTAGAGATTTTCCTTTGTGTTTTTTTCCCCATGTAGGATGATTTAAAGTTAATCTGATGTATGCAGGTGTGCATATGTGCATGTAAAAATGTAGCTGACAATGCAACGTGTTTTTTTTCCAGCGTTGGAGGATTACAAACATTCCCAAGTAGATTGTGTTTGTCCACTCCTCTCTTTCTCCCGAGTGGATGTTCTGCCATTACTGCTGGTTTGAAGGCAGCGCCGCTCACTTGCAGATTGCATGGCTTTAGCGATGACAGACTGATCATGTCTGACACTGTCGTAATGTGTTATAAATATGCAGCTGCATGTTCATCACCGCTTACTGTTTGCGGTTGTCTGTGTGCATGTTGGCGAGATGAAGAGAGATGAATGTCAAATCTGCGATGACAGCAATTGCACGCAAACATCTGTTTGTGCTTGTAATTAAGTGCAAGGAGAAAGTTGTGGTTCAACAAAACGAAAATGAGAAGACACTGGTTTTTTCAAGCACTTTCGTTACGCTGGTTCCACAGGTGTTTCTCTGCTTTATACACCGGTGGTGATTTAAAAGCCAAGCCAGGCTACCAAACACCAAACACTGTGTCTTAAATAGGGAAATCATTTGCTAGGTGAGTACTTTATGCTCAAAGTGATTTGCATTTTCTTTTTTTAATTTGCCTCAGATATATTCCTTTAAAAATACAACAAAACAAAAAAAAACCTGATGAATAACAGACGGGATAAATAGAATACATACATGGCAGTCGGATAATGGACTCAATCCACCAATAACTCATCAGCCGTCCTGGGGAAAATCAGCTTGACGTGAAGAGTGTATTCTAATTCCCATGCTGATTGTTATTACCGTGATCTCGGTGACTGCAGAATGGAAGCCTTCTCTGTCATTAAAGATGATCACACTGTTAACAGTAAGTTGTGTGGTGGCGTTTCCATCCTGCCTGGATTGTGATGACATTATTTTGAAGGGTTCACCACAGATTCCAAGTCTGAACAACAAAGATCCTTTTTTAGAGGTCACCTATTCAGTCTCTTTAATACTTTACTAGTCTTTACTCTCTCTCTTGCTCTAGTGTAGTAGTCTCATTACTGCTGCACTATTGTGCGTGTAGTAAAGAGATGCGTGCAGAGCGTGGGCTTGGGTTTTGTTTGAACATTGGGGGAGGTCTGGTAGTCCTACAGGAATCACCAAACACTTAGTTTCCTGCTTTCTGGTGAATCTATATGCACCAGTTTTGCCCTTGGCATCTATTTAAAGTGAAACTTATTATGTTTCAGGAACCAGGTAATAAATAAATGATGCTATAATGCTTCTTGGTATTCTGCACTACTTTCAATATCCATCTCTAGATCGACTTTTCTTATCATCCACGCTACCTCGGCAGGCACACAGGCACGATTTATCCTTTTGTCCCTATTGTAGGATCTTTACCTTACAATACAAAGCGCCCTGAGTTGACTGTTGCCTGGATTTGGCGCTATATAAATCCAATTAAAGTGAACTGAATTGAACTGAATTGGTTGTGTTGACGTAAATAACCTTTCCCCACCTGTTCGCATCAGTGACAAATGCTACTTTTTTGATTGTGTGACTTACTGCACATTGGAAACATAAAACAAGTTTTGGGTTGTCTTGTTTTTTTATTCATATCTGTCTGTAAAAAGATACCTCTATGGTCCAGTGCCCCTAATGTACCCTTTGAATTGATTTTCCAGTGAAATCAGCAGCAAAGCTTAACATAATGAATAGCATGTATAAAAAAAGAATTACACATTTTAGTCTAAAAAAGGATGTAAATGAGACAAAATCGAAATTTAAAGCATGAATTTATTCCCGATGACGTGTCTGGAAGGGCTCCTAAGTAGATATATGAAACGATGTATCCCCCTTCACTGTATATTACACGATCTGTCACAAATGGCATGATGGTTGGTCACATATCATGCCACGAGTACCTATTATAAGAGATTTGTGACAGAAAAAAGTATATTGACAGCTCAATACTGTCTTTATGAGGTTAGATTACAGAGTTAAAAGGGGGAGCAGAGAAAATACTATAACTCCAACAAGGCGTTTCAACTGCAACTGCCACAGACTGGACGCGTTCTGGCATATCGCCATCATTTTTCTTTATAGTGTCTGTTTCTTTCGATTTGAGTGTCCAGAGGAGTGTCCGAGCCCGGCGCACACACGCTGTGCAGAGGCTTCTCCTGTGTCTTTAACGCAGAGACGGAGGTAAGCAGGCGAGGAGGAGCTCCCACCACACGCTCGTCCGCGTAAGCGGGAGGCTGTTAGACGCACTTGGATTACCGGGCAGTCAACTGTCACCGCATCAGACCGGCGTCCTGCTCCACACTCCTCTCCCGCGCGCACCGCAGATCATTAATTCTTCTCATAATTAAAAGGTAGACATGTGGGGAAAGCTGTAGAAGCATTTGATTGATTTTATAATGGCATTTATATCCGTGGATCTGAAAAAAAAAGTTTTTATTGGCGCTGCGTTAAATAGGAGCGCAAAAAGCTGGGAGTCATTCTCGGTGGAAGGACTTCTCTGAGAAAGACGTTTGTGATTCTCCTCAGCATCTTATTGTGTCACTCGGGCTGCAGCCTCAAGTCAGTTGAAGTGAGGTAAGTCACGGACAGATTTTTTTCTTCTATAACTTTTTTGTTTTTCTCAACTTGTTCTCCAAAAAAAGCGCAAAGGTTGGTGAGGATAATAGAGGATGGTGCTTGGGTTTAGTCACTCAGTTTACCCGCGGGGTTTGGGGACTAATTTAAGCCCCATTTTAATTGTACTGATGAGGAATCTTTGCTTGGCGGTTTATGTCATATGAACTGGATTTGCATTGCGTGCTCCTAAGGTTAATGTTATAAATGCATTTTTAGCATATTGGCTGTGGGGGAAATGTTTACATCTTAATAATAATAATAATAATAATAATAATAATAAATAAATAAATAAATAAAAAGATTAGATGAGAATAATTTTAATGAGTGAATAAATAAAAATATTGCAAAATGTTTTGCGCACTTGCTCCTTTCTCTATTAAACGGTTGAAAAATTCAATAAAAGAGAGAAAAGAGTCTTTATCAGCTATGATAGCCTCTTGTAAGGATTTCATGCATTTCCCATGAAGAAAAGCCTGGGCTTCCCCAGCTTAAATCCTAAATTAATATGCCACAAAAATACCACAACAAACTTCTTCAGATTGTACGCTCTCTGGTGACTCATTGGAAATATGTAAATGGATTTTCATTGCTTAACTACAAACTGCGTACATAAGGCAGCTCCTCCCGACGTGTCTTCCTATTTGCAGCCAGATATATGTGACGAAGTGTTTTGCAGACGGATCTTTTTACGTCAGACACGCACTTTTATACATCCACACTCGCGCGACACCGCCGTGTATCCATACAGGATCCCGCTTCTCTTCAGAGAAATTAACTGAGCCAAAATGGTGAGGCATCTGGTACGTTCCCCACAGCAGCACAATGAACCCACTTGTGAATATACACTGTAACGAGCATTAAAAAGTAACACTTATCCGAAGAGGAAATAAGAAACACTTGGTGCATTAACCGCACCAAGAGACCACAGTGTCTATATTTTTACTTTCAGACAGGACTGCTGACTGTGAGTTATATTTTCATGAAGCAATTCCACCCAAGGCTTCCTTCTTCTCATCTGTCCTCCTGTGAAAATGTTACACGCTACTAAAAACCCCCAAAAACATTTCCCTTCATATTGATTATATTAGCACATTCATGAAGGGGGCAAAATAGGCATTCCTTCACGGACCCAACAGGCCACAAGTCCCGTTCAAAAATGAAGTCGAAGTCGCTACTGAACGCTTCCAACAGTGGCAGCAAAAGCGCAGAAACTCAAGTGGCTGTGTGAGGATGTCTGCAGTTATATTGAGAGTCTTCTTCTGGGGATTCCTTTCTGTTTTCGTAACCGTGATTGAAGAAAAAGCGTGGGTTTTTATTAGAGGCGATGCTGAGTGGCTTCAATGAGTTGATGTGTGAGTTTCTCAGCATATACAACTGTGACACACACACGCACACACACGCACACTGCGCAGTACAGAGGAAGACAAGAATAGCAACAAACACAGTGTCAGGCTGTCAAAGAGAGAGAGAGAGAGACGGCCCGAATGAGAGAGACAGCAGTGAAGAGATACGTGCAGACAGGCAGGCTGAGATATGTGGTGCCCTGCAGTGAATTAGGCTGGGTTGGAAATGTGTCTGGCTTCTTTCTGAGCAACTGAGATAAGTTCTTTATTCATCATTCCGCACGCTGCCTGTCTGTCCCGTCTATCTGTCCTGTCTGTGTGGTTGGAGACAGACAGGCAGGCAAGCAAGCGCCAAATTTGCTTGTTTGTGCGCCCCCGTTTGAAGGGACTGAAGTAAAAGGTCTGGAAGCAAGAGCGAGGTGCTGTGCATGAAAGGATGAAAACGCAAGGATGGCCTTTGGAAGGACTGTGGATTCAGTGCTTTATTTTAGTGATCTTAAACTTTTTTTTTTTGGCTACAGGTTTGTAAAGATTTACACCTAAACGTAAACGGATGGATGCACGGAGACTGTGCACATTTTTCAGTTTTTCTGCTTTTGAGGGGAAAACAACGAGTAGCTGTGCTTTCTCTCTCACCTGTTGGTACTTATTAATGTTAATCAACCTAATGCTAACCAAATGCAATTCAGTCACCTTGTCTCCCCATCTGAGCATCAATAGACTTGATTGTGAACAGCCAAACACTCAGTTAGGGCTCAGAGTGAGTTACAATTATTCTAGTCCAGAGCTGTTAGGATGAATCTCCCTCCTCCGCTGCCGCCCCTGTGACCCCGTGCTTCAACCAGTTGGAAGTTGTGGACAATTTTGCTGTCATGCAATTAACTACTTAATCAGGTGATGCTCAGAGAAACTGCATAATTGGGATGAAGTGTCACCCATTACAATTTAGACTTCCCATCAAAGTCGATCCAAGGGTGTGGTTTAACCTTTTAATGACACAAGTGTAACTTGTGTGTAATGCTGCTGGGGTTTCATTTTTCAGCACATGGCTGGCTCTGTGCAAAATGATTAAGGCATTTGAGGTACTAAAGTTGACTTAGGTGAACCATTGGCAAAGCTGGACGGGTTGTGTGATGTGATTAAAGTTAAGTGTCACTTAACTTTAATCACATCATGCTGCACAGCTGCAGCTCTTCCCATTTTTCATGTTGCTCCACACTCAGCTCTCTGTATGAGTCTGATATGAACTTTATTCAGGCAAATGTTGTTGATCTGCTGTTGTAAAATTAAATTTTGCAGTCATCTGTTTCAGTTATCTCCACCCCATTAAGCTGTTTATAAGTCCAGGTGGCTGGATCAGTAGTTTTAGCATAGCAAACGCTCAGAGCATTTGCATGCATGTGATTTGAGAATGAACTCAGTGAAATTCCAAGAAAAGTGATGGGCATGAGAGAGGAAAAGGTTTATGCTTCAGCTCGGTTTTTGACGAAATATGAACCATGCAATAGTGTCGCTTCTACAACACTTCATGTGCTGAACAGCTGAAGTAGAATCAATAGGTGGTGCTAGAATAGAGCAAATAGCTGATGACTTAGTAAACAGAGGTTTGTACATGGCAAGTGTAGTGTGTGCGTGTGTATTTGTGACAAAGACAGATACATGGTTATATCCACTTATGGAGGCTTTTGTGTCTTCTCTGGCCAGTGATGTGTTCTGCTCCTATAACACCTGAATTCAATTTGCAGCACTGCCACTCAAGACTACAAGACTACAGCTGGATGGCTGGTGTCAAATGTGCTCCATTATTACCTAAACCGATGGACTGTCCCTTAACTGAAATCATAAAAGTATGTTTAGCAAAGCCAAAGGGTTTGCAGTTCACACACACACACACACACACACACACACACACACACACACACACACACACACACACACACACACACACATATATATAAGAGGCCATTTAACTTGCAGACAGCTCTTAAATGGTACGGTAGCTCATTATCAAATAGCTGTTAGCTGGTGCTAATGACTGGTTAAAGCGCCTTACAGCTATTAATTTGGGCTTGCAGATGCAAATTCAGTGCTCAAAAAGGCGTCCAAGTTTCCTCCATGCTGCCTGTGACCAGTAAATACCTCCAAACAACAATTAACAATGCTGAAAGCTTCTAGGGAACTCATTTGATCTGAACTTTGTTATTAATAACTGAACACAAAGCTTTTATTCTGAGGGAAACCATAAGGTCAGACAGTACAGTGTATAAACAGTGTATGATGTGATTAAGTATTTTACATGAAAATGAGCTTGACCCTTCTCTGTGTTTCTGGATCAGTTTGACAATAAATGGATCAAATATGACTTTTCATATATAATTAGTATGCTAATATCCATAATCTTTTGTTTTCTACTGTCTTCAGAAAAAAAATGACACACTGTCCTCTATCCTCTTATCAAACTGGTATCTGCTGTTCACTTGCTAAAATGCCATCATTATGCTTGTAACGTCATCTTTTCTCTCCTCCACTTATGTGCTGTCATTTTTGTTCGTGCGTACTTCGAGCTCATTTTATCATCTTTGCCTCAAACCTCCTCCTGTTTCATTTCATTCTTCTCTTTTGCCTTTTCCCATCTTTATCAGAGGCTACGCTGACACGCCAGCCTGCCCCGACTTATTTGATTTCTTTCTTGTCCGTTCTTCATCTCTGTCCTCTGTTGCTGCTCTGTCCTTTAACTCTTTGTCCTTCAAAATTAATTGCATTCTCAAGTCTCCCTTGTCTTTTTCCCATCTCTGCACTCCAACGTCCAAAACCTTTTCTCTCTACCCTTTTACCTTCTCACTTCTGTGTTTGCTTGGAAAATGCATCCTGAGAATTTTCATCGCCTTACTATCAGCCTCTGATATAGTTGAGGAGAAGTAAAGCCACCAAGTGCAAACAAGTAGCCATTACTAGGGCTGAACGATATATCGCATTTGCGATAATATCGCGACATGATCAAGTGCAATTTTCTAACCGCAAAGGCTGCGATTATACTGCGATTATAAGGCTGTCCAAATTACTACCATATCCCAGAATTCATAGCGCGGCCCAGCCAAACTCCAGTTTCCAGCAATGGCGGCCGCTACTAAGTTTTAAAATTACTCATACTAATCTTTCTGGGTCACAAAATAAACTTTTAACATATTTTCAGGCGAGAAAGTAGTTGTGTAAACATCAAATATCTGCTCGGTTTATCAAGATATCCCATATTTGCAAAAGTGCTTCGACGTTTTCAGAGGCGTCTGCTACCCACCAGCTCGACAGCTAGCCGGGAGCTCGAGGGTTACTGATGCGGCCGAGAACGGCACAACTCCCGGCACATCATTTTCAGATCACCGCGGAGTTTCGCTGCTCGGGTTAAACGTAATATATAAGTCACTTAGACAACCTAAAAATGTTATTGTTGGGCTTTTTTCAGTGTTTTGTTTGTTCGTGAGTAAATCGGTTTGGCTGAGATTAAAGTTATTAGATTAGATAAAATAAAACTTTATTAATCTCCCAGGTGGGTTCCTCCTTGGTTTTCACACAGCTGACTAAACGTCAAACAGAAAACTTATTAAACAGAAGTATGAGACAGTCGAGAATTTACACCAGTGTCTGGTTATATTTTAGATAGCAAGAAGCAGACGGCCGAGTTTATTAAACTCCACCGAGACAGCGGTGACGCTAATCAGAACTAGACCGTCCAATTTCACGCCTTTAAACTTTAAAGGCGTGTTTGTGTGTTTATACAATTGCTATTATGTTTGCACTTTATGTGTAATGTTACTGACTGCAGAGATCAGTAAGATGTGTGTATTTTTTATTTATTAGTTTTATTTATTTAATATTATTTTTTAATTGAATGACTGTCTAGTAGTTCACAGATGTCGAAAAACTGAGTGTGGTAAAGCCACTGATTTTTTTATGTATATTTCTGCAATCTGCACATTGTACTGACTTTCATTTTAATGTTTACACCAGGGTTCCTTGTCAGCACTTTATGCTCAGATGTTTGTAAGCTAAAAATAAACTATTGTGTATGTTCAAATATACTGTTGTGATTGAAGAAGTTAAATAAAAATGTCAGTCATCAATTCATGCATCACCTCATGTCATCATAACAGAGGTCTGTCTTCCAGGAAAGAACAGTTTAAAATTAATGTAATATAGTATTGGCCATACTATATGATGTATTGCTTGTCTTTGTTTAATAATACAGAAGACAAAGACCTTAAAAAATAATCGCATATCGCATCGCAATCGCAATATTGGGGCAAAAAATCGCAATTAGATTATTTTCCATAATCGTTCAGCCCTAGCCATTACTGACACACTCAACACAGTTGGTTTGTCTCTGAGACATAAGACACACTTACTTTTTGCAATCTTTCAAGTCGAACAGAACTCTTCATGATGCGATTTTTGTTTTGTTTTCCTTCACTGGAGATCTTTCTGTCTGTTTACAAGGGAAATGGGTATCCAGATTATCACTCCAGATATGCTCATGCGTTCATTTTTCACAAACACTGACATTTAAAGTGACGCAGTTGAATATTTTTGGGTGCTCTCATGTAGCAGTGCTGCATCTGCCTGCATATGTGGCTGCAATCTGTCAAGAAAGTGCCATAGACAGCAAGCTTTTTATTAATGAGAATTTGCCCTACATAAAAAGCCTTGAGAAAACATGATAAGGTCATTAAGAAAACAAGCTTGACATTTTAGAAAATATGCATATTAGTAATCTCTTCTAAGGCGGAGATTTATACCACGCTCGAGTTTGAAAAATCAATATGCAGCTAGAACAAGGAGACCTTGAACTTGGATGAAACAGCTAGCATGGGCCTGTGTCAAGATGTAAAAGCGATAACAATCAACCCAGAAACACAGATTTCTTTTTTACTCAAGCATTTGTTAGGTTCAACATTTAGTACAGGATATAACATATTCATTAGCTTTAGAGGTCCTAATAAGGCAGTTTTCCACCTTTGGACAAACCCAAGTTAGCTATTTCCCCCTGTTTCTTGTCTTTTTGGCTATGCTTAGCTCAAAAACGTACATAAATGGTTGTAGCTTAGGGTTAAAATAAGGTTCCAGTTATGACGCAAGCTATGACGCAAGCTATGACGTAGATCTGACGCAGAAGTATAATTGACATGTTAGTGTCAGCAGATTAGACATGTGACCTTCACAACTCCAGATAACTGACAACAAGCCAGCTAAACAGCAACAGCTGGCTGTAAGTTAATGTTAAACTTGAGTATCCTTCAAAAAACACTTTGTCTCTTATAAAAATTACATTTCCACATTGCTTCACTACTGCCTGCTAAAAGCAACTAAGAGGCTAACAGCGGCTATCGGAGCCTAACAGCAGCTACCAGAGGCTAACAGCTAACAGCAGTGAAAACAAACAAGAGGTAAGGTTTCAATGACAAGAGGACTCACATTGGACTCCTTTTATAAAGTTTTATAGCCTCCTCCCCAGTAAATAGATGTGGACACATACTGACATCTGAGGTAAACTGCACCCTGATAGCCTACGCTCGCTACGGATGGACGGTGGCCAGAGTTGTTTGCCTTACGGCAGGGGTTGGCAACCCTGGGCACGCGTGCCACAGCTGGCAAGCGAAGGGTTAACTGATGGCACGAGTCGCATGACAAGCAGTGAATTAATCTGAGAAGGTGCATTAAAAACTAAATGGCCAGGCCAGCGGTGCACATCGCAAATTAGCTCGCATAGACACATTAGTTGTGCCGCTTCTTAATGATGGTATCTTAGCTAACAACCCCAACTACCAGATTCAACTTGTAATTGACTAAAAATAACTTAGCCTACCGGTGAGAGGGACGTTGCCAGCTGGCAGTTTTTTCAAGCGATGTTGAAATTTCCACATTCCGACACTTCAAATGCTTCAGCAGCTGTCCACTCAGCGCAGCATCAGCACCGCGGGAATCACGGATACATCCGCAGACTCAAGACAGATCGAACCAGAAAGCTTTAAATAACTTCATTTTTGAAAAGCCTAAAGTCTAAGGTGTGATCTCGTACTCTGTTTTTATTTTTTGTGTGTTCACTTTAAAATGCAGTTTGAAGTAAAATTACACAAACAGAAAAACATCCCCCTTCGGCGCTTTACAGTCAGTTCAGAGTGAAGAAAGATGGTGACAGATGGGCTGAGCCCAGGATCGCTCTGTCATCTAGGTGACTTACAGTGCTCTGTATTCCCTCCCTCCATCTGCAGCTCATAATTCACATCTTTAAAGATAACTTTGTGTTTTCATTCCAGCAAAATAAATAAAAATCATGTGTGCATTCCTCCACAGCACGCTCATGAAGTGAGGACCGTTCACAGGAGGTGTCTCCCTCTCGACCCTTGCTTTCCATAAATGTGTTTTTAAAAGAGTTTTTTATTGTTTTACATTTTTATCAACTGTGTCGGGATCAAACTTTAATGGTTACTCACTTCTTACTACTTCTCACCTACTAGTTATTTTTAATGTTACATTCTTTCACACAATTCTGCTCAAATCTTTGATTAAAATCTGGAGATGATGTTAAATTCAATATTTTTGCTAAAGCGGTCCCTTTTTTTCCTTATTCACTATCCTTTACTTAAATATTTAAATCAGCATAGACTCAGATCTATAAGTAGTCAATAACTGAATATCGCAAACTTTGAAAGCCTCATAACCACATTCAGTACAGATCTCCGTAGGATAACTATGCCTTTTGTTCTACGTTGCCACTTGTACCAGTGTGCACAGTGAGGAAACACACAGCAGCTGAGGGCTATGGGAAAGCAATTAAAGAAGTATTTTGCTGCTGGACTTCAGCTGAAAGGCATTAACAACAATTCCCTTCTGGGCAGAGTGTTCCTATTACGGTCTGTTGGGTCAGAGAGTGGGCTGTATCTGGGTGCTACAAACCGTAAGCAGACAGAGAGAGACAATGTGAGAGGGATGGGTGCTGTTATTGTGAGTGCACAATTTAGTCAGCAGGATTTTTAAAATAGAAGCGGCGGCTCTCCAACGGTCCTTCAATATTTTGACCTGAGGGTAAAAATGTAAAAGAAATGAAAAGAGGAGGTAATAAAAGGAGTAATGGGAGAGAGATGAGTAGGGTAAATGAGCAACCATTACAGTACAAATTCAATTAACGTTAGGAGCAATGAGAGACTAAATGAAAGAACCCAATGACAAAGAAGACAAAGTATGAAGCAGCGAGTGTGATCAGAGAGGTTTTGAAGATCAGAGCGATTGCGCTGCAAATCGCTTCCTCTTTACACAACAAGTCCCTAAAGCCTCATCCTGAAGCCCTCTCAGGCCCCAAAAGAGTCAGCCAGGACTACTTCTCCACCTTGCTATTACTGTACGAGCACCAAGAGTTCTTCATGGCAATATAATCATAGTGTGCGGCTTCTAGCCTATCAGTGGAGTTTGTGAATGTCACACATGGAGGTCAAGGAGGCAGAGAGGACAGCAGTGTGTGATAACGGAGAGAACATCACTTCTGAAGCTGAAAACAGAGGCAGGGAATAGTACGTGCAACTTAAGAAACATCGTTCTGCTTCTGAACAACACCAAACTTGAATTCAACTTAAAACTGCAGCACCACCAAGATTTCTACAGAAAATTGCCGCACAGACCAAAAGAAGAAATGCGTTAGGGGAAAAGAGAAAATCGTTGGCTACAGCCTCCAAAGTGTGCATAACTGCTGTCTCTTGGTGCCACCAATCAATCACAGAAGCCTTAATAGAGGGTGATTACACCTAGCATTATAGCCAGTCCTGAGAGTCATAGAGCGCGTGAGCCAAAATGAGAAAGAAAAAGAGTTGAATAGCAAAGGAAATTACTGAATGGTCTGGTAGTCTAGGGATATTGTAATAAGTCAGAATTACCAGTGTCTCACAGCACACATAGAGCAGCCCAAGGAAGGAAAAAACAAGCTACATTAATAGCTGCCAACCCCATTTGGCTTTGCTTTCAGTCTAGATATTTCTTTGGGCCTTGAAATTATTATTTTTTTATCATTTATTATCTTGTTGTTTACAATGACTGGAGGTTTTTTTTTATAGTTGTTGTTTTATATGTATACTGCATATACTGTACAAATAACACTTAAAGTAACTACTTATTCATCCCTAAAGCTTTGCACTATGCACGATTGCACCATAAATATAAATATGTTATATTGTTGTTATGTTGCAATTGTGTGTGTCATGTCAGTCAGTGTCTGTTGTCTATGTTACATACAGTGAGCTTAATTCCTTATAAGTCTACACATACTTGGACAATAAAGCTCCTTCTTGAGCCTTCTCTCCATTAATGAGTGGGCTTTAAACATGTCACTTAATTAATCGTAAAAACAACAACAACAAAAAAACCCATCCTCATTATCTTTGTAATGCTCAGTAAATAGTATTAAAGTTACAGTGTGGGATTGGCCTAACTAAGTTCTGTTTTCTTACCCCTCAAGTGCATAAATGCTGTAGGGCAGGGCTCGGCAACTTTTCTGATGACGAGTGCCATCTAAAATTTCCTCAGAAGTCAATGTGCCATATAATTGCATTAGCAATAAATTTAATAACGCTCTATATTAACAGTTACACACTATGTAGAACAACTTTATACAATCATATTTGTTTGCAGATGTTGGCAGGAATCAGCGAATAGTTATCAGCTATTTTGAAATAAAAAAGACACTTTTTATCCATAACAAGAACTCCATAACAGCAAATGGACTGTACAACAGAAAATGCAGATGCTATCTATGGTCTCCTTACAACAATGATAAGAAAAATAAGCTGTGCCAACATGGCATGTTTGTTAATACAGAGATACACATGTTAACGTGATCTCTGGTCTCCCACTCAGAGACACAGGTCTACGAGTGTCCAGCATTCAGACGGCTACCTGAGGACACTCTTCGTGTGAGAGAAAATCTGCTCAGACAGATATGTAGAGCCAAATACTCTCAATAAGGCCTCTGCAATGTTCTGAAGACAGTTAAACTTGTCAGGTAGTGATGTCCAGCAGGTGAAAATGCAAGCGCCATGAACACGCACAGCTGTGGATTCCAGCAGCGTTCGTAGTTCTGCAAACTTTGACCCCCACAAAGTCGAGGTTTTCAGTTCAATCAGCTGCATTTTGTTGTCGCATTAACTGGCATTAACTCAGCCAGTTAATGCGAGACAAATCCAGCTGCTCATTAATAACAAGAGTTGGAGGGGAAAATTCCTGCATCCCAGCGAGGCCTAGTTTTTATGGCGTAAAGATGGAACGCGTTCACTAATCTTTAGAAGACTGCATGGGATAATAATTCAACAAGTATAAAAACCAAATGTGTCTCCATATAAAAATGTAGGGGAGTTTGTCAACTGCTGTACATTATTTAAATGTAAAACATTCATAAAAGCACCAAAAATGTAACCAAAAGCATTGAATCGCCGTCGTGTGTAGGTGGCACTGCTACAGAAATAGACATGATTTTGCTGTTGAAATCACTGCAGGGGTTTGGGGAGAACATCCACAAATGCGAGAGGGGCTTGGATCTAAATGTCAGCCACATATACATTTTTTGTTGCACATTTAAAATGTACAGTTGTATGTGTGTATGCTTCACGACAAGCTATTCATGTGATTGAAATATTTCTATGCTATCTTTCCCAGTCCTACTTTTGACCTAATATTTCATGATAGTATTATAAAAAATATATTTTGATTTTACTGGAATGATTTAGCTCGATTACTAACCAGAGCAGTATAATAAGGTTATTTTGCATTTTAAGTAACAACTCTTTTGTTTGTTTGTAACATTTATGTAAAATCTTTTTACCCTTGTATTTATACAGTGTATTATATTTTCCATGAATGCATAAATGTTAAAACAAACAAACAACGTTTTAATATATGCAGCTTAACAAGAACAAGACTCTAGCTAAAAGGGTAAAATTAAATTTAAGGAATAATGTGCAACTTGTTAAACATTTATATGTCAGCTAAGATGAAATTAACCAACTGGGAAACCTTTCACTGAAGAGAAATTACTCAAGTAATTATAAAATGTCCATCAATTTGATTTCAATTAAGGTGAAGATTCTGCAGATTGAGTAGCGCGGTGGAAGCACTTTGCACAAGGCATCTACATAATGAAACTTCATTTGGATGGTGCTAATGGACTATTATGATACTGACTGTAATAGTAACAGAGCACAACACCGGGCATCTCAATGTACATTCATCCACGGATTAGTTAATAGCAGGCCAATTTGCAGTGTTCTTTGCTGGCCGTACTCTTCCTGGGCTCTAAATGGTTGCCACGAGCATGGCACAGATAATGATAATGGTATCAGAGAGAGGAAATGGGAGACCGGGTGACTCTCTTCACCTCTGCAAACGTATGCAAGGTTTTTTGGGGGTTTTGTGTGTGTGTGTGTGTGTGTCTATGGATGAGTGAGTGAGTTAATGCATGAAGCCAGGAGGACATGTGCAGAAGAATACCTTCAGCCGCTGCAGACAAAGAACTTACGCTGTGATAAAACACTCCGACCATTCGCCATTTGAATGCACATGCAGACCAGACAAAAAGAAAAGTCAGAGCTTTTCCACAGAAGCTTTAAAAGATCCTTAGAAGAAAAATGAAAGACAGCTTTAAATAATTACATCGCATTAGTTATTTTTAGAGCAGTGACTTGGAATTAGCCTAGTTTTTAATGTGCACATTTTGCGGCAACCTCTTTTGCACGACAACAGGTTTCCATGATGTATTTATGCTTCTGTTTGTCGAGACAGTGCTCGCATCCATCACTTTGAAGAAACTGTACTCTGATCTCGAGGCATTTTTTCACTCTTTGATACTGTGCACACCTGACAAGATGTCCTCAAAGCAACATGATTGATATATTTGCACCAAGTCCCCCCCACGCACGTCTTCTCTTTTCCACTATCATAGAAATCTGGAAAAATCAAAGCTTTTCAGGCAGCTGAAAACACAGATTCTGAATAGATAACTGTGCTTATCTAGGAACACGAAGTTAAACACAACACAGTTTTAAGAGGCGCTCTGATCTAAGGTTGTATTTTTTTTTAAAATATTGAGATTATTATAACTATTAGTGGATTATTTTGAAGTCAGTTTTCCTGCTTCTGAAGAAGGACACAGAAGTGTCAGTTTTTCCCTCGGCTCTCTGTTTTTTGATCATTTCTGCAAGTAAAAATATTCCCAGAGGGTGAGGAAGAGAAGTGGACCTGGCTATTTGCACATGCAATAGAAGAGTTTAGTGATGAGTGATTCTCTGAGCTGCAGTTACATACAAAAAATTTAATAAAAAACAATCAGCTAAAGTGAGCCTAATGTGGTCCTGCAGTCAGGGCATGACCAATCATAGAGTGCCACTAGATTACTCCCCCATTTCACATTACAGTTAGCAGCAAGCCTTTGTGCATTTGGTCTGCAAATGCAGTAGGAAACATGGCACCGCATTGGAAGTAAAGGTGCAGTCCAACGATTTCCTTTAATCACTCTTGCAGAGTCAGTGAACTTTACAACAAGAGATTCTGCATGCGGTGCGTGACCTACCTGCCGCTCAAACTTGGGTCACACAGAAGATTTAAAAGGTGTCATGCTGACGTACGAAGCCACCTGCAGGATGTGGAAATATGCTTAAGGGAAGCAAATCTTGAGAGTATATGATTTAAAATATCGTGAAAGATGCGTGTGTAGCGAGGCCGCCTCCTTTCCATTCTCTGTAACGTAATTAGATCTGTTATTCAGGCACAATAAAAATCCTCTCGCCCATGTATGCGCATGATTTGGGAACCTTCTGTGGGCTTGGTTTCATTCCAGACATTTCTGCTCAGGCAGCAGCACTCGGGTCTTTCATTATCTGCTGCCTCCAATCAAGGTTGATTTTTTTACCATCTCTCAAAACTTTCAACATTTTCTTTGAACTTTGTGAAGTAGCTTTCCTCGTTCGGCATATGTTAGTGAAATTGATGTAATTGCGGGAGACATTCATATTCATAGCGAGCGGAGCAGATGGCTAAAGCTAGTGGAAGTGGATGTTTGTGTGCATGAGTGTGCGGCTCAGGTTGAGGCTGCACTGATGAACAATGGGAAAGGAGTTTGGAGAACCTTTCTGGTCTTCAGCATGCTATTAGTTTCAGATAAAGATAACTTAAACAGAAGTACACTTTATATGCCAGTATAAATAAAACCATTTTTTTTTCTGTCACTGTGACATTTGTCTTTGGTCTTTGTGTTCGCTAACAGGACTTGACATTTCATAATGCCATTTCCCCCCCTCTGCATTAAAATGAACAGATTGAATGCGTTGATGGACTCTGTGTACTTATGCAATTAACCCAGAACAAAACAATAATCAGAGATCTGGGCTGAAAAACTGAATTTTCTCTTGATATCCTGCAGGGGCAGGATCAGAGATCAAGATCATACTGCCATAAAAAAATATGCCCTCTTTGTGGCAAGTGGTAGTTTGCTATGCTGCAGAAAACACGTTAAGAACAAGGCTAAATAAAGTGCTTTACAGAGAAATGTATTAATATTTTATCTGGAACGAGATAGCGTGTCTCCTCTTGGTCCAGCGAGGAAACTCGGGCTGCATTTTCCTGCAAGGAGAAACACGGATGGCTGATTGTCAGTCTCATATAAAGAGAAAAGCATGCGGGCTGTGTCCAGATCTCCAAAAAGGATGAAGAAGTTTCACTTTAGCTATTTGTAGCGATTTGCAATTCTCCAGAGAGGTTAAATGGGATAATGTGCATCACCGTTACAGCTGTGTGTTGTCAGTGCAGCAGTGATAAGTTATGTTGTTACTTGGTGACAGTGACAGTAAAAGCAGGAAAGCATTTACTGGGAAGAACACAGAGATCAAAAGAGAGATTCTTTTGTCTGTTTTTTATTTTTTACAGTGCATAGATTTATTAATTGGAGAGCCAGCATTTAGTTGACTTAACTAAGACATCTGGAGATTGTTTAGTTAGTTGCTGTAGTCATTATAGGTGAAATATTTTAGCTGTTGCTCATATATTTATTGCCTAGTTGCCTTTATAGTAAATATTCCTCTGTAGAACACACAGACATGTAACAGCACAGTTAAATGTATTGCAGTGTAGCACTGTCTGTCCTCAGAGGACACTACAGTGACTTACTTTGATGTCCTGAGCAATCTCACTCGAATCTCGACCTTAAAACATGCCATCAACCTAAAACATACTTGCTTTTTGTCCCCTTAAGGAAAAAAAAACACCCTCCATAAACACTTTTATGTGAGTCGTACCTGGACCACACACACTCACGCACTCCAACCACACTCTGGGATCCGCATATGTGCAGCAGTGGTGTGTTTACACGAGTGTTAAGTAGGTTGTAACACTTTGGAATGCAATCACACAGTTGCACCTCGCCATAAATTTAGTAGAAGGTAATTATAGATCCACTCACGCTGTTTCCTCACACGCGCGTGAGCAGACACGGAAAGTGTGCAATACTGTAATCCCTCTCATTCACACTCACTCGTACAGCCCGGAGAAGAAATCTTTGATAACAGTTTATCCTCCTCTCCCATTTTTCTGCAGCTTTTGTATCATCTGATATCATTTGCATATAGTTTACTCCTTAATAGGGCTTAGCAAAAAAGGCTATTGTGCCGCAGTGCCCTGCAGGCACGAGCACTGCGATTGGCTTTTTTTTTCTCTTTTCCTTCCCGTATTTATGTTGCACATACAATTTTTGCGCAGTTGCTCATCTGACAGGCCATTTTAAACGGTCGTCCTTGGCATTGTGGATTTCTTCTCTCCAGGCGAAACGCGTCAATAACAGTGATATAGTAGAGTACGGGATTTATGTGTATACTGTGTATTGCCTGAGGGAAATGATTGGTTTCTTGGAAATGTGTTTCCATATCTGTTAAAGATTTTGCTCTGATGGCTGTAAAAGGGCTACAGACATAACTATAGTATTTTGCATCCATTAAAAGTGAGCGTTTTTCAGTGTGTGCGTGCGAATGCCGCTGCGTGTCGCGCTATCTTCAATTTGAAGACTTATTGGATTATACGATGTAGCAGGGATATTTCTGTCAACCTATTTTTTTTTATTTCCTCCCACCTAGCCTGATTTATCATTGAGAATGTTTGTTCCATTTACTCAGTGTACATCCCAGAGCTATTAGCTGTTCCAACAGGCGCCTATCGTTTTCCATCCGAATAAGCCCTCTCTTTCTGCTGCTTTTTAAACTGTCTTGTTTGAGTTCAAGATTGAGTAGCAGGATTAAGTTAGATGTCTGCCCCTGGGTCTTCTGATCTTGCCCTCTGGGATCCATTTTAGGTCTGATTGTGATCCCTGGTCCAGAGGGGGCTTATCTTTCATCTTTGATTTGTAGCAACTCTTCTCTGCTCTGCACAAAAGGCACAATATTGGTGCACAGCTTCATTTTGTTCTCTTTTATTTAGTAATGCCTTCAATGTGGCACTTTAGAGTAAAGATACAGTCTTTGATCGTGTAAGTAAAGACTCAGCTTGCAGAAACCAAGCTCGGGCTTCTGACACCGACAGGAAAACGTGGGGGAAAAAATAGCCCAAGAATCTGCAGATGGGTAACACGCAGAGGTTATCCAGTTATTCACTTAGATAGACATTTCAGCTGTCTTTGACATTTTGAGAAGTAGTGATGCCATTCTCACGTCTGTGGCTAAAGCCAGATGGTTAATTTATAGCATCTTAGCATAGCTGAAAAGACTAGCCATGCTGTGTCCAAATATATCTGCCTGCCAGCACATCTGAAATGGACAATTTATTACAGATTATGTTTTAAGTGTAAAAATAGTCATTTGTATGTCTTTGGCAATCTTTCTTTCTTCTCTGCAGGCAGAAAATGTCAGTAACAGTGCCGTTTGGTGCAGTAGCTTCACAATTTCCAGCTTTCCAGCTAGCGTAATATTTAACACATAGACATGAGAATGTTTTTTTTTATTTTTTTATTATTTTACTAAGGGCAAAAATAAAAATAAATGTATTCCCCATGATGTCAAACTATCTGGCAAATATTTCAGTGAACTTTTGAAGTGAAGTTCTGTAACACTGAACCCAAACTTGGAAGCGACTGTACTGCATTTGCCATCTGTCCTCTACGCTCTGCTTTTGGGAAATGAGACAAACAAATGTCATTGACTTGTTTGACAGATGAGATATGTGCTCAGTGGAAAGTCAAGAGGAAATGAAGGGGCTGGGGGAAAGGAAAGGTTGACAGATAAAAGGACTTTCATCCCCTGGAAATACCCTCCGTTCAGTGGCAGATGTCTGTAAACACCTGAACCTCAGAGAAGCTGAAAGTATAAGGTGACACTTAATCATTGCAGGAAATAAACAAAACCTTAATGGGGAGGTGTCAGTGTCAGGGAGGGCGCTGCTCATCTGACAGAACAAAGCTTGCCTTCATAAACAAACTTCTTTGTTAACTGGTATTAGGAGGAGAAAATTTAATTCGGGTGGATTATATAACTGGGTGAATATTCAGTAAACACAGCTGAGTGGTCTCTGGACTTGCTGGAAATCCTGACATGTTTATTGACATGAGTGCAGCGTCTTGTATGTGCAGTTTTACGGTGGTACTGGTTAATACCGGTTGCAAATGGGCGACCCATTACACAAGGTGTCTTGTAAATTTGTTACTTTTTGTTTAATGGTCATACAACACGATGATTTCAGTTGCTATAAGCCAGTGTCTCTGCAAGTTTGCAAGAGTTTGTAGTGTAGCACAATTCTGTTCGAGGAACTGAGAGATCATATCGCCATGAAAGTAGGTCTTTAACTAAACACCATTTCAGCAGCGGCCCTCGGGATCCGATGACATTGGTAGGAATTAATCACCCGTATGCAAATGAGTGAAAGCTTTGAAAGCACTAATCACACCAGTGTTCATCTTTTGTTGACTGGGCTGTTTGCATGACTAGCAGTGTTTAACATCTGTAATGATTTTGTTCTCTTGATTGACTGATTTGCTGCTTCAGCATCAAAGAAGGTGACTGTGTTCTGCCAAAAAAAAAAGAAAAATAGATCAGAAGGATGCTTTTCCAAAGCATCTGAAGAGAACTGGATATTTATTATCTAAAAATAATTAGATTTCTTTGTTGCAGCAAAAACACAACAAAGACAAAAATAAAAATAAAAATCCTGCAGAAACTGGTTGGTCAGACAGACCCAGTGACATCTTAATCCTGCATGCTTCCTAAATGCCATCTTATATATTAAACCTTTAAACTCCAGTTTCTAATCCAGGCTTTCTGAAAAAAAGAACAAAAAAAATGAAAGTGAAATGAACCCAATAAAATCATGACTGGATTTTATTTTTAACTTCAAAAAGATGACTTAATAAAAGTAATAGGAAATTGATGCTTATTTGTGAAGTTTACATATCAGCCTTTTTTTTAAGCTGAAGGAAACTGCGAGACAGCATCGCACCCCAATCGCACATCCACAGGTGCGATCTGACCAGTCAGCCGGCAAAATTTGCCACCTTATCAATGCTGGCGACTTTTCCATGTTTAGCCTATAAGCATAATGCTGAGTGATGGTCCATTTTTTGTAAACCCACAGTAGTAGAGTTTCCATCAGAAAATAATCACTTGTGAACGTGAAGGGAATATTTATCTATTTGCATACTTGGAAAGAAAAGACACAGCTTGACAAACCTCAAGTTGAAAATTCATAGAAAATACAAAGCGATAAAAAAAAGAAAATCAATTTTTGTTCTTTTTTATTTGAGAAGTTTTGAAATTTTAGGAAACATAAAATGTACAAATAAATAAATAAGTTTGTGCATGATGCATCGCAGAAGTGCAATACTAAATGTCACTAAAGGCAATTCATCAGGTAAAACTTTCATTATTAGATATGTGGCATACGTATCCATACAAGGATGATACTTATATTATTTGAGGCATGTAGAATCATATATTTTTGTAAGGAAAGAGCCATTACTTCATGACATTGTGGGCAGAAAGAACAAAGAGCGCCGGCTTTCCAACCGGCCGGTTGGTTCAGCTGCAAAACAGACAGAGACGCGTGGGGAATTTTGAGTCCTGGTGGTCCCTCCACACATTAATGCAAAGACAACCATGACCTTGATAGACAAACAGAGACGGTGGAAAAAAAGAGCTGAAGAGCGAGAAGTAGAAGGAAGTTGTGGGCGAAGTTTGCAAAAATCAAAGCTAAATGGCTGCCAGGATACATACAGGACATGTAACTCAATACGTGGGAGAAGTTTGCTTTTCAAGCTCAGTTGCACTTCCTTCCGAATTTATTCCAAGAGGAAAACAAGTAGTTTTGTATTCATAAACAATCCCCGATTAGCATGTGCAAGAATTATCACCCATCTGTTCCTATCTGCTCTGCAGAGCGTTTAATTTCTTCTGGTTAATTCTCAGTGCTGTGGAAGTGTCACAGCTGCAACTTTAGAGTCAGTAGAGAAGCTTCTTAGTTTAGGAGCTTAGGAGGCAAATCATTTCCTCAGAGGTGGTGGAGAACAAAACAGAGCAAAAAAGGAAATTTAAGGAGATTGCATGTGCTCGCCAGGAAAACAAGCCAGACATTCAGCTGTAAAGAAACTGCATTTATGGATGCACAACTGCTGAATGTATGAATAGATACTGATTAGGTTGCTAAAGTTATAACATTTGTATATTGTCAGTGTTGTGTTTGATGCTGGAAAAATCCAACTAGAGACGTCTCTGGTTAAACGAGTTGCAGATACTTAGCATTCTTCAGCCAGAAGGGTTGATTTTATCGGGCCAAGCATTTGCACTGCCTTCCACGGCTCTTGTGATACTCTGCTCTGACCTACATTTTCTTTGATCTGAGATTTCCAAGAACAGGTTGCGGGTGTAAATAATTTGTTGTTTTTGCAGAGACACAGAGCTCAGAAGCAAAGATCCACACTGCATTTTATTTATAGTGGCGGACATACAGTAAGTGAAAAAGCCTTCCAACGCATGGTCTGGGCAGACTGCTGGACCCCACTGTAAAGCCCAATTTAGGCTAGTTTAGGCATGTGACAAAAATGGAGGGGAAAAAAAGCATTTTCACTTTGGGATGGAGGGAAAAAGAAAAGTTGTCCTTAAGATGCACAGGCACACCTTTGCCTGCTCATTACAGTTGAGTTATTAGCTGTTGGAGCTGAAGAGTGGCTTGGGAGCCTCCAACCTGTTCCATGTAGTCACAGTTAAACCCTGTGCGGGAAATGCTGAGATGGCTCACCATCTGCCTGGCAAACACCAGTTAACTCCAATAAACATGTGATGTATGCTTCTGGTGCTTTAAAAGAGACCATTTTAGTTAGAAGAAACTGAAACAGTGGAATCATGGGCAGCGGTTTAAGTAACTGTATCTGGAAGTCTAGAGTATGATAGACTGTTCCCAAAAGAGGCCTGTTCCTTGTATTCATGTCTCCCTTCTTTACCTGCCTTTATAATTCTTCGTCTCTCTCTACTGTCTCCCTATTTAATTTCTTTCTAGTCTAGGAGAGGAAGTGTGTGGGACGTCATGGAGTTAAAGATCAGGTATAAATCAACTGTTTACACAGAGCCAGGGAGAGTCTTTCTATTACAGGAGACTTGTCCCGACCAGCTGGAACACAGACCAAACAATGCTTCCTTGCTTCATCCCCCTCTTACCATATTCTTGCCACTTCGCTGCTAAATAACAGGCCTGGTTTCAGAAAGGCACTTGAGTGCAGACAACAGGGCTTTTAATAGAAGGGGGTGGGGGGAGGTGGGGTGAAGAGAGGGATTTTAAATGAAGATCTCTTTTGTGCACTCACTGAAAGGTAATCAGAGAACTACTGTAGAATGCCTAAAATGCATGAGACATGCAGGAAATCCTGAAGATGAGACACATTGTGCTGGAGGAGCTAACTGTACAATCACTTTTGCTTTGTGTATTCAGTTGCAGCTTGATTTGTTTGCTCATCATGGAGATGAGTCCCCCTGTCAAAACGTTTTTGGTCTTCCATTGGTCATCCACAGTTCGCACCACAGAATCAGCAGCGGCCTTGGTTTTGCTCGAGGAGACAGTCCCGCTGGATGGTCTGTGTGGGTGGTGTAGACTCAGTGGCACATGATGATCCTATGAAACAGCGATTCTCGACTTGTTTTTGTTTGTTTGTCTGACAGCAATTTAGATAAGTTCAAGTGCGTTTTCATGTAAAATCAGCTCCCATCTTTCAGCCCCTGAATAATCTTAATATGTACAATTCATTTTCTCTGGGCTCAGCAGAGTGTTGCCTTCATGAAAAACCGGGACTGTTGTGGAGGGCCGCCACAATAAGCTGCCCTCAAAACTCTGCAGACTTTACACACCAGACATGTAAAATCTGTGCAAATATTTTGTGCGTTAATATTTACGTGAGTCTGCCCGTGTAATTTCACTGGATGAATTTGTAAAATTTATTTTATTGAACTGAGCTTGATTTTTTTTCCCCGTCCTGAATAAACAGATGTGACCAATCAGACCACTGCACATGGCAACAAGTGCACTTCTAGCTCAAAACATGCACACATCAAGCTCATTTGAACCATGAAAAACCATGAAATTTCCTCTGCTGCTGCCTTCTCCTGTGAATTGGATGAACCAGGAATCTCAGTTTCTTCCTTTTCTTGTTTAGAAACATCAGGACTAAAGCACTGCCTGATGTCGACTTCATTTTCTTCTAAATGCTGAAGCAGTTTCCGCAAAAACACAATGTGTAGAGTGTGTCTATACGTTACAGAACAAGCTTATATCTGAATTTTGTGTTGCTTTTTTGCAGTCTGTAATGTTTGCAAATTCAAAGTCTTCACAACGGATCAAGTTTTGCTCTGTAATATTTCTTGAGTTTAAATAAGAAAAATGTGTATGCCCAAATACATATATATGTTTTTTAAGGTTTTTCATTGCAAGAGAAGAAAATGGTGCAACACTAATAGTGTTGTGGTGTGGCCCTCCACAACAGTCCCAGTTTCTCATGTGGTCCCTTGGGAAAAGTTAATTGCTCCTGCCTGTTAGTTAATAGCCATTCTATGGTGACAGGTAAAGTGAAATTAGTGACACTAATGAATGTCTGTCATTATGCATCATTACTGGCAGGTGCATGGTCACACAACTGTAATTTCTCATGTCTCTAAAATATTTAACCTTTCCACTGTGTGATATTCAGCAGCATAATCCGGTCTGTATACTGGAAAAGAGCTTAAAGTATTTATACTGAGATAACACACATGTGGAATAATTGCCTGCTTTAGACATCATTTTGCCTGTAATATCAATCTAGTTAACCGAACGCTGGTATTTATTTTAGTACCGTATTAAAATCTCTACACCCCAAGCCGGAGCCATTAACTTCCACTTGTGCTCTAACTGCATTTTATCCCCCATACACTGAAAAACAGTCTCATTTGTCTAAGCTACAGAAACTATGGTAAATAATACATTTTTTTTATTTATAGGCACCTTTCAGACCCTCATGGTCACCTTACAGTGGACTTCTATTTATGTAGCGTTTTTATACTCTGAGCACTCAGAGGACTTTACACAACAGGCTCCATCTGTACACTAAAACACACATGTTCATACATGCACTTTTTAAGCATCATGCCCACTCCTGAGAAACGACTATAATATTAATCCAGTATAAACAGTAGTGCGCTGCTTCACCGGAGTATATATTTTAGCTGATGTGTGTGCTCTCTGATCTCTCTGTGAAATATGCTGCGGAACAACAATTAGCAATAGCACTGTTCTAAAATGCAACCAAGTGAGATGAAAAAGAAAATTCTATAACAGGAAGCTGTTTAATGTTTTAACCACTTTTTTAGCTGACATATATTTTAGGCTTGCCTTGGGAGTGAGAGAAAAAAGCTTTGAAAAAGAAGCTGGAAAGGCAGACCTTTTTTAAAGCAGGAGATTGTAAGAGAAAGGAAGGAGGGCAAGGAGAAGGGGGAGCCGGAGTGAAGACAGGGGGAGGCGGACAAGAGAGCGATAGAGAAAGGAGGTGATAGGGGGAAAAGATTAAAGGAGCTGGAGATATATGGAAACGAAAATAAAGGCCAGAGAGGAAATCAGAACGCTGAGAAAAGTGGGATATGGAGGCGGTGGAGGAGGTAAATGCATGGAGAGGAAACAACTCTAGCTGTTCTTTTTACTTTAATTGGAGAAACATTTGGTATATTTTTAGACAGAGGATAAACCTAAAAAACACGAACAAGTCTTTTCACATTTTTCCAACTTTAAAACGTGACTCATAGCAAAGTGTTGGAAGTGACTGATCAGTCCACACGGGCAAAGCAGTGCAAAGGTTTTTATCTTCACTGGATTTTTCTCTACTTGTTCTTATTTGTTGGCATGCTTTGTCTTGTTAAAGTTTATTATAGTTTGAAAGTAAACTTGCAGAGACTTTAAATAGCTGGCGATATATGTACTTATTCATCACAAGGCGTTTTTTTAATTTATTTATTTTCGCCCAGGGCGATGCAATTTATTGGAGGAAATGGTTGTGAAAACTCTGCTGGTAAACATTCAATCTGTGAAATTGAATTCTGTGCTTTGAATGATATAAACAGGCTTTTATAGTGACGGACTTAAGCTGCGTTGAATCCACAAAGTTTGCTTACTGTTGCAGGAAAAAAAGAGATTTCACATAAATGTAGGAATATATTGATATATTGTGGTTTAAGAGACAGACCTCATTGTGCTATATAACACAGTAACATTACTTCATCAGCTTCATAGATTACCTTTAAGAAAATGGGTTATTTTATCCCAGTGTGCTTTATTTTATGAGGCGCTTTAAGGATTATATATGAATATTTATGTATTGTTGCACGTGTGTTTAGTTTTTCTGCAGTCCGTTTGGCCCTAAGAGGCCAAACGGACTGCAACTTAAGAAAACACCAGCAATAAAAAAAAAACGCTGCAAAAGCAGCAAAACACAACAGAAATAAGAAAAAAAGAAAACAGAAATAGAAAAAAACTGATTTCCAAAAGCATAAGGGAAGTGTTTCTGGGGAGACAATAACCCTACGGACCAGTTGCAGGAACCAAAATATGCTAAGAATTGAGCTGGGAGACACTTAAAAGAAGTGGAGGATCTATCGGTTTTGTGAGGGAAAAAAAGATGAGAGGTAAGTGTGTTAGCTTAATTATTAGCCTAAAAATCCATCATCAGTATTATATGAATCATGAGAAACAAACACACTTACCTAGCATGTTTTGGTTCCTGCAACTGGTCCGTCGAGTTATTGTCTCCCCAGAAACACTTCCCTTGTGCTTTTGGAAATCAGTTTTTTCCTATTTCTGTTTTCTTTTTTTCCTATTTCCGTTTTTCCTGTTTCCGTTGTGATTTGTGTGCTTTTGTGGCGTTTTTCTTATTGCTGTTGTTTTCTTAAGTTGCAGTCCGTTTGGCCTCTCAGGGCCACTGTATTTTTCCACCAATACCAAAATACTGGATATACACTGATTCTATTGTTAACTCTTAATGAGTGAACATTGTCTCTTATTTAATGCGTATATGTACGATGTATCATCCACACGCTATTTCTAATCTTTATCACTCTCTTTGACAGCACAGGAGGCCGTCACATAGTATACATAAAACTTCCTGGGAAGTGCGGTTATGGATGTGTTGTAAACTTGAGTAGCAGTAAGGAAATTCCTCAGCTTGTAGATCATGCAGTTTATAAATCAGTTCAAATATTTTGCTCTTTAAGCAAGAATTATACAACGGCCTTGCGGGTAACATTCACAATCTGTCAGTTTATCAGACTAATCCACCTGAGCTCGCATCATGATCCGGCTCATTTATCGCTACCTGGCAACGGCATGCCAGAGCACGTCTGTGTGCCTGCTCCCTTCAGCCTGAGCGATGGGGTCTGAAACGGTGAGTCAGGAGACGCTGCATCGGGCCGCCGCATCCTCCATCACCGATGTGATGTCAGCACAAATCTGTGTTGTCACAGTGCCTGTGACCGCTCGCTGCATGAGGAAAGAGAAGAGATGAGTGGCTCTGTCTGCTGCTGTCAGTTTGATATAGGGACGACATAAAGAGAGGCAGAAAAGGGGAGAGGAGGAGAAGGAAAAACGGAGGGAAAACACATAAATTTCCAATAAGAAGCAGCACACACAAAGTTGACATTGCGCCCTTTACACGTTTGCAGTTTGTTTAAATAAAAAAGGCACAAATCTAGATTCTAAGCTTAAAAGAAATCTGCTGTTGGAATCACCAATCAAAGACAAAAGACATAATAGAAGCAGCTGATGTCATCATTTTGAATTCATTTAATATATAAAAGCTAAAGACATACTGCTTTTAACAGTCATTTAGTCTCTAGCTTACCCTTAAAGTGAAAATAAATGGTTTTCATTGTATTTTATTGTATTTTATTTAGAGTATAACTAATGTTGCACCTAACCTGCTGCAGCTACGCTCGCTCTGCATCAGCTTCCAGTCCTAAACAGCGCTGTTATACTGTTTACGTTCTCCTCTGTGCCCCCTCATCCTGTTTGAGCGCTCGCTCTCATCTTCTCTACGGGGAGTGTGCGGAGCTTCATGCCTCACTGTTCTTATCACATTGGACCCATCCGCCTACAAAATGCTCTGGGGTCTATTTTTAGACACGTACATGGAGCTAATGGGAAAGGATAGCCTAACCTCTTCCCTGATGAAAGTCGAATATAGCCTGGAGATTTGAGTTTGAGTCCTGTCACGTGTGAAGCAGAGCTGTTAAGATTTGAAACGTGCAAATTTATTATTGATGGGCAGAGAGTGTGTTATAATGTTGAAATGCTCCAGGGGTTATTGATGTCTCAAACAGTCCCAACCACCGAGTACACACCCAGTTCCCATAATCTTTATAACAATGCCTACATAGCAGCTCTCCTACTACTTCAATTATGCAATAGGTGCCTTAAAAACCTGTCCATAGGTGTATTTTCTGATTTTGTTTGAATTCTTGTTACCATCTAAAAAAAAATAAAAATTAACTTTTTTTGGTTTGTTTTTTTACTTTGGACTATACCCAATGTTTCCAGTGTTTATGCTAGCCTAAAAACCTTCTGTAGCTCTATCTATCAGAGTAATATTGATATTCACAGAGCCATTAAAAGTGGCATTTAAAATTTAAAGTGCTTTCCTATTTTACATACATAAAATATATGAAATAATTGAAATAATTCAGTACCATTATTTCCTGCCTGACAGTTTCAGTCGTTCTCAGTGATGCCTTTTCTACTTGGCATGAAGTGAGTAATGTCATTTGTCCTAACAGCGTTTAACTGTTATTTGACTCGTTGTGGAAAGTCTCTGCCTCACAGAATATGCAATTAATCCGCTTTTAGATAAATTCACATGCGCGTGATCACCCAGTGGTGATTAGCAGGATACGTGACTGATGTGGAACCTCTGTGCTGCAGTAATAGTAGTGTTCATGGATCTTCTGCTCCTAGAGGCAATTTTGGGATCCATACTTCTCCCTCGCCTGTCATGTCTCATCTCTTTCCTAATGATCGCTATATTTGTGCGCTTCTTTGTTTTCCTTCCCCGCTTCTTTTCAAAGCAGCGGTGAAAACTGCTTTGTCGTTATGATCTTCAGCTTTTAGACACTGAGGTGGACCCAGAAAAATAGTCCAGTAAATTCTGGTCTATTTTTGGGAAAATATAGAGCAGTATTTAGGCTTGGACTGAAAATGTTTGGTGATTAGGAGTGGGCTAATTACAGTCATTCTCTAACTCATTATTATTATTATTTATAATTGTTATTTAACCCTTTAAGACCTACCATAGAACCCAAATCCGCCAGAGCTTATATTATATTTTTACATGCTGTAGTGCCATTTTTGGGAGCATTTCAAGCTGATATACATCAATACAACCATTATAGCCCACATTTTAATAATATGTATGCATTAAGTGCATAGTAATTACATAAATTGCAAAAAAGTGCAATAAACTACAAAAAAATTGAAAATCTTTTGTTTTTTTTAACATATATTTCTAGTTAGAGAAATTTAAGAGGCTTATCTCTCAAAACTGTAAATACAAAAAAGTTGCACAAAATAGTTTACAACCACAGGAAATTTATTCTGAGTGTCTTCATAGTTTTATTTTTGAAATACACCAATTTTCATATACTGCAGGAAAAACGAAAATAAATATTATATTGCAAATTTGCCAAAAAAAACAGCATATGCATCAAAATAAGCTAAACTATATATAACAGCAGTGCAATATGAGTCCTAAGCATCCCAGAAATGACACAGAATGTCATAGTCAAACATAACTTTTAAAAACACCAGTATAGGCTCATAAGGCCCTGATGGTAAAACCGTGTTTCTGGAATATTATGTTTTTGTTGCTGCAAGTGCTTCTATGCAATTTTTGCAAAGCTGTATGTGGAACGAAACTGTGACCGAGGACAAGCTGATGGCATAAGATGTAAGTACAACTCCTCCAGTTTCATATGCAAAAAAAATTATTGCGCTAACTTACGTGGTTGCAGTGCTACTGGGATTTAAAAATAGTTACGCAAAACCTCCAACCGGCTTTAAAGGGTTAAACCTAATTCGTGGGATTTTAGCAGTTTTTCAGCCCAAGTTGTACATTTAAGATCACCTCTGTGGGCTCTAGATTTTTGTATTTTTAAAACCCCAAATTTCAAATGGATCAGTGTATCTGTGACAGTCTTATTGTGTTGTGTCATTTGTGTTCACTGAGCTTTGGTTTACACTCGATTTGCATTATCAAAAAATCTGTGACCATGAGCATAAAACTTACTTTATATATATACATATATATATATACATATAACTAGTCAGTAAATGTCAGCATGTATTTCCACAAAGGGACTGGTAGAAAACATTTCCTGTTTTCTCAATCACAAACTGTAAGCTGTAAAATTTTGCAAAATACTTTTATTTAGAGTTAGAGTTAAAAACAATTCAACATAACTTAAAAATCAAAAGAAAAAGAAGGATACAGTCTTTGGGTCTTAAAAGTGAAAAAGATTTGATAAAGCCATGAGCAGCTATAGAAAACTGAATGATAAACCGTGTGATTCAAAAAGAGATTTACAGAAAGAAAAAGTTTGGTTTCCCATTGTCTTAATGAAAGCCTTTGGAACCGTTAACAAAGGCCCGGTCAGAAGATGTCAAGCAGCGGCCCGGATCATATGAAGTTAACATCTCATAGGTATAGACAGGAGTCAGACCATGAAGGGCTTTAAAAGCCAGCAATAAAATGTTCAAATGAAGTCTAACACTAACAGGTCACATCAAAGGAAACCAGTGAAACGTCGAAACATAAGAACTGGAAAAGATTCAAGGGATTCCTGTTCAGACATCAGCATCGCTAGACTTACACTCTTGGCAGATCCAGGTATATTTGTCATCCTAAAGCTAAGTAGCCTACCATCCGTGTGCGTCTGAAGCCAAACAAATACTATAAATTGTCCTTTCATGGTGATTTATTGGACTGGCTCATGCATGCGTATCGTACCCCCTGGGCCACTGTGGGGTGTGGAGAACAACCAGTGGGTCATTGTAACTGTTCAAACTGCAGAATGATGGGTTTTCAACAGGGACTCTGTTAGCCTGAGAAAAGAGACCTGAAGAGAATTTTAATCTCACATGCACTCGGTTACTGAACCGTCCGCCCAGCTCCTGTCGTCCTGCGGAGCTAGATGCTCAGCGCAAAATGATTAATGAGCATCAACTATTTCGGTCCGAATATGTTTCTGCTTTTCATCATTCTTTTTGCTCTCCCAATGTAAAGTTACTCCTTTTATGCCATTGTTTCGCATCCTGACAGACACGCCGTCTCACCATCTCCCAGGCACGCGCACAAAGGCGAGGAGTGTGGAATGTCACAAACTGCAGCGCTACTGCAGTGTTTTGCATTTCAGATGACTGATTGCTGTGACTGTTTTCTCCTGAGAAGCTGTAATCCTGATTTGAAACAGCACACTGTTTGTTTAGTCAGTCACCTTCACAGTAGACAATTTATTTTTCTGATAGGTTTAACATGTTGTTCTCCTCCCTCTCTCTAGAGATCTCCCTGTGAGAGGAAGATATGAGGTTAATGGGCTCCATTTGGATCCTTTGGTTTCTCCTGGTGGTAAGCTCACTTTTTACACAAGGATGTACAATGGCATATATTTCTGAAGGCCCTATCTCTCACTTTGCCAATTTTGTATGCTGTACATGTTTCCTGAACAAGATTCAATTCTCATTAAAGGGATGTATAATATGTTGTGGTCTAGTGGTTTTCTTTAACCAGCAAATTCACTCACCCTGTAAAATTAACTGTAGAACTACCCCAGTTTAAATATCCCCCAATATAAATGAGCCAAGTATATATATGTATAGATGTGCATTTTCTATTCTATTCAAAATATAGCTGATCCTTGCCCTTTATGCAGAAGATCACAACAGTTTTAATGTAAAATGACATCTTCAGATGCAAAAAGACACATTGGACAAGTCATTTCTTAAACTTATGAATATTTTAGTGGATTTCCAATCAAAAGATCAAAAAGGTGTGATTTAAGCGTGACTTTCAGCTTTAGTGCAAGAGGTTTAATTTATTATTTGTGTTACATTAAATCTTCATACATAGCACACCATTTTCAGAGGCTCAAAAATAATTGGACAAATTAGGATTCCTCCCTTGAGATGCTCTGCCAGGCCTTTACTGCAGTAGCCGTCACTTGCTTTTTCATGGTTGGTGCAACAGGCTGGAAAAAGTTCAAAGGCTTTGATTAACACTCTTGAATTCACAGCAGGTAAGTATTTACAGCGTTTCGCAACACTACTAAAGTTGATATTGAAACACTGGGTTTCAAATCTTTCTCTTTTTGTAGGTTCAAATCCAGTTACCACTTGTTCACTGTTCTCTCAGCTTGCAGGCAGAGCTTGGTTTTGGTTGCTTTCACGAGTAGAACTGCAGGTAAAATTCTGTTTTCCACAGCTGTGTTTACTGCGACATATTCTCCACACACGCTAGTGCAGGTAAGTTCCCTCCAAACCCACAGGTAAGTATTTTTTGTGAGAAAAAGAGTAAGTCAGGCAGGCACACCAGGACACAATCTGCAAAAAAAGGAGGACAGGTCAGGTAAGTATGGCGCACTGGTCACCAAGTTAACAAGCAAATAAGGTAAGAGGTCTAAATTAGTCATTCCTACAAGAAACAGAGAGGAGAACAAGGGTTATATACTGCTGCTGGTAGCAGATGAGGATCTACTTGTGGGAGGAGTAAACAAAGTTAATACTCAAGCCCACACACACGATAGAGAGAAGAGAGATGGAGCAAATGGAGAAGATCGTTTGTTTATACTCTTTTGTAAAGCGTCCTTGGGTTTCTTGAAAGGTGCTGTACAAATCTAAGCTGTTATAATTATTAAAAGAATGAAAGAAACTTAGAACCTGAGAGGACAGGGGGACCATGACATACTGTGGGTCTTTCTGTTTTCAGTTTTCATAAGTGGAGGCAGAGATTCAGGTGAATGATTTGGCCATTGAAGAATACTCCTTTTCTTTGCCTTGAGAAATTCTTGGGTTGCTTTTGCAGTAAGCTTTGGGTCATTATCCACGTCCACTGTGATGCACTGTTGGATCGGTTTTGCAGCATTTGGTTAAATCTGAGTAGAGAATATAGCCCTGTCCACTTCACAATTCATCCTGCTGCTTCCATCAGCAGTCACGCCATCAGTAAACACCAGTGACCCAGCTCCACTGGCAGCCATTCATGCCCATGCAATAACATTTCCTCCACTGTGTTTGACAGATGATGCAATACACTCAAGCTGTTTTTCTCCTCAATATCTTTGTTTTCATCCGTCCATCTGCTCAATGGGGTCTTTAAGGTATTTTCTAGCAGAGTTGGGACTTCTTTTTCTTGAGCGTTAACCAGTGTTTTTCACCTTGTTGTATTGGATGCTGTTGTTAACCATGGAAATTATTTTGTGATCATCCACATCATTGTGGTCTTTCAGGCCGCTTGGTGTTGCTGAGCTGGCCTCTGCGCTCCTTCTGTTTAAGAATCACCAGATTGCTGATTTGGTCACTTCTAAAGTTTTTTTTTCTCTCTCTCTGTGAAGTTTATTTTGGTTTTTCAATCCTAATGATGATCTTTGTCTTTATATCGACATCTCTTTTTTCCTCTTTGGAGAGCTAAAGTGAACAGCTACCAAATTAAGGTTCAACGCTTTGAATTAATTCCAGATGTTTTATCTCCTTAATTTGTGATAAAAAAAATAATGAGGGAAGATGGAACTGCTTGCCAGTCAACTGTCCAATTACTCTGAGCCTCTGAAGCCTGGGGGCGATGTATAGACATGTCTGTGATTTTTAAACAGTTAATACAATACTTTTGTAAAACCTTGATTTAAAAGTCTGCACTTCAATCACATCTTGTTTGTTTGATTTAAAATCCATTGTGTTGGTGCTCAGAGTCAAAATAACAAAAACGGTCTCATTGTCTAAAGCACTTAACCGCACGATTGCATTCTGGAACAGGATTGGGGAAGTCAGTCACAAGGTTACTTTTAATGACGAGGCTCTGCCCGATTTTATTTGAGCTTTAATTAGCTTTAAATTGTCTTTTTATTTCTTACATTTGTTACTCTGGATTTATTCTGTTGCTCTTGTAACACACTTTGTAATGGCAATTTTGAAAAGTGCTATGTTAATAAAGTTATTTGTCATTTTGATAACAGCACATCCTTTCATCAGCCACAGAAAGAAGTCACTTTTTTAGTTTTGGTTTTATTTTTGTACCACTTTTGTGCCGCTATGTACATGGCCTCAAAATAAAGGCTATACACGTATAGCAAAAATTAATGAAAGGCAGTGGAGAGTAGAAATTGTGATCTTTATCAAAGAAAAATGGATTAAAGATTCACTATGCATAAAACACCAGGAGGTAAACTTCCTGTTAGAGGTTAATAGAGGCAATAAAGGAAATAAAACCTAATGCAATAATCTCGTATTAATAACCAATCTCTGGACATTATATGAATGTCCAATAGCAGTGCCATATAAACAACAGCCTACAGTAGAAAGCTCTTAATGGAGATCTTGACCTCAAATCTTGATCTTGGGCTCTTCTGAACACCAGGATCAGATATTTAATGCACCTTGGAGAGCTATGACATTTCCCCAGCCCCAGCTTTTGAGGAATGTCATCAATTAGCTTAATGGGGCTGTTGTAATCATCGGTCACAGAGCGTAACACAAACCGTATGTCATATAGGGATGACATGTTTTGGCATGGTGTTCTATCATGTAATGATGTGCCCTATTAAGGTATTACAATCAAAAGTCAAACTTTGAAGTGGAGCTTGTACAAATTATGGTTAGTTGAATAATTAAGGTCTTAATAAAATGATCTTCAACACCAACTGGGTGAAAAATTTTGAACTTTTTACAGATTTTTTTGAGTCAACGGGCTTCATGGAAAATCATTTGGTATTCTTCAATGTCGCAGGGAGATGGAAGTTTACTTTCCTAGCCTGCATTTCTGCTTGAGTTGAGGACGAGGTCTTCCAGCTAAATATGTATGCCTGATGTACCTGTGCAGGTCTGCCACGTGTTTCTGTGTTGTGTGGTTTTGTCATGTTGAATACAAAAGACTTGTGTAGGTGATGAAGCTGTTAGACCATGACATGCGAAGTTGTTTTATTTTTTCTCATTCAGCTCAGCTGTTGATACTGGTGGTGGCCTGGTGGTCGTATGTATGACGTCATTTACTTCAATGCTTGGAGTGACATCATATGTACGGCTGCTAAACTGCTACATGGGACATCAGCTCTCAAACAAAAGCCACTTTTTAAAAACCTGCTTTGTATTTTTCTTTTTTTTTTACAAACTTTTTATCGTACAGGTAAGGACGACACTTTGATCTAGTCACAATTTGTATTTCCTCCACAGACAACCAGGGGATTGTGGGTTTGCATCTCATTTGTGATATGTAGACACAATCTCCCAAGCAAAGTACTAAATTTCCACAAAGAATTTGGAAAATGCAAGTGCACGAGCCTTCGAGAGGCTTAATTTTCAGCCAAAAAAAGAAGGAAGATAAGTCACAGCAAGATGGGCTCTTTATCCTTCAGTGAACAGCATTATCAGAATCAGCATTTCACATAGCGGGCTCTCCATTTTAATGTTACCTCCAAACACAAACAATAGAGCAGAGAAAAGATTCATTGGGAGAAAGTCAGCTGCTTAACGTCCTTTGTGAGCTTGCAAACATTTTAATGAGTTACACAAATGGAGCGTGAGTAGAATTTCAAAGCAGAGTGAAATCCTCATCAGAAAAGCTTTGAAGATGCTTCAAAAACTTTCCATGCTGACTTTTTTCATTTTTTTCTATCCTTTATCCAAATGCACATCTTTATCCAAGCATAATAAAACTCTGAGATATTATAATTGAAACCTACATCACCATTCAAGATGATATTTACCTTTTTTTTGGACGATCAAAGAAATGTAGATCAGAGCAGAAACCGCAAACAACACAATGATGCTTCCCTGCCCACGGCACGTATTGCACTTAGTGTAGTGCATGTCCTCCTCTCAACTCTAATTCATGTTGTCTCCACAGTGCAGGACAGCGGAAGGCACTGACTCAATCTCAGACCCATCGCTCAGTCCTCAGCAGAGCATTGTAGAGGGACAAAGTGTGCAGGCGCTGAGCCAGGGTCAATACAAATGTCTCGAGCTGTCCCGCAAAGGCCGCCAAGAAAGCAGAACTGGTGAGAGGTCCCAAATTAATTTCAGGCTTCTTGAGACCAAATCCATTAACTCTGGGAGGGCTTTGCAGGTGGAGTGATGTAAAACTATTGAATGGGACCAGAACAATGTTTGTGTTCTTGTTAAAGATGATAGTGGTACTGCTGCAAGCTAACTGGCCCAATAGGGCTTTTAAAGTTTAGGCCGCAAGACGTAATCACATCTGTAGAGACATTATTTTACATTATATTACTCTGACTAAATAAATGAATAATACAAAATTTTTTAAATTGTAACGTAATGTAGAAAAGACAAGGACATTTTCCCTTTTTAAGTTTTTTCTTTAATAGTATACTTATGTAAGAAAAATAAGTGTTTATGATAGTAATTACACCCCCCCCCCACTTTTTTTTTTCTTTTTTTCCTTCTTCGAGGGGTGCGCTGTGATTACATGTGGGATGGTTTGTTGTGCTGGGATGAGACACCAGCCGGGACATCAGTAACACAAAATTGTCCGCATCATCCTCAACTCTACCCGACTGGTAAGAACGTTTTTCGCATCTCTCACTAGATTTACAGCAACAGGCAGTCTGAAGTGAGACCTGCTGGGTAACATCGGGAAAATGGCTAATCGTGTCTCACAGAGGCCAGATAGCTTGCTTAACTTTGTTCTGTAAGGACTTAAAATTTCACAGCTGCGGAGTTCTGCTTAGTTTTAGTGTATGGTTTTATGAATTTTATGCATAACAGAATTATTTTTAGACATATGTCTTAAACTTAATGGCTGATGCATGGAAACCACGCATCAGCCATTAAGTATCATCAGTTTTATTCATAAAGCAATAGAGTGATTGATGTGAAACTTAGCTGAGGCAGATTATCTATTATGTATTACGTAAATCCCCTCGTCAGGTCAAAGGTTAATGCTTTTGTTTATCACACAGCCTCAGCTTAGTAATACGATCTTAAGACGGTAACCATCTTCATTCAAGCACAACTGTGCAACTGGTTTCGGTGTAACCTGCAGATATCCAAGCCAATAATTCAATCCCATTCATTGTTTATTAATGTTGATACATTTTAACTTAGTACTAACTATTTGCTTGAATGCTCAAATTTGATTGGCCAATCTTCTGGACACTACAAATTTAAAACCAGAAAGATTCCAATAGCAAAAATGTTGTTGCTTGCCTACAGATTATGTGCACTTATATAAAGATAATAGTCTGTAGAGATTAAGCATAACCTTGCATAACTACTTGGTTGCAGATTCATGAAAAAGCCCAATCATATTTGCTTCTGTATGACATGCTAGAGAAAAGATTAATACACTGTAAACAAGGTAAAACACGATCCTACTGTACTCTTTGAGTCAGGCAGGATAGAAAAACAGATTTATTCATATTGAATTTGACTGTGATTATATAAGTACAATTGATGTTGGGATTGCAGCATTAAGCGTTTCCAAAGAATGTGCAGTTTTTACATTGTGAGTAGTACAAGGTTCAATAATGTCTAGTTGAAGAACTCCAGACTCAAGTCATGTCTGATTTAGGAGATGCAATATGACGAAGAGAGCAGAGGTGAAGGAGAGGACAGAGAGATGAATGAGGAATATGTAAGGGTAAAAAAAGACAAGCAAAAGAAAAGAAAAGAAAGGGAGGAATTATAAAAATATATAGGGACGCTCGATTCCTGACAGATGGATAGGGAGCGAGAACATGAATGTGGGAACAGAGAAGCCATTTTTGTAAGAGACGGCTCATGAAGGATCTTCCCAAAATGCCTGGGTACCCACATGACTCCTTGAAAGCTGACGCTGCTGATACGAGGTCTTTGGGAAGACGTACAGTAGGAAGTGGTTGCTGAACAGTTAATGAGCTGCCAGAGAGGACTAGGCAGTCGGACTGCAGTTGTTGATGTCAAGAACAAAGTGATCTCACTGATAGGTCCAGCCATGGATCTCCACTACATGTGGTTTAAAACCTGACGTATATGAAATGACCGTACAATTATTCCAAATGTGGACATTTCTATGTGACTAACTTCTGATGATATTTTTCGAGCTAAGTTAAATGCATTTGTTTCATAATGCCAAGGTTCGGGTTTAGATTTATGTGTTTGGGCTATGCCAATGTTTTACTGTTGAAAAACACTGAAAGACGCAGCCAAAGCATACAAAGAATCTCTACTGAACTCTCTGCTAAACAAACAGGAGCAGTAGACTGTGCCTGTAAGCCGTTTAATATAGTATATGAGGCTTTTAGGAAAATTATTGATGGATAATGTTGTTGTAGCACTGCCAGTGAGGCTTTTTCCCTTTTTTTCCACAGAAAAAATGACCAAATATTGTGATGAATCAGGTAACTGGATCCAGACTGGCTCTACCTGTCAACAAACTTTAAAGGACAAATTAGAGGTAATTGATCATTGTTTTGTTTTTTCTCTGAAAGTGATTGAACAAGACAAAGCTTGCATCAGTTTCTATATGCAGCAGACTAATATTTTTCTTTCCCAGAAGGAAATCCCTGATTTTCAAAGGGATGCAGCAGCAGAGCCAACCACGGAGGCTCCAGGGGTTAGCACAGAGAAAATTATCCTTGACAATGAAAAGAAATGCCAAGAGAAAATGAAGAATGATCCACCTTATAGAAAACCAGGTCAATATATCACATTCATCAGCATCTGCATTACAGGCTTGCAAATTTATGAATAATAGGCCTGTAAACATTTCTTTGCTTTTTTTTCCTGGTGTAGGGCGGTATTGTAGTCGTACCTGGGATGGGTGGTTGTGTTGGGATGACACTCCAGCGGACACGTACGCCTCCCGAAACTGCCCTGATTATTTCGGTGACTTCGACCCCACAGGTGAGCAAAGACATTCAAGAGGATTTGCTCATCTGATAAACTGTTACAATATCTAAACATCTAAGTAAGAAGAGGAAGCGTTACACTGTTTCCACACAGTAAGGTCCTCGGTTTGAATCCATGAGCAGAAGAAAATGAATGAATGGATGGATAGTAAAAAGCGCCTGTATTTAGTGATGGAATTATTCTTTACAGAAAAGGCAACTAAGTACTGTGGAGCAGATGGGAAGTGGTTTCAACATCCAGACAGCAACAGGACTTGGACCAACTATACGCTCTGTGCAACCACCCATGAGAAAAGGCAGAGGGTAACATGTGCTGAATGTAATAAACTGTTTGATGTGTGTTTATTTGACAGGTCCCTGCACATGGTCCTCAGTTTGTCTGTTCAGTACTGTTTAAAGCTGAAATTTTCATTCTTTCCGCATAGAAACTGAAGTTGCTTGAGAGTGAATATAGATGTCTCCTCAAAATAAAACAAGAGCCACCGTCTACAAAAACAGGTAAACTGATTCTTTCTTCTACACAGTGCTGAGCTTTTACACTACCTGGCCAAAGAAATTCAGTGCCTGGACTTCACAAAATAATTGGATAAGAACCTTCCATTGGATAATTTCTGATGATGATGATTAATGTTTTGGTTTACAGAAAGTTATTTAACCTCAAGGGATGCAGTGAGTAGCTTCCAAGTTCGTAAACAGCCATGTCTGGTGATGCATCCCATGGTTGTGAATAAGATGTTACTCTGTTTCAGAAGTCGAATTATCCACCTGCATTAAGCAAAAAAAACCCAATGAGGATATTGCGGAAATTACTAAAGCTGGATTAGGAACTTCCCGATGCATTATTTAAACCTGGGAGGACTGCTACGAGGAAGAAATGTAATCGGGGAAAAAATTCTGAATATGGTGAAGTGATCAGAGGTTATGTAAATGTTTGGTGACATCAAATCATTAAAAAAAATTTTAAATAATCCACCAGCACAACTCACAGCTATGTTTACTGGTGAAAGTAAGAGCATTCCCAACAAAAGAGAACAGTTGTGCAGCTTTAAGAAAAAATACTTATCAGTGAAGCGAATCGCAAAAAAGCCTCATTTTCCCAGGTAGCATAAAGATCGGACTTTGGAGCAACAGAAAAGTCTTGTGGTCTGATGAGTCCAGATTAACCCTGTTCAAAACTGATGGACAAGAAAGGTAAAAAAAGAAAGGTGGATGAGGTGCTCGTGCCTAATGCCTACCGTAGAACCCAGTGGGGGAGGTGTTGTGATCTCCGGTTGCTTCAGTTGTACAGAGCTCAAATGACCACCTGAATATTCACCAGATGGCAACGTCATCATTCAACAGGCTCAAACTGTGAAACAGTGGTTCATGGACCACAAGACATTAAAACCACTGAGAATCTTTGGGATGCAGTGGAGAAGACTGTACCCAGCAGGCTAACGCTCCCTTTGTCAGTACAAGATCTTGTCTAAAACACAATGCAACTCAAGATGGAAATAAATGTGACGTTGCACAAAACAATGCCAAAGTGACTGCATCAAACCTAAAGATAGTCCAAGTAAATATTACTGTGTCTTGTTTTTAGCCAGTGAGATTTCCCTGTAATTATAAGTTTCACGTTTATCCATGTGAATTTGAGACCTATACACATTTGCTATCATGTTTTGTGGGTCCTACAGGACCGTACTGCAACCGTGACTGGGATGGCTGGTTGTGCTGGGACGACACTCCGGCAGGAACCACTGTCTCTCAGAGCTGCCCTGATTATTTTTCTGACCTTGACCCCACTGGTAGGTGGTAAAATTCAACACGGTTGCTTGTTTAAAGATTTGCTGCTTTCCTGCTAACCTTTTTTCGTCTTCTATGAATTATATTTTTAAAGAAAGAACTCAATGAGTGTTAAATTGTGTACAGCGATATATTTATACATAAGCATTCTTTTTAGAAAGGGCATCCAGGTACTGCAGAGAGGATGGGCAGTGGTTTCGCCACCCAGAGAGCAACAAGACATGGACCAACTATACACTCTGTGCCATCAACACTAAAGACAAGTTAAAGGTAATGTAACAATAAAGTGCAATTATTCCATACCGTTTTTCTCCTTGGTCATTGTTTAGTTTAACTGAGCATGACTCTGTGTGTGTATGTGTGATATTAAACTTCACTAAAATCAAGGCAGCCGCCCAGTTTTCCAGGGACACTGAGGTCAACGGTGCCGACGAGGCCACGGTCAGTCCCACGGCTAATCGGGAGCAGCAGGAAATAGTGAGGAAAAAAATCCTCGACAACCAGTACAAATGCTTCGAGAAAATGAATCGAGATCCGCCTTATAACAAATCAGGTAACAAGAATATCAAATGAAATGAAAATCTGGGGTTCTCTACTCCCCTCTTAATGTTTAAGTGTCATCACACTGCGTCGATGTTATAGGTTTGTACTGCAGTCGGAACTGGGATGGCTGGCTGTGCTGGGACGACACTCCAGCGGGAACTTACACTTTCCAAAACTGCCCTAATTATTTTCATGACTTCGACCCTACGGGTAAGCAGCGAGACTGAAGCATTGAGCTCCTTTCAAGTTCTTTTGATTTGAAGCGATTAACTTAGTTCATGACCGATATGTTCAGAAAAAGCAACAAAGTATTGTGGAGAGGACGGGCAGTGGTTTCGTCACCCGGACACCAACAGAACTTGGTCTAACTACACACTCTGCAATGAAAACACCAATGCCAAGCTGAAGGTAATTTATTTCAAATTTAAAACTATTCTGCTATCATTAATCCGCTGCATTGTGGCCACAGTGTGATGGGTCAGCATAATAGTTTCCTTTGTGCCAGGGGCTCTGCACTACCAAGATTCATAACTCTCCCATACTGGTGTGATACTGATCTAAAATAGCATAGCTGACATTTCAGACCACGCATGAGTTTGATGCATTTGTTTACATGACAGGCAGGAAGGCTTAAAATTACATTATTACCTGCTTACAGTTAGAATTTGTACATGTAATGGTCTTATCTCATGGGGCCAAGTCCAGACAAAGTAGGTTTTGTTTGACTGAACAAATAGAGTTTGCATTTATTGGAAGCTTGCTTCCAATAAATGCTTCCCAATAGCCTGTGCCACAGGCTATACAGTCATAGGAAGTCTCCTTAGTAATAGTGTTACGACGACATCTTCACATATTAACAACCTTCTCATCACCAACAGCCCACGGCTACAAAATGAAGCCTTTAACAACATTTTCCACATGAAAACCAGACCAGAGCATCACAGAACTCTCACTGGGAATACAAACACCCAGATGGACTGTTTGAACTTTAGTAAAACATTTTGGAAATGTTTTAATTAGTAGTGACTGTGCCTCTTTTATGGGCAAGCATGTTATTATCAACTCTTATGCCAAACCATTTGTGTTTGTGCAAAAATGTTCAGCAGCTGGCTTTAAATTTGGATCTGGAATCTTTCTGGATTTGTTGACCTTGACCATTCATAATCTCCCAAAAGCCGTTTCAATTTTGTTGTCATTGCAATTTGTTTTGTTTACTAATGGATATTTTGGCTATACAGTGAACAGAAGGTGTTAGAGTTAGACCTGGGGATTAAATTGTGCCAGAGATAGAAAATGTTTGCAGCACTAATCATTCATATTTGTGGGAAAAGTAGAAAAGTCAGGTTTTGTTTATCTCTGTTACATGTGTGTTTGATCACAGGGGGGTTAAAATGTTCAAATTTATTGTTGTTCGATTGGGCTGCACAGCTGTGCTCCATTATGTTTTATTGTTTGACAAATTATAATCCTCACTGGGAACACATGGAATCGAATGGTGTAAAGTTACCTCTTCCCACACGGCGCTTAACAAATGTATCAGACCCAATGTAAGGTCTATGTATTAGCTGCCCTAAATTAAGAGTACTAGTAATTAGAAAGTAATTTTTATGCTTTTGGTAATTGCTAATCCACCAGTATACGTAAGCTCCTTAATTGGAATTATGCTGCAAATGCTAAATTATAATTATTGTTTTACAAAAAAGCAGACTAAATAGTAAAGCACATTATTATTTTTAAATTAAGGTGCCAAATTTCATTTACTTGCATTCCTGAACACAAACATATTGAACGTTATGCTTGATTAACTTCTGACTTCTCGGAGAAGTAGATTGCGCCCTCTCAAATTTGGTCACTAGGCGTTCCCCGACTAGTTGGAAGGTGGTTACTGGAGGCTGCGGTGTGAAATCGCTTGCAAAGAGTTTGCTGCCCCAGAGTCTTACCTACAAACGACAGGCAGCTGTTGCAATTACAAGGGATCCCTTTGACTACTTTCACTTAGCAACAGAAAACAACCACCGAAAACCGATTGCCAGCTATTTGGGGAATATTCACTTATAGGCAAGTGATTGGCAGGCAGTTGCTAACCCATCTCTAAGCCTGTGTGAGAAAGTTATAATGAATAAACATGAATAAACTTCAAAGCTAACAGCATTAGTTTGGAAAATAATGAGAATGGTTTTCCTTCTCCTGTTTGCCTTTTTACTCAAACTAACTAAAGTTATCATTGAAAATATCAGTATTGGAAATCGGGTTCAGGATTGTGAAAGTGCAACAACATTTCTTGTTGAGCGTTTTGTCCTAAAAGTAAAAACCATCAAATTAATTCAGCTGAATTTTGTGGTAGACCTGAAAGTTAGCTTGTCGATAATAAAACATGTTCTTTTTGTCTAGTAATACACAGTATCTCTATCTTTGTGTTTTTTTGTTTTGCTTTACAGTCCGCCTACATCCTGTTTTACATGGCCATCGTGGGCCATGCTTTATCCATAGCCTCCCTGCTTATTTCTCTGGCCATCTTCTTCTACTTCAGGTAAAAGATTCAATGTGATGAATCTTTCCTACATGTGAGACTGCAGCACTGTGAGAATGCAACTGTAGTTCGATGACGCAATGATGATTAATAGGTGGTGTTGTCATCCTTAATGACTCATCATCTTTACCTGACATGATCTGACAGGCACAGTGATGTTGTCCTTACTCATTATTAGCACGATTCTTGTCTTTGCCTTATTTGGAGTCAGCAAAATATGAGACAGACTGTAATAAAAATATTATTCCCTGTCATAAATTAATGCAAAGTATCAATCTGACACTGCAGTTTCTCTTACACTATAGTCATACTAGGAAAAACAGTGGCTGGAGATGTGTCATAACCACAATTATTAGAACTATCTATAATGAACTTGTTGTCTTTGAGGACCACTCACAGTCAGTTGCCATCTTCAAAGGGACTTTGCTGCATCAAAATGGTGAAAAAGTGGCATTAAAACAGAGTCAGTATGCTATCAGTTTGTGATTGAGTAGCGTCAAATTGGCAATTAAATGCAATTTGTTTGGGATAATATGGTGATTCACCGTGATAAACTGGCAGAAATTGTAAATTTACATTAGCTACTTAAGGGTCCACCCAGAACCTCATAAATCTGAAACAGATTAGGGACATAGTTGCTACAGGATGGTGATTTAACAGCAAAATGATGCCGTCACTCAGGATCTACATAGGAACATAACCCGAATAAAAACAACTGGCAGCTGGATAGCAAAGACACACAGATGTCACAGATGAGTTGCACTCCTCAGCACAGACTGACTCAGACTCATTACGACATGTTGGCAATCTGTCTGTGTTTTTAAATCAGCATTTTTTTTGCAGCAACTCACCAATCTGAGAGTGTTGCACTTGGTCTGAGTCAGACTCCCACCAGGAGACCTGGCAACCCTGATGACTCTGGCAATCCCATTGTGATCCAAGGTGGTTGCCCAGGGGTTGAGAGTCTCAGCCTCTAGACAACTAGTTGGTCAGTGCAACTATTTGCAGCTTGTTTCTGGCCTAAAAAAAAGTCTGTGCAATCACCAGAAAACCAATATTTCAATTCAATTCAGTTTTATTTTTATAGCCTCATGTGGATTTATATTGTAAGGTAAAGTAATACTAGTCTACTAAGTTGTCCTATTTCTTAGTTTGTCTGAGTCATTAAGGTTACTTCTAGAATATGTAAATAATTTCTTTACTTTCTCACACATCTTCAGATTTTTGTGCATAGTTAAAATTCTGAGCAGAATGTGTTAGTGCTTTGCACCTGAGTTTATTGCTCATTATAGATGTTCATCCATACGGATGCTTAATCCCAGCGGAAGAGAATACAAAGTTAAGCAGTGTGCTTCAGCTGAAATTCAATTAGATAAGAGTTAAGAATAACAAACCAGATTAGCGGGAAAGAAATTGAATATTCAGTGAATAATCTATAATATTTTAATGATTGTGCCACAAAATAGTTGTGAAACTTTACGTTTCTCTGGGAAGTGAGGAATTTATCAGTGTTATTTCAAAAGAACTGAGGCTTTCCATTTAACTGAAGCAGCGACAAATAAAAAAAGACGCTTTTTACATTCTGAAACAATATTTAGAAACACTGGCTTGTTGGCCCTGTGGTTGGCGATTGTTGCAGTTATAAATTTTGATGTGCTGAAGTCTGCTGACCTCCTAAACACAGCTGTTATCCAGAACAGTTCTTGTAAGAGACCGTTATTGTGCAGCAAAGTTTTATACGCACTCATAAATCTAGAGGCCGAGTTTGGGGCAGGTGCATAATCACAAAACCCGCTGACCCACCGAGAGTCAAACTCTTCAGCTGCAGAGCAATTCAGTGGCCAGTCAAGGTTCATCGAGATTAAAGTCCTAACAAATTAAGATTTCAATAAAATAACAAGGTGTTTGGCTGAAACCGTCTTATCTTTTTTTTTCCTCTCTTTGCAGCCATTACTTAATATATTCACTGCCAAAACATTTAAATTACTGGACTTTGTATTATAAGATCCAGATGTGAAGCTCACAGTGGTATGTGATGCTGTATAGTCGCTACTCTGTTATTTACAACTCTACATCAACGCTGTCAGGATTCCCAGATAAAAATACTCCAGTTTTCTGTGGAAAAATGGGGGCTGGTGGAAATTCTGACAGATACATTAGGACCTGTGACAGTTGAACGATGCTGCCATGGCCCCATTTTTGATAAGTCCTCCCTATATAAACTACATAGTTTTAAAAAAAAATTTTATGGGAAGAAAATTGGGTTTACGTGTAATGAAATGGGCTGTACTGTATAAATAAAACTTACATAAATAATGAACAATTCCTACATTTCCTTTTTTGTCAGGAACTGGAGAAAGAAAAATGCCTGAATATTTGTACATGGCCGCTGTGAAAATGTGCTGCCCTATGCTATTTTTCAGGACATTTAGTGCTTTCATTGGTCTCAGGGGGATTTATGAGTAATCAAAGATAAAATTGGCCATGAGAGGTATATGGATACAACTTATTTAACTGTAAAATGGGTATTTAATGGAGGGTATGTTCTGTAAAAAAGCAATTTGCTACAGGACTCCATTCAGCTCTGAAATGCAGTCTGTTTGATTGCTGTCAAGAAAAAAAACCCATCAAAAGCAATAATAATAATACTGATATGAGTGACTTTGATTCTAATAGTTGTTTTCACTTTGCCCGTAATGCATTTTATTACACTATTAATCCTGAGTGGCCAGTCAAGCTAATGCGAATGCACCCTTGGGATCCATTATGCATTATTTAACAGCACTTCTAGCTTGTTCAGGCCATTTAGAGACAATCCAGCTCATTGATCCACACTTTTTTTTCTTTGACAGCTGCAAAAAAAATCCGTTTGAGATGAAAGATAACAATTATGTGACACTTCACATCTCATTAAACTATCAGCCTGCTAGTCACTTCTCTTTCCTGTGCGTGTCATCGGTTGCACCAAGTTTTTGTGTTCTTTGATGTTGTGTGTGACTGAAAAGGTTTTATTCCACATTTGTGAACAGTATTATCAGCATTTTAATTAATCCTTGCACGCAGGAGTCTGAGCTGCCAAAGGATCACTCTCCACAAGAACCTCTTCTGCTCCTTCGTGCTCAATTCTGCCCTTACCCTCATCCACCTCATTGCCGTTGTCAACAATCCTGAAGTGGTGGCCAGAAATCCGGTGAGTAGATCCTCTCTTACGTATTTACCGCGACTTCCATGTAAACTACTGGTAGCTGTCACCTGCTAGTGACCAAAGCAATGACAAGGTTTTTGGTGCAGCACCTTCTTTGTGACTGAGTTCATCAGGCAATGGCCAGTAACCAACTGGTTTTATAATTCACCTTTTCCCTAATGACCGGAGGTTGCCCCAGGTTGCCAACTGGTCTTTAAACCTGTACGACAGGACCTTATTCCTCAGATAGCTATACTTACAGCACAAAGTCACCTGAACACCTTCAACATTTATTTCAGAAGATTTCCCCAACACACAAAATCATAAAAGAGTGACTATTAGAGTGGTTTGCATGAGAGGGTCATGATTTCCCAGGCTTCAACTTTGATGACCAACATCCTGTAACAGTGACACATTTATTACCTGAACTCTACCTGTAAAGTGAATCATTTACTCTTTCAGTCTGAAAAGGGAAGGAAAAGCCTGTCTTATGTCTTAATGCAGGGACTCCTCTGGTTGCAGACTGTGCAGAAGTTTATTGGAAACGCCCCTGTTGCTCACTTGACTTATGACTGCAATGAAAAGTTTCCCTGATGAGTTTATGGTCATGATCACTATTCTCAATACTTATTTAAATCAGCATGGTGTTCCCTCTGTAAATCGTGCTCCCATTAGAGTAAAAAAGAATGATAAAGCAGGTTAAGCTTTATGGTGTGCCTACCTTGGTTTACAGGCTGCTACTGTGTGCTCTACCAGTGCAGACTCAGATCCACCCCAATTTCAAAACTACATAATGCCAACATGCTTAAAGATATAATTCTATTAACGAATCTATGACGTAAGGACCATGATGGAAAATCATTTATGTACAGTATGAATGCACTGCACAGTGAACATCAACCCTGAGTCATAGTGAATGGCTCTAACTCAAGGAAAACAATTTCAGTTCCTGTAACCAGCAGCTCATTCAATATTTTTTGGACACGCTTCAGTTCAGTAAGTGCTAAGTACTTTTAAATAAACTGATTCTTGTGAATTAGGACATCTGGAGGTCCTGGAAGCAGCTACGTGACATTTGCTAAATGCTAACGGTAGCACACTCAAATCCTCAGTTCCAGTGCTAGGCCCCTCCTGCTAGATTTAACATTGACTGCCTTGTCTTTAGTTTAGCGTGTTAAGATAATAATAATAAGTCTTTAGCTATAATCGAAAAATACTTTTGAATACTTTATATAGCATTATTAGATTTTTGTTTTCCATGTATTTCATTGTCCATATAACCAAGATCACATGGCTGACTGACCCACTGACAAACCTGAACTATAAGACACTAGTGCTTGTTAGGAAAAGGAAAAAAAAAAACACCATGCAGGAGGGACAAGTTGGTTACAAAACATGCAAATGTATGTATTTGTATTTAATTTATAGCATATTCATATGTTATAAATTATATAATTATTAAGTAATTAGTTTACAATTATAATAATGTATATAATTATAATTCATTCATTTATAATAATCTATAGTTTCATTCAATTTATGCAAAGCCAAATAAAAATGTGAACACTGTGGTAGCATTTTTTTTATTTTAATTGTAGTTGATGTGCAGGACACACAAAGTGAGATCTGGTCTCTTTCTTGATATTGAGTTTTTCTAAAACAGATCCTGCTCTGCAACATCCTGGAATTGCTACACAATCAACGTACAGTTTTTGTTTCTCTATTTTTATCCCTGTGTAGGTTCTCAGTGATCCAGGTCGTGGGAATCCAAAATAGCTTGGGAAAAAAAGTGACTGGACTTCTTTAAGTTTCTTGAAGACGTTTCACTTCTTCAGAAGCTTCTCAGATGAGAGCTGAAATGTCTTCAAGAAGAAATCTAGTTGCTTTTCTTTCCAAGTGCCTTAGATTCTCTTTTTATTCCATTTAACTTTTTGCCTTTTTTGAATTGTTTGAAATTCTGAGGTCAGCTTAGGTAGAGGTAATAAATCTGTCTTGTGGGAATGCCTTGATATCAAGACTGAGCATAAATTTGTATGTTACTTGTGGAAATCAAAATAACAAACGCTTGTTAAGCTGCTGCTTGCCGCTTCTTAAAAGCTGTTATTGCAGAGATTCAGTAACTCCAGAAAAGGATCATATTTTTTGTTTTACTGCCACATAAAATCAAACGCATTCAGTCCCTCCAAGTCAATAAATACTGACAACATGTTGTTTAAAAAACGTACAAAAGATTGTAAAAATAAACACCCTCCTTGCAATCTGTAATATTTTTAAAACGGTCCTAAATAATTTTAAAAAAGAACTTTAGATGATCAAAGTGCCATACAGCAAAAAACCCAGCAGATAGGACTGTAGAGTTTGGCTCGCATTGCGCACAATCGCATCAGCCATATCCTGCTTTCAGCTGGAGTATCGCTTGCCTGACAAAGCACTGGAAACATCAAGGACGCAGCAGAGGCTTCAGCTGGGTTTTAGTTTGTTTCTAAGTCCTGCTTTCCCCCCGTTCAATGAATCTGTCTGGCTCAGGCTGAGCTGAACGTATCCAAGATGCAGACAGAAATGACAGCCGTCATAATCAACGTGAGGAAACGTGTATTTGTGCGGTGGCCCCCTTTCAAATCTCCCCCTTGTCATCATTTGTCAAAAGGTTTGTGTTGAATCTGTTACTTTCTGATGTAGTACGGTCAAGTTGTGCTAACTTGCTGCAGCATGTCAAAATAAAATTAGTTACCGTGGCCTTGGTTCTCGAGGCGGGAGCAGACAGAGAGCGCACAAGCGCCTCTGGTTGGGACCCGTGCGCGTCTGTGAGGAAACATTTCTGAAATTTACTGATGCCAGAGTGAAACTTATGAGCATGTTTTCAGTGCTGGTGATTTAGGAATGGTGGATTGCAGTAGAGATTTGCACTCTAGGAGAAAACAAGCTCTTTGTTGTCTCTCTGGAGTAGTAATAGAGTCTGGTTTGGCCTGCCAGCATTATGTGGGAGTGAATCCCCAAAGCTTATGTCAAACCAAGGAGGAGGCTGAAAACATGACAAACACGTACATGATCTATAGCAGCTTGATTTGTTAACCAGAACATTGTTAGTAACTTAAGACAAACCTTGGTTAACTGCAGACCTGAATTAGTGAAAACTATGCGCCCTTAACTCGCAGATACTGACAGCAGCGGCTGTCTGTTATAGTGAAGTGGAAAGGGAAACGTATGAAAGGAAGGGAGAAAAAATATGGCGAAGAGTTTCAAAGTGAACAACTGTTGTGTGTTTTGAGCTAAGAGGACCTCAGAGAGCAGTTAATAGCAATGCCAGCATCTCTGAATTATACTGCGGCTGCACACATGCTCTTTCACCACAGGACTACAAACCAGAAACCCCAATGTGAATATTAAAATAAATATATATTCCTAGGAAGGAATTCATCTGTCTAGGTTTTTCCATACAAATCTTTCAGGGATTTCAGGATATGAGAGCATAATGAAAACACAGCTTTGCTGATGCCAGTGATAACCAACCAACCTTTTTATATAATTTACAGAGGTGAGTGTGATAGCGGTAATGAGCAACAGCTCAAGAAACGCTTCAGCAAGTGGCCTGAAGAGCAGAGCAATCGTCTGGCTGATTAATTTGAAACAATCTGCAACTGTAATTATTACACAGTGAAAAACAACTTTTTATTAAACATCTGTCTTCATCCCTGTTTGTTTGCAGTTAGAGATCGCACATACATATTCAAGTCATGGACAGCATAAGAGGTGGACATAGATACTAGGGGTGCAACGATACACAAAATTCACGGTTCGGTATCGGTTCGATACTTTTTCGATACAAAAAAATGTTCATGTCTTTTTAATTTGTCATTTATTAAAATTATAAATATATATTTTAATTCAAAAGTACAGTTTTTAAATTTAATGTTGCTGAAACAACAAAGTAATAAAAAAATGAATCTGATTGAGGAATCACTCATCTTTGGAAAAGAGAGTTTATTACAGAGAAATGTCTCTTTCCAAAATAAAAGCTATACTATACGCTTCTTCTGGGGTATATTCTCAGCAGCATATTAAACATATCAGGTCCCCATAAGGAGAATCATGTGCTAACGGCTGTCTAAATGACTCGGGTAAAGTTTGTAGCATGCGTGCTTGTTGTTTTTGTCTGCTTCCACTTGTCTTTGCACTAGAATGATGTCAGAGTAAATGTGCAGTCATATTCGTTGTGTTCCCACTAGTGCTGTCGGCGTTAATCTCATTGAAATTATGTTAACGCCATAACACGGCAAATCTCCGTTAACGAGCTACCGCGGATCGCCCCGTGTGTGGGGCTGGACGGCCAACACGTTAACGAGCTAACTGCGCTAACACACTAGTTCCTACCAATGTAATTGAGCATTGCGTGGCACATCCGACATACTGTTTTACTTTTGTCCATGACGCACTTACCTTCAGGGTCATACGTCACATGAAAACCAAAATAGTTCCAAACGCCAGATCTGAATGAGGGTGGGGGAGGTTCAATTTACCATTTTGCAACAAGAGCTTAACTTCTGTCTCGCTAGCTTGCCCTGCGCTCAGTGAATCTGCGTTCGACTACTCCGACTAGGCTGCACTGTCGAGCGCAGATCCACTGAGCGTTCAACACAGACAGCATCATCAGAAGAAAAGTTGATAAAATAAATTAAAAATGTTGTATTGTTCGATACATATGCGTACCGAACCGAAAGCACTGTATCGAACGGTTCAATATCGATACGAGTATCGTTGCACCCCTAATAGATACGGTGGTTTCCTGCTTTAAGCCTCGAGATTAGTGTTTTTGCTTTTGTCAGCTTTATTACTATTGTAATTCTTTATTTTCTTGTTTAGACAATTAATATTGTCTAAAGGAAATATTAATCTGCTCCAAGATGTAAAAAAGACAAAAAGTTTTTAACTCACTCTCATTACTTATTATTATTATTATTATTACCTTTATTATACCATAACGTCTCACTGAGATCACAGTCTCTTTTACAAAAGACACAAACAATACACATTAAAATTAAAACTTTAACTGGATTTTTATAAGACACATCCACAGGTCTCCTTCACTGCATTCATTATCATGTTTTTAAATTCACCGGCAGATAGAGGCCTGTTTAAACTTGGGTCAGTCTGTTAATTATTCCATGTTCAAGGGGCTTTGTGAGAAAATGCTATTTTCCTTTCCAGTTAGGTTTAGGTATCAGTTTAAAATCTTGGTTCTTTATGAGGTGAAGCCCTCAATTATCATCAGTGTGCTTCACCCCAATTCTCCAAGCTGGATCCTTAGGCCTGCAGATGGAGGTCTTCTTGTGATTCCACGTATTTGTCTGGAAACAAGTGGGGAGACTGTGCATTCCCAACGTTACCACACCAAAACTGTGGAACAGCTCACCACCCTCTCTTCGCACCCTTGACTTTGTGGCATCCTTTAAAAAAACAGTTTAAAACTCATCTGTTTTTGTTGGTTCTTGTGTCTTCATTTGGAGCTTGTTTTTGGTGTCTCTGTAAAGCACTTTGTGACTAGTTTCTTGTTGTTAAAACTGTATAAATACATTTTTACATCTTGGTTTAAAAAAAAATAGATGTGACGAGGAGCGGTGGGTCTGACCGTAAAACTGTTCACTCATTGGCTAATGACTTGTCAATCACAAGTTGTTAGTCAGGGAGCATACCGCTGATAATCCTGCTTTAAGAAGCATGAATGTGAAGAAAAAAGACATTTTTATGCCATATGAAATGAGTGACTGAACCCATAAACCCATAAAGGACCCCCACTCTCTCCCCCAAACAGCACAGAATAGGATAAGTGGAAGAAAATAGGTAGATGCTCAATAGTTTTTATAAATAGTATCTTAGACTGTTGTAGAGAAGCACTAATATATTGCATTGGTAGTTGCAATTTGTGAAATTACCCATTACCCTCTGGATGAATGCACAATTGGTGCCATTTTGGCTTTTGCTAGAACCACATAATCCAAACTTGGGCGCAAGGGAAGTGGAAGCAATCTGTGTTTGGATGAGTGGGGAAAAGCCATGAAAGCTGATGTGACTGGCAGAGATTCCCATCCAAAAACATGCTTCCTTAACGAATCTCCTGAGATTCGGTAATGACAAATGTTGTGGAAGTTAACTTATTTTAGGAGAAAAGTTTGTGAGATTTTTTTCTTTTCTTTTTTTAGTAGATTCTGAACACAGGCAGGTTTATTGGTGCCTGTCTGGCATTAATTAGAGGAATTATAACTGATGGCACTGCACCAGATACTCTTGATAATTATGGCATTAATCAACTGTTTTGTTTCTTTTTTTAAACGGACATACCAAGAATGTGTCATCAAGTCATCATCTCTTATCATAACGTCTCAATTCTCAATAAAAGGAACTGAAAAAATAACGAGACATGATGTCGCTTTATGGTGGATGCATAAATAGAAAATTGCACAGCTCTTTATAAAACACTAATGTGGAGCGGGGCTTTGATCCCACTGCTTTGTGAGACGAACACAATCAAAGAGGGCTCCAAATACAAAGAGAAATCATGATTCCCAGCTTAACCCACCACCGACGTGGGTAAATGAATAAACATCCTCTCAGTATGAAAAAGAATAATACTGGCTAATGATTTTGTGCCACGAGTGCTGAAACATCCCATTAAATCTTTTTTATGTCTCCTGCTGAGATGATGTCACGACTGTTTCAACTGGATCATCTTATTCAAAAAAAAAGACTGCAAAGCAGAAAAAAGGTTGATATGATTGATTTTGTTCTCCCTGCAGGTTGGCTGTAAGGTGTTGCAGTTCTTTCACATGTACATGTTGGGCTGTAATTACTTCTGGATGCTCTGTGAAGGCATCTACCTGCACACGCTCATCGTGGTGGCGGTGTTTGCAGAGGAGCAGCACCTGCACTGGTACTACCTCCTGGGCTGGGGTGAGTCATTTTTACCACGTCCCGTTTTGTTGTTTTGTTTCTTTGCTGTAGTGTGTCTGTAAAAACGTATTCTTGCAGCTTGAAAAATCCCAGAGAAGCAGTTCAACAAGATTGGGTAGAATCTAATAATTTTCTTGTGACTGAGGTTATTTTAATATCAAGCGTGCGGTCATTCAGTTTAAGAGCATCATTTGTACGTTTCCTGTTCAGACAATGCTCTCCCTTAAACGTCTGCACTCAGTTTAATAGTCTTCTGAACTCAAATGCTTGCAAACATTTCCATCCTTGCACCCGAGTTTCTTTTGTTCACTTGCTCTTGGACCTCCAGTCCTGCTCATGCATCTTTATGTATGAGCTGATAACCCTGCGGTGGTGGTGGTGGGGATTCCAAAAAGGAGACAGTTCGCCGTATGCCGTTCCCCAGCTCTTTGTTCTCACATTTCCTACTTACATCTACTGTCCTTTCAAGTCTTAGATATGGTGTTGACCAATGACATTGTACTTTCCCCCATTTATGAGTACATGTGCTTTAATTCTGTGAGAGTCCTTTAGGAACAGATATTTTCAGATATTTTCTGACTTAGAAATTTGTGCCTTCCTTTTGTACAGTCACGATTTTATATACATGCATGCACCATATGTTTTAGAAGAGCGGTCCCCAACCACCGGGTCATGGACTGGTTCTGGGCCGCAAGAGTTGAGGCTTGGGTGTGAAATTTATGGTTTCATGGTTTTTATCGTCAACTTGGTGTTTGTAGTTGTCTGTCTTATTTTGAAATAAATATTTACACGTTAAGCGTTAAGTGGCAGAGAGGAGGACGTTACTCTCAATGTTGTTGGCGCATTTCAGGAGGACGCTGTTAACAAAGTTATACAATTACACACTGAATTCGCGTTTATTATTATATTTACAAAATACCACCGTTTTTGTCTTGGTCGTATCATTTTATTTTGTTGTATTTATCCGCGACACATCCGTGAAAATATTGTCTGACATTAAACCGGTGCATAGCGCAAAAAAGGCTGGGGACCGCTGATTTAGAAGAACACACTATAGTAGGCTTATTGTATGTACTAAATCAAGCTTTTCATTAGATGAGCAAGACTGCTAGTGACAAATGAATAAAACAATGAACTGACTCGCAGGCTGGCTGATTTATTTTTCCCTTAAGCTGGCTGTCACTTTATTAAATTTACAAAGTGAGCAGAGGTAGTGACTGGGACCCAGAAGTTTGATAAACAAACAAGCACCTTTCATCAGAATCAGAATCAGAATCAGAATACTTTATTGATCCCTGGGGGAAATTATTTTTTGTTACAGTGCTCCATTTTAAACCAACATTAAGACAAGACAGACAATACGCTAACTAAGAATAGTACAATATATACATATATATACATACATACATACATAAGTCACTTATAAATAAATATTTGGAAAAGAAACATGTGTAGTTGTAGCAGCAAACAGTGTGTTAAGTGGATGCGTTGTACAGGGAGATGGCCACAGGCAGGAATGATTTCCTGTGTCGTTCAGTGGTGCTTTTCGGTAATCTCAGTCTCTCACTGAACGAGCTCCTGTGACTGACCAACATGTCATGGAGTGGGTGGGAGGTGTTATCCAACATTGTCTTTATCTTGGACAGCATCCGCCTCTCCGACACCACCTTGAGGGAGTCCAGCTCCATCCCCACAACATTGCTGGCCTTACGGATCAGTTTATTAAGTCTGTTGGCATCTGCGACCCTCAGCCTGCTCCCCCAGCATGCAACAGCATAGAGGATCGCACTGGCCACAACAGACTCATAGAAAATCCTCAGCATTTTCTGGCAGATGTCAGTCGCCTCAAAAAATAGAGACGACTCTGGCCCTTCCTGTAAAGTGCTGTGGTGTTTTTAGCTTTCATGCAAGAAGGTGGATTAGACTGGATCACAGGAAATCTGTGCAAGCAGCAGTATATCGTAGATCTGAGCAAGCGCAGAGCAAATATGCTCGCGAGCAGTCGTCTGTTTGATCAGAGGGCAGAGTTTGCATTGTAATATCTGAATGTGAAAGCAAGAAATCATGGTCTTGGATAAAGGTATTTCATTGTGGACATGCTGACAGCTTTATTGGCCCTCCTGTCGCTTGGTGCTGCTCCTGTCTTGTTTTCCACACTGCTCCAAACAGGAATAACACAGTCTGTCAAAAAAAAAAAAAAAAAAAAAAAAGCAGGCAATGGAACTGGATGGATGATCATCATTAAAAATGTTGGGATAACCTTGAGTAGAGTCTTTGCTGTGTGTGTGTGTGTGTGTGTGTGTGTGTGTGTGTGTGTGTGTGTGTGTGTGTGTGTGTGTGTGTGTGTGTGTGTGTGGATGGATGGAGGGAGGCCAGCTTGTCAGATCCATCTGTGGCCAGCACACTGCAGGGCCTCATTGAAAATGGACCCTACATGGAGTTTTGTGTTTATATCCAGAGGAAAAGATGAAAAATCTGTGCCCAGTGTCTAGTGGGTGTTTACCTACACAATGTCAAATTAGAGGGAAAAGTAACAGAAAATTAACCGTGTGGTAGTGTTGTCTTTGTTGTTAGCGGTGCAACAATAAAGCTGTCGCAGGAGAGTTTGCAGAAATAAGGAGGACCCAGCTTTCCAAGGAAAGTTTCATTAGACCAACAAACAAAGCTAAACCACGCTTTCACAGTTGTGTTAATGACAAATGCAATTTCACAAAACTCACTCAAGACCTCATATGGCTCCCATCTTTTCCTCTCCAAGGTTTTCCTCTAGTGCCTGTATCCATCCACGCCGTGGCAAGGAAAAAGTATTTTGACGACAAGTGAGTAATGTTCCAGAAACCTCGGCAAATAAACAGAAGATGTTTACATTTGCGCTGGGCTGTGTGCGGTAGAGTGAGAGCGTGCAGGCGCGCGTGTTTTCATATGTGTGTGCACGCATGTGTATTTTGGGAGGCTGACAGCACTGACTGATATGTTTTTCCTTCTGTAGCTGTTGGATGAGTGTGGAGACCCATCTGCTCTACGCCATCCACGGCCCTATAGTGGCAGCACTTCTTGTAAGTCTGCTAATCCACTGTTTCCGCACAGAAAAAGCACGAAAAACTAATTTTACATGATGAGTCTTTATATTTTTGTATTCATTTAGAGTTTAATTCATGATTTGTTTTTTCTTTTTCTGTAGGTCAATCTCTTTTTCCTGCTAAATATTATCAGAGTTTTGGTTACCAAGTTGCGAGATACGCACCGGGCAGAGTCCAACATGTACATGAAGGCAGTGAGAGCCACCCTGATCCTGGTTCCCCTGCTGGGAATACAGTTTGTCATCATTCCCTGGAGGCCGGAGAACCGGCTGGCTGGTGAAGTCTACGAGTACATAATGCACATACTCATGCATTACCAGGTAGGCACGAGCTGCAGCAAACACACAGGAGCTCAGTTCAGAGTAATCTAACAACGACTTGAAAAAGGAGGCTAGTGCAGCTTCACTGCCCTGGGGATTCAGCCGTTTTGCACCTCGGGCTTAAATCATAATGACCTTGGAAAAAAGCAATTAAATTATTGCAATAAATATGCTTAGCATGAGCTTTACTTTATACGGAAACCTTAGTGCAAAACTGAGACAGTGTACAACCTAGATTTGTCCGTACCCTTGGGCTCCCCAGGCTCACGATGCTGATTTTTAATTTTGCATGACTGAACTTTTACGCCCTTAAAAACATCGTTCTCTGCCCTGTGGTTGTTATTATCTATTCATGTGACTCCCTTAAAAAAACATTTGGGTTCAACCATAGCTTTGTTTTATGTTTTAGAAGATTCTTAATTTACTCCTTCCCCCATAAAGACGACATTTGAAGGAGGTGGGCGTGAAATACGACAGAAGCCGCTCAGTTCAGGAAAAAGAAATGAGGGTTGACCCTGGTAGGCATTCACAGGGGAAAGAGTTAAACAATCCATGAAATATTTATGGCCCATTAGATAATTCTGTTGTTGCCCCAATATTTCTTTGTATTCTCTCTTTAAAAGTTGCTTTCCCGTCTCACTTCTATAAAGTCACACCCTGTAAAAAATAAATAAATAAATAAATCATGTGTCTAAGCAATTCCTTCCTCCAACGGTTCAGCAGATGGCTGCACTGTCTGAGACTACTTCTGTTGTGATTTTTTCTTAGATGTAAAAAAGCAAACTGAATTTACTAGAAAAGAAATGATTATCTCCTTTTTCCATCTTTGTTTCAGGGTTTGCTGGTGTCAACCATATTCTGCTTCTTCAATGGGGAGGTAAGGGCTGTCATTTAGTTAGCTCATTAGCTAACATTAGCGCTGCTCGCGTGTCATTTGTTGCTAGGTGTAAGAAGGCAGTAAGGGGAGCTTACGATGCTCATTTCCAATTCCATATTTCTATTTTTGGATCCTACTAGAGTAGTGTTGCAAGATTTACAGTTCAAAATCATTTTTATTTATTTTATACTCGCCTATTTTACTGCTCTCTGGGTTTCCCAGTATCTGAAACAAGCTGCGTTAGCTCCTTTCTTCCCTCTCTCTCTGAGCCAGTTTTCTTCTTATATGCTAGCCCTTCCAAAAACAAGTTTTGAAAAGGTGGTGGGGCTGCTGTGCTCGCAACCCGCTGTGTGTCTGACACAATTGGTTCACTTTAATCAGTAAGTAATTAATAAATTAGCTTTAGCGGAAACAAAGGGAAATTAGCCCCAGGACGAAGCTTGTCTTAGTCTTTAGTCGCTACGTGTAGCTAAGCTAACATGCCTGATTATGAGTATCATATTTTTATTTAAGCGTGGTATCAATCATAGCGGTTTACTTCTGGCAAGAAAGTGAATAATCCCCCAAATATTTGAGAGTTCCTTTAAAAAATATTGTACCCCTGTGCCATGTTTGACATCATAATAGCGTAGTTTTGATTGAGCAATTGGCCTTTTGGAAAGGTCAACCTGCACATGTTACTCTGGGAGCTTTTCAGTGATTGTGTAATAAAACCGCTCATCCCTTATGACATTATGCATGACACATCAGACTGCATCAGGTAAAACATTTTCAAAATTTGTTTTCAGGTCAGATCTCTTCCATCTGTATCGAGAAGTGACCCATGAATACCAAACACAGACTCATAGTTTTGGTTTTGGCCTTGAGTACGTGGGTAAAATAGCTGTAGCTTCGCAGAGATCTCTCCAAATTCCAAATGTAGCAGGTTATAAAACATTCCTCCGCTTTTTCCTCTTCTGAGACCAGTCTGGTGCTACAATAGTAAAAGCAGAAGGGTCATGTCAGGCGAGGAGTAAGACACACTTTATAAATGACTGTGTGGTTTCCAAGCTCAGCTGAATATTGACTCTTCTTTCTTCGTTCTCCTGTCAGCCTTTCTAAGCCTGTCTGCAGCTGTCTGACAGCAGCATCCTTAACTTGATTCAAATGCTTCACCAAACCGATGAGCTGGAGTTGCATTAAACGCAGACCTCAGGTTAATAATTCTGTGAAGACCTCACAGCTCTCCAGACTCAATGTGTGAAAGATGCTTTCAAGCTCAAGTCTCCACAAGGGTTGTAACATTAGAGGACACATTTCAGGCATTTTGCTAGTCCACACCAGTGTGTAAATGGCGCGTAGACATCAAGCAATTAAACAACTATTTAATTGCTATTATCTGTAATATTTAATTAAGGCGTTTAATTAAGAAATATTTATGCTGTAAATTGTGTTCCCCAAACAAATATTGATGCTTTTTTATGAGGTGTTTTGTTGCAATAGTGGAAAATACTGCAGAGATGCACAAACTATGGAAAACATTAAAGCCAAGTGAAATAAATTTGTATGGATTGGTCTCCTGTGCTTATCACTTCACACCATGAAAATAGTTTTGGCCAGGGTCCTATTTCTAGCCAGAACCTACTGTACGGTCCCATACTGTGAGGGATGTCATTAAGAGCAACCATTTGCTGTGCAGGCTCTGCCCTCATGCAGTCCTTCAGAATGCAAAGCAAATGATGTCTGTGTGCAGAAGCACTAAGAATTTTACTGTACAATTCTTCTTCTTCTCCATTTCACAATGAAAAAAATACTCCACCCACAGTACACAGACATCCAATTAGTGGGGTCAGGTTAATTGTTGAATATAATTTACCCATAGGTCTGAATGTGAGAGCGAACGGTTGACTGCCAACCTGTTCAGGGTATTCCCTGACTCTCGCCCTATGGTAGCTGGGATAGGCTCCAGCACTCCCCCGCGACCCTGATAAGGATAAATGGAAAATACTATGGGAATTTAGGATCTTGATATTTCTTAAAATAATTGTTTTCATCTCCAACAAAATCTGATTTTTACAATGATGACTTTAGCTACAAGAGGCTTTGGTGTCCCAGAGAAAGGTGCTTTTCCAGAGTTGCTTGAGTTTGTATAACAAGCAACAACCCTGAGAAGGCAAAAAAAACCCCACTGTGGATCTGTTATATGTACACTTCTTATATTTGGAAGTTGTTGCTGTTGGCCAAGCAAGGAGTGCTTGATGGTTTTGTTAGCAACAACAAAAATCTCTGGAAGACAGTGGTGGATGATCGTAGGATCCTTTCCATGATAAAGAAAAAAATTTATTTCCCAACATTTTCCAGGAGTCAGGCAACTTTCCAGGAATAGAACAGCCTGATTAGACTTTGCCAAAACACTTTTAGAAACCAGAGCAATTTTAAAAAAGCATTCTTTGGAGAGATGAGAATAACACTTAAATCTGGCAGGAGGATGGGAAGAAAGAAATGCATGGAAAATGCTTGGATCGGCAAATGATCCAAAGCATACAGTATACCATCACCTGTAAAACAATGTGGGGGAAATGTGATGGCATCAGCTTGTATGCTTTTTCATTGCATATGTTTTGATTTGTCACAGTAGGAAAAATACATCCCACTTTGGGAATTCCCTGCTTTTGTCTGTGCCGTTCCATTCTTAAGGCTTACTGCGGCACCTAATGGACATGAGACATCTTGAAGTCCACCTGTGCTTTCTGTACTGTGACAAGGCAAACACGTGCTGTGAACATGTTCACTCACTAGTGTTTTCATTTTTTGTGAGTTGAGAAAAGACAGAAGCAGAATTCTGGAGTGTAACATTTTAATTTCTGCTCAGGTTAAATCAAATCCAATTTATTGGTTTGTGTTTCAACAGAAGCACCTCACACGTGAACAATGAGCCAAAACATACAGTGAAAGCAACATGGAAGTTTTGGAGGTCAGGAAGTGGAATAATGTGTTTGCAGAGTGGCTGCGGTATAAGCCTTCACAAAAATCAGTGAAACTGGCTACACCAGGCATAGAGCCAGGGATCGCGCCTCTGCAAACATAAAAATAGACCAGGCTTGATTCCCCCCCTCCAGTACCGACACTTCTGGGTGTCAGAACTGACGACAGCTAGCATAAAGGAAATGACTCCAGCATCAGATTTTATTTTGCTGATACATCTGCTAACATCATCCTAACTCACACATATCACACAAACTAGGTAAGAATCTTAAAGTTTCACAGAATTGTGGCCCCTCAAAACACTGGAAGCATTAAAACAAAAGCTCATCGTGGTGTTTTTGTGACTCACGCAGCCCTACGCCAACCGCACGCATTCCACAGCACAATGTCCACGCTAAGTGTTAGAGCACTTAGCATGAGGTGTTTGGCAAAGAGGACCTAGCAACCCACTGTCAAGCTCTGTTTTATGCATCCAGCTTGGAAAATATGTCACTTATTAACTCGTACATGAGCAGACAGAAAGCAGTCTCATCACCGTAAAGGATGCAAACAATTTGTCAAACACAATCAATGCATAGGGCATACGTGTAAAGGGTGAACACACGAACTGTCACAAGGGAATGCAGTGGTTTGTTTGCTTCACCGGCATAATGGCCAATTCATGCTCTCTTAATCAGGACACGGGTTTCCTGGGCTGAGTTCAATTCTTTCTTTCTTTTTTTTTATTTCAAGGCCAAACTACAAAGACCTGCCTTGTTTGTTCAATAGCCCCATTGTGAGGTTAGGTCAGTGAGACAAACAGCTTTCAAACTGTATTTGTGACACCAAGCACGACGTTCAGCATGAAGCTGTAAGACTCAGATGCTCATTTGTCTCAGAATGACAATTAGTGCCATAATTTATATCATTAGATCATTCTGTGTTAATGTACCCACAGTAATTACAGTGGTATTAAGACATGACTGAATAAAATGATTACCTTTGCACCGTTAGTAGTTTGTGTTTTGGGAAGAAGAAAGATTTCTACCATATGCTGTAGACAACTTAGCATTCATGTAGTGTGACGCTAATATTGGTTTCCACGAAGAGTGTCACGGCTGGCGGGGTGAGCCGTGTGGTGTTGGAGGAAAAGGAGGACCCAAAATGCGGCAGTGACTGATGATTCGAGTGACGTTTATTTACAAGTGGTGGAGTGGCAAAAACAGGCAGTGAGGCATGACAAAACAACTGAAGAAACCTAAACTGGGAGAACTAAATGACAAACCTGAGAGCATACAAAAGGGGTGCGGGGCAGAGAGACGCAGAGACAGGAACGAAACACCATAGAATGCAGACGAGCCAACAACGAACACAGACCGACACCCACTAAATATACACACACAAGGTAATCGGGTAATCACACACACAGGAGGGAAGAACAGCTGAACCCAATACACATGATGACCGGAGGAGACAAGCTGAACACAATGACAACAGACAGAGACCTTCAGAACAAAACAGGAAATCTAGAACCCGAACCGGACACAAGGGGGGAGGACACAGAATAACTAGAACAGAGGAAAATAATCAGAAAACACAAAACGCTGGGTCAACGACCCAGCACCATGACAAAGAGTTGCTGTTGTTTGTTCAGATGCAGCGCCAGCGGCCAGTCTGCAGGGCTGCTGCCTGAAAAGTTTGAATTATTTGTGATTGTTATTGTAAAGGAACACGCAGGAAGACTCTATTGACAAAAAAATAGTTCCATATTTCCTTGTTATTTCAATTACCTCATAGTTTCTAAGACATATCAGACACACGATTCTCAAGCAAGCTGACAGGGAAAAGCACTGCTGAATTTTGGACTGGGGCGAGATTGATTGAAGTTTCTGCATGTAACGCTGTGACTAATGATCGCATTAAGGCTTAAATAGAAGGATTATGAAGGGTTACGTGCTATAAGTCACGAGGGTAGTAATGGATTTTGTGATGACACAAATGGATTTGGTTCACAGTAAATTAATGTGTTTAATGCGTCAAATGGTTGCAGCAAGATAACAATGGTTGTCAACATGCCTATTCAAAAAGTGCTGGAAGATTTGTTGCTTATATAATCACTACAGTCATATTCTGATCATTTAATTGGTGCAAAGCCTGAAGAGAAAGAAGTTGTGCACTTTGTTTTTTAGTCAGGATGCCAGAAAGAGAAAATTGTATGTACCCTTTGGGATAATCATGGTCATGTTTTCATACCTTTGAATAGCATCGGTGGAAAGATGCCATTTGACTGTTGTTAGATTTAGTAGGTGAAATGTGTGGAAGTAAGTTTATTTATAACATGGTTATAGATCACTTCATTATGTACACCTGTTCAGCTGCTTGTTGCTGCATATATCTAATCAGTATTTAGACACGGTCTAGACAACCTCCCAAATTTTAAATTGAGCATCAGGATGGGGAAAAACGTAATTTAAGTGACTTTTAATGTGGCATCATTGTCACTGCATCATCATTGCTTGTCTACTAGGAGTTTCCTACAAACCATCTCTAGGTTTATAGAGAATGGGCCTGAAATGAGGAAATACCCGGCGAACACATGCCTTGTTGATGTCAGATTAGAGGAGACTGGTCAGAGTTACAACCAAGGTATGCATAAGAGCATCTCTGAAAGCACAAAATGCTGATACTTGAGGTAGATGTGCTTCAATGACCAAAGTAGAACATGCAAGATGTCTTAGCTAGACCATGCTCCTGTCAGATAGGAAGAAGAAACCAATGCTACAATTTGTGCAAGATCACCAAAATTGGACAACAGACAAAAAATTGGAAACATGTTGGCTGAGTGTCGATTTTTGCTGCAGTATTTGGATAGTAAGCTCAGACTTTGGTGTAAACAACAATGATGCATTGATCATGCCTTGTATCAATAGTTCAGGCTGCTAGGCCCCCTTACTACCAGCTGAGCACTGTTTAAATGCCACCGCCTTTCTGAGTAGTGTTGCTGACCATGTCAGCAGCGTACCCCATCTTCTGATGGTTGTTAAGGATAATGTACCATGTCACAAATGTCAGTTAATCACAAACTGGTATCTTGAACATGACAATAAGTTCACTCACTCATCAAAAAAGCTCAGAGGAATGTTCCCAGCCCCAGGTTGACTGTATGCCACGACAAATTAAGGCAGTTCTGAAGCAAATGGGGTTCCTGCCCAGTACTAGAAAGATAAACCTTGTGTATTTATCTCTTTTTATAGTGAGATGATCTGGCCACATGCACAACCTGGCCACCCCCGCCCCCCAAAAATGGATATTTACATTTTATAGCTGTCATCTGCTAATGTGATTGAAATTTGAGTGGCCCACACATGCTGCAGTAATAACATGCACATCAGTTAAGATCATTGTCAGTTGGATCAGTGTTGTCACAAACTTCTCCGACTCAAAACACAAAAACAAAGCTAGCAGTGAAGTCAAATAATTAAATTAGATGTAAAATATTATTATTAAGGCTGCATTTGTAGATATGAGACACTAAACTACCTTTTTTATGTGCTTGTGTGACATCCAGGTGCAGGCAGCTGTGAAGAGACAGTGGATGCAGTATAAAACCCAGTGGGGTCAGAGACGAAAGGACCACTGCTCGATGCGCTCCACGTCCTACACAGCTACCTCCATCACCGAGGTACCCGCCTTCATGTACCATCACGACTGTAACACCGAACACTTGAACGGGCGCCACACGGAGGACTCTGAGCTGGTGGCGCTAAAGTCGGGAGACACGTACGCTTGAGTAACGCCGAGGATAAAATGCGTAGCGGTGGAAAAAGCCGAGGACGAGCAACAAAGTAAACGTACAGCAAAAAGAAGAAAATGAATTCAGTTCACCTGCCATATCTCAGCGATTAAATCTCCGGGGTTTGCTCAGCTCAGGAGGATGATAGAGGCCTGAAAACAAAAAGCTCATTGACGTGGATTAGCTACAAGGCTGACACTTTACTTTACATTGCTGTTGCAGCTGCTTTTTCAGAACTTTGATGTTGAGAACTTGTGACGTAAGGAGAGCTGCTTTTGACATGTGTCAACTTCCTAAAGCTGCTAAACTGCGTGTGCCCGCTCGCAGTGATGGAGGCTTGCACTAGTGTGGAAATAACTGTGACTGTGTGAGGGTAGCAAAGTTTTCTTTCTTTTCCTGACGGTGCTGAAGGTGACAGCGATGATGTAGAGGTGAATAATGACTGCAATGGTGTTGATGATGACTATCAAAGAGAAGTAGACGAACCAATCATTCCTAACCTCACCTATACCAAAGGGTACTGTTTGGTGGTCACGACTGCGGGGGGGCGTACTATGTCCAGCTAAGCACAGGTGCCATAAAGCAAAAGACACGGACGCAAACACACACACAAACGTCAGCAAACCTCATCGACCTGATCAAATGTGCCATGAAAGAGGTCAACTTTCAGAAGACCCTCTCCGCTCCAACCTCTGGAATTGTGTACATAATGTATGTTCACCATGTTTCATTTAAAAAAAAAGTGTTTTAAATGTTTTTAAAAGATTTTTGTTTTCCCCCCACCCACACTTTCTATCAATGTTTTATCCTTGCCGATTCCCTAGTACGTGCTCAGTAAATGTCCCGTGATGCTGCATTCCTGACTGCTTTGTTGTTATGCAGTTGCTGTATTTGTGCCGATGCTGAAGCTCACAGGGCTGTGACGCAAAAATGCACACACACGAAATACTTCAAAGCTAAAAATAAAACCGTTCTGTTGAGGCCGAAGAGCCACCGGAGTTGATCCACTGTGTTCTGAGTTATGATTCAGTCAGCTCTGCCAATGATTCTAATTTATTCTCAGCCATCCTTTGTGAGCTCATGATGTCTCTAATCTGTCACCTGCTCTTATCTGGGAAAAGAGAAAGGCTCGCTAAAGATCAAATCCAAACTGTATGCGCACACTAAACCTACCGATGTCTTAAATGCATGTTCGCGTCTTTGTCACGGTCTTGCACAAACATGATGTTTAAACTCATCCATCAGTGGTCCTAAACACGTTCCTATTACTCCTCTGCCTTTTCTTTATTAGGCTTGGTTAAGGGTTTGTTGAAACCTTAGTAAATGCTGTGTCTTGCATTTATCTGTGCAAGGTCCTTCAAATCTGGTCATTTTTTAAACTGCATGTCCAATAAGAGACATTTCAGTTCCACCAGATCAAAACATTTATATTTCTAGAGCATGTAGCCAATGGCTATTAAATCCTCTGGCTGCTCACATTACTGTGATTTGTTTTTGCCTCCTTAGCAGCAACTTCTCTTTGCTTACATTGTCAAAATGGAAAAGCATTCCAAGTTGAGCTAAATTCTTGGTAAAAGGCATGTAGAAGTAACATCTTATATAATAAAGCTGGTGATACTCGGTATCTTTTGCACTTTTAGTAAGCAGAAATTCAGCAGTGCGTCAGCGTGAGTTGTTCTCGCTGGCGCTCGTGCTGATTTCTCCAAAATAAAGATGTACATCTTTTAACATGTAAACACATTTACTTATCTAGTACTTTAAACTAAAGGCTGAGTACTTGGAGGAGGGGGAGACCTCGAACCTTTTTAAAAAAATATTACTCAAACAGAGGTTTGCTCAAGAGTTGTCTGCCATATTGGACGTGATACAACCACCGATTGTGAAGTGTGTGTTCCCCAAGTGCTTAGCAAGTGATTGGCTGTCACTTGGTGAAATCGAATGCAAAGAGCACCTGAGCACCTTATGATTGCTGTGGTGGTGATCAAACTGTTGTGGTCACCTGTAAATTTGCAGACTGTGTTGTCTACAAACACTCACTTTTAAACCACCAACTAGTAGTAATGTAATAAGACTTGACAAAGTGGATGGAGAGCAGAGAATGTTCCGCTCAGTCAATTATCTTTATTTTTCTGACAAAAACAAGGTGATAACTAAATAAAAACTAATGTACGAGGGCAAAAACTATGTTGAAACATGTTGACATTTTGCCAACGAATAGAAATAGAATAGAAAAAAAAAATCTGAAACGAGATCCAATCAAAACTAATTACATTTCTTTTCTTCGGGAGGGAGACTAGATAGTGACGAGGAAGAGAAGCGTAGACTTATGGACACTTTTTGTATTTCATGTCAAGGAAGATCAGACGTTTTGTAAACCGTGTGGAGCAACTCAACAAACTTTTAGACTTTTTATTTTAGTCCAGCTTAGATTTAGTCTACTATAATCTTATAACATTTAGTTAACTACGACTAGACTAAAACTAAATTATGTTTTAGTCAAAAGACTGTGACTAAAATGAAATCAAAATTTGATGTTGAAGGTTGACCTTCAAAGTAAATGTTAGCGATCCACCCAACATGTTTCTGAAGGCTTTTACTGTGAAGGAAAACGGTCTTTGCTGCCAGGTTGTGTCGCACTCTTTGCACTTTCACTGCTGCTCAGAGAGTTGTGAGTGTTTGTGGGCAAGTCAGTGTGTTGCATGTAACTACAGGCAACCAAAACACAAGTTTGTTGCCATGGAGTCACTGACCAGGCTGTAGGCCTGTGTGACTGGAGCCTTTATCACTTGACTCTGCACTGTCATCATGTTCGTCGCACGCCTAAGGTGGCAGACAAGTTAAAATCCCAACCTCAATACATGATGCCTTTGATCATTTTAGAGATTAGTTTCAACTGTGAACAAAGAATCACTATTAATAATTCTGAAATCACAAAAATCAATTCAAAGGTGTTTAAAAACTAAATTGGCTACACACATATTTATATAATGAGAAAACATTTTTACTGTCATTTTATGTGTACGTGGTGCATTTGTTGAATGTGTGCTCAATTTTTATTTGCCTTTTCATTGTCAACTGTCGGGCACCACCTGTGAGAGATTAGAATAAGAAAAAACTCTAAATATATCTAATCTTCATAGACATTGTGAGATCACTGTCACTATGGATAAGAGATGCTCCACAGGTATCCATGCAGAATAAGTTTGTACATTGTAATGATTGTAAGAATTGGCTTGTTGATATTCATTAATCTGTAAGTATTTGCTTTCTTTAATCAGAGGAAAATCATATGAATGCAGACTATTTAAAAAAAATATTTTCATAGCTATATAGGAGATTTATCTGAGTACATCTGAGCACTCACCACTGAGAGCGAATCACACAGAGTCACTCATGAATCAGTTCAGAAAATCAAATCATTTTGATGAAATTACTCAAATCAGGGATGCCACTATTTACTAGTTGTAATGGCGCAGCTTCTCTACAGTACATAAACCGCACGCTGCACAAGCTGAATGCATTCAGTCCCTTTTCATGGCTTCACCTGTCAAATCCTCTTACAGCCCCCACCCCTTTGCATTAAACAGACATTGGGATATGTTTCATATTTCAGTGACTTTTATGTTACCAGCTGGCTGTAAGGAACTAGGAAGGACCGTAGAGAGACAATCATGATGGCAGAATAGGTTTTACTGATTCAAATGTTTTAGTATGAGAGAAAAATTATTTATTTTAGTATGAAATACATCTTCCTCTTCATTTTTATTATGGTGATGTTTCCTGGATCTTGTGCACACTGTAAGACATATTATTAGTGTTGTGGATTCTGGATTCTATATATTTTGTATGTCTGTTCATGCCCATGTAAATACAAGCAAACACTGTGTACATAATAGATTTTTGCACTGTGAAATTCTATGATGATTATTTTTGTTACCCCCCTCCCTTCTCATTTATTTTTGGCTTGTGTTTGTCTCTTTCTCCTTCTCAGCTTGGACTAGCATCATCTCAGAGCTGATAAAAAATGTATTTTGTAAAAGCCACAACGATTGGTGTTGTTTTTTTTAAATCTTCCACCCATTTAGCACAACAACAGAGACATATCATTTGGTGTCGCTCTCTATTTCTTGAGCAATCAGCAAAAACAGAAAGCTGTGGCGTGAATGTAAAAGGTAGAAAAAGATGAAAGCTAACAATCGGAAAGTGGACAATTTTCAGAGTCTGATGACTTAATGATTAAAAAGCGTGCTTTGTTTTGTTATTTTCGTAAATAATTCGGTAAGATTATCGAGTTTAAAACCTTTCTGAAACAAACTTTGTTTTCCAGCAATTCTGCGAAATTCTGTGTTGATTTAGCAGCTTACTCGCCAACACTTTCTCCTGTCAACATTTCAGGGTTGAGAGAATTTGTTTAATGAGTGTGCAGGGAAAACAGGGGAAGTCTAGTTCCATGTGGTGTCTTGCCTTGTGATTCCTCAAGGCAGTGCTGGCAGCGCTTTACAGCCCTGTTTTATTTTAAAGGTTCTGCCTGAATTACATAAAAGCATCTGATGTCTGTAACAGGAAAAAATCCACTGACATGGATCCGCTACAAGATGAATGTCCGCGTACACTCCATAACATATTAAAGTAATTACGATATGTTGCTCACAGTGGTGAAGGCTTCATAAGTCAGCAGTTCAGTGATACTTGATATGCTGTATCCAGGAGACATCTAATCATCTGTGTAACTAAAAGAGATCTGACCAAAGCAGTTTCTGAGATGAATAATCTACAGTTCACCCAACATTTTAAGGAGAAATGCAGTCTTGGACATTGGTCAGAATCAGTGTTTGGCCCAGGATATACAGTAATATAATTGGTTTACAGAACTACTTTTAAAAACCCCAAAGCGCTTGCAAACTCAAAGAGCGACTCAACATTTTTACAACGTCTATTAAAGGAGAATCTACAAGAAGCCAGAAGTTGATGAGAGGATATTTAAAAGGCTGACTGCTAAACAACCAGCTTCTGTATAGTTTCAGAGTACAGGTAAGATGAAGCAAAGGCTTTTCACAACACAGCAATAATCCTAGCCTTCAGGCTAACATTAGCTAGCAGACTACTTTTAGTGCTTCGCAAAGACTTTATTGGGGAGGTTTGCCAGATTATTAATGGCCCCCCAAAGTATATCTCATCTTAGACTATTATTACTTTTTAAAAATTCATCCAAAGTACTTGTAGACAGTCCCCTTACTCATAGTTTGACAGTTTAACTATTGGTCCTTTCCATCTCATGTTTCTTTTGGGATTGATCACTGATGCTTCGTCGCTCATTATCATTCAGGTTCCTCTTGGTTGAGTCGCTCAATCTGTGGTCAAATTTTAACTCTACAGTCTTGAGCTTCATTAAGACTTCTGTGGTGAATCTATGTAGAACCTACGATACAGCGTACGCCGGTGGCTGACACCATGGCCACATTCATACTTGTTAACGTTAGCGGTGACATGCAGTTACATTTCTAGACAGCAACATGTCTGGTTTCGCCGTAGGTTATGGTTTAGGGTTTTGTTACGAAGTTCCACAGTAACCACAGAAGTATAATTTTACTTTTAGGCCTTTTTTCTTTCTGTATCCGAAAATCCACTAGAGTCCACTTAAGCCTGAGTGATGGAAAGTTGGCCATCAGACGCTGCGACTGTGCTGACTCGTCTGTGGAGAATTTGCATTACAGTTAGATACTACGCATGCGCTCCAGGTGCCAGATTGCTAGCAGACCTCTACAGGCTGTATCAAAAAGGATAATCCTATTTCAAAGCACTTTAATTCTGCAGCAGTTCACCAGTAATTATCAAATCATGTACTGTTAGAAAGAGGGGATTTGTGAGTTTCACCCTGTTGCTGGTAGATAGCATAACAAAAGCAGCGGCTGGAGTGACTCCAGACATGCTCACAAAAGTATGGAGCGAGCTGGACTATCAAATAGACATAAGCTGTGCTTCACGAGGGGAACACATTCATTCAAACAATTATGAAGATTGGAAGTTTTGTATGTAAAACTATTCAACCATATTTTTCAAATTTACCGCAAGCTTCTATGTCTATTACTGAAAAAAATACTCCTTTGAAATCAGGTGATTCTTTTTGTGTATTACAGGATGTGGAGTCTCCAGCTGTCTCTTTCCATGTCCACAGTGGAGTATAATAAGGCTTTAGACTGCATCTGATAAAACCTGAGTCTGCCAGAGCGCGCTCGGGTCAGTGAGACATACATTTAGTCAATAACGACGCTGAGAATCTGCGTGGACGTCTGCGTACCTGCTTGTTTTTTCTGACTTGTCGTAGAAGAATTTGCATTAAAATTCACATACTGCTCACACACCCAAGGGAGGTGGATTTCAAGAAGACTTCAGCAAAATATTACAGGAATGACTGCTGTGTTGTATTGTCTCCAGTTGTCTGTGTCCATGTCAGCAACAGAGTACAATCAAGGCTTTAGACTGCAGCTGATGAGGGACTGCAGTCCTTCATCTCCATCTCTGGAGATCCTCTGTGAAGATCCTCTCTGACCTGGGAAGCCGCTCTAAGCTGCTGAAGGTGAAGCGCTTGTTCCTATGCTGCTATGCTGAGTTCACGGCGGCTGCAGAGCAGAATAGCGACTACCTTCACCATAAAACAAGACCATAAAAACTGGGAGTCCATCTGCAGCACAAGCTATGAACTGGACATGCAGCCAGATTTGTTGCTCAAATATTTGTCACAAAGAAACTCGCAATTAAATTTCTGCCAAGCAACCCACCTGCAGACTGTCGTTAAATAATTACCTGAACAGTCAATGCAAGTCTGAAACTGTATGCATACTGTACTGATTATGAAGACACAATAAGCTTTAAGTCTCCTAAATTCTCTAAAACCCCTCGTTAGACCCGCACAGTGCAAGAATGTCAGCAAACTGCTGCGAGACGCTTCCGTCTGGAGAAAAGGTTAACGTGGAGCCTTTCAGAAAAATGTCAGCAGCTGCTTATTTCAAGCCATTCATTCCCTGACAGCAACAATCTCACAGTACACTGGACCAATCCCAAAATATGTGGTGTGCGCCCATTAATCGTAGATAAAAGTGATCATGTGGAGCGTTTTGCTCAGCTGTGTTAAAAGATGAAATGACACTGGTCCACATCTAAATCTCCAGCCGTGCTTTTTGAAAAGTGCTTCCAGTTTGCTTCAAGGTCGCCTAAAACCGTCATGTAGCTAAAACTGCTCCGATCACTGTTGTCAAGGATTTTTACTTTTCTTCCCTGCCCGCGCGTTGGACCTCTTAATGTCCACCCATTCCGGCTCAAGTGTACTGACTGAGTATGCTGAACCACTCTTTCACCCAGGGTTTGGGGTATTTTCTGCTTTCATGGCCAGAAATTCAGCTGAGCAACTGAGCAGAAGGCACAAGGATATCCAAGAAATGGTGCCTTTTTTTTTACTCTAGCTCAGCTGGGTTACACACAAAGACTCAGAGGGCCATTTCATTTATCTACTGTACCTCAAAGCTCACACTCCTGTTTCTGGTTTCATACTGTGCTGCTCTCAACCCAGCAGCAACACCAACCCTCCAACCAACCTCAATGTCACATTAAATGACCAAACTCGCCTGGAGGACTCGAAGGTCAAACTTTTACCAACAGATTCTGGTGTTTGACCGGTTGGTCATGAACACAGTAAAACATTAGCTTTGATAAAAAAAAATAAATGATAGGTAACTGGTGCACACAAATGAGTGAATTTTATCTCATTCTGTAAATTTAGTTTAATCGATTTCCACCTCCCAGTCAACTGTAAGGAGGTAAATCTTTATTTTTAAGTCGCCTCTTTACATTTATTGATGCTCAAACATGCCTTTTTAGGGGTATGCTTAGAGGCTGATTTTATGTTATTGCACCAGACCTCTGGAAGGCTTTGGACCATTTTTTTTAATTCTGACAAATAATATGGCTTTGCTGTGTAGTTTATTGGACTCTCTTCTACTATATTGTGCTGGAGTTTGCTTTCTGTGTGTGTATGTGTGACAAATTAGTCGGTATTATCAGATCTCTAGTTCAAATTTGTTCCGTTCCACCCAAACTCTATTTACAACTTGTAGACCTACAGTTCTATCTAAACTGAGTGACCAGTTGTTTCTTTATTGTTTGCTAGAAAAATTGGACACAGCTGTATTGATTTATTGAAGTGTGCACAAATAAATAGAAATAAAATATGTAATGCAATAACAGAGTTTGAACAGGTCTAACTACCCTGGTAGTCAATATTTAGTATGACTCGTTTTATTCTTCAACACAGCCTGAACTCTCTTAGCCGAGGTTTCTTATCATTTCTTTAAGTAGACTTCAGGAATAGTTCTCCAGGCTTCTTGAAGGCTATTCAAACTCTTCTTTGGATGTTGGCTGATTTTGTTCCATTTTCTGTGTGTGTTTCATTGTGCCTTCTCTCCAGGTGTGCTTTTACTGCACTGCCAATGTGTTTGGGATCTTTGACATGCTGAAAAAAATGAAGCTGTTACTAATCACACCCTTTTTAGATGAGCTTGTGTGGCACTTGAAAATCCGGTGGCACTTTTCTGGGTTCATAATTCCATCAATTTTGACAAAATCCGCATCAACACTGGCTGAAGTAAAACTCCTGACCACCTCTGCATATTTTGATGGCCATTTGAACTAAAAATTTAAAAGCTGGGTTAATCACATGCACTTAGTTTCAGTCCAGTTGTTGTGTAATTTGGCAAGAATTAAGAATGGTTTCGCGACAGCCATCCTTCCACAGAGACCATTTCTGATGATGCGACTCTCATGTCCTGTATCAGATCTTTGCTGGATTTTTTCCCTTATTTTTGAAGACATGACTTTCAGATACTGTTCAAGTTATCATGTTCACAAACTTCAGTATCTATGCTGCCTACCCGCAGGGTGACGACAACACCCCATCAGCCTGTTACAGCTGAGGAGTAACAAATGGTGGAGAGTCCCAAACATTTAACCCTTAGTAGGAGTTGTCCCCTTTGGAGGTGATCCTGATGTTGTTGACTGACATGTGAGTCGTCACATGAGTAAAGGTGTGAAAAAAGGCTCAGGACCAGCTCCAAAGCACACAGCCCCCACTAAGTTTTTTTGTTTTTGTTTTGTTTTTTTTTGTGTCCCGTTTGGATCTTTAGCCATCAGAATTGTTGTCTTAAGGCCAAGAAAGATGCCAAGCGGATTTATTTTACCAAGTGGATCATCATGGCCTTGCCATATTGGTCCATTTGATTGACCTTTATTATAATTATGTATTTATTTTATTTTCAGTTGCTACAAACGGGACAGACATGACTGGGGGATAGGACAGGGAGAAAGAATGAAAGAAAGAGAGGGAGAGAGAGAAAACCAGAGGGGAGAAGAGACGGTGAGAAAGTGGGGAAGAAAGAAAGAAAAACAAACAAAACACCTGGATCACCTGTATGGAGAAAAAGAAAAACAGAAGAGAAAGCAAACAAAAAAAGAGGAACATAATAAAAAACAGCACCATCACAATAAACTAGCTAGCAGTAGATAACAGTAGATACTAAACATTAAACGATATTGTGCAGCACGCAAGATAGACAACGCACAATGTGCTTTGAGGCAGCAGCCAAGAAAGGTGTAGTCCGCATCTGTGAACACCCGTGTGTACACCTGTGTGCACACCTGTGTGGATCAGCATGCTTGTATTCCAAAGGTTTCTCCATGTAACGATCTGCTAGGGAGTGTGGGGAGCCATAGCCCCGTCCCCCAGGGTATGAAGCAGGTATGGAGGAAATCCAGGCCCCAGATGTCCAGAGGCCCCAGAATTCGAGGACCCGAGGAGGACCACCAAAAGGGGGGGAACCGTGCCACCCTCCTGGGAAGAGCTGAGTAAAGCCCCAAACGAGAGGTCACCCAGCAGCTACGGAGCAGAGGCCAGAGGGGGTTGCAGTGGCATGCCCGCGGGCTCTGCCGGCAGCCAGCTGTGCCAGAGAGGACAGAGCTTCAGGCCCAGAGGCCTGAGGGCACCCCACCCCCCGGAAGGGGCCCAGCCGGGCCACAGGTGCCAGGCCCCGCCAATCGGCCACCAGGAGTGAGCCGGTACATACATGAGCGCCCAGCCCCAGTCGACAAGGACCACCAACACACCAACGTCTGAGGGCATCAGCCACCAGCAGGGAGTGTGGTGAGGGGAGATAGGCCTCCGTACTTTAGAGGGCCTGAGATGTACCCAGAGAGGTTGAGTCTAAGACCCAACCTGACATATAGACACAGACGAACAGGCACACGCGGACACAGACGTGCATTCCCACCCCATATGCACAACCAAATATTCGGCACTCACCCAACGTGTAGACAGACACAAATAGACACTGCACAGACAGTCACACTCCCCAAACATACTCTATATTCAAGGTCCAGGTACACCCGCCCCCAGAGGGGCAAGCCGCACCTAGACCCAGGAGATGTAACCCTTCTCTCTGGGGTGGACGCAAGCGGACCACCTCCTTATCTGCAGTAGCAGGGAGGTCCCGCATCCCAGCCCCCAATCTGACGGCCAGCACCTCCTCCCAGCCCCCCAGCCCTGACGGCTAACAGAACCGGGGTGAGTGAAGACTCCAAACCTCCCAACGCCCGCTCATATGTAGTGTTGCTGTGTGCTGTTCTAAAGTGCATTTAAAACACAGGAGAGCATGGTTCCTGCTTCCTCTCAGAGAGCAGCACGGCTGCTCCTGAAAACCCTTAGTGTCTATGTGCATTTAAAGTTGAGGGCCAGCGCCAGAGGTGGGTTGGAGTACACTGACCATCCTCTGGATGCTGTAGAACGTGCCCACCCCCAAGGCCCTATATGTATGTGTTATGTGAGAGTGTGAGTAATGTGGGTGTCTAGGTTGCAGAATAAAATTGAGGCACAGGCGGCCAGAAGGGGAGAGAGGGGGAGTGCCTCCCCTGCACCCTGGTGACATACCTGCACCCCAAGCCCTGCGTGTGTGGGTGGGTGTGGTAGAGCGGGAATAGGGAGGCAGCTGAGGATGGGGAGGGAAGAAAGAGAGGGGCAAGCGGCCCCTCCCTGGGGCCAGCTCCCCCGCTGACCCCAGTAGGCACCCCCACACTCTGGAACCCACCAGGGCAAAGGGGCCCAGGCCCATCCGGACCGGGGCCCGCAGCTGCAGCATCGCCCAGCCCCACAGAGTCCGGGGCAGCCCACCCAACTCCACCCCAGAGAAAACTGCACCCACCCCATCATCCAATCATCTCCCAAACTACACTAGACAATAGACACCCAGGTTGAGTTCATTCTCTACCTCTCCTATATCTCTCCCCCCACCTGCAGAGTGAGCTCCTGTAGAAAGGAGACCACCTGCAAAGATATAACAACCTCCCCATCAGTTAGAGAGTCCCCTAGTTGGGCCGATGCACCAGAGGTCCCCTGCACTGGGGCTGAGCCCCCCTGCACCCACCCGCCCACAGCTCCAGCGACACAACAGCCAGGACCCAAGGCCTGAATGATAATGAGCGATGAAGCATCAGTGATCAATCCCAAAAGAAACACGAGATGGAAAAGACCAAGCCAATTTTACTCAGAAAACCCAGAACAATTAAGATGCTATTGGATTTTTATTTATCCACTTGATGCCGTTTGCCTCGTCAACAAGTGAGCAGATATCTAAACAGACAGAGGAAGAGATTACCTGATAAAATAACTCCTCATTCATGATTACAATGAAACACTTTTAAATCATAATCTCAAATGAGCTTTGGTTTTTCAATTTCTTTCTGTGTTATTTGAAGACAATGCGTGTTGCACGACAGTATCTAGGCTGTTTTGATTAAATCCTCTGGTATTAAGAACGTAAGTAAAGAAAGCACTGCCCTACAGCAGATCACTTCCCTGATTCACTTGTGTAACAATGTTTACTGCCACATCTCTCGTAGTGTCTTATTTGCCAGGGTATGAGAAACTGGAGGCGTTGTAGTAGCTGCAGTTTGTAGAGCTGCAGAAATGAGGAGGGTTGTAACAGCCTTTGCAAAAAGTATATTTTTCAAACCGTCCAGGGAGCAGAGGATTTGTTTGGATGTGCTCAAAGCTGCTGCACATTTTTACCATACAGGCACTGACCTTCCTAAACAACTGAGTCATCCTGTCTCAAAAGAAACCCAGATGAGAACCAACAAATATCTGTTCAGTCACAAAAGCTAAAATGTTTGAAGACGATATCATCCCCCGAGTGCATCAAACAACATAAAAACAAGATTTCTGTTTGCAACATGTTTGTCCTAAAAGCGCGGCGGAGTCTGTCAGTCTGCCCACGGCTTACAATATGTCTTAGAAGATAACCGTCTCCGTTATGTCTTTCTAATAGCACTTGTTCCCTCATTATGCTCTAATGAGATTTGTGAGGCAAGTTATTAATTATCAGGGCACTCAACAGAGAACATGCTGTGGCGCTGGAGAGGTTTTCCACCAAACAACAATTTATTTCCGCTCCTGTGTTTTTGTTCTCCGTGCTGGTTCATTCCCGCTTTAGAAGAAGTGACAGAAAAATGCAACGACTCAAAAAAGGACCCGGACAAAAACAACACCGTTCCCCCCATCGCAGGGAGGCAGAATAACTCTTTGAACCTTGCACTTTTGTAGCGACTACAGTTGAACAATTGAATGTATTCTTTTCTGACATTGCTCAGAGTCACAGAGTCTCTACACTCAAATGGTCTTAAAAAGCTGGAGGTGTCAGTGATGTGGAATGCCCGTCTTGTACAAACCTCAGCGTGCATGTCGGGGGCAGCCCATGAGGAGAGTTTTTCAAGGATTGTGAACATGTTGATGTAGAGTCAAACTGAAGGACATTGTTAACTGTAATCACACCTCCTGCAGAGCACTTCAAAAAGGTCATTTGCCTCTCAGACCAGGTTGTCATCCAAATTCTATCCTTATATGGCTGACTGAAGCTACATTATACAACAGAGTGTAACAATTAGGCTGCGTGTGTAGAGAGAAATATGGAAAAAAGAAAGAAAGAAATTTGCAAGGCTGTTTTCTCAGTCAGCCCGATCCCACATGACTAACATGCAAACATCAACTACCGCTGAGCCACAAATTTCAACATCTACTGCGCAGGAAAACGGATGTACACCACTGTTGTAATTCTCTGACACAAAAACCTTATGATTATGCAGCCAAAGATCCAAAGTACTTAAAGTTAAGGGACCGCAGGGCCTTAAATGCAGGGTTAGCAGCCAAAGTTCCTCGTTCATGCACAGCCTGTGCTTCGGATTTTCCACAGTACTCACAGCATTTTATGAGTGGTCTCGGCACAGCAGGGGCAGCACTAACTTATTTCTGTTTTGCTATCCCTGCAGTGAGAATTTAAAGAAGGTTTGAAAAGATACAGAGGTGTTTTCAAAGCACGCAAAACTTGATTGATATGCTCATAAATGTCGTAACCATATTGCTAACACTCATACTCGTCACAGAAAGCAAAAGGAAATTGTTGCACTTTTGGGTTGCATGTGGCTCGCAGGATAATGTAAGACTAGGAATAGCCAAACAAGATACCTCCCCAAAAAGATAGCCAGCTGTTTTGATAGTCACAAGCTTTAATGCTTGTTTCTTTTATTCTGAGCCAAAAGTTGTCATTTGAACTCTCGTAAGAGATCACTTGCTTCTTGTTGATCTCTGGTGCATTACATTTGTAAAAAGGATAGTTTAATACTGGTGAATCCAATTGAAATAATAAATTCATAATTTACGAAAAAGAATGAAAGTGGGTGGAGGCGAGACAGAATACATGTGTGCAGATGAGATGGAGGCAGGTGTAACAGTGCACATGAAAGTGGATGAGTCTAAATACCAGGGTTCAATATGCAAAGCTACATGCTGTGCACAAGAGAGAGGAAGAAGGGAGCCTATGCAGGGTGGAATAGGTGGAGATAAGTGTTAGGGGTGATAGTAGCAAGAGTGAAAGATCTCTAGATGCTAGTGAGACGTGCAGTGATGTATGGTTTGGAGGTTTGGCTCTTACAAAAGTACAGGAGGTCGAGCTGGAGGTGGCAGAGCTGAAAATGTTAAGATTTTCATTGGGAGTGACCAGTTAGAAAGGTGCACATCAGAGGGACAGCTCAGGTCAAGCGATCTGGTGACAAAGTTTGAGAAGCAAGAGTGAGATGGTTTGGGCATGTGCAGAGGAGAGAGTGGACACACTGCCAAGCAGGAGAAACGAGGACGACCACATGCAGAGGGCCGGTGTCACACAGGGTGAGATGCAGGCTTGTTTCTTCCTGTTAGTGATGTTTTTGTTAATATTACAACAAGCTCCCATGTTAGACGATGAAACCTGTGAAACCACAGATGTATTAAGGAGACCTGGATACTGGCAGCCACTCGTTTAAATAAAAATTGCTTCTCTGGTGCATGAGCAAAAAATGACTTTATAACTTGTGTGATTTCCTCTGCACTGCACAGCCCACTACATATTCTCAGAATGCTGCGTAGCCGACAGCATGCAGTGGGCATGCAGTGACATTGGGAGCTGAACTGAAAACCAGACGTTTCTTGTCTCTGGGGAAGCAATGCATATCTATATAGTATCGACTGCCTACAGTTTTATAGTTACCTCATTTGCAATAATGGTCCAAAGGGAAAAAGCTTATTTTGGCTGCAGGGCTTTTGCTTTGTTATAATACTGCAAGTGGCAACTGGGGAAATGCCAGTGGCTGTTGATGCACTATCCAGCTGTGTTAAGACTGTATGTAAAAGATGGGAATGTCACTGAGTTATCACCCGCTGCTTTGTGGAGCACGTTTTTGAAGACTCGGGTTTCGGATGTTGGCCATTGTTATCTTGTTCTCTTACATCCAGCCTATAAATGATGACACTGGATGCAGCGTGTTCGGGTGATGTTTTCCAACTTTACTCGTAACCCCGGAAGCTCCCCCCACACACAGCCTTGTGAGAACAGTAGTCTACCGCTACACCTCCTCCTTTTAGCTAAAGACATACTTCATAACGTCTCAAACAGCTCACTAGAACAGAAATGGGGAACATCATGAAACGTGGAAATTATACACATCCCTCATTTGTTCACTTACATTTAAACAAAACACATTATTGTAAACATCTCTGACAGCTTAACCCAGCTTTGAATAGGGCATGAATGGATAACTTCAGAGAATTACACATCCAGTCTTTCAGGAGGTCTCACCACTCGACCAGATCTGGTAATAGTTCCTGTTGGTCTGAGGTGGCTCCTATTTCTCCTCAGAAAACCCCTGTCTGTTTCTACCACATAGGATCTGGGAGCACTGGCAGGTCCAACTACTGCTCCGGTAGTTCCTTCAGTGGTAATCCACACTTTCTGTCCTGACGATAGTTCCGGAAGCGGTCTGACTCTATGTCTGCGGCTGTAGTGTTTTGCCTGCTCACGCCTCCCCTCCTCATCTTTTTTGCGAAAAGCCTGTAGGTCAGGCCACTTTGGCACCAGCTTTGCCACAGCTTGTGGCAGCGTGGTCCGCAGGAGTCTCCCCATAAACAACTGCGCTGTAGTGATGGGATTTCCGGCTCTTTTTAGAGATCCGGCTCTTTCGGTTCGGCTCACTAAAAAGAGCCGGCTCTTTCGGCTCCGAACCGGCTCTTCAGGTTGTTTTGTTGCTTTAATTAAAACCCGTTTTGCCCCACTGGCAACAATTGTTGCCAAAGTTTATCACTGTCATTTTCGACTCACAATAAAAAATCTCAAAGGTACTAATGCAACTTTTTCCACTTATATGCTAGTAGACAACTTAGACAAAGGTTTTGATTTTTAAAAAATTGTTTCCAAGTGCTTCCTATCGCATGACATCATCTGCTTCCCGCTCTTTCTGGCTGAAGACATGGCGGATGCAAATCATCCTGGAAAGAGGTAATTTTCATAAATTTCTTATGACTTTCCCCCCAAACATATTTATAATTATTTAATCATTCAAGTCTCTAGAGTAACCCTCCCCAAAAAAATTGTACCTAGGATAAATATTTTTTTGTTCATGGGCTTATTTCTGTGAGTGGCAACAAAAGTTGCCAGTGGGCACATAGCATGTCGCTAACTAAAGGAAAACACTGTCTGCAGGATTGCTCCTAATTTACTTATTTAAAATTGTAGAATGATGTACAATGGCTCATTTTAGTCCTTTTAGAATAATTCCTAGCTAAATAAATTCACAGGTATTCAAGGCCTCTGTGTATAGGATTTTTATACATTACCATACATCATTTTCTTGCTAGCTAAAATTCGCTTGCTAGCTAACATGTATGTTGTCCTTTCCTTAGGTACACCGTAGCAGAGATCCTGGCCATGCTGCAGGACTCTGAAACTGTGGCGGACATCACAGTTGTGCCTGAGTCAGAAATGCACGCACATGACACAGACTGTGACAGTGACCAATCTGATGATGAGGCCACTGGTGACCATAACCGCCTCCCATCAAGAATACTCAAAGGTGAAGGCTTTCTACCTAATTCGGACATGCAGCTGCCAAATCCCCCCGATGATGATCCTGGGTGCTCATCCTCAGTGAGTCAGACAGAGACTAGAAAGGTCAGTGGCACAAATGAAAATGTGACCAGTCAGATTGTTGGGCCCATGCTCCACAAAACTAAGAACCAAGACAGGAAATTCAAAAAAATCAAAATTGCGGCCAAAGCTGGCCTTGGCCTTGGCCTTGGCCTGGCAGAGAAAGCTGAAGTGCCACCTGGAGTCAAGTTTTACCACGACAACCTCTTCACAACCCTGTCCCTGGTGGATGAGATGACCCTGAGAGGCTATGGCAGCTGTGGCACGATGCGACAAACTCAGCTCCATAACGTTCCCTTCACAGCACCCCAGACCTTCAAGAAGACACCCAGAGGAGATGCTGAGTATCTGGTTGAGGCAGAGAAGCTGATTGTAAGGTGGAATGACAACAGCGTGGTCACCGTGGTGTCGAACATGGAGAGGGAGTTCACCGAAACTGAGGCGAAGAGATGGAATAAACAGAAGCGGACTATGGACAAGGTCAGACAGCCCAAGTGTATCCAGGACTACAACACACACATGGGAGGAGTGGACCTGCATGACCAGTTTGTCAGCCGCTACAGAGTCAACATCCGGTCCAAGAAGTGGTGGTGGCCATGCTTCAGCTGGGCCCTGAACAGTGCCATGGTGAACAGCTGGTGCTATTACAGGTACACAAGGCTGTATGTTATTTAGTGATATCACAATCGAGTTGGTGATGTTTGACTCGAGGTCATCGCTAGTGCTCTTCGGTCGACAAGAGCAACAGTGATGATATCCAGACCAACATCACAAACTCAAGTGTGATATTGCTTTTACAGAACATTCTACATATGGGGCATGACGTTGTAGAAAGGATGAAACGATGCACATTCATGCATCTATCATGCTTGTTTTGTCATTCATTTAGGTCCTGGAAAAGCGGGGAGAAGGATCTCCTCTCCTTCCAGAGGCTGGTAGCCCAGACCCTCCTCCTGCGCCATGGAACAAAGCCAAGTAGGCAGGGCAGAAGATCTTCAATGGCGGTGGCGATAACTGATGCCACCAGGTTTGATAATTTGAACCACTGGCCCTGCAACACTGGTAGCAGGTACAAGCGATGCAAGAACTGCGGCGGACGCACATCATTTGCGTGTGGAAAGTGTGATGTGCCACTACATGTGGAGTGCTTCAAGAAGTACCACACTGAGTAGAACATGCATGAAAGATGATGGAATGTATGGGAAGAAATATGTTATATATGTATATATGTTTTTAGAGGTTCTAAGAAAAAAATGTTTGTTGAGTTTTTGAGTATAAAAAAATTGAGAATAAAGAAATCAGTTCAAATTGTTTGATGTTTTGAATTTTATACAGGGGGAACCTGAGGCTCCACCTTTTTGTTATTATTTATTATGACTATATTATTATTTTGTTCTTATTATATTATTATTATTACTTCTCTATTATTATTATTAGGTGACATTTGACCTAGTGACAAGCTGTGTGACTACTGGCAACAATTGTTGCCAGTCATAAAAATGCTATTTTCTTCAAAAAAAAGTACAAAATGGAAAAAATAAATACATAACATGATTCAGAGGGACTCAACTGATAAAATGATATGCCTTACAACTCTGAAAAAAATCTGGGCACAAACGGGTTAATTTATTATTAACAATAATATAAAATTATGCACAAAAGGAATTACTAACGTAAAAACAAGTGGTTTTATTTATATATGTTTATATATAAATATATGCGGTGGCCCCTAGAGACAAAACACGTACAAACTCCAAAACACATTTCTAGCATGAACTGAACTTCCAAAGCAGAGCTACTAGATCACTTAAATTACACAATTGAAAGCATGTGTGTATTGTTTGTGTATTTATACACAGGCACTCATATATATATTCAAATAATTTTAAAAAAAAGTTCATTTACCTGTTATTACCACACACCAAATCCGGTCGTTGGTACTTGCTGGCTTGTGTAGCCACAAGATAACAAAGGCTCAACACTGCGCCCAGCATCCTGGAGCACTTCTGTTCTCTTTTGTACGTGTTTTGAGTTTTTATGAGCTTCTGAGTTTTTATATGCTTCTGAGTTTTTACGTGCTTCGGAGTTTGTACGTGTTTTTACATGTTTTGGAGTTTTTACGTGTTTTGGAGTTTGTACGTGTTTTTACGTGTTTTGGAGTTTGTACATGCTTCAGAGTTCGTACGTGATTTGAAGTTTGTATGTGCTTTGTCTCTAGGGGCCACCGTAAATATACTTTTATTTATTCACTCCACATAAAATGTAATAAATAAATCATATAATACAAAAATCAACTATTCACATTTCAAGTTTTAACTATTTAAATTTTCAGCTTTTTCCTTTCACAAATTTAAAGTGAAAAGAACACAAAACACTGCAAACCACAACACAATTAAATATAAATTATAATATGAAAACTAAAAGAACATGCATATTCTCTGTCATATGGACCTGCATGAATAAACTTTCTCAATCCTTTATCATCTGCAACCGAAAATAGTTGTGGATGATTACTATACCTTTCTAATGTTGTTGTCCCTGCCTCTCTTTCTCTCTCTCTGGCTCTGTTCCTGTGCTACTGAGTGTAACTACCGCCCCTCCCCCCTCTGCCCAGCGTAAAGCACAAGGCCCGCGTGCAGAGTGAAGCGGGAAAAAAGTGCGAGAGAGAGGCTGAGAGAAAAAAAAAAAAACCCCACGTGACGGCTCGCGATAAGGAGCCGGCTCCTAAGAGCCATTTCGTTCGCGAACGACCCATCACTACCGGTCACAGCCTCAGCCGCGCTTCACCTGCATGCCGGTCTTGTTCGAGTTACTGATGCGAAAACTTCTCTCGCAGTTAACTGCACCGTACTGTACTCGAAAAAGAAAGAAAAAAAAAAACAGTGGAGATCGCCGTTCGCACTTCTGACACCACGTATAAATGATGACACTGGACGCAGCGTGTTCGGGTGATGTTTTCCAACTTTACTCGTAACCCCGGAAGCTCCCCCCACACACAGCCTTATGGGAACAGTAGTCTACCGCTACATCCAGAAAAGACCATATATGAAGAATGTGGACTACTACTTTATCAGCTAATGCTAGCAAGCTGTCCTGCAAGATCCATCAAAACAGTATGAGTCTCCCTCACTGGTGTGGATACTGGGAACTACTATATATATATATATATATATATATATATATATATATATATATATTTCTCTGCCAAACATGCTTATTTATTTTCTCACACCCTCACGAGGTAAAATAAGAGGCCAGCCACCCCAGTTTAGATTGAGCGTGCTCTTCTTCCTCAAAGCCAATAAATACACCTTACAGGATTTGTGTGTGTGCTTTACACCCAAATAGATCACTAAAACATAAACAGCTTGCTGGCACTTCATGTACTCAGGTTGTAAGTCACACACTTGAAAAGTGTCTCTTCCACTCCCCTCCAGAGTAATATACCACTTATACCGAGGAGGAAGCAGGCAGCCACTCTCCACTCATGATAAGCTATTGTTTACTGTCATTCAATCCTGCCTGTGGCACCTTAATTAACCGATATTCACTCCATATCACCCATCAGGCTTAAATCACACCTAGATAGCACCAATATGTCTCATTCCAAAGGTCCTAAGATGTGTGTTGAGGTGGAAAACTGCTCACTACGGCACACTAAGCCAAGAAAAATGAGAGATGGTGGACCAGAGCATCCCAGAGGATTATTCCAGACACAGTTACGCAGGATCAGATATTTCTTGGCTTGATAAAATGCTTCTTTTGCTTTGGTTAAAAGTACAGTGTTTAAAATCTCACCACTAGATGTCAGTAGATTGCAGATTGAAGTCAAATGAATTCTGTTTTTTTACCCCTCCTTATTCAAGTGCTTAGCCGTGGCTAGCTACGGTGGCTGCTGTAGGACAAACACGTTTCAGTCATCGAAGAGTGCTCAAAAACATTAAATCTACACTAAGTCCAGCCACTTAGCATTTTCCTATGATGGCTGTGGGTGGCCATTCTTTGACTGTTTGTGTATAAGATCACTTTTTGTGCACAACATATTTTAGTATATTTGAATAATATCAAGAATAAATTCTGCAATAAATCAGAAATAAAAAATGGATATGTGTCAATCAAACATTTTGCTGTATTTTAGGTTTTTAACCACGAGTGACATTAAAAATGTCTGACCGCCATTTATCTTTATTCCGTGTACGCTGTATAGCTCAGCTGTCAATGTCAGGTGAGAGCGTCCACATCTGTTTACTCTGGAAGAGGCTGTGAAACCTTGTGAGAGGAGTCTAACACAGATTGATGAGTCAGTGAAGCTCACGTCTCTCTGACAACAGCGATATTGAGGTTTATAATCAGAACCTGTGGCAATACCTGGAATAATTATGTGCGATTTTGTGTGTTAGAGCTCTAATTTAGGCTGAGAAGATGAAGCTTGGGCTGAGGAGGAAGAGCGTGAGTTTTTATTGCGATTTTTAGTCAGGTGGCATTTGCTCTTTGCTTTGCATTTTTCCGTCTTTGGTGAAAGGGACAATAAAACATCAGTATGATCCTTCATATCTTGAGTCTAGATGTGCAGACACAAATTAAAATTTGCATCCACAGCACAAGCGTACCACCTACGTGGCTGGTTCCTATCCATATACATAAAACATGATTAGGTGGAACGGTCACTGTATTGAAGATGGCAGGTCGAACCAGAACCCGCTGCTATGTATTTTTAATGGATTAATTAATTGTTTATGAGAATGAACCCATTTTTTGGGAAGATATAATCACACAGTAATATTGAATATATGAAAACTACATTTTTTCTATTAAATAACCTCAAAATAACCACTGATTGTACCTTTTATGTATCCACCATCTCTCCTCTGCACATTTCCATAACAGTGCATCCTTGCCGCTCAAACTTTGTCTCCAAACCGCTCAACCTGAGCCGTCGCTCTGATGCGATGTACTCATTTCCAGTCCTCTCAATGCTGCTCACTCCTACTGAAAATCTTTGCTGTCCTCATATACACAGCGCATCACCCTTGCATACCTCTGTGCCACCTCTGACTTCCTCATTCAGTGCCAGAGTTCCTCTCGTGACACCCTATCACATACTTTCTGTATACCCACTGAGACATAATGCAACTCCTTCTGACCTTCTCTGTACTTCTCCATCATCGCTCTCAAAGCAAACATCACATCTGCGGTGCTCTTTCTCAGCATGAAGCCGCGCTGCTGCTCACTCTTCTTAACGGAGCGCCAGCAACTCTTTCCCATTTCTTCATATCTTCTTTCATAGTATGGCTCATCAGCTTTATCCCTCTGTAGTTACTGCTGTTCCACACATCACCCATTGTTCTTGAAAATTTCTAAAAAAATATTCACATTTTTTGCGAGGACTCGAAGCATGGTAACTAAAACAAATTCTTGTTAGTTAAATTAAAAAGAGAAACCCCTCAAAAAAACAAGAGTCTCTAAACCTGTAGGTGGTTACGAGTCCTTAAATAGTTCCTGCAGAGTTTGTTTTCCCCTTTCTCTTCAGCATTTTGTTCTCACGCCCACGCTCCTTTCTTCATTACCATGGATGTTGCTTGTTTTAGGGCAAACTGCCAAAAGCTTGCTGAAAAACAAACAACTTCTCAACGGCTTACCATGTGCAATTTCCCTCTTTCCCTCTTTTCTGTAAACTCTAAAGCTACTGTAGGTTGCCACTTAATGTTAGTATTTTAATTTAGGAAAATCTAAGCCCGTGCATGTGACCGATGCATAATGCATTTGCTTCAGTGAGTTCAAATTAATCCCTGGGATCATTTGAATATGTAAATAATAGTGGCTCAGGCCCAAGTGGGATTGAGAGGGGTGTTTTATTAGAAGCAGGCCTGTGAGTGCTCTGTCTGTAGTTTCTCTCATCCATGCATATCCAGGGAGAGATCTTGGAAAAAGACAAACCTGTCAGAGCTGAGATCTCCCCACAGCCTGCCTATAAGCCTCGGTCCACAGGTACACACCTAAACCCTCTGGATTACCAGTGGCAAGATCAAAAGTGCCAAATCTTGAATGCTACATTTTTTTTAAAAAGCAATCAAGATGGTTTATGGTCATCTTCTTCAAAGCGCTTCAAGGATTAAGCGCGACAAGGGAGGGTGATTGAAGTCCTGTGGGCCACATATTCCTGCATATCTGTCCAAATCGGCCAGGAGGCTGATGTTTGCCAAACGCAATGTCAACAGACTGTTCAAGAGGTCTTTGACTATCGTTAAGTGTGATGCTGTCAGATTTCCATGTATGAAGGAAAGCACAAATAAAAAAAAAACCCACAAGTGTTCAGAAAGATGAGCTTAACGTATATATTGAAAGAGAAAATAAAGTCAAATCAGGTCAATGTCAAGTTTGTTTGTTTTTTAATGAAAGCAAACTTCTGTAGCTGGTCACACAACCTTTTGGTTCAGTGAGGGATTTAGAAGACCGGTGTGGAAATCTATACCTGAATTAACTACTGCTCTTCCCTTCCCACTTGACCCTCCCTCGTCGTCTCCTTGAAAAGTGCTGTATCGCTCGCAGTGCTCCTATTTTTTCTGATTGATTGATTTTATTCGATTTTTTTAAGGTCCTGTTCTGACCAGACTTCAAACACGGAGAGAACGCTCCAAAAAAATGTACGCCAAAAATGCTGACTTTAATTTGATTACATGTAAATCTCCCATGTAGTGTTGTTACATAACTACAATGTCAAACATTACATTTAATGTTAATGCAATGAACTTGATTGGTATACATTCAGTTTATCAAACACTGTCTCCTTATTAATTATTAGAATGTTTGATTTTATGTATCTTTTAGTTACATTTTACTCAAAATTATTACCTTTTTCTTTTGAGTGAATGAAGATTTTGAAAAGCTGATACAACCATGTGATCTCCCTGGATAGTGACTCAGACACCAAAAAAAAAAGTTTTTTAGTTAAGGTGTCGGCATTGCACATCAGAAGCAATACCAAGGCCGTGGTAATTATTGTTTTTTTAACCATTACAACAAATTTGTACAGGCTAATAGTGCCAATGCAGATCCTCTTGTGCTGCAGATACACAATGAATACGATTAAAATGGGGCTTTGTGGTAGGACTTGAACGGAGCAGCAGTGATGGATCATAAACACCGATACACAGGAAGATACTCCTGAGTGATAGCCGAATTCAAACAGGTATGTTTTTGTTTGTTTGTTTGTCCTTTTCATGTGTAAAGTTGGTTTACTTTGAAACAAGTATATCCTCTAACAGTTAATCATGCAAATTTTTAATTTTATATAATTACAATTACAATAAACCTAATTAATGTATTGAATGAGGGAGTATAAAGTTAGGAAGCCTCTCCCTGAGCCTGGTCCTGCCGGAGGTTTCTTCCTGTTAAAATTCAGTATTTCCTTCCCAGTGTCGCTAAATGTTTGCTTGCAGGGGGTCATATGATAATGTGCTGATCTGTGTGTGTCATATATATGTTGTGTACTACGATCATAGAAATTGTGTATTACTTCTATAACATGTGCTATAAATATCCCTCTCACTGAATGTCTCTAACCACACACACTGTCATGAAGACAGCTGGGCAAAGACTGTGTGTAATTGCCAGTAGAAGAAAAGCTGTCACAGTTTGAGGTTAGCTCACGTCCTGTTAAATCTTCATTTAGCGTCGCCTTCCCTCTGACTTCTTTAAACTCCCTGATCTGTAAGCCCCAGCTTTCCTCTGAGTAATGAGAAACAGGGAAAGCCCAAGGGGAGCATGCTGGTTCTCATGATAACCCAGTGATTGAAATGGAAGGCACTGTATACATATTGTATTACTAGAACTAATGTTAAGGAGCTTTGGACAAATTGGCGTGTGAAATATTGGTCTATATGGTAATGGTGGCTGTGAGATACATTTTCCTTCAGAAAACAGAGTGTAAGCAGGCTTGCTTTCTGCTGTATGATGTATTGCTTTCATTATTTTGCCATCCAGAGCAAATGAAAATCCTGTAATCATTTCTGAGTTTGGACTGTTGGAAGTCCTTTCACCTTCACAGGCAACAGTGGAGAGAATCAAACAAGCTGAACATTTTTGTGGCGACTTCCCCGCTTTGATTTTCTCCTACGATACATCGGCATCACAAAAAAGGGCTTGCTATTAGCAAAAGAAACACAGTGCAGGTGGTTACATTACCACTGACCTTTAGTAACACTGTGCAGTCCTAGCAAAGGACAAACAAAAAGTTAAGTGGGTCCAACTTAATGATTGCCCCAGTTTCTAATGAGGCACCACAAAGGAGCATCTCTAGTGGGCATACATAGGCCAGGCCACCTAGCAAAAGTCTAGAGACTGTGTACAAAATGTGTAAAGATGTACTATGTTTGTATATTTTCAGTGAATCAGGTGGAAAATGTTTAAAAGTTGACCTTGGTGTAAGGTTAAATCCACAGGGTTATTGAGAATATGGTGATTATTTTGCGTGTTATGTATTTTTATTGTGTAGTGGTGTAGATTAGCCATGAAACTCGCTATTAGCAGCTAAAGCTAATTCACCGTTCCATGTGGAGAGACCACGTGACTCTGTGGTAATTGTTTATATGTACCTAACTGTAACCACAATAGCTTTTACTCATTTTGATTTCATGTATTTGTTGTTTTGAGATCACAACAGGCCACTGACTGTAACGCAGTGCACCTAGAATAAGTCAGGAGACTGTGCAATGACGTGCCATGTCTGTATATTTCCAGATCATGGAGTAAAGACAGACTCATAAAGCCACACTGGTTTTATTTAATTTTAATCCAAATGTGCAGCACTTACAATGCAATCACATAAAGTCAGTCAGTTCAAAATCATCCCAGCGCTCTTATTGCACTCTCAGTCGATGGCACGAGTACGCTCATTGAAAATATCTGCATATTGTGAGTCTGTGAATAAACTACAAACACGATTAGATTTGTGAGCCAGTGTGGCTGATGAACACAAAAACCTAAAAACACAAAAGCTGTCCTTCAATTTGAAGCTTTCTCAAAGATGACAATAGGAGAGGCCGCGAGCCGTGAAATGAATGAGCAATCGCTTCTGTTGTCACTATTTGTTTACTAGTTTCAATATTTAGCCCGTCCAAGTGACTCATGCTCATCTACTGTATCACCATGGACTTCATTTATAGCTCACTCATTAGGCACGGTGGAAATGAATCAGGGCCACAATTTTAAAATCAAGCGACTCTTCTGTGCTGTGCAAAGCAGCCTCGGGGCACCGATATAGCAGTTCCTTGAACTGGAAGGCCATTAGGTACATACACGAGGAGCAGGGACAACAAGGACACAGTGTCACTGAAATGCAAAGCAACTGAAAGCATTATGTAAGTGGAGAGTGTCATGAAGGTCATCCCAGCTTATTTACCTGTGCCATTAATGAGCTCACAAGGTAACAGGTTCTGTAATACTGACGTTTGTTTCAGCCGTAGGCAGCGAGTCCGACGGTTTTCACCTACAGCAGGGCAACGACTCAGAGGCTGTCATGCCTTTCGTCCAAGACTGAAACCTCTCAGCTGCTATAACTTGGATTGTAAAGACATTCACGGTCCACTAAATGGGGCAAAATTACATGTGACTGCAATACTGCAATAACCAAATAATGCTCATAGGTGTGGTAGGGTTTATGGGTGATTTACAAAAGCTAAACTGTTTTGTAGTCAGTTCATTTCGATATCAAGCACAGAAAATAGGACTTTTTTGCACTAAATGTTGGCTTAATTAGCACGCAATTACATGTCATAAAGGAAATCACAGAAATACACATGCAACAGGGTGAGTTGCAGAAGATTTCCCATCTCTTACATGCATGTTTATCACTGTACACTCTCTATAAACACAACCCAGTTTGGTTCAATGAACAGTAATAATGTTGCTAATCTTGTCCTGCAGTGCTGCTGTGACACTCACATTTTTAGGTTTTGAATGACTTTAACGACTTTTAGAATTACTGCCTGGATTCTGGTCCAGACATCAGTCCCCTAATTATGATTTTTTGAAGCATTTCAGATGCTTGGCATGATGATGCAGTGGTTAGCACTTGCACTTCTTAGCGAGAAGGTTCTGGGCTTGAACCTCCTGGAAAGCTGATGTCTTCCTGTTTGGAGCTGCGTCTCCTCTCTGTACCTGCATTGGTTTCTCTCCACAATCCAAAGACAATGGTCCTTTCATTCACGTTCTTCTGCTGCCCATCTTCTGCTGTGTTGTGTCATTGTTTAGAGCTTAGTTCATATACTTCCACTGCAATCCAAAGGATTTATTAGCATGTGTGGTCAGAGGCTGAAAACGTTGTGAACATTCACAAAAAGCAGAAGTTAGAAATGGAAATCACAGCAGCGATGCTGCTTCTGTTATTTCTAGTAGTACATGTCCTGTTTGTGAAACTAGAACTACTTGCAAAGGTAAATGTTTGGCACATTAACAAATGAAACAATCACTTTATGAGTTCAGGCAAAAATCAGCATCTGAATATAAAATTGTAAATGTAAAAAAATACATTTCCCACATGTTTGAAAGGACCTCTCATGTCCAACACCAAGCCCGAGCTCGATGGTGCTGCACGCTCCACCTGTGGAAGTCAGAAAAAATTCAATGTAATCACTCGCCAGCCACCAGTTTTTCCTGGTCAGATGAGGATTGCCATCCTATTTTTACACTAGTGTGACTGAGGCCCAAGACTTAAAAGTAGTAATTGAAACCATAAACTTGTCTGGAGATTGTTTGCTGAGATCAAAGATCAGGAGAGTCCCACTGATCAATCAGATATCCTTTTTGTTACCACAGGATTGGCAATTACAAAGCATCCTCCATCTTTTACATACAGTCAATACAGGCTACATCTCAGCTTGCACTTTGGGTTAAACGACTTTGTGTAAACACCGTGGAGCCATGATTTCCCATTACTATCCCTCTAAAATTAATCCTCTGGCAAATGTAGGAGCTTGTTAAGATTCCAATGTCAGATATTAGCGGGGAGACAGATCAATACTGGGAGCATGATCTGCACTCTCACACAGACTCGGTCTGCTCTAAGTTTAGGAAGAGAGGAGTATGATCCTATGCATTAAAGGAAAAGCATTGATCTGACATGAACCAAAGGGTGAAGTAGACTTGACCCATTTATTTCTGAGGATGAATCTTGGTAAAAATCGTTCTGTTCAACGCTAAACGCAATGACCATTAAGATATGTTAATTTTCAATGTCCTCTCAAAGAAAATGCCATTAACTGGCACCGCACGGCATTAGAGGCCATTTGGCTGGGGCTAAGATTATGAAACAGATACGCACAGAAACTCATTCCAGCTGCAAGCAAACTAATCCGCTGAGAAAAAAACTTCCCCTTCTTTCAAATGTTTTTTTTTACATTTTAAGAAAACCACATATAATACTTAGAAATATTAGATGAGAATATTCTGTACCCGTGGTAGAAAGACTGTTGCACATATTGACTTTGTGTTATTTACTGGTTTGTGTTTCCTGATGTGAGCGGTGATGGCGTCCTCCAGAACGTCTCATAACTTTTACCACTTCCACTTCTAGGATCAAACTTCTAGGACAATCATTTTCACCTTTGCAAACCTAAATGTAAATATAAACATGAAAATGTTGCCTTGGATGGCTTTTAAAAAAAAATAAAAAATTCAGAATGAATAATCACAGATCTTCATCTAATTTTCCAAAGTAAGTTCAAGAACAGTTTGTAGAAAATGAGGAGAAAGGCGCACAGCTTTTGTTTTCAGTGTCTTAACCACACGAAGGCAGATAATTTTACTTTATAATTAAAAAGAAAAATTCAGCTACCGCTCCATATATCTGTACAAAATCCAAACAAGTAACACAGATGCGTGAAAAAAACGAGCCCTGATGGTTCTTCAGAGGTTTCCTTGTTTATGTGTACGACCGCACAAAACCATATGGTTTCCACACAAGCACGGCTAGTCAAGCAGGAAATTAGCAGCAGCTAGTGGAGCGAGCTTCTCGGCGGCTCCTCGTTAAAGTTCACGTTTACGCAGCAGAGACTGACATCCATTTAGCCGCTTTAGTCAGTAACGAAAGTCAAAATGATGAGAAGTACTGGCATTATATTAAATACCTCAACCGGTGTGTTTGCGGTATTTCTAAAATATTCATTAATCTTTTTTTATGCTGTTTGCATACAAAAAACCCAAACAGCTCAAACTGTGGGTGATTTAATTTCAGTGGCTTCAGGTTTTGCTTAATTTCAATATCAAGCTGAACAAATTTTCATTTGCGACAAATGAAACAGATACAGTAAACATGTCTAAATTCCTTTTTCTTTAGGGAAGCGGACTATTCCCATTCCCTCTGAGGTTTGTGTTTAGTGATAGGGCTGAATCAATACGAGCGCTGTCATTATGAAAAAGCAGAGGGGTTTGTCTAAACCCAGCACAGTTCCCTAGTTACAGTTTTCGATTTTCTGCTCTTGCAGAGTGAGACGCCGAGATTAAAAAGTCCCCCCCTCCCCCAAAATTGTTTCGTACCGACTCCAGATGAATTCTCACTCTTTTCCCGTCTTCTCTGTCAGACAGGTGACAGGAGACCTGCTGTGAAGGACAAGTTGCAGCGCTCTTTACTCCCACCCATATGGAAAAGAAATAGTAAAAACTTATATGTGATTACTCCACTTTCATGAGTAAATCATATAAGGCTTACATGATTTACTCATGAAAGTGGCCACTTTCTCATTACTTTCATACATTGTTTTAGTAAGTATCCAAAACATACAAGTTTCATTATATAATTTTTCAAGGGATCTTATATCTGTTTTCACTCTTATATGCTTTTCATACAAGTTTCACACAAGACAGATACAAACTTTATAAGATTTATAAATATCTTTTCCATATGGGCAGTGGGTCTTCCTTATCTTTAATTCTTATTTATTTACATGTTAAAGGGTTGAACAGCGCACGTGCAACAATAGAGCGCCTTTGAGCTAACATGCCACGTGCTGATGCAACTAGACTGCAATATTATATTACAGGTAATGCATTTGTCTTATTTCTTTGAGACAAATGCCAGATTTATCTCAAATAAGCTCCTGAAGCATGTCAGATCATCAGCCTCTCGCCCACCGCAACAAATTCACTCTATATTAGACACTGAAGCGATTTTAACACAGCCCAATAAACTTTGGATATTAATAATAAAGTTTTGCTCGAGCAGATTTTTAATCAGCGTGCCAAAGCTTAAGCTTTCAAAGCACTTTGATTATCAAAGACTTACCCATGCCTGAGGAAATACATTTTTTCTCACAGATGATGACTGTTGATAAAAAGTAGACTTTTTTTGTGTAACATTTGATCTAAATACTGTCCCAGTGCCGTTATAACTTCCTCTTTTATGAATAACGAGAACCTCCTCTCAGTGCAACCTTTACTTTTAGCTGTCCCTCCTCCGCTGTCACATCTCGTTTTATCAATCAGCACACAAAGTAAGCAATACTAATGGGCTCCGCCAGCAATTGTTCTCAATCAAACGTGTATGAATAGACATGAATGAAGTCTGTGTGAATGCATATCAGCAGACGGTGGGGGAACAGAGGCCATGTAGGTCAATGATATTGATTTCTAAAAGGGCTGGCTCGTGGAATTTGGCAGAGTGGCAGACACTCAGGAGTAAAGGGGAGCGTAATCTTTTATCTAAAAGGGTAAATGGGTCATGGCATCATGGGACGGTCCAATCGGGCACCCTGAAGTGTCGCGCAAGGACGGTGGGAACAGTGGCGTGAAGAGAGTCGTGAATCAGAGCGTTAGAGGAGGGCGCGAAGGCGAGGGAACCTGAGCAAGAAAACCCAAGGGCCAAATACCACTGATGCAAAAACAATATATAGATATATAATAACAGAAACTCCTTATGTGGCCCAAGAATATTTATTTAGATTAATTAGTGTAATTACTCTTATAATTTTGTAATTAGTAGTATTACTCTAGCTGCTAAAGTTGAGCTGTCCGTGTGAATCATAGCTGTAGACTGAAAGTTGCCTCTGAAGGATCGGCTCACACCCATGCTGAATATTTTGTGCTAAAAGTAATTATCTCTGCCACACACACACACACACACACACACACACACACACACACACACACACACACACACACACACACACACACACACACACACACCACTGTTATGATTTATTTCACCGATGGAGAAGTCAGAAGGAAAAAAAGGTGGACATCCTATATTAGGACATGTTTTCTGAAGTCTGAGAGGCTGAAATTGGTGTAATTGCTGTTTTTCTCATTTTAAAATAATGTTAATCAGACTTGGTAAAATAACTGTAATATGAGAGTACAGAAAGTTTGGAACCCACTGCTAAGCTGTTAAACCCAAAGATTGATAAAGTACACTTGGTGGGTAAAGAATGCAGGAAATAAAGGAGGACCCCTGCCCTCCTGGTTAAAGGAAGATAACTGTGCAGGGTCACAAATGTCTTGTTTCTTATCCTTAATTTTTGTCAGGGGTTCTTTACAAACATCTCAGAGAGGAGTTCGGAGATTCAAGCCAGTAAACTGCAGGTGACTAGTTGGCTGCTTTAACCTCCAGTAGTCCACCAGTTTTTTTCTAGCTGCACACCCAAACAGCAGGCTACAACAAGCCCTCAGCCTCACCAGCATTATTTTACTTGTCCATGCATGGGGAATGTGGGCACGTTTTCTTTAATAACTAACAAAAAATGGACCTGAAAATGCATAAAGGGGAATTGTTGGAAGTCCAGAAAGCATTAGAAGAGAAGAAGGTGGAAAGGATGGAAATGAATTCAAAAATGGCAGACACTGAACTGACAGAGGAAAAGATTGAAAAAGCACTCAAACAGCTGTAAAGGTAAGAAAAAGCAGCAAAGACGCAGCAGAAAAGAGCAGGAGAAGAAAGCCAAGAACATGAGCTGCATCTAGATTGGCAACAGAAACAAATCTCCCAGTTTCCTCATCCCCTCTTCTCTCATCTATCCTTGCACACTTCCAACCTCATCTCCCCTTTTCCCCCACCTCACCTTGATTCGGACTCCTTCTCTCCTTCATCCCTCTTTCCTCACGTTTGAAACTCATTATAATGTTCCTCATGGCTAACTGATAAAACCAATCAGTCTGCATTTCTGCATGTTTGTGATGTTTGTTATTAGTCTTTTTTTACAAGAGTAATATTAAGCGAGGATGATGAATTAAATCAAATCATGAATTGTGTGACATGATGTCCTCGAGGTAAATTCATTTAATGTTCCAGAGAGATTTCACACAATGGAAAATCTAAAAAATAAAAAAAGTTGTCCAAAGGTATGTAGACACCTCCATGTGATTTAATAGCAGAACAACATTTAGCCATTACTTCAACAAGTTAAAGTAATAGTCTCGTGTATGACTTTATCAGTCTCTCACATCTATGTGGAGACTTTCAGTCTTACTCTTCTTTACAATTGTGCTTTAACAGCAGCTAGAAGATTCCAGTGGGCTTTGACTGGGTCACTGCAACATCTTGTTTCTTTTCTTTTTCAGCCATTCTGCTTTAGATTTGCTTCTGTGCTTCTGATCATTGTCCTGTTCCGCTCCGAGCTCCCTGACCTGCACTCAATCTATAGCAGGCGGTGCTGGACCAAGGCCAGGAAGATCGTGAAGGACCTCAGCCATCCCAACAACAGACTGTTCTCTCTGCTGAGGTCAGGAAAGCGATTCCGCTCCCTGAAGACCAACACAGAGAGACTGAGGAGGAGCTTCTTCCCGCAGGCGATACGGTCTCTCAATCACACCACCACACAGTACTGACCCACACATATAGTTCTTACACACACTGGACATTCTGGACATTGTTTTCACTTCATTACTTAAATCACACTGCTGTTATTGTGTATATATTTATTTAGATTTCTTCATACATTCTTATATAGTTCTATATTGTGTATTTTGTTGTACAGTTATTTTATTTTCAACTTTAATTTATATATTTTATCTTATTCTGCCCAGTTAAATTTACCCTTCATTCTAATTTGTGTTGTACAGTTATTTCATTTTTAACCTTAATTTATATTTTATTCCTTCCTAGTTAAATTTACCCTTTTTAATTTTTCATATTTATTTCCTATCTTATTCATAGCCTTTTCCTTTTTTGTTTTCTTTAGGTCACGAGCAGTTGTCCAAGCATTTCACTACATATCGTACTGTGTATGACTGTGTACGTGACAAATAAAATTTGAATTTGACACAATTTTAGCCGAGCTTTAGCTGTTGGACAAATGTCCTCACATTTGACTCTAGAACACTTTGATATACAGAGGAGTCCATGGCCGACTCAGGGACTGCACGGTGCCCGGGTCCTGTGGCTGCAAAACGAGCCCAAATCATCATCCTACCACCGCCGTGCCTGATGGTGGATATGAGGTGTTTTGGAGCTCGCCAAGTGTGACGCTGTGCATTATGGGCAAACATCTCCACTTTTGTCACATCTGCGCAAAGCACACTGTTACAGAGGTCTTGTGGTTTGTTGTGATGTAGCTTTGCAAACCCAAGCTGTGCTGCCTTGTTCTTGCATGAGAAGAAACAGCCTCCTGGGAATCCTTCCAGACAAACCATACTTGTTCAGCCTTATTCTAATTGTGCATTCACGAACTTCATCTATCATCTAACACGCTGAGACCCGTTGAGTAATTACTAATATTAAAATCATATCAGTAATTCTGCACTAATTGGATTAATTATTTAAAAATGCTTAATCGTATTTAATCATTTTGAGGATATTTTTTTTACTGGGTCATTACTTTGTTTTGCACTGCTCAGTGGTTGAACATTAAATCAGTAAAGGCAGGGGGGATTGATGCTTGTAGAGAACCAGCATGTTGCTGATAGCCGCGGCTACACCAGGAGAAGTGATAGTTTGCTCTCTCCCTGTTGAATGTTTGGGTGACATGGCAAGATTATACAGATGACATCTAGTGTACAGTTGGATCTGGAAATGTTTGGACAGTGACAGACTTTTCATAGTTTCTCTGAGCCGCCAGCATCAATTTTAAATGAAAATCACACATCACCTGTAAAACACTGGTGTGGAAGTAGCGTATCGCTAGCACAGCTCGATGAATCCTGAAGTGCACGCGGGTAAACTTTCAGCCAAACGCAGCAGCGTTTACTTGAAGATGCTTTATTGCACAGATAAGACAATGACCCAAAACATATTGCAATACCAACACAGGAGCGTCTGAAAGCTGAAGGTCAGGAAGTGGAAAAAATTCTATAATGGCTGAATTAGCACAAAAGAGGAATCCTGTTATCATTTCATCACTTTCACACATTTTCATTTCACAACACTCATTAAATACATTTCCCTACATTGAATTAAAGCTGAAAGTCTGCACTTCAATGACATCATGCTCTCTTCATTTCAAACCTATTGCGAGGGTGAGCCAAAACTGTGAAAACTTCATCACTGCGCAATCAGTTTCAGAACTATGCCATGCCTGGAAGACCGCCAGCTTGATGAAGAGTTGCTAAGTGTTCACCTTGTTCACTTGGATGCTGCTTAAGGGCTTCTCTTCTGTATGGACACACACACGCACATCCACCCACAGCATTTAGCTCTGTTAAGAATTAAATGCCTGTACTTTCAGCCTCCAGGTTTCATTATTATTAGAACATTGATGTCTTTTATATCAAAACCCACCACGAACTGATGACAGGCAAAGCAAAAAGTTTGAACTCTAATACAATAGGAAGCAATGACTCATCATTGTTATGGGTAGATCTGCTCAGCCTAATCAGTAGTCTCCCCTGAAAAGGAAGGCTGTGGGCTTGTAACCACACAGGAAACCACATTAATTAGTCTGACAGCGTCCTGCTCCTGGCTGACTAAAACATCATTAGAATGGACAGCAGCACTGCTCAAAGGCAGCACTCATATATTCTGATTAAAGCAACAGTTAATCTACTAAAACTGCTGCGGTACAGAGATTGGAAAGGTTGGGAATTATGAGCATGACACCAAATAGGATGAAACGAGCAGGAAAAACACCACAACTGGCATCGACCTTTAGTGTGTTTATTGCGTTAGAATCATTGTGGTTCAACCTAAAATTCCAACACCGATTAATGATTTTTATTGATTTTTTTAAATTTATTATAGTGCACTTGACCCTTCACATAATATGACAGTTTTAAATATTTGTTTATGCTTCAGGTGATACGTCACAACATACTGAGAGGTGATATATTACAGTACACTTCCAGCAGTTATATCATATAAAAAAAAACCCCAAATAAGACACGAAGCAAGAAATAAATACAGACATTGCTCAAACATTCACATTTACAGTATTCTTCTTGGAATAGTTGCACACAAAATATATACAAAGGTGAAGCAAAACCTTTGTTTGTTTGTTTTTCTCCAGAGGAAGTTACGGTTACAAACATCTCTGCAAGTCCGTTCAGGTTAAACTATCGGAGCCTATCAAATTTAGATAAAAATGAGCCAAATTCTACTGCTCGTCCAAAAAAAAAAAGAAAAAAAAAAAGGATATGACAGATGGCAGATAAATAAATGCAGCTGGTGCAGATATAATCCAATCAAACAAATGCTAACTACAGCAATTTATATTACTTTCAGAATCATCATTCATTTAGATTCATCTAATTCATGGACATAACTAACTAAACGACCAAGCAGAGAATCCAGTCTGACGCAGCAAATACCCCGAAGTGAAATCATCTACAGCGAGCGTATTGCCTGCAATAAGTTACAGTGAACGATTAAGGTCAACAATAACCCAGAACCACTGACTTCAGTTAACACATTCAGACAGTAAAGGCGTTTTAAAATGTTCTCGTGGGAAAGCGTAACAACATTAAGAGTCAGATTTAGCCACTCGCACATGTTCACTGGCTTTTTTTGCGGAGGGTGGAAAGCCACAAGCAGCCAAGTGCTAAACGGACACACCGCATTACACAGTGAGCAGCAGACAAACAAACTCGGGATCTTCAAAGAAACGTAAGCTGTTGCGGTTGCAGAAAAACGTCATGTTGTAAGAAAACATGAGGGCATGCATTCTGGTCCGTATATGCATAGAATGCCTGCAACATGCTTGGAAGTAAACAGAGGTTTAGTATTTATGTATATCGGCAAATCAAAAGGTGCGTTCAAGCAAGCAGGAGTTAATTATTTTTTACCATATGAAGACTAGATTAGCACATAATTAGCAATTAGCAGATAATGTACAGTATTAGAGCTAGTGCGCAATAGCTCTGCTACTTATTTCCAGCTTGCTAAATGCACCTTTTAGACTTGAAAATGAAGACATTCAACGCTGAGCTACACTCTTGGAGGGTTCATCTCTGTGGGATGGATAGTATGTTTGGGCTTCTCTCTGTGCATTGGTCTATCTCTTGGGTCTGTCAATGTCATCGATGGCTGCCAGAAGTTTCTGGCGAGCCTTTTTGTTTATATGTGAGCCGAGACAAACGTTCACCAAGTTGGCTAGCTGCTTCATGGAGTACTCCTGCAAAGAAACACAACGAGTCGGTCAGAAAAATCAAACACACGGTCTCGCTGTTTTAACAGAAATGGAGTAACTTGCTATAACCACCAGCCTGTGTCACTGTCTCACCCTGTGATTCTTGATGAACTGCTCCATATCATTTTCAGTCAGGTAATAGGCCTTAATGTAGGTTTCAACAAACTCCTTATCAGGGATGGGGCGCAGGTCAGTCAGCTTCTCCAGCTTCATCAGGAACTGCTGAAAATCCAGCTGCATCAGGGCCCGGCCCTCATTGCTGCATTTCTTTACATTAGCGTAGCTACAGAGGAGGACAGAGGAGCAGACGGAGAAGGACATTAGCATTGCCCTGAGTGCTCAGGTAGAGGTAAGTAACGACTGAAACACAAGTAAATTCTGGAAGTCAATCCCAGTGGTCGCTCGCATGCATGTGACCTAAGGGTTCTGTTTAACATCACATATTTTCCACACTTAAATTCTCCAGCCAAATATCACCATGCTCAGACATTCTGCACTTCTTCAGACATTTCCAAGCACAGATCACCAAATGTCAGACAAAATCTGCCTTTCTTAAGTGCTCTGAGTGCATAATGAAGTCACAATGTACCTAGCAAAGTGAAAATGCCCAGTACTCTGTGTGTATATGTGTGTGTGTGTATATATATATATATATATATATATATATATATATATATATTCATTCCATCAGGCTTGCAAGACAGATTTGTAATAAAAAAATATTTCTTTATACCCCTGGGTATATTTCATTTGGAAATTTGTGCTCCAGCTTTTTTAAAAAAAGTCAAATTCTTCGAGGGTATTAAAACTCAAAAAGTCAAAATAAACCCCAGCAGAAAAGTAAATGAAGCTTCTGTAGTTACATGGTAAAGTTTAACATTTTTAATCCGTTTATAAGAAAAGTGTAATATGTTTAATAAAGGGAATAAAACGAGAAAATTTACGGGATTGTAAAAAGTATATAAATTACATCCTTGTACAAATGGATAATGAGTCATTCAGTTTATATGATGGAAGTGTGATTTGTGGTCAGCAGGTTTTGTTGCTACAAGTAAAAACCTCTATGAAAACAACAGTTGCACGATGGAGTGTGTCACAATACTTCAACACTAAAGATTTTTATTTATATTAAGCGAGAAAATAAATTATAAAAAGACACAATGATAACACTGTAAATATCTTTGCAAACTTTTGCACAGTAATGGTTTCAGAGAAGCCATCTCTCTACTCCAGTGTTTAAAGTGTGCAGTCCAATTGCCAAAAAAGGGAAACGGAATACAAAATGACAAAATCATTACTACACAGTTACTGTAGTAGTTCTGTGTAGTACTGGACATGAGACATGTTTTGCAATTTTGCCTCTGTGCACCCCCATTTAGGAATTACAGCCTTTTTAAAAAAATAAAATAAAAAAATACATACAGTTCTTAATTTCCAGGAACTTGAAAGTTAGTTTTCAAGTTCTGCTGAGGCCTCTTCCCTCTATTCTATGACAAATTAGCCCAGGGTGTCAAACATAAGGCCCCGGGGCCAGATTTGGCCTGGCAAAGAGTCCAAATCAGGACCCACTCTATGGTTTTGGGAAGGAGGTCATAATTTTTAGACTATATTTTCTTGCATTTTACAGCTTTTGCTACATTCATACTACATCAAAGTAATTAAGCAACAGAAAAACAATTGGATGACCAAAGTTTCTGTCTTTTTAATATCTACTTTAGAAATTTTAGGGAGGAAATTCAGTAAGAAAAGAAAATTGTTGTGAATTAAAAAACTTTCTCTTTTCTAATTAAAAGACAGTCTGGGCAATCAGCTATCAAAACCTTTTCCGTAATTTTACACATTTATGTCTTTGAATTTAACTCCAAAGAGTGATGCTTTTAAATTTACTATAGCAGCTTTTCTCTATCAAGTAGAAAACCTGAGACGTACAGTTAAAGTTGTGCTTTTCCCCCCCTTATATTAAGATATATCAGGTTTTAAATGTGTAGTTCAACTTCTTTACACTGATAGTAAGGGGAGTTTAAGTTATTATGCCCTAAGGCAACAGTTGTTGTGAATTGGCACCTTATAACTGAAACTAAATTGAACTGAATAACAACAAATTGGGCTGTATTTGAACACATCCCTGAAACTGAAACTGGACAGATAAGATGTGGAGATGTTTCCAAGTGTTTAATTATTTGGCAGCTGGTCACTCTCAACTCTCAATTTGAGATCCGAAGGCCTGGAAGACCACATGAGACAACTACAGCGGATGATCACAGAATTCTTTCCATGGTTAAGAAAAAATGCTTCAAAATATGTAGCAAAGTCAAAAAGGAAATCTCGATGTTTATCGCTGATAAACTCTACAATCAAGAGATGCCATCCTGAATGTAAACACAGAGGTGCTGGTACAAAGTCTTGGTGACACTAAAGAGCAGGAAGTCCAGATCATATTTTACCAGAAAACACGTACAAGAGCCTGAAAGGTTCTGGCAAAAAATCTTTTGGCAGATGAAAAAAAATCAACTTGTACTAGAATGATGGGACGAGAAAAATATGAAGGAGGAAAGAAACAACTCAAGATCTGAAGCTTATCACATCATCTGTCAAACATGGTGGAGGCACGTTATGGCACAGGTGTGCGTGGCTGGGACCACGTCAATGCTAGCGCTGCACGATTATGGCTAAAATGACAATCCCGATTATTCTGATCAATGCTGACATCACAACCATTCATTATTTTCCTCCAAATGTAAAAAAATTGCAGTAAAATAAAATTAGTACTTATTCACATAAATTCGGTAAATCTCTCAGAAAAATACCAAATATTAACTCCAAATTAAACAAACAGGGTGTTGCTTTCACTTTTAAATGGTGCTTAATTCCTGTTAATTAACTGAGATGATATTCTCTTACCAAAGTGTCATATAGTAAGTCTGATCTTGTGACAATCCAAGTCACATCATCTTAAATTCAATGGTTTTATTTGGTGTGATTTTACTGCAGAATATGCTGTTGTCTTATTAAAATACTTACTATACTACTTAATATTAGTAATAATTCTTATTTACTTATTTACGTAGGATTACTTCGATATTTTGCTTTATATTTGTGGATTTGGATGAATATATTTAGTGTATATATTTAATTCTGGAATCAAGTTTGACCGAAACCTGTTTAGAGTTCCAGCTGTTACACACGTGTGTTTTTACAGCATTTTCTTGTATGTGTATTTAAGGGTGTTTGCATTCGGGCTCTTTTTTATTTCCCTTCAGTATTACACTAAATCGGGTTGTTCCACACGGCCTGTGGTGTTGGTACATGTGTGTGGGCCAGAGTACACATGCATTTCATTGTGTGTGTCTGCTTGTGTACCATGTGTTTAGCAGCGAGCACTGTTGCGCACTGGCAGGTCGGACTGTGACATCTCCAGTACATTAACACTCCACACAACACATCTGCACTTTGCAAACTCTCCCCGTCTCACACTTCAGCTTTTCTCTCTCTCGTTTCCATTTTCTCCCCTCACCTTCCCCGTCTCTCTCTCTCTCATCATCATTGTCGTTCTCCCTCTCTTTTTCTTGTCAAAGCTGCCAGAGTTTTTGGTGGCGAGTGTTTGAGCTGTGGCTCAGAATGCTAACGGAGCGGTTTTTGCGAGTCTCTGAGGAGACAAGGACAAGCGCTGGACAGAGAAAATTAATAACAGACTAGGGCGGTCGGAGTACAAACAAATAAATATGACCGCTCTATCTCGTTGTGCCAGAGGGTTGGGAGATGTGTGTTTGGAGGGTGTACTGGGAGAACCAGGCAGGCGGTCGGCAACAGCAGCTTAAATTTGCCAAGCATTGCAGTCGTAATGGGCCATTTGCTCATTGGAAAGGGTTCAAAAGTTCTCTTACGCAACAAGAGGAAGAGCGCTCAGCAAACGTGTAGGGAAGTAAACATGTTCCCTTCTCTTTGTGTTTGAGGCCGAGGCATCCACCTATGCCTCGCAGTCGATGTTCTCCCTCTTATTTAAAACACTTGGAAAGAACAAAGCCACTTAGAGCAAGGACTTGTTTTCAGCCCGAACTGCGTTCCCTGGCTTCAACACGGTTCAGCGTAACCTGCTTTGAATTTGTAACCTGGGATAACTTTGACGTCAGTCGCAGTCCTTTCATATTTCCGATAAAATGTGTGGAACTTCACGATGATTGTCAGCTGCTTATTTCTCGCTTCGTCACCGTCCAGTCGGCGTGACTCGATGCTGCTGTGCACCCAATCTGTCCGATCAGAGGGATTTATCGCACCATCCATCTAAAAACATACTTCACACATATGCTCCGCGCATGAGCCTGAGAAAAGCGACAGAAAAAACAAAAACAAAAAACCCAAAACCCTGACAATCTGTCACCTATCACAACCTATATCGCTCCCTTGCAAGGGCAAAAGTGGTAAAACGCATTACAAGAGATGTGTCAAGAGCATTCTGCGGTTTGTGTGAGTGGCCTGTGTCAGGTAATCCCCTGATGGGTATTTGGTGAGGCTGCAGAGATGCGACTGCCAACATGAATAGAGGAGGCGATGGCAGCGTCGTCGAGTGGTTTTTCTCAGGGAATATCTCAGAAGGAACCAGACACAGTTTTATGGACGGCAGGTCAATTTCTCTGCTCTTCCCACTGCTTTCACAACACGCTTTGGGAAGAATTTTCGTTTTAAATTTATGACATGCAGATGTTTAAACTGGGGAGCAAACACAGAGAGAAATAAATAAAGAAAGAGTCATTCTTTTGAGAAGTGTGAGCCTCAAATCATTGAGGCAATAGCTCAGCTCATAACACAAATTGAGTGGCACTATTAATGACTGTAACCTGAGAGTAAAAAGATCCGTTTTAAGCAGAAAAGACAGTAAAAAGCACCGAGGTTAAAGGAAAACTGTTCCAGATTCAGCGTGGCATCTCAAAAGAAATTCCAACAAACCCAAAGATGTTTATACTTGGTTTGCATCCAGAAGGACAAGGTTGTAATAACAGTAAAAAAAGTCAGCAGAGATTGATGAACCTCAGTTTTAACCCTTTAATGCCAAGTGTATCACACACTACGTTGCCAAAGGCATTCACTCTTCTGGGTTCACACACATGAACTTGAATGACATCCCATCCTTTAATCCGTAGGACTTAATATAATGTCAGCCCACCATTTGTTAGCTATAACAGCTTAAACTCTGCTGAGAAGGTTTAGGAGTATTTATGGGAATTTTTCACTACTCTTCCAGAAGCGCATCGGTGAGGTCAGACACTGATGTTGGACGACATGGCTTGGCTCGCAGGCTCCAATCCAACTCATCTTAAAAGTGTTCCCTCAGGTTGAGGTGAGGACTCTGTGCAGGCCAGTCAAGTTCTTCTACACCAAACTCCCTCATCCATGTCTCTTTGTGGATCTCGCTTTGTGCACTGGTGCGCAGTCGTGTTGGAGCAGGAAGGGGTCGTAAACAAACTGTTCCCACAAAGTTGGGAGCATAAAATTGTCCAAAATATCTTCTTGTGCTGAAGCATTAAGAGTTCCTTTCACTGGAAAACAACCCCACACCATAATCCCCCCTCCACCAAACTTGACGCTTGGCACAATGCAATCAGACAAGTACTGTTCTCGTGGCAACCACCAAACCCAGACCCGTCCATTGGATTGTCAGACAGAGAAGCATAAGATATGTGTTTTATTGTCAACGGTTGCCTGTAGTGCACAAACTAATGAAAACTAATGAGAAAAATTGGGGCATGGATGGATGACGAATGCTTCAGTGTTTTTTTCTAAATGCAGTGGTTTAAAAGCAGAACTGTGTGGTACCTAGCCTGGTTACACAACTCATACAAATAGTTCAAAAGTCTAACACGAAGATTGAGCAATCTGAACATTTTGCTTTACACTTCTTTCCTCCTTGTAGTTCAGTAGCATACAGCATTTACTTCGACTGCTTTGCATTCACCTGTATATCCTAAAGAAGTCTTTCATACCCGGATTTTTCCTGGCTTTAGGAAAGGCATGATGCGGATCGTAGGAGGTGGGTGGATACACATCTAAGCACAACGGGTTCATTTAAAGTTCAGGTATTGATTCTGCCTGATCCTTATTTCACGGAAATTTGTGCTGCTTTGCTCATATTTCAAAATATTTGATGAACAAAGATGTATCTTACTTAAAACTGTTTTCATTAAAATGACTTTCCTTTAACCGAGGTTTTATTGTAGGTGTTTTATTCACTGATTTTAAGATGTATTTCTTAATTATAGTTTTTCCACAGTTTTAGTGGACTCAGTATCTGTTTGGTATGGTATGATATTTGTGCAGAGAGACAAAAAAAAGCCCAATTTCTCTCGGGCAGATGGCAGCCCGACTCAAACTGGGATGTGCACTTGTTTCAGTAGATTTGAGGAGATGGTTGCTGCCAGTGGCAAACAGCCTGTAGTGCTTTTTGCTGGAGGGAATAGCGAGTCTTCGTATGAATCTCTTGCTCATGTTAAAGTAGAGAAACTGAGTGACAGACTTCTCTAAACTGTCGCTGCCACTGTTATAGGTTATTTTTTCTGTGAGCAGCCCATAGCAGTATGATAATAGACAACAGCCTTTTCATAAAGCAGCAAATGACTCACAGACAGACACCAAGTGTGTGACGCACGGCTTTGAGTCAGTGCTCCATGCAGATGATGGAGGGGGGAAACATTATGTACAAAAACAGCTTGCCTTTTTTATATTTAAGGTTTAACAATAACTCACTGCACACACTTTCTTACCCCTCAACAAGAGTCCTGTTGGCCAAACGGATGCAGTGTTCCCAGAGGACGTTGGACACAGGCAGGGGGATGCGCACATGTCTGGAAACTTCACCCAGCCGCTTGTTAAATTGCTCAAACTCCTGATGAGGCGGGGAGAAAGAAAAGGTGAACACATTCCCGTGAGTACAACACGATGCAGCAGAAAAACAAATCGCTGGTCTTTTACCAAAAAAAAGTATATGTGGTCAGGAAAATATTTTATACAATTGGTCATATTTCGCTAAAAAGTACCATAACTTTCATATCAACATATAAACAACATGCGGCTCATTAAAAAAAGCATTTTAATTAACAGATTCCTATATTTCTATATTACTACAGCTACAATTAGGTCTAAACACAAAAATCTCAATATGGACACTACATTATTCAGCCAAACGCTTCCACCGAAACCATCACAGATTAGCCAGAAAAAGAAAATAACGTCTTAATATGGATTATGCAGAATTTTAGGTCTCTACTGTTTCTACAATAAACACAAACAAAACTGAAGAGATGAACGTTTTAGACATTTTTCTTGCATTCTTGTTCTTCTATTGTGCATCTACTTGTGCATTTCAAAAATCCATCATACATTTTGAATATAAAATAAACAGAAGCTTGCCCTTTCTAAAAAAAGATGACTTGGATTTGGTATCACACTGAAGTTGGATGAAAGTATGTTTCTTTTTCATATTTAAGCTTTAACGTGTGTGAAACTATTCACCTGATTTAGACTGTTAAAGGATATGATGCAGCTTGTTTTTTAATAAGCTAAACATTTGTCCCCTACCTGCAAACTTTGGTTTCTAGAAACCTCCAAATCTGCTGTCAGAGATCAGACTTACAAATAATTACGGGACTTCCAAGTATCTGTCCTTCTATGTTAACTTGATCTGCATGCACTCCAGAGAGCATAATACCAAAAACTTTGAAGGGCCTCGCTCAACTAGTTTTCCAGATAGTAGATTTCTGAAATGGCCCCTCAACACAATGACACGAGAAAAAAAAGCGTCACTATCTTTATCCCTTAAAATGACCTGATGAACTGAGATGTAATGACCTTGTTGGATTCTAACTGGAAGACGTAAACAAAACAAAAAGTTGTCATGAACAACACTTTAAGGATTTCCTTTGATTCTCTCTTACACGCTGCCTCAAGAAACAGCATTTGGGTTTTCCTTTAAACCATTTAGCTTAAATTATACATCCAAAATAGTGATTATAAGTAAATCAGATCAATCTCGGCTAAATTATTGTTTTTTTCCACCAGTGTAAGCAGCCGGCAGGATGTGTGGGTTACTTTCCTGAAACTCTAACAGAGCTAAGTAATAATTCTGCCGTCTGCACTGATGGAAGCAAAGCATGCTGACGTACAGTAGTGAAGAGCGCGGGGGCTGCATGTATGAAGCTGTCGAGCCACAAATCATGCGCAAAAACAAATCATTTGGGCGCCGGTGAATACTGTACTCCGGTCTGACAGCATCCCAAGGTGAATACAAGCTACATCTAAAATCTAAATCTAAAATGTTATTCTGATTCATTTTCTGTTACTGCCTTCCAAAAACAAACTGCAGTACCTAGGTAAGTATGTAAATATGACACATGCAGATTAAGATTGTAAATAAATTCATAAAATATGCAAGTATTAAATTACATTTTTAAATTGCATCATTATAGAAAAAAAATTAACGTGAACCTTAATGCATGTTCCCATTAATTTTACACCCTGAAATGAAATGTTACTCATTCACAGCCTCACAATAGACTCTGACTCAAGCATTTTGTCAATGAAGTCATTCTGAGGCTTCGGCATGTCTTTGCCACTTTATATGCAAATGAGCGCCATTGTTGAATGAATAAAATATTGCTGTGTGCGCGCTACAACAAAACTCAGCACCACTTATTTCAATCACGTAACACAACCCGCATGCATTATGACCGTCTTGACACGATGACGGGGGAGGCTATTAGCACCTGATGGAAAACTACACGCGTATACGATGTCTGTCCACGTCTGTCCGAGTCACTAAGCAGTTCAGCCATCAGCCATCTGTTATGTATGATTTTGCCTCTGCTTGATGCTGCTCTGTTTATGGCTCCGCACCGCAGCGAGCCCCTCGCACCTTTCTTTCTCTTAGTGTCAGAAGCAGGAAAAATGTGTCCTTTACCCCGCCATGCAAGTTTATAAAAGAATAAGTAGCCAGCATGAATAAAGACACACATTTAGAAGAAACTTTCTCATTCTAAAAATACTTCTGGGAGCAGTGAGCTCAGATGTCTTTAACAAAGCAGAAAACTTCAGGAGAGATCTGCATTTGGCTCTTAACAGCTCACCCATATAATAAATTATTCACCCCCATCCCAAATAATTGATATTAAAGGTCCCTGAATTAACTTTGAGTCAAGGAGGAGAACAATGACCTTCACAGTTTCAGACTTTAAAAGAATAAGAGCTAATGCTTAGTGTACTGATGGCAGAAGGATAACATTTTTTTTTTTTATGAGTGCAACAAAGACACAATGTGTGGAGGGGGAGGGATGCCTGCTAGATAAAAGTAAATCTAATACAGCTGCTTTGTGTTCTATTTTTGTGTAGCGTGGATATTGCGTGACACTGAGAGGACACGGTATCTGTTTGGGAAAAGTAATAAGCACTGAGATCTTTGTGGACTTTTCTTTGCTATAAAATGCACAAAAAAGGAATAAAGGGTTTTAAAAAGGGCACCAAGTAGTCTCAGAATCATTTATATTCACCTTGCTAAGTCAAGGGTCTTAAAGATATGAATGATGCAGAAACCCTAATGAGGTATTTGCATGAGATCTTTATGAAATGTGAGTAAAAGCTGCTTCAACATTTAAGCGTTAATATGTGCATAACCCTTAATTGGATTTAGACTGTTTTAAAGAATATGATGCAGGTTGTTTATGAGAGGCTCTAAACAAAATCTCAGTCCCCTACCTGCAACACTGTGGTTTCTACAGGAGCTTCAAATCTGCTGTCCAAATATTTTAGGGACTTCAAGCATCCATCAGTCTATGTTAATGTGAGCTACACTCATAAAGCCATCATACCAAAAGCTTTAAAGGACCTAGCTCAAGTAGTTTTCCAAACAGTGGAATTTTGAAGTGATGGTCAGGTGGGAAGTTTTTGTATGCTTAATAACTTTAGCTGGTTTTTGTCCGTAGTGGGTCAAAAATAGGCTACAGTAACATCAGCATTCGCTTTTCTTATTCGTCGTTACCTTTAACAAGACATCCACATATACATTGTGCTGGGACATTATCTCCCTAATGTCCCATTTAACTCCGGCCATCATGAGCAACATTTGTTCATAGTCGATGGCCTTGGCCGCCACGATCCAGTAAATTGGTTTCCGCAGTTCGCTGGCTGTAGACACCGTCTGAGTGCAGGAAGGAAGGATACATATATGAGAGTTAGTGGATCATTATAGTCAACATATGGATAAGGTATTTTTCAACTGCCTGCTATTCTGCAGGAAGAACAATGTTAAAGTTTCCAATGAGCGAAATCAGGACATGACATTCACTTGATGTTTTGGGTCAAACAGACCCGTCTCTTCATCTGAATTTCAAATGTCAAAGAGACAAAAAAAAGAAAAAGAAGCAAAGTTATCCATGTGGGTTTGAGTTGTTTTCATTTGTTTTTAAAGAAAACAAAAGGGCACAATTACAATTAAGCAAGTGGAGTGCAGGTGGGAGGGGGAGCACATCCACAACAGTCACACAGCATATTTCACATTGTGCCTTAAATATTAACAGTGAAATCCAAAAGGAAAACACATCCTATAAACCACATATTTAAGTGCATGTGTGGAGAAAATCAATTACAAATAACAAAAAATAACATAATCTCAGCCTTACAAGAGGTTAAAATAAAATAAAAGACAAACGGTTTTCTACAGCTGGAGACGATGTCTGAAATAACCTGACAGCTGTAGCTGACAGTGATGACATGATCAGTTACTGTAATAATTGAGGCCTGTGCCCTCAGAGGAGGCATAACTGTATAAACCAAACAATACCTGGGAATAAAACTGCTGCAGGAAGGGCTTCTTGGCTGCAGGCATCATCGCGTCCAAGTGGGACTGCAAGGACTCAAACTGCTCTGCCAGAAACACACTGACACAACCAAAGAGAAACAGCCTTTAAATTCTGCCCATATGCTCTGAATCATTCTGCTTGTGACACATAAGAAAAGGCAATTACGATGTGTTGTTTTTGTGTTATTAAAGAGTGACAGATCTATTTACAAAAGCTCGTATTACAAAGTGGAGTAACTGACCATTAGAGAGAACATCACCTTAAATCTGTTACTCTTGAACAACAGTAAAACATCTCAAATGGAATAAGAAGTTTTTTTTTTACTTTTTTGTCTCCCTTGATTCTTCTGATCCATTAATTGGATCAAGATTTTAGTCATATGTGCTTAAACCTGAGTTTCCAGCATTTCCTGCTGTTCAATCTCATTTCTTCCCTTGTTGGTCACGTTTTGATGAAATAAACATCAAATTCATCCATCCATTCGCTTCCGCTTATCCTTTTCAGGGTCGCGGGGGGCGCTGGAGCCTATCCCAGCTGTCATAGGGCGAGAGGCAGGGTATGACAGCTGGGATAGGCTAAACATCAAATTTGATTATTATAATGTAAATTATGGAGTCAGCTGTAATTTTGCTGTAAAAACTTGTCTGACTTCCAAACCTTTAAGTCTCACCTCCCAAAGCAAAGTATTTTCACGTCCGACAAATCAAGCAGCACTTCTATTTGTTTTTTGGGTTTTTTGACAAGGATTGGATTTCAATTATCCTTGAAAAAACACTCAGACCAAAAGAGGTAGCAGAGAGAGAAATACAGGACAGAAAGAAGAAGAAGAAAAAAACAATCAATGCGTTCAGAACTAATATCCCCCCCCCCCTTCCACTCTGTATCCAGCACTGACTAAATAAAGACCTCTTGACTCAGGCTGATCGATGGCTCTGAAGTGTTACAGTGCATGAAATAAAAAGTGAGTGAACATGTTTACGTGGGCTGAAGTTCAGAGTTGAGTCCTGACTTTAACAAGGATCATTAATTAAAGAGCAACAGGTCTCCGCAGAGCTCTTAAATACAGCAGGAAAAAAGAGAGAATAAAACAGGAGAAATCGACTTAATCAGACTAAGACACCAGTCCCAGGTGGGACCTCCACATTCTTTTGCTGCCTCTTGAACCTCCGTTTGGGTGTGAATGCACACACCAATGAAGTGAAAAAAAAAAGCTGTCCTTAAACCTGCAGACGCCCCTCACTGCAAGCTAAAGGTAACCTGTCGTTAGCTGATAAATTGGGGTTTTGGAGAAAGATCAGAGAACTAAAAGTCTGAGGCCACAGAAGTGACAGTCACTAAATTTACATTCCATTCCGCTACATCCCAAAGGTGCTCTATTGGATTGAGATCAGGTGGCCATTTGAGTACAGTAAACTCCTTCTCGTTTAACATTTGTGTGTTCAGAGATGCTATTCTTCTTCTCATTATTTCATTTACCGTTGCCTTCCTATCAGGTTGAAGCAGTCTGGCCATCCTCCTCTGACCTATGACATCAACAAGGCATTTTCACCCAGAGAACTGCCGCTCACTGGATATTTTTCTTCCAGACTGTCTCTGTAAACCCCAGAGATGATGGTGTGGGAAAATCCCAGCAGATCAGCAGTTTGTGAAATACTCAGAGCAGCCAGTCCGTCACATACTAAGTCACTTGCATGGTATGATGCATTGTGTAATCAGCAGATTCGATATTTGTATTAAAAAGCTGTTAAATAGGTATACCTTAAAAGGGGTCAGTGAGTGCATCTGTGTCATTATTCTTCTAATAGACTCTTGCGGCTATAAATTGAATTTTCTTTTAGATAGGGCGCTTAGGGAAAAAAAGATAAATTGCATTCAATTTGCATATTATTAACATCCAAACCCAAACAGAAACCTTTATTTTAAAGCATAATTTAATGTTAATAAATTCACACTAGTTTGGACACTGTATAAAAACAGAATGCATTGATTTGCAAATCCCATAAACCCACATTTTATCAACAACAAAACACAGAAAATATATCAAATGCTTAAAGTGTCAAAATGCACCATTTAAAAAAAATATATTAGCTTGTCTTGAATTCGATGCGAGCAGCACTTCTCAAAAAAAGCTGGGATAGAGGCCACGTTTACCACCGTGTAGCATCCCTTCTTTTAAAAATAGTCGTCATCAAAAACATCTGGAATTTGATGAGAGCAGCTGCTGGACTTTTAGGAGAGGAATGTTGTTCCAGTCTTGTTTGGTAAGATTCAAAATACTCAAAACTCCTGGGTCTATACCGTATTTTTTGACATATGACGCTCCAAATGTTTTCAGTTTGTGAACGGTCTGGACTGCAGGCAGGCCACCTCACTCCCCACTCTTCTACTATGAATTCCTGCTGTTAGAATAACTGCAGTATGCAGCTATTACTGAAATACACATGATTTCCGAGCTCATCTGGACGGGAGCATATGTTGTTTTAAAGCTTGTATGTATATCTTTCAGCACTGATGGTGCATTTCCAGATGTGCAAGATGCCGATTCCATACGTGCAGATACACCCCAATACTATCAGACGCCCAGGCTTAAAGTGAGCACTGATAAGAAGCCAGATGGTCCCTCCTCTCTTTAGTCCTTACGATGTACCATCCATGTTTTCCTAAAAGAATTTCAAGTTTCAACTCATCTGAGCCCAGAACAGTTTTCCACTTTGCCTCAGTCTATTTTAAATCATCTTAGCCCAAAGAAAACAGGATTTCTCCAAATGCTCTGAATCTTTTATTGATATTATCTACTGCTGATCTTTAAGTCTTCATAATTTTACATCAAGGAAAGTGAATCTAAAACTGTTCTACAAGGCTTTTTTGCAATATTGGTGAACCTCTGCCAATTTTTATTCTTGGCATCTCAGAGACGTTCCCTATATACCATCATGTTACGGACCTGTTGCCAAATAAGCTGCAAAATGTTCCTCCAACTCTTTCTTTTTAGTACCACGCTGTTAAGAAGTGTAGCTGCTTTGTGGGTTGGTGAGATTCGCAAATCACTGCATTCTGTTTTTACTTACGTTTTAAACACCGGCCCAACTTTTTTTGGATGGGTGCGTAAAAGTACCAGAGAGAAGATATTTTTTTGCGTCCGTTTGTTTTCATAGAGCAATGAAGATCGCATTAAGGTGAGCAGGAACAGCTTGTGTTTACCTCAGCAACATAATCATGTGCTGTGGAGGGAATAAGAAGAAGAAAGCACACACTGCACTTCAGAGTCACGCTTGTATAGATGCAACACCTGACCAGCAGCATAGAGAATGAACAACCGATGGTCAGTTTGCTGAGCTTTTGTCTTTGATTCTTCTCACACATGATTGCTGTGTCCACTTTCTTTTCTCTCCCAGAGATTTTGTTTGAAATGGGACAGGCTGAGGATGCTAAAAACACACACAAACTGTGAGCTGTCTTTTCTAAAAACACTATTTTTAGATCAAAAGCATAAAAAATAAAACCCGACCACCAACGCCCTCAACAATTTCTCGCAGTTTTGCACAGAATAAGTCTGCTTTGGTCCTTTAAACTTTACCTACACTAAACACTTTAGCCGTTTTGCTTTCATTCTTCTTCGGAGCTTGTTGCCTGCCTCCAAAACACGAAACCCTTTTTGTGAGCGAGTGTAAGCCTACTCAGCGTTCTGGCAACAGCGCTGTCAGAGCCTTTGGTTTACAAGACTTTCATTATGAAGCTGTTGTTGTACAGCGCAGACCTCTGAGGGCCCAAGTGCTGTCAGCATTGATGATAAGCTTGACCTAATTATGCACGGGGGCACCAGTGTGTAGTGTGAATGTAACAGAGTAAGACAGAGAGGGAGGGAAAAAACAGAGTAGAGGAGTACAAAAATAAACTGGTTACTGAGTGACTGATTGAGAGAGTTTAAAACATATCAAATTAGAGAAAGGAAATGATTTTGGGGGCGCTAAAATGTGTTGCTGTGTGTGCAGGAACACAACGCAGGCAGGGCTAATCTTTGCCAGCCAGTGTGTGGAAAACTGTGTAATGACATTATTGCCATCCTGACACGAGGCAGTGAGCGAGAAGCGGCCTCTATAACTTGATCAAACAGAGTGCTTTGATGTACATAACTGTCACGTTACATCGCGCTGCCAGGACACACAAGCGATGACATAAAGCACGCACTAATGTCAATGTAATGTAAGGAATACTTTAATGTAGTGTGCAAATGCTTCCAGTGGTGTGTGCTTACAGAGACTCTGTGGCCACCACCCTTTGTGCCAGCCCGTAGAGAGTCCCGCTGTTAGTGAGGACCACCAGCTGGCTGAGATGGGGGCTGGGCACCTTCTCCTTCCTGTCCTCTGCTGGGCCATGCACCCCTGCGTTCTCCCCGACAGCCTCCTGAAAGAAACACAGGTGGACTTTAGAAAACTAACACGAAGGAAACATTGTAATATCACTTGAAGCAGAGGGAAGCGCAATAATTTCCCTGCTAATCTCTCTCTCAGTGTATGTCGTCCTGCGATCACTTTAACATTTAATCTAACATAAGAGCAGTTCAGATGCATCGTCTAAAGTGCAATCAACTTTGAGGGACCCGGTCACAGCCGAAGCCCACACACAGTAAAGTTCTGCTGACCAAACACTCCTGAAGCGGCAGCATTAATCGTTCTGATACATTCTAACACTCCATTTATCACTCATTTTATCCTTTCAATCGAAAAACTACTGAAAGAGAAATAGAAAGGTTTCAACCCGGCTCTCTTCCAATCAACCACAATAATCAGCATCTGCATAAAAAACAATAAAGTAATGTCTTGGTGGCGTAATGTATTATGTTGGCACACAGAGCTTTGTACTCTGTGACTGCAAAGCCCCCTGAAACAGCTTCTGGCAGATCAATAGCAATCACGCAGGTAATGAACAAATGGGAGCCATTAATGCTGCACCGTATCGTCCACTTACGCACTACCGGCCAGTGCAGTCTGGGTCTAATATCGTGTACGAGCACTCCTATTCCAGAAGAGCGGTGGAAAGCTTTTATAACCGAGGTCCTGCCAAGTATCCAGAGTAGAGACAAACTGTTGTAGCATGAAGATTAATGAGTAAAAGGTTACAAATGGTTACATCACTCCTACGTGGTCCAAAAAAAGATGGCAAGAATTCGTGAAATGTCAAATCCTGCCTGATAAAAGACCTTCATGCCACTACTTTATTATCACTGATAACAGATGAAAAACATTCAGTAACAGCAGACAAATAACCATTTCTGAAATGAAAGTGTTTTACACAGAGTGACGTGCTCCGTATTAAAATGCCAGCAGCGGCTAAAACGGGCTACAACAGCTCGGCGTACGCACTGCTGCAAAAATGCACAGAATGCAGCTCTGTGGACAATTTATGACTCAGACAAGCAGGAGCTATGCTGTCTCCCTCAAAGTGATAACTTCAACCTTTACACAACCTCCAACTTATCTCTCCGCATTCAATCAAACGCGCAGTGTTGCCAAAATCATCATCGGTCTGAAATTGACTCGTGGAGATTAACAGTTGATCTATATTATTTTACAGCAGTGGGGATCTAATGGTTTCCCTGCGGAGACTGCAACTCATCGCGGGAGCGGCTCGAAATAAACATGATTGAATTTAATTGAATACTTCTCAGCGCAGATGGTGAAATTAAATAAGCCTTCAGTAACTAGGTAAGGCTAAAGTTACTCATTACGTCTTTGTTAGAGATTAAAAGATCGCATAAAGTTTTCCCTGAATTATTAAACCTGAGCTGAAATTAGACTGCAAACGAAAAAAAATATGACTATTAACATTTTTGTTGTATAATTCACAAACGGCACATTTCCTTTTTCTTCTGTAAGCAACCAAAACACTTAAAAAACAGAAGAAATAATGCACACTGATATTTAGTCAGCCAAGGGCTTTCTTTACTTTGTCAAAAGGCTGCAGAGCGTTCACCAAAACAGCCACACTTTGGCCTAATACAGCTGTGAATGCAGTTATTCTAAACTCGGGGAATCGGAAGAACAATTTGAGCCCCAAGTTAAAGATGCAGTCCTCGTTTACTGAGTCATTTAATCACACATTTAATTTAGTTCCTTGAAGGGTTGATACGCATTAATTACTCTTTTTTAAATTATGGCTGTCCAAGGCTTTTTACAATGCACAGAAATGCTTAACAAATTTATAAGTTTCTTTTATATTTACTGGGAAAATAAACTGAATTCCCATTTTAACACACAAATTTGAGCCGGCACACTGGACTTGTCTGAGAAGTCACAAAGTAGTCAAGCATAAAATTCAACCACTGAAAGTAATTTTTAAATAACTTGAGGTTTAGTTGTTTGTCTGCTTTCATCATTTTGATTAAAGACCACCATAAAACACAAAAAAAGGACATTGATAAACACCAGTACTATTAATTGAGGCTAAACCTTACACTGGGAGGGGTCTAATAAATGTTTTAAGCACTATATGCTGAGAAAACTCAGTTTCACATGCTTAGTCATGAGTTACAATTTTTTGATCTACTAAATCTGCTTTAAAAAGATACAAAGGCATCTCGAACACTGCAAAGGGTTCAAGTCGCCACAATGAGCACAGCTGTCAGCATTTTAAACACGTCCCTGCACATAAACATGACAAACGTGTAATGGTTATGGAGTTAATCCAGAAAGGCCATTACTGCCCTCTTCAAACTACAGCAAATGACGTTAACATTTGGAACGGGATCATAGCAAAATAAATAAATAAATGTTTCGCTGCAGTGGCCAGCAGCCATTTGTACGTGTGACGTTGCCAGATCCTACAGGAACTTGCACACAAACATGCAAACGCAATAAATATTCCCAGAAAATCAAATGAAAACTATTTGTGCGGTTGTTCTTGTCATTTTCTTTTGTAACAGCAGATCTTATCATATCAGCAGCTGGTTGGACACTATGGTCAAAACGCGCCTCTTTACAAATGCAGCTGCTTTCTCTTTGTGGAGTGTTGGAGCTTTAGAATTCAACCTCTTTCACTTGTTTCTTCTTTTATATCTGCGTCTGCAGTGTTGGGAAAGCTGTGCTTGCGGTGGGGGGGATGGTGCCTAAAAGGATCTTCGGTACAAAGAAGTAGGGTAAAAACACCTCTTTATATGTAAGATAGCCTAACAGAGAGAAGTGAGCAGCATGAGGACTTTTGCCAGTCAGCAAAAAACAAATCCACAGGTTTACCATGAATAAGAACATTACAGTGCTACATTACAGTTGTATACAAGAACTGTACACTGTCCTTTGAATGAATAAAATAAATCTCAAGCTGCATTAGTTTGACATTAAAGCAAAGTTTGGTTTGGTCTATTTTTAATGACGCTACATGACGCTTGACCTTTCGTTTGTTGTGCCTTTTCAGCATAAAAACAGGCTTCTGAAAGACATTTGGGAGAGAAGTTGTGTTTCCTTTCCAAATTCATGCGAGTCTGCAGGGATCCTCCAGGTAAAAGCAAAAAGCTGGGCTGAAAAGAAAAATGTGGTGGGCGGGAAAGGACAAACACAACATCGATGACATTTAGGAATTTATGCGTGTGGTTTTCAGAATCTACAGCACAAATATAATCAGAGACGTGGAACAAACTTGGGGAAATCTCACTAGGGTTTAGGGTAAAATGTGCAAAAAAAAAAAAAGTCTTGCCTGACCCCCTAATGTTTACTGGTTTCTAAGCGAAATGCTTACGCTATTATTATTACATGTTTACTAGGGGTGCAACGATATTCGTATCGATATTGAACCGTTTGATACAGTGCTTTCGGTTCGGTACGCATATGTATCGAACAATACAAAATTTGTAATTTATTTTATCAACTTTCCTTCTGACGATGCTGTCTGTGTTGAGCGCTCAGTGAATCTGCGTTCGACTGCTCCGCCTAGGGTCGACAGTGCAGCCTAGGCGGAGTAGTCGAACGCAGATTCACTGAGCGCTCAACACAGACAGCATCGTCAGAAGGAAGAGCGCAGGGCAAGCTAGCGAGACAGAAGTTAAGCTCTCCTTGCAACATGGACCTCCCCCACCCTCATTCAGATCTGGCGTTTGGAATTATTTTGGTTTTCATGTGACGTATGACCCTGAAGGTAAGCGAGTCATGGACTAAAGTAAAACAGTATGTTGGATGTGCCATGCAATGCTCAATTACATGGGTGGGAACTAGTGTGTTAGCGCAGTTAGCTCGTTAACGTGTTGGCCGTCTAGCCCCATGCACGGGGCGATCGGCGGTAGCTCGTTAACGGAGATTTGCCGTGTTGTGGCGTTAAGGTCATTTCAACGAGATTAACCTGAAAGCACTAGTGGGAACACAACGAATATGACTGCACATTTACGCCGACATCATCCTAGTGCAAAGACAAAAACAACAAGCATGCTACTAACTTTAGCCGAGTCATTTAGACAGCTGTTAGCACATGATTCTCCTTATGCTGCTGAGAATATAGCCCAGAAGAAGCGGATAGTATAGCTTTTATTTTGGAAAGAGACATTTCTCTGTAATAAACTCTCTTTTCCAAAGATGAGTGATTCCTCGATCAGATACAGGGCTCGCAATATCGCTAGCCCGACGTCCCGGGGCTAGCGATTTTTTCAGTCGGGCTACCAAAATCTATCTCTGCCCTGCCCGTCGGGCTTTTGTAGGAAGGAAAAATATATGTCAATGCTTTTGCATTCTTTCGGAAATGTAGCTGGGTAATTATGTCATTGGCATCGGTGAGCCACTGTCAATATGTGACATATTGAAATCGCGTTTGAATTTGCGCTTGTTTTTTGCTTTCACTTTGCAATCACGCGAACTGTGTATAGAGAGCGACAGCACTGATCTGTGAGTGATGATAATTTGCGCACCAATTCCTCTGACATCGTCTTATTAATCGTTAGCTTACTATGCAAACATGACAAGTGAAATCTCCCGCAGCTTAAACATGTGAGAGGTTGATCGCGCAGAGAATCGCTGAGCTTATGTGAGTACGTGTGTAAAAGCAGCAGGATTTATATTTCAGTTCTGCTGAGCCAAATAAGACAGGTCAGGGTGAAGAAGTGACAGCCAAAGAAAAGCTTACCACAAAACGGAGAAGTTATGACAAATCAGACTATAAGGCAAAAAGAAAGTGCAGCTTTATGGTTTCATGGACAAAAGAATTTCTGTGGCTGCAATATGACGAGCTAAATAACCAGGGCTGCACATAAGTGGTCCGCAGGTGCGTATTCGCTGTCAAAATAAAAAACACGCACAAGGGTTAGGGTTAAATTTAAAAACTGTACTTTTGAGTTAAAATATATATTTATAATTTTAATAAATGACAAATTAAAAAGGCATGAACATTTTTTTGTATCGAAAAAATATCGAACCGTGACACCAAAGTATCGAACCGAACCGTGAATTTTGTGTATCGTTGCACCCCTAATGTTTACAATAGCAGCAGCATTTGATTGTGTGTAAGAGCAAGAAACATGATATCCCAGTGTTATTGCCCTTTGGTAGCCTTGAATATTTCAATCCATTGTTAGGGATAAACATGCAAATTATGTCTGATGCTTAGGAAATCATTTAGCGTGACAATGTAATGGATACAAACAGATGCATATAATCAAAAGGCATCTGCCATGTTTCCAGACAACAGGAAGCTCCTTGTCGTACTGAACCGCTCTGTCACAGAGCTACGACTCAGACACAGTAATACGTGAGGATGTTAGCAGCTGCTGCATTTATCAGAAAACAGATAAAAATACAACTTAAAGATATGAAGACATCAACCCTTCAGTCATCATTACGGACCTACTGTAATCAGCTGTTGTGTAACTTGCATTTTATTTGATACGCTTGGAGATAAAAACCACAAAAACAATGATCCCTTCACTTTTATGATGGCACTCAAAATGACAGACAGACAGATAAAAGCAAAGTAACACCATGTGCCTGCTGCATTGCCAAGTATGAGAGAAAGAATGCCATATTGGACAAATTAAGAGTCAGTGATAGATTTTTCAACGTCATACGAGGGGCTGAAGGATGGAGGGCGCTTAGCTGGATCTTTCCATATAGCGTGACTTATAGTGAAGAGGTCATACTTCATTTGATTCATATCCTGCAGCTGCTGAAGGCATTTAGGAGGAGTTTAGATAGTTCTCTGATGTCCCACTGAGACAAATAGTGAAACTGCATTTTCATAATGAAGTTCAGAGTGTAGATGATGTAGACCAGGAGTACTCTGCTCTGCCTGTGGGCCACTTTTGCAAAATGACGCCAGGCCAGGAGCCCGTTAAAAACGATATTTACCCAAAATCAATAAGTAGTACAAATTCCATTACTCACCTCAACCTATTAACTACATTAACTTGGGACAAGGAAACAACTATGCACATGTGGCTGATAAATATTATATTTTTCTGCATTTAGCAGCTAATTATGCATCTAAATTACTAACGCTTTGAAAGTGTTCTAACAAAAATTATATCTGGATACCCTTCAATCAATTCTTTTTAGAGATTTAATAAATAAGCCAACATGGGATGGTGGGCCTGATTTGGCTGGTGGATCATTGGTTGATTATCATCAATATAGAAATAAGTTTTGATTATTTTCACCATTTACTATAATGGTGAATGGCATTTTCTGGCATACTAATCATAAAGACCAGTATTTGCAATGGAAATATTACTTTAATTAAAAATCAGCAACTACGACAACCTAAAAAATGTGTCATTGGGGAAAAAATAAGAAAACCAAATAAGTAGTCTATCTAGTTAGTAAACAGTCTAAATAAACACAATGACTTTACTGGACTTTGGGTTTTAATAGCATTTTAATGTTTAAAATGCTAAAAAAAATTGATAAATTATGCAATTTTGGAAAAAAGGTTACATTTTTATCTCAGTCTTACTATAATACAGCAAGACCTAGTGGCACACAGGTGCATCCAAGGCCCTTAAAAGTTCTTATCTACATCACATATTATGATACATATACATAAGAAGGGATCATTTTAGCCCAGTGGCAGGTATGAAAAAAATTAATTAAGAAAAACACCTTATAAAAGCTTCCCATCATTTCCATTTCATGTGTAATGCTTTATTTATATCCACTATTATAAATACACTATGATGTTGCCTGGCAACCACCTAAGGATGCACTAGAACAACATTTATAAAGTAAAATTTGAGCATGTACTCCTGTAACTACTGCATCCAAATCCCCCAAATGATCAGAAAAATGTTGAATAATATCCAATTAATCATAACAATATTTTAGAAAGAATTTAAAATCAAAACAAATAAACATATTTGGAACATGGCTGATGATTTTGAGTATTAGACTGCATTAGATAGATGCCAGTGTAAAAAAGAATAATAAATATATAAATAAATAAGATTAAAAAGGACTTTTGGAGGAAGTAATTGAAATATTTTCACTCTTTTTTTGTACATTTTACTAAATGACTAATAAAAAAAAATTTTTTTAGATCCACTGATTACCAAAATATTTTTTTGTTCATGTTATCTGCAGTAACATTAAATTGAAAAAGACGAAGAGCTACAAGATGAGGTTTTCTTCAATATAATAAACAATACAGAGTCAATTTATTGTTCTTCTCCTCCACTATGAGAAAAGAAAAGAAAAGATTGGACAAATCAAAATAAAAACGAATCGCGTACTTGCTGGTTGCATTAAGTTAATTATAAAAACCATCTGAATTTATCTCTCTGTGGAGAAAAAAGAAAGTGTTGTGAGGATCCAAGCATGGTGAAACAGCTCTGCTGTGAAAGCCTGAAATTGCATTTACTGCAGTTGTCACAGCAGTCTCAAAGTCAGAGCCAAAGGCTGAGTACACACTGTTCACTGAGAAGAAGATCTTCACAAAGCACACAACTTTACAGAGGACATTTTTGCATTTCCCGAGGCAGCGTTCTTTCTATACAGCTGACATCAGTTCGGTAAGAAAATGTGCTTGTTTTCGTTTTTCAGCGTGAAGACATTTATCTGAGTGTGCTAATGTAAATGATCGTCGAGCTCTGACTGTTTAACCTGGGAAACTGGAACACAACAGGCAAGTATACCATTAATCAGAGCAGTAAGTGCTGGCAAACAATGAAAGACAAACGCTGCATGGAAAGTTATTTCCACTGCAAGTCTAGACCATTTTGTCACAGTGATCACTGTTAGCCCTCCATCTACACAGCCCAGCTGTACAATAGCTATGGCAGGGGTGGGCTGAGCCCATCAGAACGGGCGTCTTGCCCACCAAATCAGACTTTAGAGGAAAAAAATGGGTTTTCGTCAGTCAGTGCTAAAAGAGGCATATAAACTTATGACTGTGTGGGCACCTTACAGCTTGCATACTCAAGTCTCACACTGCCCTCTTAACGTGATCGGATTTACATATAAATAACATTCAGAGGAAGCAGACAGCTGTCCCTCAAGTCAAGGCAGCAAATAAAGCGCACACACATTAAACTACTAAAAATAAATAAATGGCATCTTTTAATAGATATCAAACTCTAACGTATTCAAATCAGTATTTGTGTTTCATTTTAGAGTTCCTGTTTACCCGTTGTAGCAGCTTTTGTGCTGATTACACGTGTCGTGATGCTCTGGCTAAGCTAACGTGTTTCACATTCACTAAAAATGCTCATTTTGTTAGATGCGTCTGAGATTTTCCCTTATATGTAATTTTTCTAAATAGCTGCAGGACGCTGAGAAAGAACCCGCGAGCATGCATTAGCGTTTCAATCTGATGTGTGTTATGACGTTAAAATGTTATACTGTGTCCTTTTTGCAGTCTGCCTCTTTCCAAACTCCAAAATAATCTGTGCTTCTCTTTCAGAGGATAAATGTCTGGATTCATGCAGGGACTGATGTTCTTCAGCCTGTGAGAAAACCATCTTACAGCTGCTACATGCTGCTTGGAACAAATAAGTGTTTTAAAGATTAGTTTAGTCAAGACTTTATGTACTGTGCTTATTTTTCACATCTCAGAGAGAGAAGACGCCATCATTTGAACTGGGACTGAAACCACCAACCCGTGGGATACTTGTCAGCTGCTCTAACTTCGGGTTTTTGTCTCGCTCAAGTTGCTCACTTATTATTTCTAGCTGCCCACCCTAACACAGCAGGCTAGAGCCAGTCCTGACATCTACTATTAGGCTGCCTACATATCAGGCAGCTGTAGAGATCCGGGCTTATATGACTCATCTTACAGCATTGCTCACAAACACTGTATTGTGACTTACCAAAGGAACGATCTGTCGTCAGCATGCAAACCACCATCAAACATTAAAACGCAAGATTTGAAACAGCTATCGCCTGTCAGATAATTTATTGGTGAGTTTATGTGAGAAACAGTGAAATGTTTTCCAAATAAAAGAAAAAATGTTTATATAACCATATTTGCAAAAATCACAGCGTGTAATAGGCACAGATTTCTTAATAAAGTAAACCAACAAGCATACAGGACCTTTTAACACTGGTGAAAGCGGCATTAAGCACTCCGCTCACGCCCACTAGCGATCGCTACTGCAAAATGCAGAGTTTTTTATTACCATAAAGAGCCGAAAAGGGAGCTGGAATTTTGTCAAAACTGTCCTCTAATTAATTTTTAGAAAGAGATATTCAATGCACATTCCTCAGCTCAATTAAATTAATCTACTGTACATGAACAGGCTGTTTGAGTAATGAGCCCTGAATATTTTCATCTAACAGTTTGGGCAATCTAAGCAATTATTCAAATTATTTTAATCAGGACAACTGTAGCAGGAGGTCTTTGTTGATAACAAAATAATTAAGAACTCCCTTGGACTTGCACCTGAAGGAAATGTGGCCTAGTTTAACTTTAACTAAACCAAGAACAAAGAAAGAACGAGGAACAGTTGACATAAATCGAACAAAAATAAGATTCTGAGATCAGTTAGATAGATGTTCACTAATACAATCGCCAACATGTCACAGTCTTACCTGCACCTCTGCAATGTTGCCTAAATAGTCTCAGGTAACCGTAATATGAGATCTTGTCACTCAGACGAGCATCACTGTGCAGAATGACATATGCTCAATGCTCAAGGCCATTTTTGAAATCTAAATTAAAATCTGAGTTTGACAATTATATCTGCAAATATATATATATATATATATATATATATATATATATATATATTTAACCTAGTCCATCCTTGGTACAAGTGCCAACTTAAATTAAATAGTACATACTGGGATGCTACAGTATTATTTGACCTGGTCATGCTATTGGCCATAAAAATAAAATGATGCAATGCTTTTCTAAAGGTATGTAGGTCTGAAAATACTAGTTATTTTAGTTTATTGCTAGGCTGTTGCTGCGCAACATGTATAATTCAGTTTTAGTGAATATAAATGAGACATTACTGTCATGAGATTAAAATTATGGGATGCTTTCATAAGGGAATATAAGTGCATAAAGGCAAAAAAGGCCTTTTTATACTGTTGCAAGGTGGTTTCCAGGAAATCTGCCATAATATATGATGCATAACTTCACTTTTTTTAGATGCAATTGTCATGAAATAAATATTACATAGTGCTTTTATAAGGTGTTATAGGTGCATAAATGTAAAAAGAAAAAAGGTCATTTTAGCCTGTTGATTTGTGGTTGCTAGGCATAATATTTGACGTAGATACAGTCCATCAGTGACCGAAGACGTACCCGTGTGCCAAGTTTGGTTGCTCAACTGCTGAACGTTTAGGAGGAGTTGGCAGACAAACGCACAGACAGATTTTGTGTATTACAGTAAGATGAGTGTAACTTAGACTGCTCATGCAACAAGAATAACCTTTCAGTCATCTTTCAGCATTCTATAATTTCATATATCACCTCTCTATTATTAACTTATGAGGACAACAATGTGGCCGTGAATAGTTGCAGCTCTTATTAATAACTGACATTTAAATTCTTATGTGAAAACAAAATGTACTTACTGTATTAGTTTTAGTTTTAACTTCTAATAATGTCATTAAATGCTTTATGAAAGTATAATTAATAATCGGCAATAATTAAGTTATAAGACCTTTCATTATCTCTAGCCCAGTGCAACACTTTATACAGTTTACTGAGTGATGATTAAAGATAAAAATGATTAAAGTTCCCCAGTGGGACGTGAACAAGAATTTGAATTCTTCAGTATTAAAGAAAAAAGAAATATCTACGTAAGTGTCTAAATTCTTAGTATAATCTCATGCAGCATAATGGGTCAAAAGTGGAGCGAGAGAACAATTCCTTTCTTTGTGAGCTCACCGTGTTTTAATTATCTGTCTGGCACTTTGAAGTGGCCTTGAGTTAACAAAGCATTTTAAAACCTCTTACACTAAACGATGAGGAAAAGAAAAAACTTCCCTCTGACAGACAGTTTTGTTCTTTTGTTAGTTTGCCCTGGATAATTCCTTAACAAAGTAACAGGCAAACGCACTAAGTAAACCAAACCTTCGACTTATGAGACGTTGATATGATTCTTATTAACTAAAGATTTTTTTTTAAACTAAAACATCAATTTGGTACAGGCACAATACAATTTCCCAAACCCAAAATTGAGGCCTTCCAATAGCTTGTTTTCATCTTCACTTTCCTATTACTGAAGACTAAGATGCACAAAACTGGAGACCTGAGTATTCATCATTTCACAACAACACAGATGGAAGAAATTCAGGACTTTTACTACTTTCCCTGGAAGAACAATGAGAGCTCCACTTTCCGTTCTGAAAGCAAGACCATCTTACAATTTGAACTGAACTCCTACAATAAGCAGCCGTTTGTCTCCAGAGTTCTCATGCACACCAAAAGAGCAGGGCAGGTGCTGGGCTGTATAAACACATGAAAATAATCAACAGTGCAATACTGCAGAATCCAGTTTTATTTATTATTGTGCCTTGGTACTGTGTAATATATCTCTTCTTCAGATAGACTTCAAAATTAGTATAATTTTTCAAAAAAAAAGAAAAACAAACAAACTCCACAGCATTCAATATGTTCTTTGTACATAATAAATAAATATACATGAAGTTTAAATTCTGTACTGACATTAAAATCCAAGTAATTGCAAATGTTTTTTTACCGTAGTTTTTCTTGCAAAAGTACAAAAAAGACAGAAAATTCTCCCATTGCTGAAACCAATGTAAATGTCAGTTATGATGATGATAATGTGAACTTTGCTAACATCCAGTAGTTGAGAAAGAGCAGCTTGCCTAAATGTCCACCGTCCTCGAGGACCGGAGTATTCTCTGCAGAGACAAACGGCAAAACAAGTTTTGTTTCTGCCTGCGAGGCATTGACATCCTAATTGTTTCCCCATGTGGACCAACAGCATCATTAAATATGAAGACATCAAGCATCAAAGCCAGGCGCCGTTGTGCAATGAAACTGAGCAATGACGAGACAGCTTCTAAAACTGAATATCCGGGGAGGGAATTCAAATCAGATAAGAAGCAAAGTTTTGACTAATACAGAAAATCAGGGATGCGGGAGAAGCTGGAAGGCTGTCGATCCCTGGTGTTTTTCCACTTACAGATCAAAGATGAGAGGGCTAAGATATTTAACCAGCTGAATACAAGCCTTAATGATGACAGACAATTGTATCGACATATGCTTGTGAGTGTGAGATTCTGCTGTCTTATGAAACGTCTTTCAGGGTCAAGTGCCACTAAAGCCTTCTATCGATCAGGATGAACTGTTCTTCTCTGAAAAATACTGCGTTCTGCCAGGGGAAACATTTTGCCAGCCTCCTCTTATCTCATATTTGCAATTCCAACTTAACATAGCACCCTTACTATTGAACGCAAAATCACCCGAGTGCTTCAGTTTCCAAGCAACCCTACTGCAATTGTGCAGCACAGAAATAAACAATAGCTGCTGGCTTCCTTGTTTCTTCTAAACAGCCACAGCCAGCACTGCAGGCAAAGGATTTCACATGGCTCAACAAATTCTCTGGTATTCTGGATCACGGCCCACCTCTGGTGGATAATCTATTTGATTATTAGGTTTCCCTGCATGTCCATTGGGTGATTTATTAAGTAGCATAATTTTGGTTAGCAGTCTGAGCTAATTTTGCGGTGGGTATTGGAGGCGCTGTGTGTCCACAGCTGCAGACGTCTGAGAAGACGACCTTCTCACTGAAGAAAAACAAATATAAAACCCCCAAACATTTACGTCCCTGTTACACGTCCCTACAATATCTTCACACTTGAATGGTCAACACTGTCATCTCACAGCAAGAAAATCCTGGGTTGGAATCGTCCACTCAGCTGGGGCTTTTCTGTGTGGAGTTTGCGTGGACTTCCTGTGCAGGAGATCACTCCAGTTACTCCGGTTTTCTCCCAGAGTCTGAAGACATGCATGTTAGTTCAACTTCCTAAATTGGCTGTAGGGTGTGTGCTTGTCTGCCTGTTTGCGTTTACTCTGTCATGGACTGGCGAGAGCGTGTGACAGCTTGGATAGTATCCAGTCCCCACACAACCCTGGACTGGACAGTCTTGCCTTTGGGTTTTTGAAACAAACAGCAGGTTTGGCAAGTTTAGCTTCCCAGCCGTTCAGCTGATCAAAGCTAACTGGTAAAAAAGACAAACTTAAACTTTTAAATAATATTCCCCTGGGGAAAAAAATAATAAACCGAATGGTACAGCACACTCTGACAACTTTGTAAATATGTAATAACACTTGTCGTGGAAGAAGCGTCACGCTGGGAGTGGAAAAGTGATCTCTCAGTTCAAGTGTCTCAATCTATCGTGATTGACTGCTCACTCCTCTCCAATCCATTCCATAGAGATTTATGGCCAAGTGGAACGGACTGTCTACCAGGCAATTACTGTCAAGTGGATCCTATTGCACCTCTTTGTCACTCTAATACTAGAAATTTGGTTCTCATTAGATGAATGTCAAATGGAATTAGGGCTTTAATTTATTTTGTGTGACACCGCCCATCCTCTCCAAGCCCATCTTTGAGAACTTCTTTTCCCACAGCTGCTGGTCTCTTCACCTTCTTTGGGATGGCAAAACAACCATCTTACAGGAAGAAAAGGCTTTTGCTTGACGCGCTTTGGCTTAGAAAACTAGACATGAATATTATGCCTATTTCCAGGTCCACACTCTTCAACTCTATTACAGTAGCTTTATGTGATTTATGACTTGTAATAAGCCTCATTTGTCTATACTGGGTCTTAGTTATCTATTGACTGAAACAATTAGTTCTCCTCCTGTTGAGCCTACCCTCTCTTTGAACCAGCTTTGCTTTGATTGGCTGCCCCTCGCAAATGAAAGGTTTGAAAAGCAGTGGGTAGGAATTTGACGTTATTACATATATCTGCTCACTGTTATCATACAAAGAGTCAAGGCTAGTAAAACCTGACTGAAAATGAGGTTTCTGAGCAGTCTGAAACCTGACCCTTGAGCTCACAGGGATTACTTGTACATATGCTAATCTCATCATTTGAAACTTTGGCCATATTTAATATGAGCATCCACTATCCTAATAACACATATGACAAAAAAAAATAAGGAAAATCCTAATAGTTCGACTGAAACCAAAATAAAATGCGCGGCGCTTGGTGTTGGGAGTAAAGATAATGCAGCATATAAATCAAAAGATTTCAACCGAAGTGCATAATTTTGTTTATTGAGTTGTGCGTCACAGTGGGAGATGTGATGACGCTTTGGCAGAAGCTGACGAGACGTTTTAGACAGGAATCTGTGTTACTGTATCCGGGGGGATATACTGTCTCCTCATTGCAGCGGAGGAGCATGACCTGCAGCTGGGCCTATCAATAAAGTGTGTGTGTTTGTGTGTGTGCGCATGTTCAACTAAAACTCCAAGAAAACATCAATTCTTGCAATATCTTGACAGCTACAGTATAAACAGGAACACCATGGTGCTTAATAGTGATCTATAATCTTTGTCACATGGCACTCCCCCTTGGATTGTTGCATCATTAACAGTGCGAGACAGCAGGCTGCGACAGAGAGGCCAGCACGGACAATGACATGCCCTCGTGAGCGACGCACAACTAATGAGTGCATTCAGCGTGCAGTCTCTGTGTGTGTATGGGTGAAAAAGAAATGTCGTTTGTTTGTGTGTGTGTGTGTGTGTGTGTGTGTGTGTGTGTGTGTGTGTGTGTGTGTGTGTGTGTGTGTGTGTTTTTCATGAAAAAACTTGCAAGTGTTGACTGTGCCAAGCCAGTATAAAAAACCACAAAAACAACACGAGTTTAGGGGTTATCACTGTGATGCTGGGAGACACATATGAAGTCTGAGAAGTGAGTGGAAAGCATTCAGTGCTGTATAAACACCTTTGTGACAGTAGTACTATAAATCTGTAGACGTGATCATTTGCTTGTTGAAGTTCTGAATGTTTTCTCGTTTTGTGTCTTAAGACTGATACTGATACCGATATTTGGTGACCCAAAACATCGATATTCCGATACATAGGCCGATACTTTTAGTTCTTCCAGACACAGGAAGTATAAACAGATCTCCCAAACATGTTTTATCTGTTGTTATTTATTCTGTACGGATCAGCTGACTGTTGTGTTTGACGTAGTCCACATGCTAACAGGGAGGCTCCAGAGTGCTCTCTGGTGGACAAATTATGCAACACCAACACTTATAATTTTGTTAAAGGGTCTTTTTCACTCTCCTTTTATTTTTTTAAAGTTAAATTTATCAGCTGCTATATATGTTTGATATGGAGAGATCTGAAAATATTGGCTAATATTGGCTGAAAATAACAAGCAGGTGCTAGTCAGTGCAGCTTTTTTAGGTACATTTCTACAAGCAAGCTAATGTCAGATTCGTGGTGCCAACACAGAAATGACCCGACTTCTCATTGTAGTTTCAGTGCCAAGCCCAAAAAAGCCATCGTCCCACTGTACTCGAAAGACGAAAACCCCATGATCAAGCTTATGGGCACGCAAAGACATATCTAATCAATGTATCACGACTGAGGGTAGATGGTAGAAATCGAACGGGGAAAAAAGGGAAATAATTTTCGAGCTGTATGATCTTTTCTTCATCCCTGGATCGATGTGAGCAGTGTATACTCACTCAGAAGCACCAATAAACTGCAGGACAACAAGCAGTTGTTTGTGCTGAGAGCTGAGAGGCATGTAATCTCTGGTGCACAGCTGCTAAAGAGAAGGAGGTGACAGGACAAACAGATGAGATGGAATGATAAAAATTGAAAGACGTGACGGCGAAACAGTTGCACAAATAAGTGCGATAAACCAGCGGACTGATTGAAAGATGAAGTACTGTTGGTTTGCGTAGGGAGATAAGTAAAAGGTTAGTCAACCCGGAGGTGGCTTTCCCATCATTTCGTTGCAAAAGGCAAGCCTTCGTCAGCTCTCCTCACAACGTTGCCTGCAGCAACAGCTGTCAACAGCTGTCACAGCTGAACCTTCTGGCAGCGATAATATGGCTACTGATGGGGTTCATGACATTATTCTGATATGGCAAAGTCGTCTAACCTGCCCCAAGCAGTATCACCAAAGGAGGTGAATTTTTGCAAGTGAGAATTTTAAACAGATGATAATTCTACACAGCATCCAATTCCATTTCAATGAAATAGACCGTGCGTGTGATTAAACATTATGTAACAACTGTTTTGTGTAATACAGCAACACATCCCTCCCACTCATGCTCCCTAGCCGCCCAACCTTTCAAACACTTTAAACAAAATAGTGAAAGTCCACAGTGAGTGGACTTGAAACAAAAAGTGTCAGAGCCAAGCTACCCGACAGGGTTTCAGAGAGGTAATCAAGAATATGAGAGGTAGAGAAATGGAACATAAACTAAGAGGTGATCTTTTACTTTCCCAGTGGAGTCCTAATTTAAACCGAAGGCACGCTGTACCTGAGACCAGATGAGATGGAATCTCGCTGGTGCTCATATGGGACTCTGTGTCATTACGAGCACATTGGTTTTGGAATCAGACAGTTGCGATGGCAAATCAGGTGAACAAAACCGCAAGGATTCAGCAGCTCAATTGACATGCAGTGTGCAATTAACTTTATAATGTGTTTACAAATGAGGTCTTCCCTGTCACGATCTCTGGAGTGTGTCAGTTTATGTATCTGTATGCAGGTAGAATAGTTTCTGTACTCTGTAGAAATACATCAGCATGTTCACTGTGCGGTTAGGTTACCAATCTTTAAAAAACAAGATAGAGAAGGATTTATAGTCCGCCTCATCTAAGAGAACAAGCTTCTGCGAGATTTATGTGAGTAGGTCATGATGTAAAACACAGAAGAGTAAAAGGAGAGCAAGACAAGGACGAAAAAAAGAGACAAAATAGGGAGTGCTGTGTTAGTTTGGAATATAGGGCATTTTCCCAACATTAGATGATTTATTAAGATGAGCTAAAATAGCTTTGCATGAGACAAGATGGGCTGAAAGCATTTGCCACTACACTGGAGAAAGGATGGGAAGTTACAAAGCCAGACTGCATCGCTCCTCCAAGGTGGTTGGAAATGGCTCTTAATCAGGGGGCAAAGTGATATGATTTTGCTTATTTGAAATATGAATGCGCATCCGTGTGCTTTCGGGTTAGCACGCTTCTGTCTTCTGAGAGGACTCGTGGGCTCACAGAAACAGAAATGCCTCAGTGCAATTCGACTCAGTTCTTTTTGTTCTCTTTATCTCTCTGCTTTCAGTTTGTCTGTTTATCTGCGTCCATTTGATCAGCTGAAAAAGTGAACACATCACCCGCAGGCCTGTCTGATATTGGAAAACAGCTCACAGTTTACTCAGAAAAGTACTCAGGTGTAAATAGTCACTATTGGGCCCCCTGAAGGGAGAAAACATGCAGCAGCATACAACAATTTAAAGTTTAGATCTTTATTCTTTCCTCCGCCTTCATGATTCATAACTCTGTTTATTGCTTTTTGTTTTCTTCTTCTCGTCAGACCACCTCCAAACTGTGAAGCTATAGAGACTACAAGCAAGTAGCAAGAAAATTGCCATTATGGGGTTTTGTAAAACAAAGCAATAATGTGCTGCTAACTGTTGAGGGAAGAGAAAAAAAGAAGAGGAAAGTGAAAAAGAGAAAAGTGCCAATATTCTTGGGCTTTCGATGTATATTCAGTCCAAACCTTCCTGTTTCGGTGCAACAACCACAGTTCACAAAGGTGGAAAGATTTAAAGTTATTTTTCAAAACAAAATCCTGACTCCAAAGCAAATGATTTATAGCACTTGTACTAGAAGCAGACTGCAAAGAGAAAACAAGCAGGGTAAAGAACAGAAAGTTGTATCCTCAGCTTATTCACAAACACAGATTACACCTGTCGAATTTCCCAGAGGAACCCACCCGAGGGATTAATAAAGTTCTATCTTATCTTATCTTATCTTATCTTACTAACAAGTAGCTGCCTGTAGCTACATCACACCTGACATGACGCTTACTCGTTGTTACTTGAGTAACTCCAAAAGCACAGTGGGAGGCAGAGCTGTCAGTGATCAGGCTCCACTCCCGTGGAAGAAGTTCCCACTTTGGGTTTAGCTGGCAGACACCTTGGGTGTATAACTTTACGATGAGGCCTACAGTAAAGGTTTGCTCAAGTGACCTAGAACCTTCCTTTAGCTTTGCTGTTTAGGCTGCTAGACAAAATATCATGAAGTACTGAACACATCTCCTCTACTTTGCTCTGCATACATTCATATGTGACTATTGCACTTCATTAGCGTTCAGTCTTTCTCTCTCCTGCAGTTTGGGCTTTTTCCTTCTCCGTCCTTGCTCTCTGTGTGTTTTCCATCAGTATCTGTGCCTCAGGAGCAACATGATCCTTATCTGTGGTTACTGTCCCTACCAGCCTGAAGGGAGTTTATAGTTATTTAGTTTGTTGTTTCTCTTCGGTCTTTGCCTCTTAGTTTTCCTCTAATGCTAATGAGTTGAGGCAGATGGTTGCCTTTCCCTAAGCCTCATCCTGCTGGAGATTTGGTCCACTGCAAAGGGAGTTTCTTCTCTCCACCACCACCAAATGCACGCTCACACGGGATTGTAGGGTTTCTTGCTATGATAATGCAAAATAGGCCACGAAAGGCATGCAAATAAAAGGCAGAAGCAAGAGATGACAGTTGTATGATCATGTAACAGGAGAGACAGACTGCAGAAAGACACATTATCAGGCAAAAGGTGGACAGCACCACACTAATTGTCACTATGTAATATCACAGTGAGGAGCAGCGCTAGAGAGCCCTAATGGAATAACACACATATCCACCCTGGCCTGCCCATTTAAACAGAGGGAGGTGTACACGAGTCTGAGTGACCACCGGCCAGATAATGATGACCCATAATGCATGTTGTGACACCGGCTGTGGGCTCTCTAAACAATGAGACCACACGTACAGCATGGTCAGTACGGACAGAATGGATGGCCAAAAAGTGAGAGGAGCGACATTAAGAGGAAAGAGGTGCATAAGGATGGGAGGACAGAGGCGTGAGATGGTGTGTTTGTGTCAGAAAATGAGACAGACAATGAGATAATGCACGCTGGTAAAAGAGTGAACAGAAGAGAAGGTGAAAGAGGAAGAGCGAGACGCAGTCTTACCATATCAATGAGGCTCTCCTGGATCCGGTTCAGTGTGGTTCTCAGTCTGCTGCTGATAAGGCCCAGACCTGATGACTCATACTGTAGAATAGACACAGACACACACACAGAATGAGTGTTTGAAATGTGCACAAAAATCTTCCCTCTATAAGAACACACACTTCAACAGAGTGTAAAAATCACGCTCACACCGGGACATCTGCTCTCATCTCACGTAGTCAGAGACAAAAGAGACTTCGCTTTCTGCTTCTAGCCAACTCTAATCCTAAAGAGGGAGGAGCAGCTGGGAAGAACCAACATCAACAATCAGACAATCACGCTGACAACAGAAGGTGACAGACAGAGCTCAGAGAAAAACGAAGCGGAGAGGGTGAAAGCGAAGAAACCTCAATGCAAATGCTTCTGAAATCACTCCGAGATGTGCTCGATGTCGCCTGTGAAAGCAAATCGCGCACATCTTAAGGGCTGGAAAACAACCACACCACGCATGCTGGATTCTCTAAGCAGCACAACCGTGAAGTAGTCGGAACACTTCAGGTTGTGCCTCTTACCAAGCAGGCAGGGCCCACAACCCTGGCGGTGCCCGCCTCTCTGCTGCCGTGAGCTTGCAAAGATGGGCTTGGGACGGGCTTACGGATGACGAACGGATAGCAAGAAAGGAAAAACAAAAAGCAAAAGCTTCAAATTAAAGACTCTGGAAGAAGAAAACAACTAGAAAAAAAAAAAACAGAAATATGAAAGCAAACAAACATAATTCGATTAAATGAAGTAGTAAGTGGAATTTTTCTGTTCACAAACTTTTTAAGTTTTCCATTTATGACCAGCAGGAGCTTAGTAAACCGGGACTCATCAGTTTGTAGTGTGTAGCAGCTGAACATGCAGAGAGGTGGCATTGTGAAAACCCGATGCCCCTTTAATCTCTCTCAGTTTAGTAACATCTTAGAATTAAGTGTCACTGCTGTGTGTGTCCTTCTTGCTTTTTGTTTAAGCTACAAATACCAACAGACCAAATGTTCACAGACCGCCTTGTATAAAAACTCAATGAGACGTTTTGTTGAAACTGAACTTCTTTTTCACATATTAAATGGGATGAAATGTCTAGTTAAAAATCTTTACATTGACAGAAAGGGCAGTTTCACTACTTTTGGCCCAACTGAAATCAAAGCCGGTTGTATGTGTGTGGCATCCCTGACCTTGATAGTCAGTGACAGACTTTAAAAAGCTCTCAGGTTGTTCATATTGCTTTTAGAAACTTTTAAACACATGGAAGGGCATCAGGAGGAAAAACACACATCTAGTAGTTGTCGATGTCAGCGTGGGTTTGAGATACATGCTGTTTGGCAGAGGCTGTTCAGTGACCATTGTTTAGGTAGGAGGAAGTAGAAGTGACAGTTTTTGGGATGTAGGTTTTTTTTTGGCTTCAGTTTTGAAGATTCTGGTGCAGTCGGGCGTCGTTTGGTTTTATTGTAGGCCACAGGTGAGAGTCTGTACTGCTGCACAAGATAAATAACATCCAGTACGAGTGGCAGCTAGGAGTTGAGAGTGAACCCCTTTTTCATTTCAGTAGGCAGCCTTTACCCCCGACCATTTCTGCCATCGTTACTCAAAATGAAAATATTCTATTGTCTCCATTTGCCTTCCATCTTTCAATTCACACCTCTTTTTGCCCTTTTCGTACTATAGCCCTCCACGGCGTCTTCCCAGAGCTAAAACCGAAGATTTTTCCCCCCCCTTGAGGTTCAGCTTTCTACAATTTTCAAACATTAATCACTTTTCTCAAAACTGTGTTAGCAAATCTGCCTGTCACAGCCCCTGGAGCAGAAAACCCGGCTACTATTGACGACGGAGAATCTGCGAGCAGGGCGCATAATACATCTTTAGCATGTGTGACACCGTCAAAAGCGCGGCTTGCCTTAACAAGGCAAACACACGCAGATAATGAGTGTATTTACCCTTTTGAATATTAATGCCACACATTACTCTTCAAGTGGGGGAGTCAAGCAGGCCCATCTTGATTCCAGCTGTGTAAGGAGAGCAGAGCCTATAGGTCAAAACGCCAGCGTATGTGACTAGCAATTTCCAGGAGCTTTTTAAAGATTCATGGGGACATTAGCATTTAGCTGTCGGTGGCTCTTCAAGTGAGACCATTAATGAAAACGGCTGGGTTCATGAAGTGACACTTTGAGGTCTAGAGTGGATGCGGTGGATAAATAGTGGTGGTAAAAGTTACAGAGTGATGCAAACAGAGAGTGAAAATGACACGGGAAGATGGTGAGAGTAACAAGCATGAAGAAGAAAAATTAGATTAAGCTTTTGGGAATGTAGACGGTAGAAAGAAATGGCTGAAGGAGCCGGCTTAAGCAACAAAAAAATGATATACGCTTAAAGACAAGGTAGGCAATGATACTGAGAGGCTGACATATTCTGCATCGGTGACAGTGACCCACTGACAACTTATCAACTCTCAACCTTTCCTCATTTCTTCTTGACACACGCACGCACGCACGCACGCCAATAATCCGAGTTGGAGGGGCCCCCGTGGAGCTTTCATCCCTGTTATCTCTTCCACCTCAACGGGATAGAAGTCATTTTGTTGCCATCATTATTGCATCCCTGAGGGTGATACTGACACAAATGCTGTTTTCTTCTTTCTTTGTGAGGCACAGTATAAATGACATTATAGCCTTTAGATTGAGTGGAGGGACCGGGCTCGCAGACTGCATCCTATCGTTCAGCTTGAATTTTTACTGTGAGACAGACAGTAATGAGAAAAGATGGAAGCGGTGGTTATTTCACATCTCACTGTATATCATCTAATAAACATTTAAAAAAAAGAAATAATAAATGCAGGCAATCTCCATAAAGCACCTTACTACTGATGCAGCAGAAGTAATATTAAGCAATTTGTGTCAAGAAGTTATATTCTGGAGCTTTGGAAATGAGTATGAAGGTAATTTCACAACAACAGAACATCTACACTGCGAACGCAGACGCAGTCGGCATTACAATGAGCAAAAACAAAAATTCTTGATTACTTATGAGGTTTACTTAACTCACAAGATTATACTTTTTTCCCCCAGCTTTTCCCTGTTTCATCTTTTATGGAGCTTTTTTTTTTTTTTTTTTAAATTTGCCATTATTGGGAAAGACATTCAGATGCATCCGGAACAATCAGAAAACAGCAGTCAATGAGGCAACCGTGGAAGCACCAAAAATAAATGCAGTTCCTGGAGTGGCCTCTTGAGTCTGTCTCCAAAAGTGAGTTAAGCAACACAGACTTCCATCAATTTTCTGCCACTTATCCGAGTCTGGGTCACGGGAGCAGCAGTGTAAGCAGATACCCCCAGCTGTCTTTTCTAGCATCAAGCCAGCCCAGATATATAACCCTGCCAGCATATCCTGAGTTTGCCCACAGGACATCTTCCCCATGGCAGCTTCGCTTTCACACCCAGCTCTGTTTTCTGTACAACAGACTGATACCGCTTCTGTATCACTGCAGATAATACATCAGTCAATCTTTTTGTCTTTTTCTCCTGCTCCGCTCTCTCCATCACTTGTGAATGAACTTCATCGCTTGCGACAGAAATTCCTGCCTGACCAGGGATAGGTATTGGGGGTTTTTTCCAGTTAATGATCATGGTTTCAGACTTTGGAGGTGCTGATTCTTTTTCCCAGTTTTCTCACAAAAACAGAGAAGTGACAGAGTCTGACGCTTGGCTGCGACTCCAAAGTTTTCAAAAAAGTGACGATTGCCCTAATTGTCTTAAATATCGAGAGTACAAAACTGTTAACAGGAGAATATGTGGGGGGAAAGAGAGTGAGAGACAGTCAGTGTTTGAGTTTTAATCACTCATCTGCTGTACATAAACAGCGCAGGCACAATCTGACCTAAATGAAAGTATCTTATTGCTGCTTTATAATTGTAGGGTCTTTAGTTTACAGTATGAACTGACTGTTGTTGTGCTATATAAATACAGCTGAATTGAATTGAACTGAAATTTTAACCCAAAAACCAAAATTAACAGCATTAAAAACATATTTACTGCTTAGTACGTTTGTGAGGTTTTATCTGACAAATATTCTGGCTTCCTGATTAACCAGCCTGTCCATAAAGTCTATCCTTTCATTTTAGTGGGTAAAATTATAGCATTTCATTGATTTAGTACTAAGCACTAACTAGCATGCATGTTGTGTAGTTTGGAGATCTAACTTGCTAACCAAGCAAGCAGGTATTACCCTCTGGTTTTAAACCTTTATTTTAGGAAAGATGGGGCAACAACACATGCTCATCTTTTATTCCACAGAAGGTGTTCTTTAGAGTATTGAATGATAAAACTACAGACACGGAGTTTAAAACCATGCCAAAACAATCCACTAAAGATTTATTGTGTATTAGAGTTTAGTTTGACATCCTTCAGCTTGCAGAACTGCTTGACAACATCTGGGCATGGAGGGGGTCAATTCAATTTTGTAATAGCTTTCACAAAGGTTTGCAAAACTTTTAGTTCCTCCACACTAGACCATCAGGCTTTTTTTTTCCTTTATGGCATCCTGTAGATAGTGATTCAGATCAGGGCTCTGGGAAGGTCATAATCTTTCTTCCTGGGCAAAATTTAGTTGAACGGGGCGGACGGTATGCTTCAGGAGACTAACTTGGTGAGATATCCACTTCTGTTCACTGCATCATCTTTTGGCTTTGTCACTGCAAAGTTCATGATTTCATCAATAAACAAATTCCTGTGCACGGTCATAAGAAAAACATCAGACACTGCCCCCACTGTGTTTGTGCTTCTTAGAAGTTGAAAATATTTATTTAGGGTTGTTTTCTGAGGATCAAATCGATGTCTGTAACTTTTTTAAACTGATTTTATTTTTTAAACCAGCGGGAAATTTGCTGTACAAATACTTTCCAGAGCCAATAAATGCAAAAATGCCACATCGAAAATGGGCTGACTCACAAGGTTTTGCTTCAAGGGTCTTTTATTGGCTAGCAAATGTTCGTTTTTTCATTAGTCTTCAGTATAAACACTCGATGTGATAGACAAAACACCACGATGATGAAGGAATACTGTACCATGTCGTTGCGTCCAAAGAAAGTGTACACAGCGTAAAGGTAGTAGTCGAAAAGCTGTGATACGCAGTGGATGACGTCAAAGGCAATTGGCTTCAAAATGTTCATCATCTGCATGTACTTTCCTTTAGGGAGAGGAGACAAAGACGTAACAGTTAGATCCGAGTACAATGGAAGCTTTGTGTCGAGTGCTGTGTGTGACACAGAGGGCATCCATACTGTTCTTTAGCACCGTGAAACCCAGCATCACTTTACACAGAATGAAATGGCGCTGTACTTGAGTAAATTTTGAAGGAGATTAAACGGGTTAAACTCCTGTAAGTTAATCGTGGTTGAACCATATCCTTTTTGGGAAGGACAACAGCATGAGCATATTGCATTTGCATACAAATTGCAAGGATTTAATTCAGCAGAAAGGTAATAAAGGCAATAACTACAGAGGTACAGGGGTGTAACAAGGTTACCATTGACTCAGAACTGATGTATGGAAGAATAAAAAAAAAGAAGAAATAAACTCAATCTAGCTGGCTTTGCTACCCAGGCAGCACTATTTCTCCCACACTCTCATTTTTCACACCCTTTCCCTTAAATTCTGCACCAAGAACTCAGGGAGCAATCTAACTCCATCAAAGTCCAGCAGAGACTGAATTAGAAGTGATTGTATGGAATCAAACTTTGGGGGTCTTTTTTCTTGCTGCAAGTTTTTCCACGTGGCTCTAAATCAATATTATGTAGCGTGTGACAAAATACGGTTCTTTTGCTTTTTTACTGTATGCGCAGTCAAGCCAAAACAGCAAAGATAGCTCCTCCTCTCTAAAATCACATTATGAGGGTACATCATCAGACTCTTTTCTCATGTCTTTAGAGCTACGTCACATATTTATACATGTAAGCAGTTCTTTGGAAACAGAAGGCAGGAACTCAGGGCGAAGGTTAACCACTATTAGTGCAGTTCAGTCATGCAGATGTGGAGCGTGCCAATTGCAGTATTTTGCAGGCTTTAATGATGAATAAATGAAACTCTCAGAAGGCCAGAGAGGACACACTGTCTGGACACCTCGCAAGCAGAGGTTAGTCATCAATGAGAGTGTGTGCGTGCGTGTGTGTTTCCAGGACTCACCAACAAGCCGGATGACGTTGAGCGTGGTGTTGGTGAGAATTGGTGCGTTGGTCTTATTGAGGTTGTAGTCGGACTTCTTCTTGGTTCTCATGGTTTCTCGGGGTACGCTGGTGGCAGAGTCAGAGAAAGTAGGTCAGAACCATGAGGAAAAAGAGACTTGCTAATACGTGTCAACATCATTAATCCCCTGAAATGATAGGGCCAGGTGCAAAGCCTTCACTGTGGGTCACAGTTCTTGTAATTGATCAATCAGAACCCATTTCACAACACAGGAAATGGGACCCCAGTGGTGAAGTCTCAGAACTGGTGATCCTGAAGCACCAGACCCTGACATGGAGCTCGCCAAGCCATATTAGCCAGCAATGATTACATGGGCAGAAATCATTACATGGTCTGTCTCATTTCTGCGACTATATGAGCCATTACATAATTAAGCACTAGTAATTCCTGCCTATAAGAACAGGAAATAAGGATTTTAGTGATCGTGGACTAATGTCAGCTGAGTACACGCGAGGAACTAAAAAGCATAAAATAATACTGTATGTCATCATACAAGGCAGGAAACAGAAACTGCAATGAATCAAGGTTTTGACTCCAGTGCAAATCCTAACGTTTTTTTTTAGATCAGCTCTCAGATTTGCCTAAAAACATTAATTTACTGCAAGTTCTTGGCAGTTCAGTTCATCACACACACACAAAATGAGCACAGCAGGCTTATCGACAAAGACCGTCCCAGCTGAACGGTGACGCAAAATTTAAGACCCCATCATGCTGCAGGGAAAATGCTGCAGTTCTAAACGAGGTCGGCTAAAACAGTTCGAGAGGAACATCTAAACTGTTAAAGCTGTGAAATGCTAAAACAGTTAGCGCTTGCATAAATGATAGGTTCTTTCCAATTCAAGCATCCCTGATAATAAAGGAGGCAAAATACAAAACTTTCTCCAGCTGCAATTAAACCCTCTTTCAAATGAAAATTAGTGCTTTAACACACTGAACAGAGAAGTGTATAATTGCCTTCACCATTATTAAATAGCCACTAATTTTACAATACGCACCAATTGCATTAGCCGAGGTAGAAAGGAAAGGTAACTTTTTCATGGATATACAAAAAGCTTACTGCTGACTTGGCAGGGTTAGCCAGAGGTTAGCTTAAATTGTTGGTGCTGGAGGTGCGAAGACTTGGTTAATGCCTTCAAAATGAAGACTCAAGTACAGACAGATAGTTTGGTGTGTGTAATTAACATAATCGGTGTGCTCACTTTTTGAATATTTCACAGCTAGCAGTGAAAATTTATTTTGTTTGTTAACTGGTCCATGTACCAGCTGTCCAAAGCTGTCTTCAACGTGTCTGATAAGATAAACAAACTATAATTCATGTTCTCAATTTTCATATAAAAATAAAAAACAACAAAAAACAACAAAAAAAAAAAAAAACAAGCAAGAAACTAAATTTTGGTCTTCAGAACAACTGGAACAGAACTGAAATCTAACAACTCTTTCGGACAGCACAAACATAAATCCAGTTATCAAACAAGCTGAAAGTGGAATTAAACAGAAGATTCATGGACTGTCTGTAAATTTGAGGCATACACTCGGAGCCGGACATGGAACTGACCTCTTTAGAGGAGCATCACCCGTCTGCTCATCAACGTAGTCCTGCTTGAGCTCCTCTGGGACATCGCTGTCGCTGTCGTAATCCTGGTACACGCTTTTCTCCAGCTCGTCTGACTCGTACTTGAGAAACGGTGAAGAGAAAGATGAGATTGAAGTCAGGGGTAAAAACGCGGTGGATAGAGTTCAGATAAAGTGGGTAAAACAGAGAGAAGACAAGTGTTAAGACAGGTGTGAAAAAAGTCCAACTCCACGGGGAAATGGTGCCGGCGCTGTTGGTCGCAAGACACAGCAACAAAGAGTCCACAGAGATTTTGAAACAGCACAAAGTATTAACCCACTCCCCCAAGATAAAAATGGTGGAAGGCTAATAAAAACAAACTGCATTAACGCTCTGTGATTAAATTACCCACAAAGCAACAAATAAACACTTCAAATACCTCACATACTGCTGGGAGGGCACAAAATGTATTCACCTCTCACAAGAGAGTTCAGATTATACCTTACTGAAATAAGGCAATATTTTCTACATGCCAAGGGAACACAAGCATCATATATAAAGGATTACACACTTATGAACAGCCAAACACCAAGGGCTTATACAGATATGTTGATATGTCATCATAAAGTAAAGCCAAAGGTGTGGGGGGACCTCTGAAATCTGAAAGAGAAATATTGTTTTCCATAGGAGGAGCAGATGAGTAGCCTCTGTAGCATGAGGCAATAGTTGTTATTTCCTAAAAGGGACACTACTTAAATTAAAAGCAAAGTGCTTTTAATTTATATTTAACACAAAACACAGTTCCCGAAAATGTATTAAGAAATTAAAAGGATTCCTATACCGGAGGCCTGGACACTAACAAACTCAAAGAAAAAAAAAAAACAGCTGCATTACATGAAACTCTTTTCTTGGGTTAATCATTAGCCAAGTACAAGTTTATTTTCTATTGAATGGCTAACATTACTTGTCAGACAGTGTGTCAAAGCCCTGTAATGACTATGGCACGTTTTGCACGGCTGCCCTCAAACCCCTAATAAACACTTGTTATGACCCTGGTGATGAGAGCTTAAGGGACGCTGATTATTTCTCAAATCAGTTCACCTCCTTATGAACTCGTCTGAAGTTTGACTCTATAGGCAGGCTTAATTAGGCATACTTATGTAAGTGGGTTTATCTAGCTGGTGGAAACGCACGCTCTATAATCAAATCTAGTTCTGTGTTTCAATTCTAACTTGTGACTTTTTCCAAAATGACCATATTCCTAAAAATACTGCAGTATTATAACAGATTTCAACTTTCAACAGACACGACTTATTCTTAACTTTTTTTACAAGATGGAGTGTGTTTCCTAACACCTACCCCATTGGATGCCAGCACATCCTCCGTCTCCTCTTCCTTGTGCTCCATGTGCATCTCAAAGGGGTTTCCCTCTCGCTGGTACTGCTGGAACAGGGACAGCTCCTCCTGGGCCGAGCTGCTCAAAGACGCGGCCTGCCTACTCGGGGACACCGAAGGCGAGCGACACTGACCCATAAACTTAAACTCCTGGATCGGAGAAGATGGGACACAGGGACGCACAGGGAATTGTTACTGATCAGAGTATCCTACAAAAAGTCTATGAGACTTTTAAAATGAATAAAGTTAGAGGTAATTTAAAAGAAAACAGAGCCAAGAACTCCAATTAACACGTCACTTGTACACAGTACCTTTGACCACTTGGTTTTAAGCGGCTGCATCACAACAAAAGCTAAATCACCATCTGTACAGGACGTCTGTGAGGAATTCCACTACGCACGCTTAAATCATACTGTAGTGAAGGCCAAGTAATACATTGCCTGCATAGTAAAGTGATAAAGGCATGTAAAATTCCCATGCAAGTCCATTTATTAGGAGGGTTCTTTGGTATGCTTATTTATCGTTTTGTGCGTACAAGCAAAACAGAGATGAAGGAAAAAAGATAAAGATGAAAAAATACTCGAGTTCACTGCACTCATTTTCTTTACGTTCCTTTCCATTCATCAGTGTTGCTTTGAAGTGCAACGAGCTGTACACTCAGATCGCAAAATGTTTTCTTCTACTTAATCTTGGAATTTCTTCAGCATTGTTAAATGCCACAGTGTTACCTGAGTATTCCTGCTGACCATTTCCATCCCTTTATGAACAGCGTACCCATCGTCTGATGGCTGCTTCCAGCAGGTTAACCTGCCATCTCAAATCATCTCAAACTGGTTTCCTGAATGTGACATTGAGTTCATTGTACAGAGACGGCCTCCAGATTTTAATCCAATAGGATGTGGTGGAATAGGAGATTCAGAGATGGATGTGCAGTCCATAGGAAAGGTTGTATTTTTTAACTGTGGCTCATGAGTGTGAGAAAAACTGTCTAACATACATCCCATAAGGGACAGCAGCCGTTTGATCTTCATCTGTGTTTTATAATGAGCAGTGAACTTTACGCACTTGCACCCGGTTGCACGCGCGCACACGTCACTGAGCAGATTCAGCGTTTCACATCCTCATGCAAATTTCACAGCAGTGAGTGACACCGTGGAATAAATGAAATCACCCTCCCTTCACCTTTTCGCCTCAGTGCTGTGTCTCTTACTCACATGGAGCTGGGCTATGTTAAAGTTAGACTTGACTGGACACAGTTCCCACGTCTCATTTTCCAGAAACATCCTCAGCTCCTCTAGTCGGGCCCTGAGGGGTTGCGAAAAGAGAAAAGGGAATGAGCACAGTGCTGAGGAAAAGGTCAAGAAGAAGAAAAAGTGAAAGACACAGAAAGCATTAACATCTGTCCATTAATCACCTAATTCAACCCCGTATAGTCAAGCAGCTCCCAATTTAAACACAATGACATCAATAAAGCCTGCAAAGGTCACTAATGCGAAGTGTGAAGGAAAAGTTCTGTGTGTGCTGTTTGCAACACGATTCAATGCTAACTGTGATCACAGCTCACAGCAGCCACCCCAGGTGCTCACCCGCTAGCTCAGTATCCTTCCTTCGGTGTGAAATGTCAGTGCGGTGTTCATTTCAAACACAGCAGTGCTGCTTGTTTCTTTTCTTTAAGGCGTTTAAAGTATGAAAGTAAAAAAACACAAAAGACAGTGTCGAATATTCACTGTAATACTGTACACTCGTCCACTCGACAACTGAATTTCTTTAATTCAATCCACTGTGAATCAGAGGACATTAAAACCTTGAGACTAGTTCAATCGCTCAGCACGAAAAAAACAAAACAAAACAAAGAAAACCCCATGCGGATATCAACAATGCTGGAGTTCTAAAATATTTATTATGCCTGAACTCTGACAATGTCAGTCTGTGCTTTGCATCCAGAGGCTGACAGTACACCCCCGCTGATGACCGGGTGTGTTACCGCAGGAACCAGACGGAGAAACATAGACATACTTTGCTATAGGGTAAATATAAAGCACTCTGAATGGCACGGTGTAAAGGTGTGTGTGTGTGTTTGGTCGAGTCTTCTTCATCTCTGGGTTTCTTTGACCTCTTTCTGCTTTTTCGTTACATGTTCACACCTCCATGTCACCACCTGTAACCCAAAGCTGTACCCGATTTGTGTCACAGGACTGACGCTTATAAGAGGAATCATATTTAAGCGCGTTATCAACGATTCTTGACAGGTAACCTTAACACTGATCAATGCAAATCACCTCAGATGATGTGGAGCCTTCTGCGTGAAACTATACATATTTATGAATTTGGCAGGAGGTTATGTAATCAGGATGTAAATGTGCTTCCAGCTCAGTGAGTGTTGGCATGTAATTACACATCTAGCTCCGAAGAGGGTTACGCCTGGGATAGAGCATGTTGGAGGCAGCAAGTGGTTATCGCCGTGTGCAAAGGTTTCTCTTACATAACGATATCCTGCTTTCTAAGAAATGGTTTCATCTACTTTCCATCATGTTTAGCTTTGAAAGACTTGACCAACATTTGCCATAACTTTCACATGGTTCGGATGATGATCAAACAGAAGCCCCAGACGTTTCTTACCTGTGGTAGTTTTTAAAGTAGTTGACACTCTGGCGTTTGATAGACTCCTGCAGGACCTCAGACTTACTGCCACAAAACTCCTCACCCACCTGCATCAACCTGAAAGAGAAGGTTGGCGGGAAAAACTGATCACAAATCCAAAAGTGTGGCAGGAGGGAAGGAAGATAAAGTAAGGAGAGCTAGAGACAAAGACAGAGACAGAGTGGAAGTGTTAAAACAAACCTCCTGTTTGAAGAGACTGCACTAAGACAAACTGGCATTCTGCAGCCCGTGTTGGCTCGAGAGATGCAATGAACACAACAGCTTTATCGATAGCTGCAGGGATGAGATGGCTCATTTACAGTAGGTATCTTATCAGATGAAGTCTATAATGAGAGGACAAACCAGCTGCCTAATGAACCACTGAAGCCAACCTTTGAGGTTAGAGCTTTGAAATAACTTCACTTATAGCTAGGTGTGCAGAGAGATGCCACAACTGCAGGTCAGGAATATCATGATTAAGCCAGTTGTTGGTTAATTTGTTTAATAAAAAAAAAAACAAAAAAACAATTGCCACTCATTACATTAGAGGCAGCTGACAAACCTAAGGTAAGTCTAACATGATAAGAGAGCACTAAGGTGCTGGGATCTCTCACTGCAGGAGTCATGGCTTCGGGTTTTCCAATATCAAAAACAGCCTTTAGCGTATCAAAGCCACAGGAGGATTACTGCTGTGTGTGTGTGTGTGTGTGTGTGTGTGTGTGTGTGTGTGTGACTGACAGCTGAGCCAGCAGAGGCTCTGACACATTGTACACATGTCTGCTCTGGTAACTCTGTAACATGCGAGTCAAGAGAGAGCGCGAGGCTAAAGAAGTGGAACCACAGAATTTTCCGTTAAAGCACCCAGTTCAAATAATATTCCCCATTTGTACTTTACAAAACATTTGATTTCAAGTATGCAAGCATATACTCATTGTAACTGGTACTGTTATGTCTATGATAAAAAAAAAAAACTCTTAACCTTATTTTATTTTGTTGTTTTTACAAGAATAAAGGTGTTTATAGAGGAGATACTGAAGAAATGATACTGGAGCAAAAACATCACACACGTTTCACTGCAGTGTTTCACATGCATTTCTATACCCGGTTATTCCCTTAAGTAAAGAATGTGTTAATCTACAGGGAGTGCAGAAGTATTAGGCAAGTTGTATTTTTGAGGAATAATTTTATTATTGAACAACAACCATGTTCTCAATGAACCCAAAAAACTCATTAATATCAAAGCTGAATGTTTTTGGAAGTAGTTTTTAGTTTGGTTTTAGTTTTAGCTATTTTAGGGGGATATCTGTGTGTGCAGGTGACTATTACTGTGCATAATTATTAGGCAACTTAACAAAAAACAAATATATACCCATTTCAATTATTTATTTTCACCAGTGACACCAATATAACATCTCAACATTCACAAATATACATTTCTGACATTCAAAAACAAAACAAAAACAAATCAGCGACCAATATAGCCACCTTTCTTTGCAAGGACACTCAAAAGCCTGCCATTCATGGATTCTGTCAGTGTTTTGATCTGTTCACCATCAACATTGCGTGCAGCAGCAACCACAGCCTCCCAGACACTGTTCAGAGAGGTGTACTGTTTTCCCTCCTTGTAAATCTCACATTTGATGATGGACCACAGGTTCTCAATGGGGTTCAGATCAGGTGAACAAGGTAGCCATGTCATTAGTTTTTCTTCTTTTATACCCTTTCTTGCCAGCCACGCTGTGGAGTACTTGGACGCGTGTGATGGAGCATTGTCCTGCATGAAAATCATGTTTTTCTTGAAGGATGCAGACTTCTTCCTGTACCACTGCTTGAAGAAGGTGTCTTCCAGAAACTGGCAGTAGGACTGGGAGTTGAGCTTGACTCCATCCTCAACCCGAAAAGGCCCCACAAGCTCATCTTTGATGATACCAGCCCAAACCAGTACTCCACCTCCACCTTGCTGGCGTCTGAGTCGGACTGGAGCTCTCTGCCCTTTACCAATCCAGCCACGAGCCCATCCATCTGGCCCATCAAGACTCACTCTCATTTCATCAGTCCATAAAACCTTAGAAAAACCAGTCTTGAGATATTTCTTGGCCCAGTCTTGACGTTTCAGCTTGTGTGTCTTGTTCAGTGGTGGTCGTCTTTCAGCCTTTCTTACCTTGGCCATGTCTCTGAGTATTGCACACCTTGTGCTTTTGGGCACTCCAGTGATGTTGCAGCTCTGAAATATGGCCAAACTGGTGGCAAGTGGCATCTTGGCAGCTGCACGCTTGACTTTTCTCAGTTCATGGGCAGTTATTTTGCGCCTTAGTTTTTCCACATGCTTCTTGCGACCCTGTTGACTATTTTGAATGAAACGCTTGATTGTTCGATGATCACGCTTCAGAAGCTTTGCAGTTTTGAGACTGCTGCATCCCTCTGCAAGATATCTCACTATTTTTGACTTTTCTGAGCCTGTCAAGTCCTTCTTTTGACCCATTTTGCCAAAGGAAAGGAAGTTGCCTAATAATTATGCACACCTGATATAGGGTGTTGATGTCATTAGACCACACCCCTTCTCATTACAGAGATGCACATCACCTAATATGCTTAATTGGTAGTAGGCTTTCGAGCCTATACAGCTTGGAGTAAGACAACATGCATGAAGAGGATGATGTGGACAAAATACTCATTTGCCTAATAATTCTGCACTCCCTGTATTCTTAACAGTACTTCAGTCTTACTTGATAACAGTGTCTGATATGCAATGACAGCAACTCTACATATCCTAATCAGGAAGACGTGCACATGATATTTCTTTTAACAACGTTTCTGAAAGCCATAGCAAAGAGCTTTTACAGCGATAAGAACGCTAAAACAACCCATCAGCTCACAGTAAACACTTGCAGAAACAGCATTTCTGATGCAGAACTGGCACACAGTAACTTGAGCTCTGGGTTGGTGGAATCTTTCACTTTTTGCTTTTTCTTTGGATGTTGTGTTTAGAGGTGCTGGGGTAGTTTTAGGGCAGGGTTAACGTGTAGGCACCATGTGTGTGGTTTCATGTCACTGTTGTTACTTTTCACGCAAAAAAGTCTGAAGAAGCCGCAAAACACTGCAGACCCCAGAGTTATTCTGTAGTTTTCATTATTAGTTATTTTGTGTCCACGCTGTTCGCCCGCCCAGCAGGGTGACGACTATAGCCCACCAGCCTTTTACGACTGAGGGGTGAAAATCCAAAAAAGCCTCCTCAGACTGACTGAGTTAACCAATTTGACCAAAGTGAAAAAGACTAAAGCTAAACACATGTCCTGTCTATTTGATATGAACACCCACTATTTTTTCCATTACTTTCCTTTATATTCACATCCATTTAATATAATCTTTTTAAACGTTTCACAAAAAGGTTTTTCCAGATCTAGTTTTAGTTTTATGTTTCCTAACTTATAATGATCTTTGTAGTCTGCTTCGTATTTTCTGTCTCTCTCCTATGATGTGAGGGGATCGTTCTTGATGAATCAATGATATATTTTTTCTGCGGAGCTAAACAAAGAACTTGCGTAATGCAAAAAACGTCACAATCACTTGATGAGTAACTGCGATACCACTGCTAGATTTAGGAAACACCACCATTAACACATTGTAGAGCCACATCTCTGATTCTTGAGCGCTGGTTTAGCTCACCGGGAAGAGCAGGCACCCATATGCCGTATACCTGGGTTTAAATCTGACCCGCGGCCCTTTGCCACACGTCTTCTCCTCTCACGCTCTGTTTCCCTGTAACTCTTCACTGTACCCCACTGAAAAAGGCCCAAAAAAATATCCATGATTCTTCTTAGTACACTAGGAAAAAGGGGGAGTTGGAGAAACGGGTTTGGAGAAATTACCTTTATAGTTAACAAAAAACAGTTGCCATTATTGGAAGCATAAGAATGAATGAGTGTGAGTCTAAAACTTAAAAAAAAGGATGAGAGGTGTGTGTGTGTGTGTGGGGGGGGGCACACAAAGAGGAAGGGACAGCAATAGCAAGATAATGAGGGCCAATTATTGGATACAAGCATGAGCTGTCTGCACTAAACCTGAGGCGTACCTGCTGATGACATCCAGTACCACTATGAAATCGTCGTATTTGAAGTTCGACATGTCTGTCCCCAGGATGTAGGCCTTCACTTTCAACTGGACATCCTGTGGAGAGAAATAATAGTGACACAGTGATTTGTGGGAGGAGAACCTGTGATAAGGCAGCTCCAAGTGGCTCAGAAATTAAAATAAAAAATAAAAAATGAAATATAAATTTAATGGAAGAGAAATGCTTCAGAAAAACTTTGTTTTTTAAACGGTGGTGCAGACTTTTCAACAAACCTGCCAGATTCGTGTCAGTCCATGCTCCAACTTCTTCTTCACATAACTGCGGTCCACGGCCAGCTCATCGGACTCGGCGGCAGCAGCATCCTCTGCAGGTAGTCAAAAAGGCATACAGTTGAATTAAAAACGAAAACACACACACACACACACAGTGACCAATTAAAATTCTCTATTCAGATCCACCTCCTTTACCTTCTGGCTTGGCTGTCATTTCAGAGTCAAAGACTCTGCATCATTTAGCAATTTTAACGCGCATTTGCACAATGAAGACTGGATCGCAATCCACTCCCAGCACAAAAAGGTAATTATGTTAAATGAAAGATTAAAATCCATCGGTGTATTTTAATATGAAAGGGAACACGGTGGTGTCAAAAGTCCTTCATTGTCAGCTAAAGAGTGGGAGACTTTCTGTAGTGGCTGACAGTCAGCATCTGTCAAGAGTGTAGATCGTGTTACTCCCAACAGAGAGCGAAGAGTGACAGCAGCCTAGAAGCAAGGAGAACAAAGCTGGATGACAGCTTAATACAGGCCTGGATCCCTGTTCACTGTCACACCATCAGATATGCTAGTTTCTCAATTATCAGGTCAGTACCCTCTCTTTCTGTGTGCATTTTTCTTCGTCTCCCCGATCAGATAGATCAGACCACCATGTGGCAACGACACTGTAGCGTGTCGAAACGGCAGCGATGCTTCCCCTAAGCTGAAAATTGCTTTCATTAAATTCAAGCCGCTCTCATGTTTGAAGGGAATTTTTAGGAAAGCCACGAGCAGTTAGCCTGTAAGTCAACAAACGAGCAGTTCTCGGTTTCACATTAAATTCTATTCTAACGTAAAATAAAACCAAACGATTGGGAAAACCCAGCTTTTTATAGTTGATTTAAAGATTCACATTTTATACAGTAAATATGTAGTTTAAACACTTTCAGACTCTTGCTTAGCTTCATAGTTTCGTTCTTATACATGAGAAGAGTAGATCTGCAGATTATTAAAAAAAAAAAATCAAATATTTATCTTAATTTGGGTGGTTTCTTTTTCATCTTCTGTCTGAAATAAGCTGTTTGAGTTTCTTTCCTCTTAAGGTAGCTTCTGCTGATTATCTGCCCCTCATCCGGAGCTTCATGCATAAGATGACCAGATAGGGGAAATCCACTCTCTTCGACATCACACAGATCCAAGAGTGAAAAACTCTTTGGGCTCACCCGGACTTTAATATACCCCGACCTTGAATTTGAAACCGTGGCTGTTTTTACTACGTTCTATTAAAACGAATAAATATATGTGTTATTTACATGAATAAGTAAAATCACAGTGGTTCCTTTTCAAATAGATTACCTTTTCCTTTCATCGTCTTCCTATTGGATTAACATGGAATTTCAATTTGGGAACAGGCATGAATTATGCAGCAAGATGACTGAAAGACCCGCAGACCGAAACACAAACACATAATTTAACTCCGCTTGGCTCAAACGTCTGCTGTCAAACAGAGCATCTGTGCAGTGGCCCTGCTGTGCACGACTATAAATATCTCCTGCAATTTTTTAAATGAGAAAACTGTACGTGTACGTTATGTGCTCAGAAAAGAAAAGTATGTGGTGACGTTACAAAGCTGCGTATGAAAACAATCTGTGGTGGTGAATGTGTTTTCATATTAACGCTGGAACAAAAAGCGCATCCATTTAAAAAGAAAAATGAAGAAAAAAGCCATACACATGAATCTGCATTAGATTTACACAGCCCACATGCTGTGTAAATCTAATTATATAAATATAATGACAAAAAAGGAAAGAAAGAGCCAGCAGGGACAGTTACATCAAGATGTTGTGAGGGGAGAATTAGGTCACTGCTGAGTGAAAAAACAGGAAAAGACATTAAAAGAAAACAGAACAAAAGAAAAAAAATTGGATCCAAGACATAAAGGAAAATAAAAACAAACACAGGAACTCCTCAATGAACTGACGCTTCGATGCCTTTGAGTGTACTTTTTCTTGTTACAGAGATAAGAAGTTCAAAAAGTAAAGAATCTTTAGATCAGTGATGCCCAAAATACAACAATTCTCCAACAAGTGGTTTAGCTGAATAATGAGTCCAAAAATATATTTTAGTAAAACTACTGATGCCTGATCATTCAGAGCTTAAATCTTGAGTTTAAAATGAACATTTTTTTAAACTTGTAAAGCTAAAGAATGAAAATCCTCAACTTTAATGACCTAAAAGGTTTGTCACGTTTATTTTATGCCCAGCAATTAATGTTAGAGCATCAAACCACTAAGAAACGTGTTGTTCTTACCCCAACTACACATGAGGAAATAATTATTTCATCCCATGCTGCACCATGTCTACAGATTCAATGTCTTCCATCAACCTCTCCACTACTATTGGCAAGATCAAAGAGCTGTCAAAGGACATCAGGGACGAGACTGTACAAGGCTGGAGTGAGCTACAAGAACATCAAGCTGGGTGAGAAGGTGACAACTGTTGGTGTGGTTACTCAGAAACCCAAGAAAGAATTGAAATCTCTCAGCACTCGCATCGTTCCCATAACTCAAGTCGCTGTGTTTGTAGGAAGAAAAATGCTGAGCATGACCCGAAGAACATCATCAGCACGGTCGAGCACGGAGGTGGGAACATTATGCTTCGGGGCTGTTTTTCCCTGCTAAGGGTACAGGATGACTTCAACGCGTCTTGGACGAGAACACTGACGATGGGCTTGTGGATGCGTCTTCCAGCATCACAGTGACCCAAAACATACAGCCAAGGTAACAAAGGAGTGTCTAAAGAAGGCAGTGACCTTTCGATTAAAATGAAACTATCGTAAAAATTAGAGTCTGTTTATTGCTTTGGAAGTGAGAAAACTTACAAATTCAGCAGTGGATGAGATAATTGTTTTCCCCCACTGTAACTGCTTTATATCACAGACATGGTCAAACATTTCCATAGTCATCAGGGTGAAAACTCCCCCTCCTGTTACCAAGGATTGATGATGTTCACTTTGGGCACCAGACCTGCAAAATGATTTAATAGACAAGGAGATGCAACTTTTATGCCAAACCGTAGATCTAATTTAAATTCCGGTCAGCAAGAATATTTTTGCACCTGCCTATCATGGATGATTATCTTCTCGTCCCACCAACTGATTGCAATCTTCACACTGAGAAATTCCCGGGGGGTTGATCTGATATGAAATGTGTGGCCTTATTCATCTACGTGTCTTGCCTCTTGGAAGTATTTTCATTACTTACCTTAACATCAGCCCATCCCTTCATTTTACCGTCACAGCCCTTACTTTCATTCTACATCCATAACATTACAATTGTAATAATAATAATAATTAAAAAAAAAAAAAAAAAAAAATAATAATAATAATAATAATAGCTGCTTTAAAACAAACAATCCAGTCTGGCGATTTTTAACAGATACCCATCTCTGGTTTTAATTTCAGTCATTAATTGGGATGCTGTTGTTAAACACCATCGCATCATTCACTGAAGGACAAAAGAACGCAGGCCTAGGAGACATGGTGACATGGCAACTTGACATATCGGGGTTCAATTTAATGAGCACACGGGCGGCAGTGGATGTGAGGCAGTGTGAGGGGGGGGGCGGGGACAAAAATTGGGGAAGACAAGTAGAAGAGAGGTCGTGAAAGCTAAGAGCTCTGATAAAATTGAGAGCAGGAACTGTAAGTGACTAATTCATGACACAATACTGAGATCCACAGGGTGTGTGCCAAAAAGAGTAAGTACGAAAAGAAGCACACAATCCTCCCCACCATTTTTAACACTGCAGTAATAACTAGTAGTTTGAAATTAGCATCCACTTGCCTACAAAACACTAGACTTTACAACAATGATAGCTTCAGAAAGAATGACACGCACCTAAATCCTGCCAAAAACATAACCACAGTTCTGATGGCCACTGGGAACAGTTGATTGGGGTTATTTTTATTTTTCCTTTAGGTGGTCATTTCACTGGAACACCACAGGAACAGCAAACATTCCAGCTGCATATCCACGGCAGATTGGTGATTCATCACTGAACATCACTTCCTTTCCATTATTCACAGCCTACAATTGCTGCTCTTTAGCCCTCTGTAGCCTTCTTTTCTTCTGTTTATTGTACGTGCTGGTTTTCATTTGGCTTCCTCTTTTCTGTCCTGATGCCCTCACTTTGTTTGCATGTTCTGTATTGAATTTCCTTATTAAAGATTTGGATAAATCTTTCTACTGTTTCACGAAACGACTCTCTTGCTGGTGCCATGACTTGTTTCAATTAGCCACGTGTAATAGCTTGCTCAGGTCTGCAAACACTCATTTAACTACAGCTTTACATTTCTTCAGAAAGCGATTGCATGAGATTTTCCTCTGCTTCAAGTGTTTCAACAATTTTTTCCTCTACTTGATCTGGAAAACTCATTAATTTAAATGACTAAAAATAGTGACTCCATAATTTTCCCTGTAAATGTGTATAACTAAAGAATCTCATTTGATTAACTGACAATCAGATATGACTATGTTTACTCAGTAAAAAATAAAATTAAAAGAAGAAAAGAAAAACCAAACAGGTTATAAGATGCACCCCGAAAATCTGATATCAATCTAGTACAGATAAAATCTATGGTTTTGCTTAAAGAGCAAAAGCAACTTATTCTGATAATTCACAAAACAATTTGGAACTGATAACCTTTATATTAAGTTTGACATAATATCCTGCCCCAATTTTTCATCTTTCCACCAGTTTTCTGAGTTTCTCATATTATGCTGCTGTTGTCACCTTAGTTCACGTCAGTGTGGTTTCCCGCTGCTAACCTGGTGAGGGTGGAGGCAGGCCTCCAACACTGACTAATAAAAACCTTAACAATTGCTTCTACAGAAGAGGAGGAAATAAATAACAGGGAAAGCAGGGAAAGCAACCCTTTGTGAATCCATAGGTGGCAAACAGTGTTTGACCTTTCGTGTCTGCGCAGGTAACAAAGTTCTTAGTGACTCACAGGTCAAACCCCTGCAGAGGCATCGGCCCCTCTGTGTGTTTTCTTAAAAAAATATGATGCATATAAAAGCAGCACGTGCACAACCTTTGCATTTTTCCAAAGCGGAAGGTTTTACCATTGTAGCCTGCAAAACACAATCTAAAAGAAGCAGTGGGTGATTATTAGTGTGTCATGGATAAAAAATATATATATTTATTTATTTATTTAATACATTTGAGAAATAACACAAAATGAAAGGGAGAAAAACAGAATGAATTACTGGCCAAAAATTGCCTGTAACGCCTGGTTAATAAATCCAAATGAATCTTAAAGGATTAAAGATGATCTAAGTGAGAGTTTAGTGCAGTCTGGACATAAAAAGTTTTTGGTTTTTTTTACTAACAAATAAAACTTAATGTCTTGGCATCTATTCATAGTATCTAACCTCCCACCAGAAATTATTTTTATTTGAAACATGCAGGTGCTTAAAAAGATTTCCATGGCAATTAGATTTACCACAAACTTCACTAAGTTGCAGTGGAAAAACACAACTCAGCCAATGTTTGAAAGCAGAAAAAAGCTAATCAGAGCTAAGAACCGATTAATAACAAATAACACACAAATGGAAAGAATAAATATATAATTCCTGGATTTTCATTTTCTAGGTTATAAGCTGTCCTGCAGTTAAACAGATATGGTGTTATATTTTAGATCACTGCCTTGCAACGTTTCACCAATGCAACAATATTAGGCATCACAGCAATGCTGTGTCATAATAGCATTGTTGTTGTGGATTACTCCATCACTCCGTTCTCTAATGTGCACCAAAAGAAGTAATCTTAGGACATTTCACACAAATTGACTCTCCCTACTTCAGTTTATATACCAAGATGCTATTAAACATTAATGTGGTGTGAAGGCAGCTTCTGTACATTCCAACATGCTCAATTGCTCTCCCACACAAGGAGCCACGGCTTCTCCCAGTGGCCATCGGAACTGATCAAACACGACGGGGAGTGTGCTACAGCGGCAAATCCATTGTGTTAGGTAGGGAGATGAAGGTCACCATCGCCACAAAATACTCTTTGACAAATGATAAAAGCTTATACAGTAAATTACTACTCACAACCCACCCGATCCACCCACAACCTGCCCCCGCACCCCACCAGGACAAAGCCAGGGTCAAGGACACCTTTACATGGAGGTGACAGTCAATCGAATAGTGACATGACAGATGTGCCTCAGGAAAGGGAAAATGGTACCCGTCCTTTCCACACTGAGGACGACCACATTTAATGAAGGATCCTGCGAACATAGCATGTCATCAACCATTTAGGACATCCTTTTGTGCCCTCATTCATTCACCTAATGAATGCTGTACAATATGGGGGATGAAAATAAATAGGCATGGCTAATATGACTGGTCTTCATTTACATCTTATTTTCGATAAATTCTTCAGATAATTATATTAACAGTAATCAGGTAACAGTAACTGGAAATCCAGTGTACTTTATTACTTTTATTCAACTTTTAAACCACAAATTACGAATTGCCTTGAGAATAGAGCTTCTTTGTATTTTGCTAGATAAAAGAGCAACAGAAGCAGCAATTTGTTGAAACGTTCAAATATACAGAGACACTGCATGTAAAGTACGGCAAAAACAGAAGGTTCAAGTCATTACTTTGTGTGACCACCTTTATTCTACAACACAGCCTGAACTCTCATAGAAAAGCTTTTTTAAGTAATTTCTTTAAATAGTCTTCAGGAATAGTTTTCCGGGCTTCTTGAACAACATTCAAAGCTCTTCTTTGGATCCTGGCTGCCTTTTCTCCTTCTTTGTCAAGATGATCCTACTGTGGGACTCATGTAATGGACACAGATGAATGTATTGTAATAGATACTGGACCCCTGGGAAAAATGATTCTAAACTCATCTATGCCTGGAAGTGTCATTTGTCCAAGTGTGCAACAATACATTGCTTCAATAGCATTGAAGTTGGAATCTGGGGTGGCCAATCTATGACTGATAAAGTTCCCTTGGGCGCTTTCCTATTTAGGTATGCAGTATGGTTGATCCCTCACAGATGGTATTACATGGTTGATAAAAATCAAATCCACAGTGGATCAGATTTCTGTCTTCACAATTCCATCATTTTGCCTCTCAGCTGACCTCCGACGAAAATACTGACAATGATTTGAATTTGGATTTAACGCTCCATATCATTTATGTTCATTCCTGGTCTAATGAAATTTGATACCTTAACCTTTTCTCCATGTTTTCTCAGTAATTAAATGATAGTTACAATTATATTGTTACATGCATTACAAAAGGTCTTCAGTTATCTGAGGACTGGTCAATAGAACAAAAAAAGAAAAAATAAAAGCATCAAAAGTGTCCTCATTAGGATTTTTGTTGGTGTGTAGGACTGCAGCCTATAGTTGTATATTGTTAGCTGGTAATTATGTGACAGTGCATTTCAGGTCTTTTTACAGAATAACGACAAAGTAATGTAACAGGTGTCTTGATGCGTGCACAATCATCCAGGTGAGGAAAATCTTGAGTAATGACTCCAACGCTGGCTGTAGATAGTTTTTTTTGCCTCTTTTACTTTTTACTGGGATATTCGGCTAATAGCTCTCTGGGAAAAAAAACACGGTGCAAAAATGCTATTTTATACCTATCAAACTGTTATCTTCAGCATTTTTTATAGATTCAACAAAGGAAGTGAAAGGCTGCAATGAAAGTATATAAAATACAATTTTAATTAGGTTCTTGCTAAGTTGTCTGTTCATCCCTTGAGTTGGGTGCCTTTTTACATTTAATAATTTATAAATACAGTGTTACAGGTCTTACCACAAAAAAAAAAAATCCTTGTACAGCTTCTAAAAAGGCCTGTTTGTATTAGCACAAAGCAGAAGAAACCCAAAGTCACATATGCATCATAGTCCACCAACTCTGCATGAATCTAATCCTTACACCCGGATCACATTAATTGCATAATGTAAATCCAATAATGAGTACATAAAATTCATATTCCAGTAATTAAGACAGACTACTGTTCTAGTTTAAGTTTCATAATGCAACATAACTAAAATACATCAAACTGCTGAGCATTACTGGAAAACTGGTTAATTGTAAAGCTATAATGACACATTTCATTGCACCACTGAAAAGAAGAGAATGAGACAGAGTAATTAGGAGTGATTGTTCTGCTACTGGCTGAAAAAAGAAAGCACTAAAGCACTGCCATGCATTTCACATTCTCTTTACAGGGCAAGGTTCAGTCATTCCTTTTTCGAAGGAAGAAATCTGCTAAACCTACAGGGAGTGCAGAATTATTAGGCAAGTTGTATTTTTGAGGAATAATTTTATTATTGAACAACAACCATGTTCTCAATGAACCCAAAAAACTCATTAATATCAAAGCTGAATGTTTTTGGAAGTAGTTTTTAGTTTGGTTTTAGTTTTAGCTATTTTAGGGGGATATCTGTGTGTGCAGGTGACTATTACTGTGCATAATTATTAGGCAACTTAACAAAAAACAAATATATACCCATTTCAATTATTTATTTTTACCAGTAAAACCAATATAACATCTCAACATTCACAAATATACATTTCTGACATTCAAAAACAAAACAAAAACAAATCAGCGACCAATATAGCCACCTTTCTTTGCAAGGACACTCAAAAGCCTGCCATCCATGGATTCTGTCAGTGTTTTGATCTGTTCACCATCAACATTGCGTGCAGCAGCAACCACAGCCTCCCAGACACTGTTCAGAGAGGTGTACTGTTTTCCCTCCTTGTAAATCTCACATTTGATGATGGACCACAGGTTCTCAATGGGGTTCAGATCAGGTGAACAAGGAGGCCATGTCATTAGTATTTCTTCTTTTATACCCTTTCTTGCCAGCCACGCTGTGGAGTACTTGGACGCGTGTGATGGAGCATTGTCCTGCATGAAAATCATGTTTTTCTTGAAGGATGCAGACTTCTTCCTGTACCACTGCTTGAAGAAGGTGTCTTCCAGAAACTGGCAGTAGGACTGGGAGTTGAGCTTGACTCCATCCTCAACCCAAAAAGGCCCCACAAGCTCATCTTTGATGATACCAGCCCAAACCAGTACTCCACCTCCACCTTGCTGGCGTCTGAGTCGGACTGGAGCTCTCTGCCCTTTACCAATCCAGCCACGGGCCCATCCATCTGGCCCATCAAGACTCACTCTCATTTCATCAGTCCATAAAACCTTAGAAAAACCAGTCTTGAGATATTTCTTGGCCCAGTCTTGACGTTTCAGCTTGTGTGTCTTGTTCAGTGGTGGTCGTCTTTCAGCCTTTCTTACCTTGGCCATGTCTCTGAGTATTGCACACCTTGTGCTTTTGGGCACTCCAGTGATGTTGCAGCTCTGAAATATGGCCAAACTGGTGGCAAGTGGCATCTTGGCAGCTGCACGCTTGACTTTTCTCAGTTCATGGGCAGTTATTTTGCGCCTTGGTTTTTCCACACGCTTCTTGCGACCCTGTTGACTATTTTGAATGAAACGCTTGATTGTTCGATGATCACGCTTCAGAAGCTTTGCAATTTTGAGACTGCTGCATCCCTCTGCAAGATATCTCACTATTTTTGACTTTTCTGAGCCTGTCAAGTCCTTCTTTTGACCCGTTTTGCCAAAGGAAAGGACGTTGCCTAATAATTATGCACACCTGATATAGGGTGTTGATGTCATTAGACCACACCCCTTCTCATTACAGAGATGCACATCACCTAATATGCTTAATTGGTAGTAGGCTTTCGAGCCTATACAGCTTGGAGTAAGACAACATGCATGAAGAGGATGATGTGGACAAAATACTCATTTGCCTTATAATTCTGCACTCCCTGTATTGTAAGTGGAAATCAACAACAAGGAAAGACTGGCACTACCCTGACAGTGGGAAAAAAAATGGAGCCCATTTTCACCAAGTCCATTGCCACCACAGCATCCTGCAGCGACATGCCATCCCATCCAGTTTGCATTTAGTTGGACCCTCGTGTATTTTTCTATAAGACAATGAGCCCAAACACACCTCCAGGATGCGTAAGGTCTATTTGAACAAGAAGCAGAATGATGGGAGTGCCGGGTCAGATGTCCTGGCCAGCACAGTCACCTGACCTAAACCCGGTCGAGATGGTCTGGAATGAGATGGGCCGTCTCTTTTCCCCTCACCCCCAACTTGTTCATGCAAATGGCTGCACCTCTCAGTCCCTGGTTCTGCCAGAGGTTTCTTCCTGTTTAAAGGAAGTTTTTCCTTCCCACTGTTGCCAAGTGCTTGCTCATTTGGGGTCTGATTGTTTTCTCTGTATCACTGTAGGGTCTCTACCTTACAGTAGAAAGTGCTTTGAGGCGACTGTTGTTGTGATTTGGCGCTATATAAATAAAACTCAATTTAATTGAATAATAATAATAATAATAATAATAATAATAAAAGATTTGTAAAGTATAATTTGAGAAATTGTACTGAGTTGATATGACGGAACAGGTAAAACTCTTACCTGGAGTGGGTGTGGTCTCCTGTTTGTCATGCTCCTCGTGCCACTGCATAGTATGGTGGTAGCTTAGCATCACCTCCCACAATGCCTTACACAGATCTGTCAGGCAGGGAATGTAGCTGTCCGGGGTAATATGCTGCAGAGAGAGAGCAATAATGAAAAGAAGGTCAAAATAGCCTTTTTAGATTAATTCTTTACAAAACTTTGTGCTGTATTTCCTTAGCTCTATTGCACCTACTTTTAAAAGTGTGAAATAAAGATATGGGCTACTGAGATGGGCAAAACGGATTCCTGGCCGTCTTCTACATTACATCTAATTAAAGTCTGCTTATGCTAATCATCCAAGGACACTGCTGGAAAACACTTTCTGTGTCACAAGAAACACTTTCATGTTATGTAAGTGTTAATTAAAATAAGAAGTGATTAAAACAGGGACGGTACTGAGATGTAATCACAGAAATATACAGAGCAGATTTGGAAATATTTGATGTGCACACTAGGTGAGCGATTAGACTTCAACGTAACCGTGTCACTGACTTCCACATTAATACAGAGACGACTTTTTAAACTTTAACTGCAACAGCGAAGTACGTCTATGATGTCTGTGACAAAGCATCCTTTTAGCAGGCATGCAGGAAAGCAAAGGGATATCAACAATTTGTAGTTGCTGTGATAACAGCAGTTCAGTCAAGCTCTAATACATTTTGTCTGATTTGTGTGCATCTGTACAACAAGCCCAGTGCTGCAGATATACATGATGTGATGTGGGTGGAAAATTAGTCTGGATAAAGATGAATACATCCACTTTAATATTCTTTTAGCCCAAGCGCAATATTTTGTTAATATTCTGATCATTCAAAAAAGAGAAAACAGATAAATATATCTTTAACTACAAACAGACTAACAGTGCCAATTAGATAGGCGTGCTCATGAACCTATAGCATTTCATGTTCTCCACCAGCACCACCATATCACAGCACCATGTTGCCAAGCAACCAGAGTGAGGGGTGTTTGAGTGCGAAGGTTAAGATCTTTAGCAGGGCTTAATGAGAAGAAGTAAGCGCGACTGCACTCTCAGAAAGTGTGAGTTTGAGTGTGAGTGATCTGCCCATCACACCTGCAGTTATAAAAACATTATCTACACCATCACTGGAAGCAGTCATCAACCTCGCTGGACACATCCCTCTCCACGAGTTCAGTGATGAGAGCTGGGAAGCTGTTCGGGATCTATTTTAGGCATTTGATTTTCTCAAGACAGTTTCCCATCATTATGCACATTTCAAATGCCAAGAAGTATCAGGGAGGGTTTGGAAAGAAAGTGCTGCTAAGTGAATTTCTCCCTTAATTGTGCGAGTGGGCATAAGCAGGAGCAAGCAGAAAAAAATACAAATGCCTCACATTTTACAAGACAAGAGAATACAAGAGAATGCAGTTTTCCTCGATCGAGGGACAGTCGCAAATCCCCGGCTCTCTCCCTCAAATACTCAATAAACATCATTAAACAAGCACCTCACAGAGAAGACTTTCTTCAATTCTGGCTCCCACTTTCACATTGCAGACTTATTGTACGAGTCTGGTTGGGTAAAAGCTGCAATATCTTACATTAGTTGAGTACAGAGATAACTGGCATCCAGTCTTTGCACTTAAAAGTTGCAGCACAGCTTAAAATTACAGCTTATATTCTTAATAATCTCTGTGAAGTTTTTTTTGTACTTGATGTGTTAGAAACAGATGGTTTTTCCTGGATTGCCGTCTTCTTGTGCACATTTAATTTTCAAAACAGATCCTGACCTCAATGCGATTTCACGAATGAGGCTTAACGAAATAGGATCCAGCATTTAGAATGAATTAATTTAAAAAAACTTTGCAAAACTGTAATGTAAATGCAGCATCGCAACTTTGCCAAAAGCAACAATTAAGAGCCCATGCTACGCAGTTGGTGACTTTTCCTGTTGCTTTTCAAACCACAGATATTCAGATACATACACAAATCATCCAGGAGACTAAAGAGAGAAAGATCTAATAAATTGGGCACCCTGGCATGATGATCCAAAATAAAGCAAAAACATTCCTCCGAGAGAACTGAGGGAAGTTTAAAAACGCAGCTAAACAGCTTCTGTGACAGGGTAATAAAAACAAACTACATGAGACCAATTTCCACCCTTAAGAGCTGGGATAATAAGATGCACATCGTTCTGCAGTAGATTAGTTTGATTTTGCAATGAGGCAATCTGGAGCAATAGTTAACAAAAAAGCTCTCCCACGATCGTGGCAGCGCTGCTCGCTAAGAATAAGTAACATCTGGGGGTACAAATTCAGTCCAAGGCCTAACAGAATGGTCAGTAATACAAAAATCCCAAAGGTTGTATTTTAAAAAAAGCAAACTCAAAGATTGTGGGACAGATGTCGCAATGATAATTAAAAAGAAAGTTTCAAGACTCACTATCAGCTTCTACAGACTGCAAAGCTCATAACATGCAGCTATATTACACTATACCTCTGTTTTAAAGAAAAAATCTGGGACACTGTAAAAAGTCTGTGTACAGACACAACAGACATAAAATTTCAAACAACAAATCTAAGGCGTTTAAATGTTTTTTTTCCAATGTGCTCATTTTGAATTTGATACTAGCAACATGCTTCATGGGGAGATTGTGGCTCAAGAGTTGGGAGTTCGCCTTGTAATCGGAAGGTTGCCGGTTCGAGCCCCGGCTTGGACAGTCTCGGTCGTTGTGTCCTTGGGCAAGACACTTCACCTGTTGCCTACTGGTGGTGGTCAGAGGGCCCGGTGGCGCCAGTGTCCAGCAGTCTCGCCTCTGTCAGTGCGCCCCAGGGTGGCTGTGCTTGCCATCACCAGTGTGTGAATGTGTGGATGACTGGTTGTGTAAAGCGCTTTGGGGTCCTTAGGGACTAGAAAAGCGCTATACAAATACAGGCCATTTACCATTCATAAAAAAAGGAAACTATTTTTGCATCACGAAAGATGTCACATGCTGTAGTTTTGAAAAAGCAAATATTTCCACAGAGGTGTGCTGAATATGGTTTTACACTGTCTTGAGCAATATTTTAAAAAAGACAACACCTGGATGGCAACGTGTAAAAATCCTGTGTACTCCAATCAGCATTAATGGTGCTTTCAAAGAGGTGCAAGCTACCCACAATACCACTGTACATTCTGACTTTTACAGTTCCCATCAATACATCAGATGTTATGATGGTTATCCACAACAATAAATTTTTATTCCTCATGACAGCTCCCACTTCACCTCGGTGCATCTCTGATGAAGTGGTGACAGACTTTTTCCATGTGGCCTCACTCTTTACCCCTCGGAAGCCTACTATGAGCAACATTTGGTCCTCTTTTCTGAACTGAGCGGTTTCTCTCATATTTCAGGCCTGCTTATGTAAAATAATGACTGGATTTGCACCAGAAGTGGATGAGAGTGTTCTCTACCTATGCAGCTACCCTTGGACAAAACCAGAAACTACTGTAATCATTGTGAAATCCCATCTTTATTAATATATGCTGAGGTGTCAAATCTGAGTCGTCATCACATCTCCTCGTGAAAAGAATACATATTTTTTTGTGTGTTATTTGGTTTAACTTGAATTTGTTAAACAGTTCACTGACGATGGGAATCAGAAGTGTTTCTGACCCCGTGTTCTAATTTTTACTACAGAATCGTGGCCCTTACATTCAGACACTTCTAAGAATTTCTTGAATCTTTCAATATACTGCGGATCATAGATGAGAATTTGCAATTTTACACTCAGAAGATTTATTTCTGAATTGTTTAACTTCAGTATTTGTATTGAGTGGTGTACACTCCCCATGTCTATTTAAAACGACTCACCATCTCTGGAATCCTCTTCTTATACCCAGTCGTTTAGGCTAATTACTAAATTAGCCTAAACGACTGGAGTGTTGTAACAGAGGCCATCTAGGATTGAGAACATCTTTAGAAAAAAAAACTTTCATGGGTCTCCTAAACAGTTACAGTGTTACCAATAACAAACCCTTTGAATTAAAGCTGAACGTCTCAACTTTAATCACGTCTTGGCTGATTTTAAATCCACTGTGGTGTGCAGAACCAAAAATTGATGGACCTAACTGTATGACATTTTGTAAATCATGGCCACTTATTGATTTAAAATAGCATCCCAGCATGTTAGAAATGAGTGTGTGCATGCTGGAAAGAATAAAACAAATATTTGCGTGAGCTCATTCTCATTTGATGCTATTTTTACTCTGACAGGCTGGATAAACATCATTACTATAATCACTATGGTTTACGAGCAAGAAATGTATCATATTTGTTATGAAGTGCCCAGTCCACCCTCATCACTTCTCCTGTGTGACAGTCTATGACTTCTGGACTGAACTAACCTATTTGAATCAAGAGATTCGTATAGACTAGGGGATTGATGGGAGGTGAGGCTATCCAATACTGATGAGATGTTGATGTAAAATTAATAAGACCCTTTCACAATCAGAACTGACCTTTCTGAGTGCTCCCATTTGCCTTGAATTTTTAAGGCGCATAACTAAACGGTGAGTTCACAGGGGGAGATGTGGCTGTAACATTTCCTCAAATTTTATTTATCAGGGGAGGAGCCCGTAAAGTTTGCATTTCCACAGAAAAACAAAATTTCCCATTATTACAGGCCTAGACAAGCACAGAAAGTGGGATTTTAATACGTTTATTATGAGCATGTCAAACGTTTCTTATGAGCATATCAAAAGTATTTATTCAAAGAGCACTGCTCATTTGCCTAAAACACATTTTCAGTGTAGTCTGAGCCAGAACAAGTATATTCTTCATATATGTCAGACAGACCTTGGAAACAAGAACTGAGTGATCAGTGTCGCAAAAATTATATATATATATATATATATATATATATATATATATATATATATATATATATATATATATAGAGAGAGAGAGAGAGAGAGAGAGAGAGAGAGAGAGAGAGAGAGGACAAACTTTCTTTAGATTTTCAGTACCTCTTCAAGAGCACCTCACTGCAGCTTGTGCATGAACCACATATATGGAACGCCAGGACTGCCATAATGAATTAATTAATAAATACACCATTAAATAATTAATTAAATGTGGCAATAATTAATTAAAATTGGAATTAATTAATTAAATAGTTATGACACATGTAATTAATTAATTATTGACACATTTAATTAATTATTTATGTATTTCACATTTTAATTAATTATTGACACATGTAATTAATTAATTATTGACACATTTAATTAATTATTTATGTATTTCACATTTTAATTAATTATTGACACATGTAATTAATTAATTATTGACACATTTAATTAATTATTTATGTATTTCACATTTTAATTAATTATTGACACATTTAATTAATTATTGACACATTTAATTAATTATTTAATGATATATTTATTTATTTCATTTTGGCAGTCCTGACGCCTGGCTCTCGTCATGAAATAATTTTATCTGTCAGCCTCACCCATCAAACTCAGGGGGCGGGGTTAACGCTGCCCATGCAGCTTCTCTAACATTTGATTGGTTGCCGTGCAAAGTAAGTCAAAACAGGTCGATCCTAGAAAATCGATTGCTTGTGTAGACTTGGGGCAGCCAGTTATCCCAGAATGCCGATCAAATCACAAGCAGCAATGGTGGTGGTGTAGTTTTAAAATACCCCGTTTTTCTGTCACCAGCTACACTTTTAACAGTGTTTTAGCCGCGAATGTCGCGACGTATGTCTGGTCAGGTTGTCAACATAGAACATGTTTGCAAAAGTGCTCAGATGTTTTCAGAGATTTCACTAGCTCTGCTAACAGTTAGCATGCAGAGTGCACCGAGGGGGTTACGTTAACCGGTTTGTTTACATATTCCACTCTCCGTGTTCCACATGTTGCATTCGCAGATTCTCATTTTCACCGAACGATCGTCTCTTTCCGCCTGGTCTTGTGTCTCTGTGCTTCTGTAACATAAAGAACGAGCTGACATTTTTCTCACGAAACCAGCGATCAGCTCAACAGACCCTCAGTTTACCTGCATGCATCCTCCTCCTCATCTGTCAGCTGTTTAACACCTGCTGCTAATTCAAGAAACACGCCTAGTTACCTGGTGATAGTCACAGTTTAACTGGGCAGCCGGTGCTCGATATAACGCAATGTCAGCGCATTTTTCTGCACAAGATAAGTAAATATAGTGTTTTCCCCGAGCGCAGAGCTGCTGGAGCTCGTTTCCTTACAGAGCACTTTATAGGCGAACAGCTTTATCAGCGGCTGATGTCCAATCACCGGCACACAGCTTTCAAACCTCAGCTGAGTTTTAGCTCTCAGTGGTTAAACGCTGGACTTCATTCACTCAGGTTCTGTCTGTCGGGTCACGTTTACTTCGCTGTTTTATTTACAACTGAGCAAATCGGTTTGGCTGAGGTTAAAGTTACGTTTCATAACTGCATAGTTTCACAGACGTTTAATGGTTCACTGGCACATGTATTAGACTGAACTATCATCTAAATATCATCTGTTTTTTAATAGTTATTCAACTGTATTCTAAGCACCAGCTGTCTGTTAGAATGTGATTTTTTTTTTTCTCTCTCTGTTGGCAGACGTATAAAAATGCGCAGGAAAATCTGACATGCATGGCAAACTTCACCGACGATATTTAGGGAGGAATAAACACACATCAAACATAAATGAACCATTTGTCTGTCTCCATAATTGAGAGAATTTTCTCTTCTTATGTCAACACTCTCTCTCTTTTTTTTTTGCTTTTTTTTTGCTTTTTCGGTCATGTTATGTTTACCTGTCAAAGGCTTGTTACAAACTATGAAACACATTGTGCAGACTTCTGGATGTTAGAAGAAAACGAATACTGCTCATGAATGAGACTAAAGGCAGGAAGGTGTCCTTTAAAACTAAACATGTTAATAGGACCTCCCTGTTTATATCATAGTTTATGATATAGCACGTGTATTTCAGTAATAGCCTGCTGAGGCCACTATACGTGCTGGCCTCATATAAAATGTGAAGGCAGACTGAGTCTATGTTTGACGTTTGTTTATATCTAATCTTCCTTTTCAAACATTTAAACAGCAGCGAGTCTGCAGCTGAGGGAATACAAATTCAAATTGTCGGAACAGGTTTGCTCGTTTCTTGGATTCATTTGGTGATTTATTAAATGTATAACTGTTATTCTAATCTGCTGCTGAGTCTCTTACACTTTTCTTTATGCTGTATATTTTCACGTCTCTGGAATAGTTGGCAGTTAGATAGTCAGCTGGGAAACTTTGTGTTAACTCATGGAGCTGAGGATATCGTGGATATGCTGACCTCGCTGCGTGGTGTACAGAGCGAGGTCAGCATGATTAATATTCACAATAAAAATATTAGCCGAACATCATGAAGTCTGTATGTGTTTCATAGTGTCGAACAACCTTTGTACAGTTAAAGCCAGCAGTTACTACATGACGGAAACACCAACGTTATCTCTTTTATGCGGTTATACACAGGTCACGCTGATTACTGAACAAAAACCCAAAGATCAGATGTTAAACAGATTTATTTGCTCTCTCTCCTCCTTAAACATGTTTTTAATGTTAGTTATAATTCAGAATTGGCGACTGAAACACGTAGGACACATAAGAACATCAGGAAATAAAACACCGATAAATATAACCTCAGTAAAAGAAGTCAGCGGGGGTTACTACAGCTGTGTACCGGGGCCTGCGCTTTGTCGGTGGGATTGCTTGCGAGGCGAGCGGGTCTATCCCACGCTTTGCCATGAGACTGGGCAGACATCTCCGAAATCATCGAAACACTTTTGCAAAGAGGCTGTATCTTGACAAACCGACCAGACACATGAAGATTAAACCACTACATTCTCGGCTAAAAAAATATTAAAACGGTATTTGGTGACACACAAACAGGGTTTTTCAAAGCTCAGTTCTGTTAGCTTCCACATGCCGGTTGTTGTGTGCTAGAAACAATGGCCACCAGGCCAAAGCAATGGTTTTGACTCGATCAGCGTTAACCCCGCCCCCTGAGTTTGATGGGTGAGGCTGACAGATAAAATTATTTCATGATGAGAGCCAGGCGTCAGGACTGCCAAAATGAAATAAATAAATATATCATTAAATAATTAATTAAATGTGTCAATAATTAATTAATTAAATGTGTCAATAATTAATTAAAATGTGAAATACATAAATAATTAATTAAATGTGTCAATAATTAATTAATTACATGTGTCATAACTATTTATTTAATTAATTAATTCCAATTTTAATTAATTATTGCCACATTTAATTAATTATTTAATGGTGTATTTAATTAATTCATTATGGCAGTCCTGGCGTTCCATACACATAAGCTATAGGCATATATTTCAAATAGGTACTTCAATGAATTGTCCTTTTGACATTTTCAAATGCAGATATAAGTGCACTAAATAAAATAACCTAATGTAAGGAGTCAAAACAAAACACTTGATCTTCATATGGTGTCATTGAAGCAAAGGAACTGCACGTGGGTGCTCACATGCCTCTCCATTTGAGTGTTTCTGAATGAGCTGCCATATCGAACAGAAGACCGTAACAACATCCTCAGAACTCTTCAATGGGTGAGTGTAGGTACACTCTCTGAAGTGTACCTACACTCACCCATAGTGTGCTCGTATTGTGAGTGGAACCATTCAGGCGACACAATATTCTGACAGAGACTCCATCAAACGGAAGTAAACAGTAGGATGTGCACAGTTTTATGTGTATCGTGACTGAGAGGTATAATAAATAGTTGCTTGGTCCGGATTAGAAAAAAAGGAGGCAAGGAAGAAGACTAAAAAGAATAAAATCAGTTATGTCTTGAAGGAAGAATGATTTTTTCACTGTGTATAAAAAAAATTCCTACATACAAGCAGTCGCCTTTCAAATGGCTGAAGGAACACATTCATCCAAAATAATCTTTGACCTGGAACCCCTTTACAGACAGCAAAATAAGCTCCTCTCAGGCCATCTACCAGCAGGGGTAGAAGAACATGCATAAACAGAGAGAAACACACAGGAAAAAGGGGTGGAAGAGATGAAAACAGAAAGCAAGCGCATGTAGCTCAAAGGTAAGAGGTAAAGGACAGGCCATGGTGTATATAAGCATACAGGAAATACCCTGGGTAAAAGCTGTGCATTCAAACACCAAAGGACCAGGGAGGAATCCACAGCAACAGCAGACGTATAAGGAGAAACTGTATCCTCAGATAAGGCTTGGGATAACCTTTATCTATACCTTCATATGCTTTACCCTCTATGTTGCAGGCCAGGCGTGAGGACATATTTTCTGAGGATGTCACGTCACCTCCAATACTGACAAAATACCAACTCTGTGTCTCTCTCAAGAGAGAGAGAGACGCTCGAGCTATATCAAGGTTGTCAGGACAGTGAGGCGCGGTGAATTAGCTGGCAATATGAGCTAAGAGAGTCCTCACAAATGACATTTTAATGTAACAGAGGTGACCTTAACATGTAGCGTAGGAGGGCAGTGGGGGTTGTGCCACATTAATGTGCCAGACAAGCTTTAAAAAAGCTCTTTACAGACAGTAAAGTTACTTTTTTACAGTGAGCCGAGCAGCATGGAGTGTTTATTTTCTCTTTGTTTTTTCACATTTCTGCAGTACTTTACTCAGCAGCTCTCCAAAGCCGCCATTCACCTTTAATGTATCTGCTACATACTGAAATGCCGGTCAAAACACTAATGTGACTCAGGGTGATAACAATATGGTGATAAATAATAACACAAAAGAGCACTCAGAGAGCATAACTCCCCCACAAAGTAAATGGCTATACCGAAGCTTTGATGTTTTATAAGGATTTTATGGCGTTATTATCATGTGGTAGGGGACTGTACTGAAAACATTAAAAGTGTGTTGCATAGCTCTCTCCATGCCTTTTTATGTGATGGATACCTCGATATGGTTTCTCGAAATTTTCAATTTTGACCTTGGGTACTAATAGTGAAGGTCAAGGTCAAATTAGCCAACCTAGGTGCTCATGTCCCCCAAGGCCTCGTATATTGTTGTGAACTTTGAATACGATTGATAAAAAACTGTGGGAAATGATACGAATCAGGTGTTTTTGATTGAAATCTGGGTTTTCTGAAGCAGCAGATGTGTGATGTCCTGAGTGGCACTTTTCTTTAACAACGATAAACCCTGCAACATCAGACCGCAGCAGTAAAACAATACAATAAAAGCTTCTTAATGTGCATTTAAACAGGCGGCACAGCAGCATAAACATTACCAACAATGTCCTGTGCTCTTCTACACACCTGACAGGTCAGCTGTTGCACACAGACTGCAGGTTTATAGAGTGAACTTTGTTTTTGTTTTTTTTGATAAAGTAGTCCTTCTGTGGATGAATGAGCTCCGTCAGATCACAGTTACATTTCAGCATCTTTACGGTGCTATGTGAGATGAAGTTGTGGCACCCCGCCCCCCACTTCTAGTGGTATCTCTCCATTCAGAAAGTTTGCATTTTCTAGCCAAAATATTTTGATTACAATAACTAAGAGCATTCCTTGATACCCTTGGGTGAGAGTGTAACTCACTCCCGGCATGTTCATGATGAATTGGCCAAGTTGGCTTGCTGGGCATGAAATGTGATTTATTTCGATCTGAATGGAAAGAAAAAGACAGACAGAGTGAGATCTGAGGAATGTGGGCCAGTATGGAGACCCCCTCCCCCAAGTAAAAAGCACTGCTGCTGCTGCAGTGCACTGAGTCTGTATTGTGACCAAGATTAATTATCTCACAGTGAAAGGCTACAATACACTATGCTTCTCACTGAAGTAATAACTTCTTTACTTTCAATCATGTTCTCCGTGCTCTTCTCTCCTCCTTAATTCAACTTTTACGAAAATCTGACAAACCACTGCAAGAGAATAAGAACGTATTCGAGTAAGTATTTGTGTATCCAGCACAACGCACTGGTTTCATGCTCTCATCATACTGACTAAAAGAAAAAGGCTTTCGCGCTAACCAGCTGAAGCGGACTTAATCCTTTATATAGCAAAGAAGCCGCTCATAACACTGAACAAACAGATAGCACCAGCTCCTTACCGTGCACAGGTCCTTATACTGCATCTTCTGGAACTTGGTATCGGCATTGCCGGCGCACAGCTCCACGTATCCCAGCACAACTTGGAACACTGTGTTGTGGATGGCCTGGGTGAAGTGCATGTGTAACTGGTCCATAGCAGTCTGCAGAGAGAGCCAAACACACTGTTATGAAAACTATTACACCAAGATGTCACTGTCAGTCTGCCAGTGTGGCTCTGTGAAAAGGCAAACAGCAGGGAAATTGCAAATCACACTTCTTGGAACACATATTGTATACTTAATATTTCTAGTTTCACACTATGGCACAAAGGAAAATGAGGATAGCCGCGTACTCTGGGAACTGCAGTGTTCCAGTCAAAGTTGTTGTTGTTTTTTTTTTTTTAAAGTGTAGTTTGCTGCTGTAAAAGGTAATTAATGAAGTCATAAGGAAATTGCAGAAAAACACATTGACAGACAGACATGTTGGTGACGCATGTTGTGTTTCGGCAGAGCTAGCAGCCTCCAGCTCCGCTCACTCGTCGCACTATTAATTTCATTACACACTCGCTTGCTACTTAAACACTGCCTACAAATAACCTGCTGTTATTTACTTTTCGGTGAACTCCCCACTGAGCCTCTTCCATCTCCGCTGTGCTTTTGTTTGAAATCGACTACAGGTAATGACATTTCTTCTATATACAGATCCAGCAAACATGAGGTAGTGTAAGCATTTATCTGGAGGTATATTCGTGCCCACCTGGTGACTGTAAATTCAATACTCCCCTCCCTTAAATAAAAAAAAAAAGAAACAGACACACACACAAAAAATAATAATAAAATACTGTTTTTGTCTCCACATACCCCCGTGGGGAATATTCTATTGATGCTCAACATCAATATTGTCTGCCTGCTGTTTGATCGTGGGCAGGAAGCTCACAGTGAAAAGATCCCAGTGACAAATATGGGAAGAAAACAACAACAGCAAAGCGAGGGCTTTAAAACAAAATGACCTAAAGCGGAATTTTCACACAAAGTAGGCTCATTTAACCTAAAATAGTGATTAAATACATTGATTTATTACCTTAACTGACAGTTTCATTAAAGATTTTCTTGTAAGAGTAATTCCAAAAGATACTCATAACTAAAAAATACAAAAAAAGCACTTATCTTTCAAAAAAGCCCCAAAAAACTATAGTTATGCAGTCGGTTTGTGTCTGCTATAATTTATTCTTTTCTAAAGTCAGTTTACATTTACCCCCAATTTACTGTCTTGCAGCTCCTACCCACCGTCTCACTGTGGGACCCTTGAGAAATGAGGACACAACAGTCGCAAGAGACGTGGGAAGAGTATTGAGCAAAGCCCTAGGTAATGGGTGTTGCAGTGCAATTACATTTCTTACTAAAAGAAATGACCACAAAATGTAGCTCCCCCCAAAATCCGCTGTGAAACCCTGCTTGCACAAAAGTCATTTAAACATTTCTTCTCTTCTTTCTCGGGGAGTTTCACTTCATCTGACCCAAAAACACATGAGGAAAAAAAAAGAAAATACTGGCTGTACAATGTCTAGACTGTAGAAGAGGGAAAAAAAGGGAAGTAACTATGGCAAACCGCCCTCGTGACAATAAACCTCGTCTTCAGCTAAATTTGACGTGAGCCTCGGCGATTGTAGCGTTATGTATGGCGGAAAATAAAATGTAAAAAATCAGCATGAGTCCCCTTTAGTAGGCATAAATATCAATAAACTGCATGTCCAGACTCATTATTTTGCAGCTTCTTCTCCCAAACAAGCAGAAGAATTAAACAGATAAATGGAATAAAGCGATCTGTCAGACTATTTAGCTTGAATGAAACCAGCCCATCACAGCTAGGTAATGACTGCCAAGAGACTATTGTAACGCGGGGGATGCAAATGGTTTGGCACAGTTTGCTACAGTTTGTTAGGCATTTTGTGAGGCTGATTACTACCTTCAGACAGTTAATTTGTGTATCAAAAAGGAACAGTTTAAAAGAGCGCATTTGTCTGCAATGTGGCAAAAACAAAATTTGAGATGAAGATAAAGAAAATGACTAACTGAGATAAACACAGACACGACAACAACAACAGCAGCTCCTTAGTTTGCTAGTGTGTCCTGTAAATCATCCTTAACACAATGACTGTACGGAATCATTCATTCTCAACAAAGCAAGCAACAAAGCAAGTTTCTCAGGTTGTGAGGATATTCAGCACGTTAGCAGCTACACTGCTCTCTGCTTTCTAATTTCGTCTTTAACTTTGCAAAACTAACACTGGCGTGTGGACAAGGTGCCATAATGGGATTTTGCGAAACCTCTTCACACTAATGCACCAAAATCCAGCAGACTGACTAACATTTTAAAGCTTTACAATAAGATATCGTGTTTGCAGAAGATTCATCTTCTCAGTGTAACTCGATTTCAGGCGGGAACATGGGAGCAAAAGTTGAAAAAAACAGGCAGGAGTTACTAATAAAAGATATTAGCAGTGTCATTCAAGGTTAAAGTCTATTATAGTGTCTCCCTGAGAAACTGCTGTAATTTTTTTGTTTTGGTTCTTAACATAAAGACTTTACAGCTTCAAATAAGCTAAACATGTCCGAGGCAAACACTGTTTGTTTTGAATATTGGATCATTTTGGAAAATTATGATGTGGCCATGCTCATTCAGAGAGACTAAAATATGCTTTATTTCAAGGAGAAAACACAAAATGTACAAGCTGGTTTAAAAATACACTCATTTAATTAAAAAGGTGTAATAACATTAATAACAAAGAAAAACTTTACTAAAACTCCATTCTTATGTTTTTCTTGGCTCTAACCAAACTATTTCTGGATTTTCCTTTTATCTAAAAGGTAAAAAAAAAAGTTGCAAACATGAGGGACCAACTTTAGCAGCTAATTGGACAAACTCCCGAAGTAGCAGAGGAGTGCAAAAAGGAAAACAACAGCATCAAGGACAGAAACTGAAAGGATGGAGTTATCTTTCAGGTCCACACAAAAAAATCCCCATAAGAGCAAAAGACAAAGTCAAACGAAAGAAAAGTTGCAGCAAACAAAGAAAATAAGCAGGTTATTGTCAATCCATGTTTAGCCATTACCGCTGACCCTTGCAGGCCAGTCAAACCACTGACCTGTGTTTTCCCCAGTAGTGTGTAGGCCAGCTGGACCTTGGTGTAGTGCGAGACATCGAAGTGCTTACAAGTCTTCGACAGAGCGACGTCAAGCTGCTCCTGGAGCCAGAAATAGGCAGATGACAAAGAGGGGAAAAAGGGCCAAAGTAAGGGGAAAGGGGGGGGAAAAATAAAAAGAGAGGGATTATCGTTCTTAAGACCGGGGATTTAGATATGGACGTGCAGTTGTAAAGCTATCACACACAGCCAAGGGCAGGTAATTGGATGTGGATGTGTGTGTGTGTGTCTAAGACTTTGACAAAGAGATAAGGGGAGGCAAGGAAAGTTAGCATGAGAGTGTGTAATGTGTAACAATGAGCTGACCTCAAAGAGCACAGCGCCGATAAAGGCTAAATGATCAATCGCCTTGCATCGCAAATCATTTTCTCATGCCTTAAAAAGCAAAAAAACTAGAACTGCACGACAGGAAGTAACTAGTCAGTAAAGTAATTAAGAGAGCCAGATGACTACGTATACAACATATGCTGGGGACGTGTATATTCATACATTTAAAAGACCGTCTTAGATGCACAATAGATGGTCCAAGTGCTTCTGACTGTAGTAGCTTTATGATTTTAAAGGATTTTGCATCACTTCTTAACTAACTCATGCTGACAGGTAAACAAACGAGCACCCAGGCAGGTGGATGTGCACACGAGCACGTCTCCTTCTTGTTTACGGACAAAACTGTAAGTAATTAATCTACTCAGGCGCAGCAGCAGGCGTAAAGAGAAAATTGCCTTGCATACCATTTATTACACACACACACACACACACACACACACACATATGCACGCACACATATCACGACACAGCCAGAGATGAAACAGATAATTTACTATGCCTGCACACTCATAATAACGACTTTTCTGAATGTGTCAATATTTGGCAGACCCAGAATAAGAAAGGCAAACTATGAAAAAATGTCAAAATGAAGCATAAATTGCTTCTTTCAGATCAAGGCTTCTGGAAAATGATGAGGTTAGAACTCCATATTACACACTGCTAAACGTCCTTTTACTGCTCTCTGCTAATGGAATTAGAGACGAAGCATGGACGCACATACCTCGATCTGCTCCAGAGTGTCTTGTAGTTTGGAATTCAACTCGCTGTGGAAATAAGAAGGTGGATGAGAAAATATAATTTTTTTATTTAAGACATTTAATTGCTGTCAATTACATTTTCTGATCTGTTTGAAATGACAACAAATATTAGAAAATGTCCATCACAAATGACTCTAAACCAAATGCACACCATTTTTAACCATTTAACTTCATTTCAGCTGTAAAGAAAAACAATAACAAACAATACTGAAGATCAAATTATGAATGAATTAGTTCAACTAATTGGTTTATTTAAAAAAACATGAAAATCACTGATGGATGAAAACCAAGTTTGGAAATATGTGTGCCAGTGAAATAAACTGTGAATGCTGATAGTGTGTGTTTCTGTGCAAGCATCATGCTATCTGAGATACAAAATGCCCACGCATCCTTGGCGCGCGTTCAGATTTCGACTCATCCTGGCGAACACTTTCAACTCTGAAGCTGAGAAGCATCAACAGGAAACATGACTATTTTGCAGATCCCAAGACTCCGATTCAATTCCCTTGTGACTTCCCCGCCACTGCATCCATTCATAATCACCCTCTGTTTCACTGTTTTCCTGCCTCTGTCACCGCTTCGCTCGGGGTCTTTTTCAGGTCAGCCTGCTCTTATGTTGTGCCTTGTGAGTGTGTAGTTGCCGAAGGGAGAGTGTGTCCTTAACAAATTGCTAATTAAGCATCTAGCTACAGTGAGGGCTAGGCAGTGAGGAAGAAGAGAAGGAGTCCGCAAAGGGACAGAAGCTGCACGTAGCAGTTTGCAAAACAGGTGAATAAATGAGTCAGACACTTTGAAATTCGGTAATGTATCTACGTGTGTAGACATGCGTGTGCGTTTATAAGGTGCACAAAGCGAAATGTGGGTGTTTAGACTGAAAAAAAAAAGGCAGAGATGAGAATAAAAGTTAGGAAGGACTGATTTGCAGCAGCCAGCCTCAGTTTAACTTTCAGTGATGACTAAGCTGTTTACCACAGGTATGAGATACAGTCGGGGATGCAAATGCGTGACAGCAACGATAACATCAGAAACTCTTGGCCACAATATGAAAAAGGAAGTCACAGCCAATTCCTCTATGATTAAAAGCCAAGATAAAGAAAATTAGTTGGAAGGCAGCTGGAAAGCAGGCTCATCCAGAGGGATGAACTGATCAATGCTAATAAATCTGAATGTACACAGGAAAGGCCCAAAGTAGAGCAAGACTAAGAACATCCACCAGAAGGGCAGAGGCCAGGATGATAAATGCCCCTGTGGTGGCTGGGTGTGGTTTTTGCTTAGCTGCAGGAGGACAGGTGGGGCAGAGTGATTCGGGGAGTAGTGCCAGGTTGAGCTCAGCAGCACAGCTGCTGCACGTTTGCTAATCTGCTTCTTCCTTTTTATGCGGTAGCACGCTGGGAGCTGGACTGACACATGCAGAGTCCATGCCAGTGGACACAAACACACACGTACACAGCCCTGTGTGAAAGACCGGTTAAGACTCGTGTGTGATCCGTAAGCCAGGTACTGTAGCCTCTAGTGGAGCACAGTTTGCGTTTGTTATAACGTGTCTGTGTGTGTGCGTAAGAGAGACAAAATAAAGAATGTAAGAGGCCAAACCAATCCCTGATTGATTCTGTGCAGAGGTGAACTCAAGGTTAGCAGTCTCTCCTACAGCCCTGTTATGAAACATTAAAGTGTATTATGTGGCAGTGCAGAGTAACAGGAGCTAAACTGCGAGCTAAAAAGTACTGAGAAAGCATAAAAGAAAAATATAATCATTAGCAGTGTAGGCTGACGCGAGCACAACCTCGGTTGCTTTTTTCTTTAGTGGCAGACCTCAAATATCACCAAACACAGAAGCTGTTTTCAGTGTGTACCTTGGCTGTCTACCTTGCTAGCTGCAAACTTCTGCAAGTTTGTCCAAGTTTTTGGACAAAGACAATTTTAGTAGATTTTGCCTCTGCACACCACATTTAAATCAAATAATCAATATCTGACTGAAGTGCAGACTTTCAGCTTTGATTCAAAGGGTTTTTAAAGGATAGTGCATTAACTGTTTAAAAATTACAGCTATTTTTATACATAGCTCCCCATTTTCAGAGGCTTTAAAGTAGCTAGAAAGCTGACTGACACACAGGTTTCTTGGCCAGGTTATCTCACTACATTAAGACAAATTAGGCAGATAAAAGATCTGGAGTTGATCCCAAGTGTTGAACTTGCATTTCGTAGCTGTTCACAGGAACTCTTGATATAAGGTTGAAAGACATGTTAGTACAAGTGAAGGAGGCCTCCATTTACTAAATAAACCTTTGAGAGAGACAGCAAAAACATTAGGAGTAGCCAAATCCACAATCTAGTGTATTCTTAAAAAGAGGACAAGCTCAAATCGTTTCCTTTCACAACATCCATCCGAGTAAGGAATACTGTCAAAGAGGTAGGTGCATCATTATCAAGGTCTACAACCAAGAGGCGCCTTCATGAATATAAATGTAGCAATGTGCAGTTGTTAAACAAGAACAGGAAGGTTAGATTAACATTTGCCAGAAAACATCTAAAAGAGTCTGGACAGTCCGGAAAAAATTATCTGAACAAATGAAACCATGATGAACTTCCACCAGAATGATGGAAAGAGAAAATTATGGAAAAGGAGAGAAACAGCTCCTGATCCAAAGTATAAAACATCATCTATCAAACATGTATGGCTGCCAGTGGACCCAGGTCACTGGTGTTTATAGATGAAGTGACTGCTGATAGAAGAAGCAATGAATTGTGAAGTGGACAGGGCTATGCTCTCTGCTCATATTCAGCCAAATACTGCAAAACTCAGTGCTTCACAGCGCAAGTGGATATCCAAAGCAAACAGCAAAGGCAACCTAAGAGTTTCTCAAAGCAAAGAATGTGATAGTCACCTGATCTCAACCCAATAAAGCAGCTTTTCAGTTACTGAAGACAAACCTGAAAGCAGAGAGACCCATAAAAAAGCAGCTATGGCCTGGTGGAGCATCCCACGTGAGGAAACACAGCATTTGGTGATGTCCATGAGTTCAGGACTTCAAGCAGTCACAGACTACATTTTTTACCCAAGTATTAAAAATAATCCTTGTATTTAAAATTCAATTATTTTGTCCATTTCAGTTTAAAACTCTAAAAATGAGGGAGTACATGTAAAGAAATGGCTGTAATTCCTGAACAGCAGTTAGGTCATTTTTTAGTCTTTTGGTTTAGTTTACAGCAGTGGACTCACCTGCACTTTTAATAATACATCTACACAGAATGCATGATATCCAGTGAGCTAAAGTGGCTGATTTAATCATACATTACTGAAGCCTTAAATGAGTTTCTAAGCCTAACTTAAGCACACTTGGCACAAAATTTTCGACCTCTTGGTTGTTGAGATCTACAAGAAGTCAATGAGAGCCAATCACCTACTGCTGTTCAGTCCTTCTCCTCTGTATGCGTCACTGTCCAGTACATACGGTTTAATGCACAGATGCAGCTCCTCCCTATATACTGGCAGTCATCGCTGATCAGACAGAATGCATAAATAACAGATGAGCAGGAAAAACCTAATTAGCAATCTGTTCCCCGCAGGGAAAACAAGCATTGAAACATAGTTTGATGGAATTTAGGAGGGTTTTTTCACCCCATTTTCACTAATAACTGGCGAAAGGTGTCCATAGAGCCTTGGGGCTAGTTTCTTCACACTGACTCACTAAAACAGATGATGTGTGTTGTGCTTTCAAGGATCTGCAGGATCCTCAGATTTTGTGAGAGTGACATTTTTGCTGGAGTTATAATAGCCACTGCACAACACAGGTAGAAAGGCAACAAAGAAGCAGGGAAAGACCTTGGAAGAGTGAAAGATGGGGGAGAGGGGATGGCAGTTGCTAGAATTATGCCAGACAGAAAGCAGCTGAGGTTTGTGGAAAGCTAAAAGAGAAGAGGGTAAGTAGGAATCAGTTTAAAGATAAAAGAGTTTAGAAAGAAAAGCAGCGGGGGAAATTGATCCTGTCAGACTGTTAGAATGTGCTTAGCTTGTTTTACTATTTTTTTCAGGTACAAGATTTTATGTAATATTTCCTGAGGTATTTGCAACTAATGTCTTTATTGGAGTTCTGCATGGGTACTATTATGACTTGCTGGCTCCAAGGTAACACCAAAAGCTGATACAATGTAATGGATTATTCAGTAACGCTTGTAAATTTTATCAGATTTTTGAGTCACTTTCCTTTTTTATTTTGCTTTTTGTTAATTTATTACTTTGTTTTCCGGACTAAAACTTATGCAAACCTTGGATACAGATGCATACGCTCTGATTAATCTGATAAACTGAGTATTTAGTACAGCAGCTAACATCAAAACCCAGTTAGATCCAAATATTAAAGAGAGACAACATGTCTCACTAAAACTGGTTTGCTGGAGAAATTAAGACACGATCGATACTTTCTGCTTATTATTGGAAAGGGCAAGCTACAAATCAATGAAAATGTTACTTCTTTCCCCCTTGGATGCCTACTAGGGGTAACCTAGTGGAAACTGAGTGGTTTCTGTCATATTTCAGGCATCCAGAACAAAATGACTACGTGTACGTCAGAAGTCCGAGTGATCTCCGCCTACACAGGTTACTATGGACACCCTTGGACAAATCCAGACATCGTTATTGGTACATATTAAGGTGTCAAGTCTTGTCAGTAAGGGAACGGGGTTGGTCGCCTTTATCATCTTCCTTCCAAACTTATAAAGCACCAGAAAAAGTAACAAGCCACAAATACAGAAATGGGCAGGGAAACTACAAAAAAAAAAACCAAAAAACATCCATCGGACCAAAGAAACTGAGCTGACTCTGAATATGCTCGGGGGGTAGGGGGTGGGGGTACCCCTTTATCATGATCTCTAAAGCATAGCAAGAAAACACAAATTCAAGTGACACACTATTACTCGTGACGCTTGCTTGCTGATGTTGGGCAGGCTGCTCTAAACTGTTCACATGCTGAGCTGTACTTCTCCTGCACAATAAAACAAACACATCTAGCACAATCTTTCTATTTCTGCAGACTAGACACCGCCTTTGTAATTCTAAGATCACAGCGGAGTTCACATTTCGTGAATACAATGCTGGACACATGGGGTCCTTAAGCTGCCTGAAGAAAATGGACCAAGACAGCCGTTTAAGTACCTTCATGGGCAGACGATATTGACTTTTAAAGGGTAAGGAACAAATGGAGTCAAACGAAGAGTGGGCATGACAAATGTACAACCTTCAGCAATCAATGGAAAAGCATCGCTACAAGGTTAAATGGAAGTGTAGCAGACGGGCAACGGGCCGCCTAAGGGGTATGGACAGAAAGTGCAGTTTGTTATTGCGCAGCATGACAGATGTGTAATCAGTGTACCCATGTTATAAACTGCATCCACTGAGGAGGAAGAAACAGTGGAAGAATTTAAAAAACAGCACGAGTGTGAAGAGCAAGCAAACTTCCACTGCAAGAACAAGTTTTACGATGATCACAAACAAGTTACTGCACTGATAGGCTTCTTGTGGTGGGTGTTGACACTGGTGGCAAATGGTGCAAGGTCTAATCCACGCACCCACAGTCGAGCACATTTAAAGAGCATCACTTTCGAAATGAAACTGCAATGATGATAAATTAATGACGGTGGAAACAGGGGTGATAGCTACATGTATAGGCGGCAGCTGCAGGCGGGAGGGGACAGTGGGAGGATTTTTCCACACCAAAACAATCCCTTCTGCATAACGCCGCCTTATTGATCACCATTTCCCAACAGTCAGGTTGTCATTCTGGCATCACAACGAGGCTGCCTTTGTTTTCTGCTCCACTGTGTTAAGACATTGTGGGATATAAAATAAAATCTGCATGTGCATGTTTGCAAAGGCAATGGGAATCTTTCACTGCATTTTTTTCTGTTCCTTAACGATATGTCTTTCAGATACTGTCCCTCTGTTGTATGTAGTTATTTTGGGGGGATTTTTTTTGGCCTGACATGTTGAACCTCCATGGTTCAAAAAAATAATCTTTTATATCTATCAAACTGTGTTATCTTTGACAATCTAAAGAAATTATGTGTTTTGCAACAGGCTGTTAGGAACACAGTGTCCCGTAATACAATTTACAGACACAATTTTTCAGTTCAATTCCATTTTATGTATAGGGCACCAAATTTAAATACCCTACAATAATACAAAGAAAACCAGCCAAAGTGGGAAGGAAAAACTCCCTTTTAGCAGGAAGAAAACTCCAGCAGAACCAGGCTCAGGGAGGGACAGCCATTAGCCGTGACTGTCAAGAAACTGACTAAAAAGGAAAACAAAAAGATGGATCCGTGGGCAGGTGAAATGGGTGGAGATGATCATTATTCATCTCTCTGGCATCCCGGATCAATCTGTCAATGCATAAAAAGGTCTGAACACCCAGCTACAAACCGTCAAGTATTCACTATATTTCCCGTTTTCTCTGCATCAATCATCCCTAAAGCTTTTCAAATCTCACTCTTACATTTAAAAAAAAGGAGAGCGTAAAAATAAAGAAGCTACTCATTGCTTTACATTTGTCACCACCTCTGATAAGTTTTTCCAGTCTAACTATCTCTGTGGCACAACCTTCACGCTTCCTGCCTGTAACTGGTAATATGTGTTTTCCAATCTGAGGACTTCAGAATTAAAGCTCGCCAAAAACACCAAACCAAATGTTTAAAAAGAAAACTGTGGCTGAAGTAAAGATGTTCTGGTTCAGATTGAAATATCAGCGCACTAATAATGTCTTTGGAGGGTTAAAACTTTTAGAAACTACTCTGATATCACACCTAATGCAAACAAGGGGACATAACAAGCCCTGTTAATGCTACGTCTTACACCAGAGCAATTCGATTCCAGCCATGAAAAAAAAGACACATTTCAAGAGAAACCAATCAATATTTTAAAATCAGGTCAATCTCTAAATTTCTTCTACCCCAAATAAGAATTGACAATGGAAGATGTAAAACAACAGCATAACTCATGAAAATCATATTCATAACAAAATATTTTCCAGACAGAAAAATGAAGTCGATGCCTACTCCCGCTGGATACGGTAACATATCACTCTATCAATCTGCTCGTACTCTACCTGATGCAGCTGTAGTGTTTAAAGGTGCTGGCGGCCTTCTGACATTCCAGACACAGCTGGATTGCACCTGGATAATCTTCCTCCTAAAGAACCAGAGGAGTTATAATGTTTAATGCATGTTACATGACACAAAAATATAGGATTTTCAGTGTGGCTTAATGGAAAAACTAGTCCATAATCACACCAGGTGAAAGCTGTGGATGATGGTTTACTATAGATTTACGATTCTGATCCAGTCTAATACTACAATTTTCTTAAAATGCTTATAACAGCAGGTACTCTGCAAATAACCAAGGATTACACACAGTGGCAGTGAAATCTATTCCATATACTGTACTGCTGACCTTAACAGCACATATAGATTTGTATTTGTCTCTCATGTTTGTGTGGGTTTTGCTTTCAATGTTGAATCCCCACTGATGTTTGACCTTTTACTGTGTGTGTGTGTGTGTGTGTGTGTGTGTGTGTGTGTGTGTGTGTGTGTGTGTGTGCGTGCGTGCGTGCGTGCGTGCGTGTAGGGATTACTATACCTCAAGCATCTCGCTGAGTCTTACATCTGTTCTTTGCTGTGAGGGGGAGCAATGACAAGCAGAAAAACACATGAATACAGCATCAAATACCTAAGAGGACACAATACGAACTAATGATCTATTCAAACTTGCTCTGCGCTTTCCTGCTGTGATCATGTTGGCAGCATATTTTTCTGATTACAGTGTGAGCAAATGATTAAAGTGATTAAAAGAGAGCATGTCTGATTAACTCCCAGCTTAATTTTAAATCATGTGTAGAGAAACTGTTGCAGTGATTACTGAAGACTGCATTTATTTGTTAACAGTAACATCACACTGTGTTTATGAAGTTATTTCAGAGCGATGTAGGTCAGTCAGAATCAGAGGACTACATCATACTTAAATGATTTTGCAGGTCAACCAATACACATTAGTAAATAAAAAGAGTAGAAAGAAAATAGTGCACAGAAAAATGTATTCATTACTAGAGTAATTCAAAGGACAGCACCAAGACAAAAGTCAGAATTTACAATGTTGAAAGTTGAATTAACCAAAACAACAGAATGAATCCTTGCAGGATGACCTCAAGAACCAATTAAAGATCACTGATGTGTGATACTGAGAATTGTTGAATTGTTGAAGAATGATTAGAAGTCGAGCTCAACTTTTTGTATGTAGGATGCAATTTGAGCACCTAAATATGCGAGCGCAAAGCACCCTCTCCACATATACACCTGAAACTTCATGTTTGTTAAGGCACCTCGTTGCCCCCTTCAAAGGTGACATGAGCTCAACTCATTACCCAACCACAGATATATTCAACTACAACAGCGAAGTCACTTAAATTCATTGATAGTCTATTCCATGCTCACTGGTCAATACATCACTGTTAACATGTAGTGCTTGTTAGCAGCTGCTGAAACACAGAAACTTGTGGTTGCTCCGTGGTTGCTCCCTGGTCTCCCCCCCCCCCCCCAAAAAAGCTGCATAGTAAACCATGTGAGTTAACTTTACCAGGGTCTTGATGGTCCTCAGAGACTTGAGCAGGCCTGTTAGCAGTTGTCGCCTTCTCTGATTGGCCAGGAGACCGAGGCTGGCCTCGGTGAATCCCTCCTTTGCCACACTCAGTTGCCTTCACAGAAGAAGTCTCAGGTCAATGTTACCAAGTATTCAGAGGTCAAAAACAAGACGGTAAGCAGCACAAGAGAAGATATATACACACAGAACCATAGCCCAGGTAGTAGTAGACTTTAAGAGTAATAGATGAATGCACCATTATTTTGTTATGCTTTCAGTGCTGAGTAAAGATCTTGAGGTCTAAGCTTATAACTCATAATTCCATAAAATCTGACAAGGTCCCAAATCACTGCTGGCTGAAATGCAGCCAAAACTATGACACCTCTATAGATAGTACCTCTCTCGTGACCTCCTACATACTTAATGGCAACAATTTGAACCAAAACTGTCTCATTTGTATTCATCACTCCATAACATCTGTTGACACTGATTTTGAGTCCAGGTCTTGTGTAATTTGACATAGATCAGCCTTTTTTCCTTGTTTCCCTTTCTTAAGAATGGCCTCTTGACAGCCGTCCTTCCACTGAGACCATTTCTGATGAGGCTTCAGTGAACAGCAGATGGATTAACTGAAAGGCGAGATGCATCTCTCAGGTCCCATTGTCAGGCCTTTGCCTTTCCTGACTTTCATATACTGTTTATTTTCTGTAGATAGTAAGTTTATTCCTCACACCTCTTCTTTTGTCCTTCACTTGTCCCATTCCCTCTAACTTATTAAGGGGGCACAGCACACAGTGCTGACACATGCCAAGTTCTCAGCTAACAGCTCCTTGGGAATTATTGGTGCAAAAATACTATTTTATACCTTTGGCAATATTTTTGACTAAATTCAAGAAATAAGCCACTAACAAATTGCTTAAAGATACAATGTATAATTGGTTCTTTATTAAGTCGTTGGTTATGTCTAGACACAGCACTGGTTCATCGCTTAAGCGTTTTTATGCTTGAGTGATTCAGGTCAGTGCTAAATAGCTTCATGAACAAACAAACAAAAACAAAAAAAGGGAGACTCCAAAAACGGTTAGGTAAAAGGACTGGACTGAAAATGAGTGAAAAAGCAGCCAATGTCAAGCAGCCAAGAAAAACAGGAAGTTCTGGCACCCTGGAAGTAAAATATAATAAAATAAGAGGTGACCCTAGACTTTTGTACCTGAAGATGACTTTTTCTATTTATACAAATCACTGAAATAATTGAGTATCTGAGCTTTCAAAAGGAATAACCATGAAACAAGAGTCTATTATTTAAATTTAAAAAGAGTGACAGGGGTAGGGTAACCATATGATTCAATCCAGCCCTGTAAGACCTTTGATGCCATTTCCCCAACACATCTTGTCCATCTACACTTTATTATAAAAAGAAACTGTTACATAGCATTGTATGCTACATGTCCATCGAAACCTTCAGGAATTGGCAGCATAAAGCTTTGTCTTATACCACCCACACAAACCACATAGCGGCTCGAACAAACAAAGAACGGATCATGTGTGGTGGCAGGTTTTGGACAGCTACTTTATTTTAAGACAACAAGACAAAAATATTTCTCAAATGTGACCACATCAACAGACTGAGAATATCTGAATGAAAGCCATTATGGTTATGAGGAAAGCATTTAATATGCAGATGCACTTTGAATGAGCTGTTTGAGTAGGTTTCTCAGAATAGATGATATGTAACAGAACGCAATTACCTCCTTGCATTAGTGCAAATGACTGCTGCCAGCTGCAGGTTGGTCTGTAACGCCGTCACTCTCTCTAGCTCCTGTAAATAAGAAATGAGATGGTAAGAAGAGAGAGAGCAACATACTATGCCTTTAAGTGCTTTAAGAAAAGACTTTAGAATGAAATGGGTTATTACCAGATGTGACACTGTAGCTGGTATTTATTTTCACCCTTTTTCACTCTGTTTGTCTGTTCAACAGTATGAAAAAACATGGAGACAACACCTGCAGCAGGTAGGCATTCAAGATGAGAGCATTACAACCAAACAAGATGTCGATGTGAACCTTAACATGAGCCTTTAAGAACTCAGAGACATCATGGCTGGTGTAGTCCCATTGCAAGATGGTTTATTGTTGGACAAAAGTTCTGAAAGCTCACCGACATAAAGACATCACCACACTTGCTCAGTTATGATACTTTCTATACAACAATCACTTCCCCCATCCAGCACATAAAGACATAACAGCAAATTCCATCTACATTCTGTTGCAAACAGACAGATAACACAAATGATGTTCTTATTGTAAGAAATTTATCAGAGCCAAAGTATACCACAGTTTAGGAGAATAACTTTCAAAACAGAGAAAAATCAGAGAATGTCTTCCTTCCCTTCGGTGTTGACATTTAGAAAAGGATCAATGAGCACTTTGCTCCGAGAGTGCAGTTATTATGCCACTTGAATGACCTCGGCTGAGAACAAGCACACCCTTAGCCAATACAGGGCCAACGGACAAACAGCTTACCGTCGTATTTTTGACTTTCCTTGTCTTCTTTGTGCTTTTATCTTTTTTTTTTTTTTATCTGCCAGATGTCATGCCTGAGGTGGGAGAAGCTTGTTGTTTGATCCTCTTTTATAATGCTGTATTACTTTTCCACAAGAAAGGTCCAGTGTTGGCAAAAAGAAAAAATCCTCATAACACTGTCAGGCAAAAAACAACCTTTTACCAATGGAATATAATCCAGGGAAATTCAATTTTCCACGGTCATTAAAAATAAACCAACAACACCAAAGAGGCACTTCAGCTGTGGGTACGAGAACAATAAGCCGATTCAAACAGATCTGCCCTTATGATCTTGAGTGTTGACAAAGACCTTGTCAAGTCCTCATAACACTTTGCAAGGGCTCATGTAATAGTCAGAGGTTTCTCTTAAGGTACGTACACCATGTGATATGGATGTTTTTCTGGATGAATATAAGACACCATTCATGTGTCAGGATATAAATACTAAAAAAGTGTATTTTGAACATTTCTATGAAAATTAAATCCATGCCGAGGCCAACAGTGGACTTTTAAAGTCCAGTGCACTTCCACCATCCACAGAGCCCTCAACAATCAGCATAAAGTAAGATTATCACCTCGTTGACAAAAATCAACAATAACTGAAAATGTAGAAGCTTCAAGCCAGAGCTGTTACAATGTATTGTATCAAATTTGGTGTGTAGGTGCCAGGAAAGTCTTAATAAGAGCTTTTTGTCTTTTTCCATTGCATTCTAGTGTTTCTCAGCCAATCCAATTAAACCATACATGATCAGTGTTTGGTTGTGATAATACCATTAGTGCCAGGTACTGCAATACCCAACATTATGAAAAATTCAACTAAAATGTAGTTTTTTTCAGTAAAGCAAAAAAAATTTAAGCTCATTATAACACTAACGCTGATTTCTCTGATCTTTATTCTCAAACATGTATGAGTCACCAAGTATCTGAGTATTTCTTAATGATAAATTCATAAGCAGCAGGTTAAAAATAGCAGGTACCAGTGTAGCATTTGCGTGTAATTCGGTTATACTTTAAAATATGTCCTCAGAACTTGCCCTAAGATGTAGGAATGAGCTGGGATTTGGATGACTCGGCAGGTTTACCTCAGGTGTAACTGAAAAACTGACTGGAACAAATTGATTCATGCGCTGGGAGCAGCGCAGGCGAACAACCGTAAGCAACATTTATTGAAGCCAGGCTCATCCGAATGTTCACACCGAAGGGGATCGTGCAGTTTCAGTTACAGACATCACTCTCACAGCTAAAATCTCTCTTTTTACTCCCAAAGATAATGGCAAGTTAAAATACACTGTCTATATAATAACAGGATATGTGCACTTGCTGGAAAATCAGGTCAATGATGAACCCATGAACCCTAATCACCTGTGTTCCAGTATCTACCATCCTCTATGCCATATATTGGTGATCATTATCAAGATAAAGTAATACCGCACTCAACAGTTATTGCAGTTAAACAAATGCCACAGTGAGCTAGTACAAAGGTGCTGATGCATTCTGTTACCTGTGGATTACACGGGGAAGCACAAAGACAGCTTGAATGCTCACACATACAGGTTCAACCAGAAACACACATACTTTTTCAGACACACACACACACGCACACTCCACACAATGAGCGCTCAGTATGTAGCCCGAGGCTCCAATTTGTTGTTACACCACAGCTCCGAGCTGTCTACCTTATCTGTAAGCTACACTTAACCTGACAGAGGGCTCAATCAGCTTAGCTTGTGCAAGAGGAGATGCACTAACTGCACAGTGGTGGGCTCTGACAAATGGCCGGGCAGGTTTTAATAGATAAAAAAAGGTTGCACAGCTGGTTTGAATGGAAGGGGGAAAAACATGTATACAGTAGATTTCTATGTACTGTACATAAACAGGAAAAGTGAGATGACTCTAATGCAGTCACACCATACGGTCTGACTACAACGGCATCCACAAACACAGCTCTGTGGGTGTCGGTAGCAAAGGTTAAGGAGAAGGAGGTAGTTAGTCACAAGGGATATTTTTCCAAAGCTTCTCTATTCATATATTCGTAAGAGGTTATTCTGTGACCCCCACCACCAGCACGCACACTGACTTCGCACTGGCTCAGCGTTACCTATCCTGCTTATACATCCTAATGATGCTGCTGTTTTTGGCCTGGACCGGTTCACTTTGTAGTATTAAGGTCACTGGGAAGCAAAGTTAGGAAATATAAGTGCAGGCTCACACAGCTCCACATTCACACATGATTATCTAAAGGGTATGTGACCATACCTGCAGATTTCTAGAGACACTAATCCTGCTGGCAGATATATTTCTTACCAGATTCTAGTCCTGCCAGTGGAAGAAGCCCACAGTAAGACCATCAGACTTGGGTAAATTACAAATCTTCAAGGGAATTGGAAGTAAAGGCAAAAACAAAGAAGAGAAAACAGTAATTTTGATAAATAAGTGGTTTCAGAGGAAAATGACGGACTACCAGTGTAATCCATTTGTTTGCAGCAGTGCTGAGTGACCTGGTCAGGGCTACCTGCAGATTTATTACAGCCAGGTTTGCAGCAAAAGTAATCTCTCCTTCCTGACAAGCCTAAGGGTCATGCAGTTTGGCCACTCAATCCAAAGCTGTTTAAAGCTGACGAGATAAGAGCGGGCACTTATTTCAAACCACCCGGCAGCCCGTTTTATCAATATAGCAATTTAATTGGAAACACCTTGACCTCACAGAAAATGTTATATCTGCACAAAGAAGAAAAAAAAACATTGCAGGAAAATCTGAGCATATTAACAAAAAAAACACTATGAAAGAATTACAAACGCATGAATTAGTGATATTGGCTTGGCTGTCCAAGTATCCGTCAACACGAAGAAGAAGCCATATTACATTCGAGTGCAAGCGGAGGCCATGTGTCGCTGGAGGACACCAATAGCAGTGAGAGATGTTAGTCACTATATAGCTATGAATCACATCACGAGCTTATCAGCCCTTCATTTCAAGCACTGAGGCATGAGCGTACGTGTCTGTGCAATTTGTGTGCCCTTTGATGTCTTGCACACAGCAAGCGCTGGGGAGTAGTGGCATTGTACCCTTAGGTTGTGTGTTTCTGTGCAACATTTTTGATGAAATATCACACGAGAGGAAAAGAAATTAAGAAAAACGTTCAAGAACACAGGAGAGAAACCTCTGTTCCTATTGTAGTGTAGATACTCTAAGATATGAGTAAATCAAGAGACCAGCACGATGGCTTATATTAGTCTCCGAATCTTTCTGACTGAGACTAGAACCCCATCATCCTTCGCTTTATGATGTTCAGGTGGTGAATATGGAATCTCCCTGAAAAATCCAGAGGGCTGTAGGCTGACTGAATGCGAGTTGGGATGGGTGAATGGAAACGCTGCACTGAAACCTCTGCCAGTGTCTGCTAATAAACTCTGCTGTTATCGTGACTTTGCAGAGTCACAGGGAGGGTTGCGAAAATAATGATCAATTTACTATTCATAGGCCGACCTTCAGATGGCTTCACAATGCCAGTGATCTCAGTCCAGTTTCACTAGATAGCACAGTAAAGCTGTCAGTCATCTGCTGTTTGGCCAGGATAAATGCTTGGTATTCCCTGCGACTGCATATTTGAGTACTGTGTTCATTTTTTCTGGAGTTTTAGTCCAATTTTTCTCTTTGGGCTAAATACTTTTAATATACAGCACATTTGTCAACTCTGTTTTAAATGTGCTATATAAATATACTTGACCATACCAAACATCTGAAAACAAGATAACCTCAGTGAAAACACTGATTTTGACACATGCTAGAAACCGAGGCTATTTAAGAGATAGATGTATTGACAATGGCTTCAACTGGCTTTTAAGTTTTATATTAATATTTACTTTTATCTATAATACACAATCAATTGGGTGTTTTGTATCTTGCCCAAGGCTATCTTGATGTGTGGCCTAGAGGAGCTGGGGATCAAACCGCTGACCTTTCGATTAGTTGACAGCCAGCTCTGCCTTCTTCACTTGCCAGGATGCTGCCCAGGTAGGTGAACTGATTCACTTCCTCCAGTGGTTGCAATCCTACCATAATGGGGTCCTGTGTTGTCACATAGCCTATCCTCATGACCTTGGTCTTCTTTCCACTGATCCGTAAGCACACTTTGAAAGATCGTTCTGGCGACGAAGATTCAACTGCTCAACTCCATCGTTATACCTACCGCGATCTACGTTTGTGAGACGTGGAAAGCATCAGCCAGAATCGCCAAAAGACTCAATGTGGCCCAGCAGCGATGGCTAAGACGGATCCCGGGGGTCAAGTACATCGTCAAACTGCCACACGTCCCCTCCAGGACATTGTGACTGACCAGCGTGTGCGCTTTGGAGGTCTTGTTCTACGTCAACCCCCACATCGATTGCCTAAGATTGCCATCACATGGAACCCACCCCACGCAAACCAGGCCGCCCCCGGTTTGCGTCTTTATAGGAGGACCTTCATCACTAGGTGACCAAAGAAGGGGTTTTATAGACTTAAGTTTTCATTCACATCCCAACTACGTTCTGCATTAAAACTAGAATGCTCCCCCCTCCGTTTTCTTTATCCGTGAATGGATTTAGATTTCTTATTGCCATGGTTACCAAAATTCAGTCATCATCGTTGCTGGCGTATTTAGATGACACATTCACAGAAACACATCTACTGACAACCCCACAGCGTCAAAATAACTACGTCCAATTATCGCATCTCATAGGCTGAGAAAAGACGTCACTTTAAACAGTGACTGATGTGTTTTGGAATTAAACGTCAGGAGCTGGAATACAGAGCACGTTATTCAGCGTGGTTTTGAGCCTACACTGGAGGCTTACCTTCACATAAGCAGGCTGTTTCTCCAGAATGAGATCGGCGACCTTTTTGGAAACCTGAAGACAAAGAAAGAGACGATAAACGTGAAAAGTAGAATTTAAAAAATGAAAAAAAAGAATGAATGAAGACTTTTTGATGTTCTTCCCAAATGTCACCCCACAGAAACTGTTTAGGCTACGCAATCTCGCTATTCAGGTTGGGCTGAGAATAACAATCAGGGATGTCTGCATCTCTGGCTCTACGCAGCTGAATCCTTTTAAAGGGAGTGTCTCGCATTCTCCGTTTCATTTCATTCAGCGTCCTTCTCAATAACGTAACTCTTGTTTCTCTGAGAGAACTCTCCCTTTCCTCATTTCCCTTTGTGATTTCTTGTGTTCCCCTCTGTATGCCTTTGATTTACAGCTAAGGTGAAACTGTAATTACTGAAAAAGCTTGCGCCCATATGGTACAAAACACAGCATTAAAGGAGGTCATGAGATCAGGCTGACCCACCTCTGCTACGTGTGACGCCCATCACAACTTTTAGTGGAGAAAGGGGAAAAAGTGAGGAACACAGCAGGCCAATGGAAAATGAATAGCTTCATCCACACTGAAGGATCAGACAAACAAGGTCACACTGAATGAACAAGGTGGGGTCCACTCAAGTTTATTTATCCTGTTTAGTTGTCAAAATGCCTTCAATTAAATATTTTCAAGCATTAAGGAGTGTATGTGCATGACTATCGCTGTTAAGCACCACATGTTTTGAACTCCATGCCCCCAGTTTGTAGCACGTGCTCTCTCCGAGCTCAAGATGTCATAGGTGTCACAGGATATCATCCAACAACGTGCTACAAGAAGTTTATCCAGCAACACGTTTACAAAAAAAGCAGTAATTTCAATACTAAGCAACTTAACTTTGGATTTTTTTTAAAACCTGACTACAGATACATGATCTCTTAATACTGCTGCTCATTATAACAGCAAAGGACAATCGCTTATGCAGCACCCAACCAATCTCTCTCCCACTCACAGTAAGCAACCTCTCTTCCATTTACCGTGCAACTACATAAGCCAGCACGCACCAAGTGGAGTTTTACAGGAGAAGAGAATAAGCACGAGTAGTCGAGGTAGCGAGGAGGTTTTTGTATGTGCTGATACGCGGCAGATGAGGCTATGGGTGGGGATGACATTTCAAAGTGTGTTAAGTATGCATGGTAGCAAACCGGAGACCTGAACAGATGGGAAACGCAGCTCAGCTGAAGCGGCTCCTTCAGCAGGGTTAAAGCATGTGTGTGCATGTGTGTGTGTGTGTGTGTGTGCCTCTATTAAGATTTAAATGTATGCATAAATTGTTCACCAAGGAAAAATTATTCAGTACTCAGAAGAGGCGCAACAAATGTGGCAAGAAAATGGTGGAGACACAGAAAACAGTGAGGTAACGTATTAATGTGAGCCCAGAATAACCCCCTTAACCACTCACGAACCTATCCCAAAATAATGCTATAACGCCACCTATTGGCATTTCACTGATTCAATTCTAAACTTCTTTCTATTTTTTTGTTGAATGAAAAACAGCTATGAGTACCCAAACCCTCCTACCTAAGCCACAAGGCCAGAGTCATTAAATCTCAGCTTGCTCTAATGGAGGTTAATTGTGCAGTAACTGGGCTGCAAAGCAGTAACGGTGCTTGGAGTAAATACTATCCAAATCTAGCGGTCGAAAATGAATGATAATCAACTCATATAAACATGGTCGGCATTTATAGTGGTAGAATAATAATAACAACAACAACAACTGGTATAAACATATGAGGTTCAGAGACTTTACACAGAAACTCACACATATACATACTCTGTTAGAAAAAGCTAACAGAGACACCAAATCATTGTAAAGAAAGTTGTATACTAAAAATACAGTAAATATGGTGTATTGCAGATAAATACAAACATGTGATAATTATACCAAATGCTGTATAGTTGAGGCATATGAGTCAGTTTCCTGATTAAGGCTAGCTAAAGTAAAATAAACTGCGAGGGTTTCTCAGTCTTATAAAACCATATTTAACCTTGGATGGGTGGGGGTGGAAAGCAGCCTGCTCTCTCACACAAGCAATACGCCCCCAAAAAATACCAAACAACAGTGAAAAAAAATTCACAGGAGAAAAAGATGCTAAAGAGCTAATCAAAGCCACACCAGGAGCCAATCATGGTACGGCACTGACGCATGACAGATTTACAATTGTTTCTTCTGTATGGCTGCAAAAATGTTTCTCTTAGCCTGTATTCCTAAAAAGCGGCAACCTCTAGGGCAGGGATGTCAAATTTATTTTCCATCGCCAGCCACAAACAGCCCACTTTGATCTCTGGTAAAACTCTGTCAGTGTAAAGATGTGTAACTAGACATTTAATCAATGAAATGACTTCATATAAGACAAAGAAGAGCAATTTTAACATTTGGAGCTCAGTGTTTCTACATAAAGAAACGCTGCTTTGGTAAATGAAAGAAACTTGTCAGCATGACTCTTGAGGTTTAAACTGTAAGTATTAAATGTGTAAAATTACTGAAATTTATCATTTAATTACTTTGGTGTATTGTGCATGACCATGGGGGAATTCATTATCGGCAGGAAAAGTTGTGAAAATACAGTTCAGAGTCTAAAACTGGTCTCTCCCTTCACGTTTTTCAAAGCCATCCAATGGTCCAGATTGAAGATTGAAGGCCGATTGTGGGCCCCAGGGCTTATGTTTGACACCACTGCTCTAGTGTATGAAAAGTGAAGGCAAGGTGGAAGTGCCAATAACTGACGAGGCCCAAACAAACTGGCAAATACTAGCAGATAACCAAGCACCTCGCCGTCCGGTCTAAATATCGACACTTTTTGCTTAAAAAAAAACTAACACGGTAAGATCTCAAATGCTGTCATTAAACTACCAAAAAGGCTCAGTCTAGAAACCACTAGGGTACATCCGTCTTTTTTATACAGTCGGTGTAACTGCATACATAGCATTTGCTCAGTGCTTTGTAGAATGAGCTGGACATGTTTATTGCATTGGCTAGATGGACTCAACCAATAATGAAGCCTTAACGTGATCCATCTCTGAGCAGCAGGAGCATAACCTGCAGGGGAAACAAGCTTTTAAACGTGGGTTAAAGACACTAAGTATGTTAAGCTCTTATATGCTGAATATAATCAGGCCACTGAGCAGATAAACAGTGTTTTGTTTTTATTTTTGGTCCTGATGACAACTGAACTTAAATTTGTGTCTCTTTTCCCAATTTGACTGATTTCAATAGGGACTTGGGCTTCTTACTCCAAAATAATGAATGGTTGTCATGTAGTGACACTTGCTTATAGATGGATTTTGTTCCAAACACATTCAGTGCCTTTTATAATGTATTCTGTCAGTCAGGCTACTAAATGGAGGCAAATGTCTTTTTCTTTTTAAAAAAAAAAACAAAAAACAGCACTAACTGCTTTATAACCATCTGCGGTCCTTTTAATGCTCTACCTGAAACATCCTTTTTCCCACAGCAGGACACCTCTAAAACCTGATGCACACATGGAGAGCAATAAGGCAGTAAGGCAGGGACTGGCAACATTTTAAAAACTGAGCTGAGGAACAGAATTCATAAGTGCTGCAGGAGGGGAATTCATTTCAAGCTTTCATGTTTCATTAAAAATGGAGAATGTTCGTTCGCATTGCTAATATCAACTCTGCCTACATTCCTAAAAAGCAAGCCACTTTCAGATAGATGGGAAGAGCAATATAAAATTATATGGTACCACATTTAAGCCGTTTCTTTAAGCACTGGTCATGCATATTTGTACTTTATTACACACTGACAAGTTACTGCAAACTTTCAAGGCCTTGATTTGGAGGAGGAATTACTTTTCAAATTTTTTATAGGATTTGAAGAAGGCCTTAGATGTATGAGCAAGCATGAGCGTCCACTTTAATTAAGGCCTTTCAGCATTTGTGTGCTACATTCAAATGATGAGAAAAAGCATCGGCAGATCACATATCTGAACCCTGACATTTTTGCGTATGGGCTGAAGTCTCGCAGCACGAAAAGGCAATTAGCTGTGAGACGAGCCTCTGTGGGCCAGCTGCGTGTCACAGATGCCAATTAAGCTTGGACACTGTGGCAGAGGAACGGGGCAGTTGTTCTCACCCATGAAACCACAGAAAGTTTGCTTCACCCTGCAGCAGATCATTCACATAAATAGAGTCGCTGCAGCAGTTCTTCACACATCTCCTGCGTCAATGGCAAACACAGTTACCCGTACAGTACTGTTACTTTCAGCTCTTGTACTCGACCCCCTGCTCCGCACTAACTCAAGCTCGCACTTAAGCTTACAGCCAAGTGTTATAAATAAGGTGTGGAGCCTATCCACGGTATCAGCCATCGCAGGACAGCTTTATGCTGAACATCTCAAAAGCACTATTATCGCCCCTTCAAAGTGCAATGCCCTATTTCACATGCTGATGATTGCATGAGCATGGACGTGTGCACGTGTGACTAGGAGAGTCAGAGAGTGCACACACACAGACACTGCCCACCTTTAGAAATAGTCTTAACAAAATTGGCTGCAGAGACCCACAACACAAAGTTCATGCATATGCATGACTTCACAGAACAACTTTGCAACTTCTGCTGTACATTGTCTCAGAAATTCTTCCAAAGTGTGGAAAATGACGCAGTCCTTTAAGCTGTGCTCCGGCAGCATGTTTCAAAGCTTGCATCTAATTTGCATAAGGTAACATCGATTTTACTGCCAAACAAGTCTTTGAACTCGCCACACTGAACCAAATCAAAACATGAAATCAATCACACACACCCCCCGATACTCCAACAACCTTAATTTACCACTGAAAAAGTGTTTCGTTTCTTTAACCCAACAAGATGGACGAATATTGCACTGGCTCCATGTTTTAAAATGCCAAATAACCTCCTACAACTTTAGCAAGACTAGAACTGACAGGTGCACTTTTTATGGCTTTAACATTACATTAAAAAGAAAAAGCCAAAAAGTACAGATAATCATTATTCATGTAAGGTAGGAAGAGATTTCCATCTATCTATTTTCCGTGTAGGAATTTGTCTTAATTCTTAAAAGGAATAGTAAAGGATACATATATCTGCAAAGGTATTAAATCCACAATGACTTTTACTTTTTTTCCTATCAAAATGATTAATAGGGTATTTGTTAGAAACAGAACTTTTGAACTTATAGAACCTCTATTAGGAGCAACAACCTCCATCAGAAGTTAATGAGACTGGCACAACGACGGAGGGGATGTCAGGGTCAATCCTCTCTACAGAACAGTTTACAGATCCCTGGTATGTTGGGGATATCAGTTGGGTTAAAATCATCATTCATTAATATGACTTCATTGTCATCATTGTTATATTTCTGTTTTGTCAGGTAGCGTAACCTCTCTAAAGGTTCAGGTCTGCTGCCCTGACATTCTCCTCTGAAAATATATGAAATCATTTTTGATTTCCTCTGAGGAGCCAAAGCAGCTCCAAACCACGATGCTTCCTCCCCCATGCCTCACATTTAGGATGAGGTGCTTGTCTGTCTGAGAAATTAAGACTTTTCTGCACAAAACCTTTCTTTAAGACTCTGTTAAAAGTAGATGTTGTACACCTCTATAACCCACCGTCTCAGTCTTATATCCTTAATAGAAAAACTGACTCTAAGTAGCTTTTGAGCGATTCATTTTCACATAGATTCATTGCATTTTGCAAATCCTGATAACTGTAAACTGTTTTTCTTATACTTTTATCTTGTCTCTTAAATAAAGTCATAACTGAGATTTTAAACTAGTTAAAAATAAACAAGGTTAAATGATATGTTGAATATACTCAGGCCACTGAGTCAGATAAACAGGTCAAGGCTTTTCGTAGGCACAGGATTTTACATTTGCATTTGATGAGCTTGCTGAGAAACTTAGCTGGGGATTTTCTGCCTGACAGTACACTGGACCAATTACTGTGGCCATTCCCACGACGTGCTTGCAGGCTGACAGCCAGCGAGCCAGGGAGGCAGGGAGAGAGAGCGAAAGTGCGAGAGACAGAAAGCGTGAGAGACTGAGAGAGGATGTGTGAGGGTGCTTTTGTGTACTCAGACTGTAGAAACGTACAGGTCTCACCATGCCACGGGGCAGAAAGTCTAAAGCATCCTCTTAACTAAACAGGCAGCTCTGTGGGCTACTGTCAGAAGAGGGAAGCGCAGCATGCATGAAAAAGAGGGATAAGAGTCATAGAGGAAATCGATGTGAAAAAAAAGGATAGCAGTAGAGTTGAAGGAGCAATGGAGACAAAGCAGTGGGCAAAAGTACAGAAGCCTGTCAGGGTGGAAGGTAGGAGGGTAATATCTGCACTGGACTGTGGGGATGGAAGAAGCAGAGGGAAAAAGTGCTTCTTGCTCTGCCACATGATGCTATAAATACAATTTGTTGACAGGCCATCTCTCCCGTCTGAAACTGCGAGTACCTGAATAACCTCAACAGAGCAGCCGCTATGGAAATGAGTTTGCTGAGGATGAAAACGCAGGCACTGACGTCATGGCACAAAATGATTGACCTTCACTCAGTTTTTACTGAGCGTCGTCAGCATCGAGCATTTGTTGGTTTTTTTTGTGTTTTTGTTTCATTCCTTCTTTGCAGTTTAAAACATCTCATCAAAAAACAAAAGTAAAAAGTGTTCTGGGCTGTTTACGTTCCTCTAGAGCTGCACAAACTCTCAGCGTCACAGTGCTGACTATGGGTCTCAAACTGCAAATTACAGCAGTGCGGGAAAACCTGCCATGACTTAATGGGGCAAATGAAGAAACTCAACACTTTTATATAAATGAAAACTCTCTTTTCAAGTACATCATTATTTTAAAATGTGTTTCGACAGTGTGAACCAGCAAGGTCGGCTTTAACGAATTTTATTGCTTCTATTTTCCAGTAAAAACTTAATAAATTGGACCTTGAGACAGGGTCAACTGAGGTTTTTGACATCCAACAAACTTTTATTGTCATGCTTTTTATGTAGTGTAGGTGTCATACTGACACTTTTAAAGAAAGAAACTAGCAGAAAATGCATCGTGAACTACTTTCTCCAACACTTAAGTCAGCGCATGGTAACAACAACATCCAAGCTTAAAGATGGTGGGCTACAGCAGCAAAGGACGACACCGGGTACCACTCCTGTCAGATAAGAGCCGGAAACTGAAGCTAAAATTCACACAGACTGAAAAAAATGTTGCTTGGTTTGATGAGTCTCGAACATAGGGTCAGAATTTGGTGTAAACAACATGAAAACGTGGATCCATCCTGCTTGTGTTAACAGCTCAGGCTACTGGTGGTGTAATGGTGTGAGGGATCATTTCTTGGCACACTTTCGGCCCCTCGGTACCAATCGCACTAAGCGTTGTTTAAATGCCACAGCCTGCCTGAGTATGGTTGCTGGCCATGTGCATCCTTTTACAACCACAGTGCGCCCATCTTCTGATGGCTGCTTGCAGCAGGATAACACACCATGTCACAAAACTCACATCACTTCAAACTGGTTTCTAGAACATAACGGTGAGTTCACAGTACTCAAATGATCTCCACAGTCACTAGATCGCAATCCAACAGAGCATTTTTGGGATGTGGTGGAAGACATCATGGATGTGCAGCCAACAATTCTGCAGCAACTGTCTGATGCTATCAGGTTAATATGCACCGACATCTCTGAGGACTGTCTCCAGCATCATATTTAATCTGTGCCTTTAATAATTAAGGCAGCACTGAAGACAAAAGACGGTAAAACCCAACTAAAAAACAGACTGAAAGGGAGATTCCCAAATTCATTACATTCAGTCACTATCTATTTATGACCATTTGGGCATTCGGGTATTGGTTAACTATTTAGTTTCAAGTTTTTATATCTGTATATAAATTCAATTCGATTTTTTACGCAGACTCAAACACCATGGCAATTTGTTTGTCTGACATTCCTCAACTGAACAGTGATCATCGTGCTTGAGTTCACTTCACTGCCGTTACCTAGCTACTTTTTATCTTTAGCCATTTTTGCTTTCTTTTTTCAAAAAAAGGCCTGGAAAATAAAGACAATCTACAGTACCCTACTGCTTCACAATGTGCTCTCCTGGCACAGAAACAGTGCCCTCTTTCTACCTGCTATATTCACTGGATGAGCGAGCAGCTATGGCTCCAGAGAATGACAGAGAGCAGAGCCGCACAGTGTGAGAAATAAAAGCACGAGACCTTCTGCTGTTTCTAACTTTCACTTTGATTACTACACAACTAACACAGGCCCTAACACACACACAGGCGCGCGCGCGCAAAACAATTAGTTGGACAACTAACTTACAAATGGCTCCAGGAAGGACTTTTTTTCTTTTTTAAAAATCACGTGCTACACCTTCAGCAGAACTACAAAAACAGTTAGGGGTTTCCATGTCAAATAAAACAATAAAATGAAAAACAAAAGATGATTTGAAAAAGTTACAGAGAACAATCTGTAGATTAGAAATGTTCACAAGCACGAGGCAGAAATGATCATAACGTACACTGACACGGTCTGACACCATACTGTGTTTGTGTGCCTTCGGGTTTGAGTTTGTATGAAAGACAGAGAGAGGGAAAGAGATACTTACTGCTGCCTGTTGCCTTTTAAGTTTGTCTCTGTATTCCTCCAACTCCTGCAGGTTCAACTCGGGCGGGAGTTTCTATAATCACACACACACACAGAAATTCAAACATGCAACCTTAGTGTTTGCTTACAAAACCTCCTCTTTAGACTGCTGATAGCATCCAGTCTTTTTGCTTGTGCTTACTTGGATACCAGCGCATGCTGCTTCCCACCACGTCTGGCTTTTAACACAGTACGAGTCCTCGCTCAGTGTGCCAGACAGAAAAATATATTCAAAGCAGAACTATGACACTATCAAATTTCAGGTGCTAAGGGCCAAAGCGGGGATTTCATTCATCTTGCAAGAGCTAATCCTCACTGTTGAGCATCTTAATTTTTAAAGCTACCTCAGGAGGTATTTCAAAGAGCCTAAGCTGAAGGTAGGTGTAGCTTTTACTTCATTCAAAGAAAAGAAAAACAAACAAAAATAATCTACTAAAATATACTTCCCCAGATCATAACTCTGATTAGTGAAGGTAAACAGCAAACAAACTCTGCTACTGAAAGAAGATATTACAAATCCATGGCCCAAAGGATGATAGGTAATTACTTTCCCCTTGACTGAGAGTCTCATTTCAGATGGTGTAGAAATACCAAGATAAATCTAATGAGATTTCACACCCTTCTTCTGTTGAGCAGATGCAATCCATCAATCCAGACGTCAATTGTATGCATGCGGCTCAGCAGAAATGTAAGAAACAGCAGCTCAGGTGAAAAAGCTTTATTTTTGCCAGCCAGACGGGGTTCAGAGCACAATAAACAATACTTCTTCACATTAGAAATGCAATACTTCTGTTATCAAACTTACTGAAACGTGGTGGATTTAATGAAATGATTTCATGAAAGGGGTCGTGGGAACTTGCAAGCGAGTCTCGCTTGTTATCGCTTAACCAGTGAGTGGAGCTCATTCAGTCAATAGCACAAGAGCTGGAAATCATACAGAGTATCTGACCTCCAGTTCATGCTGCACCATGTCGAAGGAGTCATTTGAGAAGTAGACCTCCTCGATGCTGTCGATGATTTCCTGCTCCGCCTGGGGGTCGATGGGCTGCTCCCTCAGCTCCCGCAGCTCCTCCTGCAACACGGTGAGACAGGCGGGGAGAGAAAGCGACAAACAAAGAGAGACAGAGTTAGAAGATGTCCTTGGTATAAAGTACTAGAAAGAAAAGGTACATGCTATTACATTAAAACCCACAAAACAATAAACAAGATATAGTCACAGGAAGAAAAAAAAGGAAAAAGAGAACAAACAGGATATATCAGCAGGCTGCCGGGGGAAAGATCAGTAAAAGAGGGAGAGATAGGATTAGAGGAGCAAGAGTTCCAGAGGAGTTTAAGGACAAAGCTAAAGGGTGAAGGATTTGTCCTTAAACTTAAATGAGGCAGAGAAAAATGTTAATCATAGACTTTAGGAAAAGATTGCAGCTTGTTTCATTGGTTGGCTGTCATGGGAGGGAGGCAGCGATGAGAGGAAAGACAAAAAGACACAAATGACTAAAAGAAGAGAGCAGAGATTCCCTTCTGAGAAACATCAGAGCCTTATTGATTAACATGCGGTGCATCCGCTGAGGCTTATTGCTGCGTTGAGTCTTTTAGATGAAGGGTTTCAAAGCCCACTATTGACTGCCTTAATGAGCTGAGATGCAGGCAGATGTCAGTACCAAAGTGCTGGGATGAAAAGTTACCACAAATTTAAAAAAAGTTTACCGTTTCATTTGAGTATTCATTAATATCCGTATGAAATTTTAAGGCAATCTATCCAGCAGTTACATCAGAATATCAAATCACAAACATTTAAATTAAACCGAATTCGGGTTCCACTGAAGTCTATAATGAGAATAATAAGTGTAATACCCATTTTTTGGAGGATGACACTTTTTTATGTTTCAAGCAAAAAATAAGCAGAAAATAATAATAAACGCTGAGCTTATTTAACACAAAAAAGCATGTGTTTAGGATAAAAACTGCAGTAATCATAGGAAACATCTGAACCAACTGCAAGCCTTTCAAGGGACTTTGATCAAAAAGGTCCAAGCAGCATTTAATCAGACTAAACAGGAAAAACATTATTTATTTATCTTTATTAGCCTATTCTGGATCTGGCTTCATATTTCACTCCACAGAACAGAAGTGGGCATGCAAGTCAAATGATTCAAAAGCTATCAGCTATCAGAAATAAATCTGACAAGTACTAGTGTATCTAAAATATTTAAATTAATTTCTTCCATAATTTTAATTTTAAAAAAGTCATTTTCATCAATTCTACATTTACAGCACCTAAAGTTCTGATTTTAGCTTATAGCTCATGAAAAACAGAACTCCAGTATTAAAATATTTCATTTAGACTTTAAGTGACTATTCGACCAGTATAAATGCCACGCTGCTCCCAGTCTGGTTCCCCAACACAACCACACTCACTGCTGACTGGACAATTGTCCAGATGACAATCCCCGCTGAAGGTAACTGCTGAAAAGGCTGGCTGGTTGCAAGCATATTAATGGAAAGTTGGCTCCTATCACCCTTCTCTGTGTGATAGGAAAAGGTGCACAAGCATCTTAGATGTCAGCAGCCTTGTAGCAATTGTTATATAAAAAAAACAAACGAACAAACAAATAAAACAACAACCATTGAATCAAGAAAGTAGGAGAGCTTTGAAACGTTGACTGTGGCTGGTGCATCAAACCACCACCAGGAAAAGGGCTACAACTGTCCCAAACATGACAGCAAATTGATTTTATTTGTAAATCAAGATCTAAGAGTCTGGATGAAGCATAAAGGCTGATTTCCTGTTCCTGCAGAAACTCCCACCAAATAATTTGCTCACCGTGTAATTTCTGTGCTCAATTGATCAGCCATCTCACCTGGCCTGAACCCTACACAGAATTTACGGGGCGCCGTCAAGACGAAGATGAGAAACACCCAGCCCAATAAATACAGACAAGCTGAAGGCCGCTATCAAAGAAACCTGGTCTTTAGTGATACCTCAGCGGTGCCGCGAGCTGATCACCGCCATGCTACACTGCACTCACACAGTAATTCATGGTAAAGGAGCCCCAACGAATATGAGTGACAATGAGCATACTATATAGAAGTGGGACTCTATTTTGACTGACCATAAGAATTGAGAATTTCATGAGATAGAAGCTAAAATCATCAAATTAAGGTTTTGTTTTTTTATATAATACTTCACTTTACATCTTAAAACACAGAATATATGAAAGGTTTTAAATTAAATTAAATAAAAATGGAATATACCTGTGATTTACAATTAGCATGCATGCAGGAACATAGTTCCAAAATGAGCAACCAGATATCAGTGGAAATCATGACTTATATGGCAAGCAATAATATCACTAATTAGAAGCACAGAGACGTGCTCATCCTAAATTAACGCCACAGACAGTGAGCTACTTTCAAATGCAGACAAACAAGTGCCTCGGTCTTGTTACAAGCCTTATCAACAGAATTTCCGTGACAGCTCAGAGAGTTTGTCAACCTCTATGGACGGTGTCCAAAACCTTGCTCGCTCTTCCGTACAAAATTGCAGGATGAGTGCTGCATGAAAAGAAGCCTGACGAACAGTGAGAGCGCATTCTTTTATCAGAACAGTCCAAGATAAATTTGGACTGTGAACGGTGAAGCTTGATTTTCAGTGAATGGATGATCTTTATTGTCATTACTACACATGATTTACAGAATTCCCTTTGGATTCGTCTTAACTTAAAAAACAATACATAAATAAAAATATGTAAGGAAGTTTAGATAAAAATAAAGTTAGTGGTAAACTCAGCAACAGAGGAGAAAAACAGCAGGTTTAAACACAGTCTAGTCCGTTTAAAATGTTGTTAGCCAATGAAAATGTCCTCAGTGCTATACTGTGTGTGTTTGCATGTGTGTCTAGTACTGAAGCCTATTTCCAGAAATTAGATAGGTGGAAGCCATCGCTCCAAAAACCGTCTGTTAGTTCTTGTTTTTATTGCTGTGAACCGTTTGCTGGATGGCAGCGGTTCAAACAAAGAATGTCCGGGATGTTTATTATCCTTGCTTATGATACCGTCTGCTTTGTTCGTCATCCTGGTGGCGTAGTGTGAGTGCAGAGCTCTATAGAAACAAAGTGCTCAGACACCTTCGCCCCTCGATGCAGATCCTTCCTTTCTGCAGCAGTGTTGATGGTTCCTCTGTACTCCTGTGTAAGTTCATCAACGGTTTCTGTGAAAGTTTGGCCTGTTTCTGAGGAAGAAGAGCCCTTATTGTGCCCACTCATCTCAACTGGGAGGTGTTAGTGCACAGAGAGGGTGACTCCCGGTTACTTCTACGCAATCGCCACTATTTCAACAATGTATGTGGAGTGGGAGATGTTGTTTCTTGACCTTAGACCTCCTGAATTCAATGACCATTTCTGTTGCATTGGAGGTGTTAAAGACTAGATCATGTGTCCCTAAACCACTCAGTCAGATCAACCCTTTAGAAATTAAATGGAGGTGTCATCAGCAAACTTAATTATTGAACTTTGAGGTGTAGATGGGGATACAGTCATAGGTCAACAAGCTGGAACAAGAATAATGCTGTTGCCACCATTTATACCTGTGTCGTCTGCAATGTGTAAGACTTCTGGGGAGGTGCACGTCAGGTTAGGTGTTGTGTTTCAGAAGGGTTTGGGTTTGCGATGCACTTATAAGTGTAGATTTAACACAGAAATATAAGTCAGAGTTAGAGCTAACTGATCCTTGGGATACTTTAAATAGAACTGAGCAAGAACAATAACAAAAACCTCCAGGAAATGAAACAAAGAAAATTGGCTCAGAGGAATGGCAGAAAATCTTTGTAGGAACTATTTACTTCCCCCCCCGACCTGAGAAAGACTGTTAACTCAAATAAAGGTGGACATACAGGGAGTGCAGAATTATTAGGCAAATGAGTATTTTGTCCACATCATCCTCTTCATGCATGTTGTCTTACTCCAAGCTGTATAGGCTCGAAAGCCTACCACCAATTAAGCATATTAGGTGATGTGCATCTCTGTAATGAGAAGGGGTGTGGTCTAATGACATCAACACCCTATATCAGGTGTGCATAATTATTAGGCAACGTCCTTTCCTTTGGCAAAATGGGTCAAAAGAAGGACTTGACAGGCTCAGAAAAGTCAAAAATAGTGAGATATCTTGCAGAGGGATGCAGCAGTCTCAAAATTGCAAAGCTTCTGAAGCGTGATCATCGAACAATCAAGCGTTTCATTCAAAATAGTCAACAGGGTCACAAGAAGCATGTGGAAAAACTAAGGCGCAAAATAACTGCCCATGAACTGAGAAAAGTCAAGCGTGCAGCTGCCAAGATGCCACTTGCCACCAGTTTGGCCATATTTCAGAGCTGCAACATCACTGGAGTGCCCAAAAGCACAAGGTGTGCAATACTCAGAGACATGGCCAAGGTAAGAAAGGCTGAAAGACGACCACCACTGAACAAGACACACAAGCTGAAACGTCAAGACTGGGCCAAGAAATATCTCAAGACTGGTTTTTCTAAGGTTTTATGGACTGATGAAATGAGAGTGAGTCTTGATGGGCCAGATGGATGGGCCCGTGGCTGGATTGGTAAAGGGCAGAGAGCTCCAGTCTGACTCAGACACCAGCAAGGTGGAGGTGGAGTACTGATTTGGGCTGGTATCATCAAAGATGAGCTTGTGGGGCCTTTTCGGGTTGAGGATGGAGTCAAGCTCAAATCCCAGTCCTACTGCCAGTTTCTGGAAGACTCCTTCTTCAAGCAGTGGTACAGGAAGAAGTCTGCATCCTTCAAGAAAAACATGATTTTCATGCAGGACAATGCTCCATCACACGCGTCCAAGTACTCCACAGCGTGGCTGGCAAGAAAGGGTATAAAAGAAGAAAAACTAATGACATGGCCTCCTTGTTCACCTGATCTGAACCCCATCGAGAACCTGTGGTCCATCATCAAATGTGAGATTTACAAGGAGGGAAAACGGTACACCTCTCTGAACAGTGTCTGGGAGGCTGTGGTTGCTGCTGCACGCATCCACAGCCTCCCAGAATCCATGGATGGCAGGCTTTTGAGTGTCCTTGCAAAGAAAGGTGGCTATATTGGTCGCTGATTTGTTTTTGTTTTGTTTTTGAATGTCAGAAATGTATATTTGTGAATGTGGAGATGTTATATTGGTCTCACTGGTAAAAATAAATAATTGAAATGGGTATATATTTGTTTTTTTGTTAAGTTGCCTAATAATTATGCACAGTAATAGTCACCTGCACACACAGATATCCCCCTAAAATAGCTAAAACTAAAAACAAACTAAAAACTACTTCCAAAAACATTCAGCTTTGATATTAATGAGTTTTTTGGGTTCATTGAGAACATGGTTGTTGTTCAATAATAAAATTATTCCTCAAAAATACAACTTGCCTAATAATTCTGCACTCCCTGTAGGAAGCAGGCTGTTGGTGGTGGCTCTCAAACTTCTTCTGAAATTCTCTATTTGAGAAGCCAGGCATTTCCACCATTTTTTAATTGATATGTAAATATTATTTATACTTTATGAGCAATAATCAACGTCCTTTCCAGTAATGTGGACTGGATGGAGTCTGAATTATATCACCTTGAAGTGCAATTAGCAAAGACAGCCCTTGTTCTGCAAATGTGCAAAACAAAATCTGAGCAACGTTTCCACCTGCTCCATTTACACCATCACCAGATGCCATCGGTGGAGCTCATCTGACCCTCGCCTGCTGGTGTGGAAACGTCAGACAGCGAGGCCCAGGGCTAGCAGGTTAGCAGTGAGTCATCTTCGCAAATTAAAATGAGGGCATTGAGGATGGGGTTCTCTCAGATGGATGAATAAAAGTAAAATCTGTTTGTGGGGAACACTACAAAGCAGTCTCACAGATAAAAGGTCAACCTATTTTTATCGCCCAGAGTTCCTGCTTTAACGTAGTAAATCTAAACGGTTTATTTTCATTTTAGAAAAGAGCAAATACCATACTGCTCAGTGTAATGCAATTACTGTAAGATGATACAATTTTGGTTCATCTGACATTTAAGTGATATTGCACAGGACTCACATCTTCTGTAATGTGAGTACATTCTGAGAGGAAGCCCTTCATTTATGTTAAGTCGAACTTCTTGTTTGTGTGGGATCGATACATTAAAGCATAATGGCACTAAAAATAGACCAGCAGCTCGGGGATAACGAGGATGGATACGGAAGTATGGGACAAATGCAATATAAAATTCAATATACACCCTTATATGCATACTTCGTTAAACGTACACCTTCTCGAGATAGCAGACACTGATCAAGAAAACCTTGTTACACACCTGCCTAACCCCAAATATGTTCCCAGCTCCTATCAGCAAGAAGCATGAAGCTAGGCGATGAAGTGTGCCACCCAAATAACTAAATATGTTTCTCTGGATGACAGCGTGTCTCGCTGAGTGACATTTATATGAGGCGATGCTGCTGTGCGTAATTTTCAGCAAAATATAGCTTCGTCTAATTCAATTACACACACAGAGAAACCCTTCATACACTCACACGAGGCAACTGTGAAGATTCAAACCGAGCATTGAAATGTGTTTAATGCGTGTGTCCGTGCAAGTGTGCAAATCTCAAGTGCGCCCATTTCGAGGCGAGTGTGCCGTGTTTAAATCAGGTGAAGGAGCGAGCCGGAGCCCCCCACCCTACCTACCCCTGGGGGAGAGAAGGGGGATGTGTGGGTGAGTGCGTGAGACTGAAAAGGAGGGCTAGAGTTAGGAGATCACGCTCCGCCATCAAAAAGGTGGGTGGGAAATCAGCTCAAATGAGAGAAAGTGAAAAGGGGAGGAGGGATGAGGAGGATGACTCACTGTTAGGAGAAGTTCTGGCAGAAAGAAGACAAAAAAAAGGCAGAGGAGTGGGCTAAACAGAAGACAATGAAGTGGCTCCCGTGAAGCCACTCGAAGGCAGTTCACCTTGTGTCAGTGTCTTTCTCCTTCCCTCTCTTTGCCTCAGTCTCCCACCTGCAGTGACGCGCAAAACTTGAAACATCTTTGTTGAGTATTGCAGCATCGACAGCGATCAACTCGAAGGAAAATGACGACGGAGGCAAAAATGTCCTTAATATTTTGGGAACTTTATTCCTCATTAACACGCGGCAAAACTTTTCTCATGGGTGCCATTTTCGTTGTGGTATACTTTTTTTTTTTCTTAGGGGCGTGATGACGCAGCATCCGTGCTCTTACAATGAAACAGTGCCTCCTTGTGGTGGCAACTAAAATACTGTCTCTGTTAAACCACAGTAACCATAATGCAGTTAAACACTGTACAACATGAGTACACACAATGAATATCTTAACACCCCCTCTTGTACTCAGGTTGCTGGAATCAAAGAAAAGTTGTACAATAAACGATAAACAGTTGTACAATCTCTACCACACTTCCTTTTTTTTTTTTCTCTCTCTCTCTTTTTTTTCTTTTAAGCACCAAACATAACGTTAGCAAACTTAGCAAGTTTTAGCTTAGAAACAGGTTTGGTCATAACATCTGCAACCATTTCTTCAGTGGTGCAATATAACAGACACATTTTCTCTTCATTTACAATGGACCTTACAAAATGATATTTAATGTCCACATGTTTGCACCTCTGTCGGCTCACAGGGTTTTTAGCCAGGGCAATTGTTCCCTGGTTGTCCTCGTACACTATTGTTTGAGTGTAGCTGTAGTCATCTATACCTTTCAAAAGCTGTTCTAAATATATACACTCTTGCATTGTGGAAGCCAGAGCCATATACTCTGCTTCACAGGTAGAGAGCGCCACAGTGGGCTGTTTCTTGGTCTTCCATGAAACTAAAGAACTGTTGTTACATAGACGTACACAGTAACCAGTAGTGCTGCGTCTGTCGGCAGTGTCACCTGCCCAGTCAGCATCACTGTAGGCCACTAGACCCAAATTTTCATCTGTGTTTCTTCTAAAACACAACTTCTTATCTTTGGACCCTTTGAGATATCTCAACACATGTTTCACAGTTCCCCACTGTTCTTCTGTAGGCTCATGGAAATGTTGCGATAACTTGCTTACCACAAAACTCAGGTCAGGACGGGTACCTGATGCAAGGTATATAAGACTGCCTACAGCCTCTCTATACATCCTCACATCTCTTATCTTAGTAGCTCCTTCTGTGTAACACAACTTCTGATCACAGGGAGTTCCTCTGGGTTTACAGTTCTGCATGTTAAACCTCATCAGTATCTTGTTGACATAGGTTTCTTGTGACATTGTTACACATCCATCAGACTGAGTGAAATCAATACCCAGAAAATGCTTAAGTCTGCCCAAGTCTTTCATCTTAAATTTGACTGAAAGCATTTCTTTCGCATCCTTCATTACCTTTTCATTGCCAGCAGCAATTATCAGGTCGTCCACCCAGATGATCATAATCACCTTACCATCTTTTGTCTCTTTGGTATAAACACAGTGGTCTGCTGGGTTTTGCCTGAAACTGTTCGCTGTTAGGTATTCATGCAAGATCCTATTCCAGTTACGACCAGATTGTTTTAACCCATACAAGGATTTTTGTAATCTACAGACTAGCCCTTCTCCCTCTTCATAACCTTCTGGCTGATCAATGTAGATTTCATAATCAATGGGAGCGTGTAAATATGCTGTCTTCACATCCATTTGATGGAGTAACAGGCTCTCCTGCGCTGCTTTCTGTAACAAAACTCTTATGCTGGTTAAGTTGGCTGTTGGTGAGAATGTCTCTCCATAATCCATCCCCAACTGTTGGCTGTAACCTTTGGCTACGAACCTTGCCTTGTATCGGTCGTTTCCCTCAATGTCACTCTTAACGGAATAAACCCACTTCCCCCCCACTGTTTTCTTTCCCTTTGGCAAAGTGGTTAGGGTAAAAGTGTCATTTTCCCGTAACGAGTGAATTTCTTCATCCATGGCTTTGATCCAGTTCTTTGAGTTAGCTGATTCTATGGCTTCCTTAAATGTGTTTGGGACACCACACACTGCCCTGTAGCAGTAGTCTATGGTAGTGTGGATCTCATCGCCGCCACTGTTGGCAGCTACAAAGTCATTTAAATGTCCCGGTTTTCTTCTCTCCCTAAGAGGATACCTTTTGTTGACAAATCCATCACTTGTCACATTTGTCTCTTTTCGTTCACGCTCATCAGGTATACCACTTTGTGGACTTGTGTCTGTCACAATAGGTTCTGGAACCTCATTGTCCTTGTCACCTTTCTCTGAAGGTCTGTTAGCCTTAGGCTGTCTTACTCTGCTACAGTCATCATTTAGTTCTCCCTCATCTGTCTGTGTTTGTCTTTCTACATTTACTTTGCTCACAAACTTAACAAGTCTATGTTTCTGAACTTTCTCAGTTTCAGGGTGGTAAACTAAGTAGGCGGGACTGTTCTTATCATAACCTACAAAGAAACCTTGGTCACATTTTGAATCAAGTTTCCCCTTGTCCTGTTTGTATGCATAGCACACAGACCCAAATTTCTGCATTTTTGACAAGTCTGGCTTTTTTACCTGTCAGCATTTGGTAGGGTGTTTTCCCTGTTCGCTTATTAAAGCATCTGTTCCGTGTTACAGCAGCAGTTTGAATGGCATAGTTCCATAGGCATTTCGGTAGCTGACTCTCAATTAGCATGCACTTGCCCATCTCGAAAAGAGTACGCCACCCCCTCTCGGCTGTACCGTTCTGATGGGGTGAGTACGGGGCTGATGTCTCATGCTTAATGCCATTTTTCCTTAACAGGGTTTGGAAATCTCTGCATGTGAACTCTGTCCCATTGTCTGATCTAATGCAGTTTACGTTGCCATATGGTGCAACATCCGCTAGAAATTTCTCTGCTGCCTGCACTGTATCAGTTTTCGTCTTCAGGAAATATACAAACACTGAGTTTGAATAATCATCAGTGAATGACTGCACATATTTGTACCCATCAATAGATTCAGTGGCTATCGGACCTGCTAAATCTGTGTGTACCATTTGTAAAGGAGCCTTTGCTCTTGTATCAGGATCTCTGTTTCGGGTTTGTGCAAACTTTCCCTGGATACACACTTCACATTCCTTTTCAGGTCTATCGGTTCTCCCCTTAATCTGCATACCGTTAACCACACCTTGCAATCTTACTACATCTTCATAGTTGCAATGACCTAATATCTCATGCCATGCCTGTATGTCATGACAGGTGTTACACTTATCATTACCCTCAACTTCAGTCTGCAAATAGTACAACTTGCCATACACATGAATGTTAAAGTTAGTACCGTCTTTGTGGGTCAACGTGTCCTGCCCTTGTTTAAAGGTGACTGTTGCTCCTAATGCAGTGGCTGACTTTACAGAGAATATGTTCTGGGGGTATGATGGAATAAACAGCGCATCTTTCAGCGTTGCTTTGCGTCGCTGGCCTGTATTGTCAATCAGGAACACCTCTGCGTCCCCCCTCTGTTGGGCGACGCCTCTGCACTGGGTACCGTCTGCCAGTTCTACGCTGTGTGACTCCGGTCTGAACGCGTCGTCGAAGCTCTTGAACTTGGCGATGCTGTTAATGATGTGTGAGGTAGCCCCAGTGTCCACCAACAGGCCTTTCTCCTCAATGCTGTACGCTGACTGCTGGACTTTGATGTCTACGCCCTTAATCCTGAAGGCATAATCTGGCGTTTCTGCTTTGGATCCGTTGCCGCTCTCATCTGCGACCTTCCGCGCGCCATCTTGTTTGTCTTTATGTCTACATGTGGTATCACTGTGTGTGCTGCTTTTGCAATGACTGCACCACGTCCTCCGTCTGCACACTTTTGCTCGGTGGCCTTTTAGTCCACACTTGAAACACACAATGTCCACATCGCTCTTGTATCTGCATTGTGCGCTGGATCTCGTGTGCTCACGCCCGGTTCTTCCTCCTGTTTTCATTACGTTGTCGCTACACTCGGATGCGCTTGACTTTTCAGTGTCTTCGAAACTCCGTAGCTTTGTTTTGAACTCAGCAAATGTCATATCGTCTTTATCGTGAGTAACGTGTATTGCAAATGGCTTAAAACTTTCAGGTAGACCTTTTAAAACCATAGCAATCAATAATCCATCACCTAAAGTCTCACCCGCATTGCGCAGTGCTGTAATGGCGGCCTCTGCTCTGATGACGTCTGTGACAGTCTCTTCCCTCTTTTTCTGAAGCGATGATAGCGTGGTGTACAGGTTGATGATTCGGGGCTTCCCCTTTCCAGCGTAGTAGTCCCTCGATATTTCTAATGCTCTTCTCCCATTATCAGGGGCGTCAAACATGAGTCGAGGCAGCCTGCTTGCTCCTCGTTGATCCATGTTGCTATTTAGCCGTTAGCCCGCTATCCGTTGTGGCTCCGGATCTTCATGAGAAAAAACTCTTCTTCGAGTCGGCCCTGGGCCCATAACCTGTTGAGTATTGCAGCATCGACAGCGATCAACTCGAAGGAAAATGACGACGGAGGCAAAAATGTCCTTAATATTTTGGGAACTTTATTCCTCATTAACACGCGGCAAAACTTTTCTCATGGGTGCCATTTTCGTTGTGGTATACTTTTTTTTTTACATGAGTACACACAATGAATATCTTAACAATCTTTAAGTGAATGACTCACTGAAGGTCTGCCGTGAGTTAAATAATTCCCTTCGCCTGCCGCCGTGCAGGCACAAAGCAAAACAAACGCCCCCGCGGCCCACACGAGAAACCCGAACCGTGAGCCGCTGTGGGCCTTTGATCAAATTTCACTTTGATGGATGAGAGACAAACAAACAGCCCTTCAACCCCCACCCCGGCCCCCAGCCCAGCCACTTCCACAAATTAATGAAATCTTCATCTCGTTGCGGAAATTAGAAATCTATTTGCATCCTAAGTGCGGGTCGTTTTACAAGCTTTATCCGAGAATCAAAGGGGGATATGTTCGACTGGAGCGCTGGTTGAATGTGGAAAATCATGCTTGTGGCAACAAAATAAAGAAAGAAATAACTGCTCAACAAACACAGCAGCGCTGATAAAACCAAAAAAGATTGAATAAACAAAAGGAGGTTTGTGAAAATCCTGAGAGACACATGGGATGGAAGACAGTAGAGACTGAGAGAAGGGCCAATTATCTCCACCATAGAATCATTCGTTACGTGAACGAATCAAAACGCCCTCGTTGTAATCAGTGCTGTATATGCACGCAAGACTAACTGTGCGCCTGTGTATTCGTCTGCCATTAAGAACAATGTTGTCTTTCGCAGCCACGATCGCACAATCCAGGCATCGCTGACAGCTGAATTTCTGCATGGAAGTACGTGATTATTCTACCTTTCATTCAACACTCTCTTTCAGCCGAAAGCACGAGAAGCGCTCTGTTTTCATGCCATGCAGTGTCTTCACTGTATGAGTGCATGACCTGGCTTTTGAAAAAATAATTACAAAATATCTTATCTACATAACCCGACTGGGTCCTGAAGCCATAAAATGAAACTATAAAAATAAGCTGTTCTCCCTCAAGACATCCTGCGTGAACTAATGAGAGATTATCAAACACGCCCTCCTCACAGATTTATCCCAAAGCCTTGTCTTCAGGAAATAAATACTAGCAAATAGAAGTAGTTATCCAATCAATAATCCCATAATTTTAGGAGAGAACGTGTGCTCCTTTGTGTGCCTGGAGAGAGCTTTAAATCTGGCAAAGATGAGCGGTGGGTAAGTTGAGGGTGACCCCTGCTGGTTGGACATGGTTACTGTATGAATGAAATGCTGTTTACCTCGAACACGACCGAGGCTTCTGGGGAAACAAATTGCTGGTCTCTCAAAAGCAAACCTCATCCTACAACACCAAGTGTCTAATATTTGATACATGAGGATTTGAGACCTTAACATCACTGGTGCGGTTTATTTTTTGCCTGAAAAAACCTGCAGGTTTTAGCAATAAATTACACAAACATATCAGATGTTGCAAATATTAAACATATGATTTTCTTTTCATTTATCACAATGTTCATTAAACAATAAAGCTTTAAAAAATGAAAATTTCTGGCCATTATAAAATAATTCAAGCTTTATAGGTTTAAATAACTGAATTTTGTCTTCAATGTATCACAAAATCACACTGAAATTACCTGCCTACATGTTTCACAGTATGACCAAACCTATAACACACTGTGAGTAATTAGGATTGTTTTCATTATCAGGTGCTTTGAGATTAGGAAATTATTCATAAATTGGTGAGAAAATGGTGAATTAGTTAAAAAGCTTTTGCTAATATTAATTTCAACACGATGCAAACAAAGTAAACAGCTAAATCCGCACATCAAGCGAATCTTTGATTTTTCTTAATCACAAAAAAAGCAACATTCGAGGAGCGTGATTAAGGCTCAGAGACTTTCAAACTTTTTTAATAACCAGCATTTATTCATTTCTCTGGAAAAAAACAGGGAAATAAATAAATGCAACCAAACAACCAAACCAAATTTTATTCTAGGCTTTGTTATCATTGCAATCACTTAATAGAGATAAAAAAAAAAACCTGACAGCCCCTTCAAAGAAACCTCTTAACAGTGACTCACAGAGAGACAACAGCTTTGAACAGAAAGGATTGGACAGGGGTGGAAGGTTGGCTTGTTTTTACTGACAAGCCACAAAGCAGCTTAGGAACACTGAGATTAAAAAAAAAGAATAAAAAACATCAAAGTTGTTAAAGAAAAATAGCTTGAGGGCTTAGAGCCATTTAATTCTCGTGAGTGTGTGTGAGTGTGTGTGTGTGTGTGTGTGTGTGTGTTTGTGTGAATAAGGGAGCAGCCAAAAGTATCTTGTTCAGTATGCATCTGAAATTAAAAAGCCCTCCTACTGCAGTTTTTTCCCATTTTATTCAGCAGACAAGCTCTGGTATCCATGGTATGCTAAAACCTGCTTCACACAGGAGTCCATGTGACTTAATTCACTGCATCCAAAAACAACACTAATATAGCTTCTGGGCCAGAAAAATAAACTAAGTAAACCTGCATTCTATCTGAAAGCCACCAGAGGGCGATAGCTGTGGTTGCAAAAAGATCCTGTAGAAGTTTATGGGAAAACTGCTTTTTCACTTTACCTCTGTAAAAACTTTCCTAATGTAATTATGGGCTGAGTGCCTCATATTAAGTCACACTGAATAAAAAATTAATTCTATTCAATTGAAATTTATTTATATAGCACATATTTACAACAGTCACCTCAAGGCGCTTTATATTCTACAATAAAGATCCTACAATAAGTAAAACCCTCAGACATCCGTCCCCCTATGAGCAAAACCTTGGCGACAGTGGGAAGGAAAAAATCTCTTTTAACAGGAAGAAACCTCCAGCAGAACCAGGATCAGGGAGGGAAAAAAGACACTGTGGAGTGTAAATCTTGGTCAACTATGTTTTTAAAAGGAGCATATTCCACTGGATGCTAGTGGATGAGCAAACAGGACTTCAAAAACCAGTGGATGACATCACAGTAGCTACCGCCATCTTTTATCTTTTCTGTCTGGTTTTTTTGATGGGGTCTGGAAAGATCTGTAATTGTAAAGTCACTCCTAAAAGGCTAGATCTAATAAAGCCTGAAAACACATTACCTTGCGAGGCAGCTGGACTCTCATGAGATCAGCAAGATCAAAACAAAACAATCCATCTTGCACAACTTCAAGTCACGTAAGCAACAACAGGTAGCTCTGATCATTCAGTAATTTAGGTGACACCATCTACTGTAGAAATTAACTGTCCCGAGAAATACAGCGAGAATCTTCTGAACAAACTACCTGCTTTTCAAACACCTTTCAAGGATCACTTCTTTCATCTCATCTAGCGTATCAGTGAAGAAAACAAAACCAACATGAGGACGTCTTGAACTAAAATATGCTAATAGGTTATGATTACTATTGTTTGCCCAATGAAGCCAAAAGCAAGTTACCGATCTCTGCTACAAAGGCTTTGGTAAAAATCTTCCTACCATGGCAGATAAAATAACACAGACCTTGAGCAATAACAAAGACATCACTCAAGATCTCTGTTATTCAAATGCTGTGGCTCTACTGTTGAGTCATAGCTTTCAATTGTTACTCATCACACTGAGGTGGCATCATACTGGCATCTCGAACAGACTGTAACTTGTTAACTTTAAGCGCATGTCTCGCTGTGACCCAGATTTACATGTTTGTAGAAGGTGTTAGGTACACAGCACCAGGAGAACAAGGGATAAGATGTTCTTTGAGACTAGCTTTCCCTGAGGGTAAACTGATGCTATTGCCAAGAGTCTGACCTCCGTATGTGCACATAATCAGCCTGACACCTGCGTCCCTGCAAAAAAACAAAAAGAAAGTGAAAATACCGCCCCCGACGTAGCTGATTTATTTCTTCCCTTTTATGGCTTACCAATCAAAAGAAAAGCTTCTGGCATCTTTAAAGGGTTTTGCAAATCTTGTAATTTTTCATTGCAACAATATAGCAAAACATTCAAATAACTTAAAACACCCATTTCCACTACCCCTGTAAAATAACACTGATCCCCAAGCATCTCACATGAGGGCCATCCATCTAAAGTTTAATAACCTCTATTAATCACTAAAAGAAAAGTCAAACTGATAAATTAAAAAAATCTAACAAACAAACTTGCCTCTAAATACTTTTTAGCCCATTTAATGAGGTCATGACCCTGTTTCAGACTGTGTTAACCCACCACTGCCAGACTGAAACAAACAGGCACTTTCATTATTGATGAATGTGTTGAATGGCTGTCCTTCCATTTAAATACTACAAAAGAGAGATCAGCCACAGACCGACTACTGCACATTTATCTTGACCTTGCTTTCAAACCCTCAAACTGTGTCCAAACAGTAACTGAATAGCAGCATTTACTTAATCATCGCACACATCAGGCCTGCCCCGTGCAGTTAGCCAGATGTTGCTGTCAGCATGTGAAGGATGATAAACGATGTGACTCATGGGTACAGAAAATACTAACAATAATAATAAAAAATGAAACACAGCAATGGTTCCAATCAGTGGGTGTCAGTATCATGTTAATGGAGGAAGTTTAATTTTAATTGGGTTATGACGCGTTAAATAATCATGATCTCAGTATTTCTCAAAATGATCATATAATAGCACCTCGGTCTCACTCCTGCAGAGGACTATTTCTCCTGTAATGAAGGAGGACTACTTTTACATGAAGCCTGGCTTGTGTCGTGGCCCCATCTTATTTTCCTGTAAGCTGAGAGGTCCAGCACGTTAATGAAAGCAAAGTAAATGAAGCCAAAGTATAAAGCCAACAAACAATGATGCCCTGTGTGTATGTTCAATACACAACAGGCAGGTATTTGCAGTGCACACACAAGAGCAACTTAATAGGTGATGGACAGCGGCATACTGTCTGCTTACAGTTCACACATCCACATGAACACATGCACAGAAGCCATTACTTCGGTCTTATTATCCTTACTGCTTCATAACACACAAGGCAAATAAAGCAGGTGTGATAGGTCTTGCACAGAATCCTCAGTCCAGCACTGACAAACGAGAATGTTACAAGCAAGGAAAAAACAAAACAAGTGTTTGATTACCGCATATCCAGTTTGACCATGTCACCTGACACCAAGGCCAGGAGACAGAGGTGCCCATAGAAAAAAAACAAACCCTGAAATCTTTATTGAAGACACAGTCTGCTTTCAATCAATTAGACGCATAAGCCCATATATATATTACACACACACACACACACACACACACACTAAGTATGAGCTTATCAGACACTTAAAATCTGGAAGCAGATTTTAAAATTCAGTCGGCTTAATCTTTCCTAACCGCCACTGGTGAACTGACAAAAATGCACTCTCTTTTTAGTCTCATCTATCACAGCACAGCATTAGCCTGAGCAGAAAATAAGCACACGCTACATCAGCACAGCATACCATACAAAAAGAAAATGTAAACGCTAAGTGTTCAAAACCCAGAAAGGTTAAACGTCTTGCTCAGTCGACCTGGCTCATATCTAAGATAAGATAAGATATGATAAGATAAGATCTCCCAGCGCTGTGAACAAATACAGCAACAAAACTGTACTCAGAGTCATTTATTGAAGGTCATCACTACAGTGAAAAGCCACAGTGATGCTAAGAATGAATGTAAGTAACTAAATGTGAAATAGAGCCGCTCTGCCTTTTGCTTCGTCGACACTTGACGAATTGAATTTATGCAAAGGGGATAGTGACAAACGCTTCCTGTGACCAAGCATGACTGAGTGCAATTTGAAACGCTGTCATGCCAGAAATGTTCAAATACTCTTATAACAGTGTCTGCATCACAAATTGAGTAAGGTGAGGAGCACTGACATAAAGTCTGTTTAACTGATATAAACAGGAGCCTTCAGTAGTGCATAACTATAATATAACAACTGCTGTTTAGATAAAGCACAAAAAATGAAATCCAGTGTATAGCTAATGAATCATCAACACATTGATTAACAAATTAAATCTCTAGTAATACCGACAGCCTTGTGGTGCCATTACTACTAACATGAGTGCTGACTCTGGGTAATGACAAAGACATCACTCAGGGTCTGTGTTACAACTTGCAGCTGTGTCCAACAACAGTGCTAAAACAATCCCTCCCTGATGGCGTTCACTGTGACTCGAAAACAATAAAATATGGCAGCTTTTAAAAAGCTGTCAGCAAAACTATTAAGATAAGCATCTACTCACAAAGTGGTAGATGGAGAAACTTTGATTTTATGATGAACACTGTCCATGCATCAAACAGCACATCAAAACAGACAGCTGCAGTCTAAGTCGTCGAAGTTTACCTTGCTCGGGATTCTCAGGTTCTCCACAGGACTGAGGTCTGCCATGCTCTCCTGGGGGCTTTTCAGGCCCTGCCAAAATAAAATCCAAAGTAAAACTACAAACAACAGGTAGCTTTAACATAACTCTTTGTGTTTTTATTTTTAATCTGTAACTTGTCACAGAACTTCATCAGCACACTACTGCATACAGCAAAAAGTGGAACTGAGGGGCAGATTTCTGAAAGCGATATGCTCTGTTGTGTTCAGTTTTGACCAATTGCCAAACACCACTGCATGTGCAGACTGAGAACTTCCTTCTATCCGCCCAGTTCCCATTATTGTGTTGTTATTGTTATTGTGTTAAACTCTCAACTACCGGGGCGTGAGGTAAATTGCTATGTGCATGCCTTATTTGCCTGAGGGAAACAACTGAAACAGCTCTTAGTCTGGCTGAACGTTTCACTTAATGAACCAAACGATGAGCTGTCAAATTAGCCAGTTAGCTTAGCAGGCTGTCGTGCTAACTACCGGCTCCCGTCAGAGACAAACAGCCGGCAGCGTAGTTTCTGTACACCTGCTGTGCTCACCTGACGGGCCATAAGAGACTTGATCTTCTGCATCGTAAGTCCAAGTCGTATCAGCGGCTAAAAAAAATGAGTAAAGCTCCAACTGTGTCTTGTTGTCAACAGTGCACCTCCATCACTACGAGAAGGAAGCCATAGTTGAGTCTCACGTGACTGGCAGGGCAGGAACCAGAACGTTGCAAAGCCTTCTGGGAAATGTATTTTTTAAGAGCCAGAGCTTGTGCTCTTGTTGTCAGGCTTTTCACATGTATAAAAAATGAAAACATCTGGATGAAATCCGAAGTACGTGTTGTTATAAACAGAGAAAATGAAATTAAAAAATAAAATATGATCAAATATAAACAAGGCATCAAAGATTGACTCTACAGTAATGTACTGCTGCCATACGCCACTGGATGGTAGTAAACTAACAGAGATATTAGCAGTCATCTAGCCTCCTTGTGCCAAAAATAACGAAAATATGGGTGCAAATGATAACAAATTAAAAAAAACAAAAAACCCACAGTGGCTGTATTGTTTTTCCTAAAACTGAAATGAGGCTGCCATGGGACACTGGAATAAAACTGAGCCATCATTAATGTTCATGGCAACACATATGCTTATTTTTCTGTTACATGGCTTTAGGCTGAATCTCTGTATATGGATTTATTCAATACTTTGCAGAAATCTTGAGTCACACCACATTTATTTATATTTTGCTGGAAAACTGGGAAACAGGTGCAGCAGTTTATTGAGGCGTGTGCAAACATACATAGAAATCCAGTATGTAAGACAAAAATAGGGTTTATATAGTTCAAACAAGCCTCAAAGTCAATATTTGGTATTAAAACATTTGTTCTTCAACACACTGTGAACTCTCTTAAGCAATCTTTCTTGTCATTTCTTTAAGTAGTCATCAGGAATAGTCCTCTGTCTGAATGACATTCAAAGCTCTTTTTGTGACTGATAGTGTTTCACTGTGTGTTTCTCTCTCCAGGTTTGCTTTTACTGCACTAGCAGGGTGTTTGGGGTACTTGCCATGCTGAAACATGAAATCTTCACCAATGTGTTTCATTCCACTATGTTGCACGGCAGATAAATGGCTGTACTTTTCTGTGTTCATAATTCCATCAATTTTGACAAAGATCCACAGCACCACGGCCTTAAATAATGCTTCAAACCATGACAGACCCTCTCCTGCTTGCTTGTTTTTGTTACAGATGGCTGTGGACACTCACTGTGGTACCTCCTGCATACATATTGACAACAATATGAATAAAGATCAGATTTGGATTCATCACTCCATAAAAACCTGTTGCCACTGATTTCCAGTCCAGGTCTTGTGTAATTTGGCATTCCTCAGTCATTTCTCTTTGTTGCACTTCCTCAAGAATGGCTTCTTGACGATCACCCTTCCACTGAGACCATCTCTGAGAGCCAGAGAGCAACTGTCAGGTCCTGTGTCAGGTCTTTGCTGATTTTATTTTTAATTATTTTATTGACATGATTTTCAAATGTTCATCTGCTGTAAACAATTTTTAGGCCTTCCACTTCCTCCACTTGTTCAGTTTTCTCATTGCAGATCATCAAGATGTGCCGAATTTTCATCTGACAGCTCTTTGGGAATCACCTTGTTGGTGCAAAAATACTACTTTATGTCTGTCAGCTGTGTTGTCTTTGACATTTTGAATGGACTCAATAAAAGAAATGGGAGCAAATGATGTTTTTAGCCTAGTCTGCTAGTAACAAAGTGCCTAAAGATAAAATTACTTGTTCTAAGCTAAGCTGTGTGCTATGTGCAGACACAACACTGGTTCATCTATTGAGTTTAATATGTCTGAATCATAAATTAATCATAGGTCAGTGTTAAGTGGCCTAACAAGCAAACAAATGGTTGAAGGACGACACGGCAAATGAGTGAAAAAGCAGCCAATGTCGAAAGAAATCCTTTGAAAGACCCCCAGAAAGCCTGAAGAACTATTGCTCAAAAGGACTGGGTGGATCAAGACTTTTACACACTAATGTGCACGCCTTACATATCAACCTATACACATGTTTCTATGCTAATGATTCAATTAAAACAATTAATGAATAAAATATAAGGTGTGTGATAATGTTGAAGTTATTATCAGTACAACACATGGGCCGGTTTCCGAACAGCTCCAGGGTTTGTTTTATTCCTAAGAATAAAGTAGAATTTCCTTTTAATTCTACAGCCACTGTCTGTATATCTGTATTATACACATTATATACATACAGGTTAACACAATAAAGCAGGCTTTCCTTAGTGCAGCAAATTTCCTTTCATGACCAAGAATTTGCCCGCTGTCACCACAGATTCAGTGCCACGCAGGTCCATCTCTGCCAAGCAAGCAGTTATGCCAGGCTCTGCATTGTAAACTGTTCCAAATCATTCCCAAAACAGCACACACAGACCTATTCAGCTTGCTTTGTAATTGCCCCCTTAGGTTTTATGTCGGGCTGTGCTTGGTTAAAAGGAGGCAGCGTGCTGCACACAGCAGGCACTGTGAGCTCTAGTTCCTGGTTAATGATGCCTCAGGCTATTTCCCAGTCAAATGAAGGTGAGGTCGCTCTCCTTAGGTGAATTTACTCCACTGTTGTTTGTCAGGCAGTCATCCACAGTGTGGAGCCTCCCTTTAAGTATACACTGAGACGGAACAGATGGCAACCCCTACCCGGAGATGCCACCACAAAGACACAGCACACTCGGCTGGTCAGTTCAACAGCTAAAATTAGACCAAGATTTAATAAACAACTTGTTGTTATGCAGGAGAGCGTCGTGATATGTCACACCTTAGAATTCAGCAGGAGTTCTAGACTTAATGTTCATGGGATAAAAAAGAAACAACTACAGTTTGATAATAATTTACTATAGTAGCCAGCATTTTGTGCTATAGCATTTCACACACTGAAAAGATGCACTCAGCATGGTACCACATAATGAGTATACAACAGTGTGGTGATAATAAGCTGCATAATAGTTCCTTTACGTGATTCACTCTCCAAGGTTGGCAAACTTGGAGCATTTCTAATGAGCTGCATATAAAAATTTGGCCTCCGCTTTCTAAATGAATCACTCTACTTCTGACTTTCTCTCCACGCTTGCCCCTTTATTTGTATTTCTGTATTTCTTCTTCTGTCCACAACACATATATGTATGCGCGCGCACACAAACAGGAGCAAGCGCACACTCGTTTCTATCTACTCGTGACAAGGTGTCAGCGGGAGCAGGTGGAGGGCACTACGCCACATGCTGAACCATCCGTCTGTCGCTGCCTATCTCTATCAGGTACACAGCATACCAATACAGCGAGGCTGAAAGAAGCTAGCGCTCTGCAGCAGTGTTGGGACTGCAAGCACAACTCTTGCGGGGAGAGAGATTACAGCCAAGACATCAGACAAAGACGGACTGTGAAGCAACAGAACAACTGACAGCTTTGCTGGCTTCAGCTATTCTTTTTTTCCAGGAAGTGTGAAAGAACAAATGTTCATTTCAAGCCATTACTGCTTTTGCCTTTTTACAAAAAAAAAGGCAAACTAAAGCAAAAATACGGACATAATTGCAGAATTCGCAGATTAGAGTACATTGTCCTTGTTTGATGTCAGCAAACAGCGCATACTCCAATTGACCAGAGTAGTAAACAGTTATATTTTTAATAAAGTACAAAACAAACATGTGAATGCAAACTGTACAATAATGAATTACGAATTCCTTATCATTGTCTTTTCATTGAGCATATCATTGTGTCCATTATGAGAAGAGAGAAAATGCTACATTTGGGGAAGCAGGGCTGAAAGTTTTAATAGGAATAAATAGATTAGAGTGAAACATAGGAATAGAATAATATGTATAAAGAATCTGCTGGATAATCCATGTACAATATTTACAGTTAACCTGAATATATATTTCGTACTGCATTAATTATAACACTTCTCACAAAATATACTCTGTCAGCAGGGAACGCTAAATTAAAATGATAATATTCATGGGTTTTTTTTCATCTACATTTTAAATAATAAATCAAGGAATGTGGCAATTTCGGCACCTTGGATGCATCAGAAAATCTTCAAAATAAGGTAAAACTGAATACTTCTAATTTGCTTAGTTTTATATAATCTTCACCTTAAAACAGAAAACAAAAGGTTTTTAACTTCAGTTATGCTTTCACAGAAAAAATAAAAATGAGCTGAACATACATTTTCATTTCACACCAATGTCAGCAAAATACACTTAACATCCGTCCAAAACTCTCGTCAACAGCAGTGCACTATCAGGTTGTGTAATCCCACAAGTCTCCTTCATCCCTTGTGCAAAAAACCAGGCCACCAAAACCAGTGCTTCAGGCTTTGATAACAGAGACTTAAGAGAATAAAGCTACAACATGAAGTCTTCAAGTTAAACCATTTAAAGTTCCATCTCCGCTCTCCAGCCAGACTTTACTTCAGCAAACTGTGACTCGGAGTTTCAGGAACGTGTCTGATCACATCGTAGATAGTAGTATGCATATCTTGAATCGATTCGAGACGAGCCAAAGATCTGCACGATGCCTGGTGGATTAGTCGTACGTGCAAATTAAAAGCATTATAAAAACAAAGGATTTTGGACAAAATTAGTGTTGCTGCTTCGTTGGTTGTGAAAATACCTGTGTAGATTCCGTCTTCCCAGGTATGGAGACGAACTCGTAGATGCCAAAGTCCTCGGTTGCATCCTCGTGACCTGTTGATACACATTTTGATAAATCAGAGCAAAACATTTGCTACAGTACAGCTGTTAATGTCTAAAGCCTGTCAGACTTTATAATGGCATGGTAAATTATATGATGTCATAAATCTAAAAAAATAAAACTGCTCTAATCTGAGTTAAATTCTCCTTATCTTGTTTGAGTTAAGGTCAGTTAAGTTGTTTAGCTTTCAAACTTGCTTTTTTGAAGCTGATTTGTCCAGTAAATGCCCTGTTCATCTACTATTTCCAATCCAGTTCCTTGTTAAATATGATATAATGCATGTGTATAAATAAATATGAGAGTTATTATGCGGGGATCACTAATAATTAATGTTTTTGACAGTAAGAGGGAAAAATGAATAATCTGTGAACAAAAAAGACGTTTACCTGAACGATGTGGTCGTTTCTGCTCTGAAAACGGTCTGCTCAGAAAAAATAAAAATGTTAATTGAAGCTTATGTGGGGAAAAGACACAATGGTAGATTTTTGAAATAATTTCATAATAAAGGTTCTTACTTGTTGTAAATGCTCATAAGCACTGGTGATAAAAGAGAGGGGAACGGGAATGAGAAAGAGAGAAAAATATAAAGTCACGCATGCAAGCGACAGCATAACAAATGTGACCTTCACTTCCTCAAATAAAGAAGTTACTTTGCCCTTGTTTCCTTTAATCTAACATTTGCAAGTCATTTACATTTTCCCAGTAACATTTTCTTTTTTTTGTTTGTTTTTGTTTTTTCCACATGAAAAAGTAGGCAAACACACGTGTTACTAATGACATTAATTAATACCATTTCTAATTACATTTCAAGTCAAAATGACTGCTGTGGAAAAGGTTTATTAAATTCCACATTCAAGAGCTTGGAAACCAGGGGGAAAGAAAAATTGAACTCACAGGGATTAAAAACAAATATGGTTCTGTAAAAAAAGTGCTTCCCAAAGCAACAGAAGAAAACAGTATCTAACCTCTCTTTGGATGACAGGTTCTCCTGAGGAAGAACAGCAGCATAAGGCCAATGACAAAAAAAGAGCAGACAGTAATGACTGCCAGCGGTGATACAGAGTTACCCTCTTGGGTGTGCTTCTCTTTCCCTGTTAATGAACAACAGTCACATGAATGATACATGAACACACATTTGAAAGTAATCCAGTTTTGTAGGAATGACAGAGTTAACAAGTTGGTCTTGGTGCCGGGGGGCAAAAAACAGCCCCCAACCTGGCCCACTGGACAGCTTTGGAAAACGTAAACTTTATTTTCATAGTTTTCCCAAATTTAAGATTCCTGTGCAGTGACCCTTTATACTTCAACAAAGTAATTAACTAACAGATAAACAATTAAATTGCAATTTTCATGTTATTTTTTTCACTATTTACTATGTATATTTTATGAATACAGGAAATTCTGGCCAATGAGCTAAAAGAAAGTTTTTTGTAACATTTTCTTTCATTTACTGAAGCAGCATCTGTTTATCACATAGAAATCTGAGATGTGTTATTGAAATCGTGCTTTTGTGTCTTGCAGTGAGATATCTCAGGGATATTGAAGTCGGCTACAAAAACAAGCAAACAAAGGCTTTAGTGAAATTTACTTTTCAGTTTAAAATGTGTTAAATTTTATGTATGATGGTTTTTTTAGTAGCCAGTGAGTTAAGATAAAGGCTAACGGTATCTAGCTAGCTGTCTTTTAGGTAGCACTTTAGCTAAATGAAGTTACTGAACTTGACATTTATAACAGTTTCCTGGAAACTATTGTTTGTTGCAATGTGTTTAAGCTGTGGTCTGTTTTGTTTTTTATTTTTCTTGAGAAATGAAACCAATTTTATTTATGTGTTACCATTAATTAGCAGGTATCTAACCAAACCAAGGTACAATGCTAACTAACCAAGCTAGCAAGCATTAGCTGAAAATATGGAACTACACTCTCTTATCCACAATTTATCTAAATATGATCAGGTCAGGTGCCAAAATAAATACATAAATAAATCATCCTCTTTTACAGACAGTAGATAGTATAGCCTTCCACAGTGGCTAACATGTCTGTAAAATGCTTGAATTTAAAACTGTAATCATCAGAAAAGATTTAAAAGATTTCGATGTCAATAAAAAAAGGGCATCTGTTGTCTCCTTAAACAACGTGTTAAATCAGCCAGTATCAGCAGTAATCATAAATGTCCTTTTCTCAGTATCACCCAGGCAACATATTAATGTTGCATTCAGCACACAGAAACTCCATATGCTATAAAACCTTGTCAACAAACATAACAGCTGTTATCCAGTGTTTACTTTCCCAGCCACTGAACTTAAATACATGCTGCAGGTACTGGAGCCTAGCAACACAGATATAACCTTAGTTTTATAATAATGTACTGTATATTTCATTATAGCCATAACCTGGTCTGACTTGTCAGCTTTTACGCAGTGTAATGCTCCAGTTATAGTATTTTCTCTCCCTAACTGTTCCCAAAAGGTGGTCAGTGCTTATCATTGGCAAGGATTATCTCGAAACGCTCACCCAGCTCTTCTGCGTTTGGCGTGACACACTGTTTGCAGAGTGTTTATCTTAGAGGATTCCCAAAACCTACCCACGCTCTCCTCCCTTTTGCCATGTTCCACCCTCTACCCACCTGTTCCCAAGCTGGCCACCACCAGAGTAAACTGGGCTTCGTCCTGCTTTTGCGTCACGTTGTTGAAGGCACGGCAAAGGTACTCTTCAGCCTGGGCCAGTCTGTAGGAGCGCACCTCTAGCCGAGGGCCCTCTGTGACAATCTGAGTTGCATTGCGGGTCTTGGAGATCCACACATAGTTGTTAGGTGGGTTGGAGTCAGCCTGGCATTCAAAGAAGACCAGCTCCCCAGGGTTGATGGTGAACACCTCCCCTGTGCGCAGGCCCTGGACAGAGTTCACCTCAAGGTTGTAAGGGCCATCTGTGTGGGCCGGTGGAGAGTGAGAAAAACATGACAGTTTGCTGGTGAGATGTTGCTTTGTGGGTAATTTTCATGAACCATCCAGCTCTAAGGCATGATTGGGTAGCAGAGGAAAGCAGGGTAAGAAAAGTGAGTTTCTAAATACAGGGTCACAGGTCTGTACACGGAGTAGTGGGATAAATACGGGTGGGTGTGTTGACAGTGCCAGTGGAGAACACTGAGACCTAGGTGAGGCGGGGGTGGACTAGCACAGCACCGAACGTGGGCTGTCGAGAAAGCGCACTACTCTAACTTAAAATAAGAATTGTCTTTTTCCAACACAGTCAAGCATATTATTCACAAACATATTAATATACATTTTAGATAAAACCTAACTGTTAAATAAGAAAATTATCTGTTAAACGAGAATTACTGTAGTAGCAATTAGCTATTAGTAGCAAACAGCCCAGTTCACTATCAGCTGGTTTTTTATTGCATTTTCCAGTGAAAGCAAACATTAGAAGGAGACCGGCTTTACTAGAAACTCAATACAGTAAAACTGAAAGAAACCAAGAGTGCTTCCTGCAGGTTGAAACACAAACACGATCTGCCTATGCAAACAAAAATGATGTCACCGCCAAGATGAGAACAACACACAAGACTAAAGAGGTGGAGGTAAAAAAGTGCAGGAAGCTGTAGACAAAACCTACGACGCCTTTCTTTTGTCACGCTTCAATACAAAGTCGTCTGTTTTGTAAATATTTAAATGCATTAAAACGAATACCCAGGAAAAATTACGCATGCAGTACGTTCTCAGTTCAGCCTCATACTGGCACATCCAATAAAGTCTATCAGTGCATCTACGCCGTTTATAGTAGAACAGAGGAGCTCTGTAAGATAAGTCTGCTCCCATGCAAATACCATCCCATAACAGGCACATGTTTTTTTGTTTTTTTTTTAAGCTGATAGTAAGTAGGCTGATCTCACTAAAATTTACACATGACCCAACATTTCCAGCTATTCTGGAGAAGAGAAAACAACAAGGTTTAGGATGAGTACAGGAACACATATGTGACATTTTAGATTTTTAATTGTTTCTATAAAATAAAAACCTTTATAAAGCAGCTCTCAGACGTGAACACAGTCATTACAGGGTTCAGAAACCGAAGAATAAGCTACAGCTACTCACAGTAGACGTTGAGTTCCGCAGCCCTGCTGTGTTGGCCCCGGGTGACCGGGTTGCTGGCCACACAGTGATAACTTCCCTTGTCCTCTTTTCTCACAGGGCTGATTAACAGTGTGGAGTTATCTTGGGAGTAGTGGTATCTGTCACTGGGACCCAATGCAACATTATCCCTGAACCACTTAAACATAACTCTTGTTCCGTTCTCAACAGAACAAGTCAAGGTGACGTTTGCTTTGTCCTCAATGACTGCATAGGAAGGGCTCTTCTCAATGGCTGGTTTGGACACGGGAACTAGTCAGGGGTGGAAGGCAAGAAACAATTAATATCTGAGCAATGGCTAATTAATAAAATTAAATTATGGGAAAGATAAGGTCTGAGAAACATGCAACTCACCATCTACGGTTACACGAATGGTTTTCTCCTCTTCAATGTCTCCTGGTTTGTTATCATGCTTTATGTTGATGCTCAAGTGATAATCTCCTTCATCTTTTCTGTTTAAGTTCTTGATTTCCAAAGAAAAGGTGGAGTTGTTGAAGACGAGGTGGTCACGGTGCTTCATGCTTAAGATTGTATTTTTTTTGGTGAATGTCACCAAAATCCTGGGCTTGGTGCTGCTCATCCCGGTGTGACACCAAGTTCCCTGAAATTCTGCTTTGTCCGGTGAAAAGTTGGTTTTCACAGACAGGAACACAGAGTCCCCTTCAGTGACATGCCTCACCGACGGATCAATGTGAATCAGTTCGGAGCTGACCTCTGAGTTGATGCAGGTGGTGGGAGAAGGAATGAAGGAAAACTCAATTACTGCACAACCAGTGAAAGGTAACATGTTAGATTGTCCATGTGACACATCATGTTTCATACAGAGAAACTCTTTGTATACACGATGACTCCAGCAAGCTAATGTCTACAATTAAAACTACAATAGGCTTATGGGGTGGGCAGCACGGTGGCACGGTGTTTAGCACTGTTGCCGCACAGCAAGAAGGTCCTGAGTTCAATTCCACTATCAGGCCGGGGTCTTTCTGTGTGGAGTTTGCATGTCCCCTTGTGTTTGCATGGGTTCCCTCCGGGTACTCCGGCTTCCTCCCACCGTCCAAAGACATGCAGTTTGTGGGGATAGGTTAATTGATTCATCCAAATTGCCCATAAGTGTGAATGCGGGAGTGAGTGCGAATGGTTAGCCCTGCGGTGTACCCCGCCTCTCGCCCTATGACAGCTGGGATAGGCTCCAGTGCCCCCCACAACCCTGAAAAGGATAAGTGGAAGCGAATGGATGGATGGAGGCTTATGGGGTACTTGGAGGTTGAGCAACAAACTGTTCACAAAGTAATAAATTTCACCATCTATAGAGGCAAGATTTGTACTTTTTCCACAGCTTATTTCTGGAGTTTTAGTTGCTACACACTTCACTATGATAGCTAGCTAGTTGCTAACTTATTTAGACTTCCCATGCGTTTCCTACACTCACACTGTAAACTGGACTGATTTTATTTTTCCTTGTTTTCTGTACTAAACTCTTACATTGGTGCATGGCCAAAGTTTCCAATAATGAAGTCAACCCATGTGCAGAGTAAACCCTTTGAAGCCACAACCTCAGGACTCAGACCGCTTGAAACAATCAGCTTCTGACATTTTTTCCCTCTTTTTGGTCTGTATGATGTCCCTCAGAGTAGATAACCTTAATATGGACATATCAGGCACGTATCTCTGGCTGTGAGCAAACCAGCAACACCTACCCCCTGTTTAAACTTTCTCTTCATGAGGAGTCAGAAAAAAATGGAAAATATGGAATAAACAAATGTTTTTAAACTGTGAATAAATAAAAGCTACAGTAGTGGAGTCAAAGAATTGGAGATGGGATTGATAAAGGGTTTTTTTCCCCATGGAAACATGTCAGCTGAATTAGGAACTGACAAAGATCAAACTGAACCAAACTGAGCTCAGAGAGACCGCAAAATCGGGCAACAATCGTCTGTTTTGTTTGACAAGAAATCATATTTTTGCCTGTGGTTATCAATATATGACACTGATATATGAGATGCTACAAAAGATGCACTGTCTGATGATACAATAGGCTTTTCTGTGTACCCCACTTTAAAGTTGACACTATCACCCTGTTGTGCATGTCATGTGATAGAGCACTAACATTGATAAAAATACTTTCATTCAAAATTGAAAAATATGACATGCATTAGTGATTACTGGCACTTGGTAACAATCTGATATTATCATTTGACACTGCTTTATTTCAGAATTGTCATTTTGTGGGTTGTTGGAGGATTCAAATGTAAAAACTGGAGAAAATTGAAAGAAAAAGTTGTTTTTTGTAATTATGTAATGCTATAGATGCAATATATCGAGGAGATTTCACTTTAAAGATAAAGTCAGTCCTGTTTTGTCTGCGTAATCTGCAATGATCTGCATCCTAGTCTTCAAAGTTTCCAGGTCCTGAAACTGCTGTGTGTTAATATTGACCTAACTCCCTACGGAGTGACATTGTTGCCAGACAAGGATCAGGCTCTGTCTCTTTTATAGCAACTCGTTGCGAAACAAACACTTGAGCTGTGTGAAGTAACTACAACTGCTGATCTATTGCATCTTGTGGTCTGTTAAAGCTGCGGCAGGTTGCCGGGGCAGTTTGTTACAGACAACCTTGAAAAACACAAACAGCCGATAGAGCTATCAGTGTTTTCCAGCGCATGCTGCCACTTCAGCCGGAAGGTCGAGTGGTTTTACTCAGCCTGATGAATGAATGATGTCATTAATTTACATTTTTAAATGACCACATCTTTCCAAAATGCACTGAATTACATCTGTGCTGCGACCTGTGTTCACTTGACATTTTACATGAGGTGAAATGATTGAGTCCATTTGGATGCCAGGCTGAGTTAAGCAGCAGCATGTGAGTAGGCAGTGCTGCTGTGAAACAAACTCACGAAAACTTCACAGTTTTTGTTCATAGTTATCTCTTTCAACTTCCTCTTTCTGTGCTCGAGTGTCTTTGTCTCGCTTCTGTTTGTGCATCTTCTCTTTTTTCGGCACAGAAGAAATGTCTTGAAGATCGGTCGTGAATAACAGCTTTTATAGGCTGTAGATCAAAAAATGTAAACTTTGAATTCATCAAGACTTAATTATGTTTGTGTTACACATCATACTGCGCAATCACGATAGGAAAAATGGGGCGAAAACTCGAGAAACTTTTGTTTTTCCTGTAAAACCATATTTTCCCTCATGTCCCTTGCTGTTCCTCTGAGCTGTCATGTTTTGCTCATGTTGAACATCACAATAGATCTACTGTCTGCTGTTATGTCCTAAATAATGCATGCAGCACAAACACCACGGTGACACGTCCCATTCTTATAAGACCGCAGGCCAGTTTCGGTGTGTGTGTGTGTGTGTGTGTGAGTGTGTCTGTGTGTCAGTAGCAGGAGTGTGTCTGTGTTTACACCAGCCGAGATCCGTTGAAAAGGCAGAACGAGGAGGAGTGTGCCGAGCCCGCTCCCTCACTGTTGTCCCCAAACAACATGGATATTGTGGTGGTGATTACAGACACAATGATTACAAACACTCTGAGGTGAGAGGGAAGCTTCGTTTGGTGGCCTTACCCCCCACGTACACACATACACTTTCGTGTGGAGACCCAAAAGCACCTGCCTCTTATCACCCTCACACACATCCAAGTTGTTTGGATACTAAATAGAGTCACCTCACAGCACGTATCCAAACGCCACCATCTTCTGTCCTTTTTCAGATAAGACGAACGGGGCTTCTCAAGGATGGCTGTTGATACAAACATCAAAGTAGACGGGAAGCCAAACTTGGGGGATTTTGCTGTTGGCTTTATCAGGTCACACGACACGCACTATTACACGTTTGTTATCTCATAGTCACACTGCTGTGGCCTAGGTCATTTCTTCTTTCCAAATGACCCTGTTTTTATGTCTACTCACGGCCAACAACAGAACAGAAAAGCTAATTCTGTAGAGTCATGCAGCAACGAGTATGGAAAGGACATGCAAAAGGAACCAGGACGGACTACGTGGAAAACTTTACAGCTCTGAGATTTTAAACACACCGTCGGGAGCTCAGTTTTGTTCAGTTTAAAAAGCTTGTCAACCAGTTTCCCAAATTATTACAAGATATTAATGCCAAGTTTTGCTTTTTTTTTAAAAAAGAAAAACACAAACCCCACTCTGGGTGTTGTTAAATGGAGTTCTTGTGCCTATAAAGATCCATATTTTAAGGTTTACATATGTTGAAAATGTGTTTCTCAAACAAACTACATCAACGATGTGAGTGAACATTTTTGTTACTGTACACCATGAAAACTTCCTCAGCTCGCCCTTCAGTTTCTACCATACCAACCAAGCAAACACAGTAACCACAGCAGCAGCCATCACTACACCAACACAACACTGACAGCTCGAGCACAACGTCCTGTCGTGACAACTCAACACAAACCCGCACTCACCTGTTAGGATGAACAGAAGGCAGAAGGCAGAGCAGGCACACAGCACAGTTCTTCCTGTGGCCTCCATGGCATCTTATCCTCTGGGGATATGTGGGAATTCTGACAGGCAGTGCAAGGACTGAGGGATGGAGGAAGAGGAGAGGTGTGGAAGAGAAGAGGTGGTGGTGGTGGAGGAGGAGAGAAATGTGACTGGTTGTGGTGACATTTGCCAGGGAAATAAGAGGAGCTGGCTTTCCTGCATGCAGCTCTAGGCCCCTCCCATGTGAACCCAAGAGTACGAAGAGGTCCACATGGCTGAGAGACAACACAGTGTGTTCTCACATACACACACACACTGAGCTGCCCTCAGGTTGAGGATTTGCACTATATCAAAGGGAAGATGAGACATAAAACTGTGAAAGAGCAGAATGGAAACTGTGTCTTTACATTAGACCAGCTGTCTGCTGCTTCAGACCCCCGGGCTGTGAAATAAAGCCTTTACCTGCTAACAGCAGTTTTGTTGGCTTAATGCGCTTTCGGCTGACATAACAGTCAGCAAACGCCACTCTGTGTGGAATGATTTTGTAATTCTAGAAATAACAGAAGAAGAAGACGACAAAGCGAGTGATACTGGGGTAAGACCGAGGAATGTATATGCCTTTAGGACATCTAAAGACTCTCCTCAAAATCAGAGAGAGATACACATTTTCATATTGTCTGTGAACCCTGAGGACGCTGTGGGGGGAAAACGATTCCTTGGAGAAAAGCTGAAGGTTTCATCTTATGGCATTAATGGCAAATGGGAGTTTTTTTTACATTGCTCTTACTACGAGGAGACTGTGTCACTTTAATTTAGGTCATTTGTAGAGATAATGAGATAAAGCTCTTAAAAAGCACCTTTTTTTCCTGTCAGTCCAGCGATCCCGCATAGTCTGAGAAGATGTTAAAAAAGGTTAAAAATAGTCACATGTTAAACACTAACATGCTTTTCCCACAGTGACTTGTGCAGAAGAGTTTTACTTTGTAGATTACCACCCTCATAAAGGGTTGGATTGGGAATGAACTGCACAGTGAATGAATTAAGCCATTGTACGCCGCATAAATGAGTGCCTAGTTTGGTGATGGCACCATTAAAGAAAGTCTCTTTTTTTTCTGCTGTCAAGCACTTAATCATGGGATCCCTATTTACTGAGAAAACTGAAAAGAATGATTAATGGTTAAAAGTGGCTTTATTAATAATAATAATAATAATAATAATAATAACAAAGAAAAAAAGTCAATTAAGCTTTTGTTTATCGGAGCACATTCTTCAGCAAATCTGGCACCCCTCAAAGACAGTTTCAAATGGTCCCAGTGAAGAAATCCTAATAAAATAATTCATTTAAAATAGTTGTGGTTGCTGAAAGGTGCTGATAACACCTAAAAGACACAAAACATTGCTGCAATTGTCCTTTTTACTGCACTTTATTACAGAGAGCCTGCAAGTTTTCCATTTCACCTGTAGATGGGGTCAGCGCATCGTCTACAGGACAAAGTCCTACAGTGTCTGCAACAATAAGCTGCACAACCCTTCAAAATAAAGGTTCTAATTTGTCTTGTAAAGTAAGTAAGTAAAAGTTTATTTGTATAGCACATTTCACAGACAGATGTCACAAAGTGCTCCACAAGAGAGCTTATACTGCATTTAAGGATATGTAGCGATCGTGGCTCAAGAGTTGGGTGTTTGTTTTGTAATCGGAAGGTTGCTGGTTCGAGCCCCGGCTCGGACAGTCTTGGTCGTTGTGTCCTTGGGCAAGACACTTCACCTACCGCCTACTGGTGATGGCCAGAGGGACTGATGGCATGATATGGCAGCCTCGCCTCTGTCAGTCTGCCCCAGGGCAGCTGTGGCTACAACTGTAGCTTGCCTCCACCAGTGTGTGAGAGTGAATGAATAGTGGTATTGTAAAGCGCTATATAAATGCAATCCATTATTATTATTATTATAGCACATGTACAGGGTGGGCCATTTATATGGATACACCGTAATAACATGGGAATGGTTGGTGATATTAAAGTCCTGTTTGTGGCACATTAGTATATGTGAGGGGGCAAACTCCTCAAGATGGGTGGTGACCATGGTGGCCATTTAGAAGTCGGCCATCTTGGATACAACTTTTGTTTTTTCAATAGGAAGAGGGCCATGTGACACATCAAACTTATTGGTAATGTCACAAGAAAAACAATGGTGTGCTTGGTTTCAACATAACTTTATTCTTTCATGAGTTATTTACAAGTTTCTGACCACTTATAAAATGTGTTCAATGTGCTGCCCATTGTGTTGGATTGTCAATGCAACCCTCTTCTCCCACTCTTCACACACTGATAGCAACAGCGCAGGAGAAATGCCAGCACAGGCATCCAGTATCCGTAGTTCCAGGTGCTGCACATCTCGTATCTTCACACCATAGACAATTGCCTTCAGATGACCCCAAAGATAAAAGTCTAAGGGGGTCAGATCGGGAGACCTTGGGGGCCATTCAACTGGCCCACGACGACCAATCCACTTTCCAGGAAACTGTTCATCTAGGAATGCTCGGACCTGGCACCCATAATGTGGTGGCGCACCATCTTGCTGGAAAAACTCAGGGAACGTGCCAGCTTCAGTGCATAAAGAGGGAAACACATCATCATGTAGCAATTTCAAATATCCAGTGGCCTTGAGGTTTCCATTGATGAAGAATGGACCCACTATCGTTGTACCCCATATACCACACCATCCATCCAATGTGAGCTAGTGTCAGGTTTTGTTTGTTAACTTCACCATTCACATAAAAGTTTGCCTCATCACTGAACAAAATCTTCTGCGTGAACTGAGGATCCTGTTCCAATTTTTGTTTTGCCCATTCTGCAAATTCTGTGCGCCGATCTGGGTCATCCTCAGGGATGTTCGACTAATGCCACTCTCCAGTGACATGCGGCAAGTGCTACGCTGTGGGCTCTTGCTGAATGAAGCTAGGACAGCCACTGATGTTTCTTCATTAGTGACAGTTTTCTTGCGTCCACATTTTGGCAAATCCAAGACTGAACAAGTTTCACGAAACTTAGCAAGCAGTTTGCTGACTGTAGCATGGGAGATGGGTAGTCTCGTAGAGTGTCTTGCATTGAAATCTGCTGCAATGACCCGGTTACTGCATTCACCAGATATCAACACGATTTCGATCCACTCCTCTTCCTATTGAAAAAACAAAAGTTGTATCCAAGATGGCCGACTTCTAAATGGCCCCCATGGTCACCACCCATCTTGAGGAGTTTGCCCCCTCACATATATTAATGTGCCACAAACAGGACTTTAATATCACCAACCATTCCCATGTTATTAAAGTGTATCCATATAAATGGCCCACCCTGATTCATGTTTTTTTAAAGGACTTAAAATTTTGTATTTTCTTTAATTTTGAGATTCTTACCTGACACCCCCACCCTTCCCCCACCAAAAAAAAAAAAAAAAAGATAAATAAATACCTTAATTCAATTCAGTTAATTAAGTTAAAGACCCCACAGTATTGGGGGGGGGGGGGGGGGGGGGGGGGGGAGACCTATTAGCAAGCACTTGGGAAGAAAAAGCTCCCTTCTAACAGGAAGTAATCTCAGGCTAACCAGGCTCAGGAAGTAGCAGCCATCTGCCCTGACTGGTTGAGGAGAAGGCGACAAGAAAAAGGGAGCATTAAAGCTCACAACTGTTTGTTCAAATCTGTGACATTTTGCAGCTACATTGCTTGTGCAAGTAAGTAAGTTCCTAATAGGTCATAATATTTTGACAGCTCCTGATTATTCCAGCTGTGACTAATAGCAAGAGCACTACGTGCAAAATGGGGGGTATTTGCATTCAAAACAGAACAACAGATTGTCACAAGACCAAAGGATATTGAGAAACTAAACAGAGGTTGCCTAATGGCTAGGTTAGGATGGGTTTTTGGTTTACACCCTGACCTTTTGACTTGACAGGCCTGGTGAGTGATGCTATAGAAAAGCAGAGCCATCCTTCCTTGACCGGAGAGCTACTGTCACGGTTTGCGGGGCAAGCCGTGTGGAGTTGAAATAGGACCCAAAATGCGGCAGCTCTGGTGCAGATGAGTGTTTATTTGACAACCGAAAATACAAACAGCAACGGTGTGGGTACCATGAAACAGGAAAACCTAAACTGGGTAGAACTAATAACACAAACCAGAAACGAGGATGCAGGGAGGTCCGGGGAAATACATACGGGAAGACGCAGGGAGACCGAGGGGAAACAACACAGACGAACCAGCAACTACCATGACAGAAGACACAACTTAAATACACTCAGAGAACACAGGGAGATTACACACAGGTGGGGAACACAGGTGACACTGATAAACATAACGAGACAGGGCAGGAGTGAACACAACATGACGCATACTGACGAGAGACTGTCAAAGTAAAACAGGAAGTACACAGAGGTTCAGACAGGAGGAGAGAGAGCACGGGGAGAACACAGACATAACAGGCTGGGGGAAACATGGACTAAACACAAAGAGAGACGAGAGCTCATAAATACACAGAGGGGCACAAAGGGGGTAAGAGTCACAAAGGGAAAACACTTAGGGAACACCACAACAGGACACCTCAGAAAACATGGCCTAAATAAGGAGCGAAAATACAAGGAACCAAGAATACTGGGCCAACATGGCCCAGGACCATGACAGCTACAGGATTAAAAGGGATCAAGATCATGTCAAACTAGCCAGCATACGCAAATGTCACTTATGACAGAATAAGAAGTGCTCCTGCTTTACTGCCTTCGACATTTGGTAAAAAGGTGATCCACTCTGACCTAACAAGGCTTGCACCAGTATATAATTTGCATATAGTGCATCAGGGTCTGATATGGCCTTTTTGGACCACCTTACCAAAACCAAGACTCAGCAGCTGAGTGACACACCCACACAACCTAAAATGGGGGCCCTTTGGTTGTGCTACGACATGTCACATTTTCCATTTTCAGCCTCCCAGCCCATGTCTGCCACATTTCAACATGAGTCTACCCCTCTGGGCTCCTTGCCTCCTGCAGCCTCCAACTCTTCACCAAACTCTGATTGCTTTTTTTTTTTTTTTTTAGTTCTCTTCATTCCTCATTAATTTAAAAATTCAGCCAAACGTCTATATATTTTTGTTCTCCCTACCTCCTTCACCATTTTTTATTACCCTTCTCCTCTCTTCTCCTTCATTCCTCCTCTCTCCTAGCAGCCTTGGTTTCCAGCTGCAGACACTCAGAGCAGACACAGCACACTAGCCCACATCAAGGCTGCACTACTGGCACTCATGTGCATGTATGCGTGTGTGTGTGTGTGTGTGTGTGTGTGTGTGTGTGTGTGTGTGTGTGTGTGTGTGTGTGTGTGTGTGTGTGTGTGTGTCTGGAGCAGTCGTTACAGTGAAGCCACACTGGGTTGTCATAGGCCCATTTGATATACTATAGGCTACCATCCATACTGATTTCTCACTTCCTTGTAGGAAATAAAAATAAATAAATAAAAAATAAAGCTCTGATGTAATGCCAGAGGCTGCTTTGGTTTCAAAAGAAAGGATGTGGAAGTGTACAGATGTGAGGTCTCAAATATGCCTTATTTATCTCATAACACAGACGAGGTCACAGGAAGAGCCAGCAGTTTATAGAGCAGCCGTGCACAGTCTGAGTCCGTCGATCAGCGCATGTCACACCTTGGATAAAAAAAATGTAAATACTTGTCAGTTTCACATGTAGAAATGTAAGTCTGTAGCTGAAAGAAAACAAGAAAGAAAGCGCGGGGTTAAGCGGAACCAAACGGGGGGGAGGGGGCGGGGGACGGCTGCACAGCATTGAGCGTTGCGATTGGATGACGAAGTTTCATTCACTCATAGATTTATAACGGTGGGAAAACACTGAATGTTGGACACACACGTGCGTGAGTGAGTGTGAGTGCACACCCGTGTGTGTGTGGGCGGATTCAGACGCATGTTTCACTTTAAGTTGACATGTGAGTGGCTTTTTTTTTCATGCTGAACCCTTTAATCACTCTAGATCTAGTGTGGCACTTTTATCAGGCCCAGAGTGCTCTGATAAAGTAAGTGCGACTCCTGAAGAATACATCATCATCCTCCACCCTAAAGCAGTCAAAACAGTGTGAGAAGCTTTCAACAGTGTGTGTGTGTCTGTGTGTGTGCATTCAGGCTTCTTCTGCTTTCCACACATCCGACCTCTATCTGCATGACGACCAGATATCCTTCAACAAGCCACTCAATTGTATGTCTTCCTTTGGTGCAGCTTGTATACCAAGTGTTCCTCTGTGTGTGTGTGTGTGTGTGTGTGTGTGTGTGTGTGTGTGTGTGTGTGTGTGTGTGTGTGTGTGTGTCTGTCACTGTGGCAAGAGCCTCACCCCTTTAACGCATTCCAGTATCCAGCACCCACGCACTCACCATGTGACCACAGTCAATGACAGGAAATAAGCTGATGTCAAATCTTGCTGCCTGCAACCCAGATCCTCTTCAGCTTCCAGTTAAACACTCAGCTTTGTATGCCTGAAACACACCCAGAGCATAGAGCTCAGTGTAAATCTATAGGAAAAGGGGTGGCATTTTTATGCAGTTCTCTTTTTTCCTATATAATGCTGCTGTTGTTTTCCCTCGCTTGAGTAATTCAAAAGACATGCTGTGGATGTGATTGAGCACATACCTCTTTTATATGCCCTTCTTAAAAGCCCATTCACTGTAGCGCATGCGGCAAAGTGTCTGTCAAAGGCAGGTGTAGCTCTGATAAAAACTTTCCTCAACAGTTATGTTTACATAGTTGACACCTGTACACACACAGACATATTATCTTGTTTCCTGTTCTCCGGTCTAGAGCCCCTTAGAGAGATTAGAATTCAAAGATTGCTGTTTAGAATATAAGTTCTTTTTTTTTTTCATCTGACACATGTGTCATACTGGGAGGAAAAGAAAAATAGATACACAGACTAGATTTCATTAGTGTTCAGACGTGATTAAGTAAAACGTCTGCGTGGTGCAAAGTGTATGCTTTCTAAGCTAGAGAAATTAAAGTGCACAAGTTATTCCACTGCAGTCATTCCTCACTGCTTAATTAATTCTTCAGCAGCATTTGGTTCAACACATGCACCTCTGTGAGAAAAAAAATCAGTGTTTACATCACACGTGCCACAAACCAAACTAGAGTGTATGTGTGTGTGTGTGTGGGTGGGTGGGTGCACGTGCATGCATACAGAGTTGAATGAACACAGCCACTTCTATGTTCTCTCCAGCAGTAAACTGTTGGCTGTTAAGACAGAGCATGATCCCAAACTGAAAGTCAGTACTCCCTTTGCTCAGGTCTGTGCTTGTCTGCTTTGCTTAGTGCAGAATAAGAGAAAACTACACAATGCTTACAACAATCCAGGAGAAAAAGGGTGTATATTAAGCCTATATGACCAGTGATGGTGGTTTGGTATGTAGTATCTGTCAGGCGCAGTGGCCCGTGGACATGGGATGGACTCAAGTGCAGATTCAAAACCGGAGGCCAGGGGTGAGGTGTAACGAAAAGAGATTTTATTTTACAATGCTCAGAGGCTAACAGAAAGTGCAGACTAGAATCAATGAACATAAACTAGATGTCTGAGGCGAGAGAAAAATACTGTGATGATAACTAGATGGCAGGGATAACTGGGTGCAGGTACTGGGCAGGGGAAACTGTGGCGGGCCAGGGCACTGAAACAGAGGACAGAGCAGTCAGGGGAATTCCACAGAGGGTTGCGAGTGAATCTAAGGATAGTACACTGAGCTGTCTTACAAGCTTGCAGGTGGGGGTTGCGTGGAGGGGGGAGGCAGGAGAGGTCCAGGTGGGTGCTGCATGCAATGCAGGGAGGCAGGCAGGAGAGAATGGCAGCTCCAAAACGGAGAGGGATTACCGGCGGCAGCAAACTGGTATCCAGGAGAGCTTGCTAGGTGGGTTTCAGAGGCTGACGAGAAAAACAGAGATACGGTTAATACACACGATTAGTCACCAAGGAACGGACGTGAGGCCGAGAACTGACTAAAGTTGGCAGATAATCTGGCGAAGACCAGTTGAGTGCGCTGGTCATAAATACTGCTGGTACGATTGCCATCAGGTGAGGAACAACAAAGACTCCACCCAGTGGGGAGGAGCTGATGCTGTGGAAAACCACCCAGACCACGACAGTATCTTGCAGTGTGCTTTTCATTTCCTGATGGCACAGTTTTAGACTTTGGAGTTACCATTGGAAGCAGTGGCCAAAAATATAAACTAGCTGGTGGCAGTAAATGTGTAGTTGTCTTTTCTGCCACATACTCCTTAGCAATGTTAGCATTGTTGCCTCACAGCAAGCTAGTCCTGGTTTTGAAGCCGCCATCTTTCTTTGTGGCATTTGCATGTTCTCCCCATGGGTTCGGTCTGGGTTCTCTGGGTTCCTCCTACAGTCCAAAGACATGCAGTTAGTGGGGTTGGGTTCATTAGTGATTCTAAATTGGTGTCAGACCCAGGGTCCATGAGCAGTTTTGGACTTGTTTATATGTTGCTGGTGTGCACCGTGATTATGTGTTGTGTTTGTGTCCCTGGGTTCCCTTTGTACTGTGTGTGTGCGTGTGTGTGGTGTCCTGGTTTTCCTGGTGTGTCCCGTTGGGAGGCTGGAGGAGGAACACACACACCTGCAGATGATCAGGATCATCTGGGAGCAACATAGCAGTGTGGCTGAGCGCTCCTCGACGCTGGATTGTTACGTGACTACCCGTCAGCGTTTTCAGCAAAATCAATGAGTGTTAGTCTGTCGCTAGTTAACGGCTACCTCTGTGGATTTTCCAGCAGGAGTGCGGGAACAAGAGTGCAATGAGCACAAGTATCACAGGAGCGGAGACACGGAGCACGAGCACTGGGAAGAAGACACGACACTGGAGTTGGAAATGCAGGGGATTTATTGTTGTGTACTATGTACTTCACCGTAAATAAACCCAATGCATTCATCGCACTGCGTTTTGGGTCATATTTTCCCCACATTCCCACAGTCTGCCAGCTCAACGTGGCAGAACAAGCCAGCCACAATGGGCCCAGCGGACTCAGGAGTCGCCACGGAGGAGGAACTGCTCTCACAGCTATGGGATTACTGACAGAGCATAATCCGGGCTGCGGACCCAACCAAGAGACACGTACAGGTCGTGTTCTTTGATGAGTTTCTGTCCTCCACATCTTTTCCCCTGAACTTTATGGGTTTTAAAAAAATAACACGTATTGTAATGGATCTGAGGGCAAGCTCCTGTTTGAGTTGTTGGCGGCCCGAGGAAGGAGGATTCTGCCGTGCTCCTGGGAGCCCTTGCCGCATGGGTTTTCCAGCATCTCCGGCTGGCATTCCAGTCAATGTTTGCTGCCAAATCGCTCCATCCTCCCTTACGGGAGAGACGGCGCCCTCACCATCATTATCCCACTACACCTCCACCCACTCCTGCGGCTTCAGCCCAGTCAGCTGGTGACGGACCCACGGCCCTCATCACTGCAGTGAGTAAACCGGACTCTGTTATTTTTATTAATCCTTCCACAAGGGATTTACATGCCAAAGTACCGGAGTTGACCTTTTCCCCTAATGTGGTCCCACCTTCATGGAGGAGATGGCGCCCGTGCCTTCGTCACACCACCAATCAACCCACTATTGTGGCTTTTGAAGAATCAGCTGACTCTGGGCCAACCGCGCAAGGAGCCACAGTGAGTAAAACAGACTCTGTTGTTGGAGAAAATGTTTTTGCAGAGATACAAGAAAGAGAGACAGCTTCATCTAAACCCAAGGACAGTGCCCAGTCTGTTAATAATAAAAAGAGGCCCACACTGGAGCCTCTTTTTACTTAAAAGCTTAAAACCTCTGTGTTGCCAGAAAATGAACATGAACTGACAGCTAATTCTGAGTCCGTGTTTGGTGACTGTTCTCCTTGTGCCCCTCTGAGTCCAGAGTAGCAGAGCCTGTAGCTCAGTCAGTAGCTCAGTCACCGGATCAGCAACTCTCATCCTCTGCTGGATGTTCTGAGAAGCTCATTCAGACAACTGAGGGCTGCATATCACTGCCATTACTAGAACAGACTATCTGCACTGCACAGCCCCAGCTGCAGCATCCCAAGCCGGCTGTGTGCCCTGTGCAGTGGCAGTTAGCGTTGCTTCAGCCAGAGGATTCTGCACCTTCTGGTCCTGCGTCTACTCCTGCTGGACGGTCCGAGGGGCCCATTCAGCCCCACCATCATCTCACTTGCCTGCAGCTGCTACACCACCATCATCTGTTCAACCGACTGAAGCTGCCGCTCCAACATCATCACAAACACCTGTGGCATCTTCTGCTCATCCGTCTGCAGCTGCTACCCCACCATCACCTCACCTGCCTGCAGCTGCTGCACCATCGTCATCTCCACCGCCAGCAGTCACTACGCCACCGCCAGGACCTGCTCAGCCCAAGTCGGAGGTCTGTGCGGCAGAGGGACCCGTTCAGCCCAAGCTGGAGGTTGCCACGTCACCTGACAGACCACCTCTGCCTAAGCCGGAGGTCACCATGTCGCCTGAGGGACCTGCTCAGCCCAAGCTGGAGGTCAGCACGTCATCAAAACCTGCCACAAAACCTGACGTGAGGAGGTCACGCCACCTGAACTGCTTTGTTGCCACTGCTGGATCGGCAGCTGCCCTCCAGTGTCGCTATGTCGCCACCACCGGACCCATGGCAGGCCACTGGAGCTGCAATGCTGCCCATGGTCGACCGCCTGAGCCACTAAGTTGCTGCCACCAGCAGAGATGGGCAGTAACGCATTACTGTAATCCGATTACTTTTTTCAAGTAACGAGTAAAGTAAGGGATTACTATTGCAAAAAAGGTAATTAGATTACTGTAAGCACGCTGCATTACTGCGTTACTAAAACCGTGATTTTCTTGTGAGAGTGTCTCATGACAATGACGTAAGCGAGTGCGACGTTTGTGGCAACAGCTGTCTGCAGATCAACAGTGGATAATATATCGAGTGCGGGAGAGAGTATCAGCATGCAGCGTTTAAAGCATGGAAGTACTGACCTTACTTTGAGTTTGATTCCGTAAAAAGTGACAAAAACATTAGTGTCCGTTGTGCAGTGTGTGGGAAGAAAACTTCTTTTTACAGTGAAAAAAACCCCTAAAATTCCGAGCAAGCACCGAGTGCGCTGCCACGAAATGGGAAATTCACAGAGAAACTCGTGGATTTTTCCACTGCCTGCTGCGACACACCTTCACCAGGGCAAACCTCTGCCTGCCCTACTTCTGCAATACAGGTGAAAATAGAACAACAGTCTGAGTCTTTGATTTTATTTATTTTCTGCTGTGTTTCACTTGCACTTGTTTGAAAGACTGAGTGTAAACACAAAAAAACTATTTTATTTTATGTGCTGGAATGTGCAGAAAATAGGTTTAAATATTAAACAAATTTCTTCCAGTCAGAGAATGTTGCATATAATTTAATTTTTGCTTGATGCATAAAGTTAAAAGATTAAAACTAATAAAACAAGTTTTAAAAAGAGACTTTTTCATTTGATTAAATTTTGTATGATGGAGTATGCATAAAAAGTAGAATTGGGCTGAAAGATCTTTTGCTTTATTACCTATTCAGGTTGTAAATCCTGTTTTTAAAAAGTAACTAAGTAACTAATTACTTTTGAAAATAAGTAATCAGTAAAGTAACAGGATTACTTTTTGGGGGGAAGCAATCAGTAGTTAGTTACTGATTACTTTTTGCAAGTAACTTGACCAACACTGGTGGCCAGATCCGCCGCCGCCCACCAGAGCTGCTATGTCACTCCTGTTGAGAAACCGAGGAGCCGGGGTTTTCTCCATGGAGGTATCAGGCAGAAAATGTTCTCCATGACCGAAGGTAGACTGGGTCATCCACCAGTCAGAAGGTCGGAGGTTTGATTTCCAGTTTCTCCACTATGCATGATGAAGTATCCTTGAACACGACACTGAGTTGCTCTTGATGGATCCGTGTATGTACAGGCATCGAAAAAAGCACTTGCATGAATACATGTGTGTGACTGGGTTTGGCTTTTAGAAATCATGTTGTGTACTCAATAAGAGTAGAAATTAGCACCAGTCGTTTTCCATATGTGGAAATAATAGCAGCTTCTATTGTGGATACAAGCAGCAGAAATAAGCTTTCTCCAAAGAGTGAATGGCCTCTCTCTTAGAGATCGGGTGAGGAGTGGCCATACAGAAGGGGCTCAGAGTAGAGCCGCTAGTCCTCCACATCGAAAAGAGCCAGTTGAGGTGGTTCGGGGCTTTGACAAGGATGCCTCCTGGGCACCTCCTCGGTGAGGTATTCCGGGTATGTCCCACTGGGAAGAACTCCAGGATCAGACCCAGGACACTCTGGAGCGATTATATCTCTTGGCTGGCCTGGGAATGCCTTGGTGCCTTGGAGGGAAGTCTGGGCTTCTCTGCTTCGGCTGCTGCCCCCGCGACCCAGCCCCAGATAAGCAGAAGAAAATGAATGGAAGGAAATAATGACTTGATGATGTTATTTAAGGGTACTTCCATAGGACACCCTGCAGTGGGGCAAGAAGTGGGAAGTAAAACAAGCTCTGGTGATTTGAGTTTCAGTGGCAATGAGGAGTTATTTTTAATCCACAAAGAGACACTTTTACAGCCACTTTCCAATATGTCAAGTGGAGGCTAGATGATCCTGAAGCTAGCTCTCTCAGTACACTTATGACTGTTTCAAACATGCTTTTTTTCCCGCCATAAATAACCTTAGCTTTCCTAGTATATGTATAGGCGAACACATGGCTAATCAAAGGCAAAGTCTTAAAATCCAAAGATATTCGGACTCTTTCAGGCTAAAAATAATAAATAAATAAATATCTGGGACAGTTTAAAAGTGATAGAAACAGGATGTGATATGTTAATCTGTAAACTTTTTTTCACCTTTGAACAGAATTTACCAAGTCTGTGCTAACGTAACCACCTGCTGGCAGTAGCTTTAACGGACACGTATGAGGATCTCTCACTCTAACAGAAAGCAAAAAGAGGTATTTCACAATGCAAAAAGGGGTATTTCTCACTGTGTTAACCTTTTCCTGTTATCAAATTCTGGCAAAGTAAACTCCAGAGTTATGAACATCTGCTACTTATTTGTATCTTTTTTTAGGAGGACTCCCTGCACTACCACTATTGTAAATCAAAAAACTAAAACTGCAGGCTCAAAATGAGCCACACATACACTGAGCCAGTAACCAGTACACGCCTATTCGAACATCAGCCAATGAGTTTTTGACAAGGCAGTGGGGCGGCTGAAGTCGCTTGTGGTGTGTCAGCTTTTAAAAACCTAGAATGGTTGCAATGCTACTGGAGGAAAAACTCAAAAATTTGTGTTGATGCACTGCAAAAGTGCAAAAGCAAAGAGGAACTATGCTCAACCATCACCCACATATGGTATGAGGGGAATTACTTTGTTCACTACAGTCTCAAAAGTAACCACTCTCAGGCTTAACCAAAACTCATTATTATAAGGCTTACCCTGCAGGTACGAGCTCCAAGGCTGTTAATTTGCTTTGCAAGATGGTACTGCGGTTGCATCCATCTTTGGATGCACACTAGAAATCAAAAGCTGGGATGTAAAATATGTGTTTATGTGTGTGGAAAAAGAAAAAAGAGAGAAAGGGGTTTGGCAAGACCCTTTAATTGAAGGTGATCTGGAAAGAATCCACCACGTTACCAGTAATTAGATCCCACCTGTGTTCAAGAAGCACAGCAGTAAAGGGCACATGACCCTCAGTAACCTGTGCTCGCACAGCAGGCACAAACAGTATCTGTGACCACTCAGCTGATTACAGATAAGGCGAGATAACCGTTTCCATGTGACAGAATAACAGTTCTTCACAATACACTGAAAGAGCTGCAAATGCTAATGAAACACCAGCGGTGCTTTTGAAAGACCTTGTTAAAGTGCCGTACGCGGTAAGATGAAGCTTAACGATTTCTTTAAAGACCGATGCTGTAAAACAATATAGCTGTAAGGATGATACAGGTTTGAATTACTGATAGTGATTACTATACTTTTGCTTTTGCAGTGAGTGATTCCAGAGTAAGAAGGCAGAAAAGGATTTAGACATTCAACAGAATGCATGGTGCGATTGCGTGCAGATAATTTTCATTTTATTTTCTTTTTTCTTTATTCTGTTGTTTCTTTATGCAGGTTAATTAGGATTATCTCTCATTTTCCCACAGGAGTAAAGCCAAGATTCATATCCTGTACATTTTCTCCAAATGCCACTTTAAATTGCACATTAAATAGCAGTTATAAACTCTTCTTTCTTGGCTCCAGCTATTTCATCAGAAGAGTCAGTCCGCAGGTCTTTCCCAGGTAAAAACACGCCAACCGAAAATTTCTTGAATACAGCCCAGCACAATAAAAGGAGACGGCATGGCAATAAAGGCTTTGATATGGATGATAAACTCCCACACACAGCAGACTTTTGCTCATCGCGTATAACCCCAATCATACATTTTCTTTAACTGATTTCACCTCTAATCGGCCACGTGTTCGGACATTGTTTGGCGTCTTTCAGTTTAACAGTAAAATTGCTGAGTTCATTTGCTTCACATCCCCTGAATGACTAAGGGCCAACACAGCTAAATTTATCTGTTCTTCTGTCTTCCGCTTACTTAACTGTAAAAAGGCGCAGACTTGAAATAATCCCTCTGATCCACCCTTTAATCACCAGCCGTCCTTTTAAAAGACAAAAGAAACCTGTCAAATTTTATTTATCTTTTCCCGGCTTGTTTTCCGGTCTCTGCGGTTAATTTTTTGTGGAATGTGAAGAGCAGCTGTCACTTTAGCACATGAATGGAGCCAGTTTAGTGGCCCGGAGGCATCGGAGTGGATCAACGGCAGAGGAGGGACAGCTGGGCCTGAGGGGACAATAGCACTCTCAGTTAATCATTAATACTCTTAAATAACAGCAGCCAGGCACCAGAGGTTCACTCAGCAGTCTCTCCAGAATATTCCACCGGCAACAGGAGGACGCAGGAAGCCTCGGCTTGGAGGGTGACCCCAAACTGACACTTGTTAATTGGGTCCTTTGATGGGTCTGCTGGAGCTTTAAATTGCTGTCTGTTTGATGAGATTTCACCCATTGGCCATGAGCAGAATGACAACAGAATGATTTGATGTATTATAATGTTGGAAAGTGGTATTTAGGCCTATATTGTCTTCTTCTCAAAGTGCATCTGGTTGCCACGAAACTGACACTTGTGATTTGCCCCGAAGGATAAGAAAGTCATGTTAAAAAGGTGGGAGGTTTCCAGAAAAAGGCTGTTTATGCACATTTAATAGAGAGGAGTCTGATAACTGAAGGTTCTGCGTCCCGTTGTACTTTTAGAAAATCTAGGAACGGTTGGGATACTGTTGATGTTGGAACTGGTGGGATAATAGGACACCAAAAGTCTGTAAGTTGTGCTAGTCCCAGATTTCAAAATCAATTCTTGGCAAATCCGGACTTCGGGAGAAGCTAACATAGGAAAAATATAATGTCTTCTTCTAGTAGCAGCATTTTGGATCTATTGAAGTGCAATTTAATGAGATTTTTTTAACGATATGAAAATTACAAGTTTAAATAGGCCCGATCTAGATCCTATAACTTAGTCTATGTACCGTATTTTTCGTACCTTAAGGCACACATATAAGGCGCACTGTCGATGAACGGGTCTGTTTTCATACATAAGGTGGACCAGATTATAAGGCGCATTATGTGAAACAAAACAGTCAGATAAGTCAAATTTTACTCAACTCATTCTTCTTGCTTCCTCCACTTCCGTACCATTGATTGATTAGTGTTGAATTCTCTCGCAGCTGCTCTTTTCCCATGTTGTTGCAGTATATTAATGACTAACCTCGTATTGTGGATGGATTATCTCAGTTGTTCTCCTGGCTGAAGTTTGGTCTGTTTACAGCATCCTGCCATGCTATTGCATTTGTCCTTAACCATCGGGAACCCTTACGTTAACTTTTCTTGAATCGAAAAAAGTTAGCATGCATCCTCCAGCTTCACTTATGTTATGCTAACATAGCTGTGTCGCTAGCGATCACATAGCACATAATTATATATACCAGCTAGTCCAACTTCAGTAACCCAAGAAACGTCACTGCTGTTTAGTTTTCTGTCTTCATTTATGTTGGAAGTGGTAGCAGAGCTGTACATCATAATTTTAAGTTTTCATGGATGCCAGGATGTTAAACTTAATTTAGACAGTTTTTAACTCTCAATGATGCTGCAGTGTTCGTTTGACTTTAGACACAGCTATAGTTTGGACCCAGATTAAATGGTAAATGGCCTGTATTTATATAGCGCTTTACTAGTCCCTAAGGACCCCAAAGCGTTTTACATATCCAGTCATCCACCCATTCACACACACATTCACACACTGGTGATGGCAAGCTACATTGTAACCACAGCCACCCTGGGGCGCACTGACAGAGGCGAGGCTGCCGGACACTGGCGCCACCGGGCCCTCTGACCACCACCAGTAGGCAACAGGTGAAGTGTCTAGCCCAAGGACACAACGACCGAGACTGTCCAAGCCAGGGCTCGAACCGGCAACCTTCTAATTACAAGGCGAACTCCTAACTCTTGAGCCACGATCGCCACGATCGCCCCTCAGCGAGGCTCCTGACTAGTGTATACTATGACTTCTAATAATAATAGCTGCAGGCTGTGTTGACATAATGTCTAGTTGCATTTCTAGGGAGGTGGATGTCAGACTATTCCCAAAGGTTGCATCATGGCGTAGGGTTCAGAGGGGTTTGTTCAGTTACAGCATAAATGATGGCATATATTTCATAATGAAGCATAAATCCCCAGTAACTAACTCTCAGAAACTTTTTCAATTTTAAATTACGTCCCCAGCTGAAGCTAGTTGCAGAATGGGAAAAGTGCATCACAGAAAACTGATACTGACATTGAATCCTGTACAATTAAGTGCCATTTAGTGCTCATAATTACACATAATCATAATACACATGTTTTGAAACGTTTATCAGTCAGGCACACAACCTTCACGTTAATATACTACTATAATTGCAAGTACGAGATCAATAGATAGATAGTGCAAAATAGTACAAATTTGCAGGTTTATGACATGTGTGTATATTTAATAACAGATTAGTTTTGTTTAAATTTGTTCTAACTGATGAAAATATAATATGGCCTGATATAAACTTCCTTTTGCTGGGCAGACAAGGAAGAAAGTCTGGGATGCTTTCATTTTGGAGCCACATTCATCAGCCAACTTGCTAGTGCCAGTTTGAATCTCTTTTTGGCTTCAGTGCTACCTTAATTCTTCATGGCACGAATTCAACAAGGTGCTGAAAACATTCCTTGGAGATTTTGTTCTATATTGGTATGATAGCATCGTACAGCTGCTCCAAATTTATCATCTGCATGTCCATAATGTGAATCTGCTCTTCCACCACATCCCAAAGGTGCTCTATTGGACTGAGATCTGATGATTGTGGAAACAGTTTGAGTGCAGTGAACTAGAGCCATGCTTTCATATTGTTTACATTAAATTCTGACCCTACCATCTGAATGCTGCAGCAGATATCGAGACTCATCAGACCAAGTAATATCTTGATGCATGCTCAATCATCCAGGTAAATAAATCCCTAAAGCTTGATTCTGTTCATCTGGATGTAGCGTTTTCAGTGGGAGAAACGTTTTGTCACTCATCCAAGTGACTTCTTCAGTCTCAGCTGACTGCACGTTTCCCTAATCTTATAAACTAGTTTCACTCATTATGCAAATGTACTATTTATAAGATTGGGAAAACCTGCAGTCAGCTGAGACTGAAGAAGTCACTTGGATGAGTGACGAAACGTTTCTCCCACTGAAAACGCTACATCCAGATAAACAGAATAAAACTTTGGGGACAGACCAAGTAATGTTTTTCCAATCCACAATTATCAAATTTTGGGGTAGCCCATGGGAATTGTAGCCTCAGTTTCTTGTTTTGAGTTGGCAGGAGTGTGGTCTTCTGCTGCTGTAGCCCATCTTCTTCAAGGATCAGCACCTACAGAGATGTTCTTCTGCATACTTTGATTGTAACGAGTTACTGTTGCCCTATCAGCTTGAAACAGTATGGCCATTCTCTACTGACCTCTGGCATTAACAAAGCATTTTCACTCAGATAGCTACCGCTCTCTGGTATGTTCAAGATCACTTAAATCAGCTTTCTTCCTTATTGTGATCCTCACTTTGATCTTCAGCAGGTCGACTTGACCATGACTACATGCCTAAACATTTGGGTTGCTGGCATATGTTTGGCTGTTTAAATTTTTGCATTAATGAGCAGTTGGGGAGTTGTGCCTAACGAAGTGTATTTTTCAAGACTGGACTTTCGGGTGAGAGTTATTCAATGCTGAAATGTTTGCTGGGGTTGATGAGGTGAACTGTTACATAGAAATTCAGTATTTTGATGGATATTGTATAGAAAACCTAGACGGTAAGCAGAACAGGTGCATGCCAGTCCCTTAGAACCTTTTTTTTTGTTTGCTAGAGAAACTACTGTTGTCTAAAAAGATAGAAGCTTACAAAGATTGAGACATTAAAAAAATTTGTAGACTAAAACTAACAATCAGCCTTTTGTTTCCATTGAACTCTTTCTTTTTTTCCTTTTACCATAATATATAAAAGCCACCAAAACAACCTGAAATGTTATTGGAAGATAGATTAGCGTCCAAAGGGGAGCAGATGCTAGCTTGAGGCCTCATTTGAATGTCACACTGACCCTCTGTTTATGTTTGTGCGGAAATGTGTGCGCGTTTGTGACCACATGAATTTGTATGTGATTGTGTCTGCACGTGGCTCTGCGTCCAGGCCCAGGCCCTCCCCAACGGCGGAGGTAGCAGGTGTCCCTGTGTCCCCTAAAAGAGCAGGTTTTTATGTCGTCTCCTCAAGTTAGTGGCTTGGTTGCCATGGGGATGCCCCAACAGAAAGAGGCTTGTGTCTGGGGGCCGGTGGCGGGGAGAAGAGGAGGACAGGGGAAGAAGAGAGAAGGAGCTTTAGTTCTACCAAACACTCTGGACTTAACACTGGTTGGACGAGAGAAAGGAAATCAAGTCAGAGACGCAGAACAGAGTCGGATTGTCTGCTCGCATCACGCCAGCCTCTGTCTTCACGCTCAAAATGTCACTTAAATATCAAGCTGCTGACGGCTGGTTCAAAACTGCAGACTAAGTGATGCTTGTAAATCCCAACAATGGGACTGAGGGCTTAGAAAGGCATCCGATATCACACATCATATCAGCTTTCTCCCCAGGTGAGACAGCTGTTTGCCTAAAGGCTTAATTTTACTGTACCCCCTGCCTTGTGATATGGACATCCCCCTCTGTTATAGTGGGATGTGGTAGACCAGCCCACAATCAATCTCTCCCTCTCTCTGTGTGTGTGTGTGTGTGTGTGTGTGTGTGTGTGTGTGTGTGTGGATGGGTGGGTGGGTGTAAGGAGATCTGGGAGAGACTAGGAGTCACCTGTCCCTTGTTGGCCCCTCTCTCTTCCCCCACGGGAGGGCCGTAATTCTCTCTTGGCTAGGCTGATCAGCAGCTGCCGTGCGGACACACACACACATACACACACACACACGCACGCACACAAACATACTGCATTCTCTTTTACGTTTTAGAGTCAGAGTGAAAGATAGAAATGGCCTTGTTGGGGCGCTTAAAGCAGCAGTTTGGTATGACTACTTCAAATCGACTTCAAATTGCAGTGTGAACTGGTTTCAATTAAGGCCGTGTTCTGGGTTTCTTCTTCTTCATGACAGTTAATAAATGATTTGTCTTCTCTTTTGACGTTTTCTCTTTTTTTCCTCTTAATCCAAATGTAACTAATACAGATTTTAAATACGTATATATTTTTTAATCTTTTTTATAAAAGTAATCTAAAAGCAACTGCTTGCAGTGATTAACCTACAGGGGGACCCACTGGAGTGTTTTGCTGACTTAATCCTTTAAGCTTTTTTTAATGTCCTGTACATTTCCTTTTTTATTCTTTTTCATTTTAGTTGAACCCTTTAATGAGTTTAAGAGGGGAAAAAGCCGTATACCTTTATAGATAATTTACCAGGAGTTATTAGAAAGTTTAACAGAGCCTGCCTGATACTTGATTCCTTGTTTGGTTTCACCTTTTCCTGATTCAGCAGTCCTGCCCCAAACCTCTCACACTGTGTTATCACAGACAGACAAAGCTGCCAGCTGTTCATACCTGAGAAAATGTCCCGACAACCTTTCGTAACAATTGTGCGAACCTGTCAATAAATAGGGTCGCACAATGGTACGGTAATAAGGAATTTTACTTGCTAAATCCCCAAACTTTTTTGTTGTTGTTCTTGTTTTCAAGAACATGAAAGGAGTGGCTCTGTTAAGAAACATTCCTCCACGATACGAATGCCAAATGTAAATTCTCAGGAAAATTGAGATGAAAAGCAAGCTCGGGTGTTTGGCTTTGCTTCAGCATAAACTCAGTTTCTTAATAGTTACACATTCTCAGAGATGAAACTGGTGGTTTCAGGCTTTTTGTCTTAAAAAAAATCCTTTACAGCAAATGCATGCTGCCTTTTGTCTGGTTTTCTTGTGAGTGTTAGCAACATCCCCCAAAACTTCCTAGTTAACTTCCCTAAATTATCTAATATTTCATAAAATAGGGAAGTTCAAAAAAATCTGCAACCCTATGATGCCGAATGTAGGCTCATCATAGAAAATAGCAACAGCCAAATATTGTTAAATGCCTAATATTTTCACACAGAATAAGACCCTTATAGGTATTTTTTTTCTTTTGTTACAGAATATCATTTTACTACACAACTACAAATATTTGAGTGCAATTTAGTGTCGCAACTACTAAACTTTAAATTAAAGTAGAATTTTGAATGCAGAACATTTACTTATAATGAAAAAGAATCCTTTTTGAGTTTTCTAGTTTTTCTGAAGGAAACTGTGGTTATTCTGATTAACACAGCATGGACGCCTTTATTTAAAAAAACTATTAAAAATGAGAAATTGGAGAAATTTTTAAAAATGAGTATCATCCACATTGTTTTCTGTAAATTAAGATTAGCAAGCGTGTGTCAGAATCCTGTACACTGCCACTGGTTTTATTTTGAAAAAGGAGGGGAAATTTAATTTTTTCATAATAAAGTCTTAATAATAAATTCAGAAAATTAGAGTGTTTAAAGATGTCTCTATATAAGAGCAGCTAAACTGAGTGTGGCGAAAGTTAGCATAAATGAAATCCTTGGCCAATCTTTTTTCCAATTTCTTATTTTTATGAAAAAGTACGTGTATTCATACATGCATTAAACATCAAATCAGATCAAATTCCGATCGTGCTAGTCCCAAAGGAGGATGTTCTTAATTGGACCATCCTGTCATTGACAGTTCCTGCATGAGAAAAAAACAAAAACAAAACAAGCTTGGGAACTTTATGAATTAGCTATTGAGTAATTTGTAGAAGTCGTGGAGTTACACGGTTACAGTTTCAGAAAGTGTGTTTGTGTGTGTGAACGTTTGAGGTTTGTGTCACTCTCTCATCTCTATACTGCACTCAACATATCTAGTTGGTTTGTTTTCCAGCCAGATCAGAAGTATGTTTGCTAATGTATTCAATCTGGGCGATGGCTCTCAGAGCTGATTTCACACGAACAATGATGATGAAAAAATGTAAACGTCCCCATTTACAGTAATTGGTCTGGGACACTCTGTCTGCACTGTGCGTTTTTTGTGATGCAAATTATTTAAATGTGGGGTTGCGTACAAGGCTGGGCGGAGGGAGATTGACATAGATACTTCCATGTCATTATCCCCCCCAAAGTTTTACCTTTTCACAGGGAATCGGGGAACTCTGCAAACAGCATGGAAGACAAGTTTGCATGAAAATCATAGCACCGGGATAATGACCTTCTTGTGATCATCTATGACTCTCTGAAAACATGGGTTCCAATGAAAGCATGATCATGGGGGGGCTTACTTACAAGCCTGTAATTGGCTATTCATTGGGACAATCTGACATCAAGTGCTGTCACATCTAAACTTTGTCCAGAAGTAGAAGGAAAAAAGCAAAACAATACATTTTTGACTCTTTCATACAAAAAAGTAAAAATTTGATCATTTACATGAAATTGTTGGAATTTGAAACTAATTTAAATATTTAAGCACGAGAGTTAAAAAAGAGGAAATTTACCATAATAATTGTCAAATTTATAGCTTTTAAAGCTTGAAACTACTTCTTGTTTTTAAAATTTGTTTTTAGTGGTTTCTTTAAATTTTCTTAATATTCTTGATTTATATGTATTCACTATAAATAAGTTTTGAAGATGAAAATAAACTTAGCTCTACTAATATTTAATTATAAAAGATAAATATATACATTTATCTGTACAAATGTATTTTTATTTATTTTTTTAAGAAAATATTCAGATGTCAGAAAAAACGGGGACTAACATGAATCTCAAATAAAGCAGTAACTAATGATAAATTCTACAATTTGCTGATTGACTTACAAATCTTTCTGAAGATGCTGGTACAATTTTAAGATCAGAAAAAACTTAATAATAATTCTTTTAATGCATAAAAACGGATTTGTAGATTTTTCTTAACGTCTCCTTTTAGGTGAAATAAATCAGAGGTTCATCCTGATGTGAAGATGAAGCTGATACTCTGTAGAAATGTCCAACTTCTAAAATAAATAAACAAACAGGTTCATTAGTTATGCCTTGCAAACGACCACCGGAGCAGAGGGGGGTTCCCCCTGCCACAGATCAAGCCACCGGGCCTTGAACCTGACCCCTCCGGCTCATCTAGGGCGAGCTTGTCACATTGCATTCTTGCTGGTGCATTGTTGCCGCAGGAGCTCCTCAATAGTTTTGAGGGAGATAGTGTGGCCGTCCATCTAACAAACCTCCTCTCTCCCCTCCCCGATCTCTGCGTGCTCCCGGTTTTGACACAGGAGACAAAACCCGCGGAGAGGACTATGAATGGTAAAGCACCGAGGAGGCCGAGGGAGAGCAAAAGGAGGCGGTGTGCCTTTGTAGTCGGGGAGGAATGCGGAAATGTCCCCGCTCCGTGTCAAACCTCTCTGAAGGGGGTCAGGCCACATTCAGCCGGCGTGGGAAAGCCAGGCAGAGACGGAGCTCACACAAGGCGAGCGAGGCTGCAGTTGCATAGGCCTATCCGCGGATATATGGAAGAAGAAAAAAAACGAAGAAAGAAAGAAAGGAGAAAATCCAAAGAAGAGCGTGGTTCTGGAGGGCTATATCACGCGTTTGCCTTTGTCCTATGACCCCCCCCTTCCCAATCATACACCCCCTCCCCTCCACACACAAACTTGAAGTGAGAGTGTGTGCGCGCAAGTTTGCGTACGGCCCACCACCGCCGCCACCTCCTCCTCCGCTCGATTTTGGTGTCTGCCTGGGCTGGTGTAGTCTGAGGGGATGGGGGGTTAGAGCCTGCACCGTCAACTACCTGTGTGGCCCCGGCATGGAGGAAAGTGGACAGGGATGCATTTGACGGAGCAGTTTTTATCCGACACACGAAAGCGTCCTCAGCGTTATACCGGGCATGCCGACGTTGCGACGTTGTATTGACAACATAAAACAAGGTAAACGCTGAAAGTGGGCATATTTATGCAGATATTTGTGCAAAACAAAGTGTCTTTATGAGCCTGACAATGCTTGCTTTGCAACCCAATGAGGTTTTAAACGGTGACATGATCAATTCCCCGATTTATTAGAATGTAAGCCATTATTTGGCACACTTTGCGTCCACGCACAAAATAAATTGGAAAAAAATTCGGGAAAGCCACCCAGGCTAATGAAAACACACTTGAAACTCGGATGCGGTGTCGTTTCACACATTTCGAACCGTTTCGGGCTCGGAAAGCGACATTTAAGGGGTTTTAAATGGATTGTTGCTGTAGGAAGTTTAGACAATGCAGCCACGTGCTCGCAAGTTTGGGTGTCCTCAAAGAGAAACTTTGACAAACCAGCACAGGGAGGGCTGCTAGTTTGATCTTGTTGCTGGCGTAAAACGAAGAAGCGGGTGAAATATATGGTCATTTTTGCATGTTGTGATAACAAATAATTAAAAAAAAAAAAACCCGAGACAGCTCGTGCGAAGATTACATGAGCAACACCGCATGCGGGGTGAATTATTGATTGCACGAGACAAATTATTGGATGCAAAGCAAGCCTTGAAAGGGGTTAACTGGGATTAATTTTAATTATTTTTCACATTAGTTTTATGTTAGAGGTAGGAGGACATGAGCTGCAGTGCGTAATAGGAGGAGGAGTGGAACTTGGGACGCAGCGGTTCTTTTCTCTTTTTTTTTTTTCATTTTGATAGTCGGAATAAAACATCATGACAGTCTTTTTATTGCCTACCTGGAGCACTCTTTGACCAAATCTGACAAAGATGGTGTCTTCCCCCATCTGTGTCTCCCTGTCATCTAGGCATTGCATGTGCCAACTTTTTTCTCTGAAAATGCCTTTGTAAGAGAGTCTGGCTCGTCATCCTCGCCCGGGATTCCCCGCAATATTTTCAACAAGAGAAGAAGAAGAAGAAGGGGGGGGGGGGGGGAAATTCTGCAAAAATGGACAAAGAAAGTGTTGGTACTCAGTATGAGCCTGTGGCCGAGATTGGAGAAGGCGCCTACGGGAAAGTGTACAAGGCGAGAGATTTGAAGAACGGGGGACGCTTTGTTGCCCTAAAAAGAGTTCGTGTCCAGACGGAGGAAGAAGGCATGCCGCTCTCCACCATCCGCGAGGTGGCGGTGCTGAGGCAGCTTGAAGCCTTTGAGCACCCCAATGTTGTCAGGTAAGTGAGGGGTGAGCGGAGGTGGGGAACCAACCTGCTTTATGTTTAAGAGACAGGATGGAGGGGAGGGGTGGGGGGATCGTGGTGGTGGAGGTGAAAGAAATATGCATATGAGACTAAGTATACATTACTTCCTTTTTGATGGTCTCTTGTGGCAACTGTGATGGCTCATATGACCTTTGGTGGCAAAGCCTGCTTGCAGACTTGTCTGAAGCTGGTGGCCCTTTTAGTTTCCTGCAGGCAACACAGGCTCCACAACAACACACTGGAGGCTGTCACTATCAGCAGGTTTTAGGCGCACACCTGTGCATTCTCAACTTCCTGTTTAGTTCAAAAGCCCGCCCCGGTTTATCTTGATTGGTTGGCACCAGTCACATTTGTCACCTCATGCATATTTCATGTGTGCAAATCTTCATCTATAGATAAGATGCAGCAGCATCCTTCGGAAGCGGTGGTTTTCCACTACCCTAGCCTCTATTATCGCTGACTTGCAGAATGAAGCGAGACCTGCATGCTTATGTGTTTAGGGGTGCTTGGTCAAGATCCCTTTGATATTAGGAATGGTGAAGACATGTGAGGTTCCATCGGACATACAATGTAGCCGTTCAACATTCGGACCTCCTTTCACATTTTGGAATATTTATAAAAATACTGATATCTTCAAAAAGACAAAACAAAACTGAAATTACCTGCTTAGAAATCCATACTCTTAAGATCACTCAAAATATTTCTCATCCCAGGATTACTTGATACAAGACATTGCATTCAGTGAAACCTTTAAGTTTCCACGTGACATTACGTTGCCTACTAGGTGAGGATTGTTGTAACATTTCTCAGTCAATTGTTTTGCTTAACCAGCAGTTACCTTTTTTTTTTCTTTAACTGTTACAACAGAAGCTAAGCAGAAACGCTTAATTTTCCTATTTAAGATGACTCTGTTAGGTATGTGAAACCCTGGCAATCTGAATCCACGTGTTTGAAACTGGCAAGCCTGCGCAGCCATGCCGTTGACTGCTTATGCACTCATGACGAAAGGGGAGTAGTCAACAACACCATAATCACATGTTAACACGTGTGCATGTAACGATTTTCATTGGACGAAGTCTTTAAAATGGTCTGTGCTATGTGGTATGTACTCAGTTTTTGTTTTTTTAAATGGGTATACATGATTTTCCAACCAGCGAGATACATTTGATCTAGAGAGCCTACAGAAATGTGACAAACAAAATAAAAGCATGAAATAAATAAAAAGTTTAAGAGCAAATGTTTTGAATTTTACAGTTAACAATCAAATAAACATCCCGCCATGTTCTGGCATGCGTGGTAATGCTGATTATGATTCTGCATCAAGAAGATAAAAAGATCTAAGCGACTTTGAACAATTTCATTGTAGGGCTACTGATTGCAAATACATCAGAAAGACTCCTCAGTTGGCAAGCCTGCATTTAAATCTAGATGAACAGTAGTTAATATGGTTGGAAATTGTGGTCTACATTGCGCATTTAATGAATTATGCATGCAATGTGATATGCCAGGAAAAAACGATGAGCCACTCTTCCTTAGGTGACTAAGCACAAACGGTCTATTACTGATTACTTAAACAGCAGAGTATAAATCCTTCGTTAAATCGATATATCCACAGCCACTGGTTTGTATTTGATAAGTGAGACATGGCTTCTTGGAGTGAAATTTGACCACAAATCAACCTTAAAGACCAACTTTCTCTCGGTGTGATTTCTGTAGCATGGCAGTGATCCCTTCCAGGATGACCCTTGTCTGCAGGGTTCCAGGGATCACCAAGGGTTTGGGCTTTTTGCCCAACTAAACACCTTTTGGAGATTTTTGCCTGGTCTTCATAATCATCATCACAACACCAGGTCTTTCAGAAGAATGGTGTCCATCCCCCCAGTACAGTTTCTAAGACTTGTAGGATCAATGTGAACGCACATTAAAGCTGTTCCCATGTTGATTTAGTGAGATCATGTGCTGGCGTTTCCATAACTGTCTCTGTAGTTAAACTCATGTGCCCATCAGTACTGTTCTATCCTATCCAAATGGCCTCCAGTATGACACTTGGCACGATCAATGCCAGTTGGCAATACTGCATATTTAAAAACAAAAGAAGCTATATTTTTCTAGTTTTCCTTCTGACTGTTTTGCACACAGATGCCATTTTCTTTTGTTTTTTGTAATGACTTTTCACTGAGAGAGCAGGACTCTGATACTGCGTCACATGCTGGCACAAGCCAAGGTCTGACCTTGTGCTTGTTTTAGTCTGAATATCGAGTGCTTTGGGATTGAAGGGGAAGCTCTAAATGGATGTTTTAGAGGCATGGCTTGTGCCCTTGTGACTCTAACAATAATTCCCCAACGTATCAATGAATAATGGAGGATAATGGTTGTGGCTTTCGCTTAATGGGTCCACAGTGGGGGTTTGTCCTTACTGGAAGACGGACATGTAAGCAAGTATTAAAACGATCTTTGGTCAGTTATATTTATGGATGGATACACTTTGCTTCACTAGACGCTTTCCATATTATGCAGCAACATTTGTTTGTTAAAGCACGTAAACCAGCAGCTCTTTAAAGCATCGGAGAAACTCCTCTACCCTTGAGTTTAGCCAACTAGCATAGCCAAGCAGCACAGGGACAGGAAAAGTGCATTGTGGGCCTTCTGTGTGACTCCAGGCAACCCCTGGATGTTTGTAATGAGGCCCATTATTCATTCCATATGTTCAGTGTCTGCTAAAAGCCTCCATTGTAGGCCAACAATCGAGCTGTGAGGGGCGTTTAACCCCAGTGCTTCAGAAGGAGGGCGCCTTCTATTCTCTGACATCATGCACAGTACTAATACCTTGAATGAATCGCCTCTCACTCACTCCTCTGACTCCAGCATGACCAAACCCATTGATTACCAGGTTGTTGGCAAGGACAAATGATGCCTCTCTGAGGAGTAAACAAGTTTCCAGGGAGATTTAGTTATTTCTTTTCTGTGCTTTTACAACTGTAGGTAAGTTAAATGAGTGCCTGCATTAAAGTGTAAGATGTTTTCACACTGGATTAATACGGTACCTCATGAATATAACGAGTACAGCAACGATCATGAATGAAGCCAGTGAGCTTTTCTTATTTCATTATTTTTTTATCTCCAGTTTTTTGGCAGCTTGAGTCAAAACTTTTTCCTCCACAGGACTAAATTAGTTTTTGAGGAAAATGTTTACTTTTTAGTTTCCGTCTTCATAACTAATGCAAACTTCCAAACTTTGAGTTTAATTAGGGCTTGTAATAATTTTATACTTGTCCATTAGGACAACTCAAAGTTAAAATAAACTCTGAATATTAGGATAACTCAAAATATCTTTTAAACGAGCAACACTTAAAATGTAACTTTAACCTGTTAATTTAAACTTTTTTTTTTTGCTAAAAAAACTATATCGTAGACTGAAGAAGAGAAAGAAAATAATGGTTTAGTTTTTGCTCTCTTGCATATATTAACCCCCTTAATGACAATGCAACATGTGCTCGGTGGAGATCCATCAAGGCGCTTTTCGTCTTCTATGTTGTCACGATGAAAGATGCTGCCTTTGCAGGCAGGCTCCACTAGACGTCCCATAGCGTGTCAGGAGTTGTCATAGTGCTGGTTGAGGAATGCTGCTTGTAGTCCCGTGCTCTTTGAAGAGGACACACTGGATAGATTTTTTTTTTTTGTCCTTTCCAGCTTTTCATCAAAGCCTTCCTTGGCAGGTCTACTGACATAATTTGGATGCTTGGCCTTAGTTGGTCGCCTTGGGAAACCAAGGCGCTCGTGTTTAAGGCTCAATAGTCTTAAAGTTTTAAAAGGCTTGCAAAAAAGCAGTGGCCGTAGCTGGAGATGTTGTTATCGTCCCATAGGATAAATCGGGGGTCCAGATTTATGAGTTCATATCCCAGCTTTTATGATGGTTTTATTGGAGGATTTTTTTTCATAGGGGTGTTTTAAACCATCTCAAAAGACAAAAACAGGACGATCCTGTGTCTTAAGGCACAAAAATGACAAGGTATGAACCAACCTGTGGTTTTGAAGTATTGTTACACCCCTACTGATTTCAGCAAGATGATGACAAACCACATTCTACGCATATTACAACAGCGTGGCTCACTGAAAGAGACCAGGTGCTAAACTGGCTTCCATGCAGCCCAGACCTGTCACCCACTTAAAACATCTGGCACATTATTGAGTGAAATAAATATGACAAAGAACACCTGGAAGTGTTGATCAGGCCAATTTCTGCATCGAGCGAGAATGGAAAAAACCTTTTAATTTCAAAAGTAAAACAACTGAGTGTTGTTAAAAGAAAAGGTCATGAAACACAGTGGAAAACATGAGCAGTCCCGTTCTTTAAAACTTGGCGATGGTGGTAGATACAGATTCATTTCTTGGTTTTAATATGAGCAACATTTTTATTCAAAGCTAGGTTGTTAATACATTTTAATTATTATCTTTTTATCTATTTAAGAAAACTGGTTGTGCTTTTGCATTAGCACTTGTCATAGCAGGAAACACACTGACATTTAGCTATCATAATGACCCTGATCAGTTACTGATAATAGGTGTTGGGAAGGTTACTTTTAAAATGTATTCCACTACAGATTACAGAATACATGCCCCAGAAAGCATTTTGTAACGTATTCCGTTACATTACTCAATGAGAGTAACGTATTCTGAATACTTTGGATTACATAATATATTATCATGCTTTTTACAACTACATGAATGTACTATTGCTGTGTGATTTATTACCATTACTGAAGGATACTTGCCATACCAATACCAACTAGATTTTAAATCTTAATATAAAATGACTAACAGTAGGGTGGACATTAGGTAAAGCTGCACTTTTTGCAGCCATCTTGTATAGAAAACTGTTTCCCGCGTATATAAAACAGGTCTGCGGCTCCAAACCGTAGTAAAGTTAATACGTCGGGTCAGTGTCGGGCTCGTAGCCAAAAACTAGCTTTACTTTGTTGTCTGGGTCAACTTTGCTAGCGAGAGACAGAGAGAGGAGTTAATGTATTCCGTTACTCCCCAACACTGCTGATAATATCTTTAGTTACACCGTTGTCTGGTATCATAAACTTCTTATTTAAAATACTATATTACAATATTAATAATATATTGTTGTGTTCATACTCTAAAACAAATGCAGTACCCTACCTACTTCACTGATGGGGCATAAGAATCTGAAATCTTAAATTACAGTCTGTTATAGAAGGTGATTAATTATAGTCTATATAGTAATAAGAGCCTGTGGGCAATATTTGATGTTGTGTAGATGTACTCTTACCTTGTGTAGCAGCAGTGAGCTTAGCCTAGTGCACCCCCGTTCAATCAGTTGTATTGATCTGGTCCATCTGTTCTCCTATCCTAGGTTGTTTGATGTGTGCACAGTCTCTCGGACTGACCGAGAAACCAAACTCACTCTGGTCTTTGAGCATGTAGATCAGGACCTGACCACCTACCTGGAAAAGGCTCCTGACCCTGGAGTACCGCCTGAGACCATCAAGGTAACCGCTGTCGTTCTAATTTAGGTTTACAGTGGAATGTAAATGCAGTTTGTTTTGTTTTTTTCCATTTTAATGATCACTATAAATGTGTGTGTGCTTGCCTATTGCACAATATTCCAATAAAAAAAACCCCAAGGAGGCTTATTTTAAATATTATTTCTGTTTGAAGTGTATATAGGAAGCGCCTGGTTAATCTCCTGCGGCTGTAGCATTGGTTGAACACAGCCATGTTTCTATGGTTCTGAGTGGGTTTTCTTGGCCAGAGACCCAGAAGGCAGAGCAGTTCCCTCCAACATCAGAGTTACTGGGGCACTCTGAGGGGCAGCACATGTGGCAGATGGGCTCCAAATTAAAGGATCCCTGCCTTCTCTATTTTCACCCTTCTCTCCGACTTTACACAATATTACAGACACAGAGCCAGTTTTAAAAATCTTCCATGTGTGTCTTTGAAAACAGAGCCCTCTAAGTTGTGTGCTAAAAGTTGTTGAATAGGGAAATTTGTTAAATAAATCCACTGAGCATCCAGTTACACTTTGCCAAAAGGTCGGAAGTAGCTCCTTTCCTCTGTTATGGTCTCTTTTTTTTTTTTTTTTTTTTTAAAGTGGAGTTCGTGTGGGAAACATTTAAAAAGAAAAAAAAAAAAGATCTTTATCGGGTTTCACCCCAAGGTCAGTTGATGTGTCATGAATAATATTGGAAAGGTATATCTCTTTTTTTTTTTTTTTTAGACAGAGGAGCCTCGAGAGTTTGAAGTGTCAAATTTGAAACGTAGAGGTTCGGGTGCTACGGCAACCGCTGATCATCACCCCGGGCCTGGGTTCGCTTGTGAAAGCTTTGTGTCGAGCCGCGCCGTCAGTGGGATGCAGTGCAAGCGTAGACGAGTCGGGTAGATCACACCTGAGGCTTTCCCATGACTTTTGCCGAAGTTGATACAGACTGTGGTTTCTGTGATGTGTGCGCCGATCACGTCTGCAGCAGATATTATAATACTGCAGCGTTTTTCTGGAAACTCGACGCTTCAGAAATTTTCACAATCATTATGTATAGCTACTTTCAGTTTTTGAGTCCGTTTCAGCAGAAGGTTAATCCTTATTAGCTAGTCAGTTGTTTTGAGTCCCATGAAGCTGTATTAACTAATTATATTTTATTTTTTTTAATAAACTGAAAATAAGGACATAGCCCAAGGGGATTTAATGGAAGTAAAGGGTGGGAAGAAAGGTCCTTTTCTCGGTTAGAATTTAGCTAATTTAATTTAAAAACAACTCCTTAATAATTGTAGTGCCAGTGGATGGAGTAAAAATGTGCAGTTTTATCAAAAGATTGTTGCTTATTTGTCTTGTTAAATGGCCGAACCAATGGTTGCAGATCTCTGACCACTTGTCGCATAGGACTCAACGAATTAATCAACGAAAGGACTGATCATAAACCCCGAATGACTCAGATTCTTTCTGTGGCAGTGTAGAGGCTACTGCACTGAATACGACTGTAGTGAACAAGCGCTCCCCTCTTTTAGTCTCAGACCACGTGTGAAGATGTGTCAACGGTCTGTTCACATTTGAAGCCGTGTTGAAACATCTGGACACTGGTACATACCTCCACTAAGAAGCCTGTGTTGTTGTGCTCAGTATTCAAGAAAAGATGAGGAAGTGGTTTGTACTGGAAAGGAAAGAAGACAGAGAAGTTACATTTCGGCCAGCTTTCTTAACTCTGCAAACCTGGCCTGACAATACTTGAAGTAGGCTTACTTGTGGGATTGCCAGTTTTATAAGATGTCAACCCGTCCAACCATCTACGCTATCCATGCTTGGACATATCTGACGTTGGAAAAGTTTGAGGAGGCGTTTTGGGGCTCTGAACAATGTGGCCACCCCTTAAGCCCCCTCCCAGGCTCTGCTTTCTCCTAACAGCTGAGGCCTCAAGGAACAAAAGGACAGCGACAATGCTACAGAGGCAGCCAGGCACCATCCCGTGTTATTGCTGGGACAGTGGACACTCCACAGTAACTCGAAGGGGATCCCCTCCCCCCAAAACAACTCCAGATTTTGAATCCCAGTCCAGACGTGTGTCACCGGTGCCCATCTGATTAAATGGCAGTTACCCTTGAGTGTGAACGTGTCCACCTTTAACCGTGAAAAAACATTTACCTTCAACCAGTGGCCCTAAACTCCGAAAGGAGAGGCATAGTTTTTCTCAAAGTCGGTCTTACCGCAGCACGAAGCACCCCACCCTGACCTAGCCTGTCCACTTCAGCCCTCCGCCCAACACCACCCACTCAGGCTCGAGACCCACCACATGGTCATTGATGCAAGGGGCCCTCCTCCAGGAATCAAATGAGCTGGAAGGACATCAAGCAGCCAGGTTGCCCCAACCTCAGCGCTCGTCAGCCGGGCCACCGCTTGGGGCTCGCCCACCCTCCTCCGCCACCATCATCCAAGCTTCCACAACTCTATTCTGTGGGTCCACGAAGAAGGGGGAGAAGAGAGGTTAATGAAGCATGGGGAGGGAATTACACTAACGCTAACCGGCAGATGTCCCATATTGTGCCTGGCTACAATAAACAATATGGCTGCCTCTGCTACATTTGCATTAGAAAAGGAGGCGCACTCAGAAAGCCATGTTTTTGACTGCTTTTTGCATGGGCTGACTACTTTTTTTCCCTCCCTCCCTGGACCTCTTTTTCTTTTCTTTTTTCTTTTTTTCAGGGTCAGATCTGTTGCTTTTTTTTGTGTGATTTATTTATTTATTTTTATTTTTATTTTTTTATTTCCTCCTGGCCAAGTTGTTTGTGGAGCTTTTTAGTTTGAAGCGTTGCCAGCTGAAGACAGTTGTGTGAGCCACTTTTATCTCTCTGCAGCTGGAATCAGCTTTGAGGGAGGTGGATCGCTTTGTGCCACAAGTGGCCTTTATATTTTTAAGAAGTTATAAACGATATTTTTGTATGCATAAACTTAATGTTTGCCTGCTGTCAGTGGTTATATTGACCATGTAGAACGTAGCTGAAATATTTTGCATTACTCAGCTGTGACTCTACCTGATAGTGCAGAGAAGATGACACTCAGGCCGCGGAGGCCAAGACTGTTTATGTGTTTGTCCAAAGGTCACACTTGTGAGATAATTAGTATTTACTAGGAAATGCTGTTGAAAGGAAGCATGGTGAAATGGCTATTTAAAGCACAGAGGAACTGATGGGTGGGGGGGCCGTGCTATTGTGTCAGCCCCCCCCCACCCACCCTGTATATACACACACAGACACAAAATAACCAACTGCCTGCCTCTGTCCTATGGTCCTGTCTGTCTGCTGCCCTCCTCGGGAGGTCATGGCTCAATGGAGATGTAGAAAGGAAGGTCTGTTTATACATCCTGCCTGTCCTTGGTCAGAGGGCACCCACACACTGATGCACCCTCACACAGACCGAGGTGCACACACACACACACACACATACACAGGGATTTGGAAATGGATGCGCTCATACTTGCACCAAGCCAGGGGGAACATTGTTAGTTTGTGTATACAAACACACACACTCACATCACTCCCCATCTGCACAGTATTGTGAGCAGGGTGCCCTGTCTCCTCCTCTGTGGCCCGCACAGCAGCCAGCCCCACACTGCTCGCTAATGTTTTCTGCTTCAGTGTGCAGACCCCTTTGACTCACTCACCAGCTGGTCGGCCACTGAATAGAGCTGCGGGCTCAGGTCCATGTCACTTGTGAGGTCTTGGCGGAGTGCTTTTTGGGTTGCTTTTTTTTTGGGGGGGGGGGGGGGGGTGTCTTGTGAGTAGGAGGGAGTATGGGTGCTGTAGAAAGGGGTGTTCAAACATGGATCGCAAACCTTGGCTATTTCTAGAGGGTACCCGATCGGAGATCCAAGAGCACAACCGTGGGGATCGTTCTGTCTTTTCGCTAAACAGACTTGAACTTGCAGCTCCCTTTATACGAAGTCTGCTTAATGCCCGCTTGAGCACGGACCAGGTAATTGTCCAGAACAAATGGGTCTACTCAGGTGTTGCCCCCATCTCACCTAAACCAAATGAAGTATTTTCAGCAGAGAAGGTGCCTGAAGCTCTTCTGCTGTGTGCTACATGTAAGCGAGGCTAAAAAAAGAAACACGCACACACACTTTTAAGTTGGTCTTAGGATTCAACCTGAAATACCACTCCCTCGACAACAGCCTTTGCCAAAACTACCTGATCACAATCCCTTGGAATGACTTGTTTTTTTGTTTACAGGTGTGGCACCTGTTTGAGAGTATTCCTATTTGAAAAGAACAAGTCTTAGCTTGCTTTGTTCATTCCTGCTCATGCCAGTTTACCTTCCCCTTTGTGTCGTGGGCGATGCGGTGCCTATGGCTATTTTCTGAGGTCAGCTTTGGGGCATTGAAAGAAAAAAAAGAGGGGAAAAAAAAACGAGCGAGTGCCAATTAAATCTAGCAGGACAGCTGCTGAGTAACAGAGATCTGTGCTTGTACAAAGCAGGGGCCTCTTTCTGCCTCTATCGTGTGTGTGTGTGTGTGTGTGTGTGTGTGTGTGTGTGTGTGTGTGTGTGTGTGTGTGTGTGTGTGTCAGTTATCAAACATCTGCCACAGTCGACGAGAAAAGACGCAGGCCTCCTCTAGTTAACTCCCTCCGTACCACAATGCTTTTCACTGCAGGCTGTTGTCACTCTGGCCTTTCGTTGCTCAGGGCAAAGGAGAAATGGATTCAAATCTTTGTAGCTGTGCAAGGTTTTGCAGCCTAGACTTTGTGTAGACAGTTAGCACGAACTGTTTCGGAAGTGACGATCCAACAGGTCAGACGTAATCATATTGCAAATGTAATCAACATCCACGACCATCCGCTCAGCCCTTTTTGCTCCGTATGCGTTCAATAGTGCCGTTGCTGTACTAGTCTCATAATTAAACCATCCATTTTTAAACTTCATATTAAGTTTATGTCCTTGCTGCCCCTCTGTTTCCCTCTTTGGCTCTTTTACAGGATATGATGTACCAGCTGCTCCAGGGGTTAGACTTCCTGCACTCGCACCGCGTGGTTCACCGTGACCTAAAACCCCAAAACATCCTGGTCACCAGCGGAGGACAGATCAAACTGGCCGACTTTGGTCTAGCTCGCATCTACAGCTTCCAGATGGCGCTCACGTCAGTGGTGAGTTATGGTCGTCATATTTTTAAACGCTGTTGGTCTCATCCAGTGGAGGCCTTCAAAACAAATACTCGGGTTCCCGACTGAATGAGCGCGTCAAGACTTCTCACCATGAAATATGGTGATTTTTGTTTTTTAAATTTATTTTCTTCTTCTTTTGAGTTGCAATCACACTACTACTGAAGAAAAATAGCTGGATTTATTGGCAATTAATAATTATAGACCTACTTCTGATCTTATCTTTCAAAGCAAAATATTTCGTAGTTAAATTTTTTTTTTTTTTTTAACTAAACAACTGAAGCACCTGAACTGAATCAGGTTTCAGAACCAATAGAAGCACAGAAACTGCCTTTATTAAAGTCATCAGTGACCTGAAGATCAACAGTGATCCACAGACTGTTTCTTTGTTGTGCTTGATGCCATTGTTGACTTTGTGGCTCTTGATTGTAATGATTTAATTAAACAGCTTTGCGATTTAATTGGTTTTAATGTGTCGGGCTCTCAGCTGGTTGCCATCATACCTAATGGATACAAGTTTTCATGTTTCAATTAGCAGTTTTAGATCTGCACAATGAAAATTCCATTGGGAGTTCCTCAAGGGTCCTTCTTTGGTCCATCGCTCTTTAACCTTCACATGCTCCTGCTTGGTACAGCGTTCCCTCGTTTTTCGCGGGAGTTACGTTCTGAAAATAGTATTATATTATAGAATTATATTATAGAATGAAACCAAAGATCAAACCCTGTTTTCAGGTCCAGAACATGGGAATAGAGCAGCTGCCAGAGAATCCAACATTAATGAATCAATGGTACAGAAGTAGAGGAAGCAAGAAGAATGAGTTGAGTAAAGTTTGACTTATCTGATTGTGTCCAGAAGTCCAACTTTTTGTGCGATGGTTAGCATCTTCCTCTGCCTTTCGGTGCCTTTGACAGTGCAAAATGCTTCGTCGACAGTGTTGTTTGTTGGGGAGAAGACTTACAGTACAGCACTTCTGAGTAACACTGTTAGCGATCGAAGATCTATGTAAATTTGACAAGGTGAACGTATTCTGTACTGGACAGGAGACTTCGCATGAGATTGACAGTGTAAAAAAACTCAAAGCATTCAAAATTGCACAAAAAAAAAAAAAATCGCCGAAACACAGAAAGGTGAACTGTTATACTGCTATAGCGATCACAAATGAATAAGATCCGTTGATGACATTATTTGCTGGAAGTCAGAAACGTTTCTGAATTGAACAGAAACGAGATGGAAATATTTGTTGTTCTAAAAATAGGAGAGAAAATCTGTTCATATTTATCACCACTTTTTCTCAAACACAGTCAGCAGGTTAAAACATTGGCATTATTTTGGACAGTCATCTCAGTCATGTTGATAAAGTCACGAGGACTGTTTACATCCACCTAAATTGATAAAAACAAAATTGAAAATCCTTCTCTCAAACTGACTTTGAGTAATTGATCCATGCATTCATATCTAGCAGGTTAGACTGTTGTAAGTCTTTATTTATTTAATACTGACTATTAGAATCATCAGTAGAATGACTTAAGCTCACTGCACCAGCTACAGTCCTTACATGTACATGCAAACTTGAACATATTATTCCAGTACTGAAGGCATTTCATTGGTTCCCAGTTTAACAGAGAATTACCTTTAAAATCCTTTGACTGGTTTAGTGCCTATAACCCAGTCAGACCTCTTAGGTCATTAGGTGCAGGTCTTTTAACTGTTTCCAGAATTAGATCCTAAGTTTCATGAGGTTCTGTCAGTTACTGTTACTGGAAACAACCTGCCTGCTGACCTGAAGTCAGTTACAGCTGTAACTACATTCAAAAACTGACTCGAAACCTTTTTCTTTTCTTTTCTTCAGGGTTTCACTTAGTGTGTGTGTTGTCTTTTATTTATTTGTACCAACCATCCTCGAACATGCACTTTGTAGTAGGATCTTCATAAAATGTGTGTGTGGATACTTCAAACTCATTCCGACGTTGTCTTCAAGGCTTTTTGGTGGATCCCACTCCTGACCCCAAAGCCCAACACAAGACACACTGCCTTGAACTTCCCTCCCATCCCCTGAGAGTTGGATGAAAAGCGTCTAATGTGTTGTAGCGGGCACTTACAGGGCATCAACGGGTAGCTCGGCAGAACAGCGCCAAATGATAGGATTTCTCTGTGTAAATTGAGAGCCAAGGGGCCCCGTGGCCTGCCTCAGGAATCCCTCAGTGGCTGTCGCAGACAGGGATGGAACAGGCAAGGAGAGACAGACACCCCTCCCGTCCCGCTGTCGGGACTTTGATGCCTAACTGCTGAGCTCTGGGCTCTGATGACCAGATAATATATATAGAGAGGGACTGAAAAGAGTCTTTGGAAGAGTTTAAAATGAGGAGAGATGAGACTTTCAAGATCAAGGTAGGCAGCAACAGTAGCTCAGTACTTTGGGTTTCTTTTTCCTTTTTAAAAAAAACTTTTATTCAAAGCTTTTCTGATCTGCCCGCCTTTTAGGAAATTTCATCATTAATGTGTCTGGACTTTTTGAGTCCATTGGGATAGTGTCATTACCTTATGTTAAGGCTTGTTGAAGGCTCATGTGAGTGGGGCAAAAACCTAATTTATTTTTTCTTTTGGCAGAAATATGTCAGAAGGAAAAAGTGCATGCACCTGGATAGGCTGGTGTTGTACTTTTCTGCATCCACCATAATCCACCTGGGTGCAGGTGACATAAATGTCGAGAAAGCTGAGCTGATAGAGGACAAGCTTTGATTCTGCTCGTCTGTGGCATTGTCATTGGTGCTCTTCTCTGTGTAACAGCCAAAGCCGACATGCTTACATCTACTGCACAGTAACAACTTCTGGTGCTCTGTAGGCAATTTTATGGAGAAATACCATTTCTGGTGGTTTTAAAGGCAGTTTAATGAAACAAATCTCCAGATTCAAGAAAAACCCCAAACCCATTAAAAATGTCAAGTAAGCTGACCATCCCAGCATGCATGCCCCAGTGACCTTTGTGTACGTTGTCTTCTTAAAGTCCAGATGTGATATTTTCAGTCATCAGTTTCACACTCTGTTGGCAATAATGTCAGGCATGTACATGAGCTTGGACTTGCTCCTAATAGAAGAGTATAAAATGTGCTCTGGTCAGCTACGTGTTGGTGGCGACTTTAATAAATAAGAATGGAGGGCGTGTCTGTTGGTAGATCCACTGTGGATGGCATTGTTGTTCAATTTTAAGTTAATAATTAAATTAAATGCTAAGATTACTCAACAAATACCCTGGGAGGCATTCACATAAGTGGGCAGATTGGCAGGTAAAGTGTTTGTCTTGGAAACACTGATGTGAACTTGCACTTTCATTATTAAGGCAGCAGTTATTGGAAAGTACAGATGAGTTACGGTTCCAAAGGTTACACCTGATAGCTGCTTTTAACTGGGTTAGTCTTTAAGAGGAAAGAAATTCAGTTTGAGTAATGATCGTAGGCTACGCCATAAACATATAATTTCTCAGTATTATCATACAGGGTACGTTTTTTAGATTAAGATAAGTATTTCCTCAGTTATCTATCATCCTGACTGATGATTATTCATAGTAGATGAAGACATGATTAACCATAGAATTTGCATAGTGTTACACAATATTTAGTGTGTATGTGGTTGTACTGAGGATTTGTCTCAAGTAGGTGTGATAGTTTCTTTTCTTTTTTTATGACTAGACGGGGGCATTTTTGTCGAGGAAAGAATACTTGCTAGGGGATTCACCTTCACATATGAGCAGCAGTTATGAAGTCCCCGAAACTACTCGCGCACACACACACAGCAGCACATAACATGTTAATCTGTTTGCAGTCACACTCGAGCACTCATTTCCTTCCTCGGTTAGATTGGGCCACAAAACGAGATGGGGTGTGTGTGTGTGTGTCTCAGCACATGCACGCGCTGGTGTGGAGCTGCGAGGACGGGGTCTTCGGTTCCAGATGAATGTTCCTGCATCTGGAATCCCCCTATCAGCCCAACACACACACAAACAAACGCGCACACATACACAATCTCCATTCATCCATTCATTGTTTCCTCTTGCTAATAATAAAGCGCACAATCTACACTGTATGCAACACACACACAGTGTTTAAGAGGATCTTCCCCTTTGCCCAACAGACCAACAGTTACATATTTAGTCACCTAATGCCACCGTTACTGGTAGACAGATGGGCTTTAGAGAACTGCTGTTGCTTAAGCGAATGAGGTTCTCTCTCACTTTCAAAGTGATTCATTTAGCACTTCTAGAATGACAAGATGACTGAAATGAACATTTGCATGAAGTTGTCAAAGAGTCCCTCACTCACTTTTATGGGTTTTTTTTTTTTCTTTCCCCAGTGTTGCTAACTGAAAGTAGCACTGCTGTACTTTCTGCTGATGATTTACCAGCATTGCCTGAACTTCTCTTTTTGTGATGAATTTGCTGCCTCACATAGCAACATGGTGGCTTGCTAATACACGTGCATTAAAAATGGGTCATGGAGTCCGGGTGCATGCATGAATGAATATGAGTGATTGCCCCCCAACCCAACCAAATCGGCTTCTCGTAGAAAGGAGGTGGAGAGTAAAAAGAGGGAGAGGGGAGGGAGACCACCCAAAGGGTTTGTGTGGGGGTCCAGATTAGGGTGCCCCCCGGCAGTCCCTGAGGGACCATTGCTTTGTTGATGGGTTTTTTTTATGACCCTAGTTTGGCTACAGCCTCATTGTACTGCCTTGAGTGACAGGCAGATGGGAAAAGCTGATGGGTTAATCTGACATAACAGGAAAGAGTGCAGAGGGCTCTTTAAGATCCTCCTTCTGCCAAAGCACTTGAAGCAAAATCTTTTTGGAAATGGGAAGAAGTGTCACATCATTTTAATACAAAACAAACCAACTCACAGAGTAGCACAACTTTTTCTTGCATCTTAAATGCATAAAGTGACAGAAAACATGTAATGAGATTATTAATGGACTTAGTAAACGCTGGGTTTGTTAGCAGGATGACAACACTGGTAGGGTTCTCCAAAAGTTGATTCTGTTCATCTGGATGTAGCGTTTTCCGTGGGAGAAACGTTTCGTCAGTCATCCAAGTGACTTCTTCAGTCTCAGCTGACTGCAGGTTTCCCCAGTCTTATAAAAGCTGCAGGAAAATGCTACATCCAGATGAACAGAATCAACTTTTGGAGAATTACTTACCTGGATGATTGAGAATGCATCAAGACGTTTAAATCACTGGTAGGGTCTTTATCTCAGAATATGAAATGCTTTGGGATGACTGTTGTTTAATTTGTAAAACTAAAAGACTTTGCACATAGTCTTTGCAGAGATGCAGTAATTTGTGACTTCTCAGTGTCGGCCCTTCTTCGGGCCAGTGGGTTTAGAGAAAAAGAGAAACCACGTTAAACAGGGAGTGGCTGTAAATGTAAAAACTGTGACATTCTTAAAATTCATTCCACTCAGAGTTCAGTTGAGCTGTCAAAAGTAGAAATTTATACTATATTCTACTTTATAGATGTTACAAACATGCAATACACTCTCAGAGAATCTGTCATAAATGTGCACAACGTTCATTTCATTCAACATCTAAAATGAATACTCGAGTTCTTAAAGGCCTGACCGGCTTCCAGTGTGACAGCGTCCTAAACCCTGCAGGTGACGCGTGTCAGTGAACCTTCTAGGAATCATTTGCATCACCAGTACAGTGAGTGAACAGAAAACATAAAGAAGAATCTATAATAAATTCACCAAAAAGCACTAAAAGAGTGCCAACACATGGCATAACACATTTACTTTTAATACACAAACATTTTGTAGGAGTAGGTAGTAGATGATTGATAAGATAAGATAACCTTTATTAGTCCCACACTTGGGAAATTTGTTTTGTCACAGCAGGAAGTGGACAGTGCAAAAGTTATGAGGCAAAAATTAGAATACAATAAGAATAAATACAGTACACAACTGTACAGAATAAAATAAAATACTATATACAGTAGAATAAAATAAAATAAATATACAATAAGATAAAAATAGAATACAAATACTATATACAACTGAGTAAAAATACAACGATGACAGAAAGGATTATTGCACTTAGTATTATTGCATATGTATGGATGTGTGTGCTTGATCAGTTAAAGTCTTTATTATGGAGTCTGACAGCAGTGGGGAGGAAAGACCTGCGAAATCTCTCCGTCCCACACCGTGGGTGCCGCAGTCTCCCACTGAAGGAGCTGCTCAGTGCTGTCACAGTCTGCTGCATGGGGTGGGAGATGTTGTCCAACAGGGATGACAGCTTAGCCGCCGTTCTCCTGTCACTCACCACCTCCACTGGGTCCAGAGGGCATCCTAGAACAGAGCTGGCCCTTCGGATCACCCTGTTCAGTCTCTTCCTGTCCCCAGCAGAGATGCTGCCGCCCCAGCAGACCACGCCATAAAAGATAGCAGAAGCCACAACAGAGTCATAGAAGGTCTTCAGGAGTGGGCCCTCCACTCCAAACGACCTGAGTCTCCGCAGCAGGTACAGCCTGCTCTGCCCTTTCCTGTAGAGGGCGTCTGAGTTATGAGTCCAGTCCAGTCTATTGTTCAGATGAACACCAAGGTACCTGTAGCTGTCCACAGCCTCAATGTCCATACCTTGGATGTTCAGTGGTTGCAGTGGAGAATGCTTGTGCCTGCGGAAGTCTACCACCAGTTCCTTGGTTTTACTGGCGTTGATCTGGAGGTAGTTCAGCTGGCACCAGTCCACAAAGTCTTGAGTCAGTCCTCTGTACTCCTTGTCGTCCCCATCAGTGATGAGGCCGACTATTGCAGAGTCATCAGAGAACTTCTGCAGGAAGCACTGGGTGGAATTGTGGGAGAAGTCTGCAGTGTAGATGGTGAAGAGGAACGGAGCCAGAACCGTTCCCTGTGGGGCCCCCGTACTGCAGACGACCCTGTCCGACACACAGCCCTGAGTCCTCACATACTGTGGTCGGTCGGTGAGGTAGTCCAGGATCCAGGTAGTGAGGTGATGGTCCACTCCAGAGTTCACCAGCTTGTCCTTTAGAACCGAGGGAAGAATAGTGTTGAAGGCACTGGAGAAATCAAAGAACATGATTCTCACAGTGCTTCCAGCGGTCTCCAGGTGAGCGAGGGAACGGTGTAGGAGGTGAATGACGGCATCATCCGCTCCAATGCCAGGCTGGTAGGCAAACTGAAGTGGGTCCAGTGATGAGCTTATTAGGCGCCGAAGCTGAGCCAGGACCAACCGCTCCAGGGTCTTCATCAGGTGGGATGTCAGAGCCACCGGCCTGTAGCTGTTGAGGTCCTTGGGGCGTGAAGTCTTTGGCACTGGTACAACACAGGAGGTTTTCCAGAGCTGTGGGACTCTTCCCAACCTCAGGCTCAGGTTGAAGAGGTGCTCCATCACCCCACACAGTTGGTCCGCGCAGGACCTGACGACCCTCGAGCTGATGCCATCTGGGCCCGCTGCCTTCTTGCCATTAATCCTCCTCAGTTCCCTCCTAACCTGGGTGGTTGAGAGAGACAGGCTGGAGCCTTGTGTTGAGTGTGTATTGGATGCTGTTGTTGGGGGTGGGGGGGAGTGAGCAGGGTGAATAGAGGAGGTGTGAAGTGTCTGAGGTGGAACAGCAGCAGTGGGGGTGGGTGAGTGCAGCCGATGTTGCAGACTGCCTCATGGCTGAATCAAATCTGTTGAAGAAATGATTCAGTTCATTTGCCCATCTCACATCCCTCCCAGGCAGAGAGTTCTGCTGTTTGTGGCCCGAGATGGTTCTGAGGCCTCTCCAGACTTCACCAACGTTGTTTTGTTGAAGCTGGTTCTCCATCTTCTGCCTGTAGCTCTCCTTCCCATTCCTTATCAGTCCCCTCAGCTCTCTCTGCACCCTTTTCAACTCCTCTTTGTCTCTTTGGTATTTATTTGTAACTGGGCATGAATAACTTGATCTTATGATCTTATATTATGCTGCAGTACGTTTAACTAGCTCTTTCTGTTGTCATAACTTTACAGATATAGCAGATTTTAAGGTCAACTTGAAAGAAAGGGACGTGAAATGTAAAAATGAGGTGAAACGTCAAATGTGACACCCCACATACCGGTATCACGTCCTTCATGTTGCAGAGCCCATGAGAAACCGTTTTAAATATCACATGTGACATGTATTAATTGTTGTGACATATTTTAGATCTTTGCACAGTACTTTCTACAGTTTGACAATACACATCACATCTAAGTCTTTTCGCCAATTTTTGTAACAAATCATGAAGTTGGCGTGGAAGACCTTCGCTGGATGTAGGCCACATTTTAATGGATTGTTAGCATGACCCCACTCGACACCCGCTACAAAGTTTTATCAGGATTCATTCAAAACCTTTCGACCTATTATGTTAACAGACGGGAAATCATGCAAATGCTAAACATAACCTCCTTGGCGAAGGTTATAACTTCAAGTAGGTAAATATAAATAAATCTCGAGAGGCAGTTGCAACGAAAAGCACATGCAACAGATTCACATAAAATATCATGAAATACAAACTATGTATTTCATGAGTCACAGCAGTGTTTTGAAACAGACGTGCAAAGTGTTTCTCTGAACAAATACAGCTTAAAGAGGCTTTCTCTGCACACAAGAGTCTGCACATCAGACAGTTTCCACATGTCAGCACCAACACTAGGCCATAAACATCGGAGCACACAAACAAGAGCACGCATGCCTTTAGTTGACAGACACAGTTTGTAACGTGTAGATTATTTGGTAGAGAGCACCATAACTGCTGGATGTTAGTAAGACTCTGATCTATTTTAATAAAGGCAGAGATCTTTTTTTTCCTGTCATTGCAAGAGTTTTATTATGGAGAATTTTCCATTTCAGTCTCACAGGATATGAACTCTAACCATTAAAATAACTACCAAAAAAGGCAACAGGTAGCCTAGTAACAATGAAAACACACTTTATGGTGTCTTGTAATAGCTGTGGGTGGATGAATTTTGAATGTTTAGGAAATAACTAATGCACGGTGGATTTTTGGGGCTGGTTATTGTTGATTATGCATCTGAGTGAATCTCTTTTTCCCTTCAAACACACCACAGCATCTGCTCTGCCCACTTAGGATCAACAGGATGTTGGTATAACTTCATCTCCTACACTAAACTCTTACACTTTTCGTTAACACTCCCACTAAAGTTCTGGGAAATGAAGCCATTCTAGCAGAAAAGTCCTTTAAATCTGCCTCCAACATCTGAGCATTAATCGATCCTCTCCTGCTTATCCAGCTCAGGGCTCTGTAACAAATCAGCAACTCTGCATAACTGGAATGATGGAAATGGATGCACGTTGAGGAACTCATCTCTCTCTCTTCACTCCTGTGCATTAATGAATGTTTTATTTAATTAATGAAAAGGGCAGCTAATCCCTATTGACCATATACGTAATGCATGAAACATATCAGTTCATGTTAAACCTTGAGCTTGAGGAGAAATCCAGCTCAGTGTTTTTAAGAAAATTCCTAACGGTAAGATAAGGGAATCCCCTCAGCTTCATGTGACTCATGCAGGTCAAGTTAGGTGAAGCTTCCAATAAATAACTTCCTGTAACCTGACCATAGGGGTCTTTCCATTGTTGCCATCCACACATTGATAATCATCGTCATACAAGGCTCGACAGGATGATCCCATGATGCCCATTGCGTTCCGCTCTTATGTCTGTCACGCGCATGTCGTTGCCACTCAAATTGAATTTGGAAAACTGAAGGGGAATGCCAGCAGACTTTGATGTGAGCGGTGTCTGTTGAACTCTTGTGTTTTTCTAGCTTTAACTGAAAAGACATGGAGCGCGCAGCCATCATTTACTGGGAATGACAAGATAAGCTTATTAGTGGTGAAAATGTTTTTTGTCTTGCCTCTGATCTTATCTTACATCCGTGTGTTGAGAGACATGGGAGCCGAAGGGAATTTTATGTCCTGGCTAAACTGAGGCTTACTTGTTTTGAATACAAACACTGTTTTTTTGTTTTTTTTTACTCATTGCTGCTTTTCTGATTTGCATAATTTTGAATAGACTCGTCTCAAACAATCTGCACGTCGACAGCCACCACTTCCCGTAAAATGTTGGTTGGTGACATGCAGGGGACTGTAACTGTTACCTGATCAAAGGTGTTTTCCCACTTCTTCCCCCCGGTTCCCTCTCGCAGCCCTCCCACTACCCGTACCAGAATTAGACACCCGTATCTCAGACGACATTAAACAAATTGAAACCAGATTTCCTGCCCATGCTCAAACGGCAGACGTGCTTTTAACTCTACAAGACTTTCAAGAGCAGTCTGACTGTATTCAGTCTGCATTTGCATTTTCACTATGAAAGTGTCTCCCACCTCTGCACGCTCGTTTGACTACAAATATCAGTTAAAATCTGTTGGCGGGAAAAAGTGTCATGATGTTCTTAGAAGATAGTGATGATCATGCAAATAAGGTGTGTCGTGCCCCCCCCCCCCCCCCCCCCCCCCTTAAACCAAATGCAATGTTTAAAAAAACAACCAAAAAAAAGCCTCTTTCCAAAACATGCTGTAGGGGCCGATGCAATCGTCCAACTATGTCAGACATCAGCTGTGCACCGCCACTGTTTAATGCAGCAGAGCTCAGAAACATTCGGGCGAAAATGAAATAACTCGGCGATGACAAAGTATGAAGCGGATCGTCATGTCTGTGAATTTGTCCTCATGCCAAACAATGTGTTTCTGCTCTGGACAGGCAAGAAATGAGAGAGAGAGAGACAGAGGCAAGCAGGCTGGGCGAGGGAGGGAGGGGAAAAAGTCCTCGCAGTGCACGCAGGAGAGCACGTGCAGCACTGAATGTGGGAATGTTTAGATATCTCCTCAAACGGCTCCACATGGGAAAAAAGGAAAAGTCATCCTCTATGCTTTGACTGCAGCCGGCTGGAGCAAAGGGGTTGGCCTCAGTTTGACATAAGCAAACACTCGCAGGGTTTCACACACACACACTGACACACACATACATATATGATTAGAGATCCCATCCCCCCCCTCCCGCCCCCCACACACACACACACACACACACACACACACACTTTCGTACTTCTGCACATTGCTGTATTAATTGTTGCCGATGTCTTGGCAACCCAGCAGGTGCGGAAAAGGAGGCTACTGACTGGTGCGTGTGAATCACATGTGCACATGCACCAGTCACCTGGATTTTAAAGCCTAGTCTGTACCAGCAGCAGCAAGAGGAATAGGAGGGGGGGGGGATTACAGCATATATCAGGAATTTTCCAGTTAATGATGTGCGGATGTGGTAGCACTGGGGAGAGAGAGCCACTGACTGTGCTGTCTTTGTTTTGTGTGCCGAGGGCCCCGTGCTGCATTCCTGTACGCTGTGCATACTTTGGCAGCAGTCTCACTGCCCCTCGTTTTACTGTATACAGTTTGTGTGCTGCTCTTGCACTTTTCTTTTTTGTGCCCCTGTAGTTCTCTCGCGCTCTCTCAGTCCATCCCACAGGCGTCTCTGTCTCCATTAGGGCTGAACGATTATGGAAAATAATCTAATTGCGATTTTTTTTGCCCCAATATTGCGATGCGATATGCGATTATTTTTTAAGGTATTTGTCTTCTGTATTATTAAACAAAGACAAGCAATACATCATATAGTATGGCCAATACTATATTACATTAATTTTAAACTGTTCTTTCCTGGAAGACAGACCTCTGTTATGATGACATGAGGTGATGCATGAATTGATGACTGACATTTTTATTTAACTTCTTCAATCACAACAGTATATTTGAACATACACAATAGTTTATTTTTAGCTTACAAACATCTGAGCATAAAGTGCTGACAAGGAACCCTGGTGTAAACATTAAAATGAAAGTCAGTACAATGTGCAGATTGCAGAAATATACATAAACAAAATCAGTGGCTTTACCACACTCAGTTTTTCGACATCTGTGAACTACTAGACAGTCATTCAATTAAAAAATAATATTAAATAAATAAAACTAATAAATAAAAAATACACACATCTTACTGATCTCTGCAGTCAGTAACATTACACATAAAGTGCAAACATAATAGCAATTGTATAAACACACACACAAACACGCCTTTAAAATTTAAAGGCGTGAAATTGGACGGTCTAGTTCTGATTAGCGTCACCGCTGTCTCGGTGGAGTTTAATAAACTCGGCCGTCTGCTTCTTGCTATCTAAAATATAACCAGACACTGGTGTAAATTCTCGACTGTCTCATACTTCTGTTTAATAAGTTTTCTGTTTGACGTTTAGTCAGCTGTGTGAAAACCAAGGAGGAACCCACCCGGGGGATTAATAAAGTTTTATTTTATCTAATCTAATAACTTTAATCTCAGCCAAACCGATTTACTCACGAAGAAACAAAACACTGAAAAAAGCCCAACAATAACATTTTTAGGTTGTCTAAGTGACTTATATATTACGTTTAACCCGAGCAGCGAAACTCCGCGGTGATCTGAAAATGATGTGCCGGGAGTTGTGCCGTTCTCGGCCGCATCAGTAACCCTCGAGCTCCCGGCTAGCTGTCGAGCTGGTGGGTAGCAGACGCCTCTGAAAACGTCGAAGCACTTTTGCAAATATGGGATATCTTGATAAACCGAGCAGATATTTGATGTTTACACAACTACTTTCTCGCCTGAAAATATGTTAAAAGTTTATTTTGTGACCCAGAAAGATTAGTATGAGTAATTTTAAAACTTAGTAGCGGCCGCCATTGCTGGAAACTGGAGTTTGGCTGGGCCGCGCTATGAATTCTGGGATATGGTAGTAATTTGGACAGCCTTCGGCGCGTCGTTGTGACGTAATCGGTCTACAAATGCGGCCTCAGGAGGATGCAGCCCATGAATTGTATAATATAATCGCAGTATAATCGCAGCCTTTGCGGTTAGAAAATTGCACTTGATCATGTCGCGATATTATCGCAAATGCGATATATCGTTCAGCCCTAGTCTCCATGAACCTTTTCTCCCCCCCCACCTCATTTTTCTTTTAAATTTTCTCCTTTATTTTCTTTCCTGGTCTGGGCAGAGTGATTATCGGAGGCTGTGAATTTTTTTTCTTTTTTTTGCAGAACAAAAAAAAGGGAGCGAGAGGAAAAGTGAAGGAGGAATGAAATAATGGTGTTTACAAGATGGCTGACTGCTGACGTTTCTCTGGAGACACAATGCTGTTTAATGCTTATTATTATGACATCCGCTCTGCTTCACCCAAATGTTGGCCAGCCCACATACACCGGAGTCTTTATACGTTTTCCTCTGAGGTTCTCTTAGGAAGACTTCAACTTGTTGTGGATTGTTTTCAGGAATGTGCTCAAACCTAAGTGCACTCCACTCTATTCCGGTTGATTCAGCAACTGAAAATATCGACTTTCGACAATCCTGCTCTTTTCGATTACGTGTGTGTGTGTGTGTGTGGAGGGCGTGTATCACTGTGCAGTGGTGCTCTTTCATCCTAGGCTTCCTCAGTGACAGGGAATGTAAACATGGGCCCCGAGCCAAGCGCCATCAGCCTCCTCGCCTCTGGCGCTGCAGCCCCTTATGACATCAGGTCACGCTGACTGACAGGAAGACGTCTGGAGATTTGAAGAAGAATGGGATGAGGAATGAAGCATGTGGTCTCCAATAGTTCAAAAAAACGTTCTGCTCACCTAAAAGAATGACTGACTCTGGTTATTACAGTGTAGGTCCTGTTTTTCTAGCCGAGCTATAGTGTTTATGGCTTATTTTGTTACTTTGTGCAACCGCAGCCAATATTTGTGATTCTAACGACATTGGCAAAGAGGCGAGCGTAGGTTTCACACGTGTTTAACAAAAGTGCAGACCCTGCACAATATTCTGGCGGACTTTTGGAACATACTTTTAAAGACATCCTTCAGCTCAGCGATATTGTGACGTGTGGTATGAGCAGCTTCCATGAGGGCATTTCACTGCATCTCTTTTTGGATTAAGATTGAGATTGCCCCGCACCCAATTTCAAGCCATTCTGCAGTAGATTTACTTCAGATAAGAGTTGCTGTTGTTTACCAAAAAGTCACTTTGACCTTATTTTGAAAGCTACCTCGATTGAATTTTCGGCACCGTGATGGCGTGGGGGGTGATGGCCTGTCCCAGAGTTCATTGTTCATAATTGTTACTCAGATGTTATATATTTCTGATTCGATGGAAAGTTGCCATTTCGAAATGTTGCTTCAGTTAACTGGTAAACACACGGGCTAATCACTGACAACAAAGATGCACTAATCTGGGAAAAATAAAGCCCAGGCTGTAATAAACTGACTTATCCCTTAAACATCAAACACATGCTGCAGATGACTTGCATGCATTTGCAGTTACACACTCTAGCACAAGAAGGTTCTTGGCACTGAAGCATACTCATCCAAGCTAAAGCAGGTGCTCTCTAAGTCGCATGCAAATACTCACACATAGCTCAAACCAAATGCCCCTACTTCCAACCCCACCCTTGCTCACGTGCATGCACCTTATTGTCATACAAGCCCCCCCGTACATGCAGCATGCACTGGCAGCACTGGAACGGATGTTGCAAGGCGGACAGGCTTGGAGGTCTGACCTAGGAGGTCTGGAGGTCCCCGGGGGTAGGAGAAGCCATTTCCTCCCTGATGAGGAGCCGGGAGGAAAGAGCAGCAGGCAGGGCTGAGGACGATGGTCTCAGCAGAAAGGAATTCCGAGAATGTTGTCCTTTAATCTGGAGTCAGCCTCGTGCACTCACTACATCTCTCTCTCTCGCTGTGTTGCTCTTAGCTTGCTCTGTCTTTTTTCTCATTTGGCTTTATCTGACCACCTCCTGGGTTTTCTGTTTCCGTGCCATAGGCGAAGAAGGGTTTCAGATGGACGCAGGCAGATTGAAAATGCAAAACGACCGACCCATTTTTTTGACTTTTCGTTATACTGCGTGCATGAGTTTGTGTGTGTTTATTGTAGCCCGTGCAGAAAAAGGAGAGCAGGAGTGTATAATGAGGGTATTTGTGAAGCAGAACAGAGAATAAGAAGGGTGAGAAAGCGAGACTAAGGAAGGAGGAATGCAAACGTGGTCGGAAGAAGATTGCGGGGGGGGGGCAAAAGGGAACATTACAAGTGTGGAATGTCCTTTTTTCATTTTGTAGCAGACACATGTTGTTATAATCATCTCTGTGAAAACAGTTATTTGGTTGTGTGTTTAGGCCTCGTCTCAAAGCATTGTAGGGATGAGTTGTTGTTTTTTTATTTCTTTCAAGGGGTTGGATGCAACAGGCTTGAGCATTCCATGCATAGTGTCAAACTGTGTGTGATCTAAACCCACTCATGCACACAGTAGGTTCTCCAACTTAAGTCTGGGCTGTACTGCATTTTAGACACGTGTGTTTTATAGACTTACAGAAACAGAGAAATAGGCTTTTTTTTATAGAGATGAGGGAGGATGTATGGAGAAAAGGGAGCTGGTGCTCTAAACACTATCTAGTGCAAAGAATATGGATGAAAATGATCTATAAATATGTTTTTAAATATGTGACTTTTTTATGTCTTGAGCAGGAATAAATTTAAGTGTCAAAGATGGAGTAAGGGAAATTGGAAAGTACTGAAAAATCATCTGCTTTTGGTTTTAGTTTCCTTTATGATGACCATTGACAAAAAACACAAATCTAGAGTAAATGCTGGCTTATCCTTCAGTGCAGGCATGCAAGGCCATAAATACACGGCTACAAAAATGGTTTAGTATTTTGCAAGTGGCTGGGGTGTAATTTCATATTTGAAATAAAGCTTAATACAGCTATCTTCCGGTGTGTCTGCAAGTGCATGCATGTGTTATGTATATGCCTTAATCTGCAGTTGTGGCTGGGTTTTCGAATAACTGCATTTCACTGAGGCGGATATACCCCGAGCTCTAGGTCTGTGGTTCTTCCTAGAAGGCTTTGTGAGAGTGTGAGTTTGTGTGCATGTGTGCGTGCGTGCATACGTGTATATTGGAGTCCTGACTTTTGACTTTGCAGGGTGACAAATCCATGCAATAGACTGAGGTCACATGCATTTTAGCCTGCAACTGCAAGCGTAAGAGGAAGACGTGGAGCGGGCCATTTGTCGGTTAAGCATCTATCCATGTTTAAAAATGGCGACCTGCATTTAAACGTCTCATGGCAATATCTCCATAGGCGCCAGATGCAGATATGCTGTAACTGAAGATTGAGCTCAGTACTTTGCTGCAAACTTAAAATCTCTTTTAAAAAATTAAAAAATTCCAACAAAAATGTAGCAATGCTTTGTTGAGTCCTGTCCTTGATTAAAATGAAAGTATGTAGCCCGGCTCTATGGGAAGCTGTGCGACTTCCATTCATGATTTTCTTTGAGGTTTCACTGTTCTAAAATTCGTCAATGACCCTAACACTTAGTGTGCTCACTTGGCAGATGCGTGTCTCATTTCTGGTCACGTGACTCGCCCGACGGATCTCAGCCAACTAGCCTCAACTTCCGCCCTATTTCCACTGAAGCAGGAAGTAGAGATGAGAAAGTATCACACATCTGCAAAATGCGGCCCCCGGCTCTATTAATAGTCTCATTCACTTTAGAAAAAATGCGGCTCAGGTTTTTATTCCTCTTATCAATCTCACTTGTCGGCTTGGAGATTTGCTCACTTGCTCAGTTCACCTCACATATCCAGGACAACTTCTCGTGCCACTGTCATATATAAAGTGATTTCCGTGGAATTCCTATTCCATGGCCGGATGACCTGGTAATTGATTGGCCTAGAATATTTATTTAGGCTGCCAGTAATGTATTTAAATCCAGTTGTACACTACCTGCGACTCCTGACGCAGCACTGCACAAGGAAACCCCTACACATGTGTTCTGCAGACCTTTGCACACCCTTATCTTCGTAGTTGTGTATGTGCACCCGATGGCATTGTCACATATGTAGAGCAAACTGTAATCTGGGCTACCTGTGTTTGTTTGTGTTTGTGCTATTGTTGGTCCCTTTAGCTACCACCCCCGGCCCTCCCTGCTGTGGAGAAGACATAACAGAGAAAGAAGTTTAAATATTGAAGTGAAACCGAGTGCTTGAAAACAATGAAAACTGTCCTCTGCAGCCACTGTTGCTGCTTATAATGCATGCATTTTTAATCTTGAACGTGCTTTGATTACATTTCCACAATCCTTCTTTTCTGTGCAGGTAAAGATCTATGCAAATAGACACCAGCCCAGCAACCATAAACCCTTTAGTCACTGCAGTACTTTAAACTAATACTGTCTGATTACTTGTAGCATGTTTTGTGGAGTTTTTGGATGTAATTTAGGCTAGTTGGCAATCAACTGAAAGCCCACCTGGGACTTATGAGGATTTCATTAGCTTTCCAGTAATAAACCCTCATCATCCAAATCAGAGTCTGTGAAAGTGTCACCTGGTTGCTGTGAGTGTCTGAAAGTTTTAGAGCAGTTTCAGAGGTTTTTGAAAAATACTGAAAGCAAAGTGTGGAGCATCAGACCCAACATGAGTTTCCTTTCACCACAATCCTGCAAGTCAGAAACACACAAGCAACTTGTGCCGGTCACATAAACAATGACCCAGTTCATTCACTAATAGTTTATATTTAACTGCGTACTTCTTTTGAAGATCATTCCTCTCAAATTACCTATTCAAGCATATTTTAAGACTGAATAAGATCTTATAAGAAAAGGGGGAGAATCCAATGATTGTTCCTTCATACTTGTGCAGAGCCAGCCAAGTCTATAAATATATCTACGTGACAGTGCATCCTCTTTGCTTACATACATTCGTCCCTGACTTGAAGATCCAGATAAGCAGCCTGTAGTGCCTGGAGGGGGAACTGCAGCCAAAAGCTGTAGGAAAAATCTGGAGTTTAGGAAAGCACCTGGAACCCGTCCACTCTCTTACTAGGGGTCACTGAGTTTTGTCTGGAGGCTTTCCCTACTGTAGCTGTTAACAATGCTGCTGCTTTCCTGCAGGCTCATGGCTCCACACACACAAACTGCGAGGTCCCAGGGAGAGTTACAGGGACAAATTTGGAAAACATGCTTAGTTTGAAGTAGCACAAAATGGCTGCTGTTGATGCTTCAGGTGGATGTAGGGTAGTCTGATAAAAGACAGGAAGTGTTCTTTTTTTCCTCTCTCTCTATTTTGACAGGAAGGAGGGGTAGAGCGGGGCGGTTGATATCAGTTAATCACCCCCTTTTCATTTCCCATGCACATGTTGTCTGCCAGGTTTGAGACATGTATTGTGCGTCTTTGTAATAGGTGCTCCTCTGTACTGACGTTCACGCTGCAATTGTAAATAAAAGTACAGTTCTGAGTTTCCCCGGTGGATTGATGTGGAAAGATTGTGTGAAGTGGGTACACCAGAATGGGAACAGGGAGGCCTGTCCTGCCAGATATGATTTCATGTCTTACGTAAGCTCAAGATGGGGGCAGAGAAGCATTAACCCTGTGCATTAGTGACTTGTGTGTCTGTGTGTGTATTTTGTGCAGTAAAACCTGACGGGTTTTCTGCTGTGTTACAGGTGGTGACGCTGTGGTACAGAGCCCCAGAAGTGCTGCTCCAGTCAAGTTACGCTACACCGGTGGACCTGTGGAGTGTCGGCTGTATCTTCGCTGAGATGTTCAGGAGAAGGTGAGGCCGATGGGCAAAGCTATCTGGGCTTTATACTTGTTTAAATCTGGACTGACTTTGAACGTCAGTTAAAGTCTCTAAGCATTTCTCGTATTCCTTTGTTTCTTCCACTAATGTTGATTCTGGTACTTTTACTGTTGAGCAGTGTACCATACAATAAACATAATGTGGAAGGATTCTGTCGAAGTTTTCACAAATGCTTCCCGAGTCACACGATCACATTTCATTCAGAGGTTTAGTGTTGACGCACCTTGGCGGTAAAGTCTAAACACATGTTAGACTTTGGTCTTCAAATTCAGACTCTTTGTGAGCGTCATGTTGTCTTGATTGTTTTCACTGGTATCTTTTTTTAATAGCACTTTGCTGGGTCTTACTAACCACATCACCTATTTGCACACACATCTGTGCAACACCTTATTCAATGCACTGTAAGTCTTTATCTGTGATATACACACTTAGGCTAACGGTTATATAAGAGACAATTTGGGATTCGGGGCTGTGCTTAAGGCCATGTAGACCTTATAGATGACCCGCTTTCCTGTTGCCAAGATATGACGTTGCATGGTATAGAGACTTCTAGCCACTATATTGGGTATACCTGCTTAATTTCTTGTTTATACGAATTAGCCGATCACATAGCAGGGAATCGGTGCTTTTAGACGTGTTGACATGGTCAAGACGACCGATCAACATGTCCAATCTGAAAGCAGATGAGCTTTAATAACAGAAGACCACCTATTCAGCCAAAAAAAAGGAAACTGAGGCTATAGTTTACACAAGTTCACCAAGTTTAAACCACAGATAATTGGAAAAATGTTGCTCGATCTGATGAGTCTCTATTTCTGCTGCAGCATTCGGATGTTAGCGTCATAATTTGGGGTGAACATGAAAGCATAAATCCATCCTGCCTAGTATCAAAGGTTTAGTCTGCTGGTTATGGTGTGATGGTGTGTGGGATATTTTTGTGCCATTTAAAATTATGCTCAATGCCAAATAAGTATGGTTGAAATGCCACAGCCTACCTGAATATTATGACCACAGACCACAGAGTACCCATCTTCTGATGGCAGATAAAGTGCTATGTTACAAAGCTCATATCGTCATAACAATGATTTCACTGTACTCAAATGGCCTCCATAGACACCAGATATCAATCCAATGCAGCATTTTGGCATGTGGTGCAGCGGAAGATTAACCTCGTGGGTGTGCAGCCGACAAATCTGCACCAACTGAATGACTCCGTAATGTCAACGTGGAGCAAAAACTCTGAGGAATTTTTAGAGCCACTTGTTGAATCTGTGCCACAAGCAATTAAGGCATTTCTGAAGGGAAAAGGGTGTCCAACCCAAGACTGATGAAGTTTTATTTCTGTTCCAACAAACTCTTGATAGCTATTGTAATTTCTCTTATTTGGGTTACGCCAAAGCAGTGTGGAAGGGAAAATACCCACCAAAGTCCCTTTACTGTGTTGTTAAGTAATGATTGAGTAATGATGACATTCCTCAGTGAGCACAGCACTTTAACCGAATCACTTGGGGAGGTTACAGACATGAGAAGTGATATGGGGGACTGGAACAAAGTCATTGTGTCATTAATATTAAATACTCCTTCATACTTGTTTGCAATAAAATCTGATAACTGAGTCACGGAGCCCCCCTCATAAATTATCTGACTGTTCATTTTATCATATATGTAAGTTGCAGTAATAGTAAGAATTAAATAATATAATAGACACATTTTTGGGGCAGTATAAGACATCAAAACGTCTTCTTTACTGGTGGGTTGACCACATTTACGGTTTAAAAAAAATAAATTCAAAAATCCAGTTATTATCTGTGACCCAAGTTTGATTTTTACCCCTTGTGTCAATACTCATAAAAATGTTCCCATGTAAACAGATGAAAAAGCTTTAAGTTTTCTTTGACTGTTGTATTTACGATCGCTCACAAAGGAGCAGCTCGACGAAGAGGGCCACGGGCGTCCTTTGTATCATTGCTCTAATTTAACTTGAAAAACACGAACTGAAATCACTCGTCACAATCGGTTATTTGGGAGTTTCTTACTGTAGTCATCTTTTCCTCAAATGACACCTGTCAGATGCGTTATGAGCAGCGAGGAATCACATTTCGGTTGGCTTATCAAGCCATTACAGTAACACTGCTGTCTGCTGTGGTTGCAGCATGCAAGTCTAGATTCTACTTCTACTTCTACTTGGTGTAGGTATTTGTCAGTTTGTGGTCTAACGAACTTCATGCTGGCGAGCCAAGCTAATAACGGACAGTTTTCACCCAAAAAAAAAAAAGAGTTACAACTGCCTGTTTTTGGTCTTTTGGAAGAAAGAAAAGACGGGGGCAAAAAGATGCAGTTTTATCCTCGTCAAATTAAGACGACGTTGATTTAATGTTTTTAAGGTGCTATAGTATGTGTAAAATGTATGCTTTAATTGAGAGTAGAGAGGCCGCGCCAGGCTGTGGTGTGTTCTACAGTAGATAATAACAGTCTTTCTGAGGTAGGGCTAAGTGCCAAGAGAAGCAGCCCTGCTTCCTTCCCCAAACGACTCCTTACCCCAGCATGCAAGGCCGCACACAGCAACCCACGCTCTGTACTTGGGACCTGATGGGAATGTATAGGTTCCTCTATCAAAAGGTTACCCAAGGCTAACATCTAGTCGTGCTGCACAAAAACACGCAGAGGCACTTTCGGAGTATCTTGTTGACAAATGGTGCCGTGATGAAACTTGATCTAAGAGTTGTTTGATCAAGCTCAATTTGTTTGCCGGCTATTTAAATCTTGGCAGGTGACCGTATTTTAATGATGCTTTACAAGTTTTCACGCATAGGACAAAAAGATGGGTCTTTTGGGACTGTGAGAGACTGCTTTGATACTTAGTTTTATAATTAGGATTAAGGTTTCATTCTCTTAGTTTGCAACATTTAAATCGAGACCACTTCACAGTATAGCTTCTCTTCGAACTTACGTTCCCACGTCATTTGACATCTTTCAAACTGTTTCAAGTTTCCTTATTTTCCTGTTGTTCATATATTTATCAAAAAACAAAACACATACACACGCCATATGTGCACTTTCATAATGATGTGTAATCGTGAAACATGGCCAAAGTTTCATGAGGTCAGCGTATGCAGAGGTTTCGGTGAGAGCAGAGATCCCTTGTATGGTCATCTGAATGACACAGCTGTGGTCACAGAAGTCCCCCTCTGCTGTCAAAAGTTTCTCATAGTCGGCCTTGAAGGGTGGGGGGAACGGAGACCGGTGATGAATTAAAGGGGGCCGCGGTCCAAAAATAAGCAGGATTATTTCAAACTCCGAATCATGCAAAGCAGGTGAAGCATTTACAGGTTTTCAGTTTGTGGCGCCAGGTATAAAACGTTATCCTCGTCATTGGCGTTCAGAAATTGTGTCTGTGCACCGCATTTCAAATATTTTCAGCGGTTTATGGGTGAATTTCGAATAAGTTTTAGAGGTAATGTATTCACAGTCATGCTCGTAACTACTTCATTCAATGTCAGTGATGTATGGTACTTTCCATACTTGTGGCAAGGTCAAGCTGGAATTTTTTATTGAAGGTCAGGCTTTAAATGAAGAGAACAAAGCAAAGTTTATTTCCCATCAATGCGTCTTTTACAGTCGTGAAAAAACTGATCTTGATCTGTAATCAAACATTTTTAAGTCAAATAGTAGAAACAATGTGTGCTTAATCTGTGTACAAAAGGTCTGTCCTTGTGTTATATGGTGCTCATTTAAAAGCACAGACTGGTTCTGCCTGCAGCCCTGATCAGAGTGAGCAGTTAAATGCAGTACATCTCCTCGCACCCTGACACAATAAACTTTGAAGTGTGTTGGTTTGTGTAGTTCATTTTCAAAATCTGGCATCTGCCCAACTTTGCTTTAAGGTAGAAGGTAAGGCAAAGCTCTTTGATGGCCACAAACGCACACGAACACGCACTTCTCTGCTCAGTCTCAGCGGGTGATTAAGATGGCTTTTAAAAGGCCACCTGTCAGAGATTAAAGGGCACCTGGGAGAAGAGAAAGAAAGCAAGATATTGAGAGAAAGCAGTGTTTGTTAGTTTTGCAGTTATATTGAAATTGAGATTAGAAATGCTGACAGCTCACGGGCACAAAAGCAGACCTCTATGCTCACAATTAAGCTGTTTTTCAGAATAATTGTTTACCACTTTTAAAGGAGATCTGTTATGCTCATTGCTAGCTAAACATTTTTATTCCTTGCTCCACTAGAGAAAATCTTTGCATGATTGAAAGTCAAATTTGTCTTATACTAGAACTTGTTGGAGCCCCCTTCATTCGTCCATCATCCTTTAAGTCAGCTTTCTTCTGATTGGGTGCCCCCTCGGAAACAGATAGTTGGTCAGGTAAAGCGACTGCTCAGAACCAGAGTTGTGACGACATAAAGAGCTCTGACATCCTAGAATCAAGAGTAGTAAAAAAGATTAGCTGAAGCATTTTGAGCTGTTAACCCTGATCTTTTGGTTTATACTCACCACTGTGAGCATCTACACTGCAGGACTAAACCGTCTGTACATATATGATAGAAAACAAAGGAAAAATAATTGGTCTCCTGTTTTCTGTCGCTTACTTTGATTTTGTTTGGTTTGCAAGATGTCGGGTTGGACTTTGCATTATTGTAGCATCTTCACTTTGCAATATCAGAGGAAAACCCCAACAATCAACCTCTATGAGCAAGCACCTAGAGAAAGTGGCAAGGAAAAACTCCCTTTTAACAGGAAGAAACCTCCAACACAAACTGTCTCAGAGAGGGCCAGCCATCTGACTCGACTGGTTAAGATGCCCTGTGGAAGAACACCAGAGATTCATAACTAATGATTTAAATGCAGAGTAGTTTATAAGCACAGAGTGAAAAAGGCTGAGTGAAGAAGAAACAGTCAGTTCATAGGTTAGATGTAATTTTGAAAGTAAGCCTAAAACCCCCCACGAGCAGCCATGACCCCCATTTTTGACGCACCACGTCACGTCTCAGGCCAGAAACATGTGAAGTCTTTCTTTGAGTCATGAGACTTCAAAGGTTTCATGACTCATAAGCACATTCTTCTTCACTTTCACCACCAAACATGCTATTAGAGTACATGATCATTAAAAGTCTTTTTAATGACTATGTACTGTAGTGAGAATAGTTGCTCTCAAAGGAATTTGAGCAAATATTATACAAGTCTGCATCTGCATGGCTGGGATGGTGTTGAGTGAGTCACAGTTCGAATGAATTTTGGAGAGAGCTTGTGCTTGTTGACATTCCCCTAACCAAAAAGGTTGAACGCGGTTCGTTAATGGCCCGGGAGAGGCCCCACATCCGTGTTGACTTTCTCACAGTTTGGAACTCGATTGATAAATTCTCAAAAGCACACCCTTGCATGCACGCGTGCATGCAGTACAGCGCGGGATAGCCTGCGTGAAAAGTCCGCAGTCCAACACACACACCTCATTTCTTTCCAGCTCCCACTTAGATAGTTCGAGACGCTCACGTGCAAACATGCGAATTCACACGCGCATTCCAGAGGTTCTCTCAAAGGAATGTGGGACGACGCCGTGCTGGCACTAAAGGATGCGTGACTCAGCTGCCTGTCCCAACTCGGTCTCGGCCTTTTCACTGCAGCCACTTGTGTGGCGTTGTGCATGGGCATTGGGATTTGTACGTGCAAATCTCAGGGTGGGAAACTATGCCAGGGCGCGAGCACTCGCACTCAGCTGCTGACTGTGTGTGCATGCCAGCGGCCAGCTCTGTGTGAATCCAGTTATCCCCCTTCAACAAACCAACAAACCACTCCAGGTTTAAAAATGGACCTCTCGGAATTATCAGCCCTACTTGTTTTGGCATGATAACTTTGCTGTAGGTGATTTTTTTTTTTTTCTCTTTTTTTCGTTTGCAACAGTCAGAAACTGGTTTGGTCTGATCTTACATGCCTTTCAAAGTTCTCAGTGCGGTGCCTTGCCCTAAAAGACCTGCATATGCAATCATTTTTGAGACATCCGTTACTCAAGGACACCATTTCTGAACACTGGAAAGAAACTAAGATCTTAATTCCACTTCCAAACTTAAGCCTGTGACAGGGAGTCTGCTGTCACAGTAAAAATGTTCCAAACACCTTTTGTGTGACTAATATCCCCAGTGTCTCCACTGTAGGAAAGTGTGGGTGTAAGCTATGCAAAGCTTCCTGCAAGTGGGAAAGCACAAGGAGCACATGGTGGCTAAACCAGTCTCTGTTGAGTTCAGTTAAGTGGGGTGCACTTGAGGTGTACTAAGGCCTGGATACAAAATGCAGACAGGCATGCATAAAGGCACATCTATATGATGATACCCTGGCACTACATTGACATCTGCTGGTGAGCAAACACAGTAAAGAAGTGGAATGTATTTTTAAAAAAGAAACAGAGAGAGAGCTGTTTCCCCTTCTGAGCCTTGTGTGTTCGTTTTGTGAGGAACACTTAGAAATATTAATCTCGTTTAGCCTAAAAGTGGTGGTGTGTGCAATGTTAAACAAGTCCCCTCTTGTGACAACAGGACCTCCTTATTTCCCCTCAGAGGAACTTTGACAGGAAGCTCCAGCTCCTATACCTCTTTCTCTGTTAGGATAATCCAACTTTTCTTTCAAACGCCTTTTCCTCCCAATTTCCTCCACGCTTTCAGTCAGCAAGAGCAAAAGCAGACATTCGCACTCTCTCTCACACACACACACACACACACACGGGATAAAAAGGCTTTTTCTGTCCCGTGTGGCGACTGCCAGGCTTGTGCTGATGATGACTACTGGAATCTGTGCTGATCCCATGCCAAGCACGGGCACCCGAAGACTGCCCAAAGCCACAGGAACCACCAGCAGCCCTGCTGCCGCTCTCCTCCCTCCTTTCATCCCCCGTTTCCTTCCCTCCCCATCCTCAGCAGCACCACCAACACTGCTCCACAATCCCTGTTTCCTGGGATGGAGCTGCGAGCGTGTGGCTACTTCAAAACGTTCACATCGGAGTCCCACATTCCTCGAGCCAAAAGCTTATATGTCAGGGCTGTTGGTCTTACAGCGTACCATGGGAAAATGACTCCTATCTAAAGCAGGTTACAAAAGAGAGAACCGAATCTTTACATTTTACTTTTTCTGCATTTCCGGGTTTTGTTTTGTTTTTGCAACATAATATGTAGAAACTAAACTAACCCTTTTTATAATTTCTGTTTTCTAGGCCGCTGTTTAGAGGAAACTCGGATGTTGATCAGCTTGGAAAGATTTTTGAGTAAGTAATGACTACTCTTGTTTTCCATTTCTCCTCAGGCTCGGTTATATTTTCTTTCAACTCAGTGGAATTTTGGAAGATTCAGTCAAACCTTTGCCTAAACATTAAGGGCAGAACATGCACTCATCTACTGTTTTTCTAATTAATGAAAAACCCATCAGATGAACCCACACTGCTTTTCTGGGGTGCATGTATTCGTGCCCCCCCAGTCTTTACCAACACTCATGGATAATCCTTAAAAATGCTCTGAACTGGAATTAAGTGGTGAATGCTTCCCATTGCCGATGATGAAGACACTGATGATCTGTATGATTCCACAGTGTTGTTGGGGTACCCTCGGCAGAAGACTGGCCCCAGGAAGTAGCCCTGCCACAGAGTGCCTTCACACCCCGGCCCCCGAAACCAATAGAAGACCTAGTTCCAGACATGGACGAGCAGGGACGGGCCTTGTTAATGGTTTGTAGTGTAACTCTCATGTGTGTCCCCAAAAGATTGCATGGAAAATGTTTTTAAAGCTGTCACTTGCGCATCACTGTCACCTTTATGGCATCGTGCACATTTATTTATGTGCCAAAGCGCTACGAGGAGCTAAGCTAACAAAACAACTTCTGTCAGTAACCTTGACGACCTTGTACCATTTTATTGTTTTTTTTTTAATATACATTTTATATCTTCTAACTCCTTGTTTTTTCTGAACATGGAGCCTGAAATCCTCATGTGTGGAAAATAAATGCATGAAGCAAAGCGCTTACTTCACCATCGAGCAGATTTATACCCAACTTGTAGTTCGGCTTGTTTATAAAAGCACAAATATAATCGATCATTCATCAGGATTATTGCATTTTGGAGCATCGATTTTGATTTTAAAAACAGCGTGGGAACCGAGCTGCACGCAATATTTTATTCAACCTAGAAATGTAAACAAGCATCTATACTTGGTGGTCTCTCATTATCTTCTTTTCCTCTCCCTCCCCGCAGCAATTCTTCACCTTCAACCCGTCCAGGAGAATATCGGCCTTCACTGCGCTGAGTCACCCCTACTTTCAAAGCGTGGACAGCCACAGCAGAAGTGTGTACGCAGCCCAGCCCATCCCCAGCAACAAGTCCACGATGGAGGAGAGGAGTGCCTGAAAGTCCTCTTTTTTTCCCCTTTAACCGCCCCCCCCCACGTTCCCCTGGCTATAAGTAGTATTTACCGTACCGTTCCTAAAAAGTTTGTCATGTTTTATTTCAGCGTTAAATCAAAGTACATTAAAGTTTTTTTTGGCACTGATTACCAAAAAAAGGTTTCCCTTTCAACAAATCCACTCAAATCAAGTAAAAACAAAACAGCTGGTTACAGGAGAGCTCACCATCTCAAGAAAATATTTAAGAGTCCAGAAAAGGCATCAGTGTTTGAGTACTGCAGCTTTTCTCCATCATGATGACGCCACACTGTGATGAGGTTTACATTGTGAATTTCAAAATCTATCCTTTGCTTCATTGATCTCTCTCCTCAAGGCCTCAGTGGCCTCCTGCAAAGATGCGTCACCACCAACCTATAGCACTTAGTTATTGGTCAGAAAGCTTTAATTGAGGGCGATTGCCGAGCTGTGTTTTAATGTTTGCCCTAAGTGCCAAATACAGGCTGACAAGTAATGAGATTTTCCAGCTGTTGGGCCCTGCAGGCGTGATCTTAACTAAACAACAGCACATCTGGGTCTCCATCAGCAGCGCTCAGCCACATTAGTTCAATTCAGTTTTATTTATTCCGGAAAGATAAAGGCCAAATCACAACAGCAGTCACCTGGAGATACTTTATTTTGAAAGGTAGAGACCCTTGATACCAGAAACCTGATAAGCAATGAGTTGTATGAGCTGATGCAAAGTGTGACACGGTTTAGAGCGGTAACATTCGCACTCCTTAATAGGTAGCTTCGTTAAATGTTCTGTCTTTATGGCTTTTTTTCTGATAATCAGTGTCAAAAAAAGCATCATTAATGTTGGTTTTACGTTACATATAAAACGAAGCCTAAAACAGACTGCAGTGGGCAAATACTTTCCCCCTGGGGCGTATAAAACGCTCTGGGGAGCAGGGAGCGGGTGAAGATGGCGTCAAACGGATGGCACCAAATGCCCCCCAGAACCCTGCACACACAAGCTGTCATCCTTCCACGAACTGATGGATTGTAAATGCTGCTTTCAGGATGTGAAATGTTGTGTAACAATGCAAAGTGACCCAATCCTCATATGGATTTGGAGTTGAGACTGTAGAGTCCGAAGAGCGGAAACCTCCTTATGCCCAGTGTTTATCCTTATCAATGGAAAAAAAAAAAAAGACTCTGGACTGCAGGAGAGAGAGATAGAGGACCAGACCAGAGCCTGGATGGATCTCACCTGCCTCTTTATTTTTGTTGTCTTGTTTGTTTGTTTTTATAAATAGCTTGCTTACTGCTGGTGTGTGCAGTGAGAAGACGAACGTTTCACACGCACATTTATTGTCCCCACTGCCGCTGACATAAGCACGCTCATGTACCCGTGTACTCACTCAGACATTGTTAGGCATCACAAACCAGCCACCCACTGCCATGTCCATTATCATTCCAGTTTTACCTATAATAATGGTGCCACCTTGTGGAAGTGTAGAGTAACTGCAGACCAGTAGCGGGATTCTAATGGTTTCTGCACACATTGAGGAACTCGTAACGGGGCTGATATCGGTGCTGAGACAATGAGACATCTTGGAGTTGTTCCTACCACTTACATAGACTTTGACTTTTTAATGACTTTTAGCTGTACCATCGTGAACTCTTTGTTTTATAATTATTGTGAAATCCAATTATTTCTTTCCAAATCATACCGTAATGCACAGACAGATCTGCAGGAAGTGTCAAAGAGAGACCCACAAGCACTATTCATTCAACATGGTAGAATTTTTGGCACACTTTTGTGTCACTAATATTCTGTATTTAATTTTAATTTTATTGACGAGTCTTATATACTTGTAACTTGATTTTTTTTTTACAATTTTTTTTAATGCTGGGGTATACAGTGTTCTTACACCAGTGATGCCAACTCGTTAAAGGATTGTAGAGTCCGTGTAAGAATAGTTTGACGTTGTAAGGAATGTATAAAGGAAAAGCATTGGTACTGTACAGTAAATTGTGCTAGTTCTAAAGTACAAGCTGTAACAATAGAAACCTTTTGATATGTGCGTTTGTCAGCACATAGACATGTCGTTAAAACGGATAGACGTAGAGTAGCGAGGGTCTGCAGAATGTTGCATGGCAAGAGGTGTTTCTTTGTTTTCTGTTTTATTTGCGTGGGGTGGGTTGTTCCGATGGATTTCTTTTACCATGTGTTGAGAACTACTACGGATTTTCCAGTAGTTTTGATGACTATGTGATGCACAATATTTTGTGTACAGTTTCTGCTTTATTTTACCTTGGCGTGCCGTTCTATCCAAGTTAAGTTTTGACCCGCGAGGTAAAAGCAAGTTTTTCCAGAGTTGTATTTTTGTATTTAGTAGTTCTTGCAGAACAGTAACTTTGTAACACTGGTTTTTGTTTTTGGGTTTCGTAACAGGTAGTGCTTTTAGCACACAGACACAGACACACACAGACTCAATCTCTGACTTTCTCAGGTTCTCTCCACGGACGTCCGAAACCTTTCGGGCACAGTTTGCACATCTCTGGGTTACTGAATGACTACAATACAACTTCTTCAGGTTCTCTGTCAAGCTGTCTAAGGATCGTATCATTGATCACAATCTACTGTCTTTACTATTTATCAAATATATGTTACTGTAGTTCTTACTGTCTGAAGATAACTGCCTGTATAAACTGTTCTTGCCACAAACTAATGGCCAGGTGGCAAACATGACAGAAATACACGTCTGCTTAACACTGTGTGATTTATTCTTTTTTTTTTTCTATTTGATAACGACTCATTTCTGGTGTAAGTGGCATCTACAATGCAATGAAAGCTACAAATGCGTTAGACACGGAGGTTTACATTTAAAATATTGACTGCTTTAATCTCATTACAGTTAATACAGTCACTGTGTGCTTTCTTATGATTTAACCGATCTGTAATGCTCTTCAGTCTCATAACAACTGAACTCCACTGCTGAACTCTAAGCAGTGTCACTATTTTTGAACGTCGCTTCATCCATCACTCAGATTGGCATTATACTTGTGTATGAATGCATCGGTGTCTTATTATTATGTTGCACCAGCTGAATAAAAAGCAGCTTTTTATTAATGTTGTTTGGACTTATTTATCAGGGTTGGAGTAAATACAGAGGGATAATGCTCGTGAGGCATACATGAAGAAATGGGAAAGAGGCGATTAGTGAGCAGGAGTGTGGCTTCATGCTGAGAAAGAGCGCTACGAATCTGTTTGCTTTCAGTGCTGATGGAGAAGGTCAGGAAATGCACGGACTTTGTGGGACTAGAGAAAGTACTGAAACAACAGAATACATGTTCAGGTTCACTTCTCGACCTCACCGATCTGTTTGATATCCCAGCTGGAGAAGAAGAGTCAGATGCAGCCACAGCAGCCACAGCAAGCACCAAGTGGATCTGAGGAGCAATTCCTCAATCTGTTCATTATAAAGGCTCTGGGCGCTCCCTTAAGGGACTTGCCCTATATTTATCTAGTAGTCCCACAAGCATCTTGCAACCTTTAAATCACATGATTAGACACGGGGGTTACAGGTGAGCCCACCCTACGCCCACTACAGTCAGCAAACCGAATCATACAAAGAATACGTTGTTTCCTTATCAAGGACATTCAAGGCCACACCCCCTAACGTTCACATAGAAAGGTACACTCCCCAACTGTTCCTTTGTAGTTTCCTGCTTTCTATTCTTCTTTACAACCTACTCCTTATCTCTGCATATCATAGGGGAACTGAAACATGCCACCTGCTTTAATACTTTCTCACAATGTGTATGAATGAGAGGGAAACAGGTGTAACAGTGAAACAGCAAAGAGCAGAGATAGTGAGGGTAGATGAGTTTAAATGCCTGGGGTCAACCATGCGAAGCAACAGGCAGTGCACAAGAGAGGCGAAAAAGGGGTTAGGCAGGGAGGAGATTGTCGTAGGGATCATTTGTGACAGAAGAATAACCTCAAGAGTAAAGAGAAGGTTTACAAGATGATAATGAAACCTGCTATGATGTATGAGTGACAAAAAGACGGGAGGTGGAGATGAAGATGTCAACCTGGTAGTGAGCAGAGTGGACATGATTAAAAATTAGTATATCAGACGGACAGCTCAGGTTCAGCAGTTAGAGTTAGAGAGGCGAGGCTGAGATGGTTTGGACCTGTACAGTAGAGGCATAGTGGATATAGTGGACAAAGGATGTTGAAGATGGAGCTGCAAGGCAAGAAGAAAAAAGGAAGACATGCAGAGAGTTGGTGTGACAGAGGAGGATGCTTGCGATAGGGTGAGATGGGGGAAAGAGGATCAGCTATGGTGACCTCTAAACGGAGCGGCCAGAAGAAGAAGTAAAATAAAAGTATTAGTAATAGCATTAATTTCTGGCTTATTTCGCAATGTCGCACAACACTACTTGGATTCTGACACAAAATCCTACTCTTTTCCAGAAGGGGGCAGTAGTGTAGTATTTGCGACGGCAGCCGCCTATTGTGCAGCCGAAGAAGAAGAATCAGTCGAGCTTTTATCAACTCGAAGTGGCTACGTAAATGTTAGCAAGGTGACACAAATGGTTGTTCTTTCTTTTGGATATTGTTCCCCATTGCTGACTCGACATGGGCAAGAGAGACAATCGAGTGGTGAGTGGTGCCGCATAATTTGATTAAAATTATTTGCATATATACCGCGTGACATTTAGTAAACAAGATAAAAATAAACGGGCTAGCGCTGCAGTTAGCATTGGTTAGCTTACGTACGTGTCCACTAGGTATTGTGATGCTAGGCCTGCTGTGTACGGTGGTTAGTTTAGCCGCGCATATACACACTTAGCTTGGAAATGCAACAGTGTAGATTGGTTTCTTTAATCTTTAGGCTTTCAAACAGCTTGATCGACGCAAAGCTAACGTTAGCTTAGTGCATCAGAAGGTAATCCTAAATTTGGGAGTAGTTCAGGTTTTTAGGCGAACTGCCTTGACCGTCGTTGATTGGCAGAAAATACAGCAACTACTTGTTTACTGATTACTACTGTAATTTGTGTACTCCAGTCCCTGTTTTAAATGTTGTTTAAATGCGCTGTGCCTGCTAATGTTAATGTTGGTGTTACTTTTGAGCGTTTTCCAAGTGTCTCCCCCTTTAATGTTAGCCAATGATATTATAGCCTCGGGGAGGCTCCAGGTACACATAAATCTTACACAGTAGCAGAGTCCTGCTGTAAACCCCATGCCCAGGCTCTGTTTGCCCTGTTTCACAGCTATTTTAGCGATCCAGCATGTAGTACTGGTGAATTGCAATGCATTATGCCATATTTTAAGTGTCCCTCTATTAGAAGGATGGAAATGAATGCTTTTGTCTGTGTTTCAGGCTTACATTAACCCCATTGCTGCTGCACGAGCCAGGGGGCCGGTACAGGGCTCTGGGCCAACCATTCAGGATTATTTAAGCAGACCTCGACCAACATGGTAAGTAAAGGGCAGATTTGCAGCTTAGTGGTGTAAAGTGGTGTCCTCACTTTATCATCACCACAAGAACATTTTTGGTGTACTATTAAAGAGCCAAAGGAGTCAAGGTGCACATATCTGGCAGCACAATCTTTGTTAAGGGGTTATAATAAATTCAAAACTCTAAAGCGTATGAACAGTATTAAGTAAATAAAGCTATTAGTGATTCCTAAATAAGAATACTAACCTCACCTTTAACTAGAATAATTCAGTCTTTCCCAAAAGGTGACACTTTTGGAATTAAATCCGTTTTTAAAAAATTATTTATTGTGTTTATCAGGGAGGAGCTAAAGGAACAGCTGGAGAAGAAGAAAAAGGGCTCTCGAGCCCTGGCTGACTTTGAGGACAAAATGAACGAGGTACGTTTGCATTATATACAGAGTATTTGAACAGGCATGAACTGGGCTGTTAATCAACAGTTTTCCTCTGGAGTTAGCTTACTTTTAATACTCCATGGCGGCCTTACTTGTCTATAAGTTAAAAAGACAAATGAAATCTTAAAGTTATTTAATTTGTGGGTGGCACAGGGGTGCACTTGTTCAAACATCCTGTTCAGCTGGAGCCTTTCTGTGCCTCCTGGTACTCTGGCTTCCTCCCACAGTCCAAAGATGTGTTTGTTTGGTTAGTTGGTTATTATTAATTGGCTGTTTATGTACAAGTGTGAGAATGTTTGATACAATGGACTCGGAGCACATATTTTACCTTCTTAGGGGAAATCTGTGTTTGCAATGGAAACATGCCCGTACTGTGAGAGCTTGAGAGGTTTTTTTAATTTATTTTATTGTGTACAGCATCTGAAGCGTCATCACTGTTTCTCACTGTAGCCACATTGTAATTCATATTAGATGAGAATATTGCACCTTATTGAAACAGTTACCGGATAAACACCACATACTATTTTGGTAACATTGTTTCTTGCTTTTTAAGAGATGGAGGAAAGAACTCGCCAAAAACAGAGAGAAAATGTTAGGCGGAAGTGAAAAGGACAAGGAGGAGAAGAAAGACAAAAAAGAGGTATGATATGAATCCTGTATCAGATTCATGAAGTATTATTTTTATTTCTCACCTTTACTCACTTTTTGTTTCTCTGTGCTTCGTTTGCTTGGCATTTGTGTTTAGAAAAAGAAGAAGGAGAAGAAGAAATCCAGCAGGGTGAGGAGAGACCTCCAGTATTTTGATTAACAGCTGTGCCGTGTTACTGATACATACACACAGAGTGCATGTTTTCTAAACTCGTCTCTTATTCAAGCCTGTAAATGCAGTTTGTTTTTTCAAACAATCGAATAACCTCATATCTAATGAACCCTGCTTCCACTGTGTTTTGGTCAAGCATTCTTCATCTTCCTCCTCCTCATCGAGTTCTGATTCCTCCAGCAGCTCCTCCTCAGAGTCAGATGACGAGGTAAGGTCCTTTTACGATTCATTTTACATCTCATGTAGGGCTGCACGATTTTGCATAAAATGAGAATCACGATTTATTTATTTTTGCTTAGATCACGATTCTCTCACGATTTTCTTTTCCAATATAAATATTTATTGCACTTATTAACTGCACATCAACTTCGTAACAGTTGAGACTGAACATAAAAACAACAAATGTCTCACATTTTGTCGTTGCTGCAAAATGTTGTACTGCTTGTAATTCCGCCTCCACCGTTGCTCGACACTGTGTGTATAGAGCAGGTAGTGCAACATTTGAAAAGTAGTTACGTGACGGCACTGTGTAGCGTTTGTCTAGGGTGTTGATCATTTTCCTAAATCCCTTGTTTTGCTCAGTGTTGATGGGAGCCATATATTTAGCCAGGTGATAAGTAATAGCCTCCGTAATTTCTTTGTGCCTGCGGGAGTTCGACGGGTATAGGGAAGCGCTGTATAAGCTTCCTGTTATTGTTGTTTGGGGTGGTTGACCGGGACGGATTTTCTCCTGTCACTTTCTTGGCCTTTGCAGCTTCATCATCTCTCACATGCTCTCCGTTGTTTTTTCCCTGCCAGCTGGCTTCTGTATCACGTGGTATAAGGCTCCGCCCTTGTCATTTGTTGAGCAGGAAGAGTAAGCGCTTGTTTTCATGCAGATTATGTCCCGGATCAAAATGCGGTACAATTGTCATCTTTTTTTTTTTTTCTTCTTCCTTTTTAAAAATTTTTTTTTTATTTTTTAAACCGTTGTCATTTGGAAATGAGATTGCACATAAGTATGAATTGAGATCGCGATTTTCTAATGATTAATTGTGCAGCCCTAATCTCATGTGCTTTATTTGAACCTAATCTAGTGTAACACAATACAGCTGCACGGCATGTAGCATTAAACGGGTTTGGGTTGGGACATTTCTGGAGTCTGCTGGATGACAGTTTACTATCAAAACTAACTCGCGATGCAAGTTTTTTGGCTTGAGCAGTCAACCCGTGTGCCACAAGGCTGTTGACTTCATATGCTGTATGTCTTTTCCCTGCCTTCTCTCACCTTAATAGAAAGGTAAAAAGCCCCCAAAAGTAAAAAAAAAAAAAAAAAAAAACAAGAAAAAAACTGTACATTATAGAGAGATCAGATTTATAAAGACTTTAATGGATCTTAGAAGGATTCCTGCTTTACTTCACATACAGTAAAACCCTGATTGCAGTTTTTGTTTGCACGTGCAGGATGAAAAGAAGACTGTAAAGAAGAAGCGGAAGAGAAAGAAGTCGTCATCCAGAAGAGCATCGGACAGCTCAGAGGATGAGTCAGATGCTGAAAGCAAGGTTTTTCTTTCTAATGCTGCATGTAGTTGTAGTCGATTCATTGCAGTTTTATAGAAATGGACTGTGGTGGTAATTTTTTGTCCTTTTTTTCTTTTTCCAAGAAGAAAAGGAAAAGAATAAAGGAAGAAGGTGACAGAGATAAGGTAATTTACTTTTATTCCGTTATTCACTTATCTGTCATTTTGATGGTGACACTTGATTTAAAATGCATTCCTCTGGCTTTTTTCCTCCCGAAACAACTTAAATAAATAAATCTTGTGTCCATCAGGATGAAAAGAGCCGTAGAGGAAAGAGGAAGGCTGAGAGAAGTTATAAAGGCTCATCATCAGAGTCGTCTGCTGACTCTGATGATGATGAGGCAGTAAGTATTATTTCTGTCTCTATCACACATTTCTGCAGTCATTATTTTTTTATTGCTAATGTATCCATCGCCTCACTTAACAAATAGACTTGAAGTAGTTGAGCGTTACTCTTTGTTCATCCTTTGTTCCTCTTTTGCTTATTTGGTCCTCTCGGCTTTTAAATGTAATAGCTCCTCACTGTAATTGCTCCCCTGATAATTTTTTCTTTTTTTTTGGTCAGAGCTGAGTCGATCTTATTCTCAGGTCAGATATTTATGGCAGTCTGTCTTCACTGCTGTTTGCACACGAACGGATTGTTTGTGCAGACCAAGGCTTTTTATAGCTGATTAAAACTGAACTTAAAATTAGATCAGAAAAAATGTTTTGGTAAAATAAAATCAGAAAACTAGATGTCTTAGGGGAAAAATTGAAACTAACAGAAATAATCTTATAAAAATAAAAAGCTAATTGGCAAATACAAACCTGTAGTGGCTCTGGTCCAGATGTCACCTGAGTTTTTCAGAGGGCTTCTGTTGTAATCACAAAGGGGTCGGTTACTCATTAGTGATCCTCCTGTTTTGCACATAAAAGAAGCCTCCAACCAAAATACTTGAATAAATCACATGTTTGTTTCTGTCTGCTGACTTTTTGAGCACTATTTATTTAGATGTTATTTTCTTATTTAAGCATTCACCCTGAGATGCACATGTAGACATCGGATAGAAATACGAACCACTTTGATTTATGTCTTGAATTGTTACCTTTTCATTCTGATAGTTATCTGGACAAAGCCTTAGTTACTTTAATCATTCAAGCAGTCAAACTGAACCATTTTTCATGTTATTCAATGGAGCCTTTTACATTTCAGCCCTGTCAGATTGAGGCCGTTCGCTGGTGTCCCTCTTTAAACCTCGTACTTGGATACAGTAGCGATACAGAACAAAAGTCAAATCGGTTTCATTTTTCCTAAAATGTTTATGCAACCAGATGTTCAAGCTCTCGTGTCTCTTTACTGTAGGGGGAAGTCAATCTTTGTGTCAAGTTTCTTTATCCGATTAAATGGTGTTCTTAGCCAAGCCAGCTTCATTTATAAAGCACTTTTAAAAATAGCAACTGCTGAACATAGGAGTAAAACAGCCTTAAGAATTTAAATAAGTAAATAAATATATTCAAATTACAAAACACAAGATGCAATAAATAAAATAAATAAATAAATCATAATCTCAAACTGGGTCACATGCCCATCTTTAACTAACCAGTGATCTGTACTGCATGTATTGTATTTAATAATTCAGAAGAGAGATAAAGGAGTCATGAAGACTTATGTTTGACAACATCTTTAATCCTGGATTGACCACACAGCTGTTACAGCTGTTGCAAAATTTCCACTATTGTGAAATATTAGGGGAATTGTTTTTCCTTTCTTTTTTTAAATTCTTCGTCACCTTTCAACTTTCTACTCCTGCAGGTTGAAGCCAAGAAAAAAAAGAGAAGCAGCGAGGAAAAGGAGAAATTCACAGTGAGACATTTTACTTCATTTCCTATTTCAAGACAGTCCGCAAACAAGATTTTGTGGGCGGAGCAGTAGATCTTTGTACATCATTCAAAAGACGAATCAGTCGCTAAAATGCAGAAGTTTTTTTTTTTTCCAGGATAAATCCAAGAAGAAGAGGAAAAGGAAGCACAAAAAACATGGCAGAAAAAAGAAAAAGAAGACGGCGTCTCAGTCGGACTCGGACCTCGACTGAAAACACGTCTTCCATTTTTCTGACAGCTCAAAAGTAGAGTCATGTTTGCCTTTGACTACCAAAAACTACTCGCATCCAATTTTTGGGGATTTCCACCTATACAGGGGAAGCAGCAGGCCTAAATGCTCGGCTTCTATGTGTGAAGTGAAAATTGGGAAGAAAGTGCTGGTCCCTCTAAGTGGAAACAAATAGTGCATATCTTTTTTGTTTTGTTTTACCACCATGATTTTTCTGCATTATTGGTCTGAAGTTCACTCAAAGACAGGACTGAACTCCCCCCCCCCCCCCCCCCCCCCAAATCTCTTTCTGGAGATTTGAGTGTGCCTGGCACTCCCCACTTCAGAACGCTAGCCCTCTAGGAGTTAGCCTCTGTGCTTCATACCTGACATCTTTCATTGCTACACGAGGCTGTTGATGCTAGTGCCTGCGTGATGCATGTAGACGTGATGACCAGATGTCTCGCCAGCTTCATATTGAAGTTGGCCATTGTTGTAAGAAATGAGCTGCACAGTCATACAGTAATACAAGGGATAATTGTTTTTGTTAGATGAGTTGTTACACTGCAGTGTAGTTGTACAAACAATGGAGTTCAATAATAAAGTATTGTTTTAACCTTTGCTGCTGTTATGTAGTTACAACACTGAGGCCAGAAAGTGTTGTTTGCAGGTCTCCAGGTTGCTGGACCCAGTTCTCCATTCTGTTTCTGAAACCGGAAAAAGAAACACAAATATGTAAGCCTCACTAAGACTTTAAATGCCTGTTACTGAACCATGAGTCTGACTTTGTGTTTGAATCTGTCATACCTCGAAATGAATGAGATGCCTCACCGATGAAACCACAGGAGCCGAAAGTGTGACACCATTGTGGAAAGTGTTATGAGCTTCATTTTTCCATATTTTGTCTCTAAGGAGCCAGACTCGTATTTTTTCAAGTGGTCTCAAGCAACAGTTCTGCAGGCTTTCTGAAAGGCTTTCACTCACTTTCAGCCCAGTGCTTCTACCTGACATTTTTAGAGGATTTTTTTTTGTTTGTTAAGCCACTTAACTCTGACCTGTGAATGATTCAAGCATAAAAACAGCACCTTACAACCTGAGGGATGAACCTATTTGTGTCTACACACAACTTGGCAAAGAACCAGTTTTAAATTGTATCTAGGCTTCAGTCTATGAAAAATGGCAAAGATAACACTGACAGAAATAAAATTCTTTTTTTTATACCAACAAAGTGGTTCCACAGGAGATGAACACCATCTGAAAGTCATATCCTTAAGAAAGTGGGGGAAAAGACCTAGGAGGTGCATCGGGCCCTTCAGCTTCAGTGAACAGCAGGTAGATCATCAGAAATGGTCTCAGAGGGACGGTGGCTGTTAAAAGGCCATTCCTAAGTAAAGGAAAACAAGGAGAAAAGGCTGGGGAATGTCAAGTTACACAAGAACAGGACAGAAAATCAGTGGCAACAGGTCTTATGAACTTTGAAAATTTAGCTTCAAATTGCCATCTATAAATGCAGGAGAGTGATCGCTGGAGGCTCTGTCACGGTTGGGGCCATTTTAGCAAGTGGCTGAGATATATTGTCAAAATTGATGGCATTATGAAAACAAAGTTCTTTCAGAGTTTGGACCACCATGCAAATACCATCTGGAAATCATCTGGTTGGCAACAGCTTCATTTTTTATCATGACAATGATCCCAAATACGCTGCCAGTGCAGTAAAAGCATACCTGGATAGAAAAATGCAGAGTAGAACACGTTTAGCCATGGATTGGCATGCAGTAATTTCCCTAACGTATAAAAGTGGGAACTGAGAATTAATGTGGGGGTGGGGGTGGGGGTATTGGTTTCCTTTGAGCAAAGATGTGCTGGCATTTCGTAGTTTAGGTGATTTCAATAATAATAAAAAAAATAAAGCTTTCACCAACTGTGAGCGTAAAGGCCAAATAAAAGTTTGAGAACATTTACCCACTCATCACAGTGACAGCACTGTGTCTCAGTGAGACTTCACAGGCAGGTCTTGTGATCAAAACAGTGCGAGGTATGAAAGGTTAATGTGTGCTCATAAAGCCTTGTTTAATCTTTAAGTTTCCCAGTAAACAATGCATTTCCCTTTAAAAATAGAAGCTTTATCTGTGGGCGTGAGCTACAGTAGTTCCAGAAACCTTAAAAACTGCTATATGACTGTCACAGGACAGAAGTGCTGTGATGTGAAGTCAAGCTCTCAGCTGCTCCTCAGTGGGCGGGTCTTACCTGCACTATAAAAAGCCATGCAAGTTTCAGTGCGAAGTGGAAGTGCGAAATATATGACAGGAAACTGTTGAATCTCTTCCCTATCTGAAGGTTTGTGACTCAAAGATTTGATTTTAAAATCTTTTATGGGCAATTTATTGGTTTAATATCCTCTTTTGTAAGTTTAATTTGAGAGCAAGAAGTTTTCAAAGAAGCGAACGTGAAACTGTAGGTACAGGAGTACATATGATCAAAAAGTCTGACTTGTAAGCTGCGAAGAAATATGCACTTTATCTACTTTTTAATATCACCTTGATGTCAGTTGAAAAGAATTAAAGGGAAAAGGAAAAAGTCACTGTGATGCTCTTCCCTCCAGATGTCGAGGTTCACTCTGTGGTTGTCAGTCGGGGTGTTTGTGTGGGGATTTGCTTCTTGCTCTATCACGTGTCCTGATGGGAGTACTTGCTCAGACATCTCTACCTGCTGCAAGACTGAGTATGGATATGGCTGCTGTCAGTATCCAAAAGTAAGTCTATATTCACACAAATATAACTTTCCATTAGTGTTGTTGCTTTGTTTTGTTTTTTTATTTATTGTTTTGCTTGTTGTTGGTTTTGGAAGTCAGATTGGAAATAAGTCTTATTCACTCTGCAGGCAGTGTGCTGCGCAGACATGGCCCACTGCTGTCCGTCAGGGTATCGCTGTAACCTGGTGACACAGCTGTGTGAGAAACTGGACCAGCCGTGGCTGAGCATTCCCATGGTGAAGAAGGACGCTGCACAGAAACTCACATACCCTTTCCTCTATAAGCCAGCGCTGCCTTCAGTACCTGCCTTTGTCATCCCTATGTCAGAGGACAAAGAGAGCATGAACGAGGTAGGACACACTGCGCTTACAACATTTAAAGGCTGCCTGTCGCTTTAACTCCTCACTTTGTTGAAAAGAAGCGATGTTACACAAAGAATCAAGGAGTTAATAAATAAAGCAATAACGCAGGATCACATGAGTTCACCAGTCACATGAATGTGATGACAGCTGTGGGTTTGCTCACTTATATTGCAAGACTGCTGTAATCATTTTATATGTGACAAGAAAAGAAGTGCACGTGCATCAGCTGTTTCTCACCACGATGAGAGCATACCTGGACAGCTGCTGATTTTTGCAACTTTGCATCCTTTAGCTCTGTGTAGTTTTCCTCGTGGGTTTCAGAAATACTGCTGCTCCTTAGATGGCCAAGTAAAGTAAAAAAAAATCCTGGTTTAACTTGATTAATTAAATACAAAAAGAAACCAGTTTTTTTAAGGACTTTTAGATAAAATCACACACACGCTCACATACACACAGAAAAAGTTCAGTTCCTTGGAGTTGTTAGTCTGCTTGCACACTCTGTTTATCGGTTCCTCTTGTCAGAGGAGGACAACAGTGGCACAGTCTTGGACGTGGATATTACTTTGATTTTTATTGCTTAAAAGGACAAGATTGCAATGGTAAGGTGCAAAGTGCATACAGGACAGAAACAACTGCATCGTGCTGCTGAAGCAACTTTGCAAGCACCTGCAAACATTTGACCCACAGCATGCAGTCAGTTTTCGCAAATGTAATGTCTTTGATATGCTACGATGTATAATAAATTTGTATCAATTCCCATCCCTACATACAAAGTGTACATTGAGTGACAGCTCAGATAGACTTTATCCCCCATTTAAGAGAATTGATGAATGGACTCATTTTTGGATAAGAGGAACAGGCTAATAGTTAGCTTGTCCTTCCCGTTTTGCAGATACCAGAACCAGCTCTAACACACGTCGGCTCCCCTGAGGCTCAAGTCATTCGTTGTGATTCCCTACATTACTGCCAGGGGGGGATGTCTTGCTGCCAGGCATCCTCAGGCCAGTGGAACTGCTGTCCCTACCCACTGGTAAGGATTATACATAAATCCCAGAAATGCCATCACCTCTTGCTGGAATAAGGTTGGTGTTTTGTTCTAACACAAACACTTTTGACTGATTTCAGGGCCAGTGTTGTGCAGATGGTCTGCACTGCTGTGAGTATGGATACACCTGCGAGGCCTCCTCCTTGAAATGCAGAAATTCTTACTCTTGAGATTTCTCGGGGCTGCACAAATAATGTTGAATATATATATATATTTTTTTCTTTTTTTAATTTTTAAAATTTTTTAAACTATTTTACTTCAAGATTTGTCAAGATTTTGCTGAAAATTGTTAGACACACTGCCTCATCTGAGATAGAAGCCGATCAGCTTCACAAGAAGACAGCAAGTGGGTAATTGATGTTATATCCACGTAAGATTACTTTAAGTATCTGTTGGCTGTTTTGTGTTTAAATTGATACTTCTGCGTCACTGGACAGTCACCATTTAACTTCTGTTTTTTTTTCTTCTCACCATTTAACTTCACAAATTAGCTTCACAAGATTTCCTGCAACCATTTATTTCCACTGCGGTCATGTTGAAAATGTCTAATGTCTGGATTCTTTTCATAAACTGAAAAATCAAAGGCTTTTCTGCTGTTTTCAAGTCAAATTTTTGTATTGAAAGTTTAAAACATGAGAACATTTCCAAATAAAAATGATAGAAATGTGAGTTTTCATGCCGCAAAATGTTGGTGTGTTGGTGTGACCGGTTGCAAGGTCACACTGCCACATAAAGAAGTGGACGACTGGAAGGTGAAAGCTTTTTTTAAAAAAAGTATTTATTTTTGTGTGTTTTATTCTTTCTTTTACTTTGTTTGTCTCCTATCTGACCAACTGGATATAGCAGCAGACATGCTGAGTTTGCTGCAAATCAGGCACCACAGCCGGGTTTCTGCAGGTGGCAGCAGATTTAGAATTATGGAGAAATCAAGAAGAAGCTGATGGTGCAACACCGTTAGATGAGGAAAGACAGTAACACAATAGTGTTGGAGGAGGAATGGTAAAGTTATGGTAAAAAAAAAAAAAAGGGAAGTGAAACAAAGACAGGCTCCATTTTACAGCCAACACTCAAACACATGTCAAAAGGAAGAAGTGTGGCAATAACCAGTAAAGACTGGGTCTATATGGAGAGAAAGGTCTTACAAAGTGTAAACTAAGATTTCCAGTGTGCAGTGATTTGTGTGCATTTTTTTTGTGTGAGAGAGTCATAGATTTTTATTATGAGCTTGGATTAAAATATAAAGACATTAAAACAGTGCTTGGCTGTAGACACAGTTTTAATATAAGTTAAACTTAGTTAAGTGAAGTAGGGTTGGTTTGCTCTTAAAATAATGACATTTGTGTATATATTGCTTACACAAGATTAATAAAACATTAACACCATAATTGGCTTTCTTTTCCTTCAGAAACACACCAAACAATATCATATTTAAGGTAAATGGGGTAATTTGAATCCCACTCGATTGAAGCCAGGCATGAAAATCCAACCAAATGATTTGCATAAAATTGCACAAAAAAATAGATGGTCCAAATCCAGTGCACACACATTTACAAAGCAATTAGAGTTTAGCTTCAGAAATCTGAGGATTTTCTCTTCCAAAAACTTTCTGTACATGTAAATGTCTCACATTCATCTGGCTGCCTTACAAAACCTTAAATATGTGCGCACGGATCGCCACATCTGGTTTTGAGAATTTCAGACTGCCAGCTTTGCACAGATCCACAAACGTAGGCTGCCTTCATGTCCCAGTGTAAAACCGGGACATCTGAGCTTCCTCTTCCTCCTCCTTTTAATGTATGTTTTTAAAGTAGGCATTTCGTTTATCTTAAAAAAACAGAATAAGACACCTCTCCAACAGAAAACATAGATTTAACAACTAAAGGCATTACACAGTAGCCTAGTAAGGGAATATATGGTTTAAATAAACTGCTACGACTTAGTGAATTATTCAGGATTAGTCATTAGCTAACATTAGTGTTAGCCTGCTATTACCAGAGAATGGTAAGATTAGCATCAACGTCTTATTCCACATTACATGGATTATATCTATATTTAAAATATACAGAGATTAGTTGGCATACACTCACTCCAGAGGGCGACTGAGAGTGATGCACAACCACGGTGATCCCTCTATCTGCAGATGTGCACTGACTTTTGAAAGCAAAACAAACAAACAAAAAAAGTGAGGAAGTGAGAGTGATTTTACCTGTTTTAGACATTTGTACGTTTTTTCAAGGAGTAAACTATCTGATTCGTGAAGCTGAACTTGAAAAATTGTGCATAAATACCGCACCAGTCTCGTAACACTTTCGAGGCACGTTTCTCTCTATAGGTCTGTGTGTACTCAGTTATGTGTTGGCAGTAGTTTGCGAGCACCTGAACAGAAACTGTGGATCAGGATTTAATGAAATGCAACAACTTATAACACAAAGAGAAGCCTCATGAAAGGAGAACTGAAGCACAAGTTACAATGTTTTGTATCGTGGTCGTGAGCGAGGGTTAGTATAGTTCGCTAGAACTGGAAGTAACTAAAAGTAGCTAACAAAAACTATATTTTGTTTATATATATATGTATGTGTGTGTGTGTGTGTGTGGAGAGAGCGGATGAGAAACATCTTATACTTTGCTAATATGGGCACATTTTTTAACACGTGAAACAATTAATATTGTAAGTGAGAGTGCAGTTAGAACAAGATAACTTGCAGAAGGGCTACTTCTTACTTTTATTTTGTTATTATTTTACAAGCAATTTTAATTGAGTGCGAGGTGTCTTTGAGTGTTTTGAAAGTCTAAAAATAAACTCTTCTTCTTATTATTTATTTTTTACTTTTATACTTTAAGTACATTTACAAGTGTATACTTTTTCACTTTTACTTGCATAAATAAGTTGAATAAGTACTTCAGTGTCTCAGTCACAGGACACAGGGGTGTCACGTGAAGTGAAACTTTCATTTTTGTGCAGTGGGAGTGTCTGACCTCTAATATAAAGAGCAGTGTTTGATACCACAGAAGGGAAATAGTGAAAGGCATCACAGGAAGCTGTTGAATTTCTTCACTATCTAAAGGTAAAGGTTACAAAAAAGTTTACTTCTTCTACGGTGAATTATGCTTTTGTGTTAGTGTTACATTAAAGTTACAAAGTCTGACCTTGATACTCCAAAGAGACAAAATCTACAGTCATTTTGCTACTGTCTTCCAGATGTTGACGATCACTCTGTGTTTGTCATTCGGTGTGTTTCTGTGGGGATTTGCTTCATGCTCTATCGCATGTCCTGATGTGAGTACTTCCCCAAACAATGCCACCTGCTGCAAGGCTAAAATCAGCTTTGGCTGCTGTCCTCATGCACATAAAAGTCAGAAACTTTCCACCAGTGCAGTAACTTGATTGTTGGTTGTTAAAAGTTCTGCTGGTCTTACTTTGCAGGCCATGTGCTGCGCCGACCTGCTCCACTGCTGCCCTTCAGGATATCGCTGTAACCTGGTTACCATGAATTGTGAGAAATTAGACCAGCCGTGGCTGACCATACCCATGGTGAAGAAGGAGGCTGCGGAGCAACCAAACACCCCTGAACTGCCTGGAACTCCACTCCAGGAGCTTAAAGAGAGCCACGTCCCAGATCAAATAAAGAAATCAATGGTCCACTGTGACAGTTACACCTACTGTCCTGATGGCACTACTTGCTGCAGACACCCACAAGGAGGCTGGTTCTGTTGTCCCTACTCTCCTGTGAGTCAGCCTAAATATTCTTGTGCAATAAGACACATGATTGTAATAAAATTCCTTTTAGCTTCCACTGCCATGAAACAAGTTTGCAGCTATAATAATTATTCTTTTGAGAGACTAAAAGTGTTTCTTGCAGGGCAAATGTTGTCTGGATGGCTACCACTGCTGTCCAATTGGATTTGACTGTGACCGAACCTACCAGCACTGTGTGAGGGAAAAACTCACATATCCTTTCCTCCGCAAGCCAGCACTACCTTCAGGACCTGCGTCCTTCATCCCATCTTCAGAGGAAGACGACAATTAGAAGAAGGTAGGAAACGCCACACTCTAACCACCTTCACATGTGGAGAACATCCTGGGATAATTTCACTCACTGTTCAGATCAAATTTCAAGGCTACATTTTAGACTTTCTTTGTTTACTGGTGTTATATCAAATGATGGCGTGCACATCTGATCACCAACCAGGATTGAACAACAGCTAAATATACTGATAGTTGTGGGTTTGATCATTTATGTTGACAGACTACTGTGACATGATGAACCTGCTCTAACCAGCTGTTTCTTGTCCTGATGAGGTCATAGAGTATTATTACCAAATTTGGATCTTTCAGCTCTGCGTAGTATTTCTGCATCGTTTTGCAGCCTTGAAAGATTCCTATAAATCCAAAGTATGCTGGCTTCCCAAAACACACAGCAGACAAGCTAATTCAGCTACTAGCCTGCAAGCATAGTGAAGCATGTAGCAGCCCAAGGACCAGAAATCACAGCTTGTTTCTGTGGCCCCTTAGTGGCCAAATAGAAAACTTAGGGCACAGGTGTCGAACTCCTGGCCTTGAGGGCCAGAGTCCTGTAGGTTTTAGATGTGTCCTTGATCCAACACAGCTGTTTTAAATGGCTAAATTACCTCCGCAACATGTCTCGAAGTTCTCCAGATGCCTGGTAATGAACTAATCATTTGATTCAGGTGTGTTGACCCAGGGTGAGATCTAAAACCTGCAGGACACCGGCCCTCGAGGCCTGGAGTTCGACACCCCTGACTTAGGGAGAAACTTAGTGAGATGACTATAATATGTTGTTCTAACACAAAGACTTGCACTAATTTCAGGCCCACTGGAGAAAGAGTCACCAGTCATCTCCACAGACCAGCTAAGCAAACTTTTCACTGAGGTCATCATGTGTTGAAAAGGCCTAATCCCTATTGTAGAAATAGGGAAATCATTAATGATTTCAAGCTAATCTCAAATCATCTTATCGTTTTTTAAATAATGAAAATGTGTTTTTCATCTATTCCATTCTCCTATACTGCCTATGTGACTGAGTGTCAGTGAATATAGACCAGTATGATGTTACGATGGTGAGGTGAAAATGTTTTGATTTGTTTTATGATTTTTTCCCATTCCTTTGTATACTTTTGTCCAGCTTCACCAATAAAAAAATCATAGCGTCTTCTTCCCAGCTGTGTCATGCAGTCATTTATTTATCATCTTTTCACGTCACAGTTTGAGTGCCCATGAACACCTCAGCCTGCCCAATACCAGCCCAGCATAATGCATTTGTGCCGTTACGGGTGCATGTCTGATGCAAGGGCGTGAACACCTTTCTCATATCACCACTCTGAAGACCGATGGGCGTTGTCAACAGGTTTACTGACATTCAAAAGGGTAAAACTAAAAACAAGACAAAAAATACAGTCAAGACATACATAAGCGTAGCATAACATACATTTATACACCGCAGTACTAATACACAGCATACGTCTAATTATATAAACTTTTAAACAACTACTGAGGCCATCTCAGACGACCTCCGACATCGCGGATAGCTAGCTTAGCACCGAGATTAGCTTTACGGTCAAATACTGCGCTAGCGGCAACATAATGTACAAAAACAAGTTGTAATTTAACTAAGTACATACCGGCGATACAACCGTAAACCAAAGATGTAGACAGTAAATTTTCCGACAGGACACCATAAGCCGTGTGCCGATATGTCTCTCTTTCTTTCGCTCGCTTCCTTTCCTTGAGCTGACTTCCTGTTCAATAAAGTTGTTTCAAAACAAACCATTTCTACGGTGCATTACTTGAAACGACCACAGAGGGCGCTAAAAACATAACTAACAACGTACTGGGAATAATATTTTAGTGATACAGAACACTCCCCGCCTGGCGTGAATAAACGCCACGATTAAACGTTGAAGAAAACAACACGTTAAGAAGGCACCAAGGGTACGATCTCTGAGATAGGTCTGGTCAACACCTTTGTACCATCTGATTTAACTACCTTAATTTCCATGGTACGTATTTTACCATCTTTACTTGGGAACACCTTAGTTATGAGACCAAGAGGCCACTCATTTCTTGGCACTCGACTGTCTTTGAGTACCACAACATTTCCTAAGCTCACGTTAGGCTGGCTAGACTGCCATTTGCGGCGTGGCTGTAGGGTAGGGAGAAACTCTTTCCTCCATTTGTCCCAGAAGATGTTCGACAGGTGCTGAACCTGGCGCCACTGATGTTTGTAGAGGTCTGATGCTGTGAATTTTTCAGCTGGAGCCTGAAGGGGTGCTACCGTTTGAGTCAGGAGAACAGCTGGAGTCAAGATAAAGGGGTCACTTGGGTCTGATGAAACCGAGACGAGGGGTCTACAGTTTATGATAGCAGCCACCTCTTTTATTCTGGTTGACGCTTCCTCTTGTACGTCGTGAAGACACAAACCACGGACCAAACACATCTAAGCCCACATTCGTGAACGGGGGATCCGTTGTGAGACGGTCTGGAGGGAGGTTTGACATTTTCTGTGTGCTCAAAGGAGCACGAAGTCTTTTGCAGGTAACACAATGATAGATGATTGTGCTCACTTTTCTTTTACCGCCCACTATCCACCATCCTGCGGAGCGAACGGCTCCTTCTGTGAAAAGGCGACCTTGATGCTGGGTCTGCTCGTGGTAGTGCTTTATGAGAAGCGCTGCAACATGGTGGTGGCCAGGAACTATGAGAGGGTTTTTCTCACCTTGGCTAATGTTTGAGTCTCTGATGCGACCACCTACTCTAAGGAGTCCTTCTTTGTCCAGATAGGGGTCTAAGGTTTTGAGATGACTGGTTTTGGGTAGTTTTCCATGTTTTTGCACACACTTGATTTCTTCAGCATACACGTCCTGCTGTACTGCTCGAATGACAAGGTTCTGAGCTTGCTTTAACTCATCCACAGTAAGTCCCGTTTCACAGTAATGCCAGCCATTACAGTGATTGGCTTTGCCTGGTGGTGATTTGAAGTTGTGGATGACATGTATTAGTCTAGAAAGAGCACGTGTGAGGGATTTCCAGGTAGAAAACTTGGTGAATCTGTCTGAGCCCAGTTCTTTAGTTGAGGCTGTTGTTTTGAGTGCGGTTACCTGAGGTCTTACATCTGCGTCCATGTTGGGTTCTACAAGGTCATAGGAGTCATTTGGAGAATTCTGAATCTGATGTAAAAGGTCAGGGCCGGTGAGCCAGTTACTAAGCGGCAGCTGGAATGCAGGAACAGAACGAGTGGCGTGATCTGCAGGGTTCTGACTGCTAGCTACATAGTGCCACTGGCATGGCTGAGAAGATCTGCGGATTCTAGTCACACGATTACTGACATAGACATAAAATCTTCTAGACTCGTTGTAGATGTAACCTAGGACTACTTTACTGTCTGTGTAGAAAGTAGTGTGATCTAGTTTACAGTCAAGTTCATCTGAGATAAGATCTGCGAGCTCAACCGCTAAAACGGCAGCACTAAGCTCTAATCTTGGAATAGTCTGATCTGGGCGTGGTGCTAGCTTAGCCTTACCCATTACAAAGCCTACTTGACTGTGTCCTTCTGCATGTGTCACTTTTAAATAGGCCACTGCAGCTATGGCTTTGGTAGATGCGTCTGAAAAAACACACAACTCTTTTTTCACGGCTGTTGAAGGGGAAATGTCTGTGTATGCTCTGGGAATGGTCATGTTAGGCAAGTCTTTGAGTGAGTCTTTCCACTGTGTCCAAGACTCTTCCATTTCGGGAGGGAGTGGAGCATCCCAGTCCCCATTTTCAGCTGTAAGTTCGCGTAGAATCGACTTCCCCTGTATGGTGACTGGTGCTACAAAACCCAGCGGATCATAGAGACTGTTTATTGTTGATAGAACACCTCGTCTGGTAAAGGGTTTTGACTCATCAGATACTTCAAAGGTGAAGCGGTCTTTACTTAGGTCCCAGAGGAGACCTAGGCTACGCTGCATGGGCACCGAATCACTTTCGAAGTCCAGGTTTTTTAGATTTTTGGCATGATCTTAGTAAGTAAGTAAGTAAGTAAAATTTATTTATATAGCACATTTCACAGATAAAAATCACAAAGTGCTTTACAGTAAGATCAGACATACAAGTAAAAATTAATTAAATTAATTAAAAGCCCGTTTGTATAAAAATGTCTTCAGCTGCTTTTTAAAGGAGTCAGTAGAGTCTAGACAGCGTAAAGACAACGGCAGAGAGTTCCACAGCCTAGGTGCCAGTGCCTGAAAAGCTCGATCCCCACGTGTTTTAAATCTAGTACGTGGGACCACCAGTAGCCTCTGACCTGAAGACCTAAGTGCTCGGGATGAAGCATGAGGTTTCAACAGGTCAGAGATATACTGGGGAGCTTCACCATGAAGAGCTCTAAAAGTTACAACTAAAATTTTAAAATGAACCCTAAAATTTACAGGCAACCAATGAAGAGAAGCCAGAACTGGAGTAATGTGTGACCTCTTGTTTGTACCAGTTAAAAGTCTTGCCGCTGCATTCTGTACAGACTGAAGGCGATCCAGAGCTGATTTGTTAAGACACGTAAAAAGACCGTTACAATAATCCAATCTTGAGTCGGGAATGCCTCTAGTACTTCCTTCCTGTTTGCTGCTATTTTATGCAGTCTTAAGTTTGAGTTTGCAAGTGCGTCTCGGGTTCTTTGGAGTAGAGATATGGCTTTTTCAACAGTAGGTAGAGATTTGAGTCCGTCATCAACGTAGAAGTCACGCATGACAAACTGCTTCACATCTGCATCGCAGTCCGGTTCAACGCGTTGGACAGACTGGTGCAGGCCATATATGGCTACTGCTGGCGATGGGCTGTTCCCAAAGACGTGGACCGTCATTCTGTACTCCACAACTTCTTTGGAAATGTCGTTGTCACGGAACCACAAGAAGCGTAAGTAGTTCCTGTCTTGCTCTCGCACGTTGAAACAGTAAAACATCTGTTCGATGTCTGCTGTGAAGGCAACGGCTTCTTTTCTGAAGCGTATTAGGACCCCAAGCAATGAGTTATTAAAATCTGGTCCTGTTAACAGAACGTCATTCAGGGATACGCCTTCATACTTGGCGCTGCTGTCGAAGACGACCCTGATCTGCGTGGGTTTACGGGGATGGTAGACACCGAATAATGGCAGATACCAACATTCCTCATCCTCTTTTAGTGTAGGGGCGATCTCTGCATGTTTGTTTTGGAATATTTTGTCCATGAAGGTGATGAAATGTTCCTTCATCTCTTTCTTCTTTTCAAAGGTGCGAAGAAGAGACATTAGGCGATTCAGGGCCTGTGGTCTGTTGTTAGGGAGCTTTCGGCGTGGATTTTTAAATGGTAAAGGAGCTGTCCAACTGTTATCTGTGTCTTTTGTTAGTCCTTCCTCCATTATTTTTAAGAAGGCATTGTCCTGGATGGAAGGTGAGATGTAGTTGTCATTTCTGGTTTGTTTGAACACATTACATCCTAAATGATCAGGTTCACAAGCACTGTCTGCCAGCTGGGAGCTGAAGTTGAGTGGAACTTGTATCCCACAATGTTTCTCTTTTATGTTGAAAACATTAGGACATGGCTCGAATGCTGTGGGACGTCCCCTTTCAGTTGCATTTGTGAACAGAGTCCTTACTGCAGGAGTTCTGTGGACGTCACCTAAACACACGTTTCCTACTATGACCCATCCTAGGTCCAATTTTTGAGCATAGGGTGCGTTGTTAGGGCCACTTATCTGTTTGCGGACTTTGTGAGCTCTAATGACATCCCGTCCAAGAAGCATTAGTATGGGGGCGTTAGAGTCCAAGGCAGGAATGAGGTGAGCCACTGACTTTAGATGGCTGTGGTGTCTAGCTGCACTGGGTGTGGGGATCTCGTCTCTGTCATTTGGGATATTTTTGCACTCAATTAGGCTAGGCAGTGAGATGTGGACTGAACCATCTAAAGCTGCCACTACATAACCTGTAGCTCTTCTACCCATTGTCTCTTTGGTACCTGCACGTCTTAAGCGAGTAAGGGGAACTAGGGCCGCAGTCATTAAACAACTCGAAGAACTCCGGACGTACTAGTGATCTGTTACTTTGTTCATCATGGATGGCATAAAGCCTTACTGCTTGATGTGGGTGGCCTGCTGGGTAGACATTCACGAGACAGATTTTAGAACATGAAGTGCCTGCTTCATTCACACCACAAACCTGAGTGCATTTAGAAGTGATCTCCTCTGATTCAGTGGTGTCAGGCTCCCCGCCATGCTCTGCTGCTGGTTCGGTTTCTTTTAGCCAGGGAGCTGGTCCTGGGTGGAGAGCCGTGCAGTGCTTCTCATCGTTGCACTCGGAACACTGTACCTTGGCTTTACAGTTCTTTGCTATGTGTGAAGATGAAGCACAGCACCTGAAGCAAAAGTCATTTTCTTTTAAGAACGTTTTCCTATCTAACAGTGTTTTCATGCGAAATGCTCTGCACACTGCGAGAGGATGGGCTTTCTTGTGAATTGGACAAATCTTTTCACCATGTACAGTTTTGTTTGGGAACCTCTGTGTGTCTGAACTAGTGCGAGAGATGACATCAGTTTTGTGCACAGAAATCTCTTTTTGTCTGTTTGCCCTCCAAGATAGTTTGTCTGGTCTGGGTGCATCAGGTGATGGTGTGAGGTTAAAGCTGGGGTCGTTTCTAGCATCAGCTTCTTGTGCAACAAAGTCTACTAGAACACTAAATGGTGGGAAGGAGACACATTTTGTGCATTTGTAGTTGGCTCCTACCGTAATCCACCTTTCTTGCAGGTAGAAGGGAAGTTTTTGGATGATTGGATTTACTCCTCTTGCTGTATCTAGGAACGCGAGACCAGGGAGGTCTCCTTCAGCTTTAGCGCACTGCACTTCCATGAGCAGGTCACTAAATTTTCTCAGTTTTGCAAAGTCTTTGGATGAGATTTTTGGGAATGCATCAATTCTTTTAAACAGTGCATCCTCGATCACTTCAGCTGAGCCATAACATTGTTCAAGTCTGTCCCATATCATGTTGAGGCCATTGACTGGGTTGTTGATGTGTATGGCTCTGAGTTGTTCTGCATGTTCAGCCGATTCCTTGCCAAGCCATTTTAACATCAAGTCCATTTCTTCACTTGCCGTTAGATCTAACCCGCTTATAGCATTTTCAAATGAGTGTTTCCAAGCTCTGAAGTTTTGGGGCTTGTCATTAAACTGGAGCAGCCCTGTTGCCACTATTTCACGACGAGCAAAGTATCTGATGAAGTCACTCACATTTGATTCTCTAGGCTCTTTGTATAAAGGCCTAGCATCATGGAAGCTAGATGCTGACACCTGATTTGACCAATTGGTACTGTAATTTTTATTAGCATGGGGAGAAGGGGAAATGACTGGAGTTTTTTGGCAACAGTCAGGATCATCTGTTAGACCAATTGGAATTTTTTGTGGGTCATTTTCCTTTTTAGGGCTTGGTGGCTGATCACAGGTGAGCTCTGATTTACTTTGTGTTACATTTTCATTTTGTGATTGTTGAAGAGCAGCATCATTTTCTTTTCTCACAAATGTAGATTGGCCAATGACATACTGTTTAGTTCGTTCTGCTGTTACTGAGGGACAGATGTTGCTGCGCGTTTCTGTCTGTGTGGCAGCAGCTGCTTCTAATGACTCTGCTTCAGCAATGGCTGAAGCTACATCTTTTTCATGCTGTAAATATTCGATGGATGCCTCGACTTTAGCTTTTGCTACTTCTATTTGTGCTTTTTCTACCTTCAAATCCATTTCTTTAGCTGCGAAGCTGAGCCGTGCCTCAGCTTTTGCTCTGGCTTTGGCTGCTGCAGAACCTGTAGAGGAGGCACACGAAGCTTCGGACCGGGTCTTGAGGGATGACGCCTTGCTGGACATGCTGGAGTTGATTAGACGACTGCTGGCTCACTGCTGTATGTTGCTCCCAGGCGTAGTAGTGGTCAGCTTCACTCTAGTGTGCGATGACTGCGTTATCTTTGTTCGTGCGGATGTCGCCGTTTTACTGTGCCGTTACGGGTGCATGTCTGATGCAAGGGCGTGAACACCTTTCTCATATCACCACTCTGAAGACCGATGGGCGTTGTCAACAGGTTTACTGACATTCAAAAGGGTAAAACTAAAAACAAGACAAAAAATACAGTCAAGACATACATAAGCGTAGCATAACATACATTTATACACCGCAGTACTAATACACAGCATACGTCTAATTATATAAACTTTTAAACAACTACTGAGGCCATCTCAGACGACCTCCGACATCGCGGATAGCTAGCTTAGCACCGAGATTAGCTTTACGGTCAAATACTGCGCTAGCGGCAACATAATGTACAAAAACAAGTTGTAATTTAACTTTAAGTACATACCGGCGATACAACCGTAAACCAAAGATGTAGACAGTAAATTTTCCGACAGGACACCATAAGCCGTGTGCCGATATGTCTCTCTTTCTTTCGCTCGCTTCCTTTCCTTGAGCTGACTTCCTGTTCAATAAAGTTGTTTCAAAACAAACCATTTCTACGGTGCATTACTTGAAACGACCACAGAGGGCGCTAAAAACACATAACTAACAACGTACTGGGAATAATATTTTAGTGATACAGAACAGCATTACTTGAGGAATAAAGTTGAACAAACCACATATTGATTTTCAAACTCTGTATATCAATGTATGTTTGCATGTTCCAGTATTAAAACAAGAATTGCTGATTTTAGTTTGTGTGCTGGAGGAGGAAAATGGTGGCGCAGTCTACACGGTGGATATGGACGTTACTTTTATTTTTATTGCACAAAAGGAGGACTATTGTGTAGTGGAAACTACATCCAGGCCAGAAACAACTACATTACGCTGCTAACACAACTTTGTCTCTTTGTAAGCACCTGCACAGATAGCATTTTAATGTTAAGCTACGCAAGAACCCAGAGAGATGTTAAAGCTGACAATATGTGTAATACATTAAGTTTTTTGAGTAATGGCTCCAACACTGATTACAACAAAGAGGGGAAATCTACACATACATAAACAAAGCATGCAATTAACTTGCAAAAATTAAATGTTATTGATATATTGTTTAGTGATGGTGGTGACTCAACGAGAAGCCAACGAGAAGCCAATGAGAATTAATAAGAGAATAAAAAAAGGAATTAAATCGATAGGTGATATCTAAATGGAATCAGAGTCGCTAAATTCTTAATTTCAATTTCCATCTGATCAGAACACCACAATTGTTCCAGTTTTTATTGGAAATTATGCAGTTTAATGTCTCACTGCACCCTGAAATGAAAGCCCAGTAAATCAGTAAATCAATTTATAGAGAAAGATGTATTATAAACTTTTGTGTCATCAATGTAGCCACATTTGGCAGATATAACCGCTGAAAACACCCATGACTTTCTACAATAGAAATCAAATGTTCTTCAGAAAGTTCTTCCCATATCTGTTGCAGAAGTTCCCATAAATGTGTGGAACTTGTAGGTTACTTTGTTTTCACTCTTCTGTCCGTTCATCCCAAACCAGCTCGATGGGGTTTAAGTCTGGAGACTGTGCTGAACACTCCATGTTTTCAAGCTTATCATCTTTTATTTTTTCCTGAGGTAGTTCTGGCCTGGCTTGCACTTATGTTTTGTGTCATTATCTTTCTGTAGGATAAACCCCTGACCAACTAGGTGCATACCAGAGGATATTCCATTATGCTGCAGAATGCTGTTGTAGTAGTTTTGGTTCAGGGTACCTCTCACTCTGTACCACCCAAAAAACCCAGACAATTACACTTCCTCCTCCATATTTGATAGTTGATGCCACACACTGTGGAACCATCCTTTCACCTACTCAACAGCATACAAAGATCCTGTGTGATGAACCGAAGATTTCAATTTTTTATTCATCAGTCCATAATAGCTTTTTCCAGTCTTTAGTAGTCCATTGCAGCTCAAAGTCCTATCTTCACAGTTGAAACTGAGACTTGATTACTACGACCACTATTAAGCTGTGCTTGAAGCTGCCTATCACGCAAGCTGTTAACTCTCAGAAACTTCTCCTCTGATTCAGTTGTGGCTTTGGGTCTGCCAGACCTCTTCCTGTCAGAGATTGTCCCAGTTTCTGAGTGCTTTTTGATGGTGAAGGAAACTGTACGCACTGACACCTTGACTTTATTTGCAGTTTCTCTGTAGGAAAGACCTACATTCTTAAGTGTTATGTTGTCTGTCTCTCATCTATTGTTAATTGCCCTTTTCTCTGCATCAGCTTTGGGTAACCTTACCTTTGTTTTAACCTCTGGCAATTCACCACTTACCTTTGTACCATTACAAGCTATTCATTGGAATTGAAGTGCAATAAATAACTGGCAAAATTGTGTTGTTCTAAAACTTTTGAACGTGTTGCAGTAAAAGCTTCTTAGTAAGTGTTACAACTGCTATAATCCAAGAGAGAGAGACAGGAAAAATATTCTGCAGACGAAAACTTCATCATGACAGAAAACAAAACAACAATAAAAATCCTTGTTGGTCTTGCAAGCCTAAAATGCTTCTTGCAGATCTGTTGCTGTTAGCTTCTCCCATGTTATGTTCACTCTTCTGAAACTCTCTGCTGACACCTAGTGTGGAAAATGCAGAACAACATCAGCGCTAATGGAATAAATCTGCCCCTGCTCACCCATTCAGAGCATACATATTTGAGTAGGTGTGGAGTTCATATCTGAACCAAATATTACATCAGTGCCTCACAAAGTTGAAAAAAGCCAGTCAGCATATTTCAAGCTTCCATGTAAATGTTGGTGACTCTCTCTCTCCCCTTTTTTTCTTTTCTTTTTCCTTTAAAGAGGGAAAAAACAGGGATGTCTCCAATGTGAAGAGGAAGCTGTAGTGATGTAGCAAGTTTTAATGATTTTTCTGTGCAGTGTAAAGAGACAGGTTCCTACAGATTTTCACTGTAACTGTTGCATAGTGTAGAAAGTGCTGATTTTGATGAGTTGGACCATTTAGAAGCACTTCTTAATTCTAAACTGCACATTGCTGCACATTTCTTGCAATAACACATCAGAAAAAAAAACATTGCCATACTTAATGTGCAGACAAAATGTTTATTACACTTCATTCTTACTCTGATGTATTAAGTTCCTTTGCAAGGCATGTACTTCTAGCTAACATTTCCAGCTAATTTTGGATAAGAGACAGAGTCTACTGTCCCCACCCACTGGTAAGGATTGTGCATAAATTGTTTAACCCTGTAACACAAGGTGTGTAATATGAGTTTAACACACGAGTTTCTGAGTGTGATACCTTACCCTAACCTTAACCTTCTCATATGGTTCAGCCTGCTTAAGATAAACAAACTGGGAGCAGTTAATTGCACAAAAAATCCAGATCTAGAAACAATTATTAATAAAAAAAAGTGCACATATATACATATACATATATATATATATATACATATATACATATACACATATACACATATATATATATATACACATATATATATATATGCATACACACACATATATATATATATATATATATATATATATATATATATATATATATATATATATATATATATATACATATATATGTATTTTATTTTTTTTTTTTTTTTTACAATCCTATAAAAGCAGCTGTTCCAACTCAAACACTTGTACTGATTTCAGGGCCAGTGTTGTGCAGATGGGCAGCACAACAGTATGGATACAACTGTGATCTTTCCTTCTTGAAACTCAGAAATTCTTACTCTTGAGATTTCTTGGGGCCACATAAACAATATTGAGACACGATGTTGAATGTTGAAACAGTTTTTTTTGTTTTTGGAGCTAATATTAGTTTAGTCAAGATTTGCTGAAGAATATTGCACATAGTGCGACATCTGAGACAGAATCAGATCACAAGAAGACAGTCAGTGGATAAATGAATAGATATGAGGATGAATACTCGTTAAAAAAAAAAAAAAAGATAGGAATGTGAGTTTTCATCTATTGGTGTGACTGGTTGCCAGATCAGACTGCTCTGGGCATCAAGAAGTCCAAGACTGTAAGATGAAAGATTTTTTGTTTTGTTTTATTCTTTCTTTACTCCTTTATGTGTCACCAATACAAATATAACTGAGGGCTGACCAGATCAAGTAATAGACATGCTGAATTTGATCAAGTATACAAGTCAGGCACCACAGCCGGGTTTCTGCGGGCAGCAGCACATTTGAATTATTGAGAAATGAAGAAGCTGTTAGAGCAACACACTTAGATAAGGAAGGAGGAGGTAAAGTTACGGTAAAAAGAAAATACGGAAGTGAATCAAAGACAGGTCCCATTTTACAGTCAACACTGAAAATAATGTAAAACGGCTTTAATGAAATGCAACAGCTCATAACACAGAGAGACGCCCCATGAAAGGAGAACTGACAGAAGCACCAGTTATCATGTTTTTTGCTGTCATCACGGACGAGGGTTATTATAGTCAACCAGAAATGAACTAAATGCTTAAACTAGCGGTGAAAAAACATTTTAGTCAAAACTACAATAAATAAATGTCAAATAGAGAGAAAATGTCTTATAGGCTTCACCAGTATGACCAAATTTATGAACACTTTAAGCAATTGACCCATTGGTCCATTTATTTATTGAAAACCACATCTCTACATGTCAGGACATGGTTATGAAATCAAATCCAGAGATACAACAGATTTCAGTGGAAATATAGTAAAGGGGAGAGGGTGGCACGGTGGTTAGCACTGTTTCCGCACAGCAAGACGGTCCTGAGTTCAAATCCACCATCAGGCCGGGGTCTTTCTGTGTAGAGTTTGCATGTTCTCCCCGTGTTTGCGTGGGTTCCTTCTGGGTACTCTGGCTTCCTCCCACCATCCAAAGACATGCAGCTTGTGGGGATAGGTTAATTGGATAATCCAAATTGCCCATAGGTGTGAATGTGTGAGTGCAAATGGTTGTCTGTGTCTCTATCTGTTAGCCCTACGACAGACTGGGGACCTGTCCAGGCTGTACCCCGCCTCTCACCCTATGACAGCTGGGATAGGCTCCAGCACCCACGCGACCCTGAAAAGGATAAGCGGAAGTGAATGGATGGACGGACGGATGGATGGATATAGTAAAGGGGAGTTAAGCCTGCTTCCAGAGATGATAACCAACTACATATGGTAGTAATTTAAAGGAAAGATGTAAATATGACAGAAAGCTGTTTGAGGTGAAAGGACAGATCCCTTTCATTTTGACATGTTCCAATTGATATTCGTAGATAAGCACTACTTGACGTGACTGCTGGTTGCTGTTGCAGCTGATTATAGAAAATCCTTTATTGTGAAATGGTTTTCAGAGACGTGCTCTTTCCTGAAGCCAAGAACAAAAAGAGAAGCAGTGAGAAAAAGAAGAAATACACTGTGTTATATTCGTTATAACTTCCCATTTCAAGTTACAGCCCACAAAGTGGTTTTCTTGGATAAAGCGATCTTGTATATTAATTGAAAGTCAAATCAATTGCTAAAATGCAGAATATTTTCTTTGCAAGGCACCATCTCTTGCTAGTGCCACAAAAGTTAGACAACAATCCCTCTAACCAGCAACTACCAGTACATATCTTTCTGTCCTTTTTATACATTACTGGTCACCAAGATGCAGTTCTGAACACAGGACTGAAGTCCACAATTTAGCGATCTTGTTTGATTCAGTAAAAGGACTAGATGTTACAATCCCTGATAATGTATTGCTTTAAATGCAGAAAATCTTACACATCATTGTGTGCCTCAACTAGCGGTCTTTTACCCAAGCTAATCTGCCATTTTTTCTTCCTTGGTTAGGTTTAGGGATTAGAGATCTGATCTAGATTATCATATTAGCTCTCAGCGAAGGCGGTCGCACTTTTCTCCTCTCCTCCTCACCCTTATCTTCCCTGCTTAGCCTCTATGTCCTTGTCTTGTCTTGTGTGCATTACTTTCCCTGGAATAGCCTCCCACTGTCGTTCTCTAAAACCTAAAAGAGACACCCTTTTCTCAACGAGAAATCTGGGCTCGGGAGAGCCTGAGTGCCCTGGAGGGACTTTCCCTGCCAGATACACGATGGACGGGTGGCAGAACTGGAGGATCATGTGCCTGGCGGGACTGTCGATCGAGGACGCTGAAGATATCTATCTATTCGGAACCATGATAACAGGGTTCATGCTGATCGGAGTTGGCTTAGCCCTGGTTTATCGGAGAAATAAGAGAGCGGAACCGGCTGTTCAAACCCCCCCAAGGCTGCCCGCTGGAATCGAAATGGAACGAGGCGCAACCTCTCACAACGAACGTAATATGGTCAACACCTTGGAGACGCTTACAGCTGCCGTGAAGGCTCAAAACAACACCATTGAGCGTATGAGGGGAAACATCAGAGAGAGGCCTGCTCAAAATGAGACCCTTGAGCGACAGTTGGAAAACATCGCGGAACGGATCACTGCAGTTGTGAGGTCTCAGAATCAAAAGAATGATAACACCATGGAACAGAAGTTTGATACCATCATGGGGAGGCTCGCGACTCTCCAACGGGAGATCGAGAGGCCAGTGTTGGAGTGTTAAAGAGCAGCCTGAAAAATTCTCCTGGGCTGCTCGCATGGAAATGAACAAAACCAACATAAACATTGCGGATCCCCATCACGGCGCCAGCTGCAGGCCCAAGGCTGGAGCCGAACAATCACTCCCTGATAATGACTGTGTTACGGCTATTCTTCCCATCCCATGCAAGGACACCTGGATTGGCTGGAGGACTGTTTACTTAGCCTGATAGGCCGAAGGACACTGTCTCAGCTGAACTATGGACACGCACACACACACACTTACACTGATAAGCACTCACTCATCCCCCCACCCTTTCCAACGCCTTCGATGCTTGTGCCCTACCGGGGAAGATAGCAGTCAACTGGACCAGCACAGACGCTGCAGGACCGGATGCGCTGTCTACACCGGCTCTCTCTTACCCTTTACCCACCCCTGTTGCTTGTCTTGTGTTTCTATGGTGTATTGATAGTCATGTGCTTTTGTGCTGAGGTGTTTTTTCTGTTATCAAACTGTTCTCTCACTAGGAGCTCAGTCTGAGTGGAGTTTTTTTTCTCCTCCTCTTACCTCATGTAGTGTATTTTTGTTGTTTTTTCCTATCAGCCTACCTTTCTGACATGTCTGCCCAATGTGATGTTTGTGTAAAGTTGGTCAGAAGGTTCCTTTGTAAGTGCGCATGCGCCATTAGCGTGCTGCCTGCTGTAACCCTAATTTCCCTCGGGATGAATAAAGTATTCTGATTCTGATTCTGATTCTGAAGATTTGGGACACATCGTCAGTAGTGCTACTTGGATTCATTGGGTGTTTCGGTCAGTATCACTAGACACCCTGATCCAAGGAGGCCCTGCCAGGGTTGATCAGGTGTGCCACTGGTTTATGTTAAATTGTTATTTCTCTTCTTTCTTGTGTTTAGTTTTCTACAGTTTATTTTCTTCTGTCTATTCACTGCAAGTGAGAAATAATACTTAACTCTTTAAGATTTATGGAGCCTCACTTCTTCAAAGGGATAGAAAAGGTGATAGAGAGAAGTAAGACAAAAGGGATAAGACAGGAGAGAGCAGAGAGGAGAGCCGGAAGGGGGGCGCCCAATCTGGCTTCCCACACCTCCCTGCCAAATCGGGCTGTACGCTCTACCTTCCCACTGCCTCCCAGAAAAGGGAAGAAGAGCAGAGGGAAGAAGAGCGGAACATTTTTCTTTTCTTTCATTCCTCCTTTTGGGTTTACTACAATAAGGTTAACTGCACAGTCCCCAGGAGGTCCTGAGCTGTATCAGTCAACCAGCAAAATTTCTAATGTTATGTTTTAACCTTTTGACACCCCTTGTTGAAGCAGGCCCACCATGGGTTGATCAATCCTGGGCGTGTGTCTCACGGTTAGCTGACTGCCTTAGCTGCCCAAGTGATGTCAGCCCTTTTTAGCCATAGCCAGTGACTGGTCCTCTCAGCAGTGTTAGCTAATTCTCTTATAGCCTGCCATTGTGCCTGTCCTCTGATCCCAATCTCTCTAAGTAGTTTTGCTGTTGTACTGGCAACAAAGCCCCTGCACCCCACTTCCACTGGGCGCACCTTGATCTTCCAGCCTCTGTTCTCTGCCTCAGCTGCCAAGTTGGCATACCGCAGCTTCTTACGCTCAAATGCTTCCTCAATTGCTTTCTCAATTGCTTCCTCCCATGGTATTGTCAGCTCAATGACGTATGCAAGCTTTTGGGAGTTAGACCAAAGGACGAGGTCTGGTCGCAGAGTAGTTGTTATGATCTCTGAGGGAAAAATTAGCCTCTGATCCAAGTCCACTTGCATCTGCCAATCCCTGGCAACCTTCAGCGGGCCCAGGTCCGGGGTTGAGGGGCTTGTCCTCGGCTTGTCTCCCTCCCGGACAAATGCTGATGAAAACTGACGCTCCTCTTGGTTCGTGAAAGGTTGAGCATTGATGGATTTTCTTTTGCACTCAACTTTCTCGGCTAGACACCTGGTTGTGTCTCCATGTGTATCTGCCTTGAGTAAGGCTAGTCCTACAGCCAACCAAGATGTGCTTGAGTGTGGCTGTACACAGGGGGAAGGCTGGGTCCTTTCCAAGCCACAGCTGCAGATTTATTGGGGAAGGTAGCACATCGTATGTCACTCGGTTGATGAAACTTAGTCTATTAGACTCCATCTCCAGATTTCACTCCATGAGAGTTTCCTCTTTTCAACACTCTCCCAATTCATCCAGCAACCCTGCTTGGCCAGCGCTCTGGCATGTCTGGCTGTTTCCTCCTGTCAACACACCTCCTTCACCATCATTTTTTGACGTTCGGTTACAGATGCCTGTTGCCACCAAACAAATCCTCCTCTGTCCTGCGGACGTGACCCACCACTTCCTCCCAATTGCTCGGGTGGGAGCAGTGCCTCTCACTATGGGGTCCCGGGAGTCCGTGAGTGACATCTCAAACCTCACTTTTGCACATTTAAACTCCTCTACTAGACAAGGGAGAGGCAATGACAGTATCCCATCGCTATAGAGTGCAACGCTGCTGAGGCATTTGGGAAGTCCGAGCCACTTTTTAACGTAGGAGCTCACTAGCCTCTCTAGTCGACTGGCATGATTGAGTGAGACCTCGGACATTGTCAACTGCCACAGTAGTCTGGGTAATAACCCAAACTGGAAGCACCAGAGCTTCAGTTTCCCTGGGAGTGCAGTGTTGTTAATCCGCTTGAGTTCATTAGCCAAGTTCTGCCTTAGTTGTTCTAGTTGCCACGTATCATTGAGGTCTGCATTATACTACCGCCCCAGGCTCCTTAAGGGCTTCTCTAAGACTGTTGGAATTGGTTCTCCACTGATATAGAATTGCTCGGCTGTCAGTTTTCTTTTTATGATGGAGATGCTGTGAGATTTACTTGGCTTAAACTCCATTCTTGCCCATTCGATTTTTTCTTGGAGCTTCTGTAGCAATCGCCTACATGGTTTTGTTGTTGTAATGATGGTCATGTCATCCATGTAGGCTCTAATGGGCGGAAGACGAAGGCCACACTTGAGTCTCTCACCTCCCACTACCCACCGAGATGCCCGCATGAGGCGAAATTGTGGAGCCTGCCATGACTCCAATTCCCAGGTGCTGCCAGGCTGTGGTGGTTTTCTCAGCTGTCACACAAAACTGTAAATCCTGAAAGTAGGTCTTGACCAGTCCTGTGATGTGGTTTGGTATGCTGAAATAGTTCAAGGCCATCCACAAGATCTCGTGTGGAACTGACCCGAAGGTGTTGGCAAGGTCTAAAAAGACCACATGCATTTCCAAAACAGGCTTCTTAGTGTAGATTTAAGACATGGGAACTGAGTGACTATTTCCCACCACTGGAAATCTTTCAGATATCAAACCGACTTGAACATAAATGGAGGGAAAATAACAAAGACAATCCTATTGGTGCATCCACCACTGGTGCTTATTGCACACAATGGCACAAAATAGGCAGAAATTTATGATTTATATGTTATTTAAAGTACTACATTCAGCCCTTAAAGCAGGCCAAAATGATCCAAAACAACACTTTTTGGACCAGATGTTTGCAAATTGCATCTAGCAAGCACTACAGAAGAGAAGCGAGCATAAGGGGAGCAGTGTTTTATAAAATCCAGCATTTCTAAAGGCTCAACAAATATCTGGAAACACACAAACCGTTTGTGTGCACTTTGTCACAAAAGTGTGTCTGCTGGCTAAAGGTACAGGTTCCACATTTGAGGGAGGGAAAAAAAGTTAATAACTTCAGAGATAGAGAACGATGTGAGAAAGGCCGGACAGGAGGGGAAGAAGAGGTTATAAACAAACATAATTACTGCTCAGCAACTGTGGTAAATAGGAAATTTAAACCTAACTACAGTGCTCAGCATAAATGAGTACACCCCCTTTAAAAAGCACGTTAATCAGTAGCTCAAAGAACAAAAGAACAATTTCCCAAATTTTCACAACGCTAGGTTTTATTGAACACTTGTTCAACTCCATTTTAACTCCATAATATGAAATTAAGGTTAATAATATAACTTAGATCACAAAATCTTCAGTTTTACTCGACTTGGTTGACGCAAAAATGAATACACCCCGCAACAAAAACTACTACATCTAGTATTTTGTATGATCACCGTGATTTTCAAGGACAGCACCAAGTCTTCTAGGCATGGAATGAACAAGTTTGTGACATATTGCAACATCTATCTTTTCCATTCTTCAACCTCTTTTAGAGCCTGGATGCTGGATGGAGAGTGACGCTCAACTCGTCGCTTCAGAATTCCCCACAGGTGTTCGATTGGGTTCAGATCAGGAGACATACTTAGCCATTCAGTCACCTTCAACCTGTTCTTCCTCAGAAATGCAACAGTAGCTGTAGATGTGTGTTTTGGATCATTGTCGTGTTGGAAAAGTGCACGACGACCAAGTGCACGGAGTGATGGCAGCATCTTCTCCTTCAGTATTGAGCAGTACATTGTTGAGTTCATGACACCATGAATGAAATGCAGCTTCCCAACACCAGCAGCACTCATGCAGCCTCACATAAGGACACTGCCACCACCATGTTTCACTGTAGGCACCATGCATTTGTCGTTGAAATCCTCTCCTTTATGACGCCATACACTTTTGAAACCATTAGTTCCAAAAACAGTGATCTTTGTCTCAATACTTCAGAGTATAGAGTGCCAGTAATCTTGATCTTTTTCAGCATGGGCCCTAGCAAATTCTAGGCGTGCTTTTTTGTGCATGGGATTTAGGAGAGGCTTCCTTCCTTGGCGATACCCATGCATGCCATTCCTCTGCAGTGTGTGCTGTATGGTGTCACAGGAAACGGTCACTCCAGTTTGGCTTTCTACTACTTTAGCAGTGAACTTGCATGGCGAATTTCTTCGACCCTTCTCATCAGAAGATGCTCCTGTCGAGATGTTAACTTCCGTGGACGGCCTGGACATCTCTGTAAGATGGTTGCACTTCCATCTTAAATTTTTGAGTCACCTACAATAATTGGGGTTTACTGATTTTTGCGACATGGGCTTTAATGAATTTGTTAGGAAAATCACTTTTTTGTTTGTGCAAATTCACAAATCTTGTTTGCAGTCAATGGCCCACATTTGTGGGAGTATTTTGTAGTATCTCATAGAAAATGTTGATTCTGAAAGGGAACTAAAAGTTTTCTGACAAATGCTGAGCACTGTATAATAAAATGTGGTCAAATTTACAGTAAAGCACAAAATTGAACCCGCACAGAGAAGCTGCGGTGTTTTGGTTTAAAAAAAGAAAGAAAAAAAAGACATCAATTTACATTTGAGCTGATGATGCTTAGATTCACTCACTGAATTCTATCTTTATAAATCAGCCATGTCAGCTTGTGTAACATTAGCTAATGTCTTGTTGAATTCAGTTGTGTGGATCCTCAAAAGGCAGCAGCACAGGCCAGCTGATTGCAGCCTGAACACAAAATCAACTCGAGCTCACAACAGAAATTATTCTGATTATTTCCTCACACTGCACCACTAGAACCAAGCTTAATGTCCCCTCACTTCACTTTAACCCCGGAGTATATCGATTTTTCTGTTTAAGTGTGGATGCAAAGTCACCCATCTACACTGTAGGCAACAACAAATACAGCTGTTGTTTTCCTTGCTTGTGTTCTCCGTCGCAAATGTTCAAGCTGAGTATATCATTACAATTACAATGCGAGTTGAAATAAAGCTTGTATTCCCGTGTTTTAATATTATTTTATTATTAAATTAAAATGGTAAGTGAGAGCACAGTTAGCACCAAAAGATTTGCAGAAAAGCTACTTTATGTTTTTATGTTTTACAAGCAATTTTAATTGTGTGTGAGGTGTCCTTGAGTGTTTAGAAAGTCTTTAAATAAAACGTGTGATTATTATTATTAGTAGTTTTTCCCTTTATTAAGTAAATTTCCAAGTATATACTTTTTTGCATTTCTTTCAGTAAATTAGTTCAAACAGTACTTCAATCTGTACTCCTACAAATTGAAGAGCGTCTGTACTTTTGCCAGCTCTGTTGCACGTTGATGGATAGGTGAGGCTTACAGACCCACTCCTTCGTTATTGTGGATATACAATCATGTCATATGAGGACGTGTGGTGACTGTATATTAAGCTGAGTAATTACAGCAGTTAAGTAGTGGATTTGAACTTTTGCAGTTCCAGAAATTTTCAAAACCTGTCTGTCTTAATATGAGAGTTACGAGATAGAGGGGTGTTACGTGAAGTTAATCTTTCATTCTTACTCAGTGGGAGTGTCTGACCTGTACTATATAGAGCTGTGTGTGATACAGCAGAGGGGAAAGTGTGAAAGGCATCACAGGAAGCTGCTGAATTTCTTCACTGAATTTCTTCAAGGTAACATTGGACTTTAGTGTGTCACATTAAAGTTACAAAGTCTGACCTTTTTAGTTCAGAAAGAAAAAAAATCTGCAAAGTCATGTTGATTCTGTCTTCCAGATGTTGAGGATCACTCTGTGTTTGTCATTCGGTGTGTTTCTGTGGGGATTTGCTTCATGCTCTATCATGTGTCATGATGGGAGTACTTGTCCAGACACCGCCACCTGCTGCAAGGCTAAAATTGGCTTTGCCTGCTGCCCATATCCTAATGTAAGTCAGAAACGTTCTGTCAGTGCAGTAACTTGATTGTTGGTTGTTAAAAGTTCTGCTGGTCTTACTTACTTTGCAGGCCATGTGCTGTAGCGACCTGCTCCACTGCTGCCCTTCAGGATATCGCTGTAACCTGGTTACCATGAAATGTGAGAAATTAGACCAGCCGTGGTTGACCATACCCATGGTGAAGAAGGAGGCTGCGGAGCAACCAAACACCCCTGAACTGCCTGGAACTCCACTCCAGGAGCTTAAAGAGAGCCACGTCCCAGATCAAATAAAGACTTCAGTGGTCCACTGTGACAGTTACACCTACTGTCCTGATGGCACTACTTGCTGCAGACACCCACAAGGAGGCTGGACCTGTTGTCCCTACTCTCCTGTGAGTCAGCCTAAACACTCTTGTGCAATAAAATTCCTTTTAGCTTCCACTGCCATGAAACAAGTTTGCAGCTATAATAATTATTCTTTTCAGAGACTAAAAGTGTTTCTTGCAGGGCAAATGTTGTCTGGATGGCTACCACTGCTGTCCAGTTGGATTTGACTGTGACAGCACCTACCAGCACTGTGTGAGGGAAAAACTCACATATCCTTTCCTCCGCAAGCCAGCAGTGCCTTCAGCACCTGCCTCCCTCATCCCAACTTCAGAGGAAGACGACAATTAGAAGAAGGTAAATGCCACACTCTAACCACTTTTACAACCTTCGCATGTGGAGAACATCCTGGGATAATTTCACTCACTGTTCAGATCAAATTTCAAGGCTAAATTTAAGACTTTCTCTGTTTACTGGTGTTATATCAAATGATGGCGTGCACATCTGATCACCAACCAGATGCCTGGTAATGAACTAATCATTTGATTCAGGTGTGTTGACCCAGGGTGAGATCTAAAACCTGCAGGACACCGGCCCTCGAGGCCTGGAGTTTGACACCCCTGACTTAGGGAGAAACTTAGTGAGATGACTATAATATGTTGTTCTAACACAAAGACTTGCACTAATTTCAGGCCCACTGGAGAAAGAGTCACCAGTCATCTCCACAGACCAGCTAAGCAAACTTTTCACTGAGGTCATCATGTGTTGAAAATGCCTAATCCCTATTGTAGAAATAGGGAAATCATTAATGATTTCAAGCTAATCTCAAATCATCTTATCGATTGCTTTTTAAATAATGAAAATGTGTTTTTCATCTATTCCATTCTCCTATACTGCCTATGTGACTGAGTGTCAGTGAATATAGACCAGTATGATGTTACGATGGTGAGGTGAAAATGTTTTGATTTGTTTTATGATTTTTTTCCATTCCTTTGTATACTTTTGTCCAGCTTCACCAATAAAAAAAATCATAGCATCTTCTTCCCAGCTGTGTCATGCAGTCATTTATTTATCATCTTTTCACGTCACAGTTTGAGTGCCCATGAACACCTCAGCCTGCCCAATACCAGCCCAGCATAATGCATTACTTGAGAAATAAAGTTGAAATTGTATATCAATGTATGTTTGCACGTTCCAGTATTAAAACAAGAATTGCTGTACCTACTTCCTATTTTCCTATGAAAATATGAAGAAATATACACAAACAGACACTAATTATGTTACCATGCATAATGGTGGATTGGAATGGCAATTGAGAACCGGTTCTTGTTCCCAGTAGTCCAACTTCTTGGAATTTTCAGTTTGTTTGCCTATTGATCCAGGTTATTGGTTCCACTTGCACACAGTGTGAAAAAGCCTTTTGCATTTGATGTTTTGTTAAGCTCTATGTCTGGATTTTGTTCTTTTGCACCCTCTGGTGGTGAACTGTGTAGGGTACAGTTGGTTGCAGTTGCACTCTTTTGCTAAGGCACATGGTGTCTGCATGCTGCAGCTTGCGGTTAGCTCCACACATGAAGAAAGTAATGTTTAAAGTTAGAAAAAGAGAAGAAATAAATGAGAAAGAAGATGGAGAGTAAGATAATAAGGCCATAAAGGACTATTTAGCCCCTCTTGGATGCCAGCTTATGAGGTTTGTGTATTTTAAATGTTTTATTTTCTGTGATGAAGGACTTTTGATTGACACTAAGTGCAAGAGTGCATTTTGATGTGATGTTTTTATTTTATTGTTTTTGTCTGTGAGCAGTTCTCACAGGTTGTCAAGACCAGAACAAACCCTGTTTTATAACTCTACATCATGCCTACATCAATCCTTGAGAGTGCTACACACAGCTTTATATAGTACAGGTCAGACACATTTTAGTTTGTGTGCTGGAGGAGGAAAATGGTGGCGCAGTCTACACGGTGGATATGGACATTATTATTTTCATTGCACAAAAGGAGGACTATTGTGAAGTGGAAACTACATCCAGGCCAGAAACAACTACATTATGCTGGAGTTAAAAAGGAAATCATGTAATCAATTTATAGAGAAAGATGTATTCTAAACTTTTGTGTCATCAATGTAGCCACATTTGGCAGATATAACCGCTGAAAACACTGGTCACATTCTTTCTACAATAGAAATCAAATGTTCTTCAGAAAGTTCTTCCCATATCTGTTGCAGAAGTTCCCATAAATGTGTGGAACTTGTAGGTTACTTTGTTTTCACTCTTCTGTCCTTTCATCCCAAACCAGCTCGATGGGGTTTAAGTCTGGAGACTGTGCTGAACACTCCATGTTTTCAAGCTTATCATCTTTTATTTTTTCCTGAGGTAGTTCTGGCCTGGCTTGCACTTATGTTTTGTGTCATTATCTTTCTGTAGGATGAACCCCTGACCAACTAGGCACATACCAGAGAATATTCCATTATGCTGCAGAATGCTGTTGTAGTAGTTTTGGTTCAGCGTACCTCTCACTCTGTACCACCCAAAAACCCCCAGACAATTACACTTCCTCCTCCATATTTGATAGTTGATGCCACACACTGTGGAACCATCCTTTCACCTACTCAACAGCATGCAAAGATCCTGCGTGATGAACCGAAGATTTCAAATTTTTATTCATCAGTCCATTATAGCTTCTTCCAGTCTTCAGTAGTCCATTGGCAGCGTTTCATGGCCCAGGCAAGCCTCTTTGTGTCACGGCCAGGCGGATCAGCTGCACGCTGATCAGCCCTCTCTGTTTCTCTTCCTCTTCTCTCTCGCCGGGGCGGAACTCACTGTGGGTTCACGCCCTCGGCCCACGCCCTCGGGAGATGAGACACCTGGGTCTCATTAAGGGGAGCAGCATTTAAATCCACTGCAAATGTAATAACCTTCCAAATAAAGCTGAGCTCTGTGTATTGCTGAATTCTAAATTTCAGTGCTAGACTAAAAATAAATCAAATAAATGTATTGTTTTGCTGATACAAAATATCATTTTAACTCTTTTAAATTCCACTGACTGCAATCTGTCTGAGTGTATAACTGAAATCTAACAAAATTGTAAAAATCTATTTGAGTTAATCTGAAATCATACAGATTAACTGTATGATTTCAGATTAACTCAAAAAATGTAAAAATTAAACATAATTTATGGACACCGTTTGATTTCTTTGCATGTAGCTATATTAACATTTATACATTTAATAAATCATGAAATTAATACGCGCATGTTCTCGTAACAATGCAACTAACTGTTTGCTCTTCATTCAGTGAAGTGAGCATCACACGCTGCTCATATAAAACATATTCTGACAACAGCCGCACAGCTGAGGAGCCTTTTTTTCAGAAACTTGAAGGATAACTTCCCAAAGTCTGACCTGCATCGGACCATCCGCTCAGTGTCCGTGGTTACCATGGTTACTGCAGAAGCTGCTATGAATTAAACAGTTGTCCCTGAGATAACTTACCGGAGACATGAATGTTTGTTTTTCCTTTACAAAAGAATTGGATGACTTGGATAACTTATAGGAGTATCAGACTCCACGTGCCATGTCCTCGGAAATCTGGACTCGTGTGGATTTTTCAAGGACAAACTGGTAAGAGTCGCACACCACTATACTGAAATAAAGAAGCTATTACTGAAATACACGTGCTATATTATAAACTATGATATAAAACTTAAGGTTTAGTTATAAAGGACACCTTCCTACCTTTAGTCTTATTCCTGAGCAGCATCAGTTGTCTTCTAACATCCAAGAGTCTGCACGATGTGTTTCATAGGTCCTAACTAGAGATGGACGGTCTGATACTGACCTAAATTACTGGATCGAATATCGGAGAGAAATAAAAAATGTAATCCGATCCATTAAATATCAAAAAAGCACCTCACAAAACTTGCGACCTGGCGTAACTCGGCTCATAACCGTAGCACGTCGGAGCATTATGCATCAAGTGATAGAGCGGCTGTGGCGTGCGGGACCTGTCACGGTCTGGTTGAGCATTTGGAGCCTCGCCACCAAACCGGCATTTCATCTCCAAGAAAGTGATCCCAGAGAGAAGTAAAGCAAGTGTGTAAGTTCATCTCTGAATGTTTGTAAAGCATTCCAGCGTTAAGCTTATCAACCGATATATGGAGCGACTGCCTCTCTCTCTCCCCCTCCCTCTCCTGCTGCTACTTAAATCATGAAACTGATTAATGATCAGCTGATCGGCTTTTCTGTCGCGAGTCCGTCTCTCTTGTTTGTTCCTGCCAGAAAGAGGAAACAAGCGGCTGAACAACAGCAGCATGTTTAAGCTTGATAATCTGTTGTTAGAATTTATTTAACATTACTTTCTAAACCAGGATCTTTTTCTATGTAGCTGACGGCTGGTAACTGTGCAGGGGCGGATCTAGCAAAGTTTAGCCAGGGGGCCGATAGGGCATGAACAGGGAAAAGGGGGGCACAAATATATACTTTTCTTTCTTATTCTCTTTTAAAATGTCTGGCTTTTAATAAATAATTATCTGAATCTTACACCCAAAATTTTAATCTGATGTAAAAAGTATAGAAGACCATTACTGTATATAGTAACTATTAAGTCTAATATACCCTTGTAAGCTATAGTACTTTTTCCTTTGGGAAGGTACCACCTGTGCATTCTGCAATTCTGTTGAAGAAAGATGTTGAATCTATTTAAATATTGTAGAAAAATAATTGATTTCTGTGCATTTTTTTCACACTGCATCAAATTAAAGTTGATTACGTCGATTAAGCATCATGAGGTGGGGGGTGGTTCCCTTTTTTTATTTATTTTTTGCTGGGAGTTTGTAACCCTATTAGTTAGGTTGCTTATTCTTTTAAATACCAGAATAGGGAGGATGGAGTAGGTTTAAGTTTATTAGATTCATCAGTTTTGCTGAACTATGAAATATTTTCGGTGCAGTGTATTTTTTGCATACAGGTATAACAAAATAGCATTAGTGTTTTTTTTTAACTTGAGTTTGGACCCATACAAAATGCAGCAAGATATTAAAAAAACAGTTTTATTGATTATAAAACACACTATATTGGATTCATATCGGTATCTGCCGATATCCAAATTTATAATATCAGTATCGGACATAAAAAAGTGGTATTGTGCCATCTCTAGTCCTAACATGAGGATCCCAGAACCAAAAAATAACCCAAAGGGTTAAAAAGATTTCCACATTGATGCAGATGATGTATATGATTGTGGGACTTGTATAAAAAAAATGTATATGCCATATTTGTCTGTGAAGGTTCTCAGTCATCCAGGTCATCGTAGTCAAAGGAGCTTGCAAAGAAAAGCGTCTGGACTTCTTTAAGCTGCTTGAAGACATTTCACCTCTCATCCTAGAAGCTTCTTCAGTTCTAAGGTCAAATGGCGGAAAGTCCCAGATTTAAACCCAGTGGGAGTATCCCCCCAAAGAGGGACAAAAGGACCCCCCGATGATCCTCTAATCATGGTGTGAAAATGGGTGTGGGTCCCAATCAGCCAGGGTTTCAGGTGAGCTCATTGTGAAACCTGGCACCACCTTATCATGCAATTTCCTGAGGTCAGATGGCCCAGGATGTGAGTGGGCGTTAAGGCGTCTGGGAAGGGATCTCAAAACTGGATTATAGATGGCAGACAGTTGGTGTCGTAAACCCCCCTCTGTTCAAAGACGTTCGCTCACAGTGAACGTAAATGGCTTCTTTCACTCCTCTTTCAAACCATCTGTCCTCTCTGTCCAAAATGTGAACATTGGCATCCCATTTCACCGAAACAATAACATAGCGCACAGTGTGACGTCAAAAAAGGCGCACACATTTGACGCTGCGCTTGTCTGGAGGAACGGAGTTTTCGAAAATCTCCACCCTGGCAGGTGGTTTCAAAAATCTCAGTTTTCAGTGACCAAAAACGCCATTTACGTGTGGACTAAAGGTGCAAAAATATGGGTTTTCAAAAATACCCGGGTACATGTGGATGTGTGGACAAAGCCTAAGGCTTTTCGTTTGAAAACGCATCCTTTTCTCTCCGTTTTGGCCTCCCATCCACACTGAGATGGCGTTTTCACAGATGGAAAACACAGCGTTTTGAAAACACATACATTTCAAAAGGGTGCTTTCCGTGGCAGTGTGGACAGCGAAAATGGAGACTTTCTAAAACGATGACGCATGATGCAGTCATGTGATCAATTAAACTAAGGCTACGTTCACACTGCAGGCAAAGCGCATCAAATCCGATTTTTTTGACCCTATGCCACCCATATCCGATCATGGTATGACAGTGTGAACGGCACAAATCCGATATTTTCAAATCCGATTTCGTATGTGGTACTGAATCCGATACATATCTGATGTTTTAGAAAGCGACTGCTGTTTGAACGGTCATGTCGCATTAAATCCGTCTTTTACGTCACTGACACAAGACAGACGCCAATTATCAGCGCCGGGGAAGCGCCCGAGAAGACATCGCGAACGCTTCCTGGCCATCCCGTGTAGATGTTAGTGAAACTGTTGGAAAGACAACGTGAACATTTTATTTGTACTGCATAATCTGCAGATTCTGACAGAAATCTGCAGCTATCCTTTGAAGCACCGCTCCTCTCTAAAACAGCAATAAGGATCATTATTAGGTTATCTACATTATTATGTAAATAACAAAATAACTTAAAGCAAAATTTGGGAAACGTAAAGTCTGAAGTCTTTCTATTAAGGGCCATCAGTCAAACAATATTGTTTGCTTTGGGTCTAAACAGAGCGCGTTGTGTATGACATCTTCTTTTGCGCATGCGGGCCGCTTTGAGTGTTCACACTAGAGCACGTTTGCTGTCGCATTTTATTTGTAGTGTGAACAAGCAGACAAAAAAAATTGGATTTGATCAAAAAATCGGAATTGAGCATTAAGACCTGCGGTGTGAACGTAGCCTAAGATAGCGGAGGGCATTATACAGCAGTGGTTTTGTTTGCTCTCAATTTTGACAGCCTATTAAAGATTAATATCAGTCTGTACATGCTCCAAATAGCTTTTCTTCAAATTCTTTAACTTTCACTCGCTTTTGCAACTTTGTACTTTTGTGTTACTTGCAGCAACAACTGTACCTCATTGTTATTCCATTTAAAAAACTTGGTGCTTTTCCTCAACATTTTGCTGCGACGTTTCAAAGAGCCGGAAAGTAAATAAGCGGCAGACAGAAATGAGGCAGGTCAAATCATCTTGGGTTTCACATATGAGCAGTACTGGAACGTCAGCGTTTTCGGCTGTTTCAATGTGGACGCACAACTCTGTGAAAATGACTGAAAACGCTACTGTGGACGCGGAGCGTTTTCACACACGAAAACGCCTTTCAAATCTATCCGGGCTACTATTAAAAACCAAAACAAACAAACAAACAAATAAAAAAAAACATTAAAAGTCACAAAAACCTACAAGGGCACTTAACACCACACACAGTCAAACAAAATACACAAAAAAGTATTAAACAGAAAAAAGTATACAATCCTAGTAATTTGCACCCCCACAGGTGAACTGCTGCCTGAGCCAAATGTAGTTGTTGTGATATTTGATCCCAGCGCACTCCAAAAAGGAATGTAGAATAGTTCTGTGGTGACTGAAACAAGTCAAACATCGCTGTAAACAACCATCAAAACGCACGGGCAGGGGATCACGAAAGCCCGACTACTTGGGCACAACAATTATAAACCGTCTCACAAAATAAAACTGTAGACAGGACAAGATAGCAGTTCCTTAAAGGATGGGCCCAAAACAGCGGCTGCTGCAGGCGTTTCCCTCATCCTGACACATATCTTTATATTTTGCTGGGCAAATTTGGTTACCAGGAACAGTAATTTCTTGACAAATGTGCAATCATACAGGTGTGGTGAAAAGTTTAGATTCACTCCTTATGGGTATGAGTGTTATGGGAATTTGGGTTTTTAATGATTTAGCTGAACTGTTTTTTGTTTTTTTTACCTGAATGGTATGATTGTACAGTATTGTATCTTTAATGACTTTAAAAAGTAAGAATTGGGTGCACACGTTTTTAATTTACTGAGGAGAACAAACAGCTATATGGCAGCTGTGTCACTGACAACTGACAATCTAAATGTTCTTGCTTAACAATGACTGTAAAAAAATCAACATTGATCAGAAACTTTTATTCCTCATTTATGCAAACAGATTGAAAATTGGAATTATTTCAAATATACAGTTATGTTGTTTAAAACTGTTCACTATAAATGAGTTTTTAGCTTCAGCCTAAACTGAAAATGTATACACAATCTGAAGACAAATAAAACAAAGCTCAAAATCAAGATCTTTTTTTTAATTTTTTGTTTTTTATTATTTGTTGGTAATAATTTCATGTGGTCTTTAGTGAACAGTTCCACAAGTTCTTGTTACTCTTCTGGGCTTTTAAATAAAGTGAGTAATCTTCTTTGTAACGCCAGGTAAACTTTAGCGTACACATGAAAACATCCTAGAGAAGATATTTGGTCTCTTAAATGGTGCATTTCTTATGAAACTTTTGACAATCTCTTTGTCAACATTTCGGTGGCCAATTTTCATTAACTGCATGACAGTGTTTGGATATTTCCACTTATCCTGGAGTTCATTGTATACTGCCACGCTGACCTCTTCAATGTCCTCCAAGGAGATTTTGAGCTTTTTGGACACAATTTTAGCCCAGACTTTTTGGGCAAGCCTCTGTTTAATGGCTTCATCAGCCCCTAGAGGCAATTTCCCTGCTTCATTTGTATTGCTCATTGCGTGCATAACCAGATCTCTAGCAAAGCGTTCCACAAGTTCTCTGTACTCGTCTCGGTTTTTAGATAAAGTGAGTATTCTTTTGGGTAATGCCAGCAGATGTCTGGTGAATGTTGGGACAGTAATATCATCCTCAAGCTCTTCCTTCAGACTTGAAATCAAATCTTTTTCCTTGCACTTATGCACTTTACAAAGATTGGTGAAAATGGCTTTCGCCATACTGGGCAGCCTCTTTGGACATAGATCCAAATGTTTTCCCTCAATTTCAGGCCAGATTTTCTCAAGCAGACGATAACAGTTGGGAATCCTTGTGGAGTCTTTGTGTTTAGCAGAGACTTTCTTTAAGGCCCGTGAAACTACCAACTGAGTAAGTGCATAAACAAACATTTTTTCTGCAGACACATCATCAGATGCCAGACTGATGACAGAAGAAGAATCAACTTCTGACTCATGTACAGCTGGAATCACAGGCTTTTCCACGGGACAAGCTTCTATTTTGTCCCAGTGTTTTGTATCAGCTGTGGGCTTTTTCTTCATACAGCTTTTCTTTGGTTCTGCTGTGGCTTGGGATTGTGTGTCCACATGCTGAAGACTTGCACTGGCCTCTGTCTCCAGTTCCGGAGTTTCGGTTTTCTTATCATCACCACAGTTGTCTACAGATATTTCTGTAACCATGTCTTCCTTTGCTGGTGTTACCCCTGTTTTCTCATGGGAATCAGCGTCCACTGACTCAAGACACTCCTCTGTCAGTGTGGACACCGGAGCTCCCTTCTCCATGGTTGTCTCTGTTGCATCCACTAACATGGAGCAAAGTGATGTTGTGGCAGGTATGTCTGCTCCGGTGTCCACATGCTGAAGACTTGCACTGGCCCCTGTCTCCAGTTCCGGAGTTTCGGTTTTCTTATCATCACCACAGTTGTCTACAGATATTTCTGTAACCATGTCTTCCTTTGCTGGTGTTACCCCTGTTTTCTCATGGGAATCAGCGTCCACTGACTCAAGACACTCCTCTGTCTGTGTGGACACCGGAGCTCCCTTCTCCATGGTTGTCTCTGTTGCATCCACTAACATGGAGCAAAGTGATGTTGTGGCAGGTATGTCTGCTCTTTGTGAACTAAATGTGTTTAAATGTTGCTCGCTGTTCTGATGCATGAATGCGCTCTGAACTAAATCGCAGGTGTTTATGGAGTTCTGGAGTTCTATTTATAGGGTCGTGTCCTGTAGGCCCCGCCCACTGCCCTTTGATAATTGCCAAGCCCCGCCCACATCGAATGACTGTTGCCTAGCAATCGCTAGATGATAGTAGCACGGATGGGCACAGCCACTGTGACGTCATCCAGTGTTCTTTGATCAAAGAGAAGTAAGTGTTGGCTTTCTTGCTGCTCAGCAATTGATAACAAAGAACCTTGAAATGTGTTTTTAGCTAAACTTTGACACAGCTGCAGGACATTAATAATAATGAGAAGCTACTTAATATATATATATATATATATATATATATATATATATATATATATACACATACACACACACACATATATATATACATACACACACATATACATATATATATATACATATATATATATATATATATATATATATATATATACACACACATATATATATATATATACACACATATATATATAAGGTGTGTTGATTTCTCCCTAAGATGGCAAACTGAAACACTCAGTTGGTGACTTTTGGAGATTTATTTCCCTGGATGATTGAGAATGCATCAAGATGAAACACAAAAGGAAGTTCACAGCTTTTTGCAGCTCCCCCACCCCCTCAATCACACACCCCCACTCCCCTCCCTCCAGAATTCCCAGGTAACAACCTAATTTACATATGAATGACTAGCCAATTTAGCTTCCACTTGGCTGAAGCTAAAGCTTAGCTAAAAGCCTACCAGCCATTTGGCTGCTCTCCGGGTTTTAAAGGTAGAAAGGTAGAAGCCTGGGACTCCTAGTGTTAAGCCAGGAGGTGACTGCTGTTCGTTGCTGGATCGTTGTCTACCACGCGTTAGTGAAGTCAAGCTACAGCAAGTTTAGTTAAGAGTGTTTTCCTCTGTGCGTCGTTCTTAACCCTGTCTCCCTGTCTACAGAGCTTCCTGGATTTTTCCCCGTGTGATTCCCGTGTGGCAGTGTCGGAGTGTGAGCCTGTGGTCGTGTGAGTGGATATTCTGAAGAACGCGTGCTTTCCCTTGGACTTCCCTGGAGACCCCTTCTCCCCCCACTCAGCTGTATATAACACCTCCCCGCACATTCTTGTATATACACCTGGTGACTTGTAAATAAACCCTTCTTGTGAGCATCAGAACCGGAGTCCTGCGCTTGAGTCCTCCTCCAAACCGTAACACTTTGCCTTATTCTGATGTCTTAGCAATGGCTTTCTTGCTGCAACGCATCCTCTGATACCTGCAGCTCAAAGTCCTATCTTCACAGTTGAAACTGAGACTTGCTTACTATGACCAGTGTTGGGTAAGTTACTTTAAATTAGTAACTTAGTTACATTACTAGTTACTTCTATCAAAAGTAACTCAGTTACTTCAAGTTACTTGTTACTTTCAAAGTAACTAGTTACTAGGGAAAGTAACTTTGGTTTCACTCAGAATTCTCTTGTCAATGTGTTGCTTCTGTAACTGGATACCCAGCAAGATTACCAGTCTTCTAGTTTGCTTACTTGCCACAAGTGCACTGTGGCACCTACCAATAGAAAGGAAAAAATAATGTGCATATTTCCACATAATCCCACGCCTGGACCGTTGTTGACCGCCGTCATGATTCTAGCCTACGTCACAGCGTCATCTGCGCTTTTTTACATCCAACACAAAAACCGCAGTCGTGGTGCTTTCGATTGTACTCAGAACTCTGAAATTCTGCCTTCTGAATAGGAAGATGTAGGTAACACCAGACTGCAGATGAGCTGCATACAGGGCTGGACTGGGACAAAAAAATCGGCCCGGGCATTTTGACGCCCACCATTATAGGAAAAATCATAAAGCCTTTGAATGAAAACAAACGCTGTTGTGACTGTGATGTACACAGTTCTGATGATATATATGCATATATAGATATTTTAAATGAGAATAAGAAAGAAAAGTATTTCTTTGTGCCCACCTCTCCCTGTTAATGCCCTACCTGGCCCTCCTGGCAAAACTTTGCTAGATCCGCACCTGCACAGTTACCAGCTGTCAGCTACATAAAAAAAAGGATCCTGGTGTTATTTGTCTCTCAGAAACAGTTCATAACTTCCCTTCTACTCATTCATGTTAACTAAAAGGTCAACCTGTTTCTCCATCACCTGTTCAGCTCTGATGATTCAGTAAGGACATCTCCTGGTTTCATCTTCATGTTTCCCTCTCACAGGATAACCAAACCATATCATGACCAGCAGCTTTTTTGCAGCTGTGGCTCCAGCAAACATCAGCTGATACTAGAAATTAACATTAAATAAATTCTAACAACAGCTGATCAAGCTTAAACGTGCTGCTGTTGTTTAGCGCGACATCCGCTGGTTTCCTCTTTCTGGCGCAAAGTGGGCGATAAACAAACAAGAGAGAAAAGCCGATCAGCTGATCATTGATCAGTTTCATGATTGAAGTAGAAACAGGAGAGGGAGGGGGGAGAATGAGAGAAGAAGAAGAAGCTGTGCAGCAAAGACAGAATAAATCCAGCTTTGTGTCTTTTTCATTGTAGCTGAAGTACAGGACAAACTGTTCCTTTTCACCTCAATACGAAACGCGTAGGCTAATATTTTCTCAGAATACGAGACAATTCCGTTTTTTAGGGGACGGTTGGAAACTAATAACTAACCTTATAAATAAAATAAAGTTCAACATCAACATCATAGCACCACCCAGCTGTATAGAAACTCTGTCATGCTAGCTAGCACGCAGTACGAAAAAGTCAGCATAACAAAAATAAACTCCACCTAAACTTGGTTTATATCTGATCTCCAGATAGACTGCAGGTCATTCTTACCTGAAGTTCAGTTCTCCTGACACTCGGACCGTCTCCAATGTGAAGAGGAAGCTGTAGTGATGTAACATGTTTTAATTAGTTTTCTGTGCAGTCTAAAGAGACGGGGCTACATAGAGTTTCAGTGTAACTGTTCTACAGTTTAGAAAGTGCTGATTTTGATGAGTTGGACCATTTAGAAGCACTTCTTAATTCTAAACTGTAGCTTGCTGCACATTTCTTGCAATAACACATCAGAAAAAAAAACATTGCCATACTTAATGTGCAGACAAAATGTTTATTACACTTCATTCTTACTCTGATGTATTAAGTTCCTTTGCAAGGCATGTACTTCTAGCTAACATTTCCAGCTAATTCTGGATAAGAGACAGAGACTAATAGTTAGCTTTCTTTCCCATTTTGCAAACACCAGAGCCAGCTCTAACACAAGACAGCCCCGGCTCTCCTAAGGCTCAAGTCATTCACTGTGATTCTCTACATTACTGCCAGGGGGGGATGTCTTGCTTCAAGGTATCTACTGTCCCCACCCACTGGTAAGGATTATACATAAGTTGTTTAACCCTGTAACACAAAGTGTGTAATATGAGTTTAAAAGCACGAGTTTCTGAGTGTGATATTTTACCCTAACCTTAACCTTCCCATATGGTTCAGCCTGCTTAAGATAAACAAACTGGGAGCAGTTAATTTCACAAAAATCCAGATATAGAAACAACTATTAATGAAACATGTATGCACATTTTTTTTTTTAATATATTTGTTTATTTTGAATACTCAAGTTTCAAAATATTAGCATTTTGATTGTTTTAGATTTGAAGTGAGAAAAAATTGTTAGCTCTATGAACAGTAGCACATTGATCTCGAGGTAAATTTTACAGATTTTACATTAATTTTGAATGTTGAAACTGCACCGTAACAGTTTTCTTTTTCTTTTTTTTTGGAGCTAATATTAGTTTAGTCAAGATCTGCTGAAGAATGTTGCACATATTGCATATATTGATTTTACCATCACAAATTAACTGAACATGATTTCTTGGAGCTGTTTTTTTAAACTTGGGTCCTGTTGTCTGTTAAAAATGTCCAGTGGCTGGATTTTTTCAAAAACTGAAAGTTCATACTATTCTCTAGTCAAGTCATAGTGTTTGGTGTGGAGAAGAAAAATATAAGAACATTTGCAAATAAAAATGATAGTAATGTGAGTTTCCATCTACTGGTGTGACTGGTTGCCAGATCAGACTGCTCTGGTCATCAAGAAGTCCAAGACTGACATGCTGAGTTTGATCAAATAAACAAGTCAGGCGCCACAGCCGGGTTTCTGTGGGCAGCATGACATTTAGAATTATTGAGAAATGAAGAAGCTGTTGGAGCAACACACTTAGATAAGGAAGGAGGAGGTAAAGTTACAGTAAAAAGAAAATAGAGAAGTGAAACAAAGACAGGTTCAATTTTACAGCCAACACTGAAAATAATGTGAAACCGAGTGTCCTTGTGGTAGTAACTGGATAAGACGGGGTCTCGTTCCACTCATTTATGTGTTAGCAGTAGTTTGTGAGCACCTGGACAGACACAAATGAAGTGAATCAGGCTTTAATGAAATTCAACAGCTTATAACACACAGAGAAGCCCCATGAAAGTATATATTTACATATATTTATATATCTAGTTCCATTCAAAGTTTCGGTTCAGCTTTTATTTTATTTCTCAAGTTCCTGGAAATTCCTGCATCCCCTGTGTTTCTGTATCTCTGTTTGTCTTTCCTTGTATCATGTTTGTCTGTTTGTCTTTTCCTCGGTGGAAGTTAATTCCTGTTTTATTTTGAAGGTCTCTTGTCTTGTGTACCTTGTTTTGAGTTTAGTTTGCTATCCTTGATTTTTTCCCTCTGTATTTCCCCGCTGTTTTCCCCTAGTCTTATTCTTCTTTGTATATATTGTTTGCGTCTCCCCTTGGCCTTTGTCATGTCCCCTCTTAATGATGTGTGCTCGTCTTGTCCACGTTTCCTCATTCCATAGTTCCTGTTTCATAGATGTGTGTTTTCCCTGGTTTGAACTTACCTCTTTGATTACTTTTGACCTTTTTTAACATCCATTTTTTTAAAATCCTTTTTTATGTTCCCCACCTGCATCCTGAATTTTGCATTTGGGTCTGCCACACAGCAAGCTTTGTGAATTACCTTATGTTATCTTATCATTATGTTACCTTATATGCAGTTAAATCTTTTCAGAAAGTGTTTCCATGAACTTAATCAGACAAGAAGAGATAAGCTGACTAGAAACTTTTCAGCTGCTGACAATTCAGTCAACCATAGATTGCAGTTAAGACAGAAAGTTCAAACAAACAAAGAAACCTGTTGGTCTTGCCATCTTAAATGATCTCCAAATTGCTCATCCCAATCTGTTTGCTTGCCCCATGCTATGTTAATGCTCCATTTAGGAATGAGCCCTCTACTAAGGACACATTATGCTGTAAACATAACTGAACAAAATTACAGTGAATCTAATAAATCAGCCCACGGTGTGACCAATACTGATATTTGAGTCAGTATAAGATTGTATTTAAACCAAATATCAGGTTGGTGCATTTCTGCCTTGGCATGAAAACCATTCATTCAGTGTATTTTAGTCTTCCATCCCACTGCTGGTGATTAATGTGATACCAGCTCATAGGAATGTAAAATCCTAAATACTGGGACATTTGTTGATTCTGCCAGCTGCAGGGATGGATACTGTTTGCCGATTTTTATACTAGTTCTAGTTCTTCATTAAGGCCTACCTTTTACCTTCTTGCTGCTTGATCAGGTAAAAGGTAGGCCTGCACAGACTTTAACTGCCAATACAACTGTTTGATTACCATGATTTTCAAAGCTCCTAAACACATATTTTATCTACAACAGCTGCTTCATGATGTTCCAGATGTTTTCAGTGATAGGGTGAATGAAACAGAATGAATGAAACAGCTTTTATTTGTCACTAGCAGGTTGCCCTGCAGCGAGATGGAAACCCCCCCCCACCCCGACCTGAAAGGTCTGGACTAGGGATGGGTACCGGTATCATGGCACCGGTTCTGACATAAACGGTAGTAACCAGACTGAAAAGCAGCGCACATTTCGGTGCTTTAATTCAATTCAATTCAATTCAATTCAATTCAATTCAATTTTATTTATATAGCGCCAAATCACAACAAAAGTCGCCTCAAGGCGCTTCATAGATACAGAGAAAAACCCAACAATCATATGACCCCCTATGAGCAAGCACTTTGGCGACAGTGGGAAGGAAAAACTCCCTTTTAACAGGAAGAAACCTCCGGCAGAACCAGGCTCAGGGAGGGGCGGCCATCTGCTGCGACCGGTTGGGGTGAGAGAAGGAAGACAGGATAAAGACATGCTGTGGAAGAGAGACAGAGGTTAATAACAGATATGATTCAATGCAGAGAGGTCTATTAATACATAGTGAGTGAGAAAGGTGACTGGAAAGGAAAAACTCAATGCATCATGGGAATCCCCCGGCAGCCTACATCTATTGCAGCATAACAAAGGGAGGATTCAGGGTCACCTGGTCCAGCCCTAACTATATGCTTTAGAAAAAAGGAAAGTTTTAAGCCTAATCTTAAAAGTAGAGATAGTGTCTGTCTCCCGAATCCAAACTGGAAGCTGGTTCCACAGAAGAGGGGCCTGAAAACTGAAGGCTCTCCCTCCCATTCTACTTTTAAATACTCTAGGAACAACAAGTAGGCCTGCAGAGCAAGAGCGGAGCGCTCTAATAGGGTGATATGGTACTACAAGGTCATTAAGATAAGATGGGGCCTGATTATTTAAGACCTTGTATGTGAGGAGCAGGATTTTGAATTCAATTCTGGATTTAACAGGAAGCCAATGAAGGGAAGCCAAAACAGGAGAAATATGCTCTCTCTTTCTAGTCCCTGTCAGGACTCTTGCTGCAGCATTTTGGATTAGCTGAAGGCTTTTCAGTGAGTTTTTTGGACATCCTGATAATAATGAATTACAGTAGTCCAGCCTGGAAGTAATAAATGCATGAACTAGTTTTTCAGCGTCACTTTGAGACAGGATATTTCTAATTTTAGAGATGTTGCGCAAATGGAAGAAAGCAGTCTTACATATTTGTTTAATATGTGCGTTGAAGGACATGTCCTGGTCAAAAATGACTCCAAGGTTCCTCACAGCGTTACTGGAGGCCAAGGTAATGCCATCCAGAGTAAGAATCTGATTAGATACCATATTTCTAAGATTTTCAGGGCCGAGTACAATAACCTCAGTTTTATCTGAATTAAGAAGCAGAAAGTTAGCGGCCATCCAGGTCTTTATGTCTTTAAGACATTCCTGCAGTTTAACTAATTGGTGTGTGTTATCTGGCTTCATGGACAGATAGAGCTGGGTGTCATCTGCATAGCAGTGAAAATGTATGCTATGTCTTCTAATGATACTGCCTAAGGGAAGCATGTATAATGTAAACAGAATTGGTCCTAGCACTGAACCCTGTGGAACTCCATAATTAACCTCAGTGTGTGAAGAGGACTCTCCATTTACATGCACGAATTGGAGTCTGTTAGATAGATATGATACAAACCACTGCAGCGCAGTACTTGTAATACCTACAGCATGTTCTAATCGCTCTAATAGGATATTATGATCAACAGTATCGAACGCTGCACTGAGGTCTAGCAGGACAAGCACAGAGATGAGTCCACTGTCAGAGGCCATAAGAAGATCATTTGTAACCTTCACTAAAGCTGTTTCTGTGCTGTGCTGAGCTCTGAAACCTGACTGAAACTCTTCAAATAAACCATTCCTCTGCAGATGATCTGTTAGCTGTTTGACAACTACTCTTTCAAGGATTTTTGATATGAAAGGAAGGTTGGAGATTGGCCTATAATTAGCTAAGACTGCTGGGTCTAGAGATGGCTTTTTGAGTAAAGGTTTAACTACAGCCAGCTTGAAGGCCTGTGGTACATAGCCGATTATTAGAGATAGGTTGATCATATTTAAGATCGAAGAATTAATTAATGGCAGGACTTCTTTGAGCAGTTTTGTAGGAATGGGGTCTAAAAGACACGTTGATGGTTTGGAGGAAGTAATTATTGAAGTTAACTCAGAAAGATCAATTGGAGAAAAAGAGTCTAACTTAATATCAATGGTACTAAGAGTAGCTGTAGATAATATTACATCTGTGGGATGATTATTGGTAATTTTTTCTCTAATGATAAAAATTTTATTTGTGAAGAAGTTCATGAAGTCATTACTAGTTAACGTTAAAGGGATGGTAGGCTCAAAAGAGCTCTGACTTTTTGTCAGCCTGGCTACAGTGCTGAAGAGAAACCTAGGGTTGTTCTTATTTTCTTCAATCAGTGATGAATAGTAAGATGTTCTGGCTTTGCGGAGGGCTTTCTTATAAAGCAGCAAACTATTTCTCCAGGCTAAATGATGATCCTCTAGATTTGTGACACGCCATTTCCTCTCCAGATTACGAGTCATCTGCTTTAGGGTACGTGTTTCAGAATTATACCACGGAGTCAGGTACTTCTGATTTGAGGCCTTAGTTTTCACAGGAGCTACAGTATCCAGAGTCGTACGTAGTGAGGAGGTGAAATTATTAACAAGATAATCGACCTCTGTTGGGGTAGCGTTCAGATAGCTGCTTTGCTCTGTGTTGGTACAGGGCATTGGAGATGATAACAGTGGGTGGATTATATTCTTAAACTTAGTTACAGTGCTTTCAGAAAGACATCTACTTTGATAAAGTCTACTCTTCACCGCTGTGTAATCAATTATTGTAAAAGTAAATGTTATCAGGAAATGATCAGACAGGAGAGGGTTTTCAGGAAACACTGTTAAATGTTCAGGTTCGATGCCATATGTTAAAACAAGATCTAGAGTGTGATTAAAGTGGTGGGTGGGTTCTTTTACATTTTGAGAGAAGCCAATTGAGTCTAATAACAGACTAAATGCCATGTTGAGGCTGTCATTTTTAGCATCTACATGGATGTTAAAATCACCCACAATAATTATTTTATCTGAGCTCAGAACTAAATTAGATATAAAGTCTGAGAAATCAGACAGAAACTCTGTGTAAGGCCCAGGTGGACGATAGATGATAACAAGTAAGACTGGTTTCTGAGTTTCACAGCTGGGGTGGACAATGTTAAGCATCAGGCTTTCAAATGAATTAAAAGTCTGTCTTGGTCTTTCATTAATTAATAGGCTGGTGTGAAAAATTGCTGCCACACCGCCCCCCCGGCCTGTGCTTCGAGATTTCTGGTAGTTAGAATGGCTCGGGGGTGTTGATTCATTTAAACTAACATAATCATCCTGCTGCAACCAGGTTTCTGTAAGGCAGAGTAAATCAATTTGTTGATCAATTATTAAGTCATGTACTAACAGAGACTTGGAGGAGAGAGACCTAATATTTAATAATCCACATTTCACTGTTTTACTCTTTGGTTCAGATGTGGATACTGTATTGTTCTTTCTTTGTGATTGTTTATGTTTAAGTTGTTTGTTGCTGGTTTTTAGTTTGTTTTTTGTCTGTTTGGAAGCTGACACAGTCTCTATGGAGATGGGTTTTTGGGGGGGTAGCAGGAGGAGAGAAGCTGCAGAGAAGCGTGTAAGACTGCAACTCTGCTTATTTCGGTGCTTTTTTTTCCGGAGCTGTGATACACTTCTAGCCAATCGTTTTACGTTTCCGAGGATAGTAGGCGGGGCCAGATACATACGTTCTTTTAGAGCAGAGCTACAGATTAAAAATGCCCAAGGCGAAGCGGTCAAAAGTCTGGCTGTACTTCACAGCAAAATATGCAAACTCAGCAGCCTGCAACAAGTGCTTTAAGCTGATACTGTGATACTGTCAAAGGAGGTAACACCTCGAATCCGATGAAACACCTGGCGACGCATAGCGGGTTTTTTTTAAAGCCAAGAAATGCGCTGTATTTGATAGCTTGCTGCGAGACCTCACACCGAGCGCATCTACTGCGGGTGGGTTGCCAGTTATCGGACCCAGAGTTAGCAACATCCCCCAGAAACACGAAGAGGAGAGTCCTGGTCCCTAGCCCTGTCAGTGTAGCAGAAATGATGACGGATGATGATGGCAGCAGCAGCCGTTCTTCTCTGCGTGAGTAGCTTAATGTTGTTCGTGTGTAATTTACGTTGAGTAGGCTAACCATGTTATTATATTAATGCAGGTAAGGTGAACTAGCAAACATCATCATAGCTACATGCGGCTGTCTTCTTGTTTGATGGCAGATACTCCCTTCACCCTGGCCAAAAAGGCTAAAATGACCAAAGAAAAAGAGGGAAACAGCTAAACATGAGAGGTTTTTGGATAAAGTTTGTGTTTTTTCCATTGTTTAAGCACTGCTTCCAGCCAAGAGTGATACCATATATGCCCCATAGCTGCAGAAAAGGCTAACATTGTTATCTTTTTACAAAAACCAGCTGAACATGAGAGGTTTTTGGACCAATTTTGTGTTCTCCATTCTTTAAGCACCGGTTTGAGCACCGTTTGAGCACCGGCACCGTTTCAAAAGTACCGATTTGGCACCGGTATCGGATAAAACCTAAACGATACCCATCCCTAGTCTGGACTGACTTTATAGTACCATATCACCCCATTAGAGCTCTTCATTCTTGGACTGCAGGCTTACTTGTTGTTCCTAGAGTATTTAAAAGAATGGGAGGCAGAGCCATCAGCTTTCTGGCCCCTCTTCTTTGGAACCAGCTTCCAAATTGGATTTGGGAGGCAGATACTATCTCTACTTTTAAGATTAAAACTTTCCTTTTTGTTATAAAGCATATAGTTAGGGCTGGACCAGGGGACCCTGGATCCTCCCTTAGTTATGCTTCAATAGGCATAGGCTGCTGGGGGATTCCCATGATGCATTGAGTGTTTCTTCTTCAGTCATCTTTTTTATTGATTGACTGGAGGAGAGCAGTCTGAGAACAGGAAACAACAGCCATCTGGTCATGCAGCCATACTCCGGCGCTGGACACAGACCCGCCTGGCTGCATCGAGTGGAAGTAGTCATTTATATTGTATATTGTATATTTCTGTCTGAGTACATATGTATGTGTGTGTATCTTGTGTCCAACTCAAGAGAGAGAGCCCTTTCACCTAGATTTAAGCGAAAGTCAACAAGCCAACGCAGGTAACCTTGAAGAAGTAGGAGGAAAGAGTAGAGAGTCATACACTGTCTTGTTATCTGGGAGAATTTGCTGTTCCAGCTTTGGCCCGGGAAATTTTAGCTGGTGAGGGAAGGCCACGTGAAGATAGTGGTTGTTTTGGTTTGGTTTAGGGTGAAAAACTGCATTCCGATTCTGCAGTTGATCTAATGTCCATCACTGGTCCCGAGATCTATCAATTTCCCGTTGTAGAGTCGCTAGCTTCTCCATGATTTTCACTGTGTTAAAATATGGAGGACCACAAGAGCCACGCTCATCGAAATAAAGAATTCTGTGCTGAAATAATGAAATGTAGAATAAATTCTCCATTTGTAAATTCATTTTTGAATTCCAATTTAATAAACTGATTTTTAAAATGCTTTTTAAAAACTTCATTTCAAAAAACATTTTTGAATTCCAATTTAATAAACTTCATACAAAAACCTTTTTCCAATTGCCGTTCAGCCTCGGGATTTACACTCGGCTCGACACGGATATGTGAAGAATGAAGGGACCCTGCAGCGAAACAGAGAGCACAACCTCTGACTGAGTGCCTGTTTACGCAGTCTGACCACCTGTGAAGGTAACGTGCTAACATGGCTAACGCTAGCATCACTGCACGTAGCCCCGTTCAACACGAGGATATCAGATCGTCCTTATTTTAAGGTCATCTTAGCATATGAAAAATTTACGTCGCAGCTGTACGAGCTAGCTACATGTTTTGTAAGCTGCTGTGCTCTTCACAAATAAAGCTGGAAGCAGTTCAGACTATTAGAACCAGCGCTGAGCCCTGTTACATTTATACAGTGTTAGAGCAATGGCTGCAACCTACAGCCTTTAAACTAGCGATTAAAATGCTGACAGTAAACTCGTCAGTCCAGATGTTACCACATTACTTTGTGATATTTAGAGTTAAAACAACTGAGACAGGCTGATTAAAATAACAGCTGTCAGTTGGAGATCACACTACTGATTTTGATTCATTTAATATGTGAGTGCACAGATTCATTCTCAACTGCACATAAATGATGATCAAAGGTTGTATATGTGATGAATTCATCAAATCCCAGCCTCTAACACAGTGCGCTGAATCTAAGCTTTGAATGTCCAGTATATTCTAATCAGTACAATTTAAGCATTCACTGAACCTACAGTATCTACACCTGTGTGGCAAATGTGTGGTAAAGATACAGATAATGAAATTTAATTATTAATATAAAAATGAAAGCTGAAATTGATTCAGTTTAGTACTTTTCTCTGTATGTTCTGTGATTTTTTATTTTTATTTTTATTTTTATTTTTAAAGGCCTTAAATTCTGTGATATATACTGTAACTCAGCGGTCCACAACCTTTTTTGCGCCACGGACCGGTTTATGCCCGACAATATTTTCACAGACCGGCCTTTTAGGTGTCGCGGATAAATACAACAAAATATAACTAGTACCGGTACCGAAAAAAAGATTTATTCATAACACACCTGAAAAGACCCAGGAAAACCGAGTTAACGATAAAAACGATAACAAAATGACGCTGAAAACCGATTAAAAACCCTGAAAAACATACATTTCACACCTGAGCCTCAACTCTCACGGCCCGGTACCAAACGACTCACGGACCGGTACCGGTCCGAGGCCCGGGGGTTGGGGACCGCTGCTGTAAATGATTTTCACAGAGGTCTTAAAGTAGTTAAATCACTGCTGATAGTCTGGTTGTTTATATTTTCACATGTTTTTGTGTCTGTAGGTCTGTTTGATGACTCTTCTGGGAGATGAGGACACACCCACATCTGTTCCATACTGCAGCCATTGATGGTGTTGCGGCTCTGAGTCAGCTTTGGGGCATCAGACACACACACTGGAAAACCAGCACCTGGAATGCTTCAAGACTGCCTATATCTGTCTACCATGCTGCAGTTGAGTCTAACACACTGCTTACCAGTGTGGTATACAGGCTGCTCTGTAGAAGACAAAACAGGTTTTTGCAAGGAGCGGTGAGAACACCGGAAAAAAAATCGCTGGCTGCCAGCTGCCATCCATGGAGGAAATCACCAACTCTCACTACCTCAAAAGAGCATAACGGTTTTAGGGACTGCCCTCAGCCTGTCCACCATCTGTTTGAACTGTTACCTTCTGGGAGATACAGATCAGCCAAAACACACACCTGTAGATTCACAGACTTCTTCTTTTTAAGAGCCATTTCTGTCCTGAATACTTAAATGCATCAATTAATGTCTGTACTGATAACTAACTTGTGCTGCTACTCTCTCCTTTTAAGTATAATAACTCATTTATAGTATTTGTTTTTCAGCATTTTTATGTTTGATGTTTTATTTTAAACCCCACTTTAGAGTTCCACTCCTAATGTTTTATTGTTTGGTCTGACAATAAAGCTATTACATTCTATTTTCTTATCTGCGATCAATTTAAATGATTTTTAGTTTTAACCTGTTTTTTTTCTGCTCTTATTACTATTACTTTAATTACTACTTATTACTTACTATATTATTTTTCCACCCACGATGAACATTTGACTCATTTTTAGCTCAGATGAATGGAAAACACGCATTCAATTGCTACTCTTCCTACAGTGTGGATGAGAATTTAAGCAAAGTTCAACACATTGATCACCTAATGCAGCGGTCCCCAACCTTTTTTGCGCCACAGATGGGTTTATGTCCGACAATAATTTCATGGACCGGCCTTTAAGGTGTCGCGGATAAATACAACAAAATAAAACCAGGACCATTACCAAAAAAAAGACTTATTCATAACACATGGGAAAAGACCCAGTGAAAGGTGAGTTAACGATAAAAACGATAAATAACAATAAAAACCCTGGAAACCATAAATTTCACACCCGAGCATCAACTCTTGTGGCCCAGTACCAAACGACTCATGGACCGGTACCGGTCTGTGGCCCGGGGGTTGGGGACCGCTGACCTAATGTGTCTTCACCCAAACTGTGATCAAGAGCAGTGTCATATTTGTCATTTCACAGGTGACAACCAGTGAATTGTGACACACTGTGAACTGGATGACTATTTGAGTATGTGACCAAAGGAACAATGGGAACTGTGCCTGCTGCCTCAAAAGAACATGAGCCAGTAATACACATTTGAAGAAAAGACATTATTCCCAATGTCTTTGTTCCTGGACCTCAACAGAGAATAACTTAAACAGCTCTAAATTTTCTACATGTTATCACACTTCAATTACACTTTCATTATTATCGGTTATTTCATTACGATAAACTACACTCCCAGAGTTACTTGCAACAATTTCTGCACATTTTTACACTGTTGGATTCATTTTCTTTGCAGGGCACTATCTCCTTCTAGTGGCACAAACGTTGGGCAACAAGCCCTCTAACCAGCAACTACTAGTGCATATCTTTCACAGGTTTACCAATGTCCTTTTTATACATTATTGGTCACCAGTTTTGAACACAGGACTAAAGTCCACAGTTTTTTTCCAGTGTGTCTGCTACTCACTAAGACCTTCAGTGTGCTAGCCCACTACAAGTAAGTCCCAGTGCTTTATACCCGACTTTTTCCATTGCTTGAGTTACTTTCAGTATTCAAGTAGTCAAACTGAACAGTTTTTAATGTTACTCAATAAAGTATTGAATAACATTTCTCTTTTATTTTTGTTTCAGCCCTGTCATATACAGGGAGTGCAGAATTATTAGGCAAGTTGTATTTCTGAGGAATAATTTTATTATTGAACAACAACCATGTTCTCAATGAACCCAAAAAACTCATTAATATCAAAGCTGAATGTTTTTGGAAGTAGTTTTTAGTTTGTTTTTAGTTTTAGCTATTTTAGGGGGATATCTGTGTGTGCGCAGGTGACTATTACTGTGCATAATTATTAGGCAACTTAACAAAAAACAAATATATACCCATTTCAATTATTTATTTTTACCAGTGAAACCAATATAACATCTCCACATTCACAAATATACATTTCTGACATTCAAAAACAAAACAAAAACAAATCAGCGACCAATATAGCCACCTTCCTTTGCAAGGACACTCAAAAGCCTGCCATCCATGGATTCTGTCAGTGTTTTGATCTGTTCACCATCAACATTGCGTGCAGCAGCAACCACAGCCTCCCAGACACTGTTCAGAGAGGTGTACTGTTTTCCCTCCTTGTAAATCTCACATTTGATGATGGACCACAGGTTCTCAATGGGGTTCAGATCAGGTGAACAAGGAGGCCATGTCATTAGTTTTTCTTCTTTTATACCCTTTCTTGCCAGCCACGCTGTGGAGTACTTGGACGCGTGTGATGGAGCATTGTCCTGCATGAAAATCATGTTTTTCTTGAAGGATGCAGACTTCTTCCTGTACCACTGCTTGAAGAAGGTGTCTTCCAGAAACTGGCAGTAGGACTGGGAGTTGAGCTTGACTCCATCCTCAACCCGAAAAGGCCCCACAAGCTCATCTTTGATGATACCAGCCCAAACCAGTACTCCACCTCCACCTTGCTGGCGTCTGAGTCGGACTGGAGCTCTCTGCCCTTTACCAATCCAGCCACGGGCCCATCCATCTGGCCCATCAAGACTCACTCTCATTTCATCAGTCCATAAAACCTTAGAAAAACCAGTCTTGAGATATTTCTTGGCCCAGTCTTGACGTTTCAGCTTGTGTGTCTTGTTCAGTGGTGGTCGTCTTTCAGCCTTTCTTACCTTGGCCATGTCTCTGAGTATTGCACACCTTGTGCTTTTGGGCACTCCAGTGATGTTGCAGCTCTGAAATATGGCCAAACTGGTGGCAAGTGGCATCTTGGCAGCTGCACGCTTGACTTTTCTCAGTTCATGGGCAGTTATTTTGGGCCTTGGTTTTTCCACACGCTTCTTGTGACCCTGTTGACTATTTTGAATGAAACGCTTGATTGTTCGATGATCACGCTTCAGAAGCTTTGCAATTTTGAGACTGCTGCATCCCTCTGCAAGATATCTCACTATTTTTGACTTTTCTGAGCCTGTCAAGTCCTTCTTTTGACCCATTTTGCCAAAGGAAAGGACGTTGCCTAATAATTATGCACACCTGATATAGGGTGTTGATGTCATTAGACCACACCCCTTCTCATTACAGAGATGCACATCACCTAATATGCTTAATTGGTATAGGCTTTCGAGCCTATACAGCTTGGAGTAAGACAACATGCATGAAGAGGATGATGTGGACAAAATACTCATTTGCCTAATAATTCTGCACTCCCTGTAGAGGGCATTCACAGCTGTAGCACTTTAAACCACAGAAGCCAACTTCTCAGTTTCATTTTACCAAAAAGAAATGTATTTGACCAGATGTTTAAGTTGCCCTGTCTCTCACGCTGTAGGCCGAGTCCGTCTTTCTTTCTTTATCTGATTAAAAGTCATTTTTACCAAAGCATGTAGCCCCCAGCACAGCATCACTACTACAGGCAAAATAAAAATGTAATATCCTGCAGTGTGACATTGAGTAAATCACTGTAAACGCAGGTTGTTTGTTAAAATGTTTTTTTTTTAGCCAAGTGGGTGTTTGTCAGCATCCTTGTGTGAAGTGCAGGGCAGTCATGTCAGATTTCTTGACAACAGCTTTTGTGTAGAATTTGTTAAATTTTGTTTATTTAAAGCTTGTTTATTTATTAGGTTTAGTTTTTGTATTGTAAATTATGTATTGGCAGCTCCTTTCTTAAAATCAGCTGAGGACAGGGTAAATCTGGTGGACCAGAGGTCACTTGCTTTGTCATATGATCATGACTAAAACCACACCTGACAAGTTAATTGCAAAATAAAAGAATGACACAGATTTCACAATAGCTGATTGCACGAGTAACTAAACATGTGCCTTTAAATTGCTGAACTGTTCTGGCTGCCCCAAGCTGTAACTTTTATATATGTTTTTTAGCATGACCAAATTATTGGACAATTCAGGACAGAGATAGGAAGATATGTAGAGAATTTCCTTAAGAGAGCAATGCCCTTTGCCATCTTGGAAACAATATGCTCAACAGGATCAGACTGAAATAAAGAATTATGCATCTACGTGCATCTTGTAGAGAATCCCTCACCTTACACTGCTGCTTTGAAAGCTTTCAAAGTACAGACAGCAACATGTATTTTCAATCTTTATGGGTAAATAATAAACATAATCTTGTGTTTTGTCAACTTGAACTTACAGTGGAGGGCCAGAAAAGTTCTCGTAGCATTAAATTGTCAGATTGGTGTGATTTGGACTGTAAGGCAGGGTTAGGAGAGGTGTGTTCACATTTTGTTGACATACTCTGCACCATTCCGGCAGGTGTAAATAAATGTTGATTTCTGCACAGCAACTATCTGGCATTTTGGCTAAGTTAAACTTGAAGATGTTCATAGACTTGAGACACATTGGCGTGTCCCAGGAGCTTTAGCGTAATGTGGAAACTATGGATACATGGGTTCTGTGCCGCGGTGTTAGCCAGAACATTCCTGTTGGCCAGTACAATACATTTAATTTTGGCAATGTTCAAAGCCAGTTTAGTACATTTTTGACCTTGTGACCTGACTGCTGGTTGCTGTTGCAGCTGATTATAGAAATTCCATTATTGTGAAATGGTTTTCAGAGACATGTGCTCTTTGTTCTCCCTGTGGTCACATTTCAACTTTTTCCTGATGCCAAGAACAAAAAGAGAAGCAGTGAGAAAAAGAAGAAATTCACTGTGAAATGTTCCTTATAATTTCCCATTTCAAGTTACAGTTCACAAAGCAGTTTTCTTGGATAAAGCGATCTTGTATATTAATTGAAAGTCAAATCAATTGCTAAAATGCAGAATATTTTATCATTTTCTTTGCAAGGCACCATCTCTTGCTAGTGCCACAAAAGTTGGGCACCAGCAATTACCAGTACATATCTTTTTGTCCTTTTTATACATTATTAGTGTCATGAATCGCTGTGTGGCAGGCAAGCAGGAGTGGTGGACCCAAAATGCAGAACTCAGACACGGAAGTGAAACTTAAGGCGCAGCTTTATTGCTGGGAAAAACCTCGTACAAACTAAACTCACCAAAAGAAAACCAAAAGTCAGAACAGAGGAACCAAGGACTGAAACACTGGAAAGAAACACTAAACTGGAGCAGGAGACCAAACACTAGGAACATAGAAGCAGAACACACAGCTAGTTGAGGGTACGACGCGACACTGACACAGAGAAACACAGGGCTTAAATACACAGACGGCAGTAATCAAGGGATGAGAGACAGGAGGGGAACACACCTGGGAGAAATCACAGCTGACGAGACAGGGGAAACGTAAACTGAGCACACTCACATATGACACAAACCTTCACAATAAAACAGGAAACTCAGACACATGGAACCAGACAAGACATTGAACTAAACAGACAGATTCACAAACAGATGGGGTGACACCATAGACAGAGACAGACTCAAAGGCAGACCAAATATAACACACAGAACTCAAACAATAATAATCATCATCATCATAAACTAGAAAATAATAACTAAAAGCGCTGGGTCACCGACCCAGGACCATGACAATTAGTCACCAAGTTGGAGTTCTGAACACAGGACTGAAGTCCACAATTTAGCGATCTTGTACATTATTTGAAAGTCAAATTAATTGCTAAAATGCAGAATATCTAGCCCTTCCGAGGGATAGATTTTTTTAATATCATTTATATTAATAAATAACCAATTTGAATGATTATTTCAGTTTGTTTTTATGTGTAAACTTTGATTGTTGTGGATGTGTGCTGTGGTTTTCAGTCTATATAAACATCTAGTGATAGTTGTAAACACAAGCGTTTGTAAACCTGTAAGCATAGAACAAAAGGAAAAAAAACAATACTCACAAGACCTGTAGTTTTCTGCTCTTTTCTCTGCAGTAACAAAATTAAGCAATAAACCATCTGCTGCCTATCAACTAACGGCTCTTCACCTACATTTCGTCATTTAGTAATATGTGAGCTGGATGAGCACCAATTTTGATGTAACTAAAAAAAATTTGTCGTAGTGCCTCATAATTCTAGTAACGCCTTTATATACAATAATATTTTGCTGAAAGTAGAGATACATTTATTTTTAATTTTATGACTTTTTTTCCCCAAGTGTGGAGCCGAAACAATGGGAACTGCTAATGTCGCAACAAAACACACACCAGTGTGACATTATTTCCCACACTGCTCATTTCACTCTGGGCGGCTCCAGTGAGGTATTTTTATATTTAAATGAAAACATTATGGAGAGTCGGCGATAAACATTTTGCATCTTTAGCATGAGTTTGGACCTTTAATGCGTAGTCTTGGGTGCTTCAATCTGTTCTCAAAATGTTCTCATGTGGTAGTCCATTCAATAATTGGCTGCACCTATTTTCATTGGAGGGTACTATCCTTAGCTATCTTTTGGAGCAACAACAGGCTACCAATACATATCGTTCTCTTTTTTCAACACAGTAGATTAATGGTCACCATGGACTGAAGTTCACACTTTTTTAGTTTTGTTTTTTCCTCCCCAGTGTCCTGCACTCACCACCATGCTAGCCCTCTACAAGTTAGCCACTGTGCTAATTACCTAAGGTCTTCCATTGATATACATGAGGCTGTTGGGCTGTGCGATGACTTTGTCATGAACTGCTATCAAAACACTTGGTATAGTTAAGGCATACTTGAAACTCATCCCTTGCTGTAATTGTTGTAGATATGTGATTTGATTTGAGATTTTCTGTAATCAAGACCAGTGTTGCAAGTTTAGCTAGCAATGGCAAGAAGTGGAGAAGAAGTCAGCTCCCGCAGATGGTTATCTTCAGGGTTCTAAGCATGTTCAAGACAGCAGCATTCACATAGCCACGTTGTGCAAGAAGATACAATAATTGTGACAAAGGTGGTGTGTCTTCTTGTTGTTGTCGTACCATCTATTGTTTAACATAACAGATGTCAAACCGACTTGAACATAAATGGAGGGAAAATAACAAAGACAATCCTGTTGGTGCATCCACCACTGGTGCTTATTGCACACAATGGCACAAAATAGGCAGAAATGTATAATTTATATGTTATTTAAAGTACTACATTCAGCCCTTAAAGCAGGCCAAAATGATCCAAAACAACACTTTTTGGACCAGATGTTTGCAAGTTGCTTCTAGCTAGCACTACAGAAGAGAAGCGAGCATAATGGGAGCAGTGCTTTATAAAATCCAGCATTTCTGACAGGTCAACAAATATTTGCAAACACACAAACTGTTTGTGTGCACTTTCTCACAAAAGTGTGTCTGCTTGCTAAAGGTACGGGTTACACATTTGAGGGAGGGAAAAAAAGTTAATAACTTCAGAGATAGAGAACGATGTGAGAAAGACAGGACAGGAGGGGAAGAACAGGTTATGTACGAACGTAAGGACTGCTCAGCAACTGTGATAAATAGTACTCAGTAGCAGTGTTGGTCAAGTTACTTGAAAAAAGTAATCAGTAACTAATTACTGATTACTCCCCCAAAAAAGTAATCCCGTTACTTTACTGATTACTTATTTTCAAGAGTAATTAATTACTTAGTTACTTAGTTACTTAGTTACTTTTTAAAAACACGATTTACAACCTGAAGAGGTGATAAAGTGATAGATCTTTCAGCCCAATTCTACTTTTTCTACATAATCCATCATACAAAATGTAATCAAATGGAAAAGTCTCTTTTTTTTAACTTGTTTTATCAGTTTTAATCTTTTAACTTTATGCATCAAGCAAAACATTTAATTATATGCAACATTCTCTGAATTGAATAAATTAGTTTAACATTTAAACCTATTTTCTACACATTCCAGCACATAAAATAAAATATTTTTTGTGTTTTCACTCACTCTTTCAAACAGATGCAAGTAAAACACAGCAGAAAATAAATAAAGTCAAAGACTCAGCGGTCCTTTTGCTCTATTTTCACCTGTAAAGCAGGAGCAGGGTAGGCGGAGGGTTACCCTGGTGCAGGTGTGCTGCGGTCAGTTGAAGAATCCGCGCGAGTGTCTCTGTGAGTTTCCCATCACGTCATAGCTACTCGGTGCTTGCTCGGAAGTTTAGGGGTTTTTTTCGCTGTAAAAAGAAGTTTTCTTCCCACGCACGATGGACGCTAATGTTTTTGTCACTTTTTATGGAATCAAACTCAAAGTAAGGTCAGTACTTCCACACTTTAAACGCTGCACGCTCATACTCTCTCCCGCACTCGATATATTATCCATTGTTGATCTGCACACAGCTGCTGTCACCAACGTCGCACTTGCTTACGTCACTGTCATGAGACATTCTCGCAAAAAAAATCACGGTTTTAGTAACGCAGTAACGCAGCGTTCCTACGGGAAAGTAACGGTAATCTAATTACTGATTTTGCAATAGTAATCCCTTACTTTACTCGTTACTTGAAAAAAGTAATCAGATTACAGTAACGCGTTACAAGTAACGCGTTACTGCCCATCTCTGCTCAGTAGTTCAATCTCTGCTCCTACATATTGAAGAATGTCTGTACTTTTGCCAGCTCTGTTGTACTTTGATCGATAGGTGAGGCTTACAGACCCACTCCTTCTTTATTGTGCATATACAATCATGTCATATGAGGACGTGTGGTGACTGTATATTAAGCTGAGTAATTACAGCAGTTAAGTAGTGGATTTGAACTTCTGCAGTTCCAGAAATTTTCAAAACCTGTCTGTCTTAATATGAGAGTCACGAGATAGAGGGGTGTTACGTGAAGTTAATCTTTCATTCTTACTCAGTGGGAGTGTCTGACCTGTACTATATAGAGCTGTGTGTGATACAGCAGAGGGGAAAGTGTGAAAGGCATCACAGAAAGCTGCTGAATTTCTTCACTGCCTAAAGGTAAGTGATTAAAAGAAGTGAACTTATTTGTAAAGTGTTTTATGGTTTAGTTGTTGCTACTAAAATTGGACTTCAGTGTGTCACATTAAAGTTACAAAGTCTGACCTTTTTAGTTCAGAAAGAAAAAAATCTGCAAAGTCATGTTGATTCTGTCTTCCAGATGTTGAGGATCAGTCTGTGTTTGTCATTCGGTGTGTTTCTGTGGGGATTTGCTTCATGCTCTATGTGTCCTGATGGGAGTACTTGTTCAGACACTGCCACCTGCTGCAAGACTAATATCGGATATGCCTGCTGCCCATATCCAAATGTAAGTCAGAAACTTTCTGCCAGTGCAGTAACTTGATTGTTGGTTGTTAAAAAGCTCTGCTCGTCTTACTTACTTTGCAGGCCATGTGCTGTAGCGACCTGCTCCACTGCTGCCCGTCAGGATATCGCTGTAACCTGGTTACCATGAATTGTGAGAAATTAGACCAGCCGTGGCTGACCATACCCATGGTGAAGAAGGAAGCTGCAGAGAAACCAGCCCCCCCTGAACTGCCTGGAACTCCACTCCAGGAGCTTAAAGAGAGCCACGTCCCAGATCAAATAAAGACTTCAGTGGTCTACTGTGACAGTTACACCTACTGTCCTGATGGCACTACTTGCTGCAGACACCCACAAGGAGGCTGGACCTGTTGTCCCTACTCTCCTGTGAGTCAGCCTAAACACTCTTGTGCAATAAGACACATGATTTTAATAAAATTCCCTTTATCTTCCACTGACATGAAGCAAGTTTGCAGCTATGATAATTATTCTTTTGAGAGACTAAAAGTGTTTCTTGCAGGGCAAATGTTGTCTGGATGGCTACCACTGCTGTCCAATTGGATTTGACTGTGACCGAACCTACCAGCACTGTGTGAGGGAAAAACTCACATATCCTTTCCTCCGCAAGCCAGCACTACCTTCAGGACCTGCGTCCTTCATCCCAACTTCAGAGGACAAAGAAAACTAGAAGAAGGTAGGAAACACCACATTCTAACCACCTTCACATGTGGAGAACATCCTGGGATAATTTCACTGCATGGTTCACTGTTCAGATCAATTTTAAAGGCTACAGACCTTTTTTTGTTTACTGGTGTTTTATCAAGTCATGTGATACCAATGCATACCTGAGCACCAACCAGGATTTAAGCTAAATGTCGTGATAGTCGTGGGCTTGGTCAGTGATGTTGACATACTGTCACATGATGAACCCTGTGGTGATGATATCACAGAGAGTTATTACTGACTCATTGGCTTTCTTCAGCTCTGAGTATTTTTTCTTCATAGTTTTGCAGCCTTGAAAGATTTTAATAAATCCGAAGTACACTGGCTTCAAACATGCAAAGAGCATGTAGCAGCTAAATAACCACAAATCTCCCACAGAGAAATTAATATTTTGCGTTGATTCCAGTTCAGTGTCAGCAGTAGAGCTTATTTCTGCTGCCCCTTAGTGATCAAATGAGGCAGAGAGTTACAAGCTGGCTCGATCGTAGAGCAGCAAATATTGCTTTTTGCAGCCCGCCAGGTTTAAGTTTCTCCTTCTCTAAACATCCCACACTGTGATCTGAAGGGGCAACTTAAATAGATGCTGTTTTAGAGTACACAAAACATTCTGACCAAAATATTTTGTTCTAACTGAACAATTTGTAATCATTTCAGGGACACAGGAAGCAGATTTTCAGCTGCTGTGACTATAGATGTACCTGCAACCCCTCTTGCGTTATGGTAACACATGCTGAGATGGCTTTAAAGTCCACTGTGATAGATTTTTTTGGTTATTTTTGTTAAAAATTGCCCTAAAATTCTTTTTGCCATGCTGAAGAATAGTACACAGGTGTAAAAAATTGTGAAAATTAAATCTTATACTTTCAAATGAACATTTAATTTCTTTTTGTTTTAATTTGTCAGAAGGTTCAATAAATCCTCCACTTTCAGAAAATTTTAATTTTCTGGCAATTATTTCATGGATGAAGCTTTACAGGCTTAAGCTAATGTTACTGCATATTTTATAATGGAGAGTCACCAATTATTGCTTGAGTAATGGAAATGTGGTTTTTTATCTATTCCATTGTCTTATATTGCCCCTGTGACTGAGTGTCAGTGAGTATAGACCAGCATGTTGAATTTAAGGTAGTAAGGTGAAAGGCTTCTGATTTGTTTTATGGTTTCTTCCTTCCTTTGTGTACTTTTCACACTTAACCAATAAAAATAACATCTTCTTCCAAACTGGGTCATGGAGTCATTCATTTATCTTCTTTTCACATCGCAGTCTGAGTGCCCATGAACACCACAGCCTGCTCTACACCAGTCCAACATAATGAATTACAACTTTATCGCAATACTTCATTAAGATAAGACTTTGAAGTTGATGAACAAACTGAAAAAACAAACAAAACAAACCCTTGTTGGTCTTGCCAGCCTAAAAAGCTTCCAAACTGCAGATCCATTACTGCTAACTTATTCCATGTTTTGGTCACTCTTTTGGAAACGGGCTGTTTGCTGCTGACACCTAGTGTTGAAAACACAGAACAACATCACAGCAAATGGAATAAATCTGTCCCCCATTTGCAACATAGATATTTGAGTTGGAGCAAATATTTATCTTAGATTCCTCACGTGGTCAGAAACTACGAGTGGAGCCTGGTGTTGCTAGACAGGTTATCCACATGAACATGCATATCATGAGGAGGGTTTGGAATAAACCCCAGAATACTCAACAACGGCACCATTGAGAGGCTGTATCACAACCTGGTATAGCACTTGTAATGCTCTGGACCACAAAGCTGTGTGGAGGATGGCCAGATATGCACATTGTATCACCAAGTCTGAACTGCCAGCCATCCAGGACCTCTACAGACAGCACTGTAGGAGGACAGCCCAGAGGATCCTCTTTAATCCAGCCACACACTCTTCAAGCTCCTGTAGTCAGGTAGGAGTGTACATGAGCATCCACACCTGCACCAGCAGATTCAGGGATAGCTTTTACACAAAAGCCATCAGGCTACTGAACTGCTGAAATATCAGAATGTTTACAGACAGGTTGTTTACAGCTTGCTTCTGCTGACCCTTAGTGGCCATTTTGAAGGATGGATGGATGGAAGGATGGATAGATGGGTAAGACCCGCCCTCTTCTCATTTCTCAAATTGCACATTCTCAGTTCCTCTCCTTGACTCCTCTCCTCCCTCCCACCGGAGAGTGATCAGGAGACGAGAAGGTGTTTAACTAAATGAGTCATCCTTGCTTTGTCGCTTCATTTTAAATTGTTTCATTAAATCACTTAAATATGTTGTTTGACAGAAGTGCATTGTTAATTCTTTACACTTTATCATTAGGTGTAACACTGTTTATGCCATGTTTTACATTTAAGGCCACGTTCAGTTAAATTCACAGCACGGAGCGAAGTGATGGAGATTATAGGCTACCTTTTTTCAGTCACATAGAAACACCGAAAGGCATGTTAAATAACTGAAGGGTCCCTCTAGCTGTGTGCAGTGGATAGCTTGGCTTTGTCTGACACTAGTGTACATTTTTAAAAGAAATATTTAAAAACTATTCATATATTTATGCATTTATATTGTATTTTCTGTGACGATGAGTGGTTATTGAATTTGTAATCCCCTATATTATAATCATTAAGACAAATAAAAGTTCAGCTAAAACATAAACATTTAAATTAGCATTTCTAGAGAGCTTTTCTACGCACTTTCAAAGTGCTTCACCTCTCCATGCCTCAGCCATCCATTCACACACACAAGTACACAATACAAGTGATTTTTTTTTCTATGTCTAAGCACTTTTTACACCGAAGTTTCACACACAGACTGATGGATGTGCGAGAGACAACTTGGATGTCAGAATCTTGCCCAAGGACACAGACAGTAAAACTAAACTGAAACAAGCAAGAACACACTGGAACCTCACTCAGAATCAACTGGAAACAAGACAAAAAAAAAATCCAAATGAAATAAATTATTGTGTGTGAACTTACCTTACTTACGGACGTGCTGCTTCACTTTGTGTATTCATATCTTCCTGTTTATTTTTGATGGATGGAACCAGGTACAGAGGGGGAAGAAAACTAGGGATTTGTTTGCTTCAGTTATGTATGCATTATTGTAAAATGTAATGGCTACACTTTAATAGTGTGTTTTGTTGGTGGTAAAAAGCAGCATCAATAAATGGATGAGTATAATATTCAGTCTTACCCATCATATAAAAAATTCCTTTAGAGACTATTTGTTTGGAACGATTGAGAGTATTTAAACAGAAGAACTCAGTTGTTCAGGAGGAGAAGACCAGGTCAGTGTAGCTTGGTGCACTCAATATTAATTTTGGTTGTTTTAAATTCAGTTATATTTATTTGCCCAACCTTAACATTTGAGCCTTTGATTTGTGGAGGTTTTTGCAAAAATAATTTTAGTCACATTGTTTGTTAAAAAAACATCACCTGCTACATAGGACAGCATCGGTTTTCTGATGCATATTAGAGCTCTACCACATGTCTAGCAGAAAATGCATCACCCACAATTCGTTTCTGGAAGTTCCCTCTTCCCCATACATTTATACCCACATCGAGAAGTAAATCCTTTATTAAAGCATATCAGTGTTGTAAAATTGATATATTTTCCTATATAAAAACAGAAGTTTTGGAGTATTGTTACACCTCTAGTTTGCACACCTAAACAGGTAAGCAGATTAGTGGGGTGAGAAAATACCCAGTGAAATAAAAGCTTTCCAAAAACTCTTACAATTAACAACACATAATTTAAAAAAAGAAGAAAGAAAAACACACACAATCATAGTAAGAGCGAGAGAGAGAGAGGAGTTGATAGGGAAGTATTCTTTTTGGACAATACATTCAACTCACTCCACCACAGCTTGTTGTTTAGTAAGAAAAAACAAAGAAACCTGTTGGTGTTGCAAGCTTAAAATAGCTCTGAATTCCTCCTTTGGTGCTACCTTCCTGCATGCTTGGCAGTTATGGAATTAAATTCGAGTACAGCTCAGTTAGAAGCAACCTAAAGTGGTGACAGTGAAGCTCATACATACGTGGACAAAAGTACTGAGCCTGCACCTACATACATCTACTCATGGAAGTTTATCATTATCATTATTTTGATGGTTGTTACAGTTATTTGACATTTAGACTTTGTTGTGTGAAGTGGTTTCCAGTGACTGTGTGGGCAAAACCCGTGTTTCAGGTTTAGCTAGCAGTAGGAAGAATCCTGCAGGATTCTTCCTACTGCTTGTGATGAAACTTGTGATGAAATGTGCATCAGGTCATACAACTATATGTTACAGTAAAACAAAAAAGTAGAAATGAGCCAGTTGAGATCATTATTTTTAAACTGTAAAACCTACTGCTGATACAGCACACTGGAGTGATCACAGTGAATGTTGGGTCGTGTTGTTAGTGTTTTAATGTAATTTAATGGAAATTCCATTTCTGTTTCACAGTGCGCTGATGGCTTTGGCCCTGTCACATGTGATCAGTGGTTTATGCTTATTATAAAGCACAACAAATACAGCAGGTGAACCTCACTAACATTTCAGTGTTCATCAGTGAACAACTGAAACCGCTACAAATCACACAACTCCTGCAGGAATAGGACGAACACATTTTTTAGCATTGTGGAAAAGGCATGCAATGAGGATGTGTTCAAATATACTTTTGTTAACAATGCAAACATTTTATATCAATTAGATCCATTCAAACAGCATCATTTTTTCTCAGTAGAGAGTTTAGCAATAAAAGGCAAACCATCTCTTGGAGCATATTGAGATCTTTAGTGTTTAGTCGCTGTTTTTCTGCAGATTAAAACAAATGAGATCTGTCACTGAAGGGATGTAGAGGTGGAAAAAGTAGGTGAGGTTTGCAAACACATTTGCAAGGAGTGGTGGCATAGAGTGAGTTGTAGGGTACAAAGAGGTCATCAGTTTGTTGTAGGGCTAACACAGACAGACAGGCAACCATCTGCACTCACATTTACCCCTCAGGACAATTTAGAATCACCAGTTAATAAACCCCCACTATATTCATATCGTTGGACTGTGGGAGGAAGCCAGAATGCCAGGAGAGAAACCATAAAGAACACACAAACATCCAGATGGTGGATTCAAACCCAAAACCCTCTTGCTGTGAGGAAACAACTCTAACCACCACGCCACCATGCTGCCCCATATTTCCTCTTCAGTAAACATAAATGTTTTTGTCAAAGTGTTCATCTGGGTACTGTTTTATATATTCCCATTTATACATGGGTTTATTTTTACTTAAAAATGTATTCTGCTTTCTGTTATTAACGGTTTAGTCCAATAACGGGGAAATGTGCTTCATCACATTACTAAAATCCAGTTAAAGGCTTCCCTTTTTAACACACTTCCCCAGTGAAAATTCTTCCCTACAATCATCATAACAGGCTTAACTGCTCATTATGCAGAATGGCCTTATTGTTATTGTCCCTCTTGTTCTTATCTATTATGTTTTTGGATTTTAGTGCATTTTAGTGAAATAAAGTATGATTAAAAGAAGTGCATGGTAAGCCATAATGAAAAATGCATTTGTTCCTAACTATACTGCTTGTGCACATGTAGTTAATAGTTTGTTTATTAAGCCAAGCAGAACAGTAGTTGTGGATTTGACCTTCTGCAGTTCTGAAAACCTGTCTGCCTTAATACGAGCATCACGTGACAGAGGGATGTTACAGTTTACGTCAGTGGGAGTGTCTAACCTGCATTATAAAATGTGTAACCTGCATGCTTGATTCAGCAGAGGGGAACGTGTGACAAGAAGCTGCTGAAGCTCTTCACTTGCTGAAGGTAAGTGACTGAAAAAAGGTAAAGTTTCTTTAAAGTCTTGAACTGAAACTTGACATTACCGCAGCCGGCAACAGAAAAATCTGAAGTTTAAGTAACCAAAGAATAAAAAGTCATGGTGACACTCTTCCTTGCAGATGTTGGGGATCACTCTGTGGCTGTCAGTTGGTATGTTTGTGTGGGGATTTGCTTCATGCTCCATCACATGTCCTGATGAGAGTCTTTGTCCAGATGACTGTACCTGCTGCAAGACTGCCCATGGATATAGCTGCTGTCTATATCCAAATGTAAGTCAGGTGTATTCACACACCAGGGTAGTACCTTAATTTGTGGTAGTTGGAAGTCTTGTAGAAATTTGTTTTATTTGCTCTGCAGGCCATGTGCTGCGCCGACCTGCTGCACTGCTGCCCTTCGGGATATCGCTGTAACCTGGTTACCATGACTTGTGAGAAATTAGACCAGCCGTGGCTGATCATACCCATGGTGAAGAAGGAGGCTGCAGAGAAACCAGCCCCCCCTGAACTGTCTGGAACTCCACTCCAGGAGCTTAAAGAGAGCCACGTCCCAGATCAAATAAAGAGTTCAATGGTCTACTGTGACAGTTACACCTACTGTCCCGATGGCACTACCTGCTGCAGACACCCAAAAGGAGGCTGGTTCTGTTGTCCCTACTCTCCCGTGAGTCAGCCTAAATACTCTTGTGCAATACAACACATGAATGTAATGAAATTCCTTTTATCTTCCACTAACATGAAATCAGCTTTCATCTGAACGTCTGCAGCTTTTAATTAAAAAGTGCTCCATTATTATTGTTCGAGAGACTAAAAGTGTTTCTTGTAGGGGAAATGTTGTCTCGATGGATACCACTGCTGTCCATTGGGACTGGACTGTGATCACACCTACATGTACTGTGTGAGAGACAAACTCGCATATTCCTTCCTCTATAAGCCAGCGCTGCCATCAGCACCTGCTTCTCCCATCCCACAGACAAAGGAAAGCAGTAGGAGGTAGGAAGTGCCACACTCTAACCTTCGTTTTGAAGAATATTCTAGGATAACGTCTCTGCACAACTCACCGTTCAGATATTTTAAACTTTCCACAGATGAATGAATATTTCACTTAGGTTCTTCGTGTGGAAAGAAACTCAAAGAAGCAACAAGTAACTCAGTAGTTCATATCATTGTCAGCAGTACAGCAGTACAAAAGGTGACTTTATGGATAGGTAGGCAAGAGTCAGGTTTTACCACCCATAAGGGTCAACAAAACAGTGATCAGTATCACCATGTGTGAACAAAAATGTAAAAAAGAAAAAGTGTTTAATATTTATTTCCTTTTGGTCTAACAGGGGTAAAAACAATTTCAGGGCCGATGCCGCGTAGATGAACGATCTCTGTGAGCATGAATGTAGCCACGGCCCTCCTCCTTCTCATGCAGAAAACTCGAGCCTACCCTTGGGACATCCTAGGATCACAGAAACATGCCTAAAATGTCCTGTGGCTATTTTTTTTTAAATAGTTTTTTCTTTTATAAGAGTTTCCTTTTACTATTATTATGGTCAGAAATCTGTTGAAATGCATTTTGCATCAAATTTGATATATAAACAGATCAATCTTGGAAAAAGACAGTTGCTGGACAAATGATCTGACATGTGCACAAGATTGTCTGTTTGTCTTTAGACTAGAAAATAAAATATAAGACTGAATGATTTTTAATTGTAATTGTCTTTATTGTGTCTTTGTCTGTTTGAATGTTTTCTATTTTGCCTCACCAATAAAGACCTGTTGTGACCTTTGTAAGTTGGGGGACAGAGCAGATTTTCTGTGTTTACCTGTATATGTGGCATAAATGTCGGACCCGACCACATAGTTCGTTCTTTTAACACTTTATTTCGGTTGCTATTTCCTCTTCTCTCTGCTGCAGCTTTTCAGCTGCCAGCCACACACACAACAACAACACCTCAGGTCCTGGCATACTCTTTTATGCAGGGGAGGCGTGATGAGCTGATGGAGTGTCAGCCTCCCCTGCTGCTGAGCCACAGTATAATTATGGGGAAACGCAGAAGCTGATGGACCAAAAAAAGTGCCTTCAACAAAAAGGAATTACAGTGCTTAATAAATTTAAGTTGTAAGAACAAGACAACACAAATATTTTAAAAAATCTGTAAAAGTAATTTTACTTTTTTTAATGGCTGAATTCACATTTGTATTCACAAAATTTGAAGCTGATGGACCTTTAAATGTTCAACCGCAAACAAACTTTTTAATTATTCATTTATTCAGGTTCAAAAATTCAACCTGCTGAGTAATTGCATATGAGAGCATGAGGGTGGGAATGGCTGTTTGTATCTGTGTGTGCCTGTTTGTTTGTGTCTATATGTCAGGTTGGGTATCAGACGCCACCTCTCTAGGGACATCTCAGGCCCTCCATGGTATGGAGGCCTATCTCCCTCCACCACTCCCCCTGCCAGTGGCAGACGCCCTCAGACATCAGTGCATTGGTGGTTCTTTGTGTCCGGGGATGGGCGTCCAGGTACCCGCTGGCTCACTCCTGGTGGCTGCTTGTTGGGGTCTGGAGCCTTGATCTCCTCCATACCTGCTTCATGCCCAGGAGGACGGGGCCGTGGCTCCCCACCCTCTAGCAGATCATTACATAAAGGAACCTTTTAAATACAAGCGCGCTCACGCTCACAGGTGTACACACGGGTGCTCACACACACAAACTACACCCTTTTTGGCTGCTACCTCAAAGCACACTGTGCGCTGTCGATCTCTTGTGCTGCACAATAATGTTTAATATTTAGTATTTACTGTTATATTCACATAGATCATGGCGGTGATGTTGTTTATTATATTGCTCTCTTTTTCTTTGCTTGTTTTCTCTTTTTTCTTTCTCAACAGGTGATCCAGGTGATTGATATATGTATTTTTTGTCTGTTTGTTTTGTGGGTTTTTGTTTTTTGCCCTTTATCAACATTCCTCTTCCCCGCTCTTTTTCTTTCCCTCTTTCTTTCTCCTGTTTCTTTCCCCAGTCAAGTCTGTCCCATGTTCAGCAAATGAAAATAAAATAAACAAAGGTGAATCAAATAGACCAATACGGCAAGGCTGGGATGGTCCATTTGGTAAAGTAAATCCGTTGGGCATCTTTCTTTGCCTTTAGACAACAATTCTGATGGCGAAAGAGCCAAACGGGACAGGCAAAAAAAATAAAATAAAATAAAAAGGCTCAAAAATTGAAGTAAATGACTGTAATTTTGAAAAAGAAAAAATAATAATAATGTGCTTTCATTTTTTTTTCATTAGTTTGTTTTTTTTCTCTATCACTGAAAACCACAGTAAATAGAATTTTAGCAGTAAAAATGCCAATTTGATTAAAGAGCTTACCCTTATAGGTGGATTAACCATTACAGAAACCTAAAAAAAATCCCTTCTCTTCCGCTTGCGATTTTAATAATTATAAGTACTGTTCATTCAGGGCAGATGTGGCATAAACCTTAAATTATTTAGTGGTCTAACAAATTTGTTACCAAACGTATATCTGGCAGTACTGAAAGACGGAGTATAAGAGCTTGATAAAACAAAGAATAATAAAGTATGTGCGTACAATTTTAAATAGTTCAAATAAAGTACAACAAAATAACACAATAGAAGCAGTTGTGTCTCCTCATCAGGCTTGACGCACGTTAGGATGAAACTGTTACACTGACACTATGTAACCTTTGGGAGCAGCAGCACCGCTTGTCCCGCAGTTTCCATCGGAGTCGGAAGAAGAAACAGAGGCAGCGGATTCGCCCTGTGGGGTGAAGGTGAGTCAAGTGGAAGAACGGAAGTTGTCTTCAGACGGCTCCAGGCTCCTGCTTCTGAAGTGCTTGGTGAAAAAATACAAGTTACAAGAAGCAGGCGACCCATCCAAACGAAGAAAACGAGCATAACCGCTGGACAGAGATGGGCAGTAACGCGTAATCTGATTACTTTTTTCAAGTAACGAGTAAAGTAAGGGATTACTATTGCAAAAACGGTAATTAGATTACCGTTACTTTCCCGTAGGAACGCTGCGTTACTGCGTTACTAAAACCGTGATTTTTTTGCGAGAATGTCTCACGACAGTGACGTAAGCGAGTGCGCCGTTAGTGACAACAGCTGTGTGCAGATCAACAATGGATCACATATCGATTGTGGGAGAGAGTATGAGGTGCAGCGTTTAAAGTGTGGAAGTACTGACCTTACTTTGAGTTTGATTCCATAAAAAGTGCCAAAAACATTAGTGTCCGTTGTGCGTGGGAAGAAAACTTCTTCTTTTTACAGCGAAAAAAACCCCTAAACTTCCAAGTAAGCACCGAGTGCGCAACGACGTAATGAGAAATTCACAGAGAAACTCGTGGATTCTTCCACTGACCGCTGCGGCACACCTGCACCAGGGTAAACCTCCGCCTACCGCAGTCCTGCTTTACAGGTGAAAATAGAGCAAAAGGACCGCTGAGTCTTTGACTTTATTTATTTTCTGCTGTGTTTTACTTGCATCTGTTTGAAAGAGTGAGTGTAAACACAAAAAATATTTTATTTCATGTGCTGGAATGTGTAGAAAATAGCTTTAAATGTTAAACTAATTTATTCAAGTCAGAGAATGTTGCATATAATTAAATTTTTGCTTGATGCATAAAGTTAAAAGATTAAAACTGATAAAACAAGTTAAAAAAAACAGACTTTTCCATTTGATTACATTTTGTATGATGGATTATGTAGAAAAAGTAGAATTGGGCTGAAAGATCTATCGCTTTATCACCTCTTCAGGTTGTAAATCGTGTTTTTAAAAAGTAACTAAGTAACTAAGTAATTAATTACTTTTGAAAATAAGTAATCAGTAAAGTAATGGGATTACTTTTTTGGGGAAGTAATCAGTAATTAGTTACTGATTACTTTTTTCAAGTAACTTGACCAACACTGCCGCTGGACAATATCATCAAATCCAACTTAGCCGGGGCTTCAGATTGGTTCATTGAACTAGCAGATGATAAATGCACCAGAAAATAAACACTTAAAGGGAATGTGCACCAGTCCAGCTGTTTGTTTGTTTGTTTTACTGCTCCATGTATCTGACACCAGTGTTAAACTAAGCAGCTGTATTTATCCTCACTGCGAGGAGGCTTTACTTTCCTCACTTTCAAAGCACATCACCAACTGTGAGAATATCAGTTTACCGGATTGGTAAAATAATATGTAACACGATCAAGATGTATTTAATGGGGGGGATGCACAAATTTTTGTATTTGCACTGTTTCGGCTCAGTGTGACAGTGTTTTTTGGTGTCAGCTCAGATTGCAAGGACATCTCTTGTGCGCAGCCCTCTTCAGGGCACCCCACAGATTTTCTGTAGGATTTAGGTCTGGGCATACATCTTTGTGTTGGTTTGTTTTATTGAATTTGATTTTAATATCACAAAAAAAATTTTATATCCAATATATGATTTTGGGTTTGTTTGTTGTTGTTTATTAGTTTAGTTTTTTTGTTTTTTTTTACCCTTCCTCAACTCTCAGTTTCACTGTTTCACTAAGAGTTAAGGTTATGGTTGACAGAAACTATATAGAGAACACATTGGAGTAGAAAAAAGGCTTTCACGTGACTGGTGTATGATTTTAACATACCGGTCAAGCTGCTGATTCTCATTTGTAGCTTTCTGTGCTTTTCCTACAATGGCAGCTCAGAAAATAATGTCACAATGTAGCCATTCTTAATGTACCAGCAAAATATTTTATGAAACTATTTGTTTAGTACAATAATGAGTGTGTGTTTTGCCCTTATGTAAAAAGACATTGTTTGTGTTAGTAGTGCCTTTAAATGTGATGCAGACCAGTACATCGCTGGGTAATCATGTCTCAGACTCCAAAGTCCAGAGCAAAAAAATGTAAAAGCTTTGCTTTTTTTTTTAAATTATATGTAATTTTTCATTGAATGTGGCGCTATTGTATTTGGTTGTGTAAGATTTCACATTTATATGTCACTGAGGTTTAGGCAATACTTTGCTGCTATACCAGAATAATACCCCTATCTCCAGATTATATTCCCTTGTTGTACTGGTCACCTAAATTATTCTCCTCAGTGAAACAAATTCAAGTAAAACTCAACACATGCAACAAATCTCTGACCAGAAATGATTATGAACTGCCCGCAAGCAGATCATCCAGCACTTGCTGTGTTAATGTTTGTCCGGTTACACCTTCCATCAACATTTGACTACTGTTGCAGTGTCTTTTTTAGTAACTAAATCCTCAAATTCACATTTATTTTCCAGACTTGTTGTGTGTCTTCTCCTCATGTGACCTCATTTATCACTGCTGACATCACACCAATCTGTCTGTCACTCTCCCCTCACTCATGAACAAGGGGAAAGTATGTCTGGGTCTTATTGTGTTGTGCTTTTAATGTTTTAAACTGGACTTTAAATAGCTTTGAAAAGGTGAAGGCTTTTAATTCAGCTGTTAAACCTTTGAGTGACAGACACACATCAGACGCAGTGCTCACAACTGCAGATCAAAGACGAGGAAAAAGGTAGCAATCAAATGAGAGAACAAAGTCTAGAGCCAAGCCGCCCCCAGGACTCTGTCGTCATTGACTATGTGAACAGTTTTATTTGAAATATGAGTGAAAGCAGCAAGGGATTCTCTCTTTTTGCACCTTCAGCTCAGGCAATGGAATCTCTTCCCAAATGCATGGTGTGTGATATATCGGCACTGACTTGGGAAACTCTGCACTCTACTGGAATCAGTGCAGGTTCCAAAGATGGAAGATGCAGCAAGACTGAGAAGTCAAAGGACACAAAAACACTTTGCTCAAGTTCAGATGCGCTCAGATCAAAGACAAAGCTGTGTGTGAAAAGATTGTTACCTCCTGTGAAGCCAGATATCGACCAATCAAAGCTCCAGTTTCCTATTCCTGTGTGGGAAGATTTTCCATTACATGTACAGACTGAAAGCCCATGTGCAAACACATACTGTATAAGGGATAAAAACCATGTTTGTGGAATCTGTGGGAGACATTTACCGTCTGCAGAGTTTAGTTCAACACCTGCAAAGCCAGACCAAGAGTAACAAATGCAGTACTTGCGGCAAACAGTTTTCCAGTAATTCCCATCTAGAACGGCGCGGGAGGTTTTACAGACCAAAGGGTCTCAATCCCATGTGATCACCGTGAATGTTATAGCTGGATGGAATTCTGTTAATGCACGAAAACCTGTCGTGTCTTGGTATATGGATCACTATAGGGACATTTACTGACTGGAAAACATCCAGTTTGATAGAAACAATATGTGCATATTTATTGGTTTGTTTGTTTTATGTGTTCAAAATAAAAGCTGTCATCAACATCATTGCATGCATTGTTTATTGTAAATATCTGGTAGCGGTAGTTTGTTTTACAAGTTGTAATCGACTCATAGCCGAGATATGCTTGTGTTATGCCCAGCAACCAGACGCTGATTGCCTCGGTGAGTGCCAGTAAACTTTTTGCACGTTTGCAGAGATGAAGCAGTGGACACATTTATATGTTTTAAAAGATTGTGCAGAATTGTAATGATATGTACAGTTGTATTCAGAAGTTTACATGGACTTATCAAGGACATAAAGGTAATGGTCGTTTTGTATTTTTAATTTATTTGAACCGTAAAGCATACATATTTAGTGACTTTAAAAGATCAAGAATTTAATGCATGAGTTTGAATTTATTTTGGATTTTCTCTAATCCACACAGAGTTAAAAGTATACATACAGGCTCAGATATATGTATACATATTGTTCATCCAACTTGATGAGCTCTATTCACTTCTTAGTGATCATGATTGACTACAACTGGTAGCTTCTCTTTGCCAGCATAATAAGGGTTTGCTTGACAGCACTCGGTGGATTGACCAAACAGAAAAGTCCAGTGAACTTGGTGAATACCTAAGAAGGAAAATTGTAGAAACTTTTGGAGAAATTTCTAAGAAACTGTTTAGATCATCAGTTATTATTCAGATGTTCTCCCAAGGTCTGTGAGAAGATCCAAACTCTCACCCTCAGATGAGAAGAATTTGGTTAGGACTTTCAGGAATAACCCAGGAACCACCAAGGCTCAAGCCTGCAAGAAACTGGAAACTGCTGAAACAGCATGACTGTCCACAATAAAGTGAGTTTTATATTGCCAGGGACGGAGAGGGTGCTGACCAAGAAAGACGCCCCTGCTTCAAAATCAACACCTTCAAGATGTACTGAAATTTGCAGCTGCCCACATAGCCAAGCCAAATGCCTTCTGGGAGAAGGTTTTATGCTCAGATGACACAGAATTTGAGATGCCTCAATGATAAGTGGTATGTTTGGAGGACTAAAGGTGGGGCTTTAAAACTAAGAACACTGTGCCAGCTGGTGGTAGCATCATGCCTCACATGCATCATGTCAGTAAAAAAAAAAGTGGTTGGAATAGTAAAGAAGAAGAAGGGATACCTCAAACTTCTTCAACGTCACCTCAAATTAACAACAAGACGACTGAAACTTGGATACAATTGGCTGTTCTAACAGGACAGTGATCTGAAACACATCGCATATTTGGATGGATAAAGCAGGCTAACATTAAGCTTCTGGAATGGATTCAACCATATTGAAAATTTATGGACTATGCTTGAAATTCGGGTCTGTGCAAGGAAAGAAACCAATCTTAATGAATTCTACTAAATTTGCAAATAAGAGTGGTCCAAACAGAATTATGCCGAGAGGTTTTTTGATGACTACTAAAAGCAATGTCCCCTTGAAGAACCAAATATTTGTGGGGGTGTATGTACATATTTGAGCCTGTGTGACAAAATCCAAAACTAAATTCAAACTTGTGCACTCAATTCTTATTTCTGAAAGTAATTAAAGATGATTTTAAGACTTTAAAATTTTGAAATAAAGCAGTTAGGCCAGAAATTCACTGGCACTATCTAAGACAACTTCCGTTCTTCCACTTGACTCACCTTCACCCCACTGAGGTGAGTCATTCCAAAATATTCCACTTCCTCACCTTCAAGAAAACAAATGCAACACATACAATGATGTGATTACCCTTAAACTAAAGCTGGTGTTCCGTTCTCAAATTCATTTTATAATAATAATAATAAGCTTCTGTTACCAATTAAATTTAAAAATGGTGTTGTGTTTCTGTTAATTATATATTGACCTAACTATATGTTTTTATAATACTGAACGCTGAAAATTAAATAAAAAAATATTTTACTTCATATGTTTGTCTATAGTTGCTTCATGCCTTCACACTATGTGGCACAATGATTGTTTTTACTCTGTACAAACAGGAAAAAATGTGATTTTGAATTTATCTCAGCGTAGTTAATACAAAACTACTTTATTTTCAATCAGTATACAATTCATATTGACATATGGCGAGGGCGCTGGAGTCTGCGTTTTGTGTTTATGGGAAACAAGATGATGATTTCCCTGATAAGTGGGATACATAACAGTGAAAATATGGGGAAGTTGATGCTGTGTATTCCCAGTGAGTGCGTCCGTGACAGGAAGAGGGAGAAGCCGCCGCGGAGCGTCTTTTCCCTTTCAGTCTACCCCGGGTAATTTACAGTAACTCCCGTGCGAGTTGCTGCCTCCTTTGGTCTTAACTCAAGGAATATGGCTGTGTTGAAGATACAAGACCAGGTAATGCTCACCTATGAATTCAGTTAGTTGGGGTGTAGTCAGCTCGATACTTTTGAGGAAAACTGATTAACGCCAGTTTGCTCGAGTTTTTACAGTATGGAGATAAGGAGCGGCGTGTCACGTCGACTGCTTATTTTTCCTTAAACTTGTGTAACATAAAACTATTAGGTTTGTCGATAGTGACTTAAGCCTGCCGTGCAAATGTTATTTTTGAAATAAAAGTCTAAATGCTAGGCTAATGTTGCATCATTCTTATCATTAAGTCAACTAACATGTTAGCTAACTAGCTATAGCCGTAAACAGAAAAAAAGAAAAAAAGAGCAAGAAGTATGCTAACGTGTGGCCATCTGTTGCCTTACATTAACTTTGTCCAGTTAAAGTAGTTTCATGCCAAAGGCTCGGTGCTTTTGACTGTTTGTGTGTGTGTTGCTGGTGGTGATGGACCGATGAACACAGCTGGATAGCTACGAGGTTATCTGGGTGGCTAGCTAACTCCTGCGCCCTGTTAAATGTGAATAAGCAACCGCAATCCTTAACGCGCGGTACACCTTGCCAGGTTAATAACGTAAAAGTTAGCCGATATCGTGGATTGGATTGCACCTTCCAAATTAAAAGACTGCAGATCGAATTTGTTGCCCAGTAGGTTTGTCAGCTGTCCGTCTCATCCCCCGAGGGCAGCTTCGGGCAGTCACCTGTTGCTGGAGATAAGAAAGGCTGTCACAGGAAGTAGCAGCTGGTGCTGGCCCTCAAGTCTGCTCAGCTGTGTTCACCGGTCAGACATTATCCTCAGATCAGCTGCTGGAAACGCTCCTGTCTTCAGGGTGGTGATAGCAAGTGGGCGGGTTGATCATTAGCCAAAGGTCGGATTAATGTTTTTGCCACACACTATTTATTTATTTATATTCCACGTTTGGCCCACTGAGAAGCCAGCCACATTAACAGCAGTTTGTATGTTATATAACATTTGAAAGGAAAATTGGTTGGTTGATTGGTTGATAGATAGATGTAATAAATTAGGAAATCAAGTGTGTAAGCTCATATACATGTATGCATTTTACTTAACAGAAATAAAAATAGAATTATATATATGTATATTTAAAAAGAAAATAGTATTGTGGAGCAATCTATTTAAAAGACAGAATATTTTTTGGCATGGAATTTGTTGATTTGTCAACATACATAAAGAACAGGTTAACTTAGACTCAGACTTTTACACCGTGAGTCAAAGTACTGTGTTTCTGTTCGAGTGCTGGTGCTAAACTTCTTAAATAATACATTTTATAATAAAGATGATGAAACTGCATTAGGCTAAAATTATCGATTTAACTCTTTCATTTTTTAAATTTATGTTTTATGCTCTTAATGACTTATCAGGGGTTCAGTATAGTGACACTGACTGCTTAGAAATTCAGTTATATGTTGAGTCACAATTGGCTTTGATTGAAGCTCTGATGAGTTTGGTCAAGAAAAAGTGGGTCAGGTATTGTGGGGCTCAGTGTCCTGTCCTGGCCTGAACAGTCTTCCAGTCTTACATCAAGCACGCAACGAGCGGAAGAGTGTGTGTGGTCAGATCTCCCTCTCTATTCTCTATTGTTCTCTGTGCTGTTTGCTGACAAGTTGACAAAGGGACAAAAATAGTCACACTTAGAGTGCTCAGAGGGCCAAAGTGGAGACGAGAATGTCATTTTTCTTGGCAACGGCGTATGTTTGTCCTGCAGAGGGCGTCCTGTTGCTTAGAAACCAGGCTGTTTGACCCAGCTAAGAAGTAGGGCTGCTCGATTATGGCAAAAATGATAATCACGATTATTTTCACTGAAATTGAGATCACGATTATTTGACGATATTTATTTAACCCTTTAAGACCTACCATAGAACCAAGTCCACCAGAGCTTATATTATTTTTTTACATGTTGTAGTGCCATTTGTGGGAGCATTTCAAGTTGCTATACACCAATACAACTGTTATAGCCCAAATTTTAATAATATGTCTGCATTAAGTCCATAGTAATTACATTAATTGCAAAAAAGCGCAATAAACTACAAAAAAAATTGAAAATCGTTTTTTTTTTTTTTTACATATATTTCTACTTGGAGAAATTTAAGAGGTTTATCCCTCAAAACTTTAAATACAAAAAAGTTGCAAAAAATAGTTTACAACAACAGGAAATTTATTTTGAGTGTCTTCATAGTTTTATTTTGGAGATACACCAATTTTTATATATACTGCAGGAAAAACAAAAAAAAACAATCCTATGATGCAAATTTGCAAAGAAAACAGCATGTGCATCAAAATAAACTATTTCTAGCAGTGCAATTCGAGTTCTAAGCATCACGGAATCTATTCAGAAAAGTCAAACATGACTTATAAAAACACCAGTATAGGCTTTTAAGGCCTACAAGTAAAAAACTACATTTTCCGCGAAAATGACGTCACTTCCGGTTTCGGGCAGGAAATGCGACAGTTCACGTTGACGTCTTTTTCAATGTGGGAAGTGTTAAGAACAGCTGATCAGATCGGCAAAGTGTTTCTGGAATATTATGTTTTTGTTCCTGCAAGTGCTTTTTATGCAATTTTTGCAAAGCTTTATGTGGAAGCAAACCGTGACTTAGGACAAGCTGATGGCATAAGATGTAAGTACAACTCCTCTGGTTTCATATGCAAAACAAATTATTGCGCTAGCTTACATGGTTCAGGTTCTACAGGGATTTAAAAATAGTTACACAAAACAGAGCATGCTGCTCTGACTGGCTTTAAAGGGTTAATAATAACAATGTATTGAATAATGACTTTAAAAAATAATATAAAATAGTGTGCAAATACTGATAACAGTGCAAATGTTTGCAATATAAGAAATAAATGAAAAATGTAAACATCTATGTTTAGTGAACTTTGCAGTGTTGCTCTGTGGTGCAGCTACTACACCATAGCAAAGTTTACACACTGTGTCTACTTGATCCACATCTGACTCCGCGAACCCATAATGTTTCCACACCACTGAAGTTTTTTTTTTTACCTCTCTTTTCAACCAACGGCAGTCACTCTCCTGTCCAAATAACTTCTGCTTAGCTTTCCGAGATTTCCTCGGGTCCTCTTAATTGTTGTGATGCGTGTTCGAAATGCAGAGAGGTGCGCTCGATTTACCACACGGAGCAGCGCGAGAGTAAAGCACGAGGGAGGGAGGGGCTAATAATCGGCTCAGTCATTTTTAATGATCGTTGAAAGCCCAGATCGTAATCGTGATTAAAATTCGATTAATTGAGCAGCCCTACTAAGAAATGATTGAATCATTTCTTCTTCTCCTTTTTTTTTTTTTTTTTTTTTTAAATATACTATCATTAGTATTTCAAATGTTTCTCCTTCTATGTGTTTACTGGCCTGCGACTTCTCAAAAGAACTGTCTCTATTCAGCAGAATCGTGCAATGCAATAGCCGGTCACCAGAGAGCTTCTGACCATCATGCACCAAGTTGTTTGGATAAGTGCAGTGTGTGCAGAATTTATACAGCTTAATTGCTTTATTGCTTTAGTTTTCAGTTTTATAGTCCTGGAGAGTATGTAGTCTATTCTAGGTTAATCTGGCTAAAAGTAGTGACTTATACAAGAAAAACCATTAGGAGTCACAGTTTGTTTTAGTTTATTTAGTCATAGTTAGTGTAAGTTTGATCAGAATTTGCAGATCTGCGAGTCAGCTGGGGTCCGCTTGAGGCCGCTTGTGTCTGAGTGACATCAACTACACGTGCGCCCAAGGAAGTGGAATTTAGGCATAGTTCATAGAATTATAACGGGAATAACTCCTAGTCTGTTGGGTCTCCAGCTGTCCGTGTCTGTGTCTGAGTATAATCAAAGCGTAAGCTGACCCAGTGGTTAAAACTGACTGTTCTGTGTTCTTGTTCTTTATCGGCGTTCCTGTTTCTCCCGCATTAACAATACATTAAAGATGATCTTGGCTCAAGGTTAGATGGTGTTAAAATAAATCTGCAGAGTTCTTCTTACAGTTCAAATAAAGGATTTTAAAAGAAAAAGGTAGAACTTCACATCACATCAGATTTTCACTAAACAATTAACCAATTATCCATTTAAAACTAAATTAATCAGAACAATATAATTGCCAGTGCTATAGAAAATCTGCCAAAAATATTTTAAAAAGCAATAATTGAATCAGTCAAATTCTTTAACTCTGTTTATTTTTGTTTAGTATTTTTTGGAAAATGAATTAAAGTCAAAGAGATGGTGAGAATCTGTGACCTTACATTTAAAAAAAGCCCAAAGCCAAATCAGAGTTATTTAGATTCATATGAATGTCACTGATACAATATTGATATTTCATTTTTAAATATCACAGTTATTGTCAGCGCAGTCATTGTGACATACCTAGTACACATCATACCAGTTGTGTCGCATTACCAGTAAGTTAGTAATCGTTATCAATATCTTGAGGCCAGTTCAATATCACAGTAATAATAATCCGGTTGTTCAGTGATGACACGACGAATCCTACTTCCGGTAGTAGTCTGCGTTTAATATGGCTTTTGTGTTGTTAACATGTTTAATGTTATGTATTTTCTTCTATTTAATCTCAAAAAGCTCCTAAAACAGTCAGTGATCACTGTTGACCTCCCTCGGCTTTTATTACCGCTAATCATTTATTTAAGCTCAGTTTTTAAAACCTTAGGATGTAACTACAGCCCAGCCCATGCAGCAGTATATGAATGACTAACCTCGTATTGTGGATGGATTATCTCAGTTGTTCTCCTGGCTGAAGTTTGGTCCTTTTACAGCATCCTGCCATGCGATTACATTTGTTCCTGACCACCGTGAACACTCACGTTAACTTTTATCGAGTGGAAAAAAAGTTAGCTTGTTTATATTATGCTAACATAGCTGTGTCGCTAGCGGTCACGTAGCACATCATTATATACCAGCTAGCCAAACTTCAGTAACCCTACAAACGTCACTGCTGTTTAGTTTTCTGTCTTCATTTATGCTGGAAGTGATAACTGAGCTGTAATTTGTTTCCAAAACCCCGCAGTCAGGACATGCTATATTGTATTTAGATAGAAGCTAGCGAGCTAACTCCCTGCTAACTTCTAACTCGTTAAATGTCATAAATTCCATTTTCATGGATGCCTGGATGTTAAACTCAATTGTTACACCTGGTAGAGCAGAACGCTGATCATTTTATTAAAGATGAAAGACTTTAGGCAGTTTTTCTACTCTCAGTAATGCCATAGTGATCGTTTGATATATGGACCTGCAGCGGAGTTTAGGCCCAGACACGGCTAGTGACGTCAGACTGAACAACCGGATAATTAAAAAAGTCTATCCCGCGTACTAGTTCAAAAGTTGTATTAAAACACTGACGTGATGGTAGCAGACCATTTATTTAAAATGTTTAAATAATTTGTTGATGGGAGACAGATTAAAGTGTTGAATGGATGCAGAGTAGGTGGTTAACGATACTATGAGGTATAAAGTTAGTTAGATTATCTTAGCTTAAGCAATTTACAACATTAGCCATTACAAACATTTCAGCCTATCATACAGATGATTTCATAACGGTAATATCAGCTTTCTTGAGCAAAATGGTAACCTGTATTTTAGGATAGCAACGCACAGTACTTTCATACATAATGAGTCAGGGGAGAGCTATCGCAGCAGCTGCACTAATCGCCATCTTCCACTTGTAGTTTTTGCTGCTCTGTTTGTAGTTTTTCTAGAGATATAATAGCTCTAGATGGCTCTGGCTACACATCAAAACAGCAAAGTTATACTACAGATGATCTCATGATGATCGTTGAAACCTTTTAATATATCTCACGGTATCAGCTGATATCAGCAGGTTTATTACTGCTGTCTGTGCCAGCACACACACACTCACGCACTGCCCTTTGTGTTTCTGGGATCATGTTACACACACCGTGCATCCTATTGCTGGGTCAGAGCAGAGGTCAGTGCAGGCCTGCATACTTTCTCTTACACATGCACACTGTCACGCCAGGTCTCTCATGAAGTAGCTGCAGTCACACTGGACTTTTCATACCACACAAGACCAACCTAACAAAATGTTTATTTATTTGTTAGATTGTTTTTTCACATGATGTTGATCATTCATTTTACTGTATCTGGAGTTTTCCAGCCTGTTCCACATCCACTGCTTTGGCTTTGCTTTTGAGTTTGGGTGGATACAGACAGAAATACTCACTTCTGTTTAGCGGATTACAACAAATTTGCTTTGTAAATATCTTCGGGCTGCTCTGCTTAGAGTTTCCCCAGTGCTAGCAAGTGGGATAGACAAAACGCTGGTTGTTTACATGCTTTGCTTCGTGAAAATCATTCTTTGTTTGTGCTTTTGATGCAAATCTGTAATGGCAGAGTGATTACTGTAGGAAAAAAGAAATTGTATGTTGTGTTTCATATTATGTTTCTAAATGCTAAAACCATTAGACTTAAAATTTAGGCCTGCACAAAGGCTCTTTCTAAATGAATCGCTCTCTCTCATTTGCCTTGCGCCGTCCCTCCCACTGAGTTAATAGGGATGTGTGGCTTGGCAAGATTGCTCTTTTTAGGATCTGCGTTGAATATGAAGGAGACACACACACACACACACACACACACACACACACACACACAGTATTGCACGCACAGACTGGTCTTGTTAGCTACCCTCACATTCTCTGGCAAAGCCATTTGGTTCCAGTTTTATAATGAGGAGATGGGAACTTCTAAAGCTATGCCACCAGTACACCAAAGAGGACAGGGGCACACACACAAACTAAAACAACAACAATGTGGTATTCATTTTCTTTGATTCTTCAGCATACAAAATGAAAGGGGACTTCTATTGTAGCACCAGCTTTATAAAATGCAGATAATTTACACCCCATTTAGCTAAAAACAGCACTACATTTAAGTGTGTATGTGTATTTGTTGTTGTTGTTGCTTTTAACAATCTATGTTGAATATAGCTTTTAAGATGCCTGAAGATGCCTGGCCAGTTAACAAAATATGAGCAGCCTTTGACATTATTACTTTAATGTGCAATAACAGACACAGAAGTTTTATTACATCGGTACTTAATGATAAGGCAAAGGGTAGACTGAGTTAGGTAGAGTTGTAAACAAGCAGGGATCTGGACCGAGCTCAAACGTCCAACAAACAGCATGGTTTCTGTTCCTTGAGAGGGAAGCTTTTACTCTAAAAGCATTATTAGACTTTCGCTTTTGTTCTTACAGTTAAAACAGTGGAAGTATTGTCATACTCGTTAGCTGGACAGTCAGGATAAGCCCTGACCAGGAAGTGACCTGGTTACAGTGACGCATCAAATAGCTGTCCTTTGTCCCAGTAAATCTTACTTCTCTCGTCACTCTTTTTATAACTTGATTCTCTTTTATCTGCTCTTCTTTTTTTCCACTGTCAACTTACACAGCTGTTCTGTAGTGCTCCAGGTACCTGCCTACAATCATCCCCTCCCATTCCCACTCCTTTTCTTTTTATTTCTCTCTGTCTCTCACCCCTTTTATCTCTACTCCCCTTTCCCTCCCTTCTCTTTCTCTTCCCTGGCTCTCTTTTTCTCTCTCCTCTCCCCTCCCCTCCCCCTCCTTTCCCTCTCCTATCCCTCTCTTCTTTTGAAAGAGCTGGCTTCAGCAGTCTGCCTGAAATGAGCGATGCATACCCACACATACATTAGGTGCTGCTGCCCCCTCCCACGATTATGCTAATCTGTGTGTGTGCGCACGCGTGTGTGTTTGCATCAGTTGCGTATGTGCTCCTGGCTGCAGCACAGCAGCGAGGATATGTAGCTTCCTGTGCGCAGCTCATTCTGCCGCATGCCTCTTACTGCCACCATTACGCAAAGGAATTCCCTGCCGTCTCCGCTACTGCCGCTCACAGAGTGTGAGTGTGGAGACGAGAGAGGAGGAGGAGGAGGATAAAAAGACATGCCGCAAAGCAACACTGACAGATAGAGGACAGAGCCGGATTTCAGAGTGGGTTTTTTTCTGCGAAGATGTGCAGCGCTTGTTTACGAGGAAAACACTATGTGTGCGGGATTTACTGCTGACCTTTGTGCCGCTGAATTGTGCACATATGTGAGAAGGAACACTCTGTATTCATGTGCGTGAGTGACAGAGCGTGTGTGTGAGTGAGTGAGTGATTGTGTGGCGTGTGAATGTTTGTTCCCGATGCGGTCTGAGCGGGCTAGCCGTGTGTGTATTGTGGTACTGGAGGAGGTAGAGGAGGATGAGTCCTGCTCTTCATCCCCACCTCCACGGCCCAAATCATCCCCAGACCGCAGATCCCATCATGCCTCTCGAAAGGTAGTCGCTGAGGATGACAAGGTGAGATGGGACTGTTTGCTGAATCTCTAAATTGCTGGTTTTAATGAGGGTACCATCTACAGTTTTGTGTGTAAATGACAGCATTAACTAGGATTTAAGGTAGACCACTGCACTTTTTAGTTCTGGTCTGATGTTTATACCTGTACTGTTTCATGTGCCATTCTATAAAAATACAGTGCACTTTCAGCACATGGTTTGTGCCACTAAATATAGCGCTAGTATTGTCCTGCCACATGAGAACTGCTCTGGTTTGTATAGATTAAAAGCAAGCCCTGGTCTTTGTAGTCTCCGCTGTTGGATGTATAAAGGGCAAGCTTTCTGCTGGAACATGCTAATAAGTCTTTTCAACTTATGATGACTGCTCTTTGAAGCATGCACTGAAGAGGGTGAAGCCAAAGAAGATGTGCCGGCTGTGATGACAGGGTTTATGCATGGGGACCTCCTTCAGTCACTTACATTAGCTTAGTGGTCATCATTGTAATAGGCAAGAGATGGATGCCGGCATGCTAGACAGCCCTACTTATTTTTAGTTTGGAGGTAATGAGAGCAGGTTGGGGAAAACAGAAGAAGGCTGAAGTGTTTGTTGTAGTGCTTATTAACACTAGATCGTACTAAGTATAGACTGAACAGCAGTGTTTGACCATGACGAGCCACTCTAGCAAAAAAGGTTTGTCAGTAAGAGACATGGCGCCTCAGTAGACATACTTGATAGGTTGCAAAAGAGCGAACGGCAGCATTTGAAGATTAGAGCCTCGCCAAAATCAGCACCATCATATTAGCGTTAGGCACTTTCACTACTGTTGCAGCAAATGAAAAACACTTTTTTATTTATAGGTTTTGAAAGAAGGAAGCTGCAATTAGAGAACAGTAGCATTAATTTAAAATTTCTACATTGCTCAAATCTTGGTAACAAAGATGAGGCTCACTAGGGGAGTCTTTAAGGCGATTTATTATAATACCAAATGTCTGCTGTGCTGCATGAGTTTTGTTATTTTTCTCTATCAAACACAGAAACAGTTAAATCTCAGAGATGACAAATTACCCTTTTATTATGAATTCATCACTTCTGAAAGCCGAAAGCAGTTTTAAAATAAAGGCTGATGCAAGGAAAAGGAGGATGCTGTTTTTGTCTTAATCTTACTTTTATCATGACTGCAGGGCATCGCTGGCTACAAATCCTGCTCAGTATGCTGTCAACCTCATGGCAGCTGTTTACATTTATGACCGTGAGCATAGATTAAACGGAGGCTAAAGATAAACCATGTGCCTGTCATTCATTCACAGTTTCTTTCTTGAGGAGGACCTTGTATGACTTGTTTAAATTTAGGAAATGTACTCAAAATTCTTCTTTATTCATAAATGTATTTTATTCATTTTTATTTTATTCTATATTTACATTTTATTTACTTTCTGTTGCAGCACAACGTGGCAAGAATGCTCAGGATTAACCCAGATTTGAACAGTTTTGTGCCAAAACAGCCACTCATAAACAAATAGGTGATATACAGCCATATGTGACCTATGGCTCTGTCCCAGCCTGGGATTATACTCTGTGTGTGTGCAAGACTCTTCCGTCTGAAACACTCATAACTCTCTCTGATAACACACTTGTCAGCATAGAAAATTACTGCCTTTCCAATAGTGCTATACGCTGGCATTTCTCATCATTCTTTCTTTTTTTAATCTCTATAGCCATCTCTGTTGAGAGCCATCTTCAATGTGGACCCAGATGAAGTTCGCGCCCTCATATTCAAGAAAGAGGATGTCAACATTCAGGTAAATCACACACTTTTGTTGCTTCAGGTCGTTTAGTTTTAGAATAATTTACACAAACACATTAGCATTGCCTTTCACTGCCACAGGGCACATAAACAACAGCGAGGGGAGCAGCAGGCAGCCGGCAGCCCACAGCTGATCTGGGTTTATCGATTGGCTGGCGGAGTGCTTTTTTGGCAGCTTTCTGTATTCTGCATCCTATGTAGCTGCCAGCCAGACAGGACATATGAACTGTTTGTAACACTCTAACCTTTCAGATGAGAAAGGACACGACCTTCACTGGCTCTCTCCTTTTTCCCCAATTTCATTCAGTCTGTGTCCCAGTCTTCCTGAGCGTGTTTTTCCAGTGTGATTTCTGTGGTTCTATAATGGTGGGGTCATAACACCAGCTCTCCCTGGAGCCAGCTACACTAGCCCAGGCCTATTCCAGTCACATGAGATTTGTTTATAGCCCCACCTCACTGATTGGTCTCAGTTGTACTGAAAGGGCGAGATGTGTGTTGAAGTGATGAAGTGAAGTGAAGAATAAAAGGGAAACGATGATAGATATTTTTACTGAATGGCACTTCCTGTGGTCTGCAACACTGTAAGGTCTATTGATTCTGTTCTGGCATGCAGCAAATGATGTCACAGCTCAGGATGTGTGTCCTGAACGAGAAGTGAAACCTATTTTTTACTGATTGTTTTTGTTTCGTAACGTCCTCCCAGGACAACGAGAAGCGGACCCCGCTGCATGCTGCAGCTTACCTGGGAGATGCTGAGATCATTGAACTTCTCATCCTCTCAGGTAAACATTACACCCCAGCTCACCTGTTAAGCTAATCATCCATCCATTCGCTTATCCTTTTCAGGGTCGCGGGGGGCGCTGGAGCCTATCCCAGCTGTCATAGGGCGAGAGGCGGGGTACACCCTGGACAGGTCGCCAGTCTGTCGCAGGGCCAACACACAGGGACAGACAACCATTCGCACTCACATTCACACCAATTAACCTATCCCCAGAAGCTGCATGTCTTTGGGCGGTGAGAGGAAGCCGGAGTACCCGGAGGGAACCCACGCAAACACGGGGAGAACATGCAAACTCCACACAGAAAGACCAGCCTGATGGTGGAATTGAACTCAGGACCTTCTTGCTGTGCGGCAACAGTGCTAACCACCGTGCCACCGTTAAGCCAATCATTTGATTTCATTTCTACCTAATTATGGACCTCTAGTTATGATGCCTGGGTGGATGGAGAAATACAGTTATGTCTGTATCCTCATTACCTCTTCTGTATGTTTATATCCCTTCACTCAAACTGTAGTATTTTTTAGGCACAAGTCTTAAAAGCGTTATTTACATCATGCTGATTGCTCGGTAAGATACTCAAAGCAATACTGAATAATTAGCTGTTCTCTCCTTATTAAAATGTGCAATTTGTAAGAGCCTCGTGGGAGTGTCCTCCCAAGAGGGACGCTTTTCTTTCCAAGCGTCTTAGACTATGATGACCTGGATGACTGAGAACCTTCACAGACAACTTTTTTTTTTGTATTTCATTAATGCCATGTTACTCTTTTCCCCCCTGTAGTTCCCTACTTCCATACAGCTCAGTGCATTTTAAACTGGAATAAAAGCCTGACTGTTTGTCATCTCTTTTATCATAACATGCAGTTTCTCAGTAATTTCCATGCTGTGCTCACTGCTCAGTTACCGTCTCATGGTGACTAGTGACCGCTCTTGTGATCTGTCAACAATCTGATACGAGTGTTTTTTTGGCTTCATTTTCTGTGAAGTAAGCTGAGCACATCAGTGGGAGGAGCTTACACTTAAACGCCTGAGTGTAAGCATACGTGTAACACGAGTGAGTAGGGTGCTGTAGTGCGTGAATAAATGTGAGACTGTGTGTGCATTCAGTGTTTCTCAATGAAGAGCAAGTAACAGGTGCAGCTGCAGGGCTATTTTAACACACGGGTCGTGCCAAAAGGGGATCATGGGCATTTTATATCTTCCAGCCACTGTTGGCTCATCCTCCTTCTCATAAAATCCTTTTTTATTTATTTTTTTTACAAGATATTTTTTAAGATATTTAGCTCTTCCCCTCCTTTTTGTACATTCTGCGATTCTGCGTATGGCACTATGTGACTGCTCTGACATCTCCTTTTTCTTACCCTGTCTCACTCTCTTCTTCTCACTCAAGGAGCCCGAGTTAATGCCAAAGATAACAAGTGGTTAACTCCTCTTCACCGAGCTGTGGCTTCTTGTAGTGAGGTAACACATTACACAAACACACATGCAAATGTGACCTCTGGGGAATCCGCTACAACTTTGACCCTGTCACAAGTAATGGTAAACAAATCCTTTTTTAAGGGAGATTTCGCAAACACTTTCTGCTTAGAATATCTTTTAGCTGCTTTACTGACAAGGTTTCGAGAAAGGTCTGTCGTGATAAAGTTAAGAGAATCTTTCCCAGAATCTGGCCTTAAAGGGGCAAATGGAAATAACCCCTGTGTTATGGCTTTGTGTTTGATAAACGTCAAAATGTCTGCCTATTCTTCTTAGTCCTGGGCGACATGCCCAAACTAACATAGTCCCTTGTGTAGTTTCTACTTTCCAGCATTTTGATTTCAGGATGAAAGCCCTCTATGAATAGAATATGAACTTTCTAAACACCCACACAGCCACCTGTAAACCTTGGTGCTTACATTCTTAGAGCACTGAGACTGTTTTCCAGTAGACCTTATGTTTGCTCACTCTTTATTCAGGATGCTGTGGCAGTGTTACTAAAGCACAGTGCGGATGTGAATGCTCGTGACAAGAACTGGCAGACGCCGCTCCATGTAGCAGCTAGCAATAAGGCGGTACGCTGTGCTGAGGCTTTGGTCCCGTTGCTAAGCAATGTCAACGTATCTGATCGGGCGGGACGCACTGCCCTGCACCACGCTGCCTTCAGTGGACATGTAGAGGTCAGTCTTTCTTCACTCCCACACACACAGATACAGAGGTGACTACACATCAGCTCCTTGTCAATCTGATTCTGTGTGTCAGATGGTGAAGTTGCTGCTGTCAAGAGGAGCCAACATTAATGCGTTTGATAAGAAGGACAGGAGAGCTATCCACTGGGCAGCCTACATGGGTAAGAGTGTTCATAGTGGTCATAGTGTTGATGTGAATGGGAGATGCTGGCATGTAGTTCTTGACAGAAGTGAATTTGACTCATCTCCTTCTCACTTCTCTGTATTAGGTCACCTGGAGGTAGTGAAGTTCTTGGTTGCCAGTGGAGCTGAGGTGGACTGTAAGGACAAGAAGGCTTATACCCCACTGCATGCAGCTGCCTCCAGTGGCATGAGCAGCACAGTGCACTACCTGCTGAGCCTCGGGGTTAACGTCAGTACAGACATACTGACAGTGTCCTTAAAATGCCGTCTGTGTCACCAAAATTTCTTACTGTAGTTAGTAATGGTTAAATTGAAAATGTTGTTCCTCTGTGCATAGGTAAATGAGGCTAATGCCTATGGCAACACACCACTCCATTTGGCTTGTTACAATGGACAGGATGTGGTTGTCGGTGAGCTGATCAAGGCAGGAGCCAGTGTTAACCAGGTGTGTGCGCATCACTCTCTGCCACGTTGCATGTGAATAGTAATTGTGTGTTTAATCCTGTTACTTGGTCCCCTGGCTTCAGGTGAACGAGAGGGGCTTCTCTGCCCTCCACTTTGCTTCCTCCTCACGCCAGGGGGCGCTGTGCCAGGAGCTGCTATTGGCCCATGGGGCTCACATCAACTTGCAGGTAATGTTAACATGCAGTTAAAAAAGCTGAAACTAGAAATTCATCCAAGGGAGAGTATTTGCTTTCCAAAGAAGGAAGTATGTGCATAATGCTCCTATGTCTATGTATTAAAAAAGGATAAATTTTATCTTGTATGTCCTCAGTGTTTACTAGTATGCATCCTGCTCAGAATTTAGTTGAAAGCTAGAGGGACTGTATTTTTAGCACTTTGGTAGCAGTGATGGAAACTGATATTGGGTCCCTACAGCAACAAGGTGCAAGGCCATATGGATGATGGAGGGGGAGGGAGACTCCCTAAGGCAGCAAGCTGCTCAAGCATTTTGTGTGTGTGGGTGGTCCACAGTGGCGTCTGTGATAGCTTCTGTTCATTTTATCTTTCTAACACTTCTGAGTTAGACTCATAGTTGAATAGCTGATGTTTTAATGATTTCATATTTGTAATATGTACATTTTGCAATAATAAATGTCTCTTTCTCTGCCTTCTCTCTCTTCAGAGTAAAGATGGGAAGACTCCCCTGCACATGGCAGCTACACATGGAAGGTTCTCCTGCTCTCAGGCTCTTATTCAAAATGGTGAGAGCCCTCGCCCAGTGCCGTCTGTCTCATGCATGGATTCAAATTAGTTTGGATCTCAGAGTGTGCTGTATGCCGCATATGTTGCACAATATGCTCTTTTTTTTTCTTGAGATTGCTCCGGCTTTTTTAATGGAAAATATAATTCTATCTGATTTATGTGGGTGTAGGAGCTGAAATTGATTGTGAGGACAAGAGCAGAAACACTGCCCTTCACATTTCTGCCCGCTATGGCCACGAGCTAATTATTACAGCGCTCATCAAACACGGAGCCAACACAGCCAAGTTAGTAACAACTGACATTCACCATCTGTCTGTCTTCTTGCTTCATGTTATCTGTGCAGTAGTGTTAAAGGATCAAATGCAAGTGAGCAGCTCTAAGCCTGGAAACGGTTAAGTCAGGATAAATAAAATCTTTTTTTTCTGTCATAAAAATGCTTGCATGCAATGGCTTGTCTTTTAAGGAGAGGCATTCACGGGATGTTCCCCCTACACCTGGCAGCTCTCAGCGGCTTCTCAGATTGCTGCAGGAAGCTGCTGTCCTCAGGTACATTAATGCTGACACCATTCAGGCCTGTGGAATCACCCAGTTGACATCCAAATTAATGCAGCTTGCATATTTGTGCAGGGTTTGTCATAGACACTCCCGACGACTTTGGAAGGACCTGTCTACATGCTGCTGCAGCTGGAGGGTGATTGTTTTTGCTTACTGCTTCAGTATTATTAGTTTACTTATTCTCCTGTCATTGTACTCTTTCTTTCTCTTTTCAACAATCTGATACACGTTTTGGTTGAACTGAAAGTTTGTGTATGTACTTTGTAAATGTCATGCAGTTGACTGTTGTACCAGTGAGTGGTACATTAACACAGCTGTCCCCCTCTCCACACAGGAACCTGGAGTGTCTGAACCTGCTGTTAAACATCGGAGCAGACTTTAACAGGAAAGACAACTTTGGCAGGTAAGATAAAATGTGAAAATTGGATTAAGAGTACAGTGCTGGTGTCACAAAGGTGGATGCTAGAAATGGAGTAAAATAAGAGATGGAGACAATGGTAAAGTTTTGACCACATTAAATCTGCGAATAGTGGCTAACTTAATTTATTGATCTTCACAGAGCTCCGCTACACTATGCATCAGCCAACTGTAACTACCAGTGTGTGTTTGCCTTGGTGGGCTCTGGGGCAAGCATCAATGAGCTGGACAAGAGAGGCTGTAGCCCCTTGCACTACGCTGCTGCTGCTGATATTGATGGGAAGTAAGTTCTGCTCTGTGTTCAAAGTGTAAATATTATGTTTCAGAGAATCCCTAATGCCAAGTTTAAAGTGTTTCTTTAAAAGAGATAAAAGAAACACTTTAAACTTACCCTGTCTATTGTCTTTCCCAGATGTGTGGAATACCTTCTGAGGAATGACGCAGATCCAGGTGTGAGAGACAAACAGGGTTATAGTGCTGTGCACTATGCCTCGGCCTACGGACGCACACTCTGCCTGGAGCTGGTGTGTACAGCTGCTGCACTGAATGGGGAAAAATTGGCCATAAAGGCTGATAAATCTGTTTTCTGACACTATATCAAAAAGTCTCTTTGTTTCTTTTAGATGGCAACTGAGACGCCCCTTGATGTGGTAAGAGGAATTTCAGTCTCTCACTGTAGCACCATTGAGCTTTGCAAGGAGCTCCCTCTGTTGTAGTGTAGTGGCTACGACAACTGCTAAACAGATAAAGCTGTGAACCCTCCTCTGGCTTATTATGGCATCAAATTAAAAAGGCTGTTTTTATCTGTATTTTGTACAAAACTAAAATCTGTTTATATATATATATATATATATATATATATATATATATATATATATATATATATATATATATATATATATATATATATATATATATATATATATATATATATATATTGATGTACTTTTTGAAATCATGACACATTTCTATGTAAATAAAGCCCTTTTTTCTCATGTTATGTTGTTTTACCTTTTACCTTACCTAATCTTATGCCCTCCTACCTTTTATAGTCTTTCAGTTTTCAACCAATTTTCATCCATCAGTATATGTATTGCACGTACTGGCATTTGTGCAAACCTGGATCTGAAATGAGTAATATTGCTGTTTCAGCTAATGGAGACATCAGGAACAGACATGCTGAGTGATTCAGAGAGCCACGCTCCCATTAGTCCACTCCATCTGGCAGTGAGTTTTAAGATTTTTTTCTTTAAAGCATGTTTTCTTTTCTATCTATCTTTGACTCTGCATTCATTAAAGAAGGATTAGTACTTATTTAGGGCTTTTCTATTCTATCTGAACACTCACCCACTCATACAAGCACTTTCTCCTATGCTCAAGCAGTTTTAATGTCACACACTCATCCTTTTGACAGTTAGATAGAGGAGCTGGGTATTGAACCACCAACCTTCAGATTAGTAAGCCACAGCCACCCCATTTAACATAATGTGTGTGTGTGTGTGCTTTTTCACTTTGTCCAGGCTTATCATGGACACTGTGGAGCCTTAGAGGTGCTCTTGTCATCCCTGCTTGATGTGGATGTTCGGAGCCCAGAGGGATGCACCCCCCTCATTCTGGCCTGCTCAAGAGGTCATCAGGAGTGTGTGTCTCTGCTGCTGCACCACGGCGCGTCACCCATGACTCGGGATTACATTCACAAACAGACAGCCATACATACTGCAGGTATATAAGCAGGCAGTCGCCTTCCCATCGCGTGAAAAGGGTGAATTTTCTGGCTTTTAAAGTTAAAATTTCATTTTGCTGTAGCTATGAATGGCCACCCAGAGTGCCTGCGCCTGCTGTTGAACAACAATGACCAACACATTGATGTGGATGCACAAGACAGCAACGGACAGTGAGTGTGTGCATGTGTGTTTAAATACATAAATAAAAAATATATATAAATCTTAGGCTACTGTTTTGTGCGATTCAACTGATCACTTAAATATTCTTACTGAGTTGTGCCTGATCTCCACACTGTGTTCAGGACTCCTCTGATGTTGGCAGTGCTGAGCGGACATACAGACTGTGTGTACTCTCTGCTCAGTCAAGGAGCCAGTGTGGAGAATCAGGACCGCTGGGGCAGGACAGCACTACACCGAGGGGTGAGATAGGCACACGTGTCTACTGAGATCGCATATTAAATTTTAATATATGCTTTTTAAAAATTTCTTTTGGTATTTATACTCTCTAGTGTTTTCTGTATGTTTCACATAGGCTGTGACAGGCCAGGAGGAATGTGTAGAGGCCCTTCTCCAGCGGGGAGCCAGTGTGAGTGTAAAGGACATCCGGGGCCGCTCCCCCCTGCACCTGGCATCTGCTTCTGGCCGTGTGGGTGCCCTGGGTGCCCTGCTGCAGGCCACCAACACTTCACACAGTCACACAAACCTCACTGACAGCAAGGGCTACACACCACTGCACTGGGCCTGCTATAACGGTATTGGGACACAACGTGATATGTTTGAGAACCATGTCAATCTGGGTTTTTTTAAGACACAGCACTGTACTTTCTTCTGTTTTTACATCTGTCTTTCTCTGTTTTCCAGGGTATGACGCATGTGTGGAGGTGTTGTTAGATCAGGAGGTGTTCAGGAAGATTACAGGGAACTCATTCAGCCCACTGCACTGTGCTGTGTAAGGCTCTGTCTGTTTATATCCACGAATGTTTATGAGGATCGATTTGCTCTGAGGGTGTGTGACAGGCTGCGTTGTGTGTTTTAGGATAAACGATAATGAGGGAGTGGCAGAGATGTTAATTGACTCCCTGGGTGCAAATATTGTGAATGCAACTGACTCCAAGGGCAGGTGAGAGATGCAGACTTAAAATCATGCGTGGAGGGATTTTTTTGTTGTTGTTTTTTTGTATTTGTTCTTAGTGAGCAGGAACGTATTTACAATAACTGTATTGATGTTGATGCAGGACTCCTCTTCATGCTGCAGCTTTTTCTGACCATGTGGAGTGCGTTTCCCTTCTTCTGAGCCATGGAGCTCAGGCAAATGTTGTTGACACCCACATGCACAGAACACCACTGATGATGGCAGCTCTAAATGGACAGACCAATGCTGTGGGTCAGTACACTAACTGATACAGGGATAAACTTGTGGAAATAATGGTCCCTGATTTGTTAACCTTTCACTTGTATTAATCTCCACTGTTGTGTTGTGTTACAGAGGTGATGGCGAGCGTTGCTAAGGCAGACTTGGCACTGCAAGATGCAGACAGGAACACAGCATTGCATTTGGCTTGCAGCAAGGTAAAGGCATTTCAGAGACAGGAAATGTTATTTAGTCATTCAGTATTAAAAATGTTGCGATTTTCTTGTGGTCTCAGTGTCTCAGATTTTAAGTTGAAAGTAGTTACCATTCAGATTTTATATTTTTGCAATGTGTGGGACGTGTATGTTTTGGCCCTGGCTCTTGGAACATTTATGTATCACTTTGGACACATCTGGCAGACACATTTAACCACATCATCACATGTTTCACTTGCATCACTAAAAGGCACAATTTGGAGAATGTCATATTATTGTGAACAATAATATTTGCCACACACACGAGCACTGGTCTGTAACTGTCACACAAAGAGCTTTTTAAAGCTTTGCGCGAGATTAACATTTATGTGAAGCTCAGAACGTCATCTCTTTAACATATTGACAAAGGCAGGATTGTTGCACATCTCACGTGGTCACTGCAGATGACTTTGGTACTCTCTGCTCTTCTCAGGGTCACGAGACAAGTGCCTTGTTGATTCTGGAGAAAATCAGCGACAGGAATCTCATTAACTGCACCAACGCTGCTCTGCAGACGTATGTAGAACCTGAAGGTTGCACCTACTGTAAGCAGCAGGATAACCGCCAAAACCCAGTGTGAACTTACTGTAGCACTCTTCTACCTGCAGGCCCTTGCATGTAGCAGCCAGGAAGGGATTGACAGTGGTGGTCCAGGAGCTGCTGGTGAAAGGAGCCAGTGTGTTAGCTGTGGATGAGAATGGTCAGCTTTCATCTCACTGCACTCACACGTACTCTTCAGGTGTAATTCTAATGTGTACTATGAACCCCTTTTCTCCTTTTATTCCCAGGTTACACTCCAGCTTTGGCTTGTGCTCCCAATCGGGATGTAGCTGACTGCTTGGCCCTCATCCTTAACTCAATGATGCCCACCTCGCCCATGGTCACCATAGCAGCTTTGCCCACTCTCTCGCTTACTCAAACAGTCATCAACCACCACCCTATTTCAAACCACATTTCCAAAGGTGTGGCCTTTGATACTCCAGCCCCACTGAGGCCTGACCACGCCTCCTACTGCAGGCCAGAACGTCCGCTGTCCTCTGTTTCTGGAGATGATGAAATGAACGACTCAGATTCAGAAACGTACTGAGGACTAGTGGAACCTCAATACTGGCAGGTTAGCCAGCCACTCAGGAGCCTTAATAGATTACTGACAAAAGCTTGACAGGGCAGTAAATACAAGCAGAGTATTCTTAGGTAAGTCTCTTCAAATCTAAAAATAATCCTCGTCTGAACCACATGCTTGCTTCCTTCAGGTGCATACACAGTGGAAAAGATGCACTAATGTAATAATTTGGTAAAATAAAGAATAATTTGCCACTTTTTTTCTCCACGGCATCACTGTACGACCAGTAACATGCCCAGCGTCCTTTTCAATTTAAAGCAGTGTTTTTATTTTTATGTTGAACTCTTTCTGTTTGAGGATACTTTCTGGAGTGGTTTTAAAGATTTTTCATTCACATTTACTAATGGAGCATCTGGTGAAGAAAAGCTCAGAGGACTGCTTTTTTTTCTTTGTTAAGACAGAAACTGAGGGACAATCTTATGGGACCAGCTGAAGAAGCGTTTTCCCTACTGTACTTGAGATTTTATTCAGAGTTCTTTGAGCTTTCACAGCAGCCACTGACTGTCACTCTGGGACACTTATAATGCTGCATTCAAGATTAGGATCGACTTCTTGATTCCTAGGAGAGAAAGTCAATATTGAAACCTACGTATTTATTCCAGGTGGAGATTGAATCGTTGAGAGCGGATTGTGACAGCAGGTGGATGTAAGACCAATGTACTGTACAACTGATGAACTGAATGAGCAGCCCAAGGAATGGATAACTTGCAATGCTGTACTTTCTTAATGTTTGTGTTGTGTACAAGAGACAAGAGAAGGTGGCTGTCACTGTGTGTGTGTGAGTGTGTGTGAGAGAGAAACTATCAAATATTGCCTTTTGAGGAATATGCAACATTCAAACAGAGGATGAATGCTACATGGTGAAATGTTTGTATTGTAAAGATTAAGTAACAGATGATTAAAGACATTTGTTTTGGTTTATTTTATAAGACATAAAACAAATGTGTAACAGCTGAAGTTTGGAGCAGTTCTTAACCATAACACTGAACTTTATTTTCCTGATCCCTCCAAATTTCATTCATTATCCAGGTGGTACATTCGTCCATACAGGCAGGCAGTGACCAGGCCACCCTTCGTGTTTGAATGTTTTATGGTCACTCTCATGTCTGCAGCTTTCTCCAGACTCTCGGGCTGCTCCAGGACCAGTCGGCTTGTCAGAATAGATGGGTACACGTATTTGGTGTCAAAGTTCCCCTCCAACAGGAAGTCCATTTTAGACTCTGCTTCTTCCACTTCCTGTCCACAAGAGCTCTGATCCAACCCTCCACAACGGACTACTGCACAAACCTGTAGATATTTAACATGTGGCAAATAAAAATAGTGAGTTGTCAGTTTTAACCTTTTTAGAAATATTAAAATTCATGTGATTCTTGCCTGCAGTGCGTAACGTCCGTTGACTGTGTGTATTCCTGCAAATGCGCCGAGAGCATAGAGCTCTTTATGGTCTTGCAGTAACCACCTGTACTGCAGGCGGCAGCAGAAAGTGCCGTTGCACACTTTAACGTCACCTTGTGTCTCATTTAAGAGGACAAATGTAAATGTGTCATACATCATAGAGGAGATGAAGGTGGGGTAGGAGGGAGGAGGAGGGTCATCACAGTTGTCTTGGTAGCAGTATCCAGAGTCTGTAGCCACTGATATTGTTGACTCACCACCACCAGCCTCAACCTCAGGTGGCTCCAAAACTGGCACTCTGGCCACCAGCAGCCTGCCCTCCTCTGGGTCTCCTTTCCTGGCGTGGTGGTAGGTGGCAGAAAAAGGGGTGTAGATGCCACTTCCTGTCATGATGAGCCTGTCATTACGAATGTTGACAGCTAGTAGGGTGACATTGGCACCCAGGCTGAATGCCTGCTGAAACTGGATTGAATCCAGCAGGGGGAGCTGGTTCATCCAGGCTGTTGGAAAGATCAACTGACGCACACCCTAAAAAAAAAGGCATAAACAAGAAGTGTTGAATTTCAGAGAAGATTTTAAAATGTTACATATATACTCTGAGTGCATATGTGGTTATATTTTATACCCTCTGCACTAGGAGCACTGTAGGATCGTGAAAGAGGATGTCGAAGCAGATGAAGAGGCCAAACTTCCCAGCAAAAGGAGTGTCAAATGTTATGATTTCAGGTTCTGGAGGTGTGTCACAGGAGGCCTCAAAGTATAGGTTGTGTTTGTGGTAGCGTGCCACCAGAAGACCATCTGACCTGTATGAAAGAAGACATATTTGATTCAGAGTTGTAATAATTACTATACTTGGTAGTTCTTGTAGTAGTTTCTGTTATAGCTATTGAAACAAGAAGTGTTAACTTTGACTCCAGGAAATGTTTGGTGTTTTTGGCACTAGGGTCAATCATTTTTGTGGGAATTGTGGAGAACTGGTCTTTATTTAGGCACAAACACATGCACTCCATCTGTGGAGAGGAGGCCATAGAAAAGAAGTGTTTATTTGTCCGCTCCCTTCATTTTCATTTTAAGAGTTAACATGTACCTGAAAGCCACATTTGTGTTGAACTGCCAGCGCCCATCAGGAGGACAGGTGGAGGAGGGGCTGGTCTTCAGGGGACAGGGTTGCAGGTCGGGCATGTTGGCCACCAGGTAGAGGTTGTTACGACGAGCCATACAGCTCAATCTCTGGAGAACCTTTGAGTCACAAACATAATCAAATATGATGAGATTCAGACACAGTGAGATGTTACATCCAACAGAGTAGATGGGTCAGCTCCCCTGGGGCCCTGAAGATAAGAGTGCCCAGTCAAAGACTATCAAAAGTGCTCTTCCTGTACTTTAAACTGGATTCTCATATTCAGAGTATTACAGTAAAGTGGACAAATTATTAGTTCCACTATATGTTTAAGTCAGCACTCTATCTTGTGAACGTAAGTCTAACTTTATTTATCCTGTATATGTTTTCTTTAGGGCAGCACGGTGGCATGGTGGTTAGCACTGTTGCCTCAAAAAAAAAAAAAATCCTGAGTTCCACCATCAGGCCGGGGTCTTTCTATGTGGAGTTTGCATTTTCTCCCCGTGTTTGCGTGGCTTTTCTCTGGGTACACCGGTTTCCTCGCACAGTCCAACGACATGCAGTTAGTGGGGTTGGGTTAATTGGAAACCCAAAATTGCCTATAGGTGTGAGTGCGAATGGCTGTCTGTGTCTATGTGTTAGCCCGGTGACAGACTGGCGACCTGTGCCTGCCTCTTGCCCTAAGACAGCTGGGATAGGCTCCAGCCCCCCTGTGACCCTGAAAAGGATAAGTGGAAAAGAATGGATCGATGGATGTTTTCTTTAGCTTTTACCACTACAAACATTGGCTCAGTAGTCCATGGTGCTGATCAAGAAAAAAAAACATCACAGCAGTGTTAAGCCTGTGGTGCTTGCCATCACCAAGATTGAAATATATGACTGTGAACCTCAGTGTTGTTGTGTCTTTCTGGCTCCATGCATGGATTCCAGCTCTCCTCCTGAGGGTCAGGAATGGTTTCCAGGTAGCTAGTGATGGATAATCGAGTGAAGTTAAATCCATGAATACCATCTTCTGGAAACACCAGGATCTGGGCCCCCTGAGAGAGACGACAGTGAGAGAGAGGAAGATTCAGTAATCTGTTGCAGTGAAAGTAAACACCTTTATACAGGGGAAGAATCAGTGGTTGTTTACTTAGAAACATAATGCTGATACAATATAAAGAATTTCTTGTTTTAAGTAGTACTAAAGGGTGGACAGCTTTTATACCTATTCTGAAGCAGCAATGACTGCTTCAGTAAAAAGTCTGTTAAAAATTGACTATGACAGATCACAGTTTGACAGTTTTCATAAAAAACAGAAAAATGTGACAAGGTTAAAAGAGGTTGGTCCTGTAAGGCTTCTGAACACTGTTCGTCTTCACTTTCTTCTGCAGTCGACTTAATTTAATTCATTCGTTAATTTGAAGGACATGCCAACAGAATTCTGTAAAGGTCAATGAGTAATACTATTTTAAATATGTGCATACCTGCTGGGCTGCCCGGGCTGCCTGCTCCTCGTAGATATCCAGGTTTTTCTGCATGTGCTGCAGGGCATCGTGGCGGGACACGGGCACGCGCGGATCTAGGTTCAGGATTACTTTGTGCTCGTACACAGCGGCAACATACCACGAGTCTGGAGTGGAGTCCGTTACACCGACAACAGACGCTAAATAAACATAGACAACAGCTATAACGAACAACATCGTTTCTCCACCGTCAGGCACGACACCTATGTGCTAACACAGACCATAAATAAGCGGTCAGAAGTCTTCCACGAGGCATGATGACTCAGACGATAATTTTCTAGTTAAAAAGTGATAAGAAGCTCCTCGTGCCAAACAGTGTTATATCCCCACAAATAGCCCCTGTTACGCTGCGGTTTATCTCGTGACCTCTTCCCCCCAATTTTTTCCCCAAATAACTTTATTGGCATGTAACCGGACAGAAAAACGTTAAAGAAATATTAAACATTTATGTAACATGTAACTTTAAGACTAAAGTGCAGTTAAAATCTCAATGATAATAAATAACAAAAATGTTAGTACCGAAAAAGAAAAGTTCATCTATGAAATATATAACTATAGTGGTTTAAATAACCAAGTAACCATCCAATAATACTAAATATTACATATATTTATCGTTTACTTTTAGAATATAGAAATGTTTGAAATGTATGCTTAGATGTTTGTTTATGTGTAAAAATTTTAACTTTCTTTTTCTTTTGCGGGGATGGGGTTCCTTTTATAAATTTAAAGTGTGGCTAAAATAATAATAATAAACATTTACATTTTAACTGAATTCGTTAGGACTGTTTTTTTTTACTGAAACATGACTTCAGTGGAAAAAATACATAAACACCCAGCTTTTATTTTGAAAATATCCCATCGGAAACGTCTGCACATAACCGATAAATTCAGCCAGTGAAAGGAGGAGTTATGTTAAAGTTTAGACCAAGTTATGATAATTCAGCTAAACCCAGTTCTTAAATCAAAACATCTTATTACTCATTTTATTATCAGACTCATTTATTATCAGGTAATTTATTGTAGCACAATAATTACAGTTTGGTACGGAATGCTCTGCCAGCAGCCGTAAATCACTACAGAGGGTCGTGAAAGCAGCAGAGCACATAACTGGCATGAGGCTTCCTACCATTCAGGACATCTTCAACGGTGCCTCCGGAAAGCACACAGCATCATCAAGGACCACAGCCACCCAGCACGTCAGCTGTTCTCCTTGTTACCATCTGGCAGATGTTACAGGAGTCTGTATGCTCGGACTACAAGACTCAAAAACAGCTTTTACCATCCATCCGTTCGACACCTCAACTACAACACTGTAATTTGTAACTTCTTAAATGACTGGTTATATTAAAAAGGCCATTTCACAACAGCCATTTACTCTTATCCCAGAGGGGTAAGCACAGGTATAATGTACCAGTGACAAAATTACTATCCCGTTTTTAGAAGAAAAAAAACAACAACAAGCAAATAAATCACAGGGTAAAGTAATGTTTTCATTTTTAAATTAAGCTCCTTCTGTTTTGAGTATTTTTAGAGATTTTGATTAGCATTTACTAGAGATAATAATAATAATAATAATAATAATAATAATAATAATAATCTGGGATTTTTTAAAATAAATATGCCTAGACAGATGTGTTTAAATGTAAAATAAATTGACAACATCTATAAAAGAATTTCCTGTTGTAAATGTGTAGTGTGGCTATAATAATGAGACAGTTATGTAACTGTCAAAATACATGTAAATGTAGACAATAAGGGTTCATTTGGTCAACTAATTTGGTAAATAATCATTGTCTACACAAACAGGAACATTTAATAAAATGCACGGCTCTCATGATAATATATTTTTCTTTTAGCAAAAGGCATTTTAAACACAGGTACGATAAATTGTTGATAAGTGTATCGGACATACCAGTGAACCAGTTTATCTCAGTGGAGCAGAGCATTGATAAACGTTAATAATTGACTTTGTGTTTACACTGCAAGGACACATTCAAACAGCTGCTGTGACAAAGGCCAATCAGCAGCTATAAAACAAGACTAGGGTCCAGTCTCAGTGTCCACACTAAAAACATCACCTCTTTGTGTAGCAAGATCGAGTGTGAGGGATCGTGGTAACAGAATGGTCCCATGACAGAATTTCATGATATATTATGTGACATTAATTTTAAAAAAGCTTCATTATATTTCTTACTGTTGTGTTATGAGACTATTTATTTGCCATGTTTACATCTGAGCCATGGAGTTTCAGGGACTGACTGTCTGATTTGGAAGTTTTTTGCATTTGCTTGATGGTGCTAACGAGAGAACTATTCCTGAAAGAAATGACAAGAAAACTTGTACAAGAATATCAGGCGCATTGAAGAATAAAGGTGGTCATGCTAATTAGTGGCTTTCAAACCCTGCAGAATTGCTTTATATACTGTATTTCAAACTGCAGAGAAGGACCACATTAGTAATACTTGGCATGAACAGTGGTAACTGGAATGGGCTGGCTCTTAGTACATCACTCACCACCATATCTCCAACAAGCACAAAGCTTCATGATACTTTGCCCCTCCGAGGGCCTGACCACACCTCCTACAGCAAGCAAGAGCACCTGCTGTCTCTGCAGACAGTGAAGTGAATGAGTTAGTTTCAGACCAGGGGCAGTTTTAACACTTTTAACATTTTCCTTCATAACTCACAGGTCCATGGAAATACACGAGTCATCTTTTGACTAAAAACTACACAAATATGTGCAGGACTACTAATATGTTTCCACTAATAAGGACAAAACAACAAAATCTATTTTAATGCACGGAATCAAATAGTATCCATAAAACCAATTCTATTAACCATCTGTCTCTTAACACGAAGCAGTCTTCTTTGTGACCACATTACTGTAGTTGCGTCTAATAATGTAACTTTAAAAGATGTTCAGCCTATAAATTTTAGATGTCGGGTATTGTAAGGTGTGGGTCTCATTTACTAAATGGAGTGTAATAGAGAGTGAGAGCAATCCTGAAATGGTGCTCATAGGTATGGTTAGTTTTATGGGTAATTCATATATAGGCTTTTGTTATTAACACGGGTCATTTTAAAATAAAGTGCAAAAAAAAAAAGATTTTGGGGGGGAAATTAAATAAAAATGCACAATTAGCATTAAGTTGCATGAGACAAACATTGTTTAATCAATTTGAATGATTCATTTGAATATTCTCTTCCTTATAATTTGTGCCTTGAGAAAGGAACACCCAGAAAAGATCAAGTAACAGATGACTAAAGACATTTGTTTTCCTTTAGCTGGGACAGACTCCAGCCTACCCTGATAAGCATAAGTAGAAGGGAATGGATACAGATGGAGAACACAGAACAGCTCTTATCCATAACACTGAACTTTATTTTCCTGATCCCTCCAAACTTTATTCATTGTCCAGGTGGTACATTCGTCCATACAGGCAGGTGGTGACCAGGCCACCCTTCATGTTTGAATGTTTCATGGTCACTTTCCCGTCTGGAGCTTTCTGCAGACTCTCGGGCTGCTCCAGGAACATTCGGCTTGTCAGAATAGATGGGTACACGTATTTGGTGTCAAAGTTCCCCGCCAACAGGAAGTCCATTTTTGACTCTGCTTCTTCTACTACTTGTCCACAGGAGTTCTGATCCAACCCTGCACAACGGACTACTGCACAAACCTGTAGATATTTGACATGTAACAAATAAAAGTCAGCAGGGTCCTGGTCAGTTTCTAAAAGTTTATAAATATTAAAAATTCTTTCATTCCTACCTGCAGTGCATAACGTCCATCAACGGTGTGCAGTCCTGCAAATGCACCGAGAGCATAGAGCTCTTTATGGTCTTGCAGTAACCACCTGTACTGCAGGCGGCAGCAGAAAGTGCCGTTGCACACTTTAACGTCACCTTGTGTCTCGTTTAAGAGGACAAACGTAAACGGGTCGTGGAACATGAATGAGATGAAGGTGGAGTGAGAGGGATGGACCGAATCAGGAGAGTGATCATCACAGCTGTCTTGATGGCAGCGTCCAGAGTCTGTAGCCACTGATGATGCAGACTCAACACCACCAGCCTCCACCTCTTTGGCTGCACTTTGTTTTACCTCCAGTGGCTCCAAAACTGGCACTCTGGCCACCAGCAGCCTGCCCTCCTCTGGGTCTCCCTTCCAGGCATGGTGGTAGGTGGCAGAAAAGGGGGTGTAGATACCGCTTCCTTTCATGATGCGTTGATCATTGCGAATGTTGGCAGATAGTAGAGTGACGTTGGCACCCAGACTGAATGCACTGTGAAACTGAACTGAATCCAGCAGGGGGAGCGCATTCATCCACGCTGTTGGAAAGATCAACTGACGCACACCCTTAAAAAGCCACAAAGAAGAAACGATGGATATCAAAGTCAATCCCAACAATGTTGGATATATATTCTGAGTGCGTATGTGATTATATTTTATACCATCTCCACCAGCACCACTGCAGGATCATGAAAGAGGATGTCAAAGCAGATGAAGAGGCCAAACTTCCCAGCAAAAGGTGTATCAAATGTTATGACTTCAACTTCTGGAGGTGTGTCAAAGGATTGCTCAAAGAAAAGGTTTTGCTTGTGGTAGCGTGCAATTAGAAGGCCGTCTGACCTGTATGAAAGAGGATATTTTACGCAGGTCACTAACAGCTCTTTTTCACTGATGCAGTCAGTTCAGGATATATTACTGAATTATATTTATGTCATAACAAAAGTGCGAGCAAAAACATAATCCGAGCAAATCATTTCGGGCACAATGAAATTCCTCGCGCGTAAATTCGACAACTGTGCGCGTGGAACTCTGCAGCTGCACACACAAAGAAGCCATCACACACACGAATGTCTGCTCTGCGTGCTCTGCTGCTGTTTCAATCTGTGGCAGGCAGCTCTCTGCGCTCGGAGAGAAATCCTGTTCGTGCGAATCAACTCACTTTTAACTTTGTTTGAAGGCGGAGCCCAAAGGAGGATGGGTTCCTAATGAGATTATTCAGTTTGATGGACACTTCAGGCTGCTGCGTTAAACCGAGTTACACTGTGGCAACGACAGAAATGTCGTTTTAAGCCATATTTGTTTACAATTTGAAAAGTAAAGTTTGCCAAATTAATTATCAGTCGTTATCGTTGCTGTGCAGCAGTGGAAATACTGACAACTGTCACTGGATTATGACTATGGTCATGTAAAACCAAAATCAACCCGCTTTGCTTGGAGAAAGAGAAATGTTAACTCTAAACCAAAGAACACAATCGCTACAGTCAAGCACAGAGGTGGAAACATCTTGCTTTGGGGCTGTTTGTCTGGGTACAGGACAACTTCACTGTACTGAGGGGGCAATGAACAGGGTCATGTACTGTAAAACCTTGGACGATAACCTCCTTCCTTCAGCTAGAACATTGAAGATGGGTCGTGGATGGGTCGTCCTGACATGACAATGACCCAAAACACACAACCAATGCAACAAAGGAGTGGCTGAAGAAGAAGCACATTAATGTCAGGGAGTGGCGTAGCCAGGCTCCAGACCTCAGTCTTATAGAAAATCTGAGGAGGGAGCTGAAACTGCAGATTGCCAAGCAGGAGCCAAGAAACCTAAAGGATTTCAAAGCTTTCTGTATAGAAGAGTGGGCCAAAGCCCCCGCCTGAAATCTGCAAACTTGGTAACCAACTACAACAAATGTTGTACCACTGCTTGCCAAAAAGGGTTTCTTTGCCAATCATAAAGTTTTGCTTGGGGATAAAATATTTATTTAACTTAATGCCATCAAAATCAATTTATTACTAAATATTTTTTCTGGATTTTTGGTTGATAGTTTGTCTCTTTCCATTCATTTGATTGGATGTGACCAAAATTACACATTCGGCAGGGGATCAAATAATTATTTCCACCTCTGTAGTTGTTGTATTCAGTGTAGCTGGTATTTCTTACAGTAGCTTCTCCAGTAGCTACTGACAAGAGAAGTTTCAACTTTGACTCTGTGGTATTTTTGGCAGTCGTGCCAAAATTTTTGATGGAAATGTGGAGAACTGCTCTTTTATTTAGGCACAAGCACTGCATCTGTGGACAATAAGTCATAGAAAAATAAACCTTTTATTTGTCCGTTCTCTAGAAATCCATATTAAGAGTTAACATGTACCTGAAAGCCACATTTGTGTTGAACTGCCAGCGCCCATCAGGAGGACAGGTGGAGGAGGGGCTGGTCTTCAGGGGACAGGGTTGCAGGTCGGGCATGTTGGCCACCAGGTAGAGGTTGTTACGACGAGCCATACAGCTCAATCTCTGGAGAACCTTTGAGTCACAAACATAATCAAATATGATGAGATTCAGACACAGTGAGATGTTGTGAGAGTAGAGTTTTCTTGCCATCACAAAATCTAAATATATGATTGTGAACCTCAGTGTTGTTGTGTCTTTCCGGCTCTGTGCACGGATTCCAGCTCTCCTCCTGAGGGTTGGGAATGGTTTCCAGGTAGCCAATGATGGATGACCGAGTGAAGTTAAACCCATGAATACCATCTTCTGGAAACACCAGGATCTGGGCACCCTGAGAGTGAAACGAAGATGACAGAGAGATATGAGATCTGTTGCAGTAACTTTTGAGTTACTTATTTCTACTTGCTCAAATGTCACACTGAATTTAACAACATAAAGTGATCTGTGTGATGATGTTCATCAGCTCTCCTCTCTGGATGTCTTTTTAGTTGCCTGTCTCTCTCCACGTTTGATTCCATCTCTCTCACTCAGGTATTCTCTCGTGAACTTAAAGTTAAAGTCAGAGTTTTATAAACACATTTACATTCAAACATTTTACATGCATGTATGTACACACACACACACACACACACACATATATATATAGTTGTGTGTATACAGACATATATACATATAGTTTACGATATAGTCTGCTCCTATGCGTTATGGCAGGACTACACCTCTGGTAGTGACAGTAAACTTCATACAGGGTGAAGCATTAATAACTGTCGACCAACAGCTATAAAGTGATACTAAAGGGTGGACAGTTGTCATATTAGGGCATATGAACATCAATTACCAGTTCAGTAAAAAGTCAGAGATAAAGGAAGCCTTACTGTAAGGCTTTGAATCATGTTTGTCTTGATTTTCTTCTGCAGTAGCCTTAACTATATTAATTCTTGTCCATTACAAGTTCATTCATTTGAAGAACATCTCAACAGAAGTTGCTACAATTCATTGAGTAATGCTATCATGTGACTAAAAACATGAAACACAACATTTAAATGTGTGCATACTTGCTGGGCTGCCCGGGCTGCCTGCTCCTCGTAGATATCCAGGTTTTTCTGCATGTGCTGCAGAGCTTCGTGGCGGGACACGGGTGTGCGGGGGCCTGGGTTCAGGATTACTTTGTGCTCGTACACAGCGGCAACATATGATGAGTCTGCAGTGGAGTCCGTTGGACTGATGACCAATGCCAAATAAACACTGACAACAGCTATGACGAACAACATATTTCTTCCAGTTTGCTTCACACGAGGCATGCCGGCTGTGTGCTAACACACACTATAAGAAGAGGGCAAAAGTCGTCCACGAGGCACGATGACTCAGCTCAATTTTCTAGTTAAGATGTTATAAGAAACTCCTCGTGCCAAGCAGAGTGATTTTCCAAAAACAGACCCAAGGATTTGTTACATTAGCTGGAAAATTGAAAAAAAAAAACAGAGCAAAACAACTTTATTTAGGACATTACCATACAACAGAAGATTATTTTGTACCATCAAGACTTTAAGTACATGCAAAAATAAATAACAGCACTCAAGGTCAGATGATTAGAAACTTTAGTAGGCCGGGCTCTGTACTGTGATTGACCATGAAACCTGACTGGAACTTTCTAAAAAGGTTTTGTTGTAAGTGAGGACAAAGTTAATGAAGAATGACTTTTTCCAAAACGTATGAAAGGAATTGAAGTTTAGAGATATGTTGATCATTTTTAGCAGAGGCTGAACAACCACCTGCCTGCTTGAAGACAGATGGCATAACACTAGTAGACAAAGAATTGTTGATGATGAAGAGGATACTTGGGCCTATTCCCTCTTTGCATTTGTGGCTGCCATCTTTGCAATTTCTCTTTCAATCGTTGCATTTTCTTTTTTGTTATTTCATTTTCTCTCTTTTCCTCTTCTATTCCTTTTTAAATTTCTTCAAGGGCTCTTGGATTTCCAGGAACTTCTTCTTTGCTGTTTCAGTTTTCTGTTTTACAATGTCTGTGTTATTGTTTACTTTTTGATTTTCCATGTTTGCCTCTTCTAATTCATTTTTTACTTATTTCTGCTCTCTCTGGAGTTTCATTAGTTCCATTAGTTTCATTAGTTTGATGGTCCATGTTTATCTTTCCATTTCCTTTCTCCCCTCTTTCAGTTCTATTTGTACTTCTTGCATTTCAATCTTTGACTCTTGGGCTTGAGTTCTGCCACCTGTTCTTGCCGCTATGCTACTTCAGTTGCTTTCATTGCCTTCTTTATTTCCTTTTTGTTTTTTTTCTAGGGCTCTGTGAACTTCCTTCATTTCCATCGTTTCCTTGTCCGTTGCCTTCTTCACTGTTTCACTTTCCTTCTTTACTTTTTGTATTTCTTTTATCTTCTGCTTCAGTGCTCTCTGGACTTCAGTCATTTTCAGTATTGCTTTTTCAGTTGTCTTCTTTGCTATTTCCCTTTCCTTCTTTGCCTTCTGGATTGCTTTGTTCTCTTTTTCAGTTCTCTCTGAGAAAAGCTCACTTGTTTGAATTTATTTGCAGTCACAGTTTTAAACAATTCTGACAGTAAGCAGCTTTGATATAATTTGACACTAGATATCAGGTTTATGGGATTTTATTTAAAGGTTCCAATGAGGCCGCCTGCACGGCCACAGATGTGCTAGAAGCTAGAAGAGCTAGAAGCTCTACTCACGGAGAAACTTGCTAAGCCTAGGAGGAGACAGGTATTCCAGCCAAAGCTGCCATGACATAACCTCACATACAGCTCAGCCACAAAGTGAACTAAGTTGTTTAGTTAAAGACAGCATGGGACCAAATGCACCGAACCAGCCTGACATTTCTTCCTCTTAAGTTCAATGAATGGATGGAAGTTAAATGACTACAAACATAAAATCATAAAAGCCGCTAGTACCGACACTGGAGTTCCCTGAAACTGACTGTTCATTGTACTGAGCCTATATATAACGCACAGAGCTACCTGAGACACTGCACTGAATTATTGTTTCTATCTTAATGACTCCACCTGGCTGGTTTGAGTTCAGATATTCTGCTTTTTCCTTTCGGTAGATCAAAGCATCTCGTGTTGCTTTTGCTTCCATTTTGATGGAAGAAGAAGAAGAATGCTTCAAAGAAGTGGCATTCATGGTCTCAGTGAACAGTGTGCCAATCGTGGTCACACATTGCATGTGATTTTCAAAGCAGCATGCCTGTTCACTGCAACAGTCAATACATTGATAAAAAAAACTTTGAAATATATATTGCTGTTTAGAGATGTGTAATGTTAGTGCATGCTAAGGTTTGTTATTGGAAATTGTTCAGTTCTGTTCTCTATTTTGATGACCACCTACACCACACGATGCTGTTTGAAAAAAAATGTTGTTTTCAAACTATTCCTTAAACTATGGACATTAGCTCTAGCTCTATGGACATAAGGCTGCAGGTCTCTTAAGTAAGCAGCACCTGATTCAATTATCTGAAGGTTCAATAAGTTTGGCAGTTATTTTTTTGTGAGTCAGGCTTTTCCTTTTATTACCATATGCACCTGTATAATGAGATCTGGCACTTCACCAAACTGAATACGGAATATGAATTCAATATACCTTTGGGTGCCTTGAAAAGCGCTATATAAATCCAATCCATTATTATTATTATTATTATTTAGATCGGTAAGTTTACATATAAAATGAAATTGCAACTTCTTTTGGAAAGAAATTTCCTCATAGAAATAGATGAAATAAGACAATATGTTTTTATTAATGGAAAATTGTTAAATATTTATCACAATGTTTTTATGTTTTCTGTCGATCTTTGTCCCTCCCCCCAAAGACCAGCGTTTGTTCCGAATGGTAAAGTACAACTTTTATTTTGAAAATACCAGATAGGAAACATTAGGGCCATGACCTGGACCCACTTTGCTAAATCCGACCTTTCTTCAGCCAGTGAAAATAGCATTTGTGTTAAGTCTCTAACTTTGTTCTTCATTTGGGCGAGTCATTCAAACAAAACCGGAACAGTTTCCGGTTTATTTTTCATGTTTGACGTTTCTAGGAGTTTATAACCAAGGGCATTAGCATTAGCATTAGCAGCACCCTGTGGTACAATGTCAACAGGAGGAGCAGATGCCCCCGTGTCCAAACCCAGCCAGATGTTTAAGAGCTGCTGGAGCTGCAGGCTTATCTCCGGAGGTGGGCTGATTCTGTCCGGAGCTTATGTGTTTCACGCAGCGCGGAAGGTGATGCGGCAGGGAGGACCCACCTCAATGGGGACAGTGGCACAGATCACTTTCGCTGCAAGTAAGTCAATCAGTTTTCTGACTGTTTGCTGCATTAGGAGTCTTTTAATGAACAAATGCGCACTTGTGTTCAAGGTTTGGCTGCCTGGGGGATAGTAGTCATCACGGATCCTGTAGGAAAAGCGCAGAGGAAGACTTGAGGACTCTTTAGAAAGCGTGCGTGTAAATGAGCTCAGGACTGCGTGGGGTCATTCACCGGACACCGAGGCAAAGACACTGCTCTGGACAGCCTGCAGAGACCTGTAATGACAGTGGATGTGTGCTGACGTTGTATGGCTGGGCTATGTACTCTACTGCTGGAAGCTGCTGACTTCTTAAATTAAAACAACTATTTGTCTATATGTGTGAGTTTAAGTCTCTTTGTCAGCATCAGACGTGTTTGGTAAACCGTGTTGTTAAAGTTACTAGAAAAAGTAATCAGTAACTAATTACTTCCCCCAAAAGTAATCCCGTTACTTTACTGATTACTTATTTTCAAAAGTAATTAATTACTTTATTTTTATTTTTTTTTAAAAATTACAATTAAAAACTGTTATCAGTTTTAATCTTAACTTCATGCATCAAGTAAAATTAAATTATATGCACCATTCTCTGTCTCTAATTACCGTTTTTGCGATAGTAATCCCTTACTTGTTACTTAAAAGTAATCAGATTACAGTCTGCCCATCTCTGGTGGTAAATAATGTTGACTCGTTTTATTACCTGCATTAAAGACTATTTATTGTAGTACAAAAATGTGAAACCAATGGTGATGCACACTACTCGTATGTATACTCAGCTCTCATCATTATGTTGTCACTGACTGACCTTTTTCACTCTTTTTAAAATGTCAAAACAGAAAAAGCACGGTTAAACTGACAGTGGGTGCATGAAACCGTGCCATTTTGCATCTTGGTTCACTAGTATATCACTGGAACACTACCTGGAGATTACAGTTCAAAACCTCTGCAGGTAGTACACAGTTTGTGACTAAATAGTTACTATAAAAACAGTGAATTAGGTCAAACTGCCTTGATGTCTCAGGACAACCTCCCAAGTATTAAAAACAGTTCAAGTCTTGAGTCGACATGGTGATTATCAAAAAGATTACTGAATTAACTCTGTTTAATAAAGCACATGACCCTGATTTAACTTTAACTTCTGTAGCTTTCTTGTCAGTTGCTGCTCCTGTGTTTGTTTTTCCATACTTTGCATTTGTGTTTTTTGCTGCATGTGGCAGCCATCTGTGTTACTGATAAAGAAACAGTGCCCAAAAGTGTCAGGACTGCACTTATCACTAGAGATGGCACGATACTACTTTTTTATGTCCGATACCGATATCATAAATTTGGATATCTGCTGATACCGATATGAATCCGATATAGTGTGTTTTAATCAACAAAACTGTTTTTTTTTTAATATCTTGCTGCATTTTGTATAAGTTCATACTCAAGTTTAAAACAACAACTACACTAAAGCTATTCTGTTATACCTGTATGCAAAAAAAAATATTTCATAGTTCAGCAATACTGATCAATCTAATAAACTTAAACCTACACCATCCTCCCTATTCTGGTATTTTAAAGAGTACTTAGCGTAAATATTAAGCAACCTAACTAATAGGGTTCCAACTCCCAGCAACAACAAAAATAAATAAATAAAAAATAGGGAACCACCCCTCACGCTCCACCTCATGATGCTTAATCGACGTAATCAACCTTAATTTGATGCAGTGTGAAAAAAAAATGCACAGAAATCAATTATTTTTCAAGAAATATTAAATAGATTCAACATCTTTCTTCATCAAAATTGCAGACTGCACAGATGGTGCCTTCCCAAAGGAAAAAGTACTATAGCTTACTAGGGTATGTTAGACTTAATAGTTACTATATACATTAATTGACTTCTATTCATTTTACATCAAATTAAAACTTTGGGTGTCAGATAATTATTTATTAAAAGCTAGACGTTTTAAATGAGAATAAGAAAGAAAAGTATGTCTTTGTGCCCCCTTTTCCCTATTCATGCCCTATCGGCCCCCCTGGCTAAACTTTGCTAGATCCGCCCCTGCACAGTTACCAGCCGTCAGCTACGTAGAAAAAGATCCTCGAGTAGAAAGTAATATTAAATAACTTCTAACAACAGCTTATCAAGCTTAAACGTGCTGCTGTTGTTCAGCCGCTGGTTTCCTCTTTCTGGTGCAAAGTGGGACAAAAACAAACAAGACAGACGGACTGGCGACAGAAAAGCCGATCAGCTGATCATTAAGCAGTTTCATGATTGAAGTAGCAGCCGGAGAGCGAGAGGCAGTCGCTTGTTAAGCTTAACGCAGGAATGCTTTACATTCAGAGATGGACTTACACACTTGCTTTACTTCTCTCGGGGATAACTTTGTCGGAGATGAAATGCGGGGTTGCTAGCGAAGCTCCACATGCTATCCAGACCACGACAGGTCCCGCATGCCACAGCCGCTCTATCACGTGATGCATACTGCTCCGACGTGCTAACGTTCTGAGGTGAGTTACGGGGTGTTGCAAGTTTTGTGAGATGCTTTCGTGATATTTAATGGATCGGATTACATTTTTTATTTTTCTCCGATATCCGATCCAGTAATTTAGGTCAGTATCGGACCGATACCGATACGTAATATCGGATCGGTCCATCTCTACTTATCACACTATAGCAGCTCACACAGAAGCTCTTCACACCTGTTGCAGGACTTTCCAATTTCCAGAGCACCAATAAGTCCGCCTCATGTGACTGATCTTCCAGAAGCTGTTAGGAAACCCTTCAGCAGTGTGAAAAAAAAAATAGCAGTTACATACCGTTTCCAATTGAATGGAGTCTTTACAAAAAAAGAGATGCTGCAAGCAAATACTTACACACTGTTGTTCAGTTAGTCGGAGTTACCTTTTTATTAGTGTTGTACTGTTCTGAGCACAATGCTCACAAGGAAAATTTTGATAAGCATGATGCCAAAATAAACCAAAACACCCTAAAGTCATTTTTCAGTTGCTTAAAATGATCATGACATCCTGATGTTTTCTTTTTTTTTTAGGTTAAAGAAAAATATGAAAATAGAGTTGACAGTACATTTAGGCACACTATTAACACATACTGTACACAGATATGCACAATTTTCATTATCATATTCATATATACTGGGGTTAAAAAAAAACATGAGCCTTCCTGTATGGAGAGGTGTGCAGAAAGTTAAAGGTGATACCGCCTTCGCCATCATAAGGGACACATTATTCACCTCCCAGTAAGCGAGGCTCCAGTCCAGTCCAAGCCATGTTGTCCTGCTCAGCCAATCAGAGTCCATCGGGGCAGCTCGGTGCAAGCAAATCACAGCAGACGAGGAAGTTTCCGTCCAATGACTGCAGCAGAATGGGGCGCCGTTTAGTCAATGGGGGAGTGGGACTCCCACACTTGCTACAGTAAGTGCTTATTAGTAGTGATTCTAGTGGTCACAAGACACAGCTCTTCTGTGAACCTGTCTCACCCAATTTTTGGGTGGGGGGGGGGGTCTTTTCAGCGGTCAGTTCATAGTAACAAACCTCTTTTCACACTTCACAGGCTTCAATGCATGAAAGAAAGAGCAGTTGTTCAAGGCCACCTCTGAAGTAGCTGTCCCCCCGCCACAGTCTAATAATCATCTCTGATTATTTCTGCAAGAGTCAGCTGGGGATAAATGGGAAAATAACCCCCTGCACACCGAAAAGAAAAAAAAGAAACAAATCTAAAAAAGAAAAATCAGACTTATAAAACAAGTCTGTAAAATTAAACATTGTACTTTTATAACAACGGAATGTTAAGTTGTCGGGGGTAAGAGGACATCTCTGGGAAAAGAGCTCTCGCTTTTTCTACTATTAAAATAATTTTCAGTAATACAATGATTCAAAAATGCACATGCCTTAAAGAAAAGAAAAAAATATTGCACCAAATCCAAGTCGTTTTTCCTCTGACCAAAGGTGGTTAGGGACACATCTCCATATCTCTGTCCTGATTTCCTTGTTATGTTCAGTCATGTGAAGGAGAGCTACCTCTAGCGTGCATCTCTTGATCAGTGTACACTGTATATAGACTTAAGGCTGGTTCCCCTAGCTCACACTGGCACAGTTTCTGACAGAAGAGGGTTGCATCTTTGTGCTAACCACACACGCACGCACGCACGCACGCACGCACACACACACACACACACAGACTTCTGCTCAAGCCAGATACAGAACAGACCAGAGAGTACATTCTTGAATAGTTCCTGACAATAACACACCTCAGTGTGTCGTCACAGCCTCACCTTAAGGGTCATTAAAGGTCAACGTTGCATTCTTTTTCTTTGCGTGATATGAAACACAGTAATGTTTCCCCAATGTCAGAACAGTACACACACATACGAACAGCATGAGCTTTGGTTGCTGCAGGATATGAGAGTAGCATTAAAAAGGGTTCTTTGATTGGATGATCGAGGGAAGTACAGGTGATCTAAGACTTGAGAGAGAGAGAGAGAGAAAGGGTGGAAGAAAGTCAAGACAAGCACTGAGGCTGAGGAGAGAAAAAAAAAGGATATTTGTCACATTTTAAAAACAGCGGCTCTTAAACCCAGTGCAATCGACGTTTTTTGGTTGCGAAAACACAGTTTGCAAGTGATTTTTGCAGCTTAGATGTCTACAGCATGAGGGTGGGTTTGATTACAGCTGTGCGGCCACTTCGCTGACGTGGAGGAGGACCGCACTGGCCAACAGATAGAAGCAGGAAGGTAAGGCAAGGTGTGGGTCTAATGCTATTGAGTCCTGCAGTTTAAAAACAACGATACCTGTGGTTGGGCTCTCTGGACCATGATAAAGCAGCATCAGCTGGCCCAGAATGACGCTCAACACAACAACAACAAAAAAAGTCTCAAATGGAGCAGGGGAACTAAAAAGAAAACACAGCCAAGTTCAGTCTTGGTGCAAATTATGAGATTTGTGTTTGCGCGTGTGTCCAAGTGTTACACATCCTTCGTTTCTGTCTTGACAGAAATAATCAGCCAGATAAAATAGAGTGATTTCACCTTCAGCAATGTGTGAGGGAAGAGGAAGGGCAGAATTCTCTCTCTCTCTCTCTCTCACACACACACCCCTCAACAACAGTCATATCAATCCCCACCACTGCCACTCACATCCTCAGCTCTCAAGTCTGTGTATCTTATCGGCCCTTGTCCTGCTGCCTCTGTCCTCTCCTGTCACCTCTTGAGGGAGGTGGATTTCAGTTTCTGGTTGTATCTATGGATGCGTGGCGAACGGGAGTGCAGCTTGACAAAGAGCTCGGGGAATTTGTACTGAGGGAACATGGTCTCCAGGAAGCCCTCCAGGAAAACGTAGACTAGGCGACGGTTCATGGGTTGGTACTGAAACATGTCAAAGACGCGGAGGATGCCCTTCCTCGTGGTATCGGCTCCGATGATGTGCTTCAGCTCATCTGAGGAAGAAGGGGGAGGGAGACGTAGATATCAGCAGCGTGAACAAGTTTGGTTCTGTCAGAGGTTACTTCCTGTTAAAACTGTGTCTTTCCTTCCCACTGTCACCAAATGCTTGCTCAGGGGGAGTTTTCTGTTGTTTTTTATTGTTCTCTCTAACGCTTCAGCATCTTTACTTTTAAGGCGACAGGTATTTGGCGCTTAATAATTAAAACTGAATGAAATTGATTTTTTTGTATGAGTTTACAGCACTGCAAAGAATTCCACCTTTCCTTTGGTTCGCATTAATATTACTGGAATTTTTAGTCTGACAGCAGAAACAAAGTAAAGATATGGCACTAAAGAAAAGTGAGCATGAGTCATACAGATGTCCTCACTGCACCGCATTAGGGCTTGGCTACCTTCACATAGACACCTGATAATACAGCCTCTCAATTCTTGTATTTTCTGTGTACAAATATATTTCTAGCTCTGTGCTTTATCAGAGGTGCAAACCATCAAGGAAAGTGTGTAACTGGCAAAAATGGTCTAGTTTGATGTCACCCTTTCAGTTTTCCAATATGCTTTCTCTGCCTCATTCTAGTGCGCTGACTCATAATTAGCTTATTGAACAAATGATGGTTAAACAGCATTTATACCGCCTGGACACAAGAGGGGGGCAGTGAGTTCATTTCAGTCATTTCTTAAAAGCAGACTTGGACAAATCATACAGAGGTCAGTCTCTGGGTGGTTCTCACTAACTTACTCCAGATTCACTCCTAAACTAGAATACTATTGTGCTGTACTTCAATCGTTTCTTCACACATACCAGATATCGTCTTACATCGAAATTGTTTGTCATAGTTTGGAGTGGTAGTACACAGAAAAGCAGTGGATTAAACCCCTTTATTAAAAAGCTGTTGGTGACACCCAGAAAGATGTCACAGATTCCTCCCTCCTCACAGCTTTTACTTCCATATTCAGTGGGACAAGCAGGGACTGAGAACTGCTTTTCATTTTAAGTATGAATGCTTCAAAGATAATGAGTAAGTAGATGTGGTTGTCTCTATTTATGGCTAGGTGCTAGCTTTATAAAGTGTGAGTGTGTGTGTGTTTTCACCTGGCATGATTCCCAGAAGGCTGGTTTTGGCAGCTACTCGTGTCCTCATGCGGATGTTCTTGTCCCGGCGGGGCGGGGTCTCAGCTAGAATACCATTGGGCCAGTAGGAATCCCTGTTCGGAGGCGGAGCACTAAAAGTTATACAGTACTCCTCTGACTAATCAGAGGTCTTTAAAACAAAAGGCGATGAGTTACCTGAACCTCTTGACGTAATCTGCCACCTGCTCTGGTGACGTCAGGTAGTCCACATGATCTACGATTTTCCTACAGAAAGAAGCAAACTTTAAATATTTCAAACTACTATTTGTATAAGTGATAACATTTTCCCACCTTTAACTGTATGTCAGTCTTTTTTGCAGGTTTAATGTGACACTCACCTGTTGATTGTGTCCCCATATGTGGCCCTGATGAGTTGCTGCAGAAGGTTCTTAATATTCCTGCGCAGCCACTGGTTCTTCTCTTTGAGATCAAACACCTCGTCCATCAGCAGCAGCATTACCCGGAGTGGGATATTATCATCCACCTGGAAGCAGTTTAATTTAAAGCACGGTTAAAGGAATGAAACAGCAGCACACTGACTCACATCAGAGACTTTTGCAGAGACATGTCAACGCAAAGAATGCTGAATTAAAATCTACAGGGTTATTCCTAACAGCAAAGATAATGGCAGAAGGATAAAAGCTTTTCAAATCCTCATTTTAGTGGGAACTTTTTAAGCAGTTTCTCATCACATTTAACTGATGAGCCGATGTTTGTACTCTGAGGCATTTCAAGAAAACTTTGGAAGGACTTTGCTCACATTGTCATCGAGCTGAGCAGAGACTCGACAGTGCTCAGGGTCGATTTCAGACTTGGGGAGGATTGGAGGCACCTGGGAAAATCAGAGGTTAGATTAACGACTACAGAGGATCAAGCGAAGCCCGTGCTTCACAACGTTAACTCAAAACACTTGCAGTATTAAACGGTTCTACCTTCAGTATGGATTGTTTGATATCCTGACCCAGTTTTTCTGACATGCGGCCCATGTTATCGGAGACTTTGGTCACTCCCTCTGCTAAACTGTCTGGGAAGGCTTTTACTGCATTGGACACGTTTCTCATGGAGCTCCGCAGAGGGTTCACAAATGTGTCTATCTGATGGGGGAATAAAACAAAAGCAGAAAATGTACTTTATAGACAAAATGCCAGTCACATGGTGAATAAACAGCTGATCAGTAATGAATGATTCTCCAACATACTAAAACGTTATAACACAATATCTACATATAACATCTACTATAATATATGTAGTAATTAAAATAAAAAACAAAAAAAACTGCACAACAGTTAAACAGGTATTTGCATTTGAGAAAAGGAAATACCTTCCGTGCAAACTCTCCTTTGCCCTTGCTATAGGCCTTGTTCTCTAGGAAGTCATACACGTAAGGGATCAGAGTTGGGCAGGCCTTCACCATCTCTGGGTTCAGCAGCAACTGCAACAAATGCGCACCAAGAACTATTAATGGAAGGAAAAATGCATGACAATAAAAAAGAATAACATATATAAACTATCACATAACAACATTACCTGTAGGTAAGCATTGAGGTCTTTTTTTCTCTTCTCCAAGAAGTCTCTGTCCATGTTATTGAAGGTCTTCTTTCCTGGCAGCTTGAGGATTGATGCCAGGTTCTCAAACTAAAGCAGAGCAAGATTACAAACTGAGACTCAGAAGAAGAAAATGCAGCTGATGACTTTCCCTTATTTTCTGTCACGTTTACATTTATCGTAACAATGTTGGATGCCAGGCCAAAGTTTCTATGATAGAAATAATGAGGTCAGTGTGTCTATAAGTAATTCCAGTGAGTCTGACGTTTAGGCTCACAAACTTGCCTCCAACATTTTTTTTCTCTTGTGCCGTCAATATGGCGATACGGTCACGTCAGCCACCAGGCACCACCGGCCTTTGTTTTTTACTTTAAACCGTGTAAAAGTGGTGTAATAGAGTTAAGTCCCACACACACCTGTTCAGTGATTCTCATATGGAAGTCATGGAAGTCTGAGTAGCGGCGGTAGGTCTTCCAGGCATCCTCACTGCCATCTTGGTTGCGTCTAACCACAGTGATGGTGTACAGTGCGTAGGTCTTACCGTGGTCATTGCACACCCCTGCAGCACCCCAGAAGCCGGGGAGACAAGCATCAGCTACCCGATCCGGTAATACATCCAACATAGGGAATTGGAAAATGGGGGATGGGTTGAAAAGAGCAGCGGAAAGACAGGAAGTGGGCAAAAGGGAAGTGTTGCAGGTGTAATATAGGGCAGTAAAAGAGCAAGCAGAGGGGAAAAGTGTGTATGAATGGGATAAAAGGGAGGAAAAGTGTAACAGAATGGCAGGAAAGGTGAGGGAGAGAGGGAGGGAGGGAGGGAGGGAGGGAGGGAGAGAGGGAGGGAGGGAGGGAGGGAGGGAGGAGGGGAAAAAGGAAAAACAGAAAAGTAGTGAAGGTAATGGAGTGATAGAAATAAAGAATACTGGAACAATGTGGCACGAAACAGCAGGCACATGCAGATGAAACGAGCTTAGAAGTGAAATGCTGATAGAAAACATGCAGGGAAGGACTAAAAGGAAGTAACAGATACCCAATATCCAAAAGAAAAATCACACACACACACAATTCAACATGTTAGAAGAATATAAAACTAAACCACTCGGTTGGCGTACCTGTGTCAGAGATGAAGGCATGAAGGTGCATAGATTCATCATGGCAGGAATTGGGCAAGTCATCCAAAGACTGAAATCACAGGAAACAAATCATCATAAACTAATAATAATAAACAGCACAGACAGATAACCCATAAATATTAAATGAAAAGGACTCACTAGGTTTATGCTTCCTGTTGGAGAACCATTAAAGGACTCTCCATCACCATCGTCAGACCCTCGGTAGCTTGGCTCTTTCAACATGTCCAGCTCTGCAAGCATGCGGACATAGAGAGGGCTCTGCTTGAAGGACGGGTAATACCGCTCATCGCGTAGCATCATGTCATACACCTGTTGTAAAGTACAAGCAGTAGTATTTGTTAGACTGGGAGGGAAAATGCAGCGCAAGCAGGAAAAAAAAACAAAAACAAAGGGAGGGGGGAACCTTTCTCTGGATTTCATCAAATATCTCTGGCGTGGGGTCGTCTTTCCGTAGCTTCTCCCCAAGCCTTGTTAGTGATGCCTCGTCCACCTGCACCCTGGGGGACGCCTGTTAGAGCAGACAGAGCAAAGAGGTTAACTTTTCACATTTATAACTACAGAAATGAAAGACAGCTCTTTAAATTTATCTATAAATAAACGTCCCTGTTTCTAAAAGAGAAGTTCAGACACTGTGTAAAATATAGCTGAAATGAGTCTGGCTTAAAATATCGGAGGAGGCTGTGGATGCATGACATTTTCAGCTACCTTGTCAGAGAGGTATTGTTCATAGACACCCAGTGCAGCTGCCTTCAGCAGCCCTTTAGTGTCACTAGGCTGCTTCTTGCCGTCCTTCTGCCAGCTCTGCATGGCCTCCAGCTGCTGCTGCGCCGTCACCCTGTATCCCTCCACTGTGAGCCAGAAGAACAGCTCGGCCTGGGCCCCCGCTGCCTGCATGAAGTCTGGGTCAACAGACAGACAGCATTTAGTCTCCTAAATCATATGATGCATATGATATACTCACAGGTGTCTGCTTACGATTAAGACTCTGGCTACACATACATACACGGCAATCACGGCCAGTAAGTTTTATACTCAGTATTTTTGGCAGCCTCTGGTTTCTGGCAGCCTCATTTCTAAAGATCAAGTTATGATATCAAACTTCTACTTGTTTAGTTTTGAGTTTTGCTTTGATCTATGTACAAAAATGTTACACGGCATTTGAAAACCAAGCTATAGCACAAAATGTCTTTCCCTCAAAATTTCTAGATTACTCATAGCTGAGTGTTTGCTGATTGAGCATTTGGGGCAAAAAAGGCGAGTGATTTATTGACAGTTTATGGATCGGACACTGATCAATTGTCAGACAGTTCTAAGAGACATTTGGAGACGGTGAAGTTATGATATTGGAGATATTGGAGAGTCCAACTGTTTAGAATTGCAGCATTGCTTGGCTGTTTTTGTGCACAGGTGGGATTTTCATTCTGACTTTTCCTATGCTGTGTCACAAATTAAAACATTTTAGGCAGCATAAACGTTAGCATGCTTTTGTTTTTGTTTCTTGGTGCAGCCAAGATCTCAGCTGAAGTCTAGAGTAGGGATGGGTATCATTTAGGTTTTATCCGATACCGGTGCCAAACCGCTACTTTTGAAACGGTGCCGGTGCGTAAACCGGTGCTTAAAGAATGGAGAACACAAACTTTGTCCAAAAACCTCTCATGTTTAACTGTTTTCCACTTTTTCTTTGGTCATTTTAGCCTTTTTTGCCAGGGTGAAGGGAGCATCTGCCATCAAACAGGAAGACAGCCGCATGTAACTACGACGGTGTTTGCTAGTTCACCTTACGTGCATTAATTTAATAACGTGGTTAGCCTACTCAACGTAAATTACACACGAACAACATTAAGCTACTCACGCAGAGAAGAACGGCTGCTGCTGCCATCATCATCCGTCATCATTTCTGCTACACTGACAGGGCTAGGGGCCAGGACTCTCCTCTTCGGGTTTTTGGGGGATGTTGCTAACTCCGGGTCCGATAACAGGCACCACACCCGCACTCGGTGTGAGGTCTTTCAGCAAGGTATCAAATACGGTGCATTTCTCGACTTTTAAAAAAACGCTATGCGTCGCCAGGTGTTTCATCAGATTCCAGGTGATACTGTGCAAAGGAGGTAACATCTTAAAGCACTTGTTGCAGGCTGCTGAGTTTGCATCTTTTGCTGTGAAGTACAGCCAGACTTTTGACCGCTTCGCCTTGGGCATTTTTAATCTGTAGCTCTGCTCTAAGAGAACGTACGTACCTGGGCCCGCCTACTATCCTTGGAAAGGTAAAATGATTGGCTAGAATCCAAAGTGTATGACATCTCAGGAAAAAAAAAAGCACCGAAATAAAGCACTGAAATGTGCGCTGCTTTTCGGTCTGGTTACTACCGTTTATGTCAGAACCGAGGTGACCGTGCATTTGCCTTGGCTGCACCCGATTTGTGGAATAACCTTCCTATTGCCATCCGCGCATCCGATTCTATCCAATCATTGAAATCATGGTTAAAAACCTTTGTATTTAACCTTGCCTTTCCTGCTCGTTAATGCCTGTATCTGATTCCTACACTTACTCTATTTTCCCTTTTATACATATCTTTTATGGCTTTGTGCTTTTAACATGTTTTTACTTGATATGCATTTTATGCTATTTTTGTGTGTTAGTGACATTGACCTGTTAGCACATTTGGTACTTTGTTATGGTCTTATAGTATTTATGTTTTATTTTCTTTTATGTGAAGCACTTTGGTATATCGTTGGTTTTTAAATGTGCTCTATAAATAAAGTTGTATTGTATTGTATTGTTTTTGTCATTATGTTTAGGCTAATGGGAATTCTCCAACCTTTAAAGATTCTCACACCGACATAAGCGACAGCAAAAGAGCATGTCTAAAAAAAAAAACAGAGGCTGGAGTCCTACACTAAAGCCCTAACATTCATGTGTTAGGGCTTTAAAAAACATATGATTAACAGAAAAGTTCAGAGTTATAACTACAGTGACCTTTGGCGTCTATGTGATACGTGAGGTGTTGATGCACTTACCCATGAAGAACTGCAGGGCTATGTTGTGGACGAGGATGTGATCCAGCGGGATGACACACAGCTTTCCAAAGTTGGCTGCCAGCTTAAAGGCATCAACCTCCTACACAACACAGGAACCGAATAAGTAAAGAAGAAGACAGCAAAGCATTAACATAACCAACGCGGACTTTGAGCAAAACCAGCTGACACCTGTGCAGACAAGGCTGTGCGATGCATGTTTACTCCCCTCCAGTTTCTCACCTTGCCAGACTGCAGTCTCTGGATCCTGGTCTCACACACCTTCTTCACAAACAGAAGACTGTTGATCTGGTTCTTGATCACGTTAATGTCTGAAGGACAGAGAAACAAAAAGCCATCAGGGCAGAAGAGGAAAGCAGTGTGCTGTTTCAATTAACATTCTGTAGTTACTGAATGAAAACAATCAGTTTTGAGTGTGTGTGTCTGATGCAAATGGAAAGAAAAAAGCGAGCGCCCACCGTCTCCAGCAGTGTCCAGGGAGCGGAGAAACTGCAGCTCCTCCAGCACCTTGTCTCTAACGGCCTCCAGCTCAGCAGGCTTATCTGTTAACTTCAGGATGTTCATGAAGGCTTCATAGTTACAGCTGTTATCCCGGATCTACACATAAAACAGGACATACAGCTACAAACACCAGCACCAAATCTCATTTGGTCTCCCAACCCTTAAATTAAACTGTTTCTTGGACAGTTTGGGGTGGTGTTAAACCTCACCATCCATATGACAAACTGGTTGATGTAGTCTGGGTCACTCAGCTGGTTGATCAAAGGAAGCAGCACACCACGCGCTAGCACCTCCTAAAAAACACACCACAGTGTATTTCCAGGCATGCTCGCTGTAATTTACACTACAAACATGTCACTGTACAGCACATTCAGGGGGATGCCGTGGCGGCCTGGCAACCAACATGGCAGCATTTGGCATGTGGCTTTTTTGTGATGAACACACAAACACTGGTTAATGGCATACATATGCATTTTTTATCTCTTATTTGCACCTCACACTAGTTTTTTTTCATGCACTCACCCTTAGGAAGTATCTCATATTCTTATTGTGGAAGTCTCCAGGAGGTAGTAACAGGTACAGAAGCAATTCACACAAGTCCCGAAGAAACCCTGACACACACATGCAGAACAGGGTTACAAGCTAGAACAAAAAAGTTCCTCATAACTGTGAAATGTAAGGCCAGAAACAGAGGCGTGTTTACCTTCTTCATCTTTGTGTGAGGTGCACACAACATCTCGACAAATCTTCCTTTCCATCTCCACCTCAGCCTCAAAGAAAGACTCCATCAGATCATCTGTTATGTCCCCTGTTCAGAAATCACTATTTAGTTACAGTCGTCACTATTCTTAAAACAGCTCTCAAGACATGGCAAACACGTTAATAAGTGCAGGGAGTGTGATGTATGCACGTACTTAGTTTGTCTTCTCTGTCACCGAGGCGATCCTGGGCTTTTCTGAAAACACGTAAATGTGTGGCAAAGTCGTCCACCAGGCGAGTGGTGAAGTAAGGCTGCCAGTCCACCTCTTTGGACCTTTGCATACAAATATACACAAAATATAGATTGCTTGATTTTTTGCTAAATATATTAGACATATAATGCGTTTGAGTGTGTGTGTGTGTGTGTGTGTGTGTGTGTTACCGTGTGGAGAACTGGACAAGGGCATTTTGCAGCGTCTGTCTGATCTCTAGTAAGAAGGACTCATCTTCACTCAGGGTGTAGTACCAGTATTGGATGTAGTCTCTCAGTGCAAACTGGATCACCTAAAGAGACATAAGGAAAAAGTGAGGAGTTAGGCAAAATTCTGTAAAGACAATTCAGACTGAGTGAAGTGAGAACTAGAGAGAGGGATCTGACTGAATTGTCAACACAAACCTGGATAACCCTCTGATTCATCGAACAAACATGGAAGTAGATAAGAACAGTGATTAAAAGTCAAAATGCCAAGGTGACCATTTTAATCACATTTTCTGAAATAATCTCCACTGATAAACTGCCGGTAAGCAGAAATCTCACGACAGCTCAATTACACAGGAGCTGAGTAAACAGGAAGCAGAGGGCTGGCTGTTTGTGCAAAACATTACAGAGACACAACATTAATGGAAGACTGAAGACTTCTTTGTTTAATTCAAAAATGAGATGAAAGTGTTACTGTAAGTATAGGGCTCGGGATTATACTCTCTTAAGGATGCACAGATGGGAGTACATGGATACAGATACAGTTTTATTCACCCTTTGATGACAATATCTATGCCACTTGAACTCAAACAGACCACATTACCCCCTCAGTTGGTAGAAAACAGGGCTTTGGTGGTATAAAAGAGATTGGGAGAGACTGCAATGTGAATAACTGTATATATTGCTACAGTAAAGGGAACAAGCAGTCATGTGCAAAAGGTAATTTTCACAGCTGCCAAAAACTAAGTACAACTTTACTGCTTTCATAGCTATTGAGGGTCAGTAACACCCAGGTGCTGCTAATCAAGTGCCATGTGAGGCAACAAGGCTTAGGCTTGCAAAGTTGGATCTGAACAAACCACAAGACTTCTGGAACAATGTGCTTTGAACAGCCCAGACCAAAGTGGAGACATTTGGCCCCGAAAACCAAATACAGCAAATCAGCACAAACACTTCATACCATGTGTCAGCACAGTGGTGGAGGGGTGATGATATTGGCTTGTTTTGCAGCCACTAAGTCGACCGTGAACTCCTCTGCATGCCCAAGTATTCTGGTTAAAGGTGTCATCTGTCCAACAACTAAGCCACTTAAGCCTGGATCAAACTGGGTCATGCAACAGGACAGAAAGTCAGAGAAAGTCCAAACCTCAACCTGACCGATAAGATCAAACACTAAAATTCCTTGATGACACGATTGTCTGCGAAATCATTTACCAAAAAAAAAAAAAAAAAAGGACACCAATTCTGCAATAAAACACAAACCAGGACTTTTCTAACTAAAACTACACCAGCAATGTTTCTGACTGGAGCCGTGGATGCCAAGTATAAACCACGTAAAAAGTTACAGGTTTTAAAACGAAAGGGTGTGGAAGTCCCATCAGCTGAAGCTACAATATGAATCAGTGCAATACAGGATGAGAGGGAGCTGTGACTAATGAAAAAAGTGCTTATGTGAGCACATACAAGAGGGAAAAAAATGCCCAGACAATGTGTCAGAAAATAGTGACCACACATTTATTTCAGGGCGCAAGATTCAGCATTGTGCGACTTTACATTTCTCTGTGCAAGATCTCAAGGTTCACATGGAACTGAAAAGATAAATGAGAATTCCTAGAAACGGGCAAGGGGAGAGGAGATGCCATGCTAGAGCCGTTAGCGTCATCTGACCGGCACTAACTGCTGTGTCTGCACTTAACTCTGCCGGCCACACCGCTTTGCTGAGGACGTGCTAAAAAGTTTTCTGCTGCAAGTGTGGTAATCACAGAGCGGCATGGAAAGAGAAACTGACTAATAAACACAAGCCACAAAGTCGTTCTTTCCATTCTGCAATGCTTGCATAGGAACCATCAGTTAGACGATCAACTTGCAAATGTGTCAAGATGAGTTTAAAAAAAAAAAAAAAGCAGTACAAACACTGTTGCATCACATGTCTCACATGTCACAGTCTGCAATGTCCACAGTTTACAAAGGACAAATTACACAAAGAGCTTTGGTGTAATCGTACAGAGTTTCCAATGATGTCAGACTAGTTGTCTAATAAAACAATAAAAAGAATCTCACTGTGAAAAAGTCACTGTGTGACAGATGTAAGGATTTTTATATAAAAACTGGGGAAATAAAGACAAAACATTGCAAGCTGTGCCAGAAAATAAACGTTTAACAACACCGGAGGAGCTTCATTCTGCTTAATGTGAAGAATGCCGCTGGAAACATGTACCACCAACATGGTTTCTATTACAAAGCACGACACTGGTACACAAAATAATTTAATTAAGTCATTTTATAATTGAATCATGTCACATTTTCCTGCTTTTGGCATGTTGGAAAAATGAATTTTGCTCTGACAAAACAATACATCACAAGAAAGACACAGAGCTCACAGAAGAAAACACCTGAAATGCAGACGTTACTGGGTCATGCAGTGTTTGACAGCCAGTACTTCTCTCTGATGCCATTAAGTCACTGACCTGGGCCAGCTGAGCTGATGGGTCAGACAGAGATTTAAAGTCTGGAGTATTAGCATTTGTCAGGCAGGGACCTTCTCTAAGCTTCTCCCTGTAGCTGCTGTCCCATTATCACAAGTGCACTGCCCACTCTTAGCTGGGTGGGCACTGATTAAACCTCTCTTAAACCCACATTAGCTAAAACTTTTTATTGTAAATGTCTGAATGTTAAACAAGTAAAAAAAAGTGTTCTACCATAATTCTTTCAGTTTCCTGTAACTGCCTTTGGGCTAATTTGTATGTAATTCCTTATAATGATTTTTGACACTTAGTCTCACTCAGGTAATAATAGGCCCTTTTTTTAGTGGGCTGGAGACATTAATGTAATGAGCTGAGCCAAAAATGTGACATCAACAGACTGAATGGAGTGGCGTCACTGCATGAATCATGACTCCTTCACAAGAATCAAACCTGGCACTGAGGAATATGGACATGCATGCCGCCTCCTTGGCTCTCTAATTTTAGGAAGTCTGACAAAAAGCCATACACCGAGCAGCACGTATAACATCTTCATGTATTCCGTTTTTGTGTAATTATCAAATGACATCGCAGGATGTTTGGGCCACCTTGCTGTAACAACTCTACCTACATTGAGGTGGTACTCAAATTTAATAGAAAATAACCAAAACTGAGTAGAGCAAAGTCCAGCAGTGTTGAGTAGATGCTAGTGGAAAAGAAGCTTTAATGATCATGAGTGTCATTTTCTGAAGTTAGACCCAGCTCCTTTAAAGGCAGTGCTATCAAGGCATTACAAGTAATATAAAATTTTGAATTTAGAAAATAATACTTATCAAAACTCAACCAATTTCTTGCAAATTATTAGCTAATCATCTTATAAAATGTAAACATGCACTTGCTGTGGTAGTGACATGATGAAAGGGGCAAGGTGTGCTTATAAAGAAATGAATACAATTAGTACTGACACAGAGCTTTGGCCATGTGTTGTATGCCATACGATAAAACTGGTCATCTATGCTTCCCTACCTATGAAACACATGTACAGGGAATCACAAGACCTATCACAAAGACAGGCACATAAACACACACCTGCTGTAGTGGTTCATCTATGAAACTCGAGCCTGTGAGTCTTCTGTCAATTTTTATAGGCTTCATCTCCAGCTTCATCTCATCCAACGTCTGAAAGAGACAAAACATAACCCACAGTGAGACAGGAGTAAAGTAATCAGAGAAAACTTTAGTGACCTCCGTGACATCTGGCAGGCCGGGTCATCTGTTTGCACAGGCGAGGTCGAAGTGCGTGTATTTTACCTTCAGTATACCAATTTGTGTGGGTGGTAAGTACGAGTGCTCGCACTTTTCCAGGTGTTTCTCCGAGTTAATCTTTCCATAAAGCAAAGTGACCGCAAAGCCCCTGCAAAACAGAAATGTAATTTAGAAATCAGCAAAAAACTTATGAGCCAAGCTCCTGATGTGTTGTGGTTAACTGTGAAGCTTAAAGAGGTTAGATTGGCTTCAAACGTCTCACTGCTCACCCTCCAATGAAGCAGAAGATATAAAAGGCCAGGTAGAATATGGCAAAGGGTCCAAAAGTGACGAGGAACAGCACAACTCCAAGACCCCCCCATCCCCAGATGGACAGACTGGCCTGAAACACACAAGACAAAAAAAAACACATACTCAATACACAATTCAATTCACCCCATACTCAGCTAGACTGATGATAATATTCTATAAATACATATAATGACCATTAATGGTCCTCCACAGAGCAGAGGGGAGGGAGATGTCTGCGCAGGAAGACATTACATAAAAGAGTGTCAGACAGAAACTGTGTGTGTGTATAATCCTGTACAATCACATCCTATGGTGTTCCTGTTGTTGTCAGTACAGGAAACAGAGCTCGTTTCAACCCTTTTCCAGCTCCAACTTTAGCCCATAGTTACTTGAGTATCTCCTTTTTTAGCCTTATCATATTAACAGGTACAGAAGAAGCTTTTTAAAAAACAAAACAAATGAAAACACAAGCTATACTGATAAGTTATGTCCCCTAAGTGTATGCTTAAGGTCATGATAGCAGGTATGAAACCTCAGGAGGGGTCTGCTGCACATATTAAACCAGGCCGCGGCACCTTAGAAAATAGCTGTGAATGTGTTGTTATGAGTTACAGCTGCTTATACAAGGATCCTTAAATGTTCAAGGAAAAAAAAGCCTTCAAAAATGTTCTCACTGTGAAGCCATCAGATAGAGTCACTGACAGGCATCACGATCAGTGGTGATGATCTTCGGCTGCCTTACGTTCATGTTAGAGTTCCTTAGATAAACAAATCCTGTGACGGAGCCAGAGAGGAGCACACAGAGCTTCCTTTGGACACTGAGACATTGTTCTCACTGTTACAGTCGACTGCCACCAGTCGGATGACACACATTAGACTAGCTGCCAACAGTGTCACATCCATAAACAGAGGCCAGTCAGTTTACTGTGTAGATACAGAGCTAGACTAATTAGTAGGGCTGTTCGATATAACGATATATATCGGATGACGTTATAAAAACATCTATCGTTTCATTTTATGCTATCGTTTGTTTCGTGGTGTCGCAAAATAAACTGTTTACCGCAATGTTTTTCATTGTTTTGATTGTCACTGTAGTGGCTATATTAATTTCTTAAAGTTCTCTCTTTCGCTCATATTTCATATAACCACACTACGGACAGACAAGCGCCTGTTTTTATGTGTTGTCGTTAGCAACAACGACGGTAAAACCATCGCGTGTCTGCTTGTTTATGTTCCACATAAACCTTTCACAATAAAGCTCAAGATCTTGATGAGACTTTTCAAAATAAACTGAATCACGTGAAAGAGTATGCAGAGTATTTACGGATGAGAAGCAAAAAAGAGCCGTCAGGTGCTGAAAAATAAACCTTAGATTCAAACGTTAGAACAGGCTTTTACGCTGTGTAATAAATACTCACAAAGAAAACGGCAGCCGTTACAACTTATGTCTAAAAATGCATCCTTTAATGCATCGGTTAAAACACTCGACTCCAGGTACACGACGCCCAGCTGGAAACACTTCACGCAAGACGAGCTGCCCGAGATTCACAGAATTTACAAAAAATGTTAAAACTTTGTGATTTATATTGTTATCGGATGACAGATGTCTTATATCGGGATATGAGTTTTGGTCATATCACACAGCCCTACTAATTAGTGCCAAATACTATTAAGGCATATGGACAAATGAAAAGAATAATGAAGAGTAATCTGTGGCTCCACAGACATGCAAATGCACAGTTTTCTTGCTTAACGCTAAAAGATAACTTAGCTATCCAAACATCCATCTTCTTCAGTTCATCCAAGGCCTGGTTCTGGGGGCAGCAGTCCAAGCACAGAAGCCTAGACCTTCAGTTTATCTGGGGGAACACCAAAGTGCTCGGGGGCCACCCGAGAGACATAATCTCTCCAGCGTGTTCTAGGTCTGCCCCAGGGCCTCAGACTTGGAGGTGCCGATTCTCATTCCCGGTGCTTCACACTCAGCTGTAAATTGCTCCAGTGAGAGCTGGAGGCCACCACTTGATAAAGCCAACAGAATCACATCATTTGCGAAAAGCAGAGACGAGATTCTGAGACCACCCAAGTGGAAATCCTCCGCCACTTGACTACGCCATAACAACTATGAACAGAATCGGTGATCTAGATAAATGATGATAAAAGAGGAGTGAACATGTTTGAATTAATGAACCTCAATTTACAGTACTGGCTTAAATGTACACTCTACACTGTAGCCTGATGTGAAAAGTACACATATGAAAGCTATGTTAGGTCTTTCAATAATATCCAGTTACACATTTTGTTACCATTATAATTTAGGAGTAAAAATATGCTATATCTACGGTAAATGGACTGGTTCTTATATTACACTATTCTACTCATCATAGCACTTTACTAATTGACTCATTTACCAATTCACACAATCACTTTTTTCTATGCTCTTTCTATGTAAGTGCTTTCATTCACGCACATTCATTCTCTGACAGACACATTGGAGAGCAACTTGGGGTTAGTATCTTGCCCAAGCATACTGTGCCATGCAAACAAATGCAGGCTGCATGAACACCAACCTTCCGATTAGCAGAAGACCTGCTCTACCACCTGAGCTACAGCCACTGCCCATGAAGACCGTGAGGCACCAATCTGTTTATTAACTTAATTAGCACTGGTGTCACCGGTTTTATGCATTTTAGTTTTAAAACAACGACAACAAAACAAACCGCACAATATTCATTACGTTTGTGACAATTGTAATAGCAGAAGAATACACAAACACCAGCACATTGCCCACTGCAATATTGGCTCGATGGAGGAGTTCAAGACTATAAATCAAGCTTCAAGCTACTGTGGAGGAGCTGCTGTGATGCATTGACAGATTATGACGTTAAGGACCAACAATGGTCAGAGCTATAGGCAATAGAGAGGTATTTTTTCCCCACTGATGCATTACTCAATATCATTCATAATAAATTTAATCTGTCTCGCTATAGTTTGATGTCGCACATGCAGCCCCAGAGCACACAGGTAAGTGTACACACATTATTGCAAGGTGCACTTACGAGGTAATTAGAGGAAACAGGAGGATATTTCAAACTTCAGCCTGACATTTTTGTTTGTATGGCAGAACTCTAATTAAAAATAAGTTAATAAATTAAATTAATAAATTAAAAAGAAAAAGGAAAGAGCCAGTGAATTTTATGACATCAGCGATATGATGTACGACTTGGAGATGGCTGCACTGAAAAAAAAGACAGGAGACCGAACTGCAGGTGGCAGAGTTGAACATGCTAAAATTTTATACAGAGCTGCCAAGCGGGAGGAAAAGAAGAAGATTCCTGCATGCAGTAAAGGAGGACATGCAAAGGTTTGGTGTGACTAAAAAGGATGCTGAGGATAGGGTGAGATGGAAGCAGATTATCTGCTGTGGTGTCCCCACAGGGACAGGCCTGAAGAAGAAGAAGAAAGGGACAGGTATCCTAACATCTGAGTCATGATAGGTTTAAAGACAACTATGAAGCTTCTTTTCATTCAAAGCAAAGTTCCTAGACGCAGGAATGCTCAGTGAGGAGTACAATGTACAACTCTCTTTTTTGTCTACTACAGAGCCCAATATGTTTATGAATGTTTTTCATGTTAAAAAAATGTGAAATATGTACATTTTAGAATGCAATGCCCACTTGCTTCATACAATATCTCTGAATTTATAGATTATGAATTTAAGCAGTCTAATACTGGTTGCTATTGTTCAGATGGGTTTGCTTGCTGACTTGACCTTGTCAGCATGAACGTCTTTATTAAAACTGGCCATAATTGTTTGTCCTGGTCCAGAACTGGAGCAGATAAAACTAGAACAAACACAGCCTCTCAGTTGGATCAGGTTTGAAAAAGCTGATAACGGGCAATTTGAAACAATAACTTCACTAGTACTGGTTCAGATCTTAAAGCAAAGCATTTTTAAAGTCTTACTCTGAAGCACTTTGGACCGCATATGCGCACGAATAGTGTTACATAAGTAAATCTGACTTGAGGTGAACTTGTGACGTCCCTCCTCACCACATCAGCTGAGGCTAGTTTCACAGTAAATAGGATAAATTAAAACCTGAGGCTGATGGCTGTCACTGAGGACCTTCTGACCCTGATGTTGCTTACTCATCAGAGTCAACTAGACAGGCACTGACAGTGTGCAGGCCAAGACATATGGGTCACATTAACAGAACAGCAGGATCTTTGAGAGTGCCTTGGAATAAATGCTGCATACCTGCCTGTCACTTTGTTTACAAATGTGGTTATGGGAGAGGCAGGAAGTATTAGAGGACATTTATATGCAGTGTAATAACCCTGTTGGGTACATGCAGTTCTCCACCCTATATTTCACCCTGTCTTGTACCAAGGGTGACATAATTTCACTATCTCGGTTGCATAAGACATTGCAGTTTTTCTTATTGTTGAAACACCTTAACTGACTACACAAACACAGGAAGGACAATTTCCAACCTTTTCCTCAATTTCTTGCCTCTATTATAAAAAGCACAATTTTGATCTATATGGATGTAAAGAAATCAACTACTGCGAACATTGACTATAATAAAATGTCTCAAACTTATATGAATAAACTGAAGTCCAGGCTGCAGAATGTGTTCAAACTGGCTAGACTAACCCTCTTCCTTAAGTCATAAAGGGCGAGAACAAAGTCACTGATTGCAGGGTTGGGAGGAGAAATAGGGCTGGCCAGCAGAGAGAACCATTATTACAATTTAACTAGGAGTGTAGCAACACAGAGGAATGCTTTTCAGAAAGGTTGCCACAAAATGTGACCATCAAAAACAGATCCACGTGTCCTGATATCTAACACAACCAAGAGAACTATAACATATCAGCCAGAATCCTTTTATCATTTAAAGGAGATCCAAATTAAACCGCCGTGCAAACAAAGAAACAGTCTGAACTGTTGTTCAATTTCCTCCCACACTTACATCACAGGGAACCAAGCAGGTACATTTTCAGGAGAGTTTGAAAACTTTTTGCCAAACCAACAAAGTCATATTTACTACCATAATCTACATCCTCAGCTTGATGGTAGTAAAGAACAATTATAATACATCACCATCACACACGCTAACAGTGTGATGGTGTAGTAGTAACTTATGGATTTTGTTAAAGATTTTTGCTAAACAAGATCCGGGTCCAAAGTTAGCAAAGCTAATGCTTGTGACTAACATCTGAATAAAGGCAGAGTGCAACTAAATTTAGCCCACGGTGGAGGGGCAACCAACTTTCCACTGACTTTGTATTTGGTGAAGGTGCCTCCCTATCAAGTGGCTTCACTAAACTACAGCAGCTTGTCAACACGGAGCCAACATAAGACGTAACTGAAGCTAGCTAGAAGCATTTCATTTGCATTTCAGCTCCTAGATACATATAATATTTATTTGTGTTTTCCTTCCAGCTGGTGCAGAGTGTAAAGTGTTGTGCTTTGTCTATACTAAAATAGGACCAAAACAGGGACATATGTAACTGTACTCACCAGAGCAAACCACAAGCTATGCTGTGCTTACTGCAGCATCCAGCAGTTAGTTAGGCAAATCATCTTATTAATCATCTTAAACATGTTTTTTAATAAATAACACAAAAGGTAAGTAATGTGTACACTTATGAGAAAGAGTGTTTTTAGACGTACTGAAGCATATACAGTCTGATCAATTACACCCTTTAAAATTCTGTGACTCCTGAGAAAGAGACTGAATGTAGTTCAAAAGGGAAATGCAAGTATATGTTTGACGTCAGTGGTGCTAGTAAGCAGCAGTGAATGTGCACGCTATCAGTAGGACTGTGTGATGAGACTGTGGAGGCTTGGCTCTGTAGAAGAGATGATAACTGTGAGTCATTACAGCTTACACAGGGCTTAAAACATGAACCATCTGTTCCAGTGATTAACACCCAAGCCCATCAGGGATCCTCACATCTGAATATCTAGGCAATTCCTTATGCAATACACACTAAACAGACACTCATTAACACAAAAGTGACAGTATTAAAGGCACTGGGCGAGATCACAGATGCAGATGGGCACTGAAGTACCGCTCTCATGCATTTCAAATTGTTAGTGGCTGGATGTTACAGCATGGCTTCAAAGAGAATTTCAGAAGACATGTTTAAAAACATCTGTCAAAACCTGCTTCATCATCCTGAAAGGATGCTCAGGGATAAAAATCATTACCTGTGTGAATATGCTGGCCAAGGATCAAATACAAAAATATAATTGTGGACTTTACTAGGCTTCAAACAAAGACATATTTTTATTTTCTAAACTTTAATATAACCAATTTAATATTTTGAAATGAATCTATATATTTGTGTTTTAATATTTCTTACAAATTTACTTACAAAGAAGTAGAAGACAATCTAGAATTTAAAAGGAGTAAAACACACAGAGGCAGTGTGTTTTGAAGAACGCTCTGGATGCCCTTGACTCCAGGCACATTCAGATATTCACACGTAGCCTCTTATCAGTGTGTCTGAGAATATTTTTTCCCTAACTTTCCACCATGGACGTGCACACACACGCATGAAGAACTACTCAAGGGTGGATATTTCTATTTTTGTGATCAATGTAAGTCCTCAAGTGCTTAGCTGCAAACCCTGGGTAGTGTAGTCATTAGGTGAAAGGTTAACTAGGCCCGTTAAAGCTCTCCTGTGGGAGATCATGCCTGAGAGAGAGAGAAAGTAAATGGGTCTGACTGATCGTGCTGGCCTAATCCACCAGGACCACTGAAATGCAAAGAGCTGCTATATTAACCTTAGGATCAAAAAGGCAGAAGTAGTAATGATGTTAATTTCCAGAGAGGACAAGAAATGTTGTAGTTCACTTCTCTCCAGGATTTGAACTTTATTACAAATTAATAACAGCATACTAATGACCCTGAAAACTGAATGAGCAAATGGTCCAGCTTGTTTTGTCTAGTTCCCCTGAGTTGTGGTTTGATACTGTTATTACCCTGGGGAGGGTAAAATAAGCCACACCCCTCCTCTGTCACAAACAGTGTCCCCAGCTGCTACTTTTCACCTTCCAGTGAGAAGCAGCTCCAGGAAGGCAATAACTGGTTATTTATACTCATTATGTATTCAGCTAGTAGCGATCATCAGGTTGGCAGTAACCCAACTAGAACTGAAACTGTAACACACAACCAATGAGCATGCGGTGGGAACTGAACTTAAGCCTTATCGAGGCGCTGCAGTAATCATGACTGTTAACAACTCCAAATCTGATGAATCATGTGAGCTGCGTCGTGTCTCGGCATGACCTAGACACACTGTACATATATCTGGATGAAAAGACAGGTCTGAACAGAGCTTAATTCATGAGAGCTGTGAGCCTCTTTGGCAGGGAAACAACTTGAACAGCACGTAGAAGGAAGAGGAGATACACTAGTAGGCCTGATGTGACAGCATGCTGGACTTAATATCTACCAAGCTTTGATTAAGGGAGCTTAACGAGGTTTAGCAAGTGCTAAAAAGCACAGAGATAACGCTGTGTGGCTGTGGACGAGCACACGTGCACTCCCATCAAACTCAATATACAAAGGTGAATTGATCAAGTTGTGTAGACAGGCCACTCACTCACAGAAGCAACTGAACTACAAAGGACTACATAAAACAAAGCGATATCTTTCATTGATTTCTTACTAAGGTTACCAGAGACTAACATTTCCAAATAGCAACTAAGCCAACTAAGTGTAACACGTGACTGCCCACCTCACCTGCAGCTCAGATGAGGTGGGCAGTCTGCTCTTTTAGCTGTCCTTTCAGGTCGCTAAACTGGGGGGCATCCCGTGAGATGTAAAAAAAAAAATCTCTGCAACCACTGATCAACAACAATGGCCTTTATTAATATTTCAAGACAAGCCTGCGTTAGGCCGTTTAGATGTGTATGAAAGGAGGGAAGAAGCCGGTATGACTGACAAGCTTATCCACTACATCTCAACTTGACATCAGTCATTAATGCCTGAAAATTGATTTCCCACACCATTCACACTGTCTGCATCTAGGTGTAACAGCGCAACACGTTTATTATCGACATAAATGTTTGCATCCAATGCAGATTGATCAACAGTGGACCGCAACTGCGCCGATACAAAAATGTAACTTTCCTTAGTTAGTCTCTCTAGCCGTCAGCCAATCTAACGCCCAGCTCACCTGTATTCGTTGTAATGTAGAAATTCGTTTGTGAGTATCTTCATTCATAATATAAACGCAGACTACCGACATTGCCTGTGTCGAGCTAATTCCAGCGCAGTGTTGACAGTGCGGATATCCTAAGCCCGTCGTATTAACTTAGCGTTAACGGTGTAATCCCGCGCTGACTGCCACTTATAGCTGACATGCTTTGTGAAAACACAGCGGCAGCGAACAGTCCTCTCTCCCGGCTCCCGTGTTTACCTGCGGGGCTAGGCGCTAGCTGCTCCAAGCTAACTAGCTATGTCAGCCACAAACTACTGTACCAACACGCGCGAGACTTTTTCACGGGAGATAACTTACCTCTGCAAACATCGTCTAAAAGGCTGTAAGTTGCGGCGGCTCTGGCTAACCCCACCACATTGTAACATGCGAAGAGGAGGTGATTTTCTTGGTTAAAATCGGTCGTATTTCCAATCTCCGTACTGTCTTCGGAGCGTCGCCATGTTTGCAAGGTTTACGTCGTGGGTGCCCCGTTTCTGGACGTGGTCACGCCATTGGCTGGGAGGCGATGACGCCACATGCAGCGATAATCACGATTGGCTGACCTAAATAAATTATTAGTTCACAAATTTCTGACAGACTGTACCCAAACTGTAAGTCATTTTCAGCCAATGTTTTTTTTTATCTCTTGTTATCTCGCACCAGGCCTTATGAAATAGAGAAAATAATCATCAAGTTAACAACAGCATTAACAGTTTCCAGTAAATGCAATTACAGCAAGTCGTTGAAGCCTAAAGCATCAGCAGACCATCACACTACCAGCCCTATGATTGACTGTTGACTGTTTTATGTTCTTATTATGAAATGCGGTGTTAGTTTTACACCAAATGAAACCAAATCTAAACCTTCCAAAAAGTTCAGCTCTTTTTCTTGTAATGCCACAGAATATTTTCCCAAAAGTCATGAAGATGATTTTTGCTAATGTGAGTCAAGCCTTTGACTTCTTTTTGGTCAGCAGTGGTTTTCTCTTTGGATCTCTCCCATGGTTGCCATTTTTTCCCACGCTCTTTCTTATTGTTGAATCATAAACTCTTTAGATGTTTTTCTGGGTTCTTTGTGATCTGGATGAGTCATCGATGCACTCTTGGGGTAATTTTGGTAGGTTGACCACTCCTGGGAAGGTTCACTACTGTTCCAAGTTTTTACCATTTTTAAATAATGGCTCTCGTCGTGGTTCACTGGAGTCTCAAAGCTTTAAAAACGGCTTTGTAAACCTTTCTAGACTGAGGGACGTCAATGAATTTGTTTCTCACCTGCTTCTTAAGATTGTGGCAGTAAGTGCTGTATTTCTAAATCTTTTAGCCTACTCCACTTTGACTTGCTCTATTTAAGTGATTTCTTGACCCAACAGGTCTGGCAGTAATCAAGCCTGGATGTGGCTACTTAAACTGAACTCAGCTTTCCAGAAAATCTAGTTTATCACAGTCAGTTCATGGCTTAGATAGCTTTTCCCTTAATAAATAGAATCTTGGTTGAAAAACTGCATTTTGTTTGGTTTACTAAGATTATTTTTTATCAGTATAAACATTTGTTTAATAACGTGAAAAATGTAAGTGTGAAAAATGTGCAAAAAACAGGAAAACATCAGGAAGCTGGCAAATACTGTTTCTTGGCACTGCATTAGTTCATTTACTGCAAAAGATTCTGTACAGAGGTCATAGCTTGCACCACCCAGTAAAACACAAAGCAGTTAACAATGGCTCCACCTACATAAACAGACCTCTTTCACTACATGAAAATGGTAGGTAAACAGAGGTGCCACTAATAATGTTAATTAAGGCTTTGCACCTGAAACAGCCAAACCTTCCTTAATGTTATTTGTAACAAGTTTTACATAATATTTCATGTCAAAATAGCTACAATTTTAAAGAAACGTCAATAATTAAATGCTAGCATGACTTTCTTTCACTCAGTGGTATTTAGTTGTTTTGATTTGATTCTCCAGTGCTCTAATAAATAGAAGAATTTTTTACTGCAGTATGTTAACCCTAATAAATGTATGGTTTAATAATATGCCTGGCAGTCAACCTCATCAAATACATGATAACAAAGAAAGATCAGTGTGCAGTTTGATCACGTGTTTGGCAGTGGCTACCTGCAAACATGGTACCAATGCATAATTCATTGCCCAACTGCGATCTTCATTAACCTGTGCTCTACCTTACATTGCCTGGCAAAGAGAGGACATTGGAGGAGGTTGTACAAAGGGGCAGAGACAAAGGATCTCAGAGTGAATAAAAAAGATGGATGCAACAGAGATCTATGTTTTGTTCTAGGTCACAGTACCTGTCTCCGAAGTGACAGCCACATCTGAGTCACACAGCAGGTAAGGGTGAAAGAAGACAAAACAGGTGCCTGCAGGTCCACGAGAGCAGAGAGCACACGTCGGACTATCCATTCTTTAATACACAGCAACACATAAGAGAGAGCTCCTTAAGCCTTTCATGTTTCTTATGTCTCTAAATCCCTTTACTGTTTCTTGTTTCTGTCAGCTGATTGCTTGCTCTCAGTCTCACACGGGCACAGTGAAAGTTAATAACAGTAGACTTTATACCCTTGGTTTATGAGTTACACCGCTGTTGTAATCAAAACAGGTAATGAACTAAATGGTGCCTTTGCAAGGTGTAGATACACCTAGGTTAATATTAGGCTATTTATCATATGCAGTAACAAAAATAACAATCACTTGTTGATCAACCTGTTTGGGAGGTATGCTCATGTTTGCATCATAGGGCTTGGCTTTTAAAAAAAATAATAATAATAAGGCCAATACAAAAAGTAACTTTGTTTCATGATTTTGCATCAAACACATGAAATGCACTTGCTCAAAAAACATAAAAACCGAGGCATCTTCAGAAACTACAGCATGTGCAGCGTCTAATTGACGTTGTTGCATCTTTACCACTAGATGTCACCGTCAACCCAAGTTAAACTCCAATGGGGGAAACTCCAGTGTCAAATAAATCATCCTGTACACCAGGGGTGTGCCGTGACTTCTACACGAAGGCAAACCGTGAGGACCCCCACCTCCAATATAAACAAGCAGACAAGCAAACAAACTTTCCTTCAATCTTCCACTCTGGACCTCATTAAAACATACAATTCTGACAGCCTCTTGCTGCGCATTTTCAGGATGTCTACTCCTTTCTGTACTTCTGAGGAAGAATTGCTTATGTACTTATGTGTTTATAATCTAAAAATCTACTATTAGTTGACAATGATGAGTGGTGAAATTTAAAAAACAAACAAGAACAAGAACAAGAACAACATTTACTTTAGCAAAAGTGTCAATAAAGCATAAAGAAAACACCTCACTATGCATAAATATGTATTATTGGCAAATTTTACATAAAGTATCAAAAGTAAAAGTATTTATTCTACAGAATCAGAACATCAGTGTTATATGGATAATTTCTATTACTGCTGTAGACACCTTTTATTCTGTTTATTCCACAGTAGTACATCACATGTTTGTAATGTAGCTGTCCCAAACCATGTAGCTGTAATGTGAGAGTCACATGTTTCTAAAAAACAAACAAACCCATAAACAAATACAGCTTTTAACTGGGTCAGAAACACAGAAATATCTTTGAGAAGTATATTAAAAATATTTAATATAGACTGTGTGATGTTGTTAACTGTTTATATCAACAGCAGGCTTCAAATATTTTTGGAAAATTAAGTTAGCGTATAACTAGCTGTATCAAAACAGCGTTGTACATTTGGGAAATTGAGTAATTTTTCTGGTAATTTGAAATTGTTTGTGGAGCCTGCATCTCTTTAACTTCTTGTTTTTTTTTAAACTCGACATGTTAGGAGCTCATCTCTCTGTCATTAAAGGTTTCATTACTAACAGGCTAAACAAGCTTTTAAAAGTCACAAATGTTGGCCAAGGTGGTTATTAAGAGAATAGTTATCTGTTAAAATGATAAATGTGAGTGCTTATTTTCTTGCTAATGCTTCTTCTGTTTCCACACAAAGCAGATGGTAACTGATCTCAGAGACGTGGAAGCAGTCAACAGCACCTTGTCTAGCATGTTAATCTACCATCAGTTTCCCATCAAAGACCAGAGGTTTATTCACAATATGCATTTACAAAAAATAGAAGAAGCTGCTGCCTTTTAGCTTGACAAACACCAGCCGCTGTTAACTTTGAGACCACTTACCCACACTGATTTTAGTCACTCTATATGCAAGAGGAGTTAATCCTGCTTCCAGAGACAACAGCCAACTCCAGCCAAAAGATGGGAGTAATGTAAAGGATGCATGGGAACAGGCATGGCAGAAGACTGAGAGAAAAGGAGAGCAGTCACTTTACTTTGGTATCTTTAGTTGGCGTCTGTTTATAAGTGTCAGGCAAGCACTGCTTTCCTTGCTTGCCCCGATGGAACACCTCTGCCGTACACATGAGTTACCTACACAAATCATTTCATTCACATTGTAAAATTTGAACAACAAATGAAAACTGCAGGAAAAAAATCACCTGCTGATCGTTTGTAGAAAACAACATTGACGCATTTAATAAAATGGTAATCAATCCCATAAATAGATACCATGAAAAGGTAGTTATTGTCATTAACAGTCAACATACTTCTTCCTAGTTATTCTCTTTCCTTTTAAATCTCCTCTGCATTTGAACAAAAGCATTTGACTCACTGAATTCAGGCATATCATGGACTAGTGAGTTCTAGTATATGATTACACTGAATCACAGTGATCATCTTTTACTGTATATGTTCATGATCGCCCATTCAAGAGGTCTGGCTGAAACAACACTACAGCACACTAGCAGATGTGACGTTGCTTTTGGCATGTGGCACTGTTTGCAAGGGTAGCATCAGGTGTAATATACCTTAATATTTTCATTATGTCCTCCTCCCTCCAGTGGTTTTGTTCAATCTTTTCTAGACAGGCGAGAAACTGTGTTAGTTTGCAACAGAAATATTAGTCAGTCAAGGTATTATTCATAGTTTTTATTATTCAAATTAATCTTCTTTTCTAATTATTATTATTGCATTAATGATAATGCAGCATTTAGTGATTCAAAGATGTTCTAACACCACCCCACTACCCGGGGCTGTTGCCCTGACAGATGGCTGTGCCACTGCTCTATCTGTAAATGGAAGCTGTAAACCAGCAAGGGGGAAAGCAAACAGATGACAGCTATCCTCACCAGCACTGTTCTGAGGTACTTTGATGTAGAAAAAAGAATTGGCTGTAGGTCAGATTTGTCTGAATAAGCTAGAATATAAGCAAGCAACTGCCACCTGCAAGCATGTTTCTGTAACAGGATGTGGACACAAACATGGAAGAAATCAAAGCTGGTGCTGCTAGCTGTGCTGAGGTTATCCCAAATCTGTAACACTAATCTAAACCTTTTTATGTTTACATCTTTAAACATGATACACAGTGTCACTAATAGAGACGCACAAATCCACCAGTCAGGCATTCTTACATATGTTAGATTATGAATTGGTACTTTACATACACATGCACAGTGGTGCAGATAAACAGCGCCTCACACACTTACGTTTGGCTGTGGGTATCAGTCAGTTTTTCACTGTGAGTGAGGAAGATACAAAGTTCACTAAACTAAAGTGTAGAAGAACCACACTAAAAATGTTCATAACTAAAAAGCTAATGAGAGAGCTGAATCACCAACACCCAAATGAGCTAAAGCTAAAGCTAAAGCTTGCTATAGCTCAGATACTTTTGACTCTGAGAGACTAGATTTTCCAGGTTGAGGGAAAAAATTGCACTAAAGCTACAAAAGAGCAGAAAGGACCAAGGACCATTTATCAGTTAACCTTATTGTGTAGTCACATACAACTTGACAATTATTACTTAAAAAAAAAAGATTTGCTAACTTCTTAATAAGTATAGTACACTCCTGCTCTTTTTTGTAAGCCATCAAGTGACCCGAGCCATGGCACTCATGATGATTTGGCCTAGAGGAAGTCATAGTTCAAAGGTTAGGAGGTGGAATGTGACAGCCAATGGTAATGTAATGACTAAAAAAAATAATCTGATATAGATATGTGATATATGTCTTTGTTGCTGAATAAAAACATTACTGTTAATTACTGTTTCTGTCAAAAATGACACTATAAAATGTCCATAGACACCCTTGTATGGAGGGTCACAAGTGCCAAAATGAACGAACTAAATATATCATTAACTATTTAAATAAATATGTAATTAATTAATTAAATCTATAAATAATGAATTGAAGCTCAAAGAGTTGCATTTAAAACATTTTATAAATAATTGATTTCCAGTTTTAATTAATCAAGGCCACATTTAACCATTTAGTAATGTATTTAATTGAATTAATTTGGCAGTCCTGGCCCTCCATACATTTGATATTAACTTTGTCTCTCCAAATACATTTTACATATATTGTTCTTAAATGTTTTGCACTTGTCTATAGTGATGGGGGAAGATGAACTTTGCGGCACAATGCTGATCTTTGGTTGCATGTTTTGGTTGGTTTGGTAGTGTGTTGCTATCTCCTGTAGGTTATAGTGGCAGGGTGACATGAGGAAGATTAGGGGTGACACTGGCTAAATGTTTGCAGATGAGGGCTCCCAATATTTAATCACCATGGTAACAAGGGTCACCAGGATGGGCCAATGGGCCAACTAGCCCAGGGGTATTATGGGGCAAGATGTTTATTTCAGAATCAGATTGTGGGTATGAATGTGTGCATGAGGAAGCTGTTTGTGTGTGCGCGCACACTTGCGTACGTGTGTATGCCCTCAATTGTCCCTTGACCACATGCCTGAGGGAAAAGTGTGCTTGGTCAGTGCTCTTCTAAACTTCACTTAACACGACCTCCTCCCCCCTAACCTCAGCATAATAATCCACACTGTCATAGTCTTGGCAGGATGAGGTGAGTGGAGACTTCCTAATGGCCAACAACGCATTCATTTTAATGCTGTGTGCACATTCCCGTGGTCCAGTAGTAGCCATGGCAGGCATACACAACATAAGCTGGCTAGTTCACTGTCCTCGTGGGAAATATACTTCTCACTGAATAACATTTGGTTTGATATTGCACAAAGACAGAATAACAAGCCACATGCCACCTCAGCGCAGAGAGCAGGCTCCAAAATTACATCACAGAGCTGCACAGAGGTCTTGAGAATGCCACATACTCACCAAAAGGCATTACAGGTTGGGAGGAGGTCACATTTAAAAATTACTCTTGCTAACATGTATTGAGCATTTTTTAAAGATGTCTAGTAACAGGCACTTTGCAGATATGTTAAAACGCAATTACCCATATAGCAAGCAGGTATAGCCCCGATCTGGTATCAAGCTGGCACTGTTGGCTGACTTCTGGCATGATAAGATGTGTGTCATCCAGATATGGGCCAGGCCTGGCATAGACAGCACTGTCTATGTAATGGTATGCCACATCTGGCTCAATTGTGGTTTGGTTTATGTGGCCCAGGCTAATAGAAAACAGGTCTGGCCCAGATCTGGCATCAAGCTGGCACTTCTGACTGACTGGTGTCATGGCAGAGTGTATGTCAACCAGATGTGGGCCAGGTCTGGATGGCACTATTTATGTTCCTATTTTCCTATTTTAGTTAGAAGATCCAAATGTCATATTGCAATACTATACTGCTATGGTAGCCAATGTTTCAAAAGCAGGTTTGTGAGTGTACACTTTATCCAAACCTAGTGAGGGTTTACTCATGTTTACCGCTGGGTGGCTGTAGCTCAGGCAGTAGCGCAGGTCCCCTATTAATCGGAAGGTTAGTGGTTCAATCCCTGGTTCCTCCTGTCTGCATGTCAAGAGTATGAATGTAGTTAGGAAGCACTCAGTTTAGAGAGATTGGGTGAATATGGCATATTGTATAGAGCACTTTAAATAATCCAGGAGGGTAGAAAAATGCTATAAAAGAATCAGTCCCATTCACTGTCTGAACAGAGTTTCATGATGTTATTATGTTCCAGCACATGTTTTTATTACATGACTTGATTAAAGTACACATCAGACTGACATCTGGCCCAGCACAGGGCCAGCAGTGTGTCTGCAACTGGCCCGTGGCTGCACACAACTTACGCATGGCCCACATACTGCAAACAATGATAGCCCTTTGGTGGCCCAGATTTGCCAGATGTAATCTGGGCCAGCACAGGACCACCAGTGTGTCTGCAACTGACCTTGTGATGGCCCATGTGTGGGCCACCTCTGGCAAACCAGATCTGGGCCACCAAAGGGCCGTCATTCTTTGTGGTATGTGGGCCATGTGTAAGCACATTGTGTGGGCCAAATCGGGGCCATACCGATTTTGCTATGTGGGTACAAGTCCCACTCACCTGCTATTCAAACCTCCTGTTTGCAAAAAGGCAGCATATCACATGAAAGTTACCTTTTTTTCAAACAGTGAGTAGTGGCTGCGAGGGACAGATAAATAAGGTTTAACGTAAAGAGTGAATCAGACTGCAGCAGAGTCCAAGGATTATATGCATCTGAAAATAAGAATAAAAGGTCCCTTTTTTTACCACAAAAATGTAGTTAGCACCTTTTAATAACAGGAGAGTTTAAACCAGCATTTAAACCACCAAGCATTTTTGCTAGTTTCAGTTTTACCATTTTCATCCCACATCAGTTTATAGTCAAAATCAGGCTTGTGTAAAAACTCTCTGTATCTAATTTTAATAATATTTTTTTTAAAAGGAAGAAAGAAAAAAAGGTATTTTTCATCCTGTTTTGACTGGACGTGCTAAGAAAAGCGGTGAGGTCACTAAAAGGAGCTTATTTTTTACAATGTCATTCGCCCACACTTTGTGTTCAGCCGGGTGGTTTTATTGTCTTTTCAACTCTATTTTCATCCTACCAGTACAAAAAAGTTCTTTTTAGTCTCCCCCTCACCCTTTTTGCAGTTTGGTTTATACAGTAAAATAATACGTCTGTGGCGATAAGGTAGATCTGTGAATGTTTCACTGTTCAGAAGAGTTCAAATAAACCTGCTTTATATCCATTTAGGAAATTCCACAAAAGCGTTGTGGGCAGGAATACCACAAGTCTTCAGGGAACACCAGAGCAGAATATTTCCCGGAATTTTGGGGGCCTGTACACCCACAGCAACAGCAGCAACGGCGGTTCGTTTTGAGTCAGAGCACAGCTCATTTTGAGATATCACAGGTAGCAAAGCTTGTTTGTCTCCCTGACTGTGACTCTCTAGAGGACCAGAAATTAAATCCAGTAAACGGAGAGAAGGAGACAAGGCAGGAGTATTGGGTGCAGGGTAGGGAAAATACAGGAGATGAGAAAAAGTGCATTTTTTAAATGGTGAATAATTTGTACGCCCTGACATGATGCTGTGCAGGACCACTTCCTGTGGCTCAGGTTTCAGTGTGTAAATGTGCTATGGGGGGAGGGTCTGCTTCCTGAGCTTTTTGCAGGGGTTATGGAAAAAGTTGGGAACAATATGCAGCAAGTTGAGGATTTTCTTAAAGATCAAAAAAAACTTTATTGTAGATTTATAATGGAGTGCAATGGGGATAAACTGAGAAGTTACACCCCCTTTCCAAAAACGCTTTGGAGAGACAGCATTTATTTATTTATTTTTAAAAAGAGGTTATAAAGTGCAAATGGAAACATTTACATTTCATATACCAAATATAGACCATATGAAAAATTAAAAAGTTTTAACAGTGTGGATCTATATTATATCAGTATTTAAGCTTCTTTACCTGCAATTTTATTAAGTATGGGATAAAAATGAGGATGTATACCTTAGTCCATGCAGGTGCTGATTACATGTGTGTGGCCTTGGGAAGTGTTAGCCACTTCTAAGCTAAACAACCTTGTTCAGACATGATGTTTTTCCTCCCTCTGTACATTCACACCAGCCCACCTTTTAATAGGAGAGTTGATATCCCAGCGGTGCCTTTCCTAATAACCCGTGTTTACCTTAAAGCTACAGAGCCGAGATTTAACAACAGTCACGGTCTGTTATTGCGTAAGACTCTCCCTCTCAGATGTCCCACCTTTTTATTTTGATCAGTTCTTTGCTTTATCCCTTTAATTTTGTTAAATTAATTTGCCTCTCTTCATTAATTTCCTTCTTTTTCTCTCTTCTTCTCTTTATGCTTTGCTGTGTGCACGTGTGTGTCCAGCTTAGGGCTTGGCAGCGTCTCCTCTGAGGTTTCTGTGGCTGCAGGTAGCGGACCTGTTCACTTAAACACTGTACCTCTAATGTACTCCAGATGATCCAACTATTTATAACTCACACACACACACACACACACACACACACACACACACACACACACACACACACAACTTTACTACTCTCGCCTGTTGTAATCCCACTGCCTGGATTTTTACTATGCCATCATTTCTTGAGATGAGTTTGTTCGAAACACACGCACATACAAACACACACACACGGTTTCTCTAATATGTCTGTCTTCGCATTTTACTCTACTTTTAGTCTCAGGACCTTTTGCCACCCCTTTTTAAGAGGCGGTGTTACTTTACACTTTTCCTGTTGGTATGCCATGTCTAGAGTTTACCCATGTGTGTCTAAGCGTGTGTGTGTGTGGAGAAAGAGTGTGGGTGGGTGGGGAGGGTTTGAAAGTTGGCACTTACCTTTACCAGGCAGCCGGGGGAACAGAATTATGGGGCATTCAGGCCAGTTTTACTGGACTTGAAAAAACATGCAAATAGGTCATATGACACCAACCTCCAGGCTTATAAAATCACAGAAGGGGGGGGGGGGGGGGGGGGGAGAAGAGGCAGAGACAGAAAAACAACAGTCAGAAGAGCAAAATTACAATACTAAACTAATACTGAACAGAGTAAAGCACACACACACAGATTCAGAGCACAATTGGCTAAAAAATGCTGGCCCACAATAATCATTGCATCAGCAAGACTTTGTTTTCATGCAGTCCCTGAATCGTTCTCTTTATCTCGCTGTGGTTTTATTCCTTTCACCTACATTCTCCAGCTTTGTGCGCACACACTCACACACACGCAAATTTTTAGCCAGCAAATATAGAGGCCTGATGGATGTTTTTGTCTTTGTGCATGCCAGTAAACAAAATCAGGAGAAAAGGAAGGAGTTTGAGAAAGACGAGGAAATGAGAGCACAGAGAGAGAGAGAGAGAGAGATGATTTGATGATAAAAGGAGTAAGCAAAGGAGCAAATATGACCAAGAGGAGGGAGGAGTGGGGTGGGTGGAGGGGATTTGGGCTAGGAAAGAGGGAACTGGAGAGAGCTGGAAAGACAGAAACAGACCACCTCAAAGTAATGAGAGAGGGACCGAGGAGATAGAAATATTGAAAAGTGGGGAAAGAAACCAAGAGAGACCACCCCACAGTGAACACCAGTGGGAACGCCGTGCAGATTTTAAAATCTTATTTCTCTCCCAGCACAGCTCTCCTTAAACCAACACCCGAAGCAGGAGTCGATCTTATTGCCAAGCCATCCCTCACTCTGCCCTTCTGCATGTGTGCACGCACATACTGACTCATGACAGGGCCCCCAGAACGCTAGTAAACCACGGCTGCGCTCTGCTTATTGCCTGCAACGAGGAAAAGCTCGAAAACTTTATATAAGACGGGATGATGCAACACTCTGTTGCGCATCAGAAAAGCCTTGGTTACTGTGAACAGAGTTGAAACTATCATCTCTGCTATTAACGCAGCCAGGAAACATGCATTTCCCCTGCAGAAAGCCACAATCCCATCTGTGTGAATGGCCCTATGTGGTGTCAGACAATTCCCTCTCTCTGTGGAAATAACACACAACGTGTTGTGCTTGAACTGGGCCTTTTCAGTACTGATAGTCCACAGATCTGTGCATGATAAGAAACCACTGTGGTTTTCTAACGTAAACATATGAAGCCCCTTTAACCTTCATCAACAGACACCCCCCGCCACCACCACCAAAGTTCCCCATTAAACATTTGGAAAGCTTAAATCCAATAAAGGATCTTTGTATAGGGTGCAGTAAATTAAGTTAGGACAAAGAGCCTATATGTTTGAATGAGTCGTGCTGCCCTTTGATAAAGAGCCTATGTTTATACTGGTATGTGGAGAGTTATAAGAGGCTTATGTTTAACTCAGTCTGAAAGATAAACAGCCTTAGGCAAGAGAGCTGAGAGGATGCGTATACTTTTTTTTCCCTCTTGAGTTTTCTTCTTCTTTTGCTTTTTCTCACTGCTTTATCAGCGTGTTCATTTTTCACCTCCCACTGTAATCCAGACTCCATCTTTCTTGCTGTTCTCATACTCTGTGCTGCATTTGACAAGTATTAGAGAACTGAGTGGGGCATTTTGTGGAGGTGAATTGGTGGCCCGTGGTCCAGCTTGGGGGTCACAGCATTCTGGGGACAGGGTCAGTTTGAGAGGTCACAGGTCAGCACTGATGGGTGCAGTTGGCACCGACCTCAGGGAACGTGTGCGAATTAGAGCTCATTCTATTAACGGTTTCTACCCGGACTTCCTGCCACTCTCTGTTCCTGTACCATTAAAACAACAAACCATTTTATTATATACCTCAACATCATCTCGTCCTCCTGCCAGATAGGATTTGGTTATTTTTCTCTTTTCTGACTTCAGAGACATTGTCACGTCATGACAAGGAAACTTAAATTCTTTTGCAAAATAAATAAATAAACAGAAGAAAACTGAGTACCATTTTTGACTTAATGCATTCTTATTTGACTTAGATGAATACATTGTTTTAATAACAAACACATGGGAAGTTTAAAATATTAAGAAGGTTTTATTATTCTTTGGTAAATTTCAGACTGCGCTCCTCGACAAGATGCACAGTATTGTGCAAAACTCTTGATCCACCCTTTATTTCTTTATATTTTACCATGAAAATGGAAAATAGACGCAACAGTTTATTAAAATATGTGAAAACATGAATAGAAGCTACACAGTTTATAAGGCAAAAACAGTTTGAAAGGCAATAATCGGTATGACCACCTTTATTTTTCAACACAGTCTGACTTCTCTTAGGAAGCCTTTCTTGTCGTTTCTTGTCATAGTCTTCAGGAATACTTCTCTAGGCTCTCTCTTTTGATGTTTCTGCCTTTAGTTCTGTTCTTTGTCAAGATGATCTCACACTGCTCTAAAAATGTAGAGGTCCAGGATCTGGGAATACCAATACATCTATACGCTTTATATGCTTTTATTGCATTAGCATCTGTGTTTGGGATCATTCACAAACAGAAAAATTTCCAGCCAATCAAACACTTTCCAAATGATTTTGCATGGTGGAAATCTGTCAATACTTTTCTGTGATCATAATTCTATCAGTTTGGCAAAATCTCCAAAACCACTAGCTGAATTGCAGCCACAAACCATGCCACAGCCTCCGCCATTTTTTGCAGATGACTGACACTCACTGTCGTTCCTCTGTGCGGACGTCCTCCATTTCTGATGAGGCTTCTTTGCTAAGCTGTGTGTTGTGTGAAGACAAAACGCTGGCTCATCCCTTGAGTTAGGTGCTTTTTTCATGTCTGAATGATTCATCAGTCAGTGTTAAGTGGCTTAACAAACAAATAAACATTACTCTGAAAATGGTAAGATGCAGGAACTGGACTAAAAATGAGTGAAAAAGCAGCCAATGTCCACAGACAAACTTTGAAAGACCTTCAGAAAGCCTGAAGACCTACTGCTCAAGACCACTTTAAAGATTACAACAAAGTCTGGCACAGAGGAGGAGGGCAACTCTAAAGCAATAATAAATCTAAAAATGCTCATTACTACTCTTATATAGCAAAAACCAAAGAAGTGTATGGACTCTATTTTTGTCCAGTTTACTGATATATTACATCACTGACCAGCAGACATGGAGGGTTGGAGTGATACGCAAAGCACCATTTGTTTAATTTCACTTCAGAGAGTCAGAGAATGCTATGCAGATCTTAATTTGAGATATATGACGAAAACGCAACAGAGCACAAGTAAAAAAGAAACTCCAGCATACACACAAATACATATATACACCTACACACACACACACACACACACACACATGCTAACTGCCTCAGGTTGCGATGAAACACAGATAATTAGCTCTAATGGAAACCAGACTTAGAAATTGAGTCGCCCCCCCTCCGTCTGTCTCACCCAACTTCCTCCCCCTCCACCTTGTCTTTTTGTGGTGTTGAGGGTTAATGTAAACCAGGGCTTGTTACCCCATAATGGGGAACTTCACAGAGAGATGGGAAGTGAAGGAGACACAACACTAAAAGAAGTAAAGGAGACAAGTAAACCACTGTTAAACTACCTGGTCTTGCTTTCCATGTATAGCAGTGAGAAATCCATGTTTGGAAAGATTTACAGCTCCTGGCGTTACTAAAATACACACAGGCCTGCACCTTTGGCTTTTAGATCAGTTTAAGGACTGCAAGCTCAAAGCGAGGAGATATAAACGGTGATTAATGAGAGAGAGAGAGAGCGAGTGCGTGTGTGTGTCAGTATTCAAAGAGCCTATAAATCATAGCACACTTAAAACTAGAGAGCCAGATGCCTTCACACTGATAACAAGCGGTCATCCCATTACTTTCAAACATCAAAGTCGAGCAGGAGCTGAGGTTCAGGAGCCCCCCCCCTTCCCGATTAGTTTCTCCCGCTCTCTCCTTCTCTGTGTGAAATGTATTTCCCTGTTTGGTAGGCGTGAGAAATCTCCCTGTGTGTGTGTATTAACCTATATGTGTTTGTGTGCACGTGTGTGTTTTGAAGCCTCAGAGGTGACATTCCTCTGTGTCAGAGCAACAGCCTCAAGTTTAAGATAACACGTCCACGGTGATCTAAGGGTGGGAATCGATTCCCCCCGGTGGCTGGCGAGGGCTTTGGGTCAGCGCAGATGGCTTTACCTTCCGCACGCAACCCGTGATGCAAAAACACAGCGATGCTCCCATCATCATCTCTTAACAACCCTACAGAGAGATAGAGAACTCCCTTAAGTGAGTCATGAATGACATCGGTGTGTTTCATCTCAAAGTGATATTCCTGTTGCACTCATAAAATAGCCTAATCCTACTTTATTTTATGGGAAATTGTAGCCTTGAAGCATTCAGTCAGGACTTATATTTGGTAGATATAGCATCAGCCAATGAGATACTTCCCATGTAGTCTTCTTGTCTTAATATAATCTAGTCCTTCCCTTCTTGACTTTAATGGTGTGTAACAGCCCAGATGCTGATTTCGTATTTGGACATATCACATTCAGCATTTAGGTGGAAAGATTATTTCTGTCCAAACTTGTGGTAAACCATCCAAAAAATATAATAAAAATAATTTAAAAAACCCACGATTATTCCTTTTCACATAATTTGCAATTTGTTTGTTTGTTTTTTGGCTTTTGTTATTTAACAGCTACATGGAGTTTTATTAATTAATCCCGTTTACAGTTTGGGCCAATTTTATCAGCTGTTTTGTTGTTAAGAAGAAATACTCTGATAATCCAATGTGTTTTATGTGGACTATAACTTGTTGGTATTTGTAAATTCCATCCAGCCTATTCTGTTTGCATTTTCACTTCTCTCCACCCCATCAATCTGTCAAGCCTCTCTGGGTATAACTGCTGCAGCACCTGCAGGAGACTCCCATGCTGACCTGCAGCTCAGTGGACATCTGGGAATATCATGCATGCCCCCCACAGCTCCAGATTCACCTTGTTCAAACAGACCATTGGCTAATTATGGCTTTCCCAGATCCCCAAGCTCAAGAAATCACTACGAAATAAACCACTGGAATGAGATGTTTTCTTTTGCCCCGCTCCACTGTAGTTTGGTTACATGGGGATTCAACATCAAGCAAGAAAATAAGCTCTCTACAAAGACTCAAAGTACAAAGACCATGAAAATTGAATATGTTTCCCCTAACAAAAAAAATAAATAAATAAAAAACATTTCTTTAAAAAAGTGACATTTATTCTTCTGTGTAAAAACAGAGGCTTCTAAATTCAGCTGATGGGCATGAAATTTATTTGACGCAGCCTCTAGTTAGACCTTCAAGGAATATCCAGACCAGAAGAATATACAATACTTTCATAATTTTATTTAAGATATTACCAAATATTTACAACACTCAAAATGCAAAGACTCTAGGTCCATTTGGAATTCTGTGATACTGCAAAAATAAATAACCGTTATTTGAAATAGGGGGAGGAAGACGTTTCCGACCTGTGTAGAAAAATAAATACAAAATACTTCATTTTCTGTGATGCGGTGTCACAGGGAATGTGGTCTGTCATCTTTCTCTCCTGTTTCAAAACGGAGCCGTTTGTCAGTTTTTTTTCTTTACAACATTCATAGTCGCAGTGGTCTTTCTTTCTTCATATCCGTCCTGTCTGTCCTAAGTGCTCCCTTGCAAACATTTCAGTCCGTGCAAAGGGAAATATGAAAAAAGCTGCTTTCCTCTGAGGCCTGAAGCACAGCAGCCGAGACTGGGGCCCAGGTGTGTTTGGCCTATTTTAGTCTGTCTGATCCACTGGTTCCTCAGTCTGAGTAATCTGTGAAAGAAATACTCTGGTTAAAACAAGTGAAAACAAGATGTTGGTGCGTGTTGGCCATGTATGTAAATGACAAAACCTGGTTGTGGGCTTAGGTGAAGAAAATAAACATGAAGCTTGGATTTCGTGGAAGAAATGCTATGTCTATTTCTTTGTAGCTATAATATGATATGAGAATGCCATGTTTACAGCGATAACTCTGGTCTGTTGGCGCATAAAGTTGTAGTTGACATCTCTTTCATAATGAAATTAATCAAGCCTAATTAATATTAGAGGAAGTTTAAAAGAGTGAGACAGAAAAACTACAGCGACCTACTGGAGGATTATACATTAGTTTGTTTATCTTGGGCCTGTGCGTAAAATGCGCATAACCGGAACATTTTGGCACGGCTCGAGTTCCTGCTGGATGAAAAGTGAAAGGAGCTCAACCTACCGTACTGTGCCACCAAGAGCAGCCCTTCTAGTGGGACGTAGTCGACAAGGACCACGCGCCCCCCATCCTCCAGACTGAGAACGCATAGCTCAGGCGCTCGTGCGCCACGTAGTTGCAGCTGGTCCCTCGCGCGTCCAGCTCGTCGCTTTGTAGAACTTGGCAAAGGAAGTCGATGTACCGCGCTGCCAGCTTCAGGGTCTGGATCTTGCTGAGTTTGTCCGACGGCAGGGTGGGAATGATCTTACGTAACGACGTGAATGCCTCGTTGAGGGACTGCGTCCTTTGGCGCTCGCGGATGTTGGCCATCACGCGCTGCGTCTGCAGGTCGTCAAATGAGCGCGCTGGGCTACTGCTGGCCTCGCTGCCGCCGCTCCCGGTGCTGCCTCCTCCTCCGTCTCCGCTCTTCCTGCATTTCTTTTTCACCGGACCGGGGCTCTCCACGTCCGCTTCCTCCTCTTCGTCCGTGCTCCTCCGCGCCGTCCGCCTCTTCCTCGCGCCTCTCCGCGGCAGCTGTCGGTCGGTCTCCTCCTCACTGTTACCAGCGCTATCCATTGGGGAGGAGTCGTCTTCCCGCATTGTCTTTTCAGAAAGGTTTTCTGTGTCCTGTCAGAGAGTCACGAATCCCTGACTCAAATCCACTGAAGCGGTCACAACATCAACAAACACGAGAGGTAACAGGAGCGTGTGTGAGCTGGTATTACGGTAAATCTCGTGCGCCACAGAATGGGAGAGGTGTCTGCCAGACTGGGACGACCCGAGTTCTTATAACGGGGAGCAGGCAGGAGGATTTTGGGGCTTGCTGTGATTGGGTGGGGAGGGCTGTAACATAATACCGCAGAAAAAGAGAGTTCTTGCTATAATATTAGGAATTAAGAGATGGAGTGTTTTTTATTCGAGACTGGAAGGATGTAGTGGGGGCAGTGTTTGCTATTGGATCATTGTGCAAGCACTGTAAGACCTGTCATAGAGATAAATTATTTGTCTCTGCTCCACCCCAAATTATTTCTTCCCCAAAAGCACAATGCCACCCCCCCCCCCCCCCCCCCCACACACACACACACACACCGCATTTATTACAGATGCGGAGTTATAAGAATAATAATTATTATTATTATTTTTTTTTTTTATTTACTTTTTATTTATTTTTTTTTTACATTGAATTAGAGCAGACCTCATTAAATGTCCAGGCTCTTTTTTTTTGCTCAGTGTTAAATAAAGACCTGTTGTTGTTGTTTTCTTGTGTTATTTATTATTTAGTTTCAGGCTCGTTTTTTTAAAGTGTGAATAGCAGGTTTTGTTGTTTTTCCAAATTTGCTGCTCAGACTATCCACTGTTTGCGTCACTGACAATAAAACTTACAAATGGAAATCGCCCAGCAGTTTTACCGCTGTGTCATCGTGTGTGGAAATTTCATGCTTTCCCCCTCTTGCTGAAAACAATTCAAAGCCAATGACACAGAACAGAACTCTTCCTCTAGTTTTAAACATTAAAGTGTTTCTGTGCAGGCGTTTGACAAGGGAGCAGCGATCAGGCCCACTGAAAAACACATGAGGCTGTCACAGCAGGAGGTCGCTGCTCTAGTAGACCTGTGTGTTTATTTTGCCGTCAACGGCCTCGCGGTTGAGGTATGCACTTAAAGGGTTTGACTCCCGCAGGGATCTCGGCACCGCGGCTCAGGTTTAAAAGACGGCCCGTCACAGGGAGCTCTCAGGGCGGATCCGTGCTCACAGCAGGGACGCTGAAAGGCGGTGTTCGGCTGGAGCACAACGCAAATACCGGACGTGATAAAGATGGACCGAGGAGAGAGGAAAAAAGCACTTCACTGGCTCACACAGAGTCGAAACACCTACACATGACCACCCAGCTCCGTGGCCTGCCCTGCTGTGATCTAATATCCTAGTCAAAAAACTAAAAATACGTCTTCATGTGGTTGAAACTAGACCTGGCAACTTCTTGGAGGTAGTCTGTGGTGTGAATGGCCCACCGAGAAGCCTCACTTCTGATGAGGAAGGATGACACAAGAGGACCACAGAGGGCCCAGCCCCGCTCTCTTGTGGAGACACGGTCCCCCAGCGCTAAACAGCTTTGCCTCTACCATCAATCCAGGACTGAAAGAGGGCATCTGGTGTGGGTGGTGTTTTTGTCACTCAGTTTACCGTCATCTCACCTCCGTGAATAACTCAATTTACACCTTAGTGACAAAGATAATCTGCAGCTTCATGCCGTGAGCCCTTGATTTGTGATTTAGATCCACTTTTAAACTCTTTTGAGGATATTTGGCCATCAAGGAGAAAACAATCATGATTCATGTGCTCTCGCTTTCTGAGTGAGGAAAACCTCGAGTTGCTTTTTTTTTTTTTGCCACACCCTTCAAGTGGCCAGGTGAGGCGCGTGCCTCTGTAGCTCTCCACGGTGCTGAAAACCACACCACTTCAGAGCTGTATAACAACAACCATAAGATGCTGACATTCATGTGTATCTCCTCTTAACGGATTTATTAAATGCGACAGTGTAAATATGTTTTGATCCAACACTGGCTGTAAACTGTCCATTTAAGCAGACATTATGGTCTTATTAATTTTAGTAAGGTTAGTCAAAATTAAATTTCACTTTGCTTTCTTTGTCGTGGCAGTCCAGGCAAAGAACACAAACATGACCATAGCGGTACTTTTATTTTCAAGCAACATCGATTCACATGCAACTAATGAAATCTCGGTTCTCACTGACCTAGTGAGCTTTCTCCAACGATGTATGTGTTTTTACAGCCACAAAAAAATCTGACATTTCTTAATAGAATCCCTCTTGTTGGTCCATACACGGAAAGTCAGCTGCTCATTTATGTCCGTGTCATTGGTGGGTTGAGTGGCGCCTTCAGTCTAGTTCAGTCTGCCATAGATAAAGCTGAGCTGTTGTGTCTCAGGTGTTCTCCAGCAGGTCCATCATGAAGGAGATGTAGACGATGGCCAGACGCAGCGTCTCGATACGGGACAGCCTCTTCTCGTATGCGAATGTAGGAACTTTTCTCCTTAGTTCGTCAAACGCCTCATTCAGACTGAACATTCGCTTTCTCTCCCGCACATTGGCCGCCTGCCGCTGGACCACCGTGATGATCCTCCTCCGCTTGGCCTTCGTGTTCCCCCGGGCCCCGCGGCTGTAGTATCTCGGCGAGCACATCGCCACCTGAGCAGTGCGCACACCGTCCTCCGCTTCCCGGCTCCAGGAAGGCTCGTTTAACTGCCTTTGGCTGATTGGACAGGATGGAGCAGCATCCACCTGCTGCTTTGGTGCTAAAGCATATTTGTGGGGATACTCCATAACATTAATGTTCATCACCGTGGAGTCAATAAATCGGCCCTGCATTTCCATCTTCAATGCGCTGCAGTTTGAGAGAAAGTCTCTCTTTTGTTTTTCTGTTAAGAAACTGACTCCAATCAGAGCGCTCAGACGGACTAAAGTCGTTCACCAGACACAGAATCCAAAGCGCCCAATCAGATAAATCCAACTTTCTCCAAATCCGGTCAGTGCGCTACGGGGTTAGATCCTATTGGGCCCAAGTCCAAGAGCTTCTTCCTGCTGTTTTAATAAGTCGCCTATACCACCTCACAGCGCGACATCTTTCATGTCCCTCTTGCTCTTAATTGAGCCCATTTTTGCCGTCAGTCGACCGGTGACTGGGATGAGAAAGACTTTTATTTTTTTTAAAAAAAGGCAAGCTCGACGGCCCTGCCAGTTGATGCACTGTCCTCCTGGAGGCCTTTAATGAGCATCTGAAGAACGAGGGCTCTTAACAGAGGGTCATGCAGTCTTGTTTGCACTCTCTCCTCTGCCTCAGAGGCTAAATAATGACACTTTTATCACTTAAACCAGCCAGGAGAAGGCCAAACAGAACATTCTCTAACAGTCACTACACACCACAAGCTTTTCTGTTGCAAATTAAAGCAAATAACTGTCCGTTCCCATGGCAGGACAGTGTCCACACTGCAGGGACCAACAAGAGAGCCACTGCTCAGCCTAAAACACTGCACTCTCAGAAAATAATGCACTTTAAGGCAAGGTAATTCCAATAAACTCATCAGGTTACTGCACTGCACACTTGTGGTTTGTAACTTATACAGACACCTTTTAGGCCTGTATTGATAACATTATGACTTTGATTTAATCACAGCATTTTTGGCATTTTAAAAGTTGCAGATCAGTTTTATACTTACTCATTCACGTTACCTTAGCATATCTTGAATATCTCAGGGTTATAGGAGAAACCCTGGAGATATGGAGGTATAAGGGTGGACAAAAGGATGGAGGCTTTAAAGCCAGAGGCTCCTTGCTGTGTTTATGATCTAAAAATAATGATTTTTGTCAGACTGTATTCAGCTAACCTAAATAAATTCACAGCAATAACCCAAATTCCAAGAGTAAAATCATTATTTTACTCTACTCCTACTTCTGTGAGTTTAGAGTGTTTTTCACTGACATTATCTGAGCGTTCACTTGAACGGCGCATCAATCCCTTATTTTATTTTTCTTGATCATTTAAAATTTTCCAGCTTAATGTGATATTACCTTAACCAGCCACAAAGACCAAGAGCATAAATTCAGATCCAGCTGAGTAGAAAAGTGCTATATAAGTACAGTCCATTTGCTGTTTTACCTTTTACCTCATAAATGAATTGCCAGCAGAAAGGGTCACCTGCATGTGCATATTTAGCAACAGGAATTATTGTGGTGTCGGGAAGTGAATGCGCTGGTCTGAAAGTTGCTGAATTCAGCTTTGCCGGTGTTTTTGCAGCACACTCATATGCTGACAAGCATAAGTGTGCCTAACATTCATAAGATGTTTTATGAATCATCTGAAAATGAGCTAATCTTTAATTAGTTTTCTTTTCTTTTTCCATCTTGGAAAGTTTGGTTTTATTCTGGATCCCAGAATTGCATCTCAGGAGTATCGCTGAGCACTGATTATGTCTGAAAGACCTCAAGCTGCCCCTCTTTTTTTATATTTTTCTTCCAAGAAGCCAGACTTTCTTCTGATTTCTTAAAGTGGACTTTCAAAGTTTTTCTTTGGACATTCACTATTTTATTCCTACTAATTTTCTCTTCTGTCCACTTTTTCTGATGAATGTTTGTTTGCGTGTTTTATTGTTTTAACTATTTAACACTGATTTAAGAGTCACTGAAGCATAAAAGGCATCTAACTCAAGGAAGAATCCGTGTTGTGTCTGTACATAACAGACAACATAGCAGAGAGCCAATTTTAAATTGTATCCTTTGTCAATAGCAGTCTCTTGCAAAAACACATACTTTGTTCCAATTTCGTTAGTTGAATCTACATAGAAATGCCAAAGATAACACAATTTGTATTTTTTGAGCAACAAGTTGATTCCCAAAGAGCAAAAGAAGAACACAAGAAGATGTGGCAGGCTTAAAACTTCTTCAGCAGCAGATGAACAGTTTCTGAAATTCATACAGTTAAGAAAGTATTGTTTGCTGAAGCCTCATTAGACACGTTATCAATCAGTGACAACAGGTCTCATGGAGTGATGATTACAAACTTGAAATTATTTATACAAATCCTTGTCAGTAAGTCAGGAGGAGGTCGTGAGAGAGGTACAAACGGGAGTGTCTACAGCCATCTGTAAACCACAGTGGAGGCTCTGTCATGGTTTGGGGTTGCACTTAGAGATCAGGTTTGATCCACCATGCAATACCATATCAAAAGCATCTGACTAGCTATAGTTTCATTTTTCATCATGACAATGATCCTAAACACACTGACAGTACAGTAAAAGCATACCTGGAAATAAAAACACCCACTGGAAAACTATTAGTCATGGATTAGGCTCCCCACAGCTCAGACCTCAACATTATTGATGGTGTGCGATCATCTTGACAGAGAACATAAAAAAAGGCATCAAACATCCAAAGAAGAGCTTTGAAGGTCCTTCAAGGAGCCTGGAAAACTATTCCTGAAGACTACTTAAAGGGACGCTTTCCTAAGAGAGTTCAGACTGTGTTGAAGAATAAAGGTGTTCGTATCAAATATGGACTTCTAAGCTTGTTAGAATTGTAGCAACTCCAATTTTGTTTATAAAATTTATAAAATGTTTATAAAAAAATTGCTACACATATTTCCCATCTTACTAGCAGAATATAAAAAATAAATATTTGTCATAGATTTTAAGTTCACTTTAACCTTACCCACCTTGAATCCATAGTGGGCATTTAGACTTTTCTCATGAAAGTAGAACACCAAGAGTGTGATTAACACAGCTAATCCTCCAGTAGGATGTTGAATGTCCTCCTGGTTGAGTTAACACTGACATCAAGAGCATGCTCACAAGTTTTTTTTTATTTAAAGTTTTTTATGCATTCTTGTGTGATTATTCCATACCCAAGAGTGTGAATGTACAAGTGTCTGTCATGTATACACACTCCAACCTAAGCATACTTCTCCATCTCCCTCTGCTGCCTCTTCTTCCTCTCTTTCTGTGTTTTCCTGGCACGCAGATAAACATGATGGGACATTCCTCTGGTTGTGGTGGAAACGCTGAGAAAGCACAGCTGGGCGGGAGAATATGAGGTAATCTCACCCTGGGGCTACTTTGTAAATATTGGTCTTAAATAAGGAGTAAAACCCCAAAAGAGGCACACACACACACACACACACACACACACACACACACACACACACACACACACACACACACACACACACACACACACACACACACACACACACACCTACAAGGGTTTATCCCAACTTTGTGTGAGACAGGACAGACCTTCACACAGACACTCATAATGGTTCATTTCCTGCTCTGCTCTGTTATTACTGGTTACACAGGGTGAAATTAATGATAGTTTGTGGTGTGACTAAATGTTTATGGAAGTAAATAGTCGGCGTTTTAGTAGATACAAACTGAGTGTTAAACCAAATCCTTTCCACAAAGTCTGGATGCTCAGTCGAAGAAGGTGGTTTTTCAGCGATTGTATAACTGTGCCGTGAATTTCATTAACGCATTTTGAAGTATTTGTGAAATCAATGCGGCGTTTGTGCTGAGTAAATGAACAGTCGCTCGGCCCCCACAGAAAGAGCATCTCGACACTTAATCCTAACGGATTAGGGGTCCGCAAATCAACATAATACTGCAGTAAATGTAAGAGGGAACCCTGAAAGGAACATACTTTGTTTCATGTCAGTTAAGAAATCACACATTTCATCAAGTCACACTTCTGAGGGTGACATTTCTTGGTTGTATTTTTACACGGTGATGGCTTCCATATATTAGTTTTTAAGCTGCTCTGGAGCTGCTCTGGAGCTATGGCCGCTCCAGAGCAGCCATAGCTGTCCTCACCATGTAAATCTGTCCTCCTCCTCCTCTGGCTGTGTCCTCTGTGTGCTGTAAGAGCATGGCCAAATCTCGCCCACCACCACCAGTGTAAATCTGAAACTAGACACCTCTCTCTCTCTCGCTCTGTTTCTTTCTGTCTCTCTCCGTGTCTCTTTCTCAGGTTTTTTTGTGCTGAACTGTTTCATTGCTTGTTTTCACAACGGTGATTTAATACACATCCATGCTGAGACACTCACCGTTTCTTACTTACAGAGGCACAAAGTTGTTATTCAGTTTGTGTGCGGATTACACTCATGTGTGTGAAAGAATAATTTCCCCCACCCTGCAAATCGTGTTTCTGCCAAACATTTCATAACATACTAATAAAGCAAATTTTCAAATTTGAAAATCTGAGAGGGAGGAGAGTCAAAGTGAAAGGGAGGGAGTGAGGAAGATGAGTTTAACTCTTGACCTGTGTGCCTAGTCTTCATTGTGTCACTCTGGCTCTCTGCACATCCTGAAGCTGACTCAACTGTTCACTCGCTCCACCTTCTGCTACATCTCCCCCCTCCCATTGGCCGGACCCTTTAGCCAGCAACCAGTCACGGGCTGTTTAGACAGCTGGGTGGCCATGTGAAAGATAGGGCTCATGCCTTGGACAAACCCTGATACCACATAATATATCTTCTTAACCCCACCCTCCCATACCTCCCCCTCCTCCTCCAGATCTACACCTTCCATTCGCCAAACCGCTGCATGCCTTCAGTTACTCTGTTCTGAAAAACCCTCCTTCTTTTAATCCAAGCTCACTCACCACGTGACTCCTCTATCCACCCTCACCCATGTCAGCACCTTTCCCCTCCCCCCCTCGCCCTCCCCAGCCCTCCCCACACCCGTTCTGTCTGAGTAATGTCTGTGTTTACTCTCACCCACTCTTTACTGTGTATTTTTAGGGTGCCGTGTTTCATTTGTTTTAAGAGTCATATTCTCAACCTTCAGCCCGTGTGCTCAGATGTCTGAGTTTCCTAGGCAACAGATGTTATTCTTTGATGATGATGATGATGATGATGACAACGTAGATAGTAGCAGAACGAGTATGTGCTTCGGCACTCTGGGTTTGCCCTTGTCTGGGTTTGTTTGTATGTAGCTCGAGACATTGTTTTCTCCTCTTTACACCAAGATTATTTATGTGGAACAGGTTAGTAGAAAAACTTCTGAGTGTTTCACAGATTAGGATTTTTTTTGTAGGACGAACAAGCTTGAAAATATGCACAGCACCAAAGAGAAATGCCAGTAACTCTCACACAAATAAATAACATTTTTAATCTCCCAGGGGAACTATTGATAATAGGCAGACCTGCATGAGCACCTCTGGGCTTCCAGCCAGTTTCATCAGATACAATCATGCAGAAAAAATGTCAAGCAATAACTTGAAGTAATCATTTTCTGTAGGACTATCAGTCTCTCACATTGTTGTAAAGGAATTGTTGCCCACTCTTTTTTACAACATTACTTCACACCATTGAGGTTTGCAGACCAGTCCTGTGATTTCTTTTTCCACAGGACTCTACCTTAACATTTAGCAAGGAACACAGCATCAGTCTTTTCAGTGTTTTTATGCAGTGTCAGATAGCTCTTCTCTGATACTGCTCTACTTTTCCTGTGTTGTTGATGCATTACATAACTTTCACACAGAGATGTATCCAATTTGGGGTTCGGTCTTCCAGCACGTGGACTGGAGGAGCAGGGGTTCAGGCCACCTTTTGCTTATCTCTAAGTGCACTTTTGCTCAACACAAAAATATCTGCAGATTTGTTTTTCTTTGTTTTCCATTCAAAAATATTATATTCACTAAACTGTTTTTTACTCCATATTTGTTTTCCTGGTCATCTGCATCCTATCTGAAGTGTTTCTATTAGTGATTAGATGAGACGTTTGAGAAGCACAGCTTCACGTGGATTTGCTGCTCCTAGCAAACAGAAGGTTTGAACAGTGAGTTGGTGGGACTGCTGTTCTCACAGGCAAAGCTGTGTGTCTGAAATGACCATATTAAGGATATCCCCTCTCTAAGCCATCACGTGGGTACAAAAATAACAAAAACTGTCTGAAACTTAGCCGGAGCTTTTGACTCGCGGGGATTATTTGCACATGCACTGACCTCATTAGTGGAAATGTTGTCTGTGTTTCAAAGGAACATCTGCTACAAGAGTATATGTATGCATATAAAAGAAAGCATGGAAAGTTTTCAGTGTCACTAGTCTATCACAAATGATGACAGTTCACTAAAAGATGTGTTTGTGCAAGTATATATCATCCATCCATCCGTCCGTCCATCCATCCATCCATCCATCCATCCATCCATCCATCCATCCATCCGTCCGTCCATCCGTCCATCCGTCCGTCCGTCCGTCCGTCCGTCCGTCCCGCCATCCATCCGGCCATCCGTCCGTCCGTCCGTCTGTCCGTCCTTCCATCCATCCATCAATCCATCCATCCATCCATCCATCCGTCCGTCCGTCCGTCCGTCCGTCCGTCAGTCCATTCATCCATCCATCCATCCATCCATCCATTCATCCTTCCGTCCGTCCATCCGTCCGTCCGTCCGTCGGTCCGTCGGTCCGTCCATCCATCCATCCATTCATCCATCCATCCATTCATCCATCCATCCATCCGTCCGTCCGTCCGTCCGTCCGTCCATCCATCCATTCATCCATCCATTCATCCATCCATCCATCCATCCGTCCGTCCGTCCGTCCGTCCGTCCATCCATCTGTCCATCTGTCCATCCATCCATCATCCATCTGTCCGTCTGTCCATCCATCCATCCGTCCATCCATTCATCCATCCATCCGTCTATCCGTCCGTCCGTCCGTCCATCCATCCATCATCCATCCCTCCATCCGTCCATCCATCCATCCATCCATCCATCCATCCATCCATCCATCCATCCATCCATCCATCTGGGTGGCAGGGATTGGAGCCTCTTCCAGGATACGCCCTGGACAGTCTATCACAGTGCTAACACAGAAAGACAGACAACCATTCACACTAAATTCACACCTAGAGCCGGTTTACAATCACCCATTAAGCTAACACGCCTGTCTTTGGACTGCAGGAAGGAGCCGAGGGACTCAGAGAGAGCCCAGGCAGACACAGGGAGAACATTCAAACTCTGAACAGAATGGTCCTGATGCACCACTTTGCTGCTCTGGGCAAAATTCAAAAGATGGAAATGCTTTTACTCAGTATGAATAATATGAGTGCCTGGGATTTCTTGGAAGTTGAGAGAACACACACTGGAAAGGCTGGTAATTTCCAGTTTTACCTCAGTTCTTGGGAATATACATCATCTTCTGAAAATGTGCTTGCACCATGATGCAGACTTAAAATAAAAGTGAAAGAAGACAAATAATTATGTTGTTGTTTTTGGGGAAAAAAGAAAAACTCCTCTCCAGCCTGTATGTACACGACTTCATCCTGTTATTAAAGAGATGTTCGGTAGTTGCTGTTGCACCTGTCGCATGCGTTGATCCTTGCTCTTTTCGCACCATAATCATAGTGGCAATGATTTAATAGCTATATTATCTTTCTGCAGTATTTTTTAGTTTTCTGTAATCAAAATTTGTTTGCACATTAGAGTCAGAAGATGGCTCACTGATCAGGGGACATACTTTTCCTGTAAGTGCTTTTCCAGAATCCGGCTCTAAATGCACGCATCACCAGCAGTACAGGCCACCCAGGTTTCACTTTCTTTTCATCTTACTCCCATCTCAGTGTTGCCCAGCAGTGCCTTCAGTCTCATCTGCAGTTTGACAAGGTCGTCATTAAAATACAATAATAAAACATTTAGTTGCGTCCTGGGTATTGTCCTGAAAAGCTACGTGACTAAACATGAGATCATTTTTTCCAGTCCTAAATTTTTTTCCCCCTCTTGGCTTATTTATTTTTCTGTGGTTTCGGGAGGTTGGGCTGAATGTCTGATGATATGCTGTGTGTGTTCCTCTCCTTACCCCTCCCCTTATAACTCCTCTCCATGTTTGCTTTTCTTTAAATCTATATACAAAAGGTATAAGGAGTGATAAAGATTTATTTTAAAATTCAGCTTGTTTTGTAATTCTCATCTGCTCATATGTTATAGCCTCTTTCTTTTAATTATCTTTGTATCTGCAGATCACCATAATAGCAGCATACTTCATTTTAATCTTAACTGTAACTCCCAGTATGTACCCGTTGTCCTTTCCCTGCTTTTTTTTCTCACTGTTTTGGGTGTAGGAGTTATAGTCTGTCTGCTCTGGACACTGTCTAGACGCCTATGAGCCTCCCATTACCTCCTGATTATACTGAGCCCTGTGCAGGCTCTAAGACACTCAAATAAAATCTTTTCTTGCCCTTTCCAACCCTTTTTGGAAGGTGTTGCATAAAATTCAGTTCATATAGGTTGCAACATGTGATGCGTCTCAACCATTTTCAGTTAAATATGGCTTCAAATCATTTGCAAGTCATTGCGTTCTTTTTGGGTTAAAAGAAACAAGCTTACACATTTTTATACTTTCTGTGAATTCTAAAACTGAACATCCTTCATTAAACACTGAAGCAAGAAAATCAGCTAACGCTCAGCAGTCCTGAGTCTTCTTTATCCTATTTTTATTTAATGATGCTCTAAATGTTTGCAAGGCCTTGACTGAAAAAGACAGCATCTGTATGTGACTATATGTTTCTCTAAAACCTTTGAGCATTGATGGTTCCTTTCCAGATGTGCAAGCTGCCAAATCCAAAGGCAGTAATGAACCCCAATACCATCAGAAAGACCAAAGTTAGTCAAAGTTAGTTACCAAAAGTTACGAAAGTTAGCCCTGATAAGAAGCGGGATGGTCCCTGTTTTCTTTAATCCAGAGGATGTGGTGTCCATTTTTTCCATGACAGTCATTTTTGGAAGTGTTTCTGAGCCCGCGCAGTGTTTTTCATTTTTAACACAGTGCAGTGTGAGGACCCAAAAATCAAAGGCTTCCAATACTGATTTTTGGGCTTGTCCCTTGAGCACAGAGATTTCTCCAGATTCTCATAACCTTGGTATGATATTATGAATGGTACACAATGAGACACCAGGGTAACATTATTCTATAATTGCCTCTCTAAGATGCTCTTTTTATACTTAATCTTGTTACTGATCAGGTGCCAATAAACATAATACGATTTCCTCCAGCTGTTCCTTTTTTAGTACTTTTTCAGCCTCTTGTTACCCCCTCATGTTGCTGCCATCAAATTAGCTTATTTTTTTTTATTAAATTGGCACATTTTCTCAGTTTAAATATTTTGTTTTCTGTTTTATTGTAAAATAAAATACATTGTTTTTTTTTTAATTTTCATTTTAGACAGCTTCTCACACAAAACCACTCCCTTGAGCAAAATGTAGTTGTAGACATCTGTAGTTGTGAAGGTTACTAAGGACAGGATTGCGCCAAAGAAAACAAACTAAGCATGGCAGTGAAACTGGTCACCAACCATATGTGATGTTTACTTTGGGTGTTAGTAGTGTGTGCGCGTATGCTTGAATATGTTTGTGTGCAGATCCCTCGAGGAAGATCTGAACACTTGATCCGGTGCGACTGTGGCGCGAGCGCGGGCTATTCGCCTACCTGAGCGAGCACGAAAAGCAGAGACGCAAAGCAGAAGTGCCACAAAAAATCTCCCAGAAATGCCTTTGAAAATGCCATAAAGAGATTTCATGGATGTCAGTAGGCCTGTGAGAGATGGGCTTTGATACAAGTCGGCCCTGCCTGAGTCGTGTTGGGAGGATATATGACCACAGTTGCACGGCTCTGACTGGTGGAACACTTAAGGTTTTATGACCTGCTGCCATTTGGGGCTCTGGGATAGAGCAGAGTGCCGACCACATAACTAATTAGACTTGGCCAACAGAGGTGTGTAAGGATGGGGATTTGTGGATTGTGGGTTGTGGATGTGGTGTGTCTGCATGACTGAATTAGCGAGCGAGCCAGTGAATGTATGGCACAGGTTGTGTGTGTGTGTGCATGCATGCACGCGTGTGTGCATATGTCCCGAACCTGGAGAATTGCGTCAGAGCGCCGTTTGTTCTCCATAAAGACTCTACTGGGCCTTTCATGTAGGTGAGGAGCCGCCAGGCCTGGAAACTTTGACACAGGAGATAGAGGCCGGCAGCCAGCCTACACACTCATTAACACTTACACACAAGCACACACACATACTCAGATAGTACTCCTATCAAGGCTGACAGAAGTCTATGAAGTATATGAAAAGACAGTCTGGCCTCCTCAGCAAAAACAACACTCCTCCTATTGTCTCATCTCTCCCACCCTCCCTCTTCTTCTTCCCATCCGAGGATCACAAAGATAAATGACCGTGCACAGATATGAGAGTCCAGTTGCAGGAGGGGGAGGTGGTGGGCTGAGGGGTGTCAGAAGTGGAATGTGTGTGAACTGCACACTGCCTCGTATAAATCAGGGAGACAAGTAGGAGAAGGAGGAGGAGGCCAAGAAGGAGAGGTAAAGCAGGAAAGGGGGGCAGTCAGCTTTAGGGAGTGATAGGAGGAATGACAAGAGGAATGAGCGAAGATGGAGGGAGGGGAGGGTACAGGTGCAAAAGAAGTGCACCCGGGCTGGGGTTGGAACTGGGCGAATGAAAGTGAAGACGCACGAAGGAGGTCACGGGGGGACGGATTGCAGCGAACAATCACTTGAACTTCTCACATAATTGTTTCTAAATGTCTTTAAGATTACAAGTGTTTTGCGTATTTTCACAGTTGTGCAATTTGAGGTCATCCACGGCATTCTGGGAACGCTGTAATGACTGTGTGATTACAAGAACGCAAGATGGTGAAAACTTAAATGGAGTAGTTGTTTTTTTTTTTCCTGCAGAGGAATGAAATATGTGTAATGTGAGCATTTATATGTGTGCATTTTGTGTGCCCGTGTTTCAATATACGAAACACTCGGGTTATTTTGGGTCAACGCTATCTACTTACTCACACTTGATAAGTTGTAAAAAATGTCTTTATCAAAGATTTTCTTTTCAAGCCAAGTCATAAAAAATAGGAATTCTGACAATTCGTTCAAGGAACAGCTTGAAATGTTGTGAAATATCCCCCTTTACCCTTTCGCTGAGGTTTGGATGTAAAGGGTTAATGCCCCGATTAAGTATTTAAAAATGTGAACTATTTCTGGGCTTACATTAAATGCTAGGGAACCAGCAGAGACTCCAGGAAGTAGCTGATCCCAGCCAAGAAATAGTCTGATACTCATAATTCTCTGTAAAATGCCAGTTTTTTTTTTCCTTTTCTCCTACACTTTGGTTCTTGCACAGGTTAAACAAAGATGATATAATGTCTTTATCTGTAACTTTTAGACATGCTATCTTAACCTGCAGGGTTTCTCACAGTTTTAATGACTGAGTGCCAGTTTAGGAAGCCAACATATACACCTCAAACAGTTTGAGTTAATGTTTTTATTGTGTCTGTTGAGGAGATGATGGTTTATGTTGGTAACTGACATTTTTATGCTGAAATGTTTGTTTTTCTTTTTTCTTGTTAACCATTAGTGAGGTACAGTCTTGTGAGACAGAAAGTTTTCACGTGACTTTGTGCAGTTCTGTCAACAAGTAGGTCTGTCCTTACTGCTAGCATAGGAATTAAGAAGGTAAGAAGCAGCGAGTGCAGCTAATCAAGTGCACCTAGTTTACTGATCACTAGCAAGTGGAAAACATTGAAGACAATTGCTAATCCCAGCAAATTCATCCCAGCATCAGACCATGCAATGCTCAGAAAAATTACAAAAAACCAAAAGGTAGAGCTACATCTCAGACTCTACAAATCTCAGTTTGCAAATTAAAATTTAAAGTTTATGACAGCACAGTTTGTTTGGAAGGCTTGCCAGAAGAAACTTCTCTATAAGAAGAACATGACATCATGGTTTGGGTTTATAAAGTTGGATCTGAACAAACTACAGGAATAGTGGAGCAGTCCTTTTGGTCAGACAAGACCAAATAAACCTGGCAGTCACTCAGTCGACCATGAACTCCTCTGTGGACCAAAGTATTCAAGAAGCAAACTTGAGACCATCTGTCTGACTAGTAAAGCAACAGGACGATGATTAAAAGTACAGCAATGGCTGAAAAAGAAAAGAATCAAGGTAAAAGTAAAAGTCCAGAGCCTACAACAAAACGTTTGAGATTTTGAGATATCTCCATTTGGAGCTGTTTGGCCATAATGCACAGCGCCACATTTGGTGAACACCAAAAGCCGAATACAGTAGCAGCTGTCAAGCACGGAGGTGGAGACGTGTTGATTTGGGCTTGTTTTGCAGAGACAGGACATTCTAGAGTCAAATGCGAGACCATCTGTCCGACAGCTAAAACTTGAGCCGGTCTGATTCATGCAACAGGACAATGTTCCCAAGCACAGCAGTGAATCTACAACGAAAGGACCCGGTCATTGCAAACCCTTGATTCTCCTCCTCCAACTAAAGCTCCAACCCGAACCTGACTGAAATGCTGTGAGAGAGCTGTGCTTAAAAACATCTCTGCAAGCCTCAATAAAATTAAGCAACACTGTGTACAGACAGCTGAAGATTTAAAAGAAAAATGGAATGGAAATATTTCGCAAGTTTTTCTTATTAATGTTTTTTTTCCTGTTAGTGTATGATTGATAAACAGTTTAAAAAAAGTTCACGATGAAGTTTTGCTGTTGTTTCTTGTCAGACTGGATGCTTTGGATACAAGCAGCCCTTTTTTTTAAGACCTATTTGAATGGCTCTCTGCAGTGTTCTCCGATCTGTCCACCCAAAAAAGATGCACACACAGATGGTGCAGCTCATGCAGATGACAGAAAAGTAAGATCAGGTGTGACTGATGAAAATGAGCCAAGTTAATCGCATCCCCTTATCTCTCCTCTTAGGCAGCTTCCGATAAGCTCTCCAACTCTTAGCACCTAGCAGCTAATTAGACTCCCCACTGAAAAGCAGGAGGATTTCTCTCCCTCACTCTGTGTGTGTGTGTGTGTGTGTGAGAGAGAGAGAGAGCGAGAGAGAGAGTAAAGAAAACACTTAGATCTTTAGTCTTATCTCTCAGCTTTTTATCACTCGACTCCCATCGGTCAAAGCAAAAGAGCTTGCTGCAAAACTTTTCACGGCACACTGCAAAAATACAGGAATTTGTGTCTCTCTGAAATCGAAGCGCTGTTCAGGAGTGTGTTTACAAAGCACAGGTGTGTCAAATCATCACTGAAAAGTAGACATCATGACAAAATATCAAAATAAAGAACTCTTTAAAAGGGTGAGAATAATATATTTTTTTATTGTCAGCTAATTTCTGCTCTCGGTCAAAGAAAATCCATTTAAAGACAAAAGTGAGCGACACGAAAGTAATATTCCATGGCTTCACTGTCACTGTGCCTGATTCATTTCCAGGCCTTTCACTGAATACTGTGGATTTAAGTAAAACGTTCTCCTTGCTTTGCAGTCACAATCAGAACAATTTGTTAAAGACCTGTATGGAAGCATGAGCCAAAGTCTAGAAGTCAGCTGGGCAGCATTAGTCGTTTGGCTTTTGTTTCTTAAATGCTGAACAGGAGAAAACATAAACAGCAGCAAAGCAAAAGATGATCAAACTGTCTCTGCTGGTGAGTTTTTGCCTCTGGATTTTTGTCTGCCAGACTGATTGTAAGAAGCAGTTTGGCTCCACCATGTGGCGAAGGCTGGAACTACAAGTGAGGAAAATCTGTCAAGCCCACTCCTGATCTCTCATTTCCATGTTCTCTTGCATGTCCGACATTATGTTTATGAGGCGAGGAGCCAACTTTGGGATGACAGCCAGGCTCTTTAATGATTAAGGCACGTCAGGATATTCCTCCAGGGCCGTCGCTGTCACTAACACACTCAGTATGTCCTTGATTATTCCAAATGTTTCACTTAATTTGTAAAGATACCATTTTTTAGGCATGCTGCTCTATTTTGACTTTTCTCTTTTTCTTTGGTTTCACCGGGTCGGGATCTTCACTAAAAGATGATGTCACATCGTTTCCTGATTCACGTTTCCTTTTCTTGCTTGGCTTGTCACTAATGTAACCGTTGGAGTCGCTCCCGTGGACCGCCACCTGAGAGACATCCATCTCCTCCTCCTCTTCTTTTATACGTTTTTCCTTCTTCTTTTTCTTCTTCTTTTTGTTCTCTGCGGCTTCATTGCCGTTTACCTCATCCCTCATCCCATTCGGCTCTGGTGTTACACCGTTGTCCAGCTGGCATGCAGATATGGTTGGTATCTCTTCTTCTATCTCCTCTTCTTTGACTTTCTTCTTTTTCTTTTTCTTCTTCGGGGTTTCTTCAGAAGCATCCTGGGTGGGTTCTGGGTCCTCCTCGCCTGCAGGCACACTGGTTTCTGTGCCCTCACACATGGCCAGCAGCTCCTGCACCCTGAGGCACACAAAGACAAAAACAATCAATATAGGCCAGCGCCATACCAGCGCTGATGTGAAGGTCTGAGTTGCTCGCCTATTGTTCAGGAAAAAACTGCAGTGACTACTGGTGTGATGATGCTACCGGCAGCCACAAAGCGGCGAGCATACTGAGGCCTTTAGCTTTGCCCCGAAGCTACTAAAATCATCATCACTGATACTGCACACTTGCCTGGTCTTGTCCAGTCGTCCTCTGATCAGCAGCACCCCAGCAGTGTCGGCGTCGAGCGCCGTCACATCAAACTCCACCTCCGATCCGATCCTCGGCCCCGCGTCTCTCCATGTTTCCACAGTAACCAGATTCGGTCTGGGAATGCTGGCGTTGAAGCAGCCGTGCACCAAGCAGCCCACGTGGCTTATTCCCAGTTTATTTACCTTACCCTACAAACAGACGAATACGTGATACACGCTGTTAGTTATTGTATTTTATCAGAGGCAATTTATCACTCCCACAAAGTACAGGTACGCCTCAAAGCCCCAGGTTTTAATATGTCACTTGTATATTATAACAATAGTAAACACTGAAAAGTGCAGGTCTCTCTTAACAGACACTATGTCAGGTAAGGTCCCGTCAGCTTCTCTGCTTCTACTAAATAATGTGAATGTAAATCTCACCCGTAGTTTTTGTCCTTTTTGTGGCTGAAAAACAATAAAGCTGGCTTCCACGTCCACGTGGACGTAGCCGCTGTCGTCGTAAATGTCTCCGAGGTGTCTCACTATCCTGATGTTGTCGTAGGCCAAGGGGACTCCGTTCAGACTGAAAGAGACAACAGTAACAGGGTCATCTCGTGCATTAACAGTTTATTTAAACTGACAATGCTTTACTTAAAGGAGAAGACCAAACCTTTTTGCGTTACCATTACTGGTTTTAATGCTTTTAAAAGCTGACTGGTGTATGAAAGGATTTAAAAAGGCCGCACGCAGTGATTCATGCATAAAATACATTTTGCAGACAATCACACGTTGTTGGTACTTTTACCTCCGCAGAGCACCACAGTGGATTCTAAAACAAACAATTAAGATGTGATTCAAGTTCAGATTATAAACTTTAACTCAAGGGGTTTAACAAAATAATTACATTAACTGTTTAATCCAAGTTTCAGAGGCTCACAAGTAACAGGACAGTAACAGGTGTTTGTTTTTAGCCAGGAGAGGCCTGCTCTCTCTGTGTTAAACAATAAATTAAGCAGATAAAGAATTTTAAACTTGTATTTTGTAGCTGTTCACTGGAACTATCATTATGTGGCCCATAGAGATATCAGTGCATACAAAGATGATCTTCATCAGGCTGAAAAACCAAAGTAAAGCTATAAGAGAGAGCAAAATCATCCGTCATCCCGGTGGAGGAAGTGTTAAAGCATGAGCATGCATGGCTGCCAGTGGAGCCGGATCACTGGTGTTTATAGATGATGTGACAGCAGGACGACCTGGCGATCGTCTCTGCTCAGATTCAGACAAATGCTGCAAAACTGATTTCACAGTGCAAATGGACAATGGCCCGAAGCACACAAACCCAAGGGTTTCCCGAGGCAAAGAGCAGAGATAATCGTCAATGGCCAAGTCAGTCACCTGAGCTCTACTAAATACAGCAAGTTTTCAGTTACTGAACAAACAACTGAATGCAGTTATTGCCCACAAATAAGCAGCAACTGGTGGCTGCAGTAGAGACCTGGTAGAGCTTCTCAAAGGAAGAAACAGCAGTTGGTGATGTGACGTTCATGACTTTTAGACTTTAGGCACTCATTGACTGTAAAGGATTTAAAAACACATTGGCTGTATTTTCCGGACAATCAATGCCCTGAATTAAAGCTAAAAGTCTGCATTTCAGTGACAGCCTCCCAACACCACCTTCTTAACCCCTAAAAGCACCACCTCGTCAGCAGGTGTGTGTCCGATAAAGGACCTAACAGGATGTTTCATGAGTAGCTACTAGGTTCTTTCACAACACAGGAGACAGCAACACGAAAACTCAGCGGCTAGAGGACATCACGGCTCGTGTGCGTGTTTGTGTTCGTGGGAAAGTGGACTGTCCGGCTCAAAATGCTTCATTGACTGGATAAAAACGTCGGCGGGGGGAAAAAAAAAGAAGCACCTTTGAGAGAACTTGAGCAGCTCGGCCTCCAGCTCCTCCTTAATCCCCGTCTTCTTCTTGTTTAGATACACGGGCGGCAGGGCGATGTGTCTCCGGTGGGTGTTCACGACCAGACACGAGTAAGGCGCTGACAACAGCTCGGAGGCAGCGGCGAACGACGGGATCGATAACGGGAGAGCGGCAGCAGTGTTTACCGGTGCTGGGGTCTCTTGGGCCGCCTGGTCCGGGACGGACACGTCGGGAGTTTCACCGGACATTCTCACATGTTTTGGATTGTCCTCACCATGCTCCAAATTCGCCATGCTGCGTAGAAAGACCGGAAGACAAACAAGAGGTGACTTCCGCTTTGCGGATTGTTGAACTGCTGTTAAAAACATTTGTTATTGTTGCCCCCTGCTGGTGAAGAAGAGAAGCGCCCTCCACAAACTTCATACTGCAAGCTTATTTAATAGTTTATTTTAGGTCCCATTCACTATCTTTAAGTAATGGTTGTCAAAAAGTATTGTGTTTAATTGTTTTTTTAGACACAGAAATATTGTAAAATCCTTGAAAGCATTAGAAGATATGAAGAATTGTATGACTCACTGCCCCTTTTGTCTGCAGAGCACAGACTGAATCATCATCAAAACACTTTTACACTCTTTAACGATTATAAATGAGCGACTGCAGACTTAATGGCTGTACATGGCTAGTCTGCGTGCAGTAATGCTTTAATGTTTCCTGGCATAACATGTTGATGGATTTAAATGTTGCATGTGGCCAAACTGTCTGTTAGTTTAAATAATGAATGTCCTGTGTAACATGGTGAACTTATTCTGAGTGGCTATTTCATTTTCACATTTTAAATTTATAAATAAAATTTAGCCCTGCAAAGTAACTGCAGCCACAGATAAATGTGTTTCATTTGAGCAAACACCTGGCGGCAGTGGGAAGGAAGAACTCCTCTTTAACAGGAAGAAACCTCCTGCAGAAGTAGGCTCAGACATTTGCCAGCATCACTTTTAACTTTAGACAAAATGACAAAATTTTAGCAAATTAAAATGAACACCATGCAGCTTTGCTGTTGTATATAGCTGTTATGATGCTTACGTAAGTTACCTGATGCCCTTTGTTATGTAATCTACAAGTTCGGCCCTGATAGTCCTAGCAGGGATGCTGTTAGGGAGCTCGTGGGGTAGGAGATGATCATTGATTCTGTATCCCATTCTCACCTGCAGAGCCACATTAAGATCATTAGGGTGACCTGAGGTGTCAATTAGTGCAACTAGTGCAGCGTGTCCAGCCATACACACAGGCATGCACTGAAAATATCCTGACACATGCACAGATGAATCTAGTGTTACTGTTTTCTGACAGGGCAGCACCGCAGGAGGTCACATGATTCAGCGTTTCTCTCTTTATCACACACACTCTCACAGGAATCGCAGACCCGGTGCTCTGTTAGGAGCCATGGCCCTTTCCTGTCTGTTGTCACGGTGATAAATAGTGCATGGTTTCTTAGCTCCCTGTGGCTTCTGCTGCTGTGGGCCCCAGTCAACACACAAACATGCATAAATGCACGCAGATGCACACACATCTCTGTTTGGAGCTTCTCTCAGGAGTTGGCAAACACTGTAATGAGGTGCTGAGCAGCAATGACGTTGTCAGAGCTTATCTTCATAACAGGTCACAGCTGTGTTTGTGTGCAAGCATGTGTGTGTGGAGGAAACAGGTTTTTATTGCTCTTCCTCCTCTGTGAAGCATTTTAAGCTTGCAGGTCTGACGGGTGCTATGAAACTGCTTTACTTTGTTACTTAACTTTACGACAAGTGTGGGAACCCTGAACAGCATCATCATTGCCTTAAACTGTGGTCTCATAAGAATGCAGTGGCTTTCTGAATTGATGATGCTATGAAGGACTGAAACTGCTAAAATCTAAAATTCAACCCAACAAATATATTATTGTCATTATATCCATGGATATCAACATGGATATTGTGATTTTCTTTGTATTTAATTCAATCTCTATAAATTCCCCTGTTATGTATTTTTCAATATAACTTCCCTTGTTATTTACTGATTGTATCATTATTTAATAGCTTAGTTATAAAAGAACCATACTGGATAAAGAAATTAAAAATGTTAAATATATTGGGGACAAATATGGTAGAGGAAATAGTGCATAAGTACATAGTTTGTAAATAACTCAATAAATAAAATGGCACATAAAATGAAAGAAGAACAAGTATAAGGCATGTGTTTACAAGAGAAAATAGATAACTGGTGGATGGTATTACACAGGGATTACATGAAGATGTGGGACCTATGGGTTCTTTGACACCCAGCATTTAGACTAACATCAAAACTTGAACTTCAGTGCTCCAACATCCACAAGATACAACTACTATTGCAATAAGTGACTGATGAGGTATAACACAAAAAATAAGGACCATCATGGAAGGACAGGCACTGCATATGCACAGATAGAGGAAGTGGCTGAAATCCAGAAATCATACAAGTGGTAGACAAAGCTGGACTGAAAGACCGCAACAGCACAGAGGCACCAACAATGGCAGCACAGGAACAAGCTCTAAGTACAAGATCCATAGAGGGGGTCTACCACACCAGGTAAGACCACAGGTGCAGGCTGTATAAAGATGCCCCTGAGACAATCCAACACATAACAGCAGGATGCAAGATGCTAACAGGCATGGCACACGTGGAATGCCATAACCAAGTGGCCGACATAGGATACAGAAACATCCGTGCTGAGTATCACCTTGAAGTCCCAAGATCAAAATGGGACCCACCCCCTGGGTTGTCGAGAATGACCAAGCTAAGATCCTGTGGGACTTCCAGATACAGACAGACAAACTGGTGACGGCTAACCAACCAGTAGTAGTGGACAAACAGAGGAAGACGGCTGTATACCGATAGCAATTAGGAAGAAGGATCATGAGAAGCTTGAGAAGTACCACTGGCTGAGAGAGGAACTCGGAGGGTGTGGAGGGTGAAGGTAACAGTGGTCCCAGTGGTAATCGGATTACTCTGTGCAGTGACTCTCTGAACAGGGCAAGTAGCTCCAGCAGATCCCAGGAACAACACCCGAGATCTGTGTACAGAAGAGCACAGTCCTAGAAACAGCAAAGATACTGCGCAGGACCCTCAAGCTCAAGAGGACCTGAGCTTGAAGACAGCCCGCAAGGTGTGAGATGGTTGCTCTGTGTGTGTTTTTGGTTTTTTTTGTTTTTAAAAAACACCTGGATCTCGTTAATATGACTAAGTCATTTAAATACGGTTCTTCATAGTGTGCGATTTTTCAGTGTGTTATTTTAACCTTTGGGTCTTACTATCACCTACAATGATGTAATGTATTGATTAAAATGCTGTAATCTGGCTTACAAACTGAAAAGTCACTCCCATCACATTTTTACTCAAACCTCACATACTTCACAAACACAAACACACTTCCACAAACATGTGTGTTCATGTACTATAAACACACAAATTGGCAACTGCATAATTAAAAAAAGGCTAATCTGCATAAACTGTGATCATAAAACCAGATTCATCTCAACACGTATTTAACACAGCAACAGTAAAACAACATGCAAGACTGTGCAATTCTTTTATTAGTCGTACTTTAATTGAATGAACTTTATAAGAAGCATTATAAAAATATGTTTGATTTACAAGCATGGATACATACAGTACATTGTGCATCACTGTAACTTTTCTCTCAAAGCATTCCATTATCAGATGATACATACAGTTTACCAAAGGCTATCTCAAGATCTGGCTTCCATAAACCAATAACATGACAGAGAGAGAGAGAATAAGGACGATGAGACTGAAATAGCTCTTCTAAACAAGTGAATCAGTTGCATGCTTGGTTTGTGCTCATCGCTTTGATCTGACTGGATGAAATGTATCCTTCACGCTCACAAATTGGAGGATTTCACGCAGATGTCTGTCGCTTCATTTGTCATCCAAACCGCAGCTCACCATCCCGGCTTTGGTGAGATTTAAACCGAAGGTATTTGAACCCATGTTTGCATAATATTCAGAAGCACAAACGGCTCCTTCATGCTCTCCGTTTCATCAGGCAGCAGGTAAACGGGTTCCAAGGCGACAAATTTGGTTCAGTTCCTGCAGTCAGGATACAGTTAAATGCAGTCTACTACAAGCTGCATTAGCTGCGTGACAGCACGAGTTTTAGTAACTGCTTCTGTTTAAGTCTGCAAGTCACCTCCTGCTGAAACTTCCTCAAGGAGATGCCGCGGTGTGTCCATTATAGGAGATCTGAGGAATACCATTACTGGAGTTGTCCAGGACCTCCTGTTAGAGACACACAAACACAAACCTGCTTAGGAAAAAAACTTCCGACAGCAGCTAAAGATGAGTCATGCAGTTTACTACCTTCTCTGTCATCTCATGGGAATGATGTAGCGAGTGTTCCCTCTCCAAGAACATCCTTTGCTGCTCCGAGCTTGCCAGACGACAAGTCAGCCACGTGGATAAGGTACAGGTCGAGATCCCTGGATAAGACCGGAAAAGGAAATTTTACACAGAAGTGAACAGAAAAACACTCAGTCCCCAGAGGATAAAACATACTGTACTGGATGATCGTCTGATTTCTATTTTTTAGTGCTAGTATGGAAAGAGTTTCACTTATGAAGTCCTATGTCTCAGCCAAAGTCTGTATATGGACTGCATAAAAGATGGACGTAGCCTTCGGGTACAAGTAAAGCCGACGCTGCAATGCCTCGTTTGATTTCAGTTATTTAGTTATCAAGCCATCCATTTTCTTCCACTTATCCAATTCAGAGTTGTGAGTGTGTGTGTGTGTGTAATAATATCTATGAGAAAATTAAACTACCTCGCTCTTGATTTATGTCCTCGGTAAATTCTCTCCTAATGGGCTTATGGACTCAGTTGCTGGTTGATTACTTTTGAAATTATGGCCCCATTCAGAGACTTCTAGGGCATTTAATCCCTGACAATTTCTTTAAGCCAAAATGACTTTGATGTATCGCTAACTAGCAAATATTATGTCCCTAATGTGGTTTGCATGCTAAAACTGTTACATACCTACTAAAGGATCCATTTTAACACTGGCATCAACATTTAGCCACAAGCACAACCTCATGGAGCGACTAGTACGCCGGCAGACCTTCAGAAAAGAAATGAAGAGGCACTTCTTCTCTGAATAAAACTGACAAAGCTTTTTTGGGGAGGGTGGAGGAGCACTGGAGAGTTGTTGAGATAGTGTTGAGATAAAAGTGATTAGCAGTAATAAGAAATGCTTGGTATACTGTTAGTATTGACAGGTGACTAATAAAGAAATGCTTTATCTTTACCCCCACATTTAGTCCCTTTCAAATACTTGAACAGAGACTAATAACGTTCTTATCTTACGATGAAAAATAGACAAAGACATGAGTTGTTTTCAATTGCGTCACATCAGATTGTGTTACGTCTTGCGTCCTTGTTATTATCTTTACCTAGACAAGCCAGAGTCATTGCAGCCAGGTGAATTGTTTGCATCTTGTCCGGCCGTTTGTTCAGTGCCCGAACAAACTGGACGTTTAAGATCCCGGCAATGAGACCACAGATGCAGCACGCTGAAAAGAGGATCATCTGAAAGACAAGGGGGGTGAGCCGCAAAATTGAGACCTTATCAACCAATCTGTAAACCAAGTGACAAAATGCGATGAGACCGGAGATATACAAATTACTACTGAGCTTCCATCTCCATCATTCTGCTGTTTTGGAACGAGGCTGCGGCGATGAGTAATGCCTATCAGTCAAAATAAATCTCATTCGCCATTATAAAATAGGATCACTCTCAAAGCCGACTGCCTGTTCCAGGAGCGATGTGCGGCTTGTAAATATGCTTGCATCACTCACTTGCTGTATTTGTGTGTGCGTGTCTGTGTTAAAGTGTGTGTCTGATTTGTGTGTTTAATGAATCGCATTTTACAGATTACTTCTTCGGAAATTGTGATCGGGACCAGGAAAACTAAATCCCAGTTTCAGAATCTGATTTTTTCATCTTTTTATTTATTTGTTTCTGGGTAGAATCTGATGAGAAAACAGTTAGACTTCCATCACCTTCTTATCAAGATAATAAAATCCAGATGATTCATATACTTCCCACTAATTGTGAATGTGTTTGTATTCCATCTGGAGTGCAAGCCCTCTTTCACCGCTCCCTGTGCAGATGCCGTTAGTGCCTTTAACCACATGGAAAACGGCATCTCGTATTTCAGTCGTTACCCAGGGAAGTGTGGAAAGTGGCTGGCAGGGGTCCGGAGCCAAACCAACCTAATGCAATCATCACCCCACAGGCAGACATGGGGAGGGCGCTGGAGGAAGATGGAGAGAAAAATGGAGAGAGTCGCAGCGTCGACATAACGGCTGGGACAGAGTGAATGGAAGAGGCAGATGGATAGATATAGTGATGAAAAAAAGGAAAAGCATGAGTAGGAGGAGATAGACAGGGAGACAAAAGTTGGACAGGGTGAGATGGGGGGAAAGAAAGGTTGAGGGATGTCTCTGTTACAGCAGATTGCGCTGACATTGATCCATCATTAGTCTCCTCCCTGCAGGAGACAGGGAGTCAGAGAGAAACACCAGGACTGGGAGACACTGAGAGACTGTAAAAAAGACAGAAAGAGTGACAGAAAGGGAAGAGAGGTGACTGCTTGTCTCCTCTTATTTCCTCAGATGTCTCTCTCAGAGCATACTGACTGCACCTGCTGCAACACACACACACACACGCACACGCACACACACGCACACACGCACACGCACACACACACACACACACACACACACACACACACACACACACACCTTTAGGTGTTCTTTCGTTGTCGAATATGCAGACTCTGTGTATGCTTTGCGTTCAGTATTCCTGATACAGATGACTTTGCATCTGACATCCACAACAGAAGACATCTGCATCATAATTCCAGCAAATACTGAATGAAAAAGGCTCCCAGGCACGTGACAGTTAGCTTGACTGAGCTCAGCATAAAAGGTAGAAACAAGAAAACAACCTGGCTCAGTTCAAAGCTAAAAAAAACAAAATCTACCTTCTACCTCTAGCAAAGGCTACAGGCCTTCTTGAACTATTTCCTGGTGTCTCTGCCTAATTCCTAGAAACTGGTACCATCCTGGAAATAGCTCAGTACAAACTGCTGAAATGTGAATCACTAACTAAACTAAAAGGAAATTACTTGGAGAAATAAACTGAGCTCATTCAGTATGTATGTACTTACAATAAGGCCAGTCCTCTTTCGAGCACACAGCACGCCGCACATCCCGCAGACCAGAAACTGGAAACAAAGAAAGACAGCAAGTAAATTAACACCTCTGTGAGTTCAAGTTAGTTTGTCATGAGAAATTTTTAGATGTTTCTTTTTTTTTATGGCACCCGTCCCTGATGCAACAATGGGAAATGCTGAAAATAACAGTCATTGAAATCAGTTATCCACGTGTGGTTTTCTCCCTCTAAAAATAACATTTCCAGAGGGATGTTGGTGGAAAAAGGAGACACGTCCTCTTATTTTTTATTTCAGGATAATTTACACTGTCTGGTTATTATTATTTAATATATAAATGTTTCTAGACAGCCTCTCCGTGTTAGCCTCGCCTCTCGCCCTATGGCAGCTGGGATAAACACCAGCCCCACCCCAACCTTAGATAATTGGATAAGGAGAAGAAAATGGATGGATAAATATTTCTAAGAGCCAGGTGCACTTATTAGAGTCCCTCAAGAGCTTTCAGCTCTTTATAAAGTCTCCTACCTATGGATCAAGTTGTTGAGCTGACACACACACACCCACACACACACACACACACACACACACACACACACACACACACACACACACACACACGCACACACACACAACTCTTCATGTGTACTTTAGGTCATTAAATTGTTTCACTGTAAAAACATTCTTACAATTTTATAACTATACTGCCCTATTCACCTAATCAGGTAATTAGACAGTAGATAGATTAGAATATATGATTTTATCATTTTAGGGCTCTGCCTGCTTTCAAAACTGGAGATCTTTTAAATAGACAATTCTCCTGTTTCACAAAAACTCTCACGATTCAGGTTTGCTGTTCATTGCAAAGAAAACAAACCAAAACCCAAACTGCTCCACTGTTCTGAAACTTAATCCAAAGTTGCAGAAATGATAAATTATTAATCACAATGTTTCAACACAATAAGGCACCAAAGGTTGGAGAGTCAGTGTCCTCTAAAGTCACTGGTCAGTGGGTTACAATAATTTCCAGGTCCCGAAAGAAGACTGAAACTCTTGGACAGCTGGGTGGCTGACTCAGCAGACAGAGCTCAACAGCTGCGTGGTTGAACTCACAGACGACCCGTTGCATAACATCTTTGCAGGAACTTCATCTACACTGCTGGAATCACGCGCACTTTAAGTGCACTCACGCCCAGATATGGAACCTATATACTGTGATATATCAGTAAATGCTTTTTTCCCCCTCTGTCTGATGCACACCCACATATTTACACTTAAGCAGTCTTTCAAAGCAGCCGTCTCACACCGATGATAATGTTATAGATGACTCTGTATGACTCATAGTGCTTCAGCTCCTGGCATTTATAGTAATTCTCAGCTATAACTGCTGACAGATAGACTATATATCCCCCGCTGGAGCGACTGTCACAGTAAAGTAGATGATTCAAGGTATGTGGCTGCTTAAGATGCCAGGAACAAACTTTTTAAATGTTCTGTGGCAAAATCGAGACAATGAGGCTCAGAGCAGCACAGAAACAGGAGCAGACACATTCAATAGACTGAGAGGATGTAGATGGGTCTAAAAGCTCCGACCCTTCCAAGCAATGAGCAGTAAATCAAGCATCAATTAATAAAGCCAATCTTTAGCTCCAGTGCGCCAGGCCAAATGGCTGTGTGTCTGCCAGGCTTTTATAGGCAAATACCATATGAAGCTGTGTCAGCAAAACCACACCAGGTATTGAAAGTTTGAAAACAACCACAAATATGAACAGAAATTCCACTTTTTCAAACAAAGAATTTCTGTAAGCAGAATGGATTTATTTGATAGGAGCTTAAATAAGACAAAAATATTTGAAGTCAATTAGTTTTTTGAGAAGTTTTAGAGGGAAAAATACAAAAATCTTTCAGATTTTTCTTTGATTTTCTGCACATTTTAAATATCAGTGTTAACCTAGGTGCTGTAATTTATGGTGTATAAATATATTAAAGTTCTAGTCTAGTCCTTTAGCCCTTATATGACCAGAATATGTTTCCCTTATTTTGATATTCTAATGCTTACAGACATGCAGCGCATGCTGTCTCTAGCAGGCTCTATAAAGAGCAAGGTAATTCCCTCGAGTTTTAACGGTCTCATCTTTCAGCACGATCCCTGGAGATACTTATCCTCTGGGAAAGTGAGACAAAGACAAAAAGTAGCGACAAGAGTTGCTCCAAGGACGTACACAGAGTCCACTCCAGACCGGAGAAGCGTCTCCCTGCTGCGGTTTATGATCGCCCCGGACCCAGCTGATGCCCACCGCTCCCAGGACGATGCTCGCCACACCCAGGCCCACCTCCACCAAGGACAGCAGGAGCAGGCTCCACAGAATCTTGCGGCTGGAGCACATCCTGCCCCGGGCATCTCTCCAGCTCCAGCAGGAGGAAGGCGCTGAGGCGGGAGTCCGCTTCTCGATGCTCCGAGGGCGGCGCTGCTCTACTGCTTCATATCCGACTGGAAGAGGCGAAAAAAGTGTATCCAAGCGTAAAGAGAAGAGGAGCGAACTTACAGAAGCGGCTAACAAACTATTTAAACAAGGAGGTGGGGGAAGCGTTGGCTCTCTGGTTGGAGATTATTGTGGTAAAGGAGCGTTCGGCTGAAGTTCCTCTGTGCACAACGCACGGCGCTGTCCAGGGTACTTAAACGCCATGGCGCGCGCGCAAGCATGCACCCATATACACACACAAACAGTGCACGCGCGCACATCCAGGGCCGTTACTAGGAGTTCGTGAGTCTCAGCCTCCGCCCACAGCGATGAAGCGTAACGTTCGTTAAACGGAACCACAGACAGGAAACACCTGTCACTTAAATATAAATATAAAAGCTACACTGATATGTACGTTTTATAAATAGATAAAACAGAACAGCGATTATTTTATCAAAAACTGAAAAAACTTGTTTAGTTCTTGGTTTTTTGGGTTTTTTGGGGGGTTTTTTTGTTTTCTTCAAACATTCTGGAACTCGGTGTTTGTTCTCTTTATATATTAGTTCCAGCTTTGGGTAGTAGATTTATTTATTCTTTAGTGATATTTACAGTCTTTGATTAAGAAGGTGACAGCTCGTGACTCTGCTTTTCCAGCATGTGCATGTCTACAACCAGAAATGATTAACCATGTTTTCACACTTCTGCGCTCTTCTATTCCTGGATTTAATTCGCTTTTCTGAGAGTTTCACCTGAAGGAAGTTGCATTTAATATAGTTAACTCAATAACAGTGAATGTTAGTTTAGATCGTGAGCATCTGCTGTGATCTCTGCTCTCTATCAACTCATAAATATTTAAGCAACATGGGACATTTTGAGTGACGTAATCTGAAGCTGATGTGGAAAACAAGACTCTAGAGGCAGGTGACTCGCTGTTATTTGTGAAAATGTGACAAATTTTTTTTTAAATAATATGTACTTATCATGAAATTGAGCATGTGTTAGTTCTGCAAACTAAAAATTACAGCTTCTGGGTCAAGAAAGAACCAATCCAGTGGTGTATTAGTTGTTTCGTGTGTGCTATATTGAATTAAATAGATTGTTTAAGCTGAAGGACAGCAAAGCTTTGCAATCATGATGCTAATAATGGACGTTGGGTAGAAATTCATGTCAGAGCTGTTCTCTAAATAAAAACTTAACCACTGTAATTTATTGATTTATTTTAAGCACAGTTCACACTGTTATTGTCACGGCTGGCGGAGGGAGCCGTGTGGTGTGGAGGAAAAGGAGGACCCAAGATGCAGCAAACTGATGATACGAGTGATGTTTTATTTACAAAGGTGGTGGTGACAAAAACAGGCAACGAGGTATGAGTACTTTACAAACGGAAACCTAAACTGGGAGAAACTAAATAGCAAACCTGAGACCGTACAAAGGGGGTGCGGGGCAGAGGGACGCAGAGACAGGACACCATGGAACGCAGATGAATGCAGAGATACGCAGAAATACACGGATGAGTGCAGACGACCCGACGAGGAGCACAGGCAGACACCAACTATAAATACACACACCAGGTAATGAGGAAATGGCACACAGGAGGGGACACAGCTGGAACTTAATGGGCATAACGAGACACAGACCTACAAAGTAAAACAGGAAATCTAGAACCCGAACCGGACACAAGGGGGGAGGACACAGAATAACTAGAACAGAGGGAAATAGTCACAAAACACAAAACGCTGGGTCAACGACCCAGGACCATGACAGTTATGAAACAAGGGTTACAGATGTGAACTCCATCAGTCATTCAGTGCAGAATCCACACCAATTAAAATAACTCGTATAAGCCTCATTTACCTTATTCAAACCGAGGAGGGACTCAGGGGCAACGCTGGGGAAAATTCTCATAATACCTTTCGGTGAAAGACAACTGGTGACGATTTCAAAGTGCTGTGGAAGATTTTATAACTAAACTGACCGTGGCAGATTGATGACTTGTGTGTATAAATATTGTAGGTTTACAATCGCTCTTTGGTCAAAGATACTGCTGTCGTTCTGTTTATTGTTGTTTGACGCCTTTGCAAAGGTAAATAAAACTTACAGAGACAACCTGATACCGGTACTTTCTTTGTGAGCCACCATAGAACTGCACAGATTTGAGTGAAAATCAAAGTAGAGGTTTCAAGACACCATGTTTTGGGGTTTTTCTTTTACATTTGGCCAATGCCCCGCCTACTCATTAGTCACGCTAATGCTTTATCAGAGATAAAATTCTGAGATAAAGGGTTAATATTCAGGGCGGATGCATTCAGAACATCAGTGATCTGCGATTTAAAAGTGCCAGACACAGGCAGAAAACAGAAAAACACCTTTGGACTTGTTGGTTATTGATCTGCTCCCAGCCTTTTCAACATTGCCTAAATATTCAGTAATCCCACATACCGCCTTTCCCACTACATAAAATCAAAACATTTGAACTCACCTCCAGGAGATGGTAGAGCTAGCCAAGAAGCATAAAGATAATTAACTGATTCTGGCTTTTTAAATGTGTTTTCTGCACGTAAAGGTTTCTAACTGATCGATGATGGATTGACAGAGGCTAAGCAGCTGCTGTGGGATACAGCATCATCGAGCTGTGTTACTGTACGCTGTGCTGTTTCAGGGGAGTGTTTACTCGGAGCTCAACATGAGTTCACTTTCAGTATCAGCTGCTGCAGATGAACTACATGGTGAACACACACAGTCCTTGAGTTTACTTTAGCCTGTAGTGTGCATGTAATCAAGTTCTGATTATTACAAGGCTAAAAAGTTTTTTTTGCTGCCTTTCTTCCCCGTTGCTGCACATCCAGTTTGGCCAATTTTTTATCTTCTTATTTTAGAATACCACAGATCCGAGGAAACAGCGGCCAAAACTCAGCTTTTGTCTTCGATGATTATTTTCTGCTTGAGAAGAAAATTGGACATTTGGTTTGCTAATATATCATAATGTGCCTGCTTATCACGATTATTCGGCTCTCAGTAGACTTTGTTGGGGAACTGTTTTCTCAACAACACTGTCATGGCTTCACAAGAACTGTGGACCTGAACACAGACACCGTGACAGTGTGACACTAGCTTTGCAGACTTTATTCACAGAGCAGCATAAGTGAGGTGAGTGTCCTCACAAGCCAGAGGGGACTCTAGGGACAGGTGAGTGAGTTCAAAGTGAATGCTTCGAGCAGACACAGAAAACAAAGAACAAGTGAAGTAAGTCTGGGAAATATTTAAATAGAGATTCTATAGAAGAGCCTTTGCTCTGTATTACTAGAGATACAGAGCAAAATATATACTGAGATCATTGCTGGTGTTTTTCCTCCTTGGCATTGTGTGAACACACACCTGAATGCCAAACCTTCTACTTTTACAGAGTTGCTCACACTTGCTGATGACCAGTTAATTAAGTGCATTCGATTAGTAGCAGCTCACTGATACCTACCCTGTTGATTCCTATAGAGGCAGCTAGCATGTACTTAGCGTTTCACACACTGCTTCTGCTTTTTGGTTTAGTATTTGTTGAGTACTAACATGTCATGTGTCATGTGTTGACAAAGGTTTTTTGTCTTGGTTTGTGTGTGTAGATGCTTTTGTTGCAGATGAAGAGCCATGTGTAAATGTTAGGTGCTCTGACATGGGACAGGCAGAAATGTACTTTGTTGATGACAACATGTTAGACTAAGACTCTAGTGACAGCTGGGTTAAGACAGATTATCAAAAGGACTAATTTAGCAGAATCTTTCAGTGAGGTGCTTTGTTTTGAAAAGGTCACAGAGACAGATATGGACTAAGCACTGAGTGTTCCTTACAAATTTGTCAAGCTGTTGATTGAATTCTTGATGAAGCTGAGTTGATAGATGCAGAAGTTGTAGATGTACTGAACCAGGGGGGAGACCAGCTGAAATGTGTTGGACAGCCAGCTATAAAGCTGGAAATCCATATATGCTATGATTGCTTGAATTATTGGAAATTATTTTTTGTAACTATGTTACTGTGTTATGAAAGGCTATAGGAGACGATACACCAGGGATGTGAAACAAATTTTACATCGTGGGCCACATAAAGACACACAACATATAGATATATTAATATTAGAAAATAAGTGCAATATCAGCAGCACAGAAATGCTGCTGTAATAAATGGAAAAACATCTTTCAGAATTAATCTTTGGGTTTAAATTGTAAGAAATAAATGTGTAAAATCCCGATACCTCATTGCACTCACACAGATGGTGCTGTAATTACAAAGCCGAATAGCAAATGTGCTTTTTGGTGGCCCACTGTAGAAAAAACAGAAGAAAAAAGTCTGTAGTGAAAAAAGGGAAATTTTCTGTTATTTAATGTAATCTATTACTGTAGTATGACTAGCGATGGGGAGAGTCTTTATCAGAAGGAAAAGATCCAAAACTTACTAAAATACATTTAAAAGTCCACAAATGTATGGCTTCCTTCACATTTTCCAAAGAAATCTAGTGGGCCAGATTGGAGTTTTTGCTGGGCTAATTCTGGTCCACGTGCCTTATGTTTAAAACCCTGGCCACACACTATATATAGCTCATAAAGTCCCTCACGTGAGATTGTTCTGGTTTTTTTTGTCCATCGTTAATAATGAATTTTTACAAATGGATTTTTGGTTCCTGTTTTGTTTTTGTTTCACATCTTTGTTTCTGTGAATTTCTCTTCCCTGATGTTGCCTACGTGCTTCTCAGAAATATTCACTTCCTGTTTTATTGTGATGATAACTTTCTGTGTTTGGGTCTTTGCTGTCTTTGCATTTCCCTCTTTACTTCCGCCTGTGTCCATTCAGCTCAGTGTGAGTATAGTCTTGTCTCTCCCTCTGTTAGCTGTCTGTCTGAGTGAGTCTCACATGCTAAACCACAAACTTTCACTTTTTCAGAATAAAATAAAAACGATTAAATAAACATTAGTGGAATACTTTCTGCCATGTTTGTGAAACCTTTGGTTATGTAAGAATGTTTCACAGTAGTGAATTGCTGTTGTCTTGGTCCAGCAGGCTGCTATTAGTTTGGGATAAGATGCTGCTTTTGGCCTGCTGCCTGTGAACCAATAAACTTCTGATCAATGGCAGACTTGATGACACTCTAGATTTCTCTCTTATTGCTTTGGTTTTCAAACCAACAGACACCACCCAATTAATTATTTTGTCTCCACCATCTCAGCAGAATTTAATATCTCATTGTATCGTCCTTTCTTTCTTTCCCTTTCTTTGTTCTTTTCCCGTGTTCTCAGCCAAAAGTCAAAACACTTGTGGATTTATTTGTGTTCCCGTGTGCATTTTAAGAGTGCATGTAAATTTCTGTGTGGTGATCTACAGCAGTGGTTCTCAAACTGTGGGGCGGGAGCCACTGCAGGGGAAGAAACATGGAGAAAAGCAAGGTTGAGTTAATATGAAGAAAGGTGATTTATGTAACTTTAAACGTGGCATGGTTGTGAGCCACACAGGCCGGTCTGAATATTTCAGAAACTGTTGATCTGCTGTGATTTTCCAACAAGGTTCACACAGAATAATCTTAAACAGGGAAAATAGCCAGAGTGCTTCAAGCCAGTAGGAAAGCAACAGCAAGTCAAATAACAACTCGTTACAAACAACAAATACAATAACTGCCTTCTACGAGTTTGAAGATGTTTAAGGTGTTCTTTTCAGTTCTGAAAAAACATTTAGCCTCGTAGTACTGAATTGCTACACTGAACGAAGCTGAAACTCCAGTAAAACAATCATAAAATCCTGCTTTTCCGCAAACTCTTCCATTTTAGTGAACCAATGCAGCAGCAGAGTGCAGATATAGAAGACATATGTACTCCTATCCAGCTAAGTGGATAAAGATGCGAGATCTCCTGAAGAGCCTGGAAGTACGGCGTCCCCAGAGGCCCATTATACTGCTTCTCTGGGTGACTAAGAATCACTAGGAGATATATGGCTGCCGGCACATAATTAGTGTAGCAGTGGGCAAATGTCTATCTGTCATTGCTCCCAGGATACGAGATAAGTGAAGGAAATCGAAGATACCACAGGCCACTTGGAGACTGCCTTTGTACCCCAGATGCTTCACCGTAGCTGTGACAGCAAATTGACTGTTTTATTGCCTCCTGCAGATTTCAAGAGCTGTTGAGATATACTGATAGCAACGAGGAATAATGAATCACTGTAAGACCACCTTTTTTTGGTACTGGGCTGTCACATCTGGCAGTAGGTTACACTGATTTGTTTGCTCTACAGTTGAGAGACACTGATTAAAGAGCAACTGTACTTAAAGTCTGCAGCTGTGCTCAACCTGGCAGAGAAACCTGGTTTTAAAGGTCTTTCCCCTCAGGGACGTCTTTCTGTGCTGTTTATTCAAGCTGCTTAAACATCCGCTTCTCTCAATTTGGAAAAAAAGTGTTAATATGAGAGAAATGAGACGACCAGGCATCATTAACTCAAATGTCAAATACACAAAGACTCACCTTCACAGTTTCAGGCATAAATATTTTTAAAGAGCATTGTATTATATATGCAGTACAAGAAAAAAAAACACACTGCCAAGCATTACCAAGTAATCCGACTGCATCGATTATATCACTCCAAACACACAAAGGGTGTCAAAGTCATTTGTAATTCGATCTCAAGCAGGACCAGTTAACCGACTCCATAAAAACAATAAAAAAAGATGTGCTACACTCAACCTGCTGTCATTACAAAGAAACGTTAGCTCTGTAAATCAAAGAAACGCGTAAGTACAGCTTCTTGACATCAGCGTAATGTATTACGTATACTCATTACTTCTCTTAAAGGTAATGCAGTATGTTACTTAATTACTCACTGTAGAAAGTAATGTGTGACACTAAATTACTCTCTTGTTACACTATAAAATGAAACGTATTGTCTGATAATTACGAGTTAACAACAAAAACCTGAGGCTACAGTCCCACACAACAATACAAATTTCTGTCCTACACTGTGTGCACAATTATTAGGCAAGTGGGTATTTTGGCCATATCATAATTTTTACGCATATTTTTCAACTTCAAGCTGTATAAACTTTAGTGCTTATTGGATTTAAGTATATCAGGTGATCTGTATTTGAATAACGAGTGAGGGTGTGGCTTAAGGAGATCAACACTCTATATAAAGGTGTGCATTATAATTAGGCAGCTTCTCTCCCTCAAGCAAAATGGGCAAAAAAAGAGATTTAATGGACTCTGAAAAGTCAAAAATTGTAAAAAGTCTTTCACAAAGATGCAGCACTCTTAAAATTACGAAGATATGGCGCTTGACCACAGAACCATCAAACGTTTTGTTGCAAATAGCCAACAGGGTTGCAAGAAACGTGTTGAGAAAAAAGACGCAAGTTAACTGCCAAAGATTTGAGAAGAATCAAATGTGAAGCTACCAGGAACCCATTATCCTCCAGTGCTGCCATATTCCTGAACTGCAACCTACCCGGAGTGTCCAGAAGTACAAGGTGTTCAGTGCTTAGAGACATGGCCAAGGTAAGGAAGGCTGAAACCCGACCACCACTGAGCAAAGCACACTAGTTGAAACGACAAGACTGGGCCAAGAAATATCTGAAGACAGATTTTTCAAAGGTTTGATGGACTGATGAGATGAGAGTGACTCTTGATGGACCAGATGGATGGGCCAGTCGCTGGATCAGTAATGGACACAGAGCCCCACTTCGACTCAGACGGCAGCAAGGTGGAGGTGGGGTACTGGTATGGGCTGGGATTATTAAAGATGAGCTGGTTGGACCTTTTCGGGTTGAAGATGGCCTGAAAATCAACTCCAAAAGCTACTGCCAGTTTTTAGAAGACACTTTCTTCAAGCAGTGGTACAGGATAAAGTCTGCATCTTTTAAGAAGACCATGATTTTTATGCAGGACAATGCTCCCTCGCATGCATCGAAGTACTCCACTGCATGGCTAGCCAGGAACGGCCTTAAGGATGAAAAGATAATGACATGGCCCCCTTCCTCCCCTGACCTAAACCCTATTGAGAACCTGTGGGCCTTGCTTAAATGGGAGATTTACAGTGTAGGGAAACAGTACACCTCTCTGAACAGTGTGTGGGAGGCTGTGGTTGCTGCTGCACAAAAAGTTGATCGTCATCAGATCAAGAAACTGACAGACCCCATGAATGGAAGGCTTGTGACCAGGCTATACTGGTCACTGATTTTTATTTATTTTTTATTTTTGACATGTCAGAAATGTTTATATGTACATTTTGAGTTGTTTTATTATTCCCAGTTTAATATTTGCAAATAAACTAGTGAGATGGGAAAATGTTTGTTTTTTCAATTAGTTGCGTAGTAATTCTGCACATAAATATATATATTCTCTTAAAGACAAAACCTCACTTTTACATTCTTAAACATTTAGGTTTAGGCTCATTAACATTTTGGATTGACCGAGAGCACTGTCCTTGATCCATAATGAAATTAATCCTCAAAAATACAACTTGCCTAATAATTGTGCACACGGTGTAATGAGGACACACGTACTGTCGTTCTTTTAGTTTTTACGTTTGAACACAAAGCCGACAACATGAAGCAAAGATGAAAACCAGCCAAAAGCGACTTCGCAGCACGTAGATTCTACTTTAGAGACATGAACAGGTAGAAACTGCAGGCTGACTGCTCATCACTGCTTTGGTTACCTGTTGAGGTTCAGCGTCTGGCTGCTGGGCTGGGGTCAGCATTCACTCAGCTTTAACATCACCTTAGGTTCTTTGCTAGCTTAGTGTTAGCATGCTGTTTGTGCAAATGCTTGCAGAGAGCAGTATTCCTGTTAGCAATGTAATGCATTTTCTGCTTCCCCATTGCGCTTTCGTCCTTTTGCGCAATAAAAGTAAAAGTAATGCCCATCTCCGCTCCTTAAAAGCTTCATCGCTGTACTGCTTCACCATTCTCCTCCCTTCTTCTTTCCATCCACCTAACGCACAGATAACTGAGGAATCTTTGTAACGCTAGTAATGAAATAATTTTAACTGTGATACGATCCCTGTTTAGTACAGCAATGCATTACGTTACAGTAATCCATTACTTTGTAGCAAGTTAAACCCAACACTGTGCTTGACGTCATTCCTTTTCTTCAAGTTTCACTCTTTTTAAAACCATGCTGTGGGCCGGATTGGACCCGCTGGTGAGCTCCATAATGTGCAGAAACGTCTCATTCTGTTCCACTCTAATTAATTCGAGCAGATATGGAGAGCTGGTCAGCTGTCACTATCCTATTCTGCAGTTGCTGCCAACCACCCACACGTTCAGACACACAACTCCATTCAAACTGGAGCTTTGCAATTCATTCATTCTTTCTCTTAAGGAGTAAGATATGAGAAGGTCAGTGTTTTACATACAAGAATCTACCTGAGAGATTAACGTCAGCCTCTGTGTGTGCGTCTGAATGTGTCTGGAGTGGGACTGTTAGGAAAAGGAGAAATGAAAGGAGAATAAAAAAGCCATCCAGAAACTGTGGTAAATGAATAAATGGATAAGTGAGGACATGGGTACAGGGGAATGAAGGACAGAGGAACTGAGGATGTAAGCCGAGGGAGGAGGAGGAGATGAAGAGAGATTGTGCAATCAATCAATAGATTCTTACTGTGTGTGCTCTGACCAGAACAACCAATTCTAAAATCAATTCCCTCTCTGAGGCTCATAGCAAAGAGGTAACGCTCTCCCTTTCTCCCTTACTGCCTCTCGATTTTGCTCTTCTAATGACTTTTTCAATGTACGCTGTTGAATCTATATACATTAGCAGTGCTCAAATATCCACCCTCGCCTCCATCAGCTCCTGACAACGAGATAGCACCAGCCACTGGAGATCAAAGGTCACATCGATGGCTTGCTTAATGAATGCCTTTGCAGTGGGAAAGGTCAATAAAAAAGGGTCAGCTTGCTCACATGAAAAGGTGACACCACCCTGAGTGTAAAGTAACTTCTGTGTGTCTGTTAGCAAGCATGTGAAGTCACTAAGTCATTTTGCTCCTTCATCCTGAGGGGACGTAGGCTTCAAATCACCTGTCACATCAGGTCAAAAACCATGAAGCAAAGTACCCATTTCCTGTTTCATAACACAAGCAAAGTGCTTTTTCATTCTGCATATGCGTGCTGGCTTCGAGTGATGGGCATGCAGCGTGAAAATGTGCATTTCTTCCAACTTCAGGGCATGTTACTGTAGTCAGAGCCAGGAGACTGGTGGGGTATGCCCTTGAACACAGGACAGACACACTCACACACACATACACACAGAGAGACAGAGAGAGACACGGGAGTTGGCTATTGTTTTGGTGTCCCCCCCAAAAAAAGAAAGAGAGCAAGAAAACCTCTAATTGCCACTCACAGAGACTCCTACCACATATGAGATTTCTGTTTTTGTCTTTTCTTGTTTCCTGTTGACGTGAATGACGTTGTGCAAAGCTGGGTCAAAGCTGATTTTCCGTGGGCAAAAAAGGGAACGAAGCAACAACAGAGCTCACAGGAAAAAAAGAAAAGACTTTAATAAGGATGAAAAATACAGCATGAAAAGCACAGACAATGGCTGCTCTTGTGTTATAACTGGGCTCTTCTCCATGGCTAGGTGATGTACTTACAACAACACAAGCAAGAGTAGCCCGCAGAGTGCTCCATCTCTGACAGCAGACGCTGTCTACAGGCAGTCTTAAGTTGCCTGCGGACTGCTGAAGAGCTGCCACCTTTGAACCATAACTTCCCCATTAGGCTGATGTCTGAGCAGCACCTAGCATAGCACATAGCACAAGTAATTAAAACATTTAGGGTCTTTGTCAAGCAGTTAAACTAATTCATGAAAGCACTTCTAGAGCTCGCTAATTCAACAGGCATTTTCACATTACTTCTCTCAGACGTAAGCTACAACCAGCACGACATCAGGTTAGCTAAAATAAATAATACAGGAGGTGTCATAACCTCCACCTGAGGTTAACGCAAAATGTGAATCAGACCCAAACTCCTCCAGGTTAAAAATATTTTTAAAAAGCTATGATTTTTTATTCTTGTGCAAACTAAACAGGTTCCTATCGATATGATCTGTTTCTCCAATCATAAGAACTGTACAGATGCACAGCATGTACAGATGCTGTTGGATTTCTAAAGAGGATCAAATTGAGGGGGACACTTTGACTAACAGGTGCTAACATGGCAGCTTACCTCAGGTAACTGATGTCACAGAAGTGGAGTGCTCTATTTTATCTTAATGTGGTCCAAAGGATTTTTTGTTTTTTTAATGAGAAGATCAGCTAATAGCATAGGAACTGCCAGACCTGCTGTTTGGCACAGCCCAGCCAAGAAGACTGTGCTCCAGTATGGTGAGTGACATTCTGGGCTTATAATTAGCATTAATTAGCAGGTATCTGTGTCTGTGCCATGCATTCATACAGCTGATAACCAAGATGATGCATGATGATAACCCAACATGCTAGTGTTTAGGATAACTTAGGATAACGTACTCAGACCTCTTCTCCAATTATTGTCACTTATGGACCCAAAAACACAACTTGATGGAAGCCAAAAACGTTCATGCTGAGCCTTAAAAATATGTGACCCAGAAAATAATGACTATAGCCACAGCCTTATAGAAAAAGTCACTCTTCAGATATTATGGGAATTAAAATATTTAGGAATTTTAAAGCTTGCAACAGAATTAAGTTTGATTTCAGTGGTCACCAGAGTATAAAAACTGCATGTCACTTAAAATCGCTGCTGACGTTGCCTCAAAATAAGATATTAAAATTAGTTATAGTTACAACACTGATTATAAGGACAAAGTTGTTGCTTTGTACAGTGTAATTCCTTAGCCTTGTCATTGGCCGGCTGTAGTTTTGGGTAGTATATGAGAGTGAATCATCCCATGTCAGACCATTCAAACTATTATAATTCAGACAGACTAAATAAAGCATGCCCACACACTAAGACACTAAGCACAGTTTCTCTAAGAGCAAAGGGGGTTTGGGTCGTTTGCTGTCAGTGAGCTGTATGTGCGTATGATTTGGCACAGCCAATGGAAATCTTGGATAATGACACGTTCAGTCTCTGCGGTCTCTGCCTGCAATCGAAGATTTTCATCTAATCAACTCTTCATTTATCAAAAGCTGGAAATACCAGGTCTCAACAGACTGTTGCTTCAGGGGGAAGGAAAGGATGATGTGCCCTATAAACATGTCCACAACTCCCAGGCCGATGTGTGATATCCCATATCACGTGGATCAAATTCCATTTTTTTGCTGAAACGAGGGAAGGTGCAGATGGATAGACATAATGTCAGAAGTGATGTCACCAAGAAACATCATGTATTCAGGTTTGCAAAAAATACATTTTCACTCAGCCCCCCCCAACGCTCTGCAAATAATGTGGAAAGCTGTGCAAAAAACTTGGAAATGACTTCCACTGGCGCGGGAAAAAAAGATAAACAGAGATCTATAATAAGAAAAAATCTTCATCCAGCTGCAGAGAGATATTATTTTCTGCAGCAGCAGTAACTTATCAGCTGTCAGCTGACTATAAACTTGTTTCTTTATTGCAGCTGTTTGAAATAGACCAAAAAATAGCAGACAATAAAATATAGAAGCCTCTTAAAACCATCAGTGCATGTAAAATAAATGATTCCTTCCTGCAGAAGATGACATGACATCCACTGTCATTACTCACAGACAGACAGTGTAATAAAAAAAAGACCACAAGCACGGAGAGAAACTCCTCACCTGCTTATATATGAACGCCTGCTGCTGACTCTCTCTGCAGGTCTGCCTCAGTGCTTTTGTTCTTCAGGCACTTTTTGGCCTTTTAAGTGTTCCTTCGTTCTCTGTCCCGATGTGGCCTGGCTCACCTGTCAGTAAGGTTATTTGTTTTGCCACGGTTACATTATCACCCTTAAATTTTAAACTACGGTTCATGCATTATCCATCACTATAGAGTACACACACAAACAGCCGCACAGGGTACCATAAGGTTCTCCCTCCCACCTCTGGTGGTTGTTCAAGGTCCTGAGATACAAATCTCTCTTATTTGTGTTGTTGTTTCCTTCTCTTATTGTAAAGAGGGGAAAGTTGACAGTACTTGAAACGTGGTAGGATTTATCATCACAAGAGTGTGTTTGTACCAGAGTGAAATGAAGCAAATATGTGTTTGTGTAACAAGCGATGAAGGGTGATTTATTGTGTGTCCTTTGTGTAGTGTCTGGAGCCAGGCTGTGAGTGTGTGTGAGCGTGTTTTAATTGTGGTTCATAAATATTTCACGTGATTTTTGTTTACAGAAAAATAAAACAGCGCAGATGAGAAACGGTGGAGTGCGTCTTTGGTCGTGGGGGTTTGAATTACACTCAATTTCAAATGCTGACAACATTTCATTTTGTTAAAATGTTTACGCAGAAGAAGAAATACACGGCGCTTTCTGTTAGGCTTCCCAACATTTTCCTCTTTAAAAACACAAAAAACAACACCACATAAATCTGAAGACTGGAACAAACTCTCAAACAATGAGCATCGCTTTGTTTTCAAACTGTTAAAATATCCAAACTACATTCTGGATCTGTTTCCCGTATTGCGTAAGTTGTGTCTCTCAGCATTTGAGCAGCATCTGCTGTGTGGGCCGCAGCCCTGCCAAGTAAACAAGGCTCTTATTAACTATTAAACACTTCACAGCAGGGACCGCAACGCAGCCACGCACACACATACAGCTTTGCACATTAACACAAAGTTGCACAAATGCAAGTACGTTTGAAGAGTAGGTAAATGTGCAGAGTCAGTAGCTTCTTTTTTTTCCTTCAGTCACAGTGAAATTAGATCGCTCCGTCTCTCTCCATCCTCTTTGAGGAGGTTGTACGCTCTAACGTCAGGCTGTCCACGTCCCCTCTCGCCCTCTATTGGGCGAGAGGCATGAATGACTTAGTAAGCAGAGTGCTTGCCAGTCTGATTCAGCTCTACCATTCACTCCTGGGAGATTGAAACACGCTCTCTCTCTTTCTCCCTAGCGAGTACGCCATGTGAGTAACCACCAGATACCATCCTGAAGTTAAATTAAGGACAGATGTGCCCTGAAACTCCGGAGATTACTCTCACACTCACACGACACTCACCTCTTTATGCTTGTTTCTGAGCAGTAAGGTTGAACTAGGAATGCTAGAAGGAGACAAAAATGTAAGATCTTGGATATTTCTCTCAGCTGCATATCTCATATCGTTATTTATGATTGCAAGGTTTCACCACTAGGGGGCTCTGTCACACAGTTAAAGCCCAAAAATGACTGGTTACTTAAATACAGCAACATCACAGCAAGTTAGTGAAGATCATTATGTACTGTGGGACTGATGTTCCTGAAATCAGCCATTACACTGCTTGATTTAATCCTTGTACTTCTAATAAGTAAGTAATAACAGTGTCCAGCTTCCTCAAATATGTTTCTTTGTTCAAGAGTCATAAACCTCATCACATTCAACCAGATTTAATTTGAAATTATGTAAATTACAATTAACGCAATTATATAAAACACATTTTTGTAAACAAGCCTACTTTGTGACCAAACCAGTGGTTTTATTTATATGCCAAGTTGAAAGGAAGTGGGATTATATTCCAAAGAAAGCAAGTAAAGGAAGGCTTACATTTGTTCTGTATAAGGCAGGAGTGGAGTTCACATCCACCCTGAGGGTGAAAAGTGCCGCTTTGATGCTTTCATTCTCCACCTCACTCCTGGCCACAGAGGCAGCAGTGCACTGAATGACGACGAAGCTTGTTCACCCAGGAAGGAAACTCCCTGTTTTCCCAAAGGACGTCAGCACAGGATTTACAGCTGTGTGTGAGTGTGTGTGTTTGTTTGTGTTTCTGAAACAGAAAGAGGAAAGGGGGGCGAGCTGTGTCAATAGCCAGTTCATTCAAGTGTACCGTAAACCATCGGAGAGCCTCATACTGATACTCGCAGCTTGTTTTAACTTGTAAAAACAATCCCATCCCACCTCATATGTTCTCAAAGCACTTTAGTCCTCTTTAATATCCGCTGCCAGTATGAAGGAGATCAGAGCACAGTGAAATGTAAACTATGGATAATAAGTTCTATTGTATTATGACAAATTCATGAATCACGCTTTGGGAGGAGGAGGGACATGGGACACTGGCCATGCTTGGAGAAATAATTAACCGACGAAACACACACACGCACACCCACACAGTTGTAGAGGTGATGTAATAGCTTCCTGGAGTTACTGGCGAAAAACCTCTTCAGGCCTCAGTCAACTGTAAGACAGTACTTACAATGGATGCATTAAAAAGACTTCCAGTATGCTCCAAGCACTCTGGGTTATCGGATTCACCTTCCTAACCTGTATGTCTGTGTTATATTACGCTTAAACAAAAATAACAATGCAAAAGCTTGGCCTCTGTCTAGAAATCACTGCTGCGAGTTGTTTTCCACAACCCTGACATAAAAAGGCTCCTTTCTTTCTCTTTACTCATTCGGTTTTGTTTGTACCAGAACAGGAGCAGCGTGCTTCTGAGATCTCCTGCACCGTAGCCTTCTGTTGAATCGGGGAAAAAAAAACCTTAAAGCTACGCAGAAGTTTTCAGCAGATCTTGAAGATTTTGTTTGAGCACATTTTCCTCTTTGAATTAGTGGAATAGTTTACCCATGTTCTAAATATAGGCTCTGTAGTCATTGTAAGAACTGCAGTGATGTAATTGATTATTCGTGTTTAACATGACTGAGCCATTAACCACAATGGTGGTCAATGTGGTCAATGTGAGACAACAGTCTCATGGTGGCATAGCTGGCATGGTGGCACAGTGGTTAGGGCAATTGCCTCACAACAAGAAGGACCAGGGTTTGAATCCTCCATCTGGCTGAGGCCTTTCTGTGTAGAGCTTGCATGTTCTCCTCATGTACTCCAGCCTCCCAAAGACATGCAGTTAGTGGGGTTAGACTAGCTAATGGATATTCAGTTCCTGAATAATTAAAAGATAACAATGACTTTCAGATCTTAATAATTTATCATTGAATTATTTTTCTTTTCCATGCAGTTTGAGGATAAAAAGAGCCTGCCGTCTCTTTTTAGCATTCCTGCTCTATGAGCCACGCTCTGACATGACATTTACTGTAATCATTTATTTAACGAATGCATTTGATCTTACTATCTGTTTCATTCTAGAACATCCTGGCAATGGATTCATGAGTTCTTTGGTAAAGATGTGAGACTGTGTGAAGCTGCTTATCTTTCTCTACTTATTGTTTACAGTACTGGCTGTCCTTGGTATCTTCTGGCTACAATGTGTCTTAGCTGTTATGACTTACTTGGAAAGAAGGAGGAAAAATACTGGGAGGTGAAGCAGAAAACTGACATGCTTCATGTGATTTGGTGGATTTTACCAGAACTGTCCCCGGTGGTGACACTGTTTTAAACGTCTCTCTGTGGGTGATGAAAACAAACGATTCTTTTGTGTCGGCTTGTTTGAGCTTTTCTTCCTTATCTTTGAGCATCACTGCCCATCCTATTTTCTCCTCTCCTTTAGCTCAGTCTGCCGCTGGTACAAAGTAGATTTCCTTTCTACACTTGACTTCTCAGTCAAATAGTGAAAAGTGATTCCTCATTTCCTCTGACCTTGTAGTAACATTAATAAGCAGAACACACAGATCAAAAGCTTTTTTTTTTTTTTTTTAAAAAAGGCTTTCCTTTTGTCTCTTTCATTAGTTTTCACTGATTTTGCCATGTAATTTTGCAGATTTGATCTGTGTTTGTGTTGGCCTTGAATCACCGGACATTCATCTGGGAATCGGATCTGATTCCCACATGACTCCTGGGTGACTTCACATTACACAGCAGTGCAGTTGTGTCAGGGAAATACAACCTGGGTGGAGATTTAGAGGAACAGGCGGTGAGTCTGGATGTGTATGCGTAAACCACAGAGTGGCATATCACCATTACGCCTTCATGTTGCAGCCCTGCAGGCCAGATTGTGTTATTCCCCTGAATATAACTGAAAGTCCTTCAGAGCTGTGACCTCGCTCATTCCCTCCCTCCTTCCCTCCCTCCCTCCTCGCTTTCCCTGACGCTCCCTTTCTTTCTCATGGCGCTGAGCCAGAGAGCTCCTGCTCTGCTGGCCTTCATAGAAATACAGTAACAAAGTGCAAAGTGCAGCCGGCACCCATGATGTGTGTGTGAAAATCAGGGGCATTCCAGCTCCTTGTTAAGTGGAAGTGGGCACAATGAGGAGCATAGATAACCAAGCTCTCCCTATTATTGGGTTTCACTTTCACATTCAGGGGACAGTGAGTGTGCATGTCTGACAGGTGCCCTGAGCACCTGATACTATTATTTCTGCAAATAAATTACAAGGATGGATGTGGGCATTTACCAGACAGGAGACCTGGGAGAGGACAAACTGAGTTAGATTATAGGTAATTTTTATTGCCGACTCAAGAGCCTGTAATAAAGGGAGTGTTTATGTGTTTGACCCAATCATGGGAAATTCAGGATGTCTGTCTCAGCTATGCAGATTTTGTCCTTAATTATACAGAAAAACAACTTTATATTGCGAGCCTGAAATAAATTTTTTTGGCCGAGCTGTTGTTTGTATCTCACAGTCTTCATAGCTTTTCTCCCTCTGCCAGTGTAGGGTTTGCTTGTGTGCATGTCGTCCTGTCTGTAAAGTTTTCATTGAAAAATTTGAATGTATGATGATAAAACTTTGTAGGAATGTAGAATGAGGTCATCCCTTAAAATTAGGCTCACATCCATCAAGATCTTCAAGGTCAGCTTGATGATTTATTGGATGAAAGAAGGCCAAAAAGGCTTGTAACTTAAGAAACTATGAGTCTTTCACTAGCGGGGCCCACGTCCTCATTTATGTTTGACAGCATTTTAGCAGGTAAAGGTTGGCTTGGACATGAATTGAGCTGCGGTTTGGGAAAGGCCTCAAAGGGGACTGGCGGCGGCTCCCGGGCCTGGCAGATCGCCATGTACTAAATAGAAGTGAAGAAGTTAAAGAATTGAAAAGGGGCGGGAGGGTGGGGCACGTAAATGAGAATGAACAGCTTGTAGGACTCGGGGAACATATATAGATGAGAACAGGAAGGAGCGTGTTTGGAGGCGTGGTCCTGCTCCTGAAATTCTGATACTTAATCTCCAATAAGTGTGGTGATGATTTTTAAGCACCATATAAAGGTTTAAAATATCCTAACACATTTGACCTCTAACCTTTCCTGCTCATTAACCTGATCTGAAGGTTAAAATGATAATAATGCTACTGTATAAAGACCTATTTAAAATGGTGTTTCCTATAATGCCATTAGTTGTATGACAGCACATATAGGGAATAACATATGGGAAATCTAACTATCATAGTTTGGACCTCTGACCTCATCTTTAATGTCAAACTGTCTTAAAATGTCTTTTATTGTCTTTTATCTTTAAAAGTTTCAAACTATGCTTAAAATTCTACTGCCTCTGTTTGTATAGGGGACATTACAAACAGACCGTGGCTCGGGGAGTTGGGAAGCGTATCTGTAACCGGAAGGTCGCCGGTTCGATCCCCGGGCTCTCTGTCCTGGTCGTTGTGTCCTTGGGCAAGACACTTTACCCTACCACCTACTGGTGTTGGCCAGAGGGGCCGATGGCGCGATATGGCAGCCTCGCTTCTGTCAGTCTTCCCCAGGGCAGCTGTGGCTACAACCAGGGTGTGAATGAATAGTGGCATTGTAAAGCGCTTTGGGTACCTTGAAAAGCGCTATATAAATCCAATCCATTATTGAATTTAATGCTTTTTTTTTTTTTTTTTTAAACATGTTTTCTAAACTGTTTTTCACTTCCTATTTCTTGCTAATCATTCATCCATTTATCATTCTCTTCCATTTATCCTTATCAGGGTTGCGGGGGCACTGGAGCCTATTCCAGCTTCCATAGGGTGAGAGGTACACCGTGAAGCAGTCTGTCGCAGGACTAACACAGAGAGACAAACAACTGTGCTACACACTCCTTAAAGTGAATTTCAAAGGACCAAAAAAATAAAAAGGAATATATAGAAAATACAACAGTATTCCCTTAAAAGTATGTCTTGGCGGATGTTTGTGCACTCTGACTGCTTCTCGTTTCATGTGTAGTTTGAGGACTGCTTAGTCATCTGACCTATTCCTTGTCTACTCTACAACCACTAAACAGCATCCATTTGGTTACAGGATCCTTGCTGATTACAGGTCTTTCGCTCTAGTCTTGCCTACGAATAGTTTGCCAGAAGCAGCTGCCTCCGTTCGATTTGATTGCTCTAGTTGGATAATCTAAAACCCCACAAATGCAATAGTAGAGTTTTAGGCCACCCAAGTAAACTCTCCATCTGACCTTAGAAACTGATTCTATGAAATGACGCTAAGATACACAGATTAAATGTTCACACTGCTGTTTTAGAGACTGGTAAGAACTACCAGTTCTGATCCCAGATCATGATAATGTAGCCCAAGAAAGCAGCAGTGAGTCATTTGAGATCATTTCTTTTGTAATCGTTTACTGAAACCACAGTTTCTTTGAAAAAACAATGACAAAAAAACATGGGTTGCTGTGGAAGTTCTTGTATGTGCTGACAGTCATGCTCGTGGTTGAGTGAAGTGGAGGTGTCTGCATGTTTCTGTACTATTGTCTGCGTCTGCATTCAGCCACAAGGCCACTGATAGTCACCATAAATATCAGCTGTGACATCGCAGTGACCACGGGGTTTCCTTGGGTATGTCCAGCGGAGAGTAAACGGATGTTTTCTGAAATCTTAGCACATGCCATCATTCCAACCGTGAAACCTCACAGGAATTCAGACTCAATTCGAAGAAATACATGCAAAACCTTCTTGGTGTTATTGTATACGAATGCTAAATAAGTTGCTTCAAAGGAGGAAATTCAATGCTACTGATAAAGGCGAAGTGCTTCCGTTGAAATTCCCGTCTAGAGCATCAGGCTTGAAGTCTTCATGAAAGTGAAAGATCGAGGAGGAACTTTGTCTGGTAGCTGCATCGTTTTTGAAACAGCTGCGATGGGGTTTATGGGTACTGTGGTTTTAATATGGAAAAACTCTCACGCAAACTATACCACGGGTTAAAGATGTTTCATGTTGCTTCTATTACAGTTACTTCAAATGGTATCTGACAGGCTGTATTGATATGTATAGACACTACTTACACAGAAGCTGGTCTGCTGTAGGGGAACAAAGTCTTTGTGTGGGCCCACTGCCCACACTGCTAGTGACATAAAAAATTAAGTGTTCTGAATTTTCACCTTTATAAACACAATTCAGAGTTTAAATTGAGTTAAACGTACACACGTTGCAGTTGGATCCCATTTGCCTTCAGAACTGCTTTAATTTATCATGGCACAGATTCAACAAGGTCCTGGAAACATTCTTTGGAGATTTTGGTCCATGTTGGTGCAATAGCATAACACAGCTGCTACAGATTGGTCAGCTATACATGCATGACGTGACTCTTGTTTTCTACCCAAACAGTTGAGATCTCTGGAGGACATCAGAGTACAGTGAACTCATTGTCATGTTCAAGAAACCAGTTTGAGGTGATCTGAGCTTTGTGACATGGGAAGTTTTCCTGTTAGAAGCAGCCATCAGTAGATGGGTACACAAGGTTCAGCATATTTTACTTTTAGAGATGCTTTTCTGCGTAACTCAGAGGTAATGACTGGCTGTTTGAGTTGCTGTCGCCTTCCCATCTGCTCCAAGCCGTCTGGCTATTCCTCTGACCTCTGGCATCAACAAGTCATTTTCACTCAGAGAACTGTCCCTCACTGGACATTTTTTCTTTTCTTGCAACATTTTCTGTAAACTCTGGAGATGATTGTGTGGGAAAAACCCAACAGATCAGCAGTTTCTGAAGTATTCAGACCAGCCCATCTGGCACCAGCATCCCTGCTACATTTAAGGTCACTTCATTATCTGATGCTCAGTTTGAAAATCAGCACGTCGCCTTGAACACGTCTATGTGCCTAAATGCATCCAGTTGCTACTATATGGTTTTTGATTAGACATTTGTAATTAACAACCCGTTGGACAGGTGTGCCTAATAAAGTGGCCAGTGAGGGTATTACTGTCACACGCGCTAACGAACCAGAAGACTGAATATGATAAAATGATTACTGCGTAGCAGAGACATCTTAATCTGAATAAAAACATTTGGATAATTACTCTGTGTTTTAGGTGTTTAAATTATGCTGAATGATTTTACTGTTTATGTAACAAATGCTGCCTCGTTTCTTCAGGATGTCTTTGTTAAAGCAGCATCCTACTTTATTTTGAATGTTTGTTCTCATTTATGTTTCCTGAAGACTCATCATGTCCTCCACACGTCAACCACATGATGTGTTTTGGGTTTTTTTTTTTCAAAGACAGATTTCTTTTTATATTGAAAAGCAACTTTGATATCAGTGTTGCTGTCTCCACCACGTAAGCATAAAAGTCACAGCCGGATGTAAGCGGTAGAATGGTTTTTGAGTTCGAGGCTATCAGCTGAAGAAACAAGAAATTAAAGGCCAAAATCAACAATGAACTGAGGACAGATTTTATCTTGCTAGCAGCCTAATACTCAATAGATCTTTCCTTGAAATCATAACAGTCAGGAACAAAACCAGCTCCTTAATGCAGTGTAGATTTCCATTGTGCCACTAAAATAATTCTGAGTGGAAATCTGGGAGTCCACCAAATCCTTTGGGGATTTGAAATTGAAACCTGGGGGTCATTTGGACTCGTGGGCTCTTCTTGGTCTTGATGGAGAGAGGCAAGATTGTGGCAAGGGGTGGGTGAATCAAAGTAACATTGTAACAACGAGGTCAGTGTTACTCACGTTGCCAGTCAGTGCTGTATGACACTGTGACTGATATGTTTAAGTTTTCACTTCAACAACAACTCAAACTTATAAAGTCACACTGTTTCATAGTTATTTTTTTTGTTATGCCATTCAGCACTACATCCACTCACTGAGCACCAGATATTCAGGTGAACATGCCAAATACGTCTGCTATTTATTTACTATCATTTATTTACTATAAGAGTACTATTTCCTAAAAGCCCAGGTTTTCATATAAAAAAAAATCTATTCTTATAATTTCTTTAGAAAAAATGATTTCACAGCTAAATTTATTGTATCCATGGCGATGCTGTTTTTTCCGCCCATGTTGACATTTCTCTGAGTCAAAATGACTTTTCCGATGTTATCGTTAAAAATGTTAAAATACTCTGAACTTTACATCATCTGAACCTTACGCAAAAGAAAATTAGACCACCTGATCACTACCTTCTCACATTGACCAAATATGGATCAGTTCACATAGCAGCTTCCTGTTCATATTAAAAATAATCTAGTGGTTACCCACAACAAAAGACTAGATCAGAGTGTGACAGTGAAATAAAAACACCGTTTTTTTATGACTTCAAAAAATTTCAGTTCTATGTCAAATTTCCTGATTCACTCAAAACAGGAACAGAAGTAGGTCTTCCTATTTTTAGACCTCCCAGACGTAAACTGAAACGTGGCTGCTGTCAGCATGTGAATAATAGCAGTAGGCACATTTGATTCTGCTTTACATAATACCTTATTTAGACTGACATTTTGATAGAAGCGGAAATTTGAGATTCAACTCCTCCTCCACCTCCTTAACATAAAATTGAACAAAACAAAAAAACAATTCAGCATCAGAAGAAAAAAAATGAGTAGGAAGGCGATGATAGGTGATTCTGATTTTTGAGGGGGAATTCATTTCACCAAAGGCCAAATGCTGACATATAAATGTGAGAGGGGATTTCAGATTAGACTGTCGAGTGTTAAATCATGATGAAATGCAAATTTGTTATGACTGTGTGGCTGTTCGGTTCCACTCGATAACAAAAGGCTCAAAAATGCTGACATTTAGAAACACAAAGAAAAATTTGTGCCAAATCTCCCCAAACGTCAGTCAGTCTGTGCACTTGTGGTGGTTGGTTTGGATCCATGCATGAGAATCCCCATTCTGCTCCCCTCTCACATTTGACCCCTTACTTTGTCCTCGCATCAGCTTATCCAAAGAATGGGAGGCTGAATGGAGAGTGAGGGCGAGGCTTCAGAGAGAAAATCACTGAGAACTCTCTGAATGACCACTTAGAAAGAAAGAAAGAAAGAAAGAAAGAAAGAAAGAAAGAAAGAAAGAAAGAAAGAAAGAAAGAAAGAAAGAAAGAAAGAATGAAAGAAAGTTGGGCAGGTGTTTGAGATGCTTCAAAATAGAGTATGGTATGTGTGTGTGTGTGTGTGTGTGTGTGTGTGTGTGTGTGTGTGTGTGTGTGTGTGTGTGTGTGTGTTTGGAGAACGATGAGGCCAGACCAGCGTGATGGAAAGCCCAGCCGACTGCTAACACAAACATAGCAGGGGGAGAAGAAAGGGAAGAGAAGGGGGAGGAGGGTGTGGAAGTGGGAAAAGTTGGGGGAGGAATGACTCAGAGGAAGAGTGGCTTGTGTCGGGTTAACAACAATGACAGCTGTCATTAAGATAGTGATGTAGGCCAGTGCTGATGACCAGGGCAGAGGACCTGTTTACACTGGAGTCCATTATCAAGTTTGCTCAGCAGTGAATACCTCTATTTTTTATGCCCTCTGGTCACCACGAAACCGTCGCTGTCACCTTCAGCCTGCAGAGAGGAGAGACTTGAGCCTGGGCAGAGAGAGAGAGAAAGAAAGAGACTGCGTGGAAGCTGCTTTTCAGGGATGTTTCACACACTTAGAAAACAGTGGGGTGTGTGTTTGCATCATTATCATAATTGGGGGTGACTGCTTGGAGTGTGGACGGGGAGGTGTCAGCACTCCAAAAATTCCCATTGGACAAATTATGTGAATGAATGGATGAATGAATGAGAGGAGAGGCCGGCTGGGTCTGCTCCAGGCTCCTGAGCAACAGATGGAGGCCAAAGAAGAGCAGATAAGCGCGATCTTATTGCTGCGCGTTGGCGCATTCACCGTCGCTGTTGAGGCCAGGAGCCAAGACAAGACTGGAATCTCTTTCTTTCTTTCTTTCTTTCTTTCTTTCTTTCTTTCTTTCTTTCTTTCTTTCTTTCTTTTACCTTGAAGACCCCCACCAGATACGAGCAGGCCAAAGATGGTCTGGGTTGCTAGTGTTTTCTTGCTCCGTGGCTGTTTTCCTCGTGGATAAAACGTTCAGTTATTTACTAAGTACTTTTGGCTCTCTTCAGCGAAGCAGCCGGCGAGGAGGTTACTCTATGTCACTGGAATCTGCGCACAATGGAGTCAGACCCCCGCACCCCGTCACCTCCCCCTGCAGCACCAGCCTGTGAACCCCTCTGCGAGAGCTCTGGTTTTTACTGACCCCCCCCAACTACCCCACACTATCATCCATCCACGCAGGTCCTCGCGCTCAGCGGTCCCCCTTACGGCTCCCTTAAGAAACAACAAAAACACCAGCGCTACACTCGGAATCCACCGCAACTCCTCCTTGTTCACCTCTCTTCCTCCTCTCCTTATTTGTCAGCCACCCCCCCCCCCCACACACACACACACACACACGCACGCCCCCTCCCCTTCTGAGCTCTCTCTCTCTCTCTCTCTCTCTCTCTCTCTCTCTCTCTCGCTCATACGTACAGCGGCGTGGTTACCATGGCAGTGGTTAAAACACGGTTATTCTCCTGCTCTCGGCGTATGATGTTCACTCAGCATGATGTTGGTTGCGCGCCGGCTGAGCTCTGATTGGCTCTCCCGTGTGTAACTCCTGCGTGTGCTCTGTCCCGGGATGAGACTTTTACCATCAGCTGTGAGGCGAAGCTGTGAGAAGCTCTCGGAGACGCGTCGCACACCTGCGGCTGGGTGGAAATAGATGGAGGTGACTCGCACTCCGCCGATTGCTTCACCTCCTCTCGTGGCCCACGGGGGAGCGCGCTTGTAAGCTGATTTGACCGGTCGATGTGAATGCCTCTCCGGGATTAGAGGACTATTTGGGTGAACCACGATGTCCCGCGGCTTGGGCCAGCACTCACGGTTATTGTTCATGCGCCGGCGAACGCACGGTGTCCGGTCTCCCCCGGTTCATCTCCAGTAGCCGTACAGCTCCGCTTCCCGTGTCTCCTCGCTGCTTGGCTCCGGTCTCCTACCCGGTGTGGACAGAATAATATGACTTCCTGGCTACGCACATACGACAGCGCCTGTCTGTGCCTCCTGCTCTGCTGTTTGGTGGTCGCTTTCAGCGGAGAATCCTTCAGTGCCGGTGAGTGGAGGCTCATTGGGGGATAATTACATCCCATCTCAGCAATTAGACTGCATCTTGTAGCTATCACTGTCAAGCGATCATTAGCGTCCCCCACATCCCACATTCTCTGTAGTCTCTGCAGGAGGTCACGCAAAAGACTCGTAATGAGCATTTGTTTCATGTGGAGGAGTTACAAACTAGTTATTGATGAGAAGTAATGACAGCCTCACTGCAGTAGCAGGTAACACTCCAGCCCTCTTTGTTGAGCACATTACCGAACATTTAAAATTAGAAGTTAGGCGATTAACCTTCACAGTCTTTTTTGCCAGAGGCCAAGATTTTTAACTGGGTGAGAGTGCGCTGTTAGTGATGCTCAGACCTGCAGCTTTTCTCCTTTTGTCCTACATTACAACCTCACTGAAGCTCCCTGGAGAATAACTCTGGAAAATTAGATTCCAGCAGATAAATCACTACACTAATTCCACTACAAAAAGCCTTTCTTTGTCACTCAGTAAAGTCTGAATCCTTACTGTATTTTTTTCTGCAAACCTTGCATAGACATATCCTGTTTGAGTGCCTAGTTATGGACTCCCTACATATGCACATTCTCACTAAATGATTGACTAATTAGATGTGGTATGGATGTGTGTATTGGTGTTGGGCGAGGGGTTACTACTCCAGCAAATCCAGTACCTGCTTCCAGATGGTGGCTGATTTGTGCTGAACAGCCTCTTATGAGATGCTAAGTGGTGCTCCTATCATCAGAAGTGTCTAATGTCCACAGGGGTTCAGCTGCATGGCTAATAAGTGTTGACACACACATTCTTTCATATGCTAATCTCAGATTCTTCCCTCCTCCTCTTGCCGATCTTTTTTCTTCTTCCCTGCAATCATTTTTCTCTCTCTGCCTCCTCCACCTTTCGTCCTCCCTTCCTTGAGCAGGTGACAGCGTGTGTCGGTCTCCTGGCATCACCTCTTGTACAGACTGCCTCAGCCGTGGGCCACAGTGCGCCTGGTGTTTCGAAGAGGTAGGAATGCGTACGAACGTGTGTTTGTGTGTGTCAGAGACAAACGTGGCAGGCATTGGACAGCATTCCTCAGATGACACGAACCAAAGCTTTGATCCAGTCCACAAATATGAATATAATATGAACGTTAGAGCTCGGCGGCCTGCGTTATGACTCATGTGAGTTGCGCCGGCCGCTCGTGTGAATGTTTCCATGCACGTTTTCTCAGGCAGAAAGCAGAGACAGAGCCACTTTTCCATCCATGTGTTTAGTCTCCACACACTTACACATATTGCTGCTTCCGCCCATGCCTCTATCTGTCTGTGTGTCGGTCTGTCTCGTAAAGAGCCCACCCCGAAACAGACGTGAGGAGCTGTAAAGCTTTCTGGTGCCACACCAGTAACAACACACAGATAAAAAATACCAAACCAAACTGTCAGCATGTGTGCATTTACAGACTTCAGGTGCTTTCCCACCCTGTAAGTCCTACACTTCTTGACATCATCAAGTGGGGCTGGGTTCACTGGTGTGTGTGTGAGCCCTCAAACATTACCTCCTACACACACAGAGACACACACACACATACAAGGTCATATAAACTCACAGAGCCATGCTTGGATAAGTATTAAACAGTGCCGGTCTTGTTAATATGCATGTTCACATTTGGCTGTTAATATTCAGAGTCCAGTGAAAAGACAGACTGTGTAAGGAAAGTCCCAGAAAGTCAGTCTGAAACTTTTTGGCATTCAGAGTTGTTACAGGGCATATTATAGCCACAGGGAACACCATAAATACACACAATCCAGTCCAGGTTTCAGGTTCAGGTCCTGGTCACATAGTTTGCTACAGTTTCAGGTTCTATTGTAGACCACGGTTTTCCTCAACCGTGTGTTTTTAAAAAAAAATTTCACTCTTTCATCCCTTATCTGTTTCCCCCTCATGCTTTTTAAAAAATGACTGATCTCAGTCTGGCCCATGACAGATTAATTACAGTGTAAATACACATATTTAGGGGTGTAATTTTACGGGGGGGGGTTGTGCCACTTCTTTGTATTTGTGAGTTTTTTTGCTACAGTACCAAAGGTCACTAAGCCTCTCCAAAGCTATAAGGCATGACACTGTTACATTCTGCCGTTGTGGCAGCTGACTATTAGGAGAACTTAATCAAGAATCTGAAGACAATAAGGGCGCCTAATCACATTTTGAACTGTCCAAACTAACACTGAGCAAATTTCCACCGTGTTGGAATACACGGAGAATAAATCCGGAGTAAATCCAAACAGGCACCTCCACCTGGTGCTTGAAACTGATGAGTAATTTCAAGGGTCCGATAGCAAAAAACAGTCATGGCTCTCATGTCGGGGTAACTCCATCAAAAATCAATACAAGCACACTGAAAGCAATCAGAATGAAAAATGAAACCAATGATTAATTGTGAAACTGGTTTCAGTATAGCATGTTTCCCTGAGTGGAATAAACGAGGGAAGACTTTGCACGTCTGTGACATCAGGCAGGTGCGCAGGAGAAAGAGAAACGGGTCAAAAGTTGCCCAACGGCTCCAGAAGTGTTGCAAGTAAATCCTTTTTTTTGAATGTTTGTCAGTGTGCAGGAGTCTGCAGCATGTGTGAGTCTTTCACTACATACTTCACAGTGAGCAAAGGTTAAAAAATTAACTAATGGGTTAAACATTAACTAGATTACAGCCTTTAAACGCAGAGTGTTAGGCATACATTTTTGAATTGATGGAGACGATGGATTCATCGGCACAAGTGTAGAGAAAATCTATAATTTTTCTTCTGACCTTGAAATTGTTTACTCTCGCTCTTGCTCCAGACGGGCTGAAGGAGATGTGCTCATCATACAGATGAGATTACAGCGAAAACATGGCTTCCTTGTATGCTCTGTTTATAGAGTTTAAAATTGCAAGTGAGCTATACCCTACAGACTTTTGTGATATTGTGCATGTGAAAAAAATGCTCTCCTATATTAAAATTTATAATGTTAAATAAAATTGATGAAATTCAAACATGTTGTTTTTTGAAACATACACTTCATTTGAACTTGTAACCAACTAACTGGGGAACATATCCTACGTAATTTTGATAAAGGGCAGTACGTCTTTAACAGCACTCTGAAGCCATTATTACCTTTTATTATTTGCAGTATATAAAATAGTGTAGAACCCAGAGAAATCTGTGAAAGCAAAGGGGAAAGAAAGGCTGAAATCCAACATTGAACGGCCTTGATTTGTTGCCCTCAGGCAGCACTCAATTACACAGTGGAAATCACTGAATGGCTTTTGGAGCACTTTTAAAACCAACGTCAGCCAACAAACAGACCGTCAATGTATGCACACTTATCCACAATGAAGAGGAGAAAAAAGGATTTATACAAGATGCAGAAATACAGTTACAATGGGTGGGCCCAAGCTCATTTAGGAGGGTGCAAAATTGACCAAACAAAAGTCCTTTTGGAAATCAAGGACGCCGCCTCCTGTGGGCTGAAGAAGAGACAGACCATCTCAACCCCCGCCATCTGTTATTTGTATTCATTAGCGCACATGGCGTGAGTGACTTACATGTGCAAAGGCACCGTTAATATTCAATATTACAGGCTTTGAAGTCACATGTGCTCTCATTGTTGTTTAATAAAAGAAGGCTTTGCTTAATTCGTCAAGATAATGCAAAATGAGTCCTCTGTCACCTTTTGGAGACATTTTTACCTAAAGTGTTGTTAGCGTTTTGTTGGAAGTGAATTTGCTTTTTGGAACAAAAACAATGACGTTTCAGGTTGTATTATGTTTTTGCTGTTTTCAAGGACACGTTTAAATTATTTGCTCATCCGTCCATTCCCACATCACCTGTGACGAAGCTTTTGCAGATGAATTTACAGTGAAGGTGAAGACTGAGACAAAGTATGGTGGAAGCAAGAGGTGTTTATTTGCCCACATGTATCTAACGCCATGACAGTTAGTGGTAGATCAAGCTTTCCAACAGCAACAACAATCTCTTGTCTAATGACAAATGGCAGCTTTAAATACTCTCAGCTGTTTAGGACTAAACCATTATTTACTCCCAGGTGAGTTTACCAAATTGTAGCATTCCACCTTCTATATACAATACACAATCTGAGTTAATAAATAAATACATTTTATCATTCTCTGATAATTAAATATGTTATATTTTAACCTTATACCTTAACCCTATTAAAAAAACACCAAAAACCCATGTATAGAGATTTCTCACACCTCCTTAACCCATGGCCTCTCCTGGAACCTTTAAATGTCCGGACCACTGGGGAAATATTTGCCCAAACACCCTGGAGAGGACACAGAAAAGGTCTTTGCACCAACACTTTTACCTGTAGACTTTAAACACACACACTTGCTTAAGTTTTACTTGGCAGTAGACCTTATTTGCTCCCAGTAACAACCTTTCCTCACAGACAACCACCACACTTCTCAGTGAGGAGCAGCTGTGCAGGACCTGGAGCAAAAGGCCACCTGCTAATTATTAAATAACTCAATAAATATTCAATAAATAATTAAACCTCTTGTGTGCAAATGGTTATTGATGTGCAAGTCTATCCTTAAAGTGCAGTGCTCAATAAAGTGCTTTTAATAAAGTGCAAAGGTGCTTCTAAAGTGTGCAAGTTACCACAATACAAATTATACTAGTAAGGAAGCCCTCTTCCTTACATCATCCTAACTCGTTTTAGATACAGGGTTGGATTTTAAAACCAGCATATTTTGAATGAAGGGCAAACTGACCATTTTGAACTTTATGTTTTCACCTGTAGGGCTTTCTAGATGGGGCGGGGCTAAGTCAGCGCTGTGACTTGCCAGTTAACCTGCTCAGGAGGGGCTGTGCACTGGAGTTCATGGAGCAGTCAGAGGTTAAGGTGGAGGTCAACGCCACCATCAGCAGCACACAAGTTTCCCCAAGAGACATCAGCATCACCCTCAGACCAGGTAGATGACGTGATAACTTGGGTTGGGCGTAAAAACGATCAGACTCTCTTAATAATGTGTTCAGTATGCAGAAAACACACCATTGCAGCGATAGTGTATTATTTTGTGTGCCCAGCAGGGCAGTTTGTGAATGTGCTGAACACCAGTGCAATATCAGAAAATAAGAATGTGAAAAATCTCACCTTCTTTAAGGATCAGGCCATAAGACCTCATCCACATCACATGCGGTGCTGTATTTAGTAGCTCAGCAGCACAGCGAGTACTGCCTGCAGCGCCGTATGGGAGCATACAGCACCAAGCGGTGGGTGTTCAAATTTCCACTGACTAAAAGTGTTAACAGTTTCCGAGATGGGTGCTTCAAGAATCACTGTTAGTGTTTAAGCCTTCAGGAAAAAAAACTATAATAAAGGCATCATTGTGGAGAAATGGTGCCCTAAGCACTAAATGAAGTCACAGTCCCAGTGTGAGTGTGTGTGTTGTATTCTGAGCTTTTGGTAGCTGGTTCGGCTGCTGCGAATAGCAGTGCAGTTAGTCCCCTTCCACTGAAATCGCTGTCCTTCCTCGTAATTACACACATATATATATAGATGAGCAGCAAAGTGAGAGTAAAGGGAAGATGCCTTGCAGTCCGGACAGTTCAGCCAACCTCTACCTAACAAATGTTTCACTGCATCTCTGCTTCACGTAGATGCTGGTGCTGCAGTGCACCATGCAGTATTTTTGAACTTTTGCTCATTGCAGTTTATGTTGTGCGTGTGTGTTTGTTTCTAGGTTCAGCGGCCAGTTTCATAGTGTCGGTGAAGCAGCTGGAGCGTTATCCCGTGGACCTGTACTACCTGGTGGATGTATCGGCTTCTATGCAGGAAAACCTTGATCAAGTAGGTTTGAAAATGCTTGTCTGTCACTCTGCTGCTCAGTGAGTCAGTGAGGATTTGTTCCACGCCTTCTTCTTGAAGGTTCTATATATAAATATAGCTGCAAGGACTATTTGCTGTGTAAAGACATAATTAAGTCAAGGCTTGCATAAATGAGAAGTCTCACCAGGATCTATAAACAGTAAGTAGGCCCAGTGAGATGGACACTGACTTTATAACTACTACAGATTAAACTTTTTTTTAAATGAAGCAGAGGAAATGGGAAGTAAATCAGCTTCTTTTTTTGTCTATTGTGCCTGATTTATTCTGGATCATCTTCCAAATCTTCTTATTTTATATCCTCTTGCACGCCTCCTTCTTTTGCTCTTCCCTTCTCGCCTGCTGCTCTTTACCTGTCCTTGTTCTACCTCTCCAACCTGCTTTCTGCGTGCTGCACAGCTGAAGACGGTGGGTGTAGCTCTGTCCCTTCGTATGACGGAGCACTCCTCAGACCTTTGGCTGGGTTTTGGCTCATTTGTGGACAAGCCTGTTTCTCCTTACATCAACGTTCATCCTTCGAAGATCCACAATCCCTGCAGGTAAGATCATTTGTTAGCTAGAGTCGGCAGATACAATGATACACTCGAAGAGGGATGTCATCATTTCAGTGATCATGTAAAAAATATATACAAAGATGCATAATTTAGCTTTTTAGTTGCTTGGGGGAACATTGTCATCAGGATAAGCTGAGCATATAACAAATAGCTCTGCAGTTCCAAATCTTGCAAACAGGACCTCATTTTTTAATTAATTTATTTATTTTTTGTCTCTCACAAGTGATTTTGAAATACGCTGTCGACCAGCCCACGGCTTCCACCATGTCCTTAGCATGACAAGCAATATGAGCGAGTTTACGCGGGTGATCAAGCGCCAGCGCATCTCTGGAAACATGGACACACCTGAAGGAGGACTAGATGCCATGCTGCAAGCTGCGGTCTGCCAGGTGGGCATTTGTTCATATGTAGTTTGCGTACATGAATGCATATAAAACTCCCTCAGAGGCTGTTAGTGACGTATAGTGATGTGTTTTAACAGCACAGGACCAATTAATGTAGTTTTTCCACCCTTACTCGATTGTGCCGGCTCAACCCTGCATTCTCATAATTGTTGTTGCTATAATCCATCAGATGTATTAGTTTAGGTTGCAGAAATAATCAAAGGCTTCCCTAAAACAATATCATCTACATGGCAACATGTGTCACTCCATAGCCTGTCTATATTGCCTCCACAGTGCAAGTTACCCTAATGCTCACTACATACCACTGAGACTTCTGGCTTTTGAAATGTGTTTTAATAACAAGCTCCTCTTAATTCAAGTCATTATTTGGTAAAATCACCTTTGGATGCTGTCACAGCACTGAGTCTGTGTGGACAGGTCTGAGTCATGGTGGCACATCTGGACACTGCAATTGTACACCACTCCTCTTTGCAAAACTCCTCAAGCTCTGTCAGGTTGCACAGGGTCAGGCATGAACAGTGCTTTTCAAGTCCAACAACAAATTCTCCATTGGCTTGAGCTCTGGGCTTCGATTCAACCACTCCAAAACACTCACCTTGTTGACTTTAAACCATTTCCGTCTAGCTCGTGCCTGAATGCTTTGCGTCTTAGGTTCGCGTATTAGGTTGGAATTCTCTTGGAGACTGAATCAGATGGTCTTTCAGGATTTATCTATCATTGCTGTATTCATTTTATGTTTTGCCAGAGATGGTGTGTTTGCCAAAATATATAGAATGTCTGTTGCTACCTTAACAAAGTGTCTAGTGTGATGACTTAAAAAGTTGATTTTGGTCTCATCAGACTAGAGACCCCAGACTCCCACATGCTTTTAGATGAACTTATCCCCTCTCTTCCATAAAGCCTGAGCAACATCTCAGGTGCTGAAGCTTTTAACTCCTTCAGAGTAGTCATAGGTGTCTTCGTGGCCCCCACCTTACTGGTGTCCTTCTCACACAGTCACTGTTTGTGAGGACGGCCTGCTTTAGGCAGATTTACACATGTGTTTTTTCTTCCAGTGATGACGAATTTAACTGAACTCCAGGGGATTTTCAGTGACTTGTACGCTGACCTATAGTTTTCCTAATCTTTTCCCCGACTTGCTTGGAGCGTTCTTCTGTCCTCATGGTGTGATTGTTGCCAGGAATACCGATTAACCTTGACTGAATCTTTCACACACAGGTGTCTTTATACTACAGTCACTTGAGACACATTCACTGCACTTTGGTAATCTGCACTTCATTAACTGTGAAACTACAATTGGCTGGAGCTCTGTTGAATTAGTTCAGTTACTTTAAAGGGTTTGAATATTTATGCAGTGACTTATTTATTATATATTTATATATTTTTGATTAATGTTGATTAATTTAGCCCTGTGTCGAATTGGCGACTTGGTGTATCCCGCCTCTCGCCCTATGGTAGATAGACTAGATAGATAGTCTATCCACCACCACGACTCTGATAAGAATAAACAGAAGAGAATGGATGATTAATTTCCTCTACTTTACACAGTTTCTTTAGTGAATTCTTAAAAAGCCAAATTATATTGACCCTGATTCCATCCCAGCCAAGTGGTAGAGTAGACGCTGTATATGTAAATCTAAGGGGTGTTTTCTAATTGTAAGTAGGTGTTAAATCTGCAAATGTAAAAGAAGCGTTTACTCTTTTCTGGAAAAATAGTGGCACCCTGAAAGCAATGCATATTGCCACAGGAATCCCACTAAGTATTAACTCCACATGTGGGGTATGGCAGACACACACACTGAGATTCACAGTTGCTTACATTATAGCTTCTGTGGGGGTTATGTGTCACACCATGCAGGGGGCCCCTGAGTAGCCATGTCGGAGAGAAACACCACAGTGGTCATCAGTCTAGAAATAGACTCCATTATGCCAGGCCTACTCACTAGGTTTCCCTAAATACACACACACGTGCACACTGGCCCATTTTCTCACGCTGAGAGAAAGGAGTCACTGTATGAGTCACAGACATAAAAATCGAGACTCCCGGTTCTTTATTTAATTGGACATTACAGAAAAGCCTGATCATCACCGAAAATAATCCAGTTCACATGTGTAAAATGTTTCGCCTTGCATTTTTTCCCACACTTGTAAATCCTTAAAATGTGATGCATGCACATTTTTCCACATCACTCCGTCATGATTTAAAGGAATAACAAAAACCACTCTGCAAAAACAGGCTGTAGAGACGTTCAATAGATCTCTGCTTGTGTTTGAATTTTTTTGGTATTAGGATGAAAATATGTAAGTTTTGCTAAATTAATGGCCAAAAATAACATTGCACGTTGCCTTCCTTCTGCATTTTAGAGGGCTGTTGGTTGGAGACCAGAGGCAAAGCGTCTGTTGCTCCTGATGACCGACCAGCCTTCTCACCTCGCCCTGGATAGCCGGCTGGCAGGAATCGTCGTGCCACACGATGGTCTGTGTCACCTGGAGGACAACGTCTACAAAGGCAGCACCAGGATGGTGAGGAAACTTGCAAAAGCTAAAGCATCAAACTTTAAGCTCACATAATCTCACTTTAATGTGGACCAGATGAATTACTACAGGCTTTGAGGTGACAGGAGGTTTACTTTGCTTTTCAGGATCATCCCAGTTTGGGTCAGTTGTCTGATAAGCTCCTTGAAAACCATATCTACTCCATCTTTGCTGTGGAAAAGCAGCAATACCAGTGGTATGAGGTAATGTGCCCCTACACGTGCACTTAGTAATATACTGAGAAGGCATACAATCAGCCACAGATTCTGACTCATACATATCGTGCTCATTTCAGGAGCACATTTGAGAGGGGAAGATTTTTAAAAGCATTACGTTTTTTTCTACTCTCGTCTCCCTTTCCTTTTCCAGGAGCTGATACATCTGCTACCTGGCTCCTACCTGGGAAAATTAGGCCTCTTCCAGGCTCCGAATCTCATTGACCTGGTGGTGGATGCATACAAGGTACAAAGCACTCAGCTACACCTCCCCTCGTAGGCTCTTTGTTCTCTTTGTAGCGTCTTATTCATTCTTTGGACAAAGACGGGAACAAGTGAAAGGTGGGAGAGACGAGAAGAGCAGCACTGTGAGAGCTGGAATCACAACCCCACACATTCCTGGCTCAGAAATGTTGAGACAAAGTTTGCTGCCGGTCTGCTGAAGCAACACAAACTTTTGTTGTTCTCCTTGACTTGTTGAATCATGCGGACTGAGTAATAGCGCATGTCCTGTTTGAAAAGTGCGTCCTGTTTATGTGTACCCCAGAAGTTGAAGTTTGAAAACGGGGAATGCAAGAAAAATCTTAAATGATCTCAAACTTAAAGTGCTTAAGTTTGGGGAAAATTGATGATGGGGAGAGACCTAAAGCCTGAAGAAAGAAAAACAACAACAGGAAACAACACGGACGAGAACTTGAGGTTACGGAAGGTTAGGTTTTGTATGTGTGTGTGTGGGTGAGTGAGACTCACCACGGGGTTAATTCTGTTGGCAGAGTATAATCTTGCCTCAGGCACAGCGCTCCATTGTTTGCTTCGAGAATCTGCCGAATCCACAGAATCGGGTGCGCAGCCACGCATACGTGCCGAAACACACACACATACACAAACAGCGCCGCCTGAACAGAAGCTGGCATTATAATGGCTATCAGATCCCCACAGAAACCATGTGTCCTAATCAGAGAGGGACACAAAGATGCTATTTTCGGCCCCACCTCCTTGTTCCCATAAATCCCTGTATTTCAGGAAGAAAGAGAGGGCGACAGTAAGGCTTTCAGGCAACATGTGACAACTTTGATTAATGAGCCTCTTTTCCCCCCCTTTCTTTCGTCATTGCTGTTCACTCACACAGATTACGTTCATTAAAATTTCAAGCTGTTCCTAGCATTCCCTTTTATCTTAACCTACATTGCTTTGTAGTCAGCACAGTAAGCTATGATAAGTTTCTTTATATCAGGCTCTCAGTGTAATGCTGCTTGTCTCTCTGTTTTCGATGTGCCCAGAGGTTGTTATCAGAGGTGGTGGTGTCCGTGTCGGTGGAGGACAAGGCGGTCAGCAGGTACTGGGTGTCTGTAACTCCTCTCTGCCCCGATGGATCCACTGCTGCAGAGCACAGTTGCACGGGGGTGCAGCCCGACCAGACGGTAAACACCCAGCAGCGTCAGAGCCACCAGAGATGTCACAAGGCATATATTAGTTGTATCAGATTACCCTGACATACACAAACGCCCTCGCACTGAGAGCTTTACGTGACAGAGAAGATTTGGTAAATAATCCGAGCTGAGCGGATTACACGGACTGTATTTAAGAGGAAAACATTTCCATGTGATTTCGCGACCTTTTCCTCCAGAAATCCCTACCTCACCTAACACGAGAGCCTCGATACAGACAAATAGGACATTTATATTTAGAATGAGGTCATTGGACTTGTACTCCTTAATACCTGTTCTGTTATCCAGCAGAGAAAAAGAAACCTTCACCAGTGCCGAGAGCACTTTTTGATATTTCTCAGCTGTGCACGGTAGTTTTTCTACTTAAGCAGCATGACTTTATCAGAGGTTACTGTAGCTGTAGCAGCCAAAGAGACCTTTGCTTTGGCACTAATTATAGCATCTTCAGTGCATTTGGGAATGATTTTACTCCCCTTAGCTTCCTGCGAGACTTCTTTCATCACATTTTGGGGTTCTAAACTTTTATTGAACCTCGGCATACTAAATCACTGCTCTACAGAGTTACTCCACTGTACAAAGAAACTCAGGCCTTTTAATCTGTGGGTGGATTAGAGACGAATTATGGAAACAATTACCAGAATGGAGATAAAAATCAATAGAAAGGCTGACTGTGAACTCAAAGCTTTGGCATGCGCAACTTTCCACATCAGCCAACAGAATAATTGTTCAAATTCAGCCTAAGAATCCATTTTCCTGTCCAACTGTTTGAGCTGTTAGGGATTTCTGTAATCATGCAGCCAGATTTGGCTTATTCACACCTTTTAGATTTACAGCCTCAGTTTGGTGCAGAAAAATGATTTCTGTATAATCCACATCGCTGTGTAAGTGTAGAGGATGTTTAAGATAGTCTCTCTGATGTAAATGTCTATGTCAGCATGCTTACAACAATACTGAGGGCCTGAGTTTAGCATGTTAACTAATGAGGATGGCATGAGATGTGGTCATTTAGTCGTGAACAAAAGTAGTGAAGAAACTGGAATTTCTACCTGCTGTTGCTAGGCAAACAAGACACTCTATCACTAAATCGATGAGGTTCATAGCATAAAATATTACGGTAGTTCTTTTTGAACTGGGCCATGGTGGTGCACCAGATGACCAACTGACCTTGCCGCCCACATAAATATACAACTAGAACACAGCTCTATCCCTCTTTCAACATCCCCTGCTGCTCTTTATAAACATATTTGTTTTACGCAGGTCTACTTCAATATCACAATTGGCCAGCACTCCTGTCCTGATGACGGTAAAGATGAAGATGTGACAGTCATGGTCCGTCCCGTGGGTTACAACGAATCCACTGTTGTGAGGATCCGCTCTAAATGTCAGTGCACATGTGGACCGGCGGGACAGTGCCGTGATGCCAACGCGTCACCATGCAAACAGACCCAAAATGGCAACAATCAGGAGGAGAGGCCGAACTACGGGATGATGAAGGACTCGGATTCAAACAAGAACTGCAAAGCAGATGGGTCTGATGTGGTCTGCAGTGGCCGCGGAGTGTGCGAATGTGGGAAGTGTGTTTGTGAGCAGAGCAGGCTCGGTGCAGTGTACGGGAAATACTGCGAATTAGACGACTTCTCCTGCCCTTACGAAGGAGGGCTGCTGTGTGGAAGTAAGAGGGGCACACTCTGAAAATTAGTTCATAGTGATACTGCTAATGTCAAGATGACTAGTGCACGATTTTTCTTCGTTAACTTCTCTAATGCCTTTTCCTCTCATCTCTCTCCTGTCTCTCAGGTCGGGGTGTGTGTGTGCTAGGTGAATGTGTGTGTGAGGATGGATGGACAGGCGATAGCTGCAACTGTCCCGTCTCCACAGCAACCTGCCAGTCATCAAATGGCTTGCTTTGCAGCGGGAGAGGGAAGTGTGTGTGTGGTAAGTGCGTGTGCGACGACCCCCAACACTCCGGAGACTTCTGCGAGCGTTGCCCTGCGTGCCAAAGCACCTGCCAATCATACTGGTAATTAGCGACTTATATTTAGTACCGCAAAGCACGATGGGAGCTCCGACAGATCGAGCTGTATGCTTGAAGTTGAAACTGTAGTGATTTGTTATTTCTGTTTGCGTTGCTTTGCCTCTTAGGACGTGTGTGGGCTGCCACCTTTCTCATGGTCTGACCCAAGAAGAGGCGGGACAGTGCAACCACACCTGTGCACCGCTGGTCGGCTACATGGATGACATGTCAGGTAGAGCTGGTGTGATTCAATTCAATTTTATTTATATCGCACCAAATCACAACGACTGTTGCCTCGAAGTAAATAATAGAGAGAAAACCCCATCATATGACCCCATATGAGCGAACACTTGGCGACAGCGGGAAAGAAAAACTCCCCTTTAACAGGAACAGACCTCCAGGTTCAGGTTTACATATTTGTAGTTTTGTGGACACTAAAAAGGTTTTTTTCTTTAATTGAAGCTACGACAGATTTAGCTGTTTTTAATAAAAGCCTTGGCTCAGTTTGAATTTGCTCTTGGGTTTGAAATATATTACTTTGTATTTACTATTTAACAAGCAACCCTTAGAGCTGCTTGTATTCATCTTTTTTTGCTAAGTTTGGCAATCTATAAAAGCAACATTGACAAGTTACACGAAGTGCTGTTGCACATGTTGGCAGTTTATTGCCTGCATTTTTGAGCCAAAGCCATTTGGTTATTTAGAAGCAGAGCGACAGATGGATTTCACTGAGAGCTGAGCATACTGCATGATAGCAACATGTCAATCACAAGGTAGCCCCGAACTAAACCACATCCTGTTTTAACACCTATTATACCTTAAATAATACAATCATTGAAAATGAATGAAATGAAAAAAGAACACCATGTTTTATTAAGTATGACTTAAAACTGTCTTCAGGGGCCATAAACTCACAAGGCAAGCATTTGCTGAAGTCATAAAAGAAGTGGAAAGTTGGGTTTCCCATAGATAACTATGTATCCTGACCTCGTTTTGCAACCAGAGATGCCACCCCCTGCTGGCCACTAAAAAGACTGCCTCTACATCACATTCTTTTTCATATACAGTTAGAGTTGCATTTCTGACCACCTGATGAGTGTAAGCCTACTATTCACTGACCTTTTAGCTCAGTTTTGTTCTCCACTGACTCCTAAAAAATCAGTTTCTTTAGCTTCAAAATGCTTTGTCTAACAGTTGGTCACTATTCGAGAATCAAGACCCCAGATTACTGAGAGGATTTGTATAGTCAGATTCTCATTGCACACAGATCTTCAATTACTTAATTTGGTTTTACTAAAATAAGGTTGCCTTCATGTCATACATTGTTATGCACTGAGCACTTCTTCTCCACTCTCTTCTTTTCACTCCCCATGTGTTTATATACCGCTGCAGCAGCATTAAATTCATCACATTTGTGTCTTCTCTCTCCCTTAGTCTGTGTTTTGTCTCCCTATGCTCTCTTTTTCTTTTTGCTTCTGTTTCTTCTCTTCTCTTTCCCTTCACAACCCCCACCCATCAAGGCAGATGGCTGCCCCTCCCTATGCCTGATTCTGCTGGAGGTTTCTTCCTGTTAAAAGGGAGTTTTTCCTTCCTACCACAAAGTGCTCGCTCACAGGCAGGTCACTTGATTGCTGGGGTTTTCTGCAGAATTCTGTAGGGTACCGTGTAAAGCACCTTGAGGCGACTGTTGTTGTGTGATTTGGCACACTATAAACAAACCTGAATTCAATTTGATTGAAACAAGAGAAGCTTTAAAACAGTGCAGCTCTGCAGCAGCACCACTCTGATCAATTTTTTTGTTTAAACTAACCCTCCAGGATTTGTTCTGGATCTTGGATCTATGTCTGGGTCTCACTGCTCCCTCTCTCTCTCTGGCTGTATTTTCAGGTCAAGCAGGGGAGACGTGGATTCACTGCATGTACATCAGTAACGACAGCTGTCGCAACAGCTATCGCTTTCAGACCAGCTCGAAGTCTGGTCAGGCTCAGCTTCTTATTAGCACAAGACCAGGTATGAAGTCAAAACTCACACACACACGCTTTAACTTGGGGTGATATCCGTTGATACCTCTGCTGCACTAGTGCACCCTGGTGTATTTGAGTCAGCAAGCCTGCTGTCAGTGTTACAGCTGTAATTTAGATTTCCCCTCAGTTTCCATCTCACTTTATGGATTTTTTCTTTTCAATCATCCACAAACACACACACACACACACACACCTCCTCACAGTTCACATTTGCCCTCAGTCTCGCACACATTATTATTGCACATCTAAGTGTTACAGATCACCCCGCCACCCTTACACCCCACCCTTTTCCAATTTTTGGAACAGCACTGCTTATTGTGCATCTCCCCCCCATCTCCCCCTATCCCCTCAAGCTTCCCTCCAACCACCCCCCCACCCCCCACACCCAACGGGACACTCTTCCTGCTCACACCCACTCCTCCCGGGTGCAGCAGGAGCCAGGTCTCTATGGTAACTCTGTTACAAAATGTCAGAGCAATCTTTGGGCTCTTTGTGTCGAGCAATCAGCCCGTCATCCACACATGCTCCCCAGCAGATACACAGCCAGCTGACTGTTCAGTACCGCAATAGTGGTACAGCTGCCGCCGAGCGAGCTCTGTGTGTGTGTGTGTCATATGTCATTTAAATGAGTAGCTCTGCTTTGTACTGCCTTTTTGTCTCCCCTGTTTTTCAGTGGACAGTCTCTTTCCTCTTTTAGTAACTTTTATTCAAATTCATTCATGCAAGTCCAACGTTTACATCCAAAACATACCATACCCAGCCTACACCTGGGTTTAGAGCCACTGAAATATACCTGATTAGCTCTTCACAGTTTCATATTGCTGAATCTGTACTTTTAGTTTTATTTAATCTGTACTTTCATGTTGCTCAAAGATGATTTTGATCAAAAATACTCCAAACTTTTGTCCCCATCAGTGAACAATACAATGTTATAGCTCTGCACAGTAAAACTGAGTGCGTTTATGTGTATGTGTCTACAGACTGTGTCAGCAGCAGCCTTCGGCTGGTGAGAACTTTCTTGAGCGTGTGCGCCCTGACCGTGTTGTGCGGGCTGGTGGTTGTGGCCGTGTCCCGGCTGTTGCTGCAGAAGAGGCGGTGGTCACCAGGGGGCACTGTTGAAGATGCAGGGTACCATTGCACTGGAAAGGTTAGCTCTCTGATATCCTTGAGGAATTTCTCAGTGCTGTCTGATTTTAAATGAGAGCCAAAGTGTCCCTGGAGCCCTGAGCAGCAAAGGTTCATTAGGATATTTATGTGAAGTAGTACCGGCAGCTGAAACCAGCAGTGAGGAATGTGAGTGTGCTCTTAGAGGTACAGCTGTGTTTTACATTTCCTCCCAACTCCCAGCTCAGCAGCTACAGTTTCCAGCTTTCTGACCTTATAATGACATACAGCACTTTGGAGAAGAGGAAGATGGGAATTTCTTAGCAATGGTTACTGGTTAGGGGTGGCGAGGGGGGTTCCTGTTTATGGCACTGCTGCAGATCATCTTAATGATACTGACGATTGTGGACTGTGTTTAAGAATCAGGACCATCTGTCTGGTTAACATTTACAGTTCTTTGCTGATTTTTTTTTTATGACATTTTACTGTCAGGGGGAAGTTTTGCTTTTGAGTAACAAAGACTTACTCTTCACTTCTCAGTCATGGGAAAGGCCACATAGACTTTGAGTTTACCTGCCTAATATCCACCAAGGGTTAAGTTTAGCATGTTTAGCCACATGCTGAACTTTCAGTAAATAGGGGACGCATTTAGATTTCAAATAAAGCCACAGAGTTTCTGTTAAAAGCTTTTCCACGTGGGTGTTTGAAGCAGGTGAAAATGCTATAAAAAGGGGAGGACATTAACCAAACCCAGTGACCTGGTGGCTGTTAAGAGGTTAAGATCCTCTGTGTACCTGTAAAGGCTCCAGAAGGACTGTGAAAATGACCCTTAACTCATAATCTTGGCTTTACCAACAAATCTTTACCAGAAATAAATCACAATTAAACAGACTAACACTTTGAGTTCTCCACTAATATGAACACTCACAAGCTGTAACCACGGAAACATCTGTCACACATGACATGTAGGAGTCATGTGGGGGGAAAAGGCAACTTGTAAAGCATTATGGGAACCGTAGTATGTAGTATTTTGGACTAATAGTGAAGAAGTCTTCTGAAGTGAGCATCTGTGTTCATCTCAGACTCCAATATTACTGACTGCATATTTCTGTTGCCCCCTCCCCTTCCCCACCAGGATCTGTCATACATTCCTACAACCAATGAGAAGACTGTCACCTACAGGAGGGACCATCCACCTGATCGCCCTGTGGAAATGCACATTCAGGTTCCTAAGATGCCCCTGGGTGACCCCTGGCAATAAAAGGTCATAACAAAGGCAGTAGAGACATATAGAAGCAAAGCTGGACTCAAGGCTTCTTTTCTGCCTCCTAACCTTCATAAAACTTTAACCAGCGGTACGTAGTACGTAGAGACTCAAGCGAAGTAAACTATGAAACCTCCACGGGATTTTATTTGTTAATCGAACTGACCAAACTTTTATTGACTGTGTGACTGACGCGGCCAGTATCCTGGGAATCCTGGAGATGAAGACGAAGAGCACAAATTCCCCACCTCTTCTCCTCCTTTTGTAGGAGCAGGGAAGCTACTTCACCTTTACAGGGTGAAAGTTGATCACTCCGCGCTTTTTAGCCATGCACTACTCTAGCATGAGTAAGTGTGCATGTGTGAGTGTGCATGTGTGAGTGTGTGTGGTGCAGGTGCACATATGCTTTCTATTTATTTGATAGTGACAACACTACATATTAATAAAAAAAAAAAAATCATGTGACTGTGCCAGACTACAATAATCCGACAGTACTGTCTCCCTGTCTTAGTCTGCCCCCATGTGGTCAGTGTAATGTACGACATTTTCTTTCAAATAACACACATTACTGACCTCAGCTGTGTTGCCTTGCATACACCAAGTGACTAAGCAGCTTGCTTTTATTTTATTGCGATTACATTTTAGTCACGCATGGCGAATCTTGTCGTTTAATGTTTTTATTTCTGTTAACATCGGCTGCATTGCAAATTAGTGTTATATCATGGCATTGTGTAATGACAAGCAAGAATACTTTCATTTGATTGTCTTTTGTTAATAATCTGGTTAGACTTGCACTAGAACAATTGCATTTTACTACTGAAAAGTGTGGGATCTCTAGGCATTAAAGGTACCTAAGTGTGTTTAAAGCTAATTCACTGGAGGAGTGGATTAGCTCCACTGGAACACTGGAATGACAATGGATATAGATTTATATTTTACATACTGACATAATGGCAGTTGTATCATCAAAAGCCTGAGAATGTGAACTCTGTATCAGAATAATGTCTGCATTTACCTGCTGTTTCACAAGTATAGACTAATACACAAATCTGCTCCAAAGGTACTGAGATCAGAGGTGGAACTTCACTCTTCAGCAAATTTAAAGGATTAGATCCTCTGAAACCAGAGTGCCAGTTTCGTGACTTGTTGAGAGACTTTGCTTGCCCACTCCTGTTCCTCTTTTTTTTTTAACATGTTGTTTACAGCATTAGCTGCTCTGTTTTACTGTAACCTCGGAACACTAATGAATATTTATTATGATTCTATTATATTTTTTATGTTTATTTGATTTGTTATGCTATATTTGAGTAGCGGTAAATAGGTAGTGAATACTGTGAGCTGTCTCTGTTTCTAAAACTGAAATGAATTCAGCAATAAGGTATTAATCATCTCATCTTACCGGGCATTATGTTCGGAGTGACAACAGCACTTTCTCTGTAGTTTTGCTGTCGATTAATGTGTAGCATGACTGTTTTCATTCCAATAAAAATGTGCAAGAGTTTTTAAACTGTTTCTTGAACTGTGTTTTATTAATTTATAGTTATTCTATTTAGTTGTATTTATTTAGGCCCTGTGGCCCAAAATTTCATGTACATTTTTTTTTAATGAAAAATAGGCAAAAACTTTTTTAATATTCAACCATGACAGTCCCTGAAGACCAACACCAGAATTGAAGCATGTATACAACTCACTACACGTTTTTAATATCTGTTTGTTTAAATATATTTGTGTAGATGTGCCAAAGATTTTTACATTTTAATTTATTTTATTGGTGCAACAAAAGATTGCTGCATAACCAGGACCTGCATTCAATATTACAGTCCAAGCCCATGTGATCCAAGCAGCTGCTGACTGCATAAACTGAACACTAGGTGGAGATCTCCACCTACACAACTGTGTTTAAAGCTCACTGTGAGTATTCACTCCAAGTCTCCTACTCTTTACAGCATTTTTTAATAGCAACGTCTTTTCATCATTGAAACAAAAAACTTAAAGCAGATTTTCCCCCCCCATAAAGCAGCAGCTGACGTCACTGACTACAGAACTCTTTGTATCTAAAGGTGCAGATGTGCAGATGTGCCTACTTAAATAGAATAAAATTGTTAAATTAAAAAAAATAGAATTGTTATGTATGTATTTTTTATGGTTTTATATATAATCACTGCAAACTGAAAACTAAGACTTTGTTTCTGAGGCAAATTGTAATATACAACAAAACTTAGATTATTGCATGTGAATAGTTGTTTTGTTTGTTTTTAATTGAAAATTGCCCCATTTATTAATCCCAGTGCAACACAGACTTTCAAACACGAGTAAATTATAGAAATGCAGTCACTCAAACTTTTTTATAATTTATATATTTAATTACTATAATAATGAAGTAAAAGGGGATCATGAAAGGCTCGTTTTTCTTCCTTTTTTATATTAAAAAAAGAGAATAAATTAGGCAATAGAGAAATTAAAAAAGAAAACAAAAACTAAACGACAGATGAGTAAAAGATTTTTCATAGAAAGGTACAAATAACAGATGAGGTATAAGCAGAGTGATCCATAAAGTGCTGTTTCAGTTCTTTAGAGTCCACGGCACGCTGTAAAGCAAACAACCCACGTGTGGATTCATCGGGTTCAGCTCTGTGGATTATTGCACCGCTCTCTGTCCCTCGGTGCTGTGCAGTCTCAGTCCAGGGCTCGGGCTGCCGCTATTGTCCGTGTCGCTGGTGCCCTTCGTGAGCCCCGGCTCCCCGCCGTCCTCCGGGCTGTGTGTCCTTGCGTGCTTGCTGAGATGGTCAGAGCGCATGAATCGTTTGTGGCAGAGGGGGCACTCGAATCGCTTCTCCCCGGTGTGTGTGCGCAGGTGCCGCTGGAGCTCGTCAGAGCGCGTAAAGCGTTTCCCGCAGAAAAGCCAGTTGCAGACAAACGGCCTCTCCCCGGTGTGCCAGCGCAGGTGGGCCTTCAGGTGCGAAGTTTTGCCGTAAACTTTACCACAACCTGGGATGTGGCAGCTGTGCAAGCCCCTCCGCCGGGGACTCGTGCGCCCTTGGCCGAGGCTCTCCGCCTCTTGGCAGTTTGGACAGTCACAAGTGGTTCTACCGGAGTAGCGCCGTGAAGAGGAGCGGGAGGATGGGGGCAAAGAAACGACTGGGGAACCTGTGAGAGGAGGTGCCGCCGTGACCGGGGGCTCTGTGTAGGCTGCGGGAACAGGTGGTCTGAAGCCGTCGAAGAGATGTTGCGCCGCGGGGAGCAGGTGCTGAGAGGCACCAGGGCTGAAGTTAGAGCTGTAGTCACTGGTGTAGCTGCTCAAAGGAGAGGGTAACCCGACTGTGTTCTGTGCGTCCACCCAGCTGCTGCCCATATCCCACCAGGCAGGAGGCCCGTTACCAGTATCCCCCACGGGTTTGAACCATGGATCATAGGGATGTGCATGCATCCTTGGATATATCCCGGCTATGCTTTCTACCGAGGAGGGAAATTTGGTCAGAAGCACGGGCCGCTGTGCGTGTGCGGAATTGGGAACGCAGTTGTCCGGTGGCACAGCGGGCTGGTACATCGAAAAATCATTCCCTAAAGAAGAAGTAGCAGCCGTCACAGTGAAAGCGCTAGAGGCGTCATTCAGTCCGGTCCTGCTACTCCTGGAGGTCCCAGAAGAAACCCCAAACGATGTGAGGCAGGTACCCAAGTTGCTGATGACTTGCGAGCTCCTTCTCCACGGATGGAACCCTTTGACGGGTCCGGGGGCTCCCTCGGAAACAGTAGGGGAGCACGAGGGGCTGGGCTCCCCAATCCTGCTGCAGGTTTCGGCCAGCATGGCCAGCGGGGTGCTGCCCAACCGTGGCTCCTCCTGCGGGAACACAAAGCACGCACTTAGAGCCAGCACGCCACTGAAACCATGTGCGCAAAACACGCGTAAAATGCAGCATGTAAATCAAATGAGTTGGACACAGTCTGCAAAACACAAATGAAGCTTACATTGTTGTTGTTTTTTAACTTAACCAGCAAAATCACAGCAGGTGGGATAACTTAGTAACTTATAAAACTTTAACTATGGTGGGCAAATAATCTTTAAAAAATCGCTTAACTTTTCCATTAGACGTAGCAACTCGCCATCAATAGCGCAAGCTGTGAAAGCTAAAAATGTAGATGGGAAAAGAACTAAAGCTCGGTTAATTTAAATAACGATACTTTTATTATAAACAGCGGCATTTAAACGAGATAAAGGGAATAAAATAAATATTAACCGAATAAGCAAATGGACAGACCCTTTTAAGAATTTGCTTTTGCCAAAAAATTAAAATTAAAATAAAAAAATATTCAGAGAAAAACAAAAGTTGCGTCGAAATGCAAACTCACCCCAAGCAGTGTGGCAGCCATGGACTCCGTGCAGTGATATCTTCTGCTGTCAGTGTCTGTGTGTGCTCTCGGTAGCTTGCGTGATCGGTCTGTTTTCCTCTCTGACTGCTTTGGTAGTAGTTGTATCTTCCCCGTGGCTTTGAAGCGGCGCTAAGCATCCGCTGGCCAATCAGACATCAGCTGTCATCTTCTCCAAACATTCGTGCTCGGGGTCGTCATAAGTTTCAAACGTTGTAAGCAAGTATAGTTTCAAAGTAGGAGTGAGAGAATAGTTTAAAGTTTAAGGCATGAAATTCAAAAGGAGACACTGAAGCAACAGATGAGTGCGCAGAAACGTTCTTCCTTCTCACCACTTGGTCAAAATACACGTCATAACGCCACAAAAAGTGGCAGTGAATAGTTCCGTGACTGATTTAAGGCATTTCCTCATTAGGTTAATAAAAATGTAGCAGCAGTAATGCCATTTAGTTTCACGTGTATTTATATTTGATGCTCCATGTATTTCGTTACTGGACTTCGAACAGCGCAAGGCTCCATGATAAGGCAAAGTAGGCAAATTGCAGCTAAAATCCCCCAAACCTATTCACTGCCAGTTGAATTTAAAGCTGTGTTAAGGTGAAGTTACCCCTTAATTTAGCAATAAAAAGGCAACATTTAATAAACTAAAAAGCAACTATGATGGCATAAGGGGATTTTGTGCCATCGGCCAAGAAAGATAATGCGTGCTAGTAAACACAATAAAATACACAAGGGAAGCTTTCTGTGCATGTAAAACAGCAAAGCGCAGTTTTGTTTTACTTATGTTGTGAGTTCACTCAGAGGGAAAGGCTGATGAATGGGAGGCTGGTCAGGTCCGTCCCATCCTGTCCCTGGGGCGTATCCAGTCAGCCCTGGGGGAGGGAAAGGAGGATACCATCACTGCCTCTACAATTTCATCTTATTCAACACAAAACAAATTACTTTTTAAAATAAAGCACCTCTTTCTGTTCTTTTCCCTAATTTTATAACTCATTTAGACACTTGGCTAAGCTCAGACTAACAGTGGGAGGAAGTAACTTTTATTATTTGAATAGATAGTCCTACACTTAAATCAGGCATGTTTAACCTTTGTGATGACACAAGCACCCTAGAAATAACCTAATGTAAGAGCAAAGGCACTTATATTTCATTTGAATTTCAAATGTAATAAAACAGCAGGATTCAAGCTACTTTCTTCATTTGCTTGATATACTGCTTTCCTGCCCTTACCTCATCGCTTTGACTATCCTAAATGAAGTCAGCTCCACACTCACAGAAAAGTTAATCACATCTCACAGTTTAAATCAAGTGGCTGCTAGTGTGCATAATTATTTTTGGTGTTGCAATGCAAAGTCCGATATATCATTTTAGCTTAGATTTCATGTACACTTCAAAATGTTAAGGCAGATGTTTGTTGTTTGTTTCTTGAAGGAAATTATTCAGCATATCCTTGATGGTTTAAACACACCAAGATACTAATATCTCAAACATATGATGTACAATGGATTGACTTACTTGACCAGTGGCTAGATTAGTAGTTTATAGGCCTAACAACTATTCTCCAGGAAAATAACAAATACATTGTTGGTCTGCTGTACTTGCACCTTTTTGTAAAATGTAGAGAAGCTAGACAAGCAGCTGCAAAGCCTTTTTCGTTTTAAGTAAGTAAGGATGGCATGGTGCATCAGCTTAGATTAGAGGGGTACTTTACCCCAAAACCAAATTAAAATGTAATTTAATTTAAATTTAATTTAAAATTAAATTAAATAATGATACTTCCTACAGTCAATTTAGTTCTTCTGTAAATTGAACCAGGTGGCTTTTGTATGGAAGAATTTTTGTGCCACCAAAAAAGAGAAAAAAAGTGAAGAAATTGAATTTCAAAATTTCAATTTAATATCTTAAAATTTTGACTTGTCCAGCAGAAACTAAAAATTTCAAGTAATTTAACAATTTCATATCCCAAATTAAATTTTTGACATAATAACCCAGAATGTTGTTTTGTTTTGTTTTTTGTTTTTTCTTTCTTGCATACATTTTCTTTGTTGTATTTAAAATAAATTTGAGTGAGGTCAATGTTTTTAGATCTTATCTCCCTGGAAGAGCTGCATAAACACTGGAGATAATTCACAGAGACCAAAGATAGTGAATGATTTCGTGAAGCAACCATGAACGAAATAACTGCTGACGATGTGAAGTGGGCGGGACCTGTAATAAACTTTTGGGCAGGCGACTGAAGTGACTACCAATGAGACTGAAGAATGCCGTTGACTGACATAAAACCACCTATAGGGTTACCTAGGAAACTATAACCTGCCAGTCCAAATGACCAGCTGTCAGTTTCAGAGAGAAATATGTAACAAACAAAAAGCATTCAGTATGTACGGTTTAAGGGGCGTGGCTATGTTGACTGACAGGTGTCCCAGTACAGGCAGCTGGCTCAGTGTGCACTAGGCCGACCAACCTTTGTTTGTGCTGCTGCTGTCTTTTTGAGCTTTATATCTGTCATCTCAAAAATATATATATGCTTTAGTTTTGAGTGAAACTGTAGCTCTTTATTAGCACTAATTAGCCGATATGTGTGTTTGTGAGCTGCACCCATACAGTTTGAGAATGTAACGTGCTAAACAAGCTAGCTAGCATTAGTTGTTAAAGGGGAATTCCACACTTTCATTCATCTAATGCAACTTCTCAATCCAGGAAACCAAAAACAAAACAGTGACTGCCATGTTGAAGCTTCAAAATGCAAAATCTAAAAGCAGTGGGTGCCACCGTGATGTCTTTGGTTCTCTTTCATACCGTCTACACTTTACACTGAGTTGTTTCTACAATTTCTTAGTTCAGTTTGTTTTGCAGCTATTGCTAAATCCACTGTGCTGTGGTGGACAATGTCACAGCTTTCAACTTAAAATTGGCTTCATAAACTTGATATGCTGGATTAGCTTCAAATGAATATTTGCTTACTCTACTTTGAAATGAAACCCAGAAAATAATTTAGAAGTTGGGCTTCATAGCTGTAAAATTTTGGATTTGGGTATTTTAGTTATTACAGCGAAATCACAAAAACACACACCTCTCAGCAGACTGGATGAAATGAGAGGCAATTCCCCCACAGCCTCGGGCAAGGCCGTATGCACAGGTGGAGTTTACAGTGGGCCATCTTCCCCTAAACCTAATCGCCATCTTCACAAGCCACCCAAACAGCTGTCCCTCTTTTCGAAGCATTCTTTTCCCACACTGAGAGTGTGTGCGTGTTTTTGTATGTGTGTGCTTTAAAGGCCCCCAGTGAAACCCTGTCTGAGCCTCAACCTGCTCCTTTAGCCACGATAATGACCGCATTATCACGCGCCATCGAACGTCAACAAAAAAAGATTGTCGTGTGCTTTCCAATCACTTTGTGGGCACTGAGACAGAAAGAGCTGGGAGAAAAGAGTGAAATAAAGATCTGGCACTTCTCCGGGAGAGGGGTGGGTGAAGTATTTTATTTCTCCTTGCTTTTTCTTCCCCATCTCCTCCTTTTGTAGGTTGGAGCATAGTCAGGAGTGATCCAGAGGGCAGGCCAGCCATCTTGGTCAGCTGCCCTGCTGAGACAATTAGCGGGAGAATCACAGAGTCAAACGACAAAGCTGCTAAACATGACAAAAAAATATTTATTGTAACCAGGGGGTAGCCACTCAATTTTAGTTAAAAAAAAAAGAAAAAAAAGAAAAAAGAAGGATAGGTTCCAGACCTTGCGACAATCAATGTGAAGACGCACGTTAAGACGTTAAAATAAAATAAACTTTCTTTTCTAAAGTGCAGGAAAAGTCATCCAGGTGAGCTGTGCGCCAGGATGTGCCTGAAGCAGCTCCTCCTTGGCTTCCTGTAATTACTCCACTGAGAGGGCACGTCCGCAGCCTGTCTGTCAGCACGGAGCTGATGGACGACTGTAGCAGCAGAGTCAGGGAAATTAGTTTGAGTTGTTGTGATGACATCATAAGATTCACCCCTCTTTTTTTTTTTTTAAGAAAAAACCATCCCATAAAGAATCAGTACATAGTGAAATCTCTTCGACTCATTTACCCTTTGTATGCTTTTAATCTCTCACATAGCGTATAGCAGCTTATTGAAATTCTAACGCTTATAAATGATACAATAGCAAGAAAAGATAAATATAAGGTCATCAGAGGAGGACATCTTAAAAAGTCCAGTGCTTTAGAGTAATGGAAAGCAAGCGTAGAGAGGACTGATTTCCATTGGTTTCATAGATTATCCCTTTGGTTAGTGGATACAGTGACAATAAGCTGCCCTGAAATCTGTGGAAGTTTACCCTCATTTTTCTGTCGCTCTCACGCACATACAGGGGTCAGAGAGGACATCTCTCATCAGCCCGTGCAGCAGATTGAGGGAATCCAGGCCAATGTAATTACACTGTTGAACGGCTTCATTCGCATTCATGTATACAGCGCATATACATACACCAGCAGACAAACCCATTCATGAAATTAGAAAAAAAAAAGAGGAGGAGGGAGGATTTGTCAGTGAGGAGAGAAAGGTTGGGAGGATGAGTGTGTAGACACCTCTGCCGAGTTTGTTTGGCTCAAGTTTTGGGATGAAGGTGAATTGAAATTGCACTTTATGAGCACTCTCTTTCCTCTCTTTATTCCGCACACACACAGACACACACACACACACACGCTGAGGGTTAGTGTTGATGGATGCTCGGGGTTTGTTAAGTCGTACATCACAGAGGTCATTTAACCTGCCAACACATCTGCTGTCTCTGCCCTCAGAAAGACAGGAAGAGGTGGAGTGAGAAGAAAGATTTATAAAGGTGGGGAGGAGAATTATGCAGGGTGTGAGAGAATGAGACTGTGATTAGTAACTGGAGTGGATGAAAAGCTCTCATTCAGTCTCACTCGGAGTTTCACTCATACACACACACACACACACACACACACACACACACACACACACACACACACACACACACACACACACACAAACGCACACACATGCATGTTGTGCTGAAAGTGGTATCTTTTCAACAAGCGTCTTCACTAAAGCTGCTTGCGTTATGAGTTTCTCTGCTCCTCCATCAACTTTCGTCACGTTTCTGTTAACTACTCCCAGTAAAGCTGCTGATTTATGCCGAGGAGCTGTTCTGCGCACCGAGATATTAATGAGATGCTTCTGGAGGAGGAGTCTTCATTGATTTTTCTCAGAAGTCGTTGATGTTTGTGATGAAAGGGAGTGTGTACGCTGATTGCAGGTCACTGCTTGTATACACTCTTGCTGCGCTCTGTTAACGTAGCTTAAACCTCATGGAGAGACCTCCGCCTTGTCTTCACATCATCTCAGTGTACATAACCCAAGTGTCACCTCAGGTTTGCAACTTTTAATATTAAAGTATTAAAAAAAAACCCAACTACTGGTCTACCAATTAACTGTGCTAGGAATTGACTATAAATAAATAGATTTTTATAAATATTTTGAATGGTGATGCAGCGATTTCTAGAAAGTAAATAGTAAGTAGAAGTAATTGTTTCATATTTTACTTTCTTTGTTTTTTCTCAGGCCATCTTTTACCACTGCTGCTAATTAAATGACAGTTTTTAAAGGTTTGGAAAGGCTAACTTTACGGTACTGCAATTGTGTCTACAGCAAGCCCACAGATTAGTGCTGTCAACCACTCCTTTAAGATCCCAGCTGCATGTTGCTTGACATCTGTCGGTCAAATGCTGATTGGTTGACAGTGACCAGAACCGGGTAGGGAGCGATAGTGGAGCTCACAAGGAATGGGAAAAGCATGAAAACATAAAACAGTGAGTGCAGTGGACACTTTTCATTGTTTGTAACACTAGGTTTCACTTCAGCTCTTTTGTATGGCTGGCTGATGGACCAACTACAGCACCATCAAGCCCACAAAGTGGTGGTACCACATGTTTTTGACACTGTCGCCATCTGACAAACAGCTGTACCATAATTTCCCCTTTAGTTCTTAAGATAGTAAAGATCTGACTTAAAATAAATAGTTTTATTGTCATGGCTCAAGTTATCATCTACACTGAGCTTCACTTTATTTTATGGACAGATTTTGTTGTCTCGTGTGACTATCAGCGGATTCTCAACAATAACATGGAACTGTGGGCCACAGTGAAGGGTCAACCTCTGGGGCTAAGAAAATGGATCCAACTGCAGTTTGTCAAATGACTGCTTTAACTGGCTCTAAACGTGATTCAGTCTCCATAGACTCTTACAGTGGGGCAAAAAAGTATTTAGTCAGCCACCGATTGTGCAAGTTCCCCCACTTAAAATGATGACAGAGGTCAGTAATTTGCACCAGAGGTACACTTCAACTGTGAGAGACAGAATGTGAAAAAAAAATCCATGAATCCACATGGTAGGATTTGTAAAGAATTTATTCGTAAATCAGGGTGGAAAATAAGTATTTGGTCAATAACAAAAATACAACTCAATACTTTGTAACATAACCTTTGTTGGCAATAACAGAGGTCAAACGTTTACTATAGGTCTTTACCAGGTTTGCACACACAGTAGCTGGTATTTTGGCCCATTCCTCCATGCAGATCTTCTCAAGAGCAGTGATGTTTTGGGGCTGTCGCCGAGCAACACGGACTTTCAACTCCCGCCACAGATTTTCTATGGGGTTGAGGTCTGGAGACTGGCTAGGCCACTCCAGGACTTTCAAATGCTTCTTACGGAGCCACTCCTTTGTTGCCCGGGCGGTGTGTTTTGGATCATTGTCATGTTGGAAGACCCAGCCTCGTTTCATCTTCAAAGTTCTCACTGATGGAAGGAGGTTTTGGCTCAAAATCTCACCATACATGGCCCCATTCATTCTGTCCTTAACACGGATCAGTCGTCCTGTCCCCTTGGCAGAAAAACAGCCCCATAGCATGATGTTTCCACCCCCATGCTTCACAGTAGGTATGGTGTTCTTGGGATGCAACTCAGTATTCTTCTTCCTCCAAACACGACAAGTTGAGTTTATACCAAAAAGTTCTACTTTGGTTTCATCTGACCACATGACATTCTCCCAATCCTCTGCTGTATCATCCATGTGCTCTCTGGCAAACTTCAGACGGGCCTAGACATGCACTGGCTTCAGCAGCGGGACACGTCTGGCACTGCGGGATTTGATTCCCTGCCGTTGTAGTGTGTTACTGATGGTGACCTTTGTTACTTTGGTCCCAGCTCTCTGCAGGTCATTCACCAGGTCCCCCCGTGTGGTTCTGGGATCTTTGCTCACCGTTCTCATGATCATTTTGACCCCACGGGATGAGATCTTGCGTGGAGCCCCAGATCGAGGGAGATTATCAGTGGTCTTGTATGTCTTCCATTTTCTGATGATTGCTCCCACAGTTGATTTTTTCACACCAAGCTGCTTGCCTATTGTAGATTCATTCTTCCCAGTCTGGTGCAGGTCTACAATACTTTTCCTGGTGTCCTTCGAAAGCTCTTTGGTCTTGGCCATGGCGGAGTTTGGAGTCTGACTGTTTGAGGCTGTGGACAGGTGTCTTTTATACAGATGATGAGTTCAAACAGGTGCCATTCATACAGGTAACGAGTGGGGGACAGAAAAGCTTCTTACAGAAGACGTTACAGGTCTGTGAGAGCCAGAGATTTTCCTTGTTTGAGGTGACCAAATACTTATTTTCCACCCTAATTTACGAATAAATTCTTTACAAATCCTACCATGTGGATTCATGGATTTTTTTTTCACATTCTGTCTCTCACAGTTGAAGTGTACCTCTGGTGCAAATTACTGACCTCTGTCATCATTTTAAGTGGGGGAACTTGCACAATCGGTGGCTGACTAAATACTTTTTTGCCCCACTGTATGTTTAAATGCCCAAAATCTATAGCAGAAATAAATATGTTTACAGTTTGATATAAAAACACTGATTGTTTCTACAGATAATTTCCCCTTCATAGCAAATACAAGAGGGTTTAATAGGGTTTGCATAACTTATTTAAATCCTACAATGGCTTAAAGTTATGCAGAGTTAAGTTTTTGTTCAGTGTGTGGTGTACATGAAATCACATTTTGACAGGGAAATAACTACAAAAACGATGCACATTGCTAACCAGTGCTAGCATTAGCAGATAACTCTATATCTTCTATAGCCTCTCCCTCCTCATCTGTATGAGACAGCTAAGATGCAGTACAAGTGCTGTATTGTACTAAAAGACCATCAAAGCAGTCACCTGCTGAGTTTGTTTGGTAAGTAAATTTTTCATTTAGTAAAAAGCACAAAAAACCAACAGGACAAAGCAAAGATGAAAAACAGCCAAAATTGCCACAGTGATTCTACCTTAGAACCATAAACAGATAAAAACAGAGGCTGCAGGCTGACTGCTCATAAGTTTGTTACCTGTTGAAGTTCAGGGTCTGGCTGCTGGGCTGGGGTCAGCATTCACTCAGCTTAAAGAGTTCTTGGCTAGCTTTGTGTTAGCAACAGAGGAGGAAGGAGGATTTGTCTGTCAAAACATTGGCAGATTGAGTTTTACCAACTTCATATTGATATTGTCTTATTGGGAAAAAGTTATTTTACGACTACTACTGCTGGAACGAAGTCAACTTTAATTAGATGTGACACCCAGCTCCGAAATCTGACTTCAGAACTAACAGGAAGCATATCTCCCAAACACTACCCTGAAGTGTTTGATATCATGGCTAAGCTTCAAACACGTGTATCACCATTCTGCAAATGGTGTTGAAGTTTTTTTTTTATCAGCATGTAGTGATAAGGTAGCAAAAACCTAAAACAATCAGCAAACAAGATTTTGTCTTTATTGACTCAGGTTTGCTGTTACTATCTGTTTCCTGTGGCATTCAACAATCAGAAAACCAACATTTTTGCTTACACGTGAACTAATAATGCTGGGTTTCAAAGTGGAAGGAAGACAAACAGAAGAGCAGAAGAACTAGAAGAAGAGGATGAAGATATAAAAACAAAAAAGCCCATGATGCCACACATGTCACATGTCTGAGTTAAGATGCCGCAGTGTTTGTCCTGAAGCCAGCCTTGTTCTCCAAACTCAACCACTGAGGAGCACTCGGACAAACTCGTTCTCCTTGATTAAATCCCGCTCTGACCGTGATCTTGGTTCTCTTCACCAATAACTCTGTTCATTCCTCTTCTTGCTCTTCACCACCGCACAGACACTCCTCAGACGAGAAGATTAATTTACTCATGTTCATTTTTCAGGTTTTTGTGTCTTCTCTGTGTTTAATGTATGTGCGTCCATTGATTGATGAGCTGAAGCCCAGGAGCATAATCATACACTTCCAGACGTCATTTTTCACTTTCAGTCTTGATGGATGGACTTGATGCGTCTGATCGCTGCTACCTCAGCGTGGGGGGTCTAGGTCATCTTGTGTGAGTGTGTCCTGTTGGCTAGCAGTCCATCTGTCTGTCTGATGGAAGTGGTGATTGAGTAGACACCCACATCAGCATTAGAAGGCTTGTTTGTGAGGTTTTTTCCTCCCATCCTCACCTGGACGACTACCGCTCGCAGCAGCTAACTTTCGGAGAATTTAAGTTTGCATGTTTGCTAAAGCGAAGACCATCAGCCAGGTTTATTGTGATTTATAATTTTTTTAGCTTTTGAACATGATATATATATTTTGTTATTGTGTCTTCTTGTATAATCAGTGCAGATCTGAGCTCTATAAATCTGGAAACCTTAATTAAATACATTTACGAGTTTACGGCACCTATCTTAGTCTTCTTCTTAGTCTTAATCAATGACTCAATGAGCTTAATACAAGGCATCCTAAATTATTTTGATCAAGTGTCATCAAAAAAGCAAAAGGAAGTCTCATGGAAAACTCTAGGATATGGACATCTGCTGCTACTGATGCTTATAAGCACTCTGACTCCTCTAAGCATTCATATGTTTCTCTAGCACTTCTTCATGTGAAGTGATATTTTGGACATTTAAAAGTTTGACTCTTTTAAGTTTTCAGTTTAATTAAGATTTCAGTGCTTAGATAGAATTATATACCGGTACCCATCCCTAATTACACAGTTCTTAAACTTTTTTCAGTTATGTGCTCACTTTAAATGTACCTGGTGTTACAGATCACTGTTACTGTTGTTGTTTTCTTCTGCTTCTGAGTTTACAGGTGTCACCCAATGATGCTAAACGCAGGACACCTGCAAGGTATATGGGGTATGGCCGTATAAGTGTCCGCCTCCTTAGCCCTGCCCCCTCTCCTTTTCTACCTAGCCTTGTGCTTGATCGCTCTTTTGTTTAGAGTAAAAAGGCATTGTTTTTCTCCTTGCTTTTTTAATTAAAAGAAGTGGCAGGTGAACTTTATGGTTTCGGTAGTACATACAGGTATGAGTGTGAGAGTCCCCAAGAGCTGCTTGAGCTCTCTCCTTTTTTCACAGTATACACAAACATTGCAGAAATCAATACAAAAAGGTAAGCAAGCCAAGATCCATCAGAGATTAGTTTTAGATCACAGCTTGGTTTTAAGTTGCGGAGAGAAGGTTAAGCAAGGGACAACTTTAAGATGATCACTTTGGGACCCATGTGATGGATGAAAGCATTGGAAAATTACTCTATAGGGCAACTACTGAATTTTTCATCCATTATGGCAATACTACATGGTTTAGTAACCTGTCTGTTAAGCTCAGATCACAAATCCAAAATTTGATCAAAAGGGCTTGAAAGATAACTGTTATTTTTGTGTGTGTTTTGAAATTATTACTTTTATGTTAAGCACATTATGTTCACATGTTATGAAATGTGCTATATAAATAACATTGCCGAAGGTACAAACCAGATCCTTCATAAAGAGTAGAATTTGCCGTCAGAAAAGTGCAAAGCACCGAGCTGTAAGTTAAATAGGTAGAAATTTTCTTAAGAGACACTATCAGTTTAATTAATGAATGATAATAGGTGAATTGTGAATGTGTGCTGCGCTGGTCAAAGCTGCTCTGCAAAGGTGTAGCTGTGTACTGTTTCCAGGGGGCAGTGTCAAAACAACTGTCAAGAGCTACATTTGGAGGCGTAAAGGTGAGGCCTTCAAACCTAAAAACACTGTATCAGCTACCAAGCAGGGTAGTGGTAGCATCATTCTGTGGGACTGTTTTGCTTTAACAGGTACTGGTACACTGCACAAAGTAGATGTGATAACAAGGAGGAGAAATTCTTCCACTTATTCAACTTCATAACAAATTAGCGGTTTGATGGATGACGCTTGGTCTGTGCCAGGAAACTAACCAGTTTAAATGAACTGCAGCAGTTATGCCAAGAACTGTGGTCAAATAACCAGACAGAAGCTTGATGATGGCTACCCAAAGCATCTGGTTTTGATGAAAGTTGCTAAGGGAGATTTATCCAAATATTAGGAGTAATGTATTCATGCTGTGTGGATTAGAGAACATCCTAAATAAAGCCAAAGTTCTGCATACAGTTCTTGTTTTTTAAAGTCATTAAAGATATATGCTGTAAAATAATTCCACTCTGGAAAAGAACAATTGAAGAAATCAGTAAAAACCCAAAGTGACCATGACACACATATATATGTTGAGTGTATGTAAACTGATTATAACCGTAAGTCATAATGGATACAGAACTTATTTGCAGTGAAGGTCTTGTTCAAGTTAGCTTCAATAAGCACCTACATGCAGTGTCGTGGGTTTTGGACTATGTGTTGACTTTTTGGAGAACTGTGTGCAAGTGCATCTCTGTAGTCTCTTTATGAAAAGTTATGGAAAATGACACCACACTGGGACTGCAGCAGTCCTCTGAGTGGTTTCTCTTCAACTAATCCTAAAAGTCTAAATTACTTAAGTGCTTTAACTTACTTTGTAAGTCATAAGGTAGTGTATAATGTGCACACAGTGCTGTAGTAGTATTGTATTACAAGTACTATTATATTCTTTAAAGCATGAATCTGTTTTGTTTTGTTTTTTTGTTTTTTTTACCTCTGCTGCTGTGAAATGTCAATTACTTCTTGCAGATTTGCAGACCAAAGCACTTTTCAGTGCAACTTAATGCAATAGCACTCACATACATATGCACAGAAACAGACACATACTAACAAACCCACACAATCAATGCTACGCTCATGGTTAGCTCATCCTCCTCCCCATCATTGCGCTTCAACTCGCCACAATGCCTGCCATAAAATTCCGAGGCTAGAGAGAGCAGAAGAAGGGAGGCGCTAAGAAAAGCACTAAGAGATGGCTGATGTTAAATTGACTGGAAAACAGCCGCTTGCTTTTTCATGCTAATTGCCGTGCAACAAATTGTTAATTTATTCCACACATAAATGCAGACCCCGCCCCCCAAGATTTGCCTGGAAGTGTGGGCAAGCTTAAATATCATCTGTGCATCTGACAAATCTCTGCAGAGGCACAGCCTCGCGCAAACCATGCTTTACATGGTCACCAATTAGAGCTGCTGAAGTCACTGAACAAGTTAAAGAAGAGAGAATACATGTCGACACACATCCTCTACTATCTTTCACTCTCCGTCTTGCTCTTCTTCTCTCTCTCCCTCTCAAACACACTCAGACACATTCCTCCACACTTTCTCAGAGCAGGTTCAGGTGGTTTTGAGGCGATTTGACGGTTGCTGTTTTATTGATGGTTCCTGTCGAACATGAAACCTTTCTTTTCCCACCTAACCACACACATACGCACTGCCTCTGGGCTGTCATTCAGGACGCATACAGACAGCCAGAAACAAGGGGCTGGCGTCAGCTCTACCGGGCCCTCAAGTCATGTCAAGTCCTGCCTCAACTACACAAACACACAACTCATGAATACACACATTACACACTTATCTTGGATCTTTATAGTGAGCTGCACCCTCCACTTAGCACTGCTGTAAAGGTTTTCCTGAGCTCACAAGAGTGCCATCTTCAAAGAGCTCCATGCACGCACACATGAACGCACACTGAAGAGCCACGCAGACTTCTAAGTGGACTTAATCATTTCACATTTAGCTTCAAAGAGACTGTTTAAACACATACTTGCTCACTGTCTGAAAGCACAGCATGAGACCTGTCCTCTTTAATAGTCTTTCAGTGCAGCTTAATTCTGTGTCTTTGAATTCGGTTATACATTTTTCCTGTCAAGTGGCGATGCTGAAAAAACTTCCCGTTTGTGTATGCATCTCATAAACAAAGCCAAACAATTTCAGTGCTTTGAACTAAAAACAATAATAACAAGGAATTCTGAGTTTGTGCTTTAATCTGCCCATAATTTGAACTAAATTTCGGCTGTACTGCATGATTTACGGGGGCAAAGTTCATCTCAGAGTTTACTCTCAGTTCAAGGTCTTGCTCCTACCTCTCCTGTAATGATGTTATATCTTTGAGCATCTCATCTCCTCAGGAGGTCTTTGACCTGTGATCTCTCAGGGTCATATAGTTTTGGAGCCTGACCGCAGGTTGACTTTTCCCTTCTCTTTGTGCATCTTTTATGTCTCTATCACCTTTGCAAATATGTACATATAATAGTAAACTCCTGCATATGCCACTCAGATTTGGTCTTTGAGGATGTCTTCTGAGTCACAGAAGTGTTAATTACTGTAGGTTTGGCTTTAAGTATCATGGTTGAAGTTGGGGCAAAGAGCTGAAGACAGAAAAGTAAACAGTTTGTGTAACAGTCGAGGCTGCAGTAAAACTCAAAGATATTCTCTTTTGATGATTAGAATTTCACTATAACTAATACCTTCTAGTGATTTTTGAGACAGTAAGGTCACATTTAAACCATGAATGCAAAATCATGCCATATGATGTATGTATGAAAACTATCCAAGCCAATCCAGAGCTAAGACAAAGAGAGACCCAGCTTCCCACTCTCACATTCATACAGTATGTCCAGTTTGAAATCATGAAGCAATCAAAGGAGAATGTTTTGGATTGTGGGGAGAAAACGTGTGAGGCAACTGTTCACTTTGAAGAAAAAAAGGGGGGAAAAACAAAGTTAATTATTATAACTGCAGCTTTGACTGAATTACACAATATGTCCATAAAATAACTGGAAAAAAAAACCACTGAAAAATTGCTTAAAAGATTTTAAGTAAGGCAGTCCTGCATTAGATTTGTTCTCAACAAGAGAACACCTAACAAAAGCACTTAACAGCAAGATATGGACAAGAACAGGAGAGAAGGATACTAAAAGTCTGATTAGATGCTTCTCAAGTATTAGCACAATGCTCTGTTTTCTTGTGTTCCAGGTCACTGCAGAAGTATTTCTTTGGAAACACTTCACCTGTTTTTGGACACACCTCTCTCAGTCACATACAATCACACACATACACTCACACATGCACGCATACTTTAGAGTAGAGATGTTTATTTTGTTTTTTTCTTTTTCTTTTAAGCAATAAAACCTTATTATTCCAGTCAATTAAACCATATGTGAAGAATGTTCTGGGCACAGACAGAATCTGTCAAACTTGTATCCCACTGACACACATTTAGACACTCTCACACACACACACACACACATGCACACACAGTAATCCAGCCTGTCACAAGGTAATTTGTTATTAGTTTTACAGTCAAAGACTGTTGTCAGGCTTATCAGAGTCTTCTAGCAGGGTGTGACAACCAGTATCTGATGTCACAAAAATTCTTTCTGTATCCGGATTATGTCTGTCATTCATTCTTTATTTAAAAGAACCAGAGCACTTCCTCATTTCTGACAAACACTGTACTTATATTTTTACGAGCTGTTCAAATGTATATTTCAAAAGGGATTAAAAACTAACAAACAAAAAACAAAACTAGGTTGTAATTCAGTTTGATGCAGCTACTCACTTAAAATGAACACAAAAAAATCCTATTTATCAGTTTTTTATTGAAGTCTGATGTACTGGAAACAAAATGAAATACCTTTTCAGCATTTTTCAATAAAAATGCAGAACCTGAGATATCGAAAGATGATTAAAGGAATATATAAAACATATGTTTTTTGCAAAAACGGAAAACATTTTGTTTTAATTCCCATATTTAGAATCACTCAGCAGTAGTTGGTTGAGAAAAGGGTTTTTTTCTACATTATACTGTGTTACTGTGTTAAGCAGACAGTAAAGACATTATTGAATTCTTAACTCCCCCCTGCAGACACAAATAATTATGGACCTGCAGAATAGCGTATGACAATAGAGAGGAACAATTGAGATATGCACTCAACTGTCATTTTATTAGGCACACCTTGCACCAGGTTGGACCCAGTTTTTACTTTCAGAACTGCCTTAACCCTTTAACTCATAGTGGTCACTGCAGCGGACAGCTATTAAAAGGCTGTTTTCTTGTATTTGTGTCAGTGTTGATGGTATACTTGCACATAAACACAACACACAGTGCATATCATTTATTAGTTTGTCAAAACGTATGTTGTCCACCTAAGTGGACATGTAAAAAAACTCTTTGAAAAGTAGTTCAAATATGTTTTTTCATGCCTAAAGATGAATAAAAATACTTAAGAAAAAAGGTTGTAATAATTCATGTTTGAAAGGGTTAATTCTTAGCATAGATGGCATAGATCCAACAATGTTCTGGAAACATTCAGAGACTTTGGTCCACACTAACATGATGGAGATTTTTCCACTGCACATCGATGACGTGAATGTCCTGTTCCTGCACATTCCATAGGTGCCGTATTGGATTGAGATCTGGTGACTTAATCAGTGAGTTTATTGGCACATTCGTATCTGAGATCAGTTGAGCTTTGTGACATCTTGCTGACAGAATCTGTCACAAGACTAATGGACTCTGTTTATAAAGGGGTGGGCATGGTGAGCAACAACACCCAGTAGACTGTTTTTAAATGATGTTCAGTTGGTATAAAAAAGAACAAAGTGGACCAAGAAAGTCCCCCACACTATTTAAACCAGCTAATTTTGGTAAGCATGTCTTAACTGCAGCCTCAGTTTCCTGTCCTGGTCTTCTGCTGCTGTAGCCCATCTGCTTCAAGGTTCAACCTGCTGTACATTCAGAGATGCTCTTCTACTTGCCTTGGTTGTAATGAGAGGCTATTTGAATCTTTGTAGCTTTCCTATCAGCCTGAAGCAGTTTGGCCATTCAGCTCTGACATTTGACATTAACAAGGTATTCTCACCACTGCTGCTCACCGAATATTTTCTCTTTTTTTGAACATCCACTGCAAACTCTAGTGATAACTGTGCAGGTAAAAACCAGTAGATTTGAAATACTAAAATGAAACAACAACTATGACACATCTAAAGTCACATGAATCCCCTTTCTTCACTATTCTATTCTGTGGTTTGAACTTCAGCAGATCATACGCAGGAAATTCAGCCTGTGATGAAGGTTGAAGAGATGATGAGCATTGTTAGCTGCTTCTTTTTAAAGAGTGACAAACAAGGAGTGGGTGGTAAACTCAAACAGCACTGGTCTAAAAAACATCTATGAAACATCCAGTCACATAGAAAAAACTCACCTTGACAAAGGTTTTTCTCTTCGCGGGTTAGGAGCATATTCCACCCACACCCTGAACTGGCACAATACCCAATGAGACATACCGGCTGTCTTCCACTCAAGCCAGACACCAGGAAGCATCAATCATTTAGCTAACATTTAAACTAAAACAAAGCCAACTTCCAGGGAGCTCAATGCAAGTCCGGGTCAGTCTTATGTGATGCTCCATGGTGTTAGCAGTAAAACAATAAAATGTCATCACGGCCGGATACATTTCCTCAACAAACAGCAAATACAGAAATATTTAAGTCTATGGCTTCACCATCGTCATCATCCATCACAGGGTAAAACTAAAAGTATGAGTGATGATGATGAGCAATAGCAAAGCAGTGAAATCACCTGTTCCTGTTCACATTTACTGGAACATAGAGTGACTAAAGAATGACTATCTATCTATCTATCTATCTATCTATCTATCTATCTATCTATCTATCTATCTATCTATCTATCATGTATTTCATTATAGGAGAGTTATGCGAAGCGTATCTGTTATCACTTGTCAACAAATTCTAGGCCTACACAAAGACACACACACACACACACACACACACACACACACACACACACACACACACACACACACACACACACACACACACACACACACGCAATGAGATGAGCAACAGAGGCCACTGCCAAAACATTAACTCATGCTAGAAGTCATAAATCTCTCCATCTTTACAGCCTAACCTTTAGGAAACAGAGACATCTTGACGCCAAGCCTGCATGTGACAAATGCACACTTACGCTTGCATGCGTGTGCAACAAACTCACGGATCTCACGCAAAACAACACACATCAGTACACAAGCCTGTACTGACTCATACCTGCAAACGTGCTTGTGTGCTGATGCACTATATTAACATTCCATTCCCATACGTACAAACGCACACAAACAAACACAGTGCATTAAATTCAGAGGAAGAAATTGAAATCATTCTGCACTGTCCAAAATGAAGTCGCATCAGTTACACTGTGTCTGCACACTTTATGTGTTTGGTTATGAAGTCTGCCTTTCATCAGAAAGAAAGTCAAGCTGAACTACAATAATTACATTAAAGCACACAAGAATAGGCTCTTGAGTATTTTCTATGATGCTAGGAAATGACAACAGTAGCAACAAATTTTATAGACAAAAATTCAACAAAGCTATGTGCTGTTAAACTATAGCGCAATTCAACTATAGTGTAAATAAATGTTAATGTGTTATGAACCAGATGTTTCTTTGTTAAATATGAGATAAGTGTTTTTGTTGTTTTTGGTCAGCAGTGATTTTTACATTAGAACTCTTCCATAAATGCCATTTTTGCCCAGTCTCTTTCTTATTGTTGAATCATGCACTCTGAGCTTAGCTGAGGCAAGTGAGGCCTGCACTTCTTTAAATTATCTTCTGGGCTCTTTTTTAACCTCCTGGATGAGTCGTTGATATTGCACTTGGCGTCATTTTGATAGGCTGGCTTAGAAGGTTCACCACTGTTCCGTATTTTCTTCATTTATGGATAATGGCTCTCACCGTGGTTCACTGGAGTCTTAAAGTCTTAGAGATGGCTTTGTAACTGTTGTGAGACTGATAATAATGAATAATAATAATGGATCGCATTTATATAGCGCTTTTTGGGGCCCTCAAAGCGCTGTACAATTCCACTATTCATTCACTCTCACATTCACACACTGGTGGAGGCAAGCTACAGTTGTAGCCACAGCTGCCCTGGGGCAGACTGACAGAAGCAAGGTTGCCATATCGCGCCATCGGCCCCTCTGGCCATCACCAGTAGGCGGTAGGTCATTGTGCCCAAGGACACAATGACCGGGACTCAAACCGGCAACCTTCCGGTTACAAGACGAACTACCAACTCTTTGAGCCACAATCGCCCCAATAGATAGATGTCAGTGACTTGGTTTCTCATCTGTTTCTTTAGCTCATGGCACAATGTGTTGCTGTTTGAGATCTTTTATCTTACGTCACTTTGTCAGACAGGTTCTACTTAATCAGGCCTGGGTGTGACCAGTGAAATTGAACTCAGCTTTCCAAAACTTTGCTTATTCACAGTCAATTCGTGATGTGAAAAAAAAGGGAGGGGGCAATTACTTTTCCACACAGAGCCAGATGGGTTTAGATATGTTTTCTCCTTAATAAATAAAATTATTATTTCATCCTGAATTTTGTGATTACTCTGGTTATCTCTGTCTAATATGAACATTTGTTTGATGATTTAAAACTAGTCTGTGTGACAAGTAAGCAAAAAACTAAGAAATCAACAAGGTGGCAAACACTTTGTTCGTGGCTCTGAATAACAACAGAAAATAAATAAAAGGACCCTTCAGAAAACCTTTGACTCTACCTGCAATGTAGCAGTTTGACTTGAGACGGATTCTTTTTAAACAACTTTTTTTCATTGTAAGAAATCTGAAAACGTCTTTCGTGATAACAGCTGCAAGGATGAGTACACAATCTGTCGTCCTGATTGGTGCATGGCGCCATCTAGTGGTTGCAGCTGTTCACAAATGGAACTATCATTTATAACCTGTTCCCATCGTGGATTCCTTTAGCTTTAATGTTTATTATTTATATGCTGATATTTTATTTATTTATTTGTTTATTTATTTATTTGTCTTTTGGTGAGCATAAAGGACTGCTAAATTTTGCAGGAAACTCAATGACTTGTCAGACAAATATGATAAATACAACTTTAACGAGGATTGAACCTGCTGTAAATTAAAGCCTTATTGTATCATAGAGTTTTACTGCAGTGGCTATTAGTTTTTCTGTTCGCAGGATATTTATCTGTGCCAGAGAACAGCCTTCTTTCTACCACACCCCCTTCCATCACCACCACCTTACATACATATATAACAACACCCCTTCTTCCGAGCAGACCTCGTTGCCTAGCAACGCCCTGCCGAGTGGCCCAGGAGGCGGGAACAAGGGCCGTGGCTTCCGCAGTAATTACAGTGCATGTGCATGTATGTTTCTAGGCCAGCCCAGGTGTGTTTTCCTGTGAACATAGTTTCATTATGAAAATATGTTTAGACTGCAGCGTTCCCCCAAACACACACACACACACACACACACACACACACACACACACACACACAATAAAAACCTTTGAAAAGGGGAAACGAAACCACATAAGCATAAAGTGTATGAGCATGTTACAAGAATAAAGTTCTCAAAATTTCTGTAGGTCTCTAAGTGTGAAAAGTCTCGTTCATGAGATATGTCTCAGCATTATGATACTCAAATGTGAAAGGCCATGTTAAGAATGTCTATGAGACACACAGGGACTAAATTAGGCTTTATCACATGCAAGCTACGTGCATGGACAAGGATGAAAGACTTGCTCCAGTGAAAATTGTGTTTTTAACAGCGATAACGTGTGAAAGCCACAAGGAAACTAAGCAGCTGATATTACAGCTGAACAGTTCCTCCTGAGGACTGTACATTTGTTATTTTTTCACTTTTCTCTTCTTTCTCAACAATGACTTCTGATTGTTACATATATTGCAATAGTTTTCAGAGTTTGAGCAGGTTTGTTTAACTTACAGGCACACAGCAGATAGGTGAAGACACGTGAGACACTTATTTACACATTTAGAGGTCTGTGCATACTAAGATGATGCAAAGGTTTAGGGCTACCTATGCACTGTTTCCTCATTTAGGCACACGAAGGCATAAAAGGATCATGTTCAGGGAACATGAACAACTTATTAACACGTCAATTAGACTAAAAGAGATGAGCTGTCGCATTTTTAATTAATACTAGATTTGGAACTTCTATACCATCCTGTCTGAGTGTTTATGATGTTATGTTGGGGTGAGACACTGAGACAACTGCATTGCCTTGGCTGCCAGTCTATAAGCCTAAATATTTCCCCTGTGAGCCGGAGCCATAACCTCAGTTGGCCTCTTGCTAATGATGTTTTCTGCTTGGAGAACCAGGGCTGTGACTGGCTAAAGCCACGGAGAAACCAATACAGGCCTAAAGGCCCTCATACAGGCCTTCTGCTTCATCACAAACCCCTACTTCTCAGATGCATCAAAAACACACTGTTTAGAAGTCTGAAAGAGGTTTTGTCACTAGAATGACAGACATGACTTCTGTTTCTATTTAGACACTTAAGTACAGCTGTTGTTCCTCGGCCTGAAACCACCCCAGATGCATTTACAGAACAGTAGTAACAGTGTCACTTTATGGGCTAAAGTTATCATGCCAGGCTGATTCTTATTTCGTGGACAGCTCCTGAATGCTTAAACAGATGGACTGCTTATGTATTATTGGTCTAAACAGAAAACAGTGTGTATTGTAGCTGGATTATATAAGCAACCAGCTTCTAGAAAGTCACTTAATGAACAAATAAATAATTACTATATTTACTGTGATTTAGTTAGTAGATGATCTTTTTTAAATGCATCAGTTATTCAGATTCTTAGCATTCTTTTAAACATCTGTGGTTTATGGCAGTCTGGGATGTTAGCCTGTTTACCAAATCCATCAAGGTACCCAAGCTGAAGTCACATATAGCACTTTTCTACTCTCCTAGAGCACCCAAAGCGCTTTATACAACATGCCACATTCACACTCAGTTCACACAAGCACTTTTTTCTATGCTTTTAAGTGCTTCCTACCTAAAATTCACACACATACTCCGATGGATTGGAGAGCAACTCGGGGTTAGTATCCAAGTAGTCTCTCTCCATGATAAAACTTTCATAACAATTAGAGACAGTTTATTTCTTTGCAACTAAATTCAAATACAAGTTGTTCAAAAGGATCAAATAATCGTTTCCCCCACTGTAAAAATTACTGTTGATTGGCAGAATGAAGCTTTAATGCATATCCCAAAAGTTCAATTTGTCTGAAGAACCTTTTTTGTTGAACTAGCCAATCAGAACCCACATATTCAATTCACAATTGCATAACAACACAAACACACACACACACACACACACACACACAAATCTTGTACTAGTGTGAATTTCCTAAAGCCTCTGGCAATGCAATGACGTAATTTTCTACTACATAGGATCTAAAGTTGACAACAAGGGGGGAAATAGATGAGGTAAATAAATAGACGTACATCAGCTTAGAAGCAACACTGTTGCATTTTCACCTTTTAAATGATTTCAAAATAATTAAATCGTTTGTTTCCCTGATTATTTTAATTTTTTAACCCTTACTGACATTCTGAAACTGACACGCGTGCACAAAACACACGGGCGCGCGCACACACCTCCTTTCCCGTTTGCCCAACCCCCACAACACAGAAGTCGCCGCCCTTCCTTCTCGCTCTCACACCAACATGACTACCGACACCGCCGCTCCAAACCCAACCGACAAGCCGGAGCATCACGGAAGTTGTAGTCCCGCTCGCGCTAGCCAGTTCGAGAAGGCGAGGCCTCACCAAAATACAACTCCCATCTCGACCCTCGCACGCCGAGCCCCGTCGTCCAATCTGAATATGTGGGAGGAGCGCATCCGCCCACAAAAGCCACAGCTATCTCCCTGTATCCCCCCCTTTAAAAAATCAATTGTGCACGAAAAAAAGGGGAACACGCTTAAAATACCAACACAGGTGACGGTTTGTTTTCGGCGCGCGACGGACAGCGACGAGGCGTCCCCGCGTCGTGCGGCGTGAGAAACAGCGGTGACAGGCAGGAGCTGCGAGGAGGGTGTTGTCCTGATGCTTAAATGGAAGTGGGTGGGCCTCTACGGTCACACACTGCCAACTTCTCTGTGGATATCACTCTGACAACCGCCAATTTGTTCGTTTATGGACTGTCTATCCGGTAACGGAGTCATACGACGGATCTGTGAGGTGTCCGGCGGACCGGGGACGGTCACCGCTCTCTCTGTTATTTCCGTTATTTGGGGCTGTTTGATTGTTCCTGCGCTTGGCACCGCCCTTCCTGGCCGGTGGGTGGTTTCGTCAAACGGGCAGATCCGCCACGGCTCAGAGCCGAACATATAGGCCGTCCTCCGCCTGTGTACCCGGCCGGCCTTCTACCGTGAACTACACCCTCTCCCTCTCGGTATATTAATGCGTTATGAGTGGTAGGTACCCTCCCCCTCCCCGTCTCCACCCCTCCTTCCCTCTTTATAGCCGTTTGACAGATAGGAAGCTCAATGCCCCTTTGATATTGATGATAAGGTTACTGGTTTCTCTTCTGTCTATATTGATCACCTCTGTGATGCCATATATGCTATTTTTTTGCTTGGATTTTATTTGCAGCATGCAGTGCCCCGTATACTGCTCGGGACTTTGTAGTACTCAGTAATCCCCATGTGATAATATTGTAATTGAAAATATTTTAACATTTCTGCCTCTTCCTCACAGACTCGAAGAAGGAATCATCTGGAACTGAAGGAGGGAAAGCATCTAAAAGGGGGAAAAGTTCTGGATCACAGGTAAAAGCAAGGAGACAGGAGTTTATTATAGTTCGTTACTTTTCCCTTGCCTGTAGGCCAAAAATGTACTCCCTCCCTCCCAGCCTAGCCAGCCAGACACCTCTGGGGGCGTTTCTCTGGTGAATTCCACTTCCTGCTTCTGTGCAGCCCTACAGTGAGCCAACCCAGAGCCTCATGAATAGGCTTACACGGCTGTCACACTTCAGCCGCTATACTTTTTGAACTGTCTGTTTGAATTATGGTCAGAATGATTTAATTCTGCACGTGGATATTATTGAAAGACCTGCAGCTTTGGTTAAGTGGCCCCAAGACTGTGAAACTTCTCTCTGCAGCAGGTTGTATACATATATATCTTTGAGATTATTTTTGAGCCAGGCAGCTGTTCTTGAGCGCATCTTATTGTCATTAAATGTGCATGACGAGCATCGCTGCTGTGTTAATTTTCCTGCTGTTGTAGTTGTTACAAAATCTAGGCTGTTTCCCCGTGCACTGTTGTGAGGTGTTGAGCATTAAAAATTTGCCTGCGACCTAGTTCCTTTGAAAAGGGAGGAGAGAGAAGGCGGCATTTTCTTCCAGTGTTCTCAGAAAACAGAAATGTGGTTCTCACACGCCCACCCACTCGCTTCCTGTAATACCGCCCACTTCCACTGACAGCTCTCTCTCTCGCTTTCACTCAGCTTTTTGTGTTTCTTTTTTCTGCACCATGTTATTTCCCACCCCTCGCTCTTTTTCTCTTATTCATTTAAAATTAATCATTGCGTGAGCGTTTGCAATGATACCTGCTATCATCCCCAGCCTTAAGCGTTTTTATCTTTGCACATGTACTCTTTGGCTTTGTTTGTGTATGCGTACAAGCTGTTAATGTATGTTTCTAACCCTGACTCCCTTCTTGTCCTTCCTTCACCTGTCACTCCTGTTTTCCCTATCACCCTTCTCACCCCTCCCATCCATCCATCCATTACTCCTCCATCCCCTTTCCTCCACCGTCTCCTCTAGGATTCCTCTCAGCCCTCTCCATTGGCTCTGCTAGCAGCCACCTGCAGTAAGATCGGAGGGCAGGGGGGAGCAGAGGGGGCACAGGGCCAAGCAGGGGCCCAGCAGATCCAGGTCCAGGCTGGTCAGATCCAGTTGCAGGCGGGACAGATCCAGGGTCAAATAGTGGTGGACACAGCTGGGGGTCAGGCCTTAGTGCCCCAGCAGCTAGAACTGGTCCCGGCACAGTTCACAGGGAACGGCTGGCAGATCATTACAGCAGCGCCTACTATGGCCAAGGAGAACACCAGTCAACCTGTTGCTGTGACCGTGGCCACCACCTTGACTAATGACAGCTCACCTGGTGGACGTAAGGTGAGGGGAGTGGTGTGTTTGTGCAAATGTTTTTATCAATTTTTAATCCTTGTCCACATAACTGATTTACTGCTCCTTTCCTGTTGGGCAGGTAAAGGCAGTAGGTGGGACCAACAGTGTCGCAGCCAATCAGCAGCAGCAATTTCAGATCATCCAGGTTCAGAACCTGCCCAATGCCGGAGCAGGAGTCCAGTATCAGGTCATCCCGCACTTGCAGACTGCAGATGGACAGCAGATCCACATCAGCCCTCAAACAGCGTCCATCGGGGCCGTTCCCGAGCAGGTTCAGCTCATCCAGAGTTCGGGCCAGACCCAAGCTATCATTCAACCCACCAACCAGCAGGCCATCCTGACGAGTACAGCCAATCAGACGGTTCCACTGCAGATCCGTCCTGCGCAGTCATTCCCACTTCAGCTGCAGACTCTGCAAGGCTCCCAAACTCCTGTCATGACCACAGTACCTATAAACCTTGGTGGCATGACCCTGGCTTTGCCTGTGATCAATAATGTCGGAGGGGGTGGAGCTGTGCAGCTTATCCAATCAGCAGATGGCACATTCTCTGTTGCTAATGGCAACCAGCTGGTGACAACAGCTGTGTCAGGGGTGGCTCCTACCACAGCTGCAGCTGGATCAACAATGGCAGTAGCTGAAGGCGACAGCGTGCCTGATGGGGCTCAAGTGGTTTCAGCTGGATCAGAGGGTGGATCAGCTGACGCCCAAGTGCAGAGCAGCGAGGCAGACTCTCAAAGCCAGAATCAGACCAACGGGCTACAGAACCAGACAGACACACCTGGAGCCATTCAGCAGGTGATTGTGGGCCAGGTGGGGCACCAGTTGGTGCAGCAGATCCAGCTGCAGCCCCAGGCTCAGAGTCAGGGTCAGGCACAGGGCCAACAGCAACCTCAGCACATTCAGACCCTGCAGCTGGCTCCAGGACAGACCTTGCAGCCCATCCAGGCCTTCCCGAACTCTGCCCAGGTCCTTATTCGTACCCCAACCCTATCACCCTCTGGGCAGCTCACCTGGCAAACGCTGCAGCTACCCGGTGGAGTCTCCCTGCAGGGTGGTCTCGGGACAGCTGTGCCACAGCAGCTGACGCTGGCTCCGGTAGCTGGTGGGACTGCAGTTGGAAGTGGGGGACTAGTCTCTCTTAGTGGAGCTCCCTTGACGCTAAGTGCAGCCCAGATAAACCCTGGGTCAGGGGTGCAGACGGTCAGCATTGCAGGACTGAGCACAGCTGGGGTCCAGGTGCAGGGCGTACCACTCACTATTACTGGTCTACAGGGTAAGGGCATTATGAGAGTAACTGTCTAAATGCGTATTCAGCACCAATCTGCTCACTTTCATAAACCGTGAATGCAATGGGGTTGTGGAGACAGAGAGTCTTTATTTCTTGAGAAAATATCATATTAGTCCAGTGCGCTAATCCCTCATATCATGACAAACTAATCTATAAAGCTTGAATTAAAGGATGTCCTGCTCTCCTGCTTGCTCAGTTAGACTGTGTGTATGACACATAGTCTGTAATAAAAGTGCATGTTGCCTCTCTGTCTTTAAAGTGAAGACCAAGTCATTGAACTACATTCTTTCTAGTGATCAGCAGAGGGTGACTCTCTTGGTATCAGTTTGTAGAAAAGTCTATGAAAAATGATACTACATCTCACTTGTCTTAATACCTCAGCAATTATTTTCCTAAAGAGTTAAAGGCTTTAAGTGTTAGTTTCAAGTCTTCTTGAGTGAAATTCATATGCTCATTTAGTACATTTAGAATAGAACAGACAATGCAGCATATGCTTTAGGCCTAAAGTTTCAAAGCAGATCACCTCAAACCAATGGGAGATATAATGGTGGCTCCATATTGTATGTACAGCCTGTAGTCAAAGGTGTTCTTGTTTTTTAACTTTCTCTGTTGTAATATAGAAACTGTTCTTGTTTTTGATCATGTGTTTACACACTTTCAATCATCCTCCAGGTCAACCACAGGGTCAAGATGGGGTCAAAGTTCAGTCGTCTCCAGTGACTGTCACTGTGGGCAATGTTGCATCAGGCTCGTCAATGAGTCCAGACCAGCTGAGCTCTGTGCAAAGTTCTTCAGACCAGGAGGGACCGCCCAGCAAGAGGCTTCGACGTGTTGCCTGCTCTTGTCCAAACTGCAGGGATGGAGAGGGAAGGTATGCAAAGCATGCATAAGATACTCATGATTATTTCTAGTCTTTGAAGGGACTTTGAAGGCTCAGAAGTTATAGTGAATCCAAACTATACAATCTCAAAGGAAGCAGTTTTTTGTTTTTGGACTTAAAAGTCTTTCCGTAGTGGATTTTTTTTCATCACCTCACAGCAGTTTTCTCTCTGTACTGATTACTACTAACAAATTAACAAAACTGACAAGACTGACACAGTTCATTCTCCATAAATCCATAAATTACATGTTCTCAATTTTGAGAACATTGAGAAAAAAAATTATTGTTTCCAGAATTTTCAATATCATGCACCAACAGTGGTTTAAAAAAAGATGCAATTGAATTTTAATTGCTTTTGAATAAAAGATTAGGATTCCTAAGCTGAAATTTTACATACTCATATATTGGTTACCATGTCCATATAATGTTTTTAAAAAATATATATATATATATGTATATATGCTAATGAGACATAAAGTTTACTTCCTGATTCATAAAAAATTTGTACCTTGTTCTGCTACGCTGCTTAACATACACAGACGCGTTGGCAGTTGGGCCCAGTGCTCGTGAGATAACTTCTGAGGCTTGCAAATGCAGAGGAGAAGTGGGGGTGGGGTGCAGGCAAACGACTGAAAGAGAAGGCGGGGTCCAACTTGACAATTCATGCATCTGCACATACTAAATGAGACAAAAGCACAAAACTATATCTAAAACTGTTTTCACACATGAAGCACTGAAAATGTCATGAGAATTGGCTTCTTAAACACAACACGCAGCAACAGGAGGAGTGCATGACAGCCATATTCTCACTACAGGAAATGCTCTATTTGGTTTAGGGGAGGGACTTTGCCTGAGAACGTTTGTTTTCCTGCATGCGTTTCTTTCAGGTAATGCTAAAGCTTTAGGGTTACAGAGTATATGGGGGGGGGGGATAAGCAAAAGGCTTTGTAATATAAAAATTATGGAATTACAAATATAAACATGTAATTATTATAGGAGTATTTTGAGTTTGATCTGTAGCACACACACACAAACCTCCTGGTCCTCACTCATAACAGAAGTTTGTGTTGTAGGAACAGCGGGGATCCCACAAAGAAAAAGCAGCACATCTGCCACATGGAGGGCTGCGGGAAGGTCTATGGAAAGACATCCCACCTACGGGCCCACCTGCGCTGGCACACCGGTGAGAGGCCGTTTGTCTGTAACTGGATCTTCTGTGGCAAGAGGTTCACCCGGAGCGACGAGCTGCAGAGACACCGGAGAACACACACAGGTGGGAGAAAGCATAGACACAGACATGCAGGGTGATTTTGAATTGAATTTGAATTCACTGCTGAATACAAACTAGAGCTGCAATGTTTTAATTTTACCCTCAGTTCTTGAGAAATGTCCAGCAGAAGCCAAAGTGGCACCTTTAAAGGTTTTTGTTTTTTCCCACCACCCAAATAATCTATAGGGCAGAGAAAAGCTGCAAAAATAGGTGGAATCACAATTTTTCTTTACTTTCTTTCTTTTAAAGTCTTCCTTAAAACATTAGTCTGACTTTTTTGTTCTCCACACTATTGCAGGAGAAAAGCGCTTTGAGTGTCCCGAATGCTCCAAGCGCTTCATGCGCAGCGACCACCTCTCGAAGCACATCAAGACCCACCAGAACAAGAAGAGCAGCGCCGCGGTGGCAATCATCACCACTGACGACATGGAGGAAGACACTCCTGAGGACCTCGGCGCCTCCCCGCAGATTGTCGCCGTAGCAACACTGTCGCGTGACTCTGACCCCGCTACGCCGACCACTTCCAATCACCTGGAGGAAGAGGAGGAGGAAGAGGAGGAGTTTGAGTAGGCGCCTGCCTCCCGTCTCTTCGCTGGAAGGCTGGCTTCCTGTTTTTTTGGAGGTCTTTGCATAGACTGTAAGGGGTTACTTTTCTCTTTTTTTTTTCTTCCTTTTTTTTCTAAAATTTGACCTTATTTTGAAAGGGTTCGCTCACGAAGAGACTCTAAAGGGACGGGCAGGGATCCATGCGATGAAGGGAAACCTGAAAAATATAAACAGTCTAAAACAAAACTAACGCGTATAATAACAAAATAGAGAAATTTAGAGTGTATCAAAGATTAGTTTGGCTTTTATAAAAATTTAATCTATTAAGAATTTCAGGTGTGGCGGGGAAGGGATGTACGCAGATTAGCACAAGACAGGGGACCTGCTGAATTTGAAACCACCCGACACTGAGAGACATTTTCCTAATCACAACAGAACTCTATGCACAAAAGTTGTGTTCCTGCTTCACACCTGTCAGGCAGTGCTGAGGGTCAATCAAGGTACAGAGCTGTTGCAGATCAGTGACAGAGCAGGGGCAGTATTGGGAGGGGGGTGGGTGTAAATGTGAGCTGTGTGAATGAGTGTGTACTCCCATGCTGTCCTGCAGAGGATCTACCTAATTTGAGTTTTTATTCATGGTTCAGGTTTAAGTCCTCAGATAAGATTCAGGTGTTTGATTCTTTTGCGATCAGATGACAAATATAGGGGGATAATTCTAAGAAAAGAGAAGAAAAAAGAAGAGTAGGGGAGGAAAAAAAGCACATATAGAAAAAGATTTATAAAATGCATTCCTATTGAGGCGCAGTGGCCATTAGAAAAAAAAAGGGTTTCTATAGAGAAAAACAATCTAGCTTTCTACAACTTTGTTTGTGTAGTGAAAGCAATACTGTAATAATGACAATCCTAGTGAAACCATGTTTACATTGTCAGGGGAAGTTTTCTCTTGTTAATACAACAAGCCAGTTCGCTCTAAGATTAAGGAAGGCAGCGCCGTAGTCCGGATGACCTGGTACCACAGGGTGGCTTTGACATCACGGCTGCACACTTCACGCCACCACGTGTTTGACAGTTTTACATAAAACAAAACAACACGGCACGGTCGGCGCTGTGGTGACAGCGTTGCTTTCTTTTCTTTCTTTTCAAATTTTTTTTGCTTTCTGTGCTCTAATGACCGCCCCTCTAAACCCCCCACCCCGCTACATGACCGATGTACCACAATTGCCTTAACACAAGCTGTCGTACAGAGGGATCTCCGGAGTGAGCTGGATGGAGTCAGAGGGGAGCTCTCCGGACTTGTAAGAGGGTGACGCGGAGTGCAAACCAAAGCACAGGCAGGTATATATATAAGACGGAGCTGTTGGGTGGGAGTCGGTCAGGCCGTTTAGCTACGTGGATATTACGAAATGTTTTCTGGTGGTGTTTCTCTGTGTTAGTTCAGTGCGTATATTCATTTGAAATTAAAAAAAATAATAATAAGATGCTTTTATTTTATAAAATTTATCAATTCTTTTAACTCCCCCACCCCTCCTTAAGTATGTTAACACACAGGACCCCCACTGTGTATGGCTAATTTATTATTTATCCTTGATTTGTAATATTTGCCTTTTTGCTGGACTTGTATTTGTGCGCGTTGACTCTGAGGTTGTGTACAGCATGTTTCAGTTCTTTGCCGTAGTGCTGCTTCTCTCTTCTTTATTCTCTGTGCTTCTGTTTTTTTTCTTTTTCTTTTTTTGTCTTTCTATGTCTGACCATCGCTGTTCATTTCTTCTTCTGTTTTCTTTTCTCTCTGCGCCATAACGTGTTTTTGGAGAAAAAAAAAATCAACAAACAAAAGAAGAAGAAAGCAAAAAAACAAAAAAAAAAGAAAAAGAAAAAAAAGGAGAAAAAAAGTTACTATTGTTTAAAGCTGAAAAAGGTTGATACCAAACAAATTTAGATGTTTTTTGGTAATATTTTGTGTGACGACTTCTCTTTTTTTTCTTTCTTTGATATTTTGTAGTGACATCTCATTTGTAAATCTTTTTCTAAAGATGTTTGTTCGTCTCCATGACATTTGATAATGGGTTTTTTGGCAGGACAGCCTCAAAGGCTCCAGTTTATTGATATTTTTAAAACTGGTTTGTACAAATGTGTTATGTCAACAAAAAACAAAAAAAAAGGGAAGAAAAATTACAAGCAGAAAAGATGCTTTGCCTGCATAACACTTGACAATAAAGTGATTCTTAAAGTGAGGCTCACATTTCATCTCTGATGATTCTGAGTGGGGAGTGAGTCACTGCGAATTTATTTTATTTTTACATATGGTGCTCTTTGCACAGACACACACAGCTATAACTCGTGCCGCCTCCTTATTACTGGGTATTCTCTCAGCTGTGTTTTGACAGCGGTGATGATGAAGTAGCCGCCCTCCCTGTGGGAACAATTTCTGCTCCCGGGTTTCTCTTTGTGCCACTTGTGGCCTTCGGAATGGCGCTGTGAAGATCCGACCTGAGTCGCAGGACAATCGTTTGACACTCAATAAGAAATTTGTCAAACCTGCTTGAATGAATTTCTTCTTGTATATTTCTGGAGGTTTTTCTTAGATGATGGAAACTCCAGAAATAAAAATAATCAACAAAAACAACATCTTAATTGCAACGGCAAGCGCCAAGCCTGTGAGGGTTCACCCACAAGTCACTCTGTCGGGTTTACAAAGCGTGTCACGTAGTTGGCACCTCACGTGTACCTTTGGCGCGTCACTCCTTTGAAGCACTTCAAAAACAGTTCGCAGCTCTTCTCTCTGCACCCTCAGGTGCTTCTGTCAAGTTTTGTAGGTATCAATTATTTTAATCTAATAAGCTATAGAAGTATCAGAACAAAGGCAGACTTTCTTATTCTCCTATCACACACTGAAGCATGAGGGGGGGAATTTTTCTACAATAAAGCCTCTCTGTGGCTCTTCAGTGCTTAAAAATCCCAGTAATGTTAAGTGAGAACCAGGAGACCCACACTGATCATCATGGGTAAGATTAGAGCTTCAAATGATAGCTGTAATCATTTTCTCACTCATGCTGCACAATAATGAGATGCATAGAGAGCCGGTGACCTCAGGATAACCTCTGACCATGCTTTCACATGACACAAGCTGGTAACCAGAGGGACCAGCAGATGACCTGCACCTGACCCCACTCGCCGGGGCTAAATAACACCAGATACACACAAAATAACTGCTTATTCAGGCTCGGCTGGTGCAGCCTGTTAGGTTACTGTGTTGTAGTTTAAACACGTGAGCTTGATTCCCCCCTTACCTCTTGTTGAAGATACTCTGATGTAATACCGACCACTGTGAGAGCTGAAGTCATTTAGCATGTAGCCTGTATATGTATGGCTTTGGCACCATTAGTTTAGCATTTCATAGGGTTTTTCTTTTTCTTTCTGAAATCCTCTAATTGCTGACATTTTTGGGAAGCTTGTTAAATTTAACGGAAATACATCGAATCATTCACCTATGATAAGATAAAGTTCACACAGACAAAGTTTTAAAGTTGTACATGTACAATGATCAAAGAAAATTTAGATTTAGGAAAAATCTGAATGAATATTGAAATCTCATATTCATTAAATTACTTTAAGAGTGGAATGATGTATTTTAAAAGCCTAAACTCAATCATCTAAAAAAAAAACCAACAGAATTTTTGCAAAACGTCTTCTGTGTGTGCGTCTGTGTGTGTGTGTCTGTGTGTGTGTCAGCGAGTGACATAAAGAGTAAGGTCTACATTGTACATTACACAATTTTTTGACATTTTTTGTTCCCGACTGTGATACAACTACAACATTTCAATGGAAGCAAGTAGAGGAATCTACAAACCCATCAGGGTATGTGACAGTATTTGTTTTTACTGCATTTCAGTTTAAAGAATTTGATGTAGTTTTAAAAGCTGACAAACTGACGATCAGTTTAAATGACAATGAGTAACTCGTTATTTCTTTGACAGGTTTTGTTCAACACATGCATTTACGACATGGCTGTGAAGACCTGCTGATATCTTCCAGGCTACAGGGCTCAGGTAAGACCCAGATCCATGCAAACCAAAACGAACATAAAACAGGTAATTTCCGAGGACCTGAGTTTGGTGGTGTTCAAATGTCTCCTTTTATTTCTAGATTGCAATGATGATGGAGTTTCTTAGGCTTCAGAAGGAAAACAAAATCCCATCAAACATGAAGATCTAAGAGATCTTTTGGTGGAGACTCAGATAGCAGTGAGTTAATGCTGTGAGAAAACCTCTCTTTTGTTTTCTTTTGAAGGCTTTGAGAGTTTGAATTAGATGGTTTCGATGAAGAAGAAGCCAAACCTCTTCTGAAACTTTTGGAGATTTATTTTTTTCATTATGTTCACATAACCTCTAGAATAAAATGCCCTGTAAATGTGTTTTTCATCTTAGGTTTGGGCCGTGAATGTCATTAACAAAATGAGGGATATAAAGTTTCAAGCGTGGATGCTCCTTAGGCCGTACGACCTAAATATCAGTGAGATTCTTAATAGTCCAGCTACAGTGTTTCAATATTTCTGTGATTCTTTAAATATGTTTAAAAGATCATTCTTATAACATTACTCTACAGAACACCTAAAGTCCTCAGCATGGTGAGAAATTACATTCAGATCCTGAAAGAGAAGCATCAGGAAGCACAAAGCACCAAACTGCTCACCGCACATGAACTGGTTATACAGGTAGTTCCCTGCGTCCTGCAGGGCTTCTTGGAGCTTCCTCCTCGCCCCCTGTTGAACAGGGCCTCCCAGAATCTGAGCATAATCTCCTTCAGTGTCACAAAGGCCACTTTGGATCATGTCAACAAAACTCTCACAGCGGTGGAAAGCCAGGCAATCTTCTCCTGCTCCATTAGAGATGACATGGTCCACAGCATACTGACGAAAATCAGAGACAAATATCCTCAAGAAATTCTACTCACCAACAGTGCAAACTTTGCGCCAGTGCTGCTCATTTCAATTGCAGATGTAGAAAAGAACGATATATCCAAGATCTTTAAGCCCCCTTCTGAAACTCCACCAATTTCTGATGTTCTTTCCAATGAAGAATGTCCTTCTGAAAGACCCTGCCAAAAAGTCTGAAAGTCGGCCAATGCCTGCTGTTCCCCTCAGTGAAGAACCTCCTTTTGAAAGTTCCCTGTGAGGAACCTCTTTCTAAAACTCCATCCATGTCTCAGTCAGCTGTATCTGTTATCAATATTCCAGAGAAGTCTGAAGACCTTAAAATCAGGAAGACAAAGAAGAAAGAACGGGGCGTCTTCCAAAAACTCAAAGGTCTGTTGCTGTTTCAGAGCCAGAGAAACTGACTGACTATGAGAATCCCATCTGTCTGTTCTCACACTACAAAATCAAATCAAATAAAAAAAAAAACTCATGAATATTCCTGCATGAATCTGCATCTATATTTAAAAAATATTTTTCCTTTAGATGTCTATAAGAGTCTCTTAGGGTTCCTCCACAAGTACAGTAAGTAACATAACAGTAGTGTTATTATTTTTAAGAAAACTTATTTTTACTGTTAACATATTAACAACAGTAACTGAAACTGGTATATAAAACCACAGAATACATTTCCTTAAAAAATGGTTTGATTTATATTTTTATAACTGCTGAATCTTTGGTGAAAAAAATGTTGAATAACAAATACAATGAATGATTCACACGAAAGCCAAAGTGCAGAGCTGTTCAAAGCTGAAGTTCAAGCAGGAAACACCGTAATATTTGCAGAATATCTTCTGTGTTTGAGTATCAGCGAGTGAGTGACATATAGAGAAAGAGGGGAACTGGCATCAAATGTACAGGTAAAATAGTTCTTAATCTTGAACTGTTTTGTGGATTTCACTTTAAGACTCACTGTGTGTTAATTAGGAGATCACCTTTACACACTAAAAGCAGAGACATTAAAATAGGTTAGATGAGTTGAAATGTGGGCGAATCAACTACAGACAAATGCTTTCAGTTCTAATCATCCAGTCGGAAAAAATGATTCTACAAGTCATCAACTGCCCTGATTTGAACCAGCTGCCTGCTGAAGACAAATCCACCAATGAAAAATAAGCCTGAAATTAATGTACCGATCAGAATGCTCTTTAATTCCCATACACTTAAATTCACCATCTGAAGATGAAAGCCAACAGCTTTGAGCTCGACTGCAGTAAATACTGACATGGTGTTACTCTGTGGGAAATCACGGTCAAATTTCTCTCGGTGCACTTGATGAAAAGTTTTAACTCAACTAATCTTAACTCCTATCAAAATACTGTTTGAACCACGAGGATCTTTATGGGTCACTTAGAAGGTACTCACTTCACTTGCATCTACACAGTTCAGAAAGGGTCCAAAACTAACTGGACACCAACAAAAGTTACTTTTTCCTTTAATGTTCAGTTTGAATTCAAGCATGTCCTCTCCTCCATGTCTGCGTGTCTAAACGCTTTGAGTTTCAGTCGACGTGATTGGCTGATTAGACATTTGTTTTGGTGTGACATAAATTCATGACCAGAACCTGAGGATGCCCTGCATTTTTAATTTTTTTTTACAAATACAAAGAGTCTAAATACAGCAAACCTCCTCAAACTGAAGCTGAGCCTTGGTTCAGAAATTAATTATTCACAACTTTATGTCAAACAAATTCCAAAAAAGGGTTGAACTGTTCTAACACTTAGATGATTATTATTATTATTATTATTATTATTATTATTATTATTATTATTATTATTATTATGATGATTATTATAGTACTGCATAAAAAACAACAAACTGTTCAGATAGTAATGTCCTTTATTAGGATAAACAGTAGACTGAGAGGAAAGCTGCAAAGTAACTCAGTTTTAAAACAGTAGTTTGTGTTAAAGGCTCTGTTTGTACCCGAATCACAAAAATTAAAACATTACAGCTGTCCAAGCAACATCACGATTAAAAACGACCCAAAAGAAAACAAACCTCCAAGTAAAAAGTGAGTACTGGCTTTAAAACAAAGAAAAAGCATCCCTGCATCTTATGCAGTCTTAAAAAAATTTTAAAAAATCAGCATATATAAAACATAGAACAGCATAGGTGCTTCAGCTTAAAAAAACAACAACAACAAACTTTAGATTTAGTATGTCTAGTAAAGTTTGCTCTAAACCTAAAAATGTGCATTTAAAATGATTTCTACAGTACATGTACTGTGCAGCATCAGATCCTCCTCCCCTGGATATCATCTGTTTTTGCAAGTTCTCTCCTCTGATCGTGTCTCTTGTTTTCACTGCAGCTCTTTTCGAATACTGCATTGGAGAAAGAAAAAAAAAACAAAAAAACACAATCAGACATGACAGCTCTAGGTTTTAGCTGCTGGCTGAATAAAGGCTGCAACCAGTGGTTATGATCATCACTGATCCGTCAACAATTTCAGTCTGAACACACGGTGCTCAGAGCTCAAGACCGAATCGATCACTGCCTGCATACTGGCCTTCAACCAAAGACACCCAAAAATCAATGAGACAACAAATACAAAGCAAACAAGACCCGACACTTATATTTACGATCTATCCAGCTCATGTGTCGGCTAATCATTGTAATTGTTTCAGTAATCGCTCACATTCAGACTCAATTAGTAAGCATCAAAATGAGGTATTTTAGGAAATGTTCGCTTTTATAATATAAAATACCAACATCAAGTATCCAAACTGATAATAATATTTGCAACATGCAGTTTTATTTAAAGACATTAAAAAAAAGACATTATTCTGTGGTTGACAACAAAATGAACCGACTCCATCTGTACTTAATAAAACAGTGTAACTTTTGTAAATCAGCTGTAAAACTAACCACACCTATGAGCGCTATTTGGGGATTGCGCTCACACGCCATTTACTTTTGCTGTTTAGTAATTCGTGCCCTTGATCGTCAATAAATTTAGAAAAATAATTTTACATCATATCAGTTTCTTGGGAAATCCAGTTTGTGATATTCAAAACAAAAAAATCCCAAACCACAGACTCACCTCTCCAAATACTCGTGCACGTTGTCGTGGCCGTTGTAGCGAGCCAAACCGACCAGAATACCGGTGGCACAGCGGCCCTCTTTCTTACGACACAGGCTGCAGTTGCACATCCCTCTGCAGATGGGACACGACCACGTCTACAAAGAAAAGATCCCAACTCTGGTTGTTCAGTTGGTCACTAATTGTCTGTTCTTCAGGCTCTGTGCTTCAGCACACTCTACTGGAAATGATTAAATAATTCATATAAATGGTCTCTGCTTTGATCTCAGTAATAAAGAATAAGTAACAAATTGTTGGTGAAAAATCTATAACCTTTCATCTCTTTGTTAGATTTTTGTTTGTTGAAGCTTCCTCGGTTTACTGAACTCCTCCTCAACTTAAATCACAGCTCTCACTCAGATCTGAGCCACATGTGAGCTCTTTAGTGTAAGAACCAAGATCAATATGAAGCACAGCTGCCATAGAAACATCTCAGGCTGGACACTATGCGCTAACACAGATATTCCTCATCTCCATTCCCTCCCATTGCTGATCATCAGCAATGATCATCAGCTAAAAGAAAACTTGATGTTAAAAAAAAAAAGCCTATACATGTGCAAAGCAGCATTTTTTCCTTAATATATTTTAGTCGAATTTACAACATTCTGTACCTTTTGTGCTCAGACTTTCCAGTAATTACATTAAAGTTTCAGCAGGGGGCGCTCTCTGCCTTGTACATTGAGCTATGCATGTACCAACTGCTGTTCACTTCTAAGTTTAGTTTTATTTAAAAATTCCTGATGACAGAGGATTTTAAAGAGATTCAGAACATTGTCCACTATGTAAGACTTCCTCGAGCATCACATCGCTGTGCAGCGACTTTTTGTAAAAATAAATTTTAAAAAGAAAATTTAAGAATGTAATCACAACAACCAAAAGATTATTACTTATTCGAAAGACAAAAGAAACCACGATTGCCTGGGGTAGACTAAACCCACAGTGAGAAACATGTGGATTAGGACTAACCGGGTCTAGCAGCACGGTGCATACGTCCTCTCCATAGCGGTTCTTGAGGCACGGTCCACAGAACTGACCTTTGGCCCCCACACAGAAACCACTGCGACACACTGTCTTAGTGTCCAGAGTCTTCTGTCTGCACTGGTGACATGAGCTTCCCTGGGAGAGAACACACACACAGACACACACACACATACAGTGTGAAAAAAAATTGCTCCAACTCAGGAAACCTGAGAATACAACACACTGCTGCAGACTACCGTTAGCCCAAATCTGAGGACGGCCTGATGAGACTCACATTCTCCTTGTCCCAGATCTTGTCTTTGCTGCGGTACGCTATGTTGTCCAGGTCTTCTTTGGTGATCTCGTCGACCGACTTCACGCAATATTGACTCCTCTTGGAAGACTGGCTCCTTCTCTTTTTGTGTTTCTCACCAACATGGTCCTCGTCCACCTGCCAGGTTACATAAAAGTGAAATGCCACAAACAAATTTTATTCATCCTTACTGACTAAATATCAGTTTTATACATCAAATCCATAGCAGATGTTTTAGGAGTAATTGGTTTGGGGGAAAATGTGCACACAGTACTCCACTACAGAGCTCTCAAAACTAAACATCCAACAGAGTGTCATTATGACAATTTACTATGATATGCACGTCTGTGCTATCACACTAACTATAAATTGTACCAAGTCCAGATTAAAGACAAGGAAATTTTCAATAACCTGCTTGATCAAAAAGCCCTTTGTTTCCTGTTGAGTTCATCCATGCGTTTGTGTTGCTATATGTCAGCAGAGAGTGTGCTGGGTGTTGTACCTCCACCAGTCTCTTGATGTCTACAGTACGGGGGCTTCGGACATGAACTGGCTCGCTCTTTTCCTCCACTGCAAAGTTCTCGGGAGGACGAGCCTTACGCGACGGGTTCCTCCTTTCTGACACCACGTCCGTTTCAGACTTGCGTTTCTTTGGCGTTGCTCTCTCTGACAGCCGTTTCTTCTTCTGCGGAAATAGAGCAAAGACAATGTTTGTCAGTAAAAACACAGTAGAGTCTGTAAAATAAATAAACAAAATAAACACAAAAGCATGAAAAAAAAAAAAAAAAAAAAAACACCTATAAAAATATTTTTACATTTTTAAGAGGTTCATGCCTCTTACTCAAACATACACACCAGTGTCCAGTTTTGCATTTGTTTTCTTGTTTAGTATTATGTGTGTGTTTTTAAAGCCTACTTACAAGAACGGTTCATACTTCAGTACAGACATATACTTAGCAAGTATAGTCTTATTTCTACCTAGTTTGAATGCACCAAATATAAACTCTTCCGATACTTCCATCTATTTCTATGAGACTATATCTTTATAAGAATGTGTAGAATTTTAACCAACTGATGCTGGACATTTTCTGCTTTTTGATTGTAGTCTGAGTAGTATGGACCCATTAAATTTGACAGTGCTTTGGTTGCATGTAGTATAGGTTAAAAAAGAAAAATTACTGGTGGCTGCCAGTGCTACCCCTCAGCCTCCTACTACACACATCTATGGTATCCATTCAAAATAAGCAGGTTTCTACGCCACCCAGCAGGGTGACAGCAATTCCCAATCAGCCTTTTATGGCTGAGGGTAAAAAGCTCCACGTAAACAGCGAGTGAGAGATTTTATTTACTGAAATACAGTTTTACAACCGCTGTTTATCATCAGACTGCAAGTCAGCCTTGTAATATTAGCTATTAGCTTTTTAAAATTTATCTATATTTGTAACAATGACCAGTATAATGTCATTATTGCATAAGGACACTGTCAGGAAGTCTTGACCTCAATACAACATTCGATGGGCTTCCAGATTGCTTCACTATTTTTATTTTTTTTGTCTATTTATGTTCCCATCACATGAAACTGCCACATATACTCACCTGAGGAGTGGTGGGTGCTGTCAGGTCAGCCATCGTTGTACTCAGATCAGCAAACAACTTGGCCAGCTAACAAAAAACAAAACAAAACAAAACAAGCAAACAAAAAAACACCACCACATAATCAAGTTAAGAACTACTGACAAAGAAAAAGCTGTTGTATTATTGTAAATGTGTTGAGATGTCAGAATATGAAAGGGCAGGAAGGGTTCAATACCATGGCCTTGTTTTCTTGGATGTTCTTGTCTCGTTTCTTTAGGCTATGAGAGAGTTCCTCCTCCTCTTTGTCTTCATCCTCCTCCTCCTCCTTTTCTTCATCCTGTTTCTGCTTCACCTTCTGCCTTCCTCTGGATATTTGTGAGGGAGATTTTCCTTTGACCGGCTTTTTAACACTTTTCTCTTGTGTTTCCTTCTTGGGTGAAGACACTCTTTTGACAGGAAACCTGAGGAGAAAGTTTTCAAAAAAAAGTCTCTATTCAGCAATCACAGATTTAGGGACAGTGACAAGGAGCCCAGTTTCACTCTAATCAAGTTACTTAAAAACAACAACTAAAAAACAACCCAAAACTTACTTAAACCAGTTTTACACATGCACCTACCTCAGAGCTACTAAAAGACTCCTTCTCTTTGCTGGTGGGGCCTCCTCCTCATCGGAGTGGAAGCCTGTGTCTATGTCACTGTCCTCTTCTGAATCCACCACCTGCAGAAAACCAGAGAAAAAGAAAGCATGCAGGCTTCTGCTTTGGCTGTAACATTTTTGTGAAACAACACAGCGTTAGCAGTTTCATACTTTGGTCCTTAGTTGCTTGTTAAAGCGTCCTCTATCCTCTTCTTCCTCATCATCACTGAAACCTTCAAAGTCCTCCTCACTGTCTGACTGGGTGAACAGATGAGCCAGCTCGGCAGTTATATACTTGGATTTGAAGCATGGAGCCTGTTGGCAGATATGTAAAGCACCATATTAAACAAGTTGCAGTCAACATTTTTCACCAGAGGGAGCTACTTCGCTATTAGTGGACAAGCTTCTCCACTATGTGAAAGGTGTGGTGAAAACAAGAGGCAACTTCCAGAGCTGTGAAATGAGGCCAAAATGCACATGTCAGTTCCTTTCATTGCCACTTGAGGCTGACTCCAAAAGCACGTCAATCCTGACAGACTCCTATGTGTGGTCCTCCACACAGTGCATTGCGGTTTGATTCTCCAGTCCCTTAATTTTCTGTGGCTAATAATAATAATATTGATATTAATATGCCTTTTCTTCATATGATGTTTTTCTTTTCTTCTGAGAGATCTAACGGTGACCTGTTGTGCTATTCTTTTGTTTTGTCTTCCTCTTGATTGTACACATTTCTTCTATTTGCCATTTATTCCTGTCGTCTTACGATTTATATCCTACTCCTCCTGCACATGCACTCCTCCATGTACAATGACAATAAAGGGCTATTCAATTCTATTGTATTCTAGATGCTCATATTTAACATGGTAAAAAATTTAAAATAATTCGATACAAGCCTATCACAAATATTTTTTTCTTCACACTTGACTCTGTATAATGTCAAAAAGGAAAAATCTGTGATAGTTTCTGGCACACATCTGTGGCTGAGCGTAGAAGTACCACCCACCTTCTGTTTGTGAGGGGTAGCCAATCAGAGTAAGCTGGCTCTAGGCAAGGTGAATGACTCTTTAACGCCCTACTTTTCACATACTTTGGGTGCCTACATTTTGCCAGTGTAGGTCAAATAGAGAGAAGACACCAAAGCACTGATTGTGCAAAAAAAAGGAATCAGTATTTTTAAATTACATATGATATTTATGATTTCCAAATTTTAAATGGAGAAGTGGGCTTTACAATAGAAAAAACATCTCTCCACCATTACTGATAAAGTAAATATAAAAGAATCCGCCAGCTTAAATCAGATGTTATAGTAGCATCACTGCTTCAAGATCAATTTTATAGGCAGCTTATCAAATGTAAAGTCTGTTTACAGGCATTTGTGTAGGGAAGAGGTTCAGATTTTACTTGCTGTAAATGAATCTGTCATCTAATGAGCTGTGTAAAACGTTGTCTCAGGAAAGCAGCTGATGTCCCAGTTGTTTGGCTAAACCACCCCTTTCAGCTTCAGCAAAGCTGACCTTTGACCTCGCAGAAAAACAAACCGGAACCCACCCATGAAGCCCCCCCATAAAAACAAAACTAAACCCAGCATCAGCTCATTTTTACCACAACCTTAAACTCAGAATGTACCTGAACACTAATCCGAAGCTGAGTACGTATCAAGTTGCTGGTTCGCCAGATGACATGTACAAAAGAAACCTTTGAACTAGCCTGTATATAATTCAGAAAACGAATCGTAACTTTAGTGATTCAGGCCGACCATGCCACCAATGTTAGCGGCTTTGGATCTCGTTTAGTGACTCGGCAGGACTTTTCTTTACCCTAAAATCCAACAGGCAAAAGAAAGCCACGCTTACACGAGATTTGCTCTACGACTTACCTTTGACGTGAGGGTCATTTTACTCTGTTTATAACCAGACTGTGGCATAACAATAACTTTTATCTTGTTACATGAGACTCGGCGATAGAGGTGTATTTAAAAACTAACCGCTAGAAAAGCCCGGCGAATGCAAACATGGGGGTTTTGTATTTGCTGATCTTTTGCTTAATTTATAGTTAAGTCCAACTGCTTAAACTTTAAGACTCCACTCACGGTCTTTATAACAAAACACAACGGTCTCACTCATTTGTAGGTTTTGGTAAAAAGGTTTATCTATGTTTTGAAGTAGTAGTATTTCTACTTTCCCCCATTACTCAAAATGGTCTAGTCCCGCTTTTCGCGCGAAAAACGACATGTGGGCGTGTCTATGTTTAGAGCCAGGGAAACCTTTGCCTGAAGGCAAGTTTCTTGTCGTTATGATAGGAGTTTCTTGCTGACTATATATTTAACGCAGTTCTATTTTCTGAAGTGGTGGAATATAAATGAATAACAATAACTTAAAGACAACAGGGAAATACAATGTTGAGGTGCTTTTCTTCTTGACTCTTATAATACTTCAGTTTTCTAGAATTATTAACTTTTTTTTGCATTACTGAGGAAAACTAAAAGGATGGTGTTTGATGTAAACTTTGGACACGGAAAGAGGACAAGGAGACCAAAATCTGAAAATGATGTGGAAAAAAGGTCAGAAGATCAGGAACCCACTGAGGTTGACTTCGCTCTCGTCAAAATTCATGGACTCATGGACTGGTGGAGACTGATGAGGGGGTCTCGAAGAGGACCACGAACAAATCGGGCGCTGAGAGGGCTTTCTTCATCACAGAGAGGATGATGATGTTGTGAAGAAGCTCTAAGATCTGTCAGGTTCTCAGCTAAAGAAGCTGCCAGCTTCTTAGTTAGACAGTTAAACTAATTGTTACTCATGTAACCTTCACTCATATTGTCTTGTTGCTACCTATTTTATAATGATTCAGAGACTGAGTTCATAGAAGACTTTGAATTAGCAATCTTTGTCCGTATATAGCACTCCAGGAGTCCACACTTGTGCAGCACAAGACCTTCCAATAACATAAAACCTGTAATGTAAAAATGTGGACTTGTCGATTGTCTTGTTGTTGTTTATTTAATTTTCATGATATATATGATAACATCATAATACCATATGACAAGTACAGAGTATCTAACATGTTATTTGTCATGCAGGAATGGTTCAAACAACACCTTTCACAATGGATCTTAAAGTATTGATAAGACCTGTTAATTAAAGCGTCTGACATCAGCAGCATCACATTGACTTTTTCTTCTGCTGCCCTCAAGTGGCCACAAAGTAAATAACAGGTACTTACATTCCAGCTGTGAAGATTCAAACCACAAACATCTTTTCCTCTCAGGAGTGAGGAAACTCTTCTACATGGCTTAACCCCAAAAATAAATCACATTACAAGAATGCTGCTGTATGAAGCTTTGGAGTAGAAAGTACTTTGAGAGTTCAACTGAATAGAAAGGTGCTAAAAAAGTATCAGTCCAGTTCATTTAAGTCTCATTAGGCTGATTGTACAGACAAATGTGTGTTTGGATTCTGGCCACTCTGTTATGCACTGGTAACTTTGATCATATTTTCTATAGCAGGGTGTGTTAGAGACACTGGCTCTAATGTCCCCCATGCACTGATTTGCTGTTCTGTTCTACCCACTTAAACAACCCAGGACTCAATAAATAAATTAAACAGGGGTAATAGAAGTTTGTGAGGTTTTACAGTACATGAATATATTTTTTAATAACAGTAAATGCACAGAAATAAATTGATTATGGCAGGCCATCTTACTGTCAATAAAAAAAAAACTGAACCACCAAAACAAAATGAAACATTTTGTTTTCTTTGTTGATTTTAAACATGCTATGAGACGTTTGTATTGCAGTTAAAATCAGAGATTAACTGTGACGTGTGTGAAATGTGACATGATATTCAAATGTAAACTATAAATGTACTTTTAGAAACAAAGGCAGTAGAGTTTTAAGCACATTTTAAAGCTAAAATACATTTTAGGAAAGTCTGACCTTATAGAAAAGGTCAGAGGTCCAAAGTAACGTGGTATTTAGAATCCCCACATATCATTTTCTCACTGTCTCTATCCTGTCAATACAAACAATGGCAGTATGAAACATAGTTTTAATAAAAAGGTCTATATAGAATTATTTCCACTTTGACCTCCAGATCAATCTATTAGGCTTCGTACGGGTGCTTGAAATCCTTGAAAATGCTTTAATATTAATACTATATTTTCAAGGTTTGTTAAGTGCTTGAATTTCAGATGTGGTGCTAAAAGGTGTTTGAAACTGTAACTTTATTTAATTCACCACAAATAACTATCTGATTGAATAGTTTTCTTATCAGAAAGAGAAATAAAATGAGTTGACAACGCGGAGATTCCAGCAACACTTTAAAGTAATGAGAAACAACTTTATTACGTGACCAGCTCGTTCCGGCTTGTGGCCTTCATCAGGGTCATTGTAAAATGTGAAACCGTTTGTGTTTAAATAAAAGACAAGAAACTGAAATTTTTTCAAATGGACCAATCACACCTTCACAGATAAACCACCTGAACAATTGACATTTAAGAGGTGGTATTGGCTAATTGGTTAAGTCACAGTACAAATAGATTCTGGACACAAAAAATGCAAATAAGTTAATATAAAAAATAAAAAAGATAAAAATAAAAAGTTAATATGAGTACAAGAACATTAAAAGAGGGAGACAATGCCAAAATCTAGTCAAAAACATACAAACACAAAAGGTACATTTCACAGAAACTCATTGATAGAAAAATCCTCATTCATGCCTCTCGGGTGTGAATTCTTTAAACAAAATATCCAGAATGCTTCTCTTTTTATCTGATAAAATTAATATTACCACCTCTTTGACTGGGTTCAATGGCTTCAATGCCTATAATTTCATTCAAAATCTGTTTATCATGAGTGCCTACACATTAAACAACTTAAACATTATAAATGGCTTCAAGCTCACATTGAGGCCTGTGGGGCTCCATCCACCATTGAGGCAATAGACAAATCTATGTGTTTTCATATATGAATATTTCATACTTTAAGGCTGCCTGTTTATTTAAGGGAGATGAACAATACATTATAATTGTACATAAGATGATATTTCAAATAAATAGATTTTAGGTAGATAATTGTGTAAGTCTTATATGTTTAACTGAAACGAGTATGTGATCTGTTCAAAGCCTCTCCCAGTCAGTGCTGTTCTCCATGCCTGTCTTACTGTACACAGTGTTATTAGCATAAACACTTTAAAGGTGATAATTTAGGACTTCAACAATAATACAGACAGCATTATAGTTAAACATCTTACAGTTAGTTTTTATTATGAATGAACTTTAAAAAAACAAACAAACATCTGTCTCCTATTTTTTGAGTCACATAGTAAAGAAGCATCAATGTCTGATGAGAAGACTTATTAATTTGGCCTTACTGTGTATTATTGTGTTTGGTGGAGTTTTGTTCTGTGGGATTGTTTTTTTTTCTCGAGCGGAGATGAATATCTGTAACAAGTTGATTTGTTCACATTTGCACAACTTAATTTTTAGGAGAAATGTGTGTTTTGAGTTTGTACACTATATTCATGCAAGACAACCTTTTCCTTTTGCAATATTTTATGTGGTGCATTTCTCTATGTTTTTACAAAAGGGGTACAAAGGACATTAAGGAAAAATGATGAAGCATATCTTGCCTTTGGCTTCACCTGCACAATGGTGGTGCTAAGTTAGGTTTCCACGACAGAATTAGTTTCCCCTGCGTCGGGAGCACACGCTGGGCTGTCCAAATCACGGATAAACAGTGTCCCACATTTTTGATTTTTTGTTCACAAACACTTCTTATAATGATTAACTCACCTGAAATTTTGGAGATGTTAGCTCTTTAAACTGCAAAGTTAAAGTGGGATACAAATAACATCAGGCTGATCCTGCCACAATTTGTACCCCAGTCCACATCACGGACAAACAGTACTTCATAAGGGGAGCAAAGGGACCTGAAGAACAATTTCTCTCTATTCCTTTTAATATGACACCTTAGTATATGACACTGAGATATTTGATTTATTTACACTTTCCATCATAACTGATCAGATATACAGTGGGTAAAATACATATTTGAACACGTCACCAATTCTCTAAGTAATTATATTTGTAAAGGTGTTATTGACATGAAATTGTCACCAGATGTCCTCGTCTGCTCAGTTTTCCCCTGTGTCACTTGACATTTTTACACATAATTTATGGTTAATGTTTGATAATTAGCCTCTGTGTGGAAAAGCTGGGATAAGTGATTTAGGATAATGCCATGGTATTCCTTTTCTGTCAGCCAATCTAATCGAGCCACAGGTGTGGCTGTGTTTTTCCACAGTGTAGCTTTCCTTCACATTCATCAGGACCAGACTGAGCACACAGAGCCACAACCAGTGAGAAGAGGAAGACATTTTTATTGATGATTTAGGCCTTGATGTTTTCCTGGAGCTTGAACATTACTGAGAATATTGCAGAGACATGTTAACAGACTCTTTTATGGCTTTCAGAGAAGGGGTTCATGTCATTGGACAACAGCTAATGTTCATTATTATCTCAAGCTCGAAAGACTGTCAGTTCTCCCAGAGATGTGAGAAAACCTTAATTGAACATTTTTTTGATATATTCAATTTTATCAGTCTTATCAGTTGTTATTTACAGTTGTTGTTCCAAAAGGAACTGATTTGTGTTTCACCACATAAATCGGCTTTGCAAAGCATCAAAGTGTAATAAAATGTTATCATCTGTTTGTACACATCGTAGTTAAAAAAGTGCATTAATGTGTGTTTGGATAAAATAAACTACAACTGGACAACAAAAGGAGGAAGTATTTCTTTAGTGGTGACAATTAGTGAACTAATTTCATGGTTAACCATAACAAAGATGACAACGTGGCCTCTGTATGAGTGTTCTGATGTCAAAGCAAAAACAAATCACATAAATAAGTTATGGTGTATTTAACCCAGTGAAGATAAGATATGCACTGAAAACTATGAAAAAGTCCCTGTTACTGTTTTGTGAAAGTTGATAAGTGTCATTAGGCCAACAGCGTTGTACAGACAGGTCTGCGTGTGTGGATTCTTTACATTCTGTCATTCAGTGGTTACATACATACAGAAACAGTAGGAATACTTTATCAATTTAAAGCACAGATCAACAAAACTGACATAAAAGTTTACATTGTTATCTTTTTTGTGGAATCCCCATACATGTCAACATACCATGCCATTGCTGAATTAGTAACTTGGATTAGTCTTTGCGTTTTAAACAAACAGATGAAAAACTGAGAGAACATGGGCAGTCATTCCACTTCTTATGTGAGCTAAAGTTGTTTGTAGCACAGTGCTCTTTTCCTGCCAAGTTGTTTGGCTCGCCTGCATTCCAGTTAAAAAAGCGTACCACAGAGCCATCAGACCACATCCATCTGCCCTCTCTGTGAACATCACTGAGTCCAATCCAGGTGGGTCTCTGAGCAGGATCGAAGTTCCTGATCAGGGATCTGACAAAGTTCTCTTCCTCCATGTTGTGGATGGACACCAGGTTGGCTCCCTGTGACAAACAGTGGAACTCTGCATCAGACCAGCTCATCGGTGTAGCTACATACGTATAGCAGCGGCCGTTGAAGCTCCACCAGAACGGGGGACAGTTTCCATGCTGCAGCTTCACTGCCCGGTAATCTGAAAAAGACAGAAACAAGAAGAGGAAAAAGATCATGATTTGTTTTTTAGTGACAGAAGAAACCTGAAGAGACCTGGTGTCAGGCTGCTTTTCTCTATGTACTTCAGGGAATAGAAAGAAACATTACATATTAGCTTCTCTGCATCAGCTCCCTGCTAAATCCAGATTAAAATATAAAATCTTTCTCCTCACATACAAGGTATTAAATACTCTGTTCTGCTCTCAGACTGCTGGTTTACTTGTGGTTTTGAGGTAAAGTGTACTGGGAGGCAGAGCCTTCTACTTTAAGCCTCCTCTACTGTGGAACCAGCTCCAGTTTGGATTCAGGACACTAATCTTACTTTTAATATTAAGCTTTTCTTTTTGATGAGGCCTAAAGTTCCACCAGTCACAGCAAATGGCTGCTCCTGTCTGAGCCTGGTTCTGCTTGAGGTTTGAAATGTGGAACCAAATTAATGCATGTATCCCCAATTATACTAACACATATTTATCCTGAGCAAAACAAAACAAGAAACATGATAAAAGTGCATTTAAAATCTATTATTTGCTAAATAATATTAAAAAGACAAAAACAAAAAATAAACTACAATGAGTAAATGAAGGAAAAGAGGAGCCAGAATGTGGGACAGTTACCAAGTTGTAGCTTCACTTCATTGTCATCAGAAGGAGACTCAGAAGGAGCACCCAGAGCCAGACCGAGCAGGAAGGGGAGCAAGATCATGTTGGAGCTTTAAGTCTCAAAGTGTGATGAGGAGCTGCTGAAGCTTCTTTGTACAGGATGTTCAGATTTCTGCAGAGAGTTGGTCCTGCTTTCTTTTATAGCTGCCTGAGAGGGTGTTTTCACCCCACTCTAAACAATAACACTAAAAATGAGCCAGAAAAATACATCAAATTCCAATGAACTGAGCTGATGTGTAATTTATGTTTATGGTACCACAAAGCTATATCAGCATAATGATTAATCAAACAGGGTGAATCAGATCTCTAACAGGAAGGACCAAATAGAAACTCCTGAGCTGCTCCAGTAAACAAAGACAGATTGAACTCTCCCTCTCAGAAGGATCCTCTCTATGTAGTCAACCCAGACAGAGATATGTGACTCTGCTATGGCAGCCAGTAAAGTTGAAGTAAATACAAATTTTAAAATAAATTAAATAACATAATTCGGATCTTTGGTTTATAGATGGATTTTTGAATACCATCCATCCATCCATTCGCTTCTGCTCATCCTTTTCAAGGTTGTGGGGGGCGCTGGAGCCTATGGGCAATTTAGATTAGTCATTTAACCTATCCCCACAAACTGCATGATTTTTGAATACATGTAGTCTTTATCAAGGTTTTTGTGATCTCACAATGCTTTATATAAACATCAATGGATATCAATAAACTCATTTATTATTTGATTGCATATTGAATATCGCCTGACTGCCTCTGCTCTGTGCAAGTATGCAAAAGGAGAGAGACAGAAATACTTACTTTTTACTCTACGCAGTAATTATAGTAATAGTAGTAAGTACACTAATAATGTTTTCATGCATTCAGATTGATACACACCTGTTGGATATGTGTGATATTTATCATGATATCAAACCAGCTGTTAAATCCTTGTCACAAAAGCTACATGTCATTAGAAAACAAAATTAGAAAAAATTGTCCACATCTCAATGACATCACAAAGCAATTTTACTTTACTATGTATTAAACTGGGCTTTGGCACTTTCAGGAGAACTTCACTGTTTGTTTGTCTGAGTATTTATGGTTTTATTATATTACAAAGTCACATTATCAGCAAAAAGAAAAACAGAATAGGTTACTGTAACCGGAAGAAACAGAGGTTTACAAGCCTCTCCAGTAGAAAATACAAAACAAACTCTGTGCACAGCTTTTATAACATTGTACACATAAATGAAGTGATTGTGGCCGGCCTAGACCTTTAGAGTCAATAAAAGGAAAGACCGTCTATTTAACTTCTTTTTTACTTTGCCACTTTGAAATATTTACTGTGCATACAAATATTTAAGCTCCCTTTTGTCTATTACATTTTTAAATTCACCAAAATGAAATCCCTGCAGTAAATAAACGTTTAAACTAAAAGCAGATCATAACCACTGCTGTGCCAGCTAGGCTGTCCTGCAGCTATTTGGCACTCATGTGGGGGGTTTGCCTCACTTTCTATTCTAAAATGTGAAGTGCAGTCTTAAAGCTTTTTTCATCTTAACTTCCACCATATCCCTTTACAGAAGTTTCTTGAACATACACAAAGAGATGGAAAGATGAGAGGCTTTCAGCTAGGGAGTACGGAAAGAGGGCATGACCCTCAGTAGCTTCAAGTCTTAAAGGATCTTTTAGAAGGAAACTGGGCCATAGTTACAAACAGGTAGAAACCAACACAGTTAAACATCAAACATCTAAAAACTATGTGACCTTATGAGAATAATGTTCTTTTGGTTTTTCCTGCGACGTTTCTCAGGCAAGTGAGAATGTAGGCTATTTAAAATAAGTAACAGGGACCATGAGCAATCAAAAAAGCCCCAAACCATGATAATTGAACTTTTTTTGGCCTTGAACATTTGTGTGATTTTTCTTCTTCTTAGTGAATCTTTGCTGGTGCAGCCATGCCATCACATAACATGTAAACCTAGCATTCAGACAGGATTTTCTGAATGGATACACTGACTACAGTTTAAGGATAGTGTTAGTTTCTGTTCAAAGGAGGACCCAAAATAAATGACAAAAGCCCCAAAACACATACTGTGACAAAGCCTGAGTAATATATATGTATATACAGAGGTGTGGTTACATGTCTGTCATGTACAAGTCAAAACTACAAATGACTGCCACAATGCCAGTTAATATGATAGTTAATATGTATGCCACCTGACTTTGTTAGACATTCACTCTTATCTAATTTAGCTATATCTGTATAATAAACTCTCATTTTGCTAACATACTGTATGACTATATATTCATATATACCCTGTCCCCCTCTGTACATCTCCAAATCATGTAAGCATCGCCTCTCTAATTTAGTCTAAATGGGTCAACCTGAAATGTACTCATTTCTTATTGACCATTCTGATGAGAATGAGATGAGAATCTTAACATTTTCAACTCAGACTCCTGTCCTTTTGTCAGTGCAACCATCTCTAAAATCATGCTTCATGGTAGTGAGAACTGCTTCACTACCATCTTTTAAATCTTCCCTTTCACTCTTGCTGCTGTCTTAATGTCACGCCTCACCTCTGACACCTTTTTCCACCCGCTCCACCCTGACTCCACTCTACTCTTCAACTCTCTTGTGCACTTTCTGTAGCTTTGGATGGTTGGTATTTAAATGTATCCTTCACTTCCTCGGCTCCTTGTAGCGTCACTGTTACACTTGTTTCCCTCTTATTCACACATGTATTCTGTCTTGCTTCTGCCTTATTCCCTCTTCTCCTCAGAGCATACCCCCACCTCTCCAGACTCTCCTCCACCTGCTCCCTACTCTCACTACAGTTTACAATGTGATCTGCGAACATCACAGTCCGTAGAGCGTCCTGCCTGACCTCATCTATCAAATACGAAGGGGCACAGAGCCGATCTCTGATGTAATCACACGTCCACACTAATACCGCATACCTCGTGCTGTCTCTCTGTCCTTATAGATGTATTAAAGAGACCCCAAATTCCAGTACTTTGACTTAGTACTTCAGTGTTCAGCAACAACATAATTTGGGGCTTTTAATTTCACAAGTAATCTGAAATTAAAATGATCACCTCTCCACTGCTGCCTTTATCTTTAAGGAGAACATATGCACCGTTTGTCATCTATTTGAAGATTTTTTATTTTTCTGGAGTGATTAAGCAACAAGTGTGGTTTCATTCTTTGTCTCTTTAGTGAGCTTCAGTGATCTGTGGTTGCTGACAGGTGTAGGCAGAAAACAAAAGTACTTTTTTCCACAGAAACATGACTTGACTTTGCTGCATGTTATACAATGGACTGTTTATACATATAACTACACAATAGAGGTACTGATCATTAAATTTCTTATTTTTTTAGTAATTTCTTTGTTTGTTTGTTTTTATCTTGAAAAGACCTCATAAAGCTTCTGTAACTAACAGTACAGTGAGCATGTAGATTATTATATAATTATACAATTATATAAAAGATTATATAATCCAAATACTTTTAACCAGAACATGTTTGTTACCAAAATTATTTTACATTCTTATTAGAAATTATCACTTGGTTTTTGAGCTCATTAAGAGGTGTGTAAATATTCAGTATGATTGATTAAGTATTTGTGTTAAAGTTCAGTGAATTGCTGTTTATATACAGACATAAAGGTTTACATTGATTCTGTATCGTGATGCCCCATGCATGTCACCATAGCATGTCATTGCTGAATTAGTATCCTAATTTCTAAGCACAGACTTTGCGTTTTACACAAACAGAGGCAAAGTTATAAGAGCATTTGTTGTCATTCCACTTCTTAACTGTGTGATAGTTGTTTGTAACACAGTCCTCGTCTCCATCATTGTTTGGCTCGCCTGTTTTCCAGTTAAAAAAGCGTACCACAGAGCCATCAGACCACATCCATCTGCCCTCTCTGTGAACATCACTGAGTCCAATCCAGGTGTCTCTCTGAGTATGATCGAAGTTCCTGATCAGGGATCTGACAAAGTTCTCTTCCTCCATGTTGTGGATGGACACCAGGTTGGCTCCCTGTGACAAACAGTGGAACTCTGCATCAGACCAGCTCATCGGTGTAGCTACATACTTATAGCAGCGGCCGTTGAAGCTCCACCAGAACGTGGGACAGTTTCCTCTCAGGAGCTTCACTGCTCGGTCATCTGAAAAAGACAGAAACAAGAAGAGGAAAAAGATCATGATTTGTTTTTTAGTAACAGAAGAAACCTGATCTGTACTGCTAATATCCTAAAGGTGAGACCTGGTGTCAGGCTGCTTTTCTCTATGTACTTCAGGGAATACAAAGAAACATTACATATTAGCTTCTCTGCATCAGCTCCCTGCTAAATCCAGATTAAAATTTAAAATCTTTCGCCTCACATAAAAGGTATTAAATACTCAGGCTACGTCTTATTTTAAGAGCAATGGAGTACTTTGCTCTCAGACTGCTGGTTTACTTGTGGTTTTGAGGTTAATTAAAAGTAGAATGGGAGGCAGAGCCTTCCGCTTTAAGCCTCCTCTAATGTGTAATCAGCCAGTTTGGATTAAGGACACAGATAATCAATAATCTACTTTTAATATTAAGCTTTTCTTTTTGATGAGGCCTAAAGTTCCACCAGTCACAGCAAATGGCTGCTCCTGTCTGAGCCTGGTTCTGCTGGAGGTTTGAAACGTGGAACCAAATTAATGCATGTATCCCCAATTATACTAACACATATTTATCCTGAGCAAAACAAAACAAGAAACATGATAAAGGTGCATTTAAAATCTATTATTTGCTAAATAATATTAAAAAGATAAAAACAAAAAAGAAAACCCCCACAAAAAATAAACTACAATGAGTAAATGAAGGAAAAGAGGAGCCAGAATGTGGGACAGTTACCAAGTTGTAGCTTCACTTCATTGTCATCAGAAGGAGACTCAGAAGGAGCACCCAGAGCCAGACCGAGAAGGAAGAGGAGCAAGATCATGTTGGAGCTTTAAGTCTCAAAGTGTGATGAGGAGCTGCTGAAGCTTCTTTGTACAGGATGTTCAGATTTCTGCAGAGAGTTGGTCCTGCTTTCTTTTATAGCTGCCTGAGAGGGTGTTTTCACTGATCACTGTGATATCATTGGCCAAATGGAACAAAACTCTCCACTGTAAACATCACTAACACCGGCCAGTAAACACCATCAGATTGTAAAGAAATTAATAATTGCTGAACAGCCACGTCCTCCTGGCAGACTCAGAAGAACGTGACTGTATTTGCTGTAATTCTGCATTTATGATGTTATCAAAGTCCTTTTCAGTATAATGATTAAACAAATATGGAAGGTCAGAGTTGTAACAGGAAGAGGAGCAAGATCATGTTGGAGCTTTAAGTCTCAAAGTGTGATGAGGAGCTGCTGAAGCTTCTTTGTACAGGATGTTCAGATTTCTGCAGAGAGTTGGAGCTGCTTTCTTTTATAGCTGCCTGAGAGGGTGTTTTCACCCCACTCTAAACAATAACACTAAAAATGAGCCAGAAAAATACATCAAATTCCAATGAACTGAGCTGATGTGTAATTTATGTTTATGGTACCACAAAGCTATATCAGCATAATGATTAATCAAACAGGGTGAATCAGATCTCTAACAGGAAGGACCAAATAGAAACTCCTGAACTGCTCCAGTAAACAAAGACAGATTGAACTCTCCCTCTCAGAAGGATCCTCTCTATGTAGTCAACCCAGACAGAGATATGTGACTCTGCTATGGCAGCCAGTAAAGTTGAAGTAAATACAAATTTTAAAATAAATTAAATAACATAATTCGGACCTTTGGTATATAGATGGATTTTTGAATACCATCCATCCATCCATTCGCTTCTGCTCATCCTTTTCAGGGTTGTGGGGGGCGCTGGAGCCTATCCCAGCTGTCATAGGGCGAGAGGCGGGGTACACCCTGGACAGGTCGCCAGTCTGTCACAGGGCTAACACACAGAGAAAGAGACAACCATTTGCACTCACATTCCCTCCTGCATTCACACTTATGGGCAATTTAGATTAGTCACTTAACCTATCCCCACAAACTGCATGATTTTTGAATACATTTAGTCTTTATCAAGCTTTTTGTGATCTCACAATGCTTTATATAGACATCAATGGATATCAATAAACTCATTTATTATTTGATTGCATATTGAATATCGCCTGACTGCCTCTGTGCAAGTATGCAAAAGGAGAGAGACAGAAATACTTACTTTTTACTCTACGCAGTAATTATAGTAATAGTAGTAAGTACACTAATAATGTTTTCATGCATTCAGATTGATACACACCTGTTGGATATGTGTGATATTTATCATGATATCAAACCAGCTGTTAAATCCTTGTCACAAAAGCTACATGTCATTAGAAAACTCTGGCATCATGACATTGAGCAGTTTATAAAAGTATTTTTGGTCACATCTTATTAATATTAATCTGAATAATTGCAGTATCAAAAAACAGACCTGAGCTACAACAGAGAGGATGATTAATGTAGCTTTGTTTTTGGCAACAACAATAATATCCAGTCAGCCTCCCCCCTCCTTATTTCATGTTTTGGTTTGGTCCAGGTGCACGTGCACGTGCTCCCAGCTGATGCTGAGCCTAGAACTGGACCTCAGCAGGAGAAAGAGACAGTAGGATGGGTCCAGTATAAGTAAGCTCTGCTTTTCAAAAAAGAAAAGCAAAACAGCTGGAAATTAAACTCATAGTGAAGTCCATATGAATGAAACTGCTTGTCTTTCCTAGTGTTAGTTAGGTTACTTCATTTCTAACAAAAGCCTCAGGACAGACATATTATTTATTTATGAGATCATCGTTGAACTTTTAGTCTTTTTTTGCAAAACTGATTTAAGTGTGTTTTGGTAAAATTATCCACAACTCAAAGACATCACTTAACTACTTATTGACACGTGTTGAGCTCTGGCCTTTTCCAGAGAACTTCACTGTTTGTTTGACTGAGTATTTATTGATTTATTATATTATAAAATCACATCATCAGCAAAATGCTTAACAGAATAGGTTACTATACCAGGAAGAGGAAATAGAAGTGTGCGATCATTCTCAGTAAACAAATCCAAAACAAACCTTGTGCACACTTTTTATTGCAGTGAACACATATAAATGAAGTGATTGTGGCCGGCCTGTTCAGAGTCAATAAAAAGAAAGACTGTCTATGTAACTGTAAGAGTTATACACTTAATCACTCTATACATGTCTAAATAAACAAGTGAACAATGAAGAAGAAACACTGCAACTAAGGCATGCAAGGCACGAGCAACTACAAAAAAGAAAATGTGATGCACAGACAAAAAAAGAAAAAGCAAAGGCCCCCCTTTTTACATAAAAATAAAGTAAAAGAAGCACATTTTAAAAATAGAGGAGAAAAAAAAGTACAATTAATCTTTAATTTTTGTTTTTACTTTGCCACTTTATTTACAGCTTGTACAAATGTTTAAATGCCCTTGTGTCTGTTACAATTTTTAAATAAACCAAACAAAACAAAAAGATTGCAGTAAATAGACTTTTAAACTAAAGCAGATCATAACCACTGCTGTGCCAGCTAGGCTGTCCTGCAGATATTTGACACTCATGTGGGGGGTTTGTGTCGCTTTCTACCCTAAATTGTGAAGTTCAGCCTTAAAACTTTCTTCATCTTCCAGCTTTCATCTTAACTCCCACCTTATTGGTTTAAGTTTTTTAAAATAACATTTCTGACAATGAAAATTGACAGTTGGAGGTGCATTTCTATCTTTTTATAGCCTTTCAGTGGTTTTATTTAAATTATTTTTAAAATGACATGTCTGACCGTGGTTTGTATAGACAGAGGTCTTTAGTGACTCTATGTTGGCCTCCTACTCATTTTGATGAGGCTTTACTGTTATAAAAAAAGGAGAGTGGAGAGCTCACATTTTAAGATCTGATCTAAAGGTTCCACTTTGCCAAGAAGGACCTTTATGATACAATAAAACTACAACAAAGTGCAGGTACTAGGGCAGTAGTATTTAGTTACCTGAAAACATTCCTACAATCAAATTTTAGATTGTAGTAACACACATTCATCTGCCTATAAGATTTAACTGCTCATTAACCGAGGGAACCAGAATACAGTTCAGGATCCTTCCAGCCCACTTTAACCGCTGGTCATATTTAACATAAGCTTGAAAAACAGTCAAACTTCTTCTTTGGATGTTACCTTTACAGGCTGTGGCTGTAGACACTCACTGCTGTACCTCTCTCCTCACCTCCTCAGTGATATTATTCTGTGTGTTTTTTAGGATGAAGCCAAACTATAGATCTTAACTACATTAGAGTTTTTCTGGTAACGATAAAGGTAGATGTGAATAATCTCCATTTGTCTCCTTTTGTAATACTTAGTGTTTATTAAATACTACTCATGAAATGTGATTACTGATGTTGCAGACATGTGTCTCGTAACCCCAGAGATACACAATGGAGGCACTGATCATGAGTTTTTATTTATAGCTTTTCAGTTCTTTTACTTTAGAGCAGTTTTAACTATTTATTTGTTCACCTAAAACAGTCTTTGCTTTCATAATTTTGACATTGAAACGATGAGTAAATATTCCCTTTGAGTGCAGCTGCCAGTGGTTGTTTCCACATTTATGAAAATCAAGGTTCGTGGAATTTTGTGACTTTTGCACAAACACACTAAAGACAGACAGCATCAACAGTGCAGGGAAAATGTAAATTTTAGTTTCTGAGTGCAGTTTATCCATACTGCACAAACAGAAGGTAAAATGACAGAACATGGGCAGTCATTCCACTTCTTTGTGTCAGTTGTGTGGTTGTCCTGCATCCCAGTAGACAAAATCTACTGCACAACCATCAGACCACATCCAGCTGCCTTCTTTATGGAGGTCAGTAAGGTTTTGAGGAAAAAAATAAACATTTTTATAGCACAGTCTTTAAAGGATTTTATTTCTTCATCTCAGAGTTGAAGTGATTGACTGTTCATGTAAATGGACTGGTTCTTACAGAGTGCTTTACACAACTTGTTTATTCACCCAATCACACAAGCACTTTTTCCTAAGCGCTTCCTAACAGACATTAACACAGCATTCACAGTCTGATGGATGCATCAGAGAGCAACATGGGTTAGTAATTTGCCCAAGAATATTTGGTATGCAGACTGGAGCAGAGTGGGATCAATCAACTAACATTCTGGTTAGTAGATGGCCTGCTCTCCCACCTGAGCTACAGCCACCAAAACGCTGCCAAATGTGGAAACATGATTGTTAAAATCAATGTGTTTTGTGCAGTTGAGCCTGTGTGATTAAAAAATGCCCTCACTGTTTGAGAACTGCATGAAAACTTTTCTCCTGTGATAATTGAGCCAAATCGATTGATAAAAACTGTAATTAGACTTGAAGTTATTCTGGGAAGATCAATGAGGAGGTGCATTTTCTACATTCATCCTTATTTGAAATACTAACTGCGTGCTAATGAAACATGCAAGCGCATGTCTGTGACACCAGTTACACGCTTGCATGTTTTCTCATAGGACCTGTAACCCCAGAGTTAAACAGTGGTGGCACTGATGATGAATTTTCATGTTTAATTGTTTTTTCCTTTTTATTTGGAGCAGTTTTAAACATCTATTAATGGGCCAAAAACGATTTGCTTCTGTACAATGCAGCGAAAAGATACATTTCAATTTCTAAGGGCAGGTTATTTGTGTTGCACAAACAGAAGCTAAATTGAGAGAACACTGGTGATCATTCCATTTCTTTACTTCACGCACGTTAGTGTGAACACAGTGCTCTTTTGTTCCACTGTTGTTTGGCTCGCTAGTATCCCAGTATACAAAACTCACTGCACAACCATCAGACCACATCCATCTGCCTTCTTTATGGATGTCACTCAGTCCAATCCAGGTCCATCGCTCAGCATGGTCAAAGTTCTTAATTAATGATTTAACAAACTCCTCTTCCTCCCTGCTGTGGATAGACACCAGGTTGGCTCGCTGTGACACACAGTAGAGCTCTGCATCAGCCCAGCTCATGTGTGTGGCCACATATTTGTAGCAGCGGCCATTGAAGCTGTACCAGAACGGGGGACAGCTTCCACGCAGTAGTTGAACTCTGTGGTCATCTGAAGAAGACACAGCAGTCAGAACTCGATGAAAAACAAATAACTGTTTTTGTCAGTGTGACTGACATTTTTTCTTTGATGTAACCTCTGAAGAACATCAGAAAAGCACGTCTGCACAGCTGACATGGTGAAAGTTAAAAAAATGCAGAGAAATAAGCTGCTCTTATTATGTTTATTAGCAGGTCTTTATCATAACTCTACAGAATAGTAGAACTTATCTGACACGGGGGGAAAAAAAATCTATGTTACAATGAAACACCAAGAATTTTGTATCACTGACTGCTGAAACAGACGACAGAAAATCTTGGAGTATTTGACTAAATTGTGATTAAGATAATAAACCCCCCCCCCCCCCCCCCCCCCACAAACATAAAGTTAAATAAAGGAGGGGAAAGAAGAGTCAGAATATAGGATGGTTACCATGTTGTAGCTTCACTTCACTGCCATCAGAAGGAGACTCAGAAGGAGCACCCAGAGCCAGACTGAACAGGAAGAGGAGCAAGATCATGTTGAAGCTTTAAGTCTCAACCTTTGATGAGGAGCTGCTGAAGCTTCTTTGTACAGGATTTCTGCAGAGAGGTGGAGCTGCTTTCTTTTATAGCTGCCTGAGAGGGTGTTTTCACTGATCACTGTGATATCATTGACCAAATGGAACAAAACTCTCAACTGTAAACATCACTAACACCGGCCAGTAAACACCATCAGATTCTAAAGAAATTAATAATTGCTGAACAGCCACGTCCTCCTGGCAGACTCAGAAGAACGTGACTGTTTTTGTAGTAATAGGATAATAATATACAAAGGCAGAACAAATTCTCAACATTAAAGAGGACTGAGCATCCAGAGCCACCCAAACAAGAAGAGGAGCAAGATCATGTTGGAGCTTTAAGTCTCAAAGATGATGAGGAGCTGCTGAAGCTTCTTCCTACAGGATGTTCAGATTCCTGCAGAGAGTTGGAGCTGCGTTCTTTTATAGCTGCCTGAGAGGGTGTTTTCATTGCTGGTGTGACATCACTGGGCAAATGGCTCAAAACTCTAAACTATACACAATATAAGCCAGAAAAAAACATCAAATTTCCAACACATGAAGAAATGTTGTTTGTTTTTTGATGTGTTATTTATATTTATTGTGTCATAAAGGCGTTATCAGCACAATGACTAATCAAACAGGACAGTTCAGAGCTCTAACAGGTAAAAACTCCTGAGTTGCTCCATTAAACAAAGACAGAATGAACTCCACACAATCAAGAGGATCCTCTCTTAGTACTGGACCCAGAGATATGTGACTCTCCTATGGCAGTAAATGACAAAATAGATCAACTATTAGCACCTTTGGTTTAGTAGAATTACTTCACTGTTTGTTTGTCTGAATAATTATGGTTTTACTATATTATAAAATCACATTATCAGCAAAAAGAAAACAGATAAATGACTGTACCAGGAAGAGGAAACAGAAGATTGTGATCTTTCCAGTTAAAAATACAAAACAAACCCTGTTTAGTTTTTTTTTTCATTTAAAAAAGACTGTGTGTTAATTCTTTTTTTACTTTTCCACTTTGAGATATTTACCTTGTATAAAAATGTCTAAGCACTCTTGTGTCTATTACAATTGTAAAGCAGCCAAAATAAAACCCCTGCAGTAACCAGACTAATCTAAAAGCAGATCATTACCACTGCTGTGTCAGCTACACTGTCCTGCAGATATTTGGCACTCATGTGAGAGGTTTGTGTGATCGTCTTAAAGCTTTGTTCATCTGAGCTTCCACCATATCTCTTTACTGAAGTTTCCTGATAACATTTCTAACAGTGGAAACTGACATTTGGAAGTGAACCTCTATCTTTTTATAGCCTTCAAGTGGTTTGTACAGTGGCTTGTAAAAGTATTCGGCCCCCTTGAACTTTTCCACATTTTGTCACATTACAGCCACAAACATGAATCAATTTTATTGGAATTCCACATGAAAGACCAACACAAAGTGGTGTACACGTGAGAAGTGGAACAAAAATCATACATGATTCCAAATATTTTTTACAAATAAATAACTGAAAAGTGGGGTGTGTGGGGGTTAACCCTAACCCTAACACTTATTTTAAAGGTACACTTTTATAAATTCAACATGATGTCACAAACTTTGCATATAATTTAAGACCAGTTTCATTAATATACTCTGGATTGCATCAGAAATGAATCTTCTATTATTAATTTTATTAAAGGACAAAACACACCAATGCCATTTACTGAGAAAGTTTCACAGACAGGTAGAGATGGCAGTAGAGGGAAGGCCCTTTTTGTCATTAAGCTGTGTGTGAATCATAAAATCAGATATAGCTACCTAGCATTAACCGGTTGGCCAACCATAAATACTAAAGCAACAGATTTCATGATGTACACATGTTAATACAAGTCACTCTCTAGTGTCTGCAAACAGCTGAACAGATGTGCTTGTAGTGATTATTTATTGTCTTCTATTGAACAGCTGTTCCTGGAGATAATTTGTCTCAGTTTACGAGCCATATTGACACAGTCAGCAGAAGAACAGGTCAGTGCTCCGCTGCTGTTCTCAAATGTTAAACTAGAAGTGTACTTGAACTTCATGAGTCAGACTCACTCCTTTGACTCACTTTCAGAGTCAGAGTGTTAGCTGAGAACTGTAGATCCCTAAATTGACACCCAGTGTCTTGTTTTTGTTTATAAACTTCAGAGTGGTTGTCGTAGTTGTCATAATATGAAATTGAATAAAGCTTTTGCTTTTGCACAGCTACAAAGATGATGAACAGGTCAGCAAAGAACTTCATGTCCCTTGAAGTTCTACCTAACTTAACAGTCATGTGTCACATGAATCTTAGAATAGATTTTTTTAGTAATGTGTTTCAGTTTACTACAAATAAATAACAAATATAGCCTTTTGAATACATGTTAGCAGTCTGTTAAGAGTTAGAAGAATAGTCTACAAAAAAAAAACCCCACATACACACTGTGTAAAACTGACACAGTTTTACAGCAGCTCGCCTGCATTCCAGTTAAAAAAGCGTACCACAGAGCCATCAGACCACATCCATCTGCCCTCTCTGTGAACATCACTGAGTCCAATCCAAGAGGCTCTCTGAGCACGATCGAAGTTCCTGATCAAGGATCTGACAAAGTTCTCTTCCTCCATGTTGTGGATGGACACCAGGTTGGCTCCCTGTGACAAACAGTGGAACTCTGCATCAGACCAGCTCATCGGTGTAGCTACATACGTATAGCAGCGGCCGTTGAAGCTCCACCAGAACGGGGGACAGTTTCCATGCTGCAGCTGCACTGCTCGGTCATCTGAAAAAGACAGAAACAAGAAGAGGAAAAAGATCATGATTTGTTTTTTAGTAACAGAAGAAACCTGATCTGTACTGCTAATATCCTAAAGGTGAGACCTGGTGTCAGGCTGCTTTTCTGTATGTACTTCAGGGAATACAAAGAAACATTACATATTAGCTTCACTGCATCAGCTCCCTGCTAAATCCACATTAAAATTTAAAATCCTTCTCCTCACATACAAGGTATTAAATACTCAGGCTACGTCTTATTTTAAGAGCAATGGAGTACTTTGCTCTCAGACTGCTGGTTTACTTGTGGTTTTGAGGTTAATTAAAAGTAGAATGGGAGGCAGAGCCTTCCGCTTTAAGCCTCCTCTAATGTGTAATCAGCCAGTTTGGATTAAGGACACAGATAATCAATAATCTACTTTTAATATTAAGCTTTTCTTTTTGATGAGGCCTAAAGTTCCACCAGTCACAGCAAATGGCTGCTCCTGTCTGAGCCTGGTTCTGCTGGAGGTTTGAAACGTGGAACCAAATTAATGCATGTATCCCCAATTATACTAACACATATTTATCCTGAGCAAAACAAAACAAGAAACATGATAAAGGTGCATTTAAAATCTATTATTTGCTAAATAATATTAAAAAGACAAAAAAAAATGCACAAAAAAAGTTACCAAGTTGGAGCTTTACTTCATTTTCATCAGAAGGAGACTCAGAAGGAGCACCCAGAGCCAGACCGAGCAGGAAGAGGAGCAAGATCATGTTGGAGCTTTAAGTCTCAAAGTGTGATGAGGAGCTGCTGAAGCTTCTTTGTACAGGATGCTCAGATTTCTGCAGAGAGTTGGAGCTGCTTTCTTTTATAGCTGCCTGAGAGGGTGTTTTCACCCCACTCTAAACAATAACACTAAAAATGAGCCAGAAAAATACATCAGAATCAGAATCAGAAAGGGTTTTATTGCCAAATGTTGAGCAGGTTTACAACATTAGGAAATTGCTGCGGTGCTTAGTGCAAACATACTGTCATATAACACTTAAATAGACATGAAAATAAAAATAAGAATAAGAATTAAAAGTGCTAAGTAGATAGATATATACATGATATATACATGAGTGCAGGTGGTGATCAGTGCCAAACATGGAATGATGCAGTGAACACAGCGTAGGGTCATGTGTTAGTGGTGGGAACAGTCATACGGTTATTGTTCATGTGTCCAACAGCAGAGGGGAAGAAACTGTTCTTATGGCGAGAGGTCCTGGTGCGAATGGACCGGAGCCTCCTGCCTGAGGGGAGCAGGTCAAACAGACTGTGTCCGGGGTGAGAAGGGTCAGCTGAGATCCGAGCTGCACGCCTCAGTGTCCTGGAGGTGTACAGGTCCTGCAGAGATGGGAGTCTGCAGCCAATCACCTTCTCAGCAGAGCGCACAACACGCTGCAGTCTCTGTTTGTCCCTGATAGTGGCTCCAGCGTACCACACGGTGATGGAGGAGGTGAGGATGGACTCGATGATTGCGGTGTAGAATTGCATCATCGTCCGTGTTGGCAGGTTGAATTTCTTCAGCTGCCTCAGGAAGTACATCCTCTGCTGGGCTTTCTTAATGACGGAGGTGATGGTGGGCTCCCACTTCAGGTCCTGGGTGATGGTGGTACCCAGGAAGCGGAATGAGTCCACAGAGGTGATGAGGGTGTCAGTCAGGATGATGGGGGGGAGTGGGGCTGTGTGCTTCCTGAAGTCCACAATAATCTCCACTGTCTTCTGGGCATTCAGCACCAGGTTGTTGTGGCTGCACCAGGACACCAGACGTTCAACCTTCCACCTGTAGGCAGACTCATCCCCGTCCGAGATGAGTCCAATAACGGTGGTGTCATCTGCAAACTTGATTAGCTTGACAGACTGGTGGGTGGAGGTGCAGCAGTTGGTGTACAGAGAGAAGAGCAGAGGAGAAAGAACACAGCCCTGAGGGGAGCCAGTGCTGATGGTCCGAGAGTCCGAGACATTCTTTCCCAGCCTCACATGCTGCTTCCTGTCCGTCAGGAAGTCAGTGATCCACCGGCAGATGGGATCAGGCACATTCATCTGGGAAAGCTTGCCTCGGAGATGGTCTGGAAGGATGGTGTTGAAGGCAGAGCTGAAGTCCACAAACAGGATCCTGGCGTAGGTTCCTGAGGAGTCCAGATGCTGCAGGATGAAGTTTAGAGCCATGTTGATGGCGTCATCTACAGACTTGTTGGCTCTGTATGCAAACTGCAGGGGGTCCAGGAGGGGGGCCGTGAGGGTCTTGAGGTAGGAGAGAACCAGGCGCTCAAATGACTTCATGACCACAGATGTCGGAGCCACAGGTCTTTAGTCATTTAGTCCAGTGATCCTAGGTTTCTTGGGGACAGGGATTATGGTAGCGGACTTGAAGCAGGCAGGCACATGACATGCTTCCTCACACCTGCTTCATGAATATGAAGAGTTGTGGTGGGAGGAGGTGGTGAGGTGGTGTGAAATCCTCCTTTGTGTGGGGTGAGGAGGGGGGTGTTGTAGGTGAAGTGTTTGATGGTGGTGATGGCTATAGGGCTTTGGAGCGTGATGTCACGGGGGTGGGCGTGGAAAGGATTTTGGCCCGATCCGCCATTTTGGGGGTCTAAGTAAGGAGCGAAAGCATAGCCATGGTTCGTACTTGCTGTGCGGTCGGCTGCAATGTTCGATCTTACGACCGGCACGGGAATAAGTTTCGATTGTCTTTTTATGCTTTCCCAACCTGGAAGCAACATGAAGGAGCTCATGTATCGGATATTACCAAACGAAGGCGTCTAGCCTGGATAGCAGCCGTGAGACGAGCTGATATCAAGTTCTGTTCCGTCTCCAGATATCAGTTGGTGTGCTCAAGACATTTTCATTCCGGTAAGTTCTAAATATGTTCACATCACACTTTATAGCTGAATAATATCATCGTTGGTGGTCTCGGAAGTTATAGAAATTGCGATCAAACATCGAATGGAGTGACTTGATTGGTTGATGTAAAGACAATAAATGAAATGAGACAGGAAGGACACAAATTGGCGTTAATAATTTGCCCGATTATCAATGTGTTAATTTGCATGTACTTTACAATTACGGGCATATAATATGATAACGATATTTTAGCAGTTCAATGATAAATGTATAACATTAATTATGGTGGGAGGTGGAAAATGGCTATTACACTCGATGCACTCCAGCTGACTTACTTTGGTATGAATGACGACGTACTCAGAGTTTGGCGGCTTGAAAATAGCCAAATCTTGCGCCCAGCCATTTGTAAATTGGATGTGCGCCTCCAGTGACTTGTAATTATGAAACTGGTTCGCTGTGTAAGCGCTTACTCCACAAACAAGATACGTGAAGATATCGGGGTAGGACAGTGGCGGTAAGTCGTCTGGGTCTTTACTCCACTGCCGTATTTCATATGGGTCCAGATTTGCGATGCACTCTATTTTTTTCAAGTACCGCTGCTTCACCTCTGGACGCAATCGGTCTCTATACCGTCCGTTTTCTTTTTTAGCTGTTTTTAAGCGTGTTTCTTGTCGTCGTCGTTCCAACACAGTGTGTTTGTTTTGATTCGTAGACCCCGAAAATGGAGCTGCGCTCCCACAATGCATTGCGGCGTGACGTCAACTCCAAAGCCCTGGAGGGGGGAGAGGTGGGGGAATGAGTGTCCAAAGTGTCTCTTTTGTTGGGGCCGTTGGAGGTGTGAAGGCTGCCTGATGGCTCGTCAAAACGGCAGTAAAAGTCGTTGAGGGTGTTGGCCAAGAGCAAGTCATCAGTGGAGTGGGGGGTTTTAGGCTTGTAGTTGGTGATATTCCTAAAACCTTTCCACACAGAGGCCGAGTCATTCTCTGAGATCTGCTGCTGCATCTTCTCAGAGTGCTGATGTTTAGCAATGTCCACTTCTTTAGTGAACCTGTACTTGGCCTCTCTGTAGCAGTCCAATGAACTGAGCTGATGTGTAATTTACAGTGGGGCAAAAAAGTATTTAGTCAGCCACCGATTGTGCAAGTTCCCCCACTTAAAATGATGACAGAGGTCAGTAATTTGCACCAGAGGTACACTTCAACTGTGAGAGACAGAATGTGAAAAAAAAAATCCATGAATCCACATGGTAGGATTTGTAAAGAATTTATTCGTAAATCAGGGTGGAAAATAAGTATTTGGTCACCTCAAACAAGGAAAATCTCTGGCTCTCACAGACCTGTAACGTCTTCTGTAAGAAGCTTTTCTGTCCCCCACTTGTTACCTGTATGAATGGCACCTGTTTGAACTCCTCATCTGTATAAAAGACACCTGTCCACAGCCTCAAACAGTCAGACTCCAAACTCCGCCATGGCCAAGACCAAAGAGCTTTCGAAGGACACCAGGAAAAGTATTGTAGACCTGCACCAGACTGGGAAGAGTGAATCTACAATAGGCAAGCAGCTTGGTGTGAAAAAATCAACTGTGGGAGCAATCATCAGAAAATGGAAGACATACAAGACCACTGATAATCTCCCTCGATCTGGGGCTCCACGCAAGATCTCATCCCGTGGGGTCAAAATGATCATGAGAACGGTGAGCAAGGATCCCAGAACCACACGGGGGGACCTGGTGAATGACCTGCAGAGAGCTGGGACCAAAGTAACAAAGGTCACCATCAGTAACACACTACAACGGCAGGGAATCAAATCCCGCAGTGCCAGACGTGTTCCGCTGCTGAAGCCAGTGCATGTCCAGGCCCGTCTGAAGTTTGCCAGAGAGCACATGGATGATACAGCAGAGGATTGGGAGAACGTCATGTGGTCAGATGAAACCAAAGTAGAACTTTTTGGTATAAACTCAACTCGTCGTGTTTGGAGGAAGAAGAATACTGAGTTGCATCCCAAGAACACCATACCTACTGTGAAGCATGGGGGTGGAAACATCATGCTATGGGGCTGTTTTTCTGCCAAGGAGACAGGACGACTGATCCGTGTTAAGGACAGAATGAATGGGGCCATGTATCATGAGATTTTGAGCCAAAACCTCCTTCCATCAGTGAGAACTTTGAAGATGAAACAAGGCTGGGTCTTCCAACATGACAATGATCCATTTGTTGCCCGGGCAACAAAGGAGTGTCTCCGTAAGAAGCATTTGAAAGTCCTGGAGTGGCCTAGCCAGTCTCCAGACCTCAACCCCATAGAAAATCTGTGGCGGGAGTTGAAAGTCTGTGTTGCTCGGCGACAGCCCCAAAACATCACTGCTCTCGAGAAGATCTGCATGGAGGAATGGGCCAAAATACCAGCTACTGTGTGTGCAAACCTGGTAAAGACCTATAGTAAACGTTTGACCTCTGTTATTGCCAACAAAGGTTATGTTACAAAGTATTGAGTTGTATTTTTGTTATTGACTAAATACTTATTTTCCACCCTGATTTACGAATAAATTCTTTACAAATCCTACCATGTGGATTCATGGATTTTTTTTTTCACATTCTGTCTCTCACAGTTGAAGTGTACCTCTGGTGCAAATTACTGACCTCTGTCATCATTTTAAGTGGGGGAACTTGGACAATCGGTGGCTGACTAAATACTTTTTTGCCCCACTGTATGTTTATGGTACCACAAAGCTATATCAGCATAATGATTAATCAAACAGGGTGAATCAGATCTCTAACAGGAAGGACCAAATAGAAACTCCTGAGCTGCTCCAGTAAACAAAGACAGATTGAACTCTCCCCTCTCAGAAGGATCCTCTCAGCCCAGACAGAGATATGTGACTCTGCTATAGCAGCCAGTAAAGTTGAAGTAAATACAAATTTTAAAATGAATTAAATAACATAATGCGGACCTTTGGTTTATAGATGGATTTTTGAATACCATCCATCCATCCATTCGCTTCTGCTTATTCTTTTCAGGGTTGGGGGGGGGGGGGGGGGGGGCTGGAACCTATCCCAGCTGTCATACGGCGAGAGGCGGGGTACACCCTGGACAGGTCGCCAGTCTGTCACAGGGCTAACACACAGAGAGAGAGACAACCACTTTCCCTCCTGCATTCACACTTATGGGCAATTTAGATTAGTCACTTAACCTATCCCCACAAACTGCATGATTTTTGAATACATTTAGTCTTTATCAAGCTTTTTGTGATCTCACAATGCTTTATATAGACATCAATGGATATCAATAAACTCATTTATTATTTGATTGCATATTGAATATCGCCTGACTGCCTCTGTGCAAGTATGCAAAAGGAGAGAGACAGAAATACTTACTTTTTACTCTATGCAGTAATTATAGTAATAGTAGTAAGTACACTAATAATGTTTTCATGCATTCAGATTGATACACACCTGTTGGATATGTGTGATATTTATCATGATATCAAACCAGCTGTCACAAAAGCTACATGTCATTAGAAAACTCTGGCATCATGACATTGAGCAGTTTATAAAAGTATTTTTGGTCACATCTTATTAATATTAATCCAAATAATTGCAGTATCATGCAGTATGTCAGGGCTCTGTGTGCGGGCAGGCGGAGAGGAAGATCCAAACGCAGGACTCAGACACTAACTTGAAACTCAAAGACCTCAGCTTTATTGCTGGTACGAAAGCAAAACATGAAGTGAACATGGAATATGGAGAACAGAAACACACAGGCATAATCTGATGGTACGACACGACACCGAGCATGGGAAAACACAGGGCTTAAATACACAGGGTAGTAATGAGGGAATGGGCAACAGAAGGGAGACACAGCTGGGGGAGATCAGGGCTAACGAGACGGGGGAGCTAAGCTGCACACACTAACATAAGACAAAGACTTTCACAATAAGACAGGAAACAAGAATTACTAAACCAGATGCAGACATGACACTGAGAGACAGACTAGACACTGAACAGAAACTGCAACACACATGAGAACCCAAAACCTAAGAACTGATCCCTCACCAAGAATAACAGAAACAGATCTATAATGATAATAATAAACAAAGCACCAGAACATCAGAAAACAATCCATAATGCAAAAATAAACCAAAACATAATAAACTCAAAATACTGGGTCCAACGGACCCAGAACCGTGACAGTTAAATCCTTGTCACAAAAGCTACATGTCATTAGAAAACTCTGGCATCATGACATTGAGCAGTTTATAAAAGTATTTTTGGTCACATCTTATTAATATTAATCCAAATAATTGCAGTATCAAAAAACAGACCTGAGCTACAACAGAGAGGATGATTAATGTAGCTTTGTTTTTGGCAACAACAATAATATCCAGTCAGCCTCCCCCCTCCTTATTTCATGTTTTGGTTTGGTCCAGGTGCACCCCAGCTGATGCTGAGCCTAGAACTGGACCTCAGCAGGAGAAAGAGACAGTAGGATGGGTCCAGTATAAGTAAGCTCTGCTTTTCAAAAAAGAAAAGCAAAACAGCTGGAAATTAAACTCATAGTGAAGTCCATATGAATGAAACTGCTTGTCTTTCCTAGTGTTTGTTAGCTTACTTCATTTCTAACAAAAGCCTCAGGACAGACATATTATTTATTTATGAGATCATCGTTGAACTTTTAGTCTTTTTTTGCAAAACTGATTTAAGTGTGTTTTGGTAAAATTATCCACAACTCAAAGACATCACTTAACTACTTATTGACACGTGTTGAGCTCTGGCCTTTTCCAGAGAACTTCACTGTTTGTTTGACTGAGTATTTATTGATTTATTATATTGTAAAATGACATCATCAGCAAAATGCTAAACAGAATAGGTTACTATACCAGGAAGAGGAAATAGAAGTGTGCGATCATTCTCAGTAAACAAATCCAAAACAAACCCTGTGCACACTTTTTATTGCAGTGAACACATATAAATGAAGTGATTGTGGCCGGCCTGTTCAGAGTCAATAAAAAGAAAGACTGTCTATGTAACTGTAAGAGTTATACACTTAATCTTTAATTTTTGCTTGTACTTTGCCACTTTATTTGCAGTGTGTACAAATGTTTAAATGCTCTTGTGTCTATTACATTTTTTAAATAAGCCAAACTAAACAAAACCATAGACTTTTAAACTAAAGCAGATCATTACCACTGCTGTGCCAGCTAGGCTGTCCTGCAGATATCCGACACTCATGTTGGGAGTTTGTCGCTTTCTATCCTAAAATGTGAAGTCCAGCCTTAAAGCTTTCTTCATCAGCTTCATCAGCTTTCTACAGCTCTCATCTTAACTCCCACCATAAAAGTTTACTTAAGATTTTTAAAATGACATTTCTGACAATGAAAGCTGATAGTTGAAAGCGCATGACTATGTTTTTCTAGTGACTCTACGTTGGCCTTCTGTAACAAAAAAGGAGTGAAGAGCTCACGTTTTAAGATCTGATCTAAATGTTCCACTTTGCCAATGAAGGACCTTTATGATACAATAAAACTACAGCAAAGTCCAGATACTTAGGGTAGTATAAGGGTACTCTATTTAATTTGTAAAATATGTGTACACACACACACACACACACACACACACACACACACACACACACACACACACACACACACACACACACACACGTGTAGAAAAATATTTAGTATACACATCCAGAAATGCATATACTATTATATATTGTACATATATTTATTAGTTTCAGATGTAGCCATTCTTGTATTTTGCTTGTTTACATTATTGTATTTTGCACAACTCTGTTGCTTGTGAAGCTCGCACACAAGAATTTCACTCACATGTGCTGTACCAATGTACCTGCACATGTGATGTGACAATAAAAGTGATTTGATTTGATTTGATAATTTGGTGACCTGCAGAGAAGGTCTGAATTCAACAAGATATGAGCAGATGCTTTACAAACTAATTTCCTTGAGAGCCTAAAGCTGGTATAAAAAGTAAATTGGTGAGTTGAACTAATCAGTTTCATCACTCTAAATATAAATTCATGTCTCTTATCCTTGATGTATATCCTAACATTGACCATGAACACCACAGCCTGCAGTGGAGCAGCCCAGCACAGTTCATCAATAAAAATAACACGTTTCTACAGTTTGTTTTTCAAGACACTTCAGAAGAACATAGTTCAGCAGCATATCATGTTCAGATAAGCGAGCCGTCAGATGTCTTATTTTCTTGTTACTTATAAAGTGTCTCTGTCAGTGGACTCAACACCAGGCTGCAGTACACAACAAATTAACTCATTCCCAGTAATACACGTTCATCTGTCTATCAGACTGAGTTGCTCATTAACTGAAGGAACCAGAACACAGTTCTGCATCGTTCCAACCCAAATAGTGCAGATTAAAAGTATTTTTCAGTTTCTAAGGGCAGTTTATCCGTGTTGCACAAACAGAAGCTAAATTGAGAGAACACTGGTGATCATTCCACTTCTTTGCTTCAAACACGTTAGTGTGACCACAGTGTTCATTTGTTCCTGCGTTGTCTGGTTGTCCTGCATGCCAGTAGACGAAACTCACTGCACAACCATCAGACCACATCCATCTGCCTTCTTTATGGAGGTCACTCAGTCCAATCCAGGTCCATCCCTCAGCATGGTCAAAGTTCTTAATCAAAGATTTAACAAACTCCTCTTCCTCCTGGCTGTGGATAGACACCAGGTTGGCTTTCTCAGACACACAGTAGAGCTCTGCATCAGCCCAGGTCATTTGTGTGGCCACATATTTGTAGCAGCGGCCATTGAAACTGTACCAGAACATGGGACAGTTTCCACGCAGTACTTTCACTGTCTGGTTATCTAAAGAAAACAGAAACAAGAAGAGAAACAGGATCATGCTTTTTGTCAGAGTCACAAAGTTTAGCTGCTCGAAGTAGCTCTGAGATCCTGAACGTGCCACAAAGTAACAGTCTGCCTTTTCGTATATGCTTCAAAAAGGGATTCTTCATATCAATTTGGCAAAAAACAATCAAAAACCCCTTTACTCATACAGAACTACATAGAAGATGGACATAAGTGAAAACAGGAAACCAGGTCCACCTGGAGATGGCCTTTGAGGAACGTGATTATATAATAACAATATTAGAAGTACAAGACCTTCATAATGTCTGCTTGTGAAATTCGCGATTTCTTTTGAAACAACAACAACAACATAACTTTCATTAAAATACTGAAACTGTCATGTGGTGGTTTAGACAGAAAAGGCTCATCGTAACAATGTCTCCATCTTCTGCTGAACTCAGCTAACCAATACAAAGGTTCACTGTTAGTACTCTGAAAAATTTATACATGTGTTTGTTATTCTGTGTCACTGTGTGAATAGCACAGGGCCTTGATATAACAGGTACTATCTGTACAGTCTCATTTTGTGAGAAGTTATGTATTAGTTATCACATTACATCCACTTAATCTGAAGTATCAACATGTCCTCTGAAAACCCTGTTCTGTCAATCTGGGATGTTTTATTGATAACAAAAGATCAGTCTGTCCATAAAGATGAATGTTAACATGCAAAGAGTAAACTGCTCTTTCATTAGTGAGCAGGTCTTCATCATAACTCTGTGGTGTAGCAGAACCCATCTGGCATGACTTTGAAATGTTTTTGCTGCATTTCAAAATCCAACAAAAACATCAGAGACATGGGAGAGAAGGGTTCTTGGAGTGTTTAACTAAATCATTTTTAGACAAAAAACACAGAAATAAAGAAAAAGTAAAGAGTAGCCAGAGTATGGGACAGACACCATCATAGCATCACTTCAGTGTCATCAGAAGGAGACTCAGAAGGAGCATCCAGAGTCAGACCGAACAAGAAGAGGAGCAAGATCATGTTGAAGCTTCAAGTCTCAAAGTGTGATGAGGAGCTGCTGAAGCTTCTTTGTACTAAACTTCTTTGCAGTTACTAACAAGTTAAGAGAGTGATGGGAGGAATACTTTGAGGAGCTTGTGAATGAAGAAAATGAGAGAGACATGAAGACATCAGGAAATGCAGAGGGTTAGTAAGGAGGGAGTGAGGGCAGCTAGTGGAAAAGCAGCTGGTCCAGAATACATAACTGTGGAGGTAGGGAGTTTTCCAGGAAAGAGGGCAGTGGGCAGAAAGGAAATGGAAAAGGTAAAGATATGAAATGTGAAACAGCAAAGAAGGAACTGATGGAACTCCAGTCTTCCCTTCCATAAATTTGCTGCCAGTGCTTTATGAAAATCAAGATTAGTGGAGTTTTGAAAATTTCACACAACACACAAAAAAAAGAAATAGCATAAACAGTGGAGGTTTAATGTACATTTAAGTATCTAAGGGTAGGTTATCTGTGTTGCAGAAACAGAGGCTAAATTGCATCAAACACTTTAGTGTGAACACAGTGTTCATTTGTTCCACCGTTGTCTGGTTGCCCAGCATGCCAGTATAAAAAACTCACTGCACACCCATCCTGCTTTCTTTATGGATGTCACTCAGTCCAATCCAGGTCCATCCCTCAGCATGGCCAAAGTTCTTAATTAATGATTTAACAAACTCCTCTTCCTCCTGGCTGTGGATGGACACCAGGTTGGCTCGCTGTGACACACAGTAGAGCTCTGCATCAGCCCAGCTCATGTGTGTGGCCACATATTTGTAGCAGCGGGCATTGAAGCTGTACCAGAACAGGGGACAGCTTCCACGCAGTAGTTTTGCTCTGTGGTCATCTGAAGAAGACACAGCAGTCAAAACTTGATGAAATACAAATAATAACTGTTTGACTGACTGTGTGACTGACATTCTTTCTTTGATGTACCCTCTGAATGTCACGGCCTGGTGGATCAGCAGGTAGCTGATCAGTAGCATTATTGTCTCTAGTACTTCTTTATCTCTCTCTCTTGCTGGTGCGGAACTCACTGTGGATTCACACCCTCAGCCCACGCACCCGTTGTGTGGCTCGGATTGCCTGGATCCGTCCCTGTTTACCCTGAGAGGATTCCTTATTGTGAGTGACCGAAGAGGAGCGAGTGTTTTCCCCCTTTCATCCCGACCTTGGATCCCCTGGAGCCCATACCCCTGTCACCTTGTATATAGCACTATTCCCCGCACTGTCTGTACGTAAACCTGGTGAAATGTGTAATAAATACCACTGTGTTTATCTCAAGTTGAAGGGTCCTGCGTGAAAGTCCTCAGTGAACCGTGACACTGAAGAATATCAGATAAGCATGTCTGCACAGTTGACACTGTGAGAGTTAAAACATGCAGAGAAGTAAGCTGCTCTTATTGTGTTTATAAGCAGTCTTTATCATAACTCTACGGTAGAACCCATCTGACATGGGGAAAAAATCTATGTTACAACCCAACACGAAGAATTTCATATCACTGACTGCTGAAACACAACAAGCAGAAAATCTTGGAGTGTTTGATTAAAATTTGATTAAAATAATTAAAACACACACACACACACACACACACACACACACACACACACACACACACACACACACACACACACACACACACAAAATAAAGTTAAAATACAAGAAGGGAGGGAAGAGTCAGAATACAGGACGGTTACCAAGTCGTAGCTCCAATTCACTTGCATTAGAAGGAGACTCAGAAGGAGCACCCAGAGCCAGACTGAACAAGAAGAGGAGCAAGATCATGTTGGAGCTTTAAGTCTCAACCTTTGATGAAGAGCTGCTGAAGCTTCTTTGTACGGGATTCCTGCACAGAGTTGGAGCTGCTTTCTTCTATAGCTGTCTGAGAGGGAGTTTTCAAACTAAACACAAACCAGAAAAAAAAGATCAAATTCCAAAAACAGGAACAAATGTTGTTTGTTTTTTTGCTGTGTGATTTGTATGTATTGCACCATAAAGGCGTTATCAGCAGAATGACTAATCAAACAGGACAGGTCAGAGCTCTAACAGGTAAAAACTCCTGAGTTGCTCCATTACACAAAGACAGAATGAACTCCACACAATCAAGAGGATCCTCTCTTGAGCTATGTGACTGCTGTGGCAGGTCTGATTGGAGTAAATGACAAAATAGATAAACTATTAACACCTTTGGTTTAGTAGATTTACTTCACTTCACCCTTGTGTCTATTACAATTGTAAAGCATCCAAAATAAAACCCCTGCAGTAACCAGACTAATCTGAAAGCAGATCATTACCACTGCTGTGTCAGCTACACTGTCCTGCAGATATTTGGCACTCGTGAGAGGTTTGTGTGATCGTCTTAAAGCTTTGTTCATCTGAGCTTCCACCATATCTCTTTACTGAAGTTTCCTGATAACATTTCTAACAGTGGAAACTGACAACTGTAAGTGCACAACTATCTTTTTACAGCCTTCAAGTGGTTTGTAGAAACTACTGTATAGAGAGGTATTTAGTTACTCTAAGTAGGCCTTCCATAATTGATCCAATTTTATGCAGGTTACCTGTTATGAAAAAAGGGAGTGGAGAGCTCACATTTTAACATCTAATCTAAATGTTTCATTTTGCCAAGAAGGACTTTTATGATACAATAAATTACAGTACAGCAAAGTTCAGGTACTTGTGTCAGTATTTGGTGACCTGCACAGCGGACTCCATTCCTACAATCAAACATGAACAAAGAGAAAAGGTGAGAGAGGCTGGCAGCTCGGGAGTGCAGAAGGAGAGCATGACCTACAGTAGATTCAAGTGTTAAAGGATCTTTTAATTCCATATTAACGAGTTCATGAAGTTTTTAGATTTAAAAACAAAAAACAAACATGCTTTTACAAACACCATTGTAACTGGATACCTGTGGTCTGGAAGTGAGAGGGGTTTTATGACCTCTAGGGAGTTACCTACACCCACAGTGTTTTAACTGTCACGCACACACATCCACACGCACACTCACTCATGTGCACACAGTCACACACGAGCACTCATATAGGCACGCGGGAACGCGCACATGTAGGCATTCATGTGCTCGTGCACATAGACACAGACACAGAGTTTGCAGCACACCGTTAGGGGGTTTTATGATGGGGTCCTTCTATAAAACTGTGTTTCACAGACAAAGGAGTGAAGATTTTGGAGAGGGACACCGGCCTCGTCTTCCCTTCTAGAAGTGCATGCATAAATGAGGATAAATGAAGAAGAGTAAGGATAAATGAAGAAGAGTAAATGAAGATGAATAAAGATTTTGTGAAAATGACTACTGAGTCCGGTGCCATCTCTGGATGCTCGAGGAATAAAAAGAACCGGGGTAAAACTGATTTCACAACACCAGCCACCTCCAGCTTATCCGGGGGAACACCAAGGCGTTCCCAGGCCAGCCAAGAGATATAATCTCTCCAGCGTGTTCTGGGTCTGCCCCGGAGCTTCCTCCTGGTTGCGCATGCCTGGAACACCTCACCCAGGAGGCACCCAGGAGGCATCCTTGTCAGATGCCCGAATCACCTCAACTGGCGGCTCTACTCTGAGCCCCTCTCGGATGGCTTAACTTCTCACTCTATCTCTAAGGGAGAGGCCAGCCACCCTTCAGACGAAGCTTTTTTCCGCCGCTTGTTTCCACAATCTTGTTCTTTCGGTCACTACCTTAAACCTTGAAGGGTTCAGCAGCATGTACAAATGCAATCGTCGATGGAAGCATGTGCTCCCAATCACAAGCCGAGAGGTTCACCAGCGACATCACAGTGTATGAATGGACTGGAGAAGACTGTCTGAGTTTCATATTTGCCATACTGGGAGTTGAAATGGCAAAGGAAGAGACTGAAAAGAGTGAAAGACATAAGGAAAAGCTGAAGAAGAACAGCCCACTGGGCCCCTGACACGCCACAACCGTGAACTGCTACAGATGTGGGAGAGAGACAGAAGCTGTGAGAAGTGGGAAGAGAGCATGGAGGAAAAATGAAATCTGTTGTTGTTAATGTGAAAATTGGGTTGGAAAACTGTGGCCGTCTGTCTTGTGGAGGTTGAGAAAGAGTCGCAACAAAGGTAAAAATGAAACGCACACAAACACACATAAACAGAGAAATGTGAAGGAAGTGCAGCTTTAAGGACATGCCCTGCTGAATATGCAGCTCCACTGCACACACCTCCATTGAACCTGCCTGCTAACACACACACACATGCAATGAAGATCAGCTTGTTATCTCCCATCAGTGTTAAAACAGTGTAAATTTAACAGACACTTGTTATCAAATGTTGAGTGTCTCAAGATTGCAGGACAACAGTTTAACTTTTGTGAAAGGGGAAAAAAAGAGAGATTTGGTATGACCAACCAGTGATCAGACAATAAATTTGGTTGTTAACAGTGAATTGTGAGATGCTTTCTGCTTGATTGGTGCAGCATAAGTAATTTACTGTATGAAGGAAATTCTCTTTTGTGATAATATTTTGAACATGCATTTCTGTGGTCCTGTCAGCTTAGTGGGTTATCAGCTGATATGCAAATTAGTTGATTGTTACTAGATCAGGGAAAGATGACTGGATTATAAAACAAGTGAATAAGATGTAGCAGAGGGTTGAAATGAGTTTCCTGTTTCTGATGTATGGGTGAAGCTTGCACCCAGATAAACACCTGTGATTACATAAAAACAAACTTGTTTTGTGAAATACATGATGACATGTTACACGTTTACTTTTGGAGAAAAAAACAAACAAAGGGTGAAAAGCTAAATGAAATGATTGGGTCTGTGAAAATGAAAAATGAGTGTAAAAAGCACAGGCCTGGGGAAGAAATTCACATTCCAGTGATGAAACACTGCCATGAAGTTTTCTCGGTGTATTTAGCAGGTGGATCTATGTTGGTTGGCCCCAGACTTTCCAGAATTGTGTGATATTCTGGAGCACTTGTGGGCAACCAGTAAATATGATGTGGGGAACATGAACAGAAGCAGTGACTGCAGCACTGCATGGCAGGCTCTAATCCCTGCAGCATGTTGTGTCACCAGAAAGCAAAACTTTTCCTGTGATTTCTGGCAGATTTTGGGTTTTTTTGTTTTAGTACCAGGCTGATTCTGCCAGTTAGGTTAGGGTTGTTTTCTTTTTGTAAGAGAAACACAGGTTTATTTTTTCATATATATTTAGAAATGTCCTGAACAACGCCTAATATGTTTTGTTTTTTTGCAACAGTGCACTTAGGAAAAAACCTGCCCCTCTGGGGGTGATATTTTGTGTGTTGATGATTTAAAAGCAGGCCTGCAAGATTGGGAGTAAAAGTGCTATAAAATACTTTACTGAGAGCAAATACAAGGTGAGCTTCTCCAGATTACAATGGCTTAGGAGAAGTACATCTACCTAGGACGCTGACCATATTAGATGGTAAGTCCTGTGTTTAAAAGGATTGTAGCGATTCAATCCATTTCAAAAGCAATAAGAATTGTTTTTATTTTTGGAATGACGTAATATTGCTGTCATACTTAAATTAGTGCGCGGTTTTCCACTGTCAGCAATGATTGGTACAAATGCATGTCATTGGTATTAATGCATATGAATGGACTGTGACTGGACTGATGATGTGGAGCAAGTGTGATTAAAGTCACTTCTAATGCCTAATCCACCCCAAACAGTGAAAAAAATGTGGATGTATGTGTTTTTGTTTGCTTGTTTTGCAGGAGCAGGAGGACGGCAGAGACTGGAAGTCCACATGAGTGTGGGCGGGCCTTGCCGACTTGACCCTTTAGCTGCCACTTTTCTGTGTTACTGATTTTGTGTGGAGGAAACTGTGTTTTACTGGCTGCTTGTTGGTTATAGTAACACAGTACAGTGGGAAAATGTGTATTCAATGTACATTGAATACACATTTTAACACATACTGTGTTAAAATCAGTATTACTCCTTTCACAGAAAAGGAGGGCTGACCACATGATTTACAGCAGCACCTCTGGAATCTGTTGATCCAGACCTGACCTCCGGACGCTTCGCTGCTAATGTGTTTTTTTTTCTGAGGGTCTTTGTGGAGGATTCAGCATCACACAGGCAGACATGAGTGAAATGAAGCAAGTTGTGTAGTGATTACAGAACATCTTAGTGTTGGGCTCATTATCATATCACTGTTGAACTCATAGTGTGAAAACAAGTGAGTGACATTACTTAAGAAAAGTCACTGGTTACAGTAGTTTTGATTAAACAGATGGGATGATCCATGATTTGGGGAAATTATGGCAACAGTAGTGTTTTTAATGATTTGTAATAAACTGCACATGGCACACTTGTGTCTGTGGTGTTGGATGCCTTATTACTCCTATGACCCTACAGTTGTTTGCAAGTCTGAAGTTTGTATTTACTCACTGATTTTGGTTTCTAGGTAATTGTGGTGTGGATGCAGGCTCCAGGCGGAGCCAAGAGTTGGACCCACTTAACATGACATTAATACTAATTTTATTCTCTAACACAGGGTTTACAGGGCTAGAGGACAACAGCACTCTACCCTTTTCCGGTTGAGGACCATGGCCTAAGATTTGGAGGTGCTGATTCTCATTTCCACTGGTTCACACTTGGCTGCAAACCGTTCCAGTGCGAGTTGGAGGCCATCACCTGATGAATCCAACAAAAGCACATCATCCATGAAAAGCAGAGATGAGAGTCTGAGACCCAAGTGAAAGTGTCGGCCACTTGGCTGTGCCCAGAAATTCTGTCCATAAAAATTATGAACAGAATCGATGCCAGTGCTGCCCTAACCCTAATCCTTATTTTTAAGTTACACTTTATTATAAATTCAACATGATGTCACAAAGTTTGCAGATATCTTAAGACCAGTTTTATTAATATACTCTGGATTGCAATCAGAAATAAATCTTCTTTTATTAATTTTATTAAAGGACAAAACACACCAATGCCATTTACTGAGAAAGTTTCACAGACAGGTAGAGATCGCAGTTGCTTCCTAAATGTAGAGGGTCTTTATTTTGTCACTAGCTGTGACGATAGTTTAAATGTAATGGAAATGATGGCGTTAGCTGAACAACAAGCACTAAAATGATAAAGCACTGAAAAAATGTAATGTTGTTCTAAAGTACAAAGAAGATTTTTTTTCATAACAGTGTCATGTAAATACCTTCTGTCAATTTCTTCCAAAAGAGTTTAAATCATAGCAGGGCACAGATAGTGATATTTGGGCCGAGGTGTGGAAGTGGATGGCTTTCTGTGGGGAGTTGGAGCTGTTTGAATGGATTGAAAGAATCTGCTGTGATGCTCTGGACTCTCTTACCTGTGTGTAAAAGTTCCTTTTGGTCTTAAAATTACTGCAGTGATTTACAAGAAATGTCCAGTATTTATATTGGGGGTTTTTGTTTGTTTGTTTAATCCACAACAACAAGTGGTTCACAGCAGATAATTTACTGCATTTTAAAATTTTGCAATCCATATGTTATTAGTAAAATTCCTGGTAAGAAATATACGTAACAAATTTCACAAATCGTTTGTTTATTATTTATTGTTTATTCATTTATTCATTGTCAGTCTTAAGAAAGGCGGGGAGGGCATTCAGATGGTCCCTGCCAGCTCATGCAGTTTCCCATAAATTTGACCTGGTTGTTAATAATCTCTTGCTTCCACACTTTAAAAACTTCATAGTCTGTGGGGACTGGGAGAGCTGTTTGCATTGTTGCTCAATAAGACCAGGCTGAATGTTAATAAAATGTTAATTCCCTCCTACTTCTCAGCACATAGAGTTTTTGCACCTATAACTAACTACCTAGTGCAGCTAATGTAAAATTTTCTATTAATAGTAAAATCTTTATTCTTGTACTGCTAATAACATGTCCTTTGTCAGACTGGCAATCTGTCCAGGGTGTACCCTGCATCTCACCCTATGGTAGCTCAGACAGGCCAGTTTACTTAATTTGATAAAATAGCAGCCACATTAAAGACCGATAATGTTCAAGCATGTAGCCAGTCATTAGTTTGGAAGTGTGAGAGTAGTAGTAGTAAATAGACTGATTCTTATATAGTGCCTTTCTACTCTACCGGAGTACTCAAAGCACTCTATACAACATGCACATAGTGCTTTCTAACTACATTCACATTCTGATGAATGCATCAGAGAGCAACTCGGGGTTAGTGTCTTACCTAAGGATACTTGGCATACTGGAGGAGCCAGGGATCGAACCACCAACCTTCCAATCACTGGATGACCTGCTCTACCGCCTGAGCTACAGCCAGTGGAATCATAAACTCAGATATAGCTACCTAACATTAACTGGTTGGCCAAACAAGCTGACTAACTATAAGTACTAAAGCAACAGATTTCATGATGTACACATGCTAATACAAGTCACTCTCTGGTGTCTGCAAACAGCTGAACAGATGTGCTTGTAGTGATTATTTATTGTCTTCTATTGTTGTCTTCTATTGTTCAGCTGTTCCTGGAGATAATTTGTCTCAGTTTATGAGTCATATTGACACAGTCAGCAGAAGAGCAGGTCAGTGCTCCGCTGCTGTTCTCAAATGTTAAACTAGAAGTGTACTTGAACTTCATGAGTCAGACTCACTCCTTTGACTCACTTTCAGAGTCAAAGAGTGTTAGCTGAGAACTGTAGATCCCTAAATGGACACCCAGTGTCTTGTTTTTGTTTATAAACTTCAGAGTGGTTGTCGTAGTTGTTATAATATGAAATTGAATAAAGCTTTTGCTTTTGCACAGCTACAAAGATGATAAACAGGTCAGCAAAGAACTTCATGTCCCTTGAAGTTCTACCTAACTTAACAGTCATGTGTCACGTGAATCTTAGAATAGATTTTTTTAGTAATGTGTTTTTATTTCTGTTACGTCCCCTGGCTAGTCTAGGGGGTTGAAGGGACAAACATAAAGGTGGATGGAGAAGGAGGAGCCAAGATGGTAATTTTAGAAGTTTTATTTAATACTGGTGCTGGGATCAGACTGAGGTATAACGTCAGGGAGAGCCAAGGCCAACATAACAAACAAAACATCCCTGATGTTGAAATAAAAGAAACTTACCTAACTCCAAAGAAACAAAATATACAACCTATAACCATAACCTACCTAACAACACATAAACAGGAGAAAACAGGGTGTCAAAACAAAAGGCAGCTCTCCCCTACAAGCAGTCTGAACATGAAACAACAATGCTCACACAAAATACAAAGGCATGCAAGCCTGCACAAGTATGGCAACCAAAATGGCCAGAGGGCCCAGAAGCACAGCTCCACAGGCCTTAAATAGTGCTCTGCTAATTACCAATTAGCCGGACTCTGCGCAACATCCAATCAGGACAGAGGAGGTGGAGCCTGGACAAAACAAAGGGTTAATAGGGAGAAGAGACATCCTCCTGGGGGATGTAACAATTTCAGTTTACTACAAATAAATAACAAATATAGCCTTTTGAATACATGTTAGCAGTCTGTTAAGAGTTAGAAGAATAGTCTACAAAAAACACACACACACACACACACGCTGTGTGTTTTGTTAAAAAAAATCCAAAAGTTTAACAATGGCTCGTAAAGCAAAATATGCTTGTGTTGATTTCCTCCATTACAGCGTTTAAGAGCAGGTTGATCGTCGTCACACTCACTTAATCTACTGCTGCCCTCAACTGGCTACAAAACATGGTTACGCCTTAATTGTTAAATCCCTGAAAAATTCACTGAGGTGTGTGTTTTTTATGTCTCAGTCATGTACAAGTTAATATTTAAAATGACTAATACAGGGCCTTTGTATGACAATTGATATGATATTTGCAAACAGTTAGTTTTGCTAACTTGTGACCTGTGTGTAGCTGCACTTTAGCTCAAATTTAAATCACTGTTTACATAATTTTGAATAATAAATTTAAAATTCTACTTCAAAAGTATAAGGAGTAAATATTTGAAATGCCAGCCATCCAGGACCTCTACAGACACTATTGTATGAGGAATGCACAATTACTATACACGCATTTTACACCTAAACACAAACAGATTTAAACATATAGTATCAAATTGTTTAATATTTTAAAAATCAAACATTCAAGTTTACATCTGGTTACATAAATCTCAGATGTCTAGAATCATTATTTAGTTGAATGCAGCGATTGTGTGCCCCCTATTGGAGAGACTTCAGTGGAAAGAAAACATGTCAAAAAGGTGTTTGGTGTATCTTATGGACAGAGGAAAGAGGACACAGACTTGGTGGTGTAAATAGGAAGTAACAGAAACAGTTCACAGAAACATAAAAATGTACACTGGGATCTAATGTGGAGGACCATGGATGTGAGCATGTCACAGGTGAACAGATTATTGCATATGCAGGTATCTTTGTTTCTAGCACTATGTTGGGTCCACAAATAAAAGGAAACATCAGAACACATGGCTTCATTTCATTTCTTCTCAATATTGTTATCCTTAACAACATCTGAATTAGCCCTGGTCATGGCTGTGGTTAGACAAGCACCAGAGTGCTGAGCAGACACTGAAGCTGTATCAGAACCAGAACCTTCACCAAGCTGTATCTCACTTCCTGTCTCTCACATAGACAAAGCAGCTAGAGCCAGACTAAACAGAAGATGAACAAGATCATGCTTTCTGTCACTGACAGGACTGATCTGCACTGCCCAGGTGGGGTCTGGATCTTAAAGATGAACACACAGCCTTTCAATCACCCATGAGTATCACATAAATTTAAATAGACTTAGGCAATAAAGGCCTATGAGACGCTCAATAGAGCATCCGAATGGTTTCCCTTCATTTCAGAATTTAACAGCAAATAAAACTTGTGACCATCATCTCCCCGACCTGCTGCTTTTCTGCCTTCAGCAACAAATATTTAAGCCTTCTGGCTTGTACATGTTAAAGTGTAATAATATGTTTTTATCTGTTTGTATAAACACATCGTAGTTAATCAGAAAGGTGCATTATGTGTGTTTGGATAAAAATAAACGGCAACTGGCAATTAAAAGGAGGAAGTATTTCTTTAGTGATGACAATTAGTAAACTAATTTCATGGTTAACAATAAAAAAGACAACATGGCCTCTGTATGAGTGTCTATATCAAAAACTGTGGAGTTACACACAAGTTTTGAAGTTCAATTCCACAGTTCCTGAACCTGAAAATTTTGAGAAACTTCAAGGCCTATTTGTTCTCAGATCATTAATCGCAGTGTACATATCAACTGCTAAACAGATCACATCACATGTACACTTGAGATTTTGAGACACACTGTCAGCTTCACGATCCATAAATATAAATTCCTTTCAAATATTAGTAGAAACTTTCGACTCCTCTGTAGTCCTATGCTATTTCTAATAAAAAAGGCATGTTTTATAGATAGACATACAAAAGCTGGCCACTGTGTGTTTTTGTAAGTGAACATAAAATAGTCTAAATAATGTTTATTAAGCACTTTTCCAGGTCAGTGCTAAAAAGTAATTCACAAGGGCAGCAAACCCAACCGTTAATCATGTCATAAAATCATCAAGTTTAAAGGAAGACAGATAAAATGTTGTCAAAGGCAATAAAAACAGATAAAAACAAATGAGTGTACAAAAAAGTGATGAGGACATTCAAAGGGAAACTGAGGAAAGGTTCTCCCATAAAATTACATCTTGAAAGTAGTTACTGAGTATGGTGATTGTGTTTCTTTGGGCAGATCCCAAATGGAGAAATGCCAATAAAGCTCTTGTAAAACAGACTGGGAGCCAGTGCAAAGAGACTAAAACAACTACATTTAGAAAAACTTAGAAACACTCATTTTATCTTGTTCTTTTGTTTAATTGTTCTTCGTTTTGTCATTTTTCTATAATAATAATGGATTGCATTTATAAAGCGCTTTACAACTCCACTATTCATTCACTCTCAAATTCACACACTGGAGACAAGCTACAGTTGTAGCCACAGCTGCCCTGTGCAAGAAGCAAGGCTGCCATATTTAGCCATCAGCCCTGGCCATCACCAGTAGGTGAAGTGTCTTGCCCAAGGACACAACGACCGAGAGTGTCCAAGCCGGGGCTCAAACCGGCAACCTTCCGAGTTACAAGACAAACTCCCAACTCTTGAGCCACAATCGCCCTCAATGTGTTTGTCATGTGTTTTATCCTATTGTAAAGTGTCCTTCGGTGTCCTGAAAGGCACTTTATAAATAACATTTATCATTATTATTATTATCATTATTATTAAAAAAAAAAAAACAGCTTGTACTATGTAAGAGCCAAAGTGAATATGTATGTTTTTTTGTATTTGTTATGGTGACACAGGTGTTCAGATTTTCCTGCACCTCAGGTGGTTGCATGGGGGTGTGGTCGCATGTTATTTACCTGACACTGGCGTATATGACAGGGAGGTTGGGTGAATGGGTTTCTTTTGCAAAATTTTCAAACAAACAAAAAACAACTCAACTGGCAGCGGCTTTATGTGTGGATGGAAGTCACAACATAATGTGTTTTTTACAATTACGTTCTGTCAAATTACAGATTGACTTAAAAGGGCTCCTTTGATGTTACCTTTAATTGTTTTATTGTATTCTGTAAAATGCTTTGAATTGCCTTTGTGTGGGAAATGCTATATAAAAATGAGTTATTGTGTGCAATGACTGAAGTTTCACGAGTGTGACCTTTGTGTCTGCATCTGAATATCAGTTCAAGAACAACTGTAGTTTTTATTATAGCCAGAAATTATGACACTTGTCCTGATTACATAGAATTGTCTCAGGTCGTGCTTACAAAACCTTTTACAAACACCTCTCTACGATCTCCTGTGAGACTTCAAGAAGCTTCAACAAAAAAGATTTTGTTACTGCAAACTCAGATAGCGAATATATCCAGTGGTGTATGTTGAAGGGTGTGTGTAAGACATGCATGTAGCCTCTGTAATGGAACTTGCACCATATACATTAAAATCCAGCACTTCTAAAAAGTACATCACAATTTTTGTAATGTTTTAAAGGGACTGATCAACTCGAAACAATGAAGAGAAACTAGAAGGGAGGATTTTGTTTTATAAACCACTGAGCCTCCAGAAAAAGCAAATAAAACTGGGATAAAACTAACCCAGCATTTCATAGAAAGAACATTATACCCACAGTCCAACATGGTGTTGGTAGTCTGGGCCTGCTTTGCTGAACAACCTGCCATAATTGATGGAACCACCTTAACCTGTGGGCCTGCAGGTCAAGAAATACAAAATAAATAAGACAATATAATGTATTCAACAGTAGCTGAGATTCTATGTACACACATAACCCCAGAGTGAGTTATGGATATAGGTTTGTGGAAATATGCAAGTAATAAATAAAACTATTCTACTACTACTATTACTATATGAGAAATAGCTATCTATAAGTATCAACAAGTATATACATGTACATGCACACACAGATGTACAAACACACATACACTATACTTACTAAAAATACATATATACAGTATACACATATACATGCACATATAAGGTGCATGTATATGCATGAAGTGGTCACCGTGGATGTCCACAATGTCCAAGTGACTCATGACATCATGATTGAGTTATTGAGGAATAAATAAATAAATAAACAAATTATTTACTCTGCCTTATTTGACTCTCTTTCATTGACTCAGCTTGTTTCTTAAGTGCATTTGAAGAAACAGGGAAAGTTCAAGTTCATCTCAAGAAGCCAAACCAAACACTGAAAGAAGATTATATTTGAGTTCTTTACACTGAAAAAAAGGGATTGGCCAGCTCTTGGATTTACATAAGCATCTTGCGTGTATTTAACACAATTGCCTCATGCTTTAAAGTTAAGTGTAACTATATAGTGTAGAAACTACATGATATGCAGAGAGGCTAGATTAAATTGTTCATATCATGTTCAAGTGAAGTAAGTCAATAATATAGCAATGTTAAATCCCGTGACACTGCACGGGTTTCAGACTCGCGCTCTTTAGATCGTGGTTTCAGGAAGGCATCCATCTCAGTCAAGTCGAGCAGCCACCTCTACTTTTTTTGGTATACCAAAAAAAGTCAATTGGGTGGTTGTTACATTAAAAAAGTCTAACTTGTAATTTGAACACAATAATTTCATGTTTCTATGAACGTAATTAAATCATGTAGGATTTGCATGGAATTCAAAAACTTAATTTGTTCTTGTTGAGACGACCTGATACAATCTAGTAAGAGTGGTTAGTTGCTGAACTCATGAAATTCACAAGATCGCACAAGATTTCAAACTGCAGGAAAATCAGTGGAGTTATAAGAGGCAGAGAACTACACACACACCACGTGCATGCTATTGCTATTTATTGTGGATTAACCTGTTAAGGACAAAAACAAAAAAATTCTGCATCAAACACAGGAAATCATTGCTTTCCTGTGTTTCCTAGATTGTTGGCATGGTGGTTAGTGCTGTTGCTTCACAGTAAGAAGGTCCTGGGTTCAAATCCACATTCTGGCTAGTTTGCAGTGGCTTCTCTCTGGGTATTCTGGTTTCCTCCCACAGTTAAACATCATGCAGTTATTAGAGTTAGGGTTAACTGATTCTAAATTACCCGTGAATGTAAGTGTAAATGGTTGTTTGTTTCTATGTGATAGACTGGTGAGGTGTCCAGGGTGTACCCTGCCTCGTAACCTATCATTTCAGGGTTATTTCCCAGCCCTCCTGCAACCCGGAGGATGGTAGTCATTGTAAATCCATTCAACTTTTATGGTAACCAGGATCTAGACTTTGTTGAACATTATGTAATATGAAGACAACATGTAGTATTTAAGTGACCAAGTATTATTGGGTTAAAAGTTATTAAATAGTGTTGAAATAAAATGACAAAATTGTGAAGGATTAAAACATTCCAAGAGCTCAACTTACTTCATCTGAACATGTTTCAATCGCGTTTTAGAAACACAAAATGCACAGGATTATTGAATATGAAAAAGTTGTGTTGATTTAACTCGGTTGTTTAATTTTCTGCCAAAGCAAAACATTTGTGTGCAACAAATGTCTTGAATCAAGTAAATCCAACATGGCCTTTTTTTCAGTGTAGGCTCTATAGCTTTCAGAAAGGCTGCTTGCATTGCTGCTGTGATATCATTGGCCAAATGCACTTGTTGTGTCCCTGAATCTACCACCTGCATTCAGTATCAGAAATATAAGCTTCCTGTGACATGTGATAAAACTATAAGCAAATTTATTTTCTGTAATATTTTGACAGAATAAAATGTTCCTTTTGAATCAAGAAGTGACAAAGTAAAATCTGATTGGATGGGAGGGGGAAGTTATTGCTCTTTTTTGACATTTTAGATTGTATTGGATTGTATTAGGGTCAGCTGTTCAACTTCTCATTAAGACAAATAATCAGCCAATCATATGGCGGCACCTGTGTATATTTAGCCATGTAGACATTGTCAAGATAACTTGGTGAATTTAAACCCAGCATCAGAATGGGAAGTAATAAGAATCATAATCATCATCTTACACTGTAAACTTTTTATATACAGGTTTTTAACTATGTTGCTTTAAGAACAATACTTTTATAACAGTGACAAAACACTGTTGCAACCATGTAGGCTTCTAGGCTCCTTTTAGTTTCCTCTCCATTACAGAATTTGACATCAAAAAGAGGAGATGGGCGTCATCACATCAACCAGCTCTTTTTTGGTTCCTTTTCCTAGAAGCAGGTTCATCAAGCTCAGCCCTGTCCTTAGTGACCACAACGCAGCCACAACTAGACAACTAAACTAGAGTTTATAGCTCAGATTTTTTTATAATGTGGATAATAATAAGTGACCTCTAGAGCTGCCAATAAGTAGAGTTTTCTCAATAGCATTATCATTATCGTATGGCTTAAAATGTTGATTTTGACTGTTTACCCTTTCTGCGTGTTTAACATCCCTGGAAGTGAGACAATAAAAGTTCTCTGCTATTTTAAAGGATTAATTATCATGACTACAAATTGTAGTAGTACTGATCAGTAGTTATTAATAGCACTTATCAGGATATCATATTGCTGCACCCCTGTCAAAACAACCACTGATCACTCCCTTACACAAACACACAAAGATCCACTTGTTAACAGAGTTCATTTTATTGGAATCAGCTCAACTGAAATATCTTCATACTCTTCCTTTTTAAGTTAACCAAGAGCAGCCTTGGTCATCTTTGTACAGAATAGAGATGGCACGATACCACTTTTTTATGTCCGATACCGATACCGATATCATAAATTTGGATATCTGCCGATACCGATATGAATCCGATATCGTTTCTTTTAATCAACAAAACTGTTTTTTTTAAATATCTTGCTGCATTTTGTATAAGTTCATACTCAAGTTTAAAACAACAACTACACTAAAGCTATTCTGTTATACCTGTATACAAAAAAAATATTTCATAGTTCAGCAATACTGATCAATCTAATAAACTTAGACCTACACCATCCTCCCTATTCTGGTATTTTAAAGAGTACTTAGCATAAATATTAAGCAACCTAACTAATAGGGTTCCAACTCCCAGCAACAACAAAAATAAATAAATAAAAAATAGGGAACCACCCCTCACGCTCCACCTCATGATGCTTAATCGACGTAATCAACCTTAATTTGATGCAGTGTGAAAAAAAATGCACAGAAATCAATTATTTTTCAAGAAATATTAAATAGATTCAACATCTTTCTTCAACAAAATTGCAGACTGCACAGATGGTACCTTCCCAAAGGAAAAAGTACTATAGCTTACTAGGGTATATATATTAGACTTAATAGTCACTATATACATTAATTGACTTCTATTCATTTTACATCAAATTAAAACTTTGGGTGTCAGATAATTATTTATTAAAAGCTAGACATTTTAAATGAGAATAAGAAAGAAAAGTATGTCTTTGTGCCCCCTTTTCCAGTTAATGCCCTATCGGCCCCCCTGGCTAAACTTTGCTAGATCCGCCCCTGCACAGTTACCAGCCATCAGCTACGTAGAAAAAGATCCTCGAGTAGAAAGTAATATTAAATAAATTCTAACAACAGCTGATCAAACTTAAACATGCTGGTGTTGTTCAACCGCGGGTTTCCTCTTTCTGGCGCAAAGTGGACCAAAAACAAACAAGAGAGACGGACTCCTGACAGAAAAGCCGATCAGCTGATCATTTAAGCAGTTTCACGATTGAAGTAGCAGTCCGAGAGCGAGAGGCAGTCGCTTGTTAAGCTTAACGCAGGAATGCTTTACAAACATTCAGAGATGGACTTACACACTTGCTTTACTTCTCTCGGGGATAACTTTGTCGGAGATGAAATGCCGGGTTGCTACTAGCGAAGCTCCACATGCTATCCAGACCACCAACAGGTCCCGCATGCCACAGCCGCTCTATCACGTGATGCATACTGCTCCGACGTGCTAACGTTCTGAGGTGAGTTACGGAGTGTTGTAAGTTTTGTGAGGTGCTTTCGTGATATTTAATGGATCGGATTACATTTTTTATTTTTCTCCGATATCCGATCCAGTAATTTAGGTCAGTATCGGACCGATACCGATACGTAATATCGGATCGGTCCATCTCTAGTACAGATGTAGGTTAGAACAGGTGTAATTTTTTACACATACAAATTTGTTTGCATGTTACATGACAGGCTATGTACACCCAGAGTTACTGTTAATTTCATTAATTTCAACACACCTAGTTACTGAATATGTAAGTAATCACAAAATGTGTAACCATTCTAATTGATCATGATCTGTTACTAGTTCTTTAATATGTAAGAATCTCAGTTACTGAGAACAGCGAGTTGCACAGACAAAGGGAAAACTTTCAGAACATCGACTGTCAATCCACTTCATACCAAAGTTTTTATGAACACAGTGTTCATTTCCTCCCATGTTCTCTGGCTGATTTGAAGTCCAATAGGTGAAATCCACTGGAGTACCATCAGACCACATCCAGCCTCCTTCTTTATGGAGATCTGTGAGTCCAATCCAGGTGTATCCTTCAGTGGGGTCAAAGTTGCTGATCAGGACTTTCACAAACTGATGTTCCTCCAAACTGTGGATAGATGCCAGGTTGGCTCCCTGTGACACACAGTGGAGCTCTGCATCAGCCCAGGCCATGCTTGCAGAAACATATTTGTAGCAGCGGCCATTGAAGCTGTACCAGAATGTGGGACAGTTTCCACGTAGTAGTTTAGCTCCATGGTCAGCTGAAGGAAACACAGAAAGAAGACGAGGAACAGGATTATGATTTTTTTTTTAATCCAGAACAAACTAAATGTTAATAGGCACCTTCAAAAATATTAGAATTACAAAAATCATAATGTCCTTTGATGAATTGTGAAATTCATGTTCAAAAAGCATGCTCATAATATTGGGTATTAAAATACATGGGTGGGCCATTTATATGGATACACCGTAATAAAATGGGAATGGTTGGTGATATTAAAGTCCTGTTTGTGGCACATTAGTATATGTGAGGGGGCAAACTCCTCAAGATGGGTGGTGACCATGGTGGCCATTTAGAAGTCGGCCATCTTGGATACAACTTTTGTTTTTTCAATAGGAAGAGGGCCATGTGACACATCAAACTTATTGGTAATGTCACAAGAAAAACAATGGTGTGCTTGGTTTCAACGTAACTTTATTATTTCATGAGTTATTTACAAGTTTCTCTTTGTTCACAGCCATTGACATGTCGAAGAGGTTAACACGTGAGGAGCGGATCGAATTTGTGTTGTGTTCGGGATTAAACAATTATCAAACGCTCAGGTGAAGAAATGACACTCAGACACTTTGACAGTTAACGTGCACGGGTGAAGACTCAGAGAGACTCACACCGAGTCGCAGGCGTTTCCTTTATTTAACAAGCATAGCAGTTCCTGTTTTTCATGTTCGTGTGTGGGTGCTGTTTGTGAGTCAACTTCTGCAAAACTCAGCTTTGTGTGTTAATCTCATGTGGTCTTATCATATGGCTTATATGGCTTACAGTTTACTGTTTAGAAGCTGGGCTGCACAGTGTAAAATATGAACACTATTATTATGAAGCAAAGCATAAAAACATTTCCCCATAACATGTTGATATCTGGTGAACGCAGTAACCGGGTCATTGCAGCAGATTTCAATGCAAGACACCCTACGAGACCACCCATCTCCCATGCTACAGTCAGCAAACTGCTTGCTAAGTTTCGTGAAACTGGTTCAGTGTTGGATTTGCCAAAATGTGGACGCAAGAAAACTGTTACTAATGAAGACGTTTCACCTCTCATCCGAGAAGCTTCTTCAGTTCTAAGGTCAAATGGCGGAGAGTCCCAGATATAACCTAGTGGCAGTAACCCCCCACAGAGGGACAAAAGGACCCCCTGATGATCCTCTAATCACCTGAGCCAAGGTGTGAAACGGGGTGTGGGTCCCAATCAGCCAGAGTTTCGGGTGAGTTCATTGTGAAACCTGGCCCCACCTTATCATGCGAATTCCTGAGGTCAGATGGCCCAGGATGTGAGTGGGCGTTAAGGCGTCTGGGAAGGGATCTCAAAACTGGATTATAGATGGCAGAGAGTTGGTGTCGTAAACCCCCGCCTCTGTTCAAAGATGGTCGCTCACAGTGGACATAGATGGCTTCTTTCACTCCTCTTTCAAACCATCTGTCCTCTCTGTCCAAAATGTGAACATTGGCATCCTCGAAAGAGTGTCCTTTATCCTTAAGATGCAGATGGACTGCTGAGTCTTGTCCTGTGGAGGTGGCTCTTCTGTGTTGTGCCATGTGCTTGTGAAGTGGCTGTTTGGTCTCTCCAATGTAGAGGTCTGAGCATTCCTCGCTGCACTGTACAGCATACACCACGTTGTTAAGTTTGTGTTTTGGCGTTTTGTCTTTCGGGTGAACCAGTTTTTGTCTGAGCGTGTTGCTGGGTCTGAAATGCACCGGGATGTCATGCTTGGAGAAAACTCTCCTGAGTTTTTCTGATACACCGGCTACATAGGGGATGACAATGTTGTTGTGTCTGTCCTTCTTATCCTCCCTCGCTGGTGTCTGGTCTTCTTTTCTGTGCCTCTTTGCTGACTTTAAGAACGCCCATTTAGGATAGCCGCACGTTTTGAGTGCTTCCTTTACATGTGTGTGTTCCTTCTTTTTTCCTTCAGGCTTAGAGGGAACATGTTCTGCCCGGTGGTGTAGGGTCCTAATTACTCCAAGTTTGTGTTCCAAAGGGTGATGGGAGTCAAAGAGGAGGTACTGGTCCGTGTGTGTGGGCTTCCGGTAAACTTCGATGTTGAGTTTGCCGTTCTCTTCAATGTGCACAGCTCAGTCCAGGAAAGGCAAACAGTTGTCCTTTGTGTCTTCCCTGGTGAACTTGATGTTTTTATCCACAGCGTTAATGTGTGCAGTGAAGGATCTTTCGAGGATGCCAATGTTCACATTTTGGACAGAGAGGACAGATGGTTTGAAAGAGGAGTGAAAGAAGCCATCTATGTCCACTGTGAGCGACCATCTTTGAACAGAGGCGGGGGTTTACGACACCAACTCTCTGCCATCTATAATCCAGTTTTGAGATCCCTTCCCAGACGCCTTAACGCCCACTCACATCCTGGGCCATCTGATCTCAGGAATTCGCATGATAAGGTGGGGCCAGGTTTCACAATGAACACACCCGAAACTCTGGCTGATTGGGACCCACACCCAGTTTCACACCTTGGCTCAGGCGATTAGAGGATCATCAGGGGGTCCTTTTGTCCCTCTGTGAGGGGACACTCCCACTAGGTTATATCTGGGACTCTCCACCATTTGACCTTAGAACTGAAGAAGCTTCTCGGATGAGAGGTGAAACGTCTTCAAGCAACTTAAAGAAGTCCAGACGCTTTTCTTTGCAAGCTCCTTTGACTACGATGACCTGGATGACTGAAAACCTTCACAGACATGTTACTAATGAAGAAACATCAGTGGCTGTCCTAGCTTCATTCAGCAAGAGCCCACAGCGTAGCACTCGCCGCATGTCACTGGAGAGTGGCATTAGTCACTACCAGCTCCACCACCATCTTCAAGTTTGCTGACGACACCGTCGTGGTGGGCCTGATCTCTGATAACAACGAGACGGCCTACCTGAAGGAGATTAGGAATCTGGAGAACTGGTGCCAGAGGAACAACCTCCTTCTAAACGTCAGTAAGACAAAGGAGCTGATAGTGGACTTCAGCACTAAGCAGGAGAGGAACTACCAGACCCCCGTCATCAACGAGTGCCCAGTGGAGAGAGTGGACAGCTTCAAATACCTCGGAGTTCACATCACGCAGGACCTGTCATGGTCCTGTCACATCAACACTGTGGTGAAAAAGGCCCGACAGCGTCTCTACCACCTCAGACGCTTGAGAGACTTCCAACTGCCCTCCAAGGTGCTCAGGAACTTTTACTCGTGCACCATAGAGAGCATCCTGGCGGGAAACATCTTAACCTGGTTCGGGAACAGCACCATGCAGGACAGACGAGCTCTAGAGAGGGTTGTGCGGTCAGCTGAGCGCACCATCCGCTCCGAGCTCCCTGACCTGCACTCAATCTACAGCAGGCGGTGCTGGACCAAGGCCAGGAAGATCGTGAAGGACCTCAGCCATCCCAACAACAGACTGTTCTCTCTGCTGAGGTCAGGAAAGCGATTCCGCTCCCTGAAGACCAACACAGAGAGACTGAGGAGGAGCTTCTTCCCGCAGGCGATACGGTCTCTCAATCACACCACCACACAGTACTGACCCACACATATGGTTCTTACACACACACTGGACTTTCTGGACATTGGTTTTGCACAACACTGGTCACTATATTCTTCATTTCCGGTTAATACTTGTACAGCTGCTGTTATTGTGTATATATTTATTTATATTTAGATTTCTTCATACATTCTTATATAGTTCTATATTGTGTATTGTGTATTTTGTTGTACAGTTATTTTATTTTCAACTTTAATTTATATATTTTATCTTATTCTTCCCAGTTAAATTTACCCTTCATTCTAATTTGTGTTGTACAGTTATTTAATTTTTAACCTTAATTTATATTTTATTCCTTCCTAGTTAAATTTACCCTTTTTAATTTTTCATATTTATTTCCTATCTTATTCATAGCCTTTTCCTTTTTTGTTTTCTTTAGTTCACGAGCAGTTGTCCAAGCATTTCACTACATATCGTACTGTGTATGACTGTGTACGTGACAAATAAAAATTTGAATTTGAATTTTAGTCTAACATCTTGACATTTCCTTCAAGGTCAACTTTTGGAAGCATGGGTGTTAACAATGAAGGTCAAGGTCAAATGCTCAGCCAACCTAGGCACTCATGTCCCCCAAGGTCTATTTGTTGTGACCTTGGCCATGAATCACCTAAATTAAGTCAGCTTGAGCTGTTACTCCCTCGCATTGGGGGTAGAACAAAGAGAGAGAGAGAGAGACGCTGGGTACCTTGCCGGTCTTTTAAAGGATTAACACAGAGAGACAGAGCTCAAGCTAAAGAGTAAAACCAGAAAAACACAGCATGGATGACACAGACTGAAAATCATAACTAAACACGAGTGAGTGGAAAACAGACAGAGAAGCACTGAATTGAATAAACATAAAATAAAGGGACCAAATCACGTTTGCGTTTAAAGTCTTTTATACAAAATCCATTCAGGACACATGATTTTTTTATTAAAGACCATAAACAACTCAAAGACATCGCAAAGCAAAATTATTTTGCTGTTTACTGATACTTGTTGAGCTCTGGCCGTTTCAGCAGAACTTCATGGTTTATCAGAAATGGTTTGATTATATTATAAAAAAAAAAAAAACCACACACATCATCAAATGTCAGGAAGATGATATAGAAGTTTACAATCCTTTCCAGTAAATGAATACGAAACAATGTGCAACAACGTGAAACAATATGAAACAATGTGCAACAATGTGAAACAATGTGTTATGTAACAAAGAACATGAGAATATGAATGCCCTGATTGTGGCAGACCTGTTTAGAGACAATAAAAATCAAGGCTGTCATCATAGTTGTAAGATTAATACATATGAAGTTGTAATGTTTTTTTCTTCCTTTTGTCACTTTTTTTAAAGTTAGGATATTTAAAGCTTTCTTCTAATCTGAATGTTCATTTATGTTCAATTAAAGTAAAGAATACACTGTGAAAAACAATCGATAGAATCTAACCAGTAAATTTTTAACAATTTGCATAGATTTTGTTTAGGCAAATTTTATTACATAGTTTTAGTAAATAGTTCCTTATATTAAAAGCTATGAAATACTAAAACAAATAAGGTGAAGTCTACCCAATACTTCTCAGTACATTACATAACTAATTACTGATAGAAACTGAATCATTCTAACTTGTGTTTGTGAGTAGATAATTGTTAATCTACTTAATAATACTGATTGATTTAATTTGTTAACCCTCACTTATTCAGGGAAGTTTAGTTTTATCCCAGAACTTCGTTTCAGAAACAAGAGGTGATGATTATGTCAATACTTTTAATCAATAATCCAATGTGCTACCATGAACAACTGGGTCACAAAACAGTCAGCCATTGTGGTAAGGAAAAAGGGCAAGATGGAAATGAAGGGAAAGGAGGGAAAGGAAGGAGAGGTGAAAGGGAAAAGATGAGAGTATACCAAAACCATCTATGTAAAACACTGAAAAAAGCCAAACGTCAGACCACTTTTGCAAATATGTGATGTCTGGATAAACCGAGCAGATAGGCTACATTTTTCCTGAAAACATGTTAAAATTTTATTTTGTGACCCAGAAAGAGTAATATTTTAAACTCCAATAATAATAATAATAATAATAATAATTTATTTTAATTTAATTACTTAATTTCATTAAGTATTGAAAAGAGTAATACAAGTAATAAGACAACTAAGTTGTTGCTTCCATTGTTGGAAACTGGAATTGGCTGGGCTGCGCTATGAATTCTGGGATAGGTTGGGCCATGAAGGATACACCTGACCTATCCTTCAAATCTGGGGAAAAGGGGGATGCATTTGTTGGCCGCATTTGGAGCAGCCTTCGAATTTGGACAACCTCTGTCACGTCACTGTGATGTAATCAGCCTTCAAATGCGGCCTCCGAAGAATGCAGCCCCTGAACTGAGACACAGCCACAGACTAGACAAGGAACAGAGGAAGCATGTGAACCAAAACCTAAGACCTATAAGTCACAACCCAAGAAGAACTGGAGAGCTCAAAATACAAAACTGAAGCCAAAACACTGGTAGTAATAAACCAAGATGACACTTAATGATAATAGTAGTAACATTGGGCCACTGACCCAGGACTGTGACAAAAGCAACATCTCTTATTTAGACTGGCTGAACTCTTTCTTTGGTGTTTTCTGGTTAGAGTCACTGTATAAGTAATTTATTGTTAGTTTGACTGTATTTTATTTTAATAAGGCTTTATCAGCAAAACAATTTAAAAAAAAGTTTAATATAGATATTGGGTGTTTCTTTCCTCCTTCCTCATTATATTAACATTAGCTGTGAGATTAAAACAATGAGTAAATATTCCCTGTGATCCACCATCAGAGCTACCAGTGGATGATTCTGTATTCATGAAAATCAAGGTGAGTGAAATTTAATGACTTTTGCACAGACACACAAAAGACAGGTTACAGTGTGCATTCACATCTTTATTGTAGCATTGTACTAGCAGGAACAGAAGGTTCAGTGCTTCTAAGGACAGGTAATGCGTGTTGCACAAACATAAGGTAAATTGGTAGCACACGTGTAGTCATTCCATTTCTTATCTGATACTACATTGGTGTGAACACAGTGTTCATTTCCTCCCTGATTATTAGGTTGTGTTGGACTCCAGTAGACAAAACGCAGTGGACAACCATCGGACCACATCCAGGTGCCTTCTTTATGTTTGTCACTGAGTCCAATCCAGGTGAGTCCCTCTGCGTGGTCAAAGTTCTGGATCAGGTTTTTCACAAAACTCTGTTCCTCTGTATTGTGGATGGACACCAGGTTGGCTCCCTGTGACAAACAGTAGACCTCTGCATCAGCCCAGGTCATGCGGGTGGCGACATATTTGTAGCAGCGGTTGTTGAAGCTCCACCAGAACATGGGACAGGCTCCACGTTGCAGTTTAAATTTCCGTTCACCTGAAAGGAAAACAGAATTCAGGGCTGGATGAAACTGTTAAAAAGTTGAAGAGATTTTTTTTCTCAGAGTCACAGAAACAGAGGTGAAAATGCTCTGCTGGTATTGAAACAAGTAACTGCTTTAATTTAAGCGCTGCAGAGAATCATGGCTGCACAGTTGAAATAATGCCACTGGTCAAATGCATTCAGCAAAAGCTTTTCCCTCATTCACAGTTCCAAAGAAGAGGAGCATAAGGTAACAAATATCCACATAAAATGATCTTTTGCTAACATAATAACCACAAATAAAGGTAAAAGTAAATAAGGGAAAATAAGAGCTAGAAAATGAGACGGTTACCAGGTTGTTGCTTCACTTCATTGTCATCAGAGGGAGACTCAGAAGGAGCACCCAGAGCCAGACCAAACAAGAAGAGGAGCAAGATCATGTTGAAGCTTTAAGTCTCACAGTATGATGAGGAGCTGCTGCAGCTTCTTTGTACAGGATGGTTTCTTTTATAGCTGCCTGAGTGGGTGTTTTTACTGCTGGTGTGATATCATTGGTCAAATAGACCAAAACTCTCCACCATAAACAATAACATTAAATATAAGCCTGAAAAAATCAAATTCCAAAGAAATTCATGATTGTTTAACTGTTGAACAGTCATTTCCTCTTGGCACATTCAGGAGAATGTGACTCTTTATTTTATGTAGTTATATATTTATTGCATGGTAAAAAGCCTTATCAAGGTCATGAACAATTAAACAGGACAGGTGAGAGCTACGAAAGGAAACAGTAAAGTAAAACAGATGAGTTAATCTAACATAAAGAGAACAAAGTCCTTCCACACAGAAGGATCATCTCTTTCATTTTGGCAGGACAAATAAGTAAATAAACTATTAAGACATTAAAACTTGTTTATTAGTAAATGTGTTTGTTTTTTGTTGGCTTGCATATTTTTCATTCTTTTATGTTCATAGTTTGAGCACCCTAGATTATTACGATTTATTTCTTTTCTTTTAAAATTAACTTCTTTGTAACTCAACTGAGGAAAATTTGTTCTCTTTTCTGCTTGCTGTCCTCGGTTTTAGGGCTTCTCCACTACTAATTATTACATTGCCAAACTTAGTTTTTCTTCCTTATCATGTGATCCGGTCATTTATCTTATCCATTTTTTCTCACTGTGCTTTAATTAAATATCAGCATTATTCTGTCATTATGCTTTTCAGTCTCTGTGAAGAATTTCAACATGAGGACCCAAATGCAGACACCGAGCAAGAATGAGCGACAAAACAAGAGGCCTTATTATGGCTGATTTATAAAAACATACAAAACTTAGCAGACAGAAAGCACCAGAATCCAAAGTAGGCGGGTAATACACACACACACACACACACACACACACACACACACACACACACACACACACACACACACACACACACACAGCTGAGAAAACAGGTAAAACTGATCAGTAAGACAGAAGAACATAAAACTAAATAAAGCTAAAATATATGTCTCAGGGGTTCTAAAGGGTGGTTGCTAGTTTCATTTACAAGAGATACTAAACAAATGCTTTCATATAGCGCACATGGGCACACTGGCTGTGACAGTCTCACTTGGTCACGTGGCAATAATAAAAAATAATCCCAGAACTTAAAACTTGTTAAACTCTGGCACTTTCACATGTTAGCGCTTTCTTTGTCTGAGCAATTTTTGCTTTATCATGTCATTAAAACATATTATCAACAAGATGATAATGAAAATGGTACCAGGAAATCAAACTTTGTGAGCGTTTCTGTAAACAAAGATAAAAAAAAAAAAACCTTTCAACTGTTTTTTTATAACAGTGAACACAAAACACAATGAACTGTGGCAGGCCTGTTTGGGGTCATTAAAATCCAAGACTATATTCACAGGTGTAAAATTTATAGACTTTATGTTGGGATTTTCTTCTTCTTTATTTTTCTTTGTCGGAGCAATTGTCCCTTTATCATGTCATTAAAACATCTTATCAACATTATGATAATCAAAATGATACCAGGAAATCAGACTTTGTGAGAAAAAAAACCCCCTCAACTCTATGCTCACTGTTATAAAGAAGAAAATAAAAAAAGAAACAAAAAAAAAGAAATTGTAGCAGGCCTGCTTGGAGTCATTATTCATCATTCAGGTAAGAAGTTATGACCTACAGTAATTCACATTAGCTCAAGGACAGTACATAGAGAGTGTCATGGAATTGAGCAGCTGCAATCAGGTGTAAAGTTTGGTGGAGGGAGGATTATGGTGTGGGGTTGTTTTTTAGGAGCTAAGCTTGGCCCCTTAGTTCCAGTGAAAGGAACTTTTAATGCTTCAGCATACCAAGATATTTTGGACAATTTCATGTTTCCAACTTTGTGTGAACTGTTTGGGAACAGCCTCTTCTTGTTCCAATATGACTTTGTACCGCTGCACAAAGAAAGGCCCATAAAGGCACTGATGAGCAAATTTGTTGAAGAATTTATTTGGCCTGCACAAACTCCTGACCTCAATCAGACAGAATACCTTTGGGATGAATTAGAGCAGAGACTGTAAGTCGGGCTTTTATTATATTAAACCCTTTAGCTTAAGAATGGGATGTCATATGTGTAAGACAAGCAAATATTTTGGGGTATTTAGTGAATGAATCAATCAATAATAGAAGGTCTTCTTAGAGTCACTAAAGACCTCTGTCTATCCAAACCACTGGGAGGTTATTAAAGGACAAAAATGCACTTCTAAATATCCTTTCTCACTGTCAGAAATGCAATTAAAAAACTGTTATATTTTAGGGCAGGAAGGGAAATACACTGTAAATATCCCAAATGATACAACATAAAAGAATCTGAAAATCCCAACATAAATGTTTTTTTTATAACAGTGAGTGTAGACTTTAGAGGAGTTTTTTAATCGTTGTTTACAGAAACACAGAGTTTGATTTCCTGGTATAATTTTTATTATCTTCTTGTTGATAAGATGTTTTAATGACATGATAAAGTGACAATTGCTCAGACAAAGAAAACACTAAAATGTGAAAGTGCCAGAGTTCAGCAAGTTTTAACTTGTGCAATTATATTTTATTGGTTTTATGTTCTTCTGTCTCACTGATCAGTTTTACTTGTTTTCTCAGCTGTGTGTGTGTGTGTGTGTGTGTGTGTGTGTGTGTGTGTGTGTGTGTGTGTGTGTGTGTGTGTGTGTGTAGCAAAATATCTAGTGTTAAATTAACACTGGAGAGTGTCTATATGGGTCCACACCTCTGAGTGTTAAATACAACACTGTTGAGTGTTAAATTAACACTTTTGACAGTGTTATATGTTTAAAAGTAACCTAGTCAGTTTTGAAGATTAACAAAGACTAACACTGAGCAGTGCTGATTTTCTAACACTGGAAAATAACTCAAAATGTTAGAAATATTCCAGTGTTAGAAAATCAGCACTGCTCAGTGTTAGTCTTTGTTAATCTTCAAAACTGACTAGGTTACTTTTAAACATATAACACTGTCAAAAGTGTTAATTTAACACTGGAGATTTTGCTGTGTGTGTGTGTGTGTGTGTGTGTGTGTGTGTGTGTGTGTGTGTGTGTGTGTGTATTACCAGCCTACTTTGGATTCTGGTGCTTTCTGTCTGCTAAGTTTTGTATGTTTTTATAAATCAGCCATAATAAGGCCTCTTGTTTTGTTGCTCATTCTTGCTCGGTGTCTGCATTTGGGTCCTCATGTTGTAATTCTTCACAGAGACTGAAAAGCATAATGACAGAATAATGCTGATATTTAAAGCACAGTGAGAAAAAATGGATAAGATAAATGACCGGATCACATGATAAGGACAAAACTGAGTTTGACAATGTAATAATTAGTAGTGGAGAAGCCCTAAAACCGAGGACAGCAAGCAGAAAAGAGAACAAATTTTCCTCAGTTGAGTTACAAAGAAGTTAATTTTAAAAGAAAAGAAATAAATCGTAATAATCTAGGGTGCTCAAACTATGAACATAAAATAATGAAAAATATGCAAGCCAACAAAAAACAAACACGTTTTAATGTCCTAATAGTTTATTTACTTATTTGTCCTGCCAACATGAAAGAGATGATCCTTTTGTGTGGAGGAAAGTTGTTCTCTTTATGTTAGATTAACTCATCTGTTTTATTTTTCCTTTCGTACCTCTGACCTGTCCTGTTTAATTACTCATGACCTTGATAAGGCTTTTTACCATGCAATAAATATATAACTACATAAAATAAAGAGTCACAAAGACTTATGCTCCTCTTCTTTGGAACTGTGAATGAGGGAAAAGCTTTTGCCGAATGCATTTGACCAGTGGCATTATTTCAAATGTGCAGAGCATTTTCACCTCTGTTTCTGTGACTCTGAGAAAAAAAATCTCTTCAACTTTTTAACAGTTTCATCTAGCCCTGAACTCTGTTTTCCTTTCAGGTGAACGGAAATTTAAACTGCAACGTGGAGCCTGTCCCATGTTCTGGTGGAGCTTCAATGACCGCTGCTACAAATATGTCGCCACCCGCATGGCCTGGGCTGATGCAGAGGTCTACTGTTTGTCACAGGGAGCCAACCTGGTGTCCATCCACAGTACAGAGGAACAGAGTTTTGTGAAAAACCTGATCCAGAACTTATTTGCATTTACCATGTCAGACCTTTTGATAAACAAAATTCTAATGAAAGTGAGAACATGTACACTGTTACATCTTTCAGAAAATGTTTTGAAATTGTGGTGCACAGTTCAGAATAAATGTTTTTCAAAAACCATTGCGTCTTTTTAGTAAATGTTTATTTCCAAAAGAAATTTCTAGAAGTTAAGAACAGTAAAATTCCCGCTTTTTAGAATGAATTAGAAGATAACTCTTACGTAGTTAAACTAAAATACTCTTTGAGAGTTAATTTAGGGCTGAACGATTATGGAAAATAATCTAATTGCGATTTTTTGCCCCAATATTGCGATTGCGATGCGATATGCGATTATTTTTTAAGGTCTTTGTCTTCTGTATTATTAAACAAAGACAAGCAATACATCATATAGTATGGCCAGTACTATATTACATTAATTTTAAACTGTTCTTTCCTGGAAGACAGACCTCTGTTATGATGACATGAGGTGATGCATGAATTGATGACTGACATTTTTATTTAACTTCTTCAATCACAACAGTATATTTGAACATACACAATAGTTTATTTTTAGCTTACAAACATCTGAGCATAAAGTGCTGACAAGGAACCCTGGTGTAAACATTAAAATGAAAGTCAGTACAATGTGCAGATTGCAGAAATATACATAAAAAAAAATCAGTGGCTTTACCACACTCAGTTTTTCGACATCTGTGAACTACTAGACAGTCATTCAATTAAAAAATAATATTAAATAAATAAAACTAATAAATAAAAAATACACACATCTTACTGATCTCTGCAGTCAGTAACATTACACATAAAGTGCAAACATAATAGCAATTGTATAAACACACACACAAACACGCCTTTAAAGTTTAAAGGCGTGAAATTGGACGGTCTAGTTCTGATTAGCATCACCGCTGTCTCGGTGGAGTTTAATAAACTCGGCCGTCTGCTTCTTGCTATCTAAAATATAACCAGACACTGGTGTAAATTCTCGACTGTCTCATACTTCTGTTTAATAAGTTTTCTGTTTGACGTTTAGTCAGCTGTGTGAAAACCAAGGAGGAACCCACCCGGGGGATTAATAAAGTTTTATTTTATCTAATCTAATAACTTTAATCTCAGCCAAACCGATTTACTCACGAACAAACAAAACACTGAAAAAAGCCCAACAATAACATTTTTAGGTTGTCTAAGTGACTTATATATTACGTTTAACCCGAGCAGCGAAACTCCGCGGTGATCTGAAAATGATGTGCCGGGAGTTGTGCCGTTCTCGGCCGCATCAGTAACCCTCGAGCTCCCGGCTAGCTGTCGAGCTGGTGGGTAGCAGACGCCTCTGAAAACGTCGAAGCACTTTTGCAAATATGGGATATCTTGATAAACCGAGCAGATATTTGATGTTTACACAACTACTTTCTCGCCTGAAAATATGTTAAAAGTTTATTTTGTGACCCTGAAAGATTAGTATGAGTGATTTTAAAACTTAGTAGCGGCCGCCATTGCTGGAAACTGGAGTTTGGCTGGGCCGCGCTATGAATTCTGGGATATGGTAGTAATTTGGACAGCCTTCGGCGCGTCGCTGTGACGTAATCGGTCTACAAATGCGGCCTCAGGAGGATGCAGCCCATGAATTTGGACATGTCCAGAGTATAATCGCAGCCTTTGCGGTTAGAAAATTGCACTTGATCATGTCGCGATATTATCGCAAATGCGATATATCGTTCAGCCCTAGTTAATATATAAACTCTTAACACCAAGTGTTAAATTATCAACTCCAGACAGATTTGGTGTTTAACACTGAATCAGAGTTAACGTACCAACTCTCCAAAAAGAGTTAAATTAACACTCTCTGGTGTGGACCCATATAGACACTTTAATAGTGTTGAAATCAAATCCGACACCGACAGTGTTAATTTGGACATGCTGGATTTGCTGTGTACTTTCAGTAGCCATTGTTACAGTTGTGTGTGTGTTAAGGCTTGTAGACTAATTTTCAAATACTGTTAACACATAAGGAAATTGCTATATTTATTATTTACTTGAAACTGAATATCAGATTCCTGATGAAGGCTCTTAGGGTCCTGTTGATCTTGTATAGTTCTAGGCATTCCAGGATCCATGTGCGGGGCAATGAGTCGTGGTCTTTCTTGTAGTAAATCCATGTGGTGCCCATGTTGGTCAGTCTGGCTTCAAAAAACTTCAACATGATCTTGCTCCTCTTTTTATTCGGCCCGTCTCTGGGTGTTCCTCTCGAGTCTCCAGCTGATGACAATGAAGCGAAGCAACAACTTTGTAACTGAAGAAAAGAGTCTAAATAATATAATATAATATAATATAATATAATATAATATAATATAATATAATATAATATAATATAATATAATATAATAATAAATAAATGTCTATGAGATGGCTATGAGTACTTTTTACTCTAGTGCACTGTAAAATCTAATATTGTGTTTAATTAAAAATGTTAAATAGGCTGATAGGCAATTTTTTATCAATTTGTTATTAGAACTAGATTTAAATAAGTTACCAGTACTTTTTATGCAAAAACGCTGATAAACTCAATTTATTTGAGTTTTCTTAACTTAGAAAAACTAAGTAGTTTTGCTTCTCATGGATTATTGATTAAAAGTATTGACATAATCATCACCTCTTGTTTCTGAAACTATGTTCTGGGATAAAACTAAACTTCCCTGAATAAGTGAGGGTTAACGAATTAAATCAGTCAGTATTATTAAGTAGATTAACAATTATCTACTCACAAACATAATAGAATAGAATAGAATTCAACTTTATTGTCATTGCACATGCACAGGTACAGGGCAACGAAATGCAGTTTGCATCCATCCAGAAGTGCTTTAGTGATATAGATATATTACAATATATATTAGCAATAATATAGATATGTGAGTATATTACAGAAATGGGTCTATTATGGTATGTTATAATGTACATGGTATGAAGTATGTTGTGAATATTCTATAACTATAAGTATGTACAGGCTGTAGTGAGTACAAGCTGTGTACAGGCTATGAACAGGATATAAATATGAAAAACTATACAGAATATGAAATAAATAACTTTACAGAATCTGAGATATACAGCTATACAGAAATGGGAACTATGCAAGTTGTAAACAGTTGTAGGATTAAAGATTATCAAATGTACAGAATGATTATTTACACAGAGCTATACAGTAGTGCAGTTAAGATAAGTGAGGGTGTAGATAGTTTCTACAGAGGCTATATAAAGTGCTAGTGGTTGTGAGTGGTGGTTCAGTCCATGTTATTATTGTGTGTTTGAGGGTACAGTTGTCCATTGTGGGTGTGTGTATGTTCAGTCCATGTGTTAACGTGGGTCAGATGTCAGGAGGCAGAGTTCAGGAGTCTGACAGCTGTGGGGAAGAAGCTGTTCCGGTACCTGGTGGTCTTAGTCTCCTGTGGCGCCTCCCAGAGGGCAGGAGGGTGAAGAGTCCATGTGATGGGTGACTGGGGTCTTTGATGATTTTCCCAGCCCTTTTCAGACACCGCTTCCTGTAGATGTCTTTTATGGCAGGAAGTGGTGCTCCGCGATGCGCTGGGCAGTTTTCACGACCCTCTGCAACGCCTTCCGGTCCGAGGCAGAGCAGTTCCCATACCAGACTGTTTTACAGTTGGTCAGGATGCTCTCGATGGTGCAACGATAGAAGTTCACCAGGATGTCTGAGGACAGGTGGTTCTTCCTCAGAGTCCTCAAGAAGAAGAGGCGCTGGTGAGCCTTCTTGACCAGCTTGGAGCAGTTGGTCGTCCAGGTGAGATCCTCGGAGATGTGGATTCCCAGGAACTTGAAGCTGCTCACACGCTCCACAGCCATCCCCTTAATGTGGATGGGTGGATGTGGGTCAGCATTCCTCCTGTAGTCCACGATGAGCTCCTTGGTCTTCTCGGTGTTAAGCAGCAGGTTGTTTCTGTCGCACCACTCAGCCAGACGATCCACCTCCTCCCTGTAGGCGGCCTCATCGTTGTCACTGATGAGGCCAATCACCGTGGTGTCATCTGCAAACTTAATGATGGTGTTGGAACCATCAGCAGGTCTGCAGTCGTGGGTGAAGAGGGAGTAGAGGAAAGGGCTCATCACACAGCCTTGTGGTACACCAGTGTTCATTGTGATGGTAGATGAGCAGCGGTTATCCAGCCGGACATGTTGGGGGCGGTTGGTCAGGAAGTCCAGTAACCATTTGCAGATGAGGGAACTGATGCCCAGGTCTGTCAGTTTCCTGATGAGTTGTGAGGGGTGGATTGTATTGAATGCTGAACTGAAGTCTATAAACAGCATTCTGGCGTAGGTGTTGTTGTTGTCCAGGTGTGAGAGGACAGAGTGCAGTGCGATGGAGACTGCATCCTCTGTGCTCCTGTTCTGGCGGTATGCGAATTGGTGGGGGTCCAGGGTGGGGGGGAGACAGGATTTGAAGTGTGCTAGGACCAGCTGCTCTAAGCACTTAGTGATGATGGGGGTGAGTGCTACTGGGCGGTAATTACTGAGGCAAGATGGGTTGGAGTTTTTGGGTATCGGGACGATGGAGGTGGATTTGAAGCAGGCCGGTACCACAGCGTGGGCCAAGGACAGATTGAATATGTCTGTGAGCACTCCTGCAAGCTCCCCAGAACACGCTCTGAGAACACGCCCGGGGATGCCATCAGGGCCTGCAGCCTTGTGGACATTGATCCTGCTCAGCACCGCTCCTACATCGGTGGGGGAGAGAGGCAGAGGTTGGTGGTCTGGCGTCACGTCTGCTTTGGTTGTGGGGTTCCCTCGCTCAAAACGAGCATAAAAGTTGTTGAGCTCGTTGAGGAAGGAGACATCAGAGGATGCGGGGGAGGGTTTGGTGGTCCTGTAGTCTGTAATGGTCTGGAGTCCTTGCCACATGCGTCGGGGGTTGGAGTTGGAGAAGTGTTCTTCTACCTTCTTTTTGTAATGGTGTTTGGCTTTTTTGATGCCCTTCTTTAGATTAGCCCTGGCTGTACTGTAGGCGTGTGCATCTCCTGACCTAAAGGCAGTGTTGCGGGCCTTCAGGAGGAGACGAACATCCCGGTTCATCCAAGGCTTCTGGTTGGGGTACATGGTGATCCGTTTCTGGGTGGTGACACTGTCTGTGGTTTCGGAGATGTAATCCAGTACAGATGAGGCGTACTGGTCCAGGTCTGTGTGGGTGAACATATTCCAGTCTGTGTTTTTAAATCTGTCCTGGAGCACTGCGTCTGTCCCCTCTGGCCACACTTTAATTGTCCTCACAGCAGGTTTCACACGTTGGATGAGTGGTGAATACCTAGGTGTGAGGAACAGGGAGAGATGGTCCGATTGTCCAATGTGGGGGAGGGGTGTGGCTTTGTAGGCTCCAGCCAGGTTGGAATACACATGGTCTAAAGTCTTGTCTCCTCTGGTGTGGCAGGAGACATGTTGGTGGAATCTGGGGAGGACTGTCTTTAAGTTGGTGTGGTTGAAGTCGCCAGCAACAATAAAAGCAGCCTCGGGGTGTTTATTCTGGTGTTTGTTAATGGCTGCAGAAAGTTCTTTCATGGCCAACCGAGCATTAACGTCGGGGGGTATATACACGGCAGTGAGTATGATCGAAGTGAGTTCTCTGGGGAGATAATAAGGTCTGCATTTGACCATTAAAAACTCCGCATTAGGTGAGCAGTGACTCTCAGTAGTAGTGGAGTTCATGCACCAAGCATTGTTCATATAAATGCACAAACCTCCACCTCTGGTCTTGCCGGAGTCATCTGCTAGCCTGTCGGCTCGGTGTGTGTGGCGTCCTGCTAACTCGATAGCATAGCAGCTGTTGTTCAACCATGTTTCGGTGAAAAACATGACATTTGAGTCCATAATCCATCTGTTGTTAGTGATGGAGAGCCGTATCTCATCCATTTTGTTTGCCAGAGAACGGACATTGGCGAGAAAAATACTGGGTAAAGGCAGCCGGTGTGGTGTTAGCTTTAGCTTAGCCCGTAGCCCTCCGCGCCTACCTCGCCTTTGTTTACGATCTCGGCGCCGTCTGCGTGCACTTCCGCCCGGCCGGGGAGAGTGGGCAGCCTCCGGTGTTCTGGAGATCTCTGGGATGAGTCGGAGATCGGCGATAAAACTGTTGGAGTTGTGAGTCCAGATGTCCAGAAGGTCTTGTCTGCTGTAGGTCAGCAACGCACAGCAATTCTGGACGAATAATCCGGTTAAAAGTAGATAAAAAAAAAACGCTAAATAGCAGATTCTGGAGAGACACTGAGCCTCACGTTGTTCACGCGCCGCCATCTTGGAAGTTAGAATGATTCAGTTTCTATCAGTAATTAGTTATGTAATGTACTGAGAAGTATTGGGTAGACTTCACCTTATTTATTTTAGTATTTTATAGCCTTTAATATAAGGGACTATTTACTAAAACTATGTAATAAAATTTGCCTAAACAAAATCAATGCAAATTGTTACAAATTTACTGGTTAGATCTATCGATTGTTTTTTACAGTGTATTCTTTACTTTAATTGAACATAAATGAACATTCAGATTAAAAGAAAGCTTTAAATATCCTAGACTATACGCTTTTGATGTAGAAATTTTAATTTACTGTTTAACATTTAGCTAATTATTGATTTAAATACAAGCTAAAATGCTGCTACAGACAAGTCACCAGTTAGCAAACTAACTGTTCGGCATACAGATATATCCATTCTGGGGGCTGTTGAGAAAACAACAAAACCCCTTTGAACTCACCCATACACCAATATTTCCACAAAAATCTCACATAACTAACAATAGGACTTTTCCTTGTTCTTTTGACATTTGTTAAATTTCAACATGTTCCAGAAAGCTGTGTTTGTTTTACTGCGTAAATATGTTGTATTGCATCACAGCAGTGAACAAAGTGCAGTTTACTATTTGATGGGGTGGGGGAGGCTTGGAATCAAAGACTAAACTATGCAGCTTTAAGTTGTGGAAATAGCGGACAGCATTTCACCATAAAGGCACTGTTCTCAGTCTCTCCTCAGCACAGCAATGTTAAGCAAATATGCAAGTAAAATAAATTTATTTATTGTTTTTCAAGATACAAATCACAAAGTGCTTCACCTGATATAAAATCAACACAACATAAGCCCAGGAGTTAGATGACATCAGAATGAAATGTCTTAATGGGTCAAGGAAGATTTACAATATTGAACAATATCTAACATATTACGCAATGTAAATCGTGCATCTGATATTCAAAAGGGTGTTGCAAGTCAAGACACGACAACAATATCATCAAACAGACTCAGTATTCGTGGGTGTTAAATATTAGCACTTCAATCTTCAAATGACCTTTCCTCCAAGTCTATCGAATCTAAATTTTTTCTGTGCTTCACAGAGGAAAGTCAAAGGTATTTTTCCAGTTACCTATAAAAATTGAAATTTCTTACATTCCTAATAATAAGAACTTTGAGAGGAGGCAGCGCGAGGGCCGAGGTGGCTTTCAGCTGGAGCAGAGAGGAGAGAGCTGCACACACCTGCTCTAATGGAAGGAGCCACACATGTAAACAAAAATGACATCTGATCATGGATCATGATATCATAACAACATGAATCTTTACTGTGCAGTCTTAATGTGCTTTAACCAGTTTATATATAGTATATAGTTCATAGTTAGTAAGTTATATCAGACATCTTTTCTTCTAAATTCCTAACGACAAACAGTGCGAGTTGCACATAAAAAGGAAATTGTTTTTGAACACTCAAGCTCATTCCACGTGCACAGTTCTCCTTTCCTTCAGCGTTGTTTGGCTCTCCTTAACCCCAAAATTCAAAGCTGATTTGAGACCCACATCAGACCACATCCATCTGCCTTCTTTGTGAATGTCCTAAGCTTTGGAATAATCTTCCTCTTCACATTAGGCAATCGACATCAGTGCTGGTTTTTAAATCCAGATTGAAAACGCATTTTTATTCACTGGCTTTTGACTCAGTGGTTGACTGACTTGTATTTTATTGTTTTCGCTATGTTTATTATTTTATCGTATTTATTATTCTTATGGTATCTATTATGTTTCTATTGTTCAGCACTTTGGTCAGCCTTGTGTGTTTCTAAAGTGCTATATAAATAAACAATGATGATGATGATGATGTCACTGAGTCCGATCCTGGTGAAGACATTTTAACCACTTTCAGGTCTTACTCAAGGTTTTGATAAAATTATGCCTCTCCAAGACTGTGGGTTGACACAAGGTTGGTTCCCTCTGACACACGGTGTGGCTCTGCATCAGCCCAGGTCATAGCTATGGCATTGTGCATATAGCAGCGGTCGCTGTAGCTGTACCAGGAGCTGGTTTCTTTGGTAATTTATTTGATTGTATTTTATTTTAAAAAGGCTTTTTCAGCAAAACAATTACACAAAAAAAGTTCAGTATAGATGTTGGGTGTTTTTTACTCCTGCTTCAATATTGTGGCAGGGTGTGGTCTGTGGTGGCGCTGCAGGGATGATGGAAGCACCTGCACGGCATCTGCAATCACACTTCGCCGGCTTAAAATCTGTGCTCTGTCTGCTGTTGTTGTTGATGATGATGTGAGTGGCTGGCAGCTGCAGAGCTGCAGCCACGTGTGGAAGAAAAGCAGTTAATAAAGGTGATGCTGAAAAGCATGTTCATGCAAACTTCGTCTGGTCTGCTGTAGGTCATTTAAAAATATATTAACGTTAGTTGTGAGCAGTGTTGGGTTACTTTTAAAATGTATTCCACTACAGATTACAGAATACATGCCCCAAAATGTAGTTTGTAACGTATTTTGTCACGTTACTCAACGAGAGTAACGTATTCTGAATACTTTGGATGCTTTTTACAACTACATGAATGTACTATTGCTGTGTGATTTATTACTATTACTAAAGGCTACTCGCCATACCAACACCAACTAGATTTTTAAATCTTAATATAAAATGAGTAACAGTAGGGTGGACATTAGGTAAGGCTGCACTTTTTGCAGCGATCTTGTAAAAAAAACTATTCTGCACGTATATAAAACATGTCTGCGGCACTGAACCGTAGTAAAGGGACCTCTGGCTAATAGTCAGGTTCTGTGTCGCGCTCGTAGCTGACAGTGTTGGGTAAGTTACTTTAAATTAGTAACTTAGTTACATTACTAGTTACTTCTATCAAAAGTAACTCAGTTACTTCAAGTTACTCATTACTTTCAGAGTAACTAGTTACTAGGGAAAGTAACTTTGGTTTTACTCAGAATTCTCTTGTTAATGTGTTGCTTCCGTAACTGGATACCCAGCAAGTTTGCCAGTCTTCTAGCTTGCTTACTTGCCACAAGTGCACTGTGCCACCTACCAATAGAAAGGAAAAAATAATGTGCACATTTCCACAAGACAAATCCCACGCCTGGACCGTCGTTGACCGCCACATGATTCTAGCCTGCTTTTTACATCCAACACAAAAACTGCAGTCGTGGTGCTTTCGATTGTACTCAGAACTCGGAAATTCTGCCTTCCGAATAGGAAGATGTAGGTAACACCAGACTGCAGATGAGCTGCTTACAGGGCTGGACTGGGACAAAAAAAAAAAAAATCGTCCCGGGCATTTTGACTAGAAACTGGCCCACCATTATAGGAAAAATCATAAAGCCTTTGAATGAAAATAAACACTGTTGTGTCAGTGATGTACACGGTTTTGATGGTATATATGCATCAATCTATCAATCGTTTGTTGTAAGACTCAGATAATTATTGTTTTAAAAGCGAGACATTTTAAATGAGAATAAGAAAGAAAAGTATTTCTTTGTGCCCCCCTTTCCCTGTTAATGTCCTACCTGGCCCCCTGGCAACACTTTGCTAGACCCGCCCCTGCACAGTTACCAGCTGTCAGCTAAGTAAAAAAAAGGATCCTGGGGTTATTTGTCTCTCAGAAACAGTTCATAACTTCCCTTCAACTCGTTCATGTCACCTAAAAGGTAAACCTGTTTCTCCATCACCTGTTCAGCTCTGATGATTCAGTAAGGACATCTCCTGGTTTCATCTTCATGTTTCCCTCTCACCAGATAACCAAACCATATCATGACCAGCAGCTTTACAGCTGTGGCTCCAGCAAACATCAGCTGATAGTAGAAAGTAATATTAAATAAATTCTAACAACAGCTGATTAAGCTTAAACGTGCTGCTGTTGTTTAGCGCGACATCCGCTGGTTTCCTCTTTCTGGCGCAAAGTGAACGATAAACAAACAAGAGAGCCGATCAGCTGATCATTGATCAGTTTCATGATTGAAGTAGAAACAGGAGAGGGAGGGGGAGAGAATGAGAGAAGAAGAGGCAGCTGTGCAGCGTAAACACAGAATAACTCCAGCGTTGTGTCTTTTTCATTGTAGCTGAAGTCCGGGACAAAATGTTCCTTTTCACCTCAATACGAAACCCGTAATATTTTCTCTGAATACGAGACGATTCTGTTTTTTACGGGACGGTTGGAAACTCTAATAATTAACCTATGAACAATATAAAGTTCAACATCAGTAACATAGCACCCACCCAGCTGTATAGAAACCCCGTCATGCTAGCTAGTACTCAGTACGAAAAAGTCAGCATAACGAAAATAAACTCCACCTAAACTTGGTTTATATGTGACTCAGATACACTGCAGGTCATAACTTCTTACCTGAAGTTCAGTTCACCTGATACTCAGACCGGCGGCTGCTTCGGGTCTCTCCTCTTGCCTCCCTTTTCCATCCTCCACCTGCTGGCTTCCACCACTTGCTAATGTTATTGAATCTGTGGAAGCTCCGCGATAGCCACCACACGAAGTAACGAATAACGAGCCTATCTAAATCCCAGTAACGAGTAACGCGTTCCTGGTTTTGGCATAATAACTAGTTACCGTGCTCGTTACCACAATAATAACGTAGTTACTGTAACGCGTTACTTAATAACGCGTTAGTCCCAACTAGAGATGGACCGATCCGATATTACGTATCGGTATCGGTCCGATACTGACCTAAATTACTGGATCGGATATCGGAGAAAAATAAAAAATGTAATCCGATCCATTAAATATCACGAAAGCATCTCACAAAACTTGCAACACACCATAACTCACCTCAGAACGTTAGCACGTCGGAGCAGTATGCATCACGTGATAGAGCGGCTGTGGCATGCGGGACCTGTCGGTGGTCTGGATAGCATGTGGAGCTTCACTAGCAACCCAGCATTTCATCTCCGACAAAGTTATCCCGAGAGAAGTAAAGCAAGTGTGTAAGTCCATCTCTGAATGTTTGTAAAGCATTCCTGCGTTAAGCTTAACAAGCGACTGCCTCTTCTTGCTGCTACTTCAATCATGAAACTGCTTAAACGATCAGCTGATCGGCTTTTCTGTCGCGAGTCCGTGTCTCTAGTTTGCTTTTGGCCCACGTTGCACCAGAAAGAGGAAACCAGCGGCTAAACAACAGCAGCACGTTTAAGCTTGATCAGCTGTTGTTAGAATTTATTTATTATTACTTTCTACTCGAGGATCTTTTTCTACATAGCTGACGCTGGTAACTGTGCAGGGGCGGATCTAGCAAAGTTTAGCCAGGGGGGCCGATAAGGCATGAACGGGGAAAATGGGGCACAAAGACACACTTTTCTTTCTTATTCTCATTTAAAATGTCTAGCTTTTAATAAATAATTATCTGACACCCAAAGTTTTAATTTGATGCAAAATGTATAGAAGTCCATTACTGTATATAGTAACTATTAAGTCTAATATATATACCCTAGTAAGCTATAGTACTTTTTCCTTTGGGAAGGTACCATCTGTGCAGTCTGCAATTTTGTTGAAGAAAGATGTTGAATCTATTTAATATTTCTTGAAAAATAATTGATTTCTGTGCATTTTTTTTTCACACTGCATCAAATTAAGGTTGATTACGTCGATTAAGCATCATGAGGTGGAGCGTGAGGGGTGGTTCCCTATTTTTTATTTATTTATTTTTGTTGTTGCTGGGAGTTGGAACCCTATTAGTTAGGTTGCTTAATATTTATGCTAAGTACTCTTTAAAATACCAGAATAGGGAGGATGGTGTAGGTTTAAGTTTATTAGATTGATCAGTATTGCTGTACTATGAAATATTTTTTTTTGCATACAGGTATAACAGAATAGCTTTAGTGTAGTTGTTGTTTTAAACTTGAGTATGAACTTATACAAAATGCAGCAAAATATTTAAAAAACAGTTTTGTTGATTAAAAAACACTATATCGGATTCATATCGGTATCGGCAGATATCCAAATTTATGATATCGGTATCGGTATCGGACATAAAAAAGTGGTATCGTGCCATCTCTAGTCCCAACACTGGTAGCTGAAAACTAGCTTTACTTTGTTGTCTGGGTCAACTTTTCTAGCGAGAGACAGAGAGAGCCGTTGAAAGGCTGCTCCAACAGAACTTATTGTTTGGGAGAAAAACACGAACACAGTGTACAGTCTTAATAGCTTACTTACAACTGGGCTCATCAGGCACTGTTTTTGGCTGCAGTGGTTATTATTATATTTACATGCTTCCAGCTCCCGTTTCTGGTCGGTGACAACTCATACTTTTCAACTCTCCTTTTTCTCCCTCCTGGCGCTCACAGACACATAACAGGTATGGCAGTCCATTCTCCCTGCAGCACGAACTACACTGCCCGTGAGGCTACATTCTTTAGGGCGATGCCTGTAACACTCTGCCTGTTGCCTTCTTATTAAATAATTTTTTGAATAATTTTTTAAAACACTTCTTCGCGTCATTATATGGGCTGCAAATAGGGGTGACGTGGACCGTTAGATTGAGACACAGGTATTACTACCTCTTAATGTGTGTTTTGTCTGGTTTTACACCAGCGTGGAATTACCAAAAATAGAGAGGGCATAGCCTAACATATGAAACAGGAAAAGACCGCTATGTAATCCATTTATTTCAACAAAGTAAAGTACCAACCCATATAAACGGTAACTGTAGCGGAATACAGTTACTCATATTTTGTATTTTAAATGTGTAACGGCGGTACATGTATTCCGTTAGTCCCCAACACTGGCTGTGAGATTAAAACAATGAGTAAATATTCCCTGTGATCCACCATCAGAGCTACCAGTGGATGATTCTGTATTCATGAAAATCAAGGTGAGTGAAATTTAATGACTTTTGCACAGACACACAAAAGACAGATTACAGTGTGCATTCACATCTTTATTGTAGCACTGTACTAGCAGGAACAGAAGGTTCAGTGCTTCTAAGGACAGGTAATGCGTGTTGCACAAACATAAGGTAAATTGGTAGCACACGTGTAGTCATTCCATTTCTTATCTGATACTACATTGGTGTGAACACAGTGTTCATTTCCTCTCTCATTATCTGGTTGTGCTGGACTCCAGTAGACAAAACGCAGTGGACAACCATCGGACCACATCCAGGTGCCTTCTTTATGCTTGTCACTGAGTCCAATCCAGGTGAGTCCCTCTGCGTGGTCAAAGTTCTGGATCAGGTTTTTCACAAAACTCTGTTCCTCTGTATTGCGGATGGACACCAGGTTGGCTCCCTGTGACAAACAGTAGACCTCTGCATCAGCCCAGGTCATGCGGGTGGCGACATATTTGTAGCAGCGGTTGTTGAAGCTCCACCAGAACATGGGACAGGCTCCACGTTGCAGTTTAAATTTCCGTTCACCTGAAAGGAAAACAGAATTCAGGGCTGGATGAAACTGTTAAAAAGTTGAGAAAAAGAGATTTTTTTCTCAGAGTCACAGAAACAGAGGTGAAAATGCTCTGCTGGTATTGAAACAAGTAACTGCTTTAATTTAAGCGCTGCAGAGAATCATGGCTGCACAGTTGAAATAATGCCACTGGTCAAATGCATTCAGCAAAAGCTTTTCCCTCATTCACAGTTCCAAAGAAGAGGAGCATAAGGTAACAAATATCCACATAAAATGATCTTTTGCTAACATAATAACCACAAATAAAGGTAAAAGTAAATAAGGGAAAATAAGAGCTAGAAAATGAGACGGTTACCAGGTTGTTGCTTCACTTCATTGTCATCAGAGGGAGACTCAGAAGGAGCACCCAGAGCCAGACCAAACAAGAAGAGGAGCAAGATCATGTTGAAGCTTTAAGTCTCACAGTATGATGAGGAGCTGCTGCAGCTTCTTTGTACAGGATGGTTTCTTTTATAGCTGCCTGAGTGGGTGTTTTTACTGCTGGTGTGATATCATTGGTCAAATAGACCAAAACTCTCCACCATAAACAATAACATTAAATATAAGCCTGAAAAAATCAAATTCCAAAGAAATTCATGATTGTTTAACTGTTGAACAGTCATTTCCTCTTGGCACATTCAGGAGAATGTGACTCTTTATTTTATGTAGTTATATATTTATTGCATGGTAAAAAGCCTTATCAAGGTCATGAACAATTAAACAGGACAGGTGAGAGCTACGAAAGGAAACAGTAAAGTAAAACAGATGAGTTAATCTAACATAAAGAGAACAAAGTCCTTCCACACAGAAGGATCATCTCTTTCATTTTGGCAGGACAATTTAAAGTAAATAAGAAAATAACAAACTATTAAGACATATTTATTAATAAATGTGTTGTTTTCTCACTTTGGTTTTAATGTCAGCACTATTATGTCATTATGCTTTTTAGTTTCTATGAAGAATTACAACATGAGGACCCAAATGCAGACACTGACAACGGTGAGGGCAACACACACACACACACACACACACACACACACTTTCATATCTCAGTCAGGCCATTATAATACATGCTAAAGTTACTAGAACTTTCATGATACAATAAAAGCAGTCTATCATAAACTAAAAAACAAAACATAAAAATAGACTAAGAACAAAGTCCTGGTATTTACAGATATCCACCTCGACTTATCTGATGAAATTATCTTATTTCATCAGATAAGGATGAATAGTATTTGGACCTGCACACATAACTCCACAGAAAGCAAAAGCAAAAGATGTCATTCTAGCTGGCAAAAGCCATGAGATTTATTAGCTACAAGTCTTAAATAGTTGTCAAATACCACATTAAGGAACTTACAGAATTCTGAGATTTTATCTAAACATTTGCACAAGCTTTCACACATGCCACAGTTTATTTTTTTAAACTCATTAAGTTCACAGCAAATTGAACTGTGAAGTTTTTTGGGTTTTTTTACATTTTTATTGTTGTATGCTTATTACCATAGTACTGTAGTATCACCCCAAGAGAGCATGTTGCAGTCAGGCTGCTGGTTTACTTGTGGTTTCTAGGATGTATAAAATAGAAAGGGAGGCAGGCCCCTCTTCTGTGAAACCAGCTTCCGGTTTGGATTTGGGAGACAGACACCCACTCTACTTTTAAAATTAGGCTTAAATTTTCATTTTTGATAAAGTTTATAGTTAGCGCTGGATCAGGTAACCCTGAATCCATCTTTTGATAGTTTGCAATAGATCTTGGCTGCTGACAGTATAGGCATCAATAATACTACATCATTACAAATCCTTCAATATGTCCTCTTTTGAATTATGAGATTTGCAGTTTTTGTTTCGTGCCATAATCCATTGTCTAACCTGCTTCTCCCTGTGCTCAGGTTTTGCTTGGAGGACCTGTGGATATGGAGTGGTGAGCAGCCTTTATTTCACATGAACGTTTGGTAATTATTTGGAATCTGTGGAAACCCTGAAGGGAGACCGGGACTGTTACCACTTTGTGGCTGAGTTGCTGTCATTCCCAATCACGTCCACTTTTTTATAATACCACTAATAGCTGACTGTGGAACATTTGGCAGCAAGATAACTTGATGACTGGACTTGTTGCACGGGTTGCATCCTGTTACGGTATCACACTGGAATTCACTGAGCTTCTGAGAGTGAGATATTTTTTTCCACAAATGTTTGTAGAAGCAGTCTGCATGCCGAGGTGCTTGATTTTATACACCTGTGGCCATGGAAGTGATTGGAACACCTGAATTCAATGATTTGGATGGGTGAGTAAATGCTTGTGACAATACAGTACATGTGTGTTTACTTTTATATCATTTTGCCAAGAATGACTTTTATAATAAAACTATTCTATCCTGAACTAACAACAGAGTCCAGATATTTACAGCAGATAATGAACAGTATTTGGTGACCTGCAAGTGACCCCGCTTATATAATCAAACATACAGAAAGTGAAAGCACAGGATGTAAATGCCACATTAAGGAACTTTAACAAAACTTTAAGTAGTTTAGTAGTTTTAAGTAGTATAGTTATAAAAGGTAAAAACTTGACTCTTGTTTTGTAAGAAAGGTGTAATATTAAGGCTAATAATTTTGTCTGTCTGGTGTCTGGTCTTGTGCATCATTCTATGATTGCATATTCACGACTTTTTTTCTTGTGCACCAGACCCGACGTCTGGAGCAGGACAAAAACACAGGACTCAGGCAGGCGGCGTGCAAAGGTATCTGTTTCCCCTGCGTCTGGAGCTCGCTCCTTGTTGCTGGACAAGGTGAGGGGATCCAGTTGACTCCGCCTCCATTCCAACCAAGATAAGTGATAAGTGTTGTTGCCTGATAACAGAATAATCACGTCTGTGTAAACTCGATTCATTTAAACTCAGTATACCACGTTCTCAAACCACGTTTTTCCATGATTTGAACACTGGGGAACAAATTGTGGCAGATTCAGCCTAAACGCATGGACACAAATTCTGTCGGGGATAACTGCCATGGCATGACAGCTGTACTATTCACTGTGGTTGCTGCTTACCCTCTCCTGGGTCGCCTGAGTGTTTGCCAGAATCGCTTCAAGGCAGTCCGAAAGTCTTCTTCCATGGCCTCAAAAAACTCCTCCCAAATCCACTTGGAGTTGACCTGGATTGTTCTGTATCTGAAAACAAACCTAACCAGGGGGGAAGTACAAGTTTACAAATTCATCAACCAATTGAGACCAGAGTAAACAGGTGTGAAAACGACCTAAGAAATTAATCGCCAGAAACATTCCTACTGCTAATATAGTAAAATACATACCTGGATAGAAAAATACACAACATCTTTGGAAATACTACAGCAGTACTGTCTGTTGAACGTCAGACATCTTGCTTTTAGAGTTTGCATTCACTTAATCCACAGAGGTTCTGCATAACTTGTGCTCCATTCTGGGGGCTGTTGGTGTTTCAAAGCAGAGACAAAAACAAAACCATTTGATGGGGGCGGGGAGGCTTGGAATCAAAGACTAAACTATGCTGCTTTAAGTTGTGGAAATAGCAGACAGCATTTCACCATGAAGGCACCGTTCTCAGTCTCTCCTCAGCACAGCAATGTTAAGCAAATATGCAAGTAAAGTAAATTTATGTTGTCTTTCAAGATACAAATCACAAGGATATAAAATCAACAAAACATAAGCCCAGGAGTTAGATAACATCAGAATGTCAGGATGTTTAATATGAAATGTCTTAATGGGTTCAGGAGGACTCACAATATTGAACAATATTTAACATGCAATGTAAATCACAATATAAATGTAAATAAATGTAATGCAAATTGTGCATCTGATATTTATTCCTAACAATAAGAACAGTGAGAGGAGGCAGCGAGTGGGCCGAGGTGGCTTTCAGCTGGAGCAGAGAGGAGAGCTGCACACACCTGCACATGATCTAATGGAAGGAGCCACACGTGTAAACAAAAATAAACAAATAAACAAAAGTAAACATCTGATCATGACATCATAACAACATGAATCTTTACTGTGCAGTCTTAAAGTGTTTTAACCAGTTTATACAGTCATAATTAGTAAGTTGTATCAGACATATCTTTTCTTTTAAATTCCTAACGACCAGTAGTGCGAGTTGCACATACAAAAGAAAGGGGTTTTTTGGACACTCAAGGTCATTCCATATAACATCTGGGCCAAAGTTTATGTGTGCACAGGTCTCCTTTCCTTGACCCCATAATTCAAAGCTGACTTGAGATCCATCAGACCACATCCATCTGCCTTCTTTGTGAATGTCACCAAGTCCGATCCAAGTGAAGACATTTTCACCACTTAAGGTCTTACACAAGGTTTGGATAAAATTATGTTCCTTCAGACTGGATGGACACAAGGTTGGTTCCCTCTGACACACAGTGCAGCTCTGCATCAGCCCAGGTCATAGTTACAGCATTGTGCATGTAGCAGCTGTAGCTGTACCAGGGGTTGGGGACAGTTACCACACAATAAATGTACTTCTTGTTCATCTGAAGTCGATAGAGCACCCAGAACCAGCAAGAAGACAAGGTCATCGTGTTAGGGCTTTAATCCGTCACTTTTGATAAAGTGTGTTGCTGGAATTTAAAAGGTGGATGTCACCAAGAATCCTATAGAGAAATGTGACTGGATGCTTTCTTTTATGGACCCCAGAGAGGGTGAGTGCAAAGTTAGTCAAATATCACTGGCCAAAAGCACTTTCTCCAAATAAAAAACTAAACTTCATTTGGGCGTAACTGCACAGGATTTGAATATAAGACAGAAAAGACCTTCCCTTCTCCACTGTCAGTCAGATTTTGACATAATCAAACATACTTCAGAGATTACACTGAACCGAGTCTAATACGACTGTCGTCGCATCAGCCACCACATTCACTCGTCAACATCTACATAGTATCCGAACATCGGCCAACAAAAAGACAAACACCTGGAGATATGTCACATAAAACCTATAATTTATTCCTTTTCAGTAAAATCTTCACATAGTAAAACGCAGCTTTAGAAAAGACGTGACTTCAGCCGTCTGAAGGTCGAGGGGAGACAAAGGGAGACGTATTGCTTTGTGGTTGACTTTCTTTTTTTTTCCCCATTTACAACAGATAAATAACATACCAAACATAGGCATATATTTACACATCAACAATATTACAATAGTACAAAGCCTTCAACATGTCCTCTCTTGTATTGTGAACATTGTGGTTTTGTTTTGTTTTTTTCGTCATGCAAACAGGTTTTAAACAACACTGTTCTAAAAAAAAAAGTAACTTTAGACACTCATAACAGTGGCCGAGTAACACTACATAGAGTCTCTGTTGGTCTCCTCCCTATTACAGTTTTTACTGCTAACAAAAAAAAGCAACAACAACAAAAGAAATCTGATCTCTGATCTGGTCCTCTGCTGCCCTCATGTGGCCACAGAACGTGACAGCAAGTCCTTTTACTTTCCCTCTTTTGCAGTTTCAAACCACAAACATCTTCTTCTGCACTGTTAAAGTTCCTGACAGAGACATTTTTTTCCACCTATGAAATACATAAATAAACAATATATTACAATAAATAACTTCTGCTCTCTCAACACAACGAGCAGAGGTGTGTGTGCATGTGCGCTTTGTTTACAGGTTAATAGTAAAAATGACTACCACGAGGCCTTCATGTGACACTGAATTCAAACAGATCATGGCTCTCATTTATCACCTCTAGCCAGGCAAAGAATCACCAGCTTGCTTTCCCCACAACCAAAAAAGGAATCTTTAAAAATTTGAAGAGAAAAAATAAAGCCAAACAAATTAAAGTAATAAGAAGGTTAAATTTGTTTAGTGCAGCAACGTGCAGCAAATGATGGCAAACATCAGATGTATACAGATGAATGCTCAATCCGACTTTTAACTAATTCTGAACGTGTCAGTTTTCTTTCTCTAAAGCACGACTGGACTCGAGGATTTTACACGACTCCAATACTCTTGAGATAAATACAAAGCAATGAAATGCAGACTAAAGCTGTGTCTGCAAAACACTCAGTGACAACAAAAGGGTTAGAGTGTATATTTCAAAGAATCTTTAATGCACAGTGAGAAGCAGCTTATAACACAAGAACTATGTTTAACGTGACTCTTCACCTTCACATCCTTGAGTTCTTTCTTGTAAAGAACCAACGATGCCTTTGGCACTAAAACAGTGTCAAGAACTTTAAGAAAGTTCTGATCTAGAGGTGGAAAAAACAGCTCTTTGCTGTGAAAGTGTTTAAATGATGATGGTGGACACTTGTGGCAACATTTCTACTGTATTGCACTTCATCCTAATGTCTTGCCTTAGAAGAATCAAAAACAATGCAACACACATGTGGCAATGTGGAAGAAAGCCTACAGATGTTTCCTCCCACTCAGCAGAAATGTATTGCTGAAAAAACAGGCAAGACATGAACAGATATCGGGCACAAAACAATGAAAATACTAGTATGTTTTTCCCTTAATCTCTATTTCTCATCATCTGTCATTACTCCTCTGTGATTCATCCAGTAGTCAATTTCTTTCGCAGAGTGATAGTTTGTGTAACAAGACGGCAGATTCTACTAATGGAAATATTAAATAAGGGTTTTTCACGTCTTATGGCTTTATCAACAAGACAACAACATAACTTGGGAACTAATTGGATTAAAAGTAGATTTCTTTAGGAGAACCACAATTAAAAGGTTCAACAATCTATAGAAGAACCAAAATTAAATATCCCATCCATGCACGTGTTATTATACAGGAATTCTCTGTAATTGTGCTTCCATTATTCAGTCTCTCCCTTTGTTATCTTTCAAAGAGTTTACATGAGACCACTTCTGTATGAAGTGATATTTTCAGTCAGTAGGAATTAATCGAAATCTCCTCTTAACTCTTATTGAACCCTTAATGATGACCTCTGACACCTCAGCATATATCAAGAAAGATGTGGTTTTATGACCATTAGACTAGTTTCTGGGTTTTTCTAAAGGTAGGCAGAGACCGCCCTCACTAACTTCTGAGGCACACTCAGTCATTTTGTTCTATAAGTGGACCTGAAATACGACAGAAACCACTCAGGTTAGAAAAAGCGCTTCAAGGGGTACAGAATTAAACCACAATTCTGTGGCACAAAGCTATTATTTATGTCTTGAGTTGGAATACTTTATCTGTCTAACACAATAAAACACAACAACAAACATAAAAAAAAGAACACAGCTCTGTGCTGGGGCCTTGTTTCAACAGAAGCCCGATACAATCTCACACACACAACCTGAACTCAGTCACGATGAAGTCAAACAGCATCTCAGTGAGAACTAAGACGTCAGATTTTCCTTATTCCAGGAAATAAAACTCTGTGACAAAAAGACACGGATTCCCAAACAAACCAAGAGCCTCATAGAACAATCTGTGCTGCAAGACTCCACGTGAGTTTTGGCACTGAAAAATGTGTAGGTCCATATACACAATGCAGTGTTATCAGTAACTGTTCACACAAAAACACCATAGAGAAGAGTGCGCGAAGGGCGTCGGCCTTAAAAGTCAAACAGGAGTTGGACAAAAAAAAACTTCAGCTTGTCCAGTGTTTCCTTCACTGTTAACGGTGCACCTTGACTCACAGACTCTATAGATCACAGAGAAAGTCTGAGTGAGTATCGCTGTGGAAAGTGTGCTGCCTCATCACAGTAACAAGAAAAAAGCTGCACCCCATCAACTAAATAACTACAGCATGTGCGGAGTTAATGTATCACAAGTCAAAGATGTTCCATGTAGATAAAATCAGATTAGAGCACCCACAGTAGCGATTGTGGCCACAGGTCCTTCACTCCTCTACAGGTGCTTTTGTGTTTGTAGCTGAACTGAAATGTAACGAGGAGGCTATCGACTCCTTACTGACCCCTCAGGGGGCACGACGACGTGACGGCAAAAAAAATAAAGTTTAAAAATTCCACCTGCTGAACAGGCTAATAAATAACAAAAGATCGATCACAAGAACAAAACGATGACATACTCAGTCCAATAGATACTGTACAAACTAATTACAGCCTCCTCTGCTCTGTGTCTGCGTTTGGCAAATCTCCACTTCGCTGCGCAGATTCGGTTCTTGTAGAAAGTTCACAGGTCGTGCGCAGTTTATGAATCCTTTCTTGGCATGTGTTTGGCTTTTACCAGAGCACACCTTGTTGTCCATTTGGCACCACAGCTGGTAGCATAATTTGTTGTCGGCATGTGACATTGTCGTGTACAGAGCGTCCTCTACGTCACACAGCAGCATTTCCACCATTGTGTCTCTGTGAGTGAGTGAGTGTATGTGTGTGTGTGTGTGTGTGTGTGTGTGTGTGTGTGTGTGTGTGTGTGTGTGTGTGTGTGTGTGTGCGTCTCTGTTTAAGCGCGGGGCTCCAGTTTGTGTGAAAGTTCAAAGAGCGTCTGCTGATTGTCGATAATGTGCAGGTAGTGAACGCTCGCCCTCACCTCCGCACTGTCGACCCCAATTACCTCGTTGCCTAAAAGACAAACGCACACACATCAGTGGATTCAACACAACATACACACACAGTTACTACAAACACGCTGTATTACAGCCTTGGAAAGAAATAAAAGACTGTCTGGAAATGGTTGCTTGGAAACTGGAAGAAACTGACTCAGGTAAAAATGCAGTACACTAACTGAGCTGCAGATGGCGACAGATTCTTCTCAAGGATTTGAAAACAGCATAAACAACAGCTTCCAGAAGAAAAAACAACTATCTTTTAATATTTATATTTACTTTTTGATGTCATGGCATTATAGATAGACACAAACTTCTAATGTGTAGTACATACATATATGTGACAGCTCCTTTATGGATTATAAACTACTGGAAGTATATGATTTGTTTACACTGTGAAAAATATATACCATATACTTAATAAGTACCTAAACTTCAGCAACCTGCATGTTTGATATGTTTTACATTGGATGTCCTTCCTAACTACACTATAGAGTGATCAGAAGCGCGACTTTGAACCTAAAGATTCAGTTCAGTAAAAAAATGACATAACCCACCTGACTGGTCACTTTGGCAGTGGCGAATCATTCTCACCGTGTCTGCAATCATATGCTGTTGGTTTAAGAGAACACATGTTGCATTAGGGTGACATTAAACTGGAAAGATCACATTTGTTCTGGTAAACATCAAGAGCTTTTCTTTTGTCCAAAACATCCATCTTTTTACAAACCAAACACATTTCAACAGGCCAGCGTTTTACTATTGGTGATGGTGGATTCACCACTCAGCATGTACTCTGGAAATACAAAGCATCTACTTTCATCAGTCAACTTGACAACAAATAGTAGATGGTACCTTCATCAGATGTATGATGTATTCACCACAGATGCAACTTGGTATTGTTATAATATATTGCAGAATACTGACAAAACAAAAACTACAGAGCACAACAGTCCCTGCTTTTTTAAGGACCCTGAGCACAAACATGAATTTCCCATTTGTTTTCTCCACTGACATTTCAGAAAAAGCTCTTAGTAAGTCTGCTTTGGATGATTACAACATTATAGCTCATAATCAAAACACCCATGAAAAATATAAATGTGATTTTTACTTCCAAAATCTCACTGTTGCACTCTTTCATTGTCACAATACAAATATCCAAGTATCGTGACCTTATTATCACCTACACTGCAAAGCTTAAGTCTGCAGAATAAATCTAGAGAAGCTGAAAGGAAAAAATACTTAAATGTCACATGGAAATGGTTTGAGGCACTGAAAGACATTAAAGAAATGACTCAAACTCACCAACTTCTCAAAGTTGACCAAGTTGTCATGGAAGGTCTTATTTCCCTCGTGGATAAAAGTGATATCTAAAAGCAGGAGACGGGCTTATTAGGGATTCATTCAGTGTTTCTGTGTGTGTGTGCGCACGTGTGTGTAGGATTTAGAGTAGATACCTTTTAAGAGAAGAGGCATGAAAGGGATCTTAGGAGGTTTCATCCTCTTGAAGGCTTCTCTGTAGGCTTTGTGGTTTAGAGATGGATCCTAGAAAAAGAGATGGAGGAAAACAGAAAGCAGAGTAAAGAAAAGGAGGAAGCATTTAAAGGAATAGCACATTTTCATCTCTGCGTGTTTCTCTATCTCTGTCCACCAGGTCTCACCGTGATGAGTTCCAGCTCTGAGAAGAGCTTCTTGAACTTCCCCGGACATTTCTGAAAGGGAAAGCGTTTGCTCAGAGCTGGACTTGAAAATAGGCATCGTAATGAACAGACTCAGTTCTGTTAAGACTTACCTCCCACGTTTGGTTGAGTCGACTGACAGCAGCTGTGTTGAGACCCATGATGATGGCAAATGCAGAGTTCAGATTTCTCTGGGCTTTACAGCTGTGTGCAACACAGGCAGAAGCAGAAAAATGTTATTAAAAAAAAGGAGATAAAACATGATGTGCTTAAAACATACTCTTCATTTTGTTTACATGACCACGTGTGTGTTCTGTTCTTACTGAGCTGCAATCTTGATAAACTTCTTGAGAAGCTGTACTCGCTTGTTGAGCGACACACACATGAGCACCTCGGACATGACCCACTGCTGGACCTCGTTACAGCGCTGCAGCAGGACTGAGAGCGCCGCCGTGTGGCCAGTGCCAGGAGCGCGGCTGAGAGTGTAGTACACCAGCTCCTGCTGCATGTTGACGGAAAGAAAGAGTGTGAGTGAAACACATCAAGAATCACACATCCTTGGGTGTGTTCTCCCTCTATAAACGAGGCTACCTCGCCATTGCTTGTTTCACTCTAATCTTGCTATTGCTTAATTTTTTTGAATTTAAAATCAAAAACTGAAACAAAAACAATTCTCGTATACGATATAAAACCAGGAAAGAAAAAGAAAGTGCTCAAATGTACTCTAGTACCAAATGGGAAAGCACGCCAAGATGGAGCCTGTGTCTCTTCATCTGTGCTATGTTTAAAGTTTTTACAAGAACAACACATCTAAAAAGCCACTCAGCTGCTGGCTGAGCTGTGCTCATGATCCAGGAAGTCTCGCTGAGCATTTGCTTATATTCTGATGCGTAAACTTCAGCAGCATCTGTCGTCAATATGAATTTATTTAAAACTCTGTGCATACACCACATACATTCATCTGTATGAGTGGATACCTCGTGAATGGATTTGAAGAGACTCCAATCCAGGTGTGTGAGGGCAGCTGCCACATCCCAGGTGTTGATGCCCAGGAGTCGAACTGGCCTCCTGCTTAGCTCAGCACTGTCTGTTAAAGGAGGCTGCACATACAAACCCGTAGAGAAATTTAAATTATTGCACAAAAAGACAAGGCATGCTCAAATAAAATCCTATCAGGAGCATTAGTCAATTTGCATCTGCATCAGTGTGTATGTGGCATTATGGCCACATCTGTTCTGGGACCTTTTCATTTATCAGCTGTTATAAACGCCGATAACGATAGTGCTGCAGATAGCTAATATCGCCCCACCAACAAATCAGCCAGGCTCTAGCCGCTAAGACATTCAGACATAGATCTCACTCTGTGATGATGATGCCGCTTTACAAAGGTGCCCTGAAACGGCACTTTCCAGTCCAGATGTCACTGTCGGGCAACCACACAATAATTGTGGCTCACACGTTTTCCTCTCCTACTGAGTCAGAGTTAATAACAATCACCAGGCCTGAGCCTCTCCAGTTTGCTGCTGCATGACTCATTGCAACACTGAAAATATGTCTGCTGGGGAAGTGAAATACTCATTTTCATGCCTGATTTGTCAAGAAAGTGATACAGAGGCTAAATAACTAACTTTGTTTGCTGTGTTTTGCTTTGGACCTGCAAGCTGCAACTTGAGCTTCTTTTAAAGACTGAATGTTACAGAAAGACAAAAAAAAATGCAGCCATTTACATACCAAGATCTCAGTAAGATCCCTGCGACAGGCCACAAGCTTTCCTTGTGGGGTCAGAGACTCAGAGTACACACAGTCACTGGGCTGTAACACCCTCCGCTCTTCAGAGACAAACACAGACAGAAGGAGAGAGATGAACGAGAGCCAAGAAAATGGATCAGTGATTCCCAGCTAGGAGGACTTGTACAGCTATTTTTGAGGAGCAGGTCAGGCAGCAGGAGTAAATCCCACATATTGCTTATATTAGAAAACTATCTTGACTATATGTTCTACTTGAATTGTGCTTGAATCGCATTTACCTCCAGTGTGCGACACCACGGCGAGCACCATGTCCTCTTCTGCTCTGTCCATCTTCAGAGCCACAATCCGCAGAAGCTCACGGGCCTCCAGCGAGGGATGCGTGTGGACACTCAGGTAGGAGTCGGCACTCACGTACACGCAGCAAATAACTGAAAAACACGCAAACATGGCGAGAGTAAATGTCTAAAATAAATGAATGCTGAAATGCTGGAGAAAGAAAACTTCAGTTAGTTTTTGCCAAAAATATAGTTGAAAACACAATTTAAGCAATTTGCATGTGCAAACTAAAATTACACTCCACAACTGTAATTATGCATAACTGTGTAGAGTTTGGGGCAGTGATTGTGTATGTCTGTGTCTGTTACTCACCCTCTCTGGCATCGGTCTGTGGACTGCGGAGCTGCAAACAGTTTTCCTTCAGACTCATATGCTGATACGTTTGTTTGCTCTGCGAGAAGAGCGGAGGACAAATGGAGATTTGAAATGCTTTATCTAGTCTGTGCTGGATGTTATTAGGCACTGATAGCACCTATATTATCTCCATCAGCACCTACACTGCTTAAAGAAAATCTAAAAATGTTGTTTCTGTGTTATTTAACAATGCAAAAATACAGATCCTCCATCTGTTTTAACTTGTTGTGGATAAGTCAGTAAGTACAGTGGCCAATGTGAGTCAATCTTTTTCTAAATATGTGACAGATTCTCTCTCATATCCATTTGTGTGTTATACCTTTTGGTTTGGAGGGCAGTCATCCACCGTGCTACAAGAAACAAAGAAACTAGTGAAGGAGTGAAGGAGGTTACGGGTAGTCAAAATAAGGCAGACAGATGAGTTTACACATCATCACATGCTTCTTTAATGTCTCTTACTGCCTGCGACGCAGAAGTTTCTGAAACTCCTTCAGGTCTTTCTCCAATATGGGGAACTCGTACAGATCTTCTAAAACACACCTGTACAGAGTCTGACAGACAGAGAAAGGAAATGTTATTAAAATCCATGATCACATGATTCATGCTAAATACTTCTTGACTAATGGTAAAGGTTGTCTGAGCCAGAAAAAAAAAAGAATGTGTCCTCACTCTATTGCACAGCAGGCATAAGAGCCAATCACAGCTTTTAGTGTGAGGAACATTTTATAAACACATGTATACAAAGACTGACCTCAATGCAACATAACAACCAGGATCACTCTGCGCTGACTGTGTAATAAACAGCTGTGTATGTGCCATAGTTATCTGAACTTATTGCGTTAGACTTCACGTCAGTCTTGTAGTTTAGTTGGAAAGTCAGTGAGTGTATTCCTGCTTGGATTAAGTGTTTTAACGGCTGCCTCTATTGTTTTCCTCAGGAGGAGTGTGGGACGAGAGACAGCAGTGAGCACGGGGAGTGCAGAGACACAGGAGCAGAGAGCACTAAACTGGGACTTTTCGGGAAGAAGACACGACACGGGAGTAAAGGGAGAGCACGGGGATTTATTGCTTTTTTGCACTGTAAATAAACGCACCGCTTGCAGTGAAGAGTCCTGCGTTCTGGGTCCTCCTTTCCCCACATCCCTACAGTTTGCCCTGGCAAACCGTGACAGAATCCCCATAACCAAAGTTAACTTAATCAGATTGTCTTGATTCATTTAGCCAAACCCCAAACTGCTTTATTTGTAATTGTTTTATCAAAATACATGCTGTCTAATAAATATGGAAGCATCAGTTCAACATTTTACATGTATCTGTTACTTAATGTTGTACTTTTAAACCCAGATACTAAAAGAAAAAGAAAATCTATAACGCATTCTGTGTCTGATACCTCAGCCTGCATTATCTGCTAATATTAATATCCATTACATATGTTTTTTCACCTCTTCTAAATAACTTAGCTCTTTATAACACATTTGTCTGGATGCACATCAGAGCTAAAAATATCAATTGTATAAATATCAATTTTACTTTGACTACGTTGCCACACCAAAATCTTTGAATACTGGTGTTTTAGGTCTCATTGCCACATGTGTATAAAAATCAAAACCCTAACCAGGCAACCTGCCTTTACAAATATTTGTTTAAAAAAAATGTTTCGCTCTAAAGAGCTCAATGAATTTGAGCAGAGTACTGTGATAGGATGTCACTGTCATAACAGGTCAGCTCATGAAATTCCCTCTCTCCTAGATACTCCACAATCAGCTCTAAGTGGTATTATAACAAACTGGAGGTGATTGGGAACGGCAGCAACTCAATTACAGAACGGGGTCACCGAGTTCTGAAGCGCATAGTGTATAAAAATTGCCAACGCTCTGCTGACTCAGTAACTGCAGAGCTCTAAATCTCCTCTGGTGTTAACATCAACAAAAAAATTGTGCACCGGGAGCTTCATGGCATGGGTTTCCATAGTTGAACTGTAGGTGTAATGTGTAGGTGGAGCAGCACAGACACCAATGCTGGGAATAGACTGCTACATTCCTAAACACATACATTCTGTTTAACTCCTTTAGTTCCAGTGTGATAGTTCATCCATCACCAAGTGCAGTACTTAAACCTATGCCTGGACATGTCACAGAATAAGTGACGCAACTGAATTAGCTCTCAGAACTTGCACGGATCCACACAAACGCACACGCATCTCCAGACGCCTCCTTATCGTTGTCATTGACCCACTGTAGCCTCCGGTCCCTATTCCCCTCTCGTTCCTCTGTTACTAGGCAACTATCACCTGGGTTACACACTCCATTTGAGATTATACCAATGCCAACCCTACCACTTTGGTTTCCATGGCAACCCGGCACCGAGCAACGGAGCCGTCAGGTTACGGAGGGACAAGTGATGTGCGAGTATATGTGTGTGCGTGTGGGTGTACACGTTTGATTGTGTTGTGTGTGTTTGTTTGTTTCCCCTTCGGTGTCAGAGACATCCCGAGTCGATGCAGCGAACCATGTGAAAATAACAAGAACGCAGACAGACGCAAGCAGCGTTTGTGAAGAAAAATGTGAGTTATGGGAGGTTATGTGACACTTAGGATTCTGTGTGTGCTTTCAATCACTACCATGCCCATACGTGATACAAATTGAAGAAGCTACCAGATTATAATGTGGAATAAAGCATCATAATTGTATAATAATTGTCACTGTTATTTTGGATTCTTCTGTGAAGTCATACAAAACACATCTCACGATACATTCAGAAACTCCTGCATTTTATTATTTGCCAGAAGGATGAGATGAATCTAGTAATGAAGGATTTGCTTGTGGGAGAAGGCAGGAACGCCGATCAGTTTGTCATCACATGCAGCAAGCGCACACATGTGCACAAACACACATACACAAAGCTCCTTATCCTTTCTAAAAAGCACTTGATGTCCAGTCATGCAGAACTTAAGGAAGGACAACTTAATTTAGAAGACAGGGAGACAAATGAAGATGAATGAGCCTTTTGATGTTCTTCAGCAATACATTTAAGAGAAGACAAGACTGGATCAAACTCAACATGTCTTTAAAACTATATAATCAGAAATAGTGAAGAAGGCCATACCTTCATGAAGCTCCTGACGTGCTCCTCTTCCTTTAGGAAATCCTTATAGAGTCTGCTCCAGTGGGAAACAAGCTGCAGTACTTTACGTTTCCTGAAGAGGGCATCTTTGCCCTCCTCCTGGCCCCTGCAGCGTGCGCTGCTATAGGTGACTGTGGTCAAGGAACAACAAAGGGGAATATGGAGTCTGAAATATGTGTGTTAATATGATTGTGTTTGAATCAATGCATGGTTTTCCTTGTAAGGATATTGTCCCAGCAGGGCCTGACAGAGGTCATGAGTGGACATGAACACCAGATACGTTAACAGGAAATCATCCAGCAGCATTTCTGAAAAACAGAAAAAAACATTGTTAAAAATCTAAAATCCAAGATATGTTTTCTCCTTATCTGTGGGATTAAGATGTGGAAAGCCAAAACAAAGTATCTTATATTCTTCTATCTTTCAATTAACTTCTGATTTCCCCAGATGAGCAGCAGAAGTTAGTTTCACTTTAAAAATCAATTACAGCTTTTTAAGATACAAAAGAGAGGTCAAACGATAAATCTTCAAGCTTGAGCTCAATGCCCTATTTTCTTCTTTTACTTGCCCTTCGACTAGACTTAAAGCAGCAATAATCACGTTACATGAACAGTGTCTCTTTATAGTGAGGAATCCAAAGATAATTATAACCCATTTTCACAGTTCCCAGCAAAGCATTTTTAATAGTACACATTTATTATTAATAATAATAATAATAATAATAATAATAATAATAATAATAATAATAATAATAATGATACAGATGGATACATAGCAAACTACAACTCCAAACATTCACACTCTTCTCTTTCCCTTTACATGGAGATCTCCCCCTTCCTGAGCCTGGTTCTGCCAGAGGTTTCTTCCTCTTAAAAGGAAGTTTTTCTTTCCCACCTACACAAAGTGCTCGATCATAGCCAGCTGTTTGACTGCTTAGAGTTTTCTCGAGAATACTGCAGTGTCTTTATCTTACAGTATAAACTGCCTTGAGACAACCATTTGCTGCATAATTAAACTTGGATTGACATTAATTTAAATATTCTGGAGTTTAAAGTTACTTTCTTATGTCACCAATCACTCCCACACAGTCCTGACGAAGCAGATTATACTTTCTTTATAATTTTACCCAAAGCTGCTTTTTACTAAATATTGAGCTATTTTTCTTTGTCAAGAGAATTTTTGATGTCTCACCAGGTTTTTTGGGTCCCCGGGGGAAAATTTAAACAAACCTATGACAATGAGCAAGTCAGGCTTTTCTTCCTCTTGGCTCATTTTCCAAACAACTTCAAAAACAAAAAAAAACCTACTCAAATTTATCAGAGTGGAGCGAGCTAATGTGCAAGATAGAAGCCAAGAGTGTGTGTGAGACTCAGCAGGTGATCAATGGGTAAGAACCAAATATAAACAGCCCTCGTGGCAGATGGGTAATGAGCCATTGTTGGTGCTGTGAAGAAGTTGCTCTGTGTGTGTGTGTGTGTGTGTGTGTGTGTGTGTGTGTGTGTGTGTGTGTGTGTGTGTGTGGTGTCAACTCTTTCCCTGGGAAAATGTGTGACCCACATATGACTCTGTCAGGCAGAGAGCAAAGAAATCAATTATAGAAGACCGAGCATAGGCTGAAGCATTAATATTTTATCAACGGCCTTTGCTTTAAAAATAAAAACACAACTCTTGAGAAATATTTTAAGCAGGTCTGACAGTACTTATCACTTTTTCAGAACCCCGTTCACTCACTTTCCTCACACTTCCTATTCAATCTGAGGAAGTGGAGCCCTTTCTTGACCATTTATCAGTTCTTTTCCTGTTTCCCACCCTCTGTCTCTCCATCCTAAAGTATCCCCATCTACCCCCTCCTCCACTCCACACACCCCCATTTTTCATTTTCTCCTTCTTAGCGATTACATTTCCCCCTGCTACTTCTCTCCTCCTACATTCACCCTCTCCCAGCTCTCTGTGATGATAAATATCCATTTTCATCTTCAACATATGCCCTCTGCGTTTACCCGCTGGCACACACAAAGTCAAACACATGCGCTCAGACACACACATAACACCCTGATGAATAACTCACTGAGTTCTGACCTTGGGCATTTTATCTCTTGTGAGAGAGAAAGGGGTGGAAACAAGAAGAGAGAGAAACTGTGTGTGTGCTGAACTAATCGCACTAATCTGCTGCTGTGTTTTTGTTGCGTCTGTGTTCTCTTTGTGCGTGCACGGTGCACGGTGAGGGGTGTTTGGGGTAATCGCTGCGGAAGCGTGTTTGAGCCTGTTCAACATGCTGCACCGTTAAGCCACCTAAAACGGCATACTGATGCATTCACTCACACACACACGCATACACACACATACACATATGTGCTTATTCAGGAAACACCAACCATAATGCAAAGGTAGACATAGACACACACACAGATGGGGAGAAGATGAAGATAAATTTTGCATTCCCACTTCCTCCCAAGTGTTTTCTCATTTTCACTAAATAAATATCAGACAGAGCTCCTCCACAAAGACCATCTCAGTCCTCTCTTGCTCTCCTTCTCTCTCTCCCACATTTATCTCTCCGTCTTTCTTCGTTTGCTTCCTGCAATTCAGTGAGATGGCTCCCTGTGGACTGTTGGGAACTGGTGGTGCTGAGGGGGCTGATGCATAAAGGAGCCTTGTCTAGAATAGATGCTAACAGACAAGTGCAGGGTTTTATAAAATGAATGCCGGGACCCAGACCTCCCTCTGTGATTAAAGCATTATTATAGTGGACCTGGGATCTGTGATGGCTCTGAAATGTAATTAGAAGGAAAGAAGTCAAGACCCATTGATATTTAAGAATGCCAATTTTTCACCACGATTTTAGTGCTTTCTAAATTCAAATATGATCACACATCCTCAGCCCTGAGTCTCAGCACTGGCTCACCCCAGGGCTGTGTGCTCAGTCCACTGCTCTACTCTCTCTACACACACGACTGCACTCCTCGCCACCACAGCAACATCTTTGTGAAATTTGCAGATGACACCACAGTGGTGGGGCTCATTTCCAAGGGAGACGAGTCTACGTACAGAGACGAGGTGGAGCAGCTGACGTCATGGTGTAAGGCCAATAACCTCCTCCTCAACACTTCAAAAACCAAAGAACTCATAATAGACTTCAGAAGGAAAAAGGCAGAGATCCAACCACTATTCATAAATGGGGACTGTGTAGAAAGGGTGGCAAGCTTCCGCTTCCTGGGAGTCAATATAGAGGAGAACCTTTCCTGGAGTGTGAACACCTCCGAGCTGCTGAAAAAGGCCCAACAGAGACTGTACTTCCTGAGAATTCTCAGGAGGAATAACATCACACAGAGACTGCTGGTGTCCTTCTACAGAGCCACCATTGAGAGTGTTCTAACTTACTGCATATGCATCTGGTACACTAGCTGCACAGGGGCTCAGAGGAAAGCACTCCAAGGGATCATTAACACCGCCCAAAAGATCACTGGCTGCCCTCTCCCCACACTGGAAGTTCTACACAACGCCCACTGTTTTAAAAAGGCCCAAAACATCATAAAAGACACCTCACATCCTGGCCACTCCCTGTTCGAACTGTTGCCCTCAGGCAGACGGTACAGGGCAATCAGAGCAAGGACTAATAGACTCAAACACAGCTGTTATCCAACTGCAATAACACATCTGAATACTACAAAAAAATGTCCATCACGCCACTCTTGTGTTAATCTATGCACGGTCTGAAGCATGTGTGTGGGAATGTATGTGAATGTTTTACTGTTACATCTTATTAGTATTTTAAGTATTCTATCTATTTTATTTATTGAATTTTATTGTTTTATTTATATTTTGATATTGCTAGGGATGATGCAATGATCGGGGACCATTCTTAATTTCGCTGTTCTCATGACAATGACAATAAAGTTTCTGATTCTGATTCTGATTCTGATTCTGATAAAAGATTAACTAATTACATCAAGGATTGCTAATATTTCCTGAGTAAAAGATTACTGCACTATAAAACAATCCATAATGTAATAAGCTAGACTTAAGGTTTGTGTAAATGTGACATGACAGTTAACACTGAAATCGTTTGCGGCACAACTGCCTAAAGCACCCCGTGGCAATCATTTCACAAACCCATTAGAGCATTTAACCTCCTGAATGCTCCTCATATTTGTGACCACTGACATGGCTGAATGAATGCACATACACGCACACCTGGATATGGTTTGAGGGCTGACTCATGCAGCCACACACAGGCTCAAACACAGCAGGGAAATGCTCATACCTCACAGGTCTGACCCAACTTCGGGGAAATTAAAAGAGACAGAGAGATCGGGGCTGGGTTGTGTTGTAACTTGCGCAGCTGGGAAACAAAGTCCTTGGCAAGAGGTGTGGGGCCTCATTTAACACAAGATACTAAGACTTACAATTAAACTCTACACATTTATGCCATGATGTAGATGGTTCTTCACAAAGACATGCCTCTGACTACAGCTTCAAGGACAATCAAATGTGTGTTTACATGTCTCCAAACTCACCGCTCTCCTTGTTCTCTGGTGCCCCTCTTTGGTCATCCAATCGTAGGTCACTTAGCAGATGCTCCAAAATCTTAAGCGGCGTACCGGACACCACCACATACCTGTAAGATGAAGAGTTGCAGTAATCTTCCTCAATATAGCAAGAGGACCAAGTACCACTTGTGTTCCTCCACCCTGCCACCCTGCCTTCGTCCATATACTCCTCCGCGTCGTCGTCATCAATGTAGCGAAAATGGGGAACATTAAATGCAAACATCTCTGACTTGCTTCCATCACCATCATGACTGCTATCCTCCTCTTCATCGTCATCGTCTTCATCACTATCTTCATCTAAATCCTCCTCTGCCTCTGCAAGCGTGACTAGCTCAGAGGTCATCTTCATATCTAAACTGTTCCCAGTTCAGCCCTGTAAGGGTCGCTCATTCTGGATGCAAACTGCTCTGCTGTCTGCTCCTGTCAGCCGAGAGCTCCAGAGATTGAAACCCTCTCTCTGACAGCTCCTACAGTAACTCTGACAGAGAACCAACGTCTACGGAAAACACTGAAAACTGCTTACACACACATACACATACACCCACTTAACCTGCCTGTCACTGACACTCCCTGCATTGTGCCTTAGGTCAAAGACTGTGGTATGCTGTGCTATGTGTATTCAATTCAAAGAAATCAACTTCGAAGAACTGCACTTGGAAAGGAACACAGATGTGTAATTATACGTACAGCATAAGATCCTAAAACACACTGATATATGGAAGGAAGTAAACCAGTCTTATGTGATCTATTTTCCTCTTCCAGCTGAAAACAAAAAGCCATTCTCTCCTTCCTGCACTCTGCCAGAAGCCAAAGCATACATTATCCTAGACAAACACATACACGCCCACACAATTTTGACAGCCCTACTGATATTCTGCTTGCATATGCAAAAGTGTGTGTCTGCAACTTGATATCCCAAAGAAAAAAAACTAAAAACCCAAAAGAGACAGGAGGACTATGATTATGTTTTCATTGCCATTGTTAGTGTGGAGGGCCCTCATTATGCAGGAGGAGGGACCAACCTCTTGTCGCAATCCTCCTCTCTGGACCCGCCCCCGGACGATGTTGGTGAGGGCCTGTCCGATGGCGATGTCACTGATGATGTCACTCTCCGCAACACCAATACGTCCCGACCTCTCTCCTTTAGACAAACCCTTCCTACCGCCTCCTAAAAGAGAAAATGTGAGAAAAATATAACATAGTCAGGCAAGGACAAAACCGCTGGAAGGCGATTAAAGGAGTAGACGCAAGATTTCAAACAGTACAGAACAATACGACGCATCCCATGTGACTTTCTTACGTACTCTGTAGTGGATTTGAACACTCTTTGTGGTTTTTGCCAACTTTGTTTATTTCCCATCTGCTTTTACCAAACATTTAAGCAAATCAACTGCCTCCTTTAGCTTATAACTGTGGTCTCTACGTGGTGTTCAATAAATAATATAAAATTAAAGCGAAGGATGCATTTAAAACAGTAATTATATAAAATATGGTTTGTGTGATTCTATTAAAGAAAGTAGCTAGCATGCAATTCTAGTTTTTGTAAACCTCTCAGATATTGCCCTTATTATGTGTTTTTCCAACACATAAGCAAACTCACACCTCAGTTTTAATCCACACTTTTAGACACTGCCTGTGTTGGCAGCTTCAAAGGGAAGGATTGCATTTCCTCTGCCTTTGGAAAGATTTCAAGAATTATATTACAATGAGGACATCTATGAATGTCAGCTTTAAATGATCTCCGGCTCCATAAATGTGCAGCAACTTGATCCATGACTCTGATACACGCACACAAACACACAGACACACGCTCCTGCTATGATGGTGCAGTGTAACAGTAACAGAGCTCCAGGTGAACGAAGGAGCACAATAAGAAAGAGCCGGAGGAGAAGAGAGAAAAGCAGAGGAGAGAGAGAGAGATCAAAGGAGCAGGAGAGCAGAGATGGATAAAGAAGCGACGTCTCTCCTCCAGATGCTCGCTGCAGTCTCTGTCCCAGCCAGAAGGACTGAGCAGCAGTCACAACTGACACAGAGAGTCAGTGCAAGGCTGTTTTTTCTCTTTAGCTGGCCATAAAATTAACAATTTAGATGTAACATTTCCACTGACTGATAAAAAGAAACCAAACCTCTGAAAACAACACTAACTAGATCTTAAAAAAATGTGCTACGCTTCATAAAAGTGTGAACAACGCACTAGATAGTAACTGCTTTTGCAACGATCTGTGTCTAAAGTGAAAATACAGGGAGTGCAGAATTATTAGGCAAATGAGTATTTTGTCCACATCATCCTCTTCATGCATGTTGTCTTACTCCAAGCTGTATAGGCTCGAAAGCCTACTACCAATTAAGCATATTAGGTGATGTGCATCTCTGTAATGAGAAGGGGTGTGGTCTAATGACATCAACACCCTATATCAGGTGTGCATAATTATTAGGCAACGTCCTTTCCTTTGGCAAAATGGGTCAAAAGAAGGACTTGACAGGCTCAGAAAAGTCAAAAATAGTGAGATATCTTGCAGAGGGATGCAGCAGTCTCAAAATTGCAAAGCTTCTGAAGCGTGATCATCGAACAATCAAGCGTTTCATTCAAAATAGTCAACAGGGTCACAAGAAGCATGTGGAAAAACTAAGGCGCAAAATAACTGCCCATGAACTGAGAAAAGTCAAGCGTGCAGCTGCCAAGATGCCACTTGCCACCAGTTTGGCCATATTTCAGAGCTGCAACATCACTGGAGTGCCCAAAAGCACAAGGTGTGCAATACTCAGAGACATGGCCAAGGTAAGAAAGGCTGAAAGACGACCACCACTGAACAAGACACGCAAGCTGAAACGTCAAGACTGGGCCAAGAAATATCTCACGACTGATTTTTCTAAGGTTTTATGGACTGATGAAATGAGAGTGAGTCTTGATGGGCCAGATGGATGGGCCCGTGGCTGGATTGGTAAAGGGCAGAGAGCTCCAGTCCGACTCAGACGCCAGCAAGGTGGAGGTGGAGTACTGGTTTGGGCTGGTATCATCAAAGATGAGCTTGTGGGGCCTTTTATGGTTGAGGATGGAGTCAAGCTCAACTCCCAGTCCTACTGCCAGTTTCTGGAAGACACCTTCTTCAAGCAGTGGTACAGGAAGAAGTCTGCATCCTTCAAGAAAAACATGATTTTCATGCAGGACAATGCTCCATCACACGCGTCCAAGTACTCCACAGCGTGGCTGGCAAGAAAGGGTATAAAAGAAGAAAAACTAATGACATGGCCTCCTTGTTCACCTGATCTGAACCCCATTGAGAACCTGTGGTCCATCATCAAATGTGAGATTTACAAGGAGGGAAAACAGTACACCTCTCTGAACAGTGTCTGGGAGGCTGTGGTTGCTGCTGCACGCAATGTTGATGGTGAACAGATCAAAACACTGACAGAATCCATGGATGGCAGGCTTTTGAGTGTCCTTGCAAAGAAAGGTGGCTATATTGGTCGCTGATTTGTTTTTGTTTTGTTTTTGAATGTCAGAAATATATATTTGTGAATGTGGAGATGTTATATTGGTGTCACTGGTAAAAATAAATAATTGAAATGGGTATATATTTGTTTTTTGTTGAGTTTTTTTTTGAATCACAAACATACCTGTATAACATTTAGAAAAAAAACTGAGACAAGTTTGCAGAGAGCAGAGAGCAACACACACACACACACAAACACACACACATCTCTGGTATTGTACGATGAAAGGATCAGTCTGATCCCAAGAGACAGCAGGTGGGATCTGACTTGTGTCAGACAAAACAATATGCCCAAAGTGGTGTGTGTGTGCAGACATGTTTCAGTGATTCATATTCTATGGGAGTGTGACACAGATGTGCAGCAGCAGCCATCACATCCAGTGTGCTGTAGCGTGTCTAATTCCTTTTCTAAAGGAATGATAATTGCTGGTTGATGGTACCTTTACACCCCCTCCAACTTGTTAGAATAGTAGACTATCAGGCTGATCACCTGAACAGTTATTCAACCATCACACTTCCATGTTTAGAGCTCGTACTGTGATAAGCCAACAAGAAAATAAATATGTCATTGCACTGGGGTTTGTTTGTTTTTTGCTTAGTTCTTCTACTTTATATAACATTAAGTGTTACCTTAAGACCTTCCAAAACACAGCAAAGTAATAACTTTGATATAATTATTCTATACAGAAGAAACCTGAGCACCACCCCCTAACTCTTGTCAGGCCCAAAACATTCATACCAAAATAGCAAGGAATGCAACTGTGAAATCCCCTAGGGCTAAACTTTATCTAAATTTCGAGATAAACACAAACACTAAACTAAGCTGAATTCACAGACCTGAAAAGCAGACAAAAACACCATCCACCTGTAGAGAACAGGGACTTTCATAAAAGGACATAGTCCTAATTACATGATGTTTAATTTCCTCTATAACATGCTAAAAATAATCATACGGAAGGGTTAACAACACAGAAATGCAAACAGGATATTAGCAAAGCAGTGACAGCTCATCTGACAAACCATTATTAATCACATTATGGCCTGGCACAGACACCGCGCCCAGCGACCCTGATCTGGTGCCGAGATAACAAGTTTGGTGGCCTAAGGGTCTAAAGGGGACACGGCACTGAACAGAGACTGGGATCGGCTTTATCACGAGTCTCCCTTCTCTATCTCTGTTGACGCTTCCTGTCACTCTACACCATCAGATATATAATAAAGTGCTCTAGAAATACACTTAAAAAAACACACCCATTATGTAACCAATTACAACTACTGTAAAAACAAAGGAGAAGAAAATGTTCTGCCTTCCTGATTCAGTAGCAAGCTGTTGATCTTTCCGACAACACTTACATTCTTTACACAGATGCCAAGAAAAACAACTCTGAGCCAAGAATGGAGGAAGGCAGTGAGACAACACAAACATACGCAAGATCAAAAATCTTTCAGAAAATGCAGCAAAGTAAAACTTGCAGCAGTAACACTATGACAATTAGTAACATGCACGCAACATCTCACATACGCTTCTACGTCGTAAGTGCAAACAGCAAAATGAGAGAAAAAGCGTTTAATGTAGCCATGGAAAAGATGCAGAGGCATGAAAAAGTAAAACTATCCAAAAGGGCACTTGTGGAGAGGAGGGGTCAGAAAGTTATGCAATAGAAAAAGACAGTGAGAACAAAAAAGAAATGATAGATGAAAGGCAAGAGCCTGGGAAGTAAAGTGAGGGAGACAGAGGAGTGTGGGAGAAAGCAGCATTTACAAAAGACAAAAAACAGAAACATTTTACTCAAGCTGCCATGCGTTTTAGCAAAACATCTGATATGAAAGGAAAAACAGGGGATTTCAGGCAGTTACACATCAATGACAAAGAGAGAGCTTTCCAAATAAATAATGGATGTGTTTCAATGCCTCCTTACTTTACTGTCTCCCAATAACACCAACATATCAACCTCTAATGTATAGACTAAAAAAACTGTAGGTAAAAACTGTGGGTATGACATTTCTGAAATGTCTCAAAGGCATAAAAAAAAGAGCTTCTGACATTTCTTTAGACAGTCACTTGTTCTCTGCTAACAGGTGTATCGGTCCGTTTCTTCCTGTTCTCGTTGCTCCTTCCTCAAGCTCTCCTGCGTTCACCCAATTTTTCCTGTCCCCCCGCTCCCTCGCCCCCTGTCTGTCTCCAAATTGTGCAGACTTCATGCTCGAAAGGTTTGAGAAGTCGAAACAGAAAAAAGAAAGCTCAGAAACCTGGGGACACGCTGCACTCGTCACAGGGTCAAAGAGTTCAATTTGAGTGTGAAAAACGAAGGATATATTTATTATATATATATTCAGCTTTGTACAGGATTTGAAAGTCTCTTTTACCCTCACTGTTTCTATCAGTTAGTCACACACAGACACACAGCATGACGTAACATTGTCAGGAAAGGTGGATGCCCATGCAAAGCCTAAAGGAAGCACTCTCTGTTCCTTTCCTGTTCCTGCTAATGTATGTGTGTGTGTCAACACTGACCAAGCCATATCTTTGTTATGATAGCTCTGTGCCTGATTCCTGGAAATAATGGATAAGAGTATAACACACAATGCTTTTAAGTCAGCAGCACACAGATAGTATGTGCAACCACACATAGTGGGACACACATAAAGCATTAATCCCAAAACCTGCCCAGTGTGTAGTGCATGGTGTAACACTGAAGAACCCTTTGTGTAGGTGGACCTCTCGAAACTTCTAATGCTGATTAAATGTGGAAGAGTAACAAAAATGCAAGTCAGAAATGACTATTGAGAAATGGAAAAACCCAAAGCAATGCAATGACACATGAGTTAAATCACTATGGAAACAGCCCACACTGGTTTGTCAGAGCTTATCTGTCCCAAAAAAAAAAGAAAATCACCATGACAACCCAGTAAAAGGAGAATGGTTTCTGTTGTGTATCGAGCTGGTCGTCTAGCTTTGGTTTCTGCTAAATTCTGCAGCCTGAGCTGAACGATGAGCTGAAACAATAACACCTACGAATAAAAGGTCAACTGAGTTTAATCAGGGCTGCAAAGCATCTTTGTTTCAAAAGATGTTTTTAATAATTTATGATGTTGTTTGGCTCAAAACTGACACACGTATTGGTCACATGCAGTTTAAACTGCTTACACTGTAGTGCTATACAGCAACACCTGGGGATGTCACACCACACTTTTATGCTATAATATTAAAGGCATGGATAAATCAAATAAGAAATGTGGCCAGTAATGCACCTTACACTACTTGTGTTCTGGTATATGAACAAGTGCACTTTTTCTTTTCAACAAGATTTTGTCGATAAGGCACCTTAAATGTAAATTATACTTTGTAGAGAAAAAATGCTTTCAGTGCTGATGCGTCATTTATGTAAAGAAATCTACACACAGCCAGGCTGCTTTGAATTTCTGTTTGACATCCTGGAATAACCAAACAGTGTTCTGTTTACTCTGACAAAGTAAAAAATGGGCACGACTGCAGGATCAATAAACTACATTAACTTAAAGCTATACTTGCTCAGATTTATGTTACATGAGATAAATCCTTCAAGAGTCTAAATACAGATATAATGATATTGATACCTAAATGTTTAGAGCATAATGATTAGATTGGAGTCTAGTTGATCTCTCTCTTGCATCCCTCCTCTAATATATAAGATGATAAAATACAGTATATTTTTATTGTGTACATTTTCAAGAAATGAAACTAGATTTATGCACACTTTAGAAAATCCCTAAGGCTGGGCTTCAGTCAGACTCACACAGACACACAACCACGGTGATGCAGGGTGAAATGTGACTGCATTTCCTTCGTTTCCGGCCCTCAGGTGTACTGTAGAGCAGGATCATACAGTACAACGCTTCACTAACACCCCACTCATTATCAGCCCACTCTGACTCAGCCTGCCACAGGGCAAGCAGCACATGAACATACACATGCAAGCGCCCACGAATGATTATAAGCTCTAGCCAGCAAACTGACACACACACACATCTACACGCACACACACAGTACTTGACAGCGTGTAAAAAGAGTATGAGATCACGATGCGCTAAGCCATTATTAACACCCACATTAGATGAGCTACAGAACTGGTGTATGTTTAAAGTAAAGTGATCTGAATGAACCCGAGCTCTGGGCGTCTTCAGTGATAACTTTAGTTGGCGTGTGCATGTCAGTGCAGAATCGTGCCCTCATGTACTGAGAAAAGGTCTAAACAGGCCAGGCGTGCTGGAAAATACATGCATGCATGCGTGCCTATCCCTTAGCTGGACAGAACCACCAATAATGATGGTGCTGAGGAGGATTTACTCGCATGATCCCTGGCCTGAATCCATGAGTAACTCTGACCTGAGGTGTGTGTGTCCCTGCTTAAAAATGATGACAGTAATGACAACATTAACCGCATGACGTCCATTACTCTCCACTCACATTAAGCGTGCAGCCACAACTCTGTCTGCAGATTACATGGTAAGAGTTCACAAGACAACGTCAGCAGTCCTGCCGATACTATAAGATGTACTATAATATCAAACTATAGCACTCTCTACTCACCGCCTGGTTCCTGTCGGGTAGACGGTAGTTGTGGTTCTGCAGCAGCCGACAGCCGTCTTTGGCCAGCCGCTGCACGGCCTCCAGCCCCAGCCGGCTGGTTAGCTCCTCGCGGCCGCACACGGTGCCCATCCCTCCGCCGCCGCTGCTGCTGCTGTCCCGCAAAGCACACACACCTCCCAGCTGCAACACAGGAGGCATGAAGACATATCTCAGCCCGCAGTCCCAAGACATTGTAGAAACACTCAGAGTATGTTTGAGGAATGGAGGTCAACAAAGTTTGGTCATAATCCAGAAACACACAAGGAGAAGTTTTCTGTTGCCCCTATATATCCATGTGAGTAGGATAAGAAAATGTGGTAATCCTAGCTCTCTCTATCTAATCTTGTTCTCCCTGTTATTATTACTTGTCTCTTTATTCTTTTCTATCTATTACAGTCACTAATTCCTTTTTATCTACTGAACTTCTCTTTGTCTCAGTCTGACTGCTCTGTGTCAGAGGATCTGGTGGAGAAGGAATGAGAGTGTGTGATTAGTAGTATAAGTGGGCGGGAGTGGGTGTCTGTGTGAGAATAGTGTGCTAGGGTGCAAGTGTGGTGTCTGTCTCCTCCCCTCTATAGTCAGTACAGAAATCTGCTACTGTCCTGGTAGTCTAGCTGAGGCAGATGAAATAAGAAAGTGGATAAAAAGGAATGTATAACATCGTGACCTTAAAAAAGGAAAATGAAACAGGAACATATTTCCCTGAAATAGCTCAAGGATTCTGGAGAAACCAGTGCTTTTGTCCCTAGATATACCTGACAATAGAAAACATTACTGTGTGCTAGTATGATGGTTATCACCGGTGGCTGGTAGCCTGGTCTGTTTATTTTCCTTGGAAGAGAGATAGAAAGGGGACGGGGAGGGGGGGGGGGTCATTTGGCTGGGGGTGGGTGGGTATCCTTTCCTGTGGGCTCAACTATCCCACGGTGCCATGTTCCAATAGAGGGTAACACACACCCCTGCAGAACATCGCTCATTTTTGTTTACTAGGAAAACACCCCCCCTTCCCCCAATGGCACCACTTATCTGGCAGAATAGCCACGTACACATAGACATTATATCACAACCCCTGTGCCATGTCCCTTACTACTTCCTGCAAACCTGCTTTCAGCTTCCTGTCAACGACACACCAAGATAAAACGCTGACAAATGTGTGTACTTGAATTGTCCGCCTGTTTCTTTGATTTGCTTTAATTTTTCTATGATCTTCAAGTGTTTAATTAGAAAGCATTATATTTTAGAGCCTTTTGAGTTTAACAAAATATCTGCATAGGTTAAAAAAAAAACTGTACGACAAAGGAAATGAAAGTTGAAATTCACATTGTTATCCTATACGTTTTGCAGTTGTACTTGTTTATTAACATGCAACACCTATGTTACCACTACAGTCTGCAGCAGCTCCTAAACAGCTCCTGCAGGATCAATGTAATGTCTGGATCAGATTCACTATTCGCTGTATCCACCTGGGTTGCATAGCAGTTTCCACAGCATTCACGACTGTACCAACATAGTGAGGAGTCCTACATCATTTACTTGTAAATGTACATTAGTGCCTATATTCATTTGCAAATGACTCTAATTCGTTTAAATTATGCACTTCATTTGTTGCTGGTAATTAAAGCAAAACTAGTTTAATGCGTTTGTAGTCAGTGAGAGGCAGAATGAGGAATGAGAGTGGAGAAGACGATTCCTCGTTAAGAACAGCTCTACTTCGAAGCGGCTGGATTCACAATGTGTTTGGGCTCATTTGGATATTTTCTCTTTTTCCTCGGCCAACAAAACAAATATGAAAATTTGAGCTTGTCTCATAAATAGCTTACTATGTTAGCCAGAACTCACTTCCAAGCTGCCAAAATCCAGATAACACGACATATTCAAACAAAATAACACTGTGCAGTTAGACTTTGTGGATTGATATTTAAAAGGAGGGATCAAGAGAGTAAAAGGAACGTGTCACTGTCAATTAGCTTTTCAGTATATGTGAAATATAAAAATCCACAGAGGAGCAACAACTGAGCAACAGCACAACACAAACACATACCAACAACATCCAGTGAACTGAACAGGTTATAATAGAATTGCTGCAGTCAGAAGCAAAATATAAATATGTTTAAACATATATGTTTTACTCTCTAAAGAATACTTTATCTGCTTTAGACCTCCACATTTTTTTCAAATTGATCATCATTTACACTGAAAATAATAGAGACATCTAACACATCACAAGGCATCACAACAAGCTGAAGTGTGATGAGCCAAAAACCAAAGAGTGGAAGTAAAATGTAAAGTGATCCGTTGGCTCTGTGTATGAAATGGTTTATGTACATCTAGGAGGGATGGCTCAATGCACAGTGCCTTTTTCCTATGATGAACTATTTCTGTCTTGACTGCAGTAGTCTCCTCCAGGAGGTCTCAATATGCATGGGGCTTGAGTGGTCACTAAATGATTATCTGACTACCAATATTACAAGCCTAATATGCTATGGCCTTTGCAGTCACCCCAGATCATCCCACCTAGGAGAGGCTTAGGACCAAGGTGTCAGGCTAATGTACTTTTAGCATTTGAGAGACACAAATTTCATTATTAGAGGGTGAACAGCTTACGATGCACTTTCACACGTTGTGACCACACAAACTAGTTGTATCAAACTGTACTGTCCACAAACTACACTTGCATGCTCCAGGCAGACTTGACAACAACTACTTCTTTGTGATCCATGTGCATGTCTTCAAGCACGTATAATCCTAGCCTTAGACAGTGCTCTAAACCACCATCATCAAAATACCAACTAGGGAATAACCTTCAGAAGAATGGTGTTTCACCGATGCTAAAAAGCACTGAAGCTATTCTAGTGTTGAATGATGACCCAGCACCTCACTACGACGCTATATGGATTTTCCTTTAATCTGTCACCCATCCGTACACATTACTATATGTGTGCAATTGTGTTTAAAAGCTGTTCTTCCTCCTGTTTTCTTGCTCTTTCCTCATTTCTCCGGTGTATCCACCGAATTAATAATTCATAGAGAGAAAGTTCTGGCTCTACATAGTTGGGACCAAACAGATCTCCCTCTGCACTTTGCTCTGACCCTGTTTTCTACATTCAACCCCATGTGTACCCCCTACATAAATTCAACCTGCAACCTTTAAGAGACAAAGATAGATTAAGCAAAACAATTATCATTTTTATCTCTTCATTTGGAGGGGATCTACAAAGTCTGTCTGTGGATCAGACTTTGTATTGCTGCATCAAGGAGCTACTAGAATGTGTTTATTGTGCCCTATTTAGACACTGAAATAGCTTCTTAACAGTAATGCAACAAGAACACAAACTGATTCGGCTGTAGGCCTACTTCAGGCAAGTGCAAACTGTCGAAGCAGCAGATTTCTTTTGTAAATGAAATTAACTTTGAAAAATTAATTGAAGGACAAGACTATGGTTAAAAGAAAAAAAGGGGGGTTAGAGACGGTTTTTACTGCGTGTGTTACCGGACTGCTCTCCTCGCTGGGCGTTCGAGGCTCCTGGTGGCTCGTCTCTGCTGTCTCAGAGTCCTGCTCTGACACTGTAACCAATCAAACAGCAGCACATTAACACGTTTCTTCTTACAACATGACATTGTCCTTTTCATTCTGTCTTCTCACTGTGGAAACATTGAAAACACACACACATACGCATCAACTAAATGTACTTACAAGCTTTACGTGTCTTTCGCGCAAGAGCAGCCGCCAACTCACTTTGCACCTATAAGAAAGAAGACTGAAGATGTTAGACCACAAAAACATACACAAACACATCTGGTGAACTATAACACACTCCAGTTTTCATCTAATGTTTATCTCATTAGATGATGATGCTGTATTGACCCTGCCACACTGACCGTAGAAGTGAGTCTCTCAAGAGCTTTCATCTGAAGAATCTCACTGCAGATGTCCCTGTTACCTTCAGAGTCTTCCTCTGACCTTGGAGAGAGAGAAACACCTTTACTGGTAACTAACTGGTTCGTAAAATTTAAATAAAAAACCCCACAATGACAAAAGTTTCTTTTTAAAGTCCTCACTACACTGCCCCCTGGTTTAATAAGAAAGAACTACAGCCAGATCCAAATTGGTTCTATTCGTCTGAATAGCAGCGATGTTGGTACATCATCACTTTCCTATTTAATAAATTAAATAAGCTGACTTTTTTTGTGGTGGAACCTTATTATAATTTTACAGTGACTTCATTAAGGTGGCACAACAAGTTCTCAAACAACAACCGATGAGAAATCTCATTGTAAAATATCGTGAAAGTGCACAAGACTTTTTCGTGACTTTGTTTTACCTGTATTCAAAGTTGCCAATTACAATTAAATAGAAGTTTTGACATAATTGTTCTATAAAGCTGATTATGAATGCTAAACATTTTTAATGAAAATTAAATGAAAACATGACTGCTAAGGTGAATTCACGGGGAAAATCGTATTCCCTAAAGTTGTACCGACCCATCTGAGTTATCATCCTGTGTTTATAGTTCCTCAGGGCCTGCATGGTTTTGTATTAGGAACTTCTCATTGGCCCTTTCTCTTTTTCATGTGGTTTATGCAAAACAGCTCGGAGACACACCCTTCTGTTGAAGTTAAAGTGGCCTAGTTTGTGTGTGTGTAGGTACTGGCAGTGAGTACATCGGCTCACAATTTATATAGATGTGCAGCTCTTGTTGAGTTTTTTCTAAAAGTGCTCTGTGAATATATTTAGGTTTAACTTCATTTGTGTGTGTGTGTGTGTGTGTTTTGGGTAAACAGGCGGTTGTTTGGGGGTAAACTCTGCAGTATAACTCAGTAATAATACAAGATTGCACTGAGTTTGCCTTCAGTGGCGACACACTGCACCCGAGGGCCTCTCATCTAATATGTTCTCTTACAAAACCACTGTTTGAATTGGTCTCCCACATACTGCCTCACCCCCACATGACACACACATATATTCTCCCTGCCTCCAGCACACAAACACACACTCACGCACGTACACACACATGCCCCAATTTGCATACAATTTGGATTTTATCAACAGGTGCCGTAGGCACTTGTAATAGTTGTAGAGGAAAGAAGATGAAGCCCTGTGTGACTTTGTGTGTGTGCATTTGTGCTTGTGTGTGTGTCTACACTGTAATCTGATAAGAGAACGGTGGATGCAGAAGCAGGAGAGATGGTGATAACGCATAGCCTTCAGCCTGACACTTCAGCTTTGGCATAGACAGAGAGAGACAGAGGCAGGCAAGACATCAGATGCCCGGAAGGAGAGAAAACCTTTCCTTATAGCTTAATTGGTCAGAATTACTGGTTTCTGTTAACAAACTCAGTGGAACAATAGGAGCAAATTATTCATTTTTGTTTGTTTCATACTTTACATTTTTATTACCCATAAAATCTAGAAGCCCATTACAAAACAAAGTCTATTCTGAGCCATGATAAATGCTAAATTTATTCCAAACAGTGTCCTTAATTTTGTTTGCTGTTGTTCATTTGGTAATTTGGTGACTCACCATGAGCCTGAATGCACCAGAGCTGAAAAAGAGGTGCAGTAGGAGGTGTGTCACCGGTCATTAAACAACACAAAGCAGAAATTGATACGAGATTATGATGATGGGTCACCTCCTTGTTCAAATTGTATCAGAGTGCACGGCACAAAGAGCAATCTTTGACACAGAGATCTTCGGTCAGAATAATACAACTACATAACGTAGACACTGCGCACACGCATGTAGCCATGATCTGAATTTTTCTAGTCTAACAACAAAATAAAGGCTTTTCAACGGACTGCGACAGACTGAGTGTGAATCATAAGGAGGACGTGTTCTATGGAATAACCTCCTCTCTAGCTAAAACCCTTCGCTATTCTGCTAGACTGGCTTTTTTGGCTTTACTCGCCTCCCTTTTAAAATAGAGAGGGCTATAGATCGTCTAGTGTAGTACCAGAGGACTATGCAAAGCAAGCAAGTACGTTTTCCCCTCTCAGGCGAACGGTGGCATATTTTAGCTCCTGGCAAGTCTGCCTCTCCTGCACAGTGCAGAGAACAGCGTTTTTCCACAGACAGGGAAACCAGCAAAATAATTGTTATTGACAACCACCTCATACATCACACAGTAAAGGGTGTATATGGACTATGGGTTACAGTATATGAAATACACAGTGTCATGCAGGATAAGAAAGGGATCCAGTGTCTAATAAATTGTTATTTTTGAAACATTTCCTCCTTTTGTCACTTTTAGTGTTGCTTGTGATCTCAACTTATTAACTTTTTAAGCAGTTGACACAATATTGTGTAAATTGTTAAACTACTGTAGTGTAGATTGAGTTGTACTGCACTCCATAATATTCAAAATGTAATGTTTAGTTTAAATCCTTAAATGTAAATGTAGCAGAGCTTATTATACTGAGTTATGTCACACTGGGAAGATGCTCATATGCATGTCGCTGTGTCATGGGATTTGGCAGCTGTATGCAGTTGATATTCAGTGCATGAGATATATTGATGTTCACATCTAGAGTACCCAAGACATTTCTATATAAGCAAGATTTACTCTTTATGTAATGGGAGGTAAAGCGTTTGGAAAAAGAATGATGCCAATCTCAATTTTTTTTAATTGCTGTTGTCAAAAAAAGCTCATTAAATGAAAACGTCACTGACTTAATCAAAGAAAGATTCTTGTATGACAATATTGGATTCGCTCATGTCGCAAGTTTAAACTTGCAATCTGCCTGAAACCATGACATTCCTGTCAATTTATAACAGCGAAAACTAACAATGAACTGACAAATCTCAGTGATGAAAATGTGCCTGAGAGCGTGTCATGTTGCTGAGACGCAGAGGTCCTTGGAGACAGAGTGACAGTGCTGGCGTTAACTGAATGATATTGAATGAAAGTAGTAAACCTCTTCTACACATGATGCACCAGAGCAAGCCCATTTAATTAGAGACGTGTCCTTCTTTTGCTTTACTGAAGCAGCAATCACTCAATGGTCAGCTCAGGCTGTGCAACCAGTATCGTTTTAATTGTTCTCTTGTTAGATTAAACGGTAAAACACATGACGCAACGGTTCATGGGAGACAGTCACACCAGACTGCAATTTAAATTTTGCTGCAGCATCTTTTTTTAAATATGCATTATGTAATGTTAGGTGATGTTTTATTACAGTTACAAAGAGAATCAATATCAACTGAGTCATATATTTAACAATTCATCAGCTCACTTTGAAGCAACTAGTAGAGTAACGTCAGCTATTTTCGGCTACAAATATTCTCTAAGAGGGCCAGAGGATGTAAGAAAGAGAGAAAGACAGAGAGAAATAGCCTGCAGAGAAATGACGCGACAGGCAAAGACAGACACAAAGCAACAGAGTCAAAGTAGCAGTGCGAGAATCCTGAATGGAAAATCTCATTTTTATCTGGTCTATAAAAACTAAATTGCTTCATTTTATTCAGATGCAGTTTCCAAAAGAAAATCTACAATCTATTTGAGCCAATATGGCACTACATCCATATTGATTCTTAGGACAGACATATTTACAGTCTTTTAAATATAAATGAGTGATTCAGCATGTTAAATATGCAATAAATTTCTTTTTCTTTCTCAAATCAAATTTATAAACTCTTCCAGCACCTGGTAGGAGTCTGAGTGCACATGTCGTGCATTATTATGTATAGAAAATAACCATACCTACAATGCAATACATGATAGTCACATTCAAATATGACATTCAATTCCCCCCGACTGTCTTTTTGTCTCTCTAATGTCTCTAAATGCACCTTTTGATGTTGTTACTCAGAATTTCCTAGGCACGTTCCCTTGTTCCTTCGCACAAACACACACTGGTCCCTGCTTTTGTCTGACTGACACATCGAGTTCGGTAGCAGCCTCGACAGGAACCCCACACACGGAGCAACAAAGCAGGGAACTCTGGATGACACCGCTCTGCATGTTTGTTTCTGTATGCGTAAGCATGCATCAGAGCTCATCTCGCATATTTGAGCGATCGCATCATGCATCAGCTTGTGTGCAAAGGCGAAGGCTGATTTTTTTCTAGGGCTGCGGAGGTGTGTGCGCCAGCAACTGGATGAGTCTCTCACATAAGCAGATTGGGGATTTGAAACAGTGAATAGAGATTAAGTTCCTTGTTGGGATTTGAGGAAAATCTTGGACAGCGTGTGTATTTGAGTTGCAAGGTCAGATATGTACTTGCAAGGATTGCAACATTTCCGCCAAGTCAAACACAGTCACATGTCTCTTTGCACAGTACATCAAATAGACAAATGGCCTCAATCTCTAATATAAACCGGAAACCTGTCGCTTCAGCTTCGATATTTTATTAGTGCAACAAGCTTCCACTTCAGGTCAGTGGAGCTGTGGTATCTGTCACTAAGATTCTAGCAACAGATCCTTTAAGTCCTGTAAGTTGTGAGGTGGGGGTCCCCATGGATCGGACACGTGCCATATGGTTACCGAGCAGAACATTGCCCGAAGCTTCACACTGCCTCCGTGTGCATCCTGTTGCCAGGACGCACACGTACCCGGCCATCCACATGATTCATCAAACCAGGCCACTTTCTTTCGTTGCCTGGTTCTGATGTTCACACGCCCATTGTTGGCATTTTCAAACTGAGGACAGGATCAGGACAGGCATCCACCTTTCCATCAGAACTAACACTAAATCTGTTTGCAATTTGACCTACAGTAATGCGTCTGTTGAATTGGACCACACAACTCAGTCTTCGCTCCCCACATGCATCTGTGACCCTTGGCCAGCCATGGCCATATTGCTGGTTTACCGCTGTTCGTTCCTTGGACCACTGCAGAATCGTCACGACAATTTTGGACCTCATCAAACTCACTCAATTCCTTACGCTTTCCCATTTTTTCTGCTTTTCTAGGAGATCAACATTGAGGACAAAATGTTCCCTTGTTTCCCAATATAGTCCACCCACTAACATGTATCATAATGAATGTTATTCCTGAGCAGTGTATTTATTCATGAATTTTTGTATCTTTTATTCAAAATTTTATCTGCAAGAAAATATTTGAGGCCAATACTTAAAATACTATTTATGAATTATAAGTGATTCAGATTTACAACATAATCTTTCCAATACATAGTGTGCATTTCTATAAATCCATACATGATCAGATTTTACTGGACACTTACGGACTATTGGCTCCACCTCCTGAGCGGAATTGGACATATGGAGCTAGTTGTAGGAGGAGCTTAACAGCCTCTGGCCACTCCCCCTCATTGTAACGAAATTCACAGGAGGGAGAGTCACACTCCTCAAAGCTGAACTGGTAGTAAGAGTTGGAGTCTGAAAACACCACCCGCTGGTCCACTGGAGAGACAACAAATAGAAACACATACACTGTGATGAAAGAGAAGCAATGGCACCTTTTAAAGCACATATGCTGGCAGCATGCTTAAAGGGGGCTTCTTTTGTATCAGAACCATGTTGTCTCATTAAGCGTGTAATATATAATTAATAGTTCAAGTGTATAAATATGATCAAAGATTGTTATGCCTAAATCACAATCAAAGCTAACAATCAGTCAGGTACGCGCTCAAGCGTTTCTCAACAGAAGTTGCCATGTGGCACGTTGCTGTTCTGTTTATTGATTATTATTTAGTGCAATCTTTGTGGAGATAAACATTATACACTCAGTGGCCACTTTATCAGATACACATTTTAAACTACTGAATTTAAAACAGCCTCAAATTGAGGAAGAAAGTTGATTTAAGTGACTTTCAACGAGACACGGTTGTTGGTGCCAGAAAGGCTGAAATGAGTATTTCAGAAACTATCGATCTACTGGGATTCTCCCACACAACCATCTTTGGAGTTTACACAAAATGGCCATGAAAGAGAAAATATTCAGTGAGTGGCAGTTCTCTGGGTGAAAATATGAGGTCAGTGGAAAAAGACAAGAGTGCTTTAAGCTGATAGGGAGACAACACTCAAAAAAACACTCAATAACGCAAAGTATGCAAAAAGAATCTCTAAACACAACATATCGAAACTTGAGTTGCACATGGGCCACAGCAGCAGAAAACCACACCGAGTGCCAAGAAAAGAAACTGAGGCCTGAGTCACACAAACTCGCCAAAACTGGACAATAGAAGATGTGGGTCTGACGAGTCTCAATTTGTGCTACAACATTGAAAAGAAAAACATGACTCCATCCAGGCTTGTGTCAACAGATCAAGCTGCTGGTGGAGGTTTTGGAGCATTTGAAGCTTGGGTTCCTTAGTTCCAACTGAGCATCGTTGAACACCAGAGTCTACTCACGTTTTGTTTCTGATCATGTCCACCAGATCTCAGTCCAATAGAGCACCTTTGGGATGTGGTGGAACGGGAAATTTGGATTGTGTATGTGCAACCGACAAATGTGCAGCAACTGTGATGCTGTCATGTCAACTTGGACCAAAATCTCTGGGGAATGTTTCCGGCACCTTGATGAATATGTACCATGAGGAATTAAGGCAGTTCTGTAGGCAAATAGGTGTCCTGGTAATAGTAAGTGATCCCTAATAATGTGGCCAGCAAGTGTATATATTATAATATCTACAGCGGTAAAGCCTTCTAGAAGAAAGCATCAAACAAACAAAAAAGGCTGTCACACTCTTAAAACAACCACCAGGAAGCAAATTATTTAAGCCACGCTGATTTGATTTTTATGTTTAACAGCTATTTAAACAACAACTGTGCCCACTGTAAATGTATTCTGTGTGGGTGAAATCCACACGGAGTGAAGTCTAGACAAGTACTGATGTGAGTCAACGCCTTCATGTGAGTTGTTACCTCCGCCAAAGAGGAGGAGGTGTGATTGGCCTGGTTTGTCTGTTCGTTTGTTTGTTAGCATGATTGCTCATAAAGTTTTGTATAGATTTGCATGAAAATGTAACCAGAGATGTGGCTCGAGGCAGTTTAGTCAATCCACATCTGAATCAAAGAATTCCTGGCAGGATTATTTACGACTGCGAGTTAAAACAAAACTGAACATCATATCACCACAGATCCATAAAACATTTGAAGAAATTTGGAGACATTATTTTGATTTTCAAGTCAATATCACAAACTCATTCAATTCCAGATATCTTGGATTCAGGGACTCAAGGCACACATGGTGTAGGTGGAATTTTAGCAGAGGTGCACAGTGTGGGAATTTTTCCTCATATCGAATTAGTACTGACAAAAACGAATGAGCACTTCTAAGTTGTAGTTAACGAGCAGAGACACAGCAGACAGAGTCGAAGTCCTTTTATGAGTAACTGTGGATTAGCCAGACTGATGAACTGCACCTGAACACAACTGTTCATCCTCTGAAGAAACATTTACTGCCTTTAAAAGATGAATTTACAAAGATGAAGAATGCAAACAAATGTTTATATTACCCCGTTACTAGTCCACTTACACCCAGGCACAGCGGGGTATGAATGGAGCAGTCTGATATTAGATTAACAGACTCGTAGATGTGTCAGTGCTTAGCAGGGTGTTGTTAACAGGGAGATGTTTTGGGGAGAATAATTATTGAGATTATTCGGGTTATTGGGGGCTTCAGTGTAATTTAATTGTTGGAAGTTTTATCTCAGAGAGCTAATTCTGATAGTTCATTTGACAAGATCTTAATTTAAAATCAGGTTGAATCAGAAAATGAAGCTTTTTATATTACTTTGTTTTGTTTGGAACTGGTATCTCTAAAGATGTGTAGATTGTTGTTGAAGGTGACTGTGAATGTTAAAATGCAGTACACTCCGCAGGCATGGTCGGTGTTTGTGCGTGTATGTGTTTTTACCAGACAGCAGGACTCCCAGCTCCAGCAGCACCTGCCAGACACGCACAGCGGTAGTCCGACAGCGCACATACACACATTGCTCACACAGCCACTGCACCAGCTCCACTCCCACATAGCTACGCCTGTTAAAATACACAAATGAAGATTTTCAGCACACAAATATGGCTACACAGTGTTAGCATGCATAATACATACACACACACACACTCATATGCTATTCTTCCCTTGGCACACAGTTTGTCATTCTTATTTAGTCAATACCCATTGATTATTCATTAGTTCTCTGTAAGCCTTTTCCTCCAAAACACTGAACTATTCCCATCTGCGTTCCCTCAAATAAACTCCTCGTCCATGTGTGCTTCTAAATGCGTTTGTCTGACTGTACGTGAAATGATTGTTAAGAGTATCTATTTATTATTTCCCCAAGATGTTTGGACTGATTTTACATACATTTCAGTGTAACGTTACATGCCCCATTGTAGTACGTGTATTCCCAGACTACCTTGTGCTTCACTGCAAAACATCTACATCCTGCTTAGTTCGTCACAGAGCAAAAACAAGTTGTGACTGTGAGTCAGTGTATATGCTTCACTGGACTCATCGATTCAGGTCTGCACAAAGACACGCAAATAGACAGAGACAAGTGTACCGTATGATTCTGGCCAGGTGTATCTTGTCCTTTGCTGGGTATGGTCCATGTGACAAGAAAGCATTCCTCACAGCCCGACCAGCACATGGAAAACTCTGGGAACAAGACTGATATAGAAACAATAACATAAAAATAGTGTTATAATGTTAAAACCTGCGAACTTAAAAACTAAAAAAGGACTAAATGCCAAAACTCTCAGTATTGGTTTAAACATGAATTTTTAAGTATAACAAGCTAATGTGGCTACATGCAGCTGTCATTGACTGGCTCACAAGGACAGCTCGATTTCTTTCCCCCTCAGGAACTGAACATTGACCGTCTACACGCTCAGCAATAATCCTGCTATTGATGCTACCGTAAATAAGACCGTATTTCAATTAAGCTGGTTACATGGGCTGTTTGTTCTGTTCTATTCATATTCCCCTGTTACATTCAGCAGAGTGAGGCTCACTTAGAAGCTGATGAGGCTCCACTCACATTATGTTACAACATTAGAGACTCTCTTTATGTCCCTATCCCATCTTTTTTATGTAGTGCAGCTTTGTGGCTGCTGTGTACACAGGTTTTTCATAATAGATAAGTCACTAGGCAGTACACATGGTACCTGAAGAGTCCTATATATATAATGCATATAATGGCATTATAAAAAGATGAGAAGAAGCATGAACACCGTGAGAGGATTTCTTCACTTTGACTCAAAGAGAATTTTTATAAGTTTTGATGGTTAAAAAATCAGGATCACTTTGACTCTTTTTGGCTAGAACTCACAAATTTTGTAAAAGTAACCAATTTTCACAAAGACAATCCACTAGGACAGAACAATGACATTTTAACGTTTCATAACCAAGGTTTAATGCTGTGCCTGGACAGACCTGGGTGTAAACAGCAACTTTAATAATTGTCATCATATTATCATGCAAAGGTAAGAGCAGAAAACCAGAACATCAGTGTTAGACAAGTTCATCAGGCTCACAAAGGCTCCATCAAAGTTACAGGTTATTCTTGTGCGTGAAGTGTAGCACACTGTTATATCCAAGACAACTGAATTTAGTTAACCACTAAATGAAGGTTCAGGAGTATTATGAGTCCATGGTCAATGGTAACCACGCCAAATAAAGAATGGAAATATGTAAATGCATCAGCATGCCGTAGCATTGACCATATTACCATATTACAGGCAACAACCGTGCCTTACTAATGTGCGACCCAACCAATAGGACAACACTCTCCATAACAACGTGGAAAAGCAACATTTCAACAAGTTATTACATCATTTGGTGTTTCAGTAAGTTATTTATTATCATTTTATGCAAAACTTGTTAACATCAAGACCTGCCATCAATAGTTTGAACTGAATATTGTTCAGTACATCAGGAGCAAGAATTTGATGAAATGGAAAGTAGTGTGCATGAAAGTAATACTGTGAAACTGAGGACCCATTAGGTGACCACTGTGTGAAAGTTTGCTTACATTCTAATAATACTACAGGAGTAGTTCATTTGTCCTTTGACCAGACGAGGTAAAAAGTATTGGAAAAGGAACATTTAAAGTGGTTTGAAGTCTGAGTTAATTTCCTAATTAACTGAAACTTTGGTTATGTTTAATATGAACATTTACTACCGTGATAGTAGATTTTTGAAAAAAAAAACCAAACAAACAAAAAGCAAAAACACAACAGGACCCCTTTAACTTTAAGGTACTAGCTTGTGGTTGTTCATCAAACTATAAAGGAAGAATTTAAAATTTCTAAACTCGAAGCAGAATTTCTGATCATTATTGGGGGCGGGCAAAGTAATGTCATCAAAGCCTGCGAAACGAATAGCCTCAGTTCATCCATACTCACGAGGCCCAAAGTTGTAAGGTGGAGATCAGTCTTAACTGTCTGACTAATAATCATCATCTAAACTAACCCGCCAGGTTTATTGATTAGTCTAGCTTTCAGTTACCAGATTCAGTTAGTTTTCACCTCCTGTTTGTTAGACAAACTTCATAGCAAGATTTAAAATGGCCTAGCAAAGACTGCAGCTTCTTCTTTCAAAGATCTCCTTGCATAGGTGTTCATGGAAAGGTTTTCAGAGTTGTAATGCTTTAGGCACTACATCAGATGTTGTGTATGGAGACTTCATTAAGTATATAATGACATACAGCCAATAAAAAATACAAAGTACTGAGGGGCAAAACAACCTGGCAGGTACAAACATTTTTTGGCACAAGTAACAGATTTGCTTTTGAATACACCAAAGCTCCTCCTCAGATGTTGATTTCTTTGCTTTACTTTTTCTTTCTTTGGCTCTTTTTTCCCCGGTGTTGAAAGGAAAACTTCTCCTGTGTGATATTTAATCTTTGAGGTCTTCAGAGTGCTGTACACACACATATTTGAATTTCAAATTAACGCTGTGTGTGTAGTGTGTGTGCACGCGTCTGTGTAGTTGGTGAAATTAGCCTGGAAAAACCCTCAGGTAATATCCCCACTGATGTAATTTGTGTTGGGATTAAACAAACACACTTTTGCTTGACAGCAAAACTAAAAGTATGACATCACTTTCATGTGTGCGAGTGTTCCCTTACCTTATGTACAGCAGGTCCAGTGCTTGGTCCGGGGATAGTGTCAGGTGATTGCTGTTGAAACACAAAACACAAGCCATCAGAGCCAAAACACACAAAATGACACACACAGAGTAAATACACTAAACAAACATGAGTGAGGTGAGTGAGGCCAGTTTTACCATTCCCAAACGACTAGGTTTTGTTTAAGCTTACTTTCCAGTCGATTGGGTGCTTTCATGCTAACACCTGTTACTGCAATAAACCTAATAAACCTCAAGAACATGGCTATTAATTTATCTAATAAAAATATCACAATCTGCTTATTTAAACAGAAGCGTTTTCTCTCTGACATTAAACCCGGAAAACTACAGCAGTTCAAATCCTGAGCAATATAATTCCAACTGCCAGCTCACTTATCACATCGTAACAATGACACTACAATAAATCCTTTCTTCTTACCACCATCATGACACCATTTTACAGCATTTGCCTTAGGTGTATCCACTGCACCTCTACTTCCCTAATCAGAAAATAAGCTGTTAATCTTTATGGATTATTATGGCGCCAGGGAAGGAAGATAACAGTGTTGAGACCGTGTTGACACACTAGCCCTAAAATAGATTAAAATTGATAGTAATTGTTAGATCAAGTAGACCGCAAACGAACTTCATAGAGACCACAGTTTCTGTTCCACTCTAGTGTGTACAGTATGATGTCATTTCCTAACTCCTTGTCTTGCTTCCTAAGAGCCCCATTTGAGTGGGTCTTAACAGTTAATGACTCCTTGTGGTTTAAAAATACAACAACTGGTAATTTTTTATGTTCCTTTTCAAAGAATAAAGACCCCTTTGTATATGAGGTACAGAGGTTAATTTAATAAATTTATTAAACCACCTGTAATAAGCTACAAAAAAAAAACCCAAGATAAAATGTTTTATACCCATACTGGACATCTTTGAGAAGTCAGGAATTAATCAAGCATAACATTCAACCAGTAGAATAATAATTTAAAAAAACTGTAATTTACCACCTTAATCCAAAAAAATGCTTTACTATATGCTTTACATTTTACTGTATAACAGTAAACTCCCATTTGTAGTACAACCTGACTAAACCAACTATGAAAACATTTGCTCTAATGCAGTCTTTACTGCAGATATGTAGCCAGTACTTAATATTAGTTTTGCAAAAGCACCTCGCTACAATGATTGTAAAAAAACGTGTTACTTTATCCATAACCTGTTACTATTCACCTCCCCCAGTCTTTGACAAAGCTTGTTCAACACTTGAGAGAACAAAAAACCTTTGTTAACAGTGACCAGCAGAAAATAAATAAAGTCAAAATGAAAAATCTCTACAAATATTTCTCATTCAAGCACAGATACTAAGGACAGGATGACCATTTACATAAACATTAACTCCACTTTATAATGCCACACCTAAATCATCACTGGTGTAGCCCGGGGTTTTTCGAAGTTAACTCTTCAGTTATAGAAAAATCACCTCTCTCTAAACAAGGTGTGGTAAGAGACTTTAGCTTAAACAAGCTTCTACCTGCCAGGTGAAGTGGCTGTCTTATTCGTTTTTATCTCAAATAACTCCGCTCAGACAGAAGAAATTAGGTATTTGCCACTTCATATAGAGCAAAGGTGTTACTAATAATGTGAATGATGCCTTCATTATACTCAAGTCCCACTAAGTCATGACTTTGTCATAGTGTAAAAGCAACTCGAGGTGACTATTGCTCTGAAGGGGCACTATGTAAAGTACTGTGTAGTCTTCAGTTACCCTCATTTCTTTACATTTTGCTAGATAAAAATACATGACAGAAATAGATGCAGTGATTTATCAAAATGTGTGCATACAGAGAAATACAGTACACTACAGTTCTAACAAGCTTGAAAAATCAATATTTGGTATGGCCACCGTTATCCTTCAATACAGCCTGAGTCTTCAGGGATAGCTCAGTAGAAAGACATTCAAAGCTGCTCTTTGGATTTTTTCTGCCCTTTGTTCTGTTCTCTGTCAACATGATCCCACACTGCTTCAGCAGCACTGTTCAGGCTCCGGAGAGGCCAATCCACAACTGATTTTGATTTCTGTGTTGCACTGTGTGCTTTTCTATCCAGGTATGCAAAACCTTACGGCACTTTTCTGCTTTCATACCTCAAACTATTTTGACACGATCCCCACCACCACTGGCTAAAACACAGCTCTAAACTATGGCAGAGCTCCCTTGTTACAGATGGCTGTAGACACAAACTCTCTCCTGACCACCTCCATACACAGTTAAGATGATTTGAACCAGAAACTTCAAATTCGTCACCCTATATGACCTGTTGCCATCTGTTAAATCCAGTGCTTGTGTAACAGGACAAAATGAATGCAAAAATACAGGAGAGCATTAAAGCAAAACCTGCTGTCTGTGTTGGATTTTTGAAAGCTTATTTTCCAGTACACAAAGGTCCTGTAAGTGGTCACTATATTACCATGTCATGCAAAAATACCCAGCTTAAACAGTTTTGATGAGAAGAATTCATTTGGCTAGTTATTGCATTTCTTCCATCAGGAAATTGCATGGTGGATTAAAATCTGACTGCACTCTTCTGCATTCACTTCCCTCAGTTTCACTCAACTGTGGTACCCCTCTCCTAATCTCCACTGTTAGTAAAACTGAATAGAGACACATCCCATATAAATATTATAGTTGCTGCCAGACACAATTTATAAAGATTTTCTTTCAAATTTAACAATAACAATTTTTCTTCTAGTGGTTTAAAAAAAATAGGACAATTTAGCATCATTATCAGTTGATCTGGGGTAAGAAAATATCACATACTAGTATTTGCTTTTAAAATGCTTTGGTAGTACTCTCGAGATAAAACAGAAACTGCAGGGTTGTATTAGAATGACAATCACGTTGCCATCATTCATTAAAAAGAGACAGATAAGAACCTTCTGCAACATGAGTGCAACTGGTCTGGGAGCTCAGTCAGTGAAGCAGGATCACTGACAGAGTTGTGGGTTTGACTCTCAGCAGAAACCTCTGCAGTGAACTGAGCAACTGCAGGCAGTCGTTGCTGCCCTTAGCTTCTCGCTGGCTGGCGATACCAAACCACCAGATGAAAGCAGAGCGATTCAGAAACATTACCTGATCAAATGAAAAGCACCTAACTGTGGCAGACAGATCTAGATGAAGAAATACAAATGTGATGATGTGCAAGATGAGGAAGAAAAGAGGAAGGCTGAACAATTGACATCAGTCTCTGAAAGTATGAGAGTATGACAGATGGAGAGGAAAAGAGATGAGGCAGTGAGAGACGGAGAGATCGTTTTAATTATAATCGTGAACGAGTGGTAGAGGGAGCAAGACAGAGAGGGAGAGAAATGCTTGGCTGTGGCTTTGAGTTGCAAGAAAATGAAATAGAGTGGTGATTAGTGAGATGTGGCGCTGCGTATGTGTGTGTGTGAGATCCTCATTTGAGCGATGATACTGTCTGTGATGTCACAGGCTCGCACACACATACAGACACACTCAGGGCTACAGTGTATGACTGCACTTCTTTTTAATGCAAGTTACAAAACACTTGCTTACTTTTCATTATAGAAATAGATTCACTTTCTGAGATATATGCTTCTTTGCTTATTTAATGAGAGTCTGATGGGAAGATCAATACCACTCCTACTCATGGCATTAAGTTTAAAACTAAAGCCAGAAGCTGGTTGGATTACCTAAGACCAAAAACGATACCAGGGGAAATACATAGTTTGCATCTCTCTAAAGGTGACAGGGTTCAGAAAATTAATTATAACCTCAGGGGTTGAAAAAGAACTAACAGAAAAATGAAGGAAGTCAGCTATAGCGTGCCGCTCGTACAGTTCGGCTGCACAATTTGACAGCAGAAACATAAACACTTAACCCTGATCCAAAAATGCTTTTGGTATCTAGAAATCAGACAAACTCTATGAGGAAGCACTTCGCAAGAGCGGGAAGGAAAAACGTCCTTTTAACAGGAAGAAAACTCCAGCAGAACCAGGCTTTAAGAAGGGGCAGCAATCTGCTGCGACCAGTTGGGGGTGATGTGTCGTATAAACACATAGTGATGAAAAGAAGTGAGTGTAGAAAAAAAACATTCGATGTATCATGGGAAGCCCCCAGCAGCCGAGACCTATTGGAGCATAACTACGGGTGGATTCAGGGTCAACTGATTCAGCCCTAACTATAAGCTTTATTAAAAAGGAAACTTGGCAAAATTTGCATCCCATTTACCCTAAGAGTGAGTTTTTACTTCATCTTGCTAACCAAGTTAGCTGCCTGTGGAGGTCTCAGTTGTGTCATGAAATATTTTTCGAGTTTAGGCCACACATTACGCGTTAGAAGTGGTAGATGGCAAACCACTTTAAAGGTCTACACATTAATCGGTTTGTCCATTTTTTATCTCCCCTTATGCAAATATACTGATCTCTGGTCCAAAAGCAGTTTTTCCCCTTCAAAATAAAATGTGAGGTTTGAGTATTCGTTTGATCTGCTCTGTCATTATTTTCAGTAAAACGTTGTTTGCTCTGAAATATGTCAGGTCATTGTGGACATATTCCTTTATATTAGTAAGCAACAGAGCTTCTTTCCTGTATTTGTGCACTGTTTGGACTGGGGATCAAGTAGAGCACACCAGCCAGCCAAGCGCACAGACAAAATAAATTGTTTCTGTGTCTCTGTAGCTATCTTGTTCTGACTTTCTTTTGTCCTGGTCCTTGTATCTTCTCTCTCCATCTCTGTTTCTCCTCATCTGGTGAATACAGATCTCTCACGAAGTCTTTGTTTCTTCTACCATCATCTCTTCTCACAAACATACTTCAGACACATACCAGCATCAGAGGTGTTTCATTCATACTGTTTCACACAAAAAGAAAACTGCCTGCTATGTTCTTGTCTCTTTGTCTGTGCTTCAATTTGTATTTCAAACAAGCACAATATGTTGCCATGTTGTATCCTATAACAGAGAAGAGAAGAGAAGATGAATGAAAGCTATAAAGAGAGAGCACATGCTGACACGCTTATCTGTGTGATGACTTCAAAGTGTGTATACAGCAAGAGAGAGGAGAGAGAGCGAGGTCATTATCTGCAAGAAATGGATTACTCAGATTAGATTGCTGAGCACAGTGAAGAGCTGTAGCACAGTATGCTTGGCAAACCCTCCTCTCTCTCTCTCACACACACACACACTAAGCTCCTGTCGACTCCTCAACACATCTGTCATACAAGCAAGTCAAAATAAAGACATCAAAGAAGCTATAGCTCAATAGACACATATAAATACCCAAGCACACAAAGGCACAGTTAATCTGTTAAGAAACCTATCCAACAGCCCACGCCCTTCTGCAGGCACATGACCTTTGGCTTAAACGCATTCAGTTAGTCTTTATTTGTTTCTGTCATCTAAGAACAGAAAATAAAACAGTCTTGAGTTAGTTGCCTGATCAAAAATCTCCAATTTCTTCTTATTTTGAAGGTTTCCTGCGAGTATTTACACTCTTATAACTTAGGTTTTCCCTGTATCTGTGCATAATCTCTGAGATGTTTCTACACTTTTAATGGATTTAGAAAGGCGTCACATTGGCGTGAGGTTTAAAGAACTGACTGCTCAGACACAAGAAGGAGTTGAAGCGCAGATCTGTCCGAGGGCATCCCTAATTCTTAAATACAAGAAACGTGGATACACCAGAACCCTTTCACGGTCAAACTGAGCAATCGGGGGAGAAGGGCTTTCGTAAGAGAGATGACCAATACCCTGATGGAGCATGGCTGAGCTCCAGAGATCATGTGTGGATACAGGAGAAACGTCCAGAAGGGCAACAATCACTGCTGCACTCCATCAATCAGTCTGAGCTTTATGGCAGAGCAGCCTCTCCACAGTGGAACATGTAGAAAAAACCTGCATGGAGTCTGCATAAAAATACCTAAAGGACTGTCAGACATTTTCTCTTTAAAATACACAGTTATATCAAAATCTACTTCACCTTGCAGTAAAAGTGTTTTGAACATAGATTTATGGAAGAAAATTTAATTCACTCAGTTTTTAGCATGAGGCTGCAAAGTCTGGAACTGAATACTAGCTGGATTTGATGTAGCCCTCTGAAACCATTACCAGACCATCTGGTGATGTAGACTGCTGTTTTCTAACATTTTTTAAAAAAAATTAAAGCTATTACTTTGCTGAATTAAGAAAGTATTGTGTGACATTTGAATCCCAAAATAATTTTGGAAATTAACAGAGCTGCAGGGCTGCAATTTTTTGTACTTTGTTTTGTCAACATAATCATTATTTGGGGTAAATACCCCTTGCGTAACATCACATATGTTCATTGCACCTAACAATTCTATGTCAAATGCTCCAAAAGTGGTAACAAAAAACATAAACGTTGGATATAACATTAGTATGTTTCTCAGTTTGTGGCCATTAAGAGCCTCTCTACTCCTCGGTTGTCTTTCATCTTACTTACATTAAGGTAGGATGCCTTATGGAAGGGAAATATGGCTGGAAGACATAGAACACAACACAAGCCACTATTTTTGTGCATATTAAAGCAGAAATGAGATCATCCTCTGAGAAATATCACCAGCTTTCCTCTAAGACAGTGATCATAAAGTCAGATAGCTCGCATTAAGAGTGCTTAAGGTTTCATAATCTCATCTTACCGCCTAAAGCAGAATGCTGTATATTTGACTTCAGTTTGCAGAAGAAAATGTTGAATGTTTAAGTTCAAGTTTGAATCAACACAAAGGCTTAACTTTTCAAATTGTTGTTATAGCAATTGTATTATAAAACACACCTTTATAAGTACCATTTAGATATGAAAACTTGGTATTGTGTGGGGGCAGCAGTATAATTTCCAGCATGTAGTCTATCATAAACTCATTAGCAGCGAGGCTAAAAGCTGCAACCACAAAACCACAGAACAAAGCAAAAAAAACAAACAAACACAAGAGTGCACAAGATTATTTCTCCAAATATGCCACTCCACATTTGTTTTTTCAAAACACCCCCTCCATCTTTAACTCTTTCCTCATAAACAACATCTAACAACCTCCCAAATTTGGTTTGATGTCCATTAGAATATTTTACGGGTTTTTCCGAGCATAGCTTCAAATTGGCAGAGGCTAAGCTCACTAACTCCTCATGCACACTCAGTCATTTTGTTCTGTAAGTTTCCGTGAAATATGACAGAAACCGCTCAGTTCAGAAAAGAGCTTCAAGGGTTACTCCTAGTAGTCCTTCAAAGGGGGTAAAGAGTTAGCATGCATAATTCCTTGGCTGTCTTTAAGAATGCAAACACATGGAAGTGCAAGAATCAGGCAATACAAAGCACTCCTGCTAATGTAACGCAAAGTCTCTGCACCTCTTCAATTATGGCAGAAAATTCTATATTACCGTACAAAATTACTGACATCAATACACAGAATCTGGCTCAAGGGAAACTAACAGTTGACAGTTTTTCTTATTACTGTTGGCAGCATTGCCTTTTAGGTATGTTCAACACGCACAGAGGGCGAGCCGGGGGGAGTCCCAGCACCCCACATGCCACTTTCAGTAAATACAATCACGGAAGAGGCTGTTGTTAAAAGGATATGAAGCACTTAATTGGGATTATTTTGGTTTCAAACCAGGAGAAACGTTAAGCCAAAGGACGTGAATGTAGCTTCAGATAACGGATGCCGCTGCCTGCAGACTCTACATGAACAAGTCAGCAGAGACAATACATGCTATTAAATGATCAGGGTGCAGAACCACACATGCAGTTGTTGGTCTAGTTCCATGCTTTTTGAACCGATGTTGCTTTTAAGCATGGGTTGAATGCCTGAAACACTACAGAAGGCTTGATTGTGTGAAAGGCAGAAATCATTGCAGCATTCATTATATTTTACTAAAGAACACAGATTATTACATTTGATAAACAAACTCAACATGACCAAGACAAAAATTAAATGGCAATCGACTTGCCAAATTGCAATTAGCCACTCGCCAAACTCTATTGAAAAACTACAATGCACTGTGGTTACTGACTTTTCAACTGCCCTTAAAGGGTTAGCAAATCTCCCTGCACCTGTCACATCGCAGCCAATAAAGGAGTAATAATTGAATACAAGAGCAAGTCACAACAGACTACAATGCAGGACAGGATTTTTCAAGGTGAGGCTGCTGCAGGCTGCAACTTTAGGCGACAGATGCCTCCGTACAGGACAACAAGCTCAATTCACTTTATGAGCTGTCACCAAACATTAAAGAATCAGATAATGTGAAAAAAAAAACACTCACGCAGGATACTGAGGACTTATGAATGCCTTCAGATACACGTATTAAAAAGTAAAATATCTCAAGACATGTGCATCTTGTGGGAGGGTACCAGAAAACTCTCCAGTGTTAATGACCAATCACCAATTAACAAGCTTTTGTTGAATCCAGATGAGCAGTTGCATTCTCTGCAAAGCAATCTTAAAACTCTCAGTTAAGCTAACTTTAAAAATCTCAGATAAAACCACAACTCTTATATGTAAAATATATATCCACAGGCTACACCAAAGCACTGAAATATATGGGCTGTGACTCCGAGAGACTAAGTCAGCAAAGTAGCCGATGCGTTCCCAGGAAGGAGATTGTTTACTTAAGCATGATTTTTGTTGGGCAAACAGTCAGAACTAAAGAAAAAGCATATATTTATATCAACGAAGACAGCAAGGGCTTTCTTTTTACTGTATGTGGTCAGATCATTCTTATTCCTATGTATCACCCACCTCTGAGCCACAAAATATGTTGTTGCAGCTTTAGACAAGTGCCTCAGGTGCTGGTGCAGTGCAATGCAAAACAATCCCAGGAACCTCCCATCCAACAACTTTTTGATTTTTTTTTGTGCACATAAAAATAAAGTGTATTGTGGGTATGCCAGGTGAAGCAGAGGCGACTGAAAAGAGCCTGGTGAGGACCAGTCTGTGCAAAACACCCATACCTTTACACTACTTACCTATGCTTCATCACACTCACCCGCACAAACATAGAATGCTCACACCAAGATATCAGAAGAGAATGAAAGATTCTTCATCTACTCAAGCCTGCCATTATGTTCGCCTTCATGGGTACTGCACAAAAAGCATGGTTAATTCACAAAAGGAGGTAAATCCACCCTCTAATGCAGCCGTTCTCTGGTGGTTTTATAATAACATTCTTGAGTGGACTCACTTTAGTTGTCGTGTACAGCTGCTGATTTATTTTGACTGGAAAACGGGATCATACAAACAGGTAACAGGAGACTGAGTGGCCCCGATCAGTGGGTCATTCAAACATCAGTTAAAATGACCAGATGGAACATGACAAAGTGTTTATCTCTTTGGTCCTATGTGGCTTTAAACTACAAATGTTGCATATTTTTAACACGTCTTTCTCCAGTGGGACTGGAAGGAGTGGCACACAAGTCTCTGATCTCTAAGGAGGGAACTCAGAGACATATTTTTTTCCCTTTTTCCCCTCCTGGGTGCCACTGATGATGAAGATGAGCAGAACTGACACTTTGAGCAGCCATTTGGCTTGTCAGGTGTGTTAGTGCCACAGTTGGGCACATCAAGTCACAGTTACTGCTTAGCTGGCCAATCATGGAAAAAAAACAATTCAAAGATACATCAGATGGAAATTCTGATTTGATATATAAATATTAGGATAGCTTATTCGTCAAAGAACAGACCTGACTCAATCAGATGTTTAATCGTTTGACATTAGTTTGATAACCAATACATCGTTAAAGTTATTTACACAAACAAAAATGCAAGTAGGTGCTAGTCCAGACTTCTTTTTATGTCCTCCCATGAATGCTTTCTCTGTCTGATGCTGTTATCTCTGATTTCTGGGTGAGCAGGCACACAGTTAAACAGAAAAAATCATATGAATACATCACAGTGGACTCAGAACTTGTGATGGTCATTTCGTCATAATTATTTATTTTATTTCTCTACTGAAAAACAAAAACTACACTTACAGAACATTACTGTGCAATCAAAATAACTGTGTTATGTAGCAGTGAACCTACGCACATTCCTTTATATATGTGTGTATATATATATATATATATATATATATATATATATATATATATATATATATATATATACATACACACATCTATAAACGTGTCTAATTTTTAGTGTATGTAAGTAGGTGTATCTAGTCAATATGGTGGAGGTGGTGTTGCCTTGACTACCAGAGTGTGAAGGTATGGTGTCCAACAGCAGTTCTGGTTATTATGGATGTAGCGTGCATACGCACGCGCGCGCACACACGTACACACACTGGGTGCCTCTGCGACAGCGCTGTTCACAGCAAAATACAAACACCTGAGTCGTGACAGGCTTACGAAACGGCTTCAGAGCCTTCACGGCGAGATGTCGGGACTGTTAAAAAAAATAAAACCCGTCCACCTTTCACCAGACATCAAACACGGAAGGACGGACAGTCAGACAGCGGTCGGTTTGAAGTACTCACGCTTTTCTTCCGCAGGTGAAGCCCGTGCTTCAGTAGTCCCGGCAGATCCCGGATTTTGTGTTTCAGCTGAGCTTGGTCTCTTGCGCTCCTGTTCCACCGCAAGCCCGCAAGTAAGCCGTCCTCTGCGGGCTCCGAGTCCTCCATGGTTCCTCTACTTCTCTCTGTCCTCGAGCCGCCTCTCTGCCTGCCTGCGCTCCCGGTGCCTACTATATCCTCAAAAGGTGCACCGCCGCCCGCGCCTGTTCGCCATTTCCCCCCGCCTCGCGCTCCCACTCAGCGACCTGCATCTGCAGCCGAACCGCGCGCAGCCTTAACGACCTACTCAATGTATTCCGCAGCACGCGACGCCGCTGCTCCACCCAATGGCTCGAGCGTCCTACTCTTCGGTAGGCTGCTGCCAGGTTCGTGTGTGTGTGTGTGTCTGTGTGTGTCTGTGTTGTCCGCGGGAGGGGGTGTCACAGGTGCAAACGAACATTGCATCACTTTCACCTCTCATCCTCCACCAGCCTGTCTACACCGGGGGAAATATTCACAGGGACTGGTGGAGCTGGCACCATAGTGTCACTGCTTATTTCTGTTAGAAGTTGAAAACTTGAAAGCTAATGACAGCAGTGTTTGGGGGAAGGGAGGGGGAAGAAGAAGAAGCAGACGGCACCCGGTAGGGCTACGTCACCACTTTACCTGGCTCAAATTTCCATAGGTAAACAAAGAGCCGCCACAGAGCGAACCTGTGTGGGTGTGCCTTTCGAGGTAGCTGACATTCAAGAGAGCATTTTCCTCATTTTAATCCATATTTTATTGACCTAACGTTTCAGCTTAACCTTTCTCAGAAGCACCTGTGTACCACTCTGTGCGAGAGGGGTACACCATGTAGCTTTGTTGTAAGTTTTTGCCTCATGATGTCTCTTATGTGGTTCGCCCTACCATAGAAGTCCATAATAGCAATTATTAGACTGAAAAACGAGATGGTGTTTGTGTATCACCGTTAATTACAGCATGCAACACATTAATAATGTCGCTTATTATTTTTGAATAATACATGACAAGCATTATAAATTCTCTTGTGAACAATCAAAAACTATTCGGCAGAAAGTGCCACACAAAAAACATTGCTAAATCAAATGGAAAGTTAGCTATTGTAAACTCAATCTTTGATCCAATTGAGCCCAGGATTAATTTATCCAGCTCAGACAGGTTCCCGCATATATGGCACAAATCTGGGTGCCACAGCGATTGCATGGCCCTGACTGTAAAGCATAGAGATAGAGTCTGATCATATGACGCTAAATGAATGGTAAAGATGTCAATTTATAGATGGACATGTGATAATAGCACCCAGAGTCTCCAGAAGTCTGATAGGAGAGGAACGGTGCAGTATAAGAGTGATTTAAACAAACCAATAGAATTACAGGAGAAACATCCAATAGAAAATCTTCAAGGCATTTTTAAGTTAGATACAGAGACACTAAACAAAGAGAAGCTGAATAAATAGTGGTAGAACATTTTAAAACTGGTCTCCTCCAAGCCAAGGAGAATTAAGTATGTCATCAACAATAAAAGTAAACTAAAGTTTTATTCTTTTAAAAGAATAAAAGATTTGTAAAGTCTTCTGAGTTCCAGCTGCGGAGCTTGTGTTTCTGTTGGACTAAATCTAAGCAGTTAGTTTTTCATTTGGCTTTGAAGTGATATTGCATAAGTGGTGTGTATATTTCTGTTAAATGAACAAAAAAAAAGAGTTTGATGGAAAATTTCAAGAAGAAAGCACTAAAGAAATGCCCAAAAACTTCCATTCACCAGCCACTTTATTAGGTACATCCGTCAGTACCTCGTTGATGAAAATCTATTTTAAAAAAAAGAAATCAATGAATAAATCAATCACGTGTCAACAACTCAGTGCATTTAGTCATATAGATCTGGTCAAGGTGACCTGCTGAAGTTCAAACTAAACATCAGAATGGGGAAGAAAGGTGATTTAAGTGACTTTGAATGTGGCATGGTTGTTAGTGCTAGACCGCCTGGTCTGAGTGTTCAGAAACTGCTGATCTGCTGGGATTTTCCCACATAGCCAACTCTAGTGTTTACGGAGAACAGTCTGAAAAAGAAAAAATAGCCAGTGAGCAGCAAAAGATGTCTTTCTGATACCAGAGGTCAACAGAGAATAGCCAGACTGCTTTGAGCTGATAAGGCAACAATAACTCATATAATCTCTTGTTACAACCAAGGTATGCAAAAGAGCATCTCTGAACGCACAACATGTTGAACCTTGAAGCAGATGGGCTACAGCACCAGAGGAGCACAGCAGGTGCCAATCCTGTCAGCTAAAAACAGGAAGCCGAGACTACAATTCACAGGAGCGCACATAAACTGGACAGTAGAAGACTGGAAAAACATTGTCAATCGGATCAGATTTCTGCTGTAACATTCAGATTGTGGGATCAGATTTTGGTGTAAACATCATGAAGGCATGGATCAGTCCTGCTTTGTGTCAATGGTTCAGGCTGGTGATACTGATGTAATGGTGTGGGGGATATTTTCTTGCGCCCATCTGGCACAGTGTTAACTGAGTACTGTTGCTGACCATGTCCACCTCTTTATAACCACAGCGTACCCATCTTTTGAAGTGATGCCACAAAGTTCAGATCATCTTGAACATGACAATGAACTCATTGTACTCAAATGGCATCCGAAGTCACCAGATCTCAATACAGTAGAGTATCCTTGAGATCTGGTGACTTTGGAAAATTCACATTATGGATGTGCAGAGGCTGTTTTACTGTTGAGGTCTTAATAGACAAACATTGTGAGCTGTAGCGACTCTCACCCCATATTATCCCGATGAGTTACTGCTTGTTATTACATAGTTTTACCAGGAGAGAGCACCAATGAGTTATACGTTCAAATGTGAACATGATAATCACTGTTCTTTACAGTTTGTTTGTTAGTTTTTTGTGTGTCATTTGGCTCCAAAAACAAAGTGCATGAGCCAGTAGACCTATATCAACCGGATGCCATTGTAACAATAATGGGCTCAACAATCCACCAATCAAGAGGGTGAACACTACACTGAGTCTATGACCTAACCCAGGAGGTTGCAACATTAGCTGCTGCTCTGAGGGTCACAGACTCTTACCAAAATCCAGATTAAAGAAATATCCGGCCTGCTTCTGGATTAAACAGGATTTTGACACATTTCCGGAACTGCTGGAACAGTACGATTTCAGATCCAAGGAATGAATGAAAGATCTCTCGCTCTGTTTGTTTCTATAACATTTTATTATGCTTATTTATTTTCTTTTATACATACATAAATACACACACATGATCTACAATCAGGAAAAGATCGGCAGTTCGAGACTGGGAGGAGACACAAACCCAAACTTGGGGGATGGTTGCATCAGGAAGGACATCCGGCATAAAACCTGTGCCAAATCAGTCATGCGGATCCATCCACTGTGGTGACCCCTTGGGAAATAAGTAAGCAGGTGACAGTACCTTCTAGTACTGTAATAGACTATGAATTGTAAGGCGTATTAATCTCTGAAGAAAATATGTTTGGCTCTGTGGCATGCACATGAGAAACAAAGCCTGGGGCTTGGCCTGCACATGAGCGCAGTGGCCTAAGCAACAAGGCTGTAATACCCTCTGTAATGTATTCAACACATTTTAAAATTCATTGGTATTATATGGGGCAATAAAGCTTTTCTTATTCATAATTCCAGCAGTAAAATATTGTTTGCTGTCCACTTGCATCATAATAAGAAGGATGTGTTTTTGCTACTTGCACTACACACCATGCATTTCTTTCTGGATATTCTTTGTGGGTTTATGAGTCATGGGGGAAAAGAGTAAATTCACTATATGTATTTAAAAAGTGCAGCCTTCTCGGGAAGTTGTTTAATGTTCAATGACCTGATTAAAAAATTCAACTGAACATGACATGAAAGAGAATGAATTTATTAATACAGCAGATAGGAGAGGATCTGAGCCCGATGCTCCACACGACATAAAGCCAAGCAGAGTTCAGCTCGAGTGCTGCGGCTTCAGTTGTACAACTCAGATGTCGAGGCTGCTTCTTGATAGAACGTGTAATCTGGGATAATTGGCCCCTTTCTGGGACTCAGATTATACCACCACCATGGCTGTTAGAGGTAATGGGACAGTGTATAATGTTTGGCAGCTGAATAGCGCACACAGAGAAAAAAGAAAAAAAGACATCAAAACTATTTTTATTTTTGATCAAAAGCCCGCTGGAGCATTTCAGTCCTTCACATGTCAAACCTACAGACGCACAGTCATGACATGCTGTATATCAACTGTCTCCATCACTCGTCGTACTTGCAGATGATGAACTGTAAACTCCACACAGACCTTTTCACTTTTGCATGTTGGTCACAATTTCTTTTACTTTATGACTGCATGTCAATTAAAACCAATAGACCCAAGTGCAGGTGTTTAACAGTAGGAATAGCAAGGAACACTAATAACGACAATAGGCCTGTACCCTGCTAGAAATAATCAAGACATGTATATGATATCCACCATGCTACTGTGATAATGTCAGGGCCAAAGGATGGAAAAGGACACATTATTTCTACGTAGCACTTAAAGCCCATTGAGTCGGCCCCTGGCTCCTCTGGTCCACATGTCCTGGACAAAATACCAAATCCTAAATTTCCCCCTCACCATTCATCCATCAGACTGTTAGTGTGTCTGTGACTGTTAGAAAGTGCTTTAGGGCATAGAATAAAGAGCTGTATGAGTGCGTGTGTGAATGGGCGAATGTGTCTCATAGCAGAAAGCACTTTGAATGCTCAGATAGAGTACACTTACCATCACACTTCTTTTACAGGGTATCCTAATGGATACATGAAAACGAACATCGTCTTTTTAAATGAAATTTTCCACTATAAAGTAATGAGAATAATACATGGCAAAAAAAAACTAATGTGAATTAATGTCAGACTTTATGGACAGTCAGTTCTGGCAGAAAATGTTCATGTATGAGCTCACCATCAGAAGTTTAATTCAGAAGTTTAATGCGACTCAATCTGCTGTGCCTGCAATAATTTTAGCATCAAGCGTTACCTTTGACCTGAGGAAAACTGAGGAACAGGATGGAGTCTCTATATCACGTTTTCACACAGGCTTGATAAAACACATGGCTGCTGCATGAGAACTCTGTGGAGAGGCTGCCGTCTGTAGATAAACATACAGTACAGCTCGAAAATGGAAAGCAGCTTCGACATCTGTTAGTAAAATCCCCTTCTCCGTGGACAAAGAACGCTGATTCGAAATGAAGAAGAAACGCCTCATCAGGGGCCTTGTGAGCGCCACAATGAGCCAAAAGCTGAGAAGCCGAGCGAAACAGAATTACTGAAAAGCCATCAGTCATGTTTAGATCATTGTTCAGATAGCTGCCTTCTGACATTTTGTGGACACTGAAACAGAGGCTCTGAAACTACAGTTTCCGAGAAGATGATATTACAGTTGATAGGAAGAAATAGCCTGCGCTCAATCAAATCAAAACCTTCCACAACAAAAAACAAAAAATAATTCCTGCAGAGTGGCATCCCACAGTGTACGTTTCACAGTGACAGCATGCTAATCAGCGTGCTCTCCTCTAAAAGTAAAAAAACAAAACAAAAACAACAACAAAAAAGGAAATAAGGAAAACACTCTGTGCTTGCTCAATGTGCTGAGGAAGCAAAAAGAAGAAAAGAGGACTTTGGGATTTCTCGTGGTAAGACTGATGAAATATGCTTCTCTGTCGTCCTCGGGGACACCACCGGGACCAGCCACTGATGCATGCACGCGGTCATATATGCACACGCAGCAAAATCAAATACAAATGATTATATAGTGTTAGAAAAACACACACAGTAGTGTATATACTGTACTACACAGCACATGATAATGTGATGATGCAGTAGGGGGAGAATGGATTATAGGGGGAGGGGAAGGTGAGTAAAGGAGGAGATGGGGAAAAGAAAGAGGGGGAGAGAGCAGGGAGAGATAGTAAACCAATTACTCCAAGACCGGAGAAAACCTTTCATTCCAACTCTGTCACCACACAAAAATATACAACTTCTATCTCTACTCCACCTTCCATGCATACAAATGCAGTGTCTACACACACTGGATAGACAGCTCTCTTTATCACTCACTCACACACATATTCAGAGCTCTCTTCAAACAAATGCACTCTTGATTAAATATTGAAGAGGGCCTGTGGCGAACTGAGCAGAGATACAATTTCTGCTGTCTCTCGTGGAGCTCTCCGTCCAGGGAAGAAGAAAAAGTCAAAGGAAGAACAGAGCGGCATGAGGAAAAGGCACAAAGGGAAGAGGAAGGGAGAGAGGAAAGGATGAGAGGTGGGAAAAGGGAGAAGAGCCAACAAGGTTGCGATTACAAAAAAAATGACAGGAAAGGAGAAGATGGAGGATGGAGCAGAATCACAAAGGAAAGGAGAGTGAGGGGAGAACTGTTACATTGAGCTAAACACAAAATGACAGACAAGGTCATGTATACAAGAACAGAAGCAAAGCTTGGACCCTGAAAGACTGGTTCTTTCATTCTGGTTACTGCACTGACCTTTACAGCATGACAGATGTAACAGGAATTCTGACTCTGCTGCCTAACTGAGTGAAACAGCTCAAAGACTGTGAGACAGATTTCCCCTGAAGTTTGGGTAGAACCTCATAAAACAGCCGTTAACTTACGGTGGCATTTCCCAAAGTTTACCATATAAGTTTACTGAATTTAAAGTGTGATGTGCAGTAGAGCAAGATGATAATAGCTGAAGATATAAGGAAAAGGAGAAGCAAATAATAATGGTATTTTCAAGTAGTGAGTAAATTCAGGGTTTTTTTGGTTAACAACAATATTTTAAGTCATTTTAAGCAGTATTTTAAAGGAAAACACAAAGATGTTTCTCCATATCGTAACAATATAATTTTACAAGAATGGGGCGTGTCACTGAGCAACCTAACATCCTCATCCTACATTGTGATTGGGCATTTTTTTGATGCTAGGAAACACTTATGTGAATTGTCAATGTTTGAACTGTCCAACTTAATTAATTACAATAAAACAAATCATATTAAAATTAAATGCATTCTTTTGGAATATAATTTTAATCAATGTAAAAGTGAATTCAATCCAGGTGCTCTGAAACTGTGTATGATCCCCATGGAAGATTCTTCGACTTTCACTTTGCAGAAGGAGAAGAAGAAGAAGAAAAAGAACAACAACAACAACTGACCACAGATTCCCAGATCTCCTTTTAGTTAGTCGGCTCCATCTCTATAATTTAAATATCAAAGCACTATGTAGTTAATATCTAGAGAGGCAAGATTATCCTACTTAGTAATACAGCAAGATCTCCTAAAGGTAATGTACACTAGAATGGTTTTATGCATAGGAACCACTTACATGAACATTTTAGTGAAGCAGAAAGCATTAAACACATAACACATGTACAACAGATTCACATATACATAATTTCAAGCTTGGTCATATATTGCTGCAGTATTAGCGTGGGCAAATAACAAAACAAACAGTCCGTTGCATACCTTCAGCCTCAGGAAAGTCAGCTTTCAAGAGAGAGCTGATCAGAGCGTGAATCCTTAGAGCTACACATGATTGCCATCTAGCAGCAGCCCCAGTGTACTGCAGTAAAGAGTTCAGTCTTACAGGCTCAGCCATCATGTACTGTACTGTATAAACCCTGACCCTGACCAGGACTCACATATCGTGCCCAGAATGTTTTATCTGAGAGGTATGCATGTAATAATGTCTAGCTTTTAAGAGCAGGATACTTCAGGCTGCATTTCTACACTGCAGTCAAAGCGTGAAAATGTAAACCAACAAAAAAAATGTATTTATTAAAAATGACCATTTATAGCTATGTTATAAATCATGACAAGACCAAATTGTTTGTTCTTTTCATGATTTGCATTAGATAATAATTACTTAGTAATTACAACCACTGAATGTCAGTTACATCTGTTATCTTAATTTCCACATTCGGCCAGCTGTAATGAACTTGTCTGTATAAATAATTCATCTCCTTAGAGCCCTGGGTCAAACTTTGGAGGGTTTGATGAGTTTACTTTATACTGTTCCCACCTACTGTGTTTATAACAATGTTGGCGTGGAATAATTGTACAGCATGCATCTTTAGTGACTTTAAGGAACAAAAACTGTTTGGATTTTCTGGAATCTACACAGTGTTAAAAGCACACTAGCATCACTATCCACAGGGAAGCCAGATGTACATGACCATGGTCTGAGAGAGTGCCAACCTACAAAGAACAAAAATGGTGAAAAGGTGCAGTGATTTGTTGAAACGTGCAATCATTACATAAGGCATCAATATAGTTTGTACAATTCTAAATAGCTTAAAGGACAATATTTGGTATGACCACCTTTATTCTACAACAGTCTCAACTCTTTGAGGCAAGCTTTCTTGTCATTTCTCTGTTCTCAGCATAGATAATCCCACAATGCTTCAATAATGTTGAGATCCAGGGAGGCCAATCTATGACTGTTGTAAATACTGATAATGATTTGACCCAACAATTTCCTAACTGAATTCAACACTCCATAAGCCCTGCTGCCGCTGATTTGCATTTCTTGTGCAATTTGGCATAGCTCAGCCTTTACTTCGTGCTTCCCTGCTTCTTTGCTCCAAATTCAACACCTTCAAACTAGACTGAATTTTCCAGCTGCTCACATGATGGTCAATGGACAAGACAAAGACTAATATATTTGACCACAATGACAAGAGGAGTAAAGGTGGAGCTTTCAAACCTAAGAACACTGTACCAGATGTCAAGCATGGTGGTGGTAGTATCATGTTCTTGAGCAGTTTTGCTGACAGTGGCACTGGTACGCTGCACAAAGTGGATGGAATAATGAAGGAGGAGGACTCCAAAATCTCATAACTCAACTTCAAATCAGCAGCTAGCAAACTGAAACTTGAACAAAGCTAGATGTTGCAACAGGATAATGATCCAAAACACACATCAAAACTGGGTTTGCAAAAGCATTGACATCAACCCTATTGAAAATGTATGAGCTACGCTTAATCACATTATTTTATTGTATGATACCTTGGTGCCACTGGATTTTAACATGTCTCACACTCATACAGTAAGACAAATGGTGGGGGTGTAGTAAGGAAGTTGGGGGAAGCAGACAACTCCACAGGAAGAGTCTTTTGTCTCTTTGAGGACTCTGGTAGGTAGCAAGGGAGTGTGAACCTTAAAACCTGGGTCTATGCCATGAAACCAAACAATGTGAATTAACTCTAAATTCTGCCAATTATGCCAAGAACACTGGTCAAATATCCAGGCAGAATTATGGCAGCTGATTGCATATTTTTGAGATGCAAATTCCTAAGAGACATTTAAGCCTACATGTATAATTTCTTTTTTACCTAATAAAACTTCAGTCTTGTGCACCCCATTCCTGTTTTTGAAAGTCATTAAAGATGTATGGTGTACAATCATTCAACCCTGGAAAAAGCACAGTTCAAAGAGTTAACAGCTCCAAATTACCTTAACGTTCATGCCCATGATGAGTGCACGTAAACTTGACCACAACTGTATTTTGTATATTTTTATTTAGATTCTTTCATCTCCTGAGCACTTTCGAGGGCTAGAACTAGTCCCAATACACCCATGAGATTTGTGGCATATTTACTGTGAATAAGCCACGACTCACAGGCAGAGAAAGAATCATAGCTCTTACTTTTATGTTTATTGTAAGGCAATACAACCATATACTGTATACTGTGAGGCAATCAAAATGAACAGGATCCGTAATGTTGGAATTTCAGTGTCGATGCAGTCTCACTATTACATTATTAGTCAAAAACAGATATTCCCCTCTGTTTAAAGATTACTGCTAGTTTGACTTTTTTACACATACAACCAATACAACCAATGCAAAAGAAAAGTGAACTGAATTTCCCTGAATGTAAGTTTCATTGATAATGAAAGGAAAAAAAGGGGATCTTACTAATTTAGACACATTTTATTTCTATGGAACATGGATAGACTTGTCTGAACAGATACTGGATGTTATATAGTTAGATCCAAGTATTTCCACAATGCTGCAGTTTTTGTAATCGAGCAACTATGATGTGATCGACATGAAGGGTTTCAACTTCAATTCACAGTGTTAAAAATATTGCATATTGCAACATATTTCCAAACATAAAGATCTTTTTTAATACTCGAACAAATATTTTTTTGGAGTCATTGACTGTTTGAAATCTAGAACGAATAGACATCATCAAATGTTGTGTTCCTTCACTCGAAACGATCAGCCAGGCCTTTACTGGAGACAGCTTTAGTTGCTGCTTGTTTCTATTTCCAGTTTTGTTTTGAGTTACTGAAAAGCACACTCTGTTGGGTTGAGATCAGGCGACTTGGCCATTGAAGAAAATCCAATTTCTTTGCCTTGAGAAACTCTTGGTTTTTGCTTTTTTCAGTTTTTGTTTCAGGTCATTATCAGTTTTCACTGTGAAGTGCTGTAAGATCAGTTTTGCAGCATTTGACTGAATCTGAGCAGAGTATAGCCCTGTACACTTCACAAATCATCCTGCTGCTTCACCATTCCCTGGTTCTGCACATTTTCCTCTACTATGACTCTAGCTCATGTTCATCTTGGTTTTTTCCCAGACCTGTGTAGGCTTATTTGGATTTTTTCTGTCTAATCTGGCCTTCTTGTTCTCAAGTATTCTTCAGTGTAACCAGAAGTTTGCATGTTATTCTGAACCCTCCGTATTTCCATTTGTGATTTGTTTTTCTTTCAGACTTTGACAATGATACAGCTGCCTTCTCAACAGTTAGTTTTTTGGGGTTTTTTGACTTGCTGTGGGGGGTTTCTTGTCAAGGAAATAATTCTGCCATCACTCAATAACCACTGAAGATCACTAAACTAAGTGATCTTCAGTGGTTATTCAGGTCCTTTAGAGTTGCTGAGTTGGCCAGTGCATTTATTCTTTTTATGGATGAAGCAGATGATTGATTTTGTCGCTCCTGAAGTTTTTTGTTTCTTTGTTGTTGTTTTGTTTCTCTCTGATAGGTAAAATTTGTTTTTCTTTTTTTCCTTCTTTTTTTTTTTTAGCTTGGGACTTCGTTCAGCTACCATTTGGATCTTTAACACTTGGAATCAACTCCAGATCTTTATTAGCCATGACATAAAAGGGAACAGCCCTCACTTGGCCTCTGAAAATGGCAGATTGTATATAAAAAAAATAGCTGTATCTTCATTTGATGCAGTACTTTTATTAAAGAACTAAAGCCTGCACTTCAGTTACAGCGTAATAGTATCCACTTTGGTGATGCAGAGTTCAAAAGGTTATGTCCCTAACTGTAAATGTTACGATAAGCCATGCATGTTTCTTTTCGTCATAATTAGTAATTAGCTTCAGCTTGAGTCTTCACCTCAGCATTGACTCAAAGTGGTTTCAGTAGAAGGAGCTGCAGGTTTAAGACTAGTCAAAAGAAAGAAAATCTGGCAACCACTATGAGTGTGAATGAGTAATTTTCAAGTTAAATCATTTTCAAGTTAAATCATTCCACTGCCATAGTTTTCCCAAGATCAGCTTATTTGACTCATTTTATTTTCGCATTTACAGATTGATGCACTCGAGAGAAGGAAAGCTCATTTCCTTTTGTGTTGTCACATCCTTTCTTGTTATTTTTTGTAATGAAAAAATGGGAAGTTAAAAAAAGTGCTTGCTGCAACCAATTTCATTACTCCTTGCTTTCATTTTATTGATCTTTTTAGATTTTAGACAAAGTGTGACAGAGACAGGAAACTTCCAAAGGATTCTTGCAGATGATGGCCAGCAAATATTCTGGATAATAAATTTTTTTTGTTTGTTTTGTTTTTACTTTTGTTTTTGTTTTTTGAGAATCTGACAAGGATTAGCAACCTCTGTCCTCTGTCATAAACTAGACGTATGACATGTGACTTAACGATGTAACGAGGAGGTACAACTGCATCGTCAGTTGCATGACCCATGGGCCACTTGACCCCAGGACCGACTTTTTTTCTTTTTTTTTTAATCATGAATGTCGAACATTGAGTCAGCGTCTCAAATTATTTAACAGTTTCACTTCCCTTTACACGAGACTTGCTCTCTGCTATTTTCTTATAATTTATGTACATATGATTCTAGTTTTAGTTTTTTTCTTCAAAGCAGACACCTGGTTGGTTTAGTCGGCAGGTTTTATACAAAGATTGTTTCATTAAATTAAATTTAGCTCACAATGCTTACCTGTTTTTTGCTGATGTAGTTTTTCTTTCCATGTAAATCAGTACAAACCACACAGGAAGTCCCTATGTCTTTAGCTTGAACGTGACATACACTACTTCAAAACTACTACCTTATTTAGCACATAGAGATATATAGAGATATATGATATATCTATATATATAGATATATATATATCTATATATATAGATATAAGATTTAGACTGCCAAACTAAGAAAATATAAGAAATGGTTGTCTTGGAGCAGCAGGAAAAGCATGCATTAAATCATAATGTACTCCAAGGTGCTTAGTGTAGCAGATGGTAAACTCCTTATAAAATGCAAAGTAACAAGGTACAGAACTTCCAAATGCGCACACACACACACACACACACACACACACACACACACACACACACACACACACACACACACACACACACACACACACACATCCTAAACAAATCATCTCAATACGTACTGGGCAGCTACAACACAGCAAGAAGTGGCATTATAAGCGCTTGTTTAATATTTAGATAAAGGATAAAATAAAATGTAGATTTTTTTATTTCCCAAGTAGAAGATGTCTGTGGTGTGCTGTGGACTTTTGTGGTAGAAAATAAGTGACTTTGGTCACAACTACAAAAAAGCAGAAACGAGAGAAATAGCTTGCAAGACTTTCTTTCCAGAGAAAACCAACCAGGATAATCACATGTAAACTAAACCCGGTGAATGCATCTGAGAATTGTGGCAGTTATATTTTCCCCAAACCTTACAGATTTAACAATCTGAAATCGTGTCTTGAAATTAGGGATGCAAATGTCAAGACTGGCAATTCCCAATAACTACACCCATGACCCCACAACCACTGAGCTATTATAAAGCCTCAGAATGTCCACTGAAAGTACCAAAATCAAAAGTGGAAATAAACCCATTCTTACAACATCTCTGGCCAAAAACATGTAGCGGCATGTTACATGTACTCTGTTGTTTAGGTTTGTTTGGTTTTAAGCCAGTTCAGGAGTTCTCTCATTTGATTCTCCACTGAGTAATCCTAGCAGACAGAGGGAAAGTTTCATTCCAAATATAGTAACAGGGGAAAATTAGAAAGAATGACATATTTTGACTATAAACCTCACACTGAGCTGGTGAACTGAAGCGCTCCAGACAGCTTGCTGAGGTGAATGCAAGAAATGTATCTGCATGTAATTGGTCCTTGAAAAGAGAAGATTAAGAAAGCAAGAAAGTTGTAAAAACAAACCAAACGCTGGTGGAGGAAGTTGGGATCTTTAAAGGAAATGACATATATGGCCAATATTAAATCTTTGATTTTGACACACATTCCATGTAAAGAACAAAGCTCATGTCTAGATTGGGGTTATGAGCATCATATTCCAGCCAGGTTTCAATGTACTGAACAGATTTGAAAATCTTTTGTCTTCCAGGCCAAATTCTCGAAGAACAGAGAACAAAGGATAAAACACACTCACATACAAAAAATGTAAAATTCACCAATTTTTCTGACATTAATTTATTTGAACACAGAGAACAGTGGTAACTGTTGTTGTAAGCTTGTTGCGACAAAGAGTAAATCTTTCAATTGTATTGAACCTCAACGAGAGAAAGTGAAGAAAGATAAATATTACAGAGGCCTCAAAGAGAGACGTCCTGTTTTTCATGTTATTATAAGGCACAGCTAAACAGATATCCATCTGTGGGAAAAAAGGTAACAAAGTGTTAAAACAAACAGAATTTCAACTAAAAAACATTAGAACTACTGATAAGATGATGAGTCTCATATTTTAGGCTGGTGTAACATTATGTACAGTTACTTTCAATAACACAATTATTTATATAGACTCTATTATTCTCCATTATTTCCTCCAAACCATGAATTCGTAATAGGGTAGTTGTAAAACAGCTAATTAACAACTTAATTATTTTCAAGAGCTTCAGTCAGGTTTATGAGCGAATCACTGTACAGAAACAGTTTCAGTGAAGGTTACAAATGATCTTCTTAACAGTGTTTTATATACTAGTATTTTATTTTATTACCTAATATTTTATTACAGCGATTAGAGTTTGTTCTTGTAAATGGAGAGTCCTCTACACTAAGGTTAATTATGGAGTTCCACAGGGTTCCATGCTGGGACCAATTCTGTTTACGTAATATGCTTTTCTTGGGCAGCATCATTACAAGTAATTTTCACTGCTATGCAGATGACACCCAACTCTATCTATCCATGAACCCAGATAATGCACACCAATTAGGTAAACTGCAGGAAGGTCTTAAAGACATAAAGACCTCTATGACTTCTAATTTTCTGTCTCTAAATTTTGATAAAACTGAGGTTATTGTACTTGGCCATAAAACCTTGGGAATATGGTATTTAACCAGATGCTTACTCTGGATAGCATTACCTTGTCCTCGAGTAACAGTGTGAGGAATCTTTGAGCCATTGTTTTTTAAGGATATGTCCTTCAAATTGCATATTAGACAAATATGTAGGGCTTCTTTTTTTCATTTCCACAATATCTCAAAATTTAGAAATATCCTGGCTCAGAGTGACACTGAAAAACTAGTTCATGCATTTATTACTTCTTATTAGGATGTCCTAAAAAAAGAAACCTCCCTGACAATACTTCAGCTGATCCAAAATGCTACAGAAAGAATACTGACAGGGAGTAGAAAGTGAGAGCATATTGCGATCTCTTCAATGGCTCCTGTTACATCCAGAATTAAATTTGAAATCCTTCTCATCACATGCAAGGTTCTGAATAATCAGGCCCCATCTTATTTTAATGACCTTATAGTACTGTATCACCCCATTAGAGCACTTTGCTCCAGCAAAGCTCTGAAGTGAAGATGTAAGTACAGGCTCATGCAGTACTGTGGAAGACAGTTGAACCATTGGTCATTTCTTTATTATTTGTGAGGAAACTGGAAAATAGTTGCAGTGGTTTTTTTGAAAAATGGGAATTCATTATGTAAGGCAACAGTAGAGTTTGTACAATTCTAATGAGCTTGAAAGTCAGCATTTGCCTTGAACCCCTTTATTCTTCAACACAGACTGGACACTGAGGCAAGCTTTCTTGTAATTTCTTTAAGTGGTCTTTGGGCTTGTTGAAGGACATTCAAAGCTCTTCTTTGGATGCCTGCTGCCTTTTATTCTATTCTCAGTAAAGATGATCGCACACTACTTCAGTGATGTTAAGGTCTTGGTTCTGGGGAGGCTAATCCATGACTGATAGTGCTCCACTGCGTGTTTTCTGTTCAGTTATGCAAACTCTGATGGTACTTTTATCCATTCTTATCATCAATTTTGACAAGATCTCCAACATTACTGTCTGATATGTACCAAACCATGACAGAGCCTCCATGTTTTACAGATGGCTGTAGACATTCACTATTGTACCTCATTGTACTATTATATATATTGATGAATATTTGATCCAAAAAAGTTCTTAATTGGATTCATCACTCCATCTCTTGATTTCTGTCTCTGTGCGTCCCCTGTGTTCCTTGTGTCACGTCTCATCTAGTTATCATTTTATGTCTGTGCTTCTCCTGGTTTCAGTGTCAAGTCTGTCTCATGTTTCCTGTTTTATTTTGACGGTCTCGTGCTATGATAGTGTTTTTAGTCTCATTGTATGTGATTTCTCCCAGCTGTGCTCTCCTCCTGTGTCTCATTTCCTAGTCCTCCCTGTGCGTATATGTCATCCTCTGCTTGTTGCCAGATCTTCTGCAACCGCTGCATTTCCTATGTCCCATGTCACATGTCTCATGTCTTTAGTTTCTTTATACTTGCTTCTAGTTTCCTCCCAGTTTAGGCTTTGACAGTTTAGTCTTTGTCTTTCTTCGCTTTTGTTTGTGTTTTGATTCTGCCACAATTAAAGGCACGTTTCAGTTAAGTCCATTGCCAGTGTCTGCATTTGGGTCCACACTCTCTCTTCACTCCACAGTACTGTTTACTCGGTAAAGTTAATAAAAGTGTAATATCAATATGACGGTAAAATAAGGCTTATATTTAATTTGAAGTAGATTTATCTTGGATTGCTGTTTCTACCGCAGAAGCTGAAATCAAAAGGTTTCCTAAAAGTTTGGATGTGAGTCTAATGTAACATTAATAACCTCTGAGTGGCCTTTTGTGAAGTCACAGCCTAATCTACTCGATGCATAACTACAAATCTTTCCCACCACTATCTTCAAAAGGTTTGGCTTTCTTGAAAAGCTGTCGTTTTTGAACATCACTGAGCAATGACATGTCTTATCAAAGCACTAAATGATTTAATGGGTTTTAAACTTTCCAACCTTTATATTCTGCTGATGGGAAATATTTGTGATATTTAGGTCATCATGCTTTATCATTGCATTTTCAGGATATGCTAGTTACACACTTGTCCGTGATAACAGTAAAATCTCTCAGCAGTTCTTCCTTTAACGAGCTGCTTCACTGAGGTCACTCTATTGAAATTTCTAGACTTAGCACAGCTTCCTTAGAGACAGAAAGCAATTTTATTTCGCAGGATTTTTACTGTGTATTTTCACTGAATATGTGAAATCCCCATTTTATAGTAATACAAAATAAAATGTTAATGTTTGAAATAAATAAATACCAATTTTATTAGTCTACATGTGTACATATGAAAGATGGCAAACTACTAATGTTTAAAGTCTTGCTAAAATTATTATGGCTGAAAGCATGTAAAGCAAACTGTATTAAAGGTATGAAAAATTGCTGTTCTGTAAATTGTCTGATTTATTATGACACATGATATTATCAGATATATAGGGCACAATTATTCTATAGGGAAAATAAGGCAGAACGCCTTTTAACTTCAAATGCATGTTAGTACTCAGTTGATTGTCTGATAAATACTATGTTCAGTGACACCCCAGTTTTGTCACACCAATTGTCAAAATGTACTTAAGTAGTTGCCAAATCATAGCTTTACCTCGTGAATCTCTAATCTTTCCTTTTGCTTTGACACATCTAACACAAGAGAGTGTGTATTTTTTTCAGATAACTCCCATTACATTGGTTACAACGGTACATTTATATGTTTAGACTCATTTTCATGTGATGCAAATAAATGTATAATTCCTGTACATGATAATGAATGGGGTTACATCTATTGATCATTTCATCTGCTTGTGCAGTGTATTTATGTATGTGTGTATGTAATTATGCATTGTTTATTCATTTATTTATTTATTCATTATATCATTTGATATATAAAGTTGCTACAAGCTAAATGCACTGGAATGCTGCTATGCAAATGTTTGGTTTTAGAAGGATTTTCCCTTTAAATTCTTGAGCTGAAAATATCATAGGGATTTTTTTTACATGATGATTCTCTGTGCTTTATAACTTCTCCAATCTTTGCTAAAAAAATTACTTAAATAATAATAATAATAATAATAATAATAATAATAATAATGGATTGGATTTATATAGTGCTTTTCAAGGCACCCAAAGCACTTTACAATGCCATTATTCATTCACTCTCACATTCAAATGGCACTTTTATAAATAATAATAAATACACAATAAATTACATATATATATATGTATATATGTATATATACATATATATATATGTAATTTATTGTGTATTTATTATTATTTATAAAAGTGCCATTTAACCGGTATATATAAAATATATAATACATAAAAAAAATTCTCACAACATTATAATAGCAATCACACACCACCAACAACAGTAATAATAATAACAACAGTAATTTATAAAAAAAATTATAATAATAATAATGATAATAATAAGGATCAACTGGTCCTGTTGAAGACACTCATAATCTTCATCAAATCTTCATGACGCAGTTACTGTTAATTCCGTTTTGCAAGTCGGGATTGGAAAATCCCATTCGTCTGAGGAATGTATAAAAACAGCGCATCTCAGATACAAGCCAAATCCTTCTGGCCCTGGCAGCCTTCAGCATCAGCGGAAACTTGACAAGTGCTTCCCAGCAGCGCACCATGCCCTCTATATTCAGTAAGTAATTTGCAGGCTGTGGTGCGCGAGTTTCCTGCGTATCTTCCTCTTTTCATTCATTCATTCGTTCATTCTTGTTCTGTCTCCCCAAGCAGATGTGCACGTTTTCTCTGCGGTGATGCTGGCCGCTCTGCTTCTCTGCGCTTCCGGCGCTCCGATTGAAGACGGAAGTGTGGCCGGTGACTTCTCAGGTGAAGAGACGGAGGAGGCGCAGATGTCCACTGTCAAGCCTTTTAATATATGGAGGTCACTCTTTGACTCAGCTCAAGAATACGAGAAAGCGGTAAGGGCCTGCTCATTAACTATGATTAACAGGTGTCATCAAGTCCGATTGGGGTTCCCTCGGACCCCTGGGATTCTAAAATACTTCCAGCCTATTTAAGTTGTATTTTAATTCTTTTCTATTAGTTTGAGCACCATTTCCAGACTCTGGAGAATCGCGATCAAGCTTTGGACTCCCACACCCCCGCCTCTATCCCGAAGCACTGCAATATTACCAAGTTCAGAAAGGTGAGAGCTCCTTTCTCTTTTTCTAATGCTGTCACTAACAAAGGTCGGAAGGAGGGGTTGGGGTTAGTTCGATAACTCGGGCTGTTCTTCTCTCCTTTGTGCAGGAGACTTGTCTCCAGACGCTGGCCAAGGGTCTGCTCATCTATTCGGTTTTACTCAAGCACGTAGAGAAGGAGTACCGCGGCAGTTTGAACTTCTCCGACGCTCCGTCAAACATCGGCACTCTGATCGACCTGGCCGGCATGGTCAAAGGAAAGGTGGGTTTGACACGCGTCTTTAACTATCCTCCGAGGAAAAGTCAAATTTGACTTTTCAGCAGTCTCTTGGGTATTTCCTGTCAGTAATGTTAGGAAGACAGATAAAGTAGATTTACTTCAGAAAAAAAAAACAATCCACTACATACAGATATTAAAAGTAAAATTCACAATAAAAGGTGACTTCTCTACCTTTAGCTGTCACAAAGCCCAGTAACAACATTTCTATTGTAAATGTGAGAGGAGCAGAAGTGATAGGTAGCACAAAATCTCAATTAAATACATCACCTCTCATACTACATCACTGTTTCACCAGAATGCCTGTTGTCTTAGTACTGTCACATTTTCACTTCTGCGTCCTGTTCCTAAATAACACCTCATTCTACCATCTCTTCTGACCCACAGATGAAAAACAGCAATCAAGTCACACCGCTGACCAGCAGTGAGGAGGAGCAGCTTCTCAAGGAGGTCAACAGCCCTGATCCTTACCACAGCAAGTTGAACGCCTACAGCATCCTGAGAGCCCTCAAAGCCTTCCTGAGTGAGGGGAAAAGAGCTGTTTGTAGAATGGAAAAGCAACTGAACCAATCAGCAGATACCAGTTGTTAAAAAGACGAATAATGCTCAAATTACATTCAGTTATGAAATAATAACTCAGGGAAAACTGGATGGTTTTGACACTCCTACTTTCTCAAGATCATAACCTCCTCTGGGTACAGCAGGCCCCACAGCAACATACTGTGTATGTAGAATCACCTGCTGTGCTATTCTTATTTATCTTATTTATAATTGGTAGAGATTATTTATTAGAGAAAAATCTATTGTGCAGGAGAAATGCAGTGTAAATACAATTTGCACTGTACTTGTAATTAGCATTTCTGGTGCTGATTACTATTTATTGTTAAAGAATTTTACAGTACAGTGATCTCTTATGTAACACAACTGACTTTATTTTTTTGCATATGCTGAAATAAAAAAAAAAATCATTTGCATAAAAAGCAAGGACTTATTCTTTCCCCAACATTTCACACATTTCAACGCAGCAGCGCATTCTGCAAATGCATGAATCTTGACACTTAGATTTAGATCAGTCAACTCAACACATTTATACACACACATTTAAAGGTGGACGGAAAATGTTCCCGTTAATCTATGACTATGACTCATCATTACCATGTAAGATTGATACATTTGATATATCAAAACTTTATAATTGCTCAGTAAAATATTTGCTATCAGTTTCTTCTGCATGAAAGCGACTGGATTGTTTATATTAAGGAAGAAAAGAGTCGTTTCTTTGAGGATTTATTTTCAGAAATGTTAAATTACAAATAAAAACTAAGAAAAAAACAGGAAACAAACATCAGTGCTTCGCATTAACAAAAAATAACCCTCCAACTGATAGTCCAATCAGCGTGTATTTCAAGGGACAAACCTGTTCACACATCTCTGTACATGTACCATAGTTACAGACTACATGGAAATGGATAACATCCAATCAATACTTTACAGATAGTGAGAAACAATGTACAAATGTCATCTGATCATTATTATTTTTAGAGGGGAAAGCAAAAGAAGTCCATTTCGTCCAGTCACAGGTGGGTCACATGGTTTGGTTGATGGTTAGGGATTGGTCGTGTGAAGATGTTCCTCAGCCCCAGAGCAAGCTAGAAGACAACAAAGAAAATCAATATTAAAACATCCTTGGAAATATGTTACTGACATAGTGAGGAAATAATAGTGTGATGTATTAACAGCATTGCCAAAATATATATATATGTATAAAAAAAAAACATGCTTACAAACGTTATCACAACTATCACTATGTAACTATGTTACATGGGCCTGTACAACAATTTTGAGTTGTACAGGATGTTGTTTAGCGCAGCTCAGCAGAATGCAGTGCATTTAAAAAACAAACAAACAAACAAAAAAAAAAACCCACATCCCCCCATGGGATGAAACAGTTAACCCCCTTTTCCATTAGTACATACTTGGATCGACTCGCCATGGATCGGCCACGACTTGACTGGTTTTCCTTTATATTCAGTACTACGCAGCGTGTGTGGTTGTCATCACAGCAACGCATCAAAGCGTCCCGCGATGTAATTAACATGCAAAACAAAGGCTATTTAAAAGGTGGATGTCGAGGCAAGAATAAACCTACTGCTCGGTCCGTGGCTTTTTGTCAGACTCCATCGAGTGACGCTGCTGACCAGCCAATCGGTGGTATACAGTCTGATGATCTCACATTTTAATATGTGTTTGGATCGTTGGAACCTGGGCCAAGCAGGTACTTAAAAAAAACCCAGGTATTATGACCTAATGGAAAACCCTGTAAACCATGGCGAACGGTGCCGAGTCGATCCGAGTAGGTACTGATGGAAAAGGGGCTTTAAAGTCCTGGAAAACAAACAAAAAAAATTTACATCTCATGATTTTAAGATAATCCACTAAAATGCAAAATAGAGAATTTTGCTATCATACCACTTGTACATCATGTTTAAATGCTTTGCAGAACGGTGCAAAAGTCTTGTGCCGACTCTCATTTCTTTATATTTGACTTTCTTGTAACTTTTTTAAGTGGTGTAGAGCAACAGTTCTCCAAGTTTTTTGAAAGTCTTTTAAAGTCTTCCTTGGACATAGGTTGCTTTTTTCACTTATTCTCAGTGCCATCCCTGTACCTGACCAGCATCGTCATACATGCTAAAAAAGACACTAAATGTACATGTTAATTTCTAAAATATTGAAAACAATGACCACAGCTTAACTAAAGTCATAATTTCATATTGAATTATTTGCTTGTTCTCATATTTAAACAAAATCAAATCTCTATATAAAGTAAAAACAAACACACTGATATTATTAGCAACGGGCTGTTGAGACTGGGGAGGCGGAGGAGGCGCAACAAGCAGCTCAGTTTCTGGTAAATATAGGTTACCTTTTTTCCTGTTTATCTATACTGAGATAACAGACAAGCCGTACATGATGCAATAGGTTCTTAAAAAAAAAAAAAAAAGAAATTAAAAAAACAGAAATAAAAAAGATAAGAGATTCTTACAGGACTAAAAATAGCCTCACATCAGTATTCCAAGGCGGGTATTAAGACATCACACATCCTTTTCTCTTCAAGCTATCATTCAACTTTGTTAAATGGGCAGTTTTACTTAAAGAATGAACTGTTTTGACATATAATGTATTTTCATCCTTATGTACATGGTCTAAGTGTACATGAATAATCCCTACAATGACCCTACTTCATGAGACTGGACATAAATCTTGTTGGTCAGGAGTTCGCCCCCCCCCCCCCCAAAAAAAACCCCCGATGTATTATTTGACTTTGGATCTAGGAGTAGGATGCTTTATTTTATTACACACATCTCAGACCGATTCGTCTTACCTTAAGAAAGTAGGTTCAGGCATCCCTGGATCTGCTCCTCGTTTGAAACCTGTAAGTCAAAACCATAAATAAGAATTATGAGGTGATTCTTGTAAGGCACGCTCAAATGTACAAGACACCAACTAACAGTTTTGAATTTCAGTGCAGTCCTCGTGTGCAATATTTTTCCCCACACAAAACCACATTGTACCCCTTGAACATAACTTCTTTTGTACACTTTATAATGTGTAAATAACTCATGTAAAGTGCACTATTCTACTGCTCAGCTCCATACCATTTAGGTTTATTTTCACTTGAATGTTAAAGCTCAAATGAGTGGGGCTCGATTAGTGCTGAAGCGCTGGTGCACACATGACAGAGGAAAAGAGAATATATCGAAACTTTAAAGATGAGAAAAGAAATACGATGATGGCAAGATCTAAACATAAATCCCCCTTATTGAAAGCATTTTTTTGGGGGTGGGGGTGGTCCCTCAAATTTGGAGATATGAATTTGAGCACCGGTTTTACTCATATTGTGGTTTATAACTAGTTTCGAGCCACAATGAGTAAAAATACTGTCCTGTTGAGAACTAATGAAGCAAATCATTTGCTAATTCAGTGATTACAGTGCGTCAGCAGAATGCAAACAGACCCAGCAAAACATCCTGCTTTCATTAAACTAGCTTAGATCAGATCATTCCACAAGCAGCAGAAGACTACAAATTCATATCCCCTGATATCAATACTTCTGCCTTCATTTAAAGTCAAGGAAGTAGTTGAGCCTGACGCAAGACATTCTCCAAAAAAAAAAAGATAAGAGGATCCCAGAAGGCGAAAAATAGCCTCCTGTTACCACTCTCCTAATATCAAGGGTAAAACCTGATTTCTTTGGCTGTTTTGTTTAGACCCGTCAGGTGATCACTGTGTCTAAGTTTAATTACATATGGGTGTATCAGAATCTATCGTGGGGCGATCGTGGCTCAAGAGTTGGGAGTTCGCCTTGTAATCGGAAGGTTGCCGGTTCGAGCCCTGGCTTGGACAGTTTCGGTCATTGTGTCCTTGGGCAAGACACTTCACCCGTTGCCCGGTGGTGGTCAGAGGGCCCGGTGGCGCCAGTGTCCGGCAGCCTCGCCTCTGTCAGTGCGCCCCAAGGTGGCTGTGGCTACAACGTAGCTTGCCATCACCAGTGTGTGTGTGTGTGTGTGTGTGTGTGTGTGTGTGTGTGTGTGTGTGAATGGGTGGATGACTGGATGTGTAAAGCGCTTTTGGGTCCTTAGGGACTAGTAAAGCGCTATATAAATACAGGCCATTTATCCAGTGCAAAGTCAGAGTGATTGTTTCCATGTGATAACAGAACACGTAGGTGTCCGGTGAAATCGTCACCAACTTTACAGCTCCTGTATGCTTCGACCCCTTCAGCACACTCGCCTTAACCAATGTTTCTGATCCAGAGTGTCCTGATTTGAGCTAAGTGCAGGAAGGTATTCATTCGTGTGTGAAACCGGGATGGGCCACGTAGCCTTCAAATTACATTACGATATTTCAAGAAAGTTTTCCGTAACAAGATTTCTGAAATGTAGAAAAAAATTTTTTTGCTCCACTTGCAGCTTGCAGGCAGCAGCAATCACAAGTGGAAGCAAATGATAGACATTTCCCACTGAGCTGTCATTGATGACACACTTCCTAATCTGAAGTGTGAATTTATTAAAAGAAGGTGCCGATAGCATCCGCAGCAGTATTATGGTGCAACACCAGTGACACAGCCTAAGTTAAATGTAAGCACAAAAGCAGCCCGTGATGCTGATCCCCTACAACCCATCCAGAATTCGGGCTCCCACAGAATGTCTTCTGTATGCCACACAGCCAATCAATTACAGACGCTCCTGGCATCAAGAGGCCACATCTAAAGGTCAGTCTAAGGTTTGCCAGTGAACATCTAAATTATTCAGAGAAGGTTTAGGAGAAAGTGGTGTGGTCGTCAACTCGACCTGCTGTGTTTGGAGGAAGAAAAATGTTGAGTATGAAGCAAAGAACACCATCCCCACAGTCAGGCACAGAGGTGGAAACATTATGCTTGGGGATGTTTTTCTGCCAAGGGTACAGGACAACTTCACTTCATTGATGGTCCAATGAACAAGGCCATGTACTGTAAAATCATGGAAAAGAACCACCTTCCCTCAGCCAGGACACTGAAGATGAGTCGTGGGTGGGTCTTCCAGCATGACAATGACCCAAAACATTCTGTCAAGGCAACAAAGGAGGGGCTAAAGACGCATATTAAGGTCATGGAGTGGCCTAGCCAGACTCCCCCACTGTCAAGTCCTGCTTTTCCACCATGTAACTACTTCAGTTTGTTTCACAACACCACTTGCTCTTCCTGTCTTAACTAGTGATCGCTCCAGCAGTGCTGTAAATGGTTTTCCATTTGGGTGGTACATCACCAGCTGCTAGTATCTCCTTTGTAGCCTCGTAGTGCATATCGACTATGTTTTTGCCTCAAGTGGTGAAACACGTTTGCCTCTTTCAGTTTTCTTGTATCTTTTGCAAAGATGTTGGAGGCTGTTGAAGTAGCCCCATGTTTAGGCACCAAATTGTCATCAGAGGCTGACGCACAACTCTTGCTCTTGCGTAATATTATCTGACACAATATATGTGGTATAGCCATAGCGTGAAAACATTCATCATTTAATATACTAGTTGTTTAACTTGCTTGAAATATATAGAAAATGGTGGTAACCCAACAGCTCAAGTAAATGAGTTGCACATGCAGAAAAGGCTCAGCAAGAGGGAAATGAGAGAAAGTGTGACATCACTGTTGGTGTTTCCAATATACTGAGAGGAATCTCTTAAGGCGTATGGTCACACATGCACAAGTCTCAACTTCCCCCACATAATCCAAACCACAGCCATGCAAAAGTTTCAACTTCTCCATCAAAGCTCCCAAATACAGTGATGCACAGGTCTTCCCCAACACTCCTTCAAACCACAGCCAGCTATTTCAGGATCACAGAAATGTCTGAAGAAAAACTGTTTTGAATCTACTACCACAGGGACGTGTTACCCGTAAGGCACACAAGGTCACAGTTTACATCACTAAAGCAGAAGGGAACTCAACTCGCATAGTCAGCAAAGTGCTGCAAACAGAATGATATGCATTTGTGGCGGAGGTGGGGGCACAACATGGGAATCCTAGCATGTTAGCATAAACTTAACTTTCAAAATAAGAGTGAAGGGACTGTCCACAAATTTAAAAGAATAAAAAAAAAAAAAAATATGAGTCAGAAAATATACCAGGGGTCTGTTAATTTACTTGGGCAGGCCACCCAATCAACTCTATGTGTGGTAAATGCCATGATAAACCATCATCCTTCCCTTTTTCTAAAAACCTCAAGTAGGGTTCCACCGCTGGCGTTATGTTTGCGAGTGGGCAACAAATAAGAGCCAATATTGGCCTATACCAGATATATCAATATCAGTAAACTTGCCGTTTTGGGCAATTTTGAAATCTTATTGATTTACATACAGACAAGCGATGTGTTTTGGGTCCTCTTGTAAGATAAAGAGATAACCTTTCGCCTTTAAAATTCAGACCCCGTTTTGTTGCTGACTGCTTGAGGGCTTTTGGGTTGTTGTTTTTAAAAAAAAAAAAAAAAAAAAAAAAAAAAATCGCTCATATTTTCTTGGCCTGCTTTGCTTTAAAATTCAGAAGAGACATTTATATTTATATTTATATACGGCCTATGTGAATATATGTTACACGTGTTTAGAGCAGCTCTACATCTCCATACCTACTTTTCCTGCCTTATCAGCACTGGTTTAAAAAAAACCCAAAAAAACCCACCAAAGGCTACGTTCACACTGCAGGCGAAAGCGCATCAAATTCGACTTTTTGACCCTATGGGACCCATATCTGATCATGGTATAATAGTTTGAACAGCACAAATCCGATATTTTCAAATCCGACCTAGGTCACTTTCGTGTGTGGTACTGAATCCGATACATATCTGATGTTTTAGAAAGTGACTGCTGCTTGAATGGTCGTGTCACATTACATCCGTTTTTTACGTCACTGACACAAGACAGACGCCAATTATCGGCGCCGGAGAAGCGCCCGAACACTTCCTGACCATCTAGTGTAGATGTTAGTGAAACTGTTGGGAAGACAACATTGGAGAAACGTTGTTTTATTTGTACTGTATAATCTGCAGATTCTGACAGAAATCTGCAACTATCCTTTGAAGCACCGCTCCTCACTAAAACAGCAATAGGGATAATTATTAGGCCATATGTAAATAACTTTATAATTTAAAGCAAAATTAGGAAACATAAAGTCCGAAACAAGTCTTTATATTTAGGGCCATCAGTCAAACAATACTGTTTGGTCTGGGTCTAAACAGAGCGTGTTGTGTGTGACGTCTTCTTTTGCGCATGCGGGCCGCTTGAGGGTTCACACTAGAGCACGTTTTCTGTCACATTTTATTTGTAGTGTGAACAACCAGACTAAAAAAAAATCGGATTTGATCAAAAAAATCGGAATTGAGTATTAAACTAAACTACGCTTCAAATTTGATAAATGTCGTCATTAATTCCCTCTGACTTTTGCTATTTGGCTTCCACCACGATAAAAATCTCTCTCTGTACTTCAAGAACAGCTTCCCATCTCAAATCTCTGTTTTCGGCATTATTCATTTGCTTATTACCCACCTCGTACCAGAAAGCCTAATTTCTGATGTTCAATACTGAAGAGAGACATATTTTTTTATAATTATGTAATATTGCAGAATATTTTAAAGGTTATCTGCTATAAAAATCCAGGCCAGGAAAATCTCCTTCATGTTTTTCTGTTTTATTCTCAGTTACTTTGACACAAAGGTATCTGCTTTAATGCTCACGCCTCTGATAAAGTCTCACATGTATCAGTACTGATAAATGATCAGAATTATAATATTTCTGTCTATCTGAGGCAAAACTGATTAGCCATACAAATCCATAGCATGAGTTCATGCTACAGGAGTTCCTCTACAACGTACAGCAAAGCCATAGCTGATAGACTAGAGACACTTCAGTTTTTTAAAAATAAAACTGGGGCTCGCAACATTTTATTAATCATGTTATGTTTGATATGCTGTTTTAACGAGGGCCCCAATACAACACGTCAACCTCACCGGGACAGAAGAAAATACAGTTTAATGCTAAGAAGCTGCGCTAACCGGTTAGCATTAGCATCATCTCGCCGCATACCCCTCACTCCTATTCGGATACTGACCGAGGTACAGCACGGTTGGAATAAAACCCCATCGGATGACAAACTGGCCGCACTGGAACAGCTGCTGCAGCCGCTGTTTGCTCTCTTTGCTCAGTTTAGCCATGTTATGATCCCGAACAGACAGTCTCGTGCTGCTTCCAAGGGCAGGAAAAAGGAAGTGACGTTGAAGAGCTAAACACTTACCTTCTCCAGCTGTCATAGGACGCCTCCTTGTGGATGGGCGTGTGGCGGCGGCGGCTGGTTGGAGTTTACATGCTAAACTGCCACACTTTAAGTTTAGAAACAGATAGCATGTTCTCGATGAGATGATTTTACTGATTATGCCAGTTTTCTTTAAGCGGATTTGGCTTTAATTAAAGCCAAAACTTTATTAAGTCAATAAGACCGTTTAACTAACATTAGGCCCTCCCAGAGTCAATAGTTTGGAGCAATGTTCTTCTCCACTGTGGATGTAGACAACCATAAAGATCAGCAGAAAGCAAATCACATCACACACATGGTTTAAACTTATATACTGTACCTATGGAGCAGTTTTGCTAGAAAAAAATGGGAGCAGTTATTTATTGACAGATGCACAAAATCCTAAAGACACACTGAAATACAGTAAGACAGGCAAACAGAGCTTGAAAGTCAATATCTTGTACTAGGACCTTTATTCTTTAACACAGCCTAGACACTGAGGCAAGCTTACTTGTCCTTTCTTGAAGTAGTCTTAAGGATTCTTGAAGAACATTCAAAGCTCTTCTCCAGATGTTGGCTACATTTTGTTCTGCTCGCTGTCAAAATGATCCCACACTGCTTTAGTAATCCATCACTGGCAGCATTGTGTTGTCCTTTTCTATTCAGGTATGTTTCCACTGCACTGGCAGTGTGTTTGGGGTCATCAGTATCTACTGATTTTCAGTCCAGTTCTTGTGTACCTCAGCATGCCTTCTCCCTGCATGGCTAGAGAGCTACTGCTCAAGATCACTTTAAAAATAAGAAGTGAGGGGTGACTCCAGACTTGTCACAGTCCTGTATGTGCATGCTTTATATAAAAACTTGAAAGGGTTTCAGGTGACTTTAGTGTGATGTTTAGTGATGAGCAGAAAAAACAAACACAAGAGCAGAAAAGTGAAATATAGAAACACTTTATTCCCAGAAGTTGTAGCAGTGAGTTATTTTCAGACGTAGAAAGGCCAATATAACCGGTCTTGAGTACAACAGTATGATGTACAACAGCTTACCCGTTCACATTCTGTTAAACCACACACAGAAAAACATGATTATTGTCCCACCACGCTACAGACACATAGCTCTAGTATACAGACAACAGACTACAAGTTTGCTTGGAGGTCGAGCAGCATGAACGCTTGATTTAAGACATCAAAATTAGCTGATGGTTGGAGTTTTTATTTGTTTGCTGGTACAAGAGAATATCACCATGTCTTGTGCAGTGATGAACGACAAGAGGAGACACAGGAAACACGTCACTAAAGCACTACAAACAGCTGGAATGGTGAGTGGATCACAGGACGGGAAAGATGCCCTGTTGCTTCAGACGATCTTCCACATTTAAGGTAGAGTCAGTGGAACTTCACTGTGAAGTACCAAATTCTTTAATCACTTTGTTGCTCTTTTTTTAAAGGTTCCAAAGCATTTTTCTCTTACAGGGAAAGACGATGTTTGAGAGTCAAAACTTTCTCATGAATAAGAAAATACCAGCGCTGAAAAAACACAACTCATTTGTTCTTCCATGTGCAAAATTTAATACTTAAATCACACACGCACGCACACACAGCCATCATCCATTAAAAACCCAAATCCTCTTTGTCTTCGTTTTAAATTTTTGCCATCAAATACACAGCAGTTCAGGAAGGAGCGAGGGGGGTGGGGGGGTTGGTGGGGCAGGGGTAATATTGCTTCTCCATCTTTAATGAGAATACTGTGTGATTGTAAACATAAAGACCAGATTCTTATCATACTGGTTGATTTTTAATGTTTTAGTTGTAGGTTTTTTGTTTCTCTTTAGGACGAATAAAGCACAGGCATAACTTCTGATAAGTGCCAACAGAAGGAAGATTCAGTAAACAGCCCAAAATATAAAAAAAAAACCAAAAAAAAAAAAAACCCCACTGAATAGAACAGTTTTGTATTGCTATGGGAAGGAATCCATTATTATAATCATTATTTTTTTTATAAAAGTAGTAGAAACAGTGTTCCAACTAGGAGAATCAACTATTTCACTTCATCAATCAGCAGCCTTTTTATCTAAAAACAGTTGTACGTACAGATAAAGTCAACGCACACACACTCACTCACTCACAAACATGCTCGCGCACTCAACATGTGCCCTTTAACAAACCTGGGCGGTAAGGATGGATGTATGGAAAAGCCATGCAGAGGGCAACAAATACAGATTAGATCACTTTTGAAGTACTTTTCCACATAGTTTCTTAGTGATTTTGAATTTTAAGCACGCTCGTTTACGACCACAGTTATGTCCAGGTCATGAGCGCACTGCTAAAAGTCAGACAAAGCTGTAAGCGGCGTCCTCGTGCCTCTGACTGCGCTCGGCATTTCACAGCACAGAGTTAAAGACACCGGGGGGGGGGGGGGGATAAAAAAAAAAAAAAAAAAAAATGGTGTGACAAGGGGGAAACAGCTGGAGTGTTTCTTTTGCAGTCAACTGCAGTTAGCATGGCTTGGAGTTCCAGGTCACAGGTATGGGGTCACAGGATCAGAGACGAGTCAAGAGTCACACTTGAGTTCAAAGGTCAGAGCCGAGATGAACGCTAATGCTGGGGGAGCGCTGTGTGTGATTTGGCGCTGGACTCAAGTACGCCAAGCCTTCCTCCTGCAGGCTGCAGGAGTAGCGGCCGGCTTCGGAGGTGGTGTGGTTGCTTGAGGGAGGGGCATTGCCGCTGGCCACGTGCTCAAAGGAGCGTGAGAAAACGGCGCTGGCGGTGCGCGTCAGGCTGGTGAGGGCTCCCGCTTTGGGCACCGATTGGCTGGAAGTGAGCGTTAGCCGCTTAACAGACAGCTCTGCGTTCTCGCTGGCGGCCCGGCCTGGCATCAGAGGGCCCGCCTCCTTGTCCTTGTCCTTGCTGGTCCGCCCGCCAAGCCGACACTTCTTCATGGCTTTGGCCCCCAGGTTCAATGTTGTGACACTGTTGCTGATAGTGATGGTGGGTGGGGTCATGTCAGGCCCCGCGCCACCTGGCCAAACCCCTTCATCCACCTCCGAAATATCCATCAGCTCATCCGGGGAACCCAGATCCACTGCGTCTGTGAGATAGACAAGGGGAGAGGAAACAAGAGAAACATGAGAAAACGGCACACGTGTCAAAAGTGAAGAACCTCATCTGTCATCCAGTCTAATCCATTCAATCCTTTAGAGGCTTGTTTGAATTTTGCGCAATATCATGCTGCTGGATGACAGAGGAGGTCCATCACTGTCCAGCAGGTGGCGACCTCACACTGCAATCTTTCACCACCTGACCAGAAACAGTAAGTCCGGGTACAGTACACAGGTTGAGAGACCCAGCAGCTCTGTGAGACAACGGTCAGTAATTTAGTGGCAGAGGAGTGCATGTTTGATCCCAAAAGCAGGAAAGGACAGCATCTAAGAGCAAAACCTATGAAAGACCATGAAGGGAAAGTAAGGGAAGCAAACCAAGGCACACCCTAAATATTTTTTCTCTCTTCACTAACTCTAAATACACAAGAAAACTTTTCCTGTTTTCTTGAATTCATGCATCCACAACTGTGTGTGAGCTTCCAACCACCTTCACATTCAGAAACACACATTTCTAATCTGATGCTACCACTGTGACACAAACACCAGAACAGCTGAAAAACAGATAAGCAGGTCTTGTTACACTTACTTTCGTGCTCAGATTTAACCTCTTCAAAACAAATATGCACTCATTGGATTCTAAATTTAAATATGGCGAAAGCACATAATTCAAGACCAACGTATCGTTTCTCAGTTCCTACCTACCAGTCAGAAGGAAGTAATCTGTGACCAGGTGCAACCTGGGGTAATGTGTCGAGGCAAACAGACCAAGAAGGTCTCTGATAACTGCGGCGAAAACACAGGAGTTTCCTCGATATGCTAACAAAGATATCTAGGTCTTTTTATTCAAGGTCATCATGACTTAACAGTGAGTATAGGCTTTTGGGGTGACCTTCACTGATCAGGAAAGTCTCATTTTAACACCGTTACTATTCCCCTCTCTGATTAATGCTCTGCTTTTAATGTCATCAACTCGCTCATCATAAGCACATGTCATTCCTTTGACTTTAATGCATTTTTTATTAGGTTATCGATCTGTTATTCAGTGGCATCTTAAATAATTCATTTGCCCTTTAGAAATTCCAGCAGGAGATCTTTATGAAGAAGCTTTAGCCACAAAGGAGAGAGTAAAAATGAATGATGCTTAATAGACAGATGAGAGGAGCAGCACAGTGAGAGGAGGGTAGAACCCAACGCAAACAGGTACAAAGGGGGGGAAAAGAAAAAAAAAAGATCATGCAGCTTTTTTAGACCACGACCCCACAATTGGTTACCTAGGTTACCCCATGAGTGGGGCAAGGGGAAGGAGGGGTAGGACCTTAGTACTGGTTCCTCCCTGTGGAGGCTGACCCAGACCCCTCATTCTCCACCATTCGCCTCACAGACTTCTGCCTCCTGACCTCCAGACGTATGCTGGAGTCATGACCTCGGGGGTCCATGCTGACCTCAGAGGTGGCACCCATCATGTCGCCGTCTGCCGGGGAACGGCCATCGGGGCGTGGCCGCAGGGAGTCCCCGTTGGGCATTCGATCACCGCTCACGCCCGTTACATTGATCTCTGGGATGGCCACGCCCCCCACCGCAGCTTCACCGTCTACACACACCTCCTGGTTCTCTGCTGGTGGGTGGGTGCATGGACGGGGTAGTGAAACAATACACAAACATATAGACACACGCACGCACATGCACATTTCATGCAGAGGTACATGAAAAACAAAAAAGGTTGCAAAAAAAAAAAAAAAAAAAAAAAAGATCACAGACAACAGAAAAAACACAGAGACAAACAGGTAATCAATGTAATGGCAGAAAAATAAAAATAAAAAACAAATCATAGTGATCAGAACATAACACATGGTCAACGTACATGCTAAATGGGAGTGAATACGAACACAGCACTCAAATGAAATAATACTGTTCATAGATCACTGTGCATCCTCGCAAATAAATGAATACTTAATACCGTTTTCCTCCATCTGCTATATAAAAACACTCACAAAAGTACGATCTGTGACAGAAAAAGCAGGCGTTAGACTCAATGTGAAACCTACTTATTAAACTAGCTCAAGGCTGTAATTTACCCAGACGTAGCTACACTGGGAAAAGAGAACAGCCCTCTCCTAATTCTGCACCACAAAGAGGCTGCCATCATTTACTCTAGAGGGTAATGGAAGTCTGATTCATTTGTTCTGTGGTCATTATAATATTAATAAAAGTCTTCGGCACAAGGCTGAAACTGCACAAAAGATAAGCACACACAAATTTTCCACCAGTATCCTACTTTAAAAACACTACCTGCACTCTGTCTGATCTGATTTATGTGGCATGCTGAATCTGTCTGCCTGGCAGGCTGTTCTGTCCCTGTGCTGCCAGCATCTCAAGAGTATTCTCAGAAATCAGACAGGAAGCGGTGGTTTTCAATGAGCAGATTCTAAGACGGAGAGGGACGGCACTAGTTAGAAAGCTGAGGATGGGCAATCTATGATATTGAGGGGCTCCATGAGGGATGACAACAACACGTCGACTGTCACACAGTGAAAAAGGGGAAAGCGCATGATGAGATCTAAACCTCTTGCTCTCTCCTTTGGTGTTAAATTCATTTGTTGGTTTTACCTTTTTCTTTTAAAACATGAGAGAAGCGTGTAGGAACTCTTGTTTGGCAAGTTTGCGTTAGGCCTGTGTATGCGTCTCACCATGTCTCTTCCAGCGGTGTCCCCTGATCGAGAGGGAGGTAACAGCGTTGCGGGAGATCCTCGAGGAGGTAGGTGTGATCTCCACCTGAATACTCCGCGCACCCTCCTTATTGTTGCTTTTCAGTGCTGCACTGTGCAGTGATGACTTAATGGCGTTACCCACCTGGAGATAACAAGAATCACACATTTACTGCTTCACAGTTCAGTCTATTACTCTGTAACACATTTTAGGAGAAAGACATTGAGCCTTAGATCATGGGGGTTCTCAAAGTTCTGATGACTGAGTGCATCGTTCAAGAAGCCAGCACACAGATGAAGGCCACACTGAAATTATGCACCCATCAAGATGGAAAAATAACCCAAAAACCAATAATTTTATTATAGATTTTAAATTTAAATTTAATTATAGTTCAATTGATTCCAATTCTGCCAGAAAGCTTCCTTAGCTGCACAGCAGATGTCGTTATATTATTACAATCATCTAACAATGTAATAAAGTTCATAGACAAACTACAGCCTGTTGTCTATGTTTGCTCTTTTAGGTTTCAAAGTTCAAGTTTTATTTTTAGGTAATGTTTAAAATTTCTGGGTTTAAAGAGAGTTATGGTTTATGAAGGCAATGGTAAATTTATGTCCCAGGTCATGGTTAACCATTAGTCAGACACCTGTTACACTTAACACCAGCTGTATTCAGACATTTTTTTATATTAAAAAAAGAAAAAAAAAGAAAAAAGGATTTATGCCCCAACATCTTTACACACACTAATCTTAGTATGAAGTGAACTGAGACTGATGGAAGAATACAGCAGTCTCATGTTGCATTCAGGCTCAGGTGGCATAAAACTCTGAAGCAGCTTTACTACAACTAACTGTTATCGAAAGCTAGTGCGAATTTGCATTAGTGCAAAAATAACATAAGCAGAATTTTTACCATTTTAAAAGTGTTTACTATAATTATGTTTTTATGCAAGATCAAGTGCCGAGGATTTACTGTGCACTGCCAAATTTAGAGTTTTTAAGCTAAGTTACAAAGCTGTCGATATTATAAGTGTATGCCATTTTACAGCTCCAAAAATTACAGAAAGTTTCTACTTTCATTTCCATATCTTTTTTCCCTTATTGGGAACAAAAAAACAAAAACAAACAAACAAACAAACAAAAAAAAACAACAACAACCAAAAACCAAAAAAATAAAACAGTACCAATGTATAGCAAGCACAACTTAGGATGTATACACACCGAGCCTTCAATTGGGCTGATAGCTGATGTTGATACTAACTTATTCTACTTAACATAATAATAATAATAATAATAATAATAATAATAATAAATCAGTTTTAAGTATTTCACTTAGCCAACAAAAACCTGATGTGAAACAGGAGAAGCTCTGCTCCTGGTGACCAATATCAGCCAACATATGATATTCAGACACTATGTCAGAGCATCCCTGCTTCAACCACATTAGAAAATTGACCCCATCAACCAAGCACAGGATGGACATGAAGTACACGCTGATGTTCTGTCAAGTGGCTAATCCAACAACATCTCATCAATAATTTCACTTGCACATAGTAGACATGCAGGAATTAAGTAACGGAAGAAGCAAAATAAAAAGAAGGAAAACAAAGACTTGTGTGTCACACTGAAATGGATTTCACAAGTCTTTATACAATAATCTTTGTTCCTAGTGCTCCTCACGGGGCACTTGCACTAATAATCTCCTAACAGCCGAGCACGTAACACACGGCAGAAAGACTCATAATCACAACACAACATGTCTTTTGTCTGTGAGGCTTCGGCACACTGGTCTCATGAGGGACACGCCACCACGGCACGCTAAGCTAGCAGCCACCTGGTGTATTCCACTTGCAACACAGAAACCGACAACACAAAATTGACATTTTAAACTTTCCACAGTATCACATGTGCAACTCCTTTACACGGGAAAAAAATAAAATAAACCATCACCACTGTTACTAATATGAGTGTAAATGCTGTTTGTTTTGATTGTTGTGAAGGAGCACACCTTGAACTGTGTAGTAATACTGTAAGTGCGGGTTCAATCCTCTACTCCCTGGGCCGCAAGGATTATAGCTTAACGGAGCAGAGTGGAAAGCATGTAAATAATCTCGTGGGATTACACTCTGCTTGCACTCTGACTGACACACACACACACACACACACACACACACACACACACACACCAAGACAATGCCGTATACTGTGCCGTGCATGAAACAAAACCAGAAGCCAGCATGTGCACAACCATCACATGCTCTCCCCTCTCTCTTACACTTAAAGACACAGACACACACTTAGAGGAGGTGTGATAGTGGCAGAAAAATATCATTGCACCCACCAACAGGGCTTCGGGGAACAACTCTAGCTGGGCTCGATACAGAACGTCATCCAGTGCTTTGGATCCCAGGTCAACTTCACCATTACACCTACACAGGAGCAGAAATGTGCGCACACATGCGCACACGCACACACACACACACAGTTTGTTAGTCTAAAACAGATTAAGGGATTATTGTTATTATCATTTTATTTTAATCTGACATGCTGAAATAAGTACAATTTAAAGAAATTAGCTGAGACAACAGAAAAGATTGTAATTACGTTTTCACATCACTTATAAAATGTAAGCTTGGAACATAAACTGTCTGCACTAATTATCTTAACGAGTATCAGGAGCTTCCTGTACCCAATCTCTGTGGAATCTTTTTAACAACGCAACTTTGACATTGTGACGCCATGAGAACTTTCACTGTGTGCTGGCGTGTGCGTTTGTACTCACAAGGCGTAGTGGATCCCTGTGATGAGCTGAACCAGGAACTCTGATGTGACTGTGAGCCGTGCGTTAATGCCTTTGTACCGCCGCATCTGTTGCCGTGGGTAACCACAAATACACACCCTGGTAGATAACCAATAAAAACACATTAGAGAGGTTTAGATGAGTAAGAATGGAAGCAGAGAAACCACTCCAGTGGGCCACTTAGCTGCAGCACCATTAAAGCCATTTACTTAACTGTGTGGCGAGCTGAGCTGATGTGAAACTCACCAAGCAAGATTCTAAGTTAAACCACACCCACACCCCCACACACCATGCATCTAACAAGCTTCAGAGGAGTCAAAAAGCATGAGGTAACACCTGTACCGTATATTAGAAGCTTTATGCATTGTACAGCGCTGCTAACACAGCAAACAGTTAGGCAGAAATCGAGGCCGATGACTTCTCTTTAGCTCAGCAGACCAATGCTCAGATTACTGAGCTGGGATGTGTGTACACTGCAGCTCTTTGCCAAATAGCGATATCTTGGCTCTCTCTGGCAGCAAAGTCTATAAGAGGATCAGATAAGCAGCAACTTGCAAACGTGTGTGTATGTGTGTGCGCGCGTGTGCGCGCATGCGTGTGTGGGTGTGTGTTTGTAAGTTGCCTCCATAAAATATTACCTAGAACTTCAGCAACACAAGCTATAAAGTTGGAAAGCAGTTTGTGTGCGTCTGACCCAGCTGTAGTGACCCACAAATGCTAATGCTCGTGGGCGTGTGTGTGTTTATATATTTTACCTGGAGCTGAGCTGGCAGAGGGACTGCAGGGAGGTGGAGGACATGTAGCTGAGAGCGGCGTTGTAGCAAAGCAGGAGGAAGGTCAGCACCTCAAATCTCAATAACACAAACAAACCCTTGAAATGGCACGTTACGCAAGACACACCAAAATCTTAAAACCTGAAATTCCATCTGTACAGGATATGATAGGATTAGGATAACAAGAACCAAAACATTCATAATATTTGTGTGGGATCTTTAAATGCACCACTTTTTTGTCTAATAAGAATTCTCCTACTGGAAAACAAGCGATTTGTTAAAATTAAAAATGGTTAAGGCAGAGGACGTTCAGTTCAGGCCAACATGGCCGCCAGTCTTTCATCTCAGTTAGAATAATTTAAGAAACCCTAATGGCAATATAACAAGTTTAAATGTAACAAGGCAGAGACAACTGCCACAGGCCACAGCTGAAGCTACCCTAAAATAAAAACCATGGCAGCAGCTTAATTCCCCATCAGTACACAAGTCATCATGAATCTGTTTTAGCCAGTTTGTTATTAAAGGTAATATGTCCTTTTTAGGCTATAATACAAAGCATGCATTCACAAATGAATAAGTAAAAGTACCTTTTTTGATCAGATTTTCCATCTTCCTTTATGTGCATTCTTATTTTGTTAATTAGATGGTGTTTGCTGCCACTTTGAAAACGAACAGACTGACATCCTGCTACAGGTAAAGCACATTTTAAAACCAACATGACTGTCTTACCTGTTCTGTGCTGTGAAGGTTTCTCTCTGGAGGTGAGGCCCGCTGTACACCACTCTGCTCAGCCCATGGTTAGCTAAAGCTCCTTCGGTAAGGGCCATGGAGCCAATAGTTGAAGGCTAGAGGTGGATACAGTTTATGTAAGTACATTTCTGCAGAAACAACCCTGGCACAACTTTGAATGAAGGACACACTCACCTCATGGTAAACTGAGGGTTTGGAGAGGGAAGGGACGGTAAAAGATAACACCTTACTCTGTCCATCCTTATCAACTATTTCCTGTAAAAGAGAAAGACAGGAAGAGGGAAAACTTATGTGGGCAAAAGCAAAAATAAAAAAGCCCTTTTTCCATCTGCGTCTGCCCTCAAACCTCTAAAGAGCGTGTGCTGATCTCTTCGAGCACAGTCATCCGTCATGTGTGGGTGGCTGTGTATAAACCTGAGGGTCTCATTTCCCTACTGACACTTTGTTGGTGTGCACTCATATGTATGCATGCGTGCTCACACAGGCACAAACCGCGGGGTTTTGGTGCCCCTCTATGTGCATGTTAATGTCAAACAGATTAATGGGAACCAGCCAGTATGTTGAGTGACAGCTGACCTATTCTGGTATTCAGAGAGGAAGTGAGGAGACAGTGGACTTTGCTGATAGATCACTCGGAGCTGAAAAGGATGAAATACAACTCAAACTTTAATCACTTCTAATACTCCCATCTATCTGCAAATGAAAAAAGGCATTTGCAAGGTGCTGTCCATCAGTGTATATGTGCAAAGTCACTGTTTCCACCACTCCTCCCCCGTATTTCCTGTCACGGCTGTCTAACATGGCAGAAAGGGCAGAAAGTAATCTTTCAAAACTCATGACGCAGATCCCTGAAATAGTTGAGCAGTTAAGTCCTCTTTGTTGGCAAATTGCATGATAATTTCCACTTGGTAAGGATCAAGGACTTTTCTAGTGTTTTTCCTTACTGTGCACTTAAAACACTAGATACATTTTATTGCCGTCAACCAGAGCAGCTCACCCCTAGTAAAAAATAAATAAAACCGATCACCCGTGAGCTTCATCTCTGCAACTAGAAAACAACTGCAACAAGTGCTTCACCCTCTCCCTCACCAGGTTGTAAATGCCTAGCAGCAGGGCCTCGATGCAGCCGGAGGTGTGGGGGTCTCTGGCTGCGCTGACGGACAGGAGGCTCCACAGGAGCTCTGGCAGGAACTGTAGCGTGAAACGCTGCAGCTGCGGCTCACCGCTCCGGTAAAACTCAAACAACTGGTGACACACTGGCTCTAGTAACTGCATGGGACACATATCCAAAAGAGAAAAAACACATGGCATACAATTAGGCCACAACATTTAAAATAAAAAACAAAGTAAAAATCACGAGACAAGAACTGCCAACTCATTTGCAACAAATTTTGCAACTAGCATCTACGGTTCAACGATAAGATCAGGGTATAAACACAGCACTGCTTGAGGGACGCAGTGTGTTTGCAAATCTGACACATCCATAAACACAAGATTATCAAGCCTGAGCAAAAATATAACAATAACAAAAACAAAGCAGGTAAATGGTCGGACTGAACACATGACTAAATACTAAGTACTGGTTAAAGGTTGGGTGGTCAAACTTTTACAATCTAATTTTCAAGTTAATAAAAGATTTATATCTACATACGTCACTGTAGTTCTCTCTGATGACCTTGTAAAGTGCAGGGACCAGGGCACCTTTGTCTTTTAGTGAGGCAGCATAGGTGGAGACGGCACTGTCAGGAAGGGTCTGAAACACATATGTAACCAGCTGAAGTTTAACATGCTACACATTTAGGTCTTACAGCATTTCAGTTTGAAAAGCAAACACTGAAAAGACAAACACAAATTCATATTATTTACACTGATTTGCAAAAAAAAAAGAAAATATATATATCATTGCTTTTTTTTTATTTTTATTAATAAAATCTGCCATTTAGCAGCAAAGCAGACTGATAGTCTGGTTATGCTGCTTCTGAAATGACGTTTTAATAGCAGTGAAATCCTGCAGAGACCCTGACAGCTTCTTTAACCACAATCACTGTCTGTCACACTGAGCTGGTTATATTAGGTCAACTTTACAGACATGACAGCAGATTGGTCCTCACACATTCACACAGGAGAAAAAAAAAGAAAAAAAAAAAAAAAAATCTCATCTGCTCCTTCATTAATATTCGTCACTAAGCCGCAGCTCTAGTACTGGTCACCTAACAGCAAATGCTCATATTTGAGTAGGAGCGTGCAATTTTCTGGTAGCGAAGCACTTCAAAGTGTGTTTGTTTATGTGTGAAATAAATCCTGTCAATAATAAGAAGCAGAGTATGTACTGTATACAGATCACAGGTAAATGACTTTTTTAGTATTTTTTTCCCTGCCCAAACAAACACTTTCATACAGAAAATGAAGCTTTACCTTAAATTCTGACAGCCATTCCTCCACCACTCCTTGGTCCATAGCCAACATGTTCCTTCATCTGCAGTGGAGTTACCTCTACCTAAAAAAAATAAAAGAAAATAAAATAAAAAGGAAAAAGAAACCCTGATTAAAACAAAAACAAACAATCTGCATAATAAATGTTAACATTTATGACCGCAAATATACAGAACACATACAAACAGTCCACACTTGAACAAAGCTCCACTAAATCTATCAGCCTTCTTTTTTATTTTTGGTAACTTTCAGAAAAAAAAAGAAAAAAAAAAAAAGAAAAATTCTGTTACACATCAAACAGTAAGTCTCTCCTTCCCGCTCACTGCTCTCCAGACGCACACCTCTGCAGGCGCCGCCTTCTCAACTTAGGCTTACAAATCGAAAAAAATAAATAAATAAAAATCATAAATCACCCACACAGAGAAACCTGGCTGGCTTCTCTTTTCAAGCACTGACGAGAATAAGAAATATGGCATGGCTGAATGCAGATACTTGCTGAACAGGCGCTACAGAAGGAAAAACTCAATTTTAACAATGACCATTAATGTGATGGAAATCCCTGCAGCAGTTTTCTAATGAACCAATAGTGAGAGTCTGCCTAACACCATCCTCTTTAGAGGCATCTGCATAAATCACATTTAAATATTTACTTCTTAAATGTCACATTTTTTTTGTATCACTGGAGCAACACATATGTACATGTTGACGACCCCTTAACCAAATCTACAGTGTGACTATCACTGTAAGACCATGGCAGGCCAGATACCACCTCTGTGCCTCTCTGATGAATCCTGTGTTTTCAGTGAATGGTGCCTGTGTTGTGTGCGCACTCTGAGACTGCAAGTACAAGGCTAAATTGACTGTTGAATGCAGACTCAAATTCCATGTTTGGTATGTCTGGTGAAAGAGGCTGAGGAAAAAGAAAAACAGGGAAGGAAAGAGTCCTTTTATGCTCATACCCGTCACACAGAAAAATGTGCTAAAATTTGGTGCAGGGAAGATGGCATATTTTCAATTTAACACTACTCCAATGTTTCACTTCTTAGATTAAAAGATACACAAGCGGTTATTAAAAATGTCTTTACTTTCACCTCAGGTAGAAGGCTGGCTTTGAAAGGTAACATTACGCAACATATTCTGTTAAAGAAAATACTCTTTAAAATAAATACAAAACCCACATTCTATAGATTATTGGACAGATATTAATCAGAAAATCTCCCAACAAGCACAAATAGCATAAAATGGTAATTTAAAAAAAATAGTTATTTGATTTTTGTGCCTTCCTTTCCCTGTCCCTCTTTTACCCATCCACTTATCCTCCCACACATCATTTCTCTTTCCTCATGCTCTCTGCCTCCAGATGCCTTTTTCATCCATTCAAATGCTTCTTTTTGTATTACTTCAGTGCTTGGTCCCTTCATGGCAGCCAGGTGTCTATTTATGGACTCCACCAATGACAGGAATGACGAGGGGGGAGGGGAGCCAGTGACTCATAAAATGTGGAAGGATTATAACGCAGAATAGCCTCCATTTACAGAAATTAGTCCTTTGTGGTAGCCTGTTGTTCTGCTCTTTAACACTGATGAGGACAACGAGGACAGCCAGCATATGCTGTTTAATGGCAGACTAACTTGAGTAACAAAATAAAGAGTGTGATTACACTGAGGATGAGTCAGACTTGTCAGAGGACTTCTTCCTCCTCCTACAGAATCACTTTTAACCCAACTACTGTGTCCACACTGGCGTCTGGGGCATGTCATCTGCATCACTCCCTTTCAACATGTAAATTAATCAGAATGTTTTTTTGTATGTAATTTGTATAGTATATTTTTTTCTCTCATTTCTTTTCTAAATGTACTTGTATATTGTTCACATGTTGAAATAAATTACCAATCAATCAATCAATCAAAATCATATGGCTCCAGAAAAAGACACGTGAAAGCTACAATCACCAGCTGCCAGCCTTGCCGCCTATCTATGTGATATATTTGCCTTCAATCCCAGCAGCAGGAAGAAACTGCAGTGACAAAGTTTGATGCATGGTCAGTAACAAGATACACAGAAAGAATAATAATGTAGAGACAATGGAAAAGGGTTAAGAGTCAAATCAGCTCAACATTGAAGGATACACGCAATTAAGTAATACTAAGAGGAAGAAGTCAGACCACCCTTAATATGCAGATTATTCTTGTCATTGAAACCACATCAATAAATATGTCTAATAACCAGTTAGAAATGGAGAACAGAGGCCATTTATAATTTCCAAAGAGCCAAATAAGGAAGTAGCCAGCTCAACTTACAAGTAGCCTTCGCAGAAACATGTGACAGAAACTGTTACAAAACAGGAGGCTGGAAAAACACAAAACAAAACATGAATGAATAACATGTTCAAATCAACACTCAGGTCAATTTTTTTTCCAGTCAAATGACGCATCAGTCATACATTGTTAATCTTTTCAACTTTATGACTCACGTAGTTCAAGATAGGATCAGCATACCAAGGACTCATGGACGCGCCAGGTGAACATTGGCATCAGCCGATATCGGCCTTGTTGATCACCATTTTTCTGTTGCGTCTGTGTCATTTAACCAGTGTGATGAAGACGTGACAGGCTTTTAATTCAGTTATTTCATAAACTGTATATGAAAGACCTTTTCAAGCTCCCTTTGTCTGTTTTTTTTTTTTTTTTTTTTATTAAAACCCTGTGCTTTAAAATCCTCCCTGTGCTTCTCTCATCTTCATGCACAAACGTGAACATGGGTCATGTTCACAACATGGCTTATTATTTCTTGCCATTTTATAACAGTGATCCAGAAATCTACAGTACTGACCTATCAGTAGAGCAGGGCGATATGACCAAAAATATTTATCACGATATAATGAGATTGCCAGGAATACCAACATTTCACTAAATCAATCTGATATCATCATGCAAATAAATGGCGTCAAGATGGCAATTACATGCAATTTCTCTGATAATTTAACAATTAATTATGATAAATCATCAGAAATCAGACATATGTTGCTGTCTGCGTAGGCAGACATTGATATTTAACGATTACATTTGTGCTCAACAACCTTAATGTTCTATAGGAATACAATCAGAATGCAACCAGCTGACAGCCTGTTGCGTCAAGTCCCTTCAAGTTGTGCTCACTAACAAAGACTCATTCAGACTAATGACAACATGTTGGATATCCATCTGCATTTATACATTAGACAGCAATTATTTTCAAACCTTAAACAATCTCTCTGAGAGTGATTTTAGTCAATCCAAGTCAGACAGCAACTGTTTGCAGAAAGGTTGCCTCCTATCAGCCAAGCTACAATGACAAGAAAATTAAATATCACGATAGAATATGGGTAAAATGCACATGCGCAGTGCTTTTGTTTTGGTACGCACATGGTGGAAAAAGCATAGCGGCTACGGAGAATGAGAAGTGAAAAAGCGGATCAGTGAATGAAACGGATGAACCAGAATTGGTTTGTAAAAACGTGCAACTTCAGATACGTGGAACTGGTTTGGTTTTTGTCCGTCAGATAGCCACCAAAGCACATTTTTTTTGTAGAACATGCAAGTGGACCGTCGCTATTACCGTATTTTCCGGACTATACGGCACTCTTAAAAGCCTTTAATTTTCTCAAAAATTGACAGTGCACCTTATAATCTGGTGGGCTTTATGTATGAATTCTGTTTTGCTTACTGACCTCAAACCGATTTTATGTGGTACACAGCGCTCAGAAATCTGTCAAAAAATGTTTTAGTACAACTTTGGTAAGCTACAATGCTGCACCGCTTGATGGATTGTCGGAGCATTACGGCTACCATAGTCAAGAGCCTCACAGAGTAATACGTACTGCGCTTCAACATAATATAACTGTATTGTATGTGTATAAGGACTCCAAAATGGTACCTGTTAAGAGACATGCGTATGAAGCCGATTTTAAACACAAGGCTATCAGTCAGTCACGCAGTAGAACATGGGAAGAGAGCAGCTGTGAGAGAATTCAGCATTAATGAGTCAATGGTACAGAAGTGGAGGAAGCAAGAAGAATGAGTTGAGTAAAGGTAGACTTATCTGACTGCTTTATTTTGCTTAATGCGCCTTATAATCCCGTGCACCTTATGGTCCGAAAGATATGTATTTGACTTATTTATTTGGCACTGTGGAGTTTCATGTTGCAAAGCACCTCTTTTTAACTTTTGTGGATATTATACATGATAGGTGTCAAACTCTGGCCCGCGGGCCAAATTTGGCCCGCAGCCTAATTACATTTGGCCCGCGAAGCCATACCAAATTACTATTAGAGCTGGCCTACTGGTATTATACAGCTAATATATACATTGTTTAGTATTAAGCTTTGCTTGTTCCACATTCAGTTTTTCAGCAAAACTTGTTTGAGTCCATAAGAAGAGATTCATTCTTAAATCTGGAGGAAGATATTTTTCAATAAATATTAATTTTAGCCTGCGACCTTGTTCTAGTTTTGAATTTTGGCCCACTGTGTATTTGAGTTTGACACCCCTGTTATACATGGTTAGGCTCAGGATATGTCAGCCCATTTCCACTGGAAATGCCTTTTGGTTAAACTGTCAGCAAGGAATTTGTATTTGTACCATTACATTTTTATACAGCTTTAATGCACATAAAAACAGCTGCTTGTTTAAGTGAAAATAAATTAATGGGGGTTTTTTTTGCACTAATAAAGTTGTGGAGTTGTAAAGTATTTTGTCTTGCATCAATTATATCATTATCGCAAATTTTCAAATATATATAGTGATAAATATTTTTGGCCATATTGCCCTGCCCTAGTTGCGATCATAAGTGGTAGTGGATGTGAAACGCTCATAAGCTCTGGGTAACCGTTTACTTAACACAAACTGCAACAGGTCGGAGAATATAGGGAAAAACAAAAACAAAGACAAGATTGTTTTTCTAGATGCAAAGAGGTTGCCATCTTATCTTTTGCTCATGTGACTCAGCTATTACCTTGCTCTGAATTAGGAGGTAGCTTTGTCAAGTTAAGTGTGTTGGCTTTTCAGTAGGGCTGAACGATATATCGCATTTGCGATAATATCGCGACATGATCAAGTGCAATTTTCTAACCGCAAAGGCTGCGATTATACTCTGGACATGTCCAAATTCATGGGCTGCATCCTCCTGAGGCCGCATTTGTAGACCGATTACGTCACAGCGACGCGCCGAAGGCTGTCCAAATTACTACCATATCCCAGAATTCATAGCGCGGCCCAGCCAAACTCCAGTTTCCAGCAATGGCGGCCGCTACTAAGTTTTAAAATTACTCATACTAATCTTTCTGGGTCACAAAATAAACTTTTAACATATTTTCAGGCGAGAAAGTAGTTGTGTAAACATCAAATATCTGCTCGGTTTATCAAGATATCCCATATTTGCAAAAGTGCTTCGACGTTTTCAGAGGCGTCTGCTACCCACCAGCTCGACAGCTAGCCGGGAGCTCGAGGGTTACTGATGCGGCCGAGAACGGCACAACTCCCGGCACATCATTTTCAGATCACCGCGGAGTTTCGCTGCTCGGGTTAAACGTAATATATAAGTCACTTAGACAACCTAAAAATGTTATTGTTGGGCTTTTTTCAGTGTTTTGTTTGTTCGTGAGTAAATCTGTTTGGCTGAGATTAAAGTTATTAGATTAGATAAAATAAAACTTTATTAATCCCCCGGGTGGGTTCCTCCTTGGTTTTCACACAGCTGACTAAACGTCAAACAGAAAACTTATTAAACAGAAGTATGAGACAGTCGAGAATTTACACCAGTGTCTGGTTATATTTTAGATAGCAAGAAGCAGACGGCCGAGTTTATTAAACTCCACCGAGACAGCGGTGACGCTAATCAGAAGGCTAGACCGTCCAATTTCACGCCTTTAAATTTTAAAGGCGTGTTTGTGTGTGTGTTTATACAATTGCTATTATGTTTGCACTTTATGTGTAATGTTACTGACTGCAGAGATCAGTAAGATGTGTGTATTTTTTATTTATTAGTTTTATTTATTTAATATTATTTTTTAATTGAATGACTGTCTAGTAGTTCACAGATGTCGAAAAACTGAGTGTGGTAAAGCCACTGATTTTGTTTATGTATATTTCTGCAATCTGCACATTGTACTGACTTTCATTTTAATGTTTACACCAGGGTTCCTTGTCAGCACTTTATGCTCAGATGTTTGTAAGCTAAAAATAAACTATTGTGTATGTTCAAATATACTGTTGTGATTGAAGAAGTTAAATAAAAATGTCAGTCATCAATTCATGCATCACCTCATGTCATCATAACAGAGGTCTGTCTTCCAGGAAAGAACAGTTTAAAATTAATGTAATATAGTATTGGCCATACTATATGATGTATTGCTTGTCTTTGTTTAATAATACAGAAGACAAAGACCTTAAAAAAAAAATCGCATATCGCATCGCAATCGCAATATTGGGGCAAAAAAAAAAAAAAAAAAAAAAATCGCAATTAGATTATTTTCCATAATCGTTCAGCCCTACTTTTCAGCTGAGCTGACTTAATGCAACTTTGCTTGGCTAATGTTATCTCAGGATGGTTGGCATGAGATGGGTATTTTTAGAGTAATTTTATTTATTTTATAAAATATTGATATTTGATGTCCCTTTATTGATATAATATTGCAAAGCAACATATAATATTATGCTATAGCGACGCACACACACAGATATAATGATAACTCAATCTGAAACTACGTTAAAACCACAAGAGACAGAGATGCACACAGGAAATAATAACCTGTTTCAAAGACTTCTAGCCTCTATTGACAAACTGCAGGCAGACTCAATCATCTGGTGGAGGAAAATAGAAATGCAATTGTCTTGGGAGTACACTATTGAGCATAATTATGTCATTAAGCAGGTGTTTACCTTCCATCTAGGTCTGGCTAACTTGTTAGTGGTCTTTGTGTCATTACAGGCTCCCTAATCAAGACAGAAATCAATACAAACTGGAGGGAGCACCCTTGAACAAAAATGATGCAGTAGCTGATGAGTTTTCTCTGTGCAACTCAATCACGCTGACCAGTAAACACATGAATAAACCAGCGTCAAAGATAAGGCGGCAGAGCAGGCTTGACAAGCAACAGCAACAAATCGATGATGTGCTAAAGAAGTAGATGTGAGATAAAGGGAGAAGAGTTGCAGATGGGCAGTCCAGGAAGATAAATAGAGCAGAAATCAATGACTAAATTAAAAGCGGGATAGTGACATCTGTGATTTGGTATGAAAGAAATCTCAAGGGGTGAATAACTCAAGACAAGTGCGACACCAGGGTGCACTAGAAGCACATTCAGAGAGCAGACACCTCTGATCTAACATTAGTAATTTAAAATATTACTCTGTGACAACAATGCTCATTACAACATTACAATACTTCCTCACATGGAAATGTGGAGGCACAGCAATGGATTATTTGCAAACTGACTAACTAAAAATAATATACCCAGTGAAAGTTTTCTCACTAAGCTTCATAAGAAACAGCTAGATTTTACTCAGTCATGCCAACTGCCAAACTTCCTTGGTGGGGGTTATAAAAGCAGAGATTTCATCAGGGGTCGATGTTTGTTGCCCCTGGCAACCTCTCAGCCTCTGAGAAACACATGAGATAAGGAAGGATACTGTCACACATACGGTACATACACAGCTATGTCCCTGTGACCTAGACGAGCTCAAGGAATATCCTACATGTTAAGTAGTTTAACCATAGAAATGCAAAAAGCTGACAGAGCCAGCTACATGGCAGAAAGCAGCAGAGGATGTGTCATGGATTGTACAAGTGTGCCTGTGCAAGTGTGTTTATTCAAAGTCTGGTTTGACAAAACCTGTTCCTGTGAGCTAGCAGAAGTTGACAGCTCATTCCCTGTGATTTTTACACCTACACTACTGTCTTGAACTAACAAACACACACACGGACACACACTGGGCTGCCAGTCTAAATGAGCTTATTTGTGACTCCTCCTTCCAAGGACTTCTTTCAAAACAAAGGCTTTGAGTTTACATTTCTAATCCTTGCTGTGAGCTTGATGATCTTACAGCGTTGATGCACAACACCTGAGGCAGACATACAATAGCCCAGTATTTCCTTCACATGGTTTCATACAAAAGCCACATTTAAAAGAAAAGGAACACACACACACACACGAACACACACACACACTACCTGTCTGGGAGAGCTGGAGCAGAGAGAGTGAGAGAGATGAAGCATGTCCAAGTGTGAGAATGAATTAGGCTGACACCCACACACGTGTATACATATCTGCCTGTTGATTACATCATTTCCCATTACACACATACTTCGGAATCGGAACCTCCTTTTTTTTTTCTTCTTTTTTTTTGGCGGAAGTTGTTTAGGCCAATGGGAGTGGACGTTTAAATGGAAGGGAGAAGAAAAGAGAATGACGAAGCGGGTGGTTTTAAGAGTGACTGAGCTGCCCCAGCTGCTTTTTCCTGTGGTACAGGGTTTAGTTACAGAAACTGCTGCTTAGCAAAACAATGAGAATCCTACTTACACTGCTACACCAAGGAAGAAAAGCTAAAGGAATGAAAGACAACTATAAAAATGAATGTAATAAAGTAAAATAAAACCTACAGTAGCAAATTACCCACACCTGACTTCAGATACACTTTAACTGTTATACTAAGCAACTAGTATCAAAAAGAGGAACTAAAAAACAAGAACAGAAACAGAAGTTATTAAGGAACTACTTTAATCTACACTGTGGTTTGTAAAAGCAAAGTTAAAGGCAGGGTTGTGCAACTGTGGTCAAAAAAGGGGAAGACAGGAAAGAGCCTCCATCATGCCCAGAGCTCACAGTTTGACCCCACCTCCCGCTAAGAGTAATTTACACCATTCAGAAGACTTTAACATTTTATTTTGACATCTCTCTTCAGTTTATATCACTTCTCTTTTACACTGTCTGTTGGCATCTTCTTTATTTGGACTACCTTAACTCTGTTGCATCACTGACTCCCACCTTGCTCTCCCCCTAAAGTCTTCTTCAATAGGAGGTTTCGTGTAGCTTTGGGGGAAAGGGGATAGGCGGAGGTCTGTTTTTCTGCTTCTATTTTCTTTCATCCATGCAAACATATAGCTAAGTAGAAATGACAACAGAGTGTGTGGTTTGTGTGTGGTTTTCACTGCTGAGGGAGAGAGAGAGAGACCCAACAGCGAGGAATCCTCTTATAGCAGCCTACGCTCTCCTCTCTTGCCTCTAAGCTAGTGATGTATCCCTCATCTTGCCCCTCCAATTCTCCATCCTCCCGCAGCAAGTGATTAAAATAAGGGTTTTGTTTTTCCTTCCATTTTTAACACTTCCTTTTCTTTCCCCACCACATGCTTTGTTTCAGCTCATCCTGTTACAGTTAGGCAACTCACTTGCAGCCTCCTGCATACAATTAGCTTGATTTTCAAGGTTTCTTGTAGAGTTAAAGTGCTACATATAATGGCATTTATAAGTACAAAATACAGCTTAACCCATGCCATGCCTGTGTGTGCAAAAGATACAGAATAAAAAAAAAATGGAAGAGACTGCAACAGTTTTCACCACTCAAATTGCCAGGAAATTTCATGAGCCCTCTGGCACAAACGACTGTCCATGATGCCAGATGACAGCAGAGCCTGCACGATCTTTCTGCTCCATGACCTGCTGTGCTTCATTGTCAAAAAGCATTAAGAGCCCTAAGACACTTGCAGCCATGGGTGCCACACATCAACAAGCCTAAACTTGTGTCTGCTCGCGCGCTCGCGCACACACACACACACACACACACACACATTACACTGACAGGGCACCCAACCAACAAACCCTAGGCACAGCCTCCGCCTAAGGTCAAAGGTAAACACACACACACACACATATGGTAAGCAAAGGACAACAACGAATTAAACGCTAAAACAAAAAACTGCCACAACAGCAGAAGCCTTTTTTTGCGAAGGTCACAGAGAAGTAAAACGAGCAGCTTTAAACTTCAAGTACTTCGAGCACGTACTCGCAAGGCTCTGTGGCTTCACACCAGCCCCCCCTATACAGGAAGCCCCAGAACAGGACGAGTGGTGTGGAGAAAAGCTGCATCACATGACAGCTATTAGAAAAATCCCAACAACGCATTATCCAATATGCCCGTCTGTGGTGGTTTCTCTTCCCCTGTCACGAACACAAATCACCTGAGGAATAACAAGTGCACACACCTGCTACCAAACAGGATAAAGACAGGTACAAAGTCTGCCTCCACGACTGATGGGACAGAAGCAAAATGGTAGCAAAGAATATGTCGTTACTATGATAAGTTGGAAAGCCCCCCCGCCTGCTGTGTCATATCATATTATTTAGTTGATTTAAGTAGGATCCTACCTGTTCCTGGGCGCTGCTAACCAGCTAGTCTCACACCCTCAATACTGGTTATACACCTTCTTTTTTTTAAAAAACAAAACAAAAAAAACCCCGAGAATTTCTGTCCCGGTGAACTGTTAGCGCAATGGAAAAATTACATTAGCTTTCTCCCGCCGTTCACTTCAGAGCATTTTTTAGCCCGTATGAGCCAGAGACCTAAAATTAATCCCGAGCCGTCACACTCTCTCTACATCGCCTTGCTGAATGACTTCGAGCTGTCACTACGGTTGCTTACAGATTAGCTAGTTAGCTGGCTCAGCTAAGGGGCGACTCTAGGCAAACTGAGGAAGTTGCTGTTTACTTACTGGCATGCTATCTGTCAGCTTCCTGCTATCACCGTCCTCCGTCGTTCCGCTAGGACGAGTAAACGGCTATCACTTCGCTACTCCATAAATCTCCTCAATAATTCAACAACATCACCTCCTTCCATCTTCATTACTTTCTCCACTCAGACTACCTTTTAGAGAAGAGGACGCGCTCTACACTGAATGCCAGGCTTCTCAGCCAATAAGAGAGAAGTATATAATCCAATTGCCGCACGCCCAACTAAACCATCCAATCAAATTAGACACGAGGACCGCAAGTTAATAATTTCCACGATCACGGTAGGTTGTCCCAGTCAGTCGCCGCTCTCTGACAGTCAAGTGATTTGTCAAATCTGCTATTAATGAAGATTTGTATGTATAAGAAAACATACAGTTTGCAGGATATTAATTATCGATTTTGATTATTTACTAAATATATGAATGTTAATGAGTAAACTATAAAAATATTCAGTTACCATTTTTAACCATTATATTTCACTAAAATTGGGTCCACGGCCTATATTCAAGATTTTGCTCTATTTGATCCTCGTTCTTTTTATTTGCCGAGTATTTTCATAAAAAAGGAAGTGTTGGTGTTGCTTCTCTTTTACATCACACTTTACACCTAATTAATCCAAAGCCAAAGACAGAAACACTGCTCCAAAACTGTCCCTCTCTGGTAAACAATAAATGACCATGTGACAATAGCCTTTAGAACAATGGATTTTTGGAAATTAATTATCAACATGGCATATGACCATGTGTTGGTGGGCTTTTAGGTTAATAACAGTGGGAAAGTTGCGGTTTTTAATCAGTTAATAGAAGTCTGTATATTGAAACAGTAAAACATCCCACGCACAATCACGACAAACCTCCAGTTTAGTTTTCAGCTGCTGTTGCAGTGAGCTTTCATGTCATATCATGTCAGCTCTGTCATGTCTGGGAAACATACCAGCCATGAAGTTCGCAATCTGTTAAAGCAGAGTCCAGGCAGAGTTGTGGGAAAGCTTCGCAGAAATCAGTGAACCTATTCTGGTAAAAGTCACACACACACACAAAGTAGTGGCACGTTTATAAATTTAATTCTGGAGTTCAGACAAGCTTTGTCATTGCGGTGCTATTTCTAAAAGTCTGATGAGGATGAAACGATGAGCGGTTGTTAGATAAAAGTGAAGCGGCATTGCCCCCTAATGTTGGCTAGGGAAATTACATGTATTCGAGAAAAGGGGACCTGCAGTGCTCATTTTCAACTGCACAAGTTGCCAATTCCACAGCGCTCATACATCCTCATACCACCAGAGATGCAGACTTTTGAACTGAGCACTGGTAACAATTGTCTCTTTAGTCCAGAGGATGGAGCTTTCCTGTTTTTGATTTGATTTGTCTGACCACATTGCCTCAGTCCAGGTTAAGTGCCTCAGGGAAGACAGCAGGGTTTTTTGATCATGTTCACATATGGCTTCTTCTTTGCATGATACGCCTTTAACTTAAATTTGTGAATGACATGGCAACGCATGTTTACAGACAATAATTTCTAGAAGTGTTTCATGAGCCCATGTAGTGATTTCCATGACAGGACTGTGCGTTTAATCCCGTGCATTCAGATTTTCAGCCTTGTCTCTTGTGCACAGAGATTTGTCCAGATTCTCTGAAACCTTTGATGGCATTATGCACTGTAGATACACAGATATATTCAAAGTCTTCACAATTTACATTGAAGAACATCATCAAAGCTAAATCTAAAAGAAAAAAAATTCTAAAATGGAATATTTAACACAGTTTGAAGCTTGAGCTTTTGGCTTTTACACAGTTACACACATCGAGAGTTCATTATTAGAACCTTAAACCAGGTTAAGTATGAGCATCTACCACTCTAACAATACATATGACAGAATGTAATGACGCAAAATAAAAAAAACCCACTTTAAACCTATTTAAAGTGTTAGAATACGTTTCTATTATAATCAAATAATAAAAGGAGATATGACAGTCTTGATACGATTGGTGGGGATATTTATGGAGATAACCCATGGAAATGCTGTACTTCCGCATTGCTGTCAGTTAAAACAAAACTTTTAGAAAGATATGTGCACTACAGTTGAGCCCCTGCTATCTGTGCAGCCTCAGTGAGAACTGCCGTGGCCTGTTGTCTGTATCCTTGAGACAACTCTTTGGCCCTCCTCACCTCCCTCATGTTCTCCTCCAGGTTCTCACTAAGTCTCCCTTGTTCTTGGTAAGTTTCTGCTGCCTTCTTCACTTGCTCAGCCATTTTATCATGGCTACGGAGCAACCAGCCGATAAGCTCTTGAAGGGTGGTCCCCTTTGAAATGGTCATCCTGGTGCTGTCAGAAGCACCCTTCAGTTCGTTCTGAGCCCTCTGCAGACGTGGAGGAAGCGGTTTCCCCTCACCTGCGCCCTCAGACCACACAGGAACCGCACTGAGGAAGAAGTCGTAGCCCTTCATCTTAAGAGAGACCTGGTATGTTGGTTCTGGAAGTACATGAGTTTTTAAAAAATGGGGGAGGGAGTGAGGCATCAGCTACCATGAAGCGTGTGTTAAAAAGTATGTGTCACTCACCCTGCTCCTCTCTAATCTTCCCCAAACACTGAACAAAAGCAAGGGTGTCATCATGGGAACAGTCACAGCTCTGCTGGAGGTTTCTTATATGCTGCACCACGGCCTCGTAGCCTTCCTGCTGCTTGTTGAAGGTCTCAGCCATCTCCAAAAACCTCTGATCCAGCTCAGGCACGCACACTCGCCTCATCACCAGCCGTCCAATCCGTCTCACAGTCTGTGCATCTGAGTAGAAAAAAAGAAAAAAGAAAGCACGAGTAACACAGCAAGAAAAACAGGTGGATCAAATTCATCTGTCATTTTTATAAGTATTAAAAAAAAGTCTGAGATGACTTGCCGCTGTCCGCTGATGAACGGCTCAGCCTGGCGGATTCAGCACTATTGACTTCAGAGCGTCGGGAATCCAGGAGAGGCCGTCTCTGAAACAGCGAAAGTTGGTTTTTATTTACATAGTGTTTTTCTTTTCTTCTTCTTGTGCCACAAATATTAGGCATATTTGATCACGTGTACCAGTGCAACGATGTGATCATAAACTCAGCTTCAATATTATAATAATTATGTTTCAAATCCCCAACAAAAGTAGATTATTAGGTGAAGACCCAGTAATGCTACATTACAGCAGTTAAGAGGATCCCATCATTTTACTTGCAATGGAAAAATCGAGCGAAGCGAAGCTGTATAGTTTCCTTGCTAAACTCTAAGGAAGCCACTTTACGCTCTTATAAAGACACCATAAAACCCAGTGCAGCGCATAAACACATACCTCATTGTTGTTGGAGTTATCGCCAGAGAAGCAGCAACAGCATAAACGGAACATTTTCTGCGGCTCTGTGGCCTCTCAGTTTGTTTTCAGGTCACTTATTTCTAACAAGGCAATTGTAGTCCGCATTCTCCGTGACGTCAGCGTCATGAGAGTCGAGGAAAGAAAAGCTTCCTGGTTTTGTATTTTACATTGTTGTACAGATAAGAATTCAACAGGTGCAACGACAGGTGAGCTACTACAGCGCATGCGCTTTGCGGTGCTTTGCATGCCGCAAAGCTGAAGCAGCTTTGATATGCCTGTCCGATAGGATATAAAACTACAGTTTTGTTCTGAATAACAGAGTTCGCAGAAATATACAGTTAATATACAGCTAAAGTCCAACCAGAGCAATAACTAGTGCAGTAAACAAACACCCTGACTAAAAACCCCCCCCCCTATATTATAATTAGTCCACAACCTATTATAACCTATATATATCGTCCCACCTATTCTGGAGACACCGATGACTGTAAGAAACAGCCTTTTCTACAGTCACTCGGAGACACTGACATATTATTCATCCAGGTGAAATTAGCTGTATCCCAACTGTACTATAGAGCTATAGAGAAACTTTTATGTTTTATTCACACCTGCTGTTTATGAAAACCAAAGGGAACTGCTGGGCTTATTTCACAACTCTTCTTGGTCTCAGAGTTGTAATACAATTTATGTCCAGGCTACAGGGGGCAGCATTACGACATTCTGTGCAGACCACAGAAGAAGGCGAAAAAGACGGAAAAAGAAGAAGCAGAAGAAGAGCATCACAACAACCAGAAAAAAATTGAGTTCTAGCTACACGAATGAACAATTAAGCTAACACGTTGTGCTTATTTGTTTTGTTTTTTAACCCCTGGCAGACAAATTAATTTATCCATATGTAGAAGCCGCCGTGAAGTTGTCGGCCTTTAAATTCATACATTCACAACAAGCTGCTGTCGGGGTTTGCAGGCAAACTGCCTGTAGCTAAGCGACAACAAAGAGACTACAGCTGTACGCTGTAGTCATACTGTTAGCGTTGGTGCCAAAATCCTTCATTTTTTCCTTCGTTTTCCGTCAAGTAGTCAGACTGACATGACGGGGATGGCTTCTCCAGAGAAGGCGTCAAGCTCAAAAAAGAAGGGCGAGAGAAAGTGTGCCACCAAAGAGGAGTACAGGCAACTGTCCAGCATCATGGGAGTCATGAACAATTTGAGAAAACAGGTGTGAGTGTGTGTGCGGGAGAGAGAGAGGGAACACGAACCAAAAGTACCAGGCTGAATATCTTTAAGAGGGCTTTACATTAGGCATTTCCTCTGTTCTGACACCTGATTACTGCGTGTGATTTGCAGGGTACTCTCTGTGATGTGACCCTGGTGGTTCAGGGAAAGCACTTCCCAGCCCACCGAGTGGTGCTTGCTGCTGCCAGCCACTTCTTTAGCCTCATGTTCACCAGTAAGTCTGACAAACACAAATCAAGACCAATGGCGGCATATTGGGGGAGCAAGAGTGTGATTTCTTATTATATTTTAGAAGGTAGTAGATGCAGATGTATGTTGCATAAATAATGAGAATTGTGGATTCCTGTTTTTGGCTTTTAAAAGTTGAATGAGCAAAAGGAAAGAAATTTAAATGTAAAAGTATATGCCAGGCGAGCATGTACTGCATCTCCACACCCCAAAGGCTGTGTCCTCACTGCAGAAAAACTGAATATTTTACTTAGTGTCATCTGCCCACTCCTAATCTAATAAAGGCAAACATAGGAATTAGTCTATTTAAGTAATTACATTGATTGTGTGTTTCTCAATAAAGATGGCACAAAAGCTGAAAGTTTATAACCACCCCTATAACGATTACTATGTATTTTTATGCATAATCTATTTATTACTGCTTCCCATCTTGACACACCGACAGTGATGTTGTCATATAGTGCTAGTACACTTGTTATATTTGTGTTTGTTATATTTTCTTCACTTCTAGCCAGAATGATGGAGTCAATGTCCCACGAGGTGGAGCTCAGGAGTGCTGAGCCTGAGATTATTGAGCTGCTGATTGAATTTATCTACACTGCAAGGTAAGAATTGTGTATCAAATTAATTATTACAGATAAAAAAAACAGAAGCATTTTTATTGAGAGAGGCATGTTTGTTTTTTGTTTGTGTGTGTGTCAGAATCTCCGTGAACAGCAGTAATGTCCAGTCACTGCTGGATGCAGCCAATCAGTATCAGATTGAACCTGTGAAGAGGATGTGTGTGGAATTCCTTAAAGGACAGATTGATGCAACAAACTGCCTAGGTGATTGCACAAATACAAATACAGACCTTCCATTTGTGTTACACATGATATTTACTTACTCTTGTTCTGTTCTCCTGTAGGCATTTCAGCCCTTGCAGACTGCATGGACTGTCCAGAGCTGAAGGTGGCTGCAGATGATTTTTTTCAGATTCACTTCACTGAAGTCTATAAATTGGATGAATTTCTGCAACTGGATGTTGCGCAGCTCACACATCTGCTGCACCAGGACAAACTCACCGTCCGTGCTGAGGCCCAGGTACGCGTGTATACATCCTTTAAATATATTTGTGCCAAAGAAGACGTCTGTCACCAAAAATTTGTTAACATGTTCTTCTGTTGCGTTGTGCTCAGATTTATGATGCTGCAGTGCGCTGGCTGAAGTATGATGTGTGTAACAGAAAGCAGTACATGGTGGAGGTGTTGGGGTGTGTTCGCTTTCCACTGGTTTCCAAAACATTCCTCTCCAAGACTGTCCAGGCCGAGCCCCTCATCCAGGACAATCCACAGTGCCTCAAGATGGTCATCGGTGAGCAGGAAGAGTCAAAAACACGTGCACGCATGTACAAATTCTACATTTCAAGTGAACAAAATGAGCAGACAAAGTTACCGGTAACTGTCTCGTTCATGTCGATGGACAAAAAAAGCACAAGCAGTTCACACTGGCAAAAAAAAGGTTTTAAGGATGTTTTATAAATGCATTAAAGGAGTAATATCTCATTTATATGTAAGTATTTAGACTTCTCGCGCGGCACCCTTGGGTCCAGTCTACTTGGAATTATCCTAGAGCCCTTGCTTTTGGAAGTTTCTCTAATTTTTTTCAGCAGAATTGTTCAGAAGGTTAGTTGCTCAGTGACTTCTTTCCCCAAAACACTGCACTTACTGTATCTGGTGCTTTTTGGTGAACTCCCTGCAGGCCTACTCTTGAGGTCTTAGCCACCTGTTTAACTAAGACGCTCTGTTTCACATTACTCAGGAAGCCTGTTAGTTATTCCAAATTTCTTCAATTTAAGCATGGCTGAGGCTGCTTTTAGTGCTTTAAAAATATTTGTAATCCATCCCCAGATCTATACTTTGGCACAGTCCTGTCTCACAGGTCTGCGGAAAGTTCAACTCAACTTCACCTCTTTGTTTTCAGACGGGTGTGAGTCTTTAGTAATTGTGTCCAGTCCAATTATTATATTGGTTGTAGAGGGACGAGTTAAACTGTATAAACCACTAACAGGTAGATTGCACCAGAGCTCATAATACGGGATCTGAATACTTCGGTAAATGGGAAATTTCGTAACTCTTTCCTTTTACTTTGTCATTGTGGATTATTGCATTTTGATTAATTGTGGAAAATAAATTCACTCCAATTTTATCCAAGTCTAACACCCTCTAAAACAAAATGTGAAATACTTGAAAGACTTGCCCTGGAGTCGTAGAAGTGCTGAATCTTAATCTAAATGATCTACATTCGACATCATTATGATAGCAAAAGATAGATGTATAACATATATTGGGTATTTCATTACCTCAAAGGGCTGCTCGCTTTACTTGAGCACGCACACAAAACAAAATAACCAGTGCTTTTCTCCAAGGTGGGATGCGTTACCACTTGCTCTCCCTGGAAGACCGTGAAGACCTGGGAGAGAGCAGTCGGCCACGACGCAAGAAGCACGACTACCGCATTGCTCTGTTTGGCGGCTCACAGCCTCAGTCCTGCCGCTACTTTAACCCGAAGGTACCGGGCTGCAAATGCTAATGAGTTATAGTCACAGGGGCAATCACACCAAAGAACAATTAAAGGGAGTGCAGATATGTGCTCTTGAGTATTACAGTATAATTAATAAGCTAAAGATAAGATTGTTTGTTTTTGTTTTTTTTAAGGTTTTAATTTTACAGGCACCTAATCTGTTCTTTGGTTCACAAAACACTCTATGAGACTTGAGTTTAGTCAGGTCTGTTGAAATCATATTTGGGAATGTTTACAATGGTTTTCCATACAGGACTCTAGCTGGACTGACATCCGCTGCCCCTTTGAAAAGCGCCGTGACGCCACAGCTATCTTCTGGGACAATGTGGTTTACATTTTGGGTGGCTCACAGCTCTTTCCCATCAAGCGTATGGACTGCTACAACGTCCTGAAGGACAGCTGGTACTCCAAGCTGGGTCCACCCACACCTCGCGACAGTCTGGCTGCCTGCGCTGCCCAGGGAAAGATCTATACATCTGGGGGATCAGAAGTAGGTAAGCATGAAGTGAGGGGAGAAAAGATTTAAAAATGAGAGACTCTGGGATCTTGTGCAACTACCCAAAGAGATGCAGACATGTGATGGGGAAAGTAAGCTGGTTTGTGCTACTATTATTACATTCTCTAAAAAAGTAGGAACATTTAAATAGTAAAGATGTCTTGTTAAAGCATAGATAATGATTTCTTCACGGTTGACCGACCACCAACATGTGCCTACAGGCAGCTCAGCCCTGGACCTTTTCGAATGCTACGACACCAGGACAGAGTCATGGCAGATTAAAACAAGTATGCTGATGGCGCGCTGCAGCCATGGATCCGTGGAGGCCAACGGGCTCATTTATGTTTGTGGAGGAACGGTGGGGAACAATGTCTCTGGCAGAGTGCTCAACAACTGTGAGGTCTACGACCCCAACACGCAACAGTGAGTCAACAAACATTTAACATACAACGCTTCTTAATGTGCCCATTTAAAGTGCCATTGGCCTGTTCCACTCAATTTTTGCCTTTCACAGATGGAGGGAGTTATGTGGGATGAGAGAGGCCAGGAAGAACCACGGACTGGTGGTTGTAAACAACAGGATATATGCTGTTGGAGGGCAGGGAGCAATAGGTAATTCATCGTCCCCCCAGATTTTTATACCGCCCATCCACTCCCCGTCATTTTTTTCCTACCTTCAGTGGCCCTAATATGCAATCATATGCACAACTGTCTGTGTGTGTGTTTCTAGGTGGACTGGACTCGGTTGAATACTATGATATTGCAACTAACGAGTGGCGTGGCGCTTCACCTATGCCGTGGCGAGGTGTAACTGTGAAGTGTGCGGCAGTTGGTGATATCATCTATGTGCTGGCAGGATTCCAAGGAGTGGGACGCCTTGGACACACCCTGGAATACCACACTGATACTGACAGGTTGGGTTATTAACTGAATACTACCCAAATAATACAATTTGATTGATACTGCTAAAGAGTCTTTATCAGTAGTATGTGAACACCGCATGACCACCTTCTTCATTGACATTTTCATTAAATTTTCAGGTCTGGCTATTTCATTCATTAATTCCTTAGTTGTTTTTGGTGGTTACTGTAGCTGGGTATATATTGCTAATAGGTGTAATAGCGTATTAGCTAATAATCATACTAGTAAAAAAATACTCATAAACATGCTGTCAAACCATTTGAGTTGCATTTCTTCACAAAACATTGTTCAATTCAGTCACCTGGGCAACGCAGGCTGTAAATCTATACAGTTAAGTAGTAACTTGTTTAAACGCTGAATCGAAATATTCTGATTTTCTTCTTCGCTCAGGTGGGTGACTTGCAACAAGGTGCGAGCGTTTCCCGTCACAAGCTGCCTGATTTGTGTGGTCGACACCTGCGGAGTCAACGAAGACGAAGACATGGACCTCATAGACTCTCAGCCACATGCTGCAGCCACTGCCGCATCATCTTCCTCAGCCTCATCATCCTCATAGCAGTAGAGGTAGTTTAAGCGTACTCGTATATTGAGTTGTGATGCTTGTCGACAGTTCTGACAGCCAGTCAACTGATTTCTGTGGGCTTGTTTTTCAGAAAGGAGCTCATAGTAAGGGTTAGGCTGTAAAGTGGTTATGTTCTTTAACCAGTGAAGTAGGCAGTTTCCTTTTGGCTACTCCAAAATTTTATGTCCTAATTCTTTGGGCTGGACACTAGTTTCATCTATCCATTCTCTGGATAGGTAGTAGGATTTAAAATTTGGGATTTAGATATTCATCTGAAGGCCTGTTAAAAAGCCTGCCAACAACTCTACTGCTGTCACACTGTTGACCTGTCTCTACCTACTGCTCAGTGAATGGCAGCAACAGTGAGAGAGCAGCAGGACTCGGTGATGAGCTGTGGGTAGTTTTTGTTTGCATCTTGTTGCCCAGACAGGCTCTGTGTTCTGGATGAGAGAAATGTTGCTTCTAACTTTGGTCTTTGAATGTTTTAATTGACATATAAACGTAGCTGAAATACGTGGGTTTATGTAAGGTCATTTTTGTTTGATGTTGTATGGATGGATGGATCCAGTAATTCATTGGACAAACTGTAACCGTGCCTCCGTACATAACTCCAGTATTTTTTGAATTAGACAATCAAGATGATCAGACTGGCAGCTATAATTCAGAGGGGTTTACATTTTCATACATTGGAGCCTCTGAAAATGGCAGCCTAAGTAATTAACGTCTTTTAGTGATGCTTTTTCAGGTGTGACAGCAGCAACAAATGCTAGTTACCGTAAATGGCAGATGGCAGAAACTTTACTCCTAAAGTTTCTGCCATCTCTCTGATAGGTGTATTTTGGTGTTTCTGGATACTTCACTAGTATGAACATCTCTTTGGGCCTCATTATGTAAAAACAGTGAAGAGTTATAAAATACAAATGTTGAGACTTTGAATCAACTTTAGATATAATGACTGTGTCACATGTCATGAAATTGAAATGGAACAGGGCTCATCTAGTGATGAAACTAGATGATCGCCAATTGTCCAATTACTTTTTGAACCTCTAAAAAAATGGGGGACTGCGCAAAAAAAAAAAAAAATGCAATACCAAAACAGTTAATGCAAACTTTTTGTTAAACCCCCTGAATTAAACCTGAAGGCTTGAGCCTCAGTCACATCTTGATTATTTGATTTATGTGGTGGTAGTGGTGTGCAGGAGCAAAAGTACATAAATTGTTTCTTTATCCAACAAATTATGGACCTAACTGTAATTTTAAACACTTTTCTTTCTTTTTCAGTGCTCAGAAAATAGCATTTGAGGGACATGTGCAAATTTTCAAGGGCCAGCGGGAAGTTTTCCCAAATTCATCGAAAAAAAAAGTTCTTATGCTTTTTAATGTTTTTCTTAGTTTATGTGGTTTACTCTGTTCGCTTATCTTTTTATCACTTCTGTAGTTTGTCTGCTTACAGGAAGGTCCTGTCAATTCAAACCCAGGACCTTCTTGCTGTGAGGGGACAGTGCTAGCCATTGAACTGCTGTGTGAGCATTTCATATTGTATATTCACATGTCATTTTCTTGTTACGATGTAACTTTTTTGCTGTTTGAATTTAATGTGTGTAAATCAGTTTGTGAAAGAAAAACCAGTCAAATATTGGCTGGGTTTATATTTTATTTGATTTGGTTTGGTCCTTATACAAAACACTGTAAAATTAGATTTTTTTATGGGCTGTAAAATATTCTGTGTCAAAGTGTAGATACAGCATCTGTAAGTACTTAACTCTTGGCTGTGTGCTGATTTAACACTAGTGTAGCATCTTACTGTTCAGTAGCTTTGTGTTGTGCCTTTAAAGAGAAAGCGTTAACATTTTATTCTTAGCTATAAGCAGTTACAATTAAAACACATAGCTCAATGTGATGGTTTACAAAACATGTTTCCATTCCTTTTCAAATACAAATATGATTAAAAATATAAGAGCACCAAGTTAGTGAAACATAAGGCAGCTGCAATGAAATGAAGAAAATGTAAGATTTTATAAAATGCTCCAGACTTTTTCATTAGCTGCCATACAACTTTCTGCTCATGTTACTGACAACTGTTTAAATGTTGTGCTCGAATATGTAAATAAAACTGGGAAGCTGAAAACAAGTGCATTCATTAGAGTAAGATTACTTTGATAAAAGCTCATGATGCATAATGATGCTAAAATTGTGTAATTTGTGGAAAAACTGATGTTCTGATATGAACGTATGTCTTTACAGACATTACTCAAGATGGCAATGCACAATTAAACATTATGACTAGAGGAAGTTAAATTAGTGCAACATACACAGTGGTAAACATTAAGAGCTGTCATTTTTCCCTGAGCAACTGTTGTAAACCACTGACTGGCCTTCCTTAATTTGGCCCCCGAGCAAGTGTTTTTTATCCATCTGTTAATTTTTCTGTCTCCCTATCAATAATCCTCATCGTCATCATCAGACTCTTCCTCGCTCATAAGGAGAGCAAACCGGTTGTTTATCTCATTAGCATCTCTCCCCCCTCCCTGAGCTCCTCTTCCTCTTCCACCTCTTCCACCTCTCCCTCTTCTTCCTCTTCCTCTTCCTCTCCCTCCCTGCCCTCTGCCTCTCCCCCTCCTTCCTGATTCTGAGGATGAGTGAGTGGCTTTGGAACTGCAGTTCCTCATAGCATTCAGCAGGGAGGAGTAGAGCTGCGCAGACAAAGATCCCCCAGGCAGCAGAGACTCAGCATTTCGGCCTCCTTTCAGATACCTGACGAGGCCGTGCACCAGCGTACCACTGAACAACCTGAGAGACAGAGGGAGTGAGAACAAGGCAACAAAGATGCAAAAATGTACTCTAAAAAAATATTCTTTACCATCGTGGTATAACTGTGGACAGATATCACATATAATTATTATCATCCCATTTGTGTAAGCTTAGCAGAAAAACCCCAAACTCACTTCAAATGTAATTAAAGCTTTCTACATGTAAATCTAGAGATAATTCTCTTTTTCCTTGCCAGCTCCTGTTTGTTGGTTGCACCTCTAGTTCTAATGCATACAGAGTACCATTTTCTTTTACTGTATGTCCCTGACATACAGTACTTACCATGAGAGATGAGGTTCTGGCAGCGGCAGCAGCAGTAGCTGATTTAGACAAAGTGCACTCCAAAGGCAGGCCTGCCATTGGCTGAAACTGTGAGCCATTCCAATATCTACTCCCCGTCTCTCACCTGGTCTCACACGTTGTCGATCCAGCCCTGCACACACTTTATGTTCCAGAGCCCAGTTTGGCTGCGGGACTGCAGTGTTGAAAGCAAATACAAGCTTTTAGGTAATGGCAAGAAAAATGAAAGGTTGGCATGTTACTAAGGCATATTAGTCTTTTTAACCATGTCGAAGAAACCAGGAGGGATACAATCCAACTAACCAGTGTGTTGATAGTGGATAGCTCCAAGCTGTGTGTTCAAGAAGACCTCTCCATAAACCATGCCTAGGACCAAAGCTTGCACCTGGGGCTGTGAGGGTGTCGGTGTGGCCTCTCGAAACCAGAATCCTGTCACAGCTACAGGCAGCTGCAGGTGGAAAGGAACGGAAACTAAGGCTGACTGGTTCACGCCCAAAACTTGTAACAGGGCACCAAGTCGGACTGCTGCAGGAGCCTGGAACAAAAATATTGAAAAATACAATCAGATCATGTGGAAAACTTCTAACTCCAGACAAATGCAAAACAAATACTGATTCTGAAAAATGTTTACCTGACCAAGTCCAGCCAGGTGTACATGGTTTCTGAGTGGGACTGCCTCCACTTCCATCTTCTTCAAGTTCAGGTCCAAGCGATCATACTCTTCCACAGAAATGGGAGCGCCCTGAGCCTGGACTGTTGATGACCCAGCTGCTTGTTCCTTGCTGAATGCTGCATTTATGCTCTGACCCCTACCTCCACACCCCCTTCCTCCTCGCCCTCTCCCACCTCTCATTCCCTGTCTGTTTTCTTGCATCCTCATATCTTGTATTTCACCTCCTGGCCCCTTCATTGACTGTGTACCACCAACTCTTCCTTCAGTTACATTATCTTGAGATCTGTGCAGTAATATCCCATATACAGCCTGCCGAATGGCTCTAGAACTACAGTGGCTGCTAGCTAGTTTACTGTTCTCCACCTGCGGGATGAGAAGGACCCTGCGCATCACCAAAGCATCAAGCACCAAGGGAGGAAGCCGACCCTGAAGTGCTGCTGTCGACAGGCACTCCGGCAGCTGTGCCGGCCCAGAGGTCTGCCCTCCCTGAAATGCCTTACCTCCAGAAAACCAGCGGGCCACAGAGCTCGGAGCCTTGATATGGTACTCCTGCATACATGCCAGCAGCCTGGATGCGAGACCACCCTTCTGCCCTCTTTTGCCCTTACAAGCTTCCTCCCCCATTAGGCTGCTCACTTCTTCTAAGGCCTCAGTCACAGTTTTAAAAGAGGACAGCCAAAGAAGGAGGCCTTCAATACGAGAAGGGGGTGATCTACCTTTACCCCTGCCGCCACCTCTCCTTAACAGACTTGCATCTAACAGAGAAAGAAGGGTTTCAGTATCTTTTGGAGTTCCGTAGTCATTTCCAGTCAGAACAGCACATAAAGGGAGCAACTCGGGGTTCATGCCCCCGAACATGCGACACAGGCCTGCAGTGGTGTAGCAGCGAGCTAAGATGTAGCGTTGCGAGGCTTTACCGTTAAGGTTGGTCCACTGGAAAAAACGGAATGGCAGATAACCTCCTAAGATCAGAAAACAATTGAGATAGATACCACATGAGAAAATACATACTGCAAAATACTGTTACCACCAAAGAGCTATTTTGCATCTATGTTAAAGTCCAGAGACTATCCACACCTGGAAGGTCAAAGATATAAAAGTCACTGTCATTTGTCAGCACTGGGCATTTCCACTCTTGTGCCAAGCACGCAATCTCCCAGTCAGCCTCAGCTGGACACTGGATGAGCGGGACTCCACTCTGGATGAGGACCTGAATGAAGACGTCTCTTGTAAGAATGGGGAGAACAGAGCCATTGCGGCCGTGAGAGAGGTTGTCTGCCTCTTTTATCTTGGACTGCAGGCGCTGGCGTAGAGTATCAAACTTCTTGTTACTGGGGTCCATCCCTAATAATAATAAAAGGATAGGAAAACAGATGTTTGCAGGTGTTATAGCATTATTTAATGTGAAAAGTGGTTTTTGCTTTAGGTTTGTGCAGATTAAAGATATAAGCAACAAAAGCATTCATGAAAAGGTAAAGGATAAAAAAATCTAATATAGTTCAATGATATAATGATTTAATAAGCTACAGACCTATTTGTTATTACAATGAAAAGCAATATAAAGATGACTGAAGTTAAGATGTCCTATTGAAATTAAGGGGAATGTTTACTAAATGAGGTGAGTACTTAAATTGAAGATATTAGATGATGTTGTACCCAAATACAGAGAACTTTAAAAAAAAGAATAAAAAGAATAAAAAGAAAAAGAAATAATGTAAGCTGTCCCCTTTTTTAAATGTCTAGAAAAGTACATACTTGAAACATCCTAACTTGACGGCCTTGTATAAAGCATCTTTACCTCCATCCAGAACCACATATGGCTGGATGTTACAGGTTGCCAGTGCAGTGAGGAACTGGGCGAGCAGGGAAGCAAAGGCATCGTAGTCCCCTCCGTGCAGCTGATCCAATCCGTGGCTAAAGTACAGGCGGAAATAAAGACTGCAGCCATCGATAACGAGCCGACTGTCCCTAAACTTCACATCTTGTAGGAAGTGTCTGTTCCCCTCTACAAAGGTCGTCAGACCATGGACACCCATTACATCTCAGGGCGTGGACGAGTTCCTAGAGTGAGATGATGTATAAGATAATGGTACTCACGATGGTTAAAATGCACGAAAGACAGTTTCTGTGCAATCATGCAATAAACGGAAGGTAACTGCCAGAAAATGACAGGAGGCACAGTTCGCTCCAATGTGAAGTAAGAGACACAGAGACTGTCGGCTGGAAAATTAAGACTCATCGGAAGTTATTGCAACATAAAACTATGAGTAACTGACGACAAATGACATCCAGAATCAGCCGTATTTAGTAGAGCAGTAAATGTTTACGAGTTTTACTAACCAATGACACTTTCTTCTCTTTACTTGCTCGAGTGTTTTTCTGTCTTGCGCAGTTCCGTCCTTGTACTTCAAAATAAAGTTCCCGGCTAGTAACAAACGTGTGTATTCCTCTGTAAACACGATAATATCTAATTTTCCTCTATATAAAAAATCAGCAAAGAACACGCGCAAATAAAGCCACAACACTGAATAATGACAGTTAAATTTTAATTAATTTGAAAAGCCTTACGCTAAATTGCGTTTGCGTTCTCGCGAGGGAACACGAGAACGCAAACGCTAGCGAGGGCGCTAGCCAGTTTTGTTCTCACGTTTGAAAAATAATTACGTTTTATTACGACCACAATGTCCGGAGGAACAAACCTCGGGATTCCCGGGACAAGCCAAGCCACCCCCGGTGCATTTGCACACCGAAAAAAAGACAGCAGCCCGTCCGCTAGGTTTTGGGAGAGTCCGGATACTTTAGCCCAGCTGGAAGTGGTGAGACAGTGGATCGGGAAGCACTACAAAAAGGTAGTTAGCCGACCAGGAAGCTAAGCAAGATGCTAGCCGCTCCCCCTCCCTGTTAGCAAGCCCAGTGGGTTACAGCGTAAACATACGGTTACGTGTTCACACTGGCTGTCTAGATATAGAGAAATTAAGTCAGCGGACCCTGCACAAAAGGAAAGATATACAAACGTGAAGTGCAAATCTAGCGCAGTCGTATCACATGTAAATACAGCCCTAAGCTTGTGTATATAATAGAGTATTGAGTGGCACGATAAATAAAAATTCTACTCCTATCTAATTTCAAACCCTCTCTATTTGTTAGTATGTTCTGGCGGATGCCCCATCTTGCCAGGTCCTGGCTGCAGTCACCCTGCAGCTTCTCCAGTTCCAAGAGGATGCATTTGGCCGACAAGCTACCAGCCCTGCACTCACCAAGCTGCCTGTGAGTCTATCTCTCACTGTCTATCTAATTGTCGTCACAAGTGACTTTAAAATGCCTGATAGAATTGGCTTGTAAGTCGCTGTAAGTGCCTCACTTTGTAGTGTACTTTCACTATTAAAGTAGTAGTAGACTGATTATTGATTGATGAGTTTAAAACTGTGGAAGCAAATGCTTGCCTCTAAGTATGCGTGACACTTAATAGTGAAGAGGATTAAAAACAACAACAACACCCAAATAATGAAAGTTGTTCATGTCCATGACCCAAACCCACAAGAAAACCTTGTTGATTTCTCTACAGGCACAGTGCTTCCTTGACTTGCGACCAGGTGATGGCCTCTGCCACATTCTTGGCACAGCTTACAAGTTCAAGTTTGATCAGGGCTGGTGGGTAGTTTCCTAATATGATCCCTAACAGATCTCATTTGCTTCCACCTGTGTCCTTAATATCTCTTTGTTCTCTACCTATTTTCACACAGGCGAAGGTTTGACTTACAGAATCCATCAAGGACTGAGAGGAACGTGGAGATGTTTGGTACAATTGAAAAAGCACTGATCCAGGTGAAAACTGCAAATCTCAATACACACAACTGCACACACATACACACCAAGGACTGTTCCTTCACGAACTTGAATATTTGTCACAACAGAACAACTGCATGTCATTGCCTGTCGTATATCTGGACCCTACACTGGATCAGGATCTGGTCGGCAGACTAACTGGCATCATCACCAAACATCAGGTAAAGTACTGCAAATAAGTAGAAGATTATTTGTAGCTCAGAGTGAGACTAAATGTATGTAGCTCTGATACAGTAGTTGGATTTCAGTGCTACTGATTCACAGTTTGTCCCCCTGCAGGGTACTGTTACAGAGGACAGAACGCTTGCCAGTCATCACATATACCCCTGCCCTCCCTCGACAGAGGAAGGTTAGTTAAAGTTTGTATGTGTATATGTGTTTGCTGATGTTATGATGCCTACCACTTAGCTTAAATACATTTTGTATACACATCTGTTTTTAGATGAATGGATGCGTCCTGTCATGCGGAAAGACAAGCATGTCTTGGTACACTGGGGCATGCACCCTGACAGGTAAAGCAAGCACAAACACACACACAACACTTGACCAGCATGAAGTGACAACGTCTCTTGTCTCTTACAGTTATGATAGTTGGCTGTCATCGAGTGATGTTGAGGGAGAGGTTGAAGAGCTGCCACATCCAGAAAGGCCCTGGAGGGTTAGTGTGGCACCACATACATCACGCTGTCAGGAGTTAGTTACTGCTGCAGTTACTGAGTGATGTTTGTCTTCAGTTTTCTTTGTCAGACAGAATGTGATTGTCAGCGGGGACATTAAGGAACCACGCGTACTATAAATAATAGATGATTTTATATAATGTCTAAAAAATTTACAGAAATTTTACAGCTGACTGAATCCTATTCATTTAGCATGCTCTGTATTCCTTTCTTACACTTGATGAGATACCGAAGTATGCATCACTCATTAATATTCAATTTGTGTGGGTGTGTGTGTGTGTGCGTGTTCTCCAGGTCCATGCTGGTTGGATTCTGGACACGGATGTTTTCAACGAATGGATGAATGAGGAAGACTACTGTGTGGACGAAAGGAATGTGCCAGTCATCCTCCGGCAGCGTATTCACCTCCAAGACGACCAGGTTTGTGTGAAGTAGTAAAAAATGGCACTGGTCTGTAGGCTTAGGAAGGAGTTCCCCTGTTATTAATGCATGCTTACGTTTTAACAGTTTAATCAACTGCAAAAAGCAGGTGTGATCCTGTTGTGTGATTCTTTTGTTCTCAGAATTGTAAGCAGACACGCTTCTTTTCCCATTTCAGACAATTCTCCTAGAGATGAAAAACAGCTGTCAGACACAAAGTTGCAAATCCTGCTCTTTTGTTTCAAAATAGTCTCTATTCCATTTTTAGTTTTTCTCCATCTGCCTTTAACTTTTTGTTACAGGATCCAAAGTCTACACCCTCCAAAAAGAGAAGGCGCTCCCCGTCCCCTCCCTCCTCTGAAGGCAGGAAGAAAGGAAAGAAAGGGTAAGACATAGGTGTTTCTTTTAATACGGGGCTGTGCTTTTGGGTTGTCACAAAAGGTATCACTGTTGATTTGTGTGCTCACACACAGGAGAAGGCGTGGACAACAGGACGAGGAGCCAGAAGAGGACCTGACCAAAGACATGGAAGACCCGATTCCTGTGCCTAACATGGAGGAGGTCATACTACCCAAGAATGGTGAAACTCTTGAAGACAGTGTCCAAAACTCATTAAAAATGTGTACATTTCCTCTAAAGTGTTTAAATGTGTTTAATATTTTCTTATCCGATCTATGTAGTCAACCTTAAGAAGGACAGTGAGAACACTCCAGTGAAAGGAGGGATCATGGCTGACCTAGGTAGGCATGCTTGTGCCATCGTAAATGCATACAGAGAAGTCTCGAAACATTAAAATAAATTTTTTTAAATATGTCATTCGTATGTTTATGTGTGGTTTTTGTTTTTTTTACATCCTTGTAACCACTGTCTTTTTTTCAGATGACCAGGAGGATGATTTCCCAGGACGGGTAAATATGATGTCATTTCTCTCACTTAAAACTTTTCTAATTGTAGGAATTTTGGGTTTAGTTTCCAGATTTGCAAAAAGTAATATTTCTCTGTGTATTGCTCATCTCTATTTAGGAAGATGAGGATGGAAGAGCAGAGATCCCACGCCTATCAGAGGGAGAGGAAAACATCACAGAACAAACACATCACATAATAATACCGAGCTACACATCATGGTTCAATTACAACTGGTAAGAATATGTATTTGCATTTACCTGTATGCTGAACCTCTTAATTTTATTCAAAAGACCTAAAAGCTCCCTGTGCATCTTGTCCAGCATTCACTCGATAGAGAAACGTGCACTCCCTGAATTCTTCAATGGGAAGAACAAGTCAAAAACTCCTGAAATGTGAGTACTGCTGATGTTTAGACTTTACCGCTATTACAGATGATCGAGAAGGCCTCAGTATAGCTTTCTTTACACCTTCGCAGCTACCTGGCATATCGTAACTTCATGATCGACACATACCGGCTGAACCCCCAGGAATACCTCAGTTCAACATCCTGTAGACGCAACCTGACTGGAGACGTTTGTGCCCTCATAAGGTATAACTTTGTGCGTGTGGGTGTTTGCTGTCATGTGTGTCTGCTGCATCTGCTAAATTAGGTTTAGTGTGTAGGTGTTTATCTGTGAATGTGTTAGTAAATGAAATCTGTTAATGCTGGAAAGGAGCAGTAGGTGGTATATGTGTCGTTAATGATTCTGTAGTTAATAAGTATTTGTGTCTAAAACATGTTGAGTTTGTTAATGTATTTACATGTGTTTGAGCTATGGGGGCTGTTCCAGCTACAGCAGATTAGAATTAATATGAAACAAATGTTTGTGTCCAGGGTTCATGCATTCTTGGAGCAGTGGGGTTTGATTAACTACCAAGTGGATGCAGAGAGCAGGCCTCTCCCTATGGGACCTCCACCCACCCCTCACTTCAACGTACTCGCTGACACGCCATCTGGGCTGGCCCCCCTGCAACACAAACCGCTACAGGTTTGTCGTGATGCTGTTGCGCAAAGCTCTCAGCACAGACAAGTTTAAAACGCAGTTTTTGTCATGTGAAACATCTTCTGACAAACTCTTACTTATTTCCGCAGGTGTCAGCTTCACAGCACATGTTGTATTTCCCAGAAAAGAGCAGAGAGAAACCTTCAGACTGCCAAAACTTTGGTCTGCGTACTGACATCTATGCCAAGAAACACCCTAAGGTCTTACACTGTTAATACAAAAAGTTAAAAAAATAGTTTATAATGGTGCTTACAGTTTTCATTTCTTTATGTTGTGCTTCCATGGTGCCAAGTCTTGAGAAATAGTTCTCCAGACTTTCTGTCCAAAGTTCTCTTTGGAAAGTGGATACTTTTTCAACAATTTTCAGTCCAGTCCTCTTACCTGATTATTTTTAGAGCATTTTAAGGCACTTAAACCACTTGACATATGAATAATAAAAAGGCACCAAACTCATGGGATGAACCAGTGTTGTGTCTGACACAACCAGTATCTTCAGGCACTTTGTGTCTTGCAGCCTGACGCAAAAATACAGAATTTGTTCTCATTTCTTTAGTCGAATCTGTGAAAAATGCTAAAGATAACACAGCTTGACAGGCATAAAATATTGTTTTTACACTAACAAGGTGATTCTGAAAGAGCTTTTAGCTGATGAATTGGCGTTTCAAAGCATGGTGTGCAGTGTGTCCTTAAAGAAATTGAGCAAACCGGACAAGTGGAGGCCTGATAGAGAACAGAATGAAATGCAGCAAACATCCAAAGAAGAGCTTTAAACGTCCTTCAAGAAGCCTGGAGAATTATTCTTTAAGACTACTTAAAGAAACTGCAAGAAAGCTGCCTAAGAGAGTTAATGGATTACATTTATATAGCGCTTTTCTAGACATTCAAAGTGCTTTACAATTCCACTATTCATTCACTCTCACATTCACACACTGTTCAGGGTGTGTTAAAGAATAAAGGTGGTCATACCGAATATAAACTTCGAAGCTCATCATAATTGTACAAAGTCAGTTTTTCCATGCATGTGTACATGTTTTAATAAATCGCTGCATCCACATCCCATTTTTTCTAGCAAAGTATTAAAGTGTAGCTCAAGACTTTTGCGGAGTGTTATGAATCTTGAAGATACGTCTTAATTTGAGAGGTTTGTTTAACAGCAAGTCTCAAAATTCCTTAAAAGAGACACTCTTCCACTGTATCTCATAGAATAGACCAGAATGTGTTTTATAACAGTGTCATACAAGCTTTATTCTTAAATTATTGTCATATTTGTGATACTTGTCTCAGACTAAAGGAGCGAGCGCAGGAAGAGAGTGGACAGAGCAGGAGACTCTTTTGCTGTTAGAGGTAAGACCAGTAACTTTATCGTCACATGCATTTTGCATTTTTTATTTATGAGATCTTTTATGTAATGAGATCTTTTACCCAAGCCCTTAAGCCTTGTTCGTCTTGGTCTCTCTATTACCACCTCTACGTTTCTCAGGCCTTAGAGGTTTACCGAGATGACTGGAACAAAGTTTCAGAGCACGTGGGCTCCAGAACGCAGGACGAATGTATCCTCCACTTCCTCCGTCTGCCGATAGAAGACCCTTACCTAGAAGACTCTTCGGCCTCTCTTGGTCCACTGGCATTTCAGCCTGTGCCTTTCAGCCAATCAGAGAACCCTGTTATGAGCACCGTGGCCTTTCTGGCATCTGTGGTGGATCCTCGTGTGGCATCAGCCGCAGCTAAGGCAGCATTGGGTAAGACTACAGAGGGAAGAAGGTTCATTTCTGTGTAATCTAAGTTTTTAAGAGATAGTATATCGTATACACAATGTTTGCAAAACAGGGGAAATGTGTGTTGTGACTGTTGCTTTCTGCTTTCAGAGGAGTTTTCTAAAGTGCAGGAGGAATCGACGGAAAAAGCCTCTGAAATGTTGAACCAGCCAGAAAAGAATGGTAATGCTGAAATATAGAAAGGCAAAATTGCACATTACTCTCTCACTGTGCTGTCATAATCTAACATTTCATTGCTTTGTATCTTATAGAAGCGGTAGATGCAGAAAAACTGGAGCCAAATTCTAACCTTCATCAGGTAATGTACCAGTAGGAGCTCAGAGAGTTTATTGTGTGTGCTGGTGGAGTATGCTGCTTAACTTGAGCGTGTGTTTGCATTTCAGGTTACTGTCAGGACTGACGGGCTCCAGGTGGAACCCAGCTTGCCAAAAGTGGAGGGAGTCAAAAGAGAAAATGCTGAAAATATACTTGCTGAGGAGAGAGATGGTACATCAATATGTGCGCTACAGTGAATTTGCATCGTATGTATGCATATACGCATCAGCGGCTCTAATAACGAAATTTTCTCGTGTGCGCTTCAGTAAGGGGAGATGGCGACGAGAACGCAGGCCGGCGGGAGGGGGATGGGGACGACGGGAGGAGAGTGATGGAGCTGGAGCTGGTGGAGGGCAGCGTTGCCACGGCAGCAGCAGCAGCTCTGTCCTCGGCTGCCACGAAGGCCAAGGTAAAGCCCACCCACTGGCTTAAAATCCAACCAATCGCGCATATATAAACTAAAGAAATGCTTAAGTGGAGGGTTTGGGGGTTTTTTTTTTCTCCATTTATTCCACAGGTTTCCTAGCAACCAAAACAGATGTAAAATATCTTGAAGGTTACTTGAAGGAAACTCTCCCACTTTGCATATAATTGATTGGGGATATATGAAGAATATACTGTATACTTCCCAGTGTTTGTCTCCGCTTCCTGTGGTTGTTTTACCTGTGCTACATTCTTAGCTATTACAACCACTATACCAACTACTGTTGTCTTCTATCACTGGCTTTTTTTACTCTGTATTTGAAGCATTTGGCAGCAGTAGAAGAGAGAAAGATCAAGTCGCTGGTTGCTCTGCTGGTGGAGACCCAGATGAAGAAGCTGGAGATCAAGTTGAGACACTTCGAAGAACTTGAAACCATCATGGACCGCGAGAAAGAGGCTGTGAGTGATAACGATGTCTTCTATTATACAGGGAAACTTTACTTAACTACTCCATGTCTTGTTGCTCATTTGTGAGCTATAATTCCACACTCCAGTAGATCTCTGAAAGGTTTGTGTCCACATAGAAACCAAAAACAGTATTTAACACCTGTGCATATGCGTGTCCCATGCAGTTAGAGCAGCAGCGGCAACAGCTGCTGACGGAAAGACAGACTTTCCACACTGAGCAGCTGAAGCAGGTGGAGATGAAGGTTCGCCAGCAGAGGGAGCAGCAGGGGCAGCCGGGTTACACAATGCAGCATTCAGGTCTGAACATGGACACGGAAAGCATCCTATCAGTCTATAAATATGGTTAACCCTTCAATTCTTAATATAAAACCCATAACATGATCACATTGTAAGGTGCATCCACTGTCACAGAAATCGGTTCAGTCCTGTCTATTAGTCTGCCAATGAATTTTAATCCCTTTTCCTCCCTAGGCCAGTCCATTCCTAACCGAATGATACCTGCAGGAGGAAATGCCCAAACGATGGCTCCTCGACACCCTGGAGCTCCAAATGGCATGTGTGAGTGTTTTCCGCTGTTGTCCTAGATTTATTATTTTATATTATTTCGGAGTGTACTGACACAAAGTTCTTCTGTCACTATCTCAGACCCACCCTCACAACCTGATGGGATAGCACCAGCTCCCACTGGTCCTCCATCATCCAGTCACAGCTGAACTAATCAGAAAACAGCACGTGCAGGTGTGAATACATCACTCGTCTTTCAATCTAAACCAAGCATCTGGAACAGCTGCTCACAATTAAACTCTGCAACGCTTCAGTAGTTTCATTTCAACACTGAAGGATTCGCAAACAGGTAGACACAGTTGATGTGTATTTGTTCAACAGTGCAGCTCATCCACTCTTTGTGAACTGTTTGTGCTCTGATGTCAGAGTTGAGAAATCTGTAGACTGAACTCTGCTCATTAAAGGTTCTTTTTTATGAAACAGTTTTGAGCTTTTATCCTCGTTCAGCTGGTTTCTTTGTGACTTTGTGCTATTTGCAGGGGTCCACCTTCCAATCCATTGGCATGTTGGTGGTACACATGTGCCAGAATATCATTTCAAATTAAATTACAGCCTGTGATTTGAGCTTTGAAATCATTATCATTATGTGTATGGCTTGTTAACGCAAACACCTAATCGTCAAGAGGATCTGCTGAAGTTTAAAGTGAATTTGGGGGGGGGGGGGCGGTAGTCTTCCCACACAGCCGTCTCTAGAGTTAACAAAAAATGGTTAAAAAAAAAAAAATTCCATTGAGTGGCAGTTCTCTGGGTGGAAACGCCTCATCTGCTTTGAATAATGAGGTAATAATGAAGAAAATGGCCAGACTGATTCAAGCTTACAGGAAGGATGCAGCTCAAATTACTCACTACAACAAAGTTATACAGAAGAGCGTCACTGAATACACATGTTGAATCTTGAGGCAGAGGGGCTACAGCAGCAGAAGACCACACCAGGTTCCACTCCTGCCAGACAAGAACAGGAAACTGAAGCTACAGTGTGGCAAAAAAGTATTTAGTCAAATCAAAATCAAATCACTTTTATTGTCACATCACATGTGCAGGTACATTGGTACAGCACATGTGAGTGAAATTCTTGTGTGCGAGCTTCACAAGCAACAGAGTTGTGCAAAATACAATAATGTAAACAAGCAAGATACAAGAATGGCTACATCTGAAACTAATAAATATATGTACAATATATAATAGTATATGCATTTCTGGATGTAGTCAGCCACCGATTGTGCAAGTTCCCCCACTTAAAATGATGACAGAGGTCAGTAATTTGCACCAGAGGTACACTTCAACTGTGAGAGACAGAATGTGAAAAAAAAAATCCATGAATTCACATGGTAGGATTTGTAAAGAATTTATTCGTAAATTAGGGTGGAAAATAAGTATTTGGTCACCTCAAACAAGGAAAATCTCTGGCTCTCACAGACCTGTAACGTCTTCTGTAAGAAGCTTTTCTGTCCCCCACTCGTTACCTGTATGAATGGCACCTGTTTGAACTCATCATCTGTATAAAAGACACCTGTCCACAGCCTCAAACAGTCAGACTCCAAACTCCGCCATGGCCAAGACCAAAGAGCTTTCGAAGGACACCAGGAAAAGTATTGTAGACCTGCACCAGACTGGGAAGAGTGAATCTACAATAGGCAAGCAGCTTGGTGTGAAAAAATCAACTGTGGGAGCAATCATCAGAAAATGGAAGACATACAAGACCACTGATAATCTCCCTCGATCTGGGGCTCCACGCAAGATCTCATCCCGTGGGGTCAAAATGATCATGAGAACGGTGAGCAAGGATCCCAGAACCACACGAGAGCTGGGACCAAAGTAACAAAGGTCACCATCAGTAACACACTACAACGGCAGGGAATCAAATCCCGCAGTGCCAGACGTGTTCCGCTGCTGAAGCCAGTGCATGTCCAGGCCCGTCTGAAGTTTGCCAGAGAGCACATGGATGATACAGCAGAGGATTGGGAGAACGTCATGTGGTCAGATGAAACCAAAGTATAACTTTTTGGTATAAACTCAACTCGTCGCGTTTGGAGGAAGAAGAATACTGAGTTGCATCCCAAGAACACCATACCTACTGTGAAGCATGGGGGTGGAAACATCATGCTATGGGGCTGTTTTTCTGCCAAGGGGACAGGACGACTGATCCGTGTTAAGGACAGAATGAATGGGGCCATGTATCGTGAGATTTTGAGCCAAAACCTCCTTCCATCAGTGAGAACTTTGAAGATGAAACGAGGCTGGGTCTTCCAACATGACAATGATCCAAAACACACCGCCCGGGCAACAAAGGAGTGGCTCCGTAAGAAGCATTTGAAAGTCCTGGAGTGGCCTAGCCAGTCTCCAGACCTCAACCCCATAGAAAATCTGTGGCGGGAGTTGAAAGTCCGTGTTGCTCGGCGACAGCCCCAAAACATCACTGCTCTCGAGAAGATCTGCATGGAGGAATGGGCCAAAATACCAGCTACTGTGTGTGCAAACCTGGTAAAGACCTATAGTAAACGTTTGACCTCTGTTATTGCCAACAAAGGTTATGTTACAAAGTATTGAGTTGTATTTTTGTTATTGACCAAATACTTATTTTCCACCCTGATTTACGAATAAATTCTTTACAAATCCTACCATGTGGATTCATGGATTTTCTTTTTATTTTTTTTATTTTTTTTATTTTTTATTTTTTCCCACATTCTGTCTCTCACAGTTGAAGTGTACCTCTGGTGCAAATTACTGACCTCTGTCATCATTTTAGGTGGGGGAACTTGCACAATCGGTGGCTGACTAAATACTTTTTTGCCCCACTGTACATATGATAGATCACAAAGTTTAATTCAGCTGGTTTCTAGAATCAGTTCAGTTCACTCAACCGGCCCCCACAGGCACCAGATTTCAGTTTAACAGAGCACCTTGTGGATGTGGTGGAACAGGAGACTCACATTATGGATGTGCAGCAAACAAATCTGCAGCAACTGTGTGATGTTGTCATATAAACATGAACCAAAATCCCTGAGGAATGTTTCCAGCCCCTTGTTGAATCTGCCATGAAGAATTTAAGCAGTTCTGAAGGTGAAAGCGGGTCCAACCCAGGCATTAGCAAGGTGTGCCTATTAAAGTGTCCAGTGAATGCATACCCTTTTCAGGAACCCTTAGGTAAATATGTTACATGTTTTTATATGATTGATAATTATGAAAAAGCTGGATCAAATTATGTGTGTATTAATTAAACCTGATCACCTGAATTCTACAGTCCCGTAATCCTGGCAGAGCTTTGAGAGTCAGTGATGGCTGTTCTGTGTTCATGTGTATCATAAAGAAAGTGCACACGTCCTCTTCCAATTAAAGGCATCTGCATGGTAGAAATGATGCAGCCTATAGGAGTTCTCTAACAACACTGCAGTGGCTGCGACCTTTTTTCTCTCTTTGCATTTAGAGAAAATAATTCTCTCGATCAGTGAAACTGCTTTTGCTGTTTCTCTTGCGATGTTTTGTTAGTGCGTAGGAGTCGGATGTTTGCATTCACTTGCCTTGTAATTTGTAATATATGTCAGGTGTATTTGTTCGTTTACTTTTTATATTGTTATGTGGTATACTTGTAATTTCTGCTGCCAGGTCTCTCTTGGAAAAATGAATTTTGTAATCTCAGTGAGGCTTCTATCTGGTTAAATAAAGGATATATCCATCCTCTTCCACTTATCCTATTCAGGGTCGCGGTGGGTCTGGAGCCTATACCAGACCTTAACTTAACCCCACTAACTGTAGGTCTTTGCAATGTGGGAGGAAGCTGGAGTACCTGGAGAGAACCCACACAGACTAAATCTTTTTTTTTACAAAGTAGCAAGAGAAAGAAATTCTATATTCTCATTTTCTCCTTTTTCTTTAAGCAATATTCTTAATGTTAACTGACACGATTGTTGTCCTGTGGCAAAGTGTACGTTCATCATTTCAAGTTAACTGATTGAGTCATGACCCAGTAAAAAAATGTGAGTCAGAGGCTCAGATCAGTGGTGAATTTAATGCTTTAGATTTTCTTGTCATAGATTTTTATTAACAATTTCATGACAATTTAAAAAAAAAAGTGAATTAATTTTAAATTCTATTTTCTGTGTTTTTATAATGCATTATAAACCACATTAAATAGCCTCAGTTTCCTGTTTTTAGCTGACAGCAGCAGCACCCAGTGTGGTTTTCTACTGCTGTAGCTCATCTGCTTCAAGGTGCAACATGTTGCACATTCAGAGTTGCTCTTCTGTATAGCATGGTATGCAACAAGTGGTTATTTGAGCGACCATAGTCTTCGTATCAGCCCAATCCCAGCAGATCAGCAGTTTCTGAAATACTCAGTTCAGTTTCTTTCTCATTTTGATGCTCAGTTTGAACTTCAGGAGATCATCTTGACCATGTCTGCATGCCTAAATGCACTGAGCTGCTGCCATTGGGCGATTAGTTGAAGAGGTCTACATACTAAAGTCACCAGTGAGGGATTATGTGAATTAAATAAATGTTCACTCAAATGTCTAATAAGATAAAATGATTACATGGGGAGATTTTATAACAAGCAAATCACAGGGCCTTTCAGGCAGACGGGAAAGAAAACTACAGTTTAACACCTGCATCAGGTCATCACTCTATAAAATAAGAAAATAACAACTGATCAGCAAGGTATTGGCAGAGGGAGGCTGCCCTTTGACCCCATACAAGGGTCAATGAGAAAAAACAAAAACTAAACTAAATGGTTAAAAATGTGTACAGATGTAGACTCACTCTTCATGCCTTCAGTCACCTCGCAGTAACCAAGGAAGACCAGGGAGGTTATTGCTGTTACGGCCACAGCTTCAAACGTTGGAACTGTCTCACATGCTACTTCCACAGTCATGCCTCCAAAAGTAAGAGCTATAACTGTCCAAAAATGACAACATAAAAAACAACCAAAAGATAATAATAAATTCAGACTTGCAATCCCACAAGGCAGTAAAAACAAAACATTTAAAGATTTAAGACTGTGGCAGCAGGCTATTATCCACACACAGAATAGCTTCATGTCAGTAACAATAGTGACGTAAGTGACTAAACTCTCAGCTGAATTGACTGCATTATTCTGAGAAATGTTTCAGCTGCTTGGTAGATAGCTTTGGTCATGAACTAGTGACAGTTGTAGTTTGCTTACTGCTTATTAGTCTGTAAACATATGACATATCAGGTGTCCTAATTTCATTTTAGGCTACACCTGTGTTATCCCTTTAAACTAGAAACCGAGAGCAAAGTTTCAAAAAGATCGTGTTAACAAAAACCTTTCAAATCTTTCTCATGCCTTTTTTTTTTTTAAATAAAATTTCATTTGAATATTTTATACAGGACAAAAATTCCAATAATAGGGAACAAGTGAACTCCACCAATGAACCCAAACAGGCCACATCAACACAAATGGCAAGCTACTAAAATCAAGATGAGCAACAACACTGCAATGTTGTATAACCGAATCTTCCTAATTAAAAGCCTCAGGATGACCTTGTACATCAGTTTCATATGTAACCCATATAATGCATAGAACCACATACTTTCAAAATCATAAACATTTACACTAAAGCGAACAAATACTTTATGTATTATTAGTAAGTAAGTAAGTAAGTAAGCAAACTTTATTTATTAAGCGCTTTTCGCAGACAGGCAATCACAAAGCGCTGTACACAAATATTAAAATATTAAAATAAACAATAAAATCAATAGACATTATATACAATGTAAAAAATCAAATGTAAATAATGTAAAAAAAATAAAATAAAATATGTAGATCAACAAAAGGCTTGTTTGAACAGAAGAGTTTTTAACTGTTTTTTAAAAGAATCCACAGAGTCAAGCAAACGTAATTGTAGTGGTAAACTGTTCCACAGCCTTGGTGCAACAGACTGAAAGGCTCTGTCCCCTTTTGTCTTCAATCGTGTACGGGGAACAACTAAGAGACTCTGAGTCTGTGAGCGGAGATGACGAGCAGCAGTGTATTTTAAAAGAAGCTTGGATAAGTAATCTGGAGCCTGGCCATTTAGTGCTCTGTATGTTAAAACAAGAATTTTAAAGCGAATTCTAAACTCTATTGGGAGCCAATGTAAAGAATATAAGATGGGAGTGATGTGAACACGCTTGGTAGAGCGAGTTAGTAATCTGGCTGCTGCGTTTTGTATTGTCTGGAGGCGAGAGAGAGATGATTTATCCAAGCTAGTAAACAGGGAATTACAGTAATCTAAGCGTGATGACACAAATGCATGAATGAGTTTTTCCAGTTCAGCTGAGGAAACCATATGTCGCAGTTTAGATATGTTTCTTAAATGATAGAAACAGGAACGAGACAAAGATTTTACATGAGAGTCAAGGCCCAGAGAAGAGTCAAATATTACTCCAAGATTTCGAATATTTGACTTGACAGATGGACAGAAAGAGGCAAGAACCTGACTGATTTTAGAATGTAGCTCAGGAGGAGCTATGATCATGGTCTCGGTCTTGTTAGTATTTAGAACAAGGTAGTTGCTTGAAAGCCAATCAGAAACCTGGGTTAAGCACTGGACTAGGGTGGACAGCCTATCCAGCTGATGAGGCTTAAAGGACATATGGAGCTGAATGTCATCAGCATAAAAATGATAAGACAGGTTGCTAAAAGATTGAATGATACTAGCTAAAGGAAGCATATAAAAAGAAAATAGTAATGGACCTAAAACTGAGCCCTGTGGGACACCACAGGTCAGGGCAGCAGTGTTAGAGGAGAACCTATCAGTCCTAACAGAGAAGGTCCTGTCTGATAAGTAGGAAGAAAACCAGTCTAGGGCAGAGCCAGGCAACAGGGCAGAACTGGCACCTGCACTGCATCAGCGGGAAAGAGGCCTGTGTTACTAAGTATGAGCATCAGAAGTGGTTTGTATGTATATTTTTATAGATCTTGATAAATCTATAAGGTTATAGCGGTTGTACACTGTTTATGCCATGATAGAAATCATTTTTCCAATATTATTCAAACTCATCTCTAATAAATTCTTGACAACATTGTTTAAGAAGTCGTTTAAAGCCAATCATTATGCACAGAAACCAGGTCAGTGAGTGCTTTTTTATTTACTACGCCTGTTGTTACCCTTTATTATCTCTTATCCCTTCAAACAATATTCATCACACTGTGACGGTTATGCTGGGCCACAAATTATAAGCTTTGCATACTGAGCTGTAAAATGTGTAGCTTGTTCACCTCATGTTCCTATTCCCCTTACGCTCAGCACGATGCATCAGAAGAACAATTTGTTGGAGCAAAAGGAGGGGCGCTAATGAGTTCCTGGGTATGCGACGTGATTTGATTTGGCATAAGCTGTTTCTCAAGGAGAAATAAAAAATGAAAAGCAAGCCAAAATGTAAAGTCCAGGACTCCAGCTTAGCAAGAAAGCCACCCAATTAAAGGATGTCGCTGGGCAGCCTTCACTGCCCGTTCGGTGGTATTCATGAGACACGTTTCTGTATCTCTGCATTGTTATTAGTGCATTCAGGTTACAGAGCTGGGATGTTCCAAGCAAAACAAATGAGTGCCTCCTTCCTAGCCCCTGCAGAGTCAGCTGATTTTTGTACAATAAAACAAGTGAGCCTTATACAAATGCACAACGTGTGCAAAGTTCAGGTGGGAACTGTCAGATTTTACTGATTTCGCATTGAATGACTTAGCTGGCTATCCGTGTCAAGGTCAATAAACATTGGAAATGTGGTAAAAGTTAGAGCTTTCTTCTTTTTGTGATACAATTTAATGGATTATGGATTTTACAACCCTCTGAAACCCCTATTCTCTTTGCAGTGGCAGTGCAAGAGTCTGCAGGTGTTACTGGGCTAAACTGACCACACCTGGTGTGGCGTAGATAAATGCATGTCTGAGGCTGACTTTGGAGAGGCACACCAGATTTTTTCATTATGCTCTTGTCGGTACCAACAGTTTTAGCAAATTTATTATGTAATTTAAAATAAAACCTCTTCTTTGTGAAACTTCTTTGAGCCAGATCATAACATGGATGACAAAGGTGTTGGTAATATTATGAAGGTCCCAGTTTTTTTGAATAGATGAGTTTCTATAGGACAAAAACACTGCTTCACTGAAAGGACCACACACTGTTACTTACCAAGCCCAAGGCTTTATGGGTGTGGATGCAATTCAAAAAGCAGTCTTGTCTTCGCCCTGTGTAGACTGGTTGTTGCAGCATCTACAGTGACACGCAGAATATGCACTTGGAGGGTGTTTTGGACATCCTGTTCACCCCTCACTGTTCAGCCCAGGAACAGGATGGAAAAAGCAACGTGGAGCGAACGCAACATGCACGCACAGAGCTTGGCGTCGACTAAGGTGTGTTATTCTTCCATTCTGTTTCTCAGTAAGATCCATCTGTTCACCCTGCACAGTAATACACTCCTTTCCTTTTGGTCCCCAAACAGCTCTCCCTGCAAATATCCAAACAGTCGAATGAATTCAATCACCAAAGAAAGAGGGACAACTGAAAGATGACATGCATGTGCTTGTGTACATTTATTTTGATCTATCTATCTATCTATCTATCTATCTATCTATCTATCTATCTATCTATCTATCTATCTATCTATCTATCTATCTATCTATCTATCTATCTATCTATCTATCTATCTATCTATCTATCTCTCTCTCTGTGTGTGTGTGTGTGTGTGTGTGTGTGTGTGTGTGTGTGTGTGTGTGTGTGTGTGTGTGTGTGTGTGTGTGTGTTTGCAGGGGCAGTAGTTGGGTGCGGAAGCAATTTTGTTCTGCTCTGTTTGGCAGTGCATCTGTGAACATTTTTCTGTTTCTCGATTTCCACCACCAAAGGTTCACCCCTTTTCTATGCACACACATCTCTGTCCAGCCCCTGAATCCTCATGTCTCTCTCTTTCTCTGTCATCCTCTTGTGTGGCTGTCCCTCCACCCTGCTAGCACCATCTCATATAAATAAATAAATAAATAAAAATAAATAAACAAAAAAAAACCTCTACTGTTCTGTTGTCAGGAGTGTAGACTGATTGTGTTTGGACTCTTTAGATTTTAGTGTTTTTTAGGGTAATTGATAGTGAACAGCAGGAGGGAGCGCACAGTGTTGGCTGGGATCAATTCACTCCTGATTTAATGAGTAATGAGGAAAAGTGTAATTTGTTCACTAGGAACAGAGCATTTGGTCCTAATTATTTCATAATGTATTTGACATAATCCCATTTAGGAGTAGAGCAGATACTCTGCCCTCCGCAGGCCATTTCGTGAGCTGTTGGTGACTGTAGTGCAGACACAGAGATGGGAGAAGGGATTCGTGTGACAGAGCAGTGATTACACTGTTTTAGGAAGCAACTGATTTAGGAAGATAGAGGGGGAAAGCGATACAATTGGGGAGGGATTATGAAAATCATACTTTAGGAGATCCAAAGGGGGTATGTTGGCTTGGTCAGAGTGTGTGTGTGTGTTGGGGGGGGGGGCTGTTCACCAGCAGCTGCTATTGTCTGGAGTCTATATCTCAATATAAGACTAAGAGGATTATCTAAACGCACACTCTTAAAGAAGAGCAAACCTCTCTCTGTCTGTTGGCCAAAGGCATTATGTGCCCAAATAACCCGGTGACATATAAAAACCACACGGGGAGAGAGAGAGAGAGAGAGAGAGAGAGAGAGAGAGAGAGAGAGAGAGAGACTCTTGGACCGAAGCTCACACACACATTAGCTGTGGCGTAAACTGGAGCATATTGACTTCCAGTGACAGCAGACGCTGTTTAAATCCCCCACTCACCCCCATTCTGCACGAGAGACTGGACACCGGGAGCATTTGCTCGAGTGATTGTCTGTGCGCGTGCGGCCTGGCACTCTGACACCGAGGCGCACTGTGCGCGCGCGTTCTTCGCCGGTGTAACCAAAAGCTGGGAAAAGGCGTATCAGTTCGACGACCCAGTCTCATTAGAATCTAGTCTGCAGACCCTTCGCTGGTCGCGCGCATTTTACTACTACAACTCCTCGCGGTGACGCTTCAGCTGTCGACGGAGTGGCACGCGCGCAAAAGCTGTGGAGAAGAGGACACCCGCCCGGGACAATGGAACCGAACCCTAGCCGTTAAACAGTTGACACACACGCACGCGCGCGCACACACTGCAGCTGAGAGAGAGATCAGGCGTTTGGAAGGATAAAGGCGACATGGCGAAAACAGACAAGCTCTGAAGTTCTGTGAGGATTATTGTACAGTCCACGGTCTGACCGGCGAAACGAGGACCAGAGTTTGCATCACTGTATCCAAGGGAATAAGCCCACGTTATGGCGCGCGCTGACAGCCGTTTGGGGACCTGGCAGGTGCTCCTGACCATCTCAATGGTCATCCTCCCTGTGTCTGCTCACGGTAAGTCCGCGGATCTACCGTGTCCCACCCTGTGCGTGCGTGCTGCCTTTAATTATTTCTGTAAGGAAGCACGCGCACGTGCGTGAATCCAAATCACACTTGCTTTGGCATAGATTAGAAATAATGACAAATCCAATTGTCCGTGCATGCGCCATGGAAATATAGATGCCATTTAAAATGTGGGCACTGTTGGCATTATCCATTATGATTATTAAGCCTTTGCTTGGTAATTCTGTTTTGTGAGGACACATTTATCAATGCATTGATTAGTTTGGCCATTCGCCATTAGAAATGCCCAAATGTCCACATTTTTATAGCACGAACAAAATTGGATTCTCAGTCCAACCAATCACTACATTCTGCAGATAAACCTTATATTTTTTGTCTCTCATCCTATTGGCTGCTATATGTACTGATCACTAGTGACACTTGAACCAGTGGCTGTGGGCAGGGTTCAGCCAGTATCAGGTTCATTAAGCGTGTGAAAGGCGGGTAGGAGGGGGGGGGGGAACCTCCCCCTGCCTGTAATTATGTTAATTCAAAGATGTAAGATCTACTACCCGGCTGTACATTTTTTTAAATGAAAAATAATGAGATGTCTGTGGACGATCACAGCGACAGACACATTTTACAGTTCAGCACTGCAGCTGCGACCCGCCGTGCCGGTGCGTTCCCCAGACAAAGGCGGGATTAGGTGCACCGTGGCCGGGCTACAGGAGGCCCATTCATGGTGCTGAAAGGACTGAATTCCTCTAGACATTGAGGAGAAGGAGGGGTGGGGGGCGAGACGACTGGACAGGCCAACCCCGCTCCCCTCTCCTCCTTCTCGTTTACTGTCCATCCCCTGGGATTTGTGGGAACACAAATCTGACACAGACGGTTCCTGCTCTGTGCGTGTGTCTGTCTGTGTATCTGTGTGGCATAGACACGCGCCCGCGTGCTCCCCCCGAGTGGTGGAAATGTGAAAAATCCTGGAAATATAAAAAATGAGCGCTACTGCTGTCGCTGCCCAGCAACAGGGTGGGTTGTGCACGCAGAGGGTCGTTGGGGTTCACACGAGCACGCGCATCAGCTGTAATCCCCCCCCACCCATGCAGCCTTGTCTCGCGCCCTCAGTGGATAGCGAGGCGTTAACTCTATGTCATACCCAGAGGAACCCACCCGAGGGATTAATAAAGTTCTATCTAATCTAATCTAATCTACTGACCGGTAAATATATGCCTGGCATCCTGTCCCCCATGTTTAAAGCCCGCAGACCACTTGCCAGGGGATATTTGTTTAATTAAGAGTAGCAGGGGCCTACAGGGGATTCTTATTTCACTGGCTGCCTGGGGAGATGCAAATCTTTTAGATATTTTGCTTTTCACTAAACAGTAACCTGCTCATCACATAAAACGAAGAAACAAGTAAAGTGATTCACTACTGCTTTAGTATTCCTGCAGAGTCCCTTAACATGCAGCACCTGCTGTCATAACGTCATTTTCAGCTCAAATTTAATACGTTCTTTTACTCACGCAGAGAGGTTTGCTTCAGCAGACTAATGTCTTTATAATATACGTTTTTTTTTCATGACTGGGTAATTTGACTTCATTGGTTTTTATTTATTTAGTCTATAAAATGTTCACAAGTTCAGTGCTGCCTTTAGTCAAGGTATTTTTGTCTAACGGTGATGTGGTGGTGAGTTACCATCATAAGATACAAAGTCACACCCCAAAAAAATCTGTCACTTTTACTTGATTTTAATAAATTATCAAATATAAACTGGAGATTATTCTTGCAGTCAGCTGATTGATTAATTGGCTAATCATTTTGAGCTCAATCCACACACACACAAACATTCCTGCGGGAATAGATTTCTCTTGTTGGCCATGCCGGTAAAACAATGTGGACTGAATCCAGAACCCCAGCGTTCCTCCATGTGAGTATGTGTGTGCTTCTGTGTATCCAGTACATAATGTGAGGTCCATCTGCCCCGTAGCCCCAGAAAGCTCATAATATGTCAGAATACATCAGATCATCAGCATCTCCTTGATTTTCTTTCCTTCGCAGAGATGGGGAGGAGGAAAAAAATCTTGAATGCCTACGGATCAATGGGCGGAGGCTGCAGGTTTTCATCATAAATGAATGTTTGATTGTAAAATAAATCAATAAGGCTCAAGTATTAATACATTCTTACATTTGGATGTTGCAGTTTTGCTCAGTAGGCACCTTTATCTGACTGCTGACTGTGAAAATAATAGCTGTAGTCAGCATCTTTTAGGTTTATATTGGTGGTCAAAGGTGGTTACAATGTACTTGTGTGCAGGGTTCCTTCCCACTGTGCCCTGATGGTAAGGCCGCTGGGAGTCTGCACTCCAACCAATCACAGTGACCTCAGGTAAAACTTGTTACCATGGTGACATGCTCCGTGTGATGCCAGAGGTTAAGAGCCGAGCGGCAGCTAAAGGCACAAATCGCACTGTTTCTAAGACTGCTAAGCAAGCTGGGGCTCGTGCATTCAATTTGATCATCTTGCCCTTGTAATCTCTTCCTGTGCCCCTTTGCTCTTGTAATCTCCACGAAGACTGCCAGCTGCTAACAGGATACGCAGCATCCGCATCTCAACAGAGAACAAATCGGCAGACTGAACCTTTAAATGAAAGCAGAATTCATTGTAATCAGATTTAGCCGGTGGAGCCTGTCTCTCCTCCAAAGTGTGAGGCATTGCAATCCTTGCCACCTGAGTTTTCCCAGAGATGGAGCTGGCATAAAACGCAGAGTGACTGCCTGGCTGATTGATCGAAAAACAAGAGAGAGCACCAACACTAGATTCTCTGTTTCCACTGCAACTCCCTCGCTCCATTCCTCCTTTCAACCTGGCACCTCTTTACATCTCACCATGGCAACTGCACTGTGTGTGTGTGTATGTGTGTGTGAGGTGAATCTCATGGTTCCTCAGCCACCGCTAGTCTCCGTGACTCGAGGCACGTTCAGATGGTTTTTGTATTAGTCCCGAATGAAGTGCCAGACACTGAAAGCAGGGATCTCATTGGACACGTTGATCTCAGGGTGCTGGTGGGAGAGAAGCTGTCCAGCCCAGCCATGTTTGGCCATTTGCAGATGTACGAGCCAGTGGAAAAGTGTGAAGAAGTGGCTTCTTGAAATGTAGTGAACTGTGGGAACACTGCAGCCAGTTCTTTCTTTCTTTCTTTAATGAAAGAAATACTTTGAACCACCATCTACATTAACTTTAGTTGTGTCCAACACATATAAACTTTATATACAGGATCACCAGTAAAATCTCAGGAAAACCACTTAAAAAGTTTTTTTGCTTTACATCCAGAAAAGTGTTTTTTTTTTTAATTCTGTAAAAGTTATACTTCTACATCATTAATGCTGTTGCACAATCCTCTGATATGCTTCAGGATTCGTTTAGTGCTCTTTTATGTCTGTTTAAAACTTAAAAGCTAAAGCTTTTAGTTTAACTCAGAACAAAAATGATAAACATCAGCTCACCTGTTATTGTTCAGCTGCAGAAAAAATACACATTTATGAACTCTGGGAACAAATTACGGTATCTCGTTTGTTTAATTGCAGTAAAACATATGTGTAAAAACGATATGTTGTGTTTTTTTTAAGTGCTCAAACAGTTCTTGGTCAGGTGTGTTTCCAGCAGCAATCAGCAGCGCCTCCTTGTTATGTGCTAATTTGTGAATTTCACATTTGGGGAATTTTTGCGTTTAGATGTCAGGCTTGATTTCTCTCCCTGTGCCCAAATGAATGCCAAGCTGACAACGTTACAATTTAGTATAAATAATGCTTTAAAAATGTTTCAGTTTAAACAGATATCCTTAAAATTTGGCCCGAGTGTCTTCAGTGTGGGAGGGGTATCATTTGAGTCCTGGCAAGAAAGAAAATCTAAATGTATGAACACAGCATCATATGCCAGACAGGGAGTAGCTGAGCTCACTCAGGCATGTGTGCTCCTCACCCAATCAAAAAGTGAAATTTTTTCAGCCAATGGAAAAATAGCACCGTGCTGTTTCTAATTTCTTAGCAGGAGCCAGGGAATCACTTAGAAAGAAGAAGTAGTACTGGGTAGCCTGCAACCCACCTTCCACACATCCAGTGCCCACCCTATAGTTTCACTGTGTTTTAGAAAGACAGCTCTGAAGTGGACTCCACACACAGTCATACTGCACTCTAAAAATCACTCCAACTTTTATGGAATAAAACAAATTAATCTTGTAATCTCTAAATTAAGTTTTTGTGTAATAACCTTAGTCTAGTCAGACATCATGTACAAAAAACCCCCAACCCCAAACTGAATCTCACAGGCAGGAGGAGATCCCAGCAGCTGGCCTCTAATCTTCAAACTAAAAGCCTGCTTTCCTAACCTCTGAGCTATTACTACACCTACCTTCCTTTTTACCCACTTATTATTCCTAGATGCCCAAAAGTAGGAGGCTGAAACTGCCTTTGATAGTATCCTGTTATTTCCTTATCTTGCTTAAACTATTTGCCAGATTTACTGAGGTGATATAATGCTCACGCTGGCTTAAATCACAGAGACTCTGCGTTTTATAGCTGCACCATTTCACCAAGTGGAAATTTGTCAAGATATCAAGTGCATTTTTTTTGCAGTGTTACCAAATTCTTTTGGAAATACGTGTCTCCGCTTGAATTTAAAAGAGAGTTCTGTGGGTTTTAATTATGTGTGGCTGCCGAGAATGAGCATGCAGTGAGGGGCCAATTAGCAGTCTGCTGCCTGCTGGAAGATTTTAAGACTTTTCTGGTGATATCTTCGCCTTTCTGCCTATGAGTGTGCGTCTTTCTCTGTAGACTGCTAAAAGCAAGAGAAGTTTCCAGCCAGGCGGCTTCTAACCTACAACTCTAACCCCTAATCTAATCCTCACCCGGTCTCGGTCACTAGAGCACATAACTCAGGCGCTAATCCTACATCATGCAGTCTTCAGCTCTTGTTGACATTTCTTTGACAAGTAATCAGTTGGCTTTTCAAAGGGAAAGTGGAGCCAAGTTTTTAGTAACACTTTCACTCACACTGAATAGATTTTGTATTTTTTGGTTTATAATTGAATAATATTTTAAAGCTCAGAGGAGTTAATAGTCAGGGAGATGGTGAATTCTCTTAGAAAACCAGGCTAATACAACTCTAAAGCACCTCTGCACAAGGCTGTGGTGGAGACTGCAGTGGATCTACCAAAGCCATTCACACTTTATCCTTGGGCCTCAGTCTTTATCATACAAAACTAGACTCAGCACCTTCGGACTGGTTAAATCTATCTATAAAAACCTTTGTGTGTACTTTTTGTGAAGAGTAAGACCACAGCAAATAAAAGCCAAAACAATTCAGTTTTCTGTTATTCTTTGGTGTTATGATTTGTAAATATGTCAGGGTTCCTCAGTTTCACACATCAAAGTAGGTTCACCCAATAAAAGGCTTTTAAAGCAGCTGTTTAATGTCTTCTTTGGCTGCTGCGATGGCTTGGGTCTAGAGGCTACAGATTTTAATGGAAAGCATGAACTGCATGCTTCACAGTTTCCAGAGTTAAAAGTCAAAAGTTGAGCTCTTAACCCTTGTTGTGTGTGATTGACAGGGAGGCATTCAATTGGCAAACACCACCATCATCACAACCATTCATCTGTCAACAAGGAGGCCTTGAACACCAGGATGGTGCTAAGTGATGACTCAGCAGAGAGAGACCATCTGATTGGAGCAGGCCTTGTGTTTGGTGCCAAACTCCCACTCAGCTCCGCCAAACACCACCACTCACATAAGCGCGTCCACTTGGATTTTGTAGAGGAGGACCCACCTGTGGCGGAGGAGCTAACCGCAGGAGGTGGGGGTCCAGATCAGCCCGGGAACCCCTTATCCGATGACGTCATCACCGTGGAGTTTCACAGTCCTGCCCCCGACGTCGTGCCCTCCGATGCTGCTCTGGGATGGGCAAAAGCCCCCAAGCCCCAAAAGCAGAAGCCAGGCGACCCTACATCATGGACCCTTTCTGATTTTTACGACTATCTATCCCCCGATGATGACGACCCCTCGGCAGTCGATACAACCCCAGAACCCGAACCCTCCCCGTCACCTCCAGCAGAAATGGAGGATGAGAATCCGCTCCTGGCTGGTTCTTCTGCTGTTCCCGACAAGGTCAAGCCTAACGTGGACAGCAGGCCACCCTTACCAGCTCCTCCCATGTCAGGGCAAGACCAGGATGAGGGGCTAGGCTTAGGAGGTGCCATGGGGGAGGGTGGCTGCAGGCTGGGCTTTGTACAGTCTGGGCCTGGGGTGTGTGTATCTCAGTGTGACGTCAAACCCAATTTCTGCTTCAATCAAGGGGTGTGCACCGTAGTGCCAGGAATGGGAGCCTTCTGCAGGTGAGAGCTATGCAAACACAGGATCATACAGTCTTCCTTTTTCCATCATGCATAGTAATTTAAAGGCAGGATGTGACTTTTTGGTGAGCAACTGGCATTTGTGTGTGCACATTATGTGCAAGGCAGCAGGGGTGCCCGAGAGGGTCGTTGGGTGCTAAAATATTCCCCTTTTTAATTTGTCTTCTTGGGATAATTTCCAATATGCTTGTTCTCCCACACAATTGAAAAGATGTAGCATGAACACTGGAAACACAGACACACACACGCACGCACAAACACGGAAACAGAAGGCTGGCCTGATGTGTCACAAGGGTTTGTCAAGATCACAGCAGGGTCCCCAAGAGATAATCTCAGTTTTGGGTTTTGGAGGCAGGGCGTAAAAGAGGGTGTGTGTGTTGTTAGGCTGCTGGCAGCTGACAGAGACACACAGCATGCACAAATAGAAAGTACGAGAAAGATGACAATACACTGAGGTCACACAAACTCGCGCGCTCGCACACTGCTCATGCAAATGCACAAGCATTCATTCACGCCTTGATGGCACCATCTGCCCTCTCCTGCAGCCTCTCTGTAAGCTTGGAGGCAAACTGTTGCTTATCTTATCATACCTGCTGAGTAATATGCACACACACACACACACACACACATGCATATGGACACACACACTTACATATGCTCAAACAGCAGTGAAAAAGTTGTAAGTAGTTTGACAGAAAAAGATCAGGAATATGGAAAACGCACACACACACACACACACACACACACGTGTTCTGATCCTTTGATCTCATTAAGGGGCTAGGCTGCAGGCCAAATCCCTGCTTTGCTGGAAAGACCTCAGGACAGCATGTCAATAGCTCTGAGTACAAGTTTACACTTACACATTGTAGGCATAATTCTGGCACACAGGCACACACCTTCTTGGGCATTTGGCTTTTTTATTTTGAGGATAGAAAGAAAGACAGAAAGTTAATAATAATAAATTAATATGGTCTCTTTATATTCCTTCTTAATCCAGGTGCAATGTGCAGGACTACGTGTGGAACAAAGGTGCGCGTTGCGACTGGGCCGTCACCGAGTTCCAGGTGCTGTGCGTGGTGGTGGGCGTGTCCTCCGTGGTCCTCCTGCTGCTTTTTATGATCATCGTATTCTTTGCCAAGAGGCTGCACCACCTCAAGAACGAGAACAAGCGCCTTCGCAAACGCAGGTGTGTGCGTTTGACCGGGAAGTGAGAAAATATTTTTGAAAAGAGAGCTGTGACTCACAGTTTGGTCGGTGCAAAGCGAGGTGACAACCTTATTACAAGCACATGGCAGTCAAAGCAGAGCACATGTGAAAGGAAGTCTATAGTCAGTCTGCTAAATTATTTGGTTTTCACAGAAGTGACATGTGTTTTGTGCGAGCTGGTATACGTAGTGGAGAAAAAATGCAGCTCTTAAAGATATGAATGCAAAAAACAACCATATTACTCCAAATATTTACCACACAAATCTCTCTCTCTGCCATCCTGCAGTAAGTACCGCCCACAGAGCAGCGAGCCACAGACGGACGGCCTCTCAGTTTCCACAACAGCTGACGGCTCACAGCCAAACGTAAGGAAACTGTGTGACACCCCTCCGCCCGCTCCCCAAGCTCATACTCACAACCTGGCGTACTATGACAACATTATCTGTCAGGTATGCCCAGCTCTCCTCATGTTTGGCCCCTTTCCCCCCTTTTTCTTAGGTTTTATTTCATTTTTCTATATATTTTTCCCCCTTCCCACCTCATTGTGTTCTCTCCTGTGTTGTCTCCCTGCCAGCTTCGCTTGATGATTCAGTCTACTGTATGTTTCTGCTGCACTGTTCTTGTTATTAAACTGCCATCTGAAGTTTGCAGGCACACCAAAACACACCATAATGTTGTCCTGTTATATCAAGACATAGATGAAAATGTAGCGTATGTCTGTGTTTAATGTTTTTCACCCTGACCAATTCCCCTCAGAGGCCATCAACAGCCAGCTTTACCTGGGACTATAAACCCAGAAATTCTTATAATCAGCTCCAGGTAAGCACAAAGGAGATGCCCACATTGCCTACATTAGTCTTCCTCCCTGGCTTTGCTTTAAAGTCCCCAACTGTGAAACTGCTAGAAACTTACAGTATTGTGCAAAAATCTCGAACCACCCATTACTCCTTTATATTTTGTTTCAAGTAGCCAGACATTCCCATGTGTTTTAAAGTTTTCTTGAACAATAGTTCCTCAGGCTTTGTGAGGGTCATTCAGAGTTTTTCCATTTGGCTGCGTTTTCACCCATTTTCAGTCCAGTCCTTGGATCTGACCATTTTCAGAGGCATTCAAGTGTAAAAAAGACACCTGATTCAACACATAGACAATTAGCAAAGAACCAGTTTTAAATAGTATCTGTATGAGCACTTTGTTACTAGCAGCCTGTCACAAAACCCATCATGTTGGATCAATTGCATTTTTTGGGGGGTTCAAACCTTCATCAGCATGTACAGAGTAGGTCAGGAGAGAGGTACAACAATGTCTACAGCCATCTGTAAATCATGGTGGAGGCTCCGTCAGGGGTTGCATATTAATTTCAGCCAGTGGTGTTGGAATTGTTGTCAAAACTGATGAAATTCCAAACACAGAATTCATCATGCAAAACCATCTGGAAAGCATTAGATCGGCAACAGCTTCATTTTTTTTTTTTTTACCATGACAATGACCACACTTCCAATGCAGTAAATGCCTGAAATAGACAAACACACGGTGAAGAACTATCAGTCATGGATTGGCCTCCCTAAATAACTCTCTTCCAAAGAAAAGCTTTGAATGTCCTTCAAGAAACCTAGAGAACTATTTCTGAAGATTAGTTAAAGAAATTACTAGAACGCTTGACTAAAAGAGTTCAGGCTGTGTTGAACAATAAAGGTGGATTAAAGGTAGAATTATACAAACTCCTTTTTTTGCCTTATATGCATGAATACTTGCACATTTTAATAAATCGCCACATCTATTTCTCATTATCTCAGCAAAATATCAAGAAAAGAGATGCGGCTCAAGACTTTTGCACAGTACTGTAAATCTTTTGCACTTTATACGCTGCAAGCTGTCACTTCCACGACCTCTTCCCGCACCTGATCTCGTATCAGCTGAATTCCATGTAGCTGTAATGATTAATCACACCCTGCCAGGCGTCCTGCAGCCAGTTGTTCAGATATGTAGGCATCGCTGTGTGGAGAAACAGCGAGTTCATACATTTGCTGCCTCTCCTACCTGCGCCTCTGCAGCTTCCTGAGAAGCTCGCTGAGGAAATTGAGCCACCATTTTGTCTCAGCTGCTTGCTCTTCATGCAGCTCAAACAGCCATTTTGGGTCCCCCTGCAGCAGGTTTCCTCTTTTCTCCCCAGTACCCCTCCACAGGTTGTGCATTCTGTAGCATGCAGTAATGCATTCATTTCTGTCCACAGTTCTTTTGTGTGTGTGTGTGTGTGTGTGCGTGTGTGTTGTGGGGGTGTTGTGTTTGCAGGAAGATGTGTTTGTTCCCCTGTTTACATCCATCAATCGCCTGCTGGGTTACTAAGGCAATAGAGAAGGTTACTGATGCATGAGTAAATTCATACTTAAAATTCAGTGTGGATTCTTGTGAATAAAGACGGATATAATAGGAGAATAACCTAAACGGCGTAGGGGGTGTAGGAGATCAACAGCAACAGCACGACTTTAAATTTTCGGAACCTGTTTTGATGTGAAAGGGCGTTCGGCGAATTGCGTACAACAGTAGCCAGTGAAACTGATCGATTGTGCCCTACTTACCGCCTGATGTGACTTTGACCTTCAGATGTTAGTGAAAAGCCAATCAATGGATAGCTTGAACAATTACGAGCCTGACACACGGACACGAAACACAATGGATTTGCATCTTACAAAAACAAGTCTCTGGGACTGACTTCACATTTGATCTGCAGAAATGAATTCTGATTCTCAGTCCATTAGCGACACTTAGCTGAACTACCTGAAGTGATCAAATTAGGATTTTTTTTTTTAAAAATAAGCTGCTGCTCTGAGAGCGGTGCTGGCATTTCAGTGTAGTGATTATAGCTACTTTTCGGTATCTTCAGGATCCTCTAAATGTCAGGTCGGGGGGTTAAAAAGCCCCTGCAGGTACATGTCCTGTATTGCAATTTCTTTTAAATGTCATAGGTCCAACAGGTTTTTTTTTTTATGCTGCAGTATGATTAGCTGATTAGATAAAGGCCTGGATGTGAAGGTGGTGGTGGTGGTTTTTCCGTGACTTTCAAGAATGATTATCTTGAGCAAGCAAGAGGGGAAGGGTTTTCTGGAAGGGTTTTTTGTGTGTTTTTTGTTTTAACCAGTTATAAATGTCATCTTTAAGTTCAGTTAGGCCAGTTACTCTGCGATGTCTGTCTCTCCTAGTCTGGCAGTGTATTTCTGCCAGTTCAGATTAAGTTGTCTCTGCAAAATCGTAATGCACAGCGATGCGCCACTATATTAGATCTTTCCCCAGCACACACTAAGCAGTTTTTCCCTGTTAAATGACTGCCTGAGCAAGTGATTGCACACTCTTGCAAACAACAGTACAGTAAAAGTTCAGTTCTGTAATTAAAGGTGCAATCTTACACAAAATAGACCCCCCTGAGGATGATTATTAGACCTCAACATAACTTTACCTTCGCCAGGGGAAAAAGTGTACACATATCTATATTCCCAAGCAGTAAAAGATGCATATCTGCACAGCTAAGAGAGTAAAAAGAGTAATTTAAAAAGGAAATCTCACTATTATTATTTTACAAGAATTCTGTTTAGCTGGATTTACTGACCAAAATAGTTTTTTAAAAAATGTACTTGAGTGTGTTTGTGATTTTTCAACAAAATACTGTGCACTCAAAAAAATGTATCTACATAAGACAAGTATTTCACAAGCAAATGACTCAGATAAACTTAAACAGTTTCTTAGGAGCTACCTAAAAGAGTTGTATGGAACCACTTGACATAACTTTTTTAAAAGCAAATCTTCCAAAATTGTTCAAATGTTTCACCAAATTCCCCCCAAAATAAAAAGAACTTGTAGATTTTTAAGGTTCCACTAATTACTTGATGATTTAAGTTAGATAAAACACATTTACTACATTCTGGTAAGTCTCTCTGTGCATGTCTTGCATATTAGCTGCACACTGGTGTAAAGGTTTTCTCTTACAGCAAAGAAAAAGTCTGGTTTGGAAGTTTCCAGAGGCTTTTGTTCTCACCTTGCATGCTGGATTGTCCTCCCACAGTCCAAATACATGTGCGTCAGGTTAATTGGGGATTTTAAGGTGCCTGTAGGTGCAGATGTGAGATGGATAAAGCTTTGAGTTGTAAGTTGTAAGACTGGCACCATGGAAGTGTTGTTGTATTTCCCAGAATAGTTTTGTACCTCGTCATTAAAATTTCGTTTTCTCTGCATATGAAGCATCTGTGAAGCGTAACCAACTTTCTCTGCAGGATGAGCCGCAGAAGCAGGAGAACCAAGCCAAGTCCCCGCAGCCCAAGGAGGAGGGGTCTATGAACATCCTCAACTCTCACTCCCCAAAGCACGAGAACAACCGCCCGGCCTCCGCCGTCCACGACCACGGCCTCACTCCTAACAACACGGAGGAAAAAGCCGAGGTAAACATGCTCCAGAACAACCTGGTATAAAGCTTCACCTTCTGTTAAAGTGTGCACACACACTCACACACACACACACAAACGACATAGCGCCGAGGCTAACATCGTTTACACCATGCAAAGTGCATACTGTGCATTTCTAGCAGTCTGATGAGACCTAATGTAAAAAGTAAGCACAACATGAATTAAAGATACAACTTGAAAAGCACAATAGTCTTGTTTACAAGGCTACCATGCCAACACTGATCACATAGTGGTGCCGCCTCCTCCTTCCTTTCATATCCGCCCCTTATGCTGGACTAAAACCTCTGGCTTGGACCAACTATTGACTGACTTTCCTTTCTGCTGATGCCCTGCCTTGGTCTTTGGCCAATGAAATCCTTTGCTGTCTTTTCTCACATTTCCCCAGCCCCTCCTTCCCCTTACCTCTGCTTGCCCCGCCTTACTGTCGCTCTCTGCCCGCATGCATTGGTGTTATCAATGAAAAGTGTCTGAAAACATAATATTTGCAACAAAAAATAAAATAAAAAGAAGTACGTGGAAATTAAGTGGATCTGTATTTGCGAAATATTAATGTTTGCTAATAAGTGGATATGTCTAGATTACATGAGGTCAAAGTAACTGCTCGGAGTTGATATACTATATACAATAGATATATTACACACGCTGTGTCTTGATTTTCAGTGTGATTTATAATGCTTTAATGTACCTTGCTATTCTTTTGTACTTTTTTTGGTATACATGGAGGATTGCAGTTCACGGTTGTTGGAATAAATCTTTTTAATTTACCCAGCTTGTCCCCGTGTGTTGTTGTGAGCTTTCCTCCAGACTGTATCTCTCTGTCCAGCTCTTTCTTTTTCTTCTCTTTCTTTCTTTCTTTCTCTGCATGTCTGCCTATGATGAAGCTAACTACTGCCCAGCTGCTCTCCCGCTAATAATAACTGAATGCTCGGCTGACCCTGCTTTTGTGCTACAGTAGGCTCCTCACAGATTGCACCGTCTGCACACACAATAGTGATTGCCCATTCAGAACCATGGACAGCTCCCTCAAATGAATAGAAACCGCAATAAAAGGTTCAAATGAAACATGTTTTGTTCAATATGAAGAAATTTAACGCAGGCTTTTTAACCAGACTGGCAGAGGGAAACAGGATTTCTGAGTTTTCTTTTGTTTTTTTAATTTTTGATGTAGTATGCTCCTTTATCTGTACTTTCCATGTATTAAGAAGTACACATGTTCCTGTTTGAATACCCCCCAAATTCCAACTTCCACTCTGTACTTACACTGATGAGAATGTAATTCGCCATAGTTATTTTTATTCATCTATGCTAAACACCTCTTCTGACAGCAGTGTTTTTAAGTATCATATACACTCACCTGACAGTTTTTTAGGTACACCTTGCTAGTGCCAGGTTGGAGCCCCTGCTTTAATTCTTCGTCGTATAGATTCAACGAGGTGCTGAAACATTTCTCAGAGATTTTGGTCCATATTGAAATGACAGCATCCCTAAGGTGCTCTGTTGTATTCAGATCTGGTGACTGTGGCAACTATTTGCGAACTCATGTCATGTTCAAGAAACCAGTTAGAGATGATTGAGCTTTGTGACATGGTGTGTTACACTTCAGGATAACAAGGATGGACATGGTCAGCAACCAAAAGTAAATCTCCCACACTGTTACAGCACCACCACCAGCCTCAGCTATTGATTCAAGGCAGGATAGAGCAATGCTTTCATGTTGATTACACAAAATTTTGACCCTCTAATCTGAATGTCGCACCAGAAAGACTCATCAGACCAGACAACGCTGGTCTAATCTTCTGTTGTCCAATAATGGTGAGCTCTTTGAATTGTAGCTTCAGTATCCTGTTCTTAGGTGACAGGAGTGGCACCCAGTGTGGTCTTCTGCTGACCCACCTGCTTCAAGCTTTAACATAAAGTTCAGAGATAATGGGTGGTAACGGGTGGTTATTTGAATTACTTTTATCTTCATGTAAGTTCAAAGCGGTGTCGCAATTCTCCTCCAACATCCGAGAACATCAACAAGGATGGTTGTATGTGAAAATCCCAGCAAATCATCAGTTTGTAAAAGAGTCAGACCAGTTCACCAACAAACAATGCCACATTCAAAGTCACTTAAACTTCTGTTCATCCCCATTCTGATGCTCTGTTTGAAACTCAGCAGACCTTGTCTTCATGCATAAATGCACTGAGCTGCTGCAGTGTACCTGTATAAAGTGGCCAGTGAGTATATATGTCATCATTATGAAAAAGAATATTGATATTCAGAACAGTTTAAAATAAATTCTCAACATTTATAGCCACTTAGTCCCAAATTTTATTACAGTTTAAGCTATAATCATTATATTTCTATTATGTATCTAATGGAAATTATTACCTAACTGTGCAGTTTCCCTTAACTCCACGAAGCTCAAAGCGTCTCTCAGCTCGCTGCTTAGCTAGCTAGTCTGTAACTCTTTGGAGCTACTGCCTCTTACATCCTTCTTCAGCAAACAGACACTGATCTTATTCTGGAGTTATCGAGAACAAGAGCCACAGGAGTTTGAGAGTGAATATTAATTGAATGTTGCTCTGTAGTTGCCGGACATGTAAATCAGCACAGTATTTGTTATTTGGTATTTCTCATCATTTTCCCCCAAAAGCTAATTACACCAAGAATCTAAAAATCAATACTGTAGCTTTCAGCTATCCCAGGGGCCCACTGTCACCCCTGTGCTTGTCAATGTAATTTGATTTCATGTTTTTGCCTTCATGACTCTTCCTGCATTGTTGCAATCTTCTCCACTTACCATATTTCAACATCAGGATGGAGTGACTATTGGCCTGGAAGTGCTTCTCCCCAAAGAGGCCAAGCTTCACCCAGAGAACAACCCGCCCCTTCAGTATGATGTCTTCCTCTACAAGATTGCCAACAATGGAGACCCTGCCTCTCCCAGCCAAGGCCTCACCTCTCACTCATCCAGTTCTTACCCCACCACTCATCCCATTCCCAGATCACCCAATACACCTAAGACATCCAAGGTTCCTAAGTCAAACAAATCCCCCAAACAGACCAAGGAACCGCTGAGAGGGAGGCACTCTTCACCTGGCCGGCACCGCTCACCCGGTCGCCATCCATCACCAAGTCGCCACTCAGCTCCCGGGTGTTATTCTTCCCCTATCTGCCGTATGTCTTCCCACCACTCTCCCTCTCATTTCCGGTGCATGCCCACCTGCTCACCCACTCCCCCTCAGCTACGCAGGCCCAGAGGTCGGTCTCAGGATCCGGAAGCTGAGGCCTCAGAGACTGGGCGAGAGTACTATGGAGGACACATCCGCCCATTCCCATCATCACCACATCTTACCCAGCCTCCTCCATCACCATCCAGGGGGAAGTACTGCCCGGTCAGTACCCGATCCCTGCCACCACTCTCCTGACCAGGCCTTTGCTCAGTCCAGCCCTTTAAACGCACAAACATCTGTCATGATTTACTCTGTCCAGTGATCTGTGTCCATCATGTCTCTAACTTTTAAATTAGCTATTTATAGTTTTTTCATCCACCTGTCCATCTTTGCACCCTGTTTCCCCACTTTTATACCCTTAGGATAAGGAAGGCACCTAAACCTGTTCTAGGAAACTAAATAACTGGGACAACCCTGCACAGACCACATTCACTGAAATTGAAACATGGATGGACCAAAAATACACCAATAAATCACTGCATGGTTGCTGCAGCTGCATATTCACACCTCTCTGTAAAAAAAAAAAGGCCCAACATCTCAAGGCTCAGGTTTCTGCTCACAGAATAAACTCTTATATGTGAACAACACTATCTTAGCATGGTGCCAACATCAGCGACAGCTGACGATATTGTCAATAAAAGGTTTCATAGCCTTAGTGTTATCAGCGGTTTATACAAATCTTTTGCTATTCGATGTGTATTTTTTCATGTTTTCATAGGTGTTTTGAGTGTCTTTTTCAGTGTTTCTAATCCTTAATAAATAGGATACAACAAATCATGCAGTACTGTTTTCTGAAGATGGAGAAACTTTCTGTGTGGTGGCTGTTCATGAAATATGAGGTACTCTGCTGCCCCCTTGTGGACAATGCAAACATTGCAACGAATGGTCTTTGGGAGTGGTTAGATAGATCCTTATACTGAGACACTGCCACATGTTTTACATAAACAACAAAAATAAAATAAAATAAAACGAGGTTATTCAAAGAGTAAGACCGATATTGTGCATTATAATAGTGCAGTTTGCATTATTAAATAATATGCACATTATAAATGTGAGAAAAAGCTCTAAGAAGGTATAATACAGAAATATTTGTTTGAGAATTAAAATGATCCTGTCAGGGAAATCTCATGTTTTTGAATGAACCCCAGAAAAATTACAATTTCTTTGATGTATAAAAATATTTCAAATTATTTGAAATTGTTTGAAATATTCAAAATATTACTTTTTAAACATTATTTTAAATGAAACCGGGGTGAGAGAGGATATATAGTTCTCTGAAGTGGTGTGTTGGTGTCCATGCTCATAAAGAGAGCATATAACTGGAAATTTATATGACACCAGTTAAGCTTCCTGATATTTAAGGTGCTGCATGAGTAGAAAGTTAGTAGATAGTTTGCAAACCAGTACATAGCCTTAGTAGCATTTGTACCACTGGATGGTTACTGTTATCACTCTTGATATTATACATTTACATAAGGAGACTCGTGCTGTGAATAAAGTTGTGGTTGTTTTTGTTGTTTTTTAATAAAAATAATACAAACTAAAGTCAATACATATGGCAGATATAAAGGGTAATGACACTGCCTTTTTTATGCATTAAGAACAGCTTATGTCAGGATTAGGAGAAAAACATAAATGAACAGTTTGTTTAAATGACAACAAAAAAAGAAAAAAGATGTGTTTAACCAGAGTATTAAAATGCATCTAAATATGCATTAAAACCAGCTCATATTTGTGATTTAGACTACAGTTATGTATATAGTGAAAAAAAGCACTTAAATAGCAGTTTAAAGACTTTTATTCTGTCTATATCATTTTCAAAACAAACACAGAACGAGAGAGTGTGATGTTCCCCTTAAAATTTAGAAATTTATTTAGTATTGCACTTTTTCCGGCTGGGACAGGCTTCAGCTGTTTAAGTGAACAACCCTGTAATGTTCAGGATGCAAGCCCAATCATCTCCAGTAGCAGTACTTTTGTTTCTTCGGGTGATTCAGATTACAATTTCCCACAATGTGACCTCTTCTGCAGCAGCAGTTAACAGCTGCAGGCTGCAGCGACTCAGCTTTACTCTACTCTGATGTTTCTCAAGGATGAAGACCACCTTCTGGTTCCAGATGGAGAAGGTGAAAGAGAAGTTATTCTTCCTTCTTTTTCTATTTGTCAGAAATGGGCACAGAATGAATAATTTTCAGAAGCCTCCAAGGTGCCCACAGTGTGTCCTTTGTACGTCCTCGGTTTCCACTTTTTAATTTGCTCTTGAAGTATTTAGGATTTTCTGAGAGTTTTTCCTACAAGGACACTTAAAAGGTGAGAGTGTGAAAATACAATAAGAAGAATTTCTCTTACCAAGGAAACCTTCAATGTTTTTCTACACTAATACAAAAAAAATCACATAAACCATGGACAGAAAAGCATTTTGCTATGGTGAAATACCTCAGGTGGATGGTTGAAAGTAACTGACTACATGGTCATATTCACATGTTCCTCCCTGTCTTTAATGCAGTCTTTTACTCCAAAGAGTCTGACCTCCACAAACCGCCAGACAGCTGTTATTACAAGCTGCATTTCAGCTTTAAAGTAGAGTGACCTTAACCATCCACATGTGCTTTTAAGAATATCAGCAGCTGCCCTTACATTTAGATATGATGAAAACTCTACAGAAAAATTCAAATGAACCCTTGCTGAATAGCTTTCTGTTGTGCCTAAATGCAGCTGAACTCCAGGAATAAATTAAAGCTAAAGGATGTGAAAGTGGAACTTCAAAGTAGTTCCAAACAAGGCTCGAACTGTCAGCTAGGTTTCACCTCTGCTCATTTGTGGTGTTTGGAACATTTTTAACTGAATAATTTGACAAATAATTTGCATTGCTGTGAGGTACAGATGGTCCAAGAGGTCTGTGCTGCAGTGATGGTGAGTAAAATTCTACTTTTTCACATAGCAGCTCTAATTAGCAGGCGTCTGCATCTGTGCAATGTATCCATACACTCCACATGCAGCCACATAGATGGACTTGCTCATCAAGCTTGCCAGCATTAGTTGAAAACTAGCAACCACTTGCCCAAATATGCTTACTTAAGGCTCCAAAAGTGAACAAACTGGGCCAAAATGTTAATGCTGAAGGTTCAAAGTTAGCGCCACATAAAACACCGAGTGGCTAATTCTTCATCCTTAAAAGTGAATACAGTCAGATACATTGATCTGGACCATATTTCAGAACATGGGTCATTTAAACACAGAATGAGTGAAAGAATTAAAAAACTGATATTATGGTTTTATTTGGAGTTGATAGAACTTTAAAGTTACAGTGTGTTAAATATCTAGATGTCAGTAAGTTTTGCAGACAACTGAGGTCTTTTTCCTTACCCCTTTCAATTCTAGTGCATAATCCTAGCTACAGTGGCTGTAGGAAAAACATATTTTAGTCAGCCAGGAGATATCAAAACATTAAATTTAGATAGGATATTTCTACTGCTGTTTGTGTTAAGAAAAACAACCCAGCACCCCGCCACACACACACATTATATTTTAACACATAAGTCTATCGACACTTAGCAATCAATCAGGAATAAAACACAGATCTATATCAATTAAATATTTCGGCGCATTTTATGTGTTTACCCCAGAGTCGCCTTAAAAACGCCGGTCACGGGTCTGAAAAGTACTCAGATAGCAAAGTGACGTAAGTGGCCCTGGAGAGTTTTGCTATCTGTACAGACTGTCAGTCCACTGTTTATCTTAGCTGTCAATATGCCAGGTGAGAAGCATCCACCTTTATTTACTTTGAAGGAGGCTGTAAAAGACTGAAAACAGTCTGATATGAGTCACTGAAGCTCACTTCTGATCGGTGACACCAATACTGAGTTGTTGAGGATATCCTAAACTTTTCTGTGGCTAAGCACTGCTGTTAGCCCCGTTAGGTGCTGTTAGCTGCTGTTTGCTAGCGTTAGTGAAATTTACTTTGAAGTGGAACTGAAATTGCTGAACTTAGTGAATAAACTCTCATATATTGTGATGTTTGATGTGATGAATGAATTCAAACTGTTTAACGGAGAGAAAGTGTGATTTTTTTTAAGACATTCACGCTTAACATTAGTTACATTAGCATAATGTTAGCTTAGAAACTTTTGTTTAGCCAGTTCACTGTCAGCTGTCCAAAAATGAGATGGTCACGTCTAATGTCCTGACAATAAGTCATTCTGACAATATCAGGAAGAAATAAACATGTTTATGCACGTTTCTGTATGTTAGACCTCTGACTTAAGTTCAGGAAATAAGCGGTCGCAATGAGGAGGAAGAAGATTCAATTTCATCCAGATGCCAGTCGCGCTCTCTTTTGTTTTGACGTTTTTGCTCCCTTGGTGAAGAGGACCCCATCTCTGCTGATAAAACATGTATGATCCTTCATATCTTGAGTCTGAAGATGCAGGGAGTTCTCTTCTCCATCGCCTTTGGCGTATTATGTTTGTAATTCTAAGTTTATGAGAATGCATTAATTTATTGGAAGACGTATTTACACATTAATCAATGTGTGATTATGAGTACAATACTATTTTTTTCTATTTAATGACTTCAAAAAACGTCTGTACCTTTGAACCTAGCACAAGCTCACAAGTTTTTGCTGACCTCTAGTGGAGACACCAGGCCTCACTGTATGGTCTGTACCGGGCATGGTCACAGTTGTGGTAGAACCCACCCAAGCACTAACAGGCTTAAACATATGAGGTCAGATAGCGCTGCGTTTCAGGTCAAGTTAACTTTCTTATTTTACTGTTATTTTCCTTAATGTTTAATTTAAGCTGCATTGCTTCTATAAGATGATTTATTAAGAAATGAGAGTTAGGGAAGTAATGACCCCAGAATCAGACACTACAGGATAATAAAGTGAAGCTATTAAAGGTACAAGTGCAGGAGACAGTCCTCCTGCCACTGTGTGAGTTATTCACACCGCAAATCTCCCACCTCAGAGGAGAATCCTGGGTTCATTTCTAATCCAGCAATACACTTAAGTATCTGGCTGGCTGCAAACACTTATTCTATTATCTTAGCAGGGTGTACAGTTGAAGGTCAGCCTGGTAATGATTTCTCTGCATGACTTGATTAGAGTGCAGGTCAAAAGAGTGATCAGAGACCTTTTTCCACTATACAGTTTTTGTCCTATTAAAAGGTCAGCTGTCAAAGCCAGATGTGGGAGCATTACAATCTGCTTGAACAGACTGAAAAGACTCCTTTAAAATAACCTCTCAAGCTTGCTCTGTGTCTTACAGAGAGGGTCCATAAAATATTTACAACAGGCCCTTCATGAGCGCTCCCCAGTTTTTCTTTTGTAACAAGCTGAGCTGAGAGTTTGATTTCATGTTTTCCGTCCACAACCTACGACTACACACACACACACACACACACACACAAAAGAAACGTCAGCATTTCGTGTTTAGAAAAATAGCACTGGGGTTGTACTTGAGGGACCCATCTCATCTCATCTCTGTACAGTTAACTCCTCTGAGATTTTACCTTGCACAACCTCCTCAACCAGCACGCCCCACTTCTCTGCGTGCACGCAGCTCCTGCTCGATCCACCGAGCGGCAGCCTTGCCCCGCAATCCGACGCGCTCCGCCGCCACCGAAGACCCGCTGGCACTTTGAAACCGCTGATCTGCATCTCCATTTGCATTCACTCTGTGTCGAGCGAAGGAATGTGTGCTGATTCAACACGATGCTGTGATAATTGATTCTTGTTATCGTGTAGATTTTGGGGCGATATCTGATGATCTCCGGCTTTGCAAAGAGAGGAGATGAGGGCCAGGATAGTGCACAGGTGTGTGTGTGTCCGGGTGTGTGCAGGATAGGATACTTTGCAGTTAATGCAGTGTGATATGTCAGCACACTGGGAGGGTGGATTGTGTGTTTTTGTGTGCGGGGGTGTGTGTGGGTGAACCACTTGGATGTATTGCTTTTTGGCAGCATCATCACTGCCTCTTTAAGTAGGGCTATAAAGTATTTTTGCTGACCCAAAACAGATGTAAGTCCCTCTGTCTTACTCCCACTCTGCTCATCCCTCTGCATGTAATGTACACACTCACTAACACATCTTCTTGTTCTGCGTTTATCTCAGTCCTTGAGACGCAGCAAGACATTTTGCCGTTTCAGAACTGTAGACGAGCTGTAAATGTAAATATTTATTTAATGAACACTAACAAAATCAGCATAAAGGAGAATCTAATTAATAATTAAATTCAAAGTTTTACTTTTATGTAACTGGTTTCTCAACTTAAACTTTCTTAGGATACTGCATTTTGAGTGGTCGAGCACACTGCTAAGGTTTTAACCGATGGCCCACAAAATGCTGAGGCTGTCGGCGTATTCCCTTTGCTACATGTTGACACAGAGTACCAAAATCTCTCTCCACTCTTCCCTTCTGTCTCCATCATTCCTCCATGAATCCTTAAAAAGAATTGAGGGAAACTAAGCAAGGAATGGTGAAAGGCAGTTATAAACACTGCTTTGTGGGATCATAACTGCAACACACACACACACACACGATCACATCTAAAAGCAGGATAGGAACACCTGTGAAGAGGGAAGGCGGGGATACAAAGGATGCACCCTGCTCTCACCCAGTGGTGCTGGAAGGAAGGAACCCAAATTTACCTACACGGGTGGGAATCATCACACACACACAGGTCTCCTGAGATGCCTCCACTGCAGATGAAGGTTTTTCTATAATTAGAGGAGTACAATGCAGTGACTGTATTTTCACAGAAAACTGACGCACATTAATAATCACAAATCTGGACAAAGACACAGAGTTATTGCATGTGTTGTCCGTCCACAACAGAAGCGGCGCACGTCTGTTTTTAAAGTTTCTAAAATGATGCCTTCTAATGTGTTAAGCTTCCACTGTATTATGAGACCCCCTACTCGCAGTCTTTCTCCCGCTCGCTTTGTGCCATTGCTTTTGTGTCCTTCGGCTTCTTGTGAGTCAGGTTAAATGGCTTTCTATTCAGGAGTAAGAAATGTCATCACTTTGTGTGCACTCGTGGGTGTGCGCGAGAGAAGAAGTGCGTACTCTCCGAGAAACGACCACATAAAGGGTAATTGCATCCAAATTGTAAAAAAATAAAAAAGTTCCCATTTAAACTATCCATGTGGTGTCCAGCCATGCAGTTCATTTGATGCTCTGAGCAACACACACACACACACACACACACACACACACACACACACACACACACATGAAATCCTCTTCATCTCCACACTGTTAGGGGGTGATGACAGAAATCTGAGCAGCACAAACTGCCAAATTATTTTTATTGGCACAAACTGCCAATAAAATTATGTTTTCGTGTTCTTTGCGTGAGGACAAGCCAAACACGCGCACACAGCTGATTTTTCATTGTTTCATTGTTACGCTGGGTGACAGTCGTTCATTACAGTTAAATCCTGACGGCATGAAGTATCATCAAATGGATGAAAGTGACTATTAAAATATGGTGGTGCTTTTCTGGGGGGGCAGTTTTAATGCAATTTATACAACAGATAACAGGATTTTTTGTGTGGTGAACTGTAACAAACCCTCCAAGAAGTCAGTGCTCAGTTTTGTTTTGTTTTTGTTTTCATTACTTTATGTTGGCAGTGACTCGCTAGTCTGTGTATCTGTACATGCACCACTGCAGTCTATGGATGCACACAGGTAATGCTGCATGGACTGTATATTTAAAAAAAAAATGCACATAGCCAACACAGCATCCCTCATTTGTCTGTTTTTAAAGCTCTAGCTGAGCGGGTTGGCCATCGGCATCTTGATGTTTTGAAACCGCTCCTCACAAGCAGTGGAGTGGATCTGACTGATGAACTGAGAGCAGACCGTGTGGTGGTGACTTTGCAAGTCAGACCCGCACTAATGCATACCCTGTTATGTCATCTGTTTTCACTCTAATGACATCACCTTGTTTGAAATTAACACACACATCATCCATTCATTTAGAATCACTAGTTAACCTATATGCATGTCTTTGGACAAAAATGTGTATAAAACCAGGACTTTCCTGCTGTGCTAACCACCGCACCACCATATCAGTAAATTGGTAACTTAAGTCATAAATCATAGGACTTGGAACCAGAGAAAATATCCCTGCCAGCTGTTGGGAAGAATGGCTGTTTAAGGCACTTCCACCATAGCTTAAAAGGCTTTTCAGACCCCGAAGCTACATCCATCTTTTATATACAGGCTATAGTTGGCTGTTAACTTAACGCTCAACCCTCTCTCTGTGAATATGCTTACTTTTGTTTTCAGAAAAAAAAACAAGATGCCAAAGGCCATGAAGCTAAAGTGAAGGATTGAAAGTGTGCATCCACAGACCGACTAATGCGTGACATCACAGTAGCTACATCCACCTTTTATATACAGTCTATTATACTCACAATGTACAAAATGTTCCCAGAAAATAGTCCCCAGAGAAAATAGTCTGACATATTTCTGGGTTTGTTTGCTTTTCATGGGATAACAAAGTCGTGAGTTATCAGCAGCCTTACTTACACATCTACACACCTACACGCACAGTATAATGTCACAGATTAACCTCAAAGTCAGGAAAGAAGTTAAATTAACCTCTGAAAATCAACTTTCACTTCCTTCATCAGTCTCCGCTTCCCCTTCTCATTTTCTTTGGTTTTGCAGTGATAATTTTGCAGTAACGTCCCTCCCCCCGCTCTCAGCCCTCTCCCTCGGCTTTCATATTGATTTACTCGACATCCCGTGGTCACATTCTTGTGGCGAAGGTTTCCGGCTGAAAACCGCTGACATTTACCTCCCAGTCTCAACATGGCTCATTTAAGCCCCACAGAAGTGCACACATTTAGGGTACCTGCAGTGGCTGTGAAATGTACAGGATGATGTCAGACATTTTAACAGGGAATGGGCTAACGAACCACTTACCTATATGTGAAAAGCGAGGCAAAAGGCTGAATGCTTTGACGATAAGTCATCTCCTGTATCCGGGCAACCACTCACAGTTTGTGACCCTAATGTTGGAGTTTAGATTTTCACTTTGCTGTAAAAGGAAGAACCGGATGGGTGAAGCATAATTTTTTTCCCCCAATTGTATATTTGGACATTTGATGTTTTTTGAATGCAGCTTATATTTTTTGAATACCATGTATATAGTATAGTATAGTATAGTATAATATAGTATATAGTAGTAATATATATATAGTACTGCAGAACTGTGCAACCCCCCCCCCACCCTTTTCTTTTCCCACATGTCTACAGAAGGAAGGAGATGCTCTGTATCTCATTGTACATGTGTATAGTGACAATAAAAGGAATTCTATTCAATTCTATTTTATTTGTATTTTGTTTTTTGGGATTTTGCCTTTATATTATGTTCTCAGTTAAAATCAAACAGCAACATCTCGAGCTGAGAAACTAAGCCAAGATGGAAGTGCCAGAATCTGCACCTTCTCCAATGGCCACTTGAGACTGACTACAAAAGTGAGTCAATTCCCACAGACTCCAATGTGAAAAAATGTTGAAAACAGAATTCAGTATTCAGCCTGGTTTTGTTAGCTGATAGTTGATAGTCTGTGTCTCTGAGAGAGAGCAAGAGGGAGGGAAAACCCCAACAAAACAGCGTGGCAATAGTTCAGAGGTCACCAGATGATAGCATGGTGGCTGTGTTCATCTTTTATTTACAGTTTTTGGGCAAAATTAGCTAGAACCTTGGGGGTAAAAAAGATGTTCATCTAAGAATATATTGTAACCAATGATGAATTATAATTATTTAATTGTTTTAATTTGTGGCTTTTAAGCAGTATAGTCAGATAATCTTTTGCCAAATATAATTTCCAGCAGTTGTGTTGAACCTTTGGTTTTAATTCCTCTGTAAATCTCTTTCCTGTGATCTGTGGATATTGATGTTTCATCAAAAGTTTCCACTTAAGTTAAAACTACTGCATCTTCTTGTTCTGCGTTTATCTCAGTCCTTGAGACGCAGCAAGACATTTTGCCGTTTCAGAACTGTAGACGAGCTGTAAATGTAAATATTTATTTAATGAACACTAACAAAATCAGCATAAAGGAGAATCTAATTAATAATTAAATTCAAAGTTTTACTTTTATGTAACTGGTTTCTCAACTTAAACTTTCTTAGGATACTGCATTTTGAGTGGTCGAGCACACTGCTAAGGTTTTAACCGATGGCCCACAAAATGCTGAGGCTGTCGGCGTATTCCCTTTGCTACATGTTGACACAGAGTACCAAAATCTCTCTCCACTCTTCCCTTCTGTCTCCATCATTCCTCCATGAATCCTTAAAAAGAATTGAGGGAAACTAAGCAAGGAATGGTGAAAGGCAGTTATAAACACTGCTTTGTGGGATCATAACTGCAACACACACACACACACACGATCACATCTAAAAGCAGGATAGGAACACCTGTGAAGAGGGAAGGCGGGGATACAAAGGATGCACCCTGCTCTCACCCAGTGGTGCTGGAAGGAAGGAACCCAAATTTACCTACACGGGTGGGAATCATCACACACACACACCCCTGAGACCCAGGTGTGCACAACTGGGAGGGGCCCGCACCAGCAGGACCACCAGCAGAGCGGCTTAAAGGGATGTGCGGCGATAATTGTGCATGTGAAATTACTAGCAGGGTGCGTCTCTCTTTCCACATTTAGCCATCAATTCTTATTGGATCAAATTATAATTAACAACACATATACAAATATTTATATTTAGAAGTTCTGCACGACGCTGCCAAATGTAGGCTGAGCAACTGGTGCAGTTTTCTCTCAGTAAATGTGCCAAGGCGTCCATGATACATTGCTCAGATGATTTCCTCTGTAAAGTTCAAATGTCATTTAGATGCATGTATTTGCAGACTAGGATGGTAGCTAGACTATTAGAAAATGATTTTACTGCTCCGTTTCTGTTTAAAAGATTCATTTGTTTTATCCCTGACGCGAGAGCTTATATAAACACTTTTATAATTGCCTGCTGATACAAGCCGGTGTGAAATTGCATTAGCATTCTTTCTTTCCTCTCTTCACTTCTGTTTAGTGACTCTTCACTGCTGTCACTGTAGACTGCTGTAACTGGCTGTCTAACTGAGGCACTTAATGTGCTCAAGAGCCAGCTGTCCCTCAAATAACACACTCAATAATTCATATTGCGCGGCGCACGCCACCACACACATGCGCCTTTGTGCGTGCGTGTTGTTAAGATGCAGGTCAGACCCGGAGTTTGTGTGTAAACTCGGCAAGGAGGCAACAACATAAGTGCTGACCAGTCTAGGAGAGGGAATCTTTGCTCGCTAAGGAGGCATTAAAAGTGTGTGTTTGTGTGTGTGTTTGTGCAAAAGAGATAGTGATGGTCACTTTAGGTGTGTATACAAGGAGAGGCTGTGTGTGTATGTGCGTGTGCCCTCTTTACTAATGGAAATCAGATCTCTCATGTGTTGAGCCAGCAGAAGTAGAGCAGGAGATCCATCATGTCAGACCCGGGTCAAAGTAGCAGGCCAAACCTCCCACACACTCTCCAAGTAATTTCCCCGAAATGTTTAGATTCAGCCAAAACTCAGCTCTTTAATTAACTAATAGATTTGCATTTTGAGATCAGATTCAGGATTGTTACACAGGCAAGAAAACTGGTGAGCGTGGCTGGTCAGAGCACTTAAATATCTACATTTGCAAACTTGCGCTTTTCTCCCCAGCGATAGCTACACTCCTGTACGCTGTTTTAAGAGAGTCGTTGAATAATAAGTCTTGAATCGAGTCCAAATAAAGGCAAAAGTCCTGATTAGCAAAGTGGAATTGAGCACAATTTCTTCATTAGTCAAAGTTACATGCACGGTCAACGACTCTTTCAGCGCTAGTCAATTATAGAAACTATTCTGATTTGAATGAATTACTATTTTTGGTCCCAAGTGATTTTTGGTTATGCATGCCCTCTCAAAACCTAACAGTGCAACTTTCCCACAGTTTTCTGGGATGAATCAAACAAACTTGTAGAAATATCACTCGTGGAATTATTTCGCTGCAGCCCGAGGCCAATCGCATTATTTACTGACAGGTTTTCAGGGCTTGGCTGTCTTTTTTTCTGTCTTTTTTTAAGGTCACATTTTCTACTCATAAGCTAAGTCGTAGTTTAGCAGTAAATCTCAATAAATTCAGGTCCAAGTCATTTTTAAAGTGCTTTCTTGTGAGTGAGAATTCTTGAGAATGATCTATGAAAGAGAAAATACCCATCGAGTGGCAGTTCTATGCCCTCTTAATATCAGGAGTCAGAGGAGAATGGCCAGATTACCTCAAGCAGATTGGAACTAAAATAACCACTTGTTAAAGCCAAAGTACGTCTCTGGATGCACAACACATCGACTTGAAGATGACAGGTTACGGCAGCAGAAGATCACACTGGGTGTCACTCCTGTCACCTTAGAACAAGAAACTGAACCTACAATACACACGGGCTCACCAGAACTTAACAGGAGACTGGAAAACCATTGTTTGGTCTGATGAGTCTCGATTTCTGCTGAAATGTTCAGATGTTAGGGTCAGAGCATGGATGAAAGCATGGATCCATCCCGCCTCGTACGACTGGTTCAGGCTGGAGTTGGTGTAATAGTGTGGATGTTATTTTTTTTGCAACACAGTCCGGGCATATTTATTGACTATTCAAAATACATAATCATATACTGGAGGTCTTTTTTAATACATAAATTCTAATATAGTTTTAATTGGGTTGCTGACTTATTGGACTGCTTACCATGTGAAAAACAGCCTGGTCTTGTTTCACAGGCAAAGCTCTGCATAAACAAGCAGTTTACAGTCCAGCACACCTCCTCAGGTGAAGGAAGAGTCTTGTGAAAGTCAGGGGAGACCGCGGCTTCCCAATCCTGGCCGGACTTCATCGTCTTCTCTTTCTGCTCTGCTGCTTTGACAGGCACCCCACCCTTTTTCTTTCCCTCCCCGCTCTGCTCTCCTCTTGTCCACCCCCACAAAAGCCAGATGATGTGCAGGCTCCACAGAGCAGGACTTTCAAACGATATCATTACCATTTCAAAGAACCTGCCGCTGTCTTACAGACCTACAAGCCGTGGTATGCTATAGCTATTGCCACAAACTGCGTCATCACTTTGTACTGTTTTATAGCTAAATGATGGCCAGCTCCTGCATGTTACACATGTCAGACAGTGGGAGGGCAGTGCAGCGTTGCAATTAGGAAAAAGAAATCGATGCTGTGCGCATCCGCAATTGTTGCAGCGGATCCTGTGAAGCATCGCTGCTTCTTGTCAGTGTTTCAAACAAAAGCCTGTTTTGGTTTTTTTCTGCTGTTGTCAATTACATGGCAGATATGGAGCAGAGAAGGACTACAGGCCTCTGAAGATACACACTAAACAACAGTCAAACAGTTAGGAGGACATGATTTTCATCTGATAACTTGCTACCCACAAAAAGAGGCGTCCACACTGTGCCTAAGGAGCTCCGTTAACCCACAAACAGTCTGCCTCATTTAAATACTGCTGAACACAAACACACAAGCACAGGCTTAAGCACCCAGCAGTTCCTCCTGCAACATTAATGTCCTCATTTATCCTCTTATGCACAAATGTCAACCTTTGTTAGCCTTCATCCCTGCCTCTCCCTCTCTGCCACCTTTAGCTGCCCTCCACTCCTTCACTGGCTCATCCCCACCTAAAAAAAACAAAACAAAAATAAAACTCCTTTGTATTTGCTTCCCTGCTTTATACCCAATTCATTACTTCTCCCATACCAGCCTATTCCTTGCCTCCCGTCTGTATTCCCCTCACTGTTTCACACACTCATTTCCATCCCTCCCTCCTCCTCTGCATAGATATTGCATAGTTCTCCAGCAGGCCTGCCTCACTTCTCCCTTGTTTGTTTCATTGTCTTTTTTTCCTCCCCATTTCTCTCCCTCTCTCTACTTGGGGATCCTCTAGTGACATCATCACTCCTACAGTTACCATGGTTTCTGAGAGGAGAAAAAAACCAAGAGAGATGTAATAACTGTTTGGATCAGACAGACATTCTTTGTGCCAGCGCATCTCTCTCTCACACACACACACACACACACACACACACACACACACACACACACACACACACACACACACACACACAAAGACAAGGCTGGAGAGAATACAAGGAAACACTCTTTTATTACAGGATCAAGGTACAGTTAGCAGGTTTGTGTGAAACAGTTGTGTGTGTGTGAGAGGTCAGGTCAGTGTTAACGATGGCTCTGTGTGAACGAACAAGTCTTCGTCGTACAGGTCTTCGTCCAGGTCACCGTCCTCTTCTGTGAAGTAGGTCGGAAAAGGAGGGTTGAGCAGGGTGGACCTTCTGCTCGGTAGCACGGTGTCTCTTACCTGGAACACATAGAAACACCGCTACTTAATTTTCTTAGTGACTAAAAACTTATTTATGAAGCAAAAATATAAATATATATAAAAAAGCAAAAGTCAGGCTACTGAAGATAACGTTACACGTGCAGTGAGGTGTTTTGTTTTGTGAGCGATCGAGCAGCTTTTTAGTGTGATGGACGAGCTGCACGACGGTATCTGATACGTGATTTAGAGTCTCTTATCTTCTCCTCCAGCCTCCTGAAACCGTGCAAAGACAGACTGGACAAATGCCTCGCGTGGGCTGTCTGCTCCTTGATCTTTAACTGAAACCAACATGGCAGCTTCTCCCGAAACTTTCAAAACTAGTCCCGTAAAATGAAAGCATTTGAGGAGAGTAATAAGCCATGTAGTTATCGAATGGGTCTCCATTCTAGATCAATAATCGCTAGTTTCAAAGTCTCTTCCTCGTTTTTAAAGATGGCCAGTTATTTTGTATCCTCCTGGTTTTTTTTACTTTATGCAAGTAAACACCACGCTACCAGAATGCACGAGCTTTCACAGATGATCATCGAAACATCAGTAACTCATACACAAACGCCATCATCTCAGCTCATGGCAGTGTCCTTCCATGCTTTTTTACTCTGAAAATATCGGGGCGAATGTATTACTAGCTTTAAATTCATTGTTGTTCCTCAGAACATAACTTTTCTCCCCTGGCTCTTCAACCTTTTTTTTTTTAAATTTCACCTAGACTGGAGCTAATACACCGCCGTACAAATTACCTCCTTTAGTCATTTATAATTGGCGGTCGGTCGTGTACTCTGCTTGAAAACAATTTGCTCCACGAGGAGCATTAAATAAATCACGCTTGGAATTATTTCTGACTGACTAGTTGTTCTATTTAGTGTTTACCATCAGTCTCACTGAACCCTGAAACACAGTGTGTATACAGATGTACGAATTGCAATCACAGACTTCGGCACCTGTGCCCATAAAAATCAAAAACTATGCCTTGATCTCCCCTTTAAGATCACGTCATTGTGCACCTTCACATCACTTCTAGTCGCATTCCAACTGCATCCATCCATCAAGAAACCCACTCTTCCTCCGTCACCTCTTCCATCTCATCTGGTGGTACAGTGAGTGATTTCCAAGCCAGCTGAGAAATAAAATCTCTCCAGTGTGTCCTGCGTTTGCCACAAAACTCCCTCCCTGTAGTACAAGCCCGAAATACCTCGTTTAGGAGGCATTCAGGAAGTATTCTAGTAAGATCCCTGAATCACCTCCACTGGCTCAATATCGGCTCTTCAAAGCAACCCTTTGAAGGAAACTTGTTTTTATCGCTTGTATTCGTGATCTCATTCTTTCTGTCACTAACTAGAGGTCACGGCGTTTGGTGAGAGTGGAAACACAGACTGACCGGTAAATCACAGCTTCACTTTTAAGCTCAGCTGTCTTCACCACCACAGACCAGCAGACATTTGCATCACAGCTGGCGATGCACCAAAACATTTGTCAGTCTCCTACTCCACATTCACCTGTGCATGGTTTTTACACACTGGATCTCCCTTAAGTGTGTTACATAAAAGTTTCACTTTAAAACTGTTTTGGTAAAAAGGACAATCATGGGGATCCAGATCTACAAAGTACAGTAGGTGGTGAGCACTGATTGTGCAGATGTGGACAAAAACTTTTCAATGCAATGTGAATGGGCAGATGTTGTCCTCACACACCCCAGCTTGGAAGTCTGCATTGATAGTCTGGCCGCAGATGAACTCATGCAGGTGGTCAGAACGGGATTTCCTCGGAGTGAACAGGAATGCTGAAATGCTCACAGCACTTTGCAGTTGCCAAAATTTAAAATTTCCTGCAGCCACAAAACCTTTTGACAGCACCTTTCCATCCCTCCACCCCCTACTCTCCTGACCCCAACATAGAAACCAGTGTCCTAAGTGATTAATCAAACAGTCAGCACTGAAACCAATAATAAAAATTATCATTAATTGCAGCCAGATTTAATTTAAATTAATAAACCATGACTGGTCCTCATGTACAAAGGGACATTAGGGCCCCTCTGAATGATTAAAAAAAAACAATGAACAAGCATTAATAACCTGCATGTGTGTCCTTTGGGGCTGTATAATCTATAATGAATCCAGGCGTGTGTTTGTGTTGCACACAGCTGAGCTGGGTGAAATGCAACACGCATTTGTATTCATTATCGCTTGTCTGCAAAACAAATAATAGCCTGCATCTATGTTTCAGCAATACACACACACACAAAGCACAACATGCTGAGTATGGAGATGGATGCTTTGGGTAATCCTAACATCGTTAAGGAGCATGCTCCCATTCCCCCACAACACACACACACACACACACACACACACACACACACACACACACACACACACACACACACAGCTGATCCAGCACTGCGTCGATGAAGACTGATCACACACTTGTCTCTGTATGAACACTAAGCATGCTGGGGTTGACCTTCGACTTCACACTCCACTTTGACTGTGTATGATTATATTTACCTTCAGTAAGCAGTTCTTGTGCCCGGGGACAGAGCCGTTAACGTACAGCACATTGTACTTGGTATTGACCCTCCATATCTGGAAGCGGGATAGAGAAGAGGCAGATGAAAGAATATTGAGCTGAAATTGCAGGCAAGGACAACCAAGTTTAAAACTAAGGCTCTTTAAGTTTATGTGTGCGCGTGTGTGTGTGTACCTTCAGTCCATAAGCAGTGATGTAGCTGTTGCCCATTTGGCCGGGCATCTTCTTCCCTTTGAAAACTTTAGCTGGATCCTGGAAGCAGACGATGAATATCACACATGTTCATATTAATGGATTTTGGGGAACCAAATGTTCACGTTTGGCATGGATGAACATCGTAACAAGCGTGTGTGTGTGTGTTTGTCTAACCCCTCCTGGTCCAGAAGCTCCCGGTCTGCGATGAGTTTTGGTTTGGCCGTGGGTGGCTGGTTGACCTTTAAATCCCCATCTCTTCATTACACCTTGAAAACCCTTACCGATTCTACAAACAAACACGCACCACAAAGTTTATTTACACACGCTCAGATTTCCAGATTACTTTTATGTTGACATGTTTCTCCAGAAGGTAACAATATTTAAAAAAGGAAAGAAAAAAGGACAGACATGGAATTTCTTGTAAAGTCAAAAACTGAACTCTCTTCAAAACGTGACGCTGGGAAAGGGTAAGAAGCAGGAACAGGAGCCAAGCAGAGGAGCGCCAATGAGGAGCTGGCAGAACATAACTTACGATTTGCCCGTGACGTCCACATACTGGCCAGGACGGAAATGTGCTGCATACAGAGGAGTGCCTGAACATGCAACAAACAAGCCTGCATTACCAATCACGCACAAAAACCTAATAAGTGATCTTTCTTTGCAAAATTCAATGTCATTTCATACCTGGCTTGATGATGGCACTGTCGGAGACTTTAAAGGCAGTGACTTTCTGCTTTGGAGGCACTCCTGCGTTCCTGAATACCTCCATTTGTTTTTCAGACCTCTGTCAGGCATAGTGACGGAGTGCAAGAGAAAAATAAGAAGCAAGGAAATAAGGTGTTAAAAGAAGTAAATGCAGTAAGAAGCAGCTGGACTTTAGCGTTTTCAAATTAACCACGGGCCTGTTATGACTGTATGGGAGCCAAACACACTCGCACACAAAACGCACTCTAACAAGCGTACGCACACACACTTGGCACTGAGAGTCTTTGACATTTGCTTTCACTCGGCTCGCTCTCATCTTAGCGCCTCCAGTCACTCTAAACTCTCTCTCTCCCCCCTTCTGTTGACTGAAAATCCGTCTGCCAAAGCCTCTCACTCCAACAAACTCTGCTTCTGAATAAAGAGTGATGTGGCTGTGTGAAAAGGATTCAAAAACAACTTCACGCTGGACAAGTGAAATCCTGACACCGGCCCATTGAGCATGTACTGAGGCCCAGAAAAATAAATGACACCCTAATGTATTCGCACTTGTTCCTTTGTTTTTCATTTAAAAGAAGGAACATTTCGAGCATTTTAAAGCCAAAATCCTCCTTAAGAGGAGATTCTTTTTAAACCTGTTTTGTAGGAGGCAGTATATGTTTATCAGCCAGTGATGCTGTCTTGCTTTTCAATTAATCGTATTATTGACTTCTGAGAGCAGTCATGGGGCCTTAAAGTTTATTACACTAGTTGTTACCAGACATAATTGTCATTTAATTTAATTGTTAACAGTTTAATTGATGTTATGCAGCCATCTTCAACCACATGTAGCTGCAGCCCCGACATCATTGTTGAAAACTGTCTGATATAGAGTGAAGAGTGCAGTTATTTAGGAGGAACTCAAGTATAGCTGCTCCTCCACATCGAAAGGAGGCAGGTCCTATGGGGAGAAGGCCACACGGTAGACCCAGGACACACTGGAGTAACTAGGGGGCATTGGTGTTACCCCGGATAAGCTGGAAGATGTGGCTGGGGAGATGGAGGTCTGGGCTCTCTGTTTAGGTTGCTGCCACGGGATAAGCGGAAGAAATTATGGATGGAAGATTTTAACTTCGATTGAGATGGCTGTCATGAATCGTAAAACAATGCGTCATTTGTAATGCGTCATACTTTTCAGCGTTTCTTACCTTTAAACTAGTCTGTTAGTCTACATGTTTCCTTGTTTAGTCGACTAAGAAATGAATCACCATGAAAATCCCTGCTGTGTGTCCTCTTTATGCCATGATGGCAACACATCCGGAAGTGTCAACACACAGTCTAAAGCAAAGTTTAGCGTTCTCTCCCCAGCAGAACACTGCATAGTAATGAGGTGAGTGATGTCACTCATTTACACCCATCTTGTTTATTAATAATGTGTTTGATGGGTGCAAAATACAATCATTGATTGTTAACTGGAATTTCCATATGAAATTACCAATTCATTTCCATTTGGGGGGGAAGGAGATGACAAAGTTATGCATCCATAAAGCTGTCGCACTGATGAAATATAGCGAGAACTAACAAATACGCGTTAGGTCTGTACAGTATGGCTGAGCGATGTTTTCAACTCGTGAGTCAGCTGCATGTGGCACACATCGTTCAGTCGTGGACACTCAACACTTTGACAGGATAAAGTGTTTGGCAGCAGAGGCTGGTGTTGCAATTCAGTACAAACTCAACACTTTATCACCAGCTCAGGCCTCGTGTGAACACTCACCACAGCTTGACAGAATGAAAAAAATATGCTTTGTGAAAAGTACGAAACACTTAACATGAATTGCCGTTTTTAAAGGCCAGTGGCCACCTTTGCAGGATTGTTCTCCGAAAGCATAACCAGCGTGAAGCGCTGTCAAATGCACAAATTCAACCACACTTCTTCTACTTACGTGGAATGGGGACACATTTTTTCCTCCTACAATGAGAGCAGCAGAGTGTCCATCGTATTCTTCTTTGGACAGGTACTTTATTATGTGACAATCCTGCACCTGGAGAAAACAGATGCTGCATTATCAATCAGGTAGACAGCGCTGCCGCTGTACTTAATCTAATAAGAGCCAGGGCCACAGTCGTGATGAACGATGATAGAAATAGATGGTGGAAGAGTCTGGTGCAATATAATAATAACAATCAGCAAAGAGATAAATTCATCAAGATACATTACTGTAACAACAACTTTGCATCATTATGCACATTGTACAGTGTGTGCGATATCTGCACAACTGATGAAGGACATACACCACGTTAAAGTTTCATAACTTCTTTTAAAACCCACCATTTTAACCTGCCCTCCTGCTCTCGTTCCATTTGTTATGACGAGCCTTCAGTTTCAGTTCAGATAAAAACATGAACCCAAAAGCTAAAGTGGTGGGAGTAATTTCAATATTCAACTTGTCATCTTCTCTTTTTTTGTGTAGACCATTAACATTTCAGCTGAAGAGAAAATGACTAACTGTGACTCAAGTGAGTCAGCAGATGGGGATATGAGTTTCTTGATTGCCTTGAATCTCATATTAAAGAGAGGCGATGACAAAATTCAAATATCTGTCCAACTGTTACCACTGACATTTCACTGAAAGTAAAATGCAAGTCGTGATCAATAAAGAGCAAAATGAGCACAAGCAGCCAGTGGTCGCTTCAGTTTACTTTAATGACAGATAAATCGATGGGAATAAAACGTGGTCTGAATAAAGCAAACATTTAGTATCTGCTCCTCACACCTTGCTGTAAAAGAGGACGAGCTTAAATGTAACATCAAAGTCTGAAGGTGAGATTTTGAGTCCTAACTTTGCTATTCTTTCTCTCCACTATATTGAATAATCCAATTCATTAAGTTCTCACATACATAATAAACATAAATGCCCGTTATCACTCCTGAACACCTGAAGACTATCTGCAGCTATTATGGATCAAAGCTAAGCCACAGCGGAAGTGTGATACCTGTAACATGGTGACTACATGTCTTTCGCCTGTTTTCGTCCAGACAGGCACCATCCCCAACTTCACAGCAACTAACCCGACTCTTCGGCTCCCTGGTGAGAGAACAGAGGAAAACGTGCTGAAGTTGCCAAGTGGATGGAAACGAGAACCATAACGAACACGGCTCTAACTAATGGTTGCACCCACCTTCTGTCCACTCATCTCGAGGCCACGGCTCGTCTTTGAGTGGGTTGAGCTTTTCAGCCGTTTGCCGTCTGTATTCCTCTGCCATGCTCTTCCTCATGTACTCCTGGTTGTCCTCTGTTAGGTTTTCCTCAAACCATGTTGTGGTTTTCACTGTCCTGATACAACCAACCAGCAGGGCAGGACTGAAAGAGAAAACAAGCCATGTAACGCCCACAGTTAGAACAACAATGGTCAGACACACTTGCTTCCTAACAACATTACCACAGCCAAATATTTTAAAATAGCAAGAAAATAATCATTTTAATACTGTTATGTTGGTGTATGCTCATATTAAGCAGTAACTGTATTAAGCTTTAAATGACAAGATCTACAAGTAATCCTCTTCCTTCTAGCGTTTGTCCCGCATGGCAGGGTCCGCTTTGCGGCAAATCCGTCTCCATTTGGCACGACCGAGGGCGTCTTCCTTTATTCTATCCATCCACCAGTTCTTCGGCCTGCCACGGGGTCGCTGGCCACCGGGCTCAAGCCTCATTGCAGTTTTTGCCACTGAGCTGTCGCCTGAGCGTAATACGTGTCCGTACCACCGTAGCTGTGCCTTGTGCATTTTCTCCGTGATTGGTGCGATGCCGAGCCGCTTTCTGACGTCTTCATTCATGACTTGGTCCCAATGCGCGAGGCCTTGACACCATCCATACAGGGCAACTGGGCAGACTACAGTCTTGTAAATCTTCACCTTGAGATGGTCTGGCATTCGACAGTTGCATAGCACATCCGTCACTTGACGCCACTTCATCCATGCGGCATTGACCCCAGCTTGCACGTCTGGAAGAATATCCCCGTCGCCACTGATCATCGATCCCAAGTACTTGAATCGGTCGGCCTTCTTCAGGTCTTCCCGTCGATGTTAATGGTGCCATCAGTTTGGGGACAAGCTTCCATGTACTTGATCTTCTTGACGTTGAGTCTCAAACCATGATCGGCCAGGTGCATCTCATGGTTTGAGACTCAACATCCATGAGTCTCAAACCATGAGACGCGACAAGATATACAAGTAATCCCTGTAAGGAAAAAAGACCCTCAGGCTTCAGATTGCCCTAAACACTCAATTTTCCCCACACTTGGCCCTGTACGATTTCAGCAATAGCACATATCCCTAATAAAGTCATCTCAGGCAATCAGCACTAACTCTGAGCATAAACGTCCCACCCTATGCCACTGAAAAATCATTTTAAGTTTCAGTTTAATTTCTGAATCACTATCTCAATTTGATAACTCAAGATTTCAAGTTATTTCCTCAGAGGTTTGCATTAATAAGCTGAAATTTTTGGAAAACCCCAAACTCTGACTTATGAATGCTAAAAAAAAATAAAAACCTTTTAGTGGCAGAAAAAAAATGTCCACCTGTCTTCTGCTCAGACTTTCTGTTTATGAGCTGCAGCCAACAAGAAGAAAGCTGGTTTAAGGAAAAAAGAACTAAATGACTTGCTTCTGACAATGGATGAACTGGGACAGCACCAAAGCCCAGTACATACAAAACAATGATTCATTCAAAGCTTCTCTGATAGAAATAGGTCCACAATAGATCCACATTAATGCACTGAAAATCCTTAAAGCACCACTGGATAATCTACACTGAAATTTGCCTCACTGCTTCAGATCTCAAACTACTCATCAATTTTAGTTTACTTAGCTAAAAAAACACAACAAAAAACACTCATCAGTCTGCTGCTGCAGTGAGTCGGGTCATTGCAGTGTCCTTGCTGATGCATTAACAAACAGGTCCGGACATTTACATAGACAGTTTGAGAATATCAAGTGTCACATGGGACTGAGTGAAGCCTGGTGGCTCGTTGTTAGTTCAAAGTATTCTTGCCTGCCTGCAGAGGGACATCAATATTCCTGATCTGCAGTGTTACAGGTTAATGTGCAACTGTAATGATGAAATCTGTCTCTAACAGTCATAAAAGACTTTTGTTCCCAAATTCAGCAATCACATAACATAGCTATTAATCAAAAAAGGTATATTTTTACAGAAGGTCTTCTTGAAACCTGCACTTTCATAGGAAAAAAGGACAAAAGCAAAATGAAGAGGCTTATAGCATCATACAGAATAAAGGAAATGTTGATATTTCCTTAAACTTTGCTTTTTGGTATTAAATATAATATTTCAAACAAAGGTTGGTATCAGACATCTTTGTTAACCACTGCTAAATAACCAGACTCTTGATATTTATCTATAAATAAGATTACTTTATTCCTCTGGCACATAAGGAGGAACGAATACCAAGATATCACAAAAAAACAAAAACAAACAAACAAACAGTACAATAGCTGTATTACCTAGAAATTCCCTGCTCTGTAAAGTAGGCAGGTGTCTCTATTGACATGTTTCTGTTTATTGGGGTTTAATTTCAGGTGATGGCAGTTATGGCAGTTGTGGCAGAGGTGGTGAGGAGGTCCTTAAGTATGGATGTCATACATATTCTACGTTGTGTGTGTGTGTGTGTGTGTGTGTGTGTGTGTGTGTGTGTGTGTGTGTGTGTTAGAAAAAATCGCTGTCTGAATGCTTGTGTGACTGGGTGAATATTATTTGTAATATGAAACGCATTGAGTGCTCAACATGAGCAAAAAGGCGCTACAGGAGCGTCACAAAAGTAAAATACTGAGGATATTAATACTTTAACTTCATACAGAGAGTGAATTTAGTGTTTTTACAACTACAAAACTAACATTTTAACTACTGATTTTATCTATTGTTCTGATTTTATCTGTTTTGATTTTATATACTGTTTTGTTTGTTTGTTTGTTTGTTAATTAGTTAGTTAGTTAGCTTGTTTTAATCAATTTTAAATCATGCTTTTTATTTGTTTTTGTTTCTAATGTCTCCGTAAAACACTTTGAATCACCTTGTTGCTGAATTGTGCTATACAAATAAACTTGCCTTGCCTTACAATGTTGATGAATATGTTACTGTACTGGCTGGGACTGTGGAGTAATTTTATGCTCTCTATAACAACCGCTCATTATCAAGCATGTCATGTAGAGCATTAAAGATGGGAAAAGACTACTTTATAAACCATTAAGTGAAAGTCAAACAGTATGTTAGATCAAACGGGGGAATCTCAGAAACGACAGGAGATGATAAATCTCATTCCTCTACTAGGAACAGAGGCGGTTTATTACGTTACTATTTTAAAGAGACAAACTCGAGATATTAAGCTTAAAGCTTATGAAATTGCAAAATTAAACAGCAATGTCACCCTGTGGTGTCCAAGCTTCAAACTGCAGCTTATGTTAGCATGGCTAGCCCGTTAGCATCCTTACCGTTCTGCTGTTGCACGAGGAGGGATGACACGAGTACCCCGCAGAAGAAAAAGAAACCGGCAGGTCGACGCGGCCATTGCGCTCTCTAAACTACACACTTATACATATAGAATTAAACCTACAGAAGGATGACAAGCCTTCACTGAGGACTCTCATACACGCCTTAGTTTTCTGTGTAAATGTCACCCTGCATACTTCCGGTGCTCAATCATAACAGCTCCGTAGAACCGGTGCTCAGGGCAAAGGTTCCGCTCATGGCAGCCATCCTAACGGGATAACACAATAAACAGGGGCGTATCCAGATTAATTGTTATTTATTTATTTTATTTGGGTGGCAAGTGGAAAAAACAAGTATTCAGGCTTCAAGTAAAATTAAAAGTTATGTTAAAGTAGCTAAAGTAACCATACAGTGCCATTTATATACTGTATTTATTATTGGATCATAATTATTTATCCTTGACTAACTGTCCAGAGTGTAGCCCGCCTCTCGCAGTCTGACAGCTGAGATAGGCTTGAAGTTGATAGTCATGAAACCAAAACCAAACCAATCTGTGCTATAGATGAGGACTATGAAGGAAATGAATGGATGGATAATTACTGATTCACTGATATGTGGATATCTCTTTAATATCCCACCTGTTGAAGAATGAACATGAACACAGGACAAAATAATAATAATAAAGATAATTTTTTTTTAAATGCTAAATTTCACTTTCACCTTACATAGTTGTTCAGTTATGCTAGCAGGTTTTGTCTAGTTTTCATTTAAATGTTGATGTTCAGTGAAGTGCAAAAATATCAAATAATAATAATAATAATAATAATAATAATAATTATTATTATTATTATTATTATAATTATTATTATTAGTAGTAGTAGCAGTATTGCTACTTGTTATAATTCAGGTCAGCTAAAGTACTAGACTAGACATTTTTAAGTGGTTACTTTCAGAAGCCAATACCACAGTTGTTGTTGATTGTCCATGGCTGCAGACTCCCTGGTTAAGAGCGGAGCTGAACCGCTGCTGTTTGTCATTCCCGTGCTGTCTTTTCCAGATTTCCTGTCTTACTTCACTGGAAGTCTAACAGACAGGCAAAATGCCAAGGAAAAAAGAAGTTTTTATGTGACTCCTATGCTGTGAAGCTGATATTTCTGGTCTCTTCTGATGGGGCTTATCTATGATAGGGAAAGAGATATTAAAGGTTCATGAGCTGAATACAGATCTGACTACCAGAGCCCGAGGCACGCTTGGAGTGTCCTCTTAGGACAGCCCAACTTTGGCTCGCATTAATTAAACTGTATGGAGATTAGTGAAATAATTTATTCTAGCATTTTAATGTCTGTCTAGGAACGAGTGAAGGAAAGGCAGGCATGTCAGTGTAGGTGTCTGTGGGCTGATGGTTTTTAGCAGTGTGTGAAAAGTGTGTGGCATTTGGAGCTGTTGTGGAGTACGAGCTAATTTAATAACACGGCTGGCCATGTGGATTTTATTATAAATCCAGATCTTTGGCAGGGGTTATCAGAACTGTTACATAGTATTTGACATTTACACAATATGTTCTTGTTTTTTGTCACTATAAGGAAGACATCCCGTCATAAAAGATCACACTAAAATGAGAAAACCAAAGGGTCTTTATTATAATCAACATGCAGAATACAGAAGAAAAAAACATTTTCAGCTCACAGATGAGTATCTACCACACAAGCGTTTCTATCCTCCCAAAACTCTTTACAATGTAAGAAGGTTATTAAGAAATTATTACAATTATTCAGTTGTTCATTCCATTTAGCAAAATGTCAAACAAATCTGTAGAAAAGAACCCCAAACACCAAAGACAACCCCAAATCTCACACAAATGACAAGATACTTTATTTCATAACTAGCAAGCAACTACTAGAAAAGGGGAATTAACAGGAGCTGAATAATGCATGCATTTATGCAGTACACAAACAGAAATGCTATCAATCCTATAAATAACATTTGCAATGCTAATTCTAAGCATTTCGGGTTATGCATCTCACATATTAGGTTCTATGCTGACAGATAGTTTGGTCTATGCACTTGCTAGTTATCTAAATAAGGTAAGAGTGTCATTCTTTCCCCCAGTGAGCTAAGGTCTGCATATGCATGCTGTTTCAGAAGACTGTTCTTATTTCTATAAATACCTTTTTTAATGTACAGTAGATAATACAGCAGTTAATTTCCCAGGTGATGCCACTGTGGCCAAACATGCAATAGTCACCAATAGAGTAGTTCAATTTGTATCACCAGAACGAGCTAATTCTCTGAGCTAGTCTACTGTATGTAGTATTGTTTTGTGTACATGTTTGTTTGCGTATGTGTGTGCTTGTGCTTTTGGACATGTATACGTTTTATACAGTACTTAAATGTAGATATAGGATTCATACATGTATATGTAATTGTATGTATGTGTGCACTCAGTCCATTGTCAGGGGCTGAAGGTTCTTGTGGACTCATAATCTGACATGCACTTGGGTTTAATTCCTTTCGCGTTGTAGTAATCTACCACCTGGTTAGGGACTTCTGCCAAAACACTCTTAGCGAGGGCAGCAGGGGAGGCCTGGAAAAACAAACAGAGACACAAGAGGAGACAGGTCACTAATACACCAGTAACACCACGCATGCCTGAGTCGAGGATGCTGCTGAGTTTGATGCTGACAAAGGTTTAGACCAGTGAGACTGATGTGACTAGACGAGCTCATCTGAAAACCTCAAAACATCCCTTCTCACCTTTATGTTCCGTTACACCCTGGCCTGGTTTATATTTTCTGCATCCATGCTGTAAAACGCCTAAGAGGCAAGTACATCACATCCTGTACAAAAGCACTCAGTAGGCTGCAACAATAAGCAACTATTTGCATTAGACCTTGCTAAGTACACCAGTGGAAAACAGTCCAGTTGTTCCAATGTTGTGATTTAATTACTTCTTTTTAAAATTTGGGTCGGCTGACAAAAGTCTGTGGCAACTTCCTGAGAAGCACTTTAAAAATATGAGTGGAAATACATTTTCAAACAAAGCCAAATTCACTTACTTGACATTATTAAATTAATGTGAGCTGTGAAGATGCCTGCTGTAAAAGTCATAAAAGTCAAACCGTGACTGTCAACATCTTATTTTCTCCAAATTCAAAGTGGGGATTAGATGGTTATACGAAGGGATTTGGTGAGTAGTTCGTGACATGTCAGCTACTGACAGCGCTTTTAAATCTCTATTTGACCTTTTTACTTACTGCTCAACATATACACTCTTAATTCCACTTCATTAGGTACATTGTGCTAGTACTGGGTTGAAACTAGAGATGGACCGATCCGATATTACACATCGGTATCGGTCCGATACTGACCTAAATTACTGGATCGGATATCGGAGAAAAATAAAAAATGTAATCCGATCCATTAAATATCACGAAAGCACCTCACAAAACTTGCAACACGCCGTAACTCACCTCAGAACGTTAGCACTCGGAGCAGTATGCATCACGTGATAGAGCAGCTGTGGCATGCGGGACCTGTCGGTGGTCTGGATAGCATGTGGAGCTTCGCTAGCAACCTGGCATTTCATCTCCGACAAAGTTATCCCCGAGAGAAGTAAAGCAAGTGTGTAAGTCCATCTCTGAATGTTTGTAAAGCATTCCCACGTTAAGCTTAACAAGCGACTGCCTCTCGCTCTCCGGCTGCTACTTCAATCGTGAAACTGCTTAAATCAGCTGATCGGCTTTTCTGTCGGGAGTCTGTCTCTCGTTTGTTTTTGGCCCACTTTGCGCCAGAAAGAGGAAACCAGCGGCTGAACAACAGCAGCACGTTTAAGCTTGATAAGCTGTTGTTAGAATTTATTTAATATTACTTTCTACACCAGGATCTTTTTCTACGTAGCTGACGGCTGGTAACTGTGCAGGGGCGGATCTAGCAAAGTTTAGCCAGGGGGGCCGATAGGGCATTAACTGGGAAAAGGGGGCACAAAGACATACTTTTCTTTCTTATTCTCATTTAAAATGTCTAGCTTTTAATAAATAATTATCTGACACCCAAAGTTTTAATTTGATGTAAAATGAATAGAAGTCAATTACTGTACATAGTGACTATTAAGTCTAATATATATACCCTAGTAAGCTATAGTACTTTTTACTTTGGGAAGGTACCATCTGTGCAGTCTGCAATTTTGTTGAAGAAAGATGTTGAATCTATTTAATATTTCTTGAAAAATAATTGATTTCTGTGCATTTTTTTTCACACTGCATCAAATTAAGGTTGATTACGTCGATTAAGCATCATGAGGTGGAGCGTGAGGGGTGGTTCCCTATTTTTTATTTATTAAATTTTGTTGTTGCTGGGAGTTGGAACCCTATTAGTTAGGTTGCTAAGTACTCTTTAAAATACCAGAATAGGGAGGATGGTGTAGGTTTAAGTTTATTAGATTGATCAGTATTGCTGAACTATGAAATATTTTTTTTGTATACAGGTATAACAGAATAGCTTTAGTGTAGTTGTTGTTTTAAACTTGAGTATGAACTTGCAGACTTGCAAAATGCAGCAAGATATTTTAAAAAACAGTTTTGTTGATTAAAAAACACTATATCGGATTCATATCGGTATCGGCAGATATCCAAATTTATGATATCGGTATCGGTATCGGACATAAAAAAGTGGTATCGTGCCATCTCTAGTTGAAACCCCATTTTTCCTTCAGAATTGTCTTAATTCTCAATGGCGTGGCCTCAACAAGGTGCTGAAAACATTCTTCAGACATTTTGGTCTGTATTGACATGAAACAGTTACTGCAGATTTGTGGGTTATACATCCATGATACAAATATCCTGTTGCACCACATCCCAAAGGTGCTCTACTGGAGACCAGGCAGGCTTCGGTATTTAAATGGTGCACAGTCGGTATTATGCATTTAATGTCAAGGAAAATAAGACGCTTTGTAAACCGTGTGGAGCAACTTTCACAGCAACAGCATGACAAACTTTTACACTTTATATTTTAGTCAACTGAATCCACTTTAGAGTTAGTCTACAATAACCATATGATATTTAGTTGACTAAAACTAGACTAAGACTATAAGAAAAATAGACTAAATTATGACTCAAACTAAATAGCTTAATACTCAAAAGAATATGAATAAAACTAAATCAAAATGAACACCGTTCTTCTGCAGATCTGTTCTGTAACAAGTGCTTATTTAAGTTACGTTCATCTCGGCTCGAAGCATTGTGGCCGTTCTGAATATTTTCTCTTTTTCAGACTATTCTCTGTAAACCCTAGAGATCGCTGTGCAAGTAAACCCCAGAAGATGAGCAGTTTCCAAAATACTCAGACCAGCCTGTCTGGCACCAACAACCTTGCCAGGTTCAAAGTCACCTTTTTTCCCCACATTCTGATGCTCAGTTTGAACTTCAGCAAGCTGTCTTGACCATGTTTACATGCGTAAATGCATTGGGTTGCTGCTATGTGATTGGCCGATTAGATATTCGTGTTAACCAACAGTTACATGGTTGTGTCTAATTAAGTGAATCTCTAAATTAAAAAGATTAAGAAGATGCTTAATAAAGAATGACAAGAATAGATAGTTGACTAAGTCTTTTAAAAATGTGTAAAATATACAATAGTCGTGTATATTACTGAAGAAAGAATGAAAAGAAATCCTTATCCTTTCCTCCAGCACATGTATTAACACACATTGTTACACACGGGCACACACACATACTGCCACAGCACTCACACTTCAGAATCCTCAAAGTCAGAGAGTCTGTCGTACTCCGTCTCACATAATTCCCCGAGACAATGCATCATCAAAGTGCTCCCACCCCAACCTCCTCACCCTTCCTCCTCCTCCTCCTCTCATTTCCACCCTGCCTCATGCTTTCTCCTCTCTGCTCCTATCTACCTGTTATCCCCCACTCTGCCTGTCACCCAGCAGCTCCGTCCTGCTAATCCCCTCTGAAAAGAAACGACAGAGCAGAAAATCACCTCTCCACCTCTGTCACACACTCCCTCGCTCCCTTTTGTCTTTAGCTCCGGTCTCCTGCTGACCTCCTTCCAACACCAGCACCACCACCCATGGGCTGTCTCACATCCTCCACCCATCATCACCCTTCCTTCTCCTCTCAGTATGTCTCTGTCTGTCTTCATACGCGTCCATGCGGCATGTTCCTACTCCTTCCTCCCTTTCTATTACTGCGTAATTGTTTAATTTCCTGACTTGTCATAGATCAAGCTCACCATAACGAACCCAGCCAAACACATCTGGTCAAAGGCAGGCAAAATTAATGCCAAGACAGAGACACACACAAACACGCACATAAAAACACACAGAGAGGGCCGATAGCCAATAGTTGATGAATTCTGACGAGCAAACCGAGCACGTTACGCCCACACAGTCACACTTTCAATCCCCTGAATACTGTAATCATATCCCCCACACACAAGACAGAAATTCAGAGTACAAATAAAATCCCAACACCTAACACTGAAATTGGTGTTCACAAATATATACACAACATTTGTGTTCTTCTGATTGTGTTTTTGTTTTGTTTAGTCTTAAATTACATTTTATTATTGTGCGATTTTGTTACTTGTCGTACTTTCTCAGTTTGCACTTGCCTTTGCATATTATACTACATAAAATATAATTTAATATGAGAATTTTATATCCCCTCGCTTTTTTAAACCACATAAAGTGGGAGAGACGTCTGATTTTATTTGAAAGTTACTGTTGCAATCTGCATGCTATTTGAGATTAATTGCCATTTACCGTATATTTGTTTTTGAGTCTCAAGTCTGTTTTGGTCAGATCGAATACAGCAATATAACAGAACTATGAATTGAATTCATTTTCATTGGAATGAAGTGGAAATGTTTATTAACTATAATTTATTCAGAAGGAGGCACAGCTGCTGAGGTTCTGAAGCTTGTCTTCATGTGGGGATAATTAGTGATATCCCAAACAGTTTTTTTTTATTGCCATGATCCAAATCTTTTAGTATTAATGTGTCTTGAGACCAATTCAGTACTTATATCTACTTTAAAAACATGCATATGTAGGTCAGTGACGTGACATGCATATTTCAGTATATATATGTATATATATATATATACACATATATATACACACTCTTAATATGTTTAAATAAAATTTATAGAATTTATAACAATAAATTAATTAAATGTATTAACTAATAAAATAAAAATAAGTGACATTTCTTTCTGTTCGATCCTGTGTTCGATGAAATATGCCAGACTGTGCGAACCCTGGGATTTGAGAACAATAAAACTGGATGGTCAAAACAGTTTTACTTGTCTCATCAGCAAACTTTTGGTAATTACGTATGCTGAGTGGCACTGTAGTGCAGAGGTTAACACATTTATCTAACACCCAGAGGAGGTACACATCCCTTGGAGGGTTAGGAAGAGAGGAAGGGCATCCAGTGTAAAAATGTGCCACATCAAATATGCGCATATTCAGTAGAAGATATTTATGTATTTGATTATTTCAACAGCTAAAAAGAAAATTCTGCCAGAGTTTAAACAACATTTTTTAAATCTTCTTAAAAGACTTAATTTTGAGTTTTAGATAGCATATTATATATATTATATTATATATTATTTAAATGCACTGGAAATGTATTGAACCCTAGACTCCCTGGATGGAATCTAGGGGCTGTAGTCTGTCATCGGGTGAGAGGGGTGTACTTCCTGGACAGGTAGCACAGTCTGTTGCAGCACAGTCAGAGACAAACAACCTACAGCCAGTTTAGAATCACCAATTAGCCTAACCCCAAGCATGTCTTTGAACTGTGGGAGGAAACCCATGCTGATGTGAGGAGAACATGTCTACAATCCACACAAAGGCCCCAGGATTCCAGGCCAGGACCTTCTTGCTGTGAGGTGAGCGGTAAACCGCTAAACATCGACGTGCCACCACTGAAATGTGTTTAAACTTAAAAGCTTTTATAGAATAAACTGTTACAAGTCATTAATTTAATACTGCATGTGACTTGACTGACCCGTATACCTCGCAATGTACAAAACAAAAACAAAAACAAATTAAAAAAAACATCAGTGCTTTAAATAGGCTCTCGTCAAAGCAACCGTTTTGACTTGAAATAGTCGGGATACACAGGTGTTACTAATCACATTAAGGCTCTGTGCCCAAATACAACAAAACTACCATTAATCTCATTAGTGCTTCCCTGCTGTTTCTTTTTCTAAATGTCTGCTGTAAAACAGCCCTATCATAATTAAGATCTTTTAGACACGAGGCATGAAATTGAATGGGACTTGTGGATAACTGAATGTTGGAGTAGTACAGCTGGATGAGCTGAGTGATAGTTATAGCCTTTTTAGTAGTGATCAAAACATCTTCCCTCCATGTCAGTAACCTCCTTAAATTTCCAGTGCTTTAATGTTGCTGAGAAAGCTTTAATGTGCTAAATCAGGGGCGTCAAACTCCAGTCCTCGAGGTTCGTTGTCCTCAAACTTTTACACGTGTCCCTGCTGCAACACACCTGAATAAAATTAGCAGTTCATTAGCAAGACTGTAGAACTTGACTGCATGCTGAGGTGGCAATTCAGCAATTTCATTCATGTTACATCAGCTCATGAGTGAATGAACATGGTGCAATAAAAATCCTTTTAGCAGTACAATTTTCCAAACACTTACATTTATACATGTATTTGAATTTACTTGACTAGGGTTGACTGCATGCCACCTCAGCATGGAGTCAAGTTGCCAATGACCTACTAATTTTATTCAGGAGTGCTGCAGCAGGGACACATGTAAAGGTTTGAGGACACCGGTCCTCGAGGACTGGAGTTTGACACCTGTGTACTAAATTAACCAGTCAGAGCTTTTTGACCAAAACCCTCTCAACCACCACCTACATGCTTAAAGTCCTTGAAAGGGACAAACTGGACGATGTCGCGGAGGACAGGCTCGCCCTTGGGCGAACGCAGAATCCCGTCGTCGCCGTCCAGGATCTGCATGTCTGTGAAGTCTGCGTTGCCCACACCAACAATGATGACAGACATGGGCAGGTGAGAGGCGTGCACGATGGCCTCTCGCGTGTCGGCCATGTCAGTGATGACGCCGTCCGTCAGGATCAGCAGGATGAAGTATTCCTGGTGAGACATAGGTAAAGGGGGTGAGGGGAAGGAGGGGTATTTGTGGGTGGAAGGGGGAGAAATGAAGAATACATGTTCAATTAAATTTGTGTTTTAAAAATGGCTTCTTGTCAGGGGATAATTTGAATAAAACTCATTTTAATCCACCAGAGAGAAGCAGTAGGCATTAAGTCAGAGACGAATTTCTGCTCTAAAATTTATGACCAGAATTAAATTAATATCAATCGCTCCAAGTTCTTTTCAATTCATCTTTTTTTTCTTTTTTGATTCATCCTTTAATTTCTTTTTGTCTTTTTATTACTATTTGTCTTTTGCTTCTCTCCATGTGTGCCAGTGCAAACATCAACAGACACAATAACAAGACCAAATGAGTTTGGTTTTTTTCTCCATCTTTCTCTTTCTCTCGCTCACCATGGCTTCTTTGGTGTGCATTTCCTCTGAGGCAGAGGAGGCCACTTTCTGAATGATTGGAGCGATGTTGGTGGGCCCGTACAGCTGGATCTTAGGGAGGCAATTTTGATAGGCCTCCACCACACCTTGGATCCCTGCAACACACACACACACGTGGGTTGTTTTTGCTGCCATTTTTCTGTTTATTGCCTGACCCTGGAGAGCCAAAAGTTCTCATACTTGTAAAAGCATCTGCTAAGATGAATCAGAGTCTGTGTATGTGACCGCACTGTGAGGTGACCGAGCATTTTGTGCAAAATATTCCCGTATTATCCTCACACACACACGCCGTCACGGCGGGAACGTCAGCTATGTGAAGAGAGGAGCACAGAAGCCCATTTCACACATACAGATTAGTGTTGTTTTTCTCTGTGTACACGAGCCTGAAATACTTCCAGCAGCATGGTGACAAACCTCCCAGCTGCGTGTGCGTCCGTGCGTGTTCGAACGCGTGCGTATGTCTGTGCATATTTGTGAGGAGCAAAAACAGGGTAAAAAAAAATCAGGGAAAAATATAAAGGGTGGAATATGGGACCGACAGCAAGGGAGATATGAGAGGCATGCAGGGGACTGCTTTGGTTGTGCATGCGAACGTTTGCGCGAGCCTGAGTAAGCGAAGTAGTGTGTGTCTCTGTGTCCGTGTTTGGGGGAGGGGAAGGGTGTGGGTAGCTCACCTGCACATTCAGGATTGTCCTCATCAAAGTTCACAGCAAAATCGTGTGAAACCTTCAGGCAGGGCAGAAAAGACAAGGCCTTTTTACTGCCACAACACACCACTCACACTCAGCACGATGCATTCAGTCCAATTTACAGGTTGACAGGTGTATTCCCCTTTCATGTTGATCAAAAGCAAGCTGAGCCTCCAAAAAGATCTCAAATCTAAATATAAATTCTCCAGACCCACCCCACCCACTCTGCCCTTTGCTTTTGCACACATGTGCATGCTCCCAAATGTCCTACCTTGAAGTCAGGGGGTATCAGAGCTCCAAATCCAAATGCAGGGAACATCTTATCACTGGAGAAAAAGAGACAGACATATTTCATTGGGAAAAAGAAATAAATATAAGGAAAAAAGAGAAGGGTAAAAATAATGGACAAAAGCTTTGTAAGGCTCATAAAGCAAAGGAAGAGGTTTTTTTCATGCTGACTTTTGTGGAAGGATTTGATTCTCAGAGGGAAAATCCAGAGTGTGTCTGTGTTTGGATGTGTGCCCTTGTGTCAGCATTAGGTGGAACGATGATTGATGGAGTGGATTCTACCTGTCATAGTCTTGGCATATCTCTCCTACAGCCACCAGTGCTTTGAGGTACTCATTGGGCTGGTAGGGGTGGATGTAGTGGAGGGAGCAGCTGTTTCTAGGATCTCCATTGGATGCTGTAAAATCTATCGCCACCTGAGATGGAAACATGTACGCTCACACAGCATGGACGGACACAAACAGGCACATTGATGTAAACATTAAAGAGATTACATTTGAGGGAACTTACTGTGAACTGAATCTGGCAGCCTCCCATGATGTAATCCAGGAAGGAATACATTTTAATAATCTGTCAGGAAAAAAAGAACCCATAATATTATTGATTACTAGTTTACTAATTCTATTTATTTACTTTTCTAGTAATTTCTCCATCGGATTTACCCATTTTTATTTATTCATTTATTTATTTTCCATTTTTCCCACCCATTTTCCAGTTATTTCTTTTGTTTGTTTGTTTGTTTTTATTTATATTGAACTAGAAGCTTCTTATTAAAAATATGTAATGGGCCCTTTACCTATATTAATGAACTGACAGCCCGATTATGACAGAAAGTGCTACCTACAGTCAGGTGATCACTACAGAAATTATTGGACATAATGCAGTCAGTGCTGTTAAATGGGAAAATAATTTTAAAAAATAAACAAATACATTTTATATACAAATATAGCAATTTCGATGACATTTGTCTGTATAGTTACAGTACTGTGCAAAAGTCAAAACCTGTCATGTCTATATATTTTGTTACAAGTAGCCAGATTTTCTTATGTGTTTCTCTCACACTTCTCCAGGCTTTTCAAAGAGGCATTAAAATCTGCATATGAACAGTAGCTAAAATTTTTGTCTTTAAAAAGTATGAAAAAAATCCAGCAAAGACCTGACCCAGGACCCAAGAAATGCATCTGGCCCTGTGGTTGATCCATCTAATGTTCACTTAGATCTCATCAGAAATGGTCTAAGTGGAAGGATCACTGCCAAGAAGCCAAACTTAAGGAAGCGAAATAGGGTGAAAAGGCTGAGTTATGCCAAATTACAAAAGAAGTAGATTGAAAATCAGTGGCAACAGGTTCAAGTGATGAATTCAGATTGGAAGGTTTTAGTTCAAGTAATCAGGCCAGGTGAGAGGTACAACAGTGAGTGTTTACAACCCTCTGTAAAACATGGAGGAGGCTCTTTCATGGCTCAAAATCCAAGGAATTATGAACACAGAAGAGTGCCATCAAAACATTTGATTGGTAACAGTTTTATTTTTCAGCATGACAATGATCCAAAACACACTGCTAATGCAGTAAAGGATACAAGGGTAGAAACACACAACAAAGCACCATCAGTTATGAACTGGCCTCCAGTGCCCAGACCTCAACATTACTGAAGCAGTGTGGGATCATCTTGACAGAGAACGGAATAAAAGGCAGTCAACATCCAAAGAAGAGCTTTGAAATGCCCTTCAAGAAGAAGAAGAAGAGCTATTCCTGAAGACTACTTAAAGAAATTACAAGAAAGCTTGTCTAAGAGAGTTCAGGCTGTGTTAAAGGAAAAAAAGATGGTCAAATATTGAATAGCACAAACTCTGCTTTTGCTTTATATGTGCATTTCCACGTAAATTTGCAAATTTCAATAAATTGCTCCTCACTTTTCCCGTTTTCCTAGCAAAATAAAATGTATTTATAGTCAGAAACACAATGATAATAAGGTTTGTGCATTTATCGTTCTTTTCTCTGTTTAATATAATTATAAAAAATAGTGTATTTAGGTCTATGAATATTAATGGGACAAAAGTAGCAATTAGAAGGCACGTCTTTTTTTCCACTGTTATCTCATGCTTTAAAAGTCAAACAATTAATCCCCCAAACAGTCAGTTGAGATTTAAATTAACAATGAAAATAACCATTTGTTGCACAAAAAAGAAGGAACGCAGACAGAAAAAGCTTTACCTTACCTTACAGTGGTTGAGAATGACAACACCAGAGTTTCTGTAATTCTTCTTCTTCATCTGATATTTAGGGTTGATGCATTCCCATTGGATCTAGGCGCACAGATACACACAATTAATGCAGATGGTATCAAGGGAGCACAGAAGGAATTTGCTTGACTCGTTATGTATTTGCTACATAATGATGCGGAGCTATTAAAAAGGAGCTCTGCTTTTATTTAAATGAGGATTATTTTGGATATGTGAATAAAAGCACTGACAGAGATGCAAATGGGCTCACAGTGCATAAATGAATTTATGGCCCTGAGTCAGTGAGTAAACATTACTTGTTTTATTCCTCTCGTGTGAGCATGTGCAGGAGCTCGAGCGCGCATTTTCTCACCTGTTTGCCCTCCTGCTCTACCCTCAGCTCCTTAAACGTGGTATGAAACTCCCCGATGAAGTCATGTTTTCCATTGGAGTCCCAGTCCCAAACTGTGCACTGGAAGAGACACACACACGTTCACTCATTTAGAGCACAGCTGCAACACCGTTACCTAAACGAACACACACAGGCACTCGCAGGCATGCAGGGAAATGCCATGCTGAATGATTGATAAGGCGGTGTTGGTGGGGGGGGCAACGGAGCGGTGAAATATTAATCTGAGGATGCTGAGAGGTACGCGGCTTAAGCGACAGCTTTACGCTTGTGTGTGTGTTTTTCGACAAAATAGTTTGACTCGCTCTTGGGAGCTAGTAAGCAAGACAAATTGCCTCAATCAAGTGAGGGTCAGCGGGGCAAAGCTAAGCACATCATAAAGACTCAGTCCTTTCATTTCAAAGGATGGCACAAGGCTCTCATGTGTAGGCTGTCCTGCAAAGTCACTGCAATCAATGATATTCAAAAAGGTTTGTCAATAGAGACACATGTTAACACGGACTGAAAAAACTCGGGTCTTTTGTGAAGCTCTAATGCCTGTGAACGAGTCCTTCAGCGGTGCAGTTTTGCATTATAACCTCCTTGCATGAGGTCACCCCAGCAACTAGCGATCAGAAGCAATCCAGCAATGCTTGATTAAAAACAATGACTCACTGTAATCCCCTAATTTCCTGTCTCCCACTTGAGCTGTTCACAGTCCGCACCTAAAGCGTGCGTGCATGTTTGTGTGTGATCGTTTGCGGGCCGCATGCATGTTTGTGTTTGTGAAAGTAATTTGTGCGCGCGCGAGGTAGCGAGCGCTCGCTTTTGCAGCCTTGCTTCCACTTCAAACTGCTGAGAGCTGTGCTAGAGAGTAATGAAAAAATGAAGAAGCTCTGTTCCATTCACTGAATACTAACTGTTTGACAAAGAGAGAGAGAGAGAGACCAGCGAAAGGACAGAAAGAAAAGTAAAGAGGTGGAGAAATGGGCTCCTTGCCGATTGCAAGTACAAAGGAAGAGACGGCGAGACACTGCAGAGGAGGGTTATGCATTTATGCATTGGTCAGTTAAGAGTCTGGTGAAAAGAAAGCACTTGTCTGAATAGAAATCTCTGCCCTGCCATTTCTCACTAAAGCTCTGACTGTTCGAAACAGGTAGCCCTGGAAACCATAGCCGACGGCGTGCGTGCGCGTGCGAGCCCTTTCTCCCGCTGTCAGGAGCCACGCAGAGTTAAGATACCTCTGAATATTTAATGAACAATCTCATGTTTATTCATGCCAAAGAATAACTGTTCTCTGCGAATGTGGCGGCCACTGCTTCCAAAAAGGCGAAGAGATCTCCTCTGACAAGTAAAGGCGAGAGTTTAAGATAACCACTGAGCTCCTTAACGCCCATCTGACTTTTTAAATAGCACAATGATATCATAAAAGCGCCTGACCTGAACTTAACTCCTAGAACTGAAAAGAGAAAGGGACAAAGGCTTTTTGTACGTGCCGCTGTCCTTTGCATTAATGTCATGTTTTGTATGTAGGTGAAAAAGGGTAAAACGACTTTATTTATTGTCATTTTAAGTTTTTGTCCGCATTTATTGAATGAATGGCATTTCTTTTTTTATGTTTTAAATAAATAAAATGCAGGCTGGTGATGATGCTGTGCAAGCACTCGGGTGCTGCTTGACTTCGGCCCTCTTAATGAGTCTTGCATTTTACTGGAGGAACTTAAATAGTTGCATTGCCACTATGATTGTTGCAGAAAAAATATTCCCAGACTCACCTTAAGCTCCCTGTCGTGGTCTCCACTGCAGAGTGTGTTTAAGGAAACTTTGAAGGATTTCCAAACTGGGCTCAGGTTGTTCATGACCGTCTGTGCACAATAAATACAAAGACAGTTCACGCTTGTTGTTTATTTCCAAACTAAAACAGCTGCCTACATCTCCACGGATGTGCGAGCGCAGTTACCTCGGTTCTGTGCACAAGCGACTCAGTGCCGTCATCATTTATTCTAAAAATCTCCAGGAAAGGGTCTGACTTGCTGAAGAAATCCTTCAGAGAGAAAACACGCATGTGAGGCATTCCCTCAGAACTCCCTTTGATCACCATAAATCATTCGAACACTAACAGAATCATTATTTCGCCCCTTTAAACTCCTTTTCTTCTTTGTTTCTTCCACCTATCCCTTTCCTGTCCTCTCCAATTTATCCACCACTCCCATGCTTTCTTCCATCTTTTCCCCAGGGCACTACTTGTTTGGATTAGTCATCCATGTCTGTGTGTGTGTGTGTGTGTGTGTGTGTGTGTGTGTGTGTGTGTGTGTGTGTGTGTGTGTGTGTGTGTGCGCGCGCACATGTGCCGGCTGGAAAATTAATACAGTTATCGGTGTGTGTGGTTGGGGTGGTGAGATAAAAGAGGGTTATTGGGAAAGGGGGTGCCCACCTATCTCAGCAGGCCTCCTTTAATACCAGCTTGTACTAGTGTGTATTGTGCGTGTTTCTTCATAATCAAGTCCCACAGCTCTGCCCACATACTTCTCCAAACACACGCACACACAAACACACCAACCAGGCAGCATGCACACACAGACCCACATCTTCAGTACTAATTACCCTCATATCTTAAGGAAAACTTCAACATTTCTGAGTATTTTTGAAAGTGCACAAACCTTATCGTCCAGCTTACGTGCACTGAATGAGAGTTCAACGTAATCGTCATTTCCAGACAATTCCTCAGCTGTCACCTATACAGCGGGGCAGAGAGTGAAGGTGGAGAGGGAAGGTTGGGAGGCGAAAGGAGACAGACAGAGAGAGCGAGAGAGATCGACACGGAGATGTAAGAAGGAGGTGAGAGAAAATGAGATGGAAATGAGCTACAGCACAGATTGAACAGGCAACATCATCAAATTAATTATCTTCAGGGTGTCTGAGTGCACAGAGGTGGTGTGTGTGTGTGTGTGTGTGTGTGCGTGTCTAAGTGTGTGTGTGATTTTTGCATGTGTAGGAGTGTTTAACGTGGTTCGGTTGACTTTGGAACCCGTGCCATACCGTACCGTGATAGAAGACTTTCCAGCAGTGTTTCCCTGTTTGAGAAGAGCTTTAGTCAGTTTCCTCTGTGAAACAATCTGAAACAAAAAGAAAGAAAAAATCACCTCAGATGTTCCAGCCTCCACTTAGAGTTTGCATCTGTCTGGAGAACGCAAGTCAAATATTCACTCTACTCTACACTGACTTTAGTCTCTAAAAACTGAAACATCTGACTTTTTATCTGGCTGGCATTTATATTCTGCCTTTCCACTCGCTTTACACTATAACCCACATGTTCCAGTTTTCACACACACCCATACAGTTTGATTTATTACACATACGCACTCAGACGCCAGTGAATGTACCAGGGGCAATTTGGGACGCATCCACATGGAGACTAGAGGAGCTGGGGATTAAGCCAGCAAGCTTCTGATTATTGGATGACTTTCTCTACCGCCTGAACCACAGCTGCCCCATTTGGCACTAATATTATTAAACTGTCGATGTATTGTACATTAACTATTTTTTTTTGTTCATAGGCTTCACAAGGTTGTGCCACCATGTTGCTCCCCTTAAACCATAGTTATCAACTTAATCTGGCTATTTCATATAAATTTAGCCCTAAAAAATAACTTCACTGCTCAGGATCTCAGAGCATTTAAGAACAGGAGCAAAGTGACATCGAGCAAACCTCCAGGGTGTGGGGATGATTCACAACAGGACCAACATCTGGTGCAATAAATGAAAATGTTTAAAAAATTAAACGAAGTAACAAGATGAAAGGATTAAACTATGGTAATATGAATAGTATTCATGATTAAAATATTACAAGGTGGCAAAAGACATACTGTCGACCTGGGGTGACTGACTTTGCCAGCCAGTTCTGGAGCCTCCTGGGTGGTGCTCTGTCGCCGCTTCACTGCAAGTGGCAGTGATTGCTGCTTGCACTCTCCCAGACCAATTTATCCTTATTGTTATTTGCTGTGGTGAAGATGGCGATGATGGTGGTCGTAATACCAGCAGAAAATCTTATAGTAGTGTTATTTTGTCAAGGACTTTCAAAGGTACCACAATTTCTCCCTTTTTCTACTTCAGCTGCACTTCATAGTCTCTTTCATAGCCTGACAACGTGCTACACAGGCAGACAAGTGCATGCACACTCACGATGATGTGTCAAACACACCAACCGACTAACACACAGCCTCTTCCTGCTACAGCTAAGGCATTTGTACACGTACATACAAGCACATTAAAAACATCTACATCCCCAACTTAGAATTTCCTTTGTATCAAGAAAGCTTATTATGTGTTCCCAATGCAAGTAGACCATGTAGTCTGTCTGTGTTGCTGACAAAGAAGGTTCACATAGATCCTGGCAGATCCTATCTCCATGTCAGGGGTAACAGATGATTATAAGTAATCACTGACGTGACCGATCTGGTGCCGGGATGAAGCTGTTAATAAACTCAGAGGAAAGACTGCTTCGCAGCTGGAAACAACAAACAAAACTTCAGCTCGTGTTTTTGTCAAACCCCAGACTTCCTCTGAATTGTTGATAAAAAGTAAATTATATTTTAGGCACGCAGGTGATTACTGCACCTAATATACTAGGCGCTGCACTTACATCAAATACCCTGATGCACGGATACACACAGGCACTGTTGTAGATATTAATGGAGGTGCAGCGTGTACAGACGTATAGACATATAGACTGGTATGAAATATAATGCATTAAATCAGGTGGACAACCTACTGCAATCACACTGTCACTGCATGCTACTGCAACTAAAGAAACCATCCACGTCTGTGTGACACCTACACGGCATTTATGTGCAATGCCGGTGTGTCCATTGTGAGTCTACTGAAAATTATTGGCATGCACTCGGACGTTTGGTCTGATCCTTAGACACCATTAACTGGCACTACTGAGGCATTTAGTAATTAGAATCTCATTCATTGTCCTTATTTATTCATTGTTTCCGTTTCCCTACAATGTGCTGTCACGGTTTCTTTTTTTGGGTTTTGTTTTTTTGTTCTGCCAATAAAGCAGAAAAAAACAACAACATTGATTATAACAGAATTAAGTCTTACAGCAGGTATAAATGCTTACATGCAACATGTCAATATCTGTTACAATATCACTGATGCAATGCATCTGCAACAAGCGTTTCCTCTAGCAACTATTCAGGGCTTCTATCGTACACAGAAAAAGGAAAATGATCACACTATTGCTTCAAATGATATGATGGAAGATAAACATAACCTCTATTTTTTCCAAATACAGTTATTAACAGAGTTATAATATGATTATATAAACAATAGCTTCCAAACAACCTCTCCAAGAAGCTTTCACACCCTTAAGTCAGTGTTATACATCCACCAGCTCTGTGCTGTCTCTGATGAGTAGTAAAAAGTAAACACTTCCTTTAACTGCAGACCTGACATTAAAGATAAGGGAAACACTGGGCTGCGCGTCCTATTTCCTTTCATTCAATATTACATTAGATAGCAATTCCCTCAAATGCACTTATTCAAATTGTTAATGAGTAGTAGTGCAATAACAATTTTCTTTTAAATGCTCTTGGATATTGAGTGAAAAATGCAAATAAACCAAATCTTTAAATATTGATTAAAACTTCTTCATTAAAGAGGCACAAATCCATTAAGTGAATAACAAGGGTATACAGTTTAGCACAAGCACATATAAAGGCTTTGAAAACAGTTCAGGCACCCTCAGGGCTTTTTATCAGAAGCACTCATGCATGTTAATGCAGACAGTGCATCAACTGAACTCAGGCTGAAAGCTGACATCCTTCCACAACTGAAGTTGTTTTTTAGTCATTGAAACCTAATACTGTGTAGGTCTCCCTCATGCCTCCAAAACAGCTGCCACTCTTTGTGGCATGCATACAGGACCTGTGAGGATGGCCTGCGGCATCTGGTGCCAAAGTGTAGCGTCATGCAGGTTGTGTGCTGAGTTTGACCTCCATATGTATGGCATGGTTGCCCAATTGGATTGGGATCTGGGGAGTTTTGGATGCCAGGTCAATGTCTAAGGCTCTTTGTTTTGTTCCTTTAACCGTTTCTAAGCAGGTTTTGTGGTGCGTTTGGGGCAATTATCCTCTGGGGGGAAGAAGTGCTGCCGACACTGTGGGCGTCCTTGGTCTAAAATAATAATCTTATTTAGTTACACTCACATAAATGCCAAGGCCTGAGGTTTCCTGAGAAAAAATAGCCTTATTACGATATCATCAGTATTATTTACTTCACCTGCCGTGGTTTTAACGAAGTAGCTGACTGAGCATACTGAAGTAGACGATTCTTATCCCAACAGCATGCTGCTCTGAGGAAGATTTGTATGCTTTTTTACTGCACCTACTGTTTGCAATGCACAAGGTGAATCCAGTTCGGAGGTTACAAGTGCATTTCTGTCATGCTTTCGCCTCCAGAAACACTCACATCACACACATTTCTGATTGTTTCTGAACTCCTCTCACATTCACTGACCTACCTCACACTCTTTAATTTTCAGTTAATTTAAGCTTGACTTATAGGAGCTATGTGTTATTTTTTTAACTTCCGTGGGGGTGAGAGTAGGAATAACAGTTTGTAAAGTATTGTGACTGTTTCACTTATGTTTGCACTCATCAGTCACACCGATTTCCCAATCGACCTGCTTGCTTCGTGCATGCTCTTCCTTTAGAGTGAACAATCCAATCAAGAGACTCACTGACCTGTCCTAGGGTACACTCCATGGCTCCCAAGAAGTCAGCATCACGGAGGCCATTGTTGCCGGAGCTGATATCGTGAAGTTCAAAGCGGAGCCTCTGGACCTCCTCAAAGTAATAATCCACCAAGAAAATCTTGGAGAAAACCGGGCTGCTGCTGCTGCGGATGACCTCTGTGCGGTCCACCTGCAAACAGACACAAACAGCTTCACAACGCTACGTTTAAAGTATCTGTGGCACCTAAAAGAAAAAAGCTTAAGGTAGAGAAAGAAACACTGACTTCTACTTCTGGTGGTTCCAAATTTCTTTAAAACAGAAAACTTGGTAATTCAGTTGGTTTCAGAAACATCATCATGGACTGCAATGATTCCTGTAAAAATCACTGCAGCCCACCAGAGTGATTATTGTAAAACCACACAGATGCTTGGCAAATGTTTGCCACAGCAAGAACCCAGAGGGCTGCATAAATTAAAAAAAGAGCTGATAAAGAGAAAAGGTAAGACAAAATAGAAAAATACTTCCCCTGTTTAAAATTTTTTTTTATTAATGATCATTTTATTAGGTTATCATTATCTGTACAAGTATTTTTATCACGATAAACAATAAATAGCAACTCTGTAACCACTATTTACTGATTTTTATATTTGTTGTACCCCTTTTTACAGATTCAGTTATATAAGTACTTATTTATTCAAACCGCAGAATCTGAATTGATGAACTCTTTGTAACCTTTAGCAATATCACTGAGATCTTTTATGTGCGTTGGTGAAAAAAGAAATCCAATATCAAGACGTTTGGCAAAACCTGATTATTCTTCTTCACGTGGACACTGGATTCAAGTTTTCACGAAATTTCATTAAAGAACATCATTTATGGTTCTTCTGAAAAAGCAGTTTCATAACACTGTGCTTTTTACTACAGGCAGTCTGACTTTAAATGGATTTTTTATGCTCTTTCCAAAGTGAACTAAAGTATGAAAATTGTACATCAGAAACACTGCCGCTGAGCATTGATTGCGAACCTCAACAGACTTTTCAGAATTGCGGCAATAACCACAAATAGCCATTACCACATTGTTTACACTTATCAACTTGAGAACTGCGGCTATTGATTTTTCGTGATGACTAAAAATCACCCGAGCTGTTTGATTGCACAGAGATCTGACTGCAGCTGTAACATTGATCTCACATTTTAAGCCCTCTGACTGCTCAAAGGATTAGGAAGCAAAAAGAAAAGTATGTTGCGACGTTGTCAACAAAACCTATCTAACACTAGCAGCAATGACTGGCTCCCTTTTATGGCTGATAACCCTCTGGCACACGAACGCACGCAAACACAGACAAAAGTGAAGAGCGCACCAGCAGGCTCGACAGACACACAAATGCTGGCCTTATCCTGATGCTTTTCTCAATAGGCTGGCAACTCATTAAAGCATCGAGAGACATGAATACATAAACACACACTATCCAAGCGGCCTAAACACGCTCTCTCGCAACAATTATCCAATTAAGACACTCTGGATCTGATGGGCAATGATACCCCCGGCCCATTCCCACACTTCTGCAAAAGGGGCTTACTGTAACGCATACACTCACTCATGAAGACACAGACACGCAGACATGACACAAAAAACGCAGCACTGTGTCGTACAAAAGCTTTTTGTGGCGTCTCCAAAGGAGGAATAATGCTGCACTACTTTCAGAGCGCTCGATCTTGAGCCCCTGTGGAAATGGAAAGTGGTGTATATGTGTGTGTGTGTGGGAGTGCAGCTTCCGTGTCGCTGACAGTTTGTGCAAACGAGTTACACGTGTGGATTTACATACGTAAACGTACATCTGCTGAGTGGGACAGTGTAGCACTAAATGTGGAAGGATCTGCACGGATGTGTGGGTGTGCGTAGCTACATTTTTAAAAGGAACACTGTTCACTCCATATACTGTATGTCTGTCCATCCCAAAGGCAGAGGAAAGAAAACTAAAAATAACCAAAGATCCTCTTTTTTGCAACATCGCCCTGATTCCTCATTCTCAACGCTGATGCCGCCGCTTGCGAGTCTTCAGCATGTCTTTGGCTTCAGTAGAAGTGCTTTGTGTGCGAGTATGAGATGGCATTTGAAAGGCTTGAAAAGCATCTGAGTCGTGAGGGGGAAAAGAAAAAACACTTTAAAGCATAAAGTTAAACAATCCTTTTTTTTTCTTATTGTAAAAGAGACAAGCAAAACTGCCCATAACTTCAGGAACGGGTAGTCCTTCGGGATGGCACATACATGTATGCCAGGTTTCCTGCATTTCCCGGCACAATCTCAAGAGAGTGGAAGCGATAACAGGAGACAGACCATTGCAAGAGGAGTGCTGAAAAGGGCTGTCCAGCAGCACAGTGCTGGGCTGAGAGCACAGTTCCCACAAAAAAGTAGTCTGTTTCTGACAGTTTGGTCAGAAACATCCATGAGTACCTGACTGGAGGTCATTTTGTAGGGCTCTGGCAGTGCTCCTCATGGTCCTCCGTGCACAAAGGTTAGATTTATGCCCTTGTACAGCCCTGGCCAGCTCTCCACATGTAACAGCCTGTCTCCCGCCATCGCCTCCTCACTCTTGAGACTGTGCTGAGGGATGAACTTAAATGTGCCATCCTAGAGGAGATGGACTTAAAACTAGTCAAAGGAGCTTGCAAAGAAAAAAAAACTAGACTTAAAACTAGCTAAAAATCAGTCAGGAAGAATAAAAAGGGAGCAATAGTCTGTGGCTACCTCCTGCTACATTTAATGGTCTTCTTGTTGTGTCTCCAACAGGTGCAAACCTGTTGTCACTTTCATTTGCACTGAAGCATGTTAAATGGTTTTAATGTTTTAATGGTTTATGCTTCCCAGAATTGTCTTGTACTTCAATAATAGAGAGTTGCATTAATTTTTTTTTAGCAGTACACAAATAGTACACTATTTGTTCTACAGTTTGATCAAATTGTATGATTGTAAAAGTCATTACATGCAGAATTGTTTATTTAATTGGCAAGACTTGCTGAGACTTAAAGACAGTTTACATGTTTTAATCTGTGCAGCTTTGTGTAAATGTTCATTTTTTCCGTTACTGTCATCATAGTTTGTCTCATTTTTGTACACTTCACTCCAATCATATGTGTATAGGGCCAAATCACAACAGCAGTTGCCTCAAGGTGCTTTTATATTGTAAGATAAAGACCCTACATTAATACAACATATGTTTCCTCTCACATTACATGTATTTTACAATGAACGTAAAACCTGTGCTCTTGTCATCTGCATTCATTTTGTCAACAAGAAATCAGTTATTCTCAGAAAAATAAAAGTTTCTATCAGTGGCCCTTCAACGTCAAGATATGTGAAAATATTTTTAAAAAGTCAGGCAGTTAGGAAATGTGAAGGTGAGAAAAAGACACCTCTTAAGGCCACTGTCATCCTGACAAAATATCTAAACTTCTCACCGCCTTGCTGTCCACATTATCAAAAGAACTTTTTTATTTTGGTAGCGATGACTCATTCACTGACACAAAAGCCTCATTTTGACACATGTATTAAAGGCTGTGGGTGAGTTACGGTGTCGTGGTCCTCCAGTCCTCCTCTGCGTCTCCACTGTTTCTCCCCTTTGTTCTCTCTCTCTGTCTGCGTGCTTGCTCCTCTGTGTGTGAGTGTGTTTACCTGCCTTACAGGATCCTCCTGGATCATCTAGCAATCAGCTGTTTGCTATTTAAGCTGTGACCTGACAATCAGTCTTCGCCTGAGCGTTATAAAGGCAGTAGCTTCCATGTGGCCTTGCTGTAAGTCTCTGTTTCACTTTACTTGCCAAAGCTTTCTAATGTGTCTCTTCTTAGGATGGCCTTGGATTCACGGAAACCTTCTTCCATTTGATTTTTTACGTATTGGACTTTTGAACTGAGCACTTCAAACAGACTTTGTATGTAACATTAGATGCACCAAAATTGGAAATAAACTCAATGAACTTTCATTCCTGAGTCCTACGTTTGAGGCCGGCCAGACAAACCATGACATACGGCCTTTTAAAGGTTAATTACGTTGCTCCATGTATGAGCTGTTTTGGGAAATGCTGCAAAAAGTATGCTTTAAGATCGTGCTTTCAATTCCTAGATGACAGAAATATTTGGATAGATAAATAAACTCTTTAGCCCAGCCGACAATAGTCATGCTTTCTGGTGACCTCTTTGACGATTAACATCCATAATTTATAAGAACCAAACATAACTCTCAGTTTAGTAGGAGGAAGGTTAGCGACACAATCACAGCTCTGCACGATAGCTCGGGTTCTTGATTACACGCAATCATTTAGTCAAACATGAATTCAATTACGTGCTTGAGTAATTTCAAGTGCTGTCTGCGGAGAAATTCACAAGGAATTGTTTGCCATAGAACCTGAAGAGATGATGAATGCACTTGAGCCCCACAGTCACACACATCAGGTCATGGGCAAATTGCGTAGAGTGTGCCATGGCTTTTACTGAAAATGAAAAATGTGTCAAGTGTATATTAGAAGCAAAAGAAAATTATACAGAGACCAAAGTTAAAGTATTTGTGAAAGTGTTCAAAGCCCAAATATAGAGGTCACAATGTTATATTACTAGGTGAATAACATTGGGCTGTTCAATCATCTCTGTGGACCCCCACAACAAGAGTAAAAGGAAAATAATCCACCAAAGCAATAGTTGAAATAGCGATCTAATTTATAACAGAACAACAATGAGATATGAAACTGCGCCCACGTACAGACTCGTACAGACTCTCGGACACCTGCAGCTCTTACCAGAGTGTCTTACCCTGGGTAGAATCAGCATCACGAGAGAGGACACTTCAGAATAATAAACACTCCACAGATGGCTCCGCCCGACCATTAAACCTCTATTTTCTGGCTATCAAACATTTACACGCCGTACCTCTCACCCCTCCTCCCATCCAATTACTGTACCTCAAACCACTGGCCGTGTGACTGCATCTTCAACACCACACACGGGTCGGGTTTGGAAAGGGCGTCACGATCCGAGATGCCCCGGCAGGCCACTCTCAGCTCCACTTTGGTCAGGCACGGAGAGCTGATGAAGCCCAGCGTGGCCTCTGCAGACTCATAGATGTTACTCATGCTGAACGCGGAATCACACACTGAAATGAAAGAGAAGAAAAGATGGGGTTGATTTGTACTTTGTAACAAGATCTAGATAGATAGATAGATAGATAGATAGATAGATAGATAGATAGATAGATAGATAGATAGATAGATAGATAGATAGATAGATAGATAGATAGATAGATAGATAGATAGATAGATAGATAGATAGATAGATAGATAGATAGATGGGGAAAAAATCACGTGCACTGCAGAGCATTATCCCTGTTGTTTTGCCTTGACATGAGCAGATGCAGTGGCCCTGACTAAGCAAACAGCTCTCAAACTGTTCAAGGTCAGGGACTCTAAACCTCTGAATTACAGGCAAGGTCCACAAATGTACACAAATGCACATATATTGTGTAGCATTAACACACATTTGCACGGAAGTCCATTTACAAATGTTAATGCAAACGTTATGTATGTATGTATGTATGCATAATGTTGAGGAACACAAGGAAGCACATGCATGCAAACAAACCGGTGTGCACGCTCACAGGAATACAGTGAGCTATGCTGAGTAACCAGAATATATTGCCGGGTTTCTCCTCAGGTTTCCGCCGCGTGTATAATGTTCACATCCCTAAATAGAATATTGTCAAGTATCTAATTACTGTGACACAGAGATTTTTTTAAACTTTTTTTGCCATAGTCATGTGAAACGAACCATTCATAATGAATCACGTCTTATAGTTACACTCTGCAAGAATGTGACACATCATTACACCAAAAAAAGAAATAAATAAAAAATGCCCAAATATATCTGCCACCTTCCATTTAGTCAAGGTGAGTTATTCTATTCCAACACCAGCAATGATCTGAATAAAATTTAACATGTTCAAAGGGATAACTCTACGCATCAATCAACCACCCACATAAGTGTTTTGTTTAAAGTTACTCTCAGGACTGTGTGGGTTCTGCAGACTCAATTTGCCACTCCTAATTAGTGTGTTGAACCTGTTTGAGGAATTACACCTTTAAAGTTCTTAAAGTAAAAGCTTGTAAAGTCAAAATCAGTGAGGCTTGATTTGGCATGTCACATATATCCACACTAGCATTTATGTGTGCTGTTTGATATGCACTTTCTTACTTTCTACATAAGATAATGTGGAAAAAGATGATCGGGATAAGTGCTTTGACTATACTGGTTGAAATGCCAACACTGTCTCTGGCACAAGAAGCAGAATAAACAGCTGTACTCAGTAGTTTAGTAAATAAAGAACTAAATAAATGACAACCCTCTCATCTTTCAAATACACCTAACCTGCAGTACTGTATGCATACTGGGATATGGTGGGCTTTACTCCCCTGCATTTCTTCACCCATTTTCACCATTTCCAAGTCTTTAAAGGAGTACTTCAACATATTGGGAACTAATTGCCTTCCTATCAATAGTCTGATGAGAGGATCAATACCACTCTTTTAAGCTACAACCAGGGCAGGTCAATCTTAGCTTAGCAATGAAGCAATGAAGCTCCCATTATATCATCTTTAATAAGCCCACGCAATATATAGGGATATACAGTAGGAGGGCAACTTTTTTAAGAAAAGTGTTTCTGAAAATCTTCAGTCATTCTTGATATACATATATACATATATATACAGAATAGCAAGCATATTGAAAATACAAAGCAGCAATATAAGCTCTTTATTCAAAGGTTACAGCAGCTGATGTTGGTTGTAAAGCTAACACTTATTTATAATAAGCTTTAGATTTATGACTGCTATATTGGAAACACTGCATCACATGCATAATTAATGTCATGAAACTGTATGGATCCAGCTTCGCAGCTTGTAATGTGCATAAAGCTTTAGGGCGAACCGTTGGGCAGCCTCGGTCCAGTCCAAACTAAAGGATAACCACAGGTCTGATACAGTAGATGATACAAACGGCATATTAATGGAGTGGTCTAGTGTCGTCCTTGGGGAGTGAAGCTGTTGGAATTGGGTCTGACTCTGACCTGAATGTCTCTCTCTCTTTCCTTCGTTTCTTCCATAATTCATGTTCCATGTGTGTGGTGCTGATTATTTTTAGCTGAGTGCAGCGAATGGGCTGTACACAGACAAATGGACGGAGGAGGGAGCCAAAGGGCAGGTGTGTGACTTACAACAGACCTGTGAGTGAGTGGCATGTAGTCAGCTGTACGTGCCCGCGTGCACTGGCATACATTTGTGTATGTATAACCGGCTGATAGTGTGTGTGTGTGTGTGTGTGTGTGTGTGTGTGTGTGTGTGTGTGTGTGTGTGTGTGTGGGAGGGGGAAAGAGCAGATGTCTCTCTGTTCCAGTTGACAGCAGATGACACTGATAGTGAAGTGTGGATGTGGAAGACTTCTTCAGCAAGATCCACTGTATGAGGGCGGCGTGCAGAATCTGCCTCACTTGTCACATGCGTTGCACATATCCAGAGGTGACAGCAAATTTTCATATCACACCTCAAGATTTTTCAGTATGACCATCTCACTCCTATTGAAGCCAAATAAGGATCCATTAGAGTGTTCATCATATCGTCCTATATCACTCTTAAATGTAGATTTAAAAATACTGTCAAAAACACTTGCTCTCAGGCTAGAGCAATATCTACCATTGTTAATTTCTCCAGATCAGACAGGTTTCGTGAAGGGTAGGCATGGTTTTTTCAACCTGCGCAGGTTTTTAAACATATTACACACCAAGTCAACTACAACCCCTGAAATTGCCTTATTACTCGATGCTGAGAAGGCATTTGACCGGGTGGAGTGGGATTATCTGTTTTATACTCTGCATAAATTTGGATTTGGCCCTAATTTCATTTCATGGATTCAGTTACTTTACTCCTCACCTATGGCACGTGTTAGAACAAATTTGTTATTCTCTTCTTATTTCCCACTTCTCCGTGGTACGAGACAAGGTTGTCCCTTATCCCCTCTTCTTTTTGCATTATCAATTGAACCACTGGCGATTAAACTGCGAGCTGACAGTTGCATTAAGGGCATCTTCAGAGGTGACCAGGAGCACAAAATATCCTTATATGCTGACGACCTCCTGCTGTATATGTCAGAGCCTTTATGCTCTCTTCCCCGTGCTCTCGCCATTTTTGAATGTTTTGGTAATATTTCAGGTTACAAGTTGAATCTGCATAAAAGTGAACTTCTCTGTGTCAACTCTATAGCCAGAAAGATTTCATTTTCAGGTTTTCAATTTAACGTTAAATCAGGGTATGTGACCTATCTGGGGGTTAAGGTTACCCACTCATACAAAGATCTTTATGAAAGAAACTTTGTCCCGCTGCTTAAAAATACTGAGACAGATCTTCAGAGGTGGAACAATTTACCACTGTCATTAATTGGCCGCATTAATTCTATCAAAATGAACATACTTCCCAAGTTCCTTTACTTATTTCAATGTATCCCATGCTACTTACCCAATAAGTATTTTATAACACTGAATAAGCATATCTCTGCATTTATTTGGAATGGCAAAAGTCCACGAATTCGTAAAGATTTCATGCAGAGGACTAGGCCAATGGGTGGATTAGCCTTGCCAAACTTTCAGTCTTATTATTGGGCAGCAAATATTCGTAATATGCTGTACTGGATGAGTAATGTTACTACAGAGACTCCAGCTTGGCTCCAAATTGAGTCATCCAATTGTGGCAAAATTTGCCTATCAGCTTTGTTGAGTTCAGCTCTCCCATTAGAACTATACACCTATAAACGTAACCCTTTGTTGTATGACTCGCTCAGAATCTGGGTGCAATGTAGGAAAAGGTTGGGGTTACACTTAATGTCAATTAAAGCACCTATCTGCTCAAACCATATGTTCCCACCCTCCATGATGGACTCTGCCTTTAAAATATGGGAAAGTAATGGCCTTAGAAATATCAAAGACCTTTTTGTAGATGGGATTTTTGCCTCATTCACGCAGCTCCTGAAGCAGTTTAATGTTCCTCGGCAACATTTTTTCCGCTATTTACAAATTCGTCACTTTGTAAAGAGTCGATTTCCTTCATTTCCGGAACTACCTGAGGAAACTTCTTTGGATAAAATTATTAATATAAACGTTCATAAGAGAGGGGCGATTAAAGAAATCTATGCTATACTATTAGATCTTCAATCTCCTTCTCTCTTCATCCTTAAAGCACAGTGGGAGAAAGACCTTGGGATGACTATAACAGATGAGCTCTGGCAATCTTTTCTCCAGAGGGTACACTCTTCTTCGATATGTGCCAGGCATGGGCTCCTTCAATTTAAGGTCCTACATCGATTACATATCTCCAAGGAAAAGTTAGCCAAGTTCTATCCAGGAGCTGACCCTCTGTGTAACAGATGTAAAGCAGAAACAGGTTCGCTCCTTCATACCTTTTGGACATGCCCCAATCTTCATATCTATTGGGTGTCTATATTTAACACTCTGTCAGAGATGTATAACGTTAAATATGATCCTTCTGCTCTAACGGCTATCTTTGGGGTGATACCTCAAGACATCACTTTGCCAAAATGCTATTCGAATTCTATTGCCTTTGCTTCACTTATCGCAAGGCGCCTTATACTTTTAAGATGGAAGCAGGAAGCTCCTCCCACACATGAACAGTGGCTTGCGGAGCTCATGAGGTTTTTACATTTAGAAAAGATGAGATATACACTGGCAGGTTCAACCACCAAATTTCTTAGGGCATGGCAGCCATTCTTGATGTACATGGAAACATTTAAAATGACCACCTTATCATGACCAGATACCATATCTCTATATCGCTATCATAGCTAACTGTACGCTGAATGTCCCTTATACATTTTATTTTTCTATTTGTTTGTTGTTGTTTGTTTGTTTTTTGTTGTTTTGTAGGAGTTTCTTTGGTTTGTTTGTTTTTTCCTTCTCTATTTCTGTTATCTTTTGGGGTATTGTAAATACTGAACAGCAAACTACTGTATGTTCAATGTTTTGTTGTTAACATGCTGCTGTGACTGAAAATAAAATTTATAAAAAAAATAAAATAAAAAAAAGATTTTTCAGTATGGCTTGGATGATTTGCCATCTTTTTTTTTTACAGCGATATTAAGGTAACACAGAGTGATACAAATGTTTTTGTCAAGGTTTATGTGTTACGGAGCCCACTTTGAATACAGTAATATTTTTTCATGTTTGTTCAAATAAAGAATTTGAAACTTGTTTCAAATATTTAACAGAAAGCACATGAGCAAAAATGACCTAACTTATAGCAGCCTTGAACTCCGAGCTCTTTTTCTGCATGTACAGTAACATCGTTAGAGCTTGCGCCTTGATGACTCTTGACTCTGTGCATGTAGCTGCTCACCACAAATGCACATGTGTACAGTGACTGTGACTGATGTGGCATCAATGATTCAGTCACATAAAGGTCCCTGACACTCAAGTGCTGTAATTGCTCCGTTACGTATCGATTATCAAGCAAAGGGAGTAACAGCCACTGCACAAGCAACACAACCTAAAGAGGCATGTGGCATGTTATGCAACCAATTAAAGACCATCGGCCATTGGAGGTGAAGGGGACATTTTCAACTAAAAGCTCGCTGGGACTGGGAAAAGCTATAGTCTAGTGAAGATTTCTGGTGCTGCAAACTTGCAGTGTTATTAGAGCCGGCAGAGAAGGAGGACTAGGGAGAGTGAGGGAGACAGAGGTTGTGAGAAGGGGGGAGGATTATAGGGAAATAACTATGGTGAGGCAGGCAAGTGAGGAAGAATGAAGCAGAGGGGAGAGAGGAAAATTAAGAGGGACCGGGGAATGAGATGGATCTTTTCCTCTCACAGAGGTTATCTTCTCATATAGCACACCAGGAGAATACAATTAAAGCAGAGGCTTATAAGTGAAGCCTGCACCGTGGTTTCCACTATTTCAAAGAGAGAATACCCCAACTCCCTTTTTCAGAATAACAATTTTGTTAAAAAATTAATAGGATTTGTAGGTTTATTAGTTTCTCCCTGGTTGTTTCATTCTTCAGAACAAATTCATGCACCCACAAAGTCCCGCAAGCTGTTCATTTTCTCCTCTTTCTATAACACCAACACATGCATCGTATATGTCACTTGCAGGACAATACAGAAAATTATTCGGGGGCGGATATTTGTAACACACACCACCCGTGAGTGAGACATTAACCACCCGGGTGCTCCGGCAGAGAGAGAAAACTCACCTCACCTGAAGGAAAGATCCGTGCGGAGCAGGACAACTTCACCGCCGTTTACTTGACAATCACGAATACCTCACAGCCTCCGGACCCATCTCACTGTCTTTGTCTATAATGTTCTCCTCCTCACACCACCTCCTTCTCTATCCCCCTACACTGCAGAGCTCGAGCTCGCTGACAGTCAACGCTGATTCCCAGTTCCCACAGTTCGAGCTCGGTAAGGAGGCGCTCCGTCCGCCTGGCTTTACTCTAGGTGAAAGATGGGGAGGAGGAGGACGGTGCGCCACTTAACAGGAGTTTGTAATCCGTTGGCTCCATCGGGGGCCACTGAGAGAGCGCCGTGCCCGGGGATCTGCGGCTTTCCACCGCAGTGTGTCAGCGCCATCTTGCGGTGGCTGTGATGAACTGCAGCACTCGTGAACTGCATGCGCTGTTCTCAGCTCTGATGCGCCTCGCTGGTTTTGTTGTGGCGGTGACCACACACCTGATACAGCTTGGCAGTCGAAGATTCACTCTGAGCCCAGCAGAGAGACGTTCAATCTGCGTGAGCCCTATTTGGCTGCTAATAATCACATTTTATATTCAGGCCACTATTGCTTCTCCCTGCTGGGAATTGCACGCAGAAATCCTCACGATTACTTTAGCTTTTAAATGTTATTTTATTTACGAAATTACAAATGCATAAAGATTTAACTCCTTGCAGCGTTTTCAGTTGGAAGTTCACTTATATAATGTGGTATAACACACCTTTTCTTCGAGCCGATTCGTGTGTTATATGTAAATTAAATTAAATGCCGTAATAAACGTGTGAAATTTAATTTAAAAAGAAAATTTTAAATAATAAGCTCTAAGTCGTTTTAACTTAGTTTAGTTTAGTTTAGCTCATTTTTGTGCTGTACAGCTTTTAAAGGCCTGAACTGTCGATTTGAAGTCCATCCAATTCCTACACGGAATTATCGCTTTATCTCCTTATAGACTTAGGCCTGATGCCCCAATATTCACAAATCAAGGCACTGATTCTGGATGCAGCACATTTAAGAGGATATTTTGTCTAAAAGACGGGGTTTTTTTTAGCTTCTTTTGGAAACACGATTATTTATTTGGAACAAAATGACGAGAAAAAGAAACCCAGTTATTTCCGTACAGTCCATACTTGTATTATTATTATTATTATTATTATTATTATTATTATTATTATTATTATTATTATTATTATTATTATTATGTGTGTTGTTGGTTTTACACAGATTTATTTTGAATAATGCAGAAACACTGCATGTGGACTTTGCCTGGGGTTGTGTCACACTGCCCTGTGGCTGAGATCATTTCATGTCTGGAGCAGGGACAGCAGCTTTGTGCGGGCGGACCACGCCCCGGGCCGGGCTAGGTTAGCGCTCTGCTGCTACATCCGGGCGCTCCGTTCGGTTTCCAAGCCCTGCGAAGATGGCGACTTCAGGGAGGAGTGCACTATTATCCTCCAATTCAACTGGACCTAGGAGCACACTGGAGAACTCCAATCCAGAAGAGGATGATGGGCAGAACTTATGGTGGGCGATGGCTGATTAGAGCTGGTTTATTGGGAGCAGAATTTGGGGGCGCGGAGAGTCCACTGTGCTGGAATAAGGATGGTTTGACAGCTAGCCTGCTAACGAGGCTAGCTAGCATCAGCACCAGACTGGGCACTGGTGACACAGCAGCAGCAGCATTACTACTAGCTTGTTTTAGCTTCTCGCTGTCAGTCGTTTGTTTGTGAATGAATGAACAAGCATGTTTGGGCGTGTTGTAACGGGGATGCTCTGTGTGCAGGTCCACAATCCTGAGCGAAGTGTCAACCCATTCAAGATCAAAGCTACCGTCTGGGAAAAATGTCCTGGTCATGGGTGGGTATCTGTGTTTGTCTGCACTCTCCTGGCTAACCAGTAGGCACCGTTAGCTCCAACAGCCAAGGAGCTGGTGATCACCTCATCCGAGCAGTTAGACTTAATTTTCCTGCTAAGCTAGCATCTCTTTGGACTGATGAGGCTTTGTTGTTGATGCGTGGGCTAGCTGAGGAGAGATGGAGACAGGTGTATTTTGTGAGCGCCTGCACTGGCGCGCGGTCATGTACGCGCGCGCGCACACACACACACACACACACACAATGATATGTAAGCTAATACAGCCGCTTTGAAAGCCTGCAAGTCATTCTAGCAGTCAGCGATGCTAGCAGCAGCTAGGCAGAGATGATTGTGAGTGGACGGGACAGACCAGCGGACTGTGTTGTTGTTGTTTTATTGTGCAGGACCACAGAGCTCCGCGTGGGTGAAGCGGACAGGGTGCCTCCCTGTCTCGCTCCGTTCTCGTGCCACGACACAAAACACACTGTCGGCACATCCGTCCGGGATAATCCGCAGCCCGCACACCCATTCCAGCTAATCAGACAGCTATACCCGTGTACAATGACGGCGAGAGGCCATTTGACTATAATGCTACCTGTGACAACATCATCAGCACTGCTTTATGATGCGTTGAGTCCCCCTGTCGGTGTAAGTTAATATGGCAGCGAGCAGGAATGGATGCAGCTCTGACCTAATCACATACAATAACAATGCTTTTGTGTCAGCTAAGAGGATAGCAGGAACTGCTTAAATGTCTCCACATATGCACAGCATATTGTATCGTCCTTAGATCGCTCTTTAAAACAATAACCTCTGTGACATAAGCAAAAAATACATATATATTAACCATAGACAGTTTTTTTTTTGTTTCAGTTCAGAGTTTTCTAAATGTAGTTTCAATGGAATCTTATTTGTGCCATTGAGTTTTTATGCATTTATTTATTTACCAGACAAAACGTAGTGAAAATGTATGACAAAAAAAGACTAATTTGATGAAGGTAATAGCTAATGCCATTTCATGTCTGTTATTGTTAAATTACATTTTAAACGCTAAAAAAAGGATTTAATTTTTTACAGTATATTTTTTTTAAAACACAGTTTCATAGTTCTTCACAATTTGCATAAAACACACATTAAATATAAGTGTATATATCGTGATATAAAGGACACAAATTTAATCATATATCATTCATACCTGTTTATATGCAGTGATCCTTTCAATAAGACATCGTTGGGATCATAGTCAAAAGTGAGGGGCACATTCGAGGAATAAACTAAAACTAGTAGTAAACATGCAGAAAAGAACCATAAAACACATAATCTATATAATGTGTTCTAATCAGGCTGATGCGTTTTGTCTTTTCTGTAACATCTATCCATTCATTTTCTTCCACCTATTAGAGTCAGGGTTGCAGGGGGGCTGGAGCCTATCCCAGCTGTCATAGGGCGAGAGGCAAGGTATGCCCTGGGCAGCCTGCCAGTCTGTCACAGGGCTAACATAGACACAGACACACCGGTGAGTCTAAACTCCACACAGAAAGGCCCTAGAATCCAGGAGCTTCTTGCTGTGAGGAGACTGTGCTAACCACCCTGTCGCCTGTCTTATTAATAATACATTTGAAGTTTGCTGGTTAGGCAAAGAAAGCAATTTTTGTGGCACACCTTCCCTATAGGAAAATGCTTCCTATATATTAATATTATAGGTATTACCTTTGAATTATGTGCAGCTCATAACACCAGATGGAGGTTAATTATCAAATTGTATACCTGAAACAGGCCTGTAGTGTATTGGTAGACCTCAGTTTTCATGCCACTTAAAATGCTTTTTCCAAATTTATTTATTTATTTTCTGTTCTTGTGTTGTTGTATCTGATTGGGGGGGTGCATATTGTGTTTGACTGGTTATATTTACTGTATGTTATGTACTGACTTTATGTGTGTTTAGGTGAGGTGGGCTCGGGAAAGACCACTTTGGTTGCAAAGCTACAAGGGGTTGAAGAGTACATGAAAGGCCGTGGCCTGGAATATCTCTACTTCAGTGTTCACGACGATGACATTGATGGTAACCTGCAAACGCCTGCTGTTCACAAAACAAATTACAGAGTCTTACTGTGCTTCTGTTTTTGTGACTGCAGAGTAAACTCGAGCGCTGAATATATCAGGAGGCTGTATCGGAATGTTTACTTGAACCTGCTTTGTGTGTGTTTGTGTATTTAGACCACACTAGATGTAATGCTTGGGTGTTAGACGGAGACCTTTACCATAAGGGTCTACAGGGAGTAGCTGTACCGGTGGACTCTATCGACAACACGTTGCTCCTGATAACGGTTGACATGTCGCGGCCTTGGAACGCCCTGGACTCTCTCCAGAAGTGGGCCGCCGTTGCTAGGGAACACATTGACAAACTCCGAGTCCCCCCAGAAAAGCTGCGGGAGCTGGAGCACAGACGTGAGTCATACTGACAGCAGTCAGACTTAGAAGTAGATAAATCATAATTTCTTCACAAAAATTGATCTTAGAAATATTAAATGTTACTCAGAGAAGTGGCATCTTTGTAAAAGACTTAAATGGGTTTGTCTAAAGAGGTTCATTAGAAGAATTCTAACAGGAGGTTTTTAAAAACTGACCTCTTCAAGGTCCCAATAATTGCTTATCTGTCTGTGCACCATAACGGTGTTTGCTTGCATTTGCACGCAGTGGTAAAGCAGTTCCAGGAGTACACAGAGCCGGGTACCGGGGAGGATGGAGCACCGCAGAGGAGGAGTGAAGAAGAAGAGAGCGTGCTGCTGCCCTTAGGAGACAACACACTTACACACAACCTGGGAATACCAGTAGTGGTGGTCTGCACAAAGGTACACATAACACTGTTTTTCCTCCACACGCTGCAAAACTTGTAGCATGTGTAATTTTAAGATGGAGTTTTGGGTCTATTGTTTGTTTTGGGGTTTTTTAGCAGGAAAGGTTTCATGTCATAGCAACACAGTGCTTATTTTTTGCATCTCTGTACAAGCATTCAACTCTGGCGTCTGTTTATCCGTTCCTCAGTGCGATGCTATCAGCACACTGGAAAAAGAGCACGACTACAGAGACGAACACCTGGATTTCATCCAGTTCCACATCAGACGTTTCTGTCTGCAGTGTATCCTTCCTTAACAAACTGATGGCTAGCGCAACCTGTAACGCAAAAGTCGTACTGTTGTAGAGAACATAATAAAAATGTGGTGCATATGCAGTGTCTTTACATGGCTGTGGAGCTTTACATTTTGTCTGTTGCCTTCTATGAGGTGTTTTGTCCATAGGATTTCCCTGGCAGTGTAAGCTGTTAAAAGTTGAACTGTTGACGGTGTTTTCATTTATTTTTGCAGACCGAGTTCAGTCATTGTCAGAGTTCACCCAGTATTGCTTCAAGTTGTTTGTTTCTCTGCATAATTTCACTCAGTCAATAGTGAGTGAAAGCAGGATTTCATTTTTCATGTTTATTGTGTTTAAAAACGAGCACAAAGACTAAAATAATTGCACGCTGCCTCAGTTCTTTTGTGCCCCTGTAGCAATTATAAGCCAGAATTGGGTTTTTCAGTTGTGTCACTGTTATTAAAAGAATTTTGTTTTTGTTAGTGTTTATCATTGTTTCTGGCTCTAGATATTGGAGTGTTGAAAACATCCTTGACAGCTGTGTCAGACGGCGCCTCTCTGCTTTACACATCAGTGAAGGAAATGAAGAACCTGGACATCCTGTATAAATACCTGGTCCACAGACTCTATGGCTTTCCATTCCACTGCCCTGCGCAAGTGGTGGAAAGAGATGCAGTCTTTATGTAAGCAGGGTTTTGCGCACATGTGCATATTTAAAGTGCTGTGGGCACCACCTGTATCTGGTTTGTAACCAAGTCTCCCCCCTCCACCAGTCCATCAGGTTGGGACAACGAGAAAAAGATCGCCATACTTCATGAGAACTTCCAGACAATAAAAGCAGAGGACAGCTTCGAGGATGTAATAGTTAAGCCACCAGTCAGAAAGGTACATGCTGAAACATCCTCTTATGCCAGTTAATCCCACCAAGTCACACTTAGATTACTATTATAATATCATATGCTACCACAAGCCATCATTTTTACAGTTCATAGCGGTTGCACTAACCTTTAATGTCCCTGCAGAGGGTCACAATCATTTTTGGTCAAATCCAGTTGCTTTTGAGCTACAAAGAAGCAAAAAAACATTGATACATTTATATGTTGTGTTTTGTTTTTTTTTCTCTTTACTTTCATTAGATTGTACACGAAAAGGAGATTCAGGCAGAAGACGACCAAGTGTTTCTGGTAAAGCTGCAGGTCAGAAAACATTTCACCGGTGACGATGCTATTTGGGTTTTACTGCTTGCAGGTGCTCAAATTAACTCACACTTGAGGGTTTTAATATGTTAATGAAGGGCTAATTCGAGTGCGTGTGCATGTTGTGCTCTAATTTACAGTCGCTGCTCGCCAAACAGCCCGCTGTGACAGCAGGACGACCAGTGGTGAGCGGTCCATTTTATTTATTTATTTTTTCCTCCCAAGTTTTGGCTCACATGATAACAGAAAGCTCCCTCCAGTGTCCTTATGTATGAAACTTGGTTTTTTTTTTTCTTTTCTCCCTAATATAGGACACCACAAGCAGGGCACCCACGGGCTCTCCGAGGACGAGTAATCGCTCTGCAGCGGCCAACGTAGCAAATGCTATGCCACAGTCCGGTATGTCAGGCATTTCGTCCTTGCGCACAGACGCGCGTGTCGGTTTCTCTCTAAGTGCGCTTCTGTTTGTACGTCTGTGCGCGTGTTTTTTAACTCGAGTCTCATTATGCTGCAGGTCAGACTAGTGAGGGTGTGCTAGCCAATTTCTTCAACAGTCTACTGACAAAGAAAGCGGGGACGGCAGGGCCCGGCACACCAGGTGGTGGCAACAATACACCGGGAACTGTACGGAAGTCAGGTGAGAACGCGCTGAGGCGTTGGAAGCGCTCTGCTTTTGTACCCCTGAATAGAAGTGACCTGTTATTCAGCTGTCTTTGAAGACATCGCATATTTATTCAGTACTCATCACCTGAGCTTCTGTTTGTTTTTGTCACCTGTTTGCCATCCTTCCTCTTGACTCTCATCCTCACACTCCAGACGTAAACACAACCCTTAATAAAGACAGTCATTAAAGGGCCTGTGTGCATCTACAAGTTGCACAAACCTACACCCATCACCGTCGTCTCTGTCTGTTTGTAGCTCCGTGTGAACGTCTTGTCCTTCTTAACTAACCCTCACCATCTTGTGTGCAGTCTCACTGTTAACGCCATTCATAATGTGTGTGTGTGTGTTTGTGTGTGTATGCACTAGGCAGAGGATGCTGGCCACGTTAAGGTGTGTGTGAGCAAGATATTTCTCATCATTATTGCTTGTGTATGACACCGAGAGCACCCATTTATTCTTTTGACACGCCTTTTCCAGCATCCAAAGCAGGAGTATTGCTGGAATCAGTCCTCCTGTATCACTATTTACTTCTCGTATAAAGACAGAGACTGGGCTGCGGGCTTTCTGTTTATGTTAATTTATTTACTCATGATCTATCCTTTCAATAGGGAGGTTATGTCTATATATAAGTTTCCCCAAGCTGAGAACTAAAGTAGGGGTCCAGGAGATGATCCCATGGCTATTTAATTACTTCTCCGCCATATGCCTAAATTTTGCCTTCAGAGATTAGTCTCAATGATCGAATATGTAATAGAATAAATGTGCTGATTTTTGTGGCTAGGAGCACATCTACAAAATGTGAAGATTACCAGCAGTAAACCAGGAAGACAAGGATGAATGGATTTTAATGACAGTCGCATCCCATTTATTTTCCCTTTTCCCTAATACCCCTGTCTTCTTGTTACTCTCTCACTTTAAATAATTTGAATGATTTGTTTGCATGTTGCATTGCATTTCACTAACATCTGCCAAAGTCAGTGCACATGATTCTGAGTAAGGCTGGGTTATATGAAGGAAATACGCTTAAAAACACGATAGCTGTAAACAGCTTACTTTGTATAGCCAGCATACATGCAGGTGTTTTCAGCCGTCATGCACACACTGTGGAAACTTTCATATTCAAATGAAAGCTTTATATTAATATAAAAATTGTATATTTATATAAAAATCTTTATATTCTAATATATTGCCTTTTGCTGTGTAATTTAGATAACAAGTGCAAGAAGAGCCAACGGCAGTTGAATACAGTACTTTGATGCCTTTTAAAATAGGATTGATATGATCACACAGTTATTGCACAAATGTGTAAACCTGGACAGAAGTAAATGATCTCTTTCTATATGTAGATAGGAATGGCACTAATAAAGACTTTGAAAAACATATTTTACCACTTTGCATCGTTGGCTTGGCTCCCTCTGTTGAATTTATAAGCCTATTGTCATTATCCTGAGGAGCAGCAGAAGCGCTGCGGTTCCTCATGTAAATGAGTTGAGACAGAATGAGACCACTGAAACCAGTGCAGTCGTCTGCTTGTATTATAGATGAAAAGTATCCATTAACAGTACTAAAATCATGTCACTTTTCATAACTGTCCATGATGAATGATCAGCTTCTTACCCAGCTCTTATTTTAACCATGTGCACTTAGCTTCTTTTTTTTTTACTCTCTCTCTCTCCCTCTTTCTCTCTCTATTGCATTGTGCATTGTTAACCACTCAGTGCTGTGAAAACGCACTGCTATTTGCTGCATTGGCTAAGCGGCTTGTTTATTTGATCGTGTACTCTGTGACATAGCACCGATTTGTACGTCCCTGCTAACATTTGTAGGTTCAAAGCTGGGCCTCAGCGACGTCCAGGCAGAGCTGGACCGCATAGCCAGCCGAGAGACTGACTCTGACTTGTCCAATGCCAACGACACCCCTGCCACCGATGGGCAGGACACATGAAGACCAGCACCCTGCTCTCCTTCCCTCCATCCCCTGCACTTCACTCACCGCCCGCCTCCCTTCTTCCCTCCACTCTCACTCTCCACCTCGTCATAAAGATGCAGGGAAAAGGGAACGGGTGGACATACCAGTCCCCCCCCTCCCCCCCCCCTTCCCCATTCTCCTTCACTTTCTCCTAAAGGAGACGAACTCGCCCTTTACCCACACTTTGTTCCCGCTCACTCCCTGTTTTCTTCCCAGCTGTTACACCAAGGACAAGTATTTGTCTCTTTTAAATACAAGAGGGTCTGTTACATGAGAAGTATATGGTTAGTGGGAGGGGGGCAATGGGGGTGTAAAGGCTGGGATGAGAGTTGGTTGGATTGCAAGAACGACAACAATGGTGTTTTATCCATCCACTGATTGTGATGGTACAGGTGGTGTTTTTACTGTAGGAAACGCTGAGGGCGCATGATGATGAAACTGCACTTAGGTAATAACATAGGGATGAATGTGTGTGTGTGTGTTCATGGGTTTAATGTATGTCTGGTAAGTCACACTTGGCCAGAGGAAGACGTGTAGAAGAAGGAAAAAGAAAAATGCCTGACATAAAAACTGCAAGAAGTTTTTTATGATGAAGGGGAAAAACATATTAGTTTTGTGTGTGTGTGTGTGTGTGTGTGTGTGTGTGTGTGTGTGTGTGTGTGTGTGTGTGTGTGAATGAGAGTGAGGCAAATAGAAATGTTTCGTCGAGAGATTTTTTTGGCTGTTTGCATTTCAACCAAATGACAAAACAAAACAAAAACATTACTATGTTCTTACACTAGAAACTCTTAAAACAGTGCAAACTCTAATTGCAGCAACAGAGCCTGCATTACTACACAAACCAAACAACAGACCTGACACTCAAGCTCTTCTGTCATGGTACCCGACGATTGGCCAAACTGCCCCTCGAGGTACAGACCAGACTGTGCACTGAAAAAAGGGAAGGTTTCAGAGGGTAGGTGTGTAGCTGAGCTTTAGTTGTTCAGAAACACTAGCAATTAAGTTCCATAGTTACTGCTGGCAAGGGGAATGGCTTTTGGGGGGGGGGGGGGGGGGGTCACAACAAGAATGTACAGTCATTGTCTCGCTGATCGGTCCCGTTATTTCAGATCTCTGTGTTGACGTTTGTATAATCAGATCTGTCAATCAGTTAAATAAAAGTTGTATTTATTCGGATTCATCCACCTGGCTTCCGTTTTGTTTTTTGACAGACAAAATCTGCAGTCTCTTAAGTTAGGTACCTGAAGGTTGAGCCCACCCGCTTCAGTGACCTGCAAGTGACCTTGGATTATCCTTTGTTTTGAAGAATGAAAAATATCAGTTGTGGCCTTTGGTGCACATGACTTGCAAGTGGATGAAACATAAGTGTTTTCAGACACTGTTTTGAGTGCAGTGCTTGTCCTAAGACTCAAACAAAAGAGTACAATATTAAATACCATTGGGATCATGAAGCAACAATCATATTAAAAGCTCTTATTGTGTTTCTAGTGGTTTACTTTTTACCTTGACCACCATGAATATACACTATACAATATATAGTATTTATAAAGACTCTGAGGAACAGCAAATGAATAAACCCTTACACAAATGTGTTGGTTTAACACATCACATTATTAGAATCGGTGCATTGGTCAGCACTGTTACCACATAGCAACCGGGTCTTGGGCTTAAATCCACTGACTTGTTGTAGAGCTTGCATGTCCTTCCCATTCTTACATTCCCCCCATGATTAACATGAAATGCTAGGTTTCATGTCTTTAATAAACTCTTAAACCTGCTTACATAAGAGACTGGAAGGAATATGAACATCACATTATGTCAGATAAATTCATGCAAAGGGTGTGGATTTCTGTTTGACACACAATGCTACAGGAGACGCCTGGTTCACATTCTAATCTGCAGATGATAACTTGCAGTGTGTATTATTATTATTATTATTATTATTATTATTATTATTATTATTGTTACTTTGATGCATGCCTGAGCTGGTTTCTTGATTTTAGCTCCACATGCTGAGACAATAAAGCTCAAAATGATGGAAATGCAGTCTCATGTATTCATTTGGTCTGGCTGCATCACTGAGAATCATTACACCTACATGCAAATTCATGTTTTTATTGCCATACTACAAACTAACATCATTTTCATCATCAAATAAATTACAGGAATATAAAACTTTTCATTGTAGTATCGTACCTGTCAGTCACTATAGTAACAGTAGTAACAACAGTAGGTATGCTTCTCAATAGCACTTTGGACTTTGACCTTTTCTGGCTTGAGGCATGCATGGCGCACATGATCATGCACAAATAGTCCGCATTGCTCTGTGCTTTGCATGTGTTCATTTCATATCAACAGCCTCTCTCATTTTATGACTCTTAAATGGGGGAAATTGAGCTCTGCAGTCGATTAACTGTAATTCTTTTGATGCTTGTGTGTATGCAATCCTAAGAAGCTTAAGCACAGGCAGGAATGTATTAAAAGCATAAGTGAATGTTTGACTATTAGACTGATACACTGCCTGTGCATACCAAATACATATACAGCTGCCCAGAATAAAATGCACATATTAGCAATGTTCCGATAATTTCAAAATAATCAAAATATTAAATGATCCTAAGACTTGTAAACCTCATGTATCAGTTCAAGATCACTTAATGCCTCCTGGAAAGTACAATGTGGTCGATTTAATTATGTAATTATTATAGGAATTTTATATAGCGTGTAGCTGACTCTGTCCCTCCATCCCCTCTCCTATCCACCCTCCTCTTCTTCCATTAACTACTGCAGTCAAGCATTTGCAAAATCCCTCTTTAACTGTATACAGGTGTAGAAAGTGCTCGGACCATGCTTGCCAAAACTGCGACTTAATTCACTCATTAAGTAAATGAACGTAGAGTCCTATTAGCGGAAATGTTTGTGCCTTTTTCATTTGCTGCATGTTAATCAAAGCGCTCTGTCATATTAGCACCCGCTGAATCTCATTCCTGTCTAATGAAGGCACCTCGCCTTCCCCTCCACTACCCCACCGCCGCTTCCCACATGAAAAACTCTCATTACCTTGCTATAAGACCTAAGAGCCAACACAGCCCTTGTTCTTAAAACAAAAAGACACCACTACCTGGCTATTACGGTAAAACTGTGATTTTTGATGCTACAACTTTGTTTAAATCCGAGGCCCTAGTTTTCCAAGTGCGGAAGAATACTGTATTTCTCCGTTCGCCATCTTGATGTTTGATTGCACTGGCGGAAGCAACATCTTCGGCGGCGCAGCAGCGGGTGTGGTTCGGACTTCTACGGGTGGTTCACCTAGCAGCCCTTCTCCTATTTTCAGCTAAGAGAAAGGGGATTTCTTTTCTCCTGACAAGAACCACGGAGGTGCCGCTCGATTCTGGTAAATATGCTACGCTTATTACCACTTTTATACAATATCGTACAGTGCGTCAGGTTATGGTTTAGCAAAGAAAATCGTCTTTGGCTAGGGAGGGGGCTCCGGTGGGGTTTTCTGATTTGGCTGGCAGCACAGCAGGTTTTGTACGGTGGCGCTTGGAACTACTTTTCATACGTCCTGGCTAGCTGTGCTTATCAAATCAGAAATTTAAAAATGGGAGCGTGCTTGAAAGTCGGGATTGTACTAATGGATTTGTTTGTGAAAAATAACGGCTATCAATATTGGTTGCTTCTCAGGACGGCTCATGCGCATTTTTAGACAGTGGTCAAATTCCTAAACAGTGTTTGTTTATGTTAGCTAACTAGCGGATAGGTTAGCTGCGCACGTTAGGCTAGCATAACGAGCTTTCAAGGTAAGCTAGCCAACCTGTTAGCTAATAGGGGTGGCTAATACACGCTAGTCCTTGAATTGTGTACAAATAAAATATATTTGGTGATTGGTGAGACCATCCATTTAGGGTTTTTTTTTTTTCTCGATTAGTTGTGATTAGCCAGCTTGTTACGCTTGTAGTTGGACCCACCATGAGAGGAGGAGTCATTGAAGTGATTGCGGGGCGGAGGGGGGGGGGGTAGTTTCTCTCATTGGAAACCCAAGCTGCGAGGTCGGAACTTGGCCGTGGTAGGGGGAGGGGGAGAAATATGCCTTTGATGTTCTTTGCCGCTGAATGGTGAATTGTGTTCGTGCTGGCCTGGAAATACCCACCGCTTTACTCACTCGTTTGGAGGTGGAGGCTCGGCATTTCCCCTCAAAGCTAAGATAGCAAACCAAACAAGCATCTCGATCACTTATACAGGTAGAGCAGTAGACTGTGACTTTAATATTGAGTGGTCGCTGGAGAAACCCAGAGCTTGACGGTTTGGTTTTGCCAGAAATGAAGTTGAGTTTGAGTTGGTAGTTTTTCCTGAGTGTGCGAAACATTTTTTTTTACAGGTATATCTGCTGTGCGGGCTGAGGGCAGGCAAGAACAATGGCTACCCAGTGTAAGTATGGAGAACTGATCATTTTCAAGACTTTTGTTTTAAGATCTCAGTATAAAGCTCATTTGAGAAAAGGAGAAGCATGACCAGATTTCACGGTATCTTAAATAATTTGTTTTTAGGTTTTTCTTTCATCTAGTTTTCTTTCAGTAAACTAAGTGTGTGTGTGTGTGTGTGTGTGTGTGTGTGTGTGTGTACACATATTTTAATTTGTAAAATATGTGTACACACACACACGTAGAAAAATATTTGGTATACACATCCAGAAATGCATATACTATTATATATTGTACATATATTTATTAGTTTCAGATGTAGCCATTCTTGTATTTTGCTTGTTTACATTATTGTATTTTGCACAACTCTGTTGCTTGTGAAGCTCGCACACAAGAATTTCACTCACATGTGCTGTACCAATGTACCTGCACATGTGATGTGACAATAAAAGTGATTTGATTTGATTTAAATGCACCTTAAGTTGGTATGACGAGAAATGTTAAAATTACCAGCAAAGTACCCTAGAGTATCACATGTAGAGAGAGATATTTCTTTTTGGTTTCAGTTAAACAAATGTATACTTGTCAATTTAATTTTCCCGCTCTTTATTTTCCTACAACAAACTTCCATAAATAAGGTTGGTGAAAGATCTTATTTGAAAACTATGCTTAAAGTTGGTGAAGTAAATATTTTTTCTCATGTATTCCTTCTTGTGTCTCACTTTGTCCTTTTTTTGCACAGCTGATTTGATGGAGTTGGACATGGCAATAGGTGACAGCAAGGTTGTTGTAAGTCAGTGGCAGCAGCAGTCCTATCTGGACTCAGGCATTCAGTCTGGCGTCACAACCACAGCACCATCCCTGAGCGGTAAAGGGAACCCAGATGCTGAAGAGGATGATCCAACTCTTTATGACTGGGAGTTCAACCAGCCTTTCACTCCAGAGGCTACAGGTATGAGATACTAATGTAGGCACAGGAGCCAAAATATTATATCCACTCAAATGTTCACTCATTTGTACTCAGGAAATATGTTAGTCAATATGGTGAATGTAAGATAAAATGGAAACATAAAGACAAACAATTTTGAGAAGAGTCAAATGATGCTAAGACGGCTGTAGTGATCCTGAGTCATAAAGGCTTATCCTGTAGTGAGTACCAACAGACAATGATTCGAGGAAGGACCAACTACAAGCTCACGCTGTGGCAAGTCTGATTCATGCCAACTACAACTTGGAAATTACAGGACTTAAAGGATTATGAACTGTCTTGGTATCAGATATCAAAGGACACCTTCAGAGGTCTTTTGGTGTCCATGCCTGAGGCTCTGAGCTGGTTTGGTTATGTGGCATGTACTGTTAGGCACTGATTGGGTTTCGCGTGGTGCTTTTACTCTTGTGTATTGTGAAATTACTACTCTTTTAAAAAATTGATCAGGAATAAATTAATTTAATAAAAATTCATTTAAAATAAAAACGGCAGGCTTGATTGTACATGATTGAAATGCTAAAAGAAAAACTGTTCTTTATATTTCTGTAGCGTAATTGTATTGTAATTTTCCATTTCTGTCAGACATTGAGGGCTATGCCATGACCCGGGCCCAGCGTGTACGCGCTGCCATGTTCCCTGAGACTTTGGAGGAGGGCATCCAGATCCCACCTACTCAGCTGGATGCAGCCCATCCAACTGCTGTGCAGCGTCTTGCAGAGCCATCGCAAATGCTAAAGCATGCTGTAGTTAACCTCATTAACTATCAAGATGATGCTGAGCTGGCCACTCGTGCGATCCCTGAGCTCACTAAACTGCTTAATGATGAGGACCAGGTATGCTTAACATGTTAATAAAATCAGATGCCGACAAGGTAACTTCTGATATCGTTGTAGTTGGTAGCAATACAGCTGGCATCACTAACAAACATATTCTTTGTCCTAGGTTGTTGTGAATAAAGCAGCTGTAATGGTGCATCAGTTGTCAAAGAAAGAGGCATCTCGCCATGCCCTTATGCGTTCACCACAAATGGTTTCAGCAGTTGTTCGCGCCATGCAAAATAGTGGTGATGTGGAGACTGCTCGTTGTTCTGCTGGCACCTTACACAACCTTTCCCACCATCGAGAGGGTCTCCTTGCTATCTTCAAATCTGGAGGCATCCCTGCCCTGGTCAAGATGCTGAGGTAAGAAATGGGATTTTAGTGACAAAATCAAAATTGTAATATGTGCTGCAGCCAGCCCCTTCAACCTTTAGTACAGATTATGTAATGGAGAATGTCAATGAGACATTTGGTGACTAGAATACAGAACACCTGACTGAAGCAATTTCCACACTTGGCATTGCAGTCCTGAACTTTACAGACATTTACAGGTTGAGGTGCATGTGTGAATGCAAATGTAGTGGCATCAGATGTTAGGTCGTTAATCTACTATCTCCCTTGGACTTATTCTGTGCAATGTCCAGTTGTGCAAATGTGAGATTGGTAGAGGCTAGCTAATAGTTTAACAATGAGGTTTTCCAATTGTCAAATTAAGTACAGAGCATTTTTCTGTACTTTTATTCCTCTTGAAATTGAGTAAATGTTCAATTCACAGCTAGTAGGTTTTCTTTATACTTTTCTTACTTCTTACTTTTCTGCTTGATGTGTCCAACTTGCCTAATTTGATGTTTCTGGTCGCGTTTGCTATATGTGAGAAAAGACACTCTAGGATGGTGTTCCAGTGCCCAGTCCAGGATGTTCAGCATTGTATAGAACATTTCTTTAAATCTTTGGTTGCCCTTTTATTATAATTTCCTGCTATTAAGGTATTGGCAAGTGCTTAATTCATCATTTATATAACATTACTCCTACTTAACATGGCATTTATAAATATACATATATTATGACTGATTAAAAGCAGCGATTGCTGTATAGTGTACATTAACAGATGGGTAGTACTTGTATGTATCAGTACAATTACATCTGTATTTATAAATTACATTCTAAGGAGATGTAGTGATATATAAATGATGGATTTAGTGATCCCTAATACCTTACTAATGCTTAGTAGTGAGACATTACAAAGTGCTACCCAATGTGCTATGTAGTGCTGCTTTATAGCTTGTAATGTCTGCTTGGTATAGTTTTAGATGATTACTTCAGTCCTGTACGACTAAAGTTATTTGCAGAATATCTTTATTTTAAGATCATCTGTTCTCAGATGCTTGAGCTTTCCACAGTCTGCTGTGCAAGTCTGTACAATGCAACAGTGTGTTCTGCTGTAAGTCTTATCAATTATGACCAAGCAAATACACTGAAAATGTTGACACTATTATAATTTTCCATAACTATGTACAGTTTAGCACGCGTACTTTGATGTGGGCTAAACAGATTGACAAATGTTGGTTGTGTTACAATATAGCCAATCCAGACATTCACAACCAGACAAATTTCAAAAGAAAAGGTCCTGCAACTCAGTTGAAATGTCTGCCCTCCTTCCTTTCTTTTAGTGTTTGCGTTTCTTCATGAAAAGCCTAAACACACAGCCAAAACAGTTGGATCTCTGGCAAGTTACAGCCTGTTGGATGGCGCACATGTGTTTGAATTTGTTCCTGGAATCATATTACTAATGGTTTAAGTGAAAGATGGAGCAGTACATCAAGAAGAAAGGAACTGCCACCTTTTTGTAAAACTGCTGAATAAACTTGCATATAGGTACCATTTTAAAGTTTTTAGGGCTTTAATGGTTTGACCGTGAGGTTTTTATCCATTTTGCAGTGAGCATTTCTCTGTACTGCTTTTATTGCTCTTGAAATTATGTAAATGTTGCCTTGAGATTGGATGAGAGATGAGAACAGAAAGGGAAAAGTGATGTACTGGTTCAGTTCTCTTAAGTATCAGCATTAATTTGCAAATGGCTTTACAGTAGATGTGAGTCCTGGTAAAATAATGTTGTTGGTTTTTTTTTTTTTTTTTTTTTTTTTTTTTTTTTTTTTTGTGCTGAGTCATTTCCAATTGCTAAACTTAACTGGACAATTAATAGGCTTTGGAGACTTAATAAAACTGCTGTTGAATTGCACTATTAATGGTTGTATAATCTTTGGAAGTTATAGTTAAAACAATTTTGATTATTCATAAAATGTGGTCTTGCATCTGTTGCTTATGCAAACAACTCAAAATGTGTAATGGCACTTGGTGTATCTTATTTTTTTCTTTTAATTTTTTTGTTTTTATTGGCATCTAAGCCGAGTCATAATGCCCTGTGTATGACAAACTTGCACTCTGTGTGTGTGAATGTGTGGCATGCTTGTTTGCATTTTACTGTTACGTAGATTCTTTAAAGATGAGTCAACTTTTCCATAACTACTTTTCCTTTATTTTCCCCTCCCCTTTAGTTCACCGGTGGACAGCGTTTTGTTCTATGCTATCACCACACTCCACAACCTGTTGTTGCATCAGGAAGGGGCAAAAATGGCAGTGCGCCTAGCTGGAGGATTGCAGAAGATGGTGGCACTGTTGTCCAACACTAATGTCAAGTTTCTGGCCATCACTACTGACTGCCTGCAGATCTTGGCATATGGCAATCAGGAAAGCAAGGTATTGGAGCTCTGACTAATTTATCAACTTGAGTACATTGTCTTCGTACTTGTCTGCTAAAACAACCAGCAGTTTGTATGCCAGTATAAACATAAACTTGTCTTTATTCTTAGCTGATCATTCTGGCCAGCGGTGGACCCCAGGCTCTGGTCAACATCATGAGGACTTTCACATATGAGAAACTGCTGTGGACCACAAGCAGGGTGCTCAAGGTTCTCTCAGTCTGCTCAAGCAACAAGCCTGCCATTGTAGAGGCTGGTATGTAAAAAATAAATACAAATTAAAAATGTATGCTGTATTTAAATCATTGCAGTACAACTGTGGGCATTATTACAGGTCTCGCTTGTTTACTGTTATGCTTTTCTTCAGTGCAGAAGGGCTTCTAATAGTAAAATGTTGTCTGACCTTGTTTGTAGGAGGCATGCAGGCTTTGGGACTTCATCTGACAGACCCCAGCCAGCGTCTGGTCCAGAACTGCCTCTGGACTCTGAGGAATCTTTCAGATGCTGCCACTAAACAGGTAAACATACAAGGGTCGCCTCCTTAAAAGAATCCCACTTAATGTAACTTCTTGAATAAAACTCATAAATTCTGATAGTCTACTTTATTTAGATGTCTTTTCTGTCCTGTCCTCTGCTCTCTAGGAGGGGATGGAAGGTCTCTTGGGCACTCTAGTCCAGCTGCTGGGCAGTGATGACATCAATGTCGTAACATGTGCCGCAGGCATCCTCTCCAACCTAACCTGCAACAATTATAGTAACAAACTCATGGTCTGTCAGGTAAGTAAACGCACAGCTTCTTAGAAAATATAAAAATGCTGTGGTGTGGAAATGAATTTAAAAAAGAAAAAATCTTTATCTGGCACTAACCCCCCCCCCCCCCCCCCATGTTAGGTTGGTGGCATTGAGGCTTTAGTGCGAACAGTACTTCGAGCTGGTGACAGAGAGGACATCACAGAGCCTGCGGTCTGTGCACTTCGTCACCTGACTTCCCGCCATCAGGATGCTGAGATGGCCCAGAATGCTGTTCGCCTTCACTATGGCCTGCCTGTGGTGGTCAAATTGCTGCACCCTCCATCCCACTGGCCTTTAATCAAGGTTGTTATTCCTTTACTTTTACATATTTCCAGATGACTGGTAAAATCACTCTCAGAATTCATGAAGATATATTCCAACTCTAAATATGCCAAATATTCCTTCCCTTATAGGCCACAGTTGGTCTGATTCGCAACCTGGCTCTCTGCCCAGCCAACCACAGTGCTTTGCGGGAGCAAGGCGCTATCCCTCGACTGGTACAGCTGCTTGTCAGAGCTCATCAGGACACCCAGAGGCGCACTAGCATGGGAGGCAACCAGCAGCAGTTTGTGGTGTGTAACAAGCTAGATGTTTTCTTTATCTGAACATCAAGAATGTGGTGTTTTTTTTTTTTTTGGTTTTTTTTTCTCCCTTTCTCCCTTTCATCTCATGAAAACTTGAATCATACAGGAGGGTGTGCGCATGGAGGAAATAGTGGAAGGTTGCACAGGAGCTCTGCACATCTTGGCCCGAGATGTGCACAACAGAATCGTCATCAGAGGGCTCAACACCATTCCACTTTTTGTCCAGGTGAGGATAAAACCCCAACTTCCAGTTCCACGCCCAGTGTTTTGTTTTGTTTTTAAAAATCAATCTTAAGTTTGTTTGTGACACTTAAAAATTTCCAAAATACTTATTTTGAACCTGATGCCAGATTTAATTTTTTTTAATTTAAAAAAAAAAAGAAGCTGGGACAGGGTTTTTTTTTTTTGTCGTTTGTTTTTTTTTTGTTGTTTGTTTTTTAACACTTATCATTGCTATAATCCCTTATTTCGGTCCCTATAGTCTCATTAGTTTGTTTGTTTTTTTTGTTTTTTGCACCATTTGTCCACTACTTACACTAATTGTATTAACTATGTTGTTCATTGTCTGCTTTTGTTTTCAGTTGCTTTATTCTCCAGTGGAGAATATCCAGCGTGTGGCAGCAGGTGTGCTGTGTGAACTGGCCCAGGATAAAGAAGCTGCTGAGGCAATCGAAGCTGAAGGAGCCACTGCACCTCTCACTGAGCTGCTGCACTCCCGTAATGAGGGAGTTGGTGAGTGTGCAAGGAACAAAATACAAACTGTACACATTTTTGCTAGTGGTAGCTTGAAATCTCTGACTGTTGCTGTGCATTCTTCTTGTAGCAACCTATGCTGCAGCTGTCCTGTTCCGCATGTCTGAGGATAAGCCCCAGGACTACAAGAAACGCCTTTCTGTGGAGCTGACCAGCTCTTTGTTCAGAACTGAGCCTATGGCCTGGAATGATGTACGTGCACATTAATATCTTTAACTTTTGCATTTTTCCCCATTGAAACAAGAAAATGAGGCAATTTATGATCAATTTGCCTTAATCTATTTTGCTGGTTTACCTCAAATTGTACAACTCACTCAATTCTTAATCTTTCTATAGACCGGAGACCTGGGATTGGATATAGGTGCACAGGGAGACCCTCTTGCTTATAGGCAGGATGGTGAGTACTTCATTTTTGTTCATTTATGTGTTTATTTCTTATGTGCAGCTCTGTAAGTTGACTTAAAAAATTAATTGCACAACTTGCTGTGATAGCAATTTTTTTTTCTTCCAAAACGTAATCTTATAATTGCAGCATGCATGTGCATATTGAAATTCTACTTGTACTATTTGCTTAACTAAAAATGTAATTGTTATTTCTAACCATTGGTTATTTCTAGAAATGCTTACCCAGTATTAGTGGCACTCAAACCTGGACTAAGAAAATAGTTTTTGTTCTTTGTTTGTTTTTTGTAAACGGACCAAAAGCAATAAGATTGCATAATAACTGTTCTTGTAAACGATCAAAAATGATTTGACCCCCCCGTTTCTGTTTTTTGCTTTTGTGCAATGCATATATGCTTGAGGTGTGTCAGTAAAATTTGAAGGGCAGAAAAGATAAAGTGCTTTGACAGAAGTTCAAAACAAGATTATTTAAATGCACAATTTAACAAGTGACACATGACAAAAAAAGCTGATAAGAAACAAGGTGGCCTTAAAGTAGCATGAGATTTATCACACATACCCATGCTAGAGTATTGTTTGGACTGCTCATGCTGTTTGCAAATGATACTTAATCTCACTGAGAATTTTAAATAAAAAAAAAAAGGTGTGTATATAATCCCCTTGATAGGTGGTTGCCCAGCAGGTTGATGGCATCACATCTGGGGAATAAATCAGATGTTATTTTGTATCTACAAAATAAAAATAAATTGCTTTTATAAGGTGTTACTGGTGCATAAATGCTTAAATTGGTCATTTTATCCCATTGCAGGGTCCTTGCTGGGCAGCATGATGCTGTAATATTTGATAGTTATAACTTGCGTTTGCTCAGCTCCTGATCTAACAAGAGTTGGTGGACAAAGAAATAAATACATTTTTAATGTATTATAAGATTTGCTTATGTCCCACAGTGCCATTTAACCACATCTACCAAATCGTGTTAAATAAGTTGTATAAAAGAGGGACGTGACCTCTGTGATGTCAGCCGCTGGTTTGTTAAGCCCCACTCTGCAGTAACTGAGTATTTATACAATTGCCAGGTGATAATTGAGGGTTATATCTGACTAAAGCTGCACGGTCTGCATATTCCAGACCAGGGAGCAACATAGTATTATAGGACCTATCTGTGGTTAAATCGCCTTATAGCTAAATAGTGTAACACAAACCTTAAATTAGTGTTTCACGTTTTAGCCGTTAAAATCTGCTTTGACGTGAGTGGGGAAACGAGGGGCTACCTTTAATTTGAGCCCTCTGTGACTAGTAAGTGTGCCTGGCACTGATCAGTCTTCAAAGTAAACAAGACACTATCAAGAACTTAATTGTTACTGCACTAATATTTAGATTTTTGGTTTGCAGACACTGCATAAAGGCTTTTATTAATTTGAAGTGTGACTATACACTACAACCCACAATTTTTTATTTTTAATGATCAAAATGATTTGTGCATCACTTCATCATTTGTTCAAGATCACATGCTGATATTTACCACTGTTGGCTGTTCATTTTGCTGTTTAAGAGTAAAACGACTAAACTGCAGTGTGTTTATACTTTGGACCCGTTATCACTTACTGTACTTTTCTCTTTTGCTTTTCAGATGCAGCCTACCGGGCCTACCCACCAGCTTACGGTCAGGATACCCTGTTAGACCCTATGATGGAAGGTGCTGACTACCATGCTGACACTCTGCCCGACCTGGGTCACCACACTGATCCATTGCCAGACCTCGGCCACACCCAGGACCTAATGGACAGCAACCAGCTGGCCTGGTTTGACACAGACCTGTAGAATTGGTAAGTTGGACTTGATTATCAGTTAGCAGTAAAGCTTCTTCTTATATCACCAGGACGATATTAATATGTCATCTTTGTCCTATGCTTCTTTTTTTTGCAGTTGTATTCTGATAGAACCTGCATTGTGATTGGCCTGTATTTTCTGAAGCAGCATTATGATTGGCCTGTGTGTTAAAGGTAAAGAGAGGAGTAAGGGGTATTAGAAAGTGCCTGACACAAGAAAACTAAGATGGTTGCCACAGGAATGTTTAAGCAAGTTGAAAGTGTGTGTGTGTGGGGGGGGGTGGAGAAGGGTTAAAGGATCAGATGTGGAATCACTCATTGGAGGTCTTGGAGCAGGTTACCATTATGGATGAGTGCAACAGAGATGGATTTTAAAGTTTGAAACACAATTGTTTTAGCCTTGCCTGTATTATCAGTTTTTTTTTGTTTTGTTTTTTTAAATTTTGTTTCTATTTTTCTTATACATTTTTTATTTCTTTTTTGTATTACTCATTCTGTTATGGTACTGACCCAGCTTGCCTTCACTAGCCATGTTCATTTCCTTTTCAATGCTAATCATTTGTAATTTTTTTTTTTTTTTTTTTTTAAACGTATATTACATGTAGTGTTAAGTTATAGTGATATTATACAATGTTCCTTTGGTTTATGGTCGAATGTGTAGAACACTAATAATCAGTTGAATTGTACTCTGACTTAAAGTGTAACATTGTGTAGTTTTTTTTATAAGCTCGAAAATGGAGAATTATGCATTCTTTATGTGCTTGTTTAAGCATAAAATATGTCGGTGTCACAAATGTTCTAAAGAGGGATGCGGGTGAAATTGAGGGTGGGTTGGGGATAAATTTAGAGACAAGTGTTTTATATACAGTATCACTGGTAGGTTAACAACTATTTTGTATGCTATCATTGGTTGTCTGATAGAAAAGTTTAACGCTATCGTTGGTGGTCTTATAAAACCTGGTTTTATGTGCTATCAAAGGTAGCTAGGTTGATGAACAGTTGTAGTCCTGCTGTGCTTATTTTGGAGACGAGGTTGTGACACGGCTGAACAATAAAATTACATTTTATTTCAACTGGTGTCTGTTCAGTTTCTTTACTTAAAGTTTAGAGCATGTTTTTTGTCAATTGTTAAGACTACCATCGTCAAATGATGTCCGTTGGATAATCACAGTAATCAGCACTTATTTGCAAATGTGTTTTTTTTTTTTTTTTTTTTTTTTTTTTTAGATGCAGATGTGCTAACGTCTGGCCCACATTGAATTTAAAGGTGCACTATGTTATAAGCAGTACTATAGATTATCAAAAATCCCTTTTGAATGCACATTCATGAGAATTGAGGCTATTACCCTACTGTAGTATTAGCGGTTGCTAATATTGTTGGTTAAAGATGGTCCCTTTTTCATTAAAAGAGCTGAAATGAAGTTTGGTTTTTTGTTTTTTTCTCTCTCCCCCCTCTTGTGCGTTTCACTTGTTAGTTGGTATATAACACAATTGATGAGCTCATGTTGTCAGCCTGTAAAAGCAGCCCTCGCATATATTAAACGGCAAAGGTAGGACAGTTATCACAATAGAAACTATCTTTTCACATGCAGCCAACAATTTTGTAAGAGCACTGATGAGTTGAAAAGCAAAGAAAACCAAAGTATCAATATAAACTGGTCACAGAGTAAGACATGACAAAGCCCTGCTCAGTGAGCAGTTTAAGGTGGATTATGGAGGAAAGATGTTTGAAGTTCACTTCTCAATAGGAAGGGTGATGCTTTCTGTGAGCTTTTGACACTGAAGAAAACTAACAAAGGAGCGACTTAATGGTCTGCTTTAGTGGTTTGAACATAGTTGTTAAAGAATAATGCACTGTGCTTTTTATACTCTGACTAAAGTCAGTGTTTTTTAAGTCTGTCTTTACGAACCCTGAAGTAGCCAAACGTTGAATTGAAATTGTATTGTAATGTGTATTCCATGTTAATGGAAATGTACTGATAGTGAGAACGTCTGAATCCTTGGGTGGGGTCATCTACATAATCAAAGGCTTAACTTCTGAAGTGGCAGCTGTGCTAAAGCTCCAACGCCCAAAAACGGGAAGAACCCAATCTACATATCAAATGTGCCCCTAGACAAAGCATGTATATACTGACTGCATCACCTAAAACTGGACAGATTATAAAGTTCCACTATATGTTTAATTCATAGTTCTCTCTTGTGAAAGCTTAACTTTATTTATGTAGTGCATGTTTTCCTTATGAATTACATTTCAGCTGCAAAAATGTTCTCTATGTTACATTCCACTGATTAAAAAATGACAGTGGGCATCTTTTTAAATCATGAACACCAAGATAGCTCACTTGTACTTCCTGACCCTGCTGTGATTTGTGGAAACTGTGGGAACCTGTTGACATCAACTACAAAACACTTTATCAGCAAGATGAGTATACTGCCTGGACTGTGGATCTAAGCAGTGCTGCCAGTGACTTCGCAGAGCAAAGGCCAGAAATGTGAAGCTCTGACGGCTTTTGTCTTTGCTTTTCTAAAGGATTGAAACATCGTTAAATTTATATGTTGAAAATACGCACTCGTACTGTAATATGCGTGTGATATATGTAGACCCTGGCCCACTGAAAACGATTGATGAGTGAGCTTGTTATACGGCGACCACGTCCAGGCAGTCTGTGAGGACCTGTTAATGGACGTCTTTCTTTTGTCCTATATGGTTACAAACATTACACTTGTCTTTGTTACTTTTGAGAGGCTAAATCTGTTTTGAGGTCATTACCTAAGCAACTTTGTCCATTTCACCGACCCCTGCTGTCTATGGTGCTGCTTGAAAGCTGGAGTGATGATATTGATATTAATTATTCCTATACAATGTTATTTTTTGCACTTACACACTGTGTGTGTCTGCATGTTTGTGTGACAGGGAGAGAGAAAATGTAACATAGCGTGTTTGCTCAGGTACTATGTGGCAGTAACAACCCAAAAAATCAGCCATGGGGTTTATTGCAGAGTTGTTAACCCTGTGACAATAATAGATCTAGTCAAGTGGCTCATTATGGCTTTGTCACTTGTTTTGTTTATGTTAAATGTTGATGCATTTTTTTAAACCACCACACTGGCTTTTTCCAACGTGCATATTAAGTAAATATAAAATATGAACAGAACAGAGACTTGTTCTTTTATAATTAATGGAGGTGGAACTCCAATCACATCATTTCTATTTACAAGTAACTTAAATTGACAAAAAAAAAACATGGGAATGTTGAGCTGTCTCCAAGCTTTAATATCCCCCTGTTGTTCCAAAGGACATACGCACAGTTTACTGCGTAAGGTCCACATCAGCACACTGAGCAAGGTTGTAATTGCAGTACTCTGTGGAATTACACTCTTCAAGAAACATGATGCAGATAAGGAAGTTTGGAGCTCTGGTGTATCAGCTAAGTCTGCTCAGAGAGAGCACCCCCCCCACCTGGAAGCCTTCCAAAATGCTGCAGGCTCGATGCAAACTTTAACTCTGGTGGGAGTTAAAAGAAACTTTTAATTATCTCAGTTATCTTTAAGAACTATTTCAAGGCTTTCATTTTCAGTCTGGTATTTTGTAGTAGACAAGATGAAGCTGCTAATCTCTGATAATGCGTCTTAGAGTCTCTATCTGTTTATCTATTTTTTTATACTATATTAACTCTTATTTAAACTGCTTAAAAAACAACAAAACCAAGACCTGGTTGTATTAGCTGAAGTATACTGGATCTCCCCCCCCGCCCCCCAGGTATAGTGCTCCCAAAAATCACTGGAGAGAGCTGTGGGAAACTTGACTCCAGTCACTCCTAGTCAGATCACAGCAAAGATCACAGCATTGTTACTTCAAAGCAAGCTCTGTTCGAGGCCCACACACAGACAAGTCGGGGCAGCGTGGCGCTTCATCTGGGACTCTGAGGAGCCTCTGCTCCTTCAAACTTCAGCCGGGAAAGTTTGCTGAGGGAATAAGGTTCACTTATTCCCTCAGCAGATGGAAGGACACAACAAGGAACCCATTGCTGTGAAGCTGTGGAGCCCACCAAGGGGACGCCTGTGCCCGGACCCTTCCCCCTCCATTGCCCTCTGCATTTCTCCAACCCACACACAGCAGTTACCTCTGAAAATTTGCTAAAAGTAATAAGTAGCTCTCTGATTATATAAGTCAGTTTCATCCAGTGTAATACAACAAGTTAACACTTTCATCTATTCCTAAAAGATACCTCAATTTTTCTCCACAATTTGACAATCATCCTTGTGGCCTTCAGGAGTCCAAAGTCAATTCAGTCATTCAGACTAGAGTGTTTTTGCACCACAAACCGGTTTATGTCCGACAATACTTTCAGGGACCGGCCTTTAAGGTGTCGCGGATAAATACAACAAAATAAAACCAGTACTGGTGATACCAAGATAGATAAAACCTGTCTTTGGATCAATAAATATTTCTTCTTTATTAAAAAATAGTATGGTTATTTCATTTTGTTAGTTAGTTTTGGGCTTAAAAAGTGTGAGTTTACCAGCGTTATCCAACTTCAAACACACACAGAAGGTCCTTTTTTAATTATTGAGTACCAAAAAGAATTAAAAAATAATAATAATTAAATAAATATTTAGATATGTTATTGATGAATAGAATTGGAAATAAGTTCTCAAATATTGTAAAAATGAAATTAATTCATATTTAATCATTTCTATATTTAATTAGTTATTTTCAATTTTAATTTATTAATGGCACATTTAGTATTTAATGATGTATTTATTTATATTCTTTTGGCACTTGTGGCCCTCCATACTGTTCACGCCTGCACTCAGCCCACTTTGATGGACCAACTCTGAGCCGCTAATCAGCCAGTCTGTCATCATTGGACTAATGCCTGGTACCTGCTGTGTCTCCTCTCTTGAGTCTTGTAATCAGTCTAAATCCTTGTGATGTCTGTTTTCAAAAAAATAAAATTTGGGGGTGGGGTGCATGTTGTCACTCTGTCAGCAAAATAAAAGGATTTATATGCTGAGAAGCCTAAGATATTGTGTATTTTTTTCCTGCATTTTAAAGTGTAGTCATAAGCACACCTTCCAGGTATCCGTGATGCAGAGAGTCAAGGTCAAAGGGATAACTGTAGGAGGAAGTATGTGAATTGTGCATGCTGTATAGAGAAGCTGAAGTATGTAATAATGATAAAGAGTGAGGGAATTGCAGACAAACACTAAAGAGACTAAAGCATCCTGGGTAATTGTTAGTACAGAGTTGTATAGCTGCTGTGTGGATTGGTGAAATAAGGGGCGCGGGCTCTGGGGAAGACACTGGGCTCAGGGTACACAGGTATCCTCTTGAGACTCTGGATTAGCTGAACCCCTGCTGTGTAGACTAAGGTTTTCCACTTATAGTCTGCAGGAGGAAGGGCCAGGAGACTTCCCTTTGTTGGGACCTGTGTGTAGGATGCATAAGGCTGCTGCTCCACTCTGAGGGGAACACTGGAGCGAAGACAAGCTCTGGTGTCCTGAGCAGAGTCGTTGGAGAAAAGGACCACTGAACTGAACAGATAGCTCTGGGAGTCCAGAGAGCTTAGTGGTGCTGCAATGGTTGGCAGAAGAATGATGCATGTGTGGCCCTGCCAAGAGGTGACTTCTTTTTTGAAATTAAGACAAACACTGCATTTGGAAATCTACAGTTGCTGTTACAAGCAGCTTTATTAACTATGCAAAAAAATATCAATGAATTTTTTTTTTTAAAAAACAAAAAACAAAAACCCCCAACAAAAAAAACAGGTTGGTTCGACTAAAAAGTTCAGTTAAGAAACAAGGAGACAGACAGAGGTTGCAGCACAGTGTGGAGCACTATTCAGTTACTACACTCTAATTCTGTGATCCCACTCTACTGCACACAATTCAGCTACTTCATTTACTTCAGTACTACTCCCAGAGAAGCTCCCAGGTAACCTACAAGGGACAGCATGACCAGGGTTAAAATATCACTGGCACAATCACTAAAATAACACAGAAAAAAAGGAAAAAGAAACAGTTAAAAAAAATTCCAGTGGAAAATATTCGACACTTGACTGGAATTTCAAAAGAAACAACAGTTAGAATCATGCACAGCATTAACACAACAAACATGAAAAAAAAAATTGAATTTGAATTGCATTAATGCATCAAACATGTTCAATAATTAACAAACTCCCCATAGTTCAGGCAGCTACAGGTCAAGACTCCCGAGTGCTTTAACATTGATCTGTATAAATACAAACACAATGGTACGTTACTGACACTAGTTTGTCTTGTTTTTTTTCCTTAAAGTTTATGACATACCTTCAAGAAAATCATACAGCCCCCAAGTTATCAGTTAATCACCTATAGTGACTCATGTAGCCTTAGAAGAGACATTTACTGCACATAGCTTAGAGGACTGTGTTGAATCAACCCGTACGCTGAGCAAGACAAAAGCCTGCTACACCTGGTGGATGGCCTTTTGTTACCCAAGCACCTTCCCTTTAATACGCCCACTATTCTCAATCACTATTCTCCATAGGACATTCTAGGGAGCTGGGCATTCCCGTACACTACACATGCCATGTTCAAAACAATGGTTTACAATTCCCCTAATAATTATACTTTGTAACTTGTACAGTGAAGAACAAAAAAATATAGTAAGACAACATAGTATTTACAATACAGTAAAATATGCCCGCTACCACAATGTCCAGCTAGCTTATCCTGCCTTTTCCTGAGAATTGTACCCACAATCCTCTGCATCAGGTACACATACATCAAGAGAGGCAGAGTTCAGGGCACAATCTTGAGAATGTAATGATTTCATAAGGGCAGAAAGATCTAAACACAGACTGGAGCAGTTCAAAGGATTTTTTACAACATGGAAATTTGGCAAAGGGGTTACCTTCAGAGCTACAAGGCTCACAGATGACGGGGCTGGCAGGGAAGAAATCCAAGGTTTCTGAATCAAAGTCGAATTAAGTCGAAGTGGGTACTGGGTAAATCCTACTGAGCAGACAACACACCAGGAGCTTCCTGGAGACGAGAAGTTGCCTGTTTTCTGTCCCTGTCCTAGCTTCAAACGTGACCGCTAGAGAGGGCAGAACAACCTAGTGAAAATCAAGGGGAGAAACTGTTTCTTAAATATTCCAGGTGAGTGGTTTGCTGGTAACCGCAAATCCAGAGGCATCTACAAATGACTGAGCACAGAAGAGGAGAGATGTAGGGAGGGAGAAACAGAGGGTGGGGAGAAGGATTACAACCAAAAACCTCGAGCATCATGCATGAATGCTGGTACAGATGTTGCATAACTGCCATGTGGGGTGGCGTAATAAGAGGCACTGGGTCTGGGGAAGGCTGTGGGCTCAGGGTAAGTAGGCATCGTCTTGATGGGGTGAACAGCTCCACATCCAAAATAACCTCTGCCATCAGCTAAGTAGATGGGGGAAGTTACAGCTGCAGCTTTTAGGGCGAGAGACTCCCGAGAGTCGCAGCTGAAGCTTCTCTTTGTTCCAGCTTGTTTGGACGGTGTATAATAAGGCGGCTGTTCCACTCTGAGAGGAACACCAGAGAGAGGAGAAGCTCCGGGGTTCTGAGCAGAGTGTTCATCAGTTTTTAGGAGGGAATCAATGGAGAAAGGACCTCTGAACTTCACCTCACGCTGGATACGAACAGATCTGCGAGCTTCAAGTTCATGGGAGCTGGGAGTTGCGCAATGCTGCGATTGTTTGCTCAGGTTCTCCTTTTGCATCTTGCAGGCCAGTTCGGGGAAGAGCTGCAGGATGCCTCTAAAGTGCCGGCGCATCATCTTCGCTGTGATCTGAGTCAAGTCCAACTTCCAGTAGTTTCTCTTACTATTGAGTGAATATGGCACAATTGGAACCTGAAAAAAATATCTCAGTCAACTGAACAGAAACTTGCTTCTCGAAGTAGTTCTTACAACATCATTTATTAAATATGTAAAATCTTACCTTGACAAAACATTTGTTTGTTGATAAACAAACTCTGACGTTGTTCTCAATAGATTTTTGATCCTCAGAGAAGAACAGGGTCAGCTTGTCCATCAGCTGCACATACATCACAATGCAGGTTAGTGCTTGACATGTGAAAGACATTACTGTTGAGCATAGCAATTTCAAATCCCCACTATCTTATGTTTTTAGATTCTCCTCATGAGGTATTTAGAAAAAAAATGACCTTTCCTGTCTGACTGATTGGGAGGGAAAAAAAGCCAATCCACGACCTCTCGTCTGTTTTATTTACATGCAGCTTTATTGCTACTCTTTGCCTATTTCCAGTTCTACTTTCATTTTGAAGCAAACAAATTTCTGGTCTAGTTTCTTGCCATTGCACTCTCTTTTTTATAGCATTTCCTACTGCTGGTTGCAAGCAACCACCCTTCTGTTTCCTGCTTACATCAGCACACACAGGCCGTGTACAGCAGCAATCAACATGATAGCGAAGAAAAAAAGGGTGCAGAGTGCAAATAGCTTTGTAATTCTGAATCTTTGTTACCTGAGTAAAGGTGAGCATCTTGTCTGGAGCATCATGAAGAACAATGGCAATCTTAGCCAGGTAGGTGGTGGTGTTGCTGAGCAGAGCCTTCTGAGCACTGCTGGCCGGATCCGAGAGAGACAACGGACTGCCCAAGTTCCCTGTCTGGTTCTCCATCTCGTTTGCTGGAGAGTAAAGCTCTGCACAGGAGAGTGTTGTCGCAGTCCTCACTTGGTGATGATGTGTCCCTGAAGTGGTCAGCCCAGGCTATATGTCTTGCTGGAACAATTCATTAGGGTGTTCCTGACGATCGCCTTTTCATGTGAAGATGAGTCGTTAATGTTGGAGGAGCAGCCACTGCGGTAATCCTAAATGTGAATAAGGCCATCAGGTTGTCCATGTTCACGCTTTAGGAGATTTCTTAATTTTCTTACTGATTTGAGGCCTTCTTGTTCAAGACATCAAGTAGAGACCGTCTATGATGGATGTTTGAATCAAAGTTTGCTGAAGGCTACATCTTTAGAGGCTTAAACAACCCTCCTTGTTAACAAATATAAAAATCACTGGAAGACCGAGGCTGTGTGGGTGAGGTGATATCGCTGTCACTGCTATTCATTAGTTAAAATGGCTCACTATCACAAACAGTGTGTCTAATTTGAATGTGACTAGAAAGAGTATAAAGTTACATTCCAGCGGTTTACGACTCGGGTGGGAAGAAAGTCTGGGCCTCTGACACATTTAGGTCAGTGCACTCAAAAGATTTCTTCAGCACTAACACAGTTTTTATTTCTACATGAATTCATGTTAGATGACAAAGATTATGTTAACGCTATTAAATAACTTTTCTTAATACTAATAATTATAACAGTCATCTGCTTATCCCTATTGTCACTGTGTGAGAGGGGTGCTACTTCCAGGGCAGTTTCCATACCTTTACAGAGCCGAGACAAGGAGACAGACAACATTTCACACTATTTTTCACCAATCTTGAACTAACAAATAACCTATTATACATGTCAACACAACACAGACTGCCTTAAGGTTTTAACCTGGAACCTTCCCAACATGTGGCAACAGTGCTAAATGGTGCACTGCTGTGCAATCCATTCAATTTATTATCTTTGACATTTAGAATATTATCTAATATAATATTTCTCTCTCCTCCTGTCATTGTCCCCAAACCTCATCACCATAGAGACTACACCATAGAAACAAAAGTTAAAACAAATTAAACATTCAAAATTCACAAAGAAAGACTCATAATACCCCGAACTACACCTAAATAAATTAAAGGTGGAGTATTAAAAATTATGTTACAGTCAGTAGATGCAGACTGTGTGGAGTGGAGAATAGAGGACGCAAATACAGACAAAACAAAGTGTAGAAACAAACTTAAAATTAACTGAAAGCGAGCCATTTATTAAAGGCTGGTTTTAGCTGCATGAAACAAGTTGCAAAGGCAAAACTAAACACTTAGTTCACCCAGTTTAGGTTAAGGCGAAACATAAAAAACCATGAACATGGAAATCCTGACAGGAAAAACCTGAAATGTGACGACTTAGCATGAATACATGAAAACCCTGGAGAGCATGGCAGAATAGCAGGACAAACAGACAAGGACTAAATACACACATTTAGGTGATCAGGGGAAGTGGAAAGACACGGTGGAAACAGCTGATTAGCTTGAACATAATGATGCCACAGTGGAAGTGAAACTAGAAACTGAACATGGAAACACCAGATTCTTCACAATAAAACAGGAAACATAATGAGAGGCAGACAACATGGAACACGCAGACATGAAACACATGGCAGACTAAAACATGCACTATAAACACACAGAGGAAACAACGGTACTGGAGATGAGACAGACATACAGTAACCAAAACAGAACATAGCTGCGGAAAAACACACATGACGGGCGGAAAGGAGCACGAGGGAAAACATGTAAACAAGAGGAGAAGATGGGAGACAACGACATTACTGAAACACATGAAGGGCACGGAAGACAAACACAAGGGGTGAAGACACAAGGAGAATCTAATAGATAATAAAGTATAACAGGGCAAGGAAGGCAAAATAGAAATGAGCTTAGATTACTAAATGAGACTTATACATAAACAATGAATATCAAAATATAAGAAAACGTAATACACTGGGTCAAATGACCCAGGACCGTGACACAGTCTAAGTTTGTGTTAATATGATTTAATAATTGATCAACACAGTGATTTACTTGGCCTTTCAGAGACCTTGTAATAGCTGGATGAATATATGTTAGTTGAAATTAATCAACACCCCAGAAACAGCACTAATAAAGGTTACAAGTTATATTCCTATGGGCTTTAACAGTGGACTCAACTTTGTGCTTGTCCTGTTAGACCTCAGTGCAGCACTTGATTCCACCAATCACAAAGATTTGGTGCAGCGATTAGGACACACTGTGGGTGTTAAAAGAAATGTGGTAGTCACAAAGTTCCCCAGAGTTTTGTCCTTTTTAGCTTCTTTCTGTTATTGCTATAATAAATAAAGCTACATTTAATTGAATATGGTAAAAGTAGCTCCTGGATAAACATTTTCACCTAAATTCAGATCTAAATTCAGTGTATATTTATTCAAATTAACCACAATCAGCACCTTGGCTGGGTTGTGTGGACAAGGATGTATGACTATGAAATACCTGAAACAATGACCTCAGGTTATACCAGTGAAGATGAGTCTGTCTTAAAAACCTTCTTCGTTATTAATAAAGGAATAACTCTAAGAAATGTCATGAATTAGTCAGCTGAGAATTTGCACTTTGTATTAGTAGAAACCCTTTTTTATTGCTCTTTCACAACAGAAGGACATATTTTATTGCCTCTTATTGTTTCCCCCAATGCTTCAGTCCCTCTCTGAATAACTGTATCAGAATTGGTCTGTGTATGATGCTGTATGATGTGTAAGCTTGTTTTCTCCAAATTATCTTTTTTATCTTTTCTAAAATACATGTGGAAATCTTGAGGGTCAGCAGGGTTTTACAGATCCCTTGGTGAGTCTGTTCCTTGGACCAGACCCCAGAGCAGCTGAATAGCACACCTTTAATCAGAGACAAGTGAAAACACATGGGTCAGGGTTGCAGCCTTACAACCATCCACCAGAGTAAAGCTGTAATCCTGCTTTCAGTGCAGGTTATGGGTGGAGGAATCTGAAAAGGGGTCGTTGATTTAAATAACGACTGTGGAGCAAAAGGCTGCTGGTTTGACTTTAAATGAGAGGTGCAGTAAATTGTACTGTTAGCATGTGAATAGATTGCTTATTGGTTTGACAACTTTACTCGATTATGTATTCTGTGTAATTGAACCACCAGCGTGCATGTGGTGTGTCTCAAATCAACTTTAGAAACTAAACTAAGTGTAAGGAGAAACGACTATAGGTGAGGGGAAGATTTTCTGAAATTAACCTTCAGCTGCTGGAAGGCTGTTCCTCTACGTTGAAACAACTTTCAAAGTGAGTTCTGTGCTGCTAGGTTTGTATTTAATTAAAAGGTTGGCTACTTCTGAGGCGACGCAACGTGGCGAAGACAAAAAGAGTGTTACAATCTAACCAGAGCATTTCAATGCAGTTTCTGTTCACAATTTAATTTACTCAACACATTTTTGCCAGGTTTTAAGTTCATGTTACTGGACACTTAAGTCATAGCAAAATTAAACATTCCTCAAAACAAGACAAATTACTTCAAGTTAGTTTTTTCTTATCAAGAAGAATTTGAGTTATTTGCACAATTTCAGTGCTACACTAATGGCAAAAAATTGTGTTTTCCTTTTAGTCTAATTTTGCTGATTTGGTTGAGGTCTGAAGTTTTAACAGTTCTGTAAATGAAAAGTTTAGTATTAAATGTTTATGAATGTTTCAATGAAGTTTAATAAACTTCATTGAAACATTCAGCATGGAGCCAGACTCCAGCACTTGTGGACCTGGTTTATCATCTTATAAAAAACATGCTCATTTGCCTGAAGTTGTCCACCCTGAAATCCCCTTTTTGTTCCAGAGCTGACCGCTTCAGGTGCAAACTGGTAAAGTTTATGACGACACTGAAAGGGACTCGACTTGACTCTCCAAAGAAGATGCAGGACAAAGATGAGAAGTCTGGAGATGACAAATCTCTGACTGATCTATCTAACCCTCTGAGTGCGTTCTGTAGCAAAAATACCACTTACCTGGCTAAGCTTGCCATCCTTCTCCAGTATTCTCCACATAAGATGCTGACTTTTACTCAGGTAAGAAATAAGTGTGGTGTTTATTGTTGCTGCTGTTATGATAAATGCAAACACCCAATATGAAACACAAGTTTCCATTTTAAAGCCTTCCACTTGATGTTCTTATAGATGAAAAACAAGATTTCAGTGATTGATAAGGATGAAAGGAATGCTTACAACAACATCAGTTGGTATTTAACAGGTTACAAATGTTTCGTCAAGGTAAGCATCTTTTCCAAAATTTATTTAAATCAAACACACAAAGGGCTGTAAATATAACTCGTGTACTGTTTGCTTTTCAGATTCTAGTTCCGGGCACAATGAATCGTGAGCTTGTGTACTGGATGCTGGACTGCAGGGAGATAACAACAGAGATGGTGCATGAACACTTCTTGGAAATTCTCCATCTCTTCCCTGTTCTGGTCTCCAGACTGGAGACCAAGAACCTGAGCTGTCCGCCTAGGCCTCTCCACTCTCTAGAGCCCGCACCACGCAGTACTGCTCAGATCAAACCTGAGGTGAAGTTTAATGGCCCTTTCTCTATTGACTCAATCCTGAAGAGAGACTTCACCTCTGCTCAAGCCTACACTCCCACACTCAGTCTGCCAGTCCGGGTGGAGCACTTTACTCAGCCTACACAGCGACGAACTGGGACAAAAAGGTGCTTCGGCTGGGACACAGATCAGCATCTCATCCTACAAGCTTCAGCTGGATGTTCTCCTGTCTGCACGGGAGGGGGCAGCACACACCACTGGGCCACTGCTGATGGAACTACTACACCCGTCAAACGGATACCTGTGTATTCTGTTCCCTCGCTCCAGGTTCACCCGGGAGCTGTCCCTTTGTTTACCAGCCCGCAGAGCAGTGGCCTCACTTACGCCCTTCCAGCACTTACCCCCGGTGTTCCCCGTTTTTGATAGTTAAAAAAAAATCTTCCTATTAAAATACACTTTCATGTTTTGAAGGGGATATGCTAGTTTATTGGAAAAAACAGAAATATGGCTTTATATCAAAGTGGGCATGTAGTTTAATGTCGAGTGTTTGTAATATGTCTTTATTTTTGGCTGTAGACTTTTTAGTTGTAGATAATTGATGGTTTAGGGAAAATACTGATGTTTCCTGGAGTTAAAAAAAAAAAAAATTGTGGCTTATCACGGTTTTTTGTGATTGCGGCCACTACGTTTTATACATGTCTGAAGTCACTACAGACTGACCACAAGGGGGCAGTAGAGTTTTACTTTGAACTCCCAAACGCACTACCTTGTATTAAAATCAACACAATTAAGTGGGGGGTTTTTTTTTATACCTATATATTTGTCCATTTTGTGGTGTTTAATGCAGTTTTGCTGACCATTACAACAGTCTTTATTACACTACAGAAGATATTCTAACAGAATGCATAGACAATGCTTTGTTAGGTTGTGAAAAATTTAATGTCTGTAAGTGGGGAAAAATCTAGATACAATGAATCATGCAAGATATCAGGTCTTTCATTTGTTCCCAGAGGTTGCATAGTTGGTTGAGTTGGGCAAATATGCAGCGCATGAAATCTGTTTGCTTTTCTATTTTCAGCACACATGACCTGCACCTTGCTGAACCATAACCTAGCCGGCAATGTGATTAGCATGGTTAACACTGGAGGTTGCTAGAGTAGTATGCTTTGAAATGTTTTTGTTTTTTTTAAGAGGGAAAAAGACCATAACGTGAAAGCATGTGCCCTGTGCAGTCATGTCAGTAGCCAGCAATCAGGTCACTGAGGTCTGGGACTGAGAAGCTCTCGTTTAGCCGAGCGCATGCTTAGGTCAGTTTGGACTTGTGAATTAGCGTCCACGTCAGGCAAGAGTTCTGGAATGGGCCAAAAGGGCAGGTGCAGCCCCTTGCATCTGCACTCTGAAAATGCATTACATTGCAGCAGGTGTCCATGTGTCAGATGTCAAGCTTTCTACCTTTTAATGGAGGGAACTTGAGAAAAACAGTGTTTTGGTCACAAATCACCGAAACATAATTAATGCATACAACATGATGCAAGCAGCTTGCATACTTTTCAGTGCGGTAAGGAAAGAGATCCACCCTTTGCCATTATTCACCCTGACCCTGCAGCTTCAAACAGGCTGTGGGCTGCAGAGTGGATTTTAGTTCAGACATGTACAATAGAACATAAAAAGCAAAGAATCAGGGATTATGAGTGTCCTACTCTACATTGTTTTGACACAAACCGTGCAGTACAAATGCTCAAGGGTACACAATCCTTGTACTAGTGATTGAAACTGAAGGTCAAGCAGGACAGTATTTCAGTCTCCACCACCATGTCCTACTGTAAGGACACCAAGTCGTGCAGATTATGCAAGTCATGAGCCCAGGCAGGACGGGTGCTGCGTGACCCTCTCAAACGCGATGCTTCCAAACAGCTTTTTTTGGGAACAGGTGAAGCGTGACTGTAAAAGGATGTGCAAGCAGTTGAGATTGCCAGAAATGTTTTGAGTTTTAACTGAAGAAAGCCCACATGGAACCATGAAGGTAGTGAAGGTGGTGTTTTTATTTCGACATTTAGGTTTTTGCTGTAAACTATGACAGAACACAAGAATTGTGCAGATTCCTGACACAGCAAACATTTAATATCAGGTCAACAATAAAAAACTGCATCCTCTTCAAATGAAGAACATTTACGACATAGCCTTTAAAGTAAAACAGTAAACAAGTATTTGTCCTCTTCCTGATTTTGATTTAGTTTTTTGCATATTTGTCACAATTTTAAAATGAAAAAAGCAATCCAAACCTAACTGGCCCTGTGTTAAAAAGTACTGTCCCCCTGTTAAACGATGAATGATGAAATGATGATTAATCACATTTCTTGGAATGCAAGAAACCGATTTCACTGGAAAACACGCAGTCTTGATTACTGCCAAATCTGATAGAACCTGTCTGACAAAGCATGACAAAAGATCTCAAAAAGCAACACATCAAACTTGATCTAAACAAACTCAATCATTGACATCTATGAAAAGGGTTATAAAGCCTTTGGAACTCCAGTGAACCAGAGTGAGAGCCATTATTCACCAATGGAAAAAACTTGGAATGGTGGTGAATCTTCCTGGGATTAGCCGGCCTGCTAAATTACTCCAAGAGCACATTGAATACTCATCCATGAGGTCACAAAAGAAGCCAGGACAACACCTCAGTTAAGGTCAGTGCTCATGATTCATCAATAAGAAACAGACTGGGCAAAAAATAACAATAATGGGAGAATTCCATTATTTGTTTGCCAAAAAACATCTTGATGAACACCAAGACTCTTTACTTTGTGGAGAGACAAAAGCTGAACCTTTTGGAAGGTTTGAGTCTCGTTACATCTGAAATAAAACTAACACAGCATTTCATGAAAAGAACATCACGGTGGTCGTGTGAGGGTCTGGAGCTGCTTTGCTGCTTCAGGATGACTTGCAGTAATTGATGGTACCATGAATATCTGACTATGGATTCATACCCTGAATGCCAATAGCACCTTGGTCATGCAGCAGGAAAGTGATCTGAAACGCACCAGCAAGTCCACCTCTCAAGAGCTCAGCGCTAACAAAACAAAGGTTTTGGAGTGGCCTAGTCAAAGGCCAGATTTAAAAGCAATCAAAATGCTTTAATATGACCTTAAACAGATGTTCATGCACCAAACCCTGCAATGTAGCTGCAAAGAAGAGTGGACCAGAATTCCTCCACAGCGATGTGAAACATCGGTGTCAGTCATCACAGATGTTGGATTGCAGTTCTTGCTGCCAAGGCTGGCGCAACCAGTTATTACTCTTCGGGTTCAATAAGTTAATGAAAGCATCATTTCAAAATTGCATTTTTTATTACTAAGGTTGCCTTTGTCTAATTTTTAAATAGGTATGTTGATATGAAACTTGAGAAATATTAAATAAAATACTAATCAGGAAGGGCATTATGTACTTTTTCACACCTTTGTATCTCCATCCTGAATCATCAGCTTGGCAAGAACTCTGTTTTAGGGCTTACGCAGCGCTTTTGAATTACAAACTTATCAGATGGACTGAATGATCAACTAATACCCCCTACTTGGGGAATTTCTAGCAGATATCATCGGAGCATGTGAGTCGAGGGCAAACTGAGGGAGGTCTGTCATGAGACAAGAATTTAGCGAACAGAGGCACAAGGAAGAGGAGTTGGCTGAGCTCAGCATTTGGCAGTGAATGCCCACAACAGAACCTCCACCCTGTGGGATTACTAGTGGACGACCTAGATTGCGACACAGTCCTCCATCTTTTTTTTTTTGCCCTCGCTCCCTCCTCTGACTGGTCAACAGAGATTACACTCAGAGAATGAGCCTGGCAGTCAGACAGAATCACTAAGCATGTGACTGAGTGACACACAGAGGGACGGGAGACAAAACAGCATTTCTCTTTCTTCACTGCCTCACATCTCTTCCCTAATTTATGCTTCATTTTGTGCACTTTGTGTTTTTAAGCTCCGGATTTTACAACAACAGACAAAGTTTCATATGAATATCAAACAAAAAAAACAAAACAAAATACAAAAGGAGTGGCAAGATTTGTTATAAGTGCACAGTGAGAGGAAACTGGAGCTCGTCAGCCCGTCGACTGTGAAAGATTAACTTGCAGGTTTCTGTTTACTGATTGAGTAAACTGGTTCAAGCTTTAATCCCCTGAACGGTATATCGTGCAGAGAATCCTCACCGGCATATTAAACTAGTACTGATACGTTGATCTCTGGGTGTCGAGGACTTCCTTACTTTACACTAATGTAACATATCGGATCACACACACATACCAATCCCACCAAGCTGTGAAGATTTGTTTCACTAACAAAACCAAACTGCATGTCTGTGTGTGTGAGGATGCACCGGATTAATCTCCACACGGTTTTTCTGCCGCTTGTTTACAAGTAGGCCAGGACACATGGCCGCTCCACTAGGGGAAAATGAGCTAATATTAGCCCTCATACATCCACATCCTCTCATAAGACTGCCTGCCTCTAGTGTATTACACAAATATTTTACTGTCATTATTGCTTAATGCCTTAGTTTTTCCATTAAAGACTACTAAACCTACTTAACTGGGCAGATCAGTCACACCATTCAAATGGCTCTGTAATAGTCAGCTGTTTGTTTTTATTTTGGGGGTTTTCACTGGTTTGTCTGTAATAGTGTGTCAAACTAATTTTTCACTGTGGGCCAACTACAACCCAAGCAGGTCGGACCAATTCATTTCACTTCAGCTCACTTTATTTCATTTATATAGCAACAAATCACAACTGTAACCTCAAAGCCAGCAAAACCCCCCTTTCTGTAAGTTTAAAGACATTAACTAATTGCTGAGTTAATATTATTTTTTATTAGTTAATACTAGTTTCTCTAGATAATAAAGAAATGCTTCTTTAGTAAATGAAAGACATGTACCAGCACTATAGTGTTGTGAGAAATAATTAAAAAAAAATACAGAAATGTTATTGTTTTCTGTTACTTATTACTTCAGTGTAGTATCAATGTAGCAAAAGCTGTAAAAGAAAATACAGTGCAATGCAATGCAAAGGGGCAAGACTGGAGTTTTTGCAGGGTTGATTCTGGACCCTGGGCCTTATTTTTGACACCCATGGTTTATAATAATAAATCATATAGCATCTTTACATGAGATAGGCTGTTTCAAAGTTGAGGTTAGGTGAGGCTACATTACACCCCTGTCACTATCACTGATTTCACACGTGTGGGACTAAAAAACCCTCGAGGTTTGCGTCGCCTTTTCCTGGAGCTTCGCCCCTTTTCGAACCTCTCTGAAGTTTAGCAGAGAGCAGCTGATGAGTCCTCTGAACCTGCTCGTCGTCCCGACTAAGCAGCTACTGAGGTTTCCTGAAGGTGTGTCACTCTGACGTAAGAGGATAAATATGCACAACGTAGACATCCTTTCACAGCGCTGGGCAGTCACGTCGCACTCGTCTTCCTCGTCTGGGGTCACGCCTAGCTCCGCCCACAGCAGCTGGCGTCACCCTCGAAGCACTTTGTCATCCTGTCGGATCAGCCCGCGGAGATGCGCTGCAGACAGGGTAGAAAACAAAACAAAACACCCATATGCGGATATTTTGGTCATGCCCCTGTTTAACCTGTGACTGTTTGTTTATGTTGTGCACTGATTCTTGTGAAAGTGAAGCAAGCACAAGCTTTGTTTGTATGGACTACACAGAATTACGCAGACGTTTAAAAAGATGTAAACAATAGGCCTTAACCTACATTTTATTAAAATAAATATTCCTAATCTTTCATTTTTCTGTGTGAATTGTGTGAAAAGCGGTGACCAAATGCAGTGTTTAGCACTACAGGAAGTTGTGAAAGTCTTGAGTAGTGCTTTATTTCTTGTCTTGAGCAATAGTTCTTCAGGATTTCTGAAGGTCTTTCAAAGTTTTTTATTTCGACATTGGCTGCTTTTCAGTCCCGTCCTTGTACCTGACCATTTCAGAGGTATGTTGTTTTTGTTTGGTAAGCCAATCGACCCTGACCTTTGAACCATTCAAGCATGAAAAGGGCACCCAACTCAAGGAACCAACCAGCATTGTGATACACACGACAACATAACAAGCAAAAGACAAGTTTTAAACTGTATTTTCAGAAACGTTTTTCTACTAATCTGTTTTTTTGTTGACAAAAATGAGAAATGTATTGTTTAAGAGGCATAAAATAGTATTTTTGCAACCAGCAAGATGATCCTTAAAGAGCTGTTAGCCAAAAACAACAACAACATAAAAAAAACCCCCAAACTTGGCATGATGTGGAGTTTGTGCTTAAATAATGAGGAAACTAGACAGGTGGAGGACAAAAGAAGAATTGTTAGGCCTGAAAAACTACCTACAACAGATGAACAGTATCTGAAAGTCATGTCCTTAAGAAAGTGGGAAAAAAATCCAACAAACATCTGACATGGGACCTAAGAAATGCCGTTCACATGAGCCAACTGCTGTTCACTGAAGCCCCATTTCTTAGGGTCTTTGACCTACAATAAAAGTGCCCACTGTGGTTGTGATTTTGAGCTACATAAATAAAATGGTCTCAGTGGACGGCTGTAAAGATGCCATTCTTGAGGAAGGGAAACAGGGAATAAAGGCAGAGGTATTCCACATTATACAAGAACTGGACTGAAAATCAGTGGCAACAGATCTGATTGGGTGATGAATCCAAATTTGACATTTTTCCTTGAAATCATTACATGCATAACTTCATGGCTTCATGAGTGTGGTAAAAAAAAAAAGTTACAGCATTATGTTGTTCAAACACAAGTTCCTTTTATTCATGTTAATGATTTTCATGTCTTCAGTCAGACTTGCACACAGCAGCAGTGGAGAGTGCCACGGTGGGTGGGCAAGTGGGTCAAGTCACATATTATGTGAGTTCAAAGTTTTCTCATGAACACATGGGGGACGTGCTATACGGACACGTTTGTGTTAGTGTTACTGCTTTTCAGGACTTTTCTCCTCTTTACTTTTTCAGTTTCAGTTTAGTCGTTGAGGCCTGACTTTACAGTTTGGTGGATCCAGTGCAGAAGTAAAGCATGACTCCATGGGTCTTTGTTTTTAAAAAAATTTGACTTATCAGAGAAAAGGCTCTGGGGAGGACACCTGTTGCAAGGGGCATATTAGCAGAAAAACCAATGTCCCCATTGTCTCAGGAGCTTGGAAAGAAAGTCCAACTGGTGCCAGCTGGTGGAGAGCTCTCCACCAGTTGCTCTTAGAACTGAAGAAGCTTCTCGGATGAGAGGTGAAATGTCTTCAAGAAACTTAAAGAAGTCCAGACGCTTTTCTTTCCAATCTCCTTAAACTACAGTGACCTGGATAACCGAGAACCTTCAGACAAAGTCCCCATTCCATGTGCTAATTGCACGTTCAAGTCCTTTGCACCTCATAGTACTTTTAAAATAACTTTTATCAACAGTACTGAGCATAGCACTGACCTTTGATTTACAGCGGTCATATTTTGGCAATACATGACATGCTTTTTTCAAGGGCGGTGTTTGTTTATCCTCACCGTGTGCCTAACAAGGGATCATTAACATCTGGGCTATTTGGGTCACCTCCTCATTCTCCTTGGTTTACCCACTCCAGAACTGACAATCATTGATCTGAAAACATGGCAGACAATTTTCTCCTTCAAGTAGTCATGTGTAATTTAGCCAGCGCCGAGTTAATCAATTGTAAATTTTCCATTACGCGTGAGGGCACGTGCTTAACCAAAACAACCTTCAGACACAGAGCCATGCAAGAGTCTCCTTTTAAAGGTTTGCCATCAACTTTTAAGTACCCTGTAAAGCTGTTTGGCTAGTTGGGAAATATATTCTTTGTTTTCATGCCGCAAGATGGGTGAGAGTGTCATTGCATCTCTTGTAGATGTTTTTTTAAATATATATCAAAGCAGCCAGACATTTCGCCCGGCTTTGTCAGAAGATAACAAAATCCCCGCATGTTTCTTAAAGAGGAGTCGAAATTTCCTGCAATTGCCACTGGTTGCCTGACAAGACTAGACTAGCCTTAAAGGTGTGAGTTGGAAGACCACTTTGGGTTTAGCTTTTACATCCTATACAGCCTTGAAACTATATAGCCATGTCCACTATTTCCAGTGGTGGTAGATAGTGAACACGGCTCTGACTTTTGACATGAGGTGAATGAGGTGCGTTCTCTAAATAGTCACAATTTTGAGTCAGTGCAGTCCATAATTTCTTTAATTCCCACACCAGTGACCCTCACCTACTTTCCATTCTACTGATGCCTATATCAACAGCTACACCCATCCATCCTTTCCTTATCTATATTGCTGGACACCACCTTAACCACAACCCAGTTATCCAAGCAGCCGTGCACTCTGTTTATATATAAACACAGTTTTCCTGTTGCGCATCAACTTTTCCTGTGTGAAGGGCAAGTTAGAGCTGAAACCCACCCGCAACACAGCAGGGGCTGTTATCACAGTCTCCCCTCAGTATGCCACAGACCACAGACCCTCCCATTAAAAGATATTACTCCAGCCATTACCTCCAACAATACTTGCAAACTTACTAAGTAATTAAATTGTGCAGTGGAATGAATATCTGCCCAACAGTCCGCATGCATCCCTTTAGTGGGGTGCAGTCTTGCCTGCCAGCTAATATCCTGGCATTCTGACCTCACATATTTTACTCAGGAACCAAAACACAGGCTGGTTAAGGTGCAGTTTCCACTTTAGCGAGCGGTCCAACTTTGTCAGTCGAGGCTGATCTGTGGCTGTTGCTGGAATGTGATGCTGCTGCCAAGATTCACTGTAAAAAAAAAAAATAGAAGAAGAATTAGGTGGGATTTCCACATTCCTGAAAAAGTTACATTTGTGGGAGAGACGCCATGTAATAGAGCGCAAGAGGCAACAGAGACGCTTTAAAGGGGTTGCACCAATCCTAAGCCTGTACACAACTGCGATTTAAGTGTGGCACTGTGTGAAAACCCACTGAGAGTGTTACTGCAGCTTTGTTTAGCTGTGTCATCAGTACTGGCATGTTTACTGTGTCTAAACTTGGTGCTGGCGATAAAGATATTAGGCCTATGATGGAGAGCTTGACGAACAGTGACTGTGGCTTTGAGGGGATTAGGGTTAGCTCAATTACGCTCACTGTTTGCATCTTGTTCTGTATGAACCGAGTGTACTCAGGTACGTGCTTGTGCTTCATATAAACGATTTTTAAACGAGCTGCATAGTTGGGTAGCCACTGTTTTGCCTTTTGTTAATAATTTAATGAAATTATGGTTGACTTTAAAGGGCAGTGCACATAACTGGTTATTTGTTAAACTTGATATGTTACCAGTCTTGTGCTTTCGGCTTGTGTAGATAAAAGCCAAAGGTTGCTGATTCCATTTTTAAGAGTGGGACAAACATTGTGGTTTGTCCCACTCCTTTGAGAATGAGTCAGCTGACTGTCTGGTTGTGACTTTCTCTATGTGACTAAACTACTTTCAACAATGTCTGACAAACGGCTTTCGTGTAAGAAGACTGCTCCTTCTCTCTCTTAAGCTGCAATAAAATTAGCTGACAATTATAAATACCTGAAGACAAAGGCATACTTCAGTGGGCAAGGTTTAACTTTTGCCCCCAGGAGGTCACAGGCAGAGACAAACAGTGCTATTAGGATGTTAATGTTCCCTGATTCTATATATCAGGAACGTTTGCCTTGGTTAGTCACTCAGTAACAACCTTATCAACATCAAGAGGACGGTCTTATCAGAGCACTTACTGCACCTTATTGAGACAATCAATATTGAATACAGGTCAGGCTCAAATTTATGATTCAAGAGATGAGAACATGACTACTGATAACATCTCTTTACAATCAAATAAAATGCAACAGTTTGTTTTGTTTGTTGGCGTGTGATGTGTGATAGCAATTGCACAAATTCACTAAACATGTGGATGCTCTCTTTAAAGGACTAAAACGATAACCACACAAAGCAAGTCTGCTCATTTTTTACACTTAAATGCTTCAAATCTTTAAACAAATGTTAATATTAGACAGGGAGCGATTGTGTCAATTATCATGGAAGCTGAGTTCAGTTTCACTAAACACATCCAGACTTGATTACTGTCATACCTGTTGAATCAACAAATCACTTGAAAAGCATCTGTGTGACTAAGTAAGGTACGCTGTAAGATCTGAAAAAGCAACACAAAGCCATTTCCAAGTTCCTGGGACTCCAGTGAACCACAGTGAGAACCATTATCCACCAGTGGCGAAACGTTGGAACAGTGGTGAATCTTGTGGGAGTTGACAGCCTACCGGTTACTCTAAGAGTGCATTGATGACTCATCCAGAAGGTCACAAAAGAGCCAAGAACAACATCTAAAGAACAGTAAAGGTCAGAGTTCATGATTCAAAAATAAGAAAGATACTGGGCAAAAGTGGCATCCACGAGAGAGAACAAGGTGACCAAGAAGGACACAAAGGCTCGTCTCAAATCTCTCCCCAAAAAAGTGGAAAAGCCTGTGCAGATGTGCAGATGAGACAAAAGTTTAACTTTTTGTGAGATTCAAGTCCTCTTACACCTGGCATAAAACTAACACAGCAATTCATGAAAAGAACATCATAACAGCTAAACATGGTGGTGGTATATGCAGCTATTAGTTCATGCCCTGAATTCAAAAGCACTTGATCTGATGATCAGTAATCTGAAACTCAGCCTCAAGTCCACTCAAAAGCAGTGAGTGTGGCCTATTCAAAGTCTAGATTTAAACCAAATTTAAACGCTTTGCTATGACCATTAACAGGATGTTTATGATCAGAAATCCTAAAGTGTGGCTAAAATAAAACAACTATGCAAAGAAAAGTGGACCAAATATGAACTGAAATGTGCAAATACGTACTTTAATGGCAGTGTATGTCAGTCATTTCCCTGTGTCTTCAGTCTTTATGCTAAGCTACCAAAGTGATCGTAGCTTCAAATGCAGAACATTTGAAGTGGAATCTTTTCATTTTTTATTTCAGGTGTATTTTCCACAAATATTGAACTATTCTTTTAAAGCTCTCCTTGACCCACGAGAGGCAAAGGTAGCCAGCACACTGCGTTTAATGATTCATCTGCACCCTACTGGTAACTTTGAAAAGTCACTTTTCCACTTTGATCATTTTCGAAAAAGTTTATAAACATTTACCGCTCGAGTCCACACCCATTATTCTCCAAAATATAATGCATTACTCACACATTCACAGTCTCTTACTACGTGACCTACAAACACATGTCATGTGTGTCTGAATCACCTTTTTTTTTTCAGGCTTGTTGCATCATCTCAATTTTCATGACCAGTTGAATCTAGCTCAGAGTCATGCAAACAACCTGGTTTAGGTGTGCGAAATGAATAAAGCAGAGGAAAAACAGATGTGAGGAAACAGCCTACAGTCATGCTGTATATGGTGTAAATACACTTCTGCTGACCAACAGCTGTCAGGGCGATCTTTGACTTTCAGTACAGAAAGCTAACTTTCTGCTCTGTTTGCACTGAACAGCAGCCATGAACTGAGAGATCAAGTACTCTTCAACCCGTTGACCCATTAAAGCCTTGCAAAAAGACAGAGGGCACAAAACAGATTTCCCCTATGACACCACTGTATAGTCCTACTGTATTAGAAATAGAGCTAAAAGTAAAAGAGAAACAAGAATGGAAAGATCTAACGTCCTTGAGTGCTCCTTTGTTTACGTTATTTATTCCCATATCAGTCTTTTGCTTTATGACAGGCCTTACACTCTGTCTCCTTAGACTATCTCAAGTTTTATTGTTCTTTCCTCAACACTGTGTAAAAAGAATGAACGAACACAAACTCACTCAACACAAACAGCAAAATGGAAAGAGAGTGAACCTGACTGTTAAAACAAGTGGGTTTTTTTTTTGGTTTTTTTTTAAAACATTCATCTTAATTACCTTAATTCTTCCAAACAACCCGTGGATGGTTGCAGGATGTGCTGGAAGAGTTTTATTTCATTTATATTGCCAAAAGAAGTCACCAGCTGCTCCCACAAACACAGCCAGGTGAAAGTCCACTGGTTTTATCGTGTACCGAGACACCACGACCTACATATGCTGCACTAAATCGCTCACAGCAGTCTTTCAAAGGTTGTCAGTGCTTCAAAATAATAAGTGGGATGAAGATACAGAACTAGGAAGATGCTCCACAAATACAGGAAATGCTGCATTCTGTTTATACACATTAAGGTGTCGGGTATATATTTTGCTTGTTTGAACTATGCCCATCAGCACTTTTGGTGGTGTCTTGCAGTGTAAGTGACTGACCTGAAATTAGCATAGTGCTCATATTTTTCCCCCCTCCAATGCGCCTATTATCCGATGTGTTCCTATTGAGGGCCTCACATTACAAGTCCACAGTAGTGCTATTGTATCCTGACAAGGACCTTTCACACAGTCATTGCCAATACTAGCACTTATTAGCAGATCCACAGTATAGCAGTCACAGTTTTGCAGATGTGGAAATTTCCACACACGAAAAAAGACCCCTCCACGTTTAACTATGCTCCATGAATGAAAAACCTTTAAAGACAGACTTCACACCAGATGTGTCTGAAATCATTTGTATCGGGGGCTTAAAAGATGTTTCACGCAGTTTCTTGAAGTAACATCTCCACATCTACTCACACAGAAAAAAAAAACACATCCTCCACCATGCTATTGATTATATAGGACAGACCAGCTTTGATTAGTCAATATCCATGCGTTATCAAGGAAAGGCGTTATGATCTAACGCGAGGGAAGGGCTTCCCTTTGTACAGACTTATCTCCTCTTGGCCTCAAATCAAGGTTGCAGGCCTGGCTACCTTCCTAACTCGGCAGACAATGGCTCAGACACATCTTAAAAAACGGTCACATGCTGCGACTGCAAGAATGTGGAAACACTCGCTTAGTTACAGCAGAGATAATTTGTAGGTTGGTCTAAGAAAAATAAAAAATAAAATATAAGCATGCATGTTAGAGTCTTTGCACAGCGGAGAAAAGGGGCACACTTGACAGAACTATTAAAGGACAACGTGGGTCTTTAGAAGTTGCAATGCACGTAGTAAGAATGTATACAAAGGACAGATCAGAGGGAGATAAAATATCACACAGTCACTTTAACATTTGAGCTGCGGGGTAGCCCCCCAAATTCCTAAAAATAGGAAGGCAAAAGTCCTAAAATAAAGTCGGCTGTCACCGGGGATAAATCGGGTGGGCGTTCTTTTTTCGTGCATCTCACCCGAGAGTCACAGCTTCCTGGTCATGCAACCGCTGGAAAGCTGCATTCTCAAATCCCACAGCTGGTGTTGCCCAATAGAGGCGGCGGTGGGGAAAGTGGGCCGGGCTGCACGCCCCCAAGCTTTATAAAATTCCCTCATACATCCGCCTGGCGCAACACGTAAACAAAGCAACGCTGCTGTTTCAAAGAGAAAGAAGGAGAGAGAGAGAGAGATTGCAAAAGTTTTGAGGACTTTTTTTCTCCATCTCTTCAGGAAGTTTTCATTTCAGGACAATCATCTGCTAAACCAACAGGTAGGTTTCTTTTTGGAATTATGAACTCTACTATGAACTCCTTTTTTATGGGTTCCAAGGAATTGTGCGCTCACTTCCTACTCAGTTTCCCCGTTATTGACGTTGTCTGTGCGCAACCGCTGAAACACAACTAAAATAAGAAACTAAGGCTGCATTATTTCTTTCCTTTTTCTAACCCCTTTATAGAAACTGGAACCACATTTTTATTTTTGCACATTTAAAAAATGCTTTCTATTACATGTCCACGTGCATTTTCCGAGAGAGCTTTCTCGCACTTTTGGGCATGTTTCTCAAAAAAAGATCAAATAATCTGTGGAATGTGTTTCATAGCAAGGAAGGTGCCATGTGTGCAAAGTGTAAAAGATCTTCGCAGATCAACGTTCATGTCACACGTGACACTGGTGGCACGCGAGCACACGGGAAACATGCAGTTTTATGTCAAATGTTGCACTCATCGTGAGGCCAGATAGTTGCATAACAAATCCTCTTTGCTTTCTAGCCTTGGTATTAATGTAACAAACAAACAAACAAACAAACATGCACGAGGGTGGGGGCTGGAGGAGGGAGAGAGACTGGGCTGTGGCTGATGCTGATCGAAGTATTAAACATTTTCTTTATTGACTTAAGGTATTAACAGCAAGTGTTCCAAAATGCATAAATAAATAAATCTTTGCTAGAAAAACAAGACTGCTCCCCATCAGATCTGCGTGACCCCTCCTCACCAACTTCACTATAGAGAGGAAGACGCCCACAATTTGCTATCTCTTACAGTGAAAATGTAGGTCTGTATGAGCTTAGTCCAGCAGGCCTGCTGCTGCTCTGCTGATATTCCAGAACCAGGGATTTGACAGATTAAGCGAGTTCCCAAAGATTAGGGAAGCAATCATTGTTTCTGCAGATGGATGCAGCAGGCTCGTGGATTTAAAAGTATATGGAGGCAGAGGAGTGAAGGGATGACCTGCCCTTGATTCTGGCTCTCTGAAATTGAGACTCTGTCCAAATCTAATCACTACATATGCTTCTTTCTGTCAGTGAACAAAGAGAGTTTGAGCCCATGCTTGTTTTGTAACTTGGATGTTGTGGCTTAAAGCAGCGCACCCCATCTCCTGGATTTACTGTGGAAAACAAGCGCTGATGTTTTACGTAGACCTGAGCCAGAGTTGTTGTTTTCCTCTAAAGCTCAAACCGCAGCATCTCATTGTCAGGTGATATTTTTTAATATTCAGAAAGCCAACAACTGCCCTAATCAGTCATCGAAACCAGTCGGTGTCGAAGCTTGAAAAACTAAAACCTTGACATGAAGTCAAACTGTCAACAAATAAAAATGCTTCAAATAATTTCGAGTTTGTGGTTTTTTTTGGGGTTTTTTTTTCTGAGCTACACTTTTAGGATCATCTCTTAGAAACGTATATCCTCCCACTGTTTCCTGTTTAAGATTGCATAACAGTCTCACTTCTGCCAAGCCAAAGCTGTTTCAGTTACTGCTTTTGTTTCGTTTCTTTCCTTCTGCAATGACATTTTTCTAACAGGAGCCTTTGCATGCAGGGACAACTGCTGCCACTGGCACCTCTTTGTGCTGAGGCCGGTTTTAAAGAAGGCACCGAAGGCAAATTCCTGTGAGGGAACACGCTCATCTTAAAATCTGAGAATAGTCTTTTACCCAATGTGGCCAAATTTGAGGAAGCGATTGTGCTCGGTGTGCCACAATATTAAGAGCAGCAGAGCAGCCTTGCGTTCAGTGTTATTCACTCCATCTCATGTTATTCATCGACATTATAAATACATTTTAAGTGTAATGGGCCACTGTTGAATATTTATCTCTTTCCATGACAGTCGTTTGAAATCATTTCATAAAACATGTCACAGCAGCAGCACTCCTATCGTGTTGCTTAGGCTCAGACTCTGGCGTGGGTAAACTAACACTTCCCCTTTCTGCACTCCTCTCAAAGAGGTGAAACATTAGCTCAGCTTGGCTAACACCACAGGTGTAAACAGCAGGTGACCTAGTTGTCTTAGCCTGCTGCTCTGTCAGAGCTTCTCTCTGATGTCGACATGCTGGCAGGTAGTGACTGGTAGCCAAGCTTGAAAAGAGATGCGTGCTTTTATTTCATTAATTTAGTTTCTGTTGTTTTCCATTTGGTCCCACGTTGTCATTTACTCACCAAAGTGAGTAAATCAAAGTACAGCACACCTGTAAGTCCCATAAGATTTACAAAAAGAAAAAGAGACACCAGATATGATAAATGTTGCTTTTCCATATGGGTGAACTTACTTGTCTGGTTTTATTTTTTGCTGTTTGCAAAAAAAGGCTTAAAAACAGAAAACAGGCCGAGAGGTTTGCTCATGTTGACATGGGAAATTACATCCCCCCCCCTCCATTTTTTTTCAAATTATATAATCAAAAATGGCCTGAGCATTTTCTTTTTCTTTCGATATTATGAAAATCATAAACATGGTTTCTGTTACATGGCTGTGGAATCTCAGCGGGGGCTGCTCTCTTGTCCTCTTCAACAAAGCTCCTGCAGTGTAACCGCAGCCATGTTTTTGGAAGGGCCGCAGTGAACAAACGAACCTGTTGTTTGATACTCCTCTTCCTCTGCGGCGCTGTGAGAGCTGCCTGGCGCTGGTGTGTGTTCTCCTCATCAGAGAAACACAGGCATACAGGTGTTTGTGTGTACCCAGGGCGTATTCTGCCAGACACCCATATCTGAAACATGAGTTGCTTCCTCTAAATGGCAAACTTGCTCTGATGAGCACTCTGCAATTCTGAAGGTTGATTAAGTTTTTTTTTTTCTATTTTCTATTTTTGCTGGCACAAAAGACATTGTCAAAGCCTGGAAATGGCAAACGGAGAGACTTCACCCAAACAGAAACCAAGATAAACACAGAAAGTGACAGGAAGCGCAAGCAGGGCGCTGAAAAGAAGCTGGGAAGTTTAGATGGGAACCAGGGTGTCAGTTGCTTCCTGTATATGGATGTGTGTCTTGGTCATCATGGCCCCCCCGCTTCAGCTGTGGGAGAGAAGTGGGCAAGCCCCTGGCCTGCTGCGGCCAGTGGACAAAGGGCTCTCTTAACTGGCTAATTTGATTTGCATGCAGAGTCACAGCCTACATGCTCTATTCCAACACAGCATCATGATCTGCACAGCCTGGCTTCTCTTCCAGTTTTCTGCCCCTCTGTACAACTCTTCATCTTTCTTTTCCTTTTAATGTTGTCATTAAGCCCCACTTTGATGTTATTTTATGAAATGTCTTCCCAATCCCGAAACCTGGATTTAGGGAGGGTCTTTTTCAGCTCTAAGTTCAGTGGATAATTAACTTGAGTCCAATCTTCAAAGTGCATGTGTAGTAGATCTTTTTTTTTCTTTTAAATCTTTCAGCAGGGTGAGAATTACCCAAAAATCACACTTCCTCTTCCCCTCACAGCCAAACCTTGCTTTGTGCCTGTCAGCCACCTTGCGCACTGTCTTTCAGGTTATCCACGTGTTTCTCATGTAGGTGGTTCGCAGGTGTGGTCCGTTATGTGAGCCGCATGTTACTGCAGATAACTGCTGCAAGCCTCTGCATGTTGCGAGTGTGTCTTGGACTATATTAAACTTAAGCCCTCTTTACTTTCGTGTGGAGAAACACACCCAGCCAAAGTTCAAGCAGGCCTCATTCTATTGTCTGCAACTCCTCAATTCTGACAAAAGTCTCCCAGCAGTCCCCTTAAAGACGCTTAGGAGCAAAAGAAAGGGACAAATCTGTACTTTAACAGGCCTTTAATCACTCTTTTATTTTAAAATACAGTAATGCATATAAAAACCTTGATCCTCGTACACAGAAATATGCTGAACCAGTCATTAACTAATTGCTCCGATCTCTCCCAGGCTCTGCAGCTCTTTGAAATGGATGATATCCAGGTTGTTGAGTCCAAACCCCTGCTGGTTGACAGGGAGCTGCCGGTATGTTTTGTGCAAAGTTTTGTTTAACGGTGACTCTCAGATAAATCTTAAGCTGTTGGAGTTCTATGCTGTCAAGCTTTGTATGCTTTTTGCTGATTTATTTGTGCCTCTTAGCTTGACTTTTCTTTAGATATAACTTTTGGGATATTGGTGCTTTTATATGAGAACGTAATCACTGAACACTTCATAAATTTCTATACACAGATTTCCAAAATATGCACAGTAAAAGACAATTAAGCTGTCTGTGGTCGGCTGTGTGTTAGAAAAATGGAACTAGTGCAATAAGAAAATCATGCATATGCACCAGAATACCACAGTATGATTCGCTTTCACATAATTTCACAGAATGTTCTTCATGTTTGATGCATTATGTTGACTGTGCAGTCAAAATTATACTTGATTCAGGTTGGGTTCAGTGATGGGAACCGACTTTGGGATATTAGATTATAGCTTGTTGCACCGTAATCATGTTATCTTTTATGTTTTCATTCCTCTTTTCTCTCTTTCCAGGGCTTGAGAGAGGCTGTGCAGCAGCTTGTAACCAAGGTATGTTTGCATAAACACACATTAAACACTTTATCATTCTGACAAGTTGCAACATTTTGTTTTAGCAGTTAAATCCACTGCTTGGTATCTCATAACTTTACCTTGAATAGTACCATCTAGTGGCTGATAAAATGAAATACTTTGATAATTATTAACATAGCTGTGGCACTACCTCATTGACCTTTTATCTGCTGTGATTTTATTAGGACAGAAACCTAATTAGGGTTCCACTAACTGAGTCAGCTACAGGAAGTGATGAAATGCATGTTGAACTGGATTTGATGATGCAGCCTATCGGGAGAAACTGCATGTGTTTTGGTGCTGCTGAGTCTGGGGGCGATCCTAACACCCTGTACAGAGCTCCTTATAGTCAGAAAACATTTGCTGCCTCTTGAATCTGTGTTGTTTTTAAATAACAGTAGGTGTGAGAAGTGCATTGGTTTCAACTTAAAAAAATCTTTTCTTCAAACTTCATGCGAATTTAAGGGTTTTGTGCTCAGGCAGTGTGTGGATGGGGTTCTTTTACTGAGAGTCTGAGCTCCATCAGAGTCCTTCTGACTTTCTTTGCTGTGACACTGACAGATTGGTTGACCTAAAGTATCCAGGGCAAGTGTTTGATGTCTCTGTGGGGACTAAGCTTCCAACAGTCAGTCGCGCAGGATTAGTTGGCTCTGATGATATTCCCTGATTTTTATTAGCGAATGCATTCATGACACCTGGACACACACACACATACACAAAAAAGAAATTCCACTGTAAGTTTCACAGATGTGCGTGTGTGCTTATGAACACTCTGTACACACAGACACATGCTCGCTGCCTTGCAGGATTATCTCCACTGCGTAGTCTCCACGTTTGAGTGTGCCCTGCAAAGCGTGGGTGGAGCGAGCTGTGGTGAATCCTGTACATTACATTTCGTAAATAGGTTTTACCTCCTTGCTGGATGTTCCTGACAAGTAGATCCCATGCAGTTAGAACTGGTTTGGGGGTAAAAAACAAACTACCTAATAGGTTGTCTCGTGACATACCCTTGACCTGCTGATGGATCACCATAGAGCTGCTGTTGGTTAATAATAAACCTTCATATAAACAGTTTAAGTTTAAAATTAGTAGAAATAAAGAAATGAATGACAATGTAAAAGCAATTTTTAGCTAATAATCACTCTACATATTTAGATTTTATAGAAAAAAACTTTTTTTAAAGGAGTTAAATGTTTTTTTTTAGTCTAGTTCTTAAAACTGATTTATTCATGGATTATGGCAGTATTTATATTTGGAGAAATTTTTAAAACTTCGTTTCACTATTTAACTAAATTTTTAATGTATTATGGGTGAGTTTTAACCAAATACCGAATGTGTAATTTAGAAACAAATCAAAGATTTTCATCAAAAGGGCTCAGTCTAGTCTCGAAAGACTGTTTGCTGCCGTATATCGTGCAGGATCTATATTTAATTACCAACACTAAGTTAAGTCTTTGTTTTTGTAAATCTTCTCCCCTAAATATTACTGAATAATAGCTGCTGCCTCATTTATTCATCATGTTTTGCCACTCATCACATGCTCATACTTATCATGTCAGCGCAGTAGCTGATGCCCCTCTCTGACATTGGCTGATCCAATTTAAGGATATCTTCATCTAGAATTAGCTTGTTTTGACCAGCCTGCAAGGCACCATGGGAGGCCAGGAGCTTAGGCCAACTGGTAAGCAGCAGGGGTATAAAATGCAGTTCTCACTGAAGGGCTGAACGACTTCAGAGGCTTACCAGCTCTTGGATCTATAGCTCAGAGAGCCACTGTAACTACAGTTTTCAGTAGCAAGCAGTGTTTAACTCTATTCCTGCAAACATGGTTCTGGAGGATCCTGATGTGGAAATGATTGTCGCTGAGATTGAAGTGAGCGTGAGTAGACTAAAAGCTTTATTAAAATGTTTGCTGTAGTTTCCAGCGGATTTGTGGGATTATGCTGCCTGCTGGACAATCGATACTAAAGTTGGAGTTGTTGCACAGGTGCTAAACGGGGAAAAAAAATATTCTTCTTTTGTGGCTCATGTGGAAAAAATGTGTTGTGTTTTACAGTGGCCAGCCTTTTGAAATGGCTTTGCTTACTTTTCAGTTGGTAAAGTAGATAGAAAACTAATATATTTAATGGAATGATAAACCTCTGTAACGAGATGCGGCATGGTTGGGTAAATTATTCCTGGTGAAGAGCCTATCATTTAGATTTTCCATCAAAAAAACAGGCTAATTATTGGAGGTTGTATTTAACAAAAGTATTTCAAATATTACTGCAACAGCTTTACGTTGTCATATTGACTATGCAGCCCTGTTGCACCAGCATCAAGGAGTAACTTTAAAGAAATATATATAAATATATTTATGTATTTTTTGTAACCTGGAGCTATAAAAGTATGGTCATGTCTGTGTATCTATAGGAGCACGATGTGGAGACTCCTAATGGAAGAATTCACTGTACAATGAAGGGGGTTCCCAAGGGGGACAGACCAGTCATTCTCACCTTCCATGACGTCGGCCTGAACTGTAAGCCTACCTCATTATTTCCTTTATCTTGGTGAAACGTGCTGTGGTACCGAAGGCCTTGTGTGTTTTGAATGATCATACCAATTAAAATGAAATTAGTTTCTCTGAACTACCTTTATATTAAGTCTATCTAAGTATCTAAGCTGGACTTATAACCCTTGTATCCACGCTATCATTTTACGCTCGGTCATGTTTGTGTATCTGTAGGAGGAGGTGTGGAGACTCCTCGTGGAGTCTTCCATGATTTCTTTTTTCTTTTTTTTGTAATGAAGTCAGATTTTGTAAGATGATTGCTCACGGCACCTCCAAACCTGAGATTTGCTCATCTATTCAGGCGGTTTGAGTTCTTCTTTCCCCCTCTATTAAGAACCACTCATCCAACTCCACCATCTTTTCACTGTTTTCCAGACAAAACCTGCTGGAACACGCTCTTCGACCATGAGGACATGGCGGAAATCATGCAGCACTTTGCTGTGTGTCACGTCGATGCCCCGGGGCAGCATGAAGGAGCAAACACCTTTTCCACTGGGTGAGCCAGATGCACACATGCATGTGCGCACACAGTCACAAACAGAGAGACACTTAATGTATGTCAAGCAGTCTGTGACCTCAGAATCAACAGGTAGATCACTGTGAATGTGCTTAAGGTGACCTAATTTGACAAGTATTATCTCTTGTTCAGCCTAATCTCTGCTTTAATGGTGAGACTTTGCCTTATGTTAAGATTAGCTGAACACAAACTGCTGTCAGGAGTTGATAACGGTAATATAAGACCATTGCTGATTAGATAGTGTCTGTAACAATACTCTTTTTGTTTCCCCAGATATGAGTACCCTTCTATGGACCAACTCGCTGAGTCTCTCCCACTGGTCTTAAAGCATTTTGGGTAAATTGAGCTCCAGTTCCCAGCCTGACACTTCACCCTTTATATTTGAGACACTTTCTAACCGGTTGTTCTAACAGTACCCCTCTACTTTTATGCACTCTAGCCTGAAAAGTGTGATTGGCATGGGCATGGGAGCCGGGGCCTACATTCTGTCCAGATTTGCTGTGAGTTTACCCCACGCTCTCTCAGTCACACTTAATATTTTCAGTATTACCGTAATCAATCTTGGATTAGCAGAGCTGGCTAATGGGTTTCTGCTCTTGGCTGATTTTTGGCAACACACTGCCGCTTATTGCTTGAGCCTGCAGAGCCATGAAAGCCTCAGGAATGTACAAGATCAGCTCACCACTAACACTGTGCTCAATAGTAAGCCCCCCTCCCCGCTGACACAAAGCTGGCAAAGATGCAACATTTAACTCTTTGCAGCCTTTACTTTAACTAGTTCTATATTGTTCAACAGGGCACGATATAACATTAAAGAGCTTTAGATTAAAACCTAACCCTCACCAAATTGGGAAACAATAAATAAATAGATGGGCTATACAAAATATTTTTTTAAATCGGTTGTGGGGCACATATTTAGCGAAATGTGTCGTGGTTTATTTCTAAAGTTCATTTATGTATCTTTTAGCTGGACTACCCAAATATGGTAGAAGGCCTTGTTCTCATCAACATCAACTCGTGTGCTGAGGGATGGATGGACTGGGCTGCACACAAGGTAATGCGCGTATAAACACACATATGAGCACCTACAACTGTTCAAACCATTTCCAAAAACTGTGGTAACTTTGACTTTTGGATTTGCAGAACCATTAAAGCTAAACATAGCTTTTTCTGTTTTTTAGATCAGTGGCTGGACTCACGCACAGCCCGACATGATCATCACCCACCTGTTTGGAAAGGTAAAGATTCAAATTCTCATTATTAAATTAATTAATATCTTCATTACGCTTAAAGTACCTCTGTAAACTGAAACTAGGATTTTAGTTAGATTCATTTGTAGGTCGTGGGTTTAACCCGTCTTTTGTTTTGGGTACCGCAGGAGGAAATTCAGCACAACCATGATCTAATTGCCACATACCGCCACCACATCATGAATGACATGAACCTGTTTAACCTGCATCTCTTTGTCAAGTCCTATGAAAGGTAAGCACAGCATCTAGTTTATGTAAATGTTTCATGATATAATCTTGGTGTTTGAGTTCATACACTCTAATGGAAAGTGTGGTGGCTCCTTAGTGTAGTGCTGTACACATTTGAGATACCGATCCCTGTGGAGTTGAGTCAGGGAGGCCATCGGGTGCAAAAATTAGGGAGCAGCCGAAAGTAGCGTGTTCTGCGCACTAACAGATGTGTCTGTCTACAGTCGAAGGGATCTGGAAATTGAGAGGCCAGTCCCTGGAAGCCATGCCAGAACCCTCAAGTAAGTTGTTCTCAAAAACGGCATCAGCTTAAATGAAACAATGTTATTTCTAACACGGAAACATTCACTGTGTGGTTGTGTGTCCTTTATCCAGGTGCCCTTCTCTGCTGGTGGTTGGCGATAGCTCTCCTGCCGTGGAGGCCGTGGTGAGTTCACATGGCTCAAGTGCTAATGATTAGACTTCCCACTGCCGTTAACACGGTTCAACTTGTGCTGGACGTGTTTTCCATTCGCTTCAGTCGTCTGCTTAAGCCCAAGAGATATGCAAGGATAAGTGCTTAAGGACAACAGTTTAGCATGTCTTAGGCAAGAACCGAATTGGAAACAGAAACGGAGTGATGCAGATCAGCTTTAATCTGTTAAAGTTAAGAGATTTGTGTGACTGCTGCTGCTTTCAGCTGCAAACAGGTCCCAAATCCAAAACGTATTTGTTAGTATATATTATCCATAGGAATAACTGGATTAAGCACACAACATTAAAAACTTGTTGGTCATCACACATCATTTGCCTAATAAATGTTTTGCGTTTGTTCCTGCAGGTTGAGTGCAACACTAAGCTGGACCCCACAAAGGCCACCCTTCTTAAGGTGAGGGCCCCACTCATTCCCTCTGTTGTGGCCTTTACCCCACACCTCCTGTCTCATCCAGATTATAACCACCTTGACGACAACTCATCTGCTGATAAGATTCCACTGGCTCAGCATTTACCTGGTGATATATTAACCAGTGGTATGACAGCTGAGCGTTTCCCCAGAGCTCACTGACCTACTTCGGCTGGCCTGTGGCGAGCTTTTTATGAACCGCATCTCAAATCAAATGGCTGTTTGACTTAAAGTGGTGCCTTTTACTGGGGTTAATGGTTCTGCGTGTTCAAATTGGACTTAATGAGCGCTGTGGGGGGTTATGGAGTGTGCACGATGCTGCACGAATACACAAGTGACAACATGCAAAATTCTAATTTTGTGTTCTTTTACTCTTCTCCCCAGATGGCCGACTGCGGTGGCATGCCCCAGGTTGACCAGGTGTGTATGTGTGAGAAAGAAAATAGGGAGGGGGAAATGACATGAGAGACATTGATGCTGTAGAACAGGCTGGACAGGGCTGGATAATCAGCACACGGGGTCAGGTGGAGGGGTGGATGGCGTAGGAGGGTGGCACTTAAGAGCATTAACAAGTACCAGACATGAACCACAGTTGTCAGGTTGTAATCCTCCAAACTGCACAGCACCTGTTCATAACAGCTGTCATATCACAAACCCTGGGAAGTAAGCTGGTGGCTGAGAGCTTGAACCTGTCAATGTTATGCAAACAAATATAATAATTACTGAAAAGAGGACTGATTATCTTTATGTTCTTCTCTGCAGCCTGGCAAGCTGACCGAGGCGTTCAAGTACTTCATTCAGGGCATGGGATACAGTAAGTATCACATACTTTCACTTTGTTTTACTGAGATATGTTCAGATTAAAGTTTCTTCTTCCAACGTGCATGAAAATAAAAACGACACAGAAAAAAATGCCTGCCATCACCGGTGCTTACAGATGTAAAAGATGTATATTCTGCCACCTTGTGGTGAGAGAAAGATCTCTTAGCCTTCGAGTTCACCTCATCCAGTGTTGAAAATCAAACACTCTGAAAACATTAATGCACTAATTAATTTTGTTAGGCTCCTCATTACGTTGCTGAGACCAGTAATATAATTTCTAGTTTAGAATAGCACATTAAACCTTACGTATTCCCACACATCAGCACAAACGGCTACCCTAAGAAGGACATGCACAAGATCTGAGCACTCGAGTGTCACATTCTTGTCTCTTTACGTGCCAAAATTTATTATTTATGATGAACTGCACTGAGAATGCCCCCTTTGAGAATTTTTGCAATTCGTCAAATGCGCTCCACAAAGTGAGTTCAACGCATGTTTGATTATTCAGATACTTTAGGATCTTGTGTAACTCTTGCAGGTGACTCAGTTGTTTGATTTCTGACTGTAATGTGATTAATGAATTTGGGAACGGGAATGCTTGACTGTACCAATGTACACACAAATATAAGGTGATTATAATAATGCCCCAACACAGCCTTCGCACCCCTTGTTTTTATGATTGATTAGGGCATGTACTCACTATGATGTAACTAATGCTCAAAGGACAGACCATATGTGCACCCACTGGCAACTTTATTATACACAGCCATTCAGCTGATTTAATAACTAATCAGCCAATCACACGGGAACAGTTCAGTTAATTTGGGCATGTAGACATGGTCAAGACAGCCTGCTGAAGGTCGAATTGAATTTGACAACTTTGCACTACTGCTCTCAAGCATAAAGTATTCGCTGTTTAGTTTAAATGGTGTCCGTGTGAACTTTCATTTGACTGACACGTTTGCATTTGCTGATGACAGTAGAACCAATTTTAATTGTCTGCATCTGTTTGGATGGCTTGCTTTCATTGTAACAACACGTGGCAATTTATATGCTCGCCATACATTTATTACAAAATTCTGCAAATCTTCTTGAAGGTTGTGATGAAAGGTAGTGAGCAATGGGAAAGTGGACGTCAGTAAATTCTTTTCCTCTTCCCTCAGTGCCTGCTGCCAGCATGACCCGCCTTGTTCGCTCCCGCACTGCCTCTGGCTCTAGCGTCACCTCGTTCGACGGCAACCGCTCCCGCTCCCACACCAGCGAGGGAAACCGCTCCCGCTCCCACACCAACGAGGGAAACCGCTCCCGCTCCCACACCAACGAGGGCAGCCGCAGCCGCAGCCACACGACTGAGAATCCGCACGGCCGCTCCCACACAGACAGCTCCATGGACACCACGGCCAACAACAACGTGGACCAAGGCGTGAGCAAGTCCGCCGAAGTGTCCTGCTAAATAACCCTCCACTCAGCAGACATCCAAACCTCTCAAGGATCCCCTTCAGTCTCTGCTGCGCTACCTCTAATTCACACCTGGCCCATCAACCTGGAATTGTTTAAAAGAGAGGGGAAAAAAAGAAATAAAAAAACGCACAATACACACTCACCTGCAGATTTCTCAGTGCAGATGAGTTGCCCTAGTTTGGAAATATGTTTGAGTAAGAAGTTGAGGTCGTGTTTATTGATTGCAAGCAGAAAATGTTTGGGGCCACAGTGTAATTGGAGGCAACGCAGCATTTGGGGACATCGAAGCAGAGAATGTCGGAGAAAGCTGTGGCTAAGAGTACACCAGCTTGTAATATATCCCTCATAATCTCGCATACAAAAAAAAACAACCTCCCCTTCATCTTTCCCTCCAACCTCATTTTTTTTGGTCCATTTTTACCCTACTGACGCAGCTTTCTCAAATTTACCCGACTGTAAATGTGTTTCCTGTTCTCACTGTAATTGTTCGATCATTTATCCGTTTATTTTTCATGTATGAGTTATTGTTCGTATGTAGGAGCAGACTTGTAGATGTGGAGAGTGAATGGGGAGGCACTACACGTATATCTTTGAAAATTGAAAGGGCAGACCTAAAGTATATCATGCACAGCAAATTGTTTGACCTTGCAAATGTCATTTATTTCCCCCCCTGTGAATTTTCTTTCCCCCAAAAGATTGTTGAAATAGCAGTTTGCAGGTGAATTTAAAATTAATCTAAATTGTATGCTTTGTCGTCAATCAAAACACTGAAAAACCAATGCTAAAGCTTCAGGATCACATGGTTTATTAATGGATCAAAAACGGTTCTCTCTTAATGATTTTTATGATGATTTCTATGCAATCAATGTGCCATGAAATTGTTCACCTTTGTTAGATTGTGCTGCTCCTGTGTGTGGATTCTTGAGTGAGTGATAAAAGAGAGGTCCACATGTAAACACGAGGATAGCCATAGAACTTACCTGATACTTTCTACTCTTTCTTCTGTATTTTACTTGCACTACAAAAACATTTGGCTCTGTAGAACACGTACATACAGCTTTGTAAATACACAACCTTCTAATGCTGTAGAAAAGCATTAAAATGACATAACCGTTTGTATTTATTAAAAAATGACAAAAAAAAGTGTAACAGCTTCCCTGATTATCCTTATTTCATATGAATATGTAGTCTTGGGGATCTTTGTTCATCTCTTAACACTTATAGGGAGAATTTAATGAAATAGATGAAGAAAAACCTACAACCTCCGTTGATATGGGAGTTTAAAGGCAGGCAAGCAATGTCCTTGTGAGACGTCGTCCAAAAAACATAGCATGCCAGTACATATGCCAAAAGCCTCATAAATAAATTAAACCTTCAGTATTTCACATGCGTTGTTGAATATTTTCATTTGCAAACACTTCTTTAAATAGTCTTCAAAAGCACACCATGCTTTATGAATACACATATGTGATATTTACAGATTTTTCCAATAGGAAAAAGAAAACAGAACAAAATCCCTTGTACATGATTGGACTAAAAAAGGAAAGGAAAAAACTGCATAGGAAATGAAAGTCAGGAAAAAGTTCTAAAGCTCTTTACAGATGGGACAAACCGACAGGTCGCTTCTTAGTTCATAACCTCTGGATAACCGTAATAATTCTCCAGGTCAGCAAAGATGTCATTGGGGCTTCTGCAGCTGAGGTTGCAGAAGCAGGCCTGAACCCACAACATCTTCCAGGTGAATCCCGTCCCGTTGGGACACTCAAACTCCACGTCAATGGTTTTGGATTTGTAGGGGATGCAGCAGCGTTCGTCGGTGCAGACGCCGCAGTATTTGGGCCGGTACGCTTTCTTGCTGGAGCAGCCGGAGATGGTGAGGTTTGTTGGCTGATCTTCCCTGTAGATATTAAGACATTTCTTCCCTGGCTGAGGGAGCAAAGAAACAGGAAGATTTTAAATATAAAAACCATTTCAGTTTGATCAGTTATTGTACGTGTTTGTGAGACTACTACCTTGATGTGTTTGGTGATGTCGACCTCGCACGGCCGCAGGTTACAGAGACGAGACTCTTTAAACAGCTCGCATCGCTCATTGGCATTGGAGATCCTCATGGACAGGCCGCGGCCGCAGGTCTTTGAGCACGGGCTCCATGAGGTAGTCTGGGTAATGCAGTTTTTGTGCCAGCTCGTGGTCTCGGCTGGGAAAACTAGACAGCAGCATAGACAGAGAGGTGTGCAACTAAATTACGTTCAGCGCCATTTCATTGTCAAAGTGCTCCAGGTCGCGACAACTCTACTCCATTTGGCAAACCAAGAGTTAAATATAGACAGTTTTAATTAAAGTTTTAATGAAATTAAAAATTCACAATATTTCAACCAATCGTTTGGTTATTAGAGACCAAAAAAAAAAGTCAAAACAAGGATTGTTTTTCCAGCTGCAGTTAAATTTAGCAGCATGGCTCCCCGGCAGACCCCAGCATAATACAGAGCAGTGATAAAAGATGTAACAGGAGTCAGCTTTATAATAACTGGATCAATAAATAAACGGATCAATTAAGGAATTTCAGGAGAACAATTCCACTCAATCAACCAATCACATATCCTCTTGTTTTAAAATTGTCTTTTAGCAACATGAATATACTTGTTTAACATTCAGATCATTCAGATCCTGCACATGTAATGTCGGAGAGAACACGAGAAGCACAGTATGACTGTCTCCCCTCGTGTCGCATCTGTTTTTAATCCAAACTGTTAAATTGTGTCTGCCTAGAAGTCTGGATCTAATTTGTTTCCTTATGCAGCACAAAGAGATCTTCATTCACATTCTTGCCTCCACTGGCTTCCACAGGAAAGGATCGATTTGTCACTCACACGCTTACGACAAACACATACTTCACGATGCGTCTGGACTACCAGCTTTACTTGCACAGCTACTTTGTGAGATGCAGTTTCAAACAGAGCAGATTCTGTTACTTCTAAAGATTTATACTGGTGTAAATAACACCACTCAATATCAGAAATATTCACGGTGTACTGTATGTATGTCTACATTTCTGTGCAAACAATACTGCCCAAGAGAGCTCCAATTAGTCATGTAAAATCCTCACATTTTTAAGAATACTGAGGGCTTCCTAGTAATTTGTTCACTATATTTGTACTTGAAGCATTCCCTTCCATTTAAATGACCTCTCAGCCATCAACTCTGAACATTAGATTTAGGGGTTAAAACATACAATATTTTTTATCCAAAGCTTCCTACCCTCGACTGCATGTCGCAGCGCTGTCTTGCGCCCTCTCCTGGGCTCGTCACAGATCCACTGCTCGCAGCACTGTCCCCGGACTTTGATTCGTCGTGGGGTCTGGCACCAAACACGGGGAGGCTGAGACTCTGTGCACAGCCCCACACAGCCAATAGCACCGTTAACACACACGCACTGGTATTTACAGTTGGGCTGGAAACTCTCCCCGTTACGGTAGATCACGCCATTGTGCTCGCAGCCGATTCCCACCATGTCTGCCAGAGAGGGATGACAAGCAGGAATATATTATAAAAGCAGGGCAAACACACAAAAGCTTGGACTTGTGCGTTGCTGCTGAACTGCGTCCGCCATTATTAGGAGGACATTTGTCTTGCAGAGCTTGGAAAATAAAAGCAATCGATAAATGAAAAATTTTGCACTTCAGAAATGTTTGAAAACTGTTATATTAGTCTCCATTTTTTATTTTCTTATTCCATCTTCAAACTGTCATCAGATCATGTGTAGGTAGGTTTTAAATGAACCTTCTATTAGAGATGGAAAATCTGTGACACCATAGGTCTGTTTTTACTATTTTTTTAGCAGCAGACATCATTTAGTGGGAGGTAAGTATTTCATTTCTCCACAGCTTATTCCAAAAAATAAAGTCCTTAAAAGTGAGCACAACAAGCAGCGAATGAACAAAAGAGAATAATTAAAAAAGGGGAAAAATGGTGTGAGTGAAACTAAAATGATAAATGGTATGAAAATAACAACACATAGACGTATTAAAATACAAAAAACATGTAATGCAATAATTACATTAGAAGCTAGTGCTGTGCAATATCTGGGATAGATTTGATCTCGACATCAGGCAACGATTAAGTCTGCACAGTCTGCAAAAATGTAGAACAAAGGCAAAATAATAAAATGAAAACATGAAAACATGAATAACACAAAAAGTTATTTGCATGTTGGAGACTTGGATATAAAACTTGCAGATATGTCCCTAGACTGAGGTCAGTAATTTTCTTCCATGTGTGCTCTGTGCTCTTTGTTGAATAATGTGCACATGCTGCCTGTGCCATGAAACCAAACCAAAAATAGCTTTTTCTAATATTCTCTACTCAAGTCTGTGCTGTGCTGCAGTTTGTGTGCAGTTTGGACAATGAACGTGACTTGCAACATTACAAAAATGAACTTTTGATGCGGTGTACAGCGGTAGTTTGTTTTGGTGAGTGACACTTACATGCACACACTCCTTTTTCGTACCTAGGCTTGTCTGAGCTGTAGTCGCAGTACAGTCCCTTGTGGTAGTCACACATGTCTGCCTCGTTGCACACCTCGCCCACCTGCCGGGCGCAGGTCTTGCAGCAGTCGCAGCCATCCATGAGGAGGCTTACACCTGGCGGGCACTTAGGGGGGGTCTCTGGACACTCGCAGGGCCACTTGCAGTACTGTGTGCGGTTGTACAGGTCTACAAATGGGGATGTGACAGCTGTGGCAGGCAGCATGGTGGTGGAATTCAGGGAGTAGGCCTGCAGAGAGGAAAGGGGAAAGAAAATGAGATTCCCAGTTCATATACTCTATATTTTATTAATCTAATATGTCCAATAGCTTTCACATCATGGATACAGCTTATGTCACATCATCAAGCCTGAGCCTTTGTTACAGTGATTGCACAAAATAAGTCATCTGCAACTACTCTTTCAACCTGTTTGTCCGGAATTTTTTTTTATTGCACAAAAGGTATTTGACCCCTTGTGTGGGGGCAATATTTTTAATGCCCTTAATCATGATTTTTTTTTTCATCTAGCCCTCTTTGGTAACCATGTCTCAGCAAGTAATGGACTTGAAAGGTTTAAAATCCCTTACTTGTACACTTCTGCTTCAGTGCTAACATGTGTTCGTGCTGTGCGATAAATTAAATAAGACTATATAAATGAATTAAACACCCAGTGGAGATAATCTTATTAAATCACCATCGCGCCCTGGTGTCTTATGTATTAACACTGGTTTCCGTTGCCATATTTCAAACAAGAACTGTGCTACTTACAGTTATAAAAATCCTGACAATGAAATGAATTTCATCTCCCTTGGCATTATGACTCTTACAATCTGCTCTGTGTAGCCAAGATCACACAGTAAAGAGCTTTGCAGCTCTTAAAAGCAGATGTTCTCACAGCAACGCTGCACATAAGGCACATTAACAGCCCAGAGCTTAGAGGTTAGCTTTGGACAGAGAATGCATGAGCCTCAACTGATGAAAGTTTGGGAATGTGAATGTTTTTTGTTATTGTTTTTTGTAAAAAATAATAGATGGTTGAGTCTGAACTGAATTCTTTTTGTTTTGAGAGCATGGTGTGCTTGAGAAAGGAGCAGGAAATGATCTCCAGGTTGTTACTTCGTGTGACAGAAACCGAAACTTCCCTCTCAGGGAAAGTGAAGTCATGTTGCATTTATGATGCAAATCGAGCAAAACTTCAAACGCAGATGAGTCAGTTTTGTAGCAATAATAAACCACAAAGGCTCTTTATGAATAAGACTTCAGCTGAAGCAGATACCGTGTCCATCCTAATTAAAAGTACAGTATGTGGTCGGGGCTGGGCGAGAAGTGAAACATATAAAATTAGCTCCAGTATTGTCTCTACAGCCATAAATACTTATAGCAGAGCTCTTAAATGGGGAGCTTGAAAGATACACGTGCGTGCACACTCTGTCCGCGGTTAACTGTGCGAAAAGATGCTTAATCATCTTAAGCACGGTGGATCCGTTTTCCTCGGCTTGTTCTCAGCACTTCAGTAGAATTATGGTCATATTAAAGATAATGCAGATGAACGACTTTTAGTCACAGTCGTGCCACAAAGCTGTTTTATCAAAAGACTTAATTTATTCTGCAGCCATGAGGCTAATTTGCAAAGTGGCATACATATTGTTCCCGCTAAGGAAATCATCACCCTGACACAGAAAAAGGAGATCATGGAAATCAAGATGTGAGTGCTTCATAAATTAATTATAAAAGCTGGGCTGGGATTGATACAAACATCTTATTGAAATCATTTATCTCTGATGAACACATTTTGCATGTAGGACATTTAACAATACCAAGACAGAGAGATTATTTAGTGAGCTATTTGTGGTTATCATCATCATCTTTTTCCCCCCTTTTTAAATGCTTTCTAACGTGACCTCAAATACTTGTCATATTTTTGTGGCAGCTGGTTACAAAGAGATTACAAGTGCTGATGACCCTGGCTCCACTCCTGGTTTAATCTCTTCTTCCTGTCAGCCTGCAGTCAGGTCAGATGACCCGCGGGGAGGTGTTGGCTTGATTTACCCTTCCTCAGAGCAGAGGAGAAAGGACTTTTCCCAGGGGAAACTGTCACTCAGGCGTTGTTGTTATTTCCCTCCAAACCACATGAGTTTATTATGCAATAATGAGAATATATTTAATACTGACTATTCACAACCACACTGTTTAGGGGTATATTTGACATTGATGCTGAATAACCCAAATCTTACAAAAACTAAGAATATCGCCGTGTTTAACGTGTTTAACACAAAATATCATTAATTTAAACACTCAGTTTCTGAGGTTAGACCACAAACTGATGTCTTTATGAGTAGAAAGGCTCTGAGGAGGCAGTGGGATACAAGAAAGCACATGAGTACCCCCAAATATCCACCAGGTGGCACTAAAATATAACCGAACGAGCCTAGACACAACTTTGAGCATCCCACAGTGCAAAATTAAAGCCAGATAACGGATAATAATAAATAAAGGATAATAGGATAATAAAGGACAACAATCAGTTTTTAAGCAGATTTTAATGGAAATATTTATTCAGCCAAAGGTTAAAAAAACTATTTTTTTCTCTTTTTTTTTTTTTTTTTTGCCATAACCTGACGAATAAATGGGGGGGGGGGGGGGGGGGGGGGGCTAAAACGGAGGAAACACTGATTTCGTTTATTACGTTTAAATGAGCTTGTCGTATAGTGTATCTCAGCCTACCTTACTAACTTTAAAATAACCCCCTATGTCTTCTGCAACTTGCATTAAACGTCTGAGTTACATGCAACCTGGACGTTAAAAGAAAGAAAGAAAAACAAAAGACAAAAAGGTACTTTGGGAAATCTGTCCTCCATCCCACCTCTTGAATCCCGGCTGCTGTTACAATCCACAACAGGAGCCAACTCATCACTGGTGAGGAACTGCACACGCATTGAATCCAGAATTAGTTCCGTCTCTCAAACGCGCCACACGCCGCTCTCCTCAGGTGTGCTACATCCTCGTCCCCTCGCTGACATCTCGGCGCCCTTCGGTTTGCGCTGACAGCCTGTTAATAAGAGTCCGGACCCGCATAGCCTGCCCTCAGGTTTCCTCTCTTCCCCTCAGCTCCACTTTCACCCGAACCTCCTCTTCTCCAGAGCGCTGGCAGCTGTGGTGGTTAGGGCGTGTCTGGAATAGTCTCTGGAAGGACTCTGACACTCCTATTACTGCTGCTTAATTTAAAGGCTCCAGATATTTCCAAGTCAGTCTGAAAAGCAGTGCGCGTATGCTTACGTAGGCTACAGAATCATTGCCCTCTACTCCACAAGTCATAATAAGTTCCTTTGAGGATTTCAGTGTAGTTAATGGGTCATTCTGCACATGCAAAATAGAGATTCAAGTTACTGTCTTTGTTGCATGTGAGTCTCCTATTAAGATAGGCCTCACATACACAGACATTACAAATACAATCATGTAGTTTACACTGAGGCCTGGACTTTGTGTAATGGTCCCGATTTGGCTTCCTCTGAACTTATTTACTTCAGCAAACATATTTGGAATTATTTATCATGCGCCTGTCATTGCATGAGAGCATTTTCTTTTAACACCACTGTAACTACAGCAGGTCGCCTACCTCTCGCCCATTGTGTCTATTTTAAGGCTCCGACTGTGCCTGGCCTCCAGATGTTTAGTTTAAATCAAATGATGTCATCTATCTCACAGTCTGCTACTTTGCTTTCCTTTCATTTTTCTGGAAATTTGAATGTGTCACATTGAGGAGATGCAGGTGAGCACCAAATGCGCCATATGGAAACTCTCTTGTATTTGAGTAATGCTGCACCTTTTACCACAGCACCTTTTGCTTTTAGTCTGCTGAGTCTCACCCAGAATAACCAAACGTCTGTGAGAATTCGACCCCACAGGCAACAGAGAGAAGGAAAGAGTGATGGATGAGAAATGAACACTTTGTCAAAGAGCAAAGTGCCCCAGGTCTGAACCCCTATTATTTACAGGCAGTCGTCTAATCCCTGTCAGAGAGCTGTCAGCTTCTGGACTGATCTGAGCAGGCTTTCCTCTTTGCCCTGACCAGGATGACCCGCCCCATCCACAGCACAATGCACTCTGTCTCTCTCTTCTTTCCTTACTCTAAAACTCAGCTTCTCTTTACTTTCCATCTCTGCTGGTCTCCCCACCTTCTCATCCTTACTCCTGCTGAAGCAGGGCTGAAGCCCGTTAACCTCCAACCTCCAATTTCAGTTGTTATCAAAGGTTTTTTCCCCATCATCTAAGATTGTGTATCTTTTCATTTCTTTCGTTTCCTAAGACATTACCTTTGTCTTTTTTTCCTCTTTGAAAGCTGTGAGGTAAAATCTTTCATGAGTAATGATGGGGGAATTCAACACTGTGAGAAACTAGTGCTGATATTAATTATTGCCTTTAGGTGGCAGTCAATTAAAGTAGACACTGTGTGGGTTCATGGTCACTTTTAGGAACCATTTTCAGCGAACGCAGCTTTTGCTCCATCCATAAAGGTCAGCTAAAAATGTACCAGAAAAAGAAAGAAAATTACATATATAAACCACACCTGCATATAAAACACAGACAGAGCCATGCTGAGGTTTTCCACTAGGTTTAGATTCTGCATTTTAAAATCAGGCTTTTATCAGTGATTTCTATCAGTGAACTATAGCAAAGCTACTGAGGCTACAGTCATGTGAGGAAAGAACGTGCACCCTCTTTCAATTCCATGGTTAATAAAACAAAATAATCCTCTGGTCCCTCTCGAAATTATTTAAATACAAACTTTATTATATATTATGTTATTTATTGAACAAAAAAGACGATGAAGAAGCAGTGTGTGACAAAGTATGTGGCATGATTCAGGACCTCGTAGAACCACTTTTCTCAGCAATAAGTTAAAGAAATCATTTCCAGTGTGACTTCGACAGTCTCTCACATCATTGAGAAATAATTTTGGTCAGTTGTTCTTTACAACGTTGCTTCAGTTTTTGAGGTTTGTGGGCATTTGTTTATGCGCAGCTCTGTCAAGGTCCCGCATCAGCGTTTGAGCAATTGGGTTGAGGTCTGCACTATGACAGGGTCATTGCAACACTTTGATTCTTTTCTTTTTCAGTTCATGGTTGATTCAGTGACAGCAAGGTGCCCGAATTATCACCCGTCCACCACCGTGCTTCACCGTTTATGTCTTGATCTTTGTACTGATGTTCTGTGTTTGTCTTTTGCTTAATGCAGCACTGTGCATTATGACCAAACACTTGGTCTCCACTTTGGTCTGGTCTGTCCAAAGGACGTTGCTCCAGAAGTGTTGTGGTTTGCTCAGATGTAGTTTTGCAAACGTAAGCACTGCTGCCAGGTTCTTTTAAGAGAGAAGATGCTTTCCTCTGCAAACACTTGCAAGCAAGCAAAACTTGTTCAGGCGTTTTCTAATCGTATTGTGATGAAGTTTAACATTAAACATGTAGATTTTAGGTGTGTTGGAGCTTCTCTTAGCGTGACACGCTCTGACCTTGAGATGAATTTGCTGGGACGACTGACAGCTATCTTCAGTATTTTCTAGTTATGAATAGTCTTTCTCACTGTATAATGACAGTGTAAAATTTCATGTGTTATTCTAGGACATTAGTTCTTAATGTCCTAATAAGGAAACCTTAGATCTGAAAAGGCGTCTTTCACTTTCACATGACTTTATCTCAACAGACGCTGTGCTAGTGGCAGAGTGTATCCTGGATAGGGTTAGAAGTCTATCACTAACGCAGTGATAACACAGGAAGACATTTACAGCCATTCACACTCACATCTACACCTACAGCCAGTTTAAAATTACCAGTTAACCTAACCTCCCTACAAACCAAGAACCTTCTTGCTGTGATACAACCACAATGCCACCTTCAGGGTCTAAACGATTTGTTCATATTTCCATTTTACTCAGTGTTCCAGCTTTCTCTGAAACACAGGAATCTAAAACCACTTGTTTAGCATCATTTAGACAATTCTGAAGTTGTACTTTTCCAAGAAATTCTTTTGATTCCTTTTTTCCCTTTCATGGCTTCCTTGTGTATAACAGTGATCTGTAAGGAACTACTGTACCATTACCCTGACGAGATCAGGACTCAGGCTTAGATGTGTACTTATGCAGTTGCATAAGAGACAAGTAGTAGAAATCATAGAACTTACAAAATCCATTATACATGGTTGTCTTAATTTCACAAGTTAATAAGGCCAAAAGCAAAACTATAGACCCCAAAAAATGCTGTTTGCTCATTGTCTTCATTAGTGCTCCTGATGCTTCTCTCTTTAATTCTCTAAAACGAACACAGGCTGCCTCTTTGAACAATGCAAAACCTCTTCTGAAACAATTCAGAGAAAGAAAACGAGCCGTAGCTTGTTCGTGCTCTCATATTTCATGTTTGCATTTGTCTTCTATTTTCGGTTCTGATATGGTAACTAACCTATAAACGGACCAACAGCAAGAATAATTAGATGTTTGAGTAGTATGAGCTCAGTAGTGTACTACTTATTTTTGCATGTTGAGGTCAATTGAACAGAAATAGCTAAAAATGAAAACCAGGTCTGAGGTGACGGCTGCTCTGTTTTCAATATAGCTCCGTGTTCTCGGCTCACTTGAATTATGGGTGTTCAATGACTCAGATGGTGCTAAGAGGCGGGGGATCTCAAACATTTTACAAGTAACAGCCTTTATTTGGGCGCAACACCCAGATCAAACCTGCATTTATAAAACTGTACAATTCTAAAAATGTGATATGTGTATTTTTGCCAAGAGCTTTGCCTTAATAAGGATAAACAACTGAAGAAAGAGCTGCTTTAAAAGCTTTATAAGTGGACGTCACCGCCTTAAAGGCTTCAGAGCAAGTCAAGCTGTTTCCTAGTGTTTCAAGTCTTTAATGTAATCTAAATGTGGCATTATTGCTTTAATCCCAACATGCATTAAGCAGGAAACAGACACATTTCTGTCACCCATTCATGCAAATTCAGTCTCAGTTTGTGTCATTGTGTATTGAAATCCTTGACAGAAACATCTCCGAACACAACTATTGCTGACCCACATTATGCCCTCTATTACTACCCCAAGTGTCATGTGGGTGAGGTAGTTCAGGTTAAAAAAAAGTGTGACAGATGACCTGATTCTAGAAACTGACCATCTACCACTCAAGTCCTGCATAGCTGGTCAAACCGAAAATCCCCTCATTAAAATCCCCTCATTAAAATCCCCTCAACTCCCAGAGAAGCCTTGAAGTCAAACCATGTTTTGGAAATCTTACAGCTTCAAAGTCAAGTGGAGTCGGTAATCCTCCTTAGAACGGGAGAATGAGTTTACAACACCTCGAGGCGAACAGACACCGCTAAGGTGATGCATAAAAAAGTTCTTTCGTGGTACAGTACATGTGTGGGAACATTTTCCTTTGTAGCTACTGGCCTCAAAATCAAAGACATACAGACTGCACTTTCAAAAAAAAAGGTTAAGAGGTCATTAAAGTTAGAGTAACTTTAGCAGCAATAAATAAAATCAAATAAGAATAAAGAGATGATCATTCTGAACAAATGTGCTTTTTAAACAACAGGCTGAGATTTTGTTTTTCTTTCCGCTGGCACTTCAAAGGTGCAATATGTACGATTATCACCTGAAGCTGTCACTATAACCACCTAGCACTATAAGTAAAAGTAACTAAGCACAAGTTATTTATATAAAGCTTTTAAAGAAAAGAACCAGTCACAAGGTGCTTTGAAATGAGAACACCTGGACTAAAGCCCGACTGAATTTATCAGCGTAGTTTCCAGTCAGTTTGGTTTTTGGCCCATAGCACCGCTTGCTGCACTTATGTTTCCTCTCTCATTGCTCTCAACATCCCCTACCCTGGGAAACAGTGAGCGATAAGGGCCCCAGCATACCCACCGCAATCGTCGCTTTGCATGCTGCACACACTCGCTGCAGTATTCTCCTGAGCGACAGGTATCAGGCAGCACTGACACAGCGCTGGTATATGAGCAGAAGGAATTTTCCACAAAGTCTCATCTTTTCAAACTGTTGCAACATCTCCCCTGTAAAGTGTGAGTCTCTGAGCTTCTGCATCGATATATCGCAAACCAACACGATCGTACAAGGTGCCAGGTTACAAAAATCGAGAGAACCAGCAGAAACAGCAGCGGCTAGCAGCAGTGGATGTCACTTCAATTTGTTATCAAGGCCCTAAAACTGATCCCTACAGCAAGCCAATATCACGTAGCTTGAATTTTGTGAACCATATGTAGGTCTTGCTTAAAGTGTACAGGGGATTTGTGTATATGTGTGTGTGTTTGCCAGAAAAAGGGCATGGCACGCCGTGCTCAGACTGGTCCAGTAATTATACTGTCTTTATATAGCTGTGGTCTGAGACTGCTGGACTGAGGAAAACATCTGCTGAGCTCCAAGAGTCTCACATAAGGTTGGGGCAGTTTAATAGGCAACGATTGCTCACGATGGAGGCATTTGTGAACACTGTTTACCGGCTAATGCGGGATAATTGACGGCTGTTGACCTTCCAAGAAAAACCAGCAGCACATGTGTACTGGTCAAATCGAAACTAAGCTCAAATTATTCCACATCCAATTCAGCTAATTAACTCTTAATTTAATGGGTGAATTGCACACACTGGTCTTATTCTCGTCAGATTGCACAACTTTATAAATGATACTGTCTTTAGTGAATTAAAATGATGAATACAGACATTTATATGAAAGCTGACTTTCCATTCATGCCTGTTTTTGTTGTTAAGTGGATAGGCTATTAAGTCACAGCTGTGCCAAAAGCATCTTTGATTTTAGATTTCGATCCAGTGCTGCTGACTCCGTATAATTGACTTCAGATGAATAGTGAAATGCTGGCCTGTATGTGCAAACACACGCTGCATTTCCACTCGTGTAACTGAGCTTTTATACAAATTCCCAAAAATCGTAATGTTGTAACTACCCGGTTAGACTATAACAGATTATTCAACATATTATAATAATCGACATGCTGCATGGAAACAAAAAGAGAAAAAAATTGTAGCTCTCAGGTTTGAGACCCATTTTAAGATTTTATTTTATTGATTGTTGATTGTTTTTTCTCTTCTCACTTAAGTATATGTTCATCACATTTAGCCCTTTTCCATTGGGGTTGTCTCAGCACGGCACGGCTCACCTCTGTTTTTAGGGTTTTCCATTAGGTGAACCATCAGGTACTTTTTTATTCAATTCAGTTTTATTTATACAGCGCCAAATCACAACAACAGTCGCCTCAAGGTGCTTTATATTAGAAGGTAGACCCTACAATAATACATACAGAGAAAAACCATCAATCATATGACCCCATATGAGCAAGCACTTTGGCGACAGTGGGAAGGAAAAACTCCCTTTTAACAGGAAGAAACCTCCGGCAGAACCAGGCTGAGGGAGGGGCGGCCGTCTGATGTGACCAGCTGGGGTGAGAGAACGAAGACAGGATAAAAGACATGCTGTGGAAGAGAGACAGAGATTAATAACAATGCAGAGAGGTCTATGAACACATAGTGAGTGAAAAAGGTGACATCATGGAAATCCCCCAGCAGCCTTCATCTATTGCAGCATAACTAAGGGAGGATTCAGGGTCACCTGACCCAACCTTAACTATATGCTTAAGCAAAAAGGAACAATTTAAGCCTAATCTTAAAAGTAGAGATAGTGTCTGTCTCCCGAATCCAAACTGGAAGCTGGTTCCACAGAAGAGGGGCCTGAAAACTGAAGTCTCTCCCTCCCATTCTACTTTTAAATACTCTAGGAACAACAGGTAAGCCTGCAGTGTGAGAGCGAAGTGCTCTGATGGGGTGATATGGTACTACAAGGTCATTAAGATAAGATGGGGACTGATTATTCAAGATCTTCAATGTGAGAAGGAGGATTTTGAATTCAATTCTGGATTTAACAGGGGGCCAATCAAGGGAAGCCAATGTAGGAGAAATATGCTCGCTCTTTCTAGTCCCTGTCAGCACTCTTGCTGTAGCATTTTGGATGAACTGAATGCTTTTCAAGGAGATTTTTTTAGTACCTACTCGGCTGGGGTTCCAAGTGATCCCAGGCGATCCGAAAACATGATGTCAGTAGACTGCATGCCACTGATTGGTGTTATGGTTCAAAAATATTGGAGATGGACACCAGAGGAAAAACCCACAATAACAACACTGGTCCGGTCGGGTTGAGTCAAACGATGATTTAATGATCACACACGTGGGAGATGGACACTGTATGCAGACAGTCTCAGATCTCATCTCAAAAAACACATCTCCATAGTTTTATGAAATCAGGGTATTAGAACGCCCCCTCATGCGTAGTGACAGGTGTAATACAATCAATGTTGACAATTTTATTTAACACAAAGAATAACATTGTCTCCTTCCCGAGGGCAGACGCTAACTGCCCCCCTCTCCTGGAACCGTCTGTACCCTGCTAAGACACAACATGGCAACTACAAGGACTCTTTCATTTATTAAGACCATCAGTGTGTATTGCTCTAAATCAAGTATATAATATTAAATGAATATTGCTGGATCAGCTACTTCTACTTAAAACATATTAAAACATGACTAAGCACAAAATCACCAAGAATGACATCTTATAAGTGCTGTGTAAGCGCGTGCGGCCTTCCAAGCTCAAAGCCTTTGCCCTCCATAGATCAGCCAGACTCGCGCTGGCTGTAGCTTTTAACCTTTAATTACCTTGAGCACAACTCTAGAATGAGCAACAAACTGCAATGTGTATGGAATGATCATGGTTACATCTGCAATGGAAAATCATGTTATTATTCTGGTACCTGTAAAAAAAGATCAAACTAAAGTTATCACCATCACTGTAATGCAAAGAATAATGTAAGATCAAAAACTTCAATTTATGCTTAATGCAAAGCTGGTTATATACTTCTAATGAACTAATAATGGCATATTAAAATATTAAATGATAATGAGAAAAACATCCCCTCCTTATTCTACATTGGCTAGTCAGTGGCGTCACTCAATGAGTCATGAGAAAGACTCCTTCCCAAAATCAAAACCCGCCATTTTTAAAATGATGTCATGGGACTTTCGACCGCATTGTTATAACGACCCTGTGCACATCAGGTGGTTCTTGACTGTAAAGGAAAACCAGCAAGACTGATCATGTCTAGCTGAGTAGGTACTAGTGGAAAATGGCTATGAGACTGTAAGGTGGACGTGGTATAAAAAGTGAAGCTAGTTAATGCAGACCTTGAAACATGCGTTCTTCATAATATCCAGTAGGAGGCAGGTCATCTGGTTGCATAACAGTCTGCGGTAAAAGAATCCTACTTCTCTTCTTGATTTAAATGTTTTCTTCACGAGTTTACGATCTCAAATGTTCATTTCGAGTCTTCTCCTTCAATACAGCACGACACTCATTTTGTAAATTATGGTCTCATTTAGTGTGAAAAAAAAGATAAAGAAGGGCATACTCTGGGGTGCAGCTTCCTTGTGATTCACACGTTGCTTTGGCGAGAGATGCTTTAATTTAAGTCAGCTCACCCTTAAAAACAAGATGGCGACAGATGAAATGGGATGTTAGACTAATGTTTTCAACAATGTTTTAAAAACGTATTTGTCTTCTTAACACTAACTTGTTAAAGCCTAAAAATACAGAGGGGGTGAATACTTTCTCGTTGCACTGTAGGTTTGCGAGACAATGTGCCTGCACCCAGCTGCTGCAGTGCTTTGTTCATTTGTTTGGTTTTTGGCCGGCAAGAGGTGGATTTAGGATGCTTTATGATGCCGACTGCTCTCAAGATCACCACTTTAAACAAAAGTCCTCTTTTATAGTATCTGTGTGTAGATCAGCAATAAGCAGCCCAGTGAGGCATACACATTTCAGCTCACTATGACTTTGGCTGCAATTCAAACCAAACACTGGCTTATGTTTCCTTTAGCTCTGTGCAGACTTTGACTTCTATGGTTGAAAAACACAAACATGATGCTGTTTTGGGATATGCCTTGGTCGTAAATGAACATTTTGTTGAAGTCTTGGCATTTCTTAACGTATGGGCCAAGCCCGCCCTTGGAATGCTTTGTCTTGGAGTGTTAATCCTGACTGATCCCTTATCTCAAAAGGGCTGGCTGGCCTCGGGATATGTGATTTTGAAGACCTCATTTGTTCTGTGCTGGTTATAGAGATCAGGCCTTTGCTTAGATTTTTCACCAGATGTCGATCTATTGATACCTCCTATGTGTGTACACACACGCGCGCGCACACAGAGTTCAGCTAACACCAAATGGGCTATAAAATGCTGTGGATTCAGTAATTCACATTTATTTGGCTATTTACCACTCACTCTGACCCTATCAAACTAATGGTTTCTGAATAATGAATGGCTTAAAATGGAAATGCATTGTGTTACTGTTGAAATGACACCATGCACTGGGTCTAACATTTGAAAGGGTTTAAAACCTGCAAAACCTCATTGCAAGGGCTCAGAGAAATTCAAAAGGTTAGAGGAATCTTGGAACCGTCGTGAGGTGAATGGATTTTCTCAAAAGCAAAGCGAAGTCGTAAACACGATTTAAAGCTGAGCACATCCCCAGAAAACCCACCACAACTCAAACCACGCTTTCAACATCTGTCTGCAGTCACAACCGAAAACCTGCAGGGACCAGTTAAAGCCGCGATGGTACAACAGCGATTCTTTTTTTGGATCCTTTTAAGACAGAGCATTACACAGCACCAGTCTATTTTTTCCTCTACCCTATTCTGGTCTGTAAAGCTGGTAATGGGAAGGAATGAGGTCCAATTAAACACGGGGTGGAAAACAACAAAAAGTGGACGTCTCTTCAGGAGTGTCAACACAGAGCCATGTAATATGTTCCTGCACAGCGGTTAATAGCTGCACACAATGTCTGCATACAGTTGTGACCTGAGGGCAGACCCTCTCCGAAGTACCTCCGAAGGTGGCTGTAGCTCAGGTGGCAGAGCAGGTCAGCCACTAATCAGAAGGTCGGTGGTTCGATCCCAGGCTGCATCCTGGCTGCATGCCAAATATCCTTGGGCAAGATACTAACCCCATGTTTGCCTACTGGTGGTGGTCAGAGGGCCCGGTGGCGCCTTTGTCCGGCAGCCTCGCCTCTGTCAGTGCGCCCCAGGGCAGCTGTGGCTACAATGTAGCTTGCTATCGCCAGTGTGTGAATGTGTGTGTGAATGGGTGGATGACTGAATGTAGTGTGAAGCGCTTTGGGGTCCTATGGACTAGAAAAGCGCTATACAAATGCAGGCCATTTGCCATTTACCATCTCAAGTGTTTTTGTTTATTACTGAAAATACCACGGCCATCTTTCTCATCTGTTTAATGTTGCAAAACCTAACTCTAAAGATACCTCATTTTGGAGGCTGATAATTATAACAGATACAATACAACCCTGTGCTCTGATTAAATAATGCAAGTGTGCGTTGGTCAGTCGCGGCTTCATATTCAGATGGCATCTAATTGTCTTTTATATTGGGCTCAAAGGCAACTTTTTAACTGTTCACAATTAGCTAATCAGCATGTGGCAATAACAGGATACTGTTAGAAACTCTAAAAAGCAGAACTAATTCAGTAATGTCAGCATAGCAATTTTCTCGATTTCTCGGTATCTAATATTAGCGACGTCAAACTACTGAACATACCAATATGAAATACGGATGTAGCCTTCTGAAAACATGTGTGTCCTTTTATTTCTAAGATAGGATTATGTTTTGTCCAGAGTTGTATAGATTCACTTTAAAGAATGCAGACTGTTAGGTTATGTCTACAAAGGCTTGAGTGTTACAAAGACTTTTATTTCATGCATATATTAGTCTGCTTTGTGCCAAGCATCACAGTCTGTCTAACATCAAGCACACCAGTGTTGTGCGTTCATATGTGGTCTATATTCTAATAGGCTGATAAGCTTTAACAGTCATGGCTGCACAGTAAGTAGAGTGTAAATTAAAGAACTGTTGGTAGTAAATTTTCACTGCTCCACTGAGGACTGTTTCTCAGAAAAGTAATAAAGCCAATAATCAGCCTGGAGTACCAGCAGGTCCTCAATGATCTGTAAAGCAGCCAGTGGAAAAAACATTTTGAGGGCTTCCTGTATTATGTAACTCTCACTTGGCTTAACTTTTCCTTCAAAAGTACAATCATCTGCTACTTATTTGCTACTCAACATAACCCCAAAAGACTCAGTGTTGTTTGTGTTCATTCATATTCCTTCTCTTTACTTGAACTAGTAAGATCACTTTCCACCAGTGATTTCACTGAACTTAAAATATGTTATTATTTGTCTTTACAAACATCACTCTCGAAAAATATACCCTTCTACCAAGATAGCAAAGATCACAGCGCTTAGATGACAAAATCTGCTCAATTATTACATTCCACACATTTGTACATCACTCAGTATATGTTTCAAGTTACTAAACACATGCTGCACATCAGATCTGGCTCTGGGGCTTTTAGGGATTTAGATGTCTTGGAAACAGCAGTGTGCCTTCAGTGGGTGGACATACTTTTGCAGGTGCACAGCGAAGACATGCGGCACGAAAACAGCCCACAGCCCTGTAATAAGTGGGTAACAGATGATGATGCAGCGATAAACTGTAAACTCCCATCTGCGTTGCTGAAGGGAGTGAGTGAGTCCACTGATGCAGACTCTCATTATGGGCTTGACAGGGCTGGCTGGCAAAGTAACCAATAGTTACCCAACCCTGCACGTGAAGACTGGCATTATCCTCACTGTGTGCATGTGTGAGTGTGCACATGAAACTGGAGGGTGTGGCTGACATAAAAATACACAGGTGACCCTAATGGAAGCACTGGTTACAGAGCTTAAAGAGCTTAAATGATGGAACACTTTTACTATTTGCAGAGCACAGCTTTAGGGATTAGAGTGCAGGTGGAACTGTTAATTTAATGGCACGATTACAGCAAGACCGCACCTCATACTTGCTTGCACAATGTCACATCTGTCCTGGAAAACCTTGGATACCCTTACTGTCTTGAAGAGATTTTATGCTGATCACTTTACTTGTTATACTCAGACAGAAACTCACCAGACACTTTATTACCGACACTTTCCTAGTGCTGAGTTGGACCACGTTTTGCCCTCAGAACTGTATTAATTCTTTATGGCACAGATTCAAAAAGCTGCTGGAAACTTACCTCAGAGATGTTGGTCCATATTTACATGATAGCATCACACAGGTCCTGCAAATGTTTTGGCTGCACATCCAGTTCCACCTCCTGTTCCACCAGTCCAAAGGTGCTCTGTTGGATTTAGATTTCGTGACTGTGGAGGGTATTTAAGTAGCTTCGTGCTCACTACTATATTGGAAGCAGCCACCACGGTCAGCAAAAATGCACAGGTAGGCCATGGTGTTTAAAAGATGCTCAGTTGGTTCCAAGCGACTGAAAGTGTGCCAAGAAAAACATCCTCTACATAATTATACCACAAACAGCAGCCTGATGATGACACTAGACAGAATGGATCCATGCTTTCATGTTGTATATGTCAAACTATGACCCTGCCACCTAAACATTATTGCAGGAGTTAAGACTCCTCAGACAAGCAACTTATAACCTCAGTTTGCTGTTCTTCACTGGGAGGAGTGGCACCTGGTGTGGTCTTCTACCGCTGTGACCCATCTGCTTCAAGGGTCGACATGCTGTTTCAGCCCTGTTTACCTTTCTCATAATGACTGGTTATTTAAGTTACTGTTGCCTTTCTTTCAGTTGGAAACAGTCTCCTCTGACCTCTGGCATCAACAAGAAATGTTCTTCCAGAGAACTGCTGCTCACTGGGTATTTTCTCTTTTTCAGAAAATTCTGAGGAAAAATTGTGTTGGAAAATCCCAGCAGATCATCAGTTTCTGAAATACTCAGACGAGCCTGTCTGACACCAACAAACACGCCACATTTAAATTCATTCTTTCCCATTCTAAAGCTAGGTTTGAACTTCAGCAGGTCACCTTGACTGACTCTGGGTGCCTAAATGTACCCAGGTGCTGCCAAGTGATTGGCTCATGAGATATTAACAAGCAGGTAACCTGGTAGCTTGTGAGTGTTAACAGAAGCGTGTTTCACTCAGCCTGTAAAATTGTTGTGAAACTTCAAGAAAATAACCTGAATGAAATATTCAGGTAACAAAGAATGAGACGAGATTTTCATAAGAAGCAGCCTGGAGTTACGATCTGTGATATGTGTCATCATGTATTTAGACCTAGGTACAAAAAACTAATAGAATACTTACAAATTACGTATTCAATTTATAAGTTTAATGTTTTTCATGACATTTACAGCAGCAGCTGTGTTTTCTGGCTATTTCCTAGATATCAATATAAGTCAAATGATGAAAGCTGAACCTTTGGATCTGAACTAGAAGCTTTTGGATGATTTTAAATACACTGGCTTCATTATTTGACACTTTGACCACATTTACTATATAAACATTTAACTATGCACAAAGTATTTACTGTATATATACGGCACATATAACAAAAAGAAAGGAAAATTGTAACTGGCACCCTATAAGAAATAAGTGAAAATGCAGTTTCACAAATCAACAAACACTTGCTGATAATGTAAAATTAAACAGGATATCAGCTGAGCTATCACACGCCATCACAAGCTGCATGCTTTTATCACTAGATATAGGCAGTGCTGACATGGAAACTGGATGGCAAGCAGGTTTGCATGCACATGCATACATTGTACAGACAGACATAGTGCGCATACACAGGCATGTGAAACCAACCCCAATAAAACTGCCTTTGCTGACCCTGCAGTAAAACTGGTTTTAGTATTTGAGTTCAGATAATACAGTTATTTTGACAAAAGGTAAAAAGGTAGCCACAGTTCTGCTTAACACAATGCCATCCACATTTCCCAGTAGTGTTTTGTCTTTATAGTGGTCACAGTTCATAGTAATGTTAGTGATGTAATTGTCATGAGTAATACTTTCCTATGGCGTCATGTCAGGCTTCATTTATTGTAGCTGACTGGACTTAATGTTTAAGGACCGGCGAGGAATTCATGTCTAAGACGTTGTTGTTGTTAATTCTCTGTGGAAGTCTGCTTCTGCTTCACTGGCAGCCAGGAGAGATTATACAGTGGGCGACTTTTCAGTTCTGTGCCCTCTTTCGTCACAAAGTCCATGATAATGATACAGTGGGTTGCAAAAACACATTTCTGCATGCAATTTTGTCCAATTATGTTGCCATTAAAATCCCCAAAACGGGTCTGCTGAAACAGACTTTGGGGAAAACTCTTGGTCAATACGATTATTTTGATTTGTTAAATTAGCAAATAGAAATAACACTGCTGCCAAAATTCAAAGGAATATCATTGGAAGTTCAGAGGAATGCATTAATAGATGGGAGAAGCAGGGAGGGACGATTACTCCCACAGACGGTTTAGTGGATAAGATGCTCCAGATGCCTGAATGACCCACATACAGTGACTACATTATATTAATAATAACAGGTTAACTGCTGAAGGATTTTAGCTTTTTTTGCACGCATAATTTGGATTTTGTTTTTTAAAACGTAAAAGTGCTACAAACATATAAAGCCTGTGGATAAAAACTGTTCTCAAAAAACATTAAAAATGTTCAGATATATTCAGAAGCAAATGTAAGCAGTTCACGCCCGTTCCTGTCAGTTCTGTGGTTTAGAGTCCAGTGGGGTCAGTTTTGCTTCTGTATTTAGATACTGCTTATTACTGTGGGAGAGCACAGCGACCACATAAACACCAAGTCTCGGTGTCCAAACAAGAGGAATGTGTATTGTTTTTTAGGAAAAAGAGGAACTGTGGAGCGATTCATTACAGCAGCGCTCACATCTTGCTTTAACAGGTTCAAGGCATCCGAGTGTGTCTTGATTTAGAGGAAAAAAAATATGATGGGAATTCCTCACAGCTAGTAATTTAGTAATTTTAGAAAGAGGGCGTGGCGGTCAATTCTCCTTGAAATGTTCAAACACATCCAGACTGCAGCACAGTAGCCTCTGGCAGCAGAGGCCAGCGTCAGCCACAGACAGACAGCTTTTGTCTTTATGAGAGTCGGAGTAAAAAAAAACAAAAATGGTGTTACTCTCTTCCCCAAACCCCCATAAAAACAGTGCTTACAAATCATCGACCATCTTCAAAGCGAAACCTCACAACTTCCCCAACACGCGTTATACACCAGCACTGGTGCATCAATCACTTGAAAACTATTTTACTTTTATCAAAGATGGGAAACTGACTGGCAGCAAAAGATAATAACACAGCCAGTGTGACACCTCTACATACAGCAGCTGTATGCAGCTTTTGAATAAAGACATGTTTTTTTATACGACCCAGATCTAAGGGTACTGATGGGCTGATATGCATATTTTAGCAAATATGCCTTTACAGCTGTGTAGAATGGTTGCACAGTAGTTAGTACTATTTCCTCACAGCAGGCGGGTGAGGGGAGGGTTCGACTCCAACATCTGGCCAGGGTCTTTCTGTGTGAAGTTTATATGTTCTCCTTGTGTCTGTGTGGGTTCTCTGGGTTCCTCCTAAAGTCATGCAGTTAGTGGGTTTAGACTAATTAGTGATTTTAAACTGACACTAAGTGTGAGTGCTATCAGACCAGTGACCTGTCCTGGATGTACCCTGCTTCTTGCCCCTTGACAGCTGGGATAGGTTCCATCCCCCTCCACCATGACGCTGAATCAGATAAATGTAAAACGTCTGGACTTCTTTAAGTTGCTTTAAGACATTTCACCTCTCATCCGAGAAGCTTCTTCAGTTCTAGGCTACAATGACCTGGATGACTGAGAACCTTCACAGACATAAATGTAAAACAATGGATTATCCGATGAATGATCTACAGGATATATTTATGACTTCACAGACAACATCTTGAAATAGGTCTTTTTATTTAAGAAATGTACAATAAAGGAAATATTTTCCCGAGCCAACTGAACCAAGGCAGTTGTCTTGGAATTTTAACTGACCTTTATGTGCTCCTGAGTGGGATGGAAGAAGTCGCCATGGAGGGGAAAACCTGGACTTCTCTGCTTAAACTGCAGCACCTGCAATACATATGAAGTGTTTCACCATCTATGTATATTTCCTCCACTGGTAACTGGGTAAGCAGGAGAAGATAAATGGTTGGATGTATGGATAAATAATAAAGAACAATGTATAAGAGATCATAGAACGCAGATCTCAGTAAAAACAGGACTGGGTTTCAAGTCATTGTTTTACAAGTAATGGAAACAATAACAGCGTTTGGTGGTGTAATGCCCACTTATAATTTCATTTCCTATGTTTTTAAATAACTGCACTAGCCCACCCACTGTTGTTAGTCTAAATGACCAAGTAAACAAATACTTAGTCTAGAAAGATCTCAAAAGGAAGACATGTGATGGAGAATGAATTGCCTTAAAGAAGAGGGGAAATAAATATCTGATCTTTAAGTAACAAAGAGGCTCATTGAAGTGAGGCTAATGTGGACAGCCCCGCTGGTTCACGTGTGTAATGTCTGATGAAAGTATGATTCACTCAAAAACACACATCGCCCTGGCACTGCAAGAGACAGCAACCAGGACCTGAAGAAGTAGAAAGTCTGTGTAATGAAAGAAAAAAGAAAAATGTTCCAGGCTTTACAGAATTATCGATTACCTTTGTGTGCTCTAATACTACTTACATCTTTTACTACTTACATCTTTTACTACTTACATCTTTTTCAGCTTCATTCATACAAATTGTTTTTTAAACTAACATTTTATATTGGTATCACTTTTCCAACTTTTTCAACATTTCTTTACACTACTTTACGCCCTGCCACGTTTATAGCGGGTAACACTCTAATAGTACAGCTATAGTTAGCTTAGTGTGAAATGTGATGCATGTCACACTGCTAAACCTTCTTCTCTATTTAGTCATCCACATATGACTGTTAATGCCTGAATAGGACAGAGATGGCATAACAGATAACTGTCCTGTGAAAGCTAAAAAAAAAAAAAAAACTACATAGAAGTGCTAAAAATTCTAAAGATAAAAGTAAATTTGGTCAGCACACAAACTACCTGGTATTTATTTTCATTCTAAGCTGGTGGAGACTTCCTTCCTGGCAACCACAGCTGTTAGAGTCCTGGAGTCTCACGGTAGCCACCAAGCCACAGTATCTGCTGCTACGCAGAACAGAACTGCGTAAAGCATGGTTTAGTCGCAGTTCAGTTGGTACATGATGTGATGCATGACTCTGTGTACTTCCTCTTAGGAATTTTATCACTCAGAGCTAACCTTATCCCCCTTTCCACCAAAAACCAAAAGGAAGGACTAACTCAGTCTTTTAAAGATTTCACTAAAGCGTAGTTTTGAAGAAGAATAATCCAGGTTTTAATATGAAAAATACAGTTACATAACCATATTTTGTACTACATTTTTAAACATTAGCTGAGATTCTAAATAGCTGTCCAGAGTTAGTTGGTTGAATTAAGGCACATAGGAGACACATACTGGGCTCTGCCAGTGCCGGGGGCCTGCCAAGCACTTTTTGGCATTTTTGTGGTACCCCACATGTTCCATTTGTGGGATCAGAAATAAAAGGATACAATACCGCAGCCTCACGTTCCCAGTTTGTCACATTGGGATGTTTGGTACCATTGTAACACATCTTCAGTGCCGCTTTTCAACATGCAGGGTAATATGAGTTCCTGCCTGAGACAAACACCTCGAGACTGCAAGAAAAACACTTGTGATGTCACAAGTGTTGCACGACTGCCAGAGAAGCTTGTGTGTATTTTTTTATATATATTTTTTTCATGTAACATGGAATATAAGCTATAGGCTATTATAAACTTTGTATATGATTTGAAAATACGGACAGTTGTTGTAAAAGCAGTGTTGCCTAACAGTCAGATGTTTCTCTCTGGATACTTAATTCCCACAGTCTACAAACAATAAGGGTAGTTTTGCTGATTCTGTCAAAGTATTCTTATTCTTCCCTTGAGGGGTTTTCAAGAAGAGAACTACACTGATATGATTTTAGCATTTTGAATACTACTGGTTTCACCTAACCAAGTTTGAAACTTCCCCATGGGGCTTGAATGATTTGAACAGATTATTACTGTCATCGTTATTTTGGGGGAAAAGCACACTCACTATTGGCGATCAGCACTGACTTTGTGAAACCAAAACATTATGAAAGAAAGCCCACCTATAAATTTAAAATGTCAACAACAAAAAACCCCAGCGGCGCTTTTGGTTTCCCTAACAGCGAGGCTGTTGTGAAGTCTCTTCTTGCATGTTTCACCGTGTTTCTCAACAACACTCTTGCCTGCTCTCTTCCTCATTTCATTACAGGAAGTGAGTTTGCAGTCAGATGCAGAGCTGTCACCCCAGTGGGTGACATATCATTCCTGTAAACTCTTGTGAAGATGGTGCCGTTCTAGTTCCAGATTCTGCTGCTGCTGTGATGCCCTGTTTGGGTCATCATCTCTCTCGCTGGCCTTGATGCCATCGGAAACAACGAGCCACAAATTTTGCAAGTAAGTGTTCACACTTTGCTGAGCTGCATCTGCTCAAGCGGACCTGTCGCTTCTTCATACTAGCCAGCTGTCTTGCTACATACTGTGACTTATAAATACAGGCAGGATCTGTCGAAATGCTTTCATGGATTAATCATAATATGCGTTATGTAAGATCATTTGAAGTTTAGGTATATGATGTGGCAATATCTAAATTCACAGTCTGTTAGTTAGTACACAAAGCTCGGTGCTGCAATGGAAAAATAGGTTCGATAACATCTAGCCTCAGCTTCCCCATTTTGCAACAAATGTGTCAGTTGAGATATAGCTCAATGGTCAGTATGTAGACTACAAGATCAAGAGCAGAGAGACGTGTACTAGTGATTCCTGTCTGTCTATTTTCTTTTTGTCCTGACTTCAGGCTGGAGTCTAGTCCATCTGGAGGATGGGGAATGTGATGCGAGGTGTGAGTGCTGAGAACAAGGTCAACACCGGAAACCCTGAAACCTCTCTGAAGGGTAAGATGTCCTTTTAGTGTATAAATAGCGCAGGCTGATAAAAACTACAGATTGGGAGCTTTCTGCACTCTTGGCAGCAACAACAGTCACTGTGATAATCCCTGACCGAAGAGACACTGATATCTTGAATACCAGAATTTACTGTTTCGCCATGTTTCATTATGCATGCCTATGATGATGTGGCAATTGAACCTAGGCAATTAAACACAAATCACGAGTACACATACATAAGAAATCACAAATCTAGTCTTAAAAACTGATTTCGGACAGTTTTAGTTATTTCTAAATCACAACGGCAACATTTGGCTGCCAGTAAAGGCTGCAAATATTACTGTTTTTGCAGGCACAGAAGACGAGGTGGTGGTGGTGCTCCAGGACTATCCTGCTCCTGAAATCAGCGAGCCGATCTACAGACTGGGAGAAAAGCTCAAAGTGGTTGCGCAGTAAGTTCATGTGCTTGCTTTTCTAATTGAAAAAAAGAAAAGAAAAGAAAAGAGAAAAGTTTTGGAGATTATGTGCAGCAAAAGGAAACCAAAGTCAAAAAGAAAGGTTTGTTTGTAATGGAGTGTTCTAAATGTGTAATTTAGAGAAGTGGCTCGGCAAAAGGTCAGTTTTTAATTCCTCTTTGCTTCTGTGTCGTTGTCAGGGAGGCTTATTGGTGGAGAGTGCGCTCTATCCAAACGGGGAAGGAGAACTACATACCCGGCAGCCATGTAGCACGAGTGTACCATGGGTAAGTAACACCTCACTGACACTATCTTCCGTTCCACTGGTCTGGTTGGTTTGCTTGAACTTGATAAAAATAGGTCCTTCTGCTTTACGAGCTGTCGTTTTAATAGAATGGGCATGACATATTGGTGATGCGCCCTATATTACAGCTGCGTTTGTGCTGATTTAATAAATATGGTGATTTATATTATTATCCCCACTAGTATTTAATCTGGAATTAAATACTCATTTGGGTTTTATTTTTCTTTTGGTTCAATCAGCTGGCTGTTTGAAGGTGTGGAGAGGCAGAAGGCGGAAGAACTGCTTCTTCTACCCGGGAACAGAGTGGGTTCTTTTCTGGTCCGAGAAAGCACAAGGGAGAGAGGTAAGAACAAGTAAACGACTACTTTCATTTGATTCCAATTCTTGGTTTCTGTGAATAAGTTAAAAGCAATCGTGAACTACCTCTGAGACTTAACTACCGACACAGGACATCAGCATAGTCACACCATTAACCGCTCAGTTAACCATAGCTGGAAAGGGGAGGAAGCAGCAAGCTGCTACTGAGGTCTAGATAAAGCAGGCCAATGACTGCTAAGCTAAGCTGAGCCAAATGCCTGCTGGTTGCATCTTTAGGCTGAATGGAAAGCAAACAGCCTATCTCCCAAAATGTCAAACTATATCTGTAAAGACACGTAAAAAGGGAAATGACTTCTAACTGGGCCAAAGTCCCATTGACCTGTGATAAATAAATAAATCCAATGACTAAACTTGACAGGAGATGGAAACTACACCACATGACTGAACTTCACGTTGCTTCTGCTTTGTCTCAAAGCCGTAGTTATTGATGTTATTGTTATTAATCATATGGTCTTGTTTCAAGATTGATGTCATTATTGAAAGCCTGTCTTCAAAGCATGCGATGCGTGTCACATCCTCAGGTCTGTATTCGCTCTCAGTGAGGCACAGGAGTGTAAAGCACTATCGTATCTTCAGACTTGACAACAGCTGGTACTACATCTCCCCACGTCTCACTTTCCAATGCCTTGAAGATATGATCAATCATTATTCTGGTGAGTAGATACGTAAATATGTTGCTTTCTCATAGACCTTTAGTTCACATGTGAGACAGTAAACAAACTCATCATGTGTAGGGGCACACACACACACATATAAGTACTAACGAACTTCAGAAACCACACACGCTTAGATGAACAAAAATACAGTTTCATGTTCTTAATATAGAAGTATTTGTTATCAGTGTTTCAGCCTCTATGTATATTTCCTCCACTGAAAGAATATTTTTGGAACACAACGGGAAATGAGATACAACTTGCATGTTTGATAAGCACTGTTGTGTACACAGTGAGGAAAAGCGGTTGTGATAATTGCTGAAGTAGTGCAATACTCTTGACACATATATAAGTTTGCTTTGTATGTTTGCTAGAGCGGTCAAGTGTTGAGTGGTTCATGCAAATTTTGCAACTTTATGTTTGTTCTTTGCTCGTCTTGCCTGGGGGCTGTATTTTACTTCCCCTATTGTTGCATTTTCAGATTCTGCAGATGGGTTATGCTGTGTGCTGACCTCGCCCTGCCTGTCTGGCACGATTCAGCCGCCAGATGCAAGTCTTGGAGCTCCACCTGTAGTGATGCGACGCAACTTTGACTGGAACAAAGTAGACAGGTACAGATGAGATTCAAATAAATATTTTGCTATGAAGGCGACAGCCATGAAGTGTGTTTATTTGAATATTTGTGAGCCAGAATTGCACAAAAGCTGCCCAGTGGAGGAGCATGTGCAGGGAAGAACTGGGGGGAAAAGTCTGTCCACTTTATTTTAAAACTGCAACATTGGGAGCTGGCCTTTGTCAGAAGATCAAGTTAGAAGCATGTTAGTGTGACAGTGCATGTTGTGTGCCCCTCCCTGAAGCTGGTTCTTCGGTCTTCCTGTTAAAAGGGAGGTTTTCCTTCCCACTGATGCCAAGTGTTGCCTCATAGAGGGTGGTCTGATTAATAAGGTTCTCTTGTATTACTGTAGGGTTTTTACCTTACTGTACAAAGTGCATTGAGGTGACTATTATGGTGATTTGGCACGATATAAATAACACTGAGCTGAACTGAACTGAATAAAATTCAAAATTGCCATCTTTGTCCCGCCTTAACGTTAAGCCTTTGAGATACAATTTTAATGCATTTTAATGAAAAACACATTTAAGCACTGTTAAAAAAAAATCTACAGCCAGCATCTAACCAACTTTGTGCAACAGTATCATGGGGATATATTTGAGCTTCAACAACAGAAAGCTCACAGTGGAGTAACAGAACAAAGCACTGTTGCCCTGGATGTTCTGTTTCTGTTAATTCACCGTAACTGTTTACACTGTTTATTCTTTATTTATTATTGTATGGAGGGCATTTGTCAGAGGCAAGATTTAGGAAAAGCAGGAAAAAAACAGCTGACACTCAGGAGCCACAATCAACATGTCCACCAGTGTCTCATCTGACAAGCTGTAATTAAATCTTTACCAAACGAACAAATACTAAAACCCATGATACAGTATTTCCTCATTATTTTCAATTTATGTTACATATTTTTCTAAGATCACAAAATTGTTTCCATTCATGTTTTTTTTTTCAAAAGTCTATTTTTCACTTTAATTTTGGTTTTCAGAAATTATTATTTTTTAATATTTAGTTTCCATTTAAGTTTTAAGTTACATTTTAAGTTTAGTTATAATAACCATGGTATGACGGTTATAAGTTTACTTTTTTTAATCTTTATTAAATATGCAAAAGATATTTTATAAAGAAATCGGTGAATCATGACACTAAACAAGAGGCAGCAATGAATATCTGAGGCAGCTGTGGAGGTGGAGCCTGGTTAACGGTTAAATGTGAAGGTCAGTGGTTCAGCCTCTGGCTCCATTTTGAAATTTCTTTGGGCGACAGACTGAACTTTGAATTGTCCCTAATGCACCTGTTTAAATGTTAGGTTAAAAGTGCTTACGTATGTGAAGAAGAAAAAATGTGTGAATGAGGCTACAGGTTAGAAAACACATTAAATGCTGAAACTGAGTAAAAAAAACAAAGAACCTGACCACTGCACTCAAATCCAGCATTTTACTGAAGGTTTGTCCTTATTCTAAGGTGGGATTAATTGTATTCTTCTCTACACTTTACAGGAACCAGCTGGTCAGCACAGACGCCTGCAACGAAAACATGGTGAGCTATGGAGTCAGGAACAGCATCGCTGCCTACCTGTCCTTTGCTGGCGATCAAGACCCTTCACGGGTGAAATCAGATAACAGGAAGAAGAAAAGCAAATCGCTGTATGTGCTTCCTGAAAATGGCCTTCCGAACACTGACTATGACGAGGACTTCTAGATGCAACAGTGAAGCTAAAAAGACCGGACTATTTTTAAGTGGAGGCCAGTAGACAACTTCCTCTGAAATCTACTAACGATTCCTTCAGAGCCAGCAGAGAACAGTACTGAGCCGAAACTATTACCCCAAAACATCGAGGCGTTTCATTGTTTCTACTTTGAGCACTTTGAAGTACTTTTAACAATAACGCAAATCGCATGACCAATTACACTTGTGAAGTAGTTGAACTGGATGACGGTGCAATTTAGATGTGAATACCCGAACGCAGGGCGGAAAAACAAAGCTTGGCATTATGGTGTGATGAGTGATGTGGGAGAGATTCTAATTATATGCATATGGCTTTTTGTGGCTTTCAAACTATTTTAAGTTTTATTACTATGGTAAAATGGTCATATTGAGACACAGGCAAACTCAGATCATTTGAATTTGGGGGCTAAATTGATGCATTGAAGATGAAGATCATATAATGAGTGTGTCTCAACCAGTGATTTATTCACACACAAATATAGGGGGGATTGAGCGAAATGTGGCTTCCTCTTATAGTTGCCATCCTACGATTTGTCATTCAATATTAATTCTCACTATGAGATTCACTACACAAGCCAGTGTCGCAGTTATCAACAACCAACCTCTAATTAATGGCTTTCATTGTGGTGTGACCCACCGATCAAGAGAGTGAGACCATGTGTATAGACAGAGGTTGTAAAAAATATAATCCGCTTTAGTAATTTGAGTGAACTGGCCCTTTAAATATCCCCAGAGGGTGGAAAATAATCACTTCTGTGAAGCACGATAAGGCTCCAAATGGTTTATCAATAATATATGCTGTGTGGGTTGTTCACAAAATAGTTTTTTTTCTTCTTCTTGTAATTTTCTTTTAGTTTATTAATGTTTCCTAAACACTGAAATGTATGTTCCTGTGTAATAATTTATCTAACTTGAGCAACTCAGGTTACAAATATCGTTACCGGGCTTGGTAACAATATTTTAGTGTTACTAGTGCAACAGGATCGTGTGAATACTGTATATAATTAATATGTACCAGTTATCATGTTTCATGTATCAATCAATTACAGGTATGGCTGTTATGGTAATAGTCTGATGCTTTTTTGCCTTATGTTTTATTTAATGTTTCATGGGAATAAAGACCAGTCAACTGCAATACTAACCATTAGAGAGGTCACAGTATTTCTGGTAAACATCGGTGTACTGCATGTTTAAATTTAAGCAGAAAAACACGCACATGATCTAAAAGTAAGACAAAAATATCCCACCAGCTGTGAAGGTGTGTGAAGCTCAGGACTCAACCCGAGGACGACTGCTGCGTATAAAAACCCCAAAAACAACAACATCAAAAAAGCATATTGTGATTCAAGGTTAGGTTTACTGTTAACGTAACAGTTCACTGAACCAAATTAGCGAATAGTCATCAATTAGTTTCATTACCAATCTCTTATCATCATGCTTGTCTGTGCACCATTTGCAACTCATGCATATATTTTGCACTTTCTGCACCAGTGCTGAAAAATGGAGAGAAAAAAGATATTAAAAAAAAAAAAAGACTGCCCCTTTTGAGAAAATGAGCTGTTAACCAAATAGAAAGGGATTTGGGCTTCCCCCTATTTAGCATGAGATTTCTTTAGGCAAATGTGAGCCCATGAGAACAAAAGTCAAAGCATCCTGTTTTTCATTCACCCTCTCAGATTTAATACTGTACCCACTGTTCATCTGATGTGGCGGCATGATGGGAAATTTCTGAGAACTTCTGAATTCTGATTTCTTCACAAACACACAGTCGGCCTATTGATATTTGCTCAACTTCCGCTATTCTGCAACGTCTTATGGAACAACTTCTTTTTAATAAGATCATATCTTACTGCAAATCTGCAATGAACCCGAGCAAAACTGCCGATGTTTTCGAGTCTGAAACTAAGAATGACGAACGCGTCCGAGGAAGCAAGCAGAAGAGCTGTCGAATCAGTCAGATGTGTGGGAAAATTTCAACTACGTGTAGTGCATTATGGCTGAAAAAGGAACAGTGTCCTAGAGGTTAAAGCACAGGTCTGCGTTTGGCCTGTGTTTGCATACAGAAAATAACAAAAATATATGAAATACTGGACTGTTTGACCTCTTTTACATTCTGAAATATTTAAAAAAAAATGATGAAATGATTTTGATGAAGAGGAAAGGGTTTAGAGAAAATGAAATGAGCCTTGGAGCATTTGCAGAGAATGTATGTTGTAGAAGAATAGTTCAGGAAATTGCTTTACGTTCCAGAACATATGCGCTACAACTTTGGCGACCTTGCCAAATTGTATTTATTTGTTTTTTTGTGAAATTTATGAGCCAACTGTGTGTAATCAGTACAGGCAAACTCAGCACGTTCTTCTCTGTTAAAGAGCAAGATCAAATAGTTCTGTTGGCTTGTTTTAAAGTCTCGTAAAATATCTGCAAGTGGGGTTACACGGTGTATGCGCGTGAGTGTGTGTGTGTTGAATGGAACAATCAGTGATGCAGACACACACGTCTGGTAGCCTACTGCTGCACCATGCAGAGACTGCTTTCCAGTCAGCGTTAGTGACTTCTCACATAAGGCCCCCTCTGCAGACCATGTGCAACCAGTTGAGAAAAGACTGGAGGCTAAAGCATAGGAAGATTGCGCGCTGAGCGACTTTGCTGTTTTGCTGTTAGTGCGCTTTGTCCACATGACACATTTTCTGCTTAAAGTTGAACAACTGAGGTGAAGAAAGCGGGTTGAAGAGTTCAACTTGGAATCAGAATGAAGGCAGAGCCATGGGAAGCATGGTCCATCAAAGGTCACTTATACATTCAAAACAAACTCTGCCTCTGATCACTCTGTTCATCCATATGCAAATCAGTGAAGATCCAACACAGAAAAAACAGCTGTTCCCTGAAACCATGCAAGCACTTACTGTAACACTAATGCAGATAAGAAAGGTGATACCCCGTCACCCTGCCAATCATCACACTTTTGTTGTACATGGTGAAAACAATTGCCCTCAGTGAGGCGCAGAGAGGAAAAAATACAGCTCAAACTTAACGTAACCAGATCCGTGCAGCTCATGCCGACTTACGAGAAACCCCCGGGTTCTGTGACTTTATGATGAGCAAAAGGGATTCAAGCTTGAGTCTCCTGTTCTCAACTTGATTTTTGTTTGATGTTGCAGTGGATGTTAGAACCAAGAAAAACACTCCAACAACGCACTCTGGCCTCTTTTCTTCTTCCTGAATGAAAACAAAAAGAGGAAGAAGAGTTGAAGCCTGCTCATAACTCGGCCTCTAAAAATGGGATCAAGGCACAGAACAAAAAGGGGGATAAGTGAAGGAAATGAAGAGATGGATGGGGATCCCTTATCCTACAGCCTGCTTTCTGTTAATCACGTTCTTCTGATCACATCACATCCTTTCCACTACCCCTAAGGCCCAGCTATAAAAACCTCTGACTTTGCCACTGCGGGACCCAGTGCTTGTTTGTGAGCTCCTAAAAATCCACATAAATGTTTCCTTTGCTTAATTAGAAATATTCTGTTTTAATTTACATTGCTGCTTTCCTTCTCCAAACTATCACTTTCATTATGGCTTATTTTTTAACTTCTATATGGTCTTAATAATCAACTTTAGGAATTTTGCTCATTTAAGTGTTGATCGTGTCATCAGAGCAGCTCTGGCTTTGACTCTCTGGCTCTGGCTTTTTCCACCACATTCCTTTTAATGCTATATCAAAGTAGGACGTGGGGAATTTGAATGCTGGGTTGTTGTCTTGAATCCTTTGTCTGCTCGTTGCATCAGTCATCATCGGTTTTTAAGTATTTTTTTTCTTTGTTTGTTTTTTTTCACCCAGGACTTGTTGCATTGCAAAGATAAGATGATCATTGTTACGCACTTCAGCTTCCTCAGTGTCGTAGCAGATCAGTGTATGGTGCAGATAGACATTAGTATGTTCATTTCCTGTCTGAAAACCTCACACTGCGAGCTGACGTTACCCTGTGCTTATTTTGGTGTGAAAAGTGGCTTCCCGCTCTAACTTTAACTCTTACCACTTCCTGCAGACATAGAATAAAAATCAGCCTAACCCTGAGTTTGAAATTGAACATTTTCTGTTTAGTTTGAGTACATACTCCAAGTATATGTTATTGCAAATGATTGGGACATATATTGTACTGCTTTGCCACTGCTGTGCCATGACACTGACCCTATGAACTGTAACTCTTTTGCTCACATTTTACAGATAACAAGGGCACTTAGTAACTTTTGCAGTATTAGTTTAAACACCTGTCTGTGGACTGATGTGGCAAATGTCACAAATGGCTGGCTTGCCTACTTCAAGATTTGGCAGGATGTGGTAGTAGAATACTGGCATTTTGGCATATTTCATTTCATGTTATTTTCACATGGTTATTAGGACAAACCCCAAATGTTTATCCCATAGGCTCAAAACAGACACGAACAAGGTAGCTGCACATTGAAAGATAATAATAAGGTTTTACTAAGAAGCCAGTGGTTCAATAATTACACTAATCAAGTGTAAATGCTTTTGACAGTTTCTCCTAATCCGGTGAAAAACCTCCTCCAAAGAGTAATGTCAACAGCACTGAGTGTTCTTCTCAGAAACAGCACATGAGAACATGGCCTTTAATGTTGAACCAGGGGCCTCAGCCAATACACACAACCAAATCCAAGGCTGTCCAGAGACCAAGAAGAAAACAAACAAGAACCGAACAGTCACTAGAGAAAAACTCCAAAGGTCCACATCTTCGCCAGGGAATGGGAAGGTCTTATGTGCGCTGCTAGGAATCTCTATCTACTTCCATTTCTGAAGCTTTTTTCACATAAATACCAAAGAATGAGGAAGTGATGTGCATGATCATTACAGAATTACTTTTTCACATGTTTAATATAGAAAGGTTACAAAAAAAGCCAAAGTAAACACAGTGACAGATGCTATTACCCACAAGCGCCATGCTGTGCACTTTCTGTGGTAATCCTGGAGGGGACGGCTTTGTAATATCATTTTCCACATAACAAAAAAAACGTTGCTTTTAACACCTTATTATCCAGACTTGAGTGACTTAGTTCACAGTTATTAGGTGCGATTGGTGTCTTTCATTCACAGCCAGTTACCACCATAACATAGCTAAACAATACAGGCACGTTTTATTTGCCAAATAAAATGTTGTGAAATCTGCAAAGCCTGCTTTAATGGGCAAAAAAACCTAAGAGGGTAAATATGATGAAAACAGCCACTTGAATCTGGGAAAAGTCAGCCTGAGGCATAAATTATTTTCTGGAAGTAGTTGAAGGATAGGTATTCGGAGAGGGGGGGGGGAAAGGATAACTCGGCTCTGCTGTCACTCAGTCGCCAGCTGAGTAAAAGCTCAGAGCATCCTTGCCTGCTGCGCTATACAGCCATTACAAGAGGTGGATGGGTCCTCTTGGAAAAAAGCTCATTTTCAGTGAGGAGATTTTCGAGCAGCTGTTTGCCACGTGGCTTCTTCTAAATAATTAACACAAGCTTTCCACAGGCACTTTCTAAATGGGAATTCAGTTGTTGGTAAACCTAAATAAGCCCAGTTGGTGACTTAATATGCAAGCATACACTGCCTTCAGCATGCTATAAAAAGTCTTGTTAAATTTTCACTGCTCTGGCAGGTGAAACCATGTGTCAAGAATTTAAACATTTAATATCTCAATACCTGTGAAAAATTGCTTAAACGTGCAAGAGGACTTTGTGTCACTCTTTCCGTTGTCTTCAGCTCCCGTTGAAGCCCATCGCTCTCTGGCAGTGAAAAGCAGGATGGCAGTTGTGAGCATATTAGCGTCAGGAACAAGTCTGACGCACTTCCTAGTCAGTGAAATGAAGAAAAATAAAAGGCAGTTAAGATGGATGGGTTTCAGGTCAGACTCTGGGCTGGAGATGAATGCTCGATTAATAAAAAATACAGAGTTGATGAGAGGGAGAAATGTCAAGACAACTACTGGGACATTAATCTATCACATAGCTTACGTGACCACTCATACTTGACATTACAATGGCACAAAAGACTGAATCATAGTTCACCTTCAGTGCAAGAGGACAGAATGCAAACAAAGTAAGCTGCAGCTTTTTTTGTCTTCACACTTCAGTGGTCACATTGAAATGACGTCACCACTGGACCAACTTCAGAAACAAATTGCCTTTGTGCTCCAATTTTTTATCAATCCAACTAGAGAGCCCTGAACAGCTCTGGAGAGATCCTGAAAGTACAGCCACTACCAGGAACACCTAATCTGCTTCTCTTAACTCATTCACTGCCAGCCATTGGCAGTGAATGAGTTAAAAGCTCGCATTTAAATATTTAAATACTGCTCTCTGCGTTTAGCGTTCTAATTCGATGCAGGTGTGAAAGTTCCTGGCAGCGGTCATGCTTTCTGAATATTACCATGTTCCTCATGCAAACTACTGCACCATCAGAGACATTTTGGGCAGCGCACATGGTGATGGAAAGTTATACAAATATCTCATATGAACCCACTTAAATATGCGGGGACAGGCGGCTGCTGAGATTCAAACTCTGAGATGTGCCTTCACACTTTCCTTTTGATTCAGCATTAGGTGCACTTCGGCACATTATTTTTTTTGCTGCTCAGAAATCCCCATTAACAGAACAAAAAGGTAAAAATTTCAAGAGCTCAAAGACATTACTGCCACTGCGAGAATGTGATTACTTTCTAAACAGCCAACCACATATTCATCCCCTCTAAAACATTTGCTTGTAAACTATCTTCCTGCTAAAGACACTGACCTGTTGACTGACACGTAAGCGCACACATACACACGCACACTTTTCAGTGCCTGTGGCTGTGCTGCTTTTGGAGAAAGACCAGAAACAACAGAAAAGCTCTGACATGGTTGTTTGCACCTTTGGCTGCTGATTACCGCACAGATAGTTCCAGGAAGAATAACATGGCTTATCACAAGTTTCTCAAAGTGATCACTCCACTCTGCAAATACAATCTCTTTATTAAAAAAATAAGAGATCTCCAGATTAAGGCGCTCTGGAGTTTCTATGGTGTTGCGTTTTAGCAGATTAACCATTTAAATCTATCAGTTGTAGAAAAGTATTCTTTTAGTTGTGATACTGACGATTCCTTGATTTAGAGCATTTCATGTATGCAGAAAGTTACACGTGACAACATTAAAACAAAAAACAGTATAACATTTACCTTTCTTATTTGTTTTCACCTTTTTTTTCACACGCAATCGTGAATCAAGGGCTTAAATGTGCATTTTGGCAGCATGTGACCCAGTCTGTTTAATGTCAGATACAGATGTGCCGTGGCGCTTTCCAGGGAAAGAAAAAAGACAGGCAGTATGTCTAAGAGCAGCATACCTCCTGTTTTCCTGGACTTTTATTGAATGATGAAAAGTGAAGAACAAACCTGGATTTCATAAAATGTCTCTCCCTGATAATGAACTGCTGGATGTCTTTCTGACGCCTTGTCTGCATGAACCACTTCCATCCCCTCCCCCATAATAATTCTTTTTAGGTAAGTGCAGAAGAAGCCAGAGTTTTGATAAGCCACGCAGGCATCACCTCCTTCTTGGTTGGAGCCCTAGTCTTCCCTTATCAGGCAGTCATCTGGCAAAGGGAACTATCTGGGGAAGGACTGCTGGAGCCAAACAGACAAATAGCCGCCCAGAGAAGAATGGCTGCTTGCTATTGCAGTAGCTGACGTGGACCTACGTGTGCATCCCACACAGAAGCCCGTGCTGCTGGAGGCCCTAGAGATGCTTGTCTAACAGCCTGCAAGTGAACCTCGACATCGACTCTGAGAGTGGAGAAGTGAGCAGTATTTTGTTCCAGTAATCAGTGTTAAATGGGATGGAAATGTACACAAACTGACAAGTACATATGGGGATAGGCAGACTGATACACAGATGCAGACACACACCACAAGGAAACATTTAAAGTGAGGTCATACAGTGCAAACCTCTTTCATTATGATATAACAATCGGAGATGAGAAGAAATTGGGCATTTTTGTGGGTTTCACAGATTGTCCTCTGATGTGACAAAAGACCGCATAACATGACAAATGCAGGGTTCATAAGGAGCAATGTTAGTTTATATTAGGTATGGATATGTTTATTGGGCATGACTCCATTTTTACTGGCTCTGCAGCCACTCTTTCTACGATAGTTTTGTCTTTTCATTGCAAATTAATTGCAGACTAGAGCATACCACAGGCGAAAGAGTAATGGAAACACTCATTAGGATGGATCTTGACAGCAAAACTTTCCAAGTCTGGGTAGTGGTGGTGAGCAGATAAATGGAAAACTCACGTTGTGAATCCAAACGTCAGCCGAGTCTCACTCTCTCTCTCCCAAGTACGTGCCCTAGATGAAGTCATCATTACTGCCCCGTGCCAATACCAGTGCCCCAAAACTGTTCTCTCAGCAGTGTCCACAGTGTACGAGTGGCATTTCATGCCAGATATGTCCAGCATGTGGATGAGAGAAGCTATTTATCAGGTCTAGAGAGGGAAACATTCCTTCATTCCTCCATCCATTTTCTCCCAGATCTCTTGATTACATAATAAGGATGCAGACTCAACATACTTATACGCCATCTGCAAGAATCATTAGAGCTACGTGAAAAGAAAAATTACGTGCAGTTCAAAGTATGGAAATTAAACAAAATGGGCCAAACTGGGAATCTGTGATGTGGCAATAGAGCAATATTATGCCTCCTGGCGCTGGTTTACATAGAAACTAATTGGTGCTGATTAAATGTGAAAATATTTATCTGGAAATAAAATAATACATTTCTTTCATATAGATGGTTATGCTTCTGGCGAGAAGTTAAGTTGCATTAACAGTACTGTACTCTGGTTGTTTGCCGTTGCCTGACATCTAGTGGGCATTGTGAAAAATCATGATGACAATAGTGTTTTCCACATGTGCAGCTCAACCTCACTTTACCACAGAATGAGCATGGTGAATGAATCTGCGATTGGATCAGCGTTTAAAAATAAGGTTGGGTTTCTCCTGGTTTTGCAATAGAAAAAATAACAAAGTGGCAGTGATTCTGACATTGGGCCCCACCTCGAGACACTTTAAGCCTTGCCTGGTCAGGCTTTATGGAGACTTGAGCTCTCGCTTTTTCAAAAATGACTACAGTACTCTGTACTGGTTTTAAATATTGAAAGGATTATGGATACAGATTGAAGATGATTACTGCTGCTGTTCTAAGAAAATTTAGTACAAAGGAATTCATGTTCAGGTGAGGGCCACAGTGCTTCTACAACAGTGGCTCTCAAGCTGATACGGCATAAAGGCATGAGGCATGGATGACCATAAAATATAAATATATATATATATATATATATATATATATATATATATATATATATATATATATATATATATATTTTTTTTTTAAGTGAAATAACATTAACCCTTACATACTGTTCTTATTGTATGCCTTCACAATATGTTTTTTTTTTTTTTTTTTTTACCCAGGTCTAAGAATTCCCTCATAATAATTGTCTATAACTAATTTCAAACTGCAGGTCTGTTTAGAATGCATTACTAGCCTGTCTGACATCAATAAATGGAGTATTAATCCTTAATTAATGTTTCCAAGAGCAGGGAGAGTTTATTTACATTAAGGTTTTACAAGAATTGTTTTTTGTCAGAAAACATCATCATGTCCTGTTTTATCTAAGACCTAAAAATACAACAGCTATAAAGATTACATGATGAGATGCAAAATCTATCTGTGTGCCAGTTGAGAACCTCAAATAACATGCATGTTTTGGACTGTGGGACGAAGCCAGAATATCTACCCAGATATGCAAAATACACACAGGCAGGATGTGAAACTGTAATGCTTTTCCTGGGAAGCAACAGTGCTGACCATCCCACTTTTGTTCTGCCCTATTTCAAGTCCTGTGTCTGTGTGGAAGCACCATCTTTCAAGGCACACTCTGACCTCTGTTTCATGGGTGGATCATATATGATCACTCTTGGCTTTTTACTAATTCACTATTCAAAGATTCCACCGTGATTCTTCAGAGACCAGCAGGTTCTTGTCTCTGAAGGAACCAATATGGCAAATGCTGTGGGAATGCATACAATTCTAATGACAGTGTCAAGATCAACCACTGTTCCATTAAAAATATGCACAGCCATAATATGTATAGTTTCACAATTTCACAAACATTCTTCTAAAATCACAATTTTCCTTGATTTGACCCACATTTGACATTTGTGTATCTAAAATTTAAGCAGGTACTGGTCAAGTTTGACTCAGAGCAGTCTTAAGGTGCAGAAATGTGCAGCTCCTGTACAACCTTATGAAATGTTTATGTATGTATGTATGTATGTATGTATGTATGTATGTATGTATGTATGTATGTATGTATGTATGTATGTATGTATGTATGTATATATATATATATATATATATATATATATATATATATATATACACACACACACACACACACACACACACACACACACTTACTTGTAAATAAATGTACTTGTGTGTTTATTCCACTATAACTTAATGTGGATTTCCCTTTTTTCTGTTGTTTAAGATTTGAACGCTTAAAGCACGTTTCCATGCATAGAAATAATAAAGACCGTTTTTTTTAAGTTTTGAAAGACCTTTTTTCTGGAGGGTTGAAGTTTTTTTGTTTTGTCTCAATCTTATATATTGTGATTAGTGAAAAGTGAGAGACTGTTCAAAAGATACTATCTGTAGTTAGTTACCAGCTCTTCTGGTGAACATATTAAACTTAATAATTTATTGTTTATTGCTGTCAATGAAGATTCACTACAAAGAAATGCGAATCGCTGTACAAAACAAAAGAACAGCCAGAATTATTTGCCTTTGGGGTTTTCGGATATATTTCAAGGACGGACTGCCCGGTGCTGCACTATTTACTGTCCGACAAGACAAGTTGACGCCAAGCTAATACCTTAAATTAATTTTCCAGTGTTATTATTTTACATGGAGAGCGTGGAACATGAAGATACCAAAGCAAATGCTCCTTCAGTTATCGACCGATATTACACACGCTGGTACAGAGCCGGTAAATAACGTCCATGTGAACGTGTCTCATCTATACTTGCTAAGTAGCTAAGCTAAGTGAGCTAACGTTAGGTGAACTTAAGTGTTCAGGGGGAGATGGCGTTAACTTTTAGTTTTAGTCTGAATAGATGGGTTTTTTTTAATTTTGCTTTTAATGTCACGAACACCTTTTTTCATTTTTTGTTTTTAGACATGAAGGGAAAGCCATGCGAGGACCATTGCATCTTACAGCATTCAAACAGGTAACAGGAGGTTGACCAAGTGACCATGAGTCACACCAATTGCTATGATTCACTGTATGTTAATGGCCCTTTTGTATGTTTGATTTGGCTAAGATTTTACGCTGGATGCTCTTCCTGACGCATGAGAGAAGACAGGTGGTGAATTAGGGAGTGAGAATAGCCATGAAAAAGATGAAGAGTGGAAAGGAAGTTGGTCCAGAAGACATACCCGTGGAGGTATGGAATTGTCTTGGACTAAGATTTGTTTGGCACGATCTTGGAAAGTCAGAGAATACCTGAGGAATACAGAAGACGTGTATTGGTACAGATTTTCAAGAACAAGTGTGAGCTTTAGTTACTGCAGAGGGGTAAAGTTGATGAGCCATACCATGAAGATATGGGAAAGATTTATTGAAGCTATGTTAAGAAGAGAGGAAGTACGCTAAGAAAGAGCACTACAGTTACAAATATGCTTTGAGAGTGATGAAGGAGTACAGGGAAGGTCAGGAGTTGGATCAAGAAAAAGAATGTGATACAGTGCCAAGAGATGAAGTGCGGTACTACATGAGGAAATCAGGGGTAGGAGAGAAGTATGTGAGAGTGGTGCAGAACATGTATGAGGACCGGGAGACAACAGTGAGGTCTTTGGTAGGACTCGCAGATGAGTTCAAGGTAGCAGTGGCATGGCATGACATCACCACTCTGAGCCCCTTCCTTGTTTGCAGTGGTAATGGACAGGTTCACAGATGAGGTCAGCCAGGGGTCTCTGTGGACTATGATGTTTGCAGACAACATTGTGCTCTATAGGGCGCAGGTGAAAGAGAACCTGATAAGGTAGACATACGCATTGGTGAGAAGAGGGATGAAAGTCAGTTGACGCGAGACTTGATATGTGTGTGAATGAAAATGAAGACAGATGGAAAGATGAACATGCAAGGAGTAGAGGTAGTGACAGTAGAAGAGTATAAATACCTGGTGTCAAAAGCAACAGACAGCACAAAAAAGAGGTGAAGAAGAGAGTGCAAGCGGGGTGGAGATGAATGTCAGAGGTGATTTGTGGCAGAGTGATAGCAGCAAGAGTGAAAGGGAATATTTTTCTGATCGTAGTGAGACCTACTATGATGTATGGTTGGAGACGGTGGCTTTGACAAAAAGACAGGAAGCTCTGAGCTGGAGGTGTTAAGATTTTCATTGGGAGTGACCTGAATAGACAAGATTAGAAATGAGTTCATTGGAGGGACAGTTCAAGTTGAGTGGTTTGAAGAAACCCCTAAAGGGAACAGCTAAAAGAAGAACAGCAGCTTTAAAAGGCGCTTGATAGATTCTTAAAATGTTTTTCTTGGCAGAATATGTGTCATCACTTTAGCAGAGACTCACCCAATTCTACAAAACGGACGCACAATCAAAAGCATCAATTACCAGATCAGTAATGGCTGCAGTCGGCTGGAAAATAAAGTCTCTGGGAAGTCCAAGCGGGTAAGTTAATAAAGCTCTGGATTTTGGTCTGTGTGCTCGTACATTTATCCTAACATTCCTTTTTTGGCCTGTACGACAGGGGGGACAGTTCCTTACTGATTTTGCACCGTTATGCAGGATAACATGCACAGATGAAACAGAGTACACAATCTACAGGTAAAAGTCTGTCTTTGACTGTTAAAGTATATATTTATCTTCCACGTGCTCATACATCTTCATCACTGGCTGTTTTAGCTGCATTCGGGGTCGTCTTCTGGAAGTCAATGAGAACATTTTAGAAACTCCGAATCTCTTGCTGGAAAAGGTAAAACCTACAATTTTACCTTACACATGTAAATGTAAAGTACATTACATGTCATCTTTAACATGTCTCCATCTGCATACTATTACTGCGTACTGTACCTTTTTTTTTCCCTGTTAAACACCCTTACATGAGTAGTTGACATTAATTTAGCATACCTGATGGTGACACGGCTTCATATGCCTATGAGGAGATTAGATAACACTAGTAAAGGTTCATAAACACATGTAACAATGCTTGGTTTGTCAAATCTCTACAGCCATCCACCGAAGGATACATCGCCGTCATCCTGCCAAAGTTTGAAGAGAGCAAGAGCATCACAGAAAATCTTCTAAACAGAGACGAGTTTGAGAACATCGTCTCCAAACGCAGCTCTGCCCAGTCCCAACCATCTTGACAGTTCCCCACATTCCTGCCTTATTCAAGCCCGTTCTATTGTGGGAGAGTTTCTTTCCCTCATGCACTTAAAAGTTAGCAGAAGACTGAAAGGCTTTTGTTTATAATGAAGCACTGTGTATCTAGGTTATTCTATATTTTTCCTTTTTTTTTTTAAAGTGTTTAACATTTTAAGGATCCAAGAAGCAGTCAGATTTCAAGTAATTTGTCTATGCTTGGATTTGCCAATTTGATAAATATAATAAGGAACTAGTAGAACGCATGAACAGTGGCTTTTATTTTCTTGTTACATACTAATCATGAGTTTGAAGTATTTCTGTCGAATATAAAGAAAGACAAACAATAATTTAAGAAAAATATTGTTTATTTTTTTGTGTCACTTTTATTAACCTTTGAATCGTCAAAAGAAACGGTGGTCCAAAACTAGATACGATTTCGTCACATCTCTGGCGACACTACGTTACCCAGCAGTCTTAGCTGCTCTCACACTGTACAGTGATTCTCTAAAGCTTCCTGTGTGGTTATACATTTCATTCATTCTAACTCCCTCTCCTAGTACCAAAGTGATTACCTCGGGATACATATGCTTCAAGTACCAAGTAATATATACCATTTAATACATAATGGTCTGTTAGGCAGCTTCACAATGATAGTCTTCATAACAAGTACACTTCAAGGTTCCACTTTACACGTGTGCCAGTTCAAACTTGTTTCATTTCTTTGAGAGAAAGTATGCCATGTAGACTGGTTCGTATAATTCTCAGGACAATATAAACAGAGGTTCGATCAAGTCGAGAAACCCGGCTTAAATAAAAGTGTCTCCATTAACACTGGAGGACTATGTTTTATATTTTATAACAGTAAGAAGACGCAAGAACAATCGTATTTGGCATTTGTTTTTGTTTTTTTTTGTTTTTTTGCATTTTCCTACTAGCATGGCACATGGGGAATGTCGTACAATAATGGCTATTAGACATCCATTGCATGTTATGTAGTGTGGTCAGCTTGTAAAACCTAATGTAAATGAGGTGCTCAATATAATGCAAGTGATCGTGGTGTACTGCTGTGGCGCGCATTACAAAGAAAGTGTCACATTACAAGGCTGTGACCACAGGAGACTCAAACACGGGGGTTTGGTAATGATGGCGTCATGCATTGTGGATCTTAATTTTACTTTTTTTTTTACATAACTTGTGCAACACAATTACAGAACACCACAAAACACAGAGGCTTGTCACACAGAGGCACATAGTGAAGATAGATGTATGGCTGAGCTGAGCATCAAGTGGAGTTCTCTCCTGACTTTTAATTAGTTTATTAATTCAGAAGCAAGAAAAAATATAAAAAAAAAAAAAATCAGGTTTGTGACAGGCCTCACTTTTTTTGAAAACTTTTTTTTGTGTGTGTGTAGTAATAACTCCATCTTGTGGACTGGGGTGGAACTGGTGCTTCAGGTGAAACGCTACCTTGGATTAAATCAACCTCAGTGGGAAAGAGAGCATAGACTTGCTTTTCCTTTTTTTTTTCCTTGTGCAAACATCATCCAGGCAGGAAATGCAAATTCCGGTTGAGCCAAGTCAACCATCTTTACCAGACTAGTACTGAATGACGGATGGGGGTGGGGACTGGGGCTATTTCTAAGATCATATTTTCTCCAGAGAGGTGAGGTCAGCTATGTGCTGCTTTATCGGGAAGAGTGGACAAAGGAAGAGATTGCCTGGGATTATTTGCTCTCAAGGAGGTTGAGACCAGCCATGTGCTGCTCCAAAGATTTAACGCCAAATCCGTTGCTGTTCTTGGTGTTGAGAGCTCCTTCCTCTTTGACAGGTGTGGATGCGTCTTGCCTTTCTCTCCAATCCTGCGGGGAACTGAGGCTGTTCCTCTCTGACTTGTACTGAAAGTAAATGACACAGGAGAGTAAAAGTGAAAAAACAAACAAACGGCAAAATACAATGGCTCGTTTCTAACTGTTTATACACACAAAGCTGGCATAATCAATATTTTTATATGAAATATTGATTGCTTGTACTGGAGTCAGTTCTTTTTATGTTGCTGTGTTTATGTTATTAAAAAAAACCAAAAAAAACTACATCACCAAGCTTTTTTTTTTCCAGATATTAGTTTAAAATCTATACCATCTCTGGATGCAACTTTAAAGCGTCTTGAGGCAACTGTTTTATAAATAAAACTGAATTTAATTGAACTCACTACCTAGCCGGTAACATAGCACTCCTTCACGCGCTGGTGTAGATGCGGTCACTTGTGGCTCTCGAAAATCATGATGTGTTGAACTTAAAGCCCAAAGAGTGGCTTCGAGTAAAAAGTTGCCAATGCCAGCTGCAGCTTTCTGCTTACAGTCTACGGTTTGATCTTGTGAATGTGCTTCAGTGGCAATCAGTCCAACAACTGACACCTTTTAGCTTCAACAAGGATTTCAGCTCAAAATCGCAGACACTTACCAACTCACTGGAGACTTTTTTGATAGACAGCAAAAAAAGGAGGCAAAGATATTGACCATCCCCTGCAAAACATAGCTAGAAATGAACACAGGCGCTGCTGTATATCTGCTGCGTGCTAAAAATAAAAGGTACATGTTTGCAAGTGTCAGCGTGCTGTGATGTTTGCATATGTATCTGGATAATAAGATCTCCAAGCTTTTTCTATACTTTCGTATATATGTTCAAGCTGCCTGTCAATAAAGTGTCCAGGTCAGTGGATGTCACCTTTCTATTGAGCTTGTTAAAGCATGGCAGGAGGGAGAGGACCACACTCAGGATGCTCCTGGTTGCCTGAATGAATGAGTCCACCTGAAAGCACAGACGTAAAATAATACATCACTAAGGGTCCACGCATAGAGATTCACTGCAGCAGCAGCACTAAACTACACTGACCCTGTAATTTAACGTTTCCTCATCCATGTCCTACCAACCCCCGTAAGACAGGCTCTCTCTACCGTTCGAGATAAATGATACGGTCGATGTGAAGGTAAAGAGATATAGAGGCGGGAGCCAATACATATAAAAGAGGCACTAATTAATCAGCCTTGAGCATGCTACTCTTCATCGTGTCCTTTTGATTCCAAACCAGCGCCTTTATTACAAGGTGAGCAAAGGCAGCTCATCCCCGTCCAAGGTGCTCATTAATTCCTCATAGACATTCATTAACCCAGCATCCTGCGTTAGATGTTCGTATTACTCAAAGATAACTGAAAGATTATTCTGAAGCCAGTAATGAACACAATTAGTCATGCCCTATTGTGTGTTCAGCGCTTTAATGATACCCATTGGTTGTTGGGGTGATAGTTGTGATAGTGTCAGAGCTTCTTCGGTCCTTCAGTGGAAACACTCTTTATCTGCTTTGTTCGATCTCTGTGATATTACTTATTTAACGTCCACCAAACCGAACAGACTTCAGGCAAAAATAAGTAATTGGTTTTCTTTTTTCCTAATAAAGAGTGCAGACACTAACAAGAAGAGAGATAAAAACACAGACAGGTGTAGTATGGTTACCTTCTGGAAGGTGGCAGCCTTGCCCTGTACAGGAGTCTTAGCCCCCATCTGCAGCTGTTGGCACAAAGCCAGCAGCTTCTCCATTTCTGTCATCACCACAGTCTTTTCCTCATCAACCAACTGGAACAGAGAGAGGTACACACAGAGGGAGGGTGGGATGTCTTTCAGAACAGAAGACACTGTTTTATAACGGCACTTCGCTGGGAGAGTTAATATGTGCAGACGTTGATAGATTTACTGAACGAGATTCACAGGGCTCGTGGTCAAATACAAATTAAGCATCGGGAAAAGGAGAAGTGGATTAAAGAAAAAGACGGTTTTTTTTTAAAAAAAAAGGGCTGCTTGATGTAATCCATCAGCAATAGCCATGATCTGCTGCTTAAGTCTGTTATCCATCCGAGTTAATCCCCAGATCGTAGTCTACACAGATACATGCCACCAATGACCCAAGACCTCAATCCCTTGTCATTCATGCCCAGCAACAACATATAAAACCTCTTAAACCTTAGTAAGAAAAAAAATGCTTAATCTCATCTGCATAATTAGAGCTACACAGATGTGCTTTGTGTGTTTGGTGCCAAAGAACTACAGGAGTGGAGGGTGAGACAGAGGGACTCCATTAGCACCAGTTTGTTTGATGTAATTAATCAGAAAGCATGAAGGAAGCTGAAGAGCCGGGCCTCCTGATTATGAATTGCTCCTGGGCGGTCGCAGTCAACCCACCTCCCCCTCCGCTCTCACCCCCCTCTGCCCATTCACATGTGCGCAAACACACGCAGCCTCGGACACACGGCGGTGACAAATGGCAGTCGTTAAAGGCTGTCAAAAGGGGCCATTTAATTAAACTTGGAGGACCTGAGGAAGAAGTTTGTTGAGAGCTAAAAGGAAGGAAAGCACCAAGGCTACTTTTGTTGAAACTGGAGTCTGAGAGGAGGACAAGAGGATGGTGAAAGTGTGTGACAGCCTTAATTTCCTGCTCTCGCTGTGTGATTTATAAGCCAGACCTGGCACCGTGGCATGCCACAACGTGTGATACGGGTGTGTATTAGTATCGGAGGGTGTGTGTGTGTGTGTGCACAGAGTTGGTTAGTATCTCCCCATTTTCAGGAGAAAATAAACAATTCTTTCATTATAGCTTTGCTATAACGATCTCCTTAGCTCTGTCTTACTACGCTGCAGCCAATCACATGCTACAAGACAAGCAAGAAAATACTGTGCATAAAGTGAACTTCTCTCCTGGTTCATACTCAACTGTATTCATTTTATTTCTACTTGGAAAAAAAACCCTTTTGTTCTTTATATTAGATTTCTTTATAAATGCCTACTGTAGAAAAAAAACATTATTTGGAATTGCATTATATGAATCGTTGTGCTTTGGTGTGTTCAAGATAGATTAATTGCATGGGAATATACCTGAGAGGAAAAAGTGCGGAGAGATGAGCACAGCTGGAGCCCCTCTTCAGAAAGAACCTTAAGAGTAGGTCAGAAAAGAGACAAAAATCAAACAACTTGCACACACACACAGAAGAAAAACTAAAGCTCTCTTAACTAAAAAGAAGCCTAGTCAGTAAATACTATGATTTTTCTTGGCTCTTCTTATCAGTGTGCCTTCCCGTCTCTTTCCCCTCTCGCTCCTCTTCCTCGCTTATCTCCCCTGCTCAACACAAATTGAATAAATCCTGTCTGACATTTCGGTCCCTGATTCTACAAATGACTGTACATTACTGGCAAAGATCCCAGTTCAATAGGAAACACTCGTACGCACAAACCTTGTTACACCATGTGCCAGAGATGGCCGGGAATCTGCCACGCTATATTCCCACTGCACTCATAAATCCCCGTAATGCCCGGTGAAATCTGCATTTCAGGGTCGTGAATGAAGGGATCCTTGCATTTACTAACCTATCGATCTGCGAGCTTCAGCGTGTATCAGGTGGAACGGGACGATAGATGCGTTCATTTACAACTTCAATAAAATAGAAGGAAAACAAACAGAGCAAGCTTAATGAAAAATACCTCAGCTTGATGAAAAAGATCTAGCGTTGTTTTCAACAGTCCCTCCCCTCTGTGGATCAATCATGCAGGAAATAATAAAGAGAAGCTCGGATTAGAAATATGCACAAGGGCAAACATCTTCCAAAGCAATCAACTCTGTTTAGAAAATATCTGTGAAAATACAGTACCGTGCAGAAGTCTTGAGACAAGCCACATTTCTTTAGAATTTGCTTCAAATGACTGAAATGTTCTTGTAAGTTTTTAAAGGTGGTCTTGAGCAATAGTTCTCCAGGCTTTCTGAAGGTCTCCAAAAGTTGGTTTTTTGGACATTGGCTGCTTTTTCACTCATTTCCAGTCCAGTCCTTGTACCGGACCATTTTCAGTACAATGTTTTTGCTGTTTATTTGTTAATGGACGTTACACTTTATGAATCATTTAAGCATAAAAAGTCACCTAAATCAAGCGATGAACCAGTGTTGCATCTGCACATAACTGACAACTTAGCAAATTGTGTTTTTAGACACTTTGTTACTAGCAGCCTGTTGGAAAATTTAAAAAAAAAAAAAAAAAGTTCCCATTTATAAGTCGAATCCAGAAAAAAAACCGTCAAAGATAACACAGTCTGACAGGCATGAAATAGCATTTTTGCACCAAGAGAAGAAATAGCACGGCTAAAAAAAAAATACTATCTACAGCAGATGAAAAGTAGCTCAAAGTCGTGTCTTTAAGAAATGGGAACAAAACACAACCCAAGACCTGAGATGCATCTGGACCTTGTTCTTGGTGGAAGTGTGTCTGTCAAGGCAATCCTTCAAGAAGGGAAAGTGGGATAAAAGACTGAGGTGTGCTAAATTACACAAGACCTCAATTGAAAAATGAGTGACAACGGGTCTTATAGTGTGGTAAATGGTAAATGGATTGGTTCTTATATAGCGCTTTTCTACTTTACTAGAGCACTCAAAGTACTTTGTATAACATTCACCCATTCACCTCCATTCATATGGCACTTTTTTCTATGCCTAAGTACTTTCTAACTTTCACGCTGCAATGAATGCATTTGGAGAACAACCTGGGATTTAGCATCGTGCTCAAACTCCTGAGCTACAGCCACCCCAAGAGAGTGATGAATCAAAATTTGAATCTAATGGCTCGAATCACTGTCCATATGTACAGAGGAAGTCAGAAGAGAGCTACAACACTGAATGTCTACATTCATCTGTAAAAACACTGCTGTTGTTGGGTTTGGGGATCTTCTTAAAACACTAAGATCAATGATTAATGGTCTTTGATCAGTCACTTGAATAAATGACGAAACATTTCTCCCACTGAAAACGCTACGTCCAGATGAACAGAATCAACCTTTTGGGAGTTATGAACACAGTTCACGTTTTTGCAGTAGCATTTGGGAAGTGTCTGAGTGGCTTCAGTTTCATTTTTCAGCACGATAATGATCACAGACACATTTTCCTAGCAAAATATAAAGAGTGGTGGCTCAAGACTTTTGCTCTGTATGTCTCTTAAGAGATTAACGGGGATGATTAAGGGGATTGACAACACTGAGCTTTAAAATAATATAAAAAAAATTTGTGTGCATGTGTCAGTGCGATACTAGAAGGCTACCTGGTGAACAGGTACATGTTGTAGGCCATACTGGCGAGGCTCTGGCTCTGCCGGACAATTTCATGCTCCTGGTCCTCCCACTTTTCCACCTCTGTGTCTACATCTGACGACAGAAGACGAAGTTCCAGACCCAGCTTGGCCATACTTGTCTGCTCCTGGGCACGCAGAAGCGCAAAAGGAAAAAATAAATAAATAAAAAATTTAAAAACCACACAAATCTTTTTGATGAAGTGTAATTGATGTCTTTTTAAAAGTGTATATTAGCCAGCAGGGTACTTTTCACTTGTTTACACACTCGGAAAGCCTGTAATCAGCATAATCCTGCTTTCTGTGGCGGTACAGCGTGTGAAAAAGTGCTGCCCAACAAAATTGCAGCACATTACCATACAAACTCGATCAATTCTTCAAGAGAGTGACACAATGTTTCCTAGAGATGAATATACTGCTGCCAAAAGATGGTACAAGATGAGACGTGATGTATTGTGCTGAAAGCCCGAGGATTTGGTGGTGTGTGCGCTACCTCTGCATCCAACTTGACAGCCTTGGCAGTCTTCATGTTCGCCAAGTGCTTCTGTGGAGAAAAAGAGAGCGGTATTAATCAGAGGATTACAAACGTTTGTATCATTGAGACATTTATGAGGATGAATGGTGTGACACTCACCCCAGGTCTAGGAAGTGACAAATAAGGCCTTTTGTCTCCTAGGAAGAAAGAGTTATTGTTGTTATAAGGACAGCGTGTAAAAGTACTTGGATCTAACTTTCAAACAAATACGTGCACACAGACTTCTGCGCAGCACACGTGAATACACTCGAGTATCTACTTTCTGTCTCTGCGTGTGTGACCGAGTGTGCAAACAGCAGAGCTCGTCAGAGCGGTTGTCCATGACTCGGACACTTCTGGTTATTGGCACAATAATAAATAGAGAAAGTGTAAAGAGGTGGAATGAATACAGGGATGTTCAATGGCATTGATGTTACTCCTTTGATAGAAAGCTTCCCACGGTCTGTGATGACTAATTTTGAAAAGATACATTCATACTGCCTGCCTTAAGTTTTATTAATACAGCTGAAAATTTCAAGAAGAAAATGATTCATCAAGGTTTCTCATAGAATTGGATCTTCTTTTCTTTCCTTTCTTTTTTTTGTCCCCCCCCCCAAAGTTAAGACACCACAGATGGCACATTGACCTCTACTCCCTTGCCCTTTATAACTCACCCATACTTGTACTCTCCTTTTACCACAACTCACCTGAATGGACACAGACAACCAATGAAGTGATTTCAACTGACCTCGCCTGCCTTCAAAGACGTCGTTGATCTCTCTCAGCAGCAGAGCCATGTCACAGAGCTGCGACTCCCAGGCCTCGCAGAACACTTCCAGGTTCTCCTTTGCAATTTTACTAGATGGGTGGAGAGCCAGCGTCTGGGCTGCTGAGATGATCTGAGCAGAAGAGTGAACAATTCTGATACATTCTACATTCATACATATGCTGCTGTTGATCTAAAATGTAAACCAAGTGCCTGTGAATGAAGCTCATAAATTGAGCTTGTATAACTGTTAAGTATTTAAGGACTTATCATCATAAAATGGGTTCAGGCAGCTAAGTACAGTTCAGCATGAGTCACGCTGAAGCGGTTTCACACATATGTAGCAATTTATATCTACACTTCTGGTCCTGACATCAAACTGACGTACGATGTTCGAAAAATTTGACAAATATGAAACATGACCACCAGCGCACTTATTCACCACCTCCCTTCCCCCAATGTCCATCCTCTACAGTGTCGTATTTAATAGCCAATTACCCTCTGGGCCACCCCCGCATTACTCTGGGTGCAGAGAGAGAGAGAGAGAGATATCACCACTACCACCATCATGCCGCACGGTTATTGATTGGCTGACCTTTGAACTTAGGAGCGGATTCATTACTGCGGAGTCATGTGGGGCCTGACATTAGCGCTGCAAGGCGGGAACATTCTACATTGCCGGATAATTACGGGCATGGATGGTTTCTAAGAGCAAACATAATTAGATCTGGGATGAGGGACTAAGTGGACAGCATGTTCTCAGCCAAGGACTGAAGATGTGGGAGGAAGACGGAGGAGATGGGAAGTTAAGCGTCTACTTTTCCTCCGTATTAAGAAGACTATTACCCATGTTTGATTTTTACACCTGAACCACAGAATGACCAGTTTGACTTAATAGACACACAATTAAAGTGCTGAATGGAACGACCCGTATCTGCAGTTTAATTAAGTCAACTTTTATTACTTACCAGACTCTTTACTCCCATCTACTGCTATTTACACATTCGGTCAAGGGCGTATATTAATAGTGCTGAATTTAATAAAGTAATTATTTATACGGATAATGTTTAGACAGATTGTGTTACCTGTGGACCAATGACATGGAAGGTCTCCTCAGCGTGTATGCAGGTGATCTCTAATGGCTCTGTGCCCGACACATGGCACAACAGCCGACACGTCTGGAGTGAAACAGATGGAAAATAAAGCTTCTGACACAAAGCATACATGAGGCAATCCCTAAAAAGAGCAGTATGTATACCCCCAGCACAAAAAGTCCACAGCTCTAAATTAAGAATGTGCAATTCTTTTTTTAAAATACTTGACATGTTTGTGTGAAGATTGTGACGATCCAGTTTTGCCCTCTCCCACAATGGTAAACAATCCTTCCAAAAAATTCCTGGCTGCAAATCTGAATCAGCTCCACTTCCATTTAATCACTTCTATTTGGACCAATCTCTTAAAATGAGGCCAACCTGGTGAAGTTTTCATGCAAATCTGTCCTTAATGTTTTTTGAGTAATTGGTAACAAACCTGTCAGATCACATGACCTTGTTGGCAGAGGAACATGCTAACGGCATGACACTCGGCGGCAAAAACGCAATCATTTGGCCAAATGATTAAAATTATAGACAAAAGTCTTGCATAAACTACCCTTTGTGCTCAAGCATTGTGGAATCTCACCTATTAGAAACAAAATCCCTTCCATTTTCACCAATAATCCACTCAAAGTCATCTTCTGAGCACCTCAATGATCAGTATTGTTTTTGATTTTTAACATTTTAAAACATTTTTTTTCTTTTAAGCACCTGTTTTTTTTAATGTGCTATTTTAATTTTTTTATTTTATGAGTATGTTTTCCTAAAAAGGCGCAGTGATTACTGTGACATCAGAAGGTAATGAACCAGATAAATACAAACATTACTACTGATTTCCATCCACAGATTCAAGTAGCCGTCACCCTCCTACTAGTTCCTCTGCTCCCTGTGCCCCTGATCCCACCTACCTCCACCAGCTGCTCCTTCTGCTCAGTGAGCGTGCGCGAATACTCTGCCACTTCCTCCAGGTTTCCCTCGGCGCCTGCTGCTTTGAGAGCCCGCAGAGGCAGCTGCTCCCCATGAACTTTCAGCAAATCTGAGGCTCGGCCCACCGCAACCTTGTGGAGCTGACGGAGTCAACAAAGGTTAAATAAAAGAGCTTTTAAAAAAAGGCACAAATGAGAATGATCATTTGAAGAGAAACGGGGACAAAAAAACCAAACAAAAAAAAGGTAAGAAGAGCAGAGGTGACACAGGCAGCAGCAGGTGGGCTGAGGTGCTGGGAAAATAAAAGCGAGGAAAGCAGCTACAGAGGCACCACCAGCAAGTCAGAGGCATTTCAGTTATGTCCGATTCTGTAACCGGGAACATCTTTTCACAGTCAGCAACAGACTGCTGCTCACCTCACGTCTGAGGTCGCTGACACTCTGGGACGTCTTCAGGATGGCCACCTCCATGTCCTTTGTGGCCTCTTTGGCGTGGACAGACTGCTGCTCCGATGACAGAAGAAGAGGAGAATAAAACATGAGACACCGTGTGCTTTTACATGCTCCATCCATTAGATAAACATGCAGCAGAAGACTAACACAAACACAAATTTACATGAGTAGAGTATGAGATATGACTGGAAAAAGAGAGGAATTGAGTGCATTAGCAGCACAGGTTTTGATATTTTAATTACATTTGTGGCTCATTATATCCTGGATATGAGGAGAGAAGAAGGCATTAGAGCGCATGATTCAGTGCAATATGAATAAAAAGATTCAAAGCAATTACATAATTGAAGTAATTCACTGCAATTTCTCCAAATTTCAGACAGAAATGCTGCTAAATGTGCTACAACAACACTGAAAAGCACAAATTAAAGATCCTAGAGTATTTGCACATCTTTCTCAGCAGTTTGAAAACATTGCAGTGTTCCAGTCCCCACACGACCTTCAGCTGCAAAGGCTTGATGAGGCAGTACTGTACAGTTTTGCAGCAGTAGCATCTCTGTGTACTCCGAGTACACTGGGAAAAAAAAAGTTTACAACTAGAAACTGCAACATAATGACTTGCGTTTCGCAAGTCCATCAATTCTGAAGGCCAAGGAGCCACCGCTGAATGAGGAGGAACACAACATTTTCTTTCACAGCTCAATGAGCCTCGGTAAAAACAGTGATTCAGGTGGGTTATTATGCTATGTTGTTCCAGGAGAGATGTGTGAAAAGAAACTGAGGAGGCAAGGTGAATGAGTAAGTGAGTTTGTAGGAGGAGGGGGGCCTAATGTTAATGTGTGTGGGTCTGCCTGTATGAGTTTCTGTCTGCGGAGCTGTGTTTAAACAGCCACACTGCATGCTGCGCAGAGATAAACACAAGATTGTTTCCACTTGAGAATACATTTATCAAAGCCTGACTATTATGTTCTTTAACAATTTCTTAATATTTTAATTTTTCAAATCTATTACATTTTGACTTCAGAATTTATCTGAGGTCACTGTGGTGGTTTAAATGTGCTTGTTTTGTCTGACTAATAGACTAAAAACAAATGCAGTGAATGTTCATACAGTACTGGCTCCAAGGAGCCAGACTGCTTTTGTAAAATGGTATTAAGCAATAGTTCTTCAAGCTTTCTGAAGTTTTTCTTTTGACATGGGCTGTTTAAAACTCATTTTCCGTCCAGTCCTTGTGCCTGACCATTTTTTTGTTTGTTAAGTCAAGAGGCCTATCAATCATTCAAACATAAAAAGGGATCAAACTACGCTTAGCAGACAACTTAGCAAAGAATCAAAGTTAAAATGCATCATCAGACACTGTTAGTAAAAGCCAGTCACCAAAACACATCATTTGTTCCCCAAAAAAATATTTCTGGACCAACCTAAAGAGCTATTAACGGAAAACTCTGCATCTCTCATAATTGTGTGCAGTGTCTCTTTAAAAAAAATGAGGAAATTGTGTGGAGGATTGGAGAAGTGTCGGGTTTTAAAAATAAAAATTAGATGAACAGTGTCTGCAGGTCAAGCAATAGGAAAAAAAACCCAACCGACACAGAACCTGTTAGTGGTAAGGTGATCTTTTCATCAGCACTGTTGGTCAAAGCCTTATCAGAATTGGTCTGAGGTTTGCCAAATTACACAAGAACTTAACTGAAAATCAGTAGCAACTGGTCTGAAGTTGGGAGAAAAGTGCAACAGTAATAGTCTACAACCATCTGCAAAACATGGTGGAGGCTCCGTCTGTCTACAATCTGATTTGATCCACCATGTAATAGCATCTGGAAAACATCATCGGTGCAGTAAAAGCATACTTAGATAGGAAAACACAGAAAGCAGCACTATCAGTCATGGATTCACCTCTCCAGAGTCTGTACCGCAACATTTTTTAAGCATCTTGGGATGTGATCATGATGACAGAGAACAGAACTAATGGCAGCCAACATCCAAAGAAGGGCTTTGAATGTTCCTCAAGTAGCCTCGACGTCTATTCCCGAAGACTATTTCAACAAATTACAAGAAAGCTGCCTAAGAGAGTTCAGAACAAAAGTCGTCATGCCAAATATTGATATTCAGGCTTATTAGAATTGTTCTCGCCTTATATTCTGCATTTCCATATATGTTTGCAGATGTTTTTTTAATTACTGCACCCATTTCCTATTTTCGTAGCAAAATATAAAGAAATTAGGGCTGCTCAAGTCTTCTGTACAGTCCTGTATATGATAAACAGCAGTCTTAAAAGGATCAGAATAAATACATATTGTATTTTCTTTGCAATAACTCAACATCAGCATCTATAGCTCCTACTCTTTGCATCTTTTTAACCTACCAATACTTGAAGCCTCTTACAGAATACTTGAAATGTGCAATTCCCTTGGATTCTTTTTCTATTTATCCCTTTGTATACTCTGTATTTATATATGTCTCTGTATTTATATATCTGTATATATGGTATATTTCTGCTCACATTCTGTAACTTCTGTCGGTGCTGTGCTATTGGAAACCGAATTTCCCGGAGGAACCCACCCGAGGGATTAATAAAGTTTTATCTAATCGAATCTGATAAGAACTTGTGGATAGTCTTTATACAGAAATGTATGGTTTTTTATGAATATTCCTGTGTCTCTGTGTACATCTGTGAAAGCCTGTCTGCATGTGCCAACATACCGCCTCAACCCAGGCGTGTACCAGCTGCTGGGTGTCCTGGCGCGCCAGCTGGCACAGTCCAAGGATGGCCTGACGCTGCTCATGACTGGTGTAGGCCGAATCAGTGAAGTCCTCTGTCCGCTCGACCAGAGCCTCCAGCTGGCTGGACATGCTCTGTGGTGACAAGGAGTATAGGTTCTCCCGCAGGCACTCCACGCCGGACTGCAGAAGGCAGGGTGGGGGGAAAGTTGGGAATTGCGGTGAATTGAAGGAGCATTTGGAGAGTAGATGAGAAGAGATTAAAAGCAGCCGGGACGATCATTAAAAGCAATAAGCATCTCAGGTCTTTTCATTAAAATACTTTCCTCTTTCTTTTATCTCAGTGGAAAAAACCCCTCCTTAAAAATGTTTTTACAAGTATTCGTTTGTTTCATCTGCACATCAGCGCACACGGAGGAGAGAGAAGATTAGTAAGCATGAGGTAGGTTTACTGGTGATTCACTCAACCGTATGAGCCAAATTACTAAATGAGTAGGTCTGCTCCTCTGTGTTGATTGTTTGAGTCACATCTGAAGCTACAGCAAACACCGTGAATGCAACAAATGCCAATTGTGCGACCACAAATCAACACTCCAAAAATCTGATGATGAGTAACTGCTGTGACGCTTAAATAGCGCTTTGCATTAACAAAAGAGGATCACTACTTAACTTCACGGGCTAACACACGTCAGCGTCATTAATCTGAAGCCTTCACCATGACTCGTGCGAAGTGTAATCTCTAAACCTACCTTAAATTCCTTGATGCCATTGTAGATGCTGGCAGGAAGGATCCTGTTCTCCCCACAGCTCCGTGCTTCAGTGACAATCTCGATGACCTGCTCCAGGGCACAGCGCATTCGGTGGAACACGGCGTCTTTGTTGATCCGCGCCGACTCACAGTCTGGGTGCCTCAGGCAAGTCTTTGGTAGGGATAAGATGTGAAATGTCAAACCTACACCCTGTCGTGCTCTTCTGAACTTCTGTCATTTTTCATGTTTTTCAACCACAGATAGTATTTTTCTTTTATGATGATGTGACTTTGGTTGGTGTTAATAATAAAGCCAAAGTGGGCCAAAAATCTTGAGTCTTGAGAAACCCGAGAAGGCTTTAAATCTTTAAGGCGAACAGAATTTATAAACCTTGCCTCGAGGCCCAGTGTTGGTGGGCCGGCGGTTTACCTTGGAGGCTGTGAGGAGCATCATGGTGCACTTCTCCAGCACTGCTCTAGCTGCTGCCATCCGGGCTTTCTTCTTCTCATCCTTCAAGTCCTGCAGCGCAAACGCACACACACACACCAGATGGCTTTGGGTGGCTTTACTTAAGTTACGGCGTCTTAGAACTCTCAGGGTGAGCAAGGGACATGAAGCATCAAAGCTATTCAACAAATCTTTCATGCTGTGTGAAGGGACGCCCAAACGAAACACAGATCCGTTTCCAAGTTACACACATGAAACTTAATAGGTGAGCTGTCATCTATCAAAAAGAGATGCTACCGGAATAGAAAAGAACATACACTGTGGCTGACCTGCCGCATCTTCTTTGTGTACTCCGCTCAGAAATAGGCAGCTTGAATTATGTAGATACTGGATTTGGAAAAGGCAGCTGAATCAACTCCTTTCTGGGCACTTCGCCATAGATTACAAAGACGGTGTGATTATCTGTCATTATTTTTGCCTCTGTGCTCGCCTGGCCTCAATAGATGAAGATGGTAGATTTTCTAAAGCAATGTGTGCGCGTGTGAGTGTTTGAGCTGGAGTTGACACTCACACACACACACACACACACACACACACACACAAAACAGGGTGGCAAATGAGGGGAGAGAGCATTAACAGCAACGAGGAGCGTTGGAGAGAGACGTGACGTGTGTGTCAAAACACGAGACCTGATGAAATTCAGAAAGAGGGATGGTCGATCCTCCCCTCCCTGTAGAGATATCGCAGCCGTTGCACTTTGCATCAACTTCTGCAGGCAAAGCGCTTTAGCTGCAGAGGCTGGATGTATGGATCAAAATAGGATTAGCACTCTCTGACAGTACAAAGTTAGCTGCCTGAAGTTGGACTGTTTTTGAAGCTTTGAGCAAAAGTTTTGTCTTGCAAATTTGGATAGCTGATAAACTGCAAAGAGAAAGGACTGCTAAAAGCACAGCTCAGACTCGTGTTGCAAACTGTATTTGAGAGATGTGAGTCATAACTGACCAGTGCATTTCTTTTATGGATTGAGACATTGGTTGGGAGAATAAATAGACACTGAAAGAGATGAAGAAACTTGATGGAAACAAAAGAAACCAGAGGAAGCCTTGTTACTCTGTAATTGTTTGATTTGCTGGGGAGTGTAAATATTTGACACGTGTGTTATTGATTTGTTCTGAGTTTGCCGGCACATTCACAGTGTAGGTACATGAGGTTTTAAAGTGCAATTTCATCGCCTGCTTTCACATTCAGAAAATCACGTTTACGAAATCAATGTTTGCAAGATTAGGCCGATATGAATAAACAAACATGTTTTTCAGTGTTGCAGAATTGAAAAGACTTCGGATACAAATTTGCAAGCGTTTTCATTTAATGAGGGATTTTTTTTTTTTTTAAGTAAACTGAGGATTTTTATCCTCTTCAAGCAAAAAGAACCAGATTGTGTTTCTTAAGATGCCACTCACATTCTGTCTGTCTCCCGTCAGGTGAGCAAACTCCACCATCTCGTTGCCAAACTGGCTGAAAATCTGAACAAATTCCTGGAAGGTGCTGACTCTTTCCAGATGATCGAGCGTTACCAGAACCTGAAAGCAGGAAGAACATCAGAGTAGCACTGGAAATGGCCACATAGTTTGGTATCATAGGCAGTATAAAACCTGGTCGTTGCTTTTGGGTTAGAAAGATGAAGCCACTGTGGAAGTGCTTTAAACCTGGATTCTACTTGAAGGCCACCGAATGGTGACCGGTTTTACAAACACATGTCACACTCTGAACGCATGACAATCATGGGTGACAGTTTAGGATCAAGTAAATAAGGACTCGGTCAAAAGGCCGAGAGGCAGGTCTGCAATCATTTGGCAACCACCAGTTGTGAACAGTGTTTATTACGTCAAGCAATAATTTTCATCCACGACCACTTTTTATGAAAAAACAAGACGATCACTTAATAAAAACAAATGCACGAGCTCAGACGCAATGTTGAAGTGTCCTGACACTTTCATCAATGAATAAAAACAAGATGAAAATGTTCTGAAAAGACAATTTCCAATCAGAACTAAGTTTGGATTGAAGGTGATCTAATCAGATGTAATCCCCTTCGTGCAGTAAGGTCAGACGCACACATTTAATCTGCTGTTGACAAACAGGGTGCGAAGGAGCCAAGCTCCTTGTTTGTCACCCACCATGTGGAGCAACTCTCACGGTAAAAACACAAAACTAAAAATAAATAGAATTCGGAGGCTTAAATTATGACTAAACCTAAATGTAATTTTAGTCAAAAGACTAAAGCTAAAGCAAAACCAAAAACAGCTGTCAAAATTAACACCAGTTGTGAAGAAAAAACAAATATTCCCCGAATAGTTGGTGAATGGTTGCTGAGGCAGTCGTGTGGAAAATGAGTGCCAAAGTCGGAGTCATGCAGGTTGGCTAGGACCTGCCTGTGAGGAAAAATAAGAAGTCCCCAGTCAGTTAGCAAATAACTTTGGTTGCTAGCATATTGATGTGGAAGAAATGGACTTCTCTACAAACACTGTCCAGCTACCCTCTGAGCTGCAGTGAAACTTCATGGTTAAAAAGGTGCAACTTTTATTTTTGAAGATGAAACCTCTCCATTTCCGATGCGTGTCCCACTTGCAGACAAACACGAAAAAACTACAGGAAACCACGGCAATCTGGTAGCAACCAAAGCAGTCACTAGGATGTCTTTGGTGTAGCACTTTCTTTTCAACCAATTTCATCCAGCAATAGTCACAAACCTTCAGGATCCACTGCCAGCAATGCCAATAATTACCAGTTGGAGAATAAAAATGTTTCCCATAACAACTGGTGGTATCATACGCAATGGCCAACAATTGAGCAATGAGTGCAAGACATCATACGAGAAACCTGAATTGAAGTTTGAGGGAAAGAATGCCTTGACATGACCTCTGTTAGAAAGTTCCTCGTGACTTTGTGGACCCAGTCACTCATTTTGGGTCATATTGAACAAAAAATTAAGTCTATTTTCAAATCTTAGTCAGTGGATACCGGAAGATTATCCATGGTAAGCTCATTGGCTATTGACAAGTGATTCCCAGTTAGCCAATGAGCAAGCTATTTCACACTCCTTGCCGCAGTCGGGTTTTTGAAACCAAATTGGCAACATTTAAAATGATCTCTGTGCTTCAGAAAACGGTAAAAAAAAAAAAAATTCATGGCAGCGACATTCATCTTTTATACTGTCTATGTTGATGAGAATATTAGTAGGGAGACTAAAAACATGATTTGCCATACTAGAGTAAATATATGCTTTTATTTCTGTCAACCTCATCCTGCCGTTTGTTGCATTGACAGTTCAATGTGATAGAAGTGTATTAGCAGTATCTTTTTTACATTGATTTGCATTACATTTATGCTAGCCAATGAGGCCATGCTAGCATACCGAGCATAAGCAGCTTTTATCCATGCCATGCAAAGAGGAGGAAGAGGTATAATTGCGTTTGCCAATAATGGAGAGCAGGGGGCTGTCGACTGTCTGTCGAAACGAGGCTAACCAGTCATGATTAGGGCCCATTTCCATTCTTGACTCATTCTACAGAGCTACATCTGTATCACATTGTCTGGCTAAGAGCATAGCCAGGTACGACAGAGAGAGACAGTCTCTGGTTCTGCGTTTTTATGTGGTTGCTAAATGTGCCGTTTCCCTTCAATTACCTCCAGAGCACTTCTTCAGAGAGCCAGTGCTTATCTGTTAGGACATAAAGGACTCAGGATGGAGTTTGCTAGTGTGTGCGCGTGCGCACGTGCATGTGTGCGTATTTCTGTGTGGACCAAAACGTGTAGAAGATAAACAAAGCAAGCAAACCCATTCATGTGGTTATATGGCTATGGCTCACGTCCGTTATGACTCACCTTGTTGCGTGATGTGATTATCTGTTTGATGACGATGCGGTCGGCCAGCACCAGGACTTTGGTGACAGAAGAGAGGAGCAATCGAGCAGCCTTCACCATCGCTGTCCTATCACTGAACACTGTGACACGTCCATCCAACTGGGAAGGCAAGGCCGAGCCAACATCTGTCAGCTGGGCTATGGCATCACCTGTGAGGGACAGCGTGGGTCATCAAGCCACAATGGTAGAACTTTAAACCATCTGAGATGATACACTGTTTGACATTACTTCACCTGCAGATAAAGATGAATGCTATATTAACTGTTATGAGTGTTCTTTTTTATTCTCATCCAAAAAAAGCCTAATTGTATGTTAAAATAAAAGTAGTTTCACTAAACTTAATCTCTAAGATCAAACACAGCTTCACACATGAAAATTAAATATAGTTTGTTTTTTTGACATCAGTTCTTTATAAGCTTGTGTATATTGTAATTATACCAACAGAGGTTTTTTTTGCTATCCACCATCTGTTTTAGAGGGGGGTTGTTTCTACACCTCGCCAAATACGTGAGCTGGAAACAAAAAGAAAACAGGTTATTTTGAAATGATCTATTGGCCGAGAAGCAGGGGGGGGAAAGAAGAAAAAAAAAAAAAGTTGTGCTCGGTACAAGTCTGCTTTTTAAATGCTTTTAATGTGTTTATGTTATGTAAGAAGTCCAGTTCTAGTTGGGCTATATCCAGCAGGGACATTTTTTGGACTTTTTAACTCTGTTTATAAAAACTGAAAAATCAGATTAGGCAGTGAAAGGTCAAGTCACACGGCCCAAAAGCTCACTTTGAAGAGGCCATGGAAACTTGGTTGGCCCTGAACACTTTCTGACTTTGTGTCAGGCTATCCAAAAAGGATCTTATCCTATTTGTGGAGTCAGGCACAGAACATGCTGCAGGGTTTACATATCCCATCTGGCCTGGAAGTACTCAGAAGGATTTGCAGGATGTGGCAGGAAGAAACACCTCTAGGGCTATTTTTCTGTTGCCTTCTGTCACTGAGATCTGGACCCAGATAGGAGGAAGAAATTGGACGGATGGCCAGTCAATTGATCATGGCCTGTTAGTTATGACACTGTTATGTTGCTCCAGTGTGTCACTCTTCACCTCTGGCAGTAAAGTCTTGGACAGACTGGAACTTAGCACATTAGCATGTCTGCTATTACAACACAGCCCCCAACTTACTGGTATGCTTCCAATGTGACTTGTTTTAAGAGTTAAAAAAAAGTAGTTAGTTCAGATAATACTAATACATAATGCTCCAACCCCCCACCCCACCCCCCAACCAGAAAATAATAATTGCTCATGTCACTAATAAATGAAGGAAACAACTGAGAAACTGACTTTATTCCAGCCTATGGTTCAGTAAGTGTTATTATCTTTATAGACCACATACAACGGACCTGATGTTGTACCCAACTTTATTACAGTTGCACAATGGTTAAAAGATTGCCGGCATCACACACCACATTGCCGGCTCCTTTAGATGATCAGACAACTATTTAGACAGATATGGCTAACAACACAAAAAGGACTCACAGCAGTGTTTCTCTTCGGCTGGGCGGTTGGTCTGTGCTTATGAGAAAGCTGCGAGCAGCTATACCAGAGGTCAAGCAATCAGCCAGTTCCGAATGGGCACACTTTGGAACAGACTGTGCACTAGAACTACCCCCAAAAGGGAAGAATGTAGAGTTATACAGAGCAGGCTGAAAACCCATTACCAAAATATCCTCTATCAAGAGGAAAATGTACAGAGTTAAGAAATCCCAGCAAGAGTTCAGAGTTCAGAAAGGAAAGGGAAGGGGATAGGTCGCTAGCAAGTGCTGCAGCTTAGCTGTCCATTATGTTTGGCTGGTCCTTTAAAAGAAGCTGCAGTGAGGAACTGATTGCATCCGACAGGCTGCTTTTCAGTGCCAGCTCTGCTAACCAGTTAAAACATTTGAGGCCCGCCTCACAAAGAATGCTGCACAACCCCCCCGTGACCACGACCAGGGTAGATAACAGAGGCCTGATCCAACTCTCGCCTCTCCATTAGCAGAATATAAATTGTGCCCGGCACAGATTTTCATAATCTTGAGTTGAAATCAAACCTATCCTACTGAGCCTTTACGTGTCAAATCTATCTGTTCATGTACAAAGCAGTTTTGCCCAACACAAAAAGTTGTGTGCCGTGTGAATGAATTCTGCTTTTTTTCCCTGAATCATCGACTCTTTATTGATAAGTGAAAACCAGACGGTGTAGTCTGTTGTATGCTGGTATATTGCCTGGATCAGGCACATTACACTTAGAATCTTATATAATCTCACTTTCAACTACATAACAACTTACAAAATTAATATGTACCCCACCACCTCAGTTGTACTGTGTGTAGTGCAGGCTAGTGCAAGTGATAACAACTATCTAAACTAAGGGTTGTGAGAACATTTGGAATCTGACATCTGACAGGAAGCCAGAGTGTGTATAGGTGCCAACATTGCTGTAGCCGTGTTTCTGTGTCATTCATATGTCATATGCTACTTAGATAAAACATTTTGATAGTTTACTTTACGCAAATTCATTCTCATCCTGATCCCATCTACCCTTCTTTGACATCTTGGGAAGAAAGGGAAAGGCAGAAATCCGGGAAATGTGAGAATGACACTAAGAAACTGAGTGAAACTGACAGAGACAGAGATCCAGCACAGATTGCCTTCACTGACCTGCCTCATTGGATCCCTGCGACGCGCCGATGATGGGTAGCATCTAATTAAACTAGTGCTTTCAGCCTGCTTTTATTTCATTCATTACAGCGCACACAAGGCTGAAGCCTGCCTGATTAAACTCTCCCTGCGGCTAGGTATTAGAGAAATGTCAATCCTTCACTAACTAGCCCTGCTTTCTCCCAGAGACTTTAACAAAATCTAAGAGAAAAGACCTTTTTTATCATCCCTCAAGACGCCTCCATTATTTTATTTTATTTTTTTAAATAGTCAGAGACTAGGAAAAAAAAGGGGGGGAAAGTTTTTTTTTTAAATCAGGGAACAATTGTACCGACTGTCAGTATAAGTATGAGGGAAAACTGTGAAAACACCTCCCTGAGAGGAAAGCAAGAACTGGAATAAATTAGTCACAGTGGGCAAGCAACACACACGCACACACAGGTGCACACATACACTTTACTTGGTTTTACCTCAGCGCACACAGCTTCACAAACACACACACACACACTTTCTCATCAGTCTATTCTCCTCCTCCCACCAGCGCTCTCTTTGTTTGAGTTTTAGCAGTCTTTACAAATCAGCACTGTGAGAGGATTAAAGCTACACAAGCTGGTTCCCACAACATAAACCTATTATCACAGCGTTGAGGCTAAATTCTTATCCGCTGCGATATTGTTTCCGGTTTGCTCTGTAGAAGGCTAAATGAGGTCCTTGTTTTGTCTGATAAGATTGCAAGAGTTGGCAGAGATGAAGAAAAGTTACACTTGCAAGTGATAACAACTATCTAAACTAAGGGTTGTGAGAACATTTGGACTGACAGGAAGCCAGAGAGTCTATATTTTTAGACAGGATCTTAAAAAGGCAATACAAAGGGAAGTGCTAAAAACAGTGGGAAAAGCAAATCTCTCACAAAAACATCACCTTGTCTTTTCCATCTTCAGTTAGAGCTAACAGTTCGCTCTTTCTTGTCTTTTAACACTGGTGGCTACTTTTTTGACCTCCTCCTAGCATCTCTCATCAAACCCCAGGTACAGGTTTCAGTGTCAACAGATATGTTATGCATTTCTAGCTTAGTCATAAAGAAATAAATAAAAAGACCGTAGCCTTGCAATGAGCAGGAAGAAAAAAATTAATAAATGAAAATGAGACTGGCAGCCTGTCCAGGGTGTACCTTGCCTTTTGCCCTATGATAGCTGGGATAGCCCCCGACCCTGATAAACATAAGCAGAAGAGGACGGATGGATGGAAAAAAAATGAGGGGTTTCCTGGTGGGTGGTAACCTGTCTTCAAACAACTGTCTGTCAGACAGACTGCTGAAGGTTTACAAACAAATGCCATTTAATTGCCAACACGTTGCAATCAGTCTGAGCTGAGGAACACGACTCGTCTGCAACCCGTCTCCTTACTACAGGAGACTCAAATCAACTTTTTCTTGGTATATTCCTACATAAAACAATAGTTGCAGATTGCGTAAGTCAGCAACTATGTCACTATTTCTGGAGGAATTTCTGTTTCAGATGTATGAGAATCAAACTGGACTCTGAATGTAAGTAATTAATGTGAATTTCTGTGTATGTAGACAGCAACAGATTTTCAAAAGATGCTACCAGACTTACAGTTTGTGCTGATTTATCACCGTAAACTGCTGTATTATAGAAAACCGACTGCATGTAACACAACCCAAACTAATACCAGACTGATAACAGACTAGCTGCGCCTGGCTGCGAGTGGTCGCAAACTTCGATCCTCTTTTCAAAGCCAATACTTTAAATGGCAAAGAGATTACAAGCTGGGGCGGTAACAAAATATTGACCATGTGCTATAGTCTCCAACCTCCATCTCAATAATGAGATGGAGGTTAAAGCAGGTTTAAATAGCATGCATATGAAATTTGCCGAAAACATCCAAACAAATCTGCTCCGATCTGCTCAGGGTTATGAAGAAATGGTTTGCACTGCATCCCGGGAGAGAGGGCAACTATTAAATGCTCAACTCAACTCCAGGACCTCATGAGCATGTTTTAGAACTTGGGCTGAAACCCTGAAATGTTCAGCATAATAACTTTATCAGAAAAATCCCATTAGGGTATCCAATATTATATAATCTGTAGTATTGCTACTACTACTAATACCACTAATCTTAATATAATGATTGTAGTGTATGTTTGTATGTCTGTGCCTTAACATAAGACACATTACATAGAATGTTTCATCCATAATAATTAAACTTCCAAGGACACCAGGATTATCCACATCGATATAGCTTTTGGGAAGAATATTTACAGAACACTTAGATCTTTACAAATGTAGAGATGTTAGTAGAGAATCTCTCTTTAGAGATGCAGCCGTGGAGAGAAATCAACACAGAAAAGGTCAATTAATATAAATCGATGGGAAAATATGATTGGTTCTTCAAACAGGTTATAAATATGTATCTGCATAACAAAGAAACTATCAATTTCTGTTTGAGGTGCTGAATATTAGGGGAACTACAACCCTTTTAATCTCACCAACAGCCTGCTGCATAAAGTCTCCTATTTCCTTCTATCAGAATCCATTATGCAGTGCTTCCCAAGCCCACATACACACGTTAATTCCCTCACTCTACACAGCACCCTTGGGTGCAGCAGCACTTTTTCATATTTTACTTCCAACCTAATAACGGCAATGTGTTTAGAGCACTCTGGAGGTCCTCTGGTGTAATACTGTTTGACAGCCAGGCTGTTCAGACTAATCGAAATTTGATAAAATTTGATAAGACTGAAGCCTGAATGTGATGCTCGATGCTTTATGAAACTGCCGTTGGTTGTCTTAACAAAACACTGATGAGAAGCCTGCAGCTTATTGGATAACCAGGTCAATACACCCTCAGTGGAAAAAACAGAGCATCATAAAGAAATGACCAAGTTTACTACAGGAAAATAAAGGATCCATCACGAAGAAGCCTTTACGATAAAAAAAAAAAAACAACCCAACAACACTTACTTTATACATCAAACACATAAAAAGGAGTGAAAGCTAGAAAACAAACACTCCACTATGTGCTACGTTTATGTGCAGCAGTTCAGTAAAAATGTCAAGTAAGAACGAGGCCCAACCAAAGATGCTCACCTGCTCTGCGAGCTTCGAAGCAGGCTTGACCCATCTCATCCTTCAGCTCCTGGTTCTCTGCGGCGATGGCCTCCCCGACTGCTACAAAACGCCCCACTGCTACACTCACCGCCTGGCCCACCCTGTGTATAGCTGCCAGGGTGCGCTCTGACTTCTTTGGCTTGTCTTTGTGGTTGATCAGAGTGGTGATCTGCAGGAACGAGTGGAGAAAGGAAAAAACAGGAAAGCAGGACAGCCTTGTTAGAAAACAGATTCGGCTGTAATTCTCGTGCTTTTGTTTAAAAAACAGTGAGGAGGGGGTGAGTCTTTGAGCAACGGGCCAGTTTTTGAGGCTGTAATATAGTTTATCCTATAGCATACACCATCTTCTATAAACAATATATAGCATCTGCCATATGTGTCTGTGGGACATGCACCCAGTACGATAGAAGACCAGTTACAAACACCAGTTTGCTCATGTTTACGCACATCTTCTGTGACCTATACACAGAAACGCGTGCACAGAGACAAGTCAGGTGGGCCCTTTAGTGGTAATTGAGAATATTAATAATAAATGAGCTGGACCAATTAGCATCCATTATTTATTGATCGCTTCTATTCTCTCCAGTTGTTACTATCATCATCATCACTTTGAGTATGTGGCTACGAATGAGGGGCACGTGTGTGTGCCAAACCATTTGGGTCAGGAAATGGCGGGTGGTGATTTTAATTGGTCTATGGCTGTAGGTGGTCCAAGTAGGGGTGGGGGGGCTTTTGTGGTAAAGTCTTTGAGGGGCTGCAGAACCTATGCTGCCTCTGCTGAGTTCAGATGGCTGAACAAACAGCATCCTGACACAGGAATGTTACGCAGCAGGTTGTGGATTTTCCTCTGCCAAAAGATTCTGAATGAGACCCTTTGAAATGTGACCTGATAGATTTAAACGACTATAACACATTTAAATATCAGATGTCTTGAAAAGCTGTTTCTTTTAATAAAAAGAAATTTAAAAAAAAAACATAAAAAAAACCCCCACAAGTGTGTCATCAGGAAAACTGTTACTTTCTTACTCGTACATTTGTAATGTAAGGTGTGAAATGCATTCGGCGTGACTGTCAACGACCAGCGCCATCTCATTCTGTGCAGGATTCTTTAATGTTTGCTCAGATTTTCCAACATTCAGTTCATCTTTTTTTTGTGTACATTGCAAATCATTTTAAAATATGTTTCATGCAGCTTTTTCTGCACAAAACACATATCTAGAACGTTCATAACCTAAACCATTGAAAAAAATACTTATGTACTTCACAAATTTACAAATATTTATCTGCATGACAAAGAAACTATACATTTCTGTGCAAGACTTATACAGAAAAACTCAGCCTTACTGTAAAATCTAAGTATCTGTGTAGATTAAACTGTGCTTTGGCAGTCCATTTCAATGGAGTGGGACAATGGAGCCCTTTCTCTTGAAGAGACACTCTTTGAAACATTGCGTGGAACATTTTTGCCATGTAACTTGTAATTTATTTTGCCGTCTTATTTTAAGATTTTATTGGTGTTCACTTCGGTGCCGATTCACCCAATGTCAATTTAGATTTGATTAACTTCAGCACCAGGAAGATAAAACAAAGAATTCTACAAGAAAATTGCCTGTAAAGACAATTTTAATGTTTTATTTTCGTTTGTGCACACTGTACACAACCTCTCATCATTTCCTTACAACAAAAAAATAGGACAAGGATGCATGTGTGTTTGTCCTTTTTTCCCCCTTTGAGTGCTGTTTACTGTTCAGTGATTTGTGTTACTTTGACCCTTTTGCACTCCAACACATTTGGGGGTTATCCTTTCATTTTAGTGTCCTCTGTGGGTTACACAAAGGTAGAAGCCGAGGTAGAACATGTCCGGTATTTCATTCAGACTTAGTGTTTCTCAGACCCTCATGATGACTTGGAAGTCTTTTGTTTGCTCGTAGAAAATACTAAAAATATATTTTACTTGAAGACGAAGTACCTTGATAATAATTATCACGATTACATTTCCACCACATAATCTTAAGCAAGGATTTTCTTCTACCTGCCCCACCGCAGGGTGGGCAGTCAGCAGCTTGAAGCGCTCCTTTGTAAACCTACAACCAGCTTTATGAGCCAAACAGCACATCCAACAAGGCCACAAAGTTGAGTAGTTTAAGCACCACAATATACAAGCAAAACACACCACAATATACAAGCAAAACACACACCACCTGGATTTGTTCAACAGAGTTATACTGGAAGGTATAAAAGGTGGTTTCTTGTCCCTCCATTGTAATGATAATAACTTATATCAACAGAAAGAGCAGATGACATAAATTTGCAGTTCTGACAATGTCAAAAATTTAGACGTAAACATTCACCAGACACTTAATTAGCTACACTGGCTCAATAATGCAAATCTAATCAGCCAATCTCAAGGCAGCAACTTGTATTTAGGCAGGTAGACATGGTAAGAAAGCAACACTGACTCAAATAACTACTCATTACAACCAAGGCAGAGGACCTTTGAATGTACAGCGTGTCAAACTTTGAAGCAGATGGGCTACAGCAGCTGGAGATTGAGACTACAATTCACACAGCCCAAAACTGGATATTAGAGGATTGAAAAAATGTTGTCTGGTCTGATGAATCTCAACATTCAAATGGAAAAGTGAGAATTTTGGCATAAACAACATGAAAGCATGAATCCATCCTGTCTTGTATCAACGGTTCAGGCTGATACAAGCGTAATGGTGCGGATCACATTTTCTTGGCACACTTTGACACCCTTGGAACCAGCTGAACATTGTTTGGGCATCAGACCCTACCCGAGTATTGTGCTGAACATGTCCATCTCTTTATAATCACAGTGTGCCCACCTTCTGATGGTTGCTTCCAGCAGGATAATACTGCATCTCAATCCAAAAGATCATCTTTGAGATTTTGTTGGAACAGGAGATTCATATCATGGATGTGCAACCGATGAATCTGCAGCAACTGTGTGATGCTATCACCTATATACACACGGGCCAAAATCTCTGAGGACTGCTTCCACTACCTTGTTGAAGCTATACAATAAGGAATTAAAGCAGTTCTGAAGGGTCCAACCCAGTACTAATAAAGTGGTCTCTGAATATATATACCGTAATTGTCGGGCTATAAGCCGCTACTTTTTGCACAAGCTTTGAACCCTGCGGCTTTTAGTCAGGTGCGGCTTTTCTATGGATTGTCCATGATTTTTGTGATATCGTAAGACGATTTGTTTTGTTTGTTCTGCTGTTGTACGGCACTACGTTGCCTGGCGGAAGGATCGGGGTTCAAGAGTGGTATGTTGGTCACATGTCCATCCGCCAGGCAACATAGTGCCGTACAAGTAGCGCGAAAAACAAACTTCAAAGTAGCGCTACGCGTTCAGCGGGAGTCGTGGATGACGAGCGGCGATAAACTTGCGAAAAGCAAGTTATGCTCAACACCACCAGTGGATTCTGACAGCGTGGAAAAGTGTGAAAACATCCACGATCACCAACGGATTTCGAAGGGCTGGACTGCTGCATGATAAAGAGGAGGACACCGCCACGGCCCTTCAGAGGGTGTTCGACTCTGACAACGAGGATTTCTTTGGTTTTGAAAGTGACAACGAAGGAAAGAAGCTGAGAGTGGATGACGAAGCCATCCTGAGCCTGTTCGTTTCCGACACTGGAGAAGAGGACTTTGGTGGTTTTAGTGCGCAGGAAGATGGTGGTGAATGACTGACTTTTCTTCTTGTTAAAGCCGTGTCACTGCACCTGAGCCTAAAAGGTAGTCCGAATCTATTTTTCTGGTGTGCTGTAGGTTACTGTTATGTACTACATTTGTTACTCATTTATGAAGCACAGCACATGTGCAAATATGTACCCATAACTTGTTTTTCAAAATATTAATAAAAGGGGTGTGTCTCCAAACAGCCATCTCTTTCCTGACAATTCGCTTTGTGCATATTCTCTTACATATGATAAGTCAACATTGAAACACCTGCGGCTTTTGGTCAGGTGCGGCTAATGTATGTACAAAACAGGATTTTCCCCTGATTTTAGCTTGTGCGGCTAATATTCAGGTGCGCTTTGTAGTCCGGGAAATACGGTACACTATTGGTTTCACATGATAAGCTGTACTGGCAGCTACAAGGCTGAAATAAATCATCTGTGCCTTGATTCTCTGTTGTTTTTCTCTACACGTACCCCTCTTTCACTTGTCACAATTTTTCCCCTCATTCTCCATCCGATGACACACTATTGTTTTCAAGCAAGATCATGACCCTGAAGCGCTCTTAAAGCCCTTCTTTTAGTCTGTCACTCGTCACTTTATATATTGCCTTAGTACAAGAGGCTCTCTTCCTGCAAGCCTAGTGTTTTTCACTGAGTCATCCACACAGAGTGGGATACTCCTAACGAAAAAAAACAGTGCTGTCTGGCTGGACATTATGCAGCCTATCAGAAGATATTAGATCACTGTGACACATGATTCACATCTACGTCATAAAGAGACTGTTGTTCAATATTAAGTGGAGTTCATGTTATACAACAGACCTAATTGTTGCTTTTGTGATGTAAAATGCATTTCTGATGACTGAAGCGTTTCACTCAGCAGGGTGCATGCATGTCTGCACAACACGGTGCGCATGCTTTTCCTAAAAGACTTGTACAAGGAAAGGGACGTGAACACACACGGCACGAATCCAAAAACAAGCTTCCGATCACAGCGAGAGCACAATGGAGGGAGCTAGACTTTCAAGTGAGAGGAGAGGAAGAGAAAGTGACGGAGGGAAACTGTGTGAAACAGACAGAGTGAAACAAAAAGAAGGTTAAAAGTGACACAGAAAGACACCTCCAGTACAGCTTCCTGTGTTAACAAAAAAGCTGCAGCTGAGGTTGAAAGAGTCGAACAAATTTAACACGGCGGGTCTCTGAGAAACAAATAGAGACGAAAAGATCTCAGCGAATCACAAAGGGAGAGTTGGATTTCCTCCATTAGGGATTACTAGGTGGGTACGTTTACTGGGCTGTGCAAACAGGAACAGAGCAGGGTGGAGAAAGCATAATATTGATACAGTGCCATCGCAGAAGAGAGGCCTCTGTGTTTGTGTGTCAGAGGAACTTGACACAAACACAGAGGGAGGAGAGTTCATGTTCATTTTACATTTATTTTTAAAAAAGATTAAATTTTCAGGTTTTTGAAAAAACTAAATGGCATTTTTTTAGGTGTTTTAACTTATAGCTACTGGAAATCCAGTGGATACTTTTGCATCCCAAATGTCACCTTCATATGACTTTATATTTAGGCCCATTTATAGAAATTACCTCTAGACCTGAGCAATACTTTCTGATGTCTTGATTTGAAGAATTAAAACTATTTTGAGGTCAAAGGTTATGATTTGACTGTATTTTACACACCTGAATACTCTCTTACAAGTTCAGCCTTCTTCACTTCACTCCTCTGACACACACGCACGCACGCTGTGTCTGAATGCCAATGAGCACTGAACCAAGCAGCATCGGGCCCAAAGCCTCCAAACCCCACTGAAGATTTACATAGTATGAAATCCAATGAATGAGCACAAACGTTGCTCTAGATCAGGGGTGCCCAATCCCGGTCCTCGAGAGCTACCGTCCTGCAGCTTTTAGATGCATCCCTACTCCAACACAGCTGAATCAAATGGTTTGATTACCTCTTCAGCATGCCATCGTGTTTGGCAAAGGCCTGATAACAAGCCATTCATTTGATTCAGCTGTGTTGGAGTAGGGATGCATCTAACGTAGCCTTAAAAAAAAGCTGCAGGATAGTAGCTCTCGAGGACTGGGATTGGGCAGCCCTGCTCTAGATGAAAAAGTCAAAAACCCTGACAGATCTGTTTATGGACGGGGATAACTGAATACCTCTGCAACCTAAAAAAACAAAATTAAAAAACCGCACATCCTCCCTCCTGTAATAGTTGAGTCCTTGCGCTTTACTGACGTGAATACTGAAGGCTTTGCTGTGGGGGAAAAACAGCTTAATCTTCCATGTGACTTGATGAATGCGTGGAGCCAGGCTGCAATGCACATGTTGCTATTTGAAGTGGTCCATTTACCCTTGGTACTCTCTTACACACAGTGTGTACAGTACACACAGAGTTCTGTATACACGTTTTCCCCTCTCACAATAACACTGGTTCGCAACCAGTTAATTCCAAACCATTTACCTCTCTTCTCTTGTGAATAATTACGATAGCAATTACAAGGTCATAAAAGAAATGATAACAGCATACACTTAGCAACACAATACACAGAGTCCACCCACTGGTAAGCAGGAAATCTAGACTAACACCTCAAGGACACAGTGACTGACTATAAATCAGAGGGTAACAAAAGCTGGGAACATTTGCGGCTGCTTCCCGTGGCTACTGACTGAATGGCAGTACTAGGTGAAAGTTTGGCATTATCTGAGTCATTCTTTTCTTTTTCTCTGCCTGTTTTTTTTCTGTTCTCATTTAGATGTATGAACGTCTAGATAAATGGGTGTTGCTGTGGAGGAGAAATCGAATTTACTCAAAACAGATCAATTCAGAGCCTCTTCTCCGATGGCAAATTTGCATCAATCTTGTCATTTAATAAAAGCAAAGGCAGCAAGATAAACGTGAGTATGAACAAGCTGATCCTACAGCCCTGATGGGGCCCTATTAAACACACATTGTTGACATTTATTACAATAATTGCTTGCTCGGCAAGTGTTGTGTTGGTCTCCTTATTCATCTAATTTATATCTGTGCTTCTAAGCTTCACTTTCCCTCCCGATAAAGGGAATTTATCTGAAGCAAAGAGACTTTTTTCTAGAGTTTAGACAGAAATAGCTACAAATCCAGCTAATGGAACTATGTGGGGGGAAAAAATACCCATCCATGTGTGGTGACAGCAGAGCTCTTTTCCCCTTTTTTGCCCCCGTAAGCATTTGCATGCATATTTGCAGATACAGGTATTTGATTTGCTGGAGAACTGCTGCATGTTTTTTTCCTCCCTTTTTGGGTACAAAAGAAGGAGGTGACAGCTCGTGAAAAGAGAAGCGGATGAGGTGGAAAGAACTAAAAAGAGAGTTTTGACATCTTGGTCATATTTAGCTGCTGAATGGATGAAAATGAGTTTTGTTGTGCTTTTTCCTTTAATCTGACTGTCTTTTTGTGTTTGTCCTTGTTGATATGTAAAGAAAAAAATACGTTCCATCTGTTAAAACTTTGGCAGCCGTCTGTTTGTGTGCGCCTAAGATTGTATCTCTCATTAAATAGACTCTACAGCCTATGGATCACTGTGAAATGGGAAAAAGAACACTTCCAGGTCTCATTTCAGCCTATTACAGCACAAAGGAATCATTGTTGCGAGGAGTACTGCACCCAAAAGGACGCCATAAGTGTTTGTGTTTTCCACTATTTTTGTTTCCCCCCCTGCTTTCCCCGTCTTTGAATATGAGCAGTGGTACCCTTGAAAAATCCAAGTTTCAGTTTGGTCTTTATTGATGCAAGGAGAGACGGGCTGGTTGTTCACCCAGGACAGCGAGAGAGAGGAAGAGAAGGAAGAAAAACACATAAGAGGAAAGGGATGAAAGTCGCAGTGAACATGCGCTTTAATGGGTGAGCAATTCCTTCCAAATTGGCCGCAAGCAGACAGGAGTTCGATGCTGCGCTGGTTGACTGCCAGACTCTAATATATGAAGAGATGAAAAGAGAGACAAGGGAGTTGGAAGTAGCGCGAACGCAGATAGATGAGGAGAGGTGAAGGGAAGAAAAGAATAAAGTCAAGGACATGTCACATCTACATCGCTCTTTACCTCGTCTTTATTTCTTCCTCAATGAATACCTACAGTCATCCTCTGTTTCACACTTCCTTCCTCTGTGACTTTAGAAGTCTTCCGTCTCCCCTTCTACCTCCATCCCTCTCTTCTTTACACTCCTGTGTGCAGCAAGTGATTTTAGTCTGTCCCTAGAGCTGCACTGCTGCAGTACATACAGTACAGTAACAGCTTGCAGTGCTTAAGCTGCATCCTTAAGGGTACACCGTACATGTGCATAACTGCACCATCCTACTCTTACTCTGCATTAACACATTACTTAGACAGCATATGCACATTCATCCCTTGTGATTTCAATGTACAAGTGATTAAACTAAGCACACACACACGCACACTGACTGGGAAAGTGGCCCATATGGATATGGACAGTGTTCAGGACAGCACCGGTCATTACTAAACACAAACACTGCTAAACAATGGCCAGTGGCCAGTTAACAGGAATATTCTGCATTAACGCGTCATGCCCACGTCTAACAAAGATATAAAAACACTAAATTTAATCCCTTACAGCTGCCTACAAATACAACAGTAAGCGCTACAGAGTCAGCTAATGCAGCAAAATTCACCTTTCGCACCAGAAGTTTTTTGTGGTGGACTTTGTTAAATTACAACCACAAGGCTGCAGTTCAATTTAGCATTAAAGCCGAGCTAAACCACATCCATATGTAGTCTCGACTAGTCATGCATTCTTCGGGAATTAGACCGCATATGCAGAGCTATTTTCATTTAGCACACTCACACACACACCTGCAGGAACCATCACACCTACTGTACCACAAGTCTGTCTGTGCTATATAACACCCTGAGGAGTGTAAATTTTAATCTTTATGCTGTTTTTAAAGCCTTATTTTGGCACCATGCCCAAACCACTTGTACTGTAAGGAAAAGTAACAGAAGCGAGGAAGAACACTGCAGCTTAAAGAAGTTAATAAGCCCTCGAATCGAGGCTGGAATATCCATCTGTCTCTCCGTCCATGGTTATTTGGTAGAGATGCATACTATATACCTGTCACTTACAGATATGCATTATTACTCTTTATAACATGTAAGTGCGTAGGGGAAGATCAGCTACAGAAACAGAGGAGAACAAAGTGACAGAAAAAGTAGGTCTTATCAGCACACACAGCTGTGCTTGCTGTAATGAACTTGCAGAGGCCACGCAGAAAGCTACAGGTTTATGACCTTGGAAATCTTTTTCGGAGACCAACTTCAGATCACTTCGATTTGGTGGCCCCATTAAAAGCTCCCGAAGCCCGAGACGGCAGCCTTCAGACCAGAACCTCAGTTTATGCCCGCTGATGCCTCCCTTGTCACAAAATGTACTTCACGGGCCGAAAGCACAAGACTGTGAGCGTGACTGTCTTTTTTTTCTTTTTTTTTTTTTTTTTTTAATGACATCAGAAACAGCAGTATGCGACATTACGTGATGGCAGAGCTTCAGTTCATCCTTTGTCATTTTTTTTTTTTTTTTTTTTAAATAAATAGGACAGGGGGAATGAATGAGAGAAAGAGGGGGAGAGAAAGAAAGAAAACCAAAGGGGAGAAGAGACGGTGAGAAGGGGGGGGGGGGAAGAGAGAGAAAAAAAAAAAAAAGAACTCCTGGGTCACCTGTATGGAGAAAAAAAACAAAACAAACAAAAAAAACAAACAGAGGAGACAGCAAACAACAAAGAGCAACATAATAATAGAGAAAACAAAGCACCATCACAATAAACTAGCTAGCCATAGATATCAATATTTACTAAATAATAAACGATATTGTGCAGCACGCAAGATAGACAGCGCACAGTGTGCTTTGAGGCAGCAGCCAAGAAAGCTTTAGTCCGCGTCTGTGAATACCCATGTGTGCATACCTGTGTGGATCAGCATGCTTGCATTCCAAAGGTTTCTCCATGTAATGATCTGCTAGGGAGTGTGGGGGGGCCACAGCCCCGTCCTCCAGGGTGTGAAGCGGGTATGGAGGAGATCAAAACTCCAGACATCCAGAGGCCCCCAGAACACAAGAGACCATGGAAGACCAACAGAGGGGCAGCCGCGCCACTGTTCCAGTAAGAGCTGAGGAGAGTCCCAGATGAGGGCTCGCCCAGCAGCCGCGGAGCAGAAGTCAGGGGGAGTTGCAGTGACGCGCCCGTGAGCTCCGCCGGCCCCCAGCTGCGCCTGAGTGACCGAGCCCCAGGCCGAGAGGCCGGGGGCACCCCACCTCCAAAGGGGCCCGAGCGAACCCCAGGCCCCAGGCCCCGACAAGCGGCCGCCAAGGAGTGAGCCGGTGTGTACCCGGACGCCCACCCCCAGACACAAAGAACCACCAACACACCGACACCTGAGGGAGTCCGCCACCGGCAGGGGAAGTGGTGGTGGGTGGAGATAGGCCTCCAAACCTTGGAGGGCCTGAGGTGTCCCCAGAGAGCGTGACTGTGTCTCTAGAGGGATCCCTACACTCCATCGATGTGGGAGCACAGGGATTCCCAGATGGCACTGAGCTCACAGAGGAACACGATTACAACAACAGGAAAAGATGAGATTTTCTGAAACAGACTGTGTTAAAACCGGCCTCTGAAGTGAGCCAAACAGAATACCAAAACATCTGGTAAAATTTCAATTCCCTCACGAATGACAAATGTAAGCCATAAAATGTCATACTAAAGATATAATAATTACAGTACAATTTTATAGAGTCAGTAAATGTTGGTAAATGTTGGTATTGGATTGCTGCCCATAGTATTTATCAAGATTTTTTACACCTGGCGCCTCGGGTCATTTTGAAGGAACAGTTCAAAATTTTGTAAAATAACTGCATCTTCCTGAACTTTTGTACTTGTACTGTTATGTTGGCAAGAAACCAGAAAAGGCCGAAGGGAAGTTGCTGGTTCTAGCAAAAGAACCGATTCTCACCTCCACAAATTGTCCTCAAAAGGTTCCAGTATTTAGATTTTTGTTATTTTCGGACAAAGCCAATGTAGCTGGTTCCCTTGCTTCCAGTGTTTATACTGAACTGAGCTGACAACCTGTCAAACTGGCTTTGAATTGAGCATTCCCTGTTGTGGTGAATACCAGGGCTCCCTCAGTGTATTTTTATATAATTCTGTTATTATTGCTCAAGCGAGCTTTAATAAGCTGGGTTTTTTTGTTTTACACAGTCGTGTTTTCTTGTTTGTCAGTCGAAATTGTTAAATCTGTAACTCACTGTGTTACTTTCCTTTGTTTGATTAAAGTCTAGACGCGAGTGACGAAGGTCACGAGTCAGAAGACGAGAACATGGCATGAACCGTAGCCCACTCGCTCATGTATGCCAACAGAGATGAAGCTGATGAGACAGACAAGCATGCGGGGACACTGATGGAGGTAGACAGGGAGAAGTGGGGGCGTAATGAGGCTTGCAGATGCAGAGGCAGGCAAACAGAAAGAAGGGCTCTTTGACAGTAAAGACAACCTGAACAGAATACAGTGTAGCAGTTGAATGAGGTTGGATTTTCATCAGACTGTACCCCATCTGAGTTGTATGAGAAAAGGGCACTCTTTGGCCTTCAAGCTCTCGCTTAGCAATGAGAGGTGACATTTGAATATGTGGACAGACAGATTGAATCCACAGCAAACATCAGCGAGAAAGGTTATCGCTGATGAATAAAAACTAGCTGCATCCCACTGCGTTTAAGCAGCTGCTCAAGAAGGACAATAGAGTATCATGTCTGCAAAGTGTGTTTGTCACAGGCTTTTATGGTTTTTTTGTCAGGGAAAAAAAAAGTGCTAATATATGATATATTCTTGTTACAAATCTTTTTTAAAAAAATCGTGAAAATGGTCTGGAGTTGAATTAAGAGTGCAGTTTTCATGTCATCTATAAGTTTCCATCACTGCAAAATGAATATAAACAGTTCATTGAATCCTTTTCTCATCGCACGCCGTTCAGATTTCCAGAAAAAAAAAAAAAAAAAAAAAATTGTCTGCACATTAAAAGAAAGCAGCTGTGAAAAATAAATCTAACCTTCTCAAATCTCTTGTTTTTTGAGGTAATTCTTACCCTTTTTTGATAATTAAAGACTGGTGTGTCTTCATCATCACTGTAAAGTAGTCAGATGGCTCCATTTCAAGACTGCACAGAAGAAAAAAGCGACATTGCTGTCTAAATGGTAGTTTTAGTGGACGCAGTTTGCCAACTTGGACTCTGATGCAAAACCTATACAGTAACCAGAGTGTACGTTGCAATTTCACTGGGCTAACTTCCACTCTCCACATGATTCAGTGAGTAAAATAACTTGTGTACAAGTGTGACTGTTGAAATGGAGCCTCTGTGTGCGCTGCAAGCAACACTGGACTTATGACATGATGAAAAGGGCGGTAAATACAATGGTGCTTAAAACACATCCCTTTCTCCTCTGACCACTGTAGCATGCTAAGGCCGCAATGTCTGCATAGCGGTAGAGGATGGCAGCTACTCGAACACAAACACACGCAGCTCGCATTCAAAAGAACACAATACATCTTTTCATTCCTCTTGCTCACGTAATTCGGTGGATAGTCGGTGGGAGGGAGACGGAGAGAGAGGGAGGGAGAGAGAAATGGAGAGAGACAAAGAGAAAGTCAGCGAGTGGGGTCAACCAAGGAGAGCAGAGGGGTGATCTGAACATAGTGTAACTGTTGGGTCAAACTCACTTCGGCTGTCTCAACTGTTCACCTCCTCCCCCAGTGTACTTGGGGGATGTAGCCTAGGAATACGTGTGCTGCGGGGGTTAGCACCCCGTACAGAACGCCCCGAGGCGGCGGCTCATCTCGTTTCCTAACCTTTTCTTCCTGACTGTCGCACTCATATGTTAGGTTGCTATGTTACATTTCAAAATGTACCAAAATTGCATTTGTTTTCTAGGATAAGCATTCGTGAAGATTAACATGATGGTTGTTCTGCATTATAGCACTTTTATGTTCCAATCGGTTATCAAAAGTATTTCTTCTTCTTTTCATCCCTTCTACATAATGACACAGCAACTGTTTGCAAATGCATTAAAAAGGAGAACTGAAATATCCTATTGGCATAAGTATGCATACATTTTACTCGCTCCTTAACGGAAGCACTTTTAGCAGTGATAAAATTTGTCAATCTCTGCAGAAATTTTTTTTTTCATGCTGACGACGAGTCTCTTGTTGGGGCACTCAGAGACATTGACAGACTTGTACCTACACTTTCTCCAGCGTCGTCTTAGCTGTGTGGGTAGGCTCGATGTAAAGCAAACTAATAAAACACCAAAGTCGCACAGCTTTTATATCCATGAGGCCTGATGGCTTTAACATGCAAGAGGAAACATGGTACTTTACAGGACATTTAATAACTTAATTAAAACATTTCCCTTTACTGTATGTGCGAAACATATGTGAACAGCAAAGGGGTACAAATACATTAGAAATTGAATCAGTATTCTGGCACATTGTGTTTTATAAACTAAACTTGTTTTTTTCGGAGCACAACAGCAAGCGCTTCATCAGCTTTTGTGTGTGAAAGGAACTCAGCCTTGGCTAGATTAGCTGACTCTGCAGGGAGCCCTTTGAATACAATAAAAAAAATGCAAATATGTTTAACTGGACAAAGAACTTGAAGCAATTAAACAAGGGGGTGAATCAATCAAAAATATTTTTAATGCTGACTACACAGATTTCTTTAAAACTTTTTTTTTGGCTCTGCCTCAAAAACAACCCCCAAAAACTACATTTATGATGTTCCATAAATCATCTTTTTTCAACTGTTCCCTTTAGTGGTCTCCTGGGCGGATCACCTACCTCCATCTCGCTCTCCCTCCTCCTCTGTCACACCAACCCTGTGCAAGTCCTCCTTCATTACATCCACAAATCATCTCTGAGGTTTTCCTCCTGCCTGGCAGGTCCATCTTCACCATCCTTCCTGTCCATATGTCCAGACCATCTCAGCCTTGCCTCTCTAGCTTTAACTCCAAACCTCTCAACCTGAGCTGTCTATCTGATGTTCATTCTGGTCACTCCCGATAAAATCCTTCTAAATCCTTCCCTAAAACCACGCATCATAACAGTCTCACTACACTCTAGTAAATCATCCCTTTCACTCCTGCTGCTATCCTTCTGTCATAAATCCCCCCTGACGCTTATCTTCACCTACTGTCTGTTGCTTTGGATGGTTGACCCCAGGTATTTAAACTCAGTCACCTTCAATACCTCTGCTCTTTGCATATTCATCTTTTTTTTAATTTTACCTGTCTGCCTTTTTTCTCACACACACACACACACACACACACACTCACGCACGCACGCACACGCACACAGATACATTCTGTCCTGCTTTTACTGACTTTCATTTCTCTTCTCTCCAGAGCATACCTCCAGCACTCCAGGTTGTCTTTTACCAGCTCCCTGCCCTCACTACAGATCACTATGCCGTGTGCAAACATCATAGTCCAATGAGACTCCTGCCTGACCTCATGTGTCAGCCTGTCCATCACCATTTCAAACAAGAAGCGTCTCAGAGCCGATCCCTGATGTCATACCACCCCCACCTTGAACACATCTGTCCCTTCTACCACAACACTCTTCACACCCTTTGATATTATTCTATCATGTTCCCAAAATTAAACAAAGCAAAAATGAAATGTTAGAATTAAACATCTTTGGATTCTCGTCTTATTTTGCAGCTGGTATGATTACGAAGAGCAAGTGGGTCCACATTGTATCAGTGTGACAGTTAATCAGATCTGTCTGGCCGCGAATATGCAGAGGAAAGCAGAGTAGCCGAATAGATTGCATGGCTGGCACACAGTAGACAAACCAATAAACTGAGCTCATATTTTCCAAGGGACCATTCACTGTCAAATAAACGACAAATATAATCCCACTTATTGCCTGGAATTATTGCTTGGCATCGATCCGCCGTGTTCTGCCACGGTTCAAGTGTTCAAAGCTGCTCTGAAACCTCTTAGAGACAGATTTCCAAATAGAGGGATGGAAGCATGGCCCGGGGTTTCCAGATTACATTTTTGTGATTGTTTCACATGAAGAAGCATTTATCTCTGGGGCTTTGCAGCAGACTGGCTTAGTGTTTGTGTGCCATTGTTGGGCAGTGCTTCCACACAGGAAGCAAGAAGCTCAGAGGAAAGCAGAAATGGGTGTGTGCTACCTGGTACTCCATCACTGCAGTCTAAAAATAATGGGAAATCTATCAAGTCTTAAGTGGGGCTCATTGAGTGGGCTGAGCACAGAGCTCTCCAGAGTCACTCTGAGGTTCAGGCAGTCTGTGAGTTGACAATTTTATTTTTTTTCCCCCCACAAACCAAAGCAAATCAAAGGTTATTAAACCAATGACCATTTTACACCTTTATTAAGCTGCTTAGTGCTAACGTGCTTCCTTGACATTTGAGTAGATGAACTACTTAACTAAGTAGAAAACAGTTTGTGCATGCACTGACAGTAACACATAGTCTATTGAAAGCAAAGCGCTGCTACAGTGTAATCAGTACGGCTGATATGAGGTGCAGGAAGTCTAGAGGAACCAGCAGCTGATAAGAGAGAATGATAAACCTGGGAGAGAAACAGATGGACAGCTGTGATGAAGAGATAGAAAGGAGAATGAAGAGGATATACAGTAAATAAGGAAAAGGGTAGAGAACTAAGGCAGGAACACAAAAGATATGACCGAGAGGAGGCACGGAGCCAAAAACTCTACATTATCTGAAAACTTTCTGAGAGATATTGCTCTTTTTCCATTAAGAGCAAGTTTAGAGAATAGAGTGTATGAGGCAGTGTGTGGAGAGTGACCTCTGATTCAGTAGTCCTTGCTGGGGGGTAGACAAACAAACCATAGCTGCGGATCAATTTTTGCTCTGTTAACCACAATCCAAGGTTAACCAAGATGGGAAGGAGAGCAGAGAAGGGAATCGATCCCTTCGGTTTGTAGAGCACTAGACCATGACACAAAGTGCTGTTGTGGTTCACGACCTTGTTTTGCTTTGAAACCCTTTACAGTCGCAGCACAATAATAGTATTTATTTTTTTTAATCTGCAAATTTATTGTCAGCTATTAATAATAATAACGTATACTTTATTGATCCCAGTGGGGAAATTCTTCTCTGCATTTAACCCATTCACTCAAGTGAAGCAGTGGGCAGCCACTGGGCGCCCGGGGAGCAGGAACGGTACCTTGCTCAGGGGTACCTCAGGGTAGCTGTTCAGGGGAATCAAACCACTAACCTTCCGATCATGAAGCCACCACTCTACCTACTGAGCTATCCCTGCCCCCTAATCACACAGCCTCACTGAAAAGTGAAACCCTTTATAATGATTTTAAAAAGCTACACGTTATGAAAAGACCCCTTGCGCTGGCTTTACTGCTGTGCACGTGGAGCCATTAGAATTTACTGCAGAGTTCGATTTGCACATTCTCCCTGTGTTTGCATGGGTTCACTCCAGGTACTCTGGCTTCCTCCCACAGTCCAAAGATTGCTCGGTGTCTTTCTGCAACAGCCTGCCAACATATGTAGGGTGTGGTCACGGGCTGACCCTAAACTGGATAAGTAGAAGAAAATCAACTGTTTGTATAGATAAAATAACTAGAAGTTTTAATATTTTCATATCAAAATTAAGAGCACTGAAGTTATAGCCACCAGTTAGTTAGCATAAAGTCTGGGAAATCGTTAGCATCACGCGCATAGCTGCAGCTATTCTAGGCTTGGGATTCGTGAGACTGCTGACTTTACAAAACTGTAATTTTAGATTAAAGTTCCTTACAGCTTCATTTGGACAAATTCACACCATCATATGTGCCACAGACTTGCAATTAGGACATCATCTCTCTTTACGGGTAGCGACGCTGGTTAACATTTAGCTCATTATCTTTACTAAGAGCAGTGTTTTGTTTTGTTTTTTTTGTGCATCTGAGTGTGTGCTATGTGTTGCAACTGCTGTATCAAGACATATTGCATATAGACATAAATTAGGATTCAAAGAATAATAATAAAAACAGTGTCAATGTAGCCATTTTTCTTTGTTCTGAGTTTTTATGCCAAGCTGAAGCTTCGGATTTGCTTTTTTTGGAATAACAGGAGGCAGTTTTATCACCTACCCTCAGTTTCAAGATTGAATCGCATACTGAATGCTGCTTACATGTGAATATGATAAATTATTCAGTAACATCTGTACAGTATTACTGAGACCATTTTCTGTCCTACGTGATGCAGAGTGGATTCAGGTTTTTGCAAGTGAAGTGTGAAAAATGTTTTGGGGGAGTCAAAAAAAGTCACCTACTGAAAAGCAGTATTCATAAAGAGTACAAAAAGTAATTTGCTAAAACCATCTGAGAGTTTATAGCTGAGAGAGAGACACTTTTATTATTGAGCAAAACACAATGCAGATGAAGTTCTTCTTTCAAAAGAATATTAAATAATGAAATCAAAACATATCTCCTTTCATATTTTATAAGAGTGGCTCCGGCCTGAATGGTGCTAAAGTATTTTTTTCTCAGCATCATAATGCTGGCACACCTGTAACAGACTACCACTTACAAATAGTATAACAAATATATTTTGGATGAATTTAAAAAAGAGAGAAAAAAAGCTTAGATTTTCCTACTTACATCAAAAAGATGGCCAAAAGCCTCATCTACTGAAAGCTTCTAGGAGGCATATCCTAGTCTCAGAGTGTAAACCATGCCGTGTCAGCTTCTAACCAACTCAAAACAGACAGAAAGAATAGCGGACAATGACGCTAATTACTTGGATCTAACTGTTTTTACATGGATCAAGCTGTTATCAAAGTAAAACCAAGACAGCCAGCCTGGCAGCACAGATATCTTTGATCTAAGCACGTTTTTGCAAAACATCCAAGATGCAATATCAAAGACATCTCTGGCTCAGGCAGCGAGGCAATGCAGATGAGATCCCACCCATTTGGAAACGTACACCATATGCAGCTAGAGATTTCTCCAGGCTACACTGAGCTCTTTGTTCCATTGAAGACCGAGGAGTTTCATAGTGACGTCCACCCCATGGCCCCAAACCCCCTCCCTACCCCACCCCAAGAAAGCCTCACCAGAGTACAGCAGTTATTTAATCTGGCAAGTCAATGTCACAAAGACGGCAAAACACTGAAGAAAAAAAAACCATCGAGACATCACTCATGATATCTAAATGTGAAGTCTTCAATCTCTTTTCACATCCAGAAGCAGGTTAGAAATTCCAGACGGTGTTGCTCAGAAGCCTTTGCTTAGACACTAAGTCTTGTTTTGTTTCGTAACATTCATTTTGGGCAAGTCATTGCATATCAAGGAGTAGTAAAAAAATATATATATATACCATTTTAGTGGATGTCTTCATTTGCAGACATGGTCCGTTGTTGGTGTGCATAAACAGACCAAAATTTCCAACTGATAAATAACTTAAACCTGCAGTCTAAAAGCTGTCTGGTATTCTGTAGCGGGTATAACAGCAGAGAAGTGGCACAAAGTCAAACATGGAAACAATTTTCTTCCTAGAAGTTAAATATTTTAGTCAATTTCACCCTACATACACCTTCAAAAGAAACATGGGGTGTAGAAATTCAAATGGACTGTGGCAAATTGTTTTCTTTGAAACCTCTGAACCCATAAAAAAAAGAAAAAAAGAAAAACCAAACACAACGTGGCCCTAAGCACTGTATCTGCTTTGTCCTTGCATCTGACTTCCCTCTAAGATTTATCTTTGTTGTTGAAACATTTGAAAGCACATGAAAAAGGCAAACTCCAACTCCTGATGAGTCTTTTATCGTAGTCCTCATTCTGCCCTTTAATTATCTCAATCAAGACCTCCTGAGCCACCACTAAAGATTGATGAGTATCTTGTGTACAAGGAAAATAAAAGTTGGAATAATAACCGTAAGCAACCTGCTAGAAATACATCTCCAGATCCATCATCAAGCAACATCTATTTAGATGAAACCACGAGTATAACCCAAAACAATCAGGGGTATTAAAGCTTATATTCTCACATCATCACAAGCTCGCAAACCAACATCCTGCGAGTAAAACAAAGACAGGAGAGTTTGCTTAGAAGTGTTGACTTATTTTTTAGCCTGGAACATTGCAGCTAATATTTGTCTTTGGGTGATTTTCTTGAATGCGGTGTTGCATGACGACGACTGCCCCCCTACGAAACCCGAAGTTATGAACAATACAACCAAAACACATGAAAGTCACCCCCCTCAGGTTGTCCTCATGCTGAGCCATGTTTAATGACTGGGTAATTGTATAAAATCCTCAACAGGAAAATCCGAACTGCTTGCCAACTTGGCCTGGAAAACATTCCATCAGTCATCATAATTGGTAATTACAAGTAATTACAAGTAATGGACAACTAATACAAGTAGTAGTGTGCAGTGAAAAGTGTGTGAAAGCGGCCTAACCAGGCTCTGTGACGGCCTCACTCAGCAACAGCATGTTCTGCAGGAGCAGGGGAAGCTGACCAAATGCACCTGTCAGAAACACTGGTCTGTTCCGAAACTAATCACGGCTTGTGAATGAAAAAGCAAAGTGACAAAGAAAAATGTGCTTCATTTCTCAGCTGCCTATTGAAGGTCAAATCTGATGAAAACCACCAAAATGATTTCCACAAGCTACCTCTGGGAATTCTGGGCTACTGCGTTTTTTGGAGGGGGGGGAGAGGGTTTGGGTCAACTTCTTACAAATTGAAAGGAAGCATTTAGAAATGCGAGTTGTCGGGTGTAGACAAAAGCCAACGCAGCTACAAACTAGCCCCAGAGCAAGAGACATTCTCGAACAGACGGAGATAAATTCCTAAGAATGTTGTCTTGAAGGTTTGACATGTGAGAAGAAAGGGACTCTAGAAAGTGAAGTACTGCATTAATAAAGCAATGAAGTGTGTCAGACCAAACATCAGAAGCCACAACACGGAACGTTATACGCTGAGCTGGAGGATTCACCGATGAATGAAGGGGGGGGGGGGGGGGGGGCAGACAAACACATGCATACCAGCCAGAATCAAGGTTTTTGCCCTTTGAGACTTTGACTTTTGACCTCAGTCGTGATGCCCTTTAAAGAACATGGAGGCACAATTTCAGACACCACACACACATGCACACACGCACATTGTGGGAGCTCGAAACTTGAGCCCTTAAAGGAATGCAGCCCCCCCTAACTGCAGGCTGTATAAAGGCCTGTGTTGTGACACACACAGACTCCCTAACACATTCTCACAGGGGCTTCGGGAACGTGCTTTCACTACATGACACATACCTATGTCTTCAAGTGGTTTGAGGTCCATCGGTGCAGAATTTAAACATCAAACGACATTAACATGAACCAGTACCTGCAACCCATAGACGAGTGTTTACTGACGATGCAGTAAACACTCTTTTCTAAAATCACTAACTCTCACACTCACATTTTAATATTAGTTTTCATATCAAGAGCTCTTTTCAGTCATTCAGATAGCAGATCCAGAGAAATGCCCAGAACAACTAGAACTTTATTTATAGGAGTAGAGTGACTTTAACTTATTTATAGGTGTTGGTCCTGGGTGTATGTGTTCTTAAGTACACATGTACACACTGGGCTATGAATCCCGGCTGACTGGCCCCAGCTGTCACCCGCTGGCTCCAGTCATCTAGAAACGGTGACAAGATGAGAACATCTTCCTCATACCAAGAGCTAGGTGTCAGAGTGTTTGCCGCACACGAACTTTACCTGGCAGGCTGCCCAGGTATATTGATAGCCACCTGAGTGTATAGGGGACTTACTTTTCATGCAACTGAGATAATGCCATCTGCCATCGATGCCTCACTGTTATTCTGAAAGTTTTGGTGCTGCTAATCAGACTGCTGTGGCGAGATTGCTGGGGTGGTCCTTGATTTCTTTTTGCTGCTTCTAGGAAAGGATGTTGTTGTACGCCACTTTTATCCACTGCACCTGTTGACAGACGTTCTGCTCTAACCAGAACATTCAGAAGCTGGTTATCCATTTCATGGGCTCCTACACAGAGCCCACAGAACAAGAACTACCATCTCCAGCTGTAGTCTAAAGTTGTACCCACACTGGTAGTGGTTCAGTCGTCGTGCATTGCTGTGAAGCTGACAGCTGGTCGCTCACAGACATCCTAGCCTCCTGGTGCCTAGGTAACCTATTAATGCATTTACTATAAGGTCATTTGTCAATCAGCAGTATGGTACATTCTCATTGGCTGACTTATAACTTGAGAAAAGTTCATCTTGGGTCCCTCCCACTTTGTGCCGCCAGTGGGTATTTTTGCTCATAGTTTCATTCACTTTATACGGTCGCCACATCACTTCCAGTGTGAACGCAGCATTAGGCAATCGCACTGGAGCTCATCAAAAGGATAAAAGTCTGCTTGAGAGGCAGGGTGTAATGGAGACCAGGGGGGTATTGTTAGTGATTAATTGTTGGATTAGGAATTTAAAATAGGGTAATAAAGAAAACACATTAGTTCTTATGGAGTCTTTTATTAGGTTATTTGACATATGATTAAATTGACAGCTTTTAACTGAAAAGAGACAGTGGGACTGGCCATTCTACCTGTGTCGGAGAAGAGCCAAAGTTAGAGCTGTTTGCAGTTAATCATTTATCAATAACCTAAACATATGTGAAATGAGAACTTGTAAAGGTACTCACCTGTCCTGGTTGCTTCTTGCAGGATGTGGAGCAAAAGAGTGAAAGTGGCTCAATCACCTGTTTAAGAGCTCTTGGAGCAGACCAATGTGCCAGGTTAGGGAGTATGGTTAAAGAGGGTTTTAATTTAGATAGAAATGGGTGAAGCTTATGTTATTGGTTTGTTTATAGTATGTGTTGGAAATATGTATATGTTTGTGATGTTCTTTAATGTTATTGTATGTTTGTTTGTGTGGAGGGTTATGTTTTCATGTTGATTAGTTAACCCCCATACTTGGGCTATTCCGGATGTTCACCTGAAAAGGTAGAGTATAAAAGGAAGCCATTTGGTTTAGTTGTAGTTAGTGTTTGTGCTGTTATCATGCTCCTTCTTTAATAAAGTGCCAATCCATGGAGGTCTTTTACTCCAGTCTCACGTCATATTATTGGACAGAACCTATGACCGCCGGCCAAAACTGACACAGGGGAATGTATTGCTTTTCCATTTCATTATAGTTAGCCCATGGAAATCTGACAATTACAAACATAGCTCAATCCTGCAAGTTAAAATTATATAAACCCATTCTTGATACAAAGTCTTTTCAAAATGTCCAAGATCCTATCTCTTTACAGCTGTGCTTTCAACATTGCATTCCTTTCAGAAAACATTTCCCCTGAAGATATGTGACGCTCAGACAAAACGTGGTAAGAATAGCATCATCTTCATCCATTCTATGTCAGAGAAAGAGACGGCCAAATCTGGCTCAGCTGGTTACATGCTATTCCCATTAGTGTTCTTCAGAATGGATGCAGTCCCGAAGATTGCGTCTCATTTTACGGTAGAGAAGAAAGAGGGAAAGATCCAAAGAAATGATTGGGCTGAGCTATTCAGCTGAGGCTATACCTGCAGCCTCTAGCTAGGTTTTCAGCAAGCTGCATAATTAATGAGGTGATATAGAGCCCCTAACTCTCTGGAGAAGTTGAGATTAATAGTTAGAAAACTGAAAGGTAAGTGGAGAGTGGTGAGAAGAAAACAGGCACAAGGCTAAAGGCAGAACTAAAGACCAAAAGAGAAAGGGGTGTGACAGGAAAACGAAATCAGGAAATTGGGCAGAGCAACAGAGGAAGGGTGGAAGACATACAAACGAGGTGCTACAGCATCTTACACACTGATACTTCCTTACAGACACACCCTGAATCACCCCACAAAGTGAGGTGATCTGGCAGTCACTCAACACGACTGCTTGAGGTTGAAGTAGTCACTAAAAGTGATATCGCACTGAATTAAAAGTGGCATGCTTGCCAATTTAGCATAAAGTGAAATTTATCATTTAAGTAATCAAAAGATTAACAAAGAAACTAAAATTAAAAAAAAAATCAATTTTTAATCAAACAGTGCAGACATTAAGTGATGGCAAAGGTGACACGGCAACTTTGAAATTGTTCTGAATTACAGAAAATGTTTGGTATTCTATGTTCCCTGTGTCCTTCACACTGTCTTTGTTCTGTCATGTCAAACCTCATCTTTTTAAAAGAGCTCATTATCGAGGGGGGGAGAAGTTCAAAGACGCTTGAAGAAAGCAATTAACACATACAAGCCAGGCTGAAGGATTCCTCGGAGGTAAAGTTAGCAATGTTGCTGATGGGGAAGGAGAGAAGAACAAACAGGAAGACTTGGACAGCTCTGGGATGAGTGTCAGAAAACCTTTATAGATAATACATGATCAAAAAGATAATTATACTTATATCCAACTAATGCTTAAAGACTGCTTCGTTTCCTAGACTTGGTTTTGTTTTTCACTTTGAGATATTTCTACATTCCTTACAATGCAAGCCAGGAGGACAGAGGTAAGAAGATCGTGACAAGGACCGGCTGATCAAGTACAGAAAGGAATAGTAACACTGACTGGTGCGATATTTTCAGTGACAGCAACCTCCACTTTCATATAAAGACGTCACCCTTACCATGAAACTATAGGATGGTGCAATGGTTTACCTGGAAACGTAGAAAGGGTTCCTGTCATAACCAGGATTTGCAGAGCTTAACCTCTAAACCCCACAGTGTGTAAAACTGTCAGGTCAATGTCATGGGCTCAAGACCAGAATGATCACAATGCTCAGCCACAGACACACAAAGAGGAAAACAACAAGAAACAAACAGCTGCCTGCCAAACAGTGGTGTGTTTACCTGCGGTTGTCCAGGCAGCAGATAATATAGATATATCATGTCATATCTCTAGCAGTACATGACAAGGCAAATAGGAGAGTGCATGCCTACAAGATTACAGTAAGAGGCCTGTCCTGTCTCACTCTTCAGTCTGCATGTCCTAACAGCATGTACAGCAACACTATATCTTACTTCTTAGCGAGCACAGTTTAAAAAACAGAGAAAGTTATTCAACCTGTATCTGTGCTATTTTAGTAAAATATTCCTTATGTACAGCTACAGAATGAGAGCCTAGGAAACGGTTGTGAGGTTTCTTAATACATATGTCCTTGTTTGTGCTTCAGCCATGTGTTTATACATCCATCTTAATCCGCAGGGTGTGAGGCTGGACAACACAAAACATCACGCCACATTAGGCATCACATCTTCACCGACAGAGAGATTTCCTCCTGTGTGCTCATACTTATGAGATGTCCCATCACTACCTCATCATCATAACTCAGAAAAATATACTGTAAGCACAGGGCGGCAATGGGCCAGACAATCACTTGATATTAAACAGGAATAATAAGCACCTAAGAGCCTCTGCAGGTCTTGGAGGATCATTCACACACAGTGCGTGAACACGGTGGCAGATCATATTAACAGTGAGCTCAGGGAAGTTGCGGTGATAACAGAATTTTAAAAAATTTATAGTAATTTGCAAAAAAGAAAAAAAAAAATGCATGGCAACATATCTTTACAAAAATAATATCCTGGTTAGTCGAGATAAGAATCCACTGACAGCAGTTTTGTTATTGTCACTTCTTCTCTCAGGAATCTGACGGCGGAAAATTGTAAAACCTTGACGGATAAAAACCAAACACTCAGTGTTACTGCAGACAACTAGGACCCAAGTTTTCACAAACTGACAAAATGAGTCTGTTCCCCATTTTCATTTGATGGTCAATGAAAGACTGAATGAAAGCAATTTGAGGCTGACTGATGATGGGAGAGGGGCTTAATCAATACTTTATCAGCCTTCAGGATATAGCCATACATCTCGGTCAGAGGCAGTGGCTTCTCCTTAGACAATTAAAAGCACCTTCTGCTATTAGCCTCACCTTTCAAATAAGTTAAATTGCAGAGCGTGAGATTGCCTTCTTGCACCATTAAATTAACTCTGCTGTTCCCTCTAGGTGACTGATCCCATTGGGCCAGGTTATTTGGAGGTTTCAGGTGCGCACACACATAAATGAAGACATACACACACACACACACACACACACACACACAGGCAAAAAAAAAGAAGCACTTTTCTCATCTGGAAGTATATTAACCGAGGAAAGGTCAACGGCTCGACATGTAAGACAGACCCTTTTATCTGCACTTAAAGAGAACAGCAATCTGTAATGACTCCCCTGATAGCAATAATGAAAAGACCGCTCGAGGGGACAAGGGGGAAACACCGATCATTTAAGCTCTGCACATGTGTGTTTACATGACACTGAGTGTGTGTTTGTGTTAGAGAAATGCAATGAAAAGTGAATATGAGTCAGGGTGGGAGGCTTAGAAGAGTGGATTTAATCATCAGAAGAGAGAATGTGGATTCTCCAAATTGACAAAGTTAGCTGCCTAATGCAACCACTTTACTAGAAAACAAGGGGAGCCGAGTGGAATTGCATCTCATTTCACTTTGATGAAACAGGCTTGTTGACTGTTTACTTCCTACTGCTGAACAAGGACATGCCAAAGAGCGTCATTTATTCAACAATAATGCGAGTCAGGCTCACTGCAATTCATATATTAGATCTTTAAACCAGCTGAGAGCCCATGTGTAGAACCAACCTGCAAAACCGCACGATCTCCCAGTTTCTTTAGAGGGGAAAAGGGTATATAGTGTAGGACTGTGCGATATGACCAAAATCTCATATCCCGATATAAGAATTCTATCGTCCCGATAACGATATAAAATCAAAATTTAACATTTTCTGTAAATTCTGTGACTCTCGGGCAGCTCAACTTTCATGAAGTGTTTCCAGCTGGGCGTCGTGTACCTGGAGTCGAGTGTTTTAACCGATACATTTAGAAATAAGTTGTAACGGCCGCAGTTTTCTTTGTGAGTATTTATTACACAGCGTGCTGTGGGGAAAAGCCTGTTCTAACGTTTGAGTCTAAGGTTTATTTTTTAGCACCTGGCGTCTCTTTTTTACTCCTCATCTGTAAATAATCTGCCTACTCTTTCACTTGATTCAGTTTATTTTGAAAAGTCTCAACAGGATCTTGAGCTTTATTGTGAAAGGTTTATGTGGAAAATAAACGAGCGGACACGCGATGGTTTTACCATCGTTGTTGTTAACGACAACGCATAAAAACAGGCGCTTGTCCGTCCGTAGTGTAGTTATATTAAATATAAGAGAAAGAGAGAACTTTAAGAAATTAATATAGCCACTACAGTGACCATCAAAACAATGAAAAAATATTGCTGTAAACTGTTTATTTTGTGACACCACGAAACAACGATAGCGTAAAATGAAACTATAGACGTTTTTATATCGTCATCCCATATATATCGTTATATTGAACAGCCCTAATATACTGTATGGAAATATGAGTGATTGGCAGTGTTGGGGAGTAACAGAATACATGTACCAGCGTTACGTATTTAAAATACACAATAAGAGTAACTGTATTCCGTTACAGTTACCCAAAAAAAGATGATAATTGGAATACAGTTACTTTGTTGAAATAAATGGATTTCACAGCGGTCTTTTCCTGTTTCATATGTTAGGCTATCCCCTCTCTAATTCTGGTAATTCCACGCATTGTCGGAATTAGAGGCTCTAATGTAAGCGTCATGTTAATCCTGGTGGCATCAGTTACACAATGGACCCAGAGCCAGCAGTGTACAGGCAGGAATGCATTTCTTACTTGGAAATTCTGACACCACTTCACATTTAAAGAAAAAAAAAGGGATGGGCCAAATCTGACCGTGCAATGCAAACTTTGTTTGCCAGCAACCAAGCTACTTTCAGCGTCAAAAGCCTCCACCTCCAACCCAAAGAAACATCTGAAAGTAAGTTCACTAGCCTACTGCAACTATTATGTTTTAGTTGTGGTAGCTACCTGGGTTATGTGCCACTTCAATGTACTATTGCTGTGTGATTTATTACTATTACTAAAAGCTACCCGCCACCAAGCTAACATTGTTAGCTGGCGTTAGTTCATAGACTGCTGACTGTTAGACTTGGATAACATTAAAAACCTGCTAGCTGCAAATAATCATGTGCAGTTCGGAAAGCAGTCTATGAACTAACCTCAGCTAACAATGTTAGCTTGGTGGCAAGTAACCTTCAGTAATAGTAATAAATCACACAGCAATAGTACATTCATGTAGTTGTAAAAAGCATGACATTATATTAAGTAATCTAAAGTATTCAGAATACGTTCCTTGCATTGAGTAACTTAACAAAATATGTTACAAACTACATTTTGGGGGCATGTATTCTGTAATCTGTAGTGGAATATATTTTACCTTCCCAACACTGGTGATTGGGAGTGTTTGTGTAAATAGCGTGGCCATTAATCAGCATCTTTCACTGATACTGACGTAACAGGAAAAAAGGTTGCTCTCAAATTGTGTTATCAGGCGTTCTGTTTTAGTCACCACCACAGTGGGTTGAACTTGGACGGGGTGACAACCTGTAGCAGCAGAACACAAAACAGACGATGACACATGAAAACCACAATCCCACCACCACAGATCTGTGTAGATTCTGTTATCCGTGAGCAGACAATCACACACATCAGAGTACACAGATACAAAGACGCTCAAACCACTGTGGAATTCCCCACCCATCTCCCACATATACAATAAAGGCACATGTTGTCCCAATCATGTTATATTTATATGCTCTGATTTATGAGTGTGTATTCACGTGAAAGCTTGGAGTGCGTTGCTATCCTCATGTGGTTTTACTTTCATGCCAGGGACCCATTTGTCTCCATTATCATCATACAACTCGAGGACGGAGATCTGTTAGGGCTCATGGCAACAGTAATGCCTCTGTCTAGATATAAAAAACAACTTCACTACCTGGACGTTTGTCATGTCACTCTACTATAGGACCAGGAACATTAGGAAGGAAATAGAGCCTCGTACCTCAGTAAAATTCAATTTCCAGTATTTCCAGAGGGCGGAACGGAAATTTGACTGATGGCCGTGCTTACGAAGCCGTTAAGTTTGGAGTATGTTTATGAAGCGTGTTTTGTCAGCTTTTTTGTTTAATGTTGAAATTTATGGCAAAATGGCAAAGCTTTGAGAAAAATCACATCCTCCGACTTTCCCCTGAGCATTTGTTTGGGTGATAAATATGCCATTTCAATCCAGGTTGAGAGCAAAAAGAACACGGGAAAGCTTTTTTCTCCCCCCCCACAGTGTTCTATAACACTTCAGAAAGCAAAACTGCAACCACCACAGAACCCCTGGAAGCATGACAAAGTCGATGCTAACAAACGCAGACAGAGAACGGATTTTCCAGGCCCAATTATAGGAGAAAATCTTTTAAGAAACTCCTGGCTCGGGCCTGAAGAAAAATGATGGAGACAGCTGAGCTATGTAATCACAAGGCCAGGGTGTCACGAGTGTTTAACGTACACCAATCTGATCAAAGTCTTAGAGATTATTCCCAAGCTCCTATTCGTTCCCACAAGTCTTTGCTTCAAAACAGCACCTTTACACTTCATCAGTGTGGACCACCATGTCCGCACCCAGACTGGGCTGCTGCGTTTTTAATAGGAAAACACACCTCAATTATAAAAGCCCAGGAACATAACTGTTTTTTCCCCCCACTAATTACCACTTCAAAACAGGAATCGGATCTCAAGGAAAAAGCATCCAGAGTATTGCTAATTGCCTTCCAGCTGGCTATAGGCCACATCACAGGTAGCACGCACACACAACAGCAGACGTGTTTGCTTTAGTTTCCCCTTCTCTCTGCATGATGGCCATTACATTTTGACCACCACCAGAGCAATTCATTAGCCTCACCATGTCCCTGAATACAAAACCGATGGCAAAGGTGAAGCAAAGCATATTACAAAATTTGTATTAACATAGGAGAATGTGTCGTTTAGAAATCAAGAAAATGCATTTTGTAGTTTGAAAAAAAGAAGTCGAAGGAGAAAAGGAAGGAACTGGTCAAAATGATAAAGAACGCGGCCCGAAAGCATCCAGGTGGTCCATTAAGAAAACAGGACTCATTTAAATTGCAGAATCTCAGACCAGCTGGAAAGTTGGGAATGACTCTGACCTACTGGTGCAAAAAAAAAAAAAAAAAAAAAAACCCCAGACAAACACAAAAAAAAAAAATGCATACACAAAATAATCAGTATGCATAAAAAGGAAAGACGTAGGTGGGACTGCGTGCATCTATCCAGTTTGTGTATATGTATGAAGTTCAAGACGGGGAGGTTTCCCTGGCCTATAATTACACCCTGGTGGGAGTGAAGCTGATAACAGAGGCCTGAGGATATCAACGTCAACAAGGCGAGAGGAGAGGAAATAAATAATTAAAAAATAAAAGGGGAGAGTAAACAACATAAAACCTTATCAAACGTAGGCTCTCAGACTGACACTGCTTTTTCATTTCCGCTTTGATAGTTATGAGATCCACACACACACACACACACACACACACACACGCGCGCGCATGCATACAACACTCCTTAAGAAGACAAGCTGCAGAGCACAGCCCTCACAGTCAGTGTTTCTAAGTACACTAATTCAATTGATGCGCATGTATGGCAATACTCATTCTCAGAAATGTCACATAACGCCGTTAACAAAGTTATCATACACACCTGAAGCCAGGTAATTTTATTATCACAGCTGGGTTAACCATCAGCCTTTCTACTGACTTTTCTCGCAAAGCGATTTCTTTTTCTCTCATTCAGTGCATACACAAAAACACACATAAACAGCAAGTGTCCAGGATTGTTTTCCTGTAATTTACGGTGAAGTTCTTGCAAATATATTAGCCGTTATTTTCCAGCGTACCTACTGTAATCTACAACAGCAGTTTCTTACTGGAAAAACTATTTAGAATACTAACAGTTGTTTTGTTGCCAATAATTTTTGCACATTCATTGTGGAATCTCAATAAGCAGTTTATTATCATACTGCAAGTCACCATCCTTACAATCAGAATAAAGTTTACGGTCCTTCTTGAATTATGACAAGACAGCAGCTTTGTTGCTTTTCTATTCACTGCATTTTAGACAGAAAATGAAGGCTAGCTGGTCACGATTACTCAAATCAGAGTCCCAATTGTTACGAACTATAACCTAGCACTGTCCTAGCGTGCACAAACACCAAAAACCACATATTTACAACCACCAGTGTCAGAATAACCATCATGACCTTTCAAAATTAATGATTTGACTTAAAAAATGTTATAATTTCATTCAATTTATCTGATTATTTACAATCTGTAAAAAAAAAAAAAAAAAAAAAAAAAAAACTACCACACCTAATGCTTGAGATTTACTAAGCAATCCATGTAAAATCCAACTAAGTGACTCCGTAAAGAAGTTCACTATAACATACGTTTTTTGTTGGGGGTTTTTATGGAAACTATTTCTAGGAAATCAGAATCATACAAACAATTTTCTACCTTCAGCAATTATTCTTTGAATCAATTGCATCTCCACAAACAGCAGAAAAGGCTGACTTAAGCCCCCAGAGGACGTCTAATTTCAAAATCTAAATTCAAATAACATCCATTGTCAGAATCAGATTGTCAAAATTATTACTTCGGTAAAATAGACTAATCATTTCATGCTCAGAATCATTTCTTTAAAAAAAATAATAATAATAAAAATAAAAGGAAAAGTTGTGCATTTTTGCACACAAAGAGGAACCTGTGTATCAGTTAACAGTGACCTTGATCTTATGACAAAACAACAACAAAATGTTACATATGGAGTTGACGGTCCTTGAAAATGTGGTTTCTTTCAGCATTGCAGAGCTCTGTTGCTATGGGGACAGGCCTTACACTGAGAAAAAAAGAAAATTAGGAAACACTGTCCTTGAGGCCCTCTATGGACTGTAATAAGCTGAATGCATATTACAGTTTACCCCTCTACAGACGGGAGCCCAGCCAATAACTCAGCAGGCAGGAGTGCACCATAAGTTTGCTGGACAGCAAATATTACACTAACACAAGGGATGGGACATTTATTGTACACTTTTGCGCATTATTACAGCAGTACTTAGTGTGAATATTGTTCCCCAAACTCCTGCTTGCACTGCCGGTATACGCTCGCACAGATTTAGCCCTGAGTTATCATACTACAATGGAAAGCACATCCCTCTAACAGATGTCCTTTTCTGATAAGTAACCCATATCTATTCGGGACAGGATGACCTTATATCTTTCAAATGAGCCTGTGCAATGAGAGGGAGGAAGCAGGTTGCCAGTGAGCACAGGAGGGGCAGGGACAGTGTCATGGGCCTCCCAGTGTGGTATTATCCAGACTCTGTTCACCCAGCAGTGAGATGCTGATTTCTCCCACTGTCTTTCAAGTGAAAACCACAACCCTGTCCTACAAAACAGGGGGATATTAGCATTTATAAGACTAGTGGTCACTTCCCTATTCAGGAGCAGACGACTTCCCCATTTTTGTGACATGCTGGAAACAAGAGCGGAAGATAGTCATGCAAATTAAAGCCTAAAATGGCCCAAACAGCCTCCAGCTTCTAACCAACATACAATAAAACGATTCATTAACTTATTGACCTAAGCTCCTTGTTTTGTTTAATCCGGGGACTGTTAAAGTGTGTAAGAGTGGAGAGTTGCTGAGGGAGTGCAGTGGCCTTAAGTGGGTCCTTCATTTTCCTGTGTTTATTGAAAAACAAAGCACGTGCTTCAAAGTGGCTCAATTAGAGAAGAGAGAGCCACAGCTCGGGAACAGCTCTGGAGTGGCGAAGGAGGACTTCAGGGAAAACTTACGGCTTCTGGGCTACTCTCTGAAGAGTGTGAAGACTTCCTGGAGAGTTTGTGATCGTCTCAAAAAGATAAAGAACCATCATCATAATTCATTTTATTGCCTTCTGGGTGTGAACAGTTTCACTACCCTGCATTATTCTAGTCTGTTATGTAATTCTGTAAATCACAAACTTCCCAAGTTACCCGTTCAGCGTATCCACAGCTTATTTTCCTCAGACTTGGCTGTGCCCACCTTTGTAACTTAAGACAACTTTGAGTATCGTTACTTTTTCCGTTTTCTACAACAGTTACAGGACTACCACAGTGTCGTAACTTGATAAACTATTCGCACGTGGGACTGCTTTTAAACGCAGCACGGGAAGGAAGCACGCACTGCAGACACAGTGCACAAATAGGTAAACAACAGAATCGGTGTCATGTGCTCGACACAGCTGTAAAGTCGAAGTGTGGTTTGAGAGCACAAGGGCTTCGAATGCGATAACTAAACGTCACGGTTTAGGTTTCCGGAGTACTCACCTGCGAAACTAAAGGAATAAGCGTCTGCTCCACCGAGCGAGTTTTGATTTCCAGACCGGAATCAAAGTTACTGTTGCCGCACGGAGATGAAGCCATTCCCGCCGAGCTTTCTCTCCCTCTCTCCCTGATTGACACACACTCTCACACACACATACACGCACACACAATGCACGCCACTAACTGAGTTTACCGACAGCCTCTGCTTTGCTGTTTCGCATTTGCAAACTGGTATAACGGACTTGGGATTACACTCCGGGGGTTTCGCAGTCGGTCGTCGAGTGGCTCTCCACGCACGCACGCAGTTTTAATCCACTCCAGCTCGGTGGTTGTGCCGCTGCGCCCGCTAATGTCCATGTACTTTACTCAACTACGGCAGGGAGCGGACTGCAGCACACCACTGTGGGCAACCACGCACAGAGCACGCACACGCAGTCGGGTTTTCACTGCTGACTGCTTAAGTGGGGAGCGCTGAGCAGTTCATCATTGCGTGCACTGCACAGTGACGAGCTATTTATGTTTTAATATACAGTACGTGTTCACGCACGTGGCAATTACACTTACGTCATTTAAGTATTAATTACATTTCAAAATGATCTATAGTGCGCCTCGTGTGCAACAGAAGGGACATTATAAAGGGAAATGTATCATTAATTGATGTAAATGTACTTTTTTTTATTGCTTTTGAAAATGAATGGAGATTTCATGGTTCTGAGCATCAGAGAGGAAGGGGCATTGCCTCCCTCACACCACAGCTCTGGTTTGATCTCTGAGACACAGAATCATATGTTATCCCCTGGAGTGTGAGAATGCCTTACTCTCCCTCTGGAAAGCCTCACCAGATATACCAATTAAAACCAGGCAGCACTAAAGCACATGGACTGGGATCTTATGAAGTTACAAATGTTTCCCTTTGTCTGTCTTGAGGGAAAACATTCATTTTCATGATGTACCATTTGATGTCCTCTAGGCTGTGAAACTAAAAAGGGATCTCGAGTGACTGCATTGGTAAGCCTGCAGTAAAGTTCTTGTGTTTTAATTCTGCCTCCTTATTTTGGTGGAAATCAGCTAAACGGCACTGAACGCCGATATTTTGTTGTCTGGATCTGCCTGAATTCCTACAATGAAAACAAGTATTTCCTACTCAGACTTTAATAAATGACTGAAAATTTAGTTATGAAAGCTTTGCATCACTAATGACAGTCATTTCAGTTAGAGGTGTTGCTGACTTCCTTTTACAACCCTTTCCCCCCCTCTGCTTTTCATTATTTGGCCATGAGAGAGAGTCAAAATATGTATCTCTACTGAACTTACCCAGATGTATCTCCCAAATGTCCAGTCCTTTTACAGATCACAGCCTATGTTTGAATTCTACAAACCTGAGGCTCTTTAAATCTTTTCTTTCACACTCCGAAATGAGGAGGAAACGTCTCATCCTTGTAATGCCTCTTCTTATTTCGTAACCTGGTGACTTGTATCCGCAGAACAGAACCGAGTGTACTTTATGGTTGCCTGTATCCGAGGCCGACCAAACGACTGCCAAAATTCTCAGTTTCCTCAAGCAGGTCCGGAAGCTATTTCTAACTTTACAAGTGCAGTCAGTGGATGACAAGTGGTGAGAAACGATTCACATTACAAACACAGCAGATGGCAGAGACCAGATACGGCTTATAAGCACCGTGGCACTGTTAGTGACGCCTTTTGCTGCCTGCTTTATCATCACCTATGGTGGCTGGCTGGCACTCTTGTGTCAGCAGTGGAGACAACTATTGTGTTTGTGTGAGTGTATGTGTCTGCCACTGTCAGGCCTAGCCAGTATTTATTTAAAGCCCCAGAGCTATGCTTTAGTCTAACCCTCCCTGTTTACATTGGTTTCACTCCACACACATACACACATATATACACAAGCAGACATGTACACACCCACACAAATACACACGTTTGCAATGCATCATTATGAAGGCATGCAAGTAGGTTGGCTGTTGTGTGGACAAGGTTCTGTTCCATCTTGATGAATGGCTCTACTACCAGCTAGATAGTATCTGTATGTTTCTTGGTAATCTGCACTGAGGCTCTTTTCCAGCTGATAAGGCGATAAACTCCACTTGGGCTCCTTTTTGCATTGTGGTGTATTAGCTCGCTTTGGCTGAAATTATGCTGGTCACAGCTTTTAAGTTCGAGTGGAAGACTGAGATAAGAAATATGATACATCCTGTAACATTTTGACTGAAATAGATTAGTTATCACCAAGACGGATAGCTTCGAGTACACAATCTCAACCAAACGCAGTTGCGTGTCTGTTCTTGTTTCTTTCCCTTTTTTGTCATCGCCACATCTGAGCTGTGACACTGACTTGTTTTTCTAAACAGCATCTCATTTGTTCTGGAATGTTCAATATTTGCTCTTTTGCCTCTAATCTCTTTGAGGCATGCTCCATTTTTGACAATTTGCCTGAAACGGCACATAAGCAGGGAGTCCCTGATGTGTATGTTCGTCTCGCACAGTCCAAGCTCATTAAATAAAAGATGCTTGTGCGTGGTGTGATTGTGTTGCTAACAGCTGCTACTGTCTCTTCCCGTGCTTTAGAAGTGCTGACTTCCCTCTCTCGCTGGATCATTCCTTCTGGTCGTACAGCTCCTGGGACGGGAACTGCTGAGGCTAAAGAGATAGTGATTTCGCAGTCTACAAGATGTAAAATGAGTGCACTCAGTCATAGTCCCCTGCTGGATAAGTAGATTGAAATTTGGGGATTTCAAAGGGAGGATTGTAGTGGAATGTTGATGGATTTTTTTTCCCCTTGCATTTTTTTAAAACAGTAGAACATTTTCAGCTGGAGGAAACAACCCATGCCTGCACGAAAGCATGCTTTTAACGCGCACGTTTGTGATCACAATCTTCCTCACACATTCGTACAACATTATTTTTCATTGTTTTTCTTAGCAGCTTAATGCAGTTTTTATGCACAGCTTAGAAATTCATGTAACCTACAGCGCGCCGATCAGATGAACTTAGGTCTTGCACGTAAAGCTGCCGTGGCCTTGACAGAGACCTGCAGCTGAACTCATCCCCTTAGCACGATACAGTGACCGCGGAGACCTCTGTGAAAGAGAGGAGTTCAGGCTGAGGTCAGGCGTCCTGTTTGGCTGTTCAGCTGGATTTGCATTGACTTTATTTAACTTACCTATGGTTATGTTACGGCTTAAAGGTTTCAGTTGTTTGTAATGTTAGATGAGTTTAATCCCAGGTGTTTATGTTAATACAAGCTGTGGTGGTCAGAGGATATTGCACTGCCTGAGTGAAAACAATATGCAGAGAATAACACACTGGCTGGAAAGACATTTTAATATGTTCAAAATAAAAAGGAGAGTTAAGTACAAGTGCTAATAAGAAGCGGGTCATGCTATCCTTCTGCCAAGGAGGCGCCCTCGGGGACAAGACAAATTTAATTGTACATAAACAAAACCAGGCAGCAGCAAAGTGGCATGCAGACACCCCGGCCCTGCAATCTCGGCTTTTCCACGTCTCTATTTCTGCTGTTACATAATCGCGGACACCTCACATAGCCTCATTATCATTCTGTTTTCATCCAGACCATCTTTTTTCCTTTCCCCCCCCCCTTTTTCTGAAGGCTGCCTCGCTTGTCAGAGATGCTTTCTGCTGTTTGAAATAACAAACACATGGGGCCGTGTGGAGATGACACACATAAATGGTTATTAGTTTAATTTGCATTCTCGCACGCAAGTGCGCACCAAGATAATCCCACTCCTTTCACCTTGAAGAAAGAGCTCGGAGAAAGTATTCACAGTAAGCTGTTGCAAAATGCTGTTATCACTTGGGAGTTTGGAATTGTAAAAGCATGACTATAGACTCATTAGGTGTGCTTTTGTAGACTCTTGCAACCACAGAGGCAAAGTATGCCTTTTTCTGGGTTTGAAAAACCAGAACACTATTTTATTAGATATTTAAAAAATATATTAGGTCTCTTCATCATCCATCAGCCCATAAGTACTCTTGTAGAATATAAAATTTAATCCAGTGATTCCATAATTTGCTATATTCTAACAAAACTATCTTCAGAGATCCTTGGTTGCACCTGTAGGTAACAAATGGTACAATAAAATGAATGAGTGGAACATTTAAAGACATTTTGTGCATTCATTCATCCTTGTGAGATTTTCACAATTTTGTAGACATTATTTAGAAGTGTGTTTATACATTTCTGTCACAATTCAGACTTTCTGAAGTAACAACAGAAAGAATAGTATTAAGTTTATCATTAATGTAACATGAAAAGTTCTATATTTAATGAAAACACAGAAAAAGTAAAGAAACCTGCATTTATATCCACAACATTTGTCATGATACAGACTCCAGACTCTGTTATATAATCATAAATCCATTACTGTGGATTTCTTATCAAACTGACCTTGCTGACATACACAGAATAGCAGGAAACAACGTTTTTATCTTCCAATCATAACCACATGATGAGGCCATCAGAACTGATGCAGAGTGCATCAGCTGGATAAATTAAAGTACTTTCTTTGTAAATTGAATTACAAGAGTTTGTACTGTGTAAAGATGTGTTCACATAACCATATACACCCCGTTTTCCACTTTATGAGAGATGAATGGGATCTTTCCTAAGTAAATCTCCCCTCTCCTCCAATGACCTGTTACATTTGATCAAATTAATCATGCATTATGTAAGCAACCACAGAGACACAAGCGGATGAGAGATAATACAGATACTTCGTCACAGATGAAGCTCTTTGGCTGCATCTGAAAATGGCTTTTCTGCCACTCATGAGCTGACACTCCAAAGATGAGAGCCATAGGGTATCCTCCACATGGCGTGCGCCCCATAGAGAGGTTGTCTCACCCTGCCAAGTCTGTCTAAATCCTGCTTCACTGTGAATGAGGAGGGACAACAATAGCAAGTCGGGCATAATCTATTTTCTGCTGAAGTGTTGGTGACAGGGTGTCTGTTTTGTCTTTGTCACACCCGTATACCGTAAGTCAGCTTGGTCAGAGGTGAGCCAACACAGGCCCAACACTCTCCCTTTCTTCATCCTTTCTCTCTTTCCTTATTATTTGGGCCTGTTCCTGTTTGTCTTTGCTACACTGTCATTTATGATATGACTTAAGGCCTCACAGTCACCATCATTTTCCCCTCTGATCCTGTCAAATAGGTGCCCCGAAAACTCCTTGTTACAAAAGTGTCAGCTGTGCAAGCCCAAAAGACCCAGGGGGCTTTTTTCTTTTTCTTTTTTTTTCATTACAAGTAAGGTTGTCTGGCTAGCAGCTAGCTCAGCTGCGATCACTCACCCTCAATATAGAGTGACAAGTAGATGATGCAGTCTGACACAGCTCTGTGCTTATGCTATGGCGTGTTGATTGTTGAGAGAGAGTTTTAATTGAGATTTTGATTGAAATGGCACTCACTTGCCCTATAAGAGCTAGCGTCTCTATAGTACATACACATATTTTATACAAATCCACAGTTGTATATATTTGTACATTGTCTGATGCAGTGTGACTGTCCTTCAGGCACAAGACAAGAGAAAATCTCCAATCATCCATCCTGCTAAAATATCTCCAAATAAGGCTCTAAATCTCCAACAGTTTTGTTTTTGTCTGGCCTTCAAAATTCCCTGTAGGGGAGATGAAACGAAATCTCCACAGAATAACAAATAATCACCTCACTGTTATCCTATTTTACTTTAATTCAGCCATGCTAGAGATCGAAGATCAAACAAATAGCTTATTATGTATACTATTTTATTAATGTTATAATATCAATACAATACAAATTAGAGCATATTATGCATAAGGTGTTACAATGAGTTATAAAATGTCCTTTGTGACTTAATAAAGGGGAAAACCCTTCCCTTCCTGTCTTAGTGATGTTTTGAGGCAGCTTCAGTGCATCTTGGCATTAATTCTTCACTTTTCGCTCCTACTACTCTAGTCAACAGTGTCGCTCGATATTCTCACTTCAGGAGTCAAAAGTTCAGGTTTTGCCTTCAAATTGTTGCGCGTCTGTAGCGTGTCTATGGATTTGTGATAGCATTACGCCATCTACTGGACTCCAATCGGTAGCGCAACTACAACTAATCCTCCCCGAGATATCTGTCACTAGTCCACAGTAAGCACCCATATTGTAATTAAAATATTAATATTATTAAAATAAGTCACGTTATAGACGTGTGTAAATTGTTTAAAAAAAAAACATTCACTGTGCTCAAAATGTGGAACCGTTGTCACAACGGTACCGTTTAGCCCCGGCCACATTTACAGTAACTCCACAACTTCAGCTTTCAAGATGGCGGCGGCCGTAATTGAAACATGCCATGTAGCTTGTTGTGCAAACAGGACGCCAAATGTTGTTTCTTGGGGTCGCGGAGGAACTATCGCTTATGGGACATGTAACTCGGTGGCTCTATACGACCCAGAGGTAGGACAGGCCGTCACTTTCTACTGAGAACCCGCTGTTAGCTGTCACAGCCAGCGACGAGCATGCTGAAGTTTTAAATGGGCCGATATTTGTTTTTATTACTCCAGTAAACTTGTTCTTTCTTTAGGAGAGGAGAGTTGTAGCTCTTCTAAACGGACACACCAGCAGAGTTAATGCGGTCCAGTGGGTTCACAGAGAGGACAGCGGTGAGTGTGGAGAGAATGGAGCTGATGGCTGTCAAACTGCTTGTGTGTGTGTGTGTGTGTGTGTGTGTGTGTGTGTTTGTTTGTTTGTTTCCGTTGTTGATCCAATGCTGCTCGTGCTGCCACAAAGGCAGCTGTTCTTTAAGAGCCTCGCAGAGGTTGCACTCGTGTTGAGCTATATTCCTGTCAGGACACTGTGCAGGTTAGTCACCTTATTCTGCAGGAAGCCTACAGCGAGCTCTTCAGAGACTCCTGGCACATTGAGAAACTATATTCCAAAAACGGTGCCATATGCTACAAGATTTATGTTTACAGTAGTTGTTACTGTGTTATGTGCGCCAAACCATCAAAACCGTGTTACTGTTATTGTCACAGCTCCAGAGGGTCATCTAGTCTCAGGAGGATCAGACAATCGGCTCATCCTCTGGGAAGCTCAACAGGATGGAAAGGTGAAGCAGCCGCAGCACATATTGCTCATACTGTTTCTTACACCTTGCCACCTCTTTAAACAGCTAGTAAAGCAAGTGCATGCTCCTTGGAGAAATGTTTGATTCCTCTCCATAATAATGGCCATACTTTCTGAAGTGATCTCCATCATGATTTGGCAGCATATAGGGTAGCACAGGTGGATTAAAAAAATAAATAAAATGTGATGTTTCCAGTTTATCCAGTCTGTTGAGTGTAAGGGCCACACTGGTCCAGTATGTGCTGCTGATGCCATCTACGTGGAGGACTCAAAGATACTGGTGGCCTCCTCAGCATCAGACTCCACAGTTAAACTCTGGCTCTGCTGTGATGCCAAACAAGGTAAGAGACAAAAAAAAGAGTGACTGATTTATTCATCAATTACAGTTGCTGTGATTCCTGAAATTGATAGTTACACTACAATTCTACTTATATTAAACTTGAATGATGTTCCCATAGAGAGGAACAGCCCCTCAGCTTGGATTTCCTGCTTAGGATGTTGAAGCAGCCCCAAGAACCCAGAGTTAATAGTCCGAGATGGCTGCAATGACCATAAACAGTAGTAAACACATAATAATATTCTGTCCTGCCACTGTTGTGTATTTGTGGCTCACTAAATAAGCCGAATAAGCTAAATACGCTTTTCCTGGAATTCATTAACTCAGGAGTAACTCCCGAGTTCCCAACAGCTAACTTCCTTTGTAACTGGAAGGCAGCATAATCACAGAAGCCCGACACAAAATCAAGAGTAATTGAATTAAAAGGAGAGAAGCTAGAAGATCTTATTTCATACAGTGGATGAACTGAGGGGCTGCGTCAAGACCAAAGATAAGCTAAATGAGGATAATTTTGAACGATGAATCATTCAAAGCTACTGCAGTTCAGTCTGAAACAATATGGAGCTGGTTAAGAGTGTGATTAGTCAGAAGTTATGTCTTCTTCTTATGAGGCATGGCTACTCTAAAGATCTATAGTTCTCTTCACATATTGTTTGATGTGTTTCAACAGAGATCCCTAAAGTGGTAGCACTGCAAAGCGTTTACCACAAAGAAAAAGCAATCATTTGTGAAGAGCTTTAAAAGAACAACATTTTTGTGTCCTTTAAGATTTCACAAGATATTAACTAAATTACATGACCTGGAAACGTAGGGGGTCTACAGCCACAAGCTAGAATGCTTCAGCATCCTTTCCCCTCTATATACCAACTATTAACTGACATATAAAATGTTAATTATTTGAGTTTATCATACTGTTTCTGATTACCTGTCTAGTAATGGCTTTCAGAGAGCATGGCAATGTTTGTAACTTGATTAGCGCTGTGCTGCAAAACTATTTAGGCTTGTCATGTATGCCACAGCACTTACAGTAGACTGTCTTCATGGTTCAGTGGACTTACTTACATTTAAGAAGAATTAGATGTATTTATTTGTAAAGCTTTACCTTCAAAGCTTCCAAACTAACTCACTCTTCTCTCTGATATAAATCTTAAAACTAAGTCACCATGTGCACAATAATTGGTTACAGGTACCGATCACCTTGCAAACTGAATGAGCCTCAGACTTTCCTAACTAGAGTCATAAATTCCCCTTGAACATCTAAAGGCTTCATTATCTGATTGTTCTTCTAAAGGGTAACGTGTATGTTTATAAACGTAGGTAAAACAACTTGCTGGTGATTTAAAAAAGAAATAAAAAGGCCAAATTTTAGATGGAATTTTTTATACCCCGTATCATACAAAGCTGTAGAATTATCCCTGGTAAAAACTGTGAGCATCTTTCGTGTTCCTGTCTGTCATCCATGATCCTTCCCTTGTTTCTAGCTGTCCCCCGTAACGTCTCCTCTTTGCTGAGAGTTCTCGTCCAGGTCTCAGTGCAGAAAAACATTAATGAAGCCTGACAGTTGTCGAGCTCAAGCGTGCGTTTTTGTGCACTAGGCATCACCTTGGGTTATATTCCCAGTTAAGAATACAGTCTATTTCAGATCGGTGCTGTTTGAAGAGCAGTGGCTCGAAATGTACTCTCTTCATCGGCGGGGGGAAAACTCTGTGTCCACATGTATAATGTCATCTGTATTATCTTAAATTATTTCCTGTTATTACATCGTGTTTAAAGTTTAATTTCATGTATGTTTCCTTTCCTCAGCTGAGTGCCTCCATAACTTGTCCTTTGGCAGCGGTTTCATGATGGATGTCTCTCTGGTACTGTTGCCAGGCAGCAGAGGTAAGCCTAAGCCGTTCATCCATAGACATCTCTTAAGTTATGAGACACACACACTCACACATACATTCTTTTTTCCTCTCTTGTCATCCATCTCAATTTACACGACTGCTTTAGAGCCTGTAACTGAACGTCATATTCAAACATTCAAAACTCTGTCTCCGTTTGAAGTGTCTCGCGTCATTTTGCCTCGCAATTTTACACGCTTTTCTGTCTGATTCATGCTGTGCTGCTTCCTTTCCATTCCGCTTCTGTTTATAAAACCTAGATGGGGATGTAAATGCATGAAGCCTGCTGTGAGAGCGAGAGTGTGTGTGTGTGTGTGTGTGTGTGTGTGTGTGTGTGTGTGTATGCGCGTGCTTTTGTGACTGTGTGAAAACTTCTTCTCACAGTTCCCATATTGGCCTGTGGGGGTGATGACTCTCGGGTGCATCTCTATGTGCAGGCCGATGGGCAGGTAAGCTCGGGTTGATATTTCTTTCAGGAAATGCTCTTTTATGTTCTTTGTGTGTACGCTTTCCTTTGAATTTCCACAGTTAGAGGGCAGTGTCTGACCCTTTTTAATCCCTCTACAATAGCTGCAGAGAGCCATGTCCCTGCAAGGACATGAAGACTGGGTTCGTGGAGTGGAGTGGGCATCTACAGGTGAGTGGTAATGTGTGTAGACTCTTTGTATCAGCTGTATAAGAAGGTTATTATCGTAGTAGAGTGTACGTGTGACACATTTAATTAAAAATCAAAGTACAGTAAGTCTTGAGCGATCTCTCACTTCATTTTATTATAATAGTTATAATAGCTGCAACAATTGATTGAAACGTTTGCAGTTATATATGTAAACACAGTATGTAAGGCAAACAAAGTCAGCCGTTGGTATGGCCACCTTTATTCTTCAACATAGGCTGAACTCTTTCGAGCTCTCTTGTAATTTCTTTATGTAGTTTTAGGAATATTTCAAAAACCTTCTTGAAGGACATTTAAAGCTCTTCTTTGGATGTTTGCCAAGGAATAACTTTGAAGACCTGGAAAACTATTGCTAAAGACGGCTTTGAAAAACTGGAAGTCTTTCTCCTTAGAAGCAAAATGTAAAGATCTGAGGGCTGACTAAAAGGTTTTGCACAAAGACACAATCATGCTGAATCAACATTCAGTAACAATCATTATTTTATCATTTTTAGTTATTAAAAATTGAATAAAATAATGTTTGTTACTGGTCAAAGAGTTCTGTGGGTAATAAATGTACTAAGCTTACTAAAAAGGGACCTGTTACGGGCACCGAACATATTAAAGAAAAAAGGACTTGATAACTTTGTGGTCTGGAGTCCCTTTATCCCTTTATTTACCCTTTTTATCTTATTTTCTTTTTTCTGTTATGGTAGTGTTTTATCTTCCAGAGCTTGAAAAGCATGCGCTTGATTTCTCACTTATCTTTAGTCGATCTTAAGAAAGCGGGATAATGCAGTTTCTGGGCTTTGAAAGAGTTAGATAACATGTTGCTGAGTAAATGCTGAGAGGTGGGAGTAGATTTCCTGTCCTGGCCTTTAACCAATTTGACAAGAAAGGCTGACATGTGGTCTTTGACCTTTGCAAATTGAAAAACAAAGAAGTGGAAAGGCAATTTTCTCCTCGCAGACCCAGAAAATGTCTAAAGCATGCATGTGGTTTCCATCTTTCCATGCCAAAGTCCAGCCTCACCATCCACTGCATTCAGACTATTTTGATAGCACCCGGTAATGCATGGATCCAATCCAGGCTCTACTAATTGTGTAACCCTCTTCAAGGGCACTTCATTACTGCACTGTTCTGACTGTGTAAAAGCTATTTCATCTCCTTAACCAACCCTCTTCACCAGTGTCTCCTTCCTACTCACAGTCTATGACCTACCTTGCTGCCAAGCTACGAGCCAAAAAAGAGAGAGAATGAAGTTTGTTTATATGAAGTATTCTCACAGGAATGACAAAAACCCTCTCTCTGCTGCGAGGGTAGTTAAATAAATCAGTCTGTTCTTTTATGATTCGACAGATGGCAAATTGGAGCAGTAGAGGAGCAGTTTATCATAGCTGTACAATATTGGGGTTCAGAACATGATTTCTAGTTTTGTATTTCTCTCTTTTAATCTGTTTTTTTTTCACTAGGTTTAATTATACGTTACTTTAAAATCAGCTTGACATCTGTCATGCACTAAAAGCTTTGTAGAAAGAAGTCTCACTTGAAAGGCTTTTAATATGTTTGCTATTTTTCCTCATAATTAAATGGTCAGAAAACATGGCCGTGTTGGCCTTTTCGCAGACTGTGCAGAAACTGCAAGATTAAGATAGTGAAAGTATCATAAATTAAAAGTCAAAGTTAAAAATGACTTTGATGCCCAGTTCTCGTTTTAAAAACACTGTTGCATAAGAAGTAGTCACCACTGCGCGTCGTTTCGGCACAGTTTGAGGCGAGTAGCAAAACAAATCATGGCTGTCGTTATCATTAGTGTCATTATGCTATGATTGACAAACTATAATGGCTTCATCCTTCTTATCCCAGCATTCTGGAGGCCTTTGGTGGTAGCAACACAGGACTTTTTTTTTTGTTATATCTGTTTATCTTGGCAGAGATAAAAATGGAACGGTGGCTACTGCACTAAAACTAAAACACCAGTGTGAGAGACGGGCACACTCAGGAATAGTGGCATGTGCTTTGTTTGCCACTTGTCGGCGCGTATTTGACCCGCACACCTGTGTTCTGACTGGCTACATCACACTCAGCAGCAATCTTCTCCTAACTAACAGATAAGTGATCAAAGTGAAATTAAACATCTAGCTGAGGCTTTAATGCTCATTACAAGGCTGAAAACTAAGGCTCAGTATTTAATTGTCCCACGTGGCTCGGCTTTGACCACTTTAAGCACGATGAGCTCTGCTTGAAACTGAGTGCTGAAGCACTCTGACTTCTGTTAGAAATCAGTGGAAGTTTTATTCAAAGGTGCTATAAATAATGATTTTAAATTTATGATGAATCAAATGACTGTCTGTGGGAAATTAGCCTACACTCTGCATAACTTTATATATTTTGTTTTAGCCACCAACAAGCTTCTGGCATAATTCTGACTGGATATTTGCCACTCTTCTGCCAAATATCCGCATTTTAACCATCTAGTTGTTGTTTTGCAGTGAAGTTGAAGAATTTGAAGGTATTCTTCCAACTTTGTTATTCCATCTCATTCATTCCATCCCGTGCATCTAATGCTACCACCACCATGCTTTCCAGTTCATGAAGGGGTTGAGCCTTGATGGTTCATGGGTTGCTTCTAACCAACTTCGTCTTATTTGAGGGTAACAGTTTGGGTCTTCTTCCAGACCTTGGCAAAGTTTTGACATGCCCAGATAAGTTGTACAGTTCTATAAACTGGTGATTGTGGAATCTGCAGCTGTTTAGAAAAGCTTCTGAAAGAGACTTGTCTAAGCCCTGACCTCAACCCTATTGAAAATCTGTGGACTACGCTTAAAAGCCGGGTCTGTGGACACCAATCTCAAATAATTTTAAATTTGTACACCCAGTTCTTGTTATTTAAAGTCACGGAAGATGTACAATTATTCCACACAGAACAGTACAAAGACGTTCAAGTATACTAATGTGTCTGATCTCTCTATGGTTTTTTGGACTGTCATTGCTTCTGTTCGCACCAAAACAATACCACTATATTTCATAATACCACACATTTCATTGAAGGATATGATCTGATTAAATAAAACGATGCAAAGTGAGGATAGATTCTGCAATAGAATATTTTAAGAGCCGACACAAAATAACTTTGTAGTGAAGGTTTTTGGGTTTTTAACTCTCACTCATTCAGGTGGGGAGCTGTTATTAGCCAGCTGTTCGCAGGACTCTCTCATCAGAGTGTGGAGGCTGTGTGCCAAGTCTGGCACAGACACCCATGCAGAGGACAATCACAGCATCATCAAAATGAAAGAGGACATTTTTGAAGTGAAGGAGAGAGGTGAGTGGGCCACCCAGGCTTGATTATAAAAGGGGCACTAATTAGCCAAATGAAGAGAGAAGGTTTTTGAAGGTTTAATGGCACATGATGGTTACAGACCTGTATGTATGTTTATACATAATTGTTTTTTTGTGTGTGGAATTTTTCAAATTTCATGCAGTTGTTCTCGTAATCAGACACTATTTCCTGTGGAGGTTTTTTTGTTGTTGTTTTTAAGCTGTTTTTTTTAGGCTTCATTTGTGTTCTTTCTACAGATAAGTCCTCGGTGTATGCTGTGTCCCTTGAAACGGTGCTGGCAGGCCATGAGAACTGGGTGTATGGGGTTCACTGGCAGCCTCCTCTCTATCAAGGTACCTTGATTAAAACCTGGGAGGAAATGCCTGCTATGACGCCCATTTTTGGGCATGCACTTGCATAAATTTGCCAGTAGGTCATTGCTACAATCTATTAGTTAGTCAAAAACACAATCAGACCATTTATTATAGATTCAGAGAAAAAAACATTTCAATCACTTACTCAATTTCCACAGCTGGTGGAAGTAAATGAATTGGCTTGGACACAAGAGGCATGTTTTTTTCCCCTTTTGTCTTTCAGTCTTGGCTTACAAAAGCCAGCGAGAGACTGTGACATTTTAAAAGGAAAAAGAAAAATAGAAGTGTTAAAAGTTATTGACTTAATTAGTCCTCAAAGGAATGACCGATGTATGCGATAAATTCTTGCTTTAAACTCTGGTTTACATATATCTTTGCTTTAGATACATCAATACAAACAATCTTTTATTTTTAATTTATAAGTCAACATAAGTTACAATAATTATGATGCAGACACATGTGTCCAAACTGAAAAACACTTCACGAAATGACAGTTGCACTCTCCCTGCAGTTTGGTGGTCTTTGCATGGAAAGCAGTCATGCCTGCAGCTATCTGTGTGTTTGGGGAGCAGAGAGCTTTTAACCACAGCACCATCATTTGTGATCTTGTCTTGTTCTTGGTGTTTGTTGTAAATAGAGAGCAGTCAGTTTGAAAAGAGCAAAACATGTTCATCAGTACTCCTTGAGTTTTTGTGCTGCACTAAAAGTAAAGAGGTCGCTGAGATGATTAAAATAAGTAGTTAAAAAAAAACATGCTATGAAAATTTGACTGTTCAAATAATTTGCACATGCGGCCGAGAACAAAGGATGTTGGGAGTAGGATGTACTTCAGCTGAAACGTGATAAAGATGGAGAAGCACTGGGCTAATGATCAACTGTTAAGCAATTTTTTGATCTCCATGCTTTTCCTGAAAATAGATCTCTTTATCTCCTCCTGCAGGTGGCGAGCTGCAACAGCGTCTCTGTTTGCTCTCCGCCTCTATGGACAAAACCATGATCCTCTGGGCTCCTGAGGAGGGTTCTGGAGTGTGGATAGAGAAGGTCAGTGTTGTGCATGCAGGTCCACAGAGCCTACACACATATACAATAAGTGAATTCAGTCATTCTTGATAGTCAGCACAGGGTTTGTTCACACATCCACGGAGACTCGCACACCCACCTCCTCAGTCTATTTTGGCCAGTTTTCCTTTCAGTTGCTTGTGACATGATCTGGAGCCTGAATCCCCCCACCCCCCACCCTGCACCCTCCGTCCACAGTATCCCTTCTCCTGCTGTCAGTGCCCTTGCGTCAGTTTCCACTCTCCCTGACATTGAAGTGTCAGGAATAGAAGTGATAGACAGTGATGAAGAGGCGCTGAGCCCAGCACTGTGAGTTTAGCAAAGCCGGTGTTGTCCTCCCCCCATCCTCCCTTCTATTACTTACTCACACTGAGCCCCCCTTTTTTAACAGCCCATTCCCTAACACATCCAACAAGAGATGGAGAGGCTGCTGGTGGAAGATGTGCCATAGCCTCTGACTGCAGCACCTTTCCTATTTTTTTCTTTTTTAATCATCAGTCTTTCTTTTTGACTCTTTACACCCACCTTTCATAATGTTCTCCTCCCTTTCTTTTTCTATCCCCTTCTGACATCATCTCTGGCCTCCTTTTCTTCCTCCCCCCTCCACCTCGTGTCTTTGGTGCCCAAACAGCTGCTGTTGTGCTAGAATGAGACTAAATTTAACTCAAGTGTGGATGGCAAAGAAAAAACAGTTCTCTGCCCATCTGCCCCACAGCTTTTTCTTTTTTTGTGCAAAGCCTATTCTCATGTGGTTCAGGGCTACCTCAGAGTACCTTCCTTCATACCTGACACTTACTGCATAGGCGTCTGATACAAACTACTGCCAAAGATATGCTCGGACGCAGAGGCATCCCAGAATGGTGGACCAAAAATGCTCTCACACACACATCGCACTCATCCAGTTGAACAGAAGTGGCTGACCTCGTCATGGCAGGCACCTCGGCTGTGATCACATTCTGCAGTAATGAATAAGATTCCACACTTGATCAGTTGCATTTTTGCACCTTTGATCTCATCGTCCACATTCAGAGCGACGAGCAACAAAGACTACAGAAAGGAGAAAATTCTAAAAGTCTAGAATCCGACAAAGGGACGATGATTACGACCTGAAGCGAGCATTGATGTCACAAATTCTTCCCAGTATGATTAGACTAAAGAATAAGCAGCGATGGGCGTCAAGTTTAGTGCAGCCAATCTCCCTCCATAGCCAGATTTTTTTCTCTTGATACCAAGAATAAAGAAATAACCCCCATACCTGAAATAAGCTTTTTGCTGAATGTAAGAGTGCATAGCATACGAGTCTCTTCCTCTCTTTGCTCTCCCCTCCATTTCTTTTTGAGATTCAAACCCTTTGAACTGACAGTTTCCCCTGCCTGCAGACGCTTTGTCACTTACACCAGAAACACACAGGTACAACAATGACACCTTGAATTGAATTAAACTCAATTTATATAATGATATGTTTTTGGGAATTAAAGGCATTTGAGTGTTTTCTCTACCCTCACAAAGGTTTTCTTTTTTGAGACTAGCATTTTTTTGGGGGGGGGGTCCCACAGAGCTAAATGACCAGCCATGTGTGCCTTAATTAGCTGTTTTTTACAAAGAAGCGCTCCACTTCTTTACGCTGATTAGAGTAATTGGTGAGATTTAATGGAGAGCAGGGCTAGCAGTGGGATGGTTGGGGCCCACCGCTGCGTAAAGCACATCTCACTAACGAGGCACACTGGTAATTAACATCTTCAACTGACCACAGTGGGCCACCACAACGCCTAGAGGGATTATCAGTTTGTGTGTGCGTGTGTGTCTGAAGATAACCTTTTATTTAGACCTTGGCGTATGTATCCTCCTCAGGGTACACTTAGTCGCATGGCAGATCACAGAAAGCAACAAAGTCCAAAGAGAGTTCTGTTTTATAGATGACGCTACAAGTAGTTCATTTCATGCAAAGTGAGTCTGTAGTTAAAAAAAAATCAGCAAGTCAACCGTGTCAGTAATGCAAAACATGTGATTTTTATTATTTTCTTTTTGCAAAAATCTTGAGCTACATGCCATTTCTTTATATTTTTTCCAAGGACCCAGACTTTCTTGTAAGTTTTTAAAGAGGTCTTGAGCAATAGTTCTTCGAGGTTTGTACATGACCATTTTCATAGGAATGTGTTTGTTTTAAGTTTATGATAAGCTACCTAATGTTGACCTACGAATCATTCAGGCACAAAAAGGGCACCTAATTTGAGAAATGAACCACACATGACAAACAACGCAGCAAACAACCATTTTTAACTTGCATCTTTAGACCCTTTATTACTAGCAGTCTGTCACAAAAGCACATATTCTGCCGTTACGTTAGTTGGAAAATACCAAAGGAAGAAATAAAGCAAAGACCTGATGGAGGCATTTGGAATTTCTGCATCGTCTTTGTGTCTGCTCTTCACTGAAGACTCATCAGAAATGGTCTCAGTGGAAAGGTGGCTGTCAAGGTTTAGGTGTGGCATTAGAAAGGAGGTACAATAGTGAGTATCTACAGCCATGCTTTTCATGGTTTGGAGCTGCATTTCACCAGCATGATCCATATTGCAACACGATCAGGCTGCGCTGAAGAACAAACCAAATATTAATTTTAAAGTTCGTTAAAATGGTCGTTTGTTCCTTACGTACTGTTTTTCCATGTAGTTTTGTATGTTTCATGAAATCACTGCAGCCATTTCCCATCATTCTTGAGCAAAATTAAGAAACGATAGGCGGCCCAAGACTTTTGCACACTACTGCGTTACTGAAAATTGAAAACCTGAAGAAGTTGCATTGGGTTCTGAGATGTATATCAGTTTTCTCTAAAAATTAAAGACATTAGTTTCTGTTGCTGTTAACATTATGTGTACACAAGCGTTAAAGTACTAAAAAAGTGTTTTTAAAAAGAATTAACAAAGACAAAACCAAATCATAAACACAAAAAGCTAAAAAAAAATATTCTTTTACACGAAAACATTTTTATCTGTACTTCCTAATGAACCACTTTCAAGTTGAAAATGAATTGCCAAATAATATTTCAAGTAATAACCCACACGTGACAGTCTGAACTCAGTTAAACACCCTGCAAACTTTATACTGAGAGCACTGTAATAAATAGGCGGCCCTTTTCTGTTACAAATAGTGTACACGTCATTGATTCATTCTTATTCTGTCAGATCTTTTCTGAGGCAAGCACAAATATTCCCACACTGTAGATTATGCTAAATGTCTGCCAAGATAATTAAGAGAAGTCCATTTTTGCATATATCATGGAAATAATCATTCACTATATCTTTTATTATATTTTACATGCATTGTATTTTTTTACAGGACTGAGAAAAACCGAAAAGCCGCTCTCACCATCTTTCAGTGTTGCTCCAAAAAAAAAAAAAAATGTGGGTTTTAATACCTGTGCTTCATGCTGAATGGGTTTTCTCAGTATGGCTAAGCTCTCTCTCTCTGAGAATGATATATACCTCCCCATTTTTACCGTCCTTGTTCTATTACTCCCAAATACTCCCACTACCCACTGTCCAGCGATAAGGCACACCACACATCCATATTGTTCCTGCTCTCGTAAACAAGACAGATGACGGCTTTTTGCCTCTGCGAGTTTTTACATGATTTACGGCTGCCCCTTGTGTGCAGAATTTTAAAATCAATCTGCTTAATGTTGCATCCCGTTCTCTCTCAATCTCGGCATCTATGTTTCTTCCAGGCGGTCTCTCTTTCCTCTCTCTTACTCTGTCTCTTTCTAGATGGCTGGAAGATTGTGCCATTCAAAGTAAAGGCATGCCTTTATCGCTGCCATTAGTTCCGCTGTGTTTCAGCCTGCATACGGGCATTATTTTGAAGGTCACTGTTGACCAGTATATGCAGGCGAGAACGTAGGATGATTGAGATCCTCAGTTTACTTCCACATACAGTACACTGCCGTAGCTAAATTATGTATGTTCTGCTGATACTGTGTTTTTGCGTAGCCTCTTAAGGTCTTTGTTTGATACACATTGTTCACTGTGTGTTCTGCAGTTTGCCTCAGGTCACTGGTGACAATAAACTACCCTTTTAAAAAAAAACAAAACAAAGGTTACTGACCAAGCTGTACAATAGGGGAAAAAGTGTGAATTTAGCAATTCTCAAATTTCCTCATAGCCAGTACATATATCATTTTAAGGCATGGGCTAATTAAAGATGGAAGAGATACCTGGATACAGAACACAGTGCTGCTGAGGGAGCAGCGTAACACTCGAGGTTTGGTTTGACTGCTATCGATTTGAATAGATCTCCCCTTTGGGCCCAGTTTGCCTCCAAGGCCTGAAGGCCCAATAAAGCTTTTAATTGTTTGAATTCTTCATGGCAGTGAGAAGTTAACCTGGTCTGCAATATGCCCGCTGTCCTTGAAGTGTACAGACTCGGTGTGTCTATCACTGTTGAAGGATGAAGGTAGTTCTGGTTGCATCACTTGACAGCTCATGGTTAAAACGGCTCCCTGTGGCCTGAATACTCTGATTAATTTCTGCATTGTTTTTAAGTTATTTCTGTCGCGTAATCCCACATTGAATTGTACTGGTTATATAAGCAACAGCACAATACTAATATTGTCGTCTATTTCAGGATGTAATTTAAATTTTCTTTGGGTATTAATTTCAATGAATGGTTGAATTAATCCAGAATCCAGTGCAGTTTATCTTTGGAACTAAAGCAAAGCTTTATAGTCTGTATTCTTGTTGCCATCTAGTTCTTGTGGAATATAATTTTTTGTTGTTGCAGTTCTCCTTTAACTTCTTATATCAAACTTGATTTATGTATTTCGCTTCTTTTCTCTTCTTGCCTTAGAATAAACTTAAAGTGAGTTCGGATGACCTCATAGGTTTAAACAGTGAATTTTCATTTGTTTGGGTAATTGGTAACTGCACTTAAATCAAAATGGGTTTTCTGTTACAGGCAGCGATTTGAATCCACAAAATTCAATACAAAACTGTCTGTATGCACAAAGGCAAGGTGCACATGATTGGACAGGTGATGAAAATCCTAAAGGAGTCAGTCGTTTTTCTGGCCATGATTACTGGTCATTTTAAAATTGGATGTCTTTTATACTGCGAGCTCACACCACATGGAGGGTTTAGTCTCTATATAGCATGATGTACGGGTCACGAGCTCTCAACCAAATCCAATTTATGCAAATCTCTCAGTGTTTTTAAGCTCAAACATTTTTCATCATTATTTGTTTAATGTGATACGCTGGGCTGCAATTGCATTCATTATGTATTAGACAAATGTATTTGTTTGGAGGGGGGCAGAGTTTATTCAACTCAATTTTTATTATTTAAATTTTTAATTTCTTATTATTATTCAATGAGACTAATAAGTCTCATTTTACATAATTTCTCATCTGGCTCGCTGGCTTAATTTGTTAGGTTTTTATTTTTTTCCTGCTTCTGTCTGCTATTACGGAGTCTGTTAGTTAATAAGTCTTAGAGGGAGACTGAGAAGAGCTTTGACAATCCTAACTTCTCCCTCCCTCAACCTGTTTTGCATAAACCTCAGCGTGTAGGCTTACATAGAACCAAGAGGAGACACATGAGCTTTATGCACTACTGCATGTGAGATTGTTATATGCAGCAGGATCCTTTCTTTACGCCGCTGCTATTTCTCTGTATGTGACACTTAATGCACGTTAATGTCAGCGATGATTGTTGAGTCAAGTTTACTTATATAGAAATCTACTATACATCTTAAATAATCAAATAACATAAAAGCATGGGACAAATTGACATAGTTTAAGAAAGGAAACATAAGATGAGCAACCCTCACACACAAAAGGCTCGCAGCTCATTCTGATTTAAAAGCCAAAGAATACAAAAGGGTCCAGATGTGAAGAGGCAGTTTGGCAGCCACATTTTGTGAGTAGAGCAACTGCAAAGGCCTGATCTCCTCCATGCTTTAATCTGGACCTCTGTACAGATAGGAGCATTTGCAGACCTCTGTGATATGTTGAAAGATCAGAGAGCCAAGAAGGCCCCAACCCATATAATGCCTTAAAAGCGAATAATAAAATCTTGACTTTTATTTTGAACTCACAGGCAACCAGTATAGGGACACTGAGATAATGTGGGAGATATGTGGGGTCTCAATTGCACGTGCCAGTTGATAACCACGCAGCAGTGCTTTGGAGCAGCTGCAGTCGGCTAAGCAGTGACACACTGACACATGAATAAAGCTTATTACAGTAGTCGAGTCGAAACAGAGGAGTGGCTTCACTTTTGTGAGTAGACTGAGATAAAAAGAAGCTAGTTTTAGCATTACTTCTAGGTTCCTCGCAAAGTTTTTTTTTTAAATAATGCATCCCAATAAGTTTGCCCTCAGTTATTTTTTTTCCTTTCCCGCCAGGTGCGTGTTGGGGAGGTTGGTGGTAAAACTTTAGGCTTCTACGGCTGCCAGATGAGTGCAGACGGCTCCATGATTCTAGCTCATGCTTTTCACGGTGCACTACATCTCTGGTGCAAGGACCTAGACAAAGAGGTGAGAGCCATAGATGTGGTGATTATACTCAAACTTTCAAGTCAATGTCCTTTACTTAGTTGCATCTTAACGTTTTTTTCCCCCATTATTTCCAGAAGAAGTATACATCGTTTTTATGTTGAAGCAGAGTGGCAGTTCAATTTGAAATAAGATTCACTGTTTGTGCATTTCCCCTCGGCTTCACTGTGAGAGTGTATTTGAGTGTAATTAGTCACACCAGGTTTCCTGCCTGCCACTCAGTATGACTGAGCATTTGTCTTTGTTGCTTGTCCCTGAAATTGAATAAATGTCTCAAGGCCCAATGATTTAATTCTGAGACAACTGGGTTTACATTTATACCCAGTTGGAACTTACATTTACAGTTCAACACAAACCTGAGGTTGTGTTTTAAAATAAATTTGCCTCTGAGACAGGAACATGTACCACTGATATAGCTGTTAATGTCTAAAACCAGCTGAGCAGTTAGGATCCTTTCTTCCAGGGAGAGTGGAGACCTGGAGTTGTGATATCAGGTCACTTTAATGCAGTTCAGGACCTGAGCTGGGATCCTGAGGGTGAGTTCATCCTCAGTGTGGGCTCTGACCAGACCACCAGGCTCTTTACTCCATGGAGGACACAAGAGAGCAAAAAGGTAAAAACAGATGCAAAATTAGCAGCATTGAATCATAACAACAGCAGTTACAGTGACCTTTCCGTCTCACTATATGGCTTTAGAGATATGATACCATGAAAATGTGTTTGAGGTATATTAGTTATTTCTTTTTTTCTCGCTGCTCAACAAAAATTCAAGCTTCGTTTAGCATAAACCCTACAATCCGTGCCGTGTCGAACATGCACACATTCAGTGTTTCCCTGAAATAATCCAACAGCAGCCAATCCTTCAATCTCAGTTCCAGAAATCATTCGTTTCTGAAAGCTTGACCGAAAAGTTATGTCTTCTACTTAGATTTAAAAATGGTCAGCTGATACTTGTCTGAGGTGTTTTGGTCTTGTACCGGCATATCTACCACATTTGCCGGTACAAGACCATATAAGGCTTTAAACAGAAACAGCACCACTTTTTAACTCTGTAATGCACAAGGAGGCAGTGCAAGGCTCTCTTGGTTCTTGGTTTTTTATTTTTGGACTCATTGAAAAGGGGTAAAAGATGATTGACTAACTCCAGTGTATCACAGCAGTCCAGTTTAGATGTAACAAAACATGCACAACATCCACAGTATTTTTTTTGTCTCTCAGATGTCAAATTTGTGTTAAAGATTATCCCAAGGTTCTTAACTTGTGTTGAACCACATGATTAATGACTTACTACTTCTCAGGCCCCAGTCACACAGGCCTAGAGACCAGTGGGAGGTCTTACATTTCAGGGAATGGTACTTTATACAGGAATGCTATGGGGAATGTGTGTACTCTGCACACTTTTTCAAGTTTCACTCCAGCTCAGAGAAAAAATGGCAAGTGTGCGCAAGCCAGAGTCTTCCATGCAAACAAGGGGCAACTGCAGCAGTCTGCTTGCCATCAAAGTAATCACAGGAATGATTTCATCCAGTATCTGGCAGCGATTAGATGTTAACAGGAGTTGCTGACCATGACTGTGTGACTTTAGAATTAAATAAAATTGCCAAATGGTAATCTTTGTCTAGTGATTTGGATACATGTTAAATCTCACATTGTCATGAAATAAAACCGTTCTGATTTCTACGTGTATCCTCATTCAGTGGCAAGATTAAAGAAATAGGTGCCCAGTTATTAACAGTACAGTAATATTTCACAGTTTAATTATACTTTGCTCGCTCTATATGATGAATGCTTGGGATACACTGATAATAGAAAACATACCCATCAAAAGTTCATATTCCTTACAGTAAATTCAGATTTAATTAAGATTTAGAATTTTAGTTAAAAAACGACTACTTGTGGCCGCACTGCATTTATTTTTTTTCATCATTTAATATATCAATCATATTTCATGCACTTGTATTTAATGAATATCGTTGCCATTCAAATGATTTGCTTCGTCTTGGCTCGTCCTAACAGTTGCTACTTAGCGTGTTGTTCTTTTTTGGCGTAGGCCGTTTGCCTACGCCAAAATATATATGCAGGTTCTAGTGTATTATTCTTTCCATTTTTTTAAAATGTCTTTAGGCTATATCTAATTTAGTTTCAACACTATATATATTCTAAGATGACTCAGCTGGGACTGAAACCAATATTGCAGTGGGGTAATATATTAAAGTAAAAGATTACACTTCTAAATTGCCAATATAGTCATCCACCTAGCATTTTAGAAGCAGGGCAAGACATACCAGTTTAGCATTCAGTTGGGGTAGAAACATTTGTAGTCACGCTTCCTGCTTCCACTACATTATTCAAGTTGCCAGTTTGGATTATTGCCACAATACCACCTGATTCTAGTGCCAAATGAAATCTAGTTATCACAATGGAGGCTTCCATCGTCCCCTGTGAGAACACTTTGAATCTTAAGCTGGAAATGTTTCACTTGCACGAGAGAATCAATGGTGTATTTGGCGTCGTTTCAAAGGCCTGGGTTTTGGGCCAAGAAAATAAATCCCCAAACATCAGAGATCTATCGAAAAGGGAGGCACTGCCCAACGCGACCAAATGAACAGAGCCACGTGTTCAGCATATGTTTTTGTGGCTGTCATCACTGCAGGTCACGTGGCATGAAATCTCTCGGCCGCAGATCCATGGATACGACATGCAGTGTCTGGCCATGATCGGGAGGTTTCAGTTTGTGTCTGGAGCTGATGAGAAGGTCCTGAGAGTATTTCAAGCACCTCGTAACTTTGTGGAGAACTTTGCTAATATATCTGGGACTTCAAAAGAAACTCTGTTAACATCCTGTGTAAGTGTTCAGCTAAATGTGTATCTAAAGAATATTTGATTTTATTCTGAAGGTATATTATTCCCATTGGTGGAAATGTTTGGAATTAAATCTTACGAAAGCTTTATTCTCTGAAAAGTACTTAATGGACTGTTCAGTCCCCTTAAAAAGCCTTTGCAGTCTCTAACACATGAATATACCTTCTGCGTTTGTTTCAACTATGTCAGGACTCTGCCGACCTCCCAGAAGGAGCCAGCACACCTGCCCTCGGGCTGTCCAACAAGGCTGTATTTCAGGGTAAAATAAAAAAATTACACCGCAGTTTTGTTTGATGATTTCCATCAAAAATCAATTTCGCTTCACTCTGTAGTTTGAGAAAGCTTATTCATATGCGGGTTTGTTCATCGCTTTTGCATAATGTAACAGTATAATTTCAATTTCCAGGTGACCTTGTGCCAAAAAACAAAGAAGAGGGGGAGCAGTTCAACAGGGTATCTGACCAATACCAGGAGTCTTACTTCCACCCACTCAACCTGACAGGTACTGCTGCATGATCTACACTTTCAAGTATTTTTACAGATGACCTAGTCTCACTTAAAATGTGGTAAACCTCTCTGATAAATAATTTTGAAGCCAAAAGGGCATCCCTGTTTCCCTCTCGAGTCTAAAAGCCTGAGTCATACTCGTCATTTAAGAGTTTGAGAGATATGCCTATTGCTGGTTGCTCTTATAAGAGCCGATGATATGCAGTTAGTTAGAGCTTTATTTATAGAGTCCACTGTGTTTTCTCTTGGGGAGGTGGGCTGCTGAAGGCTGATGGTATCACAGCAGGAGAAAGTTTGGAAAAAGAAGAGCGGTCTGGAGCCAGTAATGCGAGCAGAAGCAACAAGAAAATAAATTAATAAAGACAGGAGCCAGAAAAAAAGTTTGAAAACTGATCATTTAAAAACAGAGAAGGTTTAAAACGGTCACCGAGGAAAAGGAAAACTAGGGGAACAAAAGAGAAGGTAATTGTAGGAAACAGGCAAATGGGAATTGAACGAGAGTCAAATGAAAAGAAAGTAGTGCAGCCTTTTAAAACCCCTGGGCTAGAGGGTGTCAAGGGCTGTCATCAGCATGATTGAAGCCACTCCTTAATCTGCAATGCTAATTAGAAAGCGGGTTTATGTGATTGCAAAGTTTAAGTATTGATGACCCCGGGCTATGTCGGGAGCAACCAAGTGTGGAGACCGCTGTTAACAATGCATTTTTACTTGTTTGATTGGGTTCTGCGGGCAAGGAGAGAAATGAATAATCAGGCTAAAAGGGGAGCCCATGTCCGATAGCAAAAACGCAAAAAGTGCAGCTATCGACTACATGCCTCAGAAAGGGAAACTGAACTTGTGCAGATCCGGTGATGTGAGGGATCATTTAATCCCCCATGAACACCAGCAAATGTTAAGAAACACACAGTAGAAAGAAACAGGTTGTTATTGCAAAATAATGTGTTGCTTTTAGGGTGATGGGTTTTATTTCTCAGGATTTCATGCAATTAAATGTAAACATGCGAATGTGAGACATTGTCTTGAGCTGATTATCATGTTCTTAGTGTTTCTCCTTTTCAGTCTGTATCATAAACCTTTTTGAAAGGGGATAGTCACACACTTCTGTCATAGTTACAGCCTAACCACAAACCCTTCTGAAACACTACACCCTAACCTAATGTGCACCAGAGCTCCTTCAGTGCGAGACTGCTGCATCCTCGATGCATGTCCTTCCTCCCTGCAGCTGTCAGACTGTACAATCAGAACTGCTCCCAACAAACATAGATGTTTACATCAGCGCTGTAGCAACTTCTACTGTTATAACTGCGCATTACTTTTCTCAGCTTGTATATACACTAACTTATTGGACGTTACATGTCTACTTTTTAATGCACAGGTACAATACACAATCTGCACTTTTCTAATTATTCTAAATATTCTTAAGTATTTAAACATCTTTCAGTATCCTGCCCTGTTTGCACACTATCTGTACGCTAATAAACAGCTTGAGTCTAGGTTGAATTTAGACTAAAGCTTAGTTTTAGTCTAAATTCCAATTTTCTGAGAGCATTTGAGTGTGCCTACCTAATGTCTGAAAGTGCAGCCTGTTCACAAGTTAAGAAAACAAAATTTGGCAAGAGCAGGAGACACCTGTTTCCAGTCTCCCTCTCCCCCAAAGAACTCCTTTGAATTCTAAAAAATATATTATAATTTTATTTTCTGCAAATAGTATAAAATCTTAGGATCAGATTTTTTTTCTTATGCTCAACAAACTTTCTGGTGAAGTGTTAACAAACTGAATAACCAACTTGTTATTCTGATTTCTGCAGTTTAAAAGTCTTTGAGTTTCTTACATATCTGCAGCATCGGACATCAACAGAATCAAAAAACATTGCCACTCATTTATTCACACCACATCTGGAAGCTGTTTAAATACCTTCAGAAATTATCCCTGACTTGGAGACGGGATCGATCAGGATCTGAAAGCAAATGATGATGTGTGCTTAGTCACAGTTTGTAATCTACAGTCTCGTAATCGTCTTATTCAGTCTACTAAACTCTGGAGCGTGTGTGTTTACATGCCTGTAACTATCAAAGCAGCTATTAACACGTAGCTGTGTCCCAGTGTAGCTACTGAGTGTGGTACATTATGTTCCGCAAATACTAGTGATGTTGTTTCTGAAAGGGCTTTACTAAACCCCCTTATAATCCTTTAAGGTCTTTCTTTGCTCTTTAATTTGTGTGGATTCCAGATACACATTTAAATTCAGATTATAACAGTCATTCCTTGTTTATTCAGCTGATTGTTGATTATTTTTGAACAACTAAGATTTCAGGGCATTACAAATAACAGCAAACTATTTGTATTGTGTGTGTGTGTGTGTGTGTGTGTGTGTGTGTGTGTGTGTGTGTGTGTGTGTGTGTGTGCAGAGCCACCACCAGAGGATCATCTTCTCCAGAACACACTTTGGCCTGAGGTCCAGAAACTGTGAGTATCTAAATCTTACATGTATTTTCTGTTACCTGCTGTAAGTGAAATGCTGACATACTTATTGATATATTTGTGTCTATAAAGACATCAGTGTTTCCTTGTGTCTTCTATTGAAAAGTTTCTACTCTATCTGAAAATAATAGATTTCCCTACATAGACTTCTTTGTTACCCCCTCACCTCTGCACCCACAACTCCAGCGGCATATTCATCAGTCAGAATCCAGCTACTCGGCTTCCCATGAGCCACTTCTCCAGATTGAATATATTGCCACACTTTGGCCAATGTTAAATCCATTTACCGGTCATTCCACCATAAACATGACAGACGACACGGCCATTTATTTGAGGTGCGAACACTGTGTGTGTTGAAAAGCATTTTTCTACCTTCATTTGGCTTCATCCCTTGAATCATTTAGTGCAGAATAGAAACATTAAAATGAGTAAGTGACTAAATTATTTTTTGTGGCATAAATAATCCTCTCCCTGTTGTGGCCAAATTGCTGCAGTGTTTGAAAGCTGGCTGGTAGAGGCTGGAAATTCTTTCCACTGAGTTGCAGACTGCAGTTTGAGCTTGTTGGCATTTTAAAACAACCAGGTGATGGCAAGCTAAAAGCAATTAGGCCGTGAGTGATTAGCTAGAGCATCATCATTGTTCATCTGTGTCAGCAGAAGGACTAGTCATCACAGATCAGTATTTTAATTTCACACTCTAATTATTTACCTGTCAGCAAGTGGCGACGGCTCGAGCCTGGAAGCTTGTTGGAGTGACACTCTGGAATAAAAGAATATTTAATTTACTGTCACACTGGGAGCTCTTCCTCTGTTCTGCCTCACCATGCATCCCTTCCCTGTCTGTCTGTAACATATATCTGTCCTTCTGCACAGTCAGAGTGGCTGTTCATGGTTAACCTCTGTATGATTGTCCCCTGTCCACAGGTACGGGCACGGCTTTGAGATGTTCTGTCTTGCGTCTGACAGCAGCAGAACAGTGGTGGCATCTGCATGCAAGGTCAGTTTGATAAGCTCCAGGCCGGACTGCATGTCACAGTCAGCCCTGCAATTGCAGTCGAAAGTTTAATTACAGTCATCATACAAATGATTGCCAAGGCAATATCAGGCTTTCAATGCTTTCTTTGACCTTTTATGGGGCTCAATGATTGGGCAAAACCCACAGTTAGGAATAAAAAGATTGCCGCCCCAATACATACAGAATCACAATTATACATGGAAGACACTTAATATATTTCCAGTTTAATATTTGAATACTCTTATAAGCACAGTTTCACAGAGTCCTGTGAAAAACCAAGTACAACCATCATTCAGTAGCTTGTAGAACCACCTTAACAGCAATAACTCGAAATAATCGTTTTCTGTGTGACGTCGCCTTGTTCTTTTTAGAGAGAAGAGGCAGCCTCAGTCTTCTTCTAATTGTGCTGTCATAACATGGCAACTGAGGTCTGTAGAGTCTGAGATATAGCTCTAAAGTGTTTTTGTTTGTTTGTTTTAAATATAATTTCTCTGAGCATTGTGTGGTTTGACCTTGGGACATCCACTGGTGGAATTGTGTTCACACATACCCAAATGCTCCAGACCAGCAAACTGCCAAGACTCACACCTGCTGATGATCAATTAATCGCATGCATTTGATCAGCAACATCTGGCTGCTGCTTACCCTCTTAATTCCTTTGGAAGCATCGAGGTATACTTTGACTTTCACATGGCTGTAAGCACAGTCCACACACTTTTAAATAAGTTTGAGGACAGGACTTTGGCTGTTTTACTTATTCCACAACCACATTTAATGTGTGTTTGGGCTCAGTGACCTTTTGAAGCACCCACTGTGTTCAAGCTTCAACTGTCAGGCTGATGGTTTGAAGTTATGTTGAAGATTTCTGAGGTAGTTTGCCTTAATTACTACAACCACGTATGCCAGTCCCACAGATTCTATTGCCCAGCACTATGATACCTTTACTTCACTAGATTTATTTGTCCAGTTATGTAAATTTGTGCATTTTCGTTGCTTAAGAGATTGTTTTCATTTACCCAAATGGGTTTTATTAGATTCCCCTCAATAACCATGTAAATTTTAATTGATTTTCTTTTTTAATAGATTCAATTAGTTCAACACTAATCATCGGGTCATTAGATCTTTAGATGAAAAACCTTCAAAGCAAAAACCAGATGTAAAAATAAAAACCTATATGCTAATAAATGTACACATCTGACAGAACCATCTAACTAACCTTTACCACTTCATTTGACTATTTTCTTACAATAAATGTAAATAAAGCCAATCCCCAATTATGCGCACACCAAGCAGTAGTGCGTCATTTTTACTTTATTTACTCAAATGTATCTGAATTATTCAGAGAAAAGGCTGAATTATGTCGTTCTTTTTAACCACTCTTCACCATAAGCCCATAATTTCCTGTATACAAAGTTTGTGACAAAGTGACCCAAATGTGCTTTAAATACAGTTAATTTTTATTTTCATCACTCTGTGCACGTATATCTCAAAAATTCTGGACTGCTGCTGCTCTTGTTGCTTTGTGGGTCTTTTTAACGCTCTGCTTGGCAAATCAGACTGCAGTTTGGTTCTACTTGGTTTGCTTTCCAGTCCGTATGTTGATTTATTTTCCTCTAGGTCCCAATATTTTCTAAAATCCCAGGCTGACCTGACAATACTTGTAGCCAAACAACTTAATTTTGGTCTCATCTGATCATAACACTTTCCTTCAGAGGTTTTATTTCTTCGTCCATGTGGTCAGCTACAAGCATTAGCATTAGCTACGAGCCAGGTCCTTCTTTATTGGACAGCAGCCTGTCCTTACGTAGCCATGTAAGACTCACTTGAGAGTAGACAGCAATGTCCAGCAGCTTCCAGTTTATGCAGGCCTGTACCTTTGTGGTGTCTGGATTGTTTCTGACCACCCAAACCAACTTCCTTATAACTGAGGGTGTTTTCAGATCTTGTGCAGCTGTTTGAACAGATCATCTTGAATTATGCAGAAAGAGACATTACTAACTTGTCTAAATCTGTGATCCTCTTTCTCGGATCCTCACTGAGATCCTTGAACGTTAACATTTTACTGTGTGAGCTGTGAAACCCTTTATGTTTGCACAAATAAATTACCAGCTGTAGTTAATCACGGATACTTCATAGACCATTAAGAGGCACTACGTTAAGATATTCTCTTAATTTCAGCAACACCAGATTTATTTCTATGTGGGTGAATGTATATTTTTGATCCAGTATTTATTAAATGGAATCCCTTTACTCTTCAAGATATATTTTGTGCAAAACATCAGACTCAGACAGAATTATTAAGCCCCTGTGAAATTGAAGGTTTTTGTCAAAAATGTTCAGTGTTTTTTTCTTTTCAACAGACCGTGGGATTTTCAACATAGTATTTCTAGACTTTTTTTAAAAAGTTTTCTTTAGAAAGCATAAATCATTTTTGTTTGCACACAATAACAGAATTATTTCAGGAAAAAAAACGAGATTATCAGGGTCTATATTATTAGACCCCCTGAAAAACGGACCTCTTTGAGTCAAAGCAGAAACCACTGCTGTGCAATGGTGTACTTTAACTTTGTAATGCTCAAAGCTTCTAAAAATCAAGTTCAAACTGAGAGTTATCTTCCAATTTACACACTATAAAAACTTCAGTGAGAGTTTGATCAGTTACTTGAGAAAGCATCATGCCCAAAACAAAATCAATCAGTTTAGATTTGATAAAAAGATTTGTTGATGCTCACAAAGCAGAGATGGATATGCAAAGTTATAACATCCAAGTGTTAAGATCTGGAGTGAGAAGTATCATCACAGAGTACCACACAGTACAAAACAAATTTGGCAGAGGGTAGGAAGCAAAAGGTTTGAAAGACTCTGGAAAGAAAACAAGTGTGAGTCTAAAGACACCAGAACAACTGCTAAGATATCATTGAATGACTTAGCCAGGTCAGGAACTGTGGTCTCAAAGAAGACAACCACTAGATCCCTGCACTGGAATGAAGTGTGAGGTTGCATACCAAGGAAACTTCTGCAGATGAGACAGCTTGAATCTAGACTAAAGTAAGAAAGAACGACCTGCAGAAAGTTTATGCGTACTGGAAACGAGAGCTCTTTGGCCACAGAGGCACTGTTTATGTTTGAAAGAAGAAGAGAAAGGTGTACAACCCAAACCCCCGTCCTCACAGTGAAACACGGAGGTGGATGTATTATGGGGATGCTATAATATGTAAAGATTTTGAAAGACAACCTCAAGTAGTTGGCAGCAAAACTGGGTCTGGGTTGTCTCTTTGTCTTTTAACACAACAACCACCTAAAACATACGTCGCTCCTGGTGAAGAACTACCTCCATAAGACCAAAGTAAATGTTACTGAGTGGCCTGCAAGAAGCCCCAACTTGAATTCCACTGAAAACCTGTAAGGTGCACCGAAGACCAAAGTCCATGCCAGAAGACCATCAAATCTGGAGGAGCTTGAGAAAATGATACAGAACTGACTGTTAGCATCAGGGGTGCTAATTGTTTTGATCGTGGTAGTTTTTGTTTTTTGTGAAATAATCTTGTTTCATTGTGGAACACTTCAACTGTGGAAGTAGCTTATAAAGTAGACACAGGTGCTTTTATAAAGCATTGTGTGTTTTATGTCTGACAATGAACTGACCCCTTACTATCTTTCCAGGCATCCAAAGCTGAGCATGCAGCAGTGCTGCTGTGGAGTACAACCACATGGCGTCAGCTGCAGGTTCTTCCATGTCACACCCTCACGGTTACCCAAATGGCCTTTTCACCTGATGCACAGCTCCTGTTGGCTGTTTCCCGAGATCGCACTTGGTCTTTATGGAGAAGGAATCTCCCCACACCTGAAAGTCCAGGTGAGAAATGAGGACAACACAGACTAATAAGGAAGTCTGTTTTACAGGGTTATTAGTGTTTGGTCTTCAGGATTAGATTTTCAAATGCAGCGTGACTCAGGATGAGACGTTAGTTCCTCATAATGCTTTGTAAATAAATTCAGTTTAATTAAAAAATGTGCTTGAGTGAATATTAAGAAAAAACGACAATGCCGGAGCCCTTCTGGCACATGGAATTGCTCCCCTAATTCCAAATAATTAAAATAAGGTAAACCCACAGAGCAGATTTCCTCCAAATTGAATTTCGAGTCAAGCTGGCCTTATTGGAAGGACTCCCCTCATTAATACTATGAAGAGCCAAACAAGTGATGCACTGAATGAATCGAGTCCAAAATGGATTTAATATAGGAAAGATTTGAAACTGACCAGACTGACCAAAATGAACGATTGGTGCTTACTTCCCTCCTTCAAGGCTTATAATTCCACATTTGTAGGTAGAGCAGTGATTTGAAACAGGCTTTCAAATGGGTAATTACCATGCAGAATACATCAAATCCTCTGCGGTGGATTGCAGAGATCTCATCAAATCTATGCTCTCTGGGATGAAGCTTGAAAAGAAAATTCTGAAGTAACACTTTGAATAAATACAGACATAAAGCACGATGCAGTAGCCTTTGCATGCGCTGATAAAGACAAACCACAATGATATTTATAGTTTCGTGTTAAACTGGGATTTGTGATATTGGGGGTAGCGCTCTGTGGGGCTCTGATCTGTGAAATTGTAGAGAAGTAAATGAGAAAACACTGAAGGTACATGAACGGTTTGTGAATATAAAGAGGCCTCTGTGTGTTTGCCAACTTCAGCTAAAGCCACAAAAACTGTCTTTCCCACTTCCAGTGGTGTTTGTGGGTCAGTGTAGGTGCTAAAATGTTTAAAAAGTGTGATCTTCAGATTGTGTGCTGTGTGCAAAAAGCCAGTTTAACCCATAAAGAGGATACTTTGATGCTTCCTTGCGGTAGGTGTGAGATTTGTTTACGCACTTTGAGAGCTGGTGTCTTGCACTAAAAATGTGATGGTTGGCAAATCCTGTCATTAGACAGGATTTGCCGACCATCACTCACTGATGGTGACTCACTGAAAACTATTAAATATTAAACTATTAAGAGCAAATTTAAGAGTGTATACACTGCTGAAAGTGGAGATAATGAGGTTAAATATCCCCCAATTACCTTGAAGAGTAGTCATGCTGCGGTCAGCTACAGATGAAATTGGCCCAATTTAACCCAGCAAATATCAGCTGAAAAGTCTCAGTTTTAGCGCTCTCTCAGTCATTTTGTCAATTTCTTTTGACCTTTACCCTCCTTTGTGACTTAACTCAGTGGTTTTGACATGGTCAGAGAAATAGATTTGTCTCTCTAAGGTCAACACTGTCAGGATTCACATTGGGTGAGAGCTTTCTGAGTGAGAAATCGTCTCTGGACTCAAATCTTAAACGATGCCATGGAACAACCATCCAATAAAACAGTCTCACTTTGCTTGTCTTTTTAATGTTTTTTTTTTTTTTTGCCTTTTTATGATCTATTAAATAAATAAATTTGTTGATTTCATTTTATTACATAATCAGTACAACTTAGATTCTAACCAGTCACATCTGGCATAAGGTATCTGTTTGGTCCCAGATTTATTCAGTCAGAGTCTCCAGACACACGAGCAGAGTGATAAAGGGTGATAAATATTCACTGATGATAAAAAGGAGCTCTGCCAGAAGTGGTATGAAGCTGTAATCCCGACATTACAGAGTTTTTAGCTCATCCAGCTGAAAGATCATCATCTGTCTGTTCACCCGGCAGTCACAGAGTACAAACCTCGGCTAAGGCAGCTCGCTTTCTGGGCAGCATTTACTTTTAAGGCAACATTGTTGTGTTTTCTGTATATTCATTTTGTTTTGTTTTCTTTGCTCTTTTTAGACATACTTTAAAAACTGTGGAATTAAAATCAGATAAAGGTAGCATGACAGATACTCTAATTGTACGAACATCATGAAGGAGTAGGTAATACTACGTAATAGGCAATGATTTGTAAATAACTGGACATAAATAAATTGAGCTTACTATATTTGTCTACTACATCTACTATCTAGTATCTAGAAATGTACCACAATATATTTCTAACTAACTAGGCAGCTTATTTACTTTCTCTTAACAATACTTTCTTGAAACATATAATGCATTTTGGAGTCAACTTGAAAGAAAGACAGATGTAAAATGTAAAAGTGAGACATTTTATGGCCTTATTTGACCTTGAAGAAGAGGCCAGGGATTAAGCCTGTATGCTTTAAATATAAACTGATAGAAAGAAAGGTTTTTTTAAATAACTATATAGTGTTATCACTTTGACCTTTAGATGACTCTATTGGCCTTGAAGAAGAGGTCAGAGTTCAAATGTAGCATATTTAAAATCTTTATAGGGTTCTTTCTATATTATGACATTACACATCTCACTTGTCAAAAACATAGGTTTAACATAAGTTATAAAACTTTTTCTGAATTTTCAACCATAAATCATAGTTGAATTTGAAGACATTGGTGGATAAAAGCCAAATTGTAATAGATTGCACTGGAGGATTGGTCAGAATTTAATCAAAATTGCACACAGTGATCACCTAATGGATCTTCACCCAAGCTGTGCTTTGTTGTTTTGCAAACATTTCTCCATTTTCACAGCATATGCTTCATGCACACTACTTACAATTACAAGTTCTCGCTCCTAGTGTACTGAGCAATATTAATATGGCAAAGTCATTAGCATGAGATTTTTGGTGTTGATACATGTTTCATGTATGAAGTGATATCACTTTGCTACAGATTTTCCATACGACTTGTATCCTCTTAGATGATGATAATCAACTGATAGGTTATGATCATGGGGGCGTGGTCTTACTGGTTGACCACATCCTCGAATTGTTAGAGCCTTCCTGTCACCATCAGTAACATCAGTAATACAGTCAGTGCTCTGACATGCCGAGGTATTGACATGTTTTTATACTTTTTATGATCATTGTTACTACCGACCATGTCCTCATAATACTTCTGAATTCAGAGTAAGTAGAGATCTGATCTAGGTTATTGTATTAAGATTTGGGACACATCGTCAGTAGTGGACCTTGGATTCATCGGGTGTTTCGGCCATTATCATTAGACACCCTCATCCAAGGAGGCCCTGCTGGGGTTGATCAGGGTTGAGTGTGTCACTGGTTTATGTTAAATTGTTATTTCTCTTGTTCTTTCTTCTGTTTAGTTTTCTACAGTTTATTTGCTCCTATCTATTCACTGCAACTGAGAAATAATACTTACCTCTTTAGCATTTATGGAGCTTCACTTGTTCAAAGGGATAGAAAAGGTGATAGAGAGAAGTGAGACAAAAGGGACGAGATGGGAGAGAGCAAAGAGGAGAGCCGGAAGGGGGGGGCGCCCGATCTGGCTTCCCACACCTCCCCTACATATATGTGTTTACTAATGGTGTGATACTGTGAGAGGTGCTCTTAATTTTATACTTTCACTCTAAGTAGGTAGAAAACATCTCCCAAATCTAATTCTCAAACATCTGAAACATTGTGAATATAGATCCAGATAATCAATAAACCTTGAGAAACAATACATTTGAAAACAATCAAACATTTTATTTAAAAGAGAAAGAAAAAACTAGCTCAGATATTGGATTTCTGTTGGCCTAAGTTCTGTGTAGAGCTGTTGCTGTTGTCAACAGGAGTGTGTTCTTGGAGAGGATGTTTATATGAGAGAACCTCAGCACACAGACTCTACAAATAACTCAATCCTGCATTTAAGGTGAACAGAAAACGACATTTAAGCCCTAAGGATTACCTCCTCCTGCACCTGGTAAAGCATCTTATGTTTCTCTTGGCTTCTCCGGATGGTGTTAATGGGCACTGACAGAGGCGTCCCGCACTCCTCTGTTCGCCTGAATGGTGGGCTACGCAGAGGCAGGGTGGTATGTGTGTGTGTGTTCCTGTCTAGCTATCTTTGTGAGGACCGAAATCTGCATTCTACTATACTTGTGAGAACCAACAGTCACTTGTGAGGGCACACTAACCGGTCTTCACAGGTTTAAAGGCCTTTTTGAGGCTCAAAATGTGGTTTTAGTATCAGGGTTACAATTAGGTTTTGGTTAGGTTTAGGGTTAGGCATTCATTTTTAATGGTTAGGGTAAGGGGCTAGGAAAACCATTATGTCAATGAAGGTCCTCACTAAGATAGCTGAATGGGTGTGTGTTGGTCTTTGGTTTCTCTTAAGAGAAATGGCAAGGGATTACAGGGTTTTTTGTTTTTTTGCTTTTTCCAGGGGCGGGGGGCTCCCCGTCTGTTCTGGTTGACTGCTGAATCACTCAAGGTGATTGTGAGGAGCACGCACGAGGACACGCACAGTCTCCTACCTTCAGACTAGGGAAGGTTAAATGAAGTCAGAGCTGATCAAACAAATGACTACCTCTATTCTATTCACACATCTTCTGGCCCCTACCTGTTTTGCCTGAGCGTTTCCCTCCACCGCCCTATTTTGTCTTGGCCTTGGAGACATTGTCACCTTCTCTCTCCTCCTCCTTTTTGTTTTTTTAAACCTGAGTGGGCTTTTATATGTTCTACCTTTTAGTCTTCTTGATACATTTTGTGTGTTTTATCAAAATGGACACTTTCTCTATAGTCTGTGTCTCCAGTCCCCATCTGTGTGTGATGTGATATAGCTCAACAGCCAGTCGTGTTAATGAAAGATTGTGAAGGAGGGAGAAGGAGAATCCTTTGAACACAAACCTCAACACTTTGGTTAACTCGGATTTTTGTGGCAGTGCTGATGTTTTACAATAATTATGCTATGTGTGTGTGTGTGCGTGTGTGAGAGAGAGCCAGTGGAGAGCAGGACTACTGCAGACATGCAGGCAGGCAGCTGCCAGCAGCATACAAACAAGCTCTCTAGGGAAACCAATCTGGAGGCTGAAATGACTTAGGCTAGGGAAATAAACAGCAGCAGGTCATAAACCAAAACTGAGTGAAATGGAGGGCTGGAATGAGGTTCTCTGTCTTGTTCGGTTGTTTATTTGTCGCTCGGGAGAGTCTTTGTTGCTACTGAGCTGTGAGGCAGGGATCTAAACGTGCTGATGTCATGCTGCAGTAATCATAACGCAAAGTTTTGCTACCAGCTCATCCTCTGTTGGAAAAGTGTTGTTGTGGAGATGAAATGTGACACAATACATGTAGTGCCGGCACTCATACCATCGTTTGAATGCAGTTGTTTGTATGATCTCTCTTGCTCTTTGTTCCCGTTTCCATATAGAGCCCCTGTTCTCGCTGTATGCGCACACAGAGAAGGACACAGCCATACACAGCCGAATCATCTGGTCATGTGACTGGAGCCCTGACGGCAAATTCTTTGTAACATCAAGTCGAGACAAGAAGGTAATTTTTAAATGTTGCGTCACATTATGCGTTGACAATAATACCACCTGGTTGCACCCTTGAGTTGTAGCATTTTTTTCTAAACAAAGTGTGTGTGTGTGTCCAGGTGATAGTATGGGGCCCATGTAGTTTGGACTCTGGAGACCCTGTGCTGCCTCCTGAGATTAAACCGTGCTCTTCCATCTTAGATGTGGGCGATTCTGCTACTGCTATAGCGTTCTGCCCTGTACTCTGCTCTAGTGACAGGTTTGTGTTACATGACATCCAACTACCGTCATATCGACTGGCCAGGTCTTATATCTGTCTTCGGTACTTTGGAAGTTTGTTTCATTAATTTGAAGCTGCAGTTTTGAACTATTTTCTTCTCCCTTAAACTGCTCATCAGTTAACTGATTGTTTAATTGGTTTAGAAGCTGTTAACCTCACATAAAGAAACATTATATCCAATTAATTTAAACACATGACATGACTGTGGCTGACACTAAACTGCTTCATGTTCTCATCTAAAGACCCCGGAGGTTCAGTCATACTGTGCTGAAATGGAATTAAATGTGGTAAAAATGTCTAACTCTTGTAGCGAAGAGTGACAGTACTGGTTCAAGACATCTAGGTCAGAGCAAAGGAAAACGAGGTCTGCTCTGAAGTTCGATTTTGTTGTGTTTCCTTCCTACTTTCCGCAGCTACCTGCTTGCAGTTGGCCTGGAGTGTGGCAGGATCCGGCTGTACAGGTGGAGCCCTGGCAGCGAGCCTGCAGGAGACGACTGGAGCTGCTGCGGAGAAACAGACACCTCGTATCCTTACTGCACACATGCAGTCGATCTGAGGTTCATCACAGTGTCAGTTGTGGGTCTTCACTCTGATTGCTGTTGAGAACCAGAAGCTTTCTGTCATTTACCATTTAAATAATAATAATAATAAAAAATTAGATAAGCGTGATGGAGATTATGTCTGCTTCCTTTTGAAGAGGAGATGCAGATGGCATCAACCGGTACCTTAATTTTGGTTCTGTCGATGTTTTATCTCACACTGGTCTATGCCACTATAGTCTGTAAAGATCAAGATAGGTTGCACAGTCTTTGTATCAGGAAGTCACACCTCAGATACGCCTTTTTTTCATATTTTAAGATGATATATAAGTTGGAAAATTCATTGGTTACTGCAGGTAAAAATGAACAACATATAACAAAAGAACTTTAATATGTATTATAATAATATAAATACAAATCAAAGGTACTTTCTTGCCACATTTACGGCCCCTGGAACCACTGAGCATTGTTTCTACTTAACTGCCTATTGTTGCAGACCAAGTCCATCCCTTTATGACCACAGTGTACCCATTTTCTGATGGCTGCTTCCAGCAGGATAACACACCATGTCACAAAGCTCAAATCATCTTAAACTGGTTTCTTAAACATGAGAATGAGACCACATTACTCATATGACCTCTGAGGATTGTTTAAACACCTTGCTGAATCTTTGCCAAGAACAATTAAGGTAGTTGTGAAGGGAAAAGATGGTCAAACCCAGGTGTAGCAAAATATACCAAACAAAGTTTTTGTGTTGTGTGTTTAACAGAAAAATTATGGTTTAGTGTAAAATAGATGGGATGTCAGTTGTGTAGATTTTGTCTGAAAGCTTGTTTTGTCATCCAGACAAGTATTCTGTTGTCTCCTTTCATCACACATCCTCTCACAGACAAAGCCACACTCTGGCAGTAAAACGGCTCCGCTGGAGGCCCAAGACTGGCCGAGCAGGTCGGGGGAATGGCAAGAAGGATGGACAGGGTGATGGAGAGAGTGAAATCGAGGAGGAGAGCTCCTGGGTCCAGCTCGCCAGCGCTAGTGCCGACCACTCTGTCAAAATCTTCAACATCAACAAACGGGCTCTTTAGCACCACCAACACTGACACTATTATGTCTCTCACACCCAGAGAGACACTTTGACTGAGGGCCACAGGCCTAACTGAGGCACCGAGGCCACAGCTGCTTGCTGGCATGCCATGCAGTCCCTGTGACAGCCAGTTAAGTCATGGGTCAGTCACAGGACAAACCCACAGCACACATGCCCTGCAGTCTGTCTGCACACAGCTGAACGGATTTGATGGGTGGAAGCAAGATGGTAAAAACACCATGACCTTTGGGCGGTATTTTGCTTAGACACTTCAAAGTGTTTTAGATTCAAAGAAGAAGACTCAGCAGGATTTCTATACAGACTGCGTATTTATACAGGTCATCCAAGTAACCATTGGCATGGCGAACTGTATTCTTGAAGGAACAATTCAATTCTGAGTGCCATCAGAGGCAGGGCTTGTGTTGCATGTTTGTGCCTTGGGATCAGTTGATTAAATGTCTTTCATGTATGTCACGTATGTGTATAGGTAGTGTGCAAGCAGTCCAGTACGCAGCAATGATATATGACTGCTAGACACTAGGGATCACATTTTTATCCTCTGTGGAAACGTGAGTGTATTAAAGATGACCATTTTGCAAATATTGCTGCTGTCTCTTGACTTTTTAATAGATTTCTCCTACCTTGCAGGCATTCTGTAATCCAGTGCACTCAACATATTTTTGTGAAAAATTACAGTAAAGTGCTTTACAAAGGAAGTCCAAAATTTGACTTAGAAAAAATGATGGAAAGTTTTTAGCATGTTTCGAGGAGTTTTTTTTTTTTTTTTCTTTCTCGTGAAATGAAACCAGGTAAGATTGTCTGTCGCCGGGCTGTTCTCATGGTAAATGGTTGTCCTCTCTAGCTGAGCACTCAATGCGCTTTATGCAACTTGTCTCTTTCATCCATTCACACAGGCACTTTTGTCTGTTTTTTTGTTTTTTCCTTACGTAAGTGCTTTCTAACATTTGATGGATGGATGCATTAGAGAGCAATTTAGGGTTAGTATGTTGCTCAAGGATATTCGGCATGCATACTAGAGCAGCCAGGGATCGAACCAACAACCTTCCGATTAGTATGTGACCTCGTACCTCCTGAGCTACAGCCACGTCATCATCAAGCACAGTGGGTGAAATAATTGATCCCCTGCTGTATTTGTAAGTTTGGTAATTTGCAACAAAATGAACAACAACAACAAAAAAACACATTACAAGCACCATGTGCCGTCTTCTGCAGGGGAACCTTGCGGGCACTGCAAGATTTCAGTACATTATGGTGTTGTGTATTACCAGTGGTGTTCTTGGTCTCTGTGGTCCCAAGTGGCTTCAAATCATTATCAAGCTCTTCCCCAGGGGCGTAATTTCCATGGGGGTTAGGGGGGGTTATGACTCCGCCAATAATCAGACCCAACCAATATAAGCCCCCCCCCCAATAAAATTATAATTTATCTTGCGTAAATATTCTGTTGATTTTCTTTACTCGTTTCAGGTATTACCAGCAAAACAGTTGCATGTTTAATCATCTGGGAATTTACCCAGATTTATTTAGACAGAGATCTTGACCGCCCCGGAGTTCAGCACAAAGTTACGCCGATGCTCTTCCCATGTAGTTTTGGGTTGTTCCACCACCACCACCTTTCATGATCATCCTCAGCCCATGAGGCGAGATCTTGCCTTATGGGCTCGCCAGACTGAGAGCGACTGAAGGTCATTTTATATTTCTTCTGTTTCTGAATAATCTCACCAACAGTTGTCACCTTCTCATCAAGTTTCTTGCTGGCCAATCTGTGAGAGTCAGAATTCCTGCTAGGTTGTAGACGATCAGTTTCTGTCTCTCTCCATTAATATTCAGCTATCGTAAACCTTTGAGACTGTTAGTTTCTTTGTGAGTAAACTTACAAATTCAGCGATAACTGTTACCTCCACTGTACACCTGGATTCTGGTCGGTGGTGTAATAGGCTGGACATTTCTGACTTGTATCTGTTTTTGGTTTTCCACAAACTTCTGAGTGTAAAATCCTGCTCTCTAGTAGAAAAACTCCCCACTGTGTTCACCAAACTAGTTTTTATCTGTATTTTTTCTTCTCTCACCCTTTTTTTTTGGAAAACATCGTATTGTATGGTAGTCACGGACAATACTGTAGGTTTAATGGAGCTTTTTTCACAACCTCACAAATCAAAAAATGACCTGCTAAAATGCTGGTAAAAAAGGATGGATAAATCTAAACAGGGCTAGTTTTGAACCCAGATTTTGATTTAGGCTACATCTGCTTTTGGCCAATGAGGATCAGAACTGAATTCTCAAGGACAGGAGAATTCCATGTCACGGATTTATTGTGAGCTCATCCGGGTGTGCCGTCATTATATGTTAGCCATAAATGTATCTGCAGGAGACTGTAACTACTGGCCATAACTCTCCCTCTAATCACATATCCTGGTAAATGCAGAGGCATCAGTCAACCCAGGCTACACACTGCTCCTCCAGGAAATGGCTGTTTTTCAAAAGTAAAAAGAGGTTTTGGGACAAGGCGGCCATTTCTCGAGAGATTTTCTACATCATATATAACATAATGTAATAATTAAATCATTATCACTATGTTTCCATTTAAATATGAGAGATTATCTTGTTAAGGATATTCAAGAACACATTTGTTGTAAGAGCTCTTATGGCTTAAATGTTCTGCCTAGCATACTAATGCATGAGGCATATATGCGCACGTTTTCTCCAGCGTGTCCTTGATCACTCATCTGAGGTGGATTGCCATAATATAATATAGACAGATTAAAAGTATCACCTAGAAAGCCTTTAATGCTGAAGATTAATGGAAAAAATTAAAAGAAATTGTGACCATTCACTCAGTAAATAAACCAATAAGAAACTTCAGGACCAGTGCTTTAAAAAAGGGACTGAACAGGGGAATACTTGGGATGATTATATCATTATGCTTTGGTGTCAGTCTGTTCTCCCAGGCAAATAATCACAGATTTTAATGACTATTTTTTACACAGTCTAAATGATAATATTGCGCAGAGTGTATCTACTGTTTACTTGGCGAAGTTTCTGAATAGGTCATGTCTTAGTGTGTTTGCTTGAGGGTACTGATATATTTTCCCGCCTCAAAGTAAAGAAAAATTGGTTTTTATGGAGAGGTACACTTGAAATTAGTTGCCAATGGGTGTGGGCTACAGATTGATCAAATTCAGACATTACATCCAAACATAATTATTACAAAATCCAATTTAAAGTGGTTTGAATGTTTAGTCTATTACGTCTAATAGGATGTAAAATAGCCCTGTTCTCACAATTGTGCTAATTATGGAGTTCCACAGGGTTCTGTGCTAGGACCTGTTCTACGCTATATTGCGAAAAGTATTAATTCATCCATCCAAGTAATCAAATTCAGGTTTTCAATCACTTCCACGACCACAACTGTATAAAATCAAACACCCAGGCATGCAGGTGTTTCTACAGATTTTTTTACGATGTTTGCGAAAGAATTGGTCGCTCTCTCCTCTAAGTTCCTGCTTCTAAATTCAGATAAAACTGTGGTTATTGTAGTTAGTTCTAAAAACCTTAGATACATAACCTGATAGTTGCTCTGGATGGCATTACTTTGACCTCCAGTAACACTGTGAGGAATCATTTTTGACCAGGATATGTCCTTCAATGTGCATATTAAACAAATATTTAGGATTTCTTTCTTGCATTTGCACAATATCTCTAAACATCCCATCTCAGAATAATGCTGAAAACTTAGTCCATGCATTTATTACTTCTAGGTAATAAATGCATGGATCAGGTTGTCCTAAAAGTTCCCGGAAAAGTCTTCAGTTGATCCAAAATGCTGCAGCAAGATTACTGACAGGGACCAGAAAGAGAGAACATATTTTTCCCGTATTAGCATCTCCTCATTGGTTCCCTTTTAAATCTAGAATCAAATTAAAATACTCCGGGGTGTTTAAAAGTAGAATGTGATGCAGAGTCTTCAGTTTTCAGTCTCATCCTCAATAGAACCAGCTCCTTGTTTGAACTGTAGACAGACACCCTCTTTTAAGATAAGGTTTAAAGCTTTTATTTTCGGTCAATCTTAGTTAGGAATTTCTTGCATTTGCACATCTGAGCATTGAGGTTTCTTCCTGTAAAAAGGGAGTTTTTCCTTCCCGCTGTCGCCAAGTGCTTGCTTAATAAGGGGTCATCCGATTGTTGGAGTTTTCTCCCTATTATTGTAGGGTCTTTGCTTTACAACATAAAGCTGCTTGAGGAGATTGTTGTTGTAAATAGGTACTATGTAAAATATAACATTGAATTGAACAGATTTGGGGACTTTGGAGGAAAAAAAAGTAAAAAATAACTACCCTTTGATTTTTACTCACCGCTTAATATAAGTAAATTAATTAGCAGAGCTCTCAGCTGTACATAAAATGAGATGAAACTTCAATAGTTAAGAGTCAAGTACTTCCGCTGTACCTTGGTAACTCGGGGCTAATGGCAACATTCTGATTTTAAGCTGATATAGTTTAGCCTGCCTCCACTATCACAGCATGTTAACATCTGCTAATTAGATTAAAGCTGATGGGAATGTCCTAAACCAAAGTGCCAGACAGACTGAACATTTGAACAGACAATGCTAGACAGAAGAGTTGTTTAGAAATTTCACTCTAGGCTATAAATGTCACCTCGTGGTAGAACCAGATGAAATGTCAGGGGGTCATTAAAGTGATTATGATCAGGACAATATGTCCCAATGTCCTTATCACTTTGGCAGATGTAGGCTTTGAGTCTCAAAAGTGAACTGCCTTAATCCTGCATTGTCTGACCAGCAGAGGGCGACACCTCTGACTGAAAAATAGACTTCATAGAAGAAATTTACTCACTCTTTTCTTGATTATTGACCTCAATAACAAATTCCTATTGGGTTTAGTTGCTGGTTTTAAGTCATCTATAAATACACTATGACGCTCACTTTGTAAACTCGTGGGTGACATCACGGTCGCTATAACCACATGATTTCTTCTGTATCTGTCCCTCTCTATTACAATCTTTAGATCAATGATATTAATGTGTGTGCACGAGTTCGATAAATTGGATAGAGTACTGGCTTGCATACTTTCCATTTTATTCTGCAGCCAGGCTTAATTTCTGCAATGGAGCCATCACACGAAGGAGGATACATAGACGCTTCCCTTCCACTGACACTTAGGTCAACTTAATCAATCTGTCTTCCATTTGCACAGCACGATCCCGCTGAGACAAGAGAGAAGGTCATGAAGCATTTACACACACTGGAGCATGTCTTCCTGCCAAAGCCTTTCTGTGAAATGCGTGGATATCTCTGAATCAGTAAGCAGCAGAACAGACATCTGATGTATTTAAAAGCTTGATTCATCAATTCATCAGTTGATCACTTGATGTCCTGCTACGTTCCCTGAAAAACAATTATAGTTATTGCAAAGTTATCAGTTTTCTTGTAAAGGCCTTTGAAAATCTATCTCATCTGAGAATTAAAGGAAGAGTTACAATTTATTTTTGCACACATGCAGCTTTTGCTTTCATGCAACATTTAGAAGAACAGGACCACTTCTTTATCTGGACACTACCTAGTAAGGGTCAAGGCACACTGCTAGACTTTCTCCAAGAACTAAAAAGGTTCACATGCTAGAATCTATGAAGTTAAATACTTAGCACTCCATAGCTTTTTCCTAGAGCGGTATTGATCTTTACATGATCAATACTAAAAACTAAAATGGTCTTTAAGCATTCATGATGTTTAAATTAGAATTTTAGATTTCTGGATCTACTCAAATCATTTTCCATGTTAATCTGGGATTTTCTATAAAGTAGAGTACTCACACAATCCACAGGTTATTTTTTGTAAATTAGTGGCTAACAGTTCAACAGCATCAGAAACAGAGTTTTTAACCAGCATTTGTCCATTGGACAATACTACGCAAAAGTTGTGAGCCATTTCCTTAAATTTCAGTGATTTATTGAAAAGTCCAAACATACATGTAAATATTTCATGTAAAGCAAAAAAAAAAAAAAAAGAGTTTGTACAATTCTAAAGTGCCTCTAAGTCAATATTTAATAAGACCACCTCTGCTCTTCAACACAGCCCAAACACTCTTATGCAACTTTTCTTGTAATTCTTTTAACTAGTCTTGAAGGTCAAAACTCATCTTTATTTGTTGGCTGTCTTTTTTTTCTCTTCCCCACTGCTTCAATAATGTTAAGGTCTGGGCTCTGGATGGGCCAATCGTTGACTGATGGTGTTTTATTGTGCGTTTTTCTATCCAGATATGCCTCTACTGGATTGGCAGTGTGTTATGGATCGTTGTCATGCTGAAAAATGAAGCACTTGTCAATCAGATGCCTTCAGATGATGTTGTAGGGTGGAACAAATTCAGATGGTACTTTTTGTGTTCATAATTTCATCATTTTTGACAAGATCCCCAACATCACTGGCTGAAATAAACCCCAATCAATGATAGAGCCTCCACCGTGTTTTACAGGTGGCTGTAGACACTTGCTGCTGCATGTCTTTCCTGACCTCCTCTATATATTTTAGTTTCAGATTTCATTACTCCATAAGACCCGTTACCACTGATTTTCGGTCCAGTTCTTCTGTAATTTGGCATACCTCAGCCTTGTTTCACTTAACTGAGAAAGCATCTTGACAGCCACTGACACCATTTTCTGATGAGGCTTCAGTTAACAATACATTAACTACAGGGCCAGATGGAGCTCTCATGACACACTCCACATCATGCTGAGATATGCCAAGGTTTTATATAATACCTCTTTGTGAATCACCTTGTTGGTGCCAACATACTATTTTATACTTGTCGGACTATGTTATTGCTGGTATTTTTAATAGATTCAGCTGAAGAAATTAGAACAAATTTTGTGTTTCTGTGACATTCCACTAGTAACAAAGTCCCTAAAGAAACAAGTTAAAAAACAAATTAAAAATGTCTAAATTCTGTTAGACACACCAGTTCAATCCTTCATCCCTCTGAAAATATCAACTGCAATGGCTGGGCTGAAAATCAGTGAAAAAGCAACTGGTGTCCAAAGAAAAACTTCAAAAGATTTTGGAAAACCACTTTAAAAAATCTAAAAAAATTCTTTCTGCTTGGAAGCAACAAATATCAAAATATGAGCACTGGCCAAAGACTTTTGCACAGTACCCTTTTCAGAGGGGAAAAGTGAAGCCTTGGGTGAATTAAACCTAAATTATGTCTACATACACTACCAGTCAAAGGTTTGGACGCAGCTTCTCATTTATTGTTTTTTCTTTATTTTTACTACGTTCTACATTGTAGATACATAATTAAGACATCAAATATATGAATAAAGATATATGGAATCATGTCGCAAATAAAAAATAACTCTAAATATTTCTTATATTTTATATTCTTGAAAGTAGCCACCCTTTGTTAACAGCACTGCAAACCCTGGGCCTTCTCTAAGTGAGCTTCATGATGTAGTTCCCTAAGATGGTTTTCACTTCCAGCCCAGATAAATGCCACACAGAGTTCCAGTAGCAGACACATCTCTACATCAACTGCTCAGAGGAGACTGCACGAATCAGGCCTTTATGGTCTAATAGCTGCTAAGAAACCACGACTAAGGAAAAACGACAAGCAGAAGAGATTTGTTTGGACCAAAAAACACAAGAAATGTACATTAGACCAGTGGAAATCTGTGCATTGGTCTGATGAATCCAAATTTGAGATCTTTGATTCCACCCACTGTGTCTTTGTGTGATGTGGAACAGGTGAACGGATGATCTCTGCATGCATGGTTCCCACCATGGAGGTGTGATTGTGTGGGGGTGCTTTGCTGGAGACACTGTTGGGCATTTATTCAAAATTGAAAGCACAGTGAACCAACATGGCTCCTGCAGTGGCAGGATGCTGTGGTATTTTTCAACAGGACAATGACCCCAAACACACCTCCAGGCTGTGTAAGGGCTATGTAACCAAGAAGCAGAGTGATGGAGTGCTGGGCCAGATGGCCTGTCCTCCACAGTCACCTGACTTAAAACAAGTCAAGATGGTTTGGAGTGAGATGGACCGCAGAGTGAAGGCAAGACTTTTTCACATTTAGACTTAATGACTTAATTTAGACTTAATGAAGGCTGCACTCGGTGTAGAACAGTCAGTTCATGGTATGCAGTCAGCCACAGTCGCAACCGGCTGCTCTATTGGTTCTCTGTGTGGAGCACAATGCTGCAACCATGTTCAGGCTCAATATTTGCAAATGATAAACAAGCTTATTTAAATGAGTCATAAATGCAAATGCAAAAACAAACACACTGTGACCCTGTCAGTAACACACTCTCCTTCATCCTGTGTGCCACTGGGTTTCTTCTCACGGTTCAATTATTTATCAAACTCAGTGTACAAGACTTTTCTTTGTACATTTATTCTTTGCACTTTGCTTTCATGTTTGAGGACAGCAGATTTCACTGTGGGCCCTTGCATGGCCTTGATGTTGACTGGCCAGTGTATCACATCCACACTTTCTTGTGCTTTGGAATCAAATTGAATGTTTGCTGTATCTGCAGTGCTGAGGTTTCTGCAGTTGTCTTCACAACAGTGGTATTGGCCTTTTTTGCTAATTCTGTGTATGCTAAGTGTTTCACTGACACAGTATTGCAACTAATTGTTCACCCCCATGCCTTTCCTACTGTGACGAATTGAACACCCTTAGTAAAGGGGAGATTTTATTAGTTATTTATTATGAACATGCAGTTCTTACATTTTACTGACTATTCACTGGAGGAGATGGAAGAAATACCAGCAATTTCTTATTTCTTCGCAATTAAAGTTATTCTGTTTGTATCTAGTCCAAACCATGTGCAGCAAAGGCAGTAAGGTTTTGTTTTCTGTATGTAATGAACATCAGAGCGATTTTTGATAAGTGTAACGCTATGAGCAACATAATTGCTTAGCTTAGCTATTAGCTAAGAAATTGTAAGTACATATTACTAAATCGCACAATACTGACTGAAAATGTCATTTTTTTTAAATGCACGACAGCATGGGTCACCGTTCACACAGCCTGATGTACATAATATATATTTAATTCTGGAGAACAAGCTCTGTTCATAAGGTTAATAGCTATTAGTAATTATAGCATTAGCTTCAAAGGCACATTCATTACCCAACATTTGACTTTTGCTGTCTATAGGTAGAAATTACTCTGAATCACAGCTCCGCTGGCAATAACACTCTTGGCCATGAGTGAACTAAAGAAACCATCCATCTTCTTCCCGCTGTCCAATTCACGGTCGTGTGGAGGGGTCTGGAGCCTATCCCAACTTCCATGGGTTGAGAGGCGGGGTACATGGTCAACAGGTCGCCAACTAGTGTTTGCACCTATTGTTTCCTGGCCAGGTGGCTACTCAAGGATCTACTTAGGAAGATCCTGTGTTTTGTGGTGGCTACACACTGGCTGTCACTTGGTGTTCGCTCTCTCTGCGGTAGGGTATCACTCCCTGTTCCTGTTCCAACACACAGTGGTGTGTTTGAGTAGCTTATCTGCATAGCAATTTAATTAAACACATTTAGATACCTTCTTTTTTCATAGTATAATCTTCATGTGCTTCATCCAAAGCACACTCTCTGTGTACTCACTCCTTAATTTATTGCCAAAGTATTCACTCACTGTGTCTTTACTGTTTCACTAGCTTAGCTTGTAGCCGACTCGCTAGCAGCATGGCCTCTTCACCTGTTCCTCCTGCACTTTCCTGCTCATTGTGTCAGATATCTAGTTACTCCTTGGCCTCCTTTAGCAGTAATGATACTTGTAATAAATGTAGCCTCTTTGCAGCTCTGGAGGCCAGGATTACTGAATTGGAGACTCGGCTTCACACCCTTGATACACCTGTAGCTAGCCAGGCCCCTATAGGCGGTGCAGCCGAAGGTAGCGTAGGCCCCGGCAGACCCCGAGCAGCAGGGGAAAGAGAACGGCTGGGTGACGGTAAGGAGGAAGCATAGTCTTAAACAGAAGCTGCAGGTACACCACCAACCTGTTCATGTGTCTAACCGTTTTTCCCCACTCGGCGACACACCCGCCGGGGATCAAACTCTGGTAATTGACAATTCTATTCTCAGACATGTGAAGCTAGAGACACCGGCAACCATAGCCAATTGTTTTCCAGGGGCCAGAGCAGGCGACACTGAGGGAAATTTAAAACTGCTGGCTAAGGGTAAACGTAAATTCTGTAAAATTATAATTCACGTCGGCAGTAATGACACCCAGTTACGTCAATAAAATAAATATTGAATCGGTGTGTAAATTTGCCAAAACAATGTCGGACTCTGTAGTTTTCTCTGGTGTTGCTATCAGTGTGTGAAGAGTGGGAGAAGAGGGTTGCATTGACAATCCAACACAATGGGCAGCACATTGAACACATTTTATAAGTGGTCAGAAACTTGTAAATAACTCATGAAAGAATAAAGTTACGTTGAAACCAAGCACACCATTGTTTTTCTTGTGACATTACCAATAAGTATGATGTGTCACATGGCCCTCTTCCTACTGAAAAAACAAAAGTTGTATCCAAGATGGCCGACTTCTAAATGGCCACCATGGTCACCACCCATCTTGAGGAGTTTGCCCCCTCGCATATACTAATGTGCCACAAACAGGCCTTTAATATCACCAACCATTCCCATGTTATTACGGTGTAGCCATATAAATGGCCCAACCTGTATTTTGGATCTCTAGCATTTCTAAAAGCATAAACTGATTTCACCACTGATCTTTAAATCAAAATTGTACCATAAAACTGTAATTGTACCACATCCAAGACATGCACGAAAATAAAAACAACCAATACATGATTTTCGGTCTCACTTTATTTAATGATGATGTGAAAAGTAAAGGCTGTCCATAACATTCAGACAACAAAAGAAGAATGTTTTTTTTCTCCAAAGTCCCCCCCCCATAACAACTAATGGCTCCAAAAATGTTCAGGTGTTCCAAGTGTGATACTTATTTTATACAACTTCTTCATATCTAGACCTCATCTGTACATAACATAGTTACAGATACTGTAAATTAAAAAAAATGACTTCCAAGTATCCTTGTGGCATTTTGTGAAACATTTTCCTATGTAAAAATGAAAATGTACGTAAAGATCTTTACATATACATATATATAGTTCTCTATTCTTTCTGTAATAAGAAAACAATTTATTGCCCCTCTTAAACATGTTGCATTTAACATAGGTTTTGTTTATCATTTTAAACTCTTAATTGAACTTAATGCCATGTGATACCACATATCAAACCGACAAAACAGTAACAGTATGGACCTCTGTGTTGTTCCACTTAATATATTTGTCATATTACTATATTTTTGGACATGTATGTTTTGTGTTCTCCAGAAACCCTGATGATGACACATACAACGATATAATATATATACGTACATGTCACTTTGATCTTCAAACTTAAAAGACCTGTGGCAAATACAAATCATCAGCATGACTTTATTCATTACAGGAATTTATGAGCCCTTGACCTTCCACGATTGCATCTGCTGAACAATTTTTCATTCATGTTCAAAAGAATTGAAATGGTTCATAAAAGAATAAAAATCAGGGCACCTTACAAAATATATCGAACAACAACTGATGATCTGCATTTGGTATTTTTGAATGGACTAAAAGGAAAAAAAAGTAATTTGATAAATTGGTAAATGCCAGGAGTGGTTTATTAAGATTGATCGTTTGCTACTACTTTCACTTTATTGCCCTCGGTGAATTGTTGCTAAACCAGTAGCATATTCGATATGATGATGTTGAGTTTACCCACTGAGAATCTTGGCATTGACGTGTGTGAGCTGATCAAACAGGTTAAGAGAACCTAAATCCATGAGCAAATACACGTAAAACCAAATCGCAGGTGAGAGGATGAAACTACAGAGTGGATTTGTCACAACAGTTGCAAAAACAGAGGTAACTCTGTGAATTATACATTTTATTTCATGCCGTCTTGAGAAAGCCAAATACCAAATATTCCATACATGGACACCATCATCAGGGTATCAGCAAATTGTACACAATCACATTTAATGTAATATATAAAATGTGCGGTTGGTTTGTTTTATCTCCTGAAGGAAGAACCAACCCTCTGACAATGTCTCTCACTCACTTGTCAAGTGATCGTGATTCTCTGGTTGGCAAAGGTGCAGGAGAAGCTGTGACTCCTTGGGTATCTGTGCTCAGGGTTTTCCCTGCTCCTGTACTAAGCAGGAGCTGGAAGGGGAGGAGCTCTCATAGGGGGGGAGTCACCGTGATATGTCCCCATAGCAGGCGGGTCCCTGCTTGGTTGTCTCTTGCTCCAACTCGGTCGCAGGAGAGATCCACTCCAGCTGAGGTGGAGTATTTGCCAAGTACTCCCAAACTGTCCCGTTCACCGAGGCATGGAATTGAAATTAATCTATGACACGTTGTACACTTTACAGATGTGCGGCCAATGTTGTGGGTCAGCGCATTTACCACACTGTGTATGTACTGTGGGTCCTGCAGGCTACAATATAAGACAACAGGCACAGCGCTCAACAAACGCCTTAAAAACTAAAAACCAAGACACCAATGGTGAAACAATATGCTGAGGACAAACCTTCTCACGCTCGATAAAAAAGTCCTTTGTTTGTCCGGAGTCATTACTTGCTTTTCTCCTGCATGAGGAAAGTTTTACAAAAAACTGTCGATGACCGTTGTGCTCAATGCGGTTCAGCGGCACTGAACATTACATTTCCATAGCAACCGAGGTATGTTCACTGTTGCTAAGTGTGAAGTGGGTTTTCATGACACTCGATATTATCTGTGAAGAAAGCCCTGTGTCTGTGCTGTATCACTGTGTCCAGCAGTGGCGGCATCACCGTCTTGGAACTGTAAGCTACAGTCGGTAGGGGCTTATTACTTGAGACTCCCTTGTGTTTACTGTCTTTACTACCACTCATGGAAATTCAGGTCAGCCCGCTTAATCCAGACTAGCTGTGGAACCGGAAAACCTACATCCTTTCCACCATCACTTCTCGAGTTTGATCTCTTCTGACAAAGCAGCTTTTTATTCATTTCAGAGTCTTGTGCCTTTTTTTGTGCCATTGACTCCCCCATCGCCCTTAACTGTGCCGGTTAGCTGTAAGGGCTAGATCGGACGGACATCTTAACAGTCTATGGAGACCAATCTGTGGGGATCAATAAGACCAGGCCCGTCACTAAAGCAGTGTCTGAAAAGCACCCGATCTCATGAGGCGCTCTCATATGAGCGTGTCTTTGCGTGTGCACTTCTTGGCGTATTAACACACATAAACGACATCTGTGGAACACTCTCATGGCGTTCTATTTTCTAACATACGCAGCCTTTGAGACATTTTAAAAAGGCATAGCACTGATATTCTGTATAACATGCTTTCTGAAGACATATTGAGCAGACTGTAAAATATGAAGGCTTATGCAAAGTCTGATGTGAAATCTCTGATGAAAACAAAAAACAGCGGTACAGATAAGCAAAGTGGAAAAAACAAAATAAAAATAAAAAAAGAACCAAGTTGTTTAAATTTCAAATAAATGGGCACTGGTGCATTTTGATATTTGGTGACTCAGACTTTGATGTATCTTACTTTGCTGCCCACAAGCTAATTGATTAACAGTTACACAAAAATCTATATCTCTCATACATATGTCTAATTTGTAGGATGCCATGTTTTATACGCTTTTCATCTGAAATTGTCATGCCTACCTGCCTCTGTTATAAGCCTCACGCTTAGAACCAACTTAATTGTCCATTCACAGCATATACAAAGCTTACAGTACATCAATGTTAAAAATGATGATATTTACATATCTGGACAAGATTGGGAAAGGGTAAAGCAGTAAATTTGATGATTTCCTTTTGTTGGATTTTGCAGATTCCTCATCTCCAAACCATTATCCAGTCACTGAAGCAGTGAAATACTCAAGTTAGATGACAAACTTACGTGTTGCTGCGAGCACATACATACAACAGATTAGGAACAGAAACAGACAATCCCCTCTGAAGCAGATAAGGCTACACATCATTAGGGTTGGTCCACCACAGCTATTGGGGTGTCGCTATATTTGTGCATGTGTGTGTATTTGTATATAGCCTATCTGTGTTTGACTGTGCATATGTGTATATGCCTAGGCAGGCGGGGGGGCAAATGGACAAGGGGATGTTAATTAAAGGAGTTTTTAAGGGTCATCCAGTGCTCACTCTGTCTCCTCATACCCCATCCTGACTGAGGATATCAGTTTACAAGAAGACCAAGGTGAAGAGGTATGAAGAGTGAACCCCCCTCCCCCCCTCCCTTCTCTCCCTGTCCTCCTTGATCCGAGACAAAATACGCACTTACGCTGATGATATCAGTCTATTGTAGAAAAAAAGAATCACATATGTCTCCTCTGCAAAGAGCCAGGTGGGGGAGTGAATGAAGCTCACAGGCCAGAGACCATTACCCGGTAGGAGGGGGGCATGTGTCTGTGCCTTGGGCTCGAACCAGGGCTGCCATTAGGGCTGGTGCAGCTAGCATCTACCCCTCCTATGGAAGGTAAGTAGGCATGATGGAGGATGGGCAGCTGCAAAGACAGTCGACGCTGTATGCTGCAGATAGAGAAGGAAAGGAACAATGTCAGTGATTACAGCACATTTACTGAAGTATTATGTTATAGTCAGCAGTCTGCTCTTTCTTTTCTTGTCATTACTTACAATATAATTTCTTTGCATATCCCATGGATGCTGAAGAATGTGGATTTTTTTTTTTCACTGACTTGAAATTGTTATTTCGGGCTGACAGATCACACGCTCCTTGTCCTCCACCTGCTTTCTTCTTTTTCTTGTAATCTGTTTGCCTTTTTTCATGTCAACTTTGACATGAAAAAAGGCATGTGCTTTTCTCCCACATGAGTCACAGTGAGTGTCTCTGGGGAAATGCTATTTGGAATCTCATGGAAACTCTTTGTAGAGCTGTGCCTTTTCTTTGTACACAGCTGTTTCAGTTTCTTTAGTCAGACTTTCTGTTTCTTTCTTGCCTCAGAAGTGCAGGGTTCTCTCTCGCAACGTCTCGCAACGTCACCAATTTCTTGTCTTTTCCTGAAGGTAAATGTATTTCCGTATATAGAAATATCAGGGCGTAGCAGTATGGAGACGATAATCAGGCTGTATGCAGATTGCACAAGTCTGTTGGTTCAGAATGATTCTGATTTACTGACATACCCACAGTGGTGAGAACATACGTTTCATAAATCTGATGGTAATTTTGCGTAAGCCGTTTTCTGCACGGGATAAGAACAGATATTAATAAATGAGAACCAATGTGTCTGTCTATCACGTTGGATCGCTTTGTTGTATAAATCTAACCAGGGCTGGATCATTTTGCTTCTAATAATGAATTTACCCCATTTTTACTCTTGCTGACCCTCTGCCAGAGTTCCGAGTCAGTATTTGTCATTTGCAAATTAGTGTCTTTGTAAGTTCAAATGTGCGTTCGCAGCTGTGCCCCGGACAGTGCACTTCATCTGCTTTTAGTGATTCCTCTTGCATGATTTATCTGAGCATCATATGGGATATGCAGAGCTAAATTCAGTTCATCTCAGGTTATCAGCACCAACCGCAGCAGTTTTTTCCCCCACAAATTAATTAACACATTAGCCATAAAGCTAGTGACGGAATTGAATTCCTCACTAAGCAGTAAGCATCTTATTTTTCATTAATTTTAGCAATGGAGCTCTTTCAGGCAGATCTGATCCTGGAAAGGCTTCAATAAAATGCTGTGTTTTAGCAATATGGCCATATGAGCTGGATGTTGCTGTCAATACAACAATTTTGTCACAGTCTGGAAGTGGCATATGCAGTGGTCTTGCTCGATTTACTATTAAAATGTTCGCTACACACTTTCACACATATCAAGTTACAGTGAGAAACTGAACATGGCGAACAGAAAAGATGGATCATAAAAGACTGGCATCTGGCATTGCACAGCTTCCCACAAGCCTTCAGCAATTTCTTTAATTGTTTTCTGTGTATTCTTTAGCATCCTCCTCTCTAGCTTCTTCTTCTTACTAAGCCCCTAATCCACCGTTCCCCTTTCCACCGTCGCTTCTGGGATCGTCTGACGTAAAAGAACATTTCATGCTTCCGCCTGGTGTGACAGTTTGCACCCTACCTCGCCAGAGCCATTGCCACTGCCAGCCATTTTCAAGAAAGTTACATAAGCATTTGGTTGTGTAAAAAATTAAGAGGGGCTAATAAGATTCAAGCTTGTTCTGCATTAAACGTAGTAAAATGTCTTAATTAGGAAAACTTAAATATTAATGGTCCTCAGGCCTTTTCAGTTATTCTGACCCGTTCTACTTTATGTGATGAAAACACAACAGCTTATGAAGGAATTTCGGGATATTTTTTGGAATATCATATAGGACACGGGTGCTACACTTCACAATAACACACCCCTGCATTTTTCATGCCACAAAATATTTATACAGCTCGATCTCTCTCTATTCATAACTCTTTTGTAACTTATTTATATTTGTCTCTTCTTTCTCTTCTCTTTCTCTCCCTTCATCTCTCTTCCCTCCATGTGATCAAACATTCATGTGGCATGGGAACAGCTCCAAGTGTTCCTTTACTTCTGTTCTCCTCCCTGTCTATTTTCAGAGCTGCTTCCAATGCGGGCTGTAAATCAGTGGTTACATAAGCCTCTGCGAGTCTCTACCTTCTTCTTTCTCCCCTCCTTCTTATCTCTGCCTTTCTTATCTATCTAAACATATTTTTTCTCTTTAAACATCTTCTCTGTGTAACTGCCCTCTCCTCTGCATTGTATCCTCCTTGCCTCTTGTCTCCGCTTTCTTCATCCATCCATCCCTCTACATCCTGCATTCTTCTCCTGGTTCTGGTTAAACGTGTGTGGGAGGGAAACTTCTCAATGATGCATGAAGTGTCCCCCCCCCCCCCCCCCTCCCCATTGATGAAGTTGACATCCCTCAGCTTTGCTGCCTTATGAATAATAAGTGAATGCAGATCTGCATTTGAATGTTTTGAGAGTTCATCTTCCTTTAAAAGTTGAGAAAACAAATCAATTACCTGCGTGTATATGCATGCAAAATGGACATGTGTGTTTTTGTGTGTCCGGCTGTAAGTAAGCTGCAGGACGTTCAGCATACTTGGAGAATACACTTGCACTCTGTGACGTGATATGCATGTTGGTGGTTGATGGTATGTGCGTTGCGTGGGAGAGAAAAGTAGAGGGCCAGTCCATGCTTTCATAAGGCTCTGTTGCCAGAGCAACTGCCTGAGAGCTGCTGGTGGTTGTGCTACATGTGACATGTCGTCTGATGAGAAAGCTGACAAGACAGAGGGAAAAAAGGGGAGAGAGGGGCTAAGGAAATGGGAGAGCTCACTGTTCTGGTGAGTTGATATCCTCGAGAGGACCTCTGTTTATTCTGGAAGGATCCATGGAGCCCCACTGCGCCTGTGGTTTCTGCTCTAGGTGGTTCTTCAGTATCGACTTTTCTCCATCTGCATGAAAACATGTGTAGACAATAAAGAAAATTGCAGGCTGTCACCTGGACTTTCATATTTTGTCAGTGTAAGTTGAACATGACTAGGATTTCAAATAAGGCATTGGCCTTCAGTCCTAACATTGGGCTTTCCAACCGTGCAAAAAATAGCAACAAATGCTAATAAATCAGCTAATGCTAGGTGTGTATTGTATGTCAACACACACCTAGCAAAGTTAGTCTGTGAAGGATCATGTCAGCTCAGATGTCCATGCTCACTGCATATGCTTCATTGACACTAAGAAGTTAAACCAAGTGTGTTGACATTCAGTATGAAGAGACCGCTTTTGCATGATGTGCAGACTAGCGTTACAGATTAGTTCAAAAGGAGCAGGTGAAAATGGCTAAAAAAACTAGTCAAAAATTTCTCGCTCAACTATCTGCATGCTAGACAAATTACACAAGTCAGACTATGTTTTGGACAGAGATGCAAAAAACAAACCTGCTTTGCTCAAACTTTGAAAGTGGACGCTAACACTTGGACCAGATTCATTTCAGAAGTGGGGACTGGGTGATATCACAACAGAACAAGTGCACTGAGTCACCAGCTGAAGATGCCAGGATTCAAACCACTGGCCCTGAGGACTGAGGCTTTAAGTGCTCTACCACCAAACACACAGCCACCAAAACATTACTGTTTGTGAGTGCCAGTAATCTAAGGCTATCTCTTTACAACAGGGAGAAAAACACTCCCGCTGCATTAAGTAGCACCACATGAGCCGTCTTCTTTCTTAAACGGGACTGGAAGAAAAAGAAAATGTATATCTAATAGTTTAAACCTGAGAAGAATTAATTCAAACGGGAATAATTGGATCTTGTGAGGTGAAAAGCAGGCAAATACTCCTTGTGTACCGTCCTATCATAGGGCAAGAAAATGTTTCAATGAAAAAATAATTTAATGGTATTTAAAGCCTGAAAATTCGCAAATATTCCACAAGTAAAAAAACAAAACAAAAACACTGTAAAGTATAAAATATTTTGTCTTTCTTTCAGTGCTGTTAATCTATACATAACAGCATTTAACTTATCATGCTAAAATCAGGCCATGGCTGTCAACCTGTCAGAAAACCGCACCTTAACTGTCATCTCCTGGTGTTCTCCAGCATCGCCATGTGCTTCTACATATTCATGAAGACAGCTAGAGCGAGGGAGAGGTGGAGTGTCGCGTCTCACCCTTTGTGAGTGAGCGTAATCGCTGTTGACACAGCGTTCTTCCCTTATAACAGCCAATCATTCACAGCCCCCAATACATTTAGACCAGCTCTCTTATGAATACTGATGACTACAGTTAGAAGCCAGTGGTGATGATGATGATGACCGTCAAGCATAAGTAGAATGAAGCTGGGAAAAGTTTATGTGCCGATGATCTTTAAAGGAAGCTTAACTACCTGTGATTTTATTGTCAGAACGTGTGTCAGGCTGACATTTGTGAGCAGCGCCTTACGCGCGCTCTCTCTTTCTTATTGTCTCCATAAGAGAGAATTTCAGCAACCCAGCAGCTGATACGCTGTAACCCAAACATAAAAATATTTTCTCATTTAGAGAAAACTATTTTTTCATATATACTTTGATCATCTTTTAATTTTTGAAAGGTTTAAAAGAAATTATTTCCAATAACCTACATCTTCTTTGACATATCTAATTTATTGGGCTCCTTTGACGATATAAGCGAGGAAGCACTAGAAAAGGCTGTGTCTTAAAATAGACCCAGTTTTATGAGCCCACACAATCTGAATTTGACTTCATTACACTGAACCTGATGTCAGCTGCCAGCTGCTGCCTCCAATTTCGACAGATTTTTTCCCTCAGCAAGTGTAAAACAACAGGTAAAATGATGCATTTTTATGAATTGAACTACACTGTGGGATCCATTGATTTGACCTTTGAAACCACGCATGCTAAAATAGACAAACTAAAATAAGCTCAGTAAGGAAGATTCACACTGTATCCACTCATCTGCCTGAATTCCTGGGTGTTCAAGCTGCTACTCTATTCCTTACATCACTGTCAAATGTAACTCTGTCATCATCACACTGGCCCAATCATTTTTTGGGTAACTTTCTGTGAACCAATCAGCCTCTGTCCTGGCTCTTGTTCAGTCTCATTTGTGTGACCCACCTCCACTCCATTTCCACCAGAGATCTTTGTCCAGGTCTCCAACTGCTTCATCTCTGCCACCACTAGTGTTTTTCTTCCAGGTGCTCCCTTTAGGGATCACCACAGCAGACCATTTGCCTCCATCTCACCCCACCTCTGAAACAAGCTACATCTCTGCATACTTTCAAAAACAGAATCAAAACTTTTTTTGATCCAGGCTGACACGTAATAGATGTTGATTTTCTTTGCTTTGTTGTAGTTGCTGTTTTCAAAGAAATGTGCTACATAAATAAAATTGCGATAGCCAAAGCCATCCTTATATACATCCATGAATCTCCTCTGTGATCTTCTTTTCCTCCTGCCTGACAGCTCCATATTCAACAGCCACTATCACATATCTATATAAAATCTATCCTTGTATCCTCGGCACCGTCATATAATATCAATAAATAACTTAAAGTAATTTTAAAGCCAAACTATATTTAGTTTCAGACAGGAGGGCGTACACTTATTTTTAGCACAAACACAAAAGGCAGGGGCAGAGAATACGCTAAAACACACAAAAAGAAGCATTACACACATTTCTGTGTGAATGTGCTCATTAACAGCCATCAGTTCACTGCGTAACTATGAACTTTCACAGATGAGGAACTTCTCAAACAATTCCAACACGCTCTGCTCCCAATTGGCAGAATGAGCGCAGCTGTTGTGCTCTTTTACCTTCCCGAGCTCAGACAGATCCATTAGACACCCCTGAGAGCAGCTTTGTGCTGGCGTGTGCAGCAGACACGCTGGATCCGGCTGCTGTACATCAGCGTCACTCTGCGACTCTTAAAATGGTGCCTAATGCAAAGCGACGCTGCTGGGCTGTAACGATTCGCTGATTCAATTTGAGGCAGCAGACTTCATAATGTCTGCCATACATGCATCGTTTAAACAGCACAGGCAGAAGTTTGGAGGACTGATGGGACATGCATCTTTATATTTCAGCAAATTAGGATTTGCTCTTCGTGTTTCCATAAACTAGTCTCGCCCGATGATGACTCACCTCACCTGCTCTCAAACTTTTCTTTACTCTTATCTGGTTCTCGACTTTGTTTCACAGACACTAAACTACCGTACGCCCCAAACAAGAAATAATTAGGTATAAAACCGAGTGTACACCAGGGTTTGAAAGTGAGGCGAGAATGACGTGTGACTACAATATGTGCTAAATTTGACAAACAGCAGTGGAGCATACGTGTACTGAGGTGCTGTAGCTAATCTCATGACTCATTACAGACGTCACAGATGCTCCTGTGTCCCTCGTGCTGACAGGTGCTCCAGCAATGGGAAAAAAAGAAAGATATTCCTTCATCCAGCTGCTCTAAAAGCAGAATTAAAATCCTTTACTAAAACCACTGAATATGGAAATGCACCGTAACGGTGGCAAAGAATTAGTATTAGATAACGTATGTGAGGATTACTTTGAAACTGAAGCCAGTTCAGGATTTTATGATAGTCCTGAAATTGTGATACAAACCACTAAAATGTAAATTACACTCGCTAATGTGTAACACAACGGAACCACAAAATGATACTAGCACAGTGCACGATCACAACATGATATCAAAGTGCATACATTACAACAGAACTAAACAAAAGCAGTTTTGATCTCTATAGCTTATTTCCTGCTTCATGATTAATGTTCGTTTTTTTAAATAACTAACTAGTTCATGCACTATAGTGGCACCACTGTGTAAAGAGGCGTGGCCTCTTAAAGTGACTTACAGATTAGGGATATCAAACTCATTTCACATCATCGGATGCTTAGAGCCTACGTTGATCCTAAATAGGCCAAACCGCTCAAACGCCACTTTCTGTCACTGAAAAGTCGTTTAACTGCACATTCAATCTCTGAGATTTCTCAATATATGAAAAAGTGGTGCACTTTCATCTCAGCGCACCTCAGTTTTTTTTTAAATGATAAAAAAAAAAGGCTGCCGTAGTAAATCAAAGAAATCTGTCAGCTTGACTTTTTGCAGTGTAAATTACAGAAAATGTTTTGGTAACTCATTGCTCAAACTGTCCTGTAATCATACAGCAGAGACTTTTTGTAAATTCTTATAAAACGCCCTATTTTATTTATTTATTTATTTAATCATTCATTTTACTGTGGACACATTTAAAAAAACAAAAAACAAAATATTTCTACAGTTAATAGTAACAAAAGCTCATTACTGTAGTATGAATGGCTGTGCGCAAGGTCATTATTGTTAGGAGAAGCTGTAAAATTAAAATAAAACACATGCCCCCGTTTACACTTTCCAAAAATGTCCGGTGGGCTGGATCAGGGACGATTCTGGCTGCTTGGCTTTAGGTTTGACACCCCTGCTACAGATGGTTCTGTGAGTGAAACAATTTTTCACTAATATGGGATATTTCCCATGTGCCTCAAATGCTTATTGTCAGACAGATATAAAAACAGAGCTATAAAAACAGTATGGCAGTAGTTGACCAGGGCTAAATGAAAGCATGCAGCGAGTATCTCACCTTTGCCATCTGTAAAGTTGCGTATGCTGAGAATGTTGTTGGCATCCGAATAATGGTTCTGTTTAATGTAGGGAGTTTTCTCCGGCGTGTCCTGCAGCTGCATGGTCACTTCCTCCAGCTCTTTGTCCAACTTTTTACCCAGAAAAAAATGTTCTGTTAGTTCATTGAGTATTACAGTTGATCACTTAAAGTAAGTACATTCTCACCCATCACTTAACTATTGTTTCACACCAAGGTTTCATTAATTATCCACAGACAGCCTATCTTACACACTGTGAGGTTATCAGCCAGAAATGAACCTAAATTAAGGTTTGTCTGGGTGTGACTGACTGCTGCAAATGCTACTTTGCCAAAATGATGAAGAAATCTTCAAAGAAATCTTTTTTAAAGTGTAACAGAACATTTACTCTTTGTGCCCACTGCATCGCTGTCCTGTCTGAAAGGTGATGAATGGTTAAAAGATGAAAACAAAGAAGCTGTAACTGGCTGACCTCTGTTATCCTCATACGGAGGCGGTGGTTATCAGTCTGAAGGCCGTCCAGTCGAGAAGTGTTGGCTTGGTTGACGCTGGTGACTGAGGTGGAGGTCTTGGAGTCTTCTTTCTTCTGATTCTGGGTGAACTTTAATCTGCGGTTCTGGGTGGCTGCGTCTGGGTTTGTTCTCATCGTAATTAGCTGAAAGTGGAGTTATGGGCATTAGTCACAGCTGCACTCTCGCACTCTAAAATTGCATGAGTGCAAAAAAAAAATCAACACCTAACTGTTTACGCTGCGTTTTCAGCTTTCAGGACTTAGCTGAGTGATAATTAAAAGCTCTAGTTTATGTCATTGCAGAGTCTTTCAGCCACGCTCACACACACACCCTCTCTGTCCTATAAAAACTGACCTTGGGAACGAAGACCAGACAGAGCGTGATGGTGCTACAAAAGATGATCACCAGCGCTACAATGCAGAACTGGACATTGGGCTGGTCCCTCGTCAGAAAAGACACCGCGGCGCCAATGATGCACATGATGCCGACGTTGTACACGCTCATTCCGATATATTTGCTATCGTTCAGAGCGGGAATGCTCACATTCCTGGTCTCCCATGCCAGAAAGCACCCAAACAGCTGTAAGAGAAGAGAAAAGGAAGAATATGAGTTATGTTTAAGAGAAGATCACACAAAGATCTGAGAACAAATGAATGACTTTGGTCATAGAAAGTCTGGACTTGTCTTTCTCCATCAGTGACGATTAAGCAGCTCTCATTTTCCTCCTGCTTGTTTACATTTCTGTCTGAGGTCTTTCAGAAGAATTATTCATTCTTAATTTATTTCTGATTGTTCATGGAGTGGGGGTTGTGTAATTTCACTTAGCTGAAAGCAGACAAAAATAAACTTCATTATATGATGACGTGGTAAAGGGCTGAGATACAATCTAAAGAGACAGCAGTTAGTTTCACGTCTGGAAAATTTTATGTGCGAGTGAATTGTTTGTTGCAGCAGCAGCAGACTGCTGAATAATTCACAGTGAGCTGTGTAAGAGGGCTGCCTGCTTATTCAAAGTCTAAATCAGAGTTTGTGGAATGACAAGCAGAAGAATTAATAGAGCAGTCATCGAGGCTTAGTGCACCTGAGGTGTGCGAGCATGTGGATGTCAGGTACGGCTGCAGTGTACTTGTATGTGTCCATATGTGAGTTTGCATTAGGGCTGAACGATTATGGAAAATAATCTAATTGCGATTTTTTGCCCCAATATTGCGATTGCGATGCGATATGCGATTATTTTTTAAGGTCTTTGTCTTCTGTATTATTAAACAAAGACAAGCAATACATCATATAGTATGGCCAATACTATATTACATTAATTTTAAACTGTTCTTTCCTGGAAGACAGACCTCTGTTATGATGACATGAGGTGATGCATGAATTGATGACTGACATTTTTATTTAACTTCTTCAATCACAACAGTATATTTGAACATACACAATAGTTTATTTTTAGCTTACAAACATCTGAGCATAAAGTGCTGACAAGGAACCCTGGTGTAAACATTAAAATGAAAGTCAGTACAATGTGCAGATTGCAGAAATATACATAAAAAAAATCAGTGGCTTTACCACACTCAGTTTTTCGACATCTGTGAACTACTAGACAGTCATTCAATTAAAAAATAATATTAAATAAATAAAACTAATAAATAAAAAATACACATATCTTACTGATCTCTGCAGTCAGTAACATTACACATAAAGTGCAAACATAATAGCAATTGTATAAACACACACACAAACACGCCTTTAAAATTTAAAGGCGTGAAATTGGACGGTCTAGTTCTGATTAGCGTCACCGCTGTCTCGGTGGAGTTTAATAAACTCGGCCGTCTGCTTCTTGCTATCTAAAATATAACCAGACACTGGTGTAAATTCTCGACTGTCTCATACTTCTGTTTAATAAGTTTTCTGTTTGACGTTTAGTCAGCTGTGTGAAAACCAAGGAGGAACCAACCCGGGGGATTAATAAAGTTTTATTTTATCTAATCTAATAACTTTAATCTCAGCCAAACCGATTTACTCACGAACAAACAAAACACTGAAAAAAGCCCAACAATAACATTTTTAGGTTGTCTAAGTGACTTATATATTACGTTTAACCCGAGCAGCGAAACTCCGCGGTGATCTGAAAATGATGTGCCGGGAGTTGTGCCGTTCTCGGCCGCATCAGTAACCCTCGAGCTCCCGGCTAGCTGTCGAGCTGGTGGGTAGCAGACGCCTCTGAAAACGTCGAAGCACTTTTGCAAATATGGGATATCTTGATAAACCGAGCAGATATTTGATGTTTACACAACTACTTTCTCGCCTGAAAATATGTTAAAAGTTTATTTTGTGACCCAGAAAGATTAGTATGAGTAATTTTAAAACTTAGTAGCGGCCGCCATTGCTGGAAACTGGAGTTTGGCTGGGCCGCGCTATGAATTCTGGGATATGGTAGTAATTTGGACAGCCTTCGGCGCGTCGCTGTGACGTAATCGGTCTACAAATGCGGCCTCAGGAGGATGCAGCCCATGAATTTGGACATGTCCAGAGTATCATCGCAGCCTTTGCGGTTAGAAAATTGCACTTGATCATGTCGCGATATTATCGCAAATGCGATATATCGTTCAGCCCTAGTTTGCATGCATGTAAAAGCAGGGATGACTCAAGCCATAAACGTTTTGGTGTTGCGCTGTACCTCCCGGTGCCTCGCGGAGTTGACGGCTCCTGTCAATTACATCACTTTAACTTTCTGTACCGCTAAACTTCTTTGTTCCTGTCTTATTATTTTACAAGAAAGTATCTTGGCTTATTCCTCTACCATCTCCTCATTCCTTCCATCTTTCCTTTTTGGGAACTTTTAGGTAGTATTTTTAGCCAGGCTACTCTGTATTCTTTCAATCTGCTTAAGATGAGTCATACATCACCAGAATCTAGCTTTTACTAACACCTAATAATGAGGAACATTTAGTACATGCTTTCATTTTCTTCAGTCTTGATTATTGCAACTCACTCCCTTTTCACATGCGTCTTTCAGCAAGCCCTAGCCCATTTTTAACTGGTCCAAAATGCAGCAGCTAGGCTGCTAAAAAAAACTATTCAGCCCTCACACATCACTCCTATCCTTACTGCCCTTCACTGGCTTCCGTGGAAATTCAGAATTCCCTTTAAAATATTGTTAATAGCATACAAAGCCCTTCATAGCCAGGCTCCTTGCTATAAGGCAGACCTGCTGAGACCTTATTTCAGCAGTTGGCCTCTTCGATTATTCGATCAGAGTCTTTTAACTGTTCCAAGCTCTTACTTTAAAACTAGAGGTGACCACAGAGGTTTTCTTAAACTTTGTAACAGCTGAATTAGATCAGCAGAATCTGTGGTTTGTTTTAAAGATTAGCTTTTTCTTTAAGCTTTTTCCCAATATTTTTGGGTCTTGTTTTTCCATTTAGAATGAATGTTTGACTGTGTGTTTGTATAGCTGGACATGTGCAGCACACTTATCTTTAATGGTCTATCTTCAGTGTCTCTCTTTTTGTGGCAGGCATTATACAGTTTCTCCTTCTTCATGGAGATTTTAAAGCACATATTATCTAGCTATTAGCTAGCTGATAATAACTACACATTCAGAGTTTGAAGCTCTGCTGATGAGCTTAAAGTAACACAGAGTTTTCAAATGAAATCACTGAGGAAAACCATTTAGTCTAAAGTAACTCAATATCGCTGATCCAAAAAACAAAAACAAAAAAAACCAAACAGAAATTTACTTTAATGTCTGTAAGTGTTAAATCAGTAGCAGTTAGAAAAAGAGGCAGTCATACCATAAACTCATACAAGTGCAAATGAAACAAGTAGCTTGACATATTGCAAACTGCGTGCTTTCATTCAGCTTCTCAAGAGTTAGATGAGAAACTCTGTCATATTTGTTTTCTGAAACTGTTAAGGAAAGTATAAAGTCAGGAAAAAAGGAAGCCATTATCCACTCTCATTTCCTCCCCCTTTTTTAATCAAAGCTTCTCCTGTGTTATTGAAGATTGTTTTCTTTCCAGGTCTTTGTATTGGAGAGAAGGGTCCTTCCTGATCCTCCAAAATATTCACCTAAAGTTTTAGGGAAAAAAATCAAAATAAAGCTGAAAGTCTGCACTTCAATCACATGTTCATTGTTTGAGGAACAATCCAGTGTTGTGGCGTACAGAAGCAAAATTACAAAAATTGTGTTTTTGTCCTAATCATCTATTGCATGTCTGTCCAAAATGGGTCTCTTGTTCCTTCTGCACTTTTCTTTGTTTTTCCTGATTAAAAGGTGTTTTATATAGACTTGTTGGTAAATGTAAAGTATACACTAGAGATAGATTGCAAAAGAAAATCCAAGCCACATCAGCAGACACATCTGCAGATCAATCTTTACATTTGACGAAATCCTGTTTCCTCACCATTAGTAGCCCCTTGTAGGCATAGACGATGCCCAGCCAAATGGTCATGTGGGTGTTCTCACAGTGCTCCAAGAAAGGTCGGATGGCAATGTCTCGGCCTTGGGGGTCGGCCTGTTGACAAAACAACAAATAGACAAGAAAAAAAAACTGAGTACAGCTCCCACAAAAGTACCAATCTCATCCCAGAGATTGAAACATTGCTGTTAACTCATAACCGCCTGGTTATGAGTAGGAAAAGATTGCTGTTTTGGTTCCTTCAAAACATTAACCCGACATGTTTGAAGACAACATTTAACTGTGACGGCAAGGCGAGTGCCACCCACTTTGCTATTGCATTGACAAACACTGTCACTGGAAGAAATGATAAAACCAACAGAGAAACACTCTAAATAAGCTCTACATAAAGAAAGCCCTCAGTGAGCCTTTCGGCTGTTCTCACATTAGTTTTCGCTTTGTGGCTTACTTCACAAAGGAAATACAGACTATCCAATGCTCCTGCAAATTCAGGGTGTCTGTGATCAGCTATCCAGGTGTGAAATCAAACTGTTTCCCCATCACGGCCACTGGGCCTCTCCAAAGTCAGCTAAAGTTAAATTAATCTGTGCTTAGGATGCTAATGGGCACACCTAATGAAGCTTATTCATTAATGTGATTTACACCTCCTCCTTTCTTTCTTGTTTCTCACTCAGTCTCCGTCACGCTATCTCTTAATCCTGCCATCGTCTCTCCGTTCCTTCCAGCTTTCTCTTCGCTTCCACTTGTCTTTCGCCACAGCTCATGACACGAGTGACTTGCAGAGCAAATTAGCACCTGTGGTGGATATTAATACGCTAAAACACGTCACCTCCCCTTTCCCTTTTTCCCCTCTCGCTACCTTTGAAAAGCCTTTAATAAGAGCATTAGCTTGGCTGCATGGACTCATCTGAGGCCACTCTAATATATCAACTGTGAGACACCTGGGGCGAGGCCGGGCACAATGCCATGATGCTCTCCAGGTGTGTGCATGTTTAGTATTCGCAATTAGACATGTCTAATGTCTCAGCAGATGGTGTGTGAGCGTATGTGTGTATAAGCAAACCCAATAACATTTTTCACGAAACGTAGTCTATAATCGAAATTCCTGGGAAACAAAAAAAGAAGAGTAAACAAAGGGAAAAGAAATACACTGAAAAGATTGCCTCGTTTCCATCCTCATACCTATGACACTGTACTTTTTATTAATGCTCTCAACCATTCACAAATGCACACCTACACATACACACCCCAAAATACCTTGTGCACTTGTCATTCTGACATGAATATTCTCCATTCAGCTTGCATTAATTTAGATTACAGCTATTCATGCCTCCCTTCATGACCTTGATGAATTTATATTAGAGGTTCTCTATAGGATGATGGCTTAAAATGGGAAATTGGTGCTTAAAAAGGTGCCCTGACTCACCCGAAAGAAAGAAAAGAAAAGAAAATGGGCCCATAACACATCATGTCTGGGTATCCTTGGCGAGTTATATCATAGTACAGTTTCCTAGCTTTTATTCCCATGCCTCTATCGTAGAAATACAACTTCCACAGTGTTCCCTACTCAGCTTCTCTTCACTGCTCTTTCTGTTTCAAATGTTCAGCTCTGCACAGGATTACATATGCAGTTAGTTAAACATTGCAAACGGTTTGCAAAAAAAAAAGAAATAAAAAAGAAAATACACGACACAAACCTTCCCTCCCCCCACAACAACTTCTCCACAATCTTCAAAACTTCTGATGTCGCAAAGCAGAAACATACTGAAGACTGAGGATCGCTTCGGTGGCAGCGAGTTCACACACTTTGTCAAAGCACTCTCGTACCCCTTCTGAGAGTTTCCGTGGCAGCCGCGTGGTTCGTGTCGCAAGCGGCTGAGAATATTCTGGGACTTGAGTTTTGGATTCTTGTTAGCTTTAGGTGAAGGACTGATGGAACGGGGTTTCTGCTTTAAAAGCCATCAGAGGTAGACACTCGGGAAAGTGGGACAGGAGATGACGCACAGAAAGGCTTTTTTTTTTCTTCTTTTTTTCTACATGGAACCACAATTAGGAAAAGGAATCCTAAGATTTTCATCGTGCAGCTACAGGGAGCTTCTACTTTCATTTTATTTTTAGCTTAGTAATGCTGTGAGCATGAGAATATCTGTGCATCCCTTATGCATGAGATGTCCTGGTTTTTGCCAAGTCGCAGGGCAGTAGCAGGTTACTGGTTTCATCTCCGGTCATGGGAAGTAATGCGGTTTTTAAACAATGAAAACAAGCAATCTGCAACCTGCTGACTACATCGCAGAGAAGGGCAGTATTTGTATGCACGATACAAACAATGCTTAAGTGAAATACATTTTTTTTTCTTTTCTTTTTTTTTACAGAAGACAACATGTTTGAAGCATTTTCAGCAATTTTTGTAATTATGTACTGTCAGACCTATATTGAAACAAAATCCTAAAATTATCTGATGAAGCCTGTGAAAAAACTAACAATGAGTCTCCTTTGATCTAACTTTCCACTCCTTCTCCTTGTTCTTCTGATGTCAAATATCCACAAGCAGTAAACAGCCTGTAAAGACTAAGCCTTGAGACATTTACGTAACGGCCGCCCATGAAAGACAAATGCTGATTACACCAGCAGATAAAGTCAGCGATGTTACATTCCGTTTTAGAAAAGACCGCTGACAAGTTGTTAAGATCGATTAAGACATTATTTTAATTCGATAACACGACATAACAGGCGATGCATGATGTAATTTCACAGCATTTACTGTCTAACTCCTCAGAATTTATGGTGTTATTATACTTGTACAAATCAGCAGCTGAATTATGTAGCATCTCCATTAATGCCTCTTGGCATACGTTCTATGTATCTCTTGTGTTCCGCTTCTGTGATGAAGTTGCAGTGCACTGTTTGCGGCAACATTTAAATACGCACAGATGCGGAAAAGTGCAAGTATCTTAGTTTCCTGATTTTTTACTTTAATTTATCGACCAATGCAGCTGTGCTCAGTGTAAAGGATCTAAAGGATTCAGAGACGAGCTTGAATAGACAAAAATGAACCTAAATATCAGATATTTATTACGAACCTTTAAGTTGTTTTGTTTGATCTATGTTGTCAGACCTCTTGAGAGCTTTTCTACAGAACAGCTTTACTCCATCGTTCTCCAGCATCTTTGTCATTTTTGTATATTTGTGTTTTTGGCTGAGCAGCCTCTTATTCCAACAACAATGCTCCAGGAAGTCACACTTCTTGCAAATCAATTTATTCATTCACTACGAGAGACGCATTCTGCATCGGCGCGCTTTGCATAGTCGCAGCTCCGAGCAAACTTGTGTCACTAACAACTAAATGATAAGACAAAATGAGATATAATGCTTATTAGGCTTGGCTCTCTATCGCAGCAGAGCAGACAGGAGTTCTCGCCTTTTGGAGAAAAGCTGTCTGGGGAGTTGCCAGGCAACAGGGCTGTTGGCGGCAGGCGGTGGTGATGGCGGTAAAAGTGCCGGTTCGCTGTCATTTTTCAGAGCATTAGCCTTCTAACGGGATCACTCTGGGAGGGCTGCAGCGAGCACAGTGGTGGCAGATTGTCTATGGAGAGATGGATCTAGATGAAGCGACTGAGGGAGTGATAGAAGAGGGGAGAAGAAACGAAGGGTGCGATGGAAAGACGACCGGAGCATGAAGTATGGATGGAAAGATTGAGTGTGAAATAAGTGGAGTAATCAAGGGGACGAACAGATCGAGAAGTAGATGATGCTGATCCTGTTTTCTCAAAGGGAAAGCTTGAGGAAATCAGAAAGAGCTATGAAAAGGTGGAGATAAAGATTAGGATTCCAACTATCTGATACACAAGTCATGGTTTTGCACAGGGATGAACATTTACTGTTTATTGTCGTAGCTCACTTACTACACTAGCACAAGTGGCAAAAACCAGACTTGAAAGCACAAAACTAAATTTAGAAATTCCTATTGTTGGCCATTTCGTCTTCCAGCTTCTGTAACTAAGCTTATGAACGGGATTCTGTTCAGCAAGTGACTGAAGTTTCCTGTTACCACGCAACAACGATGAGCCCTTGTACAAAAATAAAACTAGACATGAATATGCTCATTGTGATGAATTATCTATCTCAAAAAGAAGTCTATTTCCCCCACTCCCCACCCCAAGTCGATTATTATACTGAACTGAATTAATTAAAAGACAGAGCTGCCTGAAAGGAAGGTTTCAAAAACCTAAACTGAATGATGTGTTTGGAAAATTTCACTTGTTCACTAAACCCTCATTAAATACTGTCATGTTCCTTTGAAGTCGTTTAAAAGATGAAAAGAGCTCAGACAAAAACTACAGCCGCATGGAGAATCCTGCCTTTCTGTTTTCCCATGACTCCAAAAGTAGAGCTACTGGGGCTTGTTCTAAGATATGGATCTCGATCTGACTGTATCACGCCCTCTGGCCCACTGGACAGCAAGAATAGATAGACCAGTATGTGAGGGGAGGTGGAGAGCTCACTCATTGTCACCTGCAGCTACTTCACACAGAGGTGTGTCAGTGTGAAACATATGTCACTGTGGGTGCCAACTTGTGCACATTCTGGCTGTTTGTGCGCTGTGTATGCATGTGTGTAGAAATGAGCTATTAGGTAAAAACTGAACAGAAGAACTCCATCCCTCAAACCAGCCATTAAAACGCAGGAGATTTTCACCACTGTGAAAGAATGAGGGAGAGATGAGGACAAAAATAATATAGGTCTCTTGGCTGGAATTTTAGACTACTGCAACAGTCTGTGTCAGTGTAACGTTGGGCAAAAGAGATGAAAATGACTGTGGTGGAAAAAAGACATGAAAAGCACCGGAAATGGGATTTAGTGAAAAGATAACTGTCTACAGTGGCCATTTTTTAATCCCTTTTTAACATTACTTTGTTGTGATTACTGCAGAGATTAAATATTTTATATATATATATATATATATATATATATATATATATATATATATATATATATACATAACACTAGAACATTTGAACTTTATTTGAAAACATCAAGCAATATTATATGATGTAGATCTCGTAATAATAGAACTGCTTGGATTTTGTGATTTGTGATTGGTAATGTGTTGAACGTCAGCGGGTGGCATTACGGCTTTCTGATGCCAAGGGAATCGGCCCAGCCAACTGTTTGCCTGGGCACGGGGACAGAGAGAGAAACACTGATACTGTGCTGTCTGATGGATAGAGATGTCAGACAAACACATTATCCTGTGAGCCATACACTGTTTTCAGACATGAAAACATAGTTGGGTTTTTTTGTGCAATTATAGCTTTAAAATGGCTTTTGGAGATACCCAGGAAGTTCTATGTATACTGCAATATAGTTTATTTCATACTGAGGAAAGTGTAAAAATCAACTGGAAGTATTTAGCATACTGATCATAAGTGAAAAGGATGTAGGTGCTTAAAGGAATGAATGAAAAAGACATGAAAAAAAGGAGCATGAGAAATTGGAAGAGTGGCAGGTGGAAAAAACCACATCAAAAACCCCAGAAGGCAAAAGGATGAGAAGATAAAAGACATCCTGGCGCCAGAGTAATTTGTAGGAACTCATTTGAGAAAGAGCCAGGACCGTTTTCATGAACCCCCTAAGAAATTTTGAACAGCAGTAAAGGCCTTTAGACAAGCAGAAAGAAGCAGTGCATAGTTGGTAATTAGCTCAGCTAGTCGGACATGGAAGATGACACCAGTTCATGCCAAAAAAAGAGACCATTTAGGAACTTTTATTTCTAGATCCTACAACAGAAACAACTACAGATCCATGCATAAGCCAGATGTCAACCTTTGCATGAATAAATGATGATTTGTGACACATCACTGGAAGCTTATTCCCAATATAACTTTTCACACAACACTTTTGTAAGTCTACCGTAAGATCAGGACTAACTTCCAAACTGGTCACTGACACTTATAAGAAAAATGAGTTTTAGTTACCATCTGAACATGCATCAGACGCACCAGTAACCAAAACACAAGTTTTGAGTGGAGGACTTTAAACACAACATCTTGGAATTCATCCTGCATTATCCAACATACTTTTTCCAAGTTTTATTTTATGTCCTAAATGGAACAGTTGGCTGCCTGCAACTGTCGTTACTATTGGATTCTAGGCAATCAAATTCTTATACTTTCTATATTTTACCTGCAGCCAAAAAGAAATATTTTCACACTGTGCACTGTGATCTGATACTGCAGTAACACTGGCAACAAGAAACAAAGCCATCGTCAAAACTGTTGGATTTGACTTTTAAAACTTTTTTAGCCTTTAACACATAAAAATCTGCCATTTTCCTTCTTGTATACATAATGTAATACTTACATTTCCCTCCAAATTTAAGTGTATGTGTAAAAATACACCAAATGTCTTTTTTTTCATAAATTTTTAAATAGATACACATATGTGCACTATATCCAAAAAAGAGTAGAAAGCCAGATTGAAGATCTAAAACAATAGCAGGGGGTATCGTGTGTGTTTTTAATGCAGGGTATTGCCAATGCTGAATTGCATATTTTTTTTATCTGACTGCTTTTCAAAGCAACAACAAAGACATTTGTCATACTGCCATAAATAGAGTGATGCTGAAAGCTTGTAATTCTGAATCTCATCTCACCTCTCCACAGAGGTGATGAGATTAATAACAGACATTTCCACACTTATCCTGAGGTTATCAGGTACTTTGCTGTTCTGTGGCAGCAAAGCACCTGACTGTGTCACTTGATGTGGCTCATCACTTGAGTGTCAGATGACAAACATGGGATGACGCACAAAAGTCATCTGTCAGGGTCTAAAAGACAGAAATCAGTGGTAAATGGACTGGTTCTTACATAGTGCATTTTACTCTGTATGAATACTGATTTACTGTAAGACACATTCATCTATTCACATAGATTTTCTTTCTTACTCTATGAATCAGGCAAATTCTAACGATCACAAATTCACCCCCTGATAGATGCATTGGGGCCTCAGTCTCTTGCCCAGGGAAACTTCAATGCATGGACACGAGGAGGCAGGGATTAAACCACTGCCCTTCTGCCTGATAGAGGAGCTGCTCTATCTCCTGAGCCAAGGCTGATAACTTTAGGCCTAACTTATACTTGAGTTGTACTCTGACTTTTGCTCTTTGGCTAGTAGCTGGAAACACTTTTTTCTCCACAGAGAATCTTCACTTTTTTAAAGTTAACCTTGTTTACAGCTGTGATACCATGGTAACATAAACATCCAAATGAGAACATAACATAATTATCACAGTGTGAACTGAGGTCACATCAGATAAGCAGTGTGACCATTTTCTGGTTCACTCTTTGTAACCAGAGGGGATGCCTACTGCTGGCCATCAGCATAAATGCAGTTTTAAGCAACTTGCCTGAGCTTCAGTTTTGAGATCCTGAGGCTAGGCCCTTATCATGCTGTACCATACCATTTTATTTATGAAGCACTTTTTAAAACAAAAACAGGGCTGACCAAAGTGCTGAACAATAACACCAAACATAAAAGGCCAGAGGGTAAAAAATAAAGAGGCACAAAGAGCTGTAGACGTTAAACAATAAAGGAGTAACTTAAAATCACAGTCAGCATCTCACACTGGGTCAAAGGCCAGGGAGTGAAAGTCTGTATTTAAGCAAGATTTAGTGAAGGAGACTGCCTGAATGATAGTGGCAAATCATTCAACAGTTTTGGAGCTGCAACTGTTAAAGCTCTTTGAGTTTGCATTGCGTCACTGGAAGCAGTAAAAGCATCTAGTCTGCTGAGCTTAGGAAGAACAAGATGGGACACATAGGTCAAGCAGTTCAGACAGATTAAAATGAGACGCGATCATTAAGAGATATGTTTAAAAAACAGAAGCCAGTAAAGGGAAGCTAAAACTGGAGTGATGCACTTTTGCGCGCTTGCACCAGATAAAAATCAAGCATGGGTATTTTGCACAAGCTGTAGGTGAGCAATGGAGGGCTGACTCATTCCTATAAAAAGCACATTGCAGCAAAAGAGATGAGACATAAAAGAATGTATTAGAGTTTCAAGGTTGGATTTGGATGGATAAGGGTTGATTTTTGACACCAGCCTCAACTGGATAAAGCAATCATTTCCCCAATGTGTTTATATGAGTATTGAGCTTTAGAGTAGGATCCATTTTATACCTAGTGTAAATTGGTGATAAGGATTTTGTTATATGGGGCTTTTTGGAAAATAGCACCAAATGGGAGCAGGTATAAAGAGAAAAGGAGAGGTCCAAGAATCGAGCCTTGTGGTACCCCCAGGGGAGTTCAGCAGAGGTGGATGTAAAGTCAACAGCGCTAACAGAGATGGGTGTCTTTCCCAAAATGTCAAACAGGACAGTTGGTATCATATTTATATGCACTGCATCATTCATTAGTACGTAGGGTTATTGTTTTGAGGGGCACATTTTAACCCAAAACACAATCTTTCCCTCCACCTCATGAGTGAAAGCAAAAGTAAACTGTGGTCTCTCTTACTGAAAACAGGACAGCACGTTCTCAGCGTGAGAATGAGAAATGAGCAGAAGTATAGAAAAAAATAAGCCATCAGGGAAGGGCAGGAAGGAGCTGAGGGAGATAGCTGAGGGAGGGAAGGGGTGGCCCAGAGAGGCTGACCTACATGCAGAGGGGGCATGGTGGCAGGGCAGCAACATGCCGCTGGCACTCCAAGTTGTGGGTCTCAGCCGTCCTTCACAGTATATGTGAACACCATATAACTGTATGAGCGCGCATGTGTGTATATGTGTGTGTGTGACTGGGTGAAAGAGCTTGTGTGGGTTTTACTGTAGTGTCCTAGTCATATCAGATGGGTGACTAGGATATTCCACTCCAGTGCATCTTCACAGATATTATTCTGCCTCACTTCAGAGGGAGAACTGAAGGTAGAGGTGGAATGAAAGAGGGAAAAAAACAACAGAGATAACGAAACACGAGTTCACTGTCCTCTGTGCTGTCTCCACACATGCATACGCTTTAAACTGTTCGGTCTTTAATCTTCATTAAACTATAGAATTCACATCTCACCATTCAGTTTCCATCCCTCTTAAGACAGTCTCCTCCTCTTCCTTTCGACTTCCCCACTAATGAAGATAAAGCGATCTCTTTACTTAAATGTGTCTGTCTGCATTTCAATATTTCTGCTCTCTTGCTTGCTTGAGCATCCACCCCCTTTTCTTCCTTTTTTCATACTAGCCTGTAATCCCATTTGAGGACTAATCCCTCTGATAGAACCGTGGCCCAACAACCTTCTAACCACTACTGGGCCAAATTGGCATAAACTGTGAAAGGGTTTTTTCTCCCCTTCCTTCTTTCTGTTGTTCTCATCTTTGCAAAGAAAAGGGCACAATAATATTTTGACAAAAGACTGATTTCATGTTGTTCAGATAACTGGCTGAACTGCTATTGCTCGACAAAGCAGAAAAAAAACCTTCAGCTTCAGGCAGAGAAATTAACCACTGGTTATGGGTTCATATTCTCAGTGATGATTGTCTGTGGCTACAGGAGCCTGTACTTCCTGTATCCCCCCCGCCGGGTACCAGTAGATGCTGTATCATCTATCTGTGTAAGAGTGTGCTTTAATCTGAAGCATTAAATTGGTCTTGTTGTATCAGTAGCATGTGTCAAGTTGAACGTTTTTTACCTGAGATTCACATATTTGTATTTTTACCAGCATCTGAGGGCTATGAATTGAAAAATTCATGAATCGTCACATTATCAACAAAGTCAGAAGTGTGCTGCGATCCCTGGTTAGTAGCACTAAAACATTTACTGCAGAATGCTGCGTTTTATTAGCACTGTCATCACCAGATTCATTTTCACAGTGTGATACGTTTTGGGTGTTTTGTGCAAGAGTTGTGCAACCAAACATGAGAGGTTTACTTTGTTAATATTTGGCAATAATTAAATAAAAATAAATAATGTAATAATTATAATAATAATTATTATTATCAAATAACTAGATGACTTTCTCCAGTGCTTTTGAGCAACCTGACTGTATCCTATATAGTTACATAAAGAAAAGCTAACTAATATATGCAGTGCAAAGAGAAAGTAGTAAAAGGTGATATATGAATTAAAGTAAAATTGTAACAGACAACTCAATAGTGATCGGTCATATTTTCAGTCTGAGAGGTAAAATGCAATGTTGTTTTTTGTCCTAACAAAATATGTTAAGAGAAGGTTCTGCTCCTTCCACTGTCACCATTTAAGCACATGAAAGTCACACAAACATACACACATGCGCACAAGTGAAGTGAAGTCTAAAAAAAACAGACATTATGGCACAAGTACTAAAATAGAAACAAGTAGATGAGCGCTCCCAAACAGACTTATTTACTCACTAATGCATTCGTATTATTACGGCACAATGACACACACGAACACACAAAGCTACATTATAATGAAATATGCACGCACTCACACTGGTGCAGCTCCCTGGGCTCCGACGGGGAGCTGCCTTAACTGATTTATTAAGAGCTAAACGCGTCATTAGTGTAAGCGGCTAACCCTGAACGTTGGACTCATTAGAATATGCAAATGCTGCGGTATAGCCTCACATTCTTTTGCGATCAAAGGCTCCAAATGCTTATGTGGCTGCTGTTCTTTAACACAACTCCCCGCCATAACCCTAGCTTACATCAAACTGCCCATCTGTGTTGCTGTATGTTGGGCGCAACTGTAACTGCCTTATGTCGCTGTTGCTGCCGTTTTCATCATTATGAAAGTTTGTACATTGCTGGGGAATTCCATGTACTTGTGGGAAGTGGTAGCATGACAGAGAAATGGGAATAGTGTTAATGAGATCTGTGTACTGCTGGGAAGCAGGTGCATCCTTTTAGAGGCATGATTTTATATTCTGGGTTTATACATAGATAAGAATATCCAGTGATCTAGAAACTTAAAGTATATCCTGGTACACTCAAAGCTCACTGGCTGCACAAAAATGGCAGAACTAGACTAGAAGCTGCTGTAGCATCAGTCAGAGCTAAACAGGAGAGTATTTGGTCAGTGAAGGAAGAACAAAGAAAAGCACTTATTTTTTCTAATGACTGCCTTTGGATTTAACCACTGGGATCACGTGATGCTGTGATGCATTGATGAATTGTTGATATTTGTGTCTAAACTCATTCTGTGTATGGGGCAAAAGTGACTGCATTGCTAACATGTGAAACATGGAAATAAGCTACAATTTCCACTCACATGTCCCTCCCCATTATCTAAACTTTTAAAATCCAGTCCACTCAAAGACACGCCCCTTTAACACCTCGGTGGACTTCTTCATCTGAAGGGCCACAATCAGGGTTTGTAACTCAGTGGATTCAGTGAGAAATGAAAGCCACGTAGAACTTGAAGGATAAGCCATCTAATATGACGAGTTACTCTCATACATCACCTCACTCTTAAGAATTTCCTCTTTTTTTCTTTCCAACTCTGATTTCCCTTAGCGCCATCTCTCTTTCAGCTCCATGTTTCACCTGGTGCTTGAAAAAAGGCCCATTTTCCAGTTTGCAGACAGGTCAGTGTTTGATGACTCCAAACTTCATCTTCAGATATGCTCTTCTCTAGGACAGATTGGCCCTCAATGTCCCTTTAAATCATAGGTCCCATATATTAGTGAAAGTTTGAGCACCCAAGCACTACATATTTTACTCCACATTTTCCAGCAACAAACACCCACATAGCCCTGCACAATTTCCAAAGCTTAATTTAACTTTAGCTCCTGATTGAAGTACTGAGAATTGCAATTACTGATGCCCTTTTCAGCCTTCTCTCAGCTTTTTCTTGATCCTTTGCCCGCTTTCTTTCTAAAGGCACAAAATTCACAATTTGGTTTAATACCTGGAGAGTCTTTGGTGGCATTGGGTTTTCTTGTAAACCAGTCTTAGTCATTACACACCGCATTACACTGAAATAAAAGCCCATCATTATGTCATCAATAACCCTTTTCCATTCTACCTGCTTCACTACATTTCCCATCATCCTTTGTCAAACAAACCCGTGCCAAAAAAATGGGGGTTTGCTGTCAGGAATTAATTTCCGTTCATTTTCTCTTCCTGCTTGTTTACAGTGTCTGACAGAACACCATCCTCATATATCATATAAAGTCTTCCTCAGGAAATTACTGGAAATGACCTGTCGTGTTAAACATTAATTGAACAGAGAAGAGCTATTCTATCTGAACCCGCCATGAGCAAGTGCACTATGTTCACAGAATGACTTAATCTGCTTACGGACACATTCATCTCCAGCACCTAATAACATCAAATGCAACAGTGATTTCACACAATATGAAAGCAGACTATAAATGACCTATTTGCAAATATCCATTTATCTTTATACAGGATGAAACTGGGGCAGGAAATCCCCATAAGGTAGTTCCCTATTTAAAGAATCCAACTGTTATTCTCCTCGAACACGTAGTCATTATTAATGATCACCCATAATGCATATGGGTGCCAAGCAGAATCTTTGTACTTCCAGCATGAAGAGAACACACTATCCTCTTTTCAGGAATCTCTCCCTATACGTATTTTTCTCTCTACCTCATCCTCTGTCCTTCCAAACCGAGAACAGTAATTGAGTCCTCCGAGGCCTCAAGTTGCCATGAGCCCTGTGTTGTGGCTGCTTAATTGGCTGTGTTATTCACAAGTGAATCATGTTGTACTGTACTGTGTCAGTGGTGGAGGCCTTTGAGAAGTGTTTGTCTTCTTCACCAAGGGAGCAGATGGAAAAATTTATACTAACTATATATTTCCTAGTCAATGCATGTGTGTCTAGGAACTGTGCTTTATACTCTGCTTTCATTCTCATAATCTTCATACTTGTTAACATGATAACTGTATCCTGTACATTTTCCTTAGCATTGCCATTAAAAAAAATCTGTCTTCTTATATATCTTTCTCTAAACAGATATTTGCATATTAATGTGGACAATCTGTAGGCAAGGGCCGAGATTTTTGGACTGAAATAAATCTTTAACTCCGTGACCCATGTGTGGTCGCCTTGATTATCTCTCTTCGAGCCAAGTTGTGACAAGACACTCTTGAACAGCGTGTAAAGATGGATATTTTCTGCCTTGCTTGCTTCACGCACTGAAGTGTGTGTGTGTGTGATTGCATGTGGAGACTAATAGGAGCAGACAGCATAATGCATCCCTTCTCCACTTCACCCTTCCATAAGCTGGCTTCGCCTACAGGACTCAGGTGTTTCTTGACGTACAGTCAAAATGCAAAAAATGTCCAATGGCTGCACATGGATTTGGAATTGAAGAATATTATCTTGGCACATGTGAAACAGCCAACCATGTGAAAACCTTATGTAATCACTTGCTTTGTTAAAGGTCTCTCAGCAGGTGGAAGGACATTAGACCTAATGCAATTATTCCACCTCAGTGGTAGCCATATTAAGAATTTTAAAGGATGAAAATCATTTAAAAAATGGATTAACAATTTTATTTGCATTGCAGAGCCTGGCATCCACCACCTGTTCTCCACCTGCCCTTCTTGTTTCTTTTTTCTCCTTACTATATACCCCCCATTTTTTAGCTTCCTTCTCCATTCCTATCCTCTCTCTATTCTCTCCGTTCCCTAGTTTCAATCTATTGCCTGCGGGGTCCAGCCTCGTGCTCAACTTTTGGGAGAGACCTAATGATGCAGAAATGCTCTGCAGGATCTCCATGATGCTCTGTGAGAGCAGGAAGGAAGCGCACACCCTCATACAAAAACACAAACACAGGCACACATACAAAATGCACACTCAGGCACAGCTGCAGAGCAACAATTGCAAGTGCCCCCCAGATGCCCCCATACACATGTCAGGGGCAAGTAGTGACAAGAATGTGAACAGTGTGTCACACTGAGAGAAGGAAGAGAAAGTTATATGATAGGAGCATCAATAGCAGCCTGCAGGGGCTGACACAATGAGTTCAACGCCACTGGCTTAATGTGACAGTCCTGCCAGCACCTTGCAGCCTCTGCATGGAAGACATACACACACACACGCACACACACACACACACACACACACACACACACACACATGCACATGGACATTTCCACATAAGCTTGGGTGAGTCAACACTCCCAGGGGGCATCTCTCCACCTAGCTGAAACTTGGCTCTGACAAACACAACACCTTATGGTTAGCTACTGGTGGTGCCCAAGGAGGGACAGCAACACAGGCACCGTTCTTATTCCATGTCTCTAACATCTCTAATAATGCACAAAGCACAAACAGCGCTTCGTGCAGCAATCTCCGTGCACTCCTATTCAGTGCAACATACCCTTTAACATAAGCCAGCAAAGGTTTCTCGCCTTTCGTTGTTTGTGTTTGAGAAAGAGAGACAGAAAGCAGTGTGTATACAGTGCAGGTTGATCAGCCCTCTGCTACATCAGCAGCAGGCAGGAAATCCATAGGAGCTTGACAGTCAATTACTTCAACTGTCATTGGCCTGCCATTGCTGGCCTCCCCAAGGACAGAAACCAGTCACTCCAAAGAATGATGCAAGAGCACCAATCCAAGCAAAGTAGTATCCCACCTGAGCCACGGAGGGCAGGTGCATTCTCAGGTGGGAAAGAGAAAATAGGTATTGATCATTACATTACTGGGATGGTTGTTTTTGGCCTGCCGATGTGCATGTAAATAATAAATAAGTAATTAATGCAGAATGCTAGACCATAAAATACCTGAAGAGAAGCAGATTCCAGCCCTGTGAGGCCTGTAAAAACACTCATGTGTTGCATAAAAATATATTTGTGTTAGATGAGGTCACACAAATATCTTCTACTGAAAATGAAACTAGTCAAAAAAGTATTTTTGAAACTGACTGTCCTCAAGGTGGAAACTTAGCGCAATCAGATTGCAAAAGCTTCCCGCTTCTTTGTGATGACACAGAAACACACACTCAGGCATGCACACTGAAGCACACCTTTACTTTTTGTCAAATTCTCAACCTTTTTCCTTGCTAATCCAAAATATCTCCTCTACAACTCTGGAAACAAGCCCACTGGCTCTTTTCTCTATCGCTGCGTTCCAGTCAAAATGTAAAAAAGGTACACAGACAATTCCTGTTAGGAAAGACAAGCAAAGACAAGTTCAGGATATCATGTGTCTAATCAGTTATTCACTCTCTCATCAGCAACTAATCTAGGAAGTTTTCAATGCATCAAATCAGCATCAAGATCTAGTTCCTGGTAGCAGGAGATCGGCTCTTGATTTCATTTTATTGATAGAGTTGTTGATTTTTCATTTGTTGATTCGTGTGTAACATTAGATAGTTTAATCATGCCACAAAACACTACCCAAGACGGCTGTCCAATTTCAGGACAGCACCCTGCTGCATGACCAAAGATTGTCAGCAGTTACAACAATTCCTTGAAGCCTTTAAGTTTCACTCCAGGGTTCTTTCTTTTTTTCTATTCTTTTTCTTTTCACCTCATTGAGAATTCTGTTGCAGTTTTTGAGGTTACACATCCAGGGATTGTTGCCTATTTACAGAATATAGCATTAACAAGTTGAACAAAAGATGGATGATAGCAGAAATCCCAGCAGAGAAGAGTAATATCTTCTCTCTAATGTGCCGGCCACATGGAACTGGCAGTATGACAGAGATTATTATTATCATCAGATGGTCAGATGGTGCTTGTTTTCATGGCTCAGCTGGTTGAGTTTGGCCATCGGGACCATCACCAGGTGCTGCCACGTCCTCTCTCAGCACAGACCTACCATTGGAGGGCACTGCAGGGTAAGTGCATTCCCTAGCAGGCAACAATGTGACTAGAATTATGTGGGAAGCATATGATGATTTTTTTTTTTTACCCTTGGAGGATAGTATCAGATTTAGATCATATCAGTTTATCTAAATGTAGATGGATTTTATAAAAGCTTGTAAGGAATAAAGGGAGGCAGAAGTAAAGTTCATAAACAAAGAACAACACTCACACTAGGAACAAAAAAAAGCAAGGAGAGTCCAAAGGGAAAAGAAAAAAGTCTATAGCACACAATCTGTGGGCATGTGATGCTGGAGTGTCTTTGAATTAATTTAGTCCAAAATGTAAGAATAGAATTTCTACTCTGATTGAGGCAGATTAATTAAAAACCAAAGCCTTGTTAATTATACCCAGCTATCTCAGACAGATGAGGCCTCTGATGCGTTGCCTGTCGCTCCCTGTAAAGCTCACCTCAGCTCCTCTGGCGCTGTCCCACTTTAGTTCCAGCTCCCCTGTCTCTAACACATTTTGCAGCTGGGAACATAAGTTCACGCCGCAGATAAAACAACAGCCCCACTTTGACCCTTGTTAAAATGATTCCTGTACTTTAATTCTATTCTCACTCATAATTTGTACTTTTCAATCTATGCATTAGTAATAAGTGAAGGTTTACACTTTTCTTTGACAGCTTTTTTTATTCTACTTCTTTTTTTTTAAGTGGATACTGTGATAGGCACGACGCTAAATACTTGAGGGTCGAGTTGGGACTGTGCCGCAACAAAATGCTACTACTCCCTTGCTGCCACTTCTCATTTCTTTCCTTTTATAGGTGTAATGAAGAACAGCGAATACATCTCGCTCCCTCCCTCTCATTCTTGCTCTCTCCCATCTTTCGTCTCTCCATTTCTCTGCCACCTTATCGATCCTCCAATCCAATCAGGCTCTTGCGGCTACGTGAATCTCATTCTGAGGACATGGCAGCACATTTAATCTGAACACAAATCAATAGCAGTATGTCTTGTGAAGGAATGCAAACTGTATATGTATTTATGCATAGGAAATGTGTGCGTATATAAAGCTGGAAACAAGAAAAATGCTGCATATTATTAGTATGATTTTAACCATTCAGGCCTATATTTAAAATGTTCTAATAACTAAGAATCTGTAATCTAAATTTAAAAACTTCCACTTTATACTAAAGTGCTGCCTCCTTAGTGAGTGATTAGGATAAGAAAAGGTGATATACTGGCAATGTGTAGATAAAATGATGCAGATAAGTGAAGTAACAAGAAATGTAGCTTTCCGTAGGTGCTTGCAACCTGACACCTTGCTGCAGATAATATAAAAAAAATACTGCACTGCTGTTAGGACTGTTTTGAAACTGCTGTGTAATTCTTTCAATATTACAAACACACATACACACCTCTCCTATGGTTGCAGTATAGACTAAGTTTGCTTTTTTACCTTCAGAAACAAGATTCCACTCATACGTCCTCTCTGTCTTTGCTCTTCTGTCATGTACAGTTACTGTGCACTATAAAATGCTTTAACGGAGCGCTGTTATTTCTTATTTCTTATTTATTTGTTTTCACTGTGCATCAGATTACATCTCAGCAATGAACACGGACACAAATTGTCACGCATGGAGCACAGACCCATTAGGATCAGAGCCTGGAGAAATAAAGTCATAGGCAGGCAGAGCAAACACGTACACACACACAGTTTTCAGTAAAGGCAGTCAATGTTGCACAGTATGTCATTCAGGTTAATTACCGGACAGATGGTTGTCAGCGCGACTGGGTGGGTGTGGATGTGCATAACAGGGAGGTGGCGTGCCTGTAGCATAACGACACCTCTTCTGTAAACATACATATGCAATGCATTTACAGTGGTAGGTGAGAAGTACAGTACAGTGCACTGAACACGCCGACGTAAACTGACTGACAATCAGTAGACTCTGTTTGCAGCAATGGAAAGATCTCCTCCTGCCTAATCATTTCCAAACTACTTTGTCGCTCTCCCTCTCGCCATCACCTCTTCTTGCTCTTTCTCTCTTTTATGCACTCCTAACACCCCTTCTGCGTCGCCGCGCTCTCACTAATCCACAGTGACACATCTCACCATTCGAATCTCACACAGAGACCGCCTGCCTTGCTGCAGCTGATAATGTGCAATGCGCCACAGAGAAGCAATCAGACGATTTAACACAGAAATAAACAAGCAGTTCGCACATGACAGGTAATTCGTCATTAATGACTGTAATTTTCAGCAGTCGTATCTACTTCTGGACCGCTATAGTTAACATGTCAACATGCAGCTGTTGCTCAATTCCATTGTGAAAATCACATATTAAAAAAGCCAGAAGCATATGGGCTTAAGCTATATTGTCATATAACGTTAAATGAAGCGGAGCTAGGACGATGTGTTTCGTTTCTAAATCTGGAAATTATGATAACAAATCTGTGATGCATAGCACTGGGAGATCTCATGCTAATTGCAGCAAGATGCTAAATGTTTTCACCCTGAGTAGAGGCACTAACGTTCTCCTGATGTACTGTATTTAACTTTGTGAAGGATATAACTCTAATTTTTTGTCTTATATACATACAATTACATGCTGGATGTCAATAAATATGGCCAAAGACTGAAATTAATGAGGTCACCATATGTATAAAAAAATCTAAGTATAGGTAGAGCTTACAACTTAATACATCATCTCAGTCCAAAGAAACCTCTGACATGTTGTTCAGACCTTCTGTTTGAGAGGAGGAGCCAATCAGAAGAAAGTAAGCTGAAAGGAGGGGTAGATAAGCTTAGTTCAAATAGTGGCTGAACTGAGGGGCTACACCAAGCCATAGTACAAAATAAATAAGGCCATTTTAAACTGGATCGTGCAAAGCTTCTCCAGTATTATTTAACAATAAAACTATAAATGACTTTCTGAAGAGCAAAACCCCCCAAAAGGAGCAAAAAAGCACTATAAAGGGCAGTAGGACACTTAAGTGGATGAGGTATAGTTCAAGTAGCACCATATAGTTTACATCCCGCCCTCCCAGTGCTCCTTGTGAGCTTATTGATCCGGGACATTCATAATCGCTCTCTGCTCTTTGTGTTTCCGGAGGTTTGCAATGGCAGAGGTGGCTGCATACACCAGAGGACAGACAAATAAAGGGAGGGAAACCAGGCACAAGGACAGCCTGTCACATTCACTCAAGTGAGAAGACCACAATAAATAGGACATATTTATTGCTACATTACATAAGGATAACTTAACGTGTTCTTTGGCAGGGATGGTGCATTTAAAGAAGACAGGAGGCAGTCAGGTGTAAAACACACCCTAAGCATTGCCAAGTTAAGATGATAAATTTGACACAGGTACGTTAACACAGAAACTTGTGTGGCTTTTATACATTTAAAATGCTTCACATCAGATTATCACTTAATTGGAACCAATTTCCTCCTCAGTGTTTTGTTCCTATCACCTACACCAACCCCTCGTTTTTATGTAAAGAGCATTATTAATATCGGTTAAAGCAGCGTGTGCAGGCTTGTCTGTAAAAAAAGATGCTTGCAGATCAAAGTGAGTGGAAAATTCACACAGGTCAAATCCAATCTCAACCATGCTACTTACTCTTTGAAGAGTTGACTTTGGAAATGACAGTGAATAAAATCACAGGTTGGAAAGAGTTTAAATAGAGGTGAAATTCACATGCGCACAAACACCACATGCTACAGATCACAGACAGATAAGAGGAGGGAGGGTTATTTACTACATATATCCTGAGTGAGTGAACCTGAAAAAAAGACTCTCTCTGGAGAACTGGGTTACATGACTCAGGCGTGTATATATATTTATATATACATATCTAAAACCTCTCCCTTTTATATACAAATATTAAACGCAAACATGTGGACAACAATAGTTTGTCACAGCTACCGCTGATGATTTATAGGCGGGAGCAGGACGGGCGTAGTGCCAGGTTCCTGCAGCTGCGCTGGGTTTAATTATCTGACCTTCTCGTCGACTGGCTTGCAGGATTCCTGCCGATGGCAAGCGCTAATCAATGTCACCCTCGGCAGTGTGATGATAAGTAGCCATGACACCCTTTATTCCCCCCTTCCCTGTCTCACTTTGTCTCTCATCACATATCTTCAACTTCTTCTCCTCTAATGTCTCCATCTCATAATTCTAGCTGGTATAGACCTCTCACATTTTAGCTCCCGTGCCCCCTGTAGCTCTTCAGCCTTCTCTCTCTCTCCTCCAGCTCTGCCCTTGTCTCTTTTCACTCTCCCTTAAGTCCCCGGTCCCTCCTCCCCATTCCTACTATCTTCAGGTCTCTATACTGCTAGTGTCTGCAGCGTGCCAAAAGCTCAAGGTCTTGTGTAAAAGAACCTTTGCACTTAGTGGGATGTATTTGTATGCCTGGGCTATAATGCTGAGGCCGTGCTGGTAGTTTGTTCAAGCAGCACAGAAGTGCTCTCAGCTCCCCATCACTGGCAGACCTTGGTCGTCTTCTATATCTGACTTCTCTGCATACTGGTATATGTGTGCTTAGGTGTTAGTACATAAATTTGGAGGGTTGGCTGGGTCAGTGATTAACCTTTCTGTAATTGCCCCCTCCCCCTTACTGTGTCACTAAGTCTCTCAGTGGTGGCTCGTTGTCCTTGAGGTGAACCCAGCTCGGTCAAGGCAGTGCGGTGTCGCTGCAGTTTGTAACAGCTTGTGGCCTCGCATGAAAAGTAATTAGCGAAAGAATAAATCTCCAGTAGATCTCACCATAACATAGTTCACACCTCAAACACAGCTGTTACTTTAACTTATCAGAATTTAGATTATCATTTATTATTCATTCACATCAGCCCGCACCAAAGTCAGCAAAAGCACCACCTTGATTGAGGACCTGGGATGTATCAAAGAAAGAAAGCAATCCTCTTCCTGACTCAATCCCTGGCAGCAGTATTTTCAGCTTAGCCAAGGGCTGGGTTGCAAGCCAGCAAAGGTCACAGTGACTACTATTGGTCGGTCTTTCTATCCTGTCTCACGCTGTCTAGACAAAGAGTAGAGATTAGTAGCTATAAAGACCATAGTATTAGGTCACTGGAGATTGAAAAGGGTGTGAAAAAAACACACTACTTTTCTAAGCTTTATAACATCATTTTCTTTTTTGAGGGAAAACATTTCTTACAAGTAGTATCAGTTTAGCAGTGCAGGGTTAGTGGCAGGAAAGTAATTAGCATTTCTGCATCAAGCATACTGTTCAGTTTAGACTGGTAGCAAACTTGAGCTCAGTGGTAATCCTGGCAGAATAGCTGATCACAACATCAGACCACATCAGCTGATTACTCAGCTGATACCATTTTGCAAGCTGACAAGTCTTACATAGAGCAAGCTATTCAAAATCCTTTAGTGTGCCTACACTTAGTCCTTGTTTTTCTCTGCAAGCTGCTTTGCAACCCACCTCCAACCCACTATTGCAGTTTTCTTGCTGCTCTCTCCAACTCCCCAACTCCACGCCTACAAATGAAATTACTGGGAGGTCTCAGACCACAGCTGTCCAGATGATACACAATTACTGCTAATGGAAATAAAAATCAACTTTGAACTGTAGTGCTGATCAAAACAAAATGTTCTTAAAACTCATCAGACCACAAACAACAAATTTGTCATTAAACTAAGTGACAACTCAAATATTCCAATCTGATCAAGTAAAAGGATAGCCCCATGCACTCTTATTTGATCCCTGGCATATCTGCAAATTGTCTATGTTATTCCCTGTTCCCGTTTAATTTCTCTCTAGGTGTCCCTCATCATCACCTGACTGCTTCTGGGACCACAATCATCATCATCTTTGCTATCCTGACTATCATTACCATCATCATCATCATAATCATCATCGCCATCACAAAAAGTCACTGGCATCATCAAATGCTGCATCTCTATCTGGAGTTAATAACTAATCATAGCTGTGCCCCTGGCCAGATGAGATAGAGCTGCCTTTCCCTAATCTGTGAATGTGTGTGTGTGTGTGTGTGTGTGTGTGTGTGTGTGTGTGTGTGTGTGTGTGTGTGTGTGTGTTAGCCACCAAGCCTTAATGGAATCCTCAGGGCTGTGTATGAGCAGACGAGGAGCATTGATGAATGCGCCTGGTCATTGATAGGAGGTGTCTCTGGTATCAACGAAAGACAGAGGGAGGCAGGAAGATGGAAAGATGAGGGTAAGGCCAATTGTATGGATAGAAGAAATGTGAGAAGGGATAAGAGTCAAGGGAAAGAAAGAAACCCAGAAGAGTGCAAGAAACGGACAGCACAATATTGATAGAAATACGAGGGAGGGGAAGCTGCATATTACAGCTGAGTGTTTGCATAAGTGAGATTACAGTCAAGCATACTATTTCATACTAAAGCCTCAAAAACAGACGTAATCACTTCAACAGTGATATTTACAGGCACACACACATGCACAGAAGTACATACCCATATTATTTTGTATGCGTACATATGAGATTCATGCAAATTCAAATATGCAGACAGTATATCAACAACCAGTGTCCACACTACAGCGGTTAAAGCCGTAGCTGTAAGTGTGGAAACTCTTGACACCACTTTTCATTTAAAAGACTTCTAATTGGTCAATTGCATACCCCTCATGCTCAATCAGCTGTTGCCTAGCAACTGCAGTCCAGGGAGCAAGGAGAGAGAAGTCGAGAAAAAAAAAAGGTTCGGGAAAAGAGTGAGAGGAGAGTAAAAGAGGTGCAGGTGACGGTGGAGGTCGGGGGTAATTCACTGTTTGTGCTTATTTTGCGAGAATGAAAGACAGCTACACGAGGAGGTGAGTGAAGAAAGGGAGGGACAGACAGAGAGAGGGAGAGAAATCACACAGCACATACAGATGGAGCAGAAAGCAAAAGGAAGCAAATGCTGCCAACGAATTCCATATTCGACAGATTCACTTGAACAGGCTCAGTCATGCACAACCACATGTCCAATTTACCAGCTAGAGTGTCAACAAATACTGCACCTGCGAAGCAGTCCTAAGAGTGCTCTCCCGCATGATTCAACGATAACGCTGTCAGCTTACACCTACAGTATACTGTTGTCCCTCACAAGACAAATACCACTGCATTGCCAAACCATAAAAAAAACATACTGGGCAAATAATCTTCACAAAATGATGAAATCCTGTGTAAACTACAACCTCTTTTGACTTGGCTAGATGTCCGGGTTCCCCTCTTCTTCCCCTCCCAAAACAGACTGAAGCAGAGAGGAAATAAATCAAAAACGCAGGAAACATGAAAATGCTTTCAAACTTCAAACAGCTTTATGCAGGGGTAAATCATAGAGGAGCTAACATATCTGACAAGACACGTGGAGCTAAATCAGCTTTAAATATAGAAACATGGAGGCGGAACTCCATTGATTTATTTATTTTTGAATATTCAGACATTCAGAAGGTACAGCGTGCACTCATAATCTTCTCACAAACATGATTTCCCATATGGAAAAGAAATAGTAAAAACATATATGATTTACTCATGAAAGTGGCCACTTTCTCATTACTTTCATATATTTTTTTAGTAAGTATACAAAACATACAAATTTCATTATATAATTTTCCAAGGGATCTTATATGTGTTTTCACTCTTGTATGCTTTTCATACAAGTTTCACACAAGACAGATACAAACTTTATAAGATTTATATATATCTTTTCCATATGGGTTCAAGTGCAGCACAATATACTTTCATCAGCTGGCACAGTTTGATGGTTACGAAGAGAATAACTTAATCTCAATCTATCAGTGGTCTTTAATTTCTAATTGGCTTGCTCCAGTAGCTTTCTGGTCCATAAATCAATTAATTAACAGTTAACATTTAGACCACAGTTGCAAAATCGATGTCCCTTCACAAAACATTTGGCCCTAAAAACAAATTCAGCTTGAGTTTTCATTAGCACATAATGCAGCACTCTTTATATAGGTTGGGGCATGCGTCCTGTCCAGGTGGAGATTAGATTAAACTTGCTGCTGGCTGGGACATTCAAATACAGGCATAACTATAAATAGAAATAGGACGTCCCTCAGGGAAGACCTGTCACACAGTTACTTAGAGTACCACAAAATAACAGGCCAATGACAAAGGCACCATGTTGTGCCGGGACCTACAGCATGTACAGCAGAGTAGCTGCACAGTATGTGTAGAAATGGGTACACAGAAATGTGATCGTCAAAGAGTCACTTGCAACTGGGTCTTTTTCAACAGTTAACTATCCAGTTACTTAGAGGAGAGCACCTTGTCATTCATTCAAAACACTAATTTAACACAAGTAAAATATAACACAGCACACACAGTAACAACACCTTATTATACATGTAACAACACAGAGCTTGCCTATCTATTAGGCAAACTCTCAGATGCTCATGCAGCCATGCAAAGCACCAAGGAATGTGTGAGGTCTGTGTACCCTTCCCTTTTATTCTCTCCCTCATATCCTGCTTCCCTCTGGAGAGGGTCGATGAGAAGAGGCCTAGGTGGGTGGCGGTTATCCCTTAATGACCCGGTTTACTTTGAAAAAGCATTGATCTCAGCCAGAGCTTTAATGCTAACAAAGGAGAGTCAAAACCCATATTAGCACCACCTTGGCAATGCTGCTGCTGCGTGGATAATGCGGCAGATGATGTTCTCCTTCATTATGAGTGAAGACTTTGTGACTCTCATTGCTTGTCCTGTGATCACTCATTGGTAAATCCCTGTATAATTTACTTTTAAAAGAAATCCAACAAGCCAACCAGAGTGCAATAAATACAAAACAGGAGTTGATTTGGGCTCTAGCAATGCTTTGATAGTGAAAGGAGAGCATAGTGTCCTTCAGATGGCATTCACATAATCAACAGTTGACTGAAATGGATCAACTAAAACATCGATTTTTAAGATGTCTTAGTTGATTAAAATCGATTCTAGCTTGGATAACGTGATATCGGTTCATTAAAATCCTGAATCGATTTTTTAATATAAATTTATTTTGCCCGAAAAGCCAGAATCTCAGGTTAAACCTCACAAAATTTCAACAACCACCAAACAGTAAATGAGAGCAGGTACACGGATTCTGCACAAAGACGTAAACACAAAGCGCGGACCCGCCGACGGATCAGAATCAGTGAGATGTCACCTTTCTTACCGGATGGCACGGACTGGCTGATTCTGATGTTTCGGCGGGTCCCCGCTTTGTGTATACGTATTTTTTTTTGCGCTAGATTCTGAAGCTGCAGGTTTTATCTCTCTCCAACCAAAATTCACTGAACCAGCAGCAAAAGAAGCAGCAAACTACACTTCACATTTGATAAACATTGTCATGAATTCCCTCTTACTTTTACTGTTTTGCTTCCACCCAGGGGCGCATCTAGAGAAACTTTCTTAGGGTGGCATGAGGGTGGCAAAGAAATCAAATGGGGGTGGCAAAATCAAAGCCTTTATTCCCCCCCAAACACGTTTTTCATATAAATATAGTCTATAACTTAATTATTGTCTGTAGCTGACATGATTACACACTTTAGTTACATAAAACATGTGAGTTTTGATTTTATGTACTGTATAGCCTGTATAATAAATAAATATGTAACCCAATAAGTGTAAAATCCAGAAAGCTACACAACATGGGGCGGTTCATTTACAAACACAAGTCTAACTCCAAAAAACAGTCTCACACTGTTTTTTGGAGTTTATACATGCTTCGTCTCCAGGGCCCACTGTATATATTTATATCTAAACATATATAAATAAAACCACGTTTGTTTACATTAGTAATTCTTTTTGTGCATAATTTTATATTGTTGTTAATAATAAATTAATTAAAGCAACAAAGCAACCTGAAGAGCCCGTTGGGAGCCGAAAGAGCCGGTTCTCTAAAAAGAGCCGAAAATCCCATCACTATTGTTTACAGCGCTGTCGGCCGCTGCTTTTTTCCTTTTACTTACTTCCGAAAAGAAAGCCTCATTTCTGTTGTTCAATAGGCTACTGAACAAATTTAAACTTTTTAAAACTATGCAAAATTGCAAAACGCTTAGCTGTGTCTCTAATAAAACCTCTGTAACTTTGCTCTGCTTCCCTTCAGCAGCATCAGGTAATGTTCATATGTTGATTAAGGGTTTTCTTTCGTTTTTGATCTACTGCAGAACATTTTTATAAAATCCCAGGCCGGGAAAATCACCTTCATGTTTTTCTGTGTTTTATCCTCAGCTACTTTGACACAAAGGCATCTGCTGTAATGCTCACACCTTTGATAAAGTCTCGCAAGTGTCAGCTTTCTTTTTATAGATATAAAAATATGGAAATGTACTGATGCATGATCTGAATTATAATATTTCTGACTGTCTAAGGCAAAATTTCCCTGATTCACATCGAATCGAATCAAACCGAATTGAATTGAATCGAATCTTCGGGACCTTGTGAATCGGAATTGAATCGATTTTAGAAATCAGTGATGATACCCAGCCCTAGTAATTAGTTCTGAGTCCATTTTGGAAAATAGTAGAAAACAACCGGTGCTCGATGGAAGATACAGTCATGTGAAAAAGGAAACTTTTGCAGGACTCCATGCATGTGAAAAACTAAGTTCCTTACTGCTACCAAAGGAATCCAGACGGTAAGTAGCAACTAGGTACCAGTAATAAAATGCACTTGATAAACTGATCATAAGCTATAGCACATCTATAAATTATTAATATAAATATAATATAATATTTAATAATTTTCTCTAAAAAGAACATGGCAGCATGGAGTAAGCTTGTAGAGTTGCATCTGAAAAAAAAGAAACCTACTTTGGACAGTAGTCCAAAGTAGGTTTGGAGACGATTGGTCACACTGCACAAAACCACATTTGTCAAAAACCAAACACAGCATATCAGCACAAAAATTTCATAAAACTGTCAGCATGGTGGCGGAGGGGTGATGATTTTCGCTTGTTTTGCAGCCACAGGAACGGAGCACCTTGCAGTCACTGAGTCAACCATGAACTCCTCTGCTTATCAAACTACTCTACAGTCAAATGTAAGGCCATCTATCAAGTAGCCAAAGCTTGGCCAAAACTGAATCGTCTAACATGACAAAGAAGTACAGCAGCAAATCTACACCACAATGAATGCATGCAGGTTGTTACGATGGACCAGTCAAGGTCCAGCCCTCAACCTAAATGAAATGCTGTTGCGGGACCTGAACTGAAGCAATGTTGAAAGAAGAGGGGGCCAAAATTCCTCCACAATAATGTGAGACTAATAAAGTTATATAGAAAATGATTAATTCAAGTTATTGTTGCTAAAGGTTGCTTTAAAAGCTACTGAATCACTGGGAGTTGTATTTAGTTTTTCACAGGACTGCAGAAGCATGTTAGACCAAGAGGATCAAACACATTTTAGTTCATGGCCCCATAAAGTTCAATTTGACCTCAAGTGGGCAAGACAAGTAAAAACACTGGATAAAAGCTGACAAGACATGAAAAAAAATCTAAAACCATAAGCCTAAAGCCTATTTCCCCCAAATTCACAGTCTGTCATATATTCTACAATTTACAGAGCCTAACAGAAAGTCATAAAGTATTCACATGTGCATGAGTATTTTACATATATAGTTACAAAAAAAACCTTGTCTAAATCTAAAAATACTATAATCTTTCCTTATGTTACAAATTCCTGTGCAAAACTATCCAGTGGGCTGAATTTGACCCTTTGAACCAGCTGCTAGTTTAACACCTCTGACTTAACTGTCAGAGTAGAAGCCACACACACCACTAGCGAAACAGAAACATGACCTTTGCCCACATAAATCTAAAATGTTTCTGTTTAGTCTTGGCAGCTTTTCTTAGATCAATGAGCACCCACGAGGAAGAGGTTTCTAAAACAATCGTCTGACCACAACAGTGTGATGGATCTGAAATTTTTGACACAACTAAAAGCTGATTTTATTAATGAGGTCACATAACCCACAGGCTGCTCCGACTACAGAATCAGAGTTTAGAGAGAATACATTTATACATATAAATGTAACACCCATGTAAGGTGCAAAAAAAGGGTGACCAATAACAATAAAAACTCAAATAGCCTCAGTGACCTTGACACACAGATTCCCACTGGAGTAGTACACGCGTTCTCTGACTCAAGGAAATTTGCTGGCACATGTCTCACTCCCTCTGGCCACACTCGCTACTTTCCCCAACTCGGCCCATCAGCACCAAATCCTGACCGGAATTGGGCCAGATGTTGATCCCTCCCTTTGAAGAGGTGGAATTGAGAAACTACACAGAAGATGGTGAACTGAGAGTAGAAAAAAGGAAAAGAAACACCAGAATCAAATGAGACAGAGAAAAGGGGGTGATGAAGAGAGGTAAAAAAAATTGAGGATGGGGGAAAAAAAAAAAGAGTGGTTCAGTCCAGCCTGAGTTTCATCCACTGGCACTGCTGTCAGAAAGCACTTTTTTTCATCCCCTGCTTTTTTAGCACACTCCCAAAGGGTAATAGCTGGACAAATAAAGAAAAGCAGAAGAGGGGTAGAGGATAGGCTGGGAGTCATGGAATAAATAAGGAGGTTTGGCAAACAGAACAGGGGCTGGTGACATGATTCTGATGGTTAAATGTCTAACATAGGTAGAAGGCAATTCAAAAAGTAAACAATATAAGCGCATGGTGATGAAAAAACAACATGAAATGAAATGTGTGGACTGAATGTGAGAAAACCTTATACCTGTGGGTGCAGGAGAGTGTGTGCGAGTGTGTTCGTTAAGTCTGTGTCTGAATCTGGATATAAACACATTAAGTATTAACCTCTCTACTTGATATTCATATGAATGAATAATTTAATGCAATTTACTATCACATGGGGGTGATGGATGCAACATGCCACATTAATACAGCATATGCAGTCAAATGCAACGGAGCGAAATAATGGGGACAAATGTCAAGAATGAAGAGTGAAATGATTCAGCAGGACAAGTGGCAGGCAGTAGCAATGCAAACAGCACAGCAAAAACTGCCAGGACTGCTTTGCAGAGTGACTCTAAAGTGTGGAGTCACATTGATAGCAGGTGCCTGCTGTCAGACTGGTCTGATGTCATTATTAATAGAAATTACAACAGATGCAAAAACTGGCCTTCTTATTTGTTGCCCACAGTGTGACTGTTGTCTGCGGTTACCTTTCCTCTCTTTTATTTAGAAATGATGTGAACAAAAATGTTTTTTTTCTCCATCTTTTAAAAATAGCATTTTTAAGTATTACAAGAACAGATGGCATTTTACAGCCTCCCGCCAAGAGAAATGGCTGTGTAATCTGAGTAATTGCCTTACTTAAGATGTATTTTCATAGCACAACTTTTTTTTTTAAACAGCGCTCAAATGCATTTATGTTTGGGGCAAATAATGAAGACCATAGCAGCGTCCTTTAGCCTCTGGTCAGATTAGTTATGCATCTTAACCCTCGCCGCTTTTGTCTGAGCCTGGCAGTGAAGACCCTGTCTCGATTTCCATTGCTGATAATGGGGGCTCCCATTCAAGCTAATCAGCATCATATCATCGCTGCATAAAGATGAATATTTCCACATTAAATGCTAGTGGTGAGTCATACTTTGCTTGCTCCTCCGATGATATGATACTGGGACCAGGTGAGTGCATTGACAAAGCACCGGGATTAAATTCCCTCCACCCCCCTTTCTCTCCTCGTCTTGCTGCATACAGGTGGGGCAGCAGAGGCAGAGAAGCAGAGGTAAACTCTCAGAGATCTTCTGGAAGAAAATCCGCATGCATGAATATGTATGTGTTGATAAATCTGTTCTGCTTCGATCAGCCATTGACGATCTATCAGCCTTGGGCATGTATTTCTGTGTGGATGCTTAAAGTTTTCCCAGCATGCGTTGTCATGCTGAGACGGGTGCCTCAACCCATTATTTTTGTCTCGTGAATCAACAGTGCCGCTCTCTGCGTTATGGATGTCAGGAACCATGGCCGTTGCCATGGCGATGCCACACTGCAATATTCTTTTGCAGCTCTCCTGCCCGCTGATGCTTGCAGCAGCTTCCAGGCTGCAAAAAAAATAAATAAAAAAAATACACGACAGAGGAGGGAGGGGAAGAAAGAGAGGAGAGGAGAGGAGAGTAGAGGGGGTCTGCGGCAGGATTCACCAGAATGCTAATCATCCTTTCTTGACAGTTTGTCCTTCATTATGCGGGGGGGACAATACCCTGGATCCACAAGAGTGGATATGAATGCATCCGTAAACACACAGGCACTCATACAAAAACACATCTGCGTATGACTTGCCACATTCCACACGTGTGTACACTGACACTACAGCATGTGTCAGTACTGCAGGGCTTAATTTCTAGCAGCCAGCAGCTGCTGAAACATCCATGCCATTAAGGAATGGACAATTATTAACGAGCCACAGAAGGGATTTTAATTGCTCACTGCAGCCCAACAATTCCATCAGCATTCCCAGGATATTTGGGGGAGCGGTCAGAACGATTCCTGCTTTCTGTACATTAAGTTTAAAAGGGAGGGCTGTAATTATCATCTTAGTCCATCTACATTCCACTTTGTTTTGTTTTGTGCTTTTCTATATTCAGCATGTGAGTCTTTATTTCATAGTATAGTATATAGTAAAAGCAGAGGAAAATTTCTTATAGTATCAAGGTCAAAAGTCATTTTTTGGGAGAGCACCATCATCCATGTAGTGCAATTAAAACTACAGGCTTGAAGTGGAGCCATAAAATATGACTGGGGGGTGTAAGGTTACTTTCCTCCCATTTGAAAGACTTAAAGACTTAACTCCCCGCACGATCTTTGGCTCTTCTTTACTTTTATTTGGGAGGGTATTAAATCAGTGATGTTTTATGAAGTGTTCCACAAGGATCTATTGTCAGCCTCTTTAGTTTCATCTTCTTGTTAATGCTAATAAAGGATGCAAAGGGGAATGGCCCAGTTTTGTGAATGGTAGCTCATTAAGCTTAGCTTGCTAGATTCAGCAGTGGGATTAACCCTGCGGAACTGAATTTTTCCAAGTTACCCATGTACATCGCAAGCCCAATCATTTCATCCAAAATCTGCGATAGCCACTGACTTTGGCCACACACTCTCTTTGACTGTGTCTATTAAATTAAAGAAAGAAAAAGAAAAACTGAATACGCTTGTTGTTTAGCAAAGACACCCTCCGGTGAAGTGGTACAAACAGCAAAACTGGCAAACTAGGTAGCACCGTGACAGTTCAATAACACTGCACTGACATACAATGTATCCTTGGATACAGCAGGTGGGTACAGCTTAGCGAACCCAAGGTCAACTTCAATTCTCCACAGAGGTGAAATGTGAGGGGGTGTAGGGGAGTTTCTGACAAAGACAGAGCGAGAAAGAGAGAGGGAATGAAAAAAAAGAAAACGAAAAAGAATGTTGGCCAAGCATGATGCGGTAGTTCACAGGAAACTGGGTAACTAATAGTCCTTCTCTTTGAGCAATTTACTATTAGTGAGTCAGTCACTGGCTCCTGAGCTCCATGGAGACCGTTTACCACGGTCCTATTCCCCATCCCCTCAAACAGTCAGACTTAATCTACCTTTCAGATCAGAAACAACACACACAAACAAACACACACACGCGTATGCACACACACTGGACTACAACTGCAGGAGATAATGTAATAGTACTGGGGAGAAAATGAAATATGATGGGATCACTCTGCATTGTTTATTATTATCTTCTTTTTAATTGTCTTTCATTTTCATTGGATACTAGTAGATCACAACACCAACTGTTCCAACACCTCACTGAACCCAGTGGAAACGCTGAGTTATTTATTGCAGTGCTTATGCCATTATGTACATGGCTTAAAACCCTTCTGCCTCTGTTTATAAAGCAATATTCTCTGTTAGTTTTGCTTTAAAATTATTGTTACAACCACAGCTATTGATGAGTTATCGTTATCTCCTAACCTCTCTTTGCTTCTTGTCTACTTTCAGTTTATTTGGGTTGCCTTCTGGTTTGTGGTCCCACGTGGCAGGCCTGGAGGCCCAGGGTGCAGATGAGCTCCAGACTGTCTCTTCCCTCAGCTGAGCCCCAAGGGTCCACTGGTGCCGGTGTTTGAAATCTGGCAGGCAAGGCAGGTTTGTGGACCCTATGCCTCAGCCCAGGCATGCAGATTCATAACCTCAGGGGAAATGCAGACTCCAGCACTCAGTGGTTTATATATATTCACAACCCTCCACTGGCCAGGACATAAAGTCTGAGACTACTCCATAAGGAGTCAGCTGCCCATGCTGATAACATTCACAAATACTAAGCAAGGCTTTGTTTTCCTCTTTCAGCAGGCTTAAATATATAAGTGGCTATATAACACAAAAGAAATACAGCTTTCTCTAGAGTTGTGTAAATACCTTTCATTGTAGATCAGAAGTAGTCAAATAATACTGCCAATATAATACTGCCAATATAATTTACATGTTTTCATCAGGGTTCGCAAACTGGAATCTTTTTATCCAGGACTCAGAGAGAGAGAGGCTCTCTGACCTGCTACTCTTTGATAAGCGCTATTTATCACTTCACAAGATTTTCATCTAATTGAAGAAAGTCAAAATTGGGTGCAAGGTACCTTTCCACCCCCACAGGACCTTGGCAACAAGCTGGCAAACAAGAAGAAAATCTATTCAGGATGATCAAAAGAAGTCTCCAACAACAGACCCAGATTTTCACCGCACCAGACTTCTGGCAACCTCTGTTTAGCAGCAGGGTCAATGAGTATGCAGCTAATGCTGTCAGTTTCTGAGGATTCCTAGGGTGCAGTTAGCCATCTTGTGGCCTGCATACAGAACTCTGTGGAACTCTTTGCTCATTAGGTGAAATGTCATCTTCGTACTAGCCGTAATCTCCTGTTTGTAATTTGAAAGAAGCAACAGTAAAGTAAATGTAATCGCGCTGTTCCACTGAGTTTTTAGCCAACACATAAAGAGAATAATACACTGTAGCATTAATGGAAAGCAGATTGTTTTTAAATAGTGTTTTCAATTCAACATACCTGGGACCTGTAGTACTACGCAGGTTCAGAATATCTAGGATATCTTTCTGCCATCTGAGTTCACTTAAGCTAACAATAGCAGTCACCTACTGTATGTGATGGTGGTGATAAACTCAATAATTCAAAACAGAGCTTCACAATCTATCTATGACGATGGTTGGTGGTATGTTTTAGGAAGACTGTGGAAGTTAATCAAGCAATAATATTAGGACAAAATTAATAACCCAACTTCAGTTGTTCCTTTGAATTAACAGGGTATGTTGTTTGAAAGCCTTATTCCTTCAGCTGCAGCCTGGAGAACCTCGTGCAAATTGTTAGTGCAAAGTGTTTATACCCAACATTCTGTGCACGGAATGTTCATGCGAAATGTTCGTACCCGAATGTTCGGGCAGAATGTTCGTACGTGCGGAATGTTTGTACCCAAAATTCTGTTCACGGAATGTTTGGGCGGAATGTTCGTGCAAAGTGCTTGTGCCCAACGTTCTGTGGGCGGAATGTTCAGGCAGAATGTTCGTACCCAACATTCTGTGGGCGGAATGTTCGTACGTGCGGAATGTTCGTACCCAATATTCTGTACACGGAATGTTCGTGCAGAATGTTCGTACCCAACATTCTGTGGGCGGAATGTTCGTACGTGCGGAATGTTCGTACCCAACATTCTGTACACGGAATGTTCATGCAGAATGTTCGTACCCAACATTCTGTGGACGGAATATTCGTGCGAAATGTTCGTGCCAAGTCTTTGTCCCCAACATTCTGTGCATGGAATGTTCGTGCGAAGTGTTTGTGGCCAACATTCTGTGCACGGAATGTTCGGGCAGAATGTTCGTACGTGCGGAATGTTCGTACCCAACATTCTGTACACGGAATGTTCATGCAGAATGTTCGTACCCAACATTCTGTGGACAGAATATTCGTGCGAAATGTTTGTGCCAAGTCTTTGTCCCCAACATTCTGTGCATGGAATGTTCGTGCGAAGTGTTTGTGGCCAACATTCTGTGCACGGAATGTTCGGGCAGAATGTTCGTACGTGCGGAATGTTCGTACCCAACATTCTGTGGACGGAATGTTCGTGAGGAATGTTCGTACCCAACATTCTGTGCACAGAATGTTCTGTGCACAGAATGTTTGGGCAGAATGTTCGTGCGAAATGTTCGTGCCAAGTCATTGTCCCCAACATTCTGTGCATGGAATGTTCGTGCGAAGTGTTTGTGGCCAAAATTCTGTGAGAGTATGTTCGTGCGGAGTGTTCGTACCCAACATTCTGTGCACGGAATGTTTGTGCAGAATGTTCATACGCAACATTCTGTGCACAGAATGCTCAGGCGGAATGTTCGTGCAAAGTGTTTTTGCCCAACATTCTGTGCACGGAATATTCGGGCAGAATGTTCGTACGTGCGGAATGTTCGTACCCAACATTCTGTACACGAAATGTTTGTGCCCAACATTCTGTACATGGAATGTTCGTGCAAAGTGTCTGTGGCCAAAATTCTGTGCTAGTATGTTCATGGGAAATGTTCTTACCCAAAATTCTGTACACGGAATGTTCGGGCGGAGTGTTCGTACCCAACAATCTGTGCACGGAATGTTTGTGCTGAATGTTCGTGCAAAGTGTTTTTGCCCAACATTCTGTGCATGGAATATTTGTGCGGAATGTTTGTACCCAACATTCTGTTCGCGGAATGTTCAAGCAGAATGTTCGTACCTAACATTCTGTGCACAGAATGTTTGGGCAGAATGTTCGTGTGGAATGTTAGTGCAAAGTCCTTGTTCGCAACATTCTGTGCTTGGAATATTCATGTGAAGTGTTTGTGCCCAACATTCTGTGCCAGTATGTTCAGATCCATATCCAGTTAAGCAGAAAAAACAAATCTTCACTTGAAATTTCTTGCCTGGCTACAGTTTTTGAGTGAAGAGTTGTTCTTTAATACACTCAGATTATAAAAACTACAACTGGATTATGGATTTGAAGTATCCCTTGGCCTAACATATTCCATCATCTTATGTATCTGATAATTTGATTAGGTTAACAGACTTGGTTAAACCAGTGAATTTTGTAATCATCTATATGTTATTGATTTATCATCTATTTTGAGACTATCTGCATCGATATTTGCAGATATTCTCAAAAACAACAACAACATGCACAGCTTGAAGTGTCCCTGGTTGAAGTTTCATGTGGAGCAAAGTGAGCAGATGTACTCAAACAATTAGCTTTCCTAAACCACAGCTGCTGTATACTTCATTAATAAATCACTATTATAGCCAGATCCTTTCGCCAGTGGGTCCTCACTGCACCAGTGATAAAAAAAAAGGGCACTCCTACTGACTTCAGGCAGTATGCTCAACACAGAAATATGAAATAAAAAATAAATCACCCAATTCAACCAAAGCGACTAATACCTCTGAGTATAGAAATATTCACTTGCCTTGCTAATGTGTGGATTCCCTTAATATCACTGATAGTTATGTGCTAATATGCTATGCCTAACTGAAAACACACTTCACACATCATCAACCTCTAATGCCAGAGCTACAGTATGTTCAATTGAGCCAATTGCGCGCAAAGCTAGACTAATCCTGCACCAATCTCAGAGAATCTCAGTCTCTTTACAGTCACAGTATACTGTAGCAGTTTTAATTTCTGCTCCCTGCCATGCCAACTCTCCAGCGAAGATGAAACGATGCCAAGTGCCTCTTTTCCAGTGGAGCTTGCCAAAGTCTCCCATTCAAGCTGGCAAATGTCCGGCCACGGGATGGGCACAGGAGGCAGCAATGGCTAACATCCTGACCCAAAAATAACAGGCACAACAAAGATGCTCGTGCAGGAGCCTATAGCAGACATTTTGTTTGGTTAAACTCAAAACACTCAGGCATTTTTAGCAAGACTTTATGTCACCAAGACTCCCCACCAGCTAAGGTAAGCTTCATTACCAAAAGCGCTGCAAGTGACCACAAGTTTAGACAAGATGACTGACCTCCAGGCTGTATTCCTCCACAGTCCTCCTAAGTGGGTCCACAATCTGCCAGCAGATGAGGATGCATAAGTCGATTAGCAGCATCCCGCCAACGATAATCAACAGCTTCTGGTCCTTTATGATCTGAAGAGGGAAGAGAAAATTAGGTGCTTTTATTAGCTAAATAGCCCACACCTGCTAATGTTATATGATAATGCAAGTATCTGTTCTTATTGACCACACTAATTATGTGAAGTGAGTTATTCACATCCCATCTGAGGTCCTAGACCCCTGCTGTTTTCATTTTAACCATCTAATCAGGGTCTGGTAATAATGTATTTAACTGCAAATGACCACCTGCTGGGATCGGAATCCAGCCAGGCCTGTGAGTCCAAAAGACCAAGGCCTGGTTCAACATTCGATAAAGACATGTAGCGTATTTAGCAGACTGTAATCATCCCGGGGGTGTAAACCACGAGTTGACATTCAGTTGTGTCAATACTATGCCACCAACAAGCAACAGTTTTGTTACCTTGTGGTGAGAGAATGTGGAAAAGATCCACCAAACAAGAGCCACTGCAACCACAAAAGCTCCTCTTTTGTACCCTGAACTTTAGAGGGATGAAAGCTGTGACCTGTTTGTGATCTTTATTTATAATAGCGTTTGACTGTCTGGAACCGCAGATCAAAGGAAAGGTCAGGGGACGCAGGCTGGGCTGTGTTTGGTGAGTATCACATAGCCCAGATGCAACTCAGCAGTGTTGTGCAGGTCTCCACCCATAAGTGGGCCCAGGATGAGATAAATAATGGGACTGTGTTTTTTGATCTGCCATCTTTTGATGCAGTGCTTTTGAGCAGATGTATGTCGGCAAGGCAAAACAAGGTATGTGCTCTGTTATTGTTTATCACATTGCTTCGGGCCATTTAGGACAACATGAAGAAGAAAATCAACATATATTACATATACTGATTAAAATTCTATAAATCTAACAAGTAATTAGACATGTTATATTTCTGAGAAATGTACTCTACCCTACACCATCTGCTAAACTGTGATATGTTACTCTGCCAAGGCAGTAATTAATCTAAATTACCTGAAGTGTTGTCTGTTTTCTTTCCACCAGTCACACCAGTAAGGCTCCAGTGTGGCTGTAGTTACTAATTTGAGGAAAAAGCCCAAATAATTTAGAGCCACCACAGAGCTATGTTCTTAAAATGATCCTTTTTGTTGATTTTTCAGGATCATTTTTATGTTGCATCCACATCTGCATTGTGTTGTGATGTGTGAAAATCTGTCTACAGGTAGATGTATATATAAATATACATTTCATTACTGAAAACTGCCTCTGTGGCACTTCCATGACTGTATCCTGCTTGGTTCGGTACTTTCTTGGCAAAATATTTCTAAAGACAGACAGATTTTCTTTTCTCCCTCTACATGAATTGTGAGTCCATGGTACTGGGGACATAGATGGTTGCTTCTTTTATTTTTTTAAAGTCATGTTTAGAGTACCAACATCTGACAGCACTGGTAGTTATCATGACATTATCCATGCGATCTACCTCAGTAACACTACAGTAAAGAGAGGGCTGTCTTTGCAACTAGGAAAAACTGGAGGTTACCTTGGTGATTACATTGCATTTTTTCTCATTTGGCAACTGGTTGCAAGTAGCTGTGGTAACCAAAGGTTGAGTGTGCAACACCTTCAGTCCCTGGGTGTCAGCTTTTGATTAAAGGTGATAGCACATATCGCATGTTGGGAGGCAACCTGTGACTCAGATGGACTGGCAGAGGTTACAAATAACTGCTGTACAAATGCAGATAGTCGACAAAAGCAGCATAGTCAACTCAACACAACTAGTTGAGGTGCTAGTTGGTTATATTCTTATTGTACTCTTAGAAAAAGGCAGGTCTGCTAGGTGCCTATACCATTTTGCCATCCTGCAGCAACTGTGTCAGTATTTGTGGAGGAATTATTGAATTTCTGTTCAATATTGAGAAATCTACAAGGTCTACAATGGACTCTGAACAGAAGTAGTAAATGTGAATTTCTTTGTCTGTAAACTGCAACAAATTTGCAGTTTTCATCGATTTGTCACAGGTAATTGCTGCATTTTCAGAAACAGATTGCATGTAACCACCTTGAGCTCATTTAATCACAAGCAGACTGATTCTTTGTTATTGCTGTTTCATCACCATCTTAAAACACCAAATTTGCTTTGAAGATTTGCCAACTGATTCCAAGTGGACGCAGGACCAGTCTCTGTCCATGCAGCAGTCACTTCAAAGGCATCAAGACTCCAAGCCAATTACACATGGCCACAATACTTTTGCTTGTGCCGCAGTCTCCAATCAATTGTTTTAGCGACTGTAGGACATTTTGCCTCAGAGCTAATTCAAATTTACAGGGTTACTGATATGATTGATATGAGACCCTGAAAGTCAATGAATTACTTAAAAACTATCAATAATTTCAGATACAGAGATGAGATTTGGTTAGGACCAAATAAATCACAGTCTACACTTATCTACACGTCAGACTTGAGGAGCTGATCATGCACAGAGTCACAGTTTTACAGTTAAAATATTTGTTGCATGACTTCCATCCTCCATTTTTGCTTTTTCTTGACACCACTGTTTTCCCATTGTTATTAAATTAAGAAAACAATATTTGCAGCAGTGATTTTGTGCATTGTATCTTTCATGTATGTTTATCAGTTAGGAAGCAATCCATCTAATCCCTGAAATAATGATCAAAATGTGGAAGCAGTAAAAACAACATGTTTAATCTCTACTTTTAGGTTTTAAATCACACACTCGTACACAGGGGGACTTTTGTGAGCACATACTGTATGCTTATCTGTGTTTATGTGTTTGGAATAATAGGACATTGATTGGCTCTCCTCTCTCTGCATCGTCTGTGGCACTGAGCTTTTAAAGAAGTGAACAAGTGCCAGCTACAGCCCACCAAGTGGAACCTTTATTGAGCTCACCCTTGATTTACAATCCCTGCTCTCCTACAGAGAAAAAAAAAGATGAAGGGGAGGATAGGGGAAGAAGTGAGGGATGCAGTTCCAATCCCACAGTTTGAAGAAAAGATGTGTTTGTCCCTCCCCTGACAGCAGTTGGCAGACATTTCAGGACACCACCAGCAACTATCACTCTAGTGAAGCCAAAGCCCCTGCACTCAATCAGTGTGGGTGAAGTGGGATGTGTGTCTGTCCTGCTCACACAAACCCAGGCCTTGAACCATCAGAAAACACACCCTGAGGGCCTGAATACTACTTCTGGAGAAACATTTGTTATGTCTCTGTTAGCAAGGGAAAGAGGATGAGAGGATGGGAACGGAGCAAAACAATTGGCTGTGAAAGGTCAGAGAGGAAAAAACTCTTTTGTTTTCATTAAATGATCACTTTGAAAAAGACAGTGAATTACAGAAATGTAAAAGGCCGGGACCAAAGTCACACATTACAAAAAATGATTACAAATGTGTTGTGACTGAACTGCAGTGGAAACTCAATCTAAACTGGGCCTCAGTTCTTGGATTCTCTTTATCTTAATCTATCATTTGCCCTCTTTTCTCGGCGCCCCCTTTTCTTTTCATAGAGTCCAACCTACTTTTTTTTTTGCCATTTGGGCCATGTTGTTTGTCTTGTCCCTTTCTCTGCCACGCTTTGCCTTTCCCCTTCTGTCTCTCCCTTCTGCCACTATTTCCCTGCATCCCTCCAACCTCTTCCACTCTTCGATCCTTCCTCTTTCCTCCTTCTCTTCCTGCTTTCTCTCTGGCAGGCCACCCACATGTCCTCCAATATGCAAGAGGGTGAGAGAAAGGGAGAGAGAAACAGAGGGGAGAGCGAGGTCTATAAATACAAAAAGGCCAAGCAGAGTTGCAACACTTGGTGAGCTCGACACCGCTTTTATATAACTGGGCCAGCAAAGCAGATTGTGTTAGATGTTTAAAAAGCCATTTGTATTTCTAGATCCTTTTTCTCACAGAGAAGATTCTAAAAGCAGGTGCCATGGGGCTGCCAGTCTTTCAGTTTGTAAAAAGCACGAGTAGCACTGATGCACTGAATACAATCACCCACACACCAGCGATGGGGTTATAAAAGGCATGCGAAGCCTCCTGGAAAAGACTGTCATGTGCCAACAGATACGACTGTGGTTGTATCAACCGCCAGTTATGCCATCCAACAGATGTAGGTAATGTCATGAAAAATATAAGGTTAAAAACCTCGAGAAAGCATATGGCCGTTTAAGTGGAAAGCTGCAGATTTGTTTGATATAAACAAATTTGAATATAAATGAAAAATCAAACCACGTTTTTAAGGAGGAGGAATCATTACTGCAAATCTATGAAGCAGGAGTGTGTGGGCCATGTTTCAATCACATCAGAAAAATGAGAAGATATAGACTGGATGGAGTGGTGAGGAGTACTTCCCTGCCTTTTGTCTTGTGGTAACTGGGATAGGCACCAGACCACCCTACAACCCTAAGGTGGATAACCAGCTAAAGCGATTAAGAAAATGGATTAGGTTAGACCCACTGAGTTACCTTTATAAAAATATTTCAAAAAATCATAATATTTTTCAATACCTTCTTCTTCATCTTCACATTTTTGAAGATGGCGTGTACCCTCCAGGTCTTGGCAAACATGGCTCCGAAAGCTGTTGTGTATCCAACAATGAGGATCCACGTCCGAACCTATCAGAACAACAGTGAGACATGAAATTGTGTCATGTCATAAACTGGTGATCAAGGCTGGAAACAACATCTGATCTGACAGCTATTTGCATTTTTCTCCAGAAGTTCATTCAAAGTAGCATTATGAAGCATTCTAAAAATAAGGTGCTGTCAGATTTATTTCCCATCTCTGAAGCTCTGGGAGAACATCCTGGACTATGAAGCTGTCACACTCCTGAGCGCATTTCAATTTTAATGAAAAACAAAATGTAGATCTCTTACTTCCACGGCACAAATGGCACCGCTGATGTGTTTTTAAAGCTTCAAGTGCAACTATAACTGAGAAAACCCTAATACAGCCACAGAGACCCTGTGTGCACGATTTCATGTTTTGTATTTGATTACTGTATACGGTACATATTTTCTTTTTACCTGTGTATCTGTGTACAAGCTCTCTATATCTGCATACACATATGAGAAAGCAACAAAATGTGGCACAGCGGTAAAGAAAAGAAGAAGACAGCAAAAAAACAATTACGCCATTTGTTCTCAAAGCAACCAGCAGATATTGATCGGTAGCAGTGAATGGATAAACCTCTGTGCTCCTCTGCTGCAGCACCCGAAGTCTGAAGTGACAAACTCTGTTGTGGCTCTGCAGCAGAGCTTGAACCAGGTGACAGAAGTTCAAGACGTGCTCTGCCTAACACCTCTTTGGTACACATGTGCATATTTGTGTCTCTATATCTGAACAGGGTGGGTGTCTCAGTGGAAACCAGTTATCACTGTAATCAAAACTCTTTAATTAATCCAGTATCTACACAGTCACACAGTAATGCTACCTGAGGGGAGATACTTAATATGCAGCATGCTTACAAAAGGCCTGCAGAGAGAGATTCTGTTAGTTTTCACACAGTCACATGTGAATACGATTCATCTTTTGGTAGTGCTTTCCATTCTTTAGAAACCGTTATATGACATAAGATTCTGGGGATGAGAAGTGACCCAGCAAAGACTTCTGTCTGGCCCACTGAAGGTGTAGGAGGGCAGCAATTCCGGTTTATTAATTGTATTTTCCTACGTTTTACCGTTTTTCCTACAGATAAAGCCCATTCATACTACACCAAAATAACTAAGCACCTGATAAACAATTACATGATAGAAAAGTTTTTCACTATATACTATTTTTTTTAAAATCCATAGTAAAACAAAAAGAATAAATAAAAGAAAATAAATTCTGTAAAATAACAAAAACTTTGTTTTATTATTATACGGCAGTCAGAGAGCTACAAGAACTTTTTGCAAATTTAAGCCCAAACAGTCACGCTGACAGCTGTCTTTCATTTACTGCAGCAGCATTTTGTTATCATGCAGAAACACTGCGATGATAAATCTTATTTTAAAATATCTGAGGTATTCAATAAAAAGTTAAATTCCTTTACACTGACAGCAAGGAGAGTTTCACGTAATATCAAAGTGGGCTGTATGAGTTTGACATTACTGACATAAGATGAGAGCAAACATGGCCAGAAGAGAATTTCATATTTGTATACACATATTCAGATAAGATGTGTACACTGTTTATAATAAAGGTTTCGCCTCCTCTGGACACGATTGAGTCCATTTCTTTTTTAAAAACCAATCAACTTGAACCAACGAGTGCTCACAGAATATGTTTGGTTAATATGCTGATAAATTGATTTAAAACAAAGACATAAAGCTTGCATCTCTTTTTTGACTAATAAAATATACTTTGGTGGTGTGGCAGTGGATGGGTATTTTTTTCTCCTTTTTAATTGAGGCAAATTTTAAATTCTTGCCTTTATTCATTATTTTATTTATAGGAGAACACTCTTAAGAGGACTCACGGTGCAGAGGGTCTCAAACTCTTTGTCAGAAACAAAACCTCCGTCCAGACCAAACAGGAAGATAGATGCATAGGAGAGCATGCCTCCCAGGATGATCAGGTTATTCATGTAGGGACTGGACATCTTGATTAATCTGAAAAGAAAAGAATAAAGGATTAGAGGAGATTCAAATGATGATAGAGTAGAGTTTAATCTTATACAAAGTGAGAGCTGCTAAATAATAGTATTTCTCCAGAAATAGTTCATCATTATGCTCATGCTTCATCATTTTTTGATTTCAATACTAGAGATGGACCGATCTGATATTACGTATCGGTATTGGCCCGATACTGACCTAAATTACTGGATCGGATATCGGAGAGAAATAAATAATGTAATCCGATCCGAAGTATCACAAAATCACCTCACAAAACGCGCTACTTGGCGTAACCCAGCTCGGCACATCGGAGCAGTATGTGTCACGTGATAGAGCGGCTGTTGTCTGCGAGACCTGTCGGCGGTCTGTTGGAGCATTTGGAGCGTCGCTACATGCTTCCTAACCGCGGCATTTCATCTCGGCGAAAACTATCCCAGAGAAGTAAAACAAGTGTGTAAGTTCATCCCTGAATGTTTGCATAGTATTTCCACGTTAAGCTTAACAACTGATATATGGAGCCACAGCTGGACTGGCCATCGGAGTTCCATATTGAGGTGAAAAGGAAGCGATTTGTCCCGTACTTCAGCTAGAATTAAAAAATGGACACAAAGCTGGAGTTATTCTGTCTTTTCTGCGCAGTTGCATCTACTTCTCTCATTCTCTCCTTCCTCTCCTGTTATTACTTCAAACATGAAACTGATCAATGATCAGCTGATCGGCTTTTCTGCCGCAAGTCCCGTCTTTCTTGTTTGTTTATCGCCCACTTTGCGCTAGAAAGAGGAGACCAGCGGCTAAACAACAGCAGCGCATTTAAGCTTGATCAGCTGTTGTTAGAATGTATTTAATATTACTTTCTAGTATCAGCTGATGTTTGCTGGAGCCACAGCTGTAAAAAGTGCTGGTCATGATATCGGTTTGGTTATCTGGTGAGAGGGAAACATGAAGATGAAACCAGGAGATGTCCTTACTGAATCATCAGAGCTGAACAGGTGATGGAGAAACAGGTTTACCTTATAGGTGACATGAATGGGTTGAAGGGAAGTTATGAATTGTTTCTGAGAAATAACACCAGGATCCTTTTCTAAGTAGCTGACAGCTGGTAACTGTGCAGGGGCGGATCTAGCAAAGTTTTGTGGGGGGCAAAGTAGGGCATTAACAGGGAAAGGGGGGCACAAAGAAATACTTTTCTTTGTTATGTGATTTAAAAACTTTGAATAAATAATTATCTGAATCTTACAACAAAAGTGGTCATCTGATTACATGTATAGAAATCCATTATTGTATATAGTAACTAATAAGTCTAATATACACCCTAGTAAGCTATAGTACTTTTTCCTTTGGGAAGGTACCATCTGTGCAATCTGCAATTCTGTTGAAGAAAGATGTTGAATCTATTTAAATATTGTAGAAAAATAATTGATTTTATACTTGCATTAAATTAAAGTTGATTAATTCGATTAAGGGCTGGGGGTGGTTCCCTAATATTTTTGCTGGGAGTTGGCAACCCTATTAGTTAGTTTATCAGATTGATCAGTGTTGTTGAACTATAAAATGTTTTGGGTGGAGTGTATTTTTTTGCATACAGGTATAACAGAATAGCTTCAGTCTCTTGTTTTTTAAAACTTATACAAAATGCACAAGATATTTATAAAAAACAGTTTTATTGATTACAAAATACGCTATATCGGATTCATATCGGTATCGGCAGATATCCAAATTTATGATATCGGAATCGGTATCGGACATTAAAAAGTGGTATCGTGCCATCTCTTTTCAATACCATTCAGTCTCCTCAGATTCTTCTACCACTACTTCTCTCTTCCTACTAGTCCATAATTTACCTTCTTCCTTCCACTCTACATTGAAAAATTTCACCTTTGCTGGCTAGTTGTACAACTTGTGCTGACCTGTGATTCCGATTCTTGATGTTGAAGAACAGGAAGGCCCCAGCCATGAGCATGCCCAGTATGGTGATGGTGGACAGGATGCTGTAGAGCGGCACGTTGATGTGGCGCCTCTGCAGACGCACAAACGTCCGATCCTTCGGTGGCTCTACACCTACAAGAAAGAAGGTTTGTGATACAAGGAAAAGAGTTATTTTATCATACTAAAGCATAAAATAAAACTGTCTTAACTTCAGTTCTTCCAATGAATAGTGATGCTGCAGTAGCACCGGTTATTTTTAGAGATAATTTCCTGGTCCCCCAGTTTCCACTAGTTAAGTGTCTCTATGATAATGGCTCTTAGGATGCTGCACTTTCTTTTCCCCTTTTTTTTGCTGTATTTTTCTATCTCCAGTATGCCAATCGATCGTAATAGCATCATCTTACATATTTCCACTTACTGTGGTCAGCGATGTGGAAACAAGCTTTTTAGAAGCTACAGTCTTAGACTTTCTGTATGTGGAGAAAGGCTCAGAAAATGGCTTTGAGCATCGCACAAATTACAAAGTATGTCAACACAGGGAAACATGGGAGGGGTTGAAGAAAAATGTACTGGTAAATAATTTAGCTGTGAGAGAACAGTTTAGGGAGGTGAGTTCCTTCACTGAGTGGTGGTGTTGTCTGAGTGGGTCTGTATATTTATGTTAGTTGGAAGGAGTTTGGGTTCAAGAGCATAAGTGAGCATAAAAGGAGCTGCTAAGTTTTTAGTCTTTACTGAAACATCCTGGTTAAAAAAAAATTGGAATAATCAACAGATTTTCTTTAGTGAGTTTTAGATTCCTCACACAGCCACATACCTTGGAACCTGATGGAGTTGTTGATGAGGTCCAGCACATCAGCAATTGCATTGTATTCACCGACTTTCACTTCCTGTCCCTCTGTTGAAACAGAAAAAAAGCACAGATATGTAGGCATCAACATAAATATATGTAAATAAACTCTCCAAGCATCATATAAAAATGCATACAGTTAAACCCAGTTTTGAAAGCTTGCAGCTCTATCTGACACTGACACTGCAGGTTCACAATGACAGTACGCTAATGTTCAGCAAGTAATTTTACTCATGTTTTTTTTTTTTTTTTTTTTTTTTTCATCATTGTTTTTATTGCAGATTTTCCTTTAACACGACAGTGTCTCGACAGTAGACACAGAACAACAAAACAGTACAAACACAAAACGTACACAACAGCTCTTAAATAAGGCATAATACAAGATACAAAATACAAAATATAACATACAAGAGGTGGTGAGTCAGTCTTACAGCGCCCGGGTGGTGATCACGTGTGTAGTAGTCCTTTGAATAAGATAGCGGAAAGGTCCGGTCCAATATAGTCCAAAAAGGGGTGCCACATCCCATAGAACTGACCCACACTGTGGTGTATAACGTGTGTGAAGTATTCCAGAGGAATCAGTTCAAAAACTATTTTGCGCCAGCCACAGACAGTGGGAGTCCTATCGTTGATCCATTGTAAGAGGATATTTTTCCTGGCTGCAAATGTTAGAGTGTTATACAATCTTTTGTTGGCCGCCGCTTTTAGGCGGTCACTTGGAAGACCTAGAATCAGGGACAAAGGGTCCATCTCTATATCAACGTGGAAGATTTTCCCCAGTTCACCTGTAATGTCAGCCCAGTATTCTTGAAGCTTATAACAGGACCAAAAACAGTGAGTTAAAGTCCCTACATCAGTTTTGCACTTAAGGCACACAGGGGAAAGAGAGCGGCTGAAGAGGTGTCTGCGGTGAGGGGATACGTGTAATCTGTGTAAAATCTTAAATTGGATTGCTCTTGTCCGAGTACAAATTGAAATCCTTTTTGCGAGAGACCAAACGGTATCCCACTTATCTTCATCTATGGTTACCGACAGTTCCCTCTCCCACACACCTCTAATCCCCTGCGCATCAGTGGTAGTCAAAGCATTAAGCACATGGTAAAATGAACTCTGAGACACCGTCAGCTGTTGCCCAAACAAAACCCTCTCAACATCAGATACTTCAGGGTGCTCAGCAAGGGTTGTATTGTGAGTGATATAGTGTCGTATTTGCAAAAAACGAAAGAAATCCTGTCCAGGCAAGCCGTAACTGTTGGTAAGCTGTTCAAACGACATGAGTTCACCACCCGAGAAAAGGTCACCAAGAGACTTAATATTCTTATCAGACCATCGTTGAAAGCCGGGGTCCAAAGAACCCGGAGGGAAAGCAGGGTTATTCATTATAGGGGTAAAGGTTGATGTTATTCTCGATCTTCCCTCAAGACGGCGGACAATTCGCCACGCTTTTAGGGTGTTGATTGTTACAGGATTTGTACAAAGGGCCTTAATTCCGTTAAAATCATTACAAAATAATAGATCGCTCAGTTTGCATTGTGACAGAGCTGTCTCAATATCCGACCAGATTGAGGTTTTACCCCTAACCCAGTCGCTCACAAATCTTAAATGGGCAGAAAGCTGATACAATCTAATATTAGGTAGATCCAAGCCGCCCCTGGAGCTTGGCAGATGCAACACTGCCATCTTGAGTCTGGGTCTGCGCTTGTTCCAGATGAAAGAGGTGAGCCAACCATTTATGTCCTTCAGTACTCTCTTAGAGAACAAGACGGGGATCATTTGGATAGGATACAATAGCCTGGGCAGCACATTCATTTTGATCAGGGCAATGCGTCCTAGCCAGGAGACAGGAAGTGACGCCCACCGCTCTAGGTCCTGTTTGAGTTTGCCAAATAAGGGTGTGAAGTTGGCTTTGTACAATTGGTCGAGAGACGGGGTAATAAAGATCCCCAAATACACAAATCCATTAGGAGACCATTTAAAAGGAAAGGAAGGAACAGTAGCCGGCATTGTGAAAAGAGTACCGAGAGGCATGGCCTCTGACTTAGCCAAATTGATTCTATAGCCAGAGAAATGGCTAAACCTGTCAATCACCTCAATGAGACTGGGTACGGATGTTACAGGGTTAGTCAAAAGAATCAAGATGTCGTCCGCGTATAAGGTTATTTTATGACACAGCTGTCCAATCTCTAAACTACGTATTGTGGGCGTCGCCCTTATGGCCTCAGCAAGAGGCTCTATGGCCAGAGCGAATAGAAGGGGCGATAAGGGGCAGCCCTGCATAACTCCCCTATGAGTGTTGAAGTAATCAGACCTAAGTCCATTAGTCAGGACTGCTGCCTGTGGATTATTGTAGATAACTTTGACCCATTTTATAAAATTCTCCCCTAAGCCGAATTTGCCCAGAGTATACAACAAATAAGACCACTCAATTCTGTCAAATGCTTTCTCCGCATCGAGAGAAAGCACCAGGCCGTCAATAGATTTTTGCTTGAAAGCTACAATAGCGTTCAGTAAGCGTCTAACATTGGTGGCTGAGTTTCGACCCTTTATAAAGCCTGTCTGGTCCTCCCTTATCAGCACAGGTAAAAAATTTTCTAAGCGGGTGGCCAGAATTTTAGAAAGCAGTTTCCTATCTACATTCAAGAGGGCTATAGGTCTATAGGATCCGCACAAATCAGGACACTTCCCTTTCTTTAGAATTAGGGAAATGTTGGCTTCCTTCAGTGTCTGCGGGAATTCACCCGTAATGAAGGAGTGGTTGAACATATCAAGAAGCGGTTCCACAATAATATCCCGAAACTGTTTATAAAATTCACAACAGAAGCCATCAGGCCCTGGCGACTTTCCACTTCGCAGTGATTTAATAGCCTTAAACACTTCGGTCTTAGTTATAGGGCTGTTAAGGGCAGTCTTCTGTTCCTCTGACAAATTTGGTAAGTCGAATTGGGTGAAGAAATTATGCATCAGCTGCACCCCCTCCGGGACTTGTTGAGAAGAGTACAAGGCTTCGTAGAACTTCTTAACACAGTCATTTATCAGTTTGTTTTCATATATCTTGTGGCCACCTTCATCAGATATCGCTGCAATGGTATTCGATTCTGCGCGCTTCTTAACATAGTACGCCAGACATTTACCGGCCTTATCTCCATGCTCGTAGAACCTCTGTCTGGTGTATTTAAGTTTCTTCTCTGCATCTCTGGTAAGAAGGCAATTCAGCGCTGACCTGAGTGCGGTTATTTCTTGCCATAATGGTGGTGATGGGGAGGCAATATATGTTTTCTCCTTATCCATCAATTCGCTCTCTAAAGATTTTTGTTCCTCCATCCGTTGTCGCTTCTTTGTCGCAGAATACGAAATAATTAGGCCCCTCGCATAAGCTTTGCATGTTTCCCACAAAACAGAGGCAGTAGTAGCTGAGGGGGTGTTGATATCCAAAAACGCTTTAAATTCTGCAGAGAAGTGAGAGGTAAATTCCTCATCCTTAAGAATAATGGTATTAAGCCTCCAGTGGCGGGACCTATGAAGCGCAGCTTTAAGATCGAGATCCATGATTACCCTAGCGTGATCTGAGATGATTATACTTGTTATGTCGCACGATACTACTGAACCTAAGTCAGTTTTCGGGAGAAAAAAGTAATCAATTCTAGTTTGGGACCTATGCGGAGCCGAAAAAAATGTGTATTGCTTATCGGAGGGGTGAGTATATCTCCAAGCATCCACAAGTCCAAACTCGTCGCATAGAGCATGAAGCGCTTTGGCCTGAGGAGAAGGAGTTGCAATGCTGTGTGGAAATCTGTCCATAAGCGGATTTAACATTAAGTTGAAATCACCACCAATAATAACGGTAGAGTTAGGAAGAAATGGGGCTAATTCCAGAAACATTTTGGTAAGAAAGGTAGTTGGGTGGGCAGGTGGAAAATAAACATTCAGTAATAAGATATTTTGGCCTTGCAAAATCCCTTTGACTATCACGTAGCGGCCCTTCAGATCCTTAACGCAATCAGTTACTACAAAAGGTACATTTTTCCTAATCAACACTGCCACTCCTCTACTTCTTGTAGTGAAGGATGAAAAAAACACTTGTCCATATAATCCTTGTTGCAACTTCAAGTGTTCATTATTATCAAGATGTGTCTCTTGTAACATAGCAACATCTACACCGTCCTTTCTTAGACAAGTAAATATCTTCCTCCTCTTAATAGGGCTGTGAACCCCTCGTACATTCCAGGTGCATATTCGCAGCCTACTCATTATTAGACTTATTCATGTATCACACAAAGCATATTGAGCCAAAGGGTTCACCACACCCTGGTTGAAAAAATAAATAAATAAAATAAAAATAAAAAAGGCATGAAAGAGCTGTGTGACGGAACATTCAAAGAACAGTGATTTGGCAACAGCCCTACTAAACATGTAGGGAAAAACCAATCTCCTCCTGCCCGTCGGGAAAGCCGAAGGGCATTGCACGCGCGTAACTCACGCCTACCCATAGACGAAAACACAGTCCGTCCGGTGCCCGATGGGGTGGAAGATTTCACCTGGTCGCTTATAAGCAGCGAGGACGAAAAAAAAGAGTCACATACGCCTAGATTCGGCAAGTACTCACACCGGTTAATTAAGGCATAGTGTGAAGAAAAGGAGTACTCCGGTGGTTACGGGGATTCAGGGCAGCGAGTCCGCATAGGACGCAGCTGCCTCCGGTGTGTTAAATCTCTTCTCCTTGCCGTTGGCAAACAGCCTCAGTGTGGCGGGGTAGAGAAGCGCATAATCCACATTCTTCTTCCTCAGGCAGCTTTTCACCTCGTCGAAAGCCTTGCGTTTCTTGGCTACCGCCGCTGAATAATCATTAAAGAAGGAGACTTTGATCCGACTTGTTGGTTGGTTCGGCTGCGTAGCCAGGCGCCGAGCTGCGGCCATCACACGTTGTTTATCAGCAAAGTTGTGAAGCTTCATAATGATGGGTCTGGCGCGCTGGCTGGGGCCCGGCCTCGGTGCTAGAGAGCGGTGAGCGCGGTCTAGTTTGATCTTCCCATTTTTAGTTGTGAGCTCGAGATAGGAGGGGAGCCATGACTCCATGAAGGCGACAACATCATTTCCCTCCGTGCCCTCGGGAAGCCCGACCAGGCGAAGGTTACATCTGCGGCTGCGGTTCTCTAAATCGTCCATGTGGTCTGCCATGTCAGTTACTTGTTTTTCGAGTCGAGCCACTTTCGCCTGCAATACACCTGCCGTGTCTTCCACGCCTGAAATCCGTATCTCGGCGTCTCCCACCCGTGTCAATTTTACTCATGTTAACAGTCTTAGTTTAGCTTGACAATGTGCTAAGGCTTTCTATTTAGCACTGTAAAATTTACAGCTGAGACTGATAAGAGAACTAATAATTGCTCAGGAAACCAAAACATTACATGGCCCAATGATGGTGCAAAAGTAAAGGAGACATTCACTCAAATGCAAAGACCACGAACGGAAAATGAATGTCTGTGTTAAATACATCTGCGTTCCATCTAGAAGTAGTAGAGACATTTCACTAGAAACCCTTAATTTCATTCTCACTGTTTTGGTCTAATAAAAGTCACCTGGAGGTCAAAGTCACTGAGGCTCTGTGGGAATCTTTTCATTATTTTTTGTTTCGTTCCAATACATCAAGTAGATGTTCAGATATCACAGCAATTCATCCATGACCTTCTGACTAACTCAGCAGGCAAACTGGCATCACCATCCCTCCAGACATATTGTTAGTATGACATTAACTCCTTTGTCCCACACGCCATCAGACTGTTTAACTCCTCTCTGGAGGGGAGAGGGAGGGGAAACAGGAGGACAAAGGAGGGGGGAACAACTAAGCTGTAGTGCCTCTGCACCTCACTGTACAATACCTTGTGCAATACTTTTTGTAAATAGTCAACAGTGCAATAGACGCAATACTTGAAATGTGCAATTCACTTGTATTTTTATTTTTTATTCCTATTTATTCTATTTATCCCCTTTGTATATTTTATTTATATTTGTCTCTGTATTTATATATGTGTGTGTGTGTGTGTGTGTGTGTGTGTGTGTATATATATATATATAACAGTTCTGTAACTGTAACTTTGGTCGTTGCTGTGCTTTTTTTGGAAGTCGAATTTCCCAGAGGAACCCACCCGAGGGATTAATAAAGTTCTATCTTATCTTATCTTATCTTATCTTAATTGGTTAGATCAATTAATGTGTAATCATTCAGGTAGTCATGTTAAAATCCATCAGAACTGTGTTTTGGTGAGTTTTACTTTTGTTTGATGTTTGACCTTTACTGTGCCAAATGATTTATTCTTCAGTTCCGGAAACTTGGCACCAATGTGAAATGCCACTTTTTTGGGCAGTTATTGTGGAGCATTAGTTAAAGTCACTGTAATTTCAATGGTCAGCAGAACATAAAAACTGCATGCCTTTGCTGCTGCAGACACACTTTTCAATTCAGCATTCTTTGAGAGTCATGTCTCCGTGTCTTTGATTTATTGTGCCTGAAAGAAGAAGCAGTAGTGTGGAAGGCCTGCTTCAACAGACAACTTCAGTGAAGTCTGATATGGAAACTTGAATCTTGCTTTTTACATACACTGAGAATCCAGTAGCTAAAGTTAGCTGAATGCAGTGACACATATCAGTTTTCATTCATCTACAGAGGTAGGACGACATTTCATTTTTTAAATCGGACTCATTTATGAACAAAAAAAGAGACAAATTATTAGTGCAAGTAGGATATTTTATAGATCTTTGCAGACGTCTGGATGGGTTCTTTAATTATAAGAAGCACCATGCTGGGTTTATAAAATGTTGGACCAAGTGTTTCACATTTGGAGAAAATGAGATAGAGGAACAAATAAAATTCACACATTAATCTGACATAGTGAATAACCCAGCTTTAAGCTCTATCGCTACACACAGTAATACAACCTCAAAGAGAGCTTTGAGCCCCAAGATTTTCCAAGGGCCATTAGTGATTTAACAAAATATCCATAACACTAAATTTTAAGACACTCAGCATGATTACCTACATTTAAAATTCTCAAACGGCAGCTTTCATTTTCACCCTAAAATGGCCAGAAAGTGATCTTATTGTTTTATATAGTTTTAATTCCTTGTGTATTATACGTCAGTGAAACCAGGAGTTTAACGGAAAGCAGATACTGTAGAATCCAGTCAGCAAACAAAGAAATAAAAACCTGACAAATGCAGCAAAAAGCATACTTCAAAGGGTAGTTACGTCTATTTCTTACTTATTTTAGAGCAAACAATAATTATATTTTTTTTTATTACACTATCAGGTTGCTGTAGTGTTTTCTGATTACATTCAGGGGATAGCAAACTGCAGTAACCCCACCCCATAAACACCATCAGCCTCTCCGGAGCTGTGCTCAAACAAAGCTATTTCAGAGTTTACAGTTTTTTCTTTTAGAAGCAACGATGAGTCTCTCAGGTGTAATACAGGAGGAAGCGTAACCTTGTCAGACAGACCTGGGTACTCACTCATAAAGATTACTCAGATTACACAAGGGGGACAGAGAGAGGGGACAGATTATCCAGATCTTTTTTTTTCTTTGTAAGTACTACAAACAACCCGCAATTTCTCGTGCTGCAGATGTCAAATCTCTCTGATCCTCGCTGCTATCACTCTTTTGCTGGCCCACTGAACTCTTCCGCAGCAATGCCCTTGAATGGAAAATGACAAACATCACCTACTGCAGCATCACAGGGCTCTTTTTTCTCTCTAAATGACCTCAAGTGACCTGAAGTTTTCCCATCAACCCATCAGCGATTGTTGAAAATGACTATTTGACAATTTTACAGTGCAGTAAATGTGCTTAGGCAATAAGATTTGCATTTCTCAACCCTCTCACAGTGACTCAGGGCCACTGACTAATTTCTCTTGACTGCGTCCTAAACAGCAGAAGGGACTATATATCAGCATTCCTCCTTTCAAAGGCTGCAATGCTATCACAGCATTCTGTCCCCAGAGGAATACGGATGGCTGCAGCAGGATGTTAAATTCAACCTGTCGCTCAGTCTGTGGCCTGACATTTAATTGTCTTTTGTTTGATTAGTCAACATAACACAATTGAAAAGTCAGTGAAAATGTCATTAAAATGTAGAAGTTCGATAATAATAAAAATGAAAATGAATATCAAAATTATTAACACCTGCATAGTTAATATTCTTTCATTTTTATGCTTTTTTCCCCATTACAGCCATATCATTACCGTCCATCTCCTGAGTATAATTGTTCTAATTACCTTGGAGTATGTTAGAATAACAAATTGTTACAATTTAACTTTGAAGAAATCCATAAGAAAGCACTTAAACTTAAACAGTCATCCAGCATTCAGTGTTACAGGTGTTCAAGGTGTCTCAAAAGCTGACGAGGACTCTTTTTATTACACAAAAAAGGCAATGGTTTAAAGTGGGACTACCAAGACACTTCAAGTTCCAGGAGACACCAGCTGGCAAAATCAGTTCAAATTCAGGGAGCAGGTTTTCATGGATGTGAAAGAAAGAAAAATTCTAGATGTTAGAAAACAAGAGATGAGTAGAAACTGAATCACTAAAGATTTGCAGGAGAACCTGCTGAAGGCGGTCTGTACAGACACTCCATTCATGACCAACAGTGCTCAAAAGAAAAACAAATAGCTTGTGTACTTGTGGTGTGAGATCTCTGGTATAAGAATGATATGGACCATAATAACAAGGGGATTATCTCTCCTAGGATTCTTTGAAATATGAGTTAAGAAGAATATAATTGCTTAAGAATAAGCAAGTTTATTATTTAGTGAGTTCATTTCTTAGTACAATACCAAGTATCAGTGCCAAAGATCAGTACCTAAATGTGCCTAAGAGTCCTCCCTTTAACTAGTAAATGCAGAAGCCCCGCCCACCTGAGGTTTAAACCTTCTGTTTGCAAAGAGCAGCCAATCTGAAGACAGCTGGTTTTAATGGAGAAGAGATAAAACAGCTTGTTTCAGACAATGAATGAACTGAGGGGTCGCACCTAGAAATAAATAAAGATTATTATGAACTGTGAATTATGTAAAGAAGTTCAACTAGAGTCCAAGAATCAATAACGAGCTGGCAATTAGCATTAAAGGTTTAAAGGCTGGACAAATTTAAAGCATTTTCGAGTCAGGGCCTCTCTGCTGGAATCTATTGCCTGAAGGTCCAAGATATAACTGGCATGATAACATGATTTTTTAAAAAGCCTTTCTGAAACTTACCCTTAAAAAATGTTCAGTTTAGCATTATGAAAAATACTTTTCCCCCCACTGATGCACCAGCATCATAATCACAGACGATCCTCATGCTGGTTTGAAAATTACAAAATGGAAATTGCCGGTACTCTTTTACTATAACTCTCTCTGCTGATTACCAAGGATCAGACCGCTTTTTATGAACACAGTCTGACCCATTTTTGTAGCAGTGTTTGTAAATGTAATCAAGGTTGTTTGGGCTTGTTTTTGTGTGAGCTTCACTTTAGACTGCCTTTAATCATGTTAACTGTATTTTTGTCATGTCTGATCTGTTAAATTCAAACAGAAAAAAATAGAAAATTCCTGATTCCTTCAAAACACTGGTGATACAGTAGTCTTAAGAGCTATTTTAGTTGAAAGTTATGCTAAAACACTATTACCTGGAGGTACGCTGACAGTAGCAGGTTGTTCTTATTCTAAATTCCCGCAAGACATGATGGAAAAGCAAGAAATTCAGAAATCCAAATGCATCCCCTTACACTGATATGATATGGTGGCTCTGTTGTGGGGGACATTTTCTGGTTTTGTTTAAATCCATTTGTCGCCAATTCAATACAAAGTTTTTCCAAGTGATCACTTTTATCCTGTAACGAAACATTTCTATCCTGGTTCGCTGTAAGGATGAATGTTTTGATCCAAAGCGCTGGAGAGGTCACTAAAAAGTGGGGTAAGAATGAATAAATGATGTGAATCATACTCTATGACCTCGCAGTCAGATCGAGATTTAAACACATGTGGGAGACTTTGGAGCAACATGTTAGACTTCACTTTTCAAACCACCAAATGAGGGAATATGTTTTGAAGAACAGTCCCTCTAGTATAGTGCAGAAAACTTACACACACATATATATATATATGTGTGACATTTTCTACAGAAAAAGAAAATAATGGTTCCTTATCTACCATGCATGTAAGTGTGTTGATTCAAAATCTGTACTCAGAAGTACAGCAACTGAGATCAAGACCTCTAGTAGAGAGGGATCTCTTATTCCCATGAGAGAGTGGGAATAAAAGCCGTCGAGGCCCCTGACTAAGAAAGCCTGACAGGGGAAAATGGAGGATCAGAGGAGAAAACAGATGATAGGGTCATGTTGGGGATTGCTCCCTTTTGAAATATTCAAGCTGGGGCTGTCCCTGCATGCCTGGTGTGACAAAAGGGTAACACAGTTACGAACCCTGACAAGTGAGGAAGAGGTGATTGGTGAAGGTTAAGAGGGGTGGAGGAAATACAGTATCATAAGACCAAGAGAAGATAGTGAGAGATGCGAATATAAGAAAATGACTTGATGGAGGAAAGCGGGAGAGACACGGAAAACAAGTTGAGGAACAAGGGTGATAGATAAACACAGAAGGGGTTAGGAATTCTGCATATCAGAAATTTTGAATATGCATAGAAATATGTTGCCAGTCCTGTATTTTTAATGTTGCTATTTGTCATTGTGGTTTGGGGTTTTACTGTACTGCTATGTTATTTAAACTCTTGCTTATATTTTCTAACAAATTGATATGTTCTTACAAACTTATAATTAATCCATTAATAATACAAAGCAGGGGGCACAGATTTGTGGAGGCAGCTATGTCGGCCCACCATCTTGAATACGGTGACCAAGATAGACACCAGTGTTTCACCTAATCACGTTTTATGCATGTGGCTATAAACCAACCCCATACACACCAAAGTAGAGGACAAGGGACTTGTAAGCCAAACTCAAATTTTAATCCACCACCGCACCTTCAGATACAAGATATGAAGGATCATACCTACATTTATCTTCACCAAAGAAGCAAAAATGCAAATGAAAGAGACAAAAAAAGTTTCTCTTTTGGATGACAAAAGCATAATCACAGGCATAATACTATAATTCATTTTACCAGCCTTACTGGTACCATTAGAAAGGTTCCTTTTTGTGACCGAAAACAGATTTCACTTCCTAACAATCCAATTCATAACTACCGTTTTCACAAGAGAAAGTTACAGTTTATAACTCAGAAAACTTTGATCCTTAAATATTTTGTTTGTCGGCGGTCACCGCAGCGAGGATTACTCTCTTGAATTATGGAGCAGTAAGCAAACTGAACTGACTGCGATCTGCAATCTACTGACATTTAGTGGTGAGATTTTACACACTGTACCTTTAAAAGAAAGAAGACAAAAATTATACTGTGTGTACTTTTTTTTTAGTAATGAGTTCACCTTGCTTCTTCACTCTCCCACCCACCAACACACACACACACACACACACACACACACACACACACACACACACACACACACACACACACACACACACACACTTTTTACATTGTAATTACACATTACTGTTAGGGGTATGGACTGTATTACAGAGGATCCTAATATTACTGGGAATCTGCTGTACAAGGAGGGTAAACACTCTCCTCATAAAAATGCAGCATCAATTGTTTCTCAACTCCAAATTCAGATAAATTACATCGTAAATGTTGGGGAAATTAGTTCATAAGTCACAGGCTGTATTATCATATACCACCACTGCTTTTTCAAGGGATATTTTTAACACTATTCGAGTTTTTTTCCAAGTAAGCTGTGATGCCCCAAATGGTTAGACGAATCTTCTGTTCATTTAAAAACACTTTCTTTGTGTTAGTTTTATTAGATGTATTTATTTAATCCTTATTTATAATTGTTTGATGATTTAAGTGAATTTTGCTGTGCTAAGTGAATTTATAGGTGTATAAAAGGCTGACTCCTAGTTACTATGATTTTGAATCAGTTTGATTCCTTGCATGCAGCTCCCAAAGCAGTGTGGTCAATATCACAAAAACTGCTTTGTTACTTTCAGACCCAATTAAACCCAGGTATAGGGCACTTGCACATAACACTTTCCTGCAGTTTTTCCTATAACATACTAGAGATGGACCGATCCGATATTACGTATCAGTATCAGTCCGATACTGATGTAAATTACTGGATCGGATATCGGAGAGAAATAAAAAAAATGTAATCCGATCCATTAAATATCAAAAAAGCACCTCACAAAACTTGCGACACGGCGTAACTCGCCTCATAACCGTAGCACGTTGGAGCAGTGTGCTCACGTGATAGAGCGGTTGTGTGTATTTGTAGCCTCGCTACCAAACCAGCATTTCATCTCCGAGAAAGTTATCCCAGAGAGAAGTAAAGCAAGTGTGTAAGTTCATCTCTGAATGTTTGTAAAGCATTCCAGCGTTAAGCTTAACAACCGATACATGGAGCGACTGCCTCTCTCTCTCCCTCCCTCTCCTGCTGCTACTTCAAATGTTAAACTGATCAATGATCAGCTGATCGGCTTTTCTGTCGCGAGTCCGTCTCTCTTCTTTGTTTTTGGCCCACGTTGCACCAGAAAGAGGAAACCAGCGGCTGAACAACAGCAGCACGTTTAAGCTTGATAAGCTGTTGTTAGAATTTATTTAATATTACTTTCTACACCAGGATCTTTTTCTACGTAGCTGACAGCTGGTAACTGTGCAGGGGCGGATCTAGAAAAGTTTAGCCAGGGGGGCCGATAAGGCATGAACGGGGAAAATGGGGCACAAAGACATACTTTTCTTTCTTATTCTCATTTAAAATGTCTAGCTTTTAATAAATAATTACCTGAATCTTACACCCAAAGTTTTAATCTGATGTAAAATGTATAGAAGTCCATTACTGTATATAGTAACTATTAAGTCTAATATATCCTAGTAAGCTATAGTACATTTTCCTTTGGGAAGGTACCACCTGTGCAGTCTGCAATTCTGTTGAAGAAAGATGTTGAATCCATTTAATTATTCTTGAAAAATAATTTATTTCTGTGCATTTTTTTTCACACTGCATCAAATTAAAGTTGATTACGTCAATTAAGCTTCATGAGGTGGAGGGTGAGGGGTGGTTCCCTATTTTTTTTGCTGAGAGTTTGCAACCCTATTAGTTTGGTTGCTTAATATTTCTGCTAAGTACACTTTAAAATACCAGAATAGGGAGGATAGACTAGGTTTAAGTTTATTAGATTGATCAGTGTTGCTGAACTATGAAATATTTTGGGTGGAGTGTATTTTTTGCATACAGGTATAGCAGAATAGCTTTAGTGTTGTTGTTTATTTAAACTTTAGTATGAACTTATACAAAATGCAGCAAGATATTAAAAAAAAAAACGTTTTATTGATTAAAAAACACACTATATCGGATTTATATCGGTATCGGCCGATATCCAAATTTATGATATCGGTATCGGACTTAAAAAAGTGGTATCGTACCATCTCTATTACATACTAACTATACACTTTTTTAGGACAGCTGTCTGCGCTCAATCACCAACAAAGGCACACAAACCAGAAAGTGCATTCATATACTGCCTTTTATATTTCTTCAACTGTCAGGGATAGAAACACACACAAACACACACACAAAGAGTGTGATGCAAACCGCCAGAGGGATCAAGCCCCTCTGCAGTCAGGAAGATAAGATGGTGAGGCAGAGAAGACTGAACAGCGCCATGCAGTGTGCTACATATAGTCTGGGAAGCCTGGGAGCTGGGGATCCCCTGCACCAAGATGCAATCTCTGGGTTATTCTCCCACTCAGCAGGCCCCATTGGCTCAAAACAACCTCAGGATGATGCCATATGAGGACAAAGACTACTGAGGCATGCTTCTCATATACATGTCCGTGCACAAATCCTATAATACCAAAGGAGTAAAGGCCATAGTTAAAAGTTTTGCAATTTATTGTTCATCTTATGTGTCTTATGTGACCACACAGATAGTCCTGTGGAAGCTTTCCACACCAGAAATACAAATGTTCTAAACAATTCATGCCTATTTTTGTGGAAAACAGTTCTTACAGCAAATTTTTCTCTCCAGAAAAATAATAGAAATATGTGAACAAAGCATCTAACTTCCAACGTGGAAATATTCTCAGCCTCTCTTTCTTCTGAATAGGTGTCTGCTGCAGCTATAGACAATGGTATGAACAATGGCAGCCTTTTAATTGGAACCAGATGGCTGTGATAATACAGCAAAACAACTTCAGTTCTTATTGAACAGAGATGTGAGTAATTCGCATTCAACAAATGATAGCAATATACTTCTAGAGTCTGGAGTCATGTTACGAATAAGTGTGGATGGCTACAGGAGGGTGTGACACAGGAAATGTAGTGAGCGTTAAATATAAATCAATTTGTTCTGTATTTTTCTCATATAACACATATTGTGTTGTGAAATTTTAAATGATTAAATACTTAATTGCTATGCTAGTAGCATTGAAATAAGGTTCTAAAAGTGTTTTCTTCTCTGTCACCAACACATCCATGCCTGTGGAGGGAATCGAGCGATGGAACCACAAAAGCAGCAAAAAGTGGGCCACTTGCACTTATTTAGTATTTATTTATTTATTGTCATTGTCAGAGAACAATGAAATTGCATTTGGGGCTTCCGTACAACCCGTATACCGAGCCACCCTCACTGCTTCACACCAAGAAGGCTACTTTTGTCAACATCCTGGTCAGCCTGGGCTCTTTTCTGTGTGGAGTTTGCAGGCTCTCGACCTGCTTGCATAAGTTTCCTCTAGTCGAAAAAATATACGTGCATTTCTAAATTGGCTGTATGAGTGGATGTGACAGTGTGTTTTTGTCTCTCGTTCTCCCTCTCTATGTGGCCCTGTGACAGGTCCCCTTTCCAAAGTGTACTCTTCCCTTTTGGCCTGTGTCAGCTATGATAGGCTCCACACACTCCAGGAGCCTAATTTATAGTAAAAAAACAAAACAAAAAAAGAGACAGGTGGTGATATCACACATACCTTGAAACTGGTTGAATTTTATTGTGCCCATTCTCTCTCCATTACGAAACATGACTTGGCCCTGGAAAAAAAAGGAAACACAAGAAGAAGAATATAACATCATTAATTTAACTCAAATCATTCCATAACCATTTTAAATTGTTAAAACATACTCCGCTGATGAAGATCTTGCAGCCTAAGGTATAAATTGAACTAAGCAGTAAAAAAAAGGGAAAAAAATAGAAGCTTACTTCAACTAAATTTATGCACAGTGCTTTCCTGATACTGGAGTGTTGACAGGAAAAGTCTCGGCTCCTGCACTCTGCATCTCATTTGATTAGAACTGGCCAAAATTGATCTGTTTATAGAAGTAAACAAAATTATCCTTCAGCCAATTCATTTACTAATATCTTTGGAACGAGATTGGGTCAGCACAGCAGAATGATTTAACTGTGTTTACTCACTTAGCAGTGGTGCAAATCTGAGCTCAGAGAGCAGTTTAAAAAACGATTCTTTAAGTGCATCTCATCTGTGGCTAAGAAAAAAAAAGCTGTTGTAGCTGTTCGTGACCGAAATGCATTTTTGTCAAGGTGTGCTTTTACTGGTCGAACAACCACCTGACAATAGCTAAAAATAACAATGGAAACTTTCTGATTTCATCTTCAAAGGAATAAAATAAGCAGTTTCAGGCCAGGGAGTGTCTGGCAAATTTAGACAGGATGGAGCAAAATTCAACTTTTGGCAGTATCATAAGACATATTCAAACCAATTGTGTCTTTGTGACTTCCACCTTATTTTCCCTTTTTTCTTCTTCTATATTCTTCTTCCCACTCCATCCTTTCTTTATCTCTGTCTCCCTCTTGATGCATCAACACTGTTCAATTAATTCAGCCCACCATCTGCTTACAGAGGTCCTTAATTACGCATTTAACTGGGTTTTATATTAGATAGATAGATAGATAGATAGATAGATAGATAGATAGATAGATAGATAGATAGATAGATAGATAGATAGATAGATAGATAGATAGATAGATAGATAGATAGATAGATAGATAGATAGATAGATAGATAGATAGATAGATAGATAGATTTAAAAAAGAGCTGAGGGGAATGTAGGGGACGGAAGCCTGAGCCAATTTTGCCTCAAAAAGATGGAAAGCTTTGAAGTAGCTGTGCAAGATCCCACCCCTCTGTTTGAATCCGAGTCTTTGTGTGGCATCTTTGATGTTTGCAGGAGTGTGTATGCACATCCATGCATGTCTATGTGTATGCACTTAAAATGATGCCACATCATGCCTATGTGCATGTATGTGCCCACCCGATAACGCATGCATGTCTGAGATACTCCTGGGACACCGTCTCCAGCGCTACTTTTACCTTGGCAATGTAAAACAGATCCTCTGCTAATTTTACACCACAGTGTCAATCTGACTTGTCAAGGCTAACAAGTTCCTTTTGTCACACACAGCACTTTTCTACAATATGCTACGCAATTATTTCTGAAGCCTAAGGAGGATCGTACAGCGTAATGCAGTTCAGCTCATTAGGCATTACACTGAGATAACTGTGGTGTGTAAACAGGGTCAGACAATGTGAGTTGAAAACAGGGGAACTTGACTTGAACCCATAATGACTCTAAGTGTATGCATCCAGGTTTCTAGAGTAGCTGCATGCTGCACATGCTCTCACTCAACATTAGCATAACCACCATAATTGCCCTTCATATCAGCAAAAGTGGAGCTATCACAAACCTCAGTGAAATGGTGTGTAGTTGTTTTTAACAGCCCCCAAGTTGTCGCCTCTAAAGTGTATGCAATGTCTCAAGAATATGCAGAGAATTCCAAATGTTTAGAGGAACAAAGACTTTGATCATCTTAATTGGTAATACAGTAAATGTCTGCGCTATAAAGACTGCATTATGAACTTATTGTTCGGGTCTTTCTACAACGTATCATGATAATATGAAGTTTTGGCAACCTCACTAGACTGTATTGACTCAGCCAGGTATTTTTAGGCTAGTACTGAAAGGAAATTCAGTGCTGTGCCACAGTGGTGGCTGATGGAGCAATCACTGTGTCCAGACATGTATGTGTGTGTGAAAAAAGTCTTTCTGAGGTGAGATGGTGGAGGCGGCCATGTATCACTTTGTCTGTTGAGGTGAGAATACTGTCAGTGACAGGAGTGCTGGGGTCAAATGAGATGTCAGTCTGTGTGCTGCAGGTGTAACATCCTGTGAGAATTCGAGGTTTGAGGTGGGAATGCACACACACACACACACACACACACATTAAAAGTGGCAAAACAAATACACGTAACCCCTCCGTGCTGTCTCTTCTGAGTATTTGTGTTTGAGGTGACTGTCAAGCCTCAAGCTGTGCTACTCACCATTACTAGGAAACACACTGATACCAACTCTATGACCACTGACCACATAAAAAAAGAGCAACAGACCTAAACCCACAGACATGTCAACCACCAATCACAATCTGCTGCGACTTCCCTCCCACATGAATTCCAGTGTCCATCATTCCTTGGTTCTTGCAGCTATCTGCACTCTATGCTCTGGAGGTCTCTCCCAGCTAATGTCAGCCGTCTTCTCCAAATCAATACTATGGAGCCTTCGATGATCACTCTCCTGCTGCTGCGGTTGACTCTGCTACTGATTCAGCAGAAGGACTGAGATCACGCACAGAACAGTTTAGTCCCTCGAGACGAGTGTGTACACACAGCGCAGAATCGTGACAGCAGGAAAAACACAAAGCTCAAGCCAGGTATTATCCTATAGGATCAAGCACACATGTGCACACATAGAATTTAAACAGGGAGAATTTGCCTTTTCACCAGTGCTTGCACATGGATTAATTCTTTTTGTAAACCTGGCACAAGTCACTGCAATTCACAACAAAATTGAGCGAGTTGTGTAACAGCTGCTTCCTTCTTAAATCAGAATTTGAAAATAACATAAAAAGAAGCATGCAGTGAAGAATTGCCTCCCTAAGTCGTTGTCATGTGTGGGTGGAGGTTTCTATATGCTACGTGTGTGCTACATACAGGGCGCACTTTGATCTAATTTCATGTAATCCGTTAAAAGAAAAGCCATAATTGTTGACGGATGCGTTTAATTATTCTGCAAAGCCACTTTTTTTTTACGCTGTTTACTATATGCACAATATTCCCGCTCACAGTTGTAAACTTCCGGCGATTGTTGTTGGTATTATAAAATTAATTTTACTAGCAAAAGAAGCATCTATGTGCAAGGACATCAACAAAATGAGACCATGTAGATTAATTGTATCTACCCTCACAAAGATAGCTGCTAAATCGCTGCCTCGTAATGGCAAACTCGAACTCTCGGGGTCATAGGATTCACTGACAGAGTCAGACGTGATGGCTCGCTTAAGTCAAAAGTTATTAAATATTGAATATTTAAACAGTATGCTGAATTTAGATGTAATGTACAATAACTTTGTTCCTGTATTTCAATTCAAATTTGTCATCTTTTACTACTTTAAGAGGAAAAAAAACTCAGAAATTTGAATTCCTTTTACAATTTTCTCCTTTTATGTTTATCAATACATTTACTAAAGTAAAGAATGTAAAGTAGATGCTCCACAGGGAACAGGTACATGCAGGATCAATATAAATCGATATACATTTGAATGGGGAGATAGGGTTGCTAGTCTACTCAAACAGCATCAGGACCTCATCTTCGTTCGTGTGCTTGGAATAAAAAGAGAGTGAAATGTTACGTGGCCATTGATATTCCCGCTTTGCTTTGCTTCCCTGAGTCTCTCGGGAAAGCCTCAATGTCAGCCTGCTCCTGATCAGCAGGCCGGACTAGGTCTGCACTGAGAGAGATGAGAGCAGAGGGATGAGAAATAATAAATTGCATATAGTCCTACAACACACATACCCCCTGGGACATCAGTCACAAAGGAGCCTCACAATAATAAGGAGCCTGTGCTGAATTTCACTGAGGCTATTTTCTCTTCTTTTATTTCTTTCTTTAGCGTTCTCTCAGCAACTATACTGTCCTGTGAATCTTTAATCTGGACTTTATTGATGTTTATGAGCAAAATTACTAACTAATGCACCTCTGCAATTTCCAACATAGTCCATTCTTTTTTAATCCTCAGTTGCAGTTTAACCCAGTTATGAATATGATATAATAGGAGTAATGTGCTGCTGAGTGAGGCCCTGCATGCCTACCGGCTGTCTAGGCTGAGAGCAGTGTGGCATCCTCTAATAATTGAGTGGCCTTTACAAGGGAACAGGAGATATCCTGTAACAGCTCAATAGGAAGCAAGCGCGAGCACACTCACGCATCCGAGCACACACATACGGTATACACGCTGCTTGCAGCTAGCATAGCCACCAGGATCAATCCTGAATGCAGTGGAGTGTTTCTGCAGCACCAAATGACATCACTTTAGGAGAAACAAGGAGAACGATCATAGCAGTGTTGTATTACCTCTGTGCGCTGCTCTGACATTCCACACAGTTTATGCGCATGATAACTATCAGAAAGAATAATATGATTTTATTGTGTAAGCCATCACATGCCAAACAGCCCATCAGAGTGATGATCAGTGTCAATGGAAAATTGTATTTAGTAGTCAGTATAATCTTTTAGTGATATAAGTTTGCATATGGTAGAATACTGCATGTAGTTATTTGTATTAGGAAATATTCAACCATGTATACTTAGAGGCATATAATTAATTGTGTGTGATCACTAACAGGCTACAGGCTTGGGGTGCACCCCAGGAATGCACCCCCACGTCCTGGGAGCACGAGAGAGCTTGTACCTGGTTTTATTGTTTTATGGCAGGATTAACGTAGTTACGTTTGTTTTAGTCTAAGTGCTCTTTGTTTAGATGAACTGCAGGTAGGGCTGCTCGATTATGGCAAAAATGATAATCACGATTATTTTCACTGAAATTGAGATCACGATTATTTGACGATATTTATTTAACCCTTTAAGACCTACTATAGAACCAAGTCCACCAGAGCTTATATTATTTTTATTTTTATTTTTTTACATGCTGTAGTGCCATTTGTGGGAGCATTTCAAGTTGCTATACATCAATACAACTGTTATAGCCCATATTTTAATAATATGTATGCATTAAGTGCATAGTAATTACATAAATTGCAAAAAAAGTGCAATAAACTACAAAAAAAATTGAAAATCGCTTTTGTTTTGTTTACATATATTTCTACTTGGAGAAATTTAAGAGGTTTATCCCTCAAAACTTTAAATACAATAAAGTTGCAAAAAATAGTTTACAACAACAGGAAATTTATTTTGAGTGTCTTCATAGTTTTATTTTGGAGATACAGCAATTTTTATATACTGCAGGAAAAACAAAAAACAATCCTATGATGCAAATTTGCAAAGAAAACAGCATGTGCATCATTTCACTGTGGGAAGTGTTACGAACAGCTGATAGGAACGGCAAAGCGTGTTTCTGGAATATTATGTTTTTGTTCCTGCAAGCGCTTTTTATGCAATTTTTGCAAGGCTATATGTGGAACGAAACCGTGACCGAGGACAAGCTGATGGCATCAGATGTAAGTACAACTCCTCCGGTTTCATATGCAAAACAAATTATTGCGCTAGCTTACTCGGTTCAGGTTCTACAGGGATTTAAAAATAGTTACGCAAAACGGAGCATGCTGCTCTGACCGGCTTTAAAGGGTTAACAATGACTTTAAAATAATAATATAAAATGGTGTGCAACACCACTGAAGTTTTTTTTTTTTTAACTCTCTTTTCAACCAACGGCAGTCACTCTCCAAATAACTTCTGCTTAGCTTTCCGAGCTTCCCTCGGGTCCTCTTAATCAGCGGTCTCCAACCTTTTTTGCGCCACGGACCGGTTTATGCCCGACAATATTTTCACGGACCGGCCTTTAAGGTGTCGCGGATAAATGAGGGAGGGGCTAATAATCGGCTCAGTCATTTTTAATGATCGTTGAAAGCCCAGATCGTAATCGTGATTAAAATTCGATTAATTGAGCAGCCCTAACTGCAGGACTTCCTCACCGTGTTATCTAGGGTGAACCATTTAGGGTGAGGGGGAGGCTACCCTCTTCCTGACCAAGGATGTTTGACCCTTTGATCAGCAGTAACACACACACACACACACACACACACACACACACACACTGAAGTATAAATAAAGACCGGGGCAGTTTCTTAGTGCGAGTCTCTCAGTAGGGAGCTGCCCTTGCTAGCAAGAACTCTGTGTGTTTCTCTTCTCTGAGTCTTTACTGAAGAAGCGTTTTAGAATATTTTCCCTAACATTATTTGGTCCTTCGTAGCCGGAGCAGAAAATATCAGAATTGTTATCTGTGACTCTGTTCCAAGATCCAGCACTGATTCCTGACGCCGTGGGGAGCCAGCACCGAAGCCTGTGCACAGCCCTCTTGGACGAGGAGAGAGCCCCAGGACATTAAATTCGGGTCTGGGCCGGTGTTATAATCTGGTCCACGGCGGTGGGATTCAGTCCAATGATCTGAATCACCAGTGGGACGTCAGGGGTGAGAAACACTATTTTGGTATATAAGACGGCTGCAAAAGTTTAAAGAAATGTGATTAAAAAAAGGGGGGTTTAAGTTCGCCAAAAGACCTGTGTTTTGACCAGTTTTAGAGGTAGCTGAAATTATCTCGTGACAAATTAGGTTTAAGTTCGCCAAAAGGAACTGTGTTTCGACCAGTTTTAGAGGTAGCTGAAATTATCTCGTGACAAATTAGCGCGCAAATGTTTATGTGTGTGTATGTGTCTGGAAGTAAGTTGATTTTACAGCACAATACGCTGCTGAACTACTTCCATTTTTGTTTTCTTTGCTGAGGCTCACGTGCTGGTGACAGGAGAACGGTTGAGTTTGGGGCTTGTTGGGTTGCACCTGCGCTCACATCACATCACAAAATAAAATGTATAAAATAACAAATAAAATAACATATGATAAAATAACGTGTTAAATGGGTGGAAATCCCTAGATCAATGTTTAAATTAACACTCACGCATTGACTCTGTCGGCTATGTTTTGCCATGCATGCTCCCTTTCTTTTGCAGCTGAGGCTGTGTTACTTTTTTTCTGCAAAATTTGCATGTTATCGGCATATGCTGCCATCAGAATTTCGGCCTCAAGCGCTGTAAAATACATTGACCGCGCCTTCTTTCCCTCCGTCTCCATGGTGACTCGCTTAATCTGTGCTCCACTAATCAGGGCTTTATGTATCCTCGTGCGCGCACTTAATTTGGGGTTAAAGCAACTCCGCGTTGACTGAACTACTTGTTATCAGCCTTTCTGAAACCGAATATTCCGAGTTGGACAGTTCGGGGTTACTCAACCCTGAGTATCGTTTTTCATTCTGAGTTTTCTAAACCGGCTTCCTGAAATAGGGCCCTGCTCTTGTTCATCTCTGTTCTGTCCTCATTCTCCTCTCTCTCCCTCTCTGCTCCTCTCTCTCCCTCTTTGTGCTGACAATCATCAAATATACAGTTGAAACCAGATAATTACACACTCTTCAGATCAAAACACAAACACTTTTTTAATTGTAACATCAAATCAGACTAAATGTTTATTTTTTTAGATTGATAAATATAAAAAACATATTTGTTAACTTTAAGAGTAAAGAGAGAAACTATCTGTATTTCTTAATTGTAAATGGCACCAAATTGTATTCAAAATTGAGCCACACTTATGGAGCTCCACAGTTCTTTTCCTGGTGTTTTGGTTGACATCTCTTGATTTTCCCATTTCAAAGAAACAGGCTCTGTGTTTTGCCTTATATGCATCCACAGCTGTGCCACCAATTTACTCACATGGACTCTACTGACCTATCACAAGCTTCTTCAGGTCAGAATGGAATCGTCCGGAGTTTTCTTATTAATTAACAATAAACTTAGTGTACATGTACTCCTAAATTTGATGAAAGTGATAAAAAATAGACAGCTCTGTCTCTCTTTATTCTGACATTTAACTAATTCAAAAGATATTTCAAATTTATTTATCCAAAACAAGTTTACTCTAAATTGATGTTGCACAGTAAAAAAAAATTTTGTGTTTTCCATAAAGTGTATGTAAATATCTGGTTTAAACTGTGAATATACTGCTGTGTATTGAAGTTCCTCTTGTTTTGCATAGAAAAATACTGAACAACATACAAAGCATAATATATAAAATACTACCAGAGTTTTTTTCTTTGAAAGAAGCCCCTTATGTCCATTCTTGTATATCAGTGCATTACTGAAACCGGTTTATTTAGCCGTGGAGGGAAACAACTGAAAATATGAAATAAACACACATGTAAGCTAAGACTCTCTAAAGCAGGGGTGTCAAACTCAAATACACAGTGGGCCAAAATTCAAAACTAGAACAAGGTCGCAGGCTAAAATTAATATTTATTGAAAAATATTTAGTATTTAGTATTTATTTATTTATTGTCATTGTCAAGAACAATGAAATTGCGTTTGGGGCTTCCATACAACCCCAAAAAAAGAAGAAAATAATAAATACCCCTTAAAACCCAAGTGTACATATTTAACCCAGTGTGACTCCAATGCAATAAGACAATCCTTAGCAATAATGTTCGTAGAAATTCAGACAAAGACCTGAGAAACATGACAAAATACAACAATGCAACCCATTCAATATTATTGTACTGTGAGATATGATATCAGATATGATAGTTATCTATTTAAGAAAGAGGGGGGGGGGGCAGGAGGGGGAAGAGAATAAAGATATGATGCACCAATGCAGACCAGTTCATTGCTATTAAGAAGTTGGATATGGTTATTGTCCGTGAGAGGGGGGCAGAGAGTTCAGGAGCCTCACAGCCTGTGGATACAGGCTGTTGGCCAGTCTGGATGTTCTGGCCTGTATAGACCTGTACCTTCTCCCTGAGGGCAGCAGATGGAAAAGGTGGCGCGCAGGGTGATGTTGGTCCCGCAGGATACTGTGCACCCTCCTCAGACAGCGAGTGGGGAAGATATTACTGATCTCTGGCAGACTTGTTCCAATAATTCTGCCAGCTTCTTTCACCACCCGCTGGAGTGCTTGCTGATCGGCCTTGGTGCAGCTGGGGAACCACACTAGAAATCCATACGTCAGAACGCTGCTGATGGCACAGTTGTAGAAGTTCAACATCAGAGATCTGGGAATGTGTGCGCTCCGCAGTCTCCTCAGGTAGTAGAGGCGCTGTTGGGCCTTCCGTACAACTGAGGTGATATGGTTGCCCCAGGACAGGTCCTCGGTCACAGTTACCCCCAAGAATTTAAAACTGCTCACCCTCTCCACCGCCTCACTGCCAATGAAGAGAGGCAGATGGTTGTTATGACCCCTCTTCCGGAAATCTACAATGATCTCCTTGGTCTTTTTGGTGTTTAAGACCAAGTTATTGTCGTGGCACCATGACTCTAGTTGTTGCACCTCTGTCCTATAGTTTGTCTCATCATTGTTGGATATAAGTCCGAGCACTGTAGTGTCATCTGCAAACTTAACAATGAGATTGGACGCGCAGGAGGAAATACAGTCATGGGTGAAGAGAGTGTATAGCAGAGGGCTCAGAACACACCCCTGAGGGGCACCGGTGTTGACCACAAGGGTGGAAGAGGTGTTCTTACCCACTCTGACACTCTGTCTACGGTTAGTGAGGAAGTCCACAATCCAGTTGCACAGAGAGGAGTTAAGTCCCAGTTGGTGGAGTTTGGGACGGAGTTTGTATGGCCGGATGGTATTAAAAGCCGAGCTGTAGTCTACAAAGAGGAGCCGTGCATAGGTGTTCCTGTGTTCCAAGTGCTTCAGTAATGTGTGCAGCACTGTGGCGATCGCATCCTCGGTTGACCGGTTCTCCCTGTATGCAAACTGGTGCGAGTCCAGGGATGGTGGAAAAGCAGCTCTGATGTGTTTAATGACCAGTCTCTCCAGGCATTTGGCGGGAATGGGGGTGAGTGCCACAGGTCTGAAATCATTCAGACATGTGACATTTGACTGTTTTGGGATGGGAACGATGGTTGCTGCTTTGAAACAGGATGGTACAAGTGAACAGGACAACGAGGTGTTATATATAGAGGTGAAGACGTCCGCCAGGTCCGCAGCACAGTCTTTTAGCACCCGACCCAGCACTGGGTGAACCATCTAGGGTGAGGGGGAGGCTACCCTCTTCCTGACCAAGGATGTTTGACCCTTTGATCAGCAGTAACACACACACACACACACACACACACACACACACACACACACACACACACACACTGAAGTATAAATAAAGACCGGGGCAGTTTCTTAGTGCGAGTCTCAGTCTGGAGGCTGCCCTTGCTAGCAAGAAGTTCTGTGTGTTTCTCTTCTCTGAGTCTTTACTGAAGAAGTGTTTTAGAATATTTTCCCTAACAATCAGTCATTCCTATAACTGTTTTTTTATTGTAACATACAGTTGCTGTAATTAGTTTACTGTATTGTGTGACCATTAGAGGAAAGGTATTCGTTTCCTAATAATGCTTGCAGATGTAAATGCTCTATTTCTTAAAATAACAAATACACAGTAAATACAACACTCACTTTGATTAAATCACTCTGTCAAATGTAGCCATACATATACATATGTTTGTTATAAAGAAGTATCAGAGTCCACTGGCACTCTGGCAAGTTGAAGATGTGACATTGTAGAGTAGTGATTAAGGATTGAATCATAAAAGCCTAGAAATCGGCTGGTAAACAAAAGTCACGAGGAAAACATGTGTATTCCCTAACCGGTTGGTGAGTAGTTGCTGGAAGTTGAGGCCAATCACTGAGAAATGAGTTGCCTAAGCCCCAGTCACGACCATCTAACAACGTCAGGTAGTTAGGGAAAAATGTGCATCCCCCAACAGGCTGGCAAAAACCTTGTTTCGGTTGCTTTGATCACCAACAGATTTTCACAGCCATCTGCAGTTTGCATTGAAGACACCGACGTGTCTGCAAATACTCATCAGCTCCTCTCTGAGCGGCAGTGAAACTGAAAATTGCGACACAAACTGGAGACAGAGGTCATATGCCTGCAGAGTAAAAGTCACACCTTTTGAAAGGTGTTGGCTGCAGTGCTGAAGCACAGCTTTTAATTTGAAAGGGAACATTCTTTATTTCCAGTTTGTGTAGCACCTTTTCGAGATTTATCACCACTTAGCTTGTAGTCAGACAAGTTGGCATTTTCCATGCAAAGTATGGGTGACCATGACGATCTGCTGGCTACTAAAATAGTCAAAAGGAAGTTTCTGGTGCAGCACCCTCTTTGCACATGATTTCACCATCAAACTGCAGAAACCACTCACCAGCCTGTCAGGGAATACACATTTCTTTCCTTACGACCAGTTGATGTATCACATCAGATATGCCAAGCAATACGTATGTAGGTAATGTGAGAAACACCTATAAAGTTACACTTTATGAAAGCAGTTTATCCATTTTGGTTCCTATTACTAATTTATTAAAATTAATTCAATGTTTTGGAGGGTTTGCTGAGTGGGAAATATATCTTTAAGAATGTTATGTGAAAGTTACCAAAGCAACTGAGAAAAACTGAAAACTTTCAGAAACCTTTGGTCTTTTTTGGACTGGGATGTTGTCTGTACATGCACTTTATACATAAAAGTCTTTCTACTTGTCCACTGGTCTTAACCAGTATTAGGGAGAACTTTTTGCCTACACACAGTGCATTGAATTTCGGTGTCTTTCTGTTTGTCAGTTTGTCTGATGGTGCTAGCTTCACCATATGAAAGTGAGTCAAGTAAAAGAAATCAATTTCACCTCTACACATGTCAGACTATCACTGCTATGTGCTATAGATTCACAAACTAAACAACAGCCCGCTTCCTAACTTACCGTAACACCAAAGAAGTTGGTTTCATTCATGACGTCCAGCACCATTTTTCCTACTTCACGGTCGTCCACGGTGAAGTTGTGGTGCATGTTTTGCCGTTGTTTTATCCGCAGCAGTTCCATCGCTCTCGTCAACGTTTTGGCAATGACCCAGATCCCATCGTAAGCGAAACCATGAAACTTGCTTGCCTCCACGCCTTTCTGCTGAAGTTCTCTGCTATACTCCCTCTCGTACTCCTTAGGGGTCTGGAAGGAGGGTAAGAGAGAGGACATTAAACAGAGAAAGTGTCCTTCTCCTAACTTTATAGGATTTTATTTCTTTTCTGTGGAAAAACACTGTTCTGTTAAGTCAAACTCATTGGAACAGTTGTAGTGTGGCCCAAAGTAAATGATTCATTTGCCACAAATAACGATACAAAATTAATTGGAAATAAGAGCACTTTGGATCCCACGATTCATTTAGGCTAAGCTCTCTAGTTTAAAAACATGCATCAGGGATGTCTTTCTGAAATTAAGCGCTGTCTCCAAAGAGTCTTCAAAACACTATTACAGGACTACTTTAAAGTAGAGTTGCAATGATTTGTCAGCATAATCGATAACATCGACTATAAAAATTAAACGATGCGGAATTTTATTGTTAAGCGTCATATACTAATATTTGGGTTTTTTAAAATTTGTTTTTGTAACTGCAATAAACTACAGGAAGCTATGGGGGCAGTATCACTTATATCGTCGGCCAAAACTGCACTCAGTAGTGATGGGATTTCCGGCTCTTTTTATAGAACCGGCTCTTTTGTTTTGGCTCACTAAAAAGAACCGGATCTTCCGGCTCCGAACCGGCTCTTCAGGTTGTTTTGTTGCTTTAATTAATTTATTATTAACAATAATATACAATTATGCACAAAAGGAATTACTAATGTAAAAAAAAGCGGTTTTATTTAAATATGTTCATATATAAATATATGTGGTGGCCCCTAGAGACAAAGCACGTACAAACTCCAAAAAGCACGTACAAACTCCAAAACACATTCCTAGAGTTAACTGAACTTCCAAAACAGAGCTACCTAGATCACTTAAATTACACAATTGAAAGCATATGTGTATGGTTTGTGTATTTATACACAAGCACTCATATATATATATTCAAATAATTAAAAAAAAAAAAGTTCATTTACCTGTTACTACCAAATCAAGTCGTTGGTACTTGCTGGCTTGTGTAGCCACTAGGTAACAAAAGCTCAACACTGCGCCTAGCATCTTGGAGCACCTCTGTTGTGTTTTGTACATGTTTTGGAGTTTTTACGTGTTTTGAAGTTTGTACGTGCTTTGTCTCTAGGGGCCACCGTAAATATACTTTTATTTACCCACTCCACATAAAATGTAATGAATAAATCATATAATACAAAAACCAGCTATTCACATTTCAACTTTTAACTATTTAAATTTTCAGCTTTTTCCTTTTAAACAAATTTAAAGTGAAACAACACAAAACACTGCAAACCACAACACAATTAAATATGAATTACAATATGAAAACCAAAAGAAGATGCACATTCTCTGTCATATGGGCCTGCATGAATAAACTTTCTGAATCCTTTATCATCCACAACTAGATTACTATACCTTTCTAATGTGACTTTGTTCTCCCTGGCTCTCTTTTATGGAACGCCAGGACTGCCATAATGAATTAATTAAATACACCATTAAATAATTAATTAAATGTGTCAATAATTAATTAAAATTGGAATTAATTAATTAAATAAATAGTTATGACACATGTAATTAATTAATTATTGACACATTTAATTAATTATTTATGTATTTCACATTTTAATTAATTATTGACACATTTAATTAATTATTGCCACATTTAATTAATTATTTAATGGTGTATTTAATTAATTCATTATGGCAGTCCTGGCGTTCCATACTCTTTCTCTCTCTCCCTCCTACTCTGTTCCTGCGCTACTGCGTGTGTAACTACCGCCCCTCCCCCTTCTGCCCAGCGCAAAGCACAAGGCTTGCATGCGGAGTGAAGCGGAAGAAGTGCGAGAGAGGGTTAGAGAAAGAAAAAAAACAACCCATGGCTTGGTGTTGTGCCAAAAAGTGATTGTCTGCCAAAAACTGATTTCCAGTGTTTCTGTGTATTTTTTATGTGTAATATCTTTACGTATGTTCGTAAATAGACTTCGGTGAACAGGGGATACAAAGGGGTTACATAAAGAATTAAAAAATTATCTGTTTTTTAAGTATCTTTACAACTTGTACTTACATTATAACCAATCCGGTCCTTTATCCCCACTTAAAATATTTTTACAGAACTATTGTAATATTTGCTGCCATTTCTGCTGTCCTGTTGGGCAACTTACTCTTACAAAATACATTTTTAATGTTAATGAGATTTTTTTTTACTGCATAAATAAAGGTTATATAAAAGTCGCTGCCAAAAACTGATTGCGGCTTGTATCTTGCTACACGAATGTTGTTTGTGGCTCAAGATGACTTTATGTCATCCATAAGGGATGCATTTGACATATGTTTAACATATTATAGCCCAACAAGTTACTTATAGCACTTTAAATATGAGCAATCGCTTTTTGGCAAATACCGGAAATCAGTTTTTGGCAGACAATCACTTTTTGGCACAACACCGGCTCACGTCGTTCACGTCAAAGACCTGGCTCTAAGAGCCATTTCGTTCGCGAGCGACACATCACTAGCACTCAGTACTAAAGAGGGAGAATATGGCACCCATGGCAAAACAGGAGGATGAAAAAAATATGGAAACAAAGATTTTTAAAAATGTCAAAGCATTTCACAGAAAGTTAAATGCAGACTGTGGAAAGCTGAGCTTTGCTTTCACTACAGCACTACTGCAGTGCACGAGCATTTAAAAAGCTGGCACCCTGGAGCTCTGACGTCAAATTCCATCTAACATTATCAATAATTAATTATTTATATAATTAGTTAAATAGTTTAATTGGCATTGAACACTACGCCATCTGAGAAGCTGTAAGTAACAGTCATTTCTAATGTTTATTTAATTTTTATTCTGACCATCCTGAGAAATATTAAAAATAGCTTTGATTATCTTCAAATTTATATGTTTACTGGGTCATTATTTTAATGTACTGAGGGACGAGACAACAGGTTGATATTCACAGGTGGGCAGACTTGAGCAGGTGACATAATGGAGCCTAGAACAGGAGGTTTGCCCACAGGAAGTGGAGATAAGAGTTATAAAAAATAAGCGTTGACTAATCAATGAAAAATTTGTTACAGCCCTACTTTAACGAACTACAATCAAACTTTATTTAAAAAAAATTAAACTTGACTTAAAAAACTTCCCTAAGCTTTATGAATGAAGACCTTCAGACAAAAATTATTCTATTTACCTCACGTTTTTAAGTATACAGTATAAAATTACCTTCTGCACATCAGAGTGTAGTTGAGATGTATGTCACTCACCCTGCCAGAGATGCCCTTGATTTGCCGAGCGCTGAGTGGCTCAAAGTCCACGCTAATGTATCCCTCCATGGCAGTGAGAAGCTTCTTGGTGGTGCAGTTGGTGTTGTTGGCCTGTTCCCACCAGTTGCCCTGATACCAGCCAGGGATAATCCACTGATATTTACTCCCAAACATGTTCAGGTTATACGCCTGGTTTGGGCACAATAATCAGAGGTTGGAGCAATGGAAAATCAGAGAGATTCAGATTAACAACTAATCTTGTTGTTCTTAAAAGAAAGGAAAATGACACTTTGAAATCCAACCATCTAAAGTCCAAATTCTGTGCATCTAATGATATATTTAATTACTCCTTATTGAAACAGGATTAAAAAAAGCATGTCAGCTTTGTTCATAATTATGACACAATGCATTTTACTAATAGCGCCAACTGTGTATAAGACTATTTCTATCATTTAAAATAAAATGCCAAGACAACAGAAGGCAACATCATAAAGAAACTTACACAGCAGAAGACTCTGGAGGCCAGGTTCTCATCAAACTGGCCAATGATGATCCTCACATCATTGTCCTAAAAAAAATACGTATTTACTTAAATGGAAACATTTAACTTTATTCAAACAGAGAAAGAAATCAGGATTATGCTGCACTACAATCTTATTATACAATCTCAATTTACAATCCTAATGTAATCGTGCAAGCTTTTTATTGTGATCTTTTGACTCCCTGGCTTTAATGGTGAAAAGCTGTCACAGCTGTCTTTTGGTGAAACTACATGGGTCTATATGCTATGGGATCAGTTTTGCTGTGTGTGAGTCTACCATAACTCCAAACAGTTAACAAACACACAGAATCAGAGATGTTGTATTTACTTTACTGTACATACTCATTACTATGTGTAATCCTCTAATCTGTACCTAGAAGGGATGTGGGACCTGAGGCACAAACCAGTTGTTGAGAGGCTAAGGCATTACCAAATTGCGAAGTCCTTCTATTAGAACGGAGACAATGTCAGCAGGCAGAACTGCTTGCAAACCAGGCTGAACTTGCTTGAGTATTCGAGGCACATGGCCTGGTAATTGTCTCTGTAAATAATTCAGAGTCCCCGGGTGGAAATTCAGCATGTTTCATGGTGGGGAAAAAAGATCAGGCTCTGCCATTTAGTGAGCACAGACATATGTGTAGTCCTAAACACAAGCACAGACCTACATGCAATCACACTGTGTGTCCACAGACAGTAGAACTAAACTAAACTCACCACTAAAAATACACACACATAAAATTGTCCCAAACCTAACCAAATAATATTGATATAGGTTAACTCAGTGTATATAACTTGTACAAAAACACAATTAACTGAGTTTTAATCTCATGATTTTGGCACAATATTTGACATGTGTGCTCCATCAATAGCAAATCAAGTGTTCCCTTTATACCGTGCAGCTTGAAGTTTCCTGGACTAGTCTGGATGAGTAACAATAAGTTAAAAGATATATAACAAATAACAATGTCTGGCACAGCAGAAAGCAAAGAGTTTGTCCCTTAAAGCTGATCATCATCCTTTGTTTGGGTATACAAACAAAAGCTGCGATATAATAAATGCATGAAGGCCAAGAAAAACAAGGGAAGCTAATGTGAACCATCCAATATCAACTAAGAACTCCACAAGCGAGCCTGTGCAGTCTGTGCATTCATCCAGGTTGCAAAGACGCACTGAAATCACCAACGCAAATGTTTTTCATTTGGGCAAAGACAGGTACCCAATAAACACTACAGGGAGTGCAGAATTATTAGGCAAATGAGTATTTTGTCCACATCATCCTCTTCATGCATGTTGTCTTACTCCAAGCTGTATAGGCTCGAAAGCCTACTACCAATTAAGCATATTAGATGATGTGCATCTCTGTAATGAGAAGGGGTGTGGTCTAATGACATCAACACCCTATATCAGGTGTGCATAATTATTAGGCAACGTCCTTTCCTTTGGCAAAATGGGTCAAAAGAAGGACTTGACAGGCTCAGAAAAGTCAAAAATAGTGAGATATCTTGCAGAGGGATGCAGCAGTCTCAAAATTCCAAAGCTTCTGAAGCGTGATAATCGAACAATCAAGCGTTTCATTCAAAATAGTCAACAGGGTCGCAAGAAGCGTGTGGAAAAACCAAGGCGCAAAATAACTGCCCATGAACTGAGAAAAGTCAAGCGTGCAGCTGCCAAGATGCCACTTGCCACCAGTTTGGCCATATTTCAGAGCTGCAACATCACTGGAGTGCCCAAAAGCACAAGGTGTGCAATACTCAGAGACATGGCCAAGGTAAGAAAGGCTGAAAGACGACCACCACTGAACAAGACACACAAGCTGAAACGTCAAGACTGGGCCAAGAAATATCTCAAGACTGATTTTTCTAAGGTTTTATGGACTGATGAAATGAGAGTGAGTCTTGGTGGGCCAGATGGATGGGCCCGTGGCTGGATTGGTAAAGGGCAGAGAGCTCCAGTCCGACTCAGACGCCAGCAAGGTGGAGGTGGAGTACTGGTTTGGGCTGGTATCATCAAAGATGAGCTTGTGGGGCCTTTTCGGGTTGAGGATGGAGTCAAGCTCAACTCCCAGTCCTACTGCCAGTTCCTGGAAGACACCTACCTTCTTCAAGCAGTGGTACAGGACGAAGTCTGCATCCTTCAAGAAAAACATGATTTTCATGCAGGACAATGCTCCATCACACGCGTCCAAGTACTCCACAGCGTGGCTGGCAAGAAAGGGTATAAAAGAAGAAAAACTAATGACATGGCCACCTTGTTCACCTGATCTGAACCCCATTGAGAACCTGTGGTCCATCATCAAATGTGAGATTTACAAGGAGGGAAAACAGTACACCTCTCTAAACAGTGTCTGGGAGGCTGTGGTTGCTGCTGCACGCAATGTTGATGGTGAACAGATCAAAACACTGACAGAATCCATGGATGGCAGGCTTTTGAGTGTCCTTGCAAAGAAAGGTGGCTATATTGGTCGCTGATTTGTTTTGGTTTTGTTTTTGAATGTCAGAAATGTATATTTGTGAATGTGGAGATGTTATATTGGTTTCACTGGTAAAAATAAATAATTGAAATGGGTATATATTTGTTTTTTGTTAAGTTGCCTAATAATTATGCACAGTAATAGTCACCTGCACACACAGATATCCCCCTAAAATAGCTAAAACTAAAAACAAACTAAAAACTACTTCCAAAAACATTCAGCTTTGATATTAATGAGTTTTTTGGGTTCATTGAGAACATGGTTGTTGTTCAATAATAAAATTATTCCTCAAAAATACAACTTGCCTAATAATTCTGCACTCCCTGTATGAGTAATGAGGGCTTCATGAAAATGTTCCACTTACTGGACAAAAGATCTTCTCCCTTCATTCAATTGTTTTGGATTATTTTGTACTGTACGCAAAACGGGGAAAAGAGATTGGTCGCTACAAGTTTTGTTAAGATCCACAAATTCACAGGTGCAAGGAATAGAGTGAAAAACTATATTTTGCTTTTAGAATATTCACTTATTCCAGGTGAAAAAACGCCTTATTTGTCTGCAGAGATGAAGTATTTTTTCAAATGTGTTTTCTACGTTTGCACTGAGCTTAGGTGAAGAAAGAGGACCAATTTTATTTCACATTCGTACAAATCATGTGAAATGATGGGAAAGCAGTGTTCTGCTTGGACGGCAATGGATAATAATCATAAATAATCGGGATATCAATATTGATCAAAACTATCATAATTGTCATTATAAGCAATCTTATTGTCAGGAGTAGTGTCGTGGACGAGAGAAGGAGGACCCAATCGCTGGACTCACAGGCAGGTAGGTGAAGGTGGATGTTTATTGCCGAAGGAGTGAGCAAACAGTACAGAGGGAGGAAATGGCTGGCTGGCTGGCTGGCTGGCTGGCTGACTGACTGAATGAATGAATGAATGAACAAAGGACTGGCTGGCTAACTGAACATACAGACGACACTAACATCAGACGTACATCAATGACACGACAAGGATCGGATGGAACTGAGGACTTAAATACACGCTGGGTGATGAATGATTAGAAACCGGTGAGTACGCAGATGAACTTAGTCTGACTAATGATATATGGAAATAACTGGAACACAATACGCAGGCGGTATGCTGGCACAGAAAACACAGATGTGAAAATAAACTGAACATGACAAAACAGAAAACACTGGGTCAACGACCCAGGAACCCTGACAGTACCCCCCCTCCAAAGGCCGGCACCCGACGGCCAAAAGAAAAAAAACCAGAACAGGGCGGGCGGAGGGGGCCCAGGACGGAGGGACGGAGTCCACACAGAGCCAGTTCAGGCGGGCGGCCATGCGGCCAGTGGCTGAGCCCATACAGTTCAGGTGGGCGGCCACGCGGCCAGTGGCTGAGCCCATACAGTTCAGGTGGGCGGCCACGCAGCCGGCAGAGACGCTGAAGTCGATCCGGTGGGCGGCAGCGAGGAAGACGGCGGCGGCCACTGAGCCGGTGCGGTGGTCGACCACACCGGCGACGAGGAGAAGGCGGCCAAGGAGCAGCTGCAGAAGGCGGCGCGGGAGCCGGCGGAGACTGAGGAGCAGCTGTAGGGCCAGGCAAAGCAGAAGCCGAAGCTGAGTCTGAGGCTGGACCAGGCGAAGCAGAAGCCGAGGCTGAGTCTGAGGCCGGACCAGGCGAAGCAGAGGCCGAGGCAGAGTCTGAGGCCGGACCAGGCGAAGCAGAAGCAGAGGCTGGACCAGGCGTAGCAGCAGTGTTGGGAAGGTTACTTTTAAAATGTATTCCATTACAGAATACAGAATACATGCCCCAAAATGTATTTTGTAACGTATTCCGTTACGTTACTCAATGACAGTAACATATTCTGAATACTTTGGATTACTTAATATATTATCATGCTTTTTACAACAACGTGAATGTACTATTGCTGTGTGATTTATTACTATTACTGAAGGTCCGCGACTCCGAACTGTAGTAAAGGGACCTCTGACTAATACGGCGGGGTCCCTGTCGGCTCGTAGCCGAAAAATAGCTTTACTTTGTTGTGTGGGTCAACTTTTCTTGGAGAGACAGAGAGAGGCGTTGAAAGGCTGCTCCAACGGAACTTATTGTTTTCGGAGGAAAACACAAACACGGTGTACAGTCGAGTCTTAATAGCTTACTTACAACTGGGCTCGTAAGGCACTCTTCTTGGCTGAAGTGGTTATTATTATATTTACATGCTTCCAGCTCCCGTTTTTCCTCGATGACAACACGTACCTTTCCACTCCCCTTTTTCTCCCTCCTCGCGTCCATTCTCCCTGCAACACGGACTACACTGCCCATGATGCTACATTCTTTAGAGCTATGCTTGTAGCATTCTGCCTGTTAGCTTAGCACAACAACAACAACAACGAAAAGGCGCTCTCTCACCCAGGAAACACACAGTCGCAGTGAGAGAGAGAGAGCGTTGCCCTGTAACCATGGCAACCGTAACGCTGCCGCCTGGAACAACAGAACGTAGCTGTCAAACAAAACCCAAACAGTCCTGACCCGCGACAAAATGAAACAGGAAAGTACCGCAGTGTAATCCATTTATTTCAACAAAGTAACTGTATTCTGAATACCACCTGTTTAAACGGTAACTGTAACGGAATACATTTACTCATATTTTGTATTTTAAATACGTAACGGCGGTACATGTATTCCGTTACTCCCCAACACTGCGTAGCAGAAGCAGAGGCTGGACCAGGCGAGGCACAGGCTGAAGCTGGACCAGGCGAAGCAGAAGCAGAGCTAGGTGACAGTGAGGCAGCCGCAGGTGGTGGCTGGACGGGCTCCTCGGGCCCTCCAGCTGACGTGGCAGGAGGCTGGACGGGCTCCTCGAACCCTCCAGCTGACGTGGCAGGAGGCTGGACGGGCCCCTCGGACCCTCCAGCGGAGATGGGAGGCTGAACGGGCCCCTCGGACCCTCCAGCGGAGACGGGAGGCTGAACGGGCCCCTCGGACCCTCCAGCGGAGACGGGTGGCTGAACGGGCTCCTCGGGCCCTCCAGCTGACGAGGCATGAGGCTGGTGCGGTTCTCCTGAACCCCCAGCTGACGAGGAAGGTTGCTGGACGGGCTCCTCGGGCCCTCCAGCTGACGAGGCATGAGGCTGGACGGGCTCCTCGGGCCCTCCAGCGAAAACGATCTCAGAACCAGTGGGCACTGGAGCCCCTGGCACACACAGGACAGAACCAGCAGGTGCGGGGACCTCTGGCAGGGAAGTGGCCGGGCCAGCGGGTGCGGAAACCCCTGGCTGAGAAGCAGGGTAGCTCACAGCTGGCTCTGGGTGCTGTGGCTGCAGGTCCGGGAACTGAACAGGATGGTGGATGGGCGACTGGACTACTGACTGGAGGACAGGAGGCGACTGGACTACTGACTGGAGGACAGGAGGCGACTGGACTACTGACTGGAGGGCAGGAGCGGACTACCCTACAGGGGACTGGAGGGCAGGAGCGGACTGGACTACAGGGGACTGAAGGGCAGGAGACTGGACTACAGGGGACTGGAGTGGAAGCTGAACAGCAGGTGAGGGAACTGACTGGAGTGGAGATGCTAAGGGATGAACAGAGGTAGGCGAGGCTGACGACGGAGCTGAGGTTGGTGTGGCTAATGGTTGAGCTACAGACTGAGCTAGTGACGGAGATAAGGCTACAGCTTGGGCTAGTAAGGCTGGTGCCTGGGCAGGGGACAGTTCAGCTAATCTAACTAGGGATAGTGCGAGGGCGTGAAAGGCTGGGTCAGGAGGTGGATGAAGTGGTGAGGTAGCAGGTGAACCGGTTAGCTCTTCCAAGCCGCTAGGGAGTTCTGGCTGGGTTCTGGCTGCCCTCAGCCTGGGCGCTGGGACAGGCACGGGAGGTGGCTGGACACCAGTCACCCCCACCCGAGAAACAGGAGCGGGCGTGGAGGTAGACTGGGTCGCAGCTGCCCTCCTCCTGGGAGCTGGCACTGGAGTGGGTGTAGCCTGACTGACGGGAGTGGAGATAACGACCGGGTGTGTGATACTGGCAGGTTTCTCTGGGATTGTTCTGGTCCTCCTGCCACCACTATTTACAGTCTTTGACTGAACAGTTTTTGGGGGAGCAGAGCAGAAAAATTTGTCCCAGTCTACGTCCTCGTCTAGGAGGGAGACCCCCCATGAATCAGAGATAAGTCTATTAGTTATTTGAGGTGAAGAATCAAATGAGGAGGGTGGAAAACAGTCACTAGAACTCACCACCGGGAGTAGCTCTGCACACGGCCATAAACAACCAGAAGAGTCTGTTCAGTGACAGGTTGCTTCTCCCAAAGACAAGAACTAACAGACTTAAAAACTCCTTTGTCCCACATGCCATCAGACTGTTTAACTCCTCCCTGGAGGGGAGAGGGAGGGGAAACAGGAGGACAAAGGAGGGGGGAACAACTAAGCTGTAGTGCCTCTTCACCTCACTGTGCAATACCTTTTGTGCAATACTTTTGTAAATAGTCAACGGTGCAATAGACTCAATACTTGAAATGTGCAATTCACTTGTATTTTTATTTTTATTCCTATTTATTCTATTTATCCCCTTCGTATATTTTATTTATATTGTCTCTGTATTTATATATATATATATATATGTGTGTGTGTGTGTGTGTGTATTATATATATATATATATATATATAATATTCTGTAACTCTGTAACTTCTGTCGGTGCTGTGCTTTTTTGGAAATCGAATTTCCCAGAGGAACCCACCCGAGGGATTAATAAAGTTCTATCTAATCTAATCTAATCTAATCTAGCTGAAAATAGTCCTTGTTATGGTGGCGTGTGCGCCGCTTTTTCCGGGAAGAGGAAGCGGGTGGGGTACACAACCGAGCTTCTGGCGCGGGAGCCTCCATTGAGCCGAGGTGGTAGGCGGAGCCGCTGTGCCATGGCGAGGGTGAAGTTCCAGTGAGTAAAACGGCTGGCGGGCGAGCGAGGAGCGGAGCGGCGGGAGAGCGAGCAGCCAAAGCTTGGCCTGTGACGCCCGCTCTCCGCGGCGAATGCTCCGGTGCAGGTGAGGCAGCAGGTGGGGGAACGCGGCGTCTCCGAGGCCCGCCCAGAGCCAGGCGAGTCCCCTCGAAGACGTGCTCTCTCTCCGCGAAGAGCCGCTGTTTTCCCCGAAGCCCCTCCGTCCAGCGAAGGAGCGCTGCCTCCTGCCGCTCGAAAAGTTCAGAGTCCGCTGGGTCCACAACGCGGGTTCGTGTCATTCTGTCAGGAGTAGTGTCGTGGACGAGAGAAGGAGGACCCAATCGCTGGACTCACAGGCAGGTAGGTGAAGGTGGATGTTTATTGCCGAAGGAGTGAGCAAACAGTACAGAGGGAGGAAATGGCTGGCTGGCTGGCTGGCTGGCTGGCTGGCTGGCTGGCTGAATGAATGAATGAATGAATGAATGAATGAATGAATGAATGAATGAATGAATGAATGAATGAAGGACTGGCTGGCTAACTGAACATACAGACGACACTAACATCAGACGTACATCAATGACACGACAAGGATCGGATGGAACTGAGGACTTAAATACACGCTGGGTGATGAATGATTAGAAACCGGTGAGTACGCAGCTGAACTTAGTCTGACTAATGATATATGGAAATAACTGGAACACAATACGCAGGCGGTATGCTGGCACAGAAAACACAGATGTGAAAATAAACTGAACATGACAAAACAGAAAACACTGGGTCAACGACCCAGGAACCCTGACACTTATGCAGGCCCAAATGATAGGAATCAATTCTGTTACTGAAAATTAAACTGAATGGAAGAACAACTGTGTTAGTAACAGTTACCTTGTAATAACAGGATCTCATTTCTTAGCAAAATATACTTGAACACTAAATGTGGGTAGCTACTACTGCTTATAACACATAAGCAGTTCTGAAATGTATCCGTCTAATAAAGGCTGGGTATAGAAGCTCTAAATGGCAAAGAATTGTATATCAGTACCTTTCAAGAAATATGTATGAACATGTTTTATAGTCTGGGTTGAAGTGTAATGTAGAATGTGACTAACGCGAGCTAGATTTTCACACACACAACCTGTGTTATACTGCCATTGCCCTGGGAACCCACAAATACAGTTCATTAGGTCACCCCTCAGGCAGTCGCTACCATATGTCATGCATTCCAAGATCAGAAGGAGCGGCCAGTCACTGAAATTTACCTCCAAGACCCTGAGGCTAAGATAGATAGAAAGATAAATAGATAGATAGAGTGTGTGTGTGTGTGTGTGTGTGTGTGTGTGCGAGAGAGAGAGAGAGAGAGAGAGAGAGAGAAACACACACACGTGCCGGCAGCTACTCGATAACACTGTTCTTCCCTGAAGAAAAGGCACTTAACCCAAATGACTCCAACTATGGCCGTGGGCCACAGCCTCAGTATAAATTCTAGCCTGCCTGGCAACAACATGAAAACGCTGTGTAGTTGTGGGCAAGGGCATGAGTGAGTGTATGGTGTTGTGTTGCACTGCAGATGGACTGGGGCACTACAGAGCCCCAAATTACCCTCATTGCTTAAGCTTTTATATAACTGTTACCATAATAGTTCTGAATCAGGGTATAGTGTTAAGGGCAGCCTTGACTGCTTTATCTGTGACAGGGTTGTTCGTAACTTTACAGCAGTCATTTGTCTGTTTGAGTAATATTGTAACTCGTAATCCCAATCAGGCACTTTTAAGGCTTATTAGGCACCGCACACACATATAAACACTGTACTAATGATGGTCTTTTACGAGCTAGTGGGAGATGTGATTTGTGTACTGGGCTACGTGTTGTTGCTATTACTAAAACCGTACCCCCATCTGTTTGATTACTGTGCAGCGCATGTGTGGTGTGCAGATATGATGAAATATAAACTCTTGCAGGGATGTGTCTGATCACTAATTCACTCAAGGTGAACACAAGGCTATCGTTTGAAGTTTTGGCACTAATAACTGAACAACAATTATCAGTGTGAGGATTTCAAAATAAAAGTCTTTAAAATGGAATGCGAAGAGGTTCTAGTGTTTGATCTCTGCAGCAGGATATTCTTTTTGCAGCTCTGTGCCATTTGGGGATGTGGGCCAGCAGAGGTGCTTCATCAGTTTCATGAGTATCAATAAGAGGCCTTACAAAATAGGCAAACTTATGATTACACTATCAGTGTGAACCATTCATCTTGAGCTGATCCACAGTGTCTATAGAGCCAAATGTTAGTTTATATTTGCTACACAAGTTGTATTATTACAGTATAAGTTGTACAACACTGAGCAAACAGGTGAAAGAGGTTTGAGATTAGGTTGCTTCTAGTTTATTGTTGAGAAGTGGTGCCGTCGTGTTAGTTTTAGGTTAAACAGAATTTTGAATACAAGGTTTGGCTGTGAGTTTGTTGGTTTTAAAGCCACTAAGTCCATGCCAGATGTCTGAGTTTTAGATCACAATCATTTTACGACCTGACAAAGTTAATATCAATAAAAATGTCATTAAAACAATGACAATGTCGCCGGAGCTGTGGGCGGGTGGGTGCAGGGGGGCTCAGCCCCAGTGCAGGGGACCTCTGGTGCATCGGCCCAACTAGGGGGCTCTCTAACTGGTGGGGAGGCTGTTATATCTTTGTAGGTGGTCTCCTCTCTACAGGAGCTCACTCTGCAGGTGGGGGAGAGATATAGGAGAGGCAGAGAATGAACCCAACCTGGGTGTCTATTGTCTTGTGTAGTTTGGGAGATGATTGGATGATGGGGTGGGTGCAGTTTTCTCTGGGGTGGAGTCGGGTGGGCTGCCCCGGACTCTGTGGGGCTGGGCGGTGCTGCTGCTGCGGGCTCCGGTCCGGATGGGCCTGGGCCCCCTTGCGCTGGTGGGTTCCAGAGTGTGGGGGTGCCTACTGGGGTCAGCGGGGGAGCTGGCCCCAGGGAGGTGCCACTTGCCCCTCCCTTTCTTCCCTCTCCATCCTCAGCTGCCTCCCTATTCCCGCTCTACAACACCCACCCACACACGCAGGGCTTGGGGTCCAGGTATGTCACCAGGGTGCAGGGGAGGCACTCCCCCTCTGTCCCCTTCTGGCCGCCTGTGCCTCAATTTTATTCTGCAACCTAGACATCCACATTACTCACACTCTCACATAACACATACATATAGGGCCTTGGGGGTGGGCACGTTCTACAGCATCCAGAGGATGGTCAGTGTACTCCAACCCACCTCTGGCGCTGGTGCCCTACCCTCAACTTTAAATGCACATAGACACTAAGGGTTTTCAGGAGGAGCCGTGCTGCTCTCTGAGAGGAAGCAGGAACCATGCTCTCCTGTGTTTTAAATGCACTTTAGAACAGCACACAGCAACACTACATATGAGCGAGCATTGGGAGGTTTGGGGTCTTCACTCACCCCGGTTCTGTTAGCCGTCAGGGCTGGGGGGCTGGGAGGAGGTGCTGGCCGTCAGATTGGGGTCTGGGATGCGGGGCCTCCCTGTTACTGCAGATAAGGAGGTGGTCCGCTTGCGTCCACCCCAGAGAGAAGGGTTACATCTCCTGGGTCTAGGTGCGGCTTGCCCCTCTGGGGGCGGGGTTACCTGGACCTGGGATATAGAGTATGTTTGGGGAGTGCGACTGTCTGTGCAGTGTCTATTTGTGTCTGTCTACACGTTGGGTGAGTGCCGAGTATTTGGTTGTGTATATGGGGTGGGAATGCATGTTTGTGTCCGCGTGTGCCTGTTCGTCTGTGTCTATATGTCAGGTTGGGTCTTAGACTCAACCTCTCTGGGTACATCTCAGGCCCTCTAAAGTACGGAGGCCTATCTCCCCTCACCACACTCCCTGCCGGTGGCTGATGCCCTCAGACGTTGGTGTGTTGGTGGTCCTTGTCGACTGGGGCTGGGCGCTCATGTATGTACCGGCTCACATCAGTGGCCCGGCTGGGCCCCTTCCGGGGGGTGGGATGCCCTCCGGCTTCTGGCCTCTGGGCCTGAAGCTCGGCCCTCTCTGGCACAGCTGGCTGCTGGCAGAGTCCACGGGCACACCACTGCAACCCCCTCTGGCCTCTGCTCTGTAGCTGCTGGGTGACCTCTCGTTTGGGGCTCTACTCAGCTCTTCCCAGGAGGGTGGCACGGTTCCCCCCCCTTTTGGTGGTCCTCCTCGGGTCCTCGTACTCTGGGGCCTCTGGATATCTGGGGCCTGGATCTCCTCCATACCTGCTTCATACCCTGGGGGACGGGGCTATGGCTCCCCACACTTCCTAGCAGATCGTTACATGGAGAAACCTTTGGAATACAAGCATGCTGATCCACACAGGTGTGCACACAGGTGTACACACGGGTGTTCACAGACGCGGACTACACCTTTCTATCTTGCGTGCTGCACAATATTGTTTAATGTTTAGTATCTACTGTTATCTACTGCTAGCTAGATTATTGTGATGGTGCTGTTTTTTTATTATGTTGCTCTTTTTTTGTTTGCTTTCTCTTCTGTTTTTTTTCTCCATACAGGTGATCCAGGTGTTTTGTTTGTTTTTCTTTCTTTCTTCCCCACTTTCTCACCGTCTCCTCTCCCCTTGGTTTTCTTTCTCTCCCTCTCTTTCTTTCATTCTTTCTGTCACGGCGAGTGAGATGAGCCGTGTGGAAAATAAAGGAGGATCCAAACGCAGGCACTTGTATGGGTGTGAGGGTGGTTTATTAAACACAAAAAGGAAATGGACAAACGGCGAACGGAGCAATGACTAAACTAAACTGGGAACAAACTAACTACAGAACACGAACCTGGACATGAATGAGAGCGGGCGGAAACAGATGATGGTTGACTGCAGGGAAACACACAGATGAAGCAGGGTGGAAACACAGACGGACCAGCAACTACAATGACGGAAGACATGACTTAAATACACAGAGAACCACAGGGGAATTACACACAGGTGGTGGACACAGCTGGGAATAATCAACAAGACGAGACAAAGGTAAAACTGAACACACTCACAAGAGACGCAGACCTTCACAATAAAACAGGAACAAGAAACCATCACACTAAGACGCAGACTTGACATAGAGAGACAGACAGAAAATGACACATGAAACTAAACCCACACAAAACATGAGGGCACAAATCTTAACCCCAAATAAACAGAAGCATGGAACTCTAACAATAATAATAATAATCGTAATCAAAACCACAACAATCATTCAAAAAATAAACTAACAATCAAAACTCAAAACACTGGTTAGAAACTGACCCAGAACCGTGACACTTTCTCCCCGTCCTATCCCCCAGTCATGTCTGTCCCGTTTGTAAAATAAACACATAATTATAATAAAGGTCAATCAAATGGACCAATATGGCAAGGCCATGATGATCCACTCGGTAAAATAAATCCGCTTGGCATCTTTCTTGGCCTTAAGACAACAATTCTGATGGCTAAAGATCCAAACGGGACACAAAAACAAACAAACAAACAAAAAAAAACCAATGACAAAAAACACCCTGCTACCTCAGTGAGACAAAAAAGTAAAGTGTAACAAAAAATGAACCATCCCTTGGTGTGTCTCATACTTGAGGGGGAAGAGTTCTGAATGTACGATAAATAATTAAGGCATAATAAATAATAAATTTTTTTGGTCTTCATTTAGATTTCAGGACATTTTTTCTCATGTGGCTTTCTATTGGATGCAAGCTGCCTAAACTGGCTCTCTGTCACAAAAAATAAAAAAGCTCTTGGAGGTCCTAGCTTGTGTTCAAACTAAAGATTACTAAAATTAGAAGTGCTATGTATGCGTGTCTGCCTTTGTTTTCTGATGCTGTGTTTGTCAACCTGTCCAGCAATAAACGGGGAACTTGGGACGGAGAACGAGGGATAAAGATTAAAAAAAAAAAAAAGCGACTGAGAGGGCTGTTACAATGCCCAGCAGCAGCGAAGCCTGTCTCCTTTTTGAATATTTCAAAAAGAATATCGCAGATGTGAGTGCTCTATTTGTGGATCACAAAGTGACGCCATGGGCCTTTACCCTCACATGGATTGTCACATTACCAACAGTGTCCCGTGAAAAAAACCCATAAAAATAAAGAAACAAAATTCCAGCCTTGACAACGAAATCTGTGTCACTCTCTTCCCCCATCATATTATGTAGCTGTTGGAGAGACAGCAAACCACTGTTGTGTGATGAGCGGGAAAAAGACCCATTAGAGTGTAAGAACCCCCCCCCCATCCACCTAACCATCCACCCGATCCAATTGTTCCGTAAAGATTTCAGCACTGTGGATTGCATATTTAGAGTTGATCAAGGAAGGGTGATGTCAGCTTAAAATGTCAGCGCTTAAGACACAGATTTACACATATATTTTAGGAACGACGGCTTATCTTCCTGTTCCTTCTTCGTTCTTCTCTCTCATCATCTCATGTTTCTTTCAACCTGCTCCATCTTGTATACGTCATATATTCCACCAACATATCAGTAGGGGGAAAAAAGTGTTACTCCCCCTCCACTCTCTTCACTTCTATTTTTTTTTACTCTTACTGTGCCACTCTCTACTAAAAATGCACTAGACAGTATTTAAATATCGATTTTATGCATCCTTTTTTTTTTAAATCTTGCAAAATTTGTATGCAAAAAAACCTTGTATGCATGTGTTTGTATGTATATGGTTAAATGGCCACTGTCAAGACAGAGGGAGACATCCACTTGATAAAATACTAAAGAATTTACTTTACACAGTATGAAAAATAGTAGCTAATATGAAAACCTAATGGGTATTTTGTCATTTTGTTTTAACTGGGAATTCTACAGGTTGAACTGGTCTTGGATCATTTCCTTAAGTTTCTAGGTTGCTTCACCTACCTTCAGCTTTTTGACATTGCCACAGGGATCATTGGAGAAACTCTCTGTGTCTGCAATCTCAATGTTTGCTTTCTCCAGCTCATTTGTGAGATCGTTCCTCACCTGCAAAACAGAAAGAGAGAATACACAAATGTTGTTGAGAAATTACAAAAACATTTCCAAAAAAGTTGGGACACTGTGTAAAATTTAAATAAAACCAATGATTTCCAAACGTCATAAACCCATATTTTATTCACAGTAGAACAAAGCAAACATATCAAATGATTAAAGTGAGAAAATGTATAATTAAAAAAAAAAATTGAATCTGATGACAGCAATCTGAGGCAACAAAGAGCTGGAAAAGTAAGTGGTAGTAAAATGAAACAGCTGGAGGAACATTTTGTGACTAATTAGGTTATTTGACAATGGGTCAGAAACATGACTGGGTATATTCAAAGGGCATCTTAGAGAGGCAGAGTTTCTCAGAAGTAAAGATGGGCAGAGGTTCCCCATTCTGCAAAAACTGTGGAACAACTTTATGTTCCTCAGCATACATAATATCATCCAAAGAGCCTGAGAATCTGTAGAAAACCCTGTGCACGAGGGGCAAGGCAAAACAGGCATGAGTCTGTCCTGCAAATCACTGAATGGGCTCAGGAAGACTTCCAAGAACATTTGTCTGTCGCACTTCACCCTGCTATCCACAAATGCAGGTTAAAGGTCTACCGTGCAAAGAAGAAGCTACATGTGAGCAAGAACCAGAGAAACACTGCTATCTATTCTGGGCCAAAGCGCAGTTAAAATGGACTGAGGCAAAGTACAAAAAAACTGTTCTGAGGTCAGATGAGTTGAAATTTAAAATTCTTCTCAGAAAACGCACCCTTCTCATCTGACTTGTTAGCCATGCTCAGTGTCAAAAGCCTGCATCTCAGATCATATGAGGGCACATCAGTGCAGCTTCATATTATCAGCTTGCACAGCTGACAATGCTGAAAGATGTAGTAAAAAAGTTGTGTCTACTGTAGAAGAATGTAAGTGTGGTCAGAGGTTCAATAAGTTATACATGCTCATAAAATATCAGCCAGCATGACAATTGCAGTCAAATGTGCAAATGTGCTTTTATTAAGTAACCTACCAGAGTTTATTTGAGACAATGTTACCATTTACACACTGCACAATAAACTTCACAACAGTGTAATAACTTAAATCACATAGCCTATAGGAAACAAATACTGTGGTACTATGACGGAGCAGCTATTAAAAATATGGAAAAAGGGAGGAAATGCAGTTTTATAAAGTATATTAAACATTAGATTCATTAAATCATGTATGCATAAATCACAGAGAGAAAATCAATCATTTAGCTCAATGCTGTGATAGATGCAAATAAAAACTGAATGTGTGAATATATTTCTGCTGGCTTAAAGCAGATGAAATCATGTCGCAATATACATATAGTATTCTGTACACAGCATTATAAAGCAATAAAGTGAGATGGATGCAGGCCATCTAATGTTCTGAAATGGTGCATGCATATTCTACCATGAACTGTGAATGAAAAGACAGAAAGACAAGCAGCTTGTCATTTTAGCATGGCGGACACATACATCAGATCTGTCATCCTCCTGATTTGCCTCAGCCCGTTCAATGAGGAGTTGTAATTTTCGCAATATACCGAGCGTGCATTTGTCACAGCGATATGAGTTTGTTTTTCGCTAAATAAGACACAAAAGAACAAATGTACACTTCAAATAATCTTCGCTGGTTATCCAGGGCTTGACAAAAAGTAGACAAATGTGCAGTGCTGTAGATGTATCTGCAGCAGCTGTATGTCTGCTGTGATGTATTGAGCCAGTAGAATGGTGGGTAATTCAATCTGAGAAGATGGAGAATGGAGCAGGTACCCCACTGGGATGGCAAGCTTGAGGTGTTTTATCATACCGCCTCTCACTTTTTCTCGGCCATCACATACACACATGCTACGAGTCGGCCCTCTTGCTTCCCTCCTTTAATCCACAATTTTAGAAAAGCCCTTTTTCACAGCTGACATTTTGACTTCTCATAGCAGGAAAACCACAGGTGTGACTAATACCATTAATAATGGCTCTGTTCCAGTAAGGCAACACACTGAGACATCACGACAACACCATGGCTCTGACATGGAATGCAGTTGTACCTACGTCGAAAAAGTCAAAATATGGTATAAAGTCCTGTGGTGTTCATGCTGGATTTCACTGATGTCCACGGGCCATGCCCCGCAGCCATCAGTGTCTCCACCCCAACCCAAGAGCCATGTTGACACGTCAGAGAGTTGGCAGTGACAACATATAACAGCTAACAGAAGTCCTGTGTGTTTCCTCTTACTGTGCTTTAATATGTTCATCCTGTAATTATGTGTTCTAAATTGCTTCAGCTACATGGTGGTTGTATATTCACATTTCTATACAAAAGTCTCCTTACAGTGTCACCTTCAATTGACTTATAATAATACTTAGAGACTGTACTGCAGTGTTTCAAAGATTCAGTTGAGTATTTGGATAAAAATTATAATCTTTGCTCTTTTGCAAGATGAACTGTGAAGTATACAGGGCTATACACCCAGCTCAGATTTAGCAAAATGCTGCAAAACTGAGCAGATAGTGTTTCATAGTTTAAATTGATAATGCCTCAAAGCATACTGCAAAAAAAAAAAGAAAAGAAAAAAAAAGGGATGTGGCCCAGTCAGTCACCTGGCCTCATCCCAACAGAGCAGCTTTTCAGATTTTCAAATACAAGAGTGAAAAAAGCAGGTGGTGGCTGGAGTAAAGTATTACAGTAAAAACAATTTTTATACTGAAAACTTTGTCTGACCAAGTCTGGCAAGTACTCTTGAGCCTCTGAAAATGGGGTACTATGTGTAAAAATTGCTGTAATTCCTAAACAATGCAATACTTTCACTAAAAGCTGAAAAGTCGGCACTTCAATCACAAACTGATTATATGAATGGTGTGGTGGAGGAGACAGGCTCAATTACAAAAATTGTATATTTCTCCGAATATTTATGGACCTAACTGTAGATGGGACATAAATAAATAAATAAAAACTGTGGAAAAATTAGTGAAAAATTGGTATTTCTTCTCAAAATACCAAGCACCGGCCAATCATCAGCCCGTTAGTTCAAAGTGGCGCCAGGATTTGAACCGTAAAAGCTACTATCAGTATTATTGCTATTGATACTCCTGTTAAAATTAGCCAACTGCAGCTTAAAATTAGTCATTACAACAGTTTTGTGCTATCAACTAAGATTTCTGACATCTAAAAATCAATAACTCTGAACAACCTCAACTTTATTTCCCTCATGTCTCCAAATGTCTGCTTTCATAATCGCCTTCTCCTCTGGTACCCCCGGAGGAAGCTCTAAATCACTCTGTACATCACTCACTGCTGTACAAACATTCTCTCCAATGTACTGCTCGCTGAGCTGAAACAACAGGGAGGCCGATGTGAATCAATACAACCAAATTTTGCTCTTGAGTAACAACTGGCTTGGTGGTCTGGACGAGGTACAATGTCCTGTTGTGTTGTGTTGCGTTGAGTGTTGATCCTAAAGGATAAAAGGAAACGAACTTCAGTGTGAAAAGGGACAGCAGCTGGTTAGCCTGTTGTTTGTAAAAGGTGTGTGGGTCAAACACAAATGGGTTTCTGGGAAAATATATACCAACCACTCACACGCAAGACATGGAGAGTTGCACAAAATTTCTGCTGTACTACAAAATACACTCACAAAGAGCACAGAGGCTGACAGACAAAGCCATTGACTTGCAGGAGTAAAACCCTTGTCACAAAAGGATTTTATTGGTTTGATTTTGTGTTTCTTCCACCGAGATGGAAAAATGCATCCGTATTCTGCTGGACTCACTCGGTTAGACAGAGCGAGAGAGACGGAGGGGACAGATGGATTGAAAGCTAGTAGGAGGGGGAAAAGTGAGCAGCTTTCCTGCGTAACAAAAGCATCCACCATTGTTTGGGGCAGCCTGGGAATCCCCGACAGCAAATGCAGAAGAGAAATAATCCTATTGCACTTGTGAGCATGGGTCCACGCACACAAAAAAAGAGTGTCACGTGCACCCAGGGCATGTAAAATACTAGAATTCAGAAAGCACATTGATTGATTGAATCTTTATTTTGAACATGTTAAAAAAGTACAACAACATAGAATTAAAAAGAGACAAACAAACAAAAGGAAAACGAGCAACCACAACTACAAATAACTTTCATGTTCAAAAAGGAGCAGGAAGAAGCATAAACTTATTTAATCCCACTCCCTTTCCACTATCTAGTAATCAATAGACTGCAGAAATATCTCTACATTAACACAATACTAATATGTGCATCATATATATATGAACAGAAACTATATCAAAATGACTGTGGGAGATGAGGATGTTGAGAAAATCCATTGTACGCTTTCTGGTAGGCATATGACATAATTATTTATCATCAAAGGGAAATATATATTTAAATCAGCTGAAGATTAAAAACATACGGTGAACCACTGTGTTTCAGAAACGGTCAAGCCTCCTTGTTTGGCAACGTCAACAACAGCTTTGATTTTCTTTGTATGATGTCATTCTACGCTGGTTCACTGTCCCAGCATCACCAAGCTTCACCTGGCAGCCAGCTACTCTTAACACTGACCCGTGGGATTATCTTGGGAATTACTTTTCCACTCTATGACGCCAAGCTGTTCGGGACCAAAATCACATGTTGAGTCATTGAGTCATTTGATGCAAAGAAAAGTGTATCTCTTGTCTATTCAGTTGTGGGACAAACAGGCTATACCAGTAATTCGTCTGAGACATGAGTCATCATCAATGATAACCCCACTGCTTGTGCTTTGGAAACAACATTTCTAGGAATACTGTTTATGGGATGTAACATAATGAAACAGGAACTGAGTGAGAGTGGATGCTAGGATGGTAACGTATGCTAGAGTTATCAGTCGTCATAGTTTATTTAAACGTTTAAGCTCTGAGGGGTGCAGACAGAGGACAGAGTCTTAATCCTGCTCTCAGTCAGGTCTGTCATCTGACTGACAGGTGATTGCTGCTCCTGTTCCTGAGTGAGCCCTGTTTGTCTGGCTGTCTCAATAATGTTGATTGCTCTGTGTGTGTGTGTGTGTGTGTGTGTGTGTGTGTGTGTGTGTGTGTGTGTGTGTGTAGTGTAGATTGTCATCTTCATTCCCAAATACTTACATTAGCTGTTATTCTTTGTTACTCTGTTATTCTTATTTCTCAATACAATGAGCCACAAACCATTGTAGAAAGTCAGTGTTCATCCATAAAGTCGATATGCATGTGTGTGTGTGTGTCTCTGTGTGTGTTACACCGGTGCCTAAAAATAACAGTGATGAGCACGCTTTTTCTTACAGGTTACACTCTCAGGGGACACCATACTGTATGTTTGCTGCCTGTGATGTGCAAGCCACTGACTGAATCTGTAACAAGTGTTACATAACATTAACCTTGTGAGCAGTCTCCCAGGGAAAGCACACTGTAGGTCAGCAGGGGGACGGAGTATGTCACAGGGTGATGAATGCTGGGGTAGAGGTGATGGAAATTAAAATAATGTCAGTAGTATACTCATTACATAGATGCAAATGCCTCTGTGCACGCATGCATGATTTATGGTACATTCAGTACTGTAGAATACTTCTAGGAATATCAATTTGAATCTAAATCCAACTTTAATAGATCACAAAGAAATTGTGTTTTTGCATATTTCTTTGCAAGGGCTAAGATAAAAAAAAATAAAAAATCTGTTCAAAAACCACAAAATCAGCTTGCAAAGGTATGAAACTTTCTTAAAGTGGAAAATACGTGTTTTTTTCTTTAGGACAGTGCTTAGAATTTCTCATTATATTTGTTAAATGTGAAGAATTAATTAAATCTTTAAAAAAAAGTATCTTCACAAGAAATATTTCTGACTAGCTCTGCCCACTCTTGTGCTGATTCTGTCTATTTGTGTATTGGTGTATTTGTATATTTTCACATTCAAGAAGTGGGAGGACACTGGCTTTCTGTGTTTTTAGATCCTAGGAAAGAAATGTTTAAACTGACAAGTGACACTAAAACAGTTGTGAAGGTTAAGAGTATAACATATGAACTTCATATAATTTATTTGAAGTTCATAAAATTCATATAAAAATGTTTATGAATTAAATGTAAAACTGGAATAGTGTTATTAGTAGGTAAAAATGACATTTTTACTATTAATGTCTGTTTTCCTGCATTATTCAAATAACATTTACTTCTATATCTCTTCTTTTTCTGGTAGCGAGCTGGAGTAATTTCTCGATGAACCAAAGAACAGTAAGCTCTGAACTCGACAGAGGATTGTGTGAATCATAAAGTACGGAAGCAATGCTTGCATATTTGTAAATCGGGATTAGAGGCCAATCTCGTGGCAGGTTGATTGAATCGTGCCGTCTGTCTTGCACCCGTCCTAAGCTCCTTGGTGCTTTCAGGAGGGGAGCGATAAAGGGATTTGGTCTCTCTGAGATTTGCAGTGAGAATTCTTATACACACCCCCACTTCCACAACACACCCTTTAGCCGCTGAGCACTTTGTTTTCAACCAGTGCCTGGAGGCAAGAGCTCACAATATGTTTCTCAAATTCATGCTTTCAATGCCTCTGACAAGGCTCTTTTAGGAGAATGTTCCTGTGCTGCCGACGTAATATGTTTTTGCCATGAGTTGGTGTAGTTCTCCAAACGTGTGATAAATCGATATGTTTCCTAATGTTCAACCCTCCTACAAACAGGAATGTGTTTGTCTCGCTAGTTAGCATCCATTTTGGTATAATATGATTTTAAGCTTTTAATACCTTTAGCTAATGGTGTGGATCAATTTGAATGTTGTTTCTCCCATTTCTCTTATATTAAAAAGCTGCTAGCTGCTTTTAATAATAGAAGGGATTTTTGCATGGTGTGCAAACGATTGTGCGCCTCCTGTTCCTGAGCTGAAATCCAACTTGCCACAGCTTCCAAAATACGTCCTCCAGCTTTGAGATATATTTCAGCTCCAACATTGTCATAAGAGAGTTAGCTACAAGTGCTGAGTCAACACAGATAATGTTCTTCATCTATCCATGCATTACTTCTGCCAGCTCTAGTAATGTAGGCTGGATTCAGCATTCTGCGTATTTAATGGGAGAGGAACATCAAAAAGAACAGATGGAACGTAGTAAATATAATAGGAACTAAATATCATGCAGTTCTCAGAATTTGCTTCCAGCTGGAGCAGCAATTCAGTTTTGGAGGCGATGCAGGACATATTTTAGAAATATTTTCCCAGCGCGTCACCGTCTTTGATGTCGAGGGCTGGTTTATCTTCAGTAAGAACTATCTCTTTATACATGCAATAAACTGTATTTATATTTATTTTTGAACTGCAACCTGTTTCTCAGGTCTTTGTCTGAATTTCTACGAACATTATTGCTAAGGATTGTCTTATTGCATTGGAGTCACACTGGGTTAAATATGTACACTTGGGTTTTAAGGGGTATTTATTATTTTCTTCTTTTTTTGGGGTTGTATGGAAGCCCCAAACGCAATTTCATTGTTCTTGACAATGACAATAAATAAATACTACTACTACTACTACAACAACGGAAGTCTAAGGGACATGGGTGTTAAAAATAAGGATATAAGTGTGGTTGGTCTCAGTTATATACACAGAAGCTACTACAGATATATATGTTCAAATGGAGAGCTAGAGAGAGCAGCAGGATGTGAATGTCAACTCATTCGTTTTAGTAAGTTAGAGAAAAACACAATCACACGCACAGACAGGAGGTGCACACGACGCCTCCATTTGGTCAAAAGAAGTGGAAAAATCTGTGTCGGATTTCTGGAGGTGGAGCCAACAAACTGGGACATTGCCCTCAACTACAAGTCATGTTTTTTGGTTTTGTTCTGCCTTCATCTGTTCCTTGACCAGTGGATGGAAATGTTTGTTCATCTTTTGTTTTAACCTTTACATTCCCTAATAATCCAGTGTGCATCCTTTCATGTGACTGGAGAATAATCATTCATTAGTGACAGCTGTACAGTGCACAAAGCCTAAATAATTTCCATCTAATCCATCTACATGTGAGTGGTGATTTGTTTTAAAGTAGTAATAAGAGTGTTATTTCTACTGGCTTCCTCATCTGAATAAGCCAAGATGGAAATCTCCTTGAATGATAATATAGTCACTGTTTTGTGATTTAACCTCTACCTTCAGAAAATAAAAACATGTCTCCCAGTGAGAGGCGATAGGAGGACGGCACACATAAACGCTGGTAAACAGCACTGTTATCGCGCAAACTTAAAAAAGAACAAATGCCTGCTAAACAAGAATCCCTGTTGGGACTGAGAGTGCTGAAGGCAATAATGCAAAGCCATGTTATTAATTATGTGCATATCCTTCGACCAGTGGGAGATTTTAACTCCTCTCACACCTGGTAAATGTATATTTTATCCACAATAAGTAGAAATGTAATAAGAAAAAGTATTCATTCCAACCGTTAAGGGTATTTTCACTATCAATCAAATACACTGAACTTCACCTAGTTTTAGTATTAATGACAAGGTGGTGCCACTGTAGTCTTTGATATAGATGATGGATTTGTTTTAGTGAACTGCTTGAACTTTTGGTCAATACTAAACATGGAGCATTAACAGCGTTGGAAAAAAAAGAAAAGTATATTTATGAAAACAGCACGAACTGACCTCTGAGAACCTCTGAACGTCCTGTGTGAGGGTCCCCACACGGCTCCAGTTGTAGTAGTTGAGAAACTTCACCACCGCTGGGTTCACGGCATTGTCTGACGGAACAGTGCGGAAGAAGTTGGGGTATTTTTTCTTGTCTGCTAGAACAGGAGTTGTCGCTGCAAAGGATAGCTGTAATGGAAAAAAGGAAGAAGTAATATAGTGAGCATGGAGTCCATCAGTTAGGGGTAAACGTAACAATCACGAGTAATCCCGACAGCAAAATGTCAGACTGTGTTGGTTTCACTTGAGCTACTGTTGTTAGTGGCACTGTTTAAGAATGTGTCGTTGACTCTTATGAAGTGGAAGGCAGGTTCAGTGACCGCTGTCAGTTCAGGGTTTAAATCATGAGAATGTGACACTCATTCATAAAGAACTGATGACCCGCAAATGGATGACTTTTCATACTGGTTGTGTATTTATGTGTCTTCTAGTGTCCAGAATGCTATTTGTCTGCCATGTAGGACAGGTAGAGTACTGTGCAAAGCTCTTTACACACCTCCACCCCCATTTCTTTATGTTGAGGTATTTTGTTGCTAGCAGTCTGCTGCAAAAACTAAGAATTTCTTCCATTTTCAATAGCTGATAACTCAGTTTGACAGGCATAAAATATTATTTTGGCACCAACAAAGTGACTCGCAAACAGCTATTAGCTGAAAACTTGGCATATCTCTCTCTGCACTGCGTGGAGTGTGTTTTTTGAGGAAGCTGGACGAGTGGAGGACAAAAGAAGAAATGCGAGGCCAAAATAAATAAACGTCTACGGCAGATTACCAGTATCTGAAAGTCATGTTCTTAAGAAATCCAGCAAAAAGCTGATGAAGTACCCGAGAGATGTATCTTTCCCTTAAGTTGATCCACCTACTATTCACTGAAGCCTCATCGGAAATAGTCTCAATGCACGGGTATGTGTCAAGAAGCTGTTTTTAAGGAAGGAAAACAGGGAGCAAAGGCTGAGGTATGCCAAATTACACAAGAACTGGACTGAAAATCAGTGGCAAGAGGTCTTATAGATTAATGAATCCAAATTTGAAACTGTTGGTACGAACTGTTGTCGATATGTGTGGGACGTCAGGAGAGAGGTAAAAGAGTGAGCATCTACAGACATCTGTAAAACATGGTGGATTTTCTGTCATGGTTTGGGGTTCCTGACAAAATATTAAGAAATGAGTAGGGACTCAAGACTTTTGCGCAGTATTACACAAAGGATCTTCACTTTTGTCTGTCTTTTTTGATGGTGTTGTAGCTTTAAAGGACACCATGCTGTGTTTTTAGGTCAGCCTTTGTCGTGTTTCTCTCTGGTGTTGAATGTAGAGATGCCTTATGATGGAGTTATTCTCACTTCTGATGACATGGCCTAGCTAACACCATCATCTCCACATCAGAATGGTGTTTATGCTCTATTTTTCTGCAGTGGGTTACCAGGTCTCTGCAAGAGAAATGGTTTACTAGAAAATGCCTAGAATCTCCTGAGGCTTTCGCTGGGAGATGTTGACAGTTGGTTGAGGAAGCTGTCTGTCATCCTCAAGCAGTCTGGACCACACGGCAGCTCGAATATGGTAGGTTTAGATTTGTGGGTGCCCGTTCTTATGTGTTTATGTACGTTTTGATGAAAAGGGAAAAGCAGCTTAGCAATTTAATTCATCTCCGTGTTGGTAAGTTAAAAGCATTTCTTGTCTTCAAATGTAGGCATTTTGAATCAGCACTGACAAACACACACAGACACCCACTTAAATAAAAATCAAATGTGCTGAACCTCACTCAATAATTGCCTTTTTACAGACAAGTCTGCATCAACAGATGCAGTCTAAGCATTTTTGAGGCACATCTCTGGTAAATCAAAGGCTCACAAAGACAAAGTGGACCCGACTATGTAGTATTTTTCCATAGCTGATGAAATGAAATCGGGATGTGGCAAGCGAGCATAACCCATATGGCAGTATACTTGGGTGTATAACTAAAAGTTGAGAGTTATTTAGTAATTTGTTTCATGAAACCATGTTCTTGATGCATTTCCCCTGCACAGCTGCCTCTCTAAAATACAAGTATATCCATTTAAAGCCTCCTCTCAGTCTAAAACAAGCTATTTACCAACAAAAGTCACAACTCTCCACCCACCCCACCTTTCATTTGTCATTTCTATGCTAATCAAGTTTTATTCTCTCTCTCCCACATTGTAGCACATTTTCAACAATAGGTCATAAATTTCATCCAAAGGCAAACATGGCTGTAATTAATTTTTGCATTAGCATTAGAATTTCCCATATAAGAAACAGCGTGCGCCCACACAGACAAAGACCTGTCATTTTATCATTTAATTTAGCCTTTCACATTTCGTTTGAATGTATAGTACTACCGTACAGGAAGCATCATATCATTATATTCCGAAAATTGTGACACCATCGCCACCGTGGCTTTTAAATAATGGACACAGGCATGTCTTTGATATTGTGCATACGTCTTTAAAAGCCATGAATAACTGTCAGAGCAGAGATTTGAGAGGTACTTTAACATTTAGGCACCAGCAGCTGAGCTGAGATAATAAGACAGTGTGCTCTATTTTCAATGTCCTATTTGTGTTAATTTAATGAGCGATATGAATCAGCGCAGGGTTAATTACATACTTTGTAGAGATTAAGCAGAACTTGTGATTCATGATAGTGATCAACCCAAGGATATTATTCTGACTGAGACCAAAAGGTGCATCAGTAGATTTCCGAAAAGTGTACTAAAGCGTTGAGGAGTTCAAGCACCTCCTAACTTTGGTGATGAATGTGATCTTCTCATTAAGCCTCCATCCACTTCTAGACATCTTCACTCTTCATTAGTTGCTGTGCTGCAGTTATAATAGTACACTTGCTGATGACTTGTTATTACTGGAAATGTACTTTAGCATTGTTTAAAGGTAACTGACTGAGAATATGAGAGCGTAACTTAAAGATCAAGTCAAATATAGTTCAAAAGTAAAGCAATTTTAAAAGAGGACTGGATATCCTAATATTGTGGTTAAACAGTAATGTGATGAAAAGGGTTTGTGCTTCTTAAAAGCAAATAAAAAACAAAAACAACATCTGACCCATTTACAGTACCCAAATTGCAGGGTTTCCATTACAGCAGATCCCCAAATATAAAAGTCTTCCTCCAACCAGTAGGAGACCCTCAGTTTGGCCCACTAAATCACCACTTTCTGCACAGAGCCACAGGGGTTTGTGTTCGCACATCAGTGAGACAGGTTTTTAAAACAACACATGGATTACAGCCATCAATTAGGCAGAAAGAAAGGCCTTTATCTCGCAACCACTGCTAAATCCAAAATTACACACCAGTCTTAAAGGGCTTCAAGGGGTCTTTCCAGCATTGCCTTAATCTCCATTTAGCTAAGGCTATTTGGTACACCCACACTGGGAGATACGTCCACGGATCTACAATAAGAGCTAATGGAATTTTTAAACCAGTCCTCTTATGATTGCTTCTCTGCAACATTTTTCGCCATCCCCAAGGTGTTTTAGGTTCACAGGGGTTATTCTCTTTTGCAGGAGTTGTTTGTGCTCTTTGTACAATTTTATTTTTGCTTCATCTGTTATAACGCTTAACAGAAAGTCTCAGGAGACTGACAGAAAGACCAGCAAACCCATGCTTTTGTTGCTGGTCAACCAATAAATTTTTGTTTGGAGAGAAAATAACATAAGTGGTAGATTTCATCGAGTCATGAGCAATTGTAACCGTTGACCCCTCTGGTATTATCAGTTTATGAGGTCAGTTAAGGGCTGAGAAAAGGCTTTACAAAACATGAAATCAATCATAAAAAAAAAAAAAAAATCAGCAATGCAGCATCATTCTGTCAGCATGTTTCGGTGTCACAAAAATATCGGAGAAACACATTTGGGATAAAATATTCTTTTTTTTTTCCACTTTTCACAAGGAAAGCATGCTTTTCGGTTCATGTTAACACACAGAAAAATGCAATTAAAACATAGCATTTACAAGTAATCAATTTGTCATTCTTGTGTTCTTAGGGGTAAAACTTGATCTTTTAGAGATCATAAATACGCGGCCATAGATGTGTTTGAGTAATAAAGGTGTAATATCATTTTTATTAAATAAACTCAGTGCTGGCACAGAATCATTTGGTCCTCTCAGTGTAAATAAAAACTGGCCATGAAAAGCAAACAGTAATATCAAGGTCTAACCATGTCATCAGGCATATTAACACTCTCTTAAAAGCAATTCTTTTTGCACACTGAATCCAGGTCAGAGGGTTCAAAGGACGCAAGTGGCTTAAGTCCACATGCAAGCAGGAGCAGGGCTTGATTTTACTTATTTTTAGCATTTATTCAGTTGCATTTTTTGTTTGGTTGGAAGACTATTTTTTAAAGACCTTTTTTTTTATAAACCTTTTTCTTCTCTAGTTTTCAGTTCATTAGCTTTTCCTGACATTTCAACGAACCACAGCATTATTTAAAGACAGCGCTGCCGCTAACTGGAGCTTGGGCAATTCAGGACAGTGTATTAAAAGTGTAAAGATGAGAGGGATATCCAGCGTATTATTTAAAGGATAGACAAGTCTTTGTCTAACTCTGACTAGCCTTTTTCAGAGGAAAAACCAAAAATAGTTCTATGATATCACACATCTGAGAGTAGTGGGTTATGTAAGAGGTTTAAAAGAGGACCGTCACAAATAGAAGGGTTTTTGGTGGAGAGCACTGATGTCAGATTTACACTACAGTGTGCATGTACACTCAGATCATGGACAGGTTAAGGCTTATGCATTCACATACTGACACAAACAATCACACTAAGGCCATCTTTCTTTCAGATCCCACCAAACTACAAAATAATTCAAACTGTGGCAACGGGCTCCCGGCAGGTTCTTCCTCTCATCACCCTACAAGGTCACATGCTCTCAGTAACACGACTGGGGATCCGCCTGGCCCTACTGAGAAATAATGTTAGTCTGAAGACGAGGTGAATCACGGATACATCACAGTGGTGATCTATTTAGACTTTCTGAACACACAGCTGCTTATCACAGTCTATTTAAAGTGAATACAAAAGCTTGGCTGCTTCTCAGTTTGAACTTATTCAAGGCACAATCAAGCTAGTTTTATGTTCATGTTTGAATGAAAAAATGACAGGAGGGCCCAGAATAGAAAATAAAAGGTAGCAAGATAGGAATTTTGCTGCTTATTCATTATAGTTCAGTGAATATGTGTTTCTGCATCTAATTGCCTGGCACTTAACTTCTCAGCCTGTCACTTGTTGTTTCTCTGTTGCCTGATACCAGACCGAAGTGTCAACACGTTTCACTCTGTTTCCATCTTCATTCATACATTGCCTTCATGTTAACTGATTTCCACGGTGGAGGGGGCTTAATTTCCCCTAACCAATCACCAGAAACCACAGCTCACTGCTTAACAGCAGTGACAGCGATGATAGTCCGACTTCTGTTGCTCACAGTCTAATCATTGCTTCTCCTCTAATTTTCTGGAGCCAATCAGCTCAGTGAAGTGAGTGGAGTCAAATATTTTAGGCTTAGGTAGGTGCTTATATTATGTCTATAACCATGTAATAACACAGCCACTGAATATTACAGCTAACGGGCACATAGTAATAGAGCCAGGCTGATATATCTGTCATGCAATATTACTAGGCCATGCTGGCCTATCAAAGATAGACAGCAGCATCAGTCTATATGTTACAATATGAAAACTGAAAGGTAAGTTGATAGCCTGTGAATGTGGTGCTGGAAACTTAATAAATTGTAACACATTGTGTGTCTGCAGCAACATAAAAATGCAGACTAAAGGGCAGATCACCTTGGTTAGTTCTTAAACTGTCTCTTTGCATCATCTGCAATGCATTTTCCCGATTTGGCATGGGATTGGTTATCAATGATGTACAAATTAAAGTGCAATTATAGCCGTACCACCATAAGAAATAAGGAAAATGCATGAGTGTAACTGTTTATATTTGGCAGGCCTAATAGGATTGATTGTCCCTAGTGGGACTGTTTTGCAAAAGGATCTGCTGGTGCTAATTGTGAGGTTGGCCTTTGGCTTTCACAGAGAAGTTGGATAAAACATGAATGATAGCTAAACAACACCAATGATACCTCGCATGTTTTTGTACCAACAGTTTATTTGGACAACAGACAGAATGCACCAATGAGTACTACACAGAAAAAGACATATAGTTGCACAAAAACTGGGCATATGGCTCACACTTAGAGGAAATGTATGTTATCTGATTAATGTTTAACTCTGATCCAGTAGCTGTTAAGTGAAGATATCAATAAGTCCAAGTGTTGGGGAAAAGCAGTGCTCAATATTTCAACACAGAGCATGTGCACAACTAAAACACATGTTTTAAAAATCCCACTGCTCTCAACGTAAAAATGTTTAACTATATAATTTTTCCCTTACAAGTCAGTATATCAGTGAGATATAATTAGAAGCAAAAGTCATTCACAAGGCAATGAATGATCTCTACTAACATTCAGTCATTCAGTCATATTCAGTCGATGAATCGGCTTAAAGTCAATTCAACATGGTGCTAAAGGAAGCACTCCTGGACAAAATATTCAATGATGAATTCTGAATATGGATGTTTTGCAATATTAGCGATCTTGCAAAAAGAAGTACTTTATGAATTTCCTGCATAATATAGCTTCTATTTCTGCGGGCAGTCTGGGGCCACAGTGAATGTTATATACAAGCAATCAAGTACATGCATGCAATCGAGTATGAGACATTGATCAAGTACTTTCTAAAGGTACTTTCTATAGCTGAGAGGGAAGGCTTTGTAATCAAAATGGAATTGCATAAAACAACCTCAAATGCTCAACCTGCCTGTGTCTATTATCTCTACCTTCACTCACAACACAACAGATTCAAAGCCCATCCATCCTCCAGAGCACCAGGCCCCCGTGCAGAGTAATAGTTAGAAAATAGTGGCGATGTTGATTAGAAAGCACGGAGGTGGTCGTGGGGTTTATTCAATATTCAAGAGAGGCATTTGGTGCACCATGGGAGCACCCAGTTGGGGAGGCAACAGTAAGGAGAAGCTTTGAACCCCACACAGACCACAGACCCAAATTCATTATGGATGTGATGGAGGAGGGAGAAAAAGAAGAATACTGCAGGTAGATAGTGGAGAAATTTAGCGAGAAGCGAGAGGTGATAAAAGAATCATGTATGAAAGTGGAGAGAAAGCAAAAGGACTGAAAGATGCGAACAAGGGGAAAAGAAAAGAAAAGAAAAGATATAGTGCTCTTCGTGTCACACTGCTCTACACGCACACAAGCATATGATCACATCATACCAGATCATCATATAGCTCAGTCAAGCGTGTGCTAGAGAAAAACAGCAACCCATTTCCTCCAGTTATAGAAACGGGCAGTAGGCAGCTCAGCAAAGTCATCTCATTTTAGTCGGGTAAGTTAGATGTTTAATGGAGAGGAGTCAGTCGGCTCAACTTCACTGCAAATTAGCTCTGCAACATGAGCACGATGGAAAACATACTACTGCTTGGATACCAGGAAAGATCTGATGTGCTTGTAGCACACACAATAAGGAAAGCGAAAGTTCACGCAAGCGTTACAGCTCCCTACACAAGCTTGAAAAACTTTGTGTCAGTACATAGTGAGGTACACAGCACATACAAACAGTCTATCATTAAGCCTTTTACAGTTTACACCATCTGGCTTTTGACTTACTTATACAGCTGTGCAGCATGGACCACATCACCTTCATCATATTAATAATAGAATGTTTTATCAATGTCAATAGCACTATTACTTAATCACCTTAAAACTAATTTTACTACCACTAATAATAATAATAATAATCATAAACTGGACCTTAACGTATTTCAATTCCAAGGGCATTCCAAGGAAATTCGGTCAATATGAGGTCACCCATGTTCAAACCTCGAGCTGAGTATTTGGCTGAGAGGTTCTGACTGAGAAAGTGTGGGATACTGCACACTTGCATTGCAATGACTTGTCAGCCACAAGACTGGCCCAGGCTAAGCCTTACTTCACTTTATTCTCCTTGTGAGGATCTACAAAATTTACAGATTGAACAAGTTGTACTCAATATGAAACTACATTGAGCATAAACTAATTGGAAACTTGGTTACTGAGATGACTGATGAAAGGAACAATCACACTTTTCTTTTTTTGCAGCTAGAGGAGTCGACCTATACTGGCCATAAGAAAGAAGCCAATTTAAAGCACTTCTGCACACTTATCAAAGCTGTCATACAGAGGAATAAAAATGTAACACATCAACTGGAATGACTAATTACAAAATGAGATGTGTTTGCCTGATATTCCTATAAGTAATCTGTACACCATTTCACTGAAAAGTTCACAGAATCCAAAAAATATTTCATCCACCCTTCTTAGAGTCTCAAAAGATCTCAACCTTTTCCGTATAGTTTGACAGACACGCCTGATAACAACGTATTCCGGTACTGACACTATAGGTCGACATGTCCTTAAAAATAAATGTTGCAAGACCTGTTTTTTAAAACGCAGACCCTGTTTCAAAAAACTGTGCAGAATGTCTGTGTCATTTGTGGAGGACTCCTTATAGTCCTGAAAAAATAAATTCACGCTGTCAGCCCAGACGAGACTGTGACATGGACCCTGCCATAACGTGTAGCAGGATACTGTACATCACATACTTTACCCAATAACTAGCCTCTTGACAGCTGAGTGATGTGGTGGTCGTCTCTTTTCTCACAGTTTACGGCCTGCTGCATCCCCTGCTCTAACATGTCAATCATGTTGTAGCTAATGTTGGAGCCAACATGTACATCCACCCACACACACTGATTGACTGATGTCCTGCTTATGCTTTCTGGCCCTGCACAACACCCAACCACATTACTCTTATCTGGGGTAGGCGGCTTTCATTCTTTGCTTGTCTTATCTCTGACTGTCATTTACAGCATTTATGCTTTCCCTTACACAATTTCCTCTGGGATTAATAAATTATTTCTGATTCTGATTTTCATATCTGTATCTGGCTCAGAGTCACAAAGACATTGGACTGCCAGATGCATAGCACCTTTGTGAACAAAAGAGAGTCTAAGGATGACAACAGGAGCTGTGGTGTGGTTAAAAATATTTCTTCCTCTAAAGTTTAAGAGTAGGATTGATCTTGCGCACATGTGCATTGGCATTAAACCAGTCTTGTGAAAGAATTCAACCTTCTGTTTGAATTGCCCCGTGCATGCATTCAGTCACACATGCGCTGGCAATGAAATGCAGCCAAGAGAAGCATTCATTTACGTGTTGCAGGTACTCCAGACCTCCATGTACAGACATCTCACCTTTGTATGAAATACCTCTTTTTCTAAGCCCTCCATCCCCCGTTACCAAACCCAGACATCAAAGACATGTGCTAAAGTTTGAAGAACAACATGTTCAAAGAGAAACTGAAAAGGCTGAGAACAGAAGAAGGAAAATAGCAGGAGGACCAAATTCGGTGTTCTACCAGAGTCAATTTACAGCAGAATAATTGAAATTCCAAGGCTCAAACATCTGGTTTAATGCCTCAGTTAGTCATCAATAGGCTGATAGCTGCTCATCGCACTTACTGGTGAGTTGTAAAAGTGTTTGAGTTCAGGTTAGAATGTTACCAGTCATCCCTAAAGCTGCCCACTTAAAGCTACATCACTGGCATGGGTTGAATAGTGGAGTAAACCTGGTGACTTAATTCTAACCTCAGTGCTTGGCTTTCTGAAAATGATCACATTTGCCAAGTAGAAATACTGAGTCATTAAGTCAAGCGGCAAGTGAAATGAGACAGACGAGCAAGAAGCAGTCCCGTGTCAATTCAACAATTAATTCATAAGAGCCTTTTTGTTGTACAGTGTAGTGTAGTAGTGTATCTGCGTCGCATATTAGATATGGCATTTCCATGGAGCATTAATCAATAGAAGGTGTCACTTGTCACCAGCGTGTCTCTGGGAGTGCGAGGCAGGAAAGATCGAACATCCCCCTCTCATCACCTCTGCCACGAGATGAGCTTATACTCTAGGACTCTGCCATTCTTCATCAGCCGACAGGCTGTCCTTGAACGACGGAGATGAGTGGCAGTGAAGCATCGCTATCACAAACAAGACTGGGGAAAGCATTTTCTTATCAATCGCGGTGCCGTGTACACATCAGACGTTGACATGACTTGGTGCGAAATGAAGGGAGAGAACGCTCGTTTAAGCTACAGCTGGAAAAGTTAGCTAACAGCTGTAGCTTATACGTAAAACGGCTATGTGACATTTCATAAATGTCTAAGAGAGGGAGACAAATGTTCTTCATACATATTTCATACAAAATTTTCTTTTAAGTAAAAGTCTGGTTACATACTAGCCAAAGCCTAGACAGAAAATTCTGTGAATACTCAGGAACCTGTGGGAGGAGGGGGGCTTTGAGTGATGGTATTCTGCCAACTTGCTCCATAACTATTCTATTTATAAACCTAGATTTGATACCGTAACCTGAAATCTCACAGTGTTCCCTGCTGCTGCCACTTGGCTGCCAATGAATGATTAATGAGCAGATGCTGAACTGCAGAGACCATTATTGTTTCTTTCTGTCCTCCCTCCTCCTCCTGTGCATTGCTCTATACAGCAATTCCTTTGGCGAGGCAGGGGATTACATTGCACAAGCTTGCCCAAGTTGTACTGAACACACTGTAAAAAAAACAATGACATTATCATTTTTAAAATAAAATAAACTGATATTCCTGCCAAAGAGTATCAATCTGAAACTTGAACGGGGTTAAATTTGTAGTTTCTTCCACATACAGAATTTCATCTGCCACCAGGTTGAAAATCACTATAACCTGTCTAAATATTTAACTAGGTACTTAATTAGGAATGATGGGATTGTAAAGAAGAGACTAGTTTCTGAGAGAGTTTAAACACTTCTCGATGTTTTAGGTTGTGGTGATAAAACAGATTATTATCCCTCTCATATCTGCAACGAGAAATATAAAGTCAGCATTAAGTCCTCTATTAACCTGACTGTTGAAAGGGAAACGGTGGGTCTGGAGCCACTTGTTAGTTTTACCTTCACTCACTCTTCACTTTTGTAATAAAAAAAAAGACACGTAATTGTGAATATTAATAATTGATTGTAGAAAAAAAGCAGCACATAGTATAAAGATGATTTTCTACCAGAAAAGTTGGTGCCATTGGGATCTAACGGAGCACCGTCACCACAAAATATTGAACCCTGTGTTTGTCAAAGTAAGAACAGCTGTAGCCGTTAGCCTTTTTTGACAGGATGGTAGGGTTAGACAGGAAAGGGTGAGAAATTGAGGGGGAATGAAACACAGGAAATGATCTAAGGCAGCGGTCCCCAACCTTTTTTGTGCCACAGACCGGTTTATGTCTGACAATATTTTCACGAACCAGCCTTTTAGGTGTCGTGGATAAATACAACAAAATAAAACCAGTGCCGGTACCAAAAGATTTAAGATTTGTTCATAACACACGGGAAAAGACCCAGAGAAACCGACAATAAAATAAAAACAATTTAAAAAAAAAAAAACTATAAAAACCAATAAAACCCCTGAAAACCATAAATTTCCCAACCGAGCCTCAACTGTCGCGGCCCAGAACCAAACGAGTCACGGACCGGTGGCCCCAGGGTTGGGGACCGCTGGTCTAAGGTCAATTGAAACCCATGTCCCTTCAACAATCACACGGCTATACTGGCTCCCACTGGCCTCATATCTGAAGTTCAATAGTTGTAGCAACGCTTTTGTTTGTTTGTTTTTATATATGTTTAAATATTGGTTCATGCTAAGAGTAAGAAAACTGTTTTCATGTGATAAATTAATGACTGTAATTATGTTGGGGAAAATGCCTTAAAAATGTGTTTTTAGTTTGTTTCTTTTTTTAACAAAACAAAAAAATAGATTTTTTTAATTTTTTGTTTTATTTGGTTTCTTGGGAGTTATTCATATGTTTTTGTCAAGTTTTCCCCTTTAGTAAGGCAAAGAGCCATGTTGTTGGGAGGCTCGCACCTTTGGTGAGGTCCTCTCCACACACACTCTGGGACAGACACAGATATAACATTTTGGTTTGCAGTAAGACATATTTGGTGAGTTGTGGGTAGCACAGCGCTGCCCAAGTGGCTCCCAGCATGTCTTCATTTATTTGTTTTGGGTCGTGAAACTCTTCTTGTAGAAAAACTATAATAAATATTTTAAGTAATTCTAAGGGTTTGGTAGATTTTTAATTTTTCTTTAATGTTTCTTGACCAAATATATACTGTATTTGTGTACTTTTAGATGATTTATTTTCCTGTATAAGGAAATGGCATGGAAATTCTTCACAGGGAAAAAAAACCCTTTGCCCTGACAGGAAATGCACACCTTTACTGATGCTCAGTGAACTATTAAAATATTTGCTAGAAGAGCCAATAAACTGCACCATGTAATTTTCACTCTATAGCAGGTTATGTATGGCCAGTGCATGGGAAGCCCACACACAGGCAATTTCTGCTGTGAGTGGGCAAACATTTCACTGAAGACAGCCAGCATTCGCAAATTACTATATTTTAAGTTGCCAGACACGGAGACTCTCTCTCTCCCGCTCCCTCTAAAGAAAGCTTTTACAGCCCATACTTACAGGAATCTATCAGGCCTATTTAGCTGAATAATTTTCAGATGTGACTCTTACCCTTGCTTTTTGGTTCGGTTGCTGTTGATGGCCACAAATAAATGAAACACACAATAGACAAAACACGTAGGAGAGAATAGAAAAGAAAACACAGCTAAAGACAGAGGATGATGCTGGAAATAATAAGATAGTTTTGACTGCATTTTTTCACCCACTCTTCAAGGACACAAGATGTTTTCATGCAAAGCAGGATAAGAAAATGAGATGGCACTGATTTCTCAAACACTTAAAGCTCCACAAAATTGATCCAAATCCTTTTAACAAGAGAAACAGGTGCTTTCTGTTCCATTAAACAATGAGATGCTTTATATCACTTGTAACTTTGTTTTCTTCCTCTATTTTTCATAAAGATTATTGGTATTATAAGTCTTGACTCTGTATTTTCGCATATCCGTTAAAGCCTTACTGATTCTTATCTGGAAAAGGCCTCACACCAAATATGTCTCAGTTATAATTCCTCAATCAATGATTTTGCAGCCAACAAGATGACAAAGGTTGGGTTGGTTTAAGGAATTCATAAAGCAAATGAGTTTTTGCTGTGGTGCCAGGCCAGGATCAGTTTTAACTTGGCAGATGGCATTGAGGTTTCAAACATGTTTTCGGGGTACCGATTTAACTTTCAGATATCAAGACTGAATCAGTCTGATAAGTCCATTACTGTTCTGCCTTCACTATGTGTGTGCGTGTGTGCGCGCGTTCATTTGCCTGTACTGTATTTCTGGGTATGTGTGGATGTCGGTACCAGACTTCAGACGTGGTTGCTCATGCAAAGGATTCCATTAGAGAGGTAAGGCAATATGAAGTCTATTACAGTGCCGCCGCTCTGCTGGAGTTCCATTGATTGTCCCGAGCCTTGTGCTGAGAGGATCGGTGTAATTTGTTTATATATCCATGAAAAAAAAAATCATCCAGAAGTTAAAAGTACTCAGACCACCGAGCCTTTTTTCGTTCCCTTTCACTCTCTCCCTACTTCCATTCACAAAAAAGGTAAAACAGTGTAATCCTACAGATGTATCACAACTCTTCCTCCCCTCCTGCTCCTTCTCTTCATCTCTGTCCATTAGACAGCTAATTTGATTTGCAGGGCTAGTCTTTCTCTGCTTACAGCTGGGGAAGAGATAAAAAAAAGTATAACATGCCTTTAGATATCAGTATATCCAAGTGGAAAGGACCTCAGTAACTCTAGAAAATCTCTGTGCAGGTCAGGGCTCATGGTAGTTTGCTCTTATTAAAGTGACTGCTATGTATATGAACAGGGAAAAATGTGGGAAACACTTTTCAAAGAAGTGTTTCAAGCTGTACAGGAGGTAAAGTCTTGTGTTGCTAAAGGTGCTTGAATTTCTCAGGATGGAAATTTAACTCTTCGACTTCAGCTTTCTACTGGGATAAACATTCTTCCAGCAGCTGGTAGGCTTCATGTGATTATCCTGCTGAAAGACCCACTTCTCTTCATCTTTTGACTGGTAATTGACTGTTAATTACTGTTGCTGTTTCATGTTTGTTTAACTTGAGTTTATTCAGAGTGTTCGCTTCACTCCAATCTGTTTACCTGTGCACCTCCTACTATCACTCACAAGTCTCTATACCTACGGTGTAGCATTTATAGCACAGATTTCCACCTAAGTGATTTCACTCTTTTCTCTAACAAGTTCTTATTAATAGTGAATGCATAACATCAGTTACATTACATGTAATATTACACGAATGTTCATGCAATTGCAACAGTTATTTTGCAATTTTTAGGGACATGTTTGTGCTCTCTTAAATGCCATGCCATAATTAGGTGTTAGAAAACAGCCCTATGAATGTTATGAAGGTTAACATAATGCCAGTAATCAGTAATTTGATTTCTGCAACTTTTTTTGCCTTCACTGGATTGTGGTGATCTGCTCTTTATGAACGCACCTGGCCAGTATCTAAAGAGGTAAGACACTGTTTGTAATTTCTGTTGCCCTCTTGACCAGGTCTCTCTAGAAAAAGATCTTTTTTCTTGGCTAAATAAAGGATATAACAATAATAAATATTAATTTTCAAAGTTTATGAAACAGACGTGACGGATTTTTCCCATTGACGTGTGTACGTGGGAGTTGATTCTCAACAGTATGACTATCTCGAGTGAGGCATGGAGTTTTACCACATGCTGACTCCATCATATCACATTTATCATGAGGAAAGAGGAAGGCTGAAGATTTGCTGTGTGGGGGTTAGTTTAGCACAGAAACACTGGGTACAGTATTTTACCTGAGCTAACCCTAATGCGTCTCCACTAGCTCTGCGATAAACACATCACATGGTATTTCCTCACAACACGTGAGCAATAAAAAACAGCAACAACACTAGGAAAAGTTGAGTTTTCACCAGCAGCATGTATCAAATGATAAATGGTTTTTAAAAAGTTTTTTTTTAAAAATAGACACAAAAAGCTGTGGATAGCGTGCAGAGATTTACATTACATTCAATAATAGGGCCCCTTTAACAGCACCCTATCCATTCTAAAGACCTGAAAGCTATTCTTGTGAGCACAGATTCTGCAGTGAGTCAGTTAAAAAGTATTCATCCACAAAGCATTATTCACACGCAAAAAAAGCCTAGACAAAAACACACATCTTTGAAAAAATAAGACTCTACAAAAATGAAACTGCTAACAGAGTCGATATCTCTGATCCACTTACATCCCTGCCTGACTCCATCAGCACCACGGTGTGTGATAGGGCTGAACGATTATGGAAAATAATCTAATTGCGATTTTTTGCCCCAATATTGCGATTGCGATGCGATATGCGATTATTTTTTAAGGTCTTTGTCTTCTGTATTATTAAACAAAGACAAGCAATACATCATATAGTATGGCCAATACTATATTACATTAATTTTAAACTGTTCTTTCCTGGAAGACAGACCTCTGTTATGATGACATGAGGTGATGCATGAATTGATGACTGACATTTTTATTTAACTTCTTCAATCACAACAGTATATTTGAACATACACAATAGTTTATTTTTAGCTTACAAACATCTGAGCATAAAGTGCTGACAAGGAACCCTGGTGTAAACATTAAAATGAAAGTCAGTACAATGTGCAGATTGCAGAAATATACATAAAAAAAATCAGTGGCTTTACCACACTCAGTTTTTCGACATCTGTGAACTACTAGACAGTCATTCAATTAAAAAATAATATTAAATAAATAAAACTAATAAATAAAAAATACACACAGCTTACTGATCTCTGCAGTCAGTAACATTACACATAAAGTGCAAACATAATAGCAATTGTATAAACACACACACAAACACGCCTTTAAAATTTAAAGGCGTGAAATTGGACGGTCTAGTTCTGATTAGCGTCACCGCTGTCTCGGTGGAGTTTAATAAACTCGGCCGTCTGCTTCTTGCTATCTAAAATATAACCAGACACTGGTGTAAATTCTCGACTGTCTCATACTTCTGTTTAATAAGTTTTCTGTTTGACGTTTAGTCAGCTGTGTGAAAACCAAGGAGGAACCCACCCGGGGGATTAATAAAGTTTTATTTTATCTAATCTAATAACTTTAATCTCAGCCAAACCGATTTACTCACGAACAAACAAAACACTGAAAAAAACCCAACAATAACATTTTTAGGTTGTCTAAGTGACTTATATATTACGTTTAACCCGAGCAGCGAAACTCCGCGGTGATCTGAAAATGATGTGCCGGGAGTTGTGCCGTTCTCGGCCGCATCAGTAACCCTCGAGCTCCCGGCTAGCTGTCGAGCTGGTGGGTAGCAGACGCCTCTGAAAACGTCGAAGCACTTTTGCAAATATGGGATATCTTGATAAACCGAGCAGATATTTGATGTTTACACAACTACTTTCTCGCCTGAAAATATGTTAAAAGTTTATTTTGTGACCCAGAAAGATTAGTATGAGTCATTTTAAAACTTAGTAGCGGCCGCCATTGCTGGAAACTGGAGTTTGGCTGGGCCGCGCTATGAATTCTGGGATATGGTAGTAATTTGGACAGCCTTCGGCGCGTCGCTGTGACGTAATCGGTCTACAAATGCGGCCTCAGGAGGATGCAGCCCATGAATTTGGACATGTCCAGAGTATAATCGCAGCCTTTGCGGTTAGAAAATTGCACTTGATCATGTCGCGATATTATCGCAAATGCGATATATCGTTCAGCCCTAGTGTGTGAGTGTGGTCGCAGTGGCCCAGAAAAACACTCGAGCTGAATAAGGTTGGGGAACAGGTGTGTATAATAAAATGTGGTCAAACATGGGTACGCTGTGCAACTGTTAACAGATTATTCCTCTAGAACCCGAGGGGATCTGTGCCCTGCGGCTTCGCTCAGTCAGGGACAACACTCTCCTGAGGCTGGGTAGTGTCCTGGTTTTCAGGGTTTCTGTGTAACAAGTCCAAGCAGGCAACTAGAAAAGGAACTATTAAATCATTAGGTGAAGTGGTTATCTCATTACAGTGCTAGGAACGCTTGTGGATGCTGCTGACCAAGTGTGTACCAACATAGTGCCCTCTCCCAACAAGACAAAGAGCTCAAGGTGTAGATCCATGGTCCAATCTCCCCAGACCCCCAAACAGGTAAGCATGCCCCGGTCTTACCAGTGCTCTTTGCCAGACAATACAGGTCAAGAAGGTCGTGGCTCCTAATCTGCAAGGATTGTTCCGAAAACCTTCCTTTCACAGCCCCAAAATATCCACGTTAGGTTAATCATTGCTTCTAAATTGGCTTTAGGTGTGAATGTTTATCTGTCTCTCTGAGTTTGCACTGTGATGGTTGGGCGACCTGTCAGGGTCTCTTGCCCAGTAACAGTAAGAGGGATATTTCCTTCCCCTTTGACTGTGACTATCATCACTGAAATGATTCATTCATATCTTCTTTTACAAAACAAACTGATGCACCATTTATAGTAAAGTATCTAAGCTGACCTCACCTAAACTGGCATATAATATTTCATCCTTGATTCGTAGCCGTCTGCACTCTTATTCACAGCATATTTTCTCCTTATTCTATAGTTATAGTATAAATCTTATGACACACTGAACAACTGCCTCATAATCAGGACTTATTACTCGTAGTATATATGTATCATAAAGGAACATAAAACATATATGCCTGTGATTTACAGAAAAAGAAAAAAGAAAAGGTGCGTCTAACACAATTAAGATGCAGTGAGAGAATAAAGACCTTAACAAATCCTGTCCACAATTAGCCACTGAGACTGAGCCTGATGTGTCATTAAACGCAGCTATCTGCGTTAGCTGATTTATTGGGATTTCACTTTGCTGTAGTATTTGCTTTGTTTCCAATCTTGGCCTATCATGAAACTCACAGAAAGTATCTTCTACATTCCTCTCCACCTCCTCTGCTTTGCTTTTTCCATCTCTTCCTCCACATCGCCCTCAGCCCATGTCCAATGCACACTGCAGCTCTCAAAAGCCTTTTTGTTTTTTTGTTTATTTGTTTGTTTTCTGTAGTCAAAAACATCTTAGACCCATGGTGAATGAACCCCTCTCAAACACCAATGAGACAGTTGGACCGCTGATCATCAGCAGATTGCCCAGTTTGTACAATTACTTTTAGCTTATAGAATTAAGCTAAATTTCATTTAAATCACATAATGTCTCCTCTTCATGTTTAGTACATTCCTACACTGCCTCTGTTTTTAATCGCCAGGGATGGCCCTCTAGAGAGCACAAGAAAGAACCTGCGTTGGTTTGCAAACTGAAGAGCATCCGCCTCCTGCTCTTCCATTGGTTACATCTGCACTATCCTGGATCACTCATTGGCATCCGATAATCGTCTGATGAGTGCCACCTACACGCTTCACATAACATAGTCCTTTAAAAAAAAAAGAAAAAAGAAGAAGAAGACCACGTTTAGGGCTCTATCTTCGTTACTTGGAGTATTTTTTTTTCTACAACAGCAGCTTCACAAAGGAACAGGATAATAAAAGTGACTTCCAGTGTTGTTCTCACTGTTGTAGCTATACTGAAAACACCTCTCTGACACATGAAACTACCATTTAACACAGGCAACATGCATGCATTTAAATGATATTCCAGAGTAGCATCTCCTTTCTCCTTTTCTCATTTCTCTCTGCTGTCTGACTATATTAGTACCTTTATTTGATATTCACAAAAAGCATTATTCTGCTGTGAAACCTAATTCACCCTTAGGGGAAGCTACACTTGCTGGTTTCACCAGAGAGAAGAAGGAATTTCAGATTATCTCTTCAGCTCCAAAGCTGTTCATTCCTTTGGACAACGACTCTGCTTATCAGAACACGTGTTTTCCATAAAAACTGCTATTTTTCTTTCCATTTTCATTTTTTCATTTGTTTTCTCCCCAAGCATTCTCTTTGAGAAAACAAAGGTACTACACGTTTTTAAATTTACCCTTTGGAACTATTTGAACCCATGCTGGGAAAGGTTGTTTACTGGTGGAATTATGATTACAGGTCAAAAGGTTATGTTTTCTATTTGGGGGCTTTTTGTTGTGGATGTGGGTCAGGCTCTGTGTAGCTGAAAGGAGTCAATGAATGGATGTAGCTTGGGAGCAAAACTAGCAGCAGTAGTGGGTATCAACCATGGTGTTTTATCATGTTTCTTGGGGTTATTGATTTCCATACATGCGTTTAATATTGGGTAGAATATCTGAAAGTTTGGCTTTTCATTGTTTTCAGTGATAGAGTTATTAGAGTGAACCTTTACAGTCCTACAGTCCACTAAGGTACTCGTTTTTTTATTGTGTCATCGAACACACACATATATTTACAAAGACATGGACGTGGCTTAGATTTGAGAAGTATTTGCAGATAAATTTGTTTTCCCAGCTTGCATTTCAAATCCAGTCAAATGCACTGGAATTAAAAAAACACCAGAAAGTAGAAAAACAGCACCAAACGTTGAATAAAACATAAAGGAAGTAGAAAAAAATAGACATAGTGGAGACAATAACGCGATGTAACAGCTGGAGAAGTGACAGGAACTAAAATATGTGAAGGATTGCACTGAGGCATGTTTTAAAGAAGCAGAGGATTTTACAGTGTTGACGATAAAAAGATGCTGGTAATGTGTGTTTTTCACATGATTCATGTAATACTTTAGATTGGCTATTTGCTTTTCACTTCAGCAACTGTTCCGTCACTTTATTGTCTCCCCAAAAACACTTCTGTTGTGTTTTGTGAGTCTTTTTTTCTGGTTTTAGGAGCTTTTGTGGAATTCATTTCAATTTCTTCTGTGTTTTAATTGACTTCTATTTGTTTTGTCCTTTTTCAGCATTTTTCTATTTGTTGGTGTTTTTCAGGGCCACCACACATTTCTCTGTGAGAGCTGCACAATGAGCTTAAGCTCATCGCTGCATCTTACTTCTACTCAGTTTGACTGAGCTTTGAAGGAGTGGAAGAACCATCCACCTCCCTGGAGCATGTCTGGGGGCTGGTGAGCCCTTTGCCTTTGCAACACATGGATACATCTAAGAGAAGCAAATGGCCAAGTTTTCTCCTCACCTCCGTGGATCCGCAGTTCTTTGAGGTTTGACAGAGGTGAGTCTGAACTCAATAGGACCATGCAACACCAGGGCCACTTGAGCCACAAAGATGCATTATCCAAATCTTACTGTCACTCGTAAAAGGTCTTTCTGAGTCTACAGACAATGGAACAGCGGGTAATACAAATTCCTCAGGTAGCATTAAACGAATAGATTTCAAACATTGACCCTTATTTTGGGCATTTTGCTTTTTAGCCCTCAAGATATAGTTAAAAAAAATGTGGCTTGACAGAGAAGAAACATTTACTACAAAAGAGAGAAGAGCACTTAATTAGCCGACATGTTCCTGAGCCACTCGCAACAACTTTGTTCCTCTATTCTGGAGGAAAGTCTTGCTCTATGTGCACAACGACATAACCCTGACACAGGTTTGATGCCATATATTATACTAAGGAAAGAAAAAAGAGCTTAAATACCTCAGAAAGAAGTTAAAGATGCAAATTACCATCACAGTCAAAAGGCAGGTCACACTAGGTTTATTTTTCAATTAGCCATTTGTATCAGTCATAATAAAGTTCTCATCTCTTTGATAATTGGCTTTTCTAACCTAAGCCTCAATAGCCTGACCTAGTCTTGATACCCTGACAACATTTACCCAAATCAACCCCAAAGAAACTGCCTTTAAAAAACAAAAGGACGCATAGAAGTTCAAACTCACATGAGGATGCCAGAAATAGTTCGCATACAGAATGGCATGAAACTACTTCCCAAAAGCTGTGCAACTTATGCACCAGATGTAATACAAACATGATTTAGTCAGTCTTATTATAATCTCAGAAGTCTCTACTCAAGGTGGACTGCATCATTTCTGTACCCAGAGCCGTGAATATAAAATATTAATGGCAAGGACAAAAAACTGAAATCTGCAAAACATTTACGGGAAAATGTGCAGTGCCTTTAAATTCCCCGTGTACAAGTACTGTATCAAGTGTGGCGGATAAGTGCTGGTGAGATATTTAAAGCTGTGTCTACAGAGAAAACACAAAACAGCATGTATATTATGTGCGATATGCCCCTTAATGCACCTCTAGTCATATTTTAATTGAATTTCCTGTGTACCAGTCCTGGCCTGAGTCTGTGAACAGCTAAGTTCAACACTGTGCCTGATGTCTTCTGTGTAAACATATTCAATAGGAGCTGCTAAGCTCTTAATGTTACGCCTCCTATGCAGACCTGTTGTAAAGTAGCAAATAATGAGTGAAAATACGCCCACACCATTACATGATAGTTATAACTACATGTTGTCTTTATCGACAAAATCAAATGTCAGCCACTGCGTGGAGCAAGTCCGAAAAATTTCTTTTTTTATTCTAGCACAATTGTTTTGAAGAAGACCTTCAGCTGAGCTGCCTGCCGCGCACCTCTTCTCTCTCCTCCTTTGTCTCTTTCTTCTATAGGCTGACCGTGATTATAGCGCCATACAACACTCCGTTGCAAACGTGACTTGGATGTCAATGCTGACCATTCCCATACTCAGCATGCTGCGTATATCAGCGACTCATCTCCAAGACACAGGCTCCAAGGTCGATCAATGTGAGACATGCCATTAGGTTTCTCCCTCTCCTCCTTTTGCTGAACTCTCAGATATCACTGCTGTAACTCCTTCTTCGGTTTTTTGCGTAGATGTCATTTCCTTTGATCTTGTTTTTGTGGAGAACATAAAGGTGGATTTTGGTGGCCTTCATGATCCCTGTATCAAAGTCACATTACCCCAAAAACGTCTGGGTGCAATTTCCCATTTAAAAGCAACAATATTCTTCTACCCTGTGGTATCTCATCTTGTACCTAAAGTGCAATTTCTTTCTCTCTAGTAATCACCAGAGCAGCTAAGCTATGGCTCTCACATTTAAATACTCCAATGATGTCTTCACCTAAATGTCCTTCAGTTATGCTTGTTGCTTTGCCTCTAAACAGGTGGATGTTTGCCAACCCTCTGAAACATTTGAAGAACAGTTCAGTTGCCCTAAGGAGGGGCAGTAGAGCAGCAGGAACCTTGAGCACCAAGCTATAAGTCACTGAGGTATTAGGTACTTGAAAAGAGTCAAGTTAAGAGGACTAAACAAAAGGACTGGAAATGAGCCAGGGTTAAGACCTTTACACTGTGAGTTTCTGCCTACAGAATTTCAAATTAGGCATTCTCACACATCGAGCAGAGGAGGAAAGGACAGAGGGAAAGAAGGAAAACTTCACCATGTAAAATAGGTTCTTTCCTAAAACAAGTCCCTGTGAAGCTTGGTATGATTTGTAGATAATAGCGATGATAGGGATGGTGTCCCTAAGAAATGCAACTATTATACTACTATAATATTTGCAAGAATAACTTGTTGCACTTGTGTTTATATGCACTTATGGGAGACAGTCAACTTAGAATCACCAGTTAGCCTAACCCCACTAACTGCAGGTCTTTGGACTGTGGGAGGACGCTGGGAGAACAAGGGTGATATAGAAACCCCCTACAAAATGACTTACCTGAGAGTTGATTGGAACCCAGGGACTTCTTGTGTGAGGCAACAGTGTGCTGCCCCTCAAATTTCTGGTGACCACAGATATGTGTCTGGACCAATAAACCACTTGGTATACACAGCCAAAAGGCAATTCCTCGAGACAGTCTACTGGTCTGCTCTTCAGTATGTTAAATCTGTAATATTTGGAACAGTTAATTGGTAGATATCAGCCATCCATTTATCAAAGCAGACCTAAACCACTGTATGTTAATAGTACCAGTGCGGTAAAAGAACCATTACATAGAACAGATGTGAGAGCTGGTCTTGGAGCCCTGCAACTAAAGGAAAATTAATTACCAAGGGTCTGAGTCAATCAGCCATGGATTTTCAATTACTCTTCAAATGGTGGCCATGAAGCAGCTTTAACTGTGAAATATGCTTTTGAGAGGTCTGAAAAAACAGGAACCGGTCCGGGGATTCATTTCATTTTCAAAGACCTGCCTCCAACACAGGTAGAATTCTTCATTGAGGACATCTGATAGCATCTGGCTTCTGCAGCAGAGGGTCAGTTCATTGAGCAGCGAGCGAGAGCGAGAGAGAAGAGAAAAAGAAGTGGCCAAGATCTTGCTATAGGGGAATACAAAGGCCGTCCTGCTATATAGAAAACTCTCTCCCTCTCTTTCATGGCCTTCCTCTCTCTATCTTACCTTTGCCTGCTTCTTTACTCTCTCTGACTTTTCAATTTACAGAGACCTGCAGGGGCCAAAAGGCTGGCTCAAAGAGGACTGTCAAGTTTTAAAATTCCATCTCCTGGGTTGCAAAAAAGAGCGAAAGAGAGACACAGACAAAGCGTGAGGTGGGCTTGCAGTCCAACATTTAGTAACGTGACCCTTGAATATGATGCACCAAAGACAGAATAGGGTAGCATTACAAATGTGTTCTAATGAGATAGCATTAAATGAGTGGTGCACCATTGGAATGGTTCAGGTGAGTTGTAAATGTTGTGCATTTTATACCTGCTCTTTTACAGACTGGTTCGTCTGTCTTTAGAAAGATTGCTGTTTACACATGGCAACACGGTAAAACAGTATTTATGCAAACTACGCTCTAATACGAGTCAACACAAGGCTTTTTATTTGGGAATAAACTGTATTTATTTAATGGCATTGTGACAGTGGAAAAATGGGCCTTAGTAATTTTCACAAAAAATACTGGTCACTGTATTGGATCATCTGTTTTCTCTATTATAAATGTGTTCCACATAATCCCCATTCATAGACAAAGGAGACCCAGCTAAATGCTGATGAAGAGAACTTTACCCCCATAATCTGCAATATCCGTCTCGGAAAGCAGAGGCGTGTGTTCAAGGGTTCACTGCTTACCCCATAATTATACCAATTAAGCTGATTACTCTCTCTGTTTTCTGCCAGTGGGGGAAAAGGAAGTAATGCCACAACAGAGCCTGAAATCAAAGTTTACCTCTGCAGGATAAACACCCAGCCCAAATGAAATTTCTATTCCAACCCCATGCAAGCTCACTCTGTCACACTCACTTCCTGTCAGATCAATGAAAACAAGTTGGAGAGTTTAGGGAGGAGTCAGTACATGTGGATGATCGGTGAAAGAGGGAATTGTTCAGAAAACAAATCAATGGACAAAATAAATATTTCACCCTCACCAGTGAGCCAGTGTTTCTTTTGATTGCCTCTATGAATCCTCTCGCTGTGATTGTTTGTGATTAGTCTCAAGCACACTTCTTCATCCTTTAAAACGCCCTCTGGACTGAACGTGAGGTGAGGAGGCAAGACGGGTGATGGAAACCAGCTTGGTCTGGGTGGTCAGTTTACCATGTAAAGTTAGGTATTCTCGTATTTTTAGGTACCATCAAAGGCTCGTCTCTGTGTGTGATGTTTGCAGTGTTCCCTAATGAGATGACAGAAAATGTCAAGACTATTAATACTGTTATTATTATTATCAGCCAAGTAGCAAGCCAGGTAATGTGTGCAAGGCTCTGGCTTTCTTAAGTGTGCAAATGTGTGTGTGTGCATGCAGAAAAAGAAGAAAGCGACAGTGTGGTTACTTTCAATTATGTCCTTTTTCATATTTAATGGTGTTTATTGGAGGTAAAGGTCAGCGATGGTGTGTTTATGAGCGCTTCCGAACGCTGAGAGAGGAAGCTGGCATCCTGCTGGTTAGTGTGTGCTTTCTCTTTAAAAATGCACGACGCCACTCCACAGGGAGCAGTGACCCCCCTTGGCGTTAACCTATTGAGTGGTAAATATCAGGTAACACGGCCAATGAAATTCCACGTCTCACATCTTCCTTCGCAACCTTTTACAGTGTTTCTTGGGGATAAGTACCAGAGTGTGTTATTTAATGAAAGAAATCCATTCTGTATTATTGAAAACTGGAAAACTGGTGCATTGTATCGATTTCTTTGCATATGTACACAAGATCTGACCCTCGGCATGCTATATATATATATATATATATATATATATATATATATGTATATATATATATATATATATATATAATGATACTAATCCAAAAGTGTTTGCTGTAGTGGATCTTGTTTCAGCAGTGAAATACCTTAACCATGACAGGAAGCAGTTTAACAGTCCAAGTGCTGAGGGTACTTTGACACTAATCATCATTTAGGACGATGAATAATTACTCCAGTTTTACTGCAGTCACATTCTAGCTACATTTCATGCTTGATTCCATAAAACTAAAGACTGAAAGTTCTATCATCAGTGCAAAAGTCTTCGCACAGATGTTCTGTGAAGTACCACAGGACACCTTTGAACTAAAAATGAAGTATGACCTCTTCAGCTGCAGGAGACAACATTTAATATTGGACCACTTGCTGAATATGAAGCTTCCTGTAGGCAATAACAAAAAAACAAACATGTGATGACCCATGGGGGTGTGGCACCCCTGTGAGGGAATGACCACATTAATGTTATTTTTTGTAAACACTCATGTAACGGGACATTTTTCATTGCTATATGTATTTATTTTCAGTTCTTTAAGAGGATAGAAAATCCATGTAATAGGGATTCATTTTATGTTAGAAAGCAGTGAGGGCGGAACTTTGGTGCTTGCTCCGGGGTTTCGGGGTGCAGTAAGTGGAGCCCACCTTCCGCTGCTTCCTCAGACACGTTCTGGAGGAAAGCAGAGACGCATCGTGTCTTCCTTACTCCGCTCTTCACCTGCTTTTACAGGTAACATATTTGTCATCGTGGTCTTCATCCTTGGGACCCGTAACAAATCTTGGGGGCTCGTCCGGGATCGGCGCCACCTTGCGGTCGGGGCTGATCCATAAACGACATCTGGGACCAGGACGCGAGCTGATGCTGGCTGAGTGAGCTGAGAGTTGGAGCCGAGACTGATCCATCGTCGTGCTGAGTGGCCCATTGAGAGGGACAGCAAGGAGTTGCAGCCATGGCCGAGGGCGGGAGGAAGAGCCTAGTGTGGGACATTAGGAGAAGCCTACTCACCCTGTCAGTGGGAGAACTCTACAAGGTCGCTAAGAAGGTGGGTCCAGCGGACCCGGGTCAGCCAGAGCTCGACGCAACAGACCAGGAGGGCTGCTTTGACCACATCAGTTCTTTCATGTACAGTAAGCCACTGCTTGAGGCAGAAGATGGTGGGATGGTGGACTTGCTAATGTTAAAGGACTTCATTGATGATGTGATTGAAAATCGACAAGTATGTGATGATAGTGAGTACGCAGATTCACCTGTTACACAGACACTTACACAAACTCTGCAACCAGCTCACCCCTCAAGTGGCATGGGTGATAGTCCTACGCAACCTGTTCCGGTGACCACGATAGCTAACATGGTTAACCGGCCGCCAGTTGCAGGTACAACTAGTCTGACTGGTCTAGCCAGCTCTATCTCTGATATCACTAACACTGAGCTGCAGGAGATGTTAAATAGCTATGAGGCGCTTGGTAAAAAACTGAGACAAAGTGTAATGGTCCCCACTGAACAGTCACCTCGACAGCCAACAGGTTTGCTAGTTCAAGCTAACCTAACACAGAGCGACCCATTTCAACCCAACCCACCCGGGCAGTCACGGGCCCAGCCCACTCGTGAGGGGATGATCTCTCTGAGAGACCTCTCTTATCTCCAGAGAAGAGAATTTAGAGTACAAGGGGGTCAAGTTGGTGACCATTTATCCGACATTAGCTACAACAACATTTGCAAACAGATGGATGAGGGGATTAGAGAAGGCTTCCCTGACGCAGAGATAGTTCGTGGAGTGCTCAGGATAATAAAGCCTGGAACTTTTAAAGATATGCTAATCAATAAAGACGATTTGACTGTACTTGAACTGAAGGGGTTCCTCCAGGCCCACCTAAGAGAGAAAAATAGTACAGAACTCTTTCAGGAATTAATGTGTGCCAGACAAGACGAGAGTGAGACACCACAGCAGTTTCTCTACCGGGTGATAGGGTTGAAGCAGCGGGTCCTCTTCACATCCAAAATGTCTGATGCAGGCATAAAGTACAGTCCAGCTACTGTTCAGGATGTTTTCTTGCACTCAGTCTACCAGGGGCTTGGGTATAAGCACAGTGACATTAGGCGAGAGTTAAAACCTCTGTTGTCAAGCGGAGAGGTGAGTGATGAAACAATTTTGCGCCACATAATGAGAATCACTAGTGAGGAAAGTGAGAGGCAAAAGAGAATAGGCTCGTCCCGTCGACAGAACACAACTAACGCGCATAGTGCTCAGTCTGAGCTCAACACCATCCAGGAATGTAGTAAGCAAGACCGACCAGTTGACATAACTAAGACTGACCCGATTAAAGAACTCACAGCTAAAGTTAATGAGCTCGCTGGGCTGGTGGAGGCAATGAGACAACAGACTCTAGCACGAGCCTCAGACCTAGCGAACCCATACTCACAAAACAGATCCAGAAACAGAAAAGACAAAACCTTTGGGTGTCCAAACTGTGTTGAACAGAACCGTCCAGATTGTTGCCATTGCTTCATCTGTGGGGAAGAGGGTCACAGGGCGGTTGGCTGCTTAAAAAAATCTAAGAACCAGGGAAATGTGAACCGGTCTCTGCAGCGGGGCGCCCAGTGACCGAGTCCAAAAGAGAGCCCCACAGTGAGCGCTTAAGGGAGGTGAGGACCCAACCTAGCCTTAACAGTAGCAAACCCAGTCTCCCCTCACCAGTCACATCAGGAGTTAACCGGCAGCAGGGTGAGGCACTCGCTACGTCTGGTGTTATGACACCCCACACTAAACGTGGGGCAGTTGCTAAGCTAATCGGTAAGAAAGCTCTCATACAGTGTAATTTGAATGGCTTAGCAGTGAAAGCACTACTTGACACAGGTGCTCAAGTTAGCATCATAAGTCGAGATTGGAAAGACAGATACTTGCCTGACTTAGTCATGCGACCTCTGTCAGAGATCATCGAGGAAATTGATGAGTTGAAAGTGTGCGCAGTCAATGGGGAAACCATACCATTTGATGGCTGGGTACCCATCATGATCAACTTACCGGGGGGTGAAGACCCCAGCCTCTCCGTCAGTACTCCGGTCCTCGTCAGTACTTTGCCAATGGACAAACCATTGATTGGTTTCAATGTCTTGGAACAGATCATTGAGGGGCAACCAGAGCGGTTGATACCTACTCTTGTTACCTTGCTGTGCAATGCCATCTGTCTTCCCCCTGAGAAAGCTGAGGTGGTCGTAAGCTTCATCCAGACAGCAGAGCCAAACATGACGCAAGGGCGCTTGAGAACAGGTGAAAGGGATGTGATTATCCCTGCTGGACAGGTCACCTGGGTAAAGTGCCGGGTTCCATCATTCATGAATCCACCTGATTGTTTGGTGCTGTTTGAGGCTGATGAGGGTAATCAGGCCCTAGAGCAGTTGGATGTCTGGACGGGGTTAGTTGAAATACAGAATCCAGCTAAGCTGTACGTCGCCATTGCCCTGAGTAACGACACCAAACATGATATCACCTTGACGAGGAAGACGGCCCTGGGCACCCTACAGCCGGTTGAACGTATTGTGGAGGCCGAGGCCCCAAACGAGTCCCAACCTACCATAACAGTTCGCGAGGTAACGGTGGAGCCAGCTGAACCTCTCCCAACGTCATGGCAACCGCCAGTGAACCTTGAACATTTGGAGGAGGAACAAAAAGAGATTGTGGAGAGAATGTTGTTCGACGAGTGCAGGGCCTTTGCAAGGGATGGGAATGATATTGGTTGTAATCCTGATCTGAAAATGGTGATAAACCTAAAGGATGACATACCAGTGCAGAGAGCATATACTTCCATACCTAAGCCGCTGCTACGGGAGGTTAAAGAGTACGTGCAAGACCTCCTGGTGAAGGGATGGATAGTAAGATCCAAGTCCTCTTATGCTGCTCCCATCGTGTGTGTACGGAAGAAAGACGGTTCACTCCGTCTTTGCATAGACTACCGTCTATTGAACCAGAAAACGGTTCCGGACCGACACCCACTACCTCGGATACGCGACCTGCTTGACACCTTAGGGGGATACTCCTGGTTCAGCATCCTTGATCAAGGCAAGGCTTACCACCAGGGGTTTGTGGATGAAGGCTCCCGCCATCTCACCGCCTTCACCACACCCTGGGGCCTATACGAATGGGTGAGAATCCCGTTTGGGCTCACTAATGCACCCGCCGCCTTCCAGAGAAGTATGGAAGAGATCTTAAGTTCGCTGAGGGATGACTGTTGCGTACCATACCTTGACGACATCCTCTGTTACTCACAGTCTTTTGAAGCCCATGTCAAGGTGGTCCGCAAAGTGCTTCAGGTCCTACAGGTCCACGGTGTGAAGCTGCGGCCTGAGAAGTGTGAGCTTTTTAAAGCAGAAGTTCGTTACGTGGGGCGCTTAGTTAGCGCTGAGGGCGTCAGGATTGACCCAAAGGATCTGGAGGCTGTCTTGGCCCTGAAGACCAAGTCACCACAGACAGTAGGTGATCTGAGGCGGGTCCTGGGCTTCCTTAGCTACTATCGCTCTTTCATACAGAACTTCTCGAGGATAGCTCAGCCACTGTACGAGCTACTCCAGAGCAAGTCTTCAGAACGGCCCACTCGTGGCCATCAGAGTAAAACCAAAGGGCCCCAAATGCCATCAAGGGCGCCCATAGACTGGACTCCTGAGCATCAGAGGGTACTGGAACAACTGGTCGACATGCTAGTCCATCCTCCAGTGCTAGCATATCCAGACTTTGACCAACCCTTTGTTTTGCACACTGATGCATCCGAGCAGGGACTGGGCGCTGTACTCTACCAACAGCAGGGCGGGAAGTTGCGCGCCATTGGCTATGGATCACGAACCCTGTCGCCTGCTGAACGGAACTACCACCTGCACAGTGGCAAGTTGGAGTTCCTGGCTCTTAAATGGGCAGTGTGCGAAAAGTTCAGAGATTATCTGTTCTATGCACCACACTTCACCATTTACACAGACAATAACCCGCTTACGTATATCATGAGCACAGCTAAGCTGAACGCAGTTGGTCATCGATGGGTTGGGGAATTGTCTGATTTCCGATTTAGCACCAAATACAGGCCAGGAAAAACAAACATAGATGCCGACACGCTGTCCCGCATTCCTCTGGATGTGAACAACCTTGCGTCAGTGTGCACCAAAGAGTTGTCACAGGAGGTGGTGAGAGCGGCTTGGGAGGAAGCAAGAGTAGCCCAGCAGAAAGAAGTTGCGTGGGCGGCTGTCCTTTTAGCTTCCTCCCAGGACGTCATGCTGCAGCCAGGCGCGGCTCTCCAGGAAGTCAAACCTGATGACCTGATGCAGGCACAAAGGGATGACCCCACGATGAAGGAGGTCATCAGACTTAAAGAGTCTAATGTCAGACTCAGTGAGAGTATCAGGAGGTCGTTAGAAGGATCTGCTTGTAAACTCCTCCGCGAGTGGGACCGATTACACCTCGAAAGTGGAATCTTGTACAGACGAACACCCTGAACGGAAACAACTAGTCCTACCTCTCCTGTACCAGCCTATGGTATTGAAACATCTTCATGACCAGATGGGTCATGTCGGTACTGAGAGGGTCCTCCATCTCGCACGAGAAAGGTTCTATTGGCCTCACATGAAGAGGTGCATAGAGGACTATGTCACTAAGAAATGCTGTTGCATTAAACAAAAGAAACCCACAGTTCATGTGCGTGCACCCATGGGCAACCTGAAGTCCAACTCACCGCTTGAACACGTCTGTATAGACTACCTACATCTTGAGAAAAGCAAAGGCGGGTATGAATACATTTTGGTGGTGGTCGACCACTTTACACGGTTCGCTCAGGCCTACCCGACCAAGAACAAATCCGGGCGGACTGCAGCCGAGCGGATCTACAATGATTTTATACCTCGCTTCGGGTTCCCCAAACAACTCCATCACGATCAGGGGCGAGAGTTCGAAAATGAGCTCTTCCGAACTCTTGGGCAGCTCTCAGGGGTTGGTCATTCTCGGACATCCCCATACCACCCCCAGGGTAATCCTGCAGAACGATTCAACCGCACCTTGCTGCAGATGTTGCATACTCTGACAGACAAAGAAAAGGAAACATGGAAAGATCATCTCCCACAGGTTGTACACGCATATAACTGTACTCGTCATGAGTCCACTGGTTATTCCCCACATTTCTTGCTTTTTGGCTGTCACCCCCGCCTTCCGGTCAATCTGCTGTTCGGCCTGGTTGAGGAAACTGAACCAGTGTCGCACGGGGGGTATGCTGAAAAGTGGCGTAAGAGAATGACAGAGGCCTATCAGGCTGCCACCAAAAATAGCCTTTCGGCTAGTGCTAAGGGGAAGTCGTACTATGATCAGAAGGTGAGGGGAGTGGTACTGAAACCAGGGGACAGAGTGTTGGTGAGGAACCTAGGCGAGCGGGGTGGGCCTGGCAAATTACGCTCCTACTGGGAGAACAGGATATACAGTGGGGCAAAAAAGTATTTAGTCAGCCACCGATTGTGCAAGTTCCCCCACCTAAAATGATGACAGAGGTCAGTAATTTGCACCAGAGGTACACTGCAACTGTGAGAGACAGAATGTGAAAAAAAAAATCCATGAATCCACATGGTAGGATTTGTAAAGAATTTATTCGTAAATCAGGGTGGAAAATAAGTATTTGGTCAATAACAAAAAAACAACTCAATACTTTGTAACATAACCTTTGTTGGCAATAACAGAGGTCAAACGTTTACTATAGGTCTTTACCAGGTTTGCACACACAGTAGCTGGTATTTTGGCCCATTCCTCCATGCAGATCTTCTCGAGAGCAGTGATGTTTTGGGGCTGTCACCGAGCAACACGGACTTTCAACTCCCGCCACAGATTTTCTATGGGGTTGAGGTCTGGAGACTGGCTAGGCCACTCCAGGACTTTCAAATGCTTCTTACGGAGCCACTCCTTTGTTGCCCGGGTGGTGTGTTTTGGATCATTGTCATGTTGGAAGACCCAGCCTCGTTTCATCTTCAAAGTTCTCACTGATGGAAGGAGGTTTTGGCTCAAAATCTCACGATACATGGCCCCATTCATTCTGTCCTTAACACAGATCAGTCGTCCTGTCCCCTTGGCAGAAAAACAGCCCCATAGCATGATGTTTCCACCCCCATGCTTCACAGTAGGTATGGTGTTCTTGGGATGCAACTCAGTATTCTTCTTCCTCCAAACACGACGAGTTGAGTTTATACCAAAAAGTTCTACTTTGGTTTCATCTGACCACATGACATTCTCCCAATCCTCTGCTGTATCATCCATGTGCTCTCTGGCAAACTTCAGATGGGCCTGGACATGCACTGGCTTCAGCAGCGGAACACGTCTGGCACTGCGGGATTTGATTCCCTGCCGTTGTAGTGTGTTACTGATGGTGACCTTTGTTACTTTGGTCCCAGCTCTCTGCAGGTCATTCACCAGGTCCCCCCGTGTGGTTCTGGGATCTTTGCTCACCGTTCTCATGATCATTTTGACCCCACGGGATGAGATCTTGCGTGGAGCCCCAGATCGAGGGAGATTATCAGTGGTCTTGTATGTCTTCCATTTTCTGATGATTGCTCCCACAGTTGATTTTTTCACACCAAGCTGCTTGCCTATTGTAGATTCACTCTTCCCAGTCTGGTGCAGGTCTACAATACTTTTCCTGGTGTCCTTCGAAAGCTCTTTGGTCTTGGCCATGGCGGAGTTTGGAGTCTGACTGTTTGAGGCTGTGGACAGGTGTCTTTTATACAGATGATGAGTTCAAACAGGTGCCATTCATACAGGTAACGAGTGGGGGACAGAAAAGCTTCTTACAGAAGACGTTACAGGTCTGTGAGAGCCAGAGATTTTCCTTGTTTGAGGTGACCAAATACTTATTTTCCACCCTAATTTACGAATAAATTCTTTACAAATCCTACCATGTGAATTCATGGATTTTCTTTTCACATTCTGTCTCTCACATTTGCAGTGTACCTCTGGTGCAAATTACTGACCTCTGTCATCATTTTAAGTGGGGGAACTTGCACAATCGGTGGCTGACTAAATACTTTTTTGCCCCACTGTATGTGGTCAAGGAACAGGCTTCGGATAACCCAGTGTATGTCGTCCATCCAGAGGGTAATGACCAGGGAAGGACTCGGACCCTGCACCGGAACTTGCTCCTCTTGGTCAATGATTTGCCAGTAGAGTTCCCACCACAACCAACTAAACTAACCTTAAGATCGACTCACAAACAGACCAATGCTCGAGTGAGGGGTAAAGACAGGGAAGGACGGATAGAAAATGCTGAGACCTCTGATTCAGATGATGACCCGGGTAGTGGCTACTGGCTGAGGGTACCACCAATCCAGGCTGAGTTCAGAACAACCGTCCCTTCCGAGAAACAGGCTGTCAGCCAGGACAGATTGGAACCGGGTAGGCAGACGCAGGCTCAGTTTGAAGGAGGATCTGTTCTGAGCCCAAGAGATCTTGAAGAGCCAGGACGAAGGACACCTGTGATAGATGCCGAGGACATTGTTGAGAATCTGTCAGAGGTGGCTGGAGCCCACAAAGGAGGTCCATTAGGAAGAGGGGGTCCCATGGCACCTGAGAATGGAGATGAAGTTGAGACTCACCAGTGTGACCGTGAGGGGAGTAACAGTTCGGCAGCCCTTAGCTTGCCTCAGTCAGAAGTGGAACCTGAGTTACCTCGACATGAGTGCTGTGATGAGCAGGTAGGAGACTCTCAGTCTAACTCACCTGCCCCACTGAGGCGATCCACCCGACAGAGGCGTCCAGGCCAAATGCTCACCTATTCATCTCTAGGTCATCCAACATACCAGTCACGGCCCACTGTAAACATGGTAGATACTTACCTCGTGCCTTCGGCCACCCTGTGGCCCCCACAACCAAGCCTATCTTCATTCCAAGGCCCACCGGTCGTCCAGTTCCCATATATCTCTCTTCTCTACCCCATATGTAGTTATTAGGAAGAAGCCCTAAACTACGGTGGTTACCTAATCCTAGAGAACCAAACATTCCTAAGTGCTTGAAGTTTTAATTTAAGGGTTTTGATTATTCACTGTCTGAGATTTGACGAGAATGCAGAGATTGGAAGTGCAAATTTGTTTCAAGTGTCAGGAGCCACTTTTGTTGTAGGGGAGTGTGTGGCACCCCTGTGAGGGAATGACCACATTAATGTTATTTTGTGTAAACACTCATGTAACGGGACATTTTTCATTGCTATATGTATTTATTTTCAGTTCTTTAAGAGGATAGAAAATCCATGTAATAGGGATTCATTTTATGTTAGAAAGCAGTGAGGGCGGAACTTTGGTGCTTGCTCCGGGGTTTCGGGGTGCAGTAAGTGGAGCCCACCTTCCGCTGCTTCCTCAGACACGTTCTGGAGGAAAGCAGAGACGCATCGTGTCTTCCTTACTCCGCTCTTCACCTGCTTTTACAGGTAACATATTTGTCATCGTGGTCTTCATCCTTGGGACCCGTAACAGGGGCATAATATTAAACTAGAAAAATTTGCATTTCCTGCGAAAATGCTGTGTGGATGCCTTAACGCTGAAGATGTCTGCTGAAAAAAGCTGAAAAAATTGAAAAAAAAAAAGCAAAGAATGTTGCTCTGAGCAGGATTTGAACCTGGCCCTTCTGGTACTCAAGGCAGGTTCTCAGCTCACTGCGCCAACATCTTTCTGACAAAGATGAGGTGGAGAGACTGATAATTGTGCTGAAATGAGCAGAAGAGGCTGAGAATTGTGCTGATAAGAGGTGAATAAGAAGAATTTCTGCTGAAAAGAGTTTAATCAGCAGAATTTCTGCTGAAAAGAGTTGAATGAGCAGAATTTCTGCTGAAAAGAGGTTTTTTGCTGAAAACAGCTTAAAAAGCTTGGATTTGTGCTGAAAACATCAGAAAAAACTGAAAATTGTGCTGATAAGCGGTGAAAAAGCTGAAATTTGTGTTGAAAAGAGTTAAAAAAGTTTAACTGTTAAGTGAAAGAAATGTTGCCACAACCTGGATTTGAACCCGGGCCTCCTACTCTGAGAACGGCTGCTTATCTCACTGAGCTAAAACATGGCTCAGCCAAGCAAGCAAAACCTGTGATCACACTGATAATGTGGTCCTATTCAGCAAAATGGGCCAAAAAATGACATAAAAAGCTTAATATCTGAAAAAGTATAAAAGTTATGACTACCAAAAGTCATAGCAGGCATCAGGAGAAAGAGCTGAACAGTTTAGAGTTTGAATGGTGAAAAACGGCTGAAAACTGAGGGAGTAGTTAAGCGGCAAAGAAAGTGGCAACTTGAAGAATAACTAGAAAAAAATTGCATTTCCTGCGAAAATGCTGTGTGGATGCCTTTATGCTGAGGATGTCTGCTGAAAAAAGCTGAAAAAGTTGAAAAAAAAAATATTGCCCTGAGCGGGATTCGAACCTGGCCCTTCTGGTACTCAAGGGAGGTTCTCATCTCACTGCGCCACAGAAATTCTCACAAAGAAGAGGTGGAGAGACTGACAATTGTGCTGAAATGAGCAGAAGAGGCTTAGAATTGTGCTGATAAGAGGTGGAAAGGCTGAAAATGTTTCAGAAGAGGTGAATAAGCAGAATTTGGGCAGAAAAGAGGTGAAAACTCTGAATATTTTGCTGAAAAGGGTTCAATCAGCAAAATTTCTTCTGAAAAGAGTTCAATCAGCAGAATTTTGCTGAAAAATGTTTTTTTCTGAAAACAGCAGAAAAAACTGAAAATTTTGCTGAAAAGAGTTGAATGAGCAGAATTCTGCTGAAAAGAGTTCAATGAGCAGAATTCTGCTGAAAAGAGGTTTTTGCTGAAAACAGCTGAAAAAGCTGGTATTTGTGCTGAAAACAGCAGAAAAAACTCCAAATTTTGCTGAAAAGAGTTCAATCAGAAGAATTCTGCTGAAAAGAGGATAAGTGGTGAAAAAACTCAAAATTGTGCTGAAAAGGGGTGAAAAAGCTTAAATTTGTGTTGAAAAGAGTTAAAAAAGTTTAAGTATTGACTGAAAGAAATGTTGCCATAAGCGGGATTTGAACCCGGGCCACCCAGTTTGAGAACGGACGCTCATCTCACTGAGCTAAAACACAGGTCAAGCCGGCAAGGAAAATCAGTGAGGCCACTGATGATATGGCAGAAATGGGCAAAAAATATTGCAAAAAAAATTCAATATCTCAAAAAGTATAGAAGTTATGAGCACCAAAAGTCATAGCCGGCATTAGCAGAAAGAGCAGAATTTTTTAAAGTTTGAATGGCGAAAATCGGATGAAAACTGTGGGAGTAGTTCCACGGCGAAAAGTGTACGGAAACACCCGGAATAATAAAGAATAAAGAGAAACAGGAACTCAATAGTGTGGATGCCCATTGAGGGCATCCACACAATAAAGGATAAAGAATAAAGAGAAACAGGTAAACAATAGTGTGGATGCCTTTCGGCATCCACACAACAAGCTAATCATATTAAAAACTTACAGTTGTTTGTGAGTCTTATATTGTACCCAGAACCAAGATCCATATATATTTTTTTTTGCTAAATCTTAAAAATAAACTAGAAAAATTTGCATTTCCTGCGAAAATGCAGTGTGGATGCTTTAAGCTGAAGCTGTCTGCAAAAACTAGCTGAAAAAGCTGAAAAGTTGCAGAAATTGTAAAAACTTTGCAGAAGCAAAAGAAGTTTGCTAAAATGTAATAACTTAGCAGAACTGCAATATCTTAGAGGAAACATAATACTTGGCAGAAATACAATAGCATAGCAGAACTTAGCAGAAATATTGTGATTTACCAGAGACACTGTGATGAACTATGAATATTGTAATTTTAAATTAATACTATGTTTTAGCACAAATACTATAATTTGACAGAAATACTATCATTTGGCAGAAATACTATGTTTCAGCACAAATACTCTGGTTTAGCACAAATATTATAACATAGCATAAATACAATTATATAGCAGAAATGCTATATTTAGAAAGAAAAATATAATATAGTAGAAATAGTATGATTTAGCAGAAATACTGTATTTAGCACAAGTACCAAAAAGTAGCAGAAATACTATGATTTAGCAGAAATACTATGATTGAGCAGAAGTACTAAGATGTAGTAAAAGTACTTTGATTTTACAGAAATACAATTATAGAGGAGTAATACTTTAAAATGGGAGAAATATTGATACACACACACATACACAGAGCCTAAAGGGAAGAGTATTTGTGCCATGGAGTGTTAAGAATGTGAGGTCCATATTAGAAAAGCTGGTAAAATCATAACAGTTTGCAGAATTGTAATAAATGATGAATATGAATTACTGGTCTGTGACAGTGTATTAATTTGTAGGGAAAAAAACATGTTGACCAAGGTGGAATCGAACCCACGATCTTTGGCTTGCAGACCCGTGTCATTACCAACTGCGCCACTGGGAAAGAGAGGAGCCGTCTTGAAAAACAGGGTGATGAGGAGTCAGAATTAGATCGCGGTGAGAGGCGAAAAACGCAGTTTTTTGGAGTTACAAAACGTTGTGTAACTCAAAAACTAGGTGGACTAGAGGCATATTTCTTGTGCTGGGTGAATCAGCGGACTTTGGTGTACTTTGACTGCGATTTTCATTGCGCTTTGTACAACCGTCGCTGAGATATGACGAGAGAGGAAACGGAAGACCTCAGACATGATTGGCTGGCTGGGAAGCCGTGCAGGCCCTGATATGTGATATGTGTCTGAGTTCGCAGAGAGGATTGGCTGCCTGGCAGAAATATATAGAAATAGTATGATTAAGCATAAATACTACATTTAGCAGAAATACTATATTAAGCACAAATCCTATAAAAAGCAGAAATACTATATTAAGCACAAATCCTATTAAAAGCAGAAATAGTATATTAAGCACAAATCTTATAAAATAGCAGAAATAGTTTGATTTAGCACAATAGTAATAAGTTAAACAGAAAAATTGGAAAAGCAAAATGGACAGCTGAAAAAATGCTGAACATGCTGAGAGTCCCTCAAATATACTTGTTAAATGAAAAAAATCAGCAAAAAAAATATATAACAGCCACACAATCAGAAATATGTACACAGAAGGAAACACACATGCACAGAGAGACACACACACAAGATCCAATTCAGTCAACCAGTCTAAATATATTGAATTTGAATCTTAGAATGAGATCATCCCATTAAAAGCCTTTCTCTCTCTCTCTCTCACACGCACACACACACACACACACACACACACACACACACACACACACACACACACACAGGGAGAGAGAAGTAAGTTTCTAGGTCAGCCTGGGAGCTGCTGAATTTGAATCCACCAATCAGAGTGGCTGTTTACGTTTTCCCGCCAAAACAGGTGCATCTGTTTACACAGGCAGCACAGAGAGGCACAGGATTATTGCAGTCTATTTCTCATAGTGACGACTCCCCTCAAACAAATGACCATAATTTCCTAACCGTAGGGGCTAGAGCGGTCATTCTTACACCGTTTTGTTCAGAAGAGATGGGGGAATCTTCCAGTGTTAACAATTTATCATTAAAATATGAATTATTAAAGATATTTGACTTGTAATGCACCATAACTGAGTAGAGTGAAGCAAAAACTGCCTTGACTTGCCCTCAAACAACGCTTTGTAACTCGAAATCTATTTGGAGCATTGATATCATTCTTTCACCGTAAGAGACAGCAGGCTTTGGTGAACAGTCATGGAAATTTTCAGGTCTCTGTGGAAATCCAACAAAAAGTTATGACGAGAGAAAAAAGTGGTTCATTTCCAGAGTTTGAAATCTGAAGAAATCTGTGCGACGGACGAATTTCCTACCCTCAAACAAGTCCAACTCATTTCAGAACGGTAATAGGTGAGAAAGAAATTCTTGAATTGTGAGCGTCAGGAGTGTCTGAAGATATACCGGGACAAGCCTCATGTCTTAAAGTCGCTTCGTTAAGGAGATATGACGATTCAAATATGCCTCTCATTACAGAAATCCAGCGATGATTTTGAACAAGCTCTCCATTGACTTTCTATGCAGAGTTTTGAGAGTTTGTGTTGGTCTGAGGAGATTTGCCAAAATTCTATAAATCCCACAACAATGATAGTGACATTTCCTGAAAGCCAGCAAAAATACCTACGTTTTGATGTATAATTTGTGGAAGTTGAGTGAAAATTGAGCAAGTAGCAAACAGTTGTTCGGACATGAAGAGAAGACTGCAAAAGCTTCAGTGGCACACTGGAAGCCAAGAGCATAGCAACCATAACAACGCATGTATTTTGTGAAAAATCACAATTGTGCAACTCAAAACTTTAAGAGGCATAAAAGTAAAACGGTAAAAGATTTGAAAAAGCTGAATCACACATGAATAGCCCAATAATTTGTGAACATTTTAAAGTTTGAATGCTTGTTCTACGTGAAAATATGAGGAAGTAGTTAAGTTTCAGAAACAAGCAAATTTTAGCAGAATTGCAGAAGTTTCCCATTCATTTCAATGGGACAAATTAAGCTTAATATTTTAAAAAGTATAATAGTGAAAAATACCAAAAGACATAGCACACATTAGCAGAAATAGCAGAATAGTTTAAAATTTGAACGGTGAAAATCGGCTGAAAATTGCGGAAGTAGTTAAGTGCCAAAAAGTGTACGGAAGTCCCAAGAGGAACTCAATAGTGTGGATGCTTAAAGCATCCACACAATAAACAGACGCAGATAATTATTCATGCATGAATAAAATAATGACATTCAGCTTAACAGAACCAAAAAAAAAAAAACTATCTCCATGTTTAATGCATGAAATGTATCTAAAAAAAGAAGACAAAGCAGCAGATGTGACAAAACCTGCTAAAACCCAATATATAGCATGGTTAACATTACAAAACACTAAATAACACTGAAACAAGTTCTATCAAGTAAAATCTATTGTTGTATGATGGAAGTTAGTTCTAAGTCAAGTCATTTTTTGTTTTTAAAAGATAGCAGTAGCTAAAAAGCAGCAGCCAACAGAAGACAGCATGACAGGAAACAGTTCTGATGCATTAGGATGTAAAAAAGCTCAGAGCTCCACATCAAACACAAACTCGCTTTTAATACCACAGGGGTATTTATAAATTTAAAGGTTGGTACAAGCTGAGAATGCATCTACCTAGACAGTGAGTCTGTGAGTGTGTGTATATGCGTTGTTGTTCAAGGAGATCCAACCATATGCACATTTTGAGCTCAGTGTTTAAGAACATTCTGCCCCACTTTCCCTTTTTTCTTCTGCCAACCTGTGGAGTTCAGCAGTCATCAGATATGCGAATACACAACAAGGCAGCTTGCGTTATAATGTGGAGGTATATGTATGAGAAAAGCCACATACATACACAGTACATGTGTTTTTGTTTGGGCACGGAATCATCTGTGCACCTGTGTGATGTTTTTTTGTGCACATAGCCATACGTAAGTTTATTGTAGGCACACCGATGAGTGTGAGAGAGACATGTTCAAAGACAGACAAACTCCACTCTGCACTAATGAGCTGGCTGTGCTGCTCTCCCTGCTTTGTCTCCCAGGCCCTCCTGCTTGCAAACCACTAAAAGGTTTGAATTAAAATTTTAAACAGTGCACTGTGCAGTGCTGCCAGCAACTCAGGGTATTTATATATAAAACACACTTCACATACCCCAAAGCAATGGCAGTTATATAGTGTGTAGAAGACCTTCCAGTATTCTTGCAGCTGTTTAGACAGCTCGTCTTCTTAACAAATTCCAGACTAAGATCTCCAATGTGGATAGAAATCAACTTGCTAAACAGAAAATCTGTTATGCTGAGTTTTGTTATTTATTAATGATTTTGTTGACAGGAAATTAGGTCTGCGGCACTTAAACCAAGTGTATTTCCATAAATTCATTATTAATTCAGTTCAATTCACTGTTATTTATATAGCACCAAATCACAACAGGAGTTGCCTCAAAGCACTTTATATTGTAAGGTAAAGATTCTACAATAGAGAAAACCCAAACAATCAAACAACCCCCTGTGAACAAGGAATTGGCAACAGTGGGAAGAAGAAACTCCCTTTTAACGAGAAGAAAACTCGAGCAGAACCGGTTGGGGCTGATGGGAAGAAGGCAGAACAAAAAATAGATTTTAAAAAATCCCATGGAATAGATTTATATCTGAATTTAGAAAGATGAAATTGGAGGTCATCCAGGTCTTTATTGTGTTAAGACATTCTTGCATTCTTAAGACATTCTTATATCATCTGCATAGCAATAAAAATGTACAGTGGCTTTCAAAAGTATTCGCCCCCCCTTGAACTTTCCCACATTTTGTCACATTACAGCCACAAACATGAATCAATTGTATTGGATTTCCACGTGAAAGACCAATACAAAGTGGTGTACATGTGAGAAGTGGAACGAAAATCATACATGCTTCCAAACATTTTTTACAAATAAATAACTGCAAAGTGGGGTGTGCGTAATTATTCAGAGTGCTGTCAGTTGCCCATAGACATTGCCTGATGAGTGCTAATAGAGTGCACCTGTGTGTGATCTAATGTCAGTACAAATACAGCTGCTCTGTGACGGCCTCAGAGGTTGTCTAAGAGAATATTGGGAGCAACAACACCATGAAGTCCAAAGAACACACCAGACAGGTCAGGAATAAAGTTATTGAGAAATTTAAAGCAGGCTTAGGCTACAAAAAGATTTCCCAAGCTTTGAACATCCCACAGAGCACTGTTTAAGCCATCATTCAGAAATAGAAGGAGTATGGCACAACTGTATACCTACCAAGACAAGGCCGTCCACCTAAACTCACAGGCTGAACAAGGAGAGCGCTGATCAGAAATGCAGCCAAGAGGCCCATGGTGACTCTGGACGAGCTGCAGAGATCTACAGCTCAGGTGGGGAATCTGTCCATAGGACAACTATTAGTCGTGCACTGCACAAAGTTGGTTTTTATGGAAGAGTGGCAAGAAGAAAGCCATTGTTAACAAAAAACCATAAGATGTCCCGTTTGGAGTTTGCCACAAGCCATGTGGGGGACACAGCAAACATGTGGAAGAAGGTGATCTGGTCAGATGAGACCAAAATGGAACTTTTTGGCCAAAATGGAAAACGCTATGTGTGGCAGAAAACTAACTCTGCACATCACTCTGAACACACCAAGATGGATGGAGCCAAATACAGGGCAATCTTGGAAGAAAACCTCTTGGAGTCTGTAAAAGACTTGATACTGGGGCGGAGGTTCACCTTCCAGCAGGACATCAGATGATATGAGAGTGTATTTTGAGTAGCTACTGTGCTTCAAATAAACCAAAACATTCTGTGGGGCGCGGGGAAATATACTGGTAGATGTGTTACATTTTCAATCTCGTATGCATGCTGTGAAGGATAGAATCATAAAGAAATGCCTGCCGTAAAGCAACATAACGGTATCAGGTAGAAACCATAAAGCAAACTTTAAAGGGTTCAATTTGAAGTTGTCTACCTTCGTGCTACACAAAGAAACTGCCCTGTCATTTTCAGCATGCACATCATGCTACCGATTTGCATGTGAATGTGATGCTGCGGCTACAAAGCAAAATCTTTTGACAAATGTGACACTTAAACTCACCGTAATGCAGCAGAGAGCATGTTATGACTATTCATGAGTAGTGAGTAGTTTCCTTGCCATGTTTGTCTGCATTCTGAAATGGTGCAAGCCCATATTTCTGTCAGCATAATTGGAATATGAGAGTTCCTCATGCCAAACGCTTCACCACGTTTTTGCCAATTATAGCAATTCCTGCTTTTTGTGCCCAAGGTTTTCTGAGGCCCTTTGAAAAGGAAGACCCCTTTTGTTACAGGAAAGACTGAGATGGGGGAGGAAAAAGAGCGAGAGAGAGAGAGAGCGAAGAGGACTAGAAAGAAAAGAAGGGAGAGAGAGAGTGATGTGAGCGATGGCATTGGGAAATGTGCAAGCCAGTCTACATGCAAATTGCACATGCACATATCTGCTTCTGCATCTGTGCAAGTATGGGCTAGTTTATTTATTCATCTGAGCAATTGTTTGTCTGCCTGAATCTAAGCCTGAGTGCCACAGCTGTTCAAAGAGGACACCAACTGGCAGTAGGATTCGAGAAAAGTTGTTAGCCTAAAGAGAAGCGTGTCTTCACCATGGAACCTATACAGAATCATTTAAGATAGAAAAAGAACTAGCATTGATGAAAACTGGAGAAATAACTACACAAAGGGTATTCGATCTTTAAAACAATCAAAGATATGAATGACCTGTGTAACTTTGTATGCGAATATAGCCAGAAAATAGCGTTTACACAATTTTGTTAGGTGTTCGTCTTTTGGGAATAAGTTAAAGTGGCCTAAAGCTAGAAAGACATTATCGTTTATCATGACTTATCATACTGGATTCCATTTGTAGCCGCAGGTGAAAAGGAAAGGTATTCAATGACTGCACCAGTAGGGAATAAAAATAGCATTGAGCTCAGTATCAATCTCAAGGAGGCTTAACGCTTCCGCATTCTGATGCCCCGATAAAGAGAAAGAGGATCGCGTGGGAGGAAAGAACGGCAGAATAAAGTGACAAAAAGGGAAAAGGAATTTAATCAAGTAAGGAGGTGGAGAGAATCTTTAAGCCTCTCTGCCTAGATCTGGTGTTTGTCAAACAAAACACTTTCATCAGTTTTCAGACGGGTGCAATTTTATATGGGAGTGATATTACAGTTTGAGTGCAGTTAGCATAATAGGTTCGTGCAAGCATCACATGCACAGCTGCTTATTGTGCAATACTTTGCTGTACATGTTGCTATGTTTGAAATTAAAAGCAGGAATGAAAATGTATACATCATAAGTTAAAGCAGTTTTCCCGTCTGCATAAGTAGATGCTCATCATCTAGTTCGATAGCGTGTTGGTGCTAATGTGTGCTGTGTGTATAGGGAAAGAATTATGCTTATGGCTGTTCTACTGTAAAATCAGGTTATATTATCACAGTACAAGAATACTGTACATCAGGGATTGGTGAGAGAAGGAAGACAAAGGGGAGCAATGGAGGATGGAAAGCACTCAGTAATAAGAGTCTTTCCCGCTTTCCATTTCCGCTCTCTTATCCACTAACTTCTATTTTTTTCTCTCTCATTCATTTTATCCCCCCCCCCCCCCCTCTCTCTCCTTCAGTCTCTCTCTGAATGAGAGTTGATGCCTCAGATATTAGTGAGCTGTGTCAGACAGTTAAACTGCCCTTTATCGATCCTCTAAGCTTCACTCTTTCCAAGCAGCCGTTATGGTTTTAATGGCTTGTAATGGAGCTGGGTTCTCTTTGATGTTCAATTGCTCAGCTAGTCTGCCCTTGTTTTTGATATAGTTTCAAAGGATCTTCCTAATGCCTGCCTCAGAGAAGCTAATTTCCAACAACAAATTTTTGGGTTCCATGATTCTAAACTGTCCTTAAAGTGGAGGAAAAAAACTGAAGGAAATGGAGTTGAATGGGGTAACAACATTCTTTTAAGGGGTTTGTAAAGGTTTTCTGACTACATGAAATGTTAAAAAAATCGTTTTTTAAAACGGCCTAAATACCATTAATTAGATTCAAGAAAAGACCAAAAAGTTGTTCACCTGAAGAGGTACACAGACACCAACATTAGGCATAATCCAAAACTGTGATATAAACCACAGAGGCAAGTTATAGATTAATGACATTGGTTTTACTGGATTTTCTCTACTTTGCAACTAAGAAAACCTTTTCCAAACTTGTTTGTCTTCTTTATTTACTCCTACTGTGAAATTATTTGTATTCCTGGCATTCTTTTGCTGATATTTTGGAATAAACCTTGATTTTACCCTCTAAAATATCTTTAAAATACTTGTGTTTGTGTTGCCTAATGTATGTTTTTTCTGCTGAGTTCTCTTTTTGTTTCTACACTGTGCCCTGAAATAATTTCTCCTTCAGGTTCTCTCTTGTGGTGCCTTTTTAAAAACTAACTATATTGTAGCCTGATTAAAAAAAGTGAAGTATCTTGCTAAAAAAAAAAAAGATGCATATTGTCCTGCTAAATCAAAGCAGAGTCAACTTTTACATGCGTCTGATCTCAAGTTATTACAGTCAATTAATTTTAGATAAAGATTAATAACAAATTAAATTTATCAGAGGATTTTCTTGTTCAAAGCTTTATTTTCATCTAGAAGGGAAAGTTGTATACACCCAGCTATCTTTTCAAAGTGCTATGGAGTCTATGACCTAAATAAGAAATATCAAAGCCTGGAAACCCCAAAAGAGAAAAGTGAGAAACGGGAAAAGAACCGGGATTGGGGGGCACACAAAAAGAGGGGTGGGTGGGTGTGCATGTTAAAGTCCCTGTGCGAAACATCAAAAACAAGCACGAACTATGAATGCATCTAGTTTGTTTATTGGTGCTTGTGGCTGGCACGTCCCGCACCATCATTAGTGCTATGAATGTGACACGATGATTTTCTTTTTACACACCCTCCACCAGAAAACTACTGGGAGAATGATACTCGAATGCCAGGGTGGAATTCAGCATGTACTCATTGTGTATTCTTTTTGAATGTGTCTCGTAGACCTTGGTGTTGAAGAGTTGTGTCAGTGATAAAGAGCAAGAAAGAAGAACTGTTTCCACTTGTTGTTTCCACTTCCTCAGGAAGAAAAGAAGCAGCAAGAGCTTCTGTCAAAGCTCTTGTTCTTTTTGAGTGCCTCTGAACTAGCATGTTTATTCAATATGTGACACCAACAGTTGCAACACGTTAGCGCCGTATTCAACAAATGTTCCTAATTAACTAATGACTGTGTTTCCTGTCAAATCGCGTGCATTCGACACTGTGAATAGGTACAACTGTGTGTGTGTGTGTGTGAGAGAGAGAGAGATCTGCTTTACGCTACATGCTGGTGTTTCTCCAACAGCACACAGCATTCATGACCAAGCATGTCTGATTAATGCACAGTAAAGCATGTAATTAATCTTTTCTTCAGCCCCATTTTTTTTTTTGTTGTTGTTGCCTCTGGTGACAAATTACAGAAACTCTGACACAGTCACTCAATGAAAAAACACATACGAAGTCTTCCTATTTTTACATACACTCACCAGCTGCCAAAGTGCACATGCAGCTCAGTGCATTTTTGCATGTAGACATGGTCAAGAGCAGGGGTGTCGAACTCCAGGCCTCGAGGGCCGGTGTCCTGCAGGTTTCAGATCTCACCCTGGGTCAACACACCTGAATCACATGATGAGTTCATTACCAGGCCTCTGGAGAACTTCAAGACATGTTGAGGAGGTCATTTAGCCATTTAAATCAGCTGTGTTGAATCAAGGACACACATGAAACCTGCAGGACACCGGCCCTCGAGGCCTGGAGTTCGACACCTGTGGTCAAGAGGATCTGCTGAAGTTCAAATTGGGCATCAGAATGAGTTTTTAAGAAACTGCTGATCGGCTGGGATTGTCCTGCACAATCATCACTTTGATTTACACAGAAGAATCCAAAAAAGAGAAAAAATATCCAGTGAGCGCCAGTTCTCTGGGTGAAGATGCCAGAGGTGACAGGCGGAGACTCGCCACACTGCTTGTAACTGATAGACGGGTAACAGTGACACAAATAACCACTCATTACCACCAAGGTTTGCAGGAGAGCATCTCACACAGCATGTCGAACCTTGAAGCAGAGGGGCTATAGCAGCACAAGAGCACAATGGGTGTCGTGTAGGATTAGGAAACTGAGCCTACAATTCATACTGGCTCACTAAAACTGGACAATATAAAACTGAAAAATGTTGCCCGCTCTAATGAGTATCGATGTGAATCACAGGGTCGCAATTTTGTAAACGACATAAAAGAATAGATCCATCCTTTCTTGTATCAACAGCTCAGGCTGCTGCTGATGGTATAACAGCATAGGGGATATTTTCGTGGCACACTTTGGTACAAAGTGAGCATCACTTAGCACAGCCTACTAGACTATTATTGCTAACCAAGTCCATCCCTTTATGACCACAGTAAACCCATCTCTGATGGCTGCTTCCGGCAGGATAACACACCATGTCACAAAGCTCAAATGATCTCAAACTGGTTTCTTGTACATTTCAATGAGTTCACTGCACTCAAATGACCTCCACAGTCACTGATCTCAATCCAAAAGAGCACATTTTCAATGCAGTGTTATGGGAGATTCATATCGTGGATGTGTAAATGACAAATCTACAGTAACTGTGTGATGCTATCATGTCAATACAGACCAAAATCTCTGAGGCACGTGTCCAGCACCTTGTTGAATCTGTGCCATGACAAATTAAGGCAAAAATGGAGTACGACATAGTGCTGACACGGTGTACCTAATAAAGTAGCTGTTGAGAATATGGCTGTTTTGCTTTAGAATTGGCATTGCTTTAAATGTCAACATTTCCCTCGTTTAACCTCATCAGCAGTCTGTCCCATAAATCTGGACTAGTTCACAGCTTATGACAAAGGCTGTTGACTCATCCTCCCACTCGTTTTCCAAATGTTAACTCCACATATAGGCCTGTGCATTACACAACAGAATCAAGCCTCTGTCCGTTCAAAGGTAACAGTGACGTCAAGCGCTTCTCCGGCCAGTTCAGGCAATAACTTAAATCTAATCTTGGCTCAGAGAGAGTGAGGGACACCACTTCTTACTTCCCCCGGGTGTCGCCTTTTTTGTTCTGTCAAGCAGTTTGTATTTTTTTCTCATATAGTCCTCTTCACGAGGGCCCAACATCAAGGAAGATATTGATGATCAGAAATCAGACTGTGCTACTACTTAGCAAGCAGAAAGCATTTGGGGAAGTCATGAAACTTTTACTCACCCACTGACTAAAACAAAGAACGCACTCAGAACACGGGCGAAATAATAAACTGGACTTCACACGTGTAATTTTGCGATATATGATGATCTGTTGTGATGCTCACACCAGCTCTGCCCGTGCACTCTGTTATTTTAGCCTAAACTCTGAAAGTGATGAAATATTGATACGGTACACAGGAGGATTTGACGTAAGTAAGGCAGAATACTGCAGTGCTAGGCATCGCATGTTTTATTGAAACACCCAGTGTAGCACTCAAGGAGAGTGAACAAAATAAAACTGGGGGGGAAAAAGACACCAAAGAGATAGTGCAGCCTTAAAAGACAACAATGCTGCACTCATAAAGGAGGGATGCAACTTCTGTGTCCCTAAATTGCCTGGTTTAATGAAGCGTTGCCAATCAATATGGAAGATGCCGAAGAAAAATGAGCTTCATATGCGGGTAAATATTAGCTCTATGTCCAGGTCTTGACCAAAATACTTTCAGAAAGCGCATCCACTTTTTCCTCCTCCAAAATATTGACTTCATTATTCAGTGTCCCCGGAAGATAAATAAATCACAGGTTTAGCGCTTTACATCACGGCGAGGGACACTGGGGAATAGCTCATCTAAAAACAGTGACAGAGCTAATGGTGAGGTAGGATTTCTGTTCATGTTTAACCTAGTTTGCTTTGCAATTAACATATAAAACATGTCACCAAAGCTGTGCTCTAAAACATGTATCAGATTTATCAGTTATGAAGGACGGAGCTCCTTTGTCTTTTCTTTCTCGACCAAATTACAAGAGGCAAAATGATCAGGAAGCATAATTTTTCATTACACACTTGACGTGGCTGAAAAATGAACAGTGCGACCGCTGATAGGCCTAATTGGTGAGTGAGCAGGGGCAAGCAACTGGAGCCAGGATGGGCCATGGCTACTTCCTGGCACGCAGTGAACCATTTACAGAAAATAGGCGCAACTGCTGCTGCTGCGAAGAAAAAAAGACCTCCGAACTTAAAACGATGGGGGGGGAAAGGAGAGAGAGAGCGTGAAGAGCATGCTGCAGATATCTGTGCCAGCAACTATTTAAAAACCTTGCCAAATGCTTTCTGGCATTATATAATTTCATGGTGAGGAGAACACAAGGTTAATCACTCACCAAGATGGTTGCCAAGAAGATGGCTTCAACATCCATTGTCTCACAGATATAAAAACACAGCAATCAGCTGCATTTGTGGCTGATAGCGGCTCACAAACGCAGCTGCGTCTTGCCCCGCTTCTTTGAATTTCAATTTTAGCCTATTAAAGTCTTTCTGCCCCTGCCTGTCTGTTCCTCCATCATTCCCTCAATCTATTCCACGCCATCTGTCCACTGGCCCGGGTAGTATTCTTATCCACCATTTTAATTTCCTTGGGCAGTCATTTTAGCACATGTACAGTACGCATTACAAAATGTGACTGTAAATAAAGAGCCTAGCAAAGCCGCTTGGGGAAGGAGGTCGGCGAACAGGCATCTCCGACACGAGCCATGAGTCAGAATCCAAACATCCGCTGAACGCATCAGTCCTCTAGTACTGTACAGGAAAAGCGTAACAATATGCTACTAGCAGACTGGTCACCATCTAGATGTGATACATGCTGGATTTTTTTTTTTTTCATTTACCTCCAGCAAAAGACTCTTAAAATTTTAAAGGGGACCGCTGACCACCAGGCTTTTATAAAAGGTGGACATAGTCTCACTCTGGGCCTTTTAAAAGGCAGCAAGGGTCGACTCCTCTGAGAGCAAAAAATTAGATATTGGAAAAATGACCCAGTTTCTCACTGGATTTATGACATCAGTAAACATTTTCTTATTGAGTTCATAATCTCAATTGCTTTTTTTTCATGGCCTCATTTAGAGTCAAATAACCCCGAAGCAGGGTGTTCTTTACGGTGTGGCTACCTTGTCAATTATAAGTGGCTACTTATATGAGAGTGCATACGTTTCTCAGTCATTGCATCTCATTCAGTTTGAGGCTTCAAACAAATTGGTGAAATTATGGTGGCTACGTCTACCTTTTATTTAAAGTCTGTCCAACTGCAAAGCAGAGACCAGGTGATAACCACACAGCACCCACAGCCACTAATAGTGTTATCCCATTGTCTGATTTTAGTTAAGTATTTTTAAAAATGAACAGATTTGAGAGGGGAACAGTTACAAAAAATGACATTTATGTTCTTTAACTATCTTGGCATTGGTCTGCACTCATTCGTTTTGTGGTATTTCTGCAGACTGATATACTAGGAACAGTTAGTGGAACTTTTCTGCTGACTGAGCTCTCGGGATTTGCAAGGGGGAAACTTGATAATTAAATTGTAACACAGAATGCAGAAAACTATTTTTGAAGGGATCATGGCTTGAGGTTTTGGCTTTATCATGGATAAACTGTCAAATTGCGCAGAGAAGATAAGTTACTGTACAAATTGGCTTCTTGAATATTTTTTGCTCTTTCCTCCATCGTTTCATAACTCTGCTTATCCCTAACACTCTTACAGGAGGTCTCTTATGTTTGTAGACACCATTTTATTGATTGCCAATAAGAAAATACTGGCTACTGAATCTCTGGCTAAAAATTATAAACACTGATCTACATCTGCTCTGCATTAAATGCAAGTATGTACATCCAAGTCTTGCGTGTAGACTGCAGTGAAAGGACGTGCAGTCAGAGTTTATTTTTGTTGAGCCGTTTCAAGCTGACTTCATTAGGCATCAACACTGATTGAACGCTATTTTTATGGGTGTATGATTAAGCTTCTTACAGGAGTAGTTGTTCTCTCAGCTATCGCCACTGTAGATAGTATCTGCCAGCTCCCTGTTTTGATGTGGAAATGATGAGCTTGTTAAGCCTGGCCCATAAAATCACGATGGAAAATTCTCCAGCTCAAGTTTTGTAGAAGCAGTGCCAGGGCTTGGTAATAAGTAAGCAGGGTGACAGAATTCACAGCTTTAAAAACAGACTCCCATTGACATGGCACATTAAAAATTGTGAGGTGCAGGATTCAAACCTTTCTCGTTTCATCATTTCTCATCCCCTCTTCCATTCCTCTTTGGGTTCCCTTTGTTAGACCCTTCCTTTCAATCCCTCTTTTTCAACCCCTGTTTTTAGTTTGAAGTAATACCACCAAACAAGTTGCATGTCTCTCATAATAATGTAAGCCTTCACTCAGTTTCACACACATGCATATACACAAACACCGTGTGCAGAAAACACTGATTAGGAGCACACAGGCCTGTGTCTAACTAACCTCAATGCACGCTCCAGCTAACGAAATAGAAAGCTGCCACCTTACTCTGCATTTAGGGTCTGTAAAACAAACAAAACCTATGTGGTGTGTTTTCTATGTCCAGGGACAAATATTGAGCAGATTTCCAGCTCACAGTATGGCTGGTTGATGACTCATACTCTAATGAGGATGCAGCTTAGGCCTGCAAAGATAGCTCACATCTGAGAACAGTAACCTCAACTTCTGATACCACACCTACAAACGAGAATGTACAATTCTATATATAAACACCTACTTGCCTATAAAGAGATGCACACAGATTAGATCCTTTAATTTAAAAAAAACAGCAGATAATTATGACTCGTGCTTTTAAAAAGACACCTGTAACAAGATAAGTTAAGTCTTAGTATTATGCTGGACAGATGCTGATTGAAAAATTTATTTAATCAAAGTTTCCTTGCACCTGCATGTCTGCTGTCCCAAAAAGAAAAGGCTATTTGATTGCTTTGGTTTTAGCTATTCATTTAAAACTCTCTCCCAGTCACTTGCTATGTGATATTCAGACATAGTCACTGTGTGCATTTGGGATCAGGCTGACATGAATTTGTTGGTGTTGCTCTTTGTAATGACAGCAGAAAATGGGCTACTTGGTAAAGTGCTCTGTGGAACAAACTGTACCAACACAGTGTTCTGCAGAGCAGAAGATTGCATCTCTAAGGTATCACTGTCAAAAAAAAAGCAAGTGAATAGATAAGCAATTAGACATACATGCAAACCAACAGATAAACACTTAACATTCAACTATGACCTGAACCATCTTTCTCAACTGGGATCATTACCACCAAAAGAAAGCAAACACAGCGTAAAAAACCCCCCAAAACAATTAGTCATCCTTTTATTCCTAACTCTTTTCACTCATGAGTGACCCGAACAAGACAGTGAGCAAAAAACGGACTGTGTAAAGCATTCACAGCAACCGCAAATGGAGGAAATATATTCCACGTAATGTGACATTCAGTTCAAAACACAGCCTCTTGAATTACACTATCTCTTCCAAGCACAAACTCCACTTCTTTCTTATCTGTGCTTGATAACCTTTGCAGCATTTGCAGACAATGAATTGTATTCTTTGAAAGCATGCGTTTCCCCTCTTTGGTAGAGCAAATGTAGGCACAAGCAATAACTCTGGGGGTCAAAAGTTTTCCCGATACAAGAATTAGTGACGTTTAATATCCACACAGAGCAACCACAACACGTAACTCACAACAGTTAATGGCACAAAATGCTATTTAGAAATTGGAAGGAAGCAGTATGACAGGATCACTTTTATTATATTGCCTAAGAAGTTTATTGGCCAAAACACTTTAGCTCATACCAATCATAAAACACCCCAAAATATATCTTTTCACCTGTGCAAGGCAACATTTTACTGCAATGTGATCAGTCTGTCTCATGATTTGACAATCATTTTATAACGTGTTTCCTCTACTTAAGCCTAAGTGTTAAGTAAAATGGTTCTCACATTTTTCACAACTGATTTTTGGTCATGGTACTGTTGGTTCAAACCATTTTGACTCTGCCTCTGATTGTAAAATGGGAGGGGGATTTCGAGGATTACAGCATTGCCAATTAGACATTCACCCTGGCAAGGTTAATGAAGGATTAAGCTATGAGTTGGAACCCCTTTGAAATCTTAAGACCTATCTGTCCACCAAAACACCTACAGAATAGGAATTTCTAGAACCTAAGCAGCTTTTAAACACCAAAGTCAGGTTTCCTGGAAATACCCAGATTTCTTTTTTTAAAGTGTGTAGACAGGAGTTCACGTGTAATAACATGATATTAAGACTACATACTGTACACAGTCATACACACTCGTGCATGATGACATGGAGTACAGCTCCTACCTGCACCAGATTCCATCCTTCCAAGGACTCTGCAATGATGGATGTTACAGAGGGGCAGACGCCGCCGAAGATCATCAGGTGTTTGGGCCCGTAACAAATGGCATCAAAGAAGGCCCTCAGCCCCTTGGCATTGTCGCACTGCAAACACAGAGAGAGGCGTCGTGAGCTACAGCGAGGCAGAAGATGAAGAGAGAAGATGAAGTCATGGAGAAAGGGGATCTTTGTATTTAGTTATTGTTGTAAAAACAGTAATGGTAACGGGGAAAGGAAGTGATAAGTCAAATGTAAAACAATGTAGCTCACAGGCTGCAGGAGCGTTCCCCTGCTCCAGCCCAACGCTGCAAAATGCAGCCATTTTACGTCACTATAGCAACAAGAGGAAAAGATTGTGTGAAAGGAGGAGAGAGAGAAAAATGAGCAGAGAGGGAAAAACACTGTGTAGGTTTCAATTGATTGTTATATGAACTGGCTAACCAGTTTTGCTGCGATTCTTTGATTTCCACAGTTGTAATGATATTCCTATCAGCAGTAAACACTCCAAACCTCAATCTTCTATTATTGTTACTCAATTCAGAGATGGAGTGACTGACTGGCAGGTGGTGTGTGTATATGTCTGTATTTGTTTCCTCTGACACAGTCCATCTTATCCGGAGAGTCATTTGACCTTGTTAGCCATCAACCAGCTACTGAATGAAATTTTCCACTGAGCAAACGCGCTCCACAACGCAGATTGAAAAACTGAAAATCGAATGTGAAGGAATGAGATTTCTAACCAACAAATGCTTTGATACGTGAACAAGGCTATTAAGTTGTGTTGCAGGTGTCATGGCTTCACTTTACGTGATCATTTCTGCCCTTGTATCCATGGTTTCTTTCTTCTTTTTCCCTTATTTTTGATAGGAACATGATAATCTGGGACACCTCAAATCATTTGCCAGGTCAAGCTGCAGTGGAGGACACAAACAACTTCCTTGTAAGTCGCACCATCAACTGCTGGACCAACATTCTTGCATTCAGTAGGATTTAATCATGTGCTAGGACCAACTCAGACTCTTTTGTTGCCTTTGTTGTTTTTAAAGTAGATGACAGTTAACTGGTAGAGATACGTTTTCCTCTATGCATCCCAGTAGAGAAAAATCCATGCTATAATGGCGGTCAAAAATAGACACAATTGCAAATATGCCTCGAGTGAAATGAGAGGGAGAAGATGTGATTAGACACAGTGGGTATTTCTTATCCTCGCAATACAGCTGAATGAAACAGCAGGCTATTAAAGAAAATATTCATTTCCCTGCATCTGGCCATAACAAGGTGGGCTGGTACTGAAGGATTGTGACTTTTAATTGGTTACCAAGCAACATGAAAAGAAATGTGGGCAACTAAACTTGTCATCATGAGCACAATAGGGCTTGGAGATACAGTAGGCTTAAGCTGATTTATTATGAGAAGTGACAATGTACTGTAGGTGGCAAAGAATAATGTTCTTTAGTCTTTCTGCACCAAATAAAACTGTCTTGCAACAACAGCACAGTCTACTTGTGTACAAGTACATGTGCATACATATGCATCAAAGTGCATTGGTTAAGACAAGAGCATGTTAACGTAGCCTCCATGTTGTCACCCACCAGATTATGAACTCATATTCTGAATCCTCAGTTTTAGCATTGAGTCCAGAAGAGACGATATTTGAGAATATCAACAAATATTTGAGTAACATCTGACTAAAACACACAAGTTCTTTGTTCATGCGTGTTTCTTTGCCCGAAAACTCCTCTTGGACCAGCAGGAGCTAATAGTTCTTATCTAATTCAAATATTATGACATAGTCATGTTGCCTAGCTACCACCTAGCACCAGACTAAGATAATAGATCATAAGGTGGTATGTATGAGGTATATTTTCCGCATTTACACACCTGTTACACTTTATAAAGGTATCCTATCATTTTAACTTCATAAAAATCAAATCAAATCTATATCTACTATCTAGGTTGAATTATGCATGATATATTAGCAACATGCTAAAATGACCCCCCCAAACAGATTTTTTGCACAGTCCTTTTGCACAGTTAGTTAAATGCTAGTATTTGTAGCTACATTAAAACCACACCAGAAAGCAGTACAATGTTCACATAGGTGAGGTGATACCTAGCAGGAGAGCGATCATTTACACTTACAGTTAAACAGCTGTGTCCTGATAAGGGTATAACAGAAAAACTTGCCTCCTTATAAAGGTGACACAAAGGGGGATATTAGCTGTAAAACCACAGCTGCTTTTGTGCCATGCTGTCAACATTTTTATTTCTGCTTCGAATTAAGAAGTTTGATCTGGAAATCTGTGAGGATTTGCTCTTTTTTTTGGAGTGGGCCTCAGTTTGACTTTGGAGGAACTGCAACCACCGTAAAGCATGGAGAAGGAAAACTGTGAAAGAAACAAACAAACAAAGAACATTTCTAAATTGCTTCTCTTTCCTAGCTATCACAAATATCCAAAGATCTTGCAAACTTGCAAAATTAAGCAGCTGGGACTAAAGAGTGTTTTGGATTATTGCTTGATCAATGGCTTAAACAATTACATGACTTAAGCGATTGATTGAGGCTTGTTTCTCTTTCAGCAAATTACTTCATCAGCTGATCATTCAGCTTTCCACTTTTCATTCATGTGCTCTTAAATCTGAAGGCCATGCATGCCCGCAATCTACTGTGCTCTACTCACAGAGCCTTGACCAGTGTGTTGTCATGCCAACGGCGTGACTATTCACACTTTTGTGCGCTAGATGAGTGAGGTGCCGCGGCAGGGCCGTTGTAGCAACGGCTATATTTAGTCTCTCGTTAGGTAGCACAACGACCCAGACATTAATCAATACTTATTCATCTCCAGTAACACCGTAGAAGTTGGACAGACAAAGCAGGATAAACAGGAGAGGCAGCCGAGTATAATAAGCCACAAAGAGTAACGACACAGTGAAAGTGATGGTGGGTGAAGCAAGCAGTTGAATAGAGGGTGAGAAAGACAGGAGAGAAGAGGTATGAGCCTGATATTAGCCATACACTAATAAAGCATTCAACCAGTGTTATGAGCCTGCCCTCCATTATAAGCTCACAATAGAGTAATTCGTGCGCGTGAGATTCATTCACAGGCTCTCTGTGATGCTTAGAAGTCACACAATGCACATTTGCCTACAGTCCATTAAGTAGGGAAAAAGTACATTTAAATGTCAAACCTAAAGTAGTTTTTAAGTGATTATATTTAAAATCTTTGAATCTCATAATGGCATTCGTTTCCAATACACAACCATTTTCTCTGTGCACAACTCTGTTCTATAGTGATGACTTTTTCGAGGCTTTCTAATAGGTTACAAACAGGTTTTGGTAGAGACGTGGCACTCAAGGACTCGTGAATAGAAATCTATCAGAGAACACTGTAACAGCAAAGATGGCGGCTATCCAGCCCCTGCCCCCAAAGAGTCACTCATTTTGTTGCATAGACAAACGGTGGTGGTCCACAACTTTGCATATCCACTTGTTAGCATAGTGTCGTACTTCTCATGGCTTACTTACACTTAAGAAGCCTAATTAACTGTGCTCATGAATAGCACAGCATTTCCCCTTTTTCTGCGGAAAAGTGTTTTTTCAATCCGTTTTCATTCCACAGACTCTGACATTTCACATTTTTTCAGGTAGGGTGTTTAAAATAAATTCCCAAATAACTGCCCAGAGGCATTTCAAAGATGGCTGCTGAGTGGTGAGACTTGCTTCCACCAGGACTTGGATGGAGTCTGTATCTTTGATGCTAGTTTATTCTAAATAGAGTAAAAGCTGTCACAGATATCATTCTCATGTAAAACATACATAAGCTCCAAAACTGCTACAACGGGAAAGTATAGCAGCACTTAACTCAGTAGGAGAGCAGTAAGAAATACTACAGCACTTTATTTCCCTCTCCTCCAGTCTGAAATCTAATTCCTGGCATTTGGAGGCCATTCGGAGCAGATCGATGGGGTTAACGTCCGTAGTAATCTGTTTGACTGCCTTGGGAGACAGCCAAGGAAGGTTTGTGTGCTGTTGGTGTTGGGTGTGGGGTGGGGGTTAATGGCAGAAGAACCTAGAAATGGGACTCAAGGGATGCATGTCAGTCTGATCACAGAATCGTACAACATGCGCCCTTCGTACAGCACAAACACGAAAACCTCACAGGTGTTTGAATTCACTTGCTGGATTTAGAAAATATTTTTAAAGATATATAAATAGTCTGAGTTGTTGCATTTGTTTTTACAAAAATCTTCTCCCTCAGATTAATATTTAAGATTTCAGTGCGATGAGATTGCACCACAACCCTTCCATTGACAGTATATTACAGAAAGACCAGTTTATTTCAAATGCTCCTCAACACTATTGTCACTACTGCATCTCCTCCACGATGACCTTTACACAAAGCTACTGATATTCATCCTTGTTGTTCAGTGTACAATGACATTAACCTGCTGCTATTGTGCTAGTAACAAACTAAAGTCAATTAGCCTGTGAGGAAATAGCCTCTCCGTGTGTCATGGTGAAATACATTTTTACTTGTTCCATGTGATAAATTACATGCATCATTTAATTTTAATCAAAACCTTGGGTAATAGCACGCCTTTAAAGATAAGCATGCATCAATGCCTGTTTATACCATAATCCAGCAATAGTTACAGAGCATTAAAGGAAGTATATAACATCCTTTTAAGGCACTTTACAATATGATTCCAAATGCACTTAATAAACCTTAATAGAAAAAACTCAGGAATAATTTTAAAAAAAGAAGATCACTTTTGGGGACTGTTTTTTTAAGGCTCAGCAATTACTCAAATTCCTAAGTGATAATTAATTACTCCTTAATTAATTTCCACAGGTAAATTAACCTGCCCTCCCTACGAAGAGCCAGCCACATTTCTACAAGCATAATAAGCTAAACGCTTGAGAGTGAAATTTTCCAACTCACTGTCACTACACGCAGGAAGACACTGCAGAGGCCACCAAGGTGTATCTATGCTTGTCGTCTGTAGGTGTGCATATGCGTGTTTTTGAGAATAGAACAAGAGCTGATCAGAGCACCAGGCTGGAGCTAACCATGATGAAATGCCTTGTTAACGCTCCAGAGGCAGCTGCACCTGTCCCTCATCTAATGGCAATTTACTGAACCCAAATCAGCAACCTGAGGCCCTGTATAGCACATTCACATACATGCGAGGGCGAGTGATAAAGACAGAGGACAATAGAGAGAAACAGAGAGGGAAGAGCCTGATCTGATGTCAGAAGCATTCTGCTCTGCTCTGCTCATACTACTGCTCATTTTTTCCTGACAAGGTCAACAGCACAGGTGATCATTGACAGCAAACTCCCACCTCAGAATATATGGCTTTATGAATTAAGTTTATGCACATGTTATTACAATAGCATCATGCATATTTCATCAGCGGTTGCCTGGTGACTGAACTGATTTTTTTTTCATTGTTCATGGTTTCCTAGAGGTTGAAAATGCAACACCCTCAACCTCTGGGTGACCAGTTTTTCTGTCTCCAAAGAGTCACATACCAACTTGGACAGGCTGCAATCTATCTCAGACAGATCAGCAAAGGACTGCAAAATAACCATATATAACAAGGGACTTGACCCAGCTTCCTGACAACTGGTTGAATTCTGGTTACAGTACTAGTTATAGTCCTAAAAGCAAAGTTTTCTGTCAAATCTCAGCACGTTGTCACTGTCACATCTGCATCACAATGGCCTTTACACAAAGCTACTGATATTCGTCCTTGCTGATCTCTGTACGATGTCATTAGCCTGCGCTATTGTGCTTCTCATAAACTACACTCACTCAATTAGCCTGTGAGGAAATAGTCTCTCTCTCTGTGTCACGGTAAAATGCATTTTTACTTGTTCCATGTGATAAATTGCATGCATCATTTAATTTTAATCAAAACCTTGCATAATAGCGTCGCAGCCTGTTTACGCCATAATCTGTCGATAGTTACAGAGGGTTAAAGCAAGTATAATTCAGAGCTGGACTCTTAGTTAGTTGATGTGAACTTTTGGTTATTGTGAATTTCTGTGTATTTAGACAGCAGCACATTCGCGATTTGCAGTATTATCACAAATCCTAACGTCAATGTAAAATGACCCTATTCAACCTCAAATCAACAGCACACTGAGAGCAGACTGACTCCATGTCAATTCTATTTTATTGCCATCTCGATGCATCAAAATTGCTTGGAAGACAGCAACTAGCTGTGAGTGTTTAAAGCAAACATCTCAAAGGCAGCATGGTCGCAATTTCACTGCAAGCTCTCGCAGAAATTTTGATTGTGCATTTTGGTCTACAACCACTGTTTTTCTTAGTGTTACTGTAGCATGCTGTTGAAGTCCTTTTAAAGGTACACAGATACACATCCACCCTGCCTGCCTCATGCAGCATGCTTTCCTGTCCATCCAGCACTGGCACAGCACATGAAGCTGGACTCTTGTACCAGCTGCCTCCTGCACACACTCCACACTGAATTACTTTCACATCCCCGAGCCAGGAGAGGAAATGTGCGCCAGGATGAATCCAGCGATTGCTAAAACATATGCTTGGCATTATAAAGCCCTATAGAGTTAGCACCCAATAGGTCAGATCTAAAGAAGATTATCTCTTTCACCATGTACAAACCCAACTAATCCTCTAAACTGTCATGGCTGTCAATACCAGCTACCGTCGGAAGAGGAGGAAGAATCACGAGTATGGACTGCTGCACTGAATTAGTCTGCAGCAGTCCAATGAAGGCCTACAATTTCAGCATAAAGACAGTGACGGTATAATATCTTCACCACATGCTACTTTGAGTTCATGTGGTGTCATTTAAGGTCAGTGTTTCCTGCTGCTTATCTCTCCAGGATACATCTGCACCTAAGATCTTCAAGAAGCTAGAGCGATTTGTTCCCCATCACTGAACTCTTGGGCAATTCAGAGGTCCACTGGGGTGTAACACATCACCCACCATGCCTCCTTTTCTTTCTCTTTCTTAAATGACCAAGGGAAGATAAGGCTGACAGGTAATTCACAGTCTTAGGGAGCCAACAGACAAAGCTTTCGTTCAGATACTTGGAAAAGTGCTACAAGAAAGTGAAAACAGGGGGAACAAGTGGAGAGAATCACAAATCACTAAATCAAATCACTTTTTTTTATTGTCACATCACATGTGCAGGCACACTGGCACAGCACATGCGAGTGAAATTCTTGTGTGCGAGCCCCACAAGCAACAGAGATGTGCAAACACAACAACTCAAACGAGCAAAATACAAGAATGGCCAACCTGAAACTAATAAATATATGTACAATATATAATAGTGTATGCGTGTATAAGAATGAAGATGACTTCAGTATGCTGCAAGCATAGGCAAGACTCCTTGTGGTAACATTTAAACAGCAGGCCCCGGAGTATCCGAACAGAGTACACATTGATTGAGTGAGAGTGGATGAAGTAAACTGAGAGCAGGAAGGAGTGATGGAGTTGGGCTTTTTTTCCCCCTCAATCTGTTCCCTTAACAATGCATGCCTGCAACACACAGGGAAAAAAACTGAGGCACCCACTTCTTGTCTGGGGAGAGACTGGCCTTTAAAATCCACTGCTAGAGACTGACTGGGCTGCTCAAGCTGATAGTTGTTTGCCCTCCATCTCCTCCTCTCTCTGTGCCGTCTGGCTCTTGTTATTGCAGTCAATCTATCTCTCGCTTTCTGGAGAGCTCAGATGGCCACCAGGATAACCATGATGGCATGTTGGAAGCCTCTTTAGTGGTGACAAGTCTCTTTCGCTCTTTTTCACTTTCCTTCACTCCCACACACAAAATTCTCCCTCTGTGCTCATGCTCATCCTCAAACAAAACCAACTAGATAAATTATCATCCTTACCTAAATTTCATGCAAAATTTTAATCTCTGACAAACAATAACACGCACATCTGCTCACTCACGAATCAGAGAAAACCTCAAATTGGCCAATGGAACTAAAATCAGAGTGAACACATTGCACCTTTATTAGCAATCTGAGCAGAGCAGAAAGCAGACGCTGTGTTAAGCCTATTACAGGCTGTTGTGCTTTCGACAAGGCCTGACAACAGCTGGAACATGTTGTGCTGCCCAGTGAGAGGGACAGACCAAAGTGAAATCCACCTCAAATGATTAGTCCCCGAGGAGGTGATGGATGCAGATGAGATGAGGGAGGACTGAGGGAAAAAATCAAACTTTTTCTTTTTCATTATGCAGTTTGTTTACAGGGAAAATGTGCACAGATTTTAGGGCGCTAATAACAACACAGAGCTATTTCCTTTTGCTACTTTGTAGTTCAATAAAGGATTTTAAATATATGTATAATATTTATAGCGCTGTGCAAAAGTCTTAAGCCACCCCTAGTTTCTCTAATTATTGTTAGAAAATGCAAAATAGGTTCAACCATTGCAGACATACATAGAAGTCTCTTGTAGTTTCTTTAAGTAGACTTCAGTACTCCAGGTGTCTTGAAAGACATCCCAAAGCTCTTCTTTGTTTCGCAGATAGCTGTAGACAAATACATATTAATGATCATTCCAACCAAAAACCTGTTGCCGCTGATTTTATGTCTTTTCTTCTTAGCCACCCTTCCACTGAGACCATTTCTGATGAAGTTTCAGTGAGTCATACATACAAAATGAAGGGCAAGATGCATCTCTCAGATCCTATGTTAGGGCTTCGCTGGATTTCTACTTATTATTTTGTAAGGACATGACTTTCAGATACTGTTCATCTGCTGTAGATAGTTTATTAGGCCTGCCGCTTCTTTGTCCTCCACTTGAAATGGGAACAAATTTTGTGTTTTTGTCAAATGCATAAAGATATAATGGGTTTTTAGCGAAATTGTCTATTATATATAGACATATTACTTGTTTTCCTAATAAGCTAGGCGCCTTTTTTATGCTTGAATCCTTTACAGATCAGTTTTAAGTGGCTTGACAAACAAAAATCATTCTTTTAAAAGTGGTCAGGTAAAAAAAAACAGATGAATGTCCATGGAGACACTCTGGAAGACCTTGAGAAATCCTGGAGACCATTTTTTTAAATTAAAAAAAAATCTGTCTCCATGGAAGCAAAATATAAACAACTTCAGGGTGACTGAAGACTTTTATACAGTACTTATGCTGAGTGATTGGCCAGTTCATGCACATAAAAATATATTATTTTTGTCCTGTTTTGAATTCTATGTATAAATTTCATTCACTATATATGTGTTGTCCCTCAAAATCAGGGAAAAGAGTATGATGGAAAATACAGTGGTATTACGCACTTTTGGACTCAAGGTGAGCACTCAAAGCACTTTCAATTAAATAAGTGCTTTTTTTCTATGCCTAAGCACTTTTAACTTAAGGTTCACGCATCCATCACACCAAGAATACTTACCCAAAGATACTTGGGCATGCAGGCTGGTGCCCCAGCTGAAGAATCTGCTAAATAGTAAAGGAGAAGAGTAATATGGATGAAGAGTGTGAGGAAGAAAGAAGGAGGGAGCCCATTATCAAGTCAATTATTTTGTGGCCCCCAAAGACCCTTCACTTTGTCCCATGGATGAATTCAGTAATGCAGAGGAGGTAAAAGAGAAAGAGGTGGAACAAAGGAGGACAGTTCTGGTTAACAGTGCAATATCTGTCCATTCTTACGGCAGAGAGAGGACATCCCAGCAAATTTGGTAACACTTCTTTTTTTAGGGGAGGCGGGAGAGGTTCTCTGCTACAAATTGCACCATGCTCGGTTTTGGATTAGGGCATTTCTCGTATCAGCTTTTATTTGTTTTATCGCTGACAGCACAACCTAAAATGAACTCCACATGAAAAATTGTTACCCTTCAAGATAGTTGTTAGATAATGTTTGAGTTTTTGTCAACTGAAAAAGCCTGTAAAATGAGCACATAAAATTCCTCATATATGTCTTGTCAATTGGGGATATTAAAGCTTTATGGACAACAACTGTGTGAAAGTATGAAACCAATCCAATCCCAGTGCCTCAGCCTCGCAATCTTTATGAATCTCTCAGAGCGAAAAATTTACAAGTCCTCCTGGATGTTGCTGCCCTTTGCTTTCAAACGTTTCACATTTAAAAGTCCCTGCCTCCACTTTTATAAGCCCCCTCCAACGTATTTACCTCATATAATGCTGTCTGCAAAACGTGCAGACCGTCACTCGCTTTCACTCATTAGATAAGGAAAAAGAGGTGAAATACCACTTTGAAAAGATACAGGAACAAGGCGGTCTGCATCAATTCAACTGCCCAATAGACTATGACCTGGAGAGTGAAGCTGAAGAGCCAGGTTTGATGTTTTCCATAGTTTAAATGTAGCAGTTAAGTTAACAAGCCACCAGAAAACTTCTAACTTATACAAATATATGGCAATGTTTAAAGGTTAGTCAGTCCTTCTGTATGACAATGTATTGCTAAATGTCAAATAATTTCTGTGTATTAATTCTGTTTTGTTCAACTAATTAGCCTATTTATCAACTCAACTTATGGACATTAGCATGACAGCCAAGGTTTTGTGGTTAACACTGCTAAACTACACTTTCTAAGAAACTATAGAATACTGTATCTAAAGTGCAAGTTACTGTCAATATGATTTTTTTACCGGACGTGAAAACACATGGTGCAAATTAAGACACTTCAGACTACTTCAGCAATTTATTAAAGAAGGGTAAATTAGATTTATCAGCCTGGTAAAAATGCAGGGTTGCAGTCAAATAGTCAGTTTTGGTTAGGAAGGTGACCTGGAAGTGACCTGGAAGTACCTGTGTGGCAGCTACGTTAAGAGCTAGTATCATTCTGTTAGTGCACAGTGTTACCTCGTTAAACTTAGGATACACTGGATCTTTTATGAAAGGAAAGCCGATAACACTGTACTTCATGCTGAAGCTAAACACCATCCAACCATTGTGAAAATCAAAAACTCAACAGGGATCATCATGTGATGTGCTTCTTCTTCTTCTACCATAAATAAATCGATGTGTCTGGTAAGCTTAATGTTGCCCTTTTTTAAAGTTACAGTCTTGGCAATGAAGTGACACGTCTTTCATTCATCTTTCATGGACATTTTCTATCAGGGTTAAGAAAACGTAGGAAAAAAGACAAAGGAAGTCATTATTTTGACTATTCGACCACAGCCCAGATCTTTCTAACTCAATGTCTCCTAGTTTGAGATAACCTTTGTGACACCACCTGGGTTATTCCGGAAAAAGCTGCTCCAGAGCCAGACTAAAATCAGTTCAGGAAGAATAGAGTGGGTAAATGGTTAAATGATGCGAGGAAAAACAGGGGAGTTCAAAACAGTTCATGCGCTTTTCTTTTCTGCAGCTTCACCTATCACGATTTTGACACGATGTTTTCATTAATGTCTAACATGTGACCCATAATGGGAATTTACTCGCAATTTAGTTTAGCTTCGTCTCTTCGAAAGGCACTTTTAATTATTACACAAGTCGTGTTTAAGACTCTGTGTCCAGATGACATTGCCAGTAGTCCTTCCTATTACTTTACTACTGGTTATTTCACAGCTGCCCGTCGAGCGAAGAAAGATGCAGACATTACTGTTGACATTTAGTCAGGCCTCAAAGGACAGACAATGGCAGATTAGTCATCCTACTCCAAATTACGAGGACCATCTACTGACAACTTTTTAAAGAAGAGTCAACTTTTTATTCCACGGAAGACAGATGGGAGTCTGGCAAGTGTGGGCATAAGTGTAGTGTAGAGCTGGATTCAAAAAACTGAGTGGGTGCATGGAGGCGTGCGTGTGTGTGTGTGTGTGTGTGTGTGTGTGTGTGTGTGTGTGTGTGTGTGTGTGTGTGTGTGTGTGTGTGTGTGCCTAGTACAATAGAGCAGAACACAGTTCAGGCTGTCCCTCTCTGCAGCCTAAGGATCCTTCTGTCCACGCACATCAATCTTGTTACAGCACAACGTCGCCTCCCAGGAATCCTGGCCTTGTATATTTAAGACCTATCTTTCATTCTTTAAACTTTTCTCCTCCACCAAGTCTTCTTTCACGATCTCATTTTCATCATCATTTTTTTATCCTCTCTTCTCTTTTTCTGTCTTACAGTTTCTCACATCTCTAGTCCTGTGCCACCCGCTGCTCTCTCTGTTTCAACTATCGCACGCAACCGCTCGTCGGCCCCTTCCCTCCCTCTCTCCTCTGGTCTCCAGGAGGTTTAAAGTTATTAAGGGTCACGGCTGCAAGCGTTGCATCATTAACGCATCTTGTCTAGATGTCAGCGTTGCAGTTTTCTGCTCGGTCCAATTAGTTTTTTAGTTAATCACCTAACCTTATTTTTTCAAAGGGTGTTTTGAAAGAGCGGACTGGTGTAATATGGAAAGCAAATGTGCTTATCAATCATCAGCATTAGTTAAGAACTGATTAAATAGTCGGTGGCAGGAAAGCACAGAGGACTGCAGATTGGTTGTTGAATGTGATGGATGATGACATCTTGGTGAGAGGGAGAAAATAGAGATGTGAAGCGCAGCATGCAGAACGAGTACGAGGGATTTCTAACTAATCTTAACGCCTTTACCGATTTTTTGCTTTACCAGAATGAATGTTGTTATTAACTCAAAAAATGCGATTTTTTTAAGACCAAGTCATTACTGAGCCTCTAGCACATACTAGCACACGTGTACTCCCTGTCACTGACACATGCAGACACACACTCGCGCACACACAAACAACATGAGCCCTGGGCTTCATCAACCAGTGCATATTTAACCAAGCTGGGGGCTATGCCAACAGTGTCCACAAACAATCATCAATCATGAGGAGCAACGCACAAACACTCACACATGCACACGCATACACACAAACCATCCAACCAGGTGGTCGACTATTGTCTCACAATGGCTAATTTCCGGACCAAATAAACACTCCAGTTAAAGACACTGACTGTGAGCGCTTGTCTTTTCTAATGAATCGCTTATTGACTAGCCTCCATTGAGGTGACTGGAAAGCCACTGGAGACCCGACCCCTTCTCTCGCCCTACAGGGTGACAGTGAAGCAGGAATGTGACAGCCCGAGCACTTGGACAATGCCGTCTGGTTTGAGAAGCTGACGTACAATACTGTGTTTCCATAGCTACCAAGAAAAAGAGAGAGGGGTGATGGGAAGAGGAGGGAGAGAAGGGCCTAGACTGCAAAGGAAAATTAATTTATGTACAAGGCCATGTCACAAAGAAAATTGCATTTTTCCCTTAGATGGGGACAGAGGAAGAAGCAGTTGTTAGCCCAGTGTGTGTGTGTGTGTGTGTGTATGCACCTGTCTACAGCCAGCCAGATGCCATCTCAGTAGATTGTGGGCAGAAGTGTTGCAGGATGTCAGAAGGCTCTTATTACAGAGGCTTTTAAATAAAACAGGCTGAATGGCTTGAACTAAGCTCCATCCAATGAAGCAGGACACATACTTTAATGCAAAGTAAAGGGAGAAATTTAAGCAGTGAAAGCACGCTCTGGTTACTCCGTACTTTATGTATGTGCGACCGTGTGAAAGCCCTTGCTCATTAACACCAGCAGGCAACAAAAAAAAAAGTGCACAGGGGCGCGCACACTCTGAATACATCACTGTGTCATACACACAAACAGAAAGTGAGAGAAAGATTTTCCTCCTTTTTTGTGCCATGACGACTCGTCTGAATTCCATGGCTCTCTAAGTAGGTCATGCAGCGTTTTCAGGGTTCCACTCCTCCCCACGCTGCATCAAAAATGCATAAATCCCTGCACATTCTCCTGCTAGCAGCTTCCCAGGCTGGCTATAGCACATCTTTAGTGATTCTAATCCCATCCAAGGTGGTTCTGCTGGTATGTAAACACAACATGGGATAAAAATGCAATCTCTGGCGGTTACATTCATGATGGCTCCTCATTTTCTGGAGGATGTTTATGAAGTTATAGTGCAGTTATAATCCGTTTAGTGAATACGTGCCGGTGTGAGTGAGCTTGTAAGAAATGCGCAGTTTAGCTCAAGTCCAGCTAAAATAAAAGCGAGAGAATTATTTTGTTTCGTATCAACAAAGCTGGGCTGGTTGGCGATGCTATCTCTAAAGATACACTCTACTGCCAGATGAGCTGAATGACTTGAATAGTGAGGTTACAAAGTGAACACTGGTGAGATAAGTGCCGACATGCCTCCTGACAATAGAGAAGCAATCAAGACATGTTACCTTTGCACAGTGGGGCAATGTTACAAGGACTTTTGTAAAGGCTTTATTACCGTACATCCAAGAATTAAATTAAGGACACGAAATTCTACTGAAAGAATGTAATGTTCCCTTTATAAACGCTCTGAAAGCACATTTCGTTTAGAGATTCACTGCTATGTTTCCTGTCAACCGAGCATTCTCTCCGCCTCACTCCGGGTATTGAGTTCATCCATAGATTAATAATTGAGTAGATCACAATTATAGTCTCCCTCTGTTACATCCCAATCTCTGACCACTGATCCACCCAGGGGACCACAAATGACAGTCATCGCCAGTGACTCTTTGTAACTGCATCACTGCATGCGTGTGTGCGTGTGAATTACTTAAAAGAGAGTAAAAGGGCTAATTTTAAATTGCATGTAAGAAACCACATAGAGGACAGCTTTTAATGCAAGACTGGAAAAAATAAACGAGATAAAGCTAATCAATTCATCCAGTTTATTTCTAATAACTGTACATCTGTTTATAGTGAGTCTTGCAGTTTAAGTCGTTTTGTTTTGACAAAAAGAGAGAGAAAAGAAAATCTCTGAAACATTTGCAATGTCTCCTTCTGAATCCTTGGCAAGCTGCTGCATAACAGGGAAATTTATCAGATGTTATGGTCGTGTCGGTGCGCAAGTTAAAGTCAGTCGGAAAGATGGCAGAGAGGATGGCCTTTAACACTGTGGTATTTCACGTCACCGTGTGCCCAGGTGATACGTGTCTGTCAGCTGCTCAGAAGCTCTACCCCAGCAAATATAGGCCCTAGGGGACCTGTGTGGGGGAACTGTGGGCAGACCCACAAGACCCACAGTGGGCAGCCCACTCTGTGCCCGAGGACTGAGATCACATGTAGGGCACATCTGGGCCCTGTATATATTATAAAATGATACAATTGCTTCACAGCCCTAACTGCTACGTGGCTTTTAGAGTCTCGGAGAAAGAAAGAGGTGTGTTGTTCGTTATAAGGTGGAGAAAAGCTCCCAACGACCTTACCGTGCACCTAATCTACTCGGAGGTAAGTGTACGGCAGGCTGAGTTCTTCCTCAGCATTATATGAGGTAACTAATATGTACCAACAGGTCCGATGGAGTGATGAATCCTAATTTCAAATATTTGGTTCAATTCTGCTGCAGCAGCTGTTACAAAATAGGTACAACAGTGAGTGTCTACAGCCATCTGTAAAACACAGTGGAGGCTCTGTCATAGTTTCGGGCTGCACGTCAGCCAGTGCTGTTGGCCGTTGTTTAAAATTGTTAAAATTCTGAATGCAGAAAAGTGCCTTTAGAATTTAATCCACCATGCAATAGCATCTGCAAAGAGTCTGATTGCAACGACTTCTATTTTTCATCAAGACAATGCTTCCAAACACATCAGCAGTGCAGTAAAAGCACACCAGGATAGAAAAACACACAGTGGACCACTATTAGTCATGGATCGGCCTCCCCAGAGTCTGGACCTTAACATTACTGAAGCAGTGTGAGATAATCTTGATGGAGATGAGTATAAAAGACAGCCAACATCCACAGAAGAGCTTTGAATGTTCTCCAAGAAGCCTGGAGACATGACAGAAACACTTTTCTAAGAGAGTTCAAGCTGTGTTAAATAATAAAGTTAGTCATACCAAACATATATATATAAAAACATCCCTTATATGCTGTATTTCCAAGTAACTTTCCACACGTTTCAATAAATCACTGCACATGTTTTCCCATCACTGAGAGCGAGGTTTTTCACAGTACTGTTTCAGTACTGGGTGCAGTTTGAGACAGTGCAGGAGAATTATTTCTCGTGTCATCAGAACCTCTTTTTTTTGCCAGACCTATTAGATCCAAACTAAGTAAATGTTAAAAAGTGCAATCTATGCACACAGTATTTCGCTGTAGTCCTGAAAAGATGCATTTTTGAAACTCCAGTTGAAAATCAGAAATCTGCCACAGCACAAACAATCACTGTCTTCCTGCCAAAGGTGGAGATAAAAGTAAAGAGAATATTTTTGGTAAAGTAGAAAACTACAGGTATCCTCTGGGGATTCGTATCTGTCAGAATATCACAATTTTATATTAATAAAGTGCACAAATGCTGTCAATAAGAATACACTGTAAGAGGCTAGGCTTAAAGACAGGCTTAGGGCCAGCATCGAATGCCACCTCATAAATAAATCAAATAGTGCTAGCCGCCTTCAGTTTCTGTGCCAACAAAAGTCAGCAGGACTGCATATAGGAGAGACAGAGATGTGTGTGCATAGGAGGGGAATGAAGCAAGAGGGAAACATATTTCATATTTCAGTATTGTCCCTAGCGTGTCACTGATGGACAGTCAACACACACTGACACCAACAATGTCACACTGGGCACATGCTCTCAGAAAATTGCACTTTTAACTCCTAAAATATATGTGTAATATGCACCTATTTAGTATTGAATTTACTAGATTTGTCTACATATCATCTTAGCAAACAAAGGAGTCAAAGTCCTTTTGCATGTGCTGACATCTTGACCTCTGACCTCTCTGTGAAAGAGAAAATAAAAATTTGAAAAATCAATAAGGAATCCGTTCCTTCCTCGGCATTCTTGGCCTTGCCTTCAATAAAGCAACAGAAGATATATGATCCTGGATTTAGACATATGGATCTCTGCAGTGAAATGTACATGCCACATCTTAAGTGACTTAGGCTACCTTCACACTGCAGGCAAAAGCGCCTCAAATCCGACTTTTTTGACCCTATGCGACCCATATCCGATCATGGTATGACAGTTTGAACGGCACAAATCCGATATTTTCAAATCCGATCTAGGTCACTTTTGTATGTGGTACTGAATCCGATACATATCTGATGTTTTAGAAAGTGACTGCTGCTTGAATGGTCATGTCTCATTAAATCCGTCTTTTACGTCACTGACACAAGATAGAAGCCAATTATCAGCGTCAGAAAAGACAAACGAGAAAGCATGGCGGCGGAAACTGGAGACGGTGCGAGTCAATGGACAGAAACTGAGGTTTTGGACTTGATTAGCATATGGGGAGATGACTCCGTGTCCATATATACCTCTGCACGGAGGTAGCAGCCACTGCTCAAAACAAGACCATTGTTAAAGCACGGGTTCTCTTTTTTCTCAGTGTCCTTCTTTCTCTAATTAATTTGTCTAAATTCTGTCGGTGCAGACTGTGCAGAAATAGACTGCTGCAACAACACCTGCTAGCTCTGTAGCCGCCATTTTTACTTCCGTAAACAGCGCGCGTTGTGTGTGACGTCTTCTTTTGCGCATGCGGGCCGCTTTGAGGGCCGTGAACCGTTCACACTAGAGCGCGTTTGCTGCCACATTTTATTTGTAGTGTGAACAACCAGAAAAATAAATCGGATTTGATCAATTAAGGCCTGCAGTGTGAACGTAGCCTTATTCTTAACATATTTTCCAGTAAGTGTAGCTCCGGACTGAACAGCCATCATATTATTTATTCAGCCTGAAATAAAAAGTCTGTTTAGTAAGGTGGGGTCATATTTTGTGTTTTTTCTGTAGCTATATATGAATATCAGATCGACATCGTTTTTTTCACACCTAAAATTTGTGACTGCACGACTGTTTCTGTATCATTGACAGCAATATGGCAATCTGAATCACTCAACAAACTGCAGATGCAGGTTGTGTTGTTTGACATGTGGGAACAGGACATTAAGAACTCACAGCAGTGTCACCAGAACATATTCTAGTCAATCAGAATGAACGCACTTTTCAAATTTTGGCAGACGCTCTGAAACAAAAAGCTTTTACTCAACAATGGGTACAAAGTCGAGCCGTGTAAAACCGGCGTACAGGCTCACGCTCGGCTCTTGCGTCAGATAATGAAAGAAGGAACTGATGCAACTAGACAAAAACTTCACAGCTAAAGGAAAGGGACTGATGAAATGTGTAGATATTGTGCACGGCAAACAATACACGTGTCAGCATAATAATACCTCAGCTTGTATTTCATGTAAAAAGAACAAAAAAAGTCACACGTTTTCATGTCTTTGAAGAATAATGACAACCTTTATAGTCACAGCTAACAGCATGAGGAGGTAGTGGTCAGTAAAGCAAGCACAAAACATGCTATTTCAAACACATTGGGGGGGGGTTTTCACGCACTCCTTTTTTGGCTGATTTTTTAAAACTTTTTAAGCATTTTTTTAATCAGACAAAGAGCTTTAAAATACTTTTTAATGTTGAAAAGATCTTAAAATACCAGAAAAATCTCTGAATCTCTGCTGTACTTCAGTGAGTGGCAAAACAGGCTCAGAGTGGTATCATCCAGGTCTATATAACTCATTGCAAGCATGCAATTTAACAACAATCCAAATCAGAGCTACGCTAATTGTTTTAACTGAAGACTGTTGTTTGCATTTAAGTCCAACATTTCAGCACATTACCTTGCAGAGTATCACTCTCTAAAAGCAGCCTTAGACTGCTCTTACAATATGACCCTGCATGCCTGACCACAGTGAAGGCAAATCAAAACTTATTTACATCTCAGGAAAAAGCCAGGGAGATATAATCTAATTCAGAGGGTGTTTTGGCCTGCAGGCGGAGGGTTAGGAGTCTCCTCTGGTTTGAATCTCCCAAACTTTTACAGCAAAGGCAGCTCAGCTTAATGAGTGTTGCTGAGCTCTGGTAAGCATGGGCTACCAGGCAGCTACAGAACACTCCTTCTCTTCTTCACCTCCTTTCTTGACTCCACAATGCCCAGTGGCTTTTTTTTTGTTTTGTTTCGCAGTGAACCAACAGCCCCTCACATGAAACCTGTCATACCAAGACAAAGAAGCAACATTGAAATAACGACACCTCAAGGGCTTGAACACAGTGCTCTGCTGCCCCTTTGTGCTTGCCACCTTTTCCTCTTTGCATTTCAGTTTGTGTGCACACGTGCACCTCACGCTGTTTGCGCAAGTGAGAAAATCCGAAAATCCTCAACGGCAACTGGCCCGGGGGTTCACTCCTAATTGCCCCCGCCACAAGTAAGGAGAGGAGAGGCAATCGTGTCAAAGTGACAGAATACGAGACAAACACAAAGCAGACAAGCGCCACCGCAGGCAGCAGGGTTCTTATACTTCCATTTAATCCTCAGACGGCTTCAGAGCTACTATTTAAAGACGTGTTTAAAAGCCTCAACCATCTGTAATGGGCCTAAGTGGCATGCAATATAAATAGGAGATGTATGAAGCAGATAACCAAGAATAACCATTAAGGGGCAAAAATAATGACAAAAAACTGAGATTTTAAAAAGAGGAAAAAGATAAGAGGGGACACAACATTACATAAAGATGTTTACTGTGTTGTTTGCTGCTTATCTGCCCATCATGTGTGCATGTGTGTGTGTGTGTGTGTGTGTGTGTTCCCCTCGTCGACAAGCAGTAATGAATAAAATAACAGTGGAGGAAGGTGAACTGCTTCCTCTGTGAACTCATCAGGCAGACATTGGCATGCACCACTGAGTCCAAGATGGCTGCATCTCTGCACCCCTCCTTGTGAATGTTTGCTACAGATGTCAATATGAAAGCACACTGCAGGTGAGATTATGGTAGAATACATTATGGAGCACGTGAGATGTTCCTACGAATATGCGGCACGGGTGGATAGGAGACGTACTGTTGCATCATTCCTAACAAACCATAGCATAGAAAAAAAATCTGTGCTGCTCAAAAAAACTAGAGAAAAGAAAAAGACAAACAGCTTCACTTCTTCAAAGCGTAGAATTGTTTTCTTTCAGCGGCTCTTCTGACTTGCTGAAGAAAACATTCATGTTCTGCTTGCTGATCCGATCAAACTCAGAAGTGAAAGCTGCATTTAAATATGCAGTCGTGCCTTAAAGCGCCATAAAAGTCGAACACAACGACACAAAAGAATCTGTGGCCGTTCCAGCAAGTTTTTTTTCACAAAGCTTCACTGGAAATACCTGCCATTCAGCTATGATGATAAATGTGGACTCCTGTGATGGAGGGAAAGGAGTGCAACTCTGGAGGTTCTTCTTTCATGTGTTTGATGTGTCTCCAGAAGGATGGCAATGCCCCCAGGGGAGCAGGCCTTGCCAGAAGGCCTTTGATGAGGTACCTCCACTGGGTTGTGATCGGATAAAACTGCTCGCGTCTCATTTTCACCCGCTCGTGATGCTATAGCTCTGATAGCGTAATGGAGTTGCTGAATATTGTAGGGGTTGTGTGCTATTGTACTGAGGACTGAGCTTAGCTACTGTGTTGTGGAAAAATGTGTATTGTTGAAATTCAGAGCTATATGTTCACACTAGCGGCTTTAAAAAAAAAAAAAAAAAGCTCTGTAGTTGAATATTGTAACTATATACCTCCCTTTTGTATCACATAATGATGCTTTTTCCATCTCGAGGTTACTTTACTAGAAAAAGCTTTAACAGAAGTACTGTGACGACATTCCATTGACAGTGGAGACTCCAAATTCTCATAGACAATCTCTGAGTTTTGCTGTGAAGGAGGCAAATGGTTGATACACACACAAACACACACAAACACACACACACAGAGACAGAGAATCTTTTTTTTTTTTTTAATGTGCTCTATATCAGAAAAACAGCGTGAGGGTGGGATGGAGGACAGAATTAAACAAAGAAAAAAAATGTCAGAATGAAGAAGGTAGAGTTCAGGAATGACAAACAAAGAGTGTGCGAGAAACAAAAGGTGCAAATAGTGGAAGGAAGCGTGACAGGAAGAGAACATGAAGAGAGAACGAGAAAACGAGCAAGGGAGGAGGCAGAAAAGTTCCATCGCTGTTGCGATAATGTGGGTGGAAGGCAGCGCGTGGGCAGAAACATGGGAGAGAAGAATACAGAGGGAACTGGCTCATGACTCTGTCTTTCTCTGACTCGCATCCGCTCATCCACAGAGATGCAGAAGAAGCACGAGGCTGCTCGAACTAACCAGTGGTAAGATAATGATGGCCACAGTCACTGGGGTGGAGAGGTGGTGGGGGTGGAGGGGTAACAAGGGTAAACTGTGCCACTGATTGCGTGAACGTGCATGCGAGTTGGTTGTTTTTCACAGAACAAAGAGTAATGTCAGTCACAAAGGAACAACCCCGCCCCTCACTTACGGCCGGTTTCATCATTGGTGGAAGTGATGAGATACTTAACACGTTGACACATGAGCTCATTCACTTTCTGCACGCAAATACAAACACATGCACCCGAGCCATCTGATGTTTCTGGATGTCTCCACCGGTCGCCGAGGAAAAAGGGTTTTTTCTTTTTAGTCACATCCTGCTCGGTCAGCCTGCAGCACGTTGCCATGGCAACAGAGAACCTGTTGAAGGGGTTAACTGCATTGCTGGTGTTTAGGAGAAAGGGTTTTGTGTGACGGCATTTGCAGCACCCATGTGTTTGTGCCTTTGTTAAGCGCGCGTGTGTGCGTTGCGTGACGTGCACTGACGTGTTTTGGGTTCTTTTCTCGTCTGCGGGTTTTTCTGCGTGTGAGAAAGCAGAGGCTGACAGCAATGATAGAAAGAACGTGAGTAACAATGAAAGCGCCCCCTCCAAAAAAAATAAAAATAAAAATTTCACTGGATGCTGCCGTCTCCATGGTTGCAAAAGTTCAAAATATTTTAAGTGAACCAACTCATCACAAAACTGCACACGGGTGTTTGTCACACAGGCGCCGCCTGAGCTTGTTGCCGATAACCAGAAATGTTTGAAATGCTCAGAGGCACTGGCAATTAGAGCCATGACTGTTATCACTGCAGCCCACTCTCGCACATATGTACGCACAGAGATCGATATTCTGACTTTGTGCACATGAAGCTGCCCACTCACTGTAACAATCGCTATCTGTAGACTTTAATCTGTGATGTCATTCCTTTGGAAAATATAATCACCTATTGTGAGTCAACCAAAGGCCTGTATGCATTTCCAAAAACTATTTGGACAGAGAACTGCCTTCTCAGAACTTGAGAATTGGATACGTGGCCATTATGTCTAAGAATAAATGCAGATAAAGATGTTAATTTTACACAATTTCCTCTGTCAGTCAGAATTGTTTCTCTGCCTTGTCCACACCGTAAACTTGTCCCCACGCTCGAACAGTGAGCTCAGTAACTGTACTGCAATATTCTGGCCATTAAGCTTTATAAACTCCATGCATCAGCCAGACATGAGGGAGAGATCATAACCAAATTTTCCTCTAAAGACACAAAAAAGGGTAAATTAATCTGCACTGTACTATAGATGAAAAATGCATTATTATACCTATGCATTTTCAAAGCATAGAAGACTAGGGGGGAAAGATCCATGAAAATAATGTCCAATATTAAGAAAGTAAAGTGCTATCTTGCTAAAATTAATCTTTTTATTTCAATAAAATTAAGCGTGGCTTGTTTGTAGTTGGTTTTTGTTTTTTGAACACGGCTGTTGTGTCAGCTTGAGCCAGCTAGCAACCTTTAGCAGGGTGCAAAAAAAAGGCAGAAGCAACAGAAACCCAGGAGTTTCCTTTTTTTTTCTTCTTGTTAATTAAGTGTCAGTTTATCAATGACAGGCCGTTCAACAACAAGGCACAACATTAAAAGCAACAGACTAATATCGTGTTTCTTCACCTTGTGCCGCCAGAACAGCCTTTTCTACTTAGGCCTTGATCTCCAGCACAGATGCATGACTAGACGTGACATCTGGGAAATATTGGAGGGGTCACATCAACACCTTGAACTCATGTTTGTGTGATGTTCCACAAATTATTCATGCACAATCTGCAGGTTCGGAGATCCTCTGTCATGGGCACATTTTTTCACGCTCCCCGTACATCAACTTAAAACAAATGCTCATTTGAAATGATCTCACTTCCCTTGACTTTTTCACAAGTAGGTTCAAAAACAGTATGTTCATTTTGCCCTTCAAACATAAATCCCACCTACAACAAAAGAAAGCTGTAGCTTACAAGACATTCTGGGACTCGTGATGCCTGAGGTTGCTCTTTTTTGATGTTGGACGAAGTGACTGAAAATGCTTATTCTGTTGTTTGTTGCAGTGAAGTAATGTTAGTCACACACAGAGAAGTTTACCAGTCCCCAGGGTTAAAACGTTCTTTATGGCCAAATGATGATGCAGGTTCAAAGTGCTGATGCTCTAGCTTCTCTCACATGCATATACTTGAATGCTATGTTAATGTAATCCTGTTCATTATACATACAAGCGCCTTACATAGAACACATGCGACACTTTTTGGCATTAATGTTTCCAAGTGTCATTCTGTGCTCTATGGTGTCACCAGGTCTGGTCTCAGAGAAGAGCGAAGTCAGCCTAAGGCACTTAGTGCACAGTATATCTGATCCAACTACGCATGCAGAGTGGGGATGCTGCAAGTGACTGTGTAATACAGTTGTTAGCATACTGAGATGATGAGCTTGGAAAGGGACCAATAATGTGTGACTGGAAACACGGACCATTATTTCCAGGCTGCATATAGACAGTGGCAACCAATGACGTAATATCACTGCATGCTGTTGAAACCCTATATGAACTGGTTTTTAAAGCAGGCAGACTTCTCTGGCCATTTCTGTGGGTTAAACATGGCTGGTGTACACTGCACTTGTTATAAATAAACGGAAACATCTCAAAAGCTTTTCTCAGGGGATGTACAATCAGATGCATGACTCATACAAAGACACACACGCACGCACACACAGAGGCATAGAGAGGGATCGATAATAATATCCTCTATCACAAATCATCACCAGTAAAAATGTTTCAAGAGAGTGTGTTTCATCAGGAAGGAAATGAGCCTACACAAAGTGTGCCTCTGTGCACGCTATAGCTCCACGTGTCAAAGAAAATCTCTGCTTTTATTCTTTTGGTTTCAACTCGTCATCAAAACCAGCTCCGCGAGCTTGACGTCACCTGTTACTTCTGTTTTTTAACTGTCCGTGAAAATGAGACCTCAGCTTCAGTCAAATCAAGTCATTTTATTTTTAGAGCGCATTTTAAAACAAGAAGCGTTAACACAACTGCTTCACCGCGAGATGAAATGACGAGCAGAAACACACATAAATTGGAGGAAGTAAGTACGCCGAGCAACTAGAAATCTCTGGCAATACAAAAAAGCTGTAAAGAAATACGACAGAGACAGACAAATAACTTATAGTATAGAATCTTTCTACAGTAAAAGAAATGGTGAAAAATAGACTTGGCTTTCTTCATATTAACAATGTAAAACATGCATTCAACACAAAACACTGCAGGTTCGCAGCTACTGCAAAGATGTTGAGGTCGACTGAAGCAAACCAATGAACCAATAACAAAGAATGACACTGAAAAACAGATCGCGGGCTCCATCTCCAATTTAGACTTGTCCTCTCTTTTCAGAGAAGGACGGAGACGAGCCGTGACAGTGATGTGTCCTGACATCCTACAAACAGAACCTGTGTCTGTCAGTACACGCACGTCTTCCCACGTGCACGTTAGCTTATATGAATCTGTGTGCGCACGTGGATGGATGCATGATTGTGTACGCGGTTTATTCATTTGGTGATGAATCACTAGGCTCTGGGGGTCCCAGCTGACTTCCTTTTGCCATGCCAGTTCCCACTGATCTTTGCCTCAGTCCCTCGCTTCCTGCCCTCAGTGTCTCTGTTGTCTCAAGAAGACACTTTGAATTGTGAGGAATTAGAAAAAGAAGATGTCTGCCAAGGTGATTCTCCCCCATCCCTATTTAGTTTGACACCTAGCATAGACAAAAAGTGAAATATCAAAAAACCAGGAAGCAAAAACAGAGCAATACAGACAACAGCCTAAAGTGGAAATACACAACGAAGAACCAATAAAGTGAAACCATCAAAACTTGCATGCATGTCATTACTGTCAGCTGAAAATAACACAACACAAAGTATAATTATGAATAATAACAAGAGCAGCAGAGTTTCAAGTGTTGACAGCAGTAACAATAATATTTGAATTAGTAATTAAATAATTAAATAAAGACAATGGTAAAAAAAAAAAAATAGGATAAAGGAGGGTTGTTAGTTGAATGTGTAAACATATTGAAGACGCTGTTTGAGCTGAGCGAAAAATGAGTTTGTTGCAAGTATATATATACAATGTCTTTCAGTCTATTGGTCCCTGTGTGCTCACAATTATCAATACCTCACTGGTTTCTGGTCAGGTCCCTGTTTATTGTAAGAATGCTGTTATTCACCCACTGTTAAAAAAAAAACCTAAGTTTGCTGCTTCTCTTCTCAGTAGCTACAGACCGATTTCAAAATTACCGTTCATTTCTAAGATTTTAGAAAAGGTTGTGGCTAAGCAGCTTATAGCTGTTCTAGATGAATACAGCATTCTGGATAAATTCCAATCTGGCTTTCGTAGAGCTCACTCTACTGAAACTACACTTCTTAGAGTCTCCGACGACATTTTGATGAGATGTGATGCAGGAGAATGCTCCGTTCTGTTGATGTTGGACCTGACCTCCGCCTTTGATACTGTGGACAATCATATTCTGCTAGATAGGCTGAGACACTGGGTGGGTATATCAGGGGCTGCTTTGGACTGGTTTGAATCCTATTTGCATGAACGATCCTTTTCTGTGGCTACCTCTAAGTACAGTTCCTCTTCTACTTTTCTTGCCTATGGTGTGCCACAAGGTTCAGTTTTGGGGCCTTTATTGTTCTTACTGTATTAACTTCTTCTTCAACACTTATTGAGCACTTTTAAGGACATTTCATATCACTGCTATGCAGATGATATTCGGTTATATATCTCCTTTAAGCCCCATGATGTTTCCAAGCTACAGATTTTGCATAAGTGCATAGATTCCATTAGATGTTGGATGGCTGGAAACTTTCTTCAACTAAATGAGGAGAAGACTGAAGTTCTTGTTTGTGCTCCTAAAAATTTTGTACCTAGTGTTATGGAAAACTTGGGTCCACTTGCTACATTTGCAAAACCATCTATCAGGAGCCTTGGTGTTAGTATTGACTCAGCTCTGACTTTGGATGCCCATGTAAAATCTTTGGTTCGCTCCTGTTTTTATCACTTGAGAAACATTGCTAAGCTGAGTCCCATTGTATCGCACTCCGAATTAGAAATTGTCATTCATGCATTTGTTTCATCTCGTCTGGACTATTGTAATTCTTTGTTTACTTGTTTATGTAAAGCCTCTTTGGAGCGTCTACAAGTTGTTCAGAACGCTGCTGCAAAGCTTCTGACCAAGTCCTCCAAGTTTTCCCATGTCACACCCCTGCTGATTCAGCTGCACTGGCTCCCCGTTAAATTCACAATCCAGTTTAAGGTTTTGACCTTGACTTTCAGGGCTCTGCATGGACAAGCACCAACATATATAAGTGAACTTTTACATCCATACATTCCCAGCAGGTCCCTGAGGTCATGTGACCAGGGCTTGCTTGTTGTCCAACACACGAGGCTGAAAACAAAAGGCGACAAAGCTTTTGGAACTGTGGCCCCCAGATTGTGGAACTCTCTCCCTTTGAGCCTGAGATCTGTGGACTCTTGTGGGCTTTTAAAAAACAGCTAAAAACCCATCTTTTTAAACTTGCTTTTGGTTGATTTTTATTTTTAGGTTTTAGCTTCTGTGAAGCACTTTGTGATTTTTATCTTGAAAGGTGCTATATAAATAAAGTTTTACTTACTTACTTACATATATATTAGGGGTGCAACGATACACAAAATTCACGGTTCGGTTTGATACTTTGGTGTCACAGTTCAATATTTTTTCGATACAAAAAAATGTTCATGCCTTTTTAATTTGTCATTTATTAAAATTATAAATATATATTTTAACTCAAAAGTACAGTTTTTAAATTTAATGTTGCTGAAACAACAAAATAATAAAAAAAAATCTATCTGATCGAGAAATCACTCATCTTTGGAAAAGAGAGTTTATTACAGAGAAATGGCTCTTTCAAAAATAAAAGCTATACTATACGCTTCTTCTGGGCAATATTCTCAGCAGCATATTAAACATATCGGGTCCCCATAAGCAGAGATGGGCAGTAACGCGTTACTGTAATCTGATTACTTTTTTCGAGTAACGAGTAAAGTAAGGGATTACTATTGCAAAATCGGTAATTAGATTACCATTACTTTACCGTAGGAACGCTGCGTTACTGCGTTACTAAAACCGTGATTTTTTGCGAGAATGTCTCACGGCAGTGACGTAAGCAAGTGCGCCGTTAGTGACAACAGCTGTGTGCAGATCAACAATGGATCACATATCGAGTGCGGGAGAGAGTATGAGCATGCAGCGTTTAAAGCGTGGAAGTACTGACCTTACTTTGAGTTTGATTCCATAAAAAGTGACAAAAACATTAGCGTCCATCGTGCGTGGGAAGAAAACTTCTTTTTACAGCGAAAAAAACCCCTAAACTTCCGAGCAACGACGTAATGGGAAACTCACAGAGACACTGCCGTATCCTTCCACTGACCGCTGCACACCTGCACCAGGGTAAACCTCCGCCTACTGCAGTCCTGCTTTACAGGTGAAAATAGAGCAACAGGACCGCTGAGTCTTTGACTTTATTTATGTTCTGCTGTGTTTTACTTGCATCTATTTGAAAGAGTGAGTGAAAACACAAAAAATTATTTTATTTTATGTGCTGGAATGTGCAGAAAATAGGTTTAAATGTTAAACTCGTTTATTCAACTCAGAGAATGTTGCATATAATTAAATTTTTGCTTGATGCATAAAGTTAAAAGATTAAAAATGATAAAACAAGTTAAAAAAAGAGACTTTTCCATTTGATTACATTTTGTATGATGGATTATGTAGAAAAAGTAGAATTGGGCTGAAAGATCTATCACTTTATCACCTCTTCAGGTTGTAAATCGTGTTTTTAAAAAGTAACTAAGTAACTAAGTAATTAATTACTTTTGAAAATAAGTAATCAGTAAAGTAACGGGATTACTTTTTTGGGGAAGTAATCAGTAATTAGTTACTGATTACTTTTTTCAAGTAACTTGACCAACACTGCCCATAAGGATAATCATGTGCTAACGGCTGTCTAAATGACTCGGGTTTGTAGCATGTGTGCTTGTTGTTTTTGTCTGCTTCCACTTGTCTTTGCACTAGGATGATGTCGGAGTAAATGTGCAGTCATATTCGTTGTGTTCCCACTAGTGCTGTCAGCGTTAATCTCGTTAAAATGACATTAACCCCATAACGCGGCAAATCTCCGTTAACGAGTTACCGCGGATCGCCCCGTGCGTGGGACTGGACGGCGTCAACAAGCTAACTGCACTAACGCACTAGTTCCCACCAAATGAGCATTGCGTGGCACATCCAACATACTGTTTTACTTTTGTCCATGATGCTCTTACCATCAGGGTCATGCTACACATGAAAACCAAGATAGTTCCAAACGCCAGATCTGAATGAGGGTGGGGGAGGTTCAATTTCGGGTAGCGTTGAGGCAGTTGCCATGTTGCAACGAGCTTAGCTTCTGTCTCGCTAGCTTGCGCTGCGCTCAGTGGATCTGCGCTCGACAGTGCAGCCTAGGCGGGCAGAGTAGTCGAACGCAGATCCACTGAGCGCTCAACACAGACAGCATCGTCAGAAGAAAAGTTGATAAAATAAATCAGAAATTTTGTATTGTTCGATACACATGCTTACCGAACCGAAAGCACTGTATCGAACGGTTCAATATCGATGCGAGTATTGTTGCACCCCTAATATATGTATATATGTATATATATACATATATGTAAATATGAATTCCTGAATTGGATAAGCAGAAGTGAATAGGTGGATGGAAAATTTTACAAAACACAAGATCAGGCAGAGAAAGAACAGGAGAAAAAAAGGCAAAGGCAGGTGGTTGAAGGAGGTGGATAAAAATGCAATACAAACAGATATGATACTGATTGACTGTTTTTAGTGAAATGCAATCTGTTTGTAAGGATTTTCCCCCCACTGTGCAATACTACAGGGATTCTTCTGTGTTCCAAGTATGAAACTTAAAATTATTCACAAAGGTGAGGATACGCAGGAGTAGGGTGGTAAAAATGTTGCAGAGTAAAAAGAACTGGAAATAAGCATTTAGCAGTAACACAGAAACATAAAAATGGTGGGGTTTTACTGCTGGAATAACAACAAAAATGAGTGCCATGCTGTTTAGGATGAGTACTCTGTGTCAACTATTCGGTAAGCCCAACAATCTGCATGGAAAATATTTTCCCACCCCTCTGTAAGCCCTTTGGAGATGCCTCTTTGTGGCTTCGTCACAAGCAACTGAGTGCTTCGTTCCGACATCACTAGAGAAACAGGATGTTTTATCAGACAAGAGCCAGTGGGGACTTGGACTGTCTGCCCTCTGATCTGTGTTCTCATCAGTTGGGCCAAGCTGCTGGACTAATGGGCATCTGGACAGATATTAGAGTGTTGTGCTAACTTAATGAGAAAACACTAGTTCCCCATACTCCTCCTGACAGAGAAGGCTGGAAGAAGGGGGAAAAAACAATGAAGAGAGAAGAGGACAAACAGGAGGGCGCTAATTAGAGAGCATGAAAAGGGGAATTGTGAAGATATAAAAAGATGATGAATTTATTGTAATTTTTTAAAAGAGATTATTTTAAGTGCGGTTTTTCCACAACCAAGATGATCTGACTTTGCGGTCCTTGTAGCTTTAGCAAAGCAATATTTTTTTTTCTCTGTTTGCAGCAGCCATAAATCACTAACACGCACCAACATCCCTCTCTTTCTCTCTCCAGCCTCAAATCTGACTATCCACTTCTGGCTAAATTGTTCAGGTCTGATGAATAAACCAGTGCTGTGACTCTCAACCCAGGAGAGGGCCGTGCATTACTGCTATGAAATGTTAAATGACTTGCAGAAGGAGCGAGGACTATAAAAGCAGCAGCATCAGCAGCACTTGGAAGGGGAGGAGCGAGGGAGGGGGAGCTGGCTGTGTTTGCTCTTCCTCTCCTCGGCACAAGTGTCAGCTGCGCTCCCCGTCTTTTTAGCCACTGGTGTGGAACGGGGCCCGGCTTGTTGGGGGTTTGAGCAGAGTGTGTGTTTGTGTAAGCGGGAAAGAGTTTTCGAGGGGTGTGCGTGCTTGATTCCGGCCATGTGTGTGCGTGTGGTGTAACTACAACCTCAGCTGCCAGCAAAGGGCCCCTCCGGCTGGGTTCAGGTGCGTGTATTATCTTCTGAACTCTTCCCTCTGTCTTCCCTCCTACTTTTTTTACGCTGTTTTTCCCCCTTACTATTTTCGTGCCTTTCTCGCTGTTTTCTCTCCTCTCTTGTGATACATTGCTCTGGGATACTGACTGAGTTAATGAAACTTGGGACTACGGCTTGGTAGAAACACGCTCGCCTCCCTCCTAACTGTCATGCCCAAGCACTGCGGGAGAGATCGTCTGCCTTCCACACACACGAAGAACAAAACAAAACATGCCCAGAAAAACAACACACCAAGGAAATGTATGATGGCAGACACACACAGACAAAAGAAAACACACTTTAGTAGCAATCCTGGCTCATTAGAGCTTTCCTATCTCTCAGCCCTGCAGGTTAAAAACACTTCATATTAGCCATGCTTCAAACAGCCATGCTGAAGGAAGAGGGGGGAGAGAAAATTTACAGATTTTCATTATTCATGTTTTTATGCAAAGGGCAATTTGCACACCCAGGGTATTGTGTGGAGAGAAATGATACACTGTATGTTATTTAAACACACAAATATGAGTATAGATGAAAGACGGAGTCAACTGAACATGCACGGAGCTACTGGCATGTGTATATAAGGTATATTTTGGCAGGAGATACAAAGGAAAGTCTAGTTAGATACTGGCGCTGCTACCGGGTGTACAGCTCTGTGTTTTTGATTAGGAAAATCATGTAAAGACACACAGGCAAAAAAAAGAGATGCTGTGTTTGTGCTGTAATGCATTCAAGTAGTGCAACCGAGTAATAAGACCAAGCTTTGAATCATAGCTACACATATATATAGCACTACCATACTTATGGCAGTTGTGAGCCAGATGAATGGGCTTGACCGGGCAAGACAAATAGGGCTGACAAATGAGGAGTGAGTGTGTGTGTGTGGGGGGGGGGACCTTAGCCAGATCCCCTAGGGGAGGAAAGCCCCAGGAATATCCTTTCATTTCATATTTGTCCCTCAAGTTCCCCTCCACACATGAAAAATAGAGCCCTTCATCACTCTGTGAATCTTTGAAAGCATGAAAGAGGTGCTTGAACTTAAACCCACCTTGATGTTTTTGGGCTATGTGGGATAAGTGATGAAGTAGAAAGAATTATTGTTGTGATAAAAAATAAATAAATGAAACTCTCGACTCAGTGCGGTCGTCAAAACTTGAATCCATCACTGGTATCGGGGTCCAAGGATAAGTCCGCAGCAAATTTTGCCTTTCGGGATGAAAACAGCAGTGCAACATGAGTATGGTTAAAATGTATTTATATGAGACACTCATCGTAATTTCACATAAAAAAAGACCGTTGTCTGGGGCTCGAGAAAATAACATATTTGAGATATCTCGCAGTTTGTCAGCCATAACTGCACAACACAGCGAGTTTTATGGCCGTGATAATAAGAGTGACAGTTTCAGCCTGTAGAATTAATCAGCTGTGTGAATGGGAGCCGTAAGGAAGTGTGGTGTCAACAGCTTCATTAAAAGAGAGCAAGTTAGTGTGACCTCCACTAACCCACTGACCAAAAGCCCCACCCCAGATGAAAATCTCATAAATTTTGAATGAAGACTAAAAGTATTCCTCCAGCTTTTTGTCTTATTTCTTCCCACAGTTCTCACTTCACTTTGCTCCCTCATCCCTCTCTGCGTTCATGTCTCTCCAGCCTTCTCTCTGTCTCATTCTAAACCATCACCCACTAATCTCACCAAGGGCCAAATCAGCAGATTAGAAAGAGAGTGATTCTCTCTCAGACTTTGCAAAGCAGTTTAATGCTCTGTTCAGAGAAAGTTAGAAGCAGATTAAATCCAAGAAATCTCTTTCTCTCCTTCCTTTTCAATCCCAGCACAGGAGCGCAGACACGCAACAAGAAACAACAAATGTTCCTCGGTGCCGACCAGCTGCTTAAAATTACCCATTTTAAAGGATGTTGCCAAGTGTTTAGTCGCATTCATTATTATTATTATTATCATTACTGACCTCTGTTGACACCAGAGATTGTATCTGCTTAATTGTATACTGGAAATGTGATAATCTCAGTTGGAGGGTTATTATGTAAATTTAATTGCCAAAAAACATTTTCAGGTGATCGTGGCTCAAGAGTTGGGAGTTCATCTTGTAATTGGAAGGTTGACGGACAGTCTCGGTCGCTGTGTCCTTGGCCAATACACTTCACCCGTTGCCTACTGGTGGTGGTCAGAGGGCCTGATGGTGCCAGTGTCCAGCAGCCTCGCCTCACCCACACCGCTTCAATAATGTTGAGGTTTGTTCTCTGGGGAGTCCAATCCATGACTGATAGTTTTTCTGTCTAGGTATGCTTTTTATTGCATTAGCATCTTTAGGAACAGATGTTTTCTAGATGGTAAAATATAAAATAAATTTTCCACATTCATAATTTCATCAGTTTGGAGAGGATCCCTAAAACAGCCTCAAACCATGACAGAGCCTCCACCATGTTTTACAGATGGCTTCGCCTTCACAGTTGCGGTGATTTGAATCAAACTTTGGTAAATGGTAAATGGCCTGTATTTATATAGCGCTTTACTAGTCCCTAAGGACCCCAAAGCACTTTACATATCCAGTCATCCACCCATTCACGCACACATTCTCACACTGGTGATGGCAAGCTACATTGTAGCCACAGCCACCCTGGGGCGCACTGACAGAGGCGAGGCTGCTGGACACTGGCGCCACCGGGCCCTCTGACCACCACCAGTAGGCAACGGGTGAAGTGTCTTGCCCAAGGACACAACGACCGAGACTGTCCAAGCCGGGGTTCGAACCGGCAACCTTCCGATTACAAGGCGAACTCCCAACTCTTGAGCCATGATCGCCCACATGGATCATGAAACTTTGGATTCAAAATTTGGATTTATCAGTCTGTGAGAGCTGTCACCGATGGTTTTAAATCAAGTTCTTGTGTAATTTGGCCTTTTTCCCTGTTTCCTTTAGAAACGACTTCTTGGCAGCATCCTTTCCACTGAGACCATTTTTGTTAAAGTTTTGACAAACACAAGATTTGTCACATCTTTGCTGGAATTTTTCCTATTATTCAAGGACATGTCATCTTATCATTTAGGATGCTCTGTGCACCATGCTAATAGTTCTTTGGGGTTCACCTTGTTCATGCAAACATTCTATTTTTATGCCTGTTAAACTGTTATCATTTTTAATAAATTCCACTAAAAAATGGGGGCTATAACATTTTGGTTTGTTTGTTTGTTTGTTTTTGTTTGCAAACATATCTGTCATGTGTAGACACAACACTGGTTCATCCCTTGAGTTAGGTCACTATTAAGTCGCTTAACCAACAAAGAAAACAGCCTCTGAAAATGGTCAGGTACGGGACTGAAAATGAGTGACAAAGCAGCCAATGTCCTCCATTAAGTCTGGAGAACAAAATCATTTTAAGAATTACAACAATGTCCGGCTGCCTGGAAGCAAATAAAATAAATTAAAAGAGGAGTGACTCCACAGTGCTCTCTGTTGCAGCTTAGATTCTTTTAATTTTATTAATATATATTTTGCATAACTTCAATTTCTATTTTGTTTCTTCTATTCTTAGTCTTGTTCTTTACAGTCGTTTCTGTTTTTTAATGATCATTTATTCTCTTTCTCTTTTTATAATGTGTATTTTTAATAGAAAAAATCTATTGTACAGTTAAATGCTTGTTTTTTGGGGGTTTTACTGTGCATAGGACATTAATGCTCTGAAACTGGAAATACACTCTGTATTTATTGCTTAATAAATAATCAGTCAAGACCTCTTAATGCCACCCCCTCTAGCAGTGACCCATGTGAACAAAAGGAGCATTACTTTAAAGGCATTGATTCTGTGGGTGTGTTAATCAATAGTGCAACAGGTTTTAACACATAGTGCAATGGGAGAAGGCAAATATTTGCAAAATGACACCACAGAGAGTGGTGGCAGCAAAAGGGTTGCATTAGGTTAATCAATCACTTACATAATAATCAGGAAACATGACAGCATGAGGGTTCTTGGCTTAAACACTAATAATCTTGATGTGTGGCAGAATATTTCCTCCAGGCTGCTGTACAACACACTCAGCAGACATTCATCACTACCAAAAAAGAGGTGGCAGAGGGAAGGGCAGCCAAAGGGATGGATGGGGGTGAAGAAATTAAAGAGGGAACAAGGGATGTTGTAATACAAGTGTGGGGGTGTGGATTGCTGGTTGCCTAGAGGATCAAACACCGAGCAGGAAGGGTGATGGGGAAACGGTGGTCTTCAAAGAAGTGAGGGTTGTTCGCATTTATGGGTTTAAAAAAAAGGCAGGTGTTTCTATGGGAACCTCGTCTGCGCTTCTGTGTATTACTGCTCACACTGAGCGTACTGACATGTACTTTACATTCAGGAAAAGCATGAATGCACACACAGCCAGGCTTCCTCTGGAGATTATAGAGCTCCATGTTTTCCTCTTTCTTAATTTTACTTTTCCTAATCCTGCTGTGTTTCTCTGCTGCTCGCTCTCGCTCTGTATTTATAATCCATTTTTAGATATTTCTCAAGTGAATCTGAAATGCAGAAGTAACTCATTTACATACAGAATATATTCCCCCTTTTCTGTGACACACTGAGCCTACATGTGTCTGTGTTCCTTTGATCTTACTTGAGATGCCTCTTGATCTAAATGAGACCGGGCATCATTTAAAAAGCCCCGCACCTGTCGGTCCTGCTATTAATAGTACATTTCAAAGAAGGGAACAGTTCTTGTTTTGGTTTGGTTTTGTTTTTTCACACAATGCCAAATAAGAAAAATAATATAGAAACTACTGTTCGCGTATATAAAAATCCCAAACTAGAGAAGTTTTTCCTTTTGTGAAAAAACTGAACCTACGCTTAAAGGCAGGCTTAAATAAAGAGTGTTCAATGAAGGACTGTTAATCTGAACATCAAAATGTACTTGGTAACGCAACCTCATCCATGTATAAAACCAGAAAACAGTGCAAGTGCATTTGCATCATAACTAAAATTAAATTAATTAAATGCATTTTTTAAGCCAGTTTTTTGGAGGAAAAAATACAAACAAAGAAAAAATGTGTATGTCAATATGCGAGGTGATGCATAGCTTCAATACCACGCATAACGTGTAAGGAATACATCTCTCTCTCTCTCTCTCTGGCACGCACAGGCAGAGAGTGCTACTACTATAATTGTTAGTGGCAGATCCATCTCCCCGCGTTTCATTTTTTCCCTCTGATAAAGCCTGAGGAATAAACGCCAGCTTTGCAGCCATCCTGCTCATCCAGCCCCCACGCCCACAGTCCCTGTAGGTGGTGTTTTCCTCGCCCGCCTACCGCTCGCCCGTTACAGTGCCAAGCGCGACATGTGACAGTAGCAGCACATGGCCTCCGAGCTCCCCCACCCTCCACCCCAATCCTCTGCAGGCCTGCCCCCCTCCCCACGCCTGTCTGAGAACACCCCTCAACAAGCTCCACACACTTGTCTTGTTTCTTTTCGCTCCCCAGCCAGCAACCCCAAATGACTACCTTAGAGGCACAGACAACCGTGCACACCACACGCACAGACGCATATCAGTGCAATTAACTCCCAAAATGACACACGGATGCTGAAATGTTGGAGAACCTAAAGCCATGTGCCTGAAAAGAGAAGGCTAGGTGTGTTCGCATCAAACTGTTCTCAGATGCAAAAGTGTTGTGCCTCTGTCTGATTTTCACTGCCTTGTTCCGGCGCTGCTCTCGTGGCGTTAGAAAGGGGTAAACATGCCAGGTTGTGTTCATACCAGTCACATCCAGCTGTCGCTCATTTCTGACTAAGCTACCATCCTCCTCTCCCCAAAATCCTCTTTTCTCTAAACCGTCTTCACATCACATCTTCTCTCCTCTCCTCACCTGTGCTCTTTGTGCTTATTACCCCACCATATCCTCCTCTTCTTCTTCTTCACTTGAGATTGTGTTTTCACCATTACTCAGGCTTTAAATTATTTAGATCGCTTTAACAACTGATATCTTATATAAATCAAATTTCAAACAGTCCAAGGGATGGTGTCACGTGTGTAAATAAAACATAATTTCCTCAGTGAGTCGAGCAGGATCTGAGCATTGAAGACATTCGGTCTCAGGTGTCGAGCCTGCCATGTTAATATTTCAATTACCCTCATGAATAAATTGATTAAATAGGCGCTAACATTATTCTTGGTCTGCCTTTGTTGTGGTGGGAGAAAGCTGTGACATGCAACATGACTTCACCCAAAACTTTCTCTTCTAATATGTTCAGACTGAAGAGCTGTAAATCCACAGTGATTTGGGAGCTACGGGTGGTAAAATCTTCTCCAGATTTGCAATTTTTCTCATTATTTTGGGGTTTTTCTTTGATGTTTTTAGCCTTGTTTTTCTTCCTTTCCTTTCCTTGTTTTGTTTTTGCATGTATTTTTACTTTTGCATTTAATCACCAGAAAATTAAGCATCAAATACACCTCATTTTGAATCTTTACCGGAAGCTCGATTGCCAAATTTACTGCACACCTGATAATCATAGTACCACTAGCTTATTGGCACAGTGCTACACTTCAAATTAGTAGTTCTGCTTCCAGTCATGCCTTGCTTTGCCTCTCTCCATGTTGCCACCTTCTTTTCTCCTAGTATTAACTCTGTTCCTCTCAGCTTCGCCTCCATAAATTGTGGCTGGCAATGCTTTTTTCCATCTGTCACAGCTTATTCCATGTACCATCAGAGATTAGAAGACCTTTCTTTTTCAGACATCGTTGGCATTTACCATTGCCCTCCATCAAAAAAAGAACGAAAGATATGGTCGCGAACCCGCAGTCCTTTTGCCGCCGTTGAGGAATAGCCGGGCTAACGCTGATTCCCTCTTCGATGCAACGTCATTGACAGCTTGAAAAGAGTATGCAGGCATATTTCAATATAATAACATTATAAAAACCTAGGTCTAACCCTTTTAACACTTGTTTTTTAACATTAAAGTACAACTATTAAACAATAGCAATACTGTCATTACAGTGTGCCTCCTTTTATTTACACTCTAAGTCCACTTTTTGTTCACTTTGCGACAAGAAATTTAAAATGTGACACATAAAAGCCTCTTCCACAAAACTAGAGCGAATAACAGGAAAATCCACTGGCTAAAGTTAAGTAAAGTTAAATAGCGGCGTACTTGAGGAAACACGCACAGAAGGAGGCGTTTTGAACAAAAAAAGCAGTGGAAGGCCCATTTTTGAAAATGCGATTCCTGTTAGCTTAAGAAGTCAGCATGAAGGCCTTCTAGAAATCAATAGAAGCTCCCTTGTGTGTAAGAGCAAGTCAACAGAGCAGCACAGAGTCGGGGCACACAGATAATATTTATGTAGAGGGAGGCTGCCAACAACCACCGGGGACCATGTATAATTCTGATTCATGCATCATAAAAGCAGTGATGTTGTAAATATGAGGCACGTTTACTTATTCAATAAGAATACACGCAGCAACAGGTCAGCACCGGAGAGTTGTTTAGCATGCCACCTTTAAATATTCATGCGCACAACCTCTGGATAGTGTGCCTTGCTTTTTGTAAAATTCAGAGATTGTCAACGAGCGCACAAAAACTCGAGCACACACTCATCCTTTCGGGTCCGTGCGCCTTTGTTTGCGGACTAAGTGTGAGGTTGTATGATCAAAGCTCCAACATTATGTAGAGCAGACGACGTGCATCAGCTGTGATCACGTCCACCTCTACCTCTGCGGTATATGCAGTTAGCAGGTTTACCAACCTCACGAACAAACGCATGGCATGTGCAGAGCGCTTCCCCTACACGATGCCCCGTTTCAACATAATTTACATACGTTCGAAAGACATATTACACCTTTTACCCATTTGTGTGCTGAACATTGGAAACAACTAATAAAACATACATGTTACATGTTCCTGTTTTCCTCTTTTAAGCCTCGCTGCAGGAGATCCTTCTGGTTTTAATGGTTATTTTAATTGCTGATGTTCCACTAGAATACTAATAAGGGTAGTAATTAGTGCAACATGAACTGTAGCTCAGTGTGGACATGAGTTGGTTTTTCCTTTTAAAGAGTCTGCAAAATGGAACTAGAGCCCCTGGCATGGAGAGGACCTTTAAAATTAGCATTTGGATTGTTTGGTTTGCAAATTTTACACTGTAAAAACTACTGCAACTCCAAGAATGTCACAGTTGACCGAACAGGCAGCTTGTTGCGCTTTGCCTTGAATTATATCCTTTACTTGGAATAATGAAATCTCACTCACTATCCAACTGCTTTCTATTGAATTAACGTGATAGACATCCTTACTTCTCACAGCTTGGGGTGTCATCAGCCTAACCAGCTATCCCTGTTCATTGGCCACATCAATCTAAGGCAATAAATGGTTCTGAAAGCCAAATAACCATCACAGCAGGAAACGCAGGAATGATACATGACAGGGAGATTCTTGCACTGTAAAACGCCAGTTTCCTCCCAGAATGAACTTTTACTTTTATGTCACTTCAGCACTTCGATTTATTGTATACCTTGGGGGTTTAATTGCTTTACAGTATATAGCTGAGTGATTATCGTTAGTGATGTTCACCCAAGATGATCATTTTCTTTACAATTTCAAACATAATTGAAGGGTTTAATAAAAGATGGCTGACAAGGCCAGTTCTATGGCAGCATTGGTGAAAACCCCAGGAGTTCATTTCTAAGGCGTTTCACTGCGGCTATGAAATACTATTGAAAAATGTCCTGTCAGATATCAAATGAAAATAGGACACATTTAAAGGACTACTTAAAATGTGATTTAGCTGATGGTATATAATGAATGAAAGAAAAGGTGTAGGTGAATTCATACTGCCAACAAGCTGCCCGTTTTTAAGTCGTAGCAAAAAGGGTGGCAGCAGTTGTTCTTGGATGTTTCCCAATAGGAAGAATGGAACAGGCGTTCTGCCATCACCCTGTTTTTAGCCATGAAATCAATACACACGAACAGAAGAGCTGCTTTCTGGCAAAGACTGGTCTGCATTTGGATGGAGGCATGAAATCAGCATGGAAGTGAGAGCATCTAATCAGGAAAATAGTGTTATCACCAGATAAGACCGTCTGAGATGAGGCTTATTAGATTATACTATGTATATCCGCTCAGTCTATATTAAACATGTCAATTACCATTTCCTGATTTTACTTTTAAAAACATAGAAATATATTTAGATGTTTAAACTTTCTAAAAGTATTTTTAAATCCTGCTTATCAATGTGTTATTTAAGGTCTTTAGAAATGATGTGAAAAAATCTGCTGAAACTGTCGATGCATTAGTTGTTGTTCATCCAGCTTTTTTTTAATGTGTGGGTATGAATTAATATTATCCATATACATATATTAATATCTAAAGGGCTTTCAAATGCTTACGCTTATACTTTAGTGTAAGGATTCAGAAGATGTTCAGTGTTCAGAGGATGATTTACACATAATCTAGGTCAGAAAGTGCATTTCATGATTGCACTCATCTTCTTCAAGTGCACTTCTTGAAGTACAGACTGAATCCTCCAGAGCATACTGTGGGGTCCTTTTGATTCTTGAGATTGCAATTTATTTGCAAGACGTCAAAAAGGCGCTCGTTTGCATCCTGCATATCCGAAGACATTTGCTCAAGTCGACAATCCATCGGTCCAGACAGACTGCTGATCGACGTGAGCATCACAGGAAACTCTAAGATGGCAAGGATACTAGTGTTTCTATCCCTTGATCATTGGTCAAATATTTGCCTGCATCTATTCGGTTTAATCACCATGTAGATTTGGTCCAAAGTACATCTAAGCATTTGGGATTGAATGCTAAAAAGCTGACATCTGTGGCTCTCAGCTTCATCGCTAAAAATCACTTTCACTATCCTTTTACGTTATGAAGCATTAGGTTGCTGCTTAACACCTAATCACACACATTCTGTCGTGATCGATGTGAGTACACAAAACCTGAACAAACACTTGACTCGAAGATGTTCCTGCAAGGTTCAGTTTGAGACAACATTTCCCAACAGATCGCGTCTGTGGTTTATTTTAGGCTCTTTATAAAGCCTGAGCGATCAACAGTTCTGGGCTTAGGTTTGTTGCACGTGTATGTTCATTTGTGCAAAGGAATGAGCCGACTGGTAAAAACATACACTGCCGCTCCTCTTCTCTCTATAAAAAGGGTAATAAAAGGCTCCTGGCTTACAGTAAAAACATACACTGCCGCTCCTCTTCTCTCTATAAAAAGGGTAATAAAAGGCTCCTGGCTTACAGTAGCAGTTCATTAGTCAGACGGGCAACTGCAGGTCAGTCCAACCAGGGCCCCGATCCCGATCTATCAGCAACAAGCTCTGTAACACTAACTGCTCTTTACAGCCTCAGTCCCTGCTCTATTGCCTGTAACATGGTTTGTTTAGCAATGTATTAACTTTTTTTTTCATTGCAACATGTAGAGCAGCCAAGAGCAACTTTTGCAGTGTAGCGGCAGTGTGCAATGGTGTGAGTAACGGTATGCTGTGTGTGTGTGTGTGTGTGTGTGTGTGTGTGTGTGTGTGTGTGTGTGTGTGTGTGTGTGTGTGTGTGTCTGTATGTGTGTGTGAGAGAGGCTGTGCATTGGGGTTTGTTTGCCAAATGGAAATGCTTAAAGCAAAACGCTCTGACAAAACACAATTCCACTGATATAACATAAGAAAGAACAATGTAATCTGTTTTGCTATTCATTTATCAAACTATCCATCCATGATGACACACACATGTGCACACACACGCACACGCAGAAACATATACATGCACAAAGATTAGGACTGAGTCACAGCAGATAGAGCCTGGTTGGAAATAATCTCTTATCATCATTGCACAGCCTTTTGTGATCGCATACGACATGATTGCCTGCTTTGGATGGGCATGACAGATGTGTATACCATTGCTACTGAGCATGGGCACTTAGGCAGAGTGGCTGGGTGTGTGTGTGTGTGTGTGTGTGTGTGTGTGTGTGCGTGTGTGCGTGTGTGCGTGTGTGTGTGTGTGTGTGTGTGTGTGTGCAGGTTACATCTGTGATTCTACTGTCTGTTGTTATCGCTCTTGGCTCACAATGGGCTCACCAACTGCTTTTCGCTAACAGGGCCCAGTAATCGCGGATGGGGAAATAGTATCCACCATGTGCGGACGGCAAATGGACAAAGGTCTGATGTGTATCAGAGACTGCCGAGCAGAGATGTGCAGTGTGGCACGTGGATGCACGCTGGAGTCCACTACCTGAAACAAATCCTGACGGTTACATTTTCGATGCTCATTTTCAGCACATGTAATAAGTCAAAATGTAATTATATCAATTACAAGAAAAACATGCCAAACCACAATGTTTGATGGCCACAAAATATAAACTGCACACAAAAGAAATGGAAGCATGATATATTGTTCAAAAAGCTAATATACAATACTGTGCAAAAGTCTTAAGGCAGCCCTCGTTTATTTATATTTTGCTAGGAAAATAGAGGAAAAAAACTTAAAATGTACAATCATAAATGGAATTACAGTATATACGACAAAACACTTTGTTATTTCTTCAAGTAGTCTTCAGGAATAGTCTTCCAGGCTTCTTGAAGGGCATTCAAAGTTCTTGAAAGACCTCCAGAAAGACTAGAGAACTATTGCTCACAACCACTTTAAAAATTTGATGCGAAAATTCTCCTAGTCTCCTGTATATTACCATAATTTGTTCTCCAGAGTCATCATGTATACATCATGTATACAATGTATACATCATAGAGTTCAGTATTCACATTATTGTTTAATAGTTTAATGGCATTCTTTAATTGCTTTTCAACAGTAGTAGGCTTCCATTATAGGCTCCACTGCTGTGTTCTACTGGAACATTGCGAGAAAAGCTATGTGAACCATTGGAGAACAACAATTACTCACTAATATGTTTCATGATGGTATCACGTGGATAAATAATCATATTGTGTGGAAACAGATGGTAGTAAAACGCCATTTGAGCAAAGCGTTTTGACCAAACTGCACTGGACCTTTGGGCCGTGTTACGAAGAGAGATTGATGGTTTAACAAGGTGTGCTGAGCATAAAGTCAGACAATTCAATGTCACATGGGCAGCTCTTCTTTCTCTTTGGCAAGTTGTGCTCTTATGTTAACATTATGTTAACAGGTTATGTTGAAACTTTTGGTTTTCAAGGGTCTAAAAGTGCCACATTTTCTCTTATCTTTTGATAATAGACTCCAACAGTAACAGAGATTCTCAGCTGAGAGAATAGCTTATATCCAGTATGCCAACCTGTTGAGCCATGCATTAGTAACAAGGGTGTGGTAAATCAATAAGATCAATTTTACTTTGATTTGGCAAAAAAACAAAACAAAATGTTTTTAATATTGACTTCATGACAGTATCAGACCTAAATGCACTTCTTGAGAGATAATGTTTAAATGGATCCAGTTTAATGTTTCAGAGCTCTAATGTGCAGCTATCACGTTAGAAATAAACACCAGCACCGAGAGTGCACTGGTAAAATCAATATATTAACTTATTTAACGAGACTGATAATCTTCCACTGCGTTGCTCTCTTGCTTTATCTGCAGCACACGAATTACTGTTTTTGTTTTTTGTGAGGGGGGTTCAGATCTTTTATAACTGTCCATGACCTGTTCCTTTTTAATGGACTATCAGCTTAATTTGTATGGAACATGATTCAAATGCCCCCTTTTATGTGAGAGCCCGAAGCAGAAAACTCGATATCCATTATCTGTTATTAGGTTTTATGTTTTGTTGAGCTAGCTAACGCAAAGCCAAGTCGAACTTGCTTCATAGTACATAGTCCTGCCCTCTTAACTGGTCAAGTGTGCTGGGTTATCAGCAAGTAATACACATTTTCTTGCAATAACATGTTTTTATATTATCTTTGTTAGTGCAACAGCAGTAGCTGATCAAGTCTAGTGTGTGTGTGTGTGTGTGTGTGTGTGTGTGTATGTGCAGCCATGATAGAGAAAGCCTCCAAGACTATCTGCAAGTGTAGATGGCGATTAAGCAAGAAAGGCTATTATTCTTTGGCGTGAAGTGGCTGAAAACGTCCACCTGTATGAAGTCACTTTCTCATGGCGGGCATACTTTAGGCCAGGTCACACGACTGTGTACCCACATGCGTGCATCTCCTCCCAAGACGCAGGCAATATTTTGTTGGCTTTTTGGCCAAGAATTACACGAGCTTTAATGTAATTACAGGAGCAGAAAGGACAGACTCTCTCTGCTTATTGCTCTTTGCTGGGTCCCCTTGAGAGAGCGACAGACAGGGACATGCACAGAGTATTTGTCCAATCTCTAATGACAACAGCACACCCATTCCACGGTAATCCTTTCATTTCTGTCCACTCACGGGAGAAAGACAGGGAGGTGAATGCGATGTCTGTGAGTATGTGTGCGTACGTGAGGGGGTGGAGGATTGATGAGGAGTGAGAGAAGCGGACAGTGATGGAGTGAGGGGATGGAAAATTTGCAGGACTGAGGCATAATAACAGCTGACAAGGGCGATATTGGGCAGAACACAAGTCATTATTTAAAAAGGTCATCTGCAGTAGTAGGACCTTGGTCACGGTCTGCTTTTTGGGGGGGTTAAAGACGAAATAATTACAAGAGAAGGAATTTTATGTGTGTCACCCTTGCATACATACGAGGCCGTTTAGTGATGGAAATTCTCCAGACGTGCCGCAGCAAGAAACCTCTCTTGGGGTTGGTAACCATAAGCACGCAAACACATATTTTCCTGGTCCTCTTTAGAGGTCTTGTTTGCAGAAAACAGGATCAATAAATAGATTAGAACATCTTAAGTATTATTTGGAAACCTAAAAAGTGCAGAAACCATCGTGCGCACGCCACATTTGGGAGCTAAGAGTGACTTTTTAAACAGTTTGCAGTACAGTAGCAGATAAACATTTGCTGTGCTAATTGCCTGCGCAAATGGCTTGGCTGGTGATCAGTGGCAACTTTATAGATGCACCAGCAGAGGCAGCCAGACAGACTGACGTAGTGTTGTGCTCAACATGGCAGCAGCCATCTTGTCAGTGTTTTCAGCAGCACTGAATAAAGATGAGAGATTTTCATCCATTTCCCAGCTTTTTAAACTTGTATTTTTTCTCCCGTTTAGCCGCCTCACGCTATATCTCCCTTAACTCGTCCTCCTCAAGTCACTATTTTCTGCCTCTCCCACCTCCCCATTGATCCTCCCACCCATTTTCTACCTCCTGGGTGTCCGTCATTCAGCTGTACGGTTTGTACTGAAATTGTTTGTTTAATGTTAATGGCAACCAGATGCCTGGTTTGCCACCTTTTGGAGTCATTGTGCATCTCAATGACAGTAGAGTCATTGAAGAAAGAAAGAAAAAGATGAGTAAGGGGGGCATGCCAACAGATGTCTCATCATAGCATCTGCTGCGAAAGCACAATAGGAAGGCATAAAGAAAGGAAGATTAAAATTTGACAATGACAAATTAATTTGAAAACTAATTGATTATCACGAGCTGAATTCATTAACGCTTTTACTACACCACCGCTCCGACTGGCTGTAATTAAGATGCAGTGAAGTCAGAGCGACGTATGCAGATTTAGATGCTGGATTCATTGTTTAAGGTGACACACAATGCTAGAGTATATTTAGATATAGCGACAGATCATTATTGGGGTTTAGTGTTTTTGGTAAAGACGGTTACCCAAGTGCTTGCACTGATATATACTCGCATATGCCCATTTATGGAACACCAAAATGATTGCACACACTACAGCACAGTCCACTGACTACAACATCAACAATCTTGGACTAAAAATAGGCTACTTGGCTCTATATGTTCTATTTCAGTGTGCTAATAAAGATCTAAATTAACAAGAATATACTTTTAACAATGTGATGCCTGATGCCTTTAACAGCAGCAGTTTTGCTGTGTTCTATTTCAGTGGAAGGCTCCAGTGTAATTGCCTGATTTTAACAATATCAGCGCGGGGTGATTCAGTCCATCACCATTCGGTCAATCACGTTCACCAACCACAGAGATATACATAAGTACCTCCACCCACACATCCAGTGCACAGACTATTTCCCATCCTTTCCCCAACCTCCAGCAGCACTCAAGTGCAAACACACATTCTGATTGCTTTGCAAGCAACCAACAGGACTTGCTTAGAGTGCTTTTACAATGGAATTACGCCGCTGCCTCTCACGTGATTAGCCTGATTGGGTCAGCGCATCGGGCATAAAAGCAGCATGAAAGCGCAGACAATATATACAAGACCGTGCAAGCTCTCTTACGCCATCAAATTAGCAACACACAAGCGCAAACAATAAGAATCCGTCAAACATGCTTTAATCTGCACTAGGCAAATGCAAGCTGCGGGCTCTAATTTGTTTTTGCCACACTTGAACTCGCTCATTGAATTTTAGTGGTCAAAACACCAGCAATGTCAAATACAGCATTGTGCAATTAAGACATTAGAAAGGAGGTCTGTGTGAAGCAATGTACCAGATAAAAGAAGAAGTCAAACAGGGCTTTTTTTCTCTTTGTAAGCTTTGGAATAACATCTGGGAGAAGCAGAAAAGTGTGGTCAAAAGGTCAGGTCCATTGTGATTAAAAAGTGTTGGTGTATAAGAGATGGGCACAGGGAACAAGTAGTTCTGAAAGTTCTGGAGTGTGGATGCTCAAAAAAAAGGCATTTTTTATTGTCTTTCATGCAAACTTTGCATCCTTTGACAAATATTTACATTAATCATTCAGTGTATTTAAGATGCATGGTACAAAAGATTTTTTAAATGATTTTCCAAGGCTTTTCCTGGCTCACAGTAGGTCCTTAGGGGGTAATAACATGGTAGTAAGCATGATTCTAGGGATAACAGACAATGAGCGTGCTATCTTTCTTTGACAGAAATCATTCCATTTTCTTATTATTTCCAACCATTTGATAGTAAAAAAATACAACAGGGAGGAGACTTAAATCTGTCAAGGAAAAGCCCAAATTGACGTTGCATAACTCGGTCTGATGAACCCGCGGGTCCATTTTCCTTTTTCCGGAGATGAACAACACTTCATGTCTAACTGCTCAAGTGACTACAATATCCTGACCTCAGGCAGTGCTGCAGGGGTGCCAATCGACAACAGCCGTGACCATATGTAGGCGTGAATGCGCTGCATGCCTGTTTGTGTGTTTCATTTATGCGAAATATTCTGTGTGTACTTGTGTGTCACAATATCTGTTGTAAAGCCAGCTTCGGGGCGCGTAAAGAGCCTTTCATCAAGAAAGTTCACATTTGCTATTTGTCTCGCTCAAGCCCTCCAGGCCACTGGCAGGCTGACTCAGACAAAGGTCAGCAATTAATGCTCAGATTTGGCATATTTATTAAACTGTGACCCATGCTTCTTTCATTTTGTTAAATCACAGTGTGAAAACATTCAAATAAAGAAAACACTGTGATCAATTTCTGAGGGGATATACGTAACACAAGATCTTTGGAGCCTGTTACGGATCTATTATACATACCTCATTACATGCAGTAATTGCTTTCTCTCTTTTTTTCTTTTTTCTTTTTTTTCCCAAATAGCCATTAAAGTACTTGCCTGACAGAAACAATGCAAACAGCATTACATTAGGATCCAATATGAATTAAGAGGCTGGCCATTTCCTCTTCCTGCACAGAAGATGATATAATCCTATTTCGGGATCTCCATCTAACAGCCCTACGCATCTCTTTCCCTCTCGCCTCACTCTCTGATTCTCCCCTGAGATCCTGTTCGTTCTATGAGAAGGGCCGCTGCGCATTGATCCCCACTATCTGTGTCGGGTCAGTGAATACAACCACACTCAGCACTTTCTATATGCCCAGAGAGCGCCAGAACTGCCACATGCTGCTTTTCCCTGCTCACGCTGAACATTCACCCTCTCCCAGGAATGGTGACAGGCAATCTTTGCTGACCCTCCCAGGTCACCACTTTGGCACTAAATGCTGCAGGTGTCACACATTTAAATAACACATGGCATACATCAGACCCCTTTTGAAAATACAAGACTTTTAAAGGTGGAACTTCATTTGTATGTGTAAGGTTATTATACAAAGAATCTTAAAGCTGAGTTCAGCGTGTGAAACAGTAAGTTGGATGGTACTCTAAGAGGCTCTCCCCCCAAATAACTACAAAAATAAATGGCCAACAAAACAAACAAAGAGCTGTTGCTAAAACAAATTTTCCTCAACCCCACCAAGAGTATCAGCATTGAACCAACTCGCTTTGACTCAAGACCTATGCTTAGCAGAACAGTAACCTCCATTATGAAAATGGCTTTTCACTGAAAACGTAACTTCTTGTGACAAAATGACAGAATGCCTTACACACACTAAGCGGGGGGTGGGGGTGCTCAGCATCCCGTGGACAAGACTACTGTACTGTGGTTTCGGGCTCGCCATCACAAGCTTAAATGTGACATGTCGCATTTAGCCCTCTGAGAAGAAAAGGGGAAGCGGCTTATACTGCAGCTGTGTGCGGCGTCTCTAAACATAGGTCACTTCTAGCAGAACAGAAATAGCTGTATACTGTACGCGGTGCACTGGACACGGTCAAGATGCGCATCTCAAACTGCAACAAACTCGTTGTCGTTGTGTTTCTACTGATGAGTTCACTCTTCGCTGTAAGAATATAGGTATCAAAGTCCAGCGATTACCCTAGAGTTCTAAGTGTGTATGAATGAATTATTTCAAATTCACAACGCTTCACTTAGAATTTTCACGGTATTAACCTTTGCCTTGTTGATTTTATAGCTTTTTGTCTCATACGATTCAAGCTGAATAAAAGTTGTCACTGCAATTCAAAAACTTTCCATCACCGTTCTGCTAAAATGGGATATTTCCCTGAGTGGCCCCTCTCAAGGGCCTGTCACTCATCCTATAAGCCGGTGAACTAGCGTAGCTTAGCCTAGAACCCTTTCATTGCCCAAAGTCTCCCTTCCATCCTCTTCCAGTGCCTCCTGTCCTCTCCAAAGCTTTGATCCTCTAAGCCTGCAGAGTTACAGTATCAGTCCATGGTTACACTAAAAATCCACACTCACACATCTAGCTGCAGTAAAGGACCAACTCCTGCTCCACCGCTAAGCCTTCTAGTTGATATAATCCATCCTGCTTCTTTTCTACCTCAAATGCTCTGTTTTTTTGTTTTTTTTAAGTAAGGCTGTATTTTCATGTGAAATTGTCTCAGCCTGCTGAATTGTCTGTGCTGCTGAAACATCTCAAGAGTTGGTTGTCAGTCTGATCAGACTAATTTGAAACCACCAAGGCAGAATATCTGCTCTACTTCCATTAGCTGCCTCTTCAATCCACCAAACACTAGCTCACCAGCCTCAACTCTGCGGCCTTTTACTGCAGGACAGCTCCTGAGTGCCTCACTGTCATCTACACCACCACCACCCAGCCCCACACTGCACAAGGATGGACCAGGCCTGCTCAGTTAACCCATGGCTCCACTGACAGGGGATAAAGGGATAAAGAGCCTGTGCTCGGGGACTGATTACTTACATCTGCAGGGCTAAATCCCAGTGCCCACACAAACATAGACACATGTGTACAAGCACAACGCAGGCACACACTTGGCCTGCTGCTAGCTGCAACAAACGCACTCATGCATGTATTATTTTCTGACAAGCATGTGCTTGGTGGAAAGTTGGGTCCATCCCTTTGTTTGTGAGTGTGTGTTTAGGTCATTCGTTTGTGTGTAAGTTAAAAATGATATTGCAAGAAATGTACAATGAAAACGCATATATAGGCAATAGCACAACCATCACGGATGTCACATTATTGGTCCTATAAGTGAGTCAGCGGGTGAAAGCAATATAATCAGCACTACAGTGATATCCCCCTCCCAGGCAAAGGTCTTCTCTAGCTGTACATGCTTATTATTGTTCAGACACAAACAAGTGTTCACAAACAATAATAGCATCTTATATCTTCAGATGTTAGTGGAATCATATTTTCCCCAAAGTCTCAGTTTCTTTATTTTCTGCAAACATACAATAAGAATATTCAGTAGCGGTGATATGCTTCAATTTGCACTTGGCCTCTTGTTTACTTTAACCACAGCGTCCTGAGCCACATGATTCCACATGTAAATATACTATAAGCTATTTGGAGGACATTCTTTTTCTCTCTTTTTTAATTTTATTTTTTCCTAGTTTTTACAACCAAGGATGCCTGCAGTCTGTTAGCAGCTTAACAACGCATTTATGAGATCTGCTGTTAAAAGAATAATACAGAAGTTTCACTGCTGGCATCTAATAGTCTTACTTAGTCGTTTTCGAAAACATGACCAGAACTTGGGAGTTTCATTTGCCCCATCTGGGAAAACCACCCTGAAATGCCATTGGGTTTTTATAGAGCAATGGAGTTTAGCCTTTGGCCACAAAGTGATCAACTAAAAATGTTCTCATGCCTTCCCAGTATTAGAAAGCTGGCATCACTACCAGACATTTCCAGCAAGCATGTGTCAGGCTGGCCCACTGACCTCTTGCTTCCAGCTCATCTTTCTCTCCAGGGGAATAGAAGGAGAAAAATCATAACTCTCATAACAGCACATTAATCCCAAGGTCTGGGCACATGCGCCTCTGAGGGCTTACCCCTGTCAACAGAGATGCGCGTGCTCTTTCACATGGACACACCTGTGCCCACACGGTAAGGAAAACCTGCTGATTTCTAAGGCAGCGGGACAGGTGGCACAATAAAACAGATCTGGCTCGACCTATAAAACAGATGAATAGAGTTGCAGTTCATTCAACCTCTACTTGTCTCGCTGAAATTCATAGAAATTTGACAAACTATCAAGGAAGCAGGTTGATGGTAAATTAAACCCCTCAGCTGCACAGTGTGCGCTCAAAAGCATAGACGTTACTTAAGCCTAAAGGACCACTATACTGTTGAGTCAAATAACTGAAGTGTAAATAGATTATGGAGAACAAGCTATTGTCTACACTTTTGGCAACTTCAAGAGGACTTCAGCTGGAGTTGTTAGCGTTATCAAATAAATTGATCTTAATTTGGAGCTTGAACACTGTGATGTTCTGCTCTTTTCAAGGGTGCCAGGATTCAGGAGAAATCGTACAACCAATTACCGCCATCTTCAGGCACGAGGAGAACCAGCCCCTTTAATCGTTAGAAAGCTACACTGATTCATGACTGAAAGCCCGCTTATAAAGTGGCCACTGCAGAAACAAAGATCGGATGCTGTGATTTAAAAAAAAATTTAAAATAAAAAACGTTAAATCACTGGTTGGTGATGGCGAATAGCAGAGATTGCAGTAACCATTAAAGCATTGAAAAGTGTGCCTCTAGAGTACCCAGATAAAGCAGAGCCTTGTGATGGCACCTTGCATTTTAAATGCCCTATCAACTACCAGCGACAGCAGCTAAAATGAGGAGGACGAGGCAGACACGTACATCATGTTCGTGAGTGTGTGTGTGTGTGTGGGGGGGGGGGGGCACACCTACAGTTGACTTTTGCGCACTGAAGAAGAAAAAAACACCTTCGCCAAAAACAACGAGGCTTCGCAGATGCCAAGCATAACAGAACCCCTTTGGAGGGACACTCGGTGGAGCTCTGCGGGGCAATGCGCGCGCCATACACACGTGCACAAGCTGACTGTTCGCGCGCGCGCCCCCACATAGGCAAATACACACATACAAGCCATATACAAATGTTTCAAGCACGCCCGAGCCAGCCGGCTGCAGCTTAGTGAGCAGATTTAGTCTGCATGTTTACCTCGGTGTCGTATATTTTGGTGATGAGTGAGAACGAGTACTTCCCGGACTCCCTTATGTGTTGGATGGCCAGCTGAACCGCCGGCTCGATTCCTTGGCTGATGCTGCTCATCAGGGCCGACTCGTTCATGGGCATAAGAACCATTATGGGCAAGTTTTCCCCGTCCCTGGTGAACCAGCTGTTGTCCTGTCCGTGTTTGGTGCGGTCGTTGCACACCTTGGTTAGAGCAGGGTGAAATAGCAAAACAGAGAGGAGCAGACATCCCGTCGGGAGGAACATCTCCCAGCCGCTGCAGTCCCTCCGGGCTGGAGCCATGCTACTGTACAGGGTGACCAAATGAAATCCCACCGTGCCCTCACTGCTCGGGCATTGCAAATTCGGGCTCGTCCGGGATCCTCACGCGCCCGTCCGTCAAGGAGATATGAATTCAAAACAGAACAGACGCAAAAGCCGCAGCAGCCCCTGCAGTGGGCAAACTCGTCCCGTGGATTACGACTGCAAACTGAGAAAATATTTCTACTGTGTAACCGTGCCTCTGTGAGAATATTCCAAGGGCGCAGAGATTCGCTTTGCAGAGGGAGAGCTACTGCCTCTCGGTGTCCGTCATCCAAACGATCTCCTGTCCAAACAACCCTCTCATTCTACAACCCCCCCTTTTCACCTTTAATCTGAACCACTTGTATAAAGAACAAAAACTGTTCTGAAGGATGCCCCCCCTCCCCCCCTAAAAAAATAATTAAAAAAAAATCTGGCAATTTCGGGATACAAATTAATCACTCGTGTTGACAGTTCTTGCAGATACAAAATCAACTCCGAAGTAAATTCCCAGCCAAGAGATGCCAACTGTGGGCATCCCCACCAAATACGGCGCTCAGGCGGACAAATGTCAAGATAAGGGAGGGAGATGGGGGGAAAAGACTAAAAACAAACAAGGCTGATGCTGAAAGCTTGACCGCAGAGGTCTGGGGAGGAGATGTCGAGAGCGTCTGCGTTGACAGCCTGTGGGACTGTGAATCTCCTCTCCGATGGTGCGTCAGAGAAGCGCTGAAGCCTTTGCTGCTGCCGCTGCTGCTGCTCACCGTACGCGCAAGAGGGAGCACTGAATGTGGAGGAGGAGAGGAAACGAGAAAGGGAAGGGGAGGAGGGTGAGACGGATATACAGCAGCGTGGTGGGAAGGCTGCATAGGTTTTATGCAGGACAGACTCGTCGGAGGCCTGACAGCCGAGGGTGTTTTACTGGGCTATTACATCTAAGAGACAGGCCACATGTCAGACATGCATGGAGCAGGCCAGTTAAAACCTATGAGGTGTATGCACGTGGAGGCTCGTAGCTGTGAATTGTACTGTCACAAGTGACATCAAAAGTAATTCTTGTATTTTTAGTTACTCATTAGGAATGCCGAACCTCGTGATATGATGGCGTCAGTCTGGAAACCACTGTTAAACAAACAACACATACAGAATCTGGGATGGATGGATGGATGGATGGATGTGAGAGGAATTATTATTATTATTATTATTATTATTATTATTATTATTATTATTATTATTATTACCAACAATAATTAAAAAAATAACTACATAAATATGTAAAATACTTGGAAAACACTGCAATATATTGGAGTAACGAGGAAGTATTTCAGCACCATGGACAGCGCACGGTACGGAATAGCATTCGGCGGTAGCGTAGCTGAAGTTGTCTCTTCTTCCATTGTCACGTGTACATTAGCCCTTTACCTGTACAGCCTCAGGGCAGAGGATACGCTTTCTTATTCATGTCCAATATGTGCAAACATTACATTTCTCCGGCAGGAAAGGAAAGTGGTTCCCCCTCCCCAATAAAAAAGAAAAAAGCCAGTCGACGCAATAGCTCGCAGCACATTTCCTGGTATTGTTAAACACGCGTGGGAAGAGAAGAGAATATGCTGCCGCGGGTAACTCTTCACCACATGTGGGAAAAAATACGGAGGCCTTTCAAGTCATCAGCTTCAAACGTATCTCAAAACAAAGGCAGTTTGACCTACACAGTCACAGTATCACATCCACAGTTACAATGAACATTACATTTTAAAAAATGAAAAAAAAAAATTGGGGGGGGGGGGGGGGAGAGGAGCATATGAATGAAGCACAAATGAGAATATAATGTATTTTCCCAATGTGGCGCATGGCACGAATATTGTCTCATTGGAAAGTCAGAGGTGCGAACTGAGCTTTGCTCTACATTTGCAAAACAACGGGGATGAGGCAACAGCTTTACTTCCATGATGAGTTGTCCAAAGTGCAACACAGCTGAAAACATGCGGGTCTTTCCCATTTTAAACAATGCTGGTAATTCCGTATTTTTAATCATCCTTCCAAGGATAAGCAGATAAGCAGTAGCATTAAAATAAACCACATGAAAGCATTACATCTTTCCAAATGAACTCCCTCTGTAGGCTCAGCTGGCATCAAAAAGTGGGCAGTATGAAATAAGCTTTGCATAGAAAACACTCCTGATCATGATCTGAATCTAACGCCTTAACACAGCCAATTTCCTTCACCGTTATGGATTTAAAGCATTGAACTCTCACGGTCAATAGGCCTCTGCCATATTGACCATAGTTCTTACAACATGGGTCACTTATTACAAGTCCAACAAGCTCCAATCACATGTCACACAAAGGAAATTTGTTATAGCCCTGGAGGAATGCTGGAATCTACATCTCTCTCTTTCTGTCTTTCTGACCAGTATATGATTTGCAGGAAATGTTTACCTAAAATAAGACATCTTAATTGTGGGAACACCAATAGTAAAACACATTTTTTGTCTGAGGCTGATTACTGTTTTGACCCACCTTTTGGCCTGTGAGGTCAGACACATTTAAGCTAATCAACAACGAGCTAAAAATAGAAGAAAAACTCAAGTTGGCTCCAATTAAAGGTCAAAAGAGTACAAAACAGTCAAGAAAACGCTCAAATAAAGGAAGTGAGTTAAATCAAAAATAATAAATAATATATGCTTTGCATTCATCCACACAGCGCTATATTTTCCCTCTTCTTGATAGTTTTCCTTTTTTTCTACTCAGAAGTCCAGATGAAGAAGTAGGTCAAGTCACTGGCCCATCTGTTTGTTTTGCACAAAACAACAATCCTCCGCTCAAAACAACCGTCCAGTACTGAGATGGCTTCAAACATGAAATATGAAGTACAGTAGAAATGATGTGGACCTCAAATCCATGAGCAACGTAACTCTTTAAATCCAAGGCGAGGAAAAAGTACTTCAACTGGAAATAACATGTGCTGGAAATTTGCAAATAAAATATGGATTATATTTTAACAGTGCCTACAGACATTTTCAGGTATAATCAATCAAGACCTCTACATAGAAATTGCTACTTTTCTTTTTTCCAAATGTAGAAATGCTGTCCGGCTAATGGGGTGTCCAGCTAATGATTGCAGATTCAAATGAAAATGTACATTTCATTTCTGATTATGAATCATTCATTAAGGTTTCAATCACAGCCTTCCAATCTACCCGTCCTCACTAAGCGAGATGTCAAACCAATATATCATCACTAATGAGAACATACTCGCACGGTATGAAGGGCACGCAGTGAAATAATTATGCAGATGTTGGTACTTGAGCAATCAAAGATGAAATTTTATGACTGCGGATTCAGTGACATGTAACAGCTTGGACAACAGCTTTTGCGTAGGGTGAATGTGTTTGACTATATCAGATTTGTTTGGTTTGGGGTAATAATGCATTTAGAGATCACCAGGAAACAAAACAAAAACAAGTTTTTATGCAAATTTACAAAGTCTCTCAAATGCATCATCCAATCCACGTACACAGATATAGATGTGGCTGACATCGTCCCTGTTTAATAGAGATTAATGGGGTGGCCTGTGGACATCTCTCACCAAAACTCTGACAATATGCTACAGGATGCTCTATGAATTCTAAATGCCAGCCATTCAGAATGAGATAAATAGTTCATATGGTTGTGCTTGAGTATATCTTGAGTCAGTTTTGTATGTAAGAAAGCAGAAATCAAACAGCCTAAACTTAAGGCTGATTTACTGGACACCCAATCAGTAACTTTTTTTTTCTTATAATTCAATCACACTGAATATTTCTGCAGAGTCTGAAGTGGGGGAAGGTGGAAAGGCTACATATCCATCCATCCTGTCCCTAATTCACCATTTAACCGCAGAGGGCTGTTATGTTAATTTCTATTTGTAAGTAATAGAGGCTCAGTTTAACTTGGCATCACATTCCACATCCTTGAACATAAAAACAGCACCATGAAAAGGCTGCACTGATATGCCAGGAAGCAAAAGATAGGGCGGACCTTCATTTAGTCCAGATCAGCATCGTGGTTTCGAGTCATCCCAGATATGACAGATTTTAAAACTCCAATCCAAGGACACGGACTTTATCTCAGAATGCAAATCCACTGCATAGGGAGGGCACATTTTATTATGAATCTCTGAGATGCTTCTTTCCCTTGTTCTCGACACGCTTGCCCTGCCAGTTACAGTGGCAGCTATTTGAATAATTGGTTTCAGAATCTGCAGTCACAGTCCTGCAAATTCCATGCATACCAACAAGTTGAAGAGCGATTTTTCAGCACAGCGTGCTCCATGCAAGGCAGTAGAGAATGCATGTTTTATGAAAAGACCACAGACTATCAACTAAGAAATTTCCCTCTGGGTTCAAGAAAAAGGCATGTATCGCATTGGATTTGTTGGAAAACTTGCCACTGAAACTTCTTATGACCTTGATTTACCCACTTACTGTATATGTCATGTGTGACCATATGCTTTTTATTAGTTTCTGTAGCATACTGTTACAGTGGTGTATGTTCCTATTAAACATAGGCAAAGTTTAAAATATTTATACCAGCATATGTGCATGCAATTTATTGCTTCAAACTGCTTTAAATTCTCAACTTCAGGCAGTTTTTCGTATTGTGTAATCACAGTGGGAGTGGATATCCTTCTTTGCAGTCAAAAGGTCATCGCAGGCAAACAGTTCTGGCTCTAATCATCCCCAACTACTTCCTGTTTAAACCTTTTTGGTTGCGAGGGACAGCCAATTAATAGAAAGAAAGGGAGGAGCTAAAAAAAAAAGCTTTTTTGGACACTGAATTAATTGAGAACCTGCATCAAGGCTCACAGTAAGATAATGAAATTAGCACAATAAGTCCCTTTAAAATATCCCACAAGGATAATATTAACCATTCGTAAATATACTCATATAGGGATAGTTTAGGCCCATGGCACACCAAGTTTTCAGCAGGTTAAAGAATACATAAAAGAAGCGTATTTTAAAATGTTCAAGAAAAAAGCTTTTAGGTTCTTCATAACTGCATTAATCCAATCCAATGCAGCTGTCTTGAAATACAAGAAACTGAATTTAAACATCACACCACCATGTAGTGATCAGATTACAGACCACTAACAGCAGGACACGGCCTTGTAACCTGGGGCTAAGGGTACTGGTCTTATAGGGCTGTGTATATCCTCACTTTTAGCAGCCATTCGGCTTAGAATTGACTCAAGCTAAAGCTGGACAGAGTGATGCTGAAATAAGGTGCTTTTACTCAATGTTATAAAATACATTTTACCAACAACCTGTATCTACAGTACTGATCCAAGACAGGATGGATCCAATGGTTTCATGTTGTTTACATCAAATTTTGATGCTACCTTCTGAATGTTGCCTTGTTGTCACCAACAAGCATGCCACATTCAGAGTCACTTAGATCTCTTTCCCATTCTTCTCAATTTGAACTTCAGTAAGATGTCTTGGCCATGTCTACTTGTCTAAATGCACTGAATTGCTTTTCAGTAGCTGTTGTATAATATACCAAGAGTCCAAAGGTAGCTAGACTGAATTCATCAGACAGATTCAATTCAATCCAATTTTATTTGTATAGCACCGAATTATAACAACAGTCGCCTCATATTGTCAGGTAACCGCCCAACAATAACAGAGAGTAAACCCCAAACAATCATATAACCCTCTATGAGCAAGCACTTGGTGACAGTGGGAAGGGAAAACTCCCTTTTAATAGGAAGAACCCTCTGATAAAACCAGGGGAGGAGGGGCATCTGTTGAGACCAGCTGGGGGTGAAGGACAAAAAAGATGTTACCAGTTGGCAGTAGATCAATCTCACTGCTAGGTTTAAAACTTGATAGTAATTGTCAAGCTAATGTGACTAGCTTAACACTTAATATCAAGAATTAAAACAGCTAACCAAGCAAAGAACTAAGTAAGTAAGTTAGTAAAATTTTGCACAGTACAGTGACTATACTTTTATATATATTAAATAGATTAGAACTGCTAAATTTAGTTCTAATATATCCTTATTTGTTAGGTAGCATTATCATTAAAGACTTTGATTCAGCTGAAACATAAATCAGCCCGTAGATATCAAGGTAGAGAAAACTACTAAACACCGAAAGTAACTGGGGCGTACAGTTAGGGCTTTGCTCCATTACACATGAGCAGGTTTCCTCTGTTTGTCAGCAAACCAGGATAATTTTGTGTAATAGTTTAGTATTTTTACTGTGTGAGTATTATTTTTACTATAATGTATTATAGTTGATAATTTTAAGTATGTCTGTGAAGGTTCTCAGTCATCCAGGTCATCGTAGTCAAAGAAGCTTGCAAAGAAAAGCGTCTGGACTTCTTTAAGTTGCTTGAAGACGTTTCACCTCTCATCCGAGAAGCTTCTTCAGTTCTAAGGTCAAATGGTGGAGAGTCCCAGATATAAACCTAGTGGGAGTAACCCCCCACAGAGGGACAAAAGGACCCCCTGATGATCCTCTAATCGCCTGAGCCAAGGTGTGAAACTGGGTGTGGGTCCCAATCAGCCAGGGTTTCCCGAAACCCTTTGAATAATTTTAAGTACTATCACAGGATCCAGTGTCACTACAGGCGTTTGTTTGGTTTAAGTCAACTTGGGAAATAAGTAACATTTTGCCAGAATTGGAATATTATCACATTCTGCAGACATAAAACAAATATATAGCATTTTATTCAGCAGCAACTGTTGTCTGTGTCCTACAGGGGTTTTCAGTGTGGCTGCTATTTATCTTCAACAAGAAAAACAGATGCTTAGATATGTGGCCAGCAGGGGTGTTGGAAATTAGAGAATTCTATCAAAAATAAATACCAGGGAAATCACTTAGAAATTGCTTGGAAATTCAGCAAATTATAATGATTTTAATTGTGAGCGGAACTCCTACCTACAAAAACACTATTAGGAGACGTAGCTACCCTGTAACAATATGGCAACTGCATGATTCAACTGGGAGGTAATGAAGCTGACAAAATGCAGTCTGGTTTCAACTTGTGCTACTGAACAGTAGGCAATAAGAACAATGTCTCACAACCCTTTGTTTTAGAGGTTCATCACTGCAAAGTATAGGAGTTTAGGAATGGCAGGCAGTGGACCAAACCACTGTGAAGCACATGAGGGGGAGTCCACTTTTTCCAAACTTCAGAATGTATTGTTTTGCGCATATAATCACCATCACAGCTGAGAGTACACATATTATATTATTTAATGTTATATGGTTATCTCTATAATCATGCATAGAGGAGGACAGAATTGTTTTCCCAGAAAATAAGGGGATTCTCATCCACTTGCCCACCTTGTAATGGTTGAATTGATATGGCAACACATTTTTTTCCTTCAGCCCAGGCACCTGGTAGCTTGAATGTAATAATTACAGCAAAAGTGTCAAAACATGACATGCAGTGTGGCCAATTTCTTGAACAAACACCACTATAGAAAATAAAGCCTGTAGGATTTTGCAGGCCCATTGTCTCCAAATGGCCCCAAAAAATACACTGTGTGTTTCTGATTTAAAGGTTGCTCTCTGCTGTGCACCCTGGAGAGATAATCTTGAATGGGCAGGCTACATTTGTCCTGGTCAAAGGGGTTATCGCAGCCTTTCTTATTCCACTCTGAAATTAAATCAAGAGTATGAGAAGAGACTGCATAAAGTAGGCCACTGCCTTCAAAGGAGCTTCAGTTGCAGCTGTGCTGTGGGAGGACACTATTTTGATTACTGTCAAGTCCTAGTAATAGCAAGAACCGTGTCTTACATAATCACACTTACAATGAATCTTTCTAACGTCATCTACAGCATAGGAGCTCCAAGAGCAAAGATGATCATTTTAACAGCAATTCCACATGCCTGAAGGTTGAACGTATCGCAAGTAAATGTGACTGTGTATACAAAGCAAATATGCAGATCGTATTTTCATCAAAATATTGCGTTTGGTGTAACGGTGAACCATGGATTTGCAAAAAGTGTGTATGATAGCTGCAAAGGTTCTTCTTGAAGGGAAAACAAGGAAATTATCTGCTTTTGGACAAAGAAAACAGACAGAAGCTGGATCCACAAAATAAGATATCATCGTTTCAGTATATGTGTATGCTAATGAGTGTACTTCATACTTACTATAGCAACATGTGGCAGCAGTATTATCATACCACATTTGGAATGAAATCAATAATACATAGGCTAGTGAAAGGCTACCACACCCACTGTCCACTGCCCTCTTATCTCTGATTGATTGATCTCTTCCGTCATGCAGAATTCTCTGAAAGCATAATCTGCAAACTATTAATTATATATACAAGCAATGAATTTTCTGTTCAAAGATTTTCAGATATAGGAGAACCCAGTTTTATCATACAGTTTCTAAGCAAATGTTCATAAATTCTTAGGCACGACTAGCAAAGATAAAACCAGTCTGTGGAATGGAGCATAACCTCAAGTTTAAAAAGATCCAGGCTAAAGTTGGACGTGACAATATGTCAATGTGTCGTCTCTGTTTTAGTGGTCGGATGTCAGATCGTCAGCTCGATAATTAGGGCCCAGGGTGACCAGAGAGCACAGTGAACGAGCTCACAAGAAAGCCAGAGTCACGCTTTTGCACATTAGCCCCAAACTATTAATAGAAACTGTCATTCTAATTAGTGGGTATGAAGAGATCCAAACACACAAAGGCAAGCAAAAAGAATACATATATATATATATATATATATATATATATATATATATATATGATGAACACACTCACATTCATCGCAAGCATAATATTCTTCACCAAACAAATTCTGAGTAGGAAGTGTACTGTAGGAGAGTGAAAGGGCGATAAGGAGAAGAGCAAAGAGAGAGCAGAGAGTTCAAAAGGAGGAATCGAGGGGGAAATGAGAGAGAGTTGGAGAATAAGTTGCAGACAAAAGAGGCACAGGAAAAGAAATCAAGGCATTTCTCTGGGTCAAGTTAATGACAGATGCTGATGCGTGAGCATGTGCCGCCCTGCAGCGCACATGCTCAGAGATAGAAGGGGTGTGCGGCAGATTTCTAAGACCTAACACCTCGACTCACCCCACCAGCATTAATTATACACAACCATCTTTCCATCCAGCAAGACAAAGAGGTGCGTGCTCTAAAGGGGTTAAAACCCACTGGATGATTTATGTGTGGGCTGATCGGCGTGGCTCTCTGTGATAAAGATGTAGTGAATGAAGAGCACTTGGGGAAATTGTATTAATGGACACAAGACATGCCCCAACGCCTCTGAGAACCAGCACGTATATTGATCACTGATTGCTTGTGGATTGCTTCCTGATGATTTCATCCTAATGGCTCCGTAATGTTTTTTTGTCTCTAGAAATCCATTACAGTCTCTGTGATCAGCTACTTTACAAACAAAGGCCTTAGAGAGGATGGATTAAAAACAAGATGCCACACTTGTGAACTTTTTCTAAAATACAGTTTTGATTTGATTTTATGGCTACAAAGTAAATTAAGTAAAATTTCAGTAGATGAAATGCCCTTTGAACTTGACATTTGAATCATCCCTAACTAACCCTGTCCAATCCTGTAAAGGTTTAAAAGTTCCACAAATCTATTAAATAAAAATAATAACCATAAAGTATTAGAAATATTTATATCACATCAATGACCAACCCTCCTACTACTGTGTGCCCATATTTACTGTGCAAACAGCAACAGGATGAACAGCAGAAGAAGGACCGTTTGTGCTTAAGTCAGCCATTATTACTCATGTGATGCACAACCTTTTCAACTATATGATCAAAATTACAAGAAATACAAGTTTATACTGTAAATAGCGGCAACGGGGTGGACAGGTTATGCTTTAATACATCTGTGAATCATTCTGAAACAGAAAAAAATAGCATTTGTTGTGTGTTGTGAATTTAAAAATGTCAAACGTGGGGGATTTTTATGATTTATATCAGCAACTGAGAAAAGATGAATTTAGGCTATTGTGCTAATAAATTAATAAATTAGTGATTATTGCAAAATAAATAATTTTATAATTGTATGATTGATTTTTCCATGCTAGAGGGGGGTTAAACTGAGTAATGATCATATGGTCAGTTCTGTCATCAGGAATACTAGGAATGATCAACATAATCAAACCAAACATGTTCAATTCAATTCAATTCAATTTTATGTATATAGCGCCAAATCACAACAAAAGTCGCCTCAAGGCGCTTCATAGATACAGAGAAAAACCCAACAATCATATGACCCCCTATGAGCAAGCACTTTGGCGACAGTGGGAAGGAAAAACTCCCTTTTAACAGGAAGAAACCTCCAGCAGAACCAGGCTCAGGGAGGAGCGGCCATCTGCTGCGACCGGTTGGGGTGAGAGAAGGAAGACAGGATAAAAGACATGCTGTGGAAGAGAGACAGAGGTTAATAACAGATATGATTCAATGCAGAGAGGTCTATTAATACATAGTGAGTGAGAAAGGTGACTGGAAAGGAAAAACTCAATGCATCATGGGAATCCCCCGGCAGCCTACGTCTATTGCAGCATAACTAAGGGAGGATTCAGGGTCACCTGGTCCAGCCCTAACTATATGCTTTAGCAAAAAGGAAAGTTTTAAGTCTAATCTTAAAAGCAGAGATAGTGTCTGTCTCCCGAATCCAAACTGGAAGCTGGTTCCACAGAAGAGGGGCCTGAAAACTGAAGGCTCTGACTCCCATTTTACTTTTAAATACTCTAGGAACAACAAGTAGGCCTGCAGAGCGAGACCGAAGTGCTCTAATAGGGTGATATGGTACTACAAGGTCATTAAGATAAGATGGGGCCTGATTATTTAAGACCTTGTATGTGAGGAGCAGGATTTTGAATTCAATTCTGGATTTAACAGGAAGCCAATGAAGGGAAGCCAAAACAGGAGAAATATGCTCTCTCTTTCTAGTCCCTGTCAGCACTCTTGCTGCAGCATTTTGGATTAGCTGAAGGCTTTTCAGTGAGTTTTTTGGACATCCTGATAATAATGAATTACAGTAGTCCAGCCTGGAAGTAATAAAAGCATGAACTAGTTTTTCAGCGTCACTCTGAGATGCTGGATGGCTTTCTTACGAGCTCGTTCACTGTGCTCTCTGGTCACCCCGGGCCCTAATTATCGAGCTGACGATCTGTTCACCAGTTCAGATTTATAGAAAACTTCTGGGCAGCCATGTTGCCGACATTCCACTTGTTTGCACACTGTATCTGCTGTTCATCTCTTTAAACCACAGTAGCATTCCTAAACTAAATGCTCTGAATGATCTGAGATATTAAACGCTGGATGGCACAGACTGTAATAGTTACTGGCCCTGATGCATCAACCACACACACACATCTAAACATCTGAGCTCCTCACTAATGAAGTTAGGCCAATATTGTAAAAACCTTGGTGTCTTTGACAACCACCTCAGCTTTTATAAGCATGTCACTTATCTCACCCATGTTATTTTAGTAAGTTAAGCTCAGCTTCATCAAAAATAAATCCGGAGACATTGATACATGTTTTTATCTCTGGATTAAACTGCTACAAGTCACTATACACTTGCCTGAGCCAAAAAAGTTAATACAAACTGTACCTGATCCACTCTTATTTTAGCTTCTCTTCAGTGGCTACCCGTTCATTTTAGACCTGATTTAAAGATTCTAGAGCTCATACCAAACTGTATTTCACATACACCCATGGTCATGACCTGAGGTCTTCAGCCAAGGCTCTGCTGGTCATCCCACACCAGGCTTTTTCTGAACTACTAGTCTGAGGAGATGAGATCAACAAGCTCAAGCTAGTCCTCTAAATCCCTCATAAAGACATATTTTCATAGGCTTTCTCTGTGCTGGTTTTGAGTTATTACTACATCATCCTTTGTAACTGTTCAATCACCTTCTCCAAGTGATAATTTTTAATTTATTTTATATTTGCCTTGAATTAAAAAAAATTGTTCTTCACTTTTAATCTCCATGTGCTGCCAGTACTCCTGTATACGGTGAACATTTTAGGACATCGTCAGGTCTCAAGAAAAAAGTTGTCAGGTATCAGACAAAAAAATGTCAGGTCTCAGTTCTCAAGAAAAAAGTTGTCAGGTATCAGAACACAAGGTACCAGAGAGAAAATCTTCCTGCAGGTGGTGGTGTTGTCATGTCCCACCCAGTGTTGCCAACTTAGCGACTTTGTTGCTATATTTAGCGAGTTTTCAGACCACCTTAGCGACTTTTTTTCTGAAACGTGACTAGCAACAAATCTGGCGACTTTTTCTGGCGTTATTAGAGACTTATTTATGACGACTTTTTGACATGAAAGCTCGTATCGCTCTTACTCTCAATAAGCAGCGGGTGCTGCGGTGGGCACCTCGCCCGTGCCAAAGCGCTCACAGGCGGAGGATAGCCCTCCCCCAGCTGCTATCAGGGCAGGGCTCCTGCACTGACTGTAACGCAGTCAGTTCTTTTACTGTTATGTTGTTTTGTGGACCACAAAGTTTAAAACTACACACACACAATAACTCCACCAGAGTGCCTGTTTCGGGTCACTTTTGCCGGTCCAAGCTCGGATAAAGGAGCAGGGTTGGAATTGTGACATTAAAAAAACAATAATTGCTAAAAGAAATTTAATTTGTAGTTCTAAATAAATTCTAAATGCATTTAAGACGTTTTTTACTGACTTTATGTCTCTACCGCGATGTTATTTCTCTCTCCAACAGCGTAGGTTACAATTATATTAGCATGAACAATTATGCAAATTAGGAAATGACATCATTTAGCGACTTCTAGTGACTTTTAGGTCAACCAATAGCGATTTTTCTTACTGAGGAGTTGGCAACACTGGTCCCACCCGAATTGATTTCCAAATACGTCATCAACGTGTGACAGTGGGAGAGCGTAAGGTCATTGACCTCACCAGAGTTTTACTGCGGTTCAGGCTCCTAACGACACAATTCAGGGTCTGCAGCCTTAAAGTGCACAGCCTTAACGGTCCACAAGGGCCGCTTAAAGGCCGGAAGTGAGAGGCTTGTCAAATGGGACCAGTGTTGCCAACTCCTCAGTAAGGAAAATCGCTATTGGCTGTCCTAAAAGTCGCTAGAAGTCGCTAAATGACGTCATTGCCTAATTTGCATAATTGGTCATGCTAATGTAATTGTAACCTATGTTGTAGGACAGAAAAAAAGAAGAGACATAAAGTGAGTAAAAAAACGTCCTAAATGCATTTAGAATTTATTTAGAATTACAAATTAAATTTCTTTTAGTGATCTTTGGGGGGGTTTTTATGTCACAATTCCAACCCTGCCCCTGCTTCTTATATTAAGTTGCGGTTACAGTATGTTGTGAAAGTTACATATCAGAGAAGGAAAGCTAGTTTTGTACGAAACCAAATCAGTACTATTTTTGTCTGGCTAATTCATTCTAGCTAGCGACAGTGGTGAAATGTGATTTTTTTGTTTTTTATTCGGAGATGTTTCTGTTTTATTAGGAGACTGTCTCACCCCAACATCGTCAGACTCATGGCAGTTGCCTGCACTGAGTCCTGCTTTTTGTTGGCAGCTGAATACATTCATGGCGCAACCCTGCAGCAAGTGCTTCACACAGACAGCTGCTACTCTAATAGTCTGTGTTATTGAAGGATTCAGCACTTCTTTTGGTTTTTTTTTTATCCATTTTTAGACAGCGATGAGATCGGCTACACACTCCACAGAAGCCCAGAGTTACTGTTAATATCAAAAATATAATGCTGTCCTTTGAGATTTTAACATTTAAGACTGAGTGTAATGGATCTAAAACTGTTTAAATCTCTAGTCTACATCCTGGTAACATGGAAACTTTAAAAACAGCAGCAGAAGGTTTCAATAGTGTAGTCTAATGTGTTTTTTTCATTTAATAATAATCCATATTATGTATAACAGCTACATTCACCCTGGAGAGAAACTAGTGAGGGAGACCATCAGGACCAAGCTGGGTTTCTGGGTCCAGAGGTTTGGAGAAACTTCTTCCCTTTCTTTCATCACAGCTGTCCTGTGCCAGAAGTTCTGTTGACCCACTGAAAGAGGCATCATTTAAGAAACACCAGGAACACTGAAGCTCATCGCATTGATCAAGCAGACTCATGATCTTCACCAGCAGCTCCCTCACAGGGAAATCTTCAGAGCTCCTCTGTAGACCCGCCCCAGAAGATGGATAAACCCAGCATTTCATGAACACTGTGATGGAGACCTTTGGTTTGTGTAATGTTATAAATACTCGGATACTCCCCAGAGGCTCCGGACTTTTACATAAAGATATTATATTCAGTCCTGTAGAAAGTTATATATTTAAAAAGATATGATCCTCTCTGGTTACTCTGGCATGAATAACTCTGCATCACTTTATGGTAAATAACACACTATCTGCAAAAAACTGTGAAAACTGTGACCTTTGACCTTCATCAGGTTTTATTTAATTGTGTTAGAGAAACTCAGACATGCTCTTTATGCAGCTGAGTACATCAGGTGTTTAAAACGGAAGCTGTGCAGGTCTGAGATACAAACTGAGGTCCTGTTAATGCTGATATATAGTGACACAGTTACATGGGTGATTAATCCTTTTGTTTTTTTGTGTTTAACTTTATCAATAAAACAGCTGCAGCTTTCACTACAGCACATGTGGTACTGTTTTCATCAGGTCATTTTGCAGTTAAAATTTTAAAGATGCCGAGGAGCAGCTCAACAAAACCTTAAAAGAGCTGAAGGCAAAAGAAAAGCAAGCCGAGGACAGGAGGGGATTCTGGAGCAGACTGCTGAGAAAGAAGTGACCCAGCAGCATCGAGTTTGAGGACATCAATAGTTTCTTCCCCCTCTCTCCACCTTTCTTTCACCCCATCCTTCTTCTTGGGACGTTTGTTTGTTTTTTAAAAACTCTAATCTAAATACATGTACTGAAACACACAAATAAAATTGCCATAACTTGACCTCATGTTGCCTGCTTCTTTTCTTGTGTGTCTGTGAATGAAAAACAGTAACACACTTTCTGCTCTGTGTGTCTTTAATTGTAAATAAATGCAATATGTTTTCATTTTAAAATGCAGTGCAAAAAACTTCTGCTCTAAATCTTTTTTTTTGAGCAAAAAGCTTTTTTTTTGCCTGTTGTGGAAGTTTTCCATTTAAATAAAGCCTGCAGACGAGCGGTGAGCGATAGCTAACATTCTTTAATCAAACACACAGAGAACAGACAACCAAGCTTGATGAAGTCCCTGCATGACTGCGGGACAGACGGTCAGCAGAGTCTCCCTGAGCCTAGCATGGCTCTCAGTTAAATACCTTCTCCAGGAACAAAAGGCAGTACACAGCTGTTTCACACCTTAACACTAGAATTACTGAGCCTTTTTTTCCCTGGTGCGAGTCCCTACTACTAGATTTACTAGCCCTGCGCAAATTTGCGTAAATTCCACTGGCACTGCGTTGTCTTTACAGTCCCTGGCACAGCAGCTGCAGCAGCTTCAGCAGCCTGCGTCTGTGCTAATATTTCCTTGTGCTACATGAATCGGCAACAAAGTTCCTGAGCTAGAAGACTCAGAAACAATCTTCTTTTGCCTGTCCACCCTGTACATGCCTTGTACAAAATGTAGGCATTCACCGCACAAGTTGAGTAAGTTCATGCCAGACTTTATTCACCGTGCCCCATAACGGCGTTTTGCGCTGCAGCAGTCTGTGCGACAGTGACAGTGAAGTAAAGAAATTGTCTGTTGTGACGTTTCTCCCATCATCCAAAAACGGCTCCATCAGTTTCATGACCACGTTCTTGATCCCAAATTTGTCTGGCTTGGTTGCGATATACTGTGTGAATGGACAACAAACCTTGGTAGGGAACAGCTGTTCATCTATGGTCATGTGTTCTCCTGGAGTGAAACTCTTAGCACAGTTCTTGTTGAAGCGTGTCCAGATGTCGGAGATCGCCGCAAATTTATCTGTTTTCACCTGTTCTGCCCGCGTGTCCTTGTCATCAAATCGAAGGTGTTGCATAATTGAAATGAATCTATCTTGGGGCATTGTCTCTTTGATTACTGGCACCAGATATCTTTATGACCAGCAATCCACAATGGCACCAACAGGACACATGATTGCTCTTACAAACAGGATTGAAATGAATGCCATCAGTTCATGAACTGACAAATTCCAGTCCGGCTCTGTTCTGTGGGCTTGATGGACCGTACACTCCCTGATGGTCTGCAGCATTCACACGTCTAACAGGCAAAGGAAGCTTTGGAGAACACTTGTAATCTTACGCTGTCAGAAGATAAACAAATAGAGAATGGTAAATTTACATGGACCTCACTCTAAATGGGTTTATATAAATATCAGATGTAATATGGCTGTGACAAACCTTAGCAGACTCTGTGGGTCCAGCTTGTGCAGTGAAGCACGAGCGATTTGCTACTGCACTGGGCATTCCAATGTCCAATGTTTTTTCTTGAGAACTGAGACCTGACAATTTTTTGTCTGACACCTGACAAATTTTTTCTTGAGACCTGGCGATGTCCTAAAATGTATACCGTACCTGTAGCCAATGTTGTTTCACCTTTATCTCCTCTTAAATATTTTATTTGCTGTTTCCCATCTCAGCTTGCGAAACACAAACTTCGTTTTTGAAAGGTGCTCATTAAATAAAGTTTATTATATATAATACAATGAATTGTATTGCCCATAGGTGTGAATGTGCGAGTGAATGTGAGTGCGAATGGTTGTCTGTCTCTGTGTGTTGGCCCTGCAACAGACTGGCGACCTGTCCAGGGTGTACCCCGCCTCTCGCCCTATGACGGCTGGGATAGGCTCCAGCGCCCCCCGCGACCCTGAAAAGGATAAGCGGATGCGAATGGATGGATGGATGGACAATGAATTTTATTACATGCATTATATTCGATGCACATGCATTATATCATGGCACATTTGTCATGAGCCAGTGAAAATACATAATACATGCTGAACGATACTCCCCTTTAACACGAAAGCACTGTAAGCTGATATGCAAACATGTTTAACAACAGTATGCACATAAAACATTTGAGTTCATTCACCCTCTCACTAATGCATGGTAAGTGACAAGAAGGTGTACAAAGGCACATGCACAAATGCATGCACAGGCAGCCTACTATTGCATAAAGAGACACAAACTAACTCACTCAGCATAAGTAAAAGGGACAAGCTCACAGACAGAGTAAATTGTTCACTTACACTCTCCAGCACATTAAACTATTGTATATTATGTAGTCTTAATCATGACGCCACGCAAAAAGGCTGATGAACATTTTACCTATCAGTGATAGTTAAAATCAGTGATGTTCATCAGTGATGAAGAGACATGTACGCAAAGGTTTTAACTATATACACGATCACATAACCCGGGACATTACGTTCAGTTCACTAATAGAGTGGCCGCTGCTGTTTGAGCACATTATTCACAACAGTAAGGGAACATCCAAAAATATTTTCGCAGGCAAATAGCTTAACAAATGAAATCCATGAAAGATAGATGAGGAAGTCAGCGCTTCATTCATATTTGATAGCTAAGGCTTAAGATGCATTACCCAACCAACACAGCATGCCACACAGTGACAGTCCCAGAAATAATGAGCCTGAAGGAGCATCTGTGATGGCAGAGGTGTGTGTGTATGTGTGCATGTGGTGGCGACGGTGGAGGCGGGGGTGGGTGGGGGGTGTTGGGGGTCTGAACATGACATAAATCTGTACACACAGTCACATTGTGGGTACCCACCTTCCTCTGGGGTACAAAAACTATTCCCACAACATAAATCATCAGTTTTTTCAGGAAGACGTGGTTTAAGGTTAGGGTACGGGTTGAGATTATTAACAGTCATTAGAGACAGCGTTACAGTAAGCCTGCAAAAGAAATTTAAAAATAATGTAATTTGATGTGATGCCCTTTGAAGTGATGGAAACGTGGCTACACAGTCACAGCGTGTGTGATTATGCCGGACAGTAGATAAGGAATGCATTCTTGCAGTGTGACAGGCAGTGGACAGCTGTTGTCTCCGCTGCCTCCTCTTTTTATGTTGCTGCAACAAAAGATGAGAAAGCGGTTTAACATTGAAGAAAGTGACTCATATAATACAGCACCCACTCAAATAAGCACGTCTCCAAGTGCTCCGTAGTAGTTTCCGCCACCACAGCAAGTCACAAAGGAAGTAAACGCACGATCCTCCAACACATATCAAAATCTGAACATTACAGGCACGTTGTTTTCTGTTTGTCTGGCCCCAGGTGCCCATTAAGGCCATCCCTATTCTGCCAGTCAAGATGGCATCAGATCAGATGATGTGGCTGGATCGATAAGCAGGCAGGCAGACTCTTCATTAGGAGTCCCTGGGGCCAGGCCACCTGCCACTCACTCACTGGCTACTCTCTGGCAGGAGCTCCGTAGTCTTCCTCTGTGTTCACTCAATAGACTGTGTGTCCCCATTTCACATCTTGCGTGTGTTTGCATCATGAAACTTTCCTAGTAGAGAAAGGAATACACTTCCTGTTTACAACATTGACGTCTACTGAGACTTTGTTTGGGATCTGCAAGGACCAGAGACAGATGTGACTAGGTGCCCTGCAATAGCCCTGGCGCAGATTAAAAAATCTGAGGGCAAATAGCATTAAAGGTTTAAAGCAGAACAACAAAAGTGATGACTTTAAAGAACAGAAGAAGAATTAAAATGTGTGTTCACGTGTTTTACATAAGGCGGTGACTCATGAAAGTGGATTCCACTCGCTTGTACAATCAATTATGTAAGAAGTGAAACCTTTTATTGTTCTCATCCTGAGAAAAAGACTTCATTTCAGATGTTTCGTTTACACATGTGCACGGTGGAAGGCAGTTGTCATTGTGTTATCTGGTGCAGAATTACCGCTTCAGAATCTGCAACATGGACTGATAGTGTTGCATTCGAGGGATTTATCGGCAAAGCGACACACAAGACGTTAAACTAAAAGGGACCGCGTTTATTCATGCAATATGTTTAAGAAATCAAAATGCTTCAGGCTAATCATCATTTTGAGTAGTTAATCAAAGAGCTGCTGTGGGAAGCAGTTTGGAAGTAACCTAGCCAACCGTGCTGGCACATTCAGCTTCCCCCCCTTAAACATTGCACAAAGGTCTAATAGCTATGACACTTGAGCTTGATGAAAGCAGGGCAATGAAAGCAGAGTTAGGCAGTAAGAGGAGTTGGCCCTGCTCGCTGCCACTCCTCCACATGTCTGCAGGCTCATTACCAGCATGCGGGGCTCAATGAGCGCGGTCCTACATGCACCATTTACATACCACTACCCGCTGAGCATTGCTCACCTGTCACTTTGGAGTACTGAACTGGGCATTTATAAAGAGCTGCGTCCTCTGCACTACACTTGTAGTTTAGCTTTCAAGGGTGAAAAGAACGTACAAAATGTTCCTATCCAGCGAGATTGTGTTCCCTTTAATAACACACATTATTTCTCAGCACAGTATTTACACAAGGCTTATTCGACTCAAAAGTATAAAAAGTACATTATGGTTACTACTTACTATCCTTGTATTGTAAAGAGCTTGTGTAAAGTATCTACACCATGTATGCCATCTTACGTTACCCAGCAGATATGCTTTGAACTTCCCCCACGATTTGGGGACCCACGCTCCACAGAAGGACCCAGGAGGCAGGAGGGGGGGCTCTGTCATACCATGGAGACCCCCACCAAGCAGGAACAGGTGAGGTGAGCAACCAAAGGCAATTAGCCATCATCTGACAGTGGGAGCCTCCTGCTTCTTGTCTCTCTGCTGAGAGGATTCCGGAGCCCTGCATTGCTAAGCCTTATCGATCAGCACGCTGGAAAGGTCAGTGACTTGGCTCACTGACAGAGCACCCCCCTGTTTTGGCATTCATGGAACTCTGCACCCATAATGCTTTGCTGCCAAACACACTGGTTCCATGTGTTAAGATCAGCATCCTTTATAGTCTATAGGTAAGAGTCTACAACCAGTGCTATCTGTATGCAGCCGAGTTCAGAAGCACAGAAGGCCTTTGAAACACTCTTATATTCACGTACGGTGCCATTTATGAAATTGTGAGGCGCATCTCTGCTATGAGGTGTCAGGGTTCAAACCCATTCATATATATTGGATTTCAACCCTTTCGCTGTCCTGGTAATAGATTAGACAGGAAAAGTGGGAGAAAAAGAGAGAAGAAAAACAGGCCTACCAGCTCAACCAACTGAGCTACACCAGCCTTGCATTGCTCCAGATTTTTCAGCTGCACATCCGTGATGCAGCCTTTTTCTTGCCTTTGTAAAAATAAATAAATAAATCAAACTGCTTGAAAAGCTGCTGAAAACCACAGTCTGTATGTAATGATGGATGCACACACATGGGCATTGTTTTTTGGCGCTTGGATACTAAACTTTGTCAGCAAGCTGCATTCATGATCTGTGCCAGATCATACTTGAGGATCATGAGATTGAAAGCCCCTTATTAACAGAAAAGAGCATGTTAAAATGTTAGGACTTCAAGAGAAATGACCGCATAAATGATGGAAGAGCTGCAGAAGGAGTTTTAGTGGGGGGGGAATAACTAAATAACTAAAAACTGCTTCATTTAGAAAGGATACTCACAAAAAAAAGCATCATTTATGGGAGAATAACCACATTGAGACATCTGATTAATCAGCTCAATGATTTAAATGATTAACACCGTGTGTGCTGTATCAATCTAAGTTACATTTCCATTGCCAGGGTATGTTGGTTGTCTGTCTGACCGAGCACATCATCACCACATCAGCAATGAATTATGCAGAAGTAGAGATAGTTTTTTTTCTTCCTTTTCCCCTCCTCCCAGACTTGGTGGCTGCTAAAGAACTCTAAGTGCTGCTTCTCCCTTTAAAGAACATTAGCCATCTCCCAGCTTGGAGCTTGACTGCTCCTACTTCTTTCTTTTTTTGTTCCTACTCAGTTTTTATCCATTGCCTCTGCACCAACAGATAAGATTAATAGACTACAATAATTAATTCCCTGCGAGTAAAATACATTTTCACTCAGAATATGCCCTAAATCTGGTAATACCGCATCTCAAGCAGACCGCTGAGTAAAACATAACACGGATAACACGTTTCTGAGACCAGCGTGTCAGGCTGCAGTCGGCACACAAACACACACTCATGCATGCTCGTGTTTGCGTGTGTGTTCCACATGTGATAGACAATCACAATTAGCTTACACAGCTGACGCAGCCTCTGCAAAGTGATGAGGCGTTAAATTCACACATGAATAAACCCAGACAGCAAGGGATCTGTTCATTTGACCTGCATCACTAACCTCCCCCACCCCCCACCTTAAGTGAAAAAGCGCCTCAAGAGAAGGCAGAATTCAATTTAATCATACACTGTGAAAAGCAATGTCAGTGTCTTTAGCACTTGGATTCAGGAGCACGTCAAGGCGTAAGACTTATTTCATCTCTCGGGAACACAATGAGAGCACAGCGTTAAACGGGGGGATCTTGTCCGGCCTTTTTCTGAGCAGCGCTGTATTCACATAATTTCACAAGTCTACGAGTTACATTATATCAATAGCCTTGCACCTAGGTCGTTAATGGTCTGGCTCAGAGAGAGATAATCCATTTTCCTTTGAGTGTGCTACATGCTGAATTAGTTTGATATTTTTGGAATAAGTACACTTTTTTTTTTTTTGAGGAGGAGGAGGAGGAAACAGCTGGCCTGGGTCTTTTAAGTGATAACAAAATCTGCTCACCAGATCCTCTGAAGCTCACTAACTCGCACACACAACTGCAACTTACCTTTTTTTGTTTTTGTTTTTTTTATACAGATTTAACTTACATAACAGACAGAACCTCATTATTAATGAGCTTTATTTTGAGCTGGATTTTGTTGCCTCTCGACCAGCTGCTTCCTCATACTTCCAGTCTTGGATTTCATGGTCATATATATATTCATTACCCCGTGCTTCGTGTTTGTGTCGCCGTGGGGTTTGAACCACAATGTAGAAGAACAACTATTGGATTGGAAGAAAAGTACGAATCCCTGTTTAATTCATTTATACTTTATAAAGTAGAGACAGTTCAAAAATTTCACTATTCACAGCCTGAAACTCCAAAAACAGCTCAGGGCCACTGTGTGGACCTACATATAAAATATCTCTTGGAATTATATAAACCCGCGGCTCAAACCTGAAGTTCAGTTGACTGAACTGAACTAAGACTGATGAAATGCCTAAAAGCACAGTATGCGAGGGAAAATAAATCAACCCTCTGTCACTTTGTCCAAAGGAAATACATACAGTGTATTTTCCTGGAGGAGAGAGGCAGTCCATTTAGCAAGCAATCAAGTAATCTGATGAAGTGAAATGAATGGGAGTGGGGTGGAATGGTTAATCGCCTGTGGAAGCATTTTATCTCGTAGGAACACATTAAAGAGGTATTCTGTCCATGTAGGCTATGTTGGGGGAGGCTGTGAAAAATCACAGTCTGCCGGCGTGTGAATTGATATGACTCTGGTGTTCTCTTTTAGCAAAATAACATCATTTTTTGTTCAGTATGATTTGCTCTTAGACAGGCTTCAACATGGCATCCAGCAGGAAAGAAAACAGCACGAAGCAACTCCGCTAAAGTCGGAAGGGGTTGACTTCAACATAGAAAATGAGCACAAAAAGGAACCAAAGTATAGTGTAGAGTTATTTACATTATAAATAACACCTGTTTATTTTTTTTAGGCTCTCCCACGTCACTCTGCTGTGGGAGAGAAACAGAGTGACAGGCTCCATTTATTAGACGACAGGTGTGATATGTGCTGTTCTCCTCTTTCCCACCGTGGAAGTGCTTCTCATAATTAAAACCGTCTGCAGTGTCACCATAAATATCCCATGCGATCTTTATTGTGCTGTTTTACAAAGCCAACAACAAACTGCATAATTCGTCGTTATTAAATGTGCCTCACACGACTGCAGTGTTTTACTCTAGATTTGGCCACACAGCTGAAACCGAAGGCTCTAAAATAATAGATTTATTGCTCACCAGGCTCACGGCCATGTCAGAGGAGCAAAGGAGAGCGAAATACAGCAGACAGTTCTGCGGAGTAAATAGAGATGAACATTTTAGACCGACAGCACTGATCTACAGCCCAAAACACTTCTGAAATAGGTGTAGTCAAACTTTGCTATTTTGGAGTAACTGAAACTGAAAATGTAGGCTCTAGACCAGGGGTCCCCAATCCCAGTCCACAAAGACCGGTGTCCCTGCAGGTTTTAGGTCTCACCCTGGGTCAACACACCTGAATAAAATGGTTAGCTCATTACCAGGCCTCTGGAGAACTTCAAGACATGTTGAGAAGGTAATTTATCCATTTAAATCAGCTGTGATGGATCAAGGACACATCTAAAACCTGCAGGGACACCGGCCCTCGCGGACTGGGATTGGGGACCTCTGCTCTAGACCCACCCACCCCCAACCCTGACAAGGATAAGCAGAAGAAAATGGATGGATGGATGAATCTGAAAATGATGCTGGTTGGTGCTAGTTTTCATGGTATGTTGCTAGGTGAGAATTCACAGTAAGATCATAACTTAACTGAAGCCAGAAATTAATTAATTACATTTTGACACCTGGAAAATGCCCTAAATCAGGATAGGTGCCTGTTTTCAAATGGCCAATTTCTAAACTACCCATTCAGTATTGATGAAACTGTGCACAAAGAGTTTTAAAAAAGAAATGTAATGATCAAATGTCCATTATTATCTCTATTTAAACTTTGGACCTCTAATCTGACCTTTTTCTGTCTGAGAAGCAGGAAATCAATAATGCCGCAAAGTAAAGCACTACTGTGACAAAAAAAACCACTCACAATCAAATACATATGTCCTTTGTATTTGTGTTTGTGGTGACATCCATTGACAGAAATGTAGTCAAGTGATGATGACACTAGCATATATTCATGGCATAATATATCTAGACTGTTTTCTGAATAAATAAAGAGACTTTTTCAGATTTTTTAAATTGTTCCATAATAAAAAGAAAAAGGAAAAAAAGCCATAACATAATCATATGAAGTGATTACAAACAGATGAAAAAACATATGCTTATAATTTATGATTAGAATTCAAACACTGTGCTAGGCTAAAATCCAAAACATAAAATATCTTGGTCGCATAGCCGATCAGCTCATTTAAATTTTCACATTTGACTGCACATCAAAATCGATAACCATCAGATTTTATTTCTGAAGTGGGAAAGTCCTATAAAAAACCCCACACACGTCATGATTGCAGGCTGTAAAACAAATAGCTATGTTAGCACTGTTATCATAACCTTGCTACCTGTATCAGCTAATGCTAGCAAGGTTGTTCAACAAGTTACACTGATAGACCTTATGGGTACAGGGCCCGGACACACATTTCTGCTAATTAATAAGTACCTGACATGATATTAGATCTTCACTCACCAGAAACTGAATGACAATCCCCTAAAAAGGTGTTACAAGCCGTACAATTTTTAGATAATTGCTCCAAAAGATAATACACACCGAAAGCAGGTTTCGGACTAGGATGTTAAAATTTTCATTTTATATTGTAAAATAGGAAAATTTTACAAGGTTTATATCCAAGAGTTATAAGTAAGGGCTAACTTTAGCAAAAGTTAAGCTTTAATTTGTGTACCCATCATGTAGAAGATGTGAAAATAAATTGACCTGCTGGTGACAGGAAAAATCAAGTGATCACCAAAGTCATTAGTATTCATCAATTATATCTGGAACCAATTTCATGGCAATTTACCAAACAGTTTAGATATGTCAGCCTTAAACATGGGGGGGGGGTCCCTCTCTGCCACCATGGATAAAACCTCCAGATGCATCAAATCAAGAACAGCTTCAACATGACGATCATGGTTGAAAAGAAAAACCACCTGTTGTCACTCTGCAACAGAGCATTGTTGATCAGAATCAGCTGTGTAAGTGACAAGTGACTCATTGCGAATGCCTAGTCCACTCATGTCTTTTTTTGGTCTGCTAATTTACAGCTTCGCTCCGACTGTGACAATAATTGAAAAACTGTGGCTCATGATTAAAGTCAAATATTCCCTTTTACTGGTTTTAATGATTTATACTTATGTTCAAACAGTTGAGACTGAGAATTAGATCATAAAAATTGTTCAGTGGGAAAATGAAAGTTTGGTAAATTATCAATTAACTCCAGGAAGGCCTTGGCTGTGTGTGTAAATCTTGGATTGAAATCACTGCATCGCACACACACAAAACTTCATTGCATTTGGAAAAGCCAAGATTACTAAAATATTCCTTGAGCGAGTTTTTGGTCTAGTCCAATTCTACTGGAAAACAGTAGGGGTGATTAAAGCCCAATAAGCAACAAGTACTCTGCCTTTGATGCTGTATTGGCCGATTTCACAGACGTGGATTAGAGGAGTTTGATCCTTACATTGAAGTAGGCTGGAAACGGCTTTAAATTGAGGCACACTGGTGAATTCGACCCAGGAAGTATTTAGAAACGTATCATCAAACATTTGTTTCCTTGTTCTGTGTGTTCTCATAAGACTCTTTTTAAACACTCACATTAACTTTTATTTGAAGACGGCTCGCCTTGATTTTCTGCACAGTAAATTGCATTAAGTCTTTGAACAGCTGCATTAACGCTTTTGTACTTCTGTAGCATTAAAATTTGGGAAAGTTAATTACTTTCCATGTTTCTCTCTCCTAAGCCGAATTCGAGGATAATGAAAATGAGACGACCAAGCAAATATTGCTACAACGCTGCACGAACGGCTGCTGAAGTGAAGGAAGAGTTGGTGCTGGTTGTTACAGATTTTACCAACTGAGAGACTTCACGGACGTCGTGCTGCTTTCTTCTTTGATTCTATCTCTGTATCTAGGCCTCACATGTTTTCCGCACAGTCTGGCGCCCCTCCTGAAAGTGAAAGTGTGTCATCTAATGTACGCTGCCAGCAGCCACTGCTCCTGAGCCGTTCTGGGTATTGCGGATTACATAAACCAAACTGACATGCAGTGTGAAAAAGGCTTCCAATCAGTGTGTTTGAGAGTGTGTGTGTGTGTGTGTTCCTCCTCCTATAGTTTCTTTTGCATCCCTGACAACTGAAGCCTGAGCATCTCCAAAGACTTGCACCGCAGGGAGCCTTGTTTTGTATTATCATTAAAGACACATATGGGGTGTGAGAGAGTGTAGTGCTGCATGTATGCCACACTGGATCAAAAATTAGCTCTACACTGAGCGAACAGACTGTGACAACATACAGTGCTACTGCGGGCGCATTTTAAATTTTTCAGAAATTCAACAAAAGGGCTATTTTGTACCACTTATTTCAAAGAGAGGTACACAAAAGATTAGGACAAGACAATACCAGAGACGGCAGCATCAAAGACTTCTGCAGCTCTTACCAGGAAGCAGCTGATTGCTGGCATGCCAGCATTTTCAGAATATGACGTTTTGGCAAGTTTTCCATCAGAGTATGCGCGAGAGAAACAAGCTCGTCTCGTGCCGTTTTTTCCCACCAAACACTGGCATAGAACTACATTTTCTGTTTCGGTGAAAGAGCAACAAGTTGTGTATTGTTAGCATGTCTAATTGAATATAAAAGCTTCCTAAAAAGGAAAAACAAAGTTGCAAGTAGTGACACAAAGACACACCCTGTAATCCTAAAAAGCCGCGCACCATCAATGACTAATTGAGAGAGACTGCAGGGCAGAGTGTCAATATCGAAGGCAACAGCGACTTGGCACGGGTGCAACATTTTACCATCTCGCTCAGCAGCTGGTGATCATTCCAATCAGATATGGTTGGAAAAACTTACCCCCCCCATATCTTCCCTTTTCTTCTCTCATTATCCTCTGAGCATCTTGATTTGCATCTCCAGCAGTTTCGTGTGAATGATAGCCTGTTTTAATCATAGTGGATGTGGATGAGTCACAGCTTAATTGATAAGACAATGGGAGATGGTGAAAATATTTTTCGTATGTTTTGTTGAAGCGTTTCCAATGTTAATACACATTTCAAAAGACAAAAAAGACATGTTAGGAAATGATAAATCACAACAATTTATATATATATATATATATATATATATATATATATATATATATATATATATATTAAAAAAAAGCCGGCACAATGACATCAAATGTAGTCCATTTATTAGATCTACTAATTATTAAAAGAAAAAAAAACAATTCATTCATTACATTCGTCAATTATTTAATTACAATATAAGGCCACTGGAGTTACTGACGGCATTATTACAGCAGACATGGTCTTTGAATTCTTGCATTATTATTAGTGCATATTTACCACATTAGTAAACGGAAGGCCAAAAGACGGTATTTTTTGCATGATATCATACAATAGCGCTGCATGGTCACAATGCAATCATCCACTTTACAGGTTCAAGTGCTACAACAGATCCCCGGAAAATCTGTATTAATGACATGCATTTGGTTGATATAAAACTCTATATGTCCTGCCGCAGAGATATAACTCTAAACTCTCAAAATATCAATGTTATTGCTGCAGCTTGCACCGTAACAAATTAGCATACAAAAATATAACATCACAGTAAAAATGTTTTACTACATAGGGCATGGTTGGAATAACAGATGGCTACAGGGGACAATAAATAACCCTTTTTAATACCGAGAGAATATTTACCCTCCACTTAGGCCAAAGATGTAAACTGATGGAAAATTGAAGAGCTGCCACTTCTTAAGTGTTTAACACATAAAGCATTAGCAATGCATCAAACGGGCTATTTCACCGATCATGCATGATCGACACTAAAGCCGTGGAAAGCTAGGCAAAGAAGAGCCTAAGATTGCCGTGGACTATGAATTCCATGCAAGATGCTTCAAACTTACAAAAGGCATAGAGTGCTCTTCTATGGAGAGCAGGTCGACCCACTATCACCGTTTTAGCCTTACAACATATACAGTCCTGAGTCAAATTTCCTCCTTTTGTGAAGTTTCCTACTGATCATTTGGTACACTTCACGTATCACTTAGCACTGTCCACACAATAATGTACTATGCATACTCTTAAAAAAACTTTTATGGACTACTGTAAACTTAAACCCATTATTTTTTTTAAATCTACTGTTTTTTTCTGACTTGATATGCAATAAATGTGCGATGGTTCAAGTTAAAAGCTGCACAGTGCAATGAAACTGTCAATGCACGTTCAGAGCTGCAGACTCTTGTAGCATCTTATCATCTTAGGCCTGAATCACACAGGCCTAAGGGGCCGGTCAGTGAACCACTGGCAACCTCTGGTTGCTAAGACAAAATGTGTACTCCCCAACTAGTTGGCAAAAGGTTTCTAGGAGTTGCTGACTGTCGCTAGGTCAGATTATTTTCAAAAAGGGTGGTGCACCAAAAACATTCTTGCAATTGTTTTGGTCAGTTTTCATAAAATACACCGACTTGTCTGCGAACACACTGTGAAACTTGAAAGAATGTGATGCAAACCAGAGAAAAAGAACATTTGCCTTCAAAGAAAAAGTTGTGCCTTACCACTGCAACTAACATTTTTTGAAAGGTGCTTTAAAGGTAAACGTTCTCCATGTCTTGTTTGCGTCACACTGGTCACAGTTTCACAACCACTTGACAAATAGTGTGTGAGTATTTCTAGCCAAGATTACATTTACCAACCAACTAGCGACAAACTGCCTGCAACCGAAGCAAACTCAAGGTTTTCACTCACTGACCGGTCTCTTGGGCCTGTTTCCATCAATTTCACAGCCACTGCTAGCATCCTCCAGCAACCATCTGCAACCTGTCGAGGAATACACATTTTTCCCTTGTGACCGGTTGTTGCCAGATGGTCACCAACAGGTCTTTATGCCTGTGTGACTGAGGCCTTATATTCATTCAATTTGGCAACAGAAGGGATCTTGACTGCTCAAGTCACAGCAATGACACTGTATAAAATGTCTTTTTCTTTTCCTACTCTTTCATTTTATGAGCATATATTCTCAATCAATAACAAAAATCCATTTCAGCACAAAAGTCCCCTAACATCAGTTTATAACAGAACTCCTTTCAGACTGATGGGCAAACAGCCTGAGAAGGTTAATGGTGAGAAAAAGGTCGCAAATTGCTTCATTCAATCTCCTCCATTATCTGCTTCTGCTGTCACAAACTCTGCTCTTTATGTCTTATGTTCATAAATCAAACCCAAAGCACACAAGTATACAAGTATTCATCTGAGGAGGATTTGGCTGGCGCGAGTCCAAAAGATAAGCCCTCCACTGAACACCTTTGACACACACAGAAAGAAGGGGTGATAAAGAATTTGAAGAGGACCAGAGAATCAATCAGGAAACCATCTGGCATCCCAGCAGCCTGAAGACACCGACAACCGTCTGCTCCTCCACTGTGTTCCCCTTGGACTCCCTGCAGAGCCTGCAGGGCAGCCACACTAGTGACCACAGCGGCGCTTCAGAGGGATCTATAGTTTTCTGAGCCTAACAGATGGACACAGAACGAGATCAGGGCAACCCCACAGAGCGATTCGTAAGCGCTTCCACGTCTGTGCATACGAATTGCCTCAAAATTACACAATAATTAAACTCATCTCTAAAATAAATCATTTAAAAACATACTTGACACACCACATGAAGTGAATCCTTAAATTATGGCTATAATTTAGTCTTTTCAAGCTGCATTTCATTAAAGAGCACAAAACAGAATTATGCTGGGGAAAAAAATTATTTTAAAAGCTAGCAAAACGGTCTAAGCCATTTTTACCTCAGATTCATATTCCTACAAAGCACACAAGAACAGAATACATATGGAGATTCTCCTGTTATCAGTAGTTGGTGATTACGTTGAAGAGGTACTAGGTACTTGCACAATGCCTTTTTTTTTTTATTAAGTCCCTGGTACGTAGCAAGGAGTGACAAGCACTTTAAATGTCCTGAAAAGGCTCTCAACTAAATACCTGAAAAATTGTTCCACTTCCTACTCAGAAAGAGAGCCCAATACAAGAAGGGAATGTACAGAAAGGAGATTTAGCCCCCTCTAGAGGATAAGACAAGAATATAAAATAACGCCTCATGACATGCCTCTGAACATCACTGCAATTCCAGATGCTAGCTCGTAAGATGGTCAGAGTTTGCTGACAGATTTATGAAGCCGCTGTTTTCTTTCTATATGGATGCACAGCTTTCTTTGTGCCTTTCCCTCTTTCTGGGTAAAGCTTTGCATGCAAACTAAAAGACTGCAACAGGCGTGGAGTAGGTAAATGAAAAACAGCCCCCCAAAAATATTCCCATGTGCAAAGCAGCACTAGTTTCCAAACATCTCTTTAATGAGAAAAATAATGCATAGTCCTATAGGCTTGGTTTTCCCAACAAGTGTATATGCAGTATCCAGTAAGTACTGTAGAAAGTAAATACAGATAGATTTCACCCAGTGAGCAAGAATTTATAGGAGGTTTAAGTTTGAAAGGAAGCACAACCTCATTTGACGTCCGTTAAGGTTAAGAAAAACATATCCTAGGGTTGGAGTATTACATTTTCTCTTCAAAGAACCACTTCTGGTGGAGGCTATCAGAGCAGGGTTGGAGTGAGGGTGCTGGTGTCCCGTTGTCTGTATTGTCTATTGCCTCAACACACTTCTGGCTGTGGACGTGGTACAAACTCCCATCCTGAAAAATTGGCAAAGTATTTTCAAAATGGATATTAGCAATACATGTCTAAAGAACAAAGAGCAGATCTGCTGTTACTTTCATTATTCTTTATACATCAGAGTTTTAGGAGCATCAGAGCGTACAGAACACAGAGGACCTGCCCAGATTGATCTGTACTTTTATTTTTTGCTTCACTTTTCATTTTCCCTCCTTCTACTGTCCAATTTCCCCCTCCTCAAAGACATACCCCACATACCCCGTTTTACATTCATTCAATGTTTTTAGGATCCATTTACATTTAGACTGTGTCATGTCCCGACATTCAAATCACACTAACTTCCAGTATTGTGTTTTGAATCCTCAGCTTGCTACTAACACACAATAAAAAAATAAAAAAATATATATATATATTAGGGGTGCAACATACTCGTATCGATATTAAACCGTTCGATACAGTGCTTTCGGTTCGGTTCGCATATGTATGAACAATACAAAATTTGTAATTTATTTTATCAACTTTCCTTCTGACGATGCTGTCTGTGTTGAGCGCAGATCCACTGAGCGTTCAACACAGACAGCATCTTCAGAAGGAAGAGCGCAGGGCAAGCTAGCGAGACAGAAGTTAAGCTCTCCTTGCAACATGGAAAATTGAACCTCCCCCACCCTCATTCAGATCTGGCGTTTGGAATTATTTTGGTTTTCATGTGACATATGACCCTGAAGGTAAGCGCGTCATGGACTAAAGTAAAACAGTATGTTGGATGTGCCACGCAATGCTCAATTACATGGGTGGGAATTAGTGGGTTAGCGCAGTTAGCTCGTTAACGTGTTGGCCATCTAGCCCCACGCACAGGGCGATCAGGGGTAGCTCGTTAACGGAGATTTGCCGTGTTGTGGCGTTAACGTCATTTCAACGAGATTAACGCTGACAGCACTAGTGGGAACACAACGAATATGACTGCACATTTACGCCGACATCATCCTAGTGCAAAGACAAGTGGAAGCAGACAAAAACAACAAGCATGCATGCTACAAATTTTACCCGAGTCATTTAGACAGCCGTTAGCACATGATTCTCCTTATGGGGACCTGATATGTTTAATATTGTGGCGAGCTGAGACAAGGAGGAGACGGAGGTGTCGTTTGGTCTTGCTTCCCGTGAGCTAGCCAGGGAGCACAGCCGTTTATTGACATCTGCAGAAGAACACTGCCGCTAGCTAACTGCTCAGTGCGGCAACCGCACAGCAGCAACAACAACAACACACAGGGCGCCCTCTGACCCCGGAAGGACACACCGTCGCAGCGAGAGGGCGTCACCCGTCACTATGGCAACATAAACAAAACATAACTGTACAAACAGAACCCCGAACAGCCCTGACCCGCTACAATATGCTGCTAAGAATATAGCCCAGAAGAAGCGTATAGTATAGCTTTTATTTTGGAAAGAGCCATTTCTCTGTAATAAACTCTCTTTTCCAAAGATGAGTGATTCCTCGATCAGATACAGGGCTCGCAATATCGCTAGCCCGACGTCCCGGGGCTAGCGATTTTTCCAGTCGGGCTACCAAAATCTATCTCTGCCCTGCCCGTCGGGCTATTGTAGGAAGGAAAAATATATGTCAATGCTTTTGCATTCTTTCAGAAATGTAGCTGGGTAATTATGTCATTGGCATCGGTGAGCCACTGTCAATATGTGACATATTGAAATCGCGTTTGAATTTATTCTTATTGTATTCTAATTTTTGCCTCATAACTTTTGCACTGTCCACTTCCTGCTGTGACAAAACAAATTTCCCACGTGTGGGACTAATAAAGGTTATCTTATCTTATCTTATCTTAATTTGCGCTTGTTTTTTTCTTTCACTTTGCAATCGCGCGAACTGTGTATAGAGAGCGACAGTACTGATTGGTGAGTGATGATAATTTGCGCACCAATTCCTCTGACATCGTCTTGTCAATCGTTAGCTTACTATGCAAACATGACAAGTGAAATCTCCCGCAGCAAGCTTAAACATGTGAGAGGTTGATCGCGCAGAGAATCGCTGAGCTTATGTGAGTGCGTGTGTAAAAGCAGCGGGATATAAATTTTAGTTCTGCTGAGCCAAATAAGACAGGTCAGGGTGAAGAAGTGACAGCCAAAGAAAAGCTTACCACAAAACGGAAAAGTTATGACAAATGAGACTATAAGGCAAAAAGAAAGTGCAGCTTTATGGTTTCATGGACAAAAGAATTTCTGTGGCTGCAATATGACGAGCTATATAACCGCGGCTGCACATAAGTGGTCCGCAGGTGCGCATTCGCTGTCAAAATGGGAAAAAAAAACGCGCACAAGATATGAGGTTGCAACGCCTGTTTGCATACATAAGATTTTCTGGAGGAGGACAGACATTTGTTTAAAACTCTTAAAGATGTCGAAGAAGCTCCTTTAAGCAATTACTTTGGTGTTCCTCCACCTCCAAACAAATGTCAGAAGGAGTCCGAACCACAAAAGAAGCGCGTATTCTCGGAAAAGTGGTTGCAGGAGGTGAGCTGGCTTCAAACAAATGATGAACGCACAGAGATGTGGTGCGGAATGTGCCCACTCTAGCGGACAAAAACAGTGCTTTTTATATGGACGCAAACGCGCGTTGCAACTTCTTATCTGGTGCGCGTCTTTTATTTTGACAGCGAATGCGCACATGCGGACCACTTATGTGCACCCGTGTAAATAACATAATGTTCTGCCGGGTGTGTTGTTAGTTTTCTCTCGATTTCTGAGTCGACAAGCGCCTTTGTTACTGGGACCAGTCAAGAAAGGCCCCCATTAGAACCCATGAGAAATGCAAGAAATGCATTATTGCTCAGTCTGCAATATCTTTCCCAGAACAAACACCAATTGCAAATAACATACTAAAAATAAACCTGAAAAATCTGTTTAGAACAGCGTACTATGTTGCAAAGAGTGAACTACCACTGGCAAAATTTAGCAGTCTTTGCAAACTTCAAAAAGCAAATGTCCTAGATCTTGGTTCCACTTGTCTCTTACCCGTGACTTCAGTGGAAATTTCAAATTCAGGATCTGACACAGACTGATTCATGTCCTACACAGTTCTTACAAGTTCATAGAAATTTCTGTTCAATTAGAACCAAGTATTTGAGTTCATGATTGTAATTTTTATACAATGTTGTAATTTGTTTTTCAACAATTTTTGATTAATGTTTTGTTTCCTTTACAATATTATACTTTAATGTATAATATTGTAAAGGAAACAAAACATCAATCAAAAAATTGCTCTCTTTTTTATTCGGGCTACTTACATTTATTTTGGGCTACCAAAAACTGAAGAGTCCCTGCCCGAAGGGCTACCAGGGATTTTGAAATTTTGCGAGCCCTGAGATATATTTATTTTTTTAATTACTTTTGTTTCAGCAACATTAAATTTAAAAACTGTACTTTTGAGTTAAAATATATATTTATAATTTTAATAAATGACAAATTAAAAAGGCATGAACATTTTTTTTGTATCGAAAAAATATCGAACCGTGACACCAAAGTATCAAACCGAACCATGAATTTCGTGTATCGTTGCACCCCTAATATCTATCTATCTATCTATATAGATAGATATAGATAGATATATCTATATCTATCTATAGATATAGATATAGATATATAGTTATCATCTGAAACAAACATAAACATAAATTTGAATTCAGTGTGTTTTAAAAACAGAAAAAATGACATGTATTGTTAAAAGCCTAGGGCACTTTCAGAATTTGAATTGTACAGTGTGTACTACTTTCTCTCTGAAGGGATAATAGTTGATGGAACAAGAGAAACTAAGTGGCTGGTTAAAAGGTCACTGTAAGAGTGAGGAACTATAGAGTCAATCATTTAATTCAGTGTTGGGTGCTCATCTTTTAAAACATTAGTGGCAGTTCAAAAAGGAAAATAAGTAGAAATCTGAAATCAACAAAATGTAACAGAAAATTCAACAAAGAACTATATTTTAGACGTTGATTTTATATTCCACATCTTCTCTTCCAGACAGCAACTCAAAAATTAATGACATGCTACAATTTCAGGGCCACCACATTAATTTCCTTTTTAACACTATTAGTTAAAATGTGGACTTAGATAGGGATAAACACAGAAACTCACTAGACTAAAATACTTTACATCTTACCTTTTTGAAGACAAATTTCTGGTCTGAAGGTACAGGCTGCCCTCGTTTTCTGCACAGCTGGACAGTCAAGTAGGTACTGATGCTGTCACCCACGATGCATCCAGCAGGTTCCCTTGTGTTGTAAGAGATCTCACCATTCACAGAGTATTCAAAGAACTGTAGGATGAGACAAAACAACTGGGGTCACTGGGTCACTTTATTAGATACACCTGTTAAACTACTTGTTAATGCACATATCTAAACAGCCAATCGAGACACATAGGTTAGTCGAAGTCAATATGATCTGCTGAAGTTCAATCCGAGCATCAAAATTGGGAAAGAAACGCGATTTTAGCGAATTTGAACGGGGCATTGTTGTTGATGTCAGACAGGCTTGTCTGATTATTTCAGAAACTGCTGATCTACTGGGATTTTCCCCACGCAGCTCTCTCTAGGGTTTACAGAGAATGATATAAAAAATAGAAATTATCCAGTGAGCACTAAATCTCTGGATGAAAATGCATTGTTGATGGCAGAGGCTGCTTGAAGCTGATGGAAAGCAGCCGTAAGTCATTACAACAAATTTATAATACAGAAGAGCATCTCTGAATGCAGAACACTTCAAACCTACAAGCAGACGAGCTACAGCAGCAGAAAACCGCACTGGGTGCAGCTCCTGTCAGCTAAGAACAGGAGACCAAGGCTACAATTCGGAGAGGCTCACCAAAATAAGATAACACAACGTCAGAGAAACAGAAATATAAAAGCATGGATCCACCCTGCCTTGAATAAACAATTTAGGCTGTTGTTGGTGGCATATTAATAGGAGGAAATACTTTTTTGGTACCATCACAGCCTACACGAGTATCGTTTCTGACCATCTTCCTGAAGCCTGCTTTCAGCAGAATAATGTGACATGTTGAAATTCAAATAATTTCTAGCTTGCTCCTTGAACATGACAGTGAGTTCACTGTACTCAAATGGCCTCCACAGTCACCAGATCTCAATCTAATAGAGCACATTTTAGGATGTGCTGGAATGTGAGATTCACATCATGTTCCGTTGACAAATCTGCAGTAACTGTCTGATGCTGTCATGTCAATATGGAGCAAAATCTCCAAGGAATATTTCCAGCACCTTGTTGAATCTATGCCACAAAAGATTAAAGCAGCTCTGCGAGCAAAAGGCAAACCAACCAAGCATTAGCATGGTGTTCCTAATAGAAAAAATGCAACAATTTCAGTTAGCCTAAATTCAGTTAAAACAGAAGAATGGCACTGTTAGGGATCTATATTTAGGACAGAGAGATGGCTTGAGCGTGTGTTTCGTCTCTGTAGCATGCCCAGTAGTCTCATAAGGCAGCTATCCCCACTTTCTACAATAATAACATCAGTTTGTGTCCACAGAGATGTTCTGGAATAACAATGCTAAATTTCACAGTGCTTCCTGGATTACTGAATATCACAAAGGAAAAGGCACTGGGAAATGTGAATTCCCTTTGTATCAACAAAGCCATCACATAATTTTGCAGCCTGGAATAACAGATGATATTCATTATTCCCAGGTCTGTAAGAGTACACAACACGATTCTTGTAGTCCGAGAGGAAATAGGATGACTATATGTTTAATCTGAAAGAAATTGAGATGCTATTTATATCCATGATTACCTTTGTCTATGATAAATGTAAAACAGGGAGTAGTGAAGAACAGAAGGAGAAGACATGGAAGGAGATAAATGGATCTGCCACGGAGATCAAAAGCAGTTTGTAATTATTGCTATCAAACATTAATGCCACTGGATGCAAAAGTTGTAGATAATAGTCAGGAACCCAGAAGAGTCGCTCTACAAGCAGACAAACCCATAAACTACAGTGGTCATGAAGCAATCTGATTAACTTTAACTAGTCAGTAATGCCTCCCAAAGGTGTGACAATGATCACTTAATGTTATAAAGTGCTTTACAAAACTAAATAAAACCAGACATGGGCCAATAAACTAAGAATATGGCCAAAGAACCTGAGCACAGTGGAGGCAATAAAATAAAACACTCTAAATCAAAAACATATCACACATTTCCAAAAGATTTTAAAAACAAAACTCTTTATACACAGATGGTACGAAGGCTCTTTTCACAAAAGTCTAATCAGCCTTTATTACAAGCCTTGACCTGAGAGAAATCAGCTGGGCTCCACACTCTGATCTAAAGGGTCCAGAAGGCATTTATTAGGTCAATAAATCAGAGATGTATAGCGAAGCTGTTAAAGGGCAAAAGACTGACAAACACGATTGTAAGGTCAGTTTTTAAAGCCATGAGTGTCCTCTCAATCATTAGAATTGTGCCAACTGAAGATGATGGAGACAATATTTGTTTGTTTGGAATGTTTGGAGAAATAAATGTCCGAATTGTGTTTCTCCAAACATTATTTTTCTCTTTTCAAATAGCTCAGAGGACATTCATATTAGATTGATTAATGGCAGTCTTCAAGAGTGCCAGGATTAACTGAACAAGAGTAAACAAATGATCGCCGAAGCTCACATATAAAAGGGCAAACAGTGTGCTGTGTTCAAAAACCAACATTCAATTAAAATCTAACTGAAAGCTGCGTTTCACATGATTGAAAATGGGCTGTAACCAAGTAGCTAATCAGCAAACTAGCTTGTAAACCTGTTTTAAGTTTAGTGAGCTGTTCAGCAAAGGAAGATGCAAGTGGTTTTTTTATCACTGGCATTACTTACTTGGTTCTGGCCCATTCCATGACACAGATAGAGGATGACCCTTTGGCCCACCACTGCATTCTCATCTGTAGGATTGTAGTCAAAACAGTAGTTGGTCTTGCCCCGGTTCTTAAGCTAGCAAAAGGCAGCAACAAAATATAATTAGGTAGTGGTACAACCTGGCTTGCAGAAGCTCATAAGGTCTTACTTTGTTCTCACCATTCCAAACATGCCTGGCCGATCATGTGGGACGTGGATATCGGGATAAATGTTATCCAAGTACCACTTGAAGCTCTTGCAGCCCAACTTCTCTCGGAGCATCCTCCGCTCCGTTACATCTCCAAAGGCCTCCTGGAGACAAACATGGCAAATGACAGTTCAACATGATTATTTTATTTTCACTTTTCTGCCTTGGCAAGCTAAAATAAAATTAAGAAGCACAGAATTGCTCTGCATTTCTAAAAAAATAAAAATGAATTACCAGTGATATCTCATATTCAAATGAAAATTTTAAGTGAGAGCGCTGTCGATGCAGCCACCATCAGACAGCTGTTGTGTCCGATGAAGTATTCATAATATACCAGTGGCCTGAAATGGAATACAATAGCACCATCTATGGTCCATTACTCTATACAAATGCAGTTCACTCCAAGCAATAGCTCCCCCTCAAACAAACAGAACTTCCAACAGTCAAACAGGATACATGTGTCAATTTTACAAGAGTCTCCGTGTGTGTGCGCAAACAGTTCGTGCCTGTGTAAACACTTTTATGCATACAAAGTTACACATGTACACACCACGCTGATAAAGACTAGTTAATTAGATTATGAGAAAGAACACAGTCTCCACTTTAATGTGCCAGTGAGCATATGCTCACCACACCTTCCCTGCTGCAAGAAAGATTCAGCAGCACTGCAGGATGATGGATGATGGTGGCCTGCCCAAACACAGCTCTAATTGGCTATTCATCAGTCTATTTAGTGAGAAGAAAGATTCCCAAAGGACGCAGTGCTTTGTCAATGGCTAGGACCAGCATGGACTATCAGAACAATGAGGACTAGTCCAGGACACTTACCAGGATAATAAGACTTAAATTAAGGATCAGTAAAGGTCCTGATAAAATGCAAAGGTAAGGGCAACCAGCCCAGTGACAGTGCAACCTATATGGATGAATAAACGGTCACAGGAAACGACCTAAGGGAGCAACTAGGAACCGAGAGCACAGAGGTGCCAATTAGTGAAACAGCGGTGGAAAACAAGAGCTAATGATTCCAGAGGGCTGTACTACAAAGCAAGTTAGCCAACTTTTAAAGGCAACTCCTACAGCAACTTTGTAGCCTAAGGTATGACTTCCAGAGCTCACTGCCTATTAACCAGTATACTCTCTTTAAAAAAAAAAAAAGCATCAGCTTTCCTAGAAGATCCTGTGAAGCTTGGTGCATCTATAGGAAGATGGCCCTCTGGATTTCTCTGCGAACATCAATGAGGATTACAAATGTTCAGTGTCGGGAACTTAATTCCTTGAGTCTTTTCTATCCTGTTAGGACGAAGCAATTTCAAAGACAATCCATGGTTTGCTAGGACTCTATATAGCAAAATACAGTAAATCCTAAAACAGACAGTGTTAAATCCTGGTAGATTACTTGCTGACCTCATAGGAGAGTTGAAGCTGAAAGATTAAGGCTAAATTTGTTGTACATGTTATTAAAATACAGCTAAGCGACACATTTAGTTTGCAGAATACACAACTATAATTACAGTCAGCATATCCATGCCTTATTAATGAGGCAGTGATTAAAAAGCCTATTAACTTTCAGTCTGCATTTTCCTTTTTTTTTGCCAGCTGTCCTTTCTGGCTTTTGCTGCAACAATTGTTTTGCTGCAATTTCTCATATTTATATTTTTTAGTTATATTTAGGATATATTTGCTCTTTTTTGTGAAAAATATGCGTCTCTAGACCTGTCGTTGTTTGCAACTGATCTCTAGCAAGCTCATAACTTAAACCAAAATTTAACGACATCAATTCATATCTTAATTACGATTGCAGTACCCGGATTTTCCCCTCAATCATCCAGTGTTAATAAAGAGTGCCCCTTCAGTTGAGTACAGTTCTCAGTCATTCCTTCACCCTGCACCATTTCATATGTAGATTATTTAGGTTTTATGGTGCCTTGTTACTAATTAACAAGCTATAAAAATAGCTCACATGGACTGGCACGTAACCCATGTTGACAGCCACGCGGACCTGCCCTTCTACAAATCCTAAAAGACTTCCAGATCTCACTGCCTGCTGGCTGTTTTTTCTTTTTTTTTGGTTTGATTTGGGGATTTCTTGCTTTGTCTGGGAGTGTCGGAGTGAAAGTGTCACAGGCTGTCAGAATGTCAGGGGAACGGCACGTTTAAAAAAAAAAAAAAAAAAAAAGCAACCATGAATTTGTTAGTCTAAGGTTATTTTGTTCAAAATCTACAAAGCAGGGCTGCAATGATTCGAGCTCATTTCTGTAATCACCAGAAAAACCTTTACTGGGAAAAAGATGCAGGAATTCCGTTAAAAACATTCAACAAGCTCCAGTGTGAGAAGAGAACTTTGTAGCTGCTCCCATACACTCCTGCTTGTTTTAGTTAGCAAAAATCTACAGTTAAGCTACAGAAGCTAAAATTAAATATGCAGATGAACTGTTAACTTCATCTGATATGACGTTAAAATTACGCAGGTTGCAGGTGGCTTTTTCAGATTTAAAAAGAATATAAATATCATATTAATATTTATATGTTAAATTATTGATTTCTATATTGATATATTAATTAAATTGTATTAATATTTTAAAATCAAAGCAGTCATACACACACCCCTGGGTAAGCTATGACATTAATGGGCAAAGACAGACTACAGACTATAAACAGGCACAGTACATTCATCCAGGAGACTAGTATAACTTTGTGCCAAGCAAAATTGTAAAATTGTAACTTCCTTGTAAGATATGTTCGTTTATAGATATAAACCTTATCTAGTATTGTTAGTGTGTATAAACACATGTTCAGCTGTGAATCAAACAGGATGAGCAAAAACAGTGTTTGTTTGGAGGGTATGATGAATTTTTTGGCAAAGCTACCTTATCTCATGGAGATAAGTGCTAGCTGATCTGTGCTTAGAGAGCATTTCCTGTTAACTACACTATCACTCACGCACACACACACAAAATCAGGGCACCCCCATGGGTCGGCACTGCTCTCACCGTGTCAAGGACAGGTGGGTGACACCCGCTGGCACCAAGTAGCACAGAAAGGTGGTAATCGCACACCGGAATGCCCTGACCCCTGTCACCTTGGGTGTCTGCTGCTCATATATCCCCCGTGTCACTTAATCAGGTGAGCTTTTGCAGCGTGCGTGTGTGCGAGCGCGTTTTGGGAGAAGGCAGAGTATTTTTGATATTTTTTCGCATACCGAGAGTGAGTTCACTGGTGAAATGAAGGGGTTAATGAGACAGTGCTGTGGTGAATGCAGCTATTTAAAAAGAGAAAGAAAGAAATATTCTGCCTTCACATTCACATCATCTGCACACACTCACCAGGCGTGCGTGGGGATTACGATGATAGTAGATCTCCTTGTATTCATCCAGCCAGACCTCAGCTGCTCTCACGCTGTTTGCCAACGCTTTGCTCCGTGAGTAAGGTGCCTTTTTCGGGAAGACGTGACCCACGTGGGAGCACGGGTGGACCTCCAGGCTGCCCCCACACTGCCAAATCTAAGACACATCAATAACACCACCACGAGGATTTGGTTAGCCTCTCAGCCATGATTCAATCAGGAAACAAAGCACAGTCTTGTTGCGGAGGAGCTTGGGAACAGAAAAGCTAGCCTGTTGTTGGAAAATATTTTTGGTTTCTTCCCTTTGGGAAATTACAGTTATTGTAGGGAAGGGATGTTTAAATTCTTTGCTGCAATTAAAGTATTAAGCTCTTCGGCCTGCTTTCACTCCATGTTTAGTTTTATTTTCATTGCAGATTCCACATAAATTGAGCAGCAGTCATATGGTTCAACAAATCTAAAGCAGACACTCCTGCCTTTTTTAGTGGCTTGCACTATGAATTGGGCCATAATCCCAAAAGGAGTGCAAACTTAATGTCAATTTGGACATAACACGTGCTTTACCTATGTTATCATTACATAAATAATACTGTATATGTCCATGAAAACACACAGCTCTTACCCTGAAAGAGAATTCCAGGTTCTCTCCTCCCCACACCTCCATTCCTGTGTCATATGTTCCCAAATAATGGAAGAAGTCCTTCCTCACAGCAAACAGACCACCTGCCATAGTAGGAGACCTCAAGACACCAAAAAATAAAAATTATATTACAGGATAACGAGCTCCATCTTATATGAGACAGATGTAATTATCTCAGTATGAAGAAAAAAGTATGATATGTCAGCAGTGCAGTTTCTGTAATAATGTAGCTGCCACACTCAAAGTTACATTCCCAAATACTCATATGGGATTTTTTTTCTATTTTTGGGTAATAAAGAGTCCTTAAAACACACCTGATGACATCTACGGGTGAACGTCGGCGTTTCTGTTCGTAGTCTGGGATGGTGTGCCAGGTAAAGACCAACCGCCAATCAAACCCTCCGATTTGAGGTTCCCCAGCATGGCCTAAATACTGGAAGGTGTTCCAGTCTATCACGTCGATGACGGGGCACACCACGGCCTCCGGCTCCTCTTTGATCCTTGGCGAGAAAAAAGGAAAGGAGAAAAAGGCGAATGTCAGGAGGGAGCAGTGTTACAAAGCAAGCAATTTGTTTATCTATAAAAGTCTCCATACAAACGTTGGTGCTGCCCTTGTTTGAAAGGCTGGAGCACCGAGACAGTGAGTCAGACACGGCTACATAACAGTGCTCCTGCAGCTGGCTGATAGAGATTCAGAGCTTCACACTCTGTGACAGCTGGACTAAAAGACAGCCTTTCTAAAGGCCGCACTTTGACAAAATAATCAAGGAGAGAAGGCATTTCTTTTTTTCCCTGGCGGGCGCTCTCTCACCTGTGGAGCACAGGCTCTAACCAGCCGTCGTGACACTCGCAATGACAATCCAGGAAGGTCAGAACCTCGCCTGTGGTGATGGATGCCCCGAGCAACCGGGCCCGCACCAGCCCCTCCCTCTTTGTGGCCCGGATCAGACGCACCTTATTCAAACCTGAGACGTACTTGTCCAGTGGCTCCTTGAGATGAGCTTTCAGAAAATAAACAGATGAGCAGATAAACCAAAATAAACAATCAGGTTGTTTTTTTTATGTGTTTGTATCAAGAGTTGTTTCTCAAAATCACAACAAATACAAAACTAGAGAAAAATCTATCAGCTACAGCTGGAAGTTTCTTCCCATAAGGCAAATTTTTTAGCGTTTCTTGATCAGTATTCCATGTGAGGGGATAAAAAGCAAGCACAGACAGACAGTCGTTTTGTTATCTCTGAGTCCAATCACATTGTAAAATCTGAGAGGGGACAAAGCTGGCATGTGGCTCAGGTGTCAGAAGCGTCACAGCGCAACGTGAGACTGTTAGAAAAACAAGTCAGCATTGATAAAAGAAGGTGATAAGCTATCTGGCACACATTTCCAATGCATTTGGAAGAGGCTCCGAATTCCCACCTCTAGAGGAAAGAGAGTAAAACTGTTTGATACACATTTGCCATATTCACTAGAAAATGGTGAGCTTTCTTTGAAGCAGGTAAACAAGACACACCCACCAGTCTTTTTAGGATAAAATTACTTCCTTTTATGCTCTCAGCCAAATACGCATTAATCCAAAAGGCGAAAGTTACATCATTGTTTGATTTACTCAAGCTCAACACTTAGTAAGTAAATATAACCACGAGCAGATGTTAGTGTTGAGGGAGAGGTAGGCATTGCTTCATTTATACATTCATGATCGAAAACACTTTAGAAGCATTAAAAGTTTCTCAACTCGTACAAAACAAAAACCCCAACAGGAATAAACACTGCATATAGTATATTATTTACTTTTATTATAGGTTTATTTGAATATACTCATAGAAGATGTAAAAAATATAACACTGATGCAGGAGATTTCCCTTTATCTATATCTTAGTTTATAACTAAAACTACTGATTGTTTTAGTAATCAAGTATTCTGCTGATTAACCCACTGATTGATGAGAAACACTTTTTGTCTTACTAATGAGCAATAATAATTACTTACTACTTGCTTATTTGCTCATTGATATTATTACAAATGGAAACCAATATTTTTAATAATTTAATTGGATACAACATCTGTCAAAACACTTTCATCGTGTTTATGCGGCATATTTAAGTCATATTTGCTAAAGAAAACATATTCATTAGTGCGAAAATAAATAATCACAAATGTCAAAATGTAAATAAATAAAAGGTTTACATGTCACCTAAGCTAAACTAAGGCAGAAATCAGTCTTTACTCTGTCTTCTTGGAAAGACGGAGTAAAGACCAACCCAGATTGAAGGTTTTTGCATGTATACCTTTTCATTTATTTTTGCATTAGACAAAATGTTTTCTTCAAATACAATGTGAGTTTAATACAGCACATGAACACAATGAAAGGGTTTAGTTTGTTTTTGTTTTCTTTGGTTTACAGATGTATTTTTTTAAGCTGAAGCCTGTTGAACAGGTTTGATTAAGGACTTCCACCGGCTTTTTTCCAGCGAAAGTTTTATTGGTGGTTGGAGCAACGCTTTGTGTAGTGGGACAGACTCCGCCTCCAAGTTGAACTACTTACATTGTGATGACTGAGGCTATAGAGTTGTGGATTAAACTAAAAATCAAAGCACAAAAATTTGCATCCAGTATTTTTTTATAATTCGATGAGCATATTTTCCAGTATCTCTGTTTGACTTGCCTAACTGATAACATGTCAGTATATCCTCCTCCACCCATCTAACTGCTACCTGTCTGTGTGCACCTGTAACAGCTCCTGACTGTCAGCCTGCCACCATTCTTGCCCACTGCCTGTCCATCAGTCTGTCTGTGCCTGTACCTTTGTCACTGTAGTCATCCACCAGCACCACCTCTTTCAGCAGGATGTCAGGAGACGTCTCCAGCACACTGTGAACAGTCCTCAGCAGGGTGGACCAGGCCTCGTTGTAGAAAGCAATCACCACAGAGGTCGTGGGCAAGGACCTGTAGTCATACTTCAGCTCTTTGCAGCTGGAGAGAGAGAAGACTTGGTTGTTAGAATGCAGACTAAAAAAAATTGGAGGTGAGGCTGGGTGGCTGGAATGACACTGCACAATGAGAGCTGGCTGTGTAAATTTGCATGTAAAGCTGGATCGTGGTTAACCTTCATACTTTTAAGATTTGATGACCAATAGAAGTAAACACAGAGCATTTATTATTCCATCTTAACAGCAGATGACTCAGTTTACGAGTTACACGTCCTCTGAGGTATTTACTGAGCCGTGTAATAGTGTTGCTGGGGCATCCAAACTGCAAAGGCTTCTTTTAAACTTTAGATCTGGGCTTTAACATTGCTAACAATAGACAACAGGTTACTTACAGTGGGTTCCATCTCTCTGGCAGCCTGCGGTGCAGTGATATTTTATCACTGACATAAGTGTTAATCTGGTGCGCTTTGATACTTTCCTCTTCTTTTCTTTTCTCCTCTTCGTTCAGATTCAGTTTCACGGCTCTGCCCAGTTCTCCCAGAGCGTTTAAATCCAAGGGGGGCTTCTCGTAGACTGGCTTCTTAAGGAGCTCATACTCTTCCTCTCCTGTGACTTCCCGTCGGTTCGTCAAGCTCACTTCCCCCGACTTGCGTTTGAAAAATGTAACATATCCCAGCAAAATGGCACCAACTATTAAAATAAGTAACTTGGGCCGTTTCCTCCTTCCGTATGCAGCCATCGTTTCGTTTCTTTGCAAGGCGCAAAGTTGGAGGCTCTCATGCCCCGATGAGCTGCACTGTGCTCAACCTTTGCTGTCCAAGTTGGTTTTGCTAGACTCCACAGCCGCGTCACCTTTCCGTTTGACTACTTCCAAGTTTCTCCTCCATAGTTCAGGCAAAGTGTAACTCTATCTACGTACAGAGTCCCCAAACTGGGTGAGTCTTCTCAGTCAAACGGAGAACGGTGGTCACTCCTCCTCAATTCCGTTACCCTGCCTGCTGCTGGAGTGAAGAGGGAAAGGATTAACTAACTCAGATTAGATTAGCTAACAAGTATCTCTTCGGATTAGAGAGCCACCTAACTGCTGGAGGAAAGGAAAACTAGGTCAAATCAAAAGCCTCGTATGCTGTTTCTTTCAGTTCACTCACTGAGAAAATCAAATATTATAATTAAAAAGATTTTTTTTTCGTTCTCAATCAAGTCTTTATGAATATAGTTTGTGTCCAACCGGTTCATCAAGTGCCATCGAGGAACCGGGATTAACGACATTTACGTGAACAGCAGTAGAAGTTCAAGTCAACTTTTAGTAGCAGAATTAGCAACTAGTTTCCGGTTATCAAATTAAAACTCCGTTCCCTTTCAAACTACCCCGGAATAACGCCACGTAAAATACTGCACAGATATTATTATTATTATTATTATTATTATTATTATTATTATTATTATTACTGTTATTATTATTATTATTTTTTATTATTTATTTTTTTTTTGTTCGAAGACTTCAAAAATTCGTAAAATGACTGCCAGGGGTACACTAGCTTGTATAAGTAAAATAAGTCACTTCCGCTTTCGATTTTTTTAATCATCAAAGATTGGTTCTGGTAATTTCTCAGTTTTCGAGTTTGTTGGGCACCACTGCTTTATATTATGTCACAAAGCGTTGCAAAAGTTTGTAGGCTTTTAATTTGAAAGCCTGAAAAAATGAAGTTTATGATAAGCAGTCATTTTATTTCTATATCCAAGTGATCTTTTTATAGGTTCTCATTCATACGAGGCCCCTTGTCACTCATATGAAACCGATATGAAAACTCTTGACACGAAAGATGAAATCTGACACAAAATGTATGTTTAAGCAAATTAAAATGCTAAATAATTAAGGCGATCTTTCGAGGCGAGAAGGTAATTTGAGTGGCGCACTGTTTGATCGAGTACCCATATTGTGAAAACCACAAAGAGACACGGGAAGGTAACAAGTCAGCCGGAGTGTTGTAATATACCACGGTAGACTGCCCTTGTCGTGTCTGTCAGAGACTCAACATTCATGTGAGTGCATGAATGAGGGCGTTCTCATTTAGGACGAGATGATGGATAACATTTTCCATGCAATAGATAGCCTACTGTAATAGGTGCAAATATTAAAACGGAAATTAAAACACTTATTAGTTGCACCTTTGGGGTTTGGGCTGACTTGAACAGAGGTTCCTGTAACGTGACTGGGATTAGCTCTGACCTCACCATAACTGGTCCAACTTGACTGTATTGTTGATCACCCAGTAAGCCTAGGCTATATTTAATCAGTACATTTGTGTTTTACTAGGGAGGGGCAGGAGAGAAATCGGGGAAACTTGGGCCTTCACTATGTGCAGCAGTATATACATTTCTACTTTTTAAATTTTGCAGTGATGTTAAATGGCATCATTCTGAGATAGCACTTTCCAACTCTCCTTGACACTCGTAGCGTTTTATACAACTTCAACCAAGCACTTTTTTTTGCTTTCTAACATTCCCACACATTCATACTCCAGTGAACACATCTGAGAACAAAATGTTGGGGTTCAGTATCTCATTCAAGCATACTTAAGACCGGAGGAATCAAACTACCAACCTTTCCGAGCTACAGCCACCCCATGTGATATCATGGGAGGCATCTTTTTAGCATGGTGTGTTCCTATAGGACTGGTGTGGATCCGGGCTTCCTCTCCCCCCTAGGCTACTTTTAATGATCCCACATTTTAAAATATGAATTTACTGAATAAAGTTTGTCATTTCATCTGCACTTTTTGTGGTCACACCTTGTTTTCAGGTCTGTGACAGATCATTAATTATTACACTATTCATAAAATTATAGTTGGGTGTATCTTGGGAATGTATCAGTCATTAAAGCGTAGGAGTAACTGGGCTTGTTTTATTCAGTACATTAGAATACAATAGGAACAACCACATGAAAACAGACTGCATATTGTTCCAGTTACAGGGGTTTTATCATGTAAGATCTGTTCAGTTGAAACACACCCTTGTCAGCCTTTCACGACACATCTTGTCATGAAAGCCAAGTGACACAAATGCCCGTGGACCTGTGGATGAAAAAACAACATAGGAACCATGACTGAGTTTTCTAATGACTAATGCATTTTTAAAAGAAAAGAAAACACAGCACCCAGCTGTCACTGAACCACTAAAAGTTGCCTATCTTTGTTGCATCCTATAGCTTTATTGTGTATATTGTGTTACCTTAAAAGAGTATTCTGTTATTTTGTTAGCTTTTTTATACCACATACTTAGAATAAGTGTACTTTAGAAAGGTTTTTTTCTTAAGTAAGAAGGTCCAAGGATATATTAGTGATACATCATCTTGAATATCCAAATTTATTACATCTATAATTATAAGATCTGTTGGGCCATTGTCATCATTCAGCCTCTAAACATCAAAAACCCTCCATACACCAATGCAGATGCTTACCAATGATGTCCTCTGCATGCCTATGTAGATATCCAATTCAAAATAACTTATGATTAATGTTCGAACCATCCATTCTCTTCCGCTTATCCTTTTCAGGGTCACGGGGAGACTGGAACCTACCTCAGCTACCATAGGGCGAGAGGCAGGGTACACCCTGGACAGGGCGCCAGTCTGTCACAGGTTTCACACCCACTTTCACAAGTATGGCAATTTAGAATGACCAATTAATCTAACCCCACTAACTAATTAGTGATTAATGATTCTATGAATAATTGTAATTCCTGATCAGTTTTATATAATATTAAAACAAACGTGCTTTTCTTTCAAAAACAGGGACTTTTAAGTGATGCTGAACATTTCAGCTGTCGTGTGTTTCCTACCTCCTTTTTAAATTGTTCTGCTCCCTCTGTCTCACCCAACATTTTGCAACAGCACTCGGCAATTAGATAAAACATACATACAGTACCAATAGATTTTTTTTTAGTGAAAATATAATGCAGTGGTTCTATGCTGTGGGGCAAAAGGTCACTCCAGGAGGCAAACCTGGCTGAGTGAATAAGATTTTTATAGAAAAAAAATAGAACAACAAAGTTTGCCGATGGCATCTTGCTGGCCTTTCCTTTGATAAAATTCAACCTGGATCAGTTTCTATTAATAACTAATAGAAAATATTGGGTGTAGGCATCGACTTTTTCTCTATTCTGAATTAGGGCATGGTAGAAAATATCTGAAAACCACTAAAACAACCCAGGTAACCAATGAATATTGTATCACCCAAACTATGAAAGATGACATTCTCACATAATATTTCTAGATTTACTGAAACATGAATTGAGAACGGAGAGAGCAAACCACATATTGTTGCTTGTGTACATTTGTGAGCCCAGAGACAGGGAGGGGGGGAGTGAAAAGTAAACTAGATATTAGCCAGAACATTTAATATCATTTTGGTTTTGTTTCCACAGTTGGCAATCAAGATCCTTCTCTGTCGCCTGCCATTAGCGGTCAGTACTGATTTGCTACCAGTAGGTGGTGCCAAATTATTATGAATGCTGCAGTCCGTGAGTGCAGGGGTGAGCTGTGTGGATTGCAGGCAGCAGATTGCAATAGCAGCTTTTCAGTCTTTGGTTGTTCAAATGTGAAATGCATGTTGTCGCTTATACCATGACAACAACAACAAAAATAAAAAGTACACATTCACACCTAGTATAGCTGCAGCAGCTCACACTTTTCTCCTTTTGCTACACCTGGCATTTCATATAACAAAAAAACTTCTTCCTCATTCCTGACAGTTTAACTGTGCAATGCGCTGTTTGTGCAGGCGAGTAAAACAAAAGGCATGTGTGTTTGTGGTTAGTCTTTTATTCTTTCAATCATCCCAGCAGTCATTTTATTTAGAAAAATCCTTCCCCATCCCCAACAGTCCAACCTCTTCTTCATATCAAGTAATCAACTTCCCTTTTGCCTCATCAGTAGTTTTTACTGGTCCCTTTAACCAAGCATTATTTACAAAGCTAACACACAAAAGGAGTCATCTCACAATTTATCAACTAGTTTGAATATCACATATTCATAAATTCAAACTGCCATTGAGACCAAATGTAATTCAGTGGGAATGAATAGCAAAAAAAATGCTATTCACCAGTCATTTTACCAACAGTTTCACTGAATCTCTTGGTCCTTTGATCCCAGTAGAAACACTAATGTGGTCTTGAGTGGAAAAAAAGAAGAAAAGAAAGCCTAACAGGAGTGTTTTTGATGTAGTTTCAAGTACAGCTTACACACAAGACTCTTAAGAGAACTGGCACAGAGCTGCTCCCTTTAAGGATTCTTGTGACTAAACAAAAAACAGGCTCTAGTGAGTGTTGTTTGTAGTTTTATAGAATTGAAAAAGCTCTAAATAAATACGCTGGCACATTTCATTTCGGCACGCACGGGTTTGTGAGGGATGACAGGTTCTCAAAAGCAAAGTGACAGATGGGTTTAGAGGGTATTCTTAATTTAACACAACAGGGGAGAATAGATCACAACATCCGTGTCAACTTGATAAACCATCTGAGGCAAAATACACTTTAATAAATACTTCCAATCTCATTCAGAAGGTATTCTACCACGAAACTAGCTCCATAGACAAAAGCTAGAATTGAGAGGCAGTCTAGTATGACCACAGCTCCTTCCTCTCACATGATGGAGCACGTTAGGAAGCAGCAGGTTTGGGGCAAAATGCTGCTGACCTTACATTCCTAATCCATTGTTTTCCAGCAGCCTGTTTTTTCACAATTTTTTTAAAAACAAATATGAGGACATAATAAAAATAATCAATATTAATTGCACTTTAAGGCATTATTCTATAGTGCATGGTGATTTTCCGATCATGTTTCCGATCAAGAAACTGGCTTTAATCTCTTTGAAGGCACTGCTTCGTGTGCTACACATCTCGCTGCTTTCAAGTTGTTGCAAAACCCCGAGACGGCAATGACACTTCAGGTGTGCTGTGTACTCCACTCTGGCTGTAGAGGCACTTGGATGAAAACAACAACAACAAAAAAAGTCTTAAATTCAGCTGGTGTTCTTTAAAAAAAGACCTCACCTCTGTAGGTATTCACAAAGGTTTAAAAGCACTGGACTGGGTGAGTCATTGGCTTAAAGTGACTTTCTCCAACACCTCTTTTTTTTCTTTTTTTCCCCCCATTTCCATTCAGTGCAGACTTGAAAAGTAACAGAAATGGGAGCAGCGGGGGTCATACCTCCGCTACAGTATTTGCACTGTGGTCACGGAAGGCCACTTAAGGTTCCCTGCTACTATCTAGCTTCCTCCCACTACCACTCAAACTTCCACTGCTGGGTTTTGTCCCCTGGGACGCAGCGCCTCATCTGGGCATCCGTGCGGCCCGTCGTTGTGCGGTAGGCTGTCACGCACATGTCTGAGTGTGGATGATAGATGGTCCTGTCCTGAAAGGTTGGAAGTTGAAAGCGTGGAGTCAGTTTACAGGAAAATGTGAACCTGTGGCACACACATTCATGAATCCCTTACCTCTTTGAACTCCCAGATGAGACTGGGAGGTCTGACTTCCTCATCACGAGGGCAGTGCCTCATTCCGATGGAGGTCTGTCCTTCCAGTACTTCGGCACACAGCTCTGTCACAGAGTTGAAACGGATCTCCTTTTGAGATGTGTATTCAAAGTACTGGAGAGAGAAAGAGACAGTTATTTGGCCATTTTTTCTCCATTTACAGTTAAAATGTATTTCTTTGACACAAGCTTGTATTCACACATTTCTCTGAAAAGAAGCAGAGACTAAGAGATTAAAACTTTTCCTTCTTCTTTCTTCAGCTACATCTGTCTTTTGTTTAGAAAGCCAATTAGTGCAGTTTGGTATTTTTTTTCTTACCCACTAGGATTACAGGATGTTTTACTCTGCTGTTGCGCCACGGCTATAAATGCACTATATGATGCGTCGGCGAGTGTGTCGAGGGATCTCATGAGCAAAGACGGGGCCTTGGCCCTTTCAATCAAGCAGACATGAGCACAAACCCGACTCTTCCCCTCTGGTGTCATTTCAACAACCTGGTCCAGTGGGACAAAAGATGCAATGCTCCCTGTGCTACCCGTTAAGCGGAGGGTCAGGTAATCAATCTTTATACTTCCCCATCCTTTTCTTCACATCTCATACATCTTTCAGTTGCACTGGGGCCCCGTTATGGTCGTTTCTAACAAAAGACTTACTCGGGGTCCACTGTCTCTGGCTTCAAACTTATTTATCCAGGCTGTGCCATTCATTCTGCCCATGAGGCTCATGTATCTTTTAAATGGAACGTGGTTCTTATGTGGGCCAGGGAAAGGGGCAGGAGGGAGGTGGTGAAGGGCCCTCAGGTTTTTGTTTCACCGAGAAGCCATTCAAACATTGATTTTCAGTCACACATGGCGCTTTTTGTGACTGAGGACACCTGATGAGGTGCATCAATGGGGTAATCAGAGATAACAGCCAGGTTGAAGATCCACAGAAAGAAGTTCTGCCTATTGTCTGACTCCAACATTAAATATACATCCTCGTAGATAAATAATCTGGTGCCTTCTAAACCAGCCGTTACTGGAATTGGAAAAAAAAAAAAGAAAAAAAAAAAAAGCGCCTGTGATTCATGTGCACCTTTTTTTCCAGCTATCTGTGGATGCAATACCACATTCAGCTTTCCATTCATTACATTCAAGTCATGTTGGACACACCAGCAGAGAGTAATTTTCTGGTGTGAATCAACTGTGGCAGCTTGTTTTAGGGGTTAGCAGAAAGTCTTGACATTTCAAGATATATCTCCCACGGGGGCCACGAGAAGCTGTGGGATTGTGTCAAGAAAGAATAAACACTGAAATGCCTGACGTACCTGGTTGCCTCCTTGGCCGTGGCAGCCGAAAAGAGAAATCTGGGAACCTGTGGGACTGTGCTCTGGAGCGTTGTAGTCAAGGCACTCTGAATGTATTCCTGAGCTACGCACCTGGCAGGAAGAGAGCAGTAAATATTAATAACAAGTGAAATGCGGCACTGTATATCGATTCCTGTGAGGACTCTTATTTTCTTGGATTTATTCTTTGCTGGCAGGTTAGACTTTAAGGCCACGTAGGATGCAACAGCCCTGAAGATGGTGGATTCAGTCATCTGATTAAATCATTAAATGACGGTATATCACCAGGAAGCGAAAACAAATTGAACCTTTGCCATTTTGCTTATTTTCCACATCAGTACACATATATTAATCAATATGAAATAAAACTTACTTTCGCCCAGTTTCATAAGAAAATGTAAATTTTTCTTTGTCTGAGTAATGCCGTTCTTTCAGGTTTTGTCACCGTGTACCTGTAGTGTGGGTGTGCATGCAAATTTTAGACAGTTCTGACAGCAGAACATTTGAGACTTTGGACGATGCCCTCGCTGTAGCATTTGACTTCACAGCTGTCACTGGGAAATGTGTGTCGACGTGGACAGGTGGTGGATTTTTGGACATTATAACTAAAGAAGAAATCTTTGAGGGAATTTTCTTTTTCGCTTCAGAAAAAAACAGAGACATTGCTGTGGCTAAAATGTAATTGTTTTAAAATCCAACACTGAGCCAAGAGCAATTTTTCTGTAAAGCATTTTATAACAGGAGACTTCACCAGATGTCTGAATTAGAAAGGTCTTGAGCCCAGTCAAATGGATTTCAAAGCCTTCCCACTTTCAACGGAGTTTTCTCATATCACGTCTCACCCGAATACTTTTGTTTCACACTTGAATGATGAATGAAGACACAGCCGCATTGCTGTCTTTTATAAATCACAACAAGATCTGCCATCAGTCCAAAAACTAAATAATTAATCTTGCACTAACAGGATCAATAACAGAATTCAGACACAGCATCTGAAAAGGAGACACTTACAGCCCCGTGCCAGCCCTCCCTGTCCTCGGGTACATGTAGTTCAGGATAGATGTTCTTCAGATACCACTCAAAGCTGTTGCATTTCAGCTTCTCCCTCAAAAGTAGCCGTTCTGAAATATTCCCATATTTCTCCTGTGAAGCAACCACACAATGCATGAGTCACTGCTGTGGGTGAAAAAGCTGGTTAGATTTAGGAGAGTTTATTAAGAATGTACATTTATGGACAGTATCGCTTTATTTATACATTGCAGCTACATTTTAATCATTAGAGCATGCACACTTTTCTTTAAATATACACTGTATGGACAAAACTACTGGGTCACTAACACATTACACCTACAGGAACTACTGGAAACCATGCAATGAAGTTCCTTGTGCAGTTTTTCTGTAGATGTTAATGCCAGAGGGTGTTTGGAGCTCAGCAGAGCATTATTTTATAAGCAAATTTGGAGCATTTTTAGGCTTTATTAGCCTTACAGTACATGTCTGCTCAACCTTGTGAGTTAAACCGATTCTCAGGGCCCATTACTTTTGTACATACAATTTACATAAGATTTTTGACAACACAATTGATGGGTGTTTTCATAAAGGACACAGTTAGACTTTTAAAGCAAATATTTACATCCTGGATTTGAGAGGTGAATCCGGCTCCTGTAACTCCAAAAATCGAGTTCAAATAAGAATCTCAGGAAGCCAACTAGCAGATTATTGCCAACAGCATGTTTTAAATAGCTGTGTTTGCTAAGGCGTGAAGTCTACCCTAGGAGTCTAGAGTTCCTTTGGCATGTTTGAGGATGGATTATAACAAGACCGCCTAACACACACACACACACACACACACACACACACACACACACACACACACACACACACACACACACACACACACACACACACACACACACACACACACACTAAACTAATTCAATCATAAGATTTCTGATCTATCGAGTACTTTTTCTTTGTGATCCTTACTGCATTGTGCTCCCAATCTCAAAATTAACAAGAAAAAAATATTTAAAATAAATGAACAAAAAAACAACATAAAACAATAATTCCTTATAAAAAAACACATTTATAACAGCTATTCTTTCTTTAGAAAAGTGTAAAGAAAAGTTGGAATATCAACATGATTAAATGTATTCAATGAAAATTATATAACTCATTAATCAAACTAGTCACACGTCTATCGCTCTATAGCTGCATGACAAATTATGACAGCAACGTAATAGACTTGGAGCTGATGATCTTGGTCTGTGCTGTGTTCAATCTCCCCTGACCAGGTAATTTATTGTTTGATCAAAGATCCCTGACATTAATAATGCACTTTTTTCAGATAGTTGAAACTGAGATACATGAATCTTTGATGGTGCCCAATACTCAGAACCTGAGAGGCACAGCACTCACACCATACACACACATGTGAACAGCCTCAGTACCTCAATACACCTAACCCACTCAGTCAGATACTGATCTTATATCCACACCTACAGGGGGCAGTTAGATGAATCATCTAAATCTGACACCAAAAATAACTATTCAATTTACTGTCTACACATGGTGCTGGATAGTGTGACAACATATCAGTGCATGAAACACGCAAAGTGTCTTACCTTTCTGGCTGGAGGGTTCCTGTTGTAGAAGTGCTTTTTGTAAGAGTCCATCCAGACCTCTGCAGCTCGGACAGTATTCTGGAGGAAGTTGGGCCGCGCGTAAGGGGCTTTTTTAGGGAACACATGTCCCACGTGCGAGCAGGGATGAATCTCCAGGCTGCCCCCACACTGCCACACCTAAGGGTGGCAGATATGCAATTAAGTAAAGTAAAATGTATTTATATATCACCTTTCTAGATAACAACTGTGTCACAACAACAATTAAGAAATAAAAAAAAATACAAATATTAAAACAAACTCTTTAGTGGAGTCCACAGATCTCAAATGTTAATGTTACCTCATTTCAAGTGAAGTTTCTTCAATATGTTAACGTGTTCACAACACGAGTAAAAAAACAAACACAATCACGTTTCCAGGATTGTGTTTGTCAGGAAAATTAAGGTCAAGTACAAAGATGGCTGCTGAGCAGCCCAAGCACAAACAATGTGTAAAGTGGGCTAAAAGTAAAGTGCGACGGAGCAAGTGTCCCTCTCACCTGATGCCTCTAATTGTTTTTATTTTGTAACGTATTTCTCTCTCTCATGCAAGTATCTTTATCTAGTACTTAAACCATAGATGGGTGTGAGATGTGTGCCCCACCAGTAACACATGTTCTCAGTATTCATGGGTTATCACACCTATCTTCGAACTCAGCCTTACACACATGTCAGGCGACTGCATGCTTTGCATGCTTGTGTTACTTTTGTCTTTTCCCTAATTTATGTCTTCTCTGCCCTTCATCGTCCTGCCTGCGACCTGGAAATTAATCTCAGTATGCCTTGTTGAAGGACGCCTCAATTCCTACAGGGAAGGAAGGAAGACAGACAAGAGAGGAGGGTTGCTGGAGGAGCTATAATCAAGAATGCACAAGTGTTTTCTTTGCTAGAGTATTTTTACCTTCAATGTATAAAAAAACCCCACGCTACTCAGGTAGAATATGTAAACAATAGTAGGAAGAGGACACTTTTAAACAACCAGTCTTTTTTTATTCATACATTTCTTTCAGCGGATGATCAAACAGTCTGCCCTTCACTTCTTATGTGTGATTAAAATGAGCCATATTGCAAATTTAATCAAAAGTAGCCGGTAACATAAAACATCATGAACACTGTTACACCTGCAGTCATAAAAATGCAGCAGCGGTTGGGCTATAACAAAACAATTTACGACCCAGCTTTGCCACATCTTGGATTAAACTGACATTGAGTTAAAATGAGGCTCCAAGGCAAGGATGTCTCATATTGTTAAAACACCTGTTGCCTCAGCTCCTTGATCCTCGTGTCCTTTCTTCCTCACATCTTTAGTGGGAAGGATTAAGATGCAAGGAAAAGGAGTCGAGAATGTAAAATTTGAGTAATGGGAAACGGAAATACCTGTCCACAGGCAGACATATAAAGATTTATCAAAGGTGCCTGTGAAGGTTGTTTCCACTGCTGAAGATTTTTCCAAAACAACATTTTGCAAAAACTCACAAAGTAAAAACATTACCAGCTTCACCTCACTGCTGGTAAACGATTATAGACCACATGGAGACCCTTCACATGTGGGACAGGGGAGGGTTGGGGGATTACTAACACTTGGGCCACCTATTTCCTGTACATTTGACCTAATGGACCTCAACCATCTTCAATCTCGGCCTTTGACACCTGTGTAAGTTTTTTCTTTTTTAGACTGCATCATCCACAATGGATCTTTTTCCCAGCAGCCATTCTGACATGAAATCATGGGCAAAGACAGCTGTTACTAATCGCCTTAATGAGGGCTCAGCACTGAAACAGATCAGAACCGTCATGACTGCAGTAGTAACAACTGTGTTTGACTACTACATTTTGTCCAATGGCTGCTGTGAAACAAGTCTATTGTGGTGTGTTTTGACAATAACACTGTGCACAGTTTTGTATCAAATATTACCAAAATGGTGATTCAGCTTCTTAACATTATTTTTAAGTCCTTATATTATAGGAACAGCTTGAGAGAGACAGGTCATGGGGAAAAAACAGAGGTGGTGGTAAGCCGCACAGTTGCTGCTGTTAGTTGGTGTAAGGTTGGTGCACTGGGCATGTGCTGTATCTGTAAGCTGTTGGTCGCCACATGATTCTGTTTAACTTTATGTGTATCGGTCCACCTTGTCTTGATGTTCCTTTTAAGCAAAGATTACAAAACAAGATCTACTACAGGTATTATCTGAATGAAGAAACTGCTTTATCAATCTTACCACAAAGGTTCAACACATACTTTTGTGAGTCATACAACTGCATTTATACTAGAACCTACACAGACAATATCTTTTTACCTTACATTAATGGCTGGATCGTTCACCATTGATCGAACAAAAGATTAACATCCTTAAAGAAATGGTCTGGTATTGATTTAGTGCTTTTCTACACAAGTCCTATTTACATTTACCCACACATTCACCTAAGTGCTTTTTTAATTCCCACACTCGCACTCCGCATTGGGGTTCAGTTTCTTACCTAAAGATAATTTGACATGCAGGTTGGAGGTGCCAGAGATCAAAATACTGACCTTGTGATTAGTAAATGACCCACTCTACCGCCTCCTACACAAGGCAAAGCCATTATCATAAGTCCATAGGCAAACAGCTAATGCAAGACAGTCCTTTCCATCTTAATTCAGAAAGCATTTTACGCCGCACCACTATTTTTCAACACTCCAAAAAAAAGAGACCTAGAAACCAATTCACTAAACATAAATTATGTATGGGAAAAAGTCCCGGTGAGAGGCATTTTTGTTTCCACATGCATAACATATCACTCAGCTGAACAGCCCATTCTTCTTCACAATGCAGACAAATACACACTATAAATCATACACACACAATTTACATTCCTAATCTTGCATGCTCCTGCTTAAAATCTGTGCCAGCTTGATTGACGCCAGCAAGTGAAAAGTGACACCAACATCACAACAAGGTATCAGCCAATATAAGGCTGCAGTTTCACATACCCTGACTGACTGTGATCTGACACTGACTCACGCCAACTACGTACCAGCGGGCACAGGATAAACATTTTCCAACTAAATTTAATGATCTTTCTCTCTGCTCTCTATCGCAGTAAAAAAAAGCTGAGTAAAGATATGGTTTGTCTGGATCTGGTAACAAAGCAACTCAGATTAGTGAGTCTTTCGCAAAATGTTTTAAAAGAACCACTCAGGTCTAATATCGATTAAGTGGCCCTGTGGGGGCTAAGCAGACACTTCACTGTGATTCTGAGTGATGGAAAATTAACTCACCCTGAAAGAGAGCTCCAGGTTTTCTCCTCCCCACACATCCATGCCCATGTCATACGTGCCCAGATACTCAAAGTAGGCCTTGCTAACAGCAAATAATCCCCCGGCCATAGTAGGAGACCTGTGAGAATACAAGAAAAACAAGATCATTTTTATCATGGCCATGTTCAATCCCGTTACACAGAAAAACTCAGCGATTCCCTCTGCGCAAGTAGTTGACGATAGTGGGGAGAAAAAAAAAAACAAACTTCCTTCAACAGGAAGAAATGTCTGGCTGAAACAGGCTTAAGGAGGGCAGCCATTTACCTTGAGCAGTTGGGGTGAAACAAAAATTACAGAAAGGGACAGAAAAAAAGATGACAGGGAGAAAAATAACAAATTATGGAACAGAAGATACAACGTTACTGAACTGTAACAGTGTCATACAAGTGAACATCGGTATGTAACCTTTCACTCAATGAATCCAATCAGTTCCAACCAAATCCATGCATACTTGCAGAGACTGACATATGGATGGTTTAGGGTTTCCTAGCAAACTATAAGGTTCAAAACACCTTAAAAGTGGAGCTAGTGCCAGTCTCTGAATTAAATAGGGAGCTGGTTCCCCAGGAAAGAGGTTTATAGTCGAAGGCTCTAAGAACCACAAGTGAACCTGCCCTCTGGCAGCAGAGTGCTCTACTGGGATAAAACGGTACCACTGTCCTTAAGATATGGTGGGGTTTTGGTTTATTAAAGGCTTTATGTGTGAGGAGTATACCAATGAGGAAGCCAATGACATTAAGATAATTTGGGAGATATATCATTTCTTATGCTTTATTCTGATTATCTGAAAGCTTATAAGAGAACTGCTGCGACATCTTGATATTAACAAGTGTAAATAGTCCAACTTAGAAGTTAAAAAAAGCTATAATTAAGTCCATAAGTTTCTGGATAATGACAGGACTTTTGTAATTTTTGTAATTGCAGACTTTTAACTTTTATTCAACTGTTTTAGCAACTGTTTAGGAAATTGCGCATGTAAGACAAACTGGAAACTGATGAATACAAACTAAACTGTCCTGGTGAGGCTAATTTAATATCAGTGTTTTTTTACCTGTATTAAAATGTTGTGTCAGTGGTGCCAAATGCAGCAAAGAGATGGGAGGACGAGAATATAGACAAGTTGATTAACTGAGGCTATGAGAAAATGATAAGGTAGCAGGAAGCATAATGGATTTCCCAGTGTTTTAAAGATCAATCACACAGTGAGGATTTCTCCTGACTCAAAATGGGCATTTGGGGAATAACTATGAATACAAACACTACTGGTCTCATTAAAGTTAAAACAGTCTCTGTTACCTCACTTAACAGTGGTCTATCTAGTTTCATATTACTCTGGCCATTCAGTGTTGCATGTTAATCTTGAGTAAATGAAATCCTCCTTTAAAAAAAACAGCCACGATGCTTTTTCTTTGGGGGATCTCTTCACTGACATGTGTCAAGCTGATAAAGTGATCTCTCATGACAGTAGGCCTTGGAAAGTACCATACTGTTACCTGATGGGGTCGATGCGAGACTTGCGCCTCTTGCGTTCCATTTCAGGGACAGAGTGCCACTGAAAGGTGAGTCTCCAGTCAAATCCTCCGATCATTGGCTCATCTGTTTGCATGTAAAACTCAAACGTGTTCCAGTCGATGGTGTCGATCACAGGGCACACGATGGTACTCGCATTCTCAGAAATCCTAAGAGACCATAACAGGCAGAAAGGAGGGTGGCAGGAAAAAATGAAAAGAAGGGGGGAAGAAAAGTTGATTCAATGTGAGTCTTAAAGCTTAAAAACAATTTCTTCCTTTTTCGGATAAGGTTGTTAAAAATGTATTTAGGCACCTTTCCAACAGAGGCTCAATCCAGCCAGGAACACACTCACAGTGGCAGTCAAGAAATGTCAGCACGTCACCGGTGGCATAGGTGGCGCCAATGAGACGTGCACGAACCAGCCCCTCCCTTTTGTTGGTGCGGATAAGACGCACACGTTGCAGATCACTGATGTAGTCGGCTAGCTTGGATTTCAGGTAGCCTATTTTTGTAATGCAAACACAAAGAAATCATGATATCAAATGATTTAGTATTAAAACAAGTGGACAGACACACAGGTACTTCTATATTTATGGATTATGAAGTGAAATGTTCATCAGCTCTTGACACAAAACAATCATCTTGTCACCAACTTATTACTCCTTCATTTGTGTTTTATTGGCTGCTCACCATGCGTCATTACCTACAGAACTGCATACTAGTCCCTGATGATTTGGGAAATACCAGCACTCTGTTTTATTGCACATTTATCATGTTTATTGAGGCAACGCTGGTATCAAAAATAGTAGTAGGTAGGTGATTCATGCAGTTTTAAACACACGTCAACACTAAAACTTGATATTCTAGATCCGGTTTAGCCAGCTTTAAAGGGGAAAGCTGTCACTCCTCCAGCAGCCGGCTGTCTGGTTTAGGAGTGGCATGTCTAACATTCCAATTGGTCAGAGTGGCTGGAGGAAAGGAAATGATGTCACTGCAACTCAGTGCTCACTGAGGTCATCTTTATGGTGTAATGTCTCTGATCCGCACAGACTAGACTTGCTGTGACCAAATACTAATTCCATTAAGACAGACAGACATCAAGCACCTCCTATATCCAGTTTCTGAGGTGTAGTAGTATCATTCTTAGAGTCAGCACAAGTCAGCAGACGATCCATTTACTGATGAAAACTGCAAGATGTGACTGAAAGCACCTCAAAAGCCAGGGGGCAGATGCAGAGTGTAGACTGTTTTGCTACTGTTGTGCTGTTCCTGAGGTCCAAATGTTCCTGCTTAAGTTCCCGACTTGCTTATAAAGATGCTGGCTAAAGATTTATATTGCTTTGTTCTTAAAATGACAAAATAACAAAATTTACTGGAAAAAACCCACACAATCACAATTTTAAACACAACTTTTTTTTTTAATTTAATTACCTGGCCAAGTTTTAAATTTCTTATCCTTCCTGAGCAGATTTATCTGCTCTGGGAATATTTTCAGGACAGGAAATGTGTCAGGACTTGTTTCAGAGGACTGTTTTTTTTCTAATTGCTCTATTCAAAGGCATTCACTATTCATCCCACTATAGACAGCATCTTTATTTCTATATATAGCAGGCTCCTTCTTGAATCGTCTTTTGTACTTTGTCACTGTGCCAAAATCAAAGCGGCACACAAATGAGGTTTGGTTCAACTGGTTTACTAAACTAGGCCGAGCTGTCAGTCATCTTTGTTGCACAGCTCGTATGACAACATTTTACTTGTACAGAGACAAAATTACACACGCTTACAAACCTCGGTCACTGAAGTCATCGACGAGGATGATCTCTTTCAAGAGGACGGCAGGCGTGGCTTCCAGCACGCTGTGAATGGTCCTCAGCAGGGTGGACCAGGCCTCGTTGTAGAAGGCTATGATCACAGAGGTGGTAGGTAAATGTCGGTAGTCAAACTTCTTACTTCGGCATCTGAGGCATGCAAGTGTGTTTGTGTGGGTGGAGGGAGAGACAGAGTTGACACAAGCTTTAGTTTACTGTATTTTCATGGAGACACAACAGCACTGTAAATGAACTCATACGGGCATGAAATTATTTTTCATATGGCCAGAGCAGGCTCAGCGACAAGTGTGGCAGGAGGAGGCTTCTGGTCCTAATCCAGATGGCACTCATTAAAACAATAAAGAGAAGCAGAAATATGGATGGGGGTAGGGAGCGTATTACACCAATGAGCAACATACCACAGCAGCGCTCTGGGAGGGGGGGGTGAAAAAAAAAGAAAGAAAAAATTGGGACCAAATCAAAAGCTGGAAACTGGACAAAGAGAGAGCAAAATATGACACAGAAAGTCAGGAGAAACACGAAAAACAAAAAGGGTAAAATGTTTCTGTAAGCTCAAGACTGTGAAAGCACAAAATTGGCACAGATTTTTAGCAGTTTTGTAGCCAGAGTTCCAATTTACAAATATGACATTGCTGGAAGTGAGTTGGACACAACAAATCAAATGAGCTACTTCGCCCTCCCCTCAGAAGCACTGTGTTTATAGTGCTGCAGTTTCATCTCAAGAGAGCCTAAAGCTAATCCGCTAAAAAAAAAAAAAAAAAAAAAAAAAAAAAAAACACCTGCTGGAGGAAACGGGAAAATAGTAATGGACTAGGTGCAGAACTACAACAAACATATACACCACTTCAAAATTAATAAACCTGGGAGGACATGACCCATTTGCTTACAGATTTACAAGCCCTAAAGCCAAACAAAAAGACTAGCGCATCTGGAGCAGTCTGACAAGAAGAATGAGAATTTACTGTTCTCAGATCTTACTGAGTGTAATAACAGCCAGTCGTGGCCATAATTTAGTCCTACGGCATGTTATCTGACAAGCAGCGGAAGTATATCAGCTGACATAACAACAAAACAAGTGCATAAAAATCTATAATATGTTCATACAGAAAACACCCAGAGCACTGCTGCATCCTGTGTCACATCTGCACTCGTCAAATGTCCCTCTGCCACTGCTAGGCCCACGTCACCCATCGTTACAAGGAGTTACTTTCAGCCACTGAGACATTTTCCTCCACCCGGCGAGAGCATCTTTGTGTGTGTGTGTGTCGCAGTGGTGACAAGGGTTACTCCAGTTACACCTAGGTGACCCAGGAGACTCATTTTTCCAGCTCCAGTTTAAATAACATTTAGCTTGGGGTGTTCAATGAGCATAAATAGAACAATTGTATTTAGCTGTGATTGCAAATTTGATGCTAGAAATAATCTATAATGCTTTACAAATATACTCCAGGGCATTTAAAATAAACACACGGCCTTTACACAATCGAATGACGGTTCTCGCCAAGTTGATGCTGATGCAACATCTGGGTTTCATTAGCATGAGAGGCAGTAAGCGAAGAGACAAAAGGCCAAAGGGCCGAAGGAGAAACTGCTAATAAAAGACATCACACGGTGTATTTGAGCTGCTGACAACAACCGAGGATGAAATGAATCAATTCAGCCAAAAAGCCTCTTACAACAACTTCACCAAGCCCTGCACTGGATCACACGAGCCTTCATGCTTGTCTCTAACTGTCAGTGAAAACGTGATTCCAGTAAAGAGTTCAACTTAATCTCTACTGAGTAATTTGTAACCGTTGTAGCACTGAAGATGCTCCAGGCAATATTCAAGGCCTCATGTATTAGCAAGGAAAATAGAAAGCATTAAAAAAACAAAGCAATTTAAGTGAGTTTTCTTTCGACTGGTTGTCAGATGCCATCACTCAGTAAGTAACTAATGGATTATTCTTGTTTTTTCTGTACTCACTCTTTCATCCTGTGGTCCTGGATGTGCCGATGAAGGGAGATCTTGTCGCTGACATAAATATTGATGGCGTAGTGCTCCACACTGTCCTGCTCCTGCTTCTTTTCTTCAGGGCTCAGGTTGAGGTGTGTGGTCCGGCCCCACTCCCCTGGTGCATTGTTGTCTGGTGGTGGTTTAATGTACAGAGGCCTAGCCAGCTGCTCATCATTCCCACTCTCCTCTGAGACCAGCTGTCGTTCCTTAAGATTTTGGTCTTTAACCTCATCCTCCACAGAGGAAGAGAAAGGGAAAGAGGAGCGCTCCAACAGCAGATAGCCAAGCCACAGCACCCACAGGAGGAAACCAGCCTTGGCCAGCAAGCCCAGCTTTCGAGAAACACGCCCCCTCATGACAGGAACCACCAAGGAAGGACAGTGACAGGCTGAGCTTCAAGGTGCCCTTACAGGACACAAGCCTCTGGAGGAAAGAAAGAAATAGACAAAAGTTTATAATCACACACATTTTATGTCACATTTTAAAGCAAACCACAAAAGGAGGCGGCTGAGAAACACCGCTGACAGGAGCAGACTATCGGAACTCATCTCAACAAAGCTCTCCCATTAGATAAGGCTTAATCAAGTAAGAACCCAAGTTCTTAATCTAAACACTTACATCCACAAAAGATCGTATCTGCCTCTAAATGCACAAGTGCCCTGAGGACATCGCTCCCATTGACCAGACCAGCGGTAATCAACGCCGACATCATAAATATGCTTGCATGCTCAGGGCCACATTAAGATGCTCATTAAATACAAATTGCAAAGATGGAAGAGGCTAAATTATGGCTCACACGGCAATGTGCTGAATAAATTAAGTCTGTGATGCACTCCAACGAGAGATATGTCAGCCTGATAAAATTAATTAAAACTGAGCTGTTTTATTCCCAGTGAATCGCACTGAGTCTTACCGGAAATGTTTCTCACATCTGTGCCTCATATACAGTCAGATTTTTTCCCCCTAAATCCAAAAGTTATATCAAGTCTTTTAAACTTTCACCTTTTATAATTTTCCTTCCTTTTCATTTTTGAATACCCTAAACCTATATGACACATATTTGCAGCAAAGCAGAAAACACATATTTAAAGACAGTGGTCAAACAGCCAGGTTTAAGCATGCCTTTTGTTTAGATTTGGGTTTAATTCATTGTTAACTAGGAAACCTTTTAAAAGACTTGATTTTTTAAGAACCTGGTCTTTTGAAGGATTTCTCATTTTAAGACTTGTGTTCTCTTCCACTCGGCCAAATTCAAGGCTGATTGGAAGAAACCTTAAAAAACATTAAAAAAAACAAACAAACAATTGGAATAGGAAAAAAAAAATTATTTTTTGGCTTTTTTGAAAAACAGGATTTTCCCGGGTTTATCGGTACATAAAGACAGCAGTTTTGACATTTGCATTGGCTTAGCCTGCCAAAAGCTAGAAGAAGCCTGTGGTAAAAACAGACCACTTAGCTATGTTGACACTGATCTGGATGTAATCACATAATTGTGTTGCATTAATATTAGAGCAGGGTGCCATTTGCCGTAGTGCCAGCTAATGTCAGACAGGCTTAGTGGCAATAATGATTCACACACACACATACATACACAGTCCCACACACCACAGCAGGGCTTCTCCCTCCTCACAGAACAGGCTAATGATGGTTATTTCCAACTTTTACCAGAAGAAAAATGCAAATTATGAGAAAAGCTTGGCTTAAAATGGCCTTTGAGGAAACGCTTTAAAAGCAAATAGAAAAATCAAAGAGTGCACGCATCCGCAGTGCAGAGTAAAAAAGAAACTCAATTGCCAATGGGAGTCCTTCAAGGCAGCAGCGCAGCCTTTTCACTCCAGTCTGGGCTGTGGCCAGAGAACTCTGGACTCCTGAGGTTTCAAAATGGAGACGCCTGCAAACAAAACCCCCTTTTATTAGCAGTCCATCACACCTTCCACTCTCTCTGAATCTGATAGCCTTACCCAGGGCAGCTGCTTGGATCAAGCAGGATGGGGGCAGAGGGCTAAGATGCAACGTTAATCCTGACCTGCTTTTTGGTCATGAAACAAAAACACACAAAAAGAAGGGAGACGAGGGATAACATTGGTTTCCTGGGGTGCATTTTCTGCTGCATGTCCCACCCAGAGAGCAGTGAAAGGATGGGTCAATAGCTGATAAAATAAGACTCTATGTTAGAGTCACTTAAAATTCTGATGTCATGAAGCCCCGACTTCTCTCCACGGTCAGCCTGGAATGAACACTATGTACTGCATACATTGCACGCTTCATTTCCTTGTCAACCAGTCCAGAAACGACAAATAGCTGTAAATGGTGTAATATCCAAGAGGCACTAGCTGAACAGGTTACACAAACAATGCTTGACAAAGCAAAGCAACTCTTCCCCACCAACCGACTGGCTCTATTTCATTTTAAGAAGACAGGGATCACTGACTCATCGGAGCAACACAAGCAGCTCTCAGCTGCACTCTGTGTATATGGTACTGACAGAAAGGAGCCTGGGTGGGATGAGTGATGATGGCAGGCTTAATTTAACTGTTGTCTCTGACACACAAACAAACCCAAACACACTTGAAACACACTTTAAAACAACGCTTCCCCTCCTCGCTTTATTAAAGCTGATAGGTGCTCCAAATGAAAGCAAAAGTAAATCTCGAGTAAACCCCTAACACTGCCATCTCTCTCCCCACGGCCTAGCTGATGATCAAACTTTTATCTTAATTTGTATTTATGAAGAAAGGGGAGCTTTGAGGAAAAGAGAAATAGCAGTGGAGAGAGCGCCTGTCTCGAAAGCTGCAGTCGTAACACGCAAGTTCAGCAACAGGTCTCCGGATCTGTCAAACTAAATCAGTGTTTGGCTCCTAACTAGTCGTACAGTCAGCAGAGAGAGCAAAAGCCTCCGCTGACCCCCCCTGGATGAAGGTCGCATTAAACACACGCATAGCACAGCAGCAGCAGCGCGCGCGCGTGTGTATGTGAATGTTTGTGTGGGAAGAATAACCTCAACTTTCTACAAAGCCTCCACTTGAATTAGCAGCTACTAGAGGCTAAATGACAACCTCTTCCTACTTTCAAAGAAAGTCCACATTAGTTGTGGTGCCAAAGTTTTTTAAGTTTAATTACTGCTAAACGAGTGAGGAGCGCAAATAGATTTTATCGACATCGTCAACAGACAAACTGTACTTTGAACTTGACGACACATTGTAGCTGGGAGAGCATTTCTGTGAAGAAAGACGAGGTTAGCTTGTGTTGAGTTTACCTTCGCAACAAGTTACATGTCTCGGAGTTACTTCGAGAGTTGAGGCCGTTGTCTGTCAGCCTGGCTGCGGTCTTCTCACACTCAAACCTCTGGCTTGCAGATGTCAGCATACCCACATCCTTTCCTCCACACTGGGTTTCTGACCTCTGTCAAGACAAACTGAAAAACTACAGCGGTTCCGTCGTAACCTTTCAAAATAAAAGTCCAACAATGACAGGAGTTTAACAATAAGTATACATAGGAATAAAACATTAAAAAACATCTTTATATGTACAGAAGTATATGTTTATATATGGTATCATTAACCATTAATGTACGTTACATAAACGTCAATGTGAATTTTTTTCAATAACCTAAATTATTCAATGAATAACACACGTAATTGTTCGTTTAAGCTATACGGTACCCCATGGTTTGTACTTATGTGTGTTGTCTACAATAGATTTTTACGTCTTGACATTTCGTCATATTAACTTCCTCATACAAAATCGCGGGGGGTGGGGTGGGGTTGTAGTTGGTACTTCCGGTGTTGTTAGCAACGTCTCCAGTTAAATTGACGAAGTACTTCATGCTAGCCTGTTAGCTATTCATTTGGCTCTGTCTACAACTGAAACCCCCACAGGTTTTTAATAACTTTAAACTTTGTATGTGACTGTCTTTGTATGTAACTTTGGAGTGATGACTATAAACGTTATATCCTGACTCTGTACAATGTGAAAACAATCTGACGTGAGTTTGTCTAAACTTTAATTTGTGCAAAAACTCCGATACCTTTCGAGATAAACACTCGACCTGCACTTGAAAACAATGATCTGAAGCACTTCGTCATTTTACCATGACTTTATAAGAGCCCAAAATGTTTGGCTCATGTGTCGCTGCTTTCTAAAAACAGTCATTTTACAAAACGCTACACCCACTTAGAAACTCCTGCCACGTTTGTAGTACGTTTATGAGCTGATAACATCATCTGAATGAATGAACCTTCTATCCAGATGTAAAGAGTGTCACTGTTTGCATATCATGAAGACATAGCAGACATAATGCAAGAGAAAAAAATAACATGAGCTGGTGTTTTACCACAGCAGCAACTGCAACTTTTAATCTTCTTTAAAGAGTTAATTGAATTTAATAGCAGGCTTACAGGTTTGTAATTTTGATGCAACGAGAATTGCATGGAGATCAAAAACTCCAAAGCATGCAATAAAGTCTGTTCAGTGGATTGATGTCAGAATACATGAGGCAAAAAGACTGTAGGTATTGCTTTTTGGTTTGATCGTGATGCCATGTAGTGTCTGACCCCCCAAAAGAGCAAATGAGAAACCACTGTGATGTTCACAGGAATGCCGAAAGGATCTATGCGCCCCACTGTACAAAGGGACTGTGTAATCCACACAGATACATGCACCAACAGCCCTTCCCTCTGTGCTCTCGCTATTATGAGCTTGGTTTGTTTTCTCATAGTTCCTGGTTCCTGCTCAGGCTGGACCACACTTGCCTAGAGTGTGCAAAGCGCTAGTGCAGCCTGTTTTTTAGGCAGACACCTGCACGGCTTGGTAACTTGCCAATATCCTTTATTCCTCTTGCTCTTTACTTTTCCTTTCCGTCTCCCCATTTGAAACCAATTGACACCTCTCTCTGTGAGGGTGATGTGCCCTCATCCGGAACTGAAAAGGGTCCCATTTCCCTGATAGGGATCTCAGGCTTTCACAGCTACAAGGAGGGCTGTTGTACAGGTCTTTCCTCTATTCAAGCTGTCATTTAGTTCACATATGCAACGTGCCCCATTTCCTCTTCATTCTCAAGTTAGTGGCAAAAGTGATTTAATCAGTGTGGAATCTAGTCTTGTTATGGTTTTTTCAATGTGAGGGAGCTTCAGATTTTCATCAACCTACATTTAAATTTCCTTTAAGCTTATAGCTTAACCTAATTGTGTTATTTGTCATAGGTGCACTACACTGAAATTAAAGAAAGGAGACCCATTTCTTAAGAGATTTTATTAAAATCCGGAGCAATCCCTGTGTTTTTGGCTCTGTAGGGCCTCTTGATTTATTGGTCATAGGCTGACTAAGCCTATCGCCGTCCTTTAAGATAATCTGCATTTGGACTCAGTTCAGTAGCTGCAGAGCTTATGATTGAGATCGTTCTCATTTGACAGACTTGGAGAACACAAGTCTAGGGGGTAGAAATACTGGCAACAGGATTTGACCTGGTGCCATAGGCTGCAGGATCAAATGAAAACAGTTCAAGTCAAGAGCGCCATCTAGTGACTGCAAAGAATACATCTGTTATAATTACACTTGACATTGGACTAATGCCATACCACCTTAATGCAATTAACAAACTGAATACAAAAGGTTGGTGCCCTTAAACAGCTTTGTGTTTCAAACCGTAGAGCCCATTCAGATGGAAACTAACTTGGTCCCATCACCCTTTGTGTTGCTACTCTTGTAGAATATTAAATAAGGACAACTATCCTCCCCTGTTTTTTAATAGACATAGATACCTCTGGGCGCTTCTAATCTTTTGGAGCTGAAATAGTCATGTGGCACTGATGCGTTACTTTGTCAGATTCTGTTTCCCAACTAATGAGTGCCGTTTAATTTGAGCAACTCATTTAACCTCTAAAATTAGAAGAACAGAGATGTCATACATGCTGAGTTAAATGGCTGCGGTAACTGTAGACTTATAAACTGCTAGACCTTCACAAAGGTGATTCAAAGGAATGTGTGTCTGGGCCTTTACATATCTACAGCTGTATTCAACTACTGCTCCATTCTCCTCTTAACTGGCTTAACGGTTGGGCTGATGATTTCATTAGCCGCATGTCCTTTGTGCTTAATGTTCATTTACTTTGTTCATACAATAAATCATAGTGAATAGAGGTCACATTGTGGGACCAGGCTCCTTTAATTTAATGGAGATGGATTCCAGCTCATACTCTTCCTTAGATTATTAGCTCCCCATAGAGAAGAAGACACAGTGACCTTCATCCATAAGGACAGAATATGGTTATCAATTAGTGACTGATGGTGAACGTTAGGCCTCTTTTATGACCTTGGATATGAGGGAATAGGCTATTATTGCATGAAGTAGAAAGATCTTACACATTGATTTGTGTGTGAAAGAGAATCCATTAGATATGTAACATAATGGCGATGGCACTGGTTAAAAACTAACATTTTATTCCTCAGAGAACTTGGCAGATCTGCAGTCTATTTAGGTAGTAGGCATATACATCAATGCTTTACACTAAGACACAAAAAAGAGACATCCTTGAATTTTATTAATTAGGAATGTAGCACTTCAAAATTCTAATACAACATCAAGGCTTTGCACATGAATAAGGCTGTGATCAGATACCGATGAAAATATAGCAAAAGTCTAATTAGGAAGAAATATATGCACCCACTTCTATATGAGCTTTGTTCACTTTGAAACACTCAGGAAAGCTCGGACAATAAAGTTGGCAGCAATGGGAAGACACCTTCAGCAGAACCAGACTCAGGGTTGGGCAGCCATCTGTCATGACCGATTTGAGGTGATGTATTAAATGTTCCAAAAAGAGACTTTTGAGTTAGTAACACTAACAGTTTGATTAGTTTTATTTTGTGATCACAGTTTTTGTTTGCTGTTGCAGACAGTTTGGTCTTTTTGAGGTACAGCTGGCTTGGCATCTTGTGTCACATGAAAGTGTATTACAGATCTTTTTGCGGCTGTCAAATGTTACAAATTGAAATCTCAATGGACCCTTTTTTGTGACCTTTTGACACTGAAGAAAAAGCACTGAAACAATTTTCAATTTGCTGATTTTCATTTTGCATTAGCGGTCTGTTGTTCAATTCAGTTTTATTAATATAGCCTTAATTCACTGTGACAGTTGTCTGAAAGCACTGTAGAGAGAGAAACCCTGTATGACAAAGCATTTAGCAACAGTAGGAAGGAAGAACTCCCTTTTAAGAGAAAAGAGACCACCGCCAGGACCATATGACAATCTCTGGAGCTGATGAAGACAAAAATTGCATCCACTTGAGGCTAGCTCCAATATGAAGTGAATCCCATAGGCTTATATATATTATAACCAACCCAACATTATAGCATTAAAGAAAATATTTAGAGCACAGTAAAAAAAAAAATTGGCCTCAATGGATAGATTCTCCCTTCATAAGAACTCTAAGTAGGGTGATTTATTTTTTGCTTGTTTGTTTGTTTGTTTGTTTGTTTGTTTGCTGTTCATTTCTTTCAGGGAGAATGTACAAAATTCATTAATCACACAAAAACAGAAAAATGCTTTGTGCCAGATTTAGCTACTAGCTAATTTCCATCACACACTCACATACCTGCATGTGTGCAAATACACACACACACGCAAGCACAGATAATAACTAATTGAAAACAACATGCATATCAAAATGTTAATCGCAGGTATAGAATTATATAAAACAAGGTTAAGCATGAGAGAAGATATGGAAATCTGCACAGGTTTTCTAATTATTTGGAAGGATATTCCAAGCTTTAATTGTGTTATAGCAGAAAGCAATTAGCATTCTCGTATAAAGCAATATAGAAGCCTGATAGCAGTATCCACCTGGATAGTAGAGTTACAACCGTGGCTGCATTGATTAACAGGTGACCCAACACACACAGCAGGAGCTGTCCGCTAGGCCTCAGCTCAACTACTTTGAGTCAAACCAGACCTCTTTGCTGTGCCTATGTGTGTGCTCTTGGATTTTCTGAGTAATAGTATGGCTTCCTGTGTGGTACAGACCATCTTAGGAGTTTGTCCTTCAGTTCTTGGTGAGTGAGAGCCTTGTTTGTTAGTCCATTACTTCGATGTGTGCATCTGTACTTTACACTCACACAGTTTATGACTGTGTGGAGCCCAAAACCAGTGAGTCACACGATGGTGGCTACATCCATCTTTTATGCTGTGAGTGGTCAGAGTGCGGTTCATGGTGGAGCAGTCGTCTATGTGACTTGTTCAGGGGATGAGTAGAAGAGAAGAGACAAAATGAGAGCATAGCATAGATCAGTGACTCCCAAAGTGTGCACCAGGGCTCACTGGTGGAGTGCAAAGGTACTGCAGGTTGGCATTATATTGTCAATTTCACTAGTACAAAAGCCCACAATGCAATACTATTACATGATATAATCATGATTATGATCATATCACAATGTAGAGGTTATACTCTATAGCTGTGACACACCATACCTAATATCTAGAGGAGAATAGATGTCCCTAAAAAGAAACAGCAGTAATAATGTAATAATAATGATGTTGTATCATTATTTTGTTTTAATAATGTCTCATTTAGCTCTATGATTGGCTTTAAACTGCTGTCTGACATTTGCCCCAGTGATTTTCTTTTTCATCACAGGTTTAACTTCCATTCATTTCTCATTTGATAAGCAGCACAATGAGGGCTACTTGGCAAAGCAGTGACTTGGCTAAGTAAACTTAATGGAGGGAATTGATTTGGGGCAAGTTTGAATAAAATATCGGCATTAAGTGTCAATCTATCAGTAATAACAAAAGGAAGTGGATTTTTGGAGGGGATGTAGTTATTTTGTCCCACCCCAGTACCACCTGAGCTCTTCCTGATATAACAAGTAAAGGCACTGTGAAAAGATGTGGTGTGGTAAATAAGCATGTATGGATCTGAAGGCAGTGGAGGGAAAGGCCACTGTTCAAATTTGACATGTTTTTACTGTCACGCAACGCTGAGCTGAAGCTGGAGCAGGAATTGTGTGATGAACTGCATTCTGATTGTGCATGGAACAAAACTGAGGTCAAGTGTGCCATTCTCATAAGTGGTTGCCCCCAAAGACTGACTGTGTTTCTGTGCATCGCTTTTTTTCGTTGAAGCGTGCATGCTGGATGATACCAAGGTTGCAGGACAAAGCGCCATCCACTTGTTTATGCAGCTGAAGTAGACCCGGAGCAGAACGTATCATCAGCATTACGGCGTGAGAGAGGAGGAAGAATAGAGGGGAGATGAGGAGAGAGGAAGATTGGAGGGTGTTGTCTATGTGCCAATCAGCCCACTCAGCAGTCAGTCCTCGGCAGCCAGGGGGGCCCAGTGGGAGTGTCTTAAAGACACATACAAACACAACCACCTCTTCACTTTTCTCCATCTCTCATCCAGCACCAGACTCCTTAGGCCTGTCCCTCCGTCACCAAGGCAACTCATCACATTCAGTCCAGTGAGCCATCTAACTTGTTTGTTTCACTTCTCATCCACAGTTTGAGGGGATTGTGTGCTAAGAAAGGGAGACAGACAGGGATCGAGAGGGGTGGAAAAGGGTGAGCAGGAAAACAGAGGAGAGGTGTATGCAGACGAAGCTGCTATGCCAGAAACGGGCGCAGAGTTTTGTGTGCCAGGCAGAATGCCACGTCTGCTCCTTTGAAACACGATCTGTTGAGAAATGAGTACGACTGTCAGATTTCTTTAATTAGCTCCTTCTTGAATAAGCGTGACGGCTGTCGGTGGTTTATTCTGACGAAAAGGAGGTTCGGGGGGGGGCTCTCTTTCTTTTGGGACATCACATGGGTAGCAAACACCCAGACTGGTAGAGTTGAAGAGAAGGCTGTTCATGCATCAGCCTAATTTGTAGGGAAATGGCGTAATATTTGCAATTAGGAGCAAGTGAGATTATCATCATAGGGAATTATCGCACAGCTGCCAAAGATAAAAGCACATGTCTTGACTTTAAATAACGATAGTGTTTGCGGTTGCACAGTCTTCAAAGGAGCTCCGCAGATCAGGCAAATAAGCCACTGCACTTATCTCGTTATATCACTTCAAAAAATTTAGAATGATGCGAACATGAGCAAGTTTCCTTAATTTTTTATTTTTTTTTTTGAGATGTGGTTGGTAAAACAAATGGATTTTGACACCAAGGTCAAACCAATCAGCAGTTAAGTGCAGAGGGAGAGAGATTTTCAATCACGAGGTAAACACAGAAACACAATTCTCTCCAACCCAGCTGTGAGCACAGGAACAACAAGCACATGTAGGTAAACAGAGACATAACCCACACCAGACACTATCGGTCCAGTAGTGGGAATGGCAGCCAGGCAGCATATGGACCTGCTGATGGGGCCCCTGCTGAGCTTGAGGGCCCCTTGTTTGCCTCTGTTTGCTCCTGATAACACTGCTGGAATTGTTCCCCAGCAACCCTTCACATTAATCAAAAGCCCCAGGACAATACGATTGTTCAGAGCCGGTCCACGCAGCGGTGCTTTCACGGCCGCTGGCCTCATAAAAACATCCTCGCCCTCACAGTCGACACATAATGTGTGTCATCAGCGGCTGTGGCACCAAAGTCCTGCTCCCAAATGAGAGACTGGCAACTGCTGGTGCATGACTGAGGATTTTTAATATCTTCCTTTCCGCTCCAGTTGGAGCAGCCATCACACGGCAGCTTCTTATCAGGTTTAGCTTTTAGAAGTTCCAGAAAATATCTGGCTCCTTTGTCTGGCACATGCATTATTTCCACCAGGTTTACTTTCGATTTTAGTCTTTTTGGAGTGGTTTGGATGTACTGCGAGGTGATAAACTGAATGTATTGATAATGGTGAAGAGAATTGTGCCTTAACAGTAAATTATAATGAGTCTTACTTTACCCCTCCAAATCTTTTTTTTTTTTTGACGACCTGAACACATTAAAATTGCATTTAACTGATATATGACAATCATTATGTCTTTCAATAGAAAAGCAGGCTCTGCTGAAAACACATTATCCCAGACAGATGGGAAAATGCAGCAATCCATCACTTTCGCCCTCGTCTTAGCCGTTTTTAAAAACCCTGTGCCTTTAAGGAACACCCTCATTATTGGCCTCGCATCATTTCTGAGTGAATCTGACAGGGTGTCAATATTTGCACGTTCCCTCGACTCAACTGGTGAGATTTCCCTCAGTGAATGTACACAGCAATTTTTACAGCCCAGCAAGGATTATCATACGTTGTCTTTGTGCAAGTAAAGCTTAATTTGAGTTTGCCCTGCAGGGGACCTTTTTTACCCTTTAAAGTTTTGTGTGATTTCAGAACGGATGAATAAACCATAATGACAGCATGCCAGTGGGAGCTGCGAGCTGAAAGTGAACACCTGTCACTGTCAGCAGTCTGCAGCTTCCCGCCACCAACAGACAGATCAGAAAAGATCACCTTGTGTCTGTAGGACCTGATCGGGGGACTGGCAGTTGATAACTCAGCACTGGATTATACTCCCACTGAGGATAGAGAGGGGGACACTTATCACAGCTGACCCCTATCTGCTGTCAACTGCAGATTCATTTCTCATCTTCTGAAGCTTGAATCACTCTCTGTCCTCTGTTTCTCCTCCTCTGTCTTGTGTCTTTCTACCCCCCCCCCCCACCCCCACCCTAATGAACTTTTGGGCTTTTTTTGCAGTCTAGCTTTTCTTCAACATGTCAGTTTTCTTTTATGTTTCTCTGGATTTTGTTTTTCTCAAATGCACGCATTGCTTTTTCCATTTATACTGCTCCTTCTTTTCTCACTGGCTCTACTTGCCTTCCTGTGAATGGCAGCTTTCAGTGCTTCTGCTTTTTTTAACTGTATTTTACCCATTTCTTTCCACTTCACCTAACTGAGAGCCTTGCTTTTCCCTGCCTGTCTGACTGCATACACACAGCACACAGACTCCTCCCTACCACACACACCCTTGAGCTGGAGCACTTGCACTTATAGGAGGTGACATGGAGAGAAACAGTGGTCATCTAATCCATGACAGAAGATGAGAAAGGACATTTTTCTCTGATGTAGTTTATTCCTGTCGGTTGACAGCAGACTGCTGTGAATATGGCATCCAAATGAAAAACTGTTATTTACTCTGGATAAATAGCTTGGGTCTGGGAAATGAAGTTCAGGTCTATTTACTTTCAGTGCAAAGAGACATCCCCTGAAATGTCGTGCGGATTTTTAATCTGTCCCCCATAACCAAAGGGAGCATCGAATTGATTTCACCTGAGGTGTCAACACAGCGATGAAATATGGGGTTTCATTAAAATCACAAGCAAATTTTCCCAAACTACAAGCCATCAGCCCAGCGAGGCTTAGCGTATGTTGATATTTGCATTATCAAAGTCACATTCTAGCAGAATCCAGGGACACTGCAAAATGTCTGACTGCCTGTTCCTACGACACAGTCCAGTGAGTTTACAGAGGAATTTGTGATCCAAATCGCTTCATCGACTCAATGAACCTTTCAAGGGCAACCCCGAGTGTGAGTGCACGTAGACAGGTGGAAGAATCCCTGAGTTATGAAATCCTCAAATCGCTGTTGTTTCTTCTCTCCTGCTAACTCTAAAATACCTTGACTCTGAGCAAACCCCACCAAATATTTTGATGTTGAATGCAAGAGCAGCCCATCCACTCCCATTATCTGAGGATCTGGAGTGGATAGCTAGAAAAGTTTTGAATTAATTCCAATAAACCTTTGTAGGGGTGTAGAGTGGGGTTGTGTTAGCAATCCATTACATTTTGGCTTACATCATCTAAGGCCATCAAGGTCAGCTCTGTGATTTATTGGTTAAAAACTGACAAAAAGCCTTATTACTTAGAAACTATTATTCTTAGGTATGGTGTGTATTGTCCATATATAGAAAGTACTGTATAACAATTTTAAATATTTTGTCAAATTTAACCTCTGACCTCTCCTTCAAGGTTAATAGATTGATTTGAAAGTCAATTTGTAATAATGTTAAATAGCAATGTTTAAAACTATGTTCCTTACTGCTTTTGTTTGTATTGACAACATATAGACTCGATATATTGGAGATTCTAAATATCACCTCACTTTCGACCTCTGACCTCTCTTCAAAGTCAAATAAGGTCAAACTATCATAAAAATGTCCTTTATCTTTTAAAACTATACTTGAAATTCTACCACCTTAGTTTCTGTTGGCAACATTTTCAAAATGATACTGGTATATGGTGATTATAGTTTGCATCCAAATATCATGTGACATTTAACCTCACTTTTACATTTCACCACCTTTCTCTCAAGTCAACCCCAAAATGTTTTATTAAAACTGAGCTACAGACTTAAGGATGCTTAAAAAGAAGTATACACTACTCCCTTAAAAATAAATAACTCGAGAGTGGCAACTCTCGGGCAACTCACTTTCTATTAAACTTATGAGATCAGTTTGAAACCAGGCAACAAAGACTGGCCGTGGCTTTCTGTGTTTTCATTTTAGATTTTATGTTCAGCCGACTTTTAATCAACCTGTACTTCTTTGTGTTCCAACATAGTACTGTATTTTTTTTTCCAGCGAAATTTCCAATGAGAGTATTATTTCCATTTACATATTTCATATGTAACTGTTAATATAAAATAGTGAAAAAGTAGTGAGTAGCATTGTCAAAGGAGCTTGCAAAGAAAGGCATCTGGACTTCTTTAAATTACTTGAAGACCGCCTCTGTTCAAAGATGGTCGCTCACAAGAAGCCATCTATGTCCACTGTGAGCGACCATCTTTGAACAGAGGCGGGGGTTTACGACACCAACTCTCTGCCATCTATAATCCAGTTTTGAGATCCCTTCCCAGACGCCTTAACGCCCACTCACATCCTGGGCCATCTGATCTCAGGAATTCGCATGATAAGGTGGGGCCAGGTTTCACAATGAACTCACCCGAAACTCTGGCTGATTGGGACCCACACTCAGTTTCACACCTTGGCTCAGGCGATTAGAGGATCATTAGAGGGTCCTTTTGTCCCTCTGTGGGGGGTTACTCCCACTAGGTTTATATCTGGGACTCTCCACCATTTGACCTTAGAACTGAAGAAGCTTCTCGGATGAGAGGTGAAACGTCTTCAAGTAATTTAAAGAAGTCCAGAAGCCTTTCTTTGCAAGCTCCTTTGACTACGATGACCTGGATGACTGAGAACCTTCACAGACATAGTGAGTAGCATGTTAACCACCAGTTCCTTACATGAACTGTAGTGTAAAAATCTGTAATTATAACCACGACTTTACCTGATATTCTTCTTCTTCTTCTGAGTTATGCTATACTCACACTCTGGAAAACAAAGGTCAGACTGTGTGCAGTCAACTTGCAGTCATGTTTTCTTTGAAATGCTTGCTTCAGCACCAATCTGTGACCACTCCCCTGCTGTCTTCGAAGCAACTTTGATGCGTTAAAACACCAATAAGACTGAGTCAGTCTTTTACCAGTTTGCAGTCTGTGTCAATACAACAATTACCTGATAAATCTTCAGAAATCTGTTGTGTCTACATACACAGAAATTCATATTAAACAAAAATTCTTGTCAACTACTTACATTCAGCCAGAACCTCGTAGAGTTGAAACAGGTATTCAGAAACTCTTCTCGAAACAGAGACATAGCTGCAGGACAATGACGTAACTGCAAAATGATATAGGTTATTTTTTACATAAGAATATAATCAGAATAAAACCAGCTGAGTCAGCACCCCTAATGCAAAGTGACTCGCAGATGAGTTGTACTCATAGACGTAGACTAACTCAGATTACTTGCACCATGTTAGGAATCTGTGCATTCATAAATTAGATGCTGATTATTTGGAAAGCTTAGCCAAACCGTCTGAGAGTGATTGCAGTCACTGTGATTCAGACTGAAATTGTTTGGACAGGTTGCCTCTGACCATACGACCGTGCAGTCACCTTTCAATCCGGTTGTTCAGTCTGACGTCACTAGCCGTGTCTGGACCTAAACTCCGCTGCAGGTCCATATATCAAACGATCACTATGGCATTACTGAGAGTTGAAAAACTGTCTAAAGTCTTTCATCTTTAATAAAATGATCAGCGTTCTGCTCTACCAGGTGTAACAATTGAGTTTAACATCCAGGCATCCATGAAAACGGAATTTATGACATTTAACGGAGTTAGAAGTTAGCAGGAAGTTAGCTCGCTAGCTTCTATCTAAATACAATATAGCATGTCCTGACTGCGGGGTTTTGGAAACAAATTAAAACATACAGCTCTGCTATCACTTCCAGCATAAATGAAGACAGAAAACTAAAAAGCAGTGACGTTTGTAGGGTTACTGAAGTTGGGCTAGCTGGTATATAATGATGTGCTACGTGACCGCTAGTGACACAGCTATGTTAGCATAATATAAACAAGCTAACTTTTTTTCCACTCGATAAAAGTTAACGTGAGTGTTGTCGGTGGTCAGGAACAAATGTAATCGCATGGCAGGATGCTGTAAAAGGACCAAACTTCAGCCAGGAGAACAACTGAGATAATCCATCCACAATACGAGGTTAGTCATTCATATACTGCAGCATGGGCTGGGCTGTAGTTACATCCTAAGGTTTTAAAAACTGAGCTTAAATAAATGATTAGCGGTAATAAAAGCCGAGGGAGGTCAACAGTGATCACTGACTGTTTTAGGAGGTTTATGAGATCAAATAGAAGAAAATACAAAACATTAAACATGTTAACAACACAAAAGCCATATTAAACGCAGACTACTTTAGGCCCGGAAGTAGGATTCGTCGTGTCATCACTGAACAACCGGATTGAAATTGGTTGAGCGTGATATACGCTCAAACTCTTGGTGAATGGTTGCTGGAAATCAATCACTAAAAGTAGAAATAGAATTCAAGTTTTACTTGTCACAAGTAGCTTGGCATCTGATTTTTACTGTACACTGACTGAGCCATTCAGCTTGTTGTCTTGAGTTATTTGTTATTCAAGCTCCTTTTACACAGTTCTTGGTGTTTTATTATGTATTCTAACATTGAAGATATTCCACCAGTTCGGAGTGGGTCCCTGCTGCCCCGGCCAATTGAATGTGCTATGCTGCTGTCACTGGCTTCTATTCTCCATCACTCACCTCTTCCTAGATGTCAGCAGCTGCAGTTCAATTTAAAGTTAAGACACTGAAACAGCCCATTTGGAGCAGGGCTAAAGGTGAGGGACCTGTGAGATGTCTTGAGCTAAAACTTGGAAAGCACATTTTACTGCTTTAACATCTTATAACCAGCCTATGTGGTGCTGTTTATAATTCTCAGTAAGATGCTACAAAATCTATTATCCACTGTGTTTTTATTTTGTGGGAAAGATAAATACCACGCAATTTCAGAAGGCTTATGGTGGCAATTGTTGTTTTGTGCCCTGCCGATGCTGCGCTGGTTCAAAATGTTTCCTGGCTATTCCTCCTCTCGAGCTGCTTATTGCACTTCAGAATGACTGGGAGAGTCTCTTTGCTTGCATTGAGATTTTTGCCTGTTTTCTCAGCAGTGGGTAAACACGCTCATTGAAAACACAGGGAACACAAAATTGGAAAAGGTGTGTGCTGGCGGTCGAGCCCTCACTCTTCTTTGTATACCGACTACTACAACACCACTGGGATATATAAAGAATAATTTTGTGTCTTTGTGTTTTCTGGTTGTGTACAGCCTCAAAGACCTCCACTGCCAGATAATTGTACATTGTTCAGAAGTTTCTTTCATTGAAGACTTGGGCACAGTTTTTGTTTCTATTGACTGATGTGTCACTCTCAGTCACCCTGTCTGAAACTCATTGAAAAGTAGCGACAGTCTCTGAAGGGCTGCCTCACTCAGTTTTAATAAATCATCCCCAGCTACTCTATTCTCCACTTTCTCTCTGAGACCGGAGAGTCTGCCTCTCTAACTTCGTCCCTTTCACTGCTTATCTAGGCCTGCTGCCTTTCCTTCCTTGCCACTCACTATCTCTGTTTTGCCACTCTCTTTCCCTTCATTTACTTTCCCCTTTCTGCTTGTCTGTCTTTATCTCTCTCAGCTGCCAATCTTTTTGTCCCTTTCCTACCATCTCTCACTCTAATGTCTCTGCTTTAATAGTTAGTTTCCTCTTCCCGCACTCTCTCTCTACTTTACAGTGTCTCTTTAGAACCTCTTATCAATGCTAAGTTTCTCTGAAAGACTCCCTCCTGTGTCATCTCCCCAGCGAGTGTTGGCACATTGTTCTAAAAGCTCGAGAAGCGTCCGCACTAATTTGTTGTTGTTTCCGACAACAAAAATGGTGCTTTAAGATGAAACTGATCTTTGCCCAGACAAACCGTTTACCATTCCAGAAATAATCCCAAGCCTATGTTAACAGGCCTCTAAGTACAGCACGGTAACCACCTTGTTGCCCATGTAAACAGGTAGCAGATCGGTTGCATGTAGGAATTTTCTCTGATAAGGGTGTACAAGTACAAGGCAGTCATAGCTATGGAAAACATGGCAACTGGAAAACTGCCTGACTCAGATGATGAAAAGGATCTTAGAGTCGTACCAGAAAGATTATGCTTCACCAGAAATGGAGAATGGAGAAAAAAATAACTACGAAGACAGAATCAATCATCTAAAATTTAAGGTCTAGCCATTAATGTTGCTTGATGTTGGTGCTGGTGACTCATAAGAACCAGTCAGAAAAGAAATTGGGGGGTCTGCATCATAAATTTCCAGAAGTCTCGATTTTAGAGGTCCTAAAACACCAGAGTAATTTGGATGTTGGGTGTAAATGCAGTAGCTTCTGCCTTTAGGGGTCACCACAGCAGATCATTTGTGTCCATCTCACCCTATCCCTTGCATCTTCCTCTGTCACACCAGCCTTTTCCATGTCCAAACTTGCTCCGAGGTCTTCCTCTTTTCCTCCTGCTTGTACTCCAGCTCCACCACCTCTCTCTTTGTCAGTGCAACTGTCTCAAAACCATACATGATGGCAGGTCTCAATACCATCATGTAAAACTTCCCTTTAATTCAGGCTGCTGTCAGTCACAAGTAAAACGTGTATGTCTTATAGCTAAAAAAGTAGCTCAGCTGTATCGCCAGGGTTGAAGGAGCCCAAGATGTGGCTGTCTCACATTTTGTAAAGTAACAACAGAAGCATATAATTAATAGAGGACTAGCTCTCTGCTGCACACTCTGCCCTTTCTTCAGTATGTTTTCTCTCCTTTTATTGCTTTTTATTCCCCACCTCTCCTCCTTTGGCTTTCTCACCCTTTGTAATGGGCACCAAAACACAAAACACATTATGACCTTGTGTGTGTGTGTGTGTGTGTGTGTGTGTGTGTGTGTGTGTGTGTGTGTGTGTGTGTGTGTGTGTGTGTGTGTATCTTCAGCTCCTGGAATAGACTGAGGAATTGATTTCGTGGCCACATACTCCATCTCGTAAATGAGCCTGATCTGTATTGGCAATGCTTTATCACAGTGAGCAAGCTTGACTTTATGAGTCCTCGTTGTCCACTCTTTTGTCTTTGGCAATATTTGATTGATTGATTGATTGAATCTTTATTTTGAACATGTTGAAAAAGTATAAAATAAAAAAAATAGAATTAAAAGAGACAAATGAACAAAGCAAACAAAAGGAAAACAAGCAACCACAACTCCAAATAACGTCCATGTTCAAAAAGGAGCAGGAAGAAGCATAAGCTTATTTAATCCCACCCCTTTTCCACTATCTAGTATCAATAGACTACAGAAATACCTCCTTGTAATTACATTATATGTTATGTGTAATTTTTTTTTTTTTTTTTTTTTAATATATACACATATATGTTTCTATCTATCCATACCTACGTATATACACACATACGCACATATACACATTTTCAATAACCCCATTAACACCTGAAGGATACACAACCTACAATTTTATATATACATATATATATATATATATGGTAAATGGTAAATGGCCTGCATTTGTATAGCGCTTTTCTAGTCCATAGGACCCCAAAGCGCTTTACACTACATTCAGTCATCCACCCATTCACACACACATTCACACACTGGCGATAGCAAGCTACATTGTAGCCACAGTTGCCCTGGGGCGCACTGACAGAGGCGAGGCTGCCGGACACAGGCGCCACCGGGCCCTCTGACCACCACCAGTAGGCAAACACGGGGTTAGTATCTTGCCCAAGGATATTTGGCATGCAGCCAGGGTGCAGCCTGGGATCGAACTACCGACCTTCTGATTAGTGGCTGACCTGCTCTGCCACCTGAGCTATATATATATATATATATATATATACATATACACATACACATATACATATATATACATATACATATATACATACACATACACACACACACATATACACATACACACATATATATATATATATATATATATATATATATATACATATACATGTACATGTGTATATACACATATATATATATATTTAACACACTATAATTGATTATATGATTATTATCACTATATCACTTGGAGTATACCTACAATTCAGTGTTCCTGCACATAGCCATTTTTATTACCAGAAATTCACCTGAAGTAAATAAGAGGGAGGCATAGATAACTTACTGTTTATTTTGTGATAAAACCCACAAAACTGGTACATGTACGGCTCAATATTTTACCTCTTAGAATATTACCTTGCGATTTTTGGCCCTGCACAGGAGCTTAATACACATGTGGACTGCATGATGATGCTGAAAGTCCCCAATAGCTTTTTAGGCTTCTTTTGAATACAAAATATTCACAAGTATTAATTTAAGTTTTTTATGTTGTAAATATTTTTCAAAATTGTCTTTAAATGTTATATTTTCCTAACGTGTCTACTGACAACAGTACAGGATAGAATGAAAAGAGGTTTAATGTCCAATGTTGTTGATGTCATGATGCTGCACTGCACTCACACAGTGGTGTTGGCGCTTCAGCAGCCTGACTTGCCATTAATAGACTAATAAGACTAATGTTGCTGCGGCCAAAAGAAGACGAAGAGGTAATTTCATAACACAAATCAGTAGTGCAGATTTAAAACACAATTTAACCAAAACACAGCAACAGTTCAAACTGTTCTGATAATGTGGGGACATCGCTGTGACTTCTAAAGTCTAAAGTTTATTTGTTCTCTAAATAGCATCAATAACGTTTGCTAATGTAGCTTAAATCACTAAATATTAACTTTTCAACCACCAGTCTGCTGGGATATCGTGGGTTTCCAGCCAAGAAAATGTTGGTCAAAATTTCTAGTCCTATTCTGGTCGAATTGGGCTTCGGGAGTTTGTTCACAGTACAACTCCAGATCCAGGTGACTGTAAGTCAAAATGATGTTACCTGTCTATGTCCAGCTGTAGTCTGTAATCAGGTTGGATATTGCTATAAACTGATATATCTTTTATTGACTGTAACATTTAACTTTTGGGTGATGGCACAAAGCTTGAGAGTGGACATGTGGTCAACATCACCAAAAAAGATAAAACTGTAGTTTCTGTTTTACCCACATTCGTTGATGATGAGTTCACATAACTGAGCAGTTTCCTGTACTGCTCAGTACTCTATGTGATTAAGAGACAGAAATAATTTTGTGCATATTTGTCATCTTATCTGCTTTGCCACAAATAGTTCTTTAACTTCTTTAATGGCTGAGCCTTTGCCTCAGGTTTGATAACCAAAGGCTCCGCCCTAAAATGGGTGGAAATCTCTTATTCACTCTGAATTATTCTTAGACATTTTGAAATAATAGATGCCACGACCACAAGTGTGAAAGATCGCGATTGCCAAACAGTTTTGTCATCAAAATATCAGTCAACACGTGCTAAATTTGCTGATATTTATCACAATATGAACAACACAGCAACCGTTAGCATGACCTGAGCTGTGCCGCAGCAGATGTGATGAAACTCATTTTTTCTTACTTTATCACTCCCACTTAAATTCTGTTTTCTTTTACTTTGAGCGCAACCCTGGCTTTATTTCACCTCATGTCATCATCAATCAAATGTCAGTGTCTTAACCCGGTGCCGTGACATTCAGCCAGGGGTGCCTACCACTGCACAAATATCTAATATAACACAAAGTGATAAGACACCTGTGACAAGACCTTTCAACTCCTGATCCTGCTTTCAGACCCCGTCTCCATCTCTCCTGCTGTGAACTGAATGCATTTCTTGACTCGATATTGTTGCCGTGGCATTACCATACCAAGTCGGCTGTTGGATGGGGAGTTTAGACCACAGTGGGAGGGGAATAGCTCTCTCGTTCAAGCTGTAACTGCTGATTGCAGACACAAAGTATACTGATGTAGAAAAATCTGTAGCACAGCAAATCCAACCTTAAGACCTGGCAATCTGTTAGAACAGATCTGCTCTTCTGCCTCTCTTACTTCTTCTTTGTGTGCAGGTTTTTCCTTTTTTTCATTTAGTTATCTGGCTTCAGCGTTAGCTTTCGGTTACAGTTGTGTTTTAGTGCTTTAGACTGTGTGTTTTCAGTCAAAGATGAGGAAAAAAACATTCCAGTACAACTTTAGGCTCACAAATTAGTATATCGTATCTTCTTCATATAATCTATACAAACAATTTTTTACCCAAGGCAGGTAACAAACAGATCATGCAGGAAAACGTCACTCCCAAACTTGAAATAGTTCAGCAATGTAACAAAACTTACAGACATATAAACTGCACATTTTTAGTGCTGCTGGTAGGTGAATCTTCTCACAATTAAAGTCAGATTTGCCGTTTTCCCCCGTTGCTCAGTGAAGCCGACATGCTGCTGCTAGAAGCTGCTGTAACAGCGCTTTCATATTTTACAGAGCATATTTTCCAGGATGTTAAACTTTTCTTTCATTTAGTCTTCAGAAAGAGCGTGCTGAGCTCATTTGCATTCAATTAGTCAGCTATAAACAGTGAATCCAAGCAGAAAAAAAAGTTCCCAGGGCAGTGAAAATAAGGAGTCATTTCCCTTTAAGGCTACTTTATGATCAGGTCATTGAAGGTATGTTAAATATATTTTTTAATCTGTATACTTCTGAGACGTGTATGAACGCAGGGTAAACACAGTCAGCCAATATCAGCTCGCGCAGCATTCAGCACACAGCCTCCTTTCAATCCCTCTGGTAAACAATCCGTGTGGGGGGAGATTGAAAAACAGCAAGAGCCCGCGTCCAGATTTACATTCTAATCAGGTGACACCCCCTGTCTACTCTGAAGCACACGCACTCTCGCACACTTTCCATTATTACAAAGTTGCACACACAGAAACCCAGAACACCCGATGTGCACAAACACTTCCTTTCACCCCACTATCTCTCTATTTTTCTGTCTCCCACAAACACACACACACGCTGACCAAGTCTGAGTGACAGCACAAGGTGAGTGGATATATCTGGTAGCAGGAGGCACTGTACAGCATGTCTGTCCTTTTCCTGCTGCCTTTGCTTCTTTATCTCTCACTTCTGGAGTCGTCTCTGCTCTATCTAATTTTCAGCTATACTGTTCATTTACATGTGGGGAACAGAGGATGCATTTAAAGGGGCTCAGACACCCTGTGCGTGCCTCCACAGCATCTGCCCGTCTCGCATAGAGGAGCACCACTGTTGACCTTGTCAAGAGCTACTGCTTCATAATAACATTTCTTCCCTGGAAATGCCAGAAGTGCTGCTTCATTTGATGCGAGACACAGATTAATAAAAAGCTATTTGGCTTGCCTCGTGTTTATAGTTTGAAAAGTATAATAATCTTGATGGCTCTAGCTCTGCTTCCGATGTCACAGTGCAAATGTTAACAGGGAGCTGTTCTCAATGGACTGCAGCTGTACGCTTGGTGAGACATCCCATTATGATGCAAAAAACACTCCACTGTTATCATGACAAACACAACGAGGAACATTTCTGCTGAAGTAGTTTATTTGCTTTAAACTGTGGGAGAGAACATATTTAGATATGGGATAACTACACAGAATGACAGTGATTAGGCTCAAGCTAGCGGTAAGATGGGGAGCTGTGTCGGCAGGTCCACGGCTGATAAGATCCGTCCACTCCTGGAGCTCACGCGTCATCAGTGGGCAGACAGGCAGCTCCACTGGCTGCAACACAAGACACGAGCGGGGAGGAGAGGCAGGACCCATGTCCTGTGTTGCAGCCGTTGGCCCAGCCAGCAAGTCACCTTCAGCTCTGGCCAGCAACAGCTGATCCACTGTGGAGATGAAGACTAGGAGACACAGGGGAAGAAAATTTGAGGGAAGGGGCGGGGTGGGGGGTGGGGTAGGGGGTGGGGATAAAGTCAGTTACAATCCATTCTGTGTGAGCGACATAAGGAGCAGATGGGAGAAAATGAGAGGAGGAGGGCGATAGAGAGCGGTGGGACCGGAGAATAAAGCGGTGACCTGAGGGGAAAATGAATGGGAGCAATAGAATGAAGGAAAATACTAATGGAGTGCAAATGAGAGCAAGAAACAGAGGCACAAGGACGATGTGCCACACCGCGGACACCGAATTTATCAAACGGCCGATAAAAATGTCCCTTTTCACCTTGTAAAGAAGATGTTGGCCTTCCTGTCTACAAGTCACATCCAGCTTGCTGGAAGAGAAACACTCCTCTGCCCCAAATTGCCTGACTAGAAGGTTAATGACTGCTAGTGCCATGGGCCCACAGAGAAAGATCTGTGCGAGGTGTCCTTATATAGACGCCCCGTGGTAGAATTGGCGCACGTCATTCGGAATAAACGTAATCACTACTTTAGCTGTGCATTGCACAGTGAAAAGAAATTTAATCTGTTGGGTGTGACTGAGGGGGAAGAATTACACATGCATGCCAGCAAACCAAATATTTATTCCATGTATTGGTCTCATGGGTAAGTGGTTTGTCATCAGAAAGGCAGAAAGCATGCAATCAATTCCCAAACTACCCCCAAGCTCCAGATATTCTCGATCATTTTCTGCTCTTCTCTCTCTGGGAGTCTGCCATGTAACAGGCATTAAAAGGTCAAACCTGAGCAAACTCTAAGCGGCGTGTAACACAAAGGTCTGAAAATGTCACGGTTTCACAGATATGTCTTCATATCTGCGTCAGCAGGCAAAACAACAAAAAATAATCAAGGGAAGCCTTTTTTCAATGACATTTCTTCTAAATTTCTGATGTGCTGTGTTTCCTGTCAGGTTAAATCTCCGGTCTCCTAACCCTTTCAAAGATGCTTACATCAGCCTCACCGGTTACACCAGGCTCCTGCTTTGGTGATGCACTATGGTTTGGCAATTACACGATTATCTTTCCCTCGCCTAGTTCCGCGTATGAAAATGGGTCCAACCTAGATTCAAAACTTCAGGGAGATGAACTCAGAGGACACATGAAAGGAGCTGAAGGACGAAGCAAGCAAAGAAAGTAATAGAAAGCCAGGGGCAGAATTCAATTCATTTAACCTTTTTTTTCTATTCTGAATAAAAAAGCACGTAAGAAGAAAAGTAGAATACCATGCAACTGGGACTCTGAATATTTTGAGGGAGGTAGAGGTTTTGAAGTTTGAAAGTTTTAGAGGTAACAATGTCAAATATAATTGCACAGATATTTTTTTAGGAAGACAGAAATGGCTTCCATTAACACTTGAGAACAATCCTTTTTAAGTGTGTTTTCATGAATATCTGACTGCCTACAAGTATGTATGGCATTACTGGGCACCAGCTCCTTTTCTAATCAAGACTGCAGGGCATTAATAAGACATATGACAAAAACGGTGACTACTAATGGTTGACATACTACTGGAAACTGCCCAAGGCAACTTGGCTTTGGTGAGAAAGAAGCCACCCTGATTCTACATTTAATCATTTACGTGAATTGCCTTTCATTACGGCAGCAACAATGGGTTCTGGCACTACTGAAATGACTTTGCCAGACAAAAATCCTGCAGACACAGAGTGCAGTTATTTGGAATTGTAGGTGAAATATTGATTATAGGTAATAAGTGCCATTTATTCTCCATAAACAGAACAATGATCGCGCAGAGCGTCGTCTATCCCTTCACCAAAACCTCGCCATTGGAAAAGATCCTACACTATTGAACGATTCACACAAAAGGAGGCTCTACAATGCTGTATTGTGCCAGCGCTAACAATGGTCTGGCTATTCTGATCACTCTCTGATAGGGAGACAGAATCCTTGCCGGAAGATCATGAGGAAATGGTACGAGGAAAATCTGCATACTCGATATCCTAATTTACATAATGCTAGTGCCCCTTTCTTGCCCCTGCTCAATAGACGGTTTATGCTCATTAACAAAATTGCTGTATAAACTTGCTTATGACAAGAAAAAAAAGTCAGGGCATAGCTGAAAAAATTCTGATACAGATATCAGATTAAAAATGTCAATTACCCAGTCTGTTTAATATCACATCAGCAAAGGTCATCATCACTGAGTCCACAGTGTAGCACAGATTCCCTTATGTGCATGTGTAACATGCCTGTGTACATGTACAACTGTGTCTGTATGCGTGAGGACCTTGAGAATGTAGACTGGCTCTTCAACCACCCTTTGCTTATCTAGGCTTTGACTTAAAAGAGAAAAAAAAAAAACACACTGAAAACCACTCCGAATATGACACAGCACAGCCAAAGGTAAAAGAAAAAAGAAAAAAGAAATATGAGACGTGTGATGTTTTCATAAGATATCACACCATGTACATACAAAGTGGTACTATTCTGCTTTTCCTTTCATATGTAAAAAAAAAAAAAAAAAAAAGTATAGAACCAACCCTCATTTCTTTTTATCTTCCTAGGAAAAATGAGGAGAACGCGCAGCAATTTATTCAAACATGCAAACATCCATGACTGATAGTGTTCCATTCTGTGTTTTTCTATCCAGATATGCTTTTACTGCACTAGCAGTACATTTGGGATCATTGTCATGCTGAAAAATGAAACTGTTGCCAATCAGTTGCTTTCCAGATGGTATTACATGGTGGATTAAAATCTGATGGCACTGTTCTCTCTTCATAATGCCACTGGTTTTGACAAGATCTCCAACACCACTGGCTGGCATACAGCCCCAAACCCTGACAGAGCATCCACGATGTTTACAGACAGCTGACAAATCAGAAATCTTACATTTGGATTCATTACTCCATCAGACCTGTTCCCACTGATTTACAGCCCAGTTCTTGTATTGTTTGACATACCTCAGCCTTTTCTTCCTATTTCCCTTCATTAAGAACGGCTTGTTGGAAGCCACCCTTCCACTGCGACTATTTCTAATGAGGCTTTACTGAACAGTAGATGGATTGTGATGACATCAGCCACACATAGGTAAAACGAGTCCATTCGTTCACTTTATTAGTTTGGTTTGCAGTTGCTTCACTAATATAATTCACCATTTTACTTGAACCTAACACTGATATTATGAAGCGCACGGATAGTAGCATTGTGTGGTTTTTCTAAAAATGTTTTCTGTTATATTAATTATGTTTCTCTTTCTTTGAGTTACCTGGTTTGGGATGGTGGCTGTTTCCTGTCTGGGCAAAAGGTGTGGCTGAGGACTTTAAGAACAAAATGCCTGCTCAGCAGGACCAACCATGTGCTTATCAGAAACAGGGGTGTTTTAGGTTTACTTCTGTTATTCTGTGCTTAGTTAGTATTAGTATTTATTTTTGTTTCCCCCCTATTGTGTGTAATAGGGTTTGGCCGAACCACTATAAAAGCTACCCTCTTGTGTCTTTGTAATTAGGTCAGTTTGTGAGCTAAGTTGCCCACTTTGTTTGTTTAAGTTTCTGGAAATTACTTTTTGCAGAGTTATATTTAGTTGACCTCTTTTATGGGCCCACTAATTATATTTTAGAATTTTGTCTTTTTGAACTGTTTTCGAGGGTTAAAATATAGAAAACCCATTTTGAAGAAAAGTTTTTCTGTGTCCTCTATGCCTTGGCTGCTTGGTCCCTCACATGGATCAATTGAAGGTCTAGGTGTAACTCTCAAGTCCTGTGTCTGGTTTTTGCTGGATTTTTTTCTTACTTTGCTTGGACAAAAACACAACTTTGTGCCCATCAAAACTGTTTTAACTTAGACATTTTTCACGTAAAGAGACTGTCAACAAATGATGTGTAACAAAGTGCCTTAAGATCAAATATGAAGTTGATTCTTTGCTGAATGTTGATGTGTTCATACAACACTTGTTCATCCCTTGAGTTAGGAGCATTATATATGATTGGATGATTAATAGATCAGTGTTAAATGGCTTAACAGACCAACAAAAAATAACTGAAGGTCTTTCACAAAACAACCAATGTGAAAGACCGTCAGAAAGCCTGGTGAAAACTGTTGCTGAAGACCACTTTTAAAAAAAACTACCAGAAAGTGGAGCTTCTTGAAAAATGAAGGAAAAGGCAAAGAAATGAGGGCTGGTTCAAAAAGGGATATTCCTTCTGTGACCACAGCAGCTCCATCCACCTTCTGTTTACAAGGGGCATCTAGCCAAAGACAATTTTCCCAAACAGAGAGGAGCTAAAACAGCTTGTTTCAGGCAGATGAACATAGGGGCTGCAGTAAAGCTCAGTATAACATCAGTAAGGCTTATTCTGAACTCTCAATCAAGCAAAGCTACTTTAGTTTCTGAGCTGAAATAAAACACTATATTGCCAAAAGTGTTCACTCACCCATCCAGTGACTTCCATGGTGCATAAAATCAGGCACCAAGCGTTGCAGACTGATTCTACAAACATTTTTGAAAGGATGAGTTGCTCTCAGGAGCTCAGTTAATTCCAGTGTGGTACTCTGTTAACTCTTGTAGGATGCCACATGTGCATCAAATCCATTCCTGAAATATCGAAATATTCTAAATAATATAAAGCCACTAAATATTCCACAGTTAGTGTTATTTAAACAAAGTAGAAGTTATTGGTCAAGACAGCAATTCAGTCATGAAGCAGTAGGGTATGTAAAAATCACAGAGCAGGGTCAGCAGATGCTGAGGCGCATAGTGTGTGTGAGGTCACCAACTGGTGGCAGACCTCCTTCAGGTTAGCTGAAGAACAGTGCGTATAGAACTTCATGGAATGGGTTCCCATGGCACGCTGCCACTGGACTCGGAACAGTGGGGAAGTTTTCTCTGGAGTGACGAATTACGCTTCTCCGTCTGGCAATCTGATGGATGAGTCTGGGTTTGGCGGTTGCCATGAAAACGGTGCATTATGGTGTGGGTTTCTTTTTAAGAGGTTGGGCTCAGCCCCTTAACTTCCAGTGAAAGGAACTCTTAATCCTCCAGCGACAATTTCATGCTCCCAAGTTTGTGGGAACAGTTCTGGGATGGCCCCTTCCTGTTCCAACATGACTGTGTGCCAGTGCACAAATCGAGATAAAGACAAGAAGGAGTTAATTTGGTGTAGAAGAACTTGCCTGGCCTGCACAGAGTCCTGACCTCAACCCAACAGACCACCTTTGAGATGAATTAGGGAGGAGACTGCAAGCCAGGCCTTCTCATCCAACATCAGTGTCTGACCTCGCAAATGTCAGTCTGAGTGAATGATAACAAATTCCTATGAGCACACTCCACAACCTTGTGGAAAGTCTTTCCAGAAGAGTCGAAGCTATTATAACTGCAAAACTTGGCCCAATATATTAAACCCAATGGACTAAGAATGGGATGTCACTCAAGTACATCTGCAAATGAGTGAATACTTTTGGGACTATTGTGTATTTGCAAACATATTAACATATTAAAATTAAAATTAAACATATTAAAAGGCAACATGTTTGGTAATATGTAAAGAGGTTTAAATGATTATCATTTTACCAGGGAAGTTTTGTTTACCTATAAGAAGGATTCTAGTGTTTTTCCAGGCATGTCTTTGAAGAGAAACTGGCTACAAATCCCTTTTATTATGAACAGCACATAATGGACGAAGGCTTTTCTATTCCTCACTTTTCCTCTCCTTGTTATTCTCTAGGGATACACAACCTTTATAAAAAGACCTTAGCTGGTCCCTGCTCTGGGTCCCTTCTCTTGATGTTGTGTGAATGAGCCACTGTTCTCTCGGGTTCTGGATGCTGGGATCGTCCTGATTCAAACAAACAGTGTTTGTAGAACATCTTTGTTCTCCTCAACCAGATTTACATGGTGCAGTATTCTGTACCAGCAGCTTTGGCTCACAAACAAACACACACACACACACCAGCCACAGCGCTTATATACACAAACACATACAAATATACACATGCATGCACACACTTACAATGATGTTCTGCCTCTGGCTTGTACACAGAAAGCACACATGCTCTCATTGTCTAAAAATTGACATCAATAAATGATTATGCTGTAAGGCAATGTTTAAAAAAAAGTTGATATAAGAGGAATATGTAACAAGGTCAGATAACCAGATCACCTCCTTTTAGGTTTTCCCGTCTACAAGCGTAGTATAAGCGATGAGAAGGTTGGTTGAAAATAGCACAAGAAGAAAGTCTGTTGGCCTGTACAAGTGCAGCTTCCAGTAACAGTTAAGTGACTCAGCCTTCTTCACAAATAATCTCAGCGGAGGAAATAATCACTTCAAAAAAAACTTAATTTTTTCATTTCAAAGCAGCTTTATGAAATAGCATTTCAAAGCCACCAGACTATTGATTGTAAATGAAGCCGAATGAGCTGCCATCCTTGAAGTAATGTGTGTGCGAGTGTGTGATAATTCCCAGAAAAGCACCAACAACATCCAGCTTGCGTTCAAACCAAATTCTTGAGCAAGTGAGGCTGTGACCTTGATCTTCTTTTTCTCTCGCTCTGTTTTTCTGCAGACTATTCATCTACACTGTGGATTGCGATTAAATGCATCACAAGCTGGGTGTGTTTGAAGAGCTCACACTCTGAACGATGCATTTACAAAGGAAATGCTTCCATAACTCGAAGACAGGGTCTGCCTGCACATGCATCCGTGTTTGCACTGATACAAAAAGAGAAAACCAGAAGCACTTGCTGATTAAAAAGTAGCAAATAAGCTCAGTTTTAACAAGACTGCACTGACAAGATGACTGCACACAGAACATTTAAACAAACGCAGCCAGTTATAAGGATGCAGCATACAAACTGACTCTCTGAGTGACCTTAACACTATTAATTTTTAATTCAAGTATATAATTAGCCTTGTTACTGAATGGGCTGTTCAAGTCAGCAGAATTCCAGCTTGAGACATGTTTAGTCAAATGTCTGCAGGGGAATGCCCTCATATAACAACTGCAGACCAATTAATATCAGTAATATGCATCACTGTGTAGGGGGAAACTGCTTAAAGTAGACTCTTGAGTTGTGACCACTCTGTAGCTGACATGTGCATGCATTTTAAGCACACGTGCATTTACAGTAGCACAGCGCATTGTGCCTTTTCTCTTGAGCTATCTCAGCACTATTGGAGTTGGTGTTGCATTTCAGAAGCGATAGCTGGCTCGATAGCTCATGCCGATGCTGCTGCTGCTGCTCGGATTGGCGTTTCCCTGCAGATGCTGACAGAACACTTTGGGGGGTGTCTCTGCTCCCCACTGCGAGGTCCATACGTGGAAGAAAAGTCCCTCTGGCACCAGACCTGCCTCACCACTGCATTACGGAGACAGGTGTGGTTCTACATGGCTCAACGAGTAGTGCATCAGTGCCGTCAGGGCTGCAGGTTCCATCCTCTGTGAGTCAGCAGAGCACAGACAATTTCAACTACCTTCTGGTGAAACTAATTCTAACAGTCTGCAAAAATGTATGCTGAAAAGCTGCCGGCAATATGTTTTCTAATGTTCTCCTGCAAATATAAATGTCCTCACTTTCACACCGCCTTCAGAGACTTGCTAACACCACAATACTGCCTGGCAGTTATGTGATCACTCTCTATAGGCTTCAGGTTTCCTGTGCCCTGCAGGAAAATTGTTACTGTTCAGGTCAGGGGAGAAGTATTCCACAAGTCTTTGATCGTTCAAGCTGAATTTATTTGGCTCATCACAGCAGCAACATTCATCTCTGCCAATTTACTGCTACATTTCAGTGTTAGTGAAAATGAAAGCAAAATGCCTACCTTCCCATCCCCGTCCAGGTCCAATTTTATTTCTGCTGCACGCCTGTAAAGAGGGGATGAGGATGTAGTCGTACTTTATAGCACCATAGCAACCTCTCTGACTGTCTTTGTGTCGCCCAGTCTGACTCTCCCTCGGACTCGCGAGTCAATTTAGTCCTGCAGTGAGAGGAGAATCCCTTTATCCGTGGACTACACTTTACGCGGAAGGCACCGACTTGAACATTTCATTCTTGCGTGGAGGCGCCTGCCTGCCGGACCCTGATAAAGTGGAGATTTACTCGCGCACCAAGTGAGGAGCTATCCCTCACACTCCAGCTTACTCGGTCAGTTTCTGAAAGCTCTATGGCCCAGTGATTTAATGTCGTTTCAGCGTCTGGTGGCAGACCTCCTAGCCCCCCACTTGCCTCCCTAAACGAACGAATGCAAGCGCGCATACGCACGCGTGACCACAACCTGTGAAGATAAATAACTTCTGTGTTAATGGGCCGTCAAATTCACAACAGAAAGAAAATTGAAAAATAAAACTGAATATCTAAAACATCCGCAATGGCCGAGATAGTAATCGGTGGCTGATATAAATTCAAAGTCAAATAAAAAAAAAAATAGACACTGTAAGATGATGCCCCAAACTCTACATTATACTGTAATATTAAAATTAAACTTCTTCAAGGGAAATGATGTTGAACTTATCAGCTGAGGGGATGTCGTCAGAGGTTATTGCGCCTTTCAGGTTCACGTGGGACCGTGATAATTTAGAGAAGGCTAAACAGTATTCCTTTGACTTGAATGTCAGTATTTGTACAACACGAAGGCTTGGAAACCTACCGAGAGACCGAATCGACATACCTGAAAAGGATATGCGTAAAACCCATCGGTCCGACAGTCAGTGCTTGGACACGCTGGGACGAGAGGGAGACTGTGTTGTCGCTGGTGGTGAATAAAATCTCTTATGTCGTGTAAAACCTCCTTGTAAACTTCTCTCTTGTCATCTTCGGTCTGTGTTCTGTTCATCAAGCGTTATATCTGACTGACCGGCTCGCTTCTTTTGATGTCGGTGGTAGGAGGGTACCCAGAGGCGCGCACTGGGGAGATTCTTCCTCCCCTCTGCCGCTTCAAAATATCCAATTTCACACACTGACTCTTTTTTTCTCCCCGCATAATTCCCTTCTGGAGCAGGTGCAATAATTTCACTGGATCCACCCGGAGTTTTATCAGAGTTAAGAACCCGAATCCATGTCGCATATATGTGTGGTTTCTTTCATGGTTTTGCAAGGTTTTCTATTGCTTTGGTAAGCTCTGAACACAGAAAAAGGGGATATTAACATATCTCATGGCCATTTAACGTTGGTAAGTCATGATATCCAATAAGCTTCAAGGAATGATGACATCAAAGGGTATCTGTTCAGTACTGGGATGACTGCACTTGCGCAATTACGTTTTGGGTTTTTGTTTTGTTTTTTACCTTAGTTAATGACATTTAACTCAGTAATTGTTGACTCCAAACAGGGCCATTACAGTCATTGATGATACCTTAGACTAAATAGCCTTTATCGTTTAAACTTCGAATTTTAACATTCAATTAATTCCCAGTGTCAAGTGATATGCGATTATTTTTTTATTGTAGTTTTTTAGTTTTAGTCTTTGAAGGAAACTGTTTCCAGGGCCTACTCCGTGGATCGGCTTCCTCCGAGGCGTGGACGTCTATCAGCAGAGAATGTACCTTCACCTATCAGCAGAGAATGTCCCTTAGTCTGTAACACAGTCAAATATATTCTCAAGTAATGTTCAAGCATGCCATTCAGCGTGTTAGTACGAGCAGCTCGGGAGCAGCTTGGGAGAACAAGAAAACAGAGACTGCTTTAGATTGTCTTCCCAAAGTGACTCAACTTTATTCACAAGTACAACAGTTTATATAGAGGGTAAAATTCATGAGACAGCAGATTATCAGTTTAAACCAGTACAGACCAAGATAAGGCAGCGTCTTCCTGCCCTTGGGTGAAGAAGCATCCTTTGTGTAGTTTATTAGTTCAGCTACAATTGTGATTATCTCAGCGACATATTTTCAAGGCACAAAACGAAGAGTTCTTACATTAGTGAAATCTGAAACAAACCATTTGGCCTTCAACAGGCGTCTAAAAGATTAAGAAACTAATGTAGCTGAGGGAGTGATCTCTGTGGTATTTCAACCTTGTACCAGCCTGTGATTCTCACACATCAATTCTTGGGTCAAAGAGAAAAATAACTAAAACAAAAGGGGCCTTATTGAATGACAGAGTTTTCCTGCATAATGTCACTATAAAACAATATCCAGTAAATGCTCCCATGGTACTAAAATACCTAACAGTCTTCTTCTTCTTTTTTTTTTTGCAATATCAAATGAGAGAATGGTGTTGAAATCAATACGCTCCGCCATGTGTTCCCTAACTACTCCGTTTCCCATAATCCAATGCAAGTAACGTCAGAATCTCGCGACCGGAGGTGGCTAACTGGAACGCTAGTTAGCTCAATGCAGACTTGATGAGAATTAGAATTTTCTACAGTCGTTCCGCTGCAGCTTCTCCAGTAGTGGAAAGGACGCCTGTCTAGTCTCCACTTTGTACTTGTTAAGCCGGCTAATCATTTACGGAGGAAGTTTTTATTTGCATTCGCAGGAGAGTTTCCGTTTTCTCACGTGCATCATCAGAAAAATGGAGATTTCTCCTGAGATAAAATCAAACAGCTTTCTGCTGGACGCTTCTCTGCTGTATAAGGATAGCTGCCCGGAGTTATCGCGCTTCTACATGTAAGATACTTCACTATAACCAAACACGAATACCACTTAAAAGTATATTTTACTTGCAGTCCTTTATTGTTGTGATGCTAGCAAGTGGACGCTAGGTGGAGGTGTTCGCCCAGTGTGACCGGGAAAGTTTCTAGCTCGACGATGATGTCAGGGAAAATTATGATTGTAGCCCCCATTATAGTTCCTTATTACTCAGGCTATAGTTTCGCAGTTATAAGGAACTATAGCTTTGTAACTGATGTCCTGTCAATCATTTTGGGATTGGTTGAGCTCTGACGTCTAACATATTAAGCCACTGTTTAATTCTCATTCTTTTTTCACACGTTAATTTAAATAAGAATGGGTTATGTGCTCGTGCTTTCATTGCTTTTTTATAACTTTTTGTGTTACAGTCACCTCGAGGATAATCGGATCACTGGTGGCTACAGTGAAACTGCAGAAACACATAATACAGTGAAGTCTAAAAATAAGATGTGGCTGCTGCTTACGTTGGTCTTTAGTGGTGCCTCAGGTGTCAATAGTGTTGAAGTTTTGGAGCATGAATTGTTGTACTTTTCCACTGAAGTTTAGCCTGCTGTAGTTCTTCTACAACAGTGACTTACTGTAGCTGGACATGAGCCCATGTGAGAGTCCCAGCCGTGGCTGCTTGTGTTTGTGGGCAAGTTTGCAATGCCTCAGTGATATTTTCAATTTAAATGAATTACAGTTTGGTGAAATGGTTTCAATTGGTGAGAACGAGACACCTTCCTAACAAGCTCTGAAATCAAAGCACAAGGAAGTAAACAAAGTGGTGGTGGTGGTGCAGACAGTCCCTCTAATCATCGGGTAAGAGAGCCAGGCAGTATGTAAGCCTCAGCCTCATCCTTGTATGGTTGGTAAACAAACCCAAACAGAGCCCTGATCCAGCATTCCCAAGGTGTCTTATTCTTTTTAGATTCCTGTAATTAAGTCTTTGAATTTTTACTCAGAATTAAACACATTAGTTATTATAGCCACTTTATGATTTTATTCATCATTTACAGTTCACTTCTTGAACTTCAAAATTTTGGTGTCTGATAGCCGTTCCAGACATTGGTGATTGCCGTGTTGTGGTGAAAGCTGGAAGTAATTTCAAGAGAAATCCTCTTAAGCCTTTGTCTGTATGTGTGTGTGTGTGCGCGCGCTCATGCATGCGCTCAGGCTGTGCCCACTTGCTGGTATACAGACTTTTCTTCTTTATTAGGGTTTAAATTGAGCATTAATGCATCTAAAATGTTTTAAAATGTGCATATGTGTGTGTAGGCTCTTTCCACAATCCTTAGACTGTGCATATATGTGTGGACTCCTGCGATTCGTGCATTAGTTGGGTTTCAGCCATGTCCCTGTGTCCTTTGGCTTGTCTTCTCTCTTACCTGAGCCAGGAAATTTGTGGGCAGAACCATGAATGGAAAGAAAAACAGAGGTTTTAATGGTGAAAACCCCAGTCCGGGTCGTTTTCCGGATGTGTGTGAACCCACTGCTGCTTTAATAACATTGATCTGTTCCCCAGATTCCCCGGCTATGATTAGCTGTGGTATTTGAGAACATTTTGAACACGTTTAACTCTGACCAGCTGTCCAGCAGGCAGGACACAAATCTAAATGTTTGGCTTTGTAACTCAGAGACCTCACTGGTTTTATGCCAAAGTGCCTGGCAGAGAAGACACAATGAACAGCCACTGCCAAAATGTACACTTAGCGCCATGAGCTAATTAAGTGATCCGAGTGATAATATGAGAGGCAGCATACAGGAAGGAACTCATGCTACGAATGAAAGCCTCAGACGCATGCTTTGAATGCACAACTGATCAAACCGTGCACCCGCAACAGGAGAGGAACTGAAAATATTTGAGTCGGCATACATTGGTGTACGTGATCAGAGTGCATTGATGTTCTGAATCCTGAGGAATTACGACCATGTCCATGTGTTCCTTTGGGGGTTTCCACTGTCTCCACTTTCTGCAGGCCAATGCGTCACTGGAGTGTTTGTTCTGTGGGTGCGCAATTACTCATACGCTCATACTCCGCATATTTGTAGGAGATGGTGCCTTCTGGCACAGTCTTCACCTTCTGCCAGGCCAATGACTGAATGAGTTAGTATGTATGTTTGCATGGGGCATTACACCTATTGTTGAATTCGATGTACAAGTACTTGGTGTGCTTATTGTGGCTCACGTTGTTGAATCAGTGAAGCTTTTTCCAGTAAGTTCGTAATCATAGTTGCGTGTCTGGTAACTAGACCTTGACTGGCTGTTCTGATTACCAAAACAAATATGCATGTCGTCTGCTGGACAAACAATTTGGAAACTTGTTTTGGTTTCTTGTTTTGTCTTTTATTGTCCTCACACAGGCCTCACATGGTTTTCAGTCTAGAAGTACAGCTGCAATTGCTGTGTGTTGGTTAATATTATTGGAACTCTTGAGTAATTAGTGTGGGAGAAATATATAGCAAAAGCAAGAGGGCTTCAAGGCATGATTGTTCCTTAATAACTTCTGATTGTTTTCTTCATTTTGGCTGTGACATACCACATTCCCAAAAGAAATCACCTACTTAGTCGGCCTAACAAACCTAATTCAGGACCAATGTAGTCAAAAGAAGGTTAATATTTCCATCTGCAGTAGTTTATATTTGGTGGCGTGGCTCTGTTTTGGGACCTCCCTGCCTCTCCATGTGAATATGTGGAGTGCATAAGGCAACTGAGTGTAGGCTGAGGTATCTTTTGATAGAATGCCCTATATCAGATTTACACGTAGATTTGTAGAAGGATATCAGCCACGTGTTGTCAGCTCACCCTGGGATCAACTTATATGCCACATTTGCAAAGTAAACAGAGAAATCTAACCCTCTTGTTTGCTAGCTTGAAGCAATGATTTTGTTGCCTTTTTTTGTTTTTTGTTCACCAGTTGACCTGCCAACAAAGCATTTTTGTTATTTTTATTTCAACTCATATCTGCCATTTCTTGATGTATGCTCTATCATCAAGGTAAGGAAAGGTAAGTCGATTCTGGTCATCTGGACACTGTTTTTAGCGGGAGAAAACGTCTTCAGTGTGGACCTCTTCAGCCTCTTCAGAGCCTCAGCCCCAGTAAGCTGTGTAGGCAGAGATCATCCTCACCGATCTTTGATGCCCACCCAGTCATTTCGTTCTAGAAGCAGGCCTGAAATATGACAAACCTCTCATTAAAAAAAAGAATTATCCAAAGGGCAAAGAATTAAAGGTTAATCCAGATATGCTTGGATTGCATTCTCTTAAGCCTCTTTTTCATTAGTACCTACTCAACTTGACTCCAATATGCGTAGGGCCATTACAGCAAGGAGGTCGAAAGTCCTCTGACATCATTTGTATACGACACAGGCTATATTTATTGCTTTTTTTCCAGACTCGGTTACCACGGTGTTGTTTTTTATGTAGCCATTTCCCTCATCGCTGCGTTTCAACAGTACCAGTTTTGATTTTTGTCACTCTTATGAGTGCTCGAGTAACTCCACTGACTAGCCAATGCTGATGGACGCCCATGGAACTCCGGGCAAGTGGCTACAAAAAAAATATTTGGTCCTAGGTATTACCACCTAATGGGAAACCATAAAAACAGAGTTGCGTCAAGCCAAGCCGAGCTATTGCTGACTGTCCTCACTGACCACTCGAGTGCTTAAGTCAAAAAGCTACATTTATTCAAAACACTTTATGAAGCTCACATCCAGAACCGATTCTAGAATCACCAGTTATCCTAACATGCATGTCTTTGGATTGCGGCATGAAGTTCAAATTCAACCATCCAGGAGATTTGAACCCAGTCTTCCTCCTGTAGGGCAGCATCACTAAGCATGGCATCGCTGTTTGTCACCACCTTTTAAAGGCCTTTTTCCCTCTTCCGTTCCCTTTATCCAACACTTGCCCTCATTTCCTCTCGTACTGTATCACTCCTGTTACATCTTCTCTCAGCAGGAGCAAATGATCCTCAGACTGAGAAGGACCTGCTGGCCTCTTTCGCTGTAAGGTCCAGGTGATGAATGAAACCATGTGAATCGGTGCTGTAGAGGGGCATACTTTCTAGACTATTTCAAGGACTGATTGTGAAGCTGCTACCTGTGCTAGGCCTTTGTGTCTAAATATCTGAATGAGTTACAATCTCCGGTGAAGGTTTTTCAAGACATGCCAGCGGCCCTGTTGTTTTCCCTGATGGTAGCAATAAAATATTCATAATGCTTTTCATTTCATGCTGCAGACAGCACTTCTGTCTATAATCACATTATTACCTTGTAGCCGACACATAATTTCCCCTCACTGCCCTACTGCATCCTCTAGCGCTTCGTTGATCTCCCAGCTGTCAGCAGTTCATCCGTAGGACGCGTATCTTCAGCGTTTATCGCCACAACCGAGCATGCACTTAAAAGGAGATGCATGACAAGTATGTTAATAAGATTTGCACACTGGAAGCAGTCTTTGCGGTGCAGCCTTTCGGAGAGCTGGCTCATTCAGGAAGCTGTGGTAAGGGAGAAAAAGATTCCCTAAAAACATTCCTCATCTCCGAACTTGAGTCATTCAGTTGTTTTTAGCAGGCTGGTTGTTGGAGGATTGTCTTTCATCTCATGCCAACAAAAAGCTCTTGCTTTTGTTATCAATATGTATACTGTATAGTGGTGATGTGAACTACCATGGGAAATGTAAATCAACTAACTTCCTGAAAAGGATTTTTTTTTTTTTTTTTAAATGTCAGCAGAGAATGATTAAATAGCTTTCCGAACAACTAACTGCATTTCTGGAATTGTTCAAGGTCCATGAGTCATTATCACTTCACAACAGAGTGACAATCCACCACATCGGCCTCATACAGTTTCTCTTCATTTCCTGTATTATCTGCTGACAGGTCGTCTATATAATCTGACAGCTTAATCCAGTCACTGATTATTAAATTGGGGGTAGTATCTAGAGACAGTGATTCAGACTGTGCAGTGACTGATGACAGATATGTTGCAAAGCCCACAGCGTGCTCAGCTGTATCTGAAATCATCCATCAGTACGATGCACCGTTTCACATATGGCGCAGTTGAGAATGCCGGCGGAGCGTATAAACAAACGTCTGCCACCAGACGCCGCGGCAAAGGCCCGTAGGTTAACTCCAGATTAAAGCCGACCCCGCGCGCCCTCCTCCCTTTCCATAAGCAGACAGCCCTATTTCTGTCTGTCCCTGACACACGTGCAGCCGGACAATAAATGTCCCTTTATCGATTTAAGCCCTGAGCTAATTTTAGTGTGGCTTAGTTGTGACTCAGTTAAAATATCTCATTGCGAGTGTTCCCAAAGCGGGGGCAGCCGCATGGGCGGTGAAGCCACTGAATTGGTTTGGAAAGCTGCCCCGTATTGTTTGGGAGAGACCAGTTTTTCCGGTTGCATGTTTTCCACTCCACATAATGGGAATAGATAGTCTTTTTTTCCCGTCCCCAAAAATTGTTTCCATCTTGTAATTTGTGTGTTTGCAAACATCTATTTTATGCAAATATGCAAGCAATAAACATATTTATTTCAATATTTTCCATCACACTGTCTCTTACCTTGTTTCTTTCACTGGTCCAGCGTTACAGGAGTTGTTGTGATGTAAATTGAGAGGAGCATTTCAGGATACATGCACGTTAAATGACAAATAAAGTATTTTAAAAATGCACATATACAAGATGTACATTATTAAAATGATGCCTCATGATCGTGTTGTTGTGTTTTGACATAAACTCGGTTATAATTGAAGTCTCAAACTCGTCTCCTCTTTCTCATTCCCAGGCAGGGGTCTTTGAAGGCTAACGGTAAGTTCACGGAGACGTGAGTCCTTGAACGAACTCCCGTTTCATTAAAATTTCTTCTTCCTGTTTCACTTTTGCATGTTTTCATCAGTTCTGCCCCAGAGTGTAATAAGCACGCACAGAATGCAGTAGTAAGTAGGACCTTGTCACTGGCTTGTCAAGGTTGATAAAACTCACTAAATCCTCCGCCAAATACTCAGAGGCAGCCAGCTGTCTCAAACAGACTGCCCAGTGGAATCAAACACCCACACGTAGACACTCACAGACACACAAACTCTCAGACCCATGCCAGCCGAAACCACATAAAACGGGAGTGGTGCCATTTAGTAAGACTCCTCAGACTTTTCTCCTTAAATAGCACAAAGACTCGTCCCAAACTAAGTAACGTGGTGTTTGTTTGGAGTTCTATTAAAATGATCACATTTTTCTATGGAAATAGAAATATCGACTATTAAATGATAATTCCAAGATCAAACTATCACCTTTCTGTTATAAATCTCATTTCCTCGTTGTTTAAATTGTAAGGGGCCAGTCTCACGCTTGCATATAGTATTGTGCAAAAACCTTGAGCTACCCCTCGCTTCTTTATATTTGGAAATGTTTGTACAATTCTAACGAGTCTGAAAGTCAATATCTGGTGTGATCTCCTTTATTCTTTAACACAACCTGAACTCTCTGAGATAGCTTTCATTTTTTTTAAGTAGTCTTCAGGAATAAAAACCAAAAAAACAACTAGTTATTGGCCAAAGAAAAACCTTGAAAGACCTTAAGCAAGCCTGGAGAACTATTGCTCAAGAGCACTTTCAAAATTCCAAGAAAATCTAGTTACTTGGAAGATAATGTAAGACAAAAAGGAGGGTGGCTCAAGACTTTCAATTCAATTTATTCAATTCAATATTTATATAGCGCCAAATCACAACAACAGTCGCCTCAAGGCGCTTTATATTGTAGTGTGGACCCTACAATAATACATACAGAGAAAAACCCAACAATCAAATGATCAAAAGACTTTTGTGCAGTACTGTCCATTTCAGCAATTTTTGGTTGTTTGATTGTTATTTTGTTCAAAAGATACGTTTTAGATTGTCTGTGTCTTTCATTTGCTTTCAGGACCTCTGAAACAAAAGTTCTCCAGTATGCTGCACAACACTGGGGTGTGTCCGTACTGTTGCCAGTGGCTCCACCCTGACAATCACCATGTGCGGCTGAGGCCCAAGCAGCGTCCATCAGCACGGGTGCAAAGTGTCCTGCTCAGGAAGGCCAGAGGCAAACGGCTCAGCCTGGTGCAGAAAAATCTGCTGTGCCGCTTCCAGAAGTCCTCGTCGGTACTGGTGAGAAGGCAAACAAACTACAAATCTAAGCACCTGATTATGTGTTTTACTGCACTGCAGCATATTGTTCAGGAGTACAATGGAAGTGACAATTCAAAACCAAGGCAACACAAGGTGCTTTACATAAAACATGCAGGGCCAAAGGAACATAAAAGAAAGGCACACATGTATTTACAAAGAATAAAAAATAAGATAGCACCAAACACAAGAGTAAACATCACGGACGAGTCCAGTGCAGTGCGAGATATAAAGAAATCTCTCCAAAAAAGGAAGCAACGCATGGCAAACATGGATTTAAAAGAGCAGAGCACACCTCTGGTTATGTCTGGGAGTTTGTTCTGGTTATATGATGCATGCTTCTCCGTGTTGAGTCTTTACTCGGTTTAACCAAGTAATCCCAGCTTTAAGGCTGAACAGTTTCCTCAGCTGTAGTGATGTTAAACTAAAGGTCAGTAGTTATTTTGTGATATGTGGGATAGCTGCTGATATGTGATTTATTTGTGAAATCTGTATTTTTTTAATTGTTGGTAATACGGCTGCTTCTGATAACCCGCCATATTCTAATGATTGTATTCTCTTAAATATCACTTGGACTTTAGTGTGGACTTGACTGCTTATTCTGTAGCTATTATTGACCTCAGAGCATAAATGAGCCAGGGGAGATCTACACTGCCCTGCCTCTCGCTTTTGTAGAGCGAGAGGCAGGGTACACCCTGGACAAGTCATCCGTCTGTCACAGGGCTAACACAGAGGGACAGACAACCGTTCATCCTCTCATTCACACCTACAGCCAATTTAGCATCACCGGGTTTCCTAACATGCATGTCTTAAGATTGCGGGAGGAAGCCAGAGTATCTGAAGAGAAACCTCACAGACACATGAAGTACAGGAAAACTCCACAAGAAAAGCAGAAGCCTGGATGCAAAAGAAAAAGAAGAAAAAGAATGATCAGTTTATTATAACTTAACTAGTCCTGCATTGTCTCATAATCTATTTTTTGAGCCATTTTTGCCATTTAAATCGATGAAGTCATTAGTATTCATTCCACAGAAAGTGTCTGGTATCATTATGGCGCTCCACTTACTGCTCCAGCCTTACAGTTGTCCCATTAGGCTTAACTGTAAGAGCTAATGTTGCTAGAGAGTGCTTTGTCAACATTCACTCTGTTCACCCCACAGTCCTCTCCCAAATTGTTATAGTGGTCCCCTTTGTCTGTCGTCTTAATGGATGGCACCAAGCAAGAATAAAATGTAAAAACAGATTTTGGCCAGCACACACCCACTCTACTGATAAACCCATTTAGATGAGGAAGCTAGTGATGGAGCATGCAGCTATAGGGTCATTTTCCCCAGCACCGGTGATAGCACTGAAGAGCCCCTCTAGCGATCTGACATCAGCCTAATGAAGAGCAGCTTTAGTGGAAATGCTGCTGCATCATTAAAATCTGGTCTGGTTCATTTAGTATGCAGGTATTCACGACACAAAGCACTTTGAACCCACTCTCCACTTTGTATCTGTTGACTCTGAGGGCTAAGAGGTAGATAGAGAATGAGAGCGGTAGCAGGATTAAAAAAAAAGAAAGATAGTGAGAGGAATAAATGCAGAATGAAGTTCGAAATATTAAAAGGGGCAAGAGGGAGAAAGGCAGGTAGATGAGGTGAAAGGAGTCAAATCATGGACTGCAAAAAGAGCTGGGACCTTGTGTTATAATTTCTAATGCAGCACTTCTACTTTTAAGGGCTGTTGTGAAGGTGAGATTGGGGGTCTGATAAAGAGATTTATCAGATCCTGGATCAAGGAAGGATACACAACATGATAGTAAGGTGAACAAGCTATACTTGCTATACTTGTTAGATAAAATAACAACAAAGAAATAAAGGGCTGGGCACAATGTCTGTGTAGGTTTCTGCGGTAGTGTCTGTGGTAGTCTTAGGAGCTTGAAAAGAACTATCACGCCATGTTAAAAAGCTCAAATCAAACTCAAGTCATGCTCAAACTGGTTTCTTTAACATGACAATTAGTTCACTGTATTTTAATGGCCTCCAAAGCCAGCGCATGGGTCGTGGGATCATGGATCTGCTGTCACACATGTGGTCCAATCAGTCCCAGACATCCTGTCCTTAAGCGTGTGTGGCTCCCCTGTTATTAAACTCGTAGCTAAACAGAACTATGCTGTGTGTTTTATACTGAAGGCCACTCTTAAAGACATTGAGCCGTGATTATTCACGTTTCCGCCGACTCATTTGTCAACAATCATCACGATGAACAGTGTGGATGTTTGTCCATCACATGACTTCCTCGTAAACCAATATGGCGCCAAGAATGTCCTCCAAGGTATTTTTAACCTCTGTTTTCATGGTCACTAGCCTGCCCAATGTTCAAAAGACAGCAAGTCAAGCCACACATGCGGGTCATGATAGACTTGTGCTCAGTAAAAGGGCGATAGCAAGCTGATATGCTTAAAATGCACATTGATAGAGTCGTGACGATAAGAGGTGGAATGTGAAAAGCTTCCTTTGCTTTTCCTCCTTGACACGACGCTGATGAAAAGAGCAAAGCAGCTCTGACAGGAAGAAGGGCTCAGCACGAGCTTGGATAAAAAGATTGGCATCCACTTGGTTTCATAGTTAGAGCATAAAAGGGGAATCATTATTTTATTATTTTCCAAATGCATGAAAAATAATCCACAGAATGAGAAATGAAATGTGTCACAGTGACCATTGAATTTGGCACCTGTTGTTGTTGTTGTTTCATTTTTTAATTGCTTCATTTCAGTGGGCCAGAGTCAAGTGTTATGGCTGTGTACACAGTATATTAGTCTCCTCTTACGGTCAGCCACGTAAGTCTGTTGTGTAAATTTACCTTTGTGTGTTTTTTTTATCTTGAGCAGGAGACAGGTGTTTATTTTAAACAACGTATGACTATTTGTAGATGCAAAGACTCATTTCTCTTGTGCGCTCATTTGTTTTCAGAAGCATCAGAACAGTTACGGGGCCTTTTTGTGGATGAGATTTGTTGTCAATAATGTCAATATTTTTATCGATCTTTTATAGTTTCATATTTGCATTTCTCTCACTTACCTGCATTTAGAAAGTCTTTGCACGAATTATCAGTTAAACTCTTTAACATTGAAGCAGTGTGAATAATCTTGAACATGCACGCTATATGCATGCTCCACCCTATATGCATGCTCCACCCTATATGCATGCTGCACCCTATATGCATGCTGCACCCTATGTGCATGCTCCACCCTATGTGCATGCTCCACCCTATGTGCATGCTTCACCCTATGTGCATGCTCCACCCTATGTGCATGCTGCACCCTATATGGATGCTGCACCCTGCTGTAATAGGTGCCATTTTCAATGCACATGCCTTAAAACAGTGTATTTTTGCAGTAAATTTAAAAGAGCAGCTTTTCTAGCTAAAATGTAAGCATGCAAACATCAGAAGGGACCACTGGACCAGTAAATACAAATTTATAGTCATGCACACAAGCGATTTGCAGCGTTTATACTCCAGGGTGTAAATCCCCTTGATTTCACACTGTATTGCTATTGCCGTTTGGTGTGTGTGTGTGTGTGTGTGTGTGTGTGTGTGCGCGCGTGCTGCCCTTATGGTGGGATGCCAGTGCATGACAGGCTTTCCTCAGCCCTGTGAAGTTGTCTTAGTGCTGCGATAAATCACTTTGTTTATGCGTGCTGAGCGGGTTATCCAGCAGTGGATCTGGGAATAGGTTGGATGCAGCGCCACAAAAGAGGCAGAGACCCTAAATGGAGCGAAGAATAGCCTATTGTCCTCCTGCATTCTTCTCTTCTTCCTCCTTGAGTTTAGTTTTAGACTTTCTATCAGAGTTGCTTGTCACAAGGAAAATGTATTCTGTGCTTTCATGTTTTTTCAGGTGATTAGTGCATGTCTGCATTAGGAAAAATATTTCTGTTGGTCCTTTTATTCATTCTCATTCAGTTCGTTTTCAGAATACAAGATGAACCAGATATGAAGGAGCAAAGTGACAGACCATAGGTCGTTCTGTTTTTGGCACATTACACACAGAGCCATCTTTCTGATGCGACTCAAATCTGTGATTTATTTTTTAAGTCACCACTTCTTCTTGACCTCACTGACCAGCTCTCATTCTAGTACCTTTACACACTCCAGTCTCTCTTGTTACTTCTCTCTTAAGTTCTATCTCAGCTCATCTACCCGACCACAATCTGACCTCTCACATTATGCTTTCTCCATTTCTCCTTCCTTTCTTGGCCATGTCTTCACCACATTTCGCTTTCATTTATCTTTAGTGGAAAATGTGCCGCTTGAGGCCATGACAGGAAACAGGAGGCAGCGATGTCTAGCTGGTGTTTTGCCTGTTTGCTGTCAGGGAGCAGAAAAGGTTCCGCTGAGGGGGAGCAGGATTACAAGAGGGGAAAAAATATTGGGAAAGACAGATGATTAGAGATGAAAGCATTTTTTCGATACAAACAGAGGAGTCACAGTGGGAGGTGGAAACACTCACTCTTGTGCCACGTGTGTGGGTATTTAAGTAAAGCATTTGAAATATGTTAACATCTACATACTGTACGTAGCAATGGCAGGAGTCACGGGAAACTGATGCCAGCTGAACTGACATCCTTGAAGAGCAAACGAAAACCAAAATATGCATAATGTAACATACAGTTTAATTATTTTAAGCATCCACACTTTCTTCTCTCCACTGTCATCATGTCTGTAGTTGAGTAGACATGCGGGATAAACCCCATATAGAGAACTTAAAGTGGTACCACTGCAGCATGTCATCTCTCAATTAACGTCTTGATGCAACTATTAAAAAGTCTGCTTTGGAACTTGGCGTTCCCTCTGTTCGGCTTTCGCATCCTCACTCACCAGCATTTGAATCATACGCTTTCTGAAATTGAATCTGTCAGCACGTGTGTGCATTAATGGCATTCGCTGCATGTCTTCTGTAAAGCCAAGTACGGGCCATTCGTCATCTCTATAATAATCAGGGCAGAGTTCTAAATCCAGATCTGTCTCTGGGCTCTTTTCTTTATTCCTCAGCCTCAAAACTTCACCTGTGTTTTGAACAGCCTGATGGGTGGAGATATATCTCCAAGGTAAAGATTTTTGTAAATTTAAATGCAGACTGTACTCTGTGGTTGTGTTTGTTTGTTTGTTTGTTTTAAACTTACAAATGCAGACAGCTCTAGGTCATCAAATGTTGCTATTGTATTCTCAAACTACTCAGAACTGCATGATTTTATAAATATATTAAAAGTATGTAGTGCCTGGTTTGCATAAACTTCAACAGATAATGTCTGAGGGACTTTGACAAGTATTTCTGTCACTTTTTTTTATTATTATTATTTATTCAGAGCTCTTTTTGAATGTTGGCTGCCTTTTCTTCTGTTCTCTGTCTCTCATGCTGCTTTAATAATATTGTGTTCTGGGCTGTTGGTAGGCCTGCCCATGACTGATGGTGTTCCATTATGTGTTTTTATATCCAGCTATGCTTTTATTGCATTAGCAGTATGTTTGGGATACCTGGATTTAAAGGGATCATGTATTGTTGGAACATGGGAGTCGTTGCCAATTAGATCCTTTCCAGGTGGTTTTTCATGGTCTAGCAAACTCTGACGGTACTTTTCTGTTTTCATAATTCTTGTTTTGACAAGATGTCCAACACCACTGGCTCAAACGCAGCCCCAAGCCATGACAGAGCCTCCACCATGTGTTTATAGATGGCTGTAGACACTCACTGTTGTACGTCTCTCATAACCAGTGTTGGGCAAGTTACTTTGAAAAAGTCATTAATTATAGTTACTAGTTACTTCTTCAAAAGAAAAACCTGAGTTACAAGATACAAGTAATTAATTACTTGAAAAGTAACTATTGCTTTACTTGAAAAATGAGGGTATAATTGGCCATTTTTGACTACTTTTGATTTTCCCTCTACATTTCACCTTTAAAAACTATTTACTTTGTCAGCTTCAACCGTCTGTTTGTTGAAAAATAGTAACGCGACCGCACCGCATTGTCTTGTTAGTAACGGTAGCGGCCTTGTAAAGATAGGTATAGTAATTAGTTAGATTACTCATTACTGAAAAAAGTAACGCCGTTAGTAATGCCATTACTTGTAACGCTGTTATTCCCATCACTGCTCATAACCACCTCCCTACAAGAGCTTTTCTTTTATACATATAAACAAAAAGAAAAGGATTACAGATGATCTGTACATTCAGGGTAATTAGCCCGTACCTTTAAGGCTGTGAAATAAAAGGAAAAAAGAAGGAAAAAGGGAAATGAAGAGAAGCAAAAACGAGAAATATAAACATTTGTATGATATTTCCCAAAGAAACATAATCGCTGCAAAATAATCCCATTCATTTACTGACTACAATTCAAAAATTTCAAGTTAGGATTCATCACTCCATCAGATCTGTTGCCACTGATTTTCAGTCCAGTTCTTGTGTCATTTGTCATACCTCAGCCTTCTCTCCTTGTTCCCCTTTCTCCAGAATGGCTTCTTGACAGCCACTCTTCCACTGAGACCATTTCCAATCCGGGTTGAGGTAGTAGATAGATTTAAGTGAATGTCCAGATGGATCTCTCAGGTCCTGTGACACGTTTGCTGGATTTTTTCTGTCAGCACACACTGCACACCGTGCCCAGATTTTCATTTTTGCCATGTGTTTTTGTGACGGGATGATAGTGCCTAAAACTACAATTTGGGTTCTCTGCTGTGTGTTATGTGTAGATGCAACATTGGGCTGTCCCTTGAGTTAGCTGCTTGTGTTAAAGATTCACAGGTCAGTGTTAAGTGGCTTCATGAATAAGAAAACAGTCCTCTTAGAAAAACAACAAATGTCTAAAGAAAAGCTTTGAAAGACGCTCGAAAGCCTGCAGAACTATTGTTTAAGACCACTTTAAAAGTTACAAGAAAGTCTGGCACCTTGGAAGCAAAATATAAATAAATCAGGCATGCCTCAAGACTTTATACATTACTGTAGTTTTTTTTCCTCTCCATATCTAAAAGAACCTGCAAACACTTTTCACTCTGGAGTATTAGAAATCAGATTAGCATAGGCAGCAGATGTTGATAAAAACTCACATGGGAGTTATTATGAAGAATTAGAATGTTGTTTTTTTTTCTTTATCTAATCTGGCTGACTGGAAATAAGTTTGTTGAGGACTGCGGGTAAACCATCATTTCACGTCTTTGAAGCTGTTTCCCGGCGTTTGCTGTTTTTGGCTCTTGAGGCTGACCGGCTTGTGCGACGCAGGACAAAATGTGACCTTTATCACTGACAAGAGAGCGAGAAAGAAAGAGAGAAACAGATATGTTTTTATGGCAGCATGCAGGAGATCTGCATTCAGATCAGGTGTCTGTGTATTTACCAGCCTGCCTGCCTCCAGACAGTGTGACTAAGTGGCTGCATGCACCCAATCACAGAGCAAGGCCATGGCGAGAGGAAAGTTTATACTTCTTGCCTCGTATTGATCCCCAACTGCTCTTCTGCTTTCAGCTTTATTGCGTTGTATTGATGCGGTCTCGAATGACTTTCACACACAGCGTATGTGGATAATCATACTTTGATGTTCACAAAAACAGAACCATCTCATCACACGATAGACATTTAGCACTGATAAACAATTATATGACTTATATTTCTACTTTAGGAGTCCTAACAGACGCTTCATTCTGTGACTCACTCTGCTACTCTACTCATCTTCCTCCTCTTGGGCAGTATTGCACTGCTGAGGTCAGATTAATCAACCAAAGCTGACCTCTGACAGCAGAGAGAAAGCTAGGAAGGGAGGTATTTATGGAGCAGAGGCTATTATTAGCAGGAAAGGTCCATCTGCAGAATTGATGTGTGTGTGTGTGTGTGTGTGTGTGTGTGTGTGTGTGTGTGTGTGTGTGTGTGTGTGTGTGTGTGTGTGTGTGTGTGTGTGTGTGTGTGTCAACAATGTTGACTGCAAACAATGTTGACTACTTATAATCATGAAAATGAGCAATTGCAAAGTGCAGGAATGTTTGTCGTATGCTGGGAGAGAAGTACAGTATGCTCTGGAAGAGAAAATAAAAGTTCTGGCCGATTATTTGATTCGATTTTTTGTTTTAGACTCAGAGAATGTTAAACTCTGTTCTCATTTGTCACAGTATTGGGTTACACACAACAGTCAGCTTGCCAGAGATTGAACTACAAGAATTACAGCTGCAGGATCTCATTGATCTCAGGTTATTTAAATTGAAAGTTTTCACCTTTGTGAACTATCTAACAGTCTATTTGCTCATTTAAAGTTCAAACCATTACACCGTTCGTAACTTAGACCTGCGTTCTTTCGTTCAGGAAGTCGTGCATTAATCTATGACTTGAGCTTTATTATTTTTACATGCAGAAAGAGCCGCTGCAAGACTGCACAGTTTAGAGGCAATTACACACTCCTGGCATTAAAATCATGGCATGAAATTGAACGGGAACCTTACTTTCTGCAAAAAAATAAATAAATAAAATGCTTAATATCCCTTGGGGTGTATATAGGTGGTTGTTTATCCGCATTAGCCTTATGCTTGGTTGGCCAATGCGCTGGTTTGTCTGCTGCCAGAATGCCAAGATGAGGAAATCAGATCTCTCTCTGCCACCGATTCACGTGTGGCTCTGCAAGTGCATACGCCGCATGTCGAAGGATTAGCGTAAATTAAACAGGTACACGTGACTAGGATTGCGTTTTAGGTTGTCATGATTTCTTATCACTATGCAACAACCTTACCGTCACTGTCGTCTGAGAGTGGACAGCGTCATTTCCTAGGCACTTTCCAGTTGCTGATTAGCATCTCCGCTGTGCACTTACATGCACACACTTTTTTATTAGGGAAAGATTTTTAGATCCTGTCATATCAGCGCTTCATTCGAGCTGGCTAATGACAGCGAGGCCAGGAGAGGATAAACAGCATGAGGTCATCCTAGTTGTAAACATCCATCTGCAACCAGCTGTCTCTCTGTGTTTGATCTAGCCCACCATTAACTATGTGCACCCCTCCCTCCCCTGGAGTAATCATTTGAAGAAATCATAGTCGTCAAAAGTTGAAACACGAAAATCTGCGCTGTCACCTAAATGTCTCCAGCTCTTATTACTTACAGCATGTGTTACAATTGAAGCTATATCATCTATAACAGAACAGCAATTAGTTTTCTGCTTAATGATATACCCCCATACCCCCTGTTATGATTTGGTTAGATAAAAATTTAATGATGTATGGGAAGAAATTGTTTGATCATTGCAGAAACAGGAAGTGGTGATGGAAAGATTATATGAAAGTGCAATAAAGCAAACGGTACGCATCACAACATTTATGTAAGTGGATAGGAGGAGGTTAAAACTGGAACTATCCACATTGAATTTGGCGGTTTCACATCCCGTAACTCAAACACGATTGGAGGTCACTGCCAGGAATCTGCCAAAACTTACAACCCTCTATTCAAGTGCATCACAGTAATGATGCAACTGCATGCAAGGAGTGTTTATGAACTATTTTACATTGCTGCAAAAAAACTATGTTATTTAAAAAGTCAGTTACTCCAACTCCAACCAAATATTGTTTTCAGTGGTTTGTGCCATGCAAATATTTTAACTGTGAAAACGAAATTCATAACTAATCAGATCTAATCTGTTTGGCCTGAGGGGAAAAAGCAGGATGGATTCTTCCTGCAAAACTAATATAACTATTTTATCCATTTGTCTAAAATGTCTCTATGTGACCAGAAACTAGTTCCAGTATAACATCTTTATACACCTGCACCTTTTTAATATTAGTGCATTACTTTGCTTATAGATACTCCAGACTTTGTGTGCCTACTTTACTGAACAGCACCAGTTATTCCAAGTTTGGAATACTTTGTTTGAGGAAAGGTTTTTTTTTTCACTGTTGAATGTCCTCTCTCAGCTGAATGTGCCTTTCTACATTTATTTTAGACTCCTTATAAGATAACTGCAGTTTAGGAGATATCCATCCATCTATCCATCGAGGGCTGGAGCCTGTCTGAGCTGTCATACAGCAGGAGGTGGCGTACACTCAGAAGAGGTCACCAGTGCATCACAGGGCTACTCAAAAACCATCAATAATAAAATCTTCATATTCAAACCACATACAATGCATAGATTAGAAATTCCACATTTCTAAAATACTGACCCAAGATAACTTCTTAAAAGGCAGCCAGTTATGCCTTTCCTTATTTTTGTGTCCTACATGTACTGCTACAATGGTGAGTGCTCATACTAAACATGGATTAATGTTTCAATTAGTGAGCACACGCACAACGCATGTGCTTTGCCTCATCTCGGGGTACAGAGTTATATCTAAGCACAGTTGACGTCAGATTTAAACCTTCAGTTTGCAAGAGGCAGCCAGTCAGAAGAAAGGTGGCTTAAAGGCCAGAGGAAACTACCTAAAATGTCTTATTTCAATCAGATCCAGCCCGTCATGTCAATCAGATGACGTGATGGGCCACACCAAGCACATTTATTTAAACAGAAATAATGATTATAGTGCACTATTATTGTGCTTTATTAATTGCTGCATGTTAGGTGTGTTTATGCAAAGCTACTCCTGTTCAGTACAGGTTTTTTATTTATATTATTTTTTATTTTTGCTTGAACACAAAATTCTTTGTGGTTTGAATCTGTTTCACGTTACATCTAGAGTACAAGTAAATAATAAACAGCATTTAAATTATCAGTTATTCAGCAGTATTTACTAAATGCAAGTGTTCTGAGTTTGGATCTTTTGTTAACAAATAGACTTAATCAAAAGATCTTGCATGCACTAGTAACACTGCGATCCATCCTCTAGAGAAAGTCTGGGGTTATTTAGTCCATCTGCTTCACAGAGCATTGGTCAGTCCTCATTGAGCCACACCCCTATGCACAGATGGGTGGGTCAGTTGCTTGGCTTTGTCACTATAAAGCGGGACTGGCAGGCTCCTTTAGTAAACACTTCTCTAACGGTGCGGTAAAAACGAAGAGGAACCCAGAACTAAGTGCTGGTTCACTGAAACCCAACTCTCCAACACTCGGCAGTAGACACCTGTCAGAATCTGAAATGGCTACATTTGTGTCGGTGAGTTTTCCATCTCCTCAGCATTCAGGACTGTCAACAGTTTGGCTCAGATTTGCTGACCTCTGCAGCGGTGGTCTGTTCAAACCAGTTCTAATGTTGTGGCAACTCTGGATAGCTTCTGTCACTACTGGGATTTTTTTATGCTTAGATTTTGGAGGGATATTGAGGTTTTATTGAACACTGTGCACTGCATTTGCTACTTTAAATAAAGTTTTACTTAAGAGGAAAAAAAGTGTAAATGGCTCTTCTGTTCAAGATTTTTATTTTTCCTGTGCTGGAGTTAGCTGAAGTTATTTGACATTTGTTAAAACAGCAGAAAAAAATGGCATATCTTATAATTATAGCAGGGTCATGATGCTGGGATGATTTTCTATATTGTTACCATCACTCAGTTCATTCTGTGGTGTCTTATAATGGGCTGCAATTGATAAGAAGTCCTGCCTAATACTGAAGAGTATATATAAAGTAATTGTGGCTTACAATAGCAGTCAGTTGTTTTGTTTTTTATCTGTTTGTCCGAGTCACATTATGATTCCATAACTTATTTGATTAATCATTGATGGTTTATTAACAGCCTGTGTGCACACCATGACATGTACTGCTGTTTCATGCACCATTTCACTTGGACACACAGTCATAGGCCAAGAGTTATTATGCATGTTGTCTTAAATTGCAAGGATCTCCTGACCTGTAGTTCTACCTTGCAACTTTCCTGCTACTTGTTTTGCCTTACATGGAGTTTATATTTTATTTGAATGCAGTGTGTCTTATTTTGAATTACATAAAACAGTAGGCTCAGCTCAAGCATCAGAGAAGTTGTAGGGGAAAAAATGTTATAGAGTTAAACTAGAAAGAACTAGCCAACAGCTCTGATAGCATCTGCGAATCATGCACAGCTACACCTTTAAATCACAGAATAAGAATATGAAGCTGAATGTGAGCATGGTACATCTAATTTATTGATTAGTACAGTTTTGTTTTTCTTGAGCACAAAGTTCTGCGAGTCTTTGATCTGTTACCCGTTGTAACCTTTCCACATTGCAGTGTACCCTGAATAGGCGAAATTGCATGGCAACAGCCCCACCTTGCCGTCTCATAGGCTGAACACATTGTTTTCCCATCCTGCTTCAAGCAGTCCAACTATTTTCATGTCTGCAATGTTCATTGGTAAAATTATCTTTGGCACAGCCAGTGGGAAGAGCCTCAGCTGTTAAGTGAATCTCCTGTCATTAGTAAGCTTCCTCTACCTCATTGTAAACTTTTCCTCAGCTTTGAGATGTCAGTACGTGTCCCTGACATCTGTGAGGCTTGCGGGTTGGCCTGCGTCACCTGTGGCATGTGCACCATTTTTATTACAGCTAGTCAGGCCCAAGTCCACACCAAACTGTTGTGCGTCCCAGAGAAAGCCATTAAACTGTGGAAATGGTGAGTTTTGATGAAAAATAATAGCTAGAATGACAAAAAGCTTCACCTTCCTCTCTAGGATTTACATAATTTGTTGAAATTATACACAAGAAGTTTCAACGGATTTCCTTCCAAGTACTCCTCTGGGGATGCCATGTATGCCTTCACCTCAAAACCTCATTGTGTATGAGCGCAGTGTAGACGCAGAGCATGCATTATTAATGGATATGTTCCTTTCCTTCTCCTTATCCCAGATGGCCACCTGCCATGCCTGCAATAAGACATCCAGGTACAAGGGGGTGAACAGGGATTTTATAGCTACCTTCGCTAAGACCCACAACACACCAGGGAGTGCTGGCAAGCACAAAACCCCACAGTCAACCAGCAGATCCAGCATGAATGCCCACAAGACTCCTGGCAAGGACAGGGCGCCTGCTCATACACCGAGGTAAGTTTATTTTGGTTTGCTGTTACTAATATGCGCAGAGCCAAAAGTTTAGTTACAGCCTTGCTTGATTAAACTTAGTTGGTTCTGCAGACATATGAGACAGTGATGTGTCAGGCATGTTGGGATTTGAGTGATTGAGTTTCTATTAAGTCAGCATTAAGGGAACAAGATGTGCGGGCGGCACGTGTTGGTTCCACGTTTTTCGGATCGTGTCGCTGGTGATAGCTTGCTTTTAACATTTCCTGCTAACCAACAAAATCTTAAGTTACTGTAACTCTTAACTGAACTCTTCCTTCTCGCTAGATTCTCCTCCTCCTCCTCCACCTCCACCTCCACTACTACCACTTCAGGATCAGGCTCAGGCTCAGCTTCCTCCAAGCCTCCTAAAATTAGAAACTGGTTTGTCCGACATCTAAGCAAGATTCTCCAGCGAGAGGACAACCAGGGCACCAAGAAGGGGGGCTTGAAAGATTTTCTCTCCTCACTTTGAGCATCTTAAGATTATATGCGCTTTATCTTTGTGAATACTCTTAAAAAACAAAGAAATGGGAGGAGGCCCGTGTCGTAATCTGTGTAATCCAGAGCATCAGAACTTGAGAAACTAGTTGAGTTTCCAAGCCAGTGAAAAGGCACACAGTTTGTCCAACAGCGCGACAGTTGCTGGGCGGATTGGAGCGGCGCTCCTAGAATCCTGAATTGTAACCGGGGGCACCGAGGTCGCTATTTCAGCTGTCAGTCAGTTTCTGCATCTTCTGCACAGTCAGAAAGATGGGCGGACTTCTTTTCATCTAATTTAACACATCCCCCGTTTGTAAACTCCCGAACTGTGGATGTTGAAGGATTATAAAGTATTTATTTATCAAATTGCCGAAGCATCACAGGAAATCCGGCTTTTCTCTGTGGTGGCATTTGTGGCATGACGAGCTGGTTTACATATATATTTTCTCCATTTTCTAATGTTACAAAAATAGATTTATATAGAAAATATATACCTTTAACTACAATTCATGCTATTTGATGTTCAAACTTTTGTATTTGATTTATTTACTTATTTCAGCTTTCAGTTCTCTCCAGTGGGAACATTTTTCTGTTTTTGTTTTTTTTTTATTACAAAGTTGAAATATAGAAGTGATAAATGTAAATATCTCATTGTTACATATTTGTAAATGCATACAAATCAATCACCAATGAAAATATTAGATTATCATTCAGAATGGGACTCACCAGTCACTGTTTACAATGAAAAGGCACATCTGCCAAACATCTGTAGACTTACAATTAGTGTCATCTAAACTTTACATTTTCTTTTGATACTTTCTTTGGCTACATGCTTTTGCACCATTGCTCTATTAAATATGACTTGTGTGTTTTTTGTAATGTCTGATTACTTACGGTTGTAGATTAGCTGTTCAGTGAACACACATTTGTTTAAATCCTGAAATACCTCACATTTATATTTCACTGTGAAATACCTGAAATAAAACTGTGACTTTCAGTCTGTGAAAGTAGGCTCTTTACTTTGTTGCTCTGTTTACTGCTGCTTTTATGTACTGTCTGCTGATAAATGCACATATTATATGACTATATATTTGGTATTCAGTATGCAATATCAGTTCTTGCCTACAATCTAGAAACTGAGCAATGTTTAAGACACTAAGATGTGGCTGCAAGAAAAGTGTGATCAATAACTTTAGAAAAATTAGCTTAAAAAAAAAGAAATAAATACACTCATCAGCCACTTTATTAGGTACACCTTGCTAGTGCCAGGTTGGATACTCTTTGGATATTTTCTCCTTTTCAGGTTATTGTCAGTAAACTCTTCTGTGGGAAAATACGAGTGGATCGGAAGCTTCTGACATATGCCATCATGTCCTCTTGAACATGTCTATATGCCTAAATGCAGTTTTAAAAGAATGTATTTATAGAGATCTTTAATGCCCTCATGGGGGAAAAGGCTTTGCAGACACTAGTCCGACGTAATATATATATTTAAAACTTAGATCCAAATGAACTCCGATGTCACCATGACTCAAATTATTCAAAATGTATTTAATAACGCAATAAGCAGATTGGAGCCATCTGAATCTATTACTAATTTTTAGGAAAGCCAAACCTTTACCTTCAAATGGAAGCATTTGAAACGCAACATGCATGAAAAGATGCTAAAGGCGCACGCTGATGGTTTGTTCCGTTGATGTTAAAGGTCACTTAAACGAGGCACAGATGATCTAAAACATACAGTGACATTTTGTTTCCAGTATCCTGTTATTAAGATTAAAACTGCCAAACTAGAAAATCATAGAAAATGGGTTGGGAAACGGATTCAATAAGGGAAGAATAAACATTTTTATCAGTGTTTACGGCTGAGAGAAACTGTCGTTTGTGTTTAAAAATAAAAAGAGAGAGAAAGAGAATCCAGGCGCACTTCCTGTGTTACCGCCGGTGTCCTGCAGGTGGCGCCGGACTTTAACAATCGAATCTGACTGCACAGGAAGTGCAGAAGCGCTGGAGCGGCGTTTGCTAGTTAGCTGCATGTTAGCACGATTCATCTTCATGGAATTAATAACGTAAAAGCTCCGCATGCACTTTTAATAACAACGGTATTTTTTGTCGGGTGATCATTTTGTTCAAAGCAAGATGTCGGACAGAAAGCGAGCAAGAGAGAAGGAGGACAGACGACACCACAAGAGGGACAAGATACCAAAAGATGATTTGGAGAAACTGAAGAAGCACACGAAAAAAGTCAGCCAAGAAGTCCAGAAACTGAAACACATCGAGACATTGTGAGTAACTCCAGTTTCACTCTGGCTTTTCCTCTTTAATCCCGCAAACTTGTGCATGAATTATAAATGCGTCTTAATTGACACCCGTTTTCAAGTTGATCAAGCTTATCCGCAATAAGCGAGGGGCAGCAACTTCATGTTGTTATTTTTTGTTTTAATGTTTTTGGCAGCATACTAACCATTTTTAATCTCTCTCTCATGCAGCTATGAGAAACCTCCACCGGGATTTATTAAGGTAACGTGTTCGCAGTAATAGACAGCTAAGAGTAAGAAGTAAATTACATGTGGCTTTTTTCAGGTAAAGACAAATCGTGAGAATTGGTGACAGTGATCGGTTTGTGTTGCAGGAGCATGAAGAAAAACCAGAGGACTGTATCCCTGCAGAACCAGGAAATGAAGAAGCCAGAAGCTTCCTGGCCCACGCTCCCACGAAAGGGCTGTGGATGCCTCTAGGGAGGGAGGTGAAGGTGATGCAGTGTGAGTATAGTGTGCCCGAGTTTGCACTGACGGGAATAAACATGCTGTTTACAGTTCTGCTCATGCAAATGCAGTCTTTAACTGAGTTTTTCACATCCCTCGGGAATCTTTTCACAGCTACAGGAGTTAGGTGTTGATATCAGAGGTGACACTCATTGCTAATTAGGCAAACAGAAGGAAATCTATCCCAGGAGGCAGCCTCTTGCCTTTAGAACAGGGGGCATAAGACACATGACAGTAGTGATTACTCAGCTGCTCACTTCAGCGTGTTTATTTTAAAATTTTATGCTTGTCTTCAGTGCTGACTCTAACATATTTTCATTATTAATCTCCTAGAGCTGTGCAGTGTTTTTGGCCTGGCAAGTTTCAGTCCTTTAGTTTATGTTTTTAATTTACAGTGCATACACTACAGGGTGTCTGCAAGTCCTATAAATGTTTGAAATGTGGTTTGCTGAGAACCTAAATGATTTCAAGTACAGCCATTCCACTCCTTATTAATATTTTTATCTGTAACAGAAATTGTAATCTTATTGATAGTATTTATTTCTCATGCTTCTTTACTTAAAATGAATTATTTGAAAAATTAAAAATCTGTTAAACAAGCTCACATGGATGCTGGGAAATGTTTTGAGTACGGTTTATTAGTGAGGTACCAGCAGCACTTATAGGTCTGGAACTGTAGGTGGGAGTAAATCTCCACTGTGAGTAGGCAGCAGTTATGATAGGTGATAAATGTTAACTGCGAGATCTTGACATTTATCACTGTGTCTATTGTTTTTATGACAAGAGTGATGGACCGAAGACTAATAATTGGTGTTGCAGAGATTATCTTCTGTCTGTTTTTCCCAAAACAATGAATGTCATTATGTTCAGTGTCCATTCATTCTTTCGTCCCACACATTTTCATGCTGCGAACAGCAAGAGCTCAGACACAAACATGCACACGCAAACAAAAAAGTGGTGTTTGTGTCTTTTTTTTTTTTTTTTCCCTCAATCCTTTGTGAAAAACTTGTACATTTGTCGTCCTGCTTAAAGGAACGGCGAGAAATTACTTCTTTTACGTGGTGAACAGAATTCCTGCAGACTCGCATTAAAAACACTCAAGTCGTTCACAGATGCTACGCTGCCACTTGAGCAGTTAATCGGTGTGAAACTTGGATAGAAATTGCTGATTTGTTTTCAGGGCAGAAAAAGTGATAATGAATTTGAGATGATCTGTCACTGATAATCAGGCGCCTCATCATGAGCAGCGTGTTTTTTCGTGTGCGACTCTTGAGTTGCTGTTGCGTGGGGTTGTTGCGTCCCTCGCCGACTGCTGTTCAACAAAATCCAATTTAATAAAATAATATTTCTTTCAGGATTTTTTTTTTTACAGTTTGTGTCTTTTAATGCAGTTTGAGTTGTCCTTGATTTGCTTTATTAGCTAGATGATGAGTGGTCTAGACTGGGCTTACATACATATCCACCAGTCAATTTATTAGGTACGCTTTGCTAATACCAGCTTGGAACCCCTTTTGACTTCAGAACTGTTTTGATTCATCATGCTGTAGGCCTGTCTACATGTACACAGGGATTTTTGCATACGTAGGTTTTTCAGTAAGTTTTGGTCAGTTTTAGATGTTCGGTCAGTTTTAGATGCCTAAACGGAGCTTTTGAAAAGCTCCTTTCAGGGTGAGGCTTTCCAGTAACTCTGCGGTTACATATGGACAACAAAAATGGGGATTTTTGTCTTGCAACATCAAAGGTGTGCGACTTTTTGACGTCAGACTGTGGCCATGTTATTGTTTGTAAGGTTTTTGATTGGCCAGTATTTCTGTACAGTTGGGGTTATAACACCACATGTTCGCTTGGAAAGCACTTGACACCACTTGAAGTTGTTTTTGGTGTTTTCATGTGGACCGAAATGTTTTTTCAGAATGAATGCGGAAAAATCCTTGTTAGTATACATGAACGTAGCCATAGATTCAACAAGGCGCTGGAAACATTCCTCAGAGAACCATGTTACACCAACAACAACCTAAACTGTTGAAACAGTGCAGGGTGGATTCCTGCTTTTGTGTTGTTTGCACTAAATTCTGAACCCGACCAAGTGTTGCAGCAGAAGGACTCCTCAGACCAGGAAACATTTTTCCAATCTTCTTCTGTTCATTTTTCACCAGCGTTTGTAAACTTTACCTTGGTTGTAACAAGTGGTTATTGAGTTAGTGTTGGCTTCTTATCAGCTTCAAGCAGTCTGTCCATTCTCCTCTGACATTAACAAAGCACTTTACCAAGGACAACTGCTAATCCCTTGATATTTCCCTTTTTTTCAGACCCAACACTGGTTGTCTGGGGAAAAACCCAGTAGATCAACAATTTCTGAAATACTCAGACGAGCCCATCTGGCACCAACAATCATGCCACGTTCAAACACATTAAGAACTTCAGCTGCTTGTCTTGATCATTTCTGCATGTCTGAATGCACATGATGGCTGCCACATGATTGGTGACCAGTTGGTGCATCTGCGTAGTCATTTATGGCAACTCGCGATAACCATGACACTGAGCATATTCTATCGAACTACTGTTGAAAGCACCATGAGTTCGGGTTATTTTGGCAAACTAAAGTTCTTGAGATGAGGAAAATCAGTTTTACGTGGGACGTCTGTTTAATAGCAACTCTGCTGCCATGTACGTGAAATGTCTGATTCGTTAGACAAACAATGATTTTTGTTTCCTTTTGTAAAGGCTGGAGGTGCAAGCGCTACGGCCACAGGACAGGTGATCGGGAGTGTCCTTTCTTCATCACAGGCAACCAGAAACTGGAGCACTTCAGAGTGGTGAGTTTGTTTACTGCTGTAGAATGGTTGGCCCACCCACGGTTCCTTGCAGTAGAAAAATGCGTGAATGCAGTAGAAAAAAGTTAGTAGTCGCGTTTATGTCGTGGAGCTATGACAGAGACAGTTTGTGTCTGAGACTAAAGTTAAGTAAGGTCAGATTTAGTTTACACATGTGGGCAGCAGATCTCTGCACACAGCTCGTTCCAGTGTACTTTTAATGAAACAGTGCTCGCTGCAGGAACGCTCAGCCCCTGCAATGATTACCATAAATGCAACTGTGTCATATTTTCCTTCCTTCTATTGTCTCGATATTCCTAAAAGTGCTGACACAACACAGTTTGGAATGTATAGTTCCTGGATATAGTGTGAATTGTAGCACCTTACCTTTTTTTTGTGTGACATTGTGTACTTTATTAGGCACACGAAGACCCAATGTACGACCTGATTCGGGAAAACAAAAGGAATGAGAAGGAAACCAGGTATGTACAGTCATTTTCCTGCTGTGTGCATGTTAATTTCCCAGAGAAAGACTCATAATTTTCCACCGCTATTAAAGGACCCACTCGTGATACTCAGATCATATACTTGAAAACTCAGTTTTCCACTGTGTCCTCTCGCTGGAGTGGGACAATCTCAGATGACCTGGAAAGTCTCTCATGGTTGCTGGCTGCTTGTTCCAGTTTCTAGCAAATACTGTTTGACACCGGGATGTTTGAATTTGAGGCTAGTTCAGGAAGAAGAGCGTGCGCGATTGTGCGCGCACACATGCTTGTGTATTTTTGCATGCATATCAAAAAGGTTATTTAAAGGCCAGTGGCGCTTTGAAGTCTTACTTGCGTGTCTGTGCCACATTCATTTTGGCATCTTCTTTGAAAGGGGAGTGAAACAGTCCAACCTCTGCCAGCCTGCTTTCTAATTGCATGTAAGGTGCTGTCTATTAAATTGTGCTTGATGCGGTAGCCTTGTGTCACAATTGGGTAACGATGAAGAAGTTAGGAAATGAGAGTTTTGTTTTTTGTTAGAATTACTTTTTGGCTTATTATTTGAGTGTATGACTTTTAATTTTATCATATATGTCGCCCAAATAGTTTTTTGGGGGGGCCACATTTTTGCGTTGAATATGATGACGTTTTTCTCTCAGAGCACCGCTTCAGTTCAAGAAATAGGGGACAAAATCTGAAGCCGCCATCCTGTTCAGAAATTCACTCCAGAGTTTGGCTGAGCCTGACGTGAAGCAGTAACAGTCTTACTAAGCTAAAGAGGGGTGGTATTTTCAGAGTTACAGTCCATTTAGGACAAATTTCCCTGGAAAGAAGTGCCGTACCACGCTGCAGCAGAAGGATTCTACTGGAGCCGTGTAAGTTTTGTTGTCACCTTGCTGCTCACGTGTTACAGCGTGACTCAGAAATGCAGTATGAACACTAATATTTATGCCAGACATTGAATAGCGTACTCTGACACGTGCTTCGATAACAAAATCTAATCGTGCTGCAGCTTCTTTAGCACAAATATCCTGCTTAGCTTCATGTTATTTATTAAATTTACTCTGGTGATAATTCACACATGCCATTTGTCTTTTTTTGCATTTGAATTGTCAGCTGCTGTACGCACAACTGATCGTAGCACAGCAGTGTCCTTCAGCCTTATCCTCGCAGTGTGTCTCAAGCTGATGCAATTGTTTTCTAAGAAATGGGCTTTTGCAGACATAGTGTTGATGCCCAGTTGAAGCAATTTCTCAGTGGAAATCTGTGGACAACGTTTGCTAGCTCTTTCTTCCTCCAATAACATCGTCAGTACACACAAACTCTACTCTGTATCTGGTACAAGGCAGCAAGAAATTGAGTCTGTTTGAGGACAAGACAAACCGCTGCACTTTATTAGGTACACCTGTCCATCCTGCTGTGTATCAGGCTGCTGGTGGAGATGTAATGGTGTGGGGGAATATTTTCTTTGGGTCCCTGAGTACCAGATGAGCGTCATTGAAATCCAGTTTGCCTGAGTATTGTTGGCATTTCCATCTCTTTATGACCACAGTGTACCCATCATCTAATGTTTTGTAACCCAAAGTCACAAAATATTAAAGATACACTGTTAAATCTGTAAAGTACAAATTCTGTTCCAAATTATAGCCAGGATGTGCAGGAAGTCTTTGGTGTTACTGGACAAGTAGCCCAAAATCACCTTTTAAAATCTTGCAGTGGAGCTTGTTTTAGAAGGACCTTACCTCCTGCACCAGCACCACCATCACCACCTGGATGGTTCAGGCTTTAGAAGACCGACTCTGTGACAGGAGTCTTTGGCCTTGTTCGGTGTGATTGGCTTAGAGGAGAGAGGGGAGAGCTGCATGGTCTCGTTTAAATCCTGTTTGTTTTTGTTGTTTTTTTTGTTTTTGTTTTTTCCTAGCTTTCTGTGTACTGCAGGTTTTAGTGTGAGCACAATCAAGTAAAGGAATTATAACTAAAAAGCTGTTTTAGCACCTCAGTTTAAAGGTCATGTAGACATGTAGACCAAAACATGGCTGTTTTGGCTTCTTTCTGATGATTATTTTTTGATCATTTTAGACTGTTTAGACAAAGACATTGTAATTTTTCTGAAGATTATTCTAATTCTTCTCATCCACTCTGCTTTAGAGTCCTTTAGAGCTTGTGTATTTTTTTCTAAGGGAGTCCTGCATCACTGAAGGGCCCTCCAATACACTTTTTTTTCTTTGAGTCCTGCCCTTCAGTCTGTGTTGTCTGATTGGCTGCCTAGCCCAGTTTAAGAAAGCAGCTAGAGACACCAGTAGTCTCAGTTCTGTGAGTCTGAGCCTTCATTTGTGATGCACTTGTCTTCTCAGTGTGTTTCATGTAAAAGAGAATACATCGAAGCATGCAGGTGCTAAAGATATAATAATATGTAAGTCTTTTTGAATGTTTCCATAGTAGTCTAAGATTTGTTGTGTTCTTATTAAACTAAACCCCAAATCATACGTGTGTGCAGAATATTTTCTTACAAAACTGAGCACTCCAACAAAAGTGAACATTTAAATTAAAATGAGTTTTACTTGTTTGGTAAAGATAAAGATATCTGTGAGACTTCCCAAAAAACTTAGAAGAAACCATTTAAAAATGCCTGAAACAAAATTGACGATGAAGTCATTATTGTCTCCTCCATTTTGGATTTAAGCAATAATGGACACCTTTTAAAAAAGATTAATTGAAAACTAAATATGTGCCCAAGACCTGCAGTTTTAATTGTTACTTGGACAGGGTTGCTAACATTACTAGAAATACGCAACCACAAGCGGGCACGTGGCTCACTCTGCCTTCTGGAAATGCTGGTACTGGGACAAAGACCGTGTGCTGCTCAGTGACATTTGAGATGCTTGCCAACCTGGGCATCAGTATGCCTCGGCTGTACTTTCCTCCCTGCACTTGACTTAAATACCACATCCTCTTCTCTCCTGCCTTCCCTCCTTGTCTGTAGGATCCAGCAGCTGCAGCAACTGCTCCAGGACACCACTTCCTCTTCCGCCTCCGACTCAGACAGCTCCTCCTCTTCTTCATCCTCCTCCTCTGATCACCATCCCAGAAAGAAGAGGAAAAAGAAGAAGGACAAAAAGAAGAAAGACAAAAAGAAGAGCAAGAGGAAGCGAAAGCACAAGTCCAAAACTAATGACTCCTCCGATTCAGACTGAGGGCATGCTGATACGCGAACTTGAGTATTACGTGTTTTGCACATAAAAAAGGAAAGAGACTGAAATGCAGCACAGCGAGACCTGCACCCTGAAGACGCCCCCATAAGCTTTTCCCCCTCAGGTTAAAAGCTGTTTATGCACCAAGCATGATGACTTCTCCCTCACATTTCTTTCCCCCCCAGGGCGACAACTCGCCTTTACGTCCTCTCTGTCGGCTCACACAGCACAGAGTCCGATGGAACAGCAGCTTAAGTATGAATGTGTGCCTTGGTACATATGTTTGTCAAAAAGGATTTGCTGCATGGGCAGTGACTCTTCAGCGAGTATGGAATGAGCCTTCTGGTTTAAGAGAATGTTCTTACATCGATTCTGGTAAGGTCATATTCAGAGATTGTATTTTTCTCTGGCATTGCATTCTTATTAAAAACTTTGTAGAGTGCATTAAATGAAAATGGGTGGAAAAAATGTAAACGTTGGGGTGCTGTTAGAATGTTTTTCCACACGAGCCAAAATGTTTGAATGCTTGTGACTGTACATAAACATTTGGAAAGATTTGAGGTTGGAATATGCTTATGTGCTCTGAGGAAGCCACAGAAATGTGGAAAGAATCTTTTGAGATCTCTGTATAGCCGTATACAGAGACATGCACTGCAGTACTAAAGTTTTCAAGGCATCTTTAAGTATAACCATCAGGCTTTGCAATGCTCTAGATCGGGTTTCAAATGTGAGGCCCATGGGCCAGAATCGGCCTGGCAAGAACTCCCATCCGGCCCACTGGATGGCTTTGGAAAATGTAAAGGAGGGCTTAAATTTCACTGTATTTTAATACATTTTACTGCATTTCCTACTGCTAAAATCCTTCCTCATGAGCATTCATACAACACCAAAGTAATTATGTCAAAAATAAACAACTAAATGACAGAAAAGTTCCCATTTTTTCACCAATTCCAATAGAAATTCCCTTTTTTTTCTTTTTTTTTTTAAATTTATATATTACAATGAGTCCACAGTAAGATGAATAAAACCATAACAGAAAACTTTCTGTGAATTAAAAACTGATTATGAAACAATGAAGTATCAGAACTTTTTCTCTAGTCTTAGACATTTATTTTTTACAATTCCGAGTCCAAAGAATCGTGATGACAGATCTCCATCCAGCCCTTCGCTCATCCTTTTCAGGGTCGCGGGGGGGCGCTGGAGCCTATCCCAGCTGTCATAGGGCGAGAGGCGGGGTACACCCTGGACAGGTCGCCAGTCTGTCGCAGGGCCAACACACAGGGACAGACACTCACATTCACATCTAGTGGCAATTTGGATTATCCAATTAACCTATCCCCACAAGTTGCATGTCTTTGAACGGTGGGAGGAAGCCGGAATACCTGGAGGGAACCCACGCAAGCACGGGGAGAACATGCAAACTCCACACAGAAAGACCCCGGCCTGATGGTGGAATTAAACTCAGGACCTCGATGACAGATCTTTCATTTGAAATTGTACTTCCCTTTTCTTCTATTAAGATATCTGAGGGATTAAATGTGTAGTCCAACTTCTTTACACTGACAAAAAGGGGAGATTCCCTCTGCCCCTGCTCTGTGGACAGGGTTGTTGTTGTTGTTGTTTGGGTTTTTTTGATGATTTCTGTGAGAGGGGATGTCTTTAATATGACCCTGTCGGAGACCACAGCTGTAGCTGAGTGCAGAATCTCCACCCACCTACTGTTCAAACTACCTGAAAGACATCAAATCAAAAGCCTTAAACGAAGCAAGGAGGAGAGAGGAAAAGGCTCATTTCAGGCAGCGAATGAACTGAGAGTTTGCACCAAGTATGGTGTAAATAATGAATGTTTTTAAACTTCAATGCAAAGAAAATCTGGTGGTGTCTATGCATAAAAATGTGCAACAGGAAATGAGCATAATAGGTTCTCTAGAAACATTCCAGCTCTATAGTGACAAAGTCTGTGAGAAAGGGATCATTTCAGGGAATTCACAAAGTTATTGTCATGTGTCATGGGCGCTGTCGCCGGGCGTCACTCCTTCCCGAAACCGGATGAGTGTTTCCAGGTGGGCGATTCAGGGATGTGATTGTTCCGACACTGTCTGGCCTTCATGTGAGATAATAGTTTTTGACTCTATAGCTCATGTTGCCTTTGACTTGATGTTTTTTTGTTTTGTTTTGTTTTTTTAGAAACTTCACAGAGAGGCTGTCCATTAAAAATTACACAGCACAGTAATGGGGTGACCTTTATAGCCAAGCAACATTTTTCTTTTGATCTTGTCCTGCTAGCGGTCTGACGATACTTAAACTGAATAGTTTTAGTACACACTGGACAGGAATCCCTGCTCTCTGTACTCAGCTACCATCAAGAAGTCTTCAAATTGACTTCTCTAGGAGCAGATTTGCATGCAGACCAACAGTAGCTACTTAAAACAAGCATTACTCTTTAAGCTGCAGTTGAGGAAGTCTGCTGCTTCTCTTCTTCTAAACTACACACATTCCCTCTTCCTAATGACCCTGACAGAGACAATTACAGTAGACCTACAGGGAATAAGCAGGCAAGATTTCCATTTAGATTTGAGACTTAGGCTTTCTGAATAGCTCGTACACAGGGGACTGTATGTGTTTGTGAGAAATTACAGCTCCATCAAAGAGTAACAGATAATGCAGCCATGAGAGCGTTTTAGTTGCTTATTGAGAGCATAGATCCAAGTTTTCTCTCGTCATACTTGACTCTTCTCACTTGCTTTCTGTGGCAAATTTCTTTTTTTCTAGACGCTTGGACCAATAAACGAGGATAAATCAGCTTCCCTGAAACATTTTGTTCCGTGTTGACTTCTCTCTCTCTCTCTCTCCCTGTCTCTCGCTTCGTCTTTGAGTAGCACAATGAATCTCCCAGATGAGGTGCAGTCACAGAAAGCAGCTCTGAGGGAGGTTATGCCACGTAGAGAGAATTTGGTCAGTGGAGAGGCTTTTTATTAAAGCGCTCCGTCTTTTTGGACAGGGTGCAGGTCAGACAGGCTGCCAGACCCGAATCTCTGTGCTGATTGTGTTTTAGCCTCAACATGCAGTCCAGATTGGGAGCACTGGAACAGTTGCATGTTTCATTCTTCAAACTCGGCGTCTCTCTGCAACATTCACTTTCAGATCAAATAAAAAATACACTAAAGGGCCAAGTTTCATCTTTAAGTTCACATCAGTTTGTTAGGATAGTGTTTTCATTCATGCCTACGCTCACTGGCCTCTTCATTGGGTACAACTGCTCGTTAGCGCAAACCAGCCAATCACATGGCAGCAACTCAGTGCATTTAGATGTGGTCATGGCAACCTGGTGAAGTTCAAACTGAGCATCAGAATGGGGAAGAAAGGTGATTTAAGTGACTTTGAATATAGCGTGGTGCTCGGTGCTAGACAGGCTGGTCTGCTGGGGTTTTCCCACATAACCGTCTCTGAGGTTTACAGGGAACAGGCCAAAAAAAGGAAGTATCCAGTGAGCGGCAGTTCTCTGCTTGGAAATATCTTGTTGTTGCCAGAGGGCACGGAGAAATGACCAGAGTGCTTTGAGCTGATAGGAGGGTAACAGTAGCTACAACCAAGTTATGCAGAAGTGCACCTCTGAAGACACTATATGTGAAACCTTTAAAATGATGGGCTACAACAGCAGAAGAACGCGCTGGGTGCCACTCATGTCAGCAAAGAGGAAACTGAAAATACAACTCACACGGGCTCCCCAAAAGTTGACAGTAGAAAACTGGTGAGACGTTACCTGATCTGCTGAGTCTCGATTTCTGCTGCGAAAAACAGGGTCAGAATTTGTTAAACAACACGAAACCATAGATCCATCCTGCCTTGTATCAGCTGTTCAGGCAGGTAGTGGTGGTATAATGATTCTAGGGATCATTTTGTAGCTCATTTTGAGCCCTTTAGTACCAACTGAGCATCATTTGAGCACCGCAGCCTGCCTGAATATTGCTGCCGGCCATCTCTATCCCTTCATAACCCCAGTGTACTCATCTCTTGATGGCTGCTTCCAGCAGGATAACGCTTCTTGTATCAAAACTCAAATCATCTCAAACTGGTTTCTTGAACATGACAATAAATTTACTCTACCTTTGGGATGTGTAACAGGCAATTGACCAAATGGATGTGCAGCTGACAAATCTGCAGCTTTGTGATGCTGTCATCCATCGGCACCTTGTAGAATTAAAGCACTCCTAAAGGGAAAAGGGAGTTCAACCTGGTAAGAGTATAAGACCTTAGGTTAGCTGTGTGTGGATTCAACTTGTAATTTGAAGTTAATAATGTATTTCCAGACATTAAAGGTTGTTATTTCCCCCAAAATAGGCAGCTGGGTTAATTTAGAAACAACAAAGGGCAGGGATAGCTCAGTAGGTAGAGTGGTGGCCCCATGATCGGAAGGTTGGGGGTTTGAATCCGCTGAACGGCCACCCTGAGGTACCCATGAGGAAGGGACCGTCCCTACACACTGGGCGTCCAATGGCTGCCCACTGCTTCACTGAGTGAATGGGTTAAATGCAGAGAGGAATTTCCCCACGGGGATCAATAAAGTACACATTATTATTATTAAATGGCAGGTGAACACATGAAAATAATAAAATGTTATACAGCGGAATAAAAGTTATCTGGATGAGTGGATTTGTGTGTTTAAGAAAACCCTGTTTTATATCTGCAATGTGTCACGAGTCCTTGTCAACGATCAAGCAAAGACCTCGAAGCCTCGGAGGACTCACAATTACAAAAAAAGCCCTGCATCATTTTGAATCCAATTTCTGTGGGATGCTGAAAGAAAACATGAATCTGTCAAAAACAAATCATGTATAGAGCAAACTGAAGAGAACAAGGAACGACTCACTAGCCGAAACACTCATTCATCATCAGACTCGGTGGTGCTTCTGTTTGAGCATGTATGGCTTGCCAAAGGAACTGGCACGCTGCCATCTATTGTTATTGTTGGTCTATTGCTGGATGTAACAGGGTGGTCTATATGAGCATTCTGTGTGCTCTAATTAAGCAAAATGCACTGAAACCCAGTGGACAACGCTTCATTAAAAAGAATGGAAACAAACAACAAACAATGATCCTAAATCCTGGCCCGTTTAATCACTTGATCTCAGCTTGAACGAAGACAAGTCTAAAGGTAAGAGCATCGTGTTTAGGCAGGTAAAATCTGATTTTGACGTTCTCTGCTGAACACCAGTCTTCTGTTAACGATCAAATCAAATCTGAAACAAAGATATGCAGCCCTTCAGATACTTATGGTCTGGATTTGCTTTCCAAAATATGGGAGGAAAAAAAGAAAGTAGACAATTAAACCTTTATGAGCAGATCTGCTGCACTTAACTCATGAATAATAACCATGTTTGCCAAAAGGGAAAATTAAGCAGCACCAAGGCTTCCCTCTGTTTTGATAGTGTTATCTGATATGACATTAAAGTTTCACACCAGACGTGCAGATGAACGGAGGTTGGCCCGCTGTTTGTGAAACAGGATGTGTCCAAATCAGAGCGAGTTACACAAGTGACAACTGACATCTATAAAAAGAAATCAGTCCAGTGCTTACCTTCTGAGTGCAACGCCAGAAATGAGAGTGACTCTGCAGTTTTACCGGCTTGCACTGTGAGTTTCCACTTGATTGAACGCATCATGTGATGCTTTTTTAGAAGTGTGGGCTGTCTTAAAGCAATATGGCAAAATAGAAGTAGAAGATGAAAATATGACCTCATCTCTGAGCCCTTCGATTTGCTCTTGAGCCCTCTCGAGTTAGAGTCGGGGATCCAAAGGTCACAGTGACCAAATGACGCAAATAACACAGAGGGATAAAAGAATGCTTTTGTTTGCTTCCCCAAAAGAAAAGCAGCAGTAAGTGCTGTTTAGAATATATTACATACCATATTACATATCACGCAGCATTCATAGGTCAAACAAAGATTTATTATCTGAGTCAAATCTGTATGCTTGCACAGAAAAACAAAATGTGTTGACGCATCTTGAAAAACCCATAAAAATATCTGTTTTCTTCCTCTTACATTTTTGGGTCAGGTGTGCCTGTCCTCGCAGCCTATTTATGGAGTCAGATTGGGTGTGAAGTCGAGGACGAGGGCTGCCATTTAAACGGGCCGAGCTTTGCATCCTGTGTTTTTGCAGAGAGAAAAATAAACAGAATGAGGGACTAAGAGATTTCTGCTGGGTGTGTCGCTCCAGATTGTTTGCCAGGACGAACAGGGCTCCTGTATTAATCCTCCTGCTGCTGCTCCCGCTGAGTGGAGACGAGGACGAGCTGCAGAGCTGCCTGCCACACACACTCTTTTTCTCTTTCAGCCACAAATGCCACTCATTCTGGTACCAAGCACAGCAGGTAATTAACGATCAAAATTAAAGGGACACCGTGGCTCGGAGATGCTGCAGTCTTTACAGAGTGCCTGCAACATTATACCCTCAGACATAAAGTAACACTAGAAGGTCATAATCCCACCCTCCAAACAGGAGGACATTCAATAACCATGAATTATTGAAAGCTCTGTTCCCGTTTGCCTTTCCTTTCCCGAGAGACTGAAGGCCGATCTGCTTTTGTTTCATCAGTTACTGTGAAACAAAAAGACGTCTCCTTCAGATTTGAGTTGTTTGTCAGGTATAATCTGTTCAATCGTTGCTGTAGCAGGCCCACCATTTGTCATGTTGGTGTAGGCTCACTCGGGGAGGCAGAAGTCCTTTCTAATATTTCATTTTTTCCTAAATTATTCTCAGCCGAAAAATAAGCGCGTATTTATTTTCAGCCTTGTAAATTCTCTGTGCAAAGTCATTAATGATGAACTGCAAAGTACATTTAGTCCTCTTTAGGAGACAGTCCCTTCTTTATCAAGAATGATGTGTTTTTTTAAGGATCGTAGTTACTAAAAGACATCAGGGAAAATCAGCGAGAGCATGAAGTAACATTTAAGTATATGATGCAACACAGACTATTGTCTTCTGCTCTTGTCTTCTCTAATCAGTGTTTTCTTCCAGCCTGTTTTTTTTTTTACTCTTTTTAATAACTGCCAGATAGCCTACACATGATTTTACACGTGAGCCATATTGGGTTTTAATGTCAGTTTTTGATTGCCCTGCTTGTAGGAATATAAACAAACAGTAACAAACATAAATTAGAGAAGAAAATACATCAAATACACACAATTTGTTGTCATTTTCTCGGAAAGTGTGCTTGACTGTGCAAGAATGTTATAACCGATGAACGAAAATCAAACTGGGATGGTCATCTTCTTGCTTATCTGGCAATTAATCTAATCAAACACTGATATCAAATGCTTTTGGGATGATAAATCGATCTTTATAGCACATTTATTGAAGGACTCATAAGAAAAGATGCTTCCTGTTTCCTCAGCTTCCACATTTCTGTGATATTCCTGTTAGGTGATTTTGCTCTTGCATCCTTATCCAACACACTACACCTACACACACCCATACACACCACTGTCACCACACACTCCCTCACTACATGTTTAGGTAAATAAATTGACAGGGGGGGTGAGGAGAGGATTACTTTTACAGAGTGAAGGTTTCCACTCAGAAATACTCTGTAAAACAAGAAGAAAGTTTTCATTTCCCTTTCTGTATGTTGGCACTGGACTTAAAACTGTTATTTACCAAACCGAGCTGAGCTTTGGGGCTAAAATAGTGAAATGACGATTTTCCATCCTGTAAAAAAATAAATAATTACTAAAAAGTCCCCTTCCTCCTGTTAACCAGTGACTGCTTGAGTTCTGCTGCTGTCGTGCATTCGTGCATCCTCTGTTTGGCAACACAAGCCAGCCAGCAGACGGCAGAAGAAAAGAGGAAGTGGAAACATCAGCACTATCTCTACGGCAGAGGAGGGAGAGGGAGAGAGAGAGAGAGAGAGGGAGAGGAAACACCAGTGAGTGACACGCTCTCACACACACGGACACACACACACTCTCTCTCTCACTCACAACACACAACTCCGGACCTTTTAGTGGAAGAAGCGTCCTCGCGTCGTCAGGTTGGTGAAAGCCTCGTTTCCTTCTTCCTGCAGAAATGTTGTTGTTGCTGAAATTCCGTCTCACTTCCTTCGTGTTGTGGCGCTAAATGTTCCTGGGGGGTGGCTCGCAGTGTTTTTGTGTGCTCGCTGCGCTCTCGCCACGGCGTGCCCGAGTGTCTGTGCGTTACACCGGAGCGAGGCAGCGAGTGTGCCTGCGCTCACGGCTCTCTCCTCCTGCCTGTCGCTACTTTGTTTTCGGTGGCCTCACAGCGGCTCCGGGCGCTGTTATTTTATTGACATGCTCTTTCTGATTTTCTTTTTTCTTTTTTTTAAGCATCACTGCTCTCTCTCTCTAACATGCACGTTGAACTGCGATGCATAAATGAAAGTGCCAGTAAATCCAGGCTTTGTCCTCGGTTTAGTTTCTTGTTTTCCCCTTTTTTGAAACAAGTGCACAGCAATGCTGCAAGTTGCGTGTTTGCTGCAGATATACAGCCAAGAAGCAGCAGAGGTCTCTGCTTTTCCCGGCTTGTGTGATGGAAGTGCATGCTGCTGATGGCTAAATGCAACAACAAAAAAAAGAAGAAGAAGAAAAAGCTGTACGTTTCCCCCCCCCCCCTAATTAAAGAGCTGCTTTAATTGTGCGCCGTGTGTAACTCCAACCCTGCACGCTGGCCACACCGCGGGCCTGTGATTAGGCAAGAGGAGGGAGAGAAGAAGCCGGACAGCCTCTGATTCATGCAGAAGCTCTCTGCTATCCTCAAAACGGATCAGAACCTGCGATACCAACATGAGCTTCACTCACACCCTTTAAAGCGGTCTTCTTCACTTCTCTCTTTTCACTTCCGGTGGGTTTTCACCTGACCTCCCCCCTCAAATCAATGCGTTTTATTGAGTGCTGTTTCCCAAACTTCTGATTAGTCTTGTCCCTCAAAAAAAAAAAAAAAAAAAAAAATGAAGAAGAAGAAGAAGAATCTGTTGTCACTCCTCCCCTTGCACTGGCTGGATATCCAATCTCTTTGGGTAGAAAGACAGTAGTTAATCAGTTTTTCATCATTGCTGATTTAATAACCTTCTGCTTTGTTTTCCTGCCTTACTCCTGTGGCAAGAAACAAGACGTTAGACCACATTAGACCTCTGTTTGCAAAGATTTGGCCCTAAGTAGCTCCCCTTCTTCTTCATTACCGCAGAAAGTATGTTAATATTGTAGATAAACAACACGGGGGCTGGGTGCATCATTCCCAAGCATTACGTCTCCAAATTGCTCTTACGAGGAAAGACTGTGGAGTAGATCAGCTAATGTGAGATGTATATCAATTTTGATTTCATTAAAATATGATATCAAATGTTCTTCCAGCGTAGCCAGTGGATATCTGGACGTATTGGGCCCAAAGCTTCCTGTTGTGTGCGGCGGTCATAATCTAATAACGGATCCAAATGCATTACTCAAAGTAATTAAAAGCCTAAATGCCAATCAAAGGAGAGCTGATGATTTTGTGACTTTGATTCTTCCGGTGCATGTATTTATTGTTTAGTTCTCCCTACAGATTGTTTACTGTTTGCAGTCAAACCCAAAAAAAGAAAAAGCTTCTGGCACTGAAATCTTGTCTCTTGTCTGCAGATTCTATAAATGCATAAGCAGATATGTGTGGATTGGAGTGATTATTATCTCAACGCCTCATGCTGTGATTGAGAGTACACGACGAATAGGTAGAAATCAGTGAAAAACAGACTCAGAATCCATAGGCTAAAGGGGTGTAATGGGTGTTAAATCTGAAAAAACCCTGTAACAGGATCGCTGTGACTTGATTCCAATGTGCAGCAACAAATCCATCGCACTGTTTTCCCCGCAGTGAAACGAGAAACAGCTCCATAATGCTTCCCTGACAATTGCTTTAAACTTGTGAGATAAGATGAGGTGGATGGAATCCATGCTGAAGATGAGAAAATCTACCAATTTGATGCCACGAATCCCACTTTTGTAACCACCTCACTTCAATCTGTAGCTGTTCTAAAAAGACCTCAACAGCAGACAGCTCAGCGTGTCTCGGCGCTGTCCTCGTCGCATCAGTCATCGTGCAGCCCTGGGTCTGCGCTGTTGTCTGCGTTCGGACCCTCTGCTCCTCTGGGCAACTTCTGGCAGAGTGAGAGCTCGTTTATACGCCCCGTTAGCCGCCAAAGACGTCCCTGTTGTGATGGAACCGCAAGCATGTTGGCATCATCGTGTCATGGTGAGATTGTAGCCTAGAAGCAAAAGCACTGGGACACACGCAGTCGTTACACTGGAGATGCAGAACTTGACCAGAAGGGATTCAGTGGAGTCGTTTTTCCAGTATTAATGTCCATAAGAATATTATTGTATGCATTTTTTGCACTTTTGTCCTATATGTGCACCCCGTGACTTCTTACGACTGTGAGTTAGAGATTTTCAGCAGAGGTCTGGCACAGCTTTACCACTCAAAGAAGGCCATTCATGAGCCATACTGGGGAACAGAGCGCTACCTGTAGCCCCATCACCCTGGCTGTGAGGTTAGTCCAGCAGCGTCATATTTTAGGTTTACGTTCACACAAGGGACTCGTGTGCTTAAGTTTTTATCAGCTGCGGCAAACCTTCATTTCTTGTTAGCTCCCCTCGCCGAGTAAATATTTCTTTAGCTCTGCAGGGTTTTAAAAATCAGCAGCAGAAATGGAGTGTTGCAACACAAGAGCAAAACAAAGTTGGATGATGAAATGCGGCAGCAGTGACTCACCAAACAAACTGATGGAATTAAAATTGAGTACTTGGGCCTTTTTTTTTTTTTTTAATCCCGAAATATAATCCAGGAAATCAGATTAGTACACAGAGGCTGAGATGGAGAGGCATTTGGGGAGAGGATGGGTGCCTGCCCTCGCCTCTTTGACTCGCATCACATGTGAGATCCTTCTCTGTACCCATTTGACGCTCCCTACTGTTTGGCATCTTCTCACCACCTCCTCAAGTGCAACCCTGTTAATTTCCTACTCCTCACGTCTGACAACCCCCCCCCCCCTCGCCTTTTTCTTATTAGCTTGCTCCCTCGCTTATGCTTCCTTTCTCACACATGCAATCCGTCTCTTGCAGTTTCCTCTCAGCTGCGCACTCTCACGTTGCACCCCCCCCCCCCCCCATTTACTTTTTCACTCTCTGTTGTTGCTCCCCAAGGGAAGCCGAGGTATGTAAATTGTTTTCTCCCTGATGTATCCCGAGCTTACTGCTTGTTCATCTTAAGCTGCAAACACGTAAATGCAAGTTGTTCCTAAAACAACGCTTTTAAAACTGAAGCGATCTTTATCCCAAGAGTGCTTTTAGCACCTGTTCAAAAGCAATCTCGGTCTATTACAGTGAGCTGCCATTCAGGTACAGTGAACTCGTGAAAATGCAGGACACAAACTGACTATTAAGACCCCATCGGTCTCTGTCATTCTGTCCAAATACTCTCTGCTTCTGTGTGACGCCAGTAAAACTCTATCCTGGAGTTCTCAAACTGAAACAAAGGAAGTAGCATTTCCAAAAGTCTCAGTTTTGGGAGTTCTGAAATGCAGGATTGCGTAAACACAGTAAAAGTTATGTGTTTTAGAGCAAAAACATATTAGCGTGGTTGTGAAATATGAACTGAGCTTAAAAAAGCTTCACAACTTTCTATGCCTTTTTAATAGACGTTTAACATTATTATTAAAACAAAAAGTCTCTTTAAAAAGAGATCCTTGCTGTTATCCTTGCTTCCACTGGTCATAGATAGGCCTGTCATTGTACAGCTTCAGGGGAGATTAATTTGCAGTTCCAAATTAGTTGAATGTTGCCTTGCATAATTGCTCCCTGTGGTATGAAGTTAATTAAAACAGTACATAGGTACTGAAGGTGCAGTGGGGAAGTGCCAGACAGCCAATCACACATAGATGGGTGAGAAGAGATCTCATCGGTACTGCTGCCATGTTCTGCTCTTTACTTTACTGATTGTTGCTTCGGGCTAAGTTCAGAGCCGAACAACTCGATGAGAGTAAATGAGAAAAAACTGATGGAGAGTCTTATTGTTTTTTACCACAAACCGTGATGTCTTGGCGGTTGCATAAGGCAACATGCTCGTGGGTACGTTTTGACCCTTAACCTTGGTTGGGCTTGTGTAACTATACATATCCTGCTCCTCGGGCACCGAGCCCATCCATTCTCAGAATATGAATCAGTTTAAGCGTAGACCATCCATTGGTGAATTTTTCGGTCCAAGTCTAGACTTCATGCGACACGAAGCGGCCCTAGATGACCCAGAAACTCATACGGATCCCTCTGTATGCTTGCTCTGCCCGCTGCATTCCAGCCGTGGTTCTGCCGCAGAGCTCTGTAAATACTGAGTGAGAGGTTAGCCAGCTCTCTTGCTCTGTGTTTGTGGTATTTAGCATCTCTTAGCTAAGAGGCTCTCAGGCTTAGAGCCTACTGACCCAGTAGGATAAATGAATAGATAGCCTCTCTGTCTACTATATCCCCACTTAGCTGTGCGAGAGGCTCGAGATGATTTTACATTTATAGCTGGCCACTTTTTCAGATGGCCCGACTGTGAGTAGGCATTAGTCCCTGCTGTAGTTGGATCGTGCTCACGTGCTTTGTGTTTTCAGCATCACTCGGTGCATGAATTATGGCACGTGTGCACAGGTGCTGCAAAGATTTGCAAAATTCTCTGCTGCGTCAGTTTTTATTTCTCTCCACTGCTTGCCTGTGTCATTTTCACAGCTGCTCGTGTGTCAGTATGACCCAGGTGCTTCAACCAGGTTTTATTATGTTGTAAACTAATTATAGCTCCCCCCCCACCCCCCCCCCCCCCCCCCCCCCCCCGCCCGTGTGTCTCTGAGCCCTTTGGGTGGTGTTTAATATTACAGGTCACCACCTAATCTGTCTTTTGGTGTCCATATATCGATGGTTTTATCAATACTTCTGTTCCCTCTTTCTGTCAATCCATAAAAATATGATGTGCCAACATTAACTGAAGAACACACAAGTCACTGCTGAGTCCTGATCTCAGTAATTTAAAAGGAATCAAAGTTGGGAATGTAAATCTCTTTAGGTATATCTGGCCGGTAGGTGCCCTTGGTACCAATTTGGACAGCCTGCAAAAAGAGAAGACAATCCACCACTGTACATTTACTCCACTACTCACTAATTTGACCTGCCTAATGGTTAAAAAAACTATTATCCACTAAAAAAAATAAAGACCGTTACCAAGCTAAGAAGTGCATTTCTTGTTCTCAGTGATAAAAACTCGAGGATTTAGGTTCTTAAACGTGCCCCTAAGTGTCTTGTCCACTTGGATCTTAAGTGAGCGTGAATTGATGGAAGTGCCCTAGTTTTCAGCCCTGCTCTCCCCGAACTGTGCTTTTGATTTTTTATTATCCTTTTGATGTTAGATTTGTGGAAGTCGAGAGAGAGACTTTTATGAACTTGTTTGCCTTGCACATAAAAGGCAAACACTTCATCGTACTAAAATAACGAAAAATTATTGATGCATTTATTTGACTTTCATCTGATGTAAACTCTTTAAAGTGGAGCCCCACCAGTTGCAAATGTCAGCGTTGGTTTTGGAGAACTATTACGTAAGTGGGGGGGGAAGCATAAATAAAGGCCTTTTGGATACAGAGGGAGCTGCGTGGAATCTGAGGATTATTTAGATACTCGGTTGGTATCAAACCTCTTAGACCTCTGTCTGCTTGAGACTAGTGGCTCCATGGTACTCCACATGCAGCGTAACAAACCCAAATTTCTGACCAGACTGACTGTGGCCCTTCTGTTTCATTGTTGGTGCTGGTGCGAGTTTTTATTACGGTAAAGTAATGTAAGGAAAACATTAAGTTCTGCTGCATAGAGTTTAACAGTTCTTTAAACGGTCCTTTACTGGGTCTGAGAGTGTTATGTGCTGCAATAAGTAGAGTTTTTTTTTTAGTAAAATGATAGAAACCAAAGTTTTCTATTATTCTACTTTTTACTTCAGCCATTTTTACACTTTAACTCCATAAAATGACCATTTCAGAGGGATTCCCACTAGTGGAAGTACTGTGGTTTAAAGGGACGAGCGCTACCTGGACAGAGTGTGCATGAGGAAGGACGCCCGCTCACCCGTGCTGTTCTCACAAGGGTGCAATTACATGTCACACAGACTTCGTCCTAAGAAGCTGGCACGTTAAAGACCGTTTAATATTCTCACATGTGCCGCTTGTCAAGTGACGTTGTTAAAAGTTTAAGGGCATGTTGGAAAACGGCTTTTCAGGGCTGCACGTTTTAAGCTCGGCAGTTATTGGATGAGATAGAAGGTAGCAAAGTCCCGAGAAGTCCTCACGAGTCCCTCAGTAAATTTAACAAGAGCTTTAGGCTCTCTTGGTTTTCTTTGGGAACTCTCTGTAAATCCAGCAGAGCTTGCTTGAAGGAATTACCCAAAAATGGCCTTTAAAAATCTTGCATTTTTGTAGAAGAGTGAATTACAGTTGAGGTGAGAAACCCGCAAACCTATTTCACCCTTCATCTCCAGTGTTGTTGTGTTTTTGTGGGTTTATCTGTCTTCATTGTTCTTCTGTTTCTAAAAGTAAATTTGAGCAATTATTATAAAGTCTGAATTTTCTTTGATTTATGTATTGGTTAAAAGCAACTCTGTTAAGACTTAATTTAATGCTTTGAAGGAAAGCAAAAAAAAAGAGGACAATACTGTTAAAATGAGTAGCTGCAGTTTTTTAATGGTGTTTATGCCTCACAAGCCTTAACACACAAATATGAACACATTTTCAGGTATTAGCCTTTCTGGGTGCTTGCTATATTTCTTGTTGCTGCTGCGAGCTTTTTCATTTCTGGTTATTTCTGTTAATGTGAGAATAGAGGTGAGGGGAACGGTGCGATAACGCTTGGCTAAATGAACAGTATAATTAATGTATGGGCTGAGATTGTGAATTTTATCCCTTTCTGGCTTGACGCCTCTGATGTCAGTGCAGCAGGAGTGTTTTCTATTAGACAAGTCAAGGCTACATCTACAGAGATGAGATGTAGGAGTGGAGGGCCTCTCGTAATATACCAAGGTCGCCAGCTCGCTCGTTCTCTCCAGGCCCGGGAACTACAAGCGCTGGATTGAAGATATGTTGCTTTATATTGGAGCTGCTTCTGGCTCTCTGAATAAATCAAAACGCGCAAGAGCGTACGAGAAGCAGAGCATTCTGATATTTCACCCTCTCGTGGTTGCATCCCTTGGATACCCAATCTTTATGTCGCTCTTTTAAAGAGTGGTTCTGATTTAGAGCTGGGCTGGGCTTTGCAGATGCACATCTGCCTGTTCAAGCAGTTTGCTGGTACTCGGGACCAGTTTAAAAAATATGTGGAAAAGCTACAAACAAAGGCCACTATTGCTCATGTTTGTGGTAGTCCTTTATCTCTGCTTCAGCAGAGGAGGGGTAATCAGACTTTGTTTTTTTGCTTCCTCCTTTTGGTGAACTCTGGTAAGACTGATGTCTTTCCAGTTCAGGCCAACCCTTTACCCAATTACTACTTGAACTTTTCACTGCAGGACTTCATGCAAGTGCATCTCCATAGCCTTTGTGTTGGTTAAATGTGTGTCATCCCACTCTCTATCCTGCATGTAGGTGGAGAGCTACGCAAATGAAGACGATGTATTGGCCTAAAGACTTTAATTCCTCCTCTTTTTCTAGCATTCTTGTCAGTGTTTCTGACTCGTCTTTATCTTCTATCGTCATGTTTTCTCCATTTATACAGCTCCACATATTCATATTGCCCAGTCTCTGACCCTCACTACCCACACACTGACCAGCAGCAGCAGCAGCATTCGTCAGGGCATCATTGCTCCAAGCCTCATTGGTCATCTCTCTTGCTGCCACTGTACAGCTCAGTAGCAGCCTGAGGTGAGTTTCTGTTGGCTCTAAGCAGCCGGGAAAACAACAAACCATAATTAGTTGTCACACCCTGATGGCAACGTTATCGCTTGTTAGAAGGAAGAAAATCTCAAGCAGGGTATTTGATCTGGAAAACAGCCACAGCGAAAAGAAGGCCTCCCAAAGCCTCGCTCAGGGGGATGTCGAGCTGTCAAAGAGCATCAGGTCAGATGGTGAAGCTCTTTTACCTCTTTTCCAATAGTACCTTGGCTCGGTTCAATTTGACTCTACTTTCTTTGGGCAGTTTTCTATTACAGTTGAGTACCGCCTCAATGTGCGTGGGGTCATTATTGCCAAAAGTCTCGTGTCGTCATTTGTATGTGACACAAACACAACAGTAGAGGACATTGATGGTATTTCTGCTGCAAAACGTCTACGCCTCATCCTTGAACCACAGTGTTGTTTTGTGTGTAGCTATTTCCCTCATTGCAGGTTTCAAAGATGCCGGCTTTAATTCATGTTAAGGAGTCACTATTGTGACTCATCCAGTGATGACAATCTTTGGCCAATCAGTGGCACGCAGTCTGACGATGTCACATTTTCAGCTTAACTCAGCTAGCTTGTAACCCCGGACGAGTAGGCACTAAAAAGGTACCTGGTACCAGGTAGTAACACCTAATGGAAAACCATAAAGGCTGAGCTGAGCAGATACTAGTGGAGGCTGTTAAGACGGAAAGCTAATGGATGCTTGGTCCAAACTTGCCTCATCCCACCTCAGTGAACTATGAAAGACATATTAGTTTTACGTAACTGCCCAGGTTTGTTAAGTTGATCAGAAATACGTGTGAAAAACGCCTCTGTGTGTCTCTTTCTTGCCTCGTGAGCTGAGTAATTAGTACAGCATAAGAGTGCCAGCTGAGTTCACAACAAAATTAATGCATCATTGTCAAAAGCAGAGTATGCCTATGTCAAGACACCCATGTGGGAGATGGTTTTCTTTGGCAGAGACAAATATTTTGTCTTCTGTTTAGTTCTTATCAGAGTTTCTGCTTCTTGTTAGTTCTGCCAGTCACACTGTTGTGTCTATAGACACGAGTTCTTCGTGCCATCTGAGAATAAACACCGTGTTTTTTGTTGCTCTCACACTCGGCTGAATCATTGTGATGAGCTCGGGATTCTTCTGCCGTTTGTGGCTCGCTCAGATTCTCCATCTGTAAACCACCTGTCTTACCCCGTGTCACCCTGGCTGGTCTGTGCTGGCCACACATCAGAGTTTTCCATTTCCTGTGGATGTCACACGTCGACTGTGTGCTCAGCCCTTATCTTTTACCCTGCTATGTCGAAGTGAGGAATAACACATACGGCTCAGCTCGCTTGGTCACAGCATGGCTCTCTATTGAAAGAAGAGGGGTATTGTAGTGGCAGACAAGCTGGGTTTAATGTTGCCTTCGGGGCTTGTTGCTGTGTCTGTTCTTTTGTTGTCTGGAGGGGAAGCTTAACACCCAGTGTTTGTATTTTTGGTGTGTGTGTGTGTGTGTGTGTGCATGTTTGACTTGTCAAGCTGCATTTTCCAGCCCAGACAGCAAAGTAGAAGAAAGGTACAGGAAATACTGAGGGCAGTTTTACAATAATAGGGGAACTGTCAGATGCAGGACACTCTGTAAAAGCAGTGAAGGTTTGCTACATGCAAAGTGCGATTTCCCATTGGGGTTAAGAAGAGCTACTGTGGTTTGCTCTTATAGCTACTATATAGCACAAACCTCATCTGAACAGAAGGTACAAGGTGAGCCACTTCCTGTCGATATCCACGTGTAAACCAATCCTTTTCCTGTTGACAGAAAGTACGTAGACAAAGGTCAAAAAGCACAGACAGAACTACACAGCCCAATGTTATCAGATATTAATTTGCTTCCAGTGTGAATTGCAGGGCAGCCTGACCAGCTGAAACAAACAGTGTCTGTTTCCAGACACTCTGTGAAAAGATGTACAGTATGAGGGCTTGATATGCACCGATTACATCATTCCAATGACATCGCACCCACAGCAATGAAAGCCTGGCCTGTGGAATGCCCACCACTGGTGTTTTTCTTTCTCTCTTTCCTCTTCCTTCTTTTTCTGTCTCTGTTTCGCAAAAATGTGGGTTACAAGCAATTAACCCATAAAAGGCAAACATGAACCTCTGAATCCTTTGCCCCAGTTTATAAATAGCAAGACTTCAGCCTCATTTCTGCTTTTGCTGCCACTGTACCACAAGCAAAGCCCTCACCCCTCAATTTTACTACATAGCTTGACAATTATAGGGCATGGGTGAAGCCCAAATGAATAGCTTTTGTATGACTTGGGCTGGGGATGCATACAGGATGAAAGTGTTTTAGCCGTGGCCAGTCACCGCACTGCTAGGGTGGAGGCTGAGCTGGCATTGTCACTGGTTTGAGACTGACCAGACCAGGCTGAGGGCTGTCACTGGGTAAACATATTGAGGGGAGGGCATGGTTGTAGCATATGGTTAAAAAAAGATGTGGGGTGGGGGGGGGGTAAATAAATAATAGGAAGGGGGTGGAGAGTGGGAAGCTTAGGGCAACGCTTGGGGGTTAACAAATTAAAGGGTGAGCCCAGTGGTGGGGCACGGGGCAACTGTCAGGAGAGGGGGGAGGGCATTGTGGTGAAAGGGCGTAGTACGCCCTAAGTGGCTGGGGAAATAAGTCTAGCAGGCAAGAGAGAGAACAATAACAAGCATCTTGGAGACTTTAAAAGCAACAAAAAAAAACTGCCTCATGTGGAAAATATTCTCAAAAATAAGCCTCACCATGTTTTCCGTGGCACACATGAGTTCATTGTTGTGGGTGTGTGCAGTGGTGTGACGCTGATGAACCGTTGGTGGATGGCGAAAAACATTGTGCCCCCCAACAGTGCGGTCAGTCAGTCATTCAGTGTGGCAGATAGGCAGTGACCACGCAGCAGGGAGGAAGAGAGTGTTTTGGTCAGACCAGGTCCTGAAGCCACCCAGGAGATGCTGGGTGTGTTTGCGTGTGGAATTGAGGTTTGCTTGATGTATAGCCACAGCTGGGGGACAGTGGGAGGGGATGAAGAGACAGCTGGCAGGGCAAAGGGTGAGTGTAACGAGGAGTGTGTGTGACAGCCACAGTGACTCCTTTGTTCCTACTCACTTGTGCCAGTCACAGCAAGTAGATGGCTGGTGTGTGAAGTGACTGAATCCTTTCATAGCACCTAGACCAGATACACAGTTTAGCTTTACACTCAGCCTGTGTGTGTGTGTGTGTGTGTGTGTGTGTGCAGGCAGGGTGTGTGTGACTCTATGCAACAGAGAAGTGGCAATGGCGGCAAGAGATTTCCACAGGAGAGCCCATAACCATCTTCCATAATGCCAGTGTTCCTGTAGAGCGTTTATTATGCTTGTGATGATAGTCATCAGCGCTAACATAATTGTAGCGCCAGCAACACTGAACAGTGGCGTGCTTGCTATATGCTAAGGTAATGAGTGTTGTTGAGGGCCTGTGTTCTCTCCAGAGTTATGTCTTAATAAGAGGAGTAATTTTTGCTCTGGTGGAGAGGAGTTCTGCATGTGTGTGGCTTCTGCTGGAAACGCTGCTAACGTGTGGACTGAGTTTGTCAAGGTGCAAGGTCACATGAGACGTCTTCTTCACCACACCTTTTATTAAAGCCCTCTGGTTGTGTGTTTGTGTGTGTGCGTTTGCGCGCATGAACATTTTCCAACGTTTTCATTTTCACCCGTCAGAATACCAGCAGTCTTTCAGTAACAGGCTAATGGATAGAGGATAGCTTATTGTTCTCTACTATTAAAAGGTGCTTTTTTCCCCCTCTTTGAAACCTCTACACTGAAGCATACCCTCTTCCAACACCATTTAGCTTTCCAGTGATATTTTTTTATGAGTTCAATAAGCCCTTTCAGTGCCTGACATCTTCCTGTGAGTATCTGAACCATTTATTTCAAGTAGGACAAGTAAAAATAGCCATGAATCAATCTCAAATGTTCTCGGGCTTTTTGCACATCTCAATCTAGGCTACAACCCAACAGGGGATAGAGCATTCAAAGCTGGGCAGAATAACTGGCACTTCGGTGGAGGGGCACAGTCATTAAATACATGACTGGTGGCAACAATTTGGACTTTGACATACTTTTAAAAGCCATTAAAGGTGCAGCGGCGGATTATGATTTGTTGAGTTATGATGATAATACGACCCTTTGGTTATTACATGCTTCAGTGGAGATGGTAATCCTCTGATACAATTGATTTTAGTTTAAGTGCAGACCATGTTTCCGTTAGAAGATGTATCTTTTGAAGTTAAGTGTGCAACACTGTAGCAGCTGCAGACCAAATTATCAGTTCCCCTGAAATGTCACAGTACGATACAGAGTGGTTTTTGTTCAGTGCAGGGATGAGAAGCAACGTTCAAGCGGGGGAAGAGCAATTGTTTCATGTAGGATGCACATGGTAGGAAGTTGTGTTGTTTAGGTGTCTTGTGCCTAGGTGCTATATAAATACTGTGAAAGCATAAAAACGCTCAATTGATGGAGAAATACATTTTAAAAATCAGTATGTATGCAATGTGTGCTGCCAAACGCACCCTCAGAACTTCCTTAAGATTCATTCACACATTTACAGTCAACGCCCTCAGCCACCCTCACAGCATGACCCGCTTGGGCCCTCTGTCGAACCTTAAGTCACCTTAAGAAGAAAAGGCTCTTTTAGCGCTAAAATTTCTCAGTTAACAGCAAATAGAAAATCTTCAGCTGTTGGTTGTAAGAGTGAGCTCAGTGGCCTTTATGCCCTTCCATCTGTTGGATTGCTCTTTATTTTTTATTTTTCTGACCTAGGATATACTAATGCAGGATACTAACTACATGTTGATCTTAAACTTCTTTTGCAAGTCATAAAAAATTTCCATAAACCTCAGCTAATACTGCTGAGGCTCTATGTAAAATGAGAGACGTTAAAAAGTGAATGTCTCATTCACATCTGTGTCAGCTTCCACATGTTCATCTGCATATGCTTGTGCTGCTCTCATTTGCTGCTCTTGTCTGGCGTTCAAAGACCTCATCCTCAAAGGGGCATGAGCGGCAGCAGCTGACTTGTATTTAACTCTGCAAACGTGCGGGCGCACAAACACACACGAACTATTTGATCTGAGCTAAAAATCCAGAAATGTAAACTCTAAACGAAAAGGACACTATATTGCCAAAAATATTCAGTCACCCATCCAAATAATTGGATTCAGGTGTTCCAATCACTTCTGTGGCCACAGGTGGATAAAATCAAGCACCTGGGCATGGAGACTGCTCTTACAAACGTTTGTGAAAGAATGGGTCGTTCTCAGGAGCTCAGTGAAGTCCAGCATGGTACTGTGATAGGATGCCACCTGTGCAACAAGTCCAGTCGTGTCTAAATAGTCCAGTTGTTACTAAATATTGGACAGTCAAGCGTTCGTGGTATTATAACAAAGTGGAAGTGATGGGAATCTCAGCAACTAATCCACTAAGTTGTAGACCCAGAGGTCTGCCAACTTTTTGCAGAGTCAATCACTACAAACCTCCAAATTTCACGTAGGCTTCAGATTAGCTTAAGAACGTGTACAGAGCTTCAAGGAATCTGTTTTCATGACCAATCATCCAAACGTTACATCACCAAATGCAATGCAAAGTGTCGGTTGTTGTGGTGATGGAGACGTGTTCTCTGGAGTGATGACTCACACTTCTCCGTCTCGCAATCTGATGGGCGAGTCTGGGTTTGGTGGTTGCCAGGAGAACAGTACTTTTCTTGCTGCGTTGTGCCAAGTGTAAAGTTGGTGGAGGGGGGGTTGTTTTTTAGCAGTTGGGTTCGGTCCCTTTGTTTCAGTGAAAGGAACTCTTAATGCTTCAGCATACCAAGACATTTTGGATAATTTCACGGCCCCAATTTTGTGGGAACAGTTTAGGGAGCGAGTTTGGTATGGAAGAACTTGCCTGGCCTGCACAGAGTCCTGATCTCCAGCTGATAGAACACATTTGAGATTAATGAGAGCAGAGGCTGCAAACCAGGCGTTCTTGTTCACCATCAGTATCTGACCACACAAATTCCCTTCTGGAAGAATGATCCAAAATTCCCATAAACACTTCTAAACGTTGTGGAAAGCCTTCCTAGAAGAGTTGTAGCTTTTACAGTTGTAAAGGGTGGACCAACATCGTATTAAACCCTATATATCAAGAATGGGACATCGCTCAAGTTCATATTCACATCAAGGAATACTTTTTACACTATAGTGCAGACTTAAAAGTACTTATATTAACTTTTTGCTTTATTTTTTTAGCATTTCCTTATTCCCATATTTCTTCAGCAAAGAACTTAGAATTGGCCAATTCCCGTGATATTTTCCATGTATATTGCTGTTGTGAAATCGGTGCAAATACTAATGACTGAAATGTAACCCAAGTGCTGCACGATTCATTTATCCATAATTTCATGTCAACTTGTTTTTGCATGGCAACAGTTCTGCAGTTGTTAGGGAGCAGCAAACAGCTCTTACCCATTAAACCAAGTGCTTCTAATTTGTCCCCACATTGCATCAGTAACTGACAAAACTGTGGTGCACGGCATGACAGGCTTTTCACAATCGGGAAACAAAAATAGAAGTAATATGTGTCTGTGTGTGTTGGCAAGAGAGAGAAAAAACAGTGTTGAATACTAAAGAGTAAAAAGCCAAAACAAAATGAGCTTTAATCAAGGAAAACTCGCATTATTTATTAGGAACTGGAAAAACTTCAGATTTTCAAACAATATTTTCCTCATTTGCGGTGGTTTCATAGGGTGGAGGTTAACACATTCACTTAACGCATGAAAGATCCCCAGTTCGAGAAAGTTAGGAAACACAGAACCACACGAGAGTTGTATTAGGAAAAGCATCCAGCATAGAAACTGGTGTCAAAGTATGCTGATCCACCCCCGCTGAAACTTACCTGTAGCAGGGTAACACTGCATGTCTGAACTTTTCTATTACCTTAAAATTATGATTAAAAGTGTCCAAAAAATCCTACCTGAGCAATGTTCAGTGTGTGTGTATGTGTGTTGTCATGCACACAAACATTGAATTCTGCGTTTGAACAACCCAATAACAGTCAATCAATGCTTCATGGGAAACTTTACAATGCAGTCTGAGTTTGAGGGAGAACATCCAGCATCTTCCTGTGTGCGCATCTGTGTGGGTCCCTCCGACGCCGACACAATACCGTCTGAAAGCAGTCCCGGTTTGTATGTTTGTCTAAATGCCGAACAAAAAGAAAGCCTTGCCTTAGCAGCTCAGCAGCAATCATTTGCAATGGAAATTCCCTGACCCAGGATGCCCAGTCCTTCACATCCCATTTGATTCAATGGAGCACATGCCAACTCTGCCAGCGCAGTGAACAAAGAGAGTTAAGCTCATAATATGTAACAAAACAGGTCTGAAAGAGCTTTCTAGTCATCAGCTTAACAGTAACCTTTCATTTTAAAACCTGAAGACTGTAGTCATATCTGTAATGCCTTTCTCATCACACTGTTAATATCTATATCTTTTTTTGTTAGTTTTTTAAATAATATGCTGTATGAGCAATTTTATAGTTCCTGTCTTTTTGTAAATGGTTAACCTAAATCTGAAATCATCTCAAACATACCTCAGCAGATAATAAGGCAGCCAGTCCTCCTTTTGTTCAGTTGTTTGTTACCTCGCCACACTCCACCTGATGAGTTGTTCAAAGCGTCCACGACTAGTTCTGGTTCTGTAAGTCAGCGTATGCTCTCACTGTTGTGACAGCTTTTTTCTTTTGCTGCTGAAAAAGATGTAGAACACCAGCACATTTCAAAGCATCACAGTCAAGTATGTGAACAACAGTAATAGGAATAGGATGGTTGTATCATCAGATCTAACTTGTGGACCAGCGTGTAAGGTGCAGAGCTGTTCAACTGTGGCTGTTCAGGCACACATTCGCTAAAAATGAAAGGATTTATTTGAAAGCTGGGCTTGAATGGTGTGTTCGCTCCTGTTTGTGTATGATGCAATGCAACAAGTAATTTTTTTGTTTTGTTTTTTATATTTTTCAGTGACCACTCATAAATCTGTTTCTCTTGTCATGGTTTAGGCATATAACCAAAGATATTTTAAAGCGCACATGAAGTGGGTGCAGTTGTTTCTCATTTAGCCATAGACGGTGTAAAAGATGATGAGAGGGGCGGGTCTGACTGTGAAACTGCTTGCTCATTGGCTAACAACTTGTCAATCGCAAGTCGTTATCCAAGGCAGCTATTTTTTTTATTACCCCTCAGCCATAATCATGTATTATCATCACTCTGCTGGGCGGGAGAGCGACGTGGACACTCAACTTTGTGAGCACGAGAACAAGACGATGTAGGATTTTCAAATTCGTACCACAAGTGCTTCTATTAAAAATCTTAGACGAGTTTGAATCACAGTGACCTCAGCCTCAAGGTCAAGGTCAGAGGTCGAGTTTTTTTTTCTGGTTTTTTTTTTTTTAATCTTCTGAATCCAATAAAAGTCAAGACGGAAGTTACAGAGGATCTTCAAATTTATACCACATCTACTAGAAGGCTGAAGTGTAGCATTAGCAGCCGTCAGTGTTTTTTAGTATGATATAAATGCGTGACTGAGGCCATAAACTCAGCAGGAAAGTTCTGACTGAGGTCAAGTCAGAAAGTCTTTTCCCCATAGACTTTTATGGGACCAGAAGACGTGTAGCAACTACAGCTGTCGCCATCCAGTGGCCTTCAGATAAAATCCAGGTTTAAGCTACGTCCGTGTTTTACACGGTCAGCGTATATAGTGTAAAAGAGTGAACTTTACACCGTTATACTTTTTCAGCCTAAGGCCTCAATTTTACTCAGCTGCAGACAAGAAGAGCTGGAGATCAGATGGCCGAGTAGTTATTAGTCCTGTTGTACTTCTTTGAAGTCTGCCACCTTGAGCAAATATGTACTTGGTGCATTGTAATATAAATTCTCCACGGAGAAGTGTGCGCAGTCACAATAACACACACGGGCACGCCGAGATCTGCACGGACCCTCACGTTCAACATCTGATTAAATCTACGTGATGTGGAGGCGAGCAGACATGTAATCCCTCCCTTACCTGAACCACAGGGGTTATAGAAGAGAAAGTTTGCACTAAGATAATTTAGAAATCAGGGTCAGAGGAAAGAATGAACCATCTTTTATTTCTTTAAATCAGATTCGAGTCATTTGTTTTTTTTATCCCTCAGCCGTAAAAGGCTGTTGGGGTATTGTCATCACCCTGCCTTGCAGGCAGGCGACATGGACACCCAAGTTTGTGAATGAGAGTTTCAAATTGATACCATAGGTGTGTCTACTAAAACTCTTGGACAAGTTTGACTCTCAGTGACCTTGACGTTAAGGAGGTAGGAAAACCTTGTGAATGCAATAACTTGAGAACAAGGCAATGTAGGATTTTGAAATTGATACCATGCATGGATCTACTAGGAGGCTGAGAGGTACCACTGGTCAGTATTTTTAATGTCCTGGTGACCATTGAAATCAAAGTTAATGTAGACATTTCCTTAAATAAAACTGCCCACACAAGAGATAATACCAATATGGCTGGCGAATGGTGAGACTTGCTTCTGAAATACAATACATGGTATTAAGTAGTTGTTGTCAGTAACCTCAGAACAACCAGAACATTCTCTACTTTGCACATTTTCAAGCAGCAAAAATAAAATATAGTAGCAGAAAGATGAGCAGTTTAAAGTTATGCTTATATTTCCTGGTTACAGTATCTTCATCTGTCCTCGTTGTTTCTGTTGGCAAGGTGGGCTGCGTGACACATTAAGACTAACACTCACAGTAATTAGCATAACATTGCCATACTGCCCGTGCTCTAGGGCAGTGCCGCTCTCTTTTCTCTCCAAAATGAGTGAAACTAAGCCTTTAGCTACAGTATTGTTCTTGCATAATCCCCTCTGCTCTATTCTGAGGTGTACACTTAGCTCACGCCTGGTCGGCAACAGTGCGTGTGCTCTGTTTTTGCAGCTTCGTAGGATCCTGAGTGTGCAAGTAACTTCCCAAAGCATCTGTCTTTTCTGTTTGCTGTTTAGCACACAGAAGCCGTACCAACACTTCCTTCCTTACGAGCAATGATAATCCTGTTGAGAGATGAATACCCTTCAAGAGCAGTTTTCACTTAGCTGCGAAGAGATAACTACCGTCTGTGTTTTATGAATGAGAAACCTCACAGAGGAGGCTATAAAAGACAAGTGCGATGTCTGTTGTCTCCAGCTTGTGTGCGCTGCTTGTGGTTATGTATGCATGTTTTCCGTAATAACCTTTTGTCCGGTGCATTTCTTTCCTGCCGTCTGGTGTATAATTTTAGCATTTTAGGAACACAAATTTCAGGGCTGATTATTGCTAAACTGCACATTTGAGAGACTGCTTTAGCCTGACCTTGTTGAACGAATTTTGAAGAACGTTTTACCTTTTTAAGATATTTTTTTAACACGACAGGAAGCAATTTAATTATCCAATTGCTGCTTTTGTTAGGATTTTTTTATGACCTCAGTGGCAGTTTCAATGAGCCAGATTAGCTGGCATTTGGAAAAGCTGAGTTATTGATTTGCCCTCCAGAAACGAGGGTTGATTGGTAACATAGCCTGAAACTGGAGCTTGTTATAACTTGTTCCCTGTCCTAAATTCGGTTGGTCGGTTGTTTTTTCAATGAAGGCCAGTTTCATAACCTCAACCGTGTCAGTGTTTTAAAATAGGCAAAATGTTTACGTGGTTGTTTGCTTCTCTAAAATGCGCCCACCTAGAGCGAGGGGTGGGAGGGTTGTGTGATAGAGAGGTGCTCGGATGCGCTCAGTGTTCTGCTAGAGTAGTCAAGGTCACTGTATGATGGAGGCGGGTTTAGATTTTTTTGCTTGTGAATGAAAAATGCTGCACTGGTTTCCTCCCTGTGTTACAACGCCTTCCACCTCCTCCAACACATACCTCGCACGACAATGGGACTATAGACCTAGTTCTATAACTTCCCTTTCTATCCAATCGAAAAGCACCATAGACCCCCGCCTTGGTCATGTGACCTGACAGGGTTTTGTTGTGTGCCTACCATCCCCACTAAACACCCTCCACACACACACACACACACACACACACACACACACACACACACAGATGGGGGTCAAGGGAACTTTTTCAGGATGGCTTGTTCCTTGAAGCGTGGCCCCTGAGGCTCCAGCCCTTTGTTGTCTGCAGTGATCAGTCAGAGGGGAGCTCTGCTCAAACTCTTTCTGCCCCAACTCTCTGCCGCTTTTGAAGCATTGCACTTTAATGCTTTTCTTCATCACACACAGTTGTGGCTTTGGCAACTGTTACACACATTTTTATGGCGCTGAAGAAGAGATTTCATATTTGGTTTTGTCAACAGCGAACGGACATTTACGTTTCCGCAGTGGTTTTTTGATTTATTTCTTTATTTTTGAGCCAAAAGTTTGTTTTACCTCAGTTTTTAAAAATGTAAAAGACAGAAAGACAAAAGAATATATTTTGTATTACATTTACATGTGATGTTCTTTCTCTTGATATGAGAGACTTAGAAAATGGTCATTGGTCACATTTGTTAATACTGCTATGATTGCTGCAACATAATTGTAGTACGCCTAATTCACAAATGTAAACTCACATTTATAAAATACGATCATACAAATACGAGTTTGGCTGGCTTGAGAAACTGAACGACACTTGGTCTAAATACACTAACAGCATCCAAAGTATTATCCTTCTTGTGTAATTCTGAAATATACCTGACCATTTTTGTTAGATGTTGGATAGGCTCAAATGTTTGCAATGGCTAACGTGTAATACTTAACCTCATGTAATGTAACTAACATTGTGCCTTGTAGTAACTATAGTAGGCTACTCGGCAACCATCCAAACATTTCATTCAGTGTCCTGCAAACAAAATATAATATTAGCATCTTCTCTTTTCAGCTGTTGTTGATTTTTTTTTTTTTTTTGTTTGCAGAATTGCTTTTTTTTGTAAGATTCTATATTTGTTTTGTTTTGTTGGTATTGAATTGGGTATTAAGAATCGTGTAATTCTGTTGATCCCAACTACTAAATTTCTGTTATGAAGACATCCCTACTCCCCACTTGATAGTCATCATGGTATCACATTTGGGCCGTTATTGTAAAGTGATTTATCTAAATGAACTGCATCTATATCCTCACAAGTCAACTCTAATAAACACAGCATAAAGACTTCACTGAATTTTCCCCAAATAGGTTTTTAAACAGTCTTCTATCTCCCATAGATTTCAATTTCTTCAGGTCTTTGAGTGCTTTATCTTATATTGTCTCACTAAGCAGTTAGTTAGCTTGTAATAAATAACTTGTTATATGTCTGTGCTGCAATTATTACATACTGTAAAAAGTCAGTCGGCACCATTGTCAGGGTTTGTTCAACATCAAAGGTTTGAGATTATAAGACTCTAGCAACTACATTTTTTTTCCTTTCTTTGCTTACACCCCGTGAGTTTTCTGTGGAGCCGTTTATTTCTAATAAATATATTTAGAACATGACATTTAAATAGTGCTTGTGCATTTGAATACCTTACCTAAAGCCATTTCTACTGTTATGACTATAAATGTAGTCACATCAGTAGTAGTCAATCTGTTCCTTTAAGTATCCAGCCCCCTCTTTCCTGCTTCATTCTAACAGTCCAAAATATGTAAGTTGATTACACCCCAGACCCTGCGGGCCTACAGCCAGACCAGCCACTGGAGACTGGAGACATGCATAGCATAACTGACATTTTTATCTCTTTAACCAGAATCTCTAGCTGAGGTAATTTAAGGTTCAGAAACCGCTGTTATCAACCTCAGGATTTCATTGAGGTCCGTTTAAAAATCCCGATGGTGAAGTCTGAACCGACCACTGGTTGAGTATGCGGAATTTTCTTTGGAGGAATTTGTGATGGTACTGTGTTTTTATAATAATTCTAAGCATGCATCCCATTATTATTACTAAGGGTCTAAGCCTGCCTTCCACTAAAGTAGACGTTAAGGTCTCTTTGCTGATTGCACACGTCAGCAGTGGTAACCATCCGGCACACTGATGGGTTTCAACCCAGCTGGATCCCAGCAAACTTAATGTTTCCTACCGCTGCGACAGATTACAAGTTTGGATCTACTTTTAAAGACAATATTGGATCACAAAGTATTTCCATAACTCAGTCCTACTGTTCTGTTCTGTTTGGAATAAATAAGCTGTGGAGACTGTGTGTTTGACCTGGAAAGGCTGCTAAGAAGCCCAAGAGCAGAAGGTCACTCTCACACTCTCGCACACACTTTTTTTCCTGTAGCCAGCAGTGGAAAGGCTTCCGGGGTAAACACCTAATTGCGCGCCTCTTTTCTGTTTTAAAGCTCTCACCGCCGACCTTGGTGCTGACTGATATTGAGTTATGTAATGGGCGAGGATGGCATGTTATTTTTAAATCTACAGAGAAAAGGGATTGTGTTTGAACAGAGCACATCGCCTATTGTGTATCAGTAAGGAAAAAAAACAACGTGTAATAGTCACCTTATGCAACACCCTTGACAGCGCGCACTGTAAGTGCTGATTTAAATATACACACAGGGGTATTTTTGATGATGCAGATCATGTTTCATAAGCGCTTACATATCCTAAAATATCACACTTTCCATTTAGATTGATCACAGAGCAGTGAGGAACCTCATTCATGATCAGTGGGTCACCATATTTATCTGTTCACTTCTCAGCAGTTTATGATGCATGGATGCTGTAAACACCTGATATAATTAGATAAATAAATACATTCAGTCATTACTCATTACATTGGTAAAGAGATGAAGGTACATACTAGAGATGGCACGATACCACTTTTTTATGTCCGATACCGATACCGATATCATAAATTTGGATATCTGCCGATACCGATATGAATCCGATATAGTGTTTTTTAATCAACAAAACTGTTTTTTAAAATATCTTGCTGCATTTTGCAAGTCTGCAAGTTCATACTCAAGTTTAAAACAACAACTACACTAAAGCTATTCTGTTATACCTGTATACAAAAAAAATATTTCATAGTTCAGCAATACTGATCAATCTAATAAACTTAGACCTACACCATCCTCCCTATTCTGGTATTTTAAAGAGTACTTAGCGTAAATATTAAGCAACCTAACTAATAGGGTTCCAACTCCCAGCAACAACAAACATAAATAAATAAAAAATAAGGAACCACCCCTCACGCGCCACCTCATGATGCTTAATCGACGTAATCAACCTTAATTTGATGCAGTGTGAAAAAAAATGCACAGAAATCAATTATTTTTCAAGAAATATTAAATAGATTCAACATCTTTCTTCAACAAAATTGCAGACTGCACAGATGGTACCTTCCCAAAGTAAAAAGTACTATAGCTTACTAGGGTATATATTAGACTTAATAGTCACTATATACAGTAATTGACTTCTATTCATTTTACATCAAATTAAAACTTTGGGTGTCAGATAATTATTTATTAAAAGCTCGACATTTTAAATGAGAATAAGAAAGAAAAGTATGTCTTTGTGCCCCCTTTTCCCTGTTCATGCCCTATCGGCCCCCCTGGCTAAACTTTGCTAGATCCGCCCCTGCACAGTTACCAGCGTCAGCTACGTAGAAAAAGATCCTGGTGTAGAAAGTAATATTAAATAAATTCTAACAACAGCTTATCAAGCTTAAACGTTCTGCTGTTGTTCAGCCGCTGGTTTCCTCTTTCTGGTGCAAAGTGGGCCAAAAACAAACAAGAGAGACGGACTCGCGACAGAAAAGCCGATCAGCTGATCATTTAAGCAGTTTCACGATTGAAGTAGCAGCAGGAGAGGCAGTCGCTTGTTAAGCTTAACGTGGGAATGCTTTACAAACATTCAGAGATGGACTTACACACTTGCTTTACTTCTCTCGGGGATAACTTTGTCGGAGATGAAATGCCAGGTTGCTAGCGAAGCTCCACATGCTATCCAGACCACCGACAGGTCCGGCATGCCACAGCCGCTCTATCACGTGATGCATACTGCTCCGACTGCTAACGTTCTGAGGTGAGTTACTGCGTGTTGCAAGTTTTGTGAGGTGCTTTCGTGATATTTAATGGATCGGATTACATTTTTTATTTTTCTCCGATATCCGATCCAGTAATTTAGGTCAGTATCGGACCGATACCGATACGTAATATCGGATCGGTCCATCTCTAGTACATACATAGCAACTTTTTGCATCTGTTATCGGGCCACTTCTCATTTGTTTGTCTATGTTTTAGAGTTGTGTTTAAAAGTATAATCATGGGAAGGAAGATTCAGAGCAAAATGTTAAATCCCCAACCAGTTGTTGAGTGGTTGCTGGTAGCTGGTAGATGAATTTGATTGCAAAGAGGTACAGTGCTGCACCAAAAATCTCCTTGCAGTTGCTCTGGTTGCTAGACTGATTGATGCGGTTGTGACACCAGTTTGTCTACAAACGCTAACCAACCACCAAGTGGTAAGTAAACTTAAAAAACTGCAACACAAACCAGAACTGCCACCCTGTTTGCAACCAATTTCACCCAGTGACACCCAGCAACCACTTGCAAACCGTCTGGCAAAAACTGTTTTTTTCCTGACAACCAGAGGTTACCGGGAGATCACTGGCCAGTCTCCAGACCTGTGTAATTGAGCCTTCATATGATACGCTGTGTTAGCCTTGTTCAGTTAGTGCACTGAACAAGGCTAACACAGTACAGTGCATGACTTACTTTCTTAAATTCCAACATTGCCTTTTCATCCTCAGTTTAAAGTTGGCATGGGTTAAGCGCCTGAGCCATTTGCATTATTAAAATGTAACTGTGTTTTTTTTTTTTTCATGCATTACAGATAGAGAAAGGGCAGATGATAGAGTGACTGATGGTCTGTGAAGAGTGCTGACTGCAGCATTGTGCAGACAGATAACGATATGGGCAATTAAAACAATTTATCATTATACACAAAACAATAGTGTACAAGTGAGTTTCAATTACGCCAGAGTTTAAGAAACTTTTAGTTAACATAAATATTTGACCTTTCCCATTTTGAGCTTAAAAAAATGATATAAATAAACTTTTTAATACTAACTAAGCTCAATTTGTAATAATTTCTTCCTTTGTGTCACAGTAACCCTGTTAATTTAAATAATAGTGGGCACTTACTTACAGTTACTCATATTAAAATGAGAATACTGGTTATTAAATGTATTTGCATAAGGCTTTAGTGGTGACCTTTTCTCGATAGCTTGAGATTTGCCCCATAAGACTTTATTAATAAATTGAGCAGAGCATCACTCTGCACTCTCTTATCTGCATGTGGGTTGTCAGTCATCCAGGTCATGGCACTGCCTGTATCACTGAGAGGTGTGAACAGGGCAACCTCCAAGAGGAGAAGCCCACTATGGGTTAAATACCTGGGGCTCTATCAGTTTTTAAAATTAATGAAATGTGAACCTAAAAAATAAGCCGACTTGCCTCCATTTCAGTCGCATAAGACTCTTATCTGTGTCAACACGCCGATAATCAAAAACCCCAATGCACAATGGTGTCACTGCTCACTTTCTTCACATAAAGGGAATAAATAAAGCCTGAGAAAATAAACTGTAAGCATAATGGAACAAACATAAAACAGTCATGAAAACAGAACAGGCATAATTATGAACTGCAAGCTCTGAGCTTCCTTGACATGCACGCTGCAATATTAATAGATAAGTGCAGACTCTAGCAGACAAACATCTTCTTCCTGTCTTTCTTGATCATATTAAGTGCAGTAAGTGCTTGCATGCATATTTTTTTCAGCCTGACTGTGTTTAGATAAAAGAGCTGAATGCTTTCCTGACTACACATTACTGACACAAGACATCCATCCATCCATCCATTTCCTTCCACTTATGCGGTCCAGGGTTGCAGGAAGGCTGGAGACTATTCCAGCTGTTCTATCAAGGCAGAGTACACCCTGGACTTATCACTCATCTATCACAGGACCAAGATGCACACACTTAGACTGAATTAGGAAAAAACAAACAAACAAACAAAAACCACTTTTAATTGGTATTTAGATTATTTGGGTTTACAGTACACCTGTCTGGTGTGCTGCACACACAGGTTTAGTCAATTGCCCCTGAACCTGTGTGCTATTACTACTGTCAGACAAGCAAGGAGTCAGCAGCACATTAGCGTGTGCAACGATGTTCCAGTCATTGTTATTCATAAGATAATAAGTGGATACTTGCACAAAACTTGGCAGTGAAACTCAGCTAAAACACTGTATTTACATTTGACATTTTCTGCATTAAAATACGCCCAGTTGCGTTTGGACCAATTAAGGAGCTGCTGTCGAAAATTTTGTTCCTATTAATTTTGCTTCTGTGGTTTTGCAGACTGTTGCTGTTTCTGCTTCTGCTTCTTTTTCTGGCGGGTCACTTTAGGGGTCACCACCACAGCAGATCGTCTGTCTCCGTCTCATCTCCACCCTCAATATTCTCTGTGGTCTAATCGGTTGATGACACACTGCTTTAAAAGCGTCATTTGTAGAAAAATAATGACGACTATATTTTTGTGTTCTAATAACATTACTTTGATTGACGCTGTCATCGCGTAACTGTAGATTATTGTTTATCTTGATGGTTTACAGACCTAGCATATGCATGCATGGAGCATTGTTAATGATGATAAGGACTGGCAAGATGTAATTCATTTCTTTGTCCAGTAAGAATGGTCTACTGGTGCACGATAACTCCATTACAGGTTATCTCTCTTTGCATTTTATCTAGTTTAGAGTCTAAAGCAGGAAGTCTCTTTCTCAGTGCCCCGTTCAAACCCCAGGACTTTCCTCTTTTCTTTTTCTTTTTTTTTTTTTTGCAGGCTAATAGCTTGTGTTCATTTACGGCTGTAGTTTGATCATGCAAGTGAAACGTGTTACTCTTCTTAAGTGGAATAAGTGTGGATGTGGCTTTGAATAATAGATGAACCCCCGAAGTGTTATGGAATTATCTTGGCCTGACAACCTCCTCTGCAAGCACAATGTGGGAATGTGCCGATTCATTTTATGTTTAAAAAAGAGAAAGTCTGTGAATAAGAAAAGAAGCTTTTGAAACACCAGTCAATTGGATGACGTCAGCACCTCCCTGACTTTATTTAAAACCTGCATTTGCTTTAAATTTTCAGTTAACGCTTTGATCTACAACCATGTAGAAAGAAGTGCATCCACAAGCTCACATTCCTCGCAAACAGTGGTTATCTAGGCCATGGTCATAGAGCTGCTGACTGATATCCAGCTCCTGAATTTTATAAACAGTAACACTTGTTTTGAATATTTGCCCATGTGTTGTTGTTAATCAACATCTTGCTGCTATGTATGTGAAAACTTCTGTTTACTTTTCAGAAATAGGTCAGCATAGCTGGTAAATGAAACAATCAGCTTTAAATTATTAGTATTCTAATATGCCAAATTCTTTGTTTTTCCGCTGAGTAATAGCTGATTTTAAGCTCTCACAGTACTCTGCAAAAGTCTAGTCCATAGTTCTCCAGGCTTCATGAAGGACAGTCAAAGCTTTTCTTTGGATGCTGGCTGCTTTTTGTTCTGTTCTCCATTCTGATGATCCCACACTGCTTAAATAATGTTGAGGTCAGGGCTCTGGGGAGACCAATCCATGACCGATAGTGTTTCAGTGTGTGTTTTTATATCCAGCTATGCTTTTTCTGCAGTCTCTGTGTGTTTGGGATCATTGTCATGCATGTAAACTCTTCATCACCTCCATATATACCAGTGACAATTTGAATCAGACAGTTCAAACTTGGTTTCATTACTCCATAAGACTTGTTGCTGTTGATTTTCAGTTCAGTTCTTGTGTAATTTAGCATACCTCATCATTTTCTGCCTGTTTCCCTTCTTTGACAGTCACCCTTCCCCTGACACTATTTCTGATGAGGCTTCAGTGCACAGATCAACTGAAGGGCCACATGTATCCGGTGTCAGGTCTTCACTGGATTTTCCCCTATTTTTTAATTTTCAGCTACTGTTAAGATAAGATAAGATAAGATAGAACTTTATTAATCCCTCGGGTGGGTTCCTCTGGGAAATTCGACTTCCAAAAAAAGCACAGCAACGACCGAAGTTACAGTTACAGAACTGTTATATATATATATACACACACACACACACACACACACACACACACACACACACACACACACACACACACACACACACATATATAAATACAGAGACAAATATAAATAAAATATACAAAGGGGATAAATAGAATAAATAGGAATAAAAAATAAAAATACAAGTGAATTGCACATTTCAAGTATTGAGTCTATTGCACTGTTGACTATTTACAAAAAGTATTGCACAAGGTATTGTACAGTGAGGTGCAGAGGCACTGCAGCTTAGTTGTTCCCCCCTCCTTTGTCCTCCTGTTTCCCCTCCCTCTCCCCTCCAGAGAGGAGTTAAACAGTTTGATGGCGTGTGGGACAAAGGAGTTTTTAAGTCTGTTAGTTCTTGTCTTGGGGAGAAGCAACCTGTCACTGAACAGACTCTTCTGATTGTTTATGGCCGTGTGCAGAGGATGCCCAGCATTGTCCATAATGTCCATCAGTTTCTTTAATGTCCTTTTCTCTGCCACTGTCACCAGAGTGTCCAGCTTCATGCCGACCACAGAGCTAGCCCTCCTGATCAGTTTCTCCAGCCTGGATGAGTCCTTCTTTGCTGTGCTGCTCCCCCAGCACACCACAGCATAGAAAAGTACTCCAGCAACCACTGACTGGTAAAACATCCTCAGGAGCTTCCTGCAGATGTTAAAAGACCTCAGCCTCCTGAGGAAGTACAGTCGGCTTTGGGCTTTTTTATACAGGTGCTCTGTGTTGCATGACCAGTCCAGTTTATTGTCCACCCACAGCCCGAGGTACTTGTACTTGTTGACCACCTCCACCTCCTCCCCCTCTATCTGAACTGGCAGTGGACCTTCTCTGGACCTCCCGAAGTCCACAACCAGTTCCTTAGTCTTTGAGGTGTTGAGTTGCAGGTGGTTTGTGTGACTCCATGCGACAAAGTTCCTCACCAGACTTCTGTACTCCTCTTCCTGATCATCCCAGATACACCCCATGATGGCTGTGTCATCTGCAAACTTCTGAATATGGCATAATTCAGAGTTGTAGCAGAAGTCAGAGGTGTACAGGGTGAAGAGAAGAGGGGACAGAACAGTTCCCTGTGGTGCTCCTGTGCTGCTGACCACTGTGTCAGACGTGATGTCCTTCAGCCTGACGTACTGTGGTCTGTCGGTGAGGTAGTCGGAGATCCAAGCCACCAGGCAGGGGTCCACCTCCATCCTGTTCAGTTTTTCCTGAAGCATACAGGGCCGGATGGTATTAAAGGCACTGGAAAAGTCAAGAAACAGGATCCTGACCGTGCCTTTTCCCCCATCCAGGTGTGAGTGGGCTCTGTGTAGGAGGTACAGGATGGCATCCTCCACTCCGACACCCACCTTGTATGCAAACTGTAGTGGGTCCTGGGCATGTTGTACCTGTGGTCGGAGGAGGTTGAGGAAGAGCCGCTCTAGAGTCTTCATAAGATGTGACGTCAGTGCCACCGGTCGGAAGTCATTCAGCTCATTGGGCCGGTTCTTTTTGGGGACCGGGACGATGCAGGATGTCTTCCATAGGGCGGGCACTCTCCCCAGTCGCAGACTGAGGTTGAAGACTCGTTGTAGCGGCTCCCCAAGTTCAGCAGCACACGCCTTAAGCATCCTAGGACACACCTTGTCTGGGCCTGCTGCCTTTCTGGGGCGAAGCTTCCTCAGTTGCCTCCTGACCTGATCCACTGTGACACTGGGAGATGTTTGGGAGGAGGGGAGGGGGGGAGATGTCTTGCTGCTGAGAGAGGGATTGGAGGAGGGGGGTGTCATGGTGTCAGGAAGGGGGGGAAGTGAGGGAGGCAGGAGAGTGGGGAGAGGACTCTGTAGTGAAGGTGAGGGTGAGGGTGGGGGGGTTGTGGGCTGGTCAAACCTGTTGAAGAAGTTGTTGAGTTCGTTTGCCTTCTCCACAGTCCCCCCCACTGTGCTTTTCTTGGTGTTGTGGCCTGTGATGGTTTTCACACCATTCCAGACCTCCCTCATATTGTTCCTCTCCAACTTCTGCTCCACCTTCCTCCTGTAGGTGTCCTTTGCTTCCCTCAGGCAGCGTTTCACCTCCCGCTGTGCTGCTTTCATCTCCTCCTTCACTTTGCTCCTGAAAGCCTTCTTCTTCATGTTGAGGACAGCTTTGACTTCCTGTGTTACCCACGGTTTGTTATTAGGATAACACCGTACCGTCTTAGCAGGGGCGACTGTGTCCACACAAAAGTTGAGGTAGTCTGTAAGACAGTGTGTCGCCCCCTCTATGTCCTCACCATGTGGGCTCAGGAGCACATCCCAGTCTGTGGTGTCATAGCAGTCTCTCAGAGCATCCTCCTTTTCTGGGGTCCATCTCCGGATGGAGCGCGTTGTGACAGGCTGCCTTTGGACGAGGGGTGTGTATTGTGGCTGTAGGTAAACCAGGTTGTGGTCTGACTTCCCTAGTGGGGGGAGGGGGGTGGCTCTGTATGCATCTCTCACATTAGCATACAGTAGGTCAATTGTCCTGTTGCTCCTTGTGGGACAATTCACAAACTGGTGAAAAGCAGCCAGAGTAGAATCCAGTGTGGCATGGTTAAAGTCTCCAGATATAATAATGAAAGCCTCGGGGTTTTGTGTCTGAAGTCTTGCTGTGACTGTGTGTATTTTCGTCTGGTATAAACAGTTATTTATAGTTACTTCTTCTTTTGTCCTCTGTTTGTCCAGCTTCCTCAAAATTATTGAGGGCGCTCGGCAAACCATCCAAAAAACATACAAGTTTTTTAAGTGTACAAGCTTTTTAATAATAATAGGGAATCACCTTTTTGGTGTTAAAATACTATTTTATGCCTGTGAAACATTGTTATTTTTGAGACTGTTAGTAAATTCAGGTAAAAAAGTGGGGGGAAAATAAATGTATGTGATAGGCTGCTAGTTACAAAAGTCCCCAAAGATAGACACAAAACTAGCTCATCCCGTGGAGTTATGTGCTCTGATGTGCTTCAGTGTTAAGTGGCTTAATTTAAAAGACAAACAAAAAAAAAACAACCTCACAACATTAAACTGACAATGCTCTGGTAGGAAAGTGAGTAAAAAAGGCTTTTTGAAAGTCTGCAGAACTATTGCTCAAGACCACTTTTTAAAAAACCAGCTAAGGCTGAATGGCCCAAGACTAGAGCCACAAACAGAGGAGACTGCTTCAGTCAGTCTGCTGCTTTTGGATAAACTCGACACATTTCAGATCTAACACAGAGATCATAAAATCAACTAACCAAAAAAAAAAAAATGTATGTGTAAACATTGCAGCAGGTCAATCAAGAGTTTTGAGTATCGACCCCCTCGTCACTTACATGCTTAAATTTTGGGTGGTACCATTTAGCGCCTTTTCTGTTCTGTTAACGAGGAACATTTACGGGCGGCTTAAATTCTTGTTCATCATTACGTAAACGTCTCAAAACACTTGCACAAAATAGTTTACTGAAATGCTGTCTGTCCACATGCTCAGAAAGGTCCGAGCATAAATATTTCCACCTCGTTGTGGTTTTTTTTCTTTCTTTTTTTCTTCCTTTTTTTTGAGGTTGTGTAGGTTTGGACTTTTTGTTCCATTTTGGAAGAGAGATTTGCATATTAACTGCATTTGTGGAAATATGCCAAAATGAGCTCGTTAGAGTTTGACTTCAGATCATAAGACTTTTAACTCTGAAAGAATGGGGTGGTGTAATTTCTTCAGTAGTGTTGTGCAGTTTTTGAGTTTTAGTCAGCAGATGGTGACATGGAAGAAATGTCACGTTCGCCAACCTCGACAGATATGTCGTAGCATCCTGGATGAATCATGAGGGCTTAAAGCGACTACAAAGTCAGGACATTCAAGGAGGATTTTAGATAGTTTGGACAGATTAATAAAGCTCTGGCGTGCTTCTCTCTTTGCTAGCTTTCGTCCCTCTGTCACAGTTTGCTGACAGTCGGAGTATATCCCAGATATTCTTAGCTCTATAGCCAGGACATAGGTCCTCTAAATATTTTCACTTCCTCAGGTCAGGATAGTTTCCAAGTTAGGCTCTGACGGCACGGCCGATCACATGACCGCTCATTTCGCATGCAGGCCTGTCATCTTGGTCATATTTCCATGTCTTGGAACATGAAAGACTTAAATGAGGATATGATATATTTCAATTGGCATGTTTTGTTTTCACCGCTGTGGCTGAGCTGAAATGTTTTCCCGCTTGGGCGCTCGCCTTTCGGAGGCTCCCTGGAAGAACCGAGAGTCCCGACTGTTTGTATTTATGGGGCTGACTCTAACCAAAGTTGACCTCAGCCTGGGTGGAGCAAACATCTGTTTTTTGTATGTGTCGCTTGCACAGATGGCCTGTTGAGCTCTCAGCTGGAGATGAAGATGTCATCGTCTTGCACAAGCTGTAAATGTTTAATTTAGGCGTTTGGCCTGATGATCAGCGATCTTTTGTGACAGTATAAAACATCTGAGTCACTCTGTTGTTGCAGACTGTGGTAATTAGGGGGAGCGAGAGGTGGAAGTGAAAGTGTGAGCTGCACTGGTTGATGATATCTGAATCCATACATGAATTCATCGTTACTCTCAGCCCATGTTTTAATGCCAACATTTTAGATGCAGCAGCAGCTTGGCTCTTGAACAAGGGCGAACCTTGCTCTTTATTTTTGGCGTGCTAAATGTCACTGATAGGTTAGCTGTCTACTCTGACATATACACACAGAATAAGTCTTGGGCTTAATTTGTTGTGCTTGTAGATGGCTATTAAGGCTTCAACAGTTTAGACTAACACAGTGGAGCTGGAGTAGGGGGGCACTGATGGCATATTCATAAGCTATAATTACCCTTAAGTAATCCTGTCACCTCACTGAGTGTGTTTTTAATTCCTAGGCTTGAAACAGATGCATTGTTTGTCTTTCCTTGCATGTGAGCTTTAAGTTTTCTCGGCTGTTGTCGTCTTATCTTTGAATTTACCGTTTTTTTTTCTTTAACAGACAGACCTGTTTCCTCCTCACTCGAAAAACGCCTACTTCCTCTACTTCCTCCTTCTGTCTCAGCACTCTGTCGGTTGTTCTTTTGCCTCAGGCGAAGCACTGCACAGACCGTGGTGAACTTTTTGTTTGTGGCTTGTGATGCTGAAGTCACTTTACTTGGAGGCAGATTGTCACACCGAAGTCGCCCTCTCCATCCTGTTATTGTAGTCGCATGCACAAGAAGCAGGTTGATTGGGAAGAAAGCTAAGAGTACTGGTGGATGTCTTGCGGGTGAGTCCTCAAGTCTTCAGTACTTTTCACTCTTTAAAAGGCTACACAGGATGCAGTAGGCCTCAGGGTGTGGCTCCGTGTGCTCCCCTGCCTCCTTTAATCTCCAGTGTGCCACCTCCTTAAGCACGGCCATTGTGCGGTAGGATGTTTGCCGTCTGGAGTGGTAAAAGTCTTGGTATGTCTGTTCCAAGAACAGGGAACTTTCGTGGGTTTTCCTCCAGCAAACCAAAGAAGAATTGCGCTGTCAAAGAACGGACGAGTTTAAAGACAGCTGAGCCTTGTGGCCTCGTAATTTGGTGGGATGGAAATGTGGTGTCAGTAGTTTATGATTTTGGATTGGCTAAAGAAAGTGTATGCTTACACAGCTGATAAATCTGCTGCATTGGAAAGTAATTACTTGGCAATATGAATGTTCCCTCACGATAAACATTAAGGATTAGTTTTGTGCTTTGGGGCCTAATTTTGCCTTAGATTTTTTTTCTATTTCTCTGTCTCTGTTTTTTTTTGTCTCCTCATCACTAATAATTTCCGTGTTTTTATTACTTGGTTTTACAGAATATCATCCAAGTACCTCTAATTGTTTCTGATTCACCTGTTTACCTTAATTTGCCACCTTGCTCTGCTCCGAGCGCTATACTTAGGCTATGTTTGTTCTGTGTTTGGTGGTGCATCATAGCTCCATGCTCATTTCTTTTCTTGTGTGTGTAGATTTATGTTTAAAAAAACACAGAGATGGTATATTGAGTGGCACATGTAAACTCATAAATGCAAAAGTCAGCTTGGTGTTAGCGGCATAACTGCCTTGAAAGAGATTGGCTGGCTGCTGCTGAGAGTTGCTACGAGCAGCTGGTAGCGACCTTTGACAGGATATCCTGCTAGTGTTGTGTGAGCGAAGGCGGTTTGTGACACAGAGGCCCGCTGAGAGGCACATGGGTCGCACAGAGACTTTAGAAATTTTAGAAAATGGTCTATTACATAATAAAAATATTTTTAAAAAATGACTTGGCTAGATTGTTTTCTTTGTCTTGCTGGTATGCGAAGTCCCTCAGAACGTGACGCTTCCTGTTTGTTTGAATCTTGATGCCACATTTCTCAACCCTTTCCCTAGCTTTACCCTTTATGTCTTTGTCCTTTATTTGAAGCCTTTTTCTCAGCCCTTTGTCTTCCAATCAGTGGTTTTTCCTGTCGACTGGGTGTTAGGTATACGTGTGTTGTGGAAGAATGGGAAAACAACTAAATAAGCATGAAGATTTTAAGATTAAGTGTACTCTTGCTGTTATGCCTTTCATGGCTCTTGGGACTGTGCTCTGTTTTGTGTTGACACTCTATTCATCAGTGATTCCCAGCCAGGCGAGTTTTCTTTTTTTTTCCAACCTCCTAAATGGTTGAAGTGTTTAATTTATGCCAGCAGTAATAGTGCAAAGGTAACTGAGCTGTAATAACTACTATTATGCACACTTCTGTATCGTTAATTCAATCATATCAAGTTAAAGTAACATATTTGGAACATGAAGCGTCAGATGGTGTTCATAGTTGATTTACCTTAACTACAGGGTGTGTTTTGTATGTACGCTCACAATAAGTGTAACGTGAACATCTACTGTGTGTAGATGTCTAAAGGTGTCACCTTTAGAGCGACAATAACTCTAGGTCCTCTGCAGCACGACTGTGGCCTTTTGTCTCAACTCAAATAAAAGATGGTGGTCTATTTGAAGACACGCACACACACACACACACACACACACACACACACACACGCGCGCACACACACACACGCACACATATATACACAGACACTAACCCCTGCAGCTAGGCGGGCCCTTTGTAGAGGCATCAGATGAAGAGCTTGAAGGGGTTCTTTTGAAATCCAGCCAGCACACAGACTAATACAGACACACCCACACAAAGACAAAGTTACTGATCTCTCCATATACAATTCTTGAAGCTCTCATGCGAAAGCAATAAACATGAAACCTCTCCCACACTAATAGTTCACATGATACCGTGAAACCTTGTGGTGCAGACACACTTCAGGCACACAAGAGCTTGGGTGACCAGATGTGTTATGATAGGATTTTTTTACATTTACATTGCGTTTTGCTTGGTCTTTGTGGATATAGGGGGATAAAAAGGTCTTGTTAGTACTTGCACGTTTTGGTTTTCTTGAAGCATAATTAATACTGTTCAGCATGTGCAGGTAAGCCCTGATTCAGACCGCTCCAATCAGTCCCTTTCTGCTCTTTTGTATGATGAAGGTGAGCGCAGTAAAGACCACGATGATATTATATGTCACGTACCAGCTATTTGCTGATAAGTTTAATAAATCGCAATCGGTCAAGCCCCACCCACCTGCTGTTCAAGCCTTCTTTTGACAAGGGTCAGCCAATCAGAATAAATGTGGCTGAAAGGTAGCGGGTATGGCTCTCGAACCAGGAGCTGGTCAGACGATAAGTGATGTGCTGTGCCAAGGCCTAGCGAAAGAAATGGGGACTTCTTTGAACTCTAGTAGAACCACAGAATGATAACAGATCTCCATTATGTAAGTTGTAAGAGGTTGAAATTATAATGATGAGCTTGTTACAAACTTGTTACAATCATGACAAGTAAGATGAGTCAAATAGAGAGTTGTCTTGGAGAGTGGAGAAATTTGGCTACATTTTTTACAACTTTAAATTATTTCTTTTTTAAAAAAAGAAAAAGGTAAATGCATTAATTATTAAACTGTGTATTTAACCAGACTTTAATAACCAAATAAAAACTATGTAAAAGTGTTACCCGATCAGACTGTGTAATGCAGGGATGGGGGCTTATTTTCCTAGGGTTCGGCCCTCCACAACAGTCCCAGTTTCTAATGTGCCCAGTCCTGATCCTGGGTGAGGGTGTTTGCACATAACAGCCTCCTCAGGTCGTGCTGCTTTAAATGCCACTTAAATGTCCGAGTTTGAGAGCGACACTGAGGTAAATGTGTTAAAGGCGTCTGACGTTCATCAAGTGCTGCTAGGCGACACATCACGGTGTTTAAAAAGTGCCGTCTCATGGTCTCTGTCACAACATTGACGCTCTCACAGAAAGTTTCTTGGTGGAGCAGCCCAGTCTCACCATACTCTAGCACAAGTCATCCTGCGGTCTGATACGTCCATATAATGCGATAATAACCCTTGTCTTTCTATTTTTAACCCTCTGTTTCTCCTTTTCTTTTGTTCTACTTTCTCAGATGTCTATAATGTGCTGATTTACTTTCTTTTTTGCTTTATTTCTGTTTTTTATTACATTTTCTCTGGCTTTCTATTTATTATCAGTACCCTTCATTTTAACTTTCTCTGACACGCTGTCGGCCCCGCTTTCATTTACGTTGCTTCTCGTAGCCTTCCTACCTCTGTTCCTACTCATGTTCCCTTGCCTTCACCTTCACCCTCCCCTCGTCCCTCCACAGATTGTGGGACCCTCCTATTACACATCATGAATTATTGAGGTGAAACCTAGTATTGCCTAACAAAACACAAGATTTCTCTCCCCTCTGTTTCCTCTGCTGTCATCATCTCTCTTCTCTTTACTGATGGCTTTGTTCCTTAATTTCTACCTCTGGCAGGTGACAGAATCACACAATAATAAACTGTTTAATGGACTATATGATTAAATTAAACTTATAAATGGAAAGATGCATAAATTGTACTTTGATAATTTCACAGTCTCAGTCTTTTTTTTTGTATTTGTCATTTATTTGGGTTTAAATAATGTTCAAAAGCAAAACAGTCATAATCCTTTTCTCTGATTTTTTTACTTAAATCAAATAATATTCTCTCTCTAAAGAAAACTGGTACCCTCTCCAAAATTCCAGTATCAACAAGGCTCTAGCTTCTTCTGTTTATATGTAATCATGGGGAAGATAGATACTGTAACCCAGCACTAAATGCCTCCTGGTAACAGCAGGTGGGCGAGTGTATAAGGACAGATTAATTGCACACATGTACTTTCAAAGCTTACAATAACTTTGGGCTTGACTCTGGAACAGTTAGACTGCGGGTTCATTGTATAAGAGTCATGGTGCTGAATACAACGTGTAAATATGAAGATTGCACCAAGAGAATTAAAAAGAGAGCATCCAATAAGGCTTTTCTGGTCCTCGACTTACAGTACCATGTCAAATTCTGACCCTACATTCTGAATGTTGTGACAGAAACCCAGACTCAGACCGGTCAGTATATTTTTTTTCATCTTCTGTTGTCCAATTTTGATGAGCTTGTGCAAATTTCCCAGTTTTTCTTTGTTCTTAAACACTGCTCTCAGCTGACAGCAGGGGCACCCGGTGTGGTTTCTGTCCTGCAGCCCGTCTGCTTCAAGATTTGACGTTGTGCGTTCAGAGATGCTCTTCTGCATACCTTCAGTGGTTATTTGAGCAACTGTAGCTCAAAGATGTCTGGCCACTCTCCTTTGGCAGCAACTATCCAGAAAACTGCGGCTCAGTAGATAACAAAGCCAATCTGAGCCATGAGCTTCCGAAATATAAGCAGTATATTAAGCAGTATATTAAATGCCCGACCAGAGAGGAGAGGACATTAGACCACTGCTACAGCACGATCAGCGGGGCCTATCGCGCGGTGCCCCGCGCTTCACTCGGACTTTCTGACCACGTCATGATCCACCTAATCCCCGCGTACAGACAGAGGCTGAAGCTCTCCAAACCTGTCGTGAGGACAAAAAAACTGTGGAGCAACGAGGCTGTGGAGGAGCTTCGCACGTGTTTGGAGTCTACAGACTGGGACACAATGAAGGCTGCTTCTAACAGCTTGGACGAGTTTACGGACACTGTCACCTCCTATATCCACTTCTGTGAGGACAGCATTGTGCCATCACGCACCAGGGTGAGTTATAACAATGACAAACCCTGGTTTACTCCCAAACTCAAAAAGCTGTGGTTGGAAAAGAGAAAGGCGTTCAGAAGCGGAGACAGGGACTGCTACAGAGAGGCCAAGTACAGGTTCACTAAAGAAGTGGACGTTGCTAAACATCAGCACTCTGAGAAGATGCAGCAGCAGATCTCAGAGAATGACTCGGCCTCTGTGTGGAAAGGTTTTAGGAATATCACAAACTACAAGCCTAAAACCCCCCACTCCACTGATGACTTGCTCTTAGCCAACACCCTTAACGACTTTTACTGCCGTTTTGACGAGCCATCAGGCAGCCTTCACACCTCCAACGGCCCCAACAATAGAGGCACTTTAGACACTAATTCCCCCACCTCTCCCCCCTCCATAGAGCCATCACCACCTTCAAACTGTTCACCTACAACACCCCCCTCCTCACCCCACACAAAAGAGGATTTCACACCACCTCCTCCCACCACAACTCTTCATATTCATGAAGCAGGTGTGAGGAAGCAGTTTAAGAGTGAATGCTCGGAAAGCTCCCGGCCCAGACGGCGTGTCTCCTGCCACCCTCAGACACTGTGCAAACGAGCTGGCCCCAGTGTTTTCTGGCATTTTCAACTCCTCACTGCAGGCATGTCATGTGCCTGCCTGCTTCAAGTCCTCTACCATAATCCCTGTCCCCAAGAAACCTAGGATCACTGGACTAAATGACTACAGACCCGTGGCTCCGACATCTGTGGTCATGAAGTCTTTTGAGCGCCTGGTTCTCTCCCATCTCAAGACCCTCACGGCCCCCCTCCTGGGCCCCCTGCAGTTTGCATACAGAGCCAACAGGTCTGTAGACGACGCCATCAACATGGCTCTACACTTCATCCTGCAGCATCTGGACTCCCCAGGAACCTACGCCAGGATCCTGTTTGTGGACTTCAGCTCTGCCTTCAACACCATCCTTCCAGACCATCTCCGAGGCAAGCTTTCCCAGATGAATGTGCCTGATCCCATCTGCCGGTGGATCACCGACTTCCTGACGGACAGGAAGCAGCACGTGAGGCTGGGAAAGAATGTCTCGGACTCTCGGACCATCAGCACCGGGTCCCCTCAGGGCTGTGTTCTTTCTCCTCTGCTCTTCTCCCTGTACACCAACTGCTGCACCTCCACCCACCAGTCTGTCAAGCTAATCAAGTTTGCAGATGACACCACCGTTATTGGGCTCATCTCGGACGGGGATGAGTCTGCCTACAGGTGGGAGGTTGAACGTCTGGTGTCCTGGTGCAGCCACAACAACCTGGTGCTGAATGCCCAGAAGACAGTGGAGATTATTGTGGACTTCAGGAAGCACACAGCCCCACTCCCCCCCATCATCCTGACTGACACCCCCATCACCTCTGTGGACTCATTCCGCTTCCTGGGTACCACCATCACTCAGGACCTGAAGTGGGAGCCCACCATCACCTCCGTCATTAAGAAAGCCCAGCAGAGGATGTACTTCCTGAGGCAGCTGAAGAAATTCAACCTGCCAACACGGACGATGATGCAATTCTACACCGCAATCATCGAGTCCATCCTCACCTCCTCCATCACCGTGTGGTACGCTGGAGCCACTATCAGGGACAAACAGAGACTGCAGCGTGTTGTGCGCTCTGCTGAGAAGGTGATTGGCTGTAGACTCCCATCTCTGCAGGACCTGTACACCTCCAGGACACTGGGGCGTGCAGCTCGGATCTCAGCTGACCCTTCTCACCCTGGACACAGTCTGTTTGACCTGCTCCCCTCAGGCAGGAGGCTCCGGTCCATTCAGAATCAGAATCATCAGAATCAGAATACTTTATTGATCCCTGGGGGAAATTATTTTTTGTTACAGTGCTCCATTTTAAACCAACATTAAGACAAGACAGACAATACGCTAACTAAGAATAGTACAATATATACATATATATACATACATACATACATACATAAGTCACTTATAAATAAATAGTTGGAAAAGAAACATGTGTAGCTGTAGCAGCAAACAGTGTGTTAAGTGGATGCGTTGTACAGGGAGATGGCCACAGGCAGGAATGATTTCCTGTGTCGTTCAGTGGTGCTTTTCGGTAATCTCAGTCTCTCACTGAACGAGCTCCTGTGACTGACCAACATGTCATGGAGTGGGTGGGAGGTGTTATCCAACATTGTCTTTATCTTGGACAGCATCCGCCTCTCCGACACCACCTTGAGGGAGTCCAGCTCCATCCCCACAACATTGCTGGCCTTACGGATCAGTTTATTAAGTCTGTTGGCATCTGCGACTCTCAGCCTGCTCCCCCAGCATGCAACAGCATAGAGGATCGCACTGGCCACAACAGACTCATAGAAAATCCTCAGCATTTTCTGGCAGATGTTGAAGGACCTCAGTCGCCTCAAAAAATAGAGACGACTCTGGCCCTTCCTGTAAAGTGCACCAGAACCTCTCGCCATAAGAACAGTTTCTTCCCCTCTGCTGTTGGACACATGAACAATAAACGTACGACTGTTCCCACCACTAACTCATGACCCTATGCTGTGTTCACTGTATCATTCCATGTTTGGCACTGATCACCACCTGCACTCATGTATATATCTTTCTACGTAGCACTTTTAATTCTTATTCTTACTTTTATTTTTTCATGTCTATTTAAGCGCAATTTATGACAGCATGTTTGCACTGAAGCACCGCAGCAATTTCCTAATGTTGTAAACCTGCTCAACATTTGGCAATAAAACCCTTTCTGATTCTGATTCTGATATGTTCAGTTTTTGTACCATTCTCTGTAAACCCACGAGTTGGTTATGAGGGAACATTCCAGTAGATGAGCAGTTTCTGAAAAACTCAGACCACCCTGTCTGGCATCAACAACCATGCCACATTCAAAGGCACTTAGATCACCCTGCTTCCCCATTCTTATTCGCCTTGACCACGTCTACATGCCTGAATCCATTGAGTTGCTGCCATTTGATTGGACGATCAGATATTTGCATTAACAAGCGGTTGAATATATGTACCTAATAAAGTGGCCGGTGAGTGTATATGTATTATTTGGGTCAAATTCTGCAAAATAATATGTTTCTGGAGAGAGAAGCAGAGCACGGAGTGGAAAAAGAGGTCGATGAAAGCAATAAAACATCAGATGCGGTAGAAAAGCAGAGAAGAGAAAAGAAGCGGGGTCAGATCCAGAAGATAAAAAAAGATGGAATGAGCTCTTTATCCCGCTGGCCTGCTTAACCCTCTAGCAGAGTGTAAAATAAACACACTCAGTCACTCAAACTCAGCTAAACCAGGTTGCAGCAAATCACCTGCTCTGACATGATGAGCTGTGACAGCAGCTAGCGCGATAACAAGGTTCCATTTACAGTGTAAAGAGGCTGCAGCGAGATGCCAAAGTGACAGATAAGGGAATTGATACACAGACCACATGGCTCATGTAAATCATGATCTTTTGTAGATATGAAGGCAAACGTATACGGACGCCAGACATAATCCTGGTGTGAAAAGCTTGTTTCTAAGAAGCTGTTTGCAGGAGCGCGGCGTGTCGATCGCTAGAAAAACATGTTGATCGAATGAGTCCTGGACCACTTGTAGCTCTGGTGTGCTATGTGTGTTGAAACGTTGTGTTTCTCAATTAAATTGAAGCTTTAGATAATGTGTGCGTGTGTGTGGCCTGGTACGTGCACATGTGTGTATTTCCAATCAATATGCCTCAAGGCAGTCCATCTTTGAGTCATCTGAAGTTCTTGGAAGATGATGACAAGGTGCTGGGAACACACACATACAGATACAAACGCACAAACACGCACACACTTCTCATCCTTATTGGAAAACCAAATCCTGTGTCAGGAGAATGAGCTTGTGCTCTGACTTAAGGTACAAACAAGTCTCTCGAATTCTTCACTTAATGGATCTTCCTGTAATTTTTGGTTATTTCTTTGTGTTATCACAGCAGGGTACTCGGTGAACTGAGCCTAAGTCTTGGTGCAAACATATCACAGTAGCTATCTTTGGCATTTATGCACTCCAGTTTCATGTTACTCATCAGATCCTGTTATGTCTGTGATAACATCAACAGAAATATGTCCCAGTGGACTTTATTGTTTGCCTTTAGTTACAACTGGAAGTCCCAGAAATTGCACTGGTAGGTTTAGTTAAAGCAATACGAAACAATTACATTCAAATAAACTGCTTTACTTATTTACTTTTTGTGAGTGTTTTTAAAAGACAAAAAGGGGATTGTTGATTAGAGAAATTATTTAAAAACCCAACATTGCACTCTGGTATCCAGCCATCCATTTTTTTTATGGTTATCCAATTCATTATTCACATTTCATTTATTAGATGTTATAAATGCCAGTACCATCGAATATCATCAAATAGTTAATATAGGCTTAGAACCTAAAAAACCCCAACTGGGTTCTGTTGGGGGTCCCTGATATTTAGATAATGCTAACATGTTGGTGCAGAAAACAGTGTCAACTTAAAGTCTTAGATTCACTGTGATGGTGTGTTAACCTTAAAGGATAAAGTTTAGCATGTACCCTTCATCTCATGAGGGTCTTTAATGCACTGTGTTGTATGTGTGCTGGAATAATCAGGAAAACTTTGGAAATGGGAGCATCTGAAGAGCATGTGAATGTACAAGCTTTAGCTAATGTTATGGCTCTTCATCCAACAGCTGTTGAGATATTTCGCTTAAACGTTGCTGTGATATTTTAACCTGAGGAAACTGACAAATTAAACAGTGGACTAACATTAAAATCACTGGAATATCAGGGCTAAAAATGTTGACGGCAGTCTCAAGAACAGCAGGTTTCTAGCTTTCATTTTCTGTCTCTCTGTGACTTCGGGTCAGTTTTGAGAGGGATGATTATCTGTACATAGATGACTAATGCGAGTTTCTTTGTGTAATGCAACTGAATGAATCATACATGTGTTAGTACAGTAAGGCTCCTGTATTTGGGACATGTATTTTTAACATGGAAAAAACAGGATGAGCCTGAAATTAATTTTTTCTTCTTCTTTTCTTAAAAGGCACATTTTTGTGAACAAATAGAAAAGCAGGATTCAAGAATTCAGTTTATCCAGATGTTTACATAGATCTCTTTCAGTGTTGTCTTTCCATTTTGTTTTTCCTCATCTTTTGTGGCATTATCTTTTCTGCGTAAGGTTACAGAGCTGGAAAGCGGAGCAAAACACTAATTTACTGAACATCACTGAAGGCAAAGTGTATCAGAAAGTATTTAACATGCATTAAGAAACCGTTCTAATCTTCAGCAGGCACGCTCGTTCAACGCAGAGGGCTGGAGTGACTCATTTTTGTGAAGTTGTGACAAACGTGACTTGAGTATGGGCATGCAGTTTGGAAAGAAAATGCATCCACATCTCAAGCTATTGATGCAGCAGCTGCCATGGCAACGGGCCCTTGAATAAAGGCTATGTGGATTATTATGGGGTGAATCACACACAACGCCAGGCCGGTGTCCTTAAATTAACACACTCTCTTTAAATGCACACGTGCATAGATTACATGTGGTCAGTGTTTGTAAACACGTCTCCAGTCATCCATCCACAAGTGCTTTTGCCATGTGTATTAACACTATAATAACACCATATTCCGCTCAGCAGTTTTCTCCCAGGAATTAGTCTGAGCCAGCCATTATACAATATGCATTTTCAAATTAAATATGTAATCAGACTTCTTCACCAGGAACTAGGATTATCTGAGTTTTTTTAGACAAGCTGAGAAGGTAAATTATTGATGCCTTCCTCAGTTGATTATGCGGATTTCTATGCTACATTTTCCACTCGATACTCGTCCACTGGCGGGTTTCATTAGACCCCCTGCAAGGACACAGAAGTGGTTTTGCTCAGCTCTCCCCGCACGGTTCCGGGTGACTCTGATTTGCCTTTCTTTAAGCTGTGGAAGCACAAACTGGCTTATCCACAGCCTTTCAGGTCGATCTGGCTGTCGTCTCCTATGTGAGATATCATGCCGTTTTTGGTGCCCTGAAGGGCTGTGAGGAGGGGTCAGGGAGGAGGATTACAGGTTCAGTGTTAGCGTAGGGGTAATTGCATGAAAGTGGAGCGAGTGTTGACGTCTTTTGCCTTTGCTTTGTTTATGAACAAGAGTTCACATGGTTGCTTGTACAGATTCAAGGTATAATTGTTAAATTCAGTTACGTTGTGACCCATCCCCAAGCCAAGTACTAACATCCATCTTCTTTAATCTGTGCTTCATCGTTTTTCTGCTTTCCTTTTGCAGATCAACTTTTTTTTGTTTTAGCTTTTTTTAATCTGCAGCTAATCAAGTCTTTTTATCCATCCAAGCTAAGATATCTGGGTCATGTCACTTAAGTAGTTTACTCAGACTTGACAGAGCTCACTCAGAATAACAGAAGACATTGCTCAGATCTTTTTAAGGTTGTTTTATGCGCCCCATGATGAGTAAACTGACCTTTTATATGCTAAATTGAAGGGATACCCCTTGAAGCAAGTGCTACTGCACAGGGCTGTGGAAGAAGCTCTGCGCTACTAACGTGTTTAACCGCTTGCTTTTGACTCTTATGTTCATGCTAATGTGGTTTAATGTGGCAGTTGCATCCTCTCTCCAAAGCAACAGGAACTATTATGTGAAAATGTCCAAAGGGACTTTCAAACTGAACTGTTCCACTGCTTGAGTCACAGGAAGATGCTGCTGAGTGGTTTATGGTTTTTCTGCTGGACAAAAATGTCTGAATTGAGAATAGAACCAAGAGTAGCAGTTGAATTTTGACTCGAACACCAGTGAACAATTTGAATATATCCAGATGTGTGGACTTTTTGTCTTCCCTTTTGGCAGTGGGAGTAAATGCACTTAGTTGCTCTAACGTCCTTCTGAATTCTTGTACAGAAAGTAACTGCAGTAACCACATTTAAAACTCCCGTTTTGCAAAATACAGAGAGATTTACGTGGCTGTGATAGGCTTAATCAGCATTGTATGAGCTTGTTTGGCAAGGGCTCGAATTTATTGGATGGTTATTTATATGTAAATGTACCACACTCCAACTTTAAATTAGTCTACCCCTGGAAAAATTGATTTCAGAGGACAAATAAAAAGTCTGCCTGCCTTAGTTTGCATAAGCGATAGAAGTTTAACTGCATTCACGTATGACTTTCAGTGCCAGTATTTGCAGGAATAAGCATGCAGAGCATAGTTCTTAACTGAAGAGCCTGTCCTAGCTGTGGGCTAATGAACAGCATGCAGTGTATTTGTGGTTTTTAAACTGGTACTGATGCTAAACCCCCCACTGTTGTTGGCCAGCCTTACCTGAGATGATTTCTTGGTACGAAATAAAAAGAGCCAGAGTGTTTACTTTCTTGTGGGTGCACAAATTATAGTAAATTGATGTAAGTAGGTCAGTTGACTAACTTCCTCTAAAAATTTAAATGCTATACGAAAGTGATCTTATTGGTTTTAGCAGTTCACTAGCTTCTCCTGAAGATGAGTTTCATTTGCTTGCGCTCACCCCCACCCCCAGAGCGCTGTGTCTTATTTTTCAGCGCTGTCCTTGTTGGCCTTAAAATAGTCTTTGAATTTCAACAACTCTAACACAAGCAAACATCAGTGACTAATGTGCCTCATTTTCTGCTTCTTTTTGTTCCCCTTCACTCTACCCTACAGGTTTGGATGAACCATCTTCAGCAGTACTGACAGAGGTGTGAGGCAGTGAGGCTCTCACCCCCACCCTGGGAGCCATGCCGCCGCCGGCAGATATTGTCAAGGTGGCCATTGAGTGGCCGGGGGCATTCCCCAAGCTCATGGAGATAGACCAGGTATGTGCCTCAGTGCAACAAAAGACACCGTCATCTCACCTGCAGACATTACTGTCCTTTAAATCCAGCACAACCAGTAAAAAATGTTTGGGGTCTGTGACGCTCACCGTGCAGATTTAAAAACCATAATCACAGTGCGTGTTTTGTATGAACACATTATTGCGCAGTAATCCGTTGCTGTGTATATAATGAAATCGCTTGGATGTTTGTAGGTGTCTCTCTCTGGAGCGGCTGGGCGGATGTGCTCAGGGCTTGGTGCAGCTTTTGCGTTGTTCCCATCAATTATACTAATTAGCCTCAAGGATGTGGCCTTGATTAAAGATGTTTAACAGTTAGTCACAGCTTTGACATAGCTTTAAAGAAATTTCACTGAATGCAAAGAGGCTGGCTCTGTCATTAAGAAAAGTGACAAAAAATATGGATGTTTGTGGGTAAATACCTGGGCTGTTTAGCTCACTGTCAGAGCAAAAAGTATTCATATGACTGGAGGTGAGATTTGGTATAAAGCACAACACCATGTACAAAACAGGTGAGCAACCTTCTCACTCTTACATTGTCTGCTATGGAAAACAAACTCAGTTAAAGCTTTATGCATCTGTCACATTACAATATCAATGAATCTTAGTGATGCTGTTTTTTAAAATGTAAAACATAATGGTCACAGCTGTGGTCAGAGGCATTATGTGATATCTCTTGAACACCTTCAGGGAAATTTCAGTAGGTTTGGACAAAAGCTCAAAGGAATAATGGATTAACTTTGCCTGTCAAAGGTCAGGGTCTCTGTGACCTCCTGTTCTTTTGACTGTGATGTCTGAGGAACTCCTCGAGCGAGTTTCGCTTCATCTGACACAAATGTTCACTTAAAGTAATGGTCGTGGTCAAGGATCATTGTGATGTCACGCAGTTTGGGCCATTATCCAAGACGTTCAGCATCACAATGTTCTGTTTGTGGCGATTATTGCACTGTAACTCGGTAGCGTGAGGAGATCTTGCGACCCTCTTCGCCTTCTTTCGGTTTCTTCTTTTCACCATCACTCTCTTCCGCTATCTCACCCTACCCCTAGTGTCCTCTTCTTCCAGCCTCTGTATGAACTTTTTTGCTACATCCATGAATCTCCTCTGTGGTCTTCCTCTTTCTTCAATCTGCAGTGTTTTCACTATTAAATTTCTTCCAAGTCTTCACTTGATATATTGCATGCATCTGGACAAACACAGATCTAAACTGCAACTTGATTGGTTGGTGGAGCTCCACGACTGTAAGGAGGGTTTTATCGTTTGTTTTTTAAAAACTGTAACATTAAATAGCTGCAATGCTAAAGCGCTATGAAACCTCATCAGTGCATAGCTATATATTCCACTGATTTACATAATGCAGTTGCTACGTTTATGCTCAACAGTTAACAACACTGGTGTGTGCTTTTTAAAACTGAAACTGCACTTCTGTGTAGATTTGCGTCGCAGCTGCTTTCGCCTGCACGCAGCTCGCATCCATTACGAGCCCACAGATAATGGCCATGCCGTATGTCGGCAGATTGTCGGGGTCTATCCAGCGCTAGATTACATGCTAATAAAATAATTAGCCCAAATAGCGACTACCCCGTGTGTGTGTGGGGGGGACATTTTTGCTGTTACTTTGTTTGATTGCACATACAGTTTTATAAATTGGCCTGTTTGTTGTTTGTGTGACTCACAGATGGGCTAATGATTGTAAAAGCTATGAGTCACCGTGGTAACCGGAGTCACAACTGCCCTTCTCAATGGATGAACTAGTGAATGAAGTATTGAACTGTGAAGTACATGTGCTTCTGGTGCTTTAAACACTTAAGTAGAGATTTAGGGGGTGTGGTTTTTGTATTAAATGCCCCCCCCCCTTATCAGCAGCGCTGTTCCAGTCTGAGTAGATTGCCTTTAGCTTTGCTTAGGTCTGTCTTTACTTCTTTAAGCCACCTCTCCTCCTCCTCCTCCTCCTTTTATCTCTCCCTGTCATCTTCCTCTTGTTCCACCTCTGTGTTGCCTTCCTCCTCTTTGTCCTTCTTTGCTTTCGCTCTTGTTCGCTCCCCCCTCGCACTCCTCCTCCCCGTGTTTTGTTGTGACTGCGAAACTTGCGCGCGCTGTGCCTCTTCCTCTCTTGTCCTCCACCATCAACCCCCACCTCTTCCTCCTCCCTCTGCATCTCCTCTGTACAATAGGCCCTGCAGCAGCATATGGCTGTCTGACTCATGCGACGGGGAGTGGGCTTCTGCAGCTCGAGCTGTTTTGATACCCAGAGAAAGTGTGTGTGTATATGTGTGTACATGCCTGAAAACTTGTATGTGTAAATTTTGTTTACGCAGGTAAAATTCTGCTTATGTGAAAATGTGCGTGGGTGTGTTTGTGTGGCAACATGGATCGTTGTTACTGTTCATGCGTGTGCATGCTCATTTGCTGTGTGTGTGCATGCATGTGCCTGTATCCATGTGCATGCCGACAAATATGTGTATTTTTATTATTTCTGTCTGTTTGTATATGCGCCTCTGCAGTGCACGCGTGAGTGTGTTTAGGCTACATCTGCTTCGGTGTGTGTCTCTGTGATTTCTGTATCTCTCCAAACATCTTCAGGCACAGAAGTCCAACCTTTATGTAGGAATGCGGGGGAATCGCTACAAGTTTAGACAGTTGTTTTTAAGTGTTTTTAATTGCTTTTTGTTTATCAGAAAGGCAATAGAGAAACTGGGGGAGGATTGGGTGGTGGGGTTTCTGGTGGAGTAGAGGGATGAGAGGAATGTTTGCAGGTGGAAAGGGGCAAGAAACAAACTCTAAGACTAACAGCCCACTTAGTTTTAGGTAATGTGCTAAAATTGGTTTTATATTAGTGTCACTGCTGTGGTTAAAAGATAGAAAACTAAAAATAAAGGCATTTATTTATATTTTGGTGTGTGCTTGTGTGCACGCATCTAAGCACAGTGGTTAACAGAAGAAAAGTCCAGAGGGATGTATTAAACTGTTTCCTTGAGTGAAATAAGACTAAATACCTTCAGTGAATGTGCAAAAATGGCTAGCAGGTTCTAGCGGGTCATGCTTTATTGCATATAAATGATCTCGGAGGGGGGAAAAAAAAAAGAATAACCACCAAATGTGCTAAAGTGGAATAACTCCTTAGATAAACTATTGTGTGGTGTAACAGGAGCTAAAATCTAGTGGGTGGTATAGGATGTTATAGAGAACAGCTTTGCTTTTCACCTTTGTACAAAGTGAATTCCGGTTATGTAGGTGCTACCCTTGAACTGTACTCCCGACTGGGCTTACAGTAAGTTAAACAAAGTGGCTCGTGTGGGTTGAAAGTAATAGTAAAGGAGAGGAAGATGTAGTGGGAGGTTGGACAGGGAAATGGTAGACGGGGAAACAGAGTCAGTTTAAAGCTTGGAGAACTGCTTGTATTTATAGGTACATAATAGGCAACATATAAAGTAGGGTCACTGGAAGCATCTCTGTGTTTCTCTCTTATTTCACATTAGCATGACTGGGTATAAAAAGAGTTTACCAGAGAGGATGATTCACTGAGAAGTTAACATGGGAAGGGTTTTACTACTCTGTCAAGAGCTGCCAAATAATTCAGCAATTTAACAATGAAGTTTTTAATCCTAAAGTTGCATCATCTGCAAAAACCGAATGATTCTGAGAGGCTGAAGAAATCTCTGTAAGCAAGGAAGTAATCAAAATCAGATTTGTTTTTTCTTTTTTAATCATGAATGCTCCATCCTCTGAGCTTCAGTTGCTGTCGTGGGAAAAATAACAAGCCAGCATCCACGATGGCTCCTTAGCGCGCAGCGGCTTGGACGACATGCAAACGTTGCACGTATGCAGGTTTTGGAGCAACATTTTCTAGGAAGGGTTTGCTTATTCCTGAAATGCCAAACCACATTCTGCTCGTGTTACTGCAGCATGATCTGTAATGAAAGAGGGACTCTCTGCAATCCATGTCTGTCAGCGTCACCACTGAAAATATTCACTTTCAGAGCTACAGCATCGGTCCCTTTTATCTCCCAAGTGCCTTCTGAGTGTTTTTTAAAAGAAGTGATGCAACACAGTGGAAAACATGCCTCTGGTTGAAACATGTAACTGGCACTAAATTCTAAGAGCATTTATTTTTCCCAAAAATGATTAAAAATGTCTTTGATGCAACATTTAAAATGTTGTTTTTGTGAAGGGGGGGTTAAGGTAAATATGGGGTTTAAATAGCTGAAAACTTTTAGAAACGTGGTTGTAGCGTCGAGTACTTTTATGAGTGTTTGTGCTTGCGTGAGTTTGTATAGAGATTATGCATGTAGCCTAGCAGCATACTGTATCTCCCACAGAGCCTGAGGATGATGGCAGTGGCAAGCAAGCAGATATTAAGTTAACACTGATTAGCATTTCTCGTGCACACGCTGCTTTTATTTATCTCGCTTCCCTCCTCATACACATCTTGCATGCTCCTAATTTTTCATCTTTCTGTGTCCATCTCTGTTTGTTGTCCTCGTTATTAGCTGCATTGCTTTTTATAAGTACACTGAGAGCAGGAAAAAAAAAGACTCAAACTCCTTTTATGCGTACACTTTTTCTTTTCACATACTTTTTCCTGCTTTTGTTTATTCCCCTTCTCCCTTTTGTTCACAAACAGCCCACCCTCTTTTTCTGTCACCACTCTGCCTTTCTTTCCTTGTCATATATGCCCACCATCCTGCCATCGTTATCTTTTGTCTGTCTGTCTTCATCACCGCAGCTTCTCTCACTGTCTGGGCTAATCCCCAGAAAAGCAATAATGCAATATGCTCGTATATTTTGATATATAGATACTCAAACGAATCCATCTTCATGCGTTTGGGGGGGGAAGAATTTAAAGAAAAGAGTGGTTAGAATTGGCCCAGCAGAAAATGAAGTATCCTGATTCAGAACCTGATATTGTTTTTCTGTACTTTTATTATCTTTGGTTGATCAAAGTCATTTAAAAAAGGTGCTGCCCCAACTACGTAATGAGTAAACATTGTGTAATTGGCTCAGTTTGTTTGTCTGTTCTCAAACTTCACAACAATATACCAGGCCCTGGAGGACCAGAGTACATAGGTTAGCTGAGCATTTGGCTCTGCTACTTTATAGCTAGCACCCAAGGTCAAAGTTAACACTGAAAACTTTTTTAACAAACCATACTGAGTAATATATCATATGAAAGGGCATGGAGAGAGCTGTACAACACACATTTAATTTTTTCAATGACACCATAAAATCTCAAGTTTTATAGCCAGTTTTAATCCAATAATATGGTTAAAGATAATAAAATACTCCATTTTAGTTTGTAATGCTTCAAGATCATAGGTCAAAGGTTAGACATCAGCGTGTTGTTGTGAAAGCAGGCTGACGTCAGCATCATAAAACATCAAAGTTTTAGTGTAACCTTTGCCCCTCGGGGGGGAAGGTTGGCCTCAACATGAGTTGACTTGTAATGCTAAATCTTTCACTGCTGGTATACTAAGGCTGTTATTAGATGTCCCCAGATCTAGATTAAGAAACTTGTTTCACTTTAGACAGTATCTTGTTTTAGGCTTCCTGGGGAACTGAGGGGTTTCTGTATATTTCATTGAATCGTCATTCAATTTTTTAGCTGTGAAATTGTAAATGTGGTTCTTGAAAAGATGTACTCTGCACCGCTGTAGAAACACTGAATCACTAATAATGAATGAAGCGGTGCAGCAGCCATGGTCGATGATCCCACATCAGCAGTTGGATAAATACAGGCTCCTGAAGAACAGCCTCTCATTGTGCCAGTCCCGCAAAATAAAATAATTGCAGCCCTCTCTGAATTGCCTGTTGTTTTAGGAACTCAGTACTAGACTGTGAACTAAATGTAGTTTTGCCTTTTTTTTTAATTCCCAGAAAAAGCCTCTCTCAGCCATCATTAAAGAAGTATGCGAGGGGTAAGTCTTCATTTGCTTTTTTTTTTTTTTTTTTTTAATGTATGCACTAGTTCATGTCTTTTGGATTAGAATTTAACTGTCCCCTACCCCCATACTTGAATTCTATTTGCTGTTTTTAATGCACTTTTAAACCAAGTACACAGTGTATTTTGTCTCTATCCAATGCCTTTTAGGTGGTCCCTGGGGAGCCCTGAAAACTTTGCTCTGCAGATTGCTGACGCGACAAATTTCTACATCACAGAAAAGGTTTGCTCATCTGCAAAGCTGCTGTATCCAAGAGGGGGATATAAAGGCCTGAAGTGCACACTAACTTCTGCTTGTGTCCTTGTAATCCTCCACAGAATCGCAGCGACATTAAGAACGGCTCGATCCTTCGTTTGACCACCTCTCCTGTAAGTGTTTTGCCATTTGAAAAAGCAAATTCTGTGAATACGTATGAAATCGTTCACAATCTGGGACACGTCCTGTTTCCTTTTCCCTTTTGCCCTCCAGTACCAGACGGCAGTGCAGCTTCATGAACGGATCCAGTCATCAAGCATGGACGCCAAGCTGGAGGCTCTTAAGGACCTGGCTAACGCGTCCCGGGATATCACCTTTGCCCAGGAGTTCATCAACCTCGACGGTATCTCGCTGCTCACTCAGATGGTGGAAAGTGGGACTGAGTAAGTGAGAAGAAGACTGTTTCTTTTGCTGTTTGGATTTGCCTTGTTTGCACCGTTTTCCCCTGCAGCATCTTTTTTGTTTGTGCATGTGTGTTATAGGGAGCAGGGAAGAGTACACACTTCCAATGTTTTCCTCTGGATTTTGGATTTATGTGGCAATATTAGACTTTGACTCAAGAATGTGATCCATCAAAACTAGCAAACACAGACTCCAGTTCGATGGGATACCTAATTCAAATCTTACCATATTTAATTTCACATATCGCTGACATTATTTTTCACAGGCCTGATGTAACGAACCACAAATTTGTAACAAGACCCCGGCGTTATTTAAAAGGGCTGCAGGTTTGGATGGTATTCAGGTGGATCTCCGATTTCAGTGAGAATAAAAGGGGATCTTTGGAGTTGCACTGTGCAGTCTGACCGGTTAAGTTCAAAGCATTTACAGCAGCTGACTGGCCGCTCATTCACTGACATTCCTCAGTTCACTCTGTTAAGCTGGATTTATTTTACTGGTGTCTCGTGTCATCGCCATCTTTGTGAAGATGCCTTTGATGTGGAACGCTTTTATTTCAGCGTGCTGCAGAGTTGTGCGGATGTTATTAGGTCATATAGCAAATGTCATTATATGCACTGCATGAAATAATCAGTCGTACATTTGCGCTGAATGAAAACCCTAACCTTGTGCATAAGTTTTGCCTCGGGTTCAACAATGCTACCCTGTGCTGCAAAGAGAAGAACAGGTTCACACAGTGCCCAGCAGCTCCTGTTCATCTTTGGTGACCATGATAGTGATATTGCACACAGCTGAGAGGAAATACTCTGCCTTTTGCATGTTCAGCACATCCAAAAACTCACAGTGTGTGTTGAGGTGGGGGGTGGAGGGCAGGCGTAGTGCCCTGGAGACCGTCTCAACTGAAGGTTAAAGCGAGGACTTTTTTCGCTGAGGTGAAACTTCTCAGCCGTGATGCCAGGGGAGGGGAGTGGGCGGGCGAGGGAGATGGGGTTTGTGCCAGTGGCGTGCTGTGGGGAGTGCAAAGAGCTCGCCAGAACCAAGAGTTGAATTACAGTATGAGTGCAAAACGTGCACGCAATCACACAGAAGTAGATGGACGGTGCAAACTGGCAGGGAGGGCAGGAGCGGCCAGCCGTGCGAGACGTGCTCGTTTTCTGCTTCGTGCAATTCCCATTATCCAGCCCTTCTTTTTCCAGGGGGAGAAACGATAGATCGAGGAGTTGTTTTGCACCTAATGCGTGGTTATAAACACACGACATTCAGCGTGTCCCGACAGAAGAGCAGTGAAAACCCAAAGTAAGAACTGCAGTTTTTTTGTGCGGGTGTCGTCTTGTCACGCTCATGATTGCTTTTAAATGAAGGTTCAAATTCTGGTTAGACATGTAATGGCTTTTTCTTAGCAGAAACCACTCAGTGATCTAGTGTTTGTGGGTACAGCTTGACAGGAAATCAGTGAGGCCTCTTCTCCTTTTTGAATATGATGTTCAAATTAGCAAATATTTGATCTTAATGCAAGGAGCTGTCACAGCAGCACCGAGGTTCCTCCTGTTGCTCCTGGCCCTTTGATTAAATATGTTTTTCATCTAAATTCCCATCAAATCCTATTCAGGGCTTGAGAGTTTGAGCGGCGCGTGTAAGCAAAAGAGAGCAGGGCGAGTGGTTCTGCTGCATTTCCATCTCAACAGAAGGAGCTTATGAAACAGGCATGCAGATAGGTATCAGAGGCTAATGCACACACTCTCTCTCTCACACACACACACACACACACACACACACACACACACACACACACACACACACACACACACACACACACTCATTAGTGTGCCTGCCAACCAACTTGGTGAACTGTAATTATTCAAGAGGCTCTGTGCTCGAGACTCATGAGGGCAGAGCAGTTCTGTGATCTGATGCTTCTGCCAAAGATGCTGCACAATATTCATGTGTAGATCAGCTGCCCAGCTAAACTCCAAGTTTAAGGCAGACATTGCCCTCTACTGACAAAAACATGGAGCAACTCATACTGTGGTTTGACACACGTTCAGAATGTACAGTGCAACTTCAAACTGATTAACACCGCCAGACTTACTATCAACTTCGGTCTTCTTTGACCAGGTTTAACATATGCTGCCACCTTGATATTGTCATTCATGTTTTTTCTGTTTTTGTCTTGTTAGCTCCCAGCATAATCTTGGCTGTTAAATTCACAAAACCTGTTCTAAACATTATTCCATTGAATTGTACCTTATTAGCAGTGTCATCCCTTTGAAAACTGGATTTACAGAGTAAAAGGAACACTGATACTGAAATCAAACTCCACTGTTAAAACAGTTTTTTGTTTATTTTATCAGGTGAAATTAAGAAGTTCTGCAACTCCACCCATTAAGAGCAGAAAAAAATGTCCCTTGTTTAAATCCCATGAAGGTTGTCTCTTTCTGGACCTGGCCCTCGTTTCCAGGGCTGCTGCTGTTTGTAGATCGCTTCCAGGAAGTCCCGTTCTGACCAATCCTGTTCTATCAGATTTCTCCAAATTAACAGTCTGACCCTGAGAGATGAATTCATGGTGAATTCACTCCATACCCATGTTTGCCCTCCTGTCTCAGTGCATGCTTATCAAATGTCTTTGAGCTATTCAGCTAGTCTAGTCTGAGACCTGGATCTTCCTAGCAGTGATGATCCACGACATAAAGGTTGAATCAGTTGGACACAGAAGCTGAAGTTTGAGATCCATGCTGAAATCCCAGAGCCCAGATGCATGTGGTCGGAAGCAGACTGCCAGATCTCTGAAGCAATACAGAGGTGCACATGGAGACAACCTCATTCATATTAGCTGATTTTTGCACACATGGGTAGTATCGCTGAACTTCATGAGTGCACCTGTCATCTCGAATCTATTCAGGGAAAGTTAACTCTCTGCAGATGTTGCTTCCTTTTGCTTGTTTAGCGTAAGGCATTTCTCCCACTGCATCTGTCACATATTTACAAGTTGGTCTCTGCTTTTTGAAATGTGCAAAACTCCGTTTCGTTATGCTCACTGTGGCACATTAGGTCTGCAGCAAGCCGCTTTGTCAGCCGTTTCTGCTTGGCATGCTTTGAGCACCTTAGCGATCCAAAGTGTTTATTTTGAGTCGGTGTATTAAAGTTGTTTATATTGAGACTTGTTTTACATTTGCACAGTAAGGAATCCTTCTTCTGTGTATGAGAGTGGACCTCCTTAGAGTCTGGTCTCTTTGAGGGATGCTTATTGTTAAAAGATTGTGATTTGTGTTGCTCCCTGCTGAGACTTTAAGGTTTTGTTGTGTGTTTCCCACCTGTGACACCTAAGTTTCTCTTTACAGGCGCTATCAGAAACTGCAAAAGATTATGAAGCCATGGTAAGCCCCTCCCATCCCCCCGGGTAACGTCATTGACTCTGTGCTCTTCCTAACCTGCTGCCTGAGTCTGCATGATGAAGACTCTGGCCCCAAAGCCTTATGGGGAATTACTATAATTATGTGTTTAACACAGCCATTTACAGGCTTCTGTTTTGAAATCAGTTTTGCACTTAAATTTTTATTTTTTTTTGCATGTGGTTTTGGGCAAAATAATCTTCTTACGTCTTTGCCTCAGACTGTTGGAAGGCCATGATTTATTTCTAAAAATGTAATGCCGTGAGAAATCTATAAAAACCCGATCAGATATGGCTATGGCCATTTGGGGTTCAGCGGAGCTAATTTATTAGTTTTAGTCGGTGCTTACATTGAATTAAATCTTGGTCTTCTTTCCTAAATAGTGCTCAGGGTGAGGGGGATTGTCTCTGCACTCACTATTAGACTTCAGCTACTTTTACATTATTAGCCAATAGCACATCACACATGAAGACATCACACATTAGGATCATCATCCATCTGTCAAATAAGATTTTCTTCTCTTTCTTTATCTTAAATAATCTATCCTCTAATTTCAGTGTTCCTCGATTTCATTAAGCATTTACTAGTTACAGTAACTACATCAAAATGCCCAGTACCATCTGCAAAGGCCTCTTCATTCTTCAGCTGTGGGTTACTAATGACTGTTACTAATCATGTACCATGCAGCAGTACTGACCCGTGTGCTGAAAGCATTTCTTATCATTTTATCTTCGGTTTCTGGTTTGCTGATTTGACGGTCGATGCCACTCTGTTGTGTTTAAAACGGCGATCTTCACTTTTGTAAAAAGTGTATCTTTTTTTTCCTTCTCGATAGAAGTTTCAGGAAAGATGCCAACATTTTTTAGTCAAACATTTATTGTATTTGACTATAGCCTCATAGGTGTTTGCTATATTTTCATGTTGCATCTACTAAAGCACCTAACAGTAAATCAGTGTAAGATAAACAATGAGCAACACGTTTAGGCCAGGTCACAGTATTTGCCTGAGCAATGCCAGTTGTAAGCAGTAGAGGTCAGTACTGTAAAAGCTACTGGTGAAACTAATAAAAGGCCAGAAATCCCAAAACTCATGTAAAAGTTAAGTAGAAAGGTAATGAAACTCCAGAAACTCCTACTGCTGTGATTTATGAGGAAGTAAAAGCTTCTATATTTCATCATTTGCGATTTTTTTTTTTCTCATTAAGTTCATGCAGCAGAAATATGAAGTGGAGGCTGTTTAATGTGGTCCTTGCTTTGGCCCCCTGTGACTCTTGCAGAGCTGATTGATTTCTCTTGATATTTGTGTAACTGCATGACTTCACTCTATAACATAGCTTTCTGGTCCTGATTGAACGCCGCCCTGTGCTGCCCGGCTCCTGCTGATTTTCTGATGGCCCCTGCTGTTTCTCGAAGGCCAGTTTGTCTGCACTGCATCTCAAGCCTCTGTCCCCATTTATTCTTCTCTCCCCCTCCGCCTGTCTTCTGTCTTTCTTCAGCCAGCCTGGTTGCGGCATTGAATTTATTTTCATATGCACCATTTTCTCTGTTTCTGCCTACCGCTCGCCCCTTGTTGCCGTCCAAGCCATCAGGGCTTTGCAGATTATACACTGCTCCAAGCCATCTGCTAGAGAGAAGCGTCCTATGGTTTGCGTGTGTCTCTGTGTGTCCTGCCCTTTAGTTTTGGAGACTTGCTGTCCTTCACTTTGACGGCCTTTGTGGAGCTGATGGACCACAGCATCGTCTCCTGGGACACTTTCTCTGTGGCATTCATCAAGAAGGTCAGACCAAGAAAACGTTTCATTAAAGGCAGCCCTGATTTATTAACGGCATTCAGAGTGCTGTTGTTATTCGCTGAATAAAGCTTTGATCGAACATTTACATCATGACATTTACAGCCTCTGCAATGAAGCTTGTCCTATGATAATGTCCCGAAGCTCAATGTCTATAAAAGTGTTTGGCAATGGTTCGATTTTCAGGACATAAACATTAAAGGCAAAAATACTCATTATGAGATGTGTGTTTAATTTTTTCCCTCATCTCAAAGTGTTTCTATTTTTTTTTTTTTTTTTTTACCTTTGTGACCTCTATGAAATGTGTTTTTGTAAAACATGTTTGCAGAGTTTGTACCTAAGTTTGAATTTAAACTTTTAAAAGTTATGAAATCTTTTCCATCCTATTTTTCCAGGATCCTATTGCCTTAATTTTCAATCAAAAATTGCTGTGCAAAATTTAACCGTGTCTGCGACAGATCCTCTAAACGCTTTGCCCTGTTTTTTTCAGATTGCCAGCTTCGTGAACAAGACGGCCATGGACACGGCAGTGCTGCAGCGCTCCCTGGCGATCCTGGAGTCCATGGTGCTCAACAGTCAGGATCTTTACCACAAGGTGGCACAAGAGATCACCATTGGACAGCTTATCCCGCATCTTCAGGGGTACGTGAACGAAATTCTTCTTTTTTAACATTAATCGAGCTCGCTGGTTTCTGAAAAGCTTCATAGTGATAAATGCCTTTAACCTCCTATTTGGACTGTGTTTTAATCACAGGACTGATCAAGACATTCAGACCTACACTATAGCTGTCATCAATGCTTTATTCCTCAAAGCTCCTGAGGAGAAGAGACAGGTGAGGCTGCGGTGCACGCACACACACAAATACACTGCATATACTGTATCGTGCATCATTTCATGTTGCAGTCATCAGCATTTTTCAACTCTAACAGTGTCTAACTGTGTCTTTTGTATGCATCCGGTGTGCATCTGTATACGAAACTATAAAACATCTGCAGTGTAGTGCAATAAATAAAACCTGAGTGTAAAGAAGTGCTACCATGCTCCCATTTCTCCAGTCTTTCCCGCACACACACACGCTCTCTCACACATGTCACGCGTTGCCCTGTAGCTCATCACATGATCCCTTGCCCCAGCATCATAGGGTCCAGGGATGCGCTCTGACATTAATAATGAATGATGCTAACACAGAGCCTTTCTCCTGCGCAGCGCACAAAGTTGAAGGCACGCTAGACCGAAACGAGCTTCGCCGCAGTGCTGAAAACAGACTGCGTGTGGCTGTTTATTATCAATTTAACACTTTTTGTCACCGATCTTGCTCAGAGAAGATGTTGTGTTTTATAAGACTCTGTTTAGGGGACAAGCAAGCTGTTTCTCTTTTAGCTCAGGTTACGTGTTTGTGTTATTTCTGCGAACAGGCCGCTTTTAAAACGTGGGGCTGTGGGACCACAAACTAACACTAATCCTGATCGTTTATTTCAGCGTGATGCAGAAGATGTGAGGTGCTGGCTGCACTCTTTTTGTTTTGTTTTTCCTCTAAGGTCAAGAGTGTTTTGTGTGTCTGTGTGCGTGCGTTAAGGACTCGACCATCAGTAGACCTATTATTACAAACCCCCAGACTGTCACCGTTCTGCTGACTCTGTTGCCCCCCACCCCCCTTTCTCCCCTCTCGCCACAGGCTGCTCGGCTGACAGAAAATGTTTTTTTTAACCTCCTCTCACACTTTTTTTTTCTCCTCCACATTCACTCACTCACTCACCCTCTCTGTCTCTCTGTCTCTGACTTTGTTTCTTCACTGCACACGATATGGTAGTATGATGAGCACATTGTGGACATCCTAAATTGTCCCCTGACAGTAAGTGCACCCTTGATTAGCACCCTTTGTAGTTTGCACTGTAGAAGACAACAGTTAGTGCATTTAGTATCCCTTCTTAAGTTCCTTTTTTTCGGATGGCTTTCTTACTTTTTTAATTAATTAATTATGTATTTTTCATTTTTACCCGTCTTAATTCCTCATCGTAGCATGGACAATCCTAAGACGCTTTGTCTTGATATGGCGTTGTGTCTCACTCTCTCTCCCGCTCTTCCCTGTTCCTCCCCACTGTTCTTTCTCCCCCTTTAGGAGATGGCCCATATTCTTGCCCAGAAACAGCTGCGCTCCATCATTCTCAGTGTAAGTCTACCCATACCCTTCTCCTCTTTACCCCTCCAGTGTCTTCCTCTGTCTCCTCCTCTCTGTCTTTGTCTCTCCCTGTTGCTGTTCGAGTTTCAACCTCTTCTCTTCTGTAACAAAAATGACACCTGCCACATCTTTCTCTGTTTCACCCCCTTGGTCGTTATCTCTTGTGGATACTTTTTCCACACCTGTTCCCTTTTGTCTCTTCATCATCTCTCTCCTGTGTGAAATCTCATTCTCCGTCCCCTTTTCCTTCATCTGCCTTCTAATCCTCGCCATTCACATCCAAATCCTCTTATTCCTCTTTGTCATATCTTGTCGTCCTCCGGCATAATCCACTTCTCGCCTTTCTGACCCTAAACCCTTTCCCCTCTCCTTTACTTTTCCCATTTGTCCTCTACGCCATGCAGAATGTGATCCGGAGCAACACGCCCATTAATGATGAGATGGCACATCAGCTGTACGTGCTGCAGGTTCTCAACTTCAACCTGCTCGAGGACCGCATGATGACCAAGATGGATCCTCAGGACCAGGTGTGGAGTGGGACAGTCAATCAAAACGGGTGGTGGTGGGTGTGAAAAGGGAGGGAGGTAGATTATCATCTGCAGCGGCTTCATTTCTCAGCTCAACAAAGATCCCAAACAGACTGCTAATACGTTAAAAGCATCCCTGAATAGAAAAACACTGTAACGACTGGATGGATCATAGACTGACTTTCAGGTTCGTTGGAATTGTACAAACTCTGTTTTTGCCGTATATACTCTGTTACCATGTGTGTTTGTACCTCTCCCCCCATTTTTACAATCATTAATCTTCTGTTCAGTGGCTCGTGGGTTGTTTGGGCTGGAAGCATCCAAAATAATAATAATTTTGGCTCAATATTTAAATCGGGGAATTGGCTACTGTCCAGATTGCCTAGGGAGCTGCGAGACCCCAGACGATGGAGAATGAGGGTGAAAGATTTTAAGACTGTAAAGTGGTAAATGGAAGAAAAGACTGATGGGTTTGTGAGCAGCGCTTTAACATTCCTCTCTGTGTGTGCAGGCTCAGAGAGACATCATCTTTGAGCTTCGGAGAATCGCCTTCGACGTAGAGTTGGAGCCCAACAACAGCGGCAGCATTGAGAAACGCAAGTCGATGTACACCCGCGACTACAAAAAGCTTGGCTTTATTGTAAGTCTTTTTAGAGGGCTTCGTTAATCCGCTTCCTCTCTGATGTTATCCTCCTGGTAAAAAAAGCTTCTTTTAAACATATCGCAGCTAGTGCAATAACAGGCTGTATATCAAAGATAAACAAAGCTGACATGATGTCACCCACTGGTTTGCAAACTTCCTAAAGTTAATGATTTTGGCTCCTGTGGTCTTTGAAAGCCACATATCACAAGTGAAGTGGAGATCTCACTGAGAAACTGAGGATGTTCCACACTTACACAGGATAGTCGTGACCCAAAGGTTACTGATTCATCGTTCTTTGACAATGAAAAGAAGAAAAGGACTATCATGTTGTATTAACCTGTGACTATAAACTCATCATGCTTATGCTTTGGCTTTGCTGTTCATACCCAGTAGCTACGTTTTTTGTACAGCCTTGGATGCAATGTACCAAAATAAGTATAGTATTGTGGAATGTGTGTGTTCATGTGTTGCTTTTGTGTTGTATGCAGCAGTCTAACTATGGCATAAGAACTTAAGCAAAGCCACTGTGGCTTGGTGTAAGCCCAGAGCCGTTTCGGGGCTCTTCCCATTCACACTCCGACTGCAGTGTGCTCAGTAGAGATAAGGCCAAATTGGCCTGTCTTGTCTCCACTGTGTGGAGAAAACCCACCCTAAAAATCCTTAGTCTGCTTTCAGTGCACCTCAGTTTGCACAGACACACACATACATACTCCGCGTGCACACATATAAAACTCATCGTTCTCTAGATCAGCCTTATCACTCCTGAGAAAAGTTGTTTACCTTCTAATATACGCAACTTCTATGCAGTAGATATTGTTGGACATGCTGGGAGATTGTTCACATTTGATTAGATATGCATGTGCCACGTAGTCTATTTCTGGTTTAAGCCTATAAGTCTGCTTGCTGTCAGGCAGAATTACAAAACTGATGAGCCAGGTCTCACTGTCCTCCATTTCTCTTTCATCCTCCGCTTCCTTTACTCGTCTTCCTGTTGCTGTCCTCTTCAGTATTCTGCGTCACATTTAAAAGTCAAGAAGATTCTCGGAGTGACGCGTCTTCGCGTGTATCTGTGCATTTAATTGTTAGTCGTCTGCAATGTCTGGAAATAATTACGTCTGACAGACTTTCAGCACAAACGGTTTCTTCCTGCATGTCTGATGCAATATTTAGATGTTAAAAGTAGTGCCTGTGTTTTTGTTATTTAAAAGTTTTGAGTCTGATTGTTGAATATTGTTGAATATTTTAGTATAAGTTAATATTTCATATTGTTCCTTCCCCATGGCCCTTCACTTCCAGTTAGAGTTACTTACTATATTTCGAAATTTACTTGAGTTTAGTGTCGTAACTACGATATCCATCTCCAAAATGTCAACTTTTAGCCCAATAATCTTTTGCATTTCACCTACTGTGGAAGATATTTTAAGTGTTTATACACTAGTAGAAGATATTCAGACTCTCAACAGACAGATATATATATAAACACCTAGCAAGGCTTGGAAAACAACCTTTTTAGTAGTTTCCATTGTAGTAGATCTTACAGGGTATCAGCCATGAGTGTGAAGATCATGTATCTGTTTAATAATCAGCGACAAGTGGTGTATTTTTTTTTACTTAACAGATTTCAAGTGGGCAGAGCTCTAGTTTTAAAAATAAAGTCTGCAACAATTATAATTTTGCATTATTTTAACCTAAATCTAATTACAGTGGGTTATTTAAGACTGCCAGCCTGCTGCGAATAAATCAGATCAATCCACACCCACACACTCCTCAGTACTTTTCTACTGTTTGTTTAGTGTTTTTTTTATTAACATTGTCTTTAATGGAATCAAAAGCTTTGAGGGGCTTTAAAAGGATGACCTCCTGCTCCACTAATGCGGCCCTAAAACTCCAAGTTTCCTCCCTGACAGAAGGAGTGTTTATGTTGTGCATGTGATCCCTCAGCTGGGGGGGAAAAGGGGAAATGGGATGTTTAATCGATTATATCAAAGAGATTAAAGGTTAAAAAGAAGATTTGGTGAAATGTGTTTAAAAACATGTCTCACACTGCACCTCTGTTTTTCTCAGAACCATGTGAATCCAGCTGTGGATTTCACCCAGATTCCTCCAGGCATGCTGGCTCTGGATAACATGCTGTACTTTGCCAGGCACCACCAGGACGCTTACATCAGGGTAAGCACGCACGTACAACCCTAACGCACACACAAATGCCGCACAGAGATTCCTGTAGTGTCCTACAAAAGCCTCACTTCCCTCCAGCTCATTCAGTCACTCAACACATCTTTCAGTAAAACTGCATTTCACGAGGTTTCTCAGCCCTGACGATAAAACTTATTTAATTTCTTTCACCGCCAGTCTCTAAACAATGCTGCACTGACATTAAGTGCTTTTTGTCATCCTTTCATGATAGCCAGCATGATTTTATACAGCTTTCATCATTATGTGTGTGACGGTTTCTAGACACGATTGTGGGAAAAGAGAAGCGTTAGTGGTGCCCGCTCAGCCCTTATCAGACGAACAGTGGGAGAAAACACAGCCTTCAATTCCACAAATGAAACTGTCGCCAGCTAAAATGATTGGGACCTTGATGGCCTCGGTTATGGCGTGCTGCCACCATCCACGTAATTAGAGTGGGGTTTTTGCTGATGACTTTTATGTGTAGATTTAATTTATGTTAATCCACGAGCTCTAAGGGGTCAGATAAGGTCAAGAAAAAGACTTATAGTTTCTACCTCAGTGTTTATTAGTAAAATACCTTCAGTGTGACATTGAACCCTTTTAAAAGGGTTTAAGGCCCCTGCACCTAATTAGTGTCAAAAATGCAATGCGTGCTAATGCTCACCTGTCACTGCAGCAGGTAGCTCTGAATGTTTGATTTTACACCGGATAGACTTCCTGACACAACTCCAAAGGGCATTTGTTTCCCAGGCTGGAATTAAACCAGCGACTTTTCGCTTTTCCAAGTGAATCTGCTTTAACCAAACCCAGTAAATGCTATTAATTCCTGTCAGTTAACCTGTCAGAGTGGAACACAGCGCAACATTACAAATTATTCTTCACATAGAGCTGGGGTATCAAACATAGGATCTGTGGGCCAGAATCGGCCCAGCAAAGACTCCCATCCGGCCCCTTGGATGGCTTTGGAATATACGAAGGAGGACATAAATTATGGCTTTTCCTACTGATAAAAACACCACTCACTGCTATTCATTCTGCACCAAAGTAATGAAGTAATAGATTAAAAAAAACCCCGAAATTACAGTGAAAAATCATGAACTTTTCTATCAAATATATAGAAGCAAAAATTAAAAGAAACAAAACAAAAAAAAATAATTTTCTGTAAATTAGGAAACATTCAGTTTTTTAATTAGTCTGAGCAATTTGCTTTTTTTTTTCAGCCTTCGGGCAACACACTCACCAGAAATGTATTTTTTTGTTTTATAGCCCTGAGGAAATACAGTCCTTATTTCTTGCCTGGCTTATTTTATAACCTCTTGTTTCCAGATTGTCTTGGAGAACAGCAGTCGAGAAGACAAACACGAGTGTCCGTTCGGCCGCAGCAGCATCGAGCTGACCAAGATGCTGTGCGAGATACTGAAAGTGGGCGAGCTCCGTAAGTCTATATCAGCAAACGCACACACACACACACACACACACACACACACACACACACACACACACACACACACACACACACTTTGCACACACTTTGCACACACTTTGAATAAAGACATAAAAAAACCCAAGATGCTTTACATGCAGAGATGCATATAGTTGTGTGCAAGAATACAAACATCCAGAGACACAAGTACACACAGCCCCTAACTGTTAAGATGAAAGCAACCATTATGCCCTGTAATTGTGCTGCCAGGAGTTCATTATTTAGTGATGCACCTCGCCCCCACGGAGCCCCTTTTCAGCCTAATATGCCGCCTCTGGACGGCACACTGCGCAGAGAAAGAGACGCTGTGCCTACGTCCACTTCAAATTGATGTGCCCTTTTCATCTGTCTTTACTTGTTTAAATAGCTGAGCTGGTCTCGGTTCCAATCCAGACTGACCCCTGCTGCTGCCTGTGGGGAGGAAGGAGGCATTTTTAGCTCAGTTTTAAACAGATCTGCCCTTTTCTTCTGCTTATATTCTTTTTTTCCAGAGGAGTTGGCTGCAGTGCAGGTTTTTGTTTTTTTATACTCTTGTCGGAAAATTGTCCCGATAAAAGTACCAAGCTAGGTTTCAATACCAGATAAGAAAGTGTGGAAACACTGCTTTTTTTAAACGTATTGTAATTGCCCTGTCTATTTTAAACATGCTCTTATCTCTGCCAGACTGAGCTCTAACGCTACATTTCTATCCCCGACTTTCCTACCTTGGTCACATTCTGCCTGCTCTACTTTTATCCCGCGAATGACCTGTAGACACGTCCTGACCGGGAGAGATGGGCTGGGTGAGTGCAGGGCACCGGTGGTGTGTGAAAACATGCTGAGCTTTTAGTTTTTCATGTTTCAGTGATCACTTTCATTCTACTCTGTGTTTGCCTGATGATTCTTTGCAGCAGATCTCTGGGTTATATTTATATTCCGTGTATGTCAGTGCTCTTTTTTTTTCTTTTTTTAAATCCAGTGCTTCACTCCACGTGCCCTTTAGGCCTTTTCTCTTAGCAGACTGAAATTCTTCACTTCAGTCTCTCTTAGAAATATCAGTTTGACCTCATTCGTACCAAAATACAGATGAAACAGCCAGACTTGTCCCTAAATAGGGAAACATGTGTATCTCTAAGGCTTTTTCTAAGCTTCGAATTGAAGGGCTTATGCAACAGAGCTGGATCCCTGGGATGAATGCCAGACTGTCATTATAAATAAAACTTTCTGTTTTTGAGAGACTTTCTCCTTCAAATACAGTCCAAATTTCCCCCCCTCCCAAAACAAGATTTGGGATTCACTTTGAAATGTAAGAGCCGTGATGCCAGCTTTTGAACTGTGCACTCATAACGAGCCGGATGGTCCCTCTCTTCTTTAGCCCGAAGGATGCGACTAAGCTGACGATACTGTTATGTTATGACACAAAAAAATTCCCCTCCAGGACCGGATGCCCTAGTTGAATTATAGCAGTGACCTTGACTCGTACTTTTCAGCCTTTCAGTCCCCAGTGGCTGTATAATGTCCCCTTTACTGAGGGTGTTAGTCTGGGACACTGAACATACCATTAATATTTATGATGCAGCAGACTGTGTTTATGTATTTGTGAAATGGGAGGGCAGATAAGAATTGCAAAGGTGAACCCATAACCTGCAGAGAATGACCGATCTATCTGCGATATTATGCTCTGCTGACATGATAACGGCACATACGCCTGGTTAAAACATGACACGATGGCTTTATACATAAGTAGGCCATCGTTGGGTACAAGGTTTTAAAAAAAATGGATGTAGAGGGAATGAAAGGAAACAAGGCAAACACTGGGGACAGGAGAGAAAAGACAACATTTTGATATATTTTTATTTACTGAGCTCTAAATCTTAATCTTCTCATCCATCTCCGTCAGAGCTCCAGTAAATATTTGCTCAGTCTCACACTCTTTGAACATTGTATGAGTCCAATCCTTATGAGAGGATGCCACTGTGCCCCAGAGTACTCATAAGCTGCATTGCTTTTCTCCTGTAGTGAGCTAAGTGCATTTTCATACACACCCCATTAGCCCTGTGTATATTAACACACACTAATGAACGTACGAGTAGGACAAATGTAACATGGGCCTGGCAGGTGCTTAGAGAGTGACGGCTAGTCATTAATAGAGTGTGCGTGCGTGCGTGTAGCACTTTCCCCAGAGAGATGATGGTGGAGAAATGAGTCTTGGCTCTACACTGACATCATTTGGTTGACCTTTCGTTGGAGAAACAGTGAAATACCTGACACTAATGAGGATGTTAGAACTTTTCTCTTTTTATCAGCTTTGATGGTATTTAAGCCAAGATACTGTTGTGCGTTGTTCCACCAGTAACTTAAAATGTAACAGCGACGTTTCTCTTTATTGTAAGAGTTTGTACTGTGGAAAAAAACTGTCTGTTTCTTGTTCACTACAAAAAAGTATGAAAACTAAGTCATGGACGAATAAATCTGACTCTTGACAGTTTGGAGGGCGGAGCCCAAAGGCCCTAATGTGATTGGTCACTTTCAAAGCGGTGACACCTCCACCTCTGTAAATGACAGACCACAGTGGTGCTAGAGATGGCAACGTTGTTTGGCCAGTTGGTAAACAGTTTTGGATAGGGCATCTAACATAGGTGGAGTTGCCATAGTAACATCACCTATTTAATTTAGGACTTACATTTTAAATTAAGTCTGTGGCTGTGAACATTTTTTTATGTTGTTGTTGATGTTTTGCTACTGTGTATTTTGTACTATGCTATTAACACGACACATTAACGCTAGCAAGTCTGGTTAGTTCTTAGAAGATTAACTGGTAGCTTGAATGTGTTTGCTAAATGTCTGGATAATTAGATGAATGGGTTTCAGATTTTTAGCGCTGACTTGCATCCTGCTGTCAAGATAAACTGTAAAAGCTTTGTAAAAACCTTGTTGAGCTTATAAGTTTTTATGCAGCCCCATCGCTACAGCCCAGTAGTTCAATCAAAGACTGAAAAACATGAAGAAATTTAGTAATGGCTGGTGTTGTTTTTTGCCAGCCATCTACATGGTGATGCTTTTATTATGAGTGTGCTGCTAAGCTATTTCACCACTCATCTCAAAGCACCACTCTGACTCCTGTAAGCACAGTTGCACACGAGCTGCTGGAACGTCTGCATCCATCACTGTAAAACAGTAACTTAAATGTTCTTGTGAATAATGTTCCACCACACAGTCTTAGTGCTGCAGAAGATAAATAAGAAATTGATACACTGAGAAAGCTGTACTCCCTAAAACTTTGATGCTACCGAGCTACACGCTGATGCAAAGCTGCAAAACAGGAAAAAAGTGTTCGCTTTTTTTTTTCTTTTTTCTTTTTTTTTAAAAATCTGCTCTGTATCCCTTTGTGGATAAAGGCAGAAGAAAGAGACCGTGGATTAATGGTGACAGCAGCGACGTCTCTGTGGCTCATTTTCTCTCTCCATCTGTGTGAAATGCAAGTATGGCTCTGGCACGCAGACGCTCTCTTCTTGTTTTCTCACGAGGATGAAACGCGGAGGGATTCTGGATTTGCCGGGGCCTGCTGAAGTTGCCTTTCTTCCCTGCTCGCATCTTCAAGCGCTTTCATTCTAACCACATTTTTCTCACTTTTCTCAATTTTCGTTCTTGCTTTCATGCATCCTCCTTTTTTTTATTTGTCCCTCTTGGTGTGTCTGAAGAACATCTGTCCCGCTCAGACTTGTAGTCCTTTCTCCTGCTTTTATGGTCTCGGTTGCTGTCTTTTCCCATGAATTTGACAAAAATGGCACAAGCACACCAGAAAGTAGCATTATACCATTGTCTAAAAGAAATACTATATAATCCACTCATGAATCTGCAGTGATAGTTTTCTTAGTCCTCGCTCAGGTGAACAAACTTTCTTCTATTCTGTTTTTCTATTCCACTCTATCCGTGTTTTGAGACCTTATAGTATTTTGCCTTTGTTGCTGTTGTTCAGATGTCACTGTACATATTTGATCTGCACAAAGGAGGCAAGCTTATATCAGCGCTGATAGAGCCTACATAATTCATAACAGCAGATGTCACTCTCTGTCCTGCCTCCCAGTCTCTCTTTCTCAATTACTTCCATTAATACATACCTGTCCTGGCTCTATTTCTCCATTTCTGATGCCTCGCTTCGGATCCTAAAAGATTAATTGTCCCAACAGTGTTTCTGCTGGAACACGGGGCCTAATGGAATCTGTGTCTTTGAGACGCCGAGCCATGACTTCTCTCTCCCCGCTTAAGCCGGCCCATGGAATATTTATGAAGTTATTTAGAACAGGCCAGGCATGGTGAGTAATGGCCCTGCTTGGTGATTCACGGTGTGTCGTCTCTGTGCTGAGATGGAGAGCTGGGTGGTGAGGCATGGCGGGTCCAGGTAGGACGCACGCATGCTAGCAGACACGGATGCCAAAATCAAAAGGAGACCAAACCCCATTTCTAAGAACACAGAGAGAGGCAGACTGACGGTCACGTAATGTTCTTCAGGTTTGTTTCTGTGTCTTTCTTTAAAAAGCCATCAGCCAAGGTCAGAACAAAAGGCCGTGTACAGCACTTTGGTCAAATTCACTGTACATTTCAGCACATGAGCAGCATCGCAATAAGGAACATTTACAAAATTCTCTTAATTCAGTTTTGTTGTTTATATCGCCTCATCTGTGTATCTCTTACTTTAAGCAAAAATTTATTATACTGTTCATATATTTGCACCGCCTTCTAATATTCTAATAAACTCTAAGTGACGCTAGTTAGAGCGTAACGGGGCTGTTGTGATACATATGGCTAGTTGAGTCCAGTCACTCAAAGGTTTGTGTGTGGACTTGTGTGTATGTAGTATGTCCAAGCCCAGCAGGTGACTCAGAGTCATCCAAACTCATTAACCTCCCCTGCTGTTACCCAAAAAACAACACACACACTTCCACACATACACGTACAACCCTTGAGAGGTAACACAGTGTGAGATTAAAAGGCTGCTATGTGTTCGGACTGGGCCGCAGTGTGCCAGTGAGATGTAGTTTTTGCACACACTCACAGCCGCGAAATGGATATTCATGTTGGGACATGCAGCCATACACTCATGCAGAAGAGTAAATAGCAGCCACAAATATCACATCTCACATTCTCAGGCTTTTTAATCAGTCCGTTTCAAATGGAAAGAAACAGCTTCACAGCTTTAAAATGTATTTCATTACGACTTTATGGTTTCTGATTGTTTTCTATGGCACGTTAGTGTCTGTAGTCGCTATCTTTGCTATCTGTACCTTAACTAATTTCTATCCGTGAGCACATCTGAGGGACGAACGTGCATTACACACCATGTGGTGCATAAAGCAGTAAAACAAGCACGAGATTTCCTAATGCTGGGATATTTTTAGTGCCTAGCAGCAGAGTTTGCTCTGCAGGATTGATTTGAGACTTTTGGATTATGTTTTCCAGCCTAAAACTTGTAACCTAGCATGAGTCCAAGCACATCAGAAGTAATCGATTTTGAGTCATTTCACTTTTGATAGCATTATTCACACTTCTGATTTGACGAGGCATTTTCCAAATTCAGCAACTTCTCCAACTACAAGTATTAAAGTGTACAAACATTAAGTTTTAGCTGTGCATTGACGTGGAAGCCGATCGTCAAATCACAGCTGCCACTGCAAGCCACCTCATTTGTAATTCTCCCTCAGTGAATCAGGAGGAGATGATGGCAGAAGGATGTAAAGGCCAAGCGCAGAATCCCAAGTATCCCTCGAGTCATGACATGAGCATCTATTTGGCAGTCAGCAGCCACTTCTCACAGTTGTCAGTTGCAGGCTTGTGTTAACTGGGGGGAGGATAGCATTCTTCAGGGTTTTCCACTTCATAGCCTCGGGCATACACCAGTAAACGGATTGTAAATTTGAGAGCACAAACAACAACAAACTTGACAGATGGGTGCTTGAGAATCTCAATTTTTGAGCATCATTGGCATTTTCCAGAAACTCCCGTCCCCTGTCAGTTCTCAGCATGTTGTGATATACTAAAGTGGCTCAGTGGATGAAACATAAGCCAGCCTATGCAAGTGCTGCCGATCTAAATTTTGCTTGTATGTGTTTTTTGCTCTTGGAGGTCCTTGGATGTAATTTACCAGCAAACCATGCTCTCAACAATCTGTTTCCCCAAAAGACCTCTTACTGGCAGGCTGTCGAGGGTGAAATCAGACAATACAAAACCGCTGAGGTCTAGCGTCTTTATATAGTTGTAAAAGCACCAAAAGGTAGCTGCTGCGGAAGCTGAGAGTTACAAACGGGACAAAGTTTTCTGTGCTGTTAAAATGAAGGACGATGTGAATATGGTGTAAATGCACGTTTCTTTCCTATCAGATACAAAATGAGATCAAATGCAAAATTCTATCAGTGTAATCAAATATTCAAAAGAGGCCATTTCTGCGCTTGGAGGTTAAATTGTGGTTGCTAGCTAGTTGTAGTTTGCATGGAAGATGCGGCTTGTCTGCAAATATTTGGCATTTATTCCCCGAGCTGTAGTGAAACATGAAAAAGTACAACACGACCTAAACTGAGACAATATGGCTTCAAAGTAAAAGCAAAAGTTCTCTCTTTCCAGTTTGTGACACAGGTTTCACAGGTTTCTACCGCTTGGTGAGCAGTTTGCAAGTGTTTGCAGACCAGTTGATGTCTTTCATACAACCTACTCTAACTGAAGTAATCATGGGGCGATTTTCAGCACAGAGCCTTACCATCACTTTCACAGTAGTGACTGCCAGCAACCAGTTGTCAACCAGATGGGGAATAAAGCTTTTTTCCTTAGTGACCAGTGGGTAAATGGGGCTTTAGCAATCAATGAAACCAATTGGGGAATACATCTTTTTGACCACTGATTGCCAGATGGCCACTGCTGGGTCTCTAGGCCTGCATGCCTGGGGCGTTACGCAGCATTTGTTCCTTTCCAAAAAGTGAGGGCATTCCCAGATTAAAAGGAAAATGCACGTTATCGTTTGCACCTGACGCAGCTACAATCTTATAAGTCTATTATTTTTACTCGATGCACAGTACCTGTGTATGAATATGTTTCGTTCGCTCGTGCAGGCTGTGTTTGTGTGCATACCGCACTAATGCACGAACACATATGTGCATGTAAGCTGGATCATTTTCTGTTGTTTTGTAATGATTAACAAACAATTCTGGTTTTTTGCATTTGGACCGCCGCAGACAGATTGTGTGTTTGTTTACGTAAGCATGACTCACGCCATCTGAGATATTCCTTCAGAAGAATCTGGCACGAGGCATAATAGAGTGCATGGTTTAGCCCCCATATTTTGCATATTAAGATATAAGTTGTGTTTAGTACCTTTAATAATTGCAACCCAGGCACAGCAGACTCACAAAACTCACAGCTGGATGCAAGCCTCATTGTAGCTGAGAAAGGAAGTCTGTGCGAGCAGATGCTGTGAAATTTGTTGGATTTCTGTCTCAGTCCACAGCGCTGATGGATTCACTCTGTCTCATTTTCCTTTCTCTCCATCTGTTACCCTCCTATCCTTTGCTCTTCCCCTGTCCTCTAATGCTTCTTGACCATTGTGAGCAACACCACATGCTAAAGTGGTTTTGTTATGCAAATGAAAGCCCCCGAATTTCGAGGCTCCGACTTTTCCCTGTTTTTCATCCTTATCTAATCTGCATCCCTCCCTATAATGGCACAGTTGTTGTTGTTAGGAGATTCCAAATAAAACAAATGTAATATTTTGAACAAATGGTTTCCCGTTTATGTCTTGCATCTCTTGCACTGCCTCTTTTTCTTTTCTTTTTTTAATCTTGCATTCCTGAGCAGAGCCTTGGACCAGCGACCCCCTTTCTGCTGGCATCCTTATTTAATGATCATTAGTTTCATGATTGAGATACTTTAATCAGAGCAGAGCCTTGCTGGTCTGGCCCAGATATTGTAAAGTTTTTATTGTTATTTCACATAGATTCCCGCCCCAAAATCTCATTGACCGTGCATTTGAAAGGGACACACTGACCCTATAACATTTGGCAGGGTCTTAATAGGCTCGTAGGATCATTAAAATCCCTGCTGAATTCATGTAGCAGTCTAGCACATAGATGGATCTACAAAAGCTCTCTCCCCTTAGATCCAGTATATTAGTAGAAACGCTACGCTTTGATGCATATAGGTTAGCTTTGATGTGTTTATTTTAAGCCTGATATCCATTACTTATGTGGTTTTAGTGACACTGTGCTGTAGAAATACACAGTCATGCAGCCAGCTGTGGTTTGCATCTCTGTGTACCTGCTGCTTTGGCATCCTGTACACTCACGCAAACAGTGACTGGATCCGAAAGATGATGCTGACGCTGCTTGCTGGACACACACACATACGCATGCACACATTCACACATTCACACACGCTCTCCCCTCATCACAGTTGGACATGAGGCCATGCTGGTATTGTAATTAGAGTGGGGATGACACTTTTTGCTGTGTATTCATGTGGCATAGCTGCAAGGTGACTCTGAGAGTTGTTGTGCTTGCTTTGTGCACGCTCACAGACACGCATGCACACAAACAAATACACAGCAGACCTTGACAGATGTCAGGATGGCATTCAGCCTCTGTCTTCCTCTCACACATGCATAGAGATGTGCGCTCATTCTCTTTGGGCAAATGCTTAGTCACCTCCCTCATGTCCACGACTCATCTGTTTGGTCGCCAGTTGAGTAATTAGCTTTCAGCCGATGTCACCGAGTCCTCGGAGCGATCACGTCGAATGGACTCTAATAACATGACGGGTGATGGCGGCGTACACACGCAAACGCGCACACAAGTCCACTTTAGGAACGTGACAGTGACCCTTGAAAGCAGCCCACGTCCCAGAAGATGGATGAAAGGAGAGGAGAACTGCCCGAGCCCCCTGAGTGGCCTCGTCTTCATGATTAAATTTGTTGATGTCGTGGAACATCACTGTACCGATGTGTCTAATTTAGTCTGCAGCCAATGGCTTTGAACTCCTCTCTGCTGACAGAACTTTAACATCCTATCAGTCAGGCCATGAGCTACTGAAGCAGTGTTAAAAAAAAAAAAAGTTCACATACGCCTTCGAGTTGTGATTCTGAATTATACATTTTCCAGTATTTTATAATATTGCTTTCCCTTTGGTGAAAAGAACTATAAAAATATCAACGTTCTTTTAAAAATTCATTCAAAAAGCCTACACTTGCTCCTACAGCACCAGAAGTCTACTTATTATTTTATTACAATTGGTATAGATGATTTAAAAAGAGCCGATGAAGATGGTGCGTCTACACAGATGGCAAAACAATGTAGCAAAAACGTGTCAGGAACAAGTGGCAGCCTGTGAAGCTGCAGAGTCGATGCAGACGTGTCAAAAAGTGCAGTTCCTCAAAGGGCCAGAGATGTGAAAATGCCAAGGCTTACAGCAGAAATAAATATGCTTTCAGCCTGGTACAGAAAAAAAAACAAAACTTGTCTCAGTAGCCAGACAGCTGCATGGGCATGAATTTCTTTTAATAACTCGCTCGTTTACATTTTTAATGGTTATGCATCTTTTTAGTGGCCGGTGGCTGCAGACGCAGGTATCTGCAGATATTAGCTGTCTGCTAAGTTTCACCTCCGCTAATTGGAGTCGCTGAACTGAACCTCATGACTAAAAAAACGTGTTTAGGGTGCTGGTGAATTTTTCATGCAGTTTTCTAAATAAATGGCTTGCTGTGCATTTACTGGAAATAACGGACTGTCCGAGAAGTGTGTGCTCCAGTTTTTTTTACAGTAGGTGAAATTCTATACTTATTTATATTTAGCACTAATTAGCAGGTATGTGTCGGTCCAGTGCACCTACACAACTGTGAGTGCTTTGCGCTTAGCAGGCAGACTGATTTGCTAAAGCGGAGGCTTCCACAAACCAGTCTGTGCGGTCTCTATTTGTATCGTGCTGTTTTGGTTTGCTTCTTTTTTCTATTCTAACTTGAAAGCTAAATTTATACCTTCAGTTCTTTCTTGTATATTTTGTCTGTCAGCTGTCGCTGTCTCTTCATTAATCTGAATGAGATCAAAGCTGTTATAGGGGCCTCATCTTAAGTTGCAGAACTTCTTGTTTTTCCTCTCTGGTTTTTCACAGCAATGGCTTTTTGTTTTGGGTCATTATCTGCATGCCAGATGTTTCTGTCTTTCAGATTTAATAATAATTTGAAGACCTACGTTTAGCCAGTGATGGGTGTTACTCTCTCTCAGTTCATCAGTCCTTCAGCTAAGCTGGACGTCAGGGTGTCTGTCCGTACCGACGCAGTTCATAGAAATCATTGTTTCTCCTACAGTTTTGGTCAGAATTGAGCTATCATGTCACTGAGCTTCCGGTTCTCTTCGGGATTTCAATGATCTGGAAAAAATAGCTTAACAGGCAGTGATTGAAACAGAGCATAGAATTGTTTGCATAGCCTCAAGCAGGAAGAAACAGGCATCAGTCACTACAAAGGCAACTATCTGTACCACCAAAGATGCTCTTTCATCATTTTCTGTTGAAAAAAGTATTGAACCAATGTTCTGCTGACCAATGTGAGCATATGGTCAAGCATGATTTAAATGAGCCATTATAGTGTCCTGTTACTTACTCTGAGCGATACAGGCACTGAACATCTGTATATGCAGATGGATGAAACACACACAGGACAAAGAATACTCATTAGAGCTGGGTTATAATATCACTCCAAGTGTCTGCTGTGGCCCCATATGCTTGGCCAGAAAGAGTCATAAATTGTGACTTTAACTGAGTATGAGTTCACGGCCGCCCTGCTGTTTCAGACTGTGTTTAGCCAGCTACAAGCAGAGTTCAGTATCTGGGTGTGTGTTCAATGATGTGAGTCTTCATAAAGTCATCAAAATATAAACTCATGGTGTAATGTACTTTCAAAACACGCACACACACACACATATATATATATATATATATATATATATATATATATATATATATATATATATATATATATATATATATATATATATATATATATATATATATACAGATGAACTCTTAAGTAGGAAGTTGTTGTTGTAATGGTCTGGACTTTATTTGTTTTACTTTTTTATTTTTAATTGTGGGGTTGAATTTAACCCTGAATGTGTGCATTTTGACCATCATCCTATTGCTTTATTGAAACAGCAACGAGTGGATGAGTCACCCCTTTAATGGTCTATTTTACTCAAAATGGGACAAAATTATGGAAAATGAACGTCTTGCTTTAATAAAAAAGAGCTGAAACCAGCAATTGAGACATTAAACTCAGTAAGAAAATTTTTACTTTACTAACTTTACTTTATTGATTTATATAGCACTCTTCACAGGATAAAAAACAAAAAGTGCTTCACAATAACATAAAACAGTACAATTAAACATACAGCACAAATCTAATTAAAAGCTAGTCTAAATAAGTGAGTCTTAAGATGATGTTTAAAAGAATGAATACAATCCAGGCAACGTAGAGATGGAGGGAGAGAATTCCACCGCTCTAAAAGATCTATCACCTCTGGTTTTAAAACGTGCTCGGGATACTACCAACAGCCTTTGATTGGATGATCTCAGGCTGCGAGGTTCTAAAAGATCAGAAATATAGGCAGGAGCGTCATGATTCAAAGCTTTAAAAGTCAGTACTAAGATTTTAAAATGAATCCTAAAATGTACTGGAAGCCAGTGTAATGAGCGTAAAAATGGTGTAATGTGCTCTCTTGACTGACTGGAGGAGGTGAAGATTCTTTTTGCTCAAACAAAGACAAAGACTGTTACAATAATCTAAGCGAGAAGAAATAAAACATGAATAATCATTTCTAACTCAGATTTAGACAAAAAAGGTTGCAGTTTGGAGATGTTTCTTAGCTCAAAAGACGTCTTAGTGGAGCCGTAATTCAAGTGAGAAATGGGATCGTTTACTTATAAACTTCTATCAATTAGATTGCAACCAGAAGAGTCGCCTCCTTCTGGCCATTTGAATGAATGCAGATTTTGACATTGGCTTCACTTTTCAAACCTGGAGGCTTGATCCAGTCTGTTTGCTGTCAAAAGTCAGACTGAAATAAGCCGTTCGCGTTGATTCCCGGCTCTGATTTCACTTGCAGCTGTTGAGAGTAGTTTTATTTTTTTTTTATCATCTTAGTTGATTTTGCTACTCAGTGCAAGGCAGTATTGTAAGTGATTAAAACGTGGATCTTATATGACATAAAATCACAATTTCGATCTTTACTGTATATTTATTTTTTATATGGATACAACTGATCGTATCACAGCTAAAAACAAGTCTCTCAGTAAATTACCTTGGAGTATTCTCAACATCCATTCTAAATTTTAATTAAAAGTTTATTGCGTGACTCTGCAGGTTTCCCCTTTTAGAAGGACATTTTTAAAAGGTAGCTCCATTCACCAGTACTCCTTAATGTCAGGTCAGTAATGCCAGCCTGTGCACTGAAAGAAGTTTTCTAATGGATTCCTCCTTTCATGCACACAGCGTGATGTCTCTCAGCTTCAAATCGAGGTCGTGTGCATGATTTGAGACGAGCAGTAACAAGAAGCTAAATACTACTGTACATCGATTTCAGCTGCATAGCCCCTTAAGTCAGAATAATGGGCAATACAGTTTTATTGCGCCTCTATTTTCATTTCGTTATTGTGTTCATAGTGTCACTCAGAAAAATGCTAAACCGCCGCTCTGGTTAGGGAAAAAAACACAAAGGTTTGTTAAGGCTAGCAAGGCTTAAAGCTCTAGTTACCTAATCATGGCAACAAGACTTTGCACTCACACAGTTCCAGCTCCATTCAGGTGGATAATTTTAAGTGCCTTTGTGCAGTGTTGAGAATGATTCAGTGGCATTTCAGCTAGCTGAAAAAAGGGAAGTACTAAATTGTTCAGCATTTCCCTCCATATGAACTACAGCACTCTGCAGTCAAAAAATCAAATATCAAAAAGCTGAAAACAGCATCTATATGTAAACGTGATGTATTTAAATTCGAATGAACAGACTAAGGATCGCAGCCATTTCTCTGCTACAGTCGCATGAGAACCATTTAAGGCTCGTTCCTAATGTCGATTAAACGGCATCTTAAAGTGCACGTTTTGGTGTTTTGCTTTTTCCCACTTACCCTAAGCTAAGTGTGTTTGTATTCAACCATCCGCATTCTGTAAGCATTTGGATAACGGCGCTCTTTATAACCATTTGGAGCCATCCGCACAGTGCCATGTTTTACTTTCCCCCCTTAGCATCGGTGCTTCTGGAGGTAATAAAACCACCCTCGACTCAGCACGCTTTACAAAACCCAGAGATGGACAAATCTCTGCAGCATCACACCAGAGAGCTCGCTGTCTGTATCTCCAGAATAAACCTTGACATGTAATTCCCCTCACCTTGGCACCTTGGGGCTCTGTTGGTCCTATCAATAAATAACCCATTTAGCTCAGAGGTCACTTCAAACTTCAGCCTTCCCGACACCTTGTCCTTGCCAGATTAAAAAAAAAAAAGGGGGGGGGGGGCTGTACTTGATTATTGAGGGAGTTTTTGTAATCTGTCCTTTCTTTTTTTTTTATCTCTTTCCTCTTTTTTTTTTCCTGTCCCCGAGAGAAAGACTGTAGACTAAGCAGGTAGTCAGCATCTGTTTTGGCTCACCTCTATTAGCTTCCTGATTGACTACTGGCACGGGTAACACATTTCCCCGGATTCCCCTCTCGCCCTCCCCTTAATCTCGCATCTATCGCTTCAAATCAAGGCTCAGGTCGCTGTGCCCGTGGGCTGAGGGCATCACTCATTATACTGTGAAGTTTCAATTGCAGCCTGACCCCTTCCATCCAATTTCATGGCTGCTCCTGGTGGGCGAGTGCTCCCGCTGCTCCATTCTGAAACTCTTTAAATGAACCAACCTTTGGCTCAGGGCCGCCACTCATCTCAGCAAGACGAGAGGGAGACGAATTTAGTTCAAATGAATGTCAAGCCTTGTTATTGTAGCTCTTGGTTAATGCGGTTTGGGCACTCAAGAGCCTCGGCTTTCTCTCTTCCCTCTCGTTCTTATTTCGTACATGCTCTCGCACAAATGGTGAGGATTGAAATGCTTCAGTGGGCCGCTAATAAAAAAAACAAACCACCTCTGGCTTTGGAAAATGGAAAGTCTCGACGTAGTCCACTTGGAGCCGTTTGCAGGTCACAGTTTGCCTCTGAGGGGCATTTTTGTGTTTGAAGTTGATGAGTGGCGAAATTTTCAATAACACGCAGTTTTGCTTCATTGGGAAACTGCATCTGTTTCTCTGTAGTGTTTTTCTTTTTTTTTTCTTAATGAAATAACCTTATAAACACGTCAACTTCCTGCCACGTCTGCAACGCTGAAGCAGACAATCCCTATCAGGCTTCTTAGATTTTCTCTAATGAACCGTGTGTCATATTCCATAATATTCTGTCGCTAGTGGAAATTACATTATTTTCAAGGTGCCTCTTTAATATACACAAACCTGATGATTCTGCTTTCACACTTAAGCGTCTCTGTGATCATCAGACACATTTGTCAGTGTAAAGCAGAACCTTTAGTGTATGATTTTATTTGTAATGTTTCTAGCTAAGTGATGTTTATTTGCCGTGGTTGTTTGTGTGGGATGCCCGTCCCAGTGTGCTTCTGTCAGGTGTCTCGACTCGAGCTTCAGGCCACAGTCCTTAATTGAAAGGAGCATTTGGGTTAAAATAAATGCACCTTTGCTTTGCTCAGCAACTGGCTAATCCTTTGGCATTTTGTTGTGCCTGAGGCTATCTGTTAACTAACAAGATCACACTTTTTAAAATATTTATAAATCTAATGATGAGTTCTGTGGTACCAGAAGTCACAGTTGCAAACAAAATATCCAGACTAATGTAAGATGATTCGCTCTTGTGGTATTTGCACAAAACAAGCTGTTTGCCAGGCATCATGTCAGGATATCAAAGATGTTGCCTGAGCCGTCTTCTAGTTAGCGTAGCTTAGCATAAAGAGTGGAAACGGGGCCAACGGCTAACAGGGTCAAGCACACATACAGACTGTATATAAAATGTCATGTATGTCATGTTTCTGAGCTTTGTTTTTATTAGTTAAATGCAGCATTATTTGGGTTTAGTCAGATTAGAGCTATCTCCTCTGTACTTAAGAATCTGTATTTTTTGTGTCCACAGCCAGTGAAAACTGCCATGACTTCCACCCCATGTTCTTCACCCACGATCGCGCTTTTGAAGAATTCTTCTGTATCTGCATCCAGCTGCTCAACAAGACCTGGAAGGAGATGAGAGCCACAAGTGAAGATTTCAACAAGGTATGCTGCGTGCGTGTGTGTGTCTGTTCTTTTTCTTTCTTTCTTTTGAGGGAGCAGGAAGGTTGAGATGAAGACAAAACATCACAGTATTCATGAATATTATTGGGCCTAGGTTTTGGTTTTGTACTGAGCTTTCCACATAGATGTGTCACAGCTGGAAAAAGCAAGTAAGTGTGCTTGTATATTTCATCATTACTGCAAAGTTCATGCACAGCTCTATTTATTCATTAAGCATGGAGACCTCTTTAGTTTATTACCCCTCAGGCACAAAAAGGCTGATGGGGGATTGTCGACTAAGTTTGTGAATACAATTAGTCAAAAAAGAGGCGACATAGGAGCTTCAAATTGATACCCTAGATGCCTCTACTAAAAATCTCAGATGAGTTTGAATGTCATTGACCTTGTTTTCTGAAATCCTTGTGAATGCAATTCTCTAGGAGGATTTTGAAACTGATACCACAGGTGTGCCTACTTGGAGGCCGAGGGGTAGCACTGCCTTTCGCCAGTATTTTCCTACTGGGATTAAGAAGTGGATTTTTTCATTTAAATAAGAGGAAATCTGGTGTAAGGAGCATCTTACAAAACTTAGCGCACCACTTAAAAATGACAAACCTAAATGCTGCAGTTTTACAGTTATCCATGCTCTTGTGATACTCATTATTCCAACATTTACCCAGTTGCACTCAGTTCAATATTCTGCAGCAAGGCTGCTCACTAAGACCTCGTATAGCTCTCATATCACGCCAGGTCTGATGTCGTTACACGGGCTTCTGATTAAATTTAGGATTCAATTTCAGTTCCTCCTCATCTATAAGGCCTTGAGTGGTCTGGCTTCAGAGTATATCAGTGAACTATTAATGCCATATATCCTTTTAGACCCCCTGAGGTCCTGTGAAGTGGGGGCTGATGATGGTAGCCAGTGCTAAACTGAGAACACAAGGAGGCTGTGCACCCCACTGCCGGTAAATGTTGCTAAGATGCGTTTATTTCTCGTAATATGTAAAATAAAACTTAGACACAAAGGGCTGAAAGATGTGACGGATGTGAAAGGTGTGATTTCTCAAACAAGATGCCGCAGATTTAGAAAGGAAGCTTGCACACATGTTGGAATATTTTTCCTGCATTGTTCTGCTCTGGTTCTGGTATAAAACATTAGCTTTCTCTGTTGGCAGAGAGAGCCCATATAAAGGCCCTACATCTTCATTTGGGGATCAGTGGAGTTTGGATGAAGATGACATACTTCCTGTTAGCTGGCTAATGTTGAATCGGCTCACACGGGAAATTTATGTAGGTGCATGGCCAGACGGTGTTGGTAATGAGGTGTTTATGATAGATATTGTATGTTGTGAAGTCAATTGGGCATCAGTTGTAGCAGACAGCAGATGCTCTGTGTCTTTTCTCTAATTTATCAAAGAAGTTACGATTACGTTACAACGTCAAATGCCAAACCGGTACGAGCTTTACCACTGAAGAAACCAGCCCTTATTTCAGCTCCAAGGGTAGATGCTGTGTGGTTCACTCTACCATAAGCAGACACACACTGTGCTGCATAATGGTGACACTCTAACTGTCAACTCAGACCTCAAGCGGCCCCGAAATATATCTTCAAAGTTTGTTTTTGGTTGAATTTGAATCGAGTTGGTGTGCATGAATAATTGCATCATCTTCAGGTGTTTCGTCACAGAGTCAAATGATGGAAGACGGCAGTGGGAGTTTCATAAGCCGGTCTCAGTGTCAGCGCAAATGTAACTCGGTGTTCAGATGGAAAATTGATGGAAAACTCTCACGTTCAACTTTCACAGAGGAAATGAGAAGTGATATGGAAAATGTGTCGGTGTTGTTTCCAGACTTGTTTTGATCCAATGCGAGAGGCTTTAGGAAGACACCGTGTTGAGACCGAAACAATAAAAACCTTGTTGACTCCTTTTTAGCATTCGAGCAAATGTCAAAGCCACCTACTGTCGATTGATGTGCTCACCAGCAGCTGTGTTTTTATCTCCAGTTAATTTGACAGCGTGATTGTCCTCCTGTTGTTTTCCATTCACAACCGAATGGAAAATGAGTGATTTTCAGTGTTACACAAGAGATTTGTTATGTCACCTGATTGTCTAATAGACTGAAACTTGGGCTTTATTTAATAATAGACACAGAGTGATGGAATAATCTCCTAATTGACACTTATTGTAACACCACAACTGGCTAGTGATCCTGTTACCCAGTCCCCTTCCCTTCACATCGTTCACTTGAAGCTAGAATCAGTTTCAACTGATAGAGACAGAAGATGCTTACCTCCCCAGCCTCGTCTTTCATTGCGCATGACTTTGAAATTCAGCAGTAGCTGTTGATAGTAAAACCATTTGGTCTCAAGGACTGTGTGTCAGCTAAATGGGGCGTGTGGAGGTCAGTGCTTGCATCCTCTGCTTATTTCCCCTATGACCTTAAAAGGAAGCCTTGAGACATCTACCCCACCTGATGATATTTAAAAGTTGTCATTTCTACCTAATTTGGTAAAAAACGATCTAGTTTTTTGTTTTTATCTGTAGCTGAAGCAAAAGGATAGAGAAGAGGAAAATTCACACTGGGAAAGCTCAGATCCTTTTAAATGCAAAGTCTCAACTTGCTCAGTTTAAAATCAGAACGTGATACTTTGAACAAGAACGAAACAATTTAGTGGAAGCAGTTTATCCAATATATCGCTAAAAGGCAATAAAGAAAATTACAAATCACAAAAAATTAACATTTAAAGTCATAAAAAGCCTTTTGAATGTTTTAAACGTATCTCTCTGACAAACGTCTCAGTACATGAGCCCGCTGATCATTAACACCGAGAGATCTACTGCAGTAATTCAGCCAATTGCAAAGAGGCATGGTATTAGCATTTGGAAAATGTCTTGTTTTTATTATTGCCTGTGTTTTTAAGGAGTAAGAGTAGGAGAATTTCTTTAAATGAAGAGTAAAGGAGCAAGAAAATGTATAGTTTGGAGAAGGCCAGAGACAAATTTTCTAGATATGTCCTGCTTTAATTCAGCTGCTTTCTTGCAGAGAGTGCAGGAGGCAGGAAACATAATGGCCACTGGCTACCTGCGCTATTTTCTCATGGACGTAATGAGGCATTGCGTGAACTTTGTGTACGAGGCAGCTCACGGCGTAAAGACCATTTAATGCCGTGTGAATGAGTCAGACATTTGCTTTCTCACATGCAGCTCTGCCGAGTGATGTGGAGTATATGGATGCAGATTATCAGTCTTTGTTGCCGTTTGTCTTTATCGCCTATGAAGGAATGATTTTCACAAATAAATAAGTAAATAGCAGACATTCAAGCCCAGGTACGCTCTCTTGAACAAGCAGATATGGCTGTGCTATAAAAGGACCAGCCCGTACCTATAGTGTGTAGATGTGTGCCACAGCTCCAAATGTGCACACAGTATATAGGAGGGTATATCCTCTTTGGAGAGGACGCATGGATGTGTGGGTGGATAATTCCATGTGTCAAGTGTAATTCTGAGGGCGTCCACTTTAGATAAGGTTCCCATATGGCTAGATGTTCCTGTAGGTTCTACATTTGCCAGGCAGTCAGCTTTCTGAAGTGCTGAATACTTGTTGGGGGAAAAAAATCCTTGGTCAGGTTTTGTCTACGTTTGGATGTGAAGTGTGTGAGTAAATCTCGATGGTTCTTTCAGTGGCTGCATCTTCACGCTCGATGGAGCATCTGCCCAGTACACACACACACACACACACACACACAAACTGTGGATTTAAGCTCATTTAAGACAAAGGCACAAGGCTTAAAAGAAGCTTAAAACACTATGGCGGTTAAGCCCGTGCACACAGCACCACTGCAGAGCAGCTGTACATTCTGCCTTATTGGTTTTTTGAATGTTCAAAAAAAAAAAAAGACAAAACATGAGAGCATAAAGGCGTGTGTGCTGTGAGTACATGATGTATGTATGTTTAATAGAGGCAAGTCTGATGCTCCCAGGGCACAGCGCCGACCGTCAGCAACCGTTTCCCCTGTTTCCATAGCAACCGCTGTTCAATTACCTCTGCTGTGCTGCACTACTCTGGCTCTGTGTCGGTAAGATGGAGCCACTGTGCTGCATGCGTGCATGTGTGCATGCGTGCACGCTTGCGTTTGTGTGTGCGACAGCATCTATCAGAGACTGTCTTGTACAGCTGCCTGTCGTGCCTTCATCCAAACGTCTGTGCTGTGCGCCGCTCCTCTTCCTCCTCTTCTCCACAGGAGTGGGGAAAAAAACACCTTCATCTCTCTCTCTCTGCTCAGGCTCTTGGGAAAAAAAATCCCTCAGTGATGTAGCGGCTTGCAGCCACTCACAAAACCCCTCCTCCTCCTTCTCCCCATCTCTTATCCTTTCCTCCCTCCCTCTTCGTCCAAACTGCTCTCAGACAAACACACGCACACACTCTTATCATGTGATCCACTTGCTGCACCACGATTGGTGTCTCTGATCGTGGCGTGTGTCCAATCAGGGCATAAGCCCCGAGATCAACCTAAGTGAAGCAGAGCAGCCTGGCTGATGCTCTTAGAGTCACAGAGGGAGGGAGGAAGGCAAATACAGAGGCATGCAAAAATATAGTAGAATTGAGATGGGTAAAGTTTTATGAAGGGGAAGAAGGCAGGGTTTTTTATTTTTAAATTAAAGAGAACATGCTGAAACAGCGAGTGAAGCAGGAAAGCTGATTTAGTAGGATAAACAGATTCGAAAAGGCAAACCGGAGGTGGTACACAAGCTGTGTTGACAGACAAGTCTCCCCTTATTGTGGCTAACGCTAAAGCTAACTGTCCACAGTCAGCTTGACTGCTCTTCCGAGGAGCCATCTGCTCCCTCCGTCCGTCCTTCCGTCCATCCCTCTCTCGCTGAGCTCTAAAAACTCCCGTTTCCTGGCAAAAGCACGAGGATTCGTCAGCCACTGTGGAGAGTATCACACCACGCTTGGAACCATGGAGGTGACATGTAAGTACTAAGAATGGAAATGAGAATGAGAAAGAGAGGCTGGTTTGCAATTAGCCTGCACGGATGGGGCGAGGGGAGGTGGTAGTAAGGGAGGAAGAGGGACTGTTTGTGTTGTTGCCTGGATGCGGAGGAGGAGGCGGAGGATGGAGAGATTGAGGAAAGGAGTAGAAAAGGCAGGCATAGATGGAGAAGATGGGACGGGGCAGAGCGGCAGAGAAAAGGGGAGGGACAGATGGGGTCATGTAGACTCGGCGAGGCGTAAACAGGTTAGACCGGGACCCAGATCGCATCCTTTTCATTAACAGACACACACTCGGTCACACAAATATAATCTGTCTTATAAGCTCACACCCACAGCTACTTACACTGCATGCGCACATTTCCCTGTTCACCTACCCCCCCATTAGACTCCAGGCATCATCTGTATTCCTGTTCGAGTGAGTGTGTGTGTGTGTGTGTGTTGGGGGTTGGGTTTTGTTGTTGTGAATGGGATTACTCCACATTACCAACACCCACTGTTTGTCACCAGAGGAATTCAATGCCACTACTACTGCTCTCCTCTACTCCACACTGTCTCTCTCAGCCTTGGATGAGCTTCAACCAGTGTTTTAGCCAGAGGGGTTTGACACAGGATTAGAGCGAGGTCAGCCCCAGACTGTAGAGCAGGCGTCTGTGCAGTACTGCCAGTACCTGATTTTATTTGTTTGGGACACAATGCAGAGAGGATTGCGGTCACATGTTGTGCTGCTCACCCTATTATTGTGATGATGGATAGCATCTTAGCTGTCGGGTGAACTATACGCTGCTGAGGTTAAAGCTGAAATGATTAATCAGTGAAATTAATATGCTGACTAACTGAAGTTAAATCGAGAACTAGATACTTTAGGTAGTTTGTTAAAGTCATCACGCTTTTTGAAGTCTCTTAAATGTTAGGATTTGTTGCCCTTTTTTGGTGCTAATGTACACCAATGCTATATGTAGGATGTAGTTCTCCCTCTTCCTTTCTGCAGCAAATCATCAAACTTTGACATGTTATCCCAACTACCCTCCCCTAACTCCCAATTGGTTCCTGCAGATTGCTGCCCCTCCCATGGGCTGGTTGTGCTGGAGGTTTCTTCCTGTTAAAAGGGAGTTTTTCCTTCCCACTCTCACCAAGTGCTTGCTCATAGGGAATCATCTGCTTGTTCGGGGTTTCTCTGCATTATTGTCGAGTCTTTACCTTACAGTGCCTTGAGTTAACTGTTGTTGTGATTTGGCGCTAGAGAAATAAAATCAGTAGTATTAACATCTTTCAGCTGCTTCTTTATTCACAGGTTTTTGCCATAATGGATAGATCAGCATGTTTGATTTTACACACGTTTCCGACATGACCCTTTCAGGGAACTGTACCTTTTCCCAGTCGGTTTTTGTTTGTTCATTTAATTAAGAAAAATCCCTGTCTTCTACAACGGTTTCCTGTAACTAGTGAACACGCTGAGATATCAATCTGAATTTTGAGGCATGTGTTTGAAATTTGTCTCGAACAATCAAGGGTCACGACTTAGTCTGCGGCCCAGTTTGGTAATGACTGATTAAAGTAAAAGGGTTTTACCACAACCAATACACATTTCTAAGCACTTCAAAAAAAAGAGTCTCCCACACAGCATGAAACAGTCAATTAAAAGTCCATCTATATTTTTGAAAATACGCTCAGTCAGTGTGGGATTCTCCTTAAATCATGCTTGTTTATATGTTTACGTTTCAATTTTCTGTCATATTTTTTTTGAGCAATTAAAATAAACATGCAATACTGAGCCACTCTAGATTTACCAGAGTATTTCTTGCCAGGGCCGGGATTTATGCCAGCTGCGTCTTGGATCGAGCTTCATTCTGAAGTCATCAATTCTCAGAACGAAAGCATTGCATGTCTTACTTTAAATCAATACTGGAAATGTTTATTTGCAGTTTCAGCCCTGTTAATGATTGTATTCTCTAAGTGACAAGCCGAGCTCTATCACGAAATCCATGTGTCTGGTTATCGGTGATCAGTAAGCTGAACGAGAGACCTCGAGCGTGGTGAAGGTAGCACTTCAGCTAAAGCCTCTTTTCCTTTTTTTTTTTATTGGTGTTTGACATTTCTGTTCCTGCCTGTGGTGATATAGAGGAGAGTAGATAATCTGCTTTGTTCAGCCATGTTGAAGAGTGACTATCCCAAGTGGGATTATTCACATAGCAATCCCCAAAAGCCCTTGGTACTGTAACTGCAGTTCAGAGAGTCTCTCATCAGCCCAACCCTGATAAATCGCTTGCTTTTTTAGAACATAGAAATGTGGTTTTTAGCTACTATTTCAGCTTTATTTAATGGTGCAGATCAGCTAAGGCCGCTTAATGCAAATCAATGCAAATGATTTCTGACTGTGCTCTTTAGCAAGCGGACACTTCTTTCACTTTGCCAGAAGGTTCCCATAGATGCATGCATACTTGATTAATCGAGTGGGTGCCGGTGCGTCCAGTCAGAAGTGATGTGACAGTAATAATTGTGAGTGCAGGTGACGAAGGCTTTGGGCGAGTGCCATGTTTGGATTCCAGAAAGCGGCTCGGGACAGTTGGTGAAAAGTGCTCGCACACACCACCATCAATATGCCAACAACTGTGACCGCTGCTGTCCGGCTTTGTATGGAAATGATACGTCTGATGGCGAAAGGGCACCTCCCCCACTCCTCTCCCACAGCGAGACCCCTCCTCATTTTGTTATAGCACACTGGCTTTACGTACCTCAGCAACTCTGCAGATGTTTACGTTCCTCTTTCCTTCCCTCGATTTCTTTTTGTCTTTCTCTCTCCTCCTCCTCCTTAGTCGTGTCTCTTGACCCCTCCCCTTTCTCCCCCTACACCACCACCACCACCTCTATTGTTGAATTCAGACAGGCTATTTATATCTTTCTGCCTGGCTGCTTCACCTCCCACTCCCTTAACAAGGTTTTCTTTATTGTTTTTGCTTTTTTGGGTGCACGTGAAAGCGAGCGCACACATGTGTGTTTGTAAATGCGCCGCAGCAAAGTGGCGTATTTGTGTCTGAGTCTTTCTACAGAGCACATGAGGTTGCGTTAGCTTGGTGTGTGTGTGTGTGCTTTTGTTGTCCACATGGTTTGAGTTTGTAGCAGGAGGACGGTCCGGATGCTTAGCTGTGTTTCTGCGCTGGGATTTCGTTCTTTTTTTTATGAGTACATTAGTTTTTCATGACTGTGTGTGTTCCTAAGGGGGTATCTCTGATGTCAGGCAACGTTGGCCCACTCACACTGAGAACACCAAAGCTAAGCTCACTAATCAGACCAGAGAGATCATCAGTCATTAGCATCAAACCATCTGAGCTGCACAGGCAGAGATGCAGAGCTAACATTTTTTTGTTGTTGCTGTTTTTGTTGCTTTGTGTCAGGATAGAGATAGTCTTGTCTCATCTTCACAACAACAACACACTGAAAATCAGCAGGGGAAGAGATGAGTAAACTCCAGTTTTCTTGTCTTTTGATGCGGTTATTTATCTATCTCTTCATTTATTTATGTGTGTTTGTGTGTCTCTGTGTGTGTGTGCCCAGCAGTCAGCAGTATATAAAGTCTTCTTGCAAGAAAAGGTTTTGGTTGTGTGTGGGTGAGACTTATTGTGCATATGTACTGAAGGCCCTGTAATTAATATTGAATAATTATCCCGTTTTGATCTAACACAGTTTGAATCAGTGATTAATTTAAAGCACCTCCTCTGTCTGCGGATTGATACTCGTGTGCGGGAAAAGGAGACAAACCCAGAATCTCTCTCTGTCTGGTGTTTTTTTTCAGTACCTCACTTTCCTCTGCCGACAACAAAAAGACAAGATGTATGATTGCAATTACCACTTTGGACTAAATATGCAAGAGCAAATCATGTGCACAAGGATTCATATTGTTCTTTTGTTTTTTTTGGCTCTCTGCTCTCCTCCTTCTATTTGATATTTTCTGCAGCAGGTGAGAATTTCTATTCAAGCCGCATCAGGAGACAGTGGTTGCATACGTAATGGCATAAAGCCTGTTTTGCACAAATCAATTTTTCCACCGCCGTTCTAAATTAAGTGAAGCGCAATAAACTTTACGTCCTGACAATGTCTGGATCCCACTGTGTGTAGAAAATCACTGCTGTTGCATGGCTTCTGCAGCGTCTTCCATATGCTTTTCTGTACAGTGCCAAACTTGCACTTTTAGTGTAAAAGCTCTATAACTGGCCTAAGTAGGAGCTGGTTGCATTATTAATGGGGAAGCTGTGTGATTTAGTTTTCCAGACAACTTCAGTCTACCCAGCATTCATGCATGAACGAGTGCTCTTAGGCCCTTTCCCCCCCCCCCCCCCCCCCCCCCCCCTTATGCATTACTTCATATAATTAAATAATGCCTGATTTTATGTCCTTGATGAGATTGTTAATCACCACCAATTTACTCACGCCTGTGGGACAATTAATGCAGAATGTTCATATTTCCAGCAACAACTTTGTCATAATAATACACTCGTTAATGCAACGCTGTACACAAGCCAAGGTCAGCGCTCGGCTTTCATCAGCATTTCTTGATAGACTTGCAGTAAGTGGCGATTTCCCAAGCGACTCTCTTCTGCGGTCATCCATATGGGCTGTGCTGCGCCTCACACAGAGCTGGTTGTTGAAAAAGAGCTCCTCTGACAGTTTGTCTCAGCATGCATTGCTAGCCCTCTAAATATGGCAACAACAGCAGCCAACAGCAACAGCCGGTGTCGACCCAGCATCACTCATGTGGAAGGAAGACTAGAACCGATGCAAGGAAGGTCTTCAGATGTGGTTTGCGGGTACGTGGAAATATTAGGAATTTCCATTAATTACTCAACTAATTGTTGTGTGCGCTAGTGGTGCTTGCTCCTACTGAGTAATGCTTGGGAGAGGAGGAATACAGCAGCGTATGTGCACTTTAAATGTGCACATTGGGAGTGTGTAGAAGTGTTTTGCCTACGGTACAGTATGTGTGCTTCTCTGTGGTGCAGTAATGCTGTCAAATAGGTCCCCGAGGCATTGACTGAAAGAGAATGGAGTTGCTTTTCCCTGCGCTTTTAAAGTTGCATTTACCCCGTACCACTCTATTTTATTTCATTGAAATACCCAGATATCATGACTCCTTGCATGTCAGCTGTAGGGGGGTTTGGCACATGATTGAAATTTTAATGGATGAGACTAGCGCCTTATCCTCTCAGCAGAGTTAACATAGAGCCGCGACAAAGTTTGTCAGTAGAGTCTAAGAAAAACCAAAGGCTGAAGTGGTGCTGTGACTGCCTCGTTGTTCTGTTGCCGAGCAGTTTGTTTAAGGTAACTCCAGTGATTTTCTTAATATTTTCCTTATATACAGTACTGTCAAAAGACTTCTGCCACCCCTTATTTCTTTAGATATTGCCAGGAAAATGGCAAATGGCTGCAGCAATTTATTGAAATGTCAGGGGCCATGCTGAAAAATTAACCCACTGCCATTCAAAGGCTTTCCAGGTGGTATTGCATGGTGGAAAATCCAATGGTACTTTTCTGCGTTCATAATTTCATCACTTTTGATGAAAGATCTTCAACACCACTGGCTAAAATGCAGCCCCAAACCATGACGGTGCCTCCACCGTGTTTTACAGATGGCTGTAGACTCTCTCATCACCTCCTCCATACTTAAAGAAATGAGGGGTGACTTGAGACTTTTGCACAAAGGGAACATTACTATCCCAGTTATGATAATTATTACTGATATTTAAAGATATATCCTCTCAAGTTCCTTTCAGTTGTCCCCTCTGTAACCAGCACATGTATGCCACTGACAGCAGCTAGCACGCAGTCGTTGTTTCAGCTCAAGCTTTCAGTGCTCCAGACCAGTGCGAAGCAGTTAAAGCACAACACTATGCCAGTGTGTTTGTGCTGTCTGACTCCTGTCAGACGGAGATCTGTGTTTTGTCGTGCCTCCCCAAACGTCTTCTCACACAGGCTGCAGGGCTGAGTTAGAGCAAGAAACCGCACATTTGGCATTGTTGGCAAAGATTACTGTCACTATGATTTCGGAAACAGAAACCAGAGTGAAACAATGTCTGTATTCACAAAGGAAGCTCGTCTTAATATGGATTTAATAAACTAGGCAGCTTGCATCATTGATACTGATGTTTTTTCCCAGGATGTTTTACAGCTTTGATGTAAGTCGTATCCTACCTATAAATCTTCAACCACATACAGATTTATATTTTTTCTTTATTTTTAAACTCTGCCTTTTTATCAGCTTTTAAATTTAATACAAACCGTACCCACCTCCCCTCTCCAGGCAGCGTGATAAGAAACGGGCATCTTTTAATGTCCATCTCTGTGGCATTGTTTTACTTTCAATGACATCATGGTCAGCTCTCAAGAAGATAATTGTTTACTGAATGTGGGACATCGTTGCAGGGAGGAGAAATGTAATGAATGATCCCCTTTATTAATTTTTTTTCTGCTAGTCATTTAAAAACCCCAAATCTGACGGGAATGAACTTGTATGCGCAGATAATTATTGCACAAACACGTGCTGGCGTACATTCCTTTTGTATGCGAGCAAGCGTGCATGGTTAGTCTTCTTCATTTACGGCCTCATTGGCAACGTGTGAGATCGACTTTTTGATTGCTTTCACTGAGTTATCAGCGAAGTCGTTATTCTGTGATTACTGCGTTGTTACTTTGCCCACCAAAGTCTTACCAGGACAATCTCCAGTTTTTACCACACAGGCGTGAGTGGCGGGTGAGCAGTTGACTGGCAGCTGGTAAATGATGTCATTAGCATCTCTCAGGCAAATGGAACGGCGGTGACAGTCGATTGGTCGTTGAGAGGGGGAAGGTAATTTGTTCCGGCCGATGATGGAGAAGCCGACTAGAAGAAAGGAGAAGGACGAGGAGATGGGAGCGTGGTAGACGCGTCAGTGGCCGGCTCTTCATTACATGGACTTGATGGCTCATGGGATAGCATTTAATTACTTTTGCCAACTCTTGCTCTGCTGTCCAACTTCTCTCTTGCAAAGAGCTACAAGTAAGAATCACTGACTGTTGTCTAGAATAGATTAGTGCATGAGGGGGAAAATGGAGAGAGGCAGAAATAAAGATAGAGGCGACGACCGGGATGAACGATTGGCCACTTAAATCATCTAAAGTGTACTTTAAGATGACGCCATTCCAAAAGCGGAGCCTAAATTTGGTGCTGAGGATTTCTCAGCTCAGGCGGTAAAAAGTTTGTTTCAGCGTTGACGTCATCTCACCTCTGCCAAGGTGCTCTCTGAGCAATCGGTGGATAACAGAGAAGGATGAAGATAAAATATTCATAATGCCCTGTTGTGAAAGGACCATGTGTTCGTATTAAATGTGATGAATATTCGCAGTGTTAATTAGCATCAGAGCAGCCACATGGGCCAACAGAATTGTTTTCCCGGTGAAGACATGACTGCAAACAAGGCATATTAATGAACAATCCCCAGAGACAGCTGGGCTGAAACACCAGAGCTGGATGGCGGTCTGTCCCTGGAGATTGAGATTAGGTGAGAAAGCAGGCTACAGGTGACAAGAAGATTAGAAAACGTCATTTCAGGGGTGGTCTTCAGTGTACTCCAGATTCCAACTGCAACTGTTTTTGTCACGGTTTTATTATTTTCTTTATTTTTAAAAAGATTCTTAGTGACATAATGTTCCTTAATGGCAACCTGACACCTCATTTGTAATCCTAATGGGGAAATAAATTCATTTTAGGCTTAATTATCACTTTTATAGGCGTGTGTGTGCAAAAAATGATGGGGAAGTCGGTGAGGGTGTGATTAAAAGTAGGGGAAAGAAGTGATGAATCTCTGGTAGCGTGATTGCAAGTTGTGGCTTCATCCATTTGCAATTTTCAGCTCAAAGAGGAGGATGAGGAGGAGGCTGGGGTGAGGGGCTGAAGCTCAAAAGGCAGTCTCGGGGTGCTGTAAACCTGTCACAACCTGGACGCCTGTTTCACCTCGTGAAAATATGGCATTCATGTTATGAGGATGCACAGGTGAGGACAGGACATGGAAAAACAGATGGAGAAGTCATCCAACAGTGGGAATATGGATGTGCATGGATTTATGTCAATTTAGTCCCGACTGGTGCAGAGGGAAAACGTCAACACTCGCCCTCTAGTGGACACACTTTTTTGGGGGGGGGGGCGTTTACGTTTTTTAGCCTGTTCATGTTGCACTACTGCACATCAGTTAGTAAAGAGATTCATATCTCATCACTAGAAGAAGCCACATTGTCCATGCAGTTCTTTTTAAATATAGTAAATCATAACATTTTTACTCAGTGAGCATGTTGGTTTCAAAGAGCCCTCGTGCACAGCTGTCGGGATTGTTATGAAAATGAAATAATGAGGTCAATACGTTGCATAAATGGGCTTTATCTTCATCCAGTATGGAGCTTCTTTGTGACCAACCAAAGATCCTGATTTTGGCTTTTATGCGCTCCGTTAGGGGGGATTTGAAGGATGCACTTTTGTACAGTCGTTGATGTTTTGCATTAGTTATAGTGCCACTTAGATTTGGATTATATTAGAGAAAAACCACAAATCCACTAATGCGAGTCTGTGTCTGGGCTTTGTAAATGAATCACACTGCATATGGTCAAAGTCTCAGCTCTGTAAGTGATTCTTCAGAGGAATCTAATGGCCTGTCATATCTGGTCGCTTAAATGTACTAATTTCAGAGGCCAGCTGTAACATTGCCAGTGTGCTTGCGGCTCTGTGTAACTCCCTCTCTGACCTCCTGACACTCCTTGTCTCCGTGCTTGTCACCTTTTTGCATGTGTTTAGTTCCCAGGATTAATTTGTTGCCCATTAGTTTGGAAGTCAGTCATTACCGCCTCCAAACATATTTTATTCCAAAAGTTAATCCCCAGATTAAAGTTTGTAATCGGTTACAAAAATACTTTTTTGTGGTGAAAGCTTAATACCAGCATTTTACCACGAGACTCCATCAGATCTAGAATTAGACATGGGTTAAGTTCTTTTTCTGGCAATATTGCTGAGCTGCTCCAACTTCCCCACAAGGCCTCCTCTTAATGCTTTTTAACACAGAGTACTGCTGATTCTGATCTAAGAGGATTAACTTCAATTGCCTGCGTCATCTGGAGTGTTTTTGTTTTTTGGTGCCGAGCTGGGGTTTATTCTGTGCCTGCTACACTTTCACCAAGTCCAACCTATTTTTAATGCCCTCACCCCTAGATCTGAGTAGTGTGAGGCCACAGGTTAGCAAGTTGATGAGTAATCGCTTTGCAGTAAAAACAAACAAGAATAATATTACGTAAGACGATGTTTGGGATCTTAGCTGGGTTTTGGCATAGCTGTTAAGAATGGGAAGCTGAAAGATTTCACCGATCACGAATGTAGAAGTATCCATTTGTTCTGTGCACGTGTTAGCACAAAACATGATCTCAAACTCTCATCATCTCCTAATTTAATAAAGTTTGTAAGAAAGCGTCTCCAGAGGCTGGAAACAAGTGTGCTCTTAAGCACTCGATCAAGCCAAATCAAAGAGAACAGAAGGCGGACGTTATTTCTTTGCATCACCTCAGTGTGATTCAATCTAGCGAATCAGCATCTGCAGGCTCAAACGGCGCTTCTGACAAAGTTGATCTGTCATCGTATCTGCCGTCACATCATCTCCAGTTAGTGGAGGAGCAGTGCTTAGCCAGAGAGAAACGGTAAAAAGTGTTTTTGAATGAAAGCTGCTCTCTTTTTGAAAGTTCTGTTTGAAACTTTTCAGGACGTTTTCAGTCAGATTCCTTTTTCGTGTGTTGGGAAAATGCGTTCGCAGATCAAGAAAATTCAGGATCTTTGGATCACACCAGTGTTAACGTTCTAATTATGCAAACTGCACATCACTTGTTAAATGGAAGCAGCTGTCATCGAGTGTTTGAGCACAGGACTCATTTTCTAAAATGCTTCAGTGTGACTAGAGAAGGATGAAGAGCTTTTATATGCATAGCCAGCGTGTTACTGTCATAAACCTGGTTTATTACTCGTCCTAGCTTTTGTGTGATTTTAACCATTCTTTATGGTTTCTGGCACTTTTGTTATGTCATGATAGAAACTTGTGAATTTCCTTGCGTGTGTTTTTTTGAGTTTTCTTGCGTGTGCTGCACACCAACACGTCAATTACTGCGTTTCATTTTTATTGCACGAGCAGTTAAAAGAGGTCATTTATTGATCTGGCTCTGTTGTCTCTTTTGTCATTGCTCACTTCAGACAGTGTGCAGATGCTCTAAAATAAATAATCCAGAAATGCTTTTGATGACTTTGAAGAGCACTCCTATCACGCTTCTGCACCCATTTCCAAAAAACTGGTTTTAGCTGAATTTTAATACTGTGAACAAGTTCTGTCATGTATTTCCCCGATATACGATACTTTTATTCGACTACCCACTGCTAAACTGATCTCCTTTGCTCTTTTTCTACTTGATGCCCAATGAACCAGACTGGATTAGAAGCTCAAGTTCTGGAAAAAATAAAAGGCATAAATCCTTTTGGAGTGAAACGCTCCCCTGAGCCTAAAATTCGCTCTCTGTCTTCACCCATTATGTCTCCTGCACCCTCTATAATCTCATCTTGCGCTCTTTTGCTTCTCTGCTCTGCTGTGCAGGTAATGCAGGTGGTGAGGGAGCAGATCATGCGAGCACTCACTGCCAAGCCTAATTCCCTGGACCAGTTCAAGAGCCGCCTGCAGAACCTGAGCTACACAGAGATCCTGAAGATACGTCAGTCAGAAAGGATGAATCAGGAAGACTTCCAGTCCCGCCCCATCCTGTGAGTCATGCAGTCATTTTTTTTGTTTGAGTTTTGTTTTGTTTTTTTGCATAAACTCTAAACTTACAAAAGCATGCATTTGACAGAGGGTTATATTGTTTGAAGTGTTACACCAAAGCTCTCAAAAGCAGCAGCCAAATGCTTTATTTAATATGAATAGTAGCTACTAATGTTTTATTCATTCATGTTGTAGAGCTTTGCAGGAAAAGCCACTCTGAAAACAATGAAAACTACAGCTAGGTGATATTCCTGCTGGTATATGGAAGTGCATGAGAGCATAATATGTGTCTACAAATAGCTGTAGTACTTTTCTCCTGATCTCCAACTTGGCCCACAGCAGGTTGCGTCTGCGCTTTGCTCTTGTAATTGAAAATATACATAAAATTCAAATTGATTGCAAAAGGTATTCCAAATGAATACTCCATTAATGACCCTCCTGCTCACTGCGCTCGGAGAGCTAGCCCGTAATAGATCACTCATTCAATGATGCAGGTCCGGTAATGAAGAGCATTGTTTTGTCCTGCCTGTATTTAATGGAGTAGGTAGCACTATTGAAAAATCGTTGCATCAAGAGAGCTTGTCCCTTTGAAGAGTAAACAATGCCTTAGGCAAGGGCTTATTGAATCAATATTGGAGGGGTAGAGACCAAACTTTAGTAAGCAATTAAACCCGGTGAAAAAAGCAACACAAAAGAAAGAAAGTTGCACAAAAGTTGTTATATAATCATATTTAACAGATTGGTTTGAATCACTTTCCTGGTTAATCTAGCACACACCAATTCATTGCTGCGTCCTTCATTAATGAGGAAAAGATGAGATGCACCCAGTCTATGTGAAGTGATTTAAAGCCAAGTGAAAATGAAACGGCACACTTTAAAACTGTATCACAGCTGTGGAGAAGAGCTGAGCATCGCAGAGCCTCTTCTAAAGACTGCCGTCGGAGTTTTCCTCTAATCTTTGCAGCACGATTAAGAATTGTAAACACAATGAGCTGAGCACGTCAGACCAGATATTTAAACGAGCCCTGCTTTACTCGCTGCGACCGCTCGCACTTCTCTACTACAAATTATTGGGGGGAATGAGTTAAATGAAAAGAAGGTGAAGCGACACTTTCACTTCACTTCAAAGCTGCCCGTCTTTGTAGACGTTCTGAGCTTATTATTTTATGTAATTTGAGATGTACAAAATCTACACCTTAATTCAATTGTAATAAGTGGCCAAGTGTACATTACCAGGAGGCCCGTGCCTCATTGCTTTCATCATTTAAACACTTGTTAACAACCACAGTGCCTTTTTTGCGGAGGTCTGTTCGTACAAGACGTTCAATTTTCGGTGAATGGATTCAAATTAAAACTGAGGAGCTGCTTCCCGAAAAGACGAAGCAACAAAGTAATCTGAAACTCTCAGGCAAAAGCAGCCTCGCCCGTGTCGACCTCAGTCATGAGCGCGGCGCATGAAGTGGTAAAGACGAGCTATCGTCATCCATCCTTTCCCAGCCATGCCTTTCTCACTAGCTGTTTCTTTAAAGATGTCAGAGCGAATGTCCTAACACAGATCGGTGTAATGACTGGAATCACCAATGAGGCAAATACATGCCTAGGGAGGGCCAAGCAGGGAGACGGATGAAGGGAGGAATAAGCGAGTGAGCCCGAAGGAAGACGACGATGCGATCAGGAACGCCGAAACATAAAATTCTCACAGTCAGTAATATTTCGACGGTAGAAAACAAATGTATAGTAAATGTGATGAGAAAGGACTCGGCTGTAATAATGATGGAGAGCGGCACTGCTCGGGCAGATGATATACATAATTCATGTTGACCGGTGCTGTGTGCTCTGCATTCGTATGCAACGGAAACAACACACATACATGAAGCTGCATGAATAAACGAGAGGAAATCGAGCAGATGCTTCAGAAACACAGGTTTCCGCTGATCCAACCTCACGAGATGCTGTGACATATTTGCTGTGAAAGTGTATGTCTGTGTGTTTTGGCCCTCTCTGTTTCATTTCCAACAATCTTATTGACTGGGAGGGTCTTGTGACTTCGCTGTCACCGGCTCGCCACACCGGGTGCGGTTAACGGGATTTAAACAATTCTCTTAAAGCAAGGGTGTGTGCTTGTTTTTCGGCAGGGAGCTGAGAGAAAAGATCCAGCCGGAGATCATGGAACTGATCAAGCAGCAGAGGCTCAACAGGCTGTGTGAGGGCACTTGCTTCAGGAAAATCAGCAGTCGCAGGAGGCAAGGTGAGGCGCAGCATTTACACATGTACGCGCACAGGAGCAAACACGAATTTACAACCTTACAAACTTGACTTTTGGTCATACGCATCAGAATCCACTGCCACGCCTCTTGCATCCACAAAAGATCTGCTTCTGTTTCCTCCTTTGTCTTCTTCTGTTCTCTGTTTCCATCGCCTTATTCTCTTTTCCATGTGAAAACACCACGGGAGATATTTTATCTGAGGGGGATCTTTGAAGCTGTGGACTGCTGTGCGTCTGCCGTCATGATCGCTCAGAAGTTTTCTGGCTCTCTGAGCCTTTGAGGCAGACACATAGTGAAACTCTGCCTCTCTCCTCGCTGCATACAGAAAAGCAGGAACACGCGTGTCTGCCTTGAGGTGCACGCGCGGCGTCTTCCGTCTCCTTTTGCTTCTGCACATACAGGGAAAGGGCGCGCTAACAAATGCAAAGGCGCATAAAGCCAAAAGCCCTGTAAACACACTTCTGTTTGCTCTTCTTCAGACACATTTGAGGGGAAAGCTTTGAATGGAAAGAATGAAAGATGACTGTGATAATCCCCAGTTCTACACTACAGAGGATGTGGTGAAAATATCAACCCGGTGTATTGCCTTTAGAGAATAACACGAGTGTGTTGTTCAGGAGATATTAGGACGCTCCCATTTAAAGCAGCACAATGGAGACGAGAGCAAAAGGAATAAAAATTGAAAATCCGGCAGACTGCTTGCATTCAAATCATTCCACCTAATATCGCATTTCACACTCGCTGCCACGAGAGAGAAGGAGCAGAGAGGAATAAGAGAAGCGGGAAAGAGAGGAGTAGCAGGTATAATATACTGCTCTTCACTCACAGAGGATTTAATCTGCCTGAGGCCTCATCCCTTCACTCTTCTGTCCCCCCACCTTTCCATAACCCCTCTCTGCCACTTTTGCCTCTACAAATACATTAAATTAAAAAAAGGAGCCCAGTGACAAGCTTAGGATGTGGTTTGGTTCGCTGTTATTGCATTGCTGTCAGAAGCTACCCTGCAGGACCTGTACTTTTCAATAAGGCAAATCAAACTGACTGACTGAGTTTAGACCTCGTCCTTTTTTTCTTTTTTCTTTTTTTTTCCCTCCATGCACCAATTTATTCTGGCATTTTAAAACCTGATCACTGATGCATTCATCTTGGCAGCTGTCATCCAGATGTTGTCATAGCCGGATGACGGAAACGGAGAAGTCGAAAAGAAGCACAGAAGTGAGGGAGAAAAACAATTGAGTTAAAAAGATTATTCAGGTGGAAACCGTCAGCCGGATTAAGTGTCTGATCTTCTTCGCTGCTTGTGGCCGACTGATTTACGCTTGTCTAGGTTTTCCGGAGCAGCATGCTGTGATTGAGCTCATATTACCATATCATGGTCATCATTACTTCACAGAGATCCTAGAAAGCTTCTCAGTGGAACTGGGAACACGCAGCCTATGTGGATCCTACACAAAAAGAAAGCACGCTGGACCCTTTTAGAACACGAGTGTATGTAAAGCTATTTTGGAGCCCTGCTGGATCTGACACCAGCCTGTGGGGTTCCACCGGCTTTAATCTGCTGCAACAGCGCGCTAACTATAGCCAAGTCATCTGCCTGCTACAAGCTAGCTGTAGCTGATATCGCCTCTGAGGACTCTGAGGAGATTGCCGTTTATCCACAACACTCCTGCACCCCCATTCATCAGCGTCTCTCTGTGGCTTGCTTTGTATCCTTCCTCTGCATGTGTGAATTTATGCATTCTTTATTTACTTCTTCCTTAATTAATACATGTTGCTCCTATCTGTTTTCCCACTCTATCTAAATCTCTAAGGCTTTGTTCTCGTGCCGGTACTGACAGCAAATTCATGCATTGAAAAGTGAGAAGCTCCTCTTCTTGCAAAGCTTAAGAAAGCAATGCCACTACGAGGCGATCATGCTTACCTAGTCAAAATTTTCCTTTATCTTTGGTGCTTTTCTTAGACAGATTTCCCAGTTATTACTTTATTAAGTCTCTGTATGCTGGAAGTGTTTATTTTATACATGCAGTAAGTTAGATGGGCTCTTACTGTCCCCTCACGCAGTCCTCAGCACTCCACGGCTTCTTGTGTGATTATTTCAAAGACTCTCGTTCCGACATAAAATATAAATTAAGCTGACTTCAGTGCATTTGAATCCTCTCTCTACTCCCCATGCTGCCCATTACAGGAAAACACTTTTTAAAAGGTCAGCTTGATGGCACTTTAAAGTTGGAAAGAGTGCTATGTGTGCCGTCTTAAGTGCAGGATACTGCAGGCACTTTGTGTAAATGCAAAAGTAAACTTTAAAATTTGACCTAATTCTGTTAAACGTTATCGCTCACCAATGTTCTGGTTGCTGACTTTGTGAATGTTACAAGTGATACGAGAGATAAGTCTAACATCAAAGACAGCAAGAAGACGAGCATGCACTGCTGCACAGACACACCCTATCAGTTAAGATGAGCAGTTTGAGAGCCTCCCATCCCCTCACAGCCACTGCGCAGATCTCTTCTCAGCTCCCTGTGGACCAGTTCCACTCGAACCAATGGCCTGGCAGCACCGACTGTCTATTTTCAACAATTAGGATTTGGACTGTGCACGCACCGAGCCGAACTCCCCAGTCTGTGCACTCTTTCTGCCAGCTCAGCTCGATGCCCCACCTTGCCAGGAAACGGCCGACAAACACCAGGCTGGAGGCAGAGGCTGCTGATGGAGACAATAACCAGCAGTGTGTACAGACACAACTGGTGCTGAAGCTGCTGGGGGATTGCTCAGGAGAGCGTCCACGAGAAAAACACACCAACACGATTTTGACTTGAAGGGTCCTCTTAACGGTTACAATGATGTGACAACCTATGCACAGTAAATTTTTTTGCTCACCTAATTTTAGGCCACTTTTTTTTTTAAAAAAATCAGATAATATTTTGCTGTCGTATATAGCTGATATAATTGATGTTTTATCTTTGACAGCCTTTGTAATGTTGGATGTGAGCTTTGATTGCCTTTTAGAGAGAACCTTAGCTTTTGATATTAAAAGACTGTCATTTTTTACCTCATTTCCACAGTCTTCACAGAAAAGTAGCTTGGATCCCATGTCTCTGCCAAGGACCCGATATACACTTCGTTTAATCAGGTCACAATTAAGGGTTCATGCTCTTTTGAGCCTTTTGAGTGAGAGTTAAAGAAACCTGGATGTCCTTTTGTGATCTTGAATCGACCGTGTTTTCTGCTGTTGAGTCATTGTTCGGTGAAGAAGGCCGCCAGTTTTGTTGTTTCCCCTCCAGATCCCTCCCTCCCTCCCTTAGTGGAGATCATTGTTGCCCATCTGTGGATTTTCCTCAAGGCTGTTTTATTTTTTGACACATATTTTTTGCCATGCTAATTTTCTCTGCTGTTGATGAGTCATGCAAATCCATACCCATGTGATGCCTTTGCCAGCTACTGCTTATTTCATAACACCTCTAAATCTGCTTCTTACTCCCTTCTGTCTTCCTGTCTTTCTCATCATTTGTTCTAGATAAGTTTTGGTACTGCCGTCTGTCTCCGAATCATAAAGTCCTGCACTACGGAGATCTGGAAGAGAGCCCTCAGGGCGAGGTGCCCCATGACTCTTTACAGGACAAACGTGAGTAAAACCTTTAATAGTTTGTTTGTTTTTTTACAGTATTTTAGCACAATTTCTATTTAACTGCTTTCCCAATGACTTGCAGAGGAAAATATTTATCAGTATTTTATGTTGATTTCCTGCAAAAATGTGTGTCTTGCTGAATTCAGAGACGAGCAGCAGTCACCGACACTAACAGTTGGCTTTTTACAGACAGTGTTAACATCAGTTTTTCTTGTGGGCCTTGCACAGTGACAGATTTGGGGAAAATTTAAAGTTTTAATCACTTGAAGGAAAAAGGAAAAAAAAAAAAAACAAGAACCCATATGGAATAGCACAGTTGTCAAGAGGATGATGATGATGTTGTTGTTGTTGTCGTTGTTGTAAACTCACTTCTGTCCTCTCTGCAGTGCCTGTGGCTGATATCAAAGCTGTTATCACTGGCAAAGACTGTCCTCACATGAAGGAAAAGGGAGCCCTGAAGCAAAACAAGGTATGTGTTTGTGTGTGAACGTGCGCACACACATGCACGTGCACATGTGCATGTGTGTGGGCGGGTGGGTGTGTATCCAGGCGAGAGAATGAGTTCCTGTGTATGCGAGAGTTGCATAACGAGGACGTCGGTTACATAATTTCGCTTTAGGAAATAACACAATAACTTGCGTCTCAGCGCTCTGCACAGAGGCGTCTCCGTCAGAGGCCTCGCGTAGAAATAAGTCACCGAATAGTCCGTTAGTTACAGACGACAATTACGCCAGAGGCGCTAAAAACGTGCTGGCATCTTTTCTTCGCTGTGAAGGTGTGATAGTAACGTTTGGGCGCGCCCTCTGCGGTGCCTCAACCAGGGTGAAAGAGCCATCATGTCTGCATCTGTGTACACATCAGCTCTTCCTCGTTCGTACTTTTCCTCTGCAAACCCTCGGCCCCCACCCACGGGACTCCGATATATTGGATCTTGGATAAATAGCCTTGAAGACAAAGGAGCACGCCTCCTCTCTGCTTTGTCTCTTTTATTACCTTGTCGATAAGCGCAGGTCTAGGAGAATGACCTGAGGGGGGTCTGTGGGCTGTCTAGCAGGCCTGTCCCAGCCTTGTGAATGAGAACATAAGCACATTTCATTACTCACTGTTAGAAGACCAGCCAAAGTCACCTCTACAGACTTGAGAGCAGAGCAGGCAGTGCACCGTTTGTGGGACACTGGAAGAATAGAGAAGTGTGAAGTGTTTCCATATTATCTCCCAAATTCCTCCAGATATGTTACGTTACAGCATCACACAAATGATTGGAGGATATATGACAAGTGTGGATGATTGCATGCTTTGCTGTATTTCCACAATGTTCCAGCGATTTATAATGGGACCAGTTTATGTGGGGGGGAAAAATCATCATCATCTAAAAAGCAAGTGCACATTTATTATTTAAAAAAATATATATTGTGGGAAAGAGGAAATTAAATTAACCCATTACCAAAAAGACTGCTGCAGCACCAGTAAAAGGTGCATGCACTTAATAAGTTCATAAAAAGAAAAGCAGAGCGGTAACAAATGAACACGATCTGTCTTTTAATTGCACCAAAAAAGAGTGGAATTAGCTTTGAGGTCATAAACCTGGAAAAACTAACAATGTTGTTCATTTAACACTCATTTCCTGCTTACCGCTGAAACGCTCAACAACTGTTTCATGAAATGCACGGACATCCTCAGGAATAACTTGATCTACAGTATCCAACAACCAGTCACTCCATCAGCTGTTCTTTGAGTTAAGTAATTATAACAGGTTCTTTACTGAATCAAGAGGGTAAATATAGTAACGACTGCCCTTTTAGATGCTCACTGTGTGAGTGTGCAGCTTAAACCGGCTGCACAGAGTAGATAGAATTACTCTCAGCACTACTTTGTTTTTCTTTCCCTCTCTGAGTCAAATCTGACCACAGATTCTTTTAAGCTCTCCTCGGCTCCAGGCTCAGCCTCTGACTGAGTAATCCCCTACTGGCTTCGTAAAACCAGACGCTAATTTCACACAGATAAATTAGTTGCATACATCTACAAATCTGGCTCTGTCACTACACTGTCCTCCTTCTCCGTCCAGTTAATTTCATAAAAGAGACTGAAATGAATTTGTCTTTTTTGTCCCCGATCCCCAGCCCCTACTGTTATTTTACAGTAGCTAATATAAAAAGATCCCTACATATATCTCACCGGTACCGGATGAGTTAATGTGCAGCTGATATAACAGATGGTGATGGGATGTGGAGGAGAGCAGCATCGCGCTAGTATGGCAGCATTGTACTGTAAATCTCACCTGGTATTTCTTCTTCTTTTCTTTTTTGCTTCTACCTCTCTCTCCGTCCCACCTCCTCCACTCTCACTCGGTCTTTGCACCATTTTCTCCGCCTCATATTCTCCCTCTGCTTTTCACTCTGTCCTCTCTGCAGGAGGTGTTAGAGCTGGCCTTCTCTGTCCTCTACGAGTCGGACGAATACTTAAATTTTATCGCTCCTGACAAGCATGAGGTAAGCTGACCCTGCAGTTGTTGACAGTGTCACACAGAATGAACGTGTGGGATTACGCATAGAGATCCAATGCATGGTTTATGCAGGTATAGAGCTGACACTTAAATAGTGGAAAGATGCCTTTATGGACAGATATAATTTCATCGAAAAACAAGTATAAAGCTTGTGCAGGTAAAGTGAAAAAAACATGTTTTCTGACGTGTAAAGCATAACTAGAACTGTTTAAACGTTGCATATGAAATGATGAGCGTTCATAGTGCACCAGCCTGTTTGCCGTTGGCTTGGAATGAACTTTATTTGGACTTCTGACTTAACAATGACTCGACCCAGTTTGCCTGACTTCATTTTAGTTTGCCCCAAAAGGCTTTAAGACAGCTCTACTTATAAATATCTGATAGTCCTTGGGGAATGTGGCAAATAGAATTGCAATGTTGGTGGTTTTTTATAGATTGGGGCCAAATATAACTCACTGTAAACAAAGGTGTAATGCCTGAAAGCTTTCGCTGAGGAATGTAGAAACTTTTTGCCTTTTTTTTAAGGTGTTTTCTCTGTTTCGCAGAGTAGATTTTAGAGGTTTTGTTCTTTGTGCCGTACCTTTTTTTTTAACCATTCTTATGAATATTCTAATTAACGTGCCTCTGCCCGTCTCTCCACAGTATTGTGTGTGGACAGATGGTCTGAATGCCCTCCTGGGTAAGGAGATGACCAGCGAATACACCAAATCTGACATGGACACCCTGCTCTCTATGGAGATGAAGCTTCGCCTCTTGGATCTAGAGAACATCCAGATTCCAGAGGCCCCGCCCCCGATTCCCAAAGAGCCTAGCAACTATGACTTCGTTTACGACTGTAACTAGGTGTACGACCCCACAAGCCCAAACCCGAAACAAACCCCAAACCCACTGTATTCACTGGACCGGTCCCCTTTTCTTATAAACTGGAACAAGAATAAATTAAAAAAAAAAAAAAACATATAATATAAAAAAATGAACTGTGATTGAAAGAAAAAAAAGGATTTCTTGAACTATTTTCCTCTTGCTTCTTGCTAGATGTTTATAAGGGAGAAAATGGTGCGTATTAACGATAACTGTTTGCACTTGAGGGACTTGGGGGTCGATGCAGAGTCATCACGTTGCCATGGAGAAGAGAAACCAGGAAGTGTTTGTTTGGCCTGTCGTTGGTCGTCCCACGTCTCCTCCTCCTCCTCCTCCTCCTTCACTCTCCTCCAGTGTCTGGTGTTTGAAGACATTCACCCTTTTCTTCTTCTTGGCTGCGGCGCTTACTGTCATTTTGCTTCAAGAATATTGTGGACAAAAAAAGCTTAGAAATTCCATTGGATTGTCCTTCCTTTATGTTCATGTTATTATTGTTCCTCAGGGCTTTTGTCACTAGGGGGTGAAGGCTATAGGGATCAAGATGGTGGTTGTGGGATTCAAGAGCAGGGAAGGACGATTGGGCGTCAACGGGGAGGGGGGCGTCAACTTCCCAGTAGTATTTCCTGTCACATTCCCACTTACAGTAGGACAATTGTGGCAGCTAAGTGTTTCCCAAGAGGCTGAATTACCTTTTAAGATGAATACTTTTTAAAAACAGAAAGAGAAAAACTAGTGTCGTCTGTCTACTCTGCCCTGCTTCACATGTAATAGAGACTGTTAGAAAAAGTCAATCCTTGAAATCCAGGCACTGTACCACAGTAAAAAGCCTCTTTTTGAAATATAAATGTAATTATCCCACCACTGCTTATTGCTTATTGTACACACCTACACAGTGGCTTTGCCATAGAACAACTGTAAAAGCGCCACCATTGTGCAACACGCGCTCAAACACACACTTGTCTCCCGCTCGTTTGGGTCTCTCGTTGTAAAGACTGCTGTACACAACATTCCTAAGCAATATTTTAGCTTTTTTTTCTTTTGTTTCGTTTATCATTTGTAAAATGACTACGATTTAGTGATTTTGCTTTAGAAAAACGAAAAAGAACAAAAATTGTGAACGTGCCGGGTAGTTAGTATTGCAAAATGTAAGTTAGTATTTGATCAAGGGAAGTTGACATTTTTTGTGTATGTTCAGGACCATATGGCCACAAAATTGAGAGTTTATGTATTTTTTTAATTTAAAAGCAGATCGTGGTTGTTATTTCTAAGTATGATTTATATATTCCCCCCTCCCCCTTCCTATTTAATGCCTTCAGATTGTTTTGTTTTTTTCTTTAGGATTTTTTTCAAAGCCCCTCAAAACTGCTGTTTACATTAAAGGTTTAAGAACTGTAACCACTCTACACTGTGCCTCTCTTCATTCACAAAGCACAACCGCAAGGGTCCAAGACATGACTCGTGATGAAAAGCAGTAATAGTAATTTCACTCTGTACTGAGACATTTATTCTGATTTGTCACTCAGGCCGAATCCTTTTAACAATGAAAGACACATCGCTATAATTAATAGGTAACGGTCCTGGAGGCAATCTGTTTTTAATGGAACAGATAAAACAAGATTAACTATAACACAAATGAAAGCACTTCGATATTATCTGACCAAATCGCATGTTGGCGCAGGATTCAATTCACAGGCATATGAAGGAGTTTTGTGTCAGTCTGCATCTGGACACAGACTTTAAGATCATCAGTGTCAAACAGCTACACTAACGCAAAACCATTTTAAGAGAAGTTACCAGACTTTGATGAAGTATCACAATATGGTCCTAAATTATTCTTGGCTTTAAACTTTAAAGTTTGCTTGATAAACCCAGATCCAGCACCAGGGTTCTTCTGGGCTCTTGATATGTGATACAAGATTTCGCCAAACCAACTTGTCTGGACCAGACATATTGCAACTAAGTTAAGTGGGTGTTTTCCAGTCTGTTCACCTCAGTCCTTTTCTTGGTTCTTGAGTTAACCAGGTTTTTTCTCCAGTGCATCTCAGTCTGCAGATGTCTTGGTTAAATCCTCAGTTTCCAAAAACAGTCAGACTCACATCTTGATATCTTTACGAACCTTTCGTTGACCATGACAAGCTTTCGGCAGTATAGATCGAGTCCTTCACTTCAAACGCCACCGAACTTTTCACGATTTTTGTCAGACTGTCTAGCAATTCTTTAAAGTGGTCTTGAGCAAACGTTTAAAATGTGAGGAAACTGAACAAGTCAAGGACAAAATAAGAACTGTCAGGTCTTAAAAAAAATATCTGGGGCATATGAATAGAATCTGAAAGTCGTGGCCCTAAGAAATAGGGAAAAGCCCTGACACAGGACCCAAGAGATGCATCTGTCCCTTCAGTTGATCCATCAGCGGTTCACTGAGGCCCCAACCTGAAATGGTCTCAATGGAAAGGTGGCTGTCAAGGAATCATTCTTAAGGAAGGAAAACGGGAGGAAAAGGCTGAGATATGCCAAATTATAGAACAACTGGACTGTAAATCAGTGGCACTTGTATTTTTTGGTTCAAATCATGGTCAATAAGTACACAGCTGTATGTCAGCCAATAGTGTTGCTGATTCTGTCAAAACTGATGGAATGGACACAGAAAAGTACCATCAGATTTAGATCCGCCATTCAGTACCAGCTCTAAAATACCTGCTTTGTTTTTTAACATAAGAATCACTCTGGCAATGCAGTAAAAGCAAATTTGGATAAAAACAGAATGGAAATATATCAGTCATGGATTGGTCTCCCCATTGTTAGTGAAGCATTGTAGGATCATCTTGACTAAGGATAAAAACTCAGCTAAAAATAACCAAATAATGCAAGCTAAATAAAAACGTTCAGCATCTGAACAGTAAACCATAAACAGCACACACCTTGCATTCAGGTGGGTGAGAATTGTCTTGGTGAGTAATAGTTTCTCCACCATCCCACCTCACAGACCTCCTGCAGAGACCGCAGGTTCATCTCCGTCTGGCCAGAAGCTGTTACAGCTCCATTCAAAGCAACCACAAATGTGGCATTTTATGTTGTGCCACTTTCAGAGCAGGCATTTCTCTCACAGAGAATGTCGCCTTTAGTAAAGCAATATTTCATCTTTATGAATCTGCCCTTTTACTTTGAAATAGAGTTCTGTGTGGAAGTCGGCAGAAAATGCAATTTTCAAAGTTTATATTATATTTCACAGCTAAATAGTTCAACTTTTGTTAGTGACACATTACATGAATCTCAAACTTATAATATTGCTACTTTCAGAGCAGTCACTGGAAAATCCTTAAAAGATTTATGAAAAAAAAAAACATCAGTGAAACTCGTGAACTACTAAGCACCAGCTTTTGTTTTTAAACTCAATATTTAATCTCAGTTTGCCTTTTGTGTATACATCCCTGGTTTTGGTGCTTGGGTTTCCCATTACATGCCTGGCTGTGTCACAGGATGTTTATTTCCCAACACGCAGGTCATAGCGGCTCCCTACTCCTTAGTGTGTGACACCATTTCCTGCTTGACGGCACTATCTGCTACCCGGCCCAGGAACCTCCACCGAGCTCCGTCTTTAGGCGAAGATTGTTCTCACACTAATGGATACTGATGCCCTGTGGTCATTAGAAATGTAAGTCAGTGCCTAACAGCATCTGTCTCTCACTCTCTTAAGCGAGGAAGAAAATATTCTACCTCTTGCCTCCCACCCAGCCTTCGTTTCAGTCACAGTGTCTCTCACTCACGCGCAGCGTGCAGTTATTTGAACTGTCACAGTTAAATGGCTCCATTCCTGCGAGGGGAAGCTGTGCTGTGTATGTGAGAACAGCCAGTCTGGTAGAGTGGATTACTCAGTAGACCTGATGTTCTTTGTGAATATCTAGTAGCTACTCATTAGAGGAATACCAAAACCCTAAACTTAAAATCAGTTCATGTTAAGTGTGACATACGGTTCACATATCAAAGCTTAACACTGACAAACCTCACGCCGTCCTACAGTCCCAAATATTCATAATGGTGGCAACTCGATGGGCTCGGATTTTGTGCATGCCCACCTTGTAATATGTCTCCCTGTATAAATTTTAACTGGGTTAGTTCAGTCTTTTCTATTTTCCATGTTCAAGAAATCAAACATTCCACTTTCCAGTGCCAGAGGGCAGGTGATTTACTAATCATGTCTTCCTGAGGTGCAACAGATGAGGAATGAATATGAGCTAAATCCAAATTTGGTTGTATAGAAAATTACAGTCAGCTAAATGAGAGAATCAGATTAAAATACTGACAGTAACTGTATCATTTAGGCTACTGAAGTAAAAGGGGCCTGGTGTTGTGTCAGGATCACTTGAGTCAAAAGTGGGATTGCTACTTTATCTGCAGTAACAGAAGTTGGTGGTATGTCTCTGTTCTAGGACCTCCCCGCCCTTCCACACATGTACTTGGGGAGCTTAAGGAGGCAAGAGCACACATTCCCATTCTTCCATGTCTACACAGGGCAGGCAGCAGCAGAGCAGATGTTAGTGGCTATGGGTTTGACACTGACTAAGTTAAAAGGTTATGAACTGTAGGTGCTTGGGTGGGTGTGGGTTGCACTAACGGTAAAGCAGTTCGCGTAGCATGCCATCAGAAGGGCATCAGCAATTGCTCTGATGTGTCATAACTAATGCTATGCAACATTTCTGTGAAGACCAATGCATTGCATTACAGTGTTTCATACTGAGGCACTTGTATTATTTGCTTGTTTTACAGCTATATCGATCAATATATTCTGAATGCATCCTCAGCTGCAGATCAGTGGGGATTTTATTTCTATATACCACAAATCCATATCTGTTTTTATTATATAAGGTGCACTCTGTGCTTCGGTGTTTGTGTACGCAAGAGTGCTGTCTGTGTTTATTTTTCCACGCACGCTCATCTGCGACAAGCAAGAGAAAAAGGACTTGGCTGGCCTCATTACGAGTTCTTGGAGACTTCATGCAGAGAGCGAGACAGCAGCCCGAGGGCCGGAGCCAGCAGGGCGCATCTCGTCTCCTCATCCAGGAGGACACACTAATCAAATCAGATTAAGGCTGGGACTGATTACATGGGCATGCACACTTCCACAGCAGGTTATCAGACAAGCTAGCATGGCAAACTCATCGCTCCTTCTGCACTCACCAGCATCCACTTGATAGCATTTAAGGGTCAGCCCAGACAAACTCACAAACAACATGGTTGCATCTGATACTATGGCGGCGAGGTCTGCAGATCTGCAGCTATTTTCTCTGCCAGTTTTTTTTTTTTTTTTTTTATTGCAGTAAAATTCCTTTTATCTTCAGAGCAGCAGATTTGCCAGCTAGAGATATTTCAAAATCCCACTAAACTTCTCTTTGGGAAATGTTTTTGTGTGTGATATGGTTGAACTAATCCTTTTAAACTCTGAGTTAGAATTGGTCTTGTGCTGTTTGTTGCTGTTGTCCCGCTTCTATTTCCATTGCATTGAAGACTTGGGGGGGTCAGGAAGCTTTGTGCCTTTTTAGAGATTTCTTACCACACCAGCAAAGCATCTTCAAAGCAGGATTAAGGGTGAAGCCAATACAAACAATGAAACTATACTTTTATTATCGAATGCGCTGCCATAGTTCAGTTTCTCCCTAAGGGTGTTATTGACAAAACGTCGTCTTACTCGAGTAAATCACAAATCTAATGGTGCCAAAATAGCAGCTAACAGGCAGAGGAGAAAAAATACATCGGAGAGTGGTTCCAAGTTCTCTTGCTCATCATTTGTATTGACTTGTTTTCTCCGCTTGCATTCACTTTCTCATTTCTTTAGACTTTAGTCCAATCTGGCACGTATCAGAAACAACACTGATGCTATTGATGAGTGCAGGGACAGATCCATTTCCCTTGTGTGTTATTATTCACCTGACCCAAGGGCAACAATTTTCAGTCCATATGGAGCCGAATGAAAAGAGCTGGAAGCTGCAGTCTAATAGCTTTTCTTAAAATCCAAGTGTTTTTTTTTTTTACATATATAAGTTAAAATACACTTTATAAAAATCTCCATATACTGTGGTAGGAAGAAGGCTTTGTTTTCTCTATATTCACAATGAGACATAAGCAGTTTGGAATTACTTGTACAAGGAGTTGGTGTAGGAAGAAAAAAGGAAAAGCGTGCTCACCAAAGGGATTGCGATCCATCTCGAGGGGAAAATGAAAGTGTACAGCCACAAATAAATTACACCACACATGCATAAAACATCAGCTCCATCCGAACAATAAAGACAGAAACTGTAAGTAAATTACTTCTGAACAGACGCATGTGCACTGACTCTTACTTTTCCTCCTGCTGCTGCAGCACCCGGAGCCCTGACCCAGGATTATCAGGGCGAAATGATTGCATCAACCCAGACAAAGATCATCCCGCTGAAAGTGGGGAAACTGTGATTTAGATGAATGAGTACAAGTCTGGAAGTGATTTCCATTCCTGCCCCAACAGTTGCTTAATCTCAGCAATCTGAAAGTCTTATCGTCGTTGGTGCTGTTGCTGTGGTGACTGATTGAAGAGCTCTTCACAGAGTGCTGCAGTCACTCAGCAATTGCAAGTGTTTTACAGGCACAACGGGACTAATGCGCATCTAATAGAGCCAGAGGTGCAGTCTGCCAAGACGTGCCCGCCCTGAATCACTGGGAAACTGCTGTAAATTTAGAAGAGGCCAAGTTCATGTGTATCGCTAATTGCAACACCTGAAATGGTTTATGACCACAGCCGAGCAGAGACGGATGAGAAAGCAATATTACCACAAAATCTAGAGGATATGTTGAGGAATCTACTAATTCGTGTTTCACTGAATTAGTAGATTTCAAAATTTCCTGTTTGTTTTTTTTCCAGGGTTCATTTAATTCCTGACATCAAAAACCAAACCGCCTTAGAAAATTCACAAATATTTGGGATGCTAAATTAGTTTTCCCTCAGTTTCAAACTGAACTTGTCTTCAAATTACTGACACTTTAATAACTACAGAACAATGGTGTCTGTATTCATAAAAAAAGAAAAGAAAATGCCCTACTTTTTCTTGTACCTTGCAGTCATATCCCTGCCAGGAAATGTACCTGTCAAGAAGAAACAAAACCTAACAGAGCTAAAACGGTCCCACACTCATCTCTCATCTCCGCCTCTCACTTATTCCATTATATGCATTTTAGTCAATTCCCATCACAGCATCCCTTATTATTTTTTCTATTTCTCATATATCATCTCTTTTCTGTTTCATCTAAATCTGTCACAAGCAAGGCCTGTTCTCCTTTGCATTGATCAGCATCTAATTTTAGTGAAGGCTGACGCCTCTTGATGTTGTAAAATGAACGAGTGCTTTGTTGTATACCAGAGCCCTTGAATCAGTTGCATTGACTTTGAAGAGCTGGAGCACCAGTGATGAGGAGGTGGTGGTGGAGGAGGGGCTGATGATATGACAGTTAATGAGGTAAACATTGCCCCGGGTGCCTGTTTTTGGGATTGGAAATTTAGCTCCTATAATTTCCACCCAAATTCACCAAAAGTCACCATATGTTCAGCTGCGTGGCGCTTTGATGAAGAAGAGCCGTGGGAGAATGAAAGATGGATGACGATGAACTCACAACCACAGGGAGCGTTTGTCTGATGCACCAATAAATCTTCTGGATTTCCCCACCGCCAGCCCTCTAACCTGCCAAAGCTGCTTCAGATAAAACAAATGTCTTATCCCTCAACCAGGTGTAAGATATGTTCAACCTTCATTGCACGTTTGTTTGTTTTTTTTGAGACACAATAGGTGTGGCTCCTAAGCCGACTCTGCCGTGCTGCTTCTGCACAACTGGCAGACAGAGAATTTCCTGCCCCGTGATCAATAAGGCAACAGTAATTTTTCCTTAAGTCCCATGAGACGGAAATGAAATGCTTCTAGTCAAAGTCCTATTTGTGCCGCCTCCTCCTTTGTGTAATTTTAAAAGTGCTTTCTTCATGAATTTATGACTTTGCCTCATTACAGGTGAGACAGATTGATTATGAAGCGGAGAGACTCCCACAAGGAAGCCAAAATCAGCGCTGAGTGTCTATATTTACCAGTGCAGAACCTGCCAGTGCCTGTGTGTGTGTAGGCTGAGAGCAGGAATATCGCTTCAGTAGGAAAATATTGCAACGGCTGATGAACAGGGTGAAGAATCAGGAAAGACTCCGTTTGAGGTGTTGTGGGAACCTTTGGTCAAAAGTTACCGAGATACAGGACCTGCAGATATTTTAGGCACTGATCGGTTAAAACCAGTAAGAAAAGGACGATTGGAGCCAAACAGAGGCCATGGACACTTTGGAAGGGTTGTTGTTTGATCCTACTGTTTCTAAAGCTTTTTATTACAACTGCTAGAACACAAGAGTGCATTTTCCTAGTATTGGTAGATGTTTTCATGGTGTTTTAAAACCTTGAAAAGCTTCTGAATTTGAAAAAAAAAAAGATCTTCAAACAGACTGCTGCTGCTAGACTGATAGATTTTGGTGATATCCCTGTGTGCTGATTATAGTGCAGAAAGGTTACAGCCATAGACTCCATTTTCAGATTTTTCTTTTTCTAATTTGTCTTGACTTCAATCTTTCTCAGTGCGGTTTTATATTTCTAGCCATTAACATAAATCACTAATCTGTGGCATCTGTGTGACCCAGCAGCTGGGTGGTTGGGACCTACTCTCTCATTTGATTCGTAGCCGAGTAACGAGTAAAGTAAGGGATTACTATTGCAAAAACGGTAATTAGATTACCGTTACTTTCCCGTAGGAACGCTGCGTTACTGCGTTACTAAAACCGTGATTTTTTGCGAGAATGTCTCATGACAGTGACGTAAGCGAGTGCGACGTTCGTGGCAACAGCTGTGTGCAGATCAACAATGGATCACATATCGATTGTGGGAGAGAGTATGAGCGTGCAGCGTTTAAAGCGTGGAAGTACTGACCTTACTTTGAGTTTGATTCCATAAAAAGTGACAAAAACATTAGTGTCCATTGTGCGTGGGAAGAAAACTTCTTTTTACAGTGAAAAAAACCCCTAAACTTCCAAGCAAGCACCGAGTAGCTATGACGTAATGGGAAACTCACAGAGAAACTCGCGGATTCTTCCACTGACCGCTGCGGCACACCTGCACCAGGGTAAACCTCTGCCTGCCCTACTCCTGCAATACAGGTGAAAATAGAGCAACAGGACCGCCGAGTCTTTGACTTTATTTATTTTCTGCTGTGTTTTACTTGCATCTATTTCATAGGTGTCAAACTCTGGCCCGTGGGCCAAATTTGGCCCGCAGCCTAATTACATTTGGCCCGCGAAGCCAAACCAAATTACTATTAGAGCTGGCCTACTGGTATTATACAGCTAATATATATATATGTTGTTTAGTATTAAGCTTTGCTTGTTCCATATTCAGTTTGAGTCCATAAGAAAAGATTCATTCTTATATCTGGAGGATTAAATATATTTCAATAAATATTAACGTTAGCCCGCGACTTTGTTCCAGTTTTGAGTTTTGGCCCACTGTGTATTTGAGTTTGACACCCCTGATCTATTTGAAAGAGTGAGTGTAAACACAAAAAAATATATTTTATGTGCTGGAATGTGCAGAAAATAGGTTTAAATATTAAACAAATTTCTTCCAGTCAGAGAATGTTGCATATAATTACATTTTTTCTTGATGCATAGAGTTAAAAGATTAAAACTAATAAAACAAGTTTTAAAAAGAGACTTTTCCATTTGATTACATTTTGTATGATGGATTATGCAGAAAAAGTAGAATTGGGCTGAAAGATCTATCGCTTTATCACCTATTCAGGTTGTAAATCGTGTTTTTAAAAAGTAACTAAGTAACTAAGTAATTAATTACTTTTGAAAATAAGTAATCAGTAAAGTAATGGTATTACTTTTTGGGGAAGTAATCAGTAATTAGTTACTGATTACTTTTTTCAAGTAACTTGACCAACACTGTTTGTAGCCCACAGTTTTCTTTCTTCATTGGACTCAAAAATAAAGGCGAAAAATGTACAGAGAAAAATCAACAAGAAAAATGAACCATAACTTCTTCACACATTTCTATACCATTATATAAAACTTCAAAATATCGGGTTTTTTTAGAATGAAATGTTAGTGCATTCAGACCTGCATGCTACCACAGATTCAACAAGGTGCTGGAAAATTCCTCTGAGATTTTGCTCCATATTGAGATGATAGCTTCCAATATTTGTTGCAAATTTGTCAGATGAATGTCCAAGGCATCTCCCACATGCTTTATTGGACTGAGATCTGGTGACTGTGGAGGCCATTTGAGTTTCTTGAACATGACAATGTTAAAAAAAAACATTACCTAAGCTATATGACCACAGGGTAGCTGTCAAAAGAGGGGTACAATGTAGTCATAAAGGTTTCACAATGGGTTCACCCAAAACCTTGGCTGATTGTGACCTACACCAGTTTTCACACCTTAGCTCGTGGGATTAGGTAGAGGATCATTAGAGGGTTCTTTTGTCCCTCTTGGAAGGACACTCCCACATTTTTAAATTAAGTCACCTCGTTTCTCCCTTTGCACACGTTTTGAATTTCAGCAGGTCGTTTCAAACATGCAGATACTGCACATCAGTCTGCCATGTGACTGATTAGAAACTTTGCATTAAAAAGCAATTGAACAATTGTACCTAATAAAGTGGTAGGTAAACCGTTCTGTGACATATTTGAAAGTGTTTCAAAACACATTTTGTCTCAATTCACATACAGGTGTTTTCCTTTGTGTGGAGTGTGAACCATCTACTTCACAGTAACTTGCACCTTGACCGTTCTCGTTAGTTTTATAAGCTTCTAAGAGCAGCGGACGTGTTGACACACTAATGGAGAGAAAGCAGAGAAATGCTCCTACATTTGTTCTTGCTGGTTCACTGTCATGGCTTATTAGGTAGTTTAATGGAACTGAGTCATCATTAATGTTATTAATTACTCGTGCTTTTTGTGTTGTGAAGTCAAAGTGTCTGTCACGACAAAAGTTTCAACCCTGCTTTAGCTTTTAAATACTTCCCACAATAATATTCAGTGTTTTGTTAGAAAATCAACTGTGTTTAAAGAAACCCATTCAAGCTAAAATGATCCAAGATGCTTACAGAAAACAAGTCGGAGAAAATGATCATTTTTAATTAAAACATGTTCATAATTTATACTTCATTATAATGTGCGTCTGTGCATTAATTACATTCAAGGCCTTTCCAGTCTAATTCACAACCAACTGAGTAAAGAACTTTATATACACACAATGTAATCATTTACAATGTCAAAATTAGGCTGAAATGGTTAAACTGTTAATGTTTGATCACGCTAAAGTCACACGTTGTCCAGGTTTAAATTTGACAGATTTTCTGTCTCCAGAGACGCCAAAGCCTTCATACCTAAAGAAAGTTTTAAAAAGATTTATATTAAAACACTGAATCAAATCAGAATGCAAAGTTACGTTTTTGAGTAGTAAAACAGCAACTACTACGTGTGCAGTTTCTCTACTCTCATTTAGTTGTTCAAGTTATTTCCCAAATTACACAGTACTGCAACTAAGATTTGTTTTTTTCACATTGTTTGTTTGGTTTTTTTAGTCCTCCATTGACGCAACCTGTCAGGAACCAGTTTTTCATGTTTTTAATTTCCTGCTGTTGATGACACTAAGTATCTTATGATGTCCTTGATAAATTGAGCATACTAAAGTCAATATTAAACAAATAACTGTTATAAAATCCTATTATTTCATTTGTACTGCTCACTTACAGTTTTGTGTATCTCTTCCAGTCGGCTTGGCTGAGGGAGGGTTTGGTCACGGCCAAGGCGGCGTTCACATGTGCTTGGCGCAGCAGCAGGCCTGGTTGTTTGGCAGCTGGATGCACATAAGCACACTCTTCCTACACAAACAATCACAAAGTAATTTTATACATAGTAGCTCATATAGGAAGATCTGGCTCTACAGGATGGAAAAGACTAGTGAAGCCAACTACAATGAAAAAAGTCCTAATCAGAATAACAGCACATTCAGACGCTCAAATATATTCATTGGAGTCACTCACATTGGCTTTCCTGTAGTTGTTCTTGATGTTATTAATCTCTTGTTGTAGTCGCTCCAGTTGCTCTTGGCCAAGCTCTTCATATCCCCTCTGGAGTGAGGGCATGTACGCAGGATTGACTGAGCTAGCGTGGTCACGAACTGATCCTCCAGTAAAGTCAGTGTTTATGGAACTGGGTCCAGAGATGCACTGGGAGTTCTGTTAAAGCAGGAGGATCGGAGGAAGAAAAAAACACACAAAAATTATGAGTGATAACATTTTTTTAATCCTATACTTAGTACTACACTTGTACTATGTGGTAGTAGTGCTCACTGGTTTTGAATTCTCCAACTCGGACTCAGAACTCTCAAAGTACAGTCTCCAGACATTGCCGTAGTGGTGTTTGTTTTCTGCATGAAGCTCACTGGGCTCCACGACCACCATAGACTGGTCCAGCCCCATGCCTGACTCTCCCTCTCCCGCCGAGTCGTCTGACCCACTGCCCTGGTTGTTCGGGAAGATCATGGAGGAAAGGCTCATGTCGCTTTCTGAGCCAGAGTTCAGCTCCTGATTGCCACATAGGAAGAGAGGGTTTAGACGTTCATATATATGGATTCACGAGGATTTGTAGTGTCCAACATGGGTCTTAACTGTGATACTACAGCTCAGTTTGAAATTAGTTTAAGCCTACTGTGCCTCAGGTAAGTTATTCCATTACATTTCTTGTCACTAAGGTTGGAGATAATTTAAATTAAGCTGAAAACTGATAATGGATTCAGAACTGGAGCAATTCACATGCTGAGACACATACAAAATACATTATTTAATTTGCCTGAGGGGCTAAAAAAAAATGCTTGGCTGCAACAAAATGAACTATAAATAATGGAATGGACAACAGTTCCCTGACTTCCTGTTTTATTAACCTAAGGTAATACATAATAACACAGTCCTCAGACAATACTTTAAGTACAATACACTTACATGTGGTGCGCTGGTGCCTATGCTGTTGTGGACAGCCTCCAGCTGTGCATTGTAGAGTAAGGCTTTCAGATCTGCCCCGGTAAACTGCTCTGTCGCTGCTGCCAGCTGCTCCAGGTCAACATCGGGAGCCAGGGGGACGCCTGCAGTCAGAGCTTTCAGGATCTCCACACGAGCCTCCTGGAAATGTGACACAATAGCTCGATTTAAAACCCAAGAATCTTTCATGTAACATGACTCAACATTACTTTTTGTCTTTTAAGGACTGATACATATATAATGAGTTTAGAAGTGAAGTGATGTTAATTAATAATTATTAATATTCTTTTAAACCAACAAACCAGGTCAGGGGGAGGGCAGTAAAGGGATTTGTCCAGCCGTCCAGGTCTCAGCAGGGCCGGGTCAATCAAATCTGGTCGGCTGGTGGCTGCAAGCACGTACACATCTATGAAGACAAACACGAAGAATTCAAATTTATTTATTTTAAATTGAATTGAATTAAAGATCCCTCCAAGTATGTTTCAAGACAGATTAAAATGCTACTAATTCGTCCAGAAAAAGGTTTAACCACATCTCTATAACCTTTCATAGCCAACTATATTGTTCAAATGTACTGGCCCAAGGTTTAGAGCATATTCATATTAGTCATAAGTATCACAATGAAGCACGTTTGATATATTGTAACCGAGCATAACATGCTTGGTCATGATTTAGTGAACCTTCACTTGAAGAGGCAGTAGCTGAGCCCAAGCATAGAACTTCAGTGTTTTTTTCCGATGAGAAGCTCATCTGAAGTAACTAATTGAGCAATCTATAAGGCATTCAAGAGGAACGTTTACTGCTCTGAAAACAGCATAGTTCAAACCCCAAAATGCATAAAATCATCACTGTACTTTGGAAAAGTGTTTTTCGAAACCATGTGAGTGCAAGAGTGAAGAGCACTCGGGTCTACACAGTTAAGTGCAGTGTGAGTGGAAGCCAGCCAGGAGAGGCAGGACAATTGTGCAAGGGTATGGTACAAGGTAACCCTGCCAAGTGTAGATTCACCCTTATTTTATTAATGTATTGACTAAACAGTGGCCATAATCACATTTAATTAAAAAAAAACAACATCCATTATACGTATATTGTTTTTCCCCATCAATCCCAAAATTGTTAACATTAAATTATCAAAGTCATGCTTAGATGCTCTGTCATTACCCAAAGGTCCATTTGAGCCAGGAGGGAAAAAAACTGAATGGACTTCATGAGACTTAACCCCCACTTAACTTTAAATGGCTTCAAACACTTCTGATCTCATCCCAACAGAGTCAGTCAGGAGTTAAAGCAGATTACTACAAAGCACTCGTGATGATGACTGTGTGTATAGTTTAAAGATGTATGACGTTACCCTGCAGTCCCTCCACTCCATCCAGCTGGGTGAGGAGCTGGTTGACCACGCGGTCGGTTACACCTGTGCTGTCGTGGCCCCTTCTGGGAGCCAGAGCGTCAAACTCGTCAAAGAACAGGATGCAGGGCTTGGCGGCTTGTGCCCTGAAAGAGGCAGAAGAAGAAGTGATTGAAGGAAATAAAAAGAAAACATTTCATTTATGTGAAACGCCAATACTTTACCATTACTTCAAATGTTTTATGTTAATAATTATAACTTGCAACAAAAGGTAATAACACAGCAACAGCGATGCCGGGAGGAGTTTAAAAGTTCACTAACCTCTGGAAGACATCACGGACTCCCTTCTCACTGGCTCCAATGTACTTACTTAGAAGTTCAGGTCCCTGGAGGGAGAGTTTAAAAAAATCTCTTGTTGCTGTAGAAACTTTGCTCTCATACAGAAGGGCAGTCTTATTTTAATGACGAAGCTGAAGCAGAGCCTACCTTGATGCTGATAAAGTTCATACCACTGTCTTTGGAGATAGCTCTGGCCAGCAGCGTTTTTCCTGTACCAGGAGCGCCATACAGCAGAGCTCCTGAGCGATGGCGGATAGGAAGATTGGCGAAAAGGACCGGATACTGCAACACACCAAGGACCCACAGTCAGTGACTGTGCAATAAATTATGCTGAATTCTAGCCTTGTCTGCTGATATAAGGGAGACCTCCCTTCATTTTTAAGAAGTAGTGTTAAAAAGGAAGAAGCTCAAACATTAACAGCCATGTCTTTTCCCTAAAACCACCGTGATGAGTTGATGACAACACGGCACAGAGCAGTCGGAGGGCTCACAGGATCAAAGATTACATGATAAAAATAGATCAAAGTTACCCACCTCATTATGTACTGAAACTGGAAGCGTCAAAACAGTCATATTTGAGGTAAATATATCAAAATAATTGTCAAAAAAGGGTCAACTGGGGGACCTTTAGATGATGCAACTATACTGCAACTCAAAGACTGGGCTGTAAGCAAGGGATCTGAAGAATCCTAAGGTAAATTAAATGAGCATTTTCATTAGTTATAAGACCTTTCACTGGATTTTCTCTACTACTATAAGACTCATGCAAGCTGAATAAACGGGTTTTCCACCTCTCCAGAAAGAAAAGACGCTTTATCGGCTCGAATAAAAGAGGTTTTAATATATTAGTGGTCTAGGCAATTACATAATTTGGGAGTCTTATTATTACTTTGCTTGTAGTTTTTGTTTGTTTCTAAATCAGCTGATTCAAATATTTTATTTTCATTTTGTCTGTACTGAGCCCCTCATCACCACTCATGCCGATGCTTTCCAAAGCTCATCTGTACAACAATCAATAGTAATTATGGTGTTTAAAATACCTAGATAGTAGCTCATTATACCACACTGCAGCTAAAACACATTTTGAAAAAAGCAACAGCCATCTGACCTTAGCAGGAAGCAGTATGGTGTCCATAAGCTGCTGTCGCACTTCTTTTAGCCCTCCTACCCTGTCCAACCCAAATCCACTGGGGGTGTGGAGGTCTACACCCCACAAAGAGGGGGGGGTGAAGCCTTTGAGAGCCTGCGCAAAGTCCCTCCAGGACAGACACACTCCTGCAAAATACAGGGCACAATGAATACATCTGGACAATAACTCTACATTAGCATCAGTGGTCACATGATGCAGGAAGAATCTGAAGACCTGAAATTGATCTATTGGGAATTTCATCAGTCTTTGATACCTTGTTCACTGTGTCCTCTTAGCATAGTGTTAGCATGAACAGCCCGCTCTAACAGCAGTACTAGATCTTGAGGTGTGTATCCCTCTGTCTCCTTAGCAACAGCCCCGATATCAAGACTCTGTAAAGTCTCAACAGACAGGCAGGACTTCCTCAGGATCAGATGGCGCAGAATCTCAACCCTCTGGGCCTGCAAACAATAAAATGATCGGTGTTTTTTTTTTTCTTTTCTACTTTGTGTATACTTGTGCTTGTGTGTGTACAGGGTGGGCCATTTATATGGATACACCGTAATATAATGGGAATGGTTGGTGATATTAAAGTCCTGTTTGTGGCACATTAGTATATGCGAGGGGGCAAACTCCTCAAGATGGGTGGTGACCATGGTGGCCATTTAGAAGTCGGCCATCTTGGATACAACTTTTGTTTTTTCAATAGGAAGAGGGCCATGTGACACATCAAACTTATTGGTAATGTCACAAGAAAAACAATGGTGTGCTTGGTTTTAACGTAACTTTATTCTTTCATGAGTTATTTACAAGTTTCTCTTTGTTCACATGTCGAAGAGGTTAACACGTGTGGAGCGGATCGAAATTGTGTTGATATCTGGTGAACGCAGTAACCGGGTCATTGCAGCAGATTTCAATGCAAGACACCCTACGAGTCCACCCATCGCCCATGCTACAGTCAGCAAACTGCTTGCCAAGTTTCGTGAAACTGGTTCAGTGTTGGATTTGCCAAAATGTGGACGCAAGAAAACTGTTACTGTTGAAGAAACATCAGTGGCTGTCCTGGCTTCATTCAGCAAGAGCCCACAGCGTAGCACTCGCCGCATGTCACTGGAGAGTGGCATTAGTCAAACATCCCTTCGGCGGATATTAGCTACTCACAAATGGCACCCTTACAAACTCCAGCTGCTGCAGCGTGTCAACGAGGATGACCCAGATCAGCGCACAGAATTTGCAGAATGGGCAAAACAAAAATTGGAACAGGACCCTCAGTTCACGCAGAAGATTTTGTTCAGTGATGAGGCAAACTTTTATTTGAATGGTGAAGTTAACAAACAAAACCACCACTATTGTTCTGACACTAACCCACATTGGATGGATCCCTCCAAGACTGTTGGAACGACAAAGTGATGGTTTGGTGTGGTATATAGGGTACAACCATAGTGGGTCCATTCTTCATCAATGGAAACCTCAAGGCCACTGGATATTTGAAATTGCTACATGATGATGTGTTTCCCTCTTTATGCACTGAAGCTGGCACGTTCCCTGAGTTTTTCCAGCAAGATGGTGCACCACCACATTATTAGTGCCAGGTCCGAGCATTCCTAGATGAACAGTTTCCTGGAAAGTGGATTGGTCATCGTGGGCCAGTTGAATGGCCTCCAAGGTCTCCCAATCTGACCCCCTTAGACTTTTATCTGTGGGGTCATCTGAAGGCAATTGTCTATGGTGTGAAGATACGAGATGTGCAGCACCTGAAACTACGGATACTGGATGCCTGTGCTGGCATTTCTCCTGCGCTGTTGCTATCAGTGTGTGAAGAGTGGGAGAAGAGGGTTGCATTGACAATCCAACAGTTTGCCCCCCTGACATATACTAATGTGCCACAAACAGGACTTTAATATCACCAACCATTCCCATGTTATTACGGTGTATCCATATAAATGACCCACCCTGTACATATGGATGTGGATGAGTGCCGACCTGATCAGGTGGCTGGATGTTTACAAATCCCTGGATGAAGTGGGAACCGTGTACCTCAGTCAGAGAGGGATGGAGGGAGTGTTCACTCTGGCTGGTAATGATCAGACACACCAGGCTAGAGTGAAGCATCACCTCATCCACCACATCCTGCAGGCCTGCAGCCACAGTGAGATAACATTACTCATCAAAGTAGGAAATGATTATCGATCCTGTCTGTCAAAAGGCATTCCCACAGGTAAGAAAATATTTTACTTTGAGCAATGTGCTGCTGAAGGAGTGCCTCCGGGCCGTGTTCATGTTCAGGTGAGGCTGGTGACCGCGTCAAACGATCCAGGTCATCAAGTAGAACAACAGAGGGCTGCCTCCATTCTGCCTGTTCAAAAATGTCCATCAGATTCTGTCTCACAGTTTCTACTCTTTTGCCTAAAAGGAAAACAAAACATCTTTTTAATTAAGTAAAATTTTATCCTTCTTTTCCATTCAGACAGCAAATATTCATGAAGTCTTTCTTGACCTTGTAGCTTTTTGCAGTCTACCACCTCAATGTGTGCATCCAGCTCTTCTCTAGCTTTCCTGCAAAAGGCTTGGGATAGAGTGCTCTTCCCACTCCCCTGAAGAGAGAAGTTACAGCACAACATGTTGTAGACTTAAGAAAACAATACTGGTTAATATGTGTTCTCCAGTGAGCTTAAGCTGCAAAAAAAAACAACAACAAACAAACATCAATGCTATGAAGTAGCAATTTATCTTATGTTAATGAATTATATTGACAGCCGTTGTGTTAGCAATAGTAGTTAACTTAAATGTTAAGTAAAGAGATACCTTGGCACCAGTGATGAGAAGAGCTCCACCTTGAAGTCCCCGACCAGTGGTACCCAGCTCTCTCGAGAGGGGACTACCCAGAAGGCTATGGGAGATAAACTCAAACCCAGTTCTACAAAGCTCATCCATCCCCCTGGGGAAAAAAACCCAAACATGACGGAGACTGATGGAGAAAAACAATCTCCTGCTTAAATCACGCATAGGTACTGAATTAGCAAAAGACGTACCCAAGAATACTAAGAGAGGGAAGTTCTGAGTGGGGTGTTTCAACTTCAGGCTTCACAGCTGGGGTGGTTACTGGCTCTCTGTCTACCTGAAGATGAGAGAAAGAGATAACTGAACAACTTCAAAGACTTTTTTTTCTTAAAAACGTGTTGAATTTTTTAATAAAAACTGCATGAAGCAATCTGTTTTCATTTAAATGTTTAAAGACACAGATATATAATTCTCCACTTGCATGGCGATACCTGTATGTCTTTCTTCTCGATAACTGTGGGTGCTAGCAGAAACAGCTGATCTGAAGCTTCAGTCTGTGGTTCTGGTTTCAGCACAGTTAAAGCAAACTCTAACTTTGCTATGGAAAAGAATAAAAAGTGAAGGGCCATTATTTAAAAAAAAAATAAGAAGCTAATTTAAGATATTTATTATTACCCCCTTTTTTAAATTTACATAGCCATATGCAAATCTGTCTGTGCATGATTTATAAATACACTTCTTTGGCTTGTAACGGAAGTGCAGGAATGAATCACCATCAGTTCCATGTAGGAGGATGGTGCCAGACCGTGCTGTCAGACAGGCTAAAGGTTCGTGACTCTGTGTGTGCAGCCAACCAAGGAATGCTGTCTGGATCTCCTCATCATCCTCCTCAGGCTGAAGAGAAAAATGTCAAAAAAAATTAAAAATCAGATGGACAGAAAGGAAAGAAGCTGAACAAATTTTCTGCAATTCTGAACAAATTATATGTCCTTGTACTTCATTTACATCCGACACTGTAACACAGATGTACACTCCAGCACTCACCAGTGGATTTAGGGGTTGTAGGCAAATAGTAGAAGCTACTTTGATAGCTGATTTCACTGGCTTAATTCTTACTGTTGAATGGGCAGGGATATTAAGCCTTCTGGCCAGAGGCTCTGGAATCTAAAAAATGAAAGATACAAAAATTTTAACAGAAACAGAAAGAAGTAGGGCACTGCAGTATTGTTAAAATACTGTTTATAAACTATAGATATTCTTCTCTTCAGACACCATACTCACCCATACTCTTCCACTGTGAATCTCTCCCTTGCTTCTTTCCTTGCATCCAAGCAGCTTGGTACAATGGCACACTGCCCTAACCACCATGGCCTCCTCTTCCTTCACCTCCTCTCCTTCAGGCGTAGCAGTCTCCTTAGTAACTCTTGCCTTTTTCTTTTTCTCCATTGCCTGCTTGGTTCTGTCCCTCGTTTCTTTGGGGGATGGGACTTTGGAGAGAAGGCCATATGTAATTGAGGAGTGACCTTCACTCAGCCTAGCATTGAAACTGTGGCTCCAAGGAAAGATGTGAATAGCATTAGTTGCAACGTGGCTTATGGTGCTGAGAGAGTGGGGAGGTGCACCGCACACTCTGTACAGAGAGTCCGTAAGGAGAGTGGGGATTTCAGGTAAAGGCGGTTGTTCCTTAACTGGGTCATAAGCGCCCTTTATCATATAATGAAAGAGGCTTTTCAGGTCGGCTATGCCACCCCACTGGTGGCTGTTAGAAGTAGAGGAGGCAGTTTCTGATGATGGTCCTGAAGGGGAGGAGAAATCCATGTTTGGCTGTCTGTGAAAACTTTCTGAGTTTGGGTTGGCTTTTAGATGAGAATGTGTGTGGGTGCCAGTTTCAGCACGGATCTTCGGGGACACAACAAGTTCTGTGAATTGCTCCAGGCGACCGTAGGGCACACGTGGAGAAAGTGAAGCTGTGCAGAATTTTTTTTAAATTAAACTGTAGTCATAGAAGTCAAACATTTAAAACTCAAGTTGAGCAGGCAAACCATTATAACTGCAATATTTTTGTGTCACATGTTATTTGATAAACAACATAGAATAATTGTATCAAAACTGACCTATTCGGATAAAGATTACCGTGTGGTTGTCCACCCACACAGGAAACACGGCATCTTGGAAAACTACTCTGATCTGATCCAGTAGTTGCAGCTCCAGCGCAGAACTGTGGAGCTCCTGGCGATATCAGTCACACAAAAGTGATATATTAATAGTTGTTAAGTGTGCTTTAAAAAGGAGAAGTCACCTTGTAATTATTAGAATGTGTAAAATAGTGCAAACTTGTATGAAGACAAGTTTCACATATTGTATGTCACTAAATTACCCACCAGGATTTCCCAGTCATCAGCTGATACAGGCTCCACAAACACCCGATCCAATGATGAGACCTGATGACATGGCCTTAAGAAGCCCTGAGGAAAAACAAACCAGTAAACTAAACAACTAGTAAGTCCAGACAGAAACTGACAATCACTGTACACTGTCACAAGATGGAGAAAATTAGCTTCTTCTGAAAATACAGCGAAGAACAGATTCCTCACGGAGGGGCTCTACCTGCTCTCCATCTGTCAGGCCCTGCTTCTCTCCTAGCTGCCGACACAGCTCCACTTTGTGGCTGCCCAGGCTGGAGCTGGCTCTGTTTTGAGTCCAGGTGAGGAACACTGGAGGCCCATGACCACAGGACAACTCCAGAGGCTGGTTCTGAAAAAGACCTTAAATGGGTTGACTGTGAATGTCACTGTATACAAAAGTATTCTACAGTCATTGCCAAGTTGCATGGGATCATGCAACTTGGCAAAGACCCCAAACTAGAGCAGCAAATCTCCAACAGAGTGGCTGTAAAGGAAAGGAATCAGTGTGTTGCAATAGCCCAGTCAAAGTCCAGACCTCAGCCTGATTGAAATGCGGAACCTAAAGAGAGCTGTGCATCAAAAAATTCCTGCAAACACTGTAGAGTGGGACAAAGTTTCTCCACAACGCAGTCAGACACTAATAACAACATAAATAAAATGGTTACTTCAATTTAGTGCAGCTAAAGGTGGTTCAACAAGCTTTACTGAATCAAGGGGTGTACTTTGTTTTTCACATGACTGCATGTTTGCTGAAGCACCTTTTGTTTACCCTAGACTACACCATGACCACCATCCTTGCTTGCAACCATGCTTGAGCAAACAAATCGTCCTCATTCAATCCATTTTACACTGTTTAGACTAATAATGACAGGGTTAACCCAGTTCTGAATCCTTTGTAAGTAAAGGTCAAACTTAAGGAGAGGAAGCCACGAACCAGGAATTCCTGTTAGCCAAAAAAGTGCAAATATAAACAGAAAGCCTTCATCAGAAAAACACTGTTCATTCATAACAGCGAACAGGATACAAGCTAGAAAAGTCATTTTAAAAGATACACTAGACCCCGGATTTATGTCTAACCTAGTCCTTTGTCTCCACCAAGTGAAACCGTAAAGGAACTGCTACGAAAACAGCTCCACCGAGAAGGAAACAAATACTGAAATACTAATTGCTAACTACCCTCTCTCTCCATATGCTGTAGTATTGTGTTTGACTCAGCTCCTCTTCTATCTATATTCAGAGCACGTTTCCAGCCGGGCCGAAGTGGAGTGAATGGAGTCATGAAAAACTGATCTTTCCAATTCATTTGATCTAGAGAGCAGCCTGACGCGAGGTCTAAACTGCAGAAGTCACATTTTATTTTGTAATGTGAATAACTGTCAAAGGGTCTCGGAAATTAATTTACAGCAGCATTAATTTTGTTAAAAAAAATACAAGAATAGAACAACATACAGAACGGGCCAACATTTAAGCTAAAAATTGTTTAAGTCAACAAAGCTTCTACTAATTTTACCTAAACGATAGTGCTAGGTGGTTAGCTAGGCTATCTTACCTCGTTCAGGGAAAGCTGTGATATTAGCTTCAAGGGAAGGTGTAAAAAGCAGTTTTTTGCGTTGCTAAAAGTGACAGTTACGGGTTGAATGCCCTGATTGCTAAACATGATTTTCACAAAGTTTTCTATTTCGCGTTCAACGCGTCAAGGAAGCTGCACCGCTAACATCAAGTGTATGACAAACTCATAGTGGATCGATGTGCTCTGTGTGTGCCAGACCAGAGTAGCCGATATTCGGTTGAACGCATTTCAGAATAAGACGTCCAACTACGACATGCTTTGAATGAATCCTATTCAACACGAGAATGAACCTTTATTTTGAAATGCATCAAGTGAAAAGTTAATTTCCACAAACATGGCGGCTCCCGTCAACAACAGCTCTGGCTGCTGGAGAGTCCCGGAGGTTTACAAACATCACGAACAGCAGAGAGTGTGCATTTCTCGACCAAAATATAGGGAAGGAAGAAAAGCCAAAGCAGTTAAGGTAAGAGGACCCTTTTGTTTAGAAAAGAGCGTATCTTAAGGTGTGAGACACTCCCTGCTACATGGGAACGTCACTTACAGTGTTTTTAAAAAAACATTTGCTCTCTTCCGGATTTTATGGACTCCACTGAACCACAGTGAGAGCCTTAACCACATCTGGATGATAAATATAACCACTGTTCGCAGTTTTCACATGAGCATTTTCCCATCAGTGTACCGCAGTCAAGTGTTGCATTATTTGCAGGTTTACACCATAAATTTAGAGAGTCGTTACCTGATGGTCCAAGGGGTCCCAGCGATTGGGGTTATGACTGAGTTGATTCAGCTGTGTGCCCTCTATGGAGCTGTGGAGGAGTACAGGCCCCTGGACGAGTATCCTGCCGAGGAGTTCACAGAGGTGTACCTCGTAAAGTTCCAAAAACTCACAAGTGCCAGGTACAAGATGTCACTAGACTGTTCATTATGCCTAACTGGCAACGTCTGAAGGACCTTCTGAATAATTTGGTTTCATTTCAGAGCAGCAAAGCGACACATGGATGAGAAAGGTTTCTATGGTGGTGTGCTGCATGTGTGCTACGTCCCCGAATATGAGACTGTGGAAGACACCAGGCTCAAGCTGCAGGACCGGAGGAGCTATGTCATCCGGGCTGCTCAGAAAAGAGGTATAATTTTATGTCTATAGGTTATATTTTGCCTCACAAAATCCACCACTCAAATGAGTAGCTTCTTAGTTCCTCATTAGTCCAAGCAAACTTCAGTTAACATAAATAAGGATAAGCTTTATTTGTCAGTTGCAGTTGCCTGCAGCTGAGATGACAGACCTACAGTAGATGACCATACAGACAATACATAAAATATACAAACTTACATTGGGGAGACAGGTCAGACTAGGCAGCAGAAAAAAAAGGGTAGACAGTGAAATATGTAACATATAGGGGCAAGGTCAGGAGAAAAAAAAGGTTTCTGCCCATGGTGACTCTGACAAATGAGTCATCATGAGGAGAAAACACAAAAACACTCCATAGCACATAAAGAGCAAAGATATCATCACACTATACTCCATGAAACACAGACAAGCAACATAAGGGCGGGGGTGCACCAATGTGCACAGACGCTGCGATTCTTCGTGCCTCCAGCTGAGCCGCTGTCTCTGTAGACGGGGAGGTAAGCATGACAGGAGGCGTTGGATCCGGGGAGGGATATCTGCATGCACTTTTATTTTCATTTGACTCGGATCTTTTTGAATGATGTGGATTTTTGACACTTTTTTCTGTCTCATTTTATTATTGCAAAGTGAGAGAAAGGGAACAGAAAGAGGACACACAAGAGGAGCCTACTTCATCGGAAACAACTACCACGTCAGACGACAACATCCTCACACACAAACAGACCTCTGGAAATGACAATACAAGGGAGACTCCAAACATCAGCCACTATTTAGGCTTTCCTCTACTGCCATTACCTCCCCAAGAACATCATTACCATAGGCCTAAAAGTCAACATTTACCAACAGAGGATAAAATGGGGACTTTGCACAATACCTGTGCTGACACATTAGAGCAGCGAGAAGGGAGTTCAAGGAGCAAACAGACCTTATCGAGCAGACCGTCAGCACGTCAGGCTGCGGCAGTCAGATTTCTTCCTCGGACCACACACTTGGAGAAACGGAAACGCAAAATGGAAGAGGCTGAGGAGGCCTCCAGTACGGTTTCTGGGCAGAACGAGCCTTTGATTGGACCAAAACTACCAGAACCATCCAAACTGGACATGGAGGATGAGTCACTGAACACAACTGTCAGCCTGATCAGGAACACAATGAAGCAGGTACATGTGATTATATTGTTTTGGTTGTAATTAAGGACAAAATAATATTTTCACTATGCTCTAAATCACTTTTTACAGTTAATCCAGTTTCGTCGTCTCTCCTAGGTGACATCGAGTCCAGACATCAAACCAGTGGAGAAGAAGGTCAAACCACGCCGTCGGATTTGATAGAGCAGGATTTATTTATTTTTTCTTAATTAAACAAATCTTGCATCACAGCACCGTTCCATTGAGGTTAATATTAAAGATATTTTGGCTAGGTATGCAGTTATGTGATTTGGTTATTGTTCGAATTGTTCCTGAAATACGTGTCCCTCAAACATCTCGATTCTCTGAAAAAAAAGAAAGAAAAGCAGACTGTAAGATTGAGAATTTTTGATGGGGAAATTTAAAGAGCTTAACAAATTCTCATTACAGATTACCCTGAAGTCAGGAAGGCAGGTTCCAAAAGCTTCCAGCAATAGGTTCTCATCTTTCACAGTCTTTTCAAAATCTTCAAAAGACAATTTGCCATCATGGTCATAGTCCTGTGGGAGGAAGCACCATTGGCAGAGCTGCTAAACTATTTACAGACCTGAGAATTTTTTAAATAGTGTTTTGGTTTGTTTTAATCATGTGTAAACAGTTATATCTGTGCAGCAAACAGCTCACCATCTTCTTCAGTATGATCTCCACCAGGTCTTTGATTCCTTCGTCAGGGTCCTCCTCATTGGGCTGTCTGATGAGCCTGCCCTTCAGCATATGAAGCATCTCCTCTCTAGAGATGGCATTGTCACCATTCAGGTCGTAGACAGTGAAGCAGTCTGAGCCATGCCAAACACAGGGATTTTTTTTAGGTAGATAAAGCTACATGTGTGAAGGTGTGAGAGTGAGGTAAAGCAAAAAAAAGTAAGATTGAGAAGTTACATTTTATTTTTTCATCCAAGGTCCCCCGAAGAAAGACGGACAGTCCCTCGATCCACTCTTTCATGCTGACAACGCTGTCGTTGTCTTTGTCAAATGTCCTGAAGACTGAATGACAGACAGTTACACTCACAACATGTCTTGGATTTAATTATAGATTTCAATTGTTTGTACTGAAGAAACTGCTCATTCCCAACTGTACTCCTGGACAAGCGTACTGAAAGATTTAATTTAATCATTCTGAAAAAGGTGGTGGAGGTGAGAATTCTGGGTTGTACTTACAGGGTGATAGTGATGATTTGGAGATTTTGCTTACTTTCCACCATTTTATTGACATTTTACTATTTCAAAAAACAATATTGGCTCTGTTTAAATTTGATGGCACCAACATATCTCAAGACAGCTGAGAGGGCAACAGTAGGGTGCAAAACTAAGTGGTACTAAAAAAAGAAACGATGCAACTTTAGGTTAATTGGCAGCAGGTCACTGACATGAATGGATATTTTATTTTATTTTTTAAAAACATCTTGGAGAAGCAGAGTTCCTCAAAAGTAAAGATGGGCCGAGGTTTGCCAGTCTACAAAAAACTGCCTCTACAGTTTATGCAAATTCGAAATTATCAAATTTACATTTTACAGAGAGTCCCACCTTTTTTTGGAACTGGGTTTGTAAATAATATAAGTTTAAATAACTGTAAACTGAATACCTCTACCCGTCATCCTGTCATCAGTAAGTCCAAAGATGCTGTGGAGTGTGCTTATGAACTTTCCTCGGTCCAGACCGTGCACAGCTCTGCCAGAGTTGTTCTGCTCCGCCACAAGGACGTTAAACTCTCGGATAAGGCACTCAACCTCTTTTTTACTGACTATAAACAGAAACATAAAAAAAAATGGCGTACACTTCATCTGCTCTAACAATACCTAGACGGCAGTGTGTATTTTCATACCTGCTAAGTAAAACAATGAACCGTAAAGCTTAGCATGGACTGAACTACCGCTATAACAAAGCTGGCTTAGTTTATTGATTTGAGAAGTTTAACCGTCATACTCACAGTGCTCCACTTGTTTCGAAATGTTCTCAGCGAGCGTCTGTGTCGCCCGTTTGTTCACAGCAGATATTTTTGACATTTTCGATGAGGCCAGACTCAGCTACAGTCCACTCACAGGGAAGTTGGTGTACTGTTGCCATGGCTACCGCGAAACGTTTACGGTAGTGTGTGTTCAAGAACCTCGACGGTTTACTACCGGTGGAAACACCGTAACTACACATCATTTTCTACTTGAATTTTTAGCGCAGTAACAAACGAAAATATGCCTCAACACTGACTGTCCTGTATCTGTTCCACTAGAATGACAATGAACCGCTGGCTGACCAAAAACCCATTGTTTTTCTGTCTTTCCTTAGGGCTATTTATTCTCCTTCAGAATACACGTTCATTTATATACTGAACAGGTACACATGAAACATGTTAAAATGGTTTTTTAACCCATCATCAGACCAAAATCACACATCAGGAAGAGGGCGGCTATATACTGTTTATGTTTATAATGCAGATTTGGGAAATGTTTACTGTTAGTCGCTTCAGGAACCTAATAAAAGCTTTGCTAAAATTTATATTTACCATCTAAAGTATCTTGGTGTTTGAGAAAAAGAAAAGAAAATGTGGGTGTTATGGAAGAATAGTGCAGCATTCCTTTAGTCAGATTCATCAAAGCCATGGAAATAGCTCCAACTTCTCCAAAAATATATATTTCATATATGCAATCCGCGTTAAGTACAAATTAAATGCGTATATCTCAAAATATTAATCATTCATTTAATGTATTATAGCCCAATATTATTTATTTTAAAAATGACTTTCTCATATAAAATGTACTTGTTTTTCCAGATTGTAGCATGCTTGCAAGGCATTTTCCAATATACAGTGCCCCATTCCTGATGAGTTTTTGGGGTTTTTTTGCTCCCATTTAAGTTTATGAGACAAAGCAGCAAGGCAGCTAGAAATGATTGTTTGATGGTCATTGGATCAGTCGTTAATCTGCTCTTGGAGTTACTTGGGAGGGCCGGCCACTCCTGACAAGATTCAACATTGTTTTCTGTTTGTTGATAATGGCTGGAGTCCCAAAGCACTAGAAATGGCTTTGTTGCCCTTTCCAGTCTGACAGATGTCAGCGACTTTGTTTCCCAGCAGTTTCTTTAGAGGCATGATGTGTTACTTTTTGAAAACTTTTAATCCACTTCACTTTGTCGCATAGGTTCTATTACCATGTCATTTTTTGATTCAACAGGTCTGTGATGTGGTTAAAGTGAATTCATGATTTAACAAGGAGAACTTTTTCCCTTGAATAGATTAAATCATTTAAAAACTGCATTTTTTAAATTTACTCAAGTTATCTTTGTCTAATATTAAAATTTGTTCTGAAACATGCAAGTGTAAAGCATGTATATCTGATGATTTAAAGGGCAATTTTGAGGGTCTAATGCAAATAGATACACAACAGATATGTAAGGAGAGTACGTCCACCATCAGCCCCCCACAAAATAAAAGTGCACAGTCACTTTAATTTAGTTTTTCAAGGATGATTCAACACCGTGGACCTGCTAGAGTCAGAAGTAATTTTCAACTGATGTCTCTCGGCTAGATATCATATTAGACATGAAAAATGAGTCAAGGAGAAAACAAGGACAACCTGTAATTTCTCATGACAAAAAGCTTACAGGAGTAGAAGATTAATACATTATTTTAAGCAGACAGTGTTGTGAAGCAGATATCAAAACAGACCGCAGTTCTCAGAAAGAAACCTCAATGGTGAATATCTGCAGGGCACACAAAATTAGAATTACATAACTATCCAAGGCAATAATAAAAAGTAATAAAATAGTAAACCTAATTATATAAAGACAGAATGACCGACATTTAAAAATTCACCACAAGAGCTTAGTGTTTCAGGGGAAACTATGAAACCAATAACATTTAATTCTTACAGTGTCTTGCAGACGTTTTTTCAACAATTAATATTGCCTTCAAACAGCCTCTTTATACCAATAATACTGGACTTCCAGTATCTGGTGTCAACAAGAAAGGTGCAACTTAAGGAAAACCTGCGATGAGATGCAGAAATCACAAACGTTAAGACACAACACACAGACACTTACTGTTATTCCAGCTTGAAAAAGTATTGTAAATATTGCCATCTGCTGGACACAAGTTATGAATCATGATTCATGTAGTAAATTCTTACTTGGTGAGAAATATAAAGAAGAATAGCTGATGTGAAAAATAAAATTTATTTTTAGGGAAACACGGAAACAGGCCCTTTTCTTCTCACTTCTTTGCCTGTGACCGTCACTGCGCCCCCTGTCATTTGCTCAGTGTGTCGAGAATTTGTATACAGTCTGACCACAAGGTGGTAGTCAGCTATTCAGTCAAAAGAGATTAGCTGAGTGAATTCAGCTGCAAGGACTTTCCAAATTACTTACAATAGAGATACCTAAAAAAGATACAATTATCTGAATGAGGAGAATTTCTCACAGTGAAAGTCATCAGGCCTGCCTTTCTTAAATTGTCTGAAAGGGCTGAGACTGCGTTTGAAATAAAAGGAAAGACCTCCCACCCCCTTCTTACTTCATGTAATATCACAGAGAAGTCACTAAGCCAGGGCACTAATGACTCAACACTTAGATTTGTACTTCATAAACTACACTGAATAACAAAAAAGTGCCTCTTTGCCAGATTAGAGCCAGACTGAACCAATCCAATCCACTCCGTTAAGGCAAAATATTATACCACTGCTTACACCTCCCTGTGTGTTTCTGTGCCATGTACAGTATATAGTATGGACATATGAAAAACACCTGTGTGTTTAAGTGTGCATCACTGTGACAGAGAGGTAAATGTGAAGATGTGAAGATGGCTTCCCTTCAGTCCGACCATAATAGCAACGTGCATACGAATGATTCCGCTTGAGTGCAGGATACGTCTGAGTCACTCAGACCGCCGGGTGAGGTTAGTTCTGATCGGTAGCGTTGCGTCAATCCAGTGGTTTGGATTCTCAATCATGGACATCCACACAGTGACTTCCTCTTCTGTGGAATCCATCCAGCTGACGACCTCGCCGTAACTCTGACCTGGCATTACAGAAAACCCACATGTGTGGTCATTATTTATGTTGTGGACTTTACCGCAGCTGTTTTTCTCAAAGAGATGTAAACACTCCCTGCATGTCCATGCACATACACTCCATTTGAAGAAGGAAAAAGGTTTAACCAACAGACTAAAATTCTGCATATAGCCATTGAGAAATCGTGACTACAACCTCCAAGCTAAAATTGACAGCAACAAACAGCCTCAGCAGGCAACAGCTCTGCCTGTGAAGAACACAACTTTGCTCAAAATCTGTCTGTAACAAAACAAATCCTTCAAAGCTGTTACTTCCCACCACTTCTCTGACATCATCTTCCTCGCAGTGAGACATAATGGAGCTGATGCTCTGCCTGCAATTTGATCTTGAGTGCTTCCCACTCCATATAAAGCACAGTAACACAATCTACGAGCAAAAAAAACAAAAAAAACACCATCAGTATTAAGGATAAGTACTTGAGGGAAACTAAACTGTTTTCTGTATGTCACTAGACACACCTGCTAAATCTATCTTGCAGTCTATGTGGTAGATTTCAAAAGCAACCAAGCAGACGAGGACAGACAGAGACGCTGCATTACTAGCGATGTGACTTCGCTCCAATGACACGACCATATGAAATGCCTGACATGCCAGCAGGCATTAGTTCAGTATGAAGCATTTCACTCTAAGGTTGTCTCAACTATCAGCACTATAGAAAAAAATTAGACAGGTTTTCAAGACACAATCGACAAAGCCTACTATTGAAATATGAGACAAGTGCAACAATTGCATTAATGTTCCAGCCCTGAACACAGGAAGTGCTTTCCTCCTGCAAACCTGTGAAGTATCACAGCACCCACGAGACACCATTTGAAAAGCTTAGCACAAAGACAAGGAGATCCTGTCAGAGCCTCCAGTCAACTACAGAGACAAACAACAGACAGGGAGACAAGAGGAAACAATGCAGTCCCTAATCACTTGGGGCTCTTAGATAGTATTGCAGGTAAGGATGTATCATGCAGCGATATCTTACCACTTTTCACTGTTTTTCACTAGTTATAAAAAAAAATAGCCAGCACAACACGCTGACAAACTATTTACAAAAACTGTTAGAATCACCTTCGTTTATAGTCACTCTCTAGTCAGATTTATGTGTAACAGTAACCACAATCTATTCAAAAAACACAAATTATATAAATATGTGACCTTATTACGATGCTGCATTACTTCTTTGTACTTCTCAGAGGTCAAGTTTTCTTTCTATATCACCTCTTCCTCTGTAACCCTAAATAGTTAGGGTCTTTTTTGATGTGATTTTCAGTTAAACTATTAAAATGTGCAATATAGATGATCTAACCAGTTCCACAGCTCAGACGGACGCCCCCGAGGACATGAGTCTTTAACCCTTCGCGTTGCCACACCGTCAGCTCAGCACAAGCCTCCCTCAAGTCGCTGGTATGGAAGCCGTCGTAGACCATGGTGTGGTTGTAGGTAGGACTGATGGAGTGCTTCACCACCCGGGTCTTCTGACCACTTTGACGACTTGCATCTGGGAGTATGTAGCTTGTGGGGTGTGGAGCAAGTAAATTAGTGGGATTATTTAAAGACTCAAATTACAGGCATATGGAAATAATTCAATATTCATGAAATGCTATCACAAAGTTTTGCCCATTAGGAAGAAAAAAATAAAAAATCCAAAAAACATACATGATTTCAATTTGGCCAACCTCCCTTTCAAGGCTATCTCCTTATGCACCACTTCCACTGTGACTGCTAGTTTCCAAACTGCTCCACGGGAGTCCCATTCTGACCACCTGACCATGTGAATCTGCTATTTTTCCTTAGGTTACTTTACCATAACGTGCTTTTGATAGAAACCACCTTGTTACCATGCTTGTCTGAACATTTTTGGCCATGCCAACAAATCCTTGCTCACCACCAGCCTCATTTGCAACTTGCACATCTATCCAGTTCTCCAAAATGAAAGTTTGCCACTTAGTTTTGGAGGATATGCAGTGTATAATCACAAGTTCAGAGTGCATCTATGAAAAGTAGAGTGAAAAAATATATAGTTTTTAGGAAATGTTTTGTAGTCATGTTGGAAGCACTGCAGAGGTGCACAACGACATGACCCTGAAGGGGAGATTGACCACATTTGAATCATGTATTGCGAAAATCCCCATGAAAATACGGGGAACTCTGTAATTACTGATAAGAATGCAACATGACATGTAATGTGCTGCTTATACGTAATGACAGAGTAGATAACTGATGACAAAATATCAGGAAATGTGGTGCAGAGCTGACGCACCTTCTAACAAAGGAGTCTACAGCACCTCCTTTGTTGGACAGGAGACCCTGAGCCTCCCGAAGCCAGATGTGAACCTCTCCGGTCAGAGGCAAACCGCCACCTTAACACACACACACACACACACACACAGAATGCATGAGATTCGGGTGATTGTGGTACACAGATATAACGTGCATCCGTGTTGTATTAAGGTATTTTCCTCACCTTCATATCCTTCTGGGATGTATTTAATAGAGAACATGATGTTCCCACGACTTCTAATGGAGTCTGGGCTCAGATAAACCTGTGACAGAGCGTACATAAAATAAAAAAAGATGAAGTCAGAGGAAATGACAGTATGAAAAAGAAGGAAAAAAGGAAGCAGGAGAAGTGTGGAAGCAGGGAAAGATTAAAGTTACATAAAACCTAGTTGAAATTCACAGCATGTCTTCCTCTCCCTTCAGCTCTCCCAGACACAAGAGACACCTCCCCACATTCTGTCTCCAACAAAGCTGCTGTAACTGCTGCTACAAAGACACTCAGATACTAAACAAATGTAGATGCAGGCACCACAGTGGGCTGGCAAATATTTATCTGGCACCATTCAAACACAAACACACACACTAATTTATGCAACTACAAGAGTGTGTGTTTGCATGCCACTCGTTGATGCCAGGTCCTTCCTACCCGTGGCTGCAAGTCCTGCCACAGAGGCTGTGTGCAGGTCCAATCCCAGAGCGCCAGAGTCACCTCCACCTCCCCGAGAAATACGTTCCTCCCCAGGGGCTCGGCATGCCACACAGAGAGGTTCAGGGTCCGACTCCGCAGCTCCCCGATCCGCACCTTATACTGAAAGAACATACATCATGAGTGTGTTTTTGTTATTTAGGTAACTTTAGTTAAATGCTGGTGGGGGATTTCTGTGATTGACACTTTATGTAACATGTAAATGACAGAGAGTCTCACTCTGAGTGTCTGATCATAAACTGGGTTTAGGGTCTTCTTCTTCACTGAAGTCTTCTTCTTACTGTGATTTGACTTGTCCGGCAGGAGGTAGGTTTTAACATATCTGTGAAAAACACACATCCATTGCTAGACTGGCTCCATATGGGCCCGGATCACATCACATGCATGCAAACATGCAGTCACTTACGGGTCAGACCGGTTCTTGCGTGCTGCAGCAATGTCCTCACAACGATACACTTTGACCTGCAGCTCCTCCCTCTGGCTGTTGTAAGCCAATGAGTACTGGATACGGCCCCTCACCTCAACCACTCCGAAATCCCCCGAGCTGAACAGACTCATCATGCTACCGCTGAGCTATAACACATACGCAAAGGAAAGATCAGCTCCTACGTCATTGTCCTGAGCTGAGTCATCTTGCGTCGCCAAATAGGCAATTAATCAAATGTGTGTGCGTGCATGCAAGTATGCTGTGCGTGTGTATGTGCATGTACCACGTAGCCCGAATGAAGACTGTTGGTGGAGCTGCTAGTTCTCAGAGAAGAAGGATCCGTCTCTGTCAGGCTGCTCAGCGAGTCAGTGTCCCCATTATAGTTGTCAATCAAGTCTTCCTAAACACACACACACACACACTCACAGTTCTTATGCAGCGTTATAATTAGACACAAAACATCTGTCATAAACTTTTAGTATACTTTGAAGGAGTTTTTAATGGGTAAAAGTGGCATCCCAACCACCCACACACACACGAACATGCACACACACTCAATACACCATAATAATGCCTCATTTACAAAAGTACCCAGAGCCATAATTTACCACTCAGTAGAAGCCCCTCTGGCTACAATAACAGATTTCAGTCTTCTTGGATAACTCTGTACTGGCTTCACACATCTAGATTATTTCTGATATTATTTTTTAGAAGATTCCTTCAAACTCATCAGACCGGATCGAGAAAGCATCCATCAACCCGTTTGCTGCCTTCTCCGTGCAGATCTCATTTTACCTTGGACAATCCAGACTGCCAGAAAACACTCCTGAGTAATACTGATTCACTGATATGCTGAAAGGTGATGTGTTTATCCCCATGTCAGGTTGCTTCTTATAGTGTCCTCTGTCTTTGATTGTATTCAGCCTTCCCTCAGCTTTGTCCAGCTGACAAATAACCCAAAGAGTTTTCCATCTTCAGATTTTATCCTTTACTCCGTGCTCCATGGATAGTAGCTAAATTCTGGTCTCATCAGAGAATCTTTTTCCTCCTGCTCTCGAAGACTTGAAGTTTCTGCTTGTATAAGCCAGGTAAGTTCAGAACATCCACTCTGTTACTCTACAGGTAATCAGAGGGGGAGTGGGGCTGTTTTAAGTCTCATCTATAGTATTTGTATAGCGCTTCACTTAGTCCCTATGGACCCCAAAGAACTTTACACTACATTCAGTCATCCATTCATTCACACACTGGTGATGGTAACATTGTAGCCACAGCTGCCCTGGGGCGCACTGACAGAGGCAAGGACACTGGCGCCACCGGGCCCTCTGACCACCACCAGTAGGCAACCAGTAGGCAACGGGTGAACTGTCTTGCCCAAGGACACAACGACCGAGACAGTCGGAGCCGGGGCTCGAACCGGCAACCTTCCGGTTACAAGACAAACTGCCAACTCTTGAGCCACGATCGCCCACATGATGGGCAACCCATCATTCGGACTATCCTCCACACATCATCAATCTGAACCGTGGTCTGAGTAACCCTCGTCACTCAGGCTACTCACATATGGACTCTATACTCAGACCAAGTCTTTTGCACTACTAAGCAAGCACTTCTCCTGTTTTGCATATATCTTGATTGATAATGTCTCCTCATTTCTTGTTTGTTGCTAGAAAAAATGGAAATAGGTGCAGGAACTAAATGAAACATACAAACATGTTTGGAAAAAAGTATAGAAGGGAAAAACAGTGTTAATACAATACTAATAACGTTAGAAGTCAGCATTTCGTACGATCACCTTTATTCTAGCGCAGTCTGAACTCTCTCAGACAAGCTTCTTTTGTCTTATCAAGTAATCTTGTGGAATAGTTCTCTAGGCTTCCTAAAGGACGTCCAGGGCTCTTCTTTGGATCTTGGCTGCCTTTTGTTCTGTTCTCCGTCAAGATGATCTCACAATACTTCAATAACGTTGAAGTCCCTGTCTGGGGAGGCCACTCCATGACTGATAGCTTCCCATTGTTTGTTTTTCTATCCATGTATGCTTTTACTGCATTAGCAGCATGTTTGAGGTCATTATTATGCTGAAAAATGAAACTGTTACCAATCAGTTGCTTTAAAGAAGGTATTAAATGGTGGATCCAAATCTGATGGTACTTTTATTTGCTCATAATTCAATGATTCAAATCTCCAACACCACTGGCTGCCATACAGTCCCAACTAAGACAAATGCTCCACTGTTTTTTTACAGATTTAAATGACAAATTTCCACTGATTTTCAGTTCAGCACTTGAGCTTTTTCTCCCCGTTTCCCTTCCTTAAGAATGGCTACTTGACAGCCACCTCTCTACTGAGACCATTTGTGATGAGGCTTCAGTAAACAGATCAACTGAAGGGCCAGTTTGTTTAGTTATTTATTGCTAAATAGTCTGTAAGTATTCATGTAGATTAATCACTTGTTCATCCATTGAATTAGGTGCAGTTATTTATCCAAAAACTAACCAAGAAAACAATCCTCTGAAAATGGTCAGACTGATAAAAAATGACTGAAAAAGCACCCAAAGAAAAACTTTGAAAGACCTTCAGAAAGCCTTGAGAACTGGTGCTCAAAACAACTAAAAAAAAAAAACTACAAGAAAGTCCGACTTCTTGGAAGCAAAATATAAAGAAATGAAAGGTGGTTCAAGACTTTTGCAGAGTACTGCAGTTTTGCTAAATTTGCTGATAAAACTGATTCTCTATATGCTGCACGAGTCTAGCTGAGTCCCTCTTTTCCTTTGCTTGCAACTGTAACACAGCCTCCTGAGAACCATTGCAATGAGTCTGAAATTTTAACAAATGAGACATTTTGATTTATCGAGTAAAAACTGATTGTAAGTGATGACTGATTTGATCAATATATAATTAAATACACAACAAAAACTGCGCAACTTTCTGGAGCCACTGTATGAAAATGATCGTTGAAGTACCGCATTGGCTGTTTTTTTGGATTTATACACTGAAAAAATGACAAATATTGACTCAGTGTCTTTGAATAGGAGGTACAATAAAGACCAATTCAACAGTGTTTGCCAGAACCATTAGTCATGGTAATCTGTGGGTGTGTGGTATAATCACCTCAGGTTCCTCCGATTGGCCGTTACTTCTGGTTTCACATTCTGTGAGCACAACATTGAGTTAATAACATTACTGAGGGATGGCTAGAGAGGCACAGACACAGCGGGGGAGGAATTTCATACCTTTGGATGATGAGGAGCTGTTACTGTGCTGGAGACCCTGTAAATTATTCGTATTTACATGGTTATAAGGACAAGAATGGAAAAAGGGGAAGAAGAATGCACGCACAAACCTGTGACACGGGTCCGTTTACTGTGGATGTGGGTACCGGTTTCAAACTCTGAGTCCTGAAAACAAATATTGGGAGATGTAGCAGCAGATAAATGTTACAATCAGTCCGTTTGTCTCACAGTCATCCCCACAAACCCTTCAGTTTCTTCCTGGTTGCTGTCCTTCACACGTCCTTCAGTCTCGAGTAAAGTGTTGTTGTTGTCCTCTCGCTCCATGTTGAAAAGTCCATTCAGGGACACATCTGTCAGCAATCACAGACAGTAATCACAGACAGACAGAAAACAGTCCTGCTGATCGCTGACAGTTTTACTACATGAACTGAAAACTGACCTCTGCTCTTTGTCTTCCTGTGGCGGATGGTGGCGTGGACCAGGTCGCAGCCCGAAGTCCAGTTGAGATGGCGTTTGCTACACTCCTCGCTGAACCACGCCCCTGACAGGAAGCGCAGACGGGTTGAGTTCGTCTCTCTCCGCTCGAGGGTTCTGCATCATCAACAGAGAGACACTCTTTGTAACACCTGATATTCAAAGCAGCTTAATTAAAAGTTATGGCAAAAAAAATTGATAAAAACATGTGACGAAGTGTAAAGAAATAATTATAATTGATCACCAACTGTGTCTTACTTGACCTGAACACTAAAGGGAGATTTTGCACCAACACCAAAGAAAGTAATATATGCCTGAGGACCAATCCCACCCATACGGTTACAAACATCCGAAGAGATTAGCACACATATCAGTCAGACTTGAATAAATAGTCACCTCTGACCTTACACGTCCTTCATCACGGCGACGTAACTCCAAGTCACGCTGTACAACCTGCAGGATGGAGGTCTGCTCCTCCTCCGTCAGGTGGCTCAAGTCAAGTGAGGAGTCTCCCTGCTTTCCTTCCATCCCTAAGACAAAAGTGTGTTTGACTATCATTACACAACACAAATAGTGCAGTACAGTACAGTCAACAGTAAAGAAAAAAGAAAATTCGGCAAACTAGCCTTCCAGATTTTTTTCCCTCTTAACAGTAATGAAGGTTTGTCTGGTTAAAGTCATTTGAAAAAGAAAGTTCACATTCCTATAAAACACTAAGTACATCTTGCTGTTCCCATTGGAATTAAGAAGGTAATCAGCAGCCAGGTCCTGCTAATCAAATGCACTTCATTTATGATTATCAGTAAGTGTGAGTGCCTCTTTAAAAGCACAAGTTTGGGAAGTTTGCTGCTCTTTACTTCTATGCTAACACAATGCCACGTTCTTCACTGGAGTGGATGTCCCATCAAATGAAGTTCAAGGTCAGGCCATGTAATGCTCAGAGAAACTGCAGAAAACCCAAGAGCTACAGCCACAGTTAGCATGTTAAATGTTAAATTCATGACGGTGTTAAACAGGACATATCTTCTTATCTCTAAGAAGAACGTGGCAGCACAGATTAGGTTTGCAAAGTTCTAAATAAACCACAAGACCTCTGAAACAATGTCCTTTAAAGAGACAACGCCAAAGTGTTTAGCCACGATGCACAGCACTACTGTCACGCCCTAGCAAACTTTGCGTGTGTGTCCTGTTTTCCTTTCCTTCTGACTTCAGCTGCCACCCATTTCTTCTGAGGAGCTGGTGCACAGCTGGCTCCACTCAGCAATTAACCACCCACCTGCATAAAAGCTGGTGACGGCCCACTTAGTCACTCAGAGTGAGTGCTGTGGTGAGCTTAGGTGTGGGGTTTGAGCTACCAGTGAGTAGCTGCTGACAGCAGCGGTGTTTTTCTTTGGTTTGTTAATGATTTCCTTTCTTTTCAGTGTGTTTTAGTTTGTTGACATATTTGTTTGATTGTTATAGTGTAGCCATCTCTTTAAGTCCTTTTTAATAAAGGTTTTTTGTCTTTTCTTTTTCCTCCTGGACTTACTATTGTTACTCCTCATCCCCTTGGCCCTTTTGGGGGACATGACAACCAAACACCTCATACTAGCTGTCAGCAGGTGGTGAAGTGGGGGGATGTTTTGGGCGTGGTTCTCAGCCACAGGACCTGGGCACCTCACAGTCATTGAGCTGACCATGAGCCCCTTTGTATAACCAAAATATTCATGTCAAATATAGCAAATATACAGCAGAACAACTGAAAAGGAAATGAATCGAGGTGATGGAATGGCCCAGTCAAAGTCTAGACCTTAACCTGATTGAAATGTTGTGGCGACATAGCTGTGCATCAAAGAGAGCCTGCAAACCACAATAAGTTGAAGCAATGCTGATGATGTTGTGTAAGAAGAGTGGACCGAATTCATCCACATATGTTGACCCTTTGTGGGGGAATAAGTCACACAGAAATAATCACCTCAAGTTAATACTGCTAAAAGTATTTCTACAAGTGGTTTAATCATAGGGTGTACTTTTTGTTTTTAAAGGACTGAGCCGAGTCCTGTAAACTTTTTTTTCCCCCACATGTAAAATTTGGTTAATGATGACATTACTTTGCTCAGAGAGGTCTGAAGGTTACAAACTGCACAAATTGTCATTTACATGAAACATAGTAGAGAAATGCTTAAGAGGAAACCTATAATAAAGCTGTTTCTTTTTTTCTTTAAATCACCTGAAGCGAGCTCCCTGGTATCTTTCAGGATGCAGTACTCTTTGAAGCTTTGATACATGCTGTTCCAGGTGAGCCTTTCCTGTCTTCAATGACTTTCACTCCCTCCTACTCTTAAGTACTCTACTGTAGACAGCCTAAAAAACTACATTCAAAAAGATTAATAACAACCTACTACTGAATTCACTTTCAGCTAATGTGAGGCCGAGATGGATGATCTAACCTTCTGCACCACCATGTAATAACTGTTAATGAGTTTTCATGTCCCCAACGCCTAAGGCTAGTTACTTTTGAGAAGTTAACGCATGCGCGTCAGGAACGTGTTCGCCTGTCAACGGGTAGGTTAGAAAACGCCACGCACAAAGTGCTCCAGTTTTCACAAAACACGCCGAGTAATATTAATAACAACGTTGTTGTTCTTATCAATAGTTCCTCCATAAAGCACTCCTTTGGTGTTTTTTTATTGTTATATAGGTTTAAACCTCTAAAAGTGACTGAACACTTGTTTTTAAGACTGTTAATGGGTTTAATTATTTAGGCTTATTTATTTACGCGAAGTGCCCTTTAGGGGGAAAAGAAATAGGTCAGTGCACTTCTTCTCATTACGGATCTACCGCGAGAGAGGAAACACCTGTCGCAACTTTTCCCTTTAAAGATTAAAGATTAAACTCTCTCCTCTCCCTTCTGTTAGAAACACAGAAAGAAACACACGAAAGAAAAACCGGGTTACCTTATTTGACAGCTTCCACTGGTTCCATCGGGGGGAAAAGTTCTCAGGAAAAGTTTTCCTCAGTGCGATGTGTATGTCTGTGTACGTCGACGCTTGTGTGCTGAGTAAACGGAGTGAACACGCCCTCCAGAATTAGTCCGCACAGGAGCTGCTCTCAGCTGTGTGTGTGTGTGTGTGTGTGTGTGTGTGTGTGTGTGTGTGTGTGTGTGTGTGTGTGTGTGTGTGTGTGCGCGCGTGCGCGTGCTGATACTGTGTATTTGTCTGACTGTGTGATATGACTCACGCGGATGTTTTACCAAACTGCAGGGTGGAGGTGGGATGTATCTTGTAGCTGTCCACACCTGCTAAGCACACACACTCTTGCCTACCTGGCCTTACTGTGCACAAACAAGCACGCAGATATCGAGCCTTCTGCCTGTTTTGAAGAGGAACACAGACCCATACGTGTAACCAGCCTCGGTTTAAATTTGGTAAGGTGTTGGACTTCCCTTTCCCTCAGTGGAACTGCATTGTGTGAGTGTGTGCAAGGCAGAGGGGGGAGGGTAGGAGAGGATGAAAGAAAGAAAAAGGCCCAGTTCTGTCCTTTGTCACCAAACTTGGATGACAGCCACAGTCTCCTCAGATGGGGAAAGCTTTTTTGTGTGGACTTATTCAAGCCTGTATAGGTCCTGGCTCAGACAGAGACCAAAGCATCCAACCAGCCCTCGCTCTGCTCCCCTAAAGAGTCCCATCAGTGCTCTGTTAGTGCCAAATACTGGGGTCCATACTGACACCCAGATATGGTACATGGACAGGTCATTTTTATTAACAGGTCCTTGGTCTTAAGCAGATCATAGTTCAGTTCTTCTGCCGAGTTCTATTTTATTTATATAGTGCTAAATCACACCTCGGACGCCTCAAGCTGCTTCATATTTAAGGTGAAAACCCAAACAATCACATGACCCTTGTGAGAACATGGTAACAGTGGGAAGGCAAGAAATCCCTTTTAACAGGAAGAAACCTCCAGGGGAACCAGGCTCAGGGAGGGGCAGACATCTGCAGTGACCAGTTGGGGGTTATGAGGGGAGGAAATGGAGAAAATAATGATTAATAACTAATGATTAAATGCAAAGTGGTGTTAAGGTGAGTGAATAATAGGAAGTCCTCAGCAGCCTAGACCTAACTAGGGGAGGTTTCAGGGTCACCCGATCCAACCCTGATTAAATGCTTTATCAAAAAGGGTCGTTTTAAGCCTGATTTAAAAACTATGGGGGCTGTCTGTGCCCTGAATCCAAACTATGAGCTGGTTCTACAGAAGAGGGGCATGAAGCTGCAGACTCTGCCTCCTGTTCTACCTTTAAGTACTCAGGAACCACGAGTTGTGTTTGCGTATTTAAATGCAAGAAAGCAAAGACATACCAAACATACTGAGAGACACCTCTTCTTATTCCTAGTTTATTCAGGAAATCCAGTGTCATCACAAAAAAATCAAACAGCTCATATTAATGAGTTTAACCAACATTAGTATTATTTAAACAGGATCACGTCTATGTCACCTGTTTTATAACAGCAATCAAATGGTTCAAACTTTATTATAAATCTGAGAAATCAAGTCAGAGTTCTTCTCCATGACTACCACGTTGGGTTTGTCTGAACTACTGACAGTAAGAGCATCAAAATAAAAGTAATGCACCACTAGAGTCATTACTGGAGGTTTTTATAAAGATTGAAATCCTGACTCTGCTATTAGGGCTCAGGTTTTAGGTTATGGTGTGTCTTTCTCAGTGGTTCACAGGTTGTTATCACAGTTGTTATCTCTAACACTTCCTTTCCATCAGTGAGGTGCAGGTGTCTGAGCTGTAGCTTATTTTTCCCCCCACTAAAATAAGACTGGCAGTAGCAGGCCACCATAAAACAGCCGACCCCAAAGCTGGAAGCAGTGATGTCAGTGGCTATACAAGGACCTGCTGAAAATGTTTAAACAATAACTGGTGAATGAAGCAGCCTGCATGATTTTCTTCTCATGGAAATAGAAGAAGCATCACTGCTAGTAAAGCTATGTAATAACTCCTCAAACCATTTAAAATGTAGGATTACTTTTTTTTTTTTTTCAAAAGGCACCAAAGGAAGGCGTCTCCCTGCATCCGCAGCAGCACAAACACTCACTGCAACTTGACGGAAAGAGGTATAACAGCCTGTGAGTGGACTTTAGGACCTTAGTTACTATATTTATATTATATTAATCAATAATTTCATACATTACAGGTTAACATTTGGTTATTTTTGTTTCAAAAAAACTCTAGAAAGTTATCAAAATGCACATGAACAGAAATGTACTCAAAGACGATGGATAAAATGTTTGTTGTGACCTTGTCTGAACTACAGCCTAAATTTAATAATATAACTGCACCACACTATTTATAACAATATAAACACCTAAATTACTGTAATTTAAGGTGAATTGTATGATCACAAAGCAGTTGCATAAAATTCTGCAGAAATCAAAGTCTTGCTTGATCGTGCATCTAACACACTGATCGTGAACTGTAAATACTGCAGTGAGCTCATGCACAGACACTTGTTACACAATGCAGTATTTTGGGAATATGTCCTCGTACAAACACACCCATCCCCCAGGGGGTACACACAGGGACCAGACCAAAAAAACGACAGGGGGGAAAAAAAGGAGAGGGAAAAAAATTCTTGTCGTCATAACCAGATGAGTCACCGTTCTGCTGTCCTTCTCTGCACCGTCTGCTTGTCCGTCATTTATCTTGTCTTCACTGTGGCTGCTCTCTGCATGAAGACAGACAGAAGAGTGTGTATAGACTGATGGAAAGTGTGTGTGATCAGAATCAAAACAAGACAGGCAGAGATGCTGAAGGTGAACCGTTTGCGCTGTGCATCGTGTGTTGTTGACGATTCCTGCCACCAGAGGCTGCTGTTGCACTTAACACGTTTCGCACAAACGCGTGAGATTCTGTGTTCTCCAACACCTCCGCGCATAAACTCACATGGGGTCGTAGCTGCTCTGCTCTTTGGATTTGAGGAAGCGCATGGCGAAGAATCCGCCTGCCTGCAGACACAGCACGAGTATGATGCCGCCTATGAAGCTGGACATGTCGAACTTGGCCTGGGAGAACTCGGGGGAGGAGTTGGTGTTGCTGTCATCACCTTGAGGGAAAGGACACAGAATTCACTGGTTGTTTTATATATATATATATATATTTATAAAGTGCTGTCAGGGTTTTTAGCGGGTGGAGATGACTGGATTGCCTTTAGGGAATCTTTTAGTCAGCTGTTATGGGACTAGGAGATGACGTCTGAAGCAGAGTTGATTCAGTTTACCTGAAACGGTTTTACCACCTCCCGCAGCGACAGACTCTACAACTGGGGAATGAATTATGTAACAGGGTTATGAAGATGGCAGAAAAACACTTGATATCATCCCCCCCAAAATTATGTTCATTTTTTTAATACCTGTGCACAATTCAGACACTCTGGTCCAGCTGCAGTTCATGCCGTTGTCTGCCGAATCCCCTTCATCGGTCACACACATGCCTGTATCATTGCCTGAGGGAGACAGACCCCGGCATCACTCAATAATTCAGTGATCTTCTACAAACCAGGGGAGCTAGTGTTACAGCAGCATTGGTGATTGAATTACTATCAGAGGTCACGTGTGTGTGTGTGTGTGTGTGTGTGTGTGTGTGTGTGTGTGTGTGTGTGTGTGTGTGTGTGTGTGTGTGTGTGTGTGTGTGTGTGTGTGTGTGTCACCATTTGGACAAAGCCTCCAGACACAGCCTGTCAGGTTGAGCATGGAATCGCCGACACACAGGTCACATGACTCGGCTTGAGAACAATCTGTAGGAGGGACAACACTGGCAGTTAATTAGCAGTGTCAATCAAAACCCAGCTGGCTGGCCAGTGCCCATTTATTCTAAAGCAGCTTCATTATTATATGATATCCTGTTAGTTTGGACAGTATCTGAGAATGCAGAAGTTTATGATGATAAGAAAAAGATAATTGCTTCCTGTTAAACTCTCTTATTTGTGCTGCTTCATGGTGTGTTAGTAATAATAGACAAAAAGCCATCTTACCAGTAAATAAGAAGTGAGACATTAATGAGGAAAGACAACAGATTAAAGCACGAAAATAGACAGCAGATGGCAAGCTTAGGAAGACACACAAGCAGGTTCAGAGCAAAATATACTGAAATGGACACGCTGTAAGAAAATAAAACATACGGATAGACCCATACCTGGCTGTAGATACACAGAATGGATCACTGCTAGAAGCAGCAGAGTGGAGGAGAGAACAGTAAATGCCACCAGCTGCATCCTGACTGCAACAGACACCTGCGAGCAACACCTGGAAACGTTGGCACTTAAAAGGGAGTTGATTTTAAAAACTAAAAAAAGGCTTTGAATTGAAGTCTCCTCAGCTTGTCCTCGAAAGGGTTTCTGGAGGTGATGATAACCAGGACACAATGACAGATAAGAGTGAGGAGATCTGTGTAACATGAGCGCCACTAAACTTGGTTCCCTGGCAACCAACTGGCCCACCTCAAGCCACCTGAAATGCATGCCAGTTGGAACGGACTGACACCTGTTTACCTAAGCAGGCGGTGAATGTATACACACACCTTCATTCACATATATGTCCTTATGAAGCCTATAAATTAAAGAAGGACTAATGGGAATAAACTGAGCTAAATTAGTGTTCATTTTGATGTTACCTGCACTTAAACGCATGACAAGGTTCTTTGTTTTCCCTGTTGGAACTCTGGATTTAGTGATGTGGTTGCCTGCTTTGTTAAATTTTCTAAAATCCATGTTGTGGGGACCTTGAATGTCTACGCTTCCGTTAAACAGATGTTGATATTTCAACATCATGAAAAGGGTGATCATCAAAGTCACTTGCAGTCAGCTTCATCGGCACCAAATGTCATGTGATGCCCATGAAGATATCAAGAATAAAATAGCTGAAAAATGCTGCTGACCTTTTAAACCTGAGGTTTATGTTGCTATTGTAGCTAAAATTCATTCCTTCAATGTCTTTTGTGACTTATTGAGATTCTTTTATCTACCCAGATCCCCCAAAACATTCAAAAAATGAACAGCTTCAAAAAGGAATTCATGCTAATTCATGTTATTCATACTTACAGCAATACAAGTCAAGTAGAGGAAGGTTTAATAGACCTTGATCTAGATATAACAAGAGCTAATAAGGTCTTCATATCCCTTTAAAGATTTCCAACAGGCTTCTGCTAAAAAAGTACATTGGCTTTTCATCTATTCTGTACTCACATTTTTACCTCGGTGATGAAATTAAGATTTTTTTTAAAAAAACTTTTTTACTGTATACCTTTTAAGCATCACCACCCACCTATTGATAGAATATGTTTCTTGTACTTTATCTGTGCAAATAAATATAAAATATCCCAGATAAATGTAAAGAAAGAGACAAAGAAAACCATTGTAACACTCTGTGACACTAGCCTAGATCGGGATGTTTGTAGTAATGTTACTCTTAATGTGTGATTAGTTGTAAAAGCTGAAGAGGTTACAGTTAAATCGCACATTCCTATTGGTAAAGCTGGATCTGGATGTAAAGGACCAGACGTGAGTATTGAGCATTACTGTTTGAAACTACAGTGAAGTCCATATGGGATTTTGGACAATGACACATTTTCTGTTTGTCTACAAATCACGGCAGTATGTTTTGTTTTTTAATCCAACAATCCAGATGTAAATGAGGGGCAGACTTTGAGCTTTACTTCAAGTGGTTTAACAAAAGTATTACATGATATAAGCAGTTTCAACAGCAATTAAGCAATGTTTCCTGGTTATTCCATGACAAATCAGGCTGGTGAGAGACCTGGAGTTGATTCCAAGTGTTGAGCTCTGTAGATTTTCAGCAGAACTCTCAACATGATGTCCAAAGAGACATAGATGTAGGTGATGGAGGTAAGGCTGAAAAACCAAATAGTCTTGTTAGAGAAATAGCAAAATCCTTATAGGACAGGACAAATCAACAACTGACCTTCTCGGCTACACAAAAAAGCCTGAAAAGCAAAAAACCCCCTCATCTGATTAAGAAAAACCCTTCACATCATCTAAAGACAGAGAATCTGTCCATGATGCCCAGGTGTTCTAGACTTCAGACTGTTTCATGTTCGTTAAACCATTTGATGTAAAGCTCAGACTCTGCATCTGAATCACATCCTGGTTGTTTGATTTTAAAGCGACTGTGATGTACAGAAAGGCAACATTACAAAAAATTGCGTCATTTCCAAAAACCTGTGGCGCATGGGGTTAGCTCAGAGTACAAAGGTGCTCAGGTTTTGCTTTTTATAAGAGGCTCCACAACGTGCAGCTGGGCAAATGCATCAGCACAAACTGCACAAGTGCTTCCGACCTTTTAAGTTGTCGCTTTGTGATGCAGATGCACTGAGTCACAGCCCCCAATCAGGCCGCAGGGGAAAAAAACGTGCAGGATCATGACAAAACTTTGCAGCTTTATGCAATGATCGCCACCTCCTCCACTCACACCGACGTGGCTCCTTTAACTCCCACATCTCATATGCTCTGGCACCCATTGTCTGGGTAGATCTTTCTTCAGAGTGGCTCGTGTGTGTTAGGAAGCAAAGAAAACACACACACAAAGGGATATTCCGCAATCCTGTTCCACACGATTTCCTCCTCCGCTGTGGGCAAGCAATCTACAACACCGGCCACAGACTAGTTTACACTCCACGGAGCACTGCTAGTATTAGAAAAGATATACATGACATAATAACATAAAGGACAGGGTGGCACACGCACACACAAATAATCTATAATTATTAAGTGTTTTACATTAATGTAAAGCACAGTTAATATTTTAACAAAATAGTTTAATGCTGTTTAAAAAGAAGTGGGTAACATGAGCAGAGCAGCCGTGATTCTGCAGAAATTTGTAGAAGCTGCTTAATACCGGCGACATTTACGAAGGTGACAAGTGTTGCGCCTCAACTCTGCTCGGTGACGTAGGAGGGGTGTATCGACAGGAAGCGTGTCCTAATATGGCTCGAATAAGACGAGATTCCCCCAGTTAGCTCAGCGCCGTGCGCCACCACGCAGACAGCTGTTGAGCCCAGCCTGTAGCGTCCCACGCTTCGTGTCAAACCGGGGGAAGCCACGAATCCCCTGCTGCTGTATTACTGTAGGGGAGGTGGGGGCGTGTATTTCTGTGAAGCGATACTAAAAATCAAAAAAAGACGAGACAAATACGGTGGATAACAAGCAAAATGTACGACTGATTCCTGTCTTTGCTGGATTGTAGGAAAACTCTCACCACCCACGGCCTAAACACAAATGCTCAATCCTCTTAGAAGATTTCTAAAGATTATGAGGCTGTGCGAGGCTCATAAAGACAAGTTATATCTATATATCTATTTATCTTTCTACATATATAATATGTATGTATGCTGATGTTATTTTGAAAACAGTTTTAGTGTATAATACTTCTTGAATTTTACCCAGCACTCCATATTAGTATACCCATATCTCTGTTAGTGCAACCATGCACGCACAGGCCAGTTTTTCACCACTTCACCCTCAAGAATATTTCACCTATGTGCTTTACATAAATTTAAATTGTGTTTAAAAAGAGTTCAGTGTGTGCTAAAGCTGCTCCCCATCATTCGTTCATTCAGCAGGCTCTCTGTCTCCCTGTACGACATCTCCCCATGAGTCATACTCTGAGATTCAGCACCGTGGACAGCTCCAGCGCTTTGCGTTGTGCGCTCACAGCTGCCAAGTTCCAGCCCTGCCCAACACAAACTCGTATCCTCACCTTCAGCAAGGGGTCTGGGTCTTATTGAGAAAACGTGTGTGTCCGTCGATGGTCGTTATTTATAAGAAATGAAAGCATTAGCGAGCCGCAGTGGGAGGGGCGACGGGGCTCTGCCGCATTTTTCTGAATGAAATTACTCCATGGACGTCCCCTCCCACTTCTCCCCGCATCCCTGGCGCCGTCCCTTGATTGGTCGAGGCTCCCAGTCACTGACGTCAGACAGACTCTTGTGGATGAGCCCGCGCGCAAGAACATTCATTCTGCCTCCAGTGAGCGATTCGGCGAGCTTGAAGAAGGAGAGATGCAAGCGACGCCAGGTGAGAGTTTGGCGCAACTTTGGTGAAGACGGGAACGCGGAGCTGTCTACACGGGAACCGTCGGTATTTAAACCTGCTGTCGAGCCTTACCGCGAACAGCCTCACCTCGGCTCCATCACCTGTGCTGGATCTTACAGGAGAAAGAGAGAAAAAAATCAGTGTGACTCCCTCAGAGGACTGACTCGTTTAAATAAGGTGAGAGGAATTTAGTACATGCTCGTAAACGTGTCTCGGTACGTGCATGTGTTGGGGGGCACGCTCTACGGTGCAGTGAACCCGCATTTGTATGATACTTAAGGGTCCCCTGCGTCAGGAGGTGGGATATACCTCCTCACTGTGGGAACGGAGAAAGAGCGCGGGGTAGGGGGGGACTCAGTGCCCGAGGAGCGCAGAAATAATGCGCTTATAACGTTCCTGCAGGACGTCCAGTTTGTTTTCATGTGTGCGAGCAGATAACTGATAAGATCCTTACCGCGCAGATTTTCTCGTGCATGCATGTTGCACGCAGAGTTTATTCGAGGTTCTGCGCCTCTGCTGTGCGGCATCACGAGGAAAACCCAGACTGTGGCTTACATAATAAATCGAGTTTACATATAGCCACGCGCACATATGCCTTTAACTGTAATCCTATTTTAAAATGATGCCGTTCATTCATTCTTTTCAGTGGGCAGCAAATGATAGCCCACCTTTTACAGTCACGTGTTAGCCTGGTGATTAATTAAATATTATATATCTATCCCAAATCATTCAAAATACATAGCCTGTTGGTTGACTGGAAGTTTCGCTCCTTCCCACAAGACTTCCAGTCACGAGATGAATCTCGTGACGTCCCAAAATACAAACACATAGATTTGGGTAACTGTTAAAAAAAATTTGAAAAAAAGTGATAATTTTTAAAGAAATAAAACCTTATATGGGCTTTCAAAACTACCTTTTTTCTACATAGCTATTGGAAAGTAGTTTTTTGTGTTGTTTTCCCAAAATGGAGCAGGTAATGATATCACAAAGAGCAGGAGAACACAACATCTGAAGGTCTTATAGTGGTAGGATGGTTTCTCAATAGCTCAGCCGTGTTGGATTACAAGATTATAGCATTTGAAGCAGCGCATTAGCACATCAAGTGCTCTTCTGCTCTGTGTGATGCTACAGCCTGCATCCTGTGGCTCAAACCACACCAGCTTCTGTTTCTGGAAATGCTGTTCGATGGACATGTGGGAGCTGTGGTAGTGACTCATCTTTCTGATAGTAACGTATTTCTCAATTTTTTCTCTCTCCTTTAGGTTTTATTGGTGTGACTGCTGAACCAAACAATGATCCTGAACGCCACAGACTTGGGCTGGGATTTTGAATCCTCAGGTGCAGAGCCCATCATCCCATCAGACCAACTGGGAAAGTCATCTGCTTATGAACTCCCACCTCTCACAGCGTGGGGCGTGGCCCTCTGTGTTTCAGGGACCCTCATTGCGACTGAGAATGCCATCGTAGTCATCACCATCCTGGCCACCTCATCTCTTCGTGCCCCTGTCTTCCTGCTGCTTGCCAGCCTTGGTATGGCTGATCTTCTGGCTGGTGTGGCGCTGATTCTGCACTTCCTCTTCATGTTCTGTGTGGAGCCCAGTGATTGGTCAGAACTGCTGACCTCAGGACTACTGGTGACATCACTGACTGCCTCCCTCTGTAGCCTAATGGGTGTTGCCCTGGACAGGTATCTGTCTCTGAGCCACGCCCTCACCTACGGCTCAGGCCAGTCACGGCGGAGAGCCGCCATCCTCCTGCTGCTGGTCTGGTTGGGTGCATGCATGATTGGGGCGGGGCCAGCAATGGGATGGCACTGTCTTGAAGACCCAAATTCCTGTTCTGTAGCACGACCTCTGACCCGGACATATCTATCGCTGCTGTGTGGGGGCTTCCTAGTGGTTGTAATGGTAACCCTGCAATTGTACGCTGGGATCTGCCGTGTTGCTAGGCGGCATGCCCATGCCATCGCTACCCAAAGGCATTTCCTCCCTTCCAATCAGTCATATGCAAGCAAGCACGGCAGCGGGAGAGGTTTCTCTAGGTTGCTCCTGGTCCTCAGTGTGTTTGTGGGCTGCTGGATGCCCTTCTCCCTCTGGGGGCTGCTGGGAGATGCGTCCAGCCCTCCTCTGTACACCTATGCCACCTTGGTGCCAGCTGCAGGCAGCTCCCTACTAAACCCCATTCTCTACAGCCTGAGACACAAAGACATTCGCAAGGTGCTGCTCCACGCCTGCTGCCCACACAGATACTCGCACAGCACACACATACACTACCCTGTTGATGTGTAAACTGCCAAACCTCAGCAGACTCAACCCAACATAAGATCTATGCCAGACATATCACCGTTTGTGTGCCAAAATACACTCATTGCTGCACTGACTGTCACTTGGACTCTGACACATGTATACTCCCACACACGCAGGCAGCACTTTTCAGAGATAAAAGTGTTTCTACAAATCAGAATGTACTGAGCTGTCCTGGCTGGTGGCCATCTTGGGACAAAAGATACTGTTTGTGCTGTGTACCTCATTCTCAGTCAACTGTAGCTTCACTGGATTCCCAGAAGAAAACAATCACAGAAATACTATATGTGTATTATACATATATAAATATATATATATATATATATAAAACAGACTTGATGAGTATCGGCACTTTACAACAGGATTGGAGAGATTATAAATAGAAGCCTTTCACAGTGTAATGACATGTGATCCAAAGCCTGAGTTCATTTACTTGAATGTCTGCAAAGCAACATGTTCTATAATGTTGAGAGTATATTTTGCACATGTTGTTAAAGGCACTTTGAAACATACTGACAGTATGTTCGAGTTGCACAACCATTTTTTTTAAAAAAAAAAGAATATTTTATACTGGTGAATAATAAATGATTTTTTTCTACCAAGTAACGTCATCCTTCTTCACTGCTAGCAGGGCTTTTAGTGCTTGTCTCTTTCCATCTCTCACTCTTTAACTCGGACCGCTGCTGCTGTTCCTGTATCTTAAATTATTTCGTGTTCGAAGCAATGGGCGATGTTATTACCGTCCTGGAGCACCCACTGCATCCTTGAAGCAGCCGTGGCATGAGAATGTGGCGATTATGCAAGAGGTTTCTCTCTCCTCCTACCAGTTTTCTGAAAATTTCTGCAGTCAGTTCGTTTTCACACTCTACGCACGCGGCACCGAGGGCTATGAAAGGTGTCCAGCAAAGACATAAAGAGGATGAGTCACTGGAAGCCTGAGCAGAGCTTTTTTTCCCCCTCCTTCAAGGTTTAACCTCTCACTTAAGACATCATAGCACACACACCAAACACTGAACAGTCAGTGAAATTCACTCTCTTTATTGAACGAACTAATCATTTGGAAATTTAAGGCAGGAGAAGCAGATCTTTGGCTAAGCATGCCGTGTCATGGTGCATTAACACAGACAGACTTAAAAGAAAAGGCACTTTAAAAAAAAAAAAAGTGGTCCACATTAAACAGTCAGTTCATTGGACTCATCATCATAGTTTTGGAGAAAGCTGACAGGAACCTGTATTGCTAACCAAATTAAGGCACAGACACTGAAATTCAGTATAAAAAGGCACTGTGATTAAAGCAACAAATTCTAGTTGATCCCCAGAAAATCTCAGAATACAATTGCAGGAAGAAAAACATAAGAAAAGTAAAATACATTAGCTAAAAAAATAACATTAAAAATAAAAATCAAGTTATTAATGTTAATTTCTGCATATGTTAAGTATGGCAAACTTATCCAACACTCCTGGTGTCTGACATCAGCCAATACCTCTCTCCTTATCTCACTGAATAATTAATTACTGAGGTTGTTTATGATCTACAACCACAAGACAAAGGTTCTCATGAAACCACTTAAAAAACAAAGAAAAAGTGAGAAGACAAAATACAAAATGTAATAAAAACTGTGCTTTGGGATTTAAAGTGATTGAATTAATAATCCATAGATATAAACTTTACATCCGTATCACATAATCTATGAAGAAGCTTGTCTTTCCATCGATACATATAACTACTGTGAACTGAAGCTGTTGCACGTGTGTGTGTGTGCTTGTGTTCGATTTTACTCTCTATTATCTGTTGCCATAATGCACCACAGCCACTAAAAACCAGGCTTTAAGCCCTCAGCAAAGGATACCTGACTGTAACAGACACGCAGAGAGAGGCGGAGGTGATGCATTTAGGCACGCGCTCAGGAGAGACGTGCCTCACATCACATAGCACTCTTGCATCAATAACAGCCGTGTGTCATCCAATGAGAATTAATGGCAAACTAGGACAAAACCAGACACGCTCGCTCCATTTATAATTCTGACATAAATTATTTTGAATATATACGTGACCGGATCGAGGAATGTGATTTGAAATTGGTCACAAGCAAATACAACATGCACACGTCCTCTCAAAGTGACCAGCTTTCACACAAAAAATACACAGACCTCTGTGCTGTTTGTACTTGAAGGCTGGAATCTGAATGGGAATGCACAGGTGTTTTCTAAGACTGAGGAAGAAAACAAACAAACAACCACACACACACAGACAGACACAAACACGCACACGGTAGTGAGAGGAAAAAGGATGGCGATCAATCGGACCAGTCATCGTCCTCTCCGAACTCGGAGGAGTCGTCCTCGCTGTCGCTGCACTCCACGGCGATACGGCGCGACAGGATGGCGGCCACATCGTTGCCGAAGTGATCCCTCTTCTCCTGCTCCCGCTGTTCCTCCACCTTCCGCAGGTTGAAACCTGAAAGCGTGTTAAACGGTTTAAAGGCGTGTTCAACATCTGAGTAATCTTTATCCAGCTTAACTCTGTCATTATTTAGGTCATTCATAGAAAAACGCTGTCATCACTGACTATCAGGGTAATCAGGGAGCTGGCAGATAGTAGTCACAAATCATGTATGGCACTTGAAGGAAAGAGTCCACATACTCAATACTTAAAATGCAGTTTTTAAGTATTTAATATCATTCGAGACCAGCACACATTGTCTTTTTAAAAGCTGAACGTGTTACCTAAGGTCCTTGACTTAATTAATTACAGCTCAGTGGCATAATTCATTTCCTCCTCTGCCCTCTTCCCTGCTGTGCCGATACAGAGACATACTGTTTCCAGATAATGGTTTGAGGCGAGTGGGAGTTGACTGCAGCGTTAAAGTCTACAACAAATCAACTAGTTTAAGATAAACAGCTCATAAAGCTCAACAATAACACATGATTAGCATATCATTTTGTATGTATCACAGGATGATGAGAACCGTATGGTTGTGAAGAGGGAGTATCAGTTTGACTGCAGAGCTGGAGGAGTCAAGGACATCACACTTATTTATGTAAGCCGCAACATGTTGTGGAGAAAATACTCACTGCCGAGTGGAGAAAACAAAAAACAAACCCAAAAAAAACCAAACAAACCATTCAGGGTTTTGAAGGACTTTTCTTGTCAGCAGCCTTGATTCAAATTAATGGTTAAAACGCTCAAAATAGCCACTTTATTCACCTGCTGTTAATGTAAATGTATCATTAGCCAATCACATGACCGTAACCAAAAAACATTTACGTGGCACAGCTGTTGATGCCAGAGTACTTCAGAAACTGCTGATCTACTGGGATTTCCCCAAACAACCATCTCTAGGGCTTAAAACACTGAAGAAATGTTTCCTGGTCTGAGTTTTGATTTCCGACTTTGGGCCCGTAATTACCAGCCGATCGTTATTCAGCACAGTCTAGCCAAGTACTGTTGCTGACCATGTCCATGTTCATGACCAGAGTGTAACACATCATGTCACAAAGCTCAAATCATCTCAAACTGGCTTCTTGAACATGAGTTCACGGTTTGTAGGTCCCCGTTTTTGTTTTTTTTTAATGCATGCCACTTTGTTTATACTCCTGCTCAAACGTATCACACTGTTTCACTCACTGACAGCTGGGAGTAAAAATGTGTCAAAAAACAGCGGCAGGCAGCAGGGACCAAATTAAGTAGTAAACATTGCAGGATTCAAATTTTTTTTTCTCCAATCTGCTTTGTAAATGTTTCGCAAGTAAGGGAATGCACAGACAAAGTAAATGGTGACATGTCAGTGTGCACAAACGCAGAGCATATATCTTCTTTACTCTTTGGTAGTTCAAGTATTGTGTTAGTGCTTAAATCTTTATCTGAGAAACTAGCACTGATAATCACGTTTTAGAACAATAGTGGTGTTAAAAGAAAAGGGTGTGCATATCTCACTGCTAGATGTCAGTGGATTGCAGTCAACTGATATCTATTTTCTCACATTTCCCAATTCAAGTGCATGAATTAAGCTACGGTGGCTGTTGTAGGACAAAAACAACAACTCTGGAGTGTTTTGTTCAGAGGGAAGGTGTGCTTTTTAAGACTCTTTAACCATGTCAGCTGTTTGAAGATGAGAGGGCTGCATGTCTAATCTCCTGCCAAGAAGTAATTTTGAAAATACCAGGAATAAATAAGCATGTTTTTGCACTTTTTCCTGATTTACAGCCCTGACTTCAATTTAGGAGATGAGGCCTGATGTGAGGAGGAACAGATGATGCTTTATTTAGATGCCACTGCTGTTGTCTCTTCATGTTTTCATTACTTTGGTGAAGGGGCCCTGTTCTCCCGTGATAAAAGATAAGTCTGATCTTTTATATCTTGATTCTGACACAAATTAAAGTTTGCGACACAAGAACGCCTACAAGTTAATTCTTCATGGTTCGTTATATATGTATGTTTGCTATGTGTTGCATGTTTTATTTGTTTCCCATGTTTGACACTTTGGTCCGGCCCATGAGGCCCGAGGTGTTCCTGCGGTGCTTTACCTTGTCGGATGGCCTGCAGCAGGTCACTGCGAGCGTCACTGACGGGCTCTGGCTGAGGTTTGGGAGCAGAACAGGCTGTTACCCCGCCAGAAGGTGGCGGACGAGGAGCAGAACTTTCGAAAGGTGGTGGAGGAGGACCGGGGGGAGGCGGTGGAGGAGGTGGTGGCGGTGGACCCCCGCCTGCAGGCATAGGTGGTGGAGGAGGGATGGCGGACATAGATGGGGGAGGAGGGGGAGCAGGTGGAGCGGAAGAGGAGAAGAAGGGAGGGGGAGAAGGTGGGGTGTCAAAGCCAGAGGGAGGTGGGGGAATCCCAAAACCAGAAGGTGGAGGAGGGGGAGGAGGTGCAGGGGGAGGAGAGAGACTTGGGCGGGAGTTGTTCGGGGAAGAAGCATTGGGGGGAGCTGGGGGAGGGTGGCTTGGACTCAGCATGCTGACACGCTTCTGGGTGGGTGCTCCATCGTTACCATACCTGTAAGTGATGGAGAGGAAGTTGGAGGTATAAAGGATAATATAAACGGCATAATGGAGCCTTCACTTCCCTCCATTAACCTGCAATTTGTGTGCAGCTGCTTCCAGAGCAGCTCCTATTCATTAAAGAATCACAAAGTCAAAGACTATAATCCGTTTAGCTTCAGCTCAGAAGGCGCGTATAGGATTTCAGTGTAGCTGTACGTGTGGCTGTACTTTCACTACATGTTTGCACGGGTGGTGGTGCAATGTGTGGAGCATGTGTGGGCCGGTATGTATGATGTTACAGTACTTACGCCATGTCCGGAGGCGGAGGAGGCAATTCATCGGGACCGGGAGGAGGAGGAGGCGAGCCAGGATCATAAGCATAGGAGTTTGTGCTAAGCTCAAGGCTTTCAGAGTTGAAGCCCTCCCCAGATCCAATACTTCCATTCAGGCCCTCACAAGAATTCCTTATAAGAAATGAGACATCGCTGTGAGCCCAAAAATAAACCAGACCACAAGTAACAAATAATAAGAAACACGGACGTGACTAGCATTTTGTGCTCAGGCCGCATCTGTTTATGCGCATTTATAACAATTTCATAGACGTGCCAAACGCATTTTAAAGCAGCAGAAACAGATTGTTACACAAAGTGTTGAGAGAGAATAGCTTGTTCTTCACCTATACAGCTTGTCAGGAAATCGGACTTTTTCTCCTTATCAGGCCTGCTGTCAGGCTGATGAAACACTGCAGGAGCTGAATCAGCAAAACTTCCCATTTTGGTAAAAAGAATATAATCCAAAACGAGGAATTTAGGACTCTTTGATGTTATTATAATGGGTACTATTAACTAATTTGTGCACATATATCTGTTGTATTCATTCTTTTAATTATAATATATATTAAAATTAAAAAACAAACATATATACACATATGCGCACGCGCGCGCGCGCACACACACACACACACACACACACACACACACACACACACACACACACACACACACACACACACATAAAAGTATGCAACAGTATTAGTACCATCAAGAACAGGGCCCAGTGTGACTCACACATTTGTTTACTGCAATTTTCCAATGACGGCCAGCTCTACACCCAACCCCCCGAGAACATTTTCTGACAGGACATACCATCCAAACCACTGTGTACAGATCCAGTGATAAAAGGGGAAAGAATGAGCAAAATAATGTCTCATCTGTTATTTTACTTTGTAAAGAGAAACAATAGATTTTTATTGTATTAATTAAATGATTTATAAGATGCTTGAAATCCACATTAAAGCCTACTGGGTATGTCAGGGCTCAGAGCCACTGCAGCCTTGTGGATGACGCTGGATGAAAATGATTGATGTTTTGTGATGGACTATTGTGAAGATATTATTTTACTATAATTCGACTTTGATGGTTTTTGTTCTTTTGATTCCTGGTCAGTGTTAATGACTGATAAACAAAAAGGAGGCATCTCAGAAAACTTACATCAAGTCAGACTTTGGTACAACAAACTCCTCTCCCATCTTACGCCGTTCCCATTCATCCTTTCTGGTCTTGATCTTTCGAGGATTGAGGGTCCGTTGGTTCAGATGGTCTTTCTTTTCCTTCTGCTCATTAAGGAGACGGTTTAAAAAGTGCAAGATTAGCACTGGATTCGAACATTTTCATGTGATGTGACTAATTGTAGATTGCTTTTACTTGTGTAATGACTCATGTCTTTGTGCGTATGAGGGTGTTTAGGAGTCTCACTCTGTGCTTGCGTTTCTCCTTCATGATGTCCTTGGTGTCCTGCAGCATCTTCTCCTTCCACAGGTCAAAGAAGTAGGAGGAATCGGTGTAAAACTTTAGGGCCTCCTTCCCGTCGTCTCTGTAGACAACAATTTACAGACATTAATAATTATTTCTAGGTATCAGTTGCACAATGTGCCATCTTACAAGTATGAAAAAAAAAACCAGTGTTAGTTAAAAGATGGTTATCTGGCATGTGTGTTAGTCTTAAGACGCCAGTAAACTTCCCTTTTTAAAAGAAAACTTCACTAAAAATACATTAATGTCTTTAGTCACATCCAGATCACACCGCACGGATAAATCATTGTCCGTAAAGAATGATCCGAGTCAAATTATCACCACATTTACATTCAAACCAGGAACAGCTCTACACATTACATTTAACATTGCCTTCTGATTATTCACACTTCAGATGACATATCGTGCCTTGTAAATGATCTACACTCACAGATATCTTAGCTTGTGACTAAAGACGCTTTACATGCATCCATCCGTCCCTTTTTTCCCCCACTTATCTAGGCTGGAGCCTATCCCAACTACTACACAGCAAAAGGCAGTGTACACCCTGGACAGGTTGCCAATCAGGGCTCCCGCAGAGAGACAACGATTCACAGTCACATTCACACCCACAGTTGATTCGTAATCAACAATTAACATGAAATGCATGTCTTTTGACTGTGGGAGGAAGCCGGAGCAGCTGGAGAGAGCCCAGGCAATGGTGCTAACCACGACACCGCCATACTGCCCTCTGGGGTTATTTCCCACAGAATATCTTTCCACAATCAATTGATTGGTGGGTTATTTAACAGCAAAAGCAACAAGTGTGGCTTGTCAAACAGCTGCCAGAATTAAAACCCCAAAACTGCCTGGACTTAAAGAGGTTACACACTAAAAACAAAACAACAGGGAAAACTATGGCGTCTACACCATAATTCTCTAGGATTTTGTAACGGCGTACTATGCGTTTTCTAGTGTAAAACTGCCATTCGTGTTAGACTGAGCCTCCTTAAATCAAACCTAATACTGCCCAGACACCTCCGAGACCCTCTCCTTGATAAGAAGCACATGTAACAGGGGTAAGCTTAAATAATGCACATTACAAGAATCTCCCATGCATGTGTGTTTCCATATGGGCACATGTGCTTGCACGTGTTCTTGTTATTCACTGCTGGAGCTGCTGCAGTGGGTAAATATGAGCTTGGCCTGTGCAGCATCTTACCGGTATACGCTGAGCTGGTTGAGCGGTGGAGGTGGATCGCAGTACGTGTAAGTGTCTTGTACAGGCATTGGCAGAGATGGCCTGGTGAAGAGCTGCTGGTCCTGGGTCAGACTGCTTTTAAAAGCCTTCTTTGCAGTGATTCCATGCAAAGAAACTGAGAGAAACAGACCGGCAATGTTTTAAACATGTATTGTGTTCATTAGATTCTCTGCAAAGGAGGTTTCAAACCAATACTCTACACTGATACCAGTATAAGTAGTAACGTTAACAGTAAAATGTGCAAGTACATACCCTCCTCTTCTTTGGGGTCCAGCTGGGTGACTTTAACCTGCAGGCGATCCACTCTTTCTCCAAGCGAGCTCACCCTGCCGGCAAATTCTCCAGCCTGAACAAACAGCTCCCCGAACACGTCCTCTGCATATTTGCCTGCACGCGTGTGCGCACACACACACACACACACACACACACACACACACACACACACACACACAAGTTTCTCACTTGCACCAATTAAAGGATTTATCTCACGCATGCATAGCCAATGAAAATTCACATCTACATAAAAATGCATTAACTTTTTTTTTAAAACAATAAAGATCCATGTAATACATATTCATAACTGCTCATTAACCATTCATACACACACTGACACCCGAGCATAACAGAAGCTTACTGAGGCTGCCGAGCTGGCGGATGATGTTGGCCAGGCTTATGTTGGTGACACATTCCAGCTCACTGCGGATGTTAGAAGGAATGGGATGGCGACAAATATGCCGCGGCTCTATATTCCTCGTCACCAGAGGCATGGTGGGGTGTGCTGGGGGTAGGGCAGCCCAACCCTGTTGGAAAAGGAGAGGTAGGTCAGGGGAGTGAAAAACATATAAATGTAATCAAATTAATATTCAATTTTACTATACTTTTGCACCCAATGAGCACCTATTTTCATTATGACACGACTGTGAACTGGTCCTAAATAAGTCACATGAGACAGACGCCTACAAAAATACACTGACCCAGACAGAGCTAAAGCAGAAGCAAAACTATGCCTTCGCTCCACCCATCGAGCATGCACCACCCACCCGGTTTAGAGTGGACAAATCTAAAATGTCCAAAATAGCAAAGAGCAGAACTAGGTGGATTTGTGATTTCCGCACTGCTTAGAGCAGTGGAAACACATCACGTTATTTTAAACAGATTAGTCAGGGCAGCCGTGTGAGCTCACGCAGTGCAGTAACTCCACAGTGTCCAGACTGAATAAGATAAGCAAACGACAGTTCCTATTAAGGGGTCAGAGATTTGCAGTGACTGCAGACTCTCCCTGCTTTCAACACAGTGCGGCCTTGATTTTGGTTTACTCTCTAAGTACACCCTGTTTTGACTGCTGTTGCCCATTGCAGCTGCCTAATTACAAGATTTTTCCTGTTGGTGGTGAATCATGGCATAAATGTTACTGTGTGTAGAAAAGGAAAGAAAAAGAAAGCGGGAAAAATGGAGGATCGCTACCTTCGTACCTCGGGATGTGTATATTATTACCAAGCTACCTGGAGGATTTAGTGATTAATCATGAATGAAGGAATGCGTCCATTTCAGGCTTAGAGGCTTGTTCGTCACTGACAGGTCGCCCACTCTGCCTTTGACAAAGTGCTATTAGCTAGCTTTACTGCACTTTTCCCCCCAACTTTACACCGAGCTCCTAACTTTCTCTGACGTGAGTAAATACGTGGTAAAAAAAAAAAAAAAAGACGGGTTACACTTTTTTTGCGCCACTAACTTAACTTAAATGGAATAAATGTAACTTGGGATCTCGGCCTTCTCAGAGCAGGAAGTAACTTCTAGGCGTCTCTTATATCGAAGGAAAAGCCAAACAAACGTACATTTACGCCACTCGCTTAAACAAAACAACACACAACAAAGACATTTCACTTACCGTCAAACCTGGTAACCTTAGGCGTCTCTTTATACAGCCCTACAATTGTTATTGTCTCAAGATTTTTCTTAAGAAATGTTGTTCGGTACTGTATGCGGGACCGAGCTAAACAGATCGCCCAAGTCCCGGGGTTGCGAACTTCTGATTGGTCGAGCGGCGGAGTTCTTTGAAGCTGATTGGCTGCTGGGCCTGTCACCTGCTATAACCGAGAACAGGATGTGGAAATTGCAACGTAAAAAGCGCAACTCCACCCAAACTAGTGGCAAACATCTGTCCGCAATTTACGTAAGAGAGGGTGGAGGCAGCGGCACATTCCAACGTGCGCTCAAGCGAGTTGGAACGCGTCCGAGGAATGACTGGCATTAGCTTCCATGGATAAAATGTGCTGTGGAGAAAAGCTCATACCGACAAGCAGGTTGTCCAGTAAGCCTCGGTGAGTGTTAAGTGCCTGCTTAACCTCAGCTCAGCCCGAGCAAACTGCAGAGCTTCAAGTTAGCGTGCATCCAGGGAAGACTCAATCACATAGAAGTTGGCGTCACGCCTGTGAATATGTGGTGAATACATTTGAGACAATGTGGTTATTTTAATGTTGCAATGGGCTTCATCTTGCGGTACAGTGCTCACATTTGTTTTGGCATATAAAGTTAACACTGTTACACCCAGCTTCTTTTGTTTTCCTTCATAGATCAAGTGTCCATACAATGTGGTTGGAGGAAATAGACTATCAAAGTAATTTAATTGTTGCACGCTTGTAGACTTTTTTTTCTTTTTACTTTTTTGTGCTGTTTCCCACTATCAAGTCCATGTAAATACCGCACGTAGGTTGATGTGTGCTTCTCTCAAATTATTAAACACAACCTTAGAATACACTCATAAAGACATTAAACCTTGTCATTTGTAAACAACCACAGATTCCAAGATCATCAGTACAAACAATTATATGTGAGTACAAGTTATTGAGATGTGTCACCACTTTGCCAAGGCCTGGAAGAAGCCCCGAACTGTCACCCTCAGTGACAGGACACTGGTTAGGATGTTCAGGAATAATCCAAGAACCACCGAGGCTCAAGCCTACTGCGATCTGGAAACTGCAGAAACACCAGTGTCACTGTCCACAGTGAAGCATCACCATGGACTGAGAAGGTGCTTACCAAGAAAGAAGCCCCTGCTCCAAAATCTTCAAGCTCAACTTAAATTTCCAACTGCCCACATGGACAAACCAAATACCTTCAGAAGAAAGGTTTGATGGTTAAGATGGTCAATGGACAAGATGAAGTTTAAGCTATTTGGTAAAGTTGTAAAGAGTAAAGTTGAGGCTCTCAAACCAAACAACACTGTACTTGTACCAGCGGTTACGGATGATGGTGGCAGCGTCATGCTTCGGGCTGTTTGTTGCCAGTGGTACCATCAAATTCTTCAACTTCACCTCAAATCAACAGCTAAACGGTTGAAACGTGGACAATATTGGATGTCTCAACAGGAAAAATCATATCAAACACATAACGGTTTTTGGAATGGATAAAGCTATAATAAATATAGGAAAATATGGGTGAATATATAAAACAAATTGTGAGATAATTCTTTTTAATTCAATTCAGTTTTATTTATATTGTGCAACATTGAAACAACAGTTGCCTCAAGGTGTTTATCTTCCACAGGACACAAATTATAGGTGCTCTGACACACCTGACCCATTGCATTACAACCAGTCACTAACAGAGTAACCCTTATTTGGAATTTAATGTGGTGTAAATTCAGGTTTTAAACTGCAACTTGATTGTTTTCCTCTAATACATCATCACAGTATACACACCCAGTTTACGATAAAAGCTCTTCTTCGATGTAAAATTTTATTGCACGTATAAGTAATTAAGGCTTACAGTGATGTACTCAAAGAAGTTAACCTGTTGGATCAGACTCGGGTCAAAGGGTTGCATTTTGGGATTCATTGGTAAAAACAAAACAAAACACAGCTTTATGGTACAACTGTAAAATAAAGAATAGCCTGTCAGACAGTTGTTTTGCATTCAGAAATAGTTGGAACATATATACGTCCTTTGTGACACAGTACAGTCTATATGAGTTGAAAATAGTTGTTATTATTTGGCCTCTAACTTGGTTAAAACAACAAGCCCTTCTTCTTCTCAGTATTTGGATACAAGAAAATGCTGTTTTAAACATAAATACAGTTTCCATTTCAGAGTTGGCTGTACCCTTTAGCTGCAGATTTCTTCATGTCCACTAGAGGGAGTTGTCATGTGAAGAACTGTGTATGCCTGAAATCCCAGGAAAAACAGGAAACTTCACTAGCTGCTTCCCCCTCTTTGGATAATGTGTGCGCAGCTTCATCCAGCAGTGTGTGAGTCTCAGTGTTGTGTGTTTACCCAGCTGAGTGTGTAGGAGCTGTGAGCATTTGCTACTGTCTGTTTAAGGACACTGTGACCCTCTCCTGCAGAGCTGTGAACCAGCTTGAGTCCACAAGCTTGAAGACCTTGAAGGACACTGAACCAATAGCGGAGCACTTCCTCATCCCTTCCGCCCACCTCAAACCCTGCCCACTGCAGGTGCACCTTAGCAACAAGATGGTGGACATTCTGTAGAGTTCCTGCCTCGATCCAATTCTGAAAAACGCGCCACTCGCCGCTTAGCAGGTCAGCATACAGGAAGTGAACCTAAGGAGAAGAAAGAACAGAGGAAAGTACGGCTCTGGTCTAGCACCTCCCCACCCTCCCAAGCACATAGGAAGCCTAAGTTAGCAAAACACCAGATACAGAACAAAGCAGGCTTTTAGCAACAACAGAAAAGACACTGATTAAGTCAGGAACAGAATTTCCTGTCAGCATGCAAAAGCACTGTAAAAAAAAACGGCTTTATCAGCTGATCTGAATTGGGATGGTACTGAAATCAGCTCAGCTTTACTAAGAACAATTCCCAGCACCGTCTATATGTTTAATGATAGTTTATTAGGATATATTCATGCTATGAGGGGGGCTGTGGCTCAGCAGATAGAACAGGTCTTCTGCCAATCCCTGCATCCCCTAGTCTGTATGTCAAACTGAACCCAGAGTTTCGCCCGATGCATCCGTTGGAGTGTGAACATATATGTGAATGGGTGACCAGGCTTGTAATGAGAAAGTGTTCTGAATGTTCAAAATATCAGTTCATTTACCATATTACTACTTTCCATAGTGGCCCTGCTGCTTTGTAATCATACAATCATATACAGTCAAATATTGATTAATAGAATTATTAGCTGCAGTTCTTGGAGAAATCGCTTGCAGCTCACTTGCAACTGTTGAAAATACATCCTTACAAGCTAAAAAGTCACAAAATAGAACAATACGTAAAATGTTGAGTCTGTTGCCCTCCCCGTTTAGCATGCAGCAGAAATTAGTACTAGGAATTTTAGCCCACTCTTCTTTGAAGAGTAGTTTTAATTCAGTCACATTGGAGGGGTTTGTAGTTCTTAAGATGCTGTTCCGGGTTCTTTTGTGACCTCCTGGATGAGTCGTTGATGCGCTCTTGGGGTAATTTTGGTAGACCGGCCAATCCTAGGAAGGTTCACCACTGCTCCAAGTTTTCTCCATTTGTGAATAATGACTCTCATCATGGTTCACTGGAGACCCAAAACTTTAGAAATGGCTTTGATATGCGTCAATGACTTTGTTTCTCAGTTGCTTCCTTAGATTGTGACGTGAACGTGTCATGTTCACTTCACTTTGTTAGACAGGCCGTATTTAAGTGATTTTTTTGATTCAATGGGTCTGAGTGTAATCAGAACTGAGTGTGACGAGTAAAATTGAACTCAGCTTTCACAAAAAATCAGGTTAATCACAGTAGATTTAATTAACAGCACTGTCGGTCATAAATGTCGGAACAACTGAGCCACACAGGTTTAAAAGCTGGCAATGGCAGCCACTTGTGTAGTCTGCGTCATGGGCTCTACATACTTGAACCAAATTTGGATCAAACTGGAGGCAATCAGGCACTGAAGCAGTCAGAATTGATTTGCTTGTCCAATCAGGGGGAAACAATACATGAAACCTCTAATTAAACACATGAGCAGTGTCCTGAGTTGTCCAAACATCTTGTGCACCACGTTTGGTTATTTTTGGATGAAATCTGAATAACAGAAAGTCAAAAGTGTTAACAAATGCAACAAATGTGCACGGTCTGTATCAATCTCCTCTGCGTCATCCACTGAATCCAGACAGCTGTGTTCGAATTTTCCTTGTCCATCTAACGGCGAGAAAGTTTAGCCCCCCCCCCCAAAATTTAACCCACTCATTTGATCATTTCTCCACCTATGGTGGCACTATTGCTTACATGAAGCTATTGTATATTTTAATTCCATGCTGTGGCACTAAGTAGTTATAGATGAACGTATTGGACTGCTTGCTATTCTGTCACCCCGCATATAATCAAACTCCAGGTATGCAGTTCCCTCTTGTGGCTGCAGGAAGCAATTGGGTGATTCATTCACTTAAACTGTTGCCATGGTAGCCAGAGATGGCGCAGAGCCCTGTTGCTATGGGAACATCTGAGTAAAAGAGCTTTCAGGGTATGTTGGGGTGAAAAGACTCTAAGGTATGTTTGTTTGGCACTGTTTCTCTACATTTCAGTGTGTGTGCATGCGTGCGTGTCTTACTGTGTGATGTCCCAGAGCTGCCATGATGTCTGCCAGTGTCTGAGAAACACCACCCGGGTTTCCTCTCCTCTTGTGCGCGCGCTTCTTTGGAGCTCGCCACTCAAGCCACATCTTGTGCTGGCTGACCACGCCTCCATTGCCATGGTTACTAGCCAAACTGTTGCCAAGGTGACCACCAGATGCATTAGAGTTGCTGGGATCAAAACAGTGTATTTCACATCCCAGCCCCGACACAGTCTTCAGAAAGTCTGCATCTCCCCCATCCATGCTACAGAGACAAAGACAGACATACAAAGACAGGAAGGAAGGCAAAGGCCGTTTGAACATTATTGCATGCATGATTAAATATGCATTGCATTGTTTATTCCAACTGAACCGGTGATAAGAATGCATAGCAGCACGTGCATTGACATAAGGCTCAGACAAGTGGCACACCTGAAGGAATATGCGACACACGTTTTGTGTGTAGCTGGAAGGAGCCAGTCCTCAGCACACAGCAGCCAATGGGCTGGCGCTGCAGGGCTCTGTGCTGGCTGAGCCCGCCCTGGAGATAAAACCTTGGAGCAGTTCATCTGGGGACAGACAAGAGGAAAGAGTCACATAAGACGGGCTGGATGGAGGTCTGGAAACAGCGCGACACAGAATTAGCATTCAAATGAGAAGAGGGGAAGCTAAGGAAGGAGAAGTTGTTCAGAAAAGTGGCCAGAATTGTGTAATTTGTGAGAACATTGCAGAGTCATGGCTCGAAATAACTTTGAATAAAACAGAATTGTTTAACGATAAACTCATAATTTGATAGCGGCTGTTTAAAAAGGCCACACGTGGACTGTTTCTGTTTCTGTTTCTGCTTTTGTCTTGTTTTCTGTCACATATGCTGCTCCTGCTTTGTGCTCACATTAAGCACGGTGAAAGTTTCAAGTCATGCAGTCAGGGAAAGTTTAAGGTTTCAAACAGCTCTGTTGTAATGTCACCGACTGGCTATCCTTATACAGTCATCTCAAACACTGATGCCCCACCCACCTGCAATTCAAAACACTTTGTGAGGGGCAGCCAATCACAAGAAAGCTGGCTCTAAGTGAGACACAGAAGGTGAACTAACATGCTTCCCTGAGGTATAGTATGAAATACATAAGAATTCATTTAAGTCTGAGAATAAAAACATGGAGCATTATCAAGCCCCTTTAAATAATACCAAACTAAATCAGCACACTAGGAGCAGTTTTTTAAATTCTTCCATATATAACTTTCCTTCCCAGTTCTCCAGCACTTGGTGTTGCGTAAGTTTTGTCTCTTGTTTGGGAGTTTCCTGTCTGGAACAAAAAGTCCTTACTGGCTCCAGATATGGTAGATTTCTGCTGGCAGCATATTGACAGTGCCTGACTGATCATATTACTGCTATGTTAACCCCCCACACTCGACTGCAGTCAAAGAAGTGTAGTAGTCAAAAAAGTGAAGTTGCTTTTCTTTATTGATTTCTGTTAAGGCTTGGCAAGGTCTAACTCCTGGCTACAAAAATGTGAAGCCCCCACTGAGCTGGAGTGCAGCCTTCAGGGAGTGCGTTATTTATTGGACCAGTGGTTTCCAACCTAAGGGCTGGGACCTCTCCAAGGGGTCAGAAGATAACCCTGGGGGGGGGGGGGATTTGTCATGAGACCAGATTTTTAAACAGACAGGAAAGATGAAGAAAGCCGTCTGCAAATAAAAACCTGATTTTTCTTCCTTGACTTTTCTCGTGAAATATAGCAGACACTTTTTAAAGGGTCACAAGCCAAAAGTTTGTGCATTCGACATTCGATGTGTATTACTGCACATACAAGTCCTTTATAACTTCAAGTTGTATTCATCCTGTTATTTCTCATTGCTTATCTGTAATCTTGTGAAATGTGTGTTATGCTGTAGGCTTACTATAGTCTCATTGTTCTACAGTCCCGTAAACGGTTAAAAAATTACCAGACTTCAGGTTGCGTTACATAAAGTAAATGATGTTAGGGAGTTTTGAAATCACTCTCAGACATTTCAAACCCTCTGATTATTTTTGCTCTTTCAGTTTCGGATAACTTTGTGAAGGAAACATTTTTCACTGCAGCATTTTGGATGGTGCTCTGCGCAGCCTACCTGTGGCCTTGTGATATATGAGATGATTCGATTGAGCTCTGCTGTGAAGGATGGCTCGCCTGCTGCCCACAGCTGCACTTCCAATGCTCTGGGTCCCACCTGGGAACATGCATGACATGTATATTTATATATACTCCAGCGCAAGGAATACCAACACATCCAAGAGAATTCTGAATGTGGTTAAATAATGTATAGGAATAGCAGTAAAGTGTGCGAGTGCCCAGGTAGGAGTGCAGAGGAGCCAGGTCACAGGCACTGACCTCCGTCCTGCTGGTATTTGCCTAAGGCGGTGTAACATACAAACACACGTTTGCACACACAACCCCACCATCACCATCAATCTGCACCCCACCTAACTCAGAATGAACCTTTTGGTCACCATGGCAACCTCTGTGGGGAGCGTGTGTGTGTGTGGGGGGGGGGGAGGTGATGATTCACTAGAATGAGTCAGAGTTTAGCCTTGGGCAGATAAAGAGACAGTGAGAGAAGAGCAGAGTGAAAGCGAGAGGGCGAGAGGAGTGAGAGGTGAAGAGGGGACAGATGCACCTACACACAAACACAGATGGAGGCTGTAGCACTCTGCAGCTGAAGGGCAAAGACAGAAAGACGGGAACAGCTGTCATCTCTCTCTGATGTGGGGTCAGCGCTGAGCTGCGCCCCCTGCCCTCACCTGTCCCATCATGCCTGTAATCATGCAGGGAGTCGTGCACAAACTGGCCCAGCATAATAAATGAACTGGATGAGGACGCCACAGCAGCAGCAGCAGGGTGGCAGTCCTGTTGAATCCCAGTGATCCCAGTATCTGTCTCCCACTTAGTTCATTTTTTAAATTATTTCTAAACTTCATTCATAAATTTAATATATTGGTAATTTAAGTTAAAATTAAAAATGCAAGTCATCCCAAAACATTTACACGTGTACTATAATAAAACATTCCACGCATAAACTTATTTCCCTACTTCTTTACGAACCTGGCGCGAGTGCATCTCGTTCTCGTCCTCGTACGCTCTTGCCCCCTCCCCCCTCCTCTGCCCGTCGTCCACCTCTGCCTCCTCCTCAGCCACACCGGGCGTCCCCCGATGCCGTGAGCTCCGCTTCGGTTGAATGCTGATAACGGAAAAGGCGACCCCTCCGTCCCGCTCCTCTAACCCCATCCACACCCGCGCGACTCCAGGTAAAAGTGACCCGACGACAAGGAGCTGGAGCGCGAGGAGAAACGGTGGGATTAAGAGGAGTAGTACTCCCGAGCGGAGGGAGACACCGCAGCGGCCCCTCCACGGCGCACAGGTCCGCATACCTCCACTTCCGCGACGGCTCCGGCGAACATCTCCGGCGCTGTGCCCTGTGATTTAACTTTTTTTTTTTTTTTACCCTTTTTTTCGGTTTTCCTGGAGGGCAGAGGAAAGTCCCAGCTGAGAACTCCCCTCCTCCACTTTCCTCCGCGACCTCCTCCTTCTCGTTATCCCCAGGGGAAAGTTGCTGATGACGAAGCGCATTCCTCGGTCAGCGGTGGCCTTATTGACACAGTGACCCCCGCTTTATTTAACCTATAAGTAACTAGGTTATAATTAACAGGCATGTAGGATTAAAGAAAAACACCATTTCGTTTTTATAATGGGCAAACAGGCCACCTCTACCGTAAAAATAAATGCTTTATTTATCAAAAAGATGACCAACTACTGATATTCTTCCACCATACCAGTGTGAGTCATATAAATTTATTATTAGGGTATTAAAAAATATTGAATAAATAAATAAAACTCCAGGCTGTCATATTTAAGATGCACAATCACTGCCTGTGGTCTGTACTTTTATTGAAGTTTGGAAAGTTTATACTAGAACTCTAAATGCTCATTTTGCTCCACATTAATGTCCTAGGCTACTTGGCATCAGAAATCTTCATATTCTATACATCTATTTATCACAAACCATACTTATCGGTGTGTTAACCCAGTTTTAAGTAATTTTAGGTTCTTTCTTGTATGCTGGAGTATAAATACAAAATGAATGGCATCTGAGTAAAATGATGCAATTATATAAATGTGTTTCCATGATATAGTTTAGGACATTTTCATTAATAAACCCCTAAAATGTCCACAAATATGCTAAATAATAGAAATGGATGGCTTCTAGTGTTACCTCTGCTTAACTTGAGAAATTATTGTACCGATAATGACAGATTATTGTTATTAGATTTGCTTCTGGTGTGGGATGAAATTGGCTGCGATTTTCCCTAAATTAAACACACACAAAAACGAAGCAGTTGCATATAAATGAAATTGCAGTGTTTTATAGAAATGCCACACAAAAGAAAAGTCTGAAAGAGAGCTGTCGCTCTGCACCATCCCCCTCTCGGTCTGTCATGTAATGTTGTTGACAGTTCGTGCACCCTTCCACCATACAGTGGAATGTCACAGCAAACACATTTCCTCCGGCCATGTCTGAGTCTATTTAGTCAGTCTGTTGACAAACTGTACACAAAATGCAGCCAGTAAACTTAGCCCATCTGCTTTCTTTCTCTCTAATTCTCTGTCTGGCATGCACATGCATATACACAAGCTGCAGATGTACAGTATTTGCCGTATAGTAGCAAGTTTCCCTGCGAGGGCATGAAATAGGCATGGGTTCCTTTCCTGTCAGCTCTCTCCTGTACCAGCAGTCTTTGGTTGCTTGCTTTAAAACATTTCCTTATTTGGATGAATTGTGAAACTACAATTTTGCGCATTTTTTTTGTTTTGTTTTAATGGCTTTAAGAACCAATTCAACACCTTTTTCTGATTTCCTCAGTCTGGTTTCTTTCTTTTCCCTCCAACGTATCCTCCCCTGCTCTCTCCCCACCATCTATTCCTCTCCTCCCCTCCCTTTCACTCCCTGTCGAATTGTGTCCTTGAGTGAACTCGCTCGCTCGCACACTCGCTCACAGTCCCAGACAGCCTGGGCAAAGCCCAATACTCAGGGAGGCTCTAAAACACAGCCACACACAAACACACTCACACCTCCCCCCTTAATCCGGCAAAGAAGCTCAATGCTATAGACGAGATTACCAATGGCAAGAACAGAATGTGTATTTAAATATTTTGCACCTCAGATACATACATGATATGTAACAGACAGATATACAATTTATTTATTTTTTTTCATCACAAAAACCACCAAACAACACAAGACCACAGAAAAAAGAAGGGAGAGAGTGAAAGAAAGAATTAGGCCCCGCCAAGACTTTGGTGTCTGGGAAGCTTCACTCCTTTTGACCCCACAGGCACACACACGCACACGCCCATACACGCACATGTAGGCACACGTACACACAAAAACATGCATGTCACACGAACGCAGCCGCTCCGTCTCAAACTCACACAGAGAAAACAAGAGTCTCTTTGGGGCCGTTGTGTAATTTCAATGTCTCTTTCCCTTGTAGTTAAAACAGCAAAACACAGGATGTTAAGTCTCCATGCTGCAGTATCCCCAACCCCCCACCCCTCCCTCCCACCCACCCCACAGAGCAGAGAAACCATGGCAGAACGCAGAGGAGGGCAAGTTGATGATGGGCCTTCACAGCGAAAGAGAGGCCCCCTGGCTTGGAGCTGGAGTCATATGTACAGATGCTGGTATTTCAAGAGCAGAAACTGATTGAGTCCACTTTTTCTCTTATGGGACACAACACAAGGAGTGCACAGAGAGGGACATTTGCTAGGCTTATGGCATTTCAGAAGTTGATTCGGGCTCAGATGCGGTTCGAGTTTGGGCACAAGACAGAAATGCAGAGCTGAGAGCAGAACACAGTTGCTGGTTTAGCAGAGGAGGAGAGAAAACAGGGGAAATAAACACAGAGAGAAAGAGCGAGTAGTGTGATCTTAGTTTGCCCACATTGCAGATACAGGGAAAAAATAAAATAAATAACGCAAAGATTTGGTGAGTTAGACTTCCAAGGGAAACAGAGTCCTCCATGTATCACAGCAGGACTCCAAGGGATGAGGAGATAGGTTTGTCTTTGTCCGTCAGCGTCTGGTATTCATCTGTCAGCTCCTCCTGGCCGTTCCCTCATTCCAGCGTGTGAGTGCGCACACGTACGACTTCATGTGGTCCTGTTTAGGTAGTGAACAAATCCGCGCAAGCGTGTCTCGCGTTTGCGCGTGCGTGTGCATTTGTGTATGTGCATGCTCGAGTACGTGAGTTGATCTTGATTGTCAGTGCTGGAGAATTAAAGCTTTAACTGTCCAAAAGCTGGCAGCTAAATTCTCACCCTTCATTTCGCAGTCCCTCACAAAGAAGTCCCCTTAAAAAAAGGAAAAGAAAGAAAAGAAAAAGAAAAAATGTTTGCAAATCTGTAAAAGCTTGAATCGAATGCACCTGAAAGGAAAACGGAGAGAGGGAGAGACAACAAGAGATCAGAAGAGACAATAAAAGTAATATGAGACACTTTCTATTAAAAAAACAAAGATTTTTAGGATATTTTAGTCAGAGCGATGTGTCCATTTTGATGAAAATTGCACTTTTGCATTTCAGCCTAAAGATAAATATATGGGGTTTAACAAGCTAGAGAGGTTTTGAAATACAAACTGCAGCAAAACACATTCAAATTCACCTGTAACCTCCATTAAATTGGCAAAAAGAATGTGCAAATGTGGTTCTAGAGAGTGTGCAGAGCAGGGCTCAAACATGCAACTTTGAACCCATGTCTTTAGCATTGTTTGGTTTGGTTTGAGACCATCCTACACCCTTTTTAAAGTATTTTGTATCTTAGATCTAAAAAAAAGAAAAGAAACAATTTTATTATTGATGTCCTTTCCCCCCATTAGCTCAAAAACAGATTAAAGGTAGCGTCTTTTACTGTAAAAGTTGCTTGGCACAAAATTGCTCATGCACACAGATATAAGCTTCGCACGACGAGGCTTAAATTGTTTTTGATGGGTTATTACTAAAAGGTGACCTGTTCCATTTATCATTCGACAAAAATACTGTTGTTAGTGTTGCTCTGCAAATAAGTGCTATCAGCACACATCGTCTTTTAAGCTGCCTTTACTGTTGGTGTTCTAGATACACTGAAGATATGAATTGGCCTTTTATGATCATGTTTATGGGGTAAGTCTAATAATAACAAAACAGTAATAAAAAAAAAGATTTTGCTTCTACATCCAGTTGAATATTATGTAACATTCATTGCTTAACAGTTTATGGATCTATTTATGCATTTCCACCCTTTTCCATACCTACGTTGTCCTCGACAGTCACTCACCTGCCGTTACAGGCTTGTGACGCTGAAGCTGTCATCACCGGCTGGGTCCAGGAGCTGGCACAGCACCCCGCCACCCTGAGCCGCCTGGGAGGGGTAGCGGTGTCCCATGCCTTGGTAGGATTGCTGGGGCACAGAGTAGCCACTAGTGTCCTCCTGATGGGGCGAGGAGTCCAGGGGAGGTTTGGGGTACGGGGAGTGAGGCAAGGGCCCCTGCCGATGGGCCGTGCTCATGGCGTGGGAGGTCATATCCCGCTTGTGTGGGGTAATGGCGGCGGGAGGGCTGCGCTCCTCATAAAGCATAGGTGTTGCATGGCAATGGAGGCCGGGGCTGGGGTTGGAGTGTGTATGCGAAGGGAGGTGGGTGTTGAGGTTGGTGTGTGCATTGAGGTGGGGTTGATTGTTGGAGTGCGAGAGAGGGCTGCTCTGTAGGTGCGATGTTGGATGCGTGTTTGTGTGTGAGCTCAGGTGGGGCTGTGTGCTGGGATGATGTGCGTCGTGCGGAGTTGGAGTCAGATGTGTGTGCGTGTTTGCATTTGGGCTAGAGAGCGAATTAGCCGGTGTGCTCCCATGTGGACTTGCGTGCGGGTTGCTGTGTGCGTGCACAGCTGTATTTGAGTGAGCGTGTGGGCTTGGGCTGCCGCTGTGCGATGTCTGTCCGTACCAGTAGGGGGAGCTGCAGTAGCTGGGCGAGTCGTACTGCGAAAACTGGGGGTCTTTCAGAGGGGGGCGGTGCGAGGGACTGAGTGCAGTGCCGCAGTGGGGTGTTAGCCGTGGTGAGGGGGAGCAAGAGGGGGAGAAGGTCCTGGAGGGGACAAGGTGGTAGGACTGGTGTGGAGGAGGGGTGGGCTTGGGTGGATAAGGGGGAGAGGAAACACTGGGTGAGAGGGAAGAGGAGGATTCTCCAGGGTATAAAGCCGGATATCGCTCCTCAGAGGATGGTGTGGAGGGGTGGGCAGAATAGGGGGAGGGGTACTCACAGGGGTCCTGGAGGTAGCTGGAAGGTGGCGCAGGATTAGGAGTGGCCAAAGGAGAAAGGCTGCTACTGTCTCCACTGTAATAATCCAGCCCTTCCTGAAACAGCCCGGACCCCTCTGGACCTACAGCAGACACCGCTGGTCCCACCGCTGACGTAGACGCAGCCTTGCCCCTCCCTTTGGATCCCGCTGGCCTCTCCCTCTGACAGGGAGACAGACCTCCTCTGCCTCCTCTCGACCCCCTGCCCCGTCCTCCGACCCCTCCGCGCTTAGGTCCAGGAGCAGGTGTTGGTGAGGGACTGGATGGGGAATCAGAGTGCAAAGCAGAAACTCCTTCTTTTTCTAAATGTGGCTCAGTCCGTTTCCTGCGACCACGGCCGGGTTTGTTGGTCCCCCCGCCCTGGAAGAGGACATTCTGGCTCCAGTTATAAGAAGGTCCCGAGGCACTCTCATGCCAGTCCATCATCAGCTTCTCCAGGCTGGACAGACTTGACTGGCCCCCTTCTCCACTAACAGAAACAACCTCATTCTGTTTGTACGTGCCACATGTGGAACTAGGGCCACTATTAGTGGCTGTGGAGCCAAGATGTGAAGAGTCAGAAGAAGATTCTGACAAACTTTCAGGGAAAGGTTGTCGCTTGGCCTTCTGGGGGGTGTAGTTTGAGATATCCAAGATGTCTTTGGACTCATTGGATCCATATTCACTATAGCCATGGTACTGAGGTCCAAAGCTGTCTGTTGACCAGCCACTGTAACCTTGTCTGAAAAAAATAAATAATAAGAATACCAACATGTATTATACAATAAATAAAAACACTTAAGCAGTATTTGTGCAAAAGAGTTTTCACTGCTCTTTGTTGCAGTTTCACAAATCAGTAACAGGAGAAATCTCAGTGGCAGGCTATGACAGTGCACTTGTAAGCTGGGTAAGGATGAGGAATATTTAGCCAAAATTTTAATTTTCACAAGGCGGGCATGGTGATATTGAAAATTGCATGCTGGAGTGAAACATTCATCCTGAGAAATATAATCATCAGACGTGATCGGGTTTTTCAGATATCTAAAAGCCTGATTTGCACCTTTTTTTTGTTTATTGTCAAATAAAATATTTAATTACCTACATTTACATTTAAGTTTCATTAAAACCAAGTCAAATGTTTGTGTGATAATTTAAGATTTACTTCCATTAGTTAATGTAGGATTTCTTTTAATGACACCTGAGTGGTAGAAGTGATTTACCTGAAGTTCCACTGATTGGGGTTGTATTGTTTGTAACCCTCTAGGGAGAAGGAGCTGAAGGGGCTACTTTTGGCCACAGACATGTATCCTCCTCCAGGTGACGTCGGCCCTGTTGAGTCCCCCCGCATTGCAGAGGAATGACTTGCACTTGGATATCCACCGTAGCCCCGCTTGGCTGTGGCTTGATAGCTAGAATAACCCATTGGACCGACAGGGTTGGCCTTGCCAATGTTGTTACCAGACCAGCTGCAGTCTGAGGATCTCTGTGGCACCACAGGAGAGGAGCAGGAGTAGCCAGAAGAGTAGTGGCCATAAGAGGCGGGATGGGGGGAGCTAGGAGAGTGTGAGAGAGATGGAGGAGTGGATTTAGGATAGGTAGAAGTGGTGGGGGATGTTTGGGCAAGGCTGGCATAGCTATATGGAGGCCTGCTTGAGGAGCCAGGTGTCTGGCCTGAACCCTCCGCCCCAGAACTTGCACCCTTAGTGCTCCACTTAGAGAATGCGGTAGACCAGTTGTGACTGGTAGCTGGGCTGGATGGCTCGTATCCAGGGGTAGATGAAGCTTTGCGGGGGTCAGACTGTGCGGAGGAGATGTCCAGCAGGTCCGAGGAATCATCAGAGTCGAGCAGTGATCGGAAATAACCAGCGAAGAGGCCTTGTGAGTCCTCCCCAGCTGGCCCAACCCCTCTGCTCCCACCTGGGCTGCTGTAGGCACCTCCCCGTCCAAGCTCACAGGAGGAGAAGCCCCCCCTTGGAGTTCCACAGAGCTGATACCCACCCAAGCCTTTCTGTTTATCCATAGGTCCCTCTTCACCCCAGCCACCTGCCCCATTGGGCCAGTCTTGCCCCATGGACACCCCACTCCCTTTGAATGCACCATTTTTTTTCATACGTCTCCTCCTGACTATTTTCTCACCCCCAGGCACTGTTCCTACTACACCGCCTCCTCTGCCCACCCCACCTCCACCCACACCCTTCCCTCTTTTCCTAGGTAATCCATGCTCAGACAGGGGGCTCAGTTTCCGCTTTTTTCCGATAGATTCAAAGAAGTCACTGAAGGTGCTCTTATTACACTCTCTGCCTCTGATCCCCCCTGCTGCTCCTCCTCCCCGTCCAACACCTCCTCCTCTGCCACCCCGTGGGCGTCTAAACCCAGTGAGCCGGTGGAGCAGGGTGGATATTCCAGGGTTTTCTGAGGGGGTATGAAAACTTTCTGGCTCACTAGGTGTCCAGCAACGAGGGGGGGAGCAGCGGCCAGTCACAGGAGGCTGGCGGTTTAAAAAGGCCAGTTTGGAGAGAACATCCCCATATTCGGTTTTCACATCATTCGTGTCATTAACATAGGATGGATAAGGATAAGGGAGTTTAGTCCGTCGCCGCCTTCGGGGCTTCTTGGGCTGGTCTCCATTACCACCAGGGTTCCCAGCATTTGGAGGCTCCCCCTGTATTCCTGGCAGGGGCTGTTTAGGCGGTCGTCCCCGCCTGCGTTTGAGGATAACAGGGAGCTCTCCGGGAGGGAACATCACCATCACACTCTTTCCGTTGTTTTTCATTCGGAGGAGCGCAGTTGGCTCTCGGGCTGCCTCTGAGCCCTCCACGTTGCCATCATTACTCTTTTCCGTCCCCGTGATCGTTTCCAGATTAGAAATTTTGTAGCTCTTCTGTCGCCGGCTAAGGCTGACTGGAATGCGTGCCACTTTGACAACAATCCTCCTCACCTGTAAAGCAGACACAAAGGTAAAACAGCTGCGACAGCAAATTGACTCAATGTTCATTAGTGAATAATATGACGTTATATGTAATGTCAAAAAGAAGTGGTGATGCAGCGATATGTGACTAAAAAATAAACTTACACCAACAAAACGCCCACGTCTGCCATTACTGGGAGGACATACCCTCAACTCCGCAACGGGTTCCTCCTTCATCGTTAGCAGAGATCCAGGGATTGTGGGCGTGTTCCCAAATGAGAGATGAGGAGTAGCGTGATCGTGGATAGCCTGGGCTGCCTGACGCTGTTTCATTACACTTTTAGGGCCTGCTTTATGAACAGGTTTCGTTGAGGGCCTGGACCTGGATTTAGGTCCAGGTCTATAGCCGAGTCTGGGACCAGGTTTAGGTATAGCTTTAGGAACAGGTTTAGGTACAGTTAGAGCAAGAGCAGTGTCTGTGTGACTGGTAACTGCAGGGAGAACAGCCTCCACAGATGAATGCTCTTCTTTATCACCAACTGCCACCTCCTCCTCTTTTACCCTCCAGATCTTTTCCTCTAATACTTCCTCATCCTCCTCTCCTCCCTTTTCCCTCCCTGCTTTTTTTTCCCCATCCTCAATGCTTCTGCGGAGGCGTGAGGATTTGCGCAGGTGACAGGGAAAGCGGGGACGTCCAGAGCTACGGAGTGCATACTTTTTTTCTGTCTCTATGGGAAGTGGGGAGGAGTCAGTGTTTGAGTTTGGACCAGCAGGGACTGGACAAAATGTTGAGGGCACGTCTGTCTCTGCAGTTCGGACCGGGGCTGCCAGCTGATTGGTGGAGGCAGGATGATTGCCTAGCGCCAAAGACAAGGGCTGCGGTGAGTGTATGGCCTCTGGTGTAAGAGATTTGGAGAGTTCTGGCCCTACAGAAGCTGCGTGTGAGTTCACATCCGTGAGTCCACAGTTCTCCATATTTGCATGAGAAAAAGCCTGTGCATGCACATCTGGGTCTATGTGTGTTTGCATGTTTCGAAACGTCTCTGCAAACGTATGTGTCTCAGCAGTCGTGTGAGTCTCTGTCTGCCGCCGCCGGCAACTGCTGTGCCCCAGCCTCCTCTGAAGATGGAGGCCGTTGGCCAGGGCAGACGGAGAGGAGGAGGGAATGTGGTCGGATGTTACCAGCGTCAGTCCATCATGAGAAGGATCCTGGAACCCCCCCTGGAGCGTGAGCTCCCTGGTCCAGAACTCCGCTCCTTCGAGCGCTTCAAGCTCCTCGAGCCCCGGCACACACCCCTTTTCTTCAGCCCGAGCCTCACCACAGCCCACTGGAGCCCCAGTTTGGCCTGAATGCAGGTGATCTGATAAGCTACTCATTCAGGACACAGTTTTGCTGGCACTGAGGCAGGGAAAAGATGGATGTTTTCAGATTTATGTAAATGGGTATTTCTTCTTTGTAGCTGTCGTCCTCTAACAGCTGGCAAGAAGACTCAAAAACCTAAAGACAGATACGAAAACAATATTACCAACTGAAAAGTAAGCCCATAAATATGTTAAAACCTCCTCCTTGAATTTAAGACATTTAATCCAAACCCCATGAGTCTCCCCACCCCCAAAAATGGCTTTTGCTAAGCATAAATTATGGAACACGTAGAAAAATTTGCAGAGATGTAATTGCGATTGTGAAATCGAATCGTCAACATTTTTGGCAATGGGCCATAAACCTAATCCATGATGCACTCTCCTCTATTAACTGTGCCACCCACACAGCAGCATTACAACATTAGATTACATTTACCATTCATATCCTGTTCAATTTGTTGCTTTTACCAAACGATCATGGCACTGATTCTGATTTTGATTCTGAGTTGAGCCTCACTCTGTCTGCCTGACTGGCTCTGTTCTGCAGGGGATCATTGGGTCATCAATACTGCAGTGGAGAGCTCACATACTTCTCCCTCTCCCCTCTGCTCCTGTCTTTTGCCCATGGTTGCTGGAGTGAGAGAAAGAAAGATAGAGATACAGACAGGGGGAAGGGACAAAGAGTTGAAGAAGGTGGAGGAAAATGCGGAGTGGGGGGAAATGAAAGGAGAAAAAAGAAAGGAGGAGGGTGGAGCAGAAAGAACAAGAGAAAAAGAGATTAGTACATGATGTCACAGCATGCATCAGGCCAGACTAGAATCAGTATTTTGGTGCGGGCTGCACTATCTCATGCAATTATTTTGGAGGATGACTTGCAGTATAAATTTTTAAAGTCTAATTGTAGTTAGTGTTTCATTCTGATGTGTTCCAGCATAGTGTGGGTACAAGCGTATGCTGGTATAAATACTCAGAGGATCATCAATACGCGACAGTAATGTTTTTGCCGCATGTGCGATATTTGAGTGAGAGGACGTATATGTTGTTGAAAAATGCAAAGAAATTCAACTGTTGAATCATGTCGCACAGCAGACATGGGTGCGTGCGCCCACACACACATACACACACACTGTCACTGCTCGTGCCACGTTTCACCAAAACTATTCCAAATGCATTACAAAGCTCTAGACTCTGAGGGTGCAACAAGAATGAGAATGTGTGAATAATCACATCCACCAGGGGGAAGCAGAGAGGTGGTGAATGGAGAGGTGTTAAGAGGATGGAGAGATGAAGGTGACAGAAAGACAGGAGCGATGGAGGGATTATAGAAACCCAAAGCATGGGGAGAAGTGCAGGCAGAAGTGCTGTGAAATCTCAGCCCCATGTGGTGTGAGACTCACATGTGACTGCATCCAATCACAAGTAAATGCAACATTTGCAAACTTAATTTATACATACGCACACGGCTGACTCCCAACACTGTACCGCACGGTCTACATTCAACACAATTATGTCCATCGTCAGATCTCCCTGCCTCCCTCTCCAACATATGGCTCTGATTAGGAGGGAGGGTGAAGGACAGGGAGAGAGAGAGAAAGGCGGGGATGGAGAAAGGGGGAGTGTGAGACATGGGAGAATGGGAGAGTGAATGGGTGAGAACATATGAAAAGAGTGAGAGAAAAAAGAAGAAGAAGAACAGGAAGGTGAAAGATATGATCGAGTCGGTAGCGGGGCAGAGACAGGCAGACAGATTTTTGGCAAAATGAGGGAGCAAAAGTTGGTGAAGAGGAGGCGAGAGGAAGACAAAAGAGTAGAGGGAGTAGAGGAGAAGAAGTGGGAGAGTTTCGCTGTAGCAGAGTTTTGCGGCTGCACACATGGAGCAGAGCAAACCTCGGTGCTCTGCTGCTCTGAGGAATGACACAACTAGGACAGACGAACATGGAGATGAACACAAACACGCTAAACATACTTTCTTTAACCCCCCTCTCACCCACACAGCCCCCCCCCCCATTACCAGCGCTACCTCAGACTCCCCCACCCCTCCTCCGCCTCTCCCACTTTCATTCTCACTTTCTCTCTCGTCTAATTAACAGCGCTCATTAATTAAGGCTTCATCTGACCAGTTTGTGAGAGAACAAGAAGAGCACATGCTTTAATTAAGCATTGCGTCACATGCGCTCGCTGCGCTCACGCACACACATGCGTGCACGCGCTGTCACTCAGAGGCGCACACGCACCAGCGACACATGCCAGCACGCAAACGCGCATGCAAAACATGCCCCCACAGCTCCATCCTCCCACACACTCGCACATCGATTTACACATAAAGACAGACATATCACGCACACATGTGAACCCATGCACGATCACACGCCAAACAAAGACAAACATGCAAATATCCCTCTACTGTGCTCTGCGGGGGGTTTTCTGACAGGGTTTTAGATGCCAGCCAATCAAATGCTCCCACTGTGATTCATTGTTTTAAGCAAACACTCCTGGCATCCATCAGCCGCCATTCCAATGTAATCACCGTCATACGTAGCGAATGCGTTTTGGTGCATTTTTTGCTGTGAATGGCTCTGGGGCTTTGGAACACACAGTCGCGTAGTATTGTCTCTGTGAAAACAGCCGAGGGTGCGCGCTGCTCCCACATGATGATCTGTTGAATCTGTTTCACAAAGAGCAGCTCTCGTATGAATGATACTGTTTGAACAGTTTTCATCTTGCACATTTTCTTTTTTTTTCTCGGAAAACTTTTAGGTCTAATTGTGCAAGCGCGGGGGAAAGGAAACAGAGGGAGCGACACAGAAAGAGAGAGACTCGAACCTCTCAATTTCCAGTTTGGGCCACTGGCCTGTTGGTGCGTAGTCTAAGAGGCGCAATGACTCTGTACATGGTAGCTGTAAAGCATATCTATTCTGTTCCCATCTATCTCACTGCCACAAAGGCTTGCAGACTCACAGGCCTGCCAGCAGAAACCCTCAATGAGGAACTAGAACCAGTGTGTATGGTTGTGTTTGTGCGCGCACGCACCAGTGTGCTCGTGTATAAGTGTGTCTTCCTGGGTGTGTTTGTAAAAGCACTCACTGAGCTCTAACGGGTGTGCAGTTGTTGCTAAGAGACAGGCAGCAGCACCGAAACAGCATGGGGGGGTGTAAGGGAGGGGGGGGGACATAGAGAAGAGAGTGAGTGAGAGAGAGAGAGAGAGAGGTGGTGAGGGGAGGAGGGGGCTCCACCGAGAGGTTTAGACAGATAAGAAGAAGAAGGGGGGATGAAACAGAGGGAGCAAGATGGAAAAAGTGTATGTGAGGCCAGCAGAGAAGCATGAGAGGTGGGGAGGGGGAAGTGGGTCAAGGGGTCCGCAGAGGCTGAGTGACACCGCGCAGCGGCTCGACTACACCGTCAGGCTCTCGTCGCTCCATCACCTCAACCCTGACGCAACCCCAACCTTCGGCTCCAACAAACATACACGCAACAATAAAATCCTTCCACGGAAATCATCGGTGAACGGAAACATGAGAAAAACACAGCAACAGTGTGTGTACTTTCTAAAAATGTAGCAGACACGCGTGCAGGCAGCGGTTTTGGGGTGTTTACCCCTTTTCCATAGGTGAATGCAAGGCTGATATTGCTCACATTTGGCTATTTGATCATAATTTTAAGTCTTTGTAGATGCGAGGCTTTATTGTTTGCTTGTTTGCGATTGGTTTGATATCCAGAATATAACGTTCGGTTATCCAACACTTCTCAATGAGACACTGTGACCAAGCAACTTGTTGAGTCGTTGACTGGCGCTGTCGCTCCAGCTTCACACATTACACATTACGTAGTGTCAGTACCATATAGGAGCATTACTTGATGTTGCACTTTAACACTTTGGCCCATAAATGCAACATTTGACGATCTACCCTGTATGATGAGTTTTGACACCTTAGTATATATCAGTGAAGACGTGGTTAGTAAGAAAAGCGAAGTCCACCCTCATAAATTCAGATCCAGTCATTTTGTTGGGCCTGAAATATGACAGAAACTGCTCAGTTCAGAAAAGACCTTCAAGGGTTACTCCTAGTAGGTTTTCAAGGGTTAAGGAAAGACAATACAGGTAAATCGATATGCCACACTTGATTACTTACATGAAGGTGTTTTTGTACGTACTGGAAGTTCTGCTGAGGTTTCAGGTTTACGTATGCAAATAAGGCATTATCTATCTAAATATGAACTAATCTGCCTACTTTTCCAGAAGGGAAAACTGAACACCAGATAAAGCCAGGATCACAATTCTTGTTACATTATAATATTTATCTGCAGAGTCAAAGGGAATGTCGTTTGGCACTTTATAAATTGGAAAATGCTGTTCACAACCAGAAAAGGAAAACATTTTTATGATTAAATCATACTATAAATCAACCTCTGAACAATATAGGGACAAATCTCTCTTCAGAATATAGACGGGAATAAAACTGAAGAGTCTGGTGTATGTAAAGTGGAGAGCTCCAGCTCAGAGTGTGAGAGACTCTAAAGCTACGAATTGTAAAAATGTCAACACATTTTTATTGGAAAGTAGTATTTACAGGCAAAAAGTTGGAGCATTAGTAGTAAGTCACCGTGACTTATCAGTCAATTCCTTGTAGTGAGACAATACAAGTTTATGAAATTTTATGTTAACTTATGTTAATGAGGTATTATCCTGTTAAATATGCGCTAATTTGCATAAATGCCCAGAAGAGAAAGTCTGGAAGAGTAAAAGTACTAAATGTGAGCAGTTTCTTTCCATTAGTCTGAAGGAAGACTTAACTTTGTTCATTCTGAGCTGCATTACAATACACAAGAATATCCTCATTTAACATGAGCTAAACCTAAACAGAACTTAGACATCAGCTTTAAAATAGCTGTCTGACATTTGGATAATAGGTATTTTTTCCCTTCCAAAAAAAGTTTTCAGTATTGAATCTTTATTAGTTTAGCCAATTTCTCAAAAGTTTTAATTTAACTCAATAAACAAAGAGTAAAACTCAAGTTATAAGGTCCTGTCTCAACTGCAGTGCACTGCAGCCCAACAGGCAAAAACAGTGAGCAGCTAAGCTTTAACCATATGCAAACTCTTCTGATCAGCAGACCTGGGTTGTCTGAGAGCTCGAGGTGCTGGTAAGTGTGCCAAAGCGGTGTTACGTACAGACCGCCGACATCCCCGCACACAAATTACCATCAACATCCCCTCAGAACAAAACCGAACCCTGGTGAGCTGCAGCTCCATCCACACACGTCAGTCAAACACAGACAGTCCAAGGAACACCCTTTACATACAGACCCCCCCCCCAAACACGCATACACCCACCCACCCACACTTCTTTCACTCTGACCTCTCCTCTCTTTCTCACCCACTCACATCCCACCCGTCCTGCTGCCCCCCCCCCCTCTGCAACCACCTTCCCAGCTGCAGGAAATTCCTAATGATCTCCATCATCAGTGCGCGCGCTGTATCTCCTGCCAAGAGTAGGCGTGTGCGCGCACGCACGAACACACGCACGTACACACACCAAGGATGCACACAAAGCATATCAATGAGCAGAGACCAACACATAAACCATATGTGCAGACAAACAAAAAGAGGCAGACAGACAGAAACGCATCTAACGTAAACAGACTTCACACAGAGCAGATACAGTGGCAGCTCAGCCAAGGATGCACACAGGGGATTGAAGAAGTAGCTCCAAACACTAGACAACACAAAACCAGGACCCTCCACCACCACTACCACCAACAACACCCCCCATTTGACTGTCTCACTGTCTGCCTGTCTCTCTCCTGTTGTTTCTGCAGGAACCTACATGCTGTAGTTATTTTAAGACGAGCAGGACCGTATTACCCCTTCCTTCCTTAGCCCCTCCTCACTCCTCTTTCTCACTGTTCCTTCTCTCATCTCCCCAGTACCCCCCACTCTCGCACCACCACTACCACCCACCTCCTGCCCCTAGTTTCTCTCCCACAGCTCCCACTCCCCAACACCCCCTTCCTCATCTTCAACTCAGCCTGACACTCTCTCCTCTCTCTCTCTCTCTCTCTCTCTCACTCTCCTGCAGGCAGTTTACTGGCGCTGCTGATGGCCGCCCCTCATTCGGGTCATGTGACCAACTGCGCCAGCTGGGAACAGCGAGGAGTGTGCACATGTGCGCACGCATTGAAACACATGAACAAGGACACACATACACAGGGATATGTCTGGAAAAACACACACACATACACACACATACACAAACACATGCAAATACAGGAAGATGAAACCAACCACTTAGGTGCAAATACAGAAACACTCCCACTTACAGTTCACACAGGTGCGCACACACGCAGACACACACGCTGAAGCACGCTACACGCTGACACTGATGAAAACCCACACTTAACAGCCACACATACCGGCACACGTGAAAACAGTCACGCACATCCAGCGCACACATTGAGGACACACAAACCAGATGCTTGGACCCCGACACACACTCAGACCTTGAGGCCAGTGTTTTGGAGAGGGGCCTCCGTGCTGCGGCCCTGACTTCCTGACTCCTCCTCCTCCTCCCTCCATACTCCTGTTCCACAGTTGCTGTGGGAGACGCTGCTGCAGCGCCCGTTGCCAAGGAGAAGGCTGCTGGCTGTTTGAACAACAATGGCCGCCTTGTGAACATTCCAACTGTAGGTACTGACAGCTCATCAGCCACAGCCTCAACATACACATTTCTCAGAAAGCGCGCACGCACGCACAGACACACGTGTACGGCTGACACTACACACCAGCGCTACACCACTGTACCTCTCTGTGCTGTGGTTCTTGGCCTCAAGCCTGTGCGAGGTAACACTTTCAGACACAAACACAATGAGGCATGCACACGAAACACACATACACACATCTGTGCACGCTCTAAGAAATTATGACTTCTGCTGAGAGGATAAGAAACCCTTCCGTCCCTCTCTGTCTACCTGCATCTCTTTACCATTGCTCTCTCTCTCTCTCTCACACACACACACACACACACACACACACACAATGGTGCGCAGTGCATTCATCCATCTTCCCCCTTCTCCCCGACTAGTCTCTGTCTTTCTCTCTTATCTCTTTCTCTCTCCTCCCCCCTCCACAGCCTCCTGCTTTCAGTCTCTCACTTGCTCCTCACTTGCTCATCCCCTGCCTCGCTCTCTCTCTCTCGCCGTCTCCCTTTCCGTCTCAGGAAGTGTGTGTTCTCACTCTCACGCACGCACACACTATCATCCTGGCACGCACATATGTGGAGGACACACATTCACACATAGACACACACACACATATATATCGAGAGAGAGCCGCTCACAATCTCTTTCTCTCTTGGAAGGTAGCGAATCTTTTCGTCCCTTGGGGGCATACACTTCCTCAGAGAAGGAGGGAAAAGGGAAAGAAGAAAGAGAACTAGAAACAAGGGTGGAACGGGCAAGAGAGAGGAAGATGAGGAGGAGGAGGGAGGAAGACAGACAAGAAGGGTAGAGAAGAAAGGAAGGGAAGAGGGTGAGAACTATACTCACAGTGGGGATTTATAGACAGACCCCTTAGTGCTCTGATTATCTGTTCATATTGATGGGACGACATTGAAGCCACGCTGGTGGAACGTTGAGACGGCGCTGAAGCCAAATTGGGTAGTGGGGGGGGGGGGGGGGGGGTTTAGTAGGGGGGTGGGGGGGGGGTGCGTGTTGAGGAGAATCACTAACAAGTCTCTGCTTATCCTCTGACTCACTGTTTTTAAACACACATACCCAGACACATGTATACTCACACACAGCTGTAAAAAAAAAAAAAAAAAGACAGAAACTCTAAGAAACACAAAGCTGCACATGTGCAGATAGGTGTGTGTGTGTCTGCGATAATGATGATGCGATCGTGTTGTGTGCCCAGACACGGAGAGATGCTTCTTGTGCGTGCGTGTACGTCTGTGTCTGCGTGTTTTCCCCATCTCTCGCTCCTCTTTAATAATTGAGCTGATTCTGTCCAGCTTGTTAGGGAGGTACACAGCAGCTTCACACTCTGTCTTTCTTTCCTTCTCATCCCTTCTGCGCCGGTCAATCCTTCCCTCCCCATACTTCCATCTTTGCCGCTCTCCCTTCATTTATCACCCTTTCTCCTTCCTGACCCCTCTGTCCTCTCTCTGTCTCATGTGCTCTCCCTCCCTCCGTCCCTTCCCCCAGCTCTCTTCCCTCACAAATCCCTCCTGTTCTTTGACCTCTCTCTCGCCTTCTCCCTCAGCAGCCTCCCCCTCCACCCCACTGCCCTCCATCATCCCTCTCCTCTTGCCTATCCCCACACCCCGCCGCACCTCGCTCCATCCTCCGGAGGTGAGAGGTCGGTGCTTCCTCTCCACTGTCAGACTCAAACCGGCTGCAACCAGACCCGTTGGAGGGGGGGTATGGGAGGTAGGGGTAAGGGGGATGAAGAGAATGAGGACTTGGGATGAGGAAGGACATATAGGAAAGGAGAGGCTGAAGGAGTGAAAAAGACAAGTGAAAGGAGGAAAAAAGAAAGGTGTGTTGGGGGAGGAGGGTGGCACTGACTGGAGGACAGGTGTATGGAGAGCAGTGGGGTTAAAGGAAGGAAGGAGGCGAGAGAAAAAGAGAAGGGTAGATGTCTCCTCTTGAGTCACCGCTTTTGGCGCGGAGGAGCCGTTTTATGAATGTATCGTGTGGGAGGTGACAGAATGGAGCATACAAACACTGCTTACACTAATGCTAAACGGTTGCTGTGTGTGTGGGTGCATCCGTGCGTGTGTGTGTGTGTGTGTGTGTGTGTGTGTGTGTGTGTGTGTGTGTGTGTGGGGGAGTTGAACCACGTTTACCTGCCTGTGGCAAAAGCTATTTCACTTCAGGTAACCATTAGATTAAAAAGAGTCATAAAAGACGGAACCCTTCACCCCAAGGACAAAGTAGTGACTAATTATTATTTTTTGCCAATAGTGGCTTGTTGCAGAGAAAAAGTTTTTAAATATGCCCAAACATGTCCTTTCACTCTACATTTCATTTAGAGGTCTTTTAGTACATGATGTCAGTTTTTTTTCCTCCTTTTTTTCCACCAATGATTTAGAAACAACAGCAAAATAAGCATTAATTTTGTTTGTATGGCGATACTCAACTTAGGCTCAGAGGACAAATCAGACCCACCAGAGGATGCCAGCTGGCTAACTCCTTTAATAAAACTGACTGAAGAGGTTCAGGTTGTGTTTGAGTGGTTTACATGTAACCGTTTGGAGCTAAAGCACAGTGGAACAACTGGATGCAGTATGATATGTTACATAGGTCTTAAAAAAAAGGTTGGGTCTTTTTAATGTTTATTTGTTTTATACTAGAAATATTATTGTTTGTTTATTAACTGGCCTCTGGCCTCCTGTCATTGCATAAAGATGGCCTCTGGGCAAATCGAGGTGAAAATCCCAGCTTTAGAGAGAACTGCTAACAACTCTGAACGCTATCCAACCAAATTCTGTTGCTTTGAGGACAGTGAATGGCTTATTTGTGGTGTGTTGGTTAATCTGTGCTCTGCAATCAATTACTTCTGTATTTTGGGAGGCATTTCAAGTACAAAGTATTATTAATTGCTGGACTCATTTAAGATAATGGTTTAAATTCCCTTTTCCCTGAGTGCTGCTGTGAAGGGTTCAGAGTTGAGAGCCACAATGATCTTCAGCTGTTGTTTAAAAAAAAACAAAAAAAACTTCACTTTGTTGCATTCAGCCAGTTTTGCACACAGCTAGAAGGCAGATGCTTTGCAGAACTAAGGAGAGTCCTTTCTTTTTGGAGAATAAGCATTTGAACAGATCCAATCTCCTATAGGATATCCTTTCAGATTTAATCTCCGCTGTTTGCATTCAAGAATGCACCAATTATGAAGCTATGAGCCAGTGCAGATTTTTATAAAAATTTGCCAGAATGGTGGCATTTTTCTGTTTTTTTTTCTCTTTTGTTTTTTGTAGTTATTTATTACACCTTGACAACAAAGAAACGGAAATCTCCAGTATGACAAAAATAACTCAACTGTTTCAAAGTCTTTCGAATCATCCTCACAATATCTTTGAAGGTTTAGCCAGCACAAAATTGGTAAACATTATTTTATGTTAGATATTTGGCCAATATAAAGGTGCATCCCGATTTGTGTGTGCGGCTCAACTTAAGCAGATGATTTGTCACAAGACCACAGAGAGTTTTACTCAATGATCCTGGCTCTGACGTGAAAAGCCCTGTGTGCAGAGTTGATGCATCAAAACCTCCATTCAACAGGTTGCACCATCCTGCTTAGCTCAAAACTTGCCAAGACACTGAGAAATCAGTGGAAGTCAGTGGCTATACTGTACCATTCCATGCCCGTGTGTGTGTGTTTATGTGCGTGTGTGTGTGCGTGCGCTTATAGGTGAATATGTGCGTCCATTCTGTCTTCTCCATCTCCATGACGACCTCCATATCAAGGGGACGTCTGACTATGGCAACCTCACATGCTGATAGGCAGAGAGAGAGGAAACAGGTGATTGGTTGAGCTGTCGGCTGTCATATCAGCAGGGTGTATCTTTGTTACACGCACACAGACACACACATTCAAAACACGCACACACACACACTGACTTGTCTGTGCCATCAACCTATACGCCTACAAACTGCAGCAAGGCACAAACAAAAGGTACCTCCAAAGCACACACACACTCAGATTTGAGACGAGATGTGGTGTGTTAGGTGCGCTGACCCTGCCAATGAGGACAGGAGGAACATCAACGGAGCTACAAGGCCGTTGCTATGACAACTAGCCCCGCTCACACAGGTAGGAAGCACAATGGGCCTAAGCTGTTATATGTTCACATTCCCTCTGTTTGTCACTCACTCTCTCAAACACACACACACACACTACCATGCACTCAAGACAAGTCTGACAGACAGCGGCTGAATGCCAAGGTAAGGCCATTTCCTTTTCATTCCAGCATTCAGAGGGTTGAAATTATTCATTATGTCCAAGTGGACCTGCCAAAAAGAGAACTCACTCTTCAACCAGCCACTGAGAGAGTGAGACTGTGTGAGTGAGAAACAGACAGACAGACAGACAGAGCATCACTCTGCATACTAACAGCACCTGCACTAGGGCAGCCTGTGCACGTCTCTGAGGGGCCCTTAAATAACGAACTGTCACTGCCCAGACACTGACATTGACTTCTCTCATCCCCTCTTCTTCTCCTTTCTTGCACTTCCTCTGCACCCTCTCTCTCTCCTTTTTTTCTTTGCACCCCCTCCCTCCTTTTCTACTAAACCACAGACAAGAGCTGATAATCACCACCATGAGTATGCCTTGTCTCCAACACACTGCCTCTGTTGCCACTGCAGGATGTGCTGCTGCTGCGTCCTGCCTTATTGCCGTGACAGATCTGGGGGGCTGCCGAGAAGGAAACCAGAGGGCTGGATGGATGCTCTGCTTCAGAAAAACATCTGTCCGCCAGCAGGAGTTGTGCTCACAGCTACATCTGTACTACATGCACACTGATATGTAAATATATAGATATTAGAAAAGTCCAATCAAGCTGACCCACAGGTAAAAAATCTGTGCAGACATTAAACGAACAGAAGAGAACATATGTGTGTGTGGGTCTGTGTTTGTGTGTCAGCAGTGTGACAGTACCCGGGGTGCTACTGTACACTGCTGCCCTACCTTCACTGTACATATATATTCAGTGATAATGAGGCTAAGAGGTGAGAATCTTGCAAATAGTGAGGAAAAATAGGTGAGGGTACACTGGGTTCACGCACGGAACTACACTGCGCGCACGCGCGTGTGTATGTGTGTGTGTGAGCGCACGCGCGTGTGTCTGAACATCATCATTTAAGGTCTAACCACACACACGCTGCATGCCCACAGTAAAGCCCAGATGACCCAGCAGCACGAGCGGCACGCATGCAGAGCTCCGTCCAGGTGACTGCGCCGATGAGGTTAGTGTAAGAAAAACATTTTTTTTAAAACTCAGAAAGAAAGCCAGAGGTGCGCAGCACAGCTGGCTGAGTGGACGGCGAGCAAAATTTGAATGTTTTGTACATAGGTCGCGCACTCACCAAGGGACACAGAGTCTGGGGGCTCGCGCTGCCCGCTGGAGCTGTTGCGGTGTCAACGCTGGCTAGGGGCTCGCGCAGCTGTCGGCGGCGGCGCTCACTCCTCTTCCCGCCCGGGTCACGGAGCCGTTGCCTTGACGGCTGCAGCCGTCAGCGAACAGCATTCCCCCTTCATCTCAGCTCCCCGTGTCGGAAGGAGATAGTCCTCCCACATCAATGTAAACGCTGTATTCTCCCGCCGCGCGCCACCGTCTCGAGCGGCTCAACAGAAAAACCGCTCCTCTGGCTCACATCAATATCTGCACCACAAAAGACGGGAAAGCAAAAAAACAGAAAGGGGAGAAAATGTAAAAAATAAGGAGCAGGGGTGCTGCTTCACCGTCCTCTTTCTAATTCAGGTGCTGACACAGCCGCTTGCGAACACTGTGCTTCGGTTTGGGGTGACAGGCGCGGGACTCCCCACTATGCGGGAGGCGAAAATCGACCGTGCGCCCGTGCGTCTCTGCCTCTGCAATTCCAGCTCTCTGTCTCTCGTGCGCTCCGGTCTCGGCTGTGCCTCTCCAACGTGCCTGACTGTCAAAGCCATCCGGGCAACCGTAGCTGCCTTTACTTTACACCTCTGGAACTATGGGAACAGTAGTCTTCTGAAGAAAGAAAGCGAGTCACGGTGACGTTAGAGAGAGCGCAAACAGCAGCAACAATATCATAAACCATAAAGACCCGATGGTTTATGAAACATTTGTTATTAATAACTTTCTAATAACAGCTTATTCAGGGCTCTGTGGTAGATAATGCTTCAAGTAATATGAAGTAAAGTACAGCATCATACTCAGGTGATGCATAAACGTTAGGCACTGGTAAAGGAATCCCAAAGTAAAGAGTAAATAACTAATATTATAACAATCAGCAATGGATTAATGTGAAATTAAATTGATTTACTGAAACAAATGAAGGAATTAATAAAGATTTACTGATCATAGTATCTTCCAGATCCACTATACGTTCCTGGATCAAGAGTTATCCATTGAATGACTCATAGCAAGTATCAGGTTTCTTTTTTTCATTCCTTCATCACTTTTCTAGAAACTATTCAAACATTTTTGTGTCTCTTTGTTGGAAATCGTTAACAATCTTTGGTAAATTCAGGGGAATTGCTGATGCAACAATTACACAGCCGCTGAGGCTGACTGATGGTTGGTATTTTCATTGTCATAGTGATAACATCCACAATGAACACGCTGCAAAAGACTGCCATGCATTTACTCTACATTGATATTAACCTTGCTCAATAAAATGTGCACATTACAAATATTTTGTTTAATACCCATTAAGTTTATAACTATAACTATTTGTTCTAGTCCTGTATTCACATATCAAACAATGGTTTTGCAGATCACGTGGGTATATTTATTTACACAGTTATGTTTGTGTCTTTCACCTGTGATTGTAGACCTTTTACAAAGCAGTTTGTGGAAATAATATAAACTGGTAGGCCCATTTAGTAAAAACGAAATCTCTCGGCGTGTGTTTGAAATCATAATAAAGTGAAAGGAAAATGTCTCAGTATAGTGTTTGTTTTTAATTTGAATCTAGAAGTTGCCAAATTAATAAAGTTAAATAGTTAAAAGAACTAAATTTGCCTTTCAACTCAATCAGAAGTTTGACAGTAACTCGAAATTTGCTTTTAATCATGTCATTTTACATATGCATATAAAAAAAGACATAGTGTGACGACATGACGGTGTAAGTGTCCAAGCACACACATAATCAGAGACATGTTCGAAAAAAAGATATCTGATCTTTATTACAACGACATGACAGGGGAATCTCATCATGAAGCTTACATTCATTTCAGACACCATCCTTCCACAGTCCTCTGATATATTTTTCCCCTGTTATGGATACCATATTGCCCTGCCCTCCCAAAAGGATGAAAATTGTATACATGTTAACTAGATATAGAAATCTTTGTGATGCACAGATATATCCAAGTTAAATTAAAACAAACAAAAGAGACAATCCATACAAAATTGCCATACAAAATATCAGACAAATAAAGCGCATTCCTGACCATCCCTCAAAGTTTCATAGCACAGTTTTAAAGGTACTTATTTGAAAACAGTCATTTGACCAGTTTAAAGGCACACATTGGCGATAGGGTGGAAAGCAGGAAACAGGCATGACTCTGATATCAGTTCAGCAGCTCTTTTTATCAGAAAGAGATAAAAACTGATCTCTGTTCAGTTAACACAGAACCTAGTACACAATGTACATAATCTATTCAGTGACCACATAGGGGCATGAGGTTCATTTTCGACTGCTTTTGGAGACTGTTTAAAGCAATGCGTGATAATCACCTGTTGCACCTGCGGTTCTTTCTCTTACAACATATTTATCTCAGGCGAAAAGTAAAATCTAGCTCCTCTCAAAAAGAGAAATCAAAGGACCTGAACGTATATGGCAGCTGAACAGATCATGTATCCACTCGACTCCCCCACCCCCCCAACCCCAACACAGCCATCTACATCTTCTTTCAGTTCCTTGTTGTCATGGTTACACAGTGAAGCAACATTACTGCAAGGCCTGACCAGAAGAGCTCCAACTCTTCAACACGCCTAACTGATCTGTCCTGAACAGACTGCAGTGAACAAAGACAGAAGAGGGGAAACTGTCTTTAAACAGTTACAACAAAGTAATAATAATATGAATCTTTTATATGTGTGTGTACGTGTGTGTGTCCTGTATGGTACATGCACGTCAAATACCCTGAGAGCATGAGTATGAGTACTACAGCGTGCCCATCAGTGTATTGCTGTCACGCCTGCCCTACACGTGTGCCGGTCACAGGTTTTCTCCGGGCTGATACTGTGGCTCTGTGGCGGTGAAGTAATCCTCCAGGAAGGACTGGAGGTACTCAAAGGTATGCCTCTCATCAGGCTCCCGCCTCCAGCACTGCAGCATCAGTTCATGGAGCGAGGTCGGGCAGCCCGGGGCACAAGGCATCCGGTAGCCCCGCTCCACCTGCTCCAGCACTTCACGGTTGTTCATTCCTAAAAAGAGACATATGCAGAGAGCGGGAATGTTGGCGTTAGAGAGAGAGACAAAAGTGCCAATGGATTCTGAAGAAAATAAAGATCTGACCACTTCCAGTATTGTAATTTATAAATGGTGCATAAACATCTGGAATTCTTTACATAGTAGATGTGAATGGTCTTAAAGTGAAACAGGTCTGTCCATTGGGGGGGTCTGTATATTTTGAACCATGACACGTGCCAAAACAATCTTTGTGGGCCCCCGGCAACTTCAGCTTTTTCATCAACGCAAAATTCAGTTTAAAGGCACACTGATGGGCATCCAGTGAGCATTACGGACCTGTTATTTCAATCAGGAATGGTTTTAAATTTTTACGAGTGGAGTCACAGAACTTTATGATCCCCTCACATTAGTGCTCTTCAATTAGTCTCAAATTATTCTTTTTGACAGCCCTCTATAAGAGGTTTGTAATCACAGCCAGACTGGCAGTAATTTTCTGGTTTCTCTTTTTTTCTTTCTTTATTTTTTTTTTAAAATATAAATGTTTTGTCCGTTTGGTTTTTCCATGTGGTACATACAGTACCAGGGAAGCACATAAGCTGCATGTTAGTTTACACAAGAGGTTAGCAGGTTCTTTAGAGATATTCTTCATTCATCCGCTGCGATTAGGTTTCTTTGAGACTGCTTTTCCAGATGGTTGATAGTGTATAAAAAATTTTAAGAATGTAGATGAAAAATAACCCCTGGGAATTTCACTGTGGATAAGGAAAAACCTGTTGCTGCATGTGAATTAAGAAACAGAGCAGTACCTGGATATGGCACACGTCCCTTAGTGATGAGTTCGGTTAGTAGGATGCCAAAGCTCCAGACATCTGACTTGATAGTAAAGCGTCCATATAGCGCAGCTTCTGGAGCCGTCCACTTGATGGGGAACTTCGCCCCTGAAACCATGGCAACACAGTGGAGATGCATAATCATATAATTAGGATAGGTTGTGTATAAAAATATAGACATGGAGGCAGAAGGAAACTGTTAATCACAGCATTGTGCGAGTGTGGCTCTTTTTCTTAGGCGCACACAGTTAATGTGACATCGTGCTACCTTGTCTGGCTGTGTACTCGTTGTCCTCGATGAGTCTAGCCAGGCCGAAGTCGGCGATCTTGCACACCAGGTTGTCTCCAACGAGGATGTTGGCTGCTCGCAGGTCACGATGGATGTAGTTCATCCTTTCGATGTACGCCATTCCAGCTGCAATCTGCACACCCACACAGACGACAGGTGCTCAGACCTGTGGTAGATTATAAGCTGTTTTCTTTCTTTTTTCCAGTGTGCCTGACTATAACTCACCTGTGCAGCCATGTCGACCAGCTGAGGCAGCTTCAGACTCTGCCCCTCTCCATCTTTCAAGAAGTCCAGCAAACTTCCTAAATTAAAAAAGTTACAGGTGAGGTACAGGTGGGATCACGACAGACTCTTATACCTGCTGCGGTCCAGAAAAATAAAGAGAATCTGGTTTTGGTAGGGATTCTGCGTTTTGTTTATCGGGGAATCAAGGGGGTGGGGGGGGCCCTTAACTCTGACCTTCCACTTCACACAGTGCCACCTTAAGTCACCATCCCTTCTGCTAATTCATTATTGTGTGGCGTGAAAGCCTTCGCTGGTGACTGCTTAGGTTTTTGTTCTTGGTAGTTTGTTTGATGCCAAGCAAGCAGGATATCTGAAAAATGTCCTTTTGAAAGATGGATGAAAGTTAGAGTGGCAGCCAATTAAAAATAATTATTAGTGCAGGTCTGGAAGTGTGGTCTACTTATTTATTTATTTATTTACTAGAAAGATTTCATTACTAGATAGGGAGTTTCTGAGAACCAGCTTTAATTTCCCAAGAACTACTGCACTTAATTAAAGAAATCTACCCATTGTTATTTGTTTATACGTTTATCCTGGTAATATCTGTATATTATTTTGCTCTGTCGGTGTATTATGATGACAAATTCAGAGGTTTGTCACCTCATTTAGGGAAGTAAAAGCCAGTCCAATTTATGGGGCGTTCAAATGTTCATTGAGGTTTCTACCTGCTGTAAGGGCAGCATTTCATATCTACAGTGTGTCAACCACACGTGGCGGTTTTACTTTTCCTGATACCTTGGCTCATGAACTCAGTGATAATGTAAATAGGCTCCTCAGACACAACGGCGTAGAGCTGCACCAGCTTGTCATGACGGAGTCTCTTCATGATCTGAGCCTCCTCCAAAAAGGCCTCGGGGGACATGGTTCCTGGCTTCAGAGTCTTCACCGCTACCTTGGTGGTGCCGTTCCACATGCCTGGCATACAGAAAAGCGTGTGTTAGCGCACACCTCAGAACCTGGACGAATGCACCTGTCTTTATGTCAGTGTGACACGGGGAAGGGTGCATATACTGTACATCCACTGTACCCAACAAATATGACAACACAAACACCAACACATACAGATGTAGATATCTGCCTGATATAAATATCTGTATGTGTGACAACAGGTACACAACATGCAGGCTATTTTGCATGCATATGACAGAGCATGCATGATGTGTGAGAGAGATGAAGAGGGAGGGAAGGGGGAGGTTCTGGTCTTACGTCAAAACCAGCAGCACTTGAGCTACATGGACAGACACAGAGCTCGGCCGGGCCTCGGGGAGAAACTCTGCACGGCTCAGAAAGCCAAAACGCTGGGATTTGACAGAAATTTCCGTAAGTGTAAATGCAAAAACATCTTTTTGGCAATGCCAGGTAATTCAACTGGAATACACATACTATCTCACATACACTGACATAAATGGCCATCAACAGGGCAGACAATGAGTGCTACCAACAATGTTTGCCACAGGACAGCAGCAGACACTACAAAGGACAATGACAGACAGCTTTCCCTCTGTGCCTCTAGAGGGTGTCAGAGGTTGGCGGCGTCGGTCTCACCCATCCACACGTCCCCAAAGCAGCCCTGCCCCAGCTTCTGTTGCAGGGCCAGCGTGTCCCTCGGTACCTCCCAGGCGTCCCGCCCGAGACCCATGGTGAGCGGGGTGGAGTTGGGACAGGCCTTTGTCAGGTAATAACACAGCCCGTCATTAGAGCCTAAGTAAGGAAGGAAGAGGAGGAGGAGGAGGAGATAGGTGGCAAGAAGGTGGAGATGGGGGGGGGGGGGGGGGGGTTAAGAATGGATGAAGAAAAGGGGGTGAAGTGGTGGGTGGAAAGATGGAAGGAAGAAGGGTGGGTGGGAGAGGTGACAAAGAGGTGAAGTGAGATGATGAAACATGCACATGCAGTCACAGGGGACGAGGAGAACAACTTTACACACCTGGATGTAAAACACACTTTTTGAAAAAATTTATTAAGTATTTGCCTCAGAAAATGTAAAAACAGGTGCAGACTACATCTGACAATGATGTGTGCGTTCCTACGTCTGTGTGGTCTGATCCTCAGGTGTATTTGTTGAAGATACAGGAAGAGAGCAAGAAACACAGATCACAGGGCTTTACCGTGTTTGCTCCTCACACCAGAAATGTTTACTGATGTTCTTCGAACTCAACAAACGCTTACGTGTTATATGTGACTGCTGCAGTTTTAATGTGTTTTCATTCTGGTGTGCATCTGTTGTTATCTCGCCTCCTCTCACCCACACGCATCCCCTCCCCTTTGGCCCTACCCATCCAGACTTCTCCAAACTGGCCGTTGCCCAGTTTCTTAATCAGCTGGAGAGATTCACGGGGAATCTCCCACATATCCTTGGTCTTCACTGATAAGTCGGCCAGCTTAGGCATGCCCCGCTTACAGCTGCCAATCAAACGGCAGCACAGTCCCGCTGCTCTCTCTGAGAGCGAGAGGGAGAGACAAACAGGCAGGCAAAAAAAAAGGAAACAGGAGGAAAAGAAAACAGCAGGTGCAGAGATGAAGGAAGAACAAGACAGGTTGCTTATGCGCTTATGCAATTGACAACTTAACCGAAAACTAAAGGCGCAAGGAGAAATTCAGCACAACAGACATAAACAGACACTCTGAACAGCAGCAGCATGTGTAGATACAAAAAGGCAAAACAGGGACACTTGAGTTATGCTGATAAAACTGTCAGGTGGCTTCTGATTATCACAAACTGCAAAAAAAAAATTCAGTAGCAGCCACTAGGGGGCAGATTTATACCGACAGAGGAAGTACAGGGTGTGAGCCTTTCTTGTTACACAAACTCTAAATAAAAGGTTAAAAAGTCTGCAGTGATCAGTGGTTAAAGCACTCAGATACATTTAACAAAGTAAATATGATTAACCATGTCTCACAAACACATCATTACAAGTTTCCTAACTGTGAGGCATATCAAAATGTATTTTAAACATAGTACGTCATTTTTATGAAACGCCAAAGTGTAAACTCCATTTTAATGTTGCGGCTGTTGAGGTTTACCTCAGTTTGATAACTTGATAAGGAAGTTGGTAAAACAATCATATTAAAAGCTTAATATCCATCATTAATTTTTATTCAAAACACGAATCTGCAGAGTAAAGCAACGTAAGCCGCAAAAAAATGGAGGCACCACAGTGCTGCACGTGTGCAGTACTTTGGTTACTGCACCTACTTTCTGTGCCACTCAAATGCTCTAATTATGAGCATTTGAGTGGCACAGAACAGAATGAGATTGTAAATGTTGCTGATGCAGGTTTAAAGCCGAAGAGGCAAAAGCAAAAGAATGCTTTCACACTCCGAAGGAAAGGCAGAAAGGAGTGCACATTTCCTGCATTTCTGTTACCTTGGTAGTGCACGACCAACTGCTGCACGGTATCAAACTGTGATCTGGTGGTGATGTAGTAGCCGCCATTGTCTAGCTTACGAATCTTGTAATGCTTCACGTGGTCTCCCTTGTTGTCGTCCCAGTCACGGATGGAAAGAGAGTAAGCACCTGCAGAGAGGCGGGAGAAGGGAGAGGATTCAGATCTGTGTGTGTGTGTGTGTGAGTGAGTGAGTGAGTGAGTGAGTGAGTGAGAGTGTGTGTGTGTGTGTGTAGCCATCTCACCCTTGGTGGTCTCGCTCTCTCGTATGAGGAAAGTTCCCCTTGGGTTGCCGTGACCCAGCAGCTGTCTCTCCGCATCCTTCCTTCCCATCTTCCCAAAATACCACCTGTCACCACGACAACATCACACAGGTCACCCACAGAAAATGGCAAACCCTCGCTTGATCTCTGCCTTCAGACTACATGTCAATCACACAGCATAATCGCTCGCTTCAAACAGGGCATGTGCTACTGCTTGTGAACTCACTCCTCGGCTTGTATGGAGTCCACTGGAGCTACGTAGTTGGAGGGGATGTAACCCGAGTTGCCGGTGTCCAGAGAGCGAGCTTCCCACCAGTCGCCCTCTCTACAAAAGACACACACGCACATGTAAAATTCATCGTTTGCAAAACACCAGTGCTCAAAGGTTTTCGGTTACTGAGCAATGTCACTGTTTTTGAAAGAAAGATCTGTAGCTTTTATGCAAAATAACATGAAAATAAACAGAAATAAATGGCAGTTAATAAGAAAGCCACTACAGAAACCTTCATTCTAATTATGTTGTGCTGGTGAAAAAACCTATATAACCCCGGTAGCTAAGTGTCTAAAACAGCGACCTTTGTGGGTTCAATTCAGTTGCCATATGTATATATAACCCTTAAAAAAAACCCTCTCTCAGAGAGCAATGCTGAGAAACAAAGGTGATTCCAAGCAGGAAACACCAAAAATTCAAGTTTTTTATACCCCAGTGTGTACGACTGCCTCTACAAAACACCACAATATGGCTCTTACAGGTACTGTGTAATAATATTGCAGGCCAAGATCATACGAGGCATCGTTTTCTCAAACTAGAGACCCTGACGTACTTTACTTCTTGTTCAGTTATGCGCTGCAGTCTCACATTTCTTTCATTTGTTAACACTCTGGTCAAAGGTAGTTTGCCCTGTTCTTTGAAAGGAAGCAGTGTGTTACACATCATTGATTTTTTTCCTCTTAGATCAACAATACAGAAATGTGTCAGAAAGAAACTTCCCTTTGTGATACTAATCAAACACACGACCGCTGAAGCGGATTAGCTTTTCTAGTTATTTTGGGCTGTGCTAAAAGTACCGAAACAGGCTTTTTAACACAAGCACAAACACTTGAACACAGAAGTGGTGGCGAAGTAGGTTCAAAAACAGATATTAATTTATGAATAGTGACTCTATTAATCATTTATTGTCATTTAAAACATTTTTCATCAATGTTACTTTTGAAAAAAAATGTATGATTCTAAATTACCCCAAACTTTTGAGTTGTAGTGAATGCCTGCTGGGAGCAGCTGTGGTTATGTTTGATGAAGTGAAAAATGCAAATAACCTCTTGAGGGAAGATAAATTAGCCTTTTTTAGCAAACCAAAGGATCTTCATGTACCGTAACTAAAAGCAAAACTAAAAGCATAGATCGGAAAGAAGATTAGCAGCTTAGGTGTGAACTTAGGTAAAAGAAACCCCAAAAACTCCCGTCTGAATGTAAATCATCATATAAATGGGATTCGGGATTTCTGAGCAGGGCAAAGTGTTTTTTTTTTTTTTTCAAGAACAAAAGATTGTCAGCATTGCCAGCAGCAGCTGAGACCTCTGGCAGTTCACGGTGTTAATGGGTGGTATTTAATTGCAGCCTGTGGTATTTAATGTATGCAAACAAAATTAATTACCTCTCAGAAGTCCTTAGTGATTTAATTTAACGCCTTTAACACAGATCACATTAACATTGTTTCATGAGCTCCTGACACAGATTGTCGTGTTTCTTAATGATGGAGATATATTTATGTGGGGTTTTTTCCGCTTTGTTTTTCATTAAAGCAATGTGTAAAAAAAAAAAAAAAAGTATACTCACGTGTTGTTAATAATTTGGAATTTTTCTCCTTTTTGGAAAGTGAGGTCGTCCTCAGTGCGGGCGTCATAGTCGTACAGCGCTATAAAGAGAGTTACTCCACCACCTGCACATGTGTTCAAACAAGAAAGAGAATGATTGGACGGTATCGTCAAGGTCTTTTGAATATGTCAGTGCAGACATAGACTGAAAAACAGCAGGAGGGCTAATACGATGTTAATTGTTTAGAGGGACTGTAAATTCATCTTTCTCACAAACAAACACACACAGGCTCAGCTCTACCTGTTATGGCTCCTGACCGCTGGTTGATTTTGGTGTTGGGGAATGCGCTGTTGGACAAGAAGCCCTTGTTGAAGTCCGGGATGGTCTGAGTCGGGTCAGGACAGTATCGGCCCTGATTCAAGGCCACGGAGCTCCCACCTGCGTTGCTAGGAGACAGATCTGCTATGTCTGCTGCTTCTTTGGCAGACTTCTTCTGCTTGCAACAGGCACACCCCATGATAACCAGCACGGAGACGGCGTCTGTGAAAGCAACGCAGCAAAGCAGCGTTACAGTAACAAGACACAACTTTTTTTTAATGTGAGAAGTCAAAATCTTCTTTTTTCTTTTCATTATTTTTCATTTCTTTTAAAAAAAATTCTTGCATTCTTGTGAATATGTGCAAGAGAAAAGGTTTGCTAAGGCTAGACCAGAGTTTTTTGCGTTTTGAGGGCAGATGTCCTGGGAAGTGGGCATTGCAGACTATCGCTGCCTTTAGGAGGACTGGGACCTTAACTGTGGTTTTCATGGCCAAAGTGTTTGATCCCCTCAGAATACTCAACATTTTGCTTTTTTTGTTGTTGGTAAAGTTTGCTAAAGCTTGCCTGTTAATGGATGCTGATTTTTATGGAATAAAAAAAAATTCAGATACAGCAGATTATAAAGCCACCTGAATGAGTGCCGAAACATTTTTATCCCACTGAAAATGCCACATCTAGATGAACAGAATCAACTTTCTTGGATTTGCTTTACATAGATGACTGGGCATGCATCGAGACAGCTTATACTGTTTAAGCAAGCAAACCCAAGAGGTGCGATCCTAAATTTCCCAAATAGTGCCCATAAAAAGCAAAAACTCTACTCGATTTAAAATGTGGCTCATCTCCCCTTCAGAGTCGTCTACTCATGCACCTCTACATGCTCTTACACTCAAAATGCTTGTTCTGACCTCGTTACGATGACGCCATATTAAAAAGGGAAAAACCTGGTGTTATATTTACTGCCTTTGCACTACTTAACACTTTACACTATTTGACTTCATAGCACCATCTTGTTTACGCTGATGCATGCACTGCAGGCAGCGCTAATAACGATGATAACGTTGAAGCTAGCAACGCCATATTGACATATGACGCGTACCACGAGCATCTACTTTCTTGTTGCATTACACGGCTGTCAGTGCATGTCGGGTAGATACGCGCGTCTGTGACGATTTTGCACACAAATCCTGTTTAAACTTTCACCAATCTCTAATACCAGCGATACGTTGAAAAGCCCTCAAAGAGACAGACCACATTTAAGTCCGCCTACATAATTTCCACAATCTTTTTATACAAGCTAAGACTTCAAACACAAATCAGTAGAAAGTGAAACCAACACAAATCAGCATACAGGGGGTTAAAAAAAATATGGAGAACTGTAAAGAGAGAAGTAAAAAATTTTAATATAAAACTTAACTTCCCTGAACAAGGAAGAGGAGGAAGAAAGCGAAAAAGGGGTGGAGGTAGGGCGGGAAGGAGAAGTTAACTTATTCTCACCTGATGTCTTCCTCTGTCAGATCATCTGTCAATCACCATCGCAGCTGGAAAAAAAAAAAGAGGGAAAAGGTGAGTGACAAGGGCTGGAATGAGAGAGCGGGGCAAAGGGAGGATGAGTGGCAGAAAAGGTGGGGGAGAATGTGAGCGAAAGCCTCGAGAGCGGTAAAGCATGAATAAAGAGATGTGTGAAGGCAGAGAGGTTAGAGAAAGAAGAGTCAGAGACAGCTCGAGATAAGGATAGACAGTGAGAGATGTGAGGTTAGCCACTTCCCTTTTTGCTTGTTTCGAGAGAGGGTATTCAGCCATTCTCTCTGGTCAACAGCTGTGAGTGTGAGTGTATGCATGCGCATTAACACGCCTGCTTTCTCTGTTCGAGCATGTGATGAAATAAGCCCATAAATGTCAGGATTACAGCAGAGTAACTGACACAAAGTGACCGTCTGTAACAGTGCGAAATGCCTTTGTGTTGATTAGCACGAATGTACGCAACCTTGACTTCCAGTTTCCAGCTAACTGTCAGGCGTTGCCAAAGCAAAAACCATCATAGAAAGGAATGTAAACGTGAAAAATTAGGTTGTTTCCAACATCATTTCTTTAGGAAAACCTAAATGAACCACTCAGCAGTTTATTAGTTTTGCTTAGCTTGGTTCAAAAGTTGGGAAATATGCTTATTCCCTTTTTAGAGAGTAAGCAGAGATTATCGAGAGGTCGTCATTTTTTCCAAATATGAAACCTCTGCCGAATTAAAGAGGTAGCGGAGGTCAATGAACAAAGAACACATTAAATGCCACAAAATAACTAAAAGAAGACAGAAAAACTGTCCCAGATTCAGTTTCCTTTTGGGGTGGCGGCTCAGGACGTAGGACAAGTCACCTCCTAATCAGAGAGGGTTGGTGGTTCCATCCTTGGCTGTTCTAGTCTGCTGGTACTCAACTTTGAGTTTCTCCTGATGTGAATATTAGATAGAAAGCGCGCAGGAAAACGTGCTTGTAAGACTGTGTGTGAGTGAGACGTGTTGTGTGGAGCAGAAAAGTGTTTTGTAGGAACCATTTAATTTACACTGAGCTGGACAGCTTTAGCTTTTGGACTGTATGTCATAAAGCAAACAGTCGGGCTTTTCATGTTCTTGTTTTCTCTTTACAAGTCAACTAGAAGAAAATGGCCACCATCACACATCCTGGTCATAGTTTTTTCTCCCTGTTCTCAATAAAAGCGCACTAATAAGAGAGTTTTATCTTTGTAGTGTCATATAATGCAAAGTCCCTTCAGATGGCAATTTTTTGTTTGTTTTACCCTTCTTGGTTATTATGCGGTGGTCAAAAGATTAAACAGTGGTGCCCAAAGTTGCCTTCAAAAGACTATGAAATAATTCACATCAACTAGTTTTCTCTGAGAGCGGTTGTAGACCTCTTCATTAGTTTCAGCTAGGTGTAGCTATCAGACTGATAACTGTGTACACAATGGCCACGGGATACAAACTGGCAACCTTTGAAGAAAAAAGCTCCAGGCTCCAGCCACCCCACCTACTGAGGAATGTGGGGGAAGTCACACAAAGGGAGAACAATACAAGTTATAGCAGCATCAGCAGCAAAAAAAAGGTGATTTACTTTCATTACAGAAAACACACCAGAGGTCCAAGTGAGCAGCGTCAAGTTTGTCCCAGCAAACCTCTCCATCTTTAAAGCAGCAAAAGCTGTTCTAACCTACATCGAGACGACCGCGCTCAAAGCGAAAGCGCGCAAAGCCTCTATGTGTGCACAATCCTGCACACACACACAAACACTTATTCACTATCAGGCTGGCCATCATGAGAGCTGCAGGAAGTTAGCCCTGTTTGAGTTTCCTGTCCACCCCTGTGATCGCTCCCCCCTTTTCCTGGAAACTGAGGACAGAGTCCACACACACACACACACACAAACACCCACCCACCCCCAGTGCACACACCCAGACTTTCCTCTGTGTTGCTGCTGTTGTCTACTCCATGCCCACACCCCTCCGACAGCAGTCGTTCATTCTTATTCCCTTCACCCTCCCTTCAGCTTCTCCTTTCTTTGTGACAGTCCACAGAAAGTAGAAGTGGCAGAGGATGCAAAAGGACCCTTCTCCCTTTCATCTTTATCTCCATTTCGCCCTCTCCCTCACCTCATCTTCTTCTGCATGTCTAAGACTGACAGATGACCACAGGTTGAACTGATACAGTAACAGATAGGTTTTCACATACTGGAAGTGTTTGCAGGGCGGCTGCAAAACCCATTGTTCTCAACTAGATAATCACTCTCTCATCCGCCATTTTCTCTGCACATAGAATAACATCTGATTATTAACAGGACCGTACATCTTTACACCTTAATTTAAAAAACAAAAACAAAAAAAGAACACATGCACACACTTGTGGAGGTCACACGGCACAAAGCACAGCCTAGAGTGAGGTGCAAGGCACGCAAGTGTGCTCCTACATACCAGTAAGTGACACAGTCAAGATACAGATTTAAACACAAACCCATATGCGAGTGTATTTCCTCCTCGTTGTTGTTTTTTTTTGTTTTTGCCTTGTGATAACATTCAGGGTTTTGGTTTCAGTCTACCATTAGGTAGATGAAGGTACTAGAGCAGACTATGAGTGTGGGTGTTTGGTGGTATTGGCAATGAGTGGTGAGGTGGGGGTTGCAGAGTCAAACTGATACCCTGCATATATGTCGTGACTTGTGTAAAAAAAAGCAGAGAGTGCGCTAAACACCAGCATGCGTAACGATCCAGCAAACAATCCAGTTCCTCTTTGACACCATAATGAAAAAATGAGACGGCAGACGCAAGAAACAGCTGTAAAATGAACGGCTTGCAGTTTTTACCAGATGTGTGTCAAGATTATTATCAGTAGGTCAGTCATATGTGCAGACACAAAACCTTTCACCTTATGCTCAACAAAATGCCACACTCTGATATCACATAGCACATCACATTTGACCATCCTATAAGTGCACTTTCTTTTTGCATCTTCTTTTTAAAAAACGCAGGTGTCAAAACTAAACATCTGACTGGGTGCTGCATGTCAAAGCGGATTTTTTTAATAGCAGCTGACAAACATACAGAAGACACTATAATAAAACTCTGTGAAAGAGAAGCTACTTCCTCTGGTGGGGAGAAGCGCGGTGTTGGTTTGTGATACGTTTGTCTACAATAGCGGGGCCTTTTACACCATGTGCTAATCACTGATATCTGTTTCAGATATTAAAATCCTCGAGTTCTTTTCACTCACTTCATGTGCTACTTCGCCCAAACACCCGCATTTCCCCTCTCGATCATTGGAACGGTACAGTTTCGTTACACACGGTTTTCACTTGATTTCATTAAAAAAAAAAGAAAAAAAGGTCGACAATAAATTTTTTTAAAAGAAACAACAACAAGAGGAATCCCTGATGACTTTTTAATGCCAGCTCTAACTGCAGTGAGCACTGCTGATTAAATTTCATTCATCTCCATTGTCTCAGACAGGAGACATAAATCTTGGAAATAGGACTTCAAAACCTGCGTACCTGCATTTCTGGGTCTTGCTTTTGTTGTTTTAGCTTAAACTAACCTTCAGGTAAACAGAGTGGGAGAAACCAGACTGTAAAAATACTCCTGCATTCGACATTTTACGATGTAAAAGACGTCAATGGCATCTTTTTAGAAATTCTTGCAAATGTATTCAAATTACAGCTTTCAGTCCTCAGGGTAAGTCTCTCCAGGCTCTTCCTGGGAGACCTCTGCAAGCAGAGTGAGCTGCATCCACAAACTGGCATCTTCACCTTTCTCTGCAGCTGTTCAGCGGGTTTAGATCTGAGCTTAGCTCGACCAACCAAGGACAGAGACAGATGCCTGTATTCGCATTCTTTATTGCCACTACTGAGCAGGTATACTCAGCTCTCAACATAATGTGGTGTAATAAATCTTCTGAGTTTCTTATTTTATTTTAAGAGGCCTTGCTTAAATCAAATAAAATGCTCTTACTTGTCCATTATATTCCATTCAGCTTCATGCTAGTCAAAGTCTTTGTGGTTCCACAGACCTGCATGCTACACAAACATACGTGATTATGCCACAAACTAAAGAAAAAGGGGTATTTCCACCAGTTTGTAAGACATACAGATCGTCGCCTTGCTGAAAGGTGTGGCCCAGTCTCATGGTGTTTCTCCACTGACCCCTATGCATTTGGCTACGTTCACTCTTCCCTCAATTCTGTTTCCCTGTTCCTGCCTCTGAAAATAAACCACCGCGCTTCACCGATGGGATGAGATTAGCCATGCTATGAGCAATGCATGGTATTTGCCAGATATGGTGGTTGGAGTTCTTTCCCAAAAGTTACTTTTGCTTTTTTTTTTCTCTCTGCCTTTTTTTCTCAGACTACTGAATTTTCTTTGTCTACGTGACAGACGAGTAAAAGCAAAGATGCGTAGGCATCTAAAAATACATGCAGCAAAATAAATACCAAATGTGACAGACTGCAAGCTCCTTTGACGACTGAGCACTCTGTAAACTTTATGTGCAAAATGTCTCCTCTTCGAGATTAAGTTAAGAATGTTAATCTGAGAATCAGTGGATATAATGTAGTCAAACTGCAAGCACCTGAAAAAACTAAGTCACACTTCATTGAGTACGGTCACCTTTACTTTTGATAAATGGAGATCTGCTGTGTGTTCACTCGGAACAATTAAAGGAAGCAAATAAAACCACATTCATTGCATTCTTACAGAATCACAATAACATCACCCTCCACCACCATCGTCACTCTCACAAACATCTAAAATCTGAAGGACACACCCTTTCCTGAACAGTGGACTGTAGATAAGCTGCTCCCAGCGGGAAAACTCACTGTAGCAACACACACACACACATACATGCACACGGTGTTTCGTATTCTTACACCAATTCTGCACCAATCTTAGACTGCCTCCACCCTTCTTCTCCCTCATCTCTCTTTCTTTACCTTCCTTGCACTTCACCTTTCTCTCTCTCTCTCTGTCTCTCCCCCCACTGACTCTCTCACCCATGGGCAGGAAACTCCACAGGATGCAGAGTGTGAGTGGGGCAGGAATGATAGGACAATGGGAAACAAGCTGTCACTGAACCCTCACACATACACACACAATAGCACACACACACTCTTAAACACAGGGAGACAGAGCTGGAAGGCAGCAGTGGAAAAGTAAGGTGCCTCGGTTATCGGGATGTCCTGTTTCCACATGATGTCATCATATCCTCCAGATACAGAGGCCCCGAGCTGGCTCGGCTGGAGGCATATATGAGCGTTTGCGTGCACTGAGGCTGAACACTTTCAGCCTGCTTCTTAAGAAATAGAGCATCACTGTCTGGTCCTTTGGGTTCATCATGAAGACTCTCCCTCGGATGACGGCATGGATGAAAACGTACAGAAACTTGTCAACTCGACCACACCGCCGCAGGGGTGCAGGGGTGTGTGACTATCAGGCTGCAGGCCTCATCTTGTATGAGTATTCACCTGTCACGGCCCTTCTCCGGTCCTTAAGAAAGCTGTGCGATGTGACTATGTCTTTTTCTAAACTTCTCACTAAAAAGCGCATCCACGCCCCTTTCCTTCCTGCCTTGCTCCAAGGCTAAAGACAGGAACTGACCTGGTAAAGAAACAGGAAGTGATGAAGTCCAGCCTTGGACAGCCTAATCCTGTTTCTCCCTGTCCAGCCCCTAAAAGATTTCTGGCCAACTCCCTTGCGGATATTTCAACGTTTTAATTTGTAATCTGTTACCTATCTGTAGCTTCCCGATCAGTGATTGGGGTGGGAAAAAAAAGGCATATACCTCCAACAATGAGGCTATGATAAAGCCACAGAAACCTCTTATACCTTTTCCTCAAGGTGGTTTCCTGTAGGCATGTGGCCAATTAGTCACATTTAGTGAAGGAATGTTTAACAGTCTCTTCTGGGTTTAGGCCTAAATGATGAACCCTATCCAGGCACGTTTTACCATAAATCCAGAGCCTGTATGATTTATTAAGCCGTTATTAAAGAAAAAGAAGAAGCTAAAAGGGCAATAACTAAGGTCTTATACTGGAAATGATCCATTTGAGAGGACCAATTTCTCTGGTAAATTCCGCTGTTGCAAAAAAAGAAAGAAAAATTGCACTATTAGCAAGTCTGATTTCTAAATATCACCCTCTGTGACATCTGTCTATCATGAAGAGTGGAAGTAAGCTACTGGTAAACCCACACTTGATTAACTTCTCATAGCAAGTAGACAAACTTCCTTTTATTTCAAACAGATACCGACGTTTCTCAATTTTCACCAGAAGCTCAAAATCAACGACAGCGCCCTGTGGCATTAGAGAAGTGGAAAATATTCTACTTATTTAGGCATTCAGCTCGCATCCTTTTAAGTCGTTACAGCTGAACTTTGTCTCGAGTCAAGCGAATTTACTCACATATAGGGCTGAAGTTTAAATAGGACGCACAGCCCACCTGTTGAATAACCCCACAATTTGGTAGTAAAGCACCTGTTTGGTTTATTTATTTTCATTTTTTTTTGTTCGCTTTTTGTTTTTTTAGTCTCAAACACAGTAAGCCAGATGTGTTACACCGCTCTGATATTTACTTTGGAACAGAGAGCAGAAACTTACCTGACAAAAAGAAATCACTCCGGACAATCCTCGAGTCGGGACGCTCGGGGACGGAGGTGGGTGAAGCGAGAGCGCTGTCCGTGGGAGACTCGAAGGGGACACACGGGAGTGAAAGAGCCGCGCGCTGCTGCTGCCTGAGAGCGAGAGGATGAGGCAAGCGCGCGCCTCGGCCGGAAGGCTCGGAATGAACTTCACGCGCACAGCGAGGTCCACCCCACATAGGAAGAGAGTGCGTGCAGCGGACAGTTCAACAGTGTCGTTACGCTTAACAGAAACGATACATAGGAGCGTGTTCTCGGTAACTATGGCGTCAGACTGAGCTTACGGTCACGAGCTCAGCTTGGTTAAAACGTTAAAGGAATGCGCGCGCAATTGAGCTCACGATAAAGCAAACCGATAAGAAAGTTTTAAGATTTTTGTTTTGTAATCTCGAAAGAATGCGATAAAAAAAAAAAAAAGAGAGATTATAAAACGCTCCGGTTCTTCAACAGTGTATCCTACACACAGCTGGGGGAGTGTTTGCAGTCTCTTCGTGCGGACGATGCTCAGATGAGGTGGTGCGCTACACGTTTAGCCAACTCGTGTGAACGACAGGAAGACTGAATAAGATGTGTGACATCCGCGTGCAAGAAGGCAGAAGTGCAGCAGATGCTTTTGGGAGTGTGGCGGCTCACTGTGCCGGCACCTTTCTGTCTGTGATCTGCATATTTCAACAGAAATCGGACAGATGTTATTGGCACATCGTTATAATTAGAGTTGCACAAGAAAAACTTACCTTCAAAAAGTTTTTTTAAGCCTTTGTCGCCATCTTGCGGTTTGTTAATGTAACTTAATTAGCCCAAACTGCCCATATCCATTATAAGAAGGAAAGACTTAAAAAAAAAAAAAAAAACAAAACCACACACAACACTGTTGATTTTGATAACAAAGTAACTTTTATTGTATATAGAAATACAAGCTGTTTGTCTCATCTCAGCCTCAGTGTGCAACAGACAGAGAGGACTGAGTCATCAGTAGTACTGGTGTGATCAATGGCGTTTGTCTGACAAGCAAACATTCAGCAATGAAAACAATCTGAATCACCACACTGATTTTGATATGCCAGACCCAATTGCACCACTGCACCTGGCGTCTGTGTGACAAGAATGTGTGCAAGACAGCACCACTTGAGGTTCAAGTGTGAAATTAAAACCTAATGATAGACTTCAGTGCAAAAAAGAAGAAAAGGAACAAAATAAAGACAAAAAAATGGTAACGCAATTTAAATACATGACATTCCAGGCGCAAAGCAGCATCAAAACATTAACACTGAAACATACGATATGAATGAGCAAACATTCACTGTAGTGTATGTGTATGTGTGTGTGTGTGTGTGTGTGTACAAGGATTGGACTGTGGTGTAAATCACAGCTGGCTCAGCATCTGCAAAAATGTGTGCAAGTGAAGCGAGGCTGTCATCTCATGTAGTGTGTAATAGCTCGTAAGATGTAGAGAAGTGCCGCCTGTAGCCGGGCTTCCATCACTATTAGGTTGGCATGAACCTGCACCCAAAAAAAGAAGAAAAAAAAATGAAAAGAAACATGTCATTTCCTTCAGTTCACAAGGTGACACGCTGTAACACTTCCTTCTCTGATGACATTTAAAAAAGGAAGGACGCACTAAAATGCCAAATGATACATTAGTTGATTCTGAGGGTACCAAAGAGAGATGACGTGTTAAAATGTCAAATGATACGTGACAGAGGAGGCCAGGTTAAGTGCCTGTTTGAACTTGTCATACCTTTTCAGAGTGTCTGAAGTGTCTCCAGAAGGAGTGGTAAATGCGTGCTGTGGTCTGCTCGGGGTGACAGGCCATGGTTTTTACAAACACCTTCAGAGAGCGTTCCAGCAACACGTTCACACTGCCGTAGTCGTAATCATCGTATCTGGACTTGCGAAGTGACATAAATGTTAATGCTACAGTAGAGAAATGTTAAAGGTGGCTGAACTTTTGCATGGGTGGCACCTTTACACCCACCGTATTCCATAAAGACAGTGGATGTAGTTCCACAGAGCTTTTCTTAGAGTGTGAGTATCCACGCCTTCATGCATGGCCATCCTGTGGTAGGTCAAGTTGCACACAATCTGCAAATTCACATTAGTGTTTGCTCAGTTCACTTTTTTATAACTTTATAGAAGATCACCTCCTGTAGACCATTATACAGAATACAGATTTAAACACTTCCAAAAGTGGCTTCACTTTTCAGACCTCCATCCTTTATATACAGTCTAACCAAACCAGGTGATGCTTGTAAAATTCACAAAAGAAAAATGAGCTGGGATTGGTGTCAGTCATTTGTTTATTTACCGAATGATCTGGAATAAGTGCAAATAAAAAGATTTCTGTGTATTTGCAGTCTACTCTAAGCCAGGAAAACCCTTTTCTACAATACACATGTATTCACCACCCACTTCTTTTTCCTGACACTAAGCAGTTTTATTTCAAGTGTATAAACAAACAAGGAGGTCAACAGTATCTCCTCCCATTCTTAGTCTCAGCTAGGTGAAGTAGTGTAACATGCACTTCAAGAGATAGACCTTTCACATCACCCACACAGCAGCCTTTGGTGATGGTACCTGAAAGTTTTCATCCAATAGCTGGCCCATGTCTGGCAGGAGCCTGTTAAGCAGAGAGAATCCATGGTCCTCCCATGAATAGTCCTACACATGAGACACAACCATTAACAACGTTACCATCTACAACACAAGGCACAAAAAAATCAAGGAGTGTTGCTCACTATAATAAGTTTGACATAGATTTTAAAAAAGGAAAAATATGCCTTAAACTACCTGTGCTCGCATGGTGGGTGGTGCCTGCTCTCCTCTGGGAGCAAAGTCCTCATATCTGAATTCTGGTTCCTCCACAAGACGCAACACCAGGTCAGGTGGAGCGCCCCTCACCACCGCTAAACCAACAACAGAGAGGAAGTGGTGAGTCAACAGGTGACTGAGAGTGATGCAGGGGTAAGCAGTCAGATCTGTACCCGTAGGTATGCTTTCGCTCCTCTCCCTTTCAAAGCGAGTAACCATCTCCTCCTGTGTGCACTCCTCCTCCTGCTGCTGCTGCAGCTCCACCATCCTCTTCATCAGCACCTCCACCTCCACGGCTCCATCAGCCAGCTGGAGAAGATCAGATAAATGAAGTCGGCGCTTTGTTGTTTCAGTGTGTGTTCGCAGTTTTCTTTCCTAAGTGAGTGGGTATCTTTTGGCTGTTACTAAACTTTAAATCAACTACCTCCACCCTCCTGTCATTTTAAGCCTGTTAGGCCTGAGATCAGAACATCTGTTTGACTCACCTCGTGCCTGCCGTCCTCGTGAGCGGGGCTGTGTGCGGGGCTGTGAGGACTGTGAGAAAGTGATGGAGGCTGAAAGGTGTAGCCCCCAATGTGGTCAGGTTCTGGGTTTAAACCACAGCCCCAAACGAACGAGCACAACGAGTGAGCGTGCGCCATGAGCACCACGGCGTGTATCAGTTCAGCCAGTGACCAGCGAGGCTCTGCTCCGGGGCACACCAGTTCCTGCAGGACAGATAGGCAGATGTTGGGCTCATGCAGTTTCAGATTGTGTGTTTGCTGGAAATTAATGCCAGGCTGTGGACCAGTTTGCTGGGGGTGTTACCGGTTTGGCATTTGTTGGTGGTTTGATTTGCCTGTCTGCACTAAAGATAAGCCGCATTATCTAATTTAGCAATTTCCCTTAACTGCAATTTTAGACAGTAGAAAATTCTACTGGAAGCACTTTGATACACTTAAACTTTAAGAAGATATCAGTGTTATGTTTGATCCTGTTAGATGGTTCTCAAGTTAATCTTTTAAAAGCAGTTGCAGATAGACTTTTGTGCATGCCAACAATGTGGTACCTTGTACAGAGAAACAACACACGAAGGCGGCTTCATTTAGGGTTTGCTCAAACTAGTCACCCAGTGCTTGTCTGACTCAGGTGATCAGCGTGCACAGTTAAGCACACTCAAGTGCTATCTCCGTTGAGATACACATCTGGGGTGACTGTGACAAAGAAGGCAAACCGCCCCCCCCCCCCCAAAAAAAGATATCACACTAATATTGTCATTGTCAATTCTTTTGACTATGGTAATGAAAATCAGATATTTCACTCTCACAGTCCTAGGTATCAGATTTAGAGAGGCGGAACTACACCTGTCTGTGCTGATGCAAAATGATAGGGTCTGCTACTCTTTATATGGAAGACAATTGGGTGTTTACCACACAGGAAATAGCGGCTGAGTCACTGAGGGAGTGAGTTTGGATTCAAGTCAGAAATTAGAGTTGGAGTAAGACACAGGGAGTGAGTGGGCGAGCGGGAGATGTGTCTGACCTGGATGTGCTGCTGCGTAATGAGCCAGGGTCTGTGTGCCAGCAGCTTGTTGAGTGTTTGCAGGCTGCGGAGTTTGGCGGGAGCGTGCTCCAGGCCGCTTAGCCAGCTCTCCTCCCCTCCGGCCTCCAAGTAGCCTGCGCTGTGCTGCTGCACCAGGTATGAGCAGTGGTGCCGAGCTGCAGCCTGCCAGACGCAAAGAACGGTCCAAGTTAACAGCGGGGAAGAGAAACTCTAACCCTGACCACTGAAAACAACGCTTCACACATTCTCTGTTCACATATCTGTGTGCAACAAATCCATAATGCAGAGAAAGTGTCAGAGGTTAAAACAACACAGCTGAACTTGCACAGGTGGGTGCAGTGAGTGGTATTTCTAAAGTGTTACGGGCTGTTAATGTGAAGCAATACTGAAGACACATAGATCGCATTAGCAGAAAGGCACTAACAGTCTTTGGATGTCTTACTGTTTTGCTATGAAACAATTTCTGAATGTCCCTGAAGGTTTCATTGCCATTACTGTTCAGTGACCATTACCAAAACGTGTGTTATTTGCCAACTGAATGCAGATGTTTAAGCATTAAGAATGCGACCTTCTAAATACTCTATTATACAAATATATGATCACATCTCAAATTTGAGTTCAGTCAGTATAGCAAAAATCTGTATAAACATTTTTCAAATTGAAAAAACATAAGTCCAAGGCACAGCATCATAATATTACAGTATTAACATCTAACTGAAGCTACATTCCCAGGTTATACTACAAAATGTCTTAACATTAATTCAAAATTCTATAAACAAGCATACTTTCTCTCTCTTGCAATATTATAATAATGCATTTCCGTCAGTAATAAAGGCAACTGCAATTTAATACAACTGCAATTCACAACAACAGCTGCTCCAAAGTGCTTTATTTTACAATATAAAGATCTGCACTCAGCAACAGTGGGGGGAAAAAAGAACTTCCTTTTAACAGGAAGAAATCTCCTGTAGCACCAAGCTAAGAGCAGGGGAGCAATCTACCATGACCAGCTGGGACAAAAGTTGGTGACATTGCATTAGGAGTGAAAAGAGGAGAGTGGGAAATGAAGTCCAGAGCAGCCTGAGCCTACAGCTGCATTAATAAGGAAGCTTCAGGGTCATGTAATCCAGCCATAACTATTCATAGTTTTTAGTCAACAACTAGCCAACACGCTACCCTTGCCATCACAACCAATAAGAGACAGTTAGTAGTACTGCAGGACAAGCTAAGACCACTTTGATTATCCATCCATGGCGGAAAAACTAAGATATAAAGAGAACTGTGAATTTTGGGGACTTGAGATGCATATTCTGCCTCTGCAGCTTTTTCAAAAAGTCCCTGATAGTGGTGACGTCTCTCCCAGTGCTCCAGTTTTGTGACATCTACCTATATCTTGTAAAGAATCCCTCAGCTTGCACTGCTACCAGGATGAAAGCTTTCAAAGTACGGACTGGAGGACAATGGACCAGAGTTCTGTTTTACCCTCCAGGCAGCTGTGTCCCAGTAGCTCTGACATCAGGTGAAAACTACAAATAAGTTTTATTAAAAAAGAAAGTTTCAGACTAATCTTAAAAGAAGAGAGGGGGTCTGTCTCCAGGATCCAAACTGGGAGCTGGTGTTAGGGAAAATACTGGAAAATACTGGCAACAGCCGGTGCTACCCCTCAGTGTCCTAGCAGACACACCTATGGTATCAATTTCAAAATCCTATGTCGCCTTATTCTCAAGTTGTTAAGTCATTCACAAGATTTTCAGAAAACCTGACCTCTCACCTTGAGGTCAAAGTCACTGAGAGCCGAACTCCTCAGAGATTGTTAATAGAAGCACGTATGGTATCAACTTCAAAATCCTTGGGGTCTTCCTTCTCAAGTTTTCCCATTCACAAGACTTTCAGGAAACCTGAGCTCCGACCTTGACCTCGAGGTCACAGATTCAAACTCTTCAGAGATGTTTAGACACACCTATGGTATCAATTTGAAACTCCTTCGTAGCTTCGTTCTTAATGTTTACAATCTTGGGTGTCCACATAGCTGCCCGTTCAGTGGGGTGACGACAATACCCCATCAGCCTTTTATGACTGAGGGGTGAAAAGCAAAAAAAGCAGGAATTATGTGATAATCCACTGTAATCTGGTATTTTGACTTAGTTAACGTTCTCATTTGTTTTTCTTTTCCCTACACATTACTATGTGTCACGACAAGAAGCCATGAAGCAGGAATTCTGGAAAGTCAAACATGTGGTGGTTTAGAACTGTTTAGAACGCCTGCAGCATTTAATAACAATGTCAGTATTTAGCACCAGTTTATTGCTGTAGCAGGAGGAAGCAATACAGTTTTTATTGCTGTGTTTATATTTCATTCTATCCCTACTGAAAACGGACCATTAACATCAGTGCTTGCAATTGTAATCCTCTAAGTGAGACTTCTAAGGTCCCGGAGAGAAGACAGAGGACAACAAAGGACCTGAGCCTTCTACCTGCACACACAGTCATTGCCGTCAGACAACACATAAGTGTGTTTCCATAGCATTCACACTCAAATGCTCAGAACTCGTACCAAACATCACACATCAAGTCCACCAATATTACCCACTGCTCTAACTAGTACATCAGGCCAATTAAAGGTTCTGGTGTTTAAAAACACACACACACACACACACACACACACACACACACACACACACACACACACACACACACACACACACTACTCTAAGATTTTGTTTGAACAGTAGAAAAGATTAAATGGAGACCAAAGAACTATAATCATTTTGTATCAATGACAAAACGATTTAACCTCAAGTGTCAGAACTACTACGATGGAAAAAATCTAAAATAACAATCTCGTCTGTTTGAGAGTGAGAATTTACTTTGATGTTCACAATTGTTAATTCTTTATTTGGTTCATCGTGCATGCACATGGCTGCAGTACACACTACATATGATTTCTTTTTAAGGAACTACATGTACTATTTCACATTTCTCCTACAAAAGACCTTAAAGGAGGCTGAATAGTGTTTTACAAACAGTCCAAATTATGATGAAACCCCGTTCGAAGCAATTTGTCAGCTTTCTGCTGAAAAGTAATTAAAGTTGGAGGCTAAAAAACATTTTTCTTACCATGACAGCAATGTAGTGTCTCCAGTGACGGGGCAAGGGGCCGTCCATCTCCAACAAAGCATGCTGGGTCTTTAGGAAGCAGCAGAGGTAGGCTGGGTGCATCGCCATGACCATAGAGATGTGATCCACACGCCCCAGCGAAAGAAAAGACTCAATCAGGACATCCTGGTTTGGCCCTCCTTTTAAAATCTAAAGAGGAAAAAAAACAAAACATAACTGAATCCTGAGTAAACTTAATTAAGGTTTCTTCTTCTTTATGAAAAAGAAAAGAAAAAGAAATCTGAATGAGTCACATTATGAGCTAAGACATTATCAGCCACTAGCTTTGGCAACTCAGCTCGGGTGTTGCATCTGTTGAATGCAACAGGCAGTGTAGTATTGCAGCAGAATAAATAGCATCATTTCAATGAGCAAGTCTGTTAGGTCATTACGTATGTCCGTTTCTAAAACGGAAAATAATTTAAAAATAAACTTACATAAAAAACCCTGTGGGAAAAAAATGTAGGCCAATGGAGATTCAAATATATTTTTAAGTTTAGAACATTTCAATTATATTTATATGAAAAGCTTAAGTTCAAAGTAACAGCTGTTAGTTCATTATGTTAGCAACCTGAAACAAGCCCTGTAAAAATCACAGGATTAGACATGAAGGCCAGCTGTGTGCCACTCTGACATCAACCTGAGGGGGGAAAAAAACAATCTGGCATCTAGACAGGGTGCAAGTCTGACACACAAACAATGGAAATAGCAAAAACATACTTGTAGTAATCCGGAAACTCATTCTTTTTTATTAAGTTGCATACACACCTCTTTTGCAGGGATAAAGGCACTTGGACCTGAGGCCAGAGCCCGAGGTACCTGGACTCCTTGCTCCTGGCAACAAAAGAAGACACAAACAACACGTAATTATCATTCAGTTTGTACTTGATTATTGCTCTGGTTTATCAAAATTTCAGTCAAGATTCCAATCAACCCTAAAGGATTCATCTTGTCTACGGAAATCAACCTCAAACGCAGCTCATTTCTGTGACTGACACGCGAAAAATACCTTTTCAGACTTTTTCCATGCACAAAAAAAGTTTACCATTGTAAATATTCACATTTATCCAAATCGCTGATATGCTTATATGAAATATGTTCAGCTTAACAACGCCTCAGCCTCCTTTAGCTTGCCTAGACCTTCTTTGAACCGTAACAGGACACCCGTTTCGTAACTAGCACGCTTCAAACTTCCACGTTTAACCAAAACACGCGTTAAAACTCACTGACATCGGAAGCTCGGACGCTAAACGTTGCCCTGTTTGTTATTTTGAGCACAAACACAAATGAAAGGCGTCTAAAGCAGCCTGCCTTTTTAATTTCTAGAAGCTACACTGGGCCGTGTCTGCTGGTGGTGTGTTTTTCAGGCAGCGGGAGGGGGCGTGTCCGGCCCGGTTGTTTGTGCACACCGCTTCAGAGTCTTGCGTCACCTACAGTCTGATGAAACCAGCAGCAGTCCGGTAGCAATAAAAATCACCATCAGCTGATGAGAGAGGTGAACCTACCCTTACCTAACCTTATAACGTCATCATGCAAAGCAAAAGCAGTCCTCCTGAGAGTACCTAAAAGTCCTTTAATGGTACAAAAGGTGCCCGAGCGCTATTGGAGTAAGATTTTTTTCCCCCCTATCTGTCAGTTAATGCGGCCTGCAAACCTCACAGAAGAAGGGGAAGTCTGTCGGTGAATTGTGCATGCATTACCTGTGCGGTCCGCAGGAGCTCGACGGCTCTCTCCCGTACTTCCTGCAGCGGACACGACCTGGACAGCCGGAGCAGATGCAGAAGAGTTTGTTTACGCAGTCGCTCCGAGCCGTGCCGCTCCAGGTCTAAACACTGGAGAACCCCTTGGCTTAACTCCTCCAGAGTCGCTCTCCGCTCCCCGTCATCCCTGCTGCACAATCGCGCTAAGCTCTTCGAAGTCGGTCCAGCTTCAGATTCAGACTCGGACCGGTGGCCACACGAACGCCGAGCGGCGGGCACTCCTCCCGGCTTGCTGCCTCCATTAGCCTGGCAGGTAGCCGCGGGATTACTGGCCATGTCCCGGAGCACCTTTGTAGAGTTGAGCTGCCTGTCGTTACCGAGCAGCAGTTAGCCTAAAGTATTAATTTAACGCTAACCCTTAACGTTAGCTGAAAACATGTATTCTTCTTCACTGACACAACCTCGAGGTATCTGCCGCCGGTCTTCTTATTTTTACTGCGCAATCGTCTGCTTCGCAAATTATTAACACCGACGAACCACCTTCAGAGAGCGCCACCTTTTTTTTCCCACCCGGCTTCCTGACCGTGAACGCCGGCGGCGGTTAGCTCGCTACGCTAGCAGATGCTGCAGACTCTTTCAGCCGCAGCTATGACGATTTCCGGTAATGAAAACAACGCGAGCCGCTGATTTATATTTGGACTGGGCATCGTGGACATAATGCCGAGTTAAACTTAAAACTATCTTGCGTAAGGCACCGGGAATAATGTAGAGTTTTCACACGCTCCTTCCGCTCAGATCTTGGCGAGCTTCCCCCGTGCAACGTCATCGTGACGTATGCGCAACTTTCCTGTGATAAACAGCAGGCGGCTGTTGTCTCTTTAAATGTTACTCTCAGTAACAGCGTATCCATAAGTCGCTGTTTTCTCTTTTCTTTACAAAGTGAGCATGTGTTCATTTCAGGCGGGTTTTTTTATTTTATTTTATTCCTAATGCCTTTGCTCATACTGATAAACAGGTTTTAGTCAAGATGATACATGAAGGGATATATATAAAATAAAGAAATCACCTGTTTTGAAAGTATTCTTATGACTCTGCTTTATTGTACCCACTCTGTGTTCTACACTGTAATCACTCCAGTCTTTTTTTGGACACATAGTATATCTGTAGAACTATTATATTATACTTTTCTGCAATTTCTGCTGCGATCTTGGCTAGATCTCTCTTGAAAAAGACATTGATCCCAATTAGTCTTTTTACCTGGATAGTATTTTGTGTTTACTAATTATGCAAGCTGTAAACTTACACATTCCCCATCAATTACCAAAGCCTTGAGCAAGGTCATAAAATTACTGATATTACAAAAATGACAAAGCTTAAGTTTAATATTTAATGTGAAACAGACACCAGTCAGGGTTAATATGTATGATGATGATATAATTACTTTTATCATTTAGTCAAAATCACTGAAATTAAATGGTAGATTAGCTGATGTCATTCTGTTACCTTCACAACTGCAGCAATCCTTTAATTATACAAGAACCCAGCACTTTACCGCAAACATCTCGGACTTTGTCTTGGACATTGCCACCTGGGAAGTACCTAAAATGTCTGTGTGCTGAATCAGGTCACTGAGCTAATGTGTGGCAGACATGCTGGCAATATCAACCCAGTCCTTCTGGTCCTCTGGAAACCATGTTGTGGAACCTCTGGGTTTTTCCACAATCTTTTATATTAAAGTAACTAAAACTGTATAAATTATTTGTTGTGTCTGTATGTGCACGTGTAATTCTAGAGTGGGATATAATGGTTTCACAATTTTCTGTTTACTTCCTGAATCACCTTTATTTAGGAAAATAAAAAGAAATCAATGATGTGTCCTTAGTATCAGACATATCTTATATTAATTTACCTGTATATATCATATACAATGCAAGATAACTTTTGTGAGGATGATAGGAGAAAAAAATGAAGAAGATGAAGGAATAGGGAAATATGACAGTGACATATAAACAGACAAACAAGTGAAGGTGATGTGCTGCTTCGTTTGACATGACAAGACACACACTCTCTGGGGTTTCAGGAACTTCAACACTGTGGCAGCAACAAAGAAAAACCCTTCAGCGTTCCATCACCGTTTCCCTATGAGGGAAGACTTTTATTAGCAAACACACAGGCTGGCTTTGGAGGATGACCTTCAGGGCACATACACACACAAACAGACACACAAACACACACAGAGAGGCATGTTCATGTGGTAACCAACGTTTGTGTCCCAAGGGTAGAAGAGACAAGAGCAGAAGTGTAGAAAAACAAGAGGTGGTTTGGAGGGGTAGGAAAGAGCCAAGGCCTGGATTATCACACACACACACATTGATATGGAGAGGGGTGTGTCTTCAATATTTTACAGGAAGTAAATTTTGTGTGTGTGTATGTGTGTTTGTATTTGTACATGGGTGCATGTGAGTAATGGGATACGAGTCCTTAGACGATTTTGTTCTCCAGCAAGGCGATCCTCTTCGACATGCTCTCTAGTAAGATTCTGTCAAGGAGAGAAACTGTGAAGGCAGTCAATAAATCAGACAGTGCGAAAACAACTTTAACACCCTCCCTCCCAAAATAATATCCTCAGACAGTGTCACCTGTCATAAAGGATATGTTTTTTTGTTAGTGCCTGTAGGGCAGCTTCAACTTTCTTTTGGAACTTTACAAGGGAGTCGCATTCACAAGGGTCACCTGTGGAGCCAAGAACACACGGGTTAAAGATTTGTGTGATTTGTGAAGTATAACAACACATTTGTTTAAAACTTCTCACCATTACAGACGTTAATCTGTAGCTTCTTGGCAATCTGGCTCATGGCCTTGAAATCGGCGGTGTAGAAGTAGTGCTCTCCGGTTGGCTCAGAGGCAATCTCTTTCAGCTCGTCCTCAACTGCATTGCCCACTCCGACAGCATACATCTTAAAGCCTGCAATGAACGCGCTCGTTCCTTCATCTGATTCACATAAGTATATATTTTTATTCTGCTTTAGACGTAACCTTCCCACTCCCTCTAACCGTTTTCCTTGGCCTTCTTGGCAGCCTCTCCGATGTAGTCCTGACTGCGCCCATCGGTGAAGACGATGCCCACCTTTGTGACTCCAGGCCGGGCACCCTGACCAAGGCTGAAGCTGTTTTCTACCAGATAACGGAGAGCCTGGCCTGTCATGGTTCCCCTCTCCAGGTAGGCCATCTTTTTCACAGCTTCTTTGAGGTCCTTCTTGTTGTTGTAGCGGCCCAAGGGAAACTCCTGCGGTGGAGCAGAATTAGGATGATGATGAGGGTGGAAGTGAAAATGCTTACTCTAATGTAAAAAAAGAAAAAACTGACTCGTACCGGTTTGACTGTGCTGGAGTACTGCACCAGTCCGACATGAGCCTTGCTTTCACTGACGTCCAGCTTGTCGATGATCTGGTTTATCCATTTCTTGACCAGCTCAAAGTTCTCAGGACGCACGCTCTTAGAGCCATCGATCAGAAACACAACGTCTGTTGCGGAGTTGCTGCAAGCTGGTGAAAAACAAAACATACACACACGGACACACACGGGGCATGTTAATGTCAGAGCATATTTATCATACTTGGACACATACCTTCTGAGACAAACACCCACTCACCACTGCAGCTACGACCATTGTCCATGAGGGTAAAACCTTCTCTGCAGGCACACTTGTATGATCCTGGTGTGCTGATGCATACCTGCTCACAGTCATGATCCCCAGTGGCACACAGGTCAGACACTAGGTCTTCTTACATGCACAACACACACACACACACATAAGAGGGGGCAGGCAGGTAGGGTTAGAGGGAGAAATAAAACTATGTCAGTTTGAAAATGGGAAATTCTAGCATTGATTTTTTTAATGATCCACTGTGACCTGCAGTTGACCTGAACAGGTTTGAATATATGTAGATGATGCAAAAATCCAGTGGAGCCTTAAAGCAAACGGAGGAAAAGATCGGAGCAGCCTTAAGCTAATAAAATCCAGTTTTCTGGAGGATTTTTCAACGTGATGCACAGGCTCCTCCTCAACACTATGATAATGCTGCTCTCATCATCTGCACGTGCAGCGATGCTGGCTGCCGCAAAGCGAGAAGCAAACAGCAGTCGAAGCTGCCGCAGACTGGGAGCGCCGAAGGGCATCACTAATTAGAGGCTTAATGATTGGCACTAATGGATCGGTAATTACAGATAGATCAGTCTCGCCTCTCGGTTATGTGAGAGTTGACTGAAGAACAGGACTAAATCTCATTCCAAAAGGTTGTTTCTACCCTAATGCCCTCGTGCTGTGGGGAATTTTAAATGAGTTTGAAGGACTGAATGAATACATTGTAATCTTGTCGAGGATGAGCAGAGGACAAAAGGGAGAGAAGAATAAATTGGAATGAAAAGGATGACAGTCCAGACACCTTACCCTCAGTACAGGGGAGCAGCAGACAGCTCTCTCCACAGGAATGAAGGTGTGCATATAATGAATCCCTCTTTCTTGCTGCTGTATCTATACCTCCTACAGTACATCTCTAATCCTTCTCTCATCTCTTCCTTCTCCCCCTCTTACCACAAAAGGCCTCCTGGAACTTCTTGGTGAGCTTCTCGATAACGCTGTAGCTCTCCACATAGTCCACATGGTCATCCAGAGGATCGCTGGCCATCTGCCTCAGAGTGTTCATGTCCACGCGTCCCACACCGATGGCAAAAATCTCAATGCCGGCGTCTCGTGCACGTTGAGCTATATCCTTTACATTGTCCTGGGGACGCCCGTCTGTCACAATAATGGCAACCTGTGACAGTGAGGGTTCAAAATAGATTATAAAGTTACCATTGCGGTTATGAAAGAGGTGAATTTCACGTGCAAACGCATCTAAACATGTGGCAGACCTTGCCGACGTCAGAAGATTTTGCACGAGCGCCCTCGGCCTCACTGAAGGCAACATTCATTGCAAACTGGATGGCCAGGCCAGTCATGGTTCCGGTGGACAGCGGCTCAATTTTGGTCACAGCCTTGATCAGCCCGGCTTTGGTGCGGTGGGTCTTCAGAGACACCTACAGTTCCACAACAGCGCAGTGAGTGAGATCGAAATGAGAGAAAACAAATCAGAAACGTCGGAAATCGTTTTTTAAACTTTATCCAAACCTCATTCTTAACGCGGCTGGCATAGTTGACAACTCCCACACGAGTGGCGCTGGGTCCAACATTCAGCCCCTCGATGACTTTTGCCAGGAAGACTTTAACTTGCTCAAACTCTGAGGGGCGAACACTGCGACTGCTGTCGATGATGAACACGAGGTCGGTGGGACGGGCTTTGCACAAACCTGCCGCTACACGTGAAGAGAAAAGCAACTCAGATGTCACCGTAATCTCATATTCATTTTATAAAGTTATAAATTATTCCTCATTCCATCATTCCTCATGATGATGGATGGAGATCATGAAAGTCAGGGGAGATGTGGGTGGAGCATGGAGTGAAGGGCTGTTGAGAGGAAAAGGGGAGGGCAGAGGTGATGGAGAGTGGTGAGATGTATATGAGAGGAAGGGCTGGAAACAGGACGCACAGAGGCAGCAAGGGTGGAGAGAGGGAAAGGTGAAAGTACTGCGATGGAGAGAGGACACAAAAAGAGCCACTGACCCACTTTAAGTGTTTTCAGAAAGCTTGTTGAGTATCTCTTGCATGAATATATCAATAATTAATCCATAATTAGATTCCACCAAGAAAAGGCGTGAGGTGTGGTTACATTTTCACAAAAAAAACATGGACTCTGACAGATTTTTTTAGAAAAGGTGTGATGAAATTAAGCTTTGCTACAGCGATACGGCTGGTGACCCGTAGCATTTTCAGTGTAAACGCGGGCATTTTGGCATCATTAAGCAAACTGCAGCCAGCGTCTACTGCATATCACTGATCTCCCTCCTCGCCCTTCACCTCTCTCCCTCCCTCCTCCCCCTTCTCCTTCTGTACACCTCCTCTCAATCTTTGACATGCAAGAAACAGCAACGGCCACACTCCATCCTGAACAAAACAATTATCCAAAATGTGCTTATACAAATTAACGACTTGAAAGAACATCATAACCCCTTTTTTCACGTGGCAGAGCACGTCATCTACTAATCAGGAGGTAGAGCAGGTCATCTTCTAATTATGAGGTTGGTCTTTTGATCCTAGGCTGCTCCAGTCTGCATGCCAAATGTCCTTGGGCACAATACCAACCCCAAGTTGCTCTCCGATGTATCCATCAGAGTGTGAATGTGTGTGAATGTTGAATAGAAAGCATGTAAAAAAGTGCTTGTATGAATGGGTGAATGAGGAGAGTTGAGCTGCATAAAGTGCTATAAGAACCAGTCCATTTACCTTTTCTCCCAGTCCCTTACTTATCATTCTTAAATAGCTATGATATATACAGAAAGTTAGTATCCACATCTAACCATCATACATTTTTCCCCAAAAAAATGTATGATGATACAGCATCTCATCCAGCCTATTCACACACAACACACAAAAAGATTCTAACCACTCAAAAAAAATTTTTATGTCCTTCACCTAAAAGGCAAACTGATGATCAGAGCAATATTTCTCACCTGTTGAGACCAGACTAATGCTCGCTTTTTAAAAGCTGTGTGAGGTTTTTCTGCTCTATGAGTTCACTTTTATGATGATAAAAGGCAAACGGGTGTTAGAAGCAAAGCATCACACAATCAACAGGAGTTAAGACATAGGCTTTAGGGGTTAAAGGTCATTATTCTTACCCATGGCGGCGGCTGTGCGAAGGTCTAAGTTAGCTTGGGCTCCTATTAGGCCAAGCAACAGCAGGAACAACGGCTGGATGGGCGTCATGGTGACAAAGGCGGGGGGTCCGAGCGCGGCCGCAGACGGTCCTAGAGTTGGGAAGCAGAAAAGAAAGCGAAGCGCAGCTCCAAGCGATGGGCACGGCCACAAAGTGAGACCAAGCGACTCTGAGCTGCAGGTTATCAATGCACGAGCTTCACACACTCAGCCCACAGACAACCCCCCTCTAAAGCTGCAGTGTGTGCACGGATGAGTGTGCGTCTGTGGGAAAGAGAAGGAAATACCTGCTCTGGGAGGACCTAAAACGGTGGGCAGGGAAAGACAAACACACCTTGATATGGTTAGGATGGACAGGTAAGTGTGTATGTGAAGGTGGTAAATTTTTGTTGTGTGTGCGCACCGGTCCCCCAGTGGGTTACAGTATGTGCGTGTCTGGCTGGGGGTACAGGAGCGGCTGGGGTTTGGTGCAGGGCTCGCGCCAGTGCTGCTGCCCCAGGTTGGATTTGGCCAAAGCTCAAATAAACACCGACATGAATTCCTCTTTTCTATCCGTGTTCCCTCGTATAGCAAACACACATTTATTGTGCGGAAGTGAAGCAGAGCCGCCATACACAGCCTACAGTGTTCCTGCTGCTCTACACGTTGAGCTGCGTGTGTGTGCGCATTTTTCTGTAAATTTTAAATTGTAGGTATACAATCCATTTCCTGGTTTCTGAGTTTCAGTATTCAGTGTCATTCTCAATCTCCTTGCTTCACATTTGTAAACCCTTCTGAAACATTTTTACCTCAAAATCAGTTTTATAATAAGACAGATCAAACACACACACACACACACACACACACACACACACACACACACACACACACACACAATGAGAGTAAAGGTAAATCAGATTTCCTTTTTTCAGCATCTTCTCCTGAACTTCTCTGGTATATACTCTCCACTGTATGACAGGCAGCAGGGCCCCATTGGAGTAAACACAGCAGCAAAACACACTTTCATCAATAAGTTCATGTACACATCTTTAATCTTGCTATAGAGTCCACACAAACACACTCAACAGAGACCCCTCTTTTCCCCACACACAAGCAGACATTCCTCTGAACCCCCACCCACCCCCTTCCTCCTCCACACAAACTCACTGAACAAGCCGCAATTGAGGAGGGAGTCTGTGAGGGGAAGAGGAGTCGGGGCTCTGGCTGTACAGTAACCAGTTAGTCAGATTTCCAAGTGAACATGCTGCAAAACCAACTGAACAGGGTGTGTGTGTGTGTGTGTGTGTGTGTGTGTGTGTGTGTGTGTGTGTGTGTGTGTAATAGTGGTGAAATGTTAGAGATTAAAAAGAGAAGAGATGTTATTCCTGGACAGTGTGTCATCTCTGGAAATGGTCAGTTTGGCTCATAAGAGAAGATACATCACACATGCACAGCATTATGTAGTAACACACACACACACACACAGACACAGGTTATGTAACACTGTCTACCGGCAGGCTGGGCAAACATAAGCAGGTAACTGAAAGAACCGGACCTGCATTTGAGAACTACTCTGCTCAAAAACATTACAGGAATATTCGTTCATCGCAGTAAAACACAAAGTCAGCGAAACTTCAGGGATATCAGTCTGTTCATTTAAGGAAGTGAAAACCACTGTGAATCTATTTCACTTGTTTTGGTGCAAATTAAAGTGCTAACAGGGGTAAGAATAAGACAGATAGAGGAGAAGGATATAAACCCAGCAGTAGCACCAGTGTCTGCTCCTTTGGGCAATAAACTGGAGGAGCACTGAAAGAAACAGAGTCCATGAAGGTGTCACAAGGGCACAACGATTATGTTGCTCGCATCCCAGCACTGTGCAATTGAACTGGCAGGTCCACCACTGGCACCCTGTTCTCTTCACAGGTTTACACTGAGCACCTGTGACAGGTGTGAACAAATCTGCAACATCATGACCAGTTTGGGAGTGGCTCAGTGATCATCTGAGGAGACATATCCCACAGACGTTCTACAGAGAGGCCAGTTAAAGTTAACCTGATTAGGTTAGCTTAGGTTTGGTCAGAGACATGCACGGGTACCCTGCTGGAGGTCATTTTGTAGGGCTCAGGCAGTGCTCCTCCTCCTGTTCCTCCACAAACAAAGGAGCAGATAGTAGTCCTGCTGCTGGGTTGATGTCCTTCAACAGCCCTGTTCAGTTCTCCTTGGGTAACCCTTATCATCCTGTGTTGACGCACGGCTTTAGTCACACAGATATCGAGCAGAACAGCTCAAATACGGAAAAATGATTCAAAAGACTGCAGAGCAGATCTTACTTAATGACAGTAGAGAAGGACTGTGAATACCAGTTAACTAGATTACCTTTTCCCTAATCTTTGGCTAATCATTAGTTTAGAAAAATTTTAAATGCCACCTTTAAAAAGGTGGTTTTGCTTGACTGAGAAAAAAGTCGTTCAACAACAATTTAGGATAAATATTTTAATCCAATTTTATATCCAGGGCAAATTTGTTGTGGTCCCCTGTGCTTTTAGGTGTTGGCCTGATTTCTGTCTGTTCTCCGCCCTTTGGTCTAGCTTCTCTTTATCGTGTGGGTGTGTGATTGTTTCACTAACTGTGCTTCCTCCTCCTGGCTCTTCTCTGCACTTGTTATCAGATTGTTAGCATACTGTGGTAGAAGTAATATAGTGTGGTAGAGGTGCTTAGGTGTTTTAATGCTTCCTTGTTACCAATCCTTGAATCTATACTCACCTGCCTTCTCCTTCTTTATCCTAGAAAACTTACCTGCCTGTGTCATTCGCTGCCCGCCTACTGGAGGAAAACACCCCAGCAAAAGATTGAGACTGAGCTGAGTTATCAGTTGTTTTTTTAATCACACACCTTTTTTGGTTTAGAGCTGAGCACTCTACCTGTGGGTCCTTCTTATTAAGCAACAACACAGTTAATCTGGTTTATCAAGTGAATCAGAGTGTTTGAGGTCAGGAGTCTTAATTGAGTGTACAAATAAATAGGTGTGAATCAGGGAGTGAACGGTGGCATAAAAAAATATATTTTTAACACATCCGGTGTGTAAAGGCCTTTAGATCTTATTGAATTAGAGAGAATGGAGGGGTTTGAAGCATGTGTAGTAGTTGCTATGCATTTAAACACTGTACTTTCCACTTTAGTACATTTACAGAAGATCCAGTCAGCAGTGAGCATCTATGCCAGATACCTGCAATTAGGCCATTAACCATCATTAGAACTGGAAATTATGGTACAGCTCCACCAGCACATGTAATTTCAGTGGCTGCTGAATTGTTCAGTGTTATTTCATGACCTGTGTACAAAACACAAGGACTGCCTGATTATTTAGTAGGTTTATCATCTAAAACGCAGAGGCTGGGGAAAATCTGTCACCATCATACTGTGAAACACTGAAACCTGAAGTTACACTGGTCATAATGGATTGACAAACCAGCTTGTTGCCCTGTTACAGTCAGTATTGCCAGGACTCAATACTACACCTACACCTCAGCCTTAGCTCTCGACCGACCCTAAAGTCATTAATTATGGTAACATGGGAGACACAAGCAAACCAATACTGGGAAAATGTGTATGTGTGTGTCACATGTGACCTTGAGCTTCATTTGGGTGAAGACCCATTGGCCAATCATTGTTGGTAAGTTTGATTCTGACCAATAGTGCAGGAAAAACTGCAGAAAGACAGATGGATGTCTGATGCCTCACCATGGCATGAGCTCATCAGTCCTTCAGCCGAATGAGCCCTGGAGTCCTGGAGTTATTGCCTGGTATTTATGGTAAACAGCCTGGTTTTGTTGGCATTACAGAGGCGTTCGGGTTCAGTGTCTTGCACAAGGACATTTTGGGATGTGGACAGGAAAAGCCGGGATCAACCACTCACCTTCCGATTAGTAGAAGTTCCCCTTTACCACCCAAGTCAAAGCTGCTCTATGAGATTATGAAACCTTTGGAAAAACAGTCTTTTTAAGCACTAATCCATTAAAAAAATAAAATAAAAATAATGATCATTCATTGGACACCCACAATCAGCTCAAACTACACAGTTATATAAGGTTTTCCTTTTTCCAACCCATCCGTTTACCTTCTTGTAGCAAAATAGAAATCTAATATTAAGACACGATGTATTTGCTTTTTTTCCCCAAAAAGGGAAACGTTCCTGTAAGTTTATTTTTTTCTCTGCCAACCATTTCAAGGTGCTCGGTTTAGAAAACTATCATCACAATAGTACTGCCAGACCCGGGGAGTGCATGGAAAGAAGTGTAAAACAAACACATTCCTCCATCTCAGCCTCACTGCGTGCCATTAAGCATTTTCATAAGGCAGCATACAAATAATGCCACTTTTAGTGGAAATATTTACTATCAACAAGGTTAGCTGAGATATTTTATCGCTGTCAAATCTGGACCTTCCACTGTTTGTCCTCGTTTTTAAAGCCACGCTTGAACACACAAATCTATTTATTTTATCCAATAGGGTGTTATTTTCCTGAGCAACTCGCCCTCGTGTCCCATCTTCTTCCAATCCCAACAAAGTCTGTTTGTCATATCTTCTAAAAACAAACGAAAAAATCAACAGTTTAATGCTATTTGAACCAGGCGACTGGAGGAACTCCAAACTGTGTCTCGGTTTTGTTCTACAACCAACATCATTACTTTCAATCTGTTATATCAATAAACTTTATCCACCAATATCAATAAACTCCATTACTTGATCTGACCGAGCAGTGTGGGGTTTTCTTTTACTTTTTAACCGTCAGTCGGTGCGTGTGCACGCATACTGTCACGGCTTTTGGAAAGAGTGGGAGGATTTAATGTTTGACCACATCCATAAATATTGAAACAAGTTGCCTTTCTTCAAATCTCAGAATACTGAGTAAATATTGACACGGTGGGATCGGGCTGGAGAGAAGCATCCCAAACCTGTGCTCACACACGTATGCACATATCTGCACACGCACACACACAGTCGTTTCCCTCCAGCTGTGCTCTGAACGCTCTCTGTTCACACGAGGGAAGTCCTGGAAAAAATAACTACAGAGTAACCCGACATGAAGCGCTCCTCAGTCACATGTGTAAGCTCAGTGATACATGAAGGACTCTGAAATTATGTAAATAGCACGAGTACTACACAAAAAAAGAGTCAATCAGTATCAGACTTCAGCCCGAGTAAAAACATTTCTTCCTTGAGTTTGAAGAGAGCCCTCACTTCTTCACAAAATAAAGTTCTGTGCGTGCCTTCTTATGCAAGAAATTTTTGCACTGCAAATGAAGTTTTTGTGTATGTGCGCGAGTGTGTGTGTGTTTATGCTGCTCGTCTCCTGCCAACAGTAACAGCTCAGTAGCCAGTGAGCAGGAAGAGAGGTTCATTAAAAACCAAATACAGAGCTTACATAACCAACAGTTCTGTTCATCCCAGAACCCCCTCCCCGTGCTACAAACACACTTCTCCTTCATCCCCATCTTCTTTCCCTCCCACGCCTACTGGCAGAGCCCACCCATCATCCTCTTCTCCTCCCATAGCAACAGCTCATCTCAGCTCTCCTCCCTTGTTCCTAGACCAGCAGATTGCCTCAGTCCCTCCATCTCCCCCGTCCTTTATCTGCTCCCTCAGTCCCTGCCACCTCCTCTTTGCTCTCATCATATCTCCTTCTCTTACTCCCACACCATTCCAAGCTGTACTTCAAACTTTACAAACAGCGGGAGTACGAACCAGGAATATTAACTAGAGTTAAAACAGGAAACCTTTGATTTTACAGAGAACAAGGAAATGTCACATTGCTCCCAAACGTCTTTTTTAGTCTCAGGAAAAAGCCTTCAGCTCTTTCAGAGGTGTGATTTCATATAGGGATTTGGTTTCCACAAGCCTCTGTTACTCACTTGCATACTAAAGATAAAGGGTGTGCAAGTGCAGTAAGTGTGAGAACACAGCAGATGGCAACACAGATTAAGGCTTTGGGCTGTATTAGTAATTGTCTGGAGTAACTCTGCTCTAAAATCCACTGTTGTGATCTTCCTCCATCAGATTACAGACTATCAGTCAAACCCATTCTCCTCCCCAGCAGAGGAACATTTGAAAAACTGCATCTTTAATGCTACAGATACTGGCACGTGGTTGTCTCACACTAAAAACCACCAACATAGGATTAACTCAAGCATGAATCAAACCGGACAAAAACCCCTCATTTAAATTAGAGGATCCCAAAACGAGGGATGTGAACTACCTGGATCACACGAACATAATCTGCTTTCACCAACAGTCCTCTTCTGATATGAAACTTTAGATCAAAATCTCACAGTTTTGACACAGTGGAGAAAATCCAGCGTGCAAAGCAGGATTGATCTAAAATTAGCAGCATCACTGGGAACAGTTTAGAAGTGCACGGGGAGAAAACCTTGAAGGGGAGATCCACCAGTCTAAGAAAAGAAAAGAAAAGAAAAAAAAAAAAAAAAAGCCATGACCTTCATCTTGATGGCCAGAGTTGTGGACCATTATGATCACACCTCATATTATCAGTTTATAAATCAGCTTCTACTTATGGGTGACCACAGCAGGACTGACAAATGTTAACAAATTCTTTATCCAGTTTAACCGAATCACAGAGACATTGGAACCAGAAACATTTTAAAGCCCTAATATTCAAAAACAAAAAAGCAACAGGACTACATATTACACATATATTTCTAACTTATTTATAACTCTAAGGATATTATAGTATATTTGTGTCTTTATTGAACAGTGGGGGTGGGGTGGGGTGGGGGGGGGTCCTCTGAAATGTAGCAGGTTACATTTGTGCAACATTTCTATCACCATATTTTAGCAGAACATGTGACTGAAGCCAGACTTGAATGTCCCTGATTAATTCTTTAGCCAATTTAAAAAATACAGACTCAGTGATGTTATTTTTCAGTGTAGTGTTTCTTCACATCTCATTCTGATTTCTAAACTGGTACCAAGATATCTTTTCTGAGGTACCTGAAATAAGCTACAATTTGAGCAAAAACAAACTGTCCTAAAAAGGGACATCGAAAGACAAAAACAAAATACGCTTCAATTGTTGTTTTAGATTATAAAACCAAGTTAAATGCAGAAATAAATGATTAACAGCGCAATGAGCATTTATTGCAGCCAGCAAACTAAAGCCTGGTGGCTTTCACATTTCAGCTGAGAACATCCTAATAGTAACAAAAACAGGAAATTTAGAAATCCACATATATTATATTTACATAGACAGTTGAAACACATGCACACACGCTCACACACACTTAAAGTCAAAAATGTATGGGAGAAAAGTCGCAGTGGAAGTGGCTGTGGATCTCTCTAGGACTGTCATACTCAATTTTGACACAAGAGGGCACTGCAGGGCTTTCTGGAGAGGCCGCGTTGACCTGCGAGGGCATTAGCAATGACTCCCTGGCTGGAGTATCCTCCACCCTGAGGCAAGAGTGCCGCAGCGTTGACACAGGTGGCAGGACGGTGGCGGTGCTGGTGGTGCTGCTTGTGAAAGTCTGGTTGAGTGAAGGATTCTGGGAATTTGCATGCAACGACTCCTGGTCCTCCCCAGGAAAGAACGAAGGAAGAGGGAGGGTGGTGGAAGAGGTAGGCTGGTGCTCTCGACCGGGTCCCAAGCTGCCAGGGTAAGCAGGAGGGCACTGAGTACGCTGGTGCATGGCTGGCTGACTGCACATGTTGCCCCATGGGTAAGACTGGTACGCTGTAATCCCAGCTGGATGGAAAACACACGCAGATCCAAACAGACTGAAAATTCAGCTTCAGTGGCAGTAATTGAAACCTCAAACATTTCACCTGTCATAAGACTAAGAATGCCAAGAGTATCTGCATACCATTTAATTCTAATGTTTTTCCTGTGCCCTCAACATGACTCCCTTTTGTCTTATTAATCAATGCTGACCTATACATTTCCTTATTAAATCACCATGCAATTTAAACATCCAACTACAAAGCTTCTGATCTTTCTAATTTGCACCACTGACTGAATGGTGACTAAAGCTGATGATATGACAGTGATGAGAGCAATGTATAATACAAGATTAAAAATAATTATTGAAAAACTGAATCCTTGTTCAATGATTGTGCAAACATCTGTTTACATAGAAAGCACCAAGTCAAACTTTCTTTTGACTTCTGGGTTAGTTTACACTAATGTAGGGTGTATAGTTTTTACTTTCCATTTGATCCTATAGGATCTTTTGTCAGAGTAAAATTTCATATTTTTTCCAATACATCAATTAATGCAATCTCATTTTACCCCAGTGACTCACCGTGGTGACCAGATGACTGCAGTAGGATTTGACCTGCACTCTGGGACTGAAAGTAGGCATGACCTGTGGTGGAATAGGTCACCACTCCTGTCGAGTTTCCTCCAGGGCCAAAAGTCAGGTAGGAAGTAGGATTAGACTCTGGAGGGTTAGGGGTGAGGTAGGGGGATGGTGTGAAGTAGGTCATGCGGGGCAGAGATGCTTGAGGTTGGAGCTGAGGCTGGCTGGTGGGGTAGGAGGTCTGGAGCTGGTAAGACAGAGTGTTGCTCTGCTGGCTAGACGTCAGGTAGTCCAAGTCAAAGAGCAAACTGAGGACAACACAAACAAGAATTTAGTGACAAACATGAACATCTTTGATTATTGCTCCATCTGCAGGTTGTGGTTGCACTTATGATTACTTCTAGTGATATTGAGGCAGACAGACACAATCAGAGTTTTATTCTCAGGTCTCACGTTATTTATGAGGTTTCTGCCACCATCTCTATGCAGTACATCTGCGTTACTGAACATGCACAGATACTGCCAACCGTATCTACAAAGTAGAAGTTTTAGTGCTGTCACACATCTATAGTCATACAACCATAATTGTATAAGAACAAAGTGACTAAGTGCAATCTCTCACAGCATATTTTAGCTAAAACTGACTCCCTGCTACTACAGACGCTGTGTGAGCCATCACTACATCAGTATTTCACAGATTCCCTCTCTGCCTACTCTCTGTCCTGCTGTCAGCTCTTATACTCATCCATATTTGAAGCATCCTCTAGTATTCATGTCACAGTTTGCTGTGAGTGGAGCTGACCTGGTGTCAGTCGGCAGAGACTGGGTCTCACGGTGGGCCAAGGTAGAGCCACCCTCCAGAGCATCCAGGAAGAGGGGTGGGGTGTGGGCTGGTGTGTTGAGGAGAGGGGGAGTGGGGTTTGCAGAGTTAAAGGTTGAGGTGAAAAGAGGAAGGCTGGCTCGCCGCAGAGGGGGAGGGCTCTGCATGGGACGGGGGGGATACTCCACCAAACCCTCCTGAGATGAAAGCTGTTGCTGGCCTGTATCCCTCACTCTGCTTTCACCTAACAGATAAAAACCAAGCAATTACAAAGTAAGATTAGGCAGAGATACTGTAGTTTGGTTTCTGTGTAATTTTACTATCTCAACCTGCAGTGTGAAGGTTTGCTGAGCTGAACAAAGATGTCATTCTTCTATAAACACTTTCTCATATGTAGGAAAATCCGTTAATTAAAAACCTATGTTTGTAATGCCATAAAAGCCACAAATTTTATCGAGGTCAAATTTGCTGCTACTTTACATAACCGACCCTACAACTGAAAGAGTTTTGGTGGACAAGCTTTGTCCGCCTCTCTTCCAGTAAAAATAACTAATGTTAACAGAGGATCCTAAGCAAATGTAACGAAATTTTTCAGCCATGATGGAGGTGGGGTGACTGCATCACTGCTTGATCATCCAGACATCAACGAATTTAAGCTGGTCCGGTTTCTTTAGGGATTAATAAAGTATTCTGATTGTAATCATTCATCAGCACCTCACAAAGGAATGATAATGCAGGTTGAAGGGAAACTTAATCCCAAATCCAAGTTTACATATTTTCCTCTGACCTTTAGAATTATGTATCCATCTAGATTGTTTTGTTGTGATGTTTCCCTTTTCATCAATGGAACGAGATGGTCTTCACATTACAAAAAAACTTAACAGCTTTGTCTGTTTAATCAAACAAAACTAAAGTAAAAATTCAAAAACCTTGTTATGAGCAGTTTTATGTAGGACCTATTTTTTTTTTTCCAATGCTACTTATAGACAAGGGCTCGCCACTGTGGGAAGGTCTGCATGTTTGATTTCTTTTTAATGATTATGTATATTTATTTTTGCACTGGATGTCGCTTATTAGGCAAATGTGTAATGTGCAAAACAAAAGGGCACAGAGCTTGCTAACATCATAGCTCAGCTGAAGGGTGATGCGATCTTTAACACCTTTGTATGCAATTTTAAATTTGGGTTGAGTCGTTTATTTTAACAAGATAAAGAGAATTCCTCACAGACAGACTGAATGCTCATCAAGCTAATGCATGAAAAGCAGAGTGTCGTAAAATGTGCATGTGTGGATTTTCACACCTGGGCTGCTGAGGCTGGACAACAGGCTGCTGTGGGAGGGTGGGCTCTGAGTGGTTATGGTGGGGAATGAAGGTGGCACAGGGGCAAGCTGGGGTAGCTTGGGAGGAGCATAATAACGAGACAAAGAAGCGGCTCCCTTACTAAAACAAAGACAAAGAACAAAAATGCACTTAAGCATGAATCAAATCAAAGTACAGAGATAAAAATCTAGAGAGGTGTGTGTGTGGGTGGGTGGGGGGGGGGGGGGGGGGGGGGGGAGAGTAATAGCTACTCTGTCCGTGTTCCACCTTTGCTGTAACAGCACGTACTTTCCTCCACTTTGCCCTCCGGTTCTGAAACCAGACCTGGGACCCAGAAACATTCAGGGGGGAAAAAAATAAGACTGAGGAGGCCAACAAAAAAGGTAGAAACTGCTTTACAGAGGATGAGATGGGATTTTCAGGAACACAAAGAATAAAATGCCAGTAGCACATCTTCATAAGGAAAACATCACAAGTCTTCAGTAAAATTCCACAGAAGATGAACAGAATAATAATAATAATAATAATAATAATAATAAGGGTCAACTGGACTTCTTTAGGTTTGTGAAGATATCTTGATGAATGCTCAATCATCCAGGTAAGTAGATCTCCAAAAGTTGATTCTGTTCATCTGGACGTAGTGTTTTGTGAAGATAATTCACCTCTTATCCAAGAGGCTTCTTCAGTTCTACAAACAAAAGACTGAGAGTCCCAGGTATTTAACGCCTAGTGGGGGCTTTGGAAGTGGTCCTGAGGGTCATTGACCCATTATTGACCCAGAGCCTCTTCACATGAGCCAAGGTGTGTGAGAAGAAGAAGAAGAAAAAAAAAAGAAAAAAAAGAAGGACTGTATTACTATCACCGGGGGTTAAGGGTCAAGTCACTGTGAGGGCTTGCCCAGCCTCATCATGTGACCTTAATAGCTCAGTTGAGGCTCAGCTGAGTAAAGACACAGCAATAACACTTTCAGTACCTACTGGGCTCCGGTTCGAAGTGATCTAGCCTATCGAAAAATGTGATTTCAACAGACGTAACTCAGTCATGAGAGCGACTTAATCACAAAAAACAAAACTACCATTTCTGAAAGCCGACAACGGGGGAAATCCCCCCCCCCCCCCCAAAAAAAAACCCCCCACACACAGAGCAGCAGGTACACCATCGTCTCGAGGTTTTCCATTGTTGTGTCGCATACAAATGACGTCACATCAACGATGGTCGTTCACAGTGGATGTGGATTCAATTCTGGTTTATTTATATAGTGCCAAATCACAGCAGTTGCCTCGAGGCACTTTGCATTGTAAGGTAAAGACCCTACAATAATGCAGAGAAAGCAATCAGACGACACCCTAGGAGTGAGCAACAGCAAGAAGAGAAAAAACAACAAACTCCCTTTTAACCGAAGAAACCTTTGCAAGAACAAATGACCTCCTTTACTTCTCGCTCAAACCATCTTGTCTTCTTAGTCCAAAATGTGAGCACTGGCATCCTCAAAAGAGTGACCTTTATTCTTTAAGTGTACAGCCTTCAAACCTAAAGAAGTCATCTACCTTATTTTCTTCAGTCTCTCTAGACTACCATGACCTGGATGACAGCAAACCTACACAGACACACAGAAATAAAAGAAACAGAAATACCTGTTGTGAGCCAGTGTGGGCATGGGATTGATTTGGTGATGTGGACTGTATTCGGCTCTACTCTGTCCGTGTTCCACCTTTGCTGTAACAGCACGTACTTTCCTCCACTTTGCCCTCCGGTTCTGAAACCAGACCTGGGACCCAGAAACATTCAGGGGGGAAAAAATAAGACTGAGGAGGCCAACAAAAAAGGTAGAAACTGCTTTACAGAGGATGAGATGGGATTTTCAGGAACACAAAGAATAAAATGCCAGTAGCACATCTTCATAAGGAAAACATCACAAGTCTTCAGTAAAATTCCACAGAAGATGAACAGAGTAATAATAATAATAATAATAATAATAATAATAATAATGGATACTTTATTGATCCCCATGGGGAAATTACTTGTTTTTCTCTGCATTTGACCCATTCACTCAGTGAAGCAGTGGGCAGCCCACTAAGCAGGCGCCCGGGGAGCAGTGTGTAGGGACGGTACCTTGCTCAGGGGTACCTCAGGGTAGCCGTTAAGTGGATTCGAACCGCCGACCTTCCGATCATGGGGCGACCACTTTACCTACTGAGCTATCCCTGCCCTAAGAGTCTAACCATAGGCCACAGAGTAAGAGTCTAACCATAATTCTCTGAGGTGTGACGCCGACTGAAGTAGCAATCACTTTCCTTTTTTCTGCGTCCGGATAGTGATCCTCTTGGAAAAGGGCCTCTAGATGCTCTAACTGATCTGTACGCAAGAGTACGTTAGTGTACACACACACAAATTACAGGACAATAATTTGCATAGCAGTCAAATGTGAGCACACAGAGACGTTTCCCCTCACCTGTGCTGTAGAGCGTCCGTGTCTTCTTCTTCGGTGCAGGTGGCAGCAGGCAGCTGTCCACAGACTCTATCCCTGGCAGCAGTGGGAAGCTGACGGCTCGACCTCGGCCCCTGGTGCTGTAGCGGATGGAGCGTCGGGTGGAGTATACCTGCGTTATCTCCATCTGCCATGAAGAAACACTACCTCAGCACAGATGTTTTCAGTCAAATTCAGTAAAATGTCCCAATGTTTTTTTTTCCCTTTAAAAAAAAGGATTTTAAATAGTCAGGTATCAATTATCACATTTTTAAAAGCTAAATATAATTTTGGAGAGTCGTTTAGGGGGGAAAAAAAGGAAAAACCTTTGAGTGCAGTGCAGAGTTGAATGTTTCAGCCCAAACAAAGCAATGCAGCAATCATTTCCCAAAAATAAAAGTTCATTTAGGACTTCCAGGACCAAGTAATTAATTCCCATTGTTCTTTCCCATATGTGATATTAACACGTCTGTTCCAGGGCTGCAGCCAGCAGGTAATGATTTTTCTCATTTTCTGTTAATTGCTTGGTCCATTAAATCTAGTGAATATAAAAATGCCCACCGCAGTTATCCAGGACCTGATGTAATGTCTTCAAACTGCTTACTTTTTCTGATGACAGACAATAACCAAACATATCAAAACTGCCCAGAGACAAGAACAAGTAAAGTAGTCTTAAAGATTGATCAGTTATGAAAATAAACAGTTCTTCTCCTGCCAAACTGGTAACTGACTGTTCCAGCTCTACCAAACTCACATATCAGTTGTCAGTCTCTGTAAAAATTTGTCTTCAGGTTAGCGTAGTTCAAAAACAATCATTTCTGATTTGATCTGGTCTGAAACGTCTTGCTGTTGTAGAACCAGTGACATTATCTGAGATCTACGTCTGAGTGGTAAACATTAAAAGTACCGATTACTAGCACAGTGCATGCTGTGGGTCCAAGAGTGTCATCCTGGCAAATAACAGTAAAGAACAATTAATTTACCGTTATCACCTTACATAGCTTTTCAGTGAGATGAGATCATTCTCCACACGCTGAATGTGCTCGTTAATGGCTTCAAAGAATCTGTCCCCTACGGATATCACACTACATTACACACTGAACATTCAAATCCAGGATGCCATTTTCACAGCTGCATCATTAATAATTCAGAGGACTGTAGGTGTGCATATTTCATACACATTAGACTGTAATTACACACTGAATGAGCCATTATTAGAAACCTGTTGAGATTTACTAGAAAATGCAAAACTGTTGGGTTAAAGGTTAAACTTCATGATCAGCAGCCAAGTATAATGTGTTTATTTTTGTCTTTTCACACACTGTAACCCTGAAATTCTCTCGACACAAATGTCCAAATCATTCAGATAAACTGTCTTTGCACTGCTTAATACAGAATCATTTCCACCTGAACCCATATGAGGATGCTACAGGTAATTATCGAGAGTATTCACAACAAGCGAGTGGGCGTCGTGTATCCTGCATTGTCCATGCTTTACTCAGACAGCATCTGGCAGGTTTGTTGGAGAAATTTCTCTAAGCACAACATCCCAGTGCACTTCAGACAAAGCAACGCCCTCGCAAAAAACTACCTCATCAAAATACTCCGAGTTCACCATGCAATGCAGTGAGGAGTGCTCGGACCTTTACATAGGAGAGCAGAGATCTTCGATCAAGAACACAGACAGAGGCCATCTATGGGCACTGTGAACAACCACCACTGAGTGGAGGTAGTGACGCTAATTATCAGCCACCTATAATGCAGTCCTGAAATCCTCTTCCCAACCCCCACAGCTTGACCCATGTGACCTTAATAGCTCACAACAATATGGCAGGGCAATGTCTCACAGAGGAGTCACATCTTGACTCATATGACCCTTAAAGACTGACTGGAGATTTATGCTTCAGCAAGAAATCTATGCTGTAGCTATTAGTGTGTACCTGAATAAATAGAATAAGTGTTTTTAATCTGTACTGCCACTGTTGTGTATTTTTGACTCTCTAAATAAGCTATACACAGAGCACTGGTCAGGTTCCATCCATGAATGTGTTTTTATCGCTAATAACCAAAACAAATCCAGTTTTTCCCTCACTGTTTCTGGAACGCACCAACTTCCAACATGTCTGCAAATGTTTATATAAAGGTCTTAACCTCAAACCCCTCTGAAAACTTATGGGGAAACCTCTTGTGCATCACCCTAGCAATGTGACTACATGTTAGCTCAACGTAGCCCACGATTGTTGCGATTGGCCATTTCAGCACCATCGATTGCAGTTTTGCGCTTCTTCTTCCTTTTTTCCCACCTTTTTCACTGCAGTTTTAAAATTTATTAGTGAAAGTGACAATCATCTCTTCAATATAAGGAACATTAATAATAATAGTATCAATATAAGTACTCACAAATGTTAGCAAATTTCTGGAGGGAGACTGTGTAAACTATTGGAATGGATGTAAGGGAATGTATAAACAAGTGAAAAATCTAGAGGGGCAGATTTCAATCCCTAGTCCCAAGATTTTATTTTTTTTTCTATTGGCTGGCACTACATATAAAAGACCAGGACATTAGCACATCGTAATTAACACAATGCACCATAAATGCCAGCAATGACGTTGGCCATTTGCGTAGGTTACATTGCAAGCACTACAAAGATTCCCAGCAGAAGTCTAAATCGGACAGAACAGGCTTGTCCACATCTTTTAGGACCACATTTAAAGTGACAGCCCCATCAGGGGTTAAATACCTGGGCCTTAAGACATTTAAGAAGTAAAGAAGCTTCTTAGGTGAGTGAAGAGACACCTTTATAAACCCCAAAAAATGTAAGTCCAGTTACCTTCAGTTCAAGTAATTAGGGCTATTTTGACGTGGGTCGGCGAGAACCTTACAAGGACACTCAGAGAGCATCCTTGACAAAACCCAGCAAAATATTAGTGGTGAAAATGCATCCAAAGTTCTTACATGTGAAAAAGAACCACTCGAGGGAATGTACTGACATGATTTCCTAACATTGTTGGGGTTCATGTGTGAAACTGGCTTAAGTTTGAGAAAGATCTTAAATCTGCGTGTCTGAAATACAGCAGCACACAAACAGAGTTTGGTGTGAATGTGTCACTCAGGTTCAGCGTGCAATGAATCTTGAGCAAATGAAAGGGAAAATACATTTCAAGTAGTTCACAGATCATCAGGTATGAGCACATGAATGGTCTCCTCTCACCTCAAGTGGTTGTGGGCCCTGCTGGGGGACACTGTGAGGCAGAAGGGGGCTATGAGGTCTTTTGTTACTCTGTGGCTGAGGACATGTGGGCTGGATGGAGACAGGAGGCTGCGAGGAGTACAGCAGGGGGATGGGAACTGGGGGACAACACAGCCCTGTCCCCCCAAACCCCAAGTAGAGTGGGTCAGAGAGGTCACAGCTGTTCGTCAGAGCCGAGGTCTCCTCTGAGCTCATCGCTGGCACCTCCTGTGTCTCACTTTTCTTCATCTCCTCAGACCTCTCACCAACATCCTTTACTCCTCTCTTACTTCTAACCTGCTCACTTTGCTTCCTCCCTCGCTTCTTCTTACTCTTCTTCTGCTGCTCATCTTTTTGTGCTAAGCGCTTTGTCACTGTACTCTCTTGTTCATCAGCAATTGTTTCCTTGGCCTTCTCAATCTTGTTGTCTTCCATCTGCACCTCCTGTGCCGCCCCCGCTTTCAGCCCACTCTCAGGCTTCACCTGCTCCTCCTCTGTCACAACTTTCTCTTCTTTCCCCCCCTCCCCATCCTTCTCTTCTCGCCATGTCTCCTCTGCTGCCTCTTCATCCTCCCACTGACTAAACACTTCCTCCTCCTTTTCCCTCCTCTTCCTCCTCCTCCTCCTCCTGCTCATGTTCCCTCGGTTGCTGTTTTTTGACAAATCCTCCAGTTCCTCACACAGAAGGCTTGGACAGTCTGCAACAGAGTAAAGCAAGAATTTGTTTTTTAACTTAAAAATTTGGACTAAAAATCACTCATCTGGTTTTACTTCAGCATCCTACCTTCTAGTAATATAGTACTCTGGACATTAATGAGTTCATAATTATCATCAACATATTACATCTTGACTTCTACAAGAATACAATAATAACAGAGATACATTTTTGGATCAGGCCAGTCTGAAAAATGAATACAGGCTCAAGAACTTCAAAGCCAGAATTCATTTTGTGGCAGTTAGGAGAAGGCTTTAATCTTTAAGTTCCAGCCTACTGCACTATGTTTTCATTATGTATCATTTTACCCAGTTTATTTGGTCAGATATTGCAAAAATATGCCCAAATATGCGTGTTTTTCCTAACAAGCTCCTGAAAACTGAAGGTTTCTCACCTCAAGTCATTATAAGCTGGAGCTAAGTACTATAAAGCGAGTTCAACATACCCAGGTTGTCTTTGTGTTATCTGGACTCCCTTATCCGAACATATTTAGTCAGGAACACATCAAGCTTTTATCAACTCACTAAGTTAACCTAGGTTTTAACCTGCACATTCACATTAAACTGGGTGGCATCTGTGGCATTATCAACAGAAAACAGATGTTAGTAACAGAGCAGCTGATTGTTCAAAAGATGAATCTATAATATTAGAAAACCATGAATTGGTTGAACACATAATACAGACTGAGAGAAACACAGCTGCTCCAGACAAAGCAGTGGTGGTGAAGGAAAAGCACTGCACAGTAGATAAATACTGACAGCGCTGAATGAATGCATGGACACTCAGTGCTTTGTAAGACAGGAAAAGAGAGGGTAATAAAGTTTAGCCTATTTAAAGCCAGGAGAGAAAGACAGCAAAAATGCCCACTGTTTATCAGAATCTCATGGATTATAATGAGTAAATGACTAAATTAATGTTTAGAAGGCAATGTTAGTTCTCATTCTTTCAGCTGCAGCTTCGCTGTTGGTTGATGATCTGAGAGCAAGTGAAGAGTAAATGCAACAAACAGAATTCAAAGGCAGGCTTAGTCTATGTGCAAATTAAATACAAACCAGCCAAAAGTGGAAGGGAAAAAATAAGGGGAAAAAAAGGTTTATCTAAAAATATATCTCTCTTATTGATCATCTGGGAAGTGTGAAGACACTAGACTCTCCTACTATCCACACAGGAAGTCAGAGGAATCTTCCAGGAATGGTGTCATTTCACAGAGAACTGACAGGTCAGTAGACGCTGATTTCAGACCTAATGATCTCTAATCTAGGGAACAAGTTATCATGGTGAAGCACCCTGGTAAGAAGTGAACCATCTTAATAGCACAGAAAAACCCTGATAACCAGACAAGATAAAATCCGACTCCATCATCAGGCCTCTGCAGTGTTGGGAAAAGTGAACTAACACCTTTTTTTGTGTGTTAACTAGTAAAACTACAAATGCTTCCTTCACCAAAAGGAAAGTTGTTGTTCAATGTCATTCTTTTTATTTCCCAACCGGTTCCCAGGTTGAGCACTCTGCAGACAAGTTAGAGCAGGAAGGCTGAGACGGTTTGGACATCTGTAGGGGAAGTAGTGGATATACTGGACAAAGGATGTTGAAGATGGGAGGGAAAAAAGGAAGACCTCGGAGAGAAAGGTGAGATGCAACCTTTCTGCATATGCGGGTGATTCCTGCCATTTATTAGCTCGAAAAAGGTGAGAAGGGATTCTTTAGCAGTTACCTGGCCGTCCTGCGTGGTAGTGAACCTGCAAATTCCTGTATCGATACCATACCAAGTAAACACAGGGCCAGTATTACTGATACCAAAACCAATAGTGATACTTTTAACTTATAAAAGGCAGCTTATGTAGGGGAGCTCGTCGTTTCATGACTTATGAGATGAATCATCACCAATCTGCAAAATCTGAACACATTTTAATAGGGTTAACATATCGATCCTATTGTGCTAGTATCAATCCGATACCGATACCAGTGATGGTATCAGTACTACGGATAATTGGGTCGTTAGTGGCTCACGGCCTAGCTCCACTGCTTGGCATCTGACCAGACAGGTGACGCGTTCCCTAGATTTTATTTATTGTTGTTGGCTTTTGAGTTTACGCTTTTAATATAAACTTAACTGAGTGGCACTTTTGCTGGGTTGACTTAATTTCTTATGACACTGTGCAATAATTTCATTACATGTTCACTGTCAAGTGGGTCATTGCTAGGTTTTAAAATTGCTGTAGTTAACCAAACTATATTTCTGTCTTTGGTAATAGGGATGGGAATCGAGAACCGGTTCTTGTGTAGAATCGGCTCCCAGTAGTCCAATTCCTTGTTGTTAGTCAGCCTGCCTATCATCCTGCTTCTGTTTCAGTTGCACTTGTGGTCCTGTGTTAAAACACTGGCACAGTCTGCAGCGTGGATATGGATGTTACTCTTATTTCACAAAAGGACGAGCACGGGATGGTAAAGTGGAAACTACATCCAGCTCAGAAACAACTGCATTATGCTGTTAACACTACTTTGACTCTTCACACACACACAGCATGCTAATACTAAGCCAACCAGACAGCATGCTAAAACCAAGCTAGCCAAGAACCCAGAGTGAAAGCTGAGTGAATGTGGGCCCCAGCCCAGCAGCCAGACCCTGAACTTTAACAGGTAACAAACATAAGCAGTTGGGTTGCAGCCTCCATTTCTAGATGTTCATGTTTCTAAAGTAGAATCACTTTCAAGTGTTTTCGTGCTGGTTTTCATCTTTACTTTGTGTTCACAACTAAATACTAAGAGAAAGATCATTTGTGTCACCCTCATTAGGATAGGGATTTGTGCTGTGTGTAAGATTGTAACCTCAGGTTTATATTGTTAAATGGTAGTTTTGAGACAATACGTTTCAGCTATTTTATAGAGTAACATGAAAGTAGTGCAATGAGCAGTGTAACAAATTACTTAATTACTCCAAAGAGAAAGTAACACACACTGCTCACACACACACACAAAAAAAAGGGAAAATGCCTCCAACATACACAAACATTTGATCACACAACATGCTATTAATTTGCATGAATGTAATGTCTTCAGGAGTTTTTCCTTCCCACTGTCGCCAAAGTGCTTGCTCATAGGGTTCATATAATTGTTGGATTTTTGTATGTAGGTATTATTGTCGGGTCTACCTTACAATATAAAGTGCCTTGAGGTGACTGTTATTGTGATTTGGCGCTGTATGAAGAACTGGATTGAATGTGATATACTGCTTAGTCATGGTGGTGATAAGGAATCAAATCAATAGGTGATATCAATATTGGAATCACTAAACTCATCAATTTCCATCTTTATTTGGGTAATTTTGATTCAGTCCAGCTTCTTTTCTTTTCTCTTTTTAAATTATTCAAACTGAAGCAACCTATATTAATGAAAAGCACAGCTCAACTCTGAAAATGCCACAAAGCAGGTGTATATGCATTCATGAACTCTCACGCCGCTCAGCTACATTGGTGCATTTTCCTCTGTCACTCACTGAGCTGGAGTCAGATAAGGTACCAGTATTTGGAGAAATAACCCGATGATGTTTGAAGATTTCTTTCACATCTCCAGGGTCACGTGGTGACCCGCAGGTCAAATAAAACGCGCGTCGGTCTCGGGAGGAGCAGCAGCCTGCGGTGGCTTAATTAGTGTCCCAGCCGTGCGCCGCCTCGTGCCACCACCTCACCTGACCGTTAATTAACTCTGAGCGGCTAGGTGCTGCTAAACTAGCCAAGCTGTCCCCATCTCCAAACACCGGGTCGTGAATGTTAATAACCGTGTTTTAAGTCGTCTCCGCGGAGCAGAGCTGCACTGGGAGCTTCACTCACAGGGGGAAAAAAATAAAAGCTTTAAATAAGACGTCTTTCAAAAGTTTGTTAAAAAATGGTGTTAAAAGTTTGTCCGCGTGCATCAATTGAAAAGGCTAAAACAAGCCAATAAAACAATTAAAGGGCAGCCTGAGTATCCTTACCCAAGTCTTCACCTGCGTCACCGTCTTCGTCCATGAACGCCACCGTCAAAACCAATAAACTTGTGCTAATAATCAATTAAGTCGAGCAGACAACGAAGCGAATGTCTTCATGACCGCAGGTTAATGGGCTTGATTGATTGATTACCTCTCTCTGCTGTGTGACGGAGAATTATCACGTGAAGGGTGAAACAGAAGCAGCCAATCACAGAACAGAACAGATGCACCATAACTCTACTTTTACAAGGAAAAAAGGTGTCTCAAAACCAGGTAACGACTTCCTGTTCAAACAAGAAGCCTGAGTTTTATCCTTATCTAGTCTCGCTCATCGCAAACAGCTAAAAAAAAATGCTTAAATAAAAATGGCTTCTGAGGGCTCAGGTCTGAGGAGGTTAAGATATTGCCATCTATCGATTTTATCCCGTTTATTCATTTCTTTCTGGGACAAGTTTTATGTTTATACTTTTTTATTTTACAGTACAGGGGATTTACTTGTGAATCATTCAAGCATAAAAAAGGCATCTAACTCAAGGCATGTGCCATTGAACTTAGTGAATAACCAATTTAGGCACTTTGTTACTAGCAGCCTGTCGCTAAAACAAATCGTTTGGTCCCATTTCTTTATTTTAATATATGAAAAATGTCAAAGATAACACAGTTTGACAGGCATAACATTCTGTTTCTGCATCATCAAGATGATCCCGAAGAGCTGCTCATGGAAAACCTGGCATATGTCAGCATCGGGTGCAGCGTATACTTAAAGAAATTTAAGGAAACTGGAAAAGTGGAGGACAAAAGAAGAAGGGACATACCTAAAGCAACTATACAAAAAATGAACAGCATCTAAAAGTCAAGTTCTCAAGAAATCAGAAATAATCCAGCAAACAGCTGAAACAGGACCCGAGAGATACATCTGGGCTTTCAGTTGATCCATCTACTGTTTATTGAAATTTCATCAAAAATGTTCTCAGTGGAAGGGAAGGCCACTTATCCTTCCACCTATTAAATTCAGGTTCACAGGGGGCCTGGAGCATATCACGGCTGCCGCAGAATAATAGGCAGACTACTACACACTGGCAGAAAACCATTCACATTCACAGTTAATGCCAATTTAGAATCACCAGTTAACCTAACCTCACTAACTGCATGTCTTTGGACTGTGGGATGAAGACAAAATACCTGTAGAGAACATGCAAGCTCCACACAGAAATGCTCCGGCCAGGTTCGATTTGGATTTGAACCCAGGACCTTCTTGCTGAGGCAACAGCACTAACCAGCCCCATTGTGCTACTCTAACGATGAATGATGAATCAGGCGAGTGGTGTTGGAGCTCTTTTCAAAAATTAATGTAATTATGAACACAGAAAAGTGCTGTCAGAATTTGATCCACCGTGCAATACCATCTGGAAAGCATCTGAATGGCAGCGTGACAATGATGCCAAACACACTGTCAATGCTGTAAAACCAAACCTGGATAGAAAAACACACAATGCAACGCTATCAGGAGTTCAGGTTGTGTTGAAGAATGATAGCGGTCTGAACAAATACCGACTTTCAAGCTCATTAGTATTGTACAAACTCTGTTTTTCCCTTATATACTGTATTGCATCTAAATAAATCATTGCACCTTAAGCAGCTTGAGGTTACGGCACAGCTAACAGCTGTACAATGTTTTTCCCATTTTCTTTTTTATGAACCTAATTTCTCAGATCACAAACTATGCCTTTATTGTTGGTTTCTAACTTGCTCCTATGTGTTTAAATGGCTTTTTTATTTTTAAAACAAAACTGTTTGTTGGGGAAAATGAATGAGAACATTTAAAATGACCCTCAATATGAAATAGGTAATTATTATTATATGTATAGTATGTTGATAAAAGTGGATTCTGGGATTACTTGAAGCATTTTTGCTGTAGTAGGTGAGATGAGACGTCTAAAACAAAATCATTCTGTGAATCATGTAGCTTATTTAAACTAGATCATAAAGACAAAATGAATGTTTTGATATAATCACCAAGGCGCTGTAGTTTAGATGCAGATTTGTTACACCTCTTAACATACTAGACTCTAAATGCAGGAAAACTAAAGCCGTGGCTTTGCGGGGGAACTACATGTAGTTTTTAGTTTGAGATCCCGTGAAATAAAGACACGTGTCGCTGCTACACATTTGCTACACATTTGCAAATGTATCTGAAAGATGTTTTATTTTCTTTCAGCTTAAATTAATAATCATGTAATCCGTGAAATCTACGCTGGGACTCCTCATGGTTAACCCAACCCTACAGACTGTCAGCTGAGGATAAACAGCGCTGATCCCTTGAGCTTCTTACTCCACAAAGGTCTAAAAAAATAAGCCGTTGTAAAATCAGACACAAACGCACCACAGCCTGCTATCTGTATTTTTGTAGTATGTAAAATTACAGCTGAAAATAACCAGGTTAAAACTGGGTAGTAAATCAGGTTGTCTCTGCCACGGTTGTTCCTCTGTTACCCAGCAGATGGGGTACTGGTTGGACCCCAGGCCTGCTTCATTCTTCCCCAACTCTACTGTGCAGCTTTGGCTCGGCTGTTCCACCCCTCCCACAGGAGGCTCACACACAAGGAGCCCTCAGCCTCTGTGCAGAGGCATATTTCCTCATCAGCAGCCCGCTCTCCAAGGCCAGGACAGCTTGTTAGCTTTGCTGGATGATAGCCAGCTGCAAACCCACTACTCGGGTGACCTTGGTCTCATCTGGTCTCATGCTTGAAGAGCAGGAATAATCTCCTTTCCTGTGTGTCTGTGTTTGTACTCACAAATCCCCACAGACAGTTTATCTAACTTTCAGTGAGGAGGGAAGAGGGAAAAAAAGATATTTTTATGTGTTGACTTAAGAAAAATAACATCTCTGTCTGTTTCTCCCTCGAGGGCCCACAGAGTTAAACAAGTGTAAATGAGGTGCTAAGAAGCTGTGATCACGCAAATACAAATACAGCATCTCTCTTAGATGAAGCACAGAAGAGAGGAGAGCTGCCTCTAGTGTCAGCGGGTCGAAAAGAATGGCACGCAGGCCGAGCTAATGCTGGCTGGTGTGTGAGAACATGGAGGCAGACTTTGTGTCTGCACGCAAGCGCCTTTAAATGCATGTTACTGAAATGTATTCATCTCCTGTTTCAAGTGCTTCGTTGCTGAGTCATGAGTGGACCCAAGAATAAAGCCTGGACCTCAAGTTTGAACAATCTTCAGCTGCCAAGGGAGCTGAGTCACATTTAAGACCGAGATATTGAAGGAAAAGTTCACCCACATTACAACACTGCATGTGATCACAATAAACTCATTTAAGCTTCCCGGTTTGAGGGGATTATTTGGTATTTTTATGCATCTCCTGCAGCAAAACGGATACAAATGGAACTTCATGTGCCCTGCCCACAATGTAGAAAAGAATTACATCTAAATAATTCAACGGTAGCCTGTCTTTCGAGCAACATTGTCTTGGTGGGTAATCCACAGACTACAGTGACAGTGTTCACTGTAACCAGAAGAAAAGGCAGTTTATAACCACTGTGAGCGCTACAAGCTGCAGACTGCATTAAGATGGAAGTGAAGGGTTGAGAAATCTGTAAACCTGGACAAAAAGAACAAAAAGGTCTGCATAGCAACATCAGGTTTTTGTAGTCTGAGTGAAGTCCTGTTTATCCTTGAAGAAATTTTACAAACTGCAGCTTTAATTAGGAGGAGGAGAGGGCACTAATAATGAGGTCAAAACACTTAAACATTACTCCGGTAGAATCAAAATTAGCTGCGCCGAACAGTTAAAGTTTATAATTACATCTTCTGAAAGACTTTTCCAAGTAGCAGGTACATTTGATGGCACCCCTTCATCCAGCCTGTCCTAGTCTACAATGAGCGAGAGGCAGGCACGCCCATCAACAAACCTGTGGCCACTTTTATAGGTGGTGAAAGAAAACTGGATGAACAGAGGAAAGCCATACAGTCACAAACTGCCCCAAAGTGTCACAAACGCCTCACTGGAAGAGCCGATTCAACCCTGAACCTTTTTACTGTGATGTGCATTTAAAATACTTCATTAACTGAAAGCAGACTTGCTGATTGTGGAATGTGCAGTGTTTGCTTATGAGGGAAGATGCATTATTACATATAAAACCAAGGCTGGATTACCTTGACCCCGAGGGACTCGGAAATTCCCTGGTTCATTGAATGTTAATTAGTTTTGGTGATTTGATTAATGGTGCGTTTGTTAGCAAATTAGCACAGCTAAAGTACAATACCTAAGAAAGTGGGGGGTGGTATTGTTTTGTGAGTGTTTCGGGCCTTTTAAGCAGGGAAGTATGCGTCAAACTAATATCTGGGGGGTAGGTAATAATTTGCAGAATATATGACGGTGATGGTGTCTGGTGAAATAATGAGACAGTGCTGTATGTATGTATTAAAGAAATATTGGTTTCTCGCAATACAGTCAAGAAGTTTGGTCTAAAGATAAGAAAGTTCACCTACATGCACCTTTAAAACAAACAAACCTGACCAAGAAGAGTACCCCTGAAACTACAACTGGTTGTTTTTACACTCTGTAATTTGTATGTTTAATACATATACACAGTGTAATAGTTTGTGAACTTTACAGGTGCTGGTGTGCAAACATTAAGGCTAGCTGTTTCACCATTTCCAGTCACATGTTAAGCTAAGCAGTGGCCTATAGTTTCCTATTTACTGTATGAGAGCGTTCTCAATCTTCTCCGCTAACTGACGTGGTTTCTTCCTAATCTTAAATTGACCCTCATGCATATTTTAATAAGATCTGAAGGCAGGGGGTCAAGGACGTAAACAACATGAAAGCACAAATCCATCCTGCCGTGCATCAGGGGTTCAGGTTGTTGGTGGTGTAATGGGGTGGGGGATATTTTCTTGGAACATTTTGGACCTCTTCAGTACTAAATGAGCATTGGATAACTAGGGATGCACCGATACCGATACTGGTATCGGGGCCGATACTGTAAAATGTGTGTGTACTCATACTCGTAAAAGTTAACCGATACCATGAACTGATACTGAATTATTTCATTAATCAGAGATTGGCTTGTCATTTTTGTTGTAGTTTTTTTAGATTGGCCACTAGGGGGACATCCTGCGCTAAACAGGCACAGGGTTAGACGAGTCAGACTGGCAGCTCCAGATAAAGAGAAACTGGAGGCTGCTGTAGCTAGGCTAAACAAAATGTCAGCAGTGTGGACCGGAACAGCCAACTTTAACTCAGGTTTTGGAAAAGCGATGAAAAATGTCAAGAGAAAATCCACGGGCAGTTAAAATAACAGAGGCTCTGACTCATTTTATTGCTCTGGATGACCAGCCAATGCCAGTCGTGGAAAGCATAGGATTCTTCTCAGCATACTCGAGCTGCGATATGAAATTCCCAGCCGCCCACACATCAGGGAGATAATGGTGCCAAAACTTTCTAAAGCAGTAAAGACAAGCAGTGTGTGCGCGATGTCAGTCCTTGGTTTAACAGCAAAGTGGACTGATGATCCACAGGCAGATGAGGAGTTTGTTCGTCAATGCCAAATACTTTCGTTATTTTGTTTGTTTGTTTACAATATGGACACTCTGCAACAATTGAAAAGTTTATTTTATTCTCAAACCTAATTTGTATTAATTTTATTCCAAACAGAAGTGTTTATTTATTATTCCGAAAGCTCGAGACAGTGCCAATAGTTCAGTGATATTTTGTTAAATTACAATGTGGAGACTCTGCAATAATTTAACAGAAGTGCTTATTTTTCACTTGAAATTTTTTTGTGGTCATTTTTATTAAGATATTATTTATTATCGGCAGAGAATAAAACAAAACCTGTCTTCCAATTCATTGCATTTGTGTGTGTGTGTGTGTGTGTGTGTGTGTGTGTGTGTGGTAGAAGTATCGGTTTTTGTAATCTGTATCAGCAAGTACTCAGATCCAAGTATCGGTATCGTATCGGTTTGAAAAAATTGGTATCGTTGCATCCCTACCTATAACCTACATTTATCTACAGTAAAGAGCAACAATACAGCAACACCATGTTCTTTATAACTTTATAACCTGTTTCCAGCAGGATAACACACCATGTCACAAATCTTAGATGATCTCAAACTGGTTTCTTGAACACGACTGTAATCAAACGACCTCCATAGTCACCAAATCTCAATGCAGAGAGCACCTTTGGGTAGTGGTGGAAGAGGACACATCATGGATGTGCTGTGTGATGCTATTTTGTCAGTATGAGCGGATGACTTTGTAGAATATACCGTATGTCACAAAGACTTCAAGCATCTCTGAAGGCAGAAGGAGGTCCAACCTGGTACTAGCAAGATGTACCTCATGAATCAATCGATGAGTGTATACATGTGTTGTTGCCATAGTTTTGTCCCATCTGCATTTTTTATTATTACAGCATAGTTTTATCCATTTATAGCAAGTTATTTTTGTGTCTCTTGACTATGGGTCATTGACCTTAATTAAACTTCAGGTTGAGAAACACTGCTGTTGTGAGATTATAGATCATTAGCCACCAAAAAGACAGCAAAGGAATAATTGCACAATTTTAATGTCACACAGTTATGTAGTTCCTTGGTTGTTTGTGTCATTAGTCACAAATTCTTGAGAGGAAAAGAGAGTTTTTTAATCTATTTCAGTTTAAAAGAAGACAGGAGAGGACAGATTTACCCAATCAGGTTTTTTATTTGGAACAGAGTGGCAGATTAGTGACAGGGCGGTAGCGTGGAGGATCCGCCTCCTTTCGCTCACTCAGCCAATGACAGAAACTCAGCCTTAAAAAATGCAAATGTATAAAAACAGGAATGGGAACAGCAAACATAGAGTAGTGTAGCCTCCACTGGGCTTCACACACACAAACACACGCTCACACGCACACTCTCAAACATGCACACTAACACTCACACACACACATACAAATTTACCCTCTTTCTCTCAGACACGCACACACGTCTTATTTGGCTACGCAGGCTTAAATGGCTACAAACGCACACGTTTACACTTTGACAGTCACTTTTAGAAAAGACAGTACGTGTTTATATCATTCCTGCCTGTGAGAAAGTGGCGTGTTGTCTGTCCATCTGTCCTGCGGCAGACAGACAGGTAGACAAGTCAGACAGACAGTGAAAAGACACGGTCAGTGTGTGTGATAGCCACTGTGAGGGACGAGCCGCCCCACATTCAGCAGTGAACAGACTAAACACACCCTCACGCACGCAGAAACACACGCACACACACACACTCGCGTCGACAGGCTAGTCAGTGTACACAAGAGTCTGCTGTGAAATATCAAGGTGAAGCACTCATGCATACGCAAACACACAGGTAGCAGGTTTAGATGAGGTGCAGACACAGGCGCGCACAGGTATTCTTGGACTGGCGACGGGAAGGAGGGAGGGAGGGATGGAAGGAGGGGGCCCAGGTAACTACACACACAGGAGTGGAAGAGTTGTGTTACCTGCATGTGGAAGAGCGTGAGAACTGCTGGAGTAGGTAAACAAACACTCGACCACAGTACATTCCAGCTTTAACTCGCCCCTCTCTTCTTTTAAAGACGCACACTTGGACAGAAAAAAATGCACACACACTCACACACACACACAGACAGAGCCATCCGCACACACCCAGACGAGTATAGTTTTGACTCCCATGCATTTTTGTTCTACAGTACTGAGTATAATAGAAGCTACTAGCCCAGTCGCACTGGTGTGTTTATTGTTACAATCTCTTAGATAGAAGCACAGCCCGCCTGTCTCCTCACGTTGTCCCCTCCCCTCCCCCAAAATGCTCCCACGGCAGGTTAACGTTGACCTCATAAACACTAATTCATTTTCCTCTCATAACCAAAGCTCTAACGGCAAATGTTATGACTGAATTAGTGCACGTGGGAGCAACTTTTTAAAAAAAAAAAAAATTTCATTAAAGCCCCTCACACTTCCAAGAGGCCCCTCCCATCCCCAAACAGAGAGACAATGATGGAAGAAAGAAAAAAAAATCATAAGGTGAGGCATGCAAAAGGGTGTGTGCGTTTATGGCTGTGTGTGTATGTGTGTGAGAGGGGTGGGGTGGAGGGCGTTTATTGGATGATGGCCGGACGTGGAGTTGTGCTTTTACACAAACAGACCAAACTCTAAACCAACCGGCAACTGATCGATAACTAACCAATAACATTGAAACCACCTGATCTTGCTGGAAATCACAAGTGATGACTGTCACTATGACGACGATGATGATGGCGATGACGGCGACGAGGGGTTCGATATGCGCTCGTGTGATATGATTTACAGTCTACTTAACGTCGGCGCGGTGTGTTTCAGTGCGCTGCGAGTTTTATTTCAGCTGTTGTGTGTTTGGTGTGTGTGTGCGTGCGTACGTGTGTGTGTGACAAGAGCACAGCTCATCTAAAGGGATGACGTGATGTGATGGATAAAAACTCTTCATGGTCATGCAGATGGTTAGTGATGCCAGAAAGGATACGCTGATATTTACATATAAACTTTTTTCTTTTTTTAAACTGCTAAATACACATCCTCCTGTTTATTATTATTATTACGGCATTATTATCATCATCATCATTATTATTATTGTTCACCATCCAGCCCAAGAACATTGATATATTATTGATTATTATTACTATCCATAACTAGTCTTTATACAGCTTAGAGGAGCAGAGGGAGGGGGGCCTGCCGGTGTCTCCGCAGCGGCTCCTTGACGTTGTGAAACACGCCGAGCGCTGAGCACCGTTTTCTGGTTGGCCGAGCACAGAGCGAGAGGTCAGCGCCACCTTCGAGCAGATACGAGTGTGTGTGTGTGTGTTAGCGTGTGTTTATGCGTGGCTTTGTGGACGTGCGTTTGTGTGTCTTTGAGCACCAGATTGACGGAAGGCACACAAAAGAGACCTTTCCTCTCACCTTTGACCCCGGGCTCTGTGCGGCCAACCAGACGCTCTGTATGGTTTGTTTTTCTTTTTTTTTTCTTTTTTTTAAGTGTATGTGTAAAGTGGGGGTGGTGGTGGTGAGAGGCAGAGTAGAGCCCGATCTAATAGTTAGTCTGTCCATAGGCTCACTCCACCCGTCTCCACCCCTCTCCTCTCCCCTTTCAGGCCTTTTTTCAGATTTGCTCCGTTAAAAACAGAAGAGGATCTCTCTCTCTCTCTCTCGCTCTTTTTGTGTGTGTGTGTGTGTGCTGGAAAACACAGGTTGCAAGAGCATGTGTTTTGTTTTGTTTGTTTTCTTACAAAATAATCATATCATTACATACAGAACAAGAGAATCTGTAGAATATTAATAACAACATTTACTTTAAAAACATCTCGCGTGTACGTGTTATTTTTTTTTCTGAATATATTTGGATTTTTTTTTTCCTTTTTTTGTCCTCTTTTTTTCTCGTTTTCTTTGAAAAGAAGGTTCCATGTCCGCAGAGAGAAAGGCGCTCTCAAGTATGGAGACGGGAGGAGAGAGGGATGAGGAGACCCGAGCAGATAAGGAGGGTGGGGGGAGAAGAAGAGGAGTAGGAAGGATGGAGGAGGAGGAGGAGGAGGAAGGGCAGGACTTATAGAGTATCTTTCGCTCTTCTCTTGCTCGCTCTTTCTCCCTTCCCGGTGTGCGGCGTGTCTCTCTGGCGTGTCAGTGTTATGCATAAAACTCCTCCTGCTTGTCCGGTTTCTGGTAGGTGACGGTGGCCTGTTTGGGTTCCTCCAGCGTGTAGCTGCCCTCGTCCTTCTTCTTCATCCTGTACACCAGCAGCATCACCAGGAAGGCAGCGAACAGGGCGCCCACCACGCCTCCCACTATCACCGCTGTAGCGAGATGGAAACAAGAGTTAGTCGTGTCAAATTTGCAGCAGATTAGATGCTACAAACACTCAAACACACGCAGAGACAAACACTAAAATGCCATTAGAGCCGCTGGCACGTCTGCGGCCGACTATGAAACAACACGGAGCTGCTTTAGAAACACTTCTAGCAAATCTACCACAGCATCACTACCACCTTCCTGCTAAGTGAAGACGGATGAGCCCGAATGTGCCAAAATACATTCTGTGCTGCCAACCGCTTTGTGTTAAAACTGCAGCCCTGCAGTGCCACATAGCAGTTTAACCCTGTGGGGGCTGCCGGGGCCAATCAGCAGCAGCTGCTTTGTTTCCCACCGTCCTTTGCTTCCTCTGCTTATCTTGTCGAAATGGTTAAAAACGCCCTCATTACAGTGACTGGCATCCACGCCAAAAGCGGGAAACAAGCGCTTTGTTTCCATTCTTTGCGTCGGGAGAGTTTACTTTGTTTATCTCCATTTCTGCTGAAGGGATTTAATTAATGCAGTTTTTCCACCGCGTACTTTCACCGCAAAACGTATTCCCCTCGTCTGCCTCGTCGCACCGTTTTACGTAATTAAATCTTCTATAAGATTTCAGTCGGTTTTATCTTCTTTTGCCCAATCATGCAGTGCATAACTACAGTCTGTGCGTTTCACCGTGTCTCTTTATCTCACCGTCTCTGATTTTGTTTATACTCAGACTTAAGGAATGTTCACTGCACCATTTCAAGTTGCTGTCAAGATAGCACATAATGAACCACTTGTCCGCGAATTCATAATATCAAGTCATCATTAAGACGAATGACTAAATCAAGGATTTTAGTCATGCTGGTGGGGCTGGGCCATGGATGGCATTGTCATTCAGCCCATCTGTCCACCGCTTTTATCCAGAATTAAATTGGACAGAATGGCCTGAAATTTGGCGAGGATACTGATGTTCCCCTCGGGATGAATTGTGTCAACTTTACTGAGCTCGCTGCATTTCTGAAAGCAAAGAAATTATAATTTTATTCCAAAAAATTTTGTTTGAGTTTAGTTCTGAATAACAAGTGGTACCCAGCCGATGTGCAAGACAGCAATAATATATTTAGCATGTTCGCAGTAAAGAGGACCTATTATGTTCTTATCCTTCTCCTTTTTTCTTCCATATACAGTCATGCAAAAAATAATGCTTTCATACCGCTCGAAGCTTTCCTGTGAAAAGCTGAAAATACCTCATGATTCAGTAGATTGTAGATTCACCTTTAGCAGGAATGAGTGGAAGTAATTGTTTCCTGTATTATTGTATCAGTCTCTCACATCACTGTGGGGGATTTTTGGTCCACTCTACTTTACAGTGTTGTTTTAGTGCATTGAGGTTTGCAGGTTTATGCCTGTCATTTTCATGCCGGCCATTGAAGCACCTTGATTATTTTCTTTTTGAGCCATTCTGTTGTAGGCTTGCTTTGTGCTTGGGTTCGTTGTCCTGTTAAATTGAACTTTAGCTGTTAGACAAATGTTCTCACATTTGATTCTAGAATAATTTGTCATACAGACAAATACATGCTTTCCAGAGGTCTTGTGTAACCTTTCCAAACAAGCCACACTTTTTCAGTCTTTATTTAATTGTACTGTGATGAACTTTAACATTTAACACACTAACATGTAGAGTCTGAGATGTAGCTCGTAGGTTGTTTTTTGGGGGTTTTTGCAGTTTCTCTGAGCATTGCACGGCAGTATGCTTGCATACCTGAATGCTCCAGATCAGGAAAATGCCCAAACTTATGCTCTCACTTGCTGATGATCAATTTATGCATTATGCATTTGATTAGGAGCAGCTGGCTGCTATTGACCTTCTTAACTCTTATTAAAGCAGTGAGAGTGTTCTTAGTTTTTCACATGACTGTATATGTTGTTAGAATAGTAGATGCTCGTATTACTTATAGCCAAAGTTTAATAATAATAAAGCCAGTGTGCGTACCGATAATCAATTTGAGTGAAAAGCTCAGACTTCAGCCAGGCTTTTTGTACTGCTGTCTCTTTATAACATCAAACCAAACCAAACCTGTGTTTACAAGTGGCAGCCAATCAGAAGAAAGCTGGCTTAAACCCAATCAGAAGAAAGCTGGCTTAAAGGGAGAGGAAGCTAAAACACCCTTTTTTTTCAGATTTTGGTGCTAAAAGGGCTCTGTCAATGAAAAGCTGCACTACACTAATACACGTCTACTGTCTAGTCTAAAATATGTTGCCTCCTGCTCTTTACCGATGAACAGGAAATCAGCGAAAACCACAGCCAGAAGTCCACCAATCAGAACGGCTGAAGGAGAAACAGAGAGCCAGTCAGGTCAGGCAAATTGGCTGCTCCTTTCTTTTCAACAACAGCTCTTTGGGATGAGGAATAGGGGGCACTTGAAAAGGAACTGGATTTAGCCAAAGGGGAAAAGGATGAGAAAAAATAGGGGGGGAAAGGAGGGGTTGGATAACCCGAGAAGAGGATCTCTTGTTCTCAATGGGTCAAACGGGGCTAAGCAGGACATTCTGTTATGGTGATGAATCTGCACTATGTGAATGCGAGGTGATGCCAGATTGTCAGAGCAGCTTCCTGAAAGCAGGGAAAGAACACAGGAGGCAACTGGGAAATGTGTTCTGCCAGTCTAAGGGGTGATTAGGAAGACATGCTCAGAGACAGACAGGTGGATGAAAAGGGCTCGAATTCAGACACGACACACATGGAAGCCATTTTCATGATCTTTAGTGATGGATAATCTTACCTATCAAGACCTCTTTTCTCTCCAGGATGTTCTTCTGCGGCAGCTGGGCCGCGGAGCTGCCTCCGTCCACAGAGTTGCCGATAAGATCAGGTCCACCCGCCATTTCGCTGCCAAGATTATTGCGGCGTCCATCCATGATTTCATAATCTCCACTTGGTCCTGCAGCACCCACTTCGTTGGTGCCCTCCTGAGATGGGGAACAGAAAGTGAGACCAATGAGGAAACTTAAATTTGATGTAATCCCATTTCCCCCACAGAGCCGCTGCACTGAAACGCATCCAAACCAACACAGAACTTTCCATGGCACATGTTCGCCTTTAAAACAATGAGCCTCTGTATATTAGGATGGGAGAGAGCTGCAGATTGTCCAACCCATCCAGTATACGCACAAAATCTGGCAGCTTAATTATATGTGGAAAACCAGAAAAATCTAAATGGATCGTGGTTTAATGCAGTTTCTGTGATTAACCAAAAGCACATGTGTCAGAGAAATGCCTCTGGTCTCGAATAACGAAGAGGCAGTTAGAAGAAGAGCCGTTACGGTTTACTGGACCATAAACTGTATTTAAAAGATGGAAGAGCAGTAACAGCATGATGCCACATGATGTTTTGAAGCCTCAAGTTGAGCATTTTGGTCTTTACCGTCTTGATTTTAGGAAACTGAATGTGACAGTCTGAATGAGGGAGATGACACCTCTTCCTTTCTGCCTCTAAAATTGAACCATATTTTAGAAAATTGGAATTACATTTAACAAGACGTTCAACCAGCAATTGAAGCGATAAACTCATCAGTAAAGTGTTTATTGAGCTCACAGATCAAGTAAGCATCTCACTGATGTTGTGGATGCTGTTCTTGTTTTTTGAGTCTGAGATGAGGACACTAAGACTACTGTTTGTTAGATTTGGCAGCTTGAGCCCAGAAGTGATCGGCCTAACTTTGCATAAAGAGTGGAAACAGCAGGAACCAGCGAGGGTAACTCTATACAGGTTTAAATAAATATCACAAGTCCCGAAGTTCACAAATGAACATTTTTCATCTCGTTTGCCTAATACTGCCTGACATGAGCTGAGTCCTACCTGTGTTGTTGTGGGCTGCTGTGGGCGGGTCGTCCTCTCTGTTGGCACCGCCTGAGTCGTTGTCATCATGGGAACCCTGGGCCTGAAGGGGGTCCTGGTCTTGACAGTGGTAGCAGTGGTTGTTGCAGCTGTGGTGGGCTCAGGGGTTGACTCTGGTGTGATGGACATGTCTTCTTCTGTAGTGGTTACGTCAGTGAATCCTGGGTAAAGCAAGCTGGGCTCTGGCGAAAGGTAGATGTCTTCCTCTTCTTCTGTGGCGCTCAGGTCATCTGAACCAGCAGAGGGCGCTGCACTTTCAGCAGGACTGGCTGCAGGATTGGTGGTGAACATCGGAACGGCAGCAGGGGACCGGGGCGCGGCAGTGGTCTTGGCGGCGGCCCGGATTCTCTCCAGCTCTCTCTCACGTTCCCTCTCTCTCTCCCTCTCTCGCTCTCTCTCCCTCTCCCTCTCTCTCTCCCTCTCCTTCTCTCGCTCCATCTCTCGGACACGCTCCCTTTCCCTCTCCCTTTCTCTCTCCCTCTCCTTTTCCAGCTCCCGCTCCAGCTCCCTCTCCCTCTCCAGGTCCCTATCCAAGAACACGCCGCTCTCTCCTTCAGCTTCAGTGAGAAGAGGGGTGGTCGTCGGGTCCTCTGGGTTGGGGCTAGGCTCTGCTGCAGGCGGTGCAGAGGGAGCGAGGTCAGTTGCTTGGGTGGTGGAGAGAAGTAGGGGTTCCTCTGTGGTGAACGTGACAGCTACTGATGTTGGCCTCATACCGATCTCAGGAACTGAAGAGGAGAGAATTAGAACAAAAAATGAAATAAGACAAGAATTTGAGTCAAATTTGACACAGTCACTCCATCACAAGCCACCACCCGCCCACCCACACACACACACAGATAACAGTAGATCAGAAACTGAGACTATTGCTGGCTCATTCACTTCACACTCAGTAGTTTACTCTCTAGTGACACTTCTGACACTTAATCTGATTAGTCTTACTCAGCCAGCAGATTACATCGTCCCTAACAGGTGTCCCCGGTGTATATCCCTAATACCTAAAGTTCCCCTGATGGCTTACTTGATGGGCTGCAGTAGAAAATAAGAAGAGATGTGTAATGGAAGAAAGAGAGGAGCATACAAGGTCTGATACGGCTGTGCTGTTCTTCATGCAGCATCATTAATCCTGTCATGCCTAAGAATGGCGAAGCATGTCATCACATCTGAAAATCACTGAAAATCAATGCTTAAATACTGTATGCCTCATCACCGCAGGATCCACTATGATCACAGAAGTTGCACCGAGCAGAATGATGTCTTTAACTATCTGTAATATCTGAAGCTGCAGCCACACAGGTTTAACGCTGCTCGAAGGCAAGAGGTGTCGGGATCGATCCAAATATCCATAGTACCGATATCAAATATGCATCAGTACTGGACTGGATTGATACTTTGTTTCTATCGTCTAACTTCAGTATGTAGCTCAAAGAGCTTTATGCTTAATAAACTATTTTCTTGGAAGAGAACGGAAGATAAACCGAAATGCTTTAGAGGCGGGCACAATTACACTCCTGATGTCCAAAAAAGTTTTAAAATTGTTTCAAAATAGAAGCTGAAAGAGTGTTTTTTTTCTTTTGTTAGCTAAGTATTGTGGAAAGTACAAATCACAGTGGTTTACTCATCATTAAAACCTGTTCAAAATTTGAAAATTGATGCTAATTCATCTCATAAATCATTCAACACCCTGTATTTAATTGGTATCGGATCGATACCAAGGTTTGCAGTATGTGCAGCAGTACCAAGGACCATCACCAAAACAGACAGCATTCACATTGTTGTATTTTTATAGCTTTTAATAAGAGAATGTGGCAAAAGTTGCCTTCAGAGTTTTCTGAAAGGCGTCCTAGCAGGTGGGTAACATAGCAAAAAGGGCTTAATTTAACCTAAACTATCATTTTGCCTAAATTAAACCAAACTGCAAGCGAAAACTGAAAATAAATAAATGAATAACCCAGCTAAGTCTGCACTGGTAACTCACATGGGAGATGAGCCCCAGTCTCCTGGATGAATCACACACACTAATCAACCTACAACCATCCCCATAATTTACAGTCAACAGCAACCGTGATCCTAGAGCAACATTTATTATGACGTTGCAGGAACAAGTCAACATGGTGACATCGTGTCTAAACTTGTAAGGCTTCCACATGAAGCTGGAACTAAGCTCCTCAACCAAAGGCTTTCCATAATGCAGCACGTTAATATGTTTTATTAAGATACACCTTCCCTGGTAAACTGCCCACCTTTCAGACTCCAAGGCCAACCATTTGAGGTTTGAGGAACCCCAAGCTTGGGCAACCATCATGACATCATCCCCAGCTCTTAAGCAGCAATTAATTTGTCCTTGACTACACATGCAGCTATCTGCTTTATTCATCAATAATCCCTTCGGTAATTTTTAAACGCTGAGGAAATATTTTCTGCAGAACTACAAAAAGCATCATTCAGCTTTTTTTTCACAGCCAGCTAACAAACAAACTGGGATTTATGAGTACAAGTGTCTCCGCCTCCATCTTTCCTTTAAATGTCAGCAACACAAAAGCACACACAGAGAGTGCTTAACTATGTTTGGTTTGTTTGGTTTTTTTTGGTTGCTTTTTTAAATCGCTTATAAAATAGTGAATGTAATGATGACTTGGCACCCCAATTAAATCGCCATTTTCTGCTCATTTAGCTGTCTGACAGCAGAAACTTAACAATGTGTACACGAGAACGACTGCTGCAAATTACGAGTTCAGCTGTGTTAAAAACCTGGAGAAGAGAAGAGAAGAGTGATTCATTTTCTTTTTAAATCTCATAATGCTATTACTCCACCCCACCTTTCATTCTGTTATAGCAGTGAAGCTCTTTGGGTTGAAAGAGAAACAAATTGAATTTACAGGCACAAAAACACGAAGGCTGTAGTGGAGGTGGAGAGGATATCGAAATATGGACTCCAACAATGCAGCTTCTGTTAAACACATCAGACACCACAACAAGAAAAAAAGAAAGAAAGAAAGAAACTGGATGGCTCTGAAGCAGCTGTGACACAAAATGAACATCTGCCTGTTAAAAACGAGCCCTTTCTTTGGCCTCTGTAGTTCGGTTTGAGCTTAAGCAATTTGCCAGGCTGCTGTTTCAGCCACAGGGGGTGCCTCTGCTACACTCTCCTGCTTTGAATGGTAATTTATTTTGAGCGTGCTCGCCACTAGCGCAGCGTCCGAACTGAGGGCAGCTCAAGCTTCGACAGCAAGATCAGAAAATCAACCTGAATTACAGCAATGTGATTTACATTAAGTAGGTAATTCCTACAGCCCGGCTCGAGCACGGGCCGCACGCTCGCACATAGGTGCCCGCGACACGCTGGTGTGCGTGTGATCGTCTAATCTGCATGGACTGTAATCTGATTAGAGTAAATAAGATCTCGGGGAACTGAGCTTCAGTTAGTGCTTGTTTGTAAGGGGTGTGTCTGAGGAATTTTCTTAATAAATCTGTTCCCGAACTTCTCAGTCGAGCCACACGGCATGTTTATGTGGTGTGACTTTGGGTGTGTGTGTGTGTGTGTGTGTGTGTGTGTGTGCATGGCCTCCACGCATGTGTGTCTGGTGAATAGAGGAGGGACTGTGGGGGTCTTCGGGGTCAGCAGATTGAAACCCGACAGCTGTTGAGTCTGAAAGAACCAGGGCATGAGTGTGTAACCTCACACACACACATAGATATATATATATACACTTACAGCCAGAGCCAGAGCCCGAGTAGAGATCCTCGTCGTCGTAAAATTCATCTCTCGCCGACCCTTCGTCATCGATAGGCAGCGACCACTTCTGTCCCTGTTAGACAGAGAGATTACAGATGACTGAGAAGTTTGTCATTTCATTTGAAAGAGAAACCACTTTTGCAGATTACACACACACACACACACACACACACACACACACACACACACACACACACACACACACACGCACACACACACACACACACACACACACACACACACAGAGTTGTCTGGTGCAGCTGCATTATGTTGGACAGGGGAACATCTGTCTGTCTGTGGCTCTATGGAGGAGCATAGTTAATGAGTTGATCTAAAGCTGGGATTTTGGCAGTGGAACATCAAAGCTTTTAAGGAGAGAAGAAGGGGGTGGGCGGGTGGTGGTGGTGGGGGTTTCCATTTTGTCTCTGCGTATGTGTCATTTGCAAGTGATGCTCGGCCCGTAAAGCAGCAAAGCAAAGGAAAGCAATTAACTTCTGAACTTCATTCCATTACGGATTAATAGGGTAATATTTTTCAATATGAAGTGTTCGGTATTTAAAATGATAGGAAGTACTCATTTTTACACTCACAAAGCAAACGTGATATCTTTAAATTGCTTGTTTTGTCTGAGCGGCAGTCCAAATACGACGGTTTGAAAATTACTGAGAACGGAGGCCAGCAGCAGCAGGCACATTTCAAGCAACCAGAGCAGGAAAATGACACCAGTGCTTCCTGCCTGCTGTGACACAGAGCTGGCAGAAGCATCTGACCGATTAAAAATCACGAAAGTTTCTAAAGTTTATTCCTACAGACTCGTGAATGTCTGCACCAAATTTTAATGGAAATCAATCAGACACTATTGAGATACGTCAGCAGTCTAAAACCCAAAAATCTATTCAGTCTACAAAAATGTAAAACGGGAGACAACGTTTAGTTTGATGAATGGCCTGAGAGGATCACAACTGTCCGCAGATCTCTTATCGCCATCTCAAAATAATTATGTGGCTCGGAGGTGAAAAATATCACCCCCCCCCCACACACACACACACCCTGTCTGAAATGTGCTCATAACTGTCTTGCAGATCATTTCACAGCATCCTCCCTTCTCATCACTCCAGCTTAATCCAAGCCTCCTCCACGTCAGCCCGCGAGGAGGAAGCACAAGCACGCCGACCCCCACCGGGGTCAGGTAGGGGAGATTAGTGAGGGATCATTCAGGGGTTGAATCTCTGAAGTGAACGACCTCAGCCTCCGTTCACTTTGAGGCTGATCCCTCCTCCTCTTCTCTCTCTTCCTTCATCCCTTTCTCTCGACCTGAATCCCACATCCGTGCGATGTTTAAACGCACACTTTAGCACTCAGAGATTTTTCCCATCACACAGGGTCAACTAATGCTGCTATCGAGTGCATGCACTTAAGAGATGCCGCACGCGCTGCAGTGCAAAGATAGATTCAACCTACAGAGGTGTTTATGCACAGTCAGGAACGTCCAGTCAAATATTTACAGACCGCCTTTCTATACTGACTTTTATTCACATGCTAAATATTTTACCTGTTTTTTTCAATGATTAAATAGTTGGATCGTTCACATCGAAGCCGAGTCCCTTTCATTTTGACAAAAACTGTTTTTATGCTAAATATCTTAAAGCGTTTACTTAAAACCATCTTCCAACGATTTAAACACGTACTGCATTGTGTGTGTTTGTTAAAAGATGTAATTTTCTGTAACGGAGATTCTGCTACTTGGGGGCAGCTGAACAAGAGGCCAATGCAACCGAGATTTTATCTGCTTCTCAAGTCGATGTGTTCACACTGCTGGCAAACATTTGCTTATTTGCATATCAAGCAGGCGTAAAGGACCATTAGCATGAGGAGTTGTGCTTCTGGCCATGATGAAGTCCAATAAAGACTCCGCTTACAGCTTTGTAAATTGAATTATTTGGATCTTTAACTGCCAAATGCTCCAATCAGTCACTACCACGGTTTTACAGCATTTTGGATTTTTAGCAGAGCCTGAACAATATACCATTTAAGAACCGATAGTGATATTAGGTGATTTTAAAATCTAATATTTTACTATATCGGCTGATATTTTTTTTCCTGTCAGACACATGAAACATAAACAGATCCTCCCAACATTTGCTATGTGCTGATCGGCAAATAGCTAATATCGGCTGATGATATCAGCCCGCCAATATATTAGTCGGGCTCTAATTTTTAAGATTCATCTGAGTTTTGTTTCTGTTTTTTGCTGAAAACAGCTGCAGTGCTGTGTGAAAATGAAACTGATGAGAGCAGCTATGTGAGTGAATTAAAACAGCAAAATTGTTGGCCATAAACGCGAAATGACATCCTGTTCTCGCTCCCAGCTGGTGGCAGCAGAGCCTGGTTCTGCCAGAGGTTTCTTCCTGTTAAAAGGGAGTTTTTCCTTTCCACTGTCACCAAGTACTAGCTCATAGTTGGCCATATGAATGTTGTGGTTTTTGCCCCATCATTGTAGCATCTTTAACTTACAACATAAAGCCCCTTGAGGTGACTGCTGTTATGATTTGGTGATTTGCTCGTGATAAACATTTCTCAAGTGATTCTTCGACAATAATTTTCAACTTGCAGAGAAGAGTTCAACATCTGAAGATTCCCTTCTGGGATGGGTTTCATATCGTCAAAAAGGGTATTTAACCCCCCCCCCCGAGTTTTTTTGTGCATAAACCAAACGGTGACCAAAGACTGAAGTCCAAAATGAAAGTTAAGTATCTCGGGAAATAAGGCAAATAAGGAAGCAGCCTATCCCTTGTGTTAAAATATGATGAAAAGCTTTCTAGGGGATCAATATTGGACGAGTTGGGAGTGAGAAAGTGTTGAATGAATGTAAAAATGGCAATATTTACACTACAACCTTTACACTAGTTTATTATTATAGCACACAAACACAAATCAGGCCCAATTTTGAGGTCTGGCATCTTTCCCAAAGACCTGGATGCGCTGAGGGTCAACCCACCAAATTTCAGATAAGTGGATGATCTGCTCTCAGCGCAAAAACGGAGCAGACCAGAAACGCTGATGTATACTGATGTTATACTGTAGAGTCAATCAGTGCATTGCTGGCATAAAAAAAAATCATAAATGTGCTTAAGAGGATGTTTTCTTAAATACTTCAGAACTGTTGCTACGCTTATTGGAGTAACGGAGCGCAAAGCTTTTTAACGCTTCCTCCAACGTGTATACGTCGTGTATATTTTGAGCCCAGACCGAGCTCAGTAGCAAACAGTAAGTAGTGCAATAATCCAATGACTAAAAAGGGTTTAGTTTTTGCTCCAGGTATTGGAAAACAGTCAGTCTTCTGCTGAAAATCTGACCAAAGCAAACTTATCTCTTCAGCAATCTTAAGCCCATCCCCAGGGCCTGCAGAGCTGTTTTTCTTTCCCTTTTTTTTGCCAGCCAGTGTGATGCTAATTGTGCACACACAGAGGAGCACAGGCTCCTCCCCGGCTCCAGACAGAGGAAACCTGATGCCTTTAAAAGCCAATAAAAGCATAATGGAATCTAGAGACCCGAGTATCTCAGTCCATCACATCACAGCATGAGGTGGAGCTGAAACGCTATATGTACCTCCTGAAAATAAAATTGACTTAAAGCTGTTTGGAGGCCGGACACAGTGAGGAGATTGGTCTGAGAAGTGTGTGTGTGTGTGTGTGTGTGTGTGTGTGTGTGTGTGTGTGTGTGAAGGCCTGGAGATGTCAAACCCGGACAGTACTGAAAATACCAAAAAAAGACACACCAGTGTGAGCAGAGTGCAAATGTGTCTTTCTCGTATCTGTGTGTGTGCTATATTCCAAGGATCACTTTTACAATGAAGGCCGTTGCTATGGGCAACCTTTGCCTTTCACAGAAATTCCCATCTCCCAGTGAGAAGCTACCAGACACACACACACACCCTCACACGCACGTATGAGAGCTCTAACTACATAAGCAAAGGTGTTATGTAACGTCAAAAAAACAACTTTAAAAAAAGAAGCCCCACCATCAGTCTCCTCCTCAGGCTCTCCCCCTCTATCGGTTCCCCCCTTTCTGCCTCCCTTCACCTCCCCCTGAATCCACAAACTCCGTGCCAGTGTCTCCCTGTCCTCGCCCCACTTTCCTTTCATCTTAAACTCCATTCCTTATCTCGAGGCTAGCCCCCTAAATTCAGCATGACTGCCAAATAACAAATACACACACAGATACTTAAATAAACACACCCCGCCCCTGAGGGCGGCACCAGAGCCCACCCCAGGGGCCCCATTTACAGGTCCACACATACACACACACACACACACACACGCGCAATCAACAACCTCCAGGACTCCAGGAGTACAGCTGTGGAGCCCCTGTTTGTTTAGTTGTGCATCATCTACATTTATCCCAACATTTAGGAGCAATATAAAATCCACCTCGGTGCCTCGACATGCTTAAATTGTGAGTCAATATGTGCGAATTCACAGCGTGGCGGGCAGCCGTGCGTCACTGCATGTAATTACACTGAGTGTGCGTCTGGACCAGTGTAATCACAGGTTTTGTCTGTGGTGTGGTGCGCACGTACATGCAGACATAAATGCTCCTCGGACCTTTAGTGTGGGTGTGTGTTTTTTACAGGTTTTTCTTTTGGAAGAGGGGGGCAGCTCTGCATTTCGCCTGTGTTTCGGGGGAGCTATAAACAGCTGTACTTTCAGCCTGCACCACATAGCTAACCAACCACAGCGAGACGCAACGAGCTCCCCATCCACCGCACGCATAACCTAAGGCCAAAATCATCTGTGTGCCCTTAATTTCCCTCCACCGCTGCATTTTGTTCCCAGTCGTTATAAAAGGAAACTGTAAGATGACAGCTATATATTCAGCTGGATCTGCGAGGTGAATGCAATCCTGGTTTTTGGCAATGCATGAAGCAATGCCATTATGAGGCATGCGGTGCCAGCTGGAGTCATTTTTAAAACAATCTCGTCAGGAATATATAATTTTATACATACATATATATATATATATATATATGTATGTATGCACTCGTGTAAAAAAGAACAGGAGAAAAAATGACATTAAGGGGCTGTAAAATCATGTTTTCACAAGGCCAACCCTACTGTGTCCTTTGAGGGGTGTTGCAACATTTGCAGTTAGTCAGGCAGAAACATGATCTGAAGCCGGCATCAGGTTTAGCACCATAAATATGATCCTATAGCTTGTCTATGCATGTGTGCACAGCTACAGAGTCTGGATTTTATGCCTAAGCCAACAATACTGTGGTTTCACAAATTTTAATACAGAAAATCCACAGGAGCTAATCTGCTCCACTTTTTTTAATTTAGGTATGGAGTAAAGTATTAAAGCAGCAGCCAGTAGGTACCAGAATTAGATCAGGAGAAAAAGACCAGGTGTGTGTGTGTGCGCATTTTCACTGTAGGAACAATGGGTCTATAGCTCTCAGCTAATTCTAAGCTTCAGGAAGTCAGATAACAATGGGAGGCAGAGGTGGTCCTACACATAAATCAATTAACACACACAAACATCCAGTAGATTTTCTGCCAGATGTGCACGACCCAAAGATGATTTTGTGGTTCTTGTTTTTTTTTCCCCCGAGTGGTCGAGATCAGTTCAGCTCGGAGATCCCCTTCAGGCTAGCTCTGCAGATAGAAAGCTTCATTGTGATTGACTTCAAATGCATTCCTCAGTAACCCGAGAGGCTGCTGCTGCTGCACAATGCCTCGCACAAACACGCGCGCATCCACACGAGCATTTTAGTCTACTGATACAACACACACAGCCCTGCTCTGCTTTGGAGAAATAATCGTTAATTGTGCCTTTTAATATGTGAGATTTTATCGGACCGAATGTTCCCAACTGCCGCAGCATCTCTGAGCTCTCAAACTGTGAAAAATAATTTGAATACTCCCTCTGCTTTCTGGCACCAACTCAGTACCACAGACTCGATCTGTCCCTCTATTTACTGCATCCATGGTGCGGAAGAAGAAGAGGGCTGAAATACAATGGATGCTACAGGCTGGTCAGATTTGGTCCTCCCCCCTCCACACACTGTTCATTTAGGATTAAGCGAACCTTCCAAAGGGAACTCATCCATCGAAATTTTGTTCAGGATTCAAATACTGTGCTAATGTGACAGACAGCACAGGAAGCTTTAGATGGTAGCCTTGGCTTGACCTTTGCTAAAGTTTGAGTCACTGAACTGAAACTCTCATCTGCATTTGTTTGTCTGCATTTCAGCTGAAATATCTGACTAATAATGTGTGCAGTGTTGAGGAAGTGTGCACCACAGTTTGTGCTTTAGTTTCATTGAGTGAAACTACAGTTTCTTAATAGTTTGCTACTTAGTATTTGAAGGTATCCATGTATGTTCATTACATTCATAGAGTTTAGGGATACATCTGGCTTCCTAGCATTAGCTGATAGCTGATGACACAAATGACTTTCCGCCGTCATGCCCAAATACAGTCACTTGTGGCTAAGAAAAAAGAAGAGAAGCAAAAACACTAATGTTAATGTTAGTAAAGGTTTTTCCCCATAAATGTCAATAGATTCTGTTTTTCTACCCCTCCCAATTCAAGTCCATAATCTTAGCTACAGTGTAGGACAAACATGTTTTAGTTAGCCAAAATAGATCAAAACATTCAATTTAGACTGTAACCCAAAACGTAAGCGGCCAGCCGATGTGTTTCTATGACTGTTTGGATTGGCTCTATATCTGCCCTATCTGAGTTTTTCCCTATTTGGGGGAAAGTGCAGTAAGAAAAGTTATTTACTCTGAAAGAGGTTGTAAAAAGAGTCAGGTGAGTAAGTCAGCCTCTGTTAGCTGTTGCTAGCCTCTGTTAGCTTCTGTTAGCCTCTTTTAGCTCGTGTTTACCTCTGTTAACTACTGTTAGCCTTTGTTAGCTACTGTTCAGCGGCATTACACTTCAGTTCAGGAGATGAGTTTGAAGGTGAGGAGGAAGCGTAAGTTATTTTATTAAGATTATATAAAAAAAACACCCAGCACGCCCCTGCGGGCGGTTTATCCTTCAAGCTCGGGTCCTCTACCAGAGGCCTGGGAGCTTGAGGGTCCTGCGCAGTATCTTAGCTGTTCCCAGGACTGCGCTCTTCTGGACAGAGATCTCCGATGTTGTTCCCGGGATCTGCTGAAGCCACTCGCCTATCTTGGGAGTCACCGCACCTAGTGCTCCGATTACCACGGGGACCACCGTTACCTTCACCCTCCACATCCTCTCGAGCTCTTCTCTGAGCCCTTGGTATTTCTCCAGCTTCTCGTGTTCCTTCTTCCTGATATTGCTGTCATTCGGAACCGCTACATCGATCACTACGGCCGTCTTCTTCTGTTTGTCTACCACCACTATGTCCGGTTGGTTAGCCACCACCATTTTGTCCGTCTGTATCTGGAAGTCCCACAGGATCTTAGCTCGGTCATTCTCCACCACCCTTGGGGGCATCTCCCATTTTGACCTCGGGACTTCCAGGTTATACTCCGCACAGATGTTCCTGTACACTATGCCGGCCACTTGGTTATGGCGTTCCATGTATGCCTTGCCTGCTAGCATCTTGCACCCTGCTGTTATGTGCTGGATTGTCTCTGGGGCATCTTTACACAGCCTGCACCTGGGGTCTTGCCTGGTGTGATAGACCCCAGCCTCTATGGATCTTGTGCTCAGAGCTTGTTCTTGTGCTGCCATGATTAGTGCCTCTGTGCTGTCTTTCAGTCCAGCTTTGTCCAGCCACTGGTAGGATTTCTGGATATCAGCCACCTCCTCTATCTGCCGGTGGTACATACCGTGCAGGGCTCTGTCCTTCCATGATGGTTCCTCGTCTCCCTCCTCTTTCTTGGGTTTCTGCTGCCTGAGGTATTCACTGAGCACTCGGTCAGTTGGGGCCATCTTCCCAATGTATTCTTGGATGTTCGTTGTCTCATCCTGGACTGTGGTGCTGACACTCACCAGTCCCCGGCCCCCTTCCTTCCGCTTAGCGTACAGCCTCAGGGTGCTGGACTTGGGGTGAAACCCTCCATGCATGGTAAGGAGCTTTCTTGTCTTTATGTCAGTGGCTTCTATCTCCTCCTTTGGCCAGCCTATTACCCCAGCAGGGTACCTGATCACGGGCAGGGCGTACGTGTTGATGGCCCGGATCTTGTTCTTACCATTCAGCTGACTCCTCAGGACTTGCCTGACCCTCTGCAGGTACTTGGTGGTTGCAGCTTTTCTAGCGGCCTCTTCATGGTTCCCATTCGCCTGCGGGATCCCCAAGTACTTGTAACTGTCCTCTATGTCTGCAATGTTGCCTTCTGGTAGTTCAATCCCCTCAGTTCTGACTACCTTCCCTCTCTTTGTTACCATCCGACTACACTTCTCCAGTCCGAACGACATTCCAATGTCATTGCTGTATAGCCTGGTAGTGTGGATCAGTGAATCGATGTCTCGTTCACTCTTGGCATACAGCTTGATGTCATCCATGTACAGGAGGTGGCTGACAACTGCTCCGTTCCGTAGTCGGTATCCGTAGCCAGTCTTGTTAATGATCTCACTGAGGGGGTTCAGGCCTATGCAGAACAGCAGTGGGGACAGAGCATCTCCTTGGTAGATCCCGCACTTGATGGTGACTTGTGCTATGGGCTTGGAGTTGGCCTCTAGTGTTGTACGCCACATCCCCATTGAGTTCCTGATGAAGGCTCTTAGGGTCCCATTGATCTTGTACAATTCTAGGCATTCCAGTATCCAGCTGTGGGGCATTGAGTCATAGGCCTTCTTGTAATCAATCCAGGCAGTGCACAGGTTGGTCAGTCTGGTCTTGCAGTCTCGGCTGATTGTTCTGTCTACCAGTAGCTGGTGTTTTGCGCCTCTGGTATTCTTGCCAATTCCTTTCTGTGTCCCGCTCATGTATTGACCCATGTGCCTGTTCATCTTAGCCGATATGATGCCTGACAGGAGCTTCCATGTAGTACTGAGGCAGGTTATTGGTCGGTAGTTGGAGGGGACCGGTCCCTTCTTGGGGTCCTTGGGGATCAGGACCGTCCGGCCTTCAGTTAGCCATTCCGGGTGTCTCTCGTTAACTAGCAGCTGGTTCATTTGTGCTGCCAGACGCTCGTGGAGTGCAGTTAGCTTCTTCAGCCAGTAGGCGTGAACCATGTCGGGCCCTGGTGCTGTCCAACTCTTCATACTGGAGACCCTTTCTTGGATATCTGCCACTGTGATGGTTACTGGACCCTGTTCAGGGAGGTCGCTGTGGTCTGCCCTCAGATCCTCTAGCCACTGAGCATTGCCGTTATGGGTTGCATCCTTCTCCCATATGCTCTTCCAGTATTGCTCCGTCTCCAGCCTTGGTGGTGCTGTTCTCTTATTGTTCCCTTGCCACTGAGAGTACACCTTTGCTGGTTCTGTGGAGAACAGCTGGTTTATTCTCCTGCCTTCTATCTCTCTGGTGTACCTCCTCAAGCGGCTGGCCAAGGCTGTGAGTCTTTGCTTGGCAGTTTCCAAGGCCTCAGGTATGGACAGCTTGCTGTATTTCTTAGGCACCTTATTCGTCGCACCTTTCTGCAACTCCGTTAGTTGGCTAACCTCTCTCCGTGCTACTTTGATCTTGCCCTCTAGCCTCCTTCTCCATGGAGGGTACTGCCCCTTGTGGCTGTTCAACTTGTAGCCAAGCATCTCACTGATCACTGCTGCCGTATTGTAGATCAGCTTGTTAGTGTCGGTAATCGTGGTTGTAGGTATTGCCCGTAGTGCTGCATTAACATCATCTAGCAGACCTTCTGAGGGTACTTCACGTAATCTTGGTAACCGGCTACGGGGGATCCAGGTTTCAAGCTTGGCCATGATCCTATTTTTCAGGTCAGTTCCTCTCGCACTCAACGATCCTTCTCCTATCACACTTGGGGCTATGTACCCAATCTCGGGTGGGGGTGATGATATCTCCCCCCTGACCTGGCGTCCTGACTCCTCCTTGCCGTAGCATTTGTGTTGTACCTCGTCAATCTCTAGCTGTGAGAGCAGTCCCTTCTTTCGAATGTTGGAACACTGAGCTACTAGTTGTTTCGCCGTCATTGTGGATGTTGGGTATCGAAGAATCCATAGGTCCCTCATCCTATTCATGTAGCCCCTTCCGCCGGGGTTACTTGCGTAGTAGCATTCCAACAACGCCCTGTTTTCGTCCCTTGCCCACCGATGCCTTCTTGTTCCAGTAGCCCACTTTTCGTCAGGGTGCCCTGGTTCCTCAACACCTGACGCGGACCTTGTTGATCCGGGCGACGTATATATACATATATATATATATATATATATATATATATATATATATATATATATATATATATATATATATATATATATATATATGTATATATATATATATGACAGCAATAGCAAGTGTGACCAGCAGTAAAACTATCGAACTTGTAATCTGAACTAAAATAAACTTGCTAAGTCGTGCTAAGCTATGAGCAAATCACTAATCAGACTCAATTCGTAAAGAAGCCACAAGTGCTTTAAAAAACAAACAAACAAAAAACAGGTGTTGTGTTGTAATCCAGGTCCAGCTTTCCATTTCTATTACTGGTATGATGTCACTCCTAGCTTCACCGTTTATTTTTCTTTTTTCTTTTTCTGCCTTTATTAATTGGATAGTGTAGAAGGTGGGGAAGTGAGGAGAGACACGCATGAAATGTTTCTGGTCAGATTAGAATCCACAGCCCTGCAACAGCCTTTCAGCATACGGGTCACCTGATGAACCAAGCGTGCGGCAGAGGCACCCCGAGACCTGACTTCTGAGGTAAAAGGATCGCATTACATGGGCTTGACTAACACATCCCAGTTGTAGCAGAAAATCCTGTGTTGGATGATTATGTATGTGCCACTCTGTAATTAAACATTTGCTTCTAACTCTGCCCACATATCAGGATTCACTGGCAAATATGTCAGCTTACTGAAGCAAAACATGCTCTAACTTCTATTCCTCTGTGACCCTGATACTTGTTAGTGATCAGTAAACAAACTGCCAGGAAGTTCAAATTTTTTTAAAGCTTTTCTGATGCATTAGTGTTGCAACTCATCATATTTACACAGTCGGGGCGCAGTCTGAAATCACGGTGCCATCATGTAATCATATGTTGAGTACACTGCCAAATCGTTTATGCTGATGAGATCTCTCTAACACTAGGTGGTCTAAATAAACATTCGGCTCTGTATCCCACAGCTACGCCGCTGCCTCCACCTCCTTAGTCTGCCTCCTGTGTTAGCAATTAGCTGTATGTGAACTGTGGATGTTTGTGTTCAATAATGGCGTGCATTTCAGGCTCCACTTATAGTCCAGGTTGCTCATATTCGCACCAGAGAAGCGCGACGTTGCAAAACTGAAAGGGTGTTATTGTTGCGCTCGCTGAATGCTTTTACCTCTATGTGGGTGTCCTAACTGAACCAAAGTGCCACATGACCAACAATAATCATCTGGCAGACATTTGAGGCACAGATCAGCCCTAAAATCAAGTGTAAAGTGATTTCAGTGAGCCGTATTTCAACTCTCCCTGCAGTTTAATAGATAGATAGATGCAGAGCTTCGTGAAGCAGGTGCTGATTCACAGCCATGTCTGCGTCTGCTCCTCTGCAGAAGCCCGTCGGTTGGAGCTGGAGGGTCAGAGCCAAGCTGTTCGCCGGCAGAAGACTAGCATCACTCTGCCTGGAAGCGGTCAGACTGCTTGGCACATGCCCTCCGGCTACATGCGTCCTTACAGGAAAAACTGCAGCCTGTTTACCGTTTGTATGATTCCACACCCATCTTTCCTTTCCGGAGTGGATCCCCGACCCTGTCAATAGTGACCTCTAATCTCTCCTCCAGCTCTTGCTTTTCTGCCTCGTCTCATTCTCCACCCTTCTCTTCCTCTTCTTCCAGCTGGGCAGGCAGCCAACCTGGACTCTAACACACTTACAGTCAGATGTAAGAGAGATAGAGGGCAGTCTGTGCGTGTGTGAGTGTGAGTAGGTTACCAGGTGATGGCCTGGTTAAGACACCTGCCACCTTCAGCAGAGATTAGCACAGACGCCTCTGCACAGTCATGCTGCTCACACATTCTGTGACACCTCATAACACACACGCATGCATGCACACACACACAGACAGACTCACACAGACAGGCAGACGGTCGAATGTCGAGACAGTATCTTGTAGCACTGACGTCAGGTGCGCTCACACGGTCCAACACCTGCACGCCACGGCCAAGAGGGTCAAAGAAATCCTGTCTCAGTCCAGGATGCTGATATAAAAAAGGTTAAATATACTTCCTGATTCACAGATACACAATGAGACAATGGGGCCCCTGGGCACAGGCACAGACACGATAAAGTGACCTCTTTCTCACAAGAGTACCCCTGCATGTCATTAGCAGTTGTTCTGTATATTTCTCTGTAGTATCCTGGAGGTTTTTAACTCTGAGGTTTTATTTACAGAGTCCCCGTAGGGCAAACAACGCCATAATGGGTAATGGCATTGCTTGCTTTCTACTTGTACTCTAGAGAGTCCGCATCGCTCTGACATCACAAGTTAAACTGAGCTGATCGCGCTGGACTCCGAGCTTGTAAATATTAAACAACAGTTACGCAGCAAACACAGCTGAAAGTCTGATGTCATCTCTCGCCATACGACAATTGAGGTCACACACGAATCTAGATCATCATATTGCAATTATTTATTTATTCATTTTTACCTTCTTTGGAATAAACAGTTGTTATTTGATTCCATTATTGCTTTAATTGATAAAGTGATAGCAGGAAATTAAACAGAAACAGAATTTTTCTCTTGCTAGAAAGTCGAACGAGGACCTCCAGGCGACATTTAAGAAGTACCTCATATTGCCGTTTTTCATCCGTGGAGAAAAATACAGCCAGCTGATGTTTATTCAGCGTGGGTACTTTTACTGAAAAGCACAAAAGAGAGAAGACTGCAGAGCGGATTGAGTCTATATCTGGGTTGTCTGGTATGAGGTATGACAATGAAAGCAACCTAAATACAACTAGAGTCTATCGCATTTTGTTTAAAGGAGGCATTATCCTTGTGCAATACAACAGCCCATGTTTGTACGGCTTATTAGTACTGAGTGGCTCTATCACAATTGTTGCACACGTACTTCTTCATTTCCGTAAATAAAGCTTAAAATAACACTAAAGTGACACTTCCTGCCACCAAAGAAACTTTGAGAGCGCCGCTTCTGTTTTCAAACCTTTCTGTCAGCAGATCTGCATCAACGTTTCATCCCAATGTAGCAACAGAATATCTCAAAAAATGTAATTTAAAGTGCATTTTTATTCATTACTTTTATGTTATTGTCAGCCAGCACGCACAGAGGGTGAGCGCCAATTATGGCACCTTCATGCCACGCTGTCATATTGTAATTACAGGTTTTCTACTTGTAAATAAATTTATGTCAGTGCACAAGTCATCCCCGATTTAGTAAACAAAGTGTAACTGACGGAAACAAGTGAATAAAACTATAATGAAACAATCGGATCAGTCTGGGTACCAATAGATGCTCCATACAAATGGGCAGTGCTACTTTTGACTGAGCTTTTGGCCCCATGACCATTGAATGCATCAATTTTGGGGTATTTACCTACAAATACTTTCTAGGTACATTAGAAAAATTGGGTTACAAGTCAGGCTTACAATGTAAGTAAATGTAAGTAATCTGTAAAGAAATGTTTAAGTAATATTAGGTAGTGCATGTATTTTATAGGACAAAAATAAATAATGCAAAATTTCTTTGTAATTTTACAGAAAAACAAACATTTCCCCATCTGCTGTTGTAAGTATGCTGTGCAGTTTGTGGCTTATTATGGAGCGGTCACATAGGCCTGCAGATTTTGATGGTATTATTGTTTGTTGTAAGCTGGTAAGGGAGAACAGTCCACATCACATTTATGTTGGTAAAATAAAAGGACAGTTGAATAATAGAATATTCACCATGCATAGCAACACAATGAATATTTAATACAAATATAAAAAAAAATAGACTTAAAGATTAATCCACTCCATAACAGTGGAGTGCAGCGAATTTATGATGTAAGATGGGAAATATTGTTATGAGGAAGTTGCACACAACTTAAAATTTCACAGATTTACTTATAGTATAATTATTTCTTTGTTTCCTGTGAAAATCTGACTGTTACCTCCTTATTCTAGCAAGGGTCTACCTTTAAGTATTTGTGGGGGTAAATATAATTACATTGTAATTTCAAACGAATTACACACATTACAGGGGATTACACCTTAGTCGTAGGCGTGTTATAGTGGGGTTTTTTTTAATATGTAGAGCATTGTTGTGGCTGTGATTGTTACTGACATGGTATCAGGATGTGATACCTGATCGTCTAAACCTGGGTAGGGGAACTGCAGGTTTTAGATATGTCCTTGATCCAACACAGCTGATTTAAGGTAAATTACATTACCTGTAATTTGGCTAAATTACAGGTAATGAACTAATCGTTTGATTCAGGTATGCTGACCCAGGCTGAGATCTAAAACCTGCAGGACACTGGCCCTTGAGGCCTGGAGTTCCCCACACCATTCAGCAGATATCAGGATGATTTCTTAACTATGGTGCTAATACAAAATGTATTTACTGCTATTGCTTTAGTTTCTCCTTCAAAATAATCACCCGTTCTCATCCCCGGGGCCTTTTTTGTACTGTAAGCCAAGAGAGAGAGAGAAAAAAAGTAGATGATGCTTTTAAATTTAAAGTCAAATTATTATTTGGCATCAAGAGATTCTTTACAGTTACGGCTGAAGCGGGGGGGCACACGCAGGCAACACTTTTTTGTTTCAAAGAGGAAACCCGCTGAGCAATTTTACTCTTATGAGCCGTTTAAAGAGATGGGAAGTGGCTCCCAGTGTCTCGGATAAAGTCAGACGTAATGGGGATTATTACAGAAATGTGTTCTGTTAGTCGTTAGACTAAGTGAAGCTGTGAAGCTGTGAAACAAAAACGGGCTCTGACATTTATAGCTGTCAGCCTTATTTTGAATATGCGACTGTTATTTAAAGGGATCCTCTCGGTAACGATGCTGTAAGTAGCTCTGAGTGGGAAGGTGGAAACAGGAGCGCGTTTGCCAAACACATTTCTGATCTTTTTCCCGCGTGTTTGTCTCAGTTTTTCACACGCGGGTGCTCGCTGTGACCAATGAACGTGAACCATCGAGCAAAAACTATAAACACGCTCACGTCTAACAGCCAGGAAATGAGTGAAAACCTTTTCCTCTCTCCGATATTTATATTCCTTTCCGCTGATCAGATTCTTGATAGCGCTGCCGTGGCAGGTCCATATCGCAGCCGCGCCGGCCGTATTCATTCCCCACACAAAACCTGTGGGAGGATGGCATTACACCGGCTTTAGTTTGTTATTCCAGCTTGCTTGGACCCTAAAGCTGTCTCAGCGCAGCACCAAAACCACAGCTGAAAAGCATCCAAGCACTAATATTATCTCCTTCTCCACCGAGTTGCAGGGACAAAGATGATTTACGTGAAGAAGAAAGTTGTGCGTTTGCTAAATACGGTATATGGTACAGTGAGCGGCTGGGGCAGAGAGCTGCAGGGACAGAACAGGTGTACTGTGGAGGGAAATCATGAGTCTGGATCACTGAATTTAAAAGCATTTCATGCACAGACTTTCAGCATTCAGCTTCTGCATCTATCACAGAGCAAAAGACCCCGAATCAATGTATGGAGATGCGCAGTATACCTCAGTTATCATTCATTTGCTTTCATTATTAACCAAACAATTAATCCTCATTAGGTGGAAGGCTGCCTGGGGGGCTCACGTTAAATGATAAAAAATATGTAACACAATCTGGTTTTCTGCATTAATCTCACAACTTCAGCGCTAACGTCGATCACAGCAAACCCCGTGGTGCTACGCTCGTCTTGTATTTACCTCTCATCTCTTTACAGTAGTTTCTATTGTTGAGGTGTGTCATCCCTGCACAGCGTTCAGATGGTCCGCCTACGCACCAGGGATTCACAGGAAACGATGCATGCAAGTAATCCCAATTTTATGGCACGATATCAGCTTCACTGTTTGCTGTTTACTCTTCCATATTATATTACTGCCGATGGAAAAACCACCATTAAAAAAAAAAACACGTTCAATTTAGAAGACACTGGGTGGGTTTTGATGTGAAATAGTCAGAAGAAACAATTTATTTGTAAGAGAGGGGCGCGCTAACCATAACCGTGGGAAAACTGCTCCATTCAGTTCCTATTATAACAGCTTGTGTTTGTTTGGCTGCACTGTAAGCTGATACACCAGTTGCTCTTCTGTTGTGTTTTTGATAAAGTAGCTCTTCGGCTCTTTTTCTTTTGCTATGACATTAAACAGACATGCTACCAACCATCAATATTAACCAGACAAAGACTGAAATCTTAGAGAATCTTTATGTTTGCGACCAGCTGATCGAGGCTAAAAGAGCAGCGGCCCTCGGAGACGGAGTGTGTGTTTAACCTTTAAAGCGTCCGACAACGCAAACAGCTGACACCGAAGCTCGCCGCAGACTGGGGTCAAAGTCACGTGACTGTGATAGTGACACATCCGCTGGGCTGAAACCTTGTAATGGACGGGGGCTGTGAGGCTGTCTCGCACTCACACACGAATCCTAACGCACAGATCCGCCGGGGTAAGCGGTGTGATGGGAGGAGGGGTGACACACTGTGGGATGGAGATGTATATCTGTATGTAGGACCCAGCTGTTACACTAATCTGACAATCCAACAGGATTAAAGACCATCTAAAGGCTGGCACACGCTCTGTGTGGAAATCTCCTCCATTATATATGACCTTATGAAACATGCATCTCTGAGTGTGTGTGTGTGTGTGTGTGTGTGTGTGTGTGTGTGTGTGTGTGTGTGTGTGTGTGTGTGTGTGTCACTGTCCTGCTGCCAGAAATGCCTTGAGACTCTGACACAACTGCTGCTCCCACACTCCACAATACACCACAGTGTACTTGTTGTTGTGTTTACGTGGGGTGTGTATTAGAAGTTTTGGGAGCTGGCGAGTGTGTGTTTGTTGGTGAGTGTATCGAGTGTATTGATGCTAGGTTGGAGAAGTGTTGTGAGTGAATGCTGCTGGATGGCTGCTGGGTCAATGGCGGCGTTTTTTTGTGGGCGCTTTATGCGAAGTGCTGGTGGAGAGAGGCAGAAGAGAAGGAGGAAGGCTGAATGCAGATTTATAAGTGTGTGTGTCTGTGTGTGCGATTATAGCCCAGCTCAATGGGCCCATTTCTGCAGGGCCAGTGGGAGGGCGTGGCGCCTGTGGCTGAAACTTTTCTCGTGTTTCTAAGGAACTTTTCAAAAGGGCTCAGAAATGCGGCTGCGTGTGAGAGAGAGCGCCCCGCGGACCATGATGCCTTTGTGTAGCACAGGGTGAGAGGGGGCACTCGGAGTACACACAGAAACGGTAATCAATGGTCTCTTCTCAGCCCCGAATCGAAGCGCGCACACACAAACGTAAGCCGGCGACGATGATGAGAATCAGGTTTCTGCCAATATTCAGCGATGGGAATCACAAGGCAACATCTGTGTGTGTTCGTATAATTGCAGCTTGTGTAATCAGGCTAATGACTGTCACGCAACTGTACGAAGCCCAAAGGGGCGAACGACAAGGAGAAGCAGGAAAAATCGATACATAAAAGGCAGAGAGAAATGGAGATTATTTGCGAAGAGGAAAAAAAAAAGAACAGGACTGAGGAATGATGGGATGGATGGACCCTGAAGCAGGAGGGCGGAGAACAAAGACAGGAGTGTTTTTGTCTTTGATGCAGGGCAGAAAAATCCAATCAGCCCTGTGTAATTCAATCTGGAATGGAAAGCTGCACCTTCGCGAGTGTGTGAGCAGAGGGCATGATGAGTATTATTATCATGGTCATGCCTATCGTTTTCTCTGAAACACACACACAGGGGGAGGTAAACAAATCGCTGTTTGCAGGGAATGGCAAGCAGGTGACCTTGCTGCTCTCTCTTGGCTCCCCCCCATTGGTTGACCGACTTTGGCGAGCAGACAGCCGGTCCCGTCCCTCGCAGCCAGTGCCTGCAGGCCAAGTCCCTGTCAGCACAGCCGGACAGGCGATTGATTCTCCGTGTATCATAAGAGCTCTCGATATCGAATACTAATTACGCAGGTTGCGATATCTGGTGGCGGAGTGAACTCGAGATAAGGAAAGAGCGGCACGTGGTCTCTGCCTTAAAGGGGCCACCACACACTGAAAGCTCGTGACCTAATCAGATAATTATCATGAGCTCCTGATTAGCTCTGACAAATCAGTGTCAGAAGACTTCAAGAAACGAGTAAACAGAGAAATTAAACATTTGGCTTGTCCTGATTTTTTTCAGTGAATGGATACTGTTGTCTCGGCAGATGTTTACATATACTTTCCTTCAGGTGATATATTGAATTTAGCAGATAATACATGGCAGTGGGTTAGCCCCGGGATGGACTGGTGACATGTCCAGAGAAGTACCGCACCCCACGCCCAGGCTCACCTCTGACGACAAGCTGGATAAGTGGTTAAATTAAAGAGTGGAGGATGGAAGTACAGTGTATAATCCAAAAACATTGTCTGTATAATCCCGTCAAGCTTTAAAGTCAATATTTGGTGCCATGTACGTCAGTGCTTCTTAGTACCAGGGCACACCTAAAGGGTCATAAAATGACACAGGTTCGCACTCCGAAGGACATCCTGTTTTCAAGGTTGTATAGTTTAATATGTTACAGTTTGATTATTTTATAGGCCTGAATCTATACTTTGTGTCTTTGAGGGTTTTCGGACGTTCCAACTGCAAAGAAAAAAACTTTGGGGCATGTTTTTCTGAGCATATTTAGACATTTTAGAGATTTTCTACACTCAGCTAAAAGCAGCAAGTCAGGAGTAGGAAACCGAAATCAGACTCTTATTGACAGTTACATTAACCAGTTGAAGCCAAGAGTAAAATCCATCAATACACATATGTCTTCCTCAAGTTACTTTTACTGGATCAGCTCTGCACTGTTCTGTTAAAATCAAATAATTTGTCTGTAACTTCGGTACATCTCTCAACTGCAAGATATCAGCTTTACAAGATATACAAGATATACTATATAATGTAAGTGTGGCAGAGCCTGCCTCCAGGCTTCATGCTACTTTCTGTCATCAGCTTTAAAAGTGAGTCAATCACCCATTTCTATAGCACAAATATACAAGCTTAGAGCCTGATCTAAAAACATTTTCATCTCTACAGCTAATTTCCCCTTTTATTCAATTTTATTTTATTTATAGCGCACCAAATCACAACAACAGTCGCCTCAAGGTGCTTTAAATTTAAATTTTAAGTTAAAGACTGTAAAACCCTGATAATAAGACAATCCCCTATTAGCAAGGACTTGGTGATAGTGGCAATGAAAAACTCCCTTTTTAACAAGAAGAAACCTCCAGCAGAGCCAGGCTCAGGTATATCCAGCCATCTGATATGACTTGGTTTTGGATGACATGAGATTTTTGTTTACATCAAGGCTTAAAGGTATGCTTTAAAGGGTCACTTTTGATTGTGTCTGTGGTTCCTATCTAGTCATTTTTAAGGTTGGACAACATAAGGCTACATAAGGGTACTTGTAATTTTTTTTTAATATTTTAGTTCTGATAAATGGGTGCATTTATTTGTGTGATGCTCTCACACACAGTCAGTATGTTTACTTTGCCAGCTAAGCTAGCTAGCTTTAGCCAATTACTTAGCTGCCACAGTTTTGTTCAAATATCATTAATTGTGGCTCCAAAAAACATAAAATTAGTTCTGTCAGCATTAATCTCGTTAAAATGACGTTAACGCCATAACCGCATTAACACGACAATCGGATCACCTCATGCGTGGGGCTGCAGGGCATCAATGCGTTTGCACGGTTAGCTCGTTAGCGCCGCGCAACCCCATGCACGGGGTGATCCGCGCTAACTCGCTAACGGAGATTTGCCGCATTAATGCGGTTATGGCGTTAACATCATTTTAATAAGATTAACACTGACAGCACTACATAAAATACAACATAAAAGTTTGCTTAACCAAAACGTGAAGTCAGACTGGCTGTGTCCTTCTTTTACATACAGTCTTTGGTCTCAACACAGAACACAAAGTTAAGCTTTAGAAAGAAACCAGCATTTGTGTTTCCCAAAAGCCCAAACTATTCCTTTAAACAGCCAAAACAGTAGGAAACCACTGCTGCACGGTACATCTAGCAAAATTAATGCGTGCGTGCAGCAGGTAGCTGTAAATAAGCGTCTAACCAGGATTAACAGGCCAGATATGAGCGCAGCCTTTAATGTTATTCAGGTGGGGAAGATTCATTGCCAACCAGACAGTGTTATCTCCCTTCAGCCTCTGTTGAATCAAATATCATCACAAGCTCCAAGTGAAACCATGCTCATTCATTTCTGACTGTTCTTTACAGCTAAAGATAGCTTTATCTCTCAGTGGGCAACATTACTCACTGACTAATTAATTAAGAGGTGTATTTAAGTAACTAATAGCTTGAGAATGATTGTCTAACGCACAGATTAGCTACACACTGCTTAGTATAACAATTGGTGATCAGTAACCGCCTGGTACTGTGGGCTCCGACTTAATTAAAGTGTGATTGTGGAGTCTGAAAGTAACGAGGTGGTCAGCATCCGTGTAAACTAGCGGAGATGCGTTAGTGGAGGACAGGGAAATGTATGGGTTATGATACCATCTTGCTCTTATAGCCCTCCTGTCTCTCGTCTCTGTGTAATCCTGTCCAGGTTGTTCTTTCCATTCAATCTGTATCAGCCGCTATAAGCTCTTTACAGGCGTGTGTTAACCACCAGGCTACCCCTGTCTCCCTCTCTCTCTGTTTCTTTACAGCTAGCACGGCTCCAATCCACCCCGTCTATCTCCCTTTCAATTTCTCATTTTTCTCCCTCGTCAGCGCCTCTGCTCTTTCATCATTTCACTCTACATAAAGTCAGTCCCTCCCCATTCTTCCTCTATTTTCTGATGAGCTCCTCTTACCACTTTTACATATTAACAAATTCGATTCTCTGCCTGGTCACCCCCGTCACCCCCCCACCCTCACCACATCAGCTGCGTTTTGTTCTCCTCTCCAATCTGCTTCTGACTTGCACTTTGGCCAGCACAAAGTCTTCTCATACAACTTTAGTCTGTGATTGCCTCTGACCTCATTCCCCTTTCATTTTCTTCAAATCTTCTCTCCCTCCACCTCTGCACCACACCTAATCACGTCTGTCGCCACACCTTGGTGCCTTGTTCAGTTTTTGGGAGACTACGCAACCACCAATATTTGTCTCTCCGTGTATGCAGGTGGCCCTACGACAGATTGGCGACCTGTCCGGGGTCTCACGTGAGACCCTAAATTGGATAAGCATAAAAAAATGGATGGATGAATTATTTCCAAGTGCGCTGAGCCACGTTTCATGTCGTGTAGTGTTTTGTTTGGCACAAATGTATTTCTTCCTCTTGTTTTTCTACCTTGTCAATCATCTTACATCTGTATTTTTATAGAGCAAACCATCCCAATCTCTCTCTCATCTCCAAAATCCTGTGAATTGATTTTTATGCGAGGGACTTGGGAAAGATTTCTTGCAATAATCCGGAGGACGCAGCATTGTAGCAACAACAATGAGCAAATTAGCAATTGTTAGCTCAGAAACGGTGTCCACTAATCACTAACATCCACAAAGAACTGGCTCCGAGGGTAATATTAGCCACCACTAGCTATCCTACTAATGAAGACAGATTTCTGTCCGTCTAATGTAGCCAAATGGATATCTCAAGTGGATCTTATTCATCCAAACTGCCTGTGATAGTTAATCTGCTCAATTAGCTTGCTGTTTTCAATTTACTTTATTATCTAACATTACAATTCAACCACAGTCAGATCAAAGACAGTAAACTACAGTCTGCAAGATGGATGTTGCCACTGTGACCGCACCCACTGGTTAGTGAAGCCTCGAGCTCTTGGACGTTGCCATTTTGGTGTTTTGAGACTGGATGTGACAGGCGAGGGGTGGATCTTCCTGTAAAAACCACACGCTTACTGGCATTTTTTCCCTACAGACTTTTACGCAACCGGGAGTCTTTTTGTAACCAACAAAGCCAGTACGAAAGATGGACATAGCTTTCAGGTCTGAAAAGTGATAGCTGGAAGTCACTTTGGAAAGTGGCTGGCGAGCGTTTGTAGGCCATTTGGTGTCTTCTGTGCAGGTAAACAGAACAATCGCAATGTCAGGGAATATGCATTGGTCACCGCATGCTCATGAACCAGTCTGTAGGCCTGTGTGACTGGGCCGATACTCACCTGACCCTACAGTGCCACCATGATTACACCACATCCAAAATGGGGGATAAGACAAAAACGACCACGTGTCTGCGAAACCTCCGAAGTTTTAGGGGCTCAGTCACTCATTTCAGGTCATATTGGATAAAAGAAGTTATAAATCTTGGTAACACTGTATTCCAGAAGTGTGGATTAACTAGTGAATGCTCATTGGCTAATCACCTGGGATTGACATGTTGTTAGCCAATCGGTGTGTGGTCTCTCTCATCACGTCCAAGTTCAAAACACCAAAGATGCTGAGGATGAAAATGTTCACCCCGAGGCATCAAAAAACAGTGGATGACATCACACTAGCTAGGTACATCTTTGATGGTGTCTACGGTAACCACAGCCACAAATGTAACACTGCTGGTTGCCGACTGCAGTTCAGTTAATGGTTAAATTATGCAGAGAAACAATAACACATGTTGTTTGTATGCTAACCAAAGAACCTTTAAATTTGAACCAAAGTAAATAAAGGCACAGCTCACATCAGAGGCTGACTGGGCTCATTTTAAAATGTCAACCAGAGAAAAAGGAAGAAATCATCGCCGTGAAGACGAAACGCCTCTCCTCTATAAATACCTCCTCTCTCTCGTCCTCATGCTGGGTATAATGTTTCAGTGTTGTGCGACCTGTCGCTCTGTCTATTGTATCTACCTCCATCATGTCGTGTCCTGTCACACAGACACCGCGCTCGATCGGACAAGGGAAACAATTATCATGTCATACACACGGCTAAATAAACAATACGTTCACAGACGTGTTTGTGCGCACAATCCTGGTGTCAGTCAGCCTTTCAGACCCGAGTCTCTGTCGGCTGAGATTAGGGCTAATCCACAACTGTTGGAATGAAAGATTAAGAATGAATCACCTGCTGCAGGAAAACCAAGTGTGTGCATGAGTGTGTGCACCTGCATGTGGAAGGGTTTATAAGACAGGCCCTCTGGGGAAAGAAGCGTGCTGCAATCACCAAGCAATATTACACAACCTCTATCCTCCTCCACACACACACACACACACACACACACACACACACACACACACACACACACACACACACACACACACACACAGAGCATGTTTCAGTGTCCCTAATTAATTGGATCGATGTTCTTCCCTCATGGCCTGCTGATAATTGAGGGGACGTGAGTAACATGTGGGAAGCCTTTTGTTACTAACTTCCTGTTTATAAAGACAGGAAGAATAGACGAGGAGCTCTGCAGCGATGGAGGAGAAGGAGCAGGAAGGCTGGTGGGTGGAGGGTGTAAAGATGGATGGATAGAGAGAAGAAAAACGTTGCAGCAATGAGCTCCTGACCTCGTTCGCTCCTCTGTCGGGACGTTGGGCTAAATAATTCAAACACACACACACAGAGTCACATGCCTTTAGCACACAGTATTTCTCGTCGGCATGAGCGGCCTCCCCGTGCTCCGTCATCGCCTCCTCTGCCTCCATATTCGCATGTAAACACATAAATGCATCACTCAGGAAGCTCGAAGAGCAGATCTATAAATGCTCTCTCACTGTAGCCGTGCTGCTATCCCAAGGCCACAAACACACTTACAGGTCGTGCATTTCCGTATGCAAACAAGCGGATCCTTGATGAATCGCATAGTGCCAAAAAAGGAAAAAGAAATTGATATTTGTAGCTTTAAACTGAGGAAATGTCTTTATTCTTAAAGGAAATGGAGACTGAAAGAAAGAAGAGGAAAAATCTGCGGAAGAGACGTGTGTACGAACCCACGTGTGTTTTCATGTACTTTTCTCTTCCAAGTGCCGATCTGAGCCCATTCTGACACCGCTTAAGACATGAAAGCCATTAGACAGGGAATAAAAACTTCCACAAACTAGAATCCATTTAAACTTTCATGCATGTAAAATCCCTCGTGTTTCAATTCGATCTGACGTCGTTCCCGTTTTTTTAATCTTTATCTCCTCCTGTGAAACCTTAAAGATGTTCCCCTGAGAACACACCCTCTCTGTTTTACTCCTACATCTCCATTTGTGTGGTACTCCACCGCTATTCAGTACAAATAACCTTACACGGTTTTGATTGCCTATAGTGGCTATTCTGAAACAGAGGGAGAGGGGTAGTATTTCCAGTCAGAGCAAGTCAAACATCGGGCCTCTGCAAACAAGATGCAAACAAAGAAACTGGTTCTTTGCAACAGAGCATGGAAGGAAGAAGAGTTTGGGATTCAGCGGTAGTTAAGCTGAGCAAAAGCTACAGCCTCCTTTGTTGTTTTAACTTCATTATAGTTTATTTTTACAGGCGAATCAATACATCTATCAAATGTCTGTGGAAGACAACGTCTTCCCATCATGCAAAGTGACTTTTTGTCTCACTAAACCTCCCAAAGAAATTGTATTTGCACAGATATGCACTCCCTGGGAACTTTATTAGCAACTAGTTATAAACTGGACCTCGTTTTCCCTTCAGACGTGCATTATTTCTTCATTGCACTGATTCATCAAGGTGCTGGAAACACATGATCATCAACATCACACAGTTGATGCAAATTGGTCAGTTGCACATCCATCACCACACGCCAAAGATGCTGATTGGATTGAGATCTGCTAACTGTGGAGGCCATTTGAATGCAGTTAACTCATTGTCGAGTTCAAGAAACAAGACTGAGGTGATTTAAGCTTTGTGGCCTGGTGCGTTATCCTACAGGAAGCAGACACCAGAGGATGGATACACTGTGGCCATAAAGACTCGCCATCAATACTCAGGGAGGGTAAGAAAACTGTCAGGGCAAAATATGCCAAGAAAATCTCCCCCACACATTAAGCAGCATGAACCATCGATACAAGTATTTTCGCCCAGAGAACTGCTGCTCACTGGACACCAACACCACGCCGCTTAAATCACCTTTCTTCCCCATTCTTACACTCAGTTTGCACTTGTCTACATGTCTCGATTGGCTGATTAGATACGCGCTTTTACAAGTAGTTGAACAGGTGTGCCTAATAAAGTGGCTGCAAGTGTAACTCCAAAGAAAAATGTTAAAATGGTCGCGTTTAAGCTACTTCTAAGATACACTGTTACTTCATTTTTTTTTATGCATAAGGACACAGCAGAGAGATGACAGGAAATAATGGACAACAGAAAAAAAAGCTCCCAGTTGTGACTGCTGGTGGTAAATGTAAAAGTAAATGATAGCACTGCGGGTTATTAAACTAATGGTTAACTTCATAATAAGTCCTGGAGATGAGTTCTTCTTAACTAATGATATAGTCTATAAAACCGTAAAAAACAAAACAAGCAAATTATAATTTTTTTAAAAAAAAAGGTCCAACAGTTAAATACTGAAATATATTGAATTCAGTTTAATTTCTAGAGTTTTAGAGTACTAAGGAACAGGGGATGTAAGATCAAAAGCACTGGAACATTTAACTGTGCCAACAAATCCGCCTCCACGACAGGTTAGCAACAAGCTAATGAAGGCCATGTGATCATGTTGAAGAGGAAGATAATAATGGGAATACCATCAAACTACTATTTTGGGGGATACAGTGAGCCAGCTGTTTTAGCTCCATGATGGACCTCAAGGACCGCCATGCTGCTCGAGGAGAGTGGGGAGTGTATACGTGTTCTACAATAAAGAAATATTTTATTCACGGCTTCTCCTCCAAGATTACTTCTGCACAAGGGCAAACCTGACACGCTCGTGATTTCCATAACGCTATCACCAAGATAAAGAGTGAACCTCCGGGATTTTGCTTCTTATTTAAAGGTAGAAATTGCTCAGACTGGCAGATGGAGAGGGGGGTGGAGGGTCAAGTGGAGGCCTCCAAGAGGCGAGGCTTAGGGTCCTGTTGGGAGTGTAAAGTCGGGGCTTATCGTGGCTTCACCCCACTCTTATCAGCCGCATGCCAGGAAGTACACATTCCAGCATCTCCACTGGACAACTCCGAGTGACCCCACCCATCCGGCCCTTTGTTAATGTAATTATTGTGTTGATACAGAAACGGGAGAGGGAAGAGAGTGGTACTAAAAAGACACACACACACACACACACGAGTGATAGTGAGTGAAAAATGATAGCATCATCTCAGCGTATAGTTAATATGCTGCTAGAAGGCATCTACGATTCTCACTCAGCCAAACACACGCACACAGACACACATACACAAGGGTTTGTTAGTGGGAAGGAGGCGCCCTGTTTCTGGGGGTTTTATTTATAGCGAAAGCTCTAACACACAGAGATCCCAGAATGCTTTGTGGGTTTGGGAGACGGTGCCGCGTTTACGCTCTCTAATTTTGAGTCCTGTAATAGCACACGCGCACACACTCACACACATCTACTGTAAAGGTGAAAGACAACTGCCATCTTTTCATCTGGATGTTTTTTCCCCCACTCGCTGTGCTTGAACGGGAGAAGGAGGAGGGAGAGGAGGAGGGAGAGGAGGCCGGGATGAGACGTGAATGAAGCAAGCGACGAGAGGGGAGAGAGGAAAACGAGACGGAGCGAAGGAGAGGGGGGGGGGAAAGAGAGAGGGAACGAGGGATGGGAGGGGACGGAGAGGAGAGCGGGGTGATAAAGCTGTGACAGCGGCAGCCATGGTGGTTGTCATGGCGACGGCCGCGGAGACCAGGTAGAGCACAGTCTCCTGGGAAAGAGCAGTGCATGCCTCCCTCCCCCACCCTGACTCTCTCTCTCTCTCAAAATCCCTCCATCTCCATCGCTCTGGCCTCGCTCCATCCCTTTGCTGCCATCCCAATCATCCAGTCCTCATTTTGCCCAATATGGCCCATCTCTTTCCTTTCTCTCCCTCCATCACTCTCCCACGGTCCTTTTACTTCCCTCGCTCTGGTTTTTTAGGTTCCTTTTTTTATCCCCTTTTAATCGCCCACCATTCCTCCCCGTCTTTCCTCGCTGCCCCCGTCTTTTCCCTTGATCCCCGTCTTGCCATTAACTCTTTTTCTTTTTCTCCACGCTTTCTCCATTTCATGCCCTCCCCTCCATCCATCGCTTTCCCTCATTATCTTCTCTTTCCATTCCTCTCCCTCCCTTCCTCTTGTCTCTATATTCATCTAACCCCCCACTCCAGAGAATATGTATGTGAGTATGTCTGCGCAGTGCTGCCCAATTACTGCAAGGGAGTCTGTGTGTGTGTGTGTTTGAGAGTGTGTGTATGTGTGTGTGTGTTTAATGTCTACACAAGCTGTGTTCCTAGCCTGTTTTGACCTACCTAAAACACCTCCAGCATTCTCCGTCTCCCTCTGACTCACTGAATCAACAAAACTGCTGCTGCACACCACAGCTATTCACAGGAGCTGCACGCGTGTGTGTGTGTGTGTGCGTGCGTGCGTGTGTGTGTGTGTGTGTGTGTGTGAGCGCTGAGTTTGTGAGATTATTAGGGGCACAATGCTAAAGTGCGTCAGCGCACACATGTGAGCAGGCATGTCTGCACTTGCGTGTGGTGAACTGGTCATGGAGAGAGCAGGCAAAGTTTCCACGGCACACGGGGCCCCTTCCATCAGGACATGTTAGCGTGGCTCGGCGTGGGACTAAATGATAACTTTCTACCCGGCGAGTCTGGAGCGTAAGCAGAGATTAGATGACACATCTGTCAATTAAAGCAAATAACATTGCCATTTAAAGCAAAATATGTAAAGATTTAGGGATTTGGCACATACATTGTTTAAAACATAACTGTGCACAGCAAATTCTTCTTCAGAAGCACTGTTTTTTTGTTAATTACAATTTAAAGTCAGAAATGCTGATATTTCTCAGCATGAGAGATGCTTTTTTGTGCTTGCTTTTCATTTGTGCTGACAGCCTGTGCATGACTGATGTTTATGTGGAAAGCTTAATGAAACTGTGGTGCTAAGTCACTTCCAGCCAAATCCCGACTGTTGAATGACTGTTGTCAGCGGTTATCAGAGCCACACAAAAGCACCTGTTGGGCAACATGTCCAAAATCTCCAACCGGATAACCGCCGGTCTAACATCGATCGACTGCTGACAAATTTCTGCAGAAACAGAACTTTCCTCCAAAAACAAACTAACTAACAGGAAAAGGATTTAGCCTATTGGCTGACCCTAATCACCAGCAGGTGCCCTGGTACTAATCAATATGCTGTGTTTAGAAGGCACAGCTGACCAGTAGGGTATTGCATCATGCGTCACTGCACTTCTATCTGCTTTTCTGGGAAGACTGATGTCAGGCTAAAAGCAACAGGCTACACTGTAGGATATACAGCTACTCTACAAATTGATTTTAATACTGTGTATTAAGTCTAAAACTAACCAAGTGTCAACACTTTGGTGTTTATAGCTAAGCAAACCGTGCAAAAAAGGAATGTAAACAGGAAGTAAAAACAAAAGAAGCAAAGCAGTTAAGTCCAAAAGTTGGGCCCCAAAGCTTACAACTGCCCTAATGAAGAACGGTGTTTTAATCTGGAAACACACCTTTGCTGCAGTTCTTTGAGGCAGCCTGTGAATCAGGTCTGCCTTAGATCTACGTCTACAGTGAGCTACTCTCAATTGTGTTGCTGCTGCTTCATCGCCCAGCCGAGGAGGGGAGCGAAATTACAAAATAAAAAGAGCAGAAGTGAGACTTCTAGTTAAAAACTAGAAGAAGAGTGAAGACTGTCAAGCTCTCAACCAATCAGCATGGTTTGCTTGGTGGTTTGATCCCAGTCCGTCTGTCAGAATATCCTTGGGAAAGATGCCAACCCCGAGTTGCTCTTTGATGCATCCACAGAGTGTGAAAGTTAGAAGTGCTCAGGTGTAGAAAAAGCAAATAGATGAATGCACAGATTCCACCATTACTTCAGCTCATCAGGGCAGAACAACCCCCACTGAATCAGGTAGTCACAGGAGCCAACCTGCACACCAGCTGATAACATTACAGCCTTTATTATCCATGGGTATAAATGGAGACGAATATGCCTTTCATGATAAGAGGTAAACTATTCCAGGTTATCAGACTAAAGCTCTGTCCTTCTTCATGTTAATCTGAGCTCTGAGAACAAGTCTTCTCAACCACAGGGGCTTCATTTAGTCTTTGCTAAAGATGAGCTGCAGCATTCTGAAGCATCTGCAGGCTGAGTAAAGAGTATAATAAATTACAATGATATGGCCATGAGGACAAAAAAGGAGGCTGGGTCTTCTTCTCAGCACTTTTATACTCAAATGAAAAAAATGGTGTTAAAAGCGAACGAAATTTGCTCCACTCTGACAGAAAAACCCCTCAAAATGCACGCATATAATCGCTCGATAAAACAAACTATCTTTTTTTCCCCTCGTGGTTGCAGACACTAATTTTGTGTTCTGGGTAAACAGTCACATGCTCTTCACTGGAAGAAGAATATTCACAAACAAGGGTCACATGAGATGAAACGTCTAAATTATTAGTATGCAGTTTGACATCAGCGGGTAAAGGTCCCGCAGATTGCTGCGATCTTTCTGGGCTTACTCGGGGCCAATAATGACGGGCTCTGATTTATTGTCAGCTTTTTGCACACGGCTTTTATTTTGGAGGTCAAACTCCACGCACAGCTGCAGATTCTCAGCACCCATTGTTCTCTCAGATCAGACGAGGTCATATCGGCATGACCGGCACCGTGCAGGCAGGTCTCCCCGTCCATCCCGCCGCCGTTATCGCCTTAATGGTAAATGTGAAATTTCGATTCCCATTTGGCTGAATGGAGCACTAAAACTCTCCGCGAGAAAGAAAAACTAATTTCACTCAAATGCAGCACATCTGCTGTCCTATGTGATAAGAAATTGCTTTCAGATATGAACAGACACACAAACACCCGGGCCGGTGTTAGGGGGGCTGAAGCCTATCTTTATTCTCTCACTGTGTCCATGAATGCAGCTCCGGATATGAACCATGATCCTTTTCATTTCCTCTCTCCAGTGGAAGGTGGATACCATGCCCTCACCCATCCCTTAATACACACACCTGAAATACTTCCTCCACCCTGGCTGTGTTTTCTACCTGCCACCTTGTGTGTATGTGTTTGCGTGAGGGGGACTTTGTCCTCCAGGAGAGCGAGAAGGACCCACTTCCTGTGTCAGATTGCCTCTCACATTCCACACTCTCCCTCAATCCGCCCGGCTTGGGCTATTTTTTCCCCTCCTCCTTGATCCTTCTCTCTTTCTTCCTCTCTATGGGGGGCTTTGTCTGCTATCGGAGGCACAAAACACTGATTCATTCCACGAGTTGAACGTGATCCTCAAGAACACGACGCCTTTCCGCCAAACACAGACAAACACACTCGCACCATAAAACGCACTTGTTCAAGGAGAGAGAGGGCTGGCGAGAACAAGTTGTTGGCATTGGAGATTCACTATTTTTGAGCCCACACACAGACAGATGGACAGTCAGGGTTCTCATGAAGGCAAACGGATGCGCGCGCACACACACACAGGCTATCCGTGGGACACAACAGATGTCTGTGGGAAAATCAGTCTCCCATGTAAAATAAAGACGGCCGGATGTGATGTCACAGCTTTGACAACAGGAAATACCCACAGGGACAAAACACAGAGGAATCACTCAGAACACACACACACACACACACACACACACACACACACACACACACAGTCTCCTGGCTTCAAGCCAAGAAGCATCTGAGAAAAGAGCTCATCAGCGGATGCACGCGACCACGGGTCATGCGCGCGTGCATTCAAAGCCCGGGGTTGCTTGAGGTTGAGTCTGTAATTATGACCCTCGACGGCAGCTGATCTATCAGTGCGCTCCTCACCACGGCGTATATTTACGTGTATGTGTGTCACACACCTGTCTCCATCTGCACACTTAAAGACAGATTAGGTCAGCTGGAGGCCAAGGATCTTTGGCAAGGATTGCAACCGACTGACCTACTAATCAGTGTTTATATCTGTGAGTGTGTGGTGTTGAAAACAGCTGCCAGAACTGGTGCAACTTCACCGCAGAAACAACGAAAGATGGTCCAAGCAAAGCAAGGGTGAATTAGGCAAGAAAAGGCATTAAGCAGCAACATTTGGGCCTTTTGTACAACAATATGGAAATAAAAACTGTGACTATGTATAAAGGTGGCTTAAAGCTGAAGTAGAACTGGTTTCTCTGGTCTGTTTAATTAATTGCCTGTGAGAAATAGAGGTATCCAAATATCGATGGTATCGACAGCAGTGCTGGTATGTGCATCAGATCGATACTAGTGCAATGGAACCGATACTATTTCTACCTCTATGTAGCCTGCTGAAATGTGTTAAATTGTTATTATTATTTGATTAGAAAACGTATTAAATATATGTGTTTAGTTATGCTAACTAATTATCATGGAAATTAAAACTCTGTGATTTAGTGATCATTAAAATGTGTTCATTTTCTATGTTGAAAGTGTCAATATCGGTATTGGTATCGGCTGGCCCTGCATTTACTTGGTATCAGATCGATATCAGCATTTGCAGTATGGCACTAGTGAGAACAGCTCGGGACCTTTAACAGGAAGTAGCCATGAATGAAGGTATAAAACTAAAACTGCAGAGGAGACGTGTTAAAAACCTCCAGCTTCTGAGTCTTGAAACTCAAAAGTAGATCTGGATCTTGATTTGTGTTTTTGGCGCTATCCTCGTTTTCTCTCAATGATTCAGCGAGCTTCCTCCCTCTTCCTCCACCCCCTCCTGCTGCTTATGGGATAAATCTGGATTAATCGGTAACGGAAAGTGTGGGCGTGTTACGGGGGGCGCGTGAAGCTCGGCGTGGATAGTTCCGGAGAGGAGATAGGTGTGTGTGTGTGTGTCTGTGTGTGCGCGCGCAGAGGAGGAGGGGGGAGGCTCGCGCATTCCCTAAACAGCTTGCCTCCTCGCGATTCCCGATGACATCATTCCATCCGAGCACTCGTTCGCGGACCGCATCGCCGTTAACTTTCCCGTTACCCCACCCACTTTGTGCCACAACCACATACCGCCGCGGGCTGTCTCTGTCACACACACTTGTAACCGGAGAATTATAAGTGTGTGTGCGGATGCCAGTTGGATTCTGGCATCCGCACAATGAGGGCGCTGATATCTGGGAAGTAATGGAGCACCCCTGGACATCCAGTCACAGGCACACCTTCTCTCTCTCTCTCTCTCTCTCTCTCTCTCTCTCCACACACACACACACACACACACACACACACACACACACACACACACATCGTCCTGCAGCGCGAGTACCTGGTAATAAAGTCGTTAAAACCGCAGTATGACTGGAGCCCCCAAATTAAGGGCAGGATGTTGAGCTGGTGACACAGACACCACAGAACGAGGCACCGCACTAACACCCGTAATCAAGCCCAATTAGAGATAACCCGCTAATTAACCCCCCCCCCCTCTCCTCCACACATGCACGCACACGCACCTCCTGACTCCAGGGGACACACAGGCCACAATAAATCCCGACATTGAGACACAAAGGCTGGTGTGTGTGTGTGGGGAGGGGGTGTGCAAGGGGGTAGCCGCCCCCCCTCCTTAACAGGAGTCTGGAACGGCCAATACGGATCCTGGGTCGAGTGTAGGATTTCCTACCGATCACCGACGCGCCGCCACTGTCTCATTAACGATAGCGCACTCACACACACACATACACGTGTGCTCAACGAGAGCTCCCCGGTTAACAAAGGATGTAAGGCTCGTGCTTACCGTGGTGGCGTGAGCAAGCAGCGCCGTGAGCGCCAGCAGCCAAGGCAGCTCCATGGTCGGGTGCGCGGGCACAGCCTCCCGGTGCCGCCGCCGATGCTGCTGCCTTTACCGGTGTGGGAGGGGTGGGGGGTTCTGGGAGGTGGAGGGACCCCCAAAAAAGAAAAAAAAGCTGCTGCTGGCTGTCGCCGGCTCCTTGCTCTCGGTAGTCTGTCCAACTTCAGAGCGAGCCGCCCGTCTGCGCGACCATCCGTCCTTGTAGTCGGGCTTTTTAATCCAAGGCTTCACGCGCTCCTGCTGCTGGTTCCGGTCACCGCTGAAGCAGATTTCCACGATGCCTTCCGATCTGTCTGTTTCTGCGAGTTTTTGCGCTCGAAATCTGATAATTTACTACCAGAAGAAGCCAGACCTCGTCTCTCTCGCTCTCTTAATACACGCACGAGCTCTCTCTACCTCTCTCTCTCTCTCTCTCTCTGAACACATACACACTCTCAGGCTCTCTCTCTCTCTCCTCCCCCTCTCCGTTGAGGGCAGGATGTTCCGTATGGCGACGCTGGCCTGGGAGTTTGGCAGGAGGAGGGGGTGTGTATATGTGTGCGTTAAAAGGAAGTGTAGGGGTTGGGGGTGGATCTCCGCGTGCAAGGGCGAGGATGCCCCCTGCAGCTCGGTTAGGCACCCGCAGCCCCCCTAAAACAAAACAATAAGCAGTCTGTAAATTCACAAGCAGCGGACCGCGGTGTTGGTTTGGTTAACCGCTCACACACCTTACCTTTAACGGTCAACCGCGCTCCTGCGCCGTGATTGGCTCAGTCACACCTGCGCCTGTACGTAAGAGGGGTTGATATCGCGCGATAACACCCCCCCCCTTCCCTCTCGGCTCTTGCAGTATGGTTAGCTGTTATTGCACCGCAGCAACCGGAGTGGAAACATTTAATGACCCGTCATATGCTCAAAGTTGTGTTCGCCACTTTTACAACCACCAGCGACGTCTGAAGGTGAACTTGAGCGTGCCTCCGTTTGGTTTCTCAGCTCCACCTGCCACTGCAGACCACGTGTTCCCTCCTTATCCCGAAATTAGCCTTGGGAAAATGTTGAATTGCATCTGATTGATTGCGAAAGACTATTAAGTAGCTTTTACCTACCTGTGATTAGTGGGATCAGAATGCTTTGTTAGGCTTATAAAATGTGACCTTTTTTAAAGAAAGCACTGCCAAATAAAGCCATCAGGTGTGTCTTCAAATAAAACTCGGTCTGATGTAGATTCTGGTAGTCTTGGGTGTGTTCTCCCACCACGTTCGCAGTGAATACATGTTTAACATATTGTTAAAAGTATTCACTCATCTGCCTTAAGGCAGGGTAGGGTTTAATATGACATCGGCCCACCTTTTCCAGCTATAACAGCTTCTGTTCTGGGAAGATTTTCCACAGGTTTTAGGAGTGTGTTAATGGGAATGTTGACCTTCTTCTGGATGTGTATTTGTGAGGTCAGACACTGATGTTGGACGAGAAGGCCTGGCTCATAGACTCCGCTCTAATTGGCGTTTTATCAGGTTGAGGTGAGGACTCGGTGCAGGCCAGTCAAGTCTTTCCACACTAAACGTGCTTATTCATGTCTTTATGGTCCTTGCTTTGTGCACCGGTCATGTTGGAACAGGAAGGGGCCATGCCCAAACTGTTCCTACAAAGTTGGGACAATTAAATATCTTGGTATACTGAAGCATTAAGAGTTCCTTTCACTGGAACTAAGGGGCCAAGCCCAACTCCTGAAAAACAACCCTACACCTAGAAACTTTACACTTGGCAACCACCAAACCCTGATTCATCCGTCAGATTGCGAGACGGAGAAGGGTGACTCAGAGAATACATCTCCACTCCTCTACAGTCCAGTCGTGGCGTGCTTTGGGGGGGGGGGGGGGGCAGGGATAGCTCAGTAGGTAAAGTGGTCGCCCCATGATCGGAAGGTCGGCGGTTCGAATCCACTTAACGGCTACCCTGAGGTACCCCTGAGCAAGGTACCGTCCCTACACACTGCTCCCCGGGCGCCTGCTTAGTGGGCTGCCCACTGCTTCACTGAGTGAATGGGTCAAATGCAGAGAAAAACAAGTAATTTCCCCATGGGGATCAATAAAGTATCCATTATTATTATTATTATTATTATTTACACCACTGTAATATTGTGCTTAGTGATGTAGCCGCTCAATCATGGAAACCTATTCTGTGAAGCTCTCCAAGCACCGTTTGGAGCTCCTAAGAGCGACCCATTCTTTCACAAATGTTTATAGAGGCAGTCTTCATGCCCAGGTGCTTGATTTTATACACCTGAATCCTACGATTTGAATGGGTGACTGAATACTCTTGACAATATATTGCAGTCTGTTTGAATGACAGCACTGGAGGACTACAAGATGGATGTGTTCTGACTGAGGCCTGTTCAACACTGCAATGCAGGCTGATTATCAGTAAATTAGGACTTCTTCTCCACTGACCGTAGGAGGGTTTTCACTCATGCTCTTCCTATTGCGATCACATAATGAGCATAAACAGAGCAGGGAGTCAAAAATAATAGAGGCGGTTTTTGGTACACATTACTTAAATTGTTCCCGACTTCTTCCATTCAGCACTGCTGGTTTGTCAGTCCTTGCGATGCCCCATTAAGGTGCCAGCCTCATTAATCAGCCACATTTATGGGAGAAAGTGGAGCATCAGGACCAAACGCCCTGCTCCCCTCTCTTGACTCTTGCTGTGTAATTGCAGCCGTATCCATTCGGTAGACATCGAACACACGCTACGGCACAGAGGATCCTGTTTCTCGATTCAACATAACGAGAGTACCAGACACACAATGAAGCACAGCGGAGGCGGGTAAATTTTCAAAGTTTTTTTTTTTTTGTTCAGTTTGGTTTCAAAATAAAGATCACACAATTGTTTAGAGACAATCTACAACAGGAGTTACAAAAAATAGTTGCCCAGGCAATAAGCATACACAGGTTCTGTTAACTATACACATATGGTTACAGGTGTGCTCGTAGTAAATATACACAAGGCTGCTCCAAATGTACACCGCGCTGTGGCGGGCGGCCTCTCTCTCACCCAAAAGGACATGGACAGTATGATACAGCACTTACAGCACTAGAGAAAATGCCAAAAAACACAAGAGTCTCCTCTGTACAATCCACGCGTTTACCCCTGAAAACAGTCATGGGTAACTGAGGAGTTTGGGGGGAGAAGGGGAAGGGGGGGTTTAAATGAGTAAAAGTTATTTCTCCCACCCAGCCAGCGTACTCAAAACACATGACACATTTCATGGGGTAAAGCATTCCTATAAAAAGATCTTAAAAAAGGTCAAAAAGTCCCCCCCCCTCCCCACCAAAACAACAAACAAACAAAAAACAAACCAGAAGACACCACTAATCTATCCGAACGTGTCCAATTGGGAGTCGGCGGGAGATCGACGTCTTTAAGTTAAGCAGTGACGAGATAAAGATAAAACCAAGCGTGGCGAATCTTTGTACAAGTACAACGCTGTATAGAAAGGGCTTTTCAAAACAAAATTTGATATTACAATTTACAATATACAACAACTCATATGTCACAACCAAGGAGGTGAGAATATACACTGAAATGCACAGTTTTTTTTTTCCTTTTTTTTGTCCCCCAGAGTGAGATTTTTTTTCTTTTTTTTTTTCTTCTTCTCATACCAAAAAAGGGTGGTAAAGCACTTTTACATTACAAGGGTTTACAAATGTACAATTATACAGTCAGAAGTATGTGGTCACTACTAGGATACATTATAGATACAGATTCAACATCAAAAACCAGAAAAACTACAAAGTTTTATATATATATTTATATATATATATGCAAAGGTCTACACCAAGTATACACGTTATATTTATAGAAGCAAGACCAGAAAACGAATCTCCCATGCTAAATGATCTGTCTGCTGGTTAGCTGATGGTGGCGCGCGCGCATGTGTGTGTCTGTGTGTGTGTGTGTCTGTCTATGATTCGGGGACGTCAGACAAATTAAATACTCGTTCCATCTCATAGTGGTAAATAGCTAGAATGAGAGGAGGAGGAGGAGGAGGGGGCTCTAGGATTGTGTATGCAGCAGTAGCAAAAAGTGAAAGATTTATCTTTTGAGTTTATCAGAAGCAAAAAAGGAAAAAAAGAAAAAAAAAGAAAAGAAAAGGAGGAGTGGGGTGAGTAGAGTGGGTCTCACCTCTCCTTGTTCACCCCCTCCTGCCACCGTCGCTGCCTTCCACTGCACCCAGTTTACAGACTGGAGTCCAGTGGGGGGAGGGGTGCCAAAAATCCAACCACGAAAAAAAAAGAAGAAAAAACCCAACCCACCAACTAAGGCTGCCTGTAGCAACAGGCTCCTCCCGAAGGGTTGTCATGGAAACAGTGGTGGGAGGGGTACACGATGTCCTCTATGAGGATTTGGTGGGGTGAAGTGGGCATGATGCTTTCTGAAGGGTCAGACGAGGGGGTGGGTGGGGTAGACATGAAGGCATGAGGAAGGTGAGCTGAAGGGTGGGGAGGTGGTAGACATGATTTTGGGGTGGGGGAGGAGGAGGGGGTTCAGTTTACATGATGCCATTAGGAGGGCCGCAGAGAGGACCCAGGTCGACGCCGTTCTTCATGTAGTACTTCTCGAGCTTGGCGAGGATGTGTTTTCCATACGTGTACTTCCTCAGCGTGGAAATGTGAGGCCGGATCTGTACACACACACACGCACACACACACACGTTAGTCAAAAATTGATACAAATTTGCTCCTTTTCGAGTCCCCTTACATGCATGCAGACCTCACATCAGTGACGAGGCTGACATTAACTGAGGTTGATAGATGCCAGTCTATAAACCGACTGAGCAAACATTACTAGAAGAGTTAATAAATAAAGGAATAAATAAAACCCAGCTCTCTAATTTCACCCTCTGATTTGCACTCACTCGACACTTTGTTAGACACATCTGTTCAAGTGCCAATCACAAGGCTGAATAGATTTAGGCACGTAGACACAGCCAAGGCGAGCTGCTAAAGTTCAAAGTGAGCATCTGAATGGGATTTTCCTGCACAGCCATCTCTAAAGTTTACAGAGAAAATATCCAGTGAGCAGCAGCTCTCTGCTGAAAGTGCCTTGTCGATGGTAGAGGTCAGAGGAGAATGGCCAGGCTGCTTTAAGCTGATAGGAAGGCAACAGTAACTCAAATAACCTCTTGTTAGAACCAGGTATGCAGTAGAGCGCACTGTGTCAGTCCTGTCAAGTAAGAACAGGAAACTGAGGCTAGAGTTCGTACAAGCACATCAAAACTGGACAACAGAAGACTGGAAAAATGCCACCTGGTCTGATGAGTCTTGATTTCATTCGGATGGATGGGTCAGAATCCGGTGTAAACAACATGAAAGCACCAGCACTTGTTTATTCTACGCCACGAAGAATGAATGCAGCCCTGAAGGAGAAAGGGGGCCTAATCTGGCACTCGCGAGATGTACCTAATGAAGTGTCCGGTGAGTGTACGCATTAATGCAAACTTCACTGAAATGTTCTTTCCCATTATGGATGGAGGTCAAGCTAGCAGACATATTTGTACCTTAATAGCTTTAGAGGTAGTTGCTACTTGGACACAACAACAGAGTGCATTAGCTGGATGAGCTCTCATCAATCCAACCCACCTGCACAGTTTTGCATTAGTGACGGTTGGTTTCATTATAGTTTTGTTCGCGTTAGCGATCTAATTTGCTTAAAAAACAAACAAAAAAAAAAAAACAATTCACACTGCTGAATTTAAGACTGCTGAATTTAACCCTAGGGAAGCTGAAAAGCTTCCCTAGGGTTTGACATCTAGAGCTGAAACAAATAGTCTCGGATTTATAGGTTTTATAGCCGAGAACAGCTTCAATTTATTCACCTCTTATTCCTGTTCATGAGCTGAATTAAACCATCTTAAATCACTTTGAGCTTCGGGCTGTTTGGGGAATAAATGAATGTGCTGAACTTTACACCAACACCATAATAAAAATGACTATTTCCAACCTTTAAATCACAGATACTGCATTTGATTGCTCTAAAAAGGGTGAAATGTTCAATGATTATCCTTCAATTGTAACACAGAGCAGCGCTCTAAACGCCAGAAAACACCTCCTCATCCAGAAAATGTCAAAGCTATACAACAACGACTTCCCCATAAGTGACTGCAGTAAACACTGAACAAAAGAGGATTACAATCACATCTTTTATCCCAACATTTAGACGGGACGCACGATGACCCCTCTGGCCCCTTTACCAACCTTATGCATTACGATTTTGCGCTGCGTTGGCTCGGCCACATCGATCATCTTCTGCACCACATAGTTGGCGTACTGGTCCTTCATCATGGTGTATAAGGCACTGTGGGGGCCCTCAGTCAGGCTGCACACTTCATCTATCAGTACGGCCCGTTCTGCCCGTGACGCATGGGTAACACACTTCTCAACCACATTGCTGGAGAAAGGAGGAGGAGGAAGGGGGGACAGTGTTAATAAAAGCCACAAGAATAGAGGAGTGAGAACACAAGCAAATGTTTTCCCACACCAACAAGCCTGTCTCTGCATATGAAGTACCTGTAACCCAATTTGATCATTTCTGGCCTGAATTTTAAACAACAGCAGGTGACTTAAAGCTTAAAGAAGCTCCAAAATCACATTAGATCATCTACTCTGTAATGTGTGCCTATGGTGTAAATATAAAGGCTGTACCATGTTTGGTTCATGATCAAAGTGTCTGAGTAACAGATGTTATCATAAATATCGTAACGTCCCCCAGGCACAGAAAAAGTTCCTTATCTGATTGCAGGTGTGAAGAAACCAAAGGAAAACCTCTCAAACAAAGATGGAGCTGACAACGTGCGCACGTGTGTGTGTGTGTGTGTGTGTGCGCGTGCGTTGGTGTTTACCTGGCAAACTTGTGCTGGCTGAGTCCCAGTACATTGCCTCTGATCTCAGCCACAATTTTACTCTTATCCTCGGCTCTGCCATGCTCCAAAACGTGCTGGATCACGTAGTTGCCATATTGGTCCTAAATAAAACAAACCGCAGACACATTAACTAAAAACGTGAGAAGGACAGCTGGTGGCTCTGACGTCACATCAAACACAGCCAACTTCAGAAATCTGGAGGCTCCGAGAGGAGCTTTTTTCCCCCTCTTTGAGCTAACTTGAAATGTCGTTATCCTGAAAAATATAAAGCTGCAGTCAAAGACTGACAGCGCTGAGTGCCTCACCTGCACTAGCTGCTCTGTGTGCTGATGGAGCTCCTCCAATATGGGCAGCGTCTGCTCGGGGAGGCAGTGTTCGAGAATGCGCTGGATCACTCGGCAGCCGTAAGGGTGAGTGGAGAGGGCGAAGACCTGAGAGACGCGTGTAGTTGCACATTTTTAGTCATTCCGCTCACAATCGCATATCAACTCAAGCTCATTGAGGTGAGATGAACTCAAACTGTTTTCACTTATGGCGTACAAAGCGCCTCGAATTATCAGAGGCATACTTTTGCATACCCGGCCCACCCCTGCAGGGAAGGTGAAACACAGATTCCTGACATGCTTTCAGCTACACAAACAAATCTGAGCCACCGGGTACGAGACGTGCCGTTACACAACATGCAAATGCTCGAGAAGCAAAACACTCACACGGTGGTAACATTTACTGTCAGAGCGCCGAGTCGAGAAACCGAGACCTTTCATGTGTAGACAACAAAAGGATGATGCACGAATGATGCACGAACACACAATCTTTATTTTAACACTTTATGCTAATGTAACATTTAGCTTGTAGGTAGGTAGAAGATGGCTGTCGCCACTGGGCTGAGGTTTCTGTTGCCAAGGCAACATACCCTGTCCCTGAGAAGAAAAAAAAAAGAAAGAAAAAAAAAAGGCCTGAGCATGTGTGTCTATGTGCTTTGGCGGTGACAATATGCTCGCTGCCTTCAGGCAGCAGCAGCGAGTGTGTGTGGAGTCAGCCATGCGCTGGCGTGCTACAGTGACTGAATGTGGAAATATTTTTTTGTGCAGACCGACCTGTCCCTTAAAGGCTTCGATGATGAAGTGCAGCGCGTGAGGCTGGACACATTCGATACACTTCTGCACCACATGGTTACCGTTCTGGTCCTTTACGCACTTCAGCACGTGGCCGTCCAGCTCCCGCACCATCTCGCTCTGCAGAGACGAAGAAGAAGAAGAGAGGGACAGAGGGGAGGCGGAGTGAGGAGAGGGACAGTAATTGTTTGTGAGAAATCAAATATTGCCTGATGGCATTTTTCAGCCTCTCCTTCATTTTTCATTGCGGCTCACAGCCAGACAAATAACACTGGGCTTTTAACAGATGCCCTGCAGGAATCTATTGGGGTCTATTAAGCAAAGATGGATAACTTACTTCCTCACATACACACACAGAGAGACCCTATCCTAAAACACTGACTTCAAACTAAATTATTTCCTGTTGATATTCCTCTAGCTTTATCTGAATAGCACCAGTTTACATTTGCATATAAACTGTGGCGTCTTTAGCTTCATTCAACGCTGATGATAGAGTGCATACAAGGAGCCTGCTGTTTCACAAGGGAGCGCCAACATAAAAGCTCAGCGTACCTCTTCATCGATGCTGCATTCTGCTGTATAAATAGAAATGTGTTATCTATGAGCAATGTGCTCTCACTCACAGCTGAATTATCAGCACGTGGATAATAGATGTGCTAACAAATTGGGACACTAGGATATTTCCCCCTTTTCCCCCCCGCCTTCAACAGAAATCCAAGCGCAGCAGAGTTGTGACAGGATAGATTTATTTAGGGTCATGTTTACACGCTCACAAGTGTACTTACAATAACCTGCTGATCCGAGGGGATGAACTCCAGAGCTTTCTGAATGACCCTGCAGCCGTACATCTGCAGGGCCAGAGACAGCACGTGACCTCGGATTCTCTCAGCGAGAGCCAGCTTCTGGTCCAGGCTGCCAAACTGAAACGCACAAACAAAATGAGCCTCTAATCCTTTTGACAATATGCAACACCACACATGTAAGCAAAATCAGACAGGCTACAGAAGCTATTAAAGCTAGGCGTGGTTCTGAAGAATAATCGACTGAGACTTTCCCATAAATTTAACGTTGGTGTTTCAAAGGCACACGCAGCACAGCATCAACTGCACACACACCTCAAAGAACTTCTGGATGACGTAATTCCCAAAAACATCCACCATGAGCTGGTAGGCCGCCTGCAGGATCTCGCTGAAGACGAGCTGGCGCTCTGCTGAACTGGCTCGCTCCAATTTCAACTGGATAAACCTTTAAAAGAGAACGAGGATGAATAAAAGTATATCTTTTAAATTAAGTTCGACAAACATCTTTTGTTCTGTTTTTCCCCCCTTCTTTTTCCTGTCTGCAATGTATACAAGCCTCATGAGAAAATACACAGACTCTTCTCATAAAATCAACCAAGTGCATAAAGGGGATTTACAAAGTTTAGATGAAACTGGAGATGAAGACAAACACGTCAGAGCAATAAAGCGAGACAGATGTCCTGAGACAGAACTGAGAGAGAAGTGCTCCAGTTTCTTTAACCTGAGGGACAGTCGGAGTGGAGACGGTCCAAAGAGGGAGCTGAAGGAAGTGAGCAGCCTGTGAGGTGAAGAGATGGATGCCCGGCGAGGAGAGAGATAAAACAGACTGAGATGGTGGAAAGAAATTGTCTGGGACGTGCAGATTGGGCATGTTGATATGTTCACAGATGACTTCAGCAGAAAAGTCTGCACATGTCTGGACTGCGTCACAGTGTCGGGCAGTGATGGTTCAGTGACAACACTTTTCTGTCAGTATCAATGTTTAATATAGAGGTTACTTCATGAAATTAAAGAGCTTAATCGCCAATTTTGTCTTCCTTACACTGGCTCCTCATAAAGTTTAGGGTTCAATTTAAAAATCTGGTGATCACTTCATAGCACAACACGTTCAAATGTCTCCATACATCAGTGAACCACTACAATCATGTTGGCTGTACATAGATCCAGTGACCTAAGATCTGTTGACACTGTTAATACCTTTACTTTAACAGAAGCTTAGGATGCACCGTTTCAGACGTGGCTTTATTTATTTTAATCGATTTATACCATTTTAATTCTAATTACTCTGTATTGAAAAGCACTTTGTAAATTTTGCTCTTGAAAAGGACTCTTCAGTCACACACCAACTGTCAGAGATCAATATGTGAGAAATAAACCTGCCATGCAAGTACATTATCGATGGGCACTGCTACAGCTCACCTGGCTGAGAAGGTGACCTCCCCCTGTGCTAAACCCACGACCTCGTCCCACTTCTCTCTCCAGTCTTCATTGTCCTGTCTACTAAAAATTCTCTGTATAAGTTAATGTGTCTAAAGACAAATAGACTCAATGGCCTGATAAATTTGCAAGTTATTACTTGAAATTCAAGCACAAGCGATGATTTGGTGTGTTTAAACTGCTGGTAATACAAAATGAACAGGCTGGAGGCTTCAGAGTCTACAAACACCCACCGCGAACGATTAATTGCTAAAGCGGCTGGTATATTAATCGTGCAGCACATCATTAGTCGCAGCCACAGACAGACTTTACTTTTTGTGTCTACTTTTTCATTACAACTTAACTGGCACTAGTGGTACGCCTAAAAGTTGACGTTTCACAGTAACACATCCTGTCACATACTTGTTGTGTGGTATCCTATTAACCTGCAGTTATTGGGGCCTCCAACTGACTGCCATTACTCATGGGACAGACTTTCGGGGGAATTCAAAGGTGTTATTTTATACTGGAGGTAACTGCCCACACGTACCTGCTGCCGTGCTGATCCTGGCTGAACTCCATGATGTGGCCGGCGATGTCTCGGAGCTGCAGGTTGGGATAGCGGTTGTTCCTGAAGTCCTCGAGCAGGCGGCTCCGGCCTGATGGCATCACGTCCGACATGCCGTAACGTAGCCGTGATGATGGGAAGAGCTGGCTGCTGGGGGAAAAGAGGGAGGAGCCCGAGCTGGCGGCGTTGCGGTACTTGGCCTCGGCTCCTGGAGCTGCGGAGATGAAACGCCCACTGCCATTGGTCAGGCCTCCTGAGGCGTCAGAGAGAAAGGGGACTGTCACAAAGTCAAATGAAGAGAATATGAACCTAAAAATACATCACACACAAATAAGTACCAATAGGTACTACAACAGTAAACGCAAGTTATACAATGAACATCATTCAGCCTCTGTCTGACACAGAATTAGCTGAAAATATATGGAATTAATCCTTGAAGTTGAGCAGTAGATATTACTACTCAAAAACCTGTGTTCTTAGATAAACTTGGTGTCTAGCTGAGCATGTCAGTGCACGCTTGTTTCCTTCCTTTGAAAAAAAACAAAAACAAAGAAGTTCTTTCTGATTGGTTGAATCTGTACAGAATGACAAATCTGATGCATGTGAATGAATATGCCACAGCTAGGTAATCCATCCGAGTCATAATGAAGCCTCGCCCTGACTGTCAGTTTGTTTAATTATCATTCCATCAACACTGATTTGCATTAAAATTCACTCTGCCGACTGTCAATCACGCAAAACAAAACACTGCGACACAATTTATAATTAGTCCCTCAAAACATGCTGCCGTACAAATCTTCAGCTCCATTTGTTAGTTTGGAAAACTGAACAACGGCCGCTTCTCAATTAAGCCAGACACATCTTTTACTAGAATAAACTCTAAATGATGCATATTTGTTTACATTATTGTAAAGCTTTAAAAAAAGTTCTGGTAAGTTAAGTAAAGAAACCATCAACTGATAAAACATCATTATAAACCAGCAGCACTCCTAATTAACACAACATCCAGAGAAAAGATGCTTACCAAGATTGAGGTTGGATGAGGAGCTGTGATTGGACAGGGAGGGTGGAGGTGTGAGGGAATGGGAAGGCCCCTGGTTGGGTAAAGGCATGCCCACAGGGCCAGGGGATGGACTGAAGCCCAGGGTGCCGTTGTAAAATCCTCCATGACCAATCGGGGTGAGGCTGGAAGGTGTGCGTTTATACAAATCGCTGTTGCCTGTCAATGAGTCCCGTCTTGAGCCACTGCCACCACTCGAGTTGGCCACTAGAGGGAGACAAAGATATGAATTCAATCAGGTTATCTGTTTGTATTTATCAGTAACTGTTATTCAGTTTAACTACTCACAGCTACATTATACATTGGCAACAATGTTCCCTCTAATTTTTCATGTGTCTGAGCGAACACACAAACTCCCTGAGCGGTCCCTTGGACCACTGTGAGCAACAGCAGACGTGTGCACTGTGGTCACGCCAGCATCGAATCCATCCAAGTTACATGGTTTATTAAAATAATCAAATTACAGCATTTACATTTATGTTAGACTACTTTTAATTAACTGCTTTAGCCCACTTACAATGAAAATGTAAACAAATCTTGTTCATGACCTGTGTAGCATGTTAACACTATTGGGAGTAAAAATAACTTGAACTCCAATTTTGAAAACAAAACTTTCTCTCTCTCTCTCTCTTTTATAAAGCTCTGACTTGTATTATGAGTCTGTGGTCTGGGAGAGAGTCCTGTAACTCTCTGTCTGCAAAATACAGTATATAATGATACAATGCTGGGCAATTAATTATATAGTTACTTCTTTAAAAAAGTAACTGAGTTACGCAAACAACAACGTTTTTTGTAGCCGTTTACCTAAAACTGTAGCCAAGGCGTTTTTTTAAATAAACATTTCAAACTATTTACAGAACAATCAGCTGTTCTGCATCAAATTTGATGCCACACAAATTATTTGTGCCACTCCAAAAAATAATTTCTTTCCACTATAAAGGAGAACAACAGTCTGATACCTGCAGGCCTGACAACAGCAGATGTATCACTCCTGTAACACCTGTAACATTCAGCAGTCGCCTCATTGTTCTGACACACACAACAAAACTATTGACTACACTACACACTAACTACACAAGACAACACACTAACTTTAGACTCCAAACACGCTAAACTTTGCAAATCTCTCACATCTCAGAACACCGCTGTCACTCCTAAAACTTCCCCCCTTTCTAAACAACTAGATGCCACGTTACCATATCATTTTTTGATTGATCGGCATGCTACATTTTTCCACCAATAGGAAAGGGTGGGGTATTTTGGTTTTGCTCGCAGGCGGAGAGTGCTTTCGAACATTTTCCTTATAAAACGCAGTTTTTACCGTTTCTTCCCGCAGTAAATATAAACAACGATAGTATTCAGGAAAAAAAAAAAAAACACTGCAGAAATTTTTATCATAACTCTGGTTTTACGCGGCCTATCAACATAATTTAAAAACTGGTATAAAGTTCACACTTTTTCCATCAATTGTTCGTCTGTCCTGCTCACATCTCCAATGGTTGTACATGTTGTTATTAACGTGGCTTCACTCCACATCAGCCACGCCGCTTTGCTAGCTAAAACACCGGTGTCGGCACATAAGGACGCTGTCATAGCCTGTCGACGACGCTGATTAGCTGTGTATATACGAATGTGAATCGCATCATTGGCTGGACTATGGGATAAGGTGGCATCGTTCTAATCCCATACGGGAGCAGCCAGTCACTTACTGACTAACACTGCAAAACAGAATTGTTAAAGTATTCATTTTAATTTCAATTCAGGTTAGATTTTGTTTCTATGCGCAACGCAGATTTTCTGTGCAATTGCACACGCGCGCAGCTTAGAGGGAACATTGATTGGCAAGTCACTTAGATTTATTTTAAAAGACCCCAAAAGAACCAAAGATATCATGTGGAAAGAGTGCATTCCCACCTGCAGTGCCAAACCCTCCCAGCGTGGCCCCCAGAGTGGCACCGAGAGAGGATGAGGCTTGCTGGCTGAAGCCCAAGGAGGCAGACCCTGGTCCAGGCTGGGCAGAGCCTTGTGAGAACAGAGAGGAGCTCTGGGAAGAGGAGCTAAGGGACGAGGATCCGTAGAAGGAACTTCCTCCCAGAGCGCCACCGGGGCCACCCTGCTGCTGAGGCTGCTGGGATGTCATGGCACGGAAAGGACCGTTAGCCCCGCCACCAAGACCGCCGTTGGCACCACCAGCAGAGGCTGCTGCAGCAGCAACTGGAGACGGGAAACAATCCAAGTCAATCATCTCATAAAGCAACAAAAAATTTATATTGTGTTAAGTAAACGCGTCGTTGAAGATAATCGTAAGATTGATTTCTTTTACTTCCCTAACAATGCTTTCAATCACCTCCATCAGTGACGTAAACCTTGCTTTTTAAAACTCAGTAACACTCCCTCATGGGAACTCCTTGTGCAAATCTAAGTCCAGACTTGAAAGTACATAGTCACAATCCCATAATTGCGTGCTCTGGTTAGATGGGACATTTAGAACATGTTGTTAAAGGCCACAATATGTAATCTGCTGTTTTGTGTGCATGACAGTCTCGTTTATTGCAACAGAGGCAGGCTGGGCTTCTGACCACACGCTCCAAGTGAGCTGCTAGTTTACCTGCTTGTGCTGCAGAAGGCGATATGATGACGGAGGCGGGGGCCATGAGGCGGACGGGGCCACTCCTGGCTCCCGTGTTGACCACCAGGGCCCCTGTCTGATCATAGTAGGCTGCGGGCGCCAATACTGGATACCCTGAGAAAGAAGATTTTGACATGTTTCTTTCATATAGATGACGGGCGGCAGTAACGCATAACTGAGCTGTTTATAGTTTTGCACTCACCGGGTACTCCTGCTGCTAACCCCTGCCCAAAGGCGAGGGCTGAGTTGACTGCTGCTGCTGCCACCAGCTGGTCATTTTGCTGACCCTGTTGCCCTTGGCTAGGGGTCAAAGGTCGCTGATTTCCTCCAGCACGCATCACCTTTAGAAAGTAAGAAAAGCAAAATTCTGAATTTGTTCCGTGTAGAATAAGAAACAAAGCTCAACCGCACAAATGGGAGAAGAACAAGTAGCAGTTCCCTGATTTGCTTATAATCATTTAATAATCAATGAAGAGGTCTTTGTCTAAATGCACTTTTTAAACTGGCATGAGAGACGAGCGCTCACAGAAATATTTTGAGCCGGTGGGAGCCCGTGTGTCAGTTTTCTGTCGGACAGTCAACTGACCTGCTGTTGGTTCTGCTGGCCCTGGCCTGCTGCCTGCTGATTGGCTGAACTGTTGGCTGCAGCAGCCTGCTGCTGGAAAAGGTTGGCTGGATAGACACCCCAGGGGGTCACACCGTAGTACTGGGGGGGCATCACTGCTGGACCTAGACACAAAGAGATACACAAAGTAGCTTTGAGATATGGCAACAGTGTCCATATTTATGGATCAACATATGAAAATTACATTTTTGTTTTGCATTTAACAGAAATCTAAACGGAGGTGACAGCGCGTCTAAAAAGAAGAACGTCTCACCGAGTGTAGCTGCTGCTGCTAGGCCCGCTGCGTATGGGTCTGTCCCTGGCGGCGCAGCACTGATGATGTAAGGATTGGGCACAAATGCTGGAGCCAGACCTGGAAAACACAAGGAGGGTAAAGGTGGACCAGGGCAAAAGGGCTTTACATAATACATGAAGGAAAATCACAGGACTTGTTGTGAAGCTATGGCATAACTACTTAAGAGACTCGCAACGATGTCATATTTACTAATCAAATCTCAGTCTTTAAGGCATTATTTTATTTTAAACTGAAAGACAAACAATAAAAACAGCCAGTCTATACACCGAGCCGGGGGGTCAAGCTTTGCAAACATTAGTGGAAACCCTGTGCTACGAATACAAATATACCAGAAGAAGAAGCTGGCCAATCATCATGAAATGCATGTGACTGTTTGTTTTTGGGTAGTTCAAAGATAATGCGTGCGTGAAGCCATACAACCATCTGACATGCAGTTTAGACAGACACACTTACCAATGTGAGGCTGCTGTGCGGCTGCCAGTGCGTACTGCTGTTGCTGGGCTGCTGTTAACTGCTGCACTGCTAGGGCATTGTTTCTCTGAAACAGCTGCAAACAGCATGAAGAAAGGTGAACCATAGGTGAGCTGAGTGCTGTTAACACACGCTAAATAACTCCTCTGTCTGGTGATCTTACCTGCTGCTGGTTAGTGTAATCAAATAGGCCCACAGTGGGTGCAGAGTCCATGGGCATCTGAGAATTGTAGTCAAACTGAAGCGGCTCCATCACAGACTCCATGGGGTCCATGGTAACACCACCTTGTTCCACGCCAGAAAAGTCATCAGGAGGTTTGGGAACTCCGCCACCTCCCAGGGGTGTCAAACCCTCAGGCCCTACGCCCCCGGGACCACCCAGCAGATCACCCTCTGGGCCGGGAGCCGGCATGCTGCCCGGGGGGCGACTGCATGGAGCAGAGGTTCGGTTAATATCTAAAGGGTACCAATCATTTCTCTAAGGTGTGGGTGTGTGTCCTCTTGTGTCACGCAGATTTTTACCCAAACTCTTTGACGTCCACGTCGAGGCCGTTCTGTACAGGCAGCCCATTCGGGTTGATGACATCGCTGATCACATCAGATTCACCTTCCGTTAACTCTTTTAGTTTCTCTCCCTCAAACGTCGTCTTTGGCTTCTCCCTCTTTTCCTCCTCCACCTCTCCATCCCTCTGACCCTGTGTGACGGAGAGAAAATGATACAATGAGACCAGATGCACAGTGTTGCTCCTCTGCTGTACACACAGAGGAAGGCGCAGGAAGGACAAAGTGACACTGACAAAAACTACACGTTGTCAGTGGGAGAAAATGACACAATGGGCGTGTGTGGCAGTTACAGTTAGCATGATCAGGGAAACAGAAGTGTTTGAGTAATGACACTTACATAGGGTCCTTTTCGAAGACAGGAATCCAGTTTGTCAGCCGGTGAGGAGGACAGAACGTACTCTACCATGCTAACCCCGAGCCCTCCGCTCTCAGACCGTGGAGACATCACAGAGCCCACCCCGACTTCACCACCGCCATGGAAACCTTGCCCTGGCCGACGGGACACCATGATTGGCTGAGACACCGAGTGATCTGCCGTGAGAGGAACAGAGAACGACACATTTACTCAGCAAACTGTGCAAGCAAAAAGTAGCAGTTTTCAAAACAGATGGCTTGAAGATTTTTCAATAGAAATGATCATCCGGAGCAGTAACAACATGTTCAGCTGTTACAGATGTGCTGGGCGAAATAACAAAGCTCCTGATGTATTTGATAGATTCATAAGAAATTAGGATATCAGCAATATCAAATAATCTTAATCCACTTACACACAGTGCACAAAATCTGAGTAACTTAAACTCAACGTTGGGCCTGTGTAGGCACTATGGCAGATTTCAGTAACTTAATCAGTGCTGTTGGCAGCTTCTCACACACATACAGCAGAGCGCATGTAACCACATGCTGAAACAAGCACTGGCAAAGGGGAAGGTTCCAGTTTCATTACATACTGCACATCACTTTTATTTACCGTATTTTTCATTTTATTTATGTACTGAGGAAGTTTTGGTGTTGCTAATAAATCTGATACAGCCATTCCCACACGTGCACCAGAACTTTCCAAGACCTCTCTTAACAGAAATGTACGGGGAAAATGTTCTGATGCTGTCACATCAGACATTAGCCGGCTCATCCAACAGCTACTAGCTCCCTAAAACAAAACCTGCATGAAATCCATGCTGGATTGAGTAGATGTGTGAATAGCATGGCTAATAGTGAAGTACATTCACTGGTATAGCGTGCATAAATTCTGCCATGTGACATGTGAGAAAAATATCTGTAGAAATATTCCTGAGCTGATTCTACAGAAACTGAAGTGCATATGTGGAAACGGCTCAAAGTTTTAACTAATTTATCTCATTTCATTTACTCATCAGCTTTACCAAAAACATCAAATCAATGTGTTATAACTCAATTATTCATTGGATATTGTCTGAAAGCGTTTTCAGTTTTCACAGGACTCTACGCAGCCCTGTAAAAAGCTAAGCACACTATGATTAACAAGGTTGTAGCAGAAATAGCCCGAAGTCTCTCACACCGTTGTGGGAGGGGGGTTTCACCCACACTTCAGTTCATTGAGGTTTGTGGGCATTTGTTTGTGACGCTCTCCTGAGGTCCTGTCACAGCATTTCAATCAGGCTGAGGTCTGAACTTTGGGCCATTGCAACGCCTTCATTCCTTTCCCCCACCTCACTCATTCTGTTGTAGAGTTACCTTTGTGGTTGGGATTACTGTCCTGTTGTTGCATTTTGTTTTTGCTGAACAGGCACTGTGCATTACAGCCAAACATCTACACTTTGATCCAGAAGTCTTGTGGTTTGTTCAGATGCAAATTTGCAAAGCTTTAGAGAGAGACTTTCTCCTGGCAGCCCTTCCAAATCATGCCAAACTTGTTCAGTCTTTTTCTGCTAACGTGACATACTAACTGAGGCCTGCAAACCAAAATGTAGCGCTTGTTTGGGTTTTGCTTACTTTCTTTGAGCATTGTTGTGGTGGTGGTGGTAGGTGGGGGTGGGGAATTTGCTAGGATTGTGCAAACACACACCTGAATCCTCCAGACAAGCAAACTGACAAAACTTGTTACTGATCTGTTAAGTGCATTTGAATAGCAGCACCCAGCTGTTCCTGACCCACTTAATTCTTATGGAAGGTGTGTTTAGTTTTTTTTTTTTTTCTTCACAAGACTGCAAAGAGTAATGTGAAAAGCATTTTTACATGACTGTAATTCATAAAAAAATTAGAATACAAAATGATTTTTTTCCCTTTTTTTCATGAACCAGTGAGTATTTGACACTCTAGAAATGAGCTAACACGCGTCAGCATTTTTTCCCGGTGCAGACATGATGTACGAGGTGCGCCAGATGACTTGTAAAAAGCCGGGATATTTCTTTTGTCATCCCGTCTACAGAAATAACCACACTGTGTTAATTTGATACAACAGGAATCTCAGATCTCGACATGATCTGGGAGAACACAAGAGATCTCACTCTGACATCAGCCTTTGAGTCTGGCAGGAAACTAAATATATATTTTCCAAACACCTGACAGTGATTGTTTTGGTCGTTTTTGTGCTTAAGTGGGGGGAAAAAATGCATTCACTCCAACCTTCTCCCTACAGCCATGGCACAAACAGATCCCAGGACGGCAAATACCTGAAGCCCCCCATGCACTGTCCCTCCACTGGTCCAGGAAGATCCCCTTTGGTCCATCCTTCCCAGAGTCATCTGTTTCCCAGAACTTCTTACCAGTTAGCAGCTGCTGCAGAGACACAAGACAATGAAGAAATGAAACAGGTGGCAAAAGAAATGATGAGGTTACACAGATATTGCTGGCAGATGGGAGAACAGGCAAACTAAAAATCAATCCATACAGAACAGGAAGTTTGTACAAGCAGAGCTCTGAGTAGATGGCAAAGACTACAAATGGGCAAACTTCTTTTTTTGTTGCTGCAAATAGTCCGTTCTTGTGTTTCCAGCAACATCTGTACTTCGACCCTTGACTGAACCCCCCCGAAAAAACAAACAAGAACAGGTCATTCTAACTGGATGAGTCAATCAAAAACATAAACTGCTTCTGCAGCAACAAAAACTAGCGTAGAGGAACAAACAGGAGCTCGATGTTCCTGCTGGGAACAGCTTCATGCTTGGATTCAAAAGAAATTCTTGCACCTTATCAGCAGTTCAGTTGTTTATCTTCATCTCTCCTCGGTTTTTATTACACCCAGTGATAGTTTTCTTTTTTTCACAGTAAAAAAAAAAAAACTTTTGAAACTAATCTGATGTGCATCTTCTGGCTAGAGGGGGCAAAAAAATCCATTTATAGTTAAAAAACAAAGATTACAGAGTCATTTTTGTAAGCTTTTAATAGTCACTCTCACTACTGATATATTACAGTGTATAGCAGCAAAACAGTAATCAAGCAAGCCAAAACTAACTGCAGGCACTGGCCCAACATTAACAGACTTACTGAGTGCAAAATACAAAACAAATAACAGCCGGTCCAACGAGCTCGAATTAATAAGCATCTCTGCTCAATCTCTTCTCGGCTTTCAGAGCTTTTCAGTCTCAAAAAATACAACCCAACACCGCTTTTAGCTCATAAGCAACTGATCCATTTCTATTTTTTTTTCCTCTTGGATTTCCTGCTATTCAAGTTTGACTCACTCCCGGTAATCCATCATGTTTCTATTCAGCCAAATGCCCAAGCTACAAAATACAGGGCAGGCGGTTTAATGTCGCAGTGTTGATCCACGGCATCTGCCCTCATCAGAAGCACTCATTTCAACCTAAATTTAGAAGTGCAAACATGAGCAACCAGCCTCAATGCTTCATTATTGGCAGAGGTCACCATCTTCTTCACAATAAGTGACCCTGATTCATCAACTCTTGTCTCACCTCTCCCATAGCGCGTCCCTCAAGAGCGAGAGCCTGGAAGTCATGGTTCAGCTCGTCCATGGAGCGCACCTGCAAACAGAAAGCAAATGAGACTGTCCATTCAGCTAACACTTATCAAGGACTATCAGGACCATGTTAAGAAAATAGATATATATTAGTGATCATTTTGAGAAAGCTGTGGAGATTAAATCTGTCATTTCAACTCAAAGAACTGCCACGGCTGCTAAACCCTCAACAAAAGCCCCTTGTGCAGATGAGTTAGTTACTTTAGAGTTTTAGTTACAAGGAAATTATTTCCCTTTTAGCACATATACTTATCACCACACTGTGTTTAAGGACGCTGAAAAAGATGGTGCAGAGAGATGCATCGGGTGAAATGAAAAAAAAAAACGCCCCGAAACTTTCACAAACGTGGAAGAGTTGGAGGGATTTGTGAAAAAAAAGAAATAGCTGGCAATGGACAGATGCAAGGATACCGATGGTTACACCGCCGTGTAATAAAGATGATGTATGTTGCATCACAAGACAACATGACAGCTGATCAGGTTGTGTCACTAACTCATCTACACAAAGGCATTTTGTAGAGGTTATAACAGCCGTGGCAGCTCTTTAACTTTGGCAGTGTTACCAGGTCACTAACAAAAAATTTGATTCCTTTAATGTCTCTGCTGTATGTTGCCACTTGTGCAACATTAACACACACACACACACACACACACACACCTGGCTGTCATGGATGTTGTCTCCAGTGGGCCAGCGATGTTTGCCGGGCTGTTCGCCATGCTGCCGCTGGAAGAAGTAGTCTACCATGGCATCGTCCTGGGAACGTCCAGCGCCCGCCACACCCTGAGAGACACAAGTACACACATGCACATTACCCTGGAATTACTGGTAACAGCAACCAGAACACAGTGCCTGAGAAAGACTGCAAACGTTATTCACCAGAGCTGAACATGCTGAAAATATACACAGAAACCAGAGTTCTTATTGTTTTGGGGGGGTTTTCCTAATTAGTTATTTTATGTTTTATTTTGACTTTTTGTTTTTAATATAGTTCAGTTTCACTTTTCAGAGTGAATTTCCTTCTTTCAGTTTAGTTTTTATTGTTTAAGTTTTGGTTTTAGTCTTTTTAATTATTACTGCATGGAGGGCATGTTTCAGAGGTAAAAAGAAAATCAGTATTACAATATAAACACAGCTTTAAAAGCTGAAGTTTTCCCCAGTTAAATATCATCTCTCAGGATGTGTCATTTGGATTTTTTTCAGAAATCAGCAGCATCACTCAAACACGACAACAGGCTGAAGTATGTAAGGCCACATCCTCTCAGGTCCAAGTAAGAGGCAATACTTCTGTTTAACAGAAAAGCCTCCAGTCACTTCCTCCCTCCCTCACTTTGAGGGAAAACTCAAAATTCCCCCACAAGACACCACCATCAAAGAATCCACAGTTACCATGTACTGGAAACAGCTGGGCTTACTGTTTGCTGTACACGCAAAGCACAAGACAGCCAGTCAGACCAAATTGTTGCTTATCAGAAAACATTCTTCTCCCCCAAGGATTACTCATGAAAACACCAACCTTGTTATCATGAACTAACATTTTCTACCCTTCAGACTACCTTGGGGCCTTAAAATGTTTCTTTTGCTGTGGAACAAATACAATTTACACAGTGCTGAAGACAGTATATCGTTCAGACCTGTCACAGCAGCATCACAGTATTAACAGATTTGGGGGCCACATTTCAGACTACCAAACAACATTTCAGTTAAGCAGCAGAGGACACTACAGATGAGCTTCAGGAACATTTTTGGCTGTAAAACGAGTACAGCAGGAAATCCAGCAGCGAGGAGGACATAAGGATAGACGGTGTGTCCAAACCAAAGACATGTGACACTTACTGGTTTTTGACCATTGTCTAGCTTCAACATCAGAAGTGACCTTATATGGATAAGAGGCTAGAGTGCTAAGGGCCAAGTTAACAGCTAATGCAATAGGTCTAGGCTGATAGGGGCTTCCCATGATGCACTGAGGGTTTCATCTTCACTCATCTCTTTCTGGTATGTGTTTATCCAACCTTTTGCATTTAATCATCACCATCATTATCATCACCAGAACTTCACTCACCAAAACTGAAGTCCAAACATCTTGGATGGTCTGTACTGCACAAAAAAATCTAAATATTTGTCACATAACCCATAAAAAATGCTCAAAAAGGCTATAACAACACATACAATGTGAAGTCGCTCAGTCACTGGCTCAAAGTGGTGAATGATGTATAGGAGACTAAACTGAAAAGTTTCAGGAGGAGTTGATTGCCACTATAGAAGCGTAGTATAACATCATGCATTGCACCGAAAGAAAAGGTAGTAGCGCATCACTTAAAACTCCCACAAGATGAAGCTACTTTCTGCTCCTTCTTTACTCACAGATCACCACAGTGAGTAGCTCCAGGTTTGATTTGGCAGATTTTTAAGCTGGACCTTCCTGACACAAACCAAAGAGATTTGGGATCATTTGCTACAAACTGCCGCAAAGTATATATATTCCTTAATTCAGGAATATATGTTTGGTTTATTATGTATTCATCACAGTAATTCAGCCCATGTTGGTTTGTTACATTTTACCTTTGTTAATCTGCAAAATCCTCACATCCAAAAAGGTGACAAAAACTTCAGTAATTTTTCTATATAAATACCTACAAAGAATCAATTATCACAGCAGCCACGAGTTTGTTTGTTTTTTACAAAAATGAGCTGACAACAATGAATTGAATCTTTATGATATAAAACTGACTCTCTAGATAGAAAGCCCGAACATGTGAATTGTATGTGTAACACAAAAAAACCAAAACAATAACCCATTAGAGGCAGCGCTCTAATGATTGTAGCCACCTTCATGCTACAACATGTCAGCTTCATTTCCAGAAAATAGCTGTGTTCATGGACACCCGATGTAGCAGAAATAACAACAATAATAACTTTTACGCAGTGGTTTAAAACAAACAACTGAGTCAGATGAAGATCAAGTTTATGCGCTTCAACCTCATAAGCGTGGTCACCTGTGGACTTAAAATAAGAGCGTGGAACAGTTAAAAGACCCTGATCAGATTAGGGCTGAACGATTATGGAAAATAATCTAATTGCGATTTTTTGCCCCAATATTGCGATTGCGATGCGATATGCGATTATTTTTTAAGGTCTTTGTCTTCTGTATTATTAAACAAAGACAAGCAATACATCATATAGTATGGCCAATACTATATTACATTAATTTTAAACTGTTCTTTCCTGGAAGACAGACCTCTGTTATGATGACATGAGGTGATGCATGAATTGATGACTGACATTTTTATTTAACTTCTTCAATCACAACAGTATATTTGAACATACACAATAGTTTATTTTTAGCTTACAAACATCTGAGCATAAAGTGCTGACAAGGAACCCTGGTGTAAACATTAAAATGAAAGTCAGTACAATGTGCAGATTGCAGAAATATACATAAAAAAAATCAGTGGCTTTACCACACTCAGTTTTTCGACATCTGTGAACTACTAGACAGTCATTCAATTAAAAAATAATATTAAATAAATAAAACTAATAAATAAAAAATACACACATCTTACTGATCTCTGCAGTCAGTAACATTACACATAAAGTGCAAACATAATAGCAATTGTATAAACACACACACAAACACGCCTTTAAAGTTTAAAGGCGTGAAATTGGACGGTCTAGCCTTCTGATTAGCGTCACCGCTGTCTCGGTGGAGTTTAATAAACTCGGCCGTCTGCTTCTTGCTATCTAAAATATAACCAGACACTGGTGTAAATTCTCGACTGTCTCATACTTCTGTTTAATAAGTTTTCTGTTTGACGTTTAGTCAGCTGTATGAAAACCAAGGAGGAACCCACCCGGGGGATTAATAAAGTTTTATTTTATCTAATCTAATAACTTTAATCTCAGCCAAACAGATTTACTCACGAACAAACAAAACACTGAAAAAAACCCAACAATAACATTTTTAGGTTGTCTAAGTGACTTATATATTACGTTTAACCCGAGCAGCGAAACTCCGCGGTGATCTGAAAATGATGTGCCGGGAGTTGTGCCGTTCTCGGCCGCATCAGTAACCCTCGAGCTCCCGGCTAGCTGTCGAGCTGGTGGGTAGCAGACGCCTCTGAAAACGTCGAAGCACTTTTGCAAATATGGGATATCTTGATAAACCGAGCAGATATTTGATGTTTACACAACTACTTTCTCGCCTGAAAATATGTTAAAAGTTTATTTTGTGACCCAGAAAGATTAGTATGAGTAATTTTAAAACTTAGTAGCGGCCGCCATTGCTGGAAACTGGAGTTTGGCTGGGCCGCGCTATGAATTCTGGGATATGGTAGTAATTTGGACAGCCTTCGGCACGTCGCTGTGACGTAATCGGTCTACAAATGCGGCCTCAGGAGGATGCAGCCCATGAATTTGGACATGTCCAGAGTATAATCGCAGCCTTTGCAGTTAGAAAATTGCACTTGATCATGTCGCGATATTATCGCAAATGCGATATATCGTTCAGCCCTAGATCAGATGGTCAGAGGCTAACTCCTAAAATAAGGTTTTCACAACATCTGAGCTTCAGAAGCCAGTGAAGGGTGTTACCGCTTCACTTGAAAACCATAATCCTTCCAAACTAGTGATCTAACAATGAGGAAGGTCCCCTTTGCTGTGGCTGATGCCCTGCATTTATCAAGCGTGATGCTAGCCGTTTAAGCAGAGCTCCTTTAACAACCATTGTTTATTCAGCTAATAACAGCCGAGGCAATACAAAAGCCTTAAAGCTAGTAAGATAAGACTGCAATTATTTGGTTCATTAGCTCTCGAGTCAAATGCACATGTTCCAGAAAGCTTGAGATGAGTGTCATCAAGCTTTAATGGCTGTGTTGCAATGTCTCATTTTCTGGTGCTCTAATCAGGGTTTGTAACAAAGTACTGGAGATTACAGTCATATGGGTATTTTTATGATATTGCTTAAAGTAAAACCGTAGGTGTAAGATCAGTGACCTTTACCCTCATTTGCCTAGATGCACCCAGATATGACCAGTTAAAATTGCCTAACAGAGTTAGCTAGCTAGCCAAGCACCAACCAGAATACATCATTTGAGAAATTCAGTGATAATGTCAAAGAGAAAAGGTGAAAAACCCCAAAAACGTAGACAATTCCTGGCTACATCTGACAGCTACACCTGCTAACACCTATTAATAAGTAACACTGAAGCTGCATCCCCACTTTTAATGATGCATAGCGACATGGCAACAAGAAACTGTTATGGAGGGCTGCAAAAATGTGCGATAGAAGCTCATTGGTGCGGTCCTCCACAACAATCCCAGTTTCTCAACTGGCCACTTGGGAAAATTAATTGCCCATTCCCTGCTTTAGAGGGTTACCTAGACAACCAGAGCTTGGAATGCTGCAAACAACAAGCCATCACTGCAAAGTGCAATGAGTGAATGGTTTCCAGTGTAAATAAATAGGAACTGAAAGATTACAAAACTGTGACAAACTAATCATTGGTTGTTTATGTGTTAGTTAGGCAGGAGCACCTTCTATTGGTAGATTATGAGGACAAGAACCTTCAAAACAAGGCAGACATGCTCAGATTAAGGTAGGTTGGTGTGGTCTGCCAATTTGCGGTAAAATATTGCATGATGAATACTGATAAGGGAAGGAAAATATGACTTGCACCATTGTGAACAACACTATAATAGCTGTAGTATTAAAACAACAACAGGTACTACATTGTTAAGAGTGAGAAGTCTATTAGTTCTTGTTGGTGCCACCCCACCAAATTACAACAAACTGTGACACCAGATAAGCTGTTGACCAGTTGACCAGCTTTCAGTACTTTTGTAGTTTATACCCAAATATCTGCTGTTTACAGTTCAGTTTCCTGTCTTACACATGAGCCTCGTCTTACTGGACTGACTAGTTTTTGGTTGTTTTTGTTAAGTTAGTGCTGGGGTAATCTAAACAACTAAACATTTCCTGCTGTTAACAGCATCACACTTCAAAAGTTTCATTATTAAACCAGCAGGACATTTTTATTGTCTGCATGTCAGAGGAATTACAATGTGTTTATCACAGAGAGAGGCGAGCTATAATAGCCATCCAGGTAGACTGCTTTACCTTTTGTATGCGCTGTAGTAGAAAGTCATCACGCCAGTTTAATTCAATGGAAAAAGACATGAATGAATGAAAATAGCAAATGTATCAGAGAGGCGGTTTTTACCTGCTGGCTGGGGGGTGTGGCCTGAGGGGTCTGCCCAGTTGGAGGGGCATGTCCTCCGCTGCTCAGCACCACGGGCATGCTGGGAGAAGTACTTCTATGGTGGGGGCTGAATGAATCCTGCCAGAGCACTGCTTTCCTCTTCAACACACACACACTGCTCATTCCACCACAGCCTGTCCAGAGTGAGTGAAATGCATCAGTCACAGAAAACATAACAGTTCAACATAGTAAAAGTTTGGAGCACTCTGACCAATTTAACACCGAATCTTATGATGAACGGTGAAGATCCAACAGCCGCGAAGCACAAGTGTCAAATTATGAATAAAAACGCTGCAGTCCAATAACCAACTTCGCTGCAATAAAATAATTATTGAGATTTGATGTTTATTCATTTGTGGGCTGTAAATTAAAAGCTCATCTGCTCCTAAATGAGAAGAAAGGGAAAAAACACACTGCAACACAATGCAGCATAATTAATCAGCACAACAATCTAAAGCATGAATCCATGCATCTCTACAAAAACAACAACAACAAAGCTGACTTTTGCCAGGGTGGATGTACTGCAGGGTTGTATAATACATGCTCCTCTAAAAACAACTCAGAATAATAAAGCTGATATCCCACTATATTATCTTCATACCTAACATTTTCCCATGTCATCATGCCAGCTTGATGCCAAATTAGTTCACAGCAATTAAACTGCTGTGAACAATGACCCCTAACTCAGAAACGAGGTGGCTGGAAGCATATGAAGCAAAATGAACCAAATCATTTGTCTGTAATATTACGGTTCCCCCAGAGTTGTGGTCAAAGGTCAGGCTCAGTGCCACTATCCTGTAAACCAATTAATATAGATACCAAACTACACTTTATATTCTGACTACACTCCAGTGTACTGTAGTACTTGCTTTATGTTATTTATTTTCTGTGCTTATTATTTTGTATTTTAATTTTGTTTTTACTTGTGTGAAGGGAACCTGCAAAGTCAGAATTTCATTGTTCAGTGTAACCACTTTGTTTTGCAGTATTAATGACATAAACGTCTTGATTAAGGCACAAATGAGAAAACAAAGGAAATTGAGCCAAAATTCATTCATTTTCCAGTAGGGCAGCCCTCACACGTTTGACAACAAACCAGAGATGCAAAAATATTTAAACAAATATTGTTTACTTTCTGCACCAGGTGACAGTTAACGCTGTTTTATGCAACTGCAATACAATAACAAAAACTAGCTTCACGCGAGCTAAAAGCAAACTTTAAATCTATCAGTGTGCACAGGTTATATATTAGAATCACAATTCAAAAGCACTACAATGTACCTAAAAAATAAAATTTTAACCTAACTAAAACAGTCAAACCTTCAAACCATCTTTGGACTTTATTCTTTGTGAAGAAAGGTCAAAGAATATCACACACAATGCTGCAATACTGCTTACCAGACTGTTGGTATAACACTCTTACGACAAAATGGTGAACTGTTATTAAAGCTGCCTAACTGCTGAGGATCAGCACAAGAGCACTGGGATCAACAGATACAGAAGTAAACCAGAGAACATTTTACAAGCCAGCCCAGGGCAGCAGCTGATTTAACTGCCAACCTGCCTATCGGCAGCAGAATGTAAACTTTACTGCACCCTCTGTATCTGGCTGATGCAAACACGCTGCTATGAACTCCAGTGACAAAGGTTCACTTGGCAGGAATGTTGTGAAACTTCTACAAATTACTCACCCCTAAAAAGGTATTTAGACACACACACAGCGTGGCCTGCATATTCTGCAGAGTCACTGATGAGTTACTTCCTGACCAGTTCAAGGTGTTTCACAGCAGTGTGGCTTCCAAGGAGCCACACTGTCTTAAAGTTGTTTTTAACTGGTCTTTATCAAAGTTCTGCAGGTTGTCTTGAGTTTTTCACTCATTTTCTGTCCTTGCACCTGGCCATTTTCAGAGGAACACTTTTTTTCTTTGTTCGTTAAGCCCCTTAGCACTGACCTATGAATCATTCAAGCAGAAAAAAAATACCTAACTCAAGGGATGAACCAGTGTTGTGTTTATGCATAACAGACAACTTATCAAAGAACCAACTTTAAATGCAACATTAGGCACTGTTACTAGCAGCCTGTCGCAAAACACATCTTTTGTTCACATTACTTGAATCTGTATGAAGGAGGAAGCATTCCTGAAAACTATGGCATAGATTTCTCATTTTCCTAGTTAAGCATAAAGAAATAAGGAGGGGCTTAAAACTTTTGCACAGTACTGCACAGTACTGCACGTGCAGAACTGTTTGTTTACAGGCATGGCTTTCAGGGGGTAAATCAGTCCTGCAATACATCCCCCATTTATGAATATCATAATGTTTAGTTTTTTGATGAAAATGTTAGCTGGTATCTAATCATTCAACAGTTTCCATGACAGTATAGATCAGATGTATTATAAACTACAGAATTAATGGCCATAAACTTTGATCCGAGGCTCTCTGTAACAATATCCCTGTTATTGTATTGGAATGCACAAGTCTTTGCTAGATTTACCTCTCAAACCTGCAGTGCATTTAGTGCATTGTGTAAAAGGAACAATTTAAAATAGTAACTATGCACATTGGTGTGAGAATTAGAGGATTTATTTAGCCATGTAACAGAGACAAAGATGTGGTGCTTATTTTTTAAGAAGTTGTTTTGTTAACCCAGGTAAAGAGTGAAGGACAGATTATCTTTAAAATGTGCGGTGTGGACCTAAAGGCCAAGCATTTGGTGGTCAACAATTTTACACAACAGCCCCTGATCTCCAGCAATGAGAGAAGGGTGTAATTTGTATTTGACTCTTACCTCTAATCTCTGTTAAAATGAGCAGCTTCCCATTAATGTCCCCACAGGCTAGAAAGAAATTACAAGCACTTCTTTTTGCACTGAGCCATATACGGTAATTACCTTTGCAAGAGACTGGCAGACACTATGAATCAAACACATGCAAGCTACCAACGTCTGCTGTAACCACTGTGCAACACACCCCCTCTACAAAGACAAAACCACAAGCTGACCGGATGAAGACCCCCCCTCCCATAATAAGATAAAAACAAATCGACCGACTGATCATCCCTCCTCCACTCTTGGACAGGCCACAAGGAAATGTTAGCTCTTTATCCCTCTGCTACTGCTCCGAAATCAGCCAGAGAAACACCCGGAAATCCAGCACAGTGCGGCCATTCCCCGCCGAGAAGCGCACACGGCTCGGTCTGCCACAAGTTTGATGCGAGGACCCGGAAACAGGCGGCGGTGTTCACGGTCTAACTGGGTTAATCATTCAATACCGGGGGATCAATCCACCGCATACCGGGCACAGACAGGGGTGTGACAATACGAGAGGGGCAGCATGCAAGCTAGCAAGGGGGGATAACGCTGGAGCAACATTTCTCTCCCGGCAGACATGACACATCAAAACGAAACCGAGTATGGGGATGCTTCGTGAAATAATTCACGGCAGCTACCTTTATCCATCCGCGTCCCGTCACGCCAGCCCCGGAGCTGCCGTGGGGGGGGGTTCACTATGTGTCTACCAACAATAACACGGCCTCCCGACACAAGCTCAGCCCGGGCGAACCGGTGGACAAACGCGCAGTGTTTTTAACCGCTCCCCACCACCGTAGTGTGGTTATTAATAAATAACCAGAGGACTACACCTGTCCGCCGAGCCTGCAGCCCCACGGGTCCCGGTGACGCGGATGCTAACAAAGGCCCGAGAGCTGTCTGGAGCGGAAGACCGACACAACGGGAGGAAGGAGGCAGGCAGCAGAAAGGGAGGCAGCCGCTTCAGCCTCGCAAAATATTCTCGTTTAGCGCCCTTTCAGAGCCGCAGTAACGACAATACCCGCACCGAAGCGTGCATAAACACCCCCCTGAGCAACCGCGACCGCTAACGACTCGATACTCACCGGCGGAGAGGGTGGATGGTCGCGGATTTCAGCCCCAGTTTCTCTCTAACACCCCAGGCTTTCACTCCGACAACATGGCGGCTCGACGGAGGAGCAGGCAAGAGCGCTGCATGACGGGAAGGGATGAGAGAGAGCGTACGGTTCACTGCGCCAACCGGGAGGGGAGGGAAGGAGGGTCACACCGGACCGGTCCCTTTGTTATGCATGTTTGTAGTCTGCTTGCACTGCGGGGCGTGTTTATTATTGTTTTACCTGCACCTCATTCACCTGTCTGTTAGCTAAAGGCGAAAAAAGTAAATGCTTTAACAGACGGCAGCTTCTCTGTTCATCTTGTATCTCAAATAGAATACGTCACTAATTAAATTAAATTATATTGCAATGTTACAATAAAAACTTTATATGTGTGTTTAAATTTAAAAAAGATGTAAACATTTTTCAATATATATTTATGGTGCTATCTTCCGCTGCTACAGCCTTCCTTTACTGTGGGCTATACAATGCGCCGGGGTCTCCACGGTAACGGGGTGCGCCACAAGGCCAGCCAGTGCGTGGCTCCCGGACGCTCCGTTACACCTCCGGAATGTGGGCAGACGGCGTGAAAAGGGGGCAGTGAGCGGCCCACATTACAAAAATAACCCAGTGGTCCTTTGGAAATGTGCCAGTGGCGACACCGTGACTGCAGACCGGAGAGAACGCCGTCCGCACGCACCCGCGCGCGGATGACGTCATGGGTACAGTAGATAATGGCTACCCTTATAGAAAATGTATTGGGGATCATATGGGGCATTTGTAGGACTCCTCCGGCCCAGTAATCCCGGATTAAATAGCCATAAGTATATAATTAGCGCCACTTGTTATTTTTAGACGCACAAAGTTAAAATAAGATTACCCCCCTCTTTGTCATTTACAATGTTTGAAATTATACCTCTAAGTCTCTATCATATGAGTTCCACTCAGGAACATGGTCAAGTTGTTCTGTATTGTCTTCTTTTTTAATATACTAAAAGTAATCATGATACTTAAATCACAATATAGTAATACACACTTTCAGACACAGCTGCTAATCTTTCTATGAAATTGCTGTTATTTTATTTTGAAATTCAACTTAATTACTTGAAATACACTAAACAGCCATTTTATTAGATACACTTAGCCACCACAAGGTTGAACCCCCTTTATGCCTACAGAGTTTTCTAAATTTTTCTTGGTATACATTCAACCAGCTGCTGGAAACGTTCCTCAGAAATTTTGCTCCATATTGACGTGACAGCATTGTGTACTGGGAACCTCCTGTTCTACCACATCCCAAAGGTTCTCTTTTGGATTGAGATCTGGTGACACTGGAGGTCATTTGAGTACAATTAACTTATTGTCTTGATCAAAAAATGTTTGAAATGATTTGAGTTTTGGACATGCCATCAGAAGATGGATACACTGTTATTATAAAGATCAGCAATAATACTCAGATAGGCTCTGGCATTTGAACAAAGTCGGTATTATGGGGCTCAAAGTGTGCCAAAAAATCTTCCTGAACCGTCAACGCACGGATGGGTCCATGCTTTCATGTTGCTTACACCAAATCCTACCCCTACCATTCAAATGCTGCAGCAGAAATGGAGTCATCAGACCAGACCATATTTTTCTAGTCTTCTATTGTCCAGTTCTGGTGAACTCATGCAAATTGTACACTCAGTTTCCTGTTCTTAGCTGACAGGACCTGGTGTGGTCTTCTGCTTCTGCAGCCCATCTGCTTCAGAGATGCTCTTCTGCATACCTGTTGTAACGACTATTTATTTGAGTTTCTGTAGCACTCTGGCCATTCTCCTCTGACAGTTGACATCAACAGGGCATTTTCACCCAGAGAACTGCGGCTCACTGTGGATTTACTCTTTTCCAGACCATTCTCTCTAAACCGTGGAGGTGGTGGTGGAGTGGATCAACAGTTTCTGAAATACTTCAACAACCATACCTCGTTCAAAGTCACTAAAGTTATCTTTCTTCCCCATTCGTTTAAATATCACCACTTAATCTTTACTCTATCTACATGCTTAAATTCACTGGGTTGCTGCCATGTGATTGGGTGACTAGATAACCATATTTTTCCAGTCTTCTGTTGTCCAGACATGTGACTAGATAACAAACTTTTGAACATGTGTACCTAATAAAGTATGAAGTAAAAAAATTCTAATACATTAAAGGTGAGTAATACACATTTTTAGAGGTTTAAAAAGTATATAAGTAATGAAAATTTACGGTGACTGTATTTTCAAATTTAACTGTCTGTTTAGAGTTCATGTTTTAAAAAAATGAAATTAAAGTGATTTTATTTTGAAATTCACACATCAGCTTCATTAATGGATCCCAGTTCAGCAGCGGAGGCATAAAATAAGTCAACTCACATGTACCGTTACTATTATAATGTCACTTTGAGACAATGTTTTGACAGTCAAATCCTCGCTGCAGAACATCAGCCCAGCTGGGTGCATCATTTGGATAACGCTCCTGACTAATCCTCCAAACAATTCAGTGCCTTATAATCCCAATATTATTACAATGTAATCAAAGGATGGAAAGCACTCAATTTATTAAACCCTCCTGGGTGAGACAAATGAGTCTGCACACACACACACAAGCACACACGCAGAGACAACAAGAGCCACATTTCATGTAGAAAGTGTAGTTTTATTATTTCAAACTTCTCCTTAACACCCGTGAAGGTTTTCACCTCATACCTGTCTCCCTCCTTCCCTTTTCCTTTCTCCAGTTACATCTACAAAAACTACTCATTACTGTGTATGGTACATTTTCCTCCTCAGTCGCCATGCTCTGGAAATCAGCGAATGAGCTGCAGGAGTGGACGTAGCTCGTGAGATGACGATGGTGGGGAATATTAGCTGCAGATGGGCTTAAAAGAAGGCAGCGTGAGGATGTAAGCAAAACGAGAGGACGAGGGAAACGGGTACTAAGAAAACAAGTCTGGACGTGTAACCCTCTCCTCCCACCGAGTCCCACCCACCTGCCCCCACCCCTTTTTGTTTGTTTTTTCTTTCCCTAAATGGAACCAACAATAACAATCATTGGCTGGTTATTTACATGCACAGTGTCCCCCCCGTTACCACCCCATAGACACACTAATGCCTGATCCCAAAGCCATCTGCTGATCAACAGTGTTACATGTTACAATATGTTGAATAGATTTTCCTGACAATCACTTTTACTTGATTTCAGAAGCAAGCCAAACCTATAATTTAAAAAAGACAAGGCTGGTGATATTCCATGGTAAAACAAAAACAGCAACGAAATCAGCCTTTTGATAAATATTTTCCATGTTGTGAAAGCCCTCTTGTACAAAACTATTGAAAACCCCATCAGTCAGCCACGCCGTTGCACCAAATTGCACCCCTTTGTCACAACAAAGCTGGGCACTGTAGTTTATTTTAAACACGCACCTCTCCCTCACTGTAAATACTACCTGGACATAAAAATAGTTTCCACAAACGTGCTCTTTATTGCTAAAGAAACTACAGCGTGCAGCTGTTGTAGGAAAGTACAGTAAAACAAATCAGTGCTGGGCGCTACAGGGAAGCTACTGAAAGATGGATGTTTTTTGGTCTTTTCATGTTTTGCCTTGTATTTACCGTAATAATAAACAAGTGAAATATCACCTGCCTTATCTTTTAAGGAATTCACGCCTTTCTATGCGTCCTGGGACCTCAGCAGTGGCTTCGGCTGGAAGGTGAAAGCAGGGAAGGAGGAAGGGGGAGATGGCTTTGGGAGCGGGAATCGTAATCGACTGCTCTACACATCACCACGTTCTAAAAACAACAACAGGTACGAGCCGTGCCTCTTTTTTTATTAGGTGACCCCCCCCCCCCCCCCAACCCACCCACCCACATCGATGAGCCCAACCCCACCCACCCCCCAAACAAAACAAAACAAAACAAAACAAAACAAAGCAAGAACAAAAACAAAAAGAAATCACAGGGGCACCAAGTGGTAAGAGTCCAGGGTGCAACTGCAAAGCACCAGCTAGTCCTGTGGAATTACACAATCACACACACACACACACACACACAGCAGTGGGAGTGTTGAGAGCTGGCAGTTTAGTGAACTGTCCCCTCGGTGAGGCCAGCTCTTGTTCTATGAATCTCTTCTCCCCTCGCCTTCCTCCCGCGTCGCCTTCCTCTCGTCACGCCGCCCGGCATGCTGGTTCTTCCCTGAGCTCTGTACATTCTTTTCAGGGCCATATTTCACTTTCTCAGACACACACACACACAGTCACACACACTCACACGCCTCTCCGTCTGGGTGGGGTTAAGTCCATTTCTCAGGTAAACTGTGACAGAGTGAGTCCATCCACAGTGACACCATCAGGGTTTGGCCTGAAGGGGGTGCTACCAACAGTTAACCAGCCCTGCAGGGGTGCAGAGAGGATGACATAAGTTAAAATTACAATATGCTGCACTTTGACATAACTGCATGAAAAAAGGCACTTCACTGATTTTACTCATGAAGTTGAATTTCGTGTCATTAAACTGCTCTGCCAAAAAACCAGTCCTGTAATTTTCAAAGGCAGGTTTTCATGCTTTAACGCAAAAACTGTTATGGTTATGAAATGTCTAACATTTTTTGAGATTGATACAAATGTATGGAGTTAAATTAGCCTCAAAAGGATTACAAACTAATACTTACAAGGATAAAAAAATACTGATCATTCCTGCACAAATGTTTACGTTCAAGGACACAAATCTGATCATTTTTACTTTCAAAAAGCTGCTACTTTCAGCTGCTCCCTTATTCACAAGGGGTCACCACAGTGAGCCGCTCTGCATGTTTGATTTGGCAGATTTTTTATTTTTTTTTGCACCAGATTAACACATTCACTTGGCAAGCGAAAGGTCACTGGTTCGATTCCAGGTGGAGACACAAATCCCCTTTGGGTTTGTATCAGGAAGGTCATCCGGTGTAAAACTCTACCAGCCTAGGCGAGTAGCCCAAAGAAGCCCTTCTTGACACAACCCCAAAGGAACAGTATCCTCCCGGATCAAACCGGGGATCTTTCCCTCATTAGGCGACAATGAAAACCTTCTTTTAGCTCACTTAAGAGCTTTGCCTGATACGGAGAGATCTCGTGATGTGTGCACTTGTTTATTTGGAGCATTTTTCACATTTGCAGCTTTGAACGGTTTCTCAAGCTGCGTTCAAGTGCTAGTGAAAAATTGGACACTGGAGGCCTGTAACTGAAGAAGGATTTTGTCTCATCCAGGTAGCTTGAGGGTTAAACCTGGGTTTTCAGTACCATGAAGATGTGTCTCTTTTTAGCGGCGCTCCAGAGCAGGTTAAGTTCTAGATTAGAGATCAGAGGGTATGAAATCACCACCTACTGACCAATCAGTTCTCCAGCAAATTATATCATCATTCCCAGAAGGTCCCATGGACCTCTGTGCGTGGACGGCATGAGGATCGAAAGTTTTTTTAATAGTGTCTAAAGTCTTTGCATTTCCCTGATAATTAGCAATAAATATAGATTCTTATATTATATTTTAAATATAGATTTTAATCACCATTTAATATCTCTGGAGTAGGTGACACAGGGATCATTTTCTGTGAAAGAAAACTCATATGATCCCATATGATTGCAGAGAGATACCCTGGGTATACTGAACTTGCTTCATAGTCCAGGGCCCTGGCCTTCCCTTGGATTCTAAGAAAAACTAAAAAAGTTTTTAAAGCTACAGGTCTGGATATATATGCATTTGTAAAGGAGTTTTATATTTGTTCAAATTGCTTTGTATTTGTGTGTGGATTGGAGCATGCATTTTGTGAGTACCCAAAAGTACTCACAAAAACGTTGTACACATTTTCATCATCCCTTTGAGACTAACTTAACTCCATACAAATTAAGGACTAAAGACAGATCCTCACTCAGCTTGACTGCACTACATTTATCCAACACCATTACACAATAGCAGTGCTACAATGCTGGAATAGCGCTTGAAAGATTAACAAAGAAAGCAACAAAAACAAAGATATTAAAATAGGAGACATTTGGAGAAGATGGCTGTAACTCACGTGTAAAGAGGCTGCAGCTGCAGATGAGAGGACTTCTGAGGAGGCTGGTAGCCATAAGAATCGAACCCACCAATGAAATCAACTTCATGAGGGGAGAAAGAACAAGAATGACATCATTCCACTTTCCCTTAAACTGTGTGTGTGTGTGTGTGTGTGTGTGTGTGTGTGTGTGTGTGTGTGGGGAGGGTTATATACCAGGTGTTGTATTTCAAGATAACTCTCTCACAGCATCAGATTGTATCATCTTATGCGTTTGGCATGCTTTTATAGACTGCAAACTGTGACATCAGAATGAGCAGAGATACAATACCAATACATCAACCTCCCTACTGCCTTTGTGTCACTGATACATAGTTCTAATCTTTCTCAGTTGATTAAAGGAAAGAGTCATGTGGTGTCGAGTGAAGTAGGATTGATTAGCTGCATCAGTGGGGCTATAAAAAAAACAAAACAAACATCAAGTTCTGGATCTGTTTTCTCTACAGCTAGAACTGAACAGCTCCATCATTTTAAAGTAAGAATGTTGTAATGCTTTCTTTTTACAATGAAGCACAAACGTGGTTTAAAAAAAGGCATTTAGTTATTTATTGATGTGTACACACTTATAGAGCTTTCAATAACATGAAGTGTAAGACAGATTAATTACCTGCCACATGCTAGGGAAAACGTGTATTCCCAGACTGGTTGCCGACTGATTACTGGAGGTTGCTGGCTGTCATTAAGTAAAAAAACCTTGTGGTTGCTTTGGTCACTAGCAGATTGCAGCAGTTTCCTGTAATTTGCCTGGAAGATGCCTACTTTTCAGTTTGCGTAATGCTTTATTCAACTTTAACTACACTCGAAGAGTAAATGGCGAGTATTTGCAGGCAAATTGCTTCAGCTAACTCTAGCAACCAACCAGTGACAGAATGCACACTTTTACATGTTTTCCCCACGTGACTGGTAGTTTCTAGATGAATTGTGTGACATTAGTGTATAACAGATATATTAACTCATTCACAGCCATTGGCAGTGAATGAGTTAAACCCATTGACTCATTCACTGCAATTGACGGCTATAGACGTCAATGGCAGTGAATGAGTTAATATGTGGTGAGTATATCAGCTGATTTAAAACAAGCAATGTGTCACCATTATATTAGGTAAAGAAACACATTTGTCTTGAATATATCACTCGAATCTTTTTTTCAAAAGGCAAAAACAAACAAAAAACAATAAAAATGCACGACACTGCAGTTCCTTGAGTGGCCACTTGAGGCTCACTTCAAAAGTCAGTGTGTCCCCACAGACTCCACAGATTGAAAACGTGAGGTCATTCCGGGGTAAAACCGCAAAGGATTCTGGGAACGCGTGGCAAGCGGTACTAGCGCACGCAGGCTTTCACATGAAAACAGTCACACAGCATAAAAAGAAACACAAAAAATGGCAAGAAGCTGTTGTATTATTAACTGCAATAGCCGGTCGCATGACAGCCACTGGAAGCCGACGGGTAAAGAGATTGTTTTTTTATCGGATTACGTCGTGGAAGAGAAATTGTTCACGCCGTGTTTCCGATGAAACAGCTGATGGATGGCCTGGATTGCAGCCATTCGAAGACCAAATATAAAGTATAAATCTTATATTGATTTGAATTGAATTCATTGCGCTATGCTGCTTTGTTCACTGTGGCTTTGCGGGCTAATGTTTGTTGTGTTTTGTAGGAAAACCAGCCTACAAAATGCTGGAATGCGATCCAGACTGTGCACCCTCTTATCAGCCTGGGTCATACCGAGTTTAAAGCTGCTACCACAGCGAGATTTGATCGGTTAAGAGAGAGAGAGTGATATCAAAACAGCCACGCAACGTCCTGCATATATGTGCCCAAGTGTTGTATTGAAGCAATCAAGTGATGAATAACTGTTTTCCAGTATGTTGTTTTGCAATGTTTTTTTTTTGCATTGTTGATTTGTTTTTTAACGACGCAGCTAATAAAGCATAATGGGAAACAATTATGCCTCTTTCTTGTAAAATTCTATAATAGAATGAAACAATAATGCCAGTTATAAATAAAGACAATAAATTGAATGAATTACGAAACACTCATTTTTTGTCTATTAGATCTGAAAATGTTGTGTAACACTACAACCTGAAACGACAAATAGATTGCGTTTGCCTGTAAAGGAGATAAAGGAAAAGAATTTAACAACAGCTGTGAAATGGAATAGTCCAAATCACCAAAGTAAACTGGACCTGGGCTTGTTGCAGGGATCTGAAGTTAATAAACATCTTGTGAGTGTATGCACTCACACTTAGGACCATATAATAATAAATATGTCCGTGATGAAAGTTGGGCAGCACGCTAACGTCCTTACTCCACTCTGTATGCTCGTAGGGGTCTGACACTTTCACTCCTTTGATTTTCTCCTCGTCCTTTTTTTTTTTGCCTTTTTGTCATGTCTGTCTTTGTACGGACGTTTTATACATAACTGTTTTTGGGGCAAATAAAATGCAAGTAGGGATTAAAACCGCAGAATTAATGATTACCGGTGCTGGAAATACTAGCGCTTGATGCAGTGTTTTGATTTTGTTGCCACAGGTACCCACAAAGCAATGCGCGAAAGTCACGTGGTCTGTCAATCTCTATATTAAAAAGCCGAATGTTTGCAGAAAAAAAAACAAATCTATTACAAAATCTGATTTAGTCTCTATATTATAAAAACAAAAAAACAACATGGCGATGGATCTAAAGCTAAAATTTAGACCGGCTGATGTCAAACACTCGCTATATCCATCTTTTATATACAGTCTATAGTCCATCTATTTTATGAGTGTGAGTGGTGCCTTGTTTTAAAATAATACATAGCTGAGAAACTTGATTTTGGTTTTATGGATTTTAAACAAATCGTGTAGATGTTGCGTGTTACTGTTAGAACATCACTGACACTATGCTATGACAGGCATATAATTGCAATACAGCATGCTATTAAGACGTTAGAGACACAGCACTCGCCCACTTCCTCTTACAGGAAATCAAACTTATAACATTGATATGGGACTTCATTTCTTCCACTGAGTGAGCGTAAAACACTCACAAGAGGCACATCACAGGAACAATCAGTCAGACACGCAGATGGCACACTCACGCCGACAGACAAGCACTAGCCAGCTGACAGACGGACACTCTCATGGTGGGAATGCATCCTAATACTCCCCACAGATGGAGGGCTCAGATCACCCAGAGGGAATCCTCTGCAGTGATATCGCTAAGCATGACTCACACAGGAGAAACCAATGAGACGACAGCACTCGCACTCAGAGTCATGGATCTCTCACATAAGAGCCCTCGAAAATAGTACGACAAGCACACCTAATCAACTGAACAAGGTGCTGGAAGAGCTTTTAGTGAGAAGAGAAAGATACTCACAGCTGTCCTCGTCATCCTGGAAGACTTTGCTTACGTAGCAGGCGTAAACAAAGCCAAAGAGCTGTTGGAGAGGAGATGATCAGAAATAAATACAAGGGTTGTTCTGTTAGCTGAGTCACTGCTGACTTGTCCAATATTTCTCGGAAAATGTTTTAGCATGATATTGAGGGTCAGCAAAGTGATACAAAACCAAAAAATGAATGTACAAGAACGTGTGTGTGTGTAAGTGTGAGTGTGTGTTTGATACGTACAGCCAAGAGGATCTGAATGGCTGAGCTCAACACCTCGATGTACTGGTAGTCGAGCAGACACCCGGACACAGTGATGACATGGTGGTCATCGGGGGCCATGCGGGAGTCTAATACTGGTGTTACCAGGCAACCAGGACCGTGCTCCATCCACCACGAACGATGGAGGGATGTGTTGAACGTCATGAGAAAGTCTCTATCCTAAACACACACGCATACAGTAGACACAGAGCTAATTGTCATTCTCTTACTGTATCTTAAAGCTTCTTTTAATTGTTATTAATACAGTGATGCTTTTCTTCTGTCTTCTGCCATGTCTACACTGTTATGTTAAACATAACCAGTTATTAATGAGGTCAGTCTACGTAGAAGTAATACAGATCAAACTTGAGATTCTTTGCTTGGTTTTGCAAAAAGGGAAGACAATCAGAAAAAAAGTTGTCTTAAAAGTAGAGGAGCAAGTGAATGAACACAGTGGCTGAACTGAGATGAATACGGATTATTTTAAACTTTAAATCACTCAAGGCTAATTTACTAGGATCGAAAAAGAAAAATACGGATGTAAAAAGACCTGCCTTAATCGTTAAGTCTAAAAAATACTTCTGAAAAAAGCGACATAGAGCCAGAGAACTGCTAATATTTGGTAGCTGATGCAAAGTAAAATGATCTATAAAAATGTACTTAAATATAACAACAAAACCATACAAGTCAGAACAGGGGTCGCACACAAAACACAACTTACCTGAGAGAGGTTTCCAACCTCCAGGTAGAAACAAATAATGAAGGAGTTCCATCCCACCCAGACGACCAGCCATACTGCATACTGCCAAACAGAGACACAGGGATCGGTGTTTGGGGACCGTAAGTTACACACACAGTTAGTGCAGGAACTGGGACTCCGGTGCAAGATGATGGATATACACTACTCACAAAGATGAGGTATCTGAAGCGAAACTGCACAGTGCCAAACATGCCCAGGATGACGGCCATAATGTGCAGGAAGTTGGCCAGAATGGGAGCCCACTGGTAGCCCAGGAAATCAAACACCTGCCTCTGAAGGGCTGCCACCTGGGAAGGGGTGGGTCACACACACAGACACACACACGTATATATGCATATTAGGAAAGAAACAAGCACACATGCAAATATAAAGGACAGAAAAACACAACACACACACACAAGTAGTGAAGGCTACACACACACATACAGTGACAGGGAGACACATACACAGGCCTGCCGCAGTTGTTTCCATGGTAACTGCCTGGAGCACCAGCCAGTCCAGTGACTGTAAAAAAAAAAGAAAAAAAAAAAGAGGAGCACCCCCAAAAAGCTCCACCAAACTAATGAGAATCTATGGGCCAAAACCCTGTGCCGCACAACAACTCATCAGCCGGGCAAACAATAGCCTCAATAACTGCTCCTCACACTGCTGCTGTCCACGCCTGCATCACACTCACTGCGGGGAGATGTTACAGTCACTCTTATAACACAGTCATCACCCTTGAGAGTGTCAGTCCTGAGCTATTTCAGAGGAAAACAAACATCCAACTTTCACTCTACAGTAGAGACCAAGTGGTGAGAAGAGCATTTTTGTTCTTTACATTCAGATGATTTTTTTTTCTATATGGAGCTATCAAGCCTCTCTTTATAAACATAGACGACCCTGACACTAAAGACCCCCCTACCCTGTACCCTTCTGCTTTATACACACACCCTAGCCTGTAATGTGGCATGGCACCCCAGCAGCTGCAGCTCAAAGCTTTTTCCTTGTGTGACTGCATGAAGAGGCCAGACAAACATGTCTGATTACAATGTGTGGGTCTGTAGCACGCTCCTCTAATTATATCTTCATGGTGAGTGAGTAGAAACACACACACACACACACACACTTACCAGCTGCAGTGAACATATCACCAGCAGCGTGCATCTCCCGTCGCACTTCCCCATTTTGGAGGGCTCAGGACGCGGCTTGGAGCCGCGGAGGCTCCGGGGAAAAGATGGGTCCCCGGTCAGATCCAGACTGCCTGGTCGCCTCAGCTCACAACATTCCCGGCTGAATAGACGTGCCCAAGGCCGCCGCCTCCTCCAGCAGCGCTGGTCCGGCTCTTCCACTCACAGTGGATGACCCATCTTGGCCTCTGCTTTTTTTGTTTTTTGTAAATAACAGTCGCGGGAGGGTTTCAGGAAGGAGAGAGGTGAGGAGGAGGTGAAGAGGGTCCAGTTCACGCCTGCTGCGGTCTGACCACCACAGAATCACCTCGGCCACACCTTCCGAAGAGGGGCTACACAAAGACACAAAGAGAGACGGAAAGCTGTCATAATCCGCTCCGGGCTACAGACAGAAATGAGCATCATATGATACCGGATCACACGGGGGTGGTGGCGGTGAGGAGGAGGAGACCGACCCCGCAGTGGTGGTACTACAGCTAACGTTTGGCTACATACACTACGGACACAAAGCAGCCCGTTGTGACTCACGGTTTTCTAGGAGCGGAAGAGTATCGCCCCCCTCCCCACCTCCTCCTCTCCCAACCTCCGTCGTCTGGATCGTCTTCTCCTCGAGCTGCTCGCGGGGGAAGAAGTCAAGTTAGCGGGCGGTTTTTCTTACCGATACCGGGCTCCTTTGCTCCGTCTCGCAGCGCCTTTTGTCAACAATCGGTGCCGGGGCAGGAGCAGCCGGGGGGAGAATGAGAGAGAGAGAGAGAGAGAGAAAGAGAGAGAGAGAGAGGGGGTGGAGGCTCTCAGTCACCGCGACCCCTCGAGGAGGAGCTGCATGGATTCTGCGGATCCGCGTGCGCGAGGGAGTCAGCGAGTGAGCGCGAGCGAGCAGCCCCGCGAGGCTTTTGAAAGGATCACAAAAGAAATGGGGGCCCGCGGTGGGTGAGGGGGTTCAGACTTGTGGAGGAGGAGGAATAAAATCGCCTCCTCCCTCCAGCACCACCATCCAGACCGAGGAGAGGGAGAGAGGGGAGGCTGGCCCCCGGAGGTGCTGCCCTTTTCCTCAGCTTGTGGTTATTCGGAGCGGAAATAAACACAATTAGCAGCCTTGTTTAATCTCAGCTACTTACCACGAGCAGCGCGACAGCACAATACAGTGAGCTGCACACAAGCTATATCAGAGAAGGAGGCAGATGATGAGGCGGCTATTGCAAAGGGCCACGCAGGAATCAATGAGCAAGACAAATGTTTTATTTGGACTTGTAATTCACCATGCTTTTGTGTCAAATCTTTGCAAATAAAGAATTCTGAGTTGTCCTGTTTTGATAAATTAAAGCACAGACTCCTTTGGGCTCTACTGAAGTAGATATGCAGTCAAATATAATTCTAAGTGCGGTACAAAAGTATTTGCCCCCCAGTCGTAACCACTTTTTAAGTGGTTCAGTTCAGTTCCACTAACCACACCCAGAGCTGATTACTGCCAGACCTGATGAATCAGGAACTCACTTAAACAGAACCTGTCGGACAAAGTGAAGTAGACTAAAAGATCTAAAAATAAAAAACCAAACAAAAAAACAACAACAACAACAACACAACATGCCATAATCTAAAGGAACTCAAGAACAGCTGAGAAACAAACTGACATCTATCAGTCCTGAAAGGGTTATAAAGCCGTTTCTGAGACTTTCGGACTTCAGTGAACCACAGTAAGAGCCGTTATCCACAAATGGAGAGAACCTGGAACATTGCAGAATCTTCCCAGGAGTGGTCCACCTGCCAAAGTTACTCCAAGAGCGCATCAACGACTCATCCAGGAGGTTACAAAAGAACCCAGAATAAAATCTGAACTGCAGGCCTCAGCTGTGTCACTTAAGGTCAGAGTTTGTGATTCAACAAGACTGGGCAAAAATGGTATCCATGGGAGAGTAAGAAGAAAGCCGCTGCTAACCACAAAGAACATGACAGCTTGTCTCACAGTTGCCAAAAACATCGTGATGATCACCAGGACTTGTGGGAAAATATTCTGAAGACAAAAGTTGAACTTTTTGGAAAGTGTGAGTCCTGTTACATCTGGTGTAAAACTTACACAGCAGTCTGGTGCTTCAGGTTTTGGAGTGACTGAGTCAAAGTCTGGACTTAAATCAGATTGAAATGCTTTGGCATGATCTTAAACAGGCTTTTCATGTTCAAAAATCCTCCAGTGTGACTGAATTAAAGCAAATCTGCAAAGAAGAGTGGGCCAAAATTCCTCCACAGCAATGTGACAGACTCATTGCTAGTTATCACACACGGTAGATTGCAGTTCTTACTGCCAAGGGTGGCACAACCAGTTATTAGGTTTAGGGAGCAATTAGTTTTTCACATAGAGCCTGGTAGATCTGGATAATTCTTTTTTCCATTAATAAATTAAATCATTTTTTTAAAACTGCATTTTTTTATTCAGTCAGGTTATGTTTGTCAAATGTTAAATTGGCTTGATGATCTAAAACACGTAAGCTAAAACCTAAGAAATCAGGAACGAAGCACATACTTCTGTTGGGCCTTAGGGCAGCCCCTCACTTCATCCGCTCTGTGAAATAAGCTTTTCAAGCCAATCTCTCTCTTTGAGACAACTTTCTTCTGATTGGCTGCCTCCTTCAAGCAGAAGGTTTTAGCAGCAGTTGGGTGGGGTTGCTGTGTCTGTGATGACCATATAAGGGTGTCATCTTTCGTTGATGTCATAGAGATCCAAGATTAGAAAAAAGTGCCTGACACAGAGTGTTTAGAGCAGCCTGAAGTTTGAGTTTTGCGTCACAGAGATTTTTTTCTTTTTATTTATTTTTTATTTTATTTTTTTACATAAGATGACATCACTATTTCAAAGTTTGGGCATGTTTAACTTACCCTTGTTACCAGAACCAGCTCTGGGCATAAGCTGGCAGAGCAGCTGCTCTGAGCCCCCCCCCCCCCCCCCCCCCCCCACACCAACAGGGGGTCCCCCAAGAGAACACGAAATGTAACAGTGTTAATTACATAAAACATAAATGAAACATTCATGCACACTGTAACCATTTGAAACCAATCATTTCAGAAACATCGGGAAGACTGAAGTTCATCGCAGGGATCAAGCAGGACTCATGATCTTCACCAACAGCTCCTCAGAGGGAAATCGTCTTCTCCGCCATAGGGCCGTCCCAGAAGATGAACAGAGGTCTAAAGGTCATGTGCTTTAGAAATAGGAAACAAAATCCAGCAAGGACCTGAGAGATGTATTTGGTCATTCAGCTCCACTGTTCACAAAAGCCTCAACAGAAATGGTATCAGTGGATGGGTGGCTGTCAAGAGGCCATCATGAAATACCATCTGGAAAGAGTCACACAGTGGGACACTATCAGTCATGGACTGGTCTCCCCAGAGCCCAGATCCTAACATCATTGAAGCAGTGTGGGATCTTCTTCACAGAGAACAGAACAAAAAGCAGCCAACATCCAAAGAAGGGCCTTGAATGTTCATCAAGCCCAGAGAACTATTCTTAAAGACTACTTAAAGAAAGAAAGCTGCCTATGAGAGTTCAGGCTGTGCTGAAGAATAAAGGTGGTCATGCTAAATATTGAGCACTCTATTTAGATTCTTTGGAGTACCCCAAGTGAGACCGAATTGAAGTCATGCACTACAGACAGTTAGAAAATTAAATTCTTTTAAATGAATTATGCTGAGGTATTAATAGCTAAAAATGCACTGTCTACAAGTAGTACTGGTCTTACTCGTCTGTGAAATAATGAGTTCATTTCAGGTCTTTGAAAAAACACACACACACAAATGCACACGCAGTTACACAATAGGGCTTTATAAAATATGTAAAGCACACTTTCTCTTAAGAATGGTAAAACCTTTATTAGGAAAACTGCAGCCAATAAGAAAATGCACAGGATAACATAAAAAACAAAGCTGTGTGGGAGAGCTAGCAGCCAGTTTATGGTGTTTTCGAACTGCACGCATAATGAATCCCAAACAACTTGGAGTGGATTGTAAAACTGCACCATAAACCTCCAAACCACACATTTAACTTGTACCATTGTACCACTGCATAAGTGATTTGTGAACCCTTTACTGAGATTTCTGCTCTGACGTCTTGTAAAATTATAGACAGTCACAACGGGACCAAACTAATAGCACATTTTTCATGTCTTTATGAAGCCCTGAGATAGACTGGCAACCTGAATACGCTGTTAAGAAAATGGATGGATGTCTTTATTAAACACATTAAGTTACAAGCTGTAAGTCCAAGCTGGAAAGAGTAAGTCAGCATCTATACCTCAGTAATGATTTCTCCAAAAGATACTCCGAACAAGACAAGTTAACAAGATAGGATAACAGATATTAATCCCTTTAAATCCTTGTAAGATAAATGCATGCAAAGTCACAAAGTTAAATCGCAAGTTCCCTAAAAAACATTACAGAGACGAACAAAGCTGGAGACTACAAAACCAACATCCAAAGATGTTTCTGTTCATCAGTCCACAGTAAGAAAACTCTCTACAAACAGCTGAAATTCAGACCTGTTTCTATGCTAAAAGTGCAATCTTCACGTTTAGTTTGGGGTTAGTTTTAGTCTTGTTTTCATTACAATAATAGGCATGATATTTGTCAGGGGAATATTTATTTAAGAAGTTCAGAATTGATATTAAAATATGAAACAGAACACTCTGTAAAGACAGCAGAGTCAGATTGATGTAAACATGGTAAGTGCCAATAAACACATCCACAAAATCCTCTTCAGAGAGATCCTTTTGGTATCCATCAATAGGCTTTGTGCATAATTCTGGTTGGATATTTGACCAAATTTTTAGCAGAATTGGCAAAGTTCATTTAGTTGGTTGGTTTCATGGATTGGACCCAACTTTTAAGATTAATTCACAAATTTTCATGGATTAGTTTATGCATCCGAAAACCAGTTTTGATGTATTTGGGATCATTTTCCTGTTGGTACTTCCAAGTGTAAACTGTCTCCCTGTTGATTTGCGGTGAAGTTGAAGAATTTGCTGGGAGTCCTGTCACTGTGTCCAAAAAAGCTTAATTTTTGTCTCATATGACCCATCAACCTTGTCTCCAGATGGCATTTGGTTTGTCCGCTTTTTTCTTTGTAAGCATGTTATTAGTCCATGTGATGGCAGTTTCCAGTTCTTTGCAGGCTCGAGTTTTTGTGGTTCCTGGGTTATTCCTGAACATCATAACCAACTTCCTGTCACTGAGGGTGACAGTTTGGGTCTTGTCCAGACCTTCACAAAGTGGTAACACATCAGAATTACTTGTACTCACTGATTAACTTGGAACCTGCAGTTGTTTAGAAATGGCTCCAAGAGACCATTCCAACCTGTGTAACTCGACAATTCTCTTTCCTACATCTTCACTGACTTCCTTGGACTTTTCCGTTGTTCTGAATATTAGTCAGTCCAATGAGTGATGTCACACAAATCCTTTTTATAATGGCAAATAGAAACTACCAGTTGTAGTCAAGCACGATCACTAACAAGTTGATAGAATTTGGCCTTTCCACATTAAAAGACATTGCGTAACCTTTAGCAGAGCTTATTAGATTTGGGTGAGTATGTGTGGAGGAGTATGCATACTTTTGGCTCTGTGTGGATTAAAGAAAATAGTAATGCTGTACTATTATTTCACCCTGGAAAAAAGAACAGTTTAAAATCCCAGAATTACCATATCATTTGTGCCCATGATGAGTGAATGTGAACTTCAGATCTGAACCTGAACGGCCCTCACTGAGAGCTGTGGCATGATTAGCAGAGGGTTGCTCAGTGCTAATAATAGAAATCTCCAGGAATTGCAACAGTTTTGTTAGAGGAATGTCAACATGTTCCCAGGTTACATAAGTTAAATAAGAAGGCATCTGATCAAGCTTACTGCTACTAAAGAAAGTTTTCCCAAGAGACGTTATTCACTAACTTTTCTAGATCCCGATTGCTCACTCCCTGTTTATTGTATAAGTTTAACCTGATTGTGTTTATAGTGGTAATTAAATGAAGATTCGATAATTTTTCTGGTTAATCCGTTTAGAAATACTTGTAAAGGCTCCACAAACACAACAAAGCATTTCAGTCAGAAAATAATTTGACAGCTTTTTTTTTTTCTTTTTTCAGAATATTGAAGTTTATTATAAAGCAGTACATCAGAATAAAAAAAGACGTCGCTGTGGAGGTTCTTGTGCCTGAGCCTAATAATCTTCAAACGCATCCTGAGGTTCTTTTGAAACAGGCTGAAATTACAGAGAGTCCTAGACCACTGTCGAACACCACCCATCCACGTCCAAGGCAGAACGCACGCACGCACGCACACACACACACACACACGCACACACACACAGCCCCTACTGAATTTCTCCCATGTACAGACGTTTATCACTGGCACCAGACAGCACTGTGTAGAGAGACAAAGGAGAAAAAAAAAAAAGGATTCGACTTTGATTTTTGTTTAATGTTTCATAAGGAAGCTTAAAGCGACCTAAGCGCCTAACTTAACATAATTCTGGCATACTGACATCCACCTATCCCAATGTGCCTTCAAGTTATCTTAATTAATTCTTGTGTTAATTAAAAAAGTGTATTTTAGGCCTGAAACACACCTTAACCGATGAAGTTAGTTCACTCACCTATAGGCTCCTCTGGGTGGAAGACCACTTCGTTGACCGAGCCTGCGTGACCCGGCAGTTTGTACAGGATCCTGCGTGATGTGGTGTCCCAAATATACACAAACCTGTAAAACATGATGCAGAAAAAAAAAAAGGTGTTTACATTTGAAATCGCCATATGTTAAAAACTATATACCTGGTCATCTGCTCGTCAATATAAACATCTAATCTAATCTTATTTTTACTGGTAACAAATCACATTTTCGTCACTGCATTTTTCTTAATTATGTCCTTTGCGGGATGTTTGCTTTCAGAAATACAGATTCGATGGTGCACTCAGAGTACAGCAGCTAACCTGAAGGTGACTTGAGCCCTTTGTGTTTGTGTGCGAGCTCATATTCATGTACAGTATGAGTCGGTGTGTTTGCTTCTCACCTGTCGGCCGAGCCTGCAGCTATCTTACTGCCATCAGTAGACCAGGAGCACCTCATCAGGTTCTGAATGACAGGAAAAGATGAATTAGAAACAAAGCATTACATGTGTGAGCTGCTGAGGTGAAAGACAAAAACGCTTGCAGGACTCCAGCTGTTTGTCACTTCAATGAAGAGGGATATAACTTACCTTTTCAAAGTTGTGAACATTGCCCTGGAAAATCTTCACACATCTTTCCTTGGGAGCAAATGGTCGAACATCCCAAATACGGACTGCACAGAGACACAGGGAGACTTCAAGAACAGGATTCACCCATACAGCCAACCACGTTTATGAGCCAAACATGTCTGATAGTACCTGTGTTATCCATGGAGTTTGAGAGAAGGTATGACCCCTCGGAGCTCAGGCTGAGCCCAGTCACTGAGTCACCGTGTCCGTGCATGTTGTAGATCAGCTTATTCTGCCTCAGATCCCACACCTGCAACAACACAATCAATAACTTTGGGTAGGGTTCCTGCAGAAAAGCCATGCAAAGTCATTCTTGAACATTTTATAAGAGGTGCAAAAGTAAAAAATGATTCACTGCTTTATGGTCTTTGCAGTACCTTAGGGAAACAGCGTCCCAACAGTGGCTAAATACAGAGTAGAAACAACTTTTTCACTTGTATTTAAATGAAAAAAAACCAGCGCTGAGCTACACGTTAGCATCAAACCGCTCCAAACTAAGATAAAACCAAAAGTATTTACGCAATCTTTTGTTCATGTTGCTCCAGAATTTAAGAGCCACAACCACTGGGAAATTATTTTTAAAAAACTAATTATAGTAATTTGTCCTGGATACATTCTAAACTGTGCATGAACTACATGTAAAACCTTAGTTTCACTTTTCAGCCTTGTGTTCTTGAACATGACTAGAGGCTCCCTTTCTTCTAATTGAAAATAGTTATGTATGAAAACCCATTTATATGCCTGTCAAGCATGTAACACTTTGATAGGTGGCAAGGATAAACAGCCCACTCTGGCAAGCTGTGCTGAGTCCATAGGTCCTGCTCGCTTCTGCTAATCAAATTCCATCTTTTTGCCTTCTTTGGCCACAGGCGTCCAAGATAATTATTTGAAATTAAAGCGGCGCCATGAAGTGAAAAATTGGCCCAGCCGAGATTTAATTTCACTAATACACTATGTGTGCTGTGATAATAAAATCCACAGCATAAACAATCTCGTTTTTCAGGATACCCTCGAAAGAACATGGACAAGAAGTTCCATCAGCAGTAACGTGTTTCCAGCGTCATTCTACCTTGATGTCATTGTCGATGCCTCCTGACAGGATCTGATCGCTGGTGTCGTTGAAAGTCACAGCCAGCACCTGGTAGGTGTTCTGGAAAGTGTGGATGGCTCCTTTTTTACGGATGTCCCAGAGCTACAGAGCAGACAGTGACATCAAACAGAAAGCACAATCAGACCTTCATGTTTAATTTTGTGGGACAAAAATGTGGCATCCAGACCTAAAGATGTGGATAAAAATAAAGCTGGAAAACTCACCTTCACTGTCCCGTCGTCACTGCCGGTGCAGATGAGTTGGGGTCCACGGCGAGCTGGGTAGCATGTATTAACGAAGGAAGTGTGGCCCTTCAAGCGCTTGATCCTCTCGCCCGTTTCACTGTCCCAAACACCTACAGTTTTGTCTGTGCTGGCTGAGAACAGCATGCTGAAATGACATAGCAGGAAATAACAGTTAGTTAACCCTTTATAAAGAGCACAGGGTTATTAAGCCCTTAATAGGAAGTGCTGATTGCATGTGTCCTTTGCTAAAGATCTCCACCTACTTACCTGCCATCTGTGTTGTAGTGCAGCTCCATCACTGCTCCACTGTGTCCCTTCAGTGTGGCGTAATTTTCGCAATCTCCATACACGTTCCAGAGCACTGCAGCAAAAAAACACAAAACACCGGTACACACCAAGTTATTCACAGTGAAGAAGTCGTTGCCTCACTGCAGAGATTTACTGGGAGTTTAACTAACTTACATATGAGTCTGTCAAATCCTGAAGAGGCAAGGGTGGCTCCATTGGGGTGAAACTTGCAGCAGTACACCTCACCCTCGTGGCCAGACATTAGCATGATGGGAGCCTGGAGGCTGGAGGTCCGTGGGGGGCCCTATGGGAGACATATACGTGGTTAATACAGAGGTTGAGGTTAAAGAGGGAATTTCAGAAAAAATGTACTGATGTGAGGCTATGACAAGAGGACCTTGCAGTACAGTCAGTGGCATGGGTTTTGATTTATATGGTAACACTTTAAACAATAACTAATACAATGTTTCCCCATTATCAGTTCTTTCTTGATTCCTGATCAGTTTTCTTTGTGGGAACAAAAGCCGGGATCAAAGGCAGCTGTTGGTATAGAAACGTGTCCTGCCAGGTGACCTGGGAGGGTAGATACATCTGGAGGCAGATGATTAAAGGTTTCAGTATCTTGTTTCTAAATATTCAGGTAACTTATCCAGTTTAATCATACTGGATATTTTTAGCTTGTATTTATAATTTATTATAAAATCAGATATGGACTGTGAACGTGGGTCAAAGTGTTGTTGTTGTTTCTTTTATATAATAGTCTCAAAAACAAATGTCAAGGTCATATTTAATGAAATGCTGGTGTTTTAATGCGAATAAAGATGATCTGCAAGGATCATCTACCTCCATCTCAAGCATCCTCCTCTCTCACACCAACCCTCTGCATGACATCCTTCACTACATCAAAGGATCTTCTGTGAGGTCTTCCTCATTTCCTCCATCTTCAACATCCCATCCACTATCCCTCCTCTCCACATGTCCAAACCATCTCAGCCCTCTCTAACTGCTCAATCTGCAATGTCCCTCTGATGAAACTTTGCATGCATCTTTAGTATTGTCCATTCGGGTCCTTCCCAATGTAAATCTGAACGTTTTCAATTTGTCAGAGCCATGATACACCATCCAAACCATACATACAGCAGGTCTCATTACCACCTTCCCTTTCACTCCTGTAGCTGCTCTTCCACAATCCATGGACTGCATCCTGGCTGCACTCTCTTCTTCCCTTATCTAATGCCCCGTCCGTTGCTTTGGATGTTTGAACCCATTTATGTAAACTCATATACCCTCACTGTTACACCTCCCATCAGACTGGAATTTGATGCGTCTCCCTCTCATTCACACACGAGTTCTCTTTTGTGTCTTCTGACTTTCATTCCTCTTCTCTCCACCACATACCTCCACCTCACCAGGCTCTCTTCCCCCTGCTCCCTCCTCTCACTACATATCGGCTGCAGACATCATAGTCTACCGGCACTCTTGCCTGGCCTCATCTTTCAGCCTCTCCATCAAGGCTGCAAACAAGAAAGGGGCACAGAGCCAAACCCTGACATAATCCTACCCCCACCTTGAATAGTCGAAATGTCAGAGTTAACAGCCAAAGGAATAAAGGTATCTATTTGTTCTACACTGAGATACAAAGTAGGGGTTACCTGGGAGTAACTTCCTGAATTCAGAATAGAAATGGTGGTCAAGATAGTTGATAATGTCTTTTACTTTCTTTATCACCCGTGTTTCTCAGTGTAAACACAAATCTCTTTGCGCGACCCCCGTTATTTTGGAGCTGGTATTATCAATGTTGCTGAGAGTTTCTATCCTTAAAAGATAAAACATTAAACCAGAACACAAAAGAACATTTTCTGTGATCGCTTTAAAAACTCTTTTTAAACAATCGTTTACCCAAATCTAGATGGAGACATTGTAAAAAGCATCAAAGTGAGAGCTAATGCTGTGCTAATTTTATTTGCATGTTTATCTGTCTCGCTGGCAGCCCAGATAATGAACCTAAAATCACCACAAAGGGAAAATGTGACTTTTTTCCAGGCGGCTTTATATATAATTAATGACAAAGCGTACACAGTATAGTGTGGTTACTTGTTCTAAGTGTTTGAGTCTACTTCAGTAGCCACCCCTCCCGGTTGTAGTAACAGCTACCCTCCGTACCGTGGCCACGAGTTGCTGAGACTGCGCCGCCGCTATCAGCTCCGTCCGGGGCCGCTTCACGGCGGAAGGAACCACCGCCATGTCTGCCGCTCTTTTCATAGGCTCAATCATCTTTACAGGACAAAAATCCGCAAAAATTTAAAGCTTTAACGATACAATTTACAAAAAATGAATGGACGTCTTTCATACGAGACGTCGGAGGAAGTAGCACCAACGTATCAACACAGAAGAAGTACTTCCTGTGAGCGCGAGGAATACTATTGGTCGAGGTTTGCAACGGCTAAGATGATTGGTAGATTAGCCGCTCCGCTTGTTGTTGAAACGTTTTGAACCGGATGTAAAATAACCATCGTATCAATCCGAAAGGTAACGCTGATCATTTTAAAATTATTTTCTCTGAAATTATTGCTGCATGAGGTTATGTTTATTGCTTATTATAAACTAGAACGTTAAGCAGGCACGGGCCCATTTTCTTGTTCATATTTTATTTATTCAATATCTGTTTATTCATTTATTATAGCTCTTTAGTGTGGCTAACATTAGCCGAGGAGCTGCTGTTCCATTCAGCTTTTGTGTTTGAGATAAAAAAGTGAGTCTAATAGGTTTTTATTGCTATCCAAGAGATCCAACACATAGCTGTGAAGCTCATAAAAATCACTTTCGGGTACAAAATATGACACGGCTGAATAGCAAGTCAGCATGCGAGTGGGGGTAAAATAATCAGTGAACATAATAAATTAAACCAATCTCTTTTTAGATTTAGCTTTTGTATACTGTTAGGATCAAATGAACTGTGTTGACATTTGACTTCAGTAAAAAAAATATGTCTTTGTTTTAGCATGAAATTCCATGACTTTTCCTAAAGTGACCCAAAATACACGAAAATTAAAATGTTTAAAAATTCATAGTGTTTGTACAATGAGGCTGTTCTAGGTCGTATCTATTCAGATGGATTTTAGATCCACCGGTGTGGTTCAAATAACAGAAAATTTTGGTTTTAGGGAATTTTAAAATGGTACATTCCATGCATGGAATAATAAATTGGCATAGAAATATTTATATATTGAGGTCATACAGAGGTCAGAGGGTGCCTTGGCACAAGATCTGAAATAGGATGCCATGATCATGGGGTAGTTAGAACCGTTGCCTTACACCAGGAAAGTTCCTGTTTCAGAACCTGTCAGTGGCCTTTTGGTGTGAAGTTTCCTCTAGGTACTTGGGCTTCTGGCCACACTCCAAAGACATACGTGATTCTAAATTGGCTGTGGATGTGAGGTGAATAAAGTGCTTAAAAGTGCTGCATGAATGTATAGTTAAAATGTGCTTGTAGTCTAAAGTGGTCATAAAGACTAGAAAACTGATGTATAAATTCAAAAACAATGCAAAAATACCCGCCATGTAAGAATGTGACCTACAAATAAACAAATTAGAATTAGTTTATTCTGAGCTAACAGAGTTTAAACTCACTAAGATTAAAACAGAGAGTATAAATGCACCTGATCTGCCATTTCAGGGATTGTGGGAATCCAAGCGCAAGATTCAGTTATTGGAAACCGTGGCTGTTTTGAGACGATGTCCGACCGTGACCGCCGACCATCAGAGCCGGCTGGGCTGGATGGTTTGCCACCACTGTACAGCATTGCCAAAGGAGAGGTGGTTTCAGTGCAAACTTATGGAGCATTTGTTCGACTGCCGGGATACAGGAAGGAAGGTCAGTGAAAAGATTTGATTATTCAGATGAAAAATAAAGAAAAATAGGTTGAAGAAGAAAAAAAACAAAGTGTTGTTTTGTCTGGAGATCTCTTCCTGTTAAAAGGGAGTTCTTCCTTCCTACTGTCACCATGTGCTTGCTCATAGGGGGCAGTAATATTATTGGAGTTTTTCCTTTAAAATTGCAGGTCATTACCTTACAGTACAAAGTGTCTTGAGTCAAACAAAACACTTTATACTGTTATACTTGTTGTTGTGAATTGGTACTATGTAAATAAACCTGAAAACAACAAAACCCTTAAAAAAGGACATACATGTAAGTATAGTAGGTAAGCCTGCCCTAATTATTGTAGCGTCTTTACTTTACAATGGGTGGCTGTAGCTCACAGGTCATCTACTGATCGGAAGGTTGGTGGTTCGATCCCTGGCTCCTCCAGTCTGCATGCCAAGTATCCTTGGGCAAGATACTAACCCCAAGCTGCTCTCCGATGCATCCATCGGCGTGTGAATGTTGTTCACACGCCGTCTAAACTGTAGACTCAGTTTAGAGTCAGTGCTTGGGAGAATGGGTGTGATTGGGTGAATGTGGCATGTTGTATACAGCACTTTGAGGACTCCTGGAGAGTAGAAAAGCTATATAAGAATCAGTCCATTTACCATTTACAATACAAAGTACCTTGAGGTGACTGCTGGTATGATTTGGTGCTATATAAAATTGAATTGAATTAGTGTACTGTCTCACTGTGTGTAAGAAGACAAGGCTGAAAGACTTCAAAGACACAGGTCAAAGTAAGATATTTCACATTCTTGTTATGTTTAAAAAAAATTGTTCTTTTTGGCTTATTAGCACAATCATAGTTTCTTCTATTATAATTCATTTGTGTTATCTTCATAGCAACAGAAATTGAAGATGTGTGTGTACAGACAGGAGGTGTGGGAGGATGGTTGGGCAGGGTTGATAAGAAGTGGGACACGTTGATGAAGTGGGATGACTCGTATCTATATTTACACTTGCGTTACCTCTTTGATAATGAAGTATGATTTATTGTGGCTTGGCCTTGACCTACATGTCCAGTTAAACAGCAGCTTTTCATTTTCACCACCGGAGGGCAAACCGAACAACTTGTGCTCACACATTCATAACCTGTAGCCTAAAAAATGATTTGGAGAGAACTTGTATGCTTTATTTAAATTACAGTCCCTTTGAAGTGAGAGTCAGTTAAAGTGGTTTGAAGTAGATGTAATGATTAAGCACAGTTATATGATTTAGTTGGTCAAATGTTATTGAAGCTTGATAACAGCTGGAAATAAGTTTGATTCTTAATTTAGTATTTGGGTTTTCATTTGTCATCCAACACGTATTCATGTGTCAACCTTTTCTGTAGGTCATGAATGCTCACCATGAAGTGCTGTACAAAAGTCTTGAGCCACTCCTTATTTCTTTATGTTTTGCTGAAAATGGGTGCAGTGATTTATTCAAACCTGTGCAAACATGAATGGAAATACAGAGTTTGTACAATTCTAATGAGCTCAAAAGTTAATATTTGTTATAACCACATTTATATTTCACAACATAGTCTTAACTCTGTTACCTAACTTTCTTTAGGTAGTCTTCAGGAATAGTTCTCCAGGCTTTTTGAAGGACATTCAAAGCTCCTCTTTGGATGTTGGCTGCTGTTTGTTCCATTCTCCCACACTGTTTCAATAATGCTGAAATCTGAGCTCATGGGAGGCTAATCCATGACTGGTATAATGGTTATGCATTATAAGTTTTTCTATCTGGGTATGCTTTTGCTGCATTGGTATCATGTTTTACAGATGGTTGTAGACACTCTTGTATTTTCTCATGACCTTCTCTGTACATATTGACAACGATATGAACAAAAAATAATAATAATTTTGGATTCATAACTTAATAAGACCTGTTGCAACTGATTTTCAATCCACTTCTTGTGTAATGTGGCATTTGGCCTTCAGAAAAGGCTGAAGAACTGTTGTTCAAGACCGTTTTATAAATTACGAAAGAAAGTCTGGTTCCAAATATAAAGACATGAGGGTTTGCTTAAGACTTTTGAAAGTATTAATGTATTTTAGGTGATATCTAAGTAAATGAGATTTGTCCTTTGCTTTCACAGGTCTGGTACATGTGAGTGAGATGTCAGCTTCCCGGGTGGAGAACGCTTCAGAAATTGTGGATGTGGGAGAACATGTGTGGATTAAAGTCATAGGGAGAGAGGTAACAATATCACACGTGTTTTGGACAACATTTGTTAAATGAAGGTATTCTTCAACTCCAAACCCCAGAAAGGCTGCATTAAAAGCCCTCCTTTACCCTTAAACCTGAAAAGGTGTCAGAAACTGCCACTCCAGTGGGCTCAAACTCAACCTGGTTCTCATAAAGATAGTCACAGACGTGCACACACAGAGCAGAAAGTTTACAGCTTCTTCCTCTGCTCATCAGGTTCAGGGTGACAAGGTGAAGCTGTCTTTCTCCATGAAAGCTGTCAATCAGGGAACAGGGCGGGACTTGGACCCCAACAATGTTATGGCAGAGTAAGTGCTTACGGATTCATTGTGTGTGTTTTCATGTGTCTGAACAGGTGTGTGTGTGTTGTTAACATCTGTGTGTGTGTGTTTATAGGCAGGATTCAAGGCGGCGTAAGCAGTTTAGAGACCAAACCAGCAACAGGATCACGCTGGAGGCTGTGCTCAACACAACGTGTTCAAAGTGCGGCTGCAAGGGTGAGGTGACATCATGAGTCATGTAATGTGTCGAAGAGACTGTGCTTGTTTCACACAGATGGCTGATTTGTTTGAATTCACACTGCAGTTGTTAAATAAATTGTTACTCTCTTCAGGTCACTTTACAAAGGACTGTTTCTCTGCTCCTGGCCTGCAGTACGCTCTCTTGCCTGAAGAGGACGATGAAGAGCCACAGCAGCAACCATCTACAGCCGCACAACATCAAGATTCAGACAAAAAGAAGAAAAAGAAGGTGACAATGTGACCTTTAAAGCCCTGCGCAGCTCTCGCTTCCTTTTCCGCTCTACCTTTCCTTTGCTGATTCTTTCTTTCTCTCTTTCATCTGATGCAACAACCCCCACATGTCTCTCTGCATGACATGCGGTTGTGACCACATTGGGAGTCTGTTGCCTGGAAAAATGATTTTTGTGCTGATTTAAGAGGAACATACTTCAGTGTTTGGGTTTTGAGGTATTGAAACTGCTTTTTTGTGCAACTTCTTTGTTTTTAACGCCTATTCTCCAGGAAAAGAAAGCAAAGAAGAAGAGTAAGAAAAGGGAGAGGAAGGAGTCTGAGAGCGACAGCAGCAGCAGCAGCAGCAGTGAATGTAAATCCAAGAGGAGGCGGCAAGAACACGAGCGTGACAGAGATGAGAAGAAGAAGAAGAAACACAAAAAGCACAAATCGCACAAACACAGCTGAGACAAACACAGGGTGAACGTGGTTGGCAGCAGACTGAGAGAAAGACTTCCAGCTTTAATATCTAAACCTTCATTCACTGTCTGTCAAGTTCAAAACTTGAAGGGAAGCGCTGTAAATACAAACATGTGATAATCTCCACTTGTCCTGAAGTTACCCCTCCATAAAGGGAGGAGTCTGCCACACTGTGTAATCAGATAGGTGCAATCGATATGGCGGCAAGTGGCTATCCCTTTCCAAAATCCCGATATTGTTTACAGCTGTTTAGGATCTGGGAAATCCATTATACACAAGCGAGAGGGTAAAAAAGGAGAAGGGAGACACGCACGCACATACACAAGAAATAGTTAAGACATAAACAGGAAGTGTAAGGCACCACAAATGAGCTTTAGAGTAGTGTAATAACACGATAGCCTGAGGTTGTCTGCTGGTTTTGTTTTGTTTTTTTGTGCGTGTTTGCGAGTCTCACCTCGAGGAGACTCTTTAAAGTACACCCAGCCGTCTTCCTGCATGTCCACTGTTTGCTCCATTAAAACTATTTTTATCTGTAAAGGTAACAAAATGTCTCACGATCTCTTTGTTCAAGGACCTTGAACTCCTAATGTTGCCGTCCTTGGAGGACCAAAACACATGTACACGCACACGCAGTGGAATTTTTCAAGCTCTGGTCCACCCATAACCAGTTAATGTTTTAAAGCCTGGACAGGCGCCCCTACACAGCATAGAGCCCAGGTTATGTCACGCAAGTTTTTGTTTTTTATCAGGGTTAGAGGCCCAACATCTTGTTTCTTCTTCTCTGCTGCTTTGACCCAATTTCAAGCTTCTGCTTGTGAGGCTGCTGAGTGAGATCGCTTCCAGCTGCGGCGGTTTGAAACGGCTCCAGTGCGATCCACCGTCAGCGGGTTTAGTTTACCGCTTAATCTCAAAAATGTTCTCTATTTCTTTTCCTTTCTCTGCTCTGACAGTCGTATGAGACACTCGGCATGACTGCACACCCAGACGTGTTGCATTAATACACATACCTGGATTACAACTGCAGTAAACTGTGGATTCTGCATTCATTTACAATGAACTGCAGGCTTTAATTTTAACCTTGGGTTGATCTTATGTTGTTTTTTTTCTGTGCAGAGTGTACCTGGAATAGGTGACACATTATGTTTTAAGATGTTAAATGATTTGGAAAAAGATTGTTTAAAGGCAGCTAGAGGAAACTTTTTTTTTTTTAAATAAAAACCTTGTGTTTTAGAGTTATTATCGCATTTTTATTAGTTCTTATTCTTGATTTTCAATCCAGTGTAGTTCTGAAGTAATTAGCAGACACTTTGATGTCTGATCCTGATTGCACAGTGTATCTGTCGACGGCTGTTCCTCTTGACTGTTCCCTCCCTGTTTTACAGCACGGAGTTGTTATCTGTAAATTTGTCTGAGAACACATTTGAGCTCCAGATGTCAGTTTTCAAACTAGCCGTGAAAAGATTTTCAAGCACGAGCCGAATGATTGTGACACATTGGTCGTTATCGTTTGCTCAAATTGGAATTACTAGTATGATCCAGGTACTGTATCAGCCTTGTGATGTTTCAAATCCACAAAGCACTGAGCACTATGACTGTATAGTTTATACAGTGTGCTACGCTGCACATGCACTGTACATACCTATATATGATATATGTGTTTGGGTTAGTATCATAAAATGAAAAACAGCCCTGTGAGTGAGCATAGTAAAAAAGCTGTTCTGCAGAAATGTAGTAAAAATCCAAAGTTTGAAAATGTAAATGTATAGTTATTTATTTAAGGGCTCCAGCGTGATTAGTTTTGCATGAGCTTTGCATAAAATCAACTGTGCTCTGTTCAGGAGCTGTGAAGCCACATCAACATGGTGTCATGGCGACGTGAAGAAAATTCAGACCAGGTTTACCCTGCAAGAGGACCTCTCACACCTGTATGTTAGTGGCTCAAACTGTGTCACTTAGTGCTCAGAGCTGCCTTAATTCTTCTTGGCAGAGATTCAACAAGGTCCTGGAAACAGCTTTTCTGCTCATTTGCTTTGTTTGTGTTTACTCTGCAAAATTTTCAACACACTGCAGGTACAGTGCGCAAAAACAGCCGCATCCATAATCTCTACCCTTACTCCATCCATTCGTTCCTCAACCATTTCAGCTCCGGGTAACTTTAGGAGGCAGTCGCAGCAGGAGGTGGCCTTTCACCCCTTTACCCTGCATTTAGTTGGCAGTGCGTCACTAGCACATGACACCAGTGTACCCCGGGAAGGAATGATATGAATTTAGACAGCACATGCACAGGCCTAATTCAAGTACAGGACATAACATTATCCACACAAGTACAAGCTTTACCTCAACTTTCCTTTAACCTCACCAGGGCAAAGGCAAGATCCACACTCATCTGTGCACACACACAGGAGCTGCTAAGAGGCTATAATTAACCTCCATGTGAGTCCCTCTAAAGCCCACTGTGATGGAAAATGTGGTCACACATCTCGAGTCTATAGTTGTGTTGGACTACTGAACTCGTCAACCCTCCTGTTTAAAAGTACAGCTCAGATTGGAACAATTTCACGCTCAATCCGCCTCGAATACAGCCCTGAATGCACGAGATCAACCTCGCAATCAGCCTCCCCGAATAAAGCTTTAAATTGATCATTTAGATCCCAGATCAGTTTTTCCTGAGCAACGTTTCTTGTACCTCTGGGCTACGGACCGTCATTAAAACAAAGAAAAACACATCCAGGGAGCATTTTTTTTCCTCCAGTCTGTCCATCAGTGTAGACACTTTTATTTGAAACGTATCAGAACTCCACAGGAAAACTTTTCAAACACTTTTCCAGGCAACATGTTCTTCCAGGCCACATTCTTAAAAAAGAGAAGAAATGCAGACCTGGAGTCTTACAGAGAAACAAACATCAAAAAAATTGATGGAATTTATTCATTGTTTCTTACAGTAGAATGAACAACGTATAAAGGAGGTGGGGAGGAAGAAAAGGAGTCGGAGGTCACAGTCAATACTAAATTAATACTAAAAGGGACAATGACGGGGGTCGATAGCAGCCATATGAGGAGGTGGGGTTGTTTTTCTTTTTGGCCTGTTTTGAAGAAGTGTTAAGGAGTCTGGGATGCGGGATTTTAGTTGATGCAGGTAGCTGCTGAAATGTTGTGGGATTTCTTTTTCTTTACTCTGCCTTCTCGTAGCGACGCGTGCAAACAACCTCTCCAAGTTTGAGTGTCTGTTTGAAGAGAGAAGAGAAGTTACATACACATACATACAGAAGTTACATTTGAATTATTCTTTTTTTGGGGGGGGTGGGTTACTGACCAGCAAGAGAACGTTGCCGTTGACTTCCCTGACCAGGCTGGTCTCCTTTTCGTCCCACCGCTGAATGTGCACCAGCTTCCCGTCCTCTATCTTGACAATAGACTGGCGGGGAGCAGAAACGAGAGTCAGACACACATCCAGCGAGCGAGTGAGGATCATTTAAATCAGTGGTTCGGCTTTCTGTTATTTCATTGTGCGCTTCACCATTGCGCACAATGAAACTGTGCAATCAGAGAGGACGACAACGACTTGTTGGGTAATTCATGTGCTCGTGCAACAGCCCACAGAGACATCAGTCTGAATGTGAGCTCGCAATAGCCACAGCTTCTTGCCATCAGCAAACACTCTGCAGTATACATTTAGTTAAAGTGTATGCTCCTTGCTCCTTTCCCCCGTAACGTTCCCTTTAAACGCTACCGCGCACTTAACTTTATCTCTTTCCCAAAGCTTTATGTCATCCCATCACGACTGTTTCCACGGCGATCCATCAGCCTGTGCACTTTAATTATCACACCATATTTCTGTATGGTTACTTCTCCAGTGTGCAGGGAGGTTCCAGCAGACTTCTCCTTACCTCATACGAAGCCTGCTTAAAACCTCTTTCATAAAAGGCTAAATGCAAGGTTTTGCATTGTTCAAATTGGACCTTTGACCTCTCACCTTGACCTTCCTGTCGTCGGCGGTTGTCTCGTCGAACTCCTTTCCCAGCGTGAAGCTGAGCTCTGTGTTTTTCATGGTACTCTGAGTCTTCAGCGTCACCGTGTCGCCGTCCACTGAGATGATGGTGGTGGGCTTGGTGAGGTTGGCCACTTTCCGTGTAGCGAAGCCCACGCCTGTGTAACAACACAAATTTAAAACAACCAGGTAAGTCAGGTGAGGTGTGCTGAGGGTGGATTATCCCCGTGGGAAATAAACAAGTCTAAAGGTGAGGCAGAGACTCAACCTGTTTCTCTGCCGCTGGCACTGATCCTCTCACATAGGGGCAAAGGTTGTACCAGTGTATCAAGCAGATGTTGAGATATTCTAACCCGACTTAAAGGAAACGTCCTGGGAGTGTTTACAGATACCGAAAGGAATATGTTGTTGCACATCCAGAGCAAAAGCCGTTGGTTTGCCCCCGGGCTGCCCTTCATCTGACATGCCCTCTAATCTCTCCTTTATCAGCCACTTCAGCGTGCTGCACGTTCTTCAAACACTGCAGAGTCCCTCTGACCTGGGAGAGTGCCTGTTTGAGCATGTGTGTGTGTGCAAATTATTACCTGCTTTCCTGGTGTGCGTTTGTGTGTGTATGAGGGATTGAGTGAATTTGTTTCTCTGGGTAAACGTGATTCGCACCATTTCTTTTACTGAAGGGAAAAAAATCTGTTTCTGTTTGAAGTTAACAACCCAATTCATTTACAGCAGCGACATTCCCATAGCACATGTGTGTGTAGATGCCTCATCGATTAAAAGGACTGGGGTTAGAGGTTAAAGGGCGTCTGCTTGTTACCGTGATCAGAGGAAATACGTCGATGGTGATGTGGCTCTACACAGCTGTAAAACAAACTCCATCCACCTGCCTCCATTCCACGCTCCACAGCCATGTGTGTGCCAGGAGCCAAACTATATCTCCATGTTCCCGTCCCACCAGCTCCTCCTTCCAGCTTGATATTCGGCTCCTCCCATGACCTCACACAATGAACAGCTTTCAGCGAAGGTCACCCACATTATACTACACTGTGTGTGTCTGTGTGTATGAATGCCATTCAGTGATTCCCACAGTGGGGCTGATTTTTTTTTCTTCACTCAAAAAAGAAAGGGGGGGGGGGGGTCCTCCCTCCTTTCCAGCACTTGGCCCATGTGGTCAGCCATGATTCCTCTTTTTCCTCCCTCCCTCTGGTGCCCATCTTCTCCTGCTGTATTTCTGTTCCCAACCTACGCTTCGCTCCACCCTTTACTCTACAGCCTACCCCTTTATTTCTCCATTTGAAGCCTCCCTTATTTGCTCCCATGATTGATCATTTTTTCCCACACCCTGTATCAACAAGCTACTTAAAACAGTTTACATAATGAAACACACCTTATACCATTCAGCTCGCCTCAAACCCGTCTCAACATGCGCTCGCTTGCAGCACTGGCACTACTGCTGCATCCTCTGTTTCACACGCATGCGCGCACACTCCCCTGCGCAATGTGCATGCATTAAAAAAAAAAAACAGAAGAAGAAAGAAATAGAAATACACGGAACACTTACCCAGCTCTTTCATGTAATCATCAAATTTATCGCTCTCCTTGAGGAGCCATGTGCCAACGAAAGCATCGACCATGTCTGCAGCGGTGCGGAGGAATGAGGGCGAGAGAGAAAGACGGTGTGTGTGAGTGAGTGTGTGTGTGAGGGAGAGAGAGAGGCGACAAAGCAGGGGAGCGTCAGAATGAGAGACGAGAGAAAGAGACAGGGGGAGTAATGTAAAGCACCACCAGCTTTGCTGTGATCTTACTGGCTGAATGTACCGGCTGTTCGTGATGTCATCAGTCTGTGTCACCCACAGACTGCCGGGCGGGGGATGGGGAGGAGAGGGGGGGGGAGCAAAAAGAGAACACGTGATAGCCTTGGTTTTGTCAAAGTGATCGCCATGCAAATAAATTGTGTTTGAATTGCTTGAAAGGTTTGTTTGCATCTGCTTTCTGTTCGTATTATCAGCCATAATAAAGAGGATCAGAGAGGGCTTTAGTAGAGAAATCAAAGAAGAGGGAGAAAGGGCAGAGTGGAGAAGTCAATGGGGAGGAGGTGGAGGAGTACGAGGAGGTGAGCCTGAGGGAAAAGAGGCCCACCATTGAGTCTTTTTTTTTTTTTTTTTGCAGCTGTTGGTTGTAAATGTCGTATTTTCTCTGCCCTACTTTTACTCCCTAGTTGTTCTCCTCATCTCTGGTCTCTCCACCTGGGGGGTTTCCATCCACCTGCACTGTGTGGTTTGCCGGTTATTTTGATGACCTAAATGTGGCTCACCAAAGTGTGAAAAGTGTAACCAAATGTGTATGTGTGTTTGTGAGAGTGCTTGTAAACACAGATACAGGTCCGAGTATGCTGGCAGACGTGTGTTGCAGTTATGACTGTGAAGATAAGAGTGCTGGTGTGTTACTATAGTGCTTGTTTTCTAGACACAAATACAAAACTTGTTCATCTCCAACCGGTTAGAGATTGCTGCCCCTTCCTTGTTCTGCCAGAGGTTTCTTCCTGTTAAAAGGTAGTTTTTCCCTGTTGACAAATTGCTTGTTCATAGGGTTGTTTGATTACAGTTTCAAACGACTTGCAATACAAAGCGCCTTCAGGTGATTTTTGCTGTGATTTGTTACTATTGAATTGATCTGTATTAACCCCAGAACACTATCGCTGGGTGATTTTCACCCGAGCAAATACATTTACATGATTTCTCTTTCCTGCAGCTGTTAGCGTGTCGAGCAGACTGTGCCTTCACCAGGGAAGTCTCAAATGTACCAGGAATAGGTGGATCAAAGACCAGCCTTCCAGTGTCATTATTTATTTATTTATTTTTAGGAATTTTCCTTTTGTTAAATTCCAGATTTTTCTGTAATTGGCAGCATTATCTTAGGGTCCCCCCATGACACTTTTTTCATTTTGTTAGACGTGACACAGGTGAAAGTAAAAGCAGACCACTCTGATTCAGATCCCTATCAGATCCCTGCTACAAAGTCCACGTAATATCTCGGTAGACCTCTTGGAGGACAGAGCAGGTCCTTGTCTGCAGACTTCACAGCAAGTTAGTGGATGTCATGAGTCATTTCTCTTTCAGCTCTACCAAGCTAAATGAGAATTTCTGGCTTTTGCAACAACACATCTGACAAAGTGGATTGCCTTAGTTTGCTGCATGTGCGAAAGGGAAACTTTGCAGAGTCCGGAGAATCAGATCCAGATGTTATAGCATAATAACTGCATTGTAAGACTCAATAAATACACCTTGTTGTTATGTTTGGAGTCAGACATCTTCCTGGTGCAGAAAATGCAAATACTCCACCAAATGTGGAGTTTCCTGACAGAAAAGGTACCATCCATCCATCCATTTCTGAAACACTTTTGGGGAACACATTTGGGAGATTAAAAACAGGAACACAGAGGGCAAGACTTCACTGATGGAAGCACATTGTTCTTCGGTCTTTTCATTGCTCTCGTAGTTCCTGATCATACAGCAGAAACAAGCTAAATAGGAATAGAGCAGCATTTTAGGAAAAATGCGGAGAGATCCAGGCAATAAAATATTAGCTTAGCACAGAACCTAGAGTAACTATTTAGACAAGGCATCTGTCCAAAGATAAGTTCAGACAGCTGCAGATGCCAAGCACAAGCAGTCATTCTAGTTATACTTTTAGAAGTCCACTGGAGTCTGCTTGATGGACACACATGCATAGTTGGAGCATTTATGCTGTAGTCACAATAAAACTGGAGATAATGGAGTTAAAAAAGTACACCAGGGAGCACATATAAACCTCTCTAGTTAACATAGTTAAAAAAAAATTATTTTTCCAGAAAAGAAAAAAGCTTAAATGAAAAACCTTTAGCTGTAGCTTGTGCTGGACTAGGTTGAATGGAATATTTCCCAAGGTTTCCCATTACAGCTGTGTTTTTTCTCCTCCTTTTTAAAAATAGTACTCATGTGTTTTTTATAGTACTCAGGTCTGTATTATTAAGCTTTTGAGTTACAGATGGTTGATGTTTCAGTTTTACTCAAAGAACGCAGTTTTTGGTAGATTAGTCTCTTTTAATACCACTGTGTAGTATCTAGGCTAACCAAGCTAGCTAACTAGTGTTAGGCTGTGTCCCCACAGAAAGCAGGAAGAAGCACATTGCTTTGAAGCTGACAGTTGGTCCCTAGTGGATGTTCTAGGCCCCAATTGCTGGCAACTCTCCTGGTGTTGTCCAAATATTGTCACAAAACACAAACCATACATCAAATAATTCCTTCAAAGCTAATTCTTTAGCGTTCTGTGGTCTACATGGATGCAAGCAGAGCCCCTGAGTAAGTCAGAGTCCTGTTAACGGGCGTTCAGAAATCAAAGTCGTCATGTGGTTCATGTAGCTTTCAAATAGTTCCTGCAAAGGCTTAGCAGGCAGTTGAAATGTGTGGTGATAACATACAGACTTGTTTGTTTGTTTTTTTTAACTTCCCACCTTTCAAAAATGTATCTCACACTTCTGTGCTGCTATATATGTCACCATATATTGGAAACCTTCAGAAATATTGCGAGGCTTGTGATGAGCCACCATTGCTTTAACTGAAAATGGTCCATTGGAGAGATTGAAGACGGTGCAGCTCTTATCAATACCATCCTTCCAATGGCTCTGGATGCTAGCTGCTTCCTGTGTGGATTCAGCTGTAGTCTTAGCTGACAACACTCCTGGTATTGTCCAAGTACGCTCCTAAAATAAGGCCCTACTTAGAGAGACTACTTTGAATGAGAGTGTTATAATTTTCTAATTCAACTCTTAGCATGAAAGCATTTCTCACCATGTCAAAAATCATTTCAAACTAATTCTAACTTTAACACTAACATCCAGTCCTGAAAACGTCACTCTGAGATGTGTATACAGGTCAAGTGTAATTTCCTGCCTAAAACTTAAAAAAACCAAAAATTCAAATCACTCCTCACAAGTACAGATGTAAAGACCTGTTTTCGTCCTCACTGTGATATAAGTCCCTATGGGTTGGTGTGCAGTCAGGTTCAAGTCCCCAAAGGGCATCATAAACTAGCCTCCGTGCAGAAGCACAAGTGTCCACTTATTATCTATCTGTCTCTCTCAATGTGACGAAATTCTCCCCTATCTGCTAATGCATGGTCAGATCTGTGGACGTTGTGTAATAGCAAACATGCATTAAAACTACCACACTGTCAAACCACACACACACACGGGCAGACAGAGTGGGCAACAAAAGTCAATAGTGAATACTTATCGAACCATGTTACACACTCTGTCCTACTGCCCTTGTCCTCCACCGGGCCTCCCTTTGCTGGTGTCAAGTAGTGTGTCTAAACTGGCACATGTGTGCGCGCTGGAACGAATCAGTGGTGCGCACGGGTCTGACACTTGACATGAACAGGTGTGAGAGGGACACATGGAAAAAAGAGAGGAGAGGACAGAGAGAGAGGAGGTGAAAGGTTAAAATCGTTTAGTTCCAGCTTTTCCTCTTACCCTCATTTGCCTACATTGGATTTTATTATTTAAACAGTTACATAGGTGGTAACATGTCACTCAAATATATGTATATATGTATGGATATATGGTTAAAAATTGAAAGATTATTTTATTTGTTTGGGGGAGGGGGGGGTGTTCTTCTGCCTATAAAGGCTAGAATCTAAAATTAAAAAAGAACACGTCAGTCCTGTCAGTGTCTGTGGAAATATCTTTCCAAATGTGTGTGGGTGTGTGTTTGATCTTATGCAATCCTGTGATATAGTGCTCTGGGATGCCACTATGGTTATAACTCACATAGAGTTTTTTCTGGGAGTCTGAGGCGTAAAATCCCCTCTTCATAAAGACTTACATATGTGTGCTGGAAACTTTAGCCGTGCTGGGTAAAACCATAAGTTCAAGTGCAGTATAAACACTATTAAGCGTAAGTAAACAGAGATAGCATACCAACATTTGCACTAGCAGGTACATGAGCCGTGTCTTTATTTTAATCTTGGTTAATATAATTATCACCTCTAAGCTTCTTTTGGGCTCAGCCTGTTCAATCTGAATACAGAACAAAATCAGTTAAACTGCTGTTTGCATTGTCAACTGCAGATAAAGCCCCTATAGCTATCTAGGAGAAGCCTGCACAGAGTGTTTGTCCTCAAAACACAGCACAAGCAGGGATGTGTGCTGGAGTGCATGTGTGAACATACATGTACGCTGACCTCACATACAGTTGTGGTCAAAAGTTTACATACACTTGTAAAGAATATAATATAATGGCTCTACCGAGTGTCCCGTTATTTCTAAAACTCTGATTTTTCTCTGATAGAGTGATTGGAACAGATACTTCTTTGTCACAAAAAACATTCATGAAGTTTGGTTCTTTTATGACTTTATTATGGGTTAACAGAAAAAAGTGATCACATCTGCTGGGTCAAAAATATACATACAGCAGTGCTAATATTTGGTTACATGTCCCTTAGCCATTTTCACTTCAATTAGGCGCTTTTGGTAGCCATCCACAAGCTTCTGGTTGAATCTTTGACCACTCCTCTTCACAGAATTGGTGCAGTTCAGTTAAATTTGATAGCTTTCTGACATGGACTTGAAAACATGTGGACAATGCTGAAGAACAGCATTGTCCACATGTTTTCAATGGGGTTTAAGTCAGGACTTTGGGAAGGCCATTCTAAAACCCTTATTCTAGCCTGACTTAGCCATTCCTTTACCACTTTTGATGTGTGTTTGGGATCATTGTCCTGTTGGAACACCCAACTGCGCCCAAGACCCAACCTTCGTGCTGATGATTTTAGGTTATGTTGAAGAATGTGAAGGTAATCCTCCTTCTTCATTATCCCATTTACTCTCTGTAAATCACCAGTTACATTGGCAGCAAAACAGCCCCACAGCATAATACTCCCACCACCATGCTTGGCTGTAGGCATGGTGTTCTTGGGGTCAAAGGCCTCACCTTTTCTCCTCCAAACATATCGCTGGGCATTGTGGCCAAAAAGCTCAATTTTTGTTTTGTCTGACCACAGAACTTTCCACCAGAAGGTCTTATCTTTGTCCATGTGATCAGCAGCAAACTTCAGTCGAACCTTAAGGTGCTGCTTTTGGAGCTAGGGCTTCCTTCTTGCACGGCAGCCTCTCAGTCCATGGAGATGCAAAACACGTTTGACTGTAGACAATAACACCTGTGTTCCAGCAGCTTCTAATTCTTGGCAGATCTGCTTTTTGGTGATTCTTGGTTGACTCTTCACCCTCCTGACCAATTTTCTCTCAGCAGCAGGTGATAGCTTGCGTTTTCTTCCTGATCTTGGCAGTGACGAAACAGTGCCATGCACTTTATACTTACAAACAATTGTTTGCACTGTTGCTCTTGGGACATGCAGCTGCTTTGAAATGGCCCCAAGTGACTTTCCTGACTTGTTCAAGTTAATAATTTGCTTTTTCAGATCCATGCTGAGCTCCTTTGACTTTCCCATTGTAGCGTTTGTGGGCATTTGTATCCAATGAGCCCTATTTAACTGGCCTAAGAGAAGTCAGCAGCTGTAGTCACTCATAATCACTCACAAGTTAAGAGGCCATGCTATGAAGCTCAGTTCACTGACAACTTTGTAAGTCACCAAAATTGCTAATTCATGTTGCTGTGTGTATATTTTTGACCCAGTAAATGTGATCACTTTTTTCTGTTAACCCATAATAAAGTCATAAAAGAACCAAACTTCATGAATGTTTTTTGTGACAAAGAAGTATCTGTTCCAATCACTCTATCAGAGAAAAATCAGAGTTTTAGAAATAACGGGACACTCGGTAGAGCCATTATATTATATTCTTTACAAGTGTATGTAAACTTTTGACCACAACTGTAACTACAAGGCTAAAACCAATTTCACAAGCATAGAAGGGTGTTTTGGGGTTTTTCTATAGAACTTTATGTGAGTGTGGGAATAATACAACTAAATAAACATCTGGAAATTGCCACTCCCTTCTGTAGTGTGTTCATATGTCGGCTTCTCTCTCGGCAATGCTTATATAATTTTATTCACACTGATTTGTCTATGCGGCGCTCAAGATAGAAAATTACAGGGTGATTATGAACATCATAAATCAGCATGACTCAGATTGCAGAATGAGCGACAGACTTTTAAACGTGTTATTTATTGTGCACCCACCTTTCAGCATGGCATGTTTTATGAGATTCAAGATTCAAGAAGTTTGTCATTGTTCAATTGTTTCAACCAAGGTATGCAGAACATGCAAAACCTTTAAGCAGATGGACAGCAGCAGAAGACGGCACTGGGTATCACTCCAGTGAGCTAAGAACAGGAAACTGAGGCTGCAATTTATATGGGCTCACCAAAAGTAGACAGCAGAAGATTGGAAAGACATTTCCTAGTGTGATGAGTCTTGATTTCTGCTGCAACAACAACATGAAAGCATGGATCCATCCTGCCTTGAATCAATGGTTCAGGCTGCTGATGGGGATATGATGGTGTGGGGGATAATTTTGGGAACACTTTGGGCCACAGGGTACCTGATTATTGTTGCTCACCATTCCATCCCTTTATGATCACACTGTACCTTTTAAAGTTTGATTGCAGGAGGATAACACACAATATAACAAATCTCAAATCGTCTCAAAATGGTTTGCTGAAAACGACAAGTTCTATATACTCAAATGAGCTCCACATTGACCAGATCTCAATCCAATAGAGCACCTTTGGGATGAGGCGGAACGGGAAATTCCATCTCGGATGTGCAGCCAACAAATCTGCAGCAGCTGTATGATGCTATCGTGTAAAAATGGACCAAAATCTCAGAGGATTTTCCAGCACCTGGTTGAATCTACCATGAATGAAGGCAGTTCTGAAGGGAAAAGGGGTCCAACGCAGTGCTACGAAAGGGTACCTAATAAAGTGTCGATAGAAAGGGAGAGAGACAGACTGTAATGACCCGACTGTCACTTGTGGTTTGTGTCTAAGTTTGAGGCATGTGTGGCATCACATGACTAGTCAGCCACGGACATGTGGCTCATGTGACCAGTCTGTGATCATTTCCAGTCTTTGGCAAAAACCAGATGAATATGAACGTGGTAATGACGATTTTTTTCTTTCGTTTTTGCACAGGACTTATTCTCCAGCTTTCAACTGGTAAATAGAATTTTGTGGGTCACCCCATACACTTATGACCTGGTGCCTGACTTTTGTAGTTTTGAGGAACTTTAGTAGCGGTGGTTAACATGGATGCGTGTATACGAATGGCTCATCTGGAGTCCTGCTGTGGATGTCACTGTAGAAAATAAAGAATTTAACAGTATGTTGCTTCCTCCACCAACACTATTGACTCAGTGCTCTTCCTGATTAGCTGAAGGCTGTTTTTAAATGTTTCTATTTTCAAAGCTTTTATATTTTTTTTATTTGTGAACACAGTGGAGTACTTTTACTCTGATTCATCTGCACAAACACTGGTAGGGTTCAAAGTGGCCTGCGTGGCTTTATAGCTACTCCATTTTCAAAATAGGCCTAAACATGCTAATGGGTTGTTTTTCCTCCACTTCATAATTGTTCTGTTATGTTGATAATAAAAAAAAATAATGGAAAAACAACTGTTGTTGATTTGGTTCTATAATTTAATAATCGGCACAAAACATGTTGTTTCTGTAATGCAACTTTGCAGCTGCAGAGTTCACACATGGCAAAAAGGTAATAGTAAGAAAATATTTACACATATAATACGGATAAGTTAGTATATACTTAACCTAAATATGATTATGGGGTTCATACAGATGAAAAATGGCTCCTTTGACAGTAACGTTTGCATATGCCTGGGTTAGTCAAAAGATGCCTGACTTTGACTGTGTCAGAGCTTTTAAATGTCATGGATGTTTGGATGAGTGGAGCCCAAACAGGTGGCATCCAGGGTGTGTGGTGCCTGTTATGACATGCGCAACAGCAGCTTCTCGTTAATGGTTACTAACCAGTAACACTAATAAAGTGCAACTCTTTTAGCCACTGGGTTCAGAGAGTCCATGCAGAGAAGCATCCTGGCTAATTTAAAAGTAAGTTAAAAAGATAGAGAAAGCATAATTAAAATAAGATTTCTTAAAGCGTGCCAACCCAAAAGTTCGTCTCTGAAAGGCTTTTAGCTTATTAGAAAGCACCAGCACTGACTTGATTTGTTTACCGCATCTGATACGCCTAAGCTCAAAATCCTAGATTTACTCTGCATATCCTCCAGTACCTATCGACAAGCTTTAAAGAGGAAAAACAGACTGAGTCACTCAAGGACAGAGTGCTGAGTCAACCTGTCGTCTTCTTTGGAATTTGTATGTTTTGCAAAAAGCAGTCAGAGAGAAACACAGCACCGCACCGCAGCATCTTACAGCTGATTCAGGTTTCTGTAGCTGGATGGCTCTTCCAAGGAATCGCTTAGCCCTTTTCAAGAAAACCACATGGAACCAAGTCCTCTCTGCAGGCAGGAAGATATAGTGAGTACAGGAGCCACATCTGCTGGTCAGAAACATGAAGTGCAATTATGTGAACACGTAAATCAAAAATTACCAGCTCTGAGATATTTACCCTGATTTAAACTTGTTAATATTATCTGGCCAAGGATTCGATCCAAAAGACTGAATCAATGTGAATGTGATTGCATCAGTGGAAGTGTCGTGCTGCAAAACCTCATGAAGAAAGTGAAGCACTGGATATTATTTTGCCTGTGACCCACATTTCTAACAAAGTTTCACGAAAATTAGCAACAAATGGCAGAGAAATTATCCACATTAACCCTCCAGGGTCTCCACTTCTTTCTCCCTTAATAGAAAAAATTGGTTCAGCTCCAGGTACGGCTCTTCTGAGCTCCCTGCTGAAGTACTCTGAAGTTAAAGTGTATAAAATAACAATAAATATTAAAAAAGCTGGTATTCTTCCTGATATAAAGGCAAAATAAATAATAAATATAGTCCTAGCAGTCATCTGAGCTTTTGTCCTCTCTTTGAGAAAACACACGCACTGTTACGTTTCAGTGGTGCGTCCAGGATCAGGAGCCGGAACAGAAGTTGATGCTTCCTGATCCAATATCAACGGTATCCTGGGAGACAGAGTTGTGTGTGGGGGGTGGGGGCGGGGGCAGCGTATCTAAAGATCAACTAAAAACTGTGTGTTTCATTGTGTATGTGTGTTAAATTCCATCTGTGAAACTCTGGTAACCCCCTTGAGACTGGCAGCTCCTCTCCCCCTCCGTCACTGTGAATTGTCACCATATCTCCAGTCTTTGTGATATAAAAGGCTTTGTTTGGGGATTCATTTTTCTCCCTCATTCTGTGGTTGAAACATAAAGTGATTTCACAAGGACAGTAGCTGGCTTTAAGCACAGACGAGTCAGTTCATGTTCTCTCTTTTCTGAGAATTTTGAAGATGAATGGAGGACGAAACTGGCAAAGACATTCAAGCATAGCTCCTCGATATTAAAAAAAACTTGGCTCTTCTCTTACATGTTCACTGTTTTAAACCTCTAAGCCATGAAGTCATCATCTTCTAGGACTGTCAATCCAAATATACAAAGCGTAAAGTAAGAAAACAAGGGCAAAAGAGAGCGCAATGGCACACAGTGAATGCCGCTGATGTGGATTTAAACCAGCAATAAGGCCCATGCTGTGTTTTTAACCACTAGATCAACCAAATCCTATCTATCCATCCATTTTCTTCCACTTATCCAGTTCAAGGTCATGGCTGAAGCTGGAGCCTATCCCAGCTGTCATAGGGCAAGAGGCGGTACATTCTGCACAGGTTGCCAATCTATCACAGGGTTAACGCAGAGATTCACACTCTGGCCAATTTAGAATCACCATTTAACCTTAATCAAATTAAACATGAAAGTCTCTGGACTGTGGGAAATATTGCGAAATAAATAAAATAGCGACAATCACTTACAGGTAGACTTTTTATGAGAAAATATAGACCTGAATCTAAGGTTAAGATATGAATCTGAAAAAGATTAACTATTTTGTTGGCCTGTCAGAAATGTGTCTGGGTTTTAACCCTTAATGATCCCAAACTCACCCCTGAGGTTAGGTGCAAGTTGCTAAGGCGCGCGCGCGCACACACACACACACACACACACACACACACACACACACACACACACACACACACACACACACACACACACACACACAACCCAACCCACAAATACATGTGGAGGTTTCAAGCAACTTAAAGAAGTCCAGACGCTTTTCTTTGAAAGCTCCTTTGACTACGATGACCTGGATGACTGAGAACCTTCACAGACATGTGGAGGTTTATGTATATATTTGAGCCTGTGTGGATTAGAGCAGCGGTCCCCAACCCCCAGGCCTCGGACCGGTACCGGTCCGTGAGTCGTTTGGTACCGGGCCGCGAGAGTTGAGGCTCAGGTGTGAAATGTATAGTTTTCAGAGTTTTCATCGGTTTTCAGCGTTATTTTGTTATCGTTTTTATCGTTTACTCGGTTTTCCTGGGTCTTTTCATGTGTGTTATGAATAAATTTTCTTTTTTTCGCTACTTTTATTTTGTTGTATTTATCCGCGACACCTTAAAGGCCAGTCCATGAAAATATTGTCGGGCATAAACCGGTCCGTGGCGCAAAAAAGGTTGGGAACCGCTGGATTAGAGAAATTCCAAAATAAATGCAAACCTGTGAACCCAATTCTTGCTTTTCAAAGTCATCAAAGATGTATGCTGTAGAATCAGTCCACTCTATTCAAAGAAATCACTAATACTCGGTGTCAAGTCTTGAAGACAAAACTGAATACTTCCGGTAAAAATGCTCAAAATAAAGCCACGCGCCCGCTACAATCGTTAGCCATCTCGAGCTATTAGTTTGTTTAATATGTCAGTAGAGTAATTAATTGCCGTGATAAATATGTGTGGATTTTTTTAAAAGTATCAAGTTCGGGAGACACACACATCTAGATGCAACACAATGCTCACTGATTCAAAGTATTTTATTTTGACGTCAAACTCGCTGAGCTTCCGGTGTTTTCCCCTCTCCATCCGTTCAACTTGACCTGTATCCATAGCAACCACAGTAGCTACAGGGCCCTCTCTCAGAGCATCCCGTTACTTTACGTGAAAGCTAAGAGGCGGTATGACAGCAGTAGCTCATGGAGGAATAAAGCCGAGCAGGAAATAAGAGTCGCTGGTTTTTGAATATATTTTTTATCATTTGTGTTTTAATTTAATTCGCTGTATTTTTTGTTTTGTTTTTTGTTAAATGTTATTGTTTCGAAAGACATGACTCCCTCACAGAAAGCACGGTATGGATGCGAAGGGGGGCGTAACGCTAAATTAAGATTGTCAGGTGAGTCTTTGGTCGGGCTGAATCGAGTTTACGTGCAGCTAAAATAATTTAAAACTGAGTGTCTCAGCCAAAACTTTGAACTACAAAAGTAGGTGGGAAACATTCTCTTTTAGCTACTAAAAAAATACAAATATTATTTAACTAAAATCTTAAAGACCCTTTTTTTCATAGAAACCATTCTGAAACGAGGTAAGCTTTAGAAAACGTTTTTATGTTAATTGATATTAATGGTCTCTGATATTCATATCCTCATATATTTGGGGCTTAATTAATGAGATTAGTAACACCTGTGTTATAACGTCATGCTAAAATGGCTCTTTTGAAAAAGGCTAGCCCGCAAAGGGCATGAAAAATAGTTAACCTCACAATATATATGGCCTAAGCTCAAAACACACACACACACACACACACACACACACACACACACACACACACACACACACACACACACACACACACACAGAAAAAAGGCTGATTCAGTCTTCTTTGACTGGTCACAGCTGGCTCTTTATGGGACATGAATGTTTTTCTGTGTCCACTCTGAAAAGCTTTTTGAGTGTGTGTGTGTTTGCTCACATTTGGGGGAGGGGGGGGGGGGGGGGCTGCTCATGTTGAAGGTAAAGTCTTGTGTCTTTGTCCGTTGTTCTTTGTGTGGAAACAAAACATAAAACCCACAGCTCTGCTGACTGAATGGATAACATCTCTCTGTCTCACCGCATTGCCAGAAAGTGAAATGTCAAAGATGCTGTGTGGGTCTCTAATGATTCATTAATCATGCAGATTTTGCTGAGCCCTAAATAGGTCACACAAGCTTTTGTTGGTGTGGGCGTGTGTATATCTGTAACGGCTTTTCATGACTTAAGGAAGCCTAAATAATTCAGCCGACGGGGCAAGGTGCTTGAGGAATCTCAAATGGCCTTTGGACTCTGTAGGATGGAAAACACTCAAATCTGATCAGCCGGATTTGCTTTCACACTCACACAGGCTCACAGGATGAGGAGCGGGTGTTGTGTTACTTATGAGTTTCTATTGTATACAAGTCTACAAGAGATCTACCAGCCATGTCAACTTCAGTCAGTGTTATAGCACACATTCATAAATCCAACTTGGTTTCCGTGTTTGTTCCTCTACCCCTCCCTTTGCTTCAGGTCCTTCTGTACCCATGTCGAAACGTCCAGTTGGGGTCCCCCAGCCCTGGCCCATTCACCCTCATCCTGCAGAACATGCTCGCAGGTCCCACTTTCTTCCTCCACCTCCTCCTCTCCTCCCCCTATTCCACACCCGGCATGCAGAGGAGAGCGCTGAGCGGCCTCATCTGGTCACCATTGTCCGCCCATGTAGCCAAAGCACACTACGGAAGGTGAGCTAAATGTTGACTGTTTTTGGTAGCTCTTTAAAATAAGGCACAATCTTACTAGTGCCTCACAGACTATTTATGAGACATGTTATTACAACCATTTTTGGATTAAAACGATATCAAAAAATCCCCTGTGGTGACTTTAATGCTTTCTATTTGATAATAATGCAACACAATGATGGCTTGATTCATGGCAACTCTTCATCAGAAGTGCTCATACAGTCCACTGGAGATGTTTATCTAATGAAGAGAAGACCCAATAAGATAAAGGAAGTGTTAGTAGAAGAAAAGAAGGGACACTCTAAAAGTGATTCTTATTAATAGCTTAGAATCAACCTGATTTATTAACCACTTTAAAGACAATATTGATGATTTATAAATCCCTTCTAAAAGTGATGATTTGATGTTTTCAATTTCTAAGAATATAATTTAGATGGGATGAATTTCCTAACCTAACAGTGATTTTTGTCTCTGGGCTTGCAAGGTAACAGTATTGTTGAACCGCAGGGGTGTGGTGTCCTTTGAGCAACTGCTGTTGGATATCTCAGAGGCACTGGGATTTCCTCGCTGGCACAGAGCTAGAGTCACACGTCTTTACACAACTCATGCACGAGAGGTGAGGCCCAACCATGACCAGATTATCTTGAAAAAGGAGCAGGCAAAAATGTGCAGAAGGCGCCCCTATTAACCTCCTGCACCCCACACATTCAGTATACAGTTCAATGTAGAGATTTGTGGTCATTTACTCCAACCTCAATTCTGAAAAAGCTGGGAAACTGTGTAAAATTTAAATAAAAACAGAATGGAACGACTTGCATATTTTATAAACTGAACATTTATTTACAGTAGAGCATTGAAAATATATAAAATGTTTTAACTCAGAAAATGTACCATTTTTTAAGATCAAAGACATCCAACACAGATTTTTTTTTTGCCCTGCCTCTTGCACACAGAGATTTTTCCAGAATTTCTCTCTGAATTTTTTGACGATGTTATGCACTGTAGATGTTTGGATATTCAAAGTTTTTATATTTTTAGGTTAATTTTTACTATTTGATAATGATGTGTTTTTACATTGTTCTGAAATTCTTCTGTAATTTGTTAATATTTTTTGTTATAGATGGTTGAGCCATGTTACTGACCTGATCACAATTAACCTAAAGTTCTAAATTATTCCTCTGGCTGTTTCTTTTTAGTACCACTTAGTTTTCCAACTTTTGAGATGTGTTGCTGCTATCAAATTAAAAAAAGATCTGTTAATAAAATACTGTATAAGGCTCTGAGATTTGCAAATCATCTCATATGAATATTATTTATATTTGGCACATATTTCAGACTTTCAGACTGAGGGGGAAAATGTGCAACTATAAAACCCCATTTGTGCAAGGTGCACAGTTGTTGTTTTTTTCTTTTGTGTTCAAAAATGTTTTGAATGGTCTGATTTGGACACAGAGAAAACATATTTGGACATAAAGCAGTATGGTGTGTATGTAAAAGTGACAAAGACTGGGACTAGGGGTTCCAGGTCTTCAAGACCGTGTTAGGCTTTGCTGTACTCCACAACTGACTGACAAATGAACCAATATAAACTTAGCTAAGAATAAAAGATATTCAATGTTTTCTTTTCACAATAAGTTGCACATTTTTCACAGGTTTAATCTGAGAAGCATCCCTCACAGTTTGCTCTGTACAATGTTGAGCAAAATAATGCACATTGATAGTATATTTCTCAGACAAATAAATCATTGCACAAAATCTATTAACTTTGCTTTTATAATTAGCCAGAGCATTTTAATATAGGTTGCTACAGCCACATAATCACAGTACATGAAATTAAAAGAGGTGGAAAAGATCAAAAAGAAAAACATGATTTTATATTAAATATAAATATTTTAGCAGCCTTATGAAATTGATAGAATTTTTGCTGCAGATCTGATGTCTGTGAGTGTGTTTTTTTCACCACTGTCTCTGTCTATCACAGGTTAAGGGTGTGTGTGATTTTTTCCGAGGGGAGGTCGCCTTCCTGGCTCTTGGTAAGGCTCGTCCTGAGTTGAGCAGTGTGCAGGAAGCTTTGGAGGAATTATTTCCAGAACATTCACATTACCGATCAAGTGCGCAGCGGGCCTGGGAGAAGAGACTAAGGCCACCGCCAGATAAAGCAGCCAAGGCTGACAGTGGGTACAGCGAAGGGACCAACAGCAGTGGGACTAACCAAGAGACATGCCAAGACACAAATACACATGCCAAGCCTTATACTAATACTCACACATCTCAATATACAGACACACATGAGGCAGACAAATATAATTCTGACACACAGAAGTTTCATAAAAAGAATTCATGCAGAAAATCTGTTCACCTTCCCAACCACCTGCAGAGGCTAAATGTGAGGGGAGGAGTCAGAGTGCATCAGCCTTCTCTGATTGATCCTTTTAAACATGAAGAGGTTCCAAGAAATGCAGACATACCATCTCCTGCACTTTGTGAAAACTGCTTAGTGAGAAGACTTAAACATCAGAGTCCACAACCGATCAGTGTGCTATCAGCGAGGGTCCCACTTCCTCCTGTGTCAAAGAGGCAAAAAGAGCAGGAGGCAATAAAGCCGGATATCTATAACAACCCATCATCTCCTCGACCAATCAGCAGAGATGAGGAGAAGAGCCATATTCAAAGTGCAGCTCCAGACATTGGTGAAGCTCTTAAAGAATCACAGAATAAAGAAACCTCTGACCCCCCCACCGATGGCAGAGACGTCACCCTGACAGACATTGAGCAATGCTACAAATTTGGACGTGTGGTTGGAGACGGGAACTTTGCGGTGGTGCGAGAGTGCCGCCGTCGTGACAATGGTCAAACCCTCGCCATCAAAATAGTAGAGCGGACCAAACTGATTGGTCGAGAGCACATGATGCAGAATGAGCTGAGTCTCCTGGGGAGTCTGCGTCACCCTCGCATAGTGCGGCTGTTCGCTCACCACCACACAAACACTCACTCCTATCTGGTGATGGAGCTGGTGAGTGGAGGGGATCTGTTTGAGGCCATCAGTGACCGGGGAAAGTTTTCAGAGGCAGAGGCAGGACTGATGGTGTCAGATGTGAGTGAAGCTCTGAATTATATCCACTGCAAGAGCATCGTCCACAGAGACCTCAAGCCAGAGAACCTCCTGGTGGGTTTCAGGGTAGTGAGAATGATTGTTGGGTTCTCAAGGTCTTGTGTGTAAAAAATGGTAATTAAGCTTCTTTTTTTCATTTTAACATAATACTATTCAGGGTTTTCCCTGGCTTAAAAGGGGTCCTTAAGGAGGGTGACAACAAACATTAACACAATTGGGCCCCTGGCAAAAACACTTTGTTAACTTAGTTAGCAGAAGTCTGCCTTCTCATGTTATTTATGTTTCACAACATACATATTGTGTAACATCAATAAGATAAGATAAGATAAGATAAGATAAGATAAGATAAGATAAGATAAGATAAGATAAGATAAGATAAGATAAGATAAGATAGAACTTTATTAATCCCTCGGGTGGGTTCCTCTGGGAAATTCGATTTCCAAAAAAGCACAGCACCGACAGAAGTTACAGAGTTATACACACACACATATATATAAATACAGAGACAATATAAATAAAATATACGAAGGGGATAAATAGAATAAATAGGAATAAAAATAAAAATACAAGTGAATTGCACATTTCAAGTATTGAGTCTATTGCACCGTTGACTATTTACAAAAGTATTGCACAAAAGGTATTGCACAGTGAGGTGAAGAGGCACTACAGCTTAGTTGTTCCCTCCTTTGTCCTCCTGTTTCCCCTCCCTCTCCCCTCCAGAGAGGAGTTAAACAGTCTGATGGCGTGTGGGACAATAATTACACCAATGAGACACCCACACCATAAAACCTAACATAAGTCAATATTAGTGGTTTAAAGCAGTGCATAGATGAGTTGGCAAGTGTGTGACACAATACATGCGTGCTAAAACAAAATGAAAATAACTCAAATGAAAGGATACTTCTGCAACAAAACACATGCATGCACACAGCAAAACATAACATCAAATAAAAGTACAAAGTATATTTTTTATGAAATCAAAACAGGTCGGTCATAGTTTTGTCGCATGCCCATCATGTTAAGTAACATTTGTTAAACTAATACCTTTCTAGATTTGTGGTTAGAATACAAAAATTAAAAAAAACAAAACCCCAAAGCAAATAGATACAGTTTAATAATAATGAATAAACAGAGATAAATATAGATTTAAAAAAAAAAACACTGCTAAAAGCAGATGGTAGTTGAGATCCTTTATGTGTCTAGTAATCTTAAGTCTAGCAGATAAGACTGAGCCTAGAACTGAACTTTGTAGTACGCTACACAAACTGAGGTTAGAAGGAGAACCGCCACAAAATGACTTTAGATTATAGCAGCTATTCTTCAAATTTTTCTCCCACCAACACTCGAGTTTGACACACTCTCTGACTTCATAAACCAAAACAGCCACATCAACACAAGTGTGCTGTCAGATCATCATACAAGTATTATATATAATGTCTGTAGAGTAAGAAAGTGCAATTATTTTTTAAACTCCAAGATGCACAAAAATGTCAACGGGATAAATATTTTGATGACCTCAAAGACTCAAAAAATTCAAACCCAACTTTGCCTCCATGGCTCACTCCGTCTGTGTTTTATTTCACCTACTCCCTTTCTCAGATAGAGCAAGTCGCTGCTGGCATCTGCAGGCTGAAGCTGGGAGACTTTGGTCTTGCCATGGTTGTAACTGAGCCAGTCTTCACCATATGTGGCACACCCACATATGTAGCCCCAGAGATCCTCTGTGAGACAGGTGAGGACTTTATGTGACTCCTCTGCCTGAATTTGGGTTGCGTTTTGTTATTCTGAAAAGTTGTACTTGTTTTTTGACTGTCAGGTTATGGTGTAGCAGTGGATGTTTGGGCTCTGGGTGTGATTCTCTATATCCTGGTGTGTGGCTTCCCCCCATTTCGCAGTCGTAATCGTGACCAGGTAGAGCTGTTCCAGCTAATAAAGCAGGCACAGCTTAATTTTCCATCCCCCTACTGGGACCCCATATCAGAGGGTGAGTTAAGTATAAGTGTACAAGTAAAAGTAAAAGTACTCGTGTAAAAGTGTAAAAGCAAATATGTGTATACACACATATTTACAGCGTGTTTTTTCTCTGTGTGCACTCGTGTGCAGAAGCGAGAGGCCTCATCCGAGCTCTCCTTCAGCCGGACCCCACCGTGAGGCTGACAGCAGAGCAGACCCTCCTGCATCCCTGGGTGAAAGCAATGGCTTCAACTTGCAAGCAGAGGGCGCTCACAGACAAAACTCCGAGAGACACAGAAGCCACTGAAGGAAAACCAGAAACAGTCCAGAAACCACCTAAAACAAACACAACAGAATCACTGACAGACAAAACAAGAAAACGCGCCATCAATGAGGAGAACGCACTGAAGGAGCTCGGCAGACAAGATGAGAGACAAACAGCAATGAGCAGTGGAAGAGGACAGGATAAGAACAAACCAGCAGAGCAACATCTAGTGGAGGCAAGCCACTTATCCCCACAGGACGGAGAGCACACACCCTCAGAGGCTTCGACTGGTCAACATAAACCAGAGGCTGCCTCTACAGATAGACAAGAAACACAGTGTCCAAGTCCAAAGCTGCTGAACTCTAAATTCAATCACCTTGATTCCCCCACAGCAGCTGAAACTGAACTTCTACCACAGATTAAGACACCTACAGGTTCTACACCTCCAACCAACCCATCCTCCACCCCTGCTTCCTCTCTGCATCAACAGAACTTAACTTCTGCACCGCAAAACCATAACAAACCAGACGCACATGCCACCACCATCGCCCACCCTCCAACTCTGTCCTGATGTTACTGTCAATCTCCCATTTGTGTGATGAGATCAGGGTCATTAATTTCATTGTTCCGGACAATACTGTTGATTTCTTGGCAGCTGAATCCTTCAATGGCCTGCAGATGAAGCGATTTTTACTCTCCTGGGGATGAATATGGTCGGATTAATGAGGCTGGATACATCTCATAAATGTATGTAATCCATTTATCCTGCAATCAGAAACTAATCACCGTGTTGTGTAATGACCAAGTAATGACCAAAGCACTGTCTGTGCAATACTGTGAGAGAAGGATGGAAAGGAAAATAGTGAAGCGCAGTTTCTGATTTTTTTACATGCTGGTGCATTAAAAATGCATTTTTTAGTCAATTTTTGGTATTTTTTCTTTTTCTTCTGCAAATTATGGTTAACTTTGAGAGTAAAAGGTCATGTATGCCACTGGTTTTAGTAGTTATTTTTAGCTGTAAGCTGAAGCTGATCCAGCTTCCTTTTATACTTGATATACTTTTATACTAGATGTTCTTTCCTAGAAATCTGTCTTATTTATCTAGCAACATTAGTTATCTGCTCATGAAATAAAAATATACATACATTTGTATATTATTTGTCCAAATAAATTCTGTTGGCAATACAGTGTGTTGGGTGTAACCAGCTTCTGTAAATTTGAGTTTATGTTACTGATCCTGTGTGATGACAGACAGCCATCTGTGGCAAATGGGTATGTGGTAAGCTCAAGTAAGTAATGAAGATTGCCCAACACCGCTAACAGGGTGAGCACATAGGGCTACTGGGTAAAGTGTGTGTACATAGCTGAGTGGGGCTGCAGGCCATTCCACACAGACCAAATAAGGCAGATCTGTGTGTCCAGTGGGAGTGGTTAGATCTGTCCCTCCTGACTGCAAACAGCTGACCTTCTGACATCCTGCCCACCCCACCCAAAGCAGCCAAAGCACAGGCATAACACCCCCATCCTTTACATATGAAACCCTCCCAGCCCTCGGTGCTCCTCAAACAAATATCTAGGACATGCAAACTCTTATAAATGCTTATGGCTTCGTAGTGGTAGTTATTCGAGCACTACATGTTTAGGGCTGAATAATTTATGTATCCTTAATAAGCAACATCAGATGAACCCGGTTTGATAGATTGCAGCAGGGATATAAACATCGAGTCGGCGTACCAGAGTACCGGAAACGAGGTTATTTTAGTCAAAAGGTTTTGATAAAAGTTATATTTATTTGTTTGTTACACAGCAGTCTTATTAGTAAATATGTTATCACGGTGTTATAATATATACAGTTTAAATTATATAGAGCATGTGTGCTTTGGTGTAGTACCCTAATTTCGTCGCATATCAGGTTTTAGTCACCTTTCAAGCCCTGCCATACGCTGACCCACAGGTGCACACTACGCATGCGCCTTTAAAAACTCTTTAAATACCCCAAGTCATCTGCCACAACAAAACATTCCGCTGTCAGCCCATTCACGGCTGTGCTATAGTAGTTACTGGCGCATAAGAGGCCCTGGCAGAGACAGACAAATATTTACTTTCATATCTGCGTCTCTGCTAGTAATCTAAATCGAGAACCTGTCTGAGTATTAACGAAATTGACCTGGAGTCGTAAAAGGCTGTGTGGGGTGAAGTCGGGGGGAGACGGACAGGAGAAAAAAAACCCCCAAAAAAACAAAGATGGCTGTGTAGCTAGAGAGACAAGTCCCAACGGAACTGTCTCCAGCAGCAGCTTTAATCACCGACACGTCCCGCGAGTCCCGCGGACAGTCAGCCGGTACCGGAGCAGGGACGCAGGGAGCAGCCGAGCCGGGCCCGCTGGTGTTGTAAGCCGCTGTCATTGCGAGTAACGGCGTCGAGAGAGGGCACCAACAGCTGAGAGAGCCCGGGTTGTTTTTGTTCTGCCTGGGCAGAGGGAGAGGACTGCTGTGTTTTTGTCAACGTAGCTAGCCGCATAGTCTGCTAGCCTAACTGTAAGTCACCCCCCTCCCCCAAAAAAGTCGACATTTAAATTATCAGATAGTCGTGATTACATTGTGCACATGCTGTCGTTATTATTCATTAATTGGCGTGTTAAGATACAAGTTTGTGAATGTAGGGTCGCGTTAACAATAAGTTGGCCTGCATTCCTTCCTGACTGCCGAAGCGCTAGCATAGCTCACGTTAGCTTGCTGTCAGCTGACCGTTAGCTTGACAGGTGGTAAGCTAACCCCGAGCTAACCTGCAGGTATTTCGGGCTCAGCCTGGTCGCGGCAGGTACATAACAGGCTTTTCAAGAAAGCCACCGTCATGTCTTCACTGGAAGAGCGAGACGTAGGCGTTGCGGCCGCCCCTGGCTCCTCCTCGGCCGGCCTAGGGGTCGGGGCCGTGGGGGTAGCTGTGGAGGCTGTCGCTGGGGTCGCAGCCATGCAAGAGGAGGTCGCGATACGTCGAGAAGGGCCCGAGCCAAACCCAGACGAGCCACCCAAGAAGAGGGTGAAATTACCCGAGGGAGAGGCAGGGAAGCTGGAGGAGAGACTGTACTCAGTGCTGTGCTGCACCGTGTGCCTAGACTTGCCCAAGGCGTCTGTATACCAGGTAAACATGTTGTCAATCACAAATCTGGCCCCCTCCACCCACCCCACAACCCCAAACAAACATCAGCACACCAGCTCAACCTCATAATAGAAGTTGCCCATGTGTCCCCAGCCCTCAATCCCCACTGTCAACCTGTTGAATGTGTTGGCCAGCTCCATTTATTTTTAGTGATACTGGATCCGACAAAGGCCCCAAGTGTCAACAGCAGATTGAGCCATGAGGCCAAGAGACCAGACACAACCAGGCCAGGTGGTCAGCTGTACTGGCTCAAGTTTATAACATAATACTGTGAATTATCCTCAGAGAGAGAAAGAGAGAAACAGAAAAACTACATCCCCAACCCCTCATAAGACTCCCAAAACCTAAATCGGAATAATCTTTTGTCCTTTCCTTGATCTTTACCCCAGCTTTCTACATAATAACCCCAAACTTCTCTTGTCAATGTCAAAGGAGCACATTTGCTAAGTCAATCATTGTCCAGGTAGTCATCTGCATTTACATGCCTGACTACACAGTGTTAATCTTTAACATTTATCGGTAATATAAACACAACGCTATGTTCTTTCAATACATAATATTCTGCACATGCATCCAGATATATTGTGCTAGGTTTGTTAAGCCCAGTTTCACACAGAAAATGACATCATTTATGTAAAAAGAAGTATAGTTTCTTCTTTGAGTTATAATCTGTCAGATATTTCACAGAAAGAGGCAGACAGCCTGTTCAGCAGATATAGCCAATTCAGTATTACAACTTAACCAAAATTATAAATAACCAAACATTTAAGCAAACGTGTTGAATGGTTTTACACTAAATTATTTGTTGTAATATGAATATAAATTAAACTGACCACTCTTTCATATTTATAAGTTGTTCCAGTTTATTATTTAAATAAACCCATGTAACATATGATCTGTTATTTCATTAATATTTGACACATTTAAGTCAATATTTATTCTCTAGGTTTCTTCCTGTTTAACAACATCACAAGATAATTTATCACTTTCCTCAGACCTTCTGATTGACCCGTCAGAATCTTGTTTTTGTCCTACTAGTGTACCAATGGACACCTGATGTGCGCTGGCTGTTTTATCCACCTTCTGGCTGATTCCCGTCTGAAGGAGGAACAGGCCACATGTCCCAACTGCAGGTAAACCAGCAAATAAAATGCCAGTGTGGATCCCGATTTTGGGGACCGGTAAGTTAAGCTTAAGGGTGACATAAATTAAACGTGACTCGTGAAAGAAACGCAAAGGGGTATGTAACGTCGCATTCGCAGGGAGATGATCAAACAAACATATAATATATATGAGGATCAAAAGAATTTGGATTTATAATATTTAAAAAAAGAAAACATATAGATGTTAATAATCGCTGTATGTGTGACAATGTTCATACAAAGTTTAGTGCCACCTGTGTACCCAGCTATTATGGATCTACAGTCATTATAGTGAGAAGAAGCTGCTGGAGTAGATCCAAATGTTTAGAAAGCATGCTAAACAAAACTATAACCAGCGACATTTGCTGCTTAATATTTTATATTTCATCTTTTGCTTGTTAGCACTGGGCCTCTTATAAGAGAAACATTCTCACGGTTGAATTTTTAATTAGGTTTATTGAAGCATGTTTGTCTGACATCTGAATTTTTGCACAAACACAAAAACACCTTAATTAGTTTTACTCAGCCTTATAGTACGCTTGGCAACAAAAGACATAGTACTCAGTGGCTCTTGGCTTTACTTTGCGTCAGTATATTCTACATACCTCAAATCTTAAATATACCCCTGCCCTGAGGTGTGATTTATGCTTTTTCTCCCTGTTTGTGTAGGTGTGAGATCAGCAAGAACCTGTGCTGCAGGAACCTCGCGGTGGAGAAGGCTGTCAGTGAGCTGCCGACAGACTGTACCTTCTGCCTAAAACAGTTCCCCCGCTCCAGCTTAGAGAGACACCAGAAAGAGGAGTGCCAAGACAGGTACACACACACACACACACACACACACACACACACACACACACACACAGAATGACAGTTTTTCCAAGTTTTGCAGCACTTGTAGCCAGAGAAAGTGAGAAATGAGTTCCAGCCACTTTTCTTACAAAAGGCCCCGAAAGCATCAAATGAAGTGGGCTCAGGAGAGTAAACATACGGACATGTGACAGTAGCATGATAGTGTGTGTGTGTGTGTTGACGCGCTGCAGGATCACACGGGGTTAATGTGGTGAAGCAGCTACTCCAGAGGAGAAAAACCACTAACATGATTACAGACTGCACATTATCTTGTATGTGATACTCATGGCTCCTTATGAAGTCCTATGGGGTTGTTGCTATAGCGATAGGTGACCCTGCTTAGAATACTGGTATCTGTGCGAGTGTTGCTATGACGACTGCCGTTTCGCCAGGTGTTATTTTTTTTGTTGTTTTTTTTTCTTTCCCCTGGTCGGGTCACACAGAAAATGACGGCGGTCTCCCGCGAGGAGGCGCTGACGTTGGCTCGTACCCTCGGGGCCGTTTGCTCATTAAGATATGAAGTTTAATACGGCATAATTACAGTGCATGATTACAGGTGTTTTTGTTGGGAATCCTTTTTAAATGTCCGCGTAGGCCAAAACTTTCCAGTCAGAAGGTTGACTTATGTAAGCATGGCTTCAATTAGGCGTGCCTCGTTGCAGAGACTAACTAGTACCTTTCACATTACTAATAGCGCGCGTCAACATGTTCTCGCTGAAAAGCACCGCTATAAAGGATGTAGCTAATATGAATACATGCATTTATTCCTTGTGGTTGGGTCTCATCTTTAGTGCAGCATTAATTTTCTTTAGTTCCCAGCGCACATTAATTAATACCTTTGGTGACTGTAACGTCCAATCACTACACGTGTCACGCATTTATCACAAAGGACCTGTGGAAAGGATGTCGTTTATGTACACCCACGCCTTTGCTTCCTTTGCGCTCAGCTGTTTCCCCACCATTATCTTGCCAGGGTGACACAGTGTAAGTACAAGAGGATCGGCTGCCCGTGGCAGGGTCCTTTTCATGAGCTACCAGCACACGAGAGTGAGTGCTCACACCCCACGAAGACTGGAACAGAACTCATGGGAATACTGGGAGAGATGGACCAGAGCCACCGCAGAGACATGCAGCTGTACAACAGCATCTTCAGCCTGCTGTGTTACGAGAAGATTGGGTTTACAGGTAACCCCCCCCCCCCCCCCCCCCAAATAAATAAATAAATAAATAAAAATAAAAAAGAGGATAAAATTGTTTGGTGATATCTGTGCCTGTAATTCAGTTTTTGTCCTCATCACAGCCTTTCTCCTCCTTTCTAATTCATGCTGCATTTGTGTATCCACCCAGAGGTGCAGTTCAGGCCGTACCGCACTGATGACTTCATCACTCGTCTGTACTATGAAACGCCGCGCTTCACTGTCCTCAACCAGACGTGGGTGCTGAAGGCCCGCGTGAACGACTCCGAGCGCAACCCCAACCTCTCCTGCAAGCGCACCCTCTCCTTCCAGCTCATCCTCAAGAGCAAGGTACACTCGCTACCCACTTACTTTATTTTTAGGTTTCTTCACGCTTGCTGGATTTCACTCTTCGCCTGATGTGGTTTGAATGGAGAGGTTTGGAGACACTTAAGGTCCTGGAACTGACTTTACAGACAGATAATCAACTCTGTTACCATGACTCTAACGTGACTCTTGTACCATTTGTGCAAGAGACAAATTTCAAACAGTTTTGGAAAGAAGAGAAGAAGAGGCTAAGGGGATATTTGGTTTATCATGGTAGATTAGAGTATTCTCAAGGTACTTCTGTTTGAACACAGACGTTACCATGTGCGCTTCACATTACTGAAACTCGTCAACCATTTTGGGCTGCATAGAAAATTCAAATGGTTTCTGAAAGATGAGAGCCAAGAAAAGAGCGTTACGGGTTTAGGCAGATTGGTTGTACACACAATGATTGTTATTTAAAACTTCAAGGGAAGTCTACATTTATTTAGTTTTAAAAGACTTTTGGTTAGAAGAGACTAACCAAAAGGTTAGAAATAAGGCAGGTTAACAACCCCAAGACCCCTGTCTAAATGCACAGAGAAGCTGCGGTAACTTCAGTGTCAGTGGTCACTGGGATTGCATGCATACAGTCTCATAAAATAAGGCTTAAAAAATGGCTTCTCCCCACACATGTGCACATTTTCACAGCATTATGGCTGCCTTTACAGTTACAGTGAGACATGCCTGAACAGACCAAGAGTGTTTTTATGTGTCATTTTTTTACATTTTCTCTTTTTTGTGAAAAAAGCAGCAATATCTAAAATTACCACCAGTTATTGCATTATGAGGGCGAGGAATTCAGTTATGGAGAAGAAAATTTGAGGTAATAGAAGAGCCCATGGGCATTTCTGATGATAAATGTGTATGTCAGCGATACTTTGAAGTTGCTTATTCTCGCCAACCGACTGATCAAAGTTCAGAGATTTTCAGATGAGTTTTCACTGTAAAATTTGATCTCACGAGCTGGAGCCGGCCCCCTGCTCTAACCTGGATGTGTCTCCACAGGTAAACTCGGTCCTGGAGTGCTCCTTCCTGCTATTGAAGGGCCCCTACGACGATGTGTGGATCAAGCCGGTTATCCACCACCACTCCTTCAGCAACGACACCAACGAGACCGACTACGTCCCGCTGCCCATCTCCGACTCGGTGGAGTGCAACAAACTGCTGGCTGCCAAAAACATCAACCTGCGCCTGTTCATCTTCCAAGTCCAAAAATAAAGAGGAGCGAGAGAAGGAGGAGGAAGATGGAGCAGGGGTGGGGTGAGGGTGAGGGGTCAGAGAGAGGATGTGATGATTAAAGAGAGACACCGCAGAACCATTGATACCTCTTAACACAAAAACAAATACATGAACACACACCTTCACACAGGGTACACGCTTCTACACACACACACACACACACACACACACCACTAATTACACATACCTCCTTTTGCTTTTAAAAGATAGTGAGACCCCTTGCCCGAGAAAGCTGTGAGTTGCTATAGAGATGGGTGGGCATTGATATGAGATTGTGATGGCGGGGGTGGAGCCTGCGAAGGCACGGGTGGGAATGTCGGCAGCAGTGGAGGAGCGGGAGGGGGCGGGGGGAAGTTCCCAAATGTTGGTGTGTACCTGTGGTTCGTGAATGACCTTTCAGTTCCTGACACCCACAGCCAAAGGTAGCACACACACCAACCGAAACAGGTGTGGCTGTTGTGTGCGCATGTGTGTGTGCATGGGTGAGAGGGAAACAGAGTTGTGTGGCAGGGACCCCGGAGCACAGCCGCAACTCTGCTCACCTGTTCAGGTGTCCCAAAGACGCGTGATAATGTGAAAACAGAGCGACCGACTCTGCTGAGCTGGAGCACGTGGAGGAGTGTCTGTGTGTTATATTTAACCTTCAACACTAATACCATTTTAATTTTCTCTTAACCCCGAGTATTTAAGTACCCCTGAACTTTTTCTTTCTTTAGTTGGGTTTTAGCGTGTGAACGGCCACCTGTGTAGTGCATACATGAGTGAGTGAGTGTAGACAGATCCAAACTGTGAGATTATTTGCAAACGTGTCTCCAGGTGAGCAGTATAAGCTTAGAGGACATTACTAGCAAGGCAGGACCACCACAAGACCTTCAAAGCCCCCCCCAAAAAGAAAGTCCCCTAGGGGTTCACAGTGTGTCAGTTAATTTTTGGTCAATTATCGTCTTTATTTGTTATTTGCATCTCTAAAAGGAAATGTCATCTAGTAGATGGATTATCACAGGATCAGTGTAGTTCTCATTGTGCATTTCTGGAGGGTTTTTTTGTGTTAACTTGTTGTTTTTGTTATTTTTGTGTGTTTGTGTTATAAATCAGGTGAACCTTTGCTTTTTAACTAGATCACACTGGGTTTAAATAAATTACCACAAACTGACTGACACATAGGAACTTCTAGGAACAGTGTATAAGTGTGTGCTGGGATTCAGCAGGAGCATGAGTGAGTTCCTGTTGTCTCTACACCCGATCCCCCCCCTCGCACCCCAAATCTGTGCAGCAGGGTTAGCCTCAGAGAGTCTCAGGGCGATCAGGACTTCTTCATTCATCTGCTCAGAGATCAGCAGCCGTCTCAAGAGGCTTTTTCTGAAGGTCAGACTTCAGGTGGTGATGGATGGTGTGCGTGTGTGTGCGTGTTTGTGTGTGTGTGTGTGTAGAGAGGTGGTGTTTTACCTAACAAGGGTGACATATTAGTGTTAGACTTACTTGAAGGAAAGCGAAGCAACGTTACTTAAGTAGATTCTACTGTAAAGCAGATAGATCTCTCTCCTCCTGACCTCTACTTCCTGTATTTCTGTGTTTTAATGCTTTGTCTCTATGCCAGTGGACTCACTCATCTCACTATGGCTGTACATGTGCCTTTTATTAAAGATCATGGAACCTGCTTCTGCGTGTCTGAATGTTGGGGGCAAAAAAATAGGCCCAGCTCGGCGAAGGCGTCAGCCCGTATAAATTATGCATTCAGCACCGCAGAGATGAAAGCTAAATTTAATTTTAAGGCCCGGTGTGGATGATGGATATGTTTCATTGAATTTGAAAGGGGGGGGGGAGATATGAATAACTTTGAGTACAAAATGGCTTGTTCAGCTCCTGAACAATAACACATTGGCAGTTATTGCCTGCATGCAAGTGGCTACATCACAGCGAGATGTTAGCTGTCTGAAGACTTAAAAAGAGAGGAGTGCTGTGTGTCTGTGAAAACTAGTTTGATTTCTGGGCTGTAATTAGTTGGGTTCTGATTTGTTTATTTGACTTGATGCTGCAGGAAAAGCACGGGTGTAAAAATAATAAACGACAGCTGAATCCCATTTAGCTGCTTCACATTCAGGGCACTGCTGCTGTGCCACTGATTTACTGGGACACTTGAATAGAGTGGAGGGGCTCTTGCTGCGATTATTTACAAAGCTGAAATAAGTAGTTGTCCGTTTTATTACTTAATTAACAATCTGTATTTGTTTTTAATAATTTTGCTGTTTTCCCACATTCTGAAATGATAACATTTGTCTTCTGTGATTAAGGTAAAAACGAACACTATTCTCTTTTTTTTATTGCACAGGTTTCTAAGAGTAAGTCAGCTGTTGTAAGGCCTGAATAGACAGAATTTACTGTTGAAGATGTGTAATGAGGGTATTTAAACAGGAGGGGGCGCCTAAGTCTTACATTGGGGATCCTTCATTTGCTTAATAGTGTGAAAAATGGTATAATTTGTGCATTGTAAGCTGCTCTTCTTTTACTGCATGATCATTTTAGTCTCCTAGTAACACCAATGCCCTTTTGATCTAAAAGCCAATATCCTGATTGATCATACCAATCAATATGCTTTATGTAAATCCTTTACTTGCTTGCCATCAGTCTCTTATTTCTAAACTCTGGACTTTTCCACAGCGCACTGATCAAGACTGTTTATGTCTGGGTGTGTGGTACGTTTGGCTGTCCTCCTACACTGAGCTTTATTTCCTGGTGTCTTGTCTCATCTCAGCTCCATCTAATGCCATTAGCATGATCATCATCATGACCATCATCATCATCATCATCGAGTTCAGAGGAAACAGAGTCAGGATGATATAGAAATGTGACCTCATCAGTCCAGCCACAGCACTTTATTCTCTTCACACAGTGCATTTGCTTAAAACACAATATATATAATTTAATATCAATATAAAACTCCATTTGTGTATATAAATTATGCATTCAATACAGCAGCTCTTATATATACTTTTAAGCTTTGGTACAGTGGAACATTTATCTCTGTGAGTGCATGTGTGCATACAGCATATCCAGGGGGCATTAGCAGGAAAGGGGGGCAGGAGGTTGTGTGAAAAAAGATGTTTATGTGTTAACCATGTGTGCGTGCGAGCGAGTTCACGCATTGACTAATGTATCAGTGCTCGATCAGTACTGTGCACTCCAGGCAGGCGTGCTGAGGTTAGCGCAGGTAGAAGGTTGGCAGCCGCTGAGGTGGGAGGGCTGGGGCACCACGCAGCAGTAACCAGTCTCCCCACCTACCCCGGTCACAGCTTTACTTTGGGGAAACGACACCGGAACGCCTCCCTGCAGAGAGACAGGGAGAGAAAGAAGCAAAGTTGGTGCTGGGAACAGCTACAAGAAGCATTTAGTGAGAGGGTTTCTTCTCTGGGCTCAAGCAGCTTCAGACTGATGCCCAATGAGACCTTTCTGGTGTTTACCTGAACCATGCTACACTGATGGGAGGCAACCGGTGAGTAGGTGCCCAGAACAGCCTGGGGCTGGGTGTGAGAAGACTGCTGCACCCTCACAGCAGGGGCATAACCTCCTAGAGACACACACACACATATATAAAAAAGAACATTATTAATTATATGATACTGGGATTAATGAAAGAAATTAACCATATAAGACCATTATAAATATTTAAGAACACGTCAGAGGAGATGCAAGATCTGGTTTGAGGCTTCAATACTGCTTTAAGAAACCATAAAAATACACATAGAACATAATTAGTCTTGAATGTGTAGATCAGTGGTTCTCAGAATGTGGTCATTATAAAGAAATTAAGCTGATTGAATATGACTTTCATGGAAAACAAGAGTTTTATTATAGTGAGTGGAGCTATATCCTCTATTTGACACTCATTCATTATTTTGTTTTCTCTTTTTGAGAAGAGCAAATTAAAAATAATATATAATTTGTTCCTCAGTTTTATCTGTGGTAAATTTGGTGGGATGCAGGTTATTTCACTTGGTGCTGCTTGGGAAATTACACTTGCATGTTCTCCATCCTTCACTCAGTCTGGCTGATGGAGTCATTTAAATTTCCTGCCAACTTTATACAATAATTTATTTCGTAAATTGCCGCAGATGACGGGACTGAATTGTGTCTTCTCGCTCTTTGTCACTGTGATGAATAGAAGCAGCAGGAAAAGAGACCGGTTCACTGTGAGACCCTCAGACTACATCTCTGACAGTGTAACGGCCCCCTCCTCTACTGCCACAGCTTGTTTTCTCTCTCTCTCTCACTCACACGCACACAGGAAGAATGTACCTGTTGGCTGAACAGCTTGGCTGTGGACTTGCTGAGTGGGTGAGGCAGGCCTGCATCCATGCTGAGCTGAGGTAGGGTAATAATACACAGGCACCTATAGGACATTTATAAGAGTAGCTTTATTCAGTGTATGATTGTCTGCAATTATTCCTTTAAAATGTCCGTATTTAACTAAGAAGAGACCTGAGATATAAAGCGCTGGTGTATCCTTACCTGAGGTGAGGGCTGGCAGTAGTTGGCAGGGTTGGGAGGAGGGGGAGGAGGATGAAGGGGAGGTGCTGCATAGATGTAACCCTGACTGGAAGGGTAGAGGGGTGGGGCTTCACCCACTGACTGACAGCTCACATGAGCAAACTGTGAGGAGAGCTCTTCAATCTGTAGGTCAAAAGAAAGGAGGTCAATGCGGACAATACTTCAAACGCACAGCAGTGGAGGTGCCGCGCTGCGATACATACTGTAGAGTATGGCTGTGGGGGGGTGACAGGTAACATCTGCGGAGCTGTGTAAGAGACAGAGTACTGAAGCACCTGAGAGAGACACACATATGGAGACAGAGATAAAGGCACAAACAGTGGCATGTGCTTGAGTGTCAGCTAGACCGTATCTTGCATGTAAAGCACATCTTGCTGTGCGTGTGTGCATGTTTGTGTGTGTATGTGTGATACCTGCTGCTGCGGCTGCTGAGGGGGGGAGCCCTGCAGCTGAGTTTGGCTCCTGATTGGCTGTTGATTCTCTGGAGGGTTGTACACAACCGGGGTTCCATCAGGGTTGAGGAAAGGCTGCCCTGAGAGGTCAAAGGTTGGGTATGAAAATGTGCTTGTCTTCTTTAAAATAATATCTGTGTGTGTGTGCGTGTGTGTGTGTGAGCCTCCGTTCGTGTCAATTACCAGTATGTGGGTTCACTAAAATGCTTCCCGGCGGGATCCCATTCTCAATAATGTAGCTGGGTGCCTGCTCCTCCATGATGGGAGGAGACGAGTGAGGACAAGTGGATGGCAGTCTGTACAGAGAGATGGAGCCTGGGAGCGTTCGAAAGAAGAGAGGAGGGAGTTTTATTATAACACCACTTAACAGATACCACATTTCCACACCCCACCTGTCTGTGCTACAGACATAGCGCGCGGCCCCTCGGCGCAGTCTCAGTGACGTTTTGTTCTTCCTGAAGATGTGAAGAAGGCTGGAGGTGTTGTGTGAAAATTTACAGCTATGGTGTGCGAGCGCTCATGGAGTTAAAAATGTTCACACCACAACTTCCACCGCTTTTCGCTAATTAGATGCAACCACTAATTTATAAACAGTGATTTTTCCCAAGTGCGGCAATGGCGCCGATGTCTGCGCATGCAAACGCGAGCGCTCAGGTGCGGATGAACCGACACGTCTCACCCTTTGATGAGTGAATTTACACCTTGAACGTGTGACACAGGAAGTGTCACAAAGTCATTAAATGTTACGCTGAGACGAAGTACAAAAAAAAAAAAAAAAAAGACGCACCTGCACCTCGTGCGTCCCAGACGTTGTTAGCAGGTTGGCGGGTCTTCTGGGCGGCACTTGTCCATTGGTAGGAGGAATCTGACTCTGTGCTGCTCCAAGGTCGGGGGTCGTTGCTATAGCGACAGTCAGTCTCTGTGCTGCTCTGCCTGCTGCTGCCTGTCCAGCTGGAGCCTGAGCTGTCACGGCTCCCCCTGTGAGGCACATCCAGAATTATCCTACCGTCTTATTACCCCATGAGAGGTGCACCATTAAAAAGCCACTGAAATGATCTCTAAAACCTTTCGTTTGTGCCAAGATTCCTAAACCCTGATTCCCACAAACTCATGAAAATAAAATCTGGGTCTTATTCCTGTTTCTGCTGAAAAGCTGTGTGCCAGCCAGGCTGACCAAATTAAGATGATAAATGACTGTGCATCTGTGCCGACGAAGCTCTACCTGAAGAGTTTCCTCCGGGCCTCAGCATCTGGATAGTACTCGTCCACATGCCTGCACACACACACACACACATACACACAGACATATATAAATGTTCTCATCTAAATATAAAAGCTGAAAGGCTGAAATGGAAAAATTGCACTGCAGGCAAGGTTACCTGGTTTCTGCATGGGCGCTCTCTGGGGTGCAGAACGGCTGTAAAAGTATGGCAGAGAAATTAGTGAAAATCCTTTCTGTGCCCGTGCCGCTGTGTCGGTTTTGTCCTCCTTGCTCTCTTTCTCTCACCTCTTTGTTGAAAATGCGCTCCCGTGCTCTTTGGTACTCCTCCTCTCTCTCCTCCACCGACTTGCTTTGCCTCTCTTGGAAAGGGTGGAGACGTCTCTGCTGTGAGGAAGCAAAGAGAGGCCAGGTGAAATCATCAATGGGATCAAAGTCACTTAGGATGGAAATTTCCCAAATGAGCTGCAATATAGGAGGTCAGACAGACCTGGTCATCTGAGCTGTTGTCTCTCTTTAGGATTATTTTCCACTGCTGGATCTCCTCTGTCTTGTCCTTATGCACCTTGTCCACAAAACGCTCCTCGGGTCTTTGACAAAAGAAGTTAGGACTGCTGTTAAGTTTGCACTGAAAAGTAGCGCACTACGGGAGAAATGCACATTGTACTTGCTTACATGCGTGTGCTGCTGGTCCGGTTGATGATGACAGATTTGCCTGTCTGGTCTACATTGTGCTCCATGCCAAAGTAGGCCGCCACCCGATGGACCAGCATGCGGTGGTAGGATGACATGTGAGGGAATTTTTTAAAGGGACTGAGAGAGGGGAAAAACAAAAGGAGAGATACGGGAATAACAGAGGAAGAGGGAAAGCGAGTGGGAAGGTGAAAGTGAAAGAGAAAAGAATAGACTTTAACACTCCAGCGCTATCATAACATATTCACCTAATCTTTAAAACGTGAGTTGTTTTTTTTAAAAGCTCAGTGAAGGTGTCCTTTCACAGACACACACACACCTATTGCTGGTGATGAAGTCAATCATGTCCTGCTCCAGTTTAAGCAGCATCATGCGGTCCCTGGGGTTGCTGTTGAGGGTGTCGACGATAAACTGGTGCAGGTCTATGCCGGTGGAGTCGGTGTACTCCACACTGGACTCTGAGAGCGACACGGGCACAGGCAGGATGTGTTATAAGACAACAAACACAATCCGAAATTACACCGCAATATTAAACACCCCAGGAGAGCCACATGTAAATAGCGGCACAGAGTCCAATTTTATTACATTTTATTTGCTTCCTTCTTTTCTTTCTTTTATGAGATATTTCAGAAAACACACACATACCTTTGGACAGTGAAGGTTTCTTTGGATCTGTGCTGCTCTTCTCCTGCTCTTCCTCTTTACAGGAAGTTCTCCTGTTGTCATGGCAGCTCGATGAGATGTTTGCGTCTGGAGGTGCCTGAAAAAGAAAGAAAGAATAAGTTGAGTGTGGTGGTGATGGTGATGAGGAGAAGGTGGATGATTATGTGTGTACGTGTGTTACCTCGGTTTCTTCAAATGGTGGGCAGTCCTCACAGACAGCTTCAGCACGCACTAACTTTGGTCTAGCCTGAAACACACACAGACACACACACACAAGCAATATTATGAATTCATAGAGTCCAATGCAATCAATATTTTAGAAAGAATGAATAATGTGAGGCAGAATTATTTTAGCTTACCTTGACTTTTTTCTTTGGTTGAACCTGGCTGCACTGTTTCTGCAAGTAAGGATACAATTTATTATAACAGCGTGAACGGGCATCGGTGGAGGGAACGCATAATTTTCAGTGGATCCACGCTTAGTGTTGCTTACCTGCTGCTCGAGCTTCTTAAAGTCACTCTGACACTCCACGCCCTCCTTCTGATTGCACGGGGGCAAGCATGACGTAGGGGAGGGGCAGCTGACGACGTCACATGACGTGACAACGGAGGGCTTTAGGAGGACATCTGTACTTGCTACAACTGCTTCAGTCATCCTTCTAAAACAGAAAAAAAAACAACTTCCACTCTGAGCCTGTTTACCAAGTGGGTGTCTGCATTTGTATATTTTACTGCTATTTAAAGATATTTTGCCTGCATTTGCATGAGTCTCTGTTTCTGTGTGTGTGGGGGCACATTTTTTCTACCTATGTGGAGTTGTTTACTGTTGAGCCTCACAGGTGAATGATGAGGTCATATATCCCATGTTCCCACAGGGCAGCCAGAAACACAATTATCGTCTCCGCCTCTGCTCGCCTCCTCTACTGTTCTTCTCTCTCTCTGCCGGCACTTTACTGGAGAGGGGGAAATAGCCTGAAGAGTTCAAATAACACAGGAGGGGAGGAGAAAAAAACTGTTAGTGGTCATTTAACAGCAGAAACTGCACTACACATTTGACGAACACACTCGGAGCATAAAGCTGCTGGAAATGACATCAAGACGATCAAGTAGCTGAGCTTGTGTGTCTCTGCTTCCAAAATGTTCTCCTGGCGTCACAGTTAATCACTGCCTAACACCAGCGAGCGTTTTACAGTAAACACGCTCGTGTATCGGTGACGGTAACGCGCAGCCCAGTGCTCGGATGCTGCATTTGCTGTGTGTATTTACGTGTGTGCGCGTGTCTGCGTTCGAGCATGTCTGCGAGCTTTTCTTAGAAGCAGCAGCTGTGGAGAGTATCACCCGATCTGGCCCGCTCTGATATTCCTAGAATACCAAGCTGAGTCTCTGATCCCAGTGGTGAGAACATAGCTGAGACCAAAGAGATAGACAGACGGGCACGAGGCAGTGGCATTCCTCCATCATTTCCCAACAGGGCCGAATTCTGCTGTAAGACACAGCTCAAGGGGACACTTACTCCTGTAACACCCGGGACAGAATAACGAGCTCAGAGGATGCAGAGTCCCACAGCGTGCTTATTTAACACCCGACTGGAGATGATGGCAGCCTTTTTTGTTCAAAAAAAAAAAAAAGAAGAGAAGAGAAAAATCATCTGTCAGTCCATGTGCAACCAAAGTGGTGTTTATGCTCCAGTGAAATGAAACACTGTACATGACAGCAAAAGAAAGGGAATTATTCTCAGTATGGCACACAGGAGACTAAACGTGTGTGTTGGTCTAACATTTTACGTACTACTTAAAGAAGGTGAATCATAATGTACTGATGTGTAGTATTGATTATAGTTCCAAACATACTGATATGACCATCTGCTGATATTAGTTTTGATGTCTTAACACAAAGCTGGAAAAAAGCCGCTTCTCTGTCTTGGCGTTGTGATCCTAAGAAAGAAGAAGCACTTCAGAGACACACACACACTCTCAAACGGACATCATTTCAGAGACTCCCCAGCGTGATGTTGGCCAGTTGCTGCTGAACTGTCCTTCAACCAAAACAGACCAGTTTCATGAGCGCTGCCTGAGGCCGACCCTGACCTTGCACCTCGGAGAGGGGAGGGGCGGCGAGCAGTAAACGACATACAATCAAAGACAAACTGAGTATTAAATGAGAGGGAGCAAGCTGCTGTTGAGCTGCGTTATACCTCAACCGTTGAGAGGAGAAATGGAAAGACGGAGCGGGACTGGGGAAGGATATGCACAAGGAAAACAAGACGAATGGAAGGTGCGGGAAGCAGGGGATGAAGAGAGATGAGGAAGCAGTCTGTGGAGACTTTAAAGGTGAAGAGGGGTGACGGGAGGCGATGGAGAGAGAGCGAGAAGAGTGAAGAATTAACGAGGGAGAGGCTCGCCGTGCAGTCTGTCTCCGGGCTTTTCAGCCGACGGCCGTGAAGAGAGGATTTGAGTGGAGCTACCAGGTTTTTTGCGCTGAGCACTGCAGAAAGTGGCCGGCCGCCCGGGGAGAAGGTGTGACACGATCATTAGCGTGTGACGGATGGCAGCGGGAGGCAGGGAGCGCCAGTACCCGCTACATCATCATCCATCTGCTGCTCTCCCCGAAGCCTCCAACCTCGGAGCCACTTACTCACCAGGACACCTTTCTTCTCCAGCCAAAAGCTGCCTGGCTTATACACACTGAGACACAGGCGGACCAGGGGGAAAATGTCCAGAAACTACTTTAGATGGCCACTGTCAGCTAAAGCGGGTTATATTAAGTCCTCAAGCCTGCCGCAGCCATGTTTGTAATTAAGGCCAATGAAGAGAAAGAGAGAAAGAGAGAAAAGAAATCTGCCTTTGAATAGCAGGGCTATAATTACCATGCATCGTTTAACACAGAGATCCACATCATTGCTTGTGTGCTCTTTACACTTGTAGACATTTATCTTTACATTTTACCACCTCCGAGGAATTCATTCGCATCTCTCCATCTCAAGAAAACCTACAAAAAATAAAATAAAAAATAAAAATCCTCGCTGCCTCTGGCCACAGGAGCTGCTGCTGCTGCTTGTGTTTTGTCTCTAAAGGCTGCAGCTGAATCTAAAACAAGATTTCATATGTTTTCTCCCTCAGCCCGGGAGCTCATTAGGAAATGGCTCAGTGACAGACTGAAAATGAGAGAGCAAGTCTCTCTGGTGTTAAAACAATAACTGAGAAATTTCGAGGCAAACTCGCCGCTTTGTTCATCCATAATGTGTACAGCCTCTGCCCCCACAAGCTCCTAATTGGGCTGTTTTTGTTCCCCCTCTTGCATAATATAAAGGTGCCTCTTTTTTTTTGTTTAGACATACAGTATATATTCATTCCAGCTTGCTTGCAGGTTTTTACTTCATCTCCTTGCTGCTGCACCCTCCACTTTAAGACAGTGAGAGATGCATAGGAAACTAGAGTACACATGTGAGATTTAGGTTACAGCACCTGGGCGGCCACAGCAGTCTTATCACTTAAGTATCTTGCGGGTACGACAGCTGCACTGGTCTGCAGCTGAAGTCGAAGGAAAGGCGAGGAAAACACCTACTGTGCATACATGCAGATACAAACACACATACATGCAGCTCATCAGGGAGGAAAGGGCTGGCGATAGAGGGTTAAAACAAACACACACACACATTAAAAAAAAAAGTAGGCTGCAAGAAACAGGTGGCATCTTCATGCACAACTTCGAAGCATCCTGTTGACCCATATAGCGGGACGGGCCGGTGTTTGATAGGGCATGTGCGGTCTACTTTCGGGTTGCGGCTCGCTCTCTCTCTCTCTCGGTCCTGGAAGCTAGAAAGCCGGTGGGAGCGTGTGTCGCATTAAGCTGACACACCGGGGCTATTTTTACACCAGGGGCAGGGAGTGGACCTCCTGCTCCGGGACTTCACCGTGCTGTCAGCGTGAATCGGAAGGATGGCGGATGTAAAGCAGGAGGAATAATGTGGATGTTATAGAGGAGGGGCAACTTAAACTAACATTTGTACACTTAAAAACACACACGAGGAAATAAGAAATATTAATAAAGTGGCGGATATTCCTTTGTTAGAGCATAACGGACCTCTTTACTAAAGTAATAATACGCATATTGAGTTGACAATAAGAGGCTTTTATCGGCGGTTATCAATCCGCGGTGTCGCTAACATTTCCCCCTGTCTCTACAGGGGGAAATGCGGCTGATAGGTGCGCCCCGGGGCGCAGTTAGCTTGTCAGATTACCGGTGTTAGCCGCTGTCAAAAAGGAGAGCCAAATTACAAAACAATGTTCAACCCAAGTAGATGAGTCGGTGTGATTTTTTTTTTTAAGTAAGTGATACAAAGAGGAAACGGAGGTGACATAATAGCATCAAAAGAGAGAGGGGAGCGTCACTGTCTGCCGGCGGAGTGACCGTTAATCGAGCTAACCGCGGAGAAGTACAATTGTTGCCGCGGTGACGGCGTCAGTTAGCTTACCGTGAGCAGGCTGATGTCTTCACTCCCTCCGCGGTGCTTCTGCCGGAGCAGCTTACAAACCGACGGTCCGCCGTACACCCTGCCTCTGCTGATTGTGAGCTCCGTTGCTCCTCCTCCGCCTTTTGCCTATCTCTGTCGGAGCAGAGGAGCAGGGAGGGATGAAGGGAGGGAGAGAGAGAGAGAGAGAGAGAGGAGGGCCGACAGCTCTGAACCCTGAGCCACGCGCCCACACACACGCGCAAGGAATGCACGAGAGCCGGCCCTCCAGCAGCCCACTCATCTCCATCTCGGTCCCTGCGTCTCCCTCGCTGCAGGAGCGGCTGTTTCTCTTTTCAACTCGGCTCAGCCTCCTTTACAACTACCGCAATAATCACTAACTACACTTGAATTCTCTTCTATCGGAGCTAAAAATATGCCTCATGTACCCTGTTACCTCATGTACCCTGTTACCTCATGTAGCCTACTTTGGTTGAGTATTAGCCAGCGTTTTGGGCCAAGCTGCTCCATCACAGCAAGGAAAAAAAGAGATTGTGCTTTTCATATAATTTATTTATAGTTAAGATAACTTACTTCCATTAAAGCTCGTGTAGTCTTAATAATATTATGCTAATAGTACATTTCCAAATAATAGCCATTACTGTGCAAAACTTTTGAGACACTCCTCATTTCTTTTTATTTTGCCAGGGAAATTGGAAACAGGTGCAGGAACTTACTGAAATATGCAAATATACATGTAAATACATTATATAAACCAAACAGAGTTTGTACAGTTCTAACAAGCTTGAAATGCAATATTTGGTGTGACCATCTTTCCTTTTCAACACACGCTAAACTCACTTAAGCAGCTTTCTTGTAATTTCTTTAAGTAGTCATCAGAAATAGTTCTCCAGGCTTCTTAAAGGACATTCAAAGATCTTCTTTGGATGTTTGCTGCCTTTTGTTCTGTTCTCTATCAAGATGATCCCACACTGCAGGCACAGTCCAGTCCAATCCAGTCCAGGCACTGGATTTGATTTGTGATTTGTGACATAGTGCCTAAAGATTTGATTTTAAGGTTGGTCTTTGCTAAGCTTTCTGTCATGTGTAAACACAACACGGCTTCTGATTCATGGTTCAGCATTAGGTAGCTTAATAAACAAGGAAAAAAATGTTTGAAAATGGTCAGGTAGAAGCCCTGGACTCAGTTTGCGTAAAAAATCAGCAAATGTCCAATGAAAAACTCTGGGAGACCTTAAGAAATCCTGCAGAACTATTTCTCAAGACCAGTTTAAAAAAATACAAGAAAGTCTGGCTTTTTGAAACCAAAATATAAAGAACATACAGTGCTGTAATTAAAATAAAGCAATTGCACTCTGCACGCTGTTACAGTTATGGGTGCTCGTATTAAACATCTATGTACATACACAACAACTCTAAAAACTCAATTTTAGGCAGTTTTTTTCTGCTCTTGAATCTGTAGGGGAAAGTATTTTTTAAAGAAAGAGGAAATTCATAGATGATCATTTAGACCTTCTGTTTGCAACTGACAGCCAATTGGAAGAAAGTTGGCCTGGGCGAACAGAAAATAGAGGTATGACATCTTGGTTCATACAGAGGATTAACTGAGGCCCAGTATAAGATGAATAAGGACTACTATGAATAATGCAAAGCTACCATACTGGGGTCTACTGATACAAATGTGGGGCTGGAAATGAGCATAATGGGTCCAGTTTAAGAGAACATTTTAACTGCAGACTCTAAATACGTACTGGATATGCACTGAAAGGAAGTTCACACTGGCAAATGATTTCTTAATAAATGACCCAACATCTCCAAGCATGAGTACAGAACAGATTTGCATAGCAGATCTGGTAGCGTCTCATCTGTCACTTGGAGACTGGCGTTAAGGTGAGGAATGGGGGGGATCTGTTTTTAAATTTGAACTGTGTTACTTGTGCTCTTTATTAAGAAGAAAGTATGAATGTCACTTTCACTTCAGCTTCCAATTTTTTTTTAGCAGTTACATTTAAATATAATTTCATTAATTACAAGCATTAAAACAATTGTGGTATATTATTCAGACTGTATGTTTTAGCTCCTGCAATAACGAGCGTTTACAGTATGTAGGGCAATTTAAATATTCTACACGTACGGTATATGGCCTATGAATTGTGCAGTTAATTAAAAATCTGCCACGGTACAATGTTAGACCATTCAAAACAGCATTTAATTACAGAGACAAGAGCTGCGTGTGCACGGCCTATTGTGTGAGAATAATTAGACAGCCTGTTATATCACACGTTGGTTAGTTTACCTTGATGAATAGCAAATAAATCGCTGCCTCCTTTTTGTTTTCTGTTCAGGAGCCAAAGACTGGAGTATCCTTTACCCAACCATGTCCATTGGGACTAACCATTAGTGCTACTCATGGCATTTACTCAAGTAAAAATGTCAAAAAGTGGGTTGTTACGAGAAAAAAAAGTGAATTCAGACTGATACTTGAATTATTATCAAGAGCATGTACTTTAATCAAAAGTGAGTGTCCGTACTTGGATGATTCAGTCAGATGTTTGAATTCGTTCAAATGGTTTATTCATGAACTATTGATAGTTTTAACCTTTTAACATGATAGCCAGCTGGATGAATTCATATGTTTCCATTCATACAAAATCTTCATTTCATAAAACTAATGGTGTATTTAAAAAAATGGTTATTACTTGAGTTTTACAGAGGACAGCTACACTAACTAGCCACTTAATTAGCTAAACCTGTTAGACTGTTTGTTAACACAAAAAACTAATCAGCCACTCACATCATAGAAACTCATAGTTTCGAACTGGTCATCTACTGGGATTTTCTCACACAACCATCTCTACAATGGTCTGAAAAAGGGAAAATATCCAGTTCTCAGGGTGAACATGCCTTGTTGATATCAGAGGTCAGAGCTGCTTCAAGCTGATAGGAAGGCAACAAGAAGTCAAAATAACCCAAGTAACCACTTGGTACAACCGAGGTATCCATCTGCAACATTAAGATGGGAGGGTCAGAATTGGCAGTAAGCACCATGAAAGCATTGATCCATCCATTTCCATCAATAGTTCAAGCTGCTGGCGGTGGTACAATTGTGTGGAGGATATTTTCTTGGCACACCCTGGACCCCTTGTGCCAACTGAGTGTAATTTAAATGCCACAGCCTACCTGAGTATTGTTGCAGACTTTGTCCATCCCTTTATGACCGCAGTGTACCCGTCGTCTGTTGGCCGCTTGCAGCAGGTTAACAAACCATGTCACAAAGCTCAGATCATCTCAAACTGATTTTTTGAACCAGTGAGTTCATTGTACTCAAATGGCCTCCAGAGTCACCAGATCTCAATCTAATAGAGATTCTGCAGACACGTGACATTAACTTGTCTGACTGTTGCACTTTTAGACGTATAACAATCCTGACATGTCAAGTGAGTGAAAAACCTAATAAACATGATGTAGATGAGATAAACTATGGCAACTACAAGTAAAGAAACATTTCACATTATTATTTATGCATTTAAAAGTTCACCTGTGTTTAGTGTAAGTGTTTTAAAACCACCTTTGCACTTTTCCCCAGGTATGTCTGTTTTGTCAACTGCAAATTACAATAAATATGAATATAACATGTCCAAATGAGCTGAACCTGCCGCTGAAAACCAACCCCTAGTTATATTTGTGTATTTATAATGAAATGGTTTGGCCATCACAGCAGATATGACCTTAGAGGCCTTAGCTGCAGGAGGCTTGTATACTTTATCAACATGTCAGTGTGCGCTAACCACAGAGGACCTTTCAGGCTGACTCATCTCCTTCTAAGGTTTCACCACAAGATACGCAAGTTAAAAGGTATCTTTTTACGTGGATGACATCTAGCTTTATATCACACCCAGGTCTGTTTTAGTGATACTGAGGTCATCTTTGCAAACATAATGAACTGGGGGAATGACCCCGCCTGCTAGTTTCCCAGGACAAAAAAAGAGTCCCTGAGTTCCCCTGTCAAACACCCTGTATTTTTCGTGCTGCGTGAACCGATTGATAATTTGTAGAGCTCATGAATGAAAATTCATTAGGAAATTACAATCTGTAAACTCACAAAGGACTGAAATGAAAAGCTCTTCAAATTAGACTGAGGAGTTTTGGTCTTAAAGGTATTTTCCCACCTTATAAGGTTGAAAATAACTACAGTACACCCCGTGATTCAGCATATTTAATCACCTTTAGCAGCGACAACTTGAAGTAATCATTTTCTGCATGGCTTGATGCATGCTCAATCATCCAGGAAAGGTTGATTCTGTTCATCTGTTCAGTGCGAGAAACGTTTCGTCACGTTTCGTCACTCACCCAAGTAGGGCTGCTCGATTATGGCAAAAATGATAATCACGATTATTTTCACTGAAATTGAGATCTCGATTATTTGACGATATTTATTTAACCCTTTAAGACCTACCATAGAACCAAGTCCGCCAGAGCTTATATTATTTTTTTACATGTTGTAGTGCCATTTGTGGGAGCATTTCAAGTTGCTATACAACTGTTATAGCCCATATTTTAATAATATGTATGCATTATGTCCATAGTAACTACATAAATTGCAAAAAAGTTGCAATAAACTACAAAAAAATTGAAAATCGGTTTTGTTTTTTTACATATATTTCTACTTGGAGAAATTTAAGAGGTTTATCCCTCAAAACTTTAAATACAAAAAAGTTGCAAAAAATAGTTTACAACAACAGGAAATTTATTTTGAGTGTCTTCATAGTTTTATTTTGGAGATACACCAATTTTTATATACACTGCAGGAAAAACGAAAAAACAATCCTATGATGCAAATTTGCAAAGAAAACAGAAGGTGCATCAAAATAAACGATTTCCAGCAGTGCAATTCGAGTTCTAAGCATCCCAGAAACTATTCAGAAAAGTCAAACATGACCAGTATAGGCTTTTAAGGCCTACAAGTAAAAAACTACATTTCCGCGAAAATGACGTCACTTCCGGTTTCGGGGAGGAAATGGCCGACATGTGATAGTTCGTGCTGACGTCTGATTCACTGTGGGAAGTGTTACGAACAGCTGATGGATCGGCAAAGCGTGTTTCTGGAATATTATGTTTTTGTTCCTGCAAGCGCTTTCTATGCAGTTTTTGCAAAGCTATATGTGGAAGGAAACCGTGACCGAGGACAAGCTGATGGCATCAGATGTAAGTACAACTCCTCCGGTTTCATATGCAAAACAAATTATTGCGCTAGCTTACACGGTTCAGGTTCTACAGGGATTTAAAAATAGTTACACAAAACGGAGTGTGCTGCTCTGACCGGCTTCAATGACTTTAAAAAATAATATAAAATAGTGTGCAACACCACTGAAGTTTTTTTTTTTTTAACTCTCTTTTCAACCAACGGCAGTCACTCTCCAAATAACTTCTGCTTAGCTTTCCGAGCTTCCCTCGGGTCCTCTTAATCAGCGTCTCCAACCTTTTTTGCGCCACGGACCGGCCGACAATATTTTCACGGACCGGCCTTTAAGGTGTCGCGGATAAATGAGGGAGGGGCTAATAATCGGCTCAGTCATTTTTAATGATCGTTGAAAGCCCAGATCGTAATCGTGATTAAAATTCGATTAATTGAGCAGCCTACACCCAAGTGACTTCTTCAGTCTTAGCTGACTGCAGGTTTCCCCAACCTTTAAACCAGTACATTGCACAATGACTGAAACTAGCGCCACTGAATGAACAATGGGCTGTAAAGTCAGTTCCTTGATCATTAATATGCAAATTCTCATGACCATTGATAAACAACTACTGATCAAAGCCCATGTTATCAGTAGCTTCAGTTCATTGAGGTCTGTGTGCATTGATTTATCCACAGCTATCTTAAAATCCCGCCACATCATTTTATTTGAGCCACTGCAACCTCTTGATTCTTACCTTTTTCTGTCATTCTGTTGCAGACGAGTAGCCGTGCAGCTTGTGTGCAAAGATCATTGTTCTGTTGCGTTACTCACTTGGGGTCAAGCGTCAGCTGTCAAACAGATGGCCTCACGTTTGACTCTATAACACTTTTATACAGAGTTCATGGTGATTCAAGCTGCCCAAGTGCAGTGGCTGCAAATCAAGCCCAAACCATCACCCCTCCACCACCGTGCTAGCCTTAGACATGAAGTGTTTCTCCATTATGGCCAGACTTCTCCACTTCTCCATCTTCTCCATTCAAACGACATTGTTCCAGAGGTCTTGCGGTTTTTTCAGATGCAACTTTGCAAACCTAAGCTGTGCTACTACTTTCTTTTTAGAGAGAAAATCATTTCTCCTGGCAACTCTCCAAGCCATACTGTACTGGCATGACCTTTAACATTTAACATGCTAACTGAGGCCTGTAGAGCACGAGATGTAGCTCTTGGGACTTTTTTGACACTGAGCTTGGGGGAATTTACGGGGATGCCCACTCCTGGGAAGAGTGTGGCATTGTGGTAACACACACCTGAATGCTCCAGACCAGCAAACTGCCACAACATGAGCTTTTATAGAGGTGCTCATACTCTCTGATGATCACTTAATCAAGTGGATTTAATTAGCAGCACCTGGTTGATAGTTCCCCTGCCTTCTTACGGAAGTATTTAATGTCTCACCGCAAAAAATCCTTCAAAATCTTTCTTTTAACATGAGTGTAGATGTGTTTTTGTTTGGGACTAGACTCAATAAGATAACCATCTGCACTAACACCCTGTTATAATGTGGTTGACCACCTCTTCTTGCTACTATAAATGTTTTGACCCTTGTGGTCTTGCTGATACATTCTAGATTCTTGATGCATTCCTCATCATTAGAAATTATTCTGTGGTAATGGTGTTAACATACACAGCTCTACACTTCTCTATGATCTCCCAGCAGTGAATATGAACTGAACTGGTGCATATGGTCGATATCACTTATGAACTTTTTTTTCCTCCTTTGCCCTGCTGGAAGAGAAATGTGGACTTCCTGCACACTGGAATAACATGTTCATCTTCCTGTGCACATCCATGCAGCTAATTTTAGAAAGAGATTCATCTTTCGGGGTTTTTTGTTGTTGTTGTTGTTGTTGTTTTTTATGCATCTTATCTCACAGGTCCTGTTGAAAAAGCAATCAGGACCAAATGGAAGAATCAACTGAAAACACAGATCCGTGCGAAGATGGGATTATGGAGTCCTGAGTCTGCTCGTTCGCTTTCCATTAATTCTAGTCTCTTTCAGTTCAAAGTCATTCACAGACTCCATTATTCAAAGAGAAAATTACACAAGTAGATCCCTCGGTCCGATATGTGATAAATGTAGCTCGGAGGATAAAAAAAAAATACTTCACAGCTTTGTCCTGAAATAGAAAATTACTGGTCTGAACTTTTTAAACGCATTATCTGAAGCCATCGCTGCTGAGCCGATCTCTATGTTATTATTTGGGAGAGTCTCTGAGCTGAATTAAACAGCAAGTTCCCTCTTAACACATAATCACAGGTAAGGAGAGTATTCAGAACACAGAGGAGGTTCCCACAAATGATGGCGCTGTTAATCAATAAGAATTAACTTTGATACTATTAATCCATCACTGGTGGGAAGAGAATTTAAGTGGAATTTTTATTCTTTTGATTTTTATTAATAATCTGAATAATGTGCCACTTCAAAAATATATATAACCATGCCCACGTCTAATTAACAAAAAGTAGTGTATTTACTTTGTTTGATATCTAGATTCAGTATGGCCTCTGTGATGTTTTGCTTACAGTACAGATGATAGACTACACTTACTGAAGAACTGTGGGGGCAAAAGAGAAGTTTAGACTCACAGTTACAACCACAAGCTACAGAAATGACTGTGCAAGAGCCTCAGGATGTGCGTCATATGAAAGCTAGCAGGCATTCAAACACTCTTACACATCTATACAGGTCTGTCATATTTGCATGTCACTTTGATGACACAGAGAGAATGACTTTACATTAGAATTTAAGGTCAGTTTTTTTGTCCACTTCAAGATTTCATCCACAGACAGCTGGTGTGTGTATCATCTAAAATTTGCTTTGTAAACGAGCCTGGCAGGCACGCGCACACACACATATAGAGCCACACACCTGCTGCTTACTGCTATGTCTGGCAGTGTGGCTGGCATGTGTGCTCGTTTCCCGTCATGCACGCATGGAAATACCTCAGTTGTGTTTTGTTATATAAACTCATTAGAAAATGCACAGCTGACTGTGCGTGTCAGGCAGTGAGATCAGTTCCTGTGTTTTCACTAAGGTGAAGAAGTGTCATTAGGGCCTTACTGGAAACGGGTAAGAGTGTGGGTGGCCCTGACCAGAGGGAGGGCGTGGAAGGACACGTGAAGTAAGTTACTCATAATAACAATTCATCATATATATATATATATATATATATATATGGGAGAGCGGGGTAAGTTGTCACACGGGTAAGTTGTCACACTGTTCATAACTCCAACACTAGAGGCTCTATCTCAAAAATGAAATAGCCACTTTGTGTGACTTCTTCTTCTATAGTCAACCTCCTGTTCACATGTAGTCAAGACTGCTCTAATCTGAGGTGAGCACATCTTTTTTATTTTTTTGACCTAAAAGGAAAAATAAATCACTTTAAATTTTCGTCAGTACAACTTTGTTAGGTATAGATGTTACAAATTATAATTTTACACAAAATAGAGGAGACATTAACGTGTCTTTTGATACTTCAGCTGATGTGCTATGTTGAGCTAACCCTGACATTTAGCCAAAATTAGCATAAATGTCAGTTTGGGGCAAGTTGTCTCATTAACTTTGGGGCAAGTCGTCACATGTGACAACTTGCCCCAGTACAAATAAATGCTCCAAAAAATTGATATTGTAATTCATTTGTATTTGTAATAAGGTTTTTGAAGAAAGGAAGGAGAGGCAGGAATTAAGGAAGGAAGGAAGAAAGTAAGATGGTTCGAAATTATCAACGAAAGACAGAGCGTGGCAGAACACCACCTGACATTATGTTAAAGGCAGTCAGGCAGGTAAAGATGCAGAACAAATCAATCAGAAGTACAGCAAAGGATTTTGACATAAATTACCGTACTCTAACTCGGTATTGTCAAAAGATTACCAGAGAAGAAATTGAAAGTCAGACAGCCATGCCAACAACAATGGTTGGTTATACAACGCCAAGGAAGATTTTTTCCCCTGATTTGGAAAAGCAGCTTGTTGAATATATTACTAGGTCAGCTGACATTTATTTTGGTCTGTCACCAAGTGAGGTCAGAAAGCTTGCCTACCAGTTTGCTGTGGCACACGAACTGAAGTTTGTGCCTTTGTGGGCAGAAAAAGAAAAGGCCAGCAAAGAGTGGTTTACAGGCTTTTTAAAGCAGCATACAACATTGTCACTGAGAAAGCCAGAAGCAACTAGCCTTGCCAGGGCAAGTAGCTTCAACAGAGAGAATGTCAATGCTTTCTTTGACAACTTAGAGAAAGTGTTATGCAAATATGAGTTTGGACCAGGAGACATTTGGAATGTTGATGAAACTGGGGTCACCACTGTACATAAACCAGACAAAGTGTTGGCCAGACGTGGATTCAAACAAGTAGGGTCATTGACCTCTGCTGAAAGGGGAACCCTTGTCACACTGGCCTGTGCTGTCTCAGCCATAGGGAATAGTTTACCTCCATACTTTATTTTCCCACGTGTCCACTTCCATGACCATTTCCTGATCAACGGGCCACCCGGCAGCAAAGGAGGGGCAAATTCCTCTGGATGGATGAAAGACACACACTTTGTTGACTTCCTGCAACATTTCAATGAACATACAAAGTGTTCAAAGGAGAAGCCCTGTTTACTCCTTTTGGACAACCACGAGTCTCATCTGTCCATTGATGGACTCAATTATGCCAAAGAAAATGGCATAATCATGCTGTCATTCCCACCGCACTGCTCACATCGGCTCCAACCATTAGACAGGTCTGTCTACGGGCCACTAAAGAGGCACATCAACAGCACGTGTGATGCCTGGATGAGGAACAACCCTGGGAAGACAATGTCTATTTATGACATTCCTGGGATTGTGGCAATTGCATATCCTCTGGCTGCAACCCCATTGAACATTCAGGCTGGTTTTAGGGTGGCTGGGATTCAACCTTACAACAGAAATGTATTTCTGGAAGCCGAGTTTGCACCATCCTACATCACAGATCGCCCTATTCCGGACCCTGCCCTGCCAGGCTCCAGCACCAACTCTGCACTGCCAGGCCCCAGCACCAACTCTGACCTGCCAGGCCCCAGCACTACCTCTGCACTGCCAGGCCCCAGCACTACCTCTGCACTGCCAGGCCCCAGCACTACCTCTGCACTGCCAGGCCCCAGCACCAACTCTGCACTGCTAGGCCCCAGCACCAACTCTGAACTGCCAAGCTCCAGCACCATCTCTATCACGAGCTCACCCTTACCCAGCACTGCAATTACTGACAGCGGACTACCAACTCCAGAGGACATCCGGCCATATCCAAAAGCTGGCCGCCGAAAACCATCCAGCAAAGGAAGAAAACAACGCAAATCAGCAATTCTAACCGACACGCCAGTGAAGCAGCAACTAGAAAAAGAAAAGAATAAGGCTGAATCTAGCAAAAAGCTGTTTCAAAAGAGAGGGACGCGAGGGGGGGAAACATCTGGACCTATGAAGAACAACGCAGCTAAAAGAAGAAAAATAATTCAAGAGTCATCATCAGATGATGAAGAGTGCTTCTGCCTTGTCTGTGTGGAGCCATTTTCAAACAGTTGTCCAAAAGAGACCTGGGTAAAATGCGTAAAATGCAACTAATGGGCCCATGATGCTTGCACCTCAGGCCAGGCAATTTATGTGTGCCAGAATTGTGACTCTGAAGTTGAGTCTGATTAATCAGAAATAGGGCATCTGTTTTGTTCAGAGGATAAACATGTTAAGTAAAGCAAGTTATTTGCAGCATTCCATTCATTTATGATGGATTTATGTGCAAGCCAGAGAACATTTGAGTTTAAAGTTCAAACTAAAGTTTTCTTTCTACTTAATGTTTTGATTAAAATGTGTATTGGATTGAAATAATTGTTTTTTTCCAAATTCTCTTGGCATAATTGTTCAAATTTCCAGTTTTGGTTTGAATTTAACAATTAAAATCAATAATCACAATTAAGTATTCGTGTTCTTATTTTAAGATAATCTAGTGTGACAACTTACCTGCCGATGGGGCAAATTGTCACAAGTACACATTCTCCATTCAACAGTCTACAACTCCGTAATGAGATAAGATATGAAAATGTAATGAATACATCATATGTGCCCGAGACTTCCTTCTTTCATTTGGTGAAACATTTATTACGTTGTGATGTATGGTGCTCAGTAAGAGTTAGTCAGTGTGAAAAGTGTGACAACTTACCCCGCTCTCCCCTATATATATAAAATTAGATTAAAAAACATGCACCTTTACAGTGTGTCTTGTAAATTAACAGTGATTCCATAATTAAAGAGAAAATACCCGCAAAAATTAAGTTTACTTGAATACTTTGGTGTAAGTTGCCCAGATAGAAGATAAAGAGATGTCTCTTAACATAATGGAAACACACATCACTTGCCTTTACTCAAAGACATCTTTGAAGAGAGACACTGCTGTGGTTACTCAAAATAAAGCACAAAGAAAGTGTGCTGCGTGCAGTTTAATGTAGAAAACGATTTTCTTTCTGCTGAACTACAGCTGCCAGCCAAGGAAGCGTGCAGCTAACTAACATTAGAGCTCAGCCGAGCAGGACGCCATTAATGTGTACACCCTGATATGCTGTCACAAGCATGAGTCTCTCTAAGACGCTTTCATCTGCAGAGTGACACGGTTGGATGATGTTAGTCAGCCAGCAGATGTACCGCAATGACTGGAAATAAACAGAAGAAATTAGCTAGATTGTTTCAGTAGTCACATGCAGTGCATGCAGGCCCCTTAAAATCTGCTAAGTAACAAATTACATATTACACAAAGTCTTTTTATTTCATGGACCACATAAACCCCTAGTTTGATCTGAAGTGGGCTGGATGAGTAAAAGTATTACCTCATACCCCACAAAACCATATGCAAATTTGGCTTTCTTTTAGCGTAGAGGAGTTTAAATCCACTTTTTCTTCTTCTTTTCTTAATTTTTAGCTTTTATTGTAACAGGACAGTGAAGAAAAGACAGAAAACCTGGGAGAAAGAGCAGGTGGAAGGCACCGTAAATGGCCTTTGCACAAGCCCCACGGTGTATGGGTCCCCTTCTCAACCCAGAGAGTCAAACTGGAGCCCAGCTACACATTTAATAAATGTCTATTTATAAAACTGATGACAAGTCTCAGTTGGTCCAGTTGATAAAGAAACACTCCTGCAGTACATCAAAGAAATCCATCAACACAACTCGTTGGGCTTACGCGTCAGGAAACAAGTAAATAAAATTACAGAAAAGGTGCTGACAGATCATTTTCCGAACTTCTAGTCATTAAAAAACGGTACATTCCTGTTAATTCACTAAAAGTGTCCAATTTTTTTGTTTTTTACTCAGTACACGCCATGAAAACAGATAATTATTTTGTGAATACAGCAAAAACAGGAAATGTTTTGCCTTTTGGGGGCAGATTTATTCAGATTCAGATAACTTTCATTGATGCACTGCGAACTGGGTTTTGGCATAAAAAAGATACAAAGAGCGCACAGTGACAAGACTACATGTAAGAAGTTGGAGTTCCCTTCTCCAGCAGCAAACTATAGGGAGGAGAATATTTAAATCAAACGCGCACACCAATTAACAAATATTTGTGACACGCAACTTACTGCTAACTGCAGGTAAAGGTATGCCTTATTTTTTGAGCTTGCTATTGAAATGAACCGACAGCACCCGTTTTTAGAAAACAGCGCAATCATCATCAAGGAAAGGTTGTGAGCACAACAACCAGTTTTTTAAAAAAGTCGTATTTTCTGTGACTGAATGGTTTGTATTACACTTTGGTGTTTGATGTTGGTTTTTATGATTCTTTTGTCAGCATGATGATTGTAAAACAATTAAAGCTCTGACATCTTTTGCTCTCCTTTCAAATTTTCATATTTTCCAAAGCCTTCTATGTGCTGTAAGGGACCAGATTTAAATCTTTGGCGAGCCGGCTCTGGTCCCCAGTCCATATGTTTGCCAGCCCTGCCACAGAACAGAAACTATATATATAAATAGAAAACCATCCTACATGTTGCAGGGTTGGTGTTTGAACTTTTCTTCCTAAATCTCAGCTTTTTGCCTATTGCACAATATACGTGTTAAGCAGTGAATTGTTGCTTTTACACTTCTGTTTTCGTACTGATTTCATGATTAATTTAAACAGTGTTAATTAGTGATTCTCAGAAGTGCTGCTAGGTAGATATCTGCAGGTTCAGACACAGCCGGTTTCCCATCTTAAAGCCTCACTGAGCTCTAACTTTATAAGAGTTCACATTTATTGCCCAGAAAGTCGAGCTCTTCTTGTTACCTAGTAAGCAGAGTTTTATAAAGCTTTGGCTACTATAAATAGGAGGCCATGGCTTCTTCTTTTTTCTTTTTTTTAACCATTGCGTCACATGATAGCAGCAACCAGTGCTTATGAATGTACCCATGTAGATAAAGTCATATCCTTTGATTGTCAGTGTGCGTAAATGTCTGTGTGTGCATGTGTGTACAAGAGATCGAGTGACACCTCAACAAGTGAAGCTCATAAATATTAATAGGGGCCTCATGAATATTCAGCTGGCAGCCTATGAATATTTAAACTATGATGGAGCATGTGGCCGTGCGACTAGACATCCACAGACAAGAAACAGAAAAATAGACCTCCTCTCCTTTTGCTTCCCAACCTCAGTGGGATGCGGCTTTTCTTTAAGGGCTCATTCATTCTAATCAAGACAACATAATTTTCATGATTTCGTTTTCATGTGAACTATGGCTCAGGGTAAGAGTAATGATCATCAGGATGCTTTGCAGCACACCACCAGCTCCTGTTTCCAAATGAGGCAAACCTGCTGAGTGGAGGCTTACCGATTCAAACCCTGCAAACTGTCCACATTATAAAGATGAGATAAAAATAAAGATACATTCTGCAGATGAATAATGATAGTATGCATTACAGCAAAATAAACTATATTTACTACATTTAGATTGAATAAATGTCTTCTTACCATGTACATATACTATGCTTTCTGTTTTTGCAGTATTTGAATAATCAGCACAATAATTGCAGTAAAAATATTTTCCATGTTTGCGGAAAATTCAATCATGTTTTTGTAGCTTTTACACATGGAATAAAACACATAGACTGTATGCAAAGGATGGACATAGCCACCATGATGTCACGCATTAGTTTAGAAAGTCCCTCAGTCCTGCCATCACACTGGTGGATCCGGCTGAGAAACAATGCATACTTATAAAGTGTTTGCTGAGCGCAGGAGTCAAGAGGGTAATTTGACCATAGTCTTTAACACAAACAGATCTCTTTGAAAGCAGAGAGCTTGTCCCTTGCTGGTCATGAGAATGAATGCAGTTCTGCACAGACTTCGCTTTTCATTCGTACACTCTGTGAGCGATCACAAAGGTGTGGTTTTTGCAAAGACGACAGCTATCTGCTTGTTAAGTCTGACATTAGCGTTTCTAATGCTTATCGTTCCTTCACTTCTCAAAAGTAACAAAAACTGAGGCAATGCTGAAAGTTAAAAATGGTCCACATTCTTTAAACTTCGGTAAAATGATCAGTCTGGCTATTTTAAAAAGGTTTAAACGTCCAGGCATCTGTGAAAATGAGCATTTACAAGGTTTAGCTGAGTTCGATGTTAGCAGGAAGTTAGCTAGCTAGTTTCCATCTAAAGATGATAAACCATGTGCTGATTGCAGTATGTTTAAAAAACTAAAACGGACAGCTCTGCTGTAACTTTGGATGTGTGGAGGGTTAGTTGACCTATAAAGATCTGCTAACTGCTGGCTAGCTACAGAGCTATTGTTAAGCTAATGTAAACGCCTTAGAAAGGAAAAATGTTGGACAAGGTTTAAATTGTTCAAGTACAAGTTTCTCTTCTGACGTGTCCAAATATTTTGTGTCTGGGACACTGCGAGCCCCGGGGCTCTACTTATACCGTAAAAAAACATACAAAAAAACTTTGCATAAAGACGTGCTGCACATAAACAGCGCTAATAGAGAAGACGGAGAGGCCGAGAATGGCCACTGATGCTCTTTGAGGTGTTGAGGTCAACACAGTAGACGCCTGGAAACAGGGATCCTATGTTAACACTTAATAAGCAGATAAGGACTCTCAGAATGTGTGTGCGATGTTGGAGAATAGGCAGAGTGTGGGAAGCAGCTTTCCTGAGAGCAGCAGTGAGTAATAGAAGACATTTGTCACAAGAAAATCAATTCAAGGTTCAGATCATCAGGCTGAGAATCTAAGACTTTTTTAAACACTTAATTGAAGGTTGGATTTAGAGTTAAACTTAAATATGGGTTCAGTTTGTGGTTCTGAGGGTTTGAGATGTTATCTTGGTGGTTAAACCTTTTGATTAAGAGGTTTGTTATGAGGTTTAAGAGAACGTCAACACATAACAAGCCTCAGTGTATGAGGTCTGTGTCAGAAAACTGTGTCAGAAAACAACCTCAGGCCAAAAAAAATCTGAGGCCTGCTCATTCAACCAACTCAAACTTCGGCAGTGTACTCACTCAGGTACCCGGTAACACACCTGTCAAGTCTAAAGTGGACGGGATGGATGGCTGCTGAGATGGACAGACAGATCTCTTAAATTATGGATAAGACATCACATGAAACCTGGAAGTTTTTGTGTTGCAGAGAAAGTGACCCAACATAGCTGTGCATATGTAAACATTCTAACTATAACAACCAATGCATGCCTACATAGATCATTTTCTCATCTCAAATGGTAAAAAGTGACAAGAGGTCCTCTGAAAAGGTTGCATTTTTTTAAATAGCAAGACTCACTATTTTGCATCACAACAGGGTTCACATTAGTAACACAGATATGACTATTCTCATTGGTAGGACGCCTGACGTGCATCATAAGCGGAGACTGCAAATATATCCGAGCATATGGATTACAGGTTTGGAGGTTTCAGGGGTGCGATTCGCCGATTTCACAATGATCGAGTATTCTAATTAGAGATATCACATGCTGCTTTTTATCGCCCACACACAACAGAGAAGAAGAACATTAACCTTATTTAAAGGGGGCTCCTGTGTTCTCTCTGTTATGTAATATCCTCTGATCTAAACTGTACCTATTTCTGAGGGTATTTGAGGTAAAAAAAAAACTAAAAAAACTAAAAAAAAACACTAAAAAGTGCTGAAATCAATGCTGTAACACCTTTGGGCAAGTGGGTGATGAATTTAGATGCGGTGCGTCAGCAGTCAGAATTATAAAACTGTGAGCACGGCGAGGAACAATGAGGGTTCAAACGTGGGTTGGGCAGAGAGGGAGAGGAGAAGGAGCTCGGGAGAAGAATCCACCCGGCTGTTTTTTTTAATTATTATTTTCTGATCAATGAGCGTGACTCACTGTGGATCACCGCTTACACAGAAATCATCCAGGATGGGCTGAGCTCAGTGAACGAAGCTCAAACTTGCGTAAATGTGGCCACCTACACACGCACACCTTTACACACACACACGGACGCAAATACGTATATATTGTATCATAAGACGATGTGTGAGGGTGAAGAAGGTGCACCTGTTAAGTGATAGACCTCAGCAGCACAATGGCTGTGTGGGTTTGCGGTCTGTAACGGATGTTTGACAGGCTGATGGGCTATGGCACTCACACACACTCACACACACTCACACTGCTGCTTCCTCCACACATTCACCCCCCTCCCCTCCTCTTCTGCCTGTCTTCTCATCTCTTCAGGCGGTGGGCGTAAACTCCCTCCTTTTTTCTTCCTAAATGCCGTCTTTCCATCGCCACTCTCGTTCCCTCCTCTGCTCCTCCGGTCCTTCCATACGCGTTGTTGTGTTTTCTTCTTCTTTCTTTCTTTTTCCTTCTTCTTCCGCCGAGTGCGAGTTTGACAGGCCTTCAGAGAGAGAAACACAGAGGGGAGAGGAATCAAACAATCCCCTCAATTAGACGGCCCACACAAACGTGCGTCTGAACTCTGTACCATCTTCATCAGCTGTCGCAGTTTTCATCTTTCAGTCGCAGACACCTTTGTTCCCGAGTTGAAAACACACTGTTCACAACAAAAGGCAGAGGAAAAACCATTTAGCTTTGAAGAACAGGAAGCCGCGACGAGCTTTTAAGGTTTATTTGCATCTTAGAGGAGGGAGTCTCTTTCTCTCTCTCTCTCTCTGCTTCTCCTGCCTTAATTGACCCATCAGTTTGCTTGAAATTTGCTAAATTTACTCAAGCGGTGCGATGGCATTCACCATGCAGATGGATCTCTGCTGATTTTTGCCGCAAGCTTTAATATAATCTGGCACATTTTGAAAAGGTTTGAAAGCAATTAAGCATGAGACGGCAGATATGTGGAGGGCGTGGGGTGGGGTGGGATGCACTTACAGTGCAATAATTATGATTACAAACAAGGAGGGGGGGACACAGTTGGATATCTGATGTGAACGAATAATAAGCGGGTGGATTTTACACAGGTCAGGGACGCAGAGGAACCACATTGGTCTCATGCCACTAAGCAGACTTTCAGCTGCTAACTGAGGCTTGATGACAAAACACAATGGATATGCACTTAAATCACACACACACATACATGCTGTCTGCACGCATGCATGCAGACAGCATGAGACCGCAGGCTGCAAAAGAAGCGAAAGAGAAAGTAAAACACAGGAAGTGAGAAGCATGAAGTCCACGCAGAGAATCTCCGGACGTTCAGGGATGAGTCAATACTGTAGTAACACTGCGGCGCACTGCAGCATACCTGGAGGGGCTCAGACCTGTTGATGCAATCTGTGCTAGGACGTCTCCACTTTTCACTTTGCTGCCATCGGTCTCCTCGACTCTCGGCTGTCAACCTCTCTCCCACTCCCAACTTTTCCTCCCACGACTCCCACCTCCTCCCCTCCTCCATCGCTCATGTGTTGCTGAGAAGAGAAGAAGAAAAAAAGTCTCTCACACCGTCTCATTATGCTATTTTAGTCACGCTTTCTTTTGCACTTTGTATCTGGATTGTCTTGTACTTTTATTTAAATCCAAAGTTCAGTGGATGTGAATGCAGATTTTACTTATTTGGCTTTTTTTTAAAAGCTTCCTGAGGATAGAAACAAGCAAACAGGTTGACCTTTGGGAGATTTTCCTCAGATGCTACTGACAAACTTGCTTTCTGTCTCCATTTTTTTACGCATCTGTCTTCTTCCCTTCCACCTCCTCCTCCTCCCTTTCTTTGCCTCCCACCATGAGGCACCCAATCTATTCTCTCCCCTTTATGAACCATCTTCCTTCCTTCTAATTCTCTGAATTACTCCCTTTATCCATCTCTCTGTCTTCCACTTAACTCTCCAGCCTGCATTGCTGACCCGGGAGCCTCAGAGCCTGTTCTTTCAACCGTGGCCATCATGACCATAAGCTGAGTCGCAAGGCTATTTATATTTGTTCCTAATGAGGTGAGATTTCTCTCCGCCATAGCAACGGTCTCTATGGATACCCTGCACTTGGATACCAGATCCCATCCTGTTTTAAATGTCTTATTATGGGCTGCACCCCCACCCCCCCTTCCTCTTGTGTGTCATAGCCTAATTAATTCTGAATTATTCGCCTTCGTGTCAACGCTGCAGAAAAATCGGCTCAAATTTGCCACCGAGCTGACAGCATCAGCACGAGTTTACATCAGTTCAGCCGGTCAGTTCAGTGCAATGGATCAGCACAAAAGCACAACCTGATGCACAGCTCACTTCTTCCAAATCATCAACTTCTGCAGAGGAGAGACCTCTACAGGTGCTCTCATTATTTGAAACGCGCACACACATATTTTTCAGGAGTACCTGTCTGATGTGTGCACGATTGTGAGACGCTGATGGGTGCGCCACTGATCAGGTCTGAGCCCGTGAGCCGGTGAGGAAGCGGTTGCAGTGCAAGACCCAGGCAGCTGAGCTCAGATCATTAGAGGAGCTCTCTGTGGATGGGTGGGGGGGTCACACAGGTGCTGAGTGGCAGCCGCCGTCTCATTTCCTGCCACAAAGTGAGACAGCCAATCAATAGGGCGACAGAGCAACTTCTGGAGAAAGCCACAGCGGTGAGAACACACGCGCACGCAGACACACACACAAACACACATACAAGCACAGACAGGGCACAGTGTCTTTGTATTTACAGTAGCACTTGGAAATGTTCCCTGCCTTCTCCTGATGACAGACGCTCTGAGACAGCAGCATGCACATGTACTCACTCACACACACACACACACACACACACACACACACACACACACACATGCACTGACAGGTGCTGCATTGTTATGGCATGTCCAACTCTGGCAGCTTGTTTTCCTCAGACCTCTCACCCTGTGTGATGACTCAGAGACGGGGAGATGAAAGGAGCGGCAGGGACAGGGGGCTGGGGGAGGGAGGGTGAAGACAGGGTGGTGGTGGGGGGGGCAAGTGGGTGGAGGTGGTTGGATGTGGGGGCTAAGTAAATCATATCATTAATGCTATGTTAAGAGATTGGTTTGACCTCTGCTTGGCTGTCTGCATATGCAAATGTCTGTGTATGCGTCTGGCCTTTGTCCCACAGAAGCAGGTGGTAGCAATGACGTCCGTCTTCTTCCCAGCAGTGCGCGCACACACACACACACACACACACACACACCTACTTTCTCTGTGCGCTCTCCGTTGTCAGTCCCACTAGATCCTATCATGCTTGAAATTCACTCATCATATCGGGTGGCCTCACTGTGCCGCTCGCTGACACAAATTGCGTGCACGCATGCAAACAGACCCACCGACACACACACACACATATATACCGCATGCAGGAACACAGAGCACGCTGGACTGACTTGATTATACAAGCAGAGCGGCTCAACCTGACAGAGGAACAGGCACCGAAAAGGAAACACGAAAAGAATATAAAAGGCTTATTTGCCCGTGTTGTATAAGCATGTTTCATCTTCCCACTCTCGCCTACCCTCACCCACACAGGTTAGATCCAATAGCTGGTGCCAGGCCTCTATCTTGCAACACAAACATCTCCATGTGAAGGAAATATTGCAGTGGAGTTCATCTTTTTTTTTCATAATCTCTTCCCTCTACACCCACACATGCACATAGTGGAGGGGGGAGGGTGGTGAGAGGAAGATTGGGGAGGGGGGGGGGGTAAAAAAGGAGAGGTGGTAAAAGAAAATGAAAAGAGAAGAGGTGAGGTGAGGGGGGAGGGATGATGGCGGTGGTGGTTGAGAGGAAGAGAAGTGCTCATGAGAGCCAGGAGGTAGTTGTTATAGTAACTGTGTCTCTATACCTGTCAATCAGAGCTATTTCAGGCATCTCGCTTCTATGGGGAAAAAAAAATATCACACATAGCAGGGCCAGAGAGCTGCTTTAGTACAGGCAAAATTATCAGGCAATGCACAGGCACTGATACTGGCAACTTGTGAGCTGACAGATAGCTGATCAAATTAACACCATAAATGAGATTTTAGCACTGTGCCTTTTCCTTTTAGAGCTTCTCGCACTCTCCTCAAAGAAAGTGAGCCGAAAGAGGAACGCTGAATGATAGCCAGGGTGTGTGCACACTAAAGAGGGGCCGTCACAGCAAAACTTATTCAATTACAATCACAATACAAGACCGCATACCTACACTGGATTTTTAGTTTGTGGTGCTTTCTTGGGAAGACAAAAGTCCGCTATTGTCCATTTTTCCCCGATCACACAGCGAGTAAAGGATTAATAATAATAATAAAAAGTCCTCCATGAAAACCTTTGGAATCACTCTAACAAACAGACAACCTGAACCAATCACAGGCAGAGGTTAAAAGTTCACACAGGTAGACCCTCATTAACAAAACACCTGAGAACTTCCAGCATCAGTCCTGTTTAAACTACAAGGAGGGTTCGTCCATGTATGTTTTAATCTCTATTAACTTTATAGAGCAAAGCTCCCAATTTACCAGTGGATATATGTACTTACTCTCACCTATGATCAGGAGCTCTGGGTAGTGACAGAAAGAACAAGATTGCCTCTCGCTTAGAGTAGAGCCACTATTCCTCCACATCAAAAGGAGCCAGTTAAGGTGCATCTGACAAGGATGCCTCCTGGGCGAGGTGTTCTGGCCAAGTCCCTATGGCGAGATTATATCTCTCGGCTGGCCTGGGAACACTTCGGGGTTCCCCCGGACAAGCGAGGGGAAGTGGCAAGGTCTGGACTTCTCTGCTTAGGCTACTGCCCCCACAACCCGACCCTGCATAAGCAGAAGAAAATGGATGAATGGAAGTTTTTGTTACATTTTTTAAAAATATTACAACAAATGGTTCAACACAACACAATACGTAGTCTCTGAATATAGAGCACATAGAACACAGCACACAGGCAGTGACAGATATGGCCAGTATTGACCATATTGTAGACAGGCAGCAAAGGCGATCAGTCATTGATGAGATTTGAGAGCGCCGAAGTGACTGAAAAGTCCCATCCTGATCGAAAATATCACCAACAATATAGATAAAAGACAATGTATAGTTAGTGTATTCATTGACCTAAAAAAAGCTTTTGACACAATTAATCATGACATATTACTTGATAAACTGGAGTACTACGGCATTAGAGGAGTGGTGTTAGAATGGGTAAAGAGTTATTTGAGAGACAGGCAGCAATTTGTGAAAATTGGGGAATATCAATCAGAGTGTATGGACATTGTTTGTGGAGTTCCGCAGGGGTCAGTATTGGGACCAAAGCTGTTTATCCTCTATATCAATGATATATGCAGAACATCAGATATACTACAGTTTATTCTATTTGCAGATGATACAAATATTTTTTGTGCTGGAGAGAACTTACATCAGCTTTTGGAAATTGTCACACAAGAAATGATTAAACTGAAAACATGGTTTGATAGAAATAAGCTATCATTAAATTTGGAAAAAACTACATTTATGTTATTCGGAAATTGTAAAAAAGATGCAGGAGCAAAATTATTAGTAAACAATGTTGAAATAGAGCAAGTTTCGGATACAAAATTTCTGGGTGTGATAATAGATAACAAAATCTGCTGGAAACCTCACATAAAGCATATACAAGCCAAACTGTCAAGAAGCATCTCCGTACTAAGTAAAGTTAAATATTTTTTGCCTTCCAAATCACTCCGGGTACTTTATTGTTCACTTATATTGCCATATTTGGAATACTGTGTGGAAATTTGGGGAAACACATATAAAACTGCACTTCAACCAATATGTAAAATTCAAAAAAAAGCAATCAGGATGATTAATAAAGCAGGATTTAGAGACCATACTAACATCATGTTTTTGAAATTAAAAATACTGAAGTTTATGGATCTTATAAAATATAAAACTGCAAAAATTATGTACAAGGCCAGATACAATATGTTACCAGGAAATATACAGAGGATGTTCTATGACAGAGAAGGAGACTATGAATTGAGGGGGAAATTGAATCTAAGGATTCTTAAAGCACGGTCAAAGGTTAAAACCTTTTGTGTCACTATTTATGGGGTAAAACTGTGGAATAGTTTTACTATAGATCTACAGCAATGCTCAGGAATTAGTAAGTTCATGAAAATACTTCGAAAACTGATTTTGGAAGAATATGATACCGATAAAGATGATCACCCATTGTATGTATAAAAATATCAAATTATATCCAAATTATATCAGTCACGGTAGCCAAGTTTATATAGGTTCTCCTCGTGTATCGTGTGAAGTATGTGATGATGGGAATTAGGTGAATTATGTGGGATCAATAAGATGTTGAGCAGGGGTAGGAATTAATAAGTATGTTCATACTTCTTCCTACTCCTTTTCAGACCAAACATTGTTACATTATGTCAGACGATTTTGTTTTATTTCATTATATATTTTTTGTTTATCTGAACACATACGTGTGTGTGTGTGTATATCTACATATATATTCGTATCTGTAAATGAAAATATATGTAGTGTGTATATATTGTTTTTTGTTTTATATGTCTGAAACAAATAAAGATACAATACAATACAATACAATACAATACAATCCTGATAAACTTTTCCCACGAGGAACTGAGCAAGCAGGTCAAAAATTCCAAAGGAAAGTGTTGCCGGAATAATTCTGTGTGTTATTTTTCCATTTATCCAAGACATAAAAATGTTTTTCCTTGCAGCGTGTGGAGGCAAACCAGTTAAAAGGAAAAGGACCATTGTGTCAACATTCCTGCTGCTAAATTTAGAAGCACATAAAAAAATGTGCTGCAGGAAGCATGCAGGTGTTTTTACTGAGAAACCCCTGCTGCTGATTTTGTATATTGTGATGAATGCCTAAAGCTTGCGTGTGGTTCTAATGTCAGTTCTAATGTAATTTGTGTAGATCTTTATCTCAGTGGAACTTCCAAGCAAACATCCAATTTTGTTACATTTTTGGGATTTTTTCCATGTTGGACAGTTTTTAGAGCTTGACACAGTCACTGTGAACTCACACTCATTAGGCAGGTGAGGAAAAAATGCTGTAAACAAACAATGCTTTCCAAAATGGAAGTGTTAATCATTTATTTTCACCAATCAACAAAATGCAGTGAATGAATAAAAGAGAAATGTAAGTCGAGTCAATATTTGGTGTGACCACCCTTTGCCTTCAAAATAGCATCAATTCTTCTAGGTACACTTGCACACTGTTTTTGAAAGAAATCGGTTGGTAGGTTGTTCCAAACATCTTGAAGAACTAACCACAGATCTTCGGTGGATGTAGCATCCTTCTGTCTCTTCATCTAATCCAAGACACACGCGATGATGTTGAGATCAGGGCTCTGTGGGGCCATACCATCACTTCCAGTACTTCTCGTTCTTCTTTACGCTGAAGATAGTTCCTAATGACTTTGGCCGTGTGTTTGAGTTTGTTGTCCTGCTGCAGAATATTTTTATTTGGGGCCAATAAACAGTCATTTATATTTCTGAAAGTGTTCTTTGTTTACAGCATTTTTTTCCACAGGTGCCTAAAACTTTTGCACAGCACTGTATGTATTTCTATCTCTAAATATGGTTGATAGAAAAGTTCCTGATTTTTCACTGTCATTTAAATGTTTATCTGGTAATTACTTTGGTGTAGTATAAAAGGACATAAGGCTGGTCTTTATCATGTCTTTTATATAATAATTATGCCCTCCTTAACATTTTTCAAAGCAGTCCATTGAGGCAGGTTGGAGTCCTTGCTGAGCCTATTTTGGCGCCTGGGCCTTATGTTTGACACCCTTTCCATAAACCCTAGAGATGCTTGTGTGGCAAAATCCCAGTATATCAGCAGCCACGTTCAGTCACTTAATCCCTTTTCCTTCCTCATTCTGAAGCTCGGTTTGAACTCCAGCAGGTCGTCGTGTCCGTGCCTTCGTGCCTAAACGCTCCGAGCTGCTGCCGAGTTAAATAAGTATGCCTGGTAAGTGGCTGGTTAGTGTACGAGCTTCAGCTCTATATTCCATTATTTTATTAAACTGAAACACTCTTTACATAAACCCTAGGACAAATGAAAAATTGCCCCAAATCCCCCGTTTGGGTATCTCTGCGCAGCAATTCCTCTAATCGAGTATTTCTTTGCAATTATCAACATCATAGCCAAAGAAAAGTCTCGGTTCAGCCTTATTACCGACAAACACATGGTGAGGAGGAGAGCAAAGCGATGAGAGAAAGAGAGAGAGAAGAGTGGGGGAGTAAGAATAGTGTGAACACCAATATGGCTGAGTGCGGAGTTTGGGAGCCATTAGGCAGAAGGTAATTAATACCTGTCACTGCAGTGCTCTGTTCGCTGCCTTTATTCTGTTTCAGACCAATTAAAATATGACACTCCTCCGGTGGAGAACGCCTTGTTAAAATTAAACGGCAGAGACGCACAGACACCTTTGATAAACACATCCAGAGCTACAATTGGCTTTGGCAGCAGCGGCGGCAGAGCCATGCTGTATAGATATACACAGAGAGAAAAACATGGCAGTGTGTATGTGTTGTGTCACTTCCAGTAGGAGATGCGAGCTGTTAGATCTGATTAAAACTGTGTTTCCTTGTGAGTCTCACTCCAAAGCGCGAGCGCGCACACTGACGTAATCTTGCGAGACGTTTATGAGCCAGGAGATACTGACCGGTGTAGATAACTCACTGCCAGCGATTCGCAGCTCGGACAGCAAGGACAGACGAATGGTAAGCAAAAACAGATGAGCCAGGGGAGCGAGGAAATGCCAGGTGGTGTACAAAAATATTATTTAGAAAAAGAGAAAACGCTTAAGAGCAAAGCAAAAAAATCTGATAAGAAGGAAAACAAAGGATGGGAAGAGCACAGAGGGAAACTTAAGTGAAATATGGTGGGGTTTTTTTTTTTTTAAAGAGTTGTGGTGGTAGGAACCCGAGAAGACAGATTAGACAGAAGAGAGGAGAAAATGGAGAGAGAGGTGGAGTGATGGATGTAGGCAGGGGACCAGCAGCTCTCTGCCAACATCTCCATGCATCCTTCCAGACATCACACTGCGCTGCCATCTGCCTCCCTGACACACACACAAACGCGCGCGCGCACACACGGGGAGGAGATATGCGAAATCATTAGCGTCTCCTGACACTGAATAAATATCTCGGGATGAAATCTGTCTATGGAGAAATCACCTGCGGGGAAATATGATTGGATGAGATCACGACCTCCACTGGAACGTAATTTGCATGTCATCTAAATGGGATCTGCCCCCAGTGCTCGGGGGTCAAAAAGCATCCGATTAGTTGGATGGGACAAGTCAATCTCTGATTGGCTGACAGAAACAACAACGGCAGGTAGTGCTGCTTCACACCCCCTCCTCCCCCTCCCCTGTGAACTGCAGGACTGCCCTCTTCTGGCTGCTTTACAAACCTCCACAGTTTAAGGAGAGGAAAAAATAAATAAATCAATAAATAAAAGACATCTGAAACACATAAAGACAAACAAATGGCGTCTAGTTGCTGTTGTTTTTAATCTCAAAGGTGATGGATAAAAACAAAAACACAAAGAGCAGGAGTGGCGCACACAGAGTGTCTCGGTTAATCACATACAGAGTCTTATTTATACATATATTTATATAGCAGAGCCATTTCTCCCACTTGTACAGCCTCTTGATTGTAACACGGAAATAAACCCACATTCCCGGGGTGAGAGAGCGAGAGGAAAGAGTGAAAGAGAAACAAAAACAGTCATCTACATTAGAAAACCTACCGGCCATTCGTTTTTCTCTTGTTGTTTTTTTTATAGATTTATACATCAGAGAAGCATCAGTATTCATTACAAAAATAGTAATATAGTTAATATAGATGCGCTGGGAGATTTGATTGAGTCAATACAGATGCACAGTCTCCAGCGAGGAAATGAAGAGCCGCTCTGTGCGCCTCGATGAGTGTTGTTACAGCAGTCCACCTCAGTCAAAGAGTCAGTTATCATCGGAAAGAGGTTAAGGGTTTAATTTAATCAACAAAACTTTTAGAAAATGAGTACATAAAAAAATAAAGAGGAGGAGGAGGTGTTAGTGCACTGATGAAAGCTGAAACAGTTTTAGGGAAAAGTGCTGCCAGGATCCAGAAAAACATGCGCTTAACAAAAAGAAAGATGAGTTACAGAAAAGTGTTAAAGGCTTTTCAGCAGCTCCACCTTCACACAGCTGCTGTCAGGAGGAGAAAAAGTGTAAGACGAGTGGAGGAGCCCATGGGATTGAAGTGTTATTGCTGGGGATGTTTGTTTGTTTGTTTTTAAATTTGGTGTTAACATGTGAGGAATACGGGGATGAAGAGGGGAGTTATTGCTGAGGGTAGTAGGGCTGTTGCTGAGGGGGTTGTTGGGGGTAGCCTGGGTAGGGCTGTCCTGCTGGAGCAGTTCCTGGGTATCCTCCCTGACCCGGAGTCTGGTAGGGCATGTAGGGCATGTTGGGCATGTTGTACTGGCTGTAAGCATAAGGATTGTAGCCCATAGGCATCTGGTAGTACCTGCAGGGAAAAGACAACAGACGAGACAAACTTCAAACATTGTATAATCAAAACACTTCAGAGTCAAAGGTTGCAGACTTCATTTAAAAGTTATAATGAAGCAAGTAACGCCCTCTTCTAGCATCAGTATACAGAGCTAGAACTGAGTTTGGGTTTAATGGCATTTGCAGCTGGTAAAATTAAAGACCATCTATAGATTTTTAATTGCTCCATGTTTACTGAGAAGATATTTCATGCACCAATGAGAATGCGAACCGGTCAACCTGCAGCAGTTTTTTTTTTGTCACTTTAAGGACCAAATGAGGTGCTCAGATCTGAGAAATCCACTGGAAAAAAAAACAAAAAACAGAGAAGACAGATTTGAAAACTGACCCAGGGTAGCCTTGGTAGGTGGGGTAAGGTGGTCCCTGGGCCTGGGGTGCCATGGGTGGTGGGTTGTTAGTGGGAGCGGCAGCAGGTTGTGAGCTGGCGGGTGTGGTGGAGGCTGCCTGAGGGATCACGCTTGGTGGAGGTGGCCTGGCTGGGGGCTGGGGCTTTGACTCGGGTTGTTGAGGCTGCACAGGCTGGAAGACGTAGAGGGAGAGAACAGAAAGATGAGCACACGACTGACAGATGTTGATAATATTCAATGCTGGGCTGAGTATCCGCTTACAAAAACGGTTCTGGGTGCAGGGGTAGGTCCAGGAGCCGGGGCGGCGGGGCCGGAGGGGGCAGCGGGAGTGCTCTGATAGGCGGGAACGTTGAAGGCTGGAGCGCTGGGCTCTCGAGCGATGCTCTGCTGCAGGTCCCTGAGAGCAAAAATCGAACATCACAAATAAAATAAAACAGAACCCAACTGCAAAAACAGTCTTCCTTCTTGGCCAGCTTGGAATGACCGTGCGGGTACGTACTTGAGGAGTTCATCGCGCTCCGTCTTACGGGCAAAAACGATGTCGCTGCATTTGTTCTGGAACTTGAGCAGGATTTCTGTCAGGTCGTTGTAGAACTGAGCGGGGAGAAACAAACAGGGACAAAAATAACTAACCCGGTTTGGGACGCACAAAAGTAGAGCACATCTGACAAAAGATATGCATCGCTGCGGCACGGCTGGTCCCGCTGTTCTGCCGAGCACGTACCTTGGTGCCCTCGCGCAGGTTGTTGCTGATCTCCATGTAGCTGTCGTGGGCCGAGGCCAGCTTCTTGAGGACCTCCTCCCTCTGGTTGGAGTCTGCGTTGGACTGCTTCAGGCTGCTGAACTCCTGGTGGGACGTCTGGAAGCAGATCGCAGGTCGAGAGGACGGTTAACCTCCGACTCCTTTTATTATGTATGCACTTTATGTCCATCTATACATTCTTTTAATCCGATACAGTTAAAGCATCATTCCCGTGAGGGAATTCTGACCCAATTTAAGCAATAAACACACATAAAACCCGCACACTTCCCACCAAAGCTGCCTGTACCTGAACTTTCCCCAGCAGCTCTTCCTGTGTGCGGAGGCTGGCCTGCACTCGCTGGTTGTAGCTGCCGTACAGCTGGTCGAGCTGGCCCAGCGACAGCTGCTCCTCATTGATTGCTCCATCCTGAGCCAGCGCCGTCAGGAAGGTGGTGGACATGTCAAAGGTCACGGACTTGATCTCTCCCTCGATAGTCTCCCTCTCTTTCTTTACCTCCTCCAGCTGAGCGAGCAGAGAGCGCAGCACGTTCACTACCTACAGGGGAAGGTAGACACATGACTTTTCCACAGTCCGACATTAACCTCTCACCCTCGTTACAGTGAGTCCAGCAGCTGGAGAGAGGTGCAGTTCTTTCAGTTCTGCTTGCTTAGTTATTTGAGCTCCCCAGTGAAACACAACACAGTATCAGCAAAAAAAAAAAAAGAAAAGAAAAGAAAAAGGGAGGCAGTGAGGGGAGGAGGTAAAGGGCCATAAGGAACACAATGTCCACCGGGGGTTTCTGTGCAGCAGGAGTCGACGTTTATGGGACACACACATAAAAAAAAAAAAAAAAAAAAAAGCACATTCCCAATATTTAAGCTCACAAACAAAGATGTAAAGATGTCAGACAGACCTCGCTGCCCTGTAGTGTCTTGGTCGGGTTGGCAGAGGGGATGGCGGCGTTGAGCTCGTTCTCTGGTTTACACAGCAGGGCGATCATGTCACAGTGGGTGTTGTAGCGGTCCCTCACCACCTGGTCGGCCTGCACTGCCTTGTCCAAGATGTTGCGGAAGTTAGCGCCCTCTGTGTAGGGAGAGGATTAGAGGGACTAAGAGAGGGCTTTTTACAGCGCATAAACTTGCACGACAAGTTTGTGTCCAATAAATTAGGAATTTCCTGTTGTTCTTTTGCAGCGCGCTCAGTGTGTAATGGCCCCAATAAATAAATTTTTTTTAAAAAGCGCCCAACACCAACAACAAATGAGAGCAACAATCTTCCTTGGCATACCGCTTCGAAGGGGCTTGTAGAGGTCTCCAGAGGGAGTTCTGCTCCAGCGCTGGCTGAACTTGGTCCTCAGCTCGTTGTCGGTCGTCTCTTCATTGTCCAGCATCTTCAGAGACTAAAGGACGAGAACACAAAGACGCTGAGAGGACAAAAACACCACCGATACACATCGATTAGCACAAAAGTGCTGTACATCTAAAATAATGAGAGGACATAACACCAGCATAAGATAACAGAGTTTAAAGACACATAAAATGAGGAAACCCGAGTAAGAAATGATACAAAAAAGTAATCAGAACCGATTCTAAAGGTGGGTTTTCAAACGGGTTTGAATATGTATCATGTTGGGGAGGTCCTGATGACACATGAGGAATCTGTTAGACTATTTGGATATTCTTATTATTGTTATTATAATGTCAGGATACGGAAAAATTGCTTATACAGCTGGTGAGATCCTGTCATTGTGGCATGTGTTTTAACAGCTTTTTTGTAAATGTGGGACCGGAGCTGGCTACAACAATTCCAAAAAGTAATCACAGCGAAATGTCACTGATAGAAATAAATTCAAAGACTATATTCTTGTCGGGAGTTACTGAATTAGATATTTTAGATGTAGTTAACAACTGTAAGAACAAGACCTCTACTGATTGTTTTGGTATAGATATGACATTAGTTAAACGAATCATACATAGCATTGCCAGACCTCTAGCTTATATATGTAATTTATCATTTCAAACGGGGAAATGCCCAAAGAAAATGAAAATAGCTAAAGTTATACCCATATATAAAAGTGGAAACAAACACATCTTCACTAACTATCGACCAGTGTCCCTGCTCCCGCAGTTTTCTAAAATATTAGAAAAACTTTATAATAATAGACTAGGTAAATTTATTGACAAACATAAACTAATCAATGAAAGTCAGTACGGATTTAGGACAGGAAGGTCAACTTCAATGGCTATCATTGATGCAATAGAAGAGATAACCAACAGTCTGGATAGAAAAAGACATGCAGCAGGGATATTTATTGACTTGAAGAAAGCATTTGATACGATTAATCATAGCAGATTATTTAAAAAATTAGACAGATATGGTATTAGGGGAGTGGCCTTGAAATGGATCCAAAGTTATTTGACTGAGAGACAGCAGTATGTGAAGATGGGCGAATTTGAATCGGGGTATTTGGGCATTAGCTGTGGAGTGCCACAAGGATCAGTTCTGGGACCAACTCTATTTAACCTTTATATAAACGACATATTTAATGTATCAAAGTTATTAAAATTAGTTATATTTGCTGACGACACCAATATTTTTTATTCTAACGACGACCATAGTGACCTAGTACTTAACATTAACAACGAGTTAAGGAAATTAAAAATATGGATGGATGTTAACAAATTATCTATAAATTTGAGTAAAACCAAGGTAATGTTCTTTGGGAATTACAATGTAAATGAAGATACTGTAATAAAAATAGATGGTGTAGTCATAGACGTAGTATCAGAAATAAAATTCTTGGGAGTAATGATTGATAGCAAATTATGCTGGAAATCACACATCAGACATATACAAAATAAAGTGTCCAAAAGTATCTCAATCATAAATAGAGCCAAGTTCTTCTTAAACTGCCATGCAATGTTTTTGTTATACTGTGTACTAGTCCTACCATACTTGACTTATTGTGTAGAGGTGTGGGGCAATAATTACAAAAGTTCTCTGCATCACCTGGCTATACTACAAAAATGTGCTATAAGAATAATGTATTCTTTGGGTTTAATGGTAGGATAAAGGTAGGATATTATAGTCACACTAATATTTTGTTTTTGCAGTCAAAACTATTAAAATTGATTGATTTAGTTGAATTCTCGACTGCTCAACTCCTATATAAGGCAAATAAGGGTATACTGCCAGAAAATATCCAAAAGCTCTTTACACATAAAGAAGGAGGTTACAATTTGAGGGGATGTAGTAACTTTAAAAGGCAGATAGTTAGAACTACCAGGAAAAGTTTGTGTGTGTCTGTGTGTGGAGTGAAACTTTGGAACAGAATGGATGTAGAGCTCAAGCAATGTCCAAATATTCATCTGTTTAAATCGAGGTACAAAAAATGTATATTGTCAAGGTACAAAGAGGAATCGAGTGTGTGATTGTTTATCGATGATAGTAAATAATAATATATTCTTTGTATTATTTCTTTCTTTTTTCTTTGTTTATATATAGAATGTTAACAACAAATACTTATATAAACAATTATTTTGTAGAGTTGAAATGGACACTGTTGATTATTGTCTTACGCTGTTGTTATTACTGTTATCTCCATTATTAGGAAACAGTAGACCAGAATTAATTCTTAAAAGTAAAATTGATGAAGTTACAACTATACAATGGAAGCAAACTTCATTGATATTTTCATAGCTAAAATATAAATAATATACGGAGAGGATGTAATGACCATGATGGTGATGACTGTGATATTCAGCGATGGTAACAAAGACTGTATTATTGATGCTAAATATTTACACTACTGTATGTCGTAATTATGACAATGCGATAATTTTATAACCGTAATTGTATGTCACAAATATTTAAATGTACTGCGCAACTACAAAATTTAAAACTCAGATAAGATTGTAGGGGTGGGAGTTAAAAAGCTTGTCTTCATCCCACTCCTTTTCGAGCTAAACTTGTTTTTTCTTTTTTTGTGTAATTGTACATTACAATAACTTTATTATTTGGTTGCTCGAATAAAAGACATTCATTCATTCATTCATTCATGTGTTTTCAGAAACTGCCACACTTGAGACACACGAAGCAGCGATTATTACATCAGTGATTATAAACTTTGCTCGTCCATATTTGTTTGCCTCGTGTACTTTTTAATGATCACTCAACATGCATGTTAAATAAAAAAAACTGAAACTGCAGTTTAATTAAAAATAAAAACTCAATATATAAAAAATTAAAATCTCAAATAATAGTCATTTTTTGGCAAGCTCAATTGTATTTTCGTCTTTTTTTTTTTTTTTTTACCTCCTTTTAGTCTCATTAATGACTACTTTTTAGGAAAATTAGGGCATTTCAGTTTGGACTTTTCAACTCTGCCAACAAACTTGGAGGCAGATTGTGCTTTATGTTTTCCCTCCCATCTGTTTATTTGTTTGTCAGCATGATGTTTAAAAAATGGGTTGGCTGAAGCCGGTGGACAGACAGTCCTTGGCCCAACGATCAGTGGATTAGATTCCTGTGATGATGCGGATCTGGGATTTCCGCCACTAGGAACGATTAAGAGTTTTTTTTAGCATTAATACGCTCTTCTGGTAATAATGGTGGTAGTAAACTCCAACATTCGCGGCGTCCAAGCCAGGATTCATATGCTACGTTTTGAAGAAAGCAAAGCCATATGACGAACAAGCTGTTGGCAGCCTGTTGTTCTAAAAGCGGCTTCTTCGCTTTGTTAAACAGATTTTGGGGTCGCTGCGAGCAGGAAGGTCAGAGGGCACGTGTCTGCTCGCGTCACCGACCTCATCCAGGATCTCTCTGTTGCGGGTCAACAGCTCGGGCAGGTCTTTGATGAGCTGCTCGATGCTCTGCAGTCCTCCGTGCTGCACGACGTTCCTGGCCTTCTCAGCAATGGATTGTGGGATGGAGTCTCCTGACAGATCCTCCAGAGCAGCTGGCAGGTTTAGAGACGCCAACACCCTGATGGAGAAACGCATCATCTGTCAGTTATTACGGCTGCTTGAACATTAATTTGTAGCTCGTCAGCACGGAGCTCATTAAAAACAGCTTTTACAAAGTTTACTTGACGAAAACGAGTTAAAGTAAATATTTTCATTTTACTGCTTTAATTGAATGACAATGCACTCATGTTGACGTCGTTGGCTCAAATTTCTAATAAAGATCTTCAAACGATGTGCTGAGAGCGCCGCACTGACGACACGAGTGCTTTTATCGACACGTTAATGGTACCTGATGCTCCCTCATGTTATGAATTATTAAATTTATTTACAGAAGCACTTACTGACATGTTAACAGGAAGACACAGAGTGGTTTACACAAACAGCAACTCATATGAGAGTTTCCACATAAACTCAGATGGTGAAGTCGTTCTTTTTACGTTACACAGAGCAGGACATCTTCCAAGAAATACTCCTGCATCAGAACACATGGTCACCACTGCTCTCACACGGGCCTGATGTGATGTCATGCAAACTTTGAGAGACATGACAGGCAGAATCCCGAATAGAAATCTTTGAATCTTCACCATCTTTAACACACGAGCCAATCGTGTCGTCACACTCTCATTCATAGTAGTTTGTAGGCTGCCTTCTTTCAGCTGCTCCCTTTAGTTGTCGTCCCCATCTCACCCATTCCCAGCATCCTCCTCTGTTCTCCTTCACTACATCCATGAACCTTCTCTGTGGTCTTCCTCTTCTCCTTCTGCCTGACTTTGTCTCCAGATCTTGCTCACTCTCAGCATCTCCAGCTCCGCCTCCTGTCTTTTTGTTAGCACCACCGTATCTAAGCCGTACATTGTGTACTATCCTAGATGTTTCCTTTTGCTGTGTGTAGTAAAGATGTAGGTAAGTGTACTTTTTACACACCCATAACATGAATTAGGATTTCTTATGGTGCTCTGGTGGATAGGGGAAAGGCAAGTATGGTGGTGTTGCCTCACAGCAAGAAGATCCAGGGTCCTCTCGCCCTACGGTAGCTGATATAAGCTCCAGCAACCCTGACCTGGATAAGCGGAAGAAACTGAATGGTTGGCTCTGATTGGAGAAGCCACGTTGATCACGTTGCAGAAGCCATAATGGATGTGTTTTTTCTTTTTTTGTTTGTTTTGTGTGCGCAGTAAAAGTTACTTATGGGGAAAAAAGACCAGCTTCACCCGTGAGTCTATATATGCAGTTTTCAATGAAAACCAGAACATCAACATAATAGCTCATTCAGCTCATCCTGTGATCCATCACAGTTCACAGGTTCTTGTATTAAAGTCAGAAAGAAAGTGCACAAACTAATAAGAATTCAAATCCGCTGAGCAGTCACCGAGGCTCACAGTCAGTCATATCTAGGACAAACAGTCTCATTCACTCAAATCTCACCAATACTCCAGGAGGAGCAGCAACTCTCATATTTCATTTAGATGGAGGCTTTAAAATTACTGCCACAATCATTGCCCCAAAGTGATGAGGCTTTCTTTAATATCATAAACCTTGTTTGCAGTAGCAAACTGGCTGATAATTCAGGTTCTCGCATAAAGCCCCACATATGATGGCGGAGAATCGCTCAGAGCTGGAGCTCATGTGAGCATATAGCTTTACAGACACAGCACAGCATACCCGTTGCAGAGATTAGTCGCCTCCCTCATGGTTCCCACCAGTCTGTTAACAGTCTCGGCCTTCCTCTGGCTGTAAATGCTCATGGACTGCTGCACGGCCATGGGAACCATCTTCTCAAACAAGTCTGAAGTGAAAAGATTGAGACAGGCAAATGGTTTTAAACAAAAAAAATAAATCAGTTTTCAGATCAGCTGAGCATCATTCTCAGCACAGTTTCTTTTAGATTTTTTATCATTTTCACTTTTATCTTTTTATTAACTTTCATCAGATTATTTCATCATGTCAGTATGGAGGTGTGTCCGCGGTTTGTACCTGAAAATTTCTGACTGAGTGGGGGTGTGATGGCGGCTGGTTTGACCAGCGCTGCTTTGCCGATTTGCTCGAGGTCTTTGACTTCAGGCACCCGGTCGTGGTAGATAAAGTCGTTGTCTTTCTTAGCTGCTGTGAGGGATCGGTTGATCTTGTCTGTCAGATCCTTAACGCTCACGTACTCGTCGTAACGAGACGCCACAGTCTTAACCAGCTCTGCTGCGTGCTGGATTGATCAAATAAGGGAGGAAAAGTTGTGGAGAAGCATTTAAAAAAAACAACAACAAATATATATATAGGGATGGGTACCGGTGTCCGGTGCCATTTGACATAAACGGTAGTAACCAGACCGAAAAGCAGCGCACATTTCGGTGCTTTATTTCGGTGCTTTTTTTTCCTGAGCTGTGGTACACTTCTAGCCAATCATTTTACGTTTCCGAGGATAGTAGGCGGGGCCAGGTACGTACGTTCTTTTATGCAGAGCTACAGATTAAAAATGCCCAAGGAGGACCAGTCAAAGTCTGGCTGTACTTCACAGCAAAAGATGCAAACTCAGCAGCAACAAGTGCTTTAAGCTGATACTGTGATACTGTCAAAGGAGGTAACAGGTAACACCTGGCGACGCATAGCATTTTTTTCAAAAGCCCAGAAATGCGCCGTATTTGATAGCTTGCTGCGAGACCTCACACCGTGCACATCTACTGCGGGTGGGTTGCCTGTTATCGGACCCGGAGCAATATCCCCCAAAAACCCGAAGAGAGTCCTGGCCCCTAGCCCTGCCAGTGTAGCAGAAATGATGACGGATGATGATGGCAGCAGCAGCCGTTCTCTATATATACACACACATATCTATATATATATCTATATCTATATATATCTATATATCTATATCTATATATATATATATATATATTTATACATACACACACACACATATACATATACACACACACACACATATACATATACACACACACACACATATACACATATACACACACACACACACACACACACACACATATATACACACAATATTATTATATTTTTTGTTTTTCTAAAGGGCTGTAAAGCGAGGGGAAACCTGTGTACCTGCAGACGAGCAATCTCCTCCCCGAACCTCTTCTTCTGCTTGGCCAGGACACTCTGATGCAGCTCGGCATTGGCTTGCATGATGCAGTGCTTAGCTGCAAGCACCGGAAGCACTTCCTGAAAATAAAAATACTGACGAGGGAGCGGCAACCACAGAGCAACACGCAGGCATGCAGACATATATAAAAACACACGCACATACACGCACAGTGGCAACGCAAACCATAAGATGGCAGGCGCACATCAGCGAGGTAAAAAATAAATAAATAAAAAAAATAAAAAAATCAAATTAAATAAATACAAAAATAAATTTAAAAAAAAATCAAAAATCAAAAATCAAAAATCACAGAAGCCAGTGACAGACAGGGGTGACAGAGAGGCGTGCAAACACAACACAAGCGCGCACGCACAGACACGACCAGGGCAAACGCCAGCACCACGGCGAGGGATGCAGAAAGAAAGGAAGACAACGAGAGAGAGAAACAGAACAGGCCATGAGTGTTTTAACCTTCCAGAAAAAGCTGCTTCATCAAACATCCCAAAACCAGGTGTGTGTGTGTAGTGTAGAATGGGTCCACTGTCAAGCTTTTTAAAATGTTTTTTTATTATTACCTGGCAAGTTTTCATACTTTTAGCAATACAGCTCCTACTACTAATATATACAGAGGCAACTGAGGGAAAGAGTTAAGTCAACTTCCTCCTGATTGGCTGCCCCTTGCAAACAGAAGCTTTTATCAGCAGGCGAGTGGGACAGCTGTGCTCACATATTAAGCATGACTGAGCTGTCTGAATCCTGAATCATGTCCTCATTTTTCAAATCTCTGGCCATGTTTAATATGAGTGTTACGGCTCAGCGGGGTCTGGAGTGATTTTCGTCCAGTAGGTGTTTTCTCCTCTCGCGTACTTTAGGTACTGACCTTGGCAGCTGGCCACAGTCAGCAATTAGGACAGGTAGGTCAGGGAGGGGAGCGCAGTTGTCCTTGCAGTGCAGTGACTTTGTGTTTTAGCTCAGAGGGAGAGGAGGGTTTAACTTACTCTGTTTTGTTATGTTCCTTCTTTTGATGGTGATCATGACTCGTCTGTCTCTTAGTTTAATTAATAATTATTATTTTTAAAAATCTTTATTCTGCTCCTTTTTTCCCCCAACCCAGAAACTTTACGTCCCCATATCCTCTGGACTTTTAGGTGAACGTAGCTATGAGGACAAACTGCTGTAACAGCATATATGAAGCTACTTTCTCGTCACACTTTATTTCCTCGTCACAAGAGCGAGGCATAATTAGTGACTTTTAAATAGTCCCAGATTTGTCCTATCAGAGACATCTAAAGATTTTTATTTATCAACAATAAAATATGGAGAAATAAAATCTCAGTAGAAGCTGAAAGCAAGTCTCGTTTTATACAATTAACTAACAAAATATTAACAGATTATGTTTTTTGTTGGCTGACAAATTGATTGATAAATCCTTTCAGCTTTAAGGTATGCAGATGGAGAATTTTGCGTTTTTATTGTAAGAAAAAATATTTTTCAATGAGCTATAATTTATATTTGTACAGTTTATATCAAACATCATCATTTCTAACACGTCACAGCTGTTACATTTAGACATGTGGAAATTCCCACATTTAAATACTTCAGTTATAACTTATAACAGCTGCCCTTTTCTCTGTTTCGATCTGCTTAACTCCAAAATATTAAACGTGCAGCGTGGACCTCTGTTAATGTGTGTGTGTCTATGTGTGGTTGCATCATTTAAATTGTTAGTAACTACTTTAAGATGTCTTTGATTAAACAGAGAGAAACCAATCAGAAAGAACAAAGGTCAATATGTAGTTGAGTATTAATCAACCAGTCACAGTGAAAACAGGATGGAAACAGAAAAATGACAACAGAAAGGGTGTAAATGGGACAGTCCCACAACCCGAGTATATTTCCCACATAAACACAAAACAATACACACAACCAGACACACTCTAAAGCATTAAGAGTCCACGCTCTGCATGTCTGCACCCCGCCGAGCACATGGCTGACCGTGGATGTGTGGCTTTCCATCTCGTGGTTAATGTGTAACTTTGTGTGTGTGTGTTCTTCATATACCTTGGGGAGGTTGTCCTTATACTGACACTGCTTGAAGGCATCTCCGTAGAAGTCTGCCGCCTGATTGGCCAGCTTAGCGATGACAGCGTCTTTCATCTTATCTACATGGTGAACAAGAGCCTTTTAAAAGGATGCACCAGGCAAAGACAAACACGTGAAAAGACTCCAGATAACAAGCTGCTTTACTCAAAATCACACATTAACCCTCGACCACTAACGCCGGTAGTCTGACAGTCCCAGGAAAGGATGGACCAAAGAACCAATTCCCACTTCCATTATTTATTTATTTTTAAGATTTGTTTTTTAATTATCACCAAATTCTTCACCAATTTTAGAAACTTGGAGTGTGCTTGTGATGCTTTTTTCCATTTTATGAGATTTACTTTAACATAATTTGATGGGAAGTATTTTTTCTCGGTATATCCAGTAAAACAGACCCAACGTTATTGATAATGATGCTGGTTGGTTGCTTTGGTCAAACTCTAAAGTGGTTCTCTGAGTGGTTTTCAGAGCTGACTGCTTCCACTACATTAAAACATCACAGCAATACATGTTAGAAAAGTAATCTACAACAAAATTACACAACTTCTCAGCAGATGAGTTTTTGTTTTTTTATATAAGAACCTATTTTATAATGTAATCTTTAAAACTCCAACACACAAACTGTGCAGACAGAATGGGGACAGAAGCTGAGAGTAACTGGGACCTAAACTGCTCCCATCAGCACTGGAAATTAATCTTGAGACCAAAAAAAAACAAAAAACTGCTTAAGTGGGTAATTAAAGATGATATATAATTAATTAAAGTACAATACTTCATTTTATTTGTAACATAAGCTTCTGTGAAAATGTTAACTTGCAAGATGGCCCACAGAGTAAAACTCTTAAGCAGTAGTAGAAGTGTCATGCACTTTTTAAAAGTATTCAAAGGGGCTTAAAATAGAGTCTGTGTTTTAAATAAATGATCATCAAAATGCACTGAAAGGCTTAGTCATGTCTTCAGGGTCAGGGCTTTGGTACCTGAAGTGGCTTTAAGAAAGAAGACCTCCTGGGCCTGGGCCAGCATGATGAGGCTCAGGGTGCCTACAGTCTCAGGGGAGATGTCCATGGTGGGCTCCCTGTTCAGAGCAGACAGCACTGTGTCCTTGATGTGGCCAAACGCCCCGCTGGCCAGCTAAAGGAAGACACCAAGAGGAAAAAAATGAATCCAATCCAAAACTAAAAGAAGATTTTTCCCCAAAAACAGAGCTAACTGTGGCTTTCAGCCAGCTTCCTGGGCCTCAAATGCAGCACCATCAGGTCACATGTTTGATAAGAGCGTCACATGTTAGAAAAGAAATAAAAATACAAATTTGTAAGTCCCGCCTGTTTCTGTCACACTCTGGTCTCGAGCTTGGAGTGAAACATGTCAGATTTGCATTTTGTTTGTTTGTCTGGTTAAACACTCTGCAGGCCTACTCTTTCTGAAGCTTTTCATCCTTCTGGGGAAGCAGATCAATGCAAATATTTATTATCATCAGTGGAAAAGTCAGACTGATGCATTTCACTTCAATTCCTCGAAACCTTAGAAAGATGGGGCTAAACTTCATGAAGTTCATCCTGATAAATTTCTGACAAAGAGGACAAAAATAGACGTACAGCAGAGTAAACCCAAAACAGCTGTAACAGGATGGATCATAAAGGTGCTACAAAGAGCTTTGAACATTTCCTGGCTTCAAACACACAGGCAACCGAAACAGGGGAGAGAAACACTCGGTGCATCTACTCTCTGGAGAACATTTGCACAAACATTTGAATCCTGGAAATTTTACCCCTTATCTAAATTTCAGAAACAAGAAGAATCGACTCAGTTAAAACAAACAAACGAACGAAAAACAACACAAAAACAAACACAAAAATTGAATATTTCTCCATATTTTTGTAAAAGACAGCTTGAGTGAACTGTTTTATGAGAGACAAAGGTATAAATTATCTTTTTTTTTGGTGGGCTCCGGGTTTAGGTTTTGTTTAAGGAGAACTAAATATCATCTAAGTTTTAACAGTGATAGTATACTGTGTGTTACTGTGTGGTAGTACACCCACCTGATAGTATTTGGCAGAGGTCTTCAGTCCCTCGTCATTATCCAGATTCTGCTCTGAGGCGATCTGACTGGCCAGAGCTGCCACGTTGAACAACACACACGTCTTCTCATAGCCCAAACTGGCCAGAGCTGCAACACAAAGGCACAAGAGGGCTCACTCTCAGTTCCACAACATAGTTGAGATTTTCCACTAACCAAATGTGACGCAGCATACAAAAACACGGCCACAATTTTCCTTTATTACTATGTAAAATGTTACTTTTCCTAAAATTTCAAAAGTTCTAGATCAACATGCTTTTATTTGATTGATTTCTATAAATTTTTATCTCCAACATGTCAAACCGTGTTTGTTCTTTGAATTATTGTGGTTTAGTCACAGTGCAAATAGATAAATAGTCATTTACAGTAAGTTTGTAAATTATTAAACTTCTGATAAAAAACACTGCTACACTTATAACAAACTGTTGATTGATCACAGTCACATGACGTTATCGCCACAAGCTTTAAGTGGCCAGTATCACAAAGAGGGAAAATCTCATTGGTCAGGTCGCACCCCTAGGTGTGTGTAGCTGCACTGAGCTGGGGATTTCCCATCCCAGCTGAGAGGTTTGCTCATTACATAGTTCTGAGAGATATTTAGAGACAGCGAAGTTGAGATAACAAGCACTGACAATATTGGAAAGTCCAGATTTTTGTGACTATGTCACTGCTTTTGTTTTTGTCAGGATTCTCTGTCTCTTCTTGCGCTGCATGGGTGAGAAAACTCACAGAGAGGACAAAGTGACATCAGTTTTTTCCCCACTGAATATTGTTTCAGGTTGTTGAAACAGCTGTTTGCATGGATTTACACAAACATCATTCCTTCAAACAGAAACAATCCAATGGTTGAGAACTCCAGCTGATCAATATGACGTATGAGTAACTGTGTGTGCATGTGATTTCCCCTTGCTCTGTTACACAAGAAACACATGTCAGCACCACATACTTCTTTATGAAATCTTTCTAACTCCATATGACATCTTGTTGGGCCTGTTTCGTATGTGCATTGAATTAAAAAGAATTGTTTCTCACTGGGTGTGTTTCATGACTGTGTATGTGAAAGAAAGATGAAAACACAAAGAGACAGGAGGAATAAAAGACAGAACAACAACTACGTACCTCAGGGGCAGAGTTTTAAATTTACAGGAATTAATGTGATATCATTTCCTCCTTTTACAGCCAACTGTTATACACACAATGACATGCACGTGTTCTTACGGAGGTAAAAATACGTGTTAAAAAAGCCAAACTTACCGAGCTTGACGGAGCCACCAAATAGCGATCCTTTATCAAAGGCATCCTTCCATGTGAAGGTTAAGCAGAGCTGCAGAAACAGGAAGAGGCTTTGTGTTTAAGTGCTTTGGCTCTGTAACTAACACACGGTCATGCGTGCTGCAGCTCAATCATTTACCTGGTTTTCAGAAAAGGGGAACTTGGGCTCGACGGCACACAGCTGATCATAATATCTGCAGAGAGTGATGAAACACCACAGATTGAAACTTTGATTTTGTTTATATCTAAATCCAGAAATAACATTTCTCTAAAAAGTACTCAAAGGGACTTCAATTTATGGCAAGTTAGGAAAAAAGTAATGAAGAGACTTTGAAACATAATTGAAATGAACCAGCTGTATAGAGGTAGAGAATGTTATGACATCTGTGGTGTGAGGAAGCTCAGCCATTTCAGAGTCATCTGACAATGACTCAGGAAACAACAACACACACACGCACATACACACACACCTCGGCTCTTTGTCCTATCAGTATCAGCGCCTGTGATATGTGAGCAGTCTATTCTGAGGTATGACATCAGGGAATCCCTTTTACCGATCCTTCAACATTTCTCTCCTGAACTCAAAACACATCAGTAAACACACACTGGCGTTTAAAACAGAACAAACTGCATACAAAGTTTGTATCCTATTCTCTCTCTCCCTCTGTCTCTCACTCACACACGCACACACACACGCACACACCTGAGCAGTGGAAAGGTGAGCCGAGGCGTGCCACCTGGTTAGCTTGAGAGAGAAAGAAAGGTTCCTACGCAAACAATGGTCACCATAGTGACACAATGCTAACATTCAGTGATGGCGGCTTAATCAGTTTCAGCATGCTTCTGATCAGTCCTGAGCAGACTGCTACTAAACCACAGGTCCCACATCACACACAAAAGTCTGTAAGTTAGTTTAACCAACAGATTATTATATTAATCTTTTTCAGACAGAATTATTTTTAAATTGGTTTCTATCAATATTTCCCTCAGAAAACCCAAGAAAACAAAAGAGCATAAACTAGCGCTCACACAGTAAGGAAATTTGTTCACGTTTTTAGAGAGACAGGACAGAAAAAAATACCTGGGCTGACTTTTGATCAATTATTTCCAGTCAGTTATTTAAAATCAAAATCTTAAAATAAACAAACACAAACTTCAATATACCTACCTACACAACAACAAAAGGTTGGGATCACAAATTTGCATACCTGGACACTTACTAAGGTAATATGAGAGGGCTCTATGCATTAAATAAATCACGAGTCATATTAAAAAGGACAAAGTCCGTACCTGTATGTCACCCAGGAATAAGAAACAGGCCTGTTCAAGATATATTCATTGCAGAAGAAAGGCTACACTGAAACTAACCCACTAATATACTTTTGTGCCCTTATTTTGGAAGTTAACTTTAATCTCAGCGGTCATAAGAACACATAGGCTGCAGGTATATAATAACCCATCAAGTTTAAGAAAAGTCACAAATATTAAGCTGATTTTGTCCCCCAAATTGAAGTTTATAAACACATTTATCCCTCTCCCTGGAAAATACAATCTCCCTCTCCCCCCTCCCTCACCACAGCCTGGGGTTCAGGATCATTTGAGTGCCACATCTCTCTCATCCCTCATTAGTGCCATGCCTCATTTATAAGTACCGGTAAGTGTAGTTACACGGGAGGAAAGGCACCAGTTAACAACATAGAGGTGACAAGGACACAGAGGGACTTTGTTTCACAAAAATATATCACATCTATCCTACCAACTTCCTCTATGCAAAGCACTTAACACAGTGACACCATTTATGCTCAGCTTTATGGAGCTCTCAGTGACATCAGCAACTTCTGGCTGACAGGAAAAGGCACGGTCTGGACTCTCTCCCTTTTGTTTTTGCATCTGTAGATGAGCAGACACATACTGAGGCTTTTCTCACCAACACTGCCTCTGTGCTGACAAACGCGTCAAAACTGCCAGTTAGACGTGATTAAGCTGCATTTTGCTATTGCTAACACTCACACCGAAGGCTTCCTTCTCTAGGCATTTGCGACAGGTGTCTGTGTTTTAAGTATAAGTTTGTTTCTTACAACTCAGGTTCTTTTCTCACATTCAGAAAGTTCAAATTCAGTGTTTAAGCTAAATCTAGACAAGGTATAGTTTTCTTTAAGCCACTTTAGCGTAAAGGCCATAGCTATAAGTGTGAACCAGGTCGGCTTTCCATGCCCAATTTACCCTCACAAGCAACTGACAGTTCGGTTAAACCAGCCAGCACATCCCGCCTGTATTCCCCCCGCAGGGAAACTTGGCAGGAGTAACAAATGACTCAGTTATTTCCCTGAGAGCGTCCTCCTAGCATTTTAGCTCGGTGCTAGCAGCTCAAAGCTAACCCCGCTGGGTGCGGCGATGGCCGAGCTAAATCAGCGCCACAGGTGAGACAGCCGTTCGAACAGTTGGCGTTAGTTACATAGCAGGCGGTTCACGTGTTATGAAACAGTGTTTTGTTTTTTACCTGAGTAAAATCTCCAGGGAGCTCTCGTGTTTGTCTAGCGGCCTTCCCAGCGCGCTCTTGCGGAGCTTGTTGAGCTCCTCCACGGCGCGGAGATACTCTCCCTGATCCTCGCTCGCCGGGTAAGTAGACGTTACGAATTTCGACAGCGGTTTCACCAGATCCACTTCGGACGATTTTTTCAACGGGACTGAAATAAACGTCGCCATTTCGGCCCGTGAAAGCGCTTTATTAACTCAGAAAAAACAGATGGGAACAGCGAGCCAGGGACACAAACAAGAACGATCACTTCCTGGATTGTGACAAGCGACGTCAATTACGTAATGGGAAGCGCCGAGGCGCAGCGCGCAGACTCAGTGCCGCTTTACTGAGAAATGAGCACATGGAAAGAGAAGGAGCTTTGATCTTCCTATTTTCCGTGATTGAACTCCGCCAAAACCTGGAGTTTAATCTGCTGTAAATTGCTGACCTATATACTGCCAAATATATCTGAAATTGAAAGCTATCACGTCACTGTCACGAGGTAGAAACTGCAATCAGTGTTTTGTTTATGTTTTTGCCAGTTTCCCTTATATGTATCTTTATATATACAGATATTATAAAATGTTATTTGGCAAAAAGAAAAAAATTAAAACGAGATCTGGCCAAGAAAACAACAGAAACTGAAACAATTATAACATAACAGTTCTAAAAAATATATCATAAGTGGCCAAAGAGCATTAGATTCATTACAATGTGGAACACAGAGTATGTACAATGAAGCAGTCATAAGAATATTTACAAAACAGGTCATTTCTTTATTTTATATATTCCTCCACTGCAAATCCAAATACAGCTTATTTAGCAAAATAAGCAATGATATTCGAAATTTAACAAATAGTATACAAACAGCTGGTTGTTCAGTTTGCCTTGCACAAGGAAGCTGAACAACACCAAAGGACCTAGAAGACCACTGAAGAATTCAAAAGTGGATGATGGCAGAATACTTTCTTTGGTTAAGATAAACAACTTCACAGCATCTGTGTCAAGAGCGACGTACCATTATCAGAAAAAAGCTTCTGAATGTGAAAACAGAGGTGTTTACAACTGATCTCAGCACAGCTATAGTCAGAGGCAGAATACCTGGAGGGGTTGCTGTGCTTTGGGACAAAAAAATAGACCCTGTGATAAAGCCCATTAGACTGGATGTAGACTGGTGTATTGGTATACAATATACACAGAACAATAGTAGTTTTATCATTCTTAATATTTATACTCCCTATGAATCTTGTCAAAATGAGCAAGAATACCTCAGTAGGCTGGCTTTTATTAATGCATTTATTCAAGACAATGATACTTACAGCATATATGTTTTGGGTGATTTTAATGCTGATCTCACAGACAGCAGTTCTCAGTTTGCTGACCACTTAACTCATTTTTGTCAAGTTAATAATCTTATCTTGTCTACCAAAGTGTTACTGTCTGCAGATAGCTATACATACATAAGTGAAGCCTGGCATAGTACATCATGGCTGGACCACTGTATCTGTACAGCTGATGGACATGCAGCTTTAGCAAACATGACTATTAGGTATGAGGTAACTGTGTCAGATCATATACCTTTTGGTTTTACTGTGAATGTGGAACAAATGCCAGCAACAACTGGAAACAATATTGCTAATATTGCTACCAGTGTAAAATTAGACTGGTCAGCTTGTAGTGAAGATGATTTCTTAGCTTATCATAGTAATACCGATATACATCTGAACAACATTTCTTTGCCGAAAGAAGCTATTTTGTGCAAGGATGTCAACTGTAAGAATGCTGTGCATAAACATTTACTCTGCTCCATGTATGATGATATAGTGACTGCTCTGCATGAAAGTGGTACACTGCTTGATAAACAATATAAGCATAAGAAACCTAACATCAGACCTGGCTGGAAAGAACATGTATCCATGTACCATGATGAAGCTCGCATAGCTTATAAATGTTGGGCCATGGCTGGAAGACCTAAACAAGGCCCAGAATTTGAACAGAAAAAATGTGCGAATGCCAGATATAAGTACGCTGTTCGCTTTATAACTAAAAATGAGCAAATGCTGAGAGCAGATTCTTTGGCCAGGAAAATGTTGTGTAATAATATGGCAGATTTTTGGAAAGAGGTGAAAGCTCTTAATAACTGTAAACCATCTCTACCATCAACTGTTGAAGGTGTTTCTGGGGCAGATAACATTGCAGCATTATGGAGACAGCATTACAGTGCGTTGTTTAACTGTATAAAAAGTGATCCATATGAGGACAATCTTGACATGAGTAATGACACAATAAGTGTAAGGACACATGAAGTATATGAAGCCATTCATAGGTTGTCTGATAATAAATCCTCTGGTTTGGATCACATCACTGCAGAACATTTAAAACATGCTAGTTTAAGGCTAGCTCCTCTTTTAGCACTCTGTTTCACTGGGTTTATGATTCATGGCATATTACCAGACTCAATGCTGTGTATTTTACTGGTACCAGTTATGAAAGACAAAGCTGCAAAAGTGAGCTGTTTGGATAATTCCAGGCCGATTGCACTAGCCAGTATTTTATCTAAGGTGTTAGAAAGAATCCTGTTTGATAGAGTTAGTGTGTTCATCTCTTCTCTGGATAATCAGTTTGGCTTTAAACCAAAGCACGGCACTGACATGTGCATATATGCACTCAAGGAAATAGTCAGGTTGTATAGGGCTAAAAATTCATCTGTCCTCATGTGTTTCATTGATGCCTCTAAGGCTTTTGATCGAGTGAACCACAGAAAACTTTTTGATAAATTGAAGACACGGGGAGTTCCTCAATACATCGTGAGGATTCTCTCTTACTGGTACGCTCATCAGAACATGCAGGTTAAATGGGGAAGCAGTATTTCTGCCCCCTTTGGTGTCAGCAATGGTGTCAGACAGGGTGGGATTTTGTCTCCAATTTTATTTAATTTATATGTCGATGATTTGTCCATACAGCTGAGAGCCTGTAACACTGGGTGTGTATTAGGTGAAGCACTGATAAATCATCTTATGTATGCAGATGACCTGGTTGTTTTTAGTCCAAGCAGTGCTGGGTTACAGGATCTTCTTAATGTCTGTACTGAATATGGTGTGCAATATGACATTGAGTACAATGCTGCTAAAAGTGCTGTTTTGATATGTAGAACCAAGCAGGATAAACAGCTAAATTTCCCTTTGTTTAAACTGGCACAAAAAACTCTTGAAGTTCATAAAAAGGTGAAATACCTCGGTCACTTTATTACTGAGCAAATGAATGATGATGATGACATATACAGACAACGATGTAAGCTCTATGTGCAGGCAAATACTATTGCACGCAAATTCAGCTTTTGTTCACTTCCAGTTAAAGTGGCTTTGTTTAAAGCGTATTGCACACCGCTATATACTGCCCCCTTGTGGTCATCCTACAAACAATGTAGCATGCAGAAGCTGCATGTTGCATATAATGATGCGATGAGAATCCTTTGCAGGATACCTAGAAGTGGTAGTGCCAGTCAGATGTTTGTAGCTGTGGGTGTCTGGACTTTTAAAGCACTTTTAAGAAAGTTAATGTTCAGTTTTAGAGAACGACTGGATGGTTCGAGTAACAGTATAATTTTAGCACTTACAGATCCGACAGTGAGTGGTTCCCGTTACTCATCCAGTCTCAGAAAGCACTGGTTAAAGTGTTTGTGTATTTATTGATTTATTTTAAGTAATTGTGTTTTATGTATATTATGGTTTTATATTTTTACAAATGCTTTATATACTTATTTATATACATATATATATTTAATGGTATACCTTGTGTTGTGTGTGTGGGGGGGGGAGTTGTGTGTGTGTGTTTCTTGTCTTGTTTTTATGGACATGTAGTCTGCCAATAAAGATTGAATTGAATTGAATTGAATTGAATTGAATTGAAGGTGTAAACCACAGGGTACAATCAAGAACAGGGCCCTGTTTCAGGAAGCCGGTTTAGAAAACTCAGAGTGAAAAACGATACGCAGGGTTGAGTAACCCCGAACTGTCCAACTCGGAATATTCGGTTTCAGAAAGGCTGATAACAAGTAGTTCAGTCAACGCGGAGTTGCTACAACCCCAAGTTAAGCACGCGCACGAGGATACATAAAGCCCCGATCAGTGGAGCACAGATTAAGCGAGTCACCATGGAGACGGAGGGAAAGAAGGCGCGGTCGACGTATTTCACAGCGCTCGAGGCGGAAATTCTGATGGCAGCATTTGCCGACAGCATGTACATCATGCAGAAAAAAAGTAACACAGCCGCAGCTGCAAAGGAAAGGGAGCATGCATGGCAAAACATAGCCGACAGAGTCAATGCGTGAGTGTTAATTTAAACATTGATCGAGGGATTTCCACCCATATAACACGTTATTTTATCATATGTCATTCTATTTATTATGTTATACATTTTATTTTGTGATGTGATGTGAGCGCAGGTGCAACCCAACAGGCCCCAAACGTTCCTGGCAGCAAGTAAAAATGAAGTATAAAAACATAGTCCAAACAGGTAAGGTGTAATTGTATTATGAGCCATAGTGCTTGGTCTGTGTGTCCTATGTAAATCAATTGCAGTTAGAGGCTACAGTAATATACCACCTGTAAGCACATATTGAAATTATCTGAGCACATCACAAGTACACATTTGCCTACTCTGTATGCCCAAATGTGTGCCGTCACAGCCAACAGAAAAAAAGCGGAGGCCCGAAAAACAGGTGGGGGTCCTCCACCACCACCACCCACAGAGGCTGAGCAGTTGGCCCTCAGCCAAAACAGTGGGCGCCCTGTGGCTGAAGGCATCTCTGCGGGGACATCCTCTGAGTCAATAACCCCACAAGACACAAGTGCCTACATAAGGGGTAAATCCAAAACAATACATGGCGTGCATGCATCCATTCTGCACAGTCACCTTGACCAAAATGAACTATGTCGTAGTGAAGTTACTGTCCTACTGACAGAGAATGACAGTCATCAAACAGTTAGGTGAATAAACAACACTGAGACACTTGGAAACTGTTAACGTGCTGCACGGGTGAGGGCCCAGGGAGAGACTCACACACACCGAGCTGCAGTGGTACGTCTTTATTATGAGCATAGCAGTGTCCTTTAATTTTGCATACATGCGTGTGTGTGTGTTAACCTCCCACAGGGTGAGCTCCCTGTTCCCAGAGACAGAGCGAGTAGTACATTCCGTACCTTTCCCAATAAGTGTAACATATGAACATATACCTCAATGCAACATAAAGCTCATAAAAGCGTTTCCACCCTGACACCTACTGATTTTGCCTTCCCTCAGTGTCGGTTGTCTCTGAGAGCATACTGACAATGAGGTGTATGGTGATTGGTATGTCTGGTAATTGCCATTTGCGCCCACATAAGTCATGAGTGACCTGTATGAACCCCATATTCTTCCAGTTGACGGTGATGGTGTACTGCATCTGGTGCAGCCCCCTGTTGAGCCAGACCGACATGCAGTTGTGAGTACTCGTAATACTCCACAGACTACATGTGTCAACAGTAGAACAGCAATGTTGTTAAATGTCTCCACCACAGGCACATGATGACGAAACAGTGACAGCTGCTACAGAGGAGGCCGCAACAGAGCCACACTATGAGGTATACAGTGTACAGTGGAAAATATAACAACTGACGACAATGTGGTACTATGATGACACCATGGACTTACTATGTCCCCGGCAGAGTGATGCTGGAAATGAAGAGGAAGAGGGTCCAGCCACTCCTACAACGAACCTTTCCACAGTGGGTTGTTCAGCACTGATTTACAACCAACCTAAGTAGGCATGTACTATGGATGCCAATGCTATGTCCCTTGTTGCAATAGCTCCCTGTGAAGCAGCTGTATAAGACATATCTGGCCAGGAAGATAAGAAAGTGCGACATGGAAATGGTGCACCTCCAGCTGCAGATCCAAAAGTCGAAGCTGGAGATTGTACTGCTGGAACAACAGTTAAGGGTGGGTGGAGTGATTATAGATGGACGAATCATGTCAGTGTTTGTACAACATACTAATATACGCATTTATTCTTTGTGTACAGGACATACAGGGTGACCAATAAAGGCAGTTGACCACAGTATCTGTGTATTTGTCTTGTAACATGTTGGGTTGACGGGTCACAGGAAATGGTTGTGGCATATGGTGTCTCTGACTGCTCTTCCATCCTGTACGTTCGTGGGTGGGTCAGGATGTTCATCGTGTGGATCACTGCTGTTGTCTGGTTCAGCTGGACACTGTTCACCTCTAATCGTGGCAATGTTGTGTAGGATCACACATGCCACAATGATGTCACATGCCCTTTCTGGGGTGACCCTGAGTCCACGAAGGCACTGGAACCGGGCCTTGAGCATTCCGATGGTCATTTCAACTCTGGCCCGTGTCCTGCAATGGGCCAGATTATAACGCTGCTGTGGGCCCGGTTCAGGGTCAGGGTAAGGGGTGAGCAAATAGGGTAGACATGGGTACCCCCTATCACCAAGCAGGTGGCCAGTGAACTCTCCTAGGACAGAAGAATACATGTCAGTGCAAACGTCCCTGTGGCAATTGGTCTCTGTATATTTCACAGTTACTTCGACCCACCATGTCCAAATTTGGTGCTCAGTGTACATTCCCGGAAGATTCGTGAGTCATGTACAGAGCCTGGCCACTTGGCTTCCACATTTGTGATGATGTTGGCAGCATCACATATGATCTGCCCAGTGCAGAGAACACATATTAGCATCCATTACCATGATGCCATCACTTGTTGGTGTGAAATGCTACAGGGAACTATGTACCTGTACATTGATGCTGTGGACGGACTTCCTGTTCACATAGTCTCCTTCATTTGCTGAGGGTGCAATGATTGGGATGTGGGTGCCATCTATACAGCCAATCACGCCTGGGAACCCTGGAAATTTATGTACCATTTGAGTGGTAGTTCACGTATCACCACATCATGCATTGAGTTTTGTTCATCCTGATACCTGCAATTTTGTGGAATCCCTCTTTGATAAATCTTGTGGGTCTGTGACCGGGGAACACCACAAACGAGTACAGGAGACGTTTCAGTGCAACTGTAACATTCCTGACTGCCCGACAGACGGTAGCCTTGGAAACGTGCTCAGCGTCACCGATATTGTACAGAAAGCTCCCGTTTGCAAAGAAACGGAGTGCGGTACAAAGAATATGTAATGGACTGAGCGCATGTCCGCGATGTGTCACATGCGCAATATATGGCCTGAGGATGTTATCCAAATAACTTATTGATTGTGCTGAGACACGGTAACGTTCGCACAGGAAATCATCAGGTAATGATAAGATGTCCATACGCGCTCTGATCACTCTCTCCCGGCGGAGAGCTCTGCGGAGAATTTGGGCTTCAAGATCTACTGGCTCTTCAAGGAAGGGACACGCCATGTCTGACACTTCCTGCTGTCAGGTTTCCGACAAAGAGGCGGGGTCAGTCAGGGTTAGTTGTAGTAAACCTGCTAGGGGGCAGGTTAGCTTCACGGCGTGTGTCGTCATAGTGACTCACTGAGGCTTCAGCTGAACTCGCTTTGTGAAACCGAAAACCCAGAGTTTTCGTTAACTCAGGGTATACTTACTCAGTTTTTCCACTAAACCGGCTTCCTGAAACAGGGCCCGGGAAGGCCAGATCACACTTAACTGGAATACACCTAAGAGACAACCTGCACAGTCCTAGAAATAAATTAAATAAAACGAGCATGAACTTGAACCACAACGATGAGGAGAGATAATATAGAGAAGGAAAGGATCCGATTCACCCGATCTCAACTCCAAAACCTTTGGGTTACTAAAGATAAAACCGAAAGCAGAGAAATCCACAAACCGCAGCAGCTAAAAGGTGTCATCCAAGGCACATTTGGATGTTTTCACAAACTGTACAGCGCGACTTTATAAAAGCACTGAATATTTTACACACTATAAATTCTATTTTCTATAATTTCATGTATCCTTTCTTTTGTTTCTTCATTTTCTACGTTGTCACCAAAATGGCGAAACAGTTATGTGCAAACACTTGTCAGTAAAGGTGATTATTGAGGATAGGCATATCCCCCAGTTCAGTTCAGTTCAGTTCAGTTCATTTTTATTTCAAACATTTCAAACATGTGCCTTCACAATCATTACAAAATATCATTCCATTATTTGTTTGAAAAGGAGTAGGCTGAAGTATTTACTTATTTGTCCCTACCCCCTCAAGTTTTACCTCTCATTCATTTAATTTTTTTTTGTCTTAAATTAAACAAACAACATATGAAACATATAAACATATGAAGTAAAACCCCCAGAATGTAGACCCACTGATGTCGGTTTTTGTCTGGTTTGGTCATTAATTTGCACCTGCTATATTCACTCCTCAGCCCAGGTGTGATACAGCCTCTGATAAGAGAAAACCAGAGTTTGCATGATTTTGGGTCCTAAACATCTGTTTTGGGGGCTCACAGGCAGGTGTTTTGTGCTCACAATCTGCTTGATAAACTATGAGTCAATGCAGCGCCTCATTTAATTGTCTTGCAACAAAAGGCACACCACAATTCTTTGTTGATGACCTTTAACACACTCAAAGAGATACTTTCAGTCTCCACGCCAGGTGCTTCCTGTTGATCATCTTCTTCGCGCTTATCTGTGGAACATCAGGAACACATTCTGCAAAAACTGTTGCTTATGCAGGTAGGAGCAAAATATGTCTCACCCCTAACCTTGAAAGGAGTCTATATAATGTCTGTGTCTGCAAGTGTGCATGCCTTGGCCTTACTGATGATGATGTTAGAGGTGATTTTTGACAGAAGGATATCAGCAGGGGTCAAAGGGAAGGTTTACAAGATGGTAGTGAGACCTGACGTGACGTATGGTTGGAGATGGTGACACTGATAAAGAGAGAGGAAGCTGAGCTGAAGATGTTGAGACTTTAATGTGGGAGTGAGCAGAACAGACAAGATTAGAGATGAGGACATCAGAGGGACCATCAAGTTGTTCCATCTGCGGACAAAGTCAGAGAGACAAGGGTGAAGATGGTTTGGACATGTGCAGAGGAGGGATAGTGGATTTACTGGACAAAGGATGTTAAATATGGAGCTGCCAGGCAGCAGTTAAAGAGGAAGACCACAGAGGTGGTTCATGGATGTAGTGAAGGACATTGCAGAGGGTTGTTGTGACAGGATGCTGCTTTGGATAAGTTGAGACGGAGGCAGATATTCACAGTGGTCACCCCTAAAGGAAGCAGCTCAAATTTGCAAATCTATGAAGTCTAAGTTATAAATCATTGACCATCATTTTAATCTTTCTAATGCCTGAACAACAACATAATTGCCAGAATACTCAATTTAAAATAAATAAATAAATAAAACAAATTAACCCACTACTTTTAATTCATCCATTATTTTCATTTTGAAAGTTTAGTTTTTGGTTGAAAAAGACAAAAATAAAAAATAAAAATATATATATATAAAGATAAAGGGATGATGTAGGTCTCAAAAACACCATTACAGTTGTAATAATAAAGCAGGACACCAGACAAAGTTATGAAATCATTTATTCCCAGCACGTGGTTGTGTACATCTCCAGCATATGATACTGTGTACATAAGCATCATCATCATCAGACATTGTACTGTACATCAACAGTGGTCACCTCTCGAGCTCGCACTCTCTTACACACAGTCACACAGACAGTCACGCGGTCAGGCCTTCAGCGGACCAAAACTGCTATTCAAGAGTTCGCCGGACTCGCTCTATTAATGTCTGAGCTGATGACCACAGCTTTACTGCGCTGCGGCGCTCACGTCCTCCTAAAACACCACAAGAGCTACAGTCCTGGCTCTGGCGTGTGGGGAGACAAAAGCTTTTTTTTTTTTTTATTTAGTCTCGACATTGTTTTATTTATTTTGTTCTCCTTCTCGGTTAAGAAGAGGGGAGGGGCAGTAGGACTACTGACTACACATCAAGCTTGAATTTTGTGAATTTCTTCAGTGCAGGCTTGGTCTCTAACGTCTGGAAAAAGACAGAGGGGTTACAGTCACTGACAAAAATTACCATTTCCTACCTTCCCCCATCTTCCACATGCTCTTTACTACATTAGCAAGCTAAAACACGGTTTCATTATACCAACAGGAAAAAAGTTTTTTGTTGTTTTTTTTTTTTTTTTTTTTTAAACTGACATAATGAAGTCTTTGCAAGAAAAGAAAAATGATACGAGTGCACACTTAGACACACACACATTCAGACACTGACACGCTCAAGTGTACGCACTTCAAAAATGCTGAAACACCGTGTACCAAAAATCATTATGTCGACTTAACTGAACCCCCAGGAGCAGTGAGAGGCTTCCCGTCACTTTTTCAAAGATAAGGGCGCTCGAAAGACACGACTTCCTGCATTCAGCTATGTAAAAATACAAGGTGGATGTGGTGCTGTGAAGGTTTTCTCCTCTCCAGAAATAAGACTATTGAAACCAGGAGATAGCGGGTGTTTGGTGTTTTTTCTTTGCAAAGCAGATCCTGGAACAGAGGGTTTATTACTTTTGCGCACAAGCAATGCTGCTAAATTTGACTTAATCGTCTCTTAATGCTTCTAAGGTGTCCAGAGTCAGGCAGAAAGAAAAAAAAAAAAAGCAGATGAATCTAAAAGCCTGTTTGGTCCCCATGATAGGAGGTTTTAGGATAGGCTGACTGTTTTCTTAAGAAGTTTCGTCGTTTTGCTTTGTTTTTCCTTCTTGCACACAAACGGCCAAGAATCACATGTCTCTGAACGAGTGTTTCAAAGTCAGTACACAAAGCAGAGGAGTCAAATATGAAGTGTATGCGCTGTGTGTGTGTGTGTAAATGTGAGTTAAAGATCGCTCTATTTAAAAAAAAAAAAAAAAAAAAAAAAAGCCAGTATGGCACCAGAAACACGTAAATTCAATGAAAGAAACGGCTGATCCATAAATAAAGCACGAAGTAAAATGAGTAAAAGCTCAGAATAAACAGGACGTGCATCGGGAAAGCTGGGCGTGACGTCGCGTCAGCACAGAGATATGGCTGTAAATCACTGAGGACGACTTCGCGAGACGAGAGTTAATGAAAGCAGTCAGTCTGACAAAGTCAAAGAAAAACAAAAAACATCTACAAAACACCCGTTTCTTTCCGGGGGTTACCAAGCTTGGCTGATCAATACGTGGTTGGTTAATTAATGGTTTATTAAGACAAACCCATCGAGAATGTTAAACAAGCAGGGCACGGTGGGATTCTCCTTTAAGCGAGTTAGTATGAGATCGCATGCTGTTCAGCAGTACAGGTTACCAAATACTGGCCTAGTGCTGGTTGTGTGCGTTGTGAAGGAAGGGCAACGAGCAATAAGGAAACGCTTTCCTTCTCCTGCCGACCCCCACTCCTCTCCCGGAGCCGCCACCCTCCGATCTCCACACAAAAACCATACAAAAGACAGAAAAATAAAATAAAAAAATAAAATAAAAATACATAGAACATTGCTAACTTTCCCCCCTTTATCCCACATCCCACCGGTCTCTCTTCTTTGAACTAAATCTCCTTCGTTAATAATGTTTTCAATATGAAACAGTGGACACACCCATGTCAGATTCTAACATTTACATGGCTTTAGCGCAGTCTGTCTGCTTCCCGTCGAGCTATCGCTTAGAGAGACAGGGAGGAAGAAGAGGGAAAGAGTAGAGGCAGGCAGAGGGATGGACAGAGGGAGGCTTCAGCTCCAAAACAGAGGGTGGAGAATTAGTGATGCCATCTGTCCTCCTCACTACTTCAAGATTAGATGGAGTCCTTCGCCCGACTCATCTGCAGAGAGGGGGAAAAGTGAAGGGAGACATTACATCCTCGTCTAAAAGTGATCTAGGTTGTGGCTTTCTATCTGTTAGCAGAGACTGCTGACCTTTGACAGTGCTGATTAAAAAACAGCTCTCGTCAGGGAAGTTGTAAACCATCTGTGGGAGAGAAGTAAAAAAACAAAACAGGGTGAAGCGCTGGAGCTCATGAAACATTCTCAGCAGGTTAAAGGTTTGTTTCGGTTGCACACAGGTCCGACTCTGAAGAGCGACACAGTGTGTGTGACACACACAGAGCCCATAAACAACATGCAAATAAGATGATGGCGCCCGGTTATTCCTCTGTAAGCTGTGAGTGTTTGTAGCTCAGGAGGCAGAGCAGATCATCGATAACTGAAGGGTTGGTGGTTCACTCCTCGGCTCAACACGGGTATTTTTCACTTGTTAGGCAAATGTGTAAACCACTACACTAAACCAGATCTCAAACCCACAACTTCTATGGTGCCTTATTTCTGAGCACGGTGTTTGTGGAGGTATTGTACATCCTGAAAGCTGAGTGAAAAGGACGTCACCATGTCCACTAAAGCACACAGTGAGGCATTTTCCTGTTTATGGGTGGACTGTGGCTTGGGAGGTAGAGTGGGTCTTCTGTGAGTATCCTTGAACCCCAAATTTCCCCTGAAGCATCAGTCTGTGTGTGTGTGTGTGTGTGTGTGTGTGTGTGAGATTGTTAGAAAGTACTTAAAGTAGAGGTTAAACGCATGTGTGTGTGAATGCTCTCAGTGCACTAGCAGGGCACCAACCCACTTACCATTTATTCCACTGTTTTTTAATTAAAGACTTCCACTTCATGAGTCTTTCAGGGCCATGAATGTGACATTCAAAATATAAAGAGAGAGAGTGTGTGTGTGTGTGTACCTGGTCGCTTAGCAAGATGTGTATGCCTGTAGGACCCTGTCGGTACACCTGGTTGATCGTTCCCAGTGGAATGCTGCACACGCACGCCATCTTGCGGATGAGTTCTGCAGCTGTGAGCTCCTCTAGATACAGAGCATGGTACACTGCACAGAAACACACCAGACCGGTTTCACGGTCATGATAATAATCACAGACGGCATTTGGTCCCTGATTAATATCAGCAGCATCTGTTCGTCTTTACCGTGTAAACCAGAGGAGAGACAGTGTTCTCCATTTTCGTTAGTGCTGTGTCTGTCCAGCAGGGGGCTCTCTTGAAGCGACTCCTTACAGACATATATTGTCAGCCTGGGACGCACTGACCTGCATACACAGAAAACAGCGTGGGTGGTGTATCACAGAGCCTGGAGCTGGCATGATGGGAGATAACTCGCTGTGTTTTTGTTGTGGGTGACATCATGTTATGTCTCTGTCTCTCTTTAACTTGTTTTTTGCTTTGTATTTACCAGAAGCAGCCACTCATGTGTGACCTACCTGGATTTGAGTGCATTGAAGAGCCTGATCCCATCTGCTGGCCCACAAATCTGGACTAGATCGTCCCGGGTTAGCTTTAACAAATCAGAACCTTAAAACAAATAAATAAATAAAAAGGGAGGACATCTGGTCACTTCTAATACACGCGCACGTCTTTCAACATCATGACCACGCCTGACCACGCTGTGTGTCTGACAACCTGCCTGTGCATACCTGAGAAGTTAGAGAAGAGCCGTGTGTAGGAGCTGAAGCGATTTTTCAGCAGCCACTTCTGTGTGTCCTGTATGGAGGCAGTGGCGCCCAACTGCTGTAAAGAGGAGCAAACAGGGGGTCGAAACATTAACACAACTCAGCCCTACTGAGCTAAACCATATTTGGATTAAAACTGAGGGCACTAAAGCCTCTTTTCCACTAGAACCACCAGCTCGACTTTTAGGGTTTTCAGGGCTCGCAAAATCGCAAAGAGTGAAAACTTCAAAAAGCAAATGTCCTAGATCTTGGTTCCACTTGCCTCTTACCTGTGATTTCAGTGGAAATTTCCAATTCAGAATCTGACACAGACTGATTCATGTCCTACACAGTTCTTGCAAGTTCATAGAAATTTCTGTTCAATTAGAACCAAATATTTGAGTTGATGATTGTAATTTGTTGTTGTAATTTGTGTTTTAAATATTTTTAGATTAATGTATAATATTGTAAAGGAAACAAAACATAAATCAAAATTTTCTTTTATTTTTTTTTAGGCTACTTAAATTTATTTTGGGCTACCAAAAACTGAAAAGTGCCTGCCCCAAGGGCTACCAGGGATTTTGAAATTTTGCGAGCCCTGGTTTTATATTAGGTGGTAGTACCTGGTACCACAAATATGACGCCAACAGACTGCATGACACTGATTGGCACAGGAGTGACATCACTGGATGACTCATGAGTGATGCCTTTTTTGAAAGCCGGAAACGGGGGAAATGGCGACACATGAAGCGGTGCAGACATTTAACATCAGTTTAGCAACATGTATATCAACGCCTCAATGTCCTCCATTGTTTTTTAGCATCACAGGAGTTAAGAGCCACCTCGCTATAACAACCCCACCCACATTGAGCTTTACTGACTTGCAATAGAAAATGACCAAAACTGAGTAAAGTTGAATCGAGCAGACGCTAGTGGAAAAGAAACTTAAGACAATTTCAAATAAAACACAAAGAGTGGAAAAAAGTCATGGATCCAAACTCAACTGCAGAGTGGAGGTGAGACATTCGTCAGTCACCTACACCATTTTCTCCTCTCTGTAACTGAAAACACTACATTTCATATTACACAGAGATATAATGGCAGATAAATGGGAGGAAATACGCTTTGAATGTTCGAATGCAGCTCAAATTCATGGAGAGAATTCAAATGAAAGGTAATAACAGCAGAAAAAGTTATCTAAATATCTGCTGGAATAAATGTTGCTGCTCATCAGAAACAAACATGGATTTAACCACAGCAGCAGTCGGTACTGCGATTGTGTCACTTACTGAAACTCAATAAAATCTTAACCCTGTGTCATTAAGGGAGGAAAACGTATCATGTGACATGGCAGCAGGTGTTCGTCACAGCAGACGTTTTAATTTGCGATTTCAAGAACAGAACAAATGTTACTAAAACCATTAACAGCGCCTCTGCACTGTTCAGCCGAGTCGTTACAGCCTGACAGTGACTCAGCACACACGCGGCAAAGCAATCAATTACGTCATCATCTACACCCGAGTCTCTTACACCTCTGTTCTGTTCGTGCAGGTGTGTCACTTTTCACTAACCTCCGAGTTGCCATGGCTGCCAGGGTCTGCCTGGTGATTGGGTGAGGACGAGTCACTGGAAAACAGAGACGTTGATTTAAGACCAGTATACACTTTACCTAAAAAACAGAAAGCTCTCTCACTCACGCACACACACTTTCAAGGTACCTGTCCAGTACTGAGGAGGTCGTGTAGGTCGACAGTGGGGTGGAGGCGAAGGAGAGAGTAGCTGCCTGGTTGGTGCTGGTGTAGGCGTTGTCTGGCCAAGGAGAGCACTGTGGAAAGCGCACTTATTGATACAAGCAGCTCAAACTACACAGAAACAACAAGTGAAAGACATTTAGCTCCATCTAGCCTAAAGTCAAGTTCAGTACAACATCCCCTAAACAGCAACTGACGGCCTCACTAATCAACAATAGGTCCTAAAAAAGGTGGCAGACAGTGTGTGGAGTGATTAAGAGGAGGAAGAGGAGAGCAGAGCAGGATGCTTACACTGCCTCTTTTGGCCAAGGAGTCGCCACAATCAGCGGGAAGTGTCCGCTTGCTGGACTTTTTCAGCTCATGGTCGCCCGCATCCTCTATGATGGGCTCAAGCCTCGTCTACATACAGACACACAGCAGAGATTAACCAGCCAGTGGTTATCACACAAACAACTAAAACCTCCAACTCGATATGTGGGGAACAGATAGAGGTGTGGTTATCACCGTAATTATAGTCCAATAACATTTGAGCGCATTTTAAAACAGTCTGAGGAGAGTTTCACCCTCACCCGCCAAACACCGAAAAGTCACAGAGACACTATTTCACAAAATAAATGTAATATATTTGATAAAAGGCAATTCTTTAGACTTCATTACTAACTGATTTTAATACAAGCTGCAAAAGATTCAAAGTGGTTTTTTTCCTCTTTATGCAACAAACTGCAAACCATTTTCCTCCAAGCGAGAAGTTATGTCACTGCAGCAACAGTGAAAATGAATTAAAAGCTGGGTCTCTGATAAAAGGTGCAGAGCATGATTGATGCTAATAAATAAAGGCTGGCCAGCCCTTACTGATGGAAGAAACAGACCCGTCTGGCTGTTGGGGAAGCTGACGAATGTCGGCTAAAATGTTACGCATGTTCTGATATAAACCTTCCGACAAACCGGCGATCTTTGGGGAGAACCACCACCTCGCCCACAATGTCAGCTGGGAAGGACTCCAGACCCCAAAACCCTGAACTGGATGAGGTGTTAAGAAAACTGATGTTCTGACATAGGTGGTTTTATGTTTGTTATATTTACAGTTTGTCCATGTTATGCTTTATGACTCAGTCACACTACAGTAAAAATAGAACGACATCCTCTTTTTCGCTGGGAAAACTTTCATCAATCAGCCGGTGATTCTTTTGCTGCAAGTAGTTGCAGCTACCAATTAGGGCCGACTGTCTGACATCCTTGACCTCTGGGTGACTTTTTGTTTGCAAAGTGATTGAATGGGAGGTAACCTGTCTCTATGACGTCATAGACTGTGGTCTAATTTATAGGCACACCTCGTCTGTGATGCATCTCTTTGCAACAGTGGCTGTATTCTGGTTATATTCTTGTTTAAAAGCGAGGTTGCCGAGCACCTGTACTGCTGTACAGGTGCTCGGCAACCTCGCTGTACTGTATTGCAAGTCAAATGTGAGTGATGTTTAAGGGGGGTGTAGATATGAGAAGACCCTGAACAATCTCACTTATATAATCAGCTAGAACAAATTAAAATAAATCCCTTTTGTCACATTAACACAACTATTTAGTCGAGACCAGCTATTCCCAAACTTCACACCCCTGCAGCTTCATTTGAAACATAAACATTTTCAGTGGCACGCCCAAACCTTCAGTAAAAACGCCCAACTGATGGTCACACATACCTAACAAAGCATTTCCTTTGTGCTTTCATTTATTCATGCTCCAGTGATGAAATTGTTGAACCTGATCTTCTATCAGCAGCTTTAGTTTCAAAATTAAAATCTTTACAATTAGTGACAAGAAAAAGTTCAGGAGCAAAAAAAAAAAAGCCCCATAATTAAGAATAACAATAAATAATGGCAATTTTAAAATGAATTACAAAACAAGTCAAAACAAGATTCTAATATAGAAACACTTTTGATTTTAAAATAACCCTAAAAAGATGTAATCCTACAGAATCCAATAAGAAATAAGCCAAAAGTTTATTAGTTGGTTATAAAACATAAGTAAAATAGAAATATGTTTCTCATCCTGCAGGATTTAGTCGTATAAACGCTCCACAGATTAAAATTAGACGGTCCCATCCATTTACATTTCTAATATAGGAGAATTAAAAATATCAGTTAACTTAATTTTCACTGCGAGCGAGCAGGAGGGAGTACATAAAAGGAACAGCTCAGGCTGTAGAGACGATGTTAGAGAGGCAAGACCGCCTGAACGTGTGCAGGAGGGATACTGGGCACACTGGACCTGCTGTGGCCCATTCAGACCCCATAGGGGGTTGCAGCCCACACATTGGGAATCATTGGTCTAGACAAACAGTTGAGCTGACAATAAAAGTCTGTTCAGTATCTGAGAAAATATGGAAAAACCACACAAAGTGACACAAAATCCACTTCAGTTGTGTGCTGCAAGTCGACTAGCTGATAGCTGGGCACAGAAATACTAACCAGTTATCCGGTTGTTGTTTCACAGCAGCAGCGTGCCTCTGATTTGGTGAACAAATGAGGCGGAAAGAAGGAAAGATGACAGCCGTGTGAACAAACAAGGGTCTCCTAACATTAAACACACCTGGCAAACTAATGTGACATCAAATCTGTGCCACTGTGAAAAACATTTGTGATTTTTTTACATTTAAAAAAAAAAAAAAAAAAAGACCACCTCCCCCCAAATAAATCAAAGGAGGGTTTTTATTTTTGGGCTCAACGCGATCGTCGTATTTTTGATGATCTGAGGTTTAAAAACGCAGTAACTGATTGTTTCAGAGTCCCTGACATTTATACACTTGAATGTGAGAAACAGTGAGAAACCACGGCCAACGAATTAAGAGGATTATATGACTTCAGCAGCTTTCTGAATAAAGTTATTGCTGTTCATTAGTTCTTAAATCCAAAGCATTGTAATTTTCAGACTGGTTGGCAGTGATGGAGTCTTTTGTATTATGAACAAGAACTGAACCTGGAAGCTTGTTAGTATTATAAGCTAGTTAGTGTCAAAGTCACATAAAGCCTAGGAGTTCACAGCAGCCCTGTACCGACCTCTGACAGGATAGTGGTATCGTAAGAAGGCTGGTACTTTTCCTTCTCTTGAGCTGTGCGTTTCTCCATCTTCTCCCTGTCAGTCTTTTGCTTGCGATCTGCCCCCTTTGGCTAAACAGGAAGCAGAGAAGAAGAGATGTAACTGGTGAGTGCTGGCACAGTTTCAAACGTGCCCTGTTTAAGATTGAGTGAGCACCTTGAAGACTTTAATTTGGCAGGAGGCAGAGTGGAGGTGCTCCGTGTAGTCTCCGCCGTCTCCGAGGGCGAACGTGTCGATCTGGATCCTGAAGGGGACACCCTTCTCTCCGCCGTGCTTCCTGGGAGTGAACTCCGTGCTAATGCAGTGCACCTGCAGACGGCGGGTAGACACGATGAAGTCAAAACGTGTTTGATGTGGAAATTCAGCAGCACGCTGAGCAGGTGGCTCAAAGAGAGATGTATGTATGTGTGTGTGTCTCTCTGTGGTTTGAATGAGTGTCAGAGGATGTCTGAGTGTTACCTGCACAAACACAGAAGTTCTTTTGTTCAAGTCCCACAGAAACTCTGCAGCATTCAGCTGGGAGGGGTGAGTCTTTGGCTCCACAATGCCCACTGACATGGGGATATCTGATACACAGACACACACACACACAGATATTTGAGTTACAAATCACACACATGAACGGGACAGTCTAAGCAAACATTTCTCGGCAGGCATCTTTACCGATGTCAAGGAGACGGTCGCCAGGACGGTTCCACTTCCATCCCTCCAGCTGCTGGTGCTCTGTGTACTGCAGCCGACGGTCGTGAAACACCACTCGCACTATGCTCTACACACACAGACACACACACTAGATATAAAGTGTCCTGTCTACAGACACAGATGCATGATTGTCCTCGAGCTGTGAGGATCCTCTCACCTTCACCATCTTGTTGTTGAGCTCCGGTAACTCCCCTGGCTTCCTGTTGTCCAACATACGCACCTCATAAGACTGGCCTGAGTGAGAGTAGATGAACATTAAAAAACAAAACACAACAACAACAAAAAAGAAAGATTTAACAAGGAACAGTGAGTATATACATATTTGAATTTAACACACTCAATAAAAAGGTACAGGCTCATTATTATTGTTGTAAATTTATGAATGACACTGCAGGAATGGTTCCTCTGATGAAACACTCAATACTGGGATTTAATGGCACTAAAACTCATTTTTGGATTACTTGTTACAACTTCTGATTATTTTACTGTGAGCATTATATATTGATGTTACCACATTTAAGGTCCTTTTAAAAAAACAAACAAAAAACCCAACGTTCTTTTAGTAATTTATTGTTATGGTTTAACTTCCAACTCCTGCCTGTTTAGTTACACATGACTGTGTTTTATTGCACTTTGGGTAAAGAACTTTGAAATGCTAGTTGTGATAAGTGCTATGCAAACAAAACGTTATCATAAATCCTGGACTCTCTCACTGGTCTGCCTATCGACTCTGTAGTTACAGAGTTTAACCTTATCAAACTTCCAGGAACAAAGACCAAAAACACAAAAAAGTAGATACAGAATCCTCTGAGTGCTGCTGTGGAGACCACTTGCATTTTATACTCTTTAAATGATCACACCTGAAGGTAAATTTGCCTTTTAATTCTTGATTGAAGTTTTGTAAAATCACCCCAGTGTGGTATAAAGTTGTGTCACTGCTGCAGTGGTTTATGTTTCAGTTTGTGTGAAACAGACAAAAACACATGCATGCCCAAGTAAACCGTCTTTCCTAAAAAATTAGCACAAATGCTCACACTGCACAGGCTGACCTGTGAAGACACCGCTCAGGTATTTTGTTTATTCATGCTCACTCCAGTTTAATTACATGCAATTTAATCCAGCTTTATTTATATAACACGACTTCACACCAACAGTCACCTCAAGGTACTTTCTATCGCTACAATATGAGCAATATAAACCCCAACGATCAGAAAATACCTGACCCTGCTCTCTATCAAACTCCTTCACAGGCTTTATTAGAATATTTTATTGTTATATGTGAAGCAGAAACAGACGTTTAGACCATATGATGAATTTCTTACTTTGCTGGTTTTGTTTTTATACAAAACAATTCTAATAAAAAAGTAAGTTAACTTGTAAATCTTGCACTTTTAAAGTAAAAATTACAGGCAAAAAAAACAAACAAGCGAATAAAACACTGAGTTGGACAGATAATCATTATTAATGCACTGAGAAAGTAAAAGTCAGTGGGGGTAATGGAGTGTTTGGAGGGCAGTACAGTGTTACACAAAAACAAAACAACTTTTTCCAAGAAAAAACACAAAATCTCGTCTGTATGACCAAACCACCTTTAAACAAGGCCCCTGAGCTGTGTTTAAATAAATAAATAAAAACTGTGTGTATTGATATGCTAAATAACCTGGAATAATAACGTCTTGTTATGCATTCAACGTGCATTACAATACATTTCAGTAATAGGCAGATCTTAGTGTGTCACGTCGAGGGCACACGAGGCTGGCATTCACATCAGTAAGAGTTTCATTTTACAGTGATCACACCGAAATGCATTAAATTAATGCGCTCATTATTTATTGACGTTGGATTGTTGACAGGCAGCCATGCAACACAAACTGGGTCGTGTAAAACCGGGTCAACAACCCCCCCTCCCAAAATCACCTGCCGTTCTTTAGGTCTCACCTTGGTTTAGGTATGTGAGCGTTTCGTCATGCAGCTTGACAGCGGGCGAGGTGGCGGTGCACAGCACATACTGGAATGGGGGATTTTTGGTCTCATTTTCAGGAGGGAGGCTGGAGTCCTCCTGCTTAAAGATTGGCAGAGCCAGCACATCACTAGGAGGGGCGAGAGAGACAAACAAGTCAGCGAGGGAAAAACAAAAAAAACAACAATAAAAGAACAGTTGTGAGCGATAAGTTTTCCCCGTTAGGAGCTGATTTGGCGTATTTTCCTTGGCACTGGCCTCAATTTTTTTCAACTAGCTTTTGTCTCAAAGTTAGTTTGAATCTCCAGCACCATGTGAGCTCCATCCTGATGACAACATAATCACTGTGACCTTCCTGAAGGCAAAGGAAATCGTGTATTTATGCATCAGTACTGGACGACCTTCTCTCAAATGTTTGTGTGATTTTAACACTCTCACTTCACTCTTGATATGTCACTTTCAGTTGGGCAATATTTCCCTGTCACAGTGTGGAATAATTCAATGGATCACCTTTTTTTAGAATAAGTGACGAAGACTATCCATCGATCAAACTGTCTCTCTAATTATGTATGCATGAGTCCGCAGGAGGATAAATGAACAGAAACACCCAGAGATAGCCTTAGCTGCTGACATATACCATCTCTCACGCTTGGCAGGCACTGTAGACAACGTTCCCGTACTTGGCTCACCCTGACAAATGCTGTGGGAGTGTCAATGAGGGCACAGAGAAGGGTGAGGAGTGTGTGCATGTGCAAAAAAAGAAGTCCTATCTGTGCAAAAATATGTAGATCAGGGCATCTCATTACCTGGAAAACTAATCTGGAGCCAAACTAAAACCACCTTACCAAATTTCAAATAATTCCTGCAGCACCTTCCTCAAAACAACGAAGTCTTTCAAAGAGCTGCCTGCTAGATTTATCCTGCCCCGTATCGCTTTCTCTCAATCACTTGCCGGTGTGTTTTCTCTGCAGAGTGAGCAAGCCAAGGCAGCACCAACATGGGTGCCACAGCCCAGCTGAACCATGCTGCCCACGAAAACTGCATCTGCTTCCTGAAATCTGAGGAGCTCGTTCCACTGAATAACACCGAGACATTCTGTTCCCATCAGCTGCTGACTCCAAACACACCCACGACCCACCCCTGCACCACAGACAGACAGCAGTATGTCTGAAGCACAAACTAATACTGTCAATGCATACCATCCCCTGAATACCAGTAATCTTGCTTACACACATAAGCGACAGGCACACACCTACGTCATGCTCAGATAAACACACGCTAAAAGTAGACGGATGCAGATAAAGCACATGTATGCCCTCGGCGGGCTTGCCTTCATCATGCAAATATCACGACCTCCCATTAACCTGTTACATAACAGTGCACGCATACTAGGAATTACTAATTGAAAAGGTGGTTTATAACAAAGTTATTCAGCTCAGTCTTTCCACACATATCGACTTCAAGATATATTTGGTGACTCTTTTAAACATTAGGAATTTATTTATTTACCCCCCACCCAAAAAAAAAAAAGGAAAATCCAATGACAAATGACCAGCAAGTCTCAACCTTTCCTGTACTGGTATTGTGACAGTTCACACCATCATTCAGCTGCTTCCCCAGAGAGGTTCTCGTCCCCTTGTCGGATGTACTATGACAGCACAGTTGCAGGAAATGCACATTCATCCTCTGCAGACAGATTATTCTCAAGTAATGCTGCCCAGCCAGTGTAAATATGCACCATCAGCATAAATGCTGGAATAACCTGACTAACCAGAAACCAGGGAAAAACTGGCTTGTTATTATATTAAAACCAGAACTATGAAGATAAAATTTGTTACTAGACTGCATGTTTATTAGCCTCGGCGTGTACAGGCAGGTGAGATATTTTGGCAAAAACCAACACAATGTGTTTAAATAAGGGGTTGGGCCAGTAACACCTGAAAACCTCCACATGCTGGCATTCATCTTACAGCTCTCTGGAAATCTACTGCAGGGATGAATGCCAATATTCCAAAAGACACTCCCTTATTTGGTCTGTTGATGGTGGTCTTTGGTACAAGAGGGCACAGACATTTAAACTGGACTAAGATCAGATGAGTGTAAAGGTTATAGCATAGGACTGCTATAAGCTGTGGGTCAGTGTCATTGAAAAACTAACTCTGCATTGATCTGAAGAGACATGTTCCTCTAATAAAATAAATGGGTCCAACATCTCAGAGTCACCAGACTCCCAACAGTTCAATCAAAGTTTGCTGCTGGAGAAAAACCACTAGTATGCTTATGGACTGCCTGTGTGGTGAAACAGTTTTAGGATAAATATAACCATGCAATGAGAAATAAATACATAAATAAATTTTTGATTTCCAATACTATTGGAGTCACACACCCCCCCCCCCCCCCCAAAAAAAACAAATGGGCCAAACATGATGGTGTGCTAGTGTAAAAAGATACATTAAGTGTATTTACAGTGACTAAATTGCTGCTACATTTTCTGAAGAAAATCATTCAGGAGGAAAGCAAGAGTTTCAAAAATGTCAGAGTTAAAATATTCAGACTAAAAACATATGATCATGGATCACTGCTTAGAGAGGTCAGGAGCAGGTAAACAGAAAAAAAATACTGGCTTCAATGACAAAAGATGAGGTGCGTATATGTCCTGAATTGAGGGAGGAAAAAATGCTTGAGCAATTTCATTTATAACCTAGAACAGCTCCATTAAAAAGAGTCTAAATTCAGTCCCATCCGCCTAGACATGTGCAGCCACTTGTTTTCACATAACCCTGATTATGAGAAACAAAGCCACAGACCTGTTCTTAAAACCAGAACAGTGTCTTCCTGACTTCCTGGATGTAACAAAAACTTTACCCATGTCCTTGCAGCATACACGTGCATTGAGAAACAGTGCAGACTGATAAAAAAACAAAACATCTTTGTCCCTGGCAGTATGACACGTGTCCCCTTCCCTGCCTTTGTGTGTGTTTAGAGAAATTAATCTTCATCCCTGATCGTGGCACCCCGCAGTGACTGCTCGAGTCCAAATCCCAAAACAAAGAGAAACCATAACACCCAACACAAAGGGAGTAACGCACCCAGGGGGGCTGTAATGTTAACACTCAGAGAGCTGTTCTTGCCAACGACCCACTGAAGCTGGGACTGGCATGTTGTCTTCAGTCTCTCTAACCTCATGCTGTAGGCTCCAGCGCCCAGCTCCTGCCCGATGCCGGACAGGCTGGCGTCGAAGTCGTGAACCAGCCCCGACTCGATGGTGGCGTCGTCCATCTTCAGCACCCAGGCCATCGGCCCCAGCTCCTTGTCCTCGGCTTCTACTCGGATGGCCGCCAGCTTGCTTCAGGTACGAGAGGTCGGCTTATAGAGGAAGTGAGCTTTGCAGCTTCTGAATGACACCCGTGAGAGGAAAGTTATGCTGCTAGCCCGCTAGCCGCTCCCTGGCAAGCTGGGCAGGCGAACCGGTAGCTTTCCACAGAGACTGGATGCATTGCCATATCTCCACTCGAGTTCTGAGAGTTTATTTTCGCACAAAGGGATGCTCCAAGACAGGCAGAATGCCTGAAAGTAACTTAGAACCCACTCAGCGAGTAAATAGTTAGTCGTGACTGAAGATCCGAGCTGATTGTCAGCATGCTAATGTTAGCTAACAGCTAGCTTTGAAAAGGAAGCTTAAGCAAGCTAGCCTGAATTCAGCAGCGCCTTTGTTGCTTCAAGTATCGAGTCTTCATACAGTCCGACTGACGTTTGTTCAGCAGAACGACACAAGCAGGAGGAGGAAAAAATATCGTTTTAATCCACACACCGCATCCCACGCAGCGCCCCGCACCAGCTGTTGCTACCGAGCTATGAAGCTAACTAGCATCAACTTCACTTGCTTTCAGCTACGTCCGGTGACCTAAGAGCGGCTCTCCTCTGGCGCTCCCTCTACCATCCCACTCCGCGCTCCTCTTCTCATCGCGGGGCTGGAATCACCGCCGGGGCTCCTTATTTTTAACACGCAGTCCGTTAACCATCCAAAATGAAGCGTTTGACACAAAACAGAGCATCAACATGGCTCCCTCAGCACACAGACTGTCGGTCTCTGAAGCCCGCAGGGCTGCCACCGCCAGCCTCGGGAAGGATGCCAAAGACTGAGTCCAGCCAATCAGAGGCCGCCCTCTGTGCCCAGCGCAGAATTATTAGCCAATCAGCAACCTTCGAGCTTCCGTCATTGTGTCCAACTGTAGTTGCGCTCTGCCTCCCTGAAACTATAACACATATCTACAAAAAGTCGTTACTGTCAAAAAATATGAACCCTGTAGGCATGCAAACACCCCTCAGTGTCAAGTAAAAATAATGTTATATCTCTGATGCAAATACAGCGACAGGGCGCTGACCTTTTCACCGAGAGTTATTTATTAACAGGTATTGTTGTTGCTCCAAACACCCACACTGTGAGGATATAAACTAAACCAAACATTTACATTTGAGCTGTACATGAGCGGATACCTCGTATAGCCGCTGTTCTGTCTCTGTAGGGGGGCTCGGAAGTTTTCAGTGTACGGCTGCCAGAACAACATCGCGTCTCATCAGCCCTCTCCTCACTTCTCCTACACATAAACACCACTCGGCCCGGTTCCGACGACGAGGTCCAAACGGGAGATCAGTGTTTCATTCATGTCAGTGTCGAGCAAGAAGAAAAGTCCAGTCCACAGAAGATGGCTGCAGACCTTTTGCACTCTCTGGTCAATAATTACGCACCGCTCGGACCCTGGACGTGGCGCACTCTCAAGTCTGGTTTTCTGAGTGGGGCACACACGCTATTTTGGCCCTGAAAGGGAGGGGGAGGTGGAGGGGAGGCCCGCCTCATGACTTAAAGTCCTTCTGTCTGACTCAGGAAATTCAGAATATGGACATAAACACACGACAGTCAACACCAAATATGCAAACATCAAAGAACACAAGGGAGTAACTTGACTTGTCTAGCATGGACAGAACTAAAATTCATGTTGCATAAGTGTTGGATAACACTTGTTCATTTTAAATGAAGGATTTGCAATGGACAGCTTGTAAAAAAAAAAACTAATAAAAAAAATCCCCCCTTCAGTTTAAAAATATATGAATACAGTAATTACTACAATTAAAAAAAATAATCAATCAGTTCTTGTACATTTGAATAATGTAATAAATAATGTTTTTAAATTCAGTATGTATATAGGTGTACAGAGGCCGTTTTAGCAGTCATCACTCATGTGTTCCACATTTAGTGTCACCAAAAGCAAATTTATCATGTAACTCTAGTTACATAAATGCACAACTGAAAACTGCTGTGTTGGTTAAAGAAGCAATGATCAGGCGAGTAAAGACTGAAGCTATTTGGTCACAATGACACCAGGTGCATTTGGAGGAATAAAGGTGAGGCTTTTACGCCTAAGAACACTACCAAGTGTCAAGCATCGTGGTGGTAGCATCGTGCTCTGGGGCCGTTTTGTTGCCAGTAGTACACTAGACAAATTAGCTAGAACTTTACCTCAAATCAACATCTAGATGGTTGAAACTTGAAGACAGGTGTTCCAACAGGAGGATGATCCCAAACACACACGACAACTGGCTTTGTAATAGATAAAGTAGGGTGACATTACATTGCTGGAGCAGGCTTCCCAAAGCCACGACCTCAATCCTATTGAAAATTTGTGAAAGAGCCCTAAAAGCCAGATCCTTACCAAGAAACCAACTGATTTAAATGAACGCTATACCAGACACCAGAAGCTTGTTGATGCCTACCACTTTGCCTACAAAGCACTTTGAATCACCTTGTTGTTGAATTGTGCTATACAAATAAACTTGCCTTGCCTTACCAAGAGAGTGTAGTTGAGGTGCGACTCACTAAGGGACATTCACCAAATATTAGTGACATGTGAGCACACATCACCTTATATGGTTTACAGAATATCCCAAATAAACTCAAACCTGTGCATTTCTTTGTAACTAAAGTCCTTAAAGGTGTATGCTGAACAATCATTTCACCCTGCAAAAAGAACCGTTACAGTAAATACACTGATTCTCATTTAGCACTTGTCTACTCTACCTGCTCAAGTGCTTTCTATCCAACATTCCCACACATTCATACTCCGACAGATGGATTGGAGTTAGATAACTTGGGGTTAGTATCTTACCCAAGAGCTACATGCACCCCAGTTCAGGGAAATCATGGAAAGTCTAAAAACAAACCTTCCTTTCCGACCAATAACACCCACTTTTCATAACAAGGTCTTCTTGTTCTAGGAAATTAAAGCCAATTTAAGCAGAAAACTGTCAAAAAGTCAAGATTTCCAAGCCAGGGAACAAGCACGGTTAGTTGTTACCTGCAAAACACAAGAGTTGATTTAAAATGCAAATTTTAAGTATGTAAAACTGCTAAAGTATACCACATCCATCTTCAACAGTGTAACTGATATGTTTTCCCAAGTTGGGAATTGTTTTGAGGACAGACTCAGTATGAACTGCAGGGTCTTGGCAGGTTGTAGATGAGTGCAGCAAGGCCAGGGGGTTTTACAGGTCAGACAGTATCTGGGACTCTCTTTAGCTGTTCCTAAATTTACAGCCCAGAGGACAGATGGATACATGAAATATAGCACCAGTTTCACAAATAGCTATGTTGCATAAGACCTAAATGTTATCTTTTATTCCATGTGTGGATTAGCCCACTTTCTTAACGTTTCTTAACAAGTCCACGATCTCCCACCTGCTGCTGCTCTTTGCGGGAGAGCGACAGCTGGAAAACCCACTGCTTTATCAGACAGTAAATTAAACTCCTGGTGTTGATTGGTTTGTCAAAGCAAGGATAAAATCCTGACGCACATTTTCACCAATTTCTCGCAAAACAAACATAAAACCGATCACCTGTGCAGCTCAGAATAAAATAACTGCTAAATATTAATCAGTAAAGTAATTTTGCATTTTTGATGCTTTCATACTGACGTGTTTGCTGAAATTGAGTGGTTGTGACACAGTCACACTGTGTAAATTTGGGATGAAGGGACTCTTTAAGGGACTACGAAACATTTATGATACTGTAGAGGTTTGATCACTGATCCTGGATCAGATAAACTGCAACATTCTGTTAGCATTTAATAGATCTATTCTGTTGAATTGCATGAACAACACTCCTGTGAGGAGGTACAGACCCACCCATGCACGGTATTTCTGCTCACTGCCTTACCGCAGCACTTTCTTATGCTGCAGAAATGAAGAGAGGCGGGGCTTATCGTGATCTGTACAAGTTCTTTATTTTATTGTAAGCACAGCTTTGTAAATGCACAGAGGAAACAACAGTGAAAACTAGAATGTTACAAGAAGAGGAAGGAAAGAAAGACACGAACAGGAGAAAAGTGACACATGACTTGTTTCTTTTTTCCCAGAGCTGTAAATAATAAATTTCTACAAATTTCTCAGCAGAGATAAACAAAATAAGTGTGTGAGAGAGAGGGGAAAAAAATAAAAATAAAACAAGGATGGGCACAGGTGCGCGCGTGCACCCCCCCTCTGGGGAACTCCCCTGAATGACACTGTTATTTGGATACTCCATTTTAATATCATATATAGATACATATCCACTATGTGATAATAAGCCATGTCCTGTCATACTTCATGTAGTAAGCAGCCATCTTTCTCCACGTGTTGCCCAGAACTGATGCGAGATTGGAGAAATGGAGGACATCATGGATTTATCTGAAAGGGGCAGACACTGTTCACATTAATTTAAAACCCCAGTCAGAGCAGTCTGACAACAGACCCCAATAAAAAGTTATTAATCTTTTAAATTTCGTCTCATGCATAGCCAAGCACATAACGCCTCCTAAACTTTGGAATCTGTATGTACTGTATTTGCTATGAGCAGGCAGGACCCACTTTGACTCGTGTTAGTGCTGCGTGTGCTGGGGTCGGCCGGTCGTACCGTTCAGGCTCATCAGCACCTTTTTGAAACACGTGTTGACGTCTGAGTGAGAGAGAAAACTCCGGGTATTAAAAACCACTGCAGTAAAACCTCTCTGCGTAAAAGAAATCCAAACTATGACATAATGTAAAATTACATTCCCGTCTACCTGGCGCCCCCCTCCCTCAAGTTAATGAGTGTTCGAGAAGGAAACGAGGAGACAGCACCGTTGGAGGAATATTACCGCCCAGGGAAATGAGAACCATGCAGATGCACCACTTCCTGTTGACCTCAAGATGCTGTTCAGAGGGAATGTGCTGTGGATATGGAGCGGAGCGGACAGGACGGGCATTTAATATCTTCATCCTTGAGTGAGTAGTGACAAACCTGTGGAGGGTGTGACTGCATGTCTGTTTAAGTTTAATCCGAGTTTGAGGGTTCAGTTCAGTCAGAAGGGATCCTAAGAAATGGCGAGCAGAACTACAACTCTCCTCTGCACGTGTGATGACTGTGTGTACCTAACAGCTGTGTGTGTGGTGTATGTAGTTTGCTCCTGTGAATGCTTTGTTCTCAGTCTGTGTTGCTGTGTTCTCATGAACAGATGGTTTATGTTGGGTGGGCATAGCTGCAGTTCTGTAGTTGCCCTGTGGGACGGCGCTCTGTATCCTATAGGCCCTCGGTTGAGGGTTCGTTGCCGGTGGTGCCGGACTGGGCGCGCTTGATGTACAGATTCAACAGCTTCAGCTGCAGATAGAAAAACAGAAGAACATGAATTAAATAATGTGTGCAAGCCAAGAGATGCTAAAAATCCAAAAGGCGAGATTGCAGTTACTCCAGCTGAGCAGGCCGACCGCGTGCTGACACGTGGCGTTTATGGTTCCTGCATTATTTGGGCAAGTAATGTTTATCACATGACCGTTTTTGAAAGGTCGCCCTGGGATTCATCACAAATAGATCAGTCTGTAGCTGACAGACTCATCACTCATCTTTTATGGTTGTTGCCATCAACTGTTTATAAAGGATGGATGTAGCGATTGTAATGGCTCCGTGTCCTGATGTGAGTGCTTCACTTGAGCGTTTTTGTTGAGGACGCTGCATGCTGGTACAGCGCCACGTTTTAAATCACCTACTTTACTTTAAACAGTAAACTGTTCACTTCATGTTATTTCCAGTAAGACTCTCGGAGATTATGATCATAACCACATCAGGAAACAATTTACAGAGGTCACAAATGAACTGATAAGAGGTGTCATTTTTACTTATACACTTGTATACAATTCTAAAGTATATTTTGCAACCAGAGGAGTCGCCCTCTGCTGGCTTTCAGAAAGAATTCAGGTTAAAGGCTTTGAATTCACTTTTCAGACCCTGAACCTACATCTGTATTTACCAGCGCTGGAGTCGTTACTCAAAAAAAAAAAGTAACGTGTTATACATTATTCATTACTTTTCATAAAATTGATGTACTACGTTATGTAATTAATCATCAGAGAAAGTAACTTTTTATACTACTTATCTTACTTTTGAGTTACTCAGCACAATAACCTGATACGTGCGGTCACACAATGACCAATTAACGGAATTATACAAACCTGAGGCCACAGTGCCACACACTGACACAAATGAGGACGCACATAGAATCTTCCTCTTTGTTTTTACATATAAGAACAAAAGACGAAAACTAGCGCCAAGAGACTTCAAAGTGATCGCCACTTTAAAAACAGAGGCTGCAAGCTTGACTACTCATCATTGCCTGAGTTACAGGGCCTGCTGGGCTCGGGTCGGCCTTCACTCAGCTTTAAAATCACTCCAAGTTCTTGGCTAGCTTTGTGCTAGCTGCTGTCTTTGCAGCCGAAGTTATTAAGCAGTATATTGTAGTTGTTTCTGTACTCGATGCAGTTTGCACTTTACTATCGCACTCTTGTCTTTTGTGCAATAAAAATAAAAGTAAAAAAATCAGCTGAACAAAAAATTAAAATAAAAAGATGACTCTTGGTGGAAACCTGTTGACACGAGAGCTTGAAATGTATACACAGAAAGATCCTGGTGACCAGGATGAGAAACGACACATCTTTAGCGAGCTGGTTTACGATGAATTCAACTTACCTTGCTGCTGGACAGTTGGCTGAGGTGCGGTTTGAGGTCCTCTCCTATCACTGAATAGATGGCCACCAGGCAGAACACACAGGCTTTCCTCACGCTGCTCTCAGAGTTGTCGTAACCCTGTTCAGACAGAAGAACACAACTTACAGATCTGCAGTTCTTCATAACAATCATATTTATGCATGAACGTGAAGGCTGTGTGTGATAAAGCAGATGACAGACAACTACGATACTGCACGGCTGATACTTTCATCCTCCAAATGAACAGTTACATATCTGAGCTGCATGTTACCTGTATCAGTCCTGGTACAATCTCGGGCAGCAGGCTAATCAGGCCTTCGCGGGGAATCCTCTCCACTACTTTGGTCTGCATCTTGATGGCGGCCAGGTTGATTGGGTAATCAGCTGACTGGATAATGGGACACAACACCTTGATACACTGGTCTGGACTGATGGACAACGCCAACATGGCTGCTGTCTCCTCAGCTGCTCGAACCACCTACAGAAAAGCAGAGAAATATGAATATACAACATGACCAAGTGATAATCACAAAGCTTTTTTCCAGCTTTGATGATCCATAAATAAAATAAAGGAGTGTTCTGCACCACCGCTTCATGGTCTGATAATGCTTTGTGATAAAATCAGCTTCTCAGTGAGCAGATTAGCGTGGGTGTGGATAAACGCACCTCCTTGTGAGGGTCTTTATGAGACTCCAGGGCCTTCATGATGGTGAGCTCTGCGTAGTTCTTAAACCTCCAGGGCTGCTTGCTGAGAATCTCCCTCAGCACCCGCAGAGCCAGCGTTCGGATCACATGCTGAGAGAGGATTTAAGATAAAAGTGAGCGACTTTAGGTTTTTTTTTCTCTCCCCTCCCCTTTCATTTGGTTGTTGTAGATTTGAAATGAGTGTGTGTGTACCTCTCTGTCGCCCATCGTCTCGAGCAGGAGCAGCAGGATGGTCTTGAAGTGTTCGTCCCACACCTGCAGGGTGTTTTCGCGTATCAGTTTCTGCAGCTCACACAGTGCTGCTTTCCTCTCTTCTATGCGCTCGTTGTGATTGGATAACTCCTTGAGGAGCTCGGCCACCAGCTCCGACTGATCCAGGCTGCTATCTGTGAGGAGACAGGCGACAGAAAATAACCCACGTTAGCGATATCTCGAGGTCGTTATTTGTCCTTTTCCGCCAGAATGCTTTTGTGTACCATCAGTTTGAAGCTCCGAGTCGTCCAGGCTGGTGTCTTTGCGGCTGTGTTTGAAGGGAGAGTCGGACAAGTATTCGCGGGATACTCGGGGGCTGGAGGAGAGCAGGGGGGTGTTGAGGAGAGACGTTTTATTGTCCAGAGCCATACGCCCGCCGTCGCCCATATCTGACAGTCTGCCATCTGTCCCGCTGCCCCCCTGAAAACAAAGGTGGATTAAAAACAAAGCGAATGAACCAAGCAGTCAAACTCTAAAGAGTTCAAAAGTTCTGGTTTAAAAACAGTCTGAACTGCAGAGTTGTTTTATGTGTTTAGATGGTAAATACGCCAAATGAATTAAAACAAACATGTCTCCGTTCGATTTCTTAAAATTCATTCATATATCAGGACATTTTGGATGAAGTTTCCTTTTTAGAGAGGATCTTGTTGTCTAAATGAGAGCGTAAGAAAACAAACACACAAACAAAAACAACTCTATCACTTAAAAAGGCAGACACATGAAGCACCAGGTGAGGAGCTGAGCAGGGTTTAAGGTGCTCTTATTTGTATGTGTATATTTACACTCGAGCCGCTAAATGCTCTAAGCTGGGGTTTGATGAGTCAGGTGTGCTGTGATTGGCACGCTGATGACATGTGGGCCACTTGGGTTTCAGTTGCATCTCATGGGGAAAATGTCAGGAGGTCACACCTCTGTAGTAGAGTACGCCGTGTCCTTAAAAGGAACCGGGGTCACTGCAAGGGGCTGCAAAATAAGACCTGGCATGTCTGAAGTCATAAATTTGTTTTGAACGAGCAGGCTACCTACACAAGCATCACAAAATAATAACTGGGGATGCTTTTCAGCAGCTAGGCTTAAATAAAACAAACAGGATTTTATCAGCAGCTGTAGAAGATTATTTTTCACAGTTATCGGTCCCATAAACAATGTATGCTTCTCACTCCCTGTGCTAACGGACGGGTGGTGGGGCAGATCAGATGTCAGCGTCCCCTACAGTACACCTGTGTGGGTGTTTCAGGCCTCTGCAAGTCTTGGAAAACATGTTGTAAGGTCAAAAGACGATATAATACTTTCTGAGTGCAGAGCTAAATGAGAGTGTCAAAACCTATTACAAAGTCTGAATACTCTGTCTTATCCTCTTTTTATTCTGGTATTTGCTTATTTTATCAGGAATAAAATCTCAACTCTCACACTTTTATACTACTGGCGAGATCGTGGTGTATAGCTGCTTGCGTTAGGACCGCACCATGGTGGTATTTTTCATCTGGTATCAAAATAAAGAGACCATTCAGAAGCCTGGTCACTATAAAGCAATTTGCCCACCATGCACTGCATCGTGGTGACTGCTCACGAGTCAAAGGCAACCCTATAATATACACTATATGGAAAAACATATGAATTCAAGTGTGGTGCTATAACTGGATGTCACCCTTTCAACAAGCCAGTTTGTGAAACTTGTATGTTTACAAATCCACCAGATAACAGCAAATCAACCCTTTTCCCCATTTCACCCGTCTCCATAATTTGGTTAGTAAATAGTTTGATCCTTTGCTCAAACTGAGGCTGCTAGCTTGTGTCTGGTTCTGACCTCTGGATATTTTTTGCTTTCGTCACTTTGCCTTTGTTAGCTTCTTTAGAAAGTCCGTGATCAGCTGGGTGACGGCACTAACATCAGCATAAAACTGCGCACCAGGAGCTTCACGACATGTTTCCATGGGTGAGCAGCTCCTGTAGGTGACTCACTGCTTTTGTCCATATAGTGTATTTATCAGCCTCAGTGGCCAGTCAACGGTAATATTCACTTCCATTTGTACTCGTTTCAATTGCTCGCCTCCAAGTTGAGAGAAGTTTAACTCCACACCTGCCCACTTCCCACAAGTTTATTGACATTCATGATCTCTGGCTGCTGCACCGCTGCTTGTCTCTTGCTGTGGGGGAAACCTCATGAAGGTAGAATCAAATAAAAATATTCGAAAATGTTCAAACGCCCCCATGAATTGTGCCAACTGTTACACAAACCACTCAGGTCTGGTTGTATTCACACCAGGAATTGAACTTATGTCCCTAATGTGTTGGCCTCCTCCACTCACCTCCTCTCCTTCTCGCCGCTGGACGGGTTCATTCATGTCTTCTTGGCTGCGAACGCTGAAGTTTTGGATCGCCTCTGTGACACCTTTCAGTGAGCTGTAGATGTCCTCTGAGTTCATGTTTTCTGTGTCATAGTCAAAAGCACTGCACAGACACAGTAAAAGATGCGGTTTAATTTGCAAGCTTACTTTTTTTCCCCCCACAGGCGTGTTTTTGGCCACAAAACACCCTAAAATACTGTTTACTGTATAACAGTGATTTGACAGTGTAAGACTAGTTGTCAGACAAGTGTTTACCTTGGTGAGAGGGTGTTCTGGGATGTGTTAGTGGGCGAAGTGACTGGACTGGACCAGCTGGCTGGAGATCGGGGGGTGTGACGTGTCATAGGGCTGCCCATTGGTGCCTGAGAAGGTAACAAAACAACAAAGAGGTACGCCATTATTGCTGCAGTATAATGACAGAGTTCAGGTGTAAACTGTGATTCTGAAGCATTCACAGTTTAGAGTCAGAGTATGTTTTACCTGTGCAGCATTGCCTGTGTTCTTCAGGTGGTTTTGAAGTAGCTTGGTGGCTCCATCCTGGAAGGTTTTGGGCAGAGCTGCCAGCAGCATGGTGAACTCTGGAGTGTTGAGCTGGAACAGGGCAATTAGCACCGACTGGGCTGCCTGTTACACACAAAATACACACTTAGACTTTGTGGACCAAACAGGGTGGCAGCTCTTGCAAGTAGTACTGTGGTTAACTATGGGATGCTGTGAGGTGGCATTTGAGACAAGGATCCTTTTCAATTTATGATTTTGAACTGAGATGCAAGTTTATAGTTATGAGATAAAGCTTAAACACAAAAAACAAAACAAACCAAAAACTATGGTTGTCACTATCAAGCAAAATTTATAGTCCAGCAAAGGTGACGTGATTGCTGTGTGCTTCTTGTCTGCGTGCAGACAGGCATTTGCAGAAGACTGATCTGAAGCCAGGCAAAAGAATATGCTGTGGCAAAAATTTAGACAGTGTCACAAGTTTTAAACAGAGTGTGAATGACAGCAAACTACCGGAACGCAACATGAAATTAAAGAGAAAATAACAGGTAAAATGAAACAAAAACTTTCAGCTATTGGAAGAGAACAGCCAGTGCAGCAAGAAGACTGCTTGGCCTAAAGTTGAAACCATCTCTGCAGCTATGGAAAGGATACTCCACAGATCACACGATTTTCTTCCCATGGAAATTCCTAGTTCTGCTGGTAAAGCAGTGCAATAACTGTTTTTCAAACCTGTGGTATCATACACTTCGTCTGCTTTTGTTGTAACATCCCAGCCCGTTCTCACTCCCGAGGCGTAACATGTCAACGTTTTGTCACGTCCCGCGGCGTTCCTGAGAAACGCGAAAGGAGATCTTCGGCGTTCTTATAGTACGCCGCGGGTTATGGCTGGAATCCAGTGCAATGACGCTCCCGCGGTAATAGACGTTCCAGTCCTAAACCTAACCTTATCCCTAGCCCTAACCATAACTTTATCCTGATCTTAACCAGGACTATAATGATGTTAAATAGCGTGTTTCTAAGCGATTTGAAGAAAAAGAGCGAACATGTGTAGATGGAGTCCAGACGGTTCTCATATTTCCTCTTTTTTCCGAGGTCGTCATTTAGGAACGTGGTGGGTAGCCGGAAACGTAATATGTTGACGATTTGTCACCTAGCGTAAAATGTTACGCTTTGGGAGTGAGAACGTGTTGAACATCCAGATTCAACAGTCAGCCTGACTTGCTTCAAATCAATATTATAAAGTTTAATTACATCCCTCAAAAACAAAAGGGGCCTGTTGCAAGAGGACGTATTATGTTGTGTGCGTGTTTGTGAGACGATACCTTTCTGACGTCTGAGCTCTTGGGTTCAGTCGTCCAGGTGATGATGCGGGAAACAGCCAGCCGAGTCTCGCTAGAGTTCACAAAGTCCGGAGCTTCCATTTGTAATGTCAGTGTCTCGATGTACTTCAGAATAGCCACCTTCACCTGCAACGCAAACACACACATTTATACAAAATTGTTAGGAAGCTGACCTATAATGGTGAATATGCATACCCAATATTCACCTGTAAAAACACAAATACAGAAACAACCAAACCCCCCCCCCACACACACACACACACACAAAAGTGAGTCAGCATGTACAACCACAGCAGATTGTGCATCTCTTGCAGGTCTGAAAAATCAAATGATCCAATGAATGAGAGAAAAGTTTAAAATGCAGTCATGCGTTATATAGTACAAAAATAAAATCAATCAACATAAAAACAATGACAAATAACAATATTAAAGAACCAATAAATGGAAAAATTCAACTCAGCCTCTGAAACGCCACAACTGACTCCTGCCCTGATTGTCTTTCGTCTCTCTACAAATGCACCTCAGGACCAGAACTTCCTCCAAATCACTTAGCAGCATCGTGCGCGCCACATAATTGCTCCCCCCGGAGCGCACTGACCTGGGAGGACTGGCTCCAGGCTGCGGCCTGCTCGTCTAGAGAGCAGGCGTGGCGCCGCGCTCTGGGGGGGAACAATTTTACCCCGGACCCTCCCCTGCCTCGCCCGCAACACGAGCTCCGCACAGGCTTCAGAGAGAGAGAGGAGAAGCACCGCGTCAATCAACGGAGAGAGACAGGGAGACGAGGACGGGGGAGGGGTGGGGAACAAGAGAGGAAAGCAGGCAGGAGGATGGAGAGAGTAGAGGAGTAAAAAGAGATGGGGGAGTAGACCTGGGCGATACTGAAATTACACTGTATGGTTTTACAAAATGAGTCAGACTCATACTGTGATACTATCTAAGCCAATTCTTACATGTCAGAGGGGTTGGATATAGCAAAATATTTAACAAAATTACTATGAAGATGTAGTTAAGTCTTCAGAAATGCAATATTTGCAGCAGGTAGTGAAATTCTACTGTTCGTAAGATCCTTTATTGCCCAAGCCTAGTGGGAAAGGAGAGGGAATAGAGGGAAACAGGTTAAACATCAGGCAGAAAAAGGGTGTGGGAGTAGGCAGGAGCAACACGGGAGATAAAAGGGTAAGAAGGGTTGGGAGCAAGGAATAAAGTAGTAGATAATCAGGGGAAACGAAAGAGAGGTATGCTGGGTAAAGATGAAAAAGGAGTTTGAGGAAGAAAGCTTGAAAGTAGCCAGTGGAGTGGCTCGATCAATCGCTATCCAATCACAGCCCAGGATTCAGGGTTTTGGGACGTAGAGCCAGCAATGGGCAGGCATGTAATAATATTAGCACAGCAGTCAGTTGAATTTCCAGCTTTGTGTGCATGCTACCCTTGCACAGACATTTGCACACTCAGCTCTCTCACATACACACTAAACAAACATGTATTATATCAACTTGTCATTTACCTTGAGGTTGGGCGTCTGTGTTTGGTCCACAGTGAACCTCATGAGAATGGTAAACTGGAGGTCGTTGGGAAAACATTCTCTGCAAGACAAAAAAACCACAGATTTAGATTTCACGTTTTGTGCCATAACATGCATCGTAAAAATAAAGTTCAAGGACTGTCAGCAAGTAAATAACCGAGTAACCACTGTGCCAGATGCAAAGTGGTGATTTGTGTGACTGCTTCTTCTTCTGCACTTTTACTAAACATTTGAAATAATAGAGATAAAAAAGTGCTGACTCTGAAGGTTGCTGCTGGTTTTTGGAGGAAAGCACTCACTGTAGGACTCACGCCAAGAACACTTTACAGCAGGGGTGTCAAACATAAGGCCTGGGGCCCGGAAACAACCCGTCAGAGGCTCCAACCTGACGTGCCAGAATAATTTGAAATGTGTGGAAAAATGTGAAAATTACAAAAGAGGGCGTCAGAAATTTCAGACTGCAAATCTTTTTTTTTTTTTCTAGTTTTTTTTTCCTCTCAGTTTTAGTCTTACTGGCTTCTTTAAACTACTATAATACTTTAGGAAAGGCAGACATACTATTGAAATTACATTTATTTTTCTTAAGAAACCTCAGGAAGTAAATTTTTATAAACAGATGATGAGTTTGTTATTTCTTTAAGGTCATACCACCTGAGCAGTCCTGATCTCATCTAAAGCTAAGCTACACTTAATAAAGTGTATAGTTAGTGCTGGATCTGGTGCCCCTGAATCCTTCCTTACTTATACTGCAATAGGCCTAGCCTGCTTCAGTGTTCCCATGATGCACTTAGCGTTTCTTTCTCACTCACATTTTTTCACTCTATCTGCGGTTATACACCACTTTGCATTTGATCATTAGTTATTAATATCTCTGGCTCTCTTCCACGGTGGAGTTTTTGTCCCATCTCCCTCTCTTCACCCCCTACCAGTCGCAGCAGATGAACCTGGTCCTGCTGCTCCCTTCCCACTGTCACCATGTGCTTGCGCTCACAGGATTACCGTAATTCCCGGACTACAGAGCGCACCTGATTAAAAGACGCATGCTCTAATTTTAGAAAGAAAATCAATTTTGTACTTGTACAGACTGCACCGGATTTTAAGCCGTATGCGTTTCACTCGTAATATTAGATATTTACACAGAAATATTACACGTGAGGATTTTTAACGTTTAATTTAATCCGTAAGGTAACATAAACATGGTAACATAAACGTTATGGTAACATACAAAAATACATACTGCAAATGCTTTTTTTCCTTGAACAGCGCCTGTAACACTGCTACCTTTAAGTATATGTACGTATCAGTAACACACAAATTACGTCGCTTATGGTTTTTTTACGGAACAGTGCACAAACAACATTACAACGTCTCTTAACAACCGGTAAAAATATATACCGTATATATACTACTTATCAATTTTATTGGTCTACTGTTACCAGGCAAAATGTTTTTGGCTGCATGAAAAAAAAAAATGCATTAGCCGCATGTCAGTATACGCCGCAGTGTGGGAAAAAAGTAGCGGCTTATGACCCAAAAACTACAGTATTTGATTGTTGGGGTTCAAACTGAACTAAATTTATAGGTTATCACTCAAACATTTTACTTGTCCGGTCTACGTAATGATCACAATGGACTGTATATAGACCACAATGTGTTGGTAAAGTAAGATAAAAAGCCACTTTTTAAAATCTTGATTTGTACTTGCTTGTCTGTATACGAATGTGCAACTCACCTTGTGACATCCAGGGCTCTCTGCACTTTAGCCTGCACGGATCCCAGCAGGTCCGCTCCCATCTTCTTCAGAAGCTGTGTGAGCAGGACAAACAACCAGTCCTGCAGATCGTCCTTATGGACCTGGATGAAATCTACCAGTGTCTCCAGGAACATACTGAACACCTAAACACACACACACGCACGCACACACGCACACAGAGTCTAGGTGACAAACTGAACAACTGATCACTTATTCTTAAAACACTTCATGCGCACATGCACATGCATACAGGCACTCCTGCATTGTTTTACTGCATTATACTGAAGGGGAATGATGTGAGAGCAGCATTAGTCCACATTAGTTCCCTGTGGTTCCCATTGGAGTTAGTGGCATTTCACTCATTACTGCAGCAGTCCACCTTCACTCCCAGTCACCAAGTAACACACTTAAATCACACAAAATGAAAACAAGCCAATCACAACATGTGGGGACCATCTCTACATGCCACTAGTTGATTTCAGCAGCACAGTGGAGCTACGGACAACATTAAGTGAGGTAGGTTAGTAAGTGTTATGTAGTTCTCAATGCCCAATCAGATTAATGAAGCAGATTTCATCCAAACACAAACACTGATTGGCCAGACTTACTCTCTACAGAGAGTTCCAGAGGTGGGAGCAGCATGAGGGAGAGAGAGACATCTGTTAGCATCGTCACAAAGCATGTACTCAGTGTCAGAGAGTACACTCAGCATCTTCAATTTTTTCAAACACATTTGAGCAACAACCAATTTTACCTTCTCCCTGACATGGGAGGAACTTGAGTGTAAGTGCAAAAAGGCTAAAAAGAAACACTGAAAAATATGGGAGATAAGAAGGAAGGAGTACGAAAAGGAGTGGTGTGAGATAGGCAGATGGAGATCACTGGTGAGATGCAGTACCTTGAAGGAGGCTGAGCTTATACCGGATTCTGCCGTGCCGTACACCCTGCCGGAGTCTCGCTGAAATTCATCAAATCGTCAAAACGTCAAACGAGGGGGAGGGGGAGGAGCTCACACAGCTTACGACATGTGTGAGAAAACGGAGCACTCAAGACGGTGGAACAGAAGTGGCAGTGTTAGAGAGGCCGAATCGCAGCTTGTTAGTCAGAGGAGAGAGCGGGCAGCCCAAATATGTACGAGTGTGTGTGTTCGTGTGTGCTTTTGAGTGTGTGAGCGGTCAGTGTTGTTGCCTCAGACTGCAGGTAGAGGAGGGGAAAAGAGAAGGGAGAGCCAGCGGGTGTGAAGAGTGCAGCCAGCAGTTTGGCTGCTCAACAGTGACAGAACAATCCCACAGGACGGCGGCGAGCGTGATGGCACACTCATTCAGGTGTGGCATGCCGTTAGAAAACAGTCCAATGCACGCGTTCCATGCCCGTGTTTATGTCTGAGTGTGAGTAAATTTGAGGAAACATTTTGACCTGTTTATCCCGTCTTTTTCACTAAATTCATTAGAAAGATGTGACAGCTAAAGTGTGTGTGTGCTTTTTAAAGCGGTGTAACACTTTCTGTGTTTGGCAGAATCCGGTACAGTCAAGGATGATGGGATAAACAAAGTATTTGAAAAAGTAAAATTAAAGCAGGTGAATTATGAATCTTGTGCCACGGTACTGCAAATGAATGCAGTGCATCTTTGTGCGAGGGTTTATGCTGCATGCATCCATACCTTACTGTGAGGGTCAGCAAACATCCTGGTGAAAATTTCACAGAGCCTCTTCAACTCAACCCGACTACAGACAAAACAGCAGCAGTTAGTTGGAAATCATCTATGACTTTATTAACTGCAAACACGCCTGAGTGACCTGACACTGACCTCAGGGTGCGCTGGTTTTTAAGCAAAGCCTGAAGGCCCAGTAGACCCTCCTTCCTCTCAGACCAGTTGGCACTGGCACAACGATTGAGCACCTGGAGGAAAGAATAAGATTCAATACATGCACGTAATAAATATTCAGCTTAATATTGAAGTAACACGTTTTTAATGGCTTTTCAGATTTAAGCACAGGAGACATGAGTATATAAACCTCACTGATCATATTCACTCACTGATTCTGGGTAGTAATATCTTCACTGCAAAATTCTAGTGCTCAAAATGAACTGGAGCGGGAAAGGTACTGTGACCCTGGCAGATCTGTATATAGACTATAAAGACGGTCTGCATAATTTCCAAAGTTTTTAACTAAATACAAGCTTCCAAATTCTCACTTTTTCATTATCTCAAATTGCACACTATGTTAAGGAAAAGTTTTCATAAACAGAATAGAAACCATTTCAGGTAAACACCCTCTTTAAGAGCGCTTGGTACTCTCTACAAAGGTCAAATTTATTTATATATCACATTTAAAACAGCAGAGTTGACCAAAGTGCTGTGCATGAAAAATCCTAACAACAAATATCAAAGTTACTTCATTGTTTACACACTCCTGTGTCTTCAGCTTTTATACAGGAAGCCAAGGACCAGAACACAGAATTGTCAGCACAGTTTTGGGAAGAATCTTTGCCCCTTAATCACAACTGTCAACACAAATTAAAGACTGATTTAGGTGATGCACAGGTTGCATTACTCTAAAACCAAATGGAACCGCATCTTTCCATTAACATGTTTTCAGTGTGCGCTGTTTGGTTGACACATAAGGTCGGTATGGCCTGACCCTTATGTCAACGTTTTAGTGGCTTTCTGCAGCCTTATCCAGAGGCATTAAGCATAACAGTAATTTCTAGATTGATGGATGCTCCTTAGAAAACCTTGAGGTTCCACCTGACATTCAAATTGCTCTGCAAACTTTAACTTTAAAAGAGCGCCTTAATGATACTGTTCCCTTCTGTGAAACTTCAAACCCATCTAAATTTAACTTAAGTCATTTAAGTTTTTTCTAAGGACCTAGGTTTTAGGAAAGCTGCCCATCGCAGTATCTATTTCCTGCTGCTGTTGTTTACCTCAGCTACATCTTCTGTTTGTCTCATGTAGGTGGGGATGGCCCCTCCGTTTCTGGAGCTGTAGGATCTCTCTGAACAGGCGCTGGATGCATCGCTGTTGGCATCGTCGTCAGAGTACATGCCGTAATTCTCATACCGTCGCCGTGCTGGCTTCTTCTGCAGGGAACAGAAAGGGCATGACATTACAATGAAAACAAAAACCAACAAGCAGGACATTAAGAAAGCATGCACTAGCACATCTTGATAGAACACAAACCAAGCACACACACACCCACACACAGGTAAGAGGTAGGAAAAGAAGCTGACCTTGGATCTCATGTCTCCCAACAGCTGACAGCGTTAAACAGAGGTAGAATCAGGGTTTAGTTAACACACAGACACACAGTGTAGGAGCTAGTGGCAGGATACTGGAACGTGCACTGTTTGTAGCCAGGATGTTCCTGGTGACTAATTTTTTAGACTAGTATAACCGACGAGTCTAAAACTAAGAAAGACTCAGATATTACGTTAAATTTGAAAACTGTTTAATGGACAATGTAAAAAAAACTCTATAAACAAAGGCATTTAAAACCATTAATTACATTTTTCAATAATGGATCATGTCACTTAACCTGGTGTGACCTTTCATCATGCATTAAGAACACTGCACGTTATACTTCAAATAGAAAGTGAAAAACAAACAGTAAATAAATAGTGTTAACAAAAAGATCAGGCCTAGCATAACAGATTTATGGTGTTTCTCAACAACAATGCTCCATCTGGTGGCAGATGGCTGCATAACATTTAGGACAATAATTTACGGCACTGGGCATCAATTAAAATGTCAAACAATTAGATTAAACGGCTAGTAAGTCTAGTACCGACTAGTCACAACGGCTATGATTAGTTAGTTGTGCACAATGCTGTGTTAGAATTTGAGTTTCCATACCAGTGCATCTGCGAGAGCCTCTTCTACATCTGAACCAGTGTTCAGGACCCTCATAGCGCTGACTGAAGAAGAGAGACGGCTTGACTGACTGATTCCAAAACCTGATCCTGCAGACAGAGAGAGGAAGGATGGACAGAAAGATAGCAGAATAAATACATTAGCAAAACTTCAGATTAAAACAAGTTCGCACACACTCAGCACTCGTCCACAAATGATGTCATTCTCCTGATCATCCATTCGCTAACGTTCACACAACTCACACACGCGTGGCACTTTCGCACGAGACAACCCTGTAAGTTGATGCGATGATGCGTTAGGTGACATTGCAGATGGCACTTGGGGGTAAAAAAAGCATGATTGACATAAAACGCAGGAGAGCATGTTGACGTCCCTGTGGAGGAGGGACGCAGCTAAATAAAGAAGACAAAGAGACACTGATAAAACCAGCAGAATGGTTATAAACTGGCAACTGAACGGGCGGAAACATGCGATTCCACTGGAGAGCCCGACATCCTGGAGCAGAACGTAAAAAAACAAAACAAATCAAAAATCAACTGATGGACGACGAAAGAAACGGGCTGGTAAAATGTGGGAGATGATGAACTGCAACTAAAAGAGAACAAAAAAAGAAAACGCAGAGAGAAAATCAAGTCAAGTGGTTGGGTGGGTGAGGGACGGAGAAAGATGTACTCAGCCTTCACCTGCAGCCCCAAAAGCATCAGGTGTGTGAAGAGCTCCGGTGGAGCGAGAGTAGCTCCGCGTTGCTGCAACCAAGATTAAAACACACACACACATACAAACACACAGAGTTTAGGATTGACAACTAAGACCACACAAACTCACACTTATCGAGTAGTGCATGAGAATAGAAAGAAAGACTGAAAAACATAAAGGTGTTATTTCTCTACTTTCCTGACGCATGCGTGTTTGAGACTTTTTTTTTTCAGATACTGGATTCAATTTTAATCTAAAAATCTAAGAGCTAAGAGTAAAGCTTCAATACAGTCAGACTCTTTTCCTCGGATATCCTACTAATTCCTCTCGGGTATCTGTCTGCTGCTGCTACTCACCAAGAGGTGTGAAGGAGCGTACGGGGCTGGTGTCCCGGCTGCTCTCTCTGCTGGCCTCTCTGCTGCAGCCCTGACTCATACTGGGCCGCGGGATACGACTGCCCCGAGCTAACGCCACCCAGGTAACAACCACGGAGTGCAGACAGAAAAGAAAACGGAAAAAGGGAAAGGGGAGAAAAAGTACACATAAAGAAAGACATGAGCAGTGACAAAGAAGTCAAAGAGGAAGGCACGTACATAAAGACATAAATAAGACAGAATAAGAACAGGTGACAAACTGACAAAAACAAGAAAAATGTGAGCACAGGTTTTTTTCCCCCCCTCTGATGTTTAAGAAACCATCTTAGAGGTGTGAGCGCATATCTATCAGCTAATCTACTGGTATTATTTACTGGTATCACACCCTCAAGAGTCTAAAATCTTCCAGTTGTTTCCTTTAACAGAATAAAAAATTCTAAATCTTAACACTGAAAGAAAACCCAAATTTGTCTTTAAAACATGAATGATTTGTTAGTTTCAGAGTTTATGACTTACATGTAAACAAATAATTGAAATTTCTGCACATTTAGTTTCTTCTATTCATCTAATAGTTCTTATTAACTGATTTTCACCTTCAGAGATGTCTGATACACACAGGTGCTCAATGTGTCTCTTTTTCTCACACACAAAGACAAACGGACAGAAAAAGTGATTGAGAAAGAGATGCAGCAATCAAGCGGGTGGCTGAGGGAAAGGGCTGTGTTTCATTCAGCAGCACTGCAACTTCGCTGTTCATTGCTCCGTTCATCAGCTTCAGCATCCAGCTAGCAAATCAGAATTAATCACGGGCTACCAACGGTCTACCGAGCAGAGATGAAGCGTCGCTGATCCTGTGTGAAGCTTTCTTCAACCAGCCACTAAAACAGGTTAGTAAGGAGAGGGGGAAGGTATGACTCGTAATCCGTGAACATGTGCTGATCACAGGCACCCATCACCATAACGACACAGCCAAGACAGACAAGTTAGAACGATGGAATCTATGAAGCTGAGGCAGCGACTGATGATGGGAGAGACGGACTGTGACGGCAGCAGTGATCGAGGAATTTTTTTTAAAATCATGGATAGAAATGGTGTAAGGAGATGGAGGTTAAAGTGAGGATGAGAATAGGCACATTGAGGTGGATTGATGGGTAGCACAAGGGTCCAGTCGAGGTCGAAGCCTTACCTCCTCTGCTTGCTCCGTTGTAGATGGAACTAATGCTAGAAGGAGCTACGAGACAGAAGCAACAAGGACAGAGAAAAAGGAGAGGAGCAGAGGAAGAAAAGGAGGACAGGGAGCAGGAGGGAAAAAGGCAAATTTAGATCCATGTATACAGCGAATCACAGAGACTGGTCATCTGAGTTTGATGGCACAAAATATCACCCAACACTTGAGCAGTTTCTAAAGCAGGCACAGCTAATTTATAGAAAGACAGTATTAGTTCAAAGCACGTTAATGCACTCACCCACAGACAGGCGGGTGGGTGATGAGTCTCTGGAGCAGCCCTGGCTGCGGGGGATGCGGCTGCGTCTGTGTCCATCCCCGGTGGATCCAGCCAGCACCCTGTGAGCCCCGGTGCTCATGGTGCTCAGGGTCGTGCTCGTCAGCACGCGACCAGGGGAGCCGCTCCGACTACCAGCTTCAGAGAGACATAGATTAACATAGATTATCCGTGGTGCATGGGACATTTATTAAAAAAAGCTGTAGTGACACCACCCCTCTATAACGTGACAACTTCATTAAAACAAAAAAGAAAAGAAAAAAAGAAGTGATCAGTTTCTTATACCAACAACTGGCAAAGGTAGTTGGTAGTTTTTCAAGCACATGTTGGCATTTTATGTATATCAAAAATACACATCACTAGGGAAGGATTGGAGCCAGCAGAGCTACAGTGAGTTCAAATTCTTTCAAATTCATTAAAAAAAAAAAAAAAGGGCAACTCATAGGTAACTGTCATTACTGGATTGTAATTTTGAATTTGGATTGAATTTAAATTGAATAACAGTCTCAATTTCTCTTCCCGAGGCATCCGATCTCCCAAAGCTAAGGCCACAGTGTGTTTCTTTTTACAGTGGGTCATTTTGCTATAAACTAGAAGACAAACAGTCCAGCAGGAGAAGCTCTGCAGTGCTGGAAATGTGAAAACAGATGCTTGGGAAACAAGCTCCAGTGCTCAAGACTTGAAACCGACCTTAAAGAGGACCTATTATGCTCATGTCCAGCTGTGCAATGTTTTGTTTTTAAATCCTGAATTGTGTGGCTTTGGTGCTGCCTTCAGTTCATCCCCTGTTGGAATCAAGCAGTTTTATTTGCTTCTTCAACTTTATTCTGACTGGCTGCCCCTCACAAACAAAAGGTTTGACCACCAGCTTAGATGTCATAGAGATCCAAAAGGAGTTGGAAAAAAAATTCTGCTCAGTATTTGGAGCAGCCTAAAGCCTGAGCTTTTGGCTTACAGGAACAACTCAGAAGCTGACCTCAGTATTTCAAACTTAGGCCATGTTCGATGTGAGCACCCACCATCACAGCAGATTAGACAATGACAGAAAGCAGGAAAAGCATAACAGGTCCCTTTTAAATTGATCTCTTTAAGACTAAAAATGAGCAGGCAGACCAGAGTCTCTCTTCTTTCTCTCAATGAGAGACAAAAGCTAATCTAAATGCACACGCACACGCACACACACACACACACAGAATCACATAACCTACTGAACTATGTGCTAACACCTTGTGACGCATTACTAAATAAAATGGATCTAAATGACAAAACTGTGTTTAAGTTGTTTTTTGTGAAAATATGATTACTGCACAAAGAGTTTTGATATCCAGTAGCTGATAAAAGATGTTATAAGTAATGATCAACTCACGCTGTCTGACAATTTCTTAGCTTGGATTTGTTTAAGTGCCGATAACCCCCCAAAACCCCAAAAAACAAAAAAACCCAAACAAACTAGTGATAAGATGGTGAAAGAAAGGTTATTGAAACCAAACATAAGCTACAAAACTGTGAGAATTACTAGCTTGGAATCTAATGATGTGGTTACAGAGGGAAAAAAAAAAAAAAAAGAGTGACTTTCGACTTTTCATTGTGTAACACATAGAAATGCAGAAACATGAGGCTCCCAAAGCAGTGTATTTCACATGGTAACAGCATAGCCATGTTATAAGTCTGTGACTACAAATCCCAGCATGCCTAAGCCAGTGTGGGTGAGACTCTCAGTGACCTTTCTGCGTGCACGTGAAGATAGTGAGGTTTGGGAAACAGAGGAAAGAAAGTACAGCTAAAGAGAGCGGGGTAAAAATAAGTAGCGTTGTAATCTTACCACCGACAGGGGTAGCAGACTGAGATCCTGAGCCATTAAGCCCATTGGTTGGGAAGAAAGGGGGAAAAGCAGAGGTGAGGGGGAAGGAACAGCAGATTAAATCAGATGAATTATGGGTGTTAGCGCAAAAGAAGTGTCATGGGAGTTAAAAAAAAATAAGAGTACGAAGAGAGAGGATCCTGGTGGTCCATACCAAGAATGAAGGCAAAGCTGAAGCACTATGTTGAAATAATTCCATTAATTAAAGAGAAAACAAGTACTGAAATGTAGCTGAAGCAAACACACACACACTTAACCAGCCGCAGATGACAGACTTGGGAAAGCAGTGCATGTTGGGACAACTCACATAGCATATGTAAAAAAAACAAAACCTGTTTAACAATGAGGGAAAAATGGTTTAAAGTAAATATACTGAGCCATACCCTCACACACTCACGGAAAGCTTTCCAACCCTCTTAACTCCGATTTGGTCCTCAATCTAAATATCCAGATTTAACTGTTGCACTGGTTTGTGGCCCAATCACTGTCTGATTTTAAACTGGTCTCCAAGATGGCCCGAAGCAGCATATCAGCAGTTAATGTCTTGGAGAGCAGGTACACACGCAAAAAACACACACACAGCTGCCTAATGTGCTGCAATATAAGAATAGCCCAGAGGCTTGTGTCTCGTATTTTTAATAACCTGAATAAAAGCCAGAGCCAGGCTGGAGAAGCGGAAATGTACTGTTCACCACACCATCCTCAGTGATGAAACACAGCATGCAGAAGAAACACACACACACACACACACCCATACGCACACGCTCTCCTGTTTACACAAAACACCCTGATCAGAATGAGAGCGGGTGGGTCACCATTCCCACTGTGATACAGAGATAGACAGGCACACTCTGACACACGGACAGAATACCTGGTGTGCAATCGGATTCGTCGGAACCTGAAGGCACAAAAACATTCACATGGAGCTTATCGTCACCGTGGAGGCAACAAGTTAAGAAACTCCACAAACAAAAGTTGAGGAACCGCAAATACTTCTACAAGCTCACTCTCTCATCATTTCTCCTGTTTTACCCAGACTGTTTCACTCACAGCTGGCTTTAAATTATGCTCTGTGTTTTGGCTGCTGCGAGGAGGTACGTACGTTGCGACTGGGACACCATCTTGGTGCGGCTGCGTCCTCTCGAGTCCACCTGACTCGACACGGTGCTGGCAGTAGACAAAGGCTGCTTGGTACGCACACGACCTGCATGCAAGTAGAAGCACAACAATTAAAAACAACCCCCAAAACAGACCTGCATTTTACACACTAATGAAACTACTCGCACACAGTTTGCAGCTGAATGAAGCCCAGAAACTAAAAAGCACTAGAGCTGATGAAAAGCCACTAATACTGAAAGTTGCTAAAGACTGGACCCTAAACTCAACATTCACATTCAGCCAGGTGCAAACACAGATGAATACAACAGGGATGCTTCAGTGGATTAGAAACCCGTCTCAGAAAAGAAATCCCTGAAAATAACCAGTTAAGTATTTGATAAGGTATTTTATTATAGACTAAAATGATTTAATGATTAAAAGGGAATTTAAGGGAATAATCCATTAATCTCCCACCAACCAATTACTTTTAGAACCCACTTTATAATAGCATTCACATGTCCAAACTCAGTGGTTAAAGGGGACCCATCATGCTCGTTTTCAAATCCATATTCTTTTGTTTTTATCTCATTTCATACTCCGTTTATACTCTTTCTGAAACAAGCTGCCTTAGCTCCACCCCTTTCAAGTTTGAAGTTACCATATTTGGGATAACATATAGAGCCAAGAGAAGGAAAGAAAATCTGAACATTTACAGGATGCTGAAGCTTGAGTTGTTGGCTCACAGGGGTTACTTGCACATATGCTGACCCTCACTAATTCAAACTAAAACCATGTTTAAAAGAAGCATCTACCATAGTAGCAGTAAAAATAACACAGGAATATATCAGAGAGCATAATAGATCCCCTTTAAGCAAAGTCACTTTTCTTGTTTATTATTATTATAAAATTGATCAAACACATAATTGTTGGATCCAAAAAGACTAAAATCAAAATTTCCATCTAGAACATCCCTACAAATATGCACACAAACATCCACCTAACCACAGTCTTACCATTGTCTGATTTGGTTCCTATAGACAGACAAAAAAGGAGCATGTTTTAAGTATCACAGTTCACCTTTTGTGTGCAATATTCAAGCAGCACATCCTTATACTATCCTATAAAACCTCAACAGCTGAATGATACAGTTTAATGTGAGTACAGATGGTTAGAAAATTGCCATATTTAAAATAAGATTCAGCTTTAGTAAAGCAGAAGATGATTTTAGATGTGTTAATATTTGATCTATGCTTCTGTGAACAGCGCAGTAATAGAAATGAGGTTTTGAAGTTGACAGCAGGGGGCGCTGTGGCCACACACTGTCACAACTGAGTTAACATGGACTGCATGGAGTGAGGAAAGGGAAAAGAGCAGAGAAGAAGTGGAGTGAGATGATCTTACCATCCGTTTTATCAGCGGCATCATCTTTAGTAGCAAAGAGAAAGAGGGGGAGGGAAAAAAAAGGAGACCAATGACAGGAAAACCCCCCAAAAATAAAATGAAAAAAAATTTTTTTTTACAGAAATTATACAAAGGGAAAAGGGAAAACGAATAATGTGAATAATAAATGTGAAAAGAAAGTTGAAAATAAGAAAAATAGAAAAAGATGAAATACAAGAGAAACAGGAGAAGAAAGGAGCACAGTGTGAATTAGTCACATAACATCTGTTTATCTGAGAACCGTGCAGATGTAGGGATCGACATCGAAAATGTAGAGACAAACTGACACAGAGGACAATATCCGTATAGAGAGCATGCATAGAGTATATCTACACACAAGCACACGAACAGGCAAATGAGCAGGCAGCAGGAGAGGAGAGGAGTCAGTGTAAGCGCTAAAGTGTTTGGGTCTGGACGTCCATCCTTCTGTTATGCAGATGAGTCAAGCTTTTATACAAGATGACGTACTTCTTACTTCAACCTGTCAGAAACTTTAAAAAACTTCCTCTGTACTGATCTGACGAGACTCTTTATAGTCTGACTTCCAGCTGATCACATGCTGACCTACGTCTCCACTGTCTGAATAAGCATCTAACTTGACTGGCAGAGCCCTTACCCAGTGAGGAGTAGGACCCCGGGGGCAGACGGCCCGCTCCCCCGGTTTGTCTGACGTGCCGGTATTTAGCAACTGCTGCTGCATTAACATCCACGTCGCTACGGGAACGCTGCAGGGAGGTCGATGACACCCCACCCTTTGAACCCGCAGGGACTGACAGGACAGGAGGATCGTGTTGGAGAAAGGGTGGGAGGTGATGGGATATATATATATATATATACACACACACACACACACACACCACAAACACATGCATGCACAATACTATACAAACACAATATCGATACCATACAGAAAAAACAAAATTGGGCAGACAAGTATACGCATGTGTACGCGCACATGTGTGTTGTAAGATAAAAACATAACAGGATGTGATTGCTCATGGGAGGAGACAGGCTGATGTAAATGAGAATGAAGGGAGATGGTTTTTATAGGAGCTGATGTTTGCCTCAGTGTGTGTGTGTGTGTGTGTGTGTGTGTGTGTGTGTGTGCAGGAGAATATGTGTTGAAGAAGGCTTGTGCGTGTGTGTACATGTGCTCGACTCACCTCGCCCCGGTGCTGCTGACCATTTAGAAGTCAGAGGCCGACTGAAGAAAAAAAAAAAAGAAAAAAAAAAGGGAGAAAAGTAGGTCAGTATATAACAACGCAGTGAGTAGGTCTTAATCATGATCAATATACATTTTTACTGATGTGTGGAATTGAATAAAACAGCTTTCTCAAGCATTGTTAAAACTCCAACACTAAAAACACTAAAGATTAAATGACGTTGGACACAAAACAGACAAATATCCATTTTTCTCATGAAACAATTACACAAGATCTGGGTACCTCTGCAATAAAAGCTTTTTATAACTCTTTATTTTTTATTATCAAATGTTTCTGTCACATAGATATAGGTGTGTATGTCATGTATACATGGGGTAGCTGTGACTCAGAGTGACTCCGACTGTGAATGTGTGAGCGAAAGGGTGAAATAAGACATGGTTGTATAAAGCATTTTGAGTAGAAAAGTGCTAATATAACAGTTTAAAAGTTTGCCTTGACCTTTAGTTAGCACTGTGCCATCGCAGATCTGAGACTATAAATAATATATTAATTTAATATCAACAGCAATCAACAAGATGTAGTGCAACAGGAAACAATACAAAGAGGAAAATGACAACCTTCTAGGAACTGCTCAAATTTAACATAAGAGTGAAATGCAGTGTAGATGAATAGTTTCAGGTTGCTAGGATTGCAGAGAACAAATCATGGTCAAACAATTGTATATTTAAAGGGGGCAGAAAATAACTTTCACATCTATATTTTCACTCTTAGACACTACTAGAGCAGCTTTGCATGATTCACTATTCAAAATAATGCTCATTTAAACATAATTTATACTGAGCTTTGGTGCAGCCCCTTAATTCATCCACTGCATGAAAGAAGGTGTTGTAGCTTCTCTCACTTCAAGCCGCCTTTGAGCAAAGCAAACAGGATCCTAAAACACACATTCGACCCCTGACGCGACCGAATCACCCTCCTGCCAACAGTGATGCATCACAGAAGGAGCCACTGTTTCACCAGACTTGGAAGCAGTTTTTTTTCCTCAGGCTTTGAGTCTACTGAACTCATTCTCAACACATCTCCATGAAAAACAGTGACCTTGTGTTTCATTGGTTATATGAATGGGCACGCTGCTTTAATTCAGGATTAAAGACAGATAAGATAAAAATAAGTAGAGGAAAAATAAGCGTATGTGTGACAGATGTCAGAAAGATGTCATCTATGTATCTGACAAAGATGTGTAAGATAGGAAATCAAAGTCAAAATCACTTCTATAATCAGTGTCATCATTAAAAGAAGACTTAAAGTAAACATGCAGGACTGAAGTTATCTATGGAGGGACGGTGCAGTGCGTTCATTACTTGAGGCTCTCTTGAGATGAAGATGAGGAGCGGTCACTCTGGGGAAGTGAGGCCACGCTGCCAGAGCTCTTCAGGCAGGACTGGAGGGTCCTTTGGTATGAAGGCTCTAAGGAGTTGTAAAGAGCTTCAGCTTCTGCTGGAAAATGGTTCCTCAGACCCCAGTAAGCCCTGAAAGAGACAGAAGAGCAGACGAAAACAGAGGCAGAGATGAAGACAAAAAGAGAAATGTACGAGGGAGGATAAAAGTTGGTTTATGAAGGGGGGTGGATGGAGCAAAAGTGAAGAATCTGGGGGATTCATAAAGGAAAAAGAGGGTGGTGAGGAATTTACCACCATTTTTCTCCCCACATAATGTGTTTTTCGGTATGTCTGTCTTACTTGCGAGCCTCCACTCTGGCCTCTGAGTCGGCATCTCGAAGTCCTTTTTTGATGCTCTCAACCAGGACTGCAGTGTGTCTGAAACAATAACACAAACGGACGCACAAAGAGTGAACCAGCCAGTCTGAAACACATCTGGAAAGCACATTAATAGGAATCCGACACTGCGATGCTTTTGCATTTATGAAGTCAGTATGACCATCACAGCTTTCCTCTGAAAAACTGATGAGTGCTCACCTTTCTAGTGAGTGGGTCTGCCATTCCTGTAGCAGAAGGTCCAAGAAATCATAACAGCGCCTAAAGAAAACACACGAAAAACAATGTCACATAACAACATCTCCAAATGTATTTTATGTTCAGCTGGTGCTAAGCTTCTTATTGTGGTGTTGACATGAGGGCCTTTGCTAATCTCACCTTCTTACTGCTACAGACTTGGATGTGCAGTTACTGGTTATCAGGGGGATGAGTCTAGGAACGTGGGTGTGCTGCAGAGAGGACAAGCAGCACTGAGCAAAAGTACACCGCAAAAGTACTGATTTAATTACGTGTTTATAAAACTCACCCGTATGATGATTCGGATAGCAGAGACACCAGAGGTGGCCATGACTTTGGCACAGTTGGGAATGAGGTTAAACAGGACGGGAACGATGGCTTCCGCTCCGTGGTCAAATTTATTCCCCAGCACTGATGAGAGGTGGCTGTAAGGAGACACCGGAGAATGCTCAGATGATGAAACCAAACACGAGCCTTCAAGCTCGTGCTGCAGTGCGATTGTGTTTGCTATATATATTTCTCAACACTCACGCCACAGTGATACAGGCCTCTCGGACCACTTGTGAGCGCAGGTCTTTAGCGGACAGTTTGAAAGCTCCATCTAGTAGTCGTAGGTGCTGGTAGAAGCAGTCGTAGCTGGCCGCGCCTGCCACTAGCAGGGAGCGAATCTTCTTAAGCTGTTAAAGAGGTTAAAAAAAAAAAAAAAGAAAGAGGGAAAACAAACAATAACATATATTATTCATTACATTTTACTGACCTAACTTCAAAATTATTTTCTGAAACTTGGTACTGGATTTACTGACAGCGTTGGCTCTCTGGTCCCAGTCGTGTTTGTCATCAGAGCAAATCTCACGGATCTTATTCAGGTTGTCATCAAGATCTCTTGTTGAGTAGATCTGCAACACAATGACAATCTGGTTTTTAAATGCCTGTATTAGTAAATGATGAAATTAATGGGTGGATGCATTTTATTATATTTTGTGTGAGTTTGTACCTGGACAGTAGGGACATCTGTAAAGGCTTTTATGAAATCCTCTTCATCAACTGCCCCCGCACTTTCCTTGGACACTGGGAAGAAAAGAAAATCAGAACAGAGTTGATTAAAATGCAAGTGTGTGTTCATTTAAATTATAATACATCCATATTTAATCATCCATGAGTCCACAACCCTAAGGCCAAAAACACCTTGGAAATAATGGATGGAGGGACACGCAGAAGAAATACTAGAAACTCCCACGCCTAGTCACTAGGTCTTTTTTCTGTTTTTTTTTTTTTTCCCCTTTAAAACACCCCCCCCCCCCCCCCCCCCCCACACACACACACACACACCACTGTGAGCAGACTCTGTTTCTAATGGACTTCCTGGCAGTAATGGGAATGTAAATCATCTCTCTCTCGGGGGTGTGGACCACACCTCCTATAACTCCTACAGTGGGGAGGCAGGGACAAGTCAGAAATAACAGACAAGGGAGGAAGAGACAAAAGGAAAAAGAGCCAAGGAAGGAGCTGAGAGTAATGCTGGAAAAGAATATGAAAACCATGAGATTAGAGCTGCTACTCAGGCTAGCCAATCATGGAGCACAAACATGGGAAAAGGAAGGTAGAAAAGCATATCTTCCTCTTTTCCTCCGGGCTGGCTTGGATATCAAGCTGCACCACAACGACATGTTATGTCAAAACTCTACATGGCCCTTAGAGATCTTGGAAAAATTGATGCAGCCGGCTGGCTAGCTCTAGCCAATATCCCCTGTCTGTCACGGATGCAGCCTGATCATGAAAGCCACCTACCAGAACACCAACACCATTTCCAATTAGTTTTATTGCAGGGCATGCTGTCAGAGTGAGCAGTTATAGAAGCAATAAAGCATATTGTCATTTGTGTAAACAGACCTGGGAGATCATAATGTGGAAATATGAGTATTTTTTTAAAAAAAAAGGTGCCGCTTTGATTGAAGGCTTGACTTAAAGCAGCCATCTTGACCTTTTACAGAACCAAGAATGAGACGCCTGTTCTTTACTGATACAGGATTTATCTAATACTGCAACTTACTATCACACCATCTTTCTTCTTTCTGTCTGAGTGTTGCTTTCGTGGTGTGCGAGTGTGTGTGGGCGTACTGCCGTCTAAATCCAAATTCACACAAAAATTGACAGATTCCCATAAAAATGGATAAACGGAAAAGCAAAGCACCAGAAATGCTCCCGACTGAGATGTGTTTTCATCGAAAGTGCTTCAGTTGCTTTAATCACTCACTGGGTCTCATGTTGAGAACAGATACGATTCTGTTTTAATTAATGTGTGTTTCTATCCAGGGTCATTCCTCAAACGGTAACTATAATCAGAAAACACTTCTCTGTTGGATTATTGCTTCTGTTACTCTACGTCACAGACATGCTTGAGTTTTTCAAAGTGCGATACTGATACTCAACATTCTGAACAATTTTGGCTTGTTGAAACACTTAGATTTGGGGATTGGGTGCCTGGTCTTTCATGAAATGACCCTGCGTCATTGCAGCACTAAAGTGATCAGTGTGCTAAGGCTTTCAAAACGCAGAAGTCTTGTTGCTTGCTGCTGTGCCAACTACCAGAGCTGCCACTGCTCTGCTAACGTGTTGCTGATGCCACAACTTCTGTGTGAGAAAATCGCAAATTTGAGCCAAAAGTCACGATAGGCCTCTCCCTCCCTACTGCATTGAACTTAACAAGGTACAGGTTTTTGAGCTGTAGCCCTGTGTGTGCAAAAAATACTTGTAATGCACTTTATTTAGCTTCTCGGAGTCAATCCATAATCAATAAGGCTGGAATGATCTAAGAGGGAAGAGATCACAATCTTGTTTTTCCATGCAGCAGAGCAATGCATTCAGACTACCAGTGTATGTGTGGATGTGTGCGCCTGTGTGTGACACAGATAGAGCAACAGGCAGCATGTTCATAAGAGCTTCCTACTGAAATAATAAACGACGGGAAAAATCGATACATGCAAACAGGGCCCAAATATAACACTCCAACCAGCTGCACCAGAACGGAGAGCTGACAGAACAGGAGGCAGCAGAGAAGGATTCAAATCATTTCAAAAAGCAGATCATCTGAAGGTCTGAGTAAACTACAGATATGAGACAAATCAGAGAGGAGAGACAGATTTCAGAGGACATACAGGGGTGTCTCTTACTGCACCCTGTGGCATGCTTACTCATGTCTTTTGCTTCTTGTAATAGCTGTCAAAGTCACTGTCCTTATCCTGTTAACAACAATTCTATACCTTTACTGACAGTCTACATCCAATCAGGCATCCAAAACAAACTAAAATTGACCAACAATGAATTATGAGGACAGTAAAGGTCATTTTCCCCCCTCAGACAAGAAGTAAAATTCGTTATTTACATTGTTTTATATACTGTAACACCAAAGCTAAGAGAGAACGCATATGTGGACCGTGCTCATTTCACAGCTCACAAAATACAGATTAAAATTTATTAAGAAGATGAAAACATCTTGTCTGAATTAATCAAAAAAATGTAATTAAGGCGCCAAACAACAATGACAGGGTCTAATTGTGGGGGACTACAAGTAATAATACTCATAACACCAGTCAGTAGTTATTAAATGATATCAAACCCACATCTAAGAGACAGGAAATAGTCTATATTAGGTTTATAATACATGATGTTACACAAATATCTCCCAGTGAAGGAACACAGACCAGAGAGTGAATGTTTCTCCTTGCACCTTAACTGCAAAGAGAGGTATAAGTAGCTGTATGTCTCAGTGCTTATATATAGTTATAAGGAGGGTGGATCACAGTTAGATCCAACAGTTTGCTCCTGTACACAGCCAAAGTAGATTTTGAATTTAAACTGCTTGATTTGCAGACTTTCAACTTTAACAAAAGGAATTTCACTGCATCTGAGCAGAGAGTATAAGTCACAGTTCATCCTGAGACTTTCACCCACTGGCCCACTGCCCATGTCGCTATCATGATATGCCAGACAATGTAATAAGCTTTGGCTCATAAGTTGTTTCTCACACTGTCCTATCCACTGTGTGTGTAAATGTCAATTAATTTACGTACCTAGCTTGCCACCAGTAGCGCTGGGCCTGCGAGCAGCGGACGACTCTGCAGGCTTTTTGGGAACTTTGGGAACCTTGAAGGCAGCTTGGGCCGAGGAAGAGCGACTTCCATCCACACTGTCGTCATCATCAAAACTACGATCTGTAAGGCGGAAGACAATGTGTAGCGTTAGCATCCAACCTGTGTGTAAATACAGTTGCAAAGGCTTTACAACATTACCTTGAAAAACACAAAACAAACAGCCTAAAAAAATTAAACAATTGTTTTATTTGCTTTCACAACATGCAATAAAATAATTTACTAATAAACATGTATATAGTCAATAAGATTACCTTAAAAACAAAAACAGAAAAGTCTGCATCCGCTTTCAGAAGCAAATATACTGAATCCCAATTTCTAAAAATCTAGACTAACATTTTTATTTGTTGAAACCTTTAAAACATTTCACATAACGTTGGCTTTTATTTGTCACTTAAATGTTAAGTATACAGAGGTTAAGGCCACTGGAAGACAATGCATGGTAGAGGGAAAAGTAATGGTTAGAAGCACAAAGAGGATGTAGCCTACCGAAAGCTAAGTCAGGAATCACTAAATCAATACCAATTACAAAAACCGCACTCAAGCAAACCCTCAGACCTATACGATCACTTCAAAGGAGGAACGAAGCCAAATCTTCAAGATGTCCAACCTCTACACCACCAGTGACTGACAGAACTCTCCAGAGCCCAAACCCTCAATCTGCATGCTAGCACAAACTATGCTAGCTGTCCAGCTTGCATGAAACTTGAGAATGTCTGAAACGATGCTGCAGCATTTGCAACAATATGTGAGGGCAGACACACGCGTGCACACACACACGCACACAAGTTGACTGTGAAGATCAAACTGTTGGCATAGGAATGTAGTTGCGCTCCAGTCGCTCTGACAACCAGCTATGGAGAAATGCGCCAAAGCCACCACCCTACACCTTGACTCATACATCAAGTTATTTACATGCACACAGAGACACACGCAGTCGACATGCAAAATGAGTGACAAGCATGAATGTGTACGTATGAGCCTCATTCTCCAATGTTATGGACAGACGATTTTTTCAAGCTAGATAAATGTTAAGTGGACGTGTACAGACACACATCAACAGCCATGAACTGACATTTACGCACAGTCTTTGACACACAAACACACAGTCCAGCACACCCAGGTTCATCCTTCCACTCACAGTCACAGATGCGTTGGCAGATAAGTCGCCTCATGCTTCTGGGAGGGCGTGGTGTTGGGGTCCCTCACCTCTTCTCCAAACTGTACCCCAAAACAGGTACGTGCACACCACACGCACACACATACACCTCACATATACTTTATGTGAGGTGTCTAAGGCTGCGCACGCACACACCCCTTACATCGCTGTCCGAAAACCCCTCCACCCATACAAGTGCCGGCATTTTCTTTCACTCCTCTCCCTCTCCTATCCCTCCCTCTCCCAGCCTCTCTCCTCCTTCTCTTAGCAGCCTCACAGCCAATCAGGCGGGAGGTGACATCATGTTGTTGCAGCCAGTGTGGAGGCAGGAGGATGAATGCGTGTGCGTGATGGGAGAGAAAGGGAGACACACACAGACACCCCAGGAATATTAACAGGGCTTCTCTATGTCACTGCCAGACCAGCTAACCTAAACTCATTACAACCACCAGACAGCACAAATGCTATCTTCTAGCATCCCCCCCCTCTCTCTTTCTCACCCTCACACACATCAACAACAACAACAACAACCTCTGAACACACTTTCTGTTGCTATATTTCTGTTTCTCCACATGCACAAAGGAACAAAGGATAATGGAACAATGATTAAAGGAGAGTGTTGACAAGGGGGGTACAAAGGGTGAACCACACCCCTCCATCTGAGGCCTTGACCCTCCCACACAAACATACACCCACAGAGCAGTTAACAGAGCCTGTAGACAGAGATGTTTTTGAGTTTGACTTTTTTAAACTTGAGTACTAAATAAACACAATTTTAAAATTATCTATTACGGTTGCAGCATCTTCATAATTACTTTGCTAACAGGGCGATTTTAGCTTTACAAAGCACGCACACATAAAAGTACATCTGTTTTTTTGAGACATCGTGTTAGAGAAAACTTTTGATTTTCCACTTGACAAAAGCAGCCACTTACTCTCAGTGAGAGCTCTACACGGTAATCCTCATAGTATGAGGCGAGAAGCTGCAGGTTCAACTAAATCTGCTGAAATCACAGGATCCATATAAAAAAAGAAATATTAAAAAAACAAACACAGCTTGCACACAGTGGTGCAGTTTTACTAATTTATTGTAGCATGCTCTAAATAGATAAACAGATAAACCTGGAGCCCCACAGAGTGCAAGCTGTAGATTTATTTTTATTCATTTATTGTTTTGACATTTGCAGTTGGCTTTTTTTTGGCTCTGCACCTGACTCATTTTGTGTGCATATGCATGACGTTTTCTAGTGTTCTATGTATGTATAAAAAAGAATTAACATTTTGACACCTTCAAAACCACCTTACCATTTTTGAAGTGTAGAACTGGGGCCTTATTAGCAACAATCGTTCTGGCTACCTAGCCATAATCATTGTGATACTGAATAAATTACTTTTTCCTTTTGCCAAAATGAGCAAAGTAAAAATGCAAAGTGAAAAAGTACATTTTCTGCATGGAGCACATAAACATCCTTGTAGCATCTTTTCGAGCAACAAGAAAAATAAACACCACCTATCACTGTAATGATGCATTAGAAGGCTTTATACAACAGCTTTCAGCTGTCAGAGGGGAAATTAGCTACAGAGACCAAAGTTGTTTTAAGCAAAAAATAAAAATATATTATTATTATCATTTAAACTGCAATGTTTACTGAACCTTTTGACAAATAACAAGAATAATGAATTAAATCTGAATTTGTATTTATGATTTAAAATTTCTATCATTTTTGCTACCTTTGGCATTTCTGTGCAATTTATTGCTTGAAATGTATGCTAGTTCTCACTGACTGCAGAAGAAATGCAAGAATATAGTGATGTTTATAATTGCACTGAATTATAAAAGCATGCATCATAAGTGAATAAATTCACAATCAGATGCACCATTAAGTGAATTTTAATTGGTAATAAAACCCACGCTGCATTACATTATAGCAGTACTACGACATGCATCACGGGTCTTAGCATTGATTATCAGCTCCTGCTTTTGTCTAGTCAGACCCCACGGGGGTAAATGTCACTGGGTGAAGGGCAGAGCAAAGACACCAGAGAGAAGAGGGAGGAGGGAGACTGAGAGGGAGAGATGGAGAGCGTGAATCTCCTCCACAGAACAGACTGCACACATGCTGTTGCCATGACGACCTGTGCAGACCAGCTTCAAACGAATTGAGCAGCAAAGGCGGGGGTGGGGGTTCACTATATCCCCAATTTGGTTTAATCAACAGTTGGGTTTACTGTTTATTAATTTACTACATGCTAGTTACATATCAGTACACAGAAACAATCACAGCATACTTAAACACAGTGAGAGACATCAGCTACACCATGTACCAGGCAGCGTTACCATGGAAACTCCAGGCCAAGCGCCCCTCCTCTCTCCATGTGGAGAGAAGAGTTAAAAAAAACCAACAAAAAAAAAACCTGGAATAAAAAGAGAAGAGCGGACAACCAGCTGCAATGTGGTAACCGCCCAGAGAAAATCAAGAAATCCTAAAGTACAGAGATATTAAAACACCTCTACAGAAGCATGCAGCAAAGCAGCAATTTCCCAGTCGTTAATGTGTGTTACAAGCCAAAAAATAAACATGATTAGACATAAAGGAGTGCTCCCCTGTTTACTTGTCCCTGTCTAAAGAAAAAAAGATGAGAGAAAGTCTAGCCGAGACAGAGAGCTAATCTTAAGTCTTCCAGCAAAATTTGGGGGGCTTTTGACCACATGATGGCAGCACTGACTCTGCTCTAACCAAATTATTCTGTGGTTCAAACATCAGCAAACCACCTAAAAGGAAGCAGGATACAACACCCTGCTGATCAGAGAAGGACAGAGCATTTTTTTTATGCATATGCACCAAAAATAACATTTTAAAAAGGCAGTCACACCAAATCTTCAGAAAGCCTATTAACTGATTCACCTGAGATGAAGTTTGTGAATGTTTTTACATCAGATATAGGTATCCATATAACAGTGGAACGGTCTGCAATACTGGTGCACACTAGAGCCAAAAGCCCACGTAAAGCTTCATTTAGCTTTAGTGTCACATTGCTCTATGCAAACTTTGCTCTACCTCGCTAACAGATTGTGTTTGTGTAAAGGCAATGTCGCATATTCCTGCTCAGGCCCATGTGACAGCATGCAGAGTCCCACATAGAAGATGACACAAAATATCTTGACACTGCACGATCACTCATATGAGAGTGATGACAACTGGAAAGAAGAACACGAGCAGCACCGTGATGTCTGAGACAAAAGCTGCTAAAAACTTTCAGCTCCAAAATAAACGAGCAGAAGTACGTATATAAAAAAAAAAGACTAATAAAAAACAAACAGCCAATCCTACAGACATGTTAAGTGAAAAGATAAACCACTGAACATACAGTAATTTAGATGCAAAATGGGATAATACTAGAAAAATACATACAATGGAAAGTGCAAATAAAAAGAAAATAACTTCCTTTGCTTCCATAGAATGACACTCGAAGTTTTTTTTATACATACTAACCATATATTTAATTGTAGCCATCAGTTTGGTAACATAAGAGGGTCAAATGCTTCACTTGCAACCAATCTGGGACAGAGAATGACTGAGCGAAAGGGGAGCAAAGGAAAATAAAGAGACACGTTTGAGGTTTAAGCTTGGATTCTCTAATAGGAGACAGGCTGCTCCATTTCCAGCCCAGCTCAGAGAAAATGATCTCATTAAAAGAAGACACATATACACAGACACTCAGACACACACAGGTATAATTTGAGTCCCAATTCCAAGTCGGGGAGAGGGATAAGCCATAATATTCAGAGGAAAGCTTTGCCATGACAATCAGAGTAGCTTGGAAACAGGGTCATGATTCCCTTTGCAGAGACTGTGATGCACTGAAGCAGAATGAGCATGTCTGCGTGTGTGTGTGTGTGTGTGTGTGTGTGTGTGTGTGTGTGTGTGTGTGTGAGAAAGAGAGTCTGTGAGTATGTGTGTGTCACTCCCTGTCAACACTGAAGTACTATGCAAGCAGAGAAAGCTGCTACTGATGGTCAGTTTGGGGCACTGAATATCATTGCTCTTCCTGTGTGTGTGTCTGTGCACAGGGCCAAATGTCATTAAATAAGAGCCGAGCACAGCACCATGGGCAATGACATGCTTTACTTTCCCAAGAACTAACATCAGAAAAAACCTCAAGTCACATGTTTACTAATGAATGAACAAAGGCCTGTTAGTCATGATCGATATCCCCTCTTTGCTTATGTGAAATTTTGACTTTTCTCAACAACTTCTTTTCATTCGCTTCAAAACAGGAACCCTATAACACAAAGCCACTGGTAAGATTTCTTCTCATGTTGTGCAATTTGGGGCACAACATGACACAAGGGTATGTAACCTGAAACTACCGGTGTGTTGCTGTGATGATGAGTTTCTTTGTTACCAGAAACTAAACTGCTTTGAAGAGAAGCGTTTTGTAATTCCATTCGGGTTGGGAAAATCTTTGGCATGATGAAGACAAAAACTACTAACTAACCCATACACAATGTGGGAAACAAAAGGGAGGGAGACAGATTTTTGGGGGGCTCTGCATACCGACCTACTAAACAACACAAAGTAACCTCATTTCAACATCATGTAAACATTTTTTTTGTTGTTCTCGCAAAGAAATTTAGCTACCTAAAGTAGAAGAACCCCACATTTGCAAAGCTCTACAATGGACCTTACTATTGTAATGTAATTACTTTTCAAATCCAAGCACATTTGCACTATTTTCACATAACCACAAGTAAGTGAAAGGCTTCACCAGTAAGCCTGGAGATTGAGAGCTGGGGTGTTAACACAGAAGAACACTTGACCTGATATTACTACAAAAGAAAGAGTTTAAGAGAGAGGACAGAAAAGCAGAGACTGAGCGGCTACTTGAGTAAAGCCACACTAGACTTGAAGAGCACAGTGGGGAGAGGAAGCTGCAAGAAAATTGGATTGGGTGGATACGGTGCGGTGCAACTATGACCTCAAGCAACAAGCTACAAAACTATAAGCATCTCTCAAAATTTTAAACAGCTCAGATTGGGTAGACCATTGCTCTTGCAGATGCGCACGATTGCAATAAATGCAGCATCATGGAAGCATTTGAGGACACCCCAGTTTTCCCCTCGCATGGAAGCACATGCACACACACACACCAAAGCACTTGGGGTGAAAGTGCAATGAGTTTAAGCTGATTTCAAATCTCAAACCATATGCTGGGCAGCTTTTGTGTGAGTGCCAGCATCCACAGCCAGATGAGATTAAAACACACAACCATGGACAGCCGGGCACAAACACACACAGACACACACACACACCTACCATTATCATCATCCCCAAATGCCATAGTTACAGCGTTATGGGTCAAATCCGCTGGTTTGGTCTGTATTCACTTCTGTCCCTCTGTTCTCGCCTTTGTTTTCTCCTCTGTTTCTCCCTCGTTTGTTCAATCTCTCTCTGTCATGATGAATCAGGGAGAGGCAGTGATAGGCACAGCGCTGTGACTCGGCTACTGCCAGAGATCTCTGTCAGCTTCCTCCCTCGATCCTCTGCCCTCCCTCCCTCGATCCTCTGCCCTCCTCGCATCCCTCCCTCCTCCCCTCTATCCTCAGCAACAGCTGCCTCAAACCCCTTCAAAGAGAACGCCAAGAGCTGGCCTGAAAGCGATGTGGGGCAAGGGCAAGTACGAAGGCATTTGTGTGCCTGTGTGTATTTTGGCAGATGGTCTGAGCTTGTGTCCCTAACTTAGAGGTTGAGGAGTCTTTACAAACAAAAACAAACCTCATACTCACCACCATTCTGTGGCAGACGTGAAGCGTCAAACAAGAATTAAGAAAGCAGGAACGTGGTGAGAAAACACACTCCAAAGACACTTCATTATTCGACAAAAAGACTCACATTTATCTTTGCTGTACATAAAAATTTAACAGAATGGTAGATGCAACCACCTGTTACCTGTGAAGCTGGAAAATATGTAAGAGCAGAGTTCAAACATTTTGTGATTTCCAAAAAAAAAAAAAAAAAAAAAAAAAAAAAAGAGTTAGCTTTGGCACAAACAGAACAGCAGCAGTGGTTTTACAAGATGGAAACAAATTATTTTCACATTTCCACAATAAAGAGAAAGTAAAGGTGGCTCTACAGGCAGGACAGAAGTGAGACATGATTATCCCATTTCACATTAAACTATTACTAACCTAACCTAATGTAATTAAAGATAAACAGACAGGTATTGGCTGATGATGCAAAACTATCAAGTCATAGGATTTGGCAATTGCACTATTTTAACCCCTTTCTCTTCTATTTATCTTTGTAACATGTTTCAGATTATTTTTTCTCTGTATGAATGATGCTCATAGGTCTTTTTTGTTAGTCCAACTGAAACTAACCATTATTTTCATTATTCAAACACACGGAAAAACAAACACTTTACATTCACGGTTTCAAAGATCTCCTAGCCAAGTGTCTTGAAGATGATAAACATATCACTGAACTAAGGGATTAAATGATTAACAGTCTACACACTAAAGCAAAGACCTTTGGTTTTAGACTGTGATAAAACAAGGTATCTGGCACTTTTTATTTACTGCTAAATAATACCGTAATAAGGCTGCACTCCCACAATTGGTGCACTTTTCCAGTAGAACACCAAATCGAAGAAATTGAGCGCTCCCCAGATCAAATACTATAAAGTTCTTGCACGTGTCAGTCACAGCTGTTCCCTGCACTGCACAGCTTCAAGTTTCTGGGATGCAGCATGAACGAGTGACATTAAAAACAACAACAACAAAAACAGACCACAAATAACAGACTGCTGAAAAAAAAAAAAACAACTAAGGTAGAAGGCAAAGGGTTTGTTTGGAGAAGCAGGCCATCATCTGCTGTGAAAACACTTCAGATTTAGGGCAATTTCTTGGTCATAATCATGTAGCCCTATTTACATAAAAAACATTAATCATGAAAAGCAGTGAAAATTAAAATTACTGTTTGTTTCAGCCTCATTAGGCAAGGAAAGGTATGCACCCAGAAAAGTACAAACAATGCCAACTGTGGCATGACCAGCTGTAGTAGCTGAGGCATTACAAAGAAAGAAGCTTAAACACACTTGAGGTAGCAGCCAAGGCCAAACAGCAGGGCGTGTAGCTAAAGTTCACTGAGGTAAGCCTCTGCAATTACTTCCACTTCATGTTTACTCAGGGAGTTTGAAAATACGGTCAGTGCAAAAGTCCAGATTGTCAAGTTTTTAAAGCAAGAGAAGAAAACGAGTGGCAAAAAGGGTAAGAAGAATGGGTATATAGAGCAAAAAACGCAGTCACAACTAGGGATATTACAGAGATACAAATATAGAAATATCCATAAATTGGGCAACTACCTCAAAATTTAATCTAAGAGCAATTACAAAGTAACAACATGACACATTTGACATAAAATGTGGAAGATGATGCTGAAACTCTCAATACTTCATACTCTTAATTCTGTCATTATGAAAGCAACACGAGAGGCAACAACGTGTGATTTCAGTAAACCTAACACCTAACCCACAGAAATATGTAATATGTAACCCCAATCGCCACCTCCAATCTAAGATGCCCTAACCATAACTGTGACAATTCATAATGCAGACTGACAGCCAGGGCATTAGAGGACATATACCCCGAAGTATGTGTGTGCAAATGTGTTTCAGAGAAACAAAGCAGAGACCCTTTCACTTTCTCTCTCCTTTCCTCTGTCACTATTTGACACAACCCACCTGAAGATGTCATATTTTGTATTTACCCGTTCAGCACGGTGGCTGTGACAACCAAAACATAAACAGATGATTTTAGTAAGGCTGAGATTTTAACCTTTAATGACTGCATCAGAGACGTGCAATTCTTCTCAAAAGGTTTAAACCAGCCCACAGAAATCAGTATGGGGCTCTAAACTCTGCCTGAGTTTACCTATACTGGAAAGAAATAGAAAGAAGTTCCTATTCCCTACATTAAGATTGCTTATATTTCATAAAAATAATATGAATCTTATTGGACTCATTTTATTTTCTCATGGCCGTGGCCCCTTTCAAAAATTTAAATAAAATAAATAAATCACACAGTGATTCACCCTTAATGTAAACGCACAATTTTTAGTTTTAAATGTAGACAAATTTGACATTTTTCACTCTGCATGACTAACTTCCATAACATTTATGGTCCATATAGAAATCCCTTCATAGGGCACAAACCAAAACTGACTCCAAGCACCTAAACTTGAGCACGGCTTGACTGCAAACCCGGACTCTCATCCTGAGCCGAAGGTAGACAGACAAGCTTATAGAAACTAAATCAACTAAACACAATATTCTTGAAAGATTTCAGATATTTTATACTAGACTTAGACTGACCTAAAAGCTTAATTTACTTATCCCTTTCTTAATAATTTGATATTAAGAAAGACATAGAACACCCCCCCAAACATGTGACATCAGGAGGTAGTTTGATACATTTTTAGTACTTTTGCACAACTCTGCTAAACTTGTGTACAAAATTTAACATTCACACTTTTATTTTAAGCATGTTTGACAATTTAGAGGTTTGGGCTGCTGAACACCCACCGACGTTCACTGCTCCACAACCTTTTTGATGCCCAGGACATGATCAGTTGCCTGACAGCCAAACAACCAATCACAGCTATTTTTTGTCACAGCCAGTTTAAATGAAAGCGAGAGTGCCAAACGAATAAATATTCTGTCTGGAAACAATCGCTGCTTTCATTCAGGGAAAAGCACATGACAGATGACAACAACGCAGAGTTAAAAACATTAACAATTCATCACAACAACTACACAATCACAAACCCAAATCACAACTTTGCTCCAAGCCCCGGGGAAGTGGGATTTTAAAAGTCAGACTCCCTTCATCTCACTTCGGCCCACAAAGACAGCAGCTAAAGCCTTACATTACATTTCCCTATGCCTCCCTCCAAGTAAACCAGCTGCAACAGCCTGTCAAGCACCAACTCCCTGCTGTAGCCGGTAGACAGATACAGTGACAGGACAGCCTGAAGGTATATCATCCAATGACAACCTCTGCCAGACACCAACAGCAAACCCAGCTGACCTCAAAGGGAGCACAAACTCAGCTTAAAGCCACACGTCAACTCAATTTGGTGGAGATTTAGAAAACATTTCAGTAAAATACTATTCATAATCTTGGAAACTTCATCGCTCTCATAATTTATAAAGTACTAAACAGTCTGTACACATCAGTGGTTCCCAAATGTGTTGGACGATCGCGTGACAATCACACATTATTAATGCAATTCGCAAATGAACAAAATGCAATGCATAAAATGTTAATTTTCCCCACCAGTACTTTGATTGCACTCATTCCCCGAACAGAAGCAAACTCTGTACCCTAAAAATATGATCAGAGACTTCAAAGGGAACCCCATTCTGTTCACACAGTTGCAGGGTGGTGGGAATTATGAGAGCGTGACAAATCAAAGGCCCTGACTGACAGAGAGGAGCTGACAGCAAAAATCTGCAAGGGAGGAAATACATCACTCTGTTGTTTGGAGCAAAATAAAAATGAACTGCCAGTGCAGACCACCCAGCACCTAAAGAAAGACTATAAGACAGCATTGTGAAAGCTACCTGCTTTATAGATTCAGGTAGACAGAGAATGTCAAGACATTTGGCCTGCTTCAAAAGAGCACTGGATGTGTAACAAGGCAATCGAAGCACAGTGTATACTTGCTGAGCAGCAATTAAAAAAAAGACAAAGAAATTTCTAGATGCTGCAAATGGTTTATCAAGAGGGCCTGCAGCAATGCATTCCAAAGAAGAGTTGATGGCATGTTTGACAGAGGCTGCTTTGCACAGATGATTAATAAGTGTGCCTTTGAAGATCAGCCCTGCCCTTTGCTGCCTGTTCAGAAGAATATGTTTAAAAACAAAAACCCACTGGTATACATAACCAGATTTTAAACTGACAAGCTATACTTTATATACTGATGATGCCTTTACTGGAACCCCCCATCAGCTTTTATACAGCTCCATGCTTCCAATTTTCCAATTATCAACACTTCCACAAGAGCTCTTATCAACCAGAAAGTAGATCCACAACCCAGAAAGATAAAGGCAAACTCCTGGTCTCTGCTTTTAGATGAGAACAATGCTTTTTGTGTAACTGAATAAGTTATCATACAGTGGGGCAAAAAAGTATTTAGTCAGCCACCGATTGTGCAAGTTCCCCCACTTAAAATGATGACAGAGGTCAGTAATTTGCACCAGAGGTACACTTCAACTGTGAGAGACAGAATGTGAAAAAAAAAAATCCATGAATCCACATGGTAGGATTTGTAAAGAATTTATTCGTAAATCAGGGTGGAAAATAAGTATTTGGTCACCTCAAACAAGGAAAATCTCTGGCTCTCACAGACCTGTAACGTCTTCTGTAAGACGCTTTTCTGTCCCCCACTCGTTACCTGTATGAATGGCACCTGTTTGAACTCATCATCTGTATAAAAGACACCTGTCCACAGCCTCAAACAGTCAGACTCCAAACTCCGCCATGGCCAAGACCAAAGAGCTTTCGAAGGACACCAGGAAAAGTATTGTAGACCTGCACCAGACTGGGAAGAGTGAATCTACAATAGGCAAGCAGCTTGGTGTGAAAAAATCAACTGTGGGAGCAATCATCAGAAAATGGAAGACATACAAGACCACTGATAATCTCCCTCGATCTGGGGCTCCACGCAAGATCTCATCCCGTGGGGTCAAAATGATCATGAGAACGGTGAGCAAAGATCCCAGAACCACACGGGGGGACCTGGTGAATGACCTGCAGAGAGCTGGGACCAAAGTAACAAAGGTCACCATCAGTAACACACTACAACGGCAGGGAATCAAATCCCGCAGTGCCAGACGTGTTCCGCTGCTGAAGCCAGTGCATGTCCAGGCCCGTCTGAAGTTTGCCAGAGAGCACATGGATGATACAGCAGAGGATTGGGACAATGTCATGTGGTCAGATGAAACCAAAGTAGAACTTTTTGGTATAAACTCAACTCGTCGTGTTTGGAGGAAGAAGAATACTGAGTTGCATCCCAAGAACACCATACCTACTGTGAAGGATGGGGGTGGAAACATCATGCTATGGGGCTGTTTTTCTGCCAAGGGGACAGGACGACTGATCCGTGTTAAGGACAGAATGAATGGGGCCATGTATCGTGAGATTTTGAGCCAAAACCTCCTTCCATCAGTGAGAACTTTGAAGATGAAACGAGGCTGGGTCTTCCAACATGACAATGATCCAAAACACACCGCCCAGGCAACAAAGGCGTGGCTCCGTAAGAAGCATTTGAAAGTCCTGGAGTGGCCTAGCCAGTCTCCAGACCTCAACCCCATAGAAAATCTGTGGCGGGAGTTGAAAGTCTGTGTTGCTCGGCGACAGCCCCAAAACATCACTGCTCTCGAGAAGATCTGCATGGAGGAATGGGCCAAAATACCAGCTACTGTGTGTGCAAACCTGGTAAAGACCTATAGTAAACCTTTGACCTCTGTTATTGCCAACAAAGGTTATGTTACAAAGTATTGAGTTGTATTTTTGTTATTGACCAAATACTTATTTTCCACCCTGATTTACGAATAAATTTTTTACAAATCCTACCATGTGGATTCATGGATTTTTTTTTCACATTCTGTCTCTCACAGTTGAAGTGTACCTCTGGTGCAAATTACTGACCTCTGTCATCATTTTAGGTGGGGGAACTTGCACAATCGGTGGCTGACTAAATACTTTTTTGCCCCACTGTACATCAAGGCAGTGTGACTGCAGTTTGTTAAGTGACATTATAGATGGAAAAAACAACGGGAAACCACTGATTCATTGTTTTTGCTTCTAAATGATACTCTGTTAGCTCAGCTCAGAGGATGTGCTCATACCAAATACCAATCTCATACCTTTCTTTTCTCAAAATTCAAACTCTGTTTATCTTACTGGAACAGATACTAAAAAAAATGAAGTCCCATGGGAACTGAATAACCTATATTCAATATTTAAGTAAAGGCTTTCAGACACACACTTAATAAGCATCATGTCAGCTTCTAATACATATGTAAGTAGGGAAACCTCACATTTTCATTTGTGCATAGTGTCAAAAACTCCCTGAGGTGCTGCTTAACCCACTTTTATAACCTGAAAATTTAAGAGTGCAGAGTGAAATATTACTGTCAATATAATTACAATTCTCCAGGGTCAAACAACAATGGCTCCACAGACCACCTTACTGCTGGGGAAGGGAAAACTCAGCAGCAGCCTTCAGCTCAGGTTTGGTTCTGCTGAAGCACTTGCACGCACACATGGATGTGCACGCACACACAAACTCTAAACCATTAATCTTGTTAGGACCTCTTACAGGAGCTCATGGCAACAAACTGACACAACCACAAAAGCACATGCAGATTTAGACACACAAGCACAGGCACCCCCGCCCCTCAAAAAACACACACAATGTTGCTCCCTTATGAAACACACCCACTACATGACAACAGTAAAACCATCTTGACAATGTGACTCAACTTGGTGGCTATCCAATTCAAGTGTGGCAAAGTAAATGAGAAAACGCACTGACCGTGACTCGGGCTGAGAGCCATGTTGCCTGAATTCAAGGCTTCATCAAAACGAGCAAATATCGTCTGTAACCTGGAGAAAGAGAAAAGGAAGATTAGTAGTGTCGAGCACAGATATACAGTACAATGTTAATATCACCAAAGCTGTCAAACCAAACATATTTGAATGAAGAAATTAAGAAATTACAATAAAGTCCAGATTTAAAAAAAAAAATCTGAGCACCCCACAGAGATGTTTGACCAAAACACAAACAAGGTGCGAAGAATTCCAAATGAGACTCATCATCAAAATCAGCCGCAGAAGCAGCAGCAACATGTGGACAGTCTCCACGCCTTTCTGTCTGATTGTGGGTGGGTGTGTCTATTATGGCAGTCACACTCATGAAGCTGCAGCAGCAACACCCCAAGTGTCCTCTTATAACATCCTACTAGCATCAGACAGACACACATGAAACCACCAGCCAGGTCTGCTTAGTCATGTGATTAATAGGTAGCATTGTCAGCGTAGTAACAGGGCAGATATCCAGCACAAGCCAAAATAACTTGGTCATCCTCGAAATGCACAACTGGTTAGACAAAAACACAACAAAGACTAAAACACATGACCCCGAATAACATGCCTTTATGTCTGCTTTGCCGAAAGGTTAACCACGGATGGGCGCACACAACAATTAGAGCAATACACACCGTGCTCTGTCTCTGTCTTTTGGTGTCTGCTTGCCGGTCCACAACCGCCAGACAGCTAAGCAGCTTCTGATAAGTGACGATTAGCGTTGCAACTAGCTCCTCAGCCGTGCACCATTTTCACGTGGTTCGCTTTCTTTCATTAGCATTTTGTGCATCTATTTGTTTCAGCAAAAATCTAGCATTTAGTCTTCAGCACTGATTTGCATCAGTATTTCCCTGTGGGCTGATTAATAGCTTGCTGCGTTGCTACGCAATCTTGCATTAGCTCCCATGTTGGTGACACACTCTGGTCCTTAGCTCCCCTCAGCTCTTTGTATCCAACATGGTGCAGTGGCTCCGAGAGGGAGGGAGGGAGGGAGGAAAGAAGACGGGAAGAGAGGGAGGGAGCGTGTGTGTGAGAGGGAAAGAGAGAGGGGGGAAGCCAAACGGCGAGAGACCAAAGCATGCTACGGGCATGCGACAAAGCACCACCTACTGTCACGCATACACACTGTACACACAAACGCCAACTGAACAACCTAAACAGCAATACGTACAGTAAATTTCCAGGAAGCGTCTTTGTGTGTCTGTATGAGCAGGAGAGAGTCAAATGGGCCAGTTTGTGTGACAGACAGCAACGAGATTCAGTTACCCTTTACATAACCTCCCTCTCATACACAGACACACACGTACTCGTCAGAGGGGGAGGGGCTGTGTGGCTAACAGCAGACAGCGCTGCTCCTCCCCCCTCAGTGTCTCGCCTTCTCATCCCACTTGCACATGTTCCCTCCCTCTTCTTATTTCTATCTTTTATCTTTTTATCGCGGCCATTGATAAACACCTTTGTCCAGCAGAGGACTCATGTCCTTCAGGTAACTCATCTCCAAATCAAACCACATGAGGCAGGCCTGATGAATGCTCACTCAACCAGCATTTGACCTACTTATAGGAAGCTGCTGTCAGATGGTAGCCCCTTGTTCTTACCAGTAATGGACCCAAGATTACAACTGTACTTCCAGACACAACGCCAGTAAATAAGCCAACTGTAAAATTAAGTTCCACTTTCAGGTTTCTTCATGCACCATTATGTCATTTGAAATAGGTTTGTAATTTCAATCTAAGTCCCATTCACAACACCTGATCACCAAATCCAAGAAGTGTTTTGGCTCGTGTCAGCAGGTTTAACCTGTGTCTAAACATCTGATCTGAGGTCATAAGATATGCACATCTATATGTTTATTTCACTGAAAATTGATTAGATGAAATTACTTATTATGAATTATTTCAAGTTAGAACTGGAACATTTTGAGACTGTTGTAAGGGGGGGAATGTATTTAATTATACAGATAATCCCATCAAAATTCAGTGTCTCATTTACAACAGAGAGCTGTTTCAAACAGAAACTTAATTTTGGGAAATAGCTTTTAACCATTTATCTGGCACAGTCCAAAAGAGGTTTCAGATTGTAATAATCACTTGCCTCACTTTAAAAATGTGTGCTTGTTTGGTATTTAAGGGATGTGGACATACTCATCCAACAATTATTCCTCTTTTATGACTTCATCTTTCTGTCCATTATCTAATGCCAACTCTGCAGAGTTGATATGTCATCAAGTCAGCAAGATCCTGGCCAGAGCTTTGCTTTCCACTAGGTAACCCTTTGGGTTGCTCCATATGAAATCAATTATTAAATAAACAAAACAATTTAAATTGAATTTTTTTTAAAAATCCCACTGTACAATAACATTAGTATATTAGTTATATTAAGTTACAACCCCTCAAATTATAGGGGTGGACATTTTTGTACTTTATAATTTGCGTTTGCGTTATTTTTTCCAAGCATTACACGACACTTGGAGTGGTTGTGAAACTGATTTGGCTGCAGTTTTTAAACAGAGCTTTAATGTGTTTTCACTCTGAAACTTTCACAACGATACCTACTGTAATGTTTTGAAGCCTCAAAAATTAATTAGTAAATAAATGCATAACACAATTTAAAAAGCACAAAATTCTCACATACCTCTATGGGTCTGTAACTCAGACAACTTTCATAACATGAAGGTAAAAATTTAGCATGGCTTCATTAAACATATGAACAAAAAACACACAATGCAATTCCAACAGCTTTGCTCCAGGTTTTGTACTAAGGCTATTTGACTATAGCTGACCTGAAGCTGACTGAAACATCACAAATGAAATTAATGAGAGTTTTGATCAGTAAAACTGCAGTATTGTAGATATTCTCACCCCTATTCTTATACAAACTATACAAAGTAATAAAAACTGGTTTGGGAGATTCGCGATACATACAATACATATATATATATATATACACACATATAAAATTCACGTGCAGAATTCAGTAATAACTATACACATCTGTTCAGGAAGAACAAGCGCAGGCTGTAAATCACTGCATCTGTCAGGCCTCTGATATTTAAATGAAGGCAGACAGCCAAACCACTCTGTAAATCCCACACATTCAGACAGTGTGTTTACACTGGAGACGGACTGGCTTAATATGCACAGCACATGACACATGACCACAGCCAGCATTCACAGACGCAAGAATCATACTGAGCAGATACAGCACTGGCCGTTGCTCGACTCTCACACATGGGAGAAAGCAGTAAAAAGGGGGCAGAAAGAAGGGGTCATTGGGTGCTCAGAATAACCTTCAACCCTGCACATGTAGCCAGGACGACCAAAGCGGGACAAACCCCCACATTAAACCTCTTCTGATGACTCGAACACAGTTTTTCCAGTTTTTACCCCCATTTCTGTTACTCCACCCAACGCCTTTGTACCCCGTGGCTGCACCCTCTCACCCTCCTCCCTCATTCAGTCGGCATTGTGCTCTGGATGAAAGTGCCTCTGTGTGTCTGAAGGGCAGAGTGGTGCATGGTGTGGCTTGGGACAAACTGAGTGCCAAGGCCACGGGACTCCATAGAAACACAGGCAACAACAAACTCAAAAAATAAATATAAAAATAACAATAATTTAAAAAAAAAAAAAATACTACGAAAAAGAACAAAAACTCACCGTGCAGCTGGAAGTCCTCTCTTTCCAATGTCTGCTCTGACCTTCTCTCCAACGTGACGATAAACATCCACCAGCGTTGTTATTGATGCCTCACGTACCTAAACAGCAGACGTTCACCAATTTAATAACCCTCCACATATAAACACATGGAAAGAGATTCGAGTGATGGGTTAACTAGCACACTATAAAAAAAATGATCTTTGTGTTTGTTAAGACTGAGATCGATTCTCCCTCATAATTCGACAAAGATTAGACTCATGCTCATAGACTAAGAGACGCAAACATGCAAACACACTAAAAACTAAACCCGTGAGAGCCCATACTCTTCCCTCCTATGGGAGCCATATGATTTGCTAGTTATTGCTGTAAACACTGTTGTGATTGGCTACAAAGATATTGTTGAAGGGATTCTTAGCACCCAAGGGTAGGCAGGCCTTTCTAGGATGTTGATTGGCCAGGACAGTATGTGGGTAGATAATCATTGGGTAGAAGATAGAAGCAGATTTCAGCTTTGGGGTGCAACTCTGCAGGAGGTTAAACCAACCTCTCTCTATTCCTCACACTGACACACACACACACACACACACACACACACACACACCTAATACTCTTGTGTGGTTTAACAACTGGGTGCTCATGATTCAGCAGTGAAGCTGGGTGGTGGGTACAGAGCCCATCTCCTCACTAATAACAGTAATAATCACAGAGCTGCCTTAAGATGAAACCCAACACACTTTGACTGCTGAGAGCTGAACAAAAAGGCTTATCGACAAACTGGCTCAACAAAAACAATGACGAGCCACGCGCAGTCAAAACAAACACACACAAAAAGGTACAATTTTCCCCACCATCATGTAATCATGTATAACACTGCAGCTCTTACCTGTGGGTTTTGGTCTCCTGTCAGCGAGCAGAGATGAGGAACTATTTTACTGAGGCTCAGCGGTTGGGCTCCATACCTGAGAGTGTGAAACAGAGGCACAAGAGGAAACGTAAAAGAGAGGTGACAGTTGCCAGTGATAAATATAATTATCTGGTGTTCTTTTATAATGGAAATCTTGCTCCGCTCATTGAAAATATTTTTAGAAATTTGAAAAATATATCTATTCTAAGGCAGACTGATATTTTAGTAGCCTGTTATAAGCTACAAACACTATCTACAAACCACACACACACACACACACACGCCTCAGAAATTTAACATCACACAAATATAAAAAACATTAGTAGACAAAGATCGTTTCTTAATTTCTTCTGTTTTGTCCATTCCAGTTATGTAAAAGAACCCCCCCCCCCGTCCAAAAAAACAAAACAAACCCCAAACAAACCCACGCTTAGCTTTCAGAGCACTAACTGCAATACCATGCACTGTTGGTGTTTTCACAACTCTCTGAAACTCCACTGATGGGCTGGAGCACCAGAGAGCACCCCTAATAAGATGAAAATAAAAGCTGCAATAACATCTTAATTATTTACATTGACCCAGTCCTCTAAGAGGACAAGTGGACCAAAACCACACCCTCCATGCACAACAGACCCACCTGATCCACTCACCCTAGAAGTAAAGAGCTCAGGTTTTAAACTTTTAACCTGTCTGTATGTTCACTGTGTACTTAACAAAAAATAGAAATAAGTGAAAACCCAGAAGCAGCCCATTTCTATGCCATGTTTTACTCATTCTACTCACTCATTATGGATGCCCGGGTACGTAAAGCACACATGCTCAGTGTATCTATTACATAGCAGCTTAGCATTTAGCACAACAGTGTCACCTTCCATTAGCAAAAAGATGCTAAAATTAGCACAGCAATTCTAATAGTCTAAATTTGCTCTGTGTGTGGGTGAGCTCAAGGTGGAAAACAGAGTAAAGGCCAAACCACACAGATCTCGACTGCTGAGAACAAGCAGCAACAAACAAGTACCTGTACAGACAGAAGTGTCCCTGTAGTCCTACACACACAACCTGTCGTAACTACAACCTGCCGTCCAACACCTTACTGCCCAAATCTGAATAAAAACCAATTGCAATGAAATCAAAAAGGTTAAAACCCATATTTATTTGAAAACAGTAGAAATGCAAGAGATAAAAGACTACAACTGAGCAATGTTATTTTTTTGCTTTTGTTTTTTTTTAAAGGTCATTTTTTACCCCTCTGCCTCCCAGCAAATTTCAAATTCCTATGTTGCTTTCTTCTCATTTACTGCAGTGACAATATTGACAAAAAACCTGACCTCTGACCTTGAGGTCAAGGTCACCGGGATTGAAACTCTTCTGAGATTTTTAGTAAATGCACATATTGTTTATGTTTGAAACATCTATGTGACCTTGTTGTCAAGTCATTGCATTCACAAACTTAGCTATCCATGCCACCCGTCCGCCTGGAGGGGTGACGACAATACCCCAAACAAGCCACACTTAAAAAGAGTTTGTAAACAACTCAATTTTAGTAACTGATATTTTGTCTTTAAAACTGCATCCTGCTCTAGTCTCATAACATATTTTGAAAAGGGACAAGCTAGTGGTAGGTGGGGAAATGGGAAGAAATGTGCACCACCTCAGAGTCACACAAACAGTTAAGAGGATTAATCCTGGAAAGTCGGAACATGTGTGCTCCTTGAGCAAACAAAATAGGTCATGGAAGGTGGTGGTAATAGCTCTGTGCAGCCCTCACTGAGCCAAACACTTACTAACAGAGCTTGAAAGCAGCGTAGGATTGCATAATCTGTGTTATATTATCCACCACATTATGAACTTACTTAAGGATTAAAATATGAGATTTAACACACAGAGAACAAAAAACATTGCCTATGCTTAATAAACTTGCCATTTCATTCTGGGAGCATTACAGATAAAGGAGAAGTTACTCACATGTTGAGCGTGGCACTGAGACAGAGGCAGATTCCTTCTCGAGAGCGGAAGTTCTTGTGCTTTAAACCAGGAAGCAGCCTTTCCCAAACATACTGCATGAAGGAGAACAAGGAGGATAAAAGTGTGAGCAAGAGTAAGAGAGAAAAAAAAAGAAAAAGAAGGGGTGTCAGTAGGTCATCATCATCATCAACTCATCATTGGATGAGCAGTTTATGGAGTACAGAAGAGGGCACAATCTATGGAGATGAGCACGTGAGGCATGTGTAAATAAAACAAAGCATTATGGAGTAACTTGTGTAATTCCTCCAATATCCACAAGAGGGGGTGGATAGGTAGAGTGCAGGCCCTCTGTAGTTTTTTTTTAATGCATTACTAATATGGAGGTGGCTTTAATTTGCCTGTATTTTTTTCTCTGCTGTGTCACATTTTTAGAATAACTTTTTCTAGAATAACTACAACTCAATATACATGTCTTGTATAAAATTTAAATGACATTTGACAAAACTGTCTTCATCTTACATGTGGTACACTGGAGGATTTACCTGTTTAGGCAATGATGTGTGTGTGTGTGTGTGTGTGTGTGTGTGTGTGTGTGTGTGTGTGTGTGTGTGTGTGTGTGTGTGAGACCATTGGTGAGGCAGTCTGTTCCATGCAGCGAAGGATGAGGGCTTGGCTGTTCTCCCTGACCTGGTCCTTGCCATCACCCAGCCTGTCCACCAGGGCCGGCAACACTACACACACAGAGAAAGGGAGTGGGTGGTGAGTAAGAGTCTATGAAAAACAGTTCACTGTGCATGCCGCACATGACACCGAAACTCTACAAGATTTAAAAGCCAAAGATATTTAAGACAAACAAAAAAACATTGCTGTACAAAGTTGAATGTTCATGCTTAATATCATATCAGTGTGTCTGATAAAAAAGGGGAAAAAAGGAAAGAAAGCTTAAGTAATACAACCATCAACACCGTAGCTTTGACTAGAAAAGAGGAATGAGAGGGCAGCAAATAGGAAATGGACCATGGCTAAAATAATGTCAAATGCCCCCGTGTCAGAGAGGCTGATGTAATGCAGTGACAAAAGAAAGCCCTTTCAATGCTGGAAAACCAAGCTATGAGAACTGCAAGTTACTCCAATTCTCCCAATTTAGGAATAATAATCTTTGTACATCTGTACTCTGAAATTGTTTTTTTGCTAATAATTATTAGTCCCTTTCCCCAAGCCTATCAGGTCTGTGGGGGGTAAAAAATTCCAATCACCACAGTTTGTATGTGGGTGTGTGTAGTGTATTTGGATGACATGGTTTGTGTGTGTGGCATGTGCGTGTGCAGTCTAGCTGCACCCTGTTTGACAGGACTAAGCTATAAATAAATCAAATATGGATATTTATTTATAAACATTCATATTATTTTATGCAAAAAAGGTCAACAGGTCTACTACCAGGACAAAAACACTCCACCAGCTCCCAAACTTTTCCAAAGCAAAATAAGAAAAGGAAAAAGCAAACAAAAAGGACAAACCTCACAACCTTGTCCACGCTTCCATCTCCATTAACCCCTCATCAACCCCACATACCTGCTCATACTCACAACAATAACAAACTACTGCAACTTAAACAGTGACACTAATTCATGACGTACTAGTGTACAAGCACAGTACTGCATTTTTAGAACACCAACGATAAAATATGACACCAACCTCTGATGATGTTATCGAACAAACGTGCTGTTAAAGTTAAATAAATTTTGTTCTATCACTAGCTATCACAATTTGCCCCACCCAACAAATGGATGGGATTGGTGCACTGCTATGCAACATAACCCTGGGCTGTCCACGGCTTTGAGACTGTCATTGGTGCACTGCAATTTCAAGAAAGAAAAAAAAAGGAAAAAAAGGCAGGACTTTTTTATTTAGCAGTGGAGGTCAATGCTACAGAGGCTTTGGATACACTAGTTGTCTTGTTTAGTTGGGTCACTTCATTGTTATTTTAATTAGTTGGATTTGTTGCAAAGAAATACAACATACAATAAAACCAACCTTTAATTTAAGTTAAAAACTGCCACATACATATAATCTTACAAATATATTACGTTACCTTTGCAAATGGTAAATACAAATTTACACAGATGCACCTCAATTTATTTTGAGTTTTCACAACACAGATTGGACTGATCAGCTCTTTGGTCAGTAAACTACGATCCTACCAAATTTCTCAACTGTTGGACAACTGATGGTTGGACAACTGTTATGGTTACACTCATAATGAGAAAGACAGTACATCAATAACCTTTCAGCCAAAAAAAACAAAAACAAAAACAAAACAACCCCAAACACTTTTGCAGCAGTTTTCATTTTAACAGCTCAGCTACCACCAAGCCATATCCTCTGAAAACTGTAAACCAACTTGTCTGTGTTAGAACATTTAACACTTCAGCCAATGAGTGTCAGAACTGATATATTTCCAAATGTTTAATTTTATAATACTTTTTTTTTTTTTTTTTTTTTTTTAAAGAGCACACACATCCAGCAAGAGTTTTACTAACTCCATCATCCAAGGGCAGAAGCTGCTCCTCCTAAACCAACTAGATATGAAGCCTACTCCCTTACAAAAGGAAAAAGGGCTCAGAGTCATATGTTATGATTTCACTTCCCTTTCAGTGAATTCACTTGGAACAAAACATACAGTTTGAGATATTACAACGACACGTCCTGGCTGAAGACACCTCGAGTCACGCATATGACCTGTGAAGACATATGCGAGGCCTCCGCCTGCACATGTACCCCTCTGATCACAGTCACCCCTCAGTTGTTAGACTCTGGCTGGCTATCTACTGCAGGTAAACTCTTTTGTCCACAGACTCTAAGTCAGGCCCTGTTGATGTTAGCCAAAACTACACAGTTGGCATGTCGGCCACATGTGAAATGTTAACTGCATGTTTTGTTGCCAGGTTCGGTGCTAAACCTTGGACAATATCATCCCCAGGTGTGATACGAATCCAAAGCCAGAGCTGGCTCTCACATGGCTGCAGTTCTGCCATCTATCCCCAAGAGAGCAACACATCTGCTGCTGTGGTTACGCTGCTGTGAATACAGCCTCCAAGCAAAGGTCCACCTTCAGGGCTCCAGAGAGACCTGACGCCTCAAAGGAACAACCTTCAGTCCTCTTAGCTATGGGACAGAGTTGAGAGGGGCTCCAGCAGCAGGGAGACACTCCTTCCTCCTATCTGTTGTTTTAGAAGGCACTACAGGTCGCTAGTCATCTCTGCACACTTTTGTTTGACTCTGTTATTTGAATGCTAGATTGTGGCCTTTCTGCTGGGTCTGCCATGCCCCAGGGTGCTGGTGGTCCAACTTCAGTTCAATGACTGCTCTGAGGGCCATGTATACATGTCTTGTACTGAATACGTTGAATCGAAATAAAATGTTATGACAATAACTTTTGTTCCCTGAAAAAGAGGACCATGATACAACATCAAAGCCCTTTTTCCATTAGTTTTTACTCGGATCAGCTCGACACAACGTAGTATGACTCACCATGACTCGTTTTCCATTACAATCCAGTACCAGCTAATGTGTGTGGGGTTGTTAGAGCAATGTGGCCGTGCATTGGGGAGCTGCATTGTTTTTTGCAGCTGTTTCCTTCATTTCAAGGTATCAAAAGCGGCAGTTTTGATTTATGTGAAGGAGATGCTCTGATGGCTCATCAAATGAAAACACTGATTAGCCAATCGGTGGCATGCAGTCTGCTGATGTCACATTTTCGAATTCCATGGAACCCCAGTGGAGTAGGTGCTAAAAACAAAGTGCGTGGTATCGGGTACTATCACCTAATGAAAAACCATGAAAAGTGTGCTAAGCCCACCGAGGAGGTACTAATGGAAAGGGGCTCAAGTTGCAATTGAAGATGGGCTATCAAACTGAGGGATGATTATAAAAACAGGTGCATATGTGCAGGAGGGGCCCGACATATCTTGTCACAGGTCGTCTACCTTAAATGTAATAACAGAAGCATCTTCAGCCAGAACACAGAGGGGCATGATATCCCATACTGTACTATATACTGTGCTGTACCGCACAGTATATAGTACATATACATAGTACGTATAAGCGTTCTTATACTTCTGTAAAAAAAAAAAATGATATAGACACTTTAACACTTTGTTTGAATGTGCTGCTAACACAAGATTTTTATGTCTGTTTATGATTCCTTTAAGCTAGAAAAGCTATCAAGCGTATTCCATTTAATCTGGAGAGAATAGATACCCTGCCTTTTTATATATATTTTTTAAAATGACGCGATATATCTGTGTGCTGTTTTTAAAGATCTCCATCTATACAGTTGAGTAGTTTCAGGTTAAGTGCTAGACAGATTCAGCTCAGAAAGTGTAGAATGCTGTTGGTTTTCATGTCTTCATTCTCAACTTGGGCAGCCTCAAAGTCAACAAACACAAAGGTTTGAATGGTCTCTCCCAAAATTTCTGTATTATATAAACTTCAAACCTCACTCTGACATTCATGCAATAATACACAACAAAATGGCATAACCCCGAACGCACGCACGCACGCACAGGAAAAAGACAAGATGACATCACTGTATCACTCCCCCCACTGATGTTTCAAGCTAGGAATGTGGGTAGGAGTGTGTGTGTGTTTCTGAGTGCACATTACACTACCACAACAGCTGGTTGCCTTGGCAACAAGGACAATAACCTCAAACAGAAAAAGTGACAGCGGGGGCCATTGTTGCACATGACTTCATTTCTTTCATTAAAGATGAAAACATACACAGGCACACTTCTACCGAGCAATCTAACTGGCCAATCACGTCTCTTCATTTTTTAGTCGAGAAGAAAATATAATTATGTCAAAGTAAAGTCCTTCATGATGTGCATGTTTCACTTCCTTTTCCACTTAACACAAGGGAGCTACTCGGAAGTGAAGGATGGTCACTGCACAGTTTTAAAGAACACACACACACACACACACACACACACACACACACACACACACACACACACACACACACACACACACACAGAGAGTAATTGCAGCTGCCCTGTGCAATAAGTCAGCCCTGTAGATCAATACAATCCCTCAGTCTCAATGATCTCATCTTCCTCCCCTCACTGTGTATGTGTGGGCGGGTAGGTGTGTGGAACTGTATGGGTGAAGGGAGATGCAGAGAATACAGGGAAGGAGAAATGGAACTCAGAAAGAAGGAGGGAGATTCCATGGTTGGCATTGGCTCAGAGAGATGTTTTTAGCGTCCATTCGTAACACACACACATCTGCATTCATATAAAGCTCTTGAATAAAGAGAGTGTGTGGTAGACTATACACAGTGTGACCAATCCAGCCTTTACAGAGTAGCACAGCAGGCTTCAGCAGGTTTGCCGGTGACAAGAGGCAGTGTGGCTGACGAAGACAGCTGGTGACACCTTAAGGGCATCCACAAGGTCTGGCACCGAGATAACACAAATACACAATGGCAGAGCATGAAATCTGATATGAGATTTAGTTCCTGAGGTCATGAATCAAGGTGTGGTTTGGGGGTGTACTAGAGTGAGCTACAGTGGGCCTAAATATAGAGATGCATAATAGACACGGAGTGGTGCCAGGCTGCAGGGTCTATCTCAGAAGAACCACAAAGTGGAAGTGAGAGACAAAATGGAAGGACATATGTCAAAATGCCAAAGATTCACACGACATCTAGTGAAACTGACTGCTATATTGTTTTTGTTACACTTCTGAATTCAAAAGGCCAGACAAACACACTTCCTTGACTAGCGATTGCTGTTTACGATAAAAGAACAAAGAGATAAAGATCTATTTGCAGTGAAATTTAAAAGGACAACTTAAAGAAAACAAAGCATAGAGATAGATAAGATATCTCACCTGTGCCGAGGTATCCTTTAAACCGCTCTCCAATGCGATCCACAAATGCCCCACAGATATCTATCCCCAACAACGCCACCTACAAAACAGAATAAGAAAAATCAAACAGTTATAGCGGGCCACACACAAAAATTATTATATTATACATATCAATATACAGTCCGTTTTCTACATCAGTGACAGCAGTGAGAGGAAGAGAAAGGGGAGGAGGATTACATTCGATTCTGACATCCTGAATATTTTTTAAAGACCATCGAGGTTGTTTATTAAGTTTCTACTGACTCAGCAGACAGGTGAGACTGTGAATGATCCTTTTTCCATATTGAGAGTAGGGGTGGGAGGTATAAATGGTATACGATAGAAACGATATAAATTTGGCCAACGGTAGAGATTTTGACTATACCGCTCTACCACGATAGCGCATGTTGATGGTGTCATTAAGCAGCGCCTGTTTTGATCAAAAGCATTGCAGCAGCTACAAACAACATCATCTGCAAATTATGCCGGGCGACAGTAATAGCAAAGAGACAAAGCACTTTTGGAAAATGAGGAAAGCCGAAACCTGAGCTTCCTCCACTTCCCTACCCCTCATCAAAGCGTGTGCCAGATTTCGATGTCTCATTATGGAAATTTGTGATCGTTTTTTTTTCTCATTTGCCCCTAACCACCAGAAACTGTCACGTTAACTTTCATCGAGTGGAAAAAAGTTAGCGCTCAACCTCCAGCTTCACTGTGCTAACATAGCCGTGTAGCTAGCGATCGCGTAGCATCATTATATACGAGCTAGCCCAACTTCAGTAACCCTACAAACGTCACTGCTGTTTAGTTTTCTGTCTTCATTTATGTTGGAAGTGATAGCAGAGCTGTACGTTTGAATTTTTCAGAAATCTCTCAGTCAGAACATGATTGAGATATATATATATATATATATATATATATATATATATATACACACACATACACACACACACGTGGAAACTAGCGAGCTAACTTACTTCTGTTTTCATGGATGCCTGGATGCTAAACTTAATTGTTACATCTGGTAAAGCAGCAACGCTGATCATTTTATTAAAGATGAAAGAATTTACACAGTTTTTAACTCTCAGCAATGATGCCGAAGTGTTCGTTTGACTTTGGGACCTGAAGAAGATGGAGTTTTGGACCCAGATTACTCCGCGAGGCTCCTGACTACGGTAGCCGTAATGCGCCGACAATCCATCAAGCGGTGCGGCTTCATAGCTTACCAAAGTCATACTAAAACATTTTTGACAGATTTCTGTGCGCTGTGTAGCACATAAAATCGGTTCGAGGTGAGTAAGCACAACCAGAATTCATACATAAGACACAGTCGATTTTTGAGAAAATTGAAGGATTTTAAGTGTGCCTTCTAGTGTGTAAAATCGCGATATATGTCGTTATGCACATGCTTCAAATTATACTGTGATATGGATTTTAGGCCATATCACCCAGCCCTGAGAATCAAAATCTTGCCCCCACTCGCTTTAGAGATGTAATTTAGGCCAGTCAGGCATTTTCCAAACCTGTCCGAGTCTCAGCTATATCACAAACACGAGAGACTACCAACAGAAACGGAGTACAAATTGGAAGTAATTCATTCTAAGCAGAGTGTAGAGGAAAAGAAAAATAAATAAAGACATTTCAGACATTTTAACGGTGGTGAATGAACATAAGTAAACCTTCCAAACTTTCACCAACATACAGTACAACCAGGGCTGTGCACTTAATCCAGTTTAAATCGAAAGACTCAATTAAAAGACAACTTAATAAACTTAAATAAAGTCTATTATTCCTCCAAACTATGTGAGTTTGCGTCTTAGATAATCATGCTCTGAATATCGACCAACATAATTGTGATTTCTGCCACAACCTAGTAGCTCCAAATACAACTACTTGCTTTTGAGAACTGATGATACTCGAGCAACCTCTATGTTTTGGTGATAACCCCAACATGGAACAAAAAAAGATCTCAAAAAAAGACTGTGATAATTTAATCACACAAATGCTTAATGAACAGTGACAGGCTGAGGCTCAAAACATGCTTGAATTGTAATGTATATTCTGTCGTTAACTCGGAGCTCAAACCGAGACAATGAGTGTTGTGTTTAATGGCTAACACCTTGCCGTTTCAAAGATAACTGCATGTCAACAGCTGCGGCACTCCTGGTTATGCAACACCCAGTCAGCTGTGTCCTCTTTAAACTACCTGCATAACTGCAGCTAATGGAAGTGCACACTGATATGCATTTTGAAAATCTGGTTAAAAATTATCCTGGAAAGAAACATAATGACTGAAGTCACAAGTGGAATAGAACGTGATGGCACCATTATTGTGGTGTGGGATTGTGTTCTCTAAAGTCACCTTTAATAGTCCTTCCACACTCTTCTCCACTGCCTCTCTGTGTTTTAATTCACCTCACAAGCAGAAGAAAAACTGGCCTGCGATATGATTCTTAGGGGGATACAGAGTTGTGTCTAGCGGTGGAGATGAGTTTTTCCACTGTGATCCTGACTAGGATCACATGCGCTGTGCTGCTGGAATGCTTGTTTTGGCAGTGCTGTGGTAAAAACTGAAGTGAAAAAAAAAAATTAAACATGACTCTCTGGACTCAGTAGGGGAGTCAGACTGCAGTTTTTCCCTATTTTAGTCAAAGGAAGAACAAAGGCAGGTATCTACAGAAACAACAAGGGGAGCGATGAGGAAAGCATGAAACGGGGATGAGGGCCAAGTCATGACACACAAAGCAAAAATCACCTGGAGAAGAAACACAAGCCCTGGGTCAACATGATGACTCCGTCATCCTGACCTAATTTACAGGGAAGGGGGTGGCAAAGACAAGAAAAACACCAGGAAAAAGACAAAAACGGTAAAGGATGGAAACAGCCCCTGGGCCTCCCATCCCCCTCTTCCACTCAGCACCCCAACGAGCTTGGAGCCCATAACCATATGGCATCCTCAATGGGAGAGACAGAGGAGAAGACAGAGTATGAGAGAAGGAAGGGACTTGACATGAGGAAATGCTGGAGAAACAAAAAAGCCCAATTTCTGAGAAGTTTCAAGTCAGGTATGGCCTCAAAATACTTAAAAACCCTATACAATAAACCATGTGCATGTTTTTAGTAGCACTGACACCAACACATTTTCTGTATCTCCAGATTACAGGATTCAAAATGACGGGGGAGCTGAGGTATGTTGGAGAAAAGAAAAAAACAAACTGCAAATATATTTAGTGCCGTATGAATGGCTCTTTGTGAAACCCCAGCCTGCTTAGCCTGCTGATACGCATACCAGGTACAGGTTTTACTCTGGATTCCAGTAAGGGTTAAAGTGAGTGTTTGATTGAAGAAAAAAAAAAAGTGTCCAACGCTCACAGAGAAATAAAGACAGACACTCAAACCATATGATTACAGAACAGACGGTTAATAGAAAACAAACTGCTCACAATTTTTGGTAAATGAATGAATGTTTCAGTTATTTATCAAGCACAGATACTCAAAACTAGCTGGCTCTAGAATCTTCTCACACTGGTCGAGTTACATTTATATTATAACATGAATTCTTAACAGAGAACAGTGGTAAGGCAATAGAAAAGACCGCATATGTATCGGGATATCACCAAGCTAATAAGCAACTACAGCTCTACTCCGAACCATTAATCCAGTGATTATAAAGAATAAAGAAAAGGACCAGAAGCAGATTTAGACCATTGTCTGATCCTGCTCCTCAGAGCCAAGCTACTGTTATAGACTACAGTTCAACAGTTCCTGCAGCTGCTTCCCACAAAAAAGCGGCGATCAATTCCATTCACTGGACGGTGTTTCCTGTGAAGCACCTGCAGGAAGAAGCCAACACAAAAATAATTTTATTGCACAATAAAGAAAAAAATCTGAATATGGTGACACTGAAATGGACAGCGCCAAGTCGGGATCTGAATCTTAAATCTCCAAATTTATAATTTCCTTTAACCAATACATGCAGCTTTATCTGACATGTGTTGACAGCGATGTCAAACTAAATGCAGCAAAGTGATGTCAGCTAAAAGCATTTTCTATTGATGCTGTGTTCTGGATTAAATATAATACAATGGGTTCAATGAAGCTAAAAACTGGTGTAGGCCCACAGACTGTACATGACAGACGGACACAGCCACAAGAAAAATCACTTGCTTTTTTCTGGACTTATTTCTTAAACGAGTCCACAGTTTCATTTATTAAACCTGGAAAACTGTATGCTAACACAACTGATCACACAGCAAACCACATTAATCGTCAGATAACGCATCTTGAATACACAAACACCACAAACATGCTCTTGAGGTCCACATCAGTAACATGTCTCAGGCCCATAGGTCACTGCTTGTGTAGGTCTGCTCCCTATGACCTATAAGCAGAACTGATAATGACACAGGTATCACTTAAATATTACCAAATACTAGAGGTGGGAATCACCATACATCCCACGATACGATATTATTGCAATTTTTTAAAATATTTTGCGATATTCAGATTCTGTACATAAAGGTAAACTTTAGCAATATTCATTTTATCTAATATCAAAGTCTCGCACTCAGTCTTTCTCTCATTTCAGTCAGTTTTATTGTTGACAAACTGAACGGTTTGTATTACAGTCTAGTCCAACTTAACTGAATGCAACCATCTGGTACAATTATAGCTATTCTGAACTATGCAATATGAAAACTATGCAGCCCCTTCAGCAACTGAAGAATTTGAAAGTAAATTAAAACAAAATATAATTTTACATTAAATAAAAAAGTTTTAAACTTAATTAAAATAAAACGTGTCTTAAATTAAAATAAGTAAACCGTCATGTTTATTGCTGCCAAAAAACAGTTAAACACATTTGGACAGTGAAGGAATGTCAGGATTCTTGCTCAGAAAAAGTATCAACATGCTCTGAAGTCAGAGCACAAAAACCTTTTTGTAACAAAATATCAATTTCTGCTGTCCCTGTATCGATACATTATTAGCAAATAAAATATCACGATACTTAGAGCTGGGCGATATGAGATTTTTTCATATCACGATATGTTTTTTTCATTTCAGGCGATAACGATATCTATCACGATATAAGCCAAATAACTATATTTGTAAGATTTAAATGTGCCGTTGCTCACAAGTAAAATGTGAAATAATCAGCAGCTTGTTTTTATTTAAATATTTATTTCCCATAATAAGTTCAACAGGGTAGATGTACTTAAGGAACATGAGACTTTTTCAGATAAATAAAGGCAAATATTGCAAACTACACAAAAGGCAGCCGCTAAAGCGTTTAAGTTTCAAAATAGAACAAACGAAACAGACTAAATTGTCAATTCCACTTAGAAACAAAATATTAATTCTAAAAATAAATCTTAGTTTGTTTTACAGAAGAACAGACAAAACTGACTAACTTTTGTCAATATCAAATAAACTGAGAACTAAAAGGAAATTCTCAATCTCTCCTTGTTGTATAGCTGAGCTTTTCTAACAGTTTTAACAGTTACTTTAGTCTGACAAAAGCCGAATGACGAATTAGCGCTTCCAGTCAGAGACTGAGGCTACGTCCACACGTACACGGGTATTTTTGAAAACGGAGATTTTCCGTTTTCGTTTTAAAAAATAATCCCGTCCACACATTAAGGCAGAAATGAAGGAAAACGCTGCTATGAACATGCCAAAGCAGCAGGTGGCGCTAGATTCCTAACCGTGCAGAAATGTTGGCCAATCAGAAGTCTAGAAGCCTCGGTGGGAAAAAGTAAACAAAGCTGGGGCATAGAAGCAGAACCGAGTCGTATGTGTGGAGGGACAGTAACTGTGTGTATATGTAAGCATTTAAACACTGCAGAGAGTAGAATTAACAGTAACAGTATTGTAGAAATTCATTTCACCGAAACAATAACGTGGCGCACAGTGTGACGCATGCACCAGTTTATTGTATTTCCAGTAGGGCTGCTCAATTAATCGAATTTTAATCACAATTACGATCTGGGCTTTCAACGATCATTAAAAATGACTGAGCCGATTATTAGCCCCTCCCTCATTTATCCGCGACACCTTAAAGGCCGGTCCGTGAAAATATTGTCGGGCATAAACCGGTCCATGGCGCAAAAAAGGTTGGAGACCGCTGATTAAGAGGACCCGAGGGAAGCTCGGAAAGCTAAGCAGAAGTTATTTGGAGAGTGACTGCCGTTGGTTGAAAAGAGAGTTTAAAAAAAAAAAAAACTTCAGTGGTGTTGCACACTATTTTATATTATTTTTTTTAAAGTCATTGTTAACCCTTTAAAGCCGGTCAGAGCTGCATGCTCCGTTTTGCATAACTATTGTTAAATCCCTGTAGAACCTGAACCGTGTAAGCTAGCGCAATAATTTGTTTTGCATATGAAACCGGAGGAGTTGTACTTACATCTTATGCCATCAGCTTGTCCTCGGTCACGGTTTCGTTCCACATATAGCTTTGCAAAAATTGCATAAAAAGTGCTTGCAGGAACAAAAACATAATATTCCAGAAACACGCTTTGCCGTTCCTATCAGCTGTTCGTAACCCTTCCCACAGTGAAATGATGCACATGCTGTTTTCTTTGCAAATTTGCATCATAGGATTGTTTTTTGTTTTTCCTCTCCAAAATAAAACTATGAAGACACTCAAAATAAATTTCCTGTTGTTGTAAACTATTTTTTACAACTTTATTGTATTTAAAGTTTTGAGGGATAAACCTCTTAAATTTCTCCAAGTAGAAATATATGTAAACAAAACAAAAGCGATTTTCAATTTTTTTTGTAGTTTATTGCACTTTTTTGCAATTTATGTAATTACTATGGACTTAATGCATACATATTATTAAAATATGGGCTATAACAGTTGTATTGATGTATAGCAACTTGAAATGCTCCCACAAATGGCACTACAGCATGTAAAAAAATAATATAAGCTCTGGTGGACTTGGTTCTATAGTAGGTCTTAAAGGGTTAAATAAATATCGTCAAATAATCGTGATCTCAATTTCAGTGAAAATAATCGTGATTATCATTTTTGCCATAATCGAGCAGCCCTAATTTCCAGACTTGCTTTCGGCACAATTTACAGTGCACGCTACTCTGTTTTTTGTCAGACTTGAAATAGCCGAAATACCTTCACACTACGGAACTTCTATGGCTCTTCCGTTCGACAATCTCTCCGGCATTGGAACCATCATCTGTTTTCTCTTCGGTCACGCTCGGTTGATTTTTCTAGTCGGCACACTCATTTCCTCCATGCGCTGGCTCCATTACCCGCTGGCTGCTTCCCAAACAAACACACGTGCGGCTTGGCACTTGTGCTGTACGTAACAAGTCACGCGACGTGACGCTGCGGCTGTGATTGGTTCGGCTCTGCGCTACTTAATTTGGATTGGCTGACTTTTTTTTAATTTATTTTTATTAAGAGGACAAGAGCGGCGAGGTCTATCGCGATAGCTTAATTTCTCTATCGAGTAAAAGTTATATCGCGATACATATCGTTATCGTTCTATCGCCCAGCTCTAACGATACTACACAGTATCAATTTTTTCCTCCACCCCTACCAAATACCATTCCTTATTCTAACTGTAGACTGTGGTTATGTTTCTATAGGCATCTATCCTAAAGCATAGACTGTAAATCATAAGTAGATATAATAATATTATTATTATTATTATTATTATTATTATTATTATTATTATTATTATTATTATTATTATATTTAAATGTATACTTATTTTACTGTATCTGTTTATCTTATCGAGATGTTTGTTTACCATATAGTATTTTAATTTTAGCTACATGCTATTCCACCTATTTAACATATTTGCCTGTTGCTCTTAACTTTATTTTCACAAAGTTGGGATAAATTAAGCTTTTCTTATCTTATCAACGCAAGCTTTAGTGTGTGGCATCTCTTACACTCCATTAGACACAATTCAAAGTGTTTGGACAGAGGAGTGTGGATCAGTTTGAGCAGTGATGGGTCATATGGACCTGCTCTCCATAAAGGCAGCATGTAATATTCTCTCTTCTATAGGCTCTCTAGCTTCTGTACTCTTCTGTAAGCAAATTTGATTTCCTATTCCGTCTACACAAACACACACACACAGAAAAGAAGCAGATGAGGCAGGGAGGCGAGGATACATTAATGAACTGATCAATAAGAAAAGGAAACAGTGAAGGGCACACAAACGCAGCCAAGAAACAGAATATTTTTTCCATTACTAAGAGGCACTTGATTGTGACACTCTTTGTGCCTGAAAGATCTCTGAAATGTATTTGTAGGTCTTGAGTTGTGTTTTCCACTCACGCTTAGCCTGTGTCTGACTCTAGTTCTTGTTTCCTTAAATGCCTCCTGTATTCATCTCCTCTCTTCAACTCTTTATCACCCCCCCCTCCCCCCACCCGCAACTGCTGACTCAGCATGTTGCTTACAGCTTAAGGCCTTCTACCCAACAGAGATCATGAGCATTGCTAAAAGCCTGCTGTATGAAGGCCTCTGGGGCTCCCAACTCACTTGCACATCAGTGCAAAGTGACTGATCTGAGCTCGAGTTACTGGCTGTGTCATCTACATAAAAGAACAAACCTAAACAAAGAAAGATGTTAGCTTATCACAGCCACAGGAGATTAAAAAAAAAGGCTATAGCACCATACAAAACCATTCACTGAGCATTTCTCTTCACTATTTTTAACAATAGCAAAAAATTCAGCTTATAAAAAGCTTTCTTCTTGAACATCTAACAGGGATACTAAGCGGACAATTGGTGAAGACTCCACAGCTGTTTTTGTACAGTGCTTCTCACAATACCGATTTCACTATTCCTAAAGTTTCCATGGTACTAAATGGAAATGAATATTAAAAGTTTTATTTAAAAGATCACAAGACCAAAATGACAATAAAGTCCAGAACACTTTCTTTCTCTAGCTGGGTGTCGTCAAATTAAAAATCTCTTCCAGAGGCTCAGATGCTTCCTTACGCTGAGCACACAATTTCCACACTCATACAGACTTTCTGAGTCCTGCATATCAGTGCAGATGAAACTAATCAGTCCAAAAAGCGACTCGAGAGTAATACTGCAGCATGGCTTTAAAAGGGATTTCCAGCTGTTATGACTTGCTGTCTGGACTGGTGTGATGTGCTGGCAGAAATGGCACATTCCTAACTCTGTCTGCAAACCAGCACATTACACACAAAATCCAGGACTTAAATAAGGAGAATACTGAGAAAATCTTGAAGAGAGAGGAGATCAAAGGAGAGAGAGAGAAAATAAAACATGGATCATAACAATGAATCTCCCAACCCCTCCCCCATCCCATCCAATGCTCCAGCAGTCTACAGTCCTAACAATGGGTCTCCTTAACACAGACACGCACACAACCAAAACAGCAGCACAAACCCAACAAACCACAGGAATGCCCCTCAAAAGCACTCCTCAATGCTTGGGTTGCATTTAAAGATGTCTGCCTCTTGTGCTCCAGGATTAGGATGTCATAAAGAATCACAGAGCCTTCTGCTTCTTGCCAGCGCTTTTGTTGGAATTTTCCAGTGCACACATTAATCTCAAAACATTAGACTTGGGTCTTCTTCATATCGTTAACAGGTCTTTAAAATGTTTTACATCATCTTTTGAAAAATATCTCAGTAAATGTCAGTGCTGTCTCTTCCCAGGTACCAGGCAAACCAGTGGAAAACAATTCACGAACAGACCGAAGGAATGGCTCATACGATGACAGCTCAAGCTCTCTCACCTTGAAATTGCTGGAGTTCACCCATCCCGTTAACTCGTCTATAGTCTTGTCCAGCCGGGGTTTGTCCTGCTCTACGTCCGGGGAGCGATGCGGATCGTTCAGATAGTCAATAAGGTCCTGTCCGACCTGCAACCTGCGGGTAACATCTTTCTGCAGTACCTGCTGGTAAAAATACTCCATGTTGTCATGTTCCTCCATTGGGCACTCAGTGCCGTGCGGCCAGCCGCTGAAGCCGGCCGGAGACAGGAGACAGTGGTCGGTGGGACGGGGTGCAAAGAACTCGAGCTGCGAAGTGTAAACCCTTCAAGGGACAGAGACACCGTGCAGTCTGGACTGCCTCTAACTGATGTTTAGTCATCAACGTACAATCCCTTGCAATATATATATATATGTGTGTATAGATCAATGTAGCATAGAAATCATCCCTCCACTTTATACGTTACGACAAAGACGAAGCTGGCTGGTTTCCTTATTAGATACCGTTAACTCAGAGGGAACTTAAACTTGGCGAAACTTCGGGAAACGAATAACCGCAGTGGCCCTCAGCTGGTTCCTTTAATATAACCTCATCAGAAAAAAATAGCAAATATGCTTGGCTGTTATGCTAACAAAAATAGCACATAGAAAGCTAGCACGGCCACCCAAACAAATATGGACAGCTTCACAAAAGCTAGCTCAGCTAGCTACCGTCAGTTATCCGCAGGCCTCAGTCCGCTGCTCTATTCCATGACCGCAGGCTTTAAAGGCGTTCAACGGTCAGCTCCGTACGGGGCAAAGTTGCACCAAACTTCCACAAAAATAGTTCAGCTCCAGTCCGGGGGTCTCTGATTTCTCTTTAACCCAGGAATAATCGCTGCTGCCGTTAAAGCCGTTATTAGGCGCTGAAAGCTGCGCGTTGCCGGGGACTGCAGTTCACCAGGAGGCGCAACCGATCAACGATCAGGCCGATGGGTCTTCGGGCACTGCACAGCCAGCCTGCATAATGCCTGATGTAAAATGTAAAATAAACAAGTGCACTGTGAACCACATCCGTACTAAAATAGGGAAATATATACGCTTATTAACTTAAGATATATTTTTATTGATTGTGGCTGGTTAATTTCTATTCTCTGTTCTAGAAACGATAAACAAAATTACTGTTTACGTGTGGGCGTGTCCGCTGTCTACACGGCCCTCTGCTGACATCTAGCGGCGTCACGGCTGCACAGTCTCTATTCAAATTGCTGCAGTTTACTATGAAGTAGGTCTTTCAGATAAAAAACAAAATCTCACACTGCAGAGACAAAGCACAGTTACTATTAGTCACCTTTATTTATTTATTTTTTTAATTTATTTCTTTTTCTTAAACATAAAACTGTTAAAACGGCTGTCAAACAGGGCATTAGTATCACAGCCAGTCGAGTCAGCTATGTATCTCAAATCCATCCAAGTCTTCCTTGACCTTTCCATCTGGTCTCTCTTGTTTCAGTCCTATCCATTGTCCTGCCAGTCTCCCCAGTCTTTGAGCACTTGGCACTACACGATACTTATCAGTCTCTTGTTTAACACGATATTAAAAGCTGCTTTTGTTTTGTTGCATTTTCAGTGCGTGAAATGATGGTGTTCATGCCCCGTACGTGTGTAATCAGGCATGACGAGACATCATGTTGAAATCCTGTTGATCTAAAGAGGTGCGTGTATACAGTAAAATTAGCTGTTGGTTTGTGGGGTGTGACGGGATTTCCAATCTCTGCTTTTCAAATTACCCCATCACATATGTTTTGTAGGATTAGATGAACCAGAATTTGTCAGGGATCAATTACATACATTGACTGGCAAGTTCCACCAGACCTGTATAACAAACTAATTGCAAATTACTACTCGCATGATTCTTTAAGTCTTGATGACAGCCAATTCATTTATGTTTCTACATCATCTGTAAATTAACATTTACACAAAGCTAGACTAAATGAACCTCCAAGTACATAAATTCATGTGATTGTCAATAAAGTTGAGGTGCCTTTGTTCACAGTCTCATACTTATCTCTAAACAAATTTCCTTTTTGCTTTTGAAGCAAAGTTGCACCAGCGTCAGCCCTGATCCAGACACACACAGCATAAATCTGAATAGTGGGTGTCACAGTCCAGTTTAAAAACAGTTGTATCAGTGTTACTAACCTATTCAGATTCAGTTTAGTAGCTGTCTGAATAACAGTGGGACTGGAAACCTACTCATGTAAACAAGTTAGTCTGTGGCCGCTAACCTAATTGAGGTTGTAAACAAATGCTTAAGTAGTAGAGTAGAAGCTAGACCACAAGGGCTACTGACAGGAGGATTGGATAAGGGCCTGCGAGCTAACGTATCCGCGCAGTTCACGGGAGAGGCCACTCATCCCAGCAGCATACAGTGTCAATATAATGCTTTTAGACACCAAGGGTCTGAATCATAGGTCCTTTTTTTGTAACACAGCAACAGTTTTTCCTTTTACATCTCAAAAAGAAACACAAGCGTATCCTCCTCTCTGAATAGACAGGCATGGACAATTACAATAAGCACTGAAAAAGAAACCAAACAAAAAAAAAAATTGGCTTTCCCCAATTTTTGAGTGAGTTGCCATAAATCTTTTTTCCCCCTCTCCATTGCAAAACATTCTCTGTACAAACAGAATTAAAATGTCAACATAGGTTTCCCAGATGCACAAATATGTCACATGTTCCACTTTGTACTTCCTGTTTTGTTTTTTTGTTTTTTTTTTCTCCAGCACTGAAAAACTGAGCCAGCTGTGCCAGAGCTTCACTGTTCGTATCCAGAAGAATCTGTGGCTTTTACCCACAGTGCAGCGCTCCACTTCCTCCGTGCTGTGCGTCTATTGGTCGAAGCAGAATGAATCACAGGATGGTCGTGTAGAGGTGTCATGTGATCAGCTGAGATGATACCTCTCCACAGAGAGTGTCCAACATGAAAATATCTTTCTTTTCTTTTTTTTTTTAAAGTTTGAACATGAAGCACTGTAGTTTCACCGTTTCACCCTCCCACCCCACCTGCAGCTGTCCAGATGCAGTCCTTTACCCCCGCAGGTGGGGAGTCAGAGATTTGAGGGAGAGCAGAGTGGAATGGAGAACCTGTTCTGGTCTTCACGATGAGAAAGAGAGCACGAGACAGAGAGAGAAAAAGAGAAAAACTCCGTCCATCCGTGTTCTTTCCTCCACCCTGCCACACCGTCACACGGATGGCTGCTGCACTGCTGATCGGTGAGCAAGAGGAGAGAGAAGGGGCGGGTTCAACTGATCAGGGATCAGCGGCAATCAGTCAGTGTTTTGATCAGTGATCAGGAGCAGTGAGTGGGTCCAGCCCCCTCTCTCCCCTATGCCTACCCCAGTTCCCCCACCCCACACCCCCCACCCGACATCAGCCCCCTTCTCATAGCAGCAGGACCTGTAGACAGAGGTGGCCCCCCCTGGCCCTCCACTGTCAGAGGATGATGCAGCAGCGGCACAGACGCTGGCCACCTCCATGTACAGAGGGAGGGGGTGTCACGGGGGCAAAGTAGGCATGGACTTTGATCTCTGGAAGGTGGGCCTGTATGCGGGAGAGATGTGTTAATACAAAAGACCAAAAATGTACAAACCCCTCCCGAATAAAACAAAAAAAAAAATCCCAAAACAAAACAAAAAGACAAGGAAAAAGCACATGCTCAGGACTGCCTTCTGTAAAATATTTTTAGAAATGCAGCCCGCTTGTGTACATCATGAGTGAGAGTAGTATTGATTTTTTCATCTAACTCTCAGCGAGAATGCTAACAAGCACATTTTTCAAAATGTCGAGCGATTCTTTTAAAGCTCCGCTCCAATCCCCAACAAGAGCTGAAAAGCAGCATGTATTTTCCCTTCATGCCCACTAACCCTGATGCGTTTGATGCCCGCCCGAGTGACTTGCTGACAATCGTAGAGCTCGATGCGCTCCAGACGGTGGCAGGTCTTCAGGTGCTCGAGGGTCACGTCAGTTATCAGGGGGCAGTTGTCCAGCTCTACCACGGTGAGGCGCTCTTGGCCGCAGGTACTGCTGCTCAGAGCTCTGATGCCATCGTCTGTGATAAGCTCGCAATGTGACAGGGACTGCCCAAGGTGCAGGAAATTGGGTTAAAGATGCGCAAATAGAAAGATTAAACCACACACAGCAACGAAGACGGGCTGAGAAAAAAGCTGATACAGTATCAGACATTGTTTGCTTACCAGTGCTTGAAGCCGAGGGCAGTGGATTGACAGCTGAACCAGGGTGTTATCTGTCACCTGAGGACAGGCCAAGCTTGATTAATGTACTGTTCTCACATGTCTGGGGACAGCTGAGAGGATCAGTTCAAGCATTAGCAAACATGTGATATCATGATCATATCTCGTTCTCAGTCCCAGAACTCTGTCACGTCTTCTATGTCACAACTTCTACTTTTTGCCAAACGTCATTTGACAAAAATCATGTATGATGAAGTATGATCTTGGGAGTAGATGAGGGAACTAAAATGTTCTTACCAAAATACATTCTTCTAAGTCCATTTTTTCAAGCTCATGACAGTTCTGTGAAGACAAACAAAAGGTTTTGAACCTGAACTGAACTCAGAACACGGCTGGCATAACTAAAGGAGATAAGAAAACATAAACAAAACACTTACTCTGGCCAGGACAGTAAACCCAGCGTCCGTAAAATGGGAGCATCGTGCAGCTTCAAGGATCCTTAGACAGACAGACACAAAGTTTGGGAAGAGTTTTTTTAAACAGCTAGTGTGAGGAAGGAATACTGAAGATCACTGGAGAACACACTGGGTTGGTCAACAGGTGCAAAATATAAGACTTCTTGTGCACAAAACGTCTAATATTTTGCATGATTTGTTTTTTTAATAGCTGAATTTAGTTGAGAGCCTCAAATAGATATGATTGTACACTATTTTTGGAAGCAACAGCAGTCATATTTCTTGGATGTATGAGAAATGTTGTGAGACGGGTGTGTGAGCTTCTTACTTAAGTCGGGGGCAGTTGAGACCCAGTGCAGTGAGAGAGGCATCAGTGATGTTACTGCAGCCAGAAACACAGAGGTTCTGCAGCTTGTGGCATCCTCGGCCCAGACTGACCAAACCTTCATCCGTTACTTGCTGGAGGCAACAGACATTTAAAAAACAAAACAAAAAAAAAACTGATTACAAAAACGCAAAAGGCATGCAGAGCCTTAGTCATGCATTATTATCAGTTGCTCCCGCTCCGCTTCCAACAACCAAATGTTTGTCTTACTGTGCAAGACTGCATATTTATGGTGGTGAGTTCTGGGCAGTGTTTCTGAAGGTGTTTCAATGCTCCGTCGTCCAGCTGGGTTAAAAAAAAAAATTAATCAAGTATCAAGTATTTTGACTCTGTAGACAACTGCAAAGTATTTAAAGTGAAACAATCAAGATGTGACTGAAGTTCAGACTTTCAGCTTTAATTTAAGGGGTTTAAAACAAGTATTTATTAAGTGTTGGAAATTAAAGAGGTTTGTATACAGCTGCACCCATTTTCAGAGGCTCGGAAGTTATTGGACAGTTAACTGGCAAAGATTTTCGTGGACAGGTGAGGCCTGTTCACTCATTATTCCATGACAAAATAAACACATAAGAGCTGAATCTAAGTGTTGAAGTTGCATTTTGCAGCTTTATACTGGAATTCTCAATACAAGGTCCAAAAAGATTTATTTAAAGTTTAAAGTTTATTTATTTTCAAGGAGAATTTCATGAGGCTGAAAATCAAAATAAACCTATAAGAGACAGCAAAAACTTCAGGAGAGGCCAAATCAACAATCAAAATCGGATATTCTTCAGTAGCCATGTCAGTCACCTGATCTCCACCCAGCAGAGCAGCTTTTCAGTTATTAAATGCAAAACCGAAGGCAGAGAGCATCTAGTGCAGGCAGCCATTCACATACAAGTATTAAAAAACAATCCTAATATTTAGAAATATAATAGTTCATTCAGTTACTTTTGAAAATGAGTGACTGGGTGTGAAACATAAGTAATTCCTAAACTATTAATACTATTAATGTTTTTCATTAAAGAATTAAAGCTGAAAGTCTGCACTTCAATCACATCTTGACTGTTTGACTTAAAATCCACTGTGATGATGTACAGAGTATTTGGATAATGACAGAAAAAAAATGGTGTCATTGTCCAAATACTCCTAGACCTAACCATACGGGTGAATGACTCATTTAAAATAAAATAAACCCCAATTTCACTTTCTAGACTAGATTCAGTTCATGTGGAAAAAAAACAACAGCTGATCACATTTTAGTTCTACACGGGCATCAGGAAAAGAATATACCAAGAAACAAGCAAATTTTCATCCCATTAGGTCTTTTTAAAAGGCTTTATTTTAACACTGTATAATGACTAGGTGGGCTTTTTTGTAATAATATGATAATTGATTATAAAAAGGTGTAGAACTACTTTTAAAAGGGCCAAAGAAGGCATAAAATAACCTGAAATAAAGAAAATAAATGTGCGTACCTGTGTGCAGCCTCTGAGGAACAGTGCTCGTAAACCAGCGCAACCTCTAGCGAGGGCCTCGATGCCATCGCGTGTGATCTGGTCACACCACGACAAGTTCAACGTCTCCAACATTCTGCAGCCATCACTGAGCATGCGCACACATTGCACAATAAAAGAGAAATATCAAGTTAAAGACATGTAAGCCCTTGTGATTTAAATACCGCAGCGAAAACAAGTGTGCTGGTGCTACCTGAGGGCCTTGAGGGAGTGGTTGCTGACGGACACGCAGGAAGTGAGATCTAAGTGTTTGAGTTTGGAGCAAAACTTGCTGAGGCTGAGGCAGGTGCTGTCTGTGATCTTAGTGCAGCCGTTAAGGTTCAACACTTCGATGTTTCTGCAGTTCTGAGCAAAAGTCCTGGGAAACAGGTGAAGCATGGAAGAAGTGAGGTGAAGGGACTTCTTTCTGACGTTTTCACAAGTTTCTATTACAAAGAAAAAAAGCCTTGCTTTGCAAAGAAGAGAAAGTATCGGTTAAATCTGCTGCTTACAGAGATGATAGAAATACATTATGAGATCCAACAGTCTCAGAAGAATATAAAAATTAAACACCCGTGGGGTTTTCTTTTGTTTTGTTAGTTTTTTGTATGTTTGCAGTGAGCAAAGAAAAAATTAAAGGGTCCCTTGGGAATGAAATCAGAATCAGAATCAGAAATCAGAATCAGAATCAGAATCAAATCAGAATCAGAAACTTTATTGTCATTGTCATGAGAACAACGAAATTAAGAATGGTCCCCGATCATTGCATCATCCCTAGCAAGACGCACACACTCGGCTAAAACTTTAAATATAATCACACAGGGACCGAAACGGAAGTAATCAAACCAACAAAAGGATGTTTGTTGCTAAAAATCAAAGCAGAAGCACGTTTATTATAACGGTGCATGTCAGAGGGTCAATGTATTCTCACTTCATTGAGGCGTCTCCAACGCTCAGGCAGCCCCTCAGGCTGAGCTGCCTCAGGAAGCCTCCACAGCGCTTTGAAATGTTCTCCACCACCCGGCCCTGAGGGATACACGGACGGACGGACAGACAGAGAGAGTAATATGACTTGGGCTACAGGACAGGGAATCAGCTGTGACGTCACAGTCGGCACCAAAGCCTACTGACCCAGCACTAAGCCTTGGACTAGATAATGCTACTCAACAAGCTCTCACGTCCACACACACACACACACACGCAGGAAATGCTCAAAACCCGAACCCTTCGCTCCTTTTTTTCTCTCATGAACACGACCCTCACCTCTATATCCGTCTGGAAGTTGAACAAGTCGATCTTCTGCCAGTTGCTGCCATCTAGGGCCAGGACGTTCCACGCCTGAGAGGGTGACAGACAGGTTGTGCAAAGAGACAGAAAAATGGGTCAGACAGAGGTGGAAGAAGGTGAACTGTGACTTTTTTAATCATCATGCAGCTACGGGTTTGTGTACACATCAACAGTCTCCACTGTCAGTCCTTGTCCTATCTAATGTGAGGGTTTCCTGCTCCTCTCTCTTTGGCGTCTTTGTAAACTGAAGAAGTTACATAATTAAAGATAGTCCGATGTAAAAAAAAAAAAAAAATACATGAAATTCAACAGGAAAGAGATAAACTGCCTTTATAATAACATTTGTTTTGTTTACATGTTACATAGCAAAAGAAAACCTTCCTTGGGCCTTGTCACAGGTAATAAAAGTTTAATTTGAAGCTGTGGTATGAGAGGCTGCCCCAAAAGCTCTGCATTCAGTCAGTGGCTTGTAACAATAATTCACACAGATCATTTTATAAATCACTTTAAGCTGCAGTTCACTGTGGTTCCCTTTACACAGAGCCAGCAGAGGGCACCATATTATACACTTGCCCAGAGAATTCAGTAAGTACAAACCAGATTTACCTCCTTTTTAATAGTAAGGTCTTAATTAGGATGTGGCGTTGAAAGGGAGGCGCTTACCTTGGACACCTGGGCACACCGGCACAGTGTCACCACATCTAAATAGGAGAATATTCTAGAAAGAGAGACAAAGAGGAGGATGAGGTTTTCTCATATTAGTGATCATATGATCATACTCAGATAAGGAGCTCTGCTCAAGCACATGCTGGAACACCTTATTCTTTCTTTGATGCTAGTGAAAGTATGTTTTTTTTCTTATGTCTGTAGGGAACAGAACAATCTGTGGTGTTTGGCTGGTAGGCCCATAGACAGGCAGTGTTTGAGCTATGGGCTGGTCAGCCACAAAGGGCCACATGCAGCAGGCTACTGGGTCAGCTCAATCCATTAATCTGCCAATGAGTAATCTCTGGCACTCAGACAAGCAAGGCCACCAAAAGGCCAGTACAGACAGAGATACAGTATGAGCATGTATAGAAGGGCACACATACACATACACACACACACATGCGCGCACACACACACACACAACAAAGCCAAATACCTCCTGTCAGTTCTTGTGATAAAACGGTCTGTTAAATCTCACAGAAGTGACTTAAACGGAAAATCTTTAGAAAATCTGAGGTGTTAAGAGAGCTGTTAGTGCCAAAGTTTTGAGTGCAGCTGGGGTCTGATTGCCCTTTTAACCCTAGGAAACAGGAGCTGGCCATTGTTTCCTTCAAATAGACACGGACAAAGGCTGTGTGTTTTGATGTGTGTTAGGCCAGGGCATGTCAGGACGAGTCTGTATAATCTATACAAGAGTCTGGTGTCACAGAGTACAGACATCATACAATTGACAAAGCAATGCATATGCAACTTCCATGCACTCTCACGCAGGGTACACAGATCCTGGAGAGGTTGCTGGCACCCAAGGGGCCGACCAATCAAGTTGATCGTACACATTGATCTCCTTCCTAATAACTGGTTAATGGCCGCGATGCTGACCAATGATTGATTGCCCGTTTTAATCAACTACAATCTGACTTTCCACTATGTGTGCGAGAAAGGCCTCTTAGTAACCACAGAAGAACTCTGTTACTCACACTCACAGCGAAGGAATCAGTCAATCTGATTTGGTGAGTCCTGTTAACCTATCTGAAATCTGTAATTGCTACCAGCTGAGAGAGACTGCTGAACACAGATAGATCATATTACCGGCAGGGTAGGACTGACATGGACTTTTTCTCATAAGACACACAAAAGAAAGTGAAGGACGTGACATAATACAGACAAATTCAGAGCAACAACACCATGAGCATGGTATCTTTTTCCACTTTACTACACACAGGAAAGCAATAAGGGCACCTTTGAATGCAGAGCACGAAATAAGAGAAAAGCCTTGGATCACTCTATCAGATCCAGCCTGGGTGTCCCTATTTTTCGGTCAAGGCACATAACAGGATTTTCATGAAGCACACTCCCATTTGTTGTCACCCGGCCCTTCAAGCATGGCTAGAAAAGGGAGAGTCGAGCCTTCGCCATAAAGTCTGGGCCTGGTTGTCATGGCAACAACTCAGACATGAATTTAGTGGTAGTGGAGAGGGTGCTGAGTCAGTGCTTCTGGGTAAGAGGACCGTGAACCACCCCGAACGCTCCCTCTGTCAGACAGGGTTCTTGGATGTCACACAGTTTTCACAGTTTATATCTGCGCTGTGCTGGCCTACATAACGGCTGTTTACAAGTGCACCCACTAAGACGCAGACTGCTGCACAAGCAATTCAGGCTTGCTCGCTAGTGATGCTCTGTACATAAACAGCAACGCTAATATGAACACAAATTAACAAAATAAATAGCCACTACTCCTCGAGCTGCATATTTTCCAACGTGTAACACATGGTGGCATACTGCAGTCGTTATAAAATATGCATCTTGGGTTAATCTGTAATTAGAAATTAACCACAGGCGTGAATGTGAGCACATTTGGCTCTCTGCCCATGGTGTACCCTGCCTGTCACTCCATGACAGCTGGGAGAGGTTCCAGCAACCACTGCGACCTAATTTGGATAATTTTTTAAGAAAATGTATGGACGACCAACCATAAACCAGAAAGGCTAAAAAATGTAGCCCTTAACATCAGCTTATTCAGATCACTAACCCTGCAAACATGCTGGTGCGAGCCCAAGCTGTGTAATTGTGGATGAGCTGTGGGGCAATTGGGTGTGCCCATACAGGTCTGGCAGGTGTTTTGTTCTTTGGGGCCCCTATTAAGGGTTTTCTATTGGGATACTGACTATGGGGTTGCCCACAGAAAACCCATGTAGGCTCTATGTAGGTTAGCCTGTGTGGTCCATTGCAGTTTTGCCCCTCTGGGCCCTATAATGGTATTCTGTGGGCCTTTGGGTTTTCTATAGCTTGCCCAATGAAAACTTATATAAGGACCCCAAAGGGCAAAATTGCGTTTGGCCCTGTGCGGGTACACTCAGTTGGGCTTCGTATGGGATAAGTGTGGATTTGCCCTCCCCGACACAGCCCCATAGTTTGCCCACATATATCCACTGTGGGCCCGCATTGTTCATTATCAATAATGCGCCAAACAACATACAGGCAGATATGACTATTGTGGAGAACATGACCCACAGAACATTTTTTATTACACTGTCTGAAATATGTGGCTGTTAGAAAGCAACTGATTCAAAACCTCAGTAAAATGGAAGTGAAACTACACATTTTGACTAACTAACAAAAGATCGCTGGTTCAAGCTTGGGAAGTGACATAAATCATTTGGGGTTTGGATCAGGAAGAGTATCTCTACCAAATTAACTATGTGGTTACCCCTTGTGAGTAAAGCAGTGGCTAAAAGTCATGTTTTTTCTCAGAGCAACATTCTGGTCCACACTCAGTACCAATTGGTGGCGTATTATGGGCAGCCAACAATGAGCCTCGGTAGTGGCATGAAATGTGGGGCCCTCTCTTCCAATCTTTTACTGCAGCACACTGGGGCACATCTGGCCCCCATAGTGCAGGACTAATACATGTTTTTCTGACCACCAGTGGAAATGCACTGGTCATAATGGGCATGCTGGGAGAGCGTATGGACCAGCAGAAGAGCAGAGCACTGCGGAATTCCCCACTAGCTATGACAAAACTATTTATAGCTCACTTACAGAGACATACAGTTTGCATAGGCCCAGGAGTGTTTCACACATGCGTGCACACACGCATGCACACAAAAAATGCAGCTTTCACAGAGTGCACAGCGTGTCATGTGTCAGCAGAGATATATGCAAGTGCAACCCTTTCCATTCCACATAAACGAGCGTGAAGGATGAACATGGGTGACTGCGCGAGTGATGTCAGATTAATGGGTCATGTGCAGCTGCTGTGGGACAAAATATTGGTCTGTAGGTCACACACAGCTAAAAGAACCTTATTTCAGGCTGGTGGCTGACAAACATCATACTAAACACACAAATGCACCTACACCACCAACAGAGGCAGAGCAAACACACACCGTTTCAGGCTGCTTGAGCTAATGAGTAACCCTGACCTAAGCCCTCGTCCCTGGGTGTGTTGTGTTGTATGTTGTGTGTCTGGTATAATTATTCTTACCTAAGAAGAAGCTCTTTGGGGAGCTTCTTATTAATGGGGGCTTCATCGCTGTTTGAGAACACCTGTCAAGAGATAAGACAAACAGTAACAATGAGTGAGTGTCTTTGTGTGTGTGTGTGTGTGTGTGTGTGTGTGTTGATGTGCAGTGATATGAAAACATTATCATCCTCACAAGATTGCTACACTAAACAGAGCTAAACTAAGCCCAGGAATCACATAATTTTATTTCACCAGCTTGTTATACTTAAGAAAAGAAATAGACCCCTGCACAGTTTACAGCTGCTGCTTCCGTAAGCTATGCTAATAAACATGCCAGAGCTGCATTTGGATTTCCATGTCGCCTCCTCACAAGCTTATAATTCTGTTAGCCTGGTCAGCTTGTTGGCATGCTTATCTCAATTAGTCTACTCGCTGGATGTCTGGCCATCTGCTGAGTGGGACACACACACACACACGCACACACACACACACACACACACACACACACACACTCGCAGGTGATTCCAGTCAAACCTCTCTGTGTGAAGAACAGAGGCAGAACATTCGAGATCAGGTGGGCTGCATTCAGCCATGAATTTAAATTACGGCAAACACCCACATCCACTGTGCCTCTGCAGACACGCATCCTGCCAGTGATACACTTGTATCCTCAAAGGCTCAGAAGCTGTAGCTAATGAGGGGGGACTCCCTGCTGTTGAACACGCAAACACAAACACCGAAATCTGAGAACACAAAGGGGATAGGAGGAGAGGCACGAGATGAGCAAAGGTTGATTCTGAAAATGTCTCAGCTGTAGTCTAGCCCCCTGACGACAGACGCAACCTCCTCGAAAGAGAAAGCAGCAAAGCGAGAGGGAAGAGGTGAGGAAGACGATACTGAGTGACAAAAGCAAGCCAAAGGAACCGTGCTCCAGTCAAGAAGTACTGGAAAAACATGTCTGAAAGTCATCAGAGTGGAAGAAGACGAGGGAGGAGGAGGAGGGAGGAAATGCAGGCCATTTCAGAAGGAAGTGGGGTCAAAAAAGAAAAGGAGAGGGAGTTGGTCCAGTCAAGGTCCGGCAAACGATTAACTAAGCTGGTTTGAACTTTAACATCGCTAAGGGAACAACACAAGAGTGTTGTTGAACACACTTACCAGAAAAAACTCTGCCATCACTGAGGCCCACATGCCCTCGTACTGAATAATGCATCATTACACACTCATCTGAGGCTGTTGAGTAAAGCATGCCGTCATTAACTGTAACATTAAACTAACAGCAAACTTAAAACATGCGTATATCTATTGGTGAATTTAATAGCATTAGAAGGAATGCAGTGAAGGAGACCTGTGGATGGGTATTTGCTGTGGAAGGCTGCTACTTTGACCAGGCCTCTGCTGGGCTTCCTGATTAAATCAAGGTAATAAACATCAGCATGTACTGACTGACAGGCAGGCAATTTGACCTTTCAAGAAACAGCATGTTGACTCAGTGTCTCTGTAAAGCTGTTGGGGGGGGGGGGGGATAGTTTAGGACTAAACTTAGACTTAAATCCGAACCACATCTGTAACACATCACTCACCTTTGACCTCTCTTCCATCACTCTGAGGAACACAGGGAGGCCATGATGGAACGCACTGGGCTCCACACAGCATTACGCTAACATGGAGCATTCACAGAACAATAATATCATTCTGTGGTACAAACATGGTTTACTGTGTAATGAGATCAGGGTTGAAAAATGTTCAGAAATTCAAATTCATCCTTTTACATTACAGTCAAAACAAGCAAAATGACTTCGAAAACAACCTGATACTCCAATAATCATCCTTATCAGAGTTACTGCCTCAGCATTCTGGTGCCCTTGCTCCCCATGCAGGAAGAGCACCATTCCCAAACAGGAAACTCCTCTCTGAAGTCATACTCACTATTCCTAGAGAGGGTGCAACAAGCCTAACATGCAAATCTGGTTTAAAACGCCCGTGGCACGTAAAACAAAGACACCCATGAAGAAATTAAGACTTGGGTCGAGTGTTGCGTTCAATTTTAGGCCTGCAACACAACAACAACAAAAACCATAAAAAGGACTCGATCACCAACTCGTCTGTCAGTTGACCCCCTTCCCCTTTCTTCTCAATTGGACACACCAGCCTGCTTCCCCACCGTACACTGGTTCATGCTAAGAAGCTTAGAAGTCTGCTGAGAAATCCACTGATATGGCAACAGACACACGGGCGCTACTAACGCCATCTGTTCTGATTCACTCGCACATCAGCACACATGTTCCTACTACTGACAAACATGTGAACACCTGACTGAGGGCGTCAAGTAGCATCAAGTCAACCCCGAAGGCATCTCAGCAATGTGTGAATAATAACTCCTGATAAACATCTCGCATCTATGAGCAGCCATAATCAGTCAGATGGGATGATTATGGTTTGTACATAAGTGTTAAATCAGCAGTACATGGTGATTATTGCACCACAGGTATGCAAAGGTTTATGAACAAAGTAATGTACAAATACTTGGAGATGCTTTGGTTTTGTTTACTTAGTAACATAATGTTTTACACTACACATGATGTACTTTTTTTTTTTTAACTCCACAACTTTCAGATCAAAGTTCCATCCATCCATCCATCCATCCATCCATCCATCCATCTTCATCCGCTTTATCCGGGGCCGGGTCGCGGGGGCAGCAGCCTAAGCAGAGAAGCCCAGACCTCCCTCTCCCCAGCCACCTCCTCCAGCTTATCCGGGGGAACACCAAGGCGTTCCCAGGCCAGCCGAGAGATATAATCTCTCCAGCGTGTCCTGGGTCTGCCCCGGGGTCTCCTCCTGGTGGGACATGCCCGGAACACCAATCCCAGGAGGCGCCCAGGAGGCATCCTTGTCAGATACCCGAACCACCTCAGCTGGCTCCTTTCGATGTGGAGGAGCACCGGCTCTACTCTGAGCCCCTCCCGGATGACCGAACCTCTCACCCTATCTCTAAGGGAGAGGCCAGCCACCCTTCGGAGGAAGCTCATTTCCGCCGCAAAGTTTTTGTTCTAATAAAAGACGATTATCACGGCTCATATTTTCAGTAATATCTGAAGTAATGCAAATGTGTTGCTTTACTCAAACTGCTACAGCACAAAAATGCTGCACAGGCGTGGGTAATAACACCCAGTAGTGCCACACATACTGTCTGCAGTAAGACTATTTTTTTTTATATCTTGCTCATGAATCCAACTAAAAAAAATTTAAAAACCCAACAACTTCAAATGACCCTGAAAGCTCTGGTGCTTTTACTTTTTATTGGCATGTAAATATGGATAAAGTGATCTGGAGACGTACAGCATTCATCCTATGTGCAGTATTATTACTTCTTGAACACAAAGGCCACCTGTAGTGGCACCTGCCCATCACAGGTATTTTAAGGAGGCTTTAGATGTTTTCATTGCGTGTATTTAACAACAATCCATCCTCTCCATCTGCAGCCCCCCCTCTCTGAAAGCCTGTAACCTCAGGCGCCAGTGGCAACCAGCCTCGGCCCTGATATATTGACTATCCTCAGCCACAGCCCTCCTCCTCCTGTCCCGCAGTCCTGAGCTCCATGTTGTCGCTGTCTAGTGGTGCGGCAGGACAACAACAGGATTTCGGATTACCCTTGACCAACAAAACGCCTCAGCTCCTGACTGCGTGTAAAATTAGGAGCAGAGCACGGTCGACCACACACGCGCGCACGCAAACACACACGAACAGACACACAGAGATATACACACACACAGACTTTGCTTATACAAGCCCACGACTCCCACGTCTGCTAGAAACAAACACTTTAACCGTTGGTGGTCCACTCCCTCTGTCATACCTCGAACCGGCCCTTGGTGATACCGTTCATGTCTGCGGCGGCACGTCCCAGCTACACGCCGCGCAGAAACCACTCGAGTCGTTTGACGGTTATTGTTTTTGTCGCCGTTTTATTTTTGGTCGGTCGGAGTGTAGGAGCCGAGCTGAAGCTGGGTCTTCACACCCTCCTCCTCCTCCGCCTCCACCTCCCCCCCTGAGCCGCCAGCGAGGCTCCCGTACTCCGGGTCAGTGGGGTGACGGTGAGGGTGGTGGTGGTCCGGGGCGGCCTGGGGCAGCGTTGACACTCGACGTCTCGAAGACCAACGGCTCCCCAGCAGCCCGTCTCATCACAGGGCTACCAAAATAACAATAATAACATGGACGGTCTGTCAAGTGACTTCACTTCCGCCTCTCCCTTCATCGCTTCATCGGCGGTCAGCTGGCCGCGGATCGCCCAACTTTGCTGAAAACACACGGGAATCGTTAGGCCGATGTCCGCCTTTACTCGTTGCACCGCACGGTTCCCGCAGCGGACGCGCGTGTGGCGGCTGACACGAGCGCTTTCCTCAATGTTTTCTGTTTACTTGCGGGGAAGGGGGAGGGGCGACGTGACGTCATTGCTGCGGGAAAACCACGCGTGGTCGATTTGTTTTGATTGTGGGCTTGTTGCAGGAATTTTAGGAAGGGAGGAAGAAACCAAATCATAACTAATTGGGGCTCATTTACCAGCACAGGCAGAATTTTAATAAAATTGATTAAAAAAAAAACCCAAAAGGGATGGAGGGGGTGCCCTGACACGAACGCGTGGGTTTGCTTAGAGGGAACGTTTGAGCTCCACGAGCTTTTCTGCTGTAACACAGCCTGTTTCAGGCACGCCTGAAAGACACACTCAAAGCAGTCTGGGCTGAGTCCTTTGTCAAACATCAGTGCCAATAAAGTTTCTAGATTCAAATACAAGTACAGAAATTAAGTAACTAAAGGAATCGTCATGTTATTATAAAATGATTACTACGTGGCCAGCATGTGTTGGTCAGTTTAATCTGAAACCGAAAAAAAAACGATCTCCACAGTAGTTCTGTCTAAGTCATAAGAATCCTATTTTACAGTACATTAAAATTCACGCCCCTATACATTCAAATGACCCACTAAATGCAACCCTCAACAAAATAGTATATAACTCAATAAAACATAACAAAACAAATATCTTTGTAAGGTAAAATTGCATTAAAACAGTTTGATTAAATTAAGTAGAAAGTTAAATTTAATTAGTATTAAAAAAGTAACGTAGAATAAAAATAATCATCATTATTTTTAATTAAATTGGCCTGCCTTTTTTTTTTCAACATTATGTTTATTAAAGTTTTACATATATACATATATAAAGTACATACACAAACAAATTTACACAATAAACGAAACACAAGGTACATTCAATGAAAGCACTTGAGTCCATGAGACCTCTGACAGATTTTAAAGAATAATTTTCACATTGCAGCATATGGTTGTGGTCCTGTACCGGGAATAGCTAGGCTGTCCCTGTCTCACACAGTAAACCAGATAGATCTTTATTCCCAATATACTGGATGTAGCGCCCCCAAATTTTCTGGAAAATTTCTTGTTTATCTTTTACAATACCTTGTGTTGGGGGGGGGGAGTGTTGTGTGTGTGTGGGTTTTTTTGTCTTGTTTTTATGGACATGAAGTCTGCCAATAAAGATTGAATTGAATTGAATTGAATTTTAGAGTATATGTAATTTTCTCTAATGGTAAATAAAGACAATTCTTTGAACCAATGTGAAATACTTGGTTTGCCAAGACTCCTCCACGTTAGAGCTATCACTCTCTTTGCTTGTAGTATTCCCATGTTTATGAAGATTTTTTCAAAATGATCTATGTTACACTCTACAGGATATAATCCTAGTAGGAAAAGTTTGGGATCCATCACAAGTTTAATTGACAAAATCTCCTTTATCATTGCTCTAACCTCTTCCCAAAACTCCTTTATTTTTGGACATGACCATAAACAGTGGAGCAATGTGGCCTTATCTTCTTCACATCTATTACAGATATCAGGAATCTGCATATTACATTTGTTAAGTTTTTCTGGTGTTATGTACACTCTCATCAATCAATTAAATTGTAGCAATTTTAGACGTGTGTTCCCTGTCTGTGTTTGGGCTAGCTTACATGCTCTACTCCATTGTTCCACTGTCAATTCCTCCTGTAAGTCATACCTCCAAGCTTCAAGCTTAGCAGCAGATGAATCAGGAGAGGATGTCATCATCAAGTTATATAATTCAGATATCATCCCTCTACCACTGGGGTTTTTGGTTAGGATTTTCTCTAATGTGGACAGCGGGGGAATATGTGTAAAATCATTATGATAAGACCTGATAAAACTCCTAAACTGTAGGTATTTGAAAAAGTGCTTTCGGGGAATATTAAATTTAGAGATTAGTTGTTCAAAACTTAAAAGTCTTCCATCACCCCCGAAAGCATCCTTCACCAGTCCCAGCCCCGAGTCTGCCCACATTTTAAAACCACCGTCCGCCCTACCCGGGGCAAAATAATTGGGACGCTTGTTATTCCATAAAAACTGATTAAACAGTTTTCTTATTTTAAGGAAAAAGTCTGAGGGGGGTGGCAAGGGGATATTCTGAAACAGATACAGAAGCTTAGGGAGCACGTTCATCTTTAGTATATTTATTCTACCAATCAGTGAAATTTGGAGACTCGACCATCTCTCCACTGATTTGGATATGTCAGTCATAATTGGACTATAATTATGGTTCACCACCTCTTCCAATTTCGGGACAATCTGAATACCTAGATAAGTAAACTGATTCACATTTCTAAAATGGCAGGTGTATTTAGGTGGATTCATCCTTTCTTCTGAGTTCAAAAGCATTTTAGAAGATTTTGATTTATTGATTAAATTGGCCTGCCTTTTAATTAAAAAGAACTCAGTTATTTGATGTAAAGTATAAAAAGATCATGATAAGCATTCAAATGTTACTTTCACCTCTTAATTGAAACCGGTCATTTGTTTTTATTTACAATTTGAATGTATGACTGTTACAAATATCAAAGCTTTTCCATTTTTTCATTGGTCCAGGTATAAAAACCTCTTTGCAGGTGTTCCCCACCTCCACGGCTAGAGGGCGCTCTGATGCAGCTGGCCTAACCTCTGTTATCCTAAAAGCAAAACATGGACAGCGTCAGCATGTTCACTCCACTAATACAGTACAGCTTCGTGGAAATTCGACTGCGCATGCACAAGGATTTCCGATTTATCTTACTCTATACGGATTCAGTTTAAATGTAACGCTTATATTCAAGATTTAATAAAGTTACATGAAATATTTAAACTCAACTGTTAACGTTTACATTCAGATGTAAAAATTGATGTTTAACATATAATTGATGTAAATGTTTGTAAATGTAGGTGTAAATAGGGTAACAATGTTTGTATATAATGTTTTGAGCGTAATATGTTAGGTAGAGTTTTATTTTGTGTGACAGCCCCAGGATTGGCCCTATCTCCTCCTTCCCTGGTTGAATGTTTGTTCCAGGAAGTCAGAAGGTGGTGCTGACACCTCATCATTGATGCAGTAAGTCAGGCTCATGAGCTGATAAGCCTCACTCTTGTTTTCTTGGACTCTGCTTCATACACTCGTGCACTACATTGCACCTCTGAACTTGATCAAAGGTAAAATTTATTTTAAATTTCAAAATATGTCATTGTTGTGTTTAGTGTGACACAAAACACTAAAACATATTATATACTATATTACAAAACAAGCTCAGGTAGACAAAGCTTTCATAAAGTTTGACCAAATATGTAGTTTTTCATCTTCGCGCCACCCCATACCAACACATTGCTCAGTAATGAGCAATCTCTCATCGACAGTCAATTTAATTAACTCCCTTCCTTGAAAAATCCCACGCCCTTCTCCTCCTGACTCGGCTGTGGCTGGCAGCTCAGTGTTGAATGTGTCCTGCTGGTCGCAGTGACTGCATTGATGTCAAGCAGCACGGAGCCCATCACACACACAGTCTTTCAAATGGAAAATGGACCTCAGCTGTTGATGCAGTTCTTTTAATTTTATTTACGTACATCATATTCACAAGTTTTGTTTTCTTAACCATTTTCATTGGCTTTGAGAGTATTTTACCTTCTTTATTTTGTCTTCTTCTTACTCTTCACGAACCTCTCTTTTTTTAAAGGTATTAAAAAACATATTAATGCTTATAGCACTGTAGCTTGTATGCTAATTTTATGGTAGTTTTACTTTAATGGAGAAAAACAGAATATCAACCAAAAAATTTTAAAAATCCAGAAAAATTTCATTACATAAAAGTTAAAAATTGAACAGCTTGTCAGTGAGTGAAATAAGTATTTGACCCCCTACAAACCCACCAGAATTGGGCTCCCTCAGATTATAACCAAACAATCAATCAATTTGGGATATAGTCCTAATGTGCACAAAGCACACCTGTCCACAGAGTAAAATTTGGCCATTCTAACCTCTCCACCTCCATGGGTGAGACCAAAGAGCTGTCGAGGACGTCAGGCACAAGATTGTAGACCTGAACAAGGCTGGAATGAGCTACAGGACCACCAGGTCTTGGTGTGATTATGTAAAAATGGAAAAAAATATCAAATGACCATAAATCACCCTCAGTCTGGAGCTCCATGCACCATCCTTAAAGTCGAGCATGGAGGTGGAAACTTCATGTTTTTGGATGGTTTTCTGCTAAAAGTATAGGACGACTTCACTGCATTGAGGGACCAGTTGATTGTAAAATCCATGTATTGTAAAATCTTGGACAAGAACCTTTGTCCTGAGGATGAGTGGGTGGGTCTTCCAGACATGGCAATGACCTAAAACACAAAACCAACGAGTGGCTAAAGAAGAAGCATGCGAGGGTCATGGAGTGGCCTAACCAGTCTCCAGACCCCAGTCCTGTAGAGAATCTGTGGCAGTAGCTGAAGCTTCAAGTTGCCAAGGGGTATGACGTCAGCACGAGGGGATATCGCTAATATAGTTATCTCTGGCACTCAGCTCTGGCTGTGAGCACAGAAAGCACAGCTACCTGCTGTTCAAACCTGCTGTTTGCATTAGACAGCCAATAAGAAACAGGAGGAGTTAAGACAGATTGTTTCAGACAGAGGATGAACTTGAGGGCTACACTTAAACTGTGAATCATGCAAAGCCACTCTGACAGACTCCAAGACTCCTGATTTACAAGAAAAATTAAAGACTGTCAGGAATGTTTTCATTAGCTCTGCAGGAAGACGCATGTTTGAAACATGTTTGAAACATGCGTCTTACAGGATGGTGGCACACACACACACACACACACACACACACACACACACACACACACACACACACACACACACACACACACACACACACACACACACACACAGAATCAATCATTTCTCTTGAAATAACATTTTCTTTGAATGCAGATTCAGTTCTGGCCTTTCAAAGCTGTCCCTGTTTGTCTGCTTCCCACCCCTCAATGGGGTTTTAGGAGACTGTTGCCATGGAGACAGAGCCATACCTCCATCTGTCCCCGGCTTCCACTGGTATGACCAGAGATTTCCTCCGAGTCAATCACACACCTCCGTCTGGCAGGACATGTCTCACATGGGAAGTCAGCGGTCTCGCACATACTCAGAGGAATTGTGGTTGAGTATTTGTGTGTGTGTGTGTGTGTTTACCTCTACAGCACAGACTACTTAATAGGTGTGTCCTGGAAGTCCTGTGGGATTACACACCTGTGTAATGTCCGGATGAGTGTCTGTCAGAGTGGCCCCAGGACACCTGCAGCAAACATAATTTTCACCCGCCTCTCTGAGATGGTGCAGGTGTGAATCACCATCTCTCTCCCCTCCCCCCGGTCATCCAGAAATAGCCCCTGTACATGAGTCAGGATCCCAGCCCACCTGATCTCTGCGTCCAACCCTCTGTAGATGACATCCGTGACAGCATGAGAGGTGCATGAGTGCTGGCTGAAAGAATGTGACAGGAAATGTAGAGAAGAGGGACTGACATGGAAAAACGTTAGAGAGGGGATTCAAAGCCAGCAGGCAGTAATGGGGGACTCCAGAGGGATACAGGAAACACAGAAAACTACAAAAATGGAAAACATGGGATGTGAAAGAAAGATGTGAAAGAGATGACTAAGTGTGAATCTTCAATAAAGATGGCACCACTCCTTAAGGAATTTAAAAATCAAGTTTTTGTTGTTGGGATTGCTTTACTTGGAGAAAGAGTTCTGTATTTGAGGGTTTACACATCGCTCCCACAGTGCTTCTTAAATTGTTTTCCTCTTTCTGTTCCCTTTTTATTTCTCTAGTTTAGACAGAAACACAGTGAAATGGAAACAGTCCTCTGTAGAGTGGTGCAGCTGTTCACATTCACTCAGTTGAGAGCTGCAAGTTTGTGGTTTTTTTTATTTTTTTATTATTTTTTTTATTTTTCACATTTTGTTTAAAATTCAGTTGAGTTTCAGTTAATTTCCAGAGTAGATTTGCTCATTTTGGTAAGTTTCTATTAATGTCAGCGTTAGTTTACTCTTTTGTTGAATGGAGGAGATATGTCAGAGGCAGGATTTAGGAAAACCAGCAGAGGTATTACAGTAAAACACACAAAACCTTTTAAAAGCAGTTGTTTAGATGGCAAAAGTCTCAATAAACACGTCCACCAACGCTTCATCAGCTAAGTTTTGATAACCAATTTTACAAGGTCAACAAGTACTAAAACTAAAGATATTTTTACAAATCTTTTTTATATTACTTGTTAATTGAAAAAATAATTTCATTTAGTTAACTTTCCTTAACAGTCTATTTATTTTTACTTTAATTAACTAAAATGTTTTCTTCACATATATTTTTAGTTTTTAGTTTAGTTTTAGTTAACTATAATAACCTCTGAAAACATTGTCAGCTACAGGTACTTCACAGACAGACAGTCACGGGCTTATAAATTTCCCCCCTAATTAATTGACATGCTGTTTAGAGAAAACAAGCAGCTCCACTCTTTGATATTTTTCACTGTCCTCTTAGACTAATAAATGAGTGAACTCTGTGAGGTCTAAATTTGCATCAGTAATGACCCCGATCCTAACCTAACTCTGTGCAATCAAATTAAATAACTTTTGCTCTTCAAAAAGGTTCTCACAATGACTTCTTAAACAAAAAAATCACTTTAACTGGCATGCAGGTACTTATTTAGTTTTCCCCTCAAATTGAATTTCTGAATTCCACAATTTATGAGAGTAGTGTTAGTGCTGGAGTTACAGGCTTAAATGAAAAACGGTCATTAAAATAAAGCTGGCATGTCTTTGATCAATTATTTCGTGGTTGTAACAATGGTTCTTGCTAATAAATGGGATCCCTTTGGAAAGTCTTTTTATTCCCCCTTAAATAAAAACAACACTGTAAAAATAATGCTTTTATGCAGCCTTTCTATGAATAAAGGCACTGATATTTATGGGTTTGTTTGCCATTTTTCTGGAGAATGCATTTGTGGGTTGAGCAGCAGAGTTGAGTGTGTGGGTTGCACCCATGAAAAACTTGCCAAATCTTTCCTGCCAGTGCCAAACACCTTATTCTGTGACTGTCATGGTCCCCGTGCCTGCTCGGCTGGCCCTGTGTGGCTACATGTTATGTTTTGTCTTTTCTCTCTCCTCTCTCTCTGCTTGCTGCCTGGGCGGAGCTCATTGTGAGCTCCCGGCCTCCACCACCTGTAGGCAATCACCTGTGGCTCCTCACCTTGTTTGCTCCCGCTACTTAAGGCAGTGACTGAGAGCACCTCGCCGCTGGACTATTGAGTAACGCTCGTCAGTGCTACTTTAGCCTCAGCCAGTTTTTGAGCTCTGTCCGTGAAAGTTCCGTGCTAACTCTTGTTCTCTGTATGCAGATTTCTCGTGCTTGGTTTGGAGACTCTGGACGCTTTTCCCGACCCCTCTCTGCACCCCTGGGAACCCTGGCCCCCTTCTCCTTCAGTCTGCGCCGAGTCCTCCCTGCTCCTCCGTGACAGTGACCAACACAACCACCATAGGTGACTTGTGATAAATGCTGCATTGAAGAATGGGATACCATCCCACAGCAGTGTGTGTGACCAAGCTGGTGGCCAGCATGAGGGGGAGGTGCCAACCTGTTGTGGCTGTGCATAGTTTTTCCACATGGTACTAAGGTCCCTGTTTGTTAAATGAATAAACTGTTAAATCACCAATGTGTCCTATTTCTTCAGACTTCAGACTCTTCATCCAACCCAACAAATGACACCAATCAAGAGTCAATAGCAGAACAACCCACTAATGCCTGTTTCTTACAAATGTCCCAACATTTGAAGGGGAAATAAACGGCTTTCCAAAGGTGTCAGATTTATTGCCAAGAAGCATTGTTACAACACAGGAATAATCAACCAGACACAAAATTCCTTACTTTTTGTGCTAAGTTTAAAATAAAAAACAAATGTCTTTGCATGCATTTAGCTCCACGTCAAGTGCAAACATTGTTACTTACACCTCACTTCATCAGTAATAACAGCACATCCATTTTTCAATGCAATCTTACTTTTGAACTTTATTTAAAAAATAAAGCAGTCTTTATAATTTTTCTAATATCGCCTCAGATTTTCTGATCTGAGTTTGAAAACCTGAGAAAACATCCATAACTCTTAGATAAACGACATCCACTGTCAAAACTGTGTGAGATTGACCATTAGTTACCAATTTACAAACTCCAGACTGAATTTTCAACTTCCAGATATTTAAGCCGTCACTTGTAGATGAGCTTTAAAAGCTGACTCACAGGAGAGCAACCGCTATGCTGCAAATAACACCATCCTCACGGATGTGATTAGATGAAAATGGATATCTCCTGTGTTTCTGTTTACAAACGCATGTGCACGCGGTGATAGCTTTTATTTTTCTAGACAGTAACGTGTGTGTGTGTGTGTGTGTGTGTGTGTGTGTGTGTGTGTGTGTGTGTGTGTGTGTGTGTGTGTGTGTGTGTGTGTGTGTTATCTTCACCTGCAGATTCACTGAGACAATGCCTGGATGTTTTTTATGCGCTCGTGTGGGCCATTTGTATTTATCTCCCTCACCAAATGGGACGCGCACATCCACACTCGCACGAGTGCAGCTCCAGTACACCTTAATCAAGATTATTATGGTCTGGGATGTGTTTAGTTTGGGTGTACAGGTCCTCTATTTGTTAGAGAGTGTTTAATATCATCGTAAATGTACATTCACTCCTAGTTTACAGGCTTTTATTTACTCCAGCTCATAAACACTGAGCAGGCTGGATCCCTTTTAATCTGCAGCCAAAGTTTTTCTCTTTCTCTCTCTTTCTTCTTTGCCCACCTTCAAGACACTGTGGCGTGACGTCGCCTGTTTTCTAGCGGGTGCACGCGAGTTTTCACACAGGTGCTCCATCTGCTTGCCAGTGCGACTATTTGGGGCGATAACCGCCTCGCTCCTGAGCAGCTCTGTTAACATCCTCACTTGTTAACAAGCCCCTTACCTTCCCAGAGCCAACCTCTGCCACCCGCAGGGAAATAGCAGGAGTTTGCTTAACCCTGTAAGCCTGTAAATACAAATTTTTGAAGTTTTTGAAAACTTTTTCTTTTCTCTTAAAAATAAGAGTTGACAGTTAGTGTACAGCTGTGGACGGAAGAAAAAAGATGCTGGATCGCTGTTATCACAAACTGCTGCTGTTTGGATGCCTGGTTTGTCTTCTGGTGACTGTTGTAACTGCAGACGGTAAGTAAACATTTGAAATCATTGAAATAACCCGTACACCTCGTTGTAAAATTATTTTCTGATCTAATTTTGTCCGTTTGCTAAAGCTGTGGTGGTGATGTGCGCCAATTACGCGTAGCGCGCCAGCAATTGGCACCAAGCCTGTTAGAGTCAAAAGGTGTTCTAAAATAAATGTTTAATGGCAAAAGAGACAATTACACCACACTATTTCTCCCGTTAAACCCGCAGTTTGTTCTTTGTTCTAAGCTGTGTGAGTGGTCTGCTTTGTCCAGCAGTCATTCTCAAACCTTTAGAGTGCACGAGAGAAGATTATTTTTTTACTGCTTTGTTGCTAAAAAGTTTTCTCTTATATTATTTTCAGTGGCTGATTAGCAGGGCTGTCTCTAGCCCTTTTTATGCTCTAGGCAACTTTAGATTTTGGTGCCCCCTCGTGGATCGATAGCTATATAGGTTTTTGAGAAATTTCATTTAGTGCAGGCGAGCCCTCCAAACAGCTTAAAAAAGATGCTTCTCTTCCATGTAGCTTAAGGTTACTCGACACACTGTCATAATATCTGAGATATTTATTAAAAATGAATAATAAGCAGTCCAAATTGCATTCTTCTTTTATTTGTGACTTTGGGATCTAAAGATTCAGTGAATGCACAGAGAATAATTTATTTAGAGGAACCTAAATGTAAATGTGCTTTCATTGTTACAGTTGTTACAGTTTCTGTCTTATATAGTTATAGGAAACATCCTTGATGACACTCCTGCATATATGGACCAAATTGAGGAATGAAGATAGAAACTTAAGATTGACAAGAAAGAATATTGTGAACTTAATTAAATGGGTCAAACTTTTATTGACAATAAAACAAAAGTGATCTTGCAGCTGGTGGCAGTCATTGACTGTGACTGCTCACCTGTCTGAAACGTAAAAAACTGATAAGAAAAAATTGTTAACATCATCAAAAATTATTAATAGCTATAAATAATTACAGAACTGCTGCTGTGTCATCTGCTGCAGCTTTTGCCACAAGGTGCGGCAAAAGGACACAAATGCAGGGCTCATAAACAGATGTGTCAAAAATAAAAACCAAGTCCAATGAGGCAAACACACCAATAAATCCAAAATAGAAGCAAAACACACTCAAGAGCAGGTGAAACAGATGCAGATGGGGGAAAATGAAACCGTAAATACTCAGAGACACAGTGAGGACTAATCAGGGGGAGTGGAGAAAAAAAGAACTGAAAATAATTAGGGACAACAAGACAAGGGAAGTAAAAGCAAATACAAAACGATAAATGACTGTCAAAATAAAACAGGAAGTGATAAATCAGGGATAGAAATTTAAGCATGATGCACAGAGACACCAGGGACACTAAACGAATATCGAACCATGAACTTAAAACAGAATAATCGCTGTAACAGAATCATACAAACAAATGACAATATGTCTCCGTCTACAACAGTCATCAAAACTGAGGCTTTAAAATGATAATGAAAAGAAAGCTAAAAGTTCTTAATAAACAACCACAAAACTCAAAATAACCTAAAACCCACAGATGAAAGACAGCTGTCTTTGATCACGCCTCTGCAGATAACTCTCTGAAGTTGCAGGTATTCAGTAAACTCAGAAGAACGACTATAAGCAGCAACTTCAGCTCCCGTGCACAGCTTGTCTCACCAGTGCCCTCCTACAGCCTTTCAGCAACACATTTTTAGAGAGCTTGTCTGGCAGAAAGCCTCGAAGGAAGACTTCTCCTCTGTGCCAGATACAGCTTATTTTGGTTTATCTCAGAGTCGTGTAAATATTTCAAAAACGTGACTCCTGCGATTATGAACCTGGAGCACATTTCTGTCCTGTGTTACTGGACAGCCGTGATGTGAGAACGGGGTGGTAATGACAGGACCGGTATGCTGATGCGATCGCTCCTGCAGTCAATTAATGATCACAGGGGGGTGAGCAAAGCAGATCCTTGCACATCCACGACTGTGCCACTGAGATTTCACACTCACGAGTGAGGCTTTAAGAAGTCCTTAAAAATATTTACTTCCTACACATTCTGCTATTATCCTGAATTTGTTTGTATAAAATGTTATTTAATGTTAATCTCCTTGCATTTCCTCAGGTCGAGTGTTTGTGCTGGACCTGAGGAACTCCTCTGACCTGCAGGGCTTCAGAGATGCTGAGCAAGCTTGTGCCTCGCACCGCGGCCGCCTGGCATCAGTAGAGGAGCTTCGTCACGCTGTGGTGGAGTGCTACTTCTCCCCGTGCACCCGCGGGTGGCTCTACGGGGGCTCAGTAGGGTAAGAATAGCAGCTGTCTTCAGAGGAGATGTCAGAGGTCATTATGGTGTGTGTGTGCGAGACGGAGGTTTCGGGAATGGATGAAAGAGAGAGGAAGTAAAGAAAGCGAGCGGGGAGATAGAAGAGTGACACATTTCAGGGGGGAAAGAGAAAAAGCAGAGAGAGGAAGCAGAGAGGGAGAAAGACTCCTCTGTTTCTTCCTGGAGGAGGAGGGAATTCTGAGATGGGGTGTCATGTCGACAACTGCCTCCATTTACACCTCTCATCTCCACGGCAACGACACTCACAGCTTTCAGAACAGAGCAGATTTGGGCCTGGAGGAAGAGGGGTACCCGGTTTGCTTAAACGGAGATGAAGCTGACAAGTGGTGATTATAGGGATAAAACCTCATGAACACTGTTACTGCTACTATAGTATCCTACACTGCAGCTCCTAATAGAAAAATGTATGAAGAGTATGAAACATGTTCCTTTTAAATGGACGCAGACACCTGGTGAACACATGCCTGCTTTTAATGAATAATAGTTGAGATGCTTTTTTGGGTCCATTCACAGCAAAGCGTGCTCTTTGTTTGACCAATAAATGGTTAAGTTGACCCTGAAATTCTCGGTGTATGTAAGCCAAAATCCAAATGATTATTAATGGTTGTTCTAAATGACACGACTACGAGTTCATTCAAAACTTTTACGTAAAAATCCCCCTTTTCTCTCAGTGTAAAGACGTTTAACTGCACATTTTATCTCAGTACGAGAAAAAGAAGTTCAGTGTCAATGCCCTCGATCACATTTTCAAAAAACATCCAGTGCGGCCCGGGTTGGCGTCTCTGCCAGGCCAATTCTGACCCCCGGGCCTTATATTTGACACCCCTGCTCTACAGTATATTAGAGACTATAAAATACAATTAGTCTGTGAGTGCTGGGGTTCTTTCACAGATTTCTTGAACCTTGTTTTTCATCAAGGTTGAAGGGCATTTAGCATATCCTGCTGTAGTGACCCTTTGTGAATAAGGGAGCGGCCGACTATTCCACCTACAGGGCTGGTCAACCACAACGAAACTCCCAAACTGGAAACTTCGTTATAAAAATGAACGGAGACTTCAATGAAACAATTGAGAAATAAAGCCTTTCAGGGGTTAACCTGGTTCAAAGTGCCCACCGACTTTCTAACATACAATAATATGCTTGTAACATATCTGGTTAGGGACGTATCATCTTTTCCTTTTATACACCGCTGGCTCTGTACATGTTGATCAGCGGACATCAGCTTTCACACTCCCTTACTGCGTTTCACACTATATCACCCTGCTACCACAGCTCCGTCTGCTGAAGTCAGGAGCTACACACCTCCTTTTTGGACGGCTTATTCGAGCAGTGACAATGACAGACGTGGAATCTGACGTATATTCAGATACAGTGAACTTTTCCTGTAACTTTTTCAGGAAACACAGACAACCTTGGTCTGTGTTGGAGGCAGTTTTGCAGAAAAGCACCAGAATGTTCTTCTAATATATCAGGAAACACAGAGTAAGAAAAGCAGTCCAACAGCTGAAGGTGCTGCAGTCATTCGGACATTATGCGCTGATTATTTATGGGCTGTGAATTTGCAGAGTGTGTGAGGGAAATACGATTCACAGCCGATTCATCCTCCTCTCCTGCGTGGTCTTCATCATAAATAAATCATCACTCTGAAGCGCAGCATGGTGGTTCCTAATATATATCTAGCTCATCAATCAATGTTAGTTAAAGGTAAAAATACATTGATTGCAGGTATTTTATTAATGTTTTTGTCTGTTTTTCTTGTCCCTCCATCCTTTTCTCTGTTTTTTTTTTCCTGTTTTGTTGCCCACCTTACCACACACACTCCCACTGGTTGTGTAAAGGCCACCCTCACCCACTCCCTCACTCACATGTTGGTTGCTTAGATGAATAATTGTGTCGTTGGTGTGTGAGCTGTGATGCTTCCAGACTGGCGTCAGTGCCAGTTAACCACCTCAGATGTGTATGACATAAGTCTGTAGGTCTATTAGGAGCTTTAACAAGTGCCTCCTACGCTGACTCTTCCACCTTAACATCTTCTTCTGACCTGTCAGTCATTTTGTACCTCTGTACACCATTATACAAGAAAAATGAAGGCCGCACTGTCAGGTGATGGATTCTTCTCGGGCACAGATACCTGCAGGGATGAAAGTTAAATTTTTAAACAGTCGTCAGTGTTTTTTGCCTCTCTGAGTGCTTTCTCTGTGATTTCTTCTTTTCTCCTTCAGACTCTCTCCCCCATAAAGCAAAGCTAACATGGCACACGCATGCAGTCTGACCTGCTCCACTCTCTCAATGCACTGCTAGTTAAGCCTTTATCAGGACAGTACGGTTGAAAGATGAGGGGAAACCTGGGAGAGAGAGCAGGAGGAACACATGCAGCAAATACCTTAGGCTAGATTCAGACACGGGCCTCTGCAATAGTCTTACAGTTTATGGGTCGCCTGTTCAATCTGCTGAGCTAAACTGGCGCCCCTGCTAGTTACATTATTTCCAATTAGTGATGCTTTGTTTAGATCAAATGCACACCCAGTGTCTATTCTATAGAATGATTCTTAGTAACTAATATCACCAATCAAACTTGCTGTTAAAGCTCATATTTCTGAATTTTCCCACAGGACTGATTGCTACTGCCAGCCTCTGTGGGAACATAATCTGATTGGCCTTGTCTTATCTGGTGTTTTTGAATGATAAACGGGTTAATAATGTGATTATGCTGCAACATAAATAGAGTATTCACTCAGCTTTAGTAGCTTCTGCAGCTTGTAGGAGCTGTGCTCATTCAGTCCCAGTGGAATATGCGCTGCTTTATGTCCACAATGTTATGACTTCTCTATTTGAAGTTGGCTGTAACCTAAGGCTTGTTCTCTGGGAACATCTATCCATAATGTATCAGCGTGGGATAACACTGTGCCAAAGGCTACAGCCGCTGATACTGCAACATATCTGAGTCATGATGTGTGTTCCTGGACCCTGATGTCATACTGCAATAATATTTAAATGGGCAACAAATCAAGTGGTGGTGAATAAACTGTGTGCGTAGTCAACTTTCCCACATGCGCACTTAATCAGAGGTACAGCTTTAGATATCAGGGGTGGAGGGAATATGTAGAGGAATGTTTCAGTGTTAATTACAAGTTAATGACCTGCATTCATAATCTCCCAGAAAAAAATACAAAAATAAAGCCAAAAAATATATAATACTCAAAACATTTCCAATGCATTGTATTCAGAATTCTACTTTGGAGCTAGCTCTTTTTTACATATTGTTTTAGTCCACTGGTTCCCAGCATGCTGGTCAGGCCTGTAAATAAATGATGGCAGACTGGTAGACTGTAAATAATTGATGGATATTATTCATTGGTTTGCAATCCACTGCTTTGAGGCATTGTGGACAGTCTTATCTTGGCTTTTTTAAAGTGAGGTGAAGGTCTGACTAAAGAACCAAGAGCAGCTACACAGCCTCACTGTGAAATACAGCCAGACATTTGACCGCTTCGCCTTGGGCATTTTTAATCTGTAGCTCTGCTCTAAAAGAACGTATGTACCTGGGCCTGCCTACTATCCTTGAAAACGTAAAATGATTGGCTAGAAGTGTATCACAGCTCAGGAAAAAAAAGCACCGAAATAAAGCACCGAAATGTGCGCTGGTTACTACCGTTTATGTCAGAACCGGTGCCCTTCCCTAGTCACAAAGATGCTATAATAAACTTTTCATATCTACTCAGCAAACATTTCAACGCTGAATGACTGTAGCGATAGTTCTTGTTCACGGCTGAAAACTAGTTCAAAACTAAAAAGCAAACTCGATGTTGGAGACACGACCTCGACACTAATTCGAGGTACTTGTTGAATGTTGCCTGGATGTTTAAAAAAGATAAAACTTGTGTTCTACAATCTTGTTATCACTTAGATGAAACAATTAAAAAAAGAATCTGATAGAAAGAATGAGAAGAGAAATAGCAGCTCTGTGGTCATTTTGACAGCAAATTTTGATTCAGTTTTATTAGTAGTTTTTAGATTAAAACATTAATTAGTTTCAGTTGACTAAATACCATAAGATTATCCTAGATTAAATCTAAAGTTGATTCAGTTGACTAAAATGTAATGCGTAAAATTCTGTCATGTTTTTACTGGTGAGAATTGCTCCACATTGTTTACAAAGCATCTCATTTGCAATGCACCAATCTAATCTATATTTATCCCTCACTAAGAGATGTTCAAGTCAGACCATCTATTTGGGAGTGCAAACAACAACATCTTGTCCAGGTCCTGCTCAGTTTTTGGAACTGAACTGCAACCAGGTTTGACCTGGGAGATGATTTCAGGGTTTAAGCCATGTTTGCTGAATTACTCTATTGAAGTGAACATAAGTGTTCTGATAATGCTAGCAAGCTTTGTTAGCAAACTGTGCAGGTACATCACACACGGACAGAAGAGCTCAAAAATACTAAAATTATAGTAGCTAAAATTAAAGCGCAAACCTCTTTGGAGGTAATTAAATAGAATTAAATAGACGATGACTAAATTAAGAATGCTCAAAATGTGCACAAAATATAGCACAGCTGTTACAAAGAGAAAGAATAGCAACAGAGACCAACAGACGCAATTGTGAAATGCTCCTCTATAGTCAAGTCAGTGTTATGTCACGTTAATTAATGAGAGTGTGAACATGTGACTTGATTTTATGCAGTATGGATATCATGTCTGTTTATTTCCAGGACCACAGTGTGTAATGTTGTGGGCGGTGTGCTGAAAGCTGTAGAAGTGAGGACAGAAAATGGCACAGAGGACGCAACGCACCTGGACGCCTTCTGCATCAAAGACAAAGGTCAGTAAACCCACACGAAAACATACACAGTACGTAAGGATCGTAGAAGAGGAATGGTAGTAGCGATCAGGACATGAATGACTCAGGTTTGTGTGTGTGTGTAAATGTAAATGTGATGTGAAACAACTGGATCCATGAATGTGTGTTAGTTCTGATGCAGCTGAAACTAAAAGACACACATCACATCTGGCACATCATTGCCAGGTTTTGGATCAAAACTTGGAAGATTTCTCTTGTCCATGTGCCACACACCCTGAGGTTGGCAGACACTCTCTGCTGTGGGAGCACATGTGAACACTTCACATCCATTTGATACAGGCAAACCAACTACACAGCTTATTGTCTAGTTATGGTTGGGTATATTAAATACAGGATCCCTGGAGGCACCATTGTCAGGGAAACCCACTCACACCGTTACACTGAACTAATTAAAGATTCCACATTTAATCTGAAACACGTAAAAAGAAGTTGCACTACAGTCTATAGTCAAAATGTCTTTTTGAATAACCATTTGGGGGATTTTTAAACTTTATTTTACATTTTAAATCATATTTTAGTTCATAATAAACAATAAAACACTTGTTATTAGAATTTAACAATATATTATGGATATAATGCAAAACAAACTGTATTGATCTTTAATTATCTTAATTATCTAAAGTCAAGTTGGCAGCAGGGTATCCCAGATATCTTTCTCCCCAGCCACACTTTCCAGTTGCTCCTGGGGGATACAGAGACCTTCCCAGCACAGAATAGATACATAATGTCTTTAGCAGATTCTGAGTCCACCCTGGGATCTCCTCCCAACTGGTGCCCCTGAAAAACCTCCAAAGGGAGGCACTCAGGAGGCATCCTAACCAGAAGCTCGAACAACCTCAACTATCTCCTTTCAAAATGCAAGCGCAGTGGCTCTACTCTGTGATGCCCACAGATGTCTGACCTCCACACCCTCTCTCTAAGGTTAGCCAACCACCCTGTGGAGGAAACACATTTTGGCCGCTTGTTTTTGTGACCTCATTCTTTCGGCCATTACCTGGATTTCATGACCGTAGGTGAAGGTTGGGACGTAGACACAGAGATTCTGCTTCAACAGTCCGGTAAAATGTCTTCATTACTGCTGATGCTGCATCAATGCGCCAATCCATCTCGTGCTCCACCTTCCCATCACTTGTGAATGACATCCCAGGATGACTGGATTCTCTTGCTTGAGGCAGCCTTCCTCCCCATCGTTCCACTGTGCTCTGGCAGAGAACCGTTGCCTTGGATTTGGAGGCGCTGATTCTCATCCCACCTGCTTCTCACTCGGCTGCAAACCGCTCCAGTGCATGCTGAAAGTCACGCTCTGATTAAACCAACAGAATCACATCATCCACAAAAGCTGAGGTTCCCAAAGCAAATACCCTGCTCACCTCAGCTATACCTCGAGATCCTGTACATGAAAATAAAAGTAGGTTCAGAGAAAAAACATAGCCTGAACATGCAAAGATGCAGACACAGAATTCCTGGCATTCCTTCGCCTGAATCCAAAGTTCGACAAGGTTCGAACCTGCTTTCCATCACCCTTGATGAAAACTTTAATATGCATAGTTATCCACAACATTATCCATGAAGATTGGACCAGATTCTGTTTAATATTCATGCTTTATCCTCATGTTCTTAAAATTCACATAATTCTTTTACATAAAAGCTTTTGCTTCATGTCCAGAATTCATTCGTTCATTCTTATTACACATGATATACTGATATTATAAAGCTGATAAGCATTGGTTGACATTTACAGAGAACACTGTTTCCTATGGAATAAGTATAACAGCTCTATTACTAAATACGTGCATCTATATGCTTGTTGCTGATAGATGAGCCATGTGGAGACCCCCCATCTTTTCCTAATGCACGCCTGCAGAGTCACTCTGGGTCCGAGATGGGAGATGAGCTTCTGTACACATGTGTCCCAGGTTACGTGATGCCCGGTGGACACACAGCCTTTAGCCTGCTGTGTGACAGCTGTGGGGAGTGGTATGGACTGGTGCAGATTTGTGTTAAAGGTAAGAGGCTGTTGTGGTCAGAGTTTGATTCTTTGTGTTTGAACAGACTCTCAGTTGTTAGCTGGGATGGAAATGGTGTTACTGGTGCTTTAGCTTGTGTCGCTAATCCTTTATAAAGGCAAAATGCATGGCCTGTGTGGATTATTAGCTAACAGTTAATCATGCTTTTAATCTAAAGCAGTCGTTCATAAACCTTCCAGGGAAAACTACTCTAGATTTTAATTTTCTTACAATATTGGCAGCTATGTTTAGTTAATGGAGCCTCTAAAAGGTCACAAATATCTGTTTTCTACCCAGACATTTTGAGGTCCAGCTTTGATCATAATCTCAAACCATTTTTCTTTTGTGTTTCTGATTTAAAGAACTGGCTGTGTACCAGGGGAACTGGTTCAAGAGTGACACTGACATTTTGCTGGTTTGGAAACAAGAATCAGTGACGTCAGGGTCTGCCAACCCAGCAGCCAGATTATGTTAGCTCAGTATGATCAGTGGAAACAGATGGCAATAGTTGGCTCCAGCTAAAGGTCTCAAAATCTATCCAGCAGTGCCACTAAATGTCATTGAAAATACACAAAACAAAACAAAAAACAAACATTTTTCTTAGGTTTTGTGTAGGTTTTATTTTCTATTTCTTGGTAGGACCGTGACTTTTCAGAGCCTTGGCATCATTATGAAGCTACCAAAGAGCGGAGCAGAGAATTTGCAATGCCTATCTACTGGAGACTGCCTTTGGCATCATATTTAATTAAAAGAGGTGGCATTGAATATCTTGGGAACTTTTGCTAACTTTCTTTGAGTCATAAAATAATAAATAATAAATGTAGATACTTGATCTGACTTGAAAGTTTACAAATTTCTATTTTGTCTTTCTGCAGATGAGGTGAGTCACACAGACTACGAGGACAAGTTCACAGATTCCTACATAGAGGCAGAGCGCCAACCTGAGACACCATTAGAGGCTCATGGCGATGTACACGAGGAAGTGTATGGAGCTGCGTACCCACATGGAGAGATGAGCGTGGAGCAGCAAGAGACGAGTTTTAGAGCCAAAGCTGAGGAGGACCATCGAGACCTGAGCAGAAAGCTTAAAGTGGGAGGAGAAGTGGCTGAAGATAGTGAAATATTTGAAGGAGCTTTAGTTAAACGAGAAAAAAATGAGGAACGGGCTGGTGAGGACTTGGTAGGTCCTCGGACGAGGCAGCAGGAGAGAACTGAGGTGGCCAAGATTGATACAGTGGAAGCCACCGAAGCACCCGTCTCTCTTCTCTCCCAGAAACACATGTTCTGGTTCCCCTCTGAGACCTTCCAGGAGGAAGAACCTCAGGTCTTCATCAATCCAGCCACGCAGACAACACAGAGAACCTCTGTTGACCGATCTGAGGAGAGCATTGAGCACACGAGTCAAGAAAGGCCCTATCGTCAACATCCCGTTGATGCTGATGATCCTGATCATGAAGGAGATGATTTTGATGATCCTGACACCAGCCGCCATGATGACCAGGACGACATCCTTGAAGATGACCACCATGACGATCAAGACGGCAGCCACCAAGAGGAAGACCACGATGAGCACAAGAGGCAACCAGGTCAAGATGAAGATTTGGACAAAAGGGAAAGCCATGAAAGCTATGACGATCACGAGGAGCATTATGACATGGGCGAACATGAGGAGGACCGTGATCGCAAGGAGTACGACGATCCAGATGATACTTACGACGGACACAAAAGCCAGGAGGATCATGATGATCATAATGGAGAACATCATGAGGTCTCTGAGGAACATCTGGACCAGGATGACCATGATGACCATGATGACCACGATGACCACGATGACCACGATGACCGTGCCATACATTATGACGACACCCATTATGCTGACCTTGATGATCACGATGATTTTGGACACAAAGACGCTGAGAGCTATGACGATCACGATAGCCATGAAGATGATAGTCGTCGGCATGTTGTTTTTTCTGTGGTAGCCGATAAGCATCAGAACGTCACTCAGAGGGGAGCAGACGGAAAGTCAGCCACAGATGACACGTGGCTGGACGGTTACCCTGTTGTTTTCGAAAACGGTGACTCCGTAACAGAGAGGGTGAAACCAGAGGATAAAGACAGAAGGAGATTTGTCAAGACGACGCCCAGACCCACTGAGGTGGAAATTCCTAGACCTTACACCAGCTCGCCCAAGGAGCAAGAGTCTCTCACCACGGTGCGTGAATTCGAACTAGGGGTTTTAGAGGAGGTGTGGCCTGACTCCATCGGGACCCCTGCCCCTGACCTTCTGGAGCCTTCAGACTCTCCTTCATACTCTGAGACCGGAGACTACAGCACACAACAAGCAGTTCCCACCGACTCTTGGATGGCTGACATTACCGATCATCCCTTCCTTGATCATGGCCCAAGCCCTCCAGTGCACAAGGACGGCTTAGTGCTCAGCCTGCCTGGTGAGACTGGGGAGAGGGGAGAGCAGGAAGGGGAGATGGGAGAGACGATCTGTGTGGATGACGCCTGCCCTCCCCTCCCTCCGAGCTCTTCCGGTCGAGGCCCCACTGTGGCGGCCATTGTTGTGGCGATTTGTGTCATCGCAACTGCAGTCATTGTCGCGGTGTGGTGTTACCGACGACAGCAGCAGAAGAGTTCGGCGTATGAGATGAATGGGAAGGGCCAAAGTCAGGCCAGACAGGGCCAACAGATAGAGATGCAGCAAAAGGTGTAGGGGAGAGAGGTTGGCACAGACACTCTTCCTTTGGGAAGGATGGGAAGATTCAGTTGAAAACTGTTGATCTTAGGTATAAACTTTAAAAAAGCTAGCACAAAATATTGTAATGATGCTTAACATAGTGAAACTTGAATGAAACAAGATGGCAATAGTCCTGTCACTTAGTAGTTCTGAGGAAATCCACCAGTCCTTGTATGTTATCCATGATTTTTAAAGCTCTGGCATCTACCTGGACATAAACCAGGCTGGATTCAACTCCAGAAGCTGAGAAGCGAGACTTTAAAGATATTAACATGTAGGAAAACCACAACATGAGGCACAGCACTGCCTGAATATAGGAACTGAAACTTCATTCTCCAAAGCTCTTGGACATTTTGATGAAGATTTCTTGCTGTTGTTTTTGTTGAGTGCTTGTATTATTGCTGATGTGCATTGTTTGATATTCTGTGTATTGTGTTTATGGAAAAAAAAAAGGTCTAGTTCACCACAGGAGGTTCGCGGGAGGACATGAAGAGTACTGAGAGGGGTGAGATGAAAGAAAAGAGGCTGGTGAAAGGTGTAAATAAGAGGTGGAGTCTGATGGGAGAAATATTTCTTGTCTGTGTTGGTTTTGACATTCAGCTGATGAGACATAAAGAGGCATCCAGATTACAGACTCAGCCACATGTATGCGTGTGTGTGATAGTGTGCGTGTGTGTGTCGCAGGTCTGTGCAATCCGCCAGCCAGCAGTAAATTATGTTTGAAGGTACCGACCGAGGAAGCAGAGTAGATCCTGACATCAGTCCAACTAACCACAGATTAAACACTGTGGTGAAAAAGAACCACAGCCTCAAATAAATACAGTTTAAATAGAGTTTCAATGCAGCCAAAAGTTTAATAAAAAGTGCATTTAGATTTTCAAATGATCAAAAATAGGACTCCACTGCCCTAAAACAGAGAGATTGATATACACTCAAATACCACTTTACATCCCTTTTATTCTAAAAGGGACTGTCTTAATTCTTCATGGCATAGATTCAGCAAGGTGCTGGAAACGTTGCTCTGAGATTTTGGTCCATATTGACATGACATCATAACACAGGTACTGCAGATTTATCGGCTGTAAGTCCATGATGTGAATTTCTTGTTCCACCACATCCCAAAGATTGCCTGTTTGATTGAGATCTGGTGATTGTGGAGCCAATTTGAGAACAGCTGACTCATTGTCACGTTCAAGAAAGCGGTTTGAGATGATCCGAGCTTCGCGACGTGGTGTGTCATCCTGCTGGAAGAGGCGTGCACGGGGACGAACATGGTCGGCAACAATACTCATGTAGGGTGTGGTGGTGAAACGGTGCTCATTTAGCACTAAAAGGGTACAAAGTGTGCCAAGACAATGTCCTCTACACCATTACACCAGCAGCAGCCTGAACCATTAACGCATGGCAGCATGTATCCATGAATTTTTATTTACACCAAATTCTGATCCTACCATCCTAATGTGAAAACAAAAACTGAGACTCAACAGACCAGACAACAATTTTACAGTCTTCTCTTGTCCAGTTTTGGTGAATTTTGGCCTCAATTTCATCTTACCTGATGAGAGTGGTACCCAGTGTGGTCTTCCTCTGCTGAAGGTCATCTGCTTCGAGGTTTGACGCCCTGTGCAAAACTTGGTTGTAACGAGTAGTTATTTGAGTTACTATTGCCTCGCTATCAGCTGTCACGTTCTTAAATCACCTCTTTTCTCCATTGTGATGCTCAGTCTTAACTTCAGCGCGTCATGTTCGCATGCCTAAATGCCTCGAGCTGCTGCTGTGATTGGCTGATTGGATAGTTCCTTTAATGAGGAGTTGAACAGGTGACCGGTGAGTGTACACACACATATAATGGCGAATGTGTCATAAATCATTACACTATGAGCAGTTACAGAGGACTGGACTCTGGGAATATTTGCTCATGTCTGAGTAGATATCAGTGTTGTGACAATTTCTGCCAAACAGAGATGAATGCATTCAGGATTTTTAAAAATACTCTATCATTCTTTGTTATCGATGTGCCATCTTTCCATATGTGCCAAATATTTAGAAAATGTAAAAGAGCAGATGTAAATGGATACAAATAGTCATGTTTGTGGTCAAATTTCAGTGTTTTACAGTAGGAATGTAAATAAAACAGTATATAAGGGTAAGAGCATGGGAAGTGATTATAATTATTGTCAACAGGGACCGCTGATTAATAAAAAAGAAACTTAATGGTAAAGAATTTTCTTGCATAATTTCAAAATCAATAACGAACTGATTTACAGGAAATATCTTAATCTGTTTCCTTCATGGTGTCTGAAAATGAACTGACGTTAATGTGGCGAGGCCACGGGGAATTATTAAGTACCTGACGTCTGTGTGTTTCTGTGCATATGATCTGTGACTGTATTGACTCGCTGTACATACGACAGCATTACCAGTATGTGGAAATACCTTGTTTCTTGTTTCACAGGTGGCATTACAAACCACCCCTCATATCTTACACAGGGTACGCTCATCTCCGCGACGTCTGCTCGACTACCTTTTACTTCAGCTGTGATTACCGCGACTGTACTCGCCCACGCCGTAGGTTATCAAGCAACGAACTCTGTGGCAAAACAACAGGTTTGCCACATGAAGGATGCCTGAAGAAGGGTCATAAAAATAGACGTTGTTAAATTAAAAGCGTGACTAGTTATTTGCAGCATCGTCCTCTCAGCCTTATGTGATTTATGACAAGATGAAATGTGTACTGTATGTGTCTTCACAAATAAATATGTGGTATAACTCTGGCTTCTAGTTTACTTTTGCTCTGGGTCAACTAGATGCACTAACTTATAGGAATCTTCAGTTGTTATCTTTCTTTAGTATTCACAGTGGACACGGCAAAAGATGTTACTCTGTCTTTTCGTCAGGACATTTTTAATGCTTCTGCTTCTCCAAGCAAAAAGAAGCAGAAGAGAGAAATTGGTGGGATGAACTACAGCTGAGGAAGAGGTAATAAAAGAAACAGGACAGAAGGAGAAGGCGAAGAGTTGGAGAGACACAGTAATACAGAGGGAATGTTCCCCTGTGGGTTTTTAACATCACCATGTGACAAACTGCACAGAGACTCAATGTTCAAACATTATTAAACACCACAGTGTTTTCTCTGGTGGGCTCGCTGCTCAGCTCTCCTGTCTTCTACCTCTGGGTTTCTTTATATTGGGGCTCCAGTTAAAGACCAGTGAACTGGAAACGAAGAATAGCCGAGTAATTAACATTTAAGTCACTTTTAAAACAGATATTAAAATTTTGTTTTTCCAGCTTCGATACTGGGATGATTTACTGTTTGTCTCATGTGGTGAAAGAGAATCAGAATGGTTGGTAGGTTTACATCACTGTCTTCACAGTTTTGCAGAATTTCTGAGGGTCTTTAAAAACTTCTCTATTGACATTTGGACACTCCAGTCCTTGTACCTGACCTTTATCTGGAGAATGTCTGTTGTTTGTTAAGTGGCTTAACACAGACCCGTGAACCATTTAAGCACAAAGAGCTACCTAACTCAAGGGATGAACTTAGCAAAGAGCCAGTTTTAAATTGTGTCTTAAGGCACTTTTTTCATTTGCAGCCTGTCGCTAAAGCACATCATTTGTTCCCATTTCTTTAGCTGAAAAATACCAAAGACAACACAGCTTGACAGACATAAAGTAGTATTTTTTGACCAGCAGGGCTATTCCCAAAGAGCTATCATATCTCAGCGTGGTTTGCAGTGTCTCCTTGCAACTTTGAAGAACAAGTGGAGGACAAAATTAGAAGTTGCAGGACTAAAACTCTATCTACAGCGAGGGAACAAATCCAGCAAAGACCTGACACAGGATCTGAGAGATGCATCTGTGCCTTCAGTTGATCCAGCTGTTGTTCAGAAATCCTCTCAGTGGAAGTGGCTGTTGTTTTACAACATCACTGAAAAGCCGTGATTATTGGAAAGTTATTTTATTGTAAAAAAAAAAAAAAAAAGTCATACTCGTGTGATTCACAAAAGACGAGACAAAATATTTCAGTTTTCTTTAAATTATTAAGCCACTATGCTGTATGTCCACTGAACAGAATATTAATGGGCACGCAGTAGGAAAGTAAAACAAACTCGATCAACCACAGACTGTAAACCCGATAAATATAAAAATTGGGAGTGTTTTGTGTTGTTTTTCAGTGTTTCGGCAGAATCTTCTCCTCATCCTCATCCAGGAACTCATCTATAAACTCGACCACCTCCCCCTGCAGACACAAACACGAAAAAACAATGACACAGAGACAACTCAGGAGGGGCTGTTTTGTTTCAAAGCGAGGTTTTTTCCACTAAGTGGATTACCATTAATCCTCACACTCGCAGTTTTATCTGTGATTTCTCATATTCTGCATTACTGAAGAGATTACAGTCAGTAACTGAATAGTATTTACCACGTACAGCATGTAATCCTGGCTTATGGGTTGGCCTGATGGCCACACTTCTTGTGCTTGCAGTAAAATAACTTAAAGAAAAATGATGCAACACTGCCACCTCACGGCTGTCTGTGATATTGCAGTCTAATAAACACTGGACACATTGTACTGAAGGTCATCATGTGACCAGCCTGAGGAATCCAGGGTTTTCCCAGTTACACAAGCTCACAGATGCAAACAGTGCAGTCCAAACTGTGATTTAATGGGAATTATGTATTTCTATTTTTATGCATAGACTGCATCTTATGTTCACTTCACTTGACCTAAGATAACCTCCCGCCTGGAAAGATCCTTTGATACAAACCACGCACCTCATCGTCGCTGGCCAGACGCTGTTTGGAGAACTCCAACATCTGAAGCTGCATGGTGGTCTGATTGTAGTACCGGACTGCCTCCTGCAGGACAACAGTCAAAGAAATGATGAGTGTCAGAGAGACCCAAAGACTCAAAAGCGGGGAAGAAACCAATAAGTCCTCTTTAGGATGTGTGTGTTTCTGTGACAAAGCAATAAACATTTTATAGGAACAGTTATACTTTTTTTTAAAAATTACTGGTATATCAAAAATACATTCAGCTGGCCGCCTGCCCTCAGCTTAGATCTGTCAGAGGGTTCTTCCTGTTAAAAGATTGTTTTTCTTTCCTACTGTTGCCAAGCGCTTATTCAAAAGGGTTCGTTTAATTGTTGGGGTTTCTTTGTATTATTGTAGGGTCTTTATCTTACAATCTAAATCACATTTAGGGGACAGTTGTTGTGATTTGGTGCTATATAAATTCAGTTGAATTAAGTTAAACTTTGTTCAATAAAATTTTACTTATAAAACCTTCTGCTTTCTTGGATGGGCTGTTAGAGAAATTACCTGCACAAAAGGTAAATGCTACAAAATACACCAACACCACAATCATGACTGAGAGGTCAGCTGTGGTGAAGCCCAGCAGACAGCTGCTAACTATAGCCACCTCTGTTGGCCACAACCGTAATAATGCAGAAGCATTTTATTTCCCAGGCTGTAAACATGCTTTTTAACAAGGTAGTCCATGGCGCTGATCTCACTTTTAGAGCCAACCTCAAGTGGCTGCTGGAGGAACTGCAGTTTTTGGCACTGATGCATTTTTATATCTGTTTTTAACAATAAACCTGCATATGGCAAATGGCTTACTATATGAACTTAATTAACATTAAACGCTTGAAACAGGGTGGAAACTTCCAGGATTCACTCATGGGCACCTGTGAAAATCAATAAGAACACAGATACCCTGCAGTGCACAGACTTGTGCCCTGCTAGGCTTCATATTTGCGAACAGATCTTTTCAACAACTTTTAGGTAAAAAGGCTAATAAACATGCGTCCAAAAATGTGAAATAAGTCCTTCAGGGACTTGTCATCATCATCATAACAAAAACATAAATAAATAAAACAAGCTTTTTAAATAAATCCACAATATGCTTTCCCAGGCTGAGATGCATCAATCAGGTGTGTGCATATTCTGTGAACATATCTGAACATCACTCACTGATCTGGGGAGGAAATCCTCATCTATCAGCCCCCACTTGCTTTTGTGGAACTTGTAATACTCCACGTTGTTCTTCATGACTTCATCATTGGGGTCAAACAGCAAGTAGCTGGTTGCACACGGCACTGCGTTCTTCAAGTCATTCACTGAAAGCAAAGTCACAGTCAAACGCCAGCAAACGAACCTCAGAAATTCGAAAGAGAAATCCTTCTCTGCTCAAAGCTGCCAGCTGAGTACTACTCACGCTTGTAGTAGGCGAACTGCAAGTAGTGGTACATGGTGGCCACAAACTTCTCAACAACATAACCGCCGACAACAGGTGTCAGGTCGCTCTCACACCCGGCCTTCCTCTCCAGCACTTCCATGTAGTGGTCTAAACAGAAAATAAGTTTAGGCCTTCAATAAACAGTCATGACTGCACATGAGATGGACATGAGCTGACCAGCTATCGAGGGGTAGAAGTCTTTAAAATCTCTGATGTCCCTCGGTCCCTCAGACGCAGCCAGACACTCGTCGTAGACCTTGAAGAAGTCCCTCAGTGCCAGCTCCATGTCTGACACCGAGGTACGGAAGTTTTCGCCATTGTACGCCCTCACGGCACGTATAAATAAGGTCTGGGATACCACAAGAAAAAAGGATTTGAAAACACAATCCAGAGTGTTAATGCAAACTTTGATGAAGGACTCAGTATTAATCATTTTCAACACTATGATTATCTTCTGTCTGAAATCTTTGACAAGTAATGGTTGCAGACTCTCTTTTTCCACCTTCCCACGCTTGTATTTTACATAACAACGCTAATAAATATCAAGACATATGAAATTTTGTAGCGTAAAGTAAAGTGGATGTAGCCACTGAGGCCGTGCCAAGGATGCCTTAAAGTCCTCAGACCAAAACTGGCAAGTTCATATTCCCAGATATGCCCGTTTGATCTGCACGACCACAGGCTGCTTCCACGTCAGGGCACCCACAGAGCCAATAACAGAGTGGGCTGCATGCCACATGGGAGTGACACCTCTTGTGGATAAAAGCCTCGAGAAATCAGAAAGGATCAAAATGAAAGCGTGCCTCACTGTGTTTAAAGCATGTATCTGTGCCTACCTCGTAGGATTTGGTCTCCAGGTCTTTCAGGTGCTCCTCGGCTCCAGGCAGACTCTTGTAGTAGGCCATGTTTCTCTGCATCATCTCATCATCCGGGTGTTTCAGGAGGAAGGTGTGGGCAGCAGACACCGCCTTGGCCAGGTTGTCAGACTAGAACACAAAAACACACATTAAAATGATTTGTTTTTGTGCTGGTCAGTAAAGAAACCACACAGAGCCTATGGTACTAACCTGAAATGAAATGAGTGTCACATGCAGCAGTAGATTTACTTGTAAGAGTGATGTCATTTATCAGTTATCAGCTGATGTTTGTCTTCACTTATTAATCTGTTTAAATCACCAAAACTGACCACAACTTATATTGTTGGCAGTGTGTTGACCCCTGTTGTTTCCTCATCACTGACATCTGCTTCAACTTCAACTGTATATAAAGCACTATAATTATAATTATAAATATAACTGCATACAATAAAGTTGAATTGAATTGATATATAGTAACTATATATTTATTACATTGATTCCAACATCTTTGATATAAAGATGATGTGCTATTAATGTCTGTGTCACGGTGTAGTCCTGTAACTTGTATATGTAAACATACCTCGTCAGTAAAGCTGATTCTGATTCCTCACACACATCTCCACTCTCATGCACATCTTACTTCACGCTCCGTTACTGCTGCATATTTTTAATTATTTTAGATTAATAGATTACTTTGCGAAACTCATGCAAAACAGTGTGTCTTCCCCCTTTTTTGGCATTGCCCTATGAGCTTAGTTGTGGCAACTGGGAGTTCAATATGATGTGATTACATTAGTTTCTATTAAAATGAAACTTTTCGGTGACCCCTTGGGACATGTGGAGGAAATCACCAGCATGGAAATGTTAAAAATACAATAACTATATTGACTAACACTTCCACATGGGATCATCTGCGTTTGTCATGTTTCTCAGCTTCCTGAACTATTCATAAATTTGCTTTAACAGTCGACTTTCTGTGACCATGCTGTGCGTGTAAAATTGACGATTCTAAGATGTCCTTTCCTTAAAAATGGACCATAAACCACAAGAGTTTAGTTCTTACAGCAGACCCCCAATTGTGCATCCGTGGCACGTAGATGACGTCAAAACGCACGTCGGGGAAAAATCACGACCATAGTTAAATAAACCATTATCACTGGGTAAAGAAAGTTTGAGACTCCAATCTCATTTAGGGGAGCCCTTCGAGGCCCCCTCCTTATTAGTTCTGCTTACTTTGAAGTAGGCATATTGAAGGTATTTGTACGGCTCCCTCCTCTCAAATTCATCTATAGTGTCCCGGCTGGGCATGGTCTGCCTGAAAGCGGGTAAGCCCTGTTTGCAGCGCTTCAGACACTGCGCTCTTTTCATAACGTTTCCAAACGCCTGCAGCTCTGGAAACTCCGCAAACCTCTGCTCGTCCTCCAGCCTCACGGAGCTGCAGTTAAGGTTGCAGAAGGCCTCGCTGTCCCGCAGCAGCCGGTAGAGTCGCAGAGACACCTCCATGTACTCCACCGTCTCCTTCCACTTCTCCCCGGTGTACTGATCCAGTGCATATTTGTAAGCGGACTCCAGAGGCATGAGCTCATGCCTGGGGAAACTCCTGAAGCTGTATTTCTCATACTGGGAGTTCACCACGGAGACGAAAAATGCGACTAATAAGGCAGAAAAAAGCTGGGAAGCAGTGGAGGTAGCCATTTTTGAGGCTGGAAAGAGCTGGAAGGGTAGGCTGTTGAGCGTGGGTCTATAGGCCCGCCTCAAGTTCCACCACGTATCCAGACAAAACCTCCCCTCCCACGGGCACGGGGCTGGCAAGATCGCTCCGTCCAGTGGGAGCTACTGGAGGTGCTCCTCCCATTAAATTACAAAAGTAAAACTTTACAGTTGTTCGGATTTTCACATTACAACTGAAAAACCGGGCTGAAAATCTACATTTCATAACTTTTATTAGGGAAAGCATGAATTCAAAAAGAGTGTATTTTACCCGAAGGATTTGAGTATTTACCGTCTGCTTTACTTTTTTACAATATTTTTTTCACATTTAAAGCTTGAACCTCTTTCTTGCCTAATTGAACCCCCGGTGAGATTGTCCCCCCTCCACCTCTTCTCCTCCCACTGCCACGTAGAAACATTCCTGCTCTGTCTGCCTCCCCTCCAAAAACCTGAACACCACCAACATAACTCTATCTGTGCGTAAAGTCAGCAGCAATCGTTATGCGTGCTGCTTATTCTTACGCTTTGACTATAAATCAGAGGCGTAGCCAGATATGCAGATATTGTTTTTTTTTTTTTTATGGATCCAGGTGGATGTGTCCGCATCTGTTTGGAGACCCCAATGTTTCCACGTTGACACATAACTCGGGCAGCACTGCGCAAGAGCAAAGCGCGGTGCCCCAACTATCCCATTCAATTGCAAAGGGCGTTAAGTCAGCTGGAGCGAAACACGGAAGTAATACGTCACTGTGTCAAAATAAGAGTCTAATTTTCTAATCTAATATTGTGTGTTTTTTGCTTGTGTGGCACAGAGATATTGGACCACACGTTTCAACCTCTTGTATTTGGGTTTTATTAACAATGCGTCACATTTAGACGAATAGTCAAAGTTTTACTTGTAATATTCAAACCGGATGTAGTGCGGCTTTTTCTCTGGCTTGACACGTGATCAGTCCTATGCTGGAACCAGAAGCAGGACTTGTGTCCAAATCGGAGTAGAGGAAATCAAAGCACCGGGGGACAGGGAGTCAGCGGGCACACAGGCAGGCCGTACCCACAGTTACCTCCATCGTCTCAAATCGTTCTCCTCGGTCACAATGATCAAGTGCGCGCAAGGGGTGTTGTATCTCTCGGTTCTGGTGACGTTCGCCGCCTGCAACGCTCCTCCGGTACCGTTAGACGACATCCTCATTGAGAAAACCTCCGTGCCAGAGCAGTGTGTGCGCGCGGTCAAAGTGGGAGATTTTGTCAGGTATCACTACATCGGCACGTTTCCAGACGGCAACAAGTTCGACTCCAGGTGAGTGTCTCACATCTGCATTATTTCCCTCTCACTTTAGCACCTTTGCGTTTAGAAGACCGGCTGCACGGTCCGAGCAGCGTGCGCGATGCGTAAAAGTGCGCGTTTAGTGGTTCGCCCCTGTGAGCCACGCAGGCAACCAGACAGCCTGAGCTCTGGTGCTTAATCTCAGGGTCCAAAACTGTTTTTGTGTCGTCTGGAAAACAGACGGTAACAGGGATTACACAGGACCCCGATCTGAGAGATAATTTAGTTTCAGTTTTCAGTTTTATTTGTCATATGCAAGTTAGCACAGGGTCAGTTAAACTAGTTTTTGTTTTATGCAGATGCTTCTTCCACGACCTTTAAAGTCCCCCGAACTCCACTTTGCAAACCACTGACAGTGAAAATGTCTTGCACAGTGGTCAGCTGGGCAGACACCCAAAGCCCCACATACACTGTCACATTTGATTTACTGCACAATTGATTACAGCATAAACTATGATGCACTCTGCAGATTAAGATAACACCGTGGCCCAGTTTTAGTGAGAAATAGACTTACATTTTTGCACAAGAGTCTTTATGTTAAATCTTTAGAAATAAAAGGCTGTTAAGATGTTGAAATATGAAAAAGAAAGGCAGTCACTTTAAAAACCTGAAGTCATTGCCTCAAAGGAAATGTGATTAAAGCCAGGGAATAAAACGATTCATGTTACACAGCAACATCCTCATAGATAATTCCCTGACAGTCTGTTTTTGTGCATGTTTTAGTTATGACCGTGGCAGCACGTACAATGTCTTTGTTGGCAAGAAGCAGTTGATTGAAGGGATGGACAAAGCTCTCGTGGGAATGTGTGTCAACGAGAGAAGACTGGTGAAGATCCCACCTCAACTCGCCTACGGAAAACAAGGCTACGGTGCGTATGTCTGAATGTGTGCCAAACTCATATCAGCACATTGCTGTCCTATATGACTGATTGTTTGGAATGAGAACAAAACTTCTGTGCCAAACTCTGGGACGTTAGGGCACAGACTGGTGTTTATCCCTCTGTAGTTACTATAAATATATCTCTGGCAAAGCTAATCATAACAAAGAGAGATCTTGGTGGGATATTTGCAGGAGCACAAGGCGGAGAAGTTACAGTCTTTGATGAATGCTCTGACTTTTGTTCTGTTGAAGTCAGTGGAAGCAAAGAGGAAGTGGGCTGCTCCTAAGCATCCATGTTGAATGATGTCAGAGGGGCATCACAGACCAGGAAGCAGACCAGAGGAAGCCGCTGTGGATTTTCAGCTGTGAATGTTTCTGCATCAGCTGCAAGCAGATACACTGTCACGTCATTAGTGTGTGTGTGGAAATGAAAAAAACCTGGGCCGTTGTTCAGAAATCAGTGTGTTTGTGTGAGAAAATGCATATATTGTGGGAGTCACAGGATGTGAAGCTATGTTTACAAGAAGAGAGAGGTGTGTATATTTGAGAAAGAGCATGAAATATTTCTATCCCATTATCTAATGGGAAAGAGAGAGAAAGAGCGGGCATGTGTAGACAGGTAAAGGCTGAGGCTGTGTCCTCTACTGCTGCCTGTTTTAGAGGGATCAAACAAGGAAAAAGAAAACAGAGCGCTGAGATAGACGGAGCACTCTGAAGTGGTAGAGGGAAAATTTTGCCAGAAGAGACTGCCAACTCATCAGTAGTAAAATCACAATGGCTACCACACACTCAGGCCCTCCATCTCCTCCTCCCGTCCCCTTACCTTCGCTTTCTTCACTTTACATCCATATCTTCTGTCTGCTCACAAAGCTTCTGTGAAACAGTAGAAGAATATTTGAAGAAGCCTATTTCTGCTACTGAAAAACAAAACAAAACACATTTTTGCCATTCATATCTCAAAATCTCAACTTACTAACTCAAACTCATGAAAAAATGACTTGAAATATTGAGCTATTACGTCAAAACTTTTAGATAATAACACGAAATTTTGAGTTATGGGTGACAAAAACTAGATTTTTGTTTCCGGCTTCCACAGAGAAGTGAAGCAGAGACTCCAGAGAAACAGTTTATACCTGCAGTTTATAACGTGCAGAGAACAATCACATTTACACACATACAGTGGGGCAAAAAAGTATTTAGTCAGCCACCGATTGTGCAAGTTCCCCCACCTAAAATGATGACAGAGGTCAGTAATTTGCACCAGAGGTACACTTCAACTGTGAGAGACAGAATGTGAAAAAAAAAAATCCATGAATCCACATGGTAGGATTTGTAAAGAATTTATTCGTAAATCAGGGTGGAAAATAAGTATTTGGTCAATAACAAAAATACAACTCAATACTTTGTAACATAACCTTTGTTGGCAATAACAGAGGTCAAACGTTTACTATAGGTCTTTACCAGGTTTGCACACACAGTAGCTGGTATTTTGGCCCATTCCTCCATGCAGATCTTCTCGAGAGCAGTGATGTTTTGGGGCTGTCGCCGAGCAACACGGACTTTCAACTCCCGCCACAGATTTTCTATGGGGTTGAGGTCTGGAGACTGGCTAGGCCACTCCAGGACTTTCAAATGCTTCTTACGGAGCCACTCCTTTGTTGCCCGGGCGGTGTGTTTTGGATCATTGTCATGTTGGAAGACCCAGCCTCGTTTCATCTTCAAAGTTCTCACTGATGGAAGGAGGTTTTGGCTCAAAATCTCACGATACATGGCCCCATTCATTCTGTCCTTAACACGGATCAGTCGTCCTGTCCCCTTGGCAGAAAAACAGCCCCATAGCATGATGTTTCCACCCCCATGCTTCACAGTAGGTATGGTGTTCTTGGGATGCAACTCAGTATTCTTCTTCCTCCAAACACAACGAGTTGAGTTTATACCAAAAAGTTCTACTTTGGTTTCATCTGACCACATGACATTCTCCCAATCCTCTGCTGTATCATCCATGTGCTCTCTGGCAAACTTCAGACGGGCCTGGACATGCACTGGCTTCAGCAGCGGAACACGTCTGGCACTGCGGGATTTGATTCCCTGCCGTTGTAGTGTGTTACTGATGGTGACCTTTGTTACTTTGGTCCCAGCTCTCTGCAGGTCATTCACCAGGTCCCCCCGTGTGGTTCTGGGATCTTTGCTCACCGTTCTCATGATCATTTTGACCCCACGGGATGAGATCTTGCGTGGAGCCCCAGATCGAGGGAGATTATCAGTGGTCTTGTATGTCTTCCATTTTCTGATGATTGCTCCCACAGTTGATTTTTTCACACCAAGCTGCTTGCCTATTGTAGATTCACTCTTCCCAGTCTGGTGCAGGTCTACAATACTTTTCCTGGTGTCCTTCGAAAGCTCTTTGGTCTTGGCCATGGCGGAGTTTGGAGTCTGACTGTTTGAGGCTGTGGACAGGTGTCTTTTATACAGATGATCAGTTCAAACAGGTGCCATTCATACAGGTAACGAGTGGGGGACAGAAAAGCTTCTTACAGAAGACGTTACAGGTCTGTGAGAGCCAGAGATTTTCCTTGTTTGAGGTGACCAAATACTTATTTTCCACCCTAATTTACGAATAAATTCTTTACAAATCCTACCATGTGAATTCATGGATTTTTTTTTTCACATTCTGTCTCTCACAGTTGAAGTGTACCTCTGGTGCAAATTACTGACCTCTGTCATCATTTTAGGTGGGGGAACTTGCACAATCGGTGGCTGACTAAATACTTTTTTGCCCCACTGTATTATATACACTCACCAGTCAATTTATTAGGTACACGTTGCTAGTACTAGGTTGGACCATCTTGTGGCGCCAGAGCTGCCTAAATGTTTTGAGGCATAAATTCAACCATGTGCTGGAAACATTTCCGAGAGACTTTGGTCCATATTGACATGATAACGTCACAAAGCTGCTGCAGATTTGTTGGTCACGCATCCACGATGTGAATGTCCAGTTTAACTTAACTAAAAATTTCAGCTACAGGAAAGAAATCAAATCAAAAGGAAGGTTAAAACACTTAAAACTGAACAATATCAGGATTTCCTGTAAAAGCTCATCAGAAAAACCAGAATCGATTGTTTATTTAATCCAGATATCCCACTGCAGAGTTTAAGAATCACCTGCCGTCCTCTCCTCCACAGGTGACATCATCCCTCCTGACTCCATCCTCCACTTTGACGTCCTGCTCCTCGATGTGTGGAACCCCGAGGATGGCGTCCAGACAAACACTTACCACACGCCCTCCGTCTGCTCCAGAAAGGTGGAAGTGTCTGACTACATCCGCTACCACTATAACGGCACGCTGCTGGACGGGACCCTCTTTGATTCCAGGTTTGTCTCGTACAAGCTGTCATTCATGCATCAATCCACCTGCACACTTACAGCCTGTTTTCGCCACTCTCTGCTGCAGTCACACCCGCATGAGGACCTATGACACTTACGTCGGGATCGGCTGGCTGATCGCCGGTATGGATCAGGGTCTTCTGGGAATGTGTGTTGGAGAGAGGCGCATCATCACTATGCCCCCATCACTTGGATATGGAGAGAATGGAGATGGTGAGTTTTGATGTGATTAGTTCCTTAAAGTCTTCTGTCAGACTGACGACCTGTCTATGGCGTACCCCGTCTCCTGCTCTACGACAGCTGGGATAAGCAGTCAAGAAAATAGACGGATGGATTTCCAGTTTCTTCAAGTTTTACTACAAACACTAGAATTTAGGTGAAAAGAAGCAGCTGCACTAATACCATCCAATATGTATCCTGTTAATCACACTAGGCTGAGTTTAGATAGATCTACAATAAACAAGACACTTTAAGTAAACGTGCCACACAATGACCTTATAGTATGAGAGAGTGCAGAGGCGGCAAAAGTACAGATATTAGGTACTTAAGTAGAAGTACTAGGGTTTAGAAGTACTCTGATCAAAGTTAAAGTACTGATTTAACTTCTTTACTCAAGTAAAAGTAAAAAAGTACAGGCTCAGAAATGTACTCAAAGTAATTATGTAAAAAGTTATTTTTTTAGAGGACTTTTCTGCACCTTGTGGAACCTTGTGGTATATTAATATAATAAAATATTAATTTAACAAAATGACATTATAAAATGGGAATAGAAATTGTATATGTTTAGTTAGTCTGACAAACTTTGTGGATATAAATGTTAGATGTGAAAAGAGCTGACCTTTAAAAAAACATTACTCCCTTTGTCCTCCCTCCTCTTCTGTAGGGCTAGCTAGATGCTGAAGTACCACGAAAAACTTACCACAAAACTTGTGAACAGTCACACTTGTTCAAAACAAACAAACAAAAACAAACAAAAAACCAACTTTAACCCACTGGTGGTATATATTATGCATAAACGATATCGTTTTGCCTCTTTCATCCATTTATGTGCAATAACCCCGGTGACTGATACACCATTAGGATTAGTTTTCGTGTATTACTGTTTAGGCTCATATCGAATTAACGCTTTGAAGGCCCACTGTGATATAAAATAACAATAACTCCCCTCAAATGTCTTTAACTAAAGGTAATGAGCCTGTTTTGAAAATCTAAGTATACACAAATATATTTGTGTGAAAACGTATGGAGTAAAAGTACAAAGCAGCCAGAAAAATAACTTCGTAACTAAAGTACAGATACCTGAAAAATTCAACTTAAGTACAGTAACTGAGCATTTGTATTTATACTTTCTACCGCTTTACAAGAGTGATAAAAAGAAAGAAAAGTAGACAGTAAAAGTAAGACTGACACTGTTTAAAGGTAGTGGAAATTGCATTAATAAAAAAAACACTATAAACTGAAGAAAAACAGCTGCATGTGTCATGGCTACTGAACGGACCCACGCGCAGACAGTTCTTTCAAGGAAACAAAAAGGGGATTTATTTACAATAGGGATCACCTTAGTGCAAAATATATGTACAGTGAGTTGGGAGGGGGTCCAGGGCTCCAGGGAGAGAAGGGGGGGGGGGGGGGGGATCCACACACACGCTTCCTCTTCCACTCAGTCACCGCCCCTCCGCACACACGCACTCCTCTTCAGCCACACTCGCTCCAACACTCCACACACTGCCCCACTTGGACAGGTCCGGTGATTCGGTCCAGAATCTACAGACAGAAGGTCAAAGGTTAGTTCCACAACATAAAACACGTGTAAGCGATTCTTCTTTGAATATGCCGCGAGCACGAACTCAGGTGGTTCGACGTTCCAGCGGTGAGCTGCTCTGTGCCACTGCCTTAAATAGCAGCTGGGGAAATCAGCCAGATCAGCCGCAGGTGGACACCATCCACAGGGGTGCGTGGGCCAAGAGTGAGAGCCCGTAATGAGCTCCACCCAGGCAGAGAGGAGGAGGAGAGACAAAAAACTAAAACGAACAACAACAAAACCTGTAGCCAGCGTGGGCCAACCAGAGAGACACGGGGACCGTGACAGCATGCAGGTAAAATAAGTTAAGTAATAGGAAGTTTATCCTTCATCCATTGCGCAGCACGGTTATGTGACTACCTGCTGGAGGAAATTAAGATGGAATGATTCACAACACCTTTGTGTATGTGAGTTATTAACAAGTTCAACTGAAACTGGTTGTGTTTAAGGGTAAGAAAACCCGCTTACTCACACTCTATCATTAACAAGCACAAACATTATTACTAAGGCTCCCGTGCTCTCATCTTCACATCACATTATCGTGATCTGATTTGCTGAAAGTTTGGGAATAGCAACCTGAGCCCAGAAAAATAAAGAGTTTAGCTTCTTCGTCATCTTCTTCTCTCCTCAGGCAGTGACATCCCAGGACAGGCTTCCCTGGTGTTTGATGTTGTCCTCTTGGACCTCCACAATCCCAGAGACGGGATCACAGTGACTAACCAAGTGGCGCCCGAGTCCTGCACGAGGAAGAGTGTTTCTGGAGACTTTGTGCGTTACCACTACAACGGCAGCCTTCTGGATGGGACATTTTTCGATTCTAGGTATGTATTCATCATAGAGGGAAACTTGTTCTCGTGGTTCCTAAATAAAAACCGTTTATTGCCCGCTGTTTCTCAAGTAGCCTCACGGTGGCAGCATTTCTCTGGAGACACAAAGAGGAATCGAAACTTAAACTTCAAGTAGAAACTTCCTGCACATCTGTGTCACATAATAGTGTAACTGTTTTAAGTTTAAAATCTCTCTTCTTGTGGTATTTCTTGTGGATTTGAAAAAGCCTGATTTAGAGCGGCATTGCTTGTATGCTAAATTTAGAACCACAAAGGACACAAATAAGAGATACAGTCAGAAACTAATTTGATTTGAAAAATCAAAACAAAACGCAAGAAAGGTGTGGTTTAGTTTTCTGAAGAAAGATGTCATATGTAATAAGATAAGATTTCATCATTTATCATCATCATTTCATCTATCAGGTCAAGTACATGCGCCCAACAACTTGTTGAATCTGTGCCACAAAGAAATAACACGAAATGTACCACGAAATATTGCCAGTGAATGCAAGAAAAAAGGAAAAAAGAAACACATTTGCACTCATAGCTGATTTGCACTGTGTGCATTTCTTTGGTATCTGCGTCATATGACGCAGAGTTATTCAAGGTAAACAAACAAATGTACAAACAAATGCACGCTGTTGGTTGCAGCTTACGCCCAGTGGTTTTGAGGGTAAGATCGTTTCCTGCTGTTGAATGCATCATCACCAAATGAGCTGACGTTGGATTTTAACGTCTGGGTAGTCTCACAGCTAAGTGTCTTTATCCTTATTCCACACAGCTAGCAGCTAGCACACTGTGTCCATCACAATAAAACCAGTAAATCTGGTATTGTTCATTTAACCTCAGTCTAAGGTAATGCACATAAACATTCAGCATCTTCAGAGAGAGGCTCTGCGGTTCTTGGAGGTTTTGCAGATGTTGAATGAGAACATTCCCTTTAGGAGCTTCTTTCAAAACAAGGGAGAGTTGATTTTAGATGCAGCAGCATTTTTTTTTTAGCTTGTTTAGTATTTATTTGTGTGTAGGAATTACATTTACACCCTAAATGCAGGAAACCAATAAGCGGGTAATGAGTCACTCCTGAATTCAGTCATCCAAATCGTGAGTTAATAAGGACTAACATCTGCCTCTATTAGACTGTTTATTTTCAGCATAACCATATTTGCATATACAGTGTGCTGAAATATCGTCTCCCCCTTAGGTCTACGTGAATCAAAAATATATTTTAAAAAATTAAAATCTGCAAAACTCAAAAACTACGAGTTTTAATTAAATCAAATCACATTTATTTCTTTAGCACATTTAAAAGACCAGTGTACATCATAGAGCTTCACAATAGTACCGCAATGTGGGGAGAAACAAGGGACAAATTGAACAATTACAATAAGATGGTATGGAGTGCAAGCCGGAAGAAAGTCAAACTAATTTGCTTCAAAGGCTAAATTACACAGGTAAGTTTTTAGGCACGATTTAAACAATTGAATAGATTCAGATGTACGGACATCAACTGGGAGATTATTCCAGAGTCTAGGAGCGGCAACAGCAAAGGCACGGTCACCTCTGGCTTTTCAACGAGACCTTGGTTGCACTAAGAGCAGTTGGCTAGAAGATCTTAGTGCTCTCTTGGGGTTATACAGGTCAAGGAGATCAGTTAAATAACTAGGTGCTGTTAAATACCCCAATTCTTTGATCTTTGGGCTGAAGGAAGAACAACACTGAGTGTTTAATGCTCAATCAACAATCTCTTTATTCCATACAACACTTTCCACAGGAGGGTGTCTTGAAGTGTGTGACAGTTACACATAGCTTCTTCCCCTCCCCCCTCCAGGGTCATGAAGCCTAAACCCTCACATTCTTTCTATCTTACGGCGCCTAAGTGATGGCCTTGGCTTCCTGTTTTATCTCTTCCTGATGAGATGGGGCAGAAAACCTCTACCCAGTATGCTGTGTTCTCTTTGTAATCTGAAAAAGGAAGGTCATGATTCTACACAAACAGCATTTCTTATAACTCAGCAGTGTAATGCATCATAAAACAGTCTAATAAATCTAATGTTTTCTCACCTTCTTGTAGATCTGGAGTGTAATGCAACCTAAAACAATATGATGATTTCACAATCTTTAATCAAAGGCATAATGTGGCCTATATAGCGGTATAATGAGCTGCTTTTATGCACTTTCTGGTTCAGTTTTGAAGACATCACCATATTCAAAACACATCAATCATGATTCCTCCTCAATGGCTAATCGTAAACATAAAACAAAAATAATCTTTCCAAAACAACCTCCTATGTCTGCTGCAAATGTCAAGGCGACCCGATAACCACAATAATAGAGTATAAAAAACTATTTATACACAGAATTTAACACTGTAACCTGACGTGTGTAGATTCGTAGTCATCCCGGTCATGGTAGTCTCAGGAGCTTAGGGCGCCCGACTGTCTGCCACCTACAATGCTGGTGCCTCAATCTCCACTCACATCTTGCATCTCAATGAGTCACAGGATGGTGCAAGGCCTCACAATGGTTTCACACAAAACCTCTCCTGTTATTGACCCATGCCGTTTTCACACCTTGACTCATGATTAATGGGTCAACAACTCCTTTAAGGGACAACCCCCGCTAGGGTTTAAATACCTGGGACTCTCTACCGGTTTGTTTTGCAAATGAAGAAGTTTCTCAGATGAGAGGTGAAACTTCTTCAAGAAACTTAAAGAAGTCCAGTGGCTTTCTTTCCAAGCTTCTTAGACTATAACCAGTACAAAATGTAAACATGGATAGCAGGGATTAAAGAGGAACTGTGATAATAACGCGTCATATTTCTAAAGACAATCACAAAACATGTCAGATCAAGTGTTATCTGTTATCTGTCTTATCCATTAGAGAGAGAAGTGTGCATTGTTGCCCGTGTGTGTACAAGTCTGAACTAAGAGAGCAAAACTTACAAAATTTGGGTGACACTGGTGTGATCCGACAGCAGACTGGGTAGAGGGCATATCACAAAGGAGGAAATTAAGTCCCTGGTTTGATTATCTGCTAGATAGATGTTTTTTGTGTGTGTTTATCTCTTTGTTCATTACCCTGTGTCTATAAAGGAAAACTGACTTTTGCAATGCGTTGCGGTGTTTTTACCTCCTCCATATCGGCGTGCATCTGAAACTCAAGCTTAAGCTATGACTAACTTTATTATATGAGGGTAAAAAACAAACTGTTTTTACCTTCAAAATTATTTTCCTAATATTTTCTTTTCCTCAGCTACTCTCGTAATCGTACCTACGACACATACGTGGGTCGAGGCTACGTGATCGCCGGCATGGATGAGGGCCTGATCGGAGTCTGCATTGGGGAGAGACGCACCATCACCATCCCCCCGCATCTCGGTTACGGAGAGGAGGGCACAGGTGCGTATGTGTAATGCTCAGATTCATTGGCTCAGTGAGAGAAAGATCATAAGAGTCATGAGCCATGAGATCAGAAGTGCTTGTTGTGCCATTTATCATGCGTTCTTCTTGTGGTAGAGAAAACAGAAGGTCTGCTGTAGCGACGAGACATAAACGTTCGTTTTTGAGAACGTCTTTGTACAAATGTGCACGCTTTCCACTCAAGATTCAATAAATTAAAAAGAAATTCTGGATTCTTGTTTTGACTGAAATCACAGGTAGATTCAACTCATTTTTTCCCCTTTCCACATCTCTCTCTCTCTCTCAGGCACAAAGATCCCAGGCTCAGCAGTGCTGGTGTTCGACGTCCACATCATCGACTTCCACAACCCCTCGGATAACACTGAGATCACCGCCACTTTCAAGCCAGAAGAGTGTGACAAGCAAACTAAGAAGGGAGACTTTGTTAAATACCACTACAATGCCTCTCTGATGGACGGCACATCCATCGACTCCACGTAAGTAAAGCTCTGTTGGACTCTTCTGGGAGAGCAAAAAAAAAAAAAGGTAACAGAGAAACTGAGACTTATTAGTGCAGAGTTGGGATTGACCTAAATGGAGGCGTCAGCGTAAAGGTGGGAGTTAAAATTTAATAGCAAGGCCACCTTCTTCCAGACCACCTGCAGGAGCGAAAGAATGGGGGGTTGAGAGCTTAGTGGGGGGAGGGACGACACACAGTGAACCATGTCTGAGGCCAGCTGAAATCCCCGGCTGGAACAAGGTTTTGGGGCAGAGGGAGTGCTTCGGATTTTGGCCAATTTACTCTACATCCTGATATATTAGAGAACCGGTTAATAATTCTTAAGAGATCAGGTAAAGCGTGTTATAGCTGTGAAATCAGGACCAGAGCATCATCAACATTCAGATAATTTTAAAAATTTGATTTAAAAACTTTAAGCAGTGATCACAGAGTCTCTCAAGTTTTACTTGCAGCAAGAAGTCAGAGGGTACAGATTAAGACTAAAACTTACAGCTCACGGATGCCATTATAGCTGGAGTCACATCCTAAGTTACACAATTAGCCTTTCAAAATTGTGGAATTTTCCATACATGTGCCATCATGCCGAGGCATACAATCTTATCTTTATTAGCTCCGACTCAGCCCCGTTTCAGGGTCAGTTTTCTTTTCAACAGCAGTCTTCTTGCAAGTACATCATAATCAACTGATCTCATACAGACGTAAGTCGAGCAACAGTTTAACATAATTAAAATTTTTCCTGTAATTAAGAGGGCAGCAATAGATGGCATGATAGGAACTATGACAGAGGTCACATGTAGTGGGTTGATAGCAGGTTAGTAAAGCTGTTGCTAGGTTAAAAATTGGAGGTGAGATTCAAGTCATTTTTAAGCAACTGTCGATTCAGTTTTTAAAATTCTGTTTAAAAGTAAAACATAAAAAGGGCCATTAGAGGAGAGCAGAACTCACTGAAAACAATTTATTGAAATTCTACAAAAGTGCAGAATCAGTGAATAAAAAGCGGAGGCATCCACCAGATGTCAACCAATAAGCACGTAGATCCACCACAACAGAACCAAGCTTCCCTGAGTCCTCACTTAAACACAGAGACGAGTCATTCTCTGATTTTTTCGTCACCATCCTGACCAAAAACATGTGTTATATGCACAAAAGCTTCATAATGTAGCTATAATATGTAGCCTACAAGATTATTCATGGTAAACATGACTCTGTAACAGTTTCCCCAATGTCCAGCTTGCTGGTCTGGAGCAAAGCCACAAAGCCACAGCAAGATCAGACCATGTAAAGCTCAAGAGCTACATCTCAGACTCAGTTAGCATGGTAAATAAGAGTACAGTTAGCTGTCAGGAGAAAGCCTCTTCTTTCTAAAGAGGTTCGCAAAGTTGCATCAGAGCAAACGACAAGACTTCAGGAGAAGATTTTGTTTGGACAGATGAGACCAAAGCAGAGATGTGTGATGATTTGTGCTTTTTTGCATAGAAACAGCTTCAGGCAGACTGAAGAGGGGGTGTGTTGGATTTCAGCCTTCAAACAGACCTTTTAGCAAGTTTCCTCTTACAGATGTGCATTCAAGTGCGCATAGGTGGTGGTGAAAGCGCCACTTTGTTCACGTTATGCATTTGAAAAAGAAAACTGTCGCTCTACATGTGAATTTCCTTTTTTCCCCCTTTTTATTCCTCACAGCCACTTTAAACTCCTGGTTTAGTGTCCAGCTATCACAAAGATAACATAAGTAGGATCTCTTGAATGGTGAGCTCTTTGTCTGAGCTGTGAGCTCTTTATATAGTAACGATCCCCAGCAATGAGGTCTGCAGGGTCATGTCTCCTCACTGTTTAATGGTTGTTTGAATCCACAATTGTGAGTCATCCTAGCAGCAGGTTATAATTTGCAAAAGTCTTCTTAATGCTGTGGATTCAAACCCACACCGTGATCCTCTGGCCTGCTGAAATTAAGGAAATACACATTATGTTTACAAGTTGAAACTTTTACTTATTCTTAAACAAGAATAAATAAGAAAAACAGATCTCATGTGTGTAGACAGAAATGATGGACATGCTTCCTTTAGCACGGCGACTAATATGCAGCTGTTTTATATGTTTATCTGTTTCAGGTATAATTATGGGAAGACATACAACATAGTCCTGGGAGCAAACCAGGTGGTCCCGGGGATGGAGGATGGACTCATGGACATGTGTGTGGGAGAGAGAAGACACCTTGTTATTCCTCCTCATCTGGGCTATGGGGAGAGGGGAGTCAGTGAGTCACGCACACACGCCCGCACACTCACACTCAGAATGTGTGTGTTTCATTTTAAACTAAATGTGTGTTTCATTTCATTTAAAATGAAACACACATTTTTACTGCGTGCACCTTTCTAGTGGTGCAACACATGAAAGGTTTCTTTCAGTTTCCAGTCATAAAATAAAATTATTGTAAGTATTTACTTAGTTTTGCTGTCTAGCCTGGTCAGGGATGAAAATCCACTTATCAGCAGATTTGGGAAATGCACTGAACCCCTATAGCTCCTCCTGTGGGTGGTGGGCGACACACGAGGGTCTTTCTGGTACTGCCGGGCCTGCCCAGATAAGCAGGAGGAGAGTAGGAGAGAGGATGGATGGATTTAACATGAGAGTAGCATCAGTTCTCCTCATTTAACTAAAAGGATAACCATATTTCCACATTTGTCAAATAGTTCATTGAGCACACAATGACTGTAAACTCCATTTTATAATTTTATAACTTGAGGTTAAAGCACCCAGTGAGCAGTAGAGATAGTTCTCTCTTTTCAGCGGATGTCTGGAACGAGTCACAGTGATTTATTGAGCTTTTATTTGTGCGTCCAGCTGGTGAGGTTCCAGGCAGTGCCGTGCTGGTGTTTGACATCGAGCTGGTTGACATGGAGGAAGGACTTCCCGAAGGCTACATGTTCATCTGGAACGACGAGGTGTCTCCAGACCTCTTCTCTGAGATGGACAAAAACACCGACAAAGAGGTGGAGCCCTCTGAGGTATGTCAAGTTGCTCTTATCAAGATTTTCTCTTAACCATCACCATTAATTTACCATCCCCTTTTTGTTTGCACAGTTCACTGACTACATCATGCAGCAGGTGACTGAGGGTAAAGGTCGCCTGGCTCCTGGCTTTGATCCTTACCGCATCATTGACAACATGTTCTCCAACCAGGACCGCAACGGTGACGGAAAGATCACAGAGGCAGAGTTCAAACTTAAAGCCGATGAGGCTGCTGCCCACGACGAGCTATGACGTGCTTTATAGCGCGAGGGTATAAGGCAAAGGGTCAGATAGTTGGGGAAATGGGGACTGATAGTAAATTTGTGGGTGGTAGAGTAGCTGCAGATGGGTTTGTATGTTTAAAGTGTGGAGGGGGAAATGGGCTGACAGAGATTTTGTGGACTTAGATGATAGAGTTAAAGGATGTCTCGTCCATGAAGTGCCAATTGAGTCTGAGAAGAAATAACGAGTATGTAGGATTTAGAAAAAAATCATGTAATTTGAGGACTACGATGGAAATGAATGAATTTTTTAACCTCCTTTCTCATCAAAGGGTATAAAAGCACTCCTGTGTGAGAGAACAAACAAGTGCCTAGTTCCACTTCATCTAGATTAAAAACTCTTTTGACTTTACAGACTTTTATTTTCTTATTTTCTACTCAGTTTGTCCAAACTGTCTTGACAGGAGCACCGAGTTATTCATAATTAACTGTGATACACTGTGATGGAAGAAAGGTTCTTACTCAGCGCTGCCGCTGTTTTTAAAAGTGAAAAATAATAGGGTTTTATTTCCTTTATTTACATTAAACACCTCCCACTGTTTCACTTTTAAATGTCAGCCCACCTTCTGTGTTTTCAGCCGTTAAAATCATTCAGTCACCCTCCAGCTGTCAGGTCTGAAACCTCCATTCCTTCACTCGTTTTTGGTCTACTGTTTGTTCCTTTGCTTGTTTCGGTCTTCTCTGGATGTCTGGCGCGGTTTAGGAATTCGTGTGCAAGTGTGTGCGTGTGTGTGCAAGAGTGAGACAGAGCTATGCAAATAGAGGTTTTTTTTCTATTACTTTTACATTCAGGAGAACACTAAGGCTTGATGTCGCCTGTATCAGCTGAAGATTTCATTCAATTAAATGACCTGGCCTAAATATAATGCTCGCATTGTGTCTTCATTATCAGGTTGATGCCTACATGAGTGTGAGAACTGAGCTCCCTACAGCTTTAACAAATATAAACAAATATCTTTATTTACCCATGCACATGGGGAGTTGTGCACAGTGCAAAGCATCCTGCAGATCTGAGGGGTGCTCCTTCAACCTGTTACATTTTTACTCTAAGTCACACAATGCATTTAGGACACCTTTGACCTAACCCTGATCATTGAATGCATACACACTATCCCATTGCCATTGATATATGCAGTTGTCTTGTCTCCTATATCTTGCCTCCACATTCCTCCTGCTATTCTCAGAAATGAAAAATGTGTTTGCCCCTTTTCTTTCCTCCTCCTTGTTTCTTAAGGTCAGGGCAGAGAGCAGTCACCCTGTAGTGGACTCATACCTGGTGTCTCCTTTCACTACTTCATCTACCCCCACAGTTTCACATGATGCATAGTTTCACATGAATTTCCCCCTGCTCTTTTTCTGCTGCATTTCTGCAAACAGAGGCCTCTTTTTTTTTGATCCTGCAAGCCCTATTTGTTATCCACAAGCCCTTGGCAAATCTCAGAAAATTCTTTTTCCACAACATCACCTTTTGGCTGGATCTGTCAGGACATGTACTGCTCTAAATGTACCTTTTACCCAGTATATGTGAAGGGAAAGCTTTTTATTATAGTCAGAAGAAGATTAGGTGGTCTAATGCCATACTCATCATTAAACATGATTATAGAGGAAAGGTTGATTAGCACTTGTTGTCAGGGGTTTGCAGAGATTAAGTGTTAGGACAATTCTCTTACCAAGTGAGAGGACACCGCAAGAGTGAGATTAAAGATCTATACGGCAAACATAGTCCAAACAGACTTGAGATATCTTAGTCACAGTGGAAAAACAAATATCACCCCCATAGGTGAAAAAACCCTGAACCATTTAAACTGCTGTGAGCAGCCTGAGTAGCACTTTCATTTCCTCTGCAGATGCAGGGGAAATGCATCTAGGCTGATTTAAGAAATCACTGCACCATTCAACCCTGTCAGCTTTTTTCTTTTTAAGAAGTTAACTTTACTGCCATTGAAATAAAGGTTGTTCAGACTGTAATCAGGACAGGCAGCCTACTTTATGTTATGGGAAATTAGGAAAACACACAACCTTCTAGTCGATAAACTCTGTGAAAATCTTCGGTATTACACAACGATATGCCGGATAACTGCTTAGTGCTCTGTGCATCCGCTCCTGAAAGTGAGAGAGTCTAGGTCTTGGCCAGGACTGCAAGGTTAGATACATTTGCATGTTTAAAACTCTGAAATGCAGGTGCAAGTATCTCGTTACAATACACAAAATCTGTTTGTCTGCAAACTCATCCTACATGATCTGGAACTTAGCAACCAAATGTGGTGCACAGGTACATCTTAGGCCCTTGAAGAGTCTTATCATCACATTGCCAAGTAATCAACTACCAAATGAACTAAAATGACCCATTTTTAGCAATTATGCACTTGTGCAATCTTATACAAGCATCAAATTTTAATTTTGGGACATTAACATTTAATTTATATTCACAAAGTATCCATATATAATGATACATATACATTATGGCCTAACAACCCACTAAGATGACCTTTATATGGGGTTATTAAAGTAGGACATTGGCATGGGCGTACACTTGTGCGGTATAAATCAAGAGACCTAACAGGTAGGTTTTAGACATAACTCGTCATTAAAAGCTTTTCCTGTGACGCTAGTGTTTCTAAGACACTGATTATTGTCACACATCATATTTTACCAATTTATGTGATTTTTCCCCCCCACATAGTACAAAAACCATTAAGGGCTGTTTAGCAGTGGAGTCTGACCCAGCTACACTTGGAGAGGTAGGGCAGAGCGATTCAGGCACCTGTTGTATAACAACCTGATAAATTGCTTCCAGTTCTCGCCCAAGGGAAACATTTAAACTTGACATTAAACATTAAGATAAAAGCATAAGTAAGAAACATAAAGCAATCATTTGAGAACATCTGTAAAACTGTGACACTGGTTCACCTTAAAGCCCTTTTTAACTCCTAGATTCAAACCAAGGCGTGCCTTCAGAGTGTTTTGCGTCACCAAAACTAGCACTTGTGCAGGTCCTGGAACTAACAGGTGAGACGAAAGAGCGTTCAGTTTAACTGAACTTGAAATAAATGCAGAATGAAAGGTGCTGCAAAAAACATAATAAGAGCAACTGAGCCATGCTCCCTGACCCAAGAGTTTGATACAGAAACAGCATTTCAGAGGAAAACAAATCCGTTCAGGCCATCATATGTTATTCTGTCCTTAGACACCGAGTAATGCACCAACAGCCTGCTGTTTGCAGAGCGTTGAACTGTAGGATTTCTGCATATTTTCTGCTTGGACACTTTGACATGTGTTGCTTATATAGCTGAACATATATCAACCTCAATGCATCACCTTAATAGCATAAAGTTATCAAAACAGGGCCCTGTTTCAGGAAGCCGGTTTAGTGGAAAAACTGAGTAAGTATACCCTGAGTTAACGAAAACTCTGGGTTTTCGGTTTCACAAAGCGAGTTCAGATGGAGCCTCAGTGAGTCACTATGACGACACACTCCGTGAAGCTAACCTGCCCCCTAGCAGGTTACGCAAAACTGTAAGCTGTCGTCTGTGAGGCGTGAGCAGTGTTTGTTTGTAACATAGTTCATGATGGAGAAGAAATGCTCATATATGTGGATCCGAAGATCGACGGAATTAGGCATGCTGGTAGGCCGCTCTCGTCAGAAGTAAATCTGCCTAGGCATCATTAAATGTTGTACTGTCTTCAGTGTCATGACTGTGTGCAGAACAAAAAGGTGTAAACCCCAAGCACACAATCAGCATAAACAACAACAAAGGATCATAATGACAATAACAGAATAATAATAATAAAAATAAACACAAAACGCTGGGTAAATAAATGCACGATGTTTTGGCGGATATACCAGCTTCCACGAGTGTGACTGTTATTTTGAGCGATGAAAAATAATAAAATATAACTTTATTTTTATATTTCAAGATCACAATCTTCTAATCTTCTTTGGGTCTTTGGGTCACAAACTAGAAAAAGTTGCATTTCCTGTGAAAATGCAGTGTGAATTCCTTGTAGTGGAAGTAAAACTATGTGCTGAAAGGAGGTGAAGAAAGTAAAAATTCTGTCAAAAACAGGTGAAGAAGCAGAAATTTTTGCTGTCAACAAGTGAAAAACTGACAATTCTGCTGAAAGGGGGTAAAGAAGCTGAAATTTGTACTGAAGAGAGATGAAAAAGTTTAACCTTCTGCTGAAAAAAGCTGAAGTAGAACTTTCTGCTGAAAAGAGGTGAAGAAGCTGAATGTACAAACTGCTCCACTGTTAAAACCTAAAAATCCTTGTGTAACAGCTGCCCTGTTTGAGGTGTTAAAATCTCCCAATTCTTTTAATCTTTGGGCTGAAGGAAGGACAATACTCGGTGTGTAAATGCTCAATCACCAATCATTTATTTCCATACAATTCAACACTTATGAGCACAAGCCATCATGATGGGGAGACATGCATGAAGAGGGTCACAGCAAGTCTCAAAATGGTGACGGGTTACTCAGCTTCTTATAACCTCTAGTGGCCCCCACCTAGTCGTAAAAGCCTAAACATTCACATTCTTTCTCTGTTACGGCGCCTAAGTTATGACCTCGGCTCCCTGTCTTTCTGCTTAGCAGTCTGAAATGTCAAGAAACAGTGTAACACATTCACAGCAGATCAAGGGTACAGGGTAATGCACGCCTGTCTAACAAATCCAAAAATGGTCACATTCTTTTAACCCAAAAATATAATGGAAACTAAGCTACATACACAGCACACAATCTAGACTAAAGGATATTATATGACCTACAGCAGTTATGGGCGATCGTGGCTCAAGAGTTGGGAGTTCGCCTTGTAATCGGAAGGTTGCCGGTTCGAGCCCCGGCTTGGACAGTCTCGGTCATTGTGTCCTTGGGCAAGACACTTCACCCGTTGCCTACTGATGGTGGTCAGAGGGCCTGGTGGCGCCAGTGTCCGGCAGCCTCGCCTCTGGGCAGTGTGCTGTGCACAGGGTGGCTGTGGCTACAATGTAGCTTGCCATCACCAGTGTGTGAATGGGTGGATGACTGGATATGTAAAGCGCTTTGGGGTCCTTAGGGACTAGTAAAGCGCTATATAACTACAGGCCATTTACCATTTAACATAATTTAACTACAGATATAAGATAACATATGATAACAGAATAATCTCACAGAGGTGATGAACCGTAGAAGAACACCAAAGCAAACATTAAAAGCCACCAGATCCCGAGCCGTCCATGTTTGCACCCCTCTGCCACATGCTTAATATGAGCTTGTGTGTGTTTTTTCTTTTTTCCAGCACACTGCACCATTCAGACATTGATCTAACATGCTGACATAAACTGATAAATAGACAGACATTTTAATTTGGGTCGCTACACGTTCCATACAGAGAAGTCTCTCGCTGTGTGCGCACTGCTGAGAAAAAGAAAGCTCAGTCCAGTTCATTTCTTCTCTGTTCCATGAATGTGTCACTATTATTGAGGAGCAAAAATAAGTGGGGCTTGACATCCATCCACTGTGCCAATTACACACTGGTTCTGATAACATCTCATCTCATCTGATCTCCCTCCCTCATCACAAACAAATAAATAAACAATCCTTGAAGCAACGATCCCAAGCACAACAGGAATAAAACTTGCTTTTTTGTTAGTTAGATTTAAGTATGTTAGTCCAGTTTAGTTATTCTTTTCATGAAAGGGAAAGTTCCACAAATACACATGCCATAAAAAATAGCTGCTGTGGGAGATGTCAAAGGTCACTATAGTGTGGGATAGATGACAACTTACTCTTCATTTAGTTTATGTGGAGATTCACACACACAGATAAACAAGAAAGCTAGGCCTTCACTATGGTGGAAGGTAGAAATTATATGATACAAATTGATAAGCACGCATGTAGGAGTTAGATAAAGTATTACATCCAGCACCGTACTGTACTCTCATGTAGAGTAGAATAATAGGCACATAAGGATGCGTGCTTAAGAGTAGACATGTGACAGGATGCGAGTTTGTCTGTGAGGTTAGAAGGAGGGGGTACATCGCAGTTTCTGCATAACAACAAAGATAGGGAGCATGTGGTTTCAGATCAGCGTGTTATGACATTTGCAGCAGGCATAGGAGGTTGTTTTTGTAAGATTGTTATTGTTTTATGTTTATGCCAAAAAGTTGATTCTGTTCTGTTGTAGCATTTTCATTGGGAGAAACATTTCGTCACTCATCCAAATGACTTCTTCAGTAGCAGTTGACTGCAGGTTTCCCCAATCTTATAAACAGTACATTTGCATTATTACTGAAACTAGCACCACTGAGTGAACAAAGGGCCATTCCGGCATTCAGGAGGAAACGTGATTGACGTGTTTTGGGAAGAGTGAGGTCTTTAAGACTCAGCCAGAAAGTATATAAAGTAGTAGCTGAGGAACGAATCCTCAGATCTGCACAAGTCTCTGTACTGTGTTTGATCTCCCAATGCGCATTGGTAATAAAGGGATTTTGTATTGCAGTAAGGTGTGCCAGAATTAAAAGGATCGGGAGCAATCGAGAGAGGATCGCGACACTGCAAAAATACCTCCACAGCTTTCCAACCTTTTCATATTCTACCTTTTTTTTAAATGAACGGATATTTTCCTCGTTTATGTCACCTGCATAAAACAACACTGTGTTGCGTTTCACAGTACGTCGCCTTCTTCGTTTCATTACAGGAGCGACACATTATTTGAAATTCTTTATTTTCTTTGAGTACTAATAAATTCTCCGACAAAAAGCGGTAGAACGACAACAACACTCTCTCTCCATGCCCGCGTTTCACACACACAACTTCCTGCCGGTACGAACTGAGCGTCAGAGGAGGGAGGAGTCAGACCGCTGCTGCTTTAAAAAGCAATCTCCCGCCAGCTAAGCCCAGGTTAGAGCGAGACAATTCGCTCCGTGTGCTGGTGTTTGGACTGGAGCTGTATGCCGATGCCTTAGAAGACGACTTTTTTCCCCCTGTTTGTGTGGGGTTTTTTTTTTTAAACATTTCCTGTCTGGAGAGAAGAGTTTTTAGTTGGTTTACAGCACCAGTAAACTGAACATGGAGTGCAGCTTTAAATGCCAGGTGGGTGCATTGATTGTTGTATCAATATCAGGGTATCGCGGCGATAACGGGCGTCGTGACCAGGCTTCTCTCGTGGCTGTCCTAACGTTTCTGGTAGTGATGAGGGAATTCCGGCTCTTTTTTGAGAACCGGCTTAATTGGCTCGATTCACTAAAAAGAGCCAGCTCTTTCGGCTCCGGAGCGGCTCTTCAGGTTGTTTTGTTGCTTTAATTAATTTTAAAAATGGTTTATTATATAAAATATTTTTATTATGTAAATAAAAATAAATGAACACCCAGATCTTTTAATTTAGGTAAAGTTTGGCATTTAGAAATACCAAGTGCCTCAGCTTTGAGGAGCTGATCCGGTTTCTTCTATCAGGAAGAAACCAGATCAGATTCTCTCAAAGGGGACTGATGTTGCCACAATGTAAGACCTGGATAAATGGAAGCCTTGTTCTCCTACCACAGGGGTGGGCAATTCCAGGCCCCGAGGGCCGGTGTCCTGCAGGTTTTAGATCTCACCTTGGGTCAACACACCTGAATCACATGATTAGTTCGTTACCAGGCCTCTGGAGAACTTCAGGACATTTGAGGAGCTAATTTAGCCATTTAAATCAGCTGTGTTGGTTCAAGGACGCATCTAAAACCTGCAGGGACACCGGCCCTCGAGATCTGGAGTTGCCCACCCCTGTCCTACCATCTCAGTGGGTCTGCACTTCTCTGGCAAAGGGGCTCATCAGTGTAGTATCTCACTTCCAGTACTACATCTGGTGAGGGATTCCTTCTGGTAGTGTCTATACTTGCAGAGAGAGAGATGACTGTGTTGATTTTGTCTCTTGGTGTCTCCTGCTCACGTTCTCTCTCACCTCCCTGCTCTGTTCCTGTGGTACTGCTGCTGCAAGTGTAACTATTGCCCCTCCTCCTCTACTCAGCCCCTTCCCCCTCTACTCAGCACAAACACAAGGCTTTTTGCACCCTTCCCCCTTCTGCTCAGCGTAAACACAAGGCTGGCTCACATGCGGCGAGAGAGAACACCCTCCCCCACTACTTCCAATAAGGAGCCGGCTCCCGTCGTTCACTTCAAAGATCCGTCCCTAAGAGCCGCTTCGTTCACGACGACCCATCTCTAGTTCATGGTACAGATGTGTCTCTACCATGTGTTGCTTTTTTGTAGCAACAGCTGTGAAGGTATAAATAATCCACTTGAATACAAATACTACTTGAACTACAAATGAGTAGCTGACGCAGCTCTGGACACTTGGAGGCTAGATTAAGGCCATGTCCACACTAACACGTTTTTGTTTGAAAACACATCTTTTTCTCTCAGTTTTGGCCTTCCGTCCACACTGAGATGGTGCTTTTGCAACTTTGTAGTCTTGTGTTACTCGCAGCAACAACTCCACCTTCTCATTTAAAAAAAAAAAAAAAAAAAAAAAACTGCTTTTCCTCGACATTATGCTGCAAAGTTTCAAAGCACTGGAAAGTAAATAAACAGCAGACGGAAATGACGCAGAATCATCTTGCATTTCACGCATGCGCAGTGCAGGAACATAATGGTTTTCAGTTGTTTCAGTGTGGATGAACAACTCTTCGAAACGTTGGAAAATGATAATGTGGACGTGGAGGGTTTTTTATTTTTTTATTTTTTTTTATTTATTTATTTTTTATAAATATAAAATGGTGTGAAGTCATTGTCTGTCTTTGATGGCCACCAACAGCAAATATAGATTCAAGGGTACTTTTTTTTTTTTTTTTAATTTTCTTACATATTTCTATACTTGTGCCCCTTGTAACAGTTTTCCATGTACCTTTGAATTAAATGTTTATATTAACTCTTTAGGCAACTCTCAAACACTAGGGGTGCTGCAGCTGCTAGAATAAAAAAATCGAAGTCTCCGAGGACCACTTTGAACCATTTACACACAGGTCATACAAGTGCATCTAAAAATACTACATAATGCTTTTCATGTTCCAGACAGTCATGTTCAGTTTTAGTTGTTTTTTTTTTTTTAATTTATTTTTATCTGTCATACTTGGCACAGGGTCAACATTGCAATGAAATGTGTTTGACGAGCAGAAGAAAAGTCAATCAGCAAATAGTAAAAAGTGTCAGGAGTGAGCAGCAGTACAAGATTTCAGAGTGTCAGTTAGTACAGTATTGGACAGAGTAAGGGTTTTTATTTTGGCAGAACAGCTTCCATACCAAACTGTAATGTTGTTAGTGCAACTATCTTATTTAACCAATCTCATGGACACAACTCAGTGCTGTGCGGCATGCAGGCATGGTCAAGATGACTTGCTGAAGTTCACACCGAGCATTACAATGGGAGGCTGAAGGAGACTGTCCAGAATGTTACATTGGCCCAAATAGCCAGCTGTTACAACCCAGGTTTTCAGAAGAGCATCTCTGAATATACAAGATGTTGAACCTTGAAGCAGATGGGTAGCAGAAGCAGAAGACCACATCAGGTGCCACTCCTCTCAGTTCACCAAAATTGGACAACAGAAGGTTGTGAACTCATTGCCTAGTCTAATGACTCTTGACTATGCTGCAACAGCTCAGCCTGCTGCTGGTGATTTAATGGGGTGGGGACATTTTCTTGGCATACTTCGGACTTATTAGTACCAACTCAGCATGATTTAACCACCACAGCCTACCTGAGTATTGCTGCTGTCCATGCAGGATAACACGCCATGTCACGAAGCTGAAATCATCTCAAGCTGATTTCTTGAACATGACAATGAGTTCCCTGTACTCAAATTGGCTCCACAGAGACTGGACCTGAATCAAACAGAGCTTATTTTCGATGTAGCAGGATTGGAGATTCCCATCCTCGATGTGCAGCCGATAAATCTGCAGTACCTGTGTGACGCTATCATGTAAATGTGGACCAAAATCTCTTAGGAATTTTTCCAGTACGTTATTGAATATATGGCATGACAATTTAAGGAAGCTCTGACAATTTCAGGAAGCTCTGTAAGCAAAAGGGCGTCCAGCCTAATACTAGAATGGTCTGGTTCAAAAAGTGACCAGTGAGTGAAAGTGGCTTAATGTCCTCTCCCCCGACCTCCCTCTTCACCACGACGGACCGGTGCAACCCATCTGTCGATTTCCGGCTCCCTTCTCTCATCACTCGCGAACAAGACCCCGAGATACTTGAACTCCTCCACTTGGGGCAGGAACTCATCCCCGACCCAGAGTGGGTACTCCACCGTTTTCCGGCTGAGAACCATGGCCTCAGATTTGGACGTGCTGATCCTCATTCCTGCTGCTTCACACTCTGCTGCGAACCATTCCAGTGCGAGCTGGAGGCCATCACCCGATGAAGCCAACAGAACCACATCATCCGCGAAAAGCAGAGACGAGATTCTGGGGCCACCGAAGTGAAAGCCCTCCGCCACTTGGCTGTGCCTAGAAAATTATGAACAGAATCGGTGACAAAGGGCAGCCCTGGCCGACCCCATCACCCACTGGGAACGAGTCCAACTTATTGACGGCAATGCGAACCAAACTCTTGCAACGGTTGTATAGGGATCGAATGGCCCGTTGCAATGAGCAAGACACACCTGTAGTTAGAACACACCCTCCGATCCCCCTTCTTAAAGATGGAGACCACCACCCCGGTCTGCCAGTCCTGGGGTACTGCCCCTGATCTCCATGCAACATTGTGGAGGCGTGTCAACCAGGACAGCCCTACAACGTCCAGAGCCTTCATGAACTCGGGGCGGACCTCATCCACACCAGGGGCTCTGCCACGAAGGAGTTGTTTAACTGCCTCAGTGCCCTCGCCCCCGGAAATTGGCGAGTCATCCCCAGACTCTGCTTCCTCCTCGGAAGACGTAGCAGTGGGATTAAGGAGGTCCTCGAAGTATTCCACTGCTAGCATGATGGACAAGTTTTTGATGGGGCTCTTACACAAATGCAAAACAGAAGATGAAGCATCGCCAAATATGCTTCCAAACAACTTCCTTCCGTGCCAAAGACTAGAAAATATGATTAAGCATATCTTGCCTTTGGCTTCACCTGCACAACAGCGGTGCCATGGTAGGTTTCACCGACAGAATTAGTTTCCCCTGCATCGGGATCATGTGCTGGGTAAAAAAACAAAAAACAACTACATGTGAAATAATTAATTTTGTGTGTGTGTGTGTGTGTGTGTGTGTGTGTGTGTGTGTGTGTGTGTGTGTGTGTGTGTGTGTGTGTGTGTGTGTGTTTTTGTTTTTTTTGCTACTTGTAATTTATTGCAGTTTACTTTTAATTGTTTACAAAAGGTTTGAGGTGCACTGCAATGGAATCTGAGTTTGTGTGTGGCTGGAGGATGTGTTTGTGTTGGGGGGGGGGGGGGGGAGAGAAGATTTTATTGTAAACACAAAGGAGGGCAAAAGAAGTTTGGGAACAGCTGCCTTAGATGGGCAGCTCTAGGTTAAGGAATAGGAAATTGTCAGCTGGGAGCTCTAGGGCAGATCAGACAGACTCAGCAACTGACGATTGCCCCGAAGAAAGGCCAAAGGTGGAAACCTTTCAAGGGCCCTTCAGGAAGCATGTTACCCATCATGTGGTTGAGAAGGTGGCAAGGTGCAGCAGTGGAACAGAGGTTCCTTAGGGAAAAACTGTCTGGCAGTAGAGCTGTCGGATCACTAAGTAGATGGGATTCTAATTTAGGAAAAAAAACATTTCTGAAAGAACAGGTAAGATAAAAGTCATCTCTGAAGGAGCTGGAGATAACTGCAGGAACAGCCTTGAGAACAGGGGAATATCTGCTCACGGATGTGCATCTGTACAGTTGATCTCTATATATGTGACCTTCCCCAAGGGATACTTCAGCTAATCAGAGATGGATATTTGCATCCTCCGTCTGTCTCCTTTGAGTGAAGCATTACCGCCATAATGCTATGTTTAAATATTGATTGAAAAAGAAGGGAGACCATAGAAGAGTTTACCATAAAGACAAATAAGTGAAAACCCAACAGTGATCAAAGAAATGTACAAGAAGAAAAGGCTGTATTTGGATTTTTTTTTTTTTTTTTTTCCCTTACCTTGCGGTTTTAACCCAATACAAGGTTCTTTATTTTTCCCCCTGCTGAAGAGAAGACCTACATCATAAAGTACCAAAGACGGGAGCATGTCGACGCAAGTCTGCATAGCACCTTCAGACTACCATGTCCATCAAATTCAGGAGCAGAAAGACCTCAGCTACCACAGAACCAATGTCAGGAACGTGAACCGGCAGACACTTCGGCTGGCACAGGAAGACCATTTTTCTCTTGTTGACTTTATAGTATTTTTTTCACCCAGAATAGGCACAAGAGCCAGAAAGAAACTGCCAACTTTGGTACAGAAGACATAGCAATTGACCTGGATGATGGTCGATTTAAAAGACACATGGTAACTTAACTTGGTAGATTGAATCAGGAACAGATTGGAGAGAGGGGCCACCAGGCTGAGGTTAGGTGTCCCGATTCTTTGATGTTGGGCTGAGAACAACAGCGCTGCCCCCCCCCCCAAAAAAAGCGTCAGACAGCGCTGTAAACAACGGTAGACTGGTGGGTAATAAGCAAGCAAATATTACAGAAAACAGATTTTTCATGGCGAATTTTTCTTGACGTACACTGAGAGAGAGCTGTGCATGAAGTGTGATTTATTGTTGTTATTATTGTTATTATATTTTTTTTTATCGTGGTGGAGGCAAAACTGCAAAAGTAAGGGGGAATTCATGACAATGTTTATGTGAAGCATAGTTTGGATCTTCTCTTGCGGCTGGTTCAGTCAATTTTGGTTGGAGAATGATGAGCTCGCGGCCCATGTTGCGGCCCGCATAATGACGTGAAATATTTTTTAAAATTACTATTTAAAAAATAAAAAATAAAAAAAAAAATAAAAAATTAAATAGTATGAAGGCAATAGGCAGAGTGTTACAGGCATGGCCCTAAAGAATGTAGCCTCATGGGCAGTGTAGTCCGTGCTGCAGGGACAATGGACTGCCATACCCGTTATGTGTCTGTGAGCGCGAGGAAGGGAGAAAAAGGAGAGTCAAAAAGTACAAGTTGTCATCAAGAAAAAGCAGGAGATGGAAGCATGTAAATCTAATAATAACCACTGCAGCCAAAAAGAGTGCCTGACGAGCCCAGCTTTAAGTAAGCTATGACCCAGACAACAAAGTAAAGCTAGTTTTCGGCTACGAGCCCGACACAGACTCCGATGTATTAGCCAGAGGTCCCTTTACTACAGTTCGGAGCCACGGACCTGTTTTATATACGCGCGGAATAGTTTCCTATACGAGATCGCTGCAAAAAGTGCAGCCTTACCTAATGTCCACCCTACTGTTACCAATTTTATATTAAGATTTAAAAATCTAGTTGGTTTTGGTATGGCGAGTAACATTCAGTTATAGTAATGAATCAAACAGCAATAACGCATTCATGTAGTTGTGAAAAGTATGATAATATATTAAATAATCCAAAGTTCAGAATACGTTACTCTCATTGAGTAACGTAACTGAATACGTTACGAAATACATTTTGGGGCATGTATTCTGCAATCTGTATTGGAATACATTTAAAAGTAACCTTCCCAACACTGTTCAGGAGAATACTGTGGCAGCCTCATGAAATTGTCTTTGACAAGGTTACAGTCTGCAAGCAGTTAGCTGTAGCCATTTTCCTGAAAAAGAATTACCCTAATTTGGTGTTACACAAGATAATATATTCTAATATAAGCAATTGTGCTTCTAATTGGTCAAAACGGGGGAGAGGCTATGGTTTGGACTTGACTCACAGGCTCCCCCCCCCCCCCTTTTTTTTTTTTTTGGGCAAAGTCATAAATTGCAAAACCTTCAGAGAGGTGCAACTGTCACGGGGATATGCATACCCACTCTGGGCTTCATCACTGCTTACCATGTTGCAGGCAAAATCACAACAAAACAGATGAAGTAAGATTTATAGTAATGCTCGACCTCAAACACAAATGCCACAACAAATGAGGACATCGAGGCAATGGTATAGCAGGTGTTTGGTTTATGGCTTTTTCTCAGACTTGGGGACCACGGTGTTCTATTTTGTGTAGCCATTTCCGTTGATGCTGCATTTCAAAAATGGTGTTTTGATTTTCGTAACTCATCATGCGATTGCCACTGACAAGCCAATTGGTGACATGCAGTCTGACATTATTTTTGGATTGCTTGGAGCCCCAACTAAGTGGGAAAACAAAGTTCCTGGTACTAGGGCTGGGCCATATTATACTGTTCACGGGAATACCGGTATAATGTTAGGCAATGATTAAAAAAAAAAAAAAAGAAAAAAAAGAAATTGCGATAGAATATGAGTAAAACACGCATGCGCAGTGCCTTGGTTTTAGTATGCATATGGCGGAAAAAGTATAGCGGCGACAGAGAATGAGAAGGGCGGAAGCGGATCGTTGAATGAAACGGATGAACCAGAATTGTTTTTTTAAAAACATGCAACTTCAGTGATGTGGAACTGGTTTGGTTTTTGTCTGTCAGATAGCCACAAAAGCACTTTATGTGGTGCACGGCACTCTGTCAAGATTTGTCAAAAAATGTTTTAGTACGACTTTGGTAAGCTACGAAGCCGCACCGCTTAATAGACTGTCAGAGCATTACGGCTCCCGTAGTCAGGAGCCTTGCGGAGTACTGTACTTCAACATAATATTACCGTATTGTAGAGATGGCACAATACCACTTTTTTATGTCCGATACAATATCATAAATTTGGATATCGGCTGATACCGATATGAATCCGATATAGTGTGTTTTGTTTTTTTTTTTTTTTGTGGTTTTTTTGTTGTTTTTTTTTTAAATATCTTGCTGCATTTTGTATAAGTTCATACTCAAGTTTTAAAAAACAAACAAACACTAAAACTATTCTGTTATACCTGTATGCAAAAAAAAAATACACTGCACCCAAAATATTTCATAGTTCAGCAATACTGATCAATCTAATAAACTTAAACCTACTCCATCCTCCCTATTCTGGTATTTTAAAGAGTAAGCAACCTAACTAATAGGGTTGCAAACGCCCAGCTAAAAATAAAAATAGGGAACCACCCCACCTCATGATGCTTAATCGATGTAATCAACTTTAATTTGATGCAGTGTGGGGGGGAAAAAACAACTATTTTTCAAGAATAATTAAATAGATTTAACATCTTTCTTCAACAGAATTGCAGACTGCACAGATGGTACCTTCCCAAAGGAAAAAGTACTATAGCTTACTAGAGTATATTAGACTTAATAGCTACTATATACAGTAATGGACTTCTATACATTTTACATCAGATTAAAACTTTGGGTGTAAGATTCAGATAATTATTTATTAAAAGCTAGACATTTTTAAATGAGAATAAGAAAGAAAAGTATGTCTTTGTGCCCCCTTTTCCCCCGTTCATGCCCTATCGGCCCCCAGGCTAAACTTTGCTAGATCCGCCCCTGCACAGTTACCAGCTGTCAGCTACGTAGAAAAAGATCCTGGTGTAGAAAGTAATATTAAATAAATTCTAACCACAGATTATCAAGCTTAAACGTGCTGCTGTTGTTCAGCCGCTGGTTTCCTCTTTCTGGCGCGAAGTGGGCGATAAACAAACAAGAGAGACGGACTCGCGACAGAAAAGCCGATCAGCTGATCATTAATCAGTTTCAAGTTTGAAGTAGCAGCAGGAGAGGGAGGGGGAGAGAGGCAGTCACTCCATATATCGGTTGTTAAGCTTAGCGCTGGAGTGCTTTACAAACATTCAGAGATGAACTTACACACTTGCTTTACTTCTCTCTGGGATAACTTTCTCGGAGATGAAATGCCGGTTTGGTAGCGAGGCTACAAATACTCAACCAGACGCCAACAGGTCTCGCACGCCACAGCTGCTCTATCACGTGATGCATACTGCTCCGACGTGTTACGGTTATGAGCTGAGTTATGACATGTCCAAGTTTTGTGAGGTGCTTTTTTTTTTTTTTTGATATTTATTGGATCGTATTACATTTTTTTTATTTCTCTCCGATATCCGATCCAGTAATTTAGGTCAGTGTCAGATCGGTCCATCTACCGTGTTGTACGTTTATAAGGACCCTAAAATGGCACCTGCTAAGAGACATATGAAGTGGATTTCAAACTCTATCAGTCACACAGTAGAACATGGGAATAGAGCAGCTGCGAGAGAATTCAGCATTAATGAGTCAATGGTACAGAAGTGGAGGAAGCAAGAAGAATGAGTTGAGTAAAGTTCGCCTTATCTAACTGTTTGGTTTCGCCTTATAATCCGGTGCACATTATGGCCCAATAAATATGTTAACTTATCTTTCTTGTAGAAATGTGCTCCAAATAAAAAAAAAAAACAAAAAACCTTTGTGTTGACATTTTGTCTCGCATCAGTTATATCGTTATCGCAAATTTTCTAATATATATCGTGACAAATATTTTTGGCCATATTGTCCTGCCCTACCTGGTACCAGGTACTACCACCTGGTGGAGAACACTAAAAACTTACTCGAGCCATGCTGAGCTAGTGGAAAAGGGCTATATGTACAGATATTCAGTGATACTTTTAGCATCCCCATGGGACTTGTTGCCACTGGCTCCAGCACCTTTTGGTGCTAGGCTCAGTTGTCTGCTCAACCTCCTGCTGATATCTAACTTATCACCATCTTGGATAAGTTCAGGGATTGTTGGGTCATTGGGAGTTTAATGGCTGGGTTCTTGGAGGTGTAGAGGGCAAATCTTTGACGAGGACCTGTCTAAACTTAAGAAACAACGTTTTCCGTCTTCACTTGCTGTTTGCTGTTTGTCAGAAAGCTGGTGATCAAGTGACAGATGGCAGTAGAAAATGTCCCGAATTCTTTGATGTTGGGCTGAGAACAAACAACCACTACTCAGAGCAGGTCCAGTTAACCAACAATTATTTATTAGCATACATGTATGGGAGATTTACACAATGGCACCTTCCGTGTTGATCTCAAAGAAAAGCACTTCAACCTATTGTTTTATATGTCAGCGTTCACCCTCTTCATGCGTAAGCAGATAACATAACATGCGTCAGTTACAGTTAGATACAGTTCCTTTTTTGGTAATTTTCTATAACAAGCTATCAACTGCCTTTCATACCAGGTTTTTCCTGTTGTTCTCACTACGAGGCCCAGGATCATATGGCGGCACACATCCTGAGTACATCCTGTTCTGACTGTGCAGGCACGTAGCCAGTTACAAGAAAAATACTTCTTCTAAGGCCCTATGCTTTGCACATTCATTAGCTTCTAGATTAATATGTCACAAATTAAAAGCCCTGCCACATAATAATATATTTTCCACAAAAACTTCAGTTAGGAGAGTTCGGTGGAGAGAATTCAAAGGATGATGGATATGTTTAGAGCTGTTTGATATAACGATATATATCGGATGATGTAGAGCTGGGCGATAGAACGATAACGATATGTATTGCGATATAACGTTTTCTCGATAGAAAAATTAAACTATTGCAATAGACCTCGCCGCTCTTGTCGTCTACAAAAAAAAAAAAAAACAACTAAAAAAAAAAAACCAGCCAATCCAAATTAAGTAGCGCAGAGCCGAACCAATCACAGCCGCAGCGTCACGTCACGTGACTTGTTACGTACAGCACAAGTGCCAAGCCGCACATGTGTATTTGTTTGGGAAGCAGCCAGCCACCGTACCGCCCGGGTAATGGAGGAAATGAGTGTGCCGACTAGAAAAATCAACCGAGCGTGACCGAAGGTTACTGAAGAGAAAACAGATGATGGTTCCAATGCCGGAGAGACTGTCGAACGGAAGAGCCATAGAAGTTCCGTAGTGTGAAGGTATTTCAGCTATTTCAAGTCTGACAAAAAACAGAGTAGCGTTCACTGTAAATTGTGCCGAAAGCAAGTCTGGAAATACAATAAACTGGTGCATGCTCAGGCTATGTCCACACGTACCCGGGTATTTTTGAAAACGCAGATTTTTCTATGCGTTTGCACCTTTCGTCCACACGTAAACGGCATTTTTGGTCACTGAAAACGAAGATTTTTAAAAACTCCGGCCAGGGTGGATATTTTTGAAAACTCCGTTTTTGCATTTACGTGTGGACTAGAAAAACGGAGAAAACGCAGCGTCAAAGGTGTGCGCATTGTTTGACGTCACACTGTGCGCCACGTTATTATGTTCTTCAATGTGAATCTTATTTATTTCAACTTTGTTTTATTAATTTCAACAATGACATACAAAGTTAGCAACAGCTAAGTCCATCTTGATTTCAGAACAGTGGTATGTCCATTATACCCTCCAACCCCCCAACCCAAATTCTCCCCCTACCAGGTCTACAATAGACAAAACACTGCAGAAAACCAGTTTCTGCACACACACACACACACACACACACACACACACACACACACACACACACACACACACACACACACACACACACACAAAAACCCAAAAAATAAATTTAGAAAAAAAAAAAAAAAAAACCCCAACACCTCAGGACCCATACACATAACAAGCATAACCCCCAAAAAACAACAACAACCACAACTCCCCCCCCCCCTCCCCCCGCCCCGTAACCAAACAGACAAACAAAAACAAACAAACAAAACAAAAACAGAGAAAACAAATAACAGAGAAAGGACCAAGCAAAACAAAAGGAAAAACAAATAGATAAGGTATAAATAAGATTTAAAAAAAAAAACCAAAAAAACATTATAATGTAGCTTCGCTCAGTTCACTGCAGACTCAGGAAGTAAAGTAATAGTGTCGACCAGCAAGAGAAATGATTTCCAGATTTTATTAAATTCCCTAATAGAACCTTTTAGAGAGAATCTAAGTTTTTCCAGCTTTAAGTTAAAGAGTACATCTCTCACCCAATGGTCATGAGTTGGGGGGTGGGGAAGCTTCCACTTCAACAGAATAAGCCTCCGGGCCAGTAAAGTGGTAAAGGCTAGGGCCTGTTTGAGGGGACCAGATAAGTTCAAGTCAGGAGGAATGCCAAAAATTGCAGAGAGTGGGTTAGGAAGGACAGTCTGGCCATATGCTTGGCTAAGTGTGTCGAATATATTCCTCCAAAATGCACTCAGTTTCGAACATGACCAAAACATGTGGACATGGTTGGCAGGCGATAGTCCACATCTGCTACAGGCATCACTGATGGTTGGATAGATTTTAGATAATTTTGCGTTTGTATAGTGTACTTTATAGACCACCTTACACTGAATCAAAGCATGACGAGCACAAATTGAAGACGAGTGAATCAATTTCAAAGCACGATCCCACTGCTGTTCTGGCAGGGTTGTCTGAAGCTCTTCCTCCCATCTCAGCTTAATATGAGAAATGGATTTGGGGACCAAAGCATCTAGTATTTTATACAAGGCTGATATCAGTCTGTTTTGATGAGGGTTCGTCTGCAGGATGATATCCAGATTTGTTTCTGGAGGCCGATTGGGAAAGTGAGGGAACTGCGTTTTTACAAAATTTCTAGCCTGAAGATAGCGAAAAAAGTTGGAGTTAGGCAGGTCGTATTTGGACGATAGGTCAGCAAAAGATAGAAAGGTGTCCTGACTATACAAGTCCTTAACAGTCCTAAGTCCGTTATCTTTCCAACTACTAAAGGCCGCATCAGTGTTTGAAGGTGCAAAATTAAAATTTTTTGATAAAGGTGTTAGCAAAGACGGTCCAAGTAGCCCGAAGTATTTTCTGAACTGTCGCCAAATAGTTACTGTTTCCTTAGCTATTAGATTATCCCCAACAAGGGTTGGAGAAAAAGGGAGTGGTGAGCTGAGTATTGATGATAATGAGTAACAGCTAGATGCAGTTTCCATTTGTACCCAGGCTGTTACAGGGGGGTCGTTATGAACCCATTGTAAAAGTTTTTGTATGTTAGCTGCCCAATAGTAGTGTCTAAAATTGGGCAAACCAAGACCACCATCACTTTTAGAGGACTGAAGAATAGACTTGCAAATTCTAGCTTGTTTCCCTCCCCATATGAAATGTAACAGAATCTTTTCTAACTTGTCAAAAAATGCCTTGGTAAGAAAAATCGGGACATGTTGAAAAAGATACAAGAATTTTGGGAGGACACTCATCTTTATCAGGTTAACTCTCCCTGCCACTGACAATGGTAGAGAAGTCCAACGGTCACAATCTTTCCCAACATTTTCTAGTAGGGATAGAAAATTCTCCCTCATCATTTTATGTATAGAAGAGGAAATAAAAACCCCCAAATATCTAAATCCGGTTTCTGTCCACTTAAAAGGCACTATTGAGTGGGGAAGAGCTCTGGCCAGGGAATTAAGGGGTTGCAACTCACTTTTTTGATAATTGACCTTATATCCTGACAGTGTACCATATTGGTCCAGTATGTCAAAAAGCACCGGGAATGAGTTTAGAGGGTCAGAAATGTACAGGAGCAAGTCATCTGCATAAAGGGAGAGTTTGTGAGTCACACCGAACCTTGTAATGCCTTTAAATCTATCCTCTGAACGCAGCCATATTGCAAGAGGCTCGATAGCAATGGCGAATAGGAGGGGTGAGAGAGGGCACCCTTGCCTAGTGCCCCTCTCAAGTGGAAAAGGCAAAGACAAGTTGTTGTTAGTACGAATACAGGTGGATGGCGAGGAATATAGTAGCTTAACCCAGAGAATAAAGTCAGCCCCCAAGCCAAACCTATCCATCACCTCATAGAGGAAGCTCCACTCGACGCGGTCGAAAGCTTTCTCCGCGTCAAGAGATACCACAACCTCTGGAATTGAGTTGCACGATGTATGGATAATATTCAAGAGGCGTCTTGAATTGTCATATGAGTGCCTGCCGGCCATAAACCCCGTCTGGTCAAAGGCGATAATTTGTGACAGAACACGTTGTAGCCTAAGTGCGAGGATTTTAGATAGTATTTTAAAATCAATATTTAAAAGAGAAATTGGTCTGTAACTACTGCACAACAAAGGATCCTTATCCTTTTTCAAGATTAAACAAATAGTAGCTTCGGACAAAGTCTTGGGTAATTGACATTTTGAAAAGGCTTCATTATACATATCTTTCAACAACGGTGCCATAAGATCAGAATTGACTTTATAGTATTCTGCAGAGTAACCGTCAGGGCCCGGCGATTTACCTGTGTTTAAGGATTTAATGGCTTCTTGTACCTCTACTACAGTGATAGGTCCCCCTAATCCTTTCGTCAGATCTCTATCTATTCTTGGAAAATGTATATTTTGGAGAGTTTCTTCTGATAGAGGGGGAGAACTTGAAGTGTACAGATTGGAATAGAAACTTACAAATACTTCATTAATTCCCTCTGGGTCCGATATTATGTCACCAGCAGCAGACTTGACCTTTGGGATTAGCTTAGAGGTTGCTTCGGCACGGGCTTGATAAGCCAGAAGTTTCCCTGCCTTGTCGCCAGATTCAAAAAAGCGTTGCTTAGTCTTAATTAATTGAACCATAGCTGTTGCGGTGGTGGTTAAATTGAGACTGGCTTGAACTTTCACACGTTCTGTATAGAGGTTAGGATCTGGGTTTGATGCATATCTGCCATCTAGATCTTTGATCTTATTCAATAAACTGGACGTGTAAGTTAACTCTTTCTTCTTTAAATTTGACACAAATCCTATAAGCTGGCCTCTCATGTAGGCTTTCGACGTTTCCCATAATACACCTCTTGACACTTCAGTAGAATCGTTCAACTCAAGGAAAAGTGAGAACTGTGATCTCAAAAAATGTGTGTAGTCATCCCTTATCAACAGGCTAGAATTAAATCTCCAATGTTTAATGGGTCGAGACGGGGTCGCTAATACCACATCAAAAGAAACTGGTGAATGATCTGAAATGGCGATAGCATGATACTGACAATGGCTAATTTTACAGAGAAACCTAATATCAACAAGAAAAAAGTCTATACGTGTATATGTACGGTGGGGATGAGAGAAAAAGGAAAATGCCTTAGTAGTGGGATTCGCATGTCGCCATGGATCCACAATCCCCAGCTGAGTTTTGAAAAATTCTAGGGTTTTAGCAGATTTATTCAGGGAACAGGCCTTAGTTGACGATCTATCCAGCAGAGTGTCCTGAACCAAGTTAAAATCACCTCCAATAATAAGATGATAGTTTTCCAGATTTGGAAGTGAAGAGAAAAGTTTAGCTATAAAAGAGTTGTCATCCCAGTTCGGCCCGTACACGCTAGCCAGTATCACAAGTGAGCCCTGCAAGTTTCCTGACACAAATGTGAAACGGCCATCTGGATCAGCAATAACTTTATGTTGCTCAAACAGAATATTATTACGAATAAGTATGGCTGTCCCTCTGGCCTTGGCGTTAAATTTGGAATGATATATATTGCCGATCCAGTTTCTCTTGAGTCGCCTCACTTCTCTGTTGCAGAGATGTGTCTCTTGAAGAAAAAACACATCTCCTTTAAGCTGCTGTAAATGCGCCATAACTTTGTTAACTTTGGTTGCATTCCCCACCCCTCTCACATTCCAGGAGACAATTCTAAGACCATTGATTGTGCTCGACATACCTTACTATATTCAGACAGGTCTTTGGTTTGACAAGTTGACCGTGGCCAGGGGAAAGCTGGTGTCTGTATTTGAGGTAGTAGACTGTGAACAGAACAGGGGAAAAAAAAAAAAACAGAAAGAAAAATAAGTAAATAAAATAAAATAAAATAAAATAAATAAGACACAACAACAACAACAACAGAAAACAACAACAACAACAACAACAACAACAACAACAACAACAACAACAACAACAACAACAACAACAACAACAACAACAACAACAACAACAACAACAACATAAAACAAGGCAATACATACATGCAGATCGAACAACATAAATTGGACCTGGATACCCCCGAAAACAAAACTTGCAAGTGTCCATTGCACAGCAGGGTGTAAACATTCCCATGTGAAGACTTCGCCATCACAACTCTTATCAAATGGCTTGCTTCCCTGTGGCGGCAAGGTCTCACTATGAAAATATGCCTTGTCAATATTCTGCTAGAAAAAATTGAGGAACTAGGATGTATCTTACTATACAAAAACGGACAGAAGAAAAGCACAAAAAAGGCAGGCTGGGGTATTGTTGTCCCCCATTTGTACATGGCAGGAATCAAACTGTAGGAGAGGCAATAATAATGAAAAAATGTGTGTTTATATAAAGTAAAACAGTATATACATATATGTATACGTAGCAGACTAGCGTGCCAACAGTGATATTAGAACAAAATATAAACAGGGGTATTATAAAGGAAAATGAGAGAAAAACAGAAAAAACAATGAGGTTAGAATTACTCAAACCATGCTGTCCTCTAGGTACCAAACATCAAACTAAAATGTCATGAGCCCTTCTATGGAAGTGGCAGGATCCAACCATGACCCTCAGATCAGGTTTCCAGAATGTTAGAACTCAGGGGACGGTGTAAGGCGATATAGCTCCGAGCGTCGCCTGGTGACGCCAGTCGCTTCCGGTTCCCTTCGTCAGTCATAACGAACAGTTTGGCCGGGTAGCGAAGCTGAGGCTTGAGTCCAAGATCGTACAACTCCTTCATAACTCCGCGGTAAGCGGACCGTTGTTCCAGCACCTCAGGGCAATAGTCCTCGACAATATGGATGGGGGTGTCCTTATATTTCAGTTTACCCCGCATTTCCCGAGCTTTGCGCACAACGAGCTCACGGGTCTGGTAGCTATGGAAACAGACAACAACCGCTCGGGGTTTCGCGTTGGGGCCTGGTCTTGCCACCAGTGCCCGGTGGGCTCGATCCAACTCCGGGGCCGTTTTCAAAACGTCCACTCCAAATATGTCCACAAGCACCTGAGAAAAGAACACAGTCGGCCTGGGCCATTCAATATTTTCAGGGACCCCCAAGAGGCGAATATTGTTGCGGCGGCTCCTGCTTTCAACGTCGATTAGCCTAGCTCTCAGCTTCTCGTTATCCTCCGCCACCACCGCTAACTTAGCCACCACGTTCTGGAGCTCCGCGCTCGTAGTTGTGGCCATAGTTTCCAAGGCTGTAATCCGTTGGTCATGGTTGTTGAGAGTCGTTTGGATGCTGTCCAGCTTGTTTTCAAGTCGCTGAACGGATGTCTTGAATTCTGCCAAAAGCGAGGCTTTATGCTCGTCCAGCGTGGTCTTTAGCATAGCCATGATGGCTTCATTAGCCGCACCGAGCTCATCTCTTTTTTTGCTCCTGGTTCCTGGTGTTTCTACTGGTCATCTTGGCAGATTATGACACCAGACACACAATACCACCAATACAACTCCACACTTTGTTGCGGGTAGTGAGAAATTATCAAGTAGTTGTGATAAAAGTAGAAGCCCTGCGAAGAGCGACTATTTCGACATGCCGTCTACCGGAAGTCCTCGCGTCTTCAATGTGAATCTTAAACAAATGTATAGGACTGGGTTGTTGTATTTATTATCGGGCTGGTCTAAAACAGCCCCTTTGTTAAGATTGAATTAGGTGATTGTTGTCAGGATAAGGAATGTTATTTTACTGTCACTGTGTTATCATTCACGTGTACTGTCATTATTTCATCATTACTTCATTAGTCTGCATCACTTATCATCAGTTTATCATCAATATTATCATGTATCATTTATCATTTAGTAAATCTGCTAACGGTGTGGTTACTGAATACTCTTGTATTAACACGCAGAATAAAACACATTCTAGAAAGCACCAGCATGGCTGTAGGTCCAGGCAGTCCGCAGTCGGATAAGGACACCGAACTTTCGTTGGCCTGGACCTACAATCTCACAAAACTGCACACTCGTCTACACAATTGGTTATGTTCCCAGATACCGATGATGGAAAACATCTGGTTTCAAGCCTGGGAAAGGGTTGTTGTTCTGAGAAGAGTTCCAGGAATTGTCCTGACGTCATAATGGCTATAAAGCTTTCTGTAACGGGCAGAGAGACGAAGACTGGCTTCCCACACTGTACAGAGTGTGTGTGTTTAATAAATCACTTTTTTGACACCTCCTAGGACTCTGTCTGCGCTTATTTTTCCTTCCAAATGAAAAGAACCTTACATTGTGGAACTGTAGATGGTATCATATTGCTAGCATGCCCTGTGTTAGTACAGCAGAAAATGGTTATAGAATAGAAGCAGCATCACAGGAAAGTGTGCAGAAAGGCAGCATTAACTGCCGTCTGACACATCTTGATAAGTATAGGCAAAAGCAGAACTACGTAAGGAGCTTGACACGCTTAAAGACCCCACATATAACCACCCACGCTCATAGAGAATGAGGATGTGCGCAAAGAAAGGGAGACAGAGATGATGGGCAGAACCATAAAAGGAGAGGTGAATCGATGTGTAAGACTGTAAAAGGAAAAGATAAGAATGTTAAATGAGGAACGAGATGTTTTGATCGAAACCGTCCTGAATAACAGGAAAAGTAGGCGCTGAATGAGAAACCAAAAAAAAGTATAAATGTAACAGACTGAGGAAGTGCCTTTCAGATCTGCTGGAGACTTGTGGAAAAATGACAGTGCGCCTTATGGTTCTGGTCATGCTTAGTGACCTCAAACCGATTTTATGTGGTACACAGCGCTCAAAAATCTGTCAGATATTTTAGTACGGCTTTGGTAAGCTACGAAGCCGCACTGCTTGATGGATTGTCAAAGCATTACAGCTTCCGTAGTCAGGAGCCGCGAAGTAATCGGGGTCCAAACTCGGCTTCAGGTCCTAAAGTCAAACGAACACTGTGGCATCGCTGAGCGTTAAAAAATGTCTAAATGCCTTCGTCTTTAATAAAATGATCAGTGTTGCTGCTTTACCAGGTGTAACAATTAAGTTTAACATCCAGGCATCCATGAAAACAGAATTTATTAATTTTTACGGAGTTAGAAGTTAGCAGGAAGTTAGCTCGCTAGTTTCTACTAAATATGACATACCATGTTCTGAGTGAGGGATTTCAGAACAAATTAAAACGTACAGCTCTGCTGTCTCTCCCAACATAAATGAAGACGGGAAACAAACAGCAGTGACGTTTGTGGGGTTACTGAAGTTGGGATAACTAGTATATAATGATGTGCTATGTTATCGCTAGCGACACAGCTATGTTAGCATAACATAAACGCAGTGAAGCTGGAGGATGAATGCTAACTTTTTTTCCACACGATAAATGTTTATGTGAGGGTTCCTATCTATCGTCGATCATTTTTACAAGGGCGATTTATTTATTCTTTTTATATTTGCCCATGAGTAAGTTTGCTAATAATGTTGTTTGAAGCTAACCGAAGCAACCATCACAAATTAATAATAGCACTGTTTTAACGGCACCCTCCTTCAGCTGTGAGCAAACGCACCCTCCTCAGAGGGTGCGTCTGCTCACAAATGCAGCAGCGATTCATTTACTCAAACTCATAACAGAAAGAAAGGCAGGAGCTTATGGCCACAAAAAAACAAAAACATTTTATTTTAATAAAAAACCACAATGGTGGTGAGGGAAACAAAGAGAAACTGGCTTCTTTTTCTACTATAACCGTGTTTACAGACCATTCCAGTGTTTCTGTCTTACAAACTTGACCAAACAACAAATACAAAATTAAACAAAAAGTAACTTCAAAATCAAATCTCTCTTCCAGCGAAAATAAAATAAAGTCTCCAATGTAAAGTTATGTTTGGTTTCTGTAATCTGCCTAACATAGCAGCAAGTGTTATAAATGTTCATGAGTGTAAACAATAAAAGCAGCCTACAGAGGGAAGGAACTTTAAGTGGGTTGGAGGCAACTACTTCCCTCTCACGAGTGGAAAGTTGAGCTCTGTGTGATCTCGTTCCTGATTGGATTTCTGTTTATCCAGCAGTATCAGAGGTGAAACTCTGACACTGGTGTCACCTCGACACTACCTCTGTAAAAAGTGAAAAACCTGTTGATCTAGAATGTATCATGGCATTTAAATACACATCTAAATGGATGTTGTTTAGGGAGTCTACATAGCAGTTTCCATGGATCCTTTTTTCATTTTACATTGCCTGCATGGTTCAGGCTATAAGGGTAGCACACATTGCTCCACAGTGGCATGGCTACAATTTTAAGTGGCAATATTGTTTTAAATCATTATACCGAACCTAGATTGCACATTGGGGGGAAAAGAGAGAACTTTGAATGTGTGCTGATATGGCTTTGGTCATGGGCCTTATGTTTGTTAAATCCTAAATAACCTGTGTAGAAGATAATTTTGTTATATACTAAGATGCAGCTTTCTTTGTCCCATACCTGTGTTAATCCCTCGACTCCTACATGTAGAGGAAGTTCTGGCTTGCAGGATCTTCACAATTAAGGCAGTATCTTGCTTTATGTCTCTGGAGAAGAGAATACTTGTTTAAAATGACTGGATTTCTGCCTGGCAACAGTGTAAAGCACTAAATTTCCATAACATCTGCCAAACTCTCAGCTGTGTAGCAAAAACCTTTGACTAATGCACCTTTTGTCTTTTTTCCACAGCTCTGCCTCTACAAATTTAGAAGGCTGTTTGATTACAAGAAGCACATATTTTCAGGTGTCCATCAACAGGTGGGCATTAGACTTAATATACATTTGGTTTTTTTAAATCTATTTATTTTTTTGGGCATGACATTCTTTCTTCAGTAATGAACATAAAAACAGCTTTATCTATAACTTAACCTTGCATTAGTTATTGTCTCGGTGTGTTTTTTTTGTTTTGTTTTGTTTTGTTTGTTTTTTGTTTTGTTTTTTGGGAGGGGGGGGGGTGTTTTGTTTTTTTGTTTTTACCCAAAGTTGCATGTAAACACACCAAACCAGTATAGAAAGGTGCTAACCAGCCAAAGGCTAAATACACCTGTTATTTTATCTCTGTAATGTGGTAGGAGGAGAAGGAGAATTAATTTGAGTGAGAAGATTAGTTAACTGTGGTACAGTGTAATAAGACAGTCCCCACATTTACCTAAGTAATAATAAACCATCTCTGCATGTTTCCTGTTCTTTACCCACAGAAACTGAAAGACCTTTTCCCAAATGGTAATGCTCAGTTTTTACTTGACATTAGTGTTCATGTGAACTCTGATCTATTATACATTTTCATCTTTTCTGTTTTTCATTTTAATGTTTACCTCTTTTCAGATACGTTTCAGAATGTTGGTAAGTTTGTTTTTTTTTCTTCCTTCTTGGTGTTAAGTGTTTTTATTTTGTATTTATTGCTGTGCAATGTGTAGAGTTTTTGCACTGGAACTAGCAACTAAAGGCTTACGATGGTCCTGAGGAGGTGGTTGTCTGAAGTTTGTCTTTTTTTTTTTTTTTTTTTCTTTAAATAAGGTCTAAAAAGCAGGGTGTAGAAGGCTCCCCTATTTATTGGAAGCTTAAGGTAGTCCGTTCTTTCACTTTGACATGTGTTTTTGCTTTTTAAAGCCAAAGGTGTACCTCATATCATTTTTGCGGATCCAGAAAAAAAGAATTGCCTCAAACATCCCATTGTGGGTGAGTACATTTTCTCAAAGTGCACCTTGTTAGATTTGTATTGTTGATTGTCATTTATGCTTAGAAATATCTACTCATATATGCTTAGAGTTGTATAATCAATGTCATGTTGGTAGAGGTTTGATCCTTAATAGTCTGCAAAGACTTTGTGTGCATTCCAGAGTGCTCTGGGATTCACACCCACATCCTGGGAGCATGGGAGAGGTCGTACCTTCTCTTATTATTTTATGGCAGGATAAACGTATCTATGTCTGTTTTAGTCTAAGTGCCTTTTGTTTAGATGAACTGCTGGACTTCCAGACCAGCAGGTTTAGGGAAGTCATTTATGGGGACACACACACACTTACACAACGCACAGGCAAGGTACTCTTTGTTTGTATGTAGACGTCATATTGTATGTTAATGAACCTATGTATATTCATGTAACCTCAATAAAAGAGCAGTGTTACGGGGGTGCGGACGAGAGCGACTGAGGTTAAGCGAAGGAACAGCGCTTGTCGTGGTTCTCTCCCTCATATATGAGTAACACAAAGAACTTTGCCTACTTGGTGTTCAATGCTTTTGCTGTGTAGTTGAATTGTCTTGAACGTTCCAGCGAATAGGTTTGTAGCTTAAACCTATCACACCTACCCTGCTCTACAGGTTTGGTTTTGTGGGTGTTGGGTTTTGTTCGCCATTTTAGAGAGATTTTTGTATGAAAGTTCATGCAAATATGTGTGAGTGTTGAGTTTTCATAAGAACTGGAGGAACCTTTTATTAATGTATTTTAATTCATGCGAGAGATATAGTAGTGTTCTCTGGGAAGGATTTTAGTTGGGATAACATCTTGGCAGAATCAGCTGATGACCAAGACACACTTGAGTGCTTATATGTGCAGCACAATATAGATTAATGTAATCTGTTACTGTCTTTTTAGCCCCTATATGGGTATTAAAAGTAAATCGTCATTGATTTTTACACTTGTTTGCCTTTCGCATTACTGTAGCAGCATTTAAGCGAGTTCAGGAACCTAAATCTTAAGTTTGCTACTGGACAAACATAGGATTTATCACCTAGATGTAGATGAATGTGAAATTGTATTACATCAGCCTGTTTAAAACAAAAGAGCTTGTTTGATGTTTGAAGTAATCGTCCTGTTTCAAATTGACTTTCTTTCAGGCTTGTCTGCGCTGAGTCTGTGTTTCAGTCCAGAGTCACGGACCTCTTTTTACTTGTGTCACATCTGTGGTGAGAAGAGTTTACCTAGTAATGTTTTAAGGCACTTCTTTTCTATGGACCATTACAGCAACTACATTGTGAGTACTGAACAACATAAAATATAAAGCAGGAATATTTAGTGTTTAATTTGTAAGATTAATTCTAACTTTTTGCTTTTTGATAAGAATTGCATGGATCCCAATGCAATGAGTTTCTCCTGGATCCCCAGCAAGAAAATGAAAGAGACTGAACTCAAAAACAGAGTAAAAGAAGAAGCGTCTATGGACTTGCAGGTGTGTGTGTGTGTGCGTGCGTGTGGAAGTAATGTAAGGCAAGGCAAGTTTATTTGTATAGCACAATTCAACAACAAGGTGATTCAAAGTGCTTTACAGAGACATTAGAAACAAGAACAAATAAAAAGCATGATTTAAAATTGAATAAAACAAGCAAATAAACTAACTAACTAATTAACAAACAAACAAACAATAGTATATAAAATCAAAACAGATAAAATCAGAACAGTAGATAAAATCAGTAGTTAAATGTAAGTTTTGAAATTTAAGCTTAAAGTGTGGATTTGGTGCTTTATTCAAATGCAGCTGAGAACAGGTGAGTCTTCAACCTGGATTTAAATAAACTGAGTGTTTCAGCTGATCTGAGGCTTTCTGGGAGTTTGTTCCAGATATAAGGAGCATAAAAGCTGAATGCAGCTTCTCCGTGTCTGGTTCTGACTCTGGGAACTGATAAAAGACCGGATCCAGATGACCTGAGGGATCTGGAAGGTTCATACTGGGTCAGGAGGTCATTGATGTATTTTGGTCCTAAACCATTCAGAGCTTTATAGGCCAGCATCAGAACTTTAAAGTCTATCCTCTGACGGACAGGCAGCCAGTGTAAGGACCTCAGAGCTGGACTGATGTGGTCCACTTTTTTGGTCTTAGTGAGGACTCGAGCAGCAGAGTTCTGAATGAGCTGTAGTTGTCTGACTGATTTTTTTTAGGTAGACCTGTAAAGATGCTGTTACAGTAATCAAGCCTACTAAAGATGAATGCATGGACTAGTTTTTCCAGGTCCTGTTGAGACATCAGATCTTTTATCCTTGATATATTCTTGAGGTGATAGTAAGCTGACTTTGTTATTGTCTTAATGTGTTTTTCTAAGTTTAGGTCTGCATCCATCACTACACCCAAATTTCTCGCCTGGTTTGTGGTTTTTAGATGTATAGATTGAAGTTCTCTGGTGACCTGTAATCGTTTTTCTTTGGCGCCAAAGACTATTACCTCAGTTTTGTTTTTGTTTAGCTGGAGAAAATTGTGGCACAACCAGTCATTGATTTCCTCAATGCATTTACCAAGAGCCTGTACAGGGCCTCGGTCTCCTGGTGACATTGTGATATATATTTGTGTGTCATCTGCATAGCTGTGATAGTTTATTTTGTTGTTGTTTATAATCTGTGCCAGTGGGAGCATGTAGATGTTAAACAGAAGGGGTCCCAAGATGGAACCTTGGGGAACTCCACATGTGATACTTGTCTGCTCAGATGTGAAGTTACCTATTGATACAAAGTATTTCCTGTTTTCTACGTATGTTTTGAACCAGTTTAGTACAGTTCCTGAAAGACCTGTCCAGTTCTCCAGTCGTTTGAGTAATATGTTGTGGTCAACTGTATCAAATGCTGCACTGAGATCCAGTAAAACTAGGACTGACATTTTTCCACTGTCTGTATTCAGACATATGTCATTAAACACTTTGGTCAGAGCAGTTTCAGTGCTGTGGTTCTGTCTAAAACCTGACTGGAAGGCATCGTAGCAATTATTCTGTTTTAAGAAGTAACTGAGCTGTTGGGAAACTGCTTTTTCAATGATCTTACTTAAAAACGGGAGATTTGAGATCGGCCTGTAGTTGTTCATTTGTGTCTTGTCAAGATTGTCCTTTTTCAGTATAGGTTTGATTACAGCAGTTTTTAGTGATTCTGGAAACACACCTGATAATAAAGAAAAGTTGACGATCTGTAACAGGTCTGACTCTAAAGTCTTTGAGACCTTTTTGAAAAAACTTGTTGGCAGGACATCTAAACAGCAGGAGGAGGAGTTCAGTTGACCTAAGATGTCCTCCAGGTCTTTGCTGTTAATAGGTTGAAACTGTTTCATGGTGTTTAAACAGTTTTTTGGTGGACACAGTACATATCCTGGATCTGCTGTTGATGTACCAATTGCTTGTCTAATTTTTTGGATTTTTTCAGTGAAGAATTTGGCAAAGTCATTGCAGGCCATGGTCGAATGAAGTTCAGCTGCCACTGACACAGGGGGGTTTGTTAGCCTGTCAACTGTAGAAAATAAGACCCGAGCATTATGGCTGTTTTTAGTGATGATGTTAGAGAAGTAGGACCTCCTTGCATTCCTCAGTTGTAAATTATAATTGTGAAGTTTCTCTTTATAAATGTCATAATGAACCTGGAGGTTTGTTTTTCTCCATCTGCGCTCAGCTTTCCTACACTCTCTTTTTTTTCATTTTTCACCAGTGTGGAGTTTCTCCATGGAGACTTTTTCCTTCCAGAGATAACCTTCACCTTAATGGGAGCAATAGTGTCCATTACATTTAACATGTTAGCATTGAAGCTATTGACGAGCTCATTGACTGACCCTCTGGGCAGGTCAGGTGTTAATGGGAAGACCTGGTTAAAAATTGCACTACTGTGTTCAGTTATACACCGTTTTGTGATCACTGTTGTTGATATATTTGTGTGGGCTGAGATTTTACTTTCAAAGAAAACACAGTAATGATCAGACAGGCCCACATCAGACACAGTAACCTTTGAAATGCTCAGGCCTTTGGAGATCAGTAGGTCAAGAGTGTGTCCTCTATTATGTGTGGCCTCTGTTACATGCTGAGTCAGCCCAAAGTTGCCCAGAGTGTTACTCAGGTCTTTAGTCCCTTTGTCCTGAGGGTTGTCCACATGAATGTTAAAATCCCCAGCAATAATTACACAGTCAAAATCAACACAGATCACAGACAGCAGTTCACTGAGGTCATTAAAAAAGTCTGTGCAGTATTTGGGAGGCCTGTAAACATTAAGAAACACAACTTTGGATGGGGCCTTCAGCTGTAAAGCCACATATTCAAAAGACTGAAAACTTCCAGGAGATAGCTGCTTACATTGAAATGATTCATTAAATAAGACAGCAACCCCTCCTCCTCTCCTGCTCGCCCTGACCTCACTGATAAAACTGTAGTTAGGAGGGGTCGTCTCGATGAGAACAGCTCCACTGTTACTTTGGTCCAACCAAGTTTCAGTTAAAAACATAAAATCAAGGCTGTGCTCAGTGATTAAATCATTAATTAAAAATGTTTTCCCAGCTAGAGATCTAATGTTTAATAAAGCCAACTTAAGTGTTTTAGAGGTATTACTTGTCCCCTCGTGTTTGGGAGCAGTCTGTGGCACACAAGGTATGTTTACTATGTTTAAAGATCTTTTAGAGTGCAGCTCTCTGTGTTTTGACCAGGCCACATGTCTCCTGTCACCTAAAAGTACAGAAATTTTAAAACCTTCTAGTAAACAGGGTCCCAGCTTCTCCTGGGAAAAGTCATCACTGCCATAATCCTCACAGCCCGGACCCTTCACATATCACATATCAGACTGCGGAGACAGGGCATGAAGAGGAACTAAGGGGGGCGAGGCTGGGCAATGTGACTTCGATTGCTCTGTTGAGGGTGGGGCTCGATGGCGAACCTTTGGCCGCTCTGGTGGGGGGTTTATGGGGGACAAAAAGGGATTGGGACGGGGGGTAGATCTGAGCCCAGCATTGACCCGCTCCATCATCTCCTCAGTGAATTTCAGGTGTGGGGAGGAGGGAGAAAGGGAGGGGGAGGAGGGTGATGGCCTGTCAGTGGTTTGGGGGACTGGGGAAGGTCGTGGTCCCTTGTCCTGGTCGTTGGTGTTGTTGAGAGAGTTGGAGGCAAATAGGGACCCCTCTTCTTGCCTTAGATGTCTCTCCTTTCTGAGGCTCTTCCTCAGATGCCATGGATGTCTCTCCTTTCTGAGGCTCTTCCCGGGTGGGGGCAAATGGAGCTCCTCCTCAAGGTTTCTGCTGGGCTTTGTCTGTTCTTGGAGTACTGTTTGTTCCTCTTTATGAGATAACTCCTCGTTTATCTCAGCCTTGGCACCAAGCACAGATGGATGACGTATGGAATAAAACAAGTTGGAGGTGAACAGTTTCACCCCTGACTTGTTAAAATTAAATCCATTTGCTTTGAACAGATGCCTGCGTTCCCAAAAAATATTAAAGTTGTCGATAAAATGCACTGAGTGGTCAGCACATGCTGATATAAGCCATTTATTCAGTGTAAACAACCTGCTGAATCTCTCGTCTCCTCCTCTGACCGGCGGTACAGGTCCACTGATGAATACAGCTGCATTCAGAGCGTTTACAGTATTTAATAATCCAGTAAAGTCCCGTTTCAGAACCTCCGACTGTTGTTTGGACACATCGTTTGACCCTGTATGCAGAACAATGTTTGTCACAGTTGGATATTCATCTGCAATTTGAAGAATTCTCTCCTTCAGGTTGTTGACCATATCGTTAGGAAAGCAGAGGACTTTAGTGTTCTTACCGCACATCCTTTGTACATCCTTTACAGCAGAGTCACCCACAATCAGAGTTTCAGGCCTAGCCTTTAGCTTTCCCTGTGGCCTTTCACTTTTCAACAGATTTTCAGACCTTATTTCGCTGCTTTTAGATGGATGGTTGTCCGATATAGATCCAGGGTCCTTTGATAGTGGAGCAAATCTGTTCTGCAGTTTCACATTCAGTTGTTTTGGAGGTTTGTTGTTAACCTTCCTATTCACGGTTGTCCAGTCCTGTTTCCTCCCGTATACAGGGGTAGAAGAGCTTCTCTGTCTCGTAGGAAGTGAAGGCCAGTCGGTTTCAGAGATTTCAGCTCGCTGTGCCCTGCCTGTGATACGTCCTCCCCCTTCCAGGAGACATGATTTATGTCTTGGTTTTGCACCAAGACAGTCTAAGGGGGGATTATCACTTGAGGATTTATAATAATGCACAGAGTCTACTTTCTTGGTCATGTTATCTGTGCTCCTTAGCTGTGTACTAGCTTGCTCATCGCCATTGTTTTGAATCAAAGGCAAGGTTGTTTCATTTCCACACAGTCCATTTACCTCCACGTTTACTTCTAAGCGATGAATTTTTGTCTCCAGTACTGCAATCTTCTGCAGGAGGCTGTGGTAGTCATCTGTGGAGAGGGAAGGCATCTTGTTGCTAGTTAGCCTAGCGGTTAGCACCTTTCCAGGCTATTGAGGCTGCTCGGTGCCCAGACGCTGTAATCAGGCTTCAGCTGTGTCTAGGCCACAGACACACGGAGCGCTGAGGACAAGGTAACCATAAAATGTTGCTGTTTCTGTTAAGAACACTCTAGTCCTAATGATCTACAAGTGTCCAGAAGTTATCGCAGGTAAGCTCACACGGAAAAAAGGGAAAAAATCAGCATAAAAATCAATATAAGAAGCAAAGCATTCAAGAGCAAAGAGATGAAGGAGTATTTCTTCAGCCAATCACATGGCAGTAACTCGGTTCATTTATGCATGTAGACAGAACATATGGTGTGGTTGCTGGTGCCAGACTGGCTAGTTCAGGTGTTTTAAAGCTGCTGATCTGCTGGGATTTTCCCACATGACTGCCTCTAGGGTTTATACAGACTTGTCCAAGAGATTTGCAGTGGCAGGGGGCAAGTTGATACTAACAAGATATGCCTAATAAAGTGTCAGTTGCTGTATATCCAGCACATAACCCTTTTGATTTCTAGTAAAAAAAAAAAAAAATTAGGGAAATTGGTTTGTTTGTCTATCAGGTGGATCACTCTGTTTTTATCTGGTATACGAAAATATCTTAAGAAATGCAGGCTGATCACAAAAGTGTTTTTATTTTTTATAGCTACTGTTCAGTTCTACAGTTATATTCTGCATTTTCTCTCTGCAGATGCTGCATTTACCTGATCGTCTTATGGAAAAGCTTAAAAGCAGCACCTACTCAGAAGGTATAAGATCGATCCATGTAGTGTTTGTGTGACAGTTTTATTTAGTTTTGCACTGCTGAAAATGATCTGAATCTTCTTTGCAGTGATGCTCACTCTAGGTGAAAATGAGAAGCTTCTCAAGCTGATTCAAGGTTTGTGCACTTTTTTTTTTCTCACTGATCAATCAAGTTGTGAATTCAGTGTTTTAACATCTGATTAATTAGAATCACAACTGCTGCCATCTGCTGTTTTCAGAGGTGGTTTTTCTCAATAGAAATCATCTTCACCACAAAGTCTGTTTTGTGGCTAGTCTGACACTCTTCATGGTATCGCACATATCATGTTTAAGCCACATTACGTGGTTTGTTTTCATATTATGACTCAAAGCTTTGTCATTTATCTTGTTGTGGCACCTTTATTTACCAAATATATATCTGTTCACATTTACTCTTTATTACTGTCTTTCAGTCAGTGTTTAATCACTTGAATCTAATCATTTTCCCTCTTAGCTTTCAAGCCAGGGAAGATGACGATCCTGGCTTACCAGAAAGACAGCAACAGGAAACATCCGCTTCTTGGTCAGTAACAACCACCAAAATAACAAAGTCATATTTGTTTTCAAATAAACTCATTCATTCATTTGCTCAAGTAAAAGAATGCTCTTTTTTTTTTTTTGGAGCACTTCAACAGCATGATTAACAATCTCTTTTTTCGTCCTTGACATACCAGCGAGGCAGAGTTTGACAAACTGGTTCCCTCTCCTCTAAACTATCTGTGTCATCGTGATCTTACAGGCATGCAGCACCTCGTCGAGTGCGTTTGTGTCGGAGCAGATGAGAAGAAGCATTACCTCTGCACGCTCTGCGGCCTAACAGTCGGCGCCCACGTGATCATCAAACACGTCCTGAGCTTTGACCACATCTTTTGGTATTTTGTAAGTAGCAGTGGCATCAAAGACCATATTAATTAAGTTAATTGCTTGAGATGAGTTGTAACTTAGAGGATTTCAAATTGTACAGTTTGAGAGTTCAGCTGAGTTGTTTAGAAGGCAATCAGATGATTTGAAGTAGTCGGGCTGATGTAATGGGAAGTTAAGATTTGAGATATGAGTGGATGCGTCATCATGCAGACTTTCAAACTCTTCATCTTCAAATTAAACTACAAGACTAACTCACACTGAGCTCACACTCCTCACCTATCTCTAGCCCAAATCCTTCAAAGAGCAGCTGTCCTCGTCGCCTTTTTATTGATAACTGTTACAATACACATCACAGCAAAAGCACCCCCCTTGGTTACAAAGACAAGGTACTGTGTGTGTGCGTGTGTCTCTGTGTGCGTGACTTCCTGCTCACCAAAAGGATCATAAAAGCAGGAATTAACATCAAACAGAATCTTCACAAGGGATGTGCTTGTGATAAAGCCTCCCCCAGCATGGAGTGGCTGGAGAGGTGGTCAGAGACAAAGGAATGTCTTGATCCTATAGATTGAACTATAACTTTACAAATTTAAGAAACACAATGACACATTCAACAATTAGACTTAACATAAGGGATCACTACAGGTTTTCGCTTTGGCAGCGGTTGTCCTTCTCTCATGGATTGGCTGGAGCTTTCTTTTGGCGCTGTTAGAGTTTGTATTGTTGATTGTTATTTATGCTTAGAAATATTTAACCATAGATGCTTAGAGGTGTATAATCAATTGTGTAGTGATAAGTTGTGTGATCTTTAACAGGCTACAGAGGCTTGGTGTGCATTCCACACTAGAATGCACACCTACATCCTGGGAGCACGGGAAGAGGTCGCATCTTGTTTTAATTGTTTTATGGTAGGATTAACGTAGCTACGTCTGTTCTAGTCTAAGTGCTTTTCTGTTTAGATGAACTGCTGGACTTCCTCACCGGGGGGGGTCTAGTCTACCCTCTTCCTGACCAAGGATGTTTGACCCTTTGATCAGCAACACACACACACACACACACACACACACACACACACACACACACACACACACACACACACACGCACACACACAGGCAAGGTACTCTTTGTTTGTATGTAGACGTCGTATGTTAATGAACCTATGCATATTCATGTAACCTCAATAAAAGGACAGTGTTACGGGAGGACGGACGAGAGCAACTGGGGTCAAGCGAAGGGACGGCGCTCTGTCCGGTCTCTCCCGTGCACGAGTAACATGAAGAACTTTGCCTATTTGTGTCTTGCTTAGCAGTGTAATTATATTGTCTTCAACGTTCCAGCGGATGGGTTCAAGCTACAAACCTATCAGGCGCCTTCCCAGCTTTGACAAAAGTCCAGCTGGGATAACCACATTTACTCAGGGCCTTCTTGGTGTGAGGTTCCTCTTCTTCCCTGGCCACTGTGTCTGTGGGGATGGTGTTCGCTCTATGTTGTAACATCCTAATGACACCCAGTTTATGTTCCAGTGGATGATGAGTGTCAAACCTTAAATGCTGATCTGTATGTGTAGGTTTACGGTACACATCAGCTTTTAGAGGTCCCCCATTACTGATGGAAATCTCACAGCCTAAGAAGGCTAACCTGCCACTTTTCATATCCTCCCTGGTGAATTTGATGTGTCGATCCACCGAGTTAATGTGATCCGTGAAATGTGGTACGTCCTGAGATTTGATTTTCACCCAGGTGTCATCCACATACCTGTTTCTGCCTGTAGAACTGACACTTGTATGTGAAGTAGGTGGAATTAAGACCGTTCTAAAAGGAAACACACTTGGTTTGTGAATGGTACTCATGGCCATTGATCAGTGGGCTTTGATCAGTGGTTGTTGATCAATGGTTGTGAGAATTTGCATAATTATTGATGAAAAAACTGACCTCCCAGCCCATTGTTCCTTCAGTGGGCTGGCTTCAGTCATTGTGCAAATGTACTGTTTATAAGATTGGGGAAACCTGCAGTCAGCTGAGACTGAAGAAGTCACTTGGATAAGTGACGAAACGTTTCTTCCTCTGAAAACGCTACGTCCAGATGAACAGAATCAACCTTTGGTGATTTACTTACCTGGATGATTGAGCATGCATCAAGAAATTGAATTTGTGATACCACTGGAAAAACAAAGACCCATCTGTGGGGTGGGTGATGACAGTATTTATTTATTTATTTACAATTTTACGTCAAGCAAATACGATTCTTTGATTCAGCTCCTGGACCTAATTGTGGTACGCTTGAACATCACTGCTAGACTCTTTCAGTCAGTCAGCAAAATGATCAATAGATATAAATTTATTAATAAAAGAAATTAAGCACACTTTTTCCACCTCAGAAGTCAATAATACCCTTTTCATCAGAAAGATCTTCTTGCGACTGCTTCGCGGTAGTGTCAACCACTTTGGCACCAGTTTGCTTGAGATTGAAATCTAGGCTTTGATTTCAGATTTGATTTATGTTTGGTTCACTCCCTCCACCCACCAAAGTCACTCTGTGTCCCTCTGTGACATCACTTCAAACGACTTCCTGTTTTATTTTGTAAATTCCTTACCCTTTGTGTCTACATATGGTTACTCCTGCTTTTGTATCTTTCACACATGTGGTTGATTATCCAATCAGCCCCCCCTGTGTATAAGTTTCTTGATTTGCCCATCTCATTTGCTAGATTGTTTGTGTATGATTCAGTACTCAAACTTTCCAGCCATTCCTGGTTCCGATTTTTTTCCTTGTGTGTTCCTGTTTGGTGTTGGTTTTCTTTGGGGATTACTTGTTTTCACCTGTTGTTTTGTTTTCCCTTTTGGCTCTCTTGCTATGTTTTACTTGACCAAGTGGTTTTTGTATCAGCTTTCTGAAAGAGAAGCTCGCTTTTTGTTAAGTTCCTTTTGGAATTGCATGTGGATCGTCTGTTTGAACTGAGCTGGTCACAGAACAATTTGGCAAACAATGGATACAGCGGACCGTGGATTGCTCCTGCAGAGAGCCGAGAAGGTGCTGTCTTCAAGGAGAAGTCTCTTCTCCAGCATTAACATCCCTGAAGAGATTCAACGCAAACTGAAGCCCACTGTATTGGTAATTTTTTCTAAGCTCAGGTTTTTAGAATACCCGCATGTGACAGATGGGTGCCTTTTGTGCTCGTTTTGGAATATTCCAGTGACTTTTGAAGCCAACGATGGTCTCCTTTCCAGTCAAGCCCCGAGCCTCCAGTTTGTTGGTTCCAGCCTGCTAGCTTCCTTTTTATGAGCTTGCAAAGAATCTTTCAGCTTCCCTTCATAATTCCCAGGAATCCCCTATATGGGGAATGCTTCCACTACTATTTGCATCAAACCTTCCAAAAAGATTCTGTCCCTTTGGATCTCAACTCTCTCTCTTCCTAAATCCTCCCTTCCTTTGTGTCCCTTCCAACTTTCACCTGTCCTCAGCATCATTGGAGCAAAACTGATGGCAGGTGTCGTCTCACATGGCCAGCCGCCTTCTGGCTCCAGAGGGTGATATGGTCCGTGACCTCCGTTTAGAGGAGCATCTTCAGGCAGATTTCAAGCATTTGCCTGTCCTGTGTCCAGAGGATTCGTCTTTGCCTTCCAGCTCTGCCTCTCAGCCCAGCTGCACTCGACTCACCAGACCGTTCCACAACAGTCTCTTATCTTTGAGACACTTCTTAGAGCGTTTACATCTGCCACATGCCCAGCCCTGAGGCAGAGGCAGTCCATTGTATTTTTACCACGTTTTCAGTTTTATAGTTCACGAGGTTCCTCTGCTTTAAACGACTTACTGTTACTATGATGGGTAACCAACTCTGTCTTTGATTTGTCTGTTTGCCTGCGTTCACTGGTAAACTATAGTTTATACTTAAAGTGTACTTGCTTTTTAAAACGAAGGCTTTTCCCAGCATACTTCCTTTACAAATCAAATGTGCAGTCGTCTCTTTCTGATGTAGATACAAGGACTGTGAGTTGCTTTTAGCAATGAAATTTGGAGGTTTTGTATCGGTTGATCTGCTCTTGTGGCAGCCAGTTGATGAAAAGTGGGTTAAAAGCCTCAGGCCAATCTGAATGACTTCACTGTCAGTAGAAAGATTTACAAGACAGAGTGGTGGGGAAGTGAGTGCTGCGTAACAAAGTTCATTGGTTTGAATCTCTGGTTGGCTGGGTGGTAGGGAGTTTCCTTTTTTCTGTGCCTGCGTGCACTGTCCAAGGACATGCCGGTTTGGTTATTTATTGTTTGACAGTTTGAGTATATCAGCTCTGTGCTGGGCTCATGCTCATGACCTGTGTGTGTGTGTGTGTGTGTGTGTGTGTGTGTGTGTGTGTGTGTGTGTGGTCATTTTAATATCTATCGCGCTAACTTGCTTGAATTACTGCATCTAGGTTAATGTGATTTTCACAGAACAGCCATTATTTTCTTGTGCAGATAAAATGGGAAAGTTATTTCCATTTCGATTGAGTGTACTTTTTTTTTTTTTTTTTCTTCCCCCATATGAATGTACCTGTGGTGCTCTGTCATTCCTGCGACTCTGTAACGATATGTAAGAACAGCCATGTTTGGCCTTCATTGTAGAAAGGTGGGGAGTAATATGTAAATTACTTTGAATGTCTTTGCAGAAAGTGTGGCATCCCTCTACATTGTTGTCAAAAGAGTGCTACTCGCTGTACAATCCCTCCTTTGAATCCATGATGCTTGACTTGGCAAAGCAGGCGGAGAAGATTCATGGAAAAAATGATTTGAAAGTATGTATATGTGAGGTTTCTATTCAGGCTTTTAAGATGATTGGAGGCGTTAATTTTTCTTAATGTGAAAATACAATTTTATTTATTTTGTTGCTGTAGCAAGTGAGCCTGGAGCCCGCTGAATTCAAGTCCGTAAACTTTAAAAGCTACACAGAAGGTGGGTGTCTAATTTTAAACCTTGGTTTAGGATTTATTCATCTGCACAAACTGGCTTTTTAGTGCAGTGTAGAGTAATGTTGTGCCAATTGATCTTGTAGCTTTGACGACCCTGGAATATATCAAGAAGTGCAGCTTGAAACCAGCCATCAAACCAGGGGAGAAGCTGGGTAATGTATCAGGGAGTCTTATGCTATCAGACTTGAGTAACTGCTGTGTTCAGCACAGCTATGTCAAACTTGGAGATGTTCAAATTGAAGTAAAAGTATATTTTGTTACTGTACATGTGTAGAGTTTTCAGCTACCTGTAGCCAATATGACTATTTGTAATTTTACTCTATATATTCTATCTGAATGCTGTATACTCTGTATCAGTGGGAAAATGAGAGCAAATCTGTGACAGAAAAGCATTTTTTACCAATAATGCTGAATGCTGTCACTTTGCAACAACACAATTTACAGCTGAATATCTAGCAGGGAAGACTTTTCCCAAGCATACCAGCTGTAACAAGTTCCTCTTATTCCAGTACCACGTTCAAATCCAGTGAGCTCCAGAAAGCGCCCTGTTCGTTCACAAGTGTTCATATGTTTGATTGCATGGCTAATCAGTTGATCTGATACAGCTGTGGCAATGCAACTGAAAACACCTGAATTTGATGACAGGTCTGTCCCAATACTCTGGTCTATGCAGTGCATCTGTACTTCTAATTAAGTGAAAACTGGTTATAGTTAAGAACATAAACCACACAGTTGGCTCACCGAGACTATATCGGCACCAATCGAGCTGCCACACCGCTTCACCTAAATGTGGGCCACAGACACACACTAAGGTGGACACGTGTGTAAAATGGCAGCATAATAAGTTAGTATAATAAACTGACACACTGTCTAAAGAAGACAAAATTTAGGACCTGCCAAAAATTCACCAAAACAAAATAAGTTCATTAAAGAAATCAGTTGACAGAAAATCCATGTTTTTATGTCCTTTAAAAAAACTGTTTTGAAGGTTTTAATGTCATTACAATACTTTCTCTTTTCAGAGTATCATGCTGTCAAAAATGAGTCGGCCCCTGCAAGCGAACCTTCAGAGCTGCGCGCATACTACCCAAGATGTAAACTGCTGTGTCAGGTGATAATTTGTCCTTAATAGCCTTTATGTTGCTGCTGTACCGCTGGCTGCTCTATTTTTTTTTTTTTTTTTTTTTTTTTAATAAAAAAATTAAATTTCCAATGCACCGACTGTCTGGACAGTCTTGTTTCACATCTGTCTCTTTGCAACAGGACTGCGGTCTGATGTTGAAAAACATATCTCAATATCTCAATCATCTGTCAAATCCAAGACACAGGGAGGTACAGTGACTGTTTTGATTTTCTTAGTGGTGTGTTTTTTGTTTTTTGTTTTTTTTTGAGATTTGCTAATTAAACGTGTAGTAAAAACTCTGTTTTGATCTTCTCCAGATGTTGTGGAAACTCTTTGAAGGTACTTTTCTTTTTCATGTTTTGTGTAATAAGAGTTCAAATTAGATCTTAACTTTTTTCTTTTCTTCTTACAACAGAAGGAATTGAAGGCTATGAGAAAAAAGGTACACATACGTATTTGATTTGCTATCACGGAACTCATTATTTTCACATATTTGTATAGTTGTATTTTAGAAAAGTCACAGATGGCCTTCTGCTGTTGCTCAATTCATTCTCTTTATCACAGCTCACTTTTTCCTTCACTTACACTTGTATGTCATGGAGTGCTTCAAGAAAAAACAGCCAGCCATTGGTAAGTTTGCTCGCTGTGTTTTCATACGGTAGATTTGAAAAATGTTTGATATAATTTTGTGTTTTGGTTTCTGTTTTTCTTTTAGGTACAACCTTGATTGTGTCCTGCATTACCACAGAAGTTGATGCAGAGCCTTTTTACATATGCTTTGCTTGTCAGGAGTGTGTCTGTCAGTCCTTGATTGAGCCACACTTAAACTCCCGAAAACATGTTGTGCACACACTGGTGAGGTTTTAAGTTATTATTTACTGCATTGATTAGTATAAGCGACAGTGATGTAGCTGAAATTATATTTTTATTTGGGCTGTTGCTCCAGTGTACTGATATCACAAGTATCACATTAATTCCTACATTTAGTTCATAGCTTTCCTTACAAAATCAAGAAATTAGGGGCAGCTCACGCCCCTGATCGCACAGTACTCTATATTACATAGACGGGCTCTGATGAAACATACAGTTTGTAATGAGCGACTCTTGTCTTCTACTCTTAGCTGTTTGAGAATCCCTGGCGGCTGCCTTTCGGCTGGGAGAATCTGCAGGATGATCAAACACTAAAGGCAAAGGCGTGGGAGGAAGAGATTGAGGCAAGACCAAAGGAGGTGGTTCTGAAGGTAAAATGCAAATTAATGAACCAAGGGGGCTCAGCTCTTTTTATAAATCCAGAAATTAAAACTGAACTAACATTCACTTTATGTGAATGAAGATGATAGGTTTGTAGCTTGAACCTATTCGTTGGAACGTTGAAGACAATATAATTACACAGCAAAGCAAGACACGAAGTAGGCAAAGTTCTTCATGTTTCTCGTGCACGGGAGAGAACCGGACAAACGCCGTTCCTTTGCTTGACCCCAGTTGCTCTCGTCCGCTCCCCCGTAACACTGCTCTTTTATTGAGGTTACATGAATATGCATAGGTTCATTAACATACGACGTGTACACACACACAAAGAGTACCTTGCCTGTGTGTGTTGGGGGGGGTCAGAGTGTGACCCCATAAATGACTTCCCTAAACCTGCTGGTCTGGAAGTCCAGCAGTTCATCTAAACAAAAGGCACTTAGCCTAAAACAGATATAGCCACGTTTATTCTACCATAAAACAATAAGAGAAGGTACGACCTCTCCCATGCTCCCAGAGTGCTCTTTAATGCACACAAAGTCTTTGCAGACTATCAAGGATCAAACCTCTACCAATCTACAACTAATTATAAAACTCTAAAATAAGTAGATATTTCTAAGCATAAATGACAATCAACAATACAAAACATAACAGAAGATATGTTTCAAAATTAAAGCAGGAAAATCCCAAATTTTTAAAAACACCCGTTAATGTAAGGGGAATCATTTCCTGCTGACTCTATCATTAAATTTTTCTGTTTTTGTTTGTTTGTTTGTTTGTTTTTAAAATATATTATATTACAATGTAATCTTTGTTTCCCAGGTTCTTGATATGCCATGGTCAGTATTTTACAGGCTCAGCCCTCCTACTTTTGGAAAAGGTAAGAACTATAACTATATATTTTTTTTATATATATACAGACAGCTTTAGTTTAATGCAAGGCATTGTAATAAAGTAGAAAAAGGTTCTATTCACACAAACAATACTGAACCTCAGAGCAACACTATGACCATTGTGCAGTTTTGTGTTCTGTTGATTATTTAAACCAGGTTGTTTTGGTTTTTTTTTTTTTTGTTTTTGTTTTTTTCAGGTTCTTTGATTAAAACAAAGAAAAATGATCTGTTCAGGAATGAGCATGTTAACAGAACTATATTAAATGACCTTTTTTGGGGGGAGGAGGGGGTCAGAAAGGAGGCAGTGGCTCCATACAGGGAGTGCAGAATTATTAGGCAAGTTGTATTTTTGAGGAATAATTTTATTATTGAACAACAACCATGTTCTCAATGAACCCAAAAAACTCATTAATATCAAAGCTGAATGTTTTTGGAAGTAGTTTTTAGTTTTAGCTATTTTAGGGGGATATCTGTGTGTGCAGGTGACTATTACTGTGTATAATTATTAGGCAACTTAACAAAAAACAAATATATACCCATTTCAATGATTTATTTTTACCAGTGAAACCAATATAACATCTCCACATTCACAAATATACATTTCTGACATCAAAAACAAAACCAAAACAAATCAGCGACCAATATAGCCACCTTTCTTTGCAAGGACACTCAAAAGCCTGCCATCCATGGATTCTGTCAGTGTTTTGATCTGTTCACCATCAACATTGCGTGCAGCAGCAACCACAGCCTCCCAGACACTGTTCAGAGAGGTGTACTGTTTTCCCTCCTTGTAAATCTCACATTTGATGATGGACCACAGGTTCTCAATGGGGTTCAGATCAGGTGAACAAGGTGGCCATGTCATTAGTTTTTCTTCTTTTATACCCTTTCTTGCCAGCCACGCTGTGGAGTACTTGGACGCGTGTGATGGAGCATTGTCCTGCATGAAAATCATGTTTTTCTTGAAGGATGCAGACTTCTTCCTGTACCACTGCTTGAAGAAGGTGTCTTCCAGAAACTGGCAGTAGGACTGGGAGTTGAGCTTGACTCCATCCTCAACCCGAAAAGGCCCCACAAGCTCATCTTTGATGATACCAGCCCAAACCAGTACTCCACCTCCACCTTGCTGGCGTCTGAGTCGGACTGGAGCTCTCTGCCCTTTACCAATCCAGCCACGGGCCCATCCATCTGGCCCACCAAGACTCACTCTCATTTCATCAGTCCATAAAACCTTAGAAAAACCAGTCTTGAGATATTTCTTGGCCCAGTCTTGACGTTTCAGCTTGTGTGTCTTGTTCAGTGGTGGTCGTCTTTCAGCCTTTCTTACCTTGGCCATGTCTCTGAGTATTGCACACCTTGTGCTTTTGGGCACTCCAGTGATGTTGCAGCTCTGAAATATGGCCAAACTGGTGGCAAGTGGCATCTTGGCGGCTGCACGCTTGACTTTTCTCAGTTCATGGGCAGTTATTTTGCGCCTTGGTTTTTCCACACGCCTCTTGCGACCCTGTTGACTATTTTGAATGAAACGCTTGATTGTTCGATGATCACGCTTCAGAAGCTTTGCAATTTTGAGACTGCTGCATCCCTCTGCAAGATATCTCACTATTTTTGACTTTTCTGAGCCTGTCAAGTCCTTCTTTTGACCCATTTTGCCAAAGGAAAGGACGTTGCCTAATAATTATGCACACCTGATATAGGGTGTTGATGTCATTAGACCACACCCCTTCTCATTACAGAGATGCACATCACCTAATATGCTTAATTGGTAGTAGGCTTTCGAGCCTATACAGCTTGGAGTAAGACAGCATGCATGAAGAGGATGATGTGGACAAAATACTCATTTGCCTAATAATTCTGCACTCCCTGTAGTGTAGTGGTTAACACATAAGATCCTTGGTTTGTCCATCCCAGTCAGGAAGACCATCTAGTGTGCAAAATCAAAATTTGCAGATCCATCTCCAGACAATGAAAAAGACTTCAATTTTTTTTTTTTAATTATTTATTCACAGATAGGTCTGAACCAGAACCATATATTGAGCATGCAAACGTGCCCAAAGCTGGAAGTTCTTTATATGGCCGTCAGTATGTGTGTTCAGGGCTGTGCCTATGCTGTGTGTCTGTGTGCTCATGTCTGTATGAAGTTGTATGTGTACATAGGGATGTGTTTAGCTAGTGTAGTAGGTGAAAGGAAAAATCATCAAGAAAATGGTGTGGGAATTAAATTAGGAAAGGCACAAAAGTATTCATGTGAGGTCTCAGTTATGTCGAAGTAAAAACCAAACTTCCAAAACATTTGTTCTCAGACTTGAAAAATGAGACGGCGTCGTTGTCGAGATCCAAGTTAGAGATAAAAGACTAAAGTAACGTTTATATGGTATGAAAGTGCCGAAGAATGCAGTAGTACCAATGAAAAGGGTTTGGAACCACCAGCAGTCTTTTAAGACATGGCTGTCCAGCCAAACTGACTGCCTGCTGCACATTCTTTCAGTTATTCATTACTTATTCTGATGTTGTGTGATCCATGTGTTAAGAAGAACTTTGTTAGCTAAATGATTTGAGCAAGACCATATCTGTCAAACTGGGGGGGAAAAATGATTTGGGCTTGACCAAAAATAAGTACTCTGCTCTGAAAAACAACTCCTTATACGGAGATTACAAAACTTGTGTTTTAACCTAAGACTCAAGAAGGAGATTTTATGACTGAAAACATGATGAAAACTGTGCCAAATAAGACCTGAATATAATGGGGGCGACAAAGCAGGAGTGTTTATTTGTACACTGGGGTGGGCATGGAAGAGTTCATTTCTGTAAGAGACTTTTTTTTTTTTTTTTTTTTTTTTTTTTTTTGGTAAAAGACCACTTTTGCCAAAGCGCCCACTCAAAGTTTGCCACAAACTACCTGAATATTTCACAGAGCATGAGAAGCAAAAAAAAAAAAAACAGTATTTGGCCAAAGTGGGAAACGTGCATCAAGGATTGCTACAGATGTGCATAGCTTTGGCAGTTCTTAATGAAAACCTTTTCTGCTCAGGATCTCAGGTGCCACATTTGGTAGATCGATGCTGCCAGATAAATTTTACTCAAGTATAAAGTGAATAAGTACTGAATAAATATGTAAATTTCACATTGGGTTTAAAATTTTGTAAATCATGCAAAATACACCAAACAGTTGTGGAGTATGAGTGTCCTTCCTACATAAGTATGCAATTCAATGCTTATAGAAAGAGGTGCTTTTAGCTCCTCCCTGGGAGTGGGGTGGATCCATATTTGATTTGGTATGCTGGGTACCCATCCTGACACAACCTTCCCATTTATCTGAGCTTGGCGCTCATGGCCCACACAGGCTGGGTTTGTTTGTATCTCTGCTCAGTCTCACCCTGGGGTGACCTTTCGTGCATAAGGCGACTGTGCTAACCACTACATGCTCACATTGCACTGTTGCTAGTGATTCATGGTTAACATCCTGTTTTTGGTCTGTGGTAACTTTGAGCAATACCCTTTTTTTTTTTTTTTTTTTTTTTTTTTTTATTAACTGAGTTGCTAAGCTGTACTTGGCTATAGTGATTGAATAACAGGAAGAGACCAGAGATGCTGAGCAGTCCGTTCTAAAATCAAAAATAGTGCACATGGTGTGTCTATTACAGCGGTCCCCAACCCCCGGGCCGGTCCGTGAGTCATTTGGGACCGGGCCGCGAGAGTTGAGACTGGGGTGTGAAATGTATGGTTTTCAGGGTTTTTATCGTTTTTTTGTTTGTTTTCTTAGCGTTATTTCGTTAACTCTGTTTTCCTGGGTCTTTTCACGTGTGTTATGAATAAGTCTTCTTTTTTCGGTACCGGTACTAGTTTTATTTTGTTGTATTTATCCACGACTCCTTAAAGGACGGTCCGTCAGGCACAAACCGGTCCGTGGCGCAAAAGGTTGGGGACCGCTGGTCTATTAGAAGCAAACAAGTGGGGGCTTTTGTGTACCCTGCTGCTGTGCCTGCACACTTTTATTTTTGTTTTATATTTGCCAGACATTCTGTGCTTGTTGATGAGGGAAATGTTAATACATTTTTTTTAATTTTTTTTTTTTAAAGATGAATCTGAAACTTGAACATGTAGAAATGTTTACGTGTTTGATAAAATTCTGTATGCACCCTGTAGTGAACATTGCTATTAGGGGGGGGGGGGGGATTAAAACGAAAAAACAAGATTTAAAAAAATTTGTTTTGACTGCAGTACTGGAGGGACTTGAACAACAGCACAAGGTCTTGAAGAATGAAGGTTAGTGATAAGTTGGTTTTGATTTTTTGTTTTTTAAATTGAAACTTTTTTTCTTTAAATAATGATTTTTGGTTGTTTTTGTTTATGCCTCTGCAGTTCCACCTTGTCAAACATATAGCAAACTCCAAGGAAATGAATCATTTCCTCTACTTGGTAAGTACTACTAGAATAAGACTGTCAAGGTCTCTATTAAAATATTCTTATTATGACTCAGAAGAGAGTGAATATCACCAATTCTGTATCCCACTGTAATGATGCTGGTTGAGTTGAGGAAGGAGATGATAAAGAGAGTAATTCCAAGAAAGTCTGAGATATTTATTTCACACACAGGCTGACATCTCCCATTCTACAGTGCAACAAAAGATTTCCTCGCTCCCATCCATACTTATATTCATAGTGATCCGCACACGTGTTTGCCCTAAAGAGGGGATCTGATGGCGTCTGTCTCCCCCAAACATGCTGGCACTATAACAGAAACGGCTAAAAAAATAAAATAATTTGAGACTTGGGTTTGGTTAATGTTTTGTTTTTGTGCTTGGGTATTTTGTTCTGAAGCCCTTTGGGATGTTTATCTCTAAAGGTGCTATAGAAATAAATTTTTACTCAGATTGTAACTGCTGTTTTCATTCTTCCTTTTAATCTCTTCATTGCAGGCATCGAGTTCATCGTGATGTATGATTTATATGTCAAAGAACCCAATTCCCCAGAAGCACATTTTCTGTGTTTGCTCTGTGAGAGGAGGCTGTCAGGGCACGAATGCTACGACCATGCATTCAGCCGTGAACATGTGGCAAAATTCCTGGTGAATATCTTCTTTTTATTTTGAATATCCAAGTTCTCTTTTTTTTGCAAAAATCCCAAGTAGATCAGCAGTTTCTGAAATACTCAGAACAGCCCATCTGGCAGTGGCACCAGTAACCAACTTTAATCACTTTCCTTCTCCATTCACATGCTCTGAACTTCAGCAGGCCCACTTACCCATGTCTGCATGCATCGATGCATGATACTGATTTGGATATTGGATACAAAGGAGTAAAGTGTGTACCGTGGAAGAGTGACTTGTATATTTTTTGGTAAACTCTAAATTTAAACAGGAGGAACTTAGGACCCTGGGGGAAAGTATTGACTCCATGTCAACTTAATTAATCACTTTAGGTTTTATTTCTATTTAATTTCTATTTAACACTTAAACAACTGCCAAAAAGACACCACTAACAGATAATCTATTTAAATAAGTGCAAGCAGCAGCAGTTTGTTTTTTTTTGTTTTTTTTTTTCTTTTCCAGGTGAGTGTACAATAATCTTTAGTTTAATTTGTTAGCTACCAGGCATATTAGCCACAGTAACATTATCCTGTTAAGCTAGTCAGTAGTTATTAATTCAACAGATGGAAAGAACGTGATTATGTAATTATGGGACAGCTCTGTATCGAGTTACTGGTTTCAGTAAATTCAATAAAATTAGGGTAAAAGTAATTTTAATATTTTCTAAAAAAATTAATTCTGCATTACATTTATTTTTTAACTTGTAAACATTGTTTCCGCTGATAAAATGTCATTACTAAGTCAATCTTCAGAACAGGTGGTGGTCGCCACCCGCCCCACTTTTTTTGGGCTTTTGTTTTAAATGGCTTTAAAATGTGGACTATTTTAAAGTCATCCCAAAAATGTTTTGATGGTCAATCTCAGCAGAGTTTGAGATTTGGAAACCCCAAACTTTGAGGTAGAGAACTGATAATTTGTTTAAACTACACTTGTCAAAATTATCCCTAATTTATTTTAAAGGGTGCAAAAAATCCCACAGGATGGCAAAGGGGATTTTTTTTTTTCTTTTTTCAATACAAGTTCACTAAACTGAAAAGGCTAGACAAAAAGCACCTCCAAATTATTGAAGCTCTACCAAGGTCGCTGAATCAGTGACTCCCTAATGCTGGGCAGACACTGTGCGATTTTTGGCCCATTTTGAGCCGATTTTTCAGTTGTGCGACCGTTTTGGTGATCGGCCCGATTTTGGCCTTCATCGTGCATCCTGTAGTATACGTGGGGTAACGAGAAGCGATTAACACCTCACGACCAGCTCCCGTTCATCAACCGTCGTGAGCTCCTGCTCAAACTGTACGATTGACTCGCAGGGGTTAGAAGTTCATAGGTCACGTAGTGAGGGTGTCACTGCAGCTTCTCACACTGCTCACGCGCAAACATATAAAAGTCGGTGAAAAAGACGGAGTAGCACGGCAGTGCAGCGTGTGATCTGGACACAACCGATGGAGGCACTTTTAGAACTTTGGAAAGCTCATCCGAGCCCTTTCGATGTGGCCTCAAAAAATTATCACGGCCACAACAACCGTGAAAATAGTTGGATTTACAATGCTGCTCAATCACAGCTGCCTGATCAATGTTTTAAATTAGCAATTTAGCAAAGTTGATGGTGGTGGTGTGTGAGTGAAAGACAGAGGGAGAGCAAGCGACAGAATTTCTGTTATAACCTTCAGTTTATGGATGCACAGTTTGAGCACTCAGGTCGCATCAGAGCATCGGGCCGTATAGTGTGAGACCCTGCATCGTGACCTACGAACTTCTAACCCCTGCGAGTCAATCGTACAGTTTGAGCAGGAGCTGAATCGCACGACTGAAAAAAATCGCACAGTGTCTGCCCTGCATTACCCTGCCAGGAGTTCAGAAATTCTAGTACTTTCCAGCTCTCCCTATATGGTTCCAGCTCTATCTCCTACGAGGCCCCTTGGCACTGTGTATCCCAAGCCAATTATCCCATCTGCCTGCTATCAGAGAAACTTGAGGGTGCATGTGGTCTCAATCTCTCACTTCAGTTAGAGCTGTATGTGGAGAACTCTTGGTACGATATTGGCACATACACTTACACACTATTCGTCTTACACCTATGTGTTGTGAGATAAATACATTTTTTATAGTGCACTCTCACTTTTCCAGTATGAATTATTTTTACTTTCATGATTTGCAGTAAATTAGAAGAAAATGATGACAGGAGGTACCAGAAGCAGTGTATTCTTCCTCCTGCATTTCTGTTCTCAAATCAAATCTGAGACTATTTCAAAATGTTTAAATAAAATGGTTTATAATGGGCTTTTTTTTTCTTCCTCCTTCTGTAACTGTTTAGTAAAACTAAAAAGGACTAATGCTGAGTCTTTCACTTAAAGAATCAGTCTTTGTAACAAAGTTTAGAAACTTTTATTAGCAAATGTTAGCTGAAGACTATGTAAAAGCTTGCAGCTTGGAGTCATATGAGCAACTGCAGGAAAAAGGAAGCTTGAGTGATGAAAGTTGGAAATGTTGTATCAGGTTTAATTCCTACTGTCTGAAGTGTCCAGTAAATGCAAATAATGTAGAGAAATGAATCTGTTAAGGTTCAAAATTGAGGAGGGAGAGTACAAACCACCCTTGGTCCAGAAGGTCTTGGTCAAACAATGATTTTTAATGAATACACACATGTGGGAAGACAACTCTGTACGCAGACAGCAAGTAGTCTTCGACTTCCTCAAAGCATACACAGATTTTTTTTTATAGCATCAGGGTTTGATTTACTGACGCCCCTTCATGCGTCACAGATACATTTTATACATAGATCAGATCAACACCACAATGACTTTTAACCCAGAAGATCATCTTCTATTTTCATGGCTGGTACTTTCCGTTCTTGTCTTAAAGTGAATTGTTCCTCTTTCTTGCCGAGACATGACTAATCTCTCCTCTAAATAAATCTAACTCGTGTGTGTGTGTGTGTGTGTGTGTGTGTGTGTGTGTGTGTGTGTGTGTTGACCTCACATGCTCTTTGTGTCACCTCTTCACCTACTAACTGTCTGTGTCTCGTCCTCAAATGCTCTTTCTCAATTCACCTGTTGCACTTCTGACCTTTCACCAGACCAGAGGCTCACTGAGACTATATGTATGTCTTCTACTAAATAAATGTTTTAACCAAGAACTTCTACTTAAAACCTTAATATAAAATGACCTGATATATAAGTGTTTTGTAAGCATGTATTGCAATTCCTTCTATGTTCTAGTTTTCCCTCAGCATGTATCACCTGAACAGTCACGTCAGTGAAGCTTAAGACCTTTAAAGAACCTGAACATCAACTCAAATAAGCACAGATATGTATTGTGTACACAATAGTTATAACTGCATCTAAAATGCAAAATTAACATCATCATAAACATCTTAAGGCCATCTTAAAGCTATCTGTTACATTGTTAAAGCCTCGTCTTAGCCTGCTGCTCAAAATAACTTCCTGCTTCTGCAAACTCTCTGCAAGCCTGTTTCCTGTCAGCCTGTGACTTTTAGCCTTTCTGAAAGACACACACTGTTCAACCCCTGAATGCAATATAAACTCCAGATTATATTATTAATGCAATGGTAATAATGATGATTATTTAACAATAGCAGTAAAATAATTTCCCTGCTCCACAAATCCCAGAGAACTGAACTGAAGACATGTCAATAAAGCTTGTGTTCATCTCTGTGCGTAGGACCGTTTCCACCCAGGCTCACTGGATTCCAGCGCTGATGCAGAGACATTACTGGACTTGGCAAAACAGGCAGCAACAATTCACAATAAATCTCACATACAGGTATTCTCTACTAGGTTGATAAAGATGGTTGATTTAATTTAAACTTTTGCTCTTTCCACACTTATGCTTTTGAATCGGTCTTCTCTCGAAGGTAATATATTTGCAGCGTCCCATTACGGAGCCATACTCCTACGTTATAGGTGAGTATTTATGTTGCAGTTAATGTTTTTTTTCAGTGGCATCTGCAGATACATTGGGTTGGACACTTTTCATGTGTTCTTTTCCAGCAACAAAAATCTTGGAACGTGTAAAGTGGAAAACTGAGAACAAAAAGCTTAAACCCCAAATAAAACTTCATAGAAAACTGGGTAAGTACACTAAAATGTTTTAAGAATCATATAGATGTTCAGTATTGTCCAAGCAGAAAATGTGCATGCGTGGCTCCCAGGGTGGCATTGCATTGTCTTTATTTGGAAAGCTGACTTGCTGTTTTTTGTTTACAGAATGGATGCCTAATATGACAACTGTACTCAGACTGACTTGTATATCCTTTTTTTTTTTTTTTTTTTTTTTTTTTTTTTTTTGTCTCAGTTCCGAGGATAACTGTAAAAGACGAGCAACGCGTGAGAGGTGTCTGTCAGAAAAATGGCAGCACCAACACAGTCGGTGTAGAAGAAATCAAAAAAGAGCGTGACACACCGACACAAAGTGAAAATGACTCGGGGTTGAAAAGTGAAGCGGCTTCAGAAGTGATGAACAGTCCAGGTGAGGTGTGTCGGGCGATAAAGCAGGAGCCAGAAGAGGCTAAAATAAAAGGATCAGCTGGGGCGAAGCAAAGCTGCCACAATGCCAACAAAGATAATGGTGCAGACTCTGGGATAGAAGATGGCAGAAGTAGCAAAGATGTCCCAGCACAGCTGAAGAATTACAAAGAAATGGAAAGAAAGAGACAGCACAGTGTGTCTGAAACATCGCAAGAGGACTCGTGTCCTACTGAGTGTGTGGGGAGAGAAATGGGCCCTAAAAGACAGCGTCGGACCTCCAGAGAAGACTCGTGTGACAAAGCCCCAAAAATGTCTGATATTAGCATAAAGAAGGAGAACAATGAAGATGAAGCCTGCAAAGCGGCAATTGACAAAGGTTTGGAAGGTTTTACTGACCATCTTACTGTTTTTGTTTTGATATGTCAAGAGAGTTGGTTTTCTCCTCTGTCAGGGGTAGACATTTGTTCAAACACAAGTAAGAGAAATAAGACACTGCAGACCGACTCAGAGAGTATTAGAAACGTGCGCACGGGTGAATGACTCTGAGAAGACACACACACCGAGTGCAGGCTCGGTTGCTTTATTTATAGTGAAAGTAAGTTACATAGTACTTCCTCTTTTAACAGAAAGGGGAGAGGTCAGGCATTATCTCAGCTTATCTGACCTTGCACACATACACTGAAAATAACAATGCAGAAGTATATCATGCTTATCTGACATCACACACTGAAGTAAGGAATGCATTATGTTCTCTTTAACAATAAGCTTGGTTATGTGAAAATATATGAACACACAAAATATAAGGCACACTTGATTATATTGTATTATAGAGATTTGGCTATATTGTATAATGTAGAAAATCTCTTGACATCCTCTTAGCTCTCAATAATGTGTAATAGATTTTTATTTATTTTAATAATTATGCCTTTACTTGTTTTTTGATTATAAGGAGAGCTAAGTATTTTTATCTAAAAATATTCTAAGAAGGGGAAAACATGGATGGTATTGTCCCGATTCTTTGATATTGGGAATAAGAACAAACCAACACTGGCTCCGATGAGTTCAATCAAACGATGATTTTATTAAGCACACGTGTGGGAAGATGTATACTGTAACATCAGCATAGATCTTTGCTAAAAAGCACACTTCTTCAAAATGGTTTTAATATGTCAGGGTTCGGCCCCTTCTTGCGTCAACAAAGAATATAACATGCTGTTTGTTTCAAAAGTCTCCCCCTCCAGATGGTTCCTGTTGACTTGTTCATTTCATGCTTATTTTAACACCTCTTGCATCAACTGTTGCTATGCAGTTACAAGCAAAGTGTATCTCTCACCTCTGACCTAGAACTTCATCTACAGTTAGCTTGCTTGCCTTGGCCTTTTTGTGCTCTGATCACCTTACACAATAGATCACCTGGACATTCACGCCAGACAAAGCTTATGACCTTCAAAAGGACTGAGCGCATTTGCAAAGTGTATAAAATAACTACAACTACGCACTTGATAAAAATTTTAATAAGGTGGCACTAATGCAAGCCAAGTTAGCAATGAGATATTTTCTTTTAATTCCACAGTGTTAGTGGTAAACAAATGTGTCCCACAGGTTTTATCGCTCTGCTTAAATGCTGCTGTCCTCAGCATGAGCCGGTCTACCTCTGCGAGTCCTGCTCTTTGAAGGTCTCAGAGAAGGACATCGTCAGCCATCTGACTGGATTTGACCATCACAAGGTGCCACTGGTGGTGAGTACATGTTCAGTTTTAAGTTGGGCTTCTTTTTTTTTATCTCAGTGCAATGCTCATATGTTATATTTGAGCATTGCACTCGGTGTCATATTTGACATCGAAGTTTCTAAGACTCGATTTAACAGAAGGATCTAAGAAGCTGATATGCTGCCTAATTTCTGAGATCATATGGTTGGGAGCAATAATTGAAGTTTCTCTAACTTTAATTGTGGCTTAGCTCTTCAAGAGGAAGGAAGAATATGTTTGACAGGCTTATGTTTGACTTGAACTGGAGAAAGGGGAACCAAAATAAAAGCTACTTGCGATTAGCATAAAAAAATATACAAGCTCAAGTTTGGTCTGAACCTTAAATATATTATATTTTCACACTAATATCCAAAATTAAAATCTTCATTTGGGGTACTAATTTTATTTCTGTTTTGACTGCAGGATGTTAATGTAAATGAAGAAGTTTACAGTAAGGTCTCAAAACAAAGCTTTCAGTCGGGTAAGGATGCACCTTGCTTTCTGTGTTTGGGTTGTTTTGTTGTTACTTCACCTTAGTGAAGCTAATTTGGAGAGACAGAACTACCAAAGTGCAGAATTTCCTCATTTTATCCCACTGTCATTACAGCCATAGAGACAGTCAAGGCATTTCAAACTCAGCAGGACATTGGGTCTACATTCCCTTCATCCTCAGCTCCTACCTGCGTAAAACCTGTGGACACTTCAGTCGACCAACATGATGACAATACAAAGGGCAGCGTGAAGGTAAGTGAAGTGTATTATGAATAGAGTTTATGCGTGATATTCATGTGAGATTTGCAATAATGGAAAATTCTGAAGTAAAGGCACAAACTAAAGAGATGAAGGAAAATGTATTCATGTTAGAGCTGACCGAGCTCTCCTTCCCGGCTCCATCCAAACCCTGTTTGCCTGCTAGCTGGTACACATAGGATCAGAGACTGACTTTTTAAACAGAGATACTTGCACAGATTCAAACAGATAACATTGGTACCAAACCTTACTGCATTGATGTGCGTGGTCGAAATCCACAACCTGAACACTGCATGCTTGTGTCTGCTTAAAAAAACTTAACTACTGCTACTAAATGCCATTGTTTCATTGTGAAGGTGGTGAACATGGTGACTGATGCCGACCAAGAGGAGTCTGCGTTATTTAAAGGCACTGGAATAACTCAAGTCCTCCCTCAATCAACTGAAGAGGGCACAAAGAGTAACAAAGCCCCCAAGCCAGCTAACAAATCTGTCACTTGTTCAGTTACTCCCAGAAGTGGAGAAAACGTAAGTCTGTGTGTGTCAAATGCAAGTGGCACAAAAACCGCCTCCAAAGCCAGTATTACTCCAAACACAAAGTCAACTGCAGAATCTGCAGCAGTGTGCAGAACCGGAGCTCCATCGAGAGTGACGGCTACTTCTTCAAACAGAATACCTCCTCAGACTGAATCCACAGTGGTGCGAGAGGCTACTTGCAAAACTGCACCTTCCTCCAGAAGTGAAAAGTTTCCATCTCATCAGTTAAAAACAAAAGCCACCCCTCAAATGGCACCTGTGGCTAAAAAGCCCAGAACCTCAGTTAGACCTGAGAGTGTGGAGACTTCTGCAAAGACCGAACATGTGAAGAATTCAGTGGGGCCAAATGCATCACATTGTCATAAAAGTAACAAACCTGGCGCTCCTCATCAGGCCACGGGCACGTCTGTCAGGCCTGAACACAAGAAGCCACCCACAGAGCCACCCCAAACCTCCATGAGTAATAAGACAAAGCCAAGTGAAGGCCTTCCTAAAGTAGGCAAGTATTAAAGTTATTCACTTTTTACAAACAGAAATAATTTCTTTCCACTATTTCATTTTTAACCAGAAGCCTGTGTTTTTGTTACTTTTTAGGCTTAAATGAGCTGATTGTGGTATCGTGTGAGGAGAAGCAGCAAGTCTACTGTAAGCTGTGTTCAGTGAAGCTAACCAGTTCCAGTGACTATCACCTGATCAGCTTAGACCACTGGAAAAAATATGTGGTGCGTGCTTTTAAGCGTCTATGCAGTGTAGCTTGTGAAGCAGTTCAGTAATATAGATGTTAATTGGATCTTGTTTGTTTTCTTTTTTTTCCCTGATTAGAAAACGAAGTATCCTGATTGGACCGCAAAGCCATCAGAGATGGAGAGAAAACTGAATGAGATAGCGATCCCCTTGACCGAGGCTGAGAGGAGTCTCGGACCTCGCAAACCACAGGTCTACCAACAGACAATTTAAATCACAATTAACAGATTTTTTGCATTTTTAACATTATGTGTGGCAAAACGAATACACATGAGAGTACAACATTAAAGTGACAGCTCATAAGGTAAAGCTTTCAATTACAGTTGTTTATATTTATCCTGCTAGATTCTGAAAGTGAAGAAGGACGTGTATGAAAAGCTGGCTCATCTTCCAGAAGATGAAGGTAAAGAAAGATTGATTCATTTTTTCCTAAAATGGAGAACCCAGTCTCTTAATGCTTGAGACTGTAAACGTGGCACACAGCCCAGACCTTGTCTGGGGGGGAGGGGGAGACTTTACTGCTTGGTCAGAATGACTAAGCAAACATTCAGAGAATCTGAATTGAGTTGAGTTTGTGCCATGAAGAATTCACAGTTGGCAATCAGAATCAAACTACTTTATTAATCCCTGGGGAAACTGTGTCCAGTTGCTTCAACACAATAACAATGGTAAATGATACATTATATTACAAAGTTACTAAATAGATATTGTAGTGTGTACTTTCACTTTACATGGAGTTGTACAGAGAGATGGCCACAGGCAGGAGTAACTTGCTGTGTCATGCAGTGGTGCAGTTGGGTAATCAGTCTCTCACCAGATGTGTTCTTGTGACTGGCCAGCATGTTATAGAGTGAGTGGAAGGTGGTGTCAAGCATTGTCCTTATCTTGGACAACAACCGGTCCCCGACATCACCTCGAGTCCAGCTCACTCCCCAAAACGTTACTGCCTTTGCTGATCAGTTTATTGAATCTGTCGGCATCTGCAACTGTCAACCTGCTGTCCTAGCATGTAAACGCATAGAGGATGGCCACAAAAGACACATTGTACAACAGCCGCCTCAGAAAGATGTACAGTAACTAATTAGCCATGTATCTGATGAGTGTACTGTATGTGTAGTTTATAGACAAAGAAGTCACAGATTTGAACTCTTTTCCTGTCCATCTTTTGATTCTCAGCTGTCAAATATGTGAAGTCAATGAATCAGAGAAGCTTGCGGCTCTCATCAACCTCCCCAGCTGATTCTGCCTCTGCCAGTCCATGCGACGTTTCAAGCTCAGATGATGGTAAATAAGACAGCTCCAAACAGGTCCTAGTTTATGGATACCAGCAGCTGATTTCAAAAATGCATTTATTGTCTCTTAGGGATAAATAAAATGTCAGAACTTTCTACTTACGAATGTCCAGCGGTGGAGAACAAAAACCAGCACCAGGCACTGTTGATCCAGAAAGAAGGTGAGACCCCAAATGCAAATGAATATATCTTTAAGAAAGGTTTTGAATATGATTTTTCTATTTGTTTCTGTTAACTCAGAAATGAGCTCGAACTCAAAAGTGGAGGCAGACCTGGCTGCATCGAAGCCAATCGGACACAGCTCGGAAGGTGAAGACATACAATCTGATGACATGATTCTGGACGAGCTTGAAGACGAGGAAACTGCAGGTAATGCATCCATGCTTGTCACTGGCTTTTTAAAAAAATTTTATATAGAATCACACATAAAATAAATGTTTAAAGTTGAAGTAATAGATCTCTTCTACATAATTTAGAAATTGAGGATTTAGAGGAAGATGTAGAGATTCAGACTTGCACTGAAGTCATGTCTGAAATGCAGTGTCCTGGTAAATATAGAGCATTTTTACATATTCTGCTTCTGTAACATTTTATAGGTTCTCTTCTTGCTTTAACTCATTTTAGCATTAGTCATAATGTAGAAACTTTGTTTTGGCAGAGCTTCGTGGCGGCGCTAGAGACCACAGACCAAAGCAGCCGAAGAGTGAAGAATTTCAGGACAACTGGACATTGCCAGCATGCGCACAAAAACCTTTGACTGTCAAATTCAGCTGCTCAGAGCCACTCCCTGTAGCTGCTTCAGCTCATCCAGAAGGGCAGAACCAGCTGAGACCAAGGCAGAAGATGGACCACGTGTCTAGAGGCAATCCAGTATCAGAAGAGCACAGTGCATCACAGGCATTCTTAAGAACTCCAACAGGTTGGTGACGGTGGTGTTGATGGTGTTGTTTCATTTTATGATTGAAAGTAAAAACTCTGTATTGTGTCTGTGCTACCACAGAGGGAAGAAATCAGCGCTCTACTTCTGACAGCAATTTGTCCATCTTCTTGAATACAAAGGGACTGGATGCTGAACCAATTGTTGGTAGGTGTCTCCATCCTACACTGAAACTCCTTTCCACTCTCATTACTTTATCTCACTCTTTGTGCCCCCTGGTGTTTCTCCATCAGGTAAGGGTTATGTGTGGGAGTGCCGCGGGATTGCTTTGGAAACCCTTTTCTTATGCACGTGCTGCGAGAAGGCGCTCTCTCACCGCGACATCTGTCAGCACATGGTCAGCTCTGAGCACCAGCTCGAATACATGGTGTGTATTGTCCTAATAATGGTTTTTCAAATGTTTGAATAATAAGTGATCAGTATATGTTCCTACAATTTTAAAATATGTCTTTCAGCGGAAAGTATACCCTCAGTTTCTCCACAAGTTCTGGGATGAAGACCTGCCTTTAGACAAGAAACTGGAACTCTTAAAGAAAGTTTCCTGGAAGCTCTCAGAGCGGGAGCAAGATGAAAGTCCAAAGGTAGACTGTTAAGACCATATACTATAAAGATTGGCTCGATTCATCTGCTTTGACATCAGTGACAATAGTAATAATATTTTCCCCCTTTTTGTACACAGGTTACTACGCTGAGAAAGGAGTTGCATGAACGTGTTCAGACGGCTCCATTCAGTGAAGGTAACAATAAGATCAAGTTATAACTGTCCACACAGTTTAGGTGAAGTGAATACACAGTAACTGTGTTTGTTCTTCAGCTATAAAAATTTTGCAAAATATGCATACGGACAAATCAAGTAAACTGGGCCTGGCGCAGGACAACGATGAACGCAGGGTCTTGGTACCACAGCACAACAGTGAGTCCAAACGGCTAAATCGATGTTTCATCTTCTTTATGTTAACTGGAGGAGGAGTATGAAGTGTGACCTCTGCTTTCTGTTGCACAGGTCAGCGGTCTGATGAGCGGCCAGTTCCAAATGAGTCTCTTTCCACAGAAATGCAATCAGCTCATAGAGCTGAGCGATACCAGAGAAGTGACAATGGTGAGAGGGGTCGCTTTTCCAAAACTGAACTTCTTCCATAGGCTCAGGGGGAATTAATTATTTGATGCCCAGCTGAGTTTTTTACTTCTCTAATTTTTATGTAAGTTTTTTATTGATGGTGAGAGACTGAATGTCAACCAAACTTTCCAAAAAATTATATGACATAAAAGTTGCAGTTGATTTGCACGTCATTGAGTGAAATAAGTATTTGAAGAAATATAAAATGACCTTCAGTCACCCTCAGTCTGGAGCTCCATTCAAGATCTTGCCTTGTGGGGTGAGGATGATCATGAGAGAGGTGGTGGATCGGCCCAAAAGTAAACACTAGGAGGTTGTTGCCAAGAACATCACAGTGTAGCACGCTATTCTGTGATAGACTGACAAAGATCTCCTTGCTCAGGAAGATGCATGTGCAGGCCCATCTTAAGTTTGGCAGTGAACATCAGAGAAGACTTGGAAGAAAGTGCTGTGGACAGATGGAAATCAAAATTGCACTCTTTGGTAACTCGACCTGCTGTGTTTGGAGGAAGAGAAATATATGAACACCATCCTCATTGTCAAACTGGAGGTAGAAAAGATTGTTTTGGGCCAGTTCCTGGGTACAGGATGACCTCACTGCGTTGAGGGGCCAATAGTCAGGCCTGTGTACTGCCTAGACCTCAGATCTCAATCCTATTTTATAAAAAATAAAAAATACTAATAATAAAATAAAAGGGAGGTGAAGTGAAGTTTTGTTTCTTGGCTCCTGCTTGGCAACTCAAAAGCTTTATTTCAACTTTATTGTTTTAGTTTCTGTAAAGAGTGGTGGTCCAAAATCACTCTGGAGATTTCTGACCTGGGGGCCAACTACAAGAAACGTCTTACCACTGTTATTCAACAAGGGTTTCTACTACTAAGTCATTTGTTTGTGTGGTGATCAAATGCCTGTTTCACTCAATAGCACACACATCAATATGTAACTTTTATTTAAGGTGTTTTTATTGTTTTTTTGGTTGATATGCTGTCTCTCCATAAAATGAAACTGCCCTCAATATTAGCTAATATTTACTGGTATTTCTCTGTATGTGAACAAGCTTACAAATTCAATGGTAGTTGTAAATAATAATATTGTTCCCAACTACATAAAATTTGACTTGAGCTCAACGCAGAACCATGTATGAATTTCTTGTATATTTCTGTTCTGAGTTTTAAATTTGAACGTGCCAATATAAATTAGATTTTTGTGCTATTTAAAGTGGTTGATGGGACAACAACTTATCCTCTATTGAGTAACTAGTTTTAATTTGAGTTAGAGCAATACAAGCAACTATTGACAACAAAGCCTGCAATGTTGTTTTTGTGCTTCACCTATTGCAGTAATTTGAAGTGTAATGGTTTGAGTCAGGTGAGCTAACTCTGCATTTGGCTTTCTCTTGCATTAAGCTTCACACTGTTAGATTGCTTTGGACAGGAGGGGAGAGGAGGCTCAAAATAAAAGTGAGGTGAAGCTTGCTAACCTGGCTCTGCATGTTTCCATTTTGCGTTCTACGCCACTGGCAGACATACCGTATATGTATATATTTAGTATTAGTATATTAGTGCTGTAATCTGATTGGTTTACCAACCTCACCTGTGCTGTGAACTGCATGAACAGTGACAGTTTAACCGTGTGTTTGCGAGTGTATGATGAAATCAGCCAAATTCAGCGTGGCATCTACATTATACTAATGTGTAATATACGTTTTTGAAATTAAGAAACTTCTCCATGGGTTTGGAGATGGAGACTATTCAAAGAGTGTGGAAAGAAATTTTTTTTTTTTTTTTTTTTTTTTTATTTCTGCAGGCTCTAATTGTGTTGTGCTATTCTGTCCTTTTTTTTTTTTTTTTTTTTTTTTTTTTTTCAGCTCAACTCACACAGGAGCCTCAGTTAGAGGCAACTCAAACGGTTGGTGACTTGGATGGGTTCAAAGAAAGAGGACTCCAGAGTCCTCTCAATGTGAGCGGCTCCAGCTCGAAGGATGATCCTGTTGCCTCACTGTTGCCCCATCCTGGCTCATGTCTCAGCCCTGAAGAGACCTGCTATAAGCCTCCTGTGCAACCAAAGCTCACGCCACCAGTCTCTGACTATCAGCAGCCTGCCCTCTGCTTGCATGTGAAACAGGAAGAGGCGCACTCAGAAACAGCATGCTCTTCGGCTGCTAATCCTACTATCAGCCAAACGCTGTCAGTGCCTCCCAGAGATCAGTGTCTCCCATCCAGGGAAAGGCCAGCTGATACTTTGCCATGCATAAATGATGTAGACTGGAGATTGGTTAGACACCTGATTGCTGTGGTGAGAGAATGTAGAATGAAAGCTCCTGTTACTGTTGATACTTTGGACTCCTGTGCTGCCGGTTCATCTGAAAGTGTGGAAAATAGGTTGAATTTGCATACAGTGACAAAAACTCCAACTTCCTCTGGCTCATTTAAAAGCATGCCTCTGACAGGAAACCCTGCTAATGCAGGCAGTGAGAACCAACGCTTCAGTCTGAGTGGAAGCTCAGAAGACACTTCATCTTCCCTGGACCATTTGATGACTGGAAATCCTTTTAAGGTTGAAGCTGCATCTGGTGCAAGGGCTACTACCGCCACTGTTGAGCCCAAAGACCCACAGCATCCACCAACTATTGCTGATCAAAGAGTCTTTGAACATTTCAGCCCTGTTTGCTATACAGACACCAGCCATAACCCAGGACAGATCCCACAGCCACATGCTGACTCAGAGGCTGACAGCTCTGGAGTTGACCAGTTGCCCATCAGTACCATTGTAACCGAGAGGCTGACGCAAAGGTTTATGGGACATTATACAGAACAGCCCCACACCGAGGTGAACAGCAGCCATCAGGGCAGTTTCCCTGCAATTTCTGGAGACAACCCCACTGACTTTTTGGTGCCTTCAACCGGATACGAGTCACACAGCCAAATGCCTTATGTCGCAAGTTCACATCCAGGGTACGCACCACCTCAGGCCGTATTAGGTTACACAACAGGAGAAAACCCTCAAGTTTATACTGGAGCTTTAAACCCAAGTGAAGGATACTCTGCAGCGGCAATCTACCCGGGAAATTTTTATCCACAGCTCGCCATCAGCCATTCAAGTTTGCAGTTATTTGGGCAATCTGCGGTGACTCCAGGATGGGTGAGCTTGGATATGTTGCACTACTACCCATCAGTGAGGAGATAAGTGACTGGTTTTTGGTTTTTCTACAAAAAAACATTTGCTGTTGTGCGTTTTGGCATTTGATTTTTCTCAAACTGTTTTTTGGGAGGGGGGGGGAATTAAAAAAAAAAAAAAAAAAAAAAACATGCCATATTTAGTGAGTTTTATTCTTTCAAAGTAATGTTTAAATGGATAGTTTAACATGCATGTTTATTCCTTTCTTTTTTCCCCCTTTAAAAAAAAAGAAAAAAAAAGAAAAGAATTCATTATCTTATGGTTGGGCACTAGCTATCGTTAGCATTTGGAAAGCCTGAGGTGCAAATTGACACATTCACTGCCTTTTTCTCAGTATTTCTGTGTTTTCACTTGCCCTCCTGTACAGCATATGTTCTGATCACATTTAAGAAGCTAGATTTAGCCTGTTAAAACTCTTTGTTTTGTGTGTTGTTTTTTTGCCCTGTGGTTCATTTTGAGCAAAGCGCACAGATTTTCTGTGCAAGTAGCAAAAAGTTATGTTTAAAACTGTTTATATTCAGTATGAAGAGTGTGACGAAATCTCATTTATTTGTAGCTTGTTTTTAATCTGATAATAGCAGTTTTATATATATTTGTGGGTTTTTGTTTTGTTGGCTGATTTTTGATTTAAAAAAACAAAAAGAAACTTGATGTTTGATTTTTGACCAGTTAATAATAGATTTTGTTTGTCTGATGAATAAAAGGGAGGTAAACTTCCTCTTAAACAAAAGTATTTTTATGGGGTCTGAGATGAAGTGTTTTGCTGTGTGCTTGCCTTTACACTAAAGGGAGATCTGTGTATGATTGGGCACAAACTTTAAGGGGAAGGGAGAGAGACAATTCTCTATTTTAATATTAAGCTTGAAACTTGCCTTTTTTTTTTTTTTTTTTTTATGGAGTTTATAGTGAGTCCTGGATCAGATGACTGTGAATCCTCCCAGTCATGCTGCACTAGGTCTAGCCTGCTTATCTGCATGTCTCCCAGATTGCAAGGTTTCTTCTTCACTCACTTTTTAAAAACACTGCATTTACTCATTAGTTGTTATTAACCTATCTTCTCCACGGTGTGTCTTTGTCCAGTCTCCCTTCCTGAACCTGGGTCTGCCAAAGGTTTCCTCCTGTTGAGAGGGAGGTTGTCCTTCCTGCTTTTGCCATAGCAATTGCTCATAGGGGGCCATTTGAGATATTTTCCCAGTGTTATTGTAGGGTCTTTACAATATAAGCCTTGAGGTAACTCTTGTGATTTGGTGGATATAAATAAAATTGAACAGAACTTATGAATGGTTACAACTGCAGGCATAAAAAATATATCTATATATTAATCTCATATAGAAGAGCAACATTTTATTTACACTGAAATAATGAATTAACAAGTTGCCAGGTAACAGATGAGGACCCAGATTAATGGAAGGACACAACTATTGTTGGTTTCTTCACAGCCATCTATAGGTCAAGGGTCCAAAAATAGGGGGGGGGGGGAAAGGTGGCAGATCTCTGGGAGAAAACTCCTTGTTGGGACATAAAGGTCAGAAGTGGATGCAAACAGTAACTTGCATAAGGTATGCAGAAGAGCATCTCTGAAGGCACACTGAAGATTTGAAACCGATGCGCTGCAGAAGCTCTCACTGGATGTATGCCTGTCGCCTCAGAACAGGAAACTGATGCCATTGTAACCACAGTGTACCGATCTTGTAACAAAGCTGTTGCTCCCTTTGCTCTATTGCCCTGCTGATTATGAAAGAACACCGCAGTGTTATTTTGTTCTGTCTCTATATTAACAGCGTTTGCGCCTAATGAGTATGTCAGGAAGTACGCATTCTGTATCTGAGGTAGAGCAGGCAGGTTTTTGACTGGTGATGTTATGTGTACCCACAGACGTTGACATAGATCGTTTAAACTGTGTAGGGACTTGTGAAAAGACGCCGTGTTTTCCTGGAAAATGTGCAAACGCCAGATATTAAAACTTTACACCAAATGACAGGTTGGAAACGTTAGGGGAACATACACTGTTTAAAAAACTTCATATGGGTTATGATTTTGGTTCTGATGTGCAATGTAAATGTTCCCTTTATATTTATATTTAAATTTTTTAGCAGCATCGTTGGAGGGCAGAAAAGCATAAATGTGTTTAGCTGTGTCTGCAGAGTAGAGCGCATCAAAGCACTTTGAGACCATTCTGAAACAGCATTTTCTCTCTGCTACAGTAACAGTAAAGCTAACGCTGTAGATGATGACCCAGAATGTGGAATTAACCTGAAGGTTGAATTTCTTTCTTGTGCAATCTTTAAGAAGATGAACATGACCTTGACAACTGTGCTTAATACATTCAGGTTTATCCACTTGTCCCCCTGTGCTTTTGTTTATATTGAAAATGAGATATTTCTCAGTGTGGTAGGAATATAAGCGTGGGAAAGAGGAAAGGAGAGCATGTCTGAGGCAAATTGGGAGGGTTTTCATCAGCTTGTGACCGGCCTCCCACACATGTGAGGTATTTGTTGGAACTTTCAGGCCAAGCAAGGCCAGACCTTGGAGAACTTCACAGCAACTACTTCCTCATAAATCATGCACAGTTGTAGCAACTTGACAAAAAAACCCTGCTACCTGTCTGTTATGATATCAAAGCTGATTTTTCCCCTTATGTCTCACTGTGCATGATGCTGTGTGTTGCATAAATATAACCTCTGTGACCTTTGGACTTCAGTTTAAAACATTATGTGTCAAAACCATAATCATTATTCATTCAGGAATCATCAGTTAATCCATGTGTTTCAAGGAGCTTTATTGTCCTTCGCATCACATGTTAACATGAGGTGGAATGAAATTATGTACACATGGTCCCAGAGTGAAAAGAAACAAACTAATGAAGAAACAGAATTTATTTATTTATTTATTTTAAGTAATAAATGAATAGTTGGGGTTTTTAATTTTATTTTTGTTTTGTTTTTTTGTTTTTGCTTTTTAACAAACAGGAATGACAAGTCATAAAACAATACAAGAAATAATACTATAAGTAGAGTGCAGCAACCTGAGTACCAGTATGGAGTATGGGTATCGAGTGTAGGTATAAATATACAGGGAGTGCAGAATTATTAGGCAAATGAGTATTTTGTCCACATCATCCTCTTCATGCATGTTGTCTTACTCCAAGCTGTATAGGCTCGAAAGCCTACTACCAATTAAGCATATTAGGTGATGTGCATCTCTGTAATGAGAAGGGGTGTGGTCTACTGACATCAACACCCTATATCAGGTGTGCATAATTATTAGGCAACGTCCTTTCCTTTGGCAAAATGGGTCAAAAGAAGGACTTGACAGGCTCAGAAAAGTCAAAAATAGTGAGATATCTTGCAGAGGGATGCAGCAGTCTCAAAATTGCAAAGCTTCTGAAGCGTGATCATCGAACAATCAAGCGTTTCATTCAAAATAGTCAACAGGGTCGCAAGAAGCGCGTGGAAAAACCAAGGCGCAAAATAACTGCCCATGAACTGAGAAAAGTCAAGCGTGCAGCTGCCAAGATGCCACTTGCCACCAGTTTGGCCATATTTCAGAGCTGCAACATCACTGGAGTGCCCAAAAGCACAAGGTGTGCAATACTCAGAGACATGGCCAAGGTAAGAAAGGCTGAAAGACGACCACCACTGAACAAGACACGCAAGCTGAAACGTCAAGACTGGGCCAAGAAATATCTCACGACTGATTTTTCTAAGATTTTATGGACTGATGAAATGAGAGTGAGTCTTGATGGGCCAGATGGATGGGCCCGTGGCTGGATTGGTAAAGGGCAGAGAGCTCCAGTCCGACTCAGACGCCAGCAAGGTGGAGGTGGAGTACTGGTTTGGGCTGGTATCATCAAAGATGAGCTTGTGGGGCCTTTTCGGGTTGAGGATGGAGTCAAGCTCAACTCCCAGTCCTACTGCCAGTTTCTGGAAGACACCTTCTTCAAGCAGTGGTACAGGAAGAAGTCTGCATCCTTCAAGAAAAACATGATTTTCATGCAGGACAATGCTCCATCACACGCGTCCAAGTACTCCACAGCGTGGCTGGCAAGAAAGGGTATAAAAGAAGAAAAACTAATGACATGGCCTCCTTGTTCACCTGATCTGAACCCCATTGAGAACCTGTGGTCCATCATCAAATGTGAGATTTACAAGGAGGGAAAACAGTACACCTCTCTGAACAGTGTGTGGGAGGCTGTGGTTGCTGCTGCACGCAATGTTGATGGTGAACAGATCAAAACACTGACAGAATCCATGGATGGCAGGCTTTTGAGTGTCCTTGCAAAGAAAGGTGGCTATATTGGTCGCTGATTTGTTTTTGTTTTGTTTTTGAATGTCAGAAATGTATATTTGTGAATGTGGAGATGTTATATTGGTTTCACTGGTAAAAATAAATAATTGAAATGGGTATATATTTGTTTTTTGTTAAGTTGCCTAATAATTATGCACAGTAATAGTCACCTGCACACACAGATATCCCCCTAAAATAGCTAAAACTAAAAACTACTTCCAAAAACATTCAGCTTTGATATTAATGAGTTTTTTGGGTTCATTGAGAACATGGTTGTTGTTCAATAATAAAATTATTCCTCAAAAATATAACTTGCCTAATAATTCTGCACTCCCTGTAGGTGTAAATAAATACTTTAGCAGCAAAGGGCATGGTGACCAGCACTGATAAAATGACAGTGTCAGTAGTGATTAAGGTGCTACAATAGCAGTTCTTGTCCATTTATGTATTGAGAAAGTCTCACAGCTTCTGGAATGAAGCTGTTTCTCAGTCTGGTGGTTTTGCACTTGATGCTCCTCAGCCTCCTGCCAGAGTGGAGCGGACAAAGAGTGTGTGTGCTGGGTGAGTGGGGTCCTCATGATACAGGTGGCCATCTTCCTGCCTCTGGAGGTGTATATGTCTGTGACGGTTGGGAGGCTGCCTCCGACAACTCTCTGTGCAGCCTTCATCACCCTCTGTAGAGCTTTCCTCTCTGCCACAGTGCCGTTTCCGTGCCACATATTGATGCCAGAGCACAGAACACTCTCCACCGCACATCTGTGAAATGAGATGAGGACTGAGCTCTCCATTCCCACACGCTTCCACTTCCTCAGGAAGTAGAGCCTCTGGTGAGACTTCCTTATCAGGCTGGAAGTGTTGTTTTTCCTGCACCAATCCTTTAAGTGTTCCACCTACTTCCTGTAGCCAGTCTCATCATTGTCTGCAAACTTTACAATATGACAGCCTGGGTGGTTGGGTGAGCAGTCATATGTAAGCAGCGTGAACAGGAGGGGGCTTGGCACACAGCCCTGAGGCTAGCCAGTGTTGAGGACTATGGAAGATGAGGAGACGTTGTGGATCCTCACAGACTGCGGTCTGTTGGTCAGGAAGTCCAGAACCCAGTTACAAAGAGAGGAGCTCAGTCCCAGGGTCAGCCATTTATGTTTTTGATTTTACATCATTTACACTAAAAATAAATAAATTCTGGAGTCTTTAAAATGATATATACAAAACACAGACTGATATGTTTTTTACCACCTTTATACTCCATTTGAGAACTCAAATCACTCCCTACTGTAAGTCTTATTCAACGCGGACACCCATCGGAGCGACTTAGTATCTCAATATATTAATAGGTACGACTCATCAATATAGTAAACGTGAGTATCTGCCAGAGAAATATTCTCGGTGTGCTGTGTTTTAATCAACAGAGTTTTCATGGCCACATTTTGAATTCAGTGGAAGGTGGACGGTGCCTGTGCTCCTCTGATGGACGATGCTTTGACTCGGGAGTGAGATAGTGGAGTCTTACAGGTCACCTTTTTACCACTGATAGTGGTAAAAAGGTGCCTGGAAAGCAGTTTTTTTTCATAGCTGAACTCCAACAAGGGACGAGATCAGGATTTTCATTTTATAGAAATTAGGCTGAGTAGTTCACTCGCCATAAAAACGAGAGCAAAACTGTATGTGTGTGCTGTTGGGGAAATGAACAGTTTTCCACAGGCAAGGTTAGAAATGCAGTTCTTTAGTTACATAGTATCATAGTACATATAGAGTCATAGTATCTTTATTGTTTACAAGCATGGACAGAAACTTGTACAGTATCCCTTATATCACAAATCAGAATAGGATTACATTTGTATCGCATTTCTTACCATTCCTCAGGCTGTCCTTAGACTGGTACCAGCTGGCCTAAACAGCCTCCCTCATGTTTGTTGAAACCTTTTTGCTTTGTCTCCGCAGCATTTGTGGAAGACACAAGGTCATTCTTCTCATGAGATAACACTAAAGTCTGTGCAAGGCCCCTTCTGGCTTTGTTTTCAAAGAAATGTTAGCACAGAGGCGATTCTAGGATCAGAGCTTTGAGGGTGCTGAGAACCCAGAGAGCTGCCCAGCCATGCAAGATCATCTTTACTCATCACGATGAGACTTCTTCCCTGTCAGTCCCTGCATCCTTAAATGTCTCCAGTCGTCCCGAGTTCTCTCTGACTGTCTCCTAGGTGCATTTAAACCCCTCCTACTCAATGTCCTCGTCGTCTGTTGTCTTTGTGTCTGTTATCAGTCATCATAATTTTACCATCTCTGTGCAAGTCTGCAATTTTTTTTTTAAATTAAATCATAAGATTCTTAAATTCATCAAGTCTCTCTGTGCCTGGGTCCTCGTCACAAAACATCACATCGCTGTTTTGTGCATTTTAACACAATTTCAATCAATCAAAGCTTTATTCGTCACATGCAGGTTGCCCTGCAGTGAAATGGGACCCCCCCCCCCCGACCTTACACATATAGCACAAACATTACATGGGGATACAGGTCGGAGATTGGTAGAATCAGAGAAAAAAAAAACATTGAAATGTACTTTCCCCATTGTAGTGTACAAGAGGAAAAAAAGAGACCCCTACTCATGCTATGCTTCCATGGTAGGACAGCATGAGAACAGGAAACAAAAAAACTCCTCTGCACAAAAAAGCACATAAATGTCCACAGCACAACATTGTGAAGACATGACAAGCCACAGGGGTGGGTGGGGGGTGAGGAGTAATCCGAAGCGAACACAGCAGCCGCCCTGCACAGCGCTACCATTCCAGCGCGGCACACAGACCCGCCGTGTTCCCTCGCAGGAAACAAGAATCGAAGGCGTTGGAAAGGGAGGGGGGATGAGTGAGTGCCTATCAGTGTAAGTGTATGTGTGTGCGTGTCCATAGTTCAGCTGAGACAGTGTCCTTCGCCCTATCAGGCTAAGTAAACAGTCCTCCAGCCAATCCAGGTGTCCTTGCATGGGATGGGAAGAATAGCCGTGTAACAGTTGTTATCAGGGAGTGATTGTTTGGCTCCAGCCTTGGGCCTGCAGCTGGCGCCGTGATGGGGATCCGCAATGTTCATGTTGATTTTGTTGCGAGCAGCCCAGGAGAATTTTCAGGCTGCCCTAACACTGACACTGGTCTCTCGATCTCCCGTTGGAGAGTCGCGAGCCTCCCCATGATGGTATCAAACTTCTGTTCCATGGTGTTATCATTCTTTTGATTCTGAGACCTCACAACTGCAGTGATCCGTTCCGCGATGTCTTCCAACTGTCGCTCAAGGGTCTCATTTTGAGCAGGCCTCTCTCTGATGTATCCCCCCATACGCTCAATGGTGTTGTTTTGAGCCTTCACAGCAGCTGCAAGCGTCTCCAAGGTGTTGACCATATTAGGTTCGTTGTGAGAGGTTGCGCCTCGTTCCATTGCTTCGATTCCAGCGGGCAGCCTTGGGGGGGTTTGAACAGCCGGTTCCGCTCTCTTCCCTAAATCCCCACATTTGTGAAAGAAAAGCAAAACACTTTTTTGAAAAGTCTGTAACAAAACCATCAAATCTGATAAAGGTTATTTAAATAATCTTAAAAGACTACTATTGCAAAAGAAGAATGGATTGGAATAAAAAAATACATATCCTAATCTTAATTACTGGGGGAGAATAATGAATGATGCTCATAGTGAGTAAGAAGAAAAGTGAGTGCATTTTTTGGACAGAGATTCACTTTTAATGTGTATGTATAATATAATACAGATACATAAAAAATACACTCCAAAAATAGAAGTGTTATGTATGTGTGTGTGTGTCAAAAGGTGACCCTGCGAAGGCTCCCCAGACCTGCTGGCACTAGGGAGTCCAGCAGTTCACCTAAACAAAAGGCTCTTATACTCAAACAGATATAGATGTGTTTACCATACCACATATCAGAAAGAGAAGGTGCGACCTCTCTCATGACCTTAGAATATGTGTGGTATGCCAGGACACTCTGTGTACCATAAAAGAGGAGTACGTTCACTCTTTTCCAGAGTGTCCTGGCATACCACACATAGTCTTTGCAGACTACTAAGGGTCAGACATTCTATCTGTGAGAGTTGATATTTTTTATATTGTCATTTATGCTTAGATATATATAATCATTTGTATGCTGATAAAAATCATTTTCATTATTAAGTCTGATCAGGTCTGCACTTGTGTACCATGAGATGAGAGGAAGCGGCCTCGACATTATAATTTCCGTTATAGCTTTAGAAACCAGACGGTTCTGTTCTATAAAAGTGTGAGACTTCACACCTTTAAATGTTCATTTGAGACATGAACTATTGCAAGCTCCTGTTTTTATCGTTTAGCAAGATGCTTACTTCTGCTTTTCTGCATACCTTTTCTCCATACCTCATACACACACACATTAAGTTCATTGAAAGGTTGTATGTCTATGTATGGTATGGCTGAAAACACACACATCCCCACACACAGAATACAGATACATTGATGCAGATATGCCTGCTTGAGAATGTCACGTGTATTTGCAATCGCATATTCATGTATGTGACAATAAAAAGGGCTGTAGCGAAGGAGTCAGTCGAAGTTGGCCGAGTTCAGGTGAAGGGATCTTTTAGATTTTTTCTTTTATTTTAACCTATTTCCTGTTTCACTTTAGTAACAGGTTGGAATTTTGTGTTGTAAGATTTATGAGTTTCATGCTTTCATAGTGGTACTTGGGAGAGCTTGACATTTTCTCACTGTTTGGCACTTTCTGATGCGCAAATGTGGTGCATGTACTACAGCAGTCATAAAGACAACTAGATGGTCCAAAAGTTGGCCTACCTATTATTGGCTGCGGTTTTAGTAGAGTTTTGGCTGAACCACATTAAAATATATCAATAATTTTAATCTCCCCAATCAATTATAATGTTATGTTGGAATGTTGTTAAAGAGGGTAAAAAAAAATGTATCAACCCGGTTTGTTTTTCAGATTCCTTATAGCAGCTTTAATATATGGAGAACACAACTTCCTGATTGTATGAGTAAAATTCAGTCTTTTTTTCTTTGTCAGTTTAACAGTTTCTGTTGTGCCTGTCACTGTTCCCTGTCTGTTTTCTTACCTGGTTCTTCCTGACCTTGCCCTTTCTCCTCACGTTCCCCTCTTTCGTCTCTCCCTCTTTGGACTGACAATCATACACAAATAGATTGGATTCAATTAGATGAAAAATTACATTAATATGAAAACAATACTATTAAGATCACTAATAAAAAAGTCATCTCTCGGTGTACTTTCAACCAAAAGGCAAATAACCAAACCACATGTACACCTAATAAAAGCAATAAATATTGAAACACTGATCCAACATTATTCTTGACTGACGGATCATTTGATCTTACACTTTTACCTGGATGTGGCTCCTTTTTTTTTTTTTTTTTTGAAAAAACTCCCTTATATCCATTATGAACCTGGCTGTCTCTGTACACAAACACACACACAACAGGAGTTATAAGGCTAATGGGCATCCAGTCAGTTAGCTAGTTAGTACCTTGGGTTTAATATCGTCACATGACAAAATAACCAACGGACTGTAGGGTAGCAAACATCGTCGTAAAAGTCGAAGGAGCTTGGAAAGAAAAGCATCTGGACTTCTTTAAGTTGCTTGAAGACGTTTCACCTCTCATCGGAGAAGCTTCTTCAGTTCTAAGGTCAAATGGTGGAGAGTCCCAGATTTAAACCCTGTGGGAGTAGTCCCTCAAGAGGGACAAAATGGACCCCCTAATGATCCTCTACCTAATCACATGAGCCAAGGTGTGAAAACGGGAGTGGGTCACAATCAGCCAGGGTTTCGGGTGAGCTCATTGTGAAACCTGGCCCCACCCTATCATGTGATTTCTTGATGTCAGATGGCCCAGGGTGTGAGTGGGCATTAAGGCGTCTGGGAAGGGATCTCAAAACTGGATTATAGATGGCAGACAGTTGGTGTCGTAAACCACCGCCTCTGTTCAAAGATGGTCGCTCACAATGGACATAAATGGCATCTTTTACTCCTCTTTCAAACCATCTGTCTTCTCTGTCCAAAATGTGAACATTGGCATCCTCGAAAGAGTGACCTTTGCCCTTTAGATGCAGATAGACTGCTGAGTCTTGTCCCGTGGAGGTGGCTCTTCTATGTTGTGCCATGCGCTTGTGAAGTGGCTGTTAGGTCTCTCCAATGTAGAGGTCTGGGCATTCCTCGCTACAAACTAAACTCAGGAGAGTTTTCTCCAAGCACGACATCCCAGTGTATTACAGACCCAGCAACACACTCAGACAAAAACCAGTTCATCCGAATGACAAAACTCCTGAACACAAACTTAACAATTAGTGTATGCTGTACAGGATGACTGAGAATCTTCACAGACATATCGTCGAAAAAAACGTTTTCAACACTGCAGGTTACCTGGGTGTAATGTTTTTCAGCTAAAAAGAAACATGGTCTGACTTCTACCTATATAAAGAGTAACTGAAGGTTAAATGCAGCTAACATGTCCTGTTTTAAGCTACGCACTCACACATCCGCTCTGCTGCTTCTCGGCCACCATCGCTCTGGCAGAAAGGGCGCTAGAGTCAGTTAGGGGAGAGGTGGGCTGGACCAAACCATTTCTTTTGGGGGGGGGGGGGGGGGGGGGATAGCTATACTTTTGTTGTTGAACTATTACGTCTCAACCAAGCACTGTATGGTTTTTATAATTTTAGTAGTGTGTCACACAAATAGCAAACATTCAAACAGTCAAAAAAAAGTAAAAAAAAGTTTCAGGTCGATGAAATAATAGAAAGCATAGAAATAAAACAATAGCCAACTGAAAATTGGGTATTAATGTATGTAGGCTCAAAGGGGGAAAAAAAAACAAGAAAGCTAATATAAGTTACAAATAAAGATTTCTCAAAGACTCATATTGAACAAATTGTACATTAATCTTCAGTTTGGGATAATAAAGTCGTTTATTTCCTCAAGCAGCTTGCAAAATATCTCATCCTTTCACTGCTGTTTCTGTCTGTGTGCTGGGAACAGACAGGACAAACAGGACATGTCGGCCTTGTGATAAAAGATTATGACTGGAAGATGAGTTGAATTCAGTCTGAAGGGGTGTGCAGTTATAAGAAAATTCGTTACAAACTGCTGATGCACATAGGTGGATCGACAATAATGACATGAGGAGAGTTGTGGCACAACTGGTCTTCCACAGCCCTTGAAGCACAGCTACTCCCTCTCTTGGCCAGCTCTCTGAAGACAAGGGTTTTTGAAACAATGCTGTGAAGTCACAAACTTCAAGATACTTCAACGAGGAAACAAGCAGAAGAGCCCTAATTTTCTGACATCAACAGCCTGCAGCAGGATCAGCGTGTCTTTCACTTTTTACCTTTAAAGAATGAACAGATTAGACAAAGCATGGGGGTGAAGCAGGTTAGATGCGATTGCTTGGCGTTCATTATAAAGGTGGGTGTGGCATAGACCACCAGCGGACGGAACATGTGACGCTACGCTGTTTTACTACTACCAGCGTCGTTTGAATCCACGGTTAAAGCTCACTGCAGCTGCGAGACCCTCCAGCTCCACAGGTAAGCACCCAACCTAACTGCTTCAGCATACTGCGGTATTAGACACCACGGAGAAACTTTGTTATCCAGAAAGTAGCGGCTCCGCGTTTGTTTAATGTTCCTGCTCACGTTCCTCCTAAAGTTTAATTAGTTCATTAGTTAAAACGGACTTTTTTTTTAGTCAACTCTGAGACAAGTCACAGCAACAAATCCTCTGATATTTTGTGCAATATGTGGACCTTTGTTTTGCGTCGTGTCCAGGACGGCAGGAAGCTGCTTTAACAGACTGACATGCAGCGCCACCCGATGGTGACAGTGTAATTGCAGCTGCATTTCCTCCCATCTTTCTTTCAGCTTTATTTCAAGGAGTTTTACAAAACTTCTGAATTTAGAATAATTTCGAGTTTTATACACAGTCACCCTCTCAATTTTTAGAGGCTCAAAAGTAACCGTACTAACTCAAATAAGGATTGTTTTTAATACTTGGATGAAACTCTTGTGTTTGATGTTTTTAACCCATGGGCATCATCAGGTGCTTTACTGCAGCCACCTTCAGTTACTTGGTTGAGATCAGTTGACTTGTGTGGAGTTATGTTATATTATATGTGATAGTATTAGCTTGCTGGGTTATATAGAGTAATAATATTATCTAGCTGCATTGTAGTATGTATTATCTTAGGGTCAGGCCTTTGTGCAAAGACAGCCTTCTGTGTGAAGCTGTAGGAGAAAAATAGTCAGAGAGAGAAAACAGCATTTACAGGAAATGGTGCAGAAAAAGCATCACTAACAGCTGTCTAACACATCTGGATAAGTATAGAGTGGAAAGCAGAACTAGGTAGCGAAGCTTAAGGTGCCTAAAGAGTTCATTTAAAAGCCACCTGCATAGGTAAGAAATGAGGGCACGTGCAGGGAAGCAGAAGTTGGGGAGGATAACCACGCAAGGAGGTGTTTTTATTGAAACTGTGCATGAATAATTTGGACAACAATACAGAGTACTAAGCATACAGGAAAAGCAGGTGTGAAAGGAGGAAATCTGGTAAGAAATACTATATCTGTAACAGACTGAGGGCGCACCCATCGGCTCTGCAGGAGGTTTCGCGCTGTGCGCATCTCCCAGGTACATGGTGAATAAAGAATTGTTGGATTGAAGCGTTCTGTCTCGAGTTGTTTCTTTTACCAGGTCAGAATCCAAAAATCAGGGAGGGACAATCGGTCCGACACTTGCCTTAGCTGTGTTAGCTGTTTCTTTGTTTTGAAAAGCTCAGGTTGCTTTTGCAGCGTGCTTGGGGTCATTATTTATTAGGACTGTGAAGCGTGGTCCACATTTAGCAGCATCTGAGCAGAAAGTGTAGCCCGTGAGCTGTTTCTCCTGTGAGCATCTGAAAAGTGTGGACTAGAGTTTGGCTACCGTCAAACTGAAAACGAGCTGAATTTCTTTTCAGTGAAAGAGTCAAAACTTGTTTAAACTTTCATGCTTTAATTTCAGTTGTGAATAACATGTAGGTTTATAACATTGCATTTTTATTTATATTTTACTAATAAAAAAACTCGTTTATTTACAGCATCCAGAGTTTGTTTTTTTTTAATTGGGTTTGTAATTTGTTCCCATTCCCTTAGTTGAATCTATAAAAATGCCAACGATAACACACCGCGATTGACAAAAATTGTATTTTTGTACCAACAAGGAGATTCCCAAAGAGCGATTAGCCAACACACACAGTATGAGAATCCCCCTCCCTACCAGGAGACATCTCCCGTGTCTCTACCATAACTCTGCATGAGGTGAACAAACCAGCATTGCTTTGAAACTTAAGCTCCATCTTGGGTTTTCAGGTGGTGTTTTTCTACAGTTGCAGCATGCAGCCAGGTAAGTCATGCCTTCTACTAACTGTATGTAAGCTTGCTGCATATAGCCCATTCTCTTTCTGTAATTCCTCCATTTGTAGGTGTTTTAAGAAGAAGCCAGCTGCTGGATTCTCTGAAGGCGTACCTGAGCAACAAGGAGAGACTACAACCCATAATAGGTGTGCCGCAGCAAATCCCACTTTTAGTGTGTAAACGGTTCTTTATTCAGTGTGTGCTGAAGTAATATGTGTTTTTAATGTGCACTTAGGCTTGGGCTGCATTACAGAATGTGTGAAGGCTGGTGCGTGGAGCACAGAAGCGCTGTACGTGTGTGGGGCGTGCGTGTGTCGCCTCAGTAAGGCTGACATGCGTAACCACATACTGGGAAGTCTCCACAGATTCAACTACATTGTAAGTAGTACTGGAGAAGGATTGGTGACAGCAGATCATGTGCTGCGTTGGATTTTACTAACAGATTATGGTTTGTTTGTTTTTAAAAGAAAACCTGGCACCCTCACTTGGTATCAAAATGGCAGGAGAGCTCCGACCTGTCCAAGCTGGCGTGGCCGCTGATGGAGATGGCCAAGAAGCTTGAGGAAAAAGAGGGACCGGGAGACATCCAGGTCTGTTGCTTTTATTGTGCGTGCTTTCTTGTAGTCATAAACTGCAAATTATTGTGGATGCTCATATGTTTTTGCACCTTCATACGAAGTTGTTAGAGGTTGAAGATGGTGTATACCAGAGGATGGAAACATCCAGTGAAAATGATGGTCAGTGAATGTTTGACTGTTCTTTCCCCATCTCACTGTCTTCTCTTGATTACTCTCACTTTTTATGTTTTTGGCAATTTTTCTGCATGCACGTGATTATTTTTCCCTTCATAAGTATCTTTTCATCTCTCTGATACTGCAGCAGTAACTCTCATAGGTTCCTTAAGAGATGCACAGGGTGAAACTGAGAGTTATCCAGAGACTACAGCTTTGCACTATCCCACTGAATCCCAGAGGACTGTAGTGTTTGCACAGAACCAGCCCACACGGTCCAAGAAATCCTTCAAGGCTGACACAAACTCAGGCAAGATCTCAGCGCACACTAACAAGCCAGCACCGCAGCTGATGCATGCAAACTTTGATCCTTCTGTTAAGTCAGAGGTCTACTTAGTCAACCCGTTCACATCCCAGTTGGATTCTCCCGAACCCTTTGTGTTTTCAGAGCACACCAGCAGCTTTCCTGATGACTACACTGGAACCAAGACTCTCATAGGTGAGAACACACAAAGAATGGCACCAAAAGAGTTAAAAAAAACCAAAAAATAATAATAAAAAAAGGCCTTGAAGTTGCACGGTTGTGGCGGACTGCAAACTCTTTCATGTGCCTCTCCAGTAAAGTTTCTCATCTCACAGTCCAACTCCAGTCTCGAACCACAGCTGGTGATCGTAATTCCCATGAAATGGAAATGTTCTTTATTTTTTTGTTTCTCATGTTTTCAACAGGTCTCGACTGTGTGGTCGAGTATAGAAGTGAAGATGGCTGCTCTTACTGTTTCTTATGCCACTGCTGCCGCATCAAATCCAACAAGAAGGACATCACTGAACACCTGACCAGCCCCTCACACCTCATCAACTACTTGGTCTGTTTGTTCTGGATCAGTTACCAGAATAGATTATAGCAAAGGTTCTTTAGTATTATGCATGCAAAAAGCGAGGTAAGTATAGTTTAAAGTTAGTGAATATAATTTTTTATAGATGGAAACTCATCCTGAGGAGGTGACTGCGGAGCTTAAAGACAAACCTCACCTTCTTCAGTCTTTGGCAAAGAAAGTGGAGCGAGAAACGGGGCGAGGAGAGTTGAAGGTATCCCTTTTTCTTTGCAGCACAGAATTTCCTGCTGGGATTCTGCCACATGTGACGTGACTCTCAGTGTCTTTTCCCCCAAACAGTCTTGGTTTCACCTGTACTCGTCTGTCCTTTAGTTTATAAACCTCTCATGTTCTCAGGTAGTGCATGTTCCAGAAAACCTTTGTGCGCTACTCACTGGCAAAAGTTACCACTGGTGTAAGTATGGGTTATTTTTCTTTTGCTTGGCCATAAACCATTCACTTCATTTTCTACATCTCTGCTCTTGTAAGTATAACATTTACCTGCCTCCTTTTTTTTTTTTTTTTTTTTTTTTTTTTTTTTGACAGCAGGTCTGTGATAGATCAAACCACTGCAAAAAACAGGCTTTTTTTTTCCTGACGTGTCATTATTGAAACATTCAGTTAAAAAGCAGGACAAAATAGACCTATCGTAGAGTTGTTCTACAGGCACAGACACAGGTACCCACTCAGTGATTTGTTGAAAGTGTTATACTCTAAATACAGTTGTGGTCAGAAATCTTTTTTAAGGAGAAAAAAAAAAGAGAGAAGAAGGTTACATCCAGTCATCCTGGGCATGAATATCATGGCATTTCTGGGCTTTTAATGATTTCTTTGAACTGTTCTTTTTCCAGGGTGAAGTGATTGATTCTTTGAGTTCATTTAAATCTGTTTGTTTCCTGGCACAGAACCAGCTTTAAGTGTAGTCCACAAATTTACAAATTAGTTGAGGTCGGGACTTCGGGAAGGCCATTCCAGCAGCTTAATATTAGCCTGCTTTATCCATCCCCAAAACCAATTTTTATTAACTTTTTGAACCATTATATTATTGGCACATCTGTGTTCAATTTGAACCATCTAGCTGTTAATTTGAGGTGAAGTTGAAATATGTGCTACCACCACAATACTTGAAAGTTGGTGCCATGCTCTCAGGTTTGAAAACCTCACCTTCATAGCTGCAAACAGCTCAATCTTTCTGACCATAAAACGCTTTGGTTTTATGTTCAGCTTGACGGTGTCAATTTTTGGAGCACAGGTTTCTTTCTTGCAGTATAAACCTGTGGACCGTGAATGTGTTCCTGGGTCATTCCTGAACATCCCAACCAATTTAAAAATGTCAAAAGACATTGTGGAACCTTTACCACCACTTATTTAAAAATGTAAGCGAGTGTATGTATATTTATACAACTGTATACTTATGTGTACAGTTATGCTATAACTGGATTTTTACAGAGAAGTGTAACTTTTATGCCATCTGAATTTTGCCTGGATCACGTTTTGTCAGTGCATCTTTGGCACTCACCATGCAGAGTGTGTCCTTTGTTCAGTGCAGTTTCCCACTTGTCAGGGATGTCGGCTCTCTAGATTTTCTTGTATTCATTAATGCCCACTTGAATTTTTTTTTTTTTTTTTTTTTTTTTTTTTTTTTTTCCCCCCCCACCCAGTGTTCCTTGCATTTCTTTATTTTATTTTATTTTTGTATGCCACTGTATTGTTTTGGATATTTTCCAGGCATAAAGATGCTGCAATCTGGATGGAAAGGTGCTGACATTAAACAAAAGGAAATAGATGCCAAAGGTTTGTATCTTTGCAAGCTAGAGTTCACACTTTCTCAGCAAACTGCTTTTAACTTATTCCTTTTCTTTATGTCTAAGGGCTGAGCATGAACCAGACATCCGCTGAAGGCATGTCAGAGAAATGCACTTTAATGAAGTCAAAGAGGAAGAAAAGAGTAAAAGCAAAGAGAGAGACTGTTTTTAATGTCAGCCTGCCTATTACCAAAGGTTTATTACTGATGAAGAGGATGTCTTTCAGCAGCAAAAGCCTCCCTCCATCAGCTACATCCCCTCCCTTTAATTTAGATCTCACGTCCTCCCCGGGGTCAGAGATTGTGGAGTTAGACTGTGATGGTTTGTCATCTGAACTAAACCATGCAGAAACCTCTCCACTACAGCACAGCCCCTGTGATGGAGGTCCAGAGACTGGTGGGTACACGCCAGAAGGAAACTTTACAATATTAGCTGTGCCATCTTCCTCTAACTCTTCCTACGGACATAGGGAGTGTTGGACCGAGGAGGGGTATAAGCCAGCTGCAGAGGATAAGAATGGAACAAGAGAGCAGGGTTTGAGAGAAGAGGCACGCATAGACGCTGGTCCACATTATTACCAACAACACTTTCAGAATCCGCACATGCCGTGCGATAATGCAAGTCTTCAGACGGGCAGTGTAAGTGGGTATTACGATGTATGGGGTCATCTGGGTCCTTATATAAATAGTGCTGGTGTGAACATGCTAACTCAATCAGTAGATCCCTGTGTGTACAGCGGCAGCATTGCACACTACACAGCGCTCACCAATGACTGTGCCCAGGCAGCTCCACACAATTATGGGATACCGACTACATCTTATGAAGCCAGTCAAGGACCGCGTGGGTGGATGTCTTACCCCAGCTACAACACTGGCTCTCTGGCAAACCCTGGCCAGCACTTTCTCCCTCCGGTCTGCAGTAGTGTTACGGACTGGAGTCTAACACACTCTTATGCCTTCAGCCAACCTTCTAAACCTCAGTGTGCTGTGTCCCAAACTGATCTGTATTTCAGCTGAATCAAATCACATTTGGATGGTCCAGCGGGGGATTTACTTGCAATGTGACCTTTTTTTTTTTTTTATATTCTTTATTTTTTATTATAGTTCTGCTGATTTCTGTAATGAATGTGAGCCTGCTGATGGAGGTGCAGTAATATAAGCAGTGTCGGGGTTTTTTTTTTTTTTTTTTTTTTTTTTTGTCTGCTGGGACTTTTAGGTTTAAACTTTGTGGAGACTGAAAGTCAAAGAGCACCAATGAGGTGAAACAGCACTCCTTATCCACTAATCCAGTCGTTATAAGAGAAGTAGAAGAATTGAAGATACTGAGCATTTAAATAGAACTCACTCGTGTATTTCCAAGTTCACATTCAGTGACGGCTGAGAAACGTGCCCGTAAACACTAAACAGCTGCCTGTGTGTATATTTTTATTCTTTTATTGTGTTTGTTATGAAGTTGTTCAAACTGGCTATTTGTTTTCTGTTTTTGACCGTTACAGCAGTGTTTGTTTTTTTTTGTTTTTTTTTGTTTTGTTTTTTTTTAATCTACATTTATGCCTTTTTAACTCCAGAAAACAAGACAAATGTGTGAAACATCACATTAGGTTTAAGTGGATTCACTGTATTTTTTTAGGAGAAATATTGAGATATGTTTGACTGCTTTTATGAAATTAAAAAACAGTTTTTTAAAACAGTTCTGACCCGTGTGGCTGAATTTTTATTTTATTTTTTTTTGCACCAGTAGAGTTTGAACTTTAACCAATTATGTGACCAAATATCGTTTTCCTTGCAGGTTCAAACAAAAGAGTTTTATTTTTCCTTTCAAGCAGTCACGGTAGGTTATGTAATGTCCTGTGGCGTAATACTCACAAGCTTGCTCAAATTCAGCGAGGAAACACAAACTTTGTCCACTCAGCGATTAATGCAGATCACTGTAAAAAGCCAGTCTTACTGTAAATATTAAAACACGTTAATGGTTCTGTGTTTGCTTTGGAGTAAGTTTGACTCTGTAGTACGCCCATTATTCAATACCTTGCAGAACCATGTTTACCAGCAATAACGTAGTGGCTTTCTGTGCAAGCTCATCTTTTCAGTTCTGAGGTCTTGTGGTGCAACTTTGCAAACCTAAGCTGTGCTGCCGTGTTCTTTTCTCCTGGCGACCATTTCAAACAAGCCACATTTGTTCAGTCTTTTTGAAATTGTATCTTTTCTTTGCAGCAACACTGGACACAGAAAAGATACAATTTGGGGCTCTTTACTGCTGGATTGATTGTGGCATTGTGTTAACACAGATCAGTTGCCTACCAGTAAATTGCCAAAACCTCTGCTTATATAGAGGTGCTCACACTTGCTGATGATCAGTTAATCAAGTGCATTTGATTAGCAGCACCTGGCTCCTATGGAAACAGCATGTACTAAATTTGTGAGCTATCTATGAATGTGAATCACACTTCCAGTAAATCCAGGTAGTGCTAGATAGTAACTGAAGGAAACTGTTTCCAAGGCCTAATCCGTGGATCGACTTCCTTCGAGGCGTGGACGTCTATCAGCAGAGAATGTCCCTTAGTCTGTAACACAGTCAAATATATTCTCAAGCAATATTCAAGCATGCCATTCAGCGTGTTAGTACGAGCTCGGGAGCAGCTTGGGAGAACAAGAAAACAGAGACTGCTTCAGATTGTCTTCCCAAATTGACTCAACTTTATTCACAAGTACAACAGTTTATATAGAGGGTAAAATTCATGAGACAGCAGATTTATCAGTTTAAACCAGTACAGACCAAGATAAGGGAGCGTCTTCCTGCCCTTGGGTGAAGAAGCATCCTTTGTGTAGTTTATTAGTTCAGCTACAATTGTGATTATCTCAGCGACATATTTTCAAGGCACAAAATAAAGAGTTCTTTCATTAGTGAAATCTGAAACAAACCATTTGGCCTTCAACAGGCGTCTAAAAGATTAAGAAACTAATGTAGCTGAGGGAGTGATCTCTGTGGTATTTCAACCTTGTACCAGCCTGTGATTCTCACACATCAATTCTTGGGTCAAAGAGAAAAATAACTAAAACAAAGGGGCCTTATTGAATGACAGAGTTTTCCTGCATAATGTCACTATAAAACAATATCCAGTAAATGCTCCCATGGTACTAAAATACCTAACAGTAACTAATTTCTATATGCACAGAATATTTATTATGAACAGTGAATACATCAAAAAATACATTATATTAATGTTTATGCAGATGCATGTAAACTTTGGGCAATAGATTGGAACAGGAACAACACAATATCATGTACTCAACTTTAAAATATCTGCATATGATTGATTGTACAACAGAGGTGGTCACGAAGAAAATAAACACAGGTTGATATCACTGCAGTGGCCTCCTAAGAAATGTAGGAGGAATAAGAGGCAGAAGTAAAAGTTGAGAGGAGGAGGACATCATGAATCTTAGACTATAAATATATGCAATACTCGTCAGTCTGGATAGCAGAGGTGGGACCAAGTCATTGTTTTGCAAGTCTCAAGTAAGTCTCAAGTCTTTATCCTCAAGTCTCAAGTCAAGTCTCAAGTAATGTCAGGCAAGTCAGAGTCGAGTCTCAAGTCACTGGTGTAAAAGTCCGAGTCAAGTCACAAGTCTGAAACTTTGAATTTCAAGTCCTTTCGAGTCTTTAAAAAAAAAAAAAACAACGAAAAAATAATGTTGCAGTTATGCTAAATGTAAATATTAGACCATATAATTTTAAAATCTGTGTTTTTCTCAACACATGACAAAATAGTGAACTTAGAAAATATACACAAATTGTGAAATTGCACCTCTATAAAATGCAGCTCAATTAAACCTAGCTCCAAGAATAATTTTCACCGACAGTTCTGAGATAAGCTGCATGTTATTCTTGGATGCGGTTGTAGGACCAGCTTTAAAATCGCATGACAAAAATATCATACACATTAAAAAAAACTGTATCACCAACATAGCCTGGACAACATTTGCTAGTTAGATGAAGTCAGCTATCTCATCTTAGCATATTTATATGCATATTTATAATCATACGGTTCTTGGAGTGAGCGCATACGATCATGAAGTTTAGTAACTTCAGGTCACTGCAACAAGCCCAGGTACAGTTTACCGACGGATGGGTGCAGGACCTTGAACTGCACCGTGTAGAACGAAAGACCATCGTACGTATCATAAGTTTACCAGTCTCACAAATCGTCATCATAAATACACATTCCTTAACCGTTTATTAATAGGACCTTTGAGCTCAACGGTAATTAATTAGTAGTGGAAATAATTTCTGGTAGCATCACAGAAATGTAGCAGTGACAACAATATTGTATGCTGTAATCGTACTGGGCAATTAGTGATACAAAAAACCTGTTTTATCCTGTGAATAAAAGTATATGTTTTTGTTAATGTACCATAATAACAGAAGCGAAACGCAATATTGTGTCAGGACAATTTACTATTTATGCACAATAAATAAAGGAGCATAGCGCGACAATTTCTGTTCAGCGCCAGACTTGCTTGTAACCTATATCACCAATTATGTTATGAAAATGACGTATTAACTACTAAAAAACACTGACCTTCGTGTTAATGCTTGGAGCAGACTAACCTGTGAGCTGGAGTGTTCTGGGACGTTATATTTGATCTTTGAATGGCTGCAATCCAGGCCATCCGTCGCGTCTTTGTTACTTCGGAAACATGGCTTGAACAATTTCTCTTCAACGACGTAATCCGATAACAACCGATCTCTTTACCCGTCGGCTTCCCGTGGCTGTCATGCGACCGGCTATTGCAGTTAATCATACAACGGCTTCTTGACATTTTTGTGTTTCTTTTTATCGCTGTATAACTGATTTTAATTGAAAGCCTGCGTGCGCTAGTACCGCTTGCCACGAGTTCCCAGAATCCTTTGCGGTTCTACCCGTGAATGACGTCACATTTTCAATCTCTATATAATATGCATGTTAGATTTTATATTTGGGGTAAAATATCAAGTCTTTTCAAGTAAACCGGTTCAAGTCCAATTCAAGTCCCAAGTCATTGGTGTAAAAGTCCAAGTCAAGTCACAAGTCTTAGAACATTTTTTCAAGTCAAGTCTAAAGTCATAAAATTAATGACTCGAGTCTGACTCGAGTCCAAGTCATGTGACTCGAGTCCACACCTCTGCTGGATAGTAAAGAAATTTGTGGAATTACATGTTTCTGATGTCCAATATATTAACAATAGAGATTGATATTTAAATTAGCATTTCAGAAAAATGAATTACTATCTAATGGTAGATGAATATTGCAGATTTTTTGTATTTAACTTCAGATTTTAAGCATATTAACGTTGGTTAGCGTAATAACCAATGCGACCCGCACTCCAGTCCGGAAGGTGGCGCTAAGGTAACCAAAAGTTTTATCCCCAGCTGCCATTAAGATAAGGAGGAAGAAGCAGTCCCAAGCACAGGCAACCGAGCAGTCACAGAGAGGACGGAGATAGCTAGTCAGTATTACCAGCCATCCTTTTGTGTAGCAGAGTCAGGTTGCGACATTTAGTTTGGATGGCTGAAACTCCTGCAAAGACCCTGTGACCGGCTAGCGTGCTGTAGTCCACACATTTGGGAGAAACCTTACAGCAGCCTCTCCCAGCGTCTAGCCTCGCACTCCCTCCCCTAATCTCGCCGAGATGTCAGCTTTCTCCGAGGCGGCTTTAGAGAAGAAACTGTCCGAGCTTAGCAACTCTCAGCAAAGTGTACAGACACTGTCGCTGTGGCTCATCCACCACAGAAAACACTCGAAGACCATTGTCAACGTTTGGTTCAACGAACTGAAAAAAGGTAAGGCTGGTGAGAGCCGAGGAGTTCCTCCAAACAAACACAGCGAGCATGCTTCAGAGAGTGAGTAACATGTAGCTGCAGGCTAGCTCTGGCTAAAACTGCCAGACCAAACTGCTGTTAAAGTTAAAACACAGAGTCCCTGTTAGCACGGTGGCTGCTAAAGGCTGGCAACTTTCGGTCACTAGCCAAAGGTTTTCACTGCTTTGTCTAAGTAGCATTGTCGAAAAGTGGCGACAACGTGTGTTCCCTTAAATGTGTTTGTGTTAGAAAATCTCCATAATCTCCCATCTTTGCTTATAGTAAGTCTCGATCAGTTAAAGCTGCACTAAATTAAACTTTATAACACCTGAGGGAATAGCTTTAAATTAAACCCACATCAACAGTTACAATGAGCTTTACTATAAAGCATAAAGGAAGCCACTTATGCTCATTTCTTTTCTCTGCTACAGTAGCTTTGCGTGATTAACTCATCAAAATAATCCTATACTAACCCTTGATAAATCACCGCAATTCATACACAGTATAGCTTTGCTTTAAGCCAGCTTTCTTCTGATAGGCTACTCCGCACAAACAAAAGGTTTGACTAGCACGTGGGTGGAGATTGTGCTCACAGCCAGAGCCGTTTGCTTGAGATGACCACATACAAGACGCACTCACTCTCCTCTAATCATCAATGCACCACCTAATAAAAGTGAAATGCCCTAAATAATAATATTTTTAAAAAATGCATAGTTGCAGTGGTGCATATATTATATAAGGAGAAGCATAAGTAAATGTGTCGATGTTAAACGAACCACATGACATTGTTTTAATTAAACATATGTAACAGTTTTAAGAGTAAGTGCATATTTATTCTTTAATTGCATTGCTTTTTTTGGCTCATTTAGCTGTGTCAATCATTTCACTGGAGAAAGACTATTGAACATTGTTGTGTGATAAAATATAAGCAATGACTGGTGGATCTAACTTTTTTCTGATTTTCATAGTATCTGATGACTGTCAATGATTTTTTTTTTTTTTTTTTTTATAAGAAAATGTTCACAAAGTTTATTAAGTAGACGGTACATAATGGAGTTGTTGAATTTATTCAGTGAGTTGGGTTGTAGGGACATCAGGCATTACTGTAATTGTAGCTAATAATGGTGCATTTTTCCTCGGGGTGCTAGTCAACAACCTAATGATACCTCTTGTGGGTGAGGTATTTTGGGTGGTGACTGAGACCAGTGTTAATGGCAAGTGGGGATAGAAATGGCTCTCCACGGAGCTTTACACTCACCTCAGTGTCGACTGTGTCTCGTCCAACAACAACAAAGGCTTGTGCATCAGTTAGTTTATCATAAAAACAACAAACCGAGAAGGGGTGTAAGTATCCTTCACTGGAACTCAATCGGGCACTCGGCTTCTCCAGAACAAAGTCAGGCAAGAGCCAGTGCTCTATTGTTAAAAATAGTAAGAAGAATCAGCTTTTGTTTTTGATCTCTTTGATGCCTTCAAAATCCTGGGGCATACAAATCTGAACATGCATTTTTGTCAGATTGCTTCTTCATATCGTGCACTAAACTTGTGAAATAATATCCACAGATTAAATCTTTTTTTTTTTTTTTTAATTATTCTTTCTGCAGGGCCACCTTGTTCTGCATCATGCAGCTGATGTGACTGCACAGTTCGCCTGTGCATCTGGTGCATTGCTCATATTAAATTAGCAAAGGTCATAGCCTTGCTTATAGTGAAGCATAACGAGTATCTTGAATTTTTTAAACGTGGCTTTGCATATTAAAGATAAGATGACCTTTATTAGTCCCACATGTGGGAAATTTGTTTTGTTACAGCAGAAAGTGGACAGTGCAAAGTTATATAGCAAAAATTAGAGAACACTGGAATAGAATAAGAATAAGATGCTGTACACAACTGTATAGAATAAAATACTATATACAATAATAAAAAACTGTTGAAGATTTAAATCGGCTCTATTTCATTTTTTGTATGTCATGACTTTTGTTTTTTGTTTTTAGTTCTTTAGTGGTTAAAATGCGCTTGCCCATTAATAGGCATTGTTGTGTTGTACCTTTTTGTAAATCATAATCAGATAGTATGTGTGTTTCTTTGTTTTTTTCAAACATGTGCAGCTCAGGTATCGCGCAAGCTGACCTTCCTGTATTTGGCCAATGACGTCATCCAAAACAGCAAGAGGAAAGGACCAGAGTTCACCCAGGACTTTGCTCCAGTCATCGTTGATGCATTCAAACATGTGTACAGGTCAGTTTTTATTGGACAAAGGCATGGATGGTTGTCCTGATGTCAACTTTCTCATTTTGTCATCATTTTGGATTTTAAATGTATGAAATTTAAGTAACATTTTAGAACTGGTTGAGGGTGGCAGCCATAAGTAGGCTTGATGAGAAGACGTGTATAAACACACACATACTGTATGTTCTAGGGATGCACACACTGATGTATTATGAGCTGATTACAATGTTTAAAATGACATTTTGGCCATCAGCTGTCCATCTTTGAACTTATTTCCATTAAAGAAAATGTGACAGAAGTGGCCAGTTGGCCTGTGGCGGTAAATGAGGTGCATCCCTAATATTTTCCCATTTAAAGAATTTCTATCCAAGAACTGATTTTTTTTTTTTTTTTTTTTTTTTTTTTTTTTTTTAATTCAATTTTGTCCAGTCCTGACTTCAGGTTTGCAAAGCTGTTTAAAGCGTGTGTTCTTTCTTTCTTTCTTTTCTTTCCTGTGTGTTCCCGTGCAGAGATGGTGAGGAGGGCTGTAAGAAACAGCTGGGTCGGGTTTTATCCATCTGGCAGGAGAGAGCCGTGTATGAGAATAACCTGCTCGATCAGCTCTCGCAAGTCCTGTGTAAGTTCAACGAGCCAAAACCTGTACCAGCTTGTCAGTAGTGCTTACCATTCAATTATAGCAAGTGTGCTGTGTGCCTAGAGGTTTAAACTTGATAAGCATAGTTATATTATTTACTTGCACTATTTTGCAAATGTTTGCTTTATTTCTAAACATGCAGCTAATCAGGCTTGTGGCTTTAAAGTGGCTAAAGATGTAGTATAATACATAAAACGCACACCTTCAAACTGGACTTTTGACTTGTTATGTTTTGCTTTTCTTGCTTTTTATAAATCTTAGATGGAGAAAAGAAGACAAAGAAGAGGTCATATGAGGAGATCCAGCCAGATGATGAAGGCTTTGCCTCCCAGAGCTCTCCAACCGAGCCCCCACAGGTGCTGTCCTTGTTATACAGAGCAGTTATAAATACAGAGTGCTAATCATATAACACTTTGATCCACACACATGCTAGTTAATGATTTACAGCTGTCTGTGTTTTCATGTTTGCCTTTGTGTCTCCTCCTGAGTGTAAATACCTTCTTCTGCTCCCCCCTCACCTCTTGCCTTTATCATGCTCGCTATACCTCAGACGGCAGAGTTAATCCGAGCTCTGCAGGAGCTGGAGAACGCTGCTTCTGGCGACTTAGTGCTGCGTCAGCGCATCTCCTCCCTTCCTGCTGAGGTGCAGGACACGTCACTGCTTCACAGGATCACAGGTAAGGAAGCTCTGCGCACTTTATACCAAACTTTAGACAGAACATGTGTTGTTTAGACTGAGAAAATGTTGTTGAACCACTCTGATATACTGCACATTACAGAAAACACTTAACATCTAGATTCCTGTGAAAAATTAAGTATACTCTTAGTGCTTCCACAGGAATTAACTGATCATTAGCAAGCGTGAGGACCTCTATAAAAGGAAAGGAGGAAAAACATCAACAATGATCTTAGAACAGTTGTTCTAAGCAAATGTTCCTGGCCAGCAATCTGGGAATTAAGGCCATTTCCTGTTTGAAGTTGTCATGCCCTTTTTCTGCTGGGAGACAATCTAGCAGTTCTCACTATTTTATTATCAGGCAGTTAAAGATTTGGCTTGCTTAGTTAGCTGTGCACTCTAACTGTCCACCAACTAAAGCCTGTCTAAAATCGGATCATGCAAGAGGATGATGATTTCAAACACTGCAGCAAATTTTAAAACGGAGAGGCTGAATAAGATTCAAGGTGTTGCAGTCCAGTCCAGACATGAACCTGACTGAACTGCTGCGGTGGGACCCTCAGAGAGCTGTGTATAAACAATTGCCTCAAGTCTTAATGAACTAAAACAACAACGTAAAGACGATTGGGCCAATATACCTCCAGACAAAATGAGAGATTGATAAAGTCTTAAAAGAAATGATTACTTTACTCTTTTCCCATTGAAAGCCTCTTAGGAGTAAGCTTTGAGGCTCTTTTCTGAACTGAGTGGTTTGGTTTCTTTCATACTTCAGACCAACTTGCACAACAAAATGACCGGGTGTGCATCAGAAGTAGTGATTGTGGACTCTGTCCGTTGGAATAACCTGAAAACTATTCTAATGTTAATCAAAACCGCATCTTTGTTGATATAAACTTTTGAATCATGGGGTGTATTTAGTTTTGTCACGACTGTATTTCAGAGGAAATAAGGTGTGCACAAACAAGGGAGAGTCGAGACAAAAACATGGGATATGCAGTCGCCTGGACGTCCTTGTTGGGCCAAACAAACACTCACTTCTGCAGCTGACGTTCTTTCGCTCTGAAGGATACCTGCAGGCTTATTTATGGGAGAGAGGGGATGGCTCTGAAAGATATTGACCTTATGACAAAGAGAGATCATTTACATGAATGTGTAGCACACAGCACTCACTACAGATTTGATTACATGACACATGATTGTTTGTGTGTTTGAGTCTCCCTCGTATCTGTCTGACAATGCCCTTGCCTTTACCTCAGCAGAAAGAAATTGAAGGTTTGATTTGGCACTGATTATACAGATGCTGTTTACATTGTTTCAGGATTGATGCATAACTGAGTGACGTGCATTTAGGCTTTGTTCTCTGCTCTCTCTGTGCTTTCTGTGCTTTAGATAAAGAATCAGGAGAGCGACTTTCCCGGCTGGTGGAGGAGGCCTGCATGCTGCTAGCAGACTACAGCGGCCGCTTGGCGGCAGAGATTGACGACAGGAGGCAGCTCACGCGTACACTAACTGTCTTCCTGCAGAGCCAGAAGGACGGCCTGGCCCAGAATGAGCAGAAACTTGAAGTGCGTGAATAAGTTTTTCTCTGTTATATGTCTGTGTGCGTCCTGTCTGCCTCACCTCTCCTTGGTGTTCATCTTTTTGTGCTGTGTGGACAAATTACGTTTGAGCACAAATTTCTATAAGTATTTTTACAAGTTTCTCAGCATGCTGCACGCTTTCTGTCATGCTTTTTTTTTAATTTTTTTTTTTATAAAGCTACCCTGCATGTTTTTAGTGTTAGCCCTGCTGATGTGCAAACTGAGGGGAAGCCTCTCGATTAGATACAGACTTAATGTCTAAGTTATCTTTTCCCTCGTCACTGGCTTTCTCTTTGAGCCTTTTTCTTTCTGCTCACTTCACTCAGTGTGTCCTGCCTATGAGGTAAGTAGTAATCAAAATGAACCCGTTAGAGCTTTAAAAATGTAACCACTGAGTTTTCTTGTTTGCTCAAAGCTGTGCTTTTCACGTTGACGGTAATTGTTCAGATCTTATCTACAGGGCACCACAAGGATCCCACGTCTCATCTTTGTATCGTCACTCAGTCAATACCTTTTGTTTTAAAAAAAGAAAAGAAAAAGTCTGAAAATAAAAAGTGAAAATGATTTTGTGAGTCCTTTTTTTGTGCTCGAACACCTACAGTTTACCCTCTTATTCAGGTTTGAAGGTGGTTTATGAAACGTACTTTTGGTTGTGGAGTTGACAGTAAATGGCAGTTATATACTTTAGGATTTTCTGATTAGTGGGAGATGTAGATCAGATATTTATCATAATCATTGTCATGATTAATAAACATAAATTAATGAGATTCAAATTTGATTAAAATCTTGTTCATTTATCTTTCTTGGTACTTTTGCTTTATGCTTTCTGAAGAGAGTTGTCATTTGCAACACGATGGGACACAAAGAGAACATAGTTTGTTTTTTTTTTCTTTTCCTCTCCCCTTCCCTCATTTGGACATTTCTGTTATCTATGCTGGAAAAGTACTGATGACCTACACACACTGCATGCATTGGCTGGCAGATATAGTCACTGAACACATTTGAGAAACATGGCACAGAAAGTAAAATGTGACAAGATTAAGGTGGGAAAAAACATCAAATACATGGATCAGGTGAAATCATTTTGTCCACATGCAGTCCTGTTTTCAGTACCTTACACTGTACTTTGCATGCAGTTTGTGTGGCCAGTCTTTTATTAGGGGAAAAAAAAAAAGCTGTTGCAAAGGTAAATGTTTTTTGGTGCCCTTTAGTGTGGCTCATTACAGTGGAGGTTGATCTAAGTCGAGCAAAGTCATTCATAAACATGGAGAGAAAGAGCGTGGCGTTTTTGCTGAATGATTTGGGTGTTTGGATAAAACTAAAACACCCTGACACACTGTTTAGTGGTGGCCACTAATTAAAATACATGAAACATGTTTATTGGAAATCCTTGAATTTAAATCTGAACTTTAACTGGAGCTTTAAGCTGCTCTTGGTCTGTAATCCATGAAGCGCACATTCAACACTTCAGTTTCTTATATTACATTATAATTTAAAATTACAATATGTGTGTGTATTTATCTCATGTAATACTGCTACTGAGACTAGGGGGAAAAAAACCCAACACCATAAATCGGTGTGATTCAGACTGCAGGATCTTTGGCGTCTGATGGCTGTCTGTCATTGTGGACTTTTTCAGGAATACAAACGCAAACTGGCGAGGGTCACCCAGGTTCGAAAGGAGCTGCGATCACGTCTGAACAATCTCCCAGAAGGACACTACAACTCTTCGAACTGACTTCACCTCCCGTGCTACTGACGCATCTGATCAGACGCCTGTTTAATATTTGATCTGTGACCTTGCCATAGTCCTCTGTTCCTGACTTTGGGGTGTATCTTTGTCTCTGTGCAGTAATCTGTGGTTCTCATTCTGTCTACAGCCAATTATTTATCCACGTGGGTTTATGAACATAAACATCTTATTATCATTTAGAAGATTTAAAATCATCCCGACACAGGCCTGTTGTGCTTTGGCCCCAGCTGCCTAACTTTCCAGCTTTCCAGTTGTATGGATGAATCTGGTGTGATATTTTTTTATTTATACTGATTAAGATAATGCATCAGAGTACATTGCTCTAGTGTGATCATTCATTTTAATTTGCTGTATTCTGCTGGCATTACGTTCCCTTTAACTGTCTTAAGTTAAGGGTTATAGATCCTTGTTTGTAATAATAGCCTCAAATGTCTGAAACTGAGTAGGAAGCCATGTTCCTTAAAGCAAACCCAAGTGTGTATTTATGATTTACTGTTTGTGAAAGGGGAATGTAAATCATTGGTCAGTGTACATATTGTAGTTTGCATGTAAATATGGAGTTGTGCCTGCTCCTTGTCATAAGTGCTTTTGGTTTGTAATTGTGTCAACCATGGTGAAGAAAATGTTGCTCATTCAAATTAATGAGCTATGTCAGATATCCACAGTACGGAAAGGGTGAGATAATGGGTTTTGTTGTCTTGTTTACTGTATCGCTCCATAGTTTTATCTTGGAAGTCTCCTGAATGCTGTGCAGATGCCTCACACAGCTTGAGAAGTGCCCCGGTTTCCAAAGTCAGACTTAAAAGGAAAAAAACAAGCTGTTTTTGTAAATATGAAGCAAATGCTTAGAACCAAATAAACAAAGTGCACAAATGTTTTATCGTCTTATCTGCAGTATGTGCTATTGAGTGCAATTAAATATGTGAACACCAGGGGGAGTTCCTTTTTTACGCCTCTGTGGCGACAGCCTCGGTCACGTGGGTTTCTTAGAGCGAGCGTCCGCCCATCAACCAGGAAGACGAAGCTATTTTTCCCCTGGTTTCTTAATAATACAATAGCTGTGTAAACATTTGTTGGATATGATACAAAGTATTTAATATAGAAAACAAAAGAAACAAAACACGCCAATTCGCTAGTGTTACAACAATAACGCTTGCTGATCACAACAGTTAACTAGCTTGGTTCAGGCGATTTAGCTAGTAAACAGTCGCTAAGCAGGTAGCTTTACCTCTAGAGGGTACGGCCACTGATTAAAGTTCATGATGGATAACTTCGAAACGCCATATGAGGAGGAGGATATCGCGTTTATTGAATGCGAGGTAAGCATGCTAACGTTAGCTGAGAGACGTAATAATTTGGCGAAAGCGAGGTTCCCGGGAAAAAGGAAGCGTGCCGCGAGCAAAGCTAACGTTTTTAGCTAGCCTCTGGAGGTATATGACATCGGACGTGAATTAGTCCTGCTCTTTTTGACCTGTTCGGGTCAAATTCCATCAATTTTTACGTTTGACTGCAGTGATTCAGCATGTGATTCTTTTAGCTTGAAAATGTCATGACTTTTCATGAAGTGAGGCAAAAGTAAAATTAAAATTTGAATGGATCTGGGTCGCGTATTTACTCAGAAGGATTCTGGATCCATCACTGTGGGGAAAATCAAAGAAACGTTGATTTTAGGCAACCCTGAAACTAAAACTGTACATACCAAGTTGTGCGTATTTTTTACGGGACAAAGGTGGCAGAGGAACCTTCGTTAAGTCACGAAAATTGCCTTTGTTGTAGAGGTGGGCGAATCGATCCAAATATCTGTAGTATCGATAACAACGCTGGTATTGATATACCAGATACTAGTGCGCTATTTGTTTCTCTTCTAAGTTCAGTAAGTAGCCAAATGAATCTTGTAAAATCATGAACACATGCACTATGAAAAATGTCTGAACCTTTTTGTGTTAACCATCAAATCTGTTTTATTTATAGCCAATAGCACATTTAAACAGAAGTTAACTCAAAGTGCTTTTAAGACAGACACATTTACATTGCAGGTCTCCAAAAATCCCAGTTGTACACGAAAAGCTAAAATGTGTCCCACACATGCTAAGTACCTGCTCTAAGTATTTAATAAATTTGTTTTGATATATGGTAGTCATAAGGATTTTTATATGATCCAGAATGAAGAGTTGAGTGTTTTAATGGTTGTAACATTCTTTCCATCTCATTATAATATCTTTTAAACATTACAGGTGCTACATTTTCACCTTAAGTAAAATAGGTCATCATATTTTGTGATATCTCATGTTTTTCTCCAAATATAAGTGTTGTAAAATCTAAAAAACACTCACCCTGTTCTCTGAGACATCAATTAAGGACTATTCATCATTTTATTAATGTCAGATAGACTATTTATACTTTATAAAGATATATGTATATTAGAATTTGTTTTATACACTTGATGTGAAGGAATTCTTGGCCCAGTTCAATTTTGACACAGACTATAGTATGAAAGCATATAAAATGAACAGTATTCAAGGGTTAAAAGTGGTCATATAGTTTAGAGTTAAGTTACCTTTTGTAACTAAAATACAGAATAAGGCTTAATTTAGTGTGTCTATTTGTGTCTGTCAGCTTATTGTTATTAATTCATCTGTTTTTTGCTCTTTCTCAATCAAGATCTGTGAAAAATCCTTAAGGGGTGATACCCTGTACAAGATACACCTGACCACCCCAGGACATATAAAGGTACTCAAGAAATCTACTTGTGTAGAAAGCTAAACATTAATAGTAATGCAGTCATTTAAAATGTATTCAAAAGTGATGTCATCATCGTTTTTGCATTATTCCATGTACTTTCTCTTTAGTCTCAGATTTCCACAGGTACCAGACGTCTGTGAGAAACAAGTTTTCCAAGCTGCTCACATCTTTTAATTTTTTTTTTTGTTTGAAGCCCACCTACAGTTTTCCCCTCCTGGTTTAATTCCTGGTTTTGCATCTGACAGCTCTTCTTATTTCAGTCTTGACAGTCGAACACATTGTTTCTTCTGAAGATTTAAAAAAAAAAATCATGTTACAGTAAGTACAAGAGTAGTGACAACAAAAGTTGACATGGGTTGCCTCTCTTCAGCCGTTGCCGTCAAGGGTTCAGTGAGTTTTGAGCTACAGAATCAACCAGGAAAGCTGGATGCTTTCCACCTTTGTGTTTGACTGCTATGAAGAAGCTGGATTGGCCATTTCAGAAGAGTACTGTGTCTCTCGCCATTGCAGTAAGTTTGTGCAAGGATGACAGGGTAATATTTAGTTCGATGATGTATAACAGAGTGTGAAAGCCTGCCTGGCTGTGTATTTCACACAGCATTCTTCTTCTCCTTCAGTCTGGGAAACAACTACAATTACTCTTGGAGCGAGCAACTGACAACCTGAAAATGAAAGTTCTGAAGGAGTCTTGAAAAAGGCAGGCTTGGTTGGTTCTTTGGGTGAAGGGGTTTAAGGATTTCTGCAAAGAAAAGCCAGACATTTCTTCTCAACACTTTGCTCACCTCCCCAGATGCAGATGTTCTACTAAAACCAGGCCCCTACCACCATCTGCCTTTTTTAGTGGCCCCTTCACATCAATGCATCCTGAACTTTGCGCCAATAATGGACAGTTGTGTTTGTTTTAAAGGAGGAAAACAAACTTGTTTTTCTTTTTAATAGTGGCCACAGACTATGCTGACACAGTGGAGTTTCACAAAGGAAATGGTCTTGAACCATGTCATGTATGATGTGTCAGCTTCATAAGTCTTTGAACGTCTTCCTGTTAATGCCCAAGAAAATTTCAGGAACTTGTCTGCTGTGCCTTTGAGCCAGGTTCGGGTCTGTTCCACTAGGTAAAGTCATGTGAGCTTTCTTGGTTGTTCTTGTTCATTATGTTGGGAAGTGTGCCTTCCAAGACACACGTGCTGATTTAACAAGTGACTTGTTGTACAGTCAAGCCTGGAAGACAAACTGAATTAAAAAATACAAAACAAAAACAGTGCACTGTGGAGCCATGGCAACATTTCTTCAGCTTCTTACTTTCTCTTCTTTTGTTGATAGTCGAGAGACAGGAAAGCGGGGAGAGAGCGAGATAGGGGAAGACATGCAGCAAAGGGCCGCGGGTGGGACTCAAACCCGGGCCTACTGCTCTCTGGCCATATGGCATATGGTCACCTGCTCATCTCGCTGAACTAAACTGGTGCCCTTCTCTTCCTGTCTTTACACTAGAGGAAGTCAGCCACTGTTTGGTTATTTGGGTAGCTATGTTTTGGCAGACCTTATTGCCAAGTGCAGAATCTGTGTAGCACATAAGCAGAAGTTGCTTGAACTGAGTTCCTGTCTTTTGGCTGTCTTCTAACCACTATGGCAAATCAGCTGCTAATTCTTGGATGGTGCTGGTTTGGCGTTCCGCTGAGGCGCAGACCTACTTAAAACTGGTTTTATTTTCTATGAGCCAGAAAAATGTATACGTAGGTATACATTTATACTTTCCTAGCAGCGCTGCCACCACCAACAACGACGACGACAACAAGTGCAAGGAGGCTACTCTGCAGACCTCTACAGCTTCAGTTTGACATCCGTACTGAAGCTTTTTGTAATGGTAAAGTTTTATTTGGACCTTGGTTTAGCCCCAGCAGTGTGCTGGCGCATTTCATTCCTATAAACAGTTCCTAGAAGGATCCCTCCAGATGTTTCAATAGAACTTTTGGTCATCCTGAAGAAAGCTACATCCTGCTTCTTTGCATTAATATATTCACATGCAGATATAACTCCCACCTCCCGCGGTGGGGGTTTAATTTATACAGTTGTGTGAAAAGTGACTGGAGTACAAACTCTTTAGTCCTTAACTGCTTTATCTCTTTATGATCTAACGCACACTAAGAAGACAGGTGTGGACAGGCACCTTTACTGCACCTCATTTGAGCTGTGGTTTTGGTTTTAATATGCGTTTGATTCCATAAAATAACTCCTTTTCTGTTTGTAGCAGAGGTGAACTACATCCAGTGTTGTTTATCCAGCACTGATTGACTTTATTTTTATTGTTCTCCTTTCGTTCCTGGCAGAAAGAGAGTGGCTTAGTAACTTCTGGTAAGTAGAATTCATCTTCCCTCTTTTATTATTTTTTTATTTTTTCATTCCTTCCCTGGCCATGTGTCTGTTCTGATGGGTAATTCAATGTACATGTGAATAGTGCCCATTCCGGTTTGAATGGGCAGCAGTTTTGTTTAGAAGTAAATGTATAAAGATACCCAGAAGTCAACGTGTAAGGACAAATAGTTTGTCCAGATTTTGTTTTTTCTTTGGTGGTTTGGCTTAGGCTCCTTAGATGCATCTCAGGTTATATCTGGACCACTGACACAAAGCCCCAAACTTAACATCAGTGATCAAATCGGTTAACATCGGCTGCAAGTCAGGACTTGTTTTTGAACATCAGTGTGTGTTCTCACTGATGATGTTGTGGCTTTTTTGTCTGCCAGTGTGTGTTCAGCCATTTTGTTTTCTTAATTTGGGTATGGAGAGTTAGAAATTTGAAGTTTATTTAAGAGATTTATACTTTTCATTTAGCACAGTGCAGTGATTTCATGTTTATTTTTGAAAATGAAATGGAAGTCTGTATGAGGAACTGGATTCACATCGACTCAGCTTTCTGCTCCAACAAATGTGGACTTTAAAATGGTCACATGGCTTCGATGTTTCCAAGTTGATATTCAGATAAGTTTTTCATTATGGCGTTGGGCCAGACCATCTTCAGAGCACCTTGATATTTGGTCCTATAGGACTGCAAGAACGTTTTCTTAGGTTTGCTGACTGTTGGACGTAGTACCCCCATTTTTCTGCATCCACACTCCTGGAACTCTGAATCATCACAGTTCTTCACAGGGTTTTTAGGGTAGGTACTTTCCCAGCAGGGAAAGAGAAACTTTGAGTGATGAAGGTGTACACATATGCTCCAGATATAAGTGTGCACTGGTCAAACAAAGGAATGCAGCACCAGAAGAGTGAACATTGTATTGAAACGAATCCTCTCATGGCATCTGTCACGCAATGAAGAAATGCAAACAGAAAGTGAAGAACATGAAACACAATTATAGGAAAACGTAAGATGTCAACAGGGGTGACGTGTCAGGAAAGCTACTACATGACTTCAGAGTTCCTATTAATGATGTGAGTGCAAATGGGAAACAAGGCTCAGAAGGTATGTAATCACCTCAGTGGGTAAACACAGTCTCCAAGAAGTGAAGTGGATATTAATTCAACAAGTGTCTGGATTTCAACTGGGGGATTTAATACATTTCTTCCAAAAGATACTCCATCTTTTGGTTTTGGTGGTGGTGAAAAGTGCAGTCTAATGTGGGAATTACAGTACTATGTTTGTGTAGGTATTTGCCCACGCAGAGGCAACCTATGCAAATGCGCTTGTGTGCGGTTCTCCAAAGCCCCAACAGCACATAGCTCAATGTGGACGATGCAAGTCCAGTGCTGACTGGTTGAAAAGTTGCCTGGAATAGGAAAGGGACCGACAGCAGAAGTCTAACATGAACGGGAGAAAAAAAAGCCTCTCCGCGGGTGCCTGAAGGACCAACCAACAGCAGCCCAAGCAAGCCTGGGCACTGGTTGTTACTGTCAGCCCCCTGCTGACAGTAAACAGCTACACCATGTAACAATGGTCTGCAGAGCTGGTGGTAAACTCTGCAAACTACCAACTTGAAAGCCGTAAGTAGAAGATTACACTCGGACAGCTGAAGACGCTACGGAGAAGAAGTCTTGGCATACTTTTTCCACTTCTACCTGGTGGACTCATCTCTGTAGATGGGTCCACAGGGTCACAGAAAACTTGCAGCGATGTGGATGTATGTCAGAGCATCGCTCTAACCATCTAATGATCAAATTTCCATCACGTGGACCCAGTTTGAAACCTTCCATAGTTGGAATGGTGAAAATGATTACACCTGTGTAAAAAGCTACTTTCAGCTGCTCTTTTATTCACCAGGAGTCGCCACAGTGGGTAGATGATTTGGCAGGTTTTTTTTTAAACTCTGGATATCCTTCCCGAGGCAAGCCAAACGGGATGTTTGTCCCCTTCTTGAGTTTAAACTGGATATTTCGCTGTTAGAACCACTGCAATATGGAGCTATTGTTACACCTATGTAACAATTTCCCCCAAACTCTTCCATAGGTGAACCCATAAAACTCCTTTAATGACCCAAAAGGATTTGAATTGACTGATTGGTTGGCTGATTAAAATCAGCAGATATGGGCCTTTCACAGATACATAATACACATATCATTTGAATCTAGTGTTTGACCCAGGGCCTTTCTCTGTGGAGGTCACATGTTCTCCCTGTGTCTGCGGGAGTTCTCTCCGGGTACTCAAGCGTCCTCCCACAGTCCAAAGACATCCAGTTATTGGGGTTAAAGTAATTGGTGATTCTAAATTGCCCATAGGTGTGAATGGTTGTCTGTCTGCCCATGTTAACCCTGTTGCGGATTGATGACCTGTCCAGGGTTTACCTTGCCTCACACTCACACCAAGCCACCTGGGATAGACTCCAGATCCCCCACCACCTTGAATTGGATAAGTGGAAAATTATTTGTTTTTTTTTAAATGAATGGAAGGATGGAAAATAAGTATCAGCATCTGCCCCCAAAATCCCATATTCGGGGAGCTGGGTATGGATGGCAGTGGTGCCATCTTTGATTGTGGCTCCAAAGCCGTGATCCAACATCTTACAGCGAGAGAGGATCAAAGCTGGCTGTTCTAACAGCTTTTCTACCAAAACAGAGGCTGGGGAAATTTTCTGACAGGGTCAGAAGTTTAGGACAGCTCACAGTGAAACGTCAGCCATGACCTGTGTCTACTACCCAGCCAATGGGAATGCAAGAGAGACATCAGCATATGTGGGGGAAAAACTGAATACATGTAAGTGTTACATTCCCTACCACCTGTTTCCAACACAGAGGAAAATGTGTCTTAGCTGTGGCAGCTGCAGTGTGTCTACATCAGTTTACAGGACCCGTGACAAGGTGGACATAGCAAGGAAACAAACAATGAAGATTTTGCAGCGGTACGTTGTTGCCCTTGAGTCAGTAGGTATTATCGTACAGCCTTCATGCATCAAACTTGATGTCCTACCCATGCTTATTAGATCACTGCCGCAGAGCGTGTTGGTGCCTCAAGCGATTAAAGCTCCTGCCACTCGTGCCCCAAGAATGAACCCTGTTTCAAAGCCACTTTGATGTTTTGCACTTGCCATCGTGATTCAAAAACAGAACCAACTGGGCCTGCGTTTGTATACGTGCCGCTGAGCGTGACTGGATGCTATTTACCATGAAGTGCACTTGTAGAAGCATCTGCATTTGTTGGGTTTCTCCGCTCATTTAGTTTTTCTTTTCCTTTCTGGATCTTTGCACTTTTTGCCAAATTTGGTTGCATTAACAGCCTTTTTGTGATTTAATTATGGTGTTACATGATAAGTTGCTGAAATAAATGTGTAGCATTGTCGTATCAAGATCAGAAAAAATACTGTACTGCTCTTAAACCACACATGGCTACTAAAATGCAGCTTTTCCAGTGTTGCTCTTCAAGCAACAGCTGCAGCTTGTTGGAAATCTTCACAACTTCTAAAAATGTCAGTCAAACAAGCTGTTTGCACAAAATTAGATGGCACTGGCCAGCCTGTGTCTGTATGACTCCCTCAAAATCCACTCTGACTAAATTTAGCAACTATACATATGTATTCAGTTATTCTAGTGGCAGGACATCTGTGGGTGCACTAATACTCCACACTCAGATGACGAAAGGATAAGTAAACATCTCTGCAGATCTGTCCAGAGTTTGGTGTAATGTCTTTTATAAAGGAACATGTTGTACAAGTATGCACTTCAATAACTTTGTTTTATTTATGCCTTTTGCACAAGTAAATTAAACATTTACACCATTATTGGGATATTTTTAATACAATAATATTGGGATATTGTAAAAAAACAAAAAAAACAACAACATTTCTTAGTTGGTAATATAGGTACCATTAGAGTTCAGATGTTTTTTGCCATTAAATCCATTATGCCACACAAGGTACATGTTTCAGAAAATCATGGAAACATTTTTTTTTCCTTGTCTGATGACATTCAAAAAGCAACATGAAATAAATAAACTGTCTGGACTAGAAGTTCTACTGGGGCTCATACATTAGATGATAGTTTATCAGAAATCTAAGATAGTTAAGATCTAAGCTGAAGATTTTATACCATTCAGCTGCAGCTACAATACACCAGGCCTTGTCTTATATTGACTTATAATCTTCCCTTACCCCTGTTAACCCTTAATAAAGACTCATCCTCTAATAAGGAGTTTAAATTGAAGCAGTTAGTATTGCTCTTGTCTTATTGTTATACTGTGATGATGACTTTTAAAAACACTGTGTAGTTTTTGTCTTTTTGCTAACTATTAGCATGTGGCTTCCCAGGACGGTCTGTCAGAAGACACGTACCGGAGTTTAAGGATATTATAGAGTACCTGGATTACCTGAATCTGGATGAGCCTATCATTGGTGAATAACTTTGCAGAAAGTTTTAAGCAGATGTTTTTTTTTTTTTTTTTTAAATACCAGATTATTTGATTGTTTTTAACTTTTTGCTTGTTCTTAATTTCCAGGTTTGAACTTTTTGGAAGAGGGGCCTCCTAGTGACCGACAAATAGGCCCCAAATACTTATGTAAGCTCTGTAATCAGTCAGCCGTCCTTGCAGAAATGGTCTGTCATGTGATTGGACGCAAACACAGGCAGAAATATGTGGTAAAGCATTCAGAGCATTACTTAAATACTTCTTTGTTATTCTGTTTTTCTTTATAATAAGATGTTAAAGCAAAGAGAGATCACATTCCCTTTCTGTCTATGTAGGAATTGAAGCGGCCTGACTTGGTGACCTGGGATAGACCCTCTGTACAAACCCTCGGGGGGAAGATTATGCGCGCCAAAGCAGAAATAATAGAGAGACAGGATGGGAGAGGGACTCCAAAGGTATGCCAGATGAATTACCCAGATTACACACCATATTTTTTGTGCTTCTAAAATTCTATACATTTTGTTACATACAGTAAATGTTTATTATTCATGTTTTTTTTTTCCCCCAGTCATTGTTCAAAAAGGGGAACGAGAGTAGATCAAACAGCTCAAGAGGTACCTTGATTGATAGTAAACATGGTTAAAAAGTAAACGTTTGGTTGTATTTTTCTCTAATTATGACTTTATTATTAGCTTCCCAAAGGCCGAGGCAAAACAGGGAGCAGACGAACCCACAAGATTTGCCACCACTCCTACCCGAACTCAAGGACTATCACCGAAGGAAGCATGCCTCAAGTTACCCAAACGCATCTGCATTTCCTCCGAATGACCCTAACATGAACGTAGACAGGCGCAGCCAGCGGGAGAACAGGCTTAGCAATGAGCGCACCAGAGATGAACCGCGAAGGTCGGATTTTAGGGAAGGCCATGCGTACAGAGAAGGCTACATGGACTCTGATTATCGTCATCAGTATGAAGAGGGATATGGTGGCGATTCACAAAGATGTTTGGCACTTGAGCAAGGTGATGCTCCCAAGTATGATTTTAGGGAGGAGCTGCCTGGTGGCCTCGGTCAGTCTGACTATTACCCTGAGGGGGCGCCTCCTTATAGAAGAGCCTATCCAGAAAGAGAGTCTGTTCAGGATTTCCACTCTGAGGATGTCAGGGGTGGGAACGGTCGTTCTGAGTATTCACCCTCCCAGGCCATGTACCCTGAAGTTGATAAACTGCGGTGGTCCCTGGAGAGGGAAGCTGATAGGCATGACGGTATGAACAAAGCAGGTAGACAGGGATCAAGTGAACCAGAAGCCAGGAGGAGGAACTTCTCTGCATCTATGGAGGGGGACCGATCACGTGACAATTTGTTCAATATAATTCAAGATTATCGTCATGAGATGAGAGAGGTACATCAGGATGAGGGAGTTGATAGGAGAGCAGGAGGCCCAGCCTCACAGAGACACATGGATGTTGGCAGAGCCATTTCTAACATCCCAGAGCCATTCAGGCGGTTCCTGAAAGGAGGCGCCGAAGATGATGTTCACGGTAAAAGGAAAAGAAAGAGCCGCTTCTCTGATGCTACTCCAGAGGAAGTGGAAGGGACAAGGGAGATGTAAGTGTAAAAATTGTAGTTGTTTTTTTGTAAGTGTTGTGGGCTTTTTTTTTTTTTTTTTTTTTTTTAAAACCCCAAAAAAACATGTTTGATTGCTGCTTTAAGGTATGGGGATAATTATGGATCTCCAATTCCAAAGTTTGGAGGTGACCCAAGGCCAGGTAGTGCACCAATGAGTGGAGGACAATTTTCAGACATCTACAGAGAACCACAGGTACCGTAGTTTATTTTCACATCACAGTAGAGTAATATCCAGTAAAACAAATCTTTATTTGAGCAAGACCTTTTGCTTTTTTAGGGTCCACATCATCCTGAAATGAACCAAAGAGGAGGCTCTGAGTCGGAGGGCGTCTTTGATATGCTGGTAAGATGATTAATCCTTATTGGCGACTTGCACATGTTTTTGTTATGCAACTATTCACTCAAAGAGTTCTCAGTGTGTTGTTTTTTTTCCCTTTCACATTTTCTTAGAGCAACATTGAAATTGAGAATGCTGAAGAGGCTGACTTCTTGAAAAGTAAACTTTGCAACCTGCTTAAAGAATTCAAAACAAAAAAGATGGAGAAAGCTGTGGTATGTGTCATTCTGCACACCGCCTGTCTTTTTAATATAATATTAGTAGAAGAACACAAAGACTTTGCTTATATTAACAAAACGTATGGTTTTGTCATGGTAGCAGAACAGCCACGGTCGAGAAGGGATCCCCAGAAACTACAGCAACATGGAGCTGGACCCTCGACAGCCGCCGTTCGAAAGGACCATGAGAGATGATTCGCACCACAGACAGCCAGAAGACCTCGACTTCAGAGACTGGAGGCAGCGTGAGCATCTTCCAGAGGAGCGGCACAATGTTTATCCCCCCCCTGCACACGAAGATTCCAGATACTCAAAAAGAGGCCGCTTTGAAGGTATGTGCACAGTGCAGTTTATTTAAGCCCATTAGGGTTCAATAGTCTTTTATAAAAGTTAGACATCGATAAAAATAACACGAGCATAATTTTCTTGAAAGATTTTAGGCAAAAATAAGTACAGCTCAAAATAAAGGCAGACAGTAGATGGCCACTCAATAGTTGCTTCTTTAAAGACTCTTTCATCCATTAGTAGAGCTGCTTATACCAGAAAGGTAGGGCAGATCAGTTTCTATAATACCTGCAAAGTTTTCCCTAATGTTCCAGTCAGCAAGGCTTTCAGTTCATCCACACCAGAGCTTCGACCAGCTGACGTAATTTTCTCCATGGTATCCCTCAGGTGATGTGTGGGATTTGGGTCAGGGCTCTGGGAGGGCCCCTCTATTAGAATATATTCTTCAAGTCAGTTCCACATGAACAGGTGTCTGTAGCAGAATAACCACAGGTATAGTTCATCACATTAACAACAGGCATGGTTCAGGTGTGATAAACAGGAGAGGGAGGGGTATAATCATGCCTTTTGTCTGGAATTGTGCTGTATGTGTTGTTGTATGGGTCGAATGCCAATTTATTGACGTATTAATAAAATAAACTTATGAACTTTGAGGTTTTGATGAAATTTGATGGGATTTTCTTCTTTGAATGTATTTTGAGTTTTGTTGTGGTATCCTTTTAGGATAGTTTAGTTGAATTTATGTATAATGAGGCATAGTTTGCAAAGGTGTCCAAGTTGAGCTTTTGATTTTATGTACTGAATGAATTTGATTGCATCGTTAAATAAGATAATAAACAATAAGTTGTATATTCAGCTTCCCTGTGTCAGAGGAAGTGTGGCTGATTCCACTTTCTTTCATGTAATTCAATTTCATTCCTCTTTTTTTTTTTTTTTTTTTTTTGTCAGAGGAATCTGGAACTCCTCATACAAACCGCTTAGATGAGCCGCCCTTTTATCCTGAAAGGTTTCCAGAATCCCTGCCCTCTCGTGACTACCAGCCTCCTGTTGGAGAGTTTTTCGACTCTCACTCTTCTGCACCTCCCCTCCACATGGATCAAGAATCCAGGATGCCCAGAGGACCCCGGTACTCTAACAACCTGGACAAAATCACCTCCGCCCTCCTGGAACTTGTGGCAAGGAAATAAATGTCATCACTGCAATCTCCTTAATAATCATTTATTGTAATGCAGTGTTTTAAGGTAAAGTTTAGATTTTAAAATGTGATTTGGGTTTAAATTTCTTTCCCTTCATTTTTCTTTCTATTTTTTTGTTGTTGTTTGTGTTGGATATTTGCAAAGACCTTGGTTGATCAAATGTTGACATCTGGTGTAAGAATTAAAACATTTGTCTACTGCAGTTGTAATCATTTCATTTTTTCAAATTTCTTACTGACCAACAACCAGAGAAGTAATACTGTTATTGCCATCGTTGTATTTCATATTTTCAGTGAATTTATTTTGAATTAACTGAATTAATTTGCGATCATTTGAGCTTTGTGGTGCTTTATCATGCTGGCTGCAGCCATTAGAAGATGGGAACACTGGTTATAAAGGGAAGGGCTTTCATATTTATGCCAAATTCTGAACCTACCATCTGAATGTTGCAGCAGAAAGTGAGACTCTGAGGAAAACACTGACTGCTCTACAATCTTCTATTGCCCAATTTTGCTTAGCCTGGGCAAATTGTAGCCTCAGTTTCCTGTTCTTAGCTGACACAAGTGGCACCCAATGTGATCTTCTGCAGCTAAAGCTCATCTACTTCAAGGTTGGACTTATTGTGCATTAAGAAATACGCTGCTGCATAAATTGTGTTTAATGAGTGGTTATTTGAGTGACTGATGCCTTCCTCTAAGCTTGAAACAGTCTGTTCTCTGACCACTGACATCAACAAGGCATTTTCTCTCAGAGAACTCACTGGATATATGGATGAAGCTTGCACACAAGAATTTCACTCACATGTTCTGTACCAGTGTACCTGCACATGTGATGTGACAATAAAAGTGATTTGATTTGATATATTTATTTTTTTGGTTGACTGTGAAGATCTCAGTTGATCAGCAGTTTCTGAAATACTCAGACCAGCAGCCATGCCACATTCAAAGTCAATGAAATCACCTTTTCCCCCATTCCGATGCTCATTTTGTGTATCTGTGTATATATAAAATGCATTTGTTGTTTTTTCCAAGTCACTTTGCTAATTTTACTATAAATGAGGACTACCTGAGCAATTAACTGTTTAGTGAATCAAATAATTAAAAAAAAACTGACGCTGTTTCTCAGGGAACGTAACCTCTACGTCATCGCGTTGGACTCTTTCCGGTTCGAATAGCAGCCATCTTGTTTCCCCTTGCAGGCTAAATAAAATAAATAATACGCTGAGCTGGACTTCACTTCGAACCCGTTAAAGAAAGTGAGTAAGAAATTAAAATTCATTTATATGTGGAGTGTTTACATGAAAGTTGTCCGTGTTGGCTGGAGGTAGCGGTAATTACTTCGCTTCTTTTCATTTGCTGTTCTTGACCAATAGACGATTGTTTTGGAAGATGAACATAGGCGCCATTTCCCTCCCCGCTCTCTGAGGCGCTTATTGGTGGCCCGCTGAAAGGATCACGGACGCTCAGGAAACTGATGTTTTGTGTCCACCATTTTGGCTCATATCCGAGCGATTGTCAGACACACTGGCTATTTGCTCCTGACCCCGAATGGCGCCAGTTGCAGAACGAACTTAGCCCTAAAAACCTTGATTGGTGGAATCTAGTCCGAGGTTTGATTGGTCTGAAGGACAGATCCAAACGTTGTCTTTATTGGTTAGACTGTTTCTTCCTAGCATTGCAAACCTTTGCAAACTTTCATATGTTGGAAGACTCGCTGTCAGCTGGTAATTAAAATTACACACGCTGAGCTGTACAGCGCTCATCAGTCTGTATCCCCAGCAAGCTAACATTAACTCCACTAACGTTAGCATAAAGTCACCGTCGGCAGTGACCATCCTATTAGCTAGTATGCTGCATGTGTCTCCCTACGCCTACTCCGTTAAGCATTTCACAGTGGATACACAGCACTACAGTGCATCTCAGTATTTTGTAGTTTATTTAGCATCCTTTGTGTGACGAATATATACCGACTTCCGTATGCTAGCGTTGAATATAGCATTGAATTCAGTGGCTCTTGTTAGCCTCTGTGTTAAACCCAAACACCTTATAATGTAGCGACTTTTTGAAGTCAAACTCCGTGCTAAATGCTGGGGTGTTAAACAGCAAAGCTGCTCTAGTCTTCGTGTGAATTCCCTGTGATGACTATATCATGCCTTTGTTTCCACTATTTAGTACTTTGGGGAAAAAATCTTCACACAGTGTTCAATTAATGAATACAAATGTATTTTCAACCATACTAACCAAACAAAGTCACACAACATGAAGCTTCACCAAGTTAATATTTAGTTTAGTTATGCTTTAAACCTAACAGACATTCACCCCATTCTCATTACGACCTGTGTGCAAAAAACAATAGTCTCTTTGTGTTCCCACGAAAATAAGAACTTAATAAAGAATATGAGAGTTTAATCAGCTCTTATCAGCGGGGCAAAAACGGTGTGCAGCTTAGTAAACTTTATCTCTCTAGAGAAGGTATGCATTACGTCATCATTTGTGTGTAGGTTTAATTGAGCAGTTGAGATCATATTTAAAAAGCCTGGGATATTAGAACACCTTAGACAGCATAAGTAAGCTGTGTGCAAGTCACCCAGCTTACCATGTCGTTTTGCAGGTGCTCATGTGTTTTTCCATGTTTGCAGGTGAATGCTTGGCCTGGCTACCCTCAGGGTAGCTGCTGTGTTTATGAAACCCAACGTCTACTTGGTGCATGTTTATCTCTAAACAGCGTCAGAGAAAGCAAACATGTTCCTGCTATGGGCAGTACAGGTCATGGGAAGGTCTCATTTCTGCGGTGACCTTGCCAGGTGTCATTACTGAGGCATTTTGGGTAGGCTGAATGCAGCTACAGAGAGCTGTTCGAGCATGGCAGCAGCAGTGGAGAGATTAGTCTTTGTGCAGCTCTGCTCTAATCATTAACTGGATGTCTGTAGTACCTGCTCTAGTCCCCATGCTCCTCACAAAAATAGTAAAGGGAACATTTAGCTTTGTTTCTCTTGAGTCTATCTTGTGCTCTCGCCCTCCCTCCACTTGTTCTACCCCTCCCATCCTGTAGCAACTCTCCTCTCTGTCCTTCTCCATCCTTCCGGTCCCCACTCCACCCCCACCACGGTTTTTCATTGATAGGGCAGTTTATTATCTCTCCAGACTTTTGTAGCTGGATGTGTTCCTCTCTACAGTCTGTATGTTTTTTTTGTTTTTTTTAAATTAAAGCTTAACCTTTGGGCTGCACCGCCACTTGGTCGCATCTCAGCAGTTTACTTTAAGCTTTTAACAGGTTTGCCCATTAGAAGTAGAAGCATTCACATCGTAGGTGGTGCATTAAACATCATGAGTTGTGCACATGAGTACTAAAATCACTCTCTTGAGTTGCAAACTAAAGGTTTTTGTGTCGAAAGTATGCACATTTAAGCAATGGAGACTTAACAAGAAGGACATTGTGTGACATTGCTGACATGGTTTTTTTGATGACGTTACCATTGTGGAAGTTGCTGTGAGCACAGTTTTTGGGGTCAAGACAACATTGTCTTTGTTTATGGGTTTTCACCCATATCTCTTAATTCTTGTTTATCCACAAATAGGATGAGAGTCAAATGAACTCTTTCTCTTTTTTTTTTCTTTTTTTTTTCTCTCTGCCTTCTTCCACAACTGCTATCTAGTCAGCTGATTGTTCCATTTTGTACAAAGGCTCTCCATTGATTTGTTTTGCACAGAATAGTTTATTGTGTGTATTTCATTGACACTGTGTAAGATGTCATGGGATTTATAGTGGTTGCATTAAGTTGCCTCAAAAAATGAGTTGAATGGAGTTCATGTAGCTAATTCATATTCTGAATAAATAATGCATGACCATGCATGTAGACATATTTGTTCCTCTGTTAGAATAATATTAAGAGTGACGTGATCTCATTGTTAGAGGTAGGCTGGCTGGAGGTTAGATGTTTTCATTGTGTACCTGTGACTGTGAGCAAGGATAACTGAGAATGCAAGGACAAAATGTGCATGTGTGTGGGTGTGCATGTAAGACCGTGCACAGGTATGAGACAGGGAGTCTGCTTAGTATGCTTTTGTACTTTAAATCATGTGGATGCAACATGCGGCATCAATTCTGGCACTTGGTTCAGCCAATAAGGGACCCGCCTAGCTGCCTGCATCACATTGCCATCAGCCTGTACAAGCAGAGCGCAGGCGGGGCTTAGGGAGACATTTAGTTTGACATTGTAAATAAGCAGAGAGCAGTTGTCAGAGAGCAGCCCGTGGAAGCTTTTTCATCCGTCCAGCAGCAGGAGAAGTAGAGACCGCTTGAGGACAGACAATGGCAAGGCAAGCCACAACCAGCACACCCTCACGCACTCCCTGCAGAGCTTTCCACAACTTTATCTGCTCTTTTCCATCTATACTCATGTCTACTCTCTCTTCCTCTTTTCTTTTCCCTGACCCCTATCCTGCAGCTCAAGGTAACTTAGAGCAGGAAGTTGGCTGTCGGTAAAAGGGGGTTGGGCAGAGGAAAGAGGAGGAGCAGGGGATTTGTCAGAGCTGATTGGTGTGTGTGGCTACCAATAGTGTGTGAGGACACAGTCGTCTCATTGGTTTCGAGTATCGGAGTGAGGTGGGAGCTGGCTGTGAGGCGGGGTTTGAGTATCATGTAGCATGCTAGATTGATTACTCTTGAATGTTAAAGGGGAAGGAGGCTAGAGATTTTTGTCTGTGAGTCGGGAGTGCCGCTGTACTGTTTGCCTGCTGTTGCTCTGTTGCCTGCCGCTGTGCTGGTCCTTCTATTCCTTCTCACCTTCTTCTCTGCACCAGGCCAGGGGTCACCTCAAAGACAAACACATGGGAGAGGAGGAGGAGGGTTAGGGAGCAGAAAAGGAGGAGAAAGAGAGAGAAGGTCAGCGAGTTGAGGGGAATTGGGCTGAAGAGAAACAGCAGAGACGGGGTTGTATGTCTAGGTTGGAAGAGGACATTGGGAGGCTGTTGAAGGAGACGGGGCAATGTGTAAAGGCAGAGTGGGAGAGAGAGAGAAAAGAGGGAGGGGTGGAAGAAGGGGGGGCTCGCTCTTCGCTCTGTGTCCGGGCTTAAAGCCTTTTTAAAGCCAGCCAGAGTGCCTTTTGTCTGTTGATACGATCAGGGGGACTGAAGGAAGTGAAGGAGCACGAGAGTTTTTCTGTCAACCTCTGTGCTGCCTCTGCTGCTGCTTTCAAGGAGACTTGGACAGGGCTATCTGTTTCTCTCTACTCTGCTGTGCTCCAGGTCGTTCACCATGAAGGGCACAGGGGTAAGTCTGACAGCTGAACACATACACAGCGAGAAGACCTTAAGTTGTCTTTGGTTTTTGGTTTTTTTTCAAAAAAAAAAAAAGTCCACTTTTTGATGTTTCTCCATCACTCTGCAACGATGAGATGTCTGTCCTTTACAGCCATCCTCACCCCTCCCCCCCCATTTCCTCCCCCTCCCCTCACCTGTCCTGTAGTTCTCACCTTGGGAGATTGGTGTTGTGCAATTTGTGTATTTACGTGCATGGCTGTCATCTACGTCCTTCATTTGTCATTTCAGTGCTATATGGTTTTACAGAACGGTGTTCATAAAATAATATAGCTGTTTAGCATTATGTTTTCATCGTCGAATTTCACTTTGCATTATTGCTCTGTCTTTGGATGTCACTTGTTTTGACTTTGGACCAGTGTGCACACAAACACGCTTCACGTACTCAGTGCCCCGTTATCGACTGCATAGAAGTGCACGGCAGCCAGATACTGACTTTGTGCTTAGATGCACTCTGCTGTTTCGGTGGTGTCCTTGGGCCCTGTGGCCACAGAGTCTTGGGGTCGCTGGCCAAGACCCCACTTTTTCTCCTAATGTCCCAATTAACATTTTCATGGCAGATGGTGGCGCAGAGTTCAGCAGCAAAGAAGACATCCATGTTAAAAGAAGATTTGCTGTATATGTGGAGAGGATATCTCTGAGAGTTGTTGTCACTGTTGGCGTCAGTAGTCCCCAGGGGTGGAGGTGCAGCTGGTTGCAGTGACCTCAGGACCCCCCAGGCCCCTCACCATGACAGTGCCAGACACCCAGATGGGACAGACTGTCAGCTTGTCAGCTTCAGGGGCAGAGGAGGCTAATAGTTTGATCTGATCTCTTCTGATGGAATCTGTGTAGGGTGCCTCTTCTCTCACTTTGCCTCTGACTCCGTGCCTCTCTCCTCCTTTTCTCCCTAATTGAAAGTTTCCATTGGTGCCTTTGACAAAGCAAAGTCCCGTTGGGGAAAGAGCGAGCAAGCGAGGGAGATTGAGAGAGGGAGACTAAAAATAACTCTTAAGTTGAAGCCCTCGCTGCCAAATCCCAGGGTTGGCTGCGGTCTGCATGAGATTTGAATATCATTTGTACCCTACGCCAAACCATAGGCACACCAGGGGAGGAAAAAGTAAACAAAACACGCAAACCTCTTGCACATAGCTAGGCCTTTCCGCTCATCACTAAGGTGACCACAGCAACTGTAGGTTTACTCTTTTGTTCCCGCCCCCACTGTGCTCTTACATGTGTACACTTTCACTAAAGACAGTGTGTGTCGGCACCCAGGGGGAGTCGGCCGTATCCCAGCTTGTAATATGCAGGTGCCTTTAGCCCTGCCTACTTTGACGCCAGAGACTGGGCCTAGCATTGGATGAAGGTCATAGGAATGTGAGATTGACTCCTGCAGTCTCTCCAACTGCACCGAGAGGGAAACATGCAGAGGGAAGGAGAGGCCCAAGAAGAAGTGAAATTAAAAGCGGGATGCAGAGCACAGCTAGTATGTACATTATGTGGTGTTTTCATTAGGCTTCTTAGAAAGTACACCGCCTGAACCGCTGGGGTCACTTAAGTGCTGCAGTGAAAGTTGGAAAACCTGCTCTTTTCTATCCTCCCCCTCTCCCTCCCCTTCTCTCTTTCATCTCTCTCTCTCTCTCTCCCTCCCCCCTCTCTGGTTTCTCTCCTCTGTTGAATGACCTTGGGAGATCAGTGACTAGCACTTCCTGGAGTTGGCTTGAAGCAGAACCAAGGGCAAAGTTTACAGGGCCGTTGGGTCGGCTAGATCGGTCCGGCCATGCCAAAAGGATGTTACGCTGTAGGTCAAAGTGAGCATGTGTGTCATTAAAATCCTGTCTGTTCATATTTAATTGTACCACCATCTGTGAAACCACTGCGTGCATTTGAGTAGTTAATCTGTAATTCCTGGCTGCAAACTTCTTGTTTTTTCCTGAGTAGATCATTTACCCTGTATGCTGTATCCTTGCCAGTTTATTTCTGACTGGTATTTGTGATCGGGTTCAGCACGGTTAGTGCTTTAATATTTGAGAATCTGTGGATACGCTCATTGGATTTATGACCACGATTTAACATCAGTGTTTGTTAGTGTGACGTTTGTTACTTAGGCTGTATTTGTTCCAACAGACTGAGTGCACTAAATCAGGATAAAGCTGTCTTATTAAACAGTCATCATTAAACATTGGTTAGGTTCTCAAATGTCCAAATGACATAGCTTGGTTTATGTGAGCACTATACTGAGTTTTCTGCTTAGTGATCTAGTTGAAATCTAGCAGATTTCAACCTTAGGTGACCTTCCTCCAGAAATGCCCACTCTGCATCACTGACAGTTTTGTGACAAAGCAGCATGTGGAAATTTAACGTCTTGCCTAAGACCTCTCAGTGGACCAGTGACTATCCAATAGCTGGTATTATATCTTAGGAAAAAAAAATCTCACCTTTCTTCTTGGTGGTAACTAGTCTATGTGGGTATGTATTTACTCTTTGTCCAGGCTGACATGTGAAAGTGTGAAGGGTACAATGCAGAAGGTTACTCTGAGGTTATAATACGCACAGAAACTGAAAGTAATCTATTTCTTCTGTCAACTCAGTTGTCTTTATATGTGCAAAGATATGATAACCTTGGGAATTGAAAGGAGAGTTGTAAAGCAAGAAGTCACTCTTTAAAACTACAACTGCTGTAGTAGCTGTCATGCAGTTGTACACTAATCTGAAAAAATGGTGAGGCAGCGATAACTCTTTATATTCATATTTAATATTATTTTAAAAATGGTCAACCGGCTTTGAAGATTCAGTATAAATATATAAAGGTTCAGTATATGATTCACTTTATCTTAGCTTTACATTTGCTTACACGTGACGTGACAGAGAGATCTGAGATGAGCTGCCTGCTTCTTCATCATCCATGGCGGTGATAGCGATACTGAAACACCTCAGTGAAAAGTTCACTCGGTAGCCTCGAGTGGGGCTTCAGGTCCTCCCACACTGCCTCGACTTGTTCACTTTCAAATATGCTCCTCAGAATTGGGCTCAGTTTACACAGATTGTCAGGTCATTAAGAGGGCAATTAAAAGCAGAACATTTCACTTTAACTAGAAGCCAGTTAATTAATTCCAACTCTGTTATCTCGCACATTGTCACTGCGCAGAAAGAAGCATGTTACGTCTTCTTTTCTCGTTCACTTATCTTTAAAAAAAGAAAAAAACAAAAACGGATCAGCCAAGCGATACGATCTCCTTGTTTCCAGTTTGCTGCATTTCTGCCTGCCATCAAGCCGGTGTCCTATCGGGTTTATTTGGACAGGAATTGAAAGCTCATGTAAAGCGGTGTGATGTCAGAGTTCGAGCGAGACGCCAGTGCTGCTGTGAATGGCCACTTAATGTGACGTGCCAGAAAGAGTGGGGAGGGAGGTGAGGATGAGATAGAGATGCAGGGCCCGGCTGGCAGAACAGCATTAGCGCTGATTCAGCTGCTGGAAGCCGAGCAGTGTTGACTTTCTCAAAGAGATCAGGTGAAAGTAAGACAAGACAGAAAATGCAAGAAAAGCATACTCGTGAGTGATAAAGGGAGAAGGGAAGCGCTAGGAGAAGAGACTGTAGAGCTGCTGAAGGAGGAAGAGCAAGTTGCTGTGTTGGAACGAAGTCGACGAGGTCGAGACGTTTGTCCTCAAAGATGCACACATAGAAAAGAGCTGAAGGAAACCCAACACCAGCGATTCTGTCTCGATGACCTGATGAAGGACAACAGAGCTGCAGGGAAGAGGAGAAGAGAGAAGCACAGCAGAGAACAACACCATGTACCCTAATATAGCAACAGCAGCAGATTAGAACAACACAGCAGGAATGAGCTTGTCAATTTCATTGCGTGATTCAACAGAATAATTTGGAATTTTTAGCAATAGCGAGTCTGCTTCAAAGCAAACACAAGCACAACATTTACAGAGACTTTATCTTGAGTGACTGATAACGCTCCCCATAAGTAGTAAGAAGTGAACTGGACTAGCAAGAAAATTCCATTTAAGTAGCGCTTTAAAGCTTGCTGAACTGAAATATGGAGGTAAATGGTGCTTATCCCTTCAGATAAAATAAGCCGTCTTGACTTTGCATCAATCTCCAGACCTTTTTCGTGTCTTACAGTGTTGACATTTATTAGCTTTTGAGGAGATTCAACATTTTTTTTTTCGTGCAGAGGATAGCCCCATTCACTGTGTTTATTTGACAAGGGTAGGCCCAGACCATAGAAGGTGTTGCACAAAGTCAGCGGAATCGGCTCCCACGCAAACTTTCCGTTGATGCAAAGCATTGGGCAATTTGGTTATGCAGTTATATACTCGGTAGAATATGCTACCAAGCTGGAGGAGCAATGCTCAAGGGCATGTTGACACTTAGCCTTCTCTTCTCTTTCGCTTATATTGTTCTGTTGCTTCTTTCCTCTCTCACGCTTTAGCATGCCTCTCCTCACATATGCTTTCTCATTTCTTCTCACATAGCGACTTCCCCTGCACCTCCCCTCCCTCTTTTTGCCGCTGTGGTTAATGTAGTTGCGTATATTTACATTGAAGGTCACAGGGTCAGAAAGAGGTAGTTGGGGGTTTGTGTGTGGTTTGATATTAGCACACTCCTCTAACAGCTTTAGTTTATGAGAAGTGAGGTGTATAAGGGCGCAGGAGGAGGAACTTGGGAGGTTTATGTGTTTTATAGTTGCCGTTTTATAACTGATAGGGCTTCTGTAATCCTAAGCCTAATTATTTGTTTCTCATCGTCTTATTTTGCCCCAGTTTGAACCACATAGTCTCACATATAATGCACATTCATTGATACCAAATTGTTTTGTTTACAAGATGATGTGTTATGTGGATGATGCTTATTTTGTTCATCCCGTCTTTGGGTTCATTTTGTTGCAAGGTACTTGGAGGCAGCAAAAGAACTGGCAGAGGTCAGTCCACCTGTCTTATGTGGGAAGAATGGAGGAATAAAAAAAACTACAATTCCCATCAGTCATTCCTGCCCTGTGGGATGCTGGGATTGTTCTGGAGACTGCAGGTTTTCAATCAACCTTGAAATGCAACTGGACACTGGGGCGTCAGACAGGGAAGGAGAGACACTGTCAAGGTCAATCACTAGCCTGGCATGCCATAGCTACAAGCGGCCTGATTGATTTATATAAAGCCCCCTCTCCCCCCTCTCTCACCCGGCATTCTGTCTTATTGATTTAGGCTACTGTCTGTCGAAAACTGAACAACAGAACAGGATGCAGCAGTGCTTCTTCTATATTATTCTACTGATGCAACTTGCAGGAGAGTCAATCTTTCCTGTCAAAAATCAATCAGGTAACGAGCCTGCATGCAGAATCAGTCGTTCATTGGTTTAAAATATTTATAACTGCACTTAAGCGCTGCAGTTAAAAGAGCTGATGTGGCCCCAAAGTCAAACAGTCCCTTACAACAAAGCTGTGACTGAACCTAGAGGGAGAGACACTGGATGGCGTGTTTGAAAGGCTGTTTCTTGTAATGTATTGGTCTGTCAGCTGAACCAGACATGGAACTATTCATGCTTGTTGGCCCAGGGTGAGAAAAGAAAAAGAAGCCCCCCCCCCCCCCCCCCCCCCTTCATTCTTCTAACATTTTCTTTATAGTGACATATCTCCTTTTCTACCACTCTGTGTCTCCCTTTTTCTGTCTTGTTTGACCCACATTGCTGGTTTGCATAGCAGTGTCGCTGTGGCCCTGTCTGTCTCTTACTTCCCCCAAAGTATCTGTCTAAAGCCTTTGGCACTTTGTCTTAGCGCTGGATTAATGCTGAACTGGACAAGGCACTAGCCCTCCCACAGCAACACACACAAACACATCCGGTCTCTCTTGAGTAGCTTTACACACTCATCTCTTGTTCTGTACCTTCACGTTTCTCCGTCTTCTCCCTCCTGCTCAATCTTTTCATCGAGGTACGGAGAAAAGGGGGAGAGTGAGGTGGAACAATCAGGGCACTTGAAGCTCTACATGCTCAGACAGGCCGGCTAATATTCCTCCAGCAGATTCCTGGCATGCCATAGTAACCTGCTGGATCCTCTTTCAACCGTTGGATCCTCTGTAGGAGCTCTGGCTGTGTTAGCAGTAATTTATTTCAGTTTATTTGGATGGTTTGTATCTCTGCGTGTCTTCACAATTTGTCAGTTTGCAATTAGGTTGTTTCTTTATGGCACACTCTTGCATCTGTTGCTTCAACACTGTTCACTTGCGGGCTCACCAAAAGCAGTTGACTTGCACATGATGTGCTTGTTTGTAGAGGAGCTGCAGCTATGTGCCAAAGGTGAGGGACCCATTCATAATCGTGGAGTGCGCAGCCAGTCTATTGGTGGGTTCTTAGGCTTGTCAACATCCCACAGGGACAATAATAGAAGCCTGCCGGGGTTCTATTTTCAATTTCACTGTATTATAATTACAGACTTTGATAGGATATGTGGTTCTGACACACAGGAAGAGCTCTGTGCAGTAAGGCCTTGTTTTGCAATGGTATTACATTCTTGATCTGTCTCCGAATCTCCATATCGCTTGTTTTTTGCTTTGAAATGATCGATCATTTTCTTGTATCCATCATCTTCTTTCTCTTCTTCTCTTTGAGCAGATTAGAAGATGTCTGGAGATGGTTTTGGAGCCACGGGCAGCGATGCCCAGCAAACACTGCAGTCCTTCTGGCCTCGTGTCATGGAGGAGATCAGGAACTTGACTGTGGTACGTAACACTCATGCAAACAGACAAATAATGCAGAAAAAAAGGAAAAAGTTGCAGTTTCAGCTTTATTCTGTACTTAACTGTATCAATCTGTTGTCCTCAGAAGGATTTCCGTGTGCAGGAGTTGCCTTTAGCCCGAATCAAGAAAATCATGAAGTTGGATGAGGATGTGAAGGTAAGAGGAGAACCTGAATAATGAAACTGAGAGAGAGGGTGTGTATTAAAAAGAACTAGATATCTTTATTACTATGCCTTTCACGAAGGGTGTGCCATACTTGTTTTAAAGAACATGCTATCAAAAGTGGGAAACATGTAGCTTAATCCTAGGCCCCCCAAATTAAAAAAAAAAAAAAAAAAGTATCTTGTGAGGTGATACTCCACTTCCCTGCAGATATATTTTCTCGTGGTGTTTTTTGACAGACGTGCAATAAAGAGCTCTGTCCAGCGCGTTGGGTCAAAACGTTCCATAGCTGGTGATTTGGGTTGTGTCTGGTAACTGTGAAGTTACATAATATATAATTCACATACCAGACCACACGGTGACCTGTCATGATCCATCTATATGGAAGAAACTACTCCAGTCCCCTGGGACAGGACAAATTATGGCAAAATGTAGTTCTGTTGTTTTCGTTTAATTGGTTGCCCCTTTGATATTTCTAGTTTAACTTTATTTTCTGACAAAAACGTATTGCTGTGTTGGAAATTGTTGATTCATTTGAAGCTTGGTTCTTATCAAGTTGTTGGTCTGTGGCTTTTTGTGCTCAGACCACTCAATAAATGGACTCAAAGATGCAATTATTATTTCATAATTAAAGATAATTTTTCAATTAAAAAGTTGTATCAACTCTTTGCATTCAGCAGCCACTGGTGATAGTAGCGCTTTTTTTTTTTTTTTTTTTTAATCAAATGGGTTTACGTTAAAACATTATCGATGCGTGAAGGAATAATTGGGCATCATTTTGTGACATTGCAAGACCTGCAGTGTAGCAAGTAGCTAATTAATGTGATTTTATGTAGAAAGCTGCTAATGCAGACATTTGTAGCAGTGAACTGCTTTTTGGTTTTAAGATTTCTCTTTTTCCACTTGTGGAATTTTTAAAATATAACCCACTTTGCTGGGAATTGCACTTCATGTTAATGGCTAAAATGAACCAGAAGAATATCACAAGTTATTACAGATAAAAGCATTGATTTGGGCCATATTGTAATACCACTGCTACATTTGAAGATCTGCTCAGGTTAACGTGGCTTTTTTTCTTTTTTTTGATGTGACAGAAGGAACCACTCCACCAGGCAGTTACGAGTCATGGAGGAGTGGTTCCCCCCCCCCCATTACACCTGATTGTCAGTCAGAATTGTTCATAGCCTCTAAAAAGAAAGCCTCTGCTCTGTGTTTGTGTGTGGCTTGAGTATGTCGTGTCAAGAATGCTATCCCCTTAGTTAAGCAGCAGCTTACAGCGGTAAAGAGATCAGGAGATCACTAACATATCCGAAGGAAAGACTCTTCTGTCAGTCCTGACACAGCACCTTGCACAGATGCAGTGCAAGCATGTGTGAGTGTTATAGCGTCAGTACAACTGTTCATTTAAGCATTGCTTTTATGAACATATAAGAAATACATTTTTATGGGAATTGATTTTAGAGTTCAGTGCTTATGAGCAGAAAGAAATAGATTAAAAGTACCCACTCAACTCTGCGTAAGCATCTATGCTAGTAACTACGCAGTCTTTATTTAACAAGTGAATGTATCTGTTGGTTATTTTTGCAGCAGCTGTGACTTTGATGTGGCCGGCTGTGACTGAGGTCCTGAGCGATTCGTGTAATTGCTGATGTTTGATTGATGGACTGTGGGTGTGTTTAACCAGGTGTAACACTATCTCTACTGTACAGATGATCAGCGCAGAAGCTCCGGTCCTGTTTGCCAAAGCAGCTCAGATCTTCATCACAGAGCTCACCCTCAGGGCGTGGATCCACACCGAGGACAACAAGCGACGCACACTACAGGTTATAGACATTTCTTTTTCTTTATATTTAAACTCCTCCATATGACATGCTTTTTTGTAATCCTTAGCAAATCCTACTTTAAGTGGATTGGACCTCCCGATACACACACAGCCCCAGTTGTAATACCCACACTCTGACATCAATTGGCTATCTTTTTGGTTTCGTGCTTCTTATTCACTAAGTGCCAGTGTCAGTGTGCATGTACAAGCAGAGACCCCATACCAGCATCCCCTTGAGGACGGTCTCTCTGTTAAGTTCCTTCTCCCTCCATTCACTTTAAAAGCAAATCCAGGCGGGTGCCGGTGACCCACTTTTCCCCTGGTGCCTTTTAGCATCCTCTGCTGTACCAGAGCTGAATAAAGGTGAGGCCTGGAAAGATACGGATGAAAAAGGAATCGGAGAACATGAAAGCACTGACGGAAGCGGTTGAGAAGAATCAGTCTGGAATATGTCTCACCTGCATGTCAAGTAGAGAAAAACTGTGGAGCAGAACATGAAAGCCCTTAAGTCCACTTTATCCATTCACATACCTCTGAGAGATTAGCAGTCCATGGATATGTTTGTGTATGCCAACGCAGGTAGAAAGAGGAGAAAATCTATCTTATCACAGTTTGTCTTGTGCTGAAGGCCTGCTTTGGAAGTACACTTGTTTTGCTGTTAATATAGCTCTGTCCCAAATGGTAGTTCTATGTTTTTTATTGGTCAAGAAACTGTTTTTTAGAGCTCTGCAGTGCACACTTTAAAATAGAAACTTCATCTACTGTGACTGTGCACACGTTAATTGCCTTGTACACTACAGATGACGCATTAGTTGCATGTGATGCTTCACTTCATGAATACAGGATTTTTTTTTTTCATTTCCCTAAGTGAGGGAAAGTGGTGCCCTCCATTTCCACACGCATACACATGTAGAGCCTGATCCTTTTGTGAAGAGGGCACGCCAATTGGGGTCACCATAGCAACGCTCATCAATAGAACAAGTGTGGATGTGACCTGATGTTACCAGATATTAATCAAGGTACTAAATATAGCCTCTAGTGAAGGGGAGGGTCACAATGGAGGGGGGTGGGGGGTCCTGACAGCCAATATCCTGTGGAAAATTCCACAGAGACAGCACACTGGTGTGGATATAGGAAGGGGTATAGAAGCAGAGAATGTGCTCATGAGGGCAGGAAAATGTCATTCGTCCTCATTTACACTTATCTCACACACAGATGTGCGTTTCTCACTGTGGTCCTCTGGTGGTGGGTTTATTATTCCGTTTGCCTTTAGTAATGTTTTGTTTGGAGACAGTGTTATTTGAATCGCACAATAAATTATCAATCTGATCTGCTAGAAGTCAAAACTTGTGTAGAACAAAGATGTTTATGGGTAGATCAGCATGTTTTGGCTTGGGTGCCCTAGAGGTCGATTTGCATGTGGATAAATGTGTTACGGTGTTTTTGGTTCCCTGCTTAATACCTTTTTATATGATAACACTCATGAAGATGTGTTGGTCTAGAAACACAGTCCTTTTGTATACTGCATGTGTTGCTAGAGTTTTGAGCTGACTAACTGATTAAGCTCTAAACGTATCCTTTAAATTCAAATATTAAAGCAAACACCCATCTAAGTACTACTAGGAACTGTATACAAATCTCCCTTGTCTGGTTGTTTTGGGAGTGATGACCTCAGACCTAGAGGCATGTTTATAAATAGGTGGCTGCGCATATAGAATTGGCATACTAAAGCGCTGACCTCTTTGCTTGACTTTCTCTTTATATTTTATATTCACAGAGGAATGACATTGCCATGGCAATAACAAAGTTCGACCAGTTTGACTTCCTGATTGACATCGTGCCCCGGGACGACCTGAAGCCCCCCAAACGACAGGTAGGAAAGCGGCCTCATTATAGTATTTATTACCTACACTGTGACAGGGAAACAGCTGGTATCTCATTAAAGTTACCACAGGATAAAGAGCTGATGATTTGGGTATTCATCTCAGGTACTTTCCATTGTTGGCAACCTGGAGGTGCTGTAAACATCCTTGACTGGAAGCTGAGGTTTTGACAGCGAGGGCTTTCAGTCGGATGTTTGCAGCGTCTTATTGCCTCAGACCGCCAACAGTAACCTCAGTGATTAAACTAGTTTGTGGAAGCTGGTACCATACAGTGTCTGCTATAACAAAGTGTTAAAACCATGGCTCCGGTCAGGACATGACTCAATGAAGATGCTGAAAGAAAACTGCTTAAAATGTTATGGCAGGCGATTAACGGCCAATATCAGTTACATTAAATTGATGTATAAGGAACTTTCAAAGGTGGAAGAGTGAGATATTTAAATTTGCTGTCACGTAGACTGTCTCCAGACATGTAAACATCCTACACTCTCAGCTGTGTTGTCATGGAGCTGGGAGAGGGGTGTTTACGCTTCTGGTGATGGAGAAACCTCATCCAGACGAAGCCTGCTCATTAGTGAATTACAAAACAAAATGATATGGGTCGGTGTTTATGGACAGTTTATTGGGTTTTAAGTTTAACACCTGTATACCAGCTCAGCATTTAAGGTGCTGAACTGCCCTGATTTATCTGACAACCCTGATGTTACATTTCTGTTGCTGGACCAGGGAAAGCATGCCAGCGGTTATCACATTATTAAGTTTCATTCGATTTGTAAGTTACCCCTTTAGCATTACAGGTTGTAATACTGAAATTTTAAGGCTGATTAGCACCAACACATCACCTCAGCAGGCCTCCGGACTTGCATTGCATGTTATCAACCAGTATGGATGGATCTTGTACCCAGATTACGTTACTCTTCCCCAGTCACATCCCATCAGTTATTTATCAGACTCGGTCTACCGTTACACCGGTAAAAATAATTCATGGAGATGCAACGGACTGATAGGCGTCCAATGTGTGTATATTTCTCAGGAGGAGATGCGTCAGTCTGTTGCTCCAGCAGAGCCAGTGCAGTACTACTTCACCTTGGCCCAGCAGCCCGGAGCCGTGCAGGTGCAGGGCGCACAGCAGGGCCAGCAACCTGCTGCGCAGACAGCGGCGACCATCCAGCCCGGACAGATCATCATCGCACAGCCGCAACAGGGACAGGTACGGTTAGCAATGTGCTTTGTAGTGCACGTCGCAAGGAAACACTCAAAGTGAAACCACCTGCAAAAACTAATTCTGCAAAATCCCCGTTAGACTCATGTATGGTACTTTAGAGGGGGAAAAAAAATTGGTTTCATTGTGTGCTGGAGTAACACCTGAAAGATGACCTCTTTCTAGAAGTCCTCTTCCTAGAAGTCCTAGGAGTCTCATATTTCTTGGATTGACTCACTGGATTTATTGATATTATTCGTAGCTAACATGTAGGAGCTGACCACTCTCCTGCCAGCAGGATTAATACGGCATCGAAACACACCCAGCAAATCCAGCTTTACACATACATGGACACCTTGCACACAGGGAACAGAACGTTCCCTGATCTCTTATTTACTGTGAATCAATAACCTCTTAATGGAACAACATCCCCATTTATATACAAACAAATACACACTCAGAGTCCTAGGATGAGGTTTTTCTCCTGAGGGTTCTGCATTTTCACCACCCATCGAGATAACAAGCACACATATGTAGGGGCACCATTCAGTTCATCTCTCTAATTATTTCATTCCTGCTACTTTTTCTGCTGAGCACTCCTCCTCTCCGGTTTGCACTCTGCATGTCATGTAGCCTTGCTGCTGGGCTGGTGTGATGCTTCATGCTGCTTCAGCACACTGCCTGTAGCTGAGCTGTCATACTTGTTTAGACCTGGTGTGATTCACACTCCTGCTACTGCTGCAGTCCCAAGCCACACTTTGACATTAACCTTATGTAAACGCAATCTTTGACTGTTTACAAGGTGGCACTTCAAAAAGGTGAGATTTTAACTCAGTTTTAAATTAAAATCTGTGAAATTTTGAAGCTTTGCAACATTTCTCTGATTGTTTTTATCCACTTAGTAATGTCAGGACTAAAGGTTACGTAGTTGTCTATTCAAATGACATAATTCCCATGTGAAAGACGGAGCTGATTGGATTACTTCTAACCTCATCAGACAGATGTCATGTTTGGTACAACAGATTTGGAGTGCGCATTAAGGTGTTAGCAGTAGTCCTGCAGGATGAAGAAGTATAAGTCAGTGCAGAGATTAAAATGAGGCGAGTTCCCATTTCACATCCTTTATTTGTGCGTCTGTGTGTGGCGCTTTCAGCGTCACTGTCAGTGCTGTACCGATTCTGTCACTTTTCTCTCAGGCCAACAACCCTCAACAACTTAAAATCTGCAGTTGGCCTTTGTTGAGCTTCTGTAAATGCAACTGTGATGTATTCTATACATTTTTAACTACCTGTTCAGTTACCACCATGTTTTCTTTTTGTGTTTTTTTTTTTTAACAATTTAATTTTTATCATTTCACATCATCCTTTTTATCAACCTCCTCCCGTTTTACTTGCATATTTCATAAACATGCTCGTAAATGTCATCAACTGCCTATATGCCACTGTTTGCTGCTCCTACATTTCAATCTTTCTCTGCATACGTGCCAGTTCCGCTTACGTTTTTGTGTTGAGTTTGTGCACTCGCTGCTTTCTCACTATGTGTCTTTCTCTCATTTTCCCATTTCTTTTCTGTCGGCCATCAGATGTTGCAAGGTGCCACCATGCAGCAGTTACAGCAGGTGCAGGTGCAATCACAGGGCACGCCCATCACGGTAAACACACATGCTTTCATATGTTTGCTAACCACACACAGAGAAAGAGGCCACTGCTTTGTGCCACAGCCTCTTAGGTGATGGCCGCCTACAAACTCTGTCCTGCTCAGGTGACTGAGGTCTTTAGGGGTGATTGTCACATGATCCTAACAAACATCACCTGCAGACAAAACAGAGAGAGAGGACGAACCTGCGTTTTCACGTTATGTCCCTGAATCTTATTGTGCCTGCTTAATAAGCTACTCGCAGACTTAAAATTTAAGGATACCTAGGCTTCCAACTCTTGGTTTAAGATTTATTGTACTCCAGAAAAGATAATGATTTACTGCTTCCTTGCTTAACTACATGCTTCTGCTACGTAAACAACCGGTGTCGTCTGTTTGTTTATCTGTGTTTTCTTCTCTTTTCTGCTCTTGTCTGCTTTAGAGTGCGCCTGTCGCCATGCAGGTGGGTGAAGGCCAGCAGGTGCAGATTGTCCAGGCTGCCACAGCCCAGGGTCAGGCTCAGACAGCTCAAGCCCAAGGCCAGACCATGCAGGTCATGCAGCAGATCATCACCAACACTGGAGAGATCCAGCAAATCCCAGTAAGAAATGACAGGATGGAAAAGGAAATTATCAGTTTTGTTTTTTTTTAAAGAGAGATGATGGACAGTGTAATGTGTTTGCTGCATGATGTTGTTTGATATTGTGGTGCAAGACAAACATGTGAATTTAACATCCATCAGTATTTGATGTGAGCTGTTAAGTTCGAAAAGGTTAAAAATTCACTAGAGGAACGTTAAGGTTTCTCATTCCTGTAGTCCAGAGCAGGAAAATGGCTGTGACCTCTCTGCTCAAATGACCTTTTCTCTAAACCAAACTTTGTCTCCCCCTTGTGTCGGTTGGCTGTAGGTACAACTAAATACGGGACAGCTGCAATACATCCGCCTAGCCCAGCCCGTCTCTGGAGCACAAGTGGTCCAGGGGCAGATTCAGACTCTTGCAAACACCCAGCAGGTAACCCTACAACAGCAAGAAATCCAGCTGATGTCCAAGCACTTAGCTGTAATAAACTATGACTGGATGTGTTTACACTTGTCAGTTATGGTATGAAGCTGCTTGTGAATCCCAGTGAGTGAATAACTTGCTCTCTCTTTAGATCACACAGACAGAAGTACAACAAGGACAGCAGCAATTCGGCCAGTTTACTGATGGCCAGGTAACACATGCAACAAATAAATACAATTTTGAAATTTTAGTGTTTTATTTGTTTTCAGGTGACAAATGGCACATTGTTCTTATTTACGCTTTTCTATCTTTCTTGGATTGTCTCATTTTAACTACTTAAACAACTGGCTGATAACCAGTGGACATTTGCACTTCTAAATCCTGTTAATTCAAACAGTAGAGGGAATTGTTATCAGAAGATCATAAATTAAATGTCTTATTGAGCATTTTTAATGTCATCTTGTAACAATGAAAGGTGTGTAATCCACTAAGATCTAATAAAAAAAGCTCACAGAAAACTGAACACACGCAACCTTAAACCTCGCCATCTTTCCTCCTTTTTCTCAGCAATTGTATCAGATACAGCAGGTGACAATGCCAGCAGGACAGGAGCTGACCCAGCCAATGTTCATCCAGTCTACCAACCAGACAACTGACACACAGGTCACGCAGGTCAGCACTGAATGAGCCCTGCCAGGAGACTTTCTCCTCTCACACATACAGCACGCACACCAGCCCACGCGATGCAGACGGATGCCATCAACTTTGACAAAAAGGACTCTCAATAATTCATTTTAAGCACGGCTCATTGCAACGAGGGACCTGAAATCTTGTAACACTCATGTTTTGTAATAAATTTACTACACTGGATCAAAAACCAAAGGGACGCTGATTGACTCTTTCACAATCATACGTTATGATCATCCAATCTTGTGCTTGTGTCACCCTTATTGAATGGATGACTTTACGTTGTGCAGCCACTTCCACAGTCCCTGACAACAGTCTTTGCACAGACTAAATTTATTTTTCTTCCCGTCATTTCCAACCTTTTACAGATTTTTAGACTATAAAGTGTTGATTCACACCTTGCTCTTCATTTGGAAATGAATCTGGAAAATGTCCGTCTTTGTCTACAGAAGCTGCTCTAGGTTTAGGGTAGCCATGGGAAGTTTTTATTTTTATTTTTATTTTTTATTTTTTATTATTATTATTATTTTTTATTATCATTATTAAAAAAACCCACCTTACTCATTGTTTGTCATGTAGTTGGATAAAACTAAACCATATACCTCAGATATCACTTTATACACCAAGTCAATCTAAGGGATAGTGAAGAGGTTGAGGTTTAAGGATATTTTCATGTAGTTTGTTGTGTTTTCCATAATGATGATGACGCATGACTTTACGCTGTAAGGGCTTCAAACTGTACAGGCTATTTGTGAATGTGATGTTTGCGATGGAAGCACACGCACATTCATCCTTACTCTTCTGATTATTTCCCCCCCCATCCCTTTGTCCTTAGAGTGGGGAAACTTTTTTCTGCCTCTATGCAGTTTCACACAGCCCTCTCGGCTTGGGTGGTTTTCGAGTCTCGAGTCTTGTGCCCCGGTTTGAGTCTCATGTACAAACACATGACTCCGTCTGGAGGGGGAAAAGCACCCTTTTTATAGAACTCTCCTTGTTTTCAATGAGTGTTTTTCTTTTGGCTTAAAATGATGTTTGGCCCGATATATTGCCCATTATTTTTTTATTTTTTTTGTACAGTAATGAGTATTATCAATGTTATTATTATTGTTGTTTTTGCATGTAGTTCAAACTGCCAGCATGACATGCAATAGATAGGTACAATTTTATTTTTGATGTTCCTGTTTTTTTTTTGTAAACAAACTTTGTGACGACAAAAAAAATTAAAAGCCATACCTTCTCAACTTGGTCTGTTTGGTTATCTTTGAGTTTGTGTTATTAAGAGCTAATCTACATCTCCATTGTTTATTGTTTTAGGGCAGTTAAGCACCTTGCTAGTATACAGGGAGACAGGAGAGAAAGTCACCAGGACCACGAGATAGGACTGAACCAACCTAGGCATCACCATATGCTATATTTACAGGTAGACGCGTCCCACCACAACAGGTCTTTGCCATATACAGGGAGTGCAGAATTATTAGGCAAGTTGTATTTTTGAGGAATAATTGTATTATTGAACAACAACCATGTTCTCAATGAACCCAAAAAACTCATTAATATCAAAGCTGAATGTTTTTGGAAGTAGTTTTTAGTTTGTTTTTAGTTTTAGCTATTTTAGGGGGATATCTGTGTGTGCAGGTGACTATTACTGTGCATAATTATTAGGCAACTTAACAAAAAACAAATATATACCCATTTCAATTACTTATTTTTACCAGTGAAACCAATATAACATCTCCACATTCACAAATATACATTTCTGACATTCAAAAACAAAACCAAAACAAATCAGCGACCAATATAGCCACCTTTCTTTGCAAGGACACTCAAAAGCCTGCCATCCATGGATTCTGTCAGTGTTTTGATCTGTTCACCATCAACATTGCGTGCAGCAGCAACCACAGCCTCCCAGACACTGTTCAGAGAGGTGTACTGTTTTCCCTCCTTGTAAATCTCACATTTGATGATGGACCACAGGTTCTCAATGGGGTTCAGATCAGGTGAACAAGGTGGCCATGTCATTAGTTTTTCTTCTTTTATACCCTTTCTTGCCAGCCACGCTGTGGAGTACTTGGACGCGTGTGATGGAGCATTGTCCTGCATGAAAATCATGTTTTTCTTGAAGGATGCAGACTTCTTCCTGTACCACTGCTTGAAGAAGGTGTCTTCCAGAAACTGGCAGTAGGACTGGGAGTTGAGCTTGACTTCATCCTCAACCCGAAAAGGCCCCACAAGCTCATCTTTGATGATACCAGCCCAAACCAGTACTCCACCTCCACCTTGCTGGCGTCTGAGTCGGACTGGAGCTCTCTGCCCTTTACCAATCCAGCCACGGGCCCATCCATCTGGCCCATCAAGACTCACTCTCATTTCATCAGTCCATAAAACCTTAGAAAAACCAGTCTTGAGATATTTCTTGGCCCAGTCTTGACGTTTCAGCTTGCGTGTCTTGTTCAGTGGTGGTCGTCTTTCAGCCTTTCTTACCTTGGCCATGTCTCTGAGTATTGCACACCTTGTGCTTTTGGGCACTCCAGTGATGTTGCAGCTCTGAAATATGGCCAAACTGGTGGCAAGTGGCATCTTGGCGGCTGCACGCTTGACTTTTCTCAGTTCATGGGCAGTTAATTTTGCGCCTTGGTTTTTCCACACGCTTCTTGTGACCCTGTTGACTATTTTGAATGAAACGCTTGATTGTTCGATGATCACGCGTCAGAAGCTTTGCAATTTTGAGACTGCTGCATCCCTCTGCAAGATATCTCACTATTTTTGACTTTTCTGAGCCTGTCAAGTCCTTCTTTTGACCCATTTTGCCAAAGGAAAGGACGTTGCCTAATAATTATGCACACCTGATATAGGGTGTTGATGTCATTAGACCACACCCCTTCTCATTACAGAGATGCACATCACCTAATATGCTTAATTGGTAGTAGGCTTTCGAGCCTATACAGCTTGGAGTAAGACAACATGCATGAAGAGGATGATGTGGACAAAATACTCATTTGCCTAATAATTCTGCACTCCCTGTAGTGCTGTTTGGCAGGAAAATGGGTCCAGTGATTTACAAAATACAATACACCATATTATATGATTGGAAATACAGTATATAAGACAAAAATAATTTGTACAATTCTAATGAGCTTCAATGGCAATATCTCTTTCTTGTCTTTAGTTTAAGTCGTTATCAGGAATAGTTCTCCAGCACATTCAAAGCTCGGATGTTGGCTGCCTTTTATTCTGCTTTCTGTCAAGATTTTTCTGCACTGCTTTAGTACTTTTGAGCTCGGGCTCTGAGGAGGCCAATCCATGACTGTTGGTATTCCGGTGTTTGTGTTTCTATCCCAGTGTGCTTTTATTAAATTTCTTGTTGGTATTACGTGGTGGATCAAAATCCTTTTCTGTGTCTGTAATTTCATCAATTTTGACAAGATCCCCAATACCTTTAGCTGATATGCAACCCCAAACCACGACAGAGTCTCAATCATGTTTTACAGATGGCTGTAGACGCTCACCACTGACCTCTGTACACATTGATAACGATTTGAACCAAAAATGTCAAATTTGGATTCTTCACTCCTTTAGACCTGTTGCCACTGATTTTTATTTCAGTTCTTGTGTAATTTGGCACACCTCAGTCTTTTCTGCCTGTTTCCCTACTTTAAGAATGGCTTCTTGGCAGCCACCCTTCCAGAGACCATTTCTGAAGATGCTTCAGTGAACAGTAGATGGATGACTTTCAGATTCTGCTCACCTGCTGTCGATAGTTTTTAATGCCTGATCCTTGTTCTTTTTCGCTCCACTTGTTTCATCTGTTTTATTTTTAAGGAAACACTTCATACTACACCGAGATATCTCACATTTTCAGCTAATATCTCTGGTAGTCACCTTGTTTGTGCGACAATATTATATTATAGGTCAAATTGGGTCATTTGTGTCTCTTTTCATAAGTTCAGCTTAAGAAATTGGAATAAATTATGTGCCTTTTGTGACAGCCTGCTGGTAACAAAGTGACTAAAGATACAATTTTAACTTTTTATTTTATATACTTAATCATTCATGGTCAGCAGTAGGTGGTTTAAGAAACAAAAAGGCATTCTTCTGAAAATGAGTGATGAAGGCAGGCTTCAGGTAGCCTGACGAGCTGGGGTGGCTGTAACTCAGGAGGACGAGCAGGTCATCTACTAATTGGAAGGTTGGTGGTATGAGTCCTGGGCTGCTCCACTCTATGTGCCAAATATCTTTTGGCAACATAGTAACCCAAAATTGCTCTCCAATGCATTCATCAGGGTATGAATGTGTGAATGTTAGATAGTAAGCAATTATGCATAGAAAAAAAGTGCTTGTATGAATGGGTGAATAAGGCAAGTTGTATATAGCGCTTTGAGTGCTCAGGTAGACAGAATAGAAAAGAACAATTAACATTTACAAGTTTAAAAAGACAAAAACTCGTTTCAAACAATCATGTGCTTATTACTATGTCAGATTGGAACCTGTTGTTGTTTTCCCAAATGGCCATAGGAGGGCAGCACTGATCTAACACATTTTAAACACTACTGATATACTGTAATTGGGCACCCGATTTATGTCCAAACAGAGGTTCATTATTTTTCAGTAAGGGTAATGTCACTAAAAGTAACATTTAGCAACAAATCTATCTTTAACGTGCTCTCATGACCGCACCATCAGTATCTATCCACGCTGCACCCAAACAAGACTATGTGAGCAGTGCTGCTGTCCTGGAAAAGCTTTGTGTGCCACAAAGGGTCAGCGGTTAACAATAGAGTCACGAGTTATTTGGCTAGAGGCCGCTCAGCTCCTGCGAGATCAGACTGCATTCCTTCTCCAACCTAAGTACTTGGTCATATGGGGTCACTTGGGGGTCATTTGATTATTTGGGTTTCCTCCTGTATGCTGTAGGTCTTTACCTTTTTGTATAAAACATCTTGAGGTGACTGTTGTTGTGATTTGGCACTATATAAATAAACCTGAATTGAATTAAATTTTAAAAGGGAAGGAGAAATAATTGCGGTGGAAGAGAAAATACTAATAAAATGTCATATTTAACTGAAAGTCAAAGTTCAAAAGTGGAAGTACTTTGAAATGCTGGTCAATCAAATTGTGTTTTTAAAAAATTGCACTTATGTATATCACTCACTCTGCAATTCCCTGCTTGACCCATGGTAGTTGGAGGCACAAGTAAACATTACTCTGACCGGGGGGTCCTTTCTTAATCGACTTAATCAGTGAACAATAACTGCATTAATGAATGCAGACTCATGCTCGGCTCTTTCTAATGAGAGGAACGAGGATTGTGAGAATGTTTGAGCTTAAGTTGAGCGTGAAAAGGGTTGTCTGGTGGTATTTTTCTTGGCTGCCTCGTCTGTTCAGATCAAAGATCAGCTTTGGGCGTATGAACTCGAGCTCACTGCTCTGGCTGTGGTCTAGACCTTGTGATTTGGCCACAGCACCAAATGCCCTCACCAACTTTGTGACAAACCCACGTTAAGAGTTCGGCTGGAGGCTAAGCATCATCTTTCACTCGGCTTTCGTGTTTGATCTTCTTTTCTCTCCTTCTTAGGTGTCAGGATGTTTTCCTTTAATCATTGTCAGGCTTCAGTGTGAGCTCTTCCCAGGTCTTGGCGTGTCAGCGTTGTATAAGAATAATGTGACAGTTCAATGATCCATGTAGAGTAATTTTCGTATTGCTTATGTCTGTTCATAATAAGCTTATACTGTAGGGTTAAGCAGCTGAGCTATTCTGCGCATTAAAGTTGCATCAAAGAGCCTGAACGTTGTGAGCACTGAGGCAGAGATACATGATCAGTTTGTTTGAATGCAACATGGTGCAAAAGCTGCCATCAGGGGCAAAGAAAGGATCCGTTTAATTCTGGTGCTAACCCACGTCACTTCTGAAAATTTGAGGCAGTAAATCTCGACAAAGGCTTCGTGCTTGCAGAAGATCTTCTAAGTTATGAAGGTATAAAATAATTCCCATCTCAACTAAGAAATTTATTTCATTCCAACTATGTACGTGGGATTTAATGTATTCTCTTCTATCAGTTAATATTTATTCAGCAAAAAAACCCCAACTTTAATCTGTAGTTTCCTGAATGAAGATGGTTACAGGGTACAACTGTTCCCGATTCACTTCTGGTTGAATCAGGAATGCTGCAGGAATGTTCATGAGCCTCTCTTCACATGAGACTCCCTGGATCTTTTAATTGGAGCCTATTATGTCCTTTTTCAGCTCCACATTTTTTATTTATTTTTTAACTCTACAACAGTAGATTAGTATGATTCACAGTTTTAAAACGTCCCTATTGGCACATGCAAAATCAGAAGCTTAAAAAAAGCTCATACTCTATGGATTTTTATTAAAAATACAAAAAAAGTAAAACAAAATGTTAAAATAATAATTAAAATATGATTAAAGGTGAAAGACTGTAAGTCTTGTTTATCTTTTAAAGAAAAATATTATTCCAACTTCTCACTATGACCCACAGCTGGAGAAACAGTTTTCTCTCTTTCTTTTGATTGGCTGCCCCTCATACACAGGTTTGAGCAGCAGGTGGGCGGGGCTGCTGACAGTCAGGCTGAGATGACTATATTTATTCTGTAGCGTCCAGTCTATCATATTTGAGTTTTTGAGTCCTCTACGTCACCATTGTGATTCCCCCCCCCCCCCCCCCATAAACGTGATCCATACCTAGGGGTGGGTTTTTATAATCGATTCATCGATTAAAATCGATTCTGGCTTGGATAACGTAAAATCGATTCATTAAAATCCTGAATCGATTTTTTAATATAAATTTATTTTGTCCGAAATGCCAGAATCTCTGGTGACATCTCACAAAATTTCAAGAACCACCAAACAGTAAATGAGAGCAGGTACAGGGATTCTGCACATAGACTTAAACACACAGCGCGACCCGCGGATCAGAATCAGTTAGATGTCGCCTTTCTCACAGTCGGGGCTGAAAGCCGACAGCTCGCTGATCCGGGTCCGCGCTTTGTGTTCACGCCCTTTATGCGCTGATTCTAAAGCTGTTAGTTTGATCTCTCTCCAAACAATATTGACCGAATCAGCAGCAAAAGAAGATCCAAACGCTTCACATAAACATCGTCATGAATTCACTCTTTTACTGTTTTGCTTCCATTGCGATGCGCAGCTCTCTCTCTCTCCCTCTCTCCCTCCCCCTCTCACCCCCCCCCCCCCCTCTCTCTCGAACAGTTTCGCTTTCTTCATTATTCGCTTGCTTGTTACACAAGTCTACTGTTGCTTACAGCGCTGTCGGCCGCTGTTTTTTCCCCTTTTACATTCTTCCGAAAAGAAAACCTCATTTCTGCTGTTCAATACTGAACAAATTGAAACTTTTTAAAATTATTCAAAATGCAAAATGCTTAGCCATGTCTCTAATAAAACCGCTGTAACGTCAGAGGTAATGTTGATTAATTAATGGTTTTCTTTCGTTTTTGATGTACTGCAGAATATTTTTATAAAATCCCAGGCAAGGAAAATCACCTACATGTTTTTCTGTGTTTTATCTTCAGCTACTTTGACACAAAGGCATCTGCTGTGATGCTCACACCTTGGATAAAGTCTTGAGAGTGTCAGCTTCCTTTTTATAGATACAAAAATATGTAAATGTCCTGATCTGAATTATATCTCTGACTGTCAAAATTTCCCAGATTTAAATCGAATCGAATCGAATTAAATCGAATCGTGGATCGAATCGATTCGGGACCTTGTGAATCGGAATTGAATCGATTCTAGAAATCAGTGACGATACCCAGCCCTATCCATACGATCTGACAGTTGCACTGCTACTCTGACTGAAACTACACAAATATGTCAAATGTAGCAAAAATTATACAATTTCAAACTCACATTGGCGTTTATAATAAAGGACCGATCTCTCCTTTAAGCCCTTAACCGTTTGTTAAATAAAACGAGGCAGTATGTGTTCTGATTATTTTTAGAAATCAGACACAGTGTTAACATTTCTGTTACTTTGTGTGTGTGTGTAGTCGTTTTTTTTTAGCTCGGGATTTATGGTTCAGGATTGTTTTTGACTGATGGAAGTGAGGTAGTGTCTACTGTGTGCCCCCCTCTACCCCCTGTGAGTGTTAGTAAAATGCTGCAGGGTCCTTTTAGGGGCCTGCTCACTCACCTCTATAGTGGCACTAAAAGTTGCAGTAAGTTACAAAGGAGCTTTTGACTGGTTATGAATGGACCACTGAGTGAGTCTCTACCCACCACGCTGTCATTTCCTGACTTAGTCACGAAGTGTTGTGGTTGACACTTTGGCATATTCTTACAGTTGAATGGCGAACTGTTACATTGATTGGAACGGGGAAATCCGCTTGCTGGTCTTTTTTCAGTGTCTACGTGATGGTTGGACTGTGCACTCACTGGGGGTTCTTGCTTCAAGCACAGCGCTGTTTGACAATGTCATTTCAACTCTCCAAAGACTATAACCAGACTTATCACAACAACATTAACCCAGCACAACAGACGCTATATCAACAATTCGACTGCCCTGTACATATTCCTCCTCTTTCCCTTGTCCTCTGAGGTCTTCCCTTTAAGAAGGGATCTGTTTTAAAGAGGAGACGATACATGAAAAGCAGCACAGAAACGAGATTAAATAAAGACAAACAAGTGTGCTGTCTGGGAAAGCCATTAAGTGGTGTAAGTAAACGTCGGCAGTGGAAATAAAAGGTTGATGGGGTCGAGCGGAGCAAGTTTGCGCTGTACTATGTGTGCCGCGCATTTGCTGATGTGAGTATTTTTACGTTCCCATAGATTCCCTGAGTGACTGTCGGCTCCTGGAGCTCAGTGGGCTCTGTGGAGCGTGAGTGTATGCTTGGAGGGGTGGAAGTGTGGTGGAAAAACAGCATAAAGGGCAGAAGCCTCCTAACACTGAGGCCCCTGTAGTCCACTCTGGGTCATCTCCAAGGGTAATTCCAGCTTCACACCAGAGTTGTTTATGAGTGCCACCAAATCTGTGTATATGAGTGCGAGAGCTGCACTCTAAAAGATCTTTAAACATAGTAAACATACCTTGTGTGCCACAGACTGCTCCCAAACACGAGGGGACAAGTAATACCTCTAAAACACTTAAGTTGGCTTTATTAAACATTAGATCTCTAGCTGGGAAAACATTTTTAATTAATGATTTAATCACTGAGCACAGCCTTGATTTTATGTTTTTAACTGAAACTTGGTTGGACCAAAGTAACAGTGGAGCTGTTCTCATCGAGACGACCCCTCCTAACTACAGTTTTATCAGTGAGGTCAGGGCGAGCAGGAGAGGAGGAGGGGTTGCTGTCTTATTTAATGAATCATTTCAATGTAAGCAGCTATCTCCTGGAAGTTTTCAGTCTTTTGAATATGTGGCTTTACAGCTGAAGGCCCCATCCAAAGTTGTGTTTCTTAATGTTTACAGGCCTCCCAAATACTGCACAGACTTTTTTAATGACCTCAGTGAACTGCTGTCTGTGATCTGTGTTAATTTTGACTGTGTAATTATTGCTGGGGATTTTAACATTCATGTGGACAACCCTCAGGACAAAGGGACTAAAGACCTGAGTAACACTCTGGGCAACTTTGGGCTGACTCAGCATGTAACAGAGGCCACACATAATAGAGGACACACTCTTGACCTACTGATCTCCAAAGGCCTGAGCATTTCAAAGGTTACTGTGTCTGATGTGGGCCTGTCTGATCATTACTGTGTTTTCTTTGAAAGTAAAATCTCAGCCCACACAAATATATCAACAACAGTGATCACAAAACGGTGTATAACTGAACACAGTAGTGCAATTTTTAACCAGGTCTTCCCATTAACACCTGACCTGTCCAGAGGGTCAGTCAATGAGCTCGTCAATAGCTTCAATGCTAACATGTTAAATGTAATGGACACTATTGCTCCCATTAAGGTGAAGGTTATCTCTGGAAGGAAAAAGTCTCCATGGAGAAACTCCACACTGGTGAAAAATGAAAAAAGAGAGTGTAGGAAAGCTGAGCGCAGATGGAGAAAAACAAACCTCCAGGTTCATTATGACATTTATAAAGAGAAACTTCACAATTATAATTTACAACTGAGGAATGCAAGGAGGTCCTACTTCTCTAACATCATCACTAAAAACAGCCATAATGCTCGGGTCTTATTTTCTACAGTTGACAGGCTAACAAACCCTCCTGTGTCAGTGGCAGCTGAACTTCATTCGACCATGGCCTGCAATGACTTTGCCAAATTCTTCACTGAAAAAATCCAAAAAATTAGATAAGCAATTGGTACATCAACAGCAGATCCAGGATATGTACTGTGTCCACCAAAAAACTGTTTAAACACCATGAAACAGTTTCAACCTATTAACAGCAAAGACCTGGAGGACATCTTAGGTCAACTGAACTCCTCCTCCTGCTGTTTAGATGTCCTGCCAACAAGTTTTTTCAAAAAGGTCTCAAAGACTTTAGAGTCAGACCTGTTACAGATCGTCAACTTTTCTTTATTATCAGGTGTGTTTCCAGAATCACTAAAAACTGCTGTAATCAAACCTATACTGAAAAAGGACAATCTTGACAAGACACAAATGAACAACTACAGGCCGATCTCAAATCTCCCGTTTTTAAGTAAGATCATTGAAAAAGCAGTTTCTCAACAGCTCAGTTACTTCTTAAAACAGAATAATTGCTACGATGCCTTCCAGTCAGGTTTTAGACAGAACCACAGCACTGAAACCGCTCTGACCAAAGTGTTTAATGACATATGTCTGAATACAGACAGTGGAAAAATGTCAGTCCTAGTTTTACTGGATCTCAGTGCAGCATTTGATACAGTTGACCACAACATATTACTCAAACGACTGGAGAACTGGACAGGTCTTTCAGGAACTGTACTAAACTGGTTCAAAACATACGTAGAAAACAGGAAATACTTTGTATCAATAGGTAACTTCACATCTGAGCAGACAAGTATCACATGTGGAGTTCCCCAAGGTTCCATCTTGGGACCCCTTCTGTTTAACATCTACATGCTCCCACTGGCACAGATTATAAACAACAACAAAATAAACTATCACAGCTATGCAGATGACACACAAGTATATATCACAATGTCACCAGGAGACCGAGGCCCTGTACAGGCTCTTGGTAAATGCATTGAGGAAATCAATGACTGGTTGTGCCACAATTTTCTCCAGCTAAACAAAAACAAAACTGAGGTAATAGTCTTTGGCGCCAAAGAAAAACGATTACAGGTCACCAGAGAACTTCAATCTATACATCTAAAAACCACAAACCAGGCGAGAAATTTGGGTGTAGTGATGGATGCAGACCTAAACTTAGAAAAACACATTAAGACAATAACAAAGTCAGCTTACTATCACCTCAAGAATATATCAAGGATAAAAGATCTGATGTCTCAACAGGACCTGGAAAAACTAGTCCATGCATTCATCTTTAGTAGGCTTGATTACTGTAACAGCATCTTTACAGGTCTACCTAAAAAATCAGTCAGACAACTACAGCTCATTCAGAACTCTGCTGCTCGAGTCCTCACTAAGACCAAAAAAGTGGACCACATCAGTCCAGCTCTGAGGTCCTTACACTGGCTGCCTGTCCGTCAGAGGATAGACTTTAAAGTTCTGATGCTGGCCTATAAAGCTCTGAATGGTTTAGGACCAAAATACATCAATGACCTCCTGACCCAGTATGAACCATCCAGATCCCTCAGGTCATCTGGATCCGGTCTTTTATCAGTTCCCAGAGTCAGAACCAGACACGGAGAAGCTGCATTCAGCTTTTATGCTCCTTATATCTGGAACAAACTCCCAGAAAGCCTCAGATCAGCTGAAACACTCAGTTTATTTAAATCCAGGTTGAAGACTCACCTGTTCTCAGCTGCATTTGAATAAAGCACCAAATCCACACTTTAAGCTTAAATTTCAAAACTTACATTTAACTACTGATTTTATCTACTGTTCTGATTTTATCTGTTTTGATTTTATATACTGTTGTTTGTTTGTTTGTTTGTTTGTTAATTAGTTAGTTAGTTTATTTGCTTGTTTTAATCAATTTTAAATCATGCTTTTTATTTGTTCTTGTTTCTAATGTCTCTGTAAAGCACTTTGAATCACCTTGTTGTTGAATTGTGCTATATAAATAAACTTGCCTTGCCTTGCCTTGCCTTCGTCATGGTCAGCTTTATACATTTGTGCCTTCGACCACCCGCTGTCCTCGCTCAGCTGTTGTTTGTTGTCACGGGGCCGCCTTCAGCTCAGAGGCCACTGCCCGGCTCTTAGTGTTGATCACTAGATGAAAGCAACGTTGAAGAAGGGTACTGTAATAGAAAGAGACGAGGGTGGGTGTAGCTTTGCCACAGCGAAACTTTGATTTTTAATCCCTGAGGGTACAAGTAAAGCTGACATGTCTGTCAACAGCTTTTTCTTAGGTTGCTGCCGGTCCTCATTAGGACTGCTGAGGGGAGGAGAGGAGACCGGACTAAAAGAGAGAGGGTTGTAGTGTAGGGGGGATTCCTCCTACAGGATGTCATTGTGGGGTGGGAGTGTTAGGATCCACAATACCCTACTGTTATGTAACCATCTTCCCCCACTGATTGTCCTTTATCTTTCTGTCAGTCTCACCTTCCAAGTCAGAAATAGATATCGTACATTTGCCTGTTTTTAAAAGCCCTGGGCTGTAACTTTGCACCCTAAATGTTATCCCTAAATTAACTTGCATAGTTTTGACTAGTTTGCATGCCTCTCCGATGATTGTAATTCAAAATAAAACCCGGCCATATCCTGTCTCATAAACACTGTGATTTCTAACAATCAGTATGTCTTTAAATCAGATATTTGTAAAACTTCCACTCAGAACTTTGTCAAACTTCGTTTTAGTAAGCCAAAAGGATTCATTCTAATTGTTGCTGCAGTTATAAAAGCACTGCAATCTTCAATTGGTTCTAGCAATCAGCTTTTCTATGTGGAAATGCTGACCGCCATGTTAATTTTCCACTCTTTTATGTCACCTTGACTTGTGACATTCCACTTCCCCTGCAGGTATCAATAAAGTTTATCAATTAATAACCAGATTAAATATTGCAGCCCAAAGGTTTGTTTAAATGCCAACACTAAAGCAAACAAACAAACAATACTTAATAATTGATTGAACCTTAAAAGCAAAACATCCATTGGGAAGAGTTCACCAGTCATCGCTGTAAAGATCAGCTGTCAGCTGGTGTCTATATGAGATGCTAGTAAAGAGTTAAGGATTATGTGATATTATGTTATGTAATGGGAGCGAGCCCAGGGAATAATGTTGAGATTTGTGACTTGTGAAAGACTGCAGCTGCATTCCCACGTTTCATGCCACCGACCTGCATGTTCCATAAACTGCTGCACGACAATTGACAGGAATGCACATAGTTAGCATGAGTAACCTGCCTCTGCTATTGTTGTAGGACAACGTAAAACTTACACCATGCTGAATGTATGTTTAGGGCAGGCTGTCAGTTTCTGTTGTTGAGAGTGCGGTTTGCTTTTATTCAAGATGAATGATTATATACTTCACTCGCATTCAACAGCAGAGGACAGAAGTAGATGTCAGAGGTGGAAGTGATGAGGTAGTGAAGGGAAGAAACAAAAAGCAGGTTTGTTGTTCTTCTTTTTCTCCTTGTGAACATTTGACCCGGTGCTTGTTTAGGTTTAAAGAAAAAACACATCAGTGTGAATTATATCATTATTCCCTGATGTCATTTTTTTTGGCCGCCAGATGATACAGTCAGGCCAGCAGGAGTTTGGGGACTACCTCACATTGCATTCCTCAGTTCCTCCGACAGGTGATGTCTCTATAGGGCTCAGTCTCCATAACCCTATATTTGTGTCATAACCACAAGCCCCTCTGTGTGTCACAGTCATAGATTTAGAAAGCTGTGTCCATGGAGGGGTAGCGGTCTGTGGTGATCAGTGTTGCTGTGTCGCAGAGCACCTGTCTCTGCTGTCCAAAACTCCTGTAGCCATGGATTCAAACCTCTTCCCACAATAAACACAAGTGGCATTTTCACTTCAAGGAAAGTCAAATTAAACTTTTGTTGTTTGAACACTTTATCATTGGAAAGCAACAACGTAAAATGTGTGCAGGAGGGGAGATTAGTTTTTGCTGAGAGTGTAATGCTTGATCAAAGTTTTGGTAATCGTCAGGGGTGGAAGCAAATATTTTTTTGGGTGAAAAGGTCAAATTTACATGAACATGGATGTAAAAAATGCACACTCGGGTCTAAAAACCAACTAATTCTGGGTGAAATTTTGAGTAAACAAGTTCCAAAAGAAGAAAAAAGTAGAAATATAATACTTTGAAAAATGATATGGAATTGTGAATTGCACTGATCATATAGTTTACCGTATATACATGCATTAAATATAGGTATATTTAATGAGAAAAAAGAAAAAATGAAGTTGAGAGCTGTGAGAAAACGAGGAAACAGATGATTACACACTGGTTAAAATACTGACAGGATGACCATAGACACTGAAGTCGGAAAAAATTAGTCATGCTGTTACCAAAACGACCTCTTTACTGATAATAATTACTGATAATATCATATCGTGATCATTGTGATGACTTCAGAGTGTAGAGAGAGGTAGAGCGCGCAATGATGATGACAGGGAAGAATTATAAATACATATATATATAGGAGGCATAGAGGTGAGTGGGAGATGGAGCTAAAAGTGATGTGTGAATTAGAATAAAACAAATAATAATAAAACACACTGCTGGACATTTTTGTAAAACAAACAACAAACATTTGAAAAAATCATTTGAATACATTTTAAATATATTAGAACGTACACAAAAAGACCCTTCTTACACTTCATCCCCAGATTGACTGATCACCCCCACCCTAGACTCCATGCATATTTTTTGGAAGCCTCACAGATGGTGTCCGGTTCACTACTTGCAAACTGTTAGCAGCATGTATATTCACCAGCTAACTTTGCTGCTCTGTCAGAGATCGCTCACGGTTCCCGGAAAGCGTCATTAAAAAACAAAACAGAAAAAGTGCGCCTCTAGTCGCTGAGAGCATCCCACGCTCGTACCCATCCCGTGCGCAGAGTCCTGCCCGCTAGCGTTTCTGTTTGTGCACGTCAACTCAGCGGAGAGCGGGCTTCTCACCTTTGTGCGCGTTTCCAAATCAACTGCAGATATTTGGTCTTTTTTTCTTCTTAATTTTATTATTATAATTTTTTGGAAGGGTTCCTCGTCTGCAGTTCTTGACATCACGCTGATGTTCTTTACTTCTGAGCTCTCCACCCAGTCAGCAGGGGAGCGCTGGACCAGAGAGACGCACAAGCAGGGGAGAGCAGGCTGATGTTAGCGGCTGTGGTGAGGCTCTGTCTGCCAGTTTAAAACTAAAGAAACAGCTAAGACTCGTTTAATGAACAACTGTGGCTGCTGGGCTCGGTTTAGAGACCATGGATCCGCTGCACGGCCTCTGTCCTGGCGGGTTACTTTTGTGAAGTGTGCGGAATAGATGCTTCACTTGATTGAGCCCAGATGATTTTTTTTTTTTTGCAAAGTGATGGCAGGTCGTTAGCAGCTTGCTTTCAGTTTTCTCGGAGTTGGTGTGTGCGCGTGTGTGTGTGATTACTTCTCTGCACCCCTCTGATTACTTCTTACACCTGACTGTTAACAATGATCGCCGGAGGTCCCGTTTCAGCGCGACTCGCTTACACAACATCTACTGTGCATGTGCATCTCGTCTTTTGCGGCCGCGACTTTATTTGCAGATAACTTTTAAATCTGAACTCAAACTCAGGCTGTGGACTAGTTTCAGTCGGACTATGACTTGGTCCAAACTTTGCTCTGCGCTCCTGCGGATGATCCAGTGAAACGTGTCAAGTTGTCTGTAGTTTAATCGCGACAGCCTTGAGATGTTAGGAAGTCCATCAAACAACGGCGGCATCAGGATGCTGGCGCCTCCGGCTCCGAACGACGAGAGGCGCGTAGAGTTTGTGGCTCTCACCGCCGTCCAGACGGAGAGAAGCGAGCCGTCCACTCCGGAGCGCGGACACCCGTCTCACCGCACGGGTCTGCTGGGCACCCCGCTGCCTGGACCGCCCGGACCTCGGGCCAACATGTCCGCTTCAAGCAAGCGCTACAGAAAGTTGCAAAACTGCCTGTACAACGTGCTAGAAAGACCAAGAGGATGGGCATTCATCTACCATGCATTCATGTAAGTGTGTCATGGCTTTAATTTTGTGTGAGTGTGAACATCCCTAACACATTAAACAATAACTTTATAAAAGTATCAAAAAGTTTGGAAAATAAAGAAAATGTTGGACTTCCCAATCCAGCTGTTTGATCTCTGCATGCCAGCAGTTATTAGATAAATTTCCCAATTAGCCAACAGAGTTGCTTATGCCGCAATTAGCCTGGTCATATGCCATACATCATCTCAACATGGGGTCTGCTGTTCAATTTCCCCTTGTCTCTGTCTCATTAAATCATCAGGGGGACTTATGATGTTAAATTTAATTTGCTCTAATCCACATGGGGGAATTTTTATTTTATTTTTTAAATCATAGTCATTTTGTAAACACTTTGATGTCTGTCTGAAGTTTGTGTTTTGTAGGTTTACATGCTTCACTCAAGGCGCTGAAAAGTAAAAGTGTGGATTATGATGATAATGATTAATAAATTTTAAAGAAGCTCTATTAAGAAATAGAAACTCTCCTCACCGGTGAAGTAAGAACTCATTCTGAACCCTAACACCGGAAGCCTAAAGATGAGTACTACAATTAAAAGCGTGTATTAAACATAGATGTGAAACTAAAGCAACTCTCCTGCTGCAGAAAGTATTAAGTCGGGGCTTTTAAAGGAGCCTGTATGGCCTTAATGTTCAAGAATGTATATACAACATGTAAACACAGGGAGAGTATGAGCTCACTGCTGGTGGTGCCGGTCCCCTCTGACACACCAGCAACTTAAGAGTAGTATGTGAGACATAAGTCATTCATTATATCAAGACATAAAACCCAACTGAGTCTGGTTTTTACCCTCTTCACTTCTCTTCAATTTGAATTCAAAGCTGCATATATGTGTTAGCCTAAATGTCTCACTATATTTGAGCGTCTTTTTAAGTCAAGCATAGGGCAGCTGTGCACCGGCACCTGTCTCCCAGCTGTGTCTGCGGCTGGCATGTAGTGGACAGAGCTTCATGTATGGGAGCTCCTCGGACCGGGTCGTGCTTTCTGCGTCGTTGTTTAGAAGAGTGCAGCTGTCTGCCTGCCGGTGCAATCATGTGTTTATAACAGAGGGAAATCCCACTTCAGGGCAGTGATTCTCACATGTCCACATCCTATACTGTCTGTATATTAACAAGAGCACGTCAGTAAATGCTACAGCAACACTTTAACCCACTTCACTTTTCTCCATTTGTTTCTTCTTATGCCATTGCTACAGGACTGTGAGCATGCATTTCCAGCACACACGGGACTATGTGTCATGCACCTCTTCCACCTGATGTGTTACTCATTAAGAGCGATGGCCTTTACAGGGTGGCAGCCTGTGACATTCTCCTTGACATTACTGGGGTGTTGGAGCGAATCGTGGCTCTGCCATTGTTGTTATTTCTCTGTTAGAGAGGCAAAGCAGGCACTCGGAGGTGCCCAGATCGAGTTTCAGATGTCACGGCCTCAAAGCTGATTTTGGAAGCGAGTTGCTCCTGTGGCGGCCTATTTTACGTTGACTGCAGAATGTACCTGAGAATAAAATGTGCAAAGCTTTTCAAGAAGCCTTGCACTAAGACGTGAAATATATTTGCTGCACATATGTCTACCTGAGCGCATCATTCCCACGGTACTTCATCCTTCTCAGCTGGGCATTTATTTTGATTAATTACATGTGTGTTGCTCTCCAAGAGGATAACTGTGTGAAGAAAACTCTTTGTACGACGAAGCTCAATTAAGGCTGTGTTGATCTGTTGTAATTAAATTGAGCTATACACTGCTGTGTAGGGTGCTGTGCTAACTTTCCCTTGATCCTTTAATTAATCCTGTGTTGTAACAGGGGACCCTGGAACAGATGTGTTGCTTAGAGGGCCTCTCTTTGCAGCTGTTGGAGTGTGCATGGAAAAGCATTGAAGCAGGTCTCCACTGTAATGACTCCTCACATGAAGTCCCACAAGTTCCTCACCTCTGCTTGTCAAACCTGCGAACACACACATAGAGAGATTTTGCTCTTTAAATCTTGCCTTTTAAAGGTTTTGGTTACAGTGTTGTAAATGTCTGGATCTTGAGTGTGTGGGATGGAGAAAACATTTCTTACACATTCTCTCCTGCAGGTGTAACAGCTGCTGATTCAGAGCTGACAAAAAGTTCTCTTCTACTCTCCATCCTTTGCTCTCCTCTTCTATCATCTCATCAAATCTCTTTTTTTTGTGCTTACTAATAAAATAAAAAAAAGGGCGTTAAGGCAGGAATTTGTTAAAAGGGATTATAGCGTTCATGGAAAGTTCTGTAATAAACACAGAGAGAGTTCCTTTGCTCGTAAATTTGGTCGGTTGTGTAGACGGCAGACAGGTTCTTGCAGAGGCTCTGGTTCAAATGGTGAGTGGAGCCTTTGAACCGTGTTAAGTTTGGCGTGCCCTTTGATAGCCTTTCCCTTACTCACTGTCAAAGCTCAAGACCTCTTTGACACCTTTGAGTCCCACAGCTTTATTTCAGCTGCAATGTGTTTAACTCTGTTAAAGACCAGCTGCCTGACAAGAAGCCTATTCGTTAATACTGTCACTAATGATTGCTTTTGTAATTATTTAGCCTGTAAGATTTTCAAAAAAATTGCTTATTTTGCTAAAATTGTGTAAATGTCCCATCACAGTTTCCCAGAAAACAGGGAGATATTTTAGCCAGCGCCAACACATGAGGTCTGTTAGTGCTGTGGAAACCCAGTATTACACACATATATATATGTGATTTTCTTCTTGGGGATTAAGGCACTTATCGCTGACATATGACTCATTAGGGCAAAATGACTTTCATTTGAATTGTACAAACTCTCTTTTTGCCTTACGTAATATGTAAGCATGCCATACAAGGCCCGTTTGCATGTTCTCACATCTGCACGTTTTTTTTTTCTAGCAAACTATACATAAATGGAAGGTGGCTCAAGACTTTTGCACAGTTCTGTGCTCGATCTTAAGTCTCTGGTTTGGTGCAGCATTCGGACTTCATTCTTAATATACAGAAAGAGTGTGTGAGGATGGACTGAGCATTGGCCAGCCAGAGTGATTGATTGGCTCGAAGGAGGGCAAAAATATACCGGTCATGTATTATTGATGTCCTATAGTGAAGGAGCAGAAATGTGCAGGAAAAATATCACATGGAGGTTTTGGTTTGAGCAAGTAGTTGCTTCAATGAGACCTCTTTGCAAACGCTCTGTGTAGGACTATTAGCAGGTTAAAAGACACTTTCTCCTCTCTTTTCTGGCTTTGCTCAAGTGCACTCTGTGAAAACAGTAATACAATACCTTTTGTTGCTCTGCAGATGCTTTGTCAAGTCCTAGAAACAAAACAAACCCTGATGAAGTCAAAGGGGAATCACCAGGCTTATTTTAGCAGTCATTTGCAGGATAAAAATGACCTCTAAATATGTAACTCATATTTAAGTCCACCTGCCTTTCTTCTTTGCTCCCAACCTAATTACAATAACTGCTTGAAAGACTTTTTTTATTTGTAAAGATGAAAAGATGTCAAATTTCCACACTAGCTTTCAAAATATCCAGTCAAGCACACAAAGTGAAAGTGTGGACTTTACTAACAAGGAAAGACAGGTGAAAGAAATTATGGAGAAGTACTCGTAGGCCTTTCAAAGGCTCTCTTTCAAAAGCCTCTCCTGCTTTACCGTTCCTTTAAAAAAAAAAATTGAATCCTTTTAAGATGACTTTCTTCTAACCCACATTAAATTACATCTGAAAGGAGCTCACTTTACTCTTGCAAATGTTAATGTTTCTAAAGAAATGATCGTTAATCTATCAGATCTGTAAACAATCATTTCCAAAGCAAGCTTAATCTTTGTCAGATGAACCACCGAGACTCCACGCCATGTATGAATATCTTTACTGCAACCTTTTATGGCACAAGCATCAGTGATGGTGTGTGTTTATGAAAGCTTGAGCCTAAAGCCACATTATTTATAGATGTTAAGGGAGATACGGCCTAATGCTCTCCATAACCTCTCCACCGATGTTTACCCAGAGCGCCTGTGTGGCTATAGTTAATTTTTCACACATCTTTTCAGTAAACAGAGCAGCTCCACACCGAATGGATCTCGCAAGCTTTTTCAACTAAAGGTGAATTGCCTTTGTGACATTATTAAACTCATTTAGCTCAGACAGCTTGTTGATTGAATGTGCTCCCTCTATCCGTCGACTCTTGCAGTTTTGCCTCCTTCTGAAGCCACTTTGAGCCAGCTAATCTACTTTCTCACCTGGCTCAGGGAAACCGTGTGGTCTTTTTTCCCCCCCAGGTTTTCAACCACGCGACACAAAATCCGCTAAAATCGCCGCCCTCTGCCGTCCTCCAAAGAGCCACTGACGCGTTTGATGCTGGACCTTTTTTTATTATTAATAGTTTGAGTAATGCTGGAAAATTGCTTTTTGTAGGTTGTTTGCATTTTTAGCTTGCACACAAAAGTGTTTTTTATTGATGACTAAGGAAGAGAGAAAGAAAGGTGAGAGGGAAGTCTCACCAGAGCGAAGTGCCATTGTGAAATGGTGTGGGGAGAGAGCTACGCTGCACTTTTAACCTGCTCGGGGCTGCAGATTAGATGCTTGGTGTTCATTTAGTGCTGCTTTTGTTTTAATGTGTTCACCTCAGCAAGTTGTGCAAATTCTGCTCCATTAGGAATATCTGTATAAGGATCTAATATAAGAATTTCTCCTCCTTCACTCTGTCTGTGTCTCCTTTCATGCTTCCCTTTATTCCTGTGCCAGCAACATCTTATTTGCAGCACTGGCCGACTTCCCCTCCCTCACGTCTTCATCATCTCCTTTCCTCCTTTCTGTGTATGCTTAAATGGGAAGGATACATATGTAAATACATAAATTTGAGTCAATAATTCAAGACATTTGTCAATTAATTAATCAAACTTCTCGTGTTTATAACTGGCTTCCTGTCTCGTGTGACAGCTTAATGTTTTTCTTTAACACGATAAACTAAAAGTGATTATCTTTTGGATTTTGGCCAGACTGGAAATGATGATTTTCTCTATTTTCTGACATTTTACAAGAAGAATCATAATCTGATTGCCACTCGAATCATTCGATGAACGGCGAAATTTGTCACCTTTTAGCAAAACATGGAAGATTTTGAAACCTGCATCGATGATGTATGAAGGGGAAGCTTTCTTCTTGTATTGTTTTCTGTCTCGTGTTTAGACTCTGGCCCCCCTAAAACACGGCTTCTGCTGTGCTTCTCTGAAAGAGCATCTTTTGCATTTCCTCTGATTTGATTGAAGGAGGAACCAAAAGCCATCTGAGCTGCTAATCAGATTAAGCCCAGAGTAACTTCATTGGACAGGAACTCGGAGAAAATGATTTTGTCTGCTTTGTGTTCTTGATATTTTTAAGGCTGTTTTGGGGAAATGCAAGTGGTCATTTCAACTGGAGATCAGTGTGATCTGGGGTGGCCTGGCTTCCTGTAAGAACAACTGTTTGTCATCTGGACTGTTTAAAGAAGATATTGTGCCTTATACATGAGAAGCTGTAATCAAAACATCAGTCCCGCATTTGCAAAGTTGTCGTTTCTGCAGGCCTCCAAATCTCCATCAAAATATTTTAGTGAATTCAAGCTTCCTGTTTTTTTTGTCCATAGCTACAGAATAACATAGCACCAGATATTTACCATAGAAAAAATTAAAGGCCTTAGCTCAAGCAGTTTTCTGGATAATGGATTTTTAAATTGGCCCCTCAAAAATGATGATAGAAAAACATCTAAAAACAGCCCTTCATTCTCCCCTTGAAATACATAGAAAGCTAACAGACAGACTCAAATTGTCAAGGCTTCCTCTCAGATCTGAATTCCTGTTAAGGAATAATGCATATTTTCATTTTGTTCAGGCGAATCCTCGATGGCCATATTTAAAATTTTTATTTTGATGTATTGAGATGTAAAAATCCACGTGACACTCAAAGAACGTGCTGCCGTGTTACTCGATGTTGACCTTTCATGCTTTAAAGGTTACGAGGTCTTCCCCAGCCCTTTTACACCTAGCCCACGTGGACCTCGGCTTCTCTGAAGTTCTCCCGTCATGTGTCCTGACGTCTCTTTCAAAGGCCTGTCACATTCTGGAGCAACTGCTTTAACATCCTTGGGTTTATTTTTCCACCGAGCGGCTGGGTACCCACTGACAGCAGCAGCGTGCGACAGAGGGCAAGAAGGAGGAAGAAGCAGGAGAGAGATTCATTCTGGTTGCTAAGAATGAATGCTAATAGTGATAATGTGATACTATATTGATCCCTGTAGGAAAATTCTGTTTCCCCTTGTCCCCTACTTCAACAGCTACGGCTGGCTGAGGTATAAAATGTTGCTCAAGGACAATGCCAGTTTGGCAGATGCTTGCTGTTGGTGACTGATATGCTAAAGGTTGGCTTGAAAAATATGAGAGGACACACAGTGCATACCCCCAAAACAGCTGAAATGAATAAAAATAAAACACCCGTGCTTTGGAGAGTCAGAGAAAGACGTTGGTGTTCATAGCCTGATCGTCCTTCAGAGGAAGAAAGAGCTTGTATCAGGACATGTGATTAGTGTCTGTGTGGAGGTAGAAACAGGAAAAGTGGAAGGCAGTGAGCTGGAGAGAGAGGAAAGTGGAGGTTAGTTGCTGTATTAATTTCTCCTTTCGGGGCAAAATGTGTCTCCCCTGGGGAGGGGACTGTCTGTCCTGGGATGGCCGATCAGGAGTCAGATTACCCTCCAATAACCAGCCCTGCTCCCTGTGCTCACTTCCACCAAGGAGCAGGACAAGTGCAAATACACACACACACACACACGCACGCACACACACACACACACACACACACACACACACACACACACACACACACACACACACACACACACACACATACCATTATGGTCAGTGCGAAAACAAACTACTGCTGCTTATTTACTCAGCAGTGCAAAACATGTCAAAATACTGAAGGTGAAATCCAACACACACACACACACACACACACACACACACACACACACACACACACACAGCAGAGACCTTGAGCCACCGACACTGATTTTGTTTTATTCTCTTGGAGATAACTGACTAATAGGGGTGTTGACACCATCTAATCTGCTGTAATCTGTGTTTATGTAATGTTATTGCCGCGGAAGTGTGCCAGGAATACTGTAGCATTTAGACAGGAGGATTCTGAGGGGAATGCCAAGAGTTTATTTTGATTACTCAAGACCCTCTAAACACTCCAGTTCTGCTTTGACAGCCAGGAAAATCCAAAGACGGCCTCCTAGCTCCAGTTTGCTGTATGTCTCAGTACACAATGAAATTACTGTTACTGTATAGTAACAGTAATTTCTGCAGAGGTGGTGAATCTGCTCAAGTAGACATATTACCAGAGCTGCAAATACTGACAAATTGAGATGTCATTTTACTGTAGCTGTTATTCAAACCAAAATGCAGTAGGTGGCGGGGGCGGGCGGGGGGGGGGGGGGGGGGGGGGTTGAGCAGTTGTCTGGGATTGTTGTTACCCCTGTAGTCACTGAATTCAGAACACACCACTCCTATTTCTTAGGATGATCGTCAGTGTAAATGTAACTATTTTAATTGAAACATGAATATTAGATTACCGCTAAGAGCAAGTCTTCTTTTAAAATTAATGTTGGTGCCTAATAAATAACAGTGTTCCTCTTTCTTTATGTGCAGATACATTTCTATGCACACATTGAAGTTAAGTGGGCTAGCTTCAGTTGGATTTCCACATTCCATCACATGTATGATGAGTTAATTATTAGATGTCAGATTACTCACTTGAAGGGCGTATGTGGAAAAAGCTGAAGCCACACTTAAACATGTCAACAGACAAGTGACAAAGTTGTTACGAGACTTCAATAATTGAATTCTGATTTGCATTAGATTTAAACATAGTTTTTTCTCTTTCACCCAACACCTCCTTGTTCTCTGAGCCTCATTCGCATTTTGCCCTGATTTTAATTAAAGCTGCACGCCACCGGTTTCTAATTCAACCAGCCATGTGAAAGCTGCTCTCTAAAATCACCTGCCGTTATCCACTGAATATACTTACTTTAAATATGATTGTGCACAAAAGCACCGTGCACCTTCTGCGCAGCGACAGTCCCAGCTTGCTCAGTGTGTGAACGCGGACCCAAGTTCGGGGTGATTTTCTCCTGCGATTGCAAGTCCTGGCGATTTCAGTGAATGCAGTGAGCAGGTTGAATGTGTCCATAAAGGTATTCGGTGCGAGTGTTTAGAGTGCTTAGGAAGCAGGGTCTGTGTGTCGCCAGCAGCTGCGAAGACCATAAAGCAAGTCAAAAATAAATCAATAGCTTTAGCCATTATCTCTCGGCAGCACACTTAAAGCCTCAGCCTAATGGGTGGCTGTACCAGCGCACCACAGATGATCAGCAGATGGTGAATAATGTGGAAACTAACTGTAGCTAACCGCTGATAAGAGATTAACATGTTAATTTATATAAAATGTGGAATTGCCCGTGTCTCCTTATCTTATTTACTGAATTAATTTCAGCAGCACTGAGACATTCATGGATAAGTGAAGGCAGATAGGGGTGAGGACTTTAACTGCTGGCGAGGGAGCAACCCAGCCTCATAGAGGTTTTTGAAATAGACTTTAAATCTGTTGTTTCATATTTCTGGACGTGAACTTCCCAGCTTTTTTTATTTTGCTGGGCACAAATTTCCCCTCCTTATTTCTGTGGCCCATAACATATATTTATATCTGACCGGTCTCCTGGTTTGTGTCCATACACACAAAATGAATATTTCCATTTTTGAAGGATGAATGAGTCTGCATTTAGAGGCTCATTGCATTTGTGGGTGGCGTGAAAGCTTTCACTGTTCACACTGGAGACTGTTGTGTGAGTCCTACAGAGGACAGAGTTTTACATTTGCATCCTTTTATTTTGAAAATATTGTTCACTCAAAAAGCGCCAGGCGTTTTGTTAGGGCCAGGCATCAAAATGATGTGATTAAACTTGCTTTAGGTTCAGATACAACGGCCAGTTGAGGAAACTGTACACATCAAATATACGTCCTGTTAAATTCATTTGTCAATTTGCCATGAGACTGGACCAAAGGAAGTGAAATGAAAATGTACAGCAAAAGCTTCTTGTTATACAACTCCAATTACATACATTACCTGTGGCCAACTTAGTGATCAATTAAACCAGCATGCGTGTGTTTGCACTGTGAGGACCCACGCAGGCACAGGGAAAACATGGAAACTCCCCACAGAAAGGCCAGCCGGCCGCTTCAAAGCAGGAACCGTCTTCTTGCAAGCCAGCAGTGCTCTCTTCACTGTGCTTCACAAATTTAATATTTGTGAATATAATTTTCATATTTAAAGTCAGAATTTTCTGATTCTGTAGTCCTTATCATCAGAATACTGAATAAAGCTCTCACACGTTCTCGTTCATGATGTGCATCCCTGCACAGAAGAGATGGATGGATGTCTCATGGATGCAATTCGGTCACAAGCATCTTCGGGATATCACGCCATGTCTCTCTGGCTGCTGGTGTTAGATTTTAGCCTCTCTCCACGTGTTTGTAACTTGAACCAATCAGGCATAACCTGTAGTTTTCAGGACGCGGAGGCAGTGTAACTGTGCAGGCATGCCTGATTTGTATGTATGATTATAAAGGTGCTGTTGCTGTTTGGGATGAACCTTGGCCTTTCTTTCTCTCTCCCCTCTCTTCTCATTCTGCTCTGTCTCTTGTAAAGGCTGGGATAGCCCGTGTCTCTCTCTCTATTTCTTTCTCCTGTTGACCCTGCCTGGCTGCACCCGCATGCACAGCCCAGCTTAAGAGTTGTTAAGATCATCTTAATTTATAATGGCAGTCACTATAAACATGTGAGGAAGCAGCACCATGGAGATGGAGCTCAAACAAAATCACAATGTAAGACAGTATTTATAAGGCCTGCCTTGTGTGCAAAAAGCCGGGTACAGCTGTGTGTGTGTCATTGCTCATGTGGTTGAAAGCGCGTGCTGTCAGAAGAAGTCTTGATTGGCACTTTTGCAAGACGTGTGCATTCATGCAAGTGTGTGTTTATGGAGAGCGTGTGCGTGGGTTTGCCTGCACGTGTGTGTGTGTGAAGGCCTGGTTAGCGGTGCTGTGGGCACACCATAAACAATAATCAAATGTTAACGAGGAAGCCATAATTACGCCATGCTGGCTGTCAGTCTGGTGAGATTGTTTTCTTTACCTCCATTACACCCTGCCACTGCTCTCAAATATCTTATTTGCAACTGCTTCCTTCGATCACAGCACCATTTTCTTTGTTTCCTGTTCAACGGTTACTTTTTCAGTTCCTGTTGTGATATATTTGCTTCTCTTATCTTCGTCTCTTCATCAGCAAGTTTTGCTTCCGTTTTGGGCCTCTTCTCAGTTCCATATTATCTGTTTTTTTAACCTCTTTCTGCTCGTTACGCGCTACGTGAAGTGATTCTGTGTCAACGAGTCCCACTGTAAGCTGAGGAGGAGGGGAGAATTTTCAGATTGCCCCTGTTTTCAAGCTCTTCGCCCCCTCTCCACGACCCCACAAGCTATAGATGCTCTTCTGCATCTACAGCTGCTTTCATGGCTTCTATCACCCCCTGATTCACTCCCCCTTCTTTTCAGCAGTTGAAGGTAATGAATGATTATTGATGACGCAAGATGTCAAAACATGTTTTCTCGCAAAAGGTTAAAAGCAAACATGAACATAAAGCTGCCAAATCAAACTGTCCTCATTTTTGCATGTTTTGATGTCATGCAGGACTGACTGACTTGAAGTTTTTTTTCACACTTCCTTTGCAAAAACAGCTTTCAGAACTACTGCTGTACACACACACACACACACACACACACACACACACACACACACACACACACACACACACACACACACACACACACACACACACACAGGGAAACAGTAAATCTGTCTCTACATGCATGCATGCGTGTGTGCGAGTGTGTGCGGACTCTCTGGTCTTGTCTTGGCCCCGAGATTAAAGCAATGTCAGCAAGTGTGTGATGAGACCTCACAGACGATGGCTAGCTCTTTTCCATTCTGGATCTCCTTGTCTCGCTGTCTCTCGTCTGTCCAATCCATTATTCAGCCACCACTTTCTGTCTCTTGTCTACTATTTTTTTCTCATTATCTTTCTTGCTGTCTGACTGATACTAACTCCTTGTGGTCAGCGCAGTTCCTCCTATCTTAATATATATTACTGTACTATATCTATTCTCCCTCTCCCATCCTCCGTCTCTTCTTAGCGTTCTCACTGTCTCTTGCACACTCAATCATTTTGCCCTCCGACTGCCAGACCTTGTGGTTTCCTGTGATGTGCAAGCAGTGCGCCAGAGTTAACATTACTGAGGGGAGCAGGAAGAATACGACACGAAGCTGTGCGATCAGAAATCCACACTAAGCTGTCAAATCTGTAAATGAATGTATGTAAAGATTTTCCATTTTTGCTCTATAATCACCTTTATAATTCTTATGTTACAAGATTTTTTAAATGACTCGTTTACAGGACCAGCAAAAGCACGATTTCACTGAAAGTGTTATGTTCTGATAAAATAAAATTGTAAAGAAAGAAAGAAACGTTAAAACTGCTGATGCGTGACGTCAGTAACAGTAATAGGTTTGCTACACTGTAGCGTTCTGCTGGGAAGCTTTGGGTCCTGGCATCTATCTGGATGTTGCTTTGACATCTGCCACCCATCACTGTTGGAGACCGAGCACACCTTCTTATTGTAAGGACAACCGCTTCCCCTGCAGGACAGTGTGCCCTGTCACACTACAAAAAACAGTGCCAGCCAAGCTCGAGAAACACAACAAAGAGTCAGAGGAGCCACAGGGGCTGCCGTACACCACAGGACTCCCCCAGAAATCCACTTTCCAGTTTGGTTTAAGTGGTTCAAAGTTGTGTTTGGTAACACTAGAGAACTGTAAATATTAAGCAGCTGGTTTTCTGCCTTATTGGTGTGCGAATATTCAACTGGGATAGCCCCTCAAGTCAGATTTCCAACTTAGTAGTTGGTAGTTGGAGTAGGAGAAGAAACACCAGACCCATCTTCACAATCCAAGATGGCAGCAGTGCATGTAAACAGTAGTAAAACTGTAAAACTTTGTGCTGCCCGTGTGCAGAATTTGTGGCTCGCTCAATGATCCACACGTGGAACAATGACCAGGCTCTAGCTGTGAACGTGCTACAGCGGCGTGGTCATTCCCAGTTCCAGCATCTGACTTCCAAGTTAAATGGAACGCAGCGCTAAAGACAACATAAGTTAAGTGGCATCAGGCTGAGAACACTTGACCATCTCAGACTAAAGTATAGAGCTTTACATTGATGTGTTGGAGAATCAAGTTATTCAAGCGCCCATAAATAATATGCACTTATAGTTATATGCACACCCTACAGTGCCAGTATGTGTTCCCAGAAGCTGCAGAGGTTAAGTCGTTAAGCTCAGGGCAATTTTCATAACCTGAAATTATTTTTAAACATTAATGTAATGAATCCTGTTCTAATTTCATTCAAATTTGATTCAGCACAAATTAAGCGCTACAATGTAACATAAGCTTCACAGCTTACTATGCAGCCTCTTCACTGACTGTGCCATGCTTAGCAAAACTGGCACTGCACATAGTTACTGGTCCCAGTACAGAGATCTGTAGTGTCGGCAGTTTGAGGGAGAATCTGAAGGGATAACAGAGAAAGAAGAGCAACCGACCACGTCTGGGTGGCAGGAGAGCTGGAGTAATGTGGAGGTATGCTGAGGTTCAGTATAGGAATGAATAATGCAGACGAGGGTTATCTACTCCGCTATCATCTAATTGGCTGTAATGAGTTAAAGAGGGGGAACATGTGTAACTAAGAGGCTTGAAAGTGGTCCGTTCTCAAGAGCAGGGGAGAGTGAACAAGTCAGAAAAAGATCAAAATTGAAAGTCACGGAGCAGCTACGGATAAAGTTACTCCAAACATAACTTTCTCGTATTTCTGTTTCAGCAGCATCACATAATCAGTCCTCTGTATTAACGTGAAGAGAAATGTTGAGTTTCGGGTTTTTTTTTACTTGTGTTTGCATTTCCATCCCAGCAACATGAAGGAGGGACTCTGTGTGTTGGACCCACAGTGGGAGCTTGATGACTGCTTTCCATCCTGCTTCATGTTTTTGTTAGTCTGTAGGGGGATGTGTGTCAGAGGGAAAAAAACAACACTACACTGCTCATAGTTTAGATAAATGTAAGAGAAAGTAAAAGTTAAAGTAGTGCACACATCCTGCCTTCGCTATATTCGTTCAACAAAGGTCAACAGTTTTCACGGAGTGGTTTTGGTGTTTATTTAATCAGCATCTGTTTACTCGAAGTAGTACAGTGAGGAGCGGTGCCCTTCGCCCTACAAGTATCACAGCCTGCACTCACTGTGCTCTTTTACCCACTGGCTCAGATTGTGATATTGCTCAGTGTACAATGAGAAATTATAACCAGCCCAGTGTTAAACCTCTCAGTGTTGCCAAAGATGTTTGTAGCTAGTGGCGCAACTCAGGAAGTCGTTATGGAAAATGGCAAAGTCCCTGCATATGTGTGATGTGTCTGTGTGGAAAATAGCTTCACTGGAGGGTGATGTACTATAAGCCTTTTTCAAATGGCTCTGGACTCTGTCCTAAAATTACACATAGACACTGACAGTTACACAAAGCCACGCAGAGGCACACAAAGAAACATTCGGTGTGACAGCAAGCGATAGCTGAGGAGTAACACAGCGCAGCCCCTCCGTGTGATGCGACCTGGATACATGTGTTTAACCATAAAAACAATAGAACCGACATTAATAAATGAATAGTGAGACAGACTCTAGTTTTTCATTAGAGAACTCATCACACCTATAGCTGCTACCCGTCTGTCCCATTTCAACTGAGAGGCCACTATCATTCGGCATTTTTAATTGTGATACAATTTAATGCATTTGAAATCATTTTTAGTTTGTTCAGACTAAACTAGCAGAATGATCTAAACTCATTACAGAGAGACATTACAATCCCACAGTCGAAACACATGGATGTTATGTTAATTGGTGGTTCTAAATCGACCATAGGTATGAATGCAAGTGTGAATGCCTCTATGTGTTGGTCTAGACTGGTAACCTGTGCAGGGTGTACCCTGCTTCTTGCCCCATGACACCTTAGGTAGGCTTCAGTAGTGCACTGTGCAGCGCTGTGTGATGGGTCGTGGGATGTAAATGTGCCGGTCGCTAAAGCGCTTTGGGTCGACTTCTGTGTTCAAATGTGCTATAGGCTATAAATGTTGGCTTTGACAGTGCATTTGTTTAAAATCACCCATGTCCATTTGGGTGCTTATTAGAAATGAATATTGATTGATGAGTGTATAGATTTTTACTGGTATATGAACACCATCTGGCTACTCGCTGCGCTGCATGGAGCCATATTTGCCTTTAAAATAGTAAGTAGGAGTGCAAAGCATGCAGCAGCATTGAGACAGCGCGTCCTTCATTTGACGTGGAAAACCTGTAGCTGTCTTTTTGTGTCAATTTAATAGATGGCCAAAATATTATGCTGTTTCTCAGTGAATAAGTTGCTGGAGGCAGTTGGAGTGCGGGCCTTTCCTGCAGTCAGTCGTGATTAAGACACATAATGTGTCACTACCCAGTTTAGCTCCTGCGGGATGGTTTTACTGCACGCCATTGCTCTGGTTTTCCCTCACTCCACGTTTTTGTAACTGCCCTTTCCTTTAAAAAATAAAACTAAACAAAGCAGTGGATAAATGCATTTTTTTAAAGTTCCTGTTTATTCAAAGAATTCATGTTTGTATTTTTATTTTTTATTTTTTTGCTTAATGGGAGTAGTCTGTTGTAGGTCATGTTTGTGTGGCTATCAGGTCAAAGCACTTACAGATGAGGAAATGTGAAATAAATGGTAGTTACCTTGATGAGCCTGACTGATATACTGACAAATATATAATTTAATAGATATAATGACATTTGCACTAATTTAGGGTCAGACCCAACAAAGTATTATTAACAAACCTGTGTGACTTTAGATGAGGTCATTGCTCATATTGCAGTTCTCTAAATGTGCTCAAATCTTGGTAATGGTGGCCCCAGCTTTACTTCTGGTTAAATCCCATCAGCTCCTTGAGATCTGCTGACCACCTCAGTTGTGTCCCACCTGTCTTCACTTTCTCACACTCTTTGCCTTAATCCCATTACACCGAGTTCAAATGTTACAGTCACAGCTTTCTTTGTGTTGTTTCTCAATCCTTGAGAGCTGCCCCTGACCCTTTGTAATCCATCTCTGGAGATCCCCGCTGCCGTAGTAACCAAATTAAACGTGTCACAGAGTAATGATGATTGGCCTGAAATTCAGTCATAGCTTCGGTCAAGGGGGGCAGGGGTATCTGTAGAGTAGTGTGAACATGTGTTTTGAGTCACGAGGATGTATGCCCAATAAACCCCTGTGAAGTCGGTGGTTTTCTGAGCAAGACTAATTTCTCTTCTAGGAGAAGTTTTCAAGATATCCAGGTTTTGTTTGTTCAAAAACAAGGTTTCAGTGAGCACCCTTAATCAACCTCCAGCCCCTCCGATGGAAGCTGTGTGAAGGCTGAGCTCGTGTTGGTGAAATGTCAGCGCTATGGATGCACACTGGTGTGTGAAGTGGCTGCCCATACACCTACTAAAGGGTTTGTAGGCTCTGTGCTAATTGGCCCGCTCCTGGTAACAATACAGCAGCTAAATGTCAGGGCTCCCTCAGCACTTTGTCTCCATGCTGGTTGCTTCTCAGTTCTGTATAATACTCTTCATTGATTAGAAAAAAAACCCCACTCAGGAGACAATAGACCTCGTGAGTTGGGCTGGAGTGGGAGGTTGTGTGTGTGGGAGTGTGGGTTAGTGTGTAAGCCTGATTATAAGCTCATTCAGGTCACTATTTTTCCAGCTTAGTGGATAATTTTTGCTAATATTGTTTATATAAATCTCACAGTTTATATTTTCCAGCCTCTTTGTCTACAGGAACATAAATCTTATATAAAGCGTGCAAACAATTTTATGCTGAATTGTCTAGATATTAAAAAACAAACATTTTCTTTGAGGTGAAAACATTTCAACAATCACAAAGAAAATCATGTGTAATTTCTATCAATCCAAGTCTGGTTATAAAATACATACGCAGGCTTTTGCAGCCCCCATGAAACCACTCTGACATCATAAAATGACCCTCTGTCTGTGGTTATAATATTATTTCACTCCATTTACTATTTAAAAAGCTGACCGCATCAGACATATTTCTTTAGTCTCTAACCATCCGTACTGTATACTGTATATGAATCGTCATAACACTGAGCCACAGGAAACCATCAGAATACGCTGACTCTACATTAGCACGCAAAATGTGTGTGCGTAGCGCATGAGAGGTAAAACAAAAACAAAACCCTCAGACTTCCAGGATGAGTTAATGCATCTGCACAGATATAAAAGTGTAAGATGATTGCATCAAGACAGATTACGGTGGTGCTTAATTATAGTTCTTAAATCAATTTGTTTAGTCAATCATTGCTGATAATGCAAATAAGCATACAGAGTAGATAAAAGCAGCAACACCAACAATAAGCAGGGTTATGTCCCCTACCTTTGTGTTTGCTGCCTCTTTTTCCCGTCTCTTTGCACTTTCTGTCCTCCCTCGCTCTTCAGCTCAGTATCTCTCTCGGGTGCAAGAGTGGAATAACTGGTGTTTAAAGGAGGCTTTAATTTTATTTACTTTCTGTTCACATTGCTGGATTCTTCTGAGTACACTGAAATTTCTTTAAATGTCACTGAGCTACAAGCCCAATTCTAGAAATGTGTGGATGCTGTATAAAATATAAATAAAAACAGAGGCAATTATGTGCAAATCTCATTAAACTTTATTTAATTCACATTTGAAAAAGGAAAACCAAAAGCCATGCTTCTGTAATAAATGCAGCATGCAGTTTAGCATTGTCTTGCTGAAATATGCAAGGCCTTCCCTGAATAAGACATCATCTGGATGGGAGCATGTGTTGTATATACTTGCATGTGACTTTTCAGCATCTGTCTTTCCAAATAAAAGCTGCCAATTTAATAGGCACTAGTGTACCCCTATACAATCAGAGATGCAGGCCTTTGAATTGTGTGCTGATAACAAGCTAAACTGTTCCTCTCCTCTTTAGTTTGGATAATGTGGTGTCCATATTATCCCCCCAAAAAATTCAGATTTTGATTTGACTGGTCTGAGTCAGTTTTCAACTTGAAGAGAAGATGATGGCTTTTCTGGAGCATGTTCACATCTTCCTTGAACAGAAAAAAAGCTCCTGCACAGAAAGACGAAGAGGAAAATCTGAGGGAACTAAACAAACTCCATCAACTCATATGCAACCAGAAATAATACTCAGCATAGTAGAATAATAACAGGAATGAAAAACTAGGAGCATTAAATTGAAACCAAGCCATTCCAATTCATTCAAATGTAACTGTTACATGTTTCAGTAAGGTCTTCACATAATGTCAAGGTCAGAGCAGCCACTGACACCACAAGGGTCATGTCCTCAATATTTATGTGAAGATTGCTAGACTTCTACTGAATGTCCATGAAATGATCAGTTAATCAAAGTGTTGCTCGCTGGTCAAAGTAACAAAGGAAAAAATATTTTTTAAAAGTCACCCATGAGGTTAAAGTGGGACTGTGTGTTTTTACATATTGTGTGCTTTTATTATGTCACTTGCTAATTTGTTTCAGTTTTACTTTCACTGACTGGTTAGATGTGGGTACTAAAACATACTTTGGTCATTTTAGGAAAAGGTTCAGGTTTAGGATCAAAGTTGCCGTTTCACACACGTGACCGTGCATGTCGAAAAATGACAAATTGGAGTGAGAGACCTGTCTCACTAATGCCATAAACTGGACCTTCAAGCTGTGCAGCCAAAGGACAGCTTGTGTGCAACTCCAGCATCTCCGGATCCGCTGTAAGACCACATTCACCTGTTTGCTTAGGCCTTTCTTAAAACTGACATGTTTATTAGTACCTTTATGAGTTCTTTAACTCAAGGTTTTGGACTGAAGTTGAAAACAAAAAGGGAAAATTTGCCTGCCAAAGATTAAAACATTTTAAACCGACTGTTGCTGGGATGGATATCTGCTGTGGTTTTAAGAGGTGCACAGTCTTAAGCTCATATTTCAACTTTAATCCTGACAGTAATGGAAAAAAAGTGGAGAAAAATAGACAAGGGAGTTTAAAGTCAAGTGTTTTCAAAATGATAAGGTTTGAAAATATGTCTTAGAAGTATAAATTGTTGGAAAACCAACTAAATAAATATTGGAAATGTCCCTTGGAATTTGTGGATTTAAAAAAACAAACAAATTAGACCTGATGCTCTGGTGGAGAGTCACTGAAACCATTATGTTACTGATATTCAGACACACAGTAAAACCATTAAAGAAATGTGGCCTTTTAAAAGTGCACTGTTATTTTCAATAATCCTTTAAGCTAAATTTCATGTTCACAGTCAGTGAGAGCCTGGAGCAAACATCCAGGGAACGGAAGAAGCTTTCTGTTCTTCCTGCACCTAAACGAATAGTGTCAATGAATCAAAAGCAAGGAACAAAGGACTCGATTACACTGTGATGTCACATTAATTGTGTGTATGTGTGTGTGTGTATATGTGTGGCTGGCAGATACTTTTAAGGCTGCTGTGACTGGGAGTGACATTCCCCAGCAGGGAAAATGTATCAGTCTAATTGGCACTCTGTTTAAAATTCATCATCTGTGGACAGACAGTGGAACAGCGTGGCAGTCAGTGGCTCTTTGGTGACTACGTTTGATTGTCTGGCTTTGCAGCAGGCTTGGCCTGCGACTGAGAGAGAACGTAATGAGAACGTGCAGCAGGAGCCTGCGTATGTAAAACAAACTGTTTGGGCACAAGTGTCAGTTAGCGCCACATCTCGTGATGCAAACTGCCAAGGTTGCACAGCAGCGCTTCTCTCTTGACCTCTCAAGATGTAAATAATTTATCTAGTCTAATATTCCTGTAGGTTGTAGCATTCAGAGGAAAACAAACGTGTTCCTCTTGTTCCTGCACAAGACACTTATGTCCCCCCCCACACACACACACCCCCACTGCTGCCACCACACACATCAGCTCCCGCCTTTCCTGGTGTGCCAGTACAAGAACCTATGAATTGCTCAGTCAGCGTCTTTTCTTGTGAAAAAGCACATTTCATCTCATTTGTTTGCATTTTTTTTTTTTGCCTTAAAAAGTTTGCTGTCCCAGAAGGAGTAGGAGTAGGGGGAAGGGGTGGGGTAACCAATAGGCCCGGAGGCTGACCTGCTTGGTGCCGTGCAGCCAACCTGCGCACATTTTCCCTGCAGTCGCTATTTAAGGAGAGTGAAATGCTATTAATATCTTTCTACCGTTTCCACCTTTCTCCAGTCTCTCCCTCTTCTTTTTCTCTGCTGACGACACGCTTCCTCCTCCTTTTCACTCCCTGCTGCTTCACCTTTTTCCTCTCCAGGCACAGCTCGTTAGTCCAATGAAAGTCTAGAACTGTTTATTGTAGTTTTCTTTTTGTGTCCCCATTACGTGTAACTGTGATATGCTAAATTGCCACAGTGGCATTTGACATAGATTCTGATGTGTTTGTCAGACTATAAATAAATCTCTCGTTCCAACCGAGCTTTTCTGAGCATTTGTTCAAGCCGGTCTATATGTTTGCCAGTGCGTGCCCTTGCAGAAGGTGTCACTGCAAGTGTGTGTTCAATAATTGGACCGTGCTGTTATTTGTGTTTGTGCACCTGGAGCATGTGCACAGATTGCAGGTCAATGCCTGAGAGTCGTCGTCAGAGCCTCAGGGATCCAGGCCGGCGCCGTCCACACAAACACGCAGACACACACATGTACAGTAATAGGTACTATGACTTGACCCCATGGCCCTTTCGGTTTATGTCCATATTCACCTGCTCTTATTCTCCTGCTTCTCTTTAACTTCTTTCCCTTCACTGACTGAAATTGTGGAACTATTTTTCACTTTCACTTTAGGTACTTGATACCTAATTCTTATAAATATATGGTGAAAATAAAGACTACATTATCTCTTTTTCTTTCTCTGTCTTCTGTACTGCCGCCTCCTCGTCCTCCCCCTCCTCTGTTTTCTGTAACTGATAGCTGCTTTATCACCAAGTCGTGATTGAATCAAACCTGCATTTTCCCACAATCCAGCTCTGTTTCTCTCGACCTGGTATACTGGCTGGTGTACGCATAGAGTGCTAACATGCACACACAGTGTAATGAAACAATACACAATTTGATGTATGTTTATTAGAGCTGGTAACACCTTTTTATCTCACTTCAGCGTACTCACAGGCCGGTTGAAGTAATGTGAGAACTCCTTTTTCACTTATGTATGCTTACAGGAAAACAGCAGTAAAAGCACCTTGCCTAGCTTCCATTAAAAGCAATCTTCCTGCTCTGCGAGCTGCCGAACATTCATTTGTTGTCTGCCCCAACAGCAGACCAATGACCCTCTGGAGGTCTAAAGGCCCAGAGCCAAATTCTGTGCACTTTATACATACAGAGGCTTGTGGTCTGTATTACGGATCTTTAGAGTTTCAGCATAGAGATGCTTCTCTTTCTCTCTTGGTCTCTCTATCTCTCCCTCTCTTACTGTGCTTGCATTTTTCTTGATTCTCCACCGTGTCCACGAGACAAATTACACTCTTGGATGTTGGAGAAAAGTCAGATATTCTCTGTACAAAGCAGAGCATGCATTATTCTTTTTATAAACTTCTGGGGCAATTACTAAGCCTTTGAGCAGACAGCCTTTCAGTAAACTTATTGAGTGGCTCACTTACATAATGTATTGTATTTATTACATCATGGCAATCTTTTTGATGTGAAACATCTACACTCATATGAAAAAGAAAGTTTTCACAGGACACATTTGCAGTCCTGTGGAAAACAATTAAGTACACACTCACTATAGGAATTAAGTAACAACCATGTGTTGCTAATCAAATCCACTTGATTAACTGATAAATAATAAGTGTGAGCATCGCTATAAAAGCGGAAGTCTTGGCAGGCTTCTTGTCTGGAGCATTCATGTGTGTGTTAACACAGTGCCAAGCAGGAACGACATCAGCAGCAATCTCAGATAGATAGGCCATCCAAACACTTTGATCATCCACAGCAGAAACATATAAGTCAGTCTACCCATGATTGGGCGTCCCAGTAAAGTCACCCCAAAGTCTGCAAAAAACCCAAGAGCTACATTTCAGAATCTCCCCGCCTCAGTCGTCATGGTAAATGTTAAAGTTGACGATGGTACCATTAGAGAAAGACTGCACAAGAATGGGTTGTTTGGAAGAGTTGCCAGGAGGAAACCTTAGCCTAGGTTTGCAAAGCTGCATCTGGACAAGCCACAAGACTTCTGGAACAATGCGCTTTGGACAGATGAGACCAAAGTGAAGATGTTTGGCCATAATGTACAGCACCAAGTTAGGAGAAAACCGCATATTAGCACAAACACATCAAGTGTCACAATGATGGTGGAAATAGCCACATGACCTGAGTCAACCAAGACCTCGAAGAACACAAGTCAAATGTGGGTCATGCGACAGGATAACGCTCTCAAGCAGAGCAGCAAATCTCCAGCTGGATGTCTGAAAAATACAAGAATCAAGGAGCTGCAAAGGCCCAGTAAACGTCCATACCTCAACCTGATTGAAAAGCTGTAGTGGGAGCTTAAGAGAGCTGTGCATAATCAAATGCCTGCAATCCTCAATGAACTGAAGGTTTGTAAATAAGGCTGGGCCAAAATTCCTCCACAACGATGTGAGAGTCAAACAAAAAATGATTACTTCAAGTTAGTGCTTCCAAAGGTGGTTTTATAAGCTACTGAATCATGGGCTGTACAGGACTGCACAGAGTGCTGTGAAAACTTTCTTTTTCACAGGACTGGATGTATGTTTATTTATAATGTGCTTTTAACCTTCTTTTCCTCTGAGGTCACCCGGGCCTGTCATCATCCTGTGCTGAATATGTAAAGCAACGGCACTTTGATCTCTACCTCATAAAAAACATTATATCTTTAATGCCGACCTCAAAAGAGCATTTTTACTCTGACATTTCTATTCTTTCTTCTCAAAATTCTTACATCTAAATCCATTTTGAATCTCTTTAAAAAAATAACCTCAATATAAGGGTACTTTATTGAGGCAGGTTAAAGTCAAAGCTGAGTCAATTTTCTTTCAGTGTCCCATGAGGCCAACCATGCTGAATTGGTGGATTTCAACTGATGCTTTGCTCTTAATTGACATTTCCCTGAAAGGGAGGGCGTGATGGTGTGTGGTGATGCTGGGGTGGATGGAGAAATGTGCCTTCAGCAGAAATGTGACTCCCTCTCGATATTCATCATGCGTGGCCTAACTGTCTGCTCGTCTATTTTGCTTGATTATGCATTTATATCTTAATGTTCATAAGTAGAAAGAAGCAAATGCGTCTACTTGGTGGATCTTAACAGGCCTCTTAAATATATAGAAGAGCCGTAACAGAACGTAAAAGTGAAGGCAATGAAAAAGGTCATCATACATGTCAGATAACTTTAAAAATCTGGATATTATGCAGTATCAGTGGTCTCTTTGACTGAATTTGGGCATATTATATTTTCCCAAGCACTAGTCAGCATTGTCATCCAAATAGCTTTGTTATTAGTGTGAATGCTTGAAAAGCATTCACAGTATTGTTCTTCTAATCTTTATTATTCCGTTTTATCTATTCCGTACGTTTTTTGTACTCCTACTCCTTCAAAACCATTCAACTTAGAAAAACCATTCAAACACCGTTAGATTCCTCTTCTTTTGGACATGACTGCTTCTATTTTTCTCATTTTTAACATTTATATTTTTAATTTTATTCAACTTTATTCAACAAAAATTTATAATGTATTTCAATGGGGAGACCCTTCAAATTCTCATTCAAATTCCTCCTCTTTAAACTGTATCTACTTCCACATACATTGACATAGAGCCACCATTCAAACTTTAAAACGAAGACAAGACATTCAACTATTCAACTTGCATTTATCTTTTCAATATCTATTATACTTTTTCTTCAGTTCCAGTTTAAGTTTCATGATGTTTTTTCACCCGTTTCAGAGTTTATAATGGGTGTGTATGGGACGGAATGTTGGGGCTAGAGTGAGACAGCTCAACTGCTAGAGTGAGAGGAGCAAAAAAAATAATCTTAAAATCTTTTTTAAAACTGCTGCTGTGTCCGCAGCGTTTGCTCTACAGGTATGATTTTACCCTCAAAACGTAGCCATGGCTGTCCTCTTTCATCCAATGTGTTTACTATTGTCCTAGGTGTTATGGTTCTTTCGTAAATGTCACCAATGCACAGCCTCCTCCCTCCAACTCTTCCATAGACTCTAATGTTAAAATGGCTCAGAAGGTTTGTTTGAAAATCAGAAGAGCATGGTGTCTTTCCACTGTCACCACGTCCATATAATAAACTCCACAGGCATGAAAACTGAGAATTCAGTAGACTAGACATTGCTGTCACTCACGGTGAAAGAATTTTGTCAATACGACTTTTACTTTTCATTTGGGAACGATTTGTTTCGGCCTGACTTTTCTGTTCATTTTAAGCAGCAAAAGTGAGGCGCATGTCTGTGTACGTGTGTATGGAGCCATTGGGTGCGGTCGCTATAGCAACCAGGCTCACACCTGCCTGCTTAACGAGCTCTGCCTGCCACTGTACCAAGATTCATCTTAAGCACTTCTCTTTCAACTGCTGCTGTGTCCACAGTGTTACAGCCATCATTTTACCCTCAAATTGTCGCCATTATTGTTCTCTTTCCAACACAGTGTCTTTCAAAGCTCAGGCATTTAAACTTTTTAAACTGTGTGGATCAAAGTGGAGGGATCACATTTGAGTCATTCAGTGATTCAAAGAATATGACCTTTTAATATTCATTCAGATGTTTTCTGACTCTAAATGTTCTTTTCTCATTTCTTAGGGTTTTCTAATTTACATTTAAAACATTTTCAGTTTTTTTCCCCAACTCCTTCTTCTGTGTAACCTTCAGCTTTTAGCAGTTCAGCACCTTTGTTTTCAGGTTAAATTCGTTTTTTTTTTTTTTTTTTATCTCATTCAATATTTTTAACTCAAAATTCAGCAATTAATTCATTTCAGTGCATACATTCAGATTCAAGCATTCACACTGCAGTTTCTTCAGAAAATGCACTTTCTAGTTTGTATTAGTAATAAACAATATATCAGTGAATTATTTCAAAGGATTTTTGTTTTTATTTGAGCCAAGGAGCTAAGTGGGGTTGGTGGTCAGAAAAAATGGAGGGAAACTGAAAGGGGGAGTAACACTTTGTGCTTAGTGATTTTAGGATCTTATTTTCCTCTGACATTTGCACCAATCAGGCACACTCCTTATAGGTGAAGTGAATAAATAACATTTATTCACTCATTACAATGCTCTGCTGGGAAACCTGGGGTCATAGGGTTAATGTATATATTAGATGCAGAGCAGAGTTCTGCATGGCAACAGCACTCCCCGAAGGCAGCAGCCTCCCCCGTTAGAACAGAAATACTCAGGAGTATCATTGAGGAGCACTTGAGGTCTTCACCCCAGATGTTGATGCGATCTTGACCTACGGAGGCTCTACACCCAGGCCCTGATTGGTCAGAGCTATTTTTGGCAGCACAAGGGGAGACCTCCTTGACATTTTGTTTTAATGTTGTGACAGATAAGGGTACATATCCAACATACTGGAGAAAATGTGATAATGTCCACACCATTTATGTAACTTTACCTCTCTGCAGCACCACCGTGGATTTTGAATCAAACAATTTGGAGCCTGTATTTCATGAATAGTTAATGAAATACTTTTATTAAACATGTGTGGAATTAAAGCTCAAATTCTGCACTTTGTGCTTCAAATCAAACTACTGTTTGATATAAAATCTACTTTGGTCTTTTAATGCTACATGTACGTTTGGCTGATATTAATGCTCATCTGTGGCTTGTGAACAGGATGAGATGAGTTTTGAAGGGTTTGTTGCATCATAGCGGAAGTAGATTTTATAAATATGCAGTCTAGTTGCAGAAACGGATACGATGACTCATTGAACTGTATAGAAATTGCTGTATGCAAGGGATAGTATTGTATTCAGGTAAATGCAGAGTTGTGTTTCTACGGGAATGTTGTGTCTGCATTTTGTAAAAGTCAAGCTGTCGATCCCGCTGTCTGTGCTCTAACTTGTTTCCTGTCATAAAGCACAAGTCAATGAACCCCCCTGAAATGCTGCTCCAACGAATCTCCTCCTCACCGTATTACACACAACGCTTTGAGTTAATTGGAGAGGAAGGAGAGGGTTTAGTCAGCACATTGCTCAGCTGATGAATGACCAAAATGCATTGTTTGCCGAGAGTCATCTCAGTGTATTTTTCAAACTATCCCTTCTGTGGCTGGAGCACTGTTTACGCCTCGGTGGGCTAAAAAATATACAATGGTAATTAGGAGGTGTCTGTTTATTCACGCGTGGTGTCCGGTGTCTTTCTAGCTGTCTAAGATCTGCTCTGTCTTTCTATTTGTCTCACTATTGGGAAACTGCGGCTGGGCAGGCAGACAAAACAAAAACAGTCTGAGAAGTCGCTCACTGACTCACATCAGTTCAGTTTCATTCAGTTGAGAAGAGTGAAAGTGAGACGTGTTTTTTTTTTTTTTTACGAGAGCACGAGTTAGACCATTCAGATCAACTAAATCTTTACTGCTGGATTTTAATCAGCTTAATTGATAATGAAGGCTAATATTATCGGCTGATAATTGGCTGTTTTTATATTGAAATTTCTAATGGCCAATAAGTGAAAAAGAAAAAAAGAAAAGAAGAAATGAGAGATAACCCATAAACCGTGTTACGAGTGTTGGGGTTGCATAGTGTAAAAAAAGAAAGAAAATCAGCCGATATATTGGAATATCAGAGTTTTAAATCACCTAATATTGGTGTCAGTATCGGTCTTAAAATTCCTAAAAATCAGCCAGTCTCTATAATTTATTAACATTTTGTAAATTTGTAAAATATATTTAGTTATTATGTACTTATTAATAATTGGGAAGTATATACTTATTATATACTTTCCATTATATTTAACGTATTATATTTATTCCATCCATCCATCCATTCGCTTCCGCTTATTCTTTTCAGGGTCGCGGGGGGCGCTGGAGCCTATTCCAGCTGTCATAGGGCGAGAGGCGGGGTACACCCTGGACAGGTCGCCAGTCTGTCACAGGGCCAACACACAGGGACAGACAACCATTCGTACTCATTATTTGGATTATCCAATGAACCTGTCCCCTCAAGCTGCATGTCTTTGGACGGTGGGAGGAAGCCGGAGTACCCGGAGGGAACCCACGCAAACGCGGGGAAAACATGCAAACTCCACACAGAAAGACCCCGGCCTGATGGTGGAATTGAACTCAGGACCTTCTTGCTGTGGGGTTATAGTAGCCCTTTAAAGCAGTACTTAGCCACCCTTTTTGTCTGATTTTAATAAGTTCCTCTTCATCTGTCGTCATGTTCCAAATGTGGTCTTTTCACTTGTCTTAAATAACTTTTCAGTAGCTGGGACCACATCCTCATTTGTAGGAGTCGTGTGCATGAATTGAGCCTGCGGTTTTGGGGAAAGGCCTCAGAGGGGAGTAGCATTGGGCCGGGCCGATCCGCATGCACTAATGAGAGGTGAATGAATTGAAAAAGGGAGCGAGGAAAAGCCGACAGAACGCCAAAAGGATGAATGTGTGGTCCTGCTCCTGAAATTCAGATAAATTATTTCCAATGAAACATACTCTTTCAACACTTTCACACACTTAATTTACTTTTTAGTATAGACCATATTTTTAACCCGTTCACACTATTTTGAGAAATAGTACAACATCATTGCAAACACTCACTTCTTCTGCTCCAGCTTTGCTCACCTAGTAATTGATTTCCTCCCAGGCTTCTGATTGGCCTACAGTTATATACATACAGTCGCTTTGGCGTGGTCTTGGCAGCGCTTGATGTAGTTTTTAAAGTTTTCGTGTGGAGGGAGATGTGTTTTAGACGGTGTTTGTGTGCATTTGATTTAAAGAGTAAAAGCAGAAAGCCCCCATTTAAAAATATACCCATGCACATGTCAATGTAGCCTCATCTACGTCGACTTGCTACAGCTTTTTAATATAGTAATGAATGACTATGTGCAGCTGTATATTCTCAGCTGTATATTCTTTACAACCTGGCGTCACACATGCTGTTTGAATGATTATTTCCCCCTTAAAAAACATGTAGATCTATTTCTTCACATCATGACCAAAGAAATAAATCCACATATTGCCTCCTGTCTATCTGTGCTGTCTTCCCTGGACATTTGTTAGTTTTTCCTGATCAATCAGTCAAGAGGTCACAAAAAAGATCTACTCATTTATTCTTGCTCCTGCCTGTTATTTTTATTTTTCTTACACTTCATGTGAACCCAAGAGATGGTGATGGACTGAGACAAATCAGGTCTTTCTTATCGTTTCTTCTTCTGCTGAACATAAATAGGTTTCCAATTTCTTTTTGTTTTTGTTTCACATGGCTGTTGTCCTCTTTCCCAGTGGAACATTTCTCAGTGGAAACGGTATACAGATCAGGCTTTGTGTGCTTCTCAGTTCAGCTGACCTGCTGCTTTTTTGCAAAGCAGCTTTTTAATGCAAACTCTTTAAATGCATTTCATTTCTCACACATTAGCCCAGTTAGAGACTTGTTGATCGTATTACTGAAGATAAAGGGCACCATTGTGCGAGGCTTTGAGAACTGGTTTCGGGTCCAGCAAGTGTTCTCTAACTTTGGGCTGTGACATGTTGACCAGCTGGACCAGCAGCTGCCACCTTGATAATCCTGCCTTGTTGTTCTAGATTTCAAATGGCACAAAGGGCAGCCAGGGAGTGGTTGTGTGTTTGTTCATTTCTCTCAGCTCTTTTTTGCTGTATCTTTTACCCACTTTGTTCTCAAATGGTCCTTCCATGTTCACTGTTATTGTGCTGTGGATCATGTTGTGGAGCTGCGGAGTTGCAGTATGTGGTTAAAGCCAAAAGCAAAGCAGCTGAGCTCCATCACGCTATTGGGGTGATCTGTGATAATCTTACCATTGTTGAGGTAATCTCGGTGTGGGTAATGAAGTTCTTGTGGTTGTCTGACAGTTAGTTTTTAGTCTCACCGAGAATATGCGATTAAATAAATTCATTGTAGCTCTCTTGAGGAACCAATTATATATATATAAATACAATAACATCATTAACGGATAATGAAAATAAAAAGAAACATTATTTTCTAACATAATCAGCATGCTGAGCCTCCTTTAATCGCACTTACACTGAATCTAGCAATAACTTTTTCCACCTGTTAAGTGGGACAGCGAGGTGCAGTAGTGCCAGTGTTTTCCTCTTTTAGGCCCCACGCAATTCCAGAAACACACTAACATGAAATTAGAGTTGATGCCCTGTGCGTAGTGAGGAAAATATTGTTGAATGGCATCAAATATTTTGTTGTTAACAGCTAATGTCTGCATGTGAGAACTGTGATAATAGATTCGGCATTTTAAAATGTTCCCTAACAGTTGTCCTGAACTTAATGATGGAAATTCTGACTTCCCACATCTGCAGAGACACTGAAAAAAATTAAGTGCTTATATAAAGATGAGAGCGGCTTAAGCATGAGACAGAATCAGTCAGAATTTATGTTGTGTTTAATTTCAGGGGAGTTCTTGAGCTCAAGTGGCCATTACTTCTGTGGGGCGAAGTTTTTTTCCTAGCTGAACCGCAGGTTTCCATTTGCTATTGTCCTAATCTAAAAGATTATTTTAGATTATTTATTTTATTATTTTATCCATAATAATAATAATTATATTATCCATGTGCCATTAGACCAACCCTTCTGAATTTTTATTATATTATTATAATCATATATATACTCCTGATGATTATATATGATTATATATATAACTGTGATGTTATATGTGCTGCGAGTGGAGAGCGAGACTAAAATATCATTAGCATGTCACAATAAAGGTTTATGGCAGGAATAAGCAGTACTTCTGATACACAAACCACACTCAGAAGATCAAGTGATTGCGGCTGGTTTTCTTGTCTTCTGATTTATGTTTAGCTGTTTTATTGATTTCATTGATCGTTCGCAGAGTATTCAGGATGTTTCACAACAGAATGAAATAGTTTCTGGCTTGTAAGTGGAACACATTTTTATTTTTTGATAATAAAAATAAAAATACAATTAAATATGAAAATGAAATAAAATTTAAACATTTATTTATTTATAACTTTTATATACTCACTTGCCAGGGGGATATTTTGGTGAGTCCATGCAAATTGTAACCTCAGCTTAGCTCCCAGGACTGGGTGCAGTCTTCTGCTGCTCTAGCTAATCTGTGTATTTAGAGATGTTCTGTATATCTTTAGTTACTGTTGCCTTCCTATCAAAGCAGTCTGCCCCTTTTCCTCTGACCTCTGACATCAACAAGGTTTTTTTTTCACTCAGAGAACTGCTGCTCATTGGATATTTTCTCTTCTTCAAACCATTGTCAGTAAACCCTAGAGATGGTTGTGCACAGAGTTGCTGCCATTGCTGCTCATTAGATATTTGCAGTAATGAACAGTTAAATCAGGGTATGTAATAAGGTGGCAGTTGAATGGCCTGACAATTTATGCAAAAAACAAACAAACTTGGTTCCATTAGAGTGATTTTTGTCCTACTCACTGAATATGACCGTTTGCATTGTGTTACAGATCAGCAAGTGTTTTCCTGCTTTGTGTGCAGTAATTTTTTGTGTTAGCGGTTAATCATGCAGAGACTAAACAATATATGTAATGAACTGTGTGTGTAACTGGTGTGTTTTTGTGTGTGTTTCAGTTTTCTTCTGGTGTTCAGCTGCTTAGTGCTGTCCGTGTTCTCCACCATCCCCGAACACCAGAAAGCCGCAAACCAAGGTCTCTTCATCCTGGTAGGACCCCCTTCTTCCCTCTAGTTTCCCCTCTTGTTTATACTTATACAAACACATTTATGGCAGCTCCAGTGCACATCGTCACACGCTGTCCTTGCATGCATGCCGTCTCACTTGCTGCAGTCCATCCATGCGTGCTTGCGTATGTGCTTTTCTTTACCGTTAGCGGCGCAGATAGCCATGTAAGCAGGTGGGAGGATTCAGGTGTTGTTGACTGCGCAGGAAATCACAGACATGATGCACTAATCCTAATAGCTATCCCTTAATCCCCTCTCTTCCTCTGTACTTCAGCTGCTTTAGTGAAAGGTAATGGACACCCTTTTCCTCCTTCCTAACCTGACTCGTCCTCTCTCAGCCACCTTTTCCCCCTCTCTCTTCCCACCTTGCGCTTCATAACGTGTTATTTAATGGTAGTACTCTTCACTTCCACATTCCCTCCCTTCACTCTTTCGATCAATCACCTGGCCATTAGCAGACAATCACCCATTAGTGGATTTTACTTACATGAACATTTGCTCTAATGACAGATTGGTTCAGCGCATTATAAACTGTCTGCACGGTCCAGAAACCTGAAAGCAGGAAAGACGCGTGGAAAATGGTTTGACTTGAGTCAGAACTCTAAAGCTGTTAAATTTTCAGTTTAGAAACTGAACATATGACACGAATGTCCCTGGCTACGGTTTTTCTCTCTCTGCTAAGACCTTTAAAATGATATCATGGGAAAGGTTTAATAAACAGAGTGCAGGGAATGTAAATCATGTTATGAAGATTCACATTAGTTCATGTGTTACTGTAAAAAAATGTAAAATATACTTCCCAGCTAGATGTTCATCACATGCAGTGTGACATATTGTGTACTTTTCATGTTACCATGATCCTTTCCACAGCACTGATATTTTTGCTTTTGTTTTTCTTTGTGGTCTCTCAACATAGAGGCTGTGTTGAGTTCACTTGAAAGGTAACATGGTCCTTTTTCCGAAAAAGGCGTTTAGCGTGTGGCTACAACACAAGCTGAACATAACCATGATCCAAAATGGATCACTGGCAACTTGATAGACGTTGGGCAGATAAACACCAGATTGCTACTAATAAAATAGACAGCTCTGTTTGGGAGGCAGTTGGTGAGCGTGACACTGGTTTAACAATTTAATGGGAACCCTGTAAAATGATGATTAGTTGAACAAACATAACTGACCCCTCTTTCACTCTGTGTGTGTCGCTTGCAGGAATTTGTCATGATCGTGGTGTTTGGCTTGGAGTACTTCATCAGGGTTTGGGCAGCCGGATGTTGCTGCAGATACCGAGGATGGAAAGGACGACTGAAATTTGCCAGGAAGCCTTTTTGTGTCATAGGTTAGAGTGTGTTTATTTGTGTTTTCCACCTGTTTTCTACTGATTTGGTGCTGAAAAAGCAGCTTAAAGTTGGAACCACTGACATTTATGGCATTAAGAGGGGGTGAAATTTCATAATTCACAGAAGGAGCCTGTAAGGGATGTTTCTCCTCTTATGGGAATTGCCTCTATAATAGCTACATTATGTAACACTGAAATAAGCCTGCGCCACGTCGCTGGAAAATATGTGAAACTATTAATGTATTCATATAAAAGTATCCCTCGGGTGCTGTTTCTTTCTTTGTCATGATGTGCACATCTTCTCTCTAGACTTCATTGTGTTCGTGGCGTCACTGGGAGTGATTGCAGCAGGCACGCAGGGCAACATCTTTGCTACGTCCGCCCTGCGCAGCATGCGTTTTCTTCAGATTTTGCGTATGGTACGCATGGACCGACGAGGAGGCACCTGGAAACTTCTGGGCTCCGTGGTGTATGCTCACAGCAAGGTGGGAATGAGAGGCTGATAAATATGCAGTTAGGTCCCTATGTTTTTGGGCGGTGACACAAAGTAAGATTTTCAAAAGTAGCTTAAATAAGAGTTTTTCAAATCAAACAATGGCCAAATCAGTTTCTTAATTCCAGCACAACAGAGCAGCTTTTCAGTTACTGAAGTCAAAACTGGAGGTGGAGAAACCCACGAACAAGCAAGGAGGAAACATGGCTTTCAATGATGCCCCTGGGATCTACACTTCAGTCCCTAAATGCAAAATTTCATCTGCATATTAAAAACAATCATTTAGCTTGGCAGTTATTTTAAACCTGTGAAAATGGGGAGCTGTGTATAACAACGTCTGTAGTTTCTGAACAGTTAACGTAATACTTTGGTAAAAACTTTCAAGTAAAAGTGAAATTTGCACTTCAGTGGCATGGTGATTGTTTGATGTAAAATCCACTGTGGTGGTGTACGTTGTCCAAACTCATCATACACATGTTCTGACATGTAAACACTGTTTATCTGGTTTATGTTTAAGCAATAACATTTCATTGATTAAGTTGTACACTGAAAATGAAAAGTAAGCTAATACACAGTAGCCACTTGCAACATTATGGATTATTATAAGAGCAGAGAGGAGGCTGAGGGCTGCCATTAAAAGGCCCGCGATGACATGATGGGAACTAATGGGATAAATATCTCAATAGCTTTCAGCGTCAAGGAATATCTTGTGACTCTAATGGATGACCAGCCGTTGTTTGGTTACATTCACAGGCCTCAAACATCAAACTCGCTGCTCATTTCTGGCAAATTAGCTGTTACCTTGTTGTGCTGACTTCCTCGCCTGTCACCCAGCATTCGGTTGGAGAACACCTATATACGGCTGTCATGATGATAATGGTGATGAATTGATGCATCAGCTGTCAGAGCAGCCAAGTCAAAGTGGAAGCCAAATGTGATTATGATGAGATTTTAGCCCATAATGATAATAGAGATACAGCAGAGACTGTGGTGGATTGTGATGCTGCTGACAGGTGTGACTAATACCACTGTCTGTCTCACAGGAGTTGATCACAGCCTGGTACATAGGTTTCCTGGTCCTGATCTTTGCCTCCTTCCTCGTCTACCTGGCAGAGAAAGACATCAACTCAGACTTCAACACTTATGCAGACTCCCTCTGGTGGGGGACTGTGAGTATTGCTAACTGTGCCCATATTTGGACTCCCTTTGCAAACATCCCTTTATCATCTTATCATCTGTGATTTAAATGCTCGAGTATACCCAGATGGGATCTATAAATTAAGATTCAGGAGGTGGTAAATGTGTTGTTTTTGGCCAGTTTGTTTAAAGAAGACTCAGTTGTAGGTGAGTGATTGTTGTGTTATCTGAATGTGCATTTCACAAACCTTTAGGTATGTGAGCTGTGCATTTTGTCTGTCTGACTGTCAACAAGACTGCAAAAAATCTGCCAGGCTGAGTTCCACAATGGAGCAAGAGCAATAGAAGAGCCCATTAAGTTTTGGCGTGGATCCACAGAGCTTCTATTAAACTTCTCACTCTTAGTCTTAGAGGAGGGTTCAGCGTGAGATAATTCACAGTGATTTCTAGTCACTGCAAAACATGTCATGAAAGATTGCTGTGGTTTTTAAATTGACAGAAATCACGGGTGGAAGTGAGTGCACTTTCATATCAGATCTTTTTTGTGGGAGTAACTTCAGCTTTCGTGAATATATGCTTGAAAAAATTGGCTCTTTGTAAAAGAAACAGTGCAACATGTCAGTGCAGTTTTTGAAAACTGGTAATTTATTAGGCCTCTTCTATTTTGAGCTCGAGATCTGTATTTCTTCCTCTACTCAGATAACTTTAACTACGATTGGCTACGGTGACAAGACCCCTCATACGTGGCAGGGACGGCTCCTAGCTGCCGGCTTTGCTCTTCTGGGAGTCTCTTTCTTTGCCCTGCCTGCTGTAAGTCTCCTATATTTACTCACAGTTCGCGACTCCTTCGGCATTGCCCAAAGTCACGAGTTGCACTCCTGACATTAATTTGATCTTTGACCCTCAGGGAATTTTGGGGTCAGGCTTTGCCTTAAAGGTTCAAGAGCAACACAGGCAGAAACACTTTGAGAAGAGGAGGATGCCTGCAGCAAACCTGATACAGGTGACGGCCACAGCAAGAGTCTCAAAAGCTGTTTCATTCACACTCAAGCAGGAAACCACACAGGCTGCTAACTTTCGCTGTTTTTATCGCTTTGTGTTTTTTTTTTTCTTCAGGCTGCATGGCGTCTCTACTCAACAGATGCCAAACACTCCTATCTAACAGCTACTTGGTACTTCTACGACAGCATGTTGCCTTCTTTCAGGTAGGCGCTCCTACCAGGCTGAGCACTGAGTGGATTCAGCCATCAGAAATCTGCGGGCACCTTTGGCCGTGTTTGGTTGGAGTGTAAAGGCAGACAGAGATTTGAGAGTTGCATCAGAACATTTCTCAAAAAGCAAATCCTGAAACATGTAGAGAAGTTTGTGGTTTGGTTTCTGCTCATGCGTTCATATCGCTGCACACATCATGTCTGCTACCTGCAACCCTCTCTCAGTTAAACTGAGGATTGTAGTGACAGAAATGATTTTGATTTGCTCTCCATTTATTATTTAAGATTTCTGCCACCTTGTTTATTTTTTCAGATTTTTCTTCTACGCAGTGGTTTCTTACGTTTTGCATTTATGTATTAATTTGACTAATTTTTATTTTCTTAAAAGGAGGGGAACCTGAGAAACATGAAGAGACACATGCATCTGTTTACATTTAAATTAAGTCAGACTTGCACTGCCCGATTCTTACTCTTCACACATGTACAGTACCGTGCAGTCTTGAACTACTCCTCATTTCTTTATGTTTTGTTACCTGGCAATTATCAGAGGAATGCTTTGTTTGTTTATTTATTCATTTTCTTAAGCCACTTAACATTGTCCTACAAATCATTCAAGCAAAAAAAAGAAATAAAGTGCTGAACCAGTTCTGCTTCTGTGTCTAACAGACGACAAAGAACCAAGGTTGAATTGTATCAGTTTAAAGAAACTGAACATGTGGACAAATGGCAGCTCTAATACAACTATCTGTAGCAGATAGTTGTATTAGATCTACCACTGTCTGATCTGATCTGTGATCAAAAAGTGTCAAAACTGATGGAATTATGAACACAAAAAAGCCCACTGATTTAGTACCATATGGAAATCATCTGATTTGTAACGGCTTCATTTTTCAGGATTGCAGTGATCACAAACACATTGCCTATTGAGTGAAAGCAAGCCTGCATAAAAAACACACAAAGAAACACTATCAGTCATGGATTGGCCTCCCCAGAGCCCAGACATCAACATTATTGATCATGCTGGCAAAGAACCGAACAAAAGGTAGCCAACAGAAGAGCTTTGAATGTCCTTCAAGGAGTCTGAAGAAATATTACTGAAGACTAGGGCTGCCACGATTAGTCGACTAGTCACGATTACGTCGACTATCAAAATCGTCGACGACTAATTTAATAGTCGACGCGTCGTTTGAAGCTTTGTAAGATCACAAAAGACGCAGGAATCAGTAGTAGGATTTAAGAGTGTAATAATGGACTGAAACAGAAGATGGCAGCACTGCATGTCCAAGGATGCCAGCTGCCGTTAAACCCCGAAGAAGAAGAAACTGTGTCCCAGAATTCATAGCGCGGCCCATCGCGGCCCTGCTTAGTTTCCAACAATGGCGGCAGCTGGTTAGTTTTAATATTATTCTTATTATTCTTTCTGGGTCACAAAATAAACGTTTAACATATTTTCAGGCGAGAATGTAGCTGTGTAAACCTCAAATATCTGCTCAGTTTATCAAGACACCACATATTTTCAAAAGCGCTCCGACGTTTTCGGAGGCATCTGTTACCCACTAGCTCGATAGCTAGCCGGGGGCTAGGCTAACTAGAGCCGTGAGAACACCGGACTCCCGGCAGATCGTTTTCAAACCCACCGCCGTCTTTCACTACTCAGGTTAAACATGATATATAAGTCACTTAGATAACTTCAAAATGTTGTTTGGCTTTTTTCAGTGTTTTATTTGTTCCTGAGTAAATCGGTTTGGATGAGATTAAAGTTATAGTTTTTACACAGCTGAATAAACATCAAGCAGACAGCTGATTATCAGAAGTGTGAGATGCTTGAGAATTTACTCCGGTGTCCTGTTATATTTTAGATAGCAAGGAGTTTATTAAACTTCACCGAAACACTCTGCAAATGTCATTAAAATTTAATAAACTATCATCTTGTCTTTATTTTTAGTTAGCACATACCTTAAACACTTAAAGCTGAAAGCTAATGATAGTTATATAAGAGCAGATGCTGCTGGTGCAATAAGCTGTATGCTGTATGTTCAATGGATGATGATCTGATTAGTCGACTAATCGCAAAAGTAATCGCTGACTAGTCGACTATCAAAATAATCGTTTGTGGCAGCCCTACTGAAGACTGCTTAAAGACTCGATAAGAATGCTCGCCTTTTTCCTAGTATTTTGTGTTTCCATGTATGTTTGCACGTGTTTTTAATATCTCTGTGCACCTATTTCCCATTTTCAAATATAAACAAATCAGCTTTGGCTCAAGACATTTGCACAGTACTCTACATCTTAGATCTTTCATGTATCCCTCTTGTTTTGAGCGTTTGGACCATCGATTTGGCCTTTTTGTTAGTTTTTCCTCCATTTGTTGCCTTTTTGTTCATTTGTTCATGTGTTTTTTGTTTATTTGTGCACGTGGGTGTCAGAGAACTGACGCTACTGTTCAGTCACCTCCAGAGACAGCGTAACACCAAGAAGGTTCTCCACAACTCCTACCACACGCTGCTGTCTGGGCTGCGGCCCTACAGCTCCCCCTACCTGTCGGGGGACAGGTACGCAACAGCCTCACAGTACATCCAGGCAGGGTGACAAAAGTCTGCCTATAGTCCTGCTGTAGGCAATAAGACACAGAACAATACACTCAGCAGGTGTACACATGCAAAAGACACGCTGCTTCCAGAGCTTTCTGCATGTACGCCTTTTATCTAACAGTTCTTCACTAATGTGATCTGAGACCACTGTGTTGCAGGCCCTCCTGCTTCTCTGCATCTTTGTCTGCTTTAGCGCATACTCCTGCCATTTCCACCACCTCTTGCTGTTCACTCACCAGTTTCCTCTTCCTGTCTTCATCTTTCTTCCCCTATTATTTCCATCGTATCTTTTCCATGCCATCCATCCTCCATCTGTTCTCAGGAAGGCAGAAGTTCCATGCAGGTTTGTTCTCCAAGTCATGAGATGTGCTTGTTGAGTAAAGGGCATTCATAGCTGGGATAGATTCATTAGCATAAACTCAAACCAAAGTAACACAGGGCTGTTTATCTAATTTGTAAACAGTGGAGTTATGCATGAGAGCGAAGCACATTAAGGTTTTTGAATATTAAGTTTTGTTGGTAGGATTGTCTCGTTATTGAGGAGCTGCTGTCCCACCGTGATGTTTAATGGACTGTCTTGATGAATATACTCAGGTGAAGCATTACCTTCTACCCTGGCATGACCCTTTCCCACCAACTGATCCCACCTAACTGCTAACTGAGCGTGTCTCAGTAATCCAAACTTGCCTCTCAGAAATATATTTTCCAGTTGAAGGTAAGGGAAGAGGCTGTTTGGACTATTGAGATGTTACACCTCACCCCTCCTCTCTCCGTTTCTTGCTTCTGCTGCGTTTTATCCTCACGGGTAACAACACGTACTCAGGTTGTGTCCCAGAACTTCTCCGCCATCCTCCCCCACTTCTTCCACTCCTCTCTTCCCCTCACTTCCTCTCTCCCTCTGCCTTGTGTGTCTCCCCAGTCAACTCCTCTCTAAAAAGCGGGGTCTCTTCCGGATACACGCTGGCCGCAAGCAGAGGTATCCACGGCAACAAGCCTGTGCACGGGGCACGCTAAATTGTCACAGATCAATACCTAGCATCCTCCTTTAACGGCACATCCTCCTTACCTTGCCTGAAACACCCAAATGATTGTGGGCCAGTGCAGTGATTTAAATGTTTTGTTCATGGAAAAAAAAAAATTCTGATGTGAAATTTTTTTAACAGTAACCACTTAAATTAAAGTAGCACGACTTAGCTGATGCTACAGCATTTCATTTTGTTTTAAGCAATCAACAAGCTGCCATGTGAAACTTCAAACAGTCACTACGTTCTGGTCCACAAATGCTTGCGTGAATCCTTTATTATAAAAACATGCTCTCCTATGTTTTAATATGAGGAAATTTCTCCAAGTTCTTCTTTATTGTAATTGCTGGAGAATGTAGAGCTGAATGTTTTTGTTTTGGCAAAGAAGCGACGAAACCATGTGTTAAAATCACTGCAGAAGTCGTGGGTGATTTACGACTCTGACAAGTTAAACACATGGATTTTGAGGACATTGAGTATTCCCTCAAAAATCAGTGACTTTTTACTCTTTGAAAAGTCTGATAAATGTCATGCTCTAGTCTTGCTTCCTGCTTTCATTTCAGTTAGTCAGTTCAGTTTTTAGTCTCTTCTTGGAGAAACTGCTTAAACGATTAAGCATGCTTTCCACTTTCCTGTTCATATTAGTCATATTAGTTTGCAAACAATGTATTCTTTAGTGCTCAAATACTTTAGATTGCATGCAGTATTCCTGCATGGCTGTGGAAAGATTCAGTAAAGTTCGTGGTCCTCAGTGGATCCAAATGATTTTACGTCCTTTCCCAGCAGCATGCAAACTCCTTTCACTCTACCTCCCCCATTTCTTCTACTCTAACCAAAGCATTTCTCATTGCTTGAATGAAATGCGGTTTCCAACAACACTCCCAAGCTGTTTATATTTTCATTTAAATGGCCGGCTACCTTGTAACACATGCAAAACAAAGAGTATATCATCGTAAAAAACAAATTCTTGAGCGAATGACTTGGCCAAAATTGCTCCGTGGTGCATGATGTTTGTGTTGCCTTATGGATCCGTGACAGGAACATGTGAGTGGCCATAGTGTTGGGTTGGACTACAAGTGCATGCTATAACAGCAGCGTTAGGAGTCAATCATCCGTAGAGAATGGCTGCTAAATAGCTTTTCTACTGTAAAGAGATGACCTCACGTATGGGGCTGACTTGTGGTGAGTGGTATAGAGTACTTAATGAGACACCTTTTATATGGCTGCACTTTGAAGCTAATATTTTGATGCTTATACACCGTTGAACGGATTAAGAGAGCTTTTCTGATGGTAGGTGGAGCATTTTTCCGCCGTCCCAGCACTAGTGCAAGTCTTGAATCAGGTTTCGGGTTTTGATTTTGCTGATTCAGGTGCTGTGATAGGCACATTAAATGAACAAATCCTCAGGGCAGAATGAGTTTCTAGCAATTCAGAGTGCTGCATTTGGACACTGCCTCCGTGATAAGTCAGCTAGTCTGTCTTTCGTTGGGACAAAATATAAATGTCTGTCCGTCTCCTTGCTTCGTCTGTTTGTATATGTGATGACTGTTTAGAAAGACAGGCCACATTTTTGGTGTTCTTCCACAATTACTAACAGACTCCTTTCCAACAAGCTCAGGCTGCCCTTCTCTCGCTTCCCTAAGCTCGCAGGATAACACGGTGTAGTGACCTGTAAAGTCAAAGGCATGGACATTGCGATCAGTGACAAAACTGCAGTTTTCCAAAATGAATACCAGTGCCTGCATATGTTTAACTCTTTCTACTTTGCTGTCAGCGGTAAAATAGGCTTTCGGGATCGGATCAGGATGAACAATTCCCGTTCATCCCAAACTATTCGGAACAAGGCTTCGCCGTTGTCCCCTAGCTCTGGTGTCCGCCGCTCTCCCAGCCAGGAGAACGTCCCCGAGGCCACGAGCCCGGGAAAGGTCCAAAAGAGCTGGAGCTTCAATGACCGCACACGCTTCCGCACCTCCCTGCGCCTCAAACCGCGTCCTCCTGTTGATGGTGAGCAGCCCACACACACTTTCTATTCTCTTTGCATTTAAATGTGTCTGAGTAACTCACCGCTGCTCTGCACTAATAGAGGGACTCGGGGAGGACAGCGTGGAAGACAAACCATACTGTGACGTAACAATGGAGGAGGTGATCCCAGCAGTGAAGACGCTTATACGAGCTGTCAGGTGAGTCCTGCCATCAGCTGTACTTCCTGAAATTGAGGTTTTTTTCTTTTTGTGTGAGTGTGAAATAAACATTTGGAGGTCCTTCCTTAATTTTTAAAATTGTATTTCTGTACTTGACATCAAAGACTTAAACACTAGTTTATCTGTATTTTGTCGCAGAAGCTTTAACTGTGGAGTTTTATTGGATAACATATCTTCTATTACAAGTATTTCTTTTATGCTTCAATCATCTCCTCTCTTAGTGACCACGCTGAAGTATAAAACTTGTATTTGCTGATCCATTGTTGTATTTTTGATCTTTTGTAATTTGTGACTTAATTAGAAACATCTCAAATGATACTGAAATAATAATTTCAATACTGAAACCATACTTAATATAGTCTTTTATTGAGCTTTATGGTTGATTCCTTTGTCTCCATCGCACTACAGCCAAGTTTTAGTGATGACACTTTTAGCAGGTTGATATTAGACATCAAAATATTCTCTATTTAATAAAAGAAAATAATATAAAGTCAACTACAGTCATTTGACAAAGAAACTATCTTTCAGCTCTGTCTAGGAGTCAGGATATAATAAAAAAAATCTTTACACTGTCTCGTTACTTATTTGCATGGCTATATGGCTATAATGCACAAAAACCACCTGCAGCATATCAGCACCAACACCTCATACAAACTGTCAAGCATGGTGGTGGAGGGGTGATGACTTGGGCTTGTTTTGCAGCCATAGGACATGAACACCTTGCATTAAGTTGACCATGAACTCCTCTGTACACCAAAGCATTCTAGAGTCAAATGTGAAGACATTTGTCCAACAGCTGAAGCTGGGCCCAAATTGGGTCATCCAACAAGACAATGATCCCCAAACACAAATATACAACAGAAGGGCTGAAAAAGAAAAGAATCAAGATGTCGCATTGGTCGAGTCAAAGCTCAGACCTCAACCTGATTGAAAAGCTGTGGAGGAACCTTAACAGAGTTTTGCTTAAATGAAGGACCCAAACATTAATGAACTGAAGCAACGCTGTAAAGAAGAACAGGTCAGAAATGCTCCACAGTGATGTGAGAGAGTGATAAAACAATTACTTCAACTTATTGTTGGCAAAGGTAACTCTACAAGCTACTGAATCATGGATTTGTTTAGTTTTACAAATACTGCTTCTGTATTTGGCTTAGCCTTTGTTGAGTAAGTAGTGACACGATGTAATATGTTGCTGTTCTTGCATGGTTGTAGCGCTCCAAGCATAAAGCGACTTTTTTATATTTTCATATGTAAAACCTTTGAACTGACCAAGGTTGTACTTTCTTTTCTACATGAGTGTAGTTTCTCTATTAAATCATAATTTTCAGCTACAAGCCAGAGCTGCTGTCCGTCCTGTTATTGACTGGATAAGATCACTCACCCGCCAGTGGTGGTTCCTATTGTACACAGCCTTCATTAATAGGTGAACATGCCTCTCCTCCATTTAAGAGCTGGCGTGCGCAGATTCAGCTGACTGAGTAAAAATGTCTTCTTAGGAGAGGTAACTGGGCCCTCCTGCAGGCTGGGTTAGTTCCCTCCATGTGACCTTGTGTCTCAGCAGGCCCGACTCATTCATGTGTGAGGTGGCATGACTGGAAAAATGTATTAGAGAGTATACAAGCATCCAGATGATGCTGTGTCATTTCAACAATGACACCAAAAATTAGAAGTTGCTTACACCTGAGCTGAGATTGATGTTAATTCCTATCATGCCGAAAAGTGGAGAGACATGTGGACATAGGTCCAGTGTCCTCCCACCTCATGTACACAGTCACATTCATTCTCACATAATAGTAAGAGATTGTAGCAGAGGAATACTACAATTGCTAGCAAACATCTGGTGTTACGGTCTAGTTTGTCTCCCGGGGTGCAGGTTGGGGTGACGATGAGAGCACATTAAAATGACTCTGGTCCCTGATGTCAGCACTGTACCCTCAGAGCATTTCTCTTGATAGCGTGACAGCGTCTGTGTGGTTCCATATATACTTTAAAAAATAGCGGTTATATGCATAAATTGAAAATCTATATATCATGACATCAGGGATTGTGAAATTCAGCTGTCATTCAACAGTAACTTGTTTTAGACAGATTTCTGGCCTGTAAGTTCATAATATCCCTTTCCCTGATGCAATCACACAAAGGCAGTTGGTAAATCAACTCAAGGTACCAGAGACCAGCTACAACACAAGTGGTGTTGACAACATGTGACTAATTGTAAACATTTCTATTGTCAGCTGAGGCTGTAAACCGTGAGCTGAAAAAGCCAAAGAGGTTATAGAGGTAACACGGGCTAAAAGCAACACTCTTGGTGTAGCCACTCAGTGTGTCTGAGGAGATGTACAGCATATAGTAATCTATTTAAAACTAAGGTACGAATGTGTACGCTAAGTGAAAAAGCCTGCAGTGTAAAAGCACTGAATAAATAAAGTCCATTTAAAGCCAAGAAGGAAAAAATGCAGACTGTGTCAGTCAGTAAACTTAGTGTGTGCAAAACTAAGTACATAAATTTTGTACTACAAGTTCAAGCCTTTATGCTTCAGGATTATTTTACTACATGGCATCTTATAGGACAGTAAAGCTGCTAAACTCTCTCTCATCTCTTGCTTAGTGGGTAAGTTACCATATGTGCTCACCTCTCTCTTTAGATTGAAGGTTGTCAGTTCAAGTGCAGTATGGGACAGTTCTCAAAACCTCTTCTTTTGGTTTATATTGTGTATTATACATCAGCACCCTTTTTTAGAAATGTTTTCCCTCTTCTTATATCTCACATAGAACACTGTAGATATTTTCCTGTGAAGAAAATCATTCCATACTGCAGAGGGAACGCTTTACTACAACGAGTTAACTCTGAACACTGAGGGTGACTACACTTTAAATACAAAAAGTTTTATGGCATAAACAGTTACGACCTTTCGGAGCATTTCCATTAGGTACAGAGTAGCTGCTATCTCATGTACAGTACACCTCCTATGTGTTTATAAGCCATCATCTTTACCTCTAACTTTCTAGCTGCATCAGAGGCGAGCTAGAGAAACATGACCTGCTCTGGAGCAGGTAAGGTGTGTGCAAGTTACCATGGTGACTTCATAGCTTGGAGAAACAACAATCAATTGAATATTTTCTAAGGTTGAAAGAGTATTATGATTGAACAGTAGAGACACAGACACTTAACAAGGGAACAGCTTATGCTGTCAGTCCGATCTGAACCCGAAAAGCTTGATTGTGTTGGAATATTTATTACACTTATGGTCACATAACATGGTTTTGATTACCTGGACAAAGGCCACAGACCAAAATGCATTGATGAAGTTGTTCTTCATACCACACTTGTTGCTTTCCTTCATGCATGTTGGCAAAAGATGTTGTCAGCTGGTGTGAGTGTAAATATTGACTCTTAATATGATAATATGATAATATGCTTAAATTAAACTAGTGAAATAAACTGGAAAAATGGAAGATTATATTACAGCTTTGATTCTTTATTGTATTTATCTGAGGCCTGCCCGCATTTATTATTTCACTAATAAAAACACCAGTCTTGGATTTGTCGCATGGTGTTTTTTAGGTGTCTGTGGATACAGCTTGTTAATTTATCACTGGTATCAGATTGGTATCAGTATCATATCAGAAATGGAAAAAGCTGCATCCGTTATAAAGACAGGCAGTTATGAAATGCAGCACATTTGTCTTCTTACCCAACAAGGTCAACAGGACATCTCTGCCCCGTCTCTCAGGTTTTCTAAGTTTGACGCTGTTTAAACCGATCAGACTTTACTCTTGTCCACTTACTAATGAGCTGTCTGAACACAGTGCTTGTTAACACATAGAGTGATGCTTTCTCTTCATTGGGTGCACAGCAGATGGATGTTTACCATTGCAGAGATGATGTATAATGGTTTGATAGTGTAATGCCACTGATAGGCCATTATATGATCTCTCCTCGGGTTTTCACTTGACTCAGCAGATAGCTCTGACCTCAGCTGCTCAGTGCTGCAGACAATAGAAGTGAGGAGCTTCCTATATATAGTGCAGGTGTGTAAACAGCAGGTGCATCACTGTGTTAACACACACACATGCATGCAGCTTCTCAGAAAGGTATTTGATTGGTGTAAGTGAAAACACCACATTTTGCAGCAGGTCTTAGTGCTGATCTTTCACTTTCGGTGAATGTTATTAATCAGTGCCCGGCTGACTGAATAAATGCGTAAATGCCCGTTCTGTTTGCGTATGTGCGAAGGGATTGGTAGTGGGAGAAAGGAGGAGGGTGTGGGGAAATTAGGTCTGGTGTTTTTCTGTATTTCCTTTATTGTAAGTCTCCTCCAAACAAATCCAATAATCTAAAGTACTATGCAAATGTCTTGAGCCGCTGCTGATGTGTTTATATTTATGCTAGAAAAATGGGATACAGGTGCAGACAGTTATTGAAATGTGCAAAAACACATGAAAATACAGTATATGAGGCAAAAACTGAGTTTGTACAAATCTAATGAGCATTAAAGTGAATTTTTGTTATGGCCTTTATTCTTTAACGCAGCCTGAACTCTCTTAGGAAAGCTTTCCTGTAATTTGTAACTTTCTTTGTAGTTGGAATGATTCATAGGTCTGCATTAAGTGGCTTAACAAACAAACAAAACAAATATTCCTCTGAAAATGATCAGGTACAAGGATTGAACTGAAAATGAGTCAAATAGCAGCCAGTGTCAAACAAATAACTCGTCACAAAGAACTTCAGGAAGCCTGGAGAACTATTGCTCAAGCCCACTTTGAAATCTGACTCCTGGGAAGCAAAATATAAAGAAATGATGGCTCAGACGAAGTGACAAAAATAGCTTGGACACGGCCACTATTTATCCGGTTGTTCAGTGATGACGTGACGAATCCTACTTCCGGGTCTAAAGTAGTCTGCGTTTAATATGGCTTTTGTGTTGTTAACATGTTTAATGTTATGTATTTTCTTCTATTTGATCTCAAAAAGCTCCTAAAACAGTCAGTGATCCCTGTTGACCTCCCTCGGCTTTTATTACCACTAATCATTTATTTAAGCTCAGTTTTTAAAACCTTAGGATGTAGCTACAGCCCAGCCCATGCAGCAGTATATGAATGACTAACCTCGTATTGTGGATGGATTATCTCAGTTGTTCTCCTGGCTGAAGTTTGGTCCTTTTACAGCATCCTGCCATGCGATTACATTTGTTCCTGACCACCGAGAAAAAGTTAGCTTGTTTATATTATGCTAACATAGCTGTGTCGCTAGCGGTCACGTAGCACATCATTATATACCAGCTAGCCCAACTTCAGTAACCCTACAAACGTCACTGCTGTTTAGTTTTCTGTCTTCGTTTATGCTGGAAGTGATAACAGAGCTGTACGTTTTAATTTGTTTCCAAAACCCCGCAGTCAGGACATGCTATATTGTATAGATAGAAGCTAGCGAGCTAACTCCCTGCTAACTTCTAACTCCGTTAAATGTCATAAATTCCGTTTTCATGGATGCCTGGATGTTAAACTCAATTGTTACACCTGGTAGAGCAGAACGCTGATCATTTTATTAAAGATGAAAGACTTTAGACAGTTTTTCAACTCTCAGTAATGCCACAGTGATCGTTTGATATATGGACCTGCAGCAGAGTTTAGACCCAGACACGGCTAGTGACGTCAGACTGAACAACCGGATAGTGTTTAATCTTGAATCATCAGATTTTGTGTTCTTTCAGCTGAATATTTTTTAAAGTTATCAGATTTACACATCAAATTTTCCATAAGCATACTTAGCCACGTACTGTAGCTTATAGGGTTTATTCAGTAATCTAGTGAAGGATCAGACCTGCAGGGGCTCACCCTACTTGGCCCATGTAGAATTTGTGTCAGCACAACAGTCGTTTTTAATTCCCAGATAAATCCTTGCCATTTGACACTATCAGAGATCCACCTTTGCTGACTTGCAAAAATATTTGCATTGGCTAAGCAAGCATTTTAGGGCACAATTGACACTTCTATTTGTTCAGTCATTACTGTGTTTTTACGTCTCAGCTTCCGAGAAGTCGGGGGGTGGTGATGGTATCTTTCAGTGAGCAGTGCCAGCTGTAGTGTAGAACTGCGACTGACAGGAAGTTAACTGGAGAGAGAGGGGAGCCCTACTCTTATCCGACTGTGTATTATGAAAACCATATCAGTGGCCAGGAAGGAGAGTCAGCATTTTGAAGAAATCCTTGGAGGATCCAAATCTAAGCCCACCACCCCCTCCCATCCTGTCTCAACCTTTTCTTTTACCCACACCTGAGGCCCACCCTGGCAAAAAATCTGCACCTACCTGCAAAATAAGAAAAGATCGCCTGCAAAAATACCCCCAAACGCAGAAGTCATCAAGAAATAGAGTGCTGCGAGAGGAGGAGGAGGAGGAGTGTGCTGACGGCTGCTTCGGCACCAGCTGCAGACCTCCACTCCTCCTCCTCGCGCTCCTCTTCTCCTTCGCTTGCACCTTCTCCCTTTCTTTGCAGGACGGTCACTACAACACGCGGTCACTGGAAATGCAAGAGCTGCAGACCTCAACAAAGGTTACAGTGGTTATTACAGAAAATGACCCCTCGCGCAAGTTGAGATTTCACTGCTCGTGCATCGCCCACATGCGCACTTGTGTTGGTGTGTACATCAGCGAGCAGCAGCTACATTCATGTATGCATTTGTGCTATTACATTATTGTGTTTGTGGACACAGTTACCTATGCATGTGTGTTTTTTATTTCCCAAAACAGCTGAGCATTTCTGATTTCCGGCTTATTACAGCGACTCAGTCGTATGGGGTTGGAGAGATAGGATTGTCTCATAAAAAAAAAATCCCATCTTCCGTCCTTCTGCTTCCTTGCCTTTCCTTCCCTCATTCTCCCAAAACTCTCTTGACATGACGTGAAGGACAATCTATCACAGGGTGTGGAGAAAGCTTGGATGTGTAGCTGTGTCCAGCATGTCTAAGCTGACTAAGTGATAAGAAGGAAATTGAATGACCCATCCAACACAGAAAGCCTGGCGCGCACTCGCACCCATCCTCAAACTTTCCTCTGCTCTCTTCCCGTTATCTCTTGCACTCGCTCTGCTCCTTCCAGCGAAACGTCCGACCAGAACAGCTCTGGCGGCGCATGTTGTCATCGATGTGTTTGCTGCGTACAGTAGTGCTGGCTCGACAATCCTCGGTGTGTGACTCCCCCCACGCCGGGATGTGGATGGTGATGATGCATCCACTGGGAGCCGGAGCAGCTGTGGTCCACCAGTGGCTCCAGTGTGGCTGTCACACTGACAAAAGAGGAAGGGGGAGTGGGGGCTAGAGGCACGTGTGCGTGTGTTACCCGTTTCTGTCCGAAGAAAAGCTGAAACGGCAAATACTGATAAGGAAATGTCTCTGGGAGATGCTCTCATCGTCACAATATATCCACATGGTTTAGCAGGTTTGTGACTGTTACCATTATGCAGCTGTTTGTGAACGATAAGGTCACGCTGACTTTAATTAATCTTGTTATTGTCAAGGTGGGCTGCCTCATGTGATAGCCTCCCACCCCTGCATTCTTCCAAAAGTTCACTCAACCCCCGCTTGTGTGAGCGTGCGCTTTGAAGCCATCTAAAGGTGAACGGAGGAGCATTAACAGTGAGTTCTGTGTGTGTTGTCTGTGTGTAGGATCTTGAAGTTCCTTGTGGCCAAGAGGAAGTTTAAGGAGACACTACGCCCGTACGATGTGAAGGATGTCATAGAGCAGTATTCTGCTGGACACTTGGACATGCTGGGCCGCATCAAGAGCCTGCAGACCAGGTAGCTCTTTTAATTGTGTGTTTCATAGGAAGATATTTTTGTGAATCTGCTCTGAAGCACTCTTTAAAGCTCAACAAACAACATGTTATCTCTTGTTTATTTAACAAAAAAAAAGAAGAAAAATCAGTAGAAGAAGTGACTTGTGGCTCTATGAGGACAGTCTAGAAACTCACTGGCTTTTTGTGTCATGTTTTATCCTTTTAGGGTAATAATCAGTGTTTAGGTCAGGTTCGGATTATGGAAAACATTTTATTTTGAGTGCAGATGAACTTAGGCCAAAAAAGCTAATAAAAAGAAAAAGTTGCATTACTCCTTTACTCTCTGCAAAGATGGTTTAACTGCATGAAGCCAAAGATACTCTGAACACAAAAACCCAAAATATGACTCTGATCCGGACCAAAATGGTTTGGTATCAGATCACAAAGATGTCCTGTTTGTGAACGTCAGAGGCAGCATTTCACAGAATCTGTTGCCTGATAGACTATTTGGTTTTCGCCAAACATGTACTGCCATGAACTTTAACATTTAACATGCTAACTGACGCCTAGAGTCTGAGTCATAGCTCTGGTTTTTTTTTTTTGCATATGCTGGGATGTCCTTTCCTGGGGAGATTTCTTGTCTTGAATGTTTTCTACCTCTGAATAATCTTCCTCACTGTTGAAACATGGACCTCAGATTGTTTGGATGGCCTTGTAACCATTCCCCGATTGATGAGCAGCAATGACTGCTCGTTTGTGCAGCTGAACTGAGCTTGTTAAATTAAAGCACCTGAACTCAGTTGTGAAACTATTCACTTTCTCCATTGCCCTCCCATCAATCATGCTGAGCCAAAAAAAGTCTTGTAGTTTTTGGGTATTTACTCTTTATTATGGTTTATTTTTGTGAAAAAGGGTGGACCAGATAATTGGACGAGGAGCTGTTCAGCCAGATAAGAAGACACGTCCTGAAAAGGGAGAGAAGACACAGCCAGAACTGGACTCACTGGATGAGCTAAGCATGATGGGCCGTGTAGTCAAGGTGGAGAAACAGGTAATTCAATTCAATTCAATTCAATTTTATTTATATAGTGCCAAATCACAACAAAAGTCGCCTCAAGGCGCTTCATAGATACAGAGAAAAACCCAACAATCATATGACCCCCTATGAGCAAGCACTTTGGCGACAGTGGGAAGGAAAAACTCCCTTTTAACAGGAAGAAACCTCTGGCAGAACCAGGCTCAGGGAGGGGCGGCCATCTGCTGCGACCGGTTGGGGTGAGAGAAGGAAGACAGGATAAAAGACATGCTGTGGAAGAGAGACAGAGGTTAATAACAGATATGATTCAATGCAGAGAGGTCTGTTAATACATAGTGAGTGAGAAAGGTGACTGGAAAGGAAAAACTCAATGCATCATGGGAATCCCCTGGCAGCCTACGTCTATTGCAGCATAACTAAGGGAGGATTCAGGGTCACCTGGTCCAGCCCTAACTATATGCTTTAGCAAAAAGGAAAGTTTTAAGCCTAATCTTAAAAGCAGAGATAGTGTCTGTCTCCCGAATCCAAACTGGAAGCTGGTTCCACAGCCGAGGAGCCTGAAAACTGAAGGCTCTGCCTCCCATTTTACTTTTAAATACTCTAGGAACAACAAGTAGGCCTGCAGAGCGAGAGCGAAGTGCTCTAATAGGGTGATATGGTACTACAAGGTCATTAAGATAAGATGGGGCCTGATTATTTAAGACCTTGTATGTGAGGAGCAGGATTTTGAATTCAATTCTGGATTTAACAGGAAGCCAATGAAGGGAAGCCAAAACAGGAGAAATATGCTCTCTCTTTCTAGTCCCTGTCAGCACTCTTGCTGCAGCATTTTGGATTAGCTGAAGGCTTTTCAGTGAGTTTTTTGGACATCCTGATAATAATGAATTACAGTAGTCCAGCCTGGAAGTAATAAATGCATGAACTAGTTTTTCAGCGTCACTCTGAGACAGGATATTTCTAATTTTAGAGATGTTGCGCAAATGGAAGAAAGCAGTCTTACATATTTGTTTAATATGTGCTTTGAAGGACATGTCCTGGTCAAAAATGACTCCAAGGTTCCTCACAGTGTTACTGGAGGCCAAGGTAATGCCATCCAGAGTAAGAATCTGGTTAGATACCATATTTCTAAGATTTTCAGGGCCGAGTAATGGAGTAGAGTTTGATATATGAACAGTGGACCTGTTAAAGTGTGTTTTCTTTCTGTTCTGTAGCTCTCATGTGCTGTTAGGAAGTGATGAGATGTAGCTTACATGAGTGCCATTCATGTCTGTGTGTGTTTGTTCAGGTTCAGTCCATAGAAAACAAGCTGGACCTCCTGCTCAACTTTTACTCCCAGTGCCTGAAGAAAGGCTCGTCCAACTTTACCTTGTCCTCCCTCCTCGACCCCGACCTGACTTCTGACTACCACAGCCCCACGGACCAAAGAGACCTCTTCCCCTCTGCTAACACACTCAACATCTCTCAGTCTGAGAGCGGCAACTTGGAATGACAATGAGCTGACTGTTCGAACAAAGGCACAAACCCTTTACAGTATGTCTTCCTAAGGCTGTGTCCTCACTCAGCCTAAATGACTTCTCATCACTTCCTTTCATTTCAGTCTTCACTCTGCATCCCCCCTTTACTTTCCCCCTCGAGTGAACGTTTCCAGCCCGTGGCCAACAGATGGCTCCACCTGACAGGGAGCCACAGCCAAAGCTGCTCACCGCACACACCTCTGAACCCACTACTGTACATGAGGATGGAGATGAAGAAAGGACACGTGAACGACTAATACTTGACTACTGAACCACTCCCAGCCGCTCACTTCATGCTATATACATCGATGCCTAATTTAAAGCTGTAGATAATCGGTGCGGTTCACTGAAGTTTTTTAAAGTTTTAGAGAAATCTTTTGTCCACACCATCAGTTTTCATCAGACACTGATTTGTCTGTGATTACTTTGATAATTTAGGATGGCATCACAGCTCTTGAGTAGCACCAAAGGAGCTGAGACAAGGTGCTCCTGTGGAAAAGGGGAGAATCTCTCAGGCTCGACTGACAGCCACCAGACTCCAGTGGTATCATCTGAACAAAAGGAAGGGGTTAAACGTGTAAATCCTGCTTTAATTGCCCAAACTACACACATGAAACAGAGTTAGGAGAATGTGTTGGACTGGTGTGTATACAGTACATTACTCCTTAGAAGTTTGGTCTCCAACAAGCCCACATGCAAAAAAAACAACAGAGAAAGAAAGAAAACAACCCACACACATCCCTGTTTGACTGAAATAAGGAATGCTCGTACTTGTTTAGAATTTAATAGAGCCAAAATGTTCTTTAACAGGCTTTCAAATGCCACTTATCTCAGTAACCTGTATTTAAATTTAAACCCGCCCTTTAAAACTTGCTGTCTTGCAGCCCACGTTCCCGGCACGCATGCTCCTCAGACCAGATGGGGAAAAAAAATGAGAATTTCATGGACAGGAAAGCGTCACTTTCTCCAGAGCTTCCTGTCACTCACCCTTACCTTCAGGTCAGCTGCTTCAGGCAGTCTGCAGCGCCCGCTCTTAACTCTCACTGGGACATTTTGACCCAGTTTGGCGCAGTTTTGTTAAACATCGAATCCTGAAACGCATCCAGGTCAAATGCATGAATTTCCTTACCCGGATGAACGCTTGTGTGCTGGGAAACGGTTACAGCCTTACAGCCTCAGCTTGCAGCCGGCGCACTCTCTTTGTCTTTTCTGGTTTCTTTCTCGTTGCCCTTTTGCGCTCTAAATGCTCTCTGCTGATGGAAAAAACTGGAGAGTGCACAAATGCACACACATACACACATATATGAAAGTCCTTTTTACTTAAATACTCTGGCACTTGATGAATCTTTTGTTTTGATTTCTTTACTGTAATTGTGTTCATGCACTCGATTTCATGTAACCTAGAAGAGAGGATGTTTTTTAACGATTTCGGTTGTGAATGCAGGATTTAAGTTAATATATTTAATTAAGCTAGATATGATTGTTCAATTAATGTAGCATTTTATTTTCAAGTTAAATCATGGTTCACACGCACGAATTGCAGAGCTCATATGTATTATATATATATACTTTTTAAAAAAAATGTTTTCGTTTAATTGACTGAGAAAACATCCATCTTGCTGTATTTGGCCAGTAAAAACACGTCTTCTGTCCCTGTAAATCATTCATTCATTTGTTCCGGTCACGCCAGTTGACTCAGGTGCTCCACTTTAGACTTACACAGTGAATGTACTTCCTCGCACGGTCCTTTTAGATCTGTTTATGGTCTGTTGCTCTTGCTGCCATGAGGAATAAAATGGCACTATGAGCTTGCAGTTTTGCTCTCATTTAATTCACGGAGAGGCGCTCGGTAGCTTTATTACGTGGCCTAGATTATAGAAGAGGTGCCTATTTATTAGAGGCATTATTAAACTGAACAGTGCCACCGTCACTTTATTGTCAGCATTATGAAAATGTCTGCGAGATCTCTGTACTGCATGTTGTTTGTTTCGTGGTAGCCCCAGTATTAGAAGACCAACTTAAAGGATGTAAAACCTAGAGTTAAGACAGGAAAGGAAATTACCTGTGCCTTCTACTCCCTCGTTCTATCGTAAGCCCGCTTCGAAGAGACGTGTTTAACTGAAATCACGCGAGGATGGTCACATGCTACGTTACCGCAAAACGTCAAGATTGTTCTAAAGATTTGTTCTGACTGCTGTAAACTTTGGTATATTTGAGAATTTTGCTGAATGTTCGGGACATCGTTGTACCTAACAGGTCCTTATTGCATCGACACCCTTTCTGTATTAGATGTGGAGGCTGGAGGCATGGACATTTGTGTCGTTGCAGGAGTCTCTGCTGTCATGTCTTCTCTCATAAGCATGTCACGTAGCTCAGAATGGCTTCCACACAACTACCTCTGAGGCCACTAGGGGGCGCTAGTCTAGAAACCCAAGTATGAGAAACTTTAACTGTCTGACTGAATGCTATGCATGACTCAATCTGCACGTTCTTTTTTCATGTCTTCTTCATGACGCCCATCTTTCACTGTCTTGCTGCCATCCGACATTCCAGCATCGCTCTGTAGCGTCTCTATTTGTCTGAACTGTCGTTAAAGTGAAACTCAAACTGATCAAGCAATAAGAAAACTGAACAAAGTCTTCCAACTCTAATTGATGTGGCTACTGGTTGAATGAAACATGGCGCTGATTTATTTTCTAATCTAATGAGCACCTCCATTTGATCCTTTTAGGAGATGCAACAACAACAACAACATCTGCTGGAGATGAAATTGGATCACTTGACTAATTATTAATTTATTAAAGCTCTTTGGACTGTTTGCTGTTGGGTGTCTTTTATCTGGAAATAATACAAATTTTCAAAAGGAACTATAAAAATGCTTAAAATTCTGTTTCAAGATAAAAATGATACTCAACGTCTGCCAACAAACGTGGAAAAAGAGCTGCTACTCAACTCCCTGAAGGCTCCGATGTACATCATCCACACTCAAACTTCAAATTATTTCAGCCTTCCAGTAGGTGGCGCATGACAACCGCAACATATACCTTAGGTAGAAATGAAATGGAGCTAAAAAATAATAATAAATACAAGAAATAAGTCAATTTATTCAAGACTTTCTGAGACAAGATTGTTTAAAGGTGAATATCTGACCAAAAAAACAATGTATTTAAAATATTGACATCCTTATTTAGATGTTTATCTCCAAACATTCAGCTGCAAAGACACACTTTTAGTAAATTGTATGTGACAGGATTAAAACATTTTATTGCACAGTTTACACTCAAAACAGGGAACTGGTCTTCAGCTGCTTTCCTCATGGGAAGAAAACTGAAAATGTCTGATAGCCTGTATATAAAAGATGGATGTAGCCTCCAACGATGTCATCCACTGATTTGTGGACTCCTGTTTTGAGCATTTTGACTGTCACCATCTTGCTGTTGGAGACTTTACCTAAAAATATATAGTCTTTTTTTTTTTTAAAGGACCTTAATTTACAAAATGGAAATCATGCTGTATTCAATGAAGCTAGTAGAAATTGAGACTATAAAGTCACCATGGAAGAGTTTCCTGAGGTCATAAATGACTGCAACAGTAATATTTGTTTGCTCACTGGCTTCTATACAATTGCCCCCTCCCACCAAGAATGCAGGGTCAAGGCACTTTAACATTTGCCTTACTTTTCAGACCCATAGGAGATGCCCATCTTTTATATACAGTCTATTATGCATACATAGTGAGCAGCAGGAAATCAGCAGGTTTTCTATTTCCAGTTCTTTGCTGTCACACTGTGAAGTTGCCCACACCGTAGAAGTGACAGAACAAAGTCACGTGACGTTTATAAGGGTCGACAATCAAATAGGCAAATGTCTGCTCCTCCTCTCGCACCCCAGGGAAACATCGGCCAGACTCGTCCTACAGACGATAAAATTATGTGGTTAACACATGTGGGAACAACACGTCTCTGATTTGTCTCAATCTGTCTCAAGAATGCACTCACTTTATTAGGCATGCCTGTTCATCCGCTCGTTAGCGGATAAGTGTAATCAGCCAATCACACGGCAGAAAATGGAATTAGGCATATAGAAATGAACTGAATGTACTGAAGTTCAAACTGAGCATCAGAATGGAGAAGAAAGGTGATTTAAGAGACTTTGAACGTAACATAGCGTGGCCAGACTGCTCTTGATTTCTGCTGCTACATTCAAATGGTGAGGTCAGAATCTGGTATTAACAACATGAGAGCATGGATCCGTCCAGCCTTGTATCAACATGCTGTTGGTGGGGTAATGGTGAGGGGAATATTTTCTTTGGTTACTTTGTGGCCCCCCCCAGTACCAACTGACCATTGTTTATAAATGCCACAGCCTACCTGAGTATTGTTACCGAGCATGTCTATCTGTTAATGTTCACCGTACTTAAATATCATCAGATCTCAATCCAGTTGAACACCTTTCGGATGTGCTATCAGGTCAATACAGACAAAAATCTCAGAGGAATGTTTCAGATATGCCTAAAAAGGTGTACTTGACATCAAATAAAATTATCTGTGAACTTTAATATAAAATATAGCTGTAAGTGAATATAAGTCTATGTACTGTCAGTACATGCATGTTTACATCGTATGTTAATCCTCCCCCTAATACTCGCTTTTCTAAAATGACTAGCTTCTTATTTAGACTAACTTTATGAGCAGCACAACATTTTCTCTACATTTCACGGGGGAACAGGCAGACACTGAACCAGGGACTTACAAAGGCACAAACTTTGAGCACTTTGGAGACAACGGCGATCTTTTTCGTCTCTGGGTCCTTCTGCACACTGCGAAACAAATGCATCAAAATCTCACCATTAGGTCATGACTCATTTATGCATATAAATAAACATGGAGCCAGATGCTTCTCACCTGATCAGATCTTTGTATATTTGCTTCGTGGTGCTGATGTAAGGATCAATGGTGTCTTCATACTGACAGAGCTCACCCCCAAGACACAGGTGCTTGAAGAGGCTAAACAGAAACTCTCCCCGCTCCTCCCTCCCAACCACATAGTAGTGCTCAGACTCCTCGTCCCGCAACATCTGGAACAACCAAAGAGGTCATGAACTGGCTCAAAGTTAATAAAAACAACAAAATAAAATAAAGTAAAAAAGAAAAAAAAGATGAGAGTCACCTGTCGGAGTTCATCATAGTCAGGGTAGACATCATGAAAGCATTTAACTACATGCCCAGTGGGCCTCAAGATGCCGCAAGAATAAATTGGATCAAACAGCTCCATGGAGACCTTAGTGCAAGGCGTGGGCTCCACACTGACAGACACCATTGGCTTGTCTGCAACACACACACACACACACGAAAAAAAAAAAAAAAATCTGAAGAGACCTGACTGCAAAAACTGGAGCAGATGAGAGCAATTTCCTGATATCAGTGATGAAAGGTACATGACATACCAAGAGGCACCCAGACTCCAGCCTCCATCTTTCTCAGGCTGGACAGCACCTCAGGGTCTCTGAAGAAACACTGAGCACACACGGAGGGGGGTTCAAAAGTGACCCAAGACGCCTTTTCATCGTTTTAATCAGTCACATTGGGTTTGACAAAGCAGCATTACATTTTTATATTTTAATCCTAGAGACATACCAGAGCAAACTTTTCACTGCAGTAAGGGGAGAAACTGTGGTCAAAACTGAACGACTGAGCGGAAATCCTCCCCAGCATGGACCTGAATGTAACAAACAACCATCAGAGAGCATCCAACAGGTAGCAACACCGCAGATAAACAAAGGAAGAGGATTTTTCTTTTGTTTTTTAGGCTTAACTTCTTACGTCACCATTTCATCAACCGTGCCAAGGTGTCTTTGTCTTGTAGGAAAGAAAACGTCTTAGTGCGAAGAGCGTTAAAAGAAAAAGTCTGCTCAAACGCGTATTTTTCTTCCTCCATGTTTACTCTTTAATTGATCGTTAAGGGAAACACGAAGGCTTGCTCCTTTTCCATAAACGAGTGCAGGCCAATCAGCGACAGGTGTCCTCACGACCAGCCAATAAACTTCCTGTGTAGTGACTTGCCCCCCCCCAATCTAAGGTTTGTTTCGTTTACTTGTTGCTTTGGCAACGGACTCCCGTGACATCCCAAATTGGACTGGAAGCTTCTTTTTTACGGAATAAAGCCAAATACTGTGCAAATTACATCAACAAAAAAGAAAATGTATATTTTATGCTCGTTTATGAAACACACTCAAAAAAGGCCCAATTAAATGCAATAAAATTATCTAAAAAAATAAATAAAAATCTGCCCATTTTCTGTCTAATTTTGAACACAAAACAATGTAAAATTACGATATTAAATTTTATAGAATCTGGTTAAAAGAAATGTAACTGATAAGTATACATTCAGTTTAATCTAATAAATCTGTTTTTGTATATATCCAATTGCATTTACTCAAAATTATTGATTCATATTTATTTTATTTCTTATTTATTTTATTTTTTAATTTTTTAGCTTGGAGTGTAAAATTCACGCAGTTAATAAAAAAGACAAGCAGCTGTGAGGGGAACCCCTGTTTTTATTTTTTCCTGTTGCAGATACTACATAATAGTTATGACAATTACTAGCTGTTGTAGTTCACACTGTAAACATCTTCTTTTTATGTACACATACATATTAGATAGAACAGTAAAAATGTGGTAATGAACTTGGGGTAATGGAAAAGATGATCATGCTCCGCATCAAATACGTAACATTAGTTCACGTTAATAATGAAAATAGTTATTTGTACTTTTAAATTTGTACATTTAAAATTAGACTTTTCAAGAATAAAAATTTTAAAATAATTTATTTTAAAAAAACCACATAATTGTGTAAAAAAATGTCGTAAAGCATATTTTTTGTCATATTTTGGCAGGCCATCCTCTCCTATCAGCCACAAGAGGGCGACATTATCCGGCTGCGAAAACGCTCCGCACGCCTGCTGTGCTGCGTCAATCGTGTTCCCACGTCAGTGTTCCTGTGTTACCGTCTCCACGACTGTCTTATTTATGCTTCTGGATTTGTTTCCTCCTTCTCTATCTCCTATAGAAATGGCAAACATGGAACTGTTAGTTTTTCAGGGTAATAAACTCGTGTTACAGTGCAGTGAGATCACAGTTTATTACTGAATGTGGAAACAGCTGTTGACAAACGAATTTAAATTTAAAGTCTGGTACTTTTGTAACGGGTTTCAAATGATAAGAAACACCAGTGACACTGACATGAATCTATCAGTATGAGGATGAACTCCTGCTGTCGGCTGTTTAATGGGATTTGCTGATGAGGACGCTGTGATGCCGTCCAAAGAGAAAGCAGACTTTATTTCCATGACATTTGTCAACACAAAATGTAAATTCCTCTTTCCTGGTTTTGTTAACTTATTCCTCATTCTGTCATTTTCCTTTCTCAACTTCTCTTTTTTCCTTTCCGCATACTCGGTTAATTCCAAAAAACAACCTTTCAAAATGTTCCCTGTAAATTTCACAATCTGGCAGGAACACCTGGGGCACCACAAAGGCGAGGTGCCATTTAACATTTACCCTACATGCCATTTTTGGACGTCACATTCAAAGAATCTTCTAGGGAAAAAAAGAAAAACAATCCTAGGAAGGTCTTACTAAGAACCCTACAAACTTCTTCCTGGCACCAATACTTATTTCGTTACTAACATTCCCAACATTCCAGGATGTGCTATCCTTTTGGTCCACATTCCAGTGCAGGACACCGTATCCCTCTAAGAGAGGATATGGGGACACCCTTCCTGGAGACAGGATAAGATAATGTTGTGTCTTTATTTTTTATTTGCCACGGTCTCACGAAGCATACAGGGAGACGGCTGATAAATCTGAGGAAGGAAATGAATACCATTTTAAAGAAAACACTTCAACATATCCTAAGGGTTAATGTTTTTAAAAATTATGGTATTTTTGAATTAGTTTCATTTGGTGACACAGTGGTTAAAAACTAGTCCTGTGAGCCTGACCACTCTATGAAACCTCATTAGCCATACAGGTTTAGCTTTAGACCATCCTTAAAAATAATGATGATAAATGGAGCATTAAACTGAGCCATAGTTAAATATCATGTTGTCATAATGAAAACACACAGCCGGGGGATAATTCGGTGTGTCTAGACAGTGACAAGCTCAGAGAACAGGATGCAGGATGGGACCAAAATGGGGCCAAATTACATCCCAATGAATGGATTGGAGGAGACAGAAAATTATGCCAAATTGCTGTTTTGACACTGTACAGCCAGGGAATAACATAACATAACTGATTCAGGTTACTAAAATAAAAGAATTATTCTCATTTTCAGCTGATTGCTTTGTAGTAATTATGCCTGATTTCTGCTCATTAGATCTATCGGGATCAAAACACTGCAGCCTGGCAAACACGAGGCCCAAGCAGGTGAGACGATGTAAGAACTGAGAAATGTTGGGAGGCGAGTTCAGTCTTTCCACGCAGATTCAGAGGCAGATATGAAGGATACGAGGAGATCCCTCACTGTAGTTCTGCTCAGTAAGGACAAGGCTGATACTCTGAAGTCAATTTTTAACACTGTTGTTAATATTTAATGATGATTGATGATTTTACCCACTAAAATCATCATTTGCGTCCTTGAGCTTTCTCTTTACCCATGACAACAGATATTCTAAAATGTTTATGTAATTGTGTAAGAAATTATGTTTCATAAACTATTTTCACTGCTTTTGTGGGCATGCAGTGGCTAAACAATGGAAAGTGAGCTCATTAAATAAACTGAAGTTTTATTAAAAATCAATAATCATAATAATATGTACATACATAGTGATACCACAGCACAGTGAATGAATAAACGAATATGTATTTCCTGCTTTTTGCCTTTTCTTCTTCTTCACTTACACCCATGTCAGGATATAATGAAGACAATCTGCTTTCAATATATCGAGCATTATATAATAGTATTAAATTCTAGCATGCATGTTGCATGTTGATACCTACCGTTAGTGAATAAATCATAAGAAAAATACAATTATCTATTTATTTTATACATTTTCTTTTGATTTTCGGTTTCCCTGATAAGTTGCTTAGTGGGAAGTAGTTTATACTGGAGAAAATCTCATCAGTAACACTAAATCCCTGTGCAGCTTATTGTGATTTTCTCAGCACAGTGTTTCCCTTTAGATCAGATTACCCATTCTTCTGTCTTCTGATTAGCTGTCTCTTGCAGTCAGGTTTAAAAACTAGTTATGTGGGGTTCATGTGCTCAGGATAAGCCCTGTCTTTGACTCAAAGTCAAGCCCTTTAACACTGACCTATGAATCATTCACTCAAGAGATGAATCAGTGTTGAATCTACACATAAAACACAAATTAGCAAAGTGTCCAAAGATACAATTTTAAAGTGGATCTTTAGGCACTTTGTTACTCACAGCCTGTTGGGAAAAAAAACAACACATAATTTGTTCTCGTTACTTTAGTTGAATGTACAAAAAATGCTCCAGAAAACAAAGTTCGACAAGCATAACATTTTATTTTTCCATCAGTGAAGTTATTCTCAAGGAGCCATTATCCCAAAACTTAATGGTCTTAACCTGAAAAAAACAAAACAAAAGAGGAAACTGGACAAGTAGAAGAGAAAAGAAGAAAACTATTTACAGCGGATAAACAGTATCTGAAAGTCATGACCTGAAAAAAATAAAAATCCAGCAAAGATCGGACACAAGACCTGAGAGATGCATCCTTTCAGTTTGGTATGTCAAATTATACAAGAGCTGGATTTATGGAGTGATCAATCCAAATGTAATCCCCCCCCATAAATCTAACAATAATAAGTTTACAGCCATGTGTGAAACATGGTGGAGGCTCTATCATGGTCTGGGCACTGCATTTTCACCAGGGGAGAGCTTGTCAAAACACACTGCCAATGCAGTAAAAGCATATGCATGCTTATGTAACAGTGATAAAGTCTTACATAAGCATAGGAGTGGCTAAAATTTTTGCATGATGCTGCATACACAAGGCAGTAAAGTAAAGAAAGAAAAAAAAATCACAATAGGTCCAATTTATTCTGCTTTCACATCAAAAGCATGACAGCAATCCGGTCGTTAAGTCTGATGTCACTAGTCGTGTCTGGGCCTAAACTCCGCTGCAGGTCCATATATCAAACGATCACTGTGGCATTACTGAGAGTTGAAAAACTGTCTAAAGTCTTTCATCTTTAATAAAATGATCAGCGTTCTGCTCTACCAGGTGTAACAATTGAGTCCAGGCATCCATGAAAACGGAATTTATGACATTTAACGGAGTTGGAAGTTAGCAGGAAGTTAGCTCGCTAGCTTCTATCTAAATACAATATAGCATGTCCTGACTGCGGGGTTTTGGAAACAAAGTAAAACGTACAGCTCTGCTATCACTTCCAACATAAATGAAGACGGAAAACTAAACAGCAGTGACGTTTGTAGGGTTACTGAAGTTTGGCTAGCTGGTATATAATAATGTGCTACATGACCGCTAGCGACACAGCTATGTTAGCATAATATAAACAAGCTAACTTTTTTTCCACTGGATAAAAGTTAACGTGCGTGTTCTCGGTGGTCAGGAACAAATATAATCGCATGGCAGGATGCTTTAAAAGGACCAAACTTCAGCCAGGAGAACAACTGAGATAATCCATCCACAATACGAGGTTAGTCATTCATATACTGCTGCATGGGCTGGGCTGCAGTTACATCCTAAGGTTTTAAAAACCGAGCTTAAATAAATGATTAGCGGTAATAAAAGCCGAGGGAGGTCAACAGTGATCACTGACTGTTTTAGGAGCTTTTTGAGATTAAATAGAAGAAAATACAAAACATTAAACATGTTAACAACACAAAAGCCATATTAAACGCAGACTACTTTAGGCCCGGAAGTAGGATTCATCACGTCATCACTTAACGACCGGATAAAAGAATCCCTGAAAAGAGGGACTCTTTCTTATCTGTGCCTTCACAACTGAGCAAGAGGCTACTGTAACACATAGTTATTCACCATGCTCCATGCTCACTGTGCCTGGGAATATGAAAGTGTTGTGGAGCGGGAGATGTTTTGAACGACAGTGACACAAAGCAAACGAAGACAGATACAAAAAGTTAAAGATCAAGTGCTTGAAATGCTAACAACATTTTGAAAGCCAGCGTTGTGTGAAGCCTCTGTGGCAGCAGCGTGCTCAGTCTCCACGTCGTGTGCTGCTGAACTGAGCTAGCCTGATATGGACTCAGTGATGGCCATGTTTCCTATTCCCAAAACATACTGCAAAAGGAAAAAAAAAACTCCAGCTCACAAAGAAAGGCATGAACATTTGCTTTAGTTACAGAATGCTCGTATTGACGAAACAGCACTGTTGAAACAAAGTAATCGAAAGAAAGGGCTGTGCCCAGACTTGGAGAACAATGGAAAAATGCTGCTGGAGTATCTTGATAATAATGAATCACTATCTGAAGCTTTTCCTGATGATGTCATGGCGTAACTGAGCTCTTTTGATTCTGTTCAGGGTCAGTCAGCACAAGTTGGGAGTCCCAAAGGGATCTTAGTTATTCTCAGTCACTCAGCAAAGCTGCTGCGTGTGTGCATGGCATATTGTGATGCTGTGGAGCAGCATCGTTCATGGCAACATTAAATACAGCAACTATACCCGAACGCCGTGATTTATCACTGTTAGTTCAGCCGTCATAGATTTAACATTTGTGTCTGGCTCATTCTTTAGTGGCAAAAGTTTGTTTTCCTAAAATCATTTTAAATCATTTCAATTAAAGTTATGAATCTATTCACCATCGGGTTTTTACACAGCTCTGAGCATCTATGGAAAGACACATGCGAGCACAGCTTTTATTTTTATTGCTCTTGCCTCATCGGACAAACCCAGAAACCTGAACTACTTCCGACCATCTTCCTGTGAGAACACTCTCTTCTTTTACTTTCCTTCTTCACTGAGTGCATTTAAGAGATTCTGGGATTCCTAAAGGAGCCATGTAGGGGCATGTCGAGGTGGAGGACTAAATCAGAGAAGAGACAAGAGGGATAGAGGAGGGGTGGGGGGCTACAGACATAAAAATCTTGCTAAGATAAGACCTTCACCAGTGTGCCTGCCCTTTAGCGTGTGTCTGATCATATCTGTGGATTGTCTGTTCTGAGGCTCCTCACCACACTCGCTTTAACTCAGCGCTGTCAGCAACTCAAAACCTACTGATGGATAACAGGTGGAGTCATCAGATAGCGATGGTCCCTGGGGAGCAGTGGCTATGGTCTCTTAACAGGATTAATGTGGTGGTTTAGCAGACAATGAGGTTTCAGCTGTGCAAAGGTGAGAAGTCAGAATCATTAGATGCAGCATAAGTGAACCTTGCAGCTCTGTGAACCTGCAGAGATAATTATCAGTTGATTCCCATTCTGAGGTTCTGAAAGTATAATTTGCTTTCACCTCAGTATGACAAAGGTAATAATCTGCTAATACACCTCTGCTGGTTTCAGCACAGTCCTTCTACAAGTGTCTGGTCTTCACTCGTTACTCTGGCTCAGGAGTTTACTCTGTTTCTCTCTGCCATCCACCTCACATCACCTTTCTTCTGTTTGACAGCCGTCCATTGGCCACTTTCACTGATGAAATTCCTCTTAATTTCAGGAACTCTCCAGTATGCGACACCCTTAGTGACACAGACATCAACTTCTTCTTCTTCCAGCTTTTATCTCACCCGATCCCTAGCATCCTCTTCTGTCACACCAACTCTCTGCATGTCCTCCTTTCCTACGTTTCATGAACCTCCTTTGTGGTCTTCCTCTTCTCCTCCTTCAGCACCCTTTGTCCAAATATATCCACCATCCCATGAAACTGCACAACCAGAGGTGTTCCTCTGATATATTCATTTCTTGTACCTCACAATGAAAATCTTAATCTGCAGCTCAACCTCCTGTCTTTTTTTTTTTTTTTTTTTTACTGTACTTCAGGTCAATATTATAATCCTTGATGGCAAACATTTGAATACCAAGCTGATGTCATTTTCCGTTTACATCATTTGAGTTTCAAGCTGATGACTGAACTTGTTCCTCCTCTCTCTTGACATTTATGAGACTCCCTTCTTATCCCAGTTCTCCACTGTTTGGCCTGTTTGCGCCCGCATCTCCGTGTTTATGCCCCATGTGCAGTTGCCTAACACAGAACATGAAGCTGAATGTTCCAGGAATGTAACCTCGAGTCTTTGCCAACTTGTTGTAGCCTCTGACGGAGACAATCTTGCTTCTGTGACACTGACAACTAATGACAAGCTCGTACTGTACTGCTGCCTGCCTGGCATATGTTGATGTTTGTGTGATTATTTTACATGCTCACTGGAAGTAAAGCTCCATGCCGTCCTGTTGTGCTTTAATACGAAATATGAAAAACTTGCTAAATTCTGAGAAAGGAGTGGGAGACATGTACAGAGATAAAATTACCAGAGAATGTCTAATTGACAGGTTTGTAGCTTGAACCCATCCGCTGGAACGTTGAAGACAATATAATTACACTGTAAAGCAAGACACAAGTAGGCAAGCTTCTTCATGTTTCTCGTGCACGGGAGAGAACCGGACAGGCACCGTTCCTTCGCTTGACCCCAGTTGCTCTCGTCCGTTCTCCCGTACCACTGTTCTTTTATTGAGGTTACATGAATATGCATAAGTTCATTAACATATGACGTCTACATACACACAAAGAGTACCTTGCCTGTGTGTGTGTGTGTGTGTGTGTGTGTGTGTGTGTGTGTGTGTGTGGACTGCTGATCAAAGGGTCAAACATCCTTGGTCAGGAAGAGGGTAGCCTCCAGAGGTGGGACCAAGTCATTGTTTTGCAAGTCTCAAGTAAGTCTCAAGTCTTTATCCTCAAGTCTCAAGTCAAGTCTCAAGTAATGTCAGGCAAGTCAGAGTCGAGTCTCAAGTCACTGGTGTAAAAGTCCGAGTCAAGTCACAAGTCTGAAACTTTGAATTTCAAGTCCTTTTGAGTCTTTAAAAAAAAAAACAAAACGAAAAAATAATGTTGCAGTTATATGCTAAATGTAAATATTAGACCATGTAATTTTAAAATCTGTGTTTTTCTCAACACATGACAAAATAGTGAACTTAGAAAATATACACAAATTGTGAAATTGCACCTCTTTAAAATGCAGCTCAATTAAACCTAGCTCCAAGAATAATTTTCACCGACAGTTCTGAGATACGCTGCATGTTATTCTTGGATGCGGTTGTAGGACCGGCTTTAAAATCGCATGACAAAAATATCATACACATTAAAAAAAAAACTGTATCACCAACATAGCCTGGACAACATTTGCTAGTTAGATGAAGTCAGCTATCTCATCTTAGCATATTTATATGCATATTTATAATCATACGGTTCTTGGAGTGAGTGCACACACTCATGAAGTTTAGTAACTTCCGGTCACTGCAACAAGCCCAGGTACAGTTTACCGACGGATGGGTGCAGGACCTTGAAATGCACCGTGTAGAACGAAAGACCATCGTACGTATCATAAGTTTACCAGTCTCACAAATTGTTGTCATAAATACACATTCCTTAACCGTTTATTAATAGGACCTTTGAGCTCAACGGTAATTAATTAGTAGTGGAAATAATTTCTGGTAGCATCACAGAAATGTAGCAGTGACAATAATATTGTATGCTGTAATCGTACTGGGCAATTAGTGATACAAAAAACCTGTTTTATCCTGTGAATAAAAGCATATGTTTTTGTCAATGTACCATAATAACAGAAGCGAAACACAATATTGTGTCAGGACAATTCACTATTTATGCACAATAAATAAAGGAGCATAGCGCGACAATTTCTGTTCAGCGCCAGACTTGCTTGTAACCTATATCACCAATTATGTTATGAAAATGACGTATTAACTACTAAAAAACACTGACCTTCGTGTAAATGCTTGGAGCAGACTAACCTGTGAGCTGGAGTGTTCTGGGACGTTATATTTGATCTTTGAATGGCTGCAATCCAGGCCATCCGTCGCCTCTTTGTTACTTCGGAAACATGGCTTGAACAATTTCTCTTCAACGACGTAATCCGATAACAACCGATCTCTTTACCCGTCGGCTTCCCGTGGCTGTCATGCGACCGGCTATTGCAGTTAATAATACAACAGCTTCTTGACATTTTTGTGTTTCTTTTTATCACTGTATAACTGATTTTAATTGAAAGCCTGCGTGCGCTAGTACCGCTTGCCACGAGTTCCCAGAATCCTTTGCGGTTCTACCCGTGAATGACGTCACATTTTCAATCTCTATATAATATGCATGTTAAATTTTATATTTGGGGTAAAATATCAAGTCTTTTCAAGTAAACCGGTTCAAGTCCAATTCAAGTCCCAAGTCATTGGTGTAAAAGTCCAAGTCAAGTCACAAGTCTTAGAACATTTTTTCAAGTCAAGTCTAAAGTCATAAAATTAATGACTCGAGTCTGACTCGAGTCCAAGTCATGTGACTCGAGTCCACACCTCTGGTAGCCTCCCCCTCACCCTAGATGGTTCATCCTAGATAACATGGTGAGGAAGTCCTGCAGTTCATCTAAACAAAGAGCACTTAGACTAGAACAGACGCAACTACGTTAATCCTACCATAAAACAATAAGACACGGTATGACCTCTCATGCTCCCAAAGTGCTGTCTAATACACACAAAGTTTGCAGACTATCAAGGATCAAAACCTCTACCAATCTACAACTAATTACAAAACTCTAAGCATATATAAGTAAATATTTCTAAGCATAAATGACAATCAACAATACAAATCTAACACTAATAATGGCCTAAAATAATACTGACAAAGACACCAAATTATCCTGAACCATGAACTCTTTCCTCCGTCTCAAATCCCTGTTGAGACCTGTGAAAGGCTTGTGTTACACTTACAGGAACAAGATCAGATGAACAGATAACAAACATAAGAGAGCTGAGGAGCACTGCTGATGCTGCTGCCCACATTGTTTGCCCCCTGAACTCTTCTCTGCTCCAAACACAATAAAACTCTTCCTTTGGACCAACCTACCCGATCTTGATGGAACAAATATTTGTGCTGCATACGTGTCATTCTGTGAGTCTTGCAATTCGAAAGCTTTTCACCAAAATTTTAGTCCTTGTAAAAGGTATTTTCTGACTTTTTGACAATTTGTAGGGCTACATTTAGTAATCAAGAAACATTACTACTCACAAATTTGTGTTACTTTTTTCCTGCTCCTTGCAGGGTTTATTCTCATAGACTGTTACTTTGTTTCCAAGACTGTCATTAATAAAGCAACAAATCACAGCAACGGTCATTCCAAAGGACTTTGTTTTGTACTCTATAGTATTTTAGAGAAAACCCCAAGAATGAAGTGACCTTGTATGAGCAGGCACTTTGAGACGGTGGGAAGGAAAAACTCTCTTTTAACAGGAAGAAACCTCCGGCAAAACCAGGCTCAGGGATGGACAGCCATGTGCCGCAACCAGTTGGGGTGAGAGAAAAGAAGAAAGACAAGACAAAAAAAAGAGCATAGAAAAGGACAGAACAAAACACTGACTAAGGGAAGAAGAGGAAGAGTTAATGATTGCTACAGTGGTATATAAACATGTGGGGAGTGACAAGAGGTGAGTGGGGACGAGATGCTTGATGCATCGCAATGAATCAGAGGAAGTCCCGCAGCTGTCAGGGTTACCTGATATAGCTCTAACTATAGACTTTATCAGAAACAAAAGTTTTAAAGGTTAATCATAAAAGTAGAGGAAGTGTAAACACACAGAACCAAGGCTGGTAGCAAAGTTTTGGTTAATTCACAGAAAATGTCCTATTTTCTCTTTTTTTCCTGCTTTTTTTCACTGTGGATCCACTAAAATAGAAATTTCTAAAGTAAAAACTATTTGTTTTCTATTTTCCAGTGGGGTGCATTAGAGTCTTTGGTGGGCCCATTCTGGCCCTGGGCCTGTTAGGATAGCCTGTAGCAGCTGGGTTCAAACAGGAGGCTTGAGGCAAAAATGTAGCCCAGTGGTGTTACTTGTTTCCAGCAACAGCCTCTGATGTTAACTGGCGGCCCTTTATAAACTGCTGCTATCTGGCCCTGAAGACATACCACTATCTGGGGTTATATACTGAACTAAACTGCACACATGTTGCTTACCTAATAAACTATATTAATATCAAATCAATATTCCAGACAACCATGATAACATCCATTAAATATTGCCCACTTGGCCCAATGACAACAATCCACAATCTTAGTTTAGTAGTTAGTTTATTGTACAATCAACATTAAACTAATGTAGCTGTTCAATCCCTTCTTCACCATTAAGAGCAAACACAGGTAAGATAATCTTATTCAAAAGGTAAGTGTTAAAGTGCTGGCTTCCACCAACTTAACCAAACTCTGCGTACTAATGGAAATTTTCTTTCCTAGGCAGACATTAAACAGTACTAGCTGGAAGACTGCCCACAAGGAAAACCTATAGCCAAATAAGCAAAAAAACAAAAAAACAAAACAAAAAACCCCACAAACTTTTATATGAGTGCCCTTTTCTTTAATATAAATATTAAAATCACTCATGTTTATCTGACTAAGTAATAAAGACGACCTTCTTTACAGGCCTTATGTTTGACACTGGTGCTGTAGAGGCTCTTGGGTAAATAACAGACAGCATTAAATGGGGTGGGGTGAGTTTTAAAGTGCTTTTCAGTGACAGCTGCCGCTGTAGGTAGGCTTAAGTACCCCTAAACACTTCTTCTTTGCGTGCTTTCAGTTTGGTTTGTGATAATTTGGTTTGTGTGAATTTAAGTGTCAAAGTAAAAATGTATTTTGGGCCGGTGAGTGAAGCTACAAACTGAAGTAATTCAAAGGGGATATTGTTTAAAAGCTGGAATTTTCAAAGAGGTCCAGAGAGCAGCCCTGGGATGTATTCTCCATTAGTAGAGATGACTGCCTTCAGATGGATGAACACAGGGATGGGTGACAGGTATTGAGCGAGGGTCAGTCCCTGTGGAGATGCATAGATGGAATATGGCTGGGGGAGGGTTTGGAGGAGAAGGGTGTATAAAGGTCCACCTGAGGCCTCCCTTTTTCTTTTTAAACACCAAAGATGACATCATCAACAAGGGAAAGGGGTGTGTATTCGAGGGTGCGTTTCCTCTCTACTCACAGCGGACACAGATCTATCCAGCTCCTCCTTCGCTATCCCCTGTTTTTTTCCTTACTTTGGTAGGAAAAAAAATCAGTTTTTATTACATAAGATGTAGCGCTTGCAATACAATGTAACCAATTAATCCATGATATCTGAAAAGCTCCATGAAAACACTTCTCATGCATCAGGACTAATAAAAAGGAAATAAAACGACAAGCCCCTGCATGCAGCCTGCAGTCACCTCCACCTTTTCATGTGGCAAGAAAAATGAAGGAGATTTTTATTTGATTATACAGAAACACCTCGAGGCTACGACTTTGTTCCATAATATGTAACTGTTGGCCCTGAACGCATTTAAAGTGACTGCAGGTCCAGATCTGTCCCATATTTAAGCAGGAAATGTTTGATTCAATAATCTTTTTTTGTTAGCATGTGAACAGTTTCATGATTTTCATGATTCATGATGCACGAGCCACACATTTTCTTGCACTTTGTTCTATAGAAAAGTGATTATCACCGCTGAAATTCTGCTAGACTTGCTTATTCCAGGACATAAAGACATATGCAGTCACTGCTGAATTGTATTAAGCAGAAGTTACTCTGCTGACATTAAAAGAGCTTCTAGATTTTCAGCAGTTTAGTTTTTAGTCTAACTGAATGATTCAGAATCTCTCAATCTCAGTCAGCAATAATCAATATGGAAGTCAGTGTTTTCACAATCAATATGAATCAGAGGTGACAGACATGTGAGGGTAACAGACAGGCTGAACTTTACATCCTTCTGTTGTGCCAGCGGGGGGGTCGCTCCGTTTTTCCTGACTGTGAGTCTGAACAGCTATTTGATTTGATATGATTTGTTTTTTCCAGATATCTGTGGTTCTCCTAATTTGGAGACATTTCTTGGTAGCTATCAGATATATTACCAAGAAATTTAGGACAGTGAACAAATTTTATTGGGAAGTTTCTCATTCCCCTCAGGAGAAATTTTTGAGCTGATTGTAAAACTTATATTTACCTCCATTTGTGGAGAAATTATTCTAATTTTAAAAATCTCTGGAAAGAGCTCCTCAGGTAACTCTTAATATGAGTTTTTTTAAAGGGCTTCATATTTGAGTCAAATCAATCTAGTAATGGGAACATGGACAATAGTTGCTGTTCATTTAAAGTCAATCGTTTTCACATCCTCTTTCCACAGTTTCCACAGTTAAAAACTTAAATGTCAGTAAATGTCTTCCTTTTTCACCCTTGTTGCTCCAACACCAGCTGACCGTGAGCCAGTGTTTTAGTGCAAATGGAGATATAGATCCCTCCAGATCTGTTTTACACGAGCAGGAATCTGAGACTGAAAGTGACCCGAACCAGTAGAATCATAATCTTCAAGCTCTGTAAGATACGTAGCCACCGAACAAAGATACGTCCAATGCTCCCTGTGCAGCTGCAGAGAAGAACAAACAGTACAGTGAAATTCTTCCAAGCGTCTGTGCTTCTCATCAACACTGACATGTGGGTGATTTTTCCATACACCTACGACTAACTGCCTCAAAAACACCCAGAGACACTGCTGACACACTCTGTACTTCGCTGATGTGTGCTGCCAGCACGCCCATTCTTGTTTACTATCAACCACATGTCCTGCTCCTTCCTGGAACAGGAAATGCTCCAGAGAAATGGAGATGGATACATGTCCACTCCTTCGCAGGGTCAGAAGTGCAGACCTCCACCCCGACACAGTGCAGCTGGTATATCTGGCCTTGCTGCGTAGTGTCATGGGAGGATTATGAGGCAAAGCTCAAGAGGGGGATTGTTCCTCAGGATGAGCATGTGTGCATGCGTCTGTGACTGGCTGCTGTCATGCGCCTGTCAGCTCCAGCATCATTGATTCTTCCTGAAGGTTCTTGTCAGGAAAATACAGAGCAAATCGCTCAAAATGCACACACAACTCCTTTTTGTGAGTGCGTGTTTGATTGTGTGTGTCAGCATGTGTGCAAACGTGCTGCTTTCCCCTTGACTGCGCGCTCTGACAGCTCCGTGAGTATGTATAGCCTCTATTGTTAACACGTGTGGCCTCAGCCTCCACAGTTCAGTCTATTTTCGGGAAATGACCTCACAAACAGAAGCACTGCTGATCGGTTTAGGGTTGCTTTTTTCTGCTTCTTCCTCTGACAGATTATGTGTCACGGTTAAACATCTAGAGGTCTTCTTAAGGCCTGAGTCACTGCAGTCTGGGTCAGGCCTTTGTGTTAAATGTACACGCGTACACGAGGCTTGCAACACACCACCTACAGATCTTGTGAAATACATTTCCAACAACCGTCCAAGATGATTTAGTATCCTCGCCTTCACTGATGAATCACACGCAAGCTTCCTCATCTATTGATGCCTGACTCAGGGGTCTTATTTTCAGGGAGGTCCACACACACACACACACACACACACACACACACACACACACACACACACACACACACACACACACACACACACACACCTTCTCTTGGAGATTGCTACAGTCAAGCTTTTGTATGCTACTCTGCAGCTACCAATATGTGTGCAAAACAGCATTCCTTGCATGTTAGCGCCAATGAGTCAGTCATCACTAAAAGGCAAACAGCATGTACAGTAAAGAGGTATGATAATGACTGAGAAGGCGATGACTGTGAAACAGAGGTATACATCGCTCTGAGCACCTTTCTTCAGAAGGTATGAGGTTGTGTAAGAGATGTTATAGCTATAATTACCGAGTTGTCTGGAAAGCAGAAGCACAACGGCCTCATCTTTGCTCACATCAGTGACAGAAGCCGTCTGAAAGCTTTTCAGATATGATGTGTAATTTAGAGAAGCCGCTTTGAATCTTGGGGATGACTGGCACAGGCTGGACAAAAGACTATGGCGTGCGCATAGACACGCTCCAATCAGGAAGTAAAGGCTGACAAAAATCTCTGAAGTCAGTAAAAAATGTTTTTCAAAGAAACTGTAAAAGCCACGTTTGGCTCACATTCAAAGATGCCCCAAGCTATTTTTCAAAATGCAACATGAATTGCTTTGTTTTAGTGGTGATTAACTTTGTGTTTTATTGCTTTCTAAATTCTTAATTTTTCTTATGACTATAAATGTTAATTTGCCAAGTGAGGTAATCCTACAGCATATTATGTAATAAAGAAAACCATCCCAGTGGGCTTTCTGCTGAGGCTTACCCGGATCATTTTTTAAATTAAATTATTTAAATTAGACAGTAATCACTTTTCTCTACAGTCTAATGTAATAATAATAATAATAATAATAATTTGTTTTAGTAAACCAGTTAATATTTATATTGAGAGAGGATTAGCTTATTTGTCTTATGAAACAGTTATTAAATTATGCTGAAGTTTCCCTTTGGACTGATTATTTGATTAAGTTAACTGTTGCAGCTCAGCAGCTAACCAGTGATGAGTCTAGAGCCCTTTTGGCCATCTAGGCAAAAGTTTACAGTGGCCCCTCGGACCAGCATTCACCACATTTATTTAGTAAGTAACCTGATGCAAACATTACCAAAAACAAGAAGAGTCTTATGAAAAAACATGTAAAAAGTACACTGTAAATGGCAGAGACCATTTATTCTTTATTTTGGTAATAATAATAATAACTTTATTCGTATGGCACTATTAAAAATCATATAGTTACAGTGTTTCACAGTTTGAATAAGACCACAGATTTAACATGTTCCAGCTTGCAGACACACATACAGCCTCACATTCATTCCAACACTCCTCCGTACACGCGAGCGTCTCTCCTCCACAGTAAAGGCTAAACTAGCAGCATTTAGTTATCTAACCTTAAATTTAATCATTATTGTCTCCTTCGCTCGCCTCTGTCTTGCTTTTCTCTCCTCTTCCTCTGTTGACCCTCTTTCTTTCTCACTCCCAGATGGATCACTCCTCTTCATTTTCACTGAATAGCTTTTGTTTTTGTCATTGGGTTTGTGTAAAGGAAAGCGGACTTTCAGCACACTGGTTACCAAATATAGAAGAGGATTAAACATTTGACAGCTGATATTCTCTGTCATTCGCTCACTGCAGCTGTGTAATGTGTCCTGTTTGTGTTCACTGCTCAGGAAACCACACAATATTAAGATTTAAGAAAATAAAGTCAAACTTTGTGTAGACATGAACTTCATTTGTTTAATAAATCAAATTCCTTCACTGAAATGATTTTGTTTGGAAAGGGGGAGATGTTACACAACAAGAGGCTGATGATACAAACAGATTCATCATCTTACAAAAAAACATCCGCAATATTTCTCACATTCCGACAATGCGTACCAAAACCGCATCTCCAGAGACTCCTCTGTAACTTTCTAGAAGATGGGAGGTTTCTCTCTGGCTCCTCCATAATTTCGTGGCTGATAGGTGGAGCTACTCAACCTGCGGCCGCTAGGGGGCGTGCAATGGCGTCCACCTCAAGTGGATTTGGCCCTGTGTGGGGATTGGGGAAAAGTCGCAGATAAAGAAGGGGGAAGTCATGGCTACTGATAGCGACAGTGGGAAGAAAATATGAGAGAAGCAGTGACGTGAACAGAGAGCCAGTTCACTATGCAGGCTCCAGTCTGATAAGAAGAGGAAAAGCACGCAGAGATAGTCAACCTGTGGGAGTCACAGGGAAAGGCGTGCGTGAATGTGAGCTGCTGAGGGAGAGGCAGTGAAGCAGGGGACAAGCCAGAGGCTGGAGGGGGGAGTGGTTACGCTTGCTTGTTGCCTGTATATAGAGAAGACCGAGACTGACAGAGCAGATCCTGTGAGAGAGTTTGGAACAGAGAAAAGGAGCCTGACCTTTTACCTAAACTCTCTCTACCTGTGAGGGACTTCCTGAGCAGCACACCAGCAGTAAATAAGCTGTTTCTTACTGGATTACAAAACCAGGATTTCTCTCTAAACTCAAGGTAACAGCAGTTTCTGTTTCTCTGCACTTTTCAGCAGCAGCTCTCAGGCAGGTGCAGCCTGAGCGTCATAGTCTGGCTTACACTATTATCAAGTTACTTTAAACAGAAGAAGAGGAAACTTTTAAGCTCTCTTTCAGAGGATTGTCATCACCTTCCATGTTTTTAGTCTTTCTCTGTATAATTATTTAGATGTATTGTAGAGCATTGGTTAGTCAAGCCTTTGCTGTTACGACATATGTATCTTAAGGGTGTGTTGGGCACATTAGAGCTACATTAATATCAACGGAAGGCTGTTTTGTCTTTTTTTTTTTAATGGAGGGTTGTTGGGTTCAGGTGGAGTGGCCGCTCCAGACACCAGTAATCTCTTCACTCACCTGCTGAGGTGCAGTCCTCACTGGACACCTGTAAGGTGTTCTACATGATCCAACCCACTTCCCCTTAAAAATCGAGCTTAATGTTTTTTAGTTTGAGAGAATAGTCAGGACTGTGTAACACAGGAAAAATGGTGCTGAGAGGGCTTTTATAGAGACGCACTGAAGAATGAATTATCTGCTGGGTGTTGCAACAATGTGTCAAAGTTCAGTCTTGGGAAGGAAAGTGATCAAGTCACGTGTGTAAGCAGCTAAAAGTTTGGTTCACCTTAATTACAGTTCAAGATTTGGCCCTTGTTTTTATGTTTTTGTTGTTGTTGTGGGGTTTTTTTGTGTGGGTTTTTTCTTAAAAAATATTTCTAGCCTTGGATGTTCTTTTGCTTCGCTACTGAAAAGGTTGTATGAGTTACTTTAACCACAAATCACTGGATGATAGGTTTTAATTTCTTGTTCATTAGCAGTGAAGCATAAAAATGAAAAGTACGTTGATGCATTAATGTATTTGTGGTTTATAATGTTCCCATTTAAAAAAAAAAAAAAAAAAAAAAGTGCTGCCGTGTAATGAAATACTGCTCAGATTTATGAACTCACTGTTCATAACTGTGGTCCTGAAGCTGCTGACACTGACTCCGCATGTCTCATCTGCCACTGTGTTATGTGTCCATGCGCTATAGTGTGTGTGTTAGAAAGTGAGCGGGTAACCCTTACTGAGGGTTCATCTGTCCTGTAGCTGAAGTGGAGGATCAGTAGCTTGGCTACAGCTGTCTGGAGCCCTGATGGACCATATGCCATCTGTGACATTACTGAAAGCTTTAAGATCTTTTTCTCAGGATCGTATGATTGAAATATTGGGTGTTAACAGGATATTTTACACAGTAATATGGACTAAATCTATAAATACTGTCTCATTTAAGTAAGCAATTGAGCAAAAATACTTTCTTATCGCTTAACAATCTAATCTAATATGTGAAAAGAAGCTACAGATGATAAAGAAGAGCCTCTGAAGACAACTGCATTATGATCTCTGCAGAAGTGGGTTTTTTTAGCTTTAGATTGACCTAAAGACATCACCAGCATGATGAGCACACTGGCTGGTGTTTTATTGCACTGCTGCTCAAAGTCTGACACAACAAAACACTTGTGTAAAGGACAAGACCTGCCCATCCCATGCTGCCATATGTTACTGTGTGTGTGTGTGTGTGTGTGTGTGTGTGTGTGTGTGTGTGTGTGTGTGTGCGCGCGCGTGTGCGTGCACCAAGTAAAGGCACAGTCATGCAGAAAACAGCAGAGCAAAGGCCTTTTCCAGAGCTGTGCTTTATGTGCACAGGGTCCATTGTGCCGAGAGATCTGATTGGATAATTAATGATGCTGTTTATGTAAGCAGCGGGGGCGAGCCCTCCTCTTGGTCCGACCCTGCAGAGACTCCCCTATCCAGTGACCTGAGACCAACACAAACAAAAAAACAATGCGTGGGATTGTTTGACCTTTAATAATCCCGAGACCTTGAGCAGGGACAAACAAACTAAACGTGGGCATTGAGGATATTACATGTGCATATAGACATGTCAGAGAACCTGCCCATCATGCACCGTTCAACATATTTGATAACATAACTTTTGCCACTGAGACGATGTTCTCCATCACGCTGTGTGTATTTTCATATTTAGCTGCTGTTAGTCTTGGCGGTTTAAAAGGAAAGTTGAGGAAATAAATAGACAATCTCCAAGGATCACATGGGTTTCTATTTAAACCATGTGCTGCCAAGTCTGTTTAAACTTATCTGGTGTGTGTGTGTGTGTGTGTGTGTGTGTGTGTGTGTGTGTGTGTGTGTGTGTGTGTGTGTGTGTGTGTGTGTGTGTGTGTGTGTGTGTGTGTGTGTGCCTCATTGTTTATATGAACTGCTCAGAAGTTGGCAGCAGTAATGCCCAATTCCTCTGCTACACTCTGCTGCTCTTCCCCCTGCAGAGTGGAGCATTTTAAGTGTGTCTTCTTGAGCATCATACAGAGGTATGCCTTGGATAACACTGGCTTTATCCACAACTCTTAAATGTTTAATTTCTGTCGCCTCCCTGTCGCAGGTTTATCATGAAGCTCATCCTGTTGACTGTGACCGTGCTACTCCTGGTGGTGGGAGAAGGCACTGCAGACAGAATCCTTTCCAGAAGGACCAAGAGGGAGCTTGCCAGTCCACTTCATGTTGGCGGCATCAGAGACCCATTCGGCTCCTACTGCCAGAGACGAGGAGGCTGCTGTCCTGGCAGGGACGACCTGTGCACCGTGCCGTACCTGGACACGATCTGCTACTGTGACCTGTTCTGCAACCGCACGGTGTCCGACTGCTGCCCCGACTTCTGGGGTCACTGTCTTGGCGTGCAGCCGCCTTTCATTGGTATGTGAAGGTACAAATGTGTTTTGGGGGGCATCAGAAAGTGTTGCAACCATGTGTGTGAGCGTGTGGGCATGTCTTTGTTAGTTAAACTCTGTCAGAGAGCTGCAGGAAACCCCACTGACAAGCTCCACGCTGGGCCACGATGGAAAGCAGCGTGACGCCCCTAATATGCTGAAAATGGATTAGAATTGCATACCTGCTTTTAAAAGCTTCAGCTTGTTACTGCATTTATATGAAGTGATCATACCAATGTTTCTTACTTGGACAGAAACCTTTGATCTTTCTAATGTTTCTTTGATTTCTTCTGTGTGATTAATCACAGAGTTACAGGGTAAACGACAGTATTAATATAATGGATTTAATAATAATAATAATAATAATAATAATAATAATAATAATAATAATAATAATAATAATAATAATAGAAAGTCAAACTATATTTCAGCATACATAATGATTATCTGTACGTTCCCTGTCCCTTAAATCATCTACATATAGCATCTGATTGTATTGCAGATTAAACTCCTGTTCGTTCACCTGTGTTACTGGTTGGTTGACTACATTTGGACTCCCTCACAGTTCTAGCACCATCCTCTCTGCCGAAGTGTGAAATGTGCCAGCAAAGGGCTACCTGAGAGCAGCGTAGGGAACAGTAGGCTTCTTATTAACCGAGACGGTGGGAGGAGGGGTGTGTAGAGGGATGAATGGAGGTCAGGAGAAAGAATGTGGGGTATGCGGCCAGACAATGGGTACAGGACTACAAAGTTAGAGAGGTCGATGCAGGTATGTGGGCCGTGCTCGATAAGGTTTGGCACTCAGGAGGTCCGACGTACAAGCATGTGCACGCAAGCATGTTTGATCACACAGTCAGCGGAGGGAAGCCACTGAAAGACAGCTTGTTATGATAGGTCTTTCCTCTTAACTGCTACTGTTTTTTCACTCGGTCTGCGCTGAAGGAATGCTATACAAAAAATGTCACGGTAACCATTGCATATGTTCAGTCTGCACACATTCCTTCTGTATTAATGTGTAACTTGCCACTTGCCGAAGCTCTGCAGTAATTTGAATTACGATAGACCGGGCGAGACAGCTGTGAGAGCATCAGTCATAGATCACACTGTCAGCACGGGGCCTCACACCAGAGGCCGGGAAAACCTGCTCACACTGTAAATTCTCAGCCAGATTATGCCTTAAATTCCACATGGAGTCCCCTCTGACAGCATCTTCCACTTTACGTAAGCTTGTCACCAAAACACCAACGTTTTAACAGTCGAGTAAGATGGGCCACTTTTGGGGTCGTGACAGCGCAGGGTGTGCAACTCACAAATTTTGTAAAATTTTTGATGTTTAATTATAGATGGAAGTGGGGGCTTTCCATGCTATCTCAGTAGAGTTGGTGCAGTGGGGCGTAAGCTGGTTAAAGCATGACGAGAGCCCGGGAAGCCTGGGAAGGCAGGAAAGAAGCTAACGCCACATTCCTACACAGGATTACTGGCTTAGAGCTCCTTAGACCTCACATATTCTGTGTGTTAATACTAAGACTAGTTGCTGTTAACTTTTACTGTGGTTGCAAGTGAAGGAATGTGGTTACTGTGTTATTAATATCAAGTGTGTATGTGTGCTTTTAAGCCTCCGTGTACAGCATGTGTCTCATTTGTGTCTCAGTGATTGAGACTGTGCGTAGCTTTTGTTGAGATTAGCGATAGGATCTTTATTGTTTAGCCACATCAAACCTGCCTATATTAAATTGCCACTCTTTGTCTTTTCTCAGGCACCTGTGAAAGAAATGGAAACACGTTCTTGACGGGGCAAACATACAAAGAAAATTGCAATTTATGGTATGTACACCCCGCCTTTTCCATGCATTCTTTCTGCCTTTTAAATCAAGGGTTTTCCCTTTAATTTCCCTCTGAAGTATCTTTAAGTTCGAACATTTTCAGGTTCCCAGTTTGTTTTTTTTACCTGTGTAAACACTAAGCATTATATAAATATGCATGTAATATTTTTTTATAATTTGGAGGGGAATTTTTTTTTATGGATTTGGCTTTACAAAAGCTGAAAAATCTGTTTTTACCATCAAGTTTCTCTGACTCCCTCTCTGACGTACAGCGCTTGGTATTCCTAAAAGCTGTGGGGATTTGCACAGTTTAAAATGAAGCTGTAGGTTGCAAAATGTGCCTTTGCACAGCATGTGTTTCTAACTATGCTGGTGGCTTTGTGGAGTAATGTTCATTATTCATTTTTATATCCTTGTTTTGAGTGAAAATCTTTCGCTGATCACATGATCCTTACTCACATATGAGCTTTAGTCACCTGCACCTGAAACTCTGTCTGCCTCCTTCTGCCCAGCTCTGCGTGCATAATTTTGTTGAGTTTTTTAAATGCCTGTAAGAAATGTGCAGGTATAGATAAGATAAGATGACAGATAAGCCGTGTTAGTTTGTCCAAATAGGAGAAATGACTTTAGGCCTGAAAAATAAAATATCTCAGCTCATTATGATATTTTGTTTAGAGATCATTTCCACTTTAGGATTCCTTGTAATAACTTCTGGTGATTCTCCATCACACCTCCATCATAAACTGTATATAAAAGATGGCTGTAGCCTCTGGGGCTGAAATGTGAATCTGTGTTTTAATGCTGCATTCTGTCTAATGGCCAGCAGGGGGTGACTGCTCTGGCTGCAAATCCGGTTGTTCAGTGATGACGCGACGAATCCTACTTCCGGGTCTAAAGTAGTCTGCGTTTAATATGGCTTTTGTGTTGTTAACATGTTTAATGTTATTTATTTTCTTCTATTTGATCTCAAAAAGCTCCTAAAACAGTCAGTGATCCCTGTTGACCTCCCTCGGCTTTTATTACCGCTAATCATTTATTTAAGCTCAGTTTTTAAAACCTTAGGATGTAACTACAGCCCAGCCCATGCAACAGTATATGAATGACTAACCTCGTATTGTGGATGGATTATCTCAGTTGTTCTCCTGGCTGAAGTTTGGTCCTTTTACAGCATCCTGCCATGTGATTACATTTGTTTCTGACCACCGAGAACACTCACGTTAACTTTTATCCAGTGGAAAAAAGTTAGCTTGTTTATATTATGCTAACATAGCTGTGTCGCTAGCGGTCACGTAGCACATCATTATATACCAGCTAGCCCAACTTCAGTAACCCTACAAACGTCACTGCTGTTTAGTTTTCTGTCTTCATTTATGCTGGAAGTGATAACAGAGCTGTACGTTTTAATTTGTTTCCAAAACCCCGCAGTCAGGACATGCTATATTGTATTTAGATAGAAGCTAGCGAGCTAACTCCCTGCTAACTTCTAACTCCGCTAAATGTCATAAATTCTGTTTTCATGGATGCCTGGATGTTAAACTCAATTGTTACACCTGGTAGAGCAGAACGCTGATCATTTTATTAAAGATGAAAGACTTTAGACAGTTTTTCAACTCTCAGTAATGCCACAGTGATCGTTTGATATATGGACCTGCAGCGGAGTTTAGACCCAGACACGGCTAGTGACGTCAGACTGAACAACCGGATAGAAGCCCAGTTGTAGAGATGTCTGTCTTGTTGTTCAACTTCAGATTTTACTCTCAATCCCTCGCTTAAAGTGTTACTTGATACCAAAAGCAGTTTATTTTGTAAATTTTGGTCCCATCTGGTGGAAAATAGTAGAAAAAGCAGGGTATTTTTAGGCTACTTGGTCTATTGACACCTCTCAGTCAAACCAAAGGATTTCATGGTGTTCATCTTTTGTATATAGTCTACAAACCACACCTGCTAAGCACTCTGTTACACACTCAGAAATGTATTTATGCCCCAAAATGCTGACTTTAAATAATTTGATAACATGTAAATTTCCCATGTAATTTTGTACGTGAGCACAAAAGATAATTAACTCGATTGCTGTAGCTGAGTGTATACCAAGCATTTTTTCCCTTAATGATTAATTATTTGAATAAATACACCTTTGATTTTATATATTTGAGTTGCATTTTACTCAAAATCATTGCTTTATGTCATGTTTTTGAGGTGTAGATCCTTGTTCTCAAACTTTCTACTGCCTGTCCTCCAAAGGCTTTTCTGTTATTATAAATTATAGGATAGCCTAGTGGTAAGCTTAGACAGCCCTTATGCGAATTATTTTTCTCCCTAGGGAAGAAGAGAGGTTTGCATTTGCCTTTCTACGTGACTTGATAGACTGAATCTGAACTGAAACAGTTTTCCAGTTGAGTTTGAGTCTACTTCAATAGAGATAGAAAACCACTCTGCTTGAATACATTATAATAAGTCTGTACACTGTAATACAGCTCTCTGTAATTGACTCCTTGAGTAAATCTCCTTGGCAGTCCTGCATTATTTTTCCAATTCAGTGTGTTTCTAATTCACTTTACTACCGTGACATGAAGTCAAGAGCTTCTACAAAGAGCATTGTGGATTAACTCTAAGTGACAGGAAAGTATCTCTGTCTCAGTGATTTTCAGCACCCTGAGGGGAACAGAGCCCGTGTGCGACGGCTGCCATTTTTCTGCATGACATAAGCTGCAGTCAAGGAGCTGTGTAGTAGTTCCCAAGAGTCTGGAGGGAGGTTAAGTGAGTGAAAGCAGGAGCAGCGGAAATTGAATTCCGCATCTGTCCTCCACGCTGGTTTCTCACGTCTGTGTCAATTGTTGCTCTTTAAAGTAAGTGTGTGTGTGTGTGTGTGTGTGTGTGTGTGTGTGTGTGTGTGTGTCACTCAGTCTTATCACGGGAGCAATTAAGAAAGGAATACAGTTGATGGAAGTTGATAAAGGGCGGGGGTCCTATTTTTATCTTGAGGAAAGACTTGTGGAGGTTGTTTAAAAATAGCCTCTGGTGTTCCAGTTCCTAAAAACCAACAATAATGTGCTAACTCCCCCGTTCGCTCTGAAAACAAGAGAGTCTCGGTATCACGTGCTCTCACACGTGCTTATCAAACCAATACACACAGGAGTTTGAAAATTTGCACCACAACTTAGGCTCGGACGGATACACGCGGACATGCTTCTCCTACTCCCACTCCCTCCACTTATTAATTTCCCAAATGCGTGTCCTCCCAGCTCTTTCAGAAATCGGCTCTCGCCCTTTTCCCCCTCCCGAGGCTCTCATTAGCAGCGCCCCTGCACTCTCTTATCTGTACCGCCTATGTTTCTTTACTGATTTGAACAGGAAAGGGAAACTGTTCTAATGACTAACTGGTTTAACAGCTGCACTTAATGCACTTTGACATCAGCACCACAATCAGTATAAACGTCATCTGTCTGTGCAGCACAAAATTAATCATCCGCAGATTGGTTTTTAGAACAGACTAAGTGTCGTGTATTCAGCCTGCGCTTATATTTACTGTTGTGAGTGTTAACGTGTAATACAGTATGTGTCAGCTTTTTGTCTTGTTAATGGGATTTCTAGCTAATTTGGTTATTTACAGATCTGCTGCCATCCCGATAACATGTTATCTGTCCCGAAAGATCTGAACCTCGGCGACTTCTCCTTTCAAAGATGGTCTCTGGGGTAGCAGTCTGAAGGAACAGTTGATCTCTAATTTGATTTGGCAGCTGCTTTCGTCTGTTGGCTCGTTATGTCAGATGGGACAACAGCCAATGCCAGCATAGACTTTCTAAGTTTATTTATTTGCTCAGATATTGTAGATGCGCCGTATCTTCAGACACACACACACAAACATGGCTCTGCTCCGACTGATCTGGAAGCATCAATGGCCAGATATGGTGAGATACTACACCTTGTGTTGTCTAGCTGTTATCCATGCTCTCTCAGGCGAGTAGATCTTAAATTGGGACTGTGACGGGGAATGTTAAATATGTCCTCACATCCCTTATATTTTATATTCAGTCCCACTCTGTCCCTCAATCTCCATAAATCAAGCCTATCCCTGTGTGTTTATCGCAGACCTACTGGCACTGTGCTGCTGCATGCCTGTATTCCTGCTGGAGGGTGGAAGAGGTGAAAGGTCACAGTTGCTTTGAACCAATCAAAAGCCATCAGATGGTCCCTGTAGGATGCTGAGCAGAAACACACTGGTGTAACCTTTTAATGTAACATGAACGTGGCACATGTGTCCCAGCAGGAAAGTGAGCCATTTGAGAGGGGAATACCGTCCATGGGTTTCTGTGTGACTGAAGAGGTCAAATTCCTCTTCAGTCACACACATCGCATTTGTTTAGTGATGGTCCTGGGTAGTAAAACATTTCATGCACAATTCATGCTAGCTACATAATTATCTGAGAAACACCCCTGTTATTGTTTGGCTCACATCCTCAACACTGCTGCTGATCATGTGACTGTTAAAAACAAAAGGTTTAGGTTTAAATTAAGTGTCTAGATTTTACCGTCTACTCATGTGTGGATCCGTCTGTTTAAAATTGCACAGGCAGTTTATAGTTTTAGCACATTTGATGTATTTTTAAAACTGAGTTTGTCACAAGAACAAAAAAACGAGTAAGCTCAATGTGTTGTATGCTACACAGAGCTATTTATAGCATGTATAAAACAAGGTTTGCACAAAACAGGCAATGGTTCTAAGACATATAAAGTGTGTTTAATATTAATAAGTAGCAATAATACATTTATCATTGAAAATCTGCAATACATTTGAGAATGCGTTTCTTTTTTGTGCTTTTCTATGTTTCATAGGGAAATGTGAAGTTGTTTTCTCCGTTTCATTTATGCAGGATTTGTGCGGGGGTTTTCTGTTTAAAATAATAATCTGAAACATGTCATGTGCATGAAAATATATTAGAAATAACTAAAACACCCACTGGTGCATACTGGATGTACAAGTAAAAAGATAATGCAGAGTGGATCTGTTTAGTGTTATCTCAGCTTTGAGGCAAGTGATTGAAGCGATAACCCAGTGAGAAATACTGCTGACTGAGGTATGATTGGGGTGGAGGGGAGCACACATACAGGAGGGCTACCTGTGCATTGCAAATTGTCAACTATAATACGCGTGATAGCGATGGGGACTGCTTGTGTGTATATATATGTGTGTTTGTTTTTTTTAAAGCCTTTCCATTCTGATGTTGTATTACCACACACACAAACACACAAAGGCACACTTCTCGGCAGTGAGTCATCAGAAAGTAAATCCTCTGTTTCTGAGCATCTCCAAAGTAAACATCTGTGTGTCATCGTTAATATCCTGCTCACTTATTTTCCGTTTTGCCGAATAAAAACGGATCTGCATTCTGCAGCCTTAAAAGGCTGAATAATCTAAGCTTTTTATTTTTAACCATCCCACTCCATAATTTCTCCAGCCTTTTCCGGCTGCTAACATTCTTCTTTCAATTTATGTCTTATTTGGGAAATCCACTCAGCCTCTGCTCACTTGCCTTTGTTTAATAGACTTTAGTGACTGTAGCATAAAAATACACATTTTTTCAGGCACTTGTAGTTTCTTTGAATGTCCCCTACTAACTTTTTTTTCTCTCTCCTGTAGCACATGTGGGACTTCTGGACGTTGGGAGTGTGAGCAGAACGCCTGTCTCATTGAGCCGGACATTATCCAAGCTGTCAACAGAGGAAACTATGGGTAAGAAACAAATAAATATAGACACGTACTTACAATACTCTGTTTGTAGTTAAAAACACATATGATTTCTGCCTCTTTCATATTGTTTTTAGGTGGAGGGCAGCTAACCACAGTGAGTTGTATGGCATGACTTTAAACGAAGGCATCCGCTACCGACTGGGCACACAAAGACCATCAAGAACAGTCATGAACATGAATGAGATTCAGGTACAGGACTCTTCGTTCATTGAATCATCAAATCATCGTTAGAAAATAAATATATGGGTGAACTTTCTAAAGGCTTAGATACAAAACTTCACTGATTGGACTCCTTATTTAAATCTCTCACCTGTAGTCTGGCTCTTGTCCTGCCTCTCTCTGCCCTTTCTTCTTTTTCCTCTCTCCTCCAATTAGTTGCAGCAGATTTCCTGGTTCTGCCAGAGGTTTCTTCCTGTTAAAAGGGAGTTTTTCCTTCCCACTTTCACCAGATGCTTGCTCATAGAAGGTTGTGTGATTGCTAGGATTTCTTTCTAATATTGTAGGATCTTTACTTTGCAATATAAAACACATTGAGCTGTTGGCTGAGTTTTACATAAAATTAAATTAAATTCACTTAGGTGCCCTTGATATATCCATACAGGAAGTGTAAGAATATAACTGTACTGGTCGCCACTAGGTGTAACTTCTTAAACTCTGTTTCCACTTAAAAACGACAAAAGGCATAACATACGGATAACATATCATTCATCTCCTGTTTCCACTAATACTACAACTATGGAGAGAAAACCAAAATGATGTCTTTAGATATTTTCAGAATTGTACGATGGAGTGATTTGATAACCAAGTGGTTGGCGTGCATACTCAGGTTCCCTGAGCAGTGACTCGTTGGATTACCGGTTGGCTGGACCATCATGTCTTTCTTCACTCATGAATAGCAGGAAAAAAGTAACATAGAGATTTACATTCATGGGAAATAATATTCAACAGAAATCATTGGTATTGTATACATCTGCTTTTGCTTATTTTTGTATTTAAACACAGACATTTGAAATATTACATAGAAATAGTTTTTAAAATCAGAGTATATGAAATTTGATCAACGCTGAATTTAAAGAACTATTGTTTCTATTCTGTAGTCACGATAGGAACATATGCTGAATTAGTCACAAACTGTTTCCCACTTGTGTGAGTGTATGACATAAAGAGGAGAGATGTGGGTGGAAGCAGGAAGTTTTACAGACAGGTGAGAATAAAAAGAAAAAGTTACTCATATCTTTACTTTTCAACTTTTCTTTTTTTACAAGCTCTTGCACGCTTGAAACCTATTACAAACAAGTGAGCACTGATCAAAACCTGCTTCACTTAATTATGGTGGCCTGCTGGTATGTAACGGCCTCTCTGTTTGGAGACCTCAGCCTGCTCTGTCTTTGTTTACATTTTTACCCCAGAAAGATTACATAAGACGCAACCAAAACATCACATAGAGAAGACGGAAAGGATGGTGGCGGCTTTGAGAATAAAGACAAGACTTCCTCTTGGGTCTGCGCATCCCCACTTTGCCCTGCGTGCATTCATTCCACCTCGAAATTTTGTAACACCCCCTACTCCTTCCGCCGTCAGCGTGTCCCTGCCTGTGCCACAAATCAGATCACAGCCCATTCACAAAACTCTCAGTCTCTCCCCTTTCCTGTTGTTTCTGCAGACTCGTGTCAAATGCACTTAATGCAACATTTTAGATGCCTTTTGGATCAGGTGCTTTTTTTGCACTTTGACCTGCCAGAGCTCCAAATCTCTGAGCAGCAGCACATTCCTTAAGATAAGATAAGATAAGATAACTCTTTATTGTCATTGCACAGTCATACATAGTACAGTAGTACAATGAAATTGGAAAAACTGTCCTACGTTGGCACTACATATAACACGACACGATATGACACATCACAACGTAACAAACAACACAACACAGTATATTAACTTAGTATAAAAAAGAAGAATAAGTGTATGTGTATTGCACACTGTTATTATTGCACATTAATTATTATTGCACCTTGTTATAAATATAAATATTATTGTTATCGTTTTAAACATTGTTACCTCCCCCTAAAAAGTCCAGGGAGGTATCCAGTCAGGTCAGCTATTTACATTGATCAGGGCTATTGCCCTGTTGTAAAAGCTGTCCTTGAGTCTATTTGTTCGGGACCTCAGCAGCCTGAACCTCCTGCCAGACGGCAGCAGCTTAAACACCCGGTGTCCTGGGTGTGTGCAGTCCCGTAGGATGCTGCGTGCCCTCTTGAGACAGCGAGTGCTGTACAGGTCCTTCAGGGAGGGAAGAGGATGTCCAATGATTTTTTTGGGCCATGTTGATGACCCTCTGGAGTGCCTTTCTGTGTGCTGTGGTGCAGCTGGAGAACCACACACCGATGCAATATGTCAGCACACTTTCAATGGAGCAGCGGTAGAAGACGGTCAGCAGCTCCTTCTTCAGGTCCATTTTTCTGAGGATTCTCAGAAAGTGGAGACGCTGTTGGGCCTTCTTTAAGACCGCAGAGGTGTTAGAGCTCCATTGGAGGTCTGTGTCTATGTGCACACCCAGAAACTTGAAACTGGAGACCCTTTCCACGCACTCCCCGTTGATGCTGACAGGCTGCAGCTCGGACTTCCTCCTTCTGAAGTCAACTACCAGTTCTTTTGTTTTGGTGGTATTGAGGTCCAGGTTGTTGTCTGCACACCAATCTGACAGCCTCTGAACTTCAGCTCTGTACGCCGTCTCATCTCCCCCTGAGATGAGCCCCACCACAGTGGTATCATCTGCAAACTTGATGACTGTGTTGTCTGGGTGGGAACTAACACAGTCATGTGTGTACAGAGTGTACAGTAGGGGACTCAGTACACAGCCTTGTGGAGAGCCGGTGTTGAGGCTGAGGGCTGAGGAAAGATGAGGCCCCACTCTAACTCTCTGTACACGGTCTGAGAGGAAGTCTCTGATCTTAGTGATGTATCAGGTGGCCGTCTGTGCTCTGAATGCTTCACTATTAAGCAGTGGAATGCACCGCGGGCAGCCAGAGTCTTTGTCAGAGAGAGAGAGATGAAGCTATCTGTAGTGTATGTTCATCACATAATACCAGGAGATATGAATAGAGTATCCGACAATAGCTGGCGATTAAATGATGGCGCACGTCTGAGTGAAAGCGCTCTATCAGGGAGACAGTTACACTCTATAACAGAAGTTTACCATCATGATAAAACCCTAATATAACCAAAGAGACTTGTTGTTTCACAAAGAGGAGTGGCTTCAGAGGGTCCTGTCTATTCTGCAACGTTAGAAATGGATTCTGGTTCAAATGGTTGTAAAGAAATCCTCTTTTTTTTTTTTTTTTTTCTTTTTTTTAAAATGTGGCCTTTGATTAGTAGACTTATGTAATCTGCCCATGATCCAAGCTTGTATTACGAAGCTGCCCACAAGTATTTTAATTGCACCCTTCAGTTTGTGTTCTGCTGTGGCCAAACAGTTGCACTACACTACCTGACACCACATTCAAGCAACCCGTGCTGCTGCACGTAAATGTTAGCCTGTTTTTAAATACCGTTTCCTTTCTTTTCCCTATAAATTCATGTCACACATCTTGGACTGTCAGTTGGTAATAATGACTGTTTTTACTGAGAACTATAAATGTTTTCTTCGTGGGTTGCTGCAAAAGATGGAGTTGAAGCAAGAACGAACAAACTTCTTTCCCTCTTGCAGATGAACATGGATCCTCAGACCGACAATCTGCCGCCCTACTTCAATTCAGCAGAGAAGTGGCCGGGGAAGATTCATGAACCGCTGGATCAGGGCAACTGCGCTGCTTCCTGGGCCTTCTCAACAGCAGGTGCTGTCTTAGGGAAAATGACATCTGTAGGGCTAATGGGGGAACTGTAGGGAAATATCCTTAAAATGTGTCACATGCAAACGTGCATGAACTCTAGGAAATAGAAGTTCTTTAGTTCTCAAGTTTCTTCTTGAAGTGAAGCTTCCACCATGAAATTTTAGTTACGTGTTTATGCGTTTGCTTTGTTGCCACCAGCTGTGGCATCAGACAGAATCTCCATCCAGTCTATGGGCCACATGACTCCTCGGCTGTCTCCCCAAAATCTTATTTCCTGTGACACACGCAACCAGGGAGGCTGTGCCGGAGGACGCATAGATGGAGCCTGGTGGTATCTTCGGCGTAGGGGGTAAGCCCCCCTTCATCTCAGACAAAGTTATTACTGCTCGTGAATGAATGATGGGTGACTTACATCTTCCCATCCCTCCCGACAGAGTTGTGACAGAAGACTGTTACCCATATCAACCTCCGCAGCAAACGCCGGCAGAGGTGGGTCGCTGCATGATGCAGAGCCGCTCGGTTGGACGGGGGAAGAGGCAAGCCACGCAGCGATGTCCCAACACGCAAAACTACCACAACGACATCTACCAGTCCACGCCGCCCTACAGGCTCTCATCCAATGTAAGTGAAAGAAAGCTGCACAAGTGTACACAAAAACGTCCACTCTCGCTCACAAAACTACACTGATCAGCCATGGTGTGCCTGGCTCACCTGGGAATGAGTCTGAGATTGTAGAAGGGCAGTGGGATGTGCTTTTTTTTTTTTGTTTTGTTTTTTACCCACTTGTTTTCCATATCTCAGGAGGTAGGATTCAGGACTGAGGAGTTAGCTTTGTGTATAAAACTAAATTATAAACTATTCTAGTACGATGACTTAGAAAGGCTGTCTTTGAGAAACACCGCAGTGAGTGAATTACACCAATTTAAAGACAACACTCATTGTCTGCTATCATTTCAGGACCAGCGGGTTAATCCGAAATGAGATTTCCTCCTCATATTAGTGTTTCTACTTTCTGCTCAGAGACAGAAGTGAGTTACATAAGCCCTCATCCTTCAATCGAACAATAAAAACCGTAAAATATCTCTATTTTGGTTGCTAATATGGGTGGATGAATCTAAATGACTTCATGGAGACATTATCTCCGCCCTCTCTGCAATCCATGCACTAGTATCATGTAACATTTGCACAAACTGCCTCCCGAAGCAGTGTCTCCACGCTGCTGCATGGATCTTCTGCAAATCAGACAACCGCTGAGCAGCAGCCAACATGTGGTTTCACCAGAAGCTATCCGTCAGGGCTAAGTGACGGCTAATGCTTCTCAAAATCATTACAGCCTGTTGTTCCTGTCTCTTGATAGCCTGTGAAGTCAATAAGCCAGGCATTAAGACCAAGGGGCCCTGCTGAACTCAATCTTGTTATCTGGCTTTTAACTTCCAGGGGGTTGTTTTCATCCTCTCCGTTTCACTGACATGTAACGATCATTCTGTCTGTCTCACTCTCCTTTGCCTATAAATCGTTCTCTCTATCGTCTCACTTAGGAAAAGGAGATTATGAAGGAGATTATGGATAATGGCCCCGTGCAAGGTAACGCAATGCCTTTCTGTGTGTGTATGTCTTCCTTAAATATGCTTGTATTTTATTGTCAACATTGCTCCCACGTGGGTGTGACTTTTCACGAATTAAAACACACACAGCTTGAAGTATCTGACCTAGACTGATGTCATATTTAACCTTTTCATCTGAATGGGTTTTAACCAGAGTTTTAACTCTGACCCCAGTCACCCTGTCAGAAATGAGCGGCCTCCGCGGCTTGCTAGGGTTGATCTAACTTTGCTATATTAGCGCGGCTAGCTGCCTGGAGCCCATCTGGAATGCCTTCAAGTACACTTGAATAAAGGAGTCACATGTCGAAGGATGTGTGCATGTGTGTATGGGAGCGTGTGCCAACTTATTGTTCAACAGTCCAGGGAGGAAGAGTTTTGAGAAAGTCGTGGAGAGCTGCATGAGTGTGTGTGGTCCTTTGTGTGTGTCTGCTGAAGAGATTCTAATAAGAGTGAAAGTTTGCATTATATTCTCAACCAGGGAACACTGCATCTAGTGCTGATACAGCTTTAAAAACTTCTTCTATCCATAAACAGCTGCTGGAAAAACAAAGTCACACATAGCTTAGATGTGCAGCTTACACTGACACACGCACACAAACCTGCTCTGATGTTTGGGTGTGTGACTCAGGGGGGAAATCAGAATTTGTTTGGTGAAATTGCTTAATAGTTTTGGGAAATGGCTAATCAAAGTGTGTGTGTGCGTGCGCGTGTACTCATGCAGGTTATTTCCACCTTCTAATTTTCCGTGCTTGTTTGTTCTTGCAGCTATTATGGAGGTCCACGAGGACTTCTTTGTCTATAAGACTGGGATCTACAAACACACAGATGCCAGTTTCACTAAACCACCGCAATACCGTAAACATGGCACACACTCAGTCAGGATCACCGGGTAAGTTACCAGAATACCGAGACAATCCAAAACAGTTCATATTTTTGCCCCCATTTAGTGAACCAACATGCTTTGTCACAACGTGGCTCGGAGACATGCATATACAGACCTGATTGGGCTTAAAATAAACTCACCAGGTTTTAATTTTCTTTAACCCGAGTGTGTCTGGTTTAACTGTTGCTACATGCTTAGCAGTGGCCCTATCTCTTCAGAAGTTGTTTAATAAGGATGAATCAGGGTTTTAATTGAGTCCTCGTTGGTACTGGGTTTGATTCAAAGCTCCACTTGCACGTGTGTTTGCACACAGCCAGCTGTCTGCTTGTGAATAAGCGTTCCCTCCCTTCCAGACTATTGCTCTCGGAGACACACCTTGGCTCCACTCCTTCATCTGCCCCAGACAGTCCCCCCTGCCCCCCCATCTAGTCACTTTAACAACCGCAAATATGCAGGCAGGTAGACGGCTGACGCACCTGGATTGCCTGCCCACACCCACTGCCGTGCGTTTCTCTGGCTCTGTGATGTCTCCATCATCACTCTTCATCTGGCCGTCAGACTGTCCCACTTCCTTTCTTTTACTCCTCTTAACATTTAAGCCAAAATATTCCTCTTATCATTTTAGACTCCAGACAGACTGATACTGTTTTATGGTTTGTTTGTTTTTTTTGTTTTTTTAAAATATTCTGACCTTTAAGATGAATAAACCGCTCTTTGCTTTTAAATATTTTACAGGCTGTAGTTCATCCAGCTCCCTTTGACATATGTCACTGATATATTTGGCTCAGTTTACATTTTTAAACTGTGACAGTGGTTCTGAGTAATTGGTATTTGGTAACATTTGACTGTCAGAGATGGGTAGTAATTGGAACGTTGTCTGATCAATCCCCGGCTCCTCCAGTTTTTATGTGAGATAATAAAACCCCAATTACCGACTAATTCATCCAATGACGTGTGGGTTTGTGTCATACTGTAGGTAAACATTTACCTGAGTGTCAAAAAACAGCAAACATGCAAGTCCTGCATTATGACAGAAGCAACTTCTCTGCTTTTATCTGATAAGGATAAAACACAAATCTCTTTATTCGAAGCTTTCACTGTCTGTAGTTTTTCTTTCATGCATAAGCACATGTAGGATAAAAAGCAAACAAACAAACAAAAAAACCCCAAACACTTCTCATCCTCCAACCTGTACTTGGCTTATTTAAATCCTATACAGTTTTCTCAGTTTTCTTCAAGTGCATTCGTGTTTGCTTATCACGCTCGTGTTAGAACCACACCCTCTGGAGTGTAATTACTTCTCTGCAGCTTCATTGTCAGTAAACTGTGGAGGTATGCACAGTGTGAGATGATGGTGAGGATGAAGATACAGCCTCCTTCTACAACTACTGTGATTTCTGACTGCTTTGGATGTGGTTTGGCTGGATGGAGGCTTTAGCTGCGGTGCAGGTTTAGAGATGGATGGAGGCTGTGAAAGGCACTGTTTTGAGCTCCAAACCTGCCAGCCACAGGCTTCAGTATGTTTACATAGGCTAAATCCCATAGCTGTGTATTCATTTAAGCCCAGGGCCTGGGAAAGTTTGTGGAGATAGCATTGAGGTCCACTGTGGCGGAAAGAGCATTGTCTGGGGTGCTGATCCTGACTGCACTGGACAGAGAGAGGGGGATCAGTGCCCGAGAGGAGAGGTCAGAGCTGGGATGAGGGGCGCTGGGCAAGGGCGGGGGTACATGGGCACAGGGGCATGTCCATCATTGTCCCCAAGTGAGCAAGTGAGTTGATTGGAAGACCGATAAGAGATCAGCAGTGGTCCGATTCTGTCTGCCTGTCTCTATACCAATAAATATGCACACAAGTAAACACGGGGTCACACACTTGTATACAGGTGTGAACAATGCTCACAAACACCAGCCAGGGTCTACTTTAGACGCTGGCTGGGATGTTGTATTTACACAGCTGCTTTTAATGTGTCTGCTCCTGGTCAATGTGACGTTATAATCCACTTGGGAGAGTAGTGGCCTAATAAAGTCACTCGCTGAATGAAGCCTGGCACAGTTTGCCAGTGTTTTGGTGGCAGGCTACTGAGTTGGCAGGGCCTGAGGCCGTCCAGTGTATTTCCCAGCATTCCTTTACTTTATAAAAGATAACAACCGATTGCGGACCGGGAGTCTATTTGGAAATGAAAGGCCGGGTGTGGAAAAACAGGATGGGAATTGGCTTTAGGTCTGTTTTGATCATGATGAGCAGAAACTGCAGGGGTTGGCAGCAGCTATGCTAAGACCAAAGTGTATGGCATGGTGGGAATTTATGGACCTTTGCCAGGGTTTCCTGAGAACAAAGCCACAGCCACCAGAGAAGGTAAAGATAAAGTTCAGTGTCCCTGTGGGCTGCTCGTTTTTTGCAGTGTTGGTGCTCTGACGAAGCTGAGGTGCTGTTCCTCTTCCCTGTGACCTACGCCCGATGAAGAGGGGAACTCCGTGTTTCTTTGTATTGGAATGCAAAAGTGCAACAAAATGATGTCCAGCTATAAATACTCAGGATGTTGTTAACAAGGGGAAAGTTGTTTTTTTTTTTTTGTTTTTTTTTTAAACATTTGAACCCTGCATATCTGCTTTTCACTGAGCACATCTGAGGCAAAGTAATGCATTACATGTCTTAAATTATTTTTACAGCTCTAATAAGACGTAGCTATACTTTAATTTTTATGCGCTTTAATTCACTATCATCTCTGATCTGTGCACTAGGTGGGGAGAAGAGAGAAATGTTGATGGAACATCAAGAAAATATTGGGTAAGTTTTCACTTTACACCTTCTTTACCAGTAGTTCAAGGTGGCCTATTATGCTTATTTCCAGTTCCTTATTTTTGTTTTTTAGACTTAAAATAGGGCAGCACGGTGGCACGGTGGTTAGCACTGTTGCCGCACAGCAAGAAGGTCCTGAGTTCAATTCCAACATCAGGCCGGGGTCTTTCTGTGTGGAGTTTGCATGTTCTCCCCGTGCTTGCGTGGGTTCCCTCCGGGTACTCCGGCTTCCTCCCACCGTCCAAAGACATGCAGCTTGTGGGGATAGGTTAATTGGATAATCCAAATTGTCACTAGGTGTGAATGTGCGAATGAATGTGAGTGCGAATGGTTGTCTGTCCCTGTGTGTTGGCCCTGCGACAGACTGGCGACCTGTCCAGGGTGTACCCCGCCTCTCGCCCTATGACAGCTGGGATAGGCTCCAGCGCCCCCCGCGACCCTGAAAAGGACAAGCGGAAGCGAATGGATGGATGGATGGACTTAAAATAAAAATGACTACTTTTAAATCTACTCTCTATCCTCCCACTCTAAAAGGCCGCTGTTTTCTGATTGGCTGCCCCTCTCGTGGCTTCCACAAATTGAGTTCTTATAGTGTTTGCAAGTCCTCATCCCAGCTTGAAATGATCATATAAGGATGTCTGTTTCAGGCTGATGTCAGCTCGACACAAGAGTAGAAAATGAGTTTCAAACTGAGCAGCAGAAAATAAGGAAAAGTGTAATAGGTCCCTTTTAAAAAGATTGACTGAAAAACCCTGCTGCTGTAGCACAGGCAATATGTTTTAACGATTAAACAGTTAAAGCTTCTTTTCAATATGATTAAATTTTAAAAACAGTATCTTAATTACTATAAGTGATTATTCGATATTAAAATAAAAAGTCTGTTGTAAAAAGCTGTTTTTTTTTCCCCCCCTGATTGGTGAGGTGTAGGGGAAAGTAAATAAAACCTTGTCATCTTTAAGTCTTATTGTATTTTACAGTTAGTGTGATCTTATTTCCCCCAGATTGCTGCCAACTCCTGGGGAAAGAACTGGGGTGAAAACGGCTACTTCCGTATCGCTCGTGGGGAAAACGAGTGTGAGATTGAAACATTTGTGATCGGCGCGTGGGGCAGAATCTCAATGGAAGACATGCACAACCACCATCACCACCATCACCGCAGGCACATTTAAAGACACTGCAGATCTTAAAACCCTATTAAAACCTGTATTATTGTCCAAACTACAGTTGGTCTTTCTATGCAGCTGCGTCGCAGGCCATCGCATCCCCTCTACTGGCCATAAAGTGAGCCCTAGTCCTCTTTTTTTACACTTTAGTTTATTCTGGGGATCGATACAGAACCTTGTTCTCCACCCTCTGTAGCCTTTTAATAGAACGACTGTGTATCTCAAGATTCATGGCACCAAAAACTAAGACAAACTAAGCTAAAGTTCTTTCACTTTGCCTTGCAATCAGGCAACTCAGGTACCTACTGCTCCAAAGACCACACATCCCAGAATCCCCAGTATAATATCTGGTGATCATGTCATATCATGTCTGGCGACGAAGGATGTGATCTTTTTATTCTTCGGTTTTTTCTAACTCAAAACCTGTATTAACCAGACAGGCTTGGAAAAGAGGGAATCTGAGAGCTAAAATACCAGATGTCAAGACACACCCTTCTAAACCATGTAACTCAATAATATATCACTGATGACCTTACTGACATTTACCTGTCAGCTAAACAGAGGTGTAGCTTGACCCGTTCTCTTGTTTTCAGAGAGGGCACTTGTAAAGAGTTAGTAGCTGGAGGCTGTAGGGTTTCTCACACATTCCAGTAAAAAGGTAGAATCTGACACTGGAAACACAAGGTGACTTAAAAGTGTAAGATTACAAGGAAAGTCACAGTTCCTCCTAAAACTATGAAATCTTTTAAAGAAATATCAATGAAACGGGCACAATCCTGGCTCTTTAGTACGCTACTAGCAAGTGCTTAATTCATCATTTATATATTTTTACTCCTCCTTATTATGTCATTTATAAATACAGATGTGTTAACACCATGCACAGACACTGGTAATAAGCATAATTATACTAATGGTCATATCATATATATCTATTATATTTACTATATAAATGGTGAATCAAGCACTTTCTAATACCTTCTTAATCCTGAATAGTGTAACATTATTAAAAAGCGTGACCAAAATGGCAAGTTTTTGAGTTTTGAGCTACTAAGTCAAACTTTGTGGATAATTTGTCTTTTGGGGTTTTTTTTTTTTGTGTGGCAGAGATAAAATTAGGTTAAGTCTCTGTGACAGTTATTAAGATTTAAAAAGCCATGCTGCTTTCCCCAGTCCTAATATTTTACTAAATTAAAAACTGATGTCTGCAGAGTTTAAAGATTGTATTACTTAAAAAAAAAAAAAAAAAAAAAAACAAAACAGACACAAAAATAAAACAGAGTTGATCACTGCAGAAGAAAATAGGAAGTATGTATAATGTTCTTAATGTACTCTGTTCTGTGTACACTGTTACAGTTTGAGCTAAAGATGTCTTTATTCTTTTGCGGCAGTTACATTTACATTTTTTAACTACTTGTTTTACAATGTACTGTATGTAGAAATTCTCTTAACCCCCTCATGACTCTGTTGCTTTTCTTCTTCTGCATTCTTGAAACTGAACACGGTGAGTAGCTTGAGCGACGTGCGATAATGCTGCTAAAGGCCAGTCTGCGCTGCGCTGTTTGTGTTTAGCTTCGTGCATCTGATAGGTAATAAACATATGAAGCCACTTCAGAGTAACACTGTAACACGGATTCAAAGCTGTATGACTTTATGTTCTCATTATTTGTTGTGACTTTTTTTTTTTTTTTTTTTTTTTTTTTTTTATTGTTTTCTGCTGGAACTGTAAGATCAAACTGAGCTAGCTCCATTTGAAATATGTTTTTCTTTTCAGTTTCATTGTTATCATAGGCTCACTTGAAAAGCAAAGCACAGCGTGTTATTACCGCATGTCTGAAATTACACCCTGGTTTGCTTCAGTAACAATTTCAAAAGGATTTTTCATTTTTTACATCGTCACGTCTTGTGATCTTTAAGGCCTTTCCGTTGATTCCTTCAGGCGTGAACTGGCGGATGAATATAAAAGCAAAGAGAAATGTCTGGATGCTCAAGCAATGTGCAATGTGGTGGAGAGGGTAGAGATTAGCAGTCAATTGCGTGTTCCTCGTTCATTGTAAAAAAAAAACAACAACAAAACAATCCCCCCACAAAGAATCGTTGCTTTCCAGAAAGGATCAAGAGACATGAGCTGCACAGGAGGTTGACAGTAAATAAAAATACACCAAAAACAGTATGAAACTGGGCTTCTTGTCCTGGGGTGGAAGTGATTATGTCATTAACACAAAGAAGGATCAATCAAGTCTACATTTTTGCTTGTGGACAAATCCTTTACACGGGAGGAAGGATTGATTTAATAAAAGCCGCTAGCTGCTAAATTGTTATTTAAAGGTGTGTTGTAGTCCTCGCTACCTGTCAGTAACAGGTCTCAGTGTGAAAAGGTGCATATCAGTGGCTTGATTTTAAAAAAAGAAACAAAAAAGCAGAGAGAGCAGTGGAATTTGACCAAAGCTGGATTTTTTTTTTTCTTTTTCTGTTGACCAGAAACCTGTCGTCATGCTCGTTTTCCTGCATTACTTTCACTTAGTGGTTCTTTGGATTAGTTGTTAGCTTTAACCAAAATGCAATAGATGACACTGAATATATAGAAAACATAAAATATTAAAAACCCTCTTATCACATGAAGATGTTCAAAACGTTAACGTTGTGATTTTGTTGATATATTATCAAGGTTCATGTGGGACCAATTACAGTTGCAGAAGGTTCACTGCAAACTCCAAATGTGTGCCACAGAAACTGATCCTACTTTTAACCAAAATGCTTTCTCCAATTACACGAGCAGCAGACTTTCACTCAGAAAATGTGTATTTAGTGTAAAATGAACCATTTCATATTCACTGCTGTGTAGACTTTTATTTATACAAGTTGTTTAAATTATATAGTTTTTTCTTCTTTATTTGCCTGTGAAATGTTTCATTATTTCTTTGTCTCGTGTTGTGTTCACTTACATAATAAAGTCTTTCTAAAACCACGTCCATGTAACTTGCCCCTGAAATATCACAGTGTAATAAAAATAGATGCATTCAGGGACCGAGAAGCGATCAAAAACACGTCTCGTTTCATACTTGCTGTGCACGCGTGACTATAAGCTGATGGTGAAAGTAATGAGTGAGCAGCAATAGCAGGAACCTGGCACAGGGTGTTTAGGATGAATCTCCACACGATGTGCCGGGGTGGGACGAGGACAGTTTTTATAAGGTCGCGCTGTGTCAGCGTACTCTTCCATCTCCGAGGGCAATAACTAATCAGTCGGTGGACGACCCGGGCAAAGAGACGTTTGGCTCTTGCTCATATGCTCCATCTTGTTTAATTTGAAGCCAAAATCCACAGAACATTATAAAAAAAAAAAAATTCAGAATAATATATGAATGTGTATTTTAATGTTTTGGTTTTTTTGTTATCTAAAAAGCTTTTTTGTCAAATGGCCCAATAAAAACCGGAATGTCTGTTTATACTACATTTGTTTCACATGTTAATATAAAGTTTTACTGTTGGTTAGACAATTGCCATCATTAAAGAGACATGACCATTAATGAATCAATGTTTCTGATCCAATAATCTAATGGATAAGATTTTGCATTAAACCTACATACATTTTGGGTACATATAAAGTACATTTTGATCTTGACCTTCATGCTATATATATTTTTTTTTTAAGTATTATGACTTTTAGTTAAGTGGAGGGTCTGAATACTTCTTTCACCACTTAAAAAAATGATGATTCAGTACAAATAGACATTTCAAGCTCTTGTGTAGCATCACTTTTCATGTAATGTGGCTAGACATTAATTTACAAATGTGCTCACTATTTTGCATGCCACTTTTCTGCACTGCTTTTTTTTAAAATCAAATATTCTGATTACCTGTTGGACCCCCTTGCCTTGTTCTTGATACCTCTTTGTGCCAAAACCAAAAAAAAGTCTTCAAAATCCCCCAACAGACTGACAGCACAAGGATGGCGTGTTTGATGTGAGAAAAATAACACGTCTGCAAAGTCAGATTTACTAGAGATGTTGTCACATAAATCATCAGGTTGTGTCAGTGAAACCTAAAACCTTCCAGGTGCTCTCAGTGACAGCAGCAAACATTTATGAGCAGACCTCTTAGAAGGGCGACCTCCCCTGCATTTTTGTGTTTCCACCGTGTGTAGTTGCCAGTTAATAACCTTTTCATTTGATAATAAACCTCTCTTGATTCTGGTTACAAATCAAAAACAAAACACTAATGTTAACCTTAAATCTTAAATGTGTGTACAGATAGATGAATAAAAATATGTCAGTACCCTTTACTCTGTTACTTTGTTTCACTCTGCTGCTATAAAAATGTCTTATTGCAGGACTGTATTAAGTCCTTAAAATAAAAACAAAATTGAAAAAATTGCCAAGTCATACCACAGACTGTAAACCCAGACTCTGGTGAAAGGTTCACAGAGGGTTATGAAAGAATCTGGAGAAAAGCACACAATATTACAAAGCTTCTCTCTCTACAGCAGCCACGGGTGACCAAGTATGGAAACTTGGACCAAGGGACCTGTCCACCGACTGTTTACATTTCTCCCATTGTTTCTGCGTCATTGAGTAGCCAAGCATTCATTACCTGAACAGCTCCTGCTCTCTTCCTTTCAGCTGATTCGAGAAGTGGATGAGTACCAAGAAAAAGACGGAAGCAGTTAGTAAAGATAAAGGCAGTAAAACAATCGCTTGCTGTGGACCCTGCCCTGATGTGTGCCCCGGTCTGGGAGCTTGGCGTTCCTCTCAAAATCTATTCTGCTGTTTGTAGCCTGTTTGACACACAAACACAAACAATCTTCCTCTAGTTTTCCATGAGCTGTCAAGCCTTAAGGGGATGTCAAAAATCAAAGGCAAAGCTCTGCCTTTAAACAACAGCCCAAAAAAGATCATATATTTTTCTATTACTTTGGGGAAATCTTTGTCAGCTGTATTGAATCTGATAGCTTCAGGGGGAACCCCGAGACAAGAATATTCCCCACAGAGGTTTGATGTGCTGTTCTTTGCTTTGTGGATTAATATTTTTGCATTACATACATTCCTCCAGTAGAGTTTGCTTATTAATAAAAAGTATTTCCATTAGTCTGCGGTGCTGAAAGTTAAAGGAGTGACTGTATAAAAATCTGATCTACAAAAACGACAACCTTACCAGGTATTTAATCCCTGATTTGATGTTTAATATAGTGGCCCTACATTCCTCATCAAATCTGACTAAGATAGGACTTCCGTGGTGTTTTAGTGCTGCCATCTCCTGGTGAGATTTCCACACAAAACTTAAGCCAGTAACAAATTACACTAGTAAAAACAGCATCAGTCATGTTATAGCTTTATTAGTTTCGTTTGTCCTCTATATTGTTACTGTGACTAAAAGAAAGTCTGTACTGCAGTGACTTTTTAAAAACATGCTAAACAGACCATCAAAGACCTCCAGCATCGGTATAAGACATAATCTCTTCAGTAGATCAGTCAAGGCCACCTTTCTGCCTTTCGTGTATTCGAAGAGGCAGCATGTCTTTATTTTCTCAAACAAGCTGCCTGTCTCGCTCTAGCGTGGTCCGGTTCCTCTCCTGCATTCACACATTCTGTAGGCACATATGTAGAAAATACCTGCAACAGGCCGAGATGAGGCTTTGATCATCAAATATATTCAAATGGTCGGATTTTAGGTATTTAATGGTAACTTAAGCAGTTATTGACTTTTGCAACTGGATGTCCTTTCTCACCTGCAAAGAAGGTCATGAGCATCGCCACCCAGCCGAGTATATATGACCAAGAGAAACGCCAGTCACCGAATCGCTTTCCCAGGAAGTTGATTGTCACCCCAGTGTAGATGGCCATCGCCAGGAGAACAAAGAAAGCTGAGAGGGCGATTGGGATGCACATGTCAGTGATTCTAGCGCCATTATTACTGTTTCTGTTGGTGTGTTTTTGCCGACTCAAAAGAAAGACAACTCACTTGAGACGAAAAACATGATTCCTGCGGCAAAGGAGCGGTTGAACCTTTCAAAGGAGGAAAAGTGCGCAAAGGACATGATGCCAGCAATGATGCCTGCAAAGCACGACATCCCTGAAAGGATCATGAAGGCCCTGGTGGCATTCCAGTAAGCTGGGTGAAAACAGACAGAAATGAACAAGGCATGTATGACAGGATTGTTTTGATTGTTGAGCCAAAGAAATTCAATTGATTTTATTTCACAGCCATGTCAATATCCAAAAATGAAAAACAGACATATAAATGTACACACTCCTTTGATTTGTTACAAATACTGTGGTGGTCCAATGGGCTGAAGACACCCTGGATCTCTTACCTATGCTGTCGGTCTGCATGTAGCACTTGTTGGACATGCAGTACCTCCAGAGACCCTGGTGGGCATAATTTCCAGAGAGTCGATACTGCATCCAGTAGTCCGTGGCAGTGGAGACCACTAACAGGATATTACCCACTATGGCACAGAACAGACCCCCTCCCATGAAGCTGTACATTTTGAGCAGAGATAATGGGGCCGCTGTAGAGCACCTGTAAAAACAGAAAACGATAGACATTTTTCTTACACTGTAAAAGCCCGTTTGATCAAAACCTGCAAAGAAAAGGTTAAATATGTCACAGCTGAAACAAACACCTGCAGTGTGTTTCTGCCTTTGCTCTGTGCATATGTGATAGTAGAACATTACCCAACCTAAAATACGTTAAACAGAAAATTAAATGTTCACGATCATTCAAATTATCCCAAAACTACACAAAGGCGACAGGAAAAAAAAGGGGAAAGGGAGCTAATTATGAATTTTTTAGCCCAGTTTGAAAACAGCACATAAAGCCAACCAATCCACAACAAGTACACTGGAACAACATGAATCTGATTGAAAATATTACTCTATATACAATCTTAGAACAATCACATTTTTAGCTGTCTTTTACAGAAATCCAGCATTTGATTAGCAGTTAACATTACCTGTTCTTTAGAGGAAACATTACTGTGACTTGAACAAGCAAAATATGTGTAACAGCTACTCTGTGTGATGCCGCAGTTTGTTTCTCATGTTACGCCGGTTCTTCTTCAGCAGTAAGTGACCATGAACGCAAACGTGACACTGGAGGATAAACACTCAAAAATAGCAGTTAAATCTGATCCCTTACCTCGTTTCTGGAAATGCACCTTTCTCTACTGCCCGCCTTCCAGAGGTAGATAGAGTAAATACGAACAGGCAGAGGGGGAGAAGAGAGAGCAGGCTGGAAAGAGAGCGAGAGAGTCAGAGACAATACTACAACTGTAAAGTTGTCCCCTCTGATTTTTTGTTGAGGAAAGCAAAATCTTTTGCTGCCATGAGTCTCGCTCAGTGAGATACACTTGAATGAAACACCACAGGGGCCACGGTGCAAATGACACGCGTGTGCGTGTGTGTGTGTTTGTGCGTGTGTGTGTGCGCAGTCTCTGGCATTCGTGTGCCCTTAGAGAAGGGGTGTTCCTTTTGGGGGGTTTTGTTTGTTTGTAAATGGCTTGCTCTAGAACTGGGGATGTGCATAGGTATGCAGGACTGTCAGTGTCAATGCAACATGCTGAAGCAAACACTTTTCTTTCAGCTCTTACCCCCTGTGGCAGCATGTACAGACACATATAGAGGCAGCGCTCTATACAAGCCGTATCTCTGTCACAATTTAAACCTGATACAGTATATGTTCAGATCACGAGCTCTACCCTGCAGACAAGGTTATAAAGGAGATTTTTAACTAGTCTGAAACATTTTAAAAACAACTTATATGGTTCACAAAATGAAATAGGAAAAAACACACCACACACTTGGATGTTTGGTCACTGTGAAAATACTCACTGACGTAGGGAATTTCTGTACTCTCACTATAAACCTTATCACACCCACACACCCTTATCCTAAACCTACCTATGACGAACCTATGATGCTTTTTAGAAAATCTGTCCACTTTTTCTAGATACAGTTACATGTATATTGGAAAAGGGGTACATACATGAAAATCATCTATGCTTAGTCGATTGAGATTCAGATCACTTTATTAATGCCAAAAAAGGACTATTTGTTTGCATCTTACGGACACAACCTGCTCACACAACCTAGTCCTTAAACACAAACACTGTTGCATGTCAAGGCAGAGATCAACAAAGAATGAGGTCATGGGAAAAGAATTAAAATAAATACATTAAACATAAAATAAATAAACAGGACAAGTATCTAAAAATGAACAATCATAGAAAAAAATAATCTAAATGGACCCTGTCAGTGTTGAGTAATCTAATAGCCGCGGGAGTGAAGGATTTAAAGTATACATTTGATCCACTCTGGGGTACACAGAAATGGTGACCTAGGAGGAACTTCCTGAAATCAGATGAAAAATATGTTAATAATTTTTATTGCCTGCTTCATTATCTGATTTCCCAAAGAGTGAGCACAGATGTCTCTGCTTGGCCCCTGTGACTTTGAAGCAGGTGTTAACAATACTGCTGACAGAGTTCATATCCTTAATAGACAAAACACTAAACCAACAGATAAAGGAAATGTTAAAGGACTTTACCTAAAATAAATAAATAAAAAACACTGCATAAAGGTTCATCACAAGGGTTAATTAATTAACAAAAACCTATAGTACTGTGCAAAAGTATCGATCACCCTATCGTGTCTTTATATTTTGCTTCCAGAGAGCCAGACCTTCCTGTAAATTTATAAGTGGTCTTGAGCAATAATTCTACAGGCTTTCTGGAGGCCTTTCTAACTTATTCTTTGAACGTTGATGGTTTTTTCTCTCATTTTCAGTCCAGCCATAGTGCCTGGCCATTTTTTAAGCCACCTAACACTGACCTATGAATCATTAAAGCTTAAAGAGGCACCTAAACTCACGAGAGTAATCGCTGTTTTGTCTACACTTAATAGATACCTTACATATTATTTTAGGCACAGGCTATCACAAAAACACATGATTGTTTTACATTTCTATAGCTGAATCTGTGAAAAGGGCCAAAGATGACACAATTTGATCGGCATAAGACAGCAGTTTTGCAATAAAAAGTTGATTACCAAAGAGCTAAACTGCTGAAAACACAGCAGATGATGGATGAAAGTCACGTCCTTAAGGGACAGGAAAAAATCCAGTACAGCCCTGATACAGAACCTGAGAGATGCATCTGGACCTTCACTTGATTTGTTTACTATTACTTTTCCTATTTACAAAGTTTGTTTTTTTTCCGTATATATTGTATTTCCATGGACGAGTATGGCTCAGCACTGTACTTTTAAAAACAGAACGTTTTGTTTCTACATGCTTTAAGTTTAAATAAATTTTGTTTTGTTTTTGTAAAGTTTGAATAGAGAAAATCGATAAATGTATGAAAGCTTGGGTGGCTTATCTCTCACCTAATACCTAAATAAATAAATAAGAATACGCCGGTCTAAAATAAAGAATGTATGTAAGATACCCGATGTGCTGCCAAAAGCCTGATTATAGTGCAGACATGTTTTAGAAAATCATTTCCGATTTTGTTTATTTGGGGGGTGGGGATGTTAATCACACGTGTGAAACATCCGTTTCCTCTGGTGATACATGTGATGACCAATGATGACCAGGCAGAGACAGCGTACATACGGGAGCTTGTGAAATTCGTTCTGGAAAGAGGTTTTGACCTCTCATGATCCGGAAGCCGACGCCAAGACCCGAGCTGTTCCATCGGCGGAGTAAAGATGGCTGACCAAGGCGCCGCAGATCCTGGTAATAACAACAATAATAAACCTGAAGCCTCCGAGGGAACTATTATAAAGGTCACAGTGAAAACTCCTAAAGACAAAGAAGAAATCGCCATCGCAGAAGATGCCTCTGTTACTCAGGTTGGTTGGGTTTTGCTGGTGGGGAGCTAGCTGCTGCGCCTCTAACGTCATGCCTCTGCCCACAAGTTCAGCTAGGAAGCTAACGAGCTAGCCCTGTTAGCATTTGTCGTCACTCTAGCCGGCAACCAGGGGCTTTGTGAAATTAAAGGGGCTGTGTGTAGCGGAAATGTTGCCGCTTAGGGTAACAAATGTTCGGTGATATTAACGTTGGTGACATCCAATCGAGGAATATGACCACACAATAGATGAAATTGCGAACCGGTTAGCCTGCTAAGTGTTAGCACTTAGCAAGTTAGCCAGCCAACTTGCTAGCAGAGCCATTAGCTAACTATGTAGCCAAACAAGTGTCAGCTGACGCTTTAGTTATGCCACTACCACAAGTAGGAACCGATATAACCGATAGTTGATGTAACCACGACAGGGGTTTCGGATTTACAACATACTTTAATTTTCTGTTTCAGCCCGACGGCTTTAGCGAAAGCTAAACTTTGCTTTCCCTCTAGAACATTCTCAGTGCTGCCCCTGAGTCATTGGGCTTTCTTGGGAATATACAGTTTCTCAGTGTTACTGTTGGCTTGGCGACGTGGGGCACTGAAAGCATAACGCAGTCTTTTTAATCACAATAAAAGGATAATTTCTTCAGATGTGTTTGTTATGGCTGCGTTGCCACTGAATGGTTGTGGTTTCACTGTTCATACATGCTAGCCATGTTCTTTAATCTGTTCATGCACACGGGCCTGTGTTTGTTTGGTGTACATAACATTTAGTGCAATGACCAGGTTACATGTATAAGTATTAAATTGTTTAAGTTGCATTGTATAATCATGCGTATTTACTTGTGTAGATTCTGTGCTGCTTTTACACAGAGGTTGCTAGGCCCCTGTGAACGAAACGATAGTAGTCAACAATTCTGGGCCATTATTAAACCATGGTACTGATTCCTTTTTTAAATTCTTCTTTTACAGAAAGCGGTCTTAAAGCTTTTCATGTTTTATCAAACAGAGTAAAGTTGATGAAAAGTAACAGGTAGACATTGACCATTCTGATTTTCTAAAGGGCTGATTGCAGTCAGGAAGGCCGATTATAGGGTGCTAGTGATTTCTTTTTCCTTTGTCCTTAAAATACTCATCAAAAGTGTACTTTATCAATGTAATTTTCACAAAGTGTTGAAAGACTAGTGGTAATCTGATAGATTTAGAGTGCATGGTCCCAGATAATGGGATATTTAGAAATGGCATCTGTAATGCCAGAGGTTTGCATCAAAACAGAACCAGATAATAGCAGCATGTCACGTGAGTAATCATCTCTTCCTTTTATATTGTAATTTTCATTTCCAGTTTCTGTCTCCATCTCTTCTCTTTTTGTAAGACATTTTCTGGTTCACTTCTTATGTTTTTACTTTTTTCTTGTCTTTTAGTTTAAAGAAGAGATCTCGAGGCGATTCAAAGCCAAACAGGACCAGCTGGTTCTGATTTTTGCAGGGAAAATCTTAAAAGATGGCGACAGCCTCAGCCAACATGGCATCAAAGATGGCCTGACAGTGCACTTGGTCATAAAAACAGCACACAAGTAAGTCAACAAACATGCTGATTCAACCAAATGCTTCGTGTCTGTCTTCAAAAAGGATTCATTAGATTTACAGTTCAGTCTTTTTTGTGCATTTGGATTCATGTTTCTCTTCAAAGCACAAGGCGTTCACAGCATTACTAAGTTTGTCTTTTCCCCCCAAAAAAAATCATCTCTGTAGGGCGGCAGATGGTGGTAGCACATCAGCCTCTAGCTCAACATCCACCCAAGCAGGCAGTACCTCCACTTCAAATCCAGGCACCAACCCCTCAACCACAACAGGTTCTACTGGCTCAGCCCCACCACCCACACAGACGCCCAACATACTGAGTAAGTGCAACTTTGTGTAATTTTATACAGGCAAACACCTTTCACTGTTTGAGAAATGCGGTGTGTTTAACCAGCACTCTCCAATCTTTCCTCCTTCAGCTGGCTTCGGTGACCTGGGTGGTCTAGCTGGACTGGGCATGGGCTCGGCTAACTTCATGGAGCTGCAGCAGCAGATGCAGAGGCAGCTTATGTCCAATCCAGAGATGCTTTCTCAAATTATGGAGAACCCGCTGGTGCAGAACATGATGTCAAACCCAGACTTGATGAGACAGATGATTATGGCTAATCCTCAGATGCAACAGTTGATGGAACGCAACCCTGAGATCTCCCACATGCTCAACAACCCTGAGCTTATGAGACAGGTAAACAGAACTAAGAAGGGCTGAATGTGTCATTCAGGTAGCACAATATTAGATTCCCACTATATTATCTGCCTTTTTTTTAAAGGATTTTACAAGCTCTGTTTAAAATGATACCTTGATTCAGTTGTTTCCTTTCCTGTTCTTATAACACCTCACAGACCATGGAGCTGGCCAGGAACCCAGCCATGATGCAAGAAATGATGCGCAACCAGGACCGGGCTTTGAGCAACTTGGAGAGCATCCCAGGAGGATACAATGCTTTGCGGAGGATGTACACAGACATCCAGGAGCCCATGTTTAGCGCTGCCAGAGAACAGGTATCTGTGAGGAATACTTGCTGACAAATGTTTTGTTTTTGTGCACTGTTGGTGCTTGTTGAACTTCTCACTCATTCTGTAGTATTTGTTGTCTCTTTTTTGTCAGCATTGCATAGCTAGTAGTATTCTGACAGTTGTGTTTCCAAATGTGCCTCCTTGTAGTTTGGTAGCAACCCATTCTCAGCTCTGGGAGGGAGCTCCGAGTCTGGTGCCCAGCCATCACGGACAGAGAACCGAGAGCCCCTACCAAATCCATGGGGGCCACCAACTTCTTCTAACCCTTCTGAAAGTGGAGGGGGCAGCACGGGGAGCAGTAGTACCACCGCAGGCACCACCCCAAGTGTGTCGAACCCTCTGGGCATCAATCCTGGCAGTCTGGGAAATGGTAAGCCAGAGCGAGCCTGAATTCCTTAAATTTAATATTATCTAACTATCAAATTATTTATTTGTAAATAATACTTTGATGTAGTGAATTATGTATACATTACTTTTTTTTGAATTTCTTGTCTATATTTTCTATTGTTTTCTTTTTATTGTAGGCATGTTTAACAGCCCAGGCATGCAGAGTCTACTGCAGCAGATCTCTGAAAACCCTCAGCTGATGCAGAACATGCTGTCTGCTCCCTACATGCGCAGCATGATGCAGTCACTGGCTCAAAACCCAGAGTTGGCCTCCCAGGTAAGCTTAAAGATGGATACACACACACATTTAAACATACATATAATGCACAGCCATGCAGAAAACAATTAGATTAAAATATTTTTCTGTTCAGAATGTGCATCAGACAGGTGCACATGTTTATACATAGACAAGTGGATCATAATGAACAACTCGGTTTAAATGTACTGTCAGTATCAGGTTAGCCACTGGCATTAAGACAATACAGAGATTGTCTTTTAAGCTCATATTTAGACCAGAGCAGCTTCATGATAAAGTGCTGCTGAGTGATACTAAAGACATATTGATTAGGTTACAGCATCAGTTTGAAAGCTGTGGTGAGGTGCTAAAATGAATTTACTTAAATCTTTCTATTATTTTAGTGAGTAAGCAGCATAGCCTGATGTGGAATGATCATTTTGCTTGACTGTATTTACCTTTTTCTCTACCAGGTTTTGATGAATAACCCCTTGTTTGCTGGAAACCAACAACTGCAGGAACAGTTCAGAGCTCAGCTGCCTATCTTTCTGCAGCAGGTACAGCATATTTGTTTAGTTTAGTACCGCAGTTCTAGATTTGCATGTTTTCTATAAAAGACTGTAACAAAGAATGGAGCTGATTAGATCTGCAGGGTGGCATAATGAGCCTCAGTCTATGTATCTGCCGAGGGTACATGATGAATTATATCATTAAATAATATCTATTTAATACCTGATTTAGAAGTTAAAATACATTAAACACATTGAAATATGAGGAAATTACGTGTTTCATTTTTAATTAGAAGTGAATTTGGCAGTAGTATATCAAATGATCACCCAGAAGGGTGGAAGTGACTGTCGGTTTCATAGTTAACAGACTCCATCTGGGCAACCAAACCACAAGACAACAGCACACAAACGGCTCCCTCACAGGTGCTGCTGCGCTCACTTAGAGCAGTGCTGGCAAATGTCCCAGGTTCTTTAAATAAAACTGAAATCTGAATATTAGAAGAATCTCCTGAATAGTTGTTATTTGTTAGTTGAGTCGCTTTCCCACTTGAGTCAGTTTTTGGATAATTGCATCAATACAGTTTCTACTGTTCTTCTTTCTCACATGTACCACACAACATGTCACAAATTTACAGCAAAGTGTCAGCTTTCAAACTATTGGCAGTACTTCACAGGGTTCACTTGAGGGAACTACTGGACCTAGCATGCAGGAAATATTTGCTAACAGTAAATGTAGCAGAATATTACCTGTGGTGCTGACACAGCAGCACCATTTGACATAGCATGAACTTTGTACTAGGTAGCTGGAAAATGTTTGATGTAATTGCGTCTGACTTTTAGTCTGTGAAGGTTCTCAGTCATCCAGGTCATCGTAGTCAAAGGGGCTTGCAAAGAAAAGCGTCTGGACTTCTTTAAGTTGCTTGAAGACATTTCACCTGTCATCCGAGAAGCTTCTTCAGTTCTAAGGTCAAATGGTGGGGAGTCCCAGATTTAAACCTAGTGGGAGAATATCCCCCCACAGAGGAACAAAAGGACCCCCTGATGATCCTCTAATCGCCTGAGCTACATCTATGTCCACTGTGAGCGACCATCTTTGAACAGAGGCAGTGGTTTACGACACCAACTGTCTGCCATCTATAATCCAGCTTTGAGTTCCCTCCCCAGACGCCTGAACGCCCACTCACATCCTGGGCCATCTGACCTCAGGAATTCGCATGATAAGGTGGGGCCAGGTTTCACAAAGAGCTCACCCGAAACTCTGGCTGATTGGGACCCACACCCATTTTCACACCTTGGCTCAGGCGATTAGAGGATCATCAGGGAGTCCTTTTGTCCCTCTGTGGGGGGTTACTCCCACTGGGTTTAAATCTGGGACTCCCCACCATTTGACCTTAGAACTGAAGAAGCTTCTCGGATGAGAGGTGAAACGTCTTCAAGCAACAAGAAGTCCAGACGCTTTTCTTTGCAAGCTCCTTTGAGTCTGACTTTTAGGTTGTCCAATGCACCTCTGTCAGCTGAACAAACCTGCAGTGCATGTGTGAAAACAGCTGTAACGCTCACACAATTTAGACTGCTAATCCTGTGACAATTTCAATGAACTGTTGGGTTGCAGATGCAGAACCCAGAAGCTCTGTCAGTGATGACCAATCCACGGGCCATGCAAGCTCTGATGCAGATCCAGCAGGGCCTACAGACACTGCAGACAGAAGCACCAGGCCTCATGCCCAGGTATGCTAACACACATTTAAACATCGTTCATTTTTGAGGTGGATATACTCTCTGCTGTTAATTTTTCTTTCATCCTAGTTTGATGCCAGGTGGAATTCCTGGAATACCCACAGGAGGGGCCATGCCCACAGAGAACCCTGCATCCTCACCCAGCAGTGCTGGAACAAACACTGCCCAGCAGCAGCTGATGCAACAGATGCTCCAGATGTTTGCTGGAGGAGGAGGTGGAGGCGGAAGCGCAACGGTACACATGCATAGGAATTACAGTACTGTGTCTTGAGCCACATTTCTTTTTATATTTTGGTGGTAAAATAGGACATAGTTCCAGTGTTTTATTGAAACATGGAAAAGTATTCAGTTTTAACAAGGTTTAAAGTCAACATTTGGGTTCACTATCTTTATTCTTCAACATAGTCTGAACTCTCTTAGGCAGCTGTTTTGTCATGTCTTCGGGAATAGATCTCTAGGCTTCTTGAAGGACATTTAAAGCTCTTCTATGGATGTTTGCTGCCTTTTGTTCCATCCTCTGTCAAGATCATCTCACACTGGATTTTGACATACCTCAGCCTTTTCTCACTGTTTGTCCTCCTTATGAAATGGCTTCTTGACAGCCGCCTTCCGTTTAGACCATATATGATGAGACTTCAGTGAGCGATCCACTGAAGGACCAGATGTACCTTGCTGGTCCTGTGTCAGGTCTTTGCTGGAGTTTTTCCTTTGTCTTAAAGGTAAAGTCTGTAAAATATCACTAGATGTCAGTAGATTGCAAATTGCAGTTAACTGAATTCAATTTTTCTTACCCCTCTTAATTCAAGTGTGTAATCATAGGTACAGTGAGCACTGGGGTACACACTACACTTTAAAATATTTGAATAATGTCAACACTTAGAAATGAATAACGAATAAACTTTGTAAAAGGTGTCCACAGCGTGGTGATGAGTCGCTGAAGCGTACTTCTGGCAAATGACAGCAATAGTGTGATGAGTTGAGGATATCCTGAACTTTTTTGTCATCAAGTGCTGCTTTGTTTCACTGGTCTCTAGCTCTCTAGTCACATACATAAACATAACTAGGTGGAACACTTGAGTTAGGTTGTTATCTTTGGGTGGATGATTTATCAGCCTGTGTTAAGTGGTCAAATAACATTCCTGTGAAAATGGTCAGGTAAAAGGACTGGACTGAAATGAGTGGAAAATCAGCCAAAGAAAAACATTGAAAGGCCTTCAAAAAGCCTTCTTGAGGACGCTTTTTAAAAGGACAGAAAAGTGGCTAAGCAAAATATAAAGAAATGGTGGCTCAAGACTTTTGCACAATACTGTACAATTTGTGAACATGTGTGCTCTCAGATGAAATGACTGCTTTACAGGAAAAAAGGGGGGGGAATGGACATGGTCACAGTATGGTACTAGTATAATTTGTCTCGCATCTCATTTTGTCGTTGTAGACCCAGACCCCAGAGGTTCGGTTCCAGTCCCAGCTGGACCAGCTTAATGCTATGGGCTTCATCAACCGCGAGGCCAACCTGCAGGCGCTCATAGCTACTGGAGGAGACATCAATGCTGCAATCGAGAGACTTCTGGGCTCACAGCCCTCGTAAAGACATACAGTACCTAGTGATACACAGACATGCGCATACATACCTAACTCACAAAAACACCCAGCATCTACAGAGAACCAAAATAAATTTCAGTGTATTGTCCCCAACTTAACGGAACGAACGTGGGCAGGATCTATAAGACCTTCACTCTACATCTGTTCTCAGATCATGCCCCATTTCCCATACTTTCACTCTTTGCCACCATCCAACCAGATCTCTGTCAAGAGTGCTGCCGTAGAGTTGGACTGAACCACTCTTACCGTAAAGGGTATTCTGGTGCAGAGAATAAGAGTGAAAATCTCTCCTGGAAAGGGATTCCCTACCATTTTCACTATATATTGTTTTCTTCATGTAAAACTGGAGTAGAGTGCTACAGGTTAACATTTTCATGATACAAATTGAACCCACGTGATGTGATTGGCATCTGGCTCTTTTTCCTACATGGCTACTGTGAGGTTTGCTGGTATTTAACTAGCAAATTGATAAATGAAGATTTTCTGATTACAGGTGGCAAACCTGAGTGTTAGCAGGAAGGTAGCTTGTCCACGCAGATGATCCACCTTATTTCCTCCTTTCCTTGTTCTAAAGATTCTACTTAAATGGCTGTCGTTCCCCAACAGCTTTCACTATTTATTGCAAGCTCTTAATAACATGACATAATACGTCATTCAAGATAAAAGTGCCCACTCACAGGTGCAGTGGCTTTTCCCCACTGAGGCACCATTGCTGTGCCTGCTGTCTTCCACTGCCCTATCATCAGTGAATTGCCTCACTCAGTGGGTTATTGAGGACCCTGCCCCAACTAAGAAAATTTCACGCACCATCCAGAACTTTAGCCATAATCAGATATCACATCGCAGCGTCTCTGAAGCAGAGGGCGCAGTTAGAATGAATAAGAATGAAACAAGTTTTCCTTTCGTTTTAATCTTATTCTTCATTTTAATTTCTCTTTCAAGGTGCAGTTAGTACCTAGAGGTGATTTGTCTCATCAAAATAAAATGGAAATCAAATGATTAACGAAAAATGAACGATGGAATGGCTTTACAAACAACTCTGGTACAGTGGCATCATAAATTTCTCAAATCAAGCCTAGGTTGTTTTATTTTATTTTTTTCCTTTTGAAATTCTCAGCAATGTAGTTGTGGTAACCTTGGCAACTGCTGCTATAGCTTTGCTTTGTCTGTTGACCTCAGCTGGAAAAAAAGAAAATCCATCTCCGAATTGAACATGTTGGAACTAACTTTTAACAGTACTGTACTAAAAAAATAAAACATGATTTAAAAACAGCCCACACATGTGTCAGTTGATTATGAAAGTTAATTTGTATGAAGTCATTGAACTTTGTTTCTGTTTTTTTGTTAAATGTGAAATGTTGAAATCTGTAAGATTAAATCTACTTTTGGAGGGTTTTTTTATTTTTTATTTTTTTTGTTTTTAAACACAGTTGGCCATCCTTTAAGGTTTTAGTTTGGTACCACTAATTGGATGATATTTTAAATATTTTAATTTTAAATACCTTGGAAGCTTGCAGAAAAGTACACAGATTACTATTAATGATGCTTAAAAGTTCCAGGAAGTGTTTTCATCTCTGATATTAATTTAGTCAGTTAAAATCAATATTTTCACTATTTGTAAGGAAATGTCTTGTCAAAAATGAACTTACTGTATATTATTTTTATCTTTTCTATTGATTCAAATATTGTATTTCTTACAAAAATAACGTGGTAATTCAGATTTTATACAGTCACAAATAGTCTGTAAGACAAACATGTCACTATAACAATAACACGCTATCTTCTTAGAGTGCTGAGTTATGAATTACTGTGTGAGCCTGAACTGTGTTTCCTGGTTTGTATTCATATAGGATCGATTGTAGCTGTGTTCTGCTAATCACGATAATTAAAATATACTTTAAAAAAACGTAAAGGAACATTTTGAACACATCAGATCTATGAAGAAAAAAAAGGAAATGCTTGATATCTACATTGATATAGACTGGGTAATTGGTTAGGAATGAAAGGATGCCAGATATTTTAAAGGAAATAGTAATTATTAGCCTACAGGTGGCTAAATTTAAAGACACAAGTGAAAAAAAGATGTGGCAGACTAGTCAATTTGACCAAAGCTTCAGTTTATCAGGTATGCATACTGCAAATGCAATGTCAGGGTAGGCTCCTAATGAGACTGGATGGTCTCCTCTCGGATCTAGATCTGGGCATCCATGATCTGGAGAATGAGGTGCAACCTGATGGTGTCAGACGGACTGAAATAATAATAATAATGATGATAATAATGTCCATAAGGTGTTTTATTGGATTTAGGTCAAGAAAATGTGGGTGGGGTCACTGATACCAGTTCATACATCGCAGAGGCGATCGTGGCTCAAGAGTTGGGAGTTCGCCTTGTAATTGGAAGGTTGCCGGTTCGAGCCCCGGCTCGGTCGTTGTGTCCTTGGGCAAGACTTCACCTACCGCCTACTGGTGTTGGCCAGAAGGGCCGATGGCGCGATATGGCAGCCTCGCTTCTGTCAGTCTGCCCCAGGGCAGCTGTGGCTACAACTGTAGCTGCCTCCATCAGTGTGTGAATGGGTGGATGACTGGGTGTGTAAAGCGCTTTGGGGTCCCTAGGCGGGACTAGTAAAAAGTGCTATACAAATACAGGCCATTTCCTGTGTACTCTCGCCACATGAGGCCAAGTATTGTGCACCAGGAGAAATCCAGGACCCACTGCATCAGTGTAGGGTCAGATGGCAGGTCCAAGGACTTTCTCCTGATACCTAATGGCAGTCAGCCTTTGTCCCTCCATGAATATGCCTCCCTAGAACATCACTGACCCACCACCAAACTGGTCGTGCTAAACATTGTTACAGGAAACAAAGTTTGTCACAGCTTGGTCTGTCAGGGTGAACCTGCTCTGATCTGTGATAAGCACAATTCACGAGTGGTGTACTTGGCAATTCTGGTTTTCTACACTAAATGCCAGCTGGGCTCCGGCTCCGCAGTCCATAGAGAACCCTCAGTCACCCTCATGAAGTCTGTTTCTGATCGTTCGGTCAGAGATATTTACACTGTCAAATGCAAAACTAGATGAGGGACAACTGTCACTGTTGCCTCTCTAGTGCATCTGTTGTTAATCTCATCAACACTAAAGCAGCTGAAACTGAATAACAATCCCCGCTGCTACTTAACTGATCAGTTAAATATCCCAGAAGTTTAACTGACTTATTGCTATATGCTTATTAAATTCTGTTTAAGCAGTGTGTTACATAATAGTTAGTACACTATAAAGCACTCTTAACTCCAAGTTTAATGATCAGAAAGGTGGGGAATGATGACGTGTGTTTGCACACAGAAACCACCTTTTAAGTGAGGTCACACCACAAATGATCAGAATCAGTGCGTGAATAGAGCAGCAGAGGGTGGAGACGCTTCATGACTACCTGCCAGTGGTTCTACCTGTTCCACCTGCTCTCCCAGCCCTCCTTTGGGTGTCAGCTGATGAGAGCTCAGGACTGCCTGCCCTCAATCTGAAGCTACCCACTATGCGTAGATAAAGAAGCAAGCAGCTCAACCAGTTCCCTTTTTTCTTTCCATTCTTTTCTTCACCTTTGCTCTCTCTCCACATCGGAGAGAGAGACTCAGGACTGAGGCTGGATTTTTTTTCTTTCTTTCTGTTTTTCTTTCTTTTTTAAACTCTACTTTGGGAGCTAATATTTAAAGTGCCATCAGGATATTTACTTAGCAAAGCAGGAACCGTTCGCCTCTGAGTGCAGCATGGGGTCTGATGATTCGTACAATTTTGTCTTTAAAGGTGAGTCATGTTTGCTTAAGCTGTGATTGTGTAGGAAGACATGAATGTCTTTTTCTCTGTGTATTATTGCGTATTTGTAGACAATGAAGCTGGCAGGTACAACTCCGGCTGTAGCTGCCTGCTGCTATTTCCAAGGAAGTGAATAGAGCAGGGAAAGTAGGAAGTGATCGCTCTGTATCCATTCGGCTGTAAACCATTTAACCTTTGACCTATTGTAGAAACATATAATCTACACGTTATAATCTTACAAAGAGCCTCATGAGCATGTGCATGTTCCTTATTAAAATAAACTTCCATCCATTCCAAAGTGAAATCAGCCCCAGGGGAGATGTGCCACGTCTGTGTGGTGTCATAGTGTCTAGTATCTTTTGAGGGTGACAGAAAGTCTGGATATAAAAGAATATGTTTCAGCAAGTTACCATGAGATAGGTTTATCCTTGATTTGTTCTAATACTCAGTGTTATTGGTATCTAGTTTTTTAATCAAATAAAGGATTAAGAGCCATTTCAATACCTGTTGTGTGTGTTTGTTTAGTGGTTTTGATCGGAGAGTCTGGCGTAGGAAAGAGCAACCTTCTGTCTCGCTTCACCAAGAATGAGTTCGCCCATGACAGCCGTACCACCATCGGTGTCGAGTTCAGCACACGGACCGTGCAGATTGATAACCTCACCATCAAAGCTCAAATCTGGGACACGGCTGGCCTGGAGCGCTACAGAGCTATCACCTCAGCGTGGGTACACACACATAAGCACACACACCATTTACGAATGAGTAACAGACACAATTGAGGTGGGAATTATGAGATTATCAGTGTTGGCTCACACATGTTTGCCAGTTTAAGTAACACTGATTGCACTGTGTTTAATTAACGGTCACACCTCTTTCATGCACAACACCTACTTAAAGGAATTGTTTCCTGTTTGAATGTAACACCCAGCCCATGTGTGTTCCTCCTCAGGTATTACAGGGGAGCAGTTGGAGCGCTGCTGGTCTATGACATTAGCAAGCACTTGACCTATGAGAGCGCAGAGAGATGGCTGAAGGAGCTGTACGACCACGCAGACCCTCATATTGTGGTCATGCTGGTGGGAAACAAAAGCGATCTGGACACTCTCAGGACTGTACCCACAGATGAGGCCAGAGACTTTGCAGGTAAGTTAAGTAGTGTTGTATAGTTATTTCTTTAATGTTGTTTTGGAATATTTCTAATATATGAGACTGATTTTATTTCTATGTTTTGCAAAAATTCTCATAAATGGTGTTTTCACTGCTAAATACATTTTGCTCTGTATTAATGTTTTTTTGTTTTTCAAACCCCGGTGCGATTCAGAAAAGAAAGGTCTGATGTTCATGGAGACATCAGCGTTGGGCTCCACCAATGTTGAAGCAGCTTTCAGTGAAGTTCTCACAGGTAAAGGTGCCCAGAAAGAGCATTCACACCCTCACTTGGACTTGTGTCTGTGTTGATTGCCAATCTTCTTCGTCTCCGTTTTCTCCAGCGATCCATAAGAAGGTGGCCAGCAGAGAGGTGACCCGTGGCTCCATCAGTGCTGTGACCCTCTCCAGCCCCCTTGGGCCAAGCAGCGAGGCACAGGAGGAGCACAAAGGCTGCTGCAGGAGCTAATAACAGACTGCGGCACCTCCCCAGAAAGATCTGCTGTGTACATACTGAAGCATCACCATGCTTGACTGTCATTCAAGCGAGGCTTCTGCTTGACACTGAGCTCTCAGTGTTCAGGCGTCTTTCAGTATACCATCTGTACAGTATCTAATTTACTGAATAAGTGTTGCAAATGGTAATTCACTTTCATGTTTTATACATATTTCTTTTGATGGCTGACGGGCAATTTCTGCATTAGATGACATTTTTTCCTTTATGTTTCTAGAAATACTTTGTAATTTTTTATTGCTTTTATAAAGGAATCCAGAGGGAACGTCTTGGAATAAGTTATTTATGCTTCTTCTATTTGCTTGTACTTGCAACAAAAAGTCATGAAACATCTCCATGAGACTCGAGCTATGTGGAAATAGGAGATAAAAGGAGGTGAAATAAATAAAGTTATAGTGTTAACACACTAGCTGAATAAGACTGGTCCAGTTTGAATCAATTCATATGCTGTTAGATAAGTTAATCTTTAAAAAATTGTATTGGTGGAGTTAAATGAGGGATGGTATTCCTACATCATCATAGTTAATGCTATTTTAGGACCAATCACATGTGTTGTCAGATATATGACTTTTGGGGGGTGGGACTGAAGTGGGGTAAGTTTGTCTTCACTGCTTTCTGACAAACACTGAAGTAGAAGTAAGGTAATAAAAAGAGCATCAAAATCAATGTAAGGAGCAGGTTGTCCTACTTGAAACCAAAAGTCACTGTTGATTTGTTCAATAAACTGGTGTGAGATGATTAGAGTTTTGTGACATGGTGCATTATCCTGCTGGAGGAAGGCGTCAGACGATGGGTAAGCTGTGGTCATGAAGGGGTGGGCATGGTCAGGAACAGTACTCCTGCAGGCTGTGGTGTTTAAACAATGCTCAGTTGGTGATAAGGGTCTCAAAGTGTGCCAAGAGAATATCCCCCACACCAGAGTTATTAAAGTTTTGTGTTTTCTAAGTAGTTTTATTTAATTTTTTGTTGTTTATTTTAGTTTCAGCTAGGTTACAGAGTGTACTTTCTTGTTTCAGTTTAGATTTTATTGTTGGAAAAGATTTAGTTTTAGTTTAGTTTTCATTAGTTTCAGTGTTAGTTTTAGTCTTTTATGGTTATTATTGTCTGAGGCAAGATATTGGTATTCCAATAACAACACAATGCTTTGAAAGCAGATGACTAACAGTCTTGTAAACATCTCACAAGTCTCAATAAACACATTTATCATGTGTCATCAGGCAGGTTAATAATACATTTTTGCTTAATTAACAGGTACCAAAGGTAAGAACATTTCCTTTCTCTATATATGTGTTATTTTAGTTAGTTAGTTTTCCAAGGTCACAAAATGTTTCAGTTTTTAGCCTATTTTAAATTAACTTTAATAACCTTGCACCACAACATTGCAGGATGGAGCCATGCAAATTTTGATCCTACCATCTGACTGACGCAGCAGAAATCAAGACTTGTCAGATCAGGCAAGGTTTTTCAATTTTCTGTTGTCTAATTTTTGTCTGTGTGAGTTTTAGGCTCAGTTTCCTGTTCTTAGTTGACAGAAGTGGCACCAAGTGTGGTCTTCTGCTGCTGTAGCCCATCTGCTTCAATGTTTTATGCATTTCTGCTTGGTTGTAATGAGTGGTTATTTGAGTTACTATTACATCCTATCAGCTTGAAGCAGTCTGGCCATTCTTCTCTGCCATCAACAAGACATTTGCACCCAGAGACCTGCTGCTCACTGGATATTTTCTCGCTGTAATTCCATTTTCTGTGAATCCTAGAAATGGTTGTGTAGGAAAATCCAGTAGATCAGCATTTTCAGAAATAGACCAGTATGAATTATGTCCATTGATTTTCTAATCATTTCAGGGTGCTCTAGATTATATTAGTTGTCACGAAGCAAGAGGCAGGGTACACCTTGGACAATCTGTCAGCCTGTCCCAGGGTAATGCAGAGATATAGATAAAATAATTCACTCTCACGTTCTATGGTTAATTTAGGACCCCCGGTTAACCTAAACTCATGGATGTCTTTGGACTGCAGGAGGAACCTGGAGTGCTTGGCGAGATTAATATAATATACAAAACTCCAGGTTTGAGGTATAGGTCAAGTAGTAGTTTTTCCCCAAGTGGCAGAGAGATGGTGTCACACCAGCACGATTGGTTTTCAGATCTTGCCCAATGATAGTCCTGAGATGGTCTTTTTTTTTTTTTTTTTTTTTTTTTTTTTATTTCTATTCATTTATTGCAATGACTTCAAATTGAACAAATAATAAAAGATTTGTACATGAGATGGTCTTTGAAGGTGCTATGTCTCCTCTCAACCTGTAGATGGCACTGCCGATGTTACAAGTTGAAACCACAGCCCGAGGGTACTATAGTGAAATACATTTGTTCCCCCTCTCATTCATTTAGTAACGCCTACATGTCTCATACTCCTGTCTCATCTCTTACTATGCATCACATTTACGTTCATTATATTAAGTTAGCAACCTTTGCTGCCTATGATGTGGGGTATTAATTTACATTTTCCCCAGACTTGGTAATTTTATGTCAACGTGTCCACTCGCAGAAGATCTCCAGACTATGGATGTAATTGTACAAGCTCATATGGCACAACTGAGTGAATATAAATCTACAGCGGTGGTAGTTAATGACATTCTGGACAGATAGTGCTCTATCTCTGGTTCACAGATGTGCATGAGGAGCCTTTGCTGTGGTATGAGCGTGCGTGTGTGCTGCGTGCATGCTGTGTCCCCAAGCAAGACTTCTCTGCCGGAGATGATTTTGCTACAGTGAAATGACCACAAATGCTTTTATTAAGCTTCTCTCGTGAAAATATGATAGGAAGGCTCTGCACCAGGCAGTAAATGTTTAATTATACCTTGTGAATGGGGATATTTTATAGGCTGAGGAAAGACATCTGGTGTAATAATCCACACAGGCTGAGCAAGCTGCACAGGTTGAAAGCCTGGTCACCAAACCTGTAAATTTTGCTTCATCCCATGCCTATAAGGAAGGTTTATACTTACTAAATCTCTTTTAAAAAAGAAATAAAATAAAAAAATACAGGTTCCTTTATTTTTTCTGAATGAAGAGGGCTGAACAGTGAAGCAGCATTTCCTTCTGCTGATTGTTCCAATTTTTTCCTAGTGTGTCAGTGTGTTTCTGACCCAACCTTGAAAGTAAGGCTCTCATCATGGTTGGAAAGAAATGGATTTAGCACAAACATGTGGTGGCTATTACTCGCATGCTACTAGACATGTGTAAGTTGTAAAAAGTGTGTCTTAAACCAGGACTCGTATATATGCTAAAGTGATAAGTGCAATGGCACCTCTGACCCCAACATGGATCTGTTTATCTCCGGCTTACGATGCCCCCCTCTCCATCCCTGCAGCACTTTGTTTCGCAGGGAAATCTTGGAGTTTTAAGTCGGAGCATCAAATCTGTACGGTTTGGGTTGTAAACTATGTTTTTCTTATGACCTTTAACTCTCATTTCTGTTGCCTTGCAGTTTCTCTTCTGCTCTCCAAATCCCGCTTTCGCAAATTGTGTCTCTCACTTGGTTTCTGCCTGTCCAGAGCTCATTTTCACTTGTTTATATCCGCTTCCTGTATTTGTTTGTTTATACGCATGATCAGCAGTGATATAAGTCCTACAATCATAACACAATCCCACTCATATTTACATTTCATCTAAAGAGAAAACAAAACAGAACAAAAACCCCCAGCTGTCCTCTGTAGCCATTTTTAAAAATTGATTTTTTTCACTTCCTCACATCTAAAGTACTCCAAACACACACACGCATGCACATGACTTGAAAAATAAATTGTCAGCTTTTGAATCAAGAAAAGCAGCAATGCTTGCAGTAGAGTGACAGCAGTTTTTTTTTTTAATGTTTATTCAGCAGGATGTTTAGACTCATTAAGGAAGACTTTTAGTTATCTTTGGGGGGGAGATTCAAATACAGAAATGCATGCTAGTTTGCTGTTGTGCAGGTGGCAGACAAGGTCATGCACTAATCAGAGGTTTAGCCCTTTAGTGCCTCCACATGTACAAGTGCCATTCAGCAAGACTGAACCTGAATGAGCAAAAGAAGAGATAAAGTGGTTTGAATGCATGTCACCCACTTACATGCTTTTCACTGAATAGCAGCATCATGTGGGCATGCTTAAAAACGCATTAAATACATAACTTGCACCTGTTGCAGATTTTTTTTCGCGCCTTACTGTGTGGGTTCACAGCTACAAATGTGCACGACGTGAAAACAACGTCTGGGCGTGAGTGTGTGTGACGGCCTACATTCCTGCATCATCCCGCATCTGTCAGCAAAGAGCACACACTGATATTTCCACATCAGCTGACATCATCGCATAAATAGAATCCAAGTCAATGCCGCTGATTGCCATGGTGATGTTGTTATGGCGACCAATCAAAAAGAGAGGTGAGCTGATGGGTGCCTGTGTGTGCTCTCAAAAAAATATAAAATAAAAAGGCGCAGTGGAGGAAAAGAAAGCTGAAAATGGGCAGAGAGGTGGGTTACTGCCTCGAGTTCATCGCAAGCAAACTGTTAAAGAGTGCTTTCATCGATCTCTGTTGAAGACCGGAGGTGTTTTAGTCTCGGCTCGGCTTATCGTGGAATTAAAACGTCCTATAATTCAGTTCTCTAGATTAGTGTTTGCACATTTGTCTGCCCCCTCGTGCTTGGCTGTATCGCCTCCCCATATACTCGAGTCAATTAACTCCTTTAAAAGCCTCTAATTTCATAACGGAGCCCGTTGTGCTTGGCTGTCTGTGCTCAAGGCCCAGCTGGGGTCACAAGATTCCTTTCCAGCATGCAATTAAACAGGTTGACAGCCACAAACGAGGCTGAAAGCCTCAGCATCGGTCCACTTAACATAATATTACATACCTCAGTTGCCATGACAGCCTCAGTGTTTGTCTGTGAGTCAGTGATGCTAAACAGCTGCAGGTGTAAAGCTATTATTTCTATTATTAATTATTTATCGATCTGCTATTTGTGGGCTGCTTCGAGCTGAGTCCAGAAACAAAGTAAAGTAGGAGTGCCATTAACAGATTAGCTCTGCTGTCACAGGTGAGCTTTCTGCCTGCTCTCAAGTTTGAATTTTTGCTTTAAGTGATGACATCTGGAGAGTGGGAAGCAGGCAAGGCTGTTCTGGCACATTAGCACAATAAAGTCTTCTATCCTCAGTCATAACACCTGACTTTTGTGTAGTTTTGCTGCTCTGACCACAGCTCCACTGATCCATTTTCTTCAAGGTGGCCTGACAAAAGTTTGGCGCCAATATTTCAGAGGTGATTTCTCACCCTGGCACCACTCCTACACTGGAGGAGAAGAAGCCACGTGGCTAAAACTAGAATGTGAAACCACGGGCTTCCAAATGTGTGACACTGAGATGAAGCAAAACTTTTCAGCCATCTCCAGCAAAAGAATGGGACAGGCAATAACAGCTAGCGCACATAGCCCCCTAAAAGCCCTCGGCTCTTTCTCAGGGGAGCACAAAACGCCTGGCAGCGCGGCGAGTGACAAAAGGGGCGTGAAATTGAGTTTATGAGTAGATGTTTCCATGTCTGTATTTTCCTCCTCCTCAGCTTTTGTTCCATGTAGCTCATGAATGGAGGCGCAGTCCACATGAAATGGCTCAGGCTGGAGATACGCCCCGAGTGTAAAGACACCGCATTTATTTGCGAACAAGCACATCACACACTATTTTGTTCCACTGAATAAACACTACTGAATGACTCCGAGTGAGGCCTGTTGCATGCCACGCTTTTGTATTATTTATGTTCACTTAATGCCTGGTTTGTGTGGCTTCTTTTTGCTTCACTTGTTAATCACACATTTGTGTGTGCCTGTCTGTTTATTACCAATTAAAATAGCCTGTGAGCACACAAAGTCTCTCTCTCTCTCTCTCTCTCTGTGTGTGTGTGTGTGTGTGTGTGTGTAGTTTCAGGACAGCACTTGTTGAACTGACAGCCTTACTGAGATAAGTCTCCCTAGAGTTTTTGGATTGTGGGAAAACACATGTTGTTGTCCACTTTATTGGCACAGGGAGAAAACATGTTTGGGCTCGAGGACAAGAAAGTCAGTCTGCCAAAAGATACAGTACATCTGAGCTCTCCAAGCATTTGCGGGTGCATGCAAGTCAGAAAGACAGACAGGAGCGATCCATGTTCTTTTTAAGGATGAATGATTATAGAATTTGCAAGCTCACATTAAAGTGTGCTTGCACGTATGTGTGGCAGACTGTGATGTTTTCACCTACTGTATGTGTCCGTGTGCAGTTTCCTCTCCATGGAGCGAAAGGATGCATCTAAAAATACCATAGGCCCGAGAGGAAAAGGAGGATGGGAAAGCACTTACCAAAGCAATAAGTGGAACACAGGTCTCTCCTTTCCTTTCCCGTGCGCACCTTTCCCATGCACTTTTATTGTGGATGTGTCAACTAGAAGTTCAAATTAAACCTAAATAATTTCTGTTGTTCCAACGAGTTAAAAATGTGCCTGTTGGTTTGTGGATGCTGGCACTGAGGGTGCAGTGGTGTGTGTGGGGGTTACACAAATCCTGGGTGGTAATGTGTACCAATTAAGGTAATTTCCGGGTATTTGCCAAATTAAAACCAGACTTCTGGGAGATGTAGATATACGGACAGATTTCTACACGGATTGTGTAAAGATGAGGAGGAGGGGTGAGTAGTTGAGGAGGAGGAGGAGGAGGAGGGAATCCAGATGGGAAGGAGCAGCATCGGCGCCGCAGGAAAGAAGGAGAGAGAGGGAGAGAGACTGGAGCAGAAGACACGAAGCCTCATCTCTGCTCGGAGATGAAAGACACTTTTATCACACACTGAACAATCGGATCTCACTTGGTGCCGCAATGTATTTTGGTATGTAAACGAAGCTTTTTATTATTATTATTGTTGTTTTACATTAGTTTTTTAATAGGCTGGTAATAAGCGGAGTCACCTGTTGCTATGTTGGATTGGACGTGAGCTTCGTGAAGTCAGTCACCTGCACAGCGGTATAGACAGAGGGACTCAGCGCACAGGTTATATCACGGTGTTTTTGACTTTAAAGTCCGTTTACGCAAAAATAAGTATCGAAAATATTAGTCTATGCATAAAAGAGATGCAAAAATATAGTAACAGCATGCTGAGAGAAGACAGAAGCTACTTTACTGCGTTTCTTAGATTTCATAACTTGCATTTTAAACGGGTTTCACGATTGGGCTGTTTGATTGCTTTTGATCGTTGCCTGCAAGTTATTGATTGTCACTCCGCTGCTCTTAACAGACTGCAGTCTGTCACGTGTTTCTCAAAGGCATAATAACTTCTTTAAAGTAATCCATCCCAAAAGCAAATCAGATCAATCGCGCAACGTTGCGTGCGCGCACTCACACGTGCACCCTACAAGACTTTAGTCAGTTAATCAGAGTAATGGCAGAGCGGATGGGTGTGCTATGATTGTGATTGCGATGATTACACACGGTCCTAAATCAAACTGTAATCAAGCTGAGAGAACATGCAAACTATAGAAAATAAGGCTCTATAATCACTCAGCACAACAAACAAGACCCTTATCAGCCATGGCCTCAACATACTCGTGCACTGTTTTTCAGGTTGCATGTGCACTTATGTACGTGCTTGGCATATATTTGAGTTTGTTTTTGATTAGACCCCCCCCCCCCCCGTCACCAAAAAGTGTTTTGAATGGGCTGATTGCTTGCTCGTATGTGTAAAAAAAAACCCTCTAAAATGATTTATTTGAGTAAATAATTTTAAAAGCAAAAAAGCAAAAAAAAAAAAAAAAAAAAAACAATGACAAAGGAAAAAGAAACTGGGAAGGTTGTCAAGAAAATAATAGGCCGCATTTGTACCCAGCATAATTACAGCATACAATGCATCCCCCCAGCAGGAGGTAGAAGAATCCTGCATAGCCTTTATTTAGTCAAAGAAGAAAAGTATGAAAAGTACAGTTTTACTCAAATTCTGCAGTTTTCTCTCTCTCTCTCTTTTTAAATTTCTTTTTGCTACCCAAATTTAAGGCAAGTATCTCAAAATTTTGAATAAGTTAGATAAAGTTAGTTTCTCAGTTTTGAGTTCTTTTCTTCAGATGGTTAGTTCTTGAAAATTTGAGCTAAATGAGCTAAATTTTTCACTTATGGATGACAAAAACAAAACATGTACAAGGGTTCAGTATCTTACACAAGGACACTTTGACATCCATTTCAATTCAATCTAGCACTAAATCACAACAACAGTTGCCTCAAAGCACATTTCATTGTCAGGACCCAACCATAATACAGAGAAAACTCCAGCAATCAGACCACCCTCTGTGAGCAAGCACTTGGTAACAGTGGGAAGGAAAAACTCCCTTTTAACAGGAAGAAACCTCCGGCAGAACCAGGTTCAGGGACGGGTGGCCATCTGCTGTTGCTAGAATGGAGATACTGACCACTGAGCCACTCTAAGAACTTAGGAAGTTGTACTTGATTACAGTTTACAGCAAAGTGGGTGTTTCAAAGCAACATAAGATGATTTATAGCTGTTCAGACAGAAGCTGTGCCTATTTAAGTAATTTCCAGGATCTGTGAGTGAGAGAAGACCACTAGGATCAAATATTGGTATATTTTTTTCCAGTTAGAAAGCCCATGAAAGCAAATTTCATGTTTTGGGCTACAATATAGCTGGACTGATCCCAAATGCACTCAAATTGGCTCAACATCTTATTTGAATTGAAAACATTAACACAAATGATGAAAAGCATTTTATGTAATAAGGTTTAAATTCAAATAAGACAAGACAAAGATGTAAGAAAGCATAAAAAATGTATCAAAACACTGCAACCAGAGAAGTTTTTGAGCACAGAATGGTTCGCTCTGGTCTATTAGCTTTTATCATCATCATCATCATCATCTCAAAGGTACCACCTCATCGCCATCGAGTCATTGCTCCATATGTTTATCTATCTGCCTGTCTCCTTCCTCCTGTGATGTCTCTCAGGTAATGTGTGCCACAGCACTCTGCCGCCGCTGGCTCGTCCCACGCTGGGCAGGACCCAGCCCTCTCCTGACCCGAAAGCCCTCCTCCCCCTCCACCTGCTGCCTGGATTCACTGACGTGAGTACTGTCAGTCATCGTAGCTGTCATGGCAACAAAGCTCTCACCACCTGCACTCTCATGCCTTTTATTATTATTATTATTATTATTATCAAAAGCAAAATTGTTCATTTTACCATACCAATGTTTTGCCTCAAGCGGAGGAGTTAATTTCGTGGAATAGTCTGCCTGCATGAAGTAAAATTTCAATGCACAGATGTATGAGCACGCTGCCTACACCTTTCCAAATATATCATCCCTAATGCAGAGAGCTGTGACATTTCCACACAACCTGGGGGGTGTGGAGCTGAATCCTTGGTATTCCTCCTGCAGAGCTTTTCTTAGAGCTGTCTGCCCCGGTGTTTGTGAAAGGTGAAGGTGGAGAGAACCAAGGCAGGCCAAGTCTAAGCCCAGAGGACTGTAGATGTGTCAGGCTGAGGGTTGATGTATGGTTTACACGGAAATCGTGTGATATCTCTTCGTATAATCCAAGGTGTTAAATGCCTTGGCTGTGTCTATAAGAGTATGCTCATAACTCCATTGAGTCTGACCAAATAACTGCTCGGAAGCAGAGCTGACAATTGTGCTTTTGTTCCTCCCTCGTCTTTACTCTTCTTTCCCATGATATGCTGTCAGATGTTTAGAAGATGTCTCAGAAGAGACACGTGAGGGTTCAAAAAGAGTGTATTTGTCTGCCTTTTGTGGCCTCTCACAGTGTAGCAGTTATTTTTGCATGTGTGAGGGATTGTGTGTAGCGTCCGTCTCTTTGTCAAAAAGCCCATCTGCCACCCAGGGAGACACTGCTCTAGGTCTCGGCCCTCTTGCCTCCCATTTCACCTCGCTTTCATCCACCCCTTCCACTTTCTGTGTTGCTTGTGCTCCAACGCCCTCTTCACTTCAGCTCTCTCTTCATATGTATTTTCCACTTTGTCCCCTGCTGTCATCTTTCCTCTCGCTCATCCTCTTGTGCGCTTTTTCTCCCTTTTGCAGCTTTCAGATCCACTTCACCTTCCTTTGAACTCCTCTGTTCACTACTAAATGTAAGGCACATAATAAGAAACTTAATATTACAATATTTGTTGCTATTGCTGGGTGACCTTAATATAGCACGGACAGAAAAATGTTTTTAAATATCTCACTCATACTCTCCCTGCTGTCTTTTCCCTGTTTGTCTCTTTCTGTCATTTCTTTGATTTTACCCCATGTTCAACACATCTCCCAGTTGGCAGCCACAGAAATAGTGTAACACCTGTAAAAAGTGACTGAGCGCTACATTGTTCACTACTCTTAATGCTGAATGAGTAATGTTGGAGATTTAACTCCTTTTTTGGAAAACAAGGTTAGAGAAAGAGTATTGGCTAAAAACTTAAAATCCAGCATATCTCCACACTAAAAGCCCTCTTTGCCACCTCTGTAAACTTGAAATCTGCAATTAGCTACAGGCTATTATCTCAGTTAATTGCTAATCATTATCTCTGTAAAGTTAAAGAAAATAGTGACAGTGTCAAAAACCCACATATAGTAATTTTACTGTCAGAAATGACGAGGAAAGCAGTGAATGCCCTCACTGATGATAAGAGAATTTGATATGTGGTTAAAATATTAGCTTCTCATTACATTTTAGCATTTACATTAGCTAATTAGCTTGCCATTATGTCAACAGTTCAGTCATAACTGGCAGCCAATGTTTTTAATCGCTAATCTATTTAACAGATATTAATAGTGCTTAGTGATGTTTTGACAAAACTCTTGCTTGTTTCTTCGTCCTTGTTTCGCTTATAATTTCAACTGTTTAGCTATTTTTTTAGCTTATAATTGATAACTTTTGATTCATAATGTTAGCTAGCTCCTCAACTGTTTAACTTTTCATTTTGTTTATTCCACTAACAGTTTATTATGTTATGCATTTTTTAATCTATACTGTTAAGTTACTAGAAACATTAAAAGAGAGTAGAAGTTGAGGGACTGTAGTTAGTAGCTAGTAGCTTCAATAGTTCATCCATATTGTGCGCTAACAGTTTCCAGAGTGAGGTCCTTTAAACAAATGTTTTGTTCGTTAGAAATATTTTTCAGACTCATCTATTCTTAATGTAACCATTCACACCGACCATGTAATTTCACTGGATGTTTTGTAGCATTTATTTTTCCAAATCTGACCAATCACTGCATTTGGCAATATGTGCGCTCATAACTCAAATTAATACCAGTACTGAATGTATTTGAGATGGAAATATTAAAATATTCTATTATACCACAGACACACTGCTAGATGCTGCTCCAGGTCAATCATTCTCTGAAATTATTTCTCTCCTTCCTCAAACTCTGCCCCAACTCTGCCAACAAGAGCTCAAATGGCCCCACTGAGATCCTGAAATATGTACGAAAGCAGTCGTGGTAAAGCTTCAACTCCTGGATCAAACCATAAAATTCTCCCTGCTGCTGTCTTTTTGTGAGAATTAGATGAACCCAGAATCTTAGTTTCTTACTTTCCTTGTTTAGAAACATCATGACCAATTCATCATTGCTTGATGGTCACTTCATTTTTTTCACTGTTTTTCGAGGCTGAATTGTGCGTATACGTTACACGGCTTGGATTGGAATTTTGGATTGGAAAATTTTAGCTTTAATTTTAGCTACCTCTACAATCTATTATCATTTGTTATGGAAGCTTGTTTCTGCCACTGGGAAAAAAAATAATTGACATACAGAGATAATTTTAAATTTCTGAATATCTCAAAATTTCAACTTGCTCACTATCTCAAAATGTAACAAAAATCGAGATGTTAAGTTGAAATTCGAAGGTACAAACCTTAAATTTTGACTTTGGACAACAAACTAAAATTTTCTTCAGTGGCAGAAACAAACTAACATAATTTATAAATGAAGTTTGGATATCTTTTTCTAATACTTATGTGTTAATTTTAGTTTTTCTTCTCAAATCTGTTCAGATGTACTTTAAAAAAAAAAATTCAGAGCATTTTAATTTCTCTTTTGTCATTTTAGTTGAACTAATCCTGCTGTACTCCCTTTGGGTTATGCAGACATAATCTCATTTGTGAATCGCTGAACTCTTTCGGTTTTGCTGTCTTTATTAAATAAATTAAACCTCTGAGGTCCCCATATCCTTTAGTTGCTTTTGAGTGTTTGGAATGAGCTGAACGAAAATAAAATATCGTCTAGAACGTATTTTGTCAGAGAATTGTCTTGCTCCTCTGAATCGAACCTGTGGGTGTGAAGTAAGTGGGCACGCAGCTGAACTCTGACGGCCTGTGTTTTCTTCTGAAATGTGTCTCTTTATGTGTGGGTTCTTCGTGTGTGTGTATTTGTGTGTAAGCAGTGCATTCACTTGTGTGCTTTGGCTTCCATTAAACTCTGCACAGGAGTTTGTTTGGTGCCCACATGTGCGTTGTCATGACTACAGGGTTGCAGGCATGTGTGTGGATGCTTGTCATGATTCAGGGACCTCTGCTTTTAAAACTTGGACTTCAGAAGCTTGGTTGGCTCGCATTCTTTTTATTTCTTTCGTTTTGGAAACAAAAAAACCCAGATATTGTTTCCAAGAATAAAATAATTGAAATGACAAAGAGCCCAAAAGCAGCAGCTCATTCGTCAGAACTCACTCCCTTTAGGTGTTTGACGTCAGACATTCACACATACCTGTCATGCTGGTACACAGTGTAAATCCAGGAGCATTCATCATTATAAAGTTAGAAGTCTGCTTTACTTCACTTGGCCATATGTTTCAGCCATAACTGACTCCCTGGAGCAGAGCATGTCTGACATGCTGACACCCTGTGTGCGAGGAGGTTTCTGGAGGGAATATGCTGGATATAATTGATGCTGTGTGGTGGATGTGATGCCTTTATTTAGTGTACAATCCACTGAATGTACTGCTTTCCTTTCTCTTCATGAGCTCACAGTGGCAGATTTGTTTCTGCATGTGATATATGTATTTGTGCGAGTGTTTGTGCAAAACAAAACTGAAGAGGCAATGAGTAAGAAGGGCAAACTGACTTTGCTGCAGGTGCTAGTCCATCGTAGTGCCGAGTGGGAGTGGAGGGTAAGAGGGTGACTCCACGGGGAGCCGGGAAGGTGACTTTGATCAGACGCAGGCGAAGGGAGAGGGTTCAGAGGTAAGCAGATGGAGGGGTGAAGTGAGGAACGTGTGATGGAAGGTCAGGAGGAGATACAGGAACCTTGGGGCTGTGGAGCAAGGAGGGAGCGAGCGGGCTGTTAGCTGATGTTAAACTGTTCGATCTCATTCACAGAAACATAAAAAAGATGTCAAAAATACTCTCACATAAAGATGTTTGTCACACGTTACATGACAGATTTAGTCCTTTGCTTTGTTTCTTAAATTTCTACGACTTTTTGCATTTTACACATGATACACGTGATATATGTTTGTTTTTATGTAAGGTTGCTGGAGTTTTCTATAGACAAACAGCTGCAGGGAAACAGGGAGATAAGAGACTTGCGACTGCACAGATACATTCCAGTGTAGCAGCCCAGAGTGATGATCAAAGAAAAGTAGTGAGAACACACACACACAGACACGCACACCCAATGTTGAGTTTTTCACTTTTGAAGAACGTGTTCAGGTTTGGCTCTAAAGAAACAAGGTACATCTCCACTGCAGTGCTATACTGAGGGTTCTCTGGGGTTAGAGGACTAGCTGGCTGACCCATAAGAATGCATAAATTTTTACTTTTACCACTAACCAGATTTCCATAAAACCCCCACTCCACACTCCCCACTCCCCGCCCACTTTGGCTGCTTATATGGCCTCCTACATTTCATCTCAGGTAATAGTCTTGTTTTGCTCCACAAAGGCCAGTTGGGTTTTATTACACTGAGTAGTTTTGCTCATTACAGTTTCCAGCAATGTCCAGCAGTGCACAGTGTTGTGTGGTCAGATAATGGTATTGTGTTCACGCATATATGCAAAGGCATGGACAGGTTTACTGCCTCTCTCTTACACGCATAAATAAAAGTAGTCTGGGGGGGTGAAAAAGTCTGAAACTTCATTAGCTGATCTGCAGTACGAGGCAACACAAACATGATTATGCTGCACGCAATTTAAAGCTATTTAACGTAGTTTTCTTAATATGGTAATGGTTTCTCGCTGTTCAGTTGGAAAGACCATTTGCACGTTTGGTGTTATGAAGTCTTCCTGGAACAGGGCTGTGTGAGTAAAACTCTCACCCCTGCAGGTTTTAAAGGTGCCTGTAAAAGGTTTTGTGTTTTCTCTGTTATGGATAGCAAAGGCTGTGGCACATGGCTTCAAGGTGGTCTGAGTGGACTGCAACAGTGATGTGCAGAAAGAAGGGCGGGGCCATTTTACCACTGTGCAGCATCCCTTTTTATTTTAACAGTCTGTAAATGTCTGGGAACTGAGGAGAGTAGCTGCTGTTCAACAGTCCTCTGTGGGGTTTTTTTGTCCATCCATCCATCCATCCATCCATCCATCCATCCATCCATCCATCCATCCATCCATCCATCCATCCATCCATCCATCCTCCCTCCACTTCAGAAATTGTACAGAGATTTCTTCAGATTCTCTGAATCTTTTGATGATATTGTGCAATGTAGATAATGTGGTATTCAATCCCTTCACAATTTTACGTTGAGTAACACTGTTCTGAAATTACTCCTCAATTTGTAGACACATCTTTCAGCAGGTTGGTGCACCGCAGCCCAGTTTTAGAGATTAGAAACTTTGCATCACTAAGATATCTCATGTTACTGCCTTATTGCCAGTTAACCCAATTACTAGCAAAAAGTTCCTCCAGCTGTTTCATTTTAGCACCACCTACTTTTCCAGCCTTTTCTTGCTCCTGTGCCAACTGTTTTGAGATCTGTTGCTATATTTTTCATGAAATACCAAATGTCTCAGTTTAACATTTGATGTGTTTTCTATATTGTGGTGTGAATAAAATACGTTAAACACAGTGCACTGAATTTTTCAGGATTGGCTTTGCTCTTCAGAGTGCTTATGGCCACAAGGGCAAAAAGCTTTACCACACGTGACCATTTGGAACATGTGGAGAAAACCTGTGGGCAGCAGACAAGTGCGTTATGCTGCAGAGTGGTGTGACAGGTTTCATATAAACATTTTGAATCCTGTTCAATCCCATGAAAACAGTTCAGTGTCAGTGTAATTAATCCCAGCTGAAATGACCAAACAGACGGCACTGTGAAAGCTTTTCTAAGTCACATTACATCATGTCAGTCAAGATGATATGTTGGTATTTGTCTCGGGCAAGCCGAGGCAGCAGAGAGCACGTGGTTTGCTGTGTTGTTGATTTCACTGATAGATGTGTGAACATCAATATTGTTATGTTTATGGGCACCAACACCCTTAGTAGGTCCTAAAAGATAAAATTACCTGCTGATAGCATGACATTTAAAGAGGAGATCACTTTTTACTACCTAACTCAGTCAAGTCTGTTAGAGCATAATCCAAAACCAGTTCAGACATAACTTTTCACTTTTCCTTGTTGCAGATGGATCATATACATAAAGCTCTGATTGGCCCAGGCTTCGGGCTAACGTCACACTTAATAAGAAAGCCCAGTTCCTGCGGCGTCTGTCGTCTTAGATTCAACTCTGAGGTGGGCGATGCTGTGTGGGAAACACATGCTTTGTCAGTAGTTTTTTGTCTTTCAAGGTGCGCTTGTTTTTCTCACACACACCCTTACATGACAGTTGAACCACAGAGAAGACCTGCCCTTACACATGGCTGTCTTACTGGTTTTGAAGGTTTAAAGCTTTCTTACTTAATTACTGGGTCAAATGTGAACTCCCCTGATATTTGATCTTGGTAGAAAATTCTGTATCATTTTGTATTATTTGTGCCATAGCATGACTCATAAGAAAGCAACTCAACAACTGCAAAGTACTGTCACGTATTGTACGGAAATCTTTGTAAAAATGTGGAAAAAGTGCACATAGTGCTGCACTTATTTACTTTAACGACTTACCACTTGATTACTTACTACACTGGCAAAAGTAAGCAAGTCAGAGAATGATAGCTTTCTGCAGTTTTTCCATTCATATTCAAGTCATGCATTGTTGTGTAAAGTAAAGATAGCCACTTTACTGCATGAAGCAAAATCTTTTTTTTTTCTTTTGCTGTTGGGCATCAAGGCTCAGGCGTCCTCCCATTATACCGGCACGAAGCATGCGAAAAAGCTGTTAGCTCTGGACGCCCCAGATTCAAAGATCAGGACCTGTGAACCGGTCTCCAAGGAAACTGCAGTCCTGTTGTCATCGTGCTCACGGCCCTCCAGCTCTGACACAACATCAGGAGGTGAGTGCATTTCTGCAACCATGCATGCACACATGTGCACAGACATCACGCGCATGACACCGTTAGCCATATGAATGCACGGCTCAGACCTTCTTTTTCTAGTCACGACCTTAACTCTTTGATGTGATAAACCACCTGCTGCTTTGGGTTGCACGGTGAAGTGATTCAAGGTTGGGCATTATCCTCTGCTTCTTCTTCGTGTCTACATTTTCTGACCTCATTCAGTGGTCTCCTGAGATCAAAAGAGCATTGAAAATGCGTTGAATATGATCTGTGGGTAGCTCTCCTCCACTATGTATGAGTGTACGTTTGCTCAAGGGCCTTGGGCACATGTGCGTCTGCAGGCATGCAAGTGTGGCGGCGTGTCAAAGCACAGACTGCTTTCCAGCGTTTGTTTATATTTGTGCCAGTGCTGATGTGCTACTTTTGCACATGCGTGGGCGTTTAAGGATTGAAAATAATGCATTTTGCCACAGCTAAAGAAGAAAGAGGTTGAAGAAATATTCTTGACAACGCCGACAGGAGAGTTTGTTTTCGAGAAAGTGAGAGGGTGAATGATCATTTCAAGAGTTTCGAGGAAGTGGATGAGAAGCAGGAGCGCTCTCTGAAGATTACTTTAGTGAGAGAGTGGGGAATCAGTGGTAACAAACAGACACCCACTCAGTGAGGCAGAGCTAATAATCATTGTTATTAACAGAGAGTGAATCCTTAAATCTGCACACGCTCCTCTGTGGGAAAGTGGGCACCACAAAAGATAACAGAGTCAAATCATCTCTATACAAAAGTGTCCGTTTAAGTGCCGCGAGGCAGAAACTCAGGAGAAATCATTGATTATTAGTGTGATTAGAGAGGTTGATGGAGCTCATAATCATGTGTAGCCTGCTGAGCTTTTATCTTTCTCTTATCATAAAGAATTCAGGAATTTCATAGAAGTGGAAAAATCTTCACGTTTGTCTTCCTTAGTGCTCATTCTTGCCAACAGGATTTTCCCTAATGCATTTTTTTTGGGGGGGGGCTTTGAAGCTTCAGCAGTAATCAACAGAAAAAATTCAAAGTTTCCCATCTGAATTTAATACCCCAACACTGTCTGACAAAATCACCACACGCGTAAGTTTAAAAGCTTTAAGGTGCTGCTGCGCTGTGCCGCTCTGTGAACAGAGCACAGAGCGAGGGAGAGCGAGCCGTGGAGAGCAAGACCTCGTAGACTGAGATTCTTCACTGGCCATAAAAGTTGATAAATGTGTACTAAATCTAGAAATTATGTTGCTAAGATGGCTACAGTGTCTTAACTAAATCACCACAAATCCATTTATTTCTCCAGTCTACAGAAAAAAAATACACATTCCAGCAAGCACATTCAAATATCACAGTTAAGAACTGAATATCTACCCAGATGATGAATATCCAAACAGTCAAATATTAAAGTATAACCTTACTTTCCCCCCCTTTGTTTTAGAGCCTTCATCGCTGAACCCTACCTCAGAAATGGCACCATCAACCAGTGGCTCCACTGAAACTGTGAAAGCACCTTCTGACCCTTCCTTGTCACCCATTTCAAGGACAACAGAGAAAGAGGCACCAAAAGATGGAGAGGCAGAAGCTCCAGGAGAGGAGACCGAAGAAGCAAAAGCTATTCGTCTTCTGTACTGCTCTCTCTGCAAGGTGGCTGTCAACTCAGCCTCCCAGCTTCAGGCCCACAACAGTGGTGAGAGGCAGTCGCTGCCACGGCCAGACTTTGCCCACATGAAGCGTGTTTCTATACTTTGTTGATCTGACTTTATATCTGCTCAGGCACCAAGCACAAGACCATGCTCGAGGCCAGAAGTGGCGATGGAGCCATCAAATCCTTCCCCAGGATGGGGGTCAAAGGCAAGATGGCTGCACCATCTGAGTCATCGACAGGACTCCAGAATAAAACTTTCCACTGTGAGATCTGCGACGTGCACGTCAACTCTGAGACTCAGCTCAAACAGGTGATCCGTGCAATAAGTTTTTTATTTCATATTTATATCCTGTTCATAGCCTGTACATAGCTTGTACTCACTACAGCCTGTACATACTTATAGTTATAGAATATTCATAACATACTTCATACCGTGTACATTATAACATACCATAATAGACCCATTTCTGTAATATACTTACATATCTATATTATTGCTAATATATATTGTAATATATCTATATCATGGCTAAAGCACTTCTGTGTTTGACATTATATAGAATCTTAAAATGTTTTACCATGAAAGGTGGTTTATAGATTTTTAATACAAACATCAATTAATTACAATTACAACATGATTAATACAAAAAACTTTGTATATATATGTTAATATTCCGCTGCATTTGCTTTTACCTAAAAAAGAAAAAACAGAGATGCTTCATGAAAAACTACTCACATGATGAGAAATATACATGCACTTTGCTAGGTACTCCTTGCTAGTACCAGATTAGACTCGCTTTGTGTTTGGACCTGAATTGAATCTTCATGGCATAGATTCATAAAGCTGCAGGAACCATTTTGGTCGGGTGCATAGTTGCTGCAGATTTTTCAGCTACACATCCATGATGCTAATTTCCCTTTCTACCACATCCCAAAAGTGTGCTTTTAGATTTTGATCTGGTGACTGTGGAGGTTGTTTGAGTACATTAAACTCTTGTCATGTCCAAGAAACCAGTTTGAGATGATTTGAGCTCCGCATACCTAAATGCACACAGTTGCTGCCATGCGATTGGCTGATTAGATATTTATCTTAACGCACATTGCAATGCACAAGTGTCTGGTGGTCATTACAGGAATCACATGATATAATGTACAGCAAAACTTCAATTGTATGGTTTGAGGAAGAAAGCAAATTTATTTAATTAGATTTATCCAAGAAGTGATCCCTTGTTTTTCGCAGTCACACCATGCAATGACCTTATTTTATTGCACACTGATTGCCAGTAGTTGTTTTGTTCCTGCCCTCGGGGAGTGACCAATGGAAGGTAACATAAGAAAACTGACTGTTGCACTAACTTACTGGTTAGTTCCTCTTGTGCATGTAAAGTTATTAAAAGGTCAGCTGTCACACAGATTTGCTATTCAAAGAGTTCAGGAAGTACAAAGCCACCGCGATCCATCGTCACTTTATCCATCATGCATTAAAGACGGGAAACTCAGGGCCATGCAAATTTTATTCTCAATCACAGTGTGAACGGCTCACACCTGTCGCTGCAGGTGAGTTAAAATCACAGATCCCTCAAGATAAAGAGCACAAAGCTACTAAGCCTTTGCTATTTCACTGAGCATTTGAATATGATGTTAGCATCTCTGTTCGTGATGTGAATGCATAGCGTTGGTCTTCACCGCCGACTGTTTAAAAGTTAACTTTGGCCAGGTGCTCATGAATATTTAGCAGCTTGCTGCTGATTGTGTGGCGCGTTGGCCACAGCCATCTGTTTGTGCTTGTCAGTCAAATTTTAAAAGATTTCCTAACCCGCCCCTCATAAATATTTGGAGTCTCAAATTCAGAGTCAACAAAATACAAACAGTCTGCCTGAATTGCCAAAAATAGGAGCTTTGATTCCTGCTTGCCTTTAATTTCTTTTTCACATTATTCAGATTACCAAGCATCATCTTCTTCTTTCACCCATGCCATCTTTCTGCTGCAGCCCGTGTCTGTGTGGGTTTATTTTGCTGCGTGCTTATCTACGTGTCTCTTTCCTCGACTCCAGCACATCAGCAGCAGGAGACACAAGGATAGAGCGGCAGGTAAACCAGCCAAGCCTAAATTCAGCCCCTACACCCTCACCCAGCGTCACCAGAGTTTCCAGGCAGTGAGTACCATGTTATTGCTTGACTTACTTTCACCCCCTCATCATTGTGTTTGTGTACATGAGTTGATCCTCATGGGCTTCTTCCAGGAAGCTCCACTCCCTACTGCCAGTGAAACAAATAGTCAGCAATAGCTCAAGGATAATAAATTTTCTGAATTCTAACCCCTTGACATGATGAGTTGGACAAAAGGGCAGGATTTCACTGGAACAGAGAGTGGATTATTAATAAAAATGCCTGGTGATAAATGGAACAGCTTGTACTTTCCTACTTTAAACTGTTTAATTTCCCAGGAAAAACAATCAACTTGATACTACTTTGTCTGCCTGTCTTTCATCCTCAGATAAGGCTGACTTTACAAAAGAACCAAGATCTGACCAAGCCTCTGGCGTCTTGTGTCCTCCAGCGTCAGCTCTCTGTTGCCGCCGCTGCTGCCATGGCATCTTTGCCCCCATTCCCTCTCCCACCTGCATCAAACTCGAACCCCGCCCTGTTTCACAGTCAATCCCTCCCCCAGGCCCTGCTTCATCCGGCACCCGGACCCATCTGCACAACGCACACATCTGTTCTGTTTTCCCCCTACTGACCCGGCCGATGTCTCTATTGCTTCTGAACTACAGCTAAAAGCAGACATGAGGCCCGAACAAGATGTGATATAAGCCAGTGCCCTTTGTACTTCACATGCCAACAGACACCATGGGTGTCACGGACCAGAGTGGGTCAGATTGAGGTAGCAGATGGGCGAAAACAGAGTATTTTGAAATGTGAGAGAGTGTGTGAATGCTACCGGGTGCGTGGACAGACGTATTCATCACAGAAGTGCAAGTTTTTGCTTTATATTGTAGCACTTTTGCTAATAATCTTTGACGCATTAAAGAAATTCCCTCTCTCGAAATATATATATATATATGTGTGTGTATATATATATATATAAAACAAAGATGCAGGATAGCGAACTTCCATGATGAATATATCTGTGTGTGTTTGTACGTGCACACGAATGCTATTCAGAGCATGCTTAATTATTACTTTCCAATTTAATAAAAAATTCCTGGGGACGCTCACATCAATTGCACAATGTTCCTACTTTTCTTTCTGTCTGAGGCTTAATGCATTCTCACGAGGTTATTGTGAAAATGCTCCAAAAATGTGCAATTTATCAAATAAATAAGTGCAATAACGATTCAAGTTCATGTCTTTGTCGGATGGAAATTTTAAGCATCAAAAAGATGAGAGCGTACCCAAGACAAAAAACATTTGACTTTCTCATTTCAACTCCTTGTGTACGTGTCTCCGTGTATGTGCCGGAATTGTTGACGCAGCCAGGTGTCGCCTCCTCTCCAGATCATAAATCTCAGTATCTGACTACGACTTAAGCTCAGTTAATCTCCTTTGATACTTAGCAGCACACAGAAAAATTTTCCTAGGTTTTTTTTGTTTCAGGTAAAAAGGACACATCCATGGCAGGATGTCTCCGAAGGCCCCTCCACATATCCTCCAGCTTCAATCTCTGAGATAAATCAGTGCAGGAATGTTACCGATGTTATTGTCTGTCTTTCTGATAAGGTTTACTACACTGCAGCTGCAAGCAATGTGGTCAGTTTGGTGCACTTAGTATGGATACAGTGAGTGTGTGTGTGTGTGCTGCAAGAGTACCCCTCGTCATATTTTCTTTCATCAGACACCAAACTGGATTAATTTGTTGGATGTTTTACTTCTGTCTCCTGCAGTTGCTCCAAAGCAAATAACCTTACCGGCCAGTTCGGAGAGTTATCATCCAATATGTCACTGCCTCCTGATTCTTCCCATTGTCACGGCAGTTAATATTATTATAAATTGCCTGGGTGATGACTGTGAACATCTGTGTGGGGGATGCTCAATTCTCCACACGCTATTGGAATTCAGACCTCCACTGGCCCCCTAACTGCCTGGCTCACTCCCTGGCCAGCCTTCACCGCCTTTTCTCCTTCACCTTTTGCCATCTTTCTTTGGTTATCTCACATGTTCACGTCTATGTTCTCCACCAGCTTTCTGGCAGGTGCACGTGCACACATAAACATATGTCAACAGTACAAAAGCCTGACTTGGCATCCAGGGAATTTTTTATTCTGTGCTACCTGGAACGACTACAAAAGTACAATGCAGAGCTATGCATGCCATGTGAAGGCTGCTTGCTGTTCACGTTCATAAAAAGGCTATAATAAGCTCTTGGCGTGTGAACGCAACCTTTTGACACATTTCAACTCAGTTCAAATAAGTAAGAACAAAGGAGGTTGTGTATACAATGAGTATGAGTGACAGGAATCACCATTCAAGCTTAAAATACTTACGTTTTTCTTATTATTGTATTAGACCAGAGTTTGTTGAAAGAAGAGAAGCATACCTTGGTAAATTCACTGATTTGCTTCATAGCCTTTGAATCATAGAAGAAGACCAATCCTACTCTCATCTCTGTATGGAGGTGCCAGTATAGTTGTGTCTCCATCACACAATTCACCATTTTATGGGGTTATCGTGGATGTTTATCAGGACTCTGTGAAGGGAAATGTCTCACTTGGCAACAAAAACACACCTTGCACACCTATTAAACAAAGTGCAGTTTTGACGCTTGAGCTTTTGCAACTCATTAAACAACTGAGACCAACAAATGGGCTAATTGGTGAAGTTTAGAGACACAAGGATTTATTTGTGTAACAAAACCAACCGCACAGTCTACATGAAAGTGGACCTGTTGTTCTCGTTTCTAGCGCCGTATTTCAATTCTTGCATTCAACCAGAGAAACTTTGATCAAAAAAAATAAAAAATAAAAAATCCTGATTTGTGTTGTAAAAGCTCTGGATGCACACACCTCATTCACCTGCTATGTCAAACAAAACTTTTTAAGTTCTTATTACTTTAAGGCCACAGTTTTAATTGATTGGCTGCCCCTCTCAGTCAGAAGATTTAAACAGCAGGTGAGTGTGGTCTCTCTACTCAGAGGGTTAGTTAGCAGCCCTTCTCTATGACATCATGTAGTGCCAAGAGTAAAACAAGAGATTTAGGGGTGTTGCAGGGAATACTTACACACACATTGATCACATTATTTAAAAGACTGACCCTGTAACACTACAGATATGACTGGCCCACTTGAACATGGCATTTTCAGGGATCTGAATTTTCTTTTTTTCACCTATTATAAAAAAAAGAATTACGACAGGCCTGTTCAGAGACCTCATGGTATTTGACCAGGTGGTTAACAGCAATCTGTGGGCTTTAAATCCAGTCAAAGTATTGCACATCTAAAGGCTGGCACTCCTACACCACAAGACCTTTGCAAGCTGCCCTGTGGGAGCAATGTCTCTCCAGCTCGAGTGGGCAGACAAAAGGTGAGCAGGCTGAGAGGGCGCTGCAGCATAAGCACCATCTGTCTGGGTCAGCATACCTCCATGGCAATCTAGTGAGCACAAGTTAAAAGTTCAGATAAAGCCTTCAATTTGGCCTCTTGCTTAAGATGCATCTGTGGCTGTTGCAGCCCCAGACAGGATATGTTAGGTCCCTGCAAGGCTTTCCGGTCCTGTGGAGGCAGTGCAGCAGTATGGCATGGCGCAGCAGATCAGTAAAGGGAACGGATGTTGGCTGTGAAGTTAATGTCTCGGCAGGGTGTTCAAGAGCAGGCTGTAAGGCATAATGGCCAAGGTGCAACCCACTGAGAGCTGATTGTGTGTCTGGGGCCCGGTCCTGCTGTCGTCTGTGTTCAATGGGATGTGAGTGTGAAGGAGTGCTGCTGCAGTTATGTTTGTTAGTAGTGCAGCAGCTGGTTTTGCATCCATAGAAGGAAAACTGCTGGAATCCTTCTGCATTGCTGAAAGAAAGAAAGAAAGAAAGAAAGAAAGAAAGAAAGAAAGAAAGAAAGAAAGAAAGAAAGAAAGAAAGAAAGAAAGAAAGAAAGAAAGAAAGAAAGAAAGAAAGAAAGAGGCCACCTACTCCACCAGTATCGGATCAGTCTGAGGCCTATAAAACAACCTCTACTAAACCTCTACAAAGTTTAATTTTAGGCTTTGATTACACAACCTATGTTATGATTTCATTACCATAAATTGTGATTATGGCACCATAAGCACATTTTCCATATTAAAAAATGGGACTTTGTATTTTTGGCCCCAGTAGAGGCGAGCTCACAGATTAGAGTTAATACTTTTCATCTGGTAGAAAAGCAGATGATGGTTTCATTGGCCAGTCAGGATGTCTGGACACGGATGTAGGAGCTAGAGATCTGAGTGGACAGAGATGAGTTTATGATCTCTTTATAACCGTATTACGTCACAAAAGGTTGACAGACTCCTACTGGCTACTGTTATACTAAAAAAGGCAACCTATTCGTGTGTGTTGATGTCTCGTCTTGCTTTTTATTATCTTTATTGTACCCTAATTTCACAGTCAGCCACAGCACTCACTCTATTTTTATTTTAATCACTTCCTCCTATCCCTTTTCCTCTACCTGTGATAATAAATTTCTCTCCAGGCAGCTGACATGCGGGTAGCGAGGAGCTGCATGAAAAGACTGTGTGATGGATTTGTCCATTAAAGCAAGCTGAGCTAAAACCCGCGGAGTCCCTCTGGCTGTCTATCCGTCTGACTTTATACGTTTCTCTCTCTTTTTCTTTTGCTCTTTAATGCAGTCAGACTCTCTAAAAAAACACACACACGCACAAACACCACTGAGTATTTCCCCTGCTGTGAGGCAACAGCTGTAACATTTGCTTTCTTTTAGCAAGAATAATACACCTTTTAAGTAAACACCAATGAGTCACCACAGGACTGTAAGGCTTACACACACTCACTCAGTTCCACCCCAACACTAAAATGGCATCAGCTACATTCTTTCAAAATAAGTGTAATTTATTTTGTTTGTAATTAAACTTGATTGCTACATGTCCTCATGCAGGTAATGTTGAAATAATCCCGCTTAGAATTCACAAAGAACATTTGTGAGAAAGGTCAGCTAAACGGAGGACTGTTAATGATCCATGGTCTTGTCCAATATCAGGTGCCTGTTTACAGCTGAGCCAACTTTTCTGAAGTCATTTTTTTTAGTGGGTGACAGTGACAACACCCAAACCTTACCAAACCTTCGCTGTAGTCTCGGTTTGCTTGGCTGGCATCCTCCTCACTTGCAGAAGGTCCAAATGAATTAGCTGCAGTGCAATGCCAGAAAGGTCCAGGTTTCCTCCCCATCCCATGCCAAGCAAGACATCCCCTGTGTGGCTTGGAAAATTAAATCAGCTCATGACTATGTAATACCAAGTAATCCAGTATTTATGGAACATTTATTGAGCAAAACCTGGGTTAATGATGGGTACTTATGGGTGCAGGGTGACTGTGAGAGAGGCAGATCTCTATGTGTGCATGTGTGTGTGAGAGAGAGACAGTGTGCATAAAGGTATGCACTTATTATGGGCCTCATGTCACAGAGAAGAAGACAGGAGTCTGTATACTGGAAGAGACTGTCAAAAGACCTGCTAGCTCAATAAAAAAAATACATTGATCTAATCATTGACTGTCTTTCTTAGCTGCTGTACAATCGTACACTGAAAAAGCCACCGCAGTTTCAGGAAAAACTCAAAATAATATGACTCAAACACTGCTTGCCAGAGGGTTTAGGATGAACACAGTTATCAGCTCCATCCACATGCAGCTGAGCACTCTACTGAGCTCTGAATGCTCTTATCTTCAGCAGTCAATTAGGCTATAAATGCTCATTTTGGATGAATGAGCCTGATCCTTAATGGGTCTTAATCTAATTCCTACTTGTGAAAAAACAGACGTTTACTATGGCTCTATTTCCCAGTTGTGGATGTTTTTTTTCTTTGCTTTGTTTCCAGCTGACAGGGATGATATGGGTGAAAAGGGACAGCTTGAAGCGGCAGGGATTATAATTAGATAATTGTACTTGTGTGCGGTAGTCTCCTGTTTAGTCTCAATGGAGCAGAATATGCAGACGAATAATGAATACTAAATAAATTACGTCTCCTCTGGGAGGAAACGCGGTTTGTTTTCTATTATACATTAGCGCCATCTAGCGGACGGCCGTTTCATGCGGAGGAAGTGACGTCGTCTGAAATTCTTACCAATCAGCAGTCGAAGTTCTCAATTCGAACGGCAACTCTCGGAGGACGGAGGCTGCGATTAAAAAAATTATTATTTTGTTTCCTCATTTTAAGCGCTAAATGTGTTTTTTGCTCGAGTGGTATCATATAAACGGATTGTGTTGGTGATTTAAATATTTATTCCGGTAGGTTTCATTTGGTGCTGTTTTCGAATACAATGCCAGACTGCAGTTAGTGAAAAGTGCGTTGACAAACGTTAACGGCTAGCTCGCACATTAGCTTCCTCGTTTGTTTTGCTCCGATATACCGTTTTGCTACTGCGTTAAGCTTTTGAACTGCACACTGAACTTCGCCGTAATAACCGATCCCGAGTCATGGTGAGAGAACGGACCCAGAAGAAGTCCTTCCAGCAAAGTCTGGAGGACATCAAGGAGAAAATGAAGGAGAAGAGGAACAAACGTCTGGCCAGTGCCTCAGCCCCCAGCGGGGGCCGGTCAAGGATGATGAACAAAACAAGTGGTAAGTAAATAATCTTTTGTCAATTCTGCCCACCCCCCAATAAAGTTACCTAATAGAATAGAAAAAATTTGTTGTTATTGAAATAACGAGATTGGGAATGCCTCTCCAGTTTGCTGCATCCATGTTAAACCCACATTCTTGCATTTACTAATCCATGAAGTTACTGAAACACACTATAAGATTGTTTAAAAAAAGGTAGTTGGAACATAAAGCTCCTGGGTCAGCTGATTTCCAATCTGCAGGTGAAGATTTCTGGCATGGGGGATAAGTATAATAAATAAACAGAATGTAAATATAAATTAATTGTGGTAATAGAAATAGAATCTGTGAAACCCAAGTTTTTAATGAGTGTCTGCCTGAGGGCTGCAACTCAAACAGATTGTGGCCAGGCTGAGAGCTGTCGTTTACAGCTGTGTTAATGGCCTTCAGTAGAGCTTTTTTGTCAGCAGCTGAGCAGCCAGCATACCACACTGTGAGACGGTGTGTTAATATTCTGATAATGATGCTGACATTTACTGGATTCCGTTTTTCTTTTCTCAGGAAGTACCTCCACGCACACCATCCTGATGGGTGTGCAGGTGAATAACAAGGCGCTGGCTGTGGCCTTGCAGGCTGAAAAGGAGAAAGTGAGGCAGGCTAATGCAGTGATCCTGCAGCTGAAAAGAGAGCAGCAGGCACTCTTCCTTCACCTGCTTCTGCTCAAGAGAAAGCTGAAAGAACAGGAGGCTCTGCAGGCGAATGCTTCAGAGGTACGCACTGTCAGCTGTCAGATTTTTTTTTATTTTATTTTTTAAATTAGGAATGTCCTAAGTTATTAGTAGACCATATGAATTATTTTGAGACACTGCACTTTGAATGTAAAAGAAAATGTATGAATTATTTATTTGCTTCGTTTAGACTAAACCTTCTACTGATGCCAAGCACAACATGCATTCAGTTAGGTAAGGTTTTAAAACTTAATGACTTACATAAAAAATGTTATATGCCTTAAACTGAGTGAAATATTGAGATTTGCTTCCTCTTAAATTACAGAAGAAAGCGGACCAGCCAGAACCTGGACCACATCATCTGTGAATCTTCACCAGTTTGTGCAGGTATGCATAAAAATACTTCAATATCCCAGATTTTTTGTTATGTATTATCCATGACTGTTAACTTATTAACCAAATATATTACTTATTGGAGGTCTTTCTTTTAATATAGTAACTTTGGACATTGTCTCAATCTTATTCTTCTGACATTTGCATCTATCTTAATCCTACAGTCAAGACATTGAAATTATTTAATGTGTGTGTGCGTGTTCGTTTGTTTCTTCATAGACCCTCAGCTCTCTAACAAGAATGGGGATCCTCAGTGTGAAAAACAGGTGACCTTGCCATCTACAGTAGGAGTGCGGCGTCAGCGTACAGATAAAAACAGGAGGAGGTCTGAACGTTTGCAAGAACAGAGGATTCTGGGTGAGGAAGGTCCAGTTCCTGGCTTTGGGTCTTGGATCCCAAGTCCTATTCGCAGTGACAGTGAAAATCTCAGTCAAATGCAAAAATTAGAAGAACAAGAGATGGCAGATCCAGGTTTCGCTGAGGAGTTACAGCACTCTACTCCTGAACCAGTGCCACCCAAAAAAAGCAGACAACAGGTCGCCAGGAAGCAGACACAGCAACAGCAGCTGTCCTCCAAACCAGAACAGGTTTCAAGAAAACCCGAGAGAGGGCGCAAACCAGAGCGTGCCCCATTAAAGAAACCATGGGAGAATACCAAACCCAGAACCAGGTCAAAGAGTCGGGACCGATCAGCCACACGGGCCAAAACGGCACCTCCAGCACAGGGCAATAAACTCAACACTTCACTGGGATTTAATGACACATTTGACTTTGACTGTGAAGAGACCGTCCACATCACGCCATTCAGGGCCAAGGCTGAGGATAATCAGCGAATTACACCCTTGAGTGAGGAGGCTCAAGAAACAGGACAGGCCCAGGCTGAAACTTCACCTGTGATTTCCAAGCACAGTGAATCCAGCTCTTCATCTCCATCTTCTGAATCAGAAGACAGCCTTTATGTTCCTCACAAGACCAGACAGAGACCAGCTTCCCCTAACAAGACCAAGGGCATCACCACTCGAAGAGGCCGGCTCTCCAGCGCAGTCAGAAAGACGGAAAACATCCCTCCGAAACCAGAGATCACTGGTAAGCATTTAGATTTGTTTTTAATCTCAGCTTTTGTTTAATTTTTTATTTGTTGTTGGTCTCTTTTTTTCTTTAACATTTGATAATTGAAGACGTTCTGGTATTTTATTGAATTTTGTTTTTTGTAGTCTTCAGAGATGAAGAGGCAAGTCCCAAGACTACAGGCTCTGAAGAGGCAGCAGGTCGCCTCGATCAGTCACCTGATTTTAGCTATTCTAACAGCCCTGACCCTGTAAAGATAGAACATGATAATTATCAAGGTAGGTGTTTAATTTGTGCCATTAAAAAACGAATTAAACAAAAAACATAATAAACATAAACAAAAAAGTATGAAATGGTAATTAAACTGTGTGTGTGTGTGTGTGTGTGTGTGTGTGTGTGTGTGTGTGTGTGTGTGTGTGTGTGTGTGTGTTTGTTTGTTTGTTCTGGTGCTTCAGAGGCTCGTGGAGAAGGAATGGAGAATGATTGTTTGCTTCCTGTCAGCCCTCTGATTGAAGCTGAGATGATGAGAATAGACAATGTCCTGTCCAATTTTGGAGATTCCTCCGGTGAAGCTCCACCACTTTTACCCCACCAAACTCCAAAGAGGCTCAAATCATGCAAGAAACGTAAGCTGTTACAGGATTCAATCCAAAACTGCATGTCCAGTTTACACATCACTGTGAAAGTGTTCTCTTTCTGATAAATAACCTTTTGTTGCCAACATCTTTGAGCACAAGGGGCTGGCTGATTCACCTTTTTGTTGTGTTGCACTGGTGTATGCGTGTGAATTTACCCGTTTCCTTTTTCCTCTTTCTCACGGGTCACGTTTTCCTTCACGTTCCTGCAGGTGGGCTTGGTGTAAGGCCAGCAGGGCGGGGCTTGAGTCTGTGTGATGTGACCAATCTGTCCCCTGCAGCCTATCGTAAATTTTCCTGTGGAGGCTCGTCTGATTCTCGATGCTCCACCCCCGTTCCTATCCGCAAGCGGCGCTGCACCATGGCGGTCAACTACAAGGAGCCCTCGTTGCACGCGTAAGCTCACAAACGCTCTCTACTGCACGTGGTTTACTGTGTTTTTATTTTCTTTGTTACTGCAAGAAAACTCAACATTTCTCCTCAATAGGAAACTTCGGCGGGGAGATAAGTTCACAGATGTGCAGTTCCTCCGCTCTCCAATTTTCAAGCAGAAGCCTGGCAGGAGGTCTGTGCAGAATCCAAGGAATTCAAGGAGCGTGCATCAGCCGTTTGAAAAGTACAATGAGTCTTTTGTTGGGTGTCGCTGAAAGTTGTTGCCTGACTTTGAAGTGATTTTTAATTTAGTTTTTTTTTCTTGTATTACTGTCAGTGAGATTTCTTTGTGATAAAGAACAACTGTGATAATTTTTATATATTTCTTTATGTTTATGTCTCTTAAGCTTTCATTTCTGTTATTTGTCTTTAGGTGAATGTAGTATTAGCCTTCTCAGATTTCCTAATTTTGCCATTTCCCAATTTTAAATTGTTTATTATGAATTCTTTAAGAAGTTTGTTTGTAATTCTGCTTATGTTTCTTCTACTGTATGATAATAAACTTCATATAAGCGTTTACACATCATTGTGACAGGTTAATATCTGAACACAACAAATTTGGGCTTAACTCAATGAGGTCTGGACATCAGTTTTAGTGTTGTGTAGTTGCAAAGGAACACTGGCCATGCAAACCATTTATAGTCTGGTTCTCATCAAAGCCCTGTTTCGTTTTTTTGGGCCTGAGAAGCTCAGCTGTGTTTGCAGCTGAACCCAATTAAGGCTAGCAAGGTCTTTGTGTAGGAAAAAGTGCACACACGCAATTAGCCTCACTTCTGTTTTATTCAGTCTATAAAATAGGCTAATGCTATGTCACTGTAGAAAGCATGAAATTATCTCTCCAGACATTACAAAAGGTATTTTTTTTTCTAAAGCTTGAAAAGTACAAACACCTTTTTTACAAAACAGTAAAAGTACATAGTATTGCACAATCTTTTCGTTTATCTCCAAAGTATAAAGTTATCAATCTCCATCTGCCGGACAAAAATAAGAAATAATAAATTAAGAACTTGCCTTAAGTATCATTCTTCTAAATTACAGCACATAAATAAGAATATACTCTAGATAATTAAATTAGTCCTTAGTCAACAGTGTAATTTCTATGTAAAACAAATTCTAAAGGAAAGGAGATGCTCTCATTCATGTTAACTAATACTTGGAAAAATAAAAGTGCATTTTGATAGTCAAATTGCCCTACGTGACACGATAAAAGCAAAAGATTGGGGTTTTTTTGTTGTCCTTTTTCAGTTCTGGGAAAGAAAATATATGTTATATACACATTTAAAATGTACAGTGGGGTATAAGTGCATTAAAATCTGTACAAATTTAAAGTATGTATTCCTCTTTTGGCAGGATGAACTCTTCACAGACAAACTTTGACTTCATTAACGTCATGCGTGCTCACAAGAGTAGAGTTTTACAGACAGGAAAACTTGGACTCTCAGTCCCTTTTCTCACAGGTAACACTAATCTACCGCGCATGCGGCAATTCCTCATGACATCTCTACCTGAGTCAACTGAGAGGAGGAGGCAGACACAGAAAAGGCAGTATGAAAACAAAGATTAAGTAAGATGGGTGGTTAATCTCTGATCAGCTGTCATGATACAGTGCTTTCAGCACACAAACAACACCTGCTCTGCTTAATGTTTTACTACTGCTCTTCTTTTCTTTCCATGGGCCTCTGAGACACATGGTCAAATACAAAAACTACAATGCTTTTGTCTGGAAACGGAAACAGTCTTACAGTTCTTAAATGAGGCCTTCCCCTTGTGACCCATCTTTCAGGGTATTCTAAGCTACTGATTTATGGTCTAGGCCAGCAAGCATCAAACATTACAAAAGTGTTCATCCAAGACCCGTTTGCACCTTTTACATTAAGATATGTTTCTGAAACCTATCTACTCCAGAATCAGTAGTCGTGTCCTTTGCTTTGCTTGTCTTTTGCATTGTCTAAAACAATAGTTCATTGTCCCAGGACACCCTCATCCTTGTGCAGGTGAAGACAAATCTCTTCCTCTGGTTTACTTCTCAATTAGGCCCGCCTCTTTGATCTTAGTGTAGAAGAACTTCTCCAGTAGGTTCGCACACTTGTAGTACTCGCTCTCTGGAGGGTTGTATTCACGACAGTTTGTGAAAATTCGCTGCATGTCGGCCATAAAAAGCTTCCGTGTCGTGTAGTACCGGCTCTTTAGACGCTCGCTCATTGTCTTGAGGTCTGTAAAAATGTGAAATTTCAATTATGATACCTTTCAGTGGTTGGATGAGTATAGCATTTAACAAATAAACCCCACTTAGTTCATGCTTTAATGCCAGCTGAATAACAACAGTAAAAGATGTGGACTTTAATTAGAAATGATCTGCTGTCGTACCGCAAAACAATGTACAACTATGCAATGACTAGTGCAGACAATTAGTAATACACAAACTGTAACTCATCTCCTCCCCTTTAAGACAACTGTGCTTGTTAACACACGTACCCATGGGGAAGCGTATGACTTGGTAGTACCCAGGTGCTTCTGTTTTTTTCACAGGCTCCATAAAAGGCCAGGCATTCTGGTGACTCTAAAACACATAAAGCAGTCCTTTAAGAAAACTGTTTGTCTGTGTATGTGTGTGTCAGATGTAGACCACATTATACGTGTCTATCCCTCACCTTCACATGTTGGAGGATAGTTTTCAGAGTGCTATACAGTTGATCGGGGTCTTTCAGTTCTTTCCTGAAGAGTGAAAAATGGTAGAAAAAACGATATAAAACTGAGGCTAGCGAAGTGCTATTTCCAGATGTGCATGCGTGTTATTATTGCCTGCAAATTTTTGTCATAAATGAAGGCCAGAGACAATGTCTGACTGTATCATTGTTGACAAAAATGATCAAATATATAATGTGAATACATTAGCCAAATCATTAGTGGAGCATCTTACCCTTTGCCCACAGGCTTCCAGCCAGTTTCACCTGTTGATATAAATAAACTAATATTACACTCATACACCAGAATGGAGTCATTCTCTAGTCACTAGAGTAAGAATAGGTCAGCAACTTCCGTGTAACCACAAAAAAATGCTGGCTGGCGAATGATTGTGCAGAATTTTTTTTGGAAGTAGTTGGATGACCAATTAGTTACGCAGAGGTTGAGCGTGTTGCACTCTAAACCTGGCAAAAGTCTGCAACGAATTCCCATTTAATTGGAAAAAAGATAGACTCTAAACAACTTGCAGTCAGTCTTTGCAATAGCAGACATGATGCTGACTCAGTCTTATTGCTGATTTCTCACTGTCCTGACACACCAATGTTTCTATAGAGATGTTAGCTGACTGGAAGTGGTTTACAATCTGGTTCCCTTCTTCAAAGCAACCACTTCAAAGGCAGGCACATAGCGAGCTGAGTGCAATAATTTTGGTTGCCCTGCAGTCTCCAACCACTGTTTTTCTTGTGTGACATTGCACTTACTGCTTGTCTTGTTGCCACAAAACAAATTCAAAAAATTCATCATAATTCTTGCATTCACGTGCAACCTGCTCTAGTCCTTGGCTGGTAGCCATACATACAGAAAATAACCACCCATCCAGATTTCATAGAGAACAGCCTTTAAATCCGAAAAGTATTTGATTAATTAGCTTTTAGTTCTGCCTAACCTGTCACTCCGAGGAAATTAACAAGGTTGATGGTGATTATAGAGGTAGATGTACGATAAAGCCCATAAAAACCCAGTAGATAATATAACCAATAAGTTGGACAGCTTAATTGCACAGGATGTATGTGGTAAGTGGCCTACTTTCCTCAGCATTAATGCTGTAATGGCAATCATTACTTTTTAATGCCAATAATCTTGTAATGTATCAAGCTACTTTTAAAAGCCAAGGTTACCCAACACTGAAAAAGAATAACATACGTATGCCAGGAATGCTCTCAATGGGAATCTGCCGGACTCCATCCTTAAAACAGGACAGCCCTGGATAGACTTTTCTGATCTGAGCCTGTTTCCTCTCAATCAGCTTCTTGATTATCTGAAGGCAACAAATGAGAAAAAAAATCTTAGTTGAGGGGACAGAAAGAAGCATTTAGATCAATAAAATATTAAAGAGTTCATTTAAAAGTCACCCACACACCTCTTTCTGCTTCTTGATGATGACAGAGAACTCTGTGTAGGGGATGCTGGGGTTGAGCTCACAGCCCATGAGTGTGGCTCCTTCATAATCCTTGATGTAGCCCACATACTTGGACTTGGGAACCTTTATGTCTTTTGAGAAACCCTGATAAGGAGGAAGTAATAATTTATCCTGGAGCTGCCACGCACTGCCTCTATTTATTATATTATTGTTACTAATGGCCGTTATTAATGTTACCTGTTTCTTAAAGTACCCAATGGCGTATTCATCAGCGTAAGTGAGAAAATTGAGGATTTCATGCTTTATGTGATATTCTTTCAGGTGGTTCATCAAATGTGTTCCATAACCCTGCAACCACACAGTCAGACCAGGAAAGGGTTAGAGCCGGCCATCCAGATATCACTGAATACCCACCAAGCTGAGAAATAAAGCCGGGCACGCTCTCACCTTGACCTGCTCATTGGAGGTGACGGCACAGAAGACAATCTCTGTGAAGCCTTGCGATGGAAACATCCGGAAACAGATCCCTCCGATCACTCTCCCGTCCTTGATCAGGGACAGCGTTTTGTGTTTCCTACCAGAAAAAAAAGATGAATTTTACAGAGGGAATCTGCTTCTCTATAACCCTCTGAACTTAAGGTGGGACGATGAGGCAGAGTTACACTCACGGATCGAACACCAGCCGCGTGATGTACTCCTTGGGCATGCGGGGAAGCTGATGGGAGAACACGTTCTGAAGGCCGACGAGCCACATCAAGATCCTCTTGTTGGGCTTCTGGTTTAGGGAGTTCCCAATGACGTGGAATTCAATCACGCCCCTGCGCTCCTCCAGGCGGGCGGCTTCGTCACGTGCAGAGTGAGCTGATAGCAGGCTAGTCTGCACAGACAGGAAGGTATCAAATAAATCATGGTCCAAAATTTGCTGTGATGTGCAGAGGACTTGAACATTTTGTGCAGGGACAATTAACCTACGACTAAAAAAAAATAAATGAAGTGCTATACAGACACATTATGGCAGCTTGGAAGGAGATTAAGACCAATTACCATGAGATCTGACACTGACAGGAAAATGATTAGGCTGGAAGGATGAGAAGATTTACAATTATCTAATGACTTTAATTCTTTTTACTCTTGTTATAAAGTGTCAGCCTGGAAAATCTGATAGAGGCTGTGGGTCTGGATGGTATCTGTGAAGATTACATAACTGCCCTTTGCAAATCTGCAGTGCCTTCTTATTTCTCTTAAAAATCCAAGACTTGAGTCAGATTGAAAAGCATCGCAGGTGATGCCAGTTTCAAAATAAACTAGGAGTAACCCCAAAACAACTGAAGAAGAGAGCACGGGCCATTTCCGTTTATCTTCACTTGATTTACAGATGTGAGACGTCTTGACTGACAGAAAGGTTTCAAGAAAACAGCTGTGTATCAGAAGCTGGAGTGATATGCGCTGGTGTGTCTTCTCACTTTTACTTTTTGTCACATACAGCAACAGTGTAAAAAGGGCCGTTATCTTATCCCACTCATAGATGACACCGCGCCGCAGTGATTGGCTCAGATTTCATATGAAGCTCGCGATTAAGTTTTCGACATGGCAAAGATAACATAACAGGGAGCGTTATACAAGAAGAGGAAGTGGAAATCATCAGGCCTCACAAGCACTCGGATACAGTTTCTGACAAACAGCTTATAAGTGGGCTATAATTATAGAAATGATAGAATTTTAGCCCAAATTACTACTTATCATACTTATCATATGAAGATTAAATTCACTTCCAACTAATTGGGCTCCATGCTGTGACTAAACAATAATGGGTTACCTCTGGAATGGCAGCAGGATCAGCGATAGTCGCCATGACTTCATTGATGAGGTCCATGGGGATGTCACCAACCACCCTGGGTCTCTTGTTTTCCTCATGGGAAAGGGGCTCAGAAGGTTTACGCTTTTCTCCAGCTGGGGAGTGTACACAGAGGAAAGCTCTCATTACTCAAGGGGCTTTATGTTGTAAGGTAAAAACAATATTAGAGAAAAAACCCCAACAATCAGACGACCCCCTCTGAGCAAGCACTTGGCAACAGTGGGATAGAAAAACTCCCTTTTAGCAGGAAGAAAGCTCCAACAGAACCAGGCTGTGGGAGAGGCAGCCATCTGTTGTTACTGGCGTTAGAGGGAAAAAGAAGAAAGCAGGTGGAGACAGAAATCCTGGAAACTGGTTCTACAGAATGAGATGTTTGAAAGCTGAAGCCTCTGCCTCCCATTCTACTTTTAAATATCCTAGGACCCACAAGTTAATCTGCAGTCTGAGAGCAAAGTGCTCTGTTGGGGTGATGTGGTACTGTTGGTATGGTTGGTAAACAAGTGACGGACATCTGAAGTCTACTATCTTCAGTCTTCATTTTAAACCTATATGTACTTTGTTTGTTAGAAGCAGCTCTGGGGTTTACTTCACCTTCATGTGATGACAGATCTTAGAGGCAGCATTTAAAACAGGGTTACACTAAAAGCATAAAAATCTCCAAAACTAGAAACGATCTTAAAGGACGGCTGACTTGAGTCATTTCGCTGTAAAGTAGAAACCGTTCCACTTTTAAATGTGTAAAACAAGGCTGACTTTACTCAGGTCCACACTTTTTGTTGTTGTACTGTTACGCAATAAGTTGGCTTAACTGAAACCTCGTGAGTAATAACAGGCTTGTCAGCAATACCTGGGTTTGGCTCCAGTACAGAAGCTGCCTTCCTGGCAGGACTGACACTGCCGCAGGTGGACGGGTCCACTGACACGGGACTGGTGCTGTAGTACAGCGGCCTGGCCACTGAAGCAGCACTTATAACTACACAAAAAAAAAAAAAAAAAACCACAGAGGAAATTGAATTTATTCAGTCATAGGCTTTAACCTTTTCATAAAAAAAACAAGTGTCATCTTGAGAGGCGTTTCGGCGAGGGTGTGTGGGAGGGCGTGTCACCTGTGTGGATAGGAATCTGCCCTCCCGCTGCCCCTGCCAAGAAGTCTTGGCTCCAGATTGGAGAGTTATGACTGTAAACCTCCTCCTCCAGCATTGACAAGAACCTGAGCAGAGAAATCACAACAACTACTTAACTATATTAAAACAAGCAGTCAACTTTACATAAGTGGCTACGGTCTGGTTTCATACTGAGGATGTGAAGCACATCCCAGAGTGTAGCTACTTGAAGGCCTGTGTGGCTAACTGCATGTGAGCCTTCTGTATCTCTTACTTGGGAAAGTGTGTAAGAATGAGTGTGCGTTTCTCAGGAGGGAGCTTGTCCTTCTCCTGTCTGGCCTGCTCCAGCAGCTGTTTCCTCATCACAGTGAAGACAGAACGCAAAAGCGTCCGCCCAAAGATCTGAGTGGTCTCGTAGCGGGGCAGGCTGTCACAGAACTGAGGAACATTGCAGTAGCAGAGCCATCTGGAACAAGCATATCCCATAATTATCTTACAGCTTGTAACTGTACTGGTGCAGGAAAGGCAGGCACAAGATATCTGTCTACTCTGCTACCTAGTGTAGTTGACTTTGTATCCAGCTGCGTCGTCATTGGGCACCCTTTGGCGTCTTTGAGAGGGCGTTTCCAACTGCCAGTAGTTGATCTGGTTGAGAAACATCTTAGCCAGCTCCATAATGGTTTGGCGTTCTTTAGATGGCAGGTGGCTGAATTTGTACTGGACAAAATTGTTCACCCCCTATTTCAGAAACGTGGAGTAAAAGAAAGAACAAATACATCAAAAGTAAGATAAAGATCAGAGGATGAAAGAGTCTGTGCAGTGGAGACTTATTTCTCTACCTGCTCGATGCTGGGCTTTTCAAACGGCGGACTCTCCTGTGCTTCTAACATTGGTTTACCCATCTGTAGGATGGACTTCCTCAGCAGCTGACAATGGAAAAAGATGGCGTTTGTTTAAAGCGAGCGAGATCTGAAAACTCTACCTTGCTTCAAATCGAGTGTAAAGCAATAAAATTACTTTGAAGAGGGAAAAGTAGACTTGTTTAGTGTCAGCATCCTCCTCCTTGTGAATGCACGTGTACAGATACTCCACATCCAGAACAATACCAAGAAGCCTGTTCATTTCCTCCTCTGAAACATTTTCTAGATGGGTCACATGATCACCTGGAAAGAAGAAATAAGCCAATGAAATTCATCTAGCTTACCCTTCTTGGTATTATTTTCTGATGCAGCTTCTCTGGTGGGCATGCCGACTTACCCAAAGTGTGAGAGCAGCTCCGACAGGGCTCCTGGAGGTTGACTGCGTTGGACTGCTGCTCTGTTTGAGGAGGTGTAGGAGGGGGGTTCTGACTTTTCCAGCCATTACACTTACAGGCTCCTTCAGCCTGCGATAAATAGAGGTTAAATGAGTACAAGCAGGCACAAAGACGATATTAAAAGCAGCAAATGAGCAATAAATGGGGGCAGATTACATAGAACAATTAAGGAAAACCATTCAACTTGTTAAGTTTTGCTTTTTTATTACATAAATATCTTAAAAGCTTTTCCAGGCTCTCTCAGGTTAAACGAGAGATGTTATGCCCGACTTTCTACAGTAACAGGGGGCGGGGACATGATCAGCTGAAGGTGCTGTTCTGAGCATGCGCCCTGAAACAACAACAAACTCCGCCCCCGCCAGCAGCTGTCACCCTGTCAAAACAAAGACCCCGTCCCTCTCTGCGGATCATACGCTGCATAAGCCCAATAAACTCCTCTCTGTTTACCCCCCCTGCTATGACGGTCTCGTGCACGACCACACACACGCACACAAACACACACGCGTATCCAGACCTTGTGCACACAGCCAGCTACTCCCAAAACCAGCGTCAAGCCAATGTTTACGTTCACCAACCCCCCACCTTGACAGAAGCAGTAACACTGTAACAGGCTGCAGCTGCAAGGCCCCTGCTGAAAAGTCCAGATGTAAAAAAAGCCCCTCCAAAACACTTAATGTGTCAGGATTTTATTTTTTTAGTATTACCTCTTTAGTAACTGGTTCATGCATGCAAAAGAAAAAACACAAGAAACTCAAGTGCGGCAATGGCTTCCTTTGCTGTGCTTGCATTTTGAAAACTATTGCAACCAAGCCCAGGAAATGCAGCACACTTTAAGTATGAGCCCCGAAAACTACCCCGCTTTAAAGCCCTGCTTTTGCAGATGTGGCATACTTTGCAGGATGAATACACTCCGAGTTTTTCCAGTTTCTTGGGCCGAGGCGAGGAGCGTAGTTGTGCCTTCTTCACGGCGATACGTGCGGATCCTCTAGCGGCGCCTGAGCCCTCCGTGCCTCCGGCTCCAGGAGCGGCCGGAACCAGGCCCGCGGCTCCGATGGCCGGCGAACCTTGCTGAATCCCAGCGCTGTCGGCCATGATTCCCACCGAAACCCGAAGGGACCGCCAGCCCGGGGAATATTCGCTGCGCCGTCCGCTCTATTCCACAAACGGAGGATCAGACATGGCGCTCATCCTTATTTTCAATTTCTCGCTGTAGGCCCATTTTCCTCCGCTAGGGGACCTTCATGGGATAGGCCAACTCCACAACAATTCAAAGAGGAGAGGTCACAAAATGCAACCATTTATAGCAAAATTTCAAGGTCAAACGTGGTGGGAGCGGGAAAAAAAAGCGGATCCATACTTTCAGTCAGGCACAGGTGACTTCCAAGACTATACTGAAAAATTACTGAAATTAATAGCAACACCATTTAGAAATATATTTATAGACCCTTAAAAATATTTTCACATCATCAGTGAACATGTGGAAATGTCTTAAGTATGCTCACCCAAACAACAACAATAAAAAAAAGGTTAAAGTTCAGGATTGATGATGATTAGAAGCTTTCATCAGTTTCATGATGAGTATGAGGGAAGTAAAAGTGTGGGTCATAACCTCCAGAGGACAAAACAAACATATAGAGTAGTAGACAAAAAGTAAAAAAAATAAAATAAAAAAAGCTATTGAGGCCCAGAGGTAATAAAGGCACGCACACACATGCACACCGCCTGATTACAATAATAAATGATCAAATTTATTTCAGTATTTATTTGGTCATTACATAACAGTACTGTAAAATGCTTGCATTTAAATGTTTCTGGCTGCAAATAAGTGTTCACTGCAAAACAAAAAAAAAAAAAAAAAATTAAAATTTGCATCCTTATTATGTGTTAAATCATCTATTCATAAACCGCCATTGTGCCAGCTGATAGTTGTTTTACTGTTCCTACAATTATCGTCACAATGTTAGCGAGATGTAGTAGGACAGACAGAGGAAAGCTCAAAAACTGTGCAGCGTGGTGTCCGACTCCTCTGGAGTTTTACAACCTGTGCCTCTGAAAGCTCACGTCTACTTACAGGGAGGAGTAGGAGGAGGAATAGTTCTGGACAAGGCATAGACAAGAAAAAAATGGAGAAGTGTAAAGTAAAGAGATAATCTTAAAAAACAAAAAAACAAAACATGTTTGGATATATTTTTTATGACAGAAATATACAAGACAGATGACTAAATAAATGCAATTTCATTTTTTTGTTGTTGTTAATAAACACTAGATACATTTATAAAGACCACCACTGATTATAATTTAACCATTTATATGTGTAAAAAAAAAAAAAAAAAGACAAAGAAAAAAAGGAACAGCAACAAAACTCCAAACCCAGATTGTAGCTGTTTTTTTTCCCCTTCCTGCTAACTGTACACTTTTTTATGATTATCTAGACAACTCCCTAGCAAGCATTAGTCCTGTCACTGGTAAATTGAAAAAGGTAGACTACACTGCAACACCTTATTTACAGTATATTATTTATATATTTATATTTATATATATATATATATATTTATATATCACACTGGCTGAAATCATGACAAGATATATTCATGAACATCATTAGTGCAAGGCATGAGTAAGACAGACCTGTAAAAAGAGTTATTTACTAAAAGTACTCTGTATGTGTGTGTGCATGTGTGTGTAACAATTAGGGGGGGTTGTGTGTCGGTGGGACAGAGTGTGTGCTTGACAAAGGTGTGGATGATGTGTAACAGACTGTGTGTATGTTCATGTACAGTGATGTTTAGGTCTTACAGGGAATAGGGGAAGGTGGGGAGGGAGACGACAAGTCAGTGGCGTGTGTGTGTTTAATTGTGGAAATGTGTGTTAAAAAAAAAAGCCAAAAACAACAAAACACACGGATAAATGCGTGTGAATAAGTCGAAGGATGTAATCTGTCACCAGACAGCAAACCCGGGCCGGGCTTTGTACAGAATGACACACCGCCGTGTCTAAAGCACTTTCTAATCAAGAGAAGATGTCAAACATTTATGATTCCGATATTAATTAAGAAGCAACTTTACATATTGCAACTCCCCACTCACTGCTATCACCTTCGATTTACCCCCAGTGCAAACCCAGCAGTCGAGCAACATTGACACAATGGAAAAAGTAACCGCACAAGAATAAATCGTTGAAAAACAGAAACCCAAGAGACCGCAGTATGACAACAAAAGGGTGGTCTACACAAGGTTTATGGACGGACACATCATGAAGTGGGCAGTTGGTGACACTGACGTGTACCGTAGAGGCCTCTGCGCTGTGTTTATAGACACAAGGGGATTTGCTGCGCAGCACTGGTCCTTGCAGACAACTCACAGAGTAAATACTGTGAAACATTGCACAATGCCACGAAGGACAGCTAGGAGCAGGCACGGGCCCAGAATGGAGACAAGGTGGTGTGAGAAGCTATGCACTAGTGCTACGTTGGGTTTAATGGAGGGAGTGGGGTTATAAGGACCAACTATTCTCCCCCCCCTCCCAGCTACGAGATAAAGGGCCCTAGAAACAACAAGAGAGACAGAATCTACAATTTCTCTCTGCCCCCTCCACCTTTCCTCTTTCTGAGATTAACAAGAACACACTCCTCCAACCAACTTTTTCTGCTCTACTGCAGATTGAATGTGTAACTCTTTAACTTTTAGGCCGCCTAAATATGCTAGCATGTGCATCCACAAGTTTGACAAAATTACAGTAAACAATAATCAACAAAGTTATAAAAAAAATTGAACAAAAACAGAAGACTGGTATTAGAAATGCAACATTAAAGACTTAAGCTATCCCAGAAAAGAGAAGTGATCACTTCCTCCAGATGAAACTCATGTCTACACGGTGTAAAGATGATGACAACGCAAGGAAGGGTGCTCTAATGTTTCTAATACCTGCGATCACTGATCTATCAATAATACGATAGATGTAACAAGCTCGATGGCAGAAAGTAAGACAAAGTGGTTAGGAGGCTTCCCCGGGTAGCAGCAGAACCATAATGGAGGAAAAGAGGCAGAACCGCAAAGAAAGATCAGTGTGATGGCAATGAATTTGTTAAAAGTGGACGAGTGGGGTGGCGAGTGCAGGGCATATTTTCTTGTTTCAGAGAGTAGGTGACACATTGCATTAGTAACTGCAGTGGCATTTGGGGCATTGACCACATTAGTTACTGCCATACAGGTTGGTAGGGAGGAGGGTGTTCTTCATGTTAGTTACTGCAGCATGGAGCCTTGGCTGGCTGGGCAGCTTCTGTCAGGTCCACTCCCCGGCTGCGCCCAGTGTTTGCTCCTGCAGTCTGAGGCTCATTTTTTGGCAATCTCTTTGCTGGAAGAAATCAAAACAAACAAACAAACAAACAAACAAACAAACAAATAAATAATACAACGATTTTCAGAAAAGAGAAGCTACAAATGATAAAAAAAAAAATCATTAACAAACACATCAATCATGCTAGTTTGACCTTGTCCTCCAGTTAATTTTTAACTTGCATTTTAAGCAGGAACTGAAACCTCTTAGGAATTTGTGATTGTCCAAGCCTAACAGCAGCTTTGTAAACCTTGTGTACTTTTCAGCAGAAGAAAACTGGAGCTACAGTAGAAAGCCCAGGGTAGCAGAGAACATGCAAACTCCACACAGAAGGAGCCCTAAACTGGGCTTCAAGCCATCACCTTCTTGCTATGAGGGAACAGTTCTAACTCCGAATAATAGAAATATGCAGAAAAACAAATATCTACAAATTGAGTCCTAAAAGTTACCCACCAATGGCCATAAATATCTCATTCACATTCATAGACGTCTTGGCCGATGTCTCCATGAAAAGTAAGCTGTTGTCATCTGCGTATGATTGGGCGTCCTGTTGACACAGTGTAAACAAACGAATTTTTAATACATCCTCCAACACGCATTTCTTCAGGCATAAGAGAAACACAATTAGGGGATAATTAAAAACGGAAGTCATGGCTCTAGAATACAGCGTCTGCTAGGAACGTGATCACCCATCCACCTATTTTCCTCCCCTCATCCAACTCAGTTTTGCGGTGGGATTGGAGACGGGTTGCCAACCTGTCGCAGGGCTAACAGAGAGGTACAGACAGCCATTCACACCATAGTCACACCTATGAGAGATTTAGAATCACCAATTAAATAACTGTACTAACTACATGTGCTCGGACTGTGGGAGGAAGCTGGAGTACACGGAGATAAACCACGCAGACACAGGGAGAACATGCAAACTCCACACATAAAGGTCACAGAAAAATTTGATTAAAAAATAATAATAATAATTGTAAAATCATGAAAGCCTAAGACACAGTCTAAGGTTTGTCTAGACTGACCTGGAAGTCCACAGCTCTTTTGTTAGCCAGGTCAGCTTTGTTTCCTGACAGAGCGATGACTATATTAGGGCTAGCTTGTCGTTGTAGCTCCTTCACCCAGTTCTTGGCCCGTGCAAAGGACTCCTGAAATAAAAATGAAGACACGGTACCACTTGTCAACATCTAATGCTACTTTCATGTTTTAACTTGCTCTACAAGTGCTCTGGAAGGCCTGGGTCTTAGTCGAGGATGAACGTGCCTCGTTTGTGATGTCGTAGACCACAATGGCAGCTTGTGCTCCTCTGTAATACATTGGTGCCAAACTGTGGTAACGCTCCTGGCCTGCAGTGTCCCAGATTTCAAATTTCACTGTTGTATCATCAAGACACACTGTTTGGGTTAGGAAGGCCGCTGTGGAGATAGGAAGAGACGAGTCATTTTTGCGTGATCATTAACGACACCAAAACTATATCTTTACGAGGTCATATAAACAGCTGATAAATGTGTCAACACAAAAGCATCAGTATTCTGAATGGGGACTTCTCAGGAAAACAAACTAACAAAACAAACAACAACAACAAAAAAAAACAACAGAACTGCCAGGTTGTCAGAAACATCCTGATTTGATGACATGACCTTACCTCCTATTGTGCTTTCCTGGAATTCATGGAACTGGCCCTTGACAAAGCGAAGCACTAAGCTGGACTTCCCCACAGCCGATTCACCCAACAGCACCAGCTTAAACTGACAGATCTTATTCCCTGCATTTGGTCCATTGGGTCTCGTAGCTCCTCCTCGATTGGCCATGACCTAGTCAGATCCCAGGTGTCCTGTGTGCCGAACCTCACTGTCGGGACTTCTGCTGCAGGAAGCACGAGAACAAACATGTTCACAGAGTAAAAACAGATATTAAACTCTAAGAGATTTGTAATTTCTTTTCCCTTCAAATGCAGTTTAACAAGTCATAACAGGAACGGAACAGTTATTTTTGTATAGATTACAGTCTGACATTTAAGACAAATGAGCATTACTCATATATTCAAATCATGCAACAAATTTATAAATATAAGATCAGCTTCCTCTGAAAATCATTATAAAATTACAAATCTTATGAAAACTAGAATCCGACTAATGAATAGGATACTAGAAAAAAGTAACTAAATTAGGCAATCTTTTGACATTTTGACTGGGACATAAAGGTCAATGAAAGTTCCTCAGAGCAGACTACATACAAAAAATGATACATCTCTTACTCATACTTGCACACATCAAAGTCAAGCATGCACCCACTGGTATCACTTCAATTTGTTGTGAATTAAGAAGGTTTTCACACACAGAGTGTTTCAAAGAAACAGGTGGTTTTCACACTGCAGTTTAGGCAACATGAAGAAATTTATGTGATCAATAAATTCAAATATAATTCATATACAGTGCATTGAAAATGATAGCCTGTATCAATTAGCTATCTTTTTTATCTGCAAATTATGGCTGTAAATGCAATTTTATAACGCTAATAACTGAATTATTCTGTGAACATTTCAAGTCAGTAAAAATAACATGCGAGCATTTCAAACACACAAAGGCCTGTTCTGAATGCATGTGCAATTTTTGACAGGGGATGCAGAAATTTCAGACACTTCTTCATGAATGTAACTTACAGTAACACCAGGAAAAGGAAGCCTTGTCATGAACTACAACAGTGATTCATGGCAAACTCGAAAGAGAGCCGGGGAAAGACCCACCCACATTACACAAGTGTGGTACAACTGCGAGAACCATTGCATGCATGCATACCATGCGTGCATGTAGTGCTTACTAACTTATTTGGGAATGAACAGCTCAGAATTTCTAAAAAACACAGACGGCTGTTGTAAGGAGATAATCACGGCTTATGTCTGGCCTCACAGGGTGAATTTAGTGGAATCTTGTGCCTGACCAAAAACTGGCCTTTCGCCTCGCATCAAACTCACATATATGGTGCAGTGCAATAAAGCACAAAGCAACCTTTGTTAACCACACAAGTCACACTCTGTTGAGGAGAGGCATTAATCTGTGGTGGCTGTAGCCTCAATGGCAGTTTATGAAGATGTTGTACTGAATTATAGTATACTGTAAGGTAGCAGTACGTAATAGCATACGACACATTTGAGTGTCTGTGGCTGTGGCTTGAAAGGTTGATGGATAGATTCCCCGGCTACTCTAGACTGCATGCTGAAGTATCCTTGGGGAAAGCACTGAACCCTGAGTCGCCTGCAATCCATGCATTGTGAGCTAGAGTGCATGCAAATGATAGAAAAGGCGCTATGGTAAAGAAAAAAAAGCACTTGTATGCATTTATGTGTGATGGGATGAACGAGTAGTAGTAGCTGTGACTGCTCCAAGAAGAAAAGTGCTACTTAATTATATAAGTTAAGAGTTAACATGTGCTTATAATCTGCAAGATAACTAAGAGGATACAGCTATGAATGTACTCTGAACAAAATTGCAAAAATAGGCAAGTCAGTCTATAAAGTAACTGTGCCAGGACTGCTTAAATGCAAATGCAACAGAGCAAATAAAAAAAAATGTCTGCCATTACAAATGTGCGATTCACTTTTTATCTCCATATTTTTGCCTCCAAATCACTGTCATCATCACCCTAACTTCTTCTTTCAGTGTCCCCTTCTTGCCTAAAAACTACAGTCGACTGGGACTTTGTGGTTATTGCCCCTAAGCGCATGGGGACTGGTTCAACAACTGATGATTTTAGATCAGCTCTAATGACATACCTGTTTTAGCTGCTTTTAGTTTAGCCTCAGGTCCGTCAGTGTTTGGTCAAACACACTGTAAATGTTTTGTACTACTGTTTTACTTGACTGTTTAGCATTGGTAGAATGCAGCTGTTTTCTGATTTCTTTTCTTAAATATTATATTTTATTATGTTCCCTGTTTATGTAAGCTCCATGTTTGTAATTGGGTTCTTGAGACGTGGATTACAAAATGAGTGTGCCTGTACTGCACTTATGGTCAACTCCAGTCATTTCAAAATGAGCTCTATAAATAGCATTTACTTTTTTCACACACACTATAAACCTGTGCGTCACTAGCCCACATCTGTGGCAAACCGTTCTTACTTGTGTCGCAACACTAAAGGCTGAAGGCATTCATATAACAGAGTTTATTAAGGTAAAGATAACAGCCACCAGATTTCTGGGTCTATTTCAAATAAAGAGCTTTGGGGAAACGAGTCAATAAATTGACCGGCGAGGTCATGCCAAAACATTTCAACCTTATCTCAATCGACTTATCCTTGAGACGAAGTCTTGAAGACGCGCAGCAAGAAAACAAACAAGCTCCAGGAACTGGAATGAGAACAGTGACTGTATTTACCCACACTCATGACACGATTTGTCAACAAACGCTGCGCATTACATGACTACGACGTGCATATTTGGCTTGAACCCTCGATACTTAGTTGACTATAAACACACTCGCTCTATGTTAGCAGTGGCTATCGGTCTGTTTTGATGTTAGAGGGGGCCGCCATTTTCCCCAAAGTGTTTTTGTTCTCTAGCTTGTTAGCGTTTATGCTGTTAGCAAAGCTTAGCATTCCTAGCTGTCTGGTGTCATTAGTCTCCCGACTGCTGTAAGGACATAAAAACAACACGACAGCTATCTGCATAAAACTAACGCCATTGTTTTTTTCTTTCGAATTGAAACCCTGATTGCCGGTGCTGTTTAGCTAATGTTGATTCAAGGGGAATAGCTGAGCCCCTCAATTAACAAACACTAACGTTAGCTTGCTGTCACTGTTAGCATTACACCCACTGAACCCAGTCCACCTATTAGCAAAGTCACTGTAAGCCTGCCATGCTACCTGCTATACAAGACATTATAAGCTTTTTGCTATTGGTATACAAGAGAACAAGCGGACTCGACAGGACAAAGGCCCGCATTTCTGCATCCCCCATGCCACCAAACACCATCGACATTAGCTGCACTTAGCTAGCGACATAGCTAGCTAACGAAGTCACCGATGACAACTAAACAAACGGCGGCGTCATGTCACCGAGCCAGCTGCAAACCACAACTCGTAGATTCGTGACAAGTACGTTACCCGAGAGCCAGGCGATGTACAACTTTAAATAGCACCGCTGCAGTTCGCACACAGAACCCGGGACACTGTGATGAGCTGGTGTCAGGGGAGGGGGGGACCGAGAAAACAATTTCAACAATCCTGTCACGTCTCCTCCTTTCTTTCTTCTCGCAACTTCCCCTTAGAACCAAAACACAAACAAGCTCTTCCGCTCCCCGTGCCACGTCACACGACACGCCCGCTAACAGGCAAAATTTGATTGACTGTATATTATGATCAGCTCTCGATATCTGTTTTTAATGAGATACAAATAAAATCAGACATTAATAATAATAAAAATTACAAATAATATTTTCATGCGTATTGGATCATACTGGATAATTTAACAAAAGGAAATCAGACACAGCTGATATTTAGATAGACAGACTCGGTACAATATAGATACCTTTTTCTATGGGTTAAAGATGACCTTGTCACGAGGACAAAGGCATTTAAATAGTCACATACATTTTTTCCCCTTTAATTTGAAATTAATATTTACAGACAAGTATTGTTATACCCTTTTGAAAAGAAGCATGCAATCTATTTTAAACCCACTGGATCTTCTTGGCGTTTCTTCTTCTTTCATCTGCTCCCTTTAGTAGATCATCTGCCTCCATTTCACCCTACTTCTAGCATCCTCCTCTGTCACAAAGGCCCTCTGTATTCACTCCTTCACTGCATCCACAAATGTCCTTTCAGGTCTTCCTCTTCTCCTCCCTCCCGGTAGGTCCACATACCTTGTTCAGTATAACCACAAACCCTCATATTCAAAATATTTGTTTTCTTTCTGTCTCAGAGGGTTATTGTTATTCCCCAGGTTGCAAACCAGTGGTAAAGATCTAAAAACAAGATACGAAGAAAGAGGAAACACTTTTTCCTGTCCACTCTTAGATGAAGATGAGATTAAATGAACACGACGTGTCTAGAAAATATATTTATTTAAAATATATTTAATAAAATGTATTAAAATAAAGAACGTAGTCCCGAGACAGCCTGGAAATGTAGTACACAACATACCGAGAGGTGGCGGTATAGAGACAATCTCGGAGTTTATCTTTGGCGAAGAAGAAGAAGCCCCACCCTCTCTTCCGGATAAGGCCATATCAGCACGTTTTATTTCTCGTTCACTGTATTTGTGTGCTTTTATCTTGTGCTAATGATGAGCTACATTTTATAACAAGTCATTAATAACACATATGGTAGTCAGGTTCATGTACCTCGTAAGCACTGTTAGTGGTTGACCTTAACAGCAGCATCCAGTCATGGAGGAGGTGGAGACACCAGAGGAGCTCCTGGCAAAGCAGCACCGCAAGGAGAAGAAGGATCTGCAGGGTAGCTACTTTTAACAGTGCTCTTTTGTTTGGTGGGCTAACATCTCAGCCTTTGCTGGTAGCTGGTTAGCGTGCCCGTGTGTTGTTTATGTGTCGGAGTGTTTAGTCTTACTTTAGCCGCTATTAAGTGACCATCAAGTAAATAAATAATGGTCACCGCAGACGTTTCTGTGGTTACTATTGTGAGGCAACTGCCAGCCTTATCGCGTGGTTTGTTTTGCTTTTAGAGTAATAAACCTCTAATACACAGATCACTGTTGGGAGAAACGTGTAAGGATTTGATGACTTTAGCCCAGGGGGTGTCCAACATAAGGCACGAGGGCCGGATTCGGTCTGACAAACACACCAATCCGGCCCCACCGGCTTTGGAAAATGTGATTTGTATTTTAATAAGCTTTATAGTTTTTCCGAATGAAAAAGATCTTCACCATGGCATTTCATACTACATCCAAGTAATTAGGTAATAGATAAGTAATTAAACAACAGAAAAGAAATAAAAATAGAATTTTGTCAATTAACAAAGCTTTCTGTTTTAAAGGAAAAGTCTTGCAAGTTAGCCACCAGAAATGCTTCTGTAATTTTACACCTTTGTTTCCTACGGTTTAAACCCAAAGAGTCATTTTGAAAGATTTATTTCATTTGCTACTGCAGTATTTCTTTATCATGTAGAAAAACTGAGATATTTTTTGAAATTGCACTTCTTTGTCTTATTTTTAGATGTCTCAAGGATTCAATTTGTGGTTTAACTGCTTTACACTGGCTGAAAGAAGGTGTTTCACTGGTCTGGCTCACTTACTATGAAAGTTGGCTGTATGTAGCTCATGATGTAAAATGAGTTGCTGCTTTAGCTGACCACTGATATCAAAACATTTCTTTCACATGCCACATGTTGCAAAATAATTAATAATGTCTGATAATGTAAAATCAGCTGTTTGTGCAGTTGGTGTAGACAGGTGCAGAAACATTTTAATCTTTTTTTTTAGGTGCATTAGTGCTATCTATGACAGTGTATCCTTCACTATGTTGGCAGTTTTGTGCATGTATAACTTTTCTAACCAGTATGCAGCATCATCTGTATTGTTGTGTTGTACTGTTTTGTTTGATGGTCTGCTTTGTGTCATTTTCAGCTAAAGTCCAGGGCATGAAAAATGCAGTCCCCAAAAATGACAAGAAGAGGAGGAAACAGCTGACAGAGGAGATCTCCAAACTTGAGGCTGACCTGAGTCAGAAACATGAGGAGGAATTCAGGCAGCTCAAAGCAACAGCTGACACAAAGGTGACTTATTATGTTTACATGGTCGACAAATCGGGTAGAGTTTGATTAGTAATTAATGTAGAAGCACTCTTTCATAATGGGGTAACAAGTGTAAGATGGAAAGGGAAAGAACACAGCTGTTAAAAGGTTTTTGTATGTGTTCAGTATACATTCAGTATGTAAATGATTCTAGTCTTTGTGCTGTATCAGCTGCAGTTTACAATAGGGCTGGGTATCGTCACTGATTTCTAGGTCAGTGACGATATTGATTCGATCCACGATTTGATTCAATTCGATTTAAATCTGGGAAGTTTTGCCTCAGACAGTTAGAAATATTATAATTCAGATCAGTACATTTACATATTTTTTACATATTTTTGTATCTATATAAAGGAAGCTGACACACGCAAGACTTTATCAAAGGTGTAAACATCACAGCAGATGCCTTTGTGTCAAAGTAGCTGAAGATAAAACACAGAAAAACATGAAGGTGGGTTTTGCTGGCCTGGGATTTTATAAAAATATTCTGCAGTACATCAAAAACGAAAGAAAACCATTAATCAACATATGACAGCGGTTTTATTAGAGACACGGCTAAACGTTTTGCATTTTGCAAAAGTTTACATTTGTTCAGAAGTCTGTTGAACAGCAGAAATGAGGCTTTCTTTTCGGAAGTAAGTAAAAGGAAAAAAAACAGCGGCCAACAGCGCTGTAAACAACGGTAGACTTGTGCGTAACAAGCAAGCGAATAATGCAGAAAACAGATTTTTAGATGGGAAACTGTTCTTGAAGTATACAGAGAGAGTGAGAGTTGTGCATGAAGTGTGATTTTTATCGTGGTGGAAGCAAAACAGCAAAAGTCAGAGGGAATTCATGACGATGTTTATGTGGAGCTTAGTTTGGATCTTCTTTTGCTGCTGGTTCGGTCAATATTGTTTGGAGAGAGATAAAACTAACAGCTTTAGAATCAGCCCAAAAAGGGCGTAAACACAAAGCGTGGACCCGCCGAAACATCGGAATCAGCGAGCTGTCGGCTTTCAGCCCCGACCATGTCCGTGCCGTCGGGTGAGAAAGGCGACATCTCACTGATTCTGATCTGCGGGTCCGCGCTTTGTTTTTACGTCTTTGTGCAGAATCCATGTTCCTGCTCTCATTTACTGTTTTAAATGTTTGGTGGTTGTTGAAATTTTGTGAGGTTTAACCTGAGATTCTGGCGTTTCTGGGAAAAAAAATTAATATAAAAAAATTGATTCAGGATTTTAATGAATCGATATCACGTTATCCAAGCCAGAATCGATTTTAATCGATAAATCGATTATCAAAACCCAACCCTAGTTTACGACATAACCATTTCTCTCTTTACTCAATATTAGAAGGTGGAAGAGGTCATAAATGGAGTGGAGACTGTAAAGGTGGAAGATGGAGAACAAGAGGAGGCGAAACAGCCGCGAGTAACCAAAGCCCAGAAGAGAAGGGTGAGGTGCAACTTTAAAGACTTGTGTGTTGTCGAACCTTTATGCATTTACATTTTAGGTTTTCCTGAAGAAGAACACTTAGAACTCATAGTCAATCGTCCTTGTTTACCACAGTTCACATTCATGATGTCTCTGCTTTAGAGAGGTCTCTGATGATCAGTCCTGCCTGCTAGATATAAGTTGGAGTCTAATAAATCACCCGTATTTACCTGCTTTTGACCTTTAAATGATTTCGTATAGGACAAAAAGGCTGCACAGGAGAAGGAGAGGGAGATCAGGATAGCAGAGGCTGAGGTGCAGAACCTGCAGGGTGTGAGACATCAGGAGGGTTTAAAGCTGGTCCAAAAACTCGCCCAGCAAAAGCTTCAGATCAAGGAGATCTCCTCTGATGGCCACTGCATGTACCGTGCTATTGAAGATCAGCTGACACGGCGATCAAAGGTACATGTTGTTATAGAGGCATCTTCCGCAGCATGTCTTTTGTCCTGTCGTCCTTCTCTCACCCAACTGGTCATGGCAGATGGTCGCCCTTCCTGAGCCCTGGCCCTATAAAGCCTGGAGGTTTCTTCCTGTTAAAATGGAATTTTTCCTTCCCACTGTCGCCAAAGTGCTTGCTCATAGGGAGTCATATGATTGTTGGGTTCTTCTCTGTATGCGTTATTGTAGGGTCCACCTTACAATATCAATTGTCTTGAGGCGACTGTTGTTGTGATTTGGTGCTGTATAAACAAAATTGAATTGAATAATAACTGTAGCTGTAGTTTATATACTGAGTCAGGAATTACATAAGAAATTGAGCATTGCTGACAATCTTTGACACCTTCCGTGTTTGGAGTCTGTACAGCTTGTCATACAGAAAATGACTCAATGAGAAACTGTCAAGTTTAGACACACAGAACACATTTTCTACTGCATTCTGTTCTGTTTTAGCTCCAATTACCCACAAGTGTGAAGGAACTGCGATCCCGCACTGCCGAGCACATGAGAGGCCATCCTGACGACTTCCTGCCTTTCCTCACCAACCCAAGCACAGGTGACATGTACACAACAGGTGAGACCATCTGTGTTTTTGGTAATGAAAGTAAAACTTTCACTGCTATATTTGTTAATATTCAATTGACATGTTTGTCTTTTGCTTCCAGATGAGTTTGAGAAATACTGCAGTGATGTGGAGCACACATCAGCTTGGGGTGGACAACTGGAAGTGAGTTCCTCCTTAACTGTCATATACTGTACTATACACAGTGAAGTGTTTTGTTGTACTTTTCAATTCATTTTAATAATGGATTTTTTTAAATTTTTCAAATATTGCAGCTTCGAGCTTTGACGCAAGTTCTTCATTTGCCGATCGAGGTGATCCAGGCGGACTCTCCTACCATAAAAATTGGGGAGGAATATGACGGCGAACCCATCACACTTGTGTAAGAATGTTTCCAAATATGTTTTTTGCTCAGAGTACAACACTGTCAGTAAAAATGTGCAAATGAATGTAGTTGTAGTAAACATTTAAACATTTTAAATTTGCAATCACAAATTTACAAACACATTTTTCACTACTGCCAGTCTAAATCCAATCTGACTGTTTGGATTTTCGTGTAACTGCATGTCAAAGCTAGGAAACTGATATACTGCGTTATTTTTTCCTCCTATACAATAACCTTTTCTCTGTCTCTTTGCTTGTAGCTATATGCGGCATGCTTATGGTCTAGGAGAGCACTACAATTCTGTGGAACAGCTAAAGGACCCAGTCAATGCTGAGGACAGCTGAGAGAGAGTTAACATAAGGCTGTTGGCGTAATGCAGAGAGTGTTCAAACTTCTAACACAAAGCACCCTAAAATATGACATATTTGAAGGGAGACCCCTGGTCAAGCGAGACATTGCTGAGCTCAACAGAGAATGCTTCTGTTTTCACATCGGTTAAATGTCTGTGTTGAAGTCAGATACGGAGAGTGAAACCTAAATGAATACATAACTTCTAATGTATAAACGATAACATTGTGTTAATCATGATAATGATAATAAAAAAACACAATTGAACAGAATGTGTGAAAAGATTTTACATGGGTCACCCCTGGCTAATCCTAATGATTACAGGGTTACCTTTTAGCTCATTTTCAGAGGCATCGCTGAATCTTTTTTTTTTTTAAAGAAAAAAAATACAGTTCCACTCATGCAGTTGAGGATTCAGGAGCTGCTTATCATGTGTGACTACCAACCAAATGTGGACAACGAGTGGTTGTTTTCAGTGTTGTTTGGCTGAAATGAGCTGTTAAACGTGTAAATGATACCAAGTTACATAAATGCATACAATACCATGAGTGTGTGTGTGTGTCACAGCTTTATTCTGAATGTTTCTAATGAGCATCCTTGTATTCCTCATAGGCACCACAATTTATATACCATGCATTAAAAATGAAAAACCCTCACTGTCATGGTAAAACTGGCCATTATAATCAATCCACCCATATTTAACAGTTTAATATCCAGCTGTGTCCACCAGAGGTCGCAGCTGCTCCGGATCAGATCTTTGACTTGTCAAAGAGCGTGCTGTTGCCACGGTAACTCCACAGAACGTTACGATAGGCGTAAAGAAATGGCTAAAAGGGAATCGGCGGCTAGAAAGTGGGTGATAAGGGTTTTATATGCCGGAGCAGCCTCTTTAAATTTAAGCTCGACGCACATAAAGGAAGTTCCCAAGTGCGTTTCCAGACTCACAAACCTGTCAGTCCTGTTAAACAACAACTCCATCACAGGCCTTCCCACTGAGCTGCTCTCCTTACATCAAGTGAGTCTTCTCGCTTCGTTTGTTTGCTCGCAGCTTATCTATTTGCTGGAAAATTGCCAAGGTGCCACTTGAAATGTTTTACACATCACGCAGATTTGTGATTAAATACTTTTCCTCCTGCAACGCCCGAAAGCTGGCTGAGCTGAATTTAGGAAATAATGCCTTGAAGGAGTTTCCCGCTGTTCTGGGCCATCTGGAGTCCTTGAAAAAGCGGTACCTGTTCAGAAACCAAATTACTGTAGTGCCACCTGATGTGATAGGTAGGCTCTTACTGGTTTTGTATGATTAATACAAAGCTCCAGTCATCTGTGTGTGTGTGTGTGTGTGTGTGTGTCTGTGCAATATTCATGTTTTACAGGTGGCTTCAAGAACCTTGTCCTCAATCTGAACCACAACCAGATTCACAGACTTCCGCCAGGGATTAAAAGGTGCGTTATGACTCCCTATATCTGCAATTATAGGTTCTGAAGTCAACAAATCATTTAATGACAGTTTAATTCTGATACACGTGTGCACACATTGTGAAAATGCTGCATGTAAACCCCCCCCCCTCCTCTCAAATTCAAGTCTGACTATGCTTGAACACCTCAGCGTGCTGGACAATAAGCTGGAGGAAGTTCCTGCAAAGCTTGGTCATCTCACTCGCTTGTCTGAGATAAACCTAAACTTCAACAAGCTGTCCTGGCTTCCTCGGCAGCTGTACCAGTGCAAAGAGCTGACAAAGCTGTTTTTGCAGCCAGAAACTACTTGACCAGCCTACCAGAGGAGGGTTCTCATAAAATCCCACACCAGTTACCTGTTGAGTTTTCCATGTTTTTTCTTTTCTTTTCTTTTCTTTTCTTTTCTTTTCTTTTCTTTTCTTTTCTTTTCTTTTCTTTTCTTTTCTTTTCTTGTTTTAGTCAGCCAATCAAGAGTTTTAGGAAAATCAGTAATTTGATTGGCCACTCACACGATCTAAATTTCCCTGAAGTTAATTTTTGACTGAAAATAGTGTTCCTATACTGATAAGGTAGCTTTTAAGATATTTGTGTCAAGCTGTATCTCTGCTTCTACTTTTGTACTGTGAAATAACTTGGCCGTAACGGAACTGCACTGTGAAGGGAACAGGTTTGTGCAGTGTGAGCTCATGACTTCGGTGCAGTATGCTGAAGTACTTATATTAAAGGTAAATGTCAGTCTTTTAAAAAAAATAGATATTTTGCTCCTTTAATGCTGGCTTTGTTTCCATATCACTGTTTCCTTTTGTACCAGTAGGAAGTGGTTGTTAGGTTTGTATTGCGGGAGGACAGAAACAGGTTCTCTCTAATCCATGTGATGCTTCCCCACTATCCAAATCTAAAGACGTCTGCTGGATACCGCCAGTTCTTGTGCGGTCTGCTGCAGCCCCTTCCTCACCACCTGGTTGCATTGTGTGCATTATGTAAATCTAAAGAAGGTGAATCCATTGTTTTTTTCCCTATTCTAGTTGCATAATTTCAACAACATAATTCTGTGACACCTGCTAAAGCAGATATACATTAGTATGCAATACGGCTGAAAAATGCTACATACATAATGACTGAAGTAGGTAAATGAGCTCTGTTGCCTTTGTGTTACAGGACATGAAAATGAGGAGTATGCTCACTATTCTAGTGCGTGCCCTTCTCTGTTCATACAGGTGCTTTAACACAGAAGGACACGCCTACTTTGGTGTTGCTACAAGATAAATACAAGTTTATTTAAAGATACAGTCTTCTTTTTCATCTCATACATTTTGTTTCATCTCTTAAACTGAAGGCACAAAATGTTTCAATGAATATCAAAGTGATGTGTGTAGATTTGGAAGCATACATGGATTCATTCCTCAGTGATTTTGTCCTTTAAATTTATTTGACATTTCACTCTGTAGCCACTAGATGGCAGCAAATGAACATTGATGGGACCCTCGTTTCAATGGGGCTCTAAAATGCAGGCTTTATGCCAGCTACAACGATGTAAAATCCTTGAAAACAGATAAAACAACACAATTTTAAAAAAAAACAACTTTATTTACAAATACTTGAACATAAAACCTTTGTGAGAGAATACCTGTCACACCTGTTTTTCTCAGTAAAGAGATAATTCTGTGGAGTCCTTCACTGGGTTTAACCCGCGCAAAATCTATATGAAGACCCGTTTACATTTAGCAATGGAATATTTTATTTTTCTGTCTGTGTCCACCTTGGCACATCCTTTTCCCATCAGCGCTGATCAAACTGCACAGCTATAGCTGCCCCATCTCTATCGGCTTCTACAGAAAGTGGCATCTGTTCCAACCTGCCAGACAAGAGAAAGATAGAGAGAGGGAGGGAGGGCTAGAGAGAACTTCATTTCTAGCAAATTAATTTCCCATCCACGCCTCCAGAGCTTACTAGCTCGTTCGCTAGCTGCTGCGGCCGCTGCTGCGTGTGTCTGCTGAGTCGGAGCCTCATGCATAATGCATCAGGTTTAATTGCAAACCCAGAAACTAATGACTTTGGACTGGTTAACAGCAGGGGAGCCATACATCTCGAGCAAACTGAATGAAAAATCAGCTCAGAGGAGAGAAAAAAAGGAGCCTAGCCCCTAATTGATGAATAATTGAAGCGGCGAGCTACAGGGCATAATTGTGACATTTTGTTTCAATCAATTTCCAAGTGGTGTGGGCGAAAGTGCACTTAAAGGAAAAAAGCAATGACAATGAATGAGAATGAAAGGGAGAGATGGAGAGCGCGGACGGTGATGGAAATGGACGTTGTGTCTTCAGTCATTGTTACGAAATTTGCTGGAGCAAAAAGGCAGGACTGGACCAAACGCTTTTATCTCTCTCCCTCTCTCTCTTTATAGGTTTATCTGTCAGACCCCTGCTTTGCTGTAGTTGGGTTGCTTTTAAAAAAATCTCAGCTAATGGATCCGTATTCTTGAGTCATTTTCACGTACCACATCCGTTTTAAAAAGAAAGAAAGAAATGTGAAGTTGCTCGAGTGGACATGCTTTTATTTCCTTTTTCAGTCAACCTAATTAGTTTATTGGGAGAGTACGAGGGCCAGGTCACAGAACTGAACACCACGCAAGTCAGTCTTGAACTATCGTGTAAGGCCACAACGCCTCGTGATTTTATTACTGCACACGGGTGCTGTGATCTCAGCTACACTTACATGCAAAATGATCACTCAGAGAGAAAGTTAGGTGCAGCACAAGGTCTTTTACCTTTTCTCTCCCACAGCGCACTGCTGCTCTCTGTCGCTCTCTGAAGCCTTACTGGCCGCTCGACCAGTGGGCGCAATAGAGAGAGGAAGAGTGCTGTTCCTCTTCCAGGAGACACTGCTACTACACTATGGAGCTAGTATTAGGTTAGGGCTACGAAACTAAAACTATTGACCAGCTTTATATCATTATTTACATCTTCACAATGGACAAAAATCTATGTATATATTTGAGTACTTTATAAGGCCACAACTGATAAATAGGTCATTGCAGCTGGCATCATACTAATGGGTGAAAGGGCAACAGTGTGTGCCTTCTTGCAGGCAGCAGATGTTGGGTCCTGCAGCAGTGCAGCAGCAGCCGCACTCGCTCAGTGGCCTCAGGACTTGTCTGTTAGTGGGTCTGGTGTCTGGTCTCTGGTGTCAAGCTTTATGCGTGTCTTTGCACGTACAAACACACACATACACACACACACACACACACACACACACACACACACACACATCCCTTTAACGCACTACAGAGGAGCAGACACGCTCACTTCACTCGCTCTGCACCGATGGCACATCATCACAATATTTTTTCCCCACATAGCGTTGTTTTCATCATGTTGTTTCACAAAACGCATAGTCACACACACACCCCCACCCGTGTGCACATGCATTCCTTTTCCATATCACTGAGCTCTTCCTTATGATTGCCACATACAGAGTGTGCTGCATGTTTCTTAACATCACGCGCAGCATGATTGACGTGTATGGAAATGAGGAGGTTACATCCTCAAAGGAGATACCATACGGATGGGAGCAGCACACTGATGAGAGGCATCTACAAAAGGCGCTTGTAAATTCCTGACATGCCTAACATATGTTAATGAGCCATTCTCTCGCTCTGATATAATTACTGCGAGGGGATATTGCCTTTGGTGAAAATATCTGTCTCGCATGGCATGGCTACCTCATGGGGGTGGAAAAAAAAGTAAAGAATGATAAAGTAGCGGGGGCATAAATTCTCATTTACCATGCTTGGAGGTAAAGAGAGTGATGTTGGCAAATTCACTCAGGATGATATATTGGGGACAAAGCACCTTAGGTTCATTACATACTTCCTTTGTTAAAGCGCCTTCTGTAGTCTTGCATCGTTTGTTTGGAGGTATTTAGTCTGTCTTGTCATTTGGAGCATTTACTTTGGATGTTTGAGCTTACATTGTATCTTGGGGCCAGAAAGACAAGTGATATGTAAACTGAAATATAAGATTAGATACTAATTGTTTATTTGGTGTTAAAGCTCAATACATCACTACTATTATCCCTTCTGTATATGAATCCCCACCTTTTAGTATCTTAAATATATTATGCTTAAACTGGACATATTATGCTTTCGCTTAGTTTCTGTCATATTGTTACAATGGTGGATGCTCATATTAAACATAGCCAATAATAAGTGTTTGTACCAGTAATCAGACTCCTTTAAATGCTCAGTTTCAGATTTGTTTTTTCTTCTCTCGGCTCTCTCTGGCTTCAGAGTTTATATCCTTAATCTTATCTTCTCAGGGATAGAAGCCCCTCCCACCTGCCGTTGAAGCCTTCTGTTTGCTAGGGGCAGCCAATCAGAATAAAGTTGGTTTTAAATGGTGCTAAAGTGTGATGCTTTTTTAATTGAGGGGATGCATCTAGGTCCAATGGAATTTAAACAAGACTTTTAACTGTGAGTCATGCAAAGCTACTTTGACAGTGTCCAACATTCAAAATGTGGAACTGGAAATGACCATAATAGCTCCCTTTAAAGCAAAGGATTTCCAGCTCACTCCAGAAACAAACACCACGATGTGATATGCCCCGTCATTCGGTCATTTTCAGAGATCCAGCAAAGCCAAGATTGTGGTCTTTGCCAGAATTATTTGACAATAGCTCACGTGGATTCCTCATCTTCTCTCCTTGGGGCAGCAGCACAGGGTCTATTGAAATGTGTAGCACTGATTGCTGAAGTAGGGGTCTTGTGAATGGAGAGAGGGGAACAACAGGCATTCGATAGCGAGCGGTGGACCGGTGTCATAGCCAGGGGTGTGCACCACTCCAATCACTAGATTCTATTGTTGTGCATTGCTGCCCATGACAGATCTTGGTATCGAGCCACTGGCAGAGTACCAGAGCATTGTCTGGTTGACAGCTGCCCCAACAATCCTGTTGTGTTACTAATGAGTACGGGCACTAGGGGGCAGTGTGATTCTCTGCTGGCTCTCGACCAGATGGGAGAGAGATGCACTGATGCACACAGCACACTGAGATATGCCTGACGAGTCTAAGAGATAGAGCAGTTAATAAAAGCAAGAACAATGAGCTGTTATTGGAATTCAAAGCTTTATTGGAATCTACGCATCAAATCAAAACATTCAAAGACATGTTTGACTTTTAAATCTTATCAGTGCGACCAAAGATTCCTTGGTGAAAAGGGAGAAAGTTTCATTGCATTCATTGTTGCATAGCAATAGGAAAAAAATGGCAAAGACACCAGATGTACAAGACAATAACTGTATAATCTCTTTATCCAAATCGACACAATGCAACAAAAGAAGTTCCCTTATACAGGCGAGAAAGTAAAAAGTAATAATGTAGACGAGCTAGACTTGAAGTGCACCCGACTGTCAAGAAATGCTGCAAAACAAAGCCATCCAGGCTTCTTACTACTCTTTTGTTTTTTCTCTTCTTTCTCTCACCATAGAATATTGTAAATGAACAGAAGCAAGTAAACTGTCTGTCCTTGGAGGTTACAAGGAAGTGATACTATTACTGAACCGTTCCTCATTAGAGGGGGTGTAAGACAAGAACCCAGCCGTCAGGCCAGCTCCCTGTCTCTGGCAGTTCTGGGTCACCACCAGCCACACTGCAAAAAACCCCAAAAACAACCACCATTACCAGACTGCATTTGCTGCAGAAATCAGACAGAAATGCTGCAGCAACATCAAAAGAAAAAATAAATCTTTAATCTTGAGTGTCTTTGAATCTCTTCAAAAGTTTCCTCGGGTTTGGTAACAGGGAGCGTGGAGAGGGACGAAGATTGTGTGTTTCTGTTTGTTCGGGATGGTGATTGTTTTTATGTTTGGGGAGCAAACAACATGGGAAAATGAGGCTGAAAGAGATGTTGATGCTGCATTGTATCTTTTGATCTTACTTACTCAATAGCTATCAGAAGTAGCATCTATGTGATGTGTTTTTATGTTTATTTTGATGCAATTTTCCAAGATTTAATCACCTTATACTTTCTAATGTATTGTCACTATCGGATTTCATTATTCAAAACAAATGAATTCAGCCTGTCAGATCCACCTTGACGAGCATGCTGAGTCGACCCGAGGACATCTATCAGTTCCAGAGCCGCTCCACTTTGTCACCAGTGTGACTGACAGCGCGCAATCTGAAAACCCGGCTTTGAGGTCATGTGATGGCCACTGAAGCATACCCACAAGAGCGGGGCGGCAAGCGGGTGGGACACCAGGTAGAAGCATCTGCTCTGGGTTTTTCTAGAACACACACTGCCTGTGGCGCTGCAGGCTTGGCTGGCCAAACATCTGTCTGCAGTGTGCAGGCCGGCTGGATGAGCAGACCCACAACCCAGCCAGCCAAATGAACGTCCTGCACACATGAACGTCCTTCAGGAATATGTGGGTTAATGTCTTCGTTATCTCAGCCGTACGTTACTCGTTCCTGTCGGGGTATCACTTTTTCCAAAGCTGCTGTTGGTGTTTGTTTTTCGTTCTGCAGCGATCCCTCAAGATAAAGACCACATCCTCTGAAGTTGCTTGTTTGTTAACGCTTCATTTCAAAGTAAAGTCCGCATTTTTTCAAAAGACATAGCCCTACCGTTAATAGTTATTCATATATTCATACAAATTGCAGTAAATTCTCAAACTAACTTTAAATAACTCGTGTTTTTAAGATAAGCAGGTTCTATACTATCCTAAACTGAGTCAGTGTTTTTGAGGTCTGGGCTAAATGATTCCTTGAATTTAAACTCTTTGTAATTATGCCTGCTTTTAAAATATCCATACAGCACTGAAGATGGCTAAAATTCTGCACGACATCATATTGAACAAGCCTACAGTCCTTCAAGCACATTAGGCACGATGCTGCTTTTGAGCTAAATGCTAGCATCAGAACGCTAATGCTACAGTCACAAAAGGGAAAACAGTTGGGAGACTCAACAAGACCTAAATGACTGTAACTGTGTGCAATGACCTTGAGATCTCATAGCCTTTGAAATGGTCCATTCAGCAATGAGGAACAGGTCTGCAGCCACTCGCAGGAACTTGCCATCTTCAAAGCAACTTTGGTGAGTCGAGATGGTGATAAAACTGCAACAAGGTGGAGTTAGTTTGCTTTCAGTTTGCAGTTGAATGGGGTTAAGATAGCAGTTACTTTTCATCTGTTTTGTTGCCATCTGCGTAGACATAAATTCACATCAGCTACTTACATCCAGAATTCAACCAACCAGTCATTTGCTAATCTCTCTGAGAGTTACTGCAGGCAAGTCTGTTTGCCTTGCAGTCCAAAGAGGTTGCACAGAGCTTTGAGCGTGCAACACTCTCAACCGTCTGCACAAACAACTGGTCATTGCAACTACTCTCCTAGCAAAGCAATTCAACAATTTAACCATGGAATTTCCTAGTCACAGGGAGCCGTCCTATTTTTAGTCCCGTGTGACTTAGTACATGCTCATGATGACAATTAGCATCCTTACATTTGCTTTTTTGTTACTCATTCCATAAACCACAGCTAAAAGGGATGCGATTTCTGATGATTTTATTAAGAATCATAACAAATTACGATTTTGACCTGATGATGCCTCTAAATGGTGAGATAACTGATCATCTGAGTCAGTATAGGATTCCTCTTCCAAGGATCAAAGCTGTAAGAAAAATCATGAAGTCAATCCAGTAGTTATTGATGTACTTTAATATAGACAAAAGTGGACTGAATAGCCTCCAACTGACTGACAAACATCAGCCACCTGTTTTAAATATCAAAATCTTTTTTTTAAATGGTTCGAACTCCACGTTTGTCTTTTATATACAATCTCAATGGGCTTGAAATTCATAGGTTACTGAAGTGTAGAGTTTAGTACTTCTGTGCTCAGAATAGGACCTGCTGTGAAACAAGAGGCAGGCATCGTAACCTTGCCAGGATAATTGAAGAAACTTTGCAGTCACTATCATGTCAATCAAGCATTCATGTGCTGTCTCCCTGTGAAGCGGGCTAAACATTTCCAAGATAATTAGGAGGGAGTACAATTTGACAAAAAAGCAACCATTAAATGTGGTTTTAATGAATCCAAAACATTCTTTACAGGACACTGCTTTTGTGTAATTAGCACGCATGTTGAATTCCTGGAAAAAAAGGTGGTAATGCCCACAAGAGAAGCTCCGGTTACTTTTAAATTTGCAGCATTTGCAGGGGGAATTGTAGTCTATTTAATAATAATAACAAAAATGATAATAATTTAAAAAGTACATTTTTCTGTTGCTGTATTATTTCACTTTCAAACAACAAACGCCATGTGCCGTCACGGCACAACACTTCACACAGCTCAGACCAACAGAAAAGAGCAGCATGATGCATCTCGCCCCCTTGTCCCCTTCTAATCCAGCCTTGCCGACAACAGATGGCCGTCTCTCCCACAATGCCATGCGGTCGCAGATGTCAACAGAAGAGGTGACAAACACTCTGCAGGTGTCTGTCCCTCTGTGTCCGCGGTGCGCGCGCGCGTTTGTTTGTGTGCGTACATCAGGGGACAAAAAGCATCTTTCTTGCTGGGAGAGGAGTGTGTAATTGATAGCAGAGGACAACCTGCAGGAAGGAAGTGCCATCATATGCTAAATGGATGGGTAGGCACAGTCTGGCACGAACTGTTGGGACAGATGTGATAGAAGTAGACATTTGTCATTATGGAATCTTATAGGAGTGTGTGCAGCGTCTTCTAAAATCACTGAGATCTGTGTGGTCGCTGATATTTAACAGCTCACAGAGAGAGACGTATTCTTTATAAATCCTACATTATACATCAAATTGCAAACATATCCAATATTTCATGCTTTAGTGTTGGAGCACTTTTAACTGCACTGTGCAATCTGTTCCCTTTCCGTGTGCGCTGGCCAGACCAGGTGTGGTGGTTGGCAGGGGCTAGCAGAGCCAGGTGAGCAAGCTGCTGGCCAGGTGCCCTCCAGAAGCTCACTAGACTGACCAGATACCAGATGGCTTTGGAGCACCAGCAAGCTGGCAAGTACAACGATACGCACACACACGAGAGCATGCGTAGGCGCTCATGCAAGCGGACCTTCTCGCACATATTTTACATACGCACGCACACAGGCGCTCTGATGTGTGCTATAAAAAGTCGAGCATTAGGAAACACTGCAGCCCTCCAGCGAGTTTGGATGTGAAATGCTTAATGTGCTTTTACTGTAGTTCTCTCCCAGCGGCCAAGGTGGAACTCATGCACAACAAGGCGATATACAAGTCTCTGCACCTCGGAGCTCACATAAATGTCAATCACAAAGTCTAAAGCTGGACTGCATTAGGAAGAATTTTGTGGTGTATAAAGACTTTTTGGCGTGCGACTTGAGCAACTAATGGAAACTTTTGCTGCACTTTAAAGGGGTATCATATTTTCTAAATACGGGTCTGCTAAGCATTCACATGTTTGTATATAGTACGCTACACTGTGTGAATAATGATCGAACATGGGTTGAGGTTTGCTTTTTTCCTTTGATCTGCTGTACCCACAAAATTCTTTGCAAAAACGAGTCTTTCCAAGCTTCTTGAGGATTATATTTCCACATTGTACTTTCACTTACATCCTTCTACAGAGCCACTTGATCACTTTAGCTACCACGAGACCTGCCCTTTGATCAAGCGATGGTTCCTAAAGAATTAGAGACACTATGCAGGCATTTGTTGCTTAATTTAAAAGTTAACAATTTCATATTGATTTTTTCCCTTCTGCTTTATTATTTAACCTGATTGACACTGCTTATATTTGTATACTTCATCATATATAACTTTGCTTTGGGTTAAGGGGTTGTTTGACTTCCAGATCCAGCCTTATTTTAATTCCTAATTTCTCCTCTCAAACTGTATTGTTTTAACATTTTATAGATGAATAGAATATTTAGAATGTAACAAGGTTTCTCGTCTTATTTTTCCTTTTTTTAAAACTTTTGATGTTAATACCCAGTGATTTCCTGTTATCTGCCTGCTGAGGTGCAATTCAGAATCTACAGTTAACAAAGGGCTCTTACAAAGGTAATTTTACAACAATTTAAATAGTCAGTCAGGGTTAAAGTGACATGTTATTGCAGTAAAGGTCAAGTTAAAACAGATTTCACACCAGGTTGAGTCAGATCATTTCCAGTGTAGAGTTTTAAAACTTTAATATATTCCATTTACTCTTTCACCTTGCCAGTAGGTCCTCCGTATCTGACAAGACCTGCCAGCTTTTGAAGCTAATAACACAGCAATGCTTCTATAGGTTAATACAGCCTCAAGAACCTGTTTAAACGACAGATTTCATCCTCATAACAGCTTCTACTTGCATGTGTTAACACAGCAGCGCCTGAGACCTGAATACGGCTGGTTTTAAAACATGCATGCATTTTAATGCTCAGCCTCTGAATAGAAACAATGACAGTAGTTTCTTCTGCATAGCTGACGGTTCATAAGCTGCACTTTTGGGCCTGTGCTGGAGAAGACGAATCGGCCATCTGTAAATATTTATTCAGCATCTCTATAATTAAACAGAGCCAATGCATCATGTCAGGCATACATGTCTGATGATACCGGCTCACACACAGTGCTGAATAATACAGTGGGGAACAGCTTGGTCAAACATTTGTTGTAGATCCAAGAGAGAGACAGCGAGACTGAGACGGACGGAGTGATGAAGTGACGAAGAATAGATGCGTCCAGCCTATTAGACTAGTAAATAGTTGATTGATGAATTCAAGATGACATTTGTGGTGTGATAGTGAAAAGGAAATAAACAGATGAAGTCATAGATACAAGACGTTACAGTGGAGAATAGCTGGGTGGTAGCAAGAAAATATGATGTCAGAGGAGGAAGACAGACAGGCAGAGTGGGGAGGTCAAGGAAATAAGCTCACAGTGGTCTGTCAGTAGCTGTTCAAACTATTTGAACCAAAATTTTGGATTCATCACTCCATTAGATCTGTTGCCACTGATTTTAAGCCCAGGACTTGTGTAATTTGGCCTGCTTCAGCCTTTTCTCCCACTTTCCATTCATCAGAAATAGTCTCTTGACAGCCACCCATCCACTGAGACCATTTCTGATGAAGCTTCTGTGAACAGTAGATCAACTGAAGGGTCAGATGCATCTCTCAGATCGTGTGTCAGGTTGTTACTAGAGATGGCACGATACCACTTTTTTATGTCCGATACCGATACCGATATCATAAATTTGGATATCTGCCGATACCGATATGAATCCGATATTGTGTTTTTTAATCAACAAAACTGTTTTTTAAAATATCTTGCTGCATTTTGCAAGTCTGCAAGTTCATACTCAAGTTTAAAACAACAACTACACTAAAGCTATTCTGTTATACCTGTATACAAAAAAAATATTTCATAGTTCAGCAATACTGATCAATCTAATAAACTTAAACCTACACCATCCTCCCTATTCTGGTATTTTAAAGAGTACTTAGCGTAAATATTAAGCAACCTAACTAATAGGGTTCCAACTCCCAGCAACAACAAAAATAAATAAATAAAAAATAGGGAACCACCCCTCACGCTCCACCTCATGATGCTTAATCGACGTAATCAACCTTAATTTGATGCAGTGTGAAAAAAAATGCACAGAAATCAATTATTTTTCAAGAAATATTAAATAGATTCAACATCTTTCTTCAACAAAATTGCAGACTGCACAGATGGTACCTTCCCAAAGGAAAAAGTACTATAGCTTACTAGGGTATATATTAGACTTAATAGTTACTATATACAGTAATTGACTTCTATTCATTTTACATCAAATTAAAACTTTGGGTGTCAGATAATTATTTATTAAAAGCTCGACATTTTAAATGAGAATAAGAAAGAAAAGTATGTCTTTGTGCCCCCTTTTCCCTGTTAATGCCCTATCGGCCCCCCTGGCTAAACTTTGCTAGATCCGCCCCTGCACAGTTACCAGCCGTCAGCTACCTAGAAAAAGATCCTGGAGTAGAAAGTAATATTAAATAAATTCTAACAACAGCTTATCAAGCTTAAACGTGCTGCTGTTGTTCAGCCGCTGGTTTCCTCTTTCTGGTGCAAAGTGGGCCAAAAACAAAGACGGACTCGCGACAGAAAAGCCGATCAGCTGATCATTTAAGCCAGGGGTGCCCAATCCCGGTCCTCGAGAGCTACCGTCCTGCAGCTTTTAGATGCATCCTTGTTCCCACACACCTGAATCAAATGGTTTGATCTCTTCAGCATGCCATCATGTTTGGCAAAGGCCTGATAACAAGCCATTCATTTGATTCAGGTGTGTGGGAACAAGGATGCATCTAAAAGCTGCAGGACGGTAGCTCTCGAGGACCGGGATTGGGCACCCCTGATTTAAGCAGTTTCACGATTGAAGTAGCAGCTGGAGAGCGAGAGGCAGTCGCTCGTTAAGCTTAACGCAGGAATGCTTTACAAACATTCAGAGATGGACTTACACACTTGCTTTACTTCTCTCGGGGATAACTTTGTCGGAGATGAAATGCCAGGTTGCTAGCGAAGCTCCACATGCTATCCAGACCACAGGTCCCGCATGCCACAGCCGCTCTATCACGTGATGCATACTGCTCTGACATGCTAACGTTCTGAGGTGAGTTACGGCGTGTTGCAAGTTTTGTGAGGTGCTTTCGTGATATTTAATGGATCGGATTACATTTTTTATTTTTCTCCGATATCCGATCCAGTCATTTAGGTCAGTATCGGACCGATACCGATACGTAATATCGGATCGGTCCATCTCTAGTTGTTACTGGATTTTTTTCCTCTTATTTCTTCAAGAGAAGACTTTCAGATACTGTTCACATGCTGGAGATACCTTTTTAGGGCTGCCACATTTTCTTTTCCACTTGTCCAGTTTCCTCACATTTTTTATGGAAACATTGCACACATATACCATGTTTTTGGCTACTACCTCTTTGGGAATCACATTGTTGGTGCAAAAACACTATTTTACATCTGCCAAAGTGTGTTATCTTTGGCATTTTTCACAGATTGGGCTAAAAAAATTGGGATATGTGTGTGTTTTTGTGAAGCCTGCTTGCAACAAAGTGCCTAAAGGTCCAGTATCTGGACCTTATTAAAGTATCTGTTATGTGTAGCACAGCAATGGTTCATCCTTTGACTTAGATGCTTTTTTTTTTATGCTGGAATGATTTACAGGTGAGTGTTAAGTGGTCTAACAAACAAAAAGACATTCTGCTAAAATGGTCAAGTGAAAGGACTTATATCACCTTTAATGTTTTTAAAGATATTTTTATTTCTTTTTGGTGACTTTTGGTAAAAAGCCCAAATCTTAGCAACAGGCAATGATGATTTTAGACATTAGCAGATCCTTAAATTTAATATTCTCACAGAGACATTTGTATAAAAGCTGTGTCCTCCTCCAAAATGCAAACAGTGCTCAGAACCCAGTGACAGTAAAAGAGGAACTTGTCCTTGGTCACACGAGCAGGAGACAGTCACCTTCAGCTGTGCTTTCAGTAGTGGAAGTACTGGAGGTTGAGGTGAGGGTGCTGCTGGATAGAGCATGCAGGAGGTAGCACACATGCTCCACCACTTAAGCTCTTTTAATTCACCAGACAGCTCTCAGGTATCCTTACATGGGCACAATCAGACATCGCGTCGACTATACCATCACTAAACTACTTAGTGTCTGATTAAATCACACAGACATTCGCATTCTCACACACACCTCTACTGGATGATGTCCAAAGTTTAGGGCTGTAAGGCACGTGTGAAAACAGCTTCAAGTAGCTCATTAAATCCCCTTAACTCGATTTCTCACTGAGCTAAGTATAAAAAAAAAACAGTCTCTGCAGCTTAACAGACATGGACCTGTTAAGCTGCAAACGCCTTACATTGCTTACTCATTCAACAAAAAAAGAGTGACACAAGCCACAGGAGTCCTTTTGCTTGCTTTCTATCAAATACAAGGCCAGCTCTGGTTTGACTTCACATCTCCTGAGAAAAAAATATGAATAAAGACTCTTTGGTGTACGTAGGAGTGATGTTCCTGTTTTTTTTAAGTGATGTTCTTCATTACTGAGTGTTGCTTGTTGACTCTCAGTACAACTGGAAGTCAACTGATTACAAATTGATATATAAAATAAAGAAACAGTATTTCATATAACATTAAGAAATCATAGGAAGAATACAGTTTAGTATCATTTGCTTTATTCTGTACTACCAACTGCAGACCTATGGGGAATCTGGTGCAAACAGCACACACAGACTAGGGAGCACTGTAAAGCCAGATCTATGAAAATTAGTTTTATAAACAATTTAGTAACATTAATGTAAGATGTAGATTACAGTTTTTGCCCGTTGCCTGAACACATTTTGCAAAACTTTGCTCATTGTGCCAAAACCCTAAACACAAGTAAACATGACACAACACTGGGAAATATACCATTCACATCTGCACCAAATTGAAACTCTACTCTCAAAACCTAAACTCTGCTATCAAAACCTAACATTCCTTTGTCAAAATGTAACTCTGTTGACAAAATGACACATACTTGCATCATATGCAAACACTTACAGAGCAGGAGGAACACACTAGTCTACTTTATATAAAGCACTGCAGTCTTTGATTTCCATTGTTCATTCAGAAGGCATATTTTCAGGAGACACATTTGCAAACAACCAAAAAAGCAAATAGACCTACTCAATATTGTACATTGCAGTACCATGAATTCAGATAAAGCAAAAAAAAACCAAAACAAAAAAACCCCCATAATACAGTAATAGAAAAAACACTATACTGTAAACAAAAAATCATGACAATTGTGCATACGTGGGCTCATGGATCCCGCCGTCTGTTGGGGTCTGGCCACAGGACCTCATCAACATCGCAAGCAATGTCTTCTCCCGCTGGGCACCGGGGAAAATATCCTCTTCCATGTCAAAACCATCCATGGATTGCTGTCACCTGAATGTCGCCGCAGGCCTGTTCCATTGCCTGCAGAAGAGGCATGCAGGCATGTAGTTGGCGGTCATATACTCGCCATCTCCAAGCCGAAAAAAATTCCTCTATAGGGTTTAAAAATGATGAGTAAGGGGGCAAGTATACCACTTCAAGTTGACTTTGGTTGGAGAACCAGGCCTGGACCAGAGCAGCCCGATGGAAACTGACATTATCCCATATCACCACAAACCTGGGCTGATCTGGTCTGTTCTGTACAACTATATCATGGAGAGCATCTAGAAATGTGAGTATGTGTTGGCTATTGTATGGACCTAGTATTGCATGATGGTGCAGAAGCCCTCGAAGGCATATGGCGGCACATAATGTGATGTTTCCCCCGCGCTGCCCTGGGACGTGCACAATTGCCCTTTGGCCAATTACATTACGACCCCGTCGTCTTGTTTTGCTCAGGTCGAATCCAGCTTCATCAATGAAAATGTATTCATGAGGCTGTGCAGCTCCATCCATGGCCAAGATTCTCTGAAAAAAAGGGGAACATATCACTGTACTACAGTGCTACACATACAGCACCCTCACCCCATCACACAGGTACCTGTGTAGCTCTCAGAATAGATCCATGTGGTACTGATATGGTACATATTCAGCTGCTACTGGACTTCACCAATACTCTATTGTAAATGTAAGGGACAGTTACACGTACCCGTACATATTCAGCTCGAAGTCCTTTGACCCTGTCACTGTTCCTCTCGAATGGGACTCTGTAGAGCTGCTTCATGGTGATGCTGTGTTTACCCAAGATGCGTCTGATGGTGGTGATGCTCACATGGTCTATGTTGCTGAACACTCGCCTGTCTGCAAGTATTTTCCGTCGTAGCTGGTGGAGACGGATGGCATTGTCTGCCCTCACTAGGTCCACAACAGCAAGTTCCTGCCGTTGTGTGAACAGGCGTTGGCGTCCTCCCCCAGAAGGTCTTCGAGTCATTCTAGAGAAATACAACCACATATTGTCATCGGTTTGCTTATTTTTCTTACAGTACTTCACTGTATATACTGTATCATCCACTGTACAACACTGTACTTCAATATAAGTAATCATGGTATGTTTCACAGAAACTACCACTTTGGCTGCAAAAGGAGCATTAGCACCCTGCAATACCCTGTACACTTGATATGGTAACTGTAGAACAGTACTATGAAAACCATCTGAGTAGAGTAGAAGGCAGTGAGATGAAGACAGACCTGTTTTCTAGTCGGAATTTTCTTATTACAGATGCCACTGTGAAGCGGCTTAGATGTGGGTGGACTCTCTGCCCAGCTTCCCTCATAGTCAGGCCGTGGTTGATGACATGGTCCACCAAAGTTGCTCTTATATCATCAGAAATATGGGTCCGTGCATGGCCTCTTTGACCTCCTCCTCCTCTTCCTCTTGCTCTCCCTCCATCCATGCTTGCAAAGTTCTTGAATTGGCTAAACTGAGGGCTTTTTGTAGTTGGCTAATTGGTGTTCAGTTTTGCAAGTAAGTGCCTTCAGGTGTATATTTGAGTGGTTGCAATTACCCGATGTGTTTTGTATTTTGGATACATGTGTTTTCCAAATGGCACCCTGAAATTTCATTTTTGAACGAAGTGTCTTATGTATGAAATAGAGTGTAGTATGCAGGACCATGTGTGTTGCATAAAGGAGTAAGTGTGTTGCATAATTGCAACCAGAGTGCAAAGCAGCACTTTTGTTTAAGGTATGGGTACATGTGTTTGGGGTATGGTAACAAAAGCTTCAAGTTGTGTTACTTTAGTCTAAGCATGGGTTTATAGTGTTCAAGCAACGAGCAAAAACTGTAATAGAGGGGAAATCAAAAGTTGGGTTTTGCTGCACACGGGCTCAGCTTTTAGCTATAGTCTTTCTAGTAGATCCATAGCACACCAAAAGCATGATTTACTGGCATAATAAGATATAACCTCAGTACAGGTATATAAATGGTTTAATTCACAATTTGAAAGAAAAAAATTGGTGTTTTTTTTCCATAAAACTAAATATGCAAATAAGCATAGATTCAAATTGACCATGCCACAAATCTAAGACCCCATTAGAAGATGTTTAGTTTCTTTCAGCCGACTGTGTTTCTCCTCCATTTGTTGCCTGTGCAAGCCTCTAAGTACGTCCCTGCCTGTGTGCAGTTTGTTTATTAGTATGCCAGTTGTGCCTGGATTCAAATCCATATGGGAGCTGCCATTTCTGATCATAGACATTTCACGCAGATATAGAGCAACGTTTCAACCTCTCCGGGTCCCTTGACAACAAACCACGGACAATCTTCATCCATCTTCCTTCCGTCTCAAACCAATCAAATTTGTGTGCCATGGGAGAGCAAAGAAGTCCCATGTACATTTCAACAAAATATCTCAGCCAATCTGCATTGCAAAACTTGGAGGAATGTGACATTTAGAATGAAAAATTGATTTTGCAAACAAGCCGTTCAGGAATAAATTGCTTTTAATTAAGATGTTGGCTTGACATTCCTGCAGTGCCCCTATCACATTTTAATATTTTTATTAATACATGGCATTGGAAATAATTAATTTTGTATTGTCCACAGAGACAGCCTCATTAAGTATTTCACTATTAGTACTCTATTGGCTCTGTTATGGTTTTTCAACTTTTTGTCAACTTTGGAACAATTTTATGATATCCTAAAATCTTAAAAGAGCCTCTGTCAACTTTAAATTGTATTTAATCAACAACATCTTCCTTTTTTAGTTTTCTTTTGGTTCAGGTTTATAACATTCTCCGTTGAGTCACAGCAAAGTCGGCCTGACTGCATTTCAGATGCATTGTTTGATAGCCTGAAGCTTTGCCTTCTCAGTTGTTCTTGGAGAATTATGTGCAATATGTAGCAAACTGTAATGAACAGGTGATTTTTGTGCATTTGCTATAAATAGCTGGGACAAACACTTTTAATTGCGAGGCAGTTGCACAAGTTACCTCACAAGAAGCAACTTGCCTCCAAAAATTGTGGACTCATGTAAACCGACTACAGTCACTCTCCGAAAAAGTAGTCAAGGGTTGCAAATAACTGCTGCCTAATTTATAAACACAGACAAATTGCCAACATGTTACACTCAGAGTCAGTGCGATGATGACTCCAAGTCGTCTGTGATGTATTTGCAATAGGGGTCTCTATTGAACTGGTTGCCAGCTGTTTATATTCCTGCATAAAAGCAGGGTTGCTTAGCACCCATGTCATTCTGCTACCAGGGAAGGCAAGGCAAGGCAAGTTTATTTGTATAGCACAATTCAACAACAAGGTGATTCAAAGTGCTTTACAGAGACATTAGAAACAAAAACAAATAAAAAGCATGATTTAAAATTGATTAAACAAACCTATATTTGAACTTTTTTAACAGTCTATTTAGACTGCTGCTTTGTTTCACTGTGGATCTGAATCAATGCACTCAGCAGACTTGCAGAGGAGGTACTTTGTTTTGTGATGCTTAAAAGTTTCCCAACTGACCTTAAAAAGCGTTTCAATACAGTAAACATTCATAGTTTTCAGACTGAATGTCTTTTGCATCCATTATTGTAGCAACCCGTGTTGCCACAATTCTCGGGCTTATAAACCTTGAGACCTTCACTCGAATTTAAAAGTTCTAGGAGTTCATATTTTTTAAAAACATTTCTTTCATCTGTGGTATCTCAGAGGTTCATACAGATCAATAAATTACATTTCTTCTTTTCCCTAACCTTTGCATGTATGCTGGTTGATGCCAAACCACATCTCACTCTTGGGTTTTATTATTTTTACATCTTACCTCCCGCTTTCAGGCTCGAAATAAATACAGACATTTTTTAATGCAATAACATGGTGTTCTTAAGTTTCCTTTGGTAGACATAGTTGTGATTTTTATTTAGGATTAAATAACACTGATTACAGGGGCAATCGAACAACACAAAACTACATCTCTGTCATTCAGTTTTACCCACAAACCATCGCCCATCATGTCCTTTGGCTTTCTGGAAGTGAACACACACTCACACATGTGTGCACACACCACATGTGCCCCCTTACAGAGATTGATGGCATGCATTGCTGCCTCTCTTCTAGGCTAGCATCCAGGTGCATAACAGCTGTGGAAGCCATGGAGAGTGTGCTGGGAAAGGAGAGTTGGGGACTCAGTAGACCAGGGATGGGTGGATGGAAGTGGGGCCAGGGGATGTAAAGGGTGCTTATGGCTTCTTCCTGTCCATTGCAACAGAACTACTAATCTTCACTGTTGCTGTGGTGGTGAGCTCAATTTCATCACACCCTCTTGGTCACAGCTGCTTCTCCCTCCGAGCGTAAACTTTGCTCTGTGCTCTCTACTGTCTCCGTTGACGGACAAGAGTTGAAAGGAGAAAGCAGCATGGCGATTCGCACAAAAGAAAGACAACAAAAAAGAAGCGGTAAAGCTCAAAAGAAATGTGTTGCATAAGCAGTGCTTCATTTGGGCTTCAGAGAGATACATCGCAGGCACTCAAAGGCACGGTGGCTTACTGTTCAATCGGACCAACTGTCAGTCACTTTCACAACGCGGTAAAAGGCTCAGAACAATGCAACCAATGTTTAATCACAAATTCTCAAGTCTCAAGCCTCAGAAAAAGGTTGATCGCACTTGTTCTAGCAGCAGGCACCTTTCAGATAAATATACTGCCATCACCTTTAAATCACAGTAATGGATACGTCTCCCTACTGCTGTTCGCAATTAAGAAAAAGAAAGTTTAAATACGCTGAATAATGTCAAGAGTTGATGTAACTTGAATAATGTCAAGTTTCTTCAGCTTGAGGTCGCAGACAGCCACGATTGATTAGTTATTATGACATTTGTTGATTATTTTCTAGCCACTTTAAAAAAAATAGTGTTAACCATTTTTATTAATTTGAGGCATTTTAACAAATCTATATATATATATAGATTTGGCATATGTACCCCGCCTCTCGCCCTATGACAGCTGGGATAGGCTCCAGCGCCCCCCGCGACCCTGAAAAGGATAAGCGGAAGCGAATGGATGGATGGATATATATATATATTTTATCTCTTAGCAACAAAATTCTTTAAATGCCATGTCGATGTCGCTGGGAAAAACAATGTAAACTATCTTATGGTTTATAATACATTTGATAGATTCAGCCGTCGGACAAAAACATCACAAGCAATGATGAAACTAATAATTAGTAGGGCTACTCTTGTGAGTGTCATTGTCTGTGTATTTTCTTAGATATGCAGGGAACTCTGTCAAGGTCAGGACTCCACACAGAACAATTAATCACTGAGCCAACCTGGAGGATAAAACATGGTTTCCTAGCGCTCCATATGTTGCAGGGTTTATACAAGGCTTCACACTGTGTATATAGGTGAGGTCTGTGGAATTTTTGAATGGGGAAGGATTCACTGAGCAGGAAACAGTGGGGTTCGAGATGACTGATGGGCTGTGATGTCCCACTGAGTGTCGCGGTGAACTTTCTGGATGTGATTTGGCTCAGTGGGCTTAGATTATAACCAAATGGGCTGAAGACAAGATACAACATAGCAGAAATGCTCCAGAGGTACCACAAGATTTGTTTTAACTTCCAGATATGATTTTTTATTTATTTATTTTGCTGGTTCATGAAACAGTGAAATAAAGGGCATGCGCCCAAGACTACCCGAACTGAAAAAAACAACTTTCGATATCAGTATGCATGTCTGATGCTGACACATCCACTAAGACCACACAAAGAAGCCTTTCCACACACACTTGGAACTGCATCATGTGTATGTGTGGGTACTGTATCCCAGCATGCTATCCATCATGTGGTAAAGCCACAGTAGGCAGTATACTGTGTGTTTGGCCTCGACTCGTCGTTCAGCCCTCATTAGCCATCAATCACCTCCTCTCTACTGGCTGCCTGCATGGGAAGAGACCTCCTGACTTCACATCCTAGCAAGATCTTCAGTTTGGCACTTAAAACACCCGCCCACACACACACAGCCACACGTGCAAACAGTAAAAACACATACTCGCTCATTCTCAAGAAGACAATGTCAAAGAGTTTCAGAGAAATGTTTGCTTACTGAGAGCAGGTGGAAGGTCTGCATGTTCCTAAAGTTAAATAGCTTGTTTGTCCTGTTTATCTTTTGGAAATGTCACGGAAAGTCCATGGATACTATAAAATCTGCAAAAGGTTAAGATCTTTCCTTTTAAAAATTATTTCAAGCTGATTTTGAACATGAAGCCAGTTTGACTACCAAGGCCTCCTTTGACTGCCGCTTTATTCACAAAGCACCCCTATGGCTTCTACTTCCCACAGGAGGTGGAGCTCGTGTGGCTTGTTTGGGCTAAGCCCAGCTAGGTACAATGGGCAGGCTGCCATTTGCTCACCGTTAATCATGTCCTCCATAATCCAGGATCCAGCGTGGGTTTGATGTCCCTGTTCCCAGTGAATTTGCTTGGTTTCTAGAATTTTTCTTCTTTTGAAAATTGTAGTTTGTGGGAAACCTTTGGAATAAAAACCCTAATAATTAAATGATAAGGTTTTTCTTTTTGGTCTGAGGAGCAGTGAGCTCAAGATTGCTCTTGGGTTCAAGTTCAAAGCTTTGACAAAGGGTGGCTTGCCCGCTGGATTAGAGATAAGTTAATGCTTCAATTAGAAAAGCTAGGTTGTTCTTGTTCACATGTGGAGGAAGAGTGAAGAAGAGATCTAGAGCATCTGGGTTTATTCTTGGAGATCAGGTGAAGAGCTTGGTTATTTGGATGGATCTCAAACTTGAGCCAAAGAAGAGCTCATTAAATTGGTTCAGGTATCTGACAGGGATGCTTGGTGGACACCAAATAGGTGATTCTCAGGGCATGTGGAGAATTTAGAACGGGAATCTTGGGTATCTTATTATCACCAGAGCCAGGTGAGATGTGAGGCCATCTCCGGTGTAGTCTGTTGTACAGGAATGTATGTCCAAATTTCATTGTTTACATATCTTAGATTCTCTATATTCCTTAGAAAAAACTTGTTTTTTTTAACTGACCAGAACTTTGTTTTCAGCATTTGTATGACTGAAAATGGGCTAAAAGCAGTTACTATATGTTCACTGTATGATCTGTTCAAGCTGCCTACCTGTGCACTGAATCAGCATGTGTGTATGAACTGAATGTACATCTACATCTGTGTGAAACAACTGTGTTTGTTTGAACCAGAAAAACCACATGGTGGATTACAGGATGCTGTCACGGTTAAGGGTGAGATTGCAGGAGGTGGGATGGAGTATAAAGAAATGAAAAGGAAAGAGTTTTTTTTTTCATTGACTACTTGTGTTGAGTTTTCACTGTTCCCTGGGGACATAAGAGGCTTTGTGTATTTTTTCTACTTCACCTGCTGGGCAGTGTATGGAGGCCATTACTTAACATTGATAGCTGCAATTGCTTTTGTCCGCCACAGCTGAATACACTGTAGCGTTGAGGAGATGTAAGGCTGTGTGTTCCCTGCGCACAGCAAGATACAGAGTGTCTGTGGAACTGGTGTTTGATTTTGTCTTTTACTGCAAGGACTTTCTCTGTCCCATTCTGCTGGATCACCTAAACATAATGCAGGCTTTGCTTAACCAAAGTGGTTTGCAGCTCACAGTGCTCAACACAATACTCACAGGTTTGGAGTTATTTGCTTTCACTGAGTCATAAATCATTTTGAACTTTTGCGATTTGGGCATTATTACCAAACCCTGCTGATAAAAGGAGAGCATTTCAGCGTCATATCCTTTACCCTTTAGACTTCCCCGCGCTTCCTCGTCCTCTCTCTGCGTCTCTGATTCCTCAACTCCTATCTCTTCCACCAGCTCTGCTCATCTATCTCTGGCCCCTGTCTCTTTTGCGATTTTTCTTTCCCTCTCCGCTGTTTTGCCTTGTGTGTGTGTTTGAGAGCGAGCGAGCGGCAGACAGACACAGAGAGAGACAGACAGAGAGAGGCCTGACACATGGGCCCAGTTCCTTAATAATGTCATTCGTTGTGAACGCTATTAGCAGATTACCCTTGGCCCAGGGCAGCCTAGCCATGTGCAGGAACTAGATAACCTTGTGTTCGGTAATTTAATATCAACACTTCCCCTCTTTTCTTACCACACTTTACAACACACAAATACCCTGCTTGTCCCCTCCGGTCCTATTTCTTGAACAGAGAGGGAGGGAGGGAGGGAGAGAGGTGTGTGTGTGTGTCGGGGGAGGGGAGGGGGGAGATGGGGATTATACGATAGTGACTTCTTGAAGATTCCTTTCCTCCACTGAGAAGTGTGTCAAATCGCCCCTTGTCCATGGGTGTGAGAAAATACATAAACAGGCTTATAGTGAAAATTCCATCAGATTTAATGCAGTGAATTTAGCTCAGCACAGCATCAAAGGAGCCACCCATTTTTTAAAGGCCTCAGATGGGGGTAATGTCACCCCCCTCTCTTAATTTTTCTTCCTCCTGGTCTATCATAGATGTAATATTTACCACATATCAGGCCAATGTGAAAAGCACAGAGGAAATTTCCTGTCGCACAGTTTGATTTTGTGAGGAGTGGGTGAGTTCAGGGACGTACAGGAGGGGAGAGATCTACCACTTAAAGGAACGAGCCGTTCCAGAATCAAATCCCACGCTCCATCCCCCACGAGCTGATTCACAATCCTGCATTAGCGGCTATATCACACTTCGTCCTGCTGCTAGTCTTTCTCCCTCCGCCCGTGAACCAAGCAGGGGCGAGAGGGCCAGGCGGCACAGCCCTATCACTCACCGGCACTCTCTCACACCGGCATTACCACGCCTTTATCTCATCTCCTGCAGCCCGCCACGGCCGGTCGCCTCCCGGTCCTCCAGGCTACTTTACTAATAACCTACTCCTTATCAGTCACTGTGCACCTCTGCCTGTGATCAAAGAGCCAATTAATGGAGCGGGGAAAGGTGAAGCATTCAAATAATGGAGACAGCTGTTTTTCTCTGTTTGAGAAAATCCATTTTGTATTGTTATCGGCTCCAAGCAGCTCCCCCCCCCAACTAGCGCTTAATTCAAGTTGCTGACTGCTTCTGCCTGGCTTGATAAGAGAGAGTGAGAAAAGACAGGGAAAGAGCCAGAGGAAGATGAGGGTGGGTGGTGGGTGGAAGAAGAAAAGAGCTCTGGTCACAATGAACTTTGTGTAGAAGAATGTGTCAGGAATATCACAGCAGTCCAACTCATCCCTGAGCTTTATCAACTCCAAAGTGGTTGAACACAGAGATAAGGATAGGGGACGAGGTCGTAAAAAAGGAAGAGCTTCCAGAGCTGATGAGCTGCTTTGTGGCTTCACTGTCATTTGTTTTGAATGGGACCTGATTCCAGCTCTTTGACGTCCGGCAGTATCGTGCCGTGCAAAAACCTGAGGTTAGCTCAGGGTTAATTGCACTAGTGTTAGAGCAGCACATAACAAAATCTCCACCAAAGGCTCATACGGTAACTTCTTTGTTGTAATGTATATCCTTCTACTTTAGTTTTAACACTTCACTGAGCCCTGTCACTATGTTTGGTGACATTTTAATGCATAGCAGAGGGGGCTGTTACACCAGCTGTTTGATTAGTCTTTCAAGAAGATGAGATGCTCTGTCTCCCACACTGGATAATCACTGCAGCTCGTTTCTTACACTGTATTAATAAACACATAGATATACAGGTCACATATTAATGGGATGATAATCAATGCTTACAAGGCCACAAATTGGCTCCAGCTGGTTTTGATTACTGTTTGTCCTCTTTTAAACATCACAGCGAGCCCCAACACTTGGCCACCCGAGGCTGTGTGGCGCCCTGAAAATTAATCATTTCGTTTTCTTACCTACTTGTGCTCATTTGTCACTTGCAGCAGCTGCTCTTTGTTCTTCCAAGAGTCTGATGCAGGCGGAGATAATATGTTTAATTTAGAGTCAGTAAAATTTTTACCACATGTCTTACTGTCTAAGGGCAGAGTTACTTATTGCACCTGTTTCTGACCAGTTCACATCAGCACCTCAGTCCTCCCATCCATTTTCTTAACTGCTTATTCAACGGGAGTAGCAAGGGAGCTGGAGCCTACGCTAGCAGACGCCGGTCCATCACAGGGCCGACACGGACAGCCCAGCAACCACTCATGTTCACATCCACACCTACGAGTCATCAGTTACCAGCTCCAATAAATCAAACTTGTTGCTTAAAAACACAAAATTGTTGAAGCTTTTTGTGTTTCATACTTGTTAAACAAAGCACAATATGATTTCTCACATCAGTCAGAGTCTGTCATTTAAGATAGGGCTAGAATTACTGCCTTGACTTTATTCTGTTTTGTGTCTTTTTAGACTTTATTCTAAAAATAAAAATACGTTTGTGGTTAAAGTGAGAATCCAAAGGTTTGCTTTTAACATTTTATTGCTTTTCTTGCTCTGGAGCTGAATTGGGAGGAACCCGTGCTGAAAGATATAACACACATTTCTGTTGGCAACAGTGTTAATAAATGAGAGAGGAAGAGTGGAGAAAAAGCAAAATCAGTACCCAGTTATGTTTACACATAACATTTGCCTTCATTAAAGCAAGAATGTTATATTTAAACTAGTGCATGTAGACTGATTTAAAGATTTATTACATTGCAAATGCTTAAGATGTTATTTTTTTTTTTAGCCTGCAGCTTCTAATAACAAAATCTTTGGCTTTACATACTTATGAAACTAAATTATTGACTGCAGTTTCTACTTTTGCTTTTGGGCTAAGGCCAAGCAAACCAGGAGAACGTTCTTACCAGGATGCCCTGAATCTGCAGGTCAGAATCTTCAGTGTCAGTCCAACTGTAAATATGGTCACAGCCCTATGTGGTGCTTTATAAAACAAATCACTGTGATGCCCTACAAAGTTCACTTTTTGAATATTAAAAGTTTTTCATTTGTATGAATTTTTTCCCATCATAATTGGCCTATAAATTTTTCAGTTATGGCCACGTGAAATCACACTAAGCTTGACCTTTTACCACCAAAATTTAATCAGCCCACCTTTAAGTGGACATATCTACCACATTTTAAGACATGTTCTTGAGGTGTTGCTGCCATATCGCATTCATGAATCGGGCTAAAGTCTAAATCATTTTCTTTAAGATCACAACGAACTCTCTGATCATTTCATCCTGAAATCCATGTAAACATTTGTTCCCATTTTCAAGAAATTCCTGAAATATGGTGTTAACGCAAGAATGCAAAGAAGGAATACCCCAAAAACACAATGCCATGAGTCGTGGATGTTATACAGACAGATAATGACATGGACATCACTATCACACACATTATAAGAAAGGTTTTTGATAATATATATTGTATTTATGATCAAGAAGTAAAACAGTATGCTGTTTCAGTATCAACAATCAACATTTACTGTAGAAACTCTTCAGGATGGTTACTCTCCGTTAAAGTAAGAAAAACCCGCAATGGTCACTGAAATAAGTTCCATCTTTTCTAGGAGAACCATCATTTTTTTTCAGGCCATTTTCCTTAGTTTACAAAAAAAAAAAAAGATTCTGTTGGACCACAATTTATAAGAAATGTCTAATTTGCTGTATTTCTCTGTGTAGCATGTTTAGGCTGCGTGATGTCTTTTATTTTGAAAATTGGATAGGTTCTACTTTGCCCGACTTCCTGTTCTCCTCATTTGCACTGTGCAAATTGAGGTTGCGTGTGTGAAAATGAACACTGAAGCTATTTTAAGTGACCACTGACCTTATTTTGGATGCCTCAGAAATGCACTTGAGAGTATGTGGTGGCATTGTCTTGAGTGGGTGCAATCAGCAAAGGGCACCGTTAAGTTGTGACTGTGGCGTCTAGTAAATAAAATGAACCAACGTGTGAAATATTATAATAGCAAGCTACCAAATAAAAGATCATAACAAAAAATATTTACAGACTTATATCATGTCACAATTAAGTAGGAACAAGCTGTTGTTTTCTATGTACATTTTAAAGACACAGTAAAAGAAATGTGCCCCTTATTAACCGCCGAAAAGCCATCTGTGTGGAGAAATGAAGAAGTCACTTTTGGAGTTTCGCTACAGAGAACTTAGAAATAACTATTTTTCCACTTTGCACTCCTGGGATTTCCACTTTAAAAACGACAGCTGAACAAATTAAAAGTTAACAAAATAGCAAAATAGGTTTTAAACTGCAATTAATTGCTTATATTTTAATACAAGCCCTGACACTCAAATCTGTTCATGTTTCAGCTTGTCAGGCACTCAAAGATGCAAAACACGCAATAAACTAAGAAAACTCGAGGCACAAGACGTGACTTGGGCAGACTGAATGGGTGAAGTACTGACAGAAGATATACACTGGCAGGTGTATTACTTCTAGACCTCCACTCCACATTTTAGCAGCGTGTAAAGCACACCTTGAGCTAAAGTTGGCTGTGTATGAACTTTAGACGCAATGTTATAATAGGACAGGAACGGCTGCCTTATAGTTCTAATATGACTCAAGATATGCTGAATATGACCTAACGGTATCCTTCTCATCCTTCTCATCTGTTGCAGCAGTGCAGCAGTGTCTTCTCAAAGAGCCAGTCGCCCTCCTAAAGACCCCAGCATACTCGTGCACCGCTCGTATCATCACACAGCCATGTCCAAGCTTTTTTTTCACTAGTCTAATCTTTTCAGACGGGTGCAACATCTCCCTCTGTATAATCGGTGAATCTTTGAACTTCTGTACTCCGACATGATCCTACACTTCTGTCTTCAACCCTGCTGTGGCTAAAAACCCAGCTGGGTTACAAAATCAAGAAGTGCACGACCTGTGGAAACAGCAGTGGACAGGAATTTAATTTGTTGTATGGTGCTGTTTGTTAGGAACTACACAACAGGAATACAATGGATCTAAATGTCTGCTTCTTTCTTTTTTTTTTTTTTTTTTTTTCTTTTTTTTTTCCTAAATGACATCAGAAACAGCAGTATGCGACATTACGTGATGGCAGAGCTTCAGTTCATCCTTTGTCATTTTTTTTTTTTTTTTAATAAATAGGACAGGGGGAATGAATGAGAGAGAGAGGGGGAGAGAAAGAAAGAAAACCCAAAGGGGAGAAGAGACGGTGAGAAGGGGGGGGAAGAGAGAGAAAAAAAAAAAAACTCCTGGGTCACCTGTATGGAGAAAAAAACAAACAAACAAACAAACAAAAACAAACAGAGGAGACAGCAAACAACAAAGAGCAACATAATAATAGAGAAAACAAAGCACCATCACAATAAACTAGCTAGTCATAGATATCAGTATTTACTAAGTAATAAACGATATTGTGCAGCACGCAAGATAGACAGCGCACAGTGTGCTTTGAGGCAGCAGCCAAGAAAGCTTTAGTCCGCGTCTGTGAATACCCATGTGTGCATACCTGTGTGGATCAGCATTCTTGCATTCCAAAGGTTTCTCCATGTAATGATCTGCTAGGGAGTGTGGGGGGGCCACAGCCCCGTCCTCCAGGGTGTGAAGCGGGTATGGAGGAGATCAAAACTCCAGACATCCAGAGGCCCCCAGAACACAAGAGACCATAGAAGACCAACAGAGGGGCAGCCGCGCCACTGTCCCAGTAAGAGCTGAGGAGAGTCCCAGATGAGGGCTCGCCCAGCAGCCGCGGAGCAGAAGTCAGGGGGAGTTGCAGTGACGCGCCCGTGAGCTCCGCCGGCCCCCAGCTGCGCCTGAGTGACCGAGCCCTAGGCCGAGAGGCCGGGGGCACCCCACCTCCAAAGGGGCCCGAGCGAGCCCCAGGCCCCAGGCCCCGACAAGCGGCCGCCAAGGAGTGAGCCGGTGTGCACCCGGACGCCCACCCCCAGACACAAAGAACCACCAACACACCGACACCTGAGGGAATCCGCCACCGGCAGGGGAAGTGGTGGTGGGTGGAGATAGGCCTCCAAACCTTGGAGGGCCTGAGGTGTCCCCAGAGAGGTGGCGTCTGATACCCAGCCTGACATATAGACACAGACATACAGGCACACACAGACACAAACATCCATTCCCACCCTCATGCTCTCATATGCACTTACTCCACACTCAACCAACGTGGAGACAGACATAAAGAGACGCTGTACACACAATCACACTCCCCAAGCGTACTCTACAAACCGGGTCTAGGTACCCTTGCCCCTGGAGGGGGGAATTGCACCCAGACCCAGGTGGTGTTACCCTTTTCCCTGCGGTGGGGAGAGGCAGACCACCCCGACTCCGCAGCAGCAGGGAGGCCCCACACCCCAGACCGCAGTCGGACGGCCAACTCCTCCTACTAGCCCTCCCGCTCCAGCAGGCCGCAGAGAATGGGGGTGGGAGAAGACTCCAAACCTCCCTCCACCCGCTCATTGTAGTGTTGATGCATATGTGTTCTAAGGTGCAATTAAAACCCAGGAGGGCTTGGAGCTACCTGCCAAGGAGCAGCAGGTAAGCGCATAGTCCCTCCTGCTAACCCTCAATGACTAAGTGTATTTAAAATTGAGAGGTGGGCAACGACGTCAGGGGTGAGGTATACACCCTGATGGTGATTTGGACTCCGTGATTGTGCCCACCCCCAAGATCCTATATGTATGTGTAATGAGAGTGTGAATAATGTGAATGTCTAAGTTGTGGGATAAAATTGAGGCAGAGGCAGCCAGAAGGGGACAGGGGGGGGGGGGGGGGGGGGTAGCCTCCTCTGCACCCTGGTGACATACCCCCACTCCAAGGCCCTGCATGTGTGGGTGGTTGTGGAGGAGCGGGAAGAGGGAGGCAGCTGGAGATGGGGAGGGAAGGAAGGGAGGGGCAGGTAACCCCTCCCGGGGCCAGCTCCCCCGCTGACCCCAGTAGGCACTCCCACCCTCCGCGACCCGCCAGGGAAGGGGGGCCCAGGCCCATCAGACCGGGGCCCAGTGCAGTAGCGCCCCCCGGCTCCACAGAGCCCCGGACAGTCCACCCAACCCCACCACAGAGAAAACTGCACCCACCCCACCAACCACACATCTTCCAGACTACATAAGACGGTAAACGCCCAGGCTGAGATCTTCCTCCACCTCTCCTGTATCTCCCCCTCCTGCAGAGAGTTCCTGAGAGAAGAAAGCTCCTGCAAGATGTGACCATCCCCCCCACCAGTTGAAGAGCCCCCCAGGCGGCTCGATGCACCGGCGGCACCCTGCTCCAGGGCCGGGCCCCCATGCACCCACCCGCCCACAACCCCGGCAACACACCAACCAGGACCCGAGCCCCCGAGGCCCGGCCCGGGCCCCAGCCCAGAGACGGAGCGCCCCCAAAACCTCACGCCCATCCCGGACCCACCCAGGGGCAGCCAGCCATTCTGATTTGAATAAATTAGTTTAACATTTAAACCTATTTTCTACACATTCCAGCACATAAAATAAAATATTTTTTGTGTTTACACTCACTCTTTCAAATAGATGCAAGTAAAACACAGCAGAAAATAAATAAAGACTCAGCGGTCCTGTTGCTCTATTTTCACCTGTAAAGCAGGACTGTGGTAGGCGGAGGTTTACTCTGGTGCAGGTGTGCCGCGGTCAGTTGAAGAATCCGCGAGATTCTCTGTGAGTTTCCCATTACGTGGTAGCGCACTCGGTGCTTGCTTGGAAGTTTAGGGGTTTTTTTTCGTTGTAAAAAGTTTTCCTCCCACGCACAACGGACACTAATGTTTTTGTCAATTTTATGGAGTCAAACTCAAAATAAGGTCAGTACTTTCACGCTTTAAACGCTGCACGCTCATACTCTCTCCCACAATTGATATATGATCCACTGTTGATCTGCACACAGCTGTTGCCACTAACAGCGCACTCGCTTACGTCACTGTCATGAGACATTCTCGCAAAAAAATCACGGTTTTAGTAACGCAGTAACGCAGCGTTCCTACGGGAAAGTAACGGTAATCTAATTACCGATTTTGCAATAGTAATCCCTTACTTTACTCGTTACTTGAAAAAAGTAATCAGATTACAGTAACGCGTTACAAGTAACGCGTTACTGCCCATCTCTGCTTCCTAGTTAAATTTACACTTTTTAATTTCCATCCATCCATCCATCTTCATCCGCTTGGTCCGGGGCCGGGTCGCGGGGGCAGCAGCCTAAGCAAAGAGGCCCAGACCTCCCTCTCCCCAGCCACCTCCTCCAGCTTATCCGGGGGAATACCAAGGCGTTCCCAGGCCAGCTGAGAGATATAATCTCTCCAGCGTGTCCTGGGTCTGCCCCGGGGCCTCCTCCCGGTGGGACATGCCTGGAACACCTCACCCAGGAGGCGCCCAGGGGGCATCCTTGTCAGATGCCCGAACCACCTCAGCTGGCTCCTTTCGATGTGGAGCAGCAGCTGCTCTACTCTGAGCCCCTCCCGGATGGCCGAACTTCTTACCCTATCTCTAAGGGAGAGGCCAGCCACCCTTCGGAGGAAGCTCATTTCTGCCGCTTGTATCCGCGATCTCGTTCTTTCGGTCACTACCCACAGCTCGTGGCCATAGGTGAGGGTAGGGACGTAGATCGACCGGTAAATTGAGAGCTTCGCTTTTACACTCAGCTCCCTCTTCACCATGACGGACCGGTGCAGCGTCCGCATTGCTGCAGCTGCAGCCCCAATCCGTCTGTCGATCTCCGGCTCCCTTCTCCCATCACTCGCGAACAAGACCCCGAGATACTTGAACTCCTCCACTTGGGGCAGGAACTCATCCCCGACCCGGATTGGGCACTCCACCCTTTTCCGGCTGAGAACCATGGCCTCGGATTTGGAGGTGCTGATCCTCATTCCCGCTGCTTCACACTCGGCTGCGAACCGTTCCAGTGCGAGCTGGAGGCCCTCACCCGATGAAGCCAACAGAACCACATCATCTGCAAAAATCAGAGATGAGATTCTGAGGCCACCAAAGTGAAAGCCCTCCGCCACTTGGCTGCGCCTAGAAATCCTGTCCATAAAAATTATGAACAGAACCGGAGACAAAGGGCAGCCCTGGCGGAGCCCATCACCCACCAGGAACGAGTCCGACTTATTGCCGGCAATGCGAACCAAGCTCTTGCAACAGTTGTATAGGGATCGAATGGCCCGTAGCAATGGGCCAGACACCCCATATTCCCGCAACACCTCCCACAGGACACCCCGAGGGACACGGTCGAATGCCTTCTCCAAGTCCACAAAACACATGTAGACTGGTTGGGCAAACTCCCATGCACCCTCAAGTATCCTGGAGAGGATAAAGAGCTGGTCCAGTGTTCCGCGACCAGGACGAAAACCGCATTGTTCCTCCTGTATCCGAGGTTCGACTAACGGACGAACTCTCCTTTCCAGCACCCTGGCATAGACTTTCCCAGGGAGGCTGAGGAGTGTGATCTCCCTGTAGTTGGAACACACCCTCCGGTCCCCTTTCTTAAAGATGGGGACCACCACCCCGGTCTGCCAGTCCACAGGTACTGCCCCTGATCTCCACGCAACATTGCAGAGGCGTGTCAACCAGGACAGCCCTACAACGTCCAGAGCCTTCAGGAACTCGGGACGGACCTCATCAACACCAGGGGCTCTGCCACCAAGGAGTTGTTTAACTGCCTCAGTGACCTCGCCCCCGGAAATTGGCGGGTCATTCTCCTCATCCCCAGACTCTGCTTCCTCCTCGGAAGACGTGTCAGTGGGATTAAGGAGGTCCTCGAAGTATTCCTTCCACCGCCTGACAATTTTCTCAGTCGACGTCAGCAGCGCTCTGCCAGCACTATACACAGTGCAGGTAGAGCACCGCTTTCCCCTCCTGAGACGTCTGACGGTTTGCCAGAATCTCTTCGAGGCAGTCCGAAAGTCTTTTTCCATGGCCTCTCCGAACTCCTCCCACACCCGAGTTTTTGCTTCAGCCACTGCCCGAGCCGCATTCCGCTTGGCCTGTCGATACCTGTCGGCTGCCTCCGGAGTCCCACAGGCTAACCAAGCCCGATAGGACTCCTTCTTCAGCCTGGTGGCTCCCTTCACCTCTGGTGTCCACCATTTGGTTCAGGGATTACCACCACGGCAGGCACCAACCACCTTGCGGCCGCAGCTCAATGCAGCAGCTTCGGCAATGGAGACGCTGAACATGGTCCATTCGGACTCAATGTCCCCAGTCTCCCTCGGAATGCTGTTGAAGCTCTGCCGGAGGTGTGCATTGAAGATCTCGCGGACTGGGGCCTCTGCTAGACGTTCCCAGCACACCCTCACTACGCGTTTAGGTGCACCAGGTCTGTCCAGCGTCTTCCCCCGCCACCTGATCCAACTCACCACCAGGTGGTGATCAGTTGACAGCTCAGCCCCTCTCTTTACCCGAGTGTCCAGAACATATGGTCGCAGATCTGCTGATACGATTACAAAATCGATCATCGACCTACGGCCTAGAGCGTCCTGGTGCCACGTGCACTTATGGACACTCTTATGTTCGAACAGGGTGTTCGTTATGGCCAAACTGTGATTAGCACAGAAGTCCAATAACAGAGCACTGCTCGGGTTCAGATCAGGGAGGCCGTTCCTCCCAATCACGCCCCTCCAGGTCTCGCTGTCGTTACCCACGTGAGCATTGAAGTCTCCCAGCAGGACAACAGAGTCTCCAGGTGGAGCACCCTCCAGCACCCCCCCCCCCCCCCCCCCAGGGACTCTAAGAAGGCTGGGTACTCTGAACTGCCACTCGGCGCATAAGCGCAGATGACAGTCAGGACCCGTTCCCCGACCCTAAGGCGCAGGGAACAAACCCTCTCGTCCACCGGGAAAAACCCCAACGTACCGGCAGCAAGCCGAGGGGATATTAGGATACCCACCCCAGCCCGCCGCCTCTCACCAGGGGCAACTCCAGACTGAGACAGAGTCCAGCCCCTCTCCAGGAGACTGGTTCCAGAGCCCAAGCCATGTGTAGAGGTGAGCCCGACTATATCTAGCCGGTACCTCTCAACCTCACGCACTAACTCAGGCTCCTTCCCCACCAGAGAGGTGACATTCCATGTCCCTATTGCCAGTCTTGGCAGCCGGGGGTCAGTCCTCCAGGGCCTCCACTCCTGGCCGCCACTCGGCACACAATGCACCCGACCCCTATGGCGCCTCCTGCGGGTGGTGGGCCTGCGGGAGGATGGGCCCATGTCTCCTCTTCGGGCTGTGCCCGGCCGGGCCCCATGGACTAAGGCCCGGCCACCAGACGCTCGCCCTCGGGCACCCTCCCCGGGCCTGGCTCCAGGGCGGGGCCCCGGTAACCCTATCCCGGGCAGGGTAAACTGTTCCCTCGGTGTCCTTTTCATAAGGGTCTTATGAATCGCTCTTTGTCTGGTCCCTCACCCAGGGCCAATTTGCCATGGGAGACCCTACCAGGGGGCAAAAGCCCCCAGACAACATAGCCCCTGGGATCCCTGTGACACACAAACCCCTCCACCACGATAAGGTAGCGATTCAAGGATTCAACTTTTTAATTTTTCATATTTATTTCCTATCTTATTCATAGCCCTTTCCTTTTTTTTTCTTTAGGTCACGAGCAGTTGTCTAAGCATTTCACTACATATCGTACTGTGTATGACTGTGTACGTGACAAATAAAAATTAGAATTTGAATTTGAAACGATTTTCTCTTTGTGATGCTGACAATCAGTCACTAATGGATACTCCAGGCTCTGATCGTCTAGGTAACCCTCTGATGGAGTTATCACCGTGCAATGTGTCAAGCAGTGGCATCCTTCACGCTCACTGGCAGCTGCTTCAGAGAAAAGTTTAACTTCACACCGGCAGCTGTGATTTCACCCGTTAAAGTCGCCTAATGTCGTTGACTTTTTGTCTGTGGCCGCCACGCCACTGAAAATATTGCTTCCTGCGTGGACGCCCCTTTAGGCTTGCCGCTGTAATGAAATAACACAACTCTGAATTCTCTGGGCAGGAATTAACATATTTATTACACCGTAAAGAACAACAATACCAGAATTATACTGCAAAGTTTCACAGACTGACAGACCATAGTTTACAGCCCAAAAAAAGAAAAGAATTAAAATTAAGAAACAAAAAAAAGAAATAAAATCAACAAGAAACCACAGTTCTGACATAGTAGACTGGAAAGCTCTCTAGAGGACACTGACAGTAAGCGATGGAAAGACCGCTTAGCGTCAGCCTACCACTAACCTGTGGTTTTCATGTCTTAATTAAGTATTGCACAACAACTTCAAATTATTTGAGCTCTGTTTTTTTTCACAATAAATTTTCTCAAGAGAATGGAAAAACCCTCCCACCCCTGAAGTTCAACTCCTTCCCCCCCAAATTAATGCTACGGCCTTGCTGTTTGCTGTCGGCCCCTCCATTTCCCTATTGTTTCATGTTAAGTAGGAAATTTAAATAACGTTTCCCCCCATTGTGAAAAACAGGCATGCCTAAACTCATAGCCTCAATTTTTTTTTCTTTTCCAAGATTGACCTTTTGTATATCCCCCAGCTGACAAATCGACAAGCACTTCTGCATGTCTTAACAACAGAGAAAAAAACAATATAAAAAGAGGAGAAAAGGCGGTGGGGAAACAGGGAAGAAAAAAGAGCAAGAGAAACATTTCTTATCTGTGACCTTAGCTTGTGCCGTCGAGATGGGAATCGACAACACTTTTCTTTAAAATTAGCACAATTTTCTCAAATCTGTTCAAACAATTCAAACTCTTGATGTACTCTAGAAATGCCACAGGCATAAAGGAACATAACAAAAGTTTTTTTTTCTGTTTTTTTTTTCTCATTTCTATTTAGGTTTCATTTATTTATGAGGTCTGCATTGTTACCAAGTAGTGATATGGTTTTGCAGCTGTATGAGCTTCGACTTTGGGTTTTATATTTTCCTGTTCTCTTGTGCCCATTTGGTTTCGACTAGACCAGTATCAGCGCCGTGACTGATGCTCTTATCGTGCTGTAAGAGGTAGAGTGAGACTTGTTTGCCACCGAGGAATTTGTAGCAAAACACACATAGAGGAGGGAAAAAAAATAAAATAACAATAACGCTTCTCAAAGCATCATTGAATGATCGTGTTTCCTAACTTTTTTTTCTCTTTTTTTTCTTTTTAAACCCAGATTTTGCCCTGAAAATTATGAACACATACATTATTTGTTGTATACCTTTAAATACACTAGTGTTAAAACAGCTTGGCTGTTTCTTCACAGCTTCTGAGAATTCGCTAGTAGGGTGTCAGACACCTTTTTGGATTGTTTAACCCTTTAAAGTCAAGAATGCAAGTGTATGTTGTAGTTAGACAAGGAGGGAGAGATGAGGAAGTACAGAGGGAGCAAACTGCCCCGAAACCTTTGTGGGCCTCCACTTGTTCCTTGAGGTCAGAATTTGTAACGCGCTTCTGTGTAGCACCAAGGTGTTTGGGGTGAGTGTCGGGGTAAGTGCTCTCTTACTGCGATTGAGAGGTTTGTCTGATTTACGCTAAAGGTTTTCGACAAAATTGCGATGGATTAACCCAAATGATATAAATAAATAAATACAGTACAATGGCGTTGGTGTGAAAGCCCAGTCTCACATTTACCTCTGCGAATCAAAAACTTAACTGCTTAAAGCTGAAATGGGCACTGAATCTGACAGTTGTGTAATGAAAAAATGTGTAAAAAAAAAAAAAAGGAAAGAAATCTCGAGAATCGCTTCAAAAATGGTTTCAGAAGTTGCGTTTGTGTCACATTAGCTATTATTGCTGCAGTTAAAGTGTATCTCCGCTCTGCACGCTCATCGGGGTCAATTCACACCTTCTTATTCCACAATGTGAGACGAGTGCTCGTGGTTTCCAGAATACGGTAAAGATAAATGAATCCTTTTTCTTTTTGTTCATGGAAATATGAACAAAAGCTGGAGAAACGAATGCCTGAATGTCTGAGTGGACAAACCTCTTTTCAAAAATCGTTTAAATCAGGATTTTGGTCCTTGGTGTCAGTCTTTGGCTGTTTTTGGTGTTTTTATGTTTAACTCTTGTGTTAATACTGCGTGTTACCTGGTGCTTTGCAGTGTTAAAGCTGTCAATCGGAGTCTACACCTCTGCATTTGGAAAGTTAGTTTGTTAGAATATTTTTTTTGTATTGTTTTTTAAAAATTATTATTATAATTTTTTTGGTTGTTTTTTCAGTTTTTTCTAAAAAATAACAAATATTTAACAAACGTTCAGTAATGTGCATGCACTGTTGTAACTATTTAAACAACAACAACGGAAAAAAAAGACGTAAAGGCTGCTCTTCTTAGCACGCAGAGTAAAAAAAAACAAAACTGAAAAAAAGAGAAAAAGAAAAACGGAATGGGTTTGGTGGTTTACGTTTTTCCATCTCCTCCCATCCAGAGAAAGTGAGAATAGAAGATGCTAATACTACATACAAAATGACTTGATGAGTTATGGCTCTATACCGACAACACAAGTATGCTGAAAAGAAGCATGCCGAGATAACCTCTGTGACAGTGCAAATACATTTATGTATGTCCCTTTTACAAAACATTTAGGTTAGCATTCCGCGCAACATGCTAGTTCTCAGAAAAGATCTGGGTCGGACTCAAGTAGCAGCTCTGAGATATAGCTTGTGTCTTTTCTTGAGGACGTAGGGAAGGAAAACTTATAGAACTACAAGGAATCTACCACTTATACACAGAATAGAAAAGAAGCAGCTTGGGGAAGAAAAAAAAGAAAAGATAACACTTCTTTTTTTTTTTTTTATCTCTTTTTGCACCAGCTAGAGAGAAAGAGTTATGAAGGACTTAGAGTTGTGACTGGTTGAAGTACTATGCATTGTCACAATTGTCCAACACATATACAATAAATAACCATTGGTGACACCACAGGACAGAAGTCTTAAACACCATGACATCTACAGAAAACGAGTAAGAATGTGAAGAAAGATGAAAAATGTTGTCAGAGTCGAGATAGGAGGGGAGGTTGTCTGGGGCGAGTCTATGTTTCCCGAGCCTGCTGTCGAGGTCATTTGACAGTCTTGCCAGTGGGTTGATGACTTCACTTCCTGTTTGAGAGCGTCTGTGACCCACCGAGCGATCGAGTTGTATTTGGTCCGTCCTCCAAGTGTGCAAGGTTTTTGTATCTTATCCAAGAATTCTTCCTTTTACATCAGAGAAATGGATTTGTATTTCCCAGACCACTGACCTGGATATTATTACAAGTGAGAGGGAAATAACATCAGTTGAACAGCTGGCAATCTGCTGCACATCTGCCCGTTTCGTGGCGGTCTGTGGGCCGGAGATTCAGTCCATCCCCTCTCCCCTCTCCAGGCAGCGAACATGCTTATTCATCCTTTTGTGTGTCTTTCAGGATTTTTAAATCTAATATCTCTCTTATCCCAAAGTTTTCTCTGAGACAGTTACATTCCCCGTGATATGCTGTTTGATAAATGTCTGAGGTTGACTAGTCTCGTGTACAGGAAGGAAATAACCACTGACTCCAGGATGAAAAATAAAAACGTTTGAAAAGGGCAGGTCAGATATACTTGTCTTGAGTTCACGGCTATCTCTGATCAGTCTCTTCATATTTACAGGGGAAAATAAGATAAGCTACAATGACGACAACTTTAACAACAACAGGTACAAGGACAAACAGTCAACAAGAATAGCAAGTGTAACAGTAAAAGAATGTCAACTTTTAAATTCATTCATTCAAAACAAAGAATATCTTTGTGTTTCTTTAAAGTCATGGCAAGTCAATATGACCTGATTATGGACTTCCTCCTTCTATGACTACGCTGCAAGATAGAAGTATTGCCGTCTCATTCTAGTATCTAAGCATCTTTGCAGGGCAATGTAGACAGCCACGGTAGTTGTCGGGTTGTGGGCTGGCTGTTACACCTGGGAAGCCTTTGCCTCCTACCTCTGTGTGAGTTTCTTAGCGTGGTGTGCCATCAAGGGCAGAGGAGGACGGGGTGCTAGGGGTGGATGAGCGAGGGGTGGCAGCAGGGGGGGTAGCAGCCGGACTCCCGGTCCCGCTGCTTGGGGTGCAAGCGGAGGAGCTGATGGGAGCGGGGGTCTCTGAACCCGGAACCCCTCCCTGCTGCTGGCTGGCCTGCTGCTGCTGCTGAGCCTGCAGGGTCTGACCGCACACATGGTGATGCTTCTCCCAGTCTTTATGCTGGCAGAAGGAGCCGCAGTAGCGTGCCGTGTTGCAGCCGCTGCATGTCTCACTGGCCTTGCGTCCGCAGTTCCAGCAGCTCTGACGGACAGAAAGAGACAAAGTCAAATAACTCCAAAAAGTAGCAGTCAGACAAAAACCAATTTGTAATGGTTTAATGCTCTTTTCACATGAAAATCTAGTCACACATTGTAACCAAAAGTAAAGAAAATTCCACATTAAACTGGGAACTGGCAAATACAACGTGAAGATTAGCAGCAGAAAGTGGTACACCACACAGGATACCATGAAAGAAGCCTCTACTTCTATGCTTGGCGCTTAAGCCTGACCCAAACCACAGACAGATAAAAAAAAAATCTCTTGTTACACTTAGAGCCACTTATATATCTTGGAAACCGCAAGGAGAGCATGTCAGGGCGCCTGCATAGCCAGAGGAAAGAGGAGAACAAAGTTATAAACAACCTCTGAAAGTTCTCTCTCTGGGGCGCTTCTCTGTTACAAACATCGCTCCTGCAATTAATGTCAGATGAACGGCAGAGTTCCCTCTCAGTTAAATGATTAAACTTTCAGGTCTCTAATGGAGATTACCAAATGCTTTTACTTATTTCCTCTCAGCTCAAATTGTAGCACCCTTCCAAGCACTGTAAAGTAGCTACTCGGGGGTAATAGGTGCTTGATTATCCTTGCCTTACTTCATTTTGCTCTTCCATATGCACTAACACATAAGGGGTGGATAATCAGGTTTTACAAAAATGTGCACTATGTAATATTTTTTCTAAAATAGTAATAAAAAACCCACAGCATCTGTATAATCCACCACAGCTTGCATCAAAAGCCAGACACAAAAAGACGATAATGACACTGATGATGAAAGACTGAGAATGTGTACATTCGCTTCTACCTCGCTGGAATCCTCCTGCTGGTTGATTATGGAGAGCGCCTCTTCGGCTGCCTGGCGCTTGGCTTCGGCCACTGTTCGCTCCATCTTGGCCCGCTCGCTGCTGATCATTTCGTGAGCCTTGCGCTCGGCCTCTGACACGGCTTTCTGCAGCTCTGACATGGCCTGCCGCTTCACCTCATTCACAGCCTCTTCTGGAAAGAGTGTGGAGACAGAGGAAGTCAAGCCTCCCGTACCTGCAATGTAGCGCGTGCATTTTTCACTGGACTGTATTTTCAGTACGAGTACACCATCGTTTTTTAAACAGGAATAACATACTCGCTGCTGCTGATTCCAAATTGCTATATGCCATTCTAAACAACCCTTTAGCATATTCACAGTCTCATTGTGCTTGTTTGTGTCTCTGTCAGGTTTTCGTTCTGCTCTCCAGTCGTTCATCCCATCTACTTCAGGAGAGAGCAGTGCTGAGTCTGAAGTTGCTGTCTGCTTCTGGCTAGAAGCTTTTTTTTTTTCCTGTTATGCTTTCAGTCAGATGCTCAGCTTCTGAGGCAGCAAGACAGGCAACTGCAAGAGACCCATAAGGGCTGACTCCACAGCAATATCTCAAAATGTGGCAACAGCAGAGACTGCAACTCACTCCCACTTTAACAACCAATGGGAGTCTGCAAAACATCTCAGTAGAAAAGCTCTCTTGCGCTCTCTCCTAGCTAAAGCGCGTTCAATGAGCTGCAGGCTGAGCTCGTCTTGATGTGTGTTTAAGTCCGCAGCGCGTGCTAAACTCAACTGCACACAAATGTTTTCGCTACTCAGCTCTCCTGCTGTCTGTATTTATTTATGGGAGAATCAAACAAAGCAACAAATTACAACAAAAAAAAATATTTCTCCAACTACAGATGAATTCAATTACTCCATCAGTCCAAACATGCATGTTTTAAATGCACACTATGTCTAAACTTGCATCACTGTTTTAACACATCTAGAAGATGCAAACTAGAAAACAAAATCTGCAATGGATTATTTCACACGGCAAAGAAAACTACTTTAACTATTCATGTTTATTTTATATTTCAAGGCCAACTTTCAGCTTAGAATATTTAATATTAGTATTTTATCATTTATTTAATATCTGACAAGATTTAAGAGCACATCAAGTCTAAATGTTGTAGGCTGACAGGATAACGGGGACACTCGTCAGCTGATTTAATTAAACTATTACGATTTCGTTCAAACACTGATTAATTTCTTTTTAAGAACCTTTTAAATGTCTAAATAGGCATATTTACATCAGTGTGTGACATATTAATGTAAAGTTCAATGTTCCTGGAAGATCTTGATCTTATATATTATAATTTGGAAAAGAATATCCCGAGGATATTCTCACGAGAACACGAGCTGATTAATCGCAGGTAATCACTCACAAAACGTGCTTTTCAGCCGGAGCAATATGTTATTTTATCCTTGTTTTGAGGAATGAATAACCTTCCGCGTGGGTGTTAAGCGGTGGAATTCCTACAGAACGTCAAAGCAAAAGGAGGGCTTTTTTGTTTGCTCCCATCAAGCCTGTAACTTGACTAATTGTGTATGCAAATCAGGCAATTTATATTTAAATTATGCATTTCCATTGTGATCCCAGAGGCCCATGTGGTGAGGGGAAGTGGGAAACCGGTAGGACACCGTGCAAGGTGCTTGAATATTTATCACCAACTGTAAACATTTTGCCCATTTCAAACAGACGTATTCGCCGCTGCACTCCATTGTGTTAAAAATCCTATTTTGCAATCCTCCCCGGGTCACATTTAAATCAGTCTCTCCTAAGCCAGAATATGAATGAAATGGATAACGGAAAATACTGAGGATAAGGCAAATAGAGTGAAAAGTAAGAGGCCCCTTTTATCTGACAGACAAAAGATAAAATACTGCTTTATGCCTGACAAATATGCTTCACTTTTTTAGTACATATTACACCGGCGTTAAAAATGTAAAATCTGTTTTCGATATCAGACCGACTGCATGCTTTTATAAAGACAGAAACATTTTCTCTCCACTGTGATTGAGGCGAGTTTTTAAACCAGGGTGCTTTTGTCTTTAACCTACTATGCTGCTTGAAGTCATGGAAATTGCCCCGGTGCCTTGTGATATATGCCTTGTGCATAGAATTGTGATTACACACCAAATGCCTTAGATGGAAGATCGAGCTGGTGAGGGGAAAGAGAGTACTGGAGAGGAGGCAGAGTCCCGATGGTGATACTCAATTCAATTTAAATGCATATTACTTGTTCTGAGTATCTCACACATCATGCTTGGTCAAGCAAGGGGACAATTTCTTTTCTCCAGGGGGTTTAAAAGGCAGATATACTGTATCACTGGTGGAGAATACAAAATCTCAAAGAGTGAACCCTCAGGTTTTCAGAGTGATAACAGTGACACAATGCTGTTTGTATAAGCTATAAAAAAATGAATGCAAGTGCTGATTTTACTCGGGTTATTAAAACATTAAGGAGTTTCTAAACTGTTAAGTAGGATAGCTGCAGTGTCTCTCATTAAGGGGATAAAAAAAGTGCCAAAAGCAAATTGAAACCAAATCTTGCCACTTTTGACAGGAGACCACTGGGCCAGCTGTAAAAGCTCCTTATGTCCCTTATTTGACTGCAATAAAATCCTTGTAAGGCCTGACATCATATTCTGAGTGTGCAGTGCGTAGTGATGAAACTTCCTACAGAATCAGATATAGATAACCTGACTTTAATGCAAATCTAGCAAGGTTTTGTGTTGCAGACAATAGACTACACTGGGATGAAAAGGGGAGAGAGCAGGTTTAAAGGAGCCTTTCTCGTTCATCTACCTAAACATGGCCTCGAGTTCCATAAAGCATAAAGCCTTCAGACAGATTAGGGGAAAAATAGAGGAACTGTGTTTACGTGCACTGATCAGAGGCATGGGAGTGCTGCTCACCAGCTTTTTTCCAGATCTCTTCAGGGACGTAGCCAGAGACAGGCCGGTGCAGGAGCTCCCGGTGAATTTCTGGAAAGACACAAACATACAGACGTGGTAACCAGAGATCCATCAATGGCATAGTACACAAAACTGTGTGTGTGTGTGTTAACATTTTGGCTTTTTTTCTATGTTCCAAAGGACTTTTTGAGACCAGTGCAATGAAACTGACTTATTATCAGCCAGTGTACACATATTTAATGTAAAAATAGGGGGCCTAGATTTGAACTCTGGGGGACTCCACACGCAATATTATTAATTCATAAAATACAACAAAGATCTTACAGCTAATAATAATTAATTTTGGACTCATTTTAGATTTGAGCTTCTTTAATAGTGGTTTAAAAACTTCCGAGCCTTAAGCCTCGGATATATTCCATTGCAGACAGGGACAGCTGGAGACCCAACAGTCATTTCTGTTTTACTTCTTTGAAGTCTCCTGGCTGGGCACATGCCTAGTTGGCACATTGTCATATAAATTCTCCACAGATAAGTCTGTGTGGTCACAAAAACAGGCAGGCACATGGAGGTCTGCACAAACCCTCTCAGAAGGTTGCAGAGTATAATCCTTGCTTTAAGAGACCTAACAGACTGCAAGGTAATGCACATCAGCTGACACCTTTAGAGTCTGTATTTAATATAGATACCTTTAAAGAACAATTAAAGTTGCACAGATTACACCAAAAAACTGAAAATCAGTAGTCTTAAAAGATGAACAACAAGCTTAAAACCGGCAGACATGCATATTAATTATAATTTAACAATAATACTTCGGGCATGTAAGTGAATCCATACCTGAAGTTGTGTTTTCTTGTGCTGCAGGGCTCTGCTGCCTTGACTGCCCGCTAACAGCGCCTTTCTTCTGCTCCTCGGCATCGCTGTATCGTCGGATCCAGTAGTTGAGCTCCTCACGGTCAGCCTCCTGGCACCGCCGCAGTACCGTCAGTGAGCGCCTTGTTTTTTCCACCATGTCCATGATGCAGTTGAGCAGCTGGAGGTGACAGGGAGCAGACACAGCGCTGAGTTTACACATAGACAGGATGAATGGGCTGGTTTGAATTCAAAGAAGGTGTCTTTGTCAAGGGTAGGGTTCGTCACATACATGTAATTTCAAACATCGTTTTGACTGAGCTCATAAAGAAACTTAAAAGCATCCAAACTTTAATAAAGACTCGCCACAAGATCTGCTAGATAACAATTTCATACGAACTGATACTCAGAGAACTTACAAAGACAAAACTGTAGAGTATAGTAATAAAATTGTTATTACTTTTCTTACATGGTCAAGGTGCTTCCACTCCTCAGCCCATTCTCTGTCTGTCAGCCTGTGGTCAATCACTTCCTCCTGCCTGGTACCTGCATGCATACCTGCAAGAATGAAAGATAGACAAATAGATGGACAGATAAACAAACAGCAACTCAGCATGACACAATCAATTACTCCATCAAGCCTTTGCTCCCCTTTTCATTTGAATTCAGTTTGGCACTCTTTCTCTATTCATTTCTTTTCCCTGCTCCCACACTCCCCCTTTTCTCTGCTATCTCCATATCGCTCTCCCACCCCGAGGGCAGGACTCAGATGACTGAGCTTCTCCTCCAGTAAACATCCATCACAAGGTGAGACATGCTAAATGTGTCTCCTATTTTTAAAATAGAGCCCAAGTCATTATCACAGCTTCATCAAGGCCAGCTTTATGCAAAAAGAAAAAAGGATCTAATATGATGATCTCACATCTAAATGTGCGTCTGCGGAGTGTTAATGTATCTCACTTTTTATGACGTCTGTGGCTTCTGAGTCTCACTGATTATAATGATAATCTGATTGATTATTGTAATAGTTATTCATCTCAGTGGACTATAAAGATATGAGAAACCGGTGAAATGTATGTAAAGTGATCTTGTGCTCTGAGATATACAGTCGTGTACACAAATGTAATCCTCAGTATCCTCACCAATGGGCCTTGCTCTCTCCCGGATCTCTCGGTGATTAGACGCCGGGTGTCTGTAGGTGTCGCGGTAGTGATGGGCAATGGCCATGTCGTCTAGCCTGTAGTGCTGTGGAGGGAGTGGGCCTGGGTGAGGCAGACCATTGGGTTGGTAGGAGAGTCCATTGGATGGGCTGAAACGCTGGGCAGGACTTATAGTGCAGGGCCGTTTGCTGGGGTGAACGTCCGGATGCAGAGCGCTGTCTCGTTCAAAGCCGTTCTCTTTGGTTCTGAGTGGAGATGCAGACAAATGAGTAATGTGGCTGTCGTTGTTGCTTAGACTCTTTCAAACAGTGACGTGGGATAATTTCCTTATTTAATAAGGTCGTAATTTTTTTCTTAGTTTCTTTTTTTTTTTTAAGTACCGGCAGCATTTTTCACTTGTTTTAATATTTTAGACAGAATACAGGGCCAAAGCTGGCATAAATCTTTGCTGTTATTACCAAGCTCGAACAATTTCTAGTGACAGCTCTGCAGATAACAAAAGGCTTCCTGAGGTGCATTGGATTGGGAAAAAAGGAAATAAAAGAGAGGAGAGCGGACGACACAGGAACAAATCAGTGTGATATTTACATCACACCTATTTTGTAAAAATAAGTGATACAAAATGTGTTTGTTACAGTTATTTCATACAAGAGCCAGACCTGAAGCATATCAGTACAACAACTGGTCCGCCCCCTTGTGCTGTTGGAAATATTTGAGTCCAACCTACCAGACAAAGCACTTGCAATGAAAGGCTACTTTTCCTGGATTCCTTTTGGAATTTTTTTATTGAAAACATGTCTATTCACAGACACACACACAAATAAGCCTGAATGTGTGTGCTCGCATGCTTGCATACATACTCACACAAGTAGTTTTCAGGGGATCAGGTGGATTTTTGTTAGCCTGCTTCCAAAGATTAATGTGGCCAGGTGTGTTATTGTGTGAGCACGCTCTCACACGTGTGCTCTGTATGCCTTTTTGTGTGTGTTCTCACTTTTGTCACTTCACAGTTACAACTTGCCAACCTCCCCCGCTATCTGCAGTCCACCAGTTTCCTCTCTCTCTCTCTGTCTGCCTCTCTCCTCTCCGTTCCCATCTCCCTCTCTCTCTCTCTCTCTCCGATGAACAGATTGAACTTCTTAATGAGCTGTTTTTATGGGCTCCTAATGCTCATCCACAGCTCTCCATATGCTCTTTCCCTTGCATCCGTCCATCTCTCCGTCTCCCTCGACTCATCCATCCACCCCCACCCCCCCACTCTTTTCTGCCCAGCCTTGCTACTGCAACAATATTTATATCTACAGGCACTAAAGTATACGCCTGTGAACACATTTACAGTCACCTGTGCAATACCCCAGTGTGCACGCCCTGTTAAACGATACACACGTGGTAATTTGCGCGCTTATTTTTGAATACAGTTAAAATTTTCTTTACGGTGATGCGATTAAAAGGCACCAATTTATATTTTTAATATGTTTATTTAACTTTAAATTTGAAACAATGCAGGAATATTATTTACTGACTAGATTTCTTTTGGAAGGAAGAAATAGCCTGTTGTGTATGATTATGCTGTATGCCACAGATGGAATTAATATTCTGGAAATGCACTAAAATGTAATGTGCACAGAGGCATTGCTATTAGAGTACGATCATCAGTAATACTGTACTCTCAGACGATATTTAAATACTGGCTTTTTGAGCATACACAGTATCTAAGGCTATACTCTAATTTTCCTGGTCTGTTTTCTGCAGGCGATGGTATTAATCAGAATGCATTGATAGTGCATTGTTGTCTGTAATTAAGAATTCTCATTCAAATTCCAATATTCTGACACAGGCTCCAATAAGTGCAGAGCAGGGTAAGCAGAAACCAGAGGTGCTTAGCCAGCCATATTGGTGCTGGAGACTCATCTGTATGTGTTATCAGCCCATCTCCCTAGGCACACACACGCTCACGCAGAGACACACACACACACACACATACACCACACGCACGTACACACAAAGCACGCTCACACGTTCACACTGGATCCAGAATCGTGCACAAACACAGACACACGCATTCACACAAAGACTGCGTTTTCACACTGAATACAGATGCCTACTCCCCCCCCACCTTCCGCATATTCCCTCTCACATTTATACGCGCACCTTTTCTACTAAGCTCACTCCCCTATGCACCAGACGCCCTGCAAATGTGCAGGTATTACAGAAAAAGTCTGCATAGCCGAGTGTTTGGGGAAAAGAGAGGTGAGAATTATTAATATCACATTCAGCATTTTTGTCCCTCAGCAAATATAAAATGTACATTTCCGTCTCCCCTGCCTGTATTAAAAATTCTGACCCCCGGGGATTTTATTTCACAAAACAATACATACATTGTAGTCTGCAGCTCCCACATCAGATATATGTTCACAAACTCCAGTGCAAAAAAAACCCAGTTCTGTATGGGTCTGTGCATGTCTAATAGACTTTGCTGCAGGCTTGTTAGCCTCTGTTATTCTGATTAGAGAAGAGTGTAAAGCCAAACTCTAGATTTATAGTCTGATCTTATGGTTTGTTCATATCGCAGCTCTATCACCTCAAATTTGTTTTACTGGGGCAGCAAATGAGCTACATTCTTGAACATGCACTTACACACACCATTGGTCTGGATAGATTTTTTCTGTGCCAGACAGAGAGGAAGATAGCTTTTCCCCCCCTTTTTTTACGGCGCTGTGTGTTTCTGGATGGAACGTCTCAGTGCTTGTCCATTAGAGCAAGGAACATTGAGTCATTACCAAAGTCCGTGACAGCAAACGGATGTAATGATTTGGCTGGGGTGGGGGGAGTTGAAGTGATGTGGAGACTCGTACAAACACAGGCACACACTTTGTACTTACACACCCGAGCAAGCGTGGAAATAACTTTATAAGTTTGGAATCAAAAACACACAAATCGGAGGGCTTCATACACATTCAGTGACACATCTATTCATGCTTTTCATTACGGCACAGCTGTCTTCCGTCTTTTTTCCCTGCGTATGTGTGCCTGGGTGTAGCCAGGTCTACTTTTCCCATCTCATGTTCTCCTCAGTTCTGGCCCATTAAGAGCAGAAGCCAGGAGCTGAGCTGTCCAACGGAGCACATCATGAGACCCGGTGGCGCACTGGCAGACGCTTCCCGTACATACATTTGCACATGACACTATTGCCTTGCGTTAGCTCAGCTTGTGTCTGTGGAGTAATGCAGGGGCGCATGGGGATGCAGGCATCCTCAAAGGGATTTATGCATGAGCTCAAACAATAGAGGGTAAAAAAAAGTTTCATCCCAGGAGCTGGTAAATGTATAAGCTCTACCCACAAATTCCAGCTATCCTCTAAGAATTCCAACCCAAATCAAGATTTATTAAACACTTAAAATGATGAAATAGTAATATTTGAGAGTGATGTTCTGGTTTTATGAGTCACCCACCTGTCTGGTGTCCTCCTTTTGCCGTTCTCATTCACATCCAGCAAGAGCTCTGAGGAGTCTACTGGGGAGGTGGTGCTGGTGTCCAGGAGTAGCTGCTCATGCTGGGCCAGGTACTGAGCCGGGTTCTGCTTGGCCAGCCTGGCACAGTGCAGCAGCTCCCTCTGAAGGAGCGGCAGGTTGGCCTGCGGGAGGAAACAACACTTGATTATTACGGGAAATTCACAAGAATGCTGATGACTGTTTCCTGAGAGCTCAAAGGAGGTACAAGAATGTGAGGAATGCGTGCCTTTCAGCCTCACAACATTTATAAAGACATTTTCAGGTAAGTCTCCTTTGGTGAACAATCATTCAGACTGTGAGCTGGTTACTGTTTACTAAAACTTCTTATCTCTGAAACACAATATTGAAACTTTGGAGGTGCAAAAAGTGATAAAAATGTACTAAAAGTAATAAAAGTGGCACTTATGACTTACAGAAACACTATGCTCTGCTCTGAGTGCTTTACGTTGTAACAAAGGTAAATGTAATCATATTAATGCTCAGGAAATGTAGACAACACACAGTCCTACCACCCGACATGTTACCATCCCACACAAAGAACTGAATCACACATAAAAGCCAATGTCTTATAAGATTTTTATTCCAAATACCACTTTATTGTAAGAAGAGATCCATGTCTCCCATACCATCTCACCCCTCTTTGCTCATTATTCCTGAACCACCGCAGCTTTCTGAGACCCAGAGTGCATTAGCGGCCGTAAAGTCTCTCTGTGGCATAAAATTTTAAAAAACACAGCAGCTATTTTCAAACTCTTTGGCATACTGTAACAAGGGGGTCTACTTTCTTGTGTGGAGTTACGGGGCCATGCAGGTATGCGAACATCGACTTCAAAGACATCTGATGGCGTGCATTATGAGGCAAGAAGATGAAAGTGTTGCGTCAAGCAGGCTTAGAATGAGAGTGGGGGCTATTTTGGCGAGGCACATCACAAGAGCCTTTGGAGAGGCCATCTTTGCAAGTTTTAGGTCCGTTAATCTTTGCTTTGTCCTCACTATCATAATCTCTCTCGCAAGTCTCCTGCTTCTTTTGTGGTTCCTTTCCTTTTTGTTTTTTTTTGTTGTAATCTTCCTCACAGTCTTCACTCCTTTGTTCTTCTGTTATTGTTTTATTTATATTTTGATATTGCTAGGGATGATGCAATGATCGGGGACCATTCTTAATTTCGTTGTTCTCATGACAATGACAATAAAGTTTCTGATTCTGATTCCTGCAGCTGCACACAGAAGTAACACTACCTGAACTGGGCCATGTTTTGTTTAGTAGTATTAATGTTGTAATCACATGAAAATCTCTCTCTAGTAATTGGCTGCAGTAAGAGAAATGCCAGCCGCTGGCCTTCGCTTTACCTGCCCGAGTTAATGGTCCGTTAATAGTTTATGATCATAATTACCCTCTGGAAAAAGGAAAAAAAAGAGAGAGAGAGCATAAAATAAATTGCTTTGACCCTGGTGAACTCATCTTATATTAATTAGAGGTCATCCTAATTGCCAGAGGAGATGTGGGATACATTAACAAAAAGACTGAGTCAAGAAATGCAGACCACTGAAGAGACTGGATCATTTTTCATATGATAAAGTGCGGCGATTTGCTTCCGCATACTTATGTTAACCAACATCTGCACTTGTACCAAAAAAAAGGGGGGGAAAAGGCACATTTCAAGTAATGTTCAGCAGCCACAGCTAAATTCTACTTGGGGTGATTTATTGTTCAAATACTGCTTTTGTCATTTTGTCAAACGGTGCCAAAAAACAATTCAGAATATGCCACATTTAGGATGTGCTGCACTTCATCAACTTTCTGTTCTCTCTGTATAATCTGCAGTTGGAAGAGAAAGGTGACTTCGTTTTTTGCATGTCTATTTTGCCCTATTTCAATTATTTTCTATCGCAACAGACTCTCTCCTTCTCCTTCACTCTCATACACACACACACACACACACACACACACACACACACACACACACACACACACACACACACACACACACACACACACAGCTGTATGTGTTTATTCCCCCGTCTCGCAGCACTACTCACACTTGAATCTGACGCAAGAAAAAGAGCGAACTTTAAAAAATGGCACAACTTTAAGTGGAAGGCTGAGACGCATTCATATCTTTTAAGAATCGTGTGGCCCGCATCTCGCCAGCACATCACATCACAGCCATTGTGTGGTTTATGATTGCCTCCTTCCAGTAAAGAATCCCAACCAATTTGCGGTTTAGCATTAAGAGAAAAGGAAAAAAGAGTTGAGTGAATTCGAGAGGGGGTGGGTAGTTGGTGGGATTGACTCGGTATAACATTAGCGTAATGAAAAACCTTGAGCCCTGACATGCATTGTTGCAGCTGTGCTTCGACGCACCTATAAAAGCTCCCCCACACCTCCAGTTGCTCTCTGCTACCATATGGTAGCTGGCATTAAAGGCCCCGCAGTGGGAAGACACTAAAATTAGACTGGGGAGAAAGAGAGGGGCTGAGAAGGAGCGATGGAGGAAAAAAAAAAGAGAGTTGCATCTTTGATTCCGCAGCCATCCCAGTGATACAATAACCATCTGGCGAGGAGAGGAAAAGGGAAGGAGGGACTGGAGGATGGATGGAGAACAGTAGATAAACAGAGAAACGAAAGGGATAAGGACAGAAGGAGGCAGAGGGAGAAAAAAAATCTTTCACAAGAAGCGAAAGAAAATGAAGAAAACTTAAGGGCAAGGGAGTGATGTAGGAAAGAGAGGGGGTGGATACAAAGCTCCTGTTTGTATCGTTAACAAAGAGTAATGGCAGTTCTAGTGGGACCAATTTCTGCTGCCCATAACCACGCTGACCCTTGGTGGATAACATAAACTTGTGAATGTCAGTTGACACATGCACACATCTGCAAATGCAGATGTGAGTGCACCATGTAAAATGAGAGGCTATTGTGTTGGGAAAAGATGCCGCCTGTGTTTTCAAAAGTAACATTTACCCATCTGTCACTCAGAATCTCTATTAATTCAAGTTTTTTTTTTCTTTTTTTAGATATATCTAACCTTTATAAGGCAGAATCTGTAGAGAAATTACCAGATTTTTGGTACCGCAACCTATGGTCTGATGATGATTTAGTTTTTTATTTGCTTTTAAAAAAAAAACTGAATAGAAAAAGCTGATTTGCATTCATAAACAATGCCCAGACGGGAAGTTTTGATCCGGATATCCGCTGGCTACATTGGAAGCACTGAAATATTCACCATTGTCCCCAGAGATTAGTCATGAGACAATAGCGGATGGGTTCCCAGATTGCTCAGTTACAAATAGCAGAGAGTCCATAAGAAAGACTGATGCAAATCAAGAAGAAGACTGGAGAAGAAAACAGGAAAAAAAATGGAGCTTTTTACCTTTACAGAGGTGTGCAAAAGAACAAAAAATGAGTGATGCGTTAAATATTACACCCGTCGCTGCTCTCCATCTTTCAGTAGCTCACTGATATTGATCTCCACTTCACCTGGACCCATTACATGGTCTAACCTTCTGCTGCTCAGTATAAACCTCAGTCTCATTTGTCATCCGTGACTATCATAACAAATCACGCTACTGCCCCCAGTCTCAGCCCCTAGTTTAGCCTTCAGAATATGCACCAAAAAGCACTACATGCACCTATCTCACACAAACCACACATTAAATAAACATTATTCCCTTTGTGGATACAAATAGAAATAATTTCATCTCCTTCACTTTTATCTTCCACACTGTGATAGATATGAGAGATATGCTGTTGTGACTGAGGGAAGGGCACAGATGCTTAAGAAAGTGTTCTTTCCTCTAGTAACATACCATGTTAATGGTTGAAATGCAGCTTAGTGGGAATAAGGGAAATAATGACAAAAACAAGCCAAAGACCAATATGAAGATGAGGAGGACATAAATAGATACGTTGTCCTTGGGGATAAAACCACAGTCATTCTGTTTCAGTATATTCACTGTGTTTATCTTTAAAAAACAACAACTTCTTTCCATCCAAACACTCTTATAAGAAAAAATTCTGCCTTGTGTCAGCGTTTTGCACTATATAGACAGACTGAGCAAAAGAAAAGAAGAAAACCCTGAAAGCTTCTCGTCAACAGCAGAGAAAGTGAGTAAGAAGCAAGAAATAAACAAGTGAGGGATGGATGAAAGACGGGATAAAAGTGCAAAAAAGAAGAGAGACTCAAAAAAGAAAGAAAAGAAAAAAAAAGAGCAACAACAGGGATAAATATCGTGAACATAAGTATGCACATCTGGAATCTGTGCCGGCTAAATGCTTTCCAGATTTCATTGATCAAACAAACAGGCGGGCAACCTTCTTGTTGTAAACGTGTACTGAAATGCCTCTACCTTCAGAAAGGGTATGACAAAAGGTCGCAGAGGGAAGTTGGTGGCTTCTTGCAGCTTGGAGTGAAATTCTTCGATGGTCAGAGTGGAATTCTGGAGAAGAGAGAGACACAAAAAACAAACACATGAATCCATGTGGAAGGCATTAAGTGATAATATTACTTATTGGAAGCTAAGCTATATCCTGGCCTGGACTGAGCATTTTGGGTTTTGTAATAGGAAGCATATGGGCAGGCCACAGCGAAAAAGAGCCACAGAAAACAAAGGCACACATCTCCTTCCATCAGAAACAAACGCACATACAGGAGTCACATCATCCAAACACATCCTGCACGAAGGACAAATGTGTCTGATTAAAAAGGCTTTTGTACGAACGCTGATGGAGTTTATCATACGTGAGATACAGGCTCATTTAAAAACAGTTATCTCTGTATTTATTTAATCATTTAAGTATAGTTGCTTGTGGCTTTCCACTCTATTTTCACATTACCACATGTCCGCTCGTGAATTATAATCAGAAGCTGAAACACAATGAGGATTTTCTATATCTGGAAGACATCGGGGACATGGATAATAATGCACTGCATTTAATAATTTATGCTAATCAAACTAATTATGGGGTATTCACACAACTTTTCTGTTGTACATGTGTGCATGGCAAGCATTCTTTTCTGGATCAATGTTTTATCATTTATGTACAACTCTCTCTCTTTTTTTTTACTGATCACAGAGAAGAATAACCAAAATACATTTCAGCAGCAGGAGATTGTGAAGAAAAACAGTGTGTGCATGTGTGTGCACTTTTATTGAGCATGTGTGCTTTTTTTTCCTGTAATAGTGCAAATGTGGAGATGGTTTAAGTGTCTGAAGCAGTGGGGGGGTCGGTCAAAAAGTGGGTTACGCATTGCAACTTGTCAACTTTAGCACCCAAATAAAGTCTAGTTGCTGAAAACTACATCAGTGTCTGACAAGACAGTGTCACTATTTTTAATTTTCAGCATGAGGTATTCCCAGAATACAAAGGAAGAGGTAAAAAAAAAGCAGAGATGGAAAAAGGTGTGCTTGCACATGGCAGAGGAATCTTCAATAAAAAAAAAACCCAAAAAATAAATGGGGGGAGGAGAGAAAAATCAAGCAACACAGAGAGCATAAAAAAAAAGCTGCAGATATTATTTTTCCTCCCAACACTCTCAGCGTTATTTCCCAGACCTGAATTTTGTTACATTCAGTCTTACATCTGTTCGCCCAGATTGCGTAGGGGCTGTTCTTGACAGCTAGTGAAACCTCCCGAGTCTCCCTCTCTCCCTCTCCCAAGCACACAACCAGCTAATTAACGGTGTCACTCTTTTCAGCGAGGCAGGGGGAGGGACAGAGAGACAGTGAGCGGGAGAGGAAGACGGGGGGTGTATGGCGGGGAGGTATGCAAACCAAAAGGACACAGGAGAGGCATGTGCGTATGCAGACGGTGAGAAAAATAAACATAGTGAAGCCAAAAGGAGGTTATGCTCTATGTGGCTAATTAAAAAAATTCCTCCCTCCTTCTCCTCCGCCTCCTCCTCTTTTCTGCACAACATTCAATCATTATTTCTGTATTCCCCTGCTCATTAAGCTCAAAATTTCTCAGATCACAAAGATGTGTGGTAAATCTCCAGATTTGCACATTGTATTTTACACCAAATCCTTTCCCTGATATATCCTTAGCATAACTGTGTCAACTAAACTGGGAAACACATCTGTCTTATCAAATGTACTCGATGTATATTTTGCAGAAATGCCAATATTAACATTCGTGGTACCAATGTGAATTTCCAGTAAAGAATGTGCTGTACTTAAAACCTTCATATTTTTCAATCTTTTCCTACATTTTTCTCATAATTGACGAACTCAGACAAATTCTGATTTACATGTTGAATATCAAATGCTGTTTTATTCCCTCTATTTGCTGGATCTTAATTAGGGTTAGAAGTGTGATTAGCAGTAATGCTTTAATTTGAGCATCCTCTTAAAGCCACAGTCATCACTTGATTGCAATTACATCTATTCATTAGCTACATAAATAACAGTTTTAATATGCAACTGGGTGAGTTATGTTAGGTTGTCAGACACCTGCACACCCTTAGTGACAACATTAGTTTGATGCTGGAATGGGAAGTCTAATCCATATCGCCGTCGTTTCCACGTTGTTACATTTCAGTTGAAATCACAGCAGTGTAGTTAAATTCATTGTCGATCAGCTGTATAAAGATGGATGCTGCCAGCCTCATGTCACTGCTGTATTTTCTCTGTTTGCCAGGCATTGTGTGATCCTCAAGAATGAGTTTTAACGTCACCGATCGATATCAGTTTTGAAGGCAGAAACTCTACAAAGGTTTTGAGCCAACGCTCATCTGCTGGAGATATTTTTTTTAAGGCCTGCCACTTCTTCTTTTGTTCTTTTACTTGTTCAAAATCTTCCAAGATACACTAATATGCCTCTGAGAGTCATCTTGTTGTTGAAAACATGCTATTTAAACCTGTCAAACTGTGTTATCATTGGCATCAGAAATTCAAGATTTTCTTGAAAGGATGCTAGTAACAAAGTGCCTAAAGATATAATTTAAAATGTGTTCTTCACTAAGTTGTTTACTACTGCCCAAGACCACTTTAAAAAATTACAAGAAAGTCTGACTTCTTGGAATCAAAATATAAGGAAATAAAGATTCACTCAAGATTGTTGCACAATACTGTATTTACACATATTAACACATTTTAACAGCACCAAGCAGTTACTTCCTCTCTAAGAACACTGATCCAGCTCACAGACACCAAAGGTTCTTACCACTAATCCCAGCACCAACGTGCGGACTCTTTCGCCAATTTCAGGTGAGATGTCGTTCCCAAACTGCTGTAGAGTAGTGAGGAAGCGCTTGAGCTTGCTGAGCTGTCGGGCACCACAGGCTGGAGGCAGCTGTTGGTTGGCCAGAGACGATGAGGAGGATGAGCTAGGACCATTGCTGTAACCATTTGGGGGAGATGGAGCGCCGTTGAGCGCCGTTGGGGAGTGGCTACTGCCGTTGGTTACTGTGTGAGATAAGGACATAGAGAATAATGTGAGCAACAGACAGGAAAGCACGGCATTTGCTAATTGCATTTTCTTGACGTCATTTCTTATTATTTTTGTAAATTTTATTTCTGATAAAATCACATTACTGTTAAAGTAACACTGGATTTCCTCCCGCTACGTACAAATCATGGAGGAAACAACAGCTTTGTGATTTCCAGTGATTTCAAACGATGCGCATTCCCCTAAAATCATCCGCAAGCGTCCGCATTTGTTTCCAATTAGTGCGCCTCCTTTGAACCTTCACGGCGTCCTCCCATAAAAACATATTTCTGTATTTGGAGACACGTTGCCTCTCTCTACCTCCGTCTCCCTTTTCTGTTCTTCCCGAAGCTCTAAACATGCCGGTGACAGTGAGACCCCCCCCTGTGCTCCACAGCGCGGAAGCTATACGTGTCTGTGTGTGTGTTGGGGGAGTTGCTGTACAAAGAGATACAAGGCAGCATAAAGCTCTCTCTCTAATGAGATTAGGTTGTGACTAGCGATCCACTCACTCCCCCTCTGGCCGCCGTCCAAACCCACCACTGTAAAGAGAGGAGAGAGACGAGATGCTCAAACTGCATCTGGTAACAATTACGTCGGATGGAAATCAAAGCATACTGCTTTGTTAAAACCTTTGGCATGTGTAATGAGAGAGTTGGGCCTTTCCTCCCTCATTGCACGGAAGCCCCAATGTTAATTGTGGTGTGTGAGCGTTTGCAGCAGAGAGAGAGAGCGAAACAGACAGACAGATGCAAAGGGAGAGAGAGAAAGTAAATAACATAAATGAAAAAAGGGGTATGTGATTAAAAATGAACAAAATAATTCAGCCGTTGCAAAGTACCAGCAGTACCAATGCAGACTCAAGTGCTCTGAGCACACAGGGCCTCTGATTCTTTGATTCTAGTGCTCTTCATGCAAGTGGTTAAGTATGCTCTTCTGAGTGAATACTAGGGTGTAATTTGCTCGTCACAAGCTATGTGCGTGTCATGGCATTGCTCCAACAGTTTGTAAGCATGGGTGTTAATGAACTTGTTGGGAAAGAATTGAAAAGGCTCAATGCAACTTGATAAGAGGGTCTCACGAGTCCCACACGTCCACCATGATAACTCGCATGCTGGAACTGCGTTGATATGTATGAGCTTCTGCAAATCTACTGTCAATCACCATTTTTAGAGTGCAATTTTTATATGATTGTTATACCTCCAACCATACACCCAGCCGGGACATGACTGAGCTGTGACATTAGTGTAAAATATTAACTGTGTTAAGATTATTTGCTTTGTTTTTTTCTTTGTGATCTTTGAGCAATGCTGGGAACATTTATAGGAAGGTAATTTTCTGACCTCCTTCCTACTCATCAGCAGGCTGTTGCTGGTTGGCCATTAATAGCAAAAGTAGTCACATTATTTCTCTCACTGTAACACTGGACCATATTTGCAGCATGGTCACGGTCTGCAATAAAAGTAGGTTTTCTTATATCAGCAATCAGCAATAAACACGTCCTCTTTGCTTACTCACATGTAGTTGGTGTGTAGGAGCTGTTACGGGGTGCTCCTTGTGTACTGGGTGGGGGTGGCATGGTAGGGGGGGTCAACCTGGACTGTGTCTTGACGTCCGCAGGTGAGTCGGGCATGATGGAGCGCTTCCCAGTGCGATCTGAGCAAAGACAAAGAAGACAGAAAATATTAAAGCAAAATACCGTGAAGTAGAAACGAGCAGCATTTTTGTCGCCTCGCATTCTGTGCCAGGTGGGATACAGTACGGATACAAGCGGCAAAAGTGGCTTCCTCAGTTGGGTATCTGGGTTCTCTCTCAAAGATAGGATGATGAGTTCAGTTGTTTGGGAGAGGCTCAGAGTAGAACTGCTACTCTGACACATTGAAGAGAGTCACTTGACGTGGCTTGAGCATGTAACTAGGATGCCTCCTGAGCACCTCCTAAATTTGCTTTTCCTGATGTGTGCTATCGAGCAGTCCCTGGGGCAGATCAAGGACACACTGGAGAGATTAAATCTCTCAGCTGGCTTGTGAACGACTTAGTGTCCAACCTCTTCAATCCATGAACAGCTGGTGAAGATGGCAGGAGGGATGGAGATCTGTGTGCCTCTGCTTTGGCTGCTTCTCCCCGTGACAGAAGATAGATGGATCATAAAAGGTATTTATATATAAATGATATAAAGAGAAGAGCCAAAAAAGCCACCAACTTTTCTTTGGCCAAGCTCATTTAATACATTTTTGAGGGCGCCATTAATGCTGAACAGGTTTTTGAAGCAATTTATGCTGCCATCCAGATGGCACTGATGTGATGACATGTCAGGAAGACAATGATAAACCAGATTCTAGCTTTATTACAACAGCATTGGTTTGCCTTGCAGTTCAGTTGTGTCACCAGATAAAAAGATTTGGCGCAATATGGAAAAATACAACAAATTAGCTCTCAAACTTACAGGCAGATGAAATCGCACACCAAGCGAGAACGGGAAAATATTTTGATTTCCAAACTATGGCAGTTCCCGATCGCTTATCGTGTTGTTAAAAGAAGAGGTGATGCAACACGGTCGTAAACAGGAGCCCATCATTTTTTTTTAATATGCGTCTGAGATCAAATATAAAATGAGCATTTATTTTTCCAAATCTTCACAGTTAGAACATATGCTCTTGATAAGCTGTTGCTATTCAAAAAGAGCTGAATTATTCTCGTTGATTAATGGAAATCGTGCAAATGTATGCCTACAAAAACGACACAAATGCACGTACAGTACAAAGGGCAGCAGAATTTATTTTGATGACAAAATGTTTGTGAGGAGCCCCAGAGAGACTCGATGTGGAAAGAGATGGCTCCCCTCATCTTACGCATTTGGCACACAGTGTCTGACTTTGAAATGAGAAATGAGAGTGAGCAAGCAGAGACACACAGACAGACACCTGAGAGAGAAGCATAAATCTGCAGTGAGTCCGGGTCTCATTCCACCACCATCTGTGCCATCCTGCAGCCCACACCCCTTCCCCGTCCCAGCTAATGACTGCAGTGCTCATTACACTCAAACTAATACACATACTCACTCTCACACTGCCTTAATGCTTGAATCTCTGGATAGTATATTCACATCTGTTTGAGACAGCATCACAGCAGACAACCAGATAGCCTATAAACTAATTAGACATTAAATAAAACAGTCAAACAAAACACAAACTTCTCTCTGCAACAGCAGTAACAAGCCTATCACAAAGTGAACAGACTCTTATCAAATGTATCTGTGGCACAGTGTGAAAAGGAGGAAGGAGGAGCTGCAAGAGAAAGTAAAGTATTATCTATGACATTGGGAACTTTGCTGTAACCAGTGTGAATAGATCTGATTTGACTCCAAAATGCATCACAGTGTGGTAAAAGTGCAAAGATATTGTGCATGTTCCCCCCCCCGGGTGTTTCCCATCATTCATTTGACCAAAATCCCAAAATGTGTTTGTGAGTACGTTTTTAATGCGTATGTTGTTACACCATCTTATATTTTCACTTCTGTTCCTCTGGAAATTTTTAAAGCATTTGTGCATTCAACTAAGTAAAGCATATACTACATACGCCACAGAACACAAATAGTAAACGTTGGCCTTGGTGCTTTCTGATTGCTTGGATCCACAGTGCCATAATGTTACGTTTAGGTAAAAAGAAGGAGAAATACTGCCGTGAGAGAGACAGAGGAGCCTAAGCCTGTTAGCCAGGCCCAAATCTCAAAAGCACTGCAGCCAAAGTGCACTGTGACGAAGTATGTGTGAAGTATTTTAGTCACGCCAGCTTGACTTTAGAAGACAGGCGAGTGAGAGATGGAGATGTCACCAAAATTCTAAAAAGTGCTCCAAATCTCTGCCTGCGATTGAACGTTTAGGGCTTCTTTATTTATTCAACATGTTTGGAAAGTAAGCCGAAGGAATTTCAGGTAGCTCGATAAAAGAATCAATGCTGTAACAAGACATACAACATGTCGGCGCGAATCATCATGACCAGCAGCCTGTTCAAGAACAACGATTAGCTTCTCCAGGCTTTCACATACAAAGAAACAAAGGTTTATTTTAATTTAATTAAGCTGTAGCTGCTAGGGTAATTGTGTGTAATCACAAAGAAATAATCATAAGTCATTTTTGCCCAAGATATTCAAAACTGTAAAGGATTTTCCAGTAATCCCTAAGATTCTTACACTCAGATGATCAAAAAAGAGGAAAGGAGGGATAAAGACAGCACTCCTGCCTTCTAACTGTCCTATCATTGTCAACTGAAGAGTACCTGGGAGGATTGAATACATTTGTCTCACACCACACTGGCACATATTAGAGACCGTGTGACTCTTATGGATGCAGGAAGGCAACTAAAAGCCAGATGACCTTGAGCCTAAAATGCTTTTAGGGTCACATTCAGTTACACCATCAATGCAGAACACAGAGATGTAAGATTACTACTGACTTAGCTTTAACTTGGTGATGGAGAGCTTGATTGGAATTTAGAGGAAAAGGTTGCACATTGCACAGCAGAGCACTATGATTGGATACAAAGTGCATATTAGTGGGAAAAATTTGATTAGCTAAGCAGAGAACAGAGGAAGGGAGGTTAAAGAAAAGTCAATATGAAAAGAAAAGTATAGCGAGCAGATGAGACTATTGAACCCTTTCTACTTACTGTCCTTTACATTGACTCTCCTGCTTCCACTCTCTTTCTACCTCTTTCCTTGCGCACCCACACAAACAACCTTTCCTGCCCAGACTGTGAAAGCTTTACTGCTCCAATTTCACCATAATATGAAAAAATCTGGACTATTTATTTTATAAACTCAAGACATAGCTAGTGGAAACGTATAGTCTTACCTCTGGCTGCCAGCTATCATATCCTCTATACTTTCCTAAAATATGATCTACGAAAATACAAGGTCATTAAAAAAGATGGCTCGGTGACAGGACCCAAGGTAATTCATAATTTTCCAGTCAAACAAAAAGGCCCTGCATGTATATACTTAACAAGCATAAATTAAATAAAGCCGCTATATCACACATGGTTGTGCTTATTCTGTTTCAATGGCTCGTGCTTTCCAAAGGTCTGTATGGTGCTTTTTTTTTCTATAATTGTGTGATAATTTCTGGCTCAGTTCACTTCATCTATAAGTTCTGTATAGAAAGGCTGCAAATCAGGAAACTTTGTGATTAGTTAGGAAAATGGATACACAAAATGGCTCGCATCAGCACAACGCTATCTGAAATAGACTTTTAGTAACGCCTTATTAAACAAAATCCATATTATAATATTATGATATAACAGGATGCAGTTTTTCCACCAAGTAGAACAACTAGAATTGGAGCATTTTTACAGCTGCAGCACCATGACTTAAAAAAAGATACAATTTTCAACATTACAAGCCTATAACATGTCTATTTGATGCACAATATGTAATACGTAACTTCAAATCCACGCAGACTCCTGCATGGAACTCTGGGCCCTGCGGTGGTATGAAAAGATGAGTTTGGTTACAGGCTTGTAATTGGAGAATAACACCTGGGTCAATGTCGTGATTGGATGGTAGTCATCAGCTAGAGATGAGGGAAACAAACCCTGAAAGCATTCAAAACTCATCTGCTGTCCCTCAGGTAAAGAAGATGAAGGATGAAGAATGAATTAGTGTGAAACCTTTGCACACACACACACACACACACACACACATGCGTACACACACGTGTATCCAGGCAATAACAGTTTCTTGCACACACAAACCCCCACACAAAGTTACAGGTATGTGACTTACAAACAGCATCATCTGTCTCTGGTTTGATTGCAAAGTACATAACCAGAATAACATCAATGGCTTCATACTAACCAACAAAGGCGGCATCCAGCTATTCACTCTACAATTGCTATGCCCCTTGAATCAATGGCAATTCTCCCTACACAAGGTAATTTACCCAGTTTTGGGAAAAAAATACAGATACATCTTAAAACTCTAGCACGTTCCTGAAAACAAGTCAAAGCAAACCTTACACCTGTGTGCTATCCATTTTCATGAGCCAATATGTCACGTATACTGTTAAATTAAAAAAAATATGTATCAGAGCTGAAGGACAATCAGACAGGCTCATTTTATTACATAGCTGAACGATAGGAAGTACTCCCTCCCTCATGCATAATTCAATCCAAAAAGCACCCTTAAACAACCTTGAAAAAGTTGGGCTTCTCAAGTGTAATACACCATGTTAGAAGTTAATGGACAGGCACATGCATTGTCCATTTATTAGGCCTGTAAGTGAACCGCCGGTTACATCATGTAGGGATAACATCAGATCTGTGGCCAGACGACGGTACTCCAGGAGTGGACAGGTATTGATGTGCGGAGCTTTAATGGAAAGGGGGGTGATGAGTGCTTTGACTTTGGCTAACTCACTTTACGGCTTCTCAGAAGTGCTGTTGTCTAGGAATTAATGGATTGAAGAGGATGAGAACAGTTGTTGAAGAGGCACCAATTAGCTATGAAGGCACACAAGAGTCTCTCCAATGCGTGCTGTTTCACTAGCACACTTTATGCATGCCGAGGTGCTGAGCTTATCGATCACGCTAGATGACAGTGATTAATGTCTCGCACAACAGCCACTTCCTGCGCAGTTTTATCTAAAGCACCCTAAAGGAGCTCTTAGCGGAAATATTTGGAATATAGGCGGCCTGAATAAAAGAAAGTTAAAAACTGATGGGAATGTGCGCACAAATGCATATTTCTACTGTGGTATTATATTGAAAGTGTCGAAGGTTATTTCACTGATATCTGACTGAATTAGGATTTTGCATAAGGAGTAGCCTTATATTTGCACGGTCTGCTGTGTATTGAGTCAGCTTGGAGTGTAAGCCACCATTATTCTGCTGGTAGCTCTTTATATCTAAGCACTGCTTACTTGGATTGTCGTTCATTGTCATAAAGGCACACAAAAATTTGAAAAAACAACAACTGCAGACTAAGACAACAGTGACTGAATATGCTGTGTTCTTCAAATCATGCCAAACATCCCTCCCGTTAAAATAACAAAGCAAAGCTCGATCTGCTCTGGTTTGTAACTTTAATCAAACCTAGAAATGAGGCAGAGCCCTGGACAACTACCTGCCACTCACAGGGATGTCTTCACACTTACATCACCCGTTCGCATCGTCCGTGATTACGTGATCCTCAGTGTTTGCAAAAATCGCTCCCTCTTTCTCGCTTTTTTTTTCTTCCTTTCTTCGTCTTTCTCTCCCTCTCGCCCGTACCCTCTTACAGCCGAGCTCAAAGAAAGGAGATTTTATCCCCCCGCTGACTTGTGATACATGCCTTTTCTAAGGTTACACGCAAGTTACATCACTCGCTTAAAACAGGATTGTTGCAATGAACGATATCTAGGAGGAACGTGGTCCCTGAGAAACAGTTCAATATGTTACAGGGAGGACTTTGCTAACCCATAACTCAAGGCAAAAAAAACAATGTGATATCAAAACCTCGCACATTTCATCATCGCACGCAAAACTGGGAGGTCATTTCGTATTCAAATCACCTTGCGAAATGAGAGCAACATTGCCTAACCTTGATATTTTAGATTATTCATCGAGGCCACAATGACTTCAAAGTCTATCATCGGGCGATAGAGTCAAACAATCTCCATTACACACTTCATAAGCTAGAATTGCCTCCGTGTGTACGCGTGGTTCTGCGAATGTGTATGTGTGCGCGCTGAGAGTACCAGTGGAGACCCAGAAAATGATGTGATAACAGTGGCAGTAATATGCCACTTGAGACTACTTCACACAGGCAAATCCCATTCTTCAAAACGACAATGGATTTCAATCATGCTGGGTGAATTTTCGAGAGTTGGCGGCTGTGGCATAAACAATTTACCGTGCGCTGGCGCCTGCGTGAGCGCACAATTGTATTAGTCAGACATACTGTAAGATACCATCATTACATGGAAAAGTGCATGCACACTGGCCCACGTGTGCCTTGAACACACCGGCAACCCTGTAATCTTGATGTGTAACACCCTCACTGGGAACACCGATGTGTAGGTGCTGAAGTGAAAACCACGAGGCACCGAAGCCACAGGACGCCTGTGGCTTGAGCACTGGTCTCCACAACGTGCCCACGGCTGTGCACGATAGAGCCCCCAAGGCGGGTTATTCCAGCACATAGCGCACATTGATGTGTGAAGAGAGGGAGCATGGCGGATAGGTAATTGTGTAGTAATGAAAGAGATGAAACGATACTGAGATGGTGTGATAGTGGTGTGCGGTGATTGCTCTGTGTGCTGGGTACAGATGTGGGGAGTAGGGACCAAAGAGCGGTAAAAGAGAGAGAGAGAATGAAAGGGCAGATGTGTTAAAGAACAGCGCTGGGCGACAGGTAGGATGATTGAGATTCAGACAGAGTACGCAGAGAAACAAGAGGAATCTTGTCTGTATGCAAGTGGAATATCACGCAGACACAGACACACACACATGCACACACACATACATGCACGCACAGCCAGATGGAGCAGTATGCAGAGCATGTCCCATCAAAGTCCACCCGCTTGTCAAGAAGATGTATGGATGCAACGCCCTACCACAAGCCCACAAAAACACAAATACATACACAGACACACAGCTGCAGGGATGCATGTACACACTGATAGCAAAACAACACAATTCTCAGTCCTTCTCACACAGACACACACACGCACACACACATCTGATCTCCATTGTCTTATTTATTTTCCTCCACAGCAGATGCAGTGGATTCAAATGCAGAGGAAAGCAGCACCACCATCAGCGCATCAGTTTTGACTTTATTTTCACCACCTTGTTCTCGCTCCTCGCCTCCTTTTTCCCCCCTCTTTCCTTCGTTACCTTCGTTACCTTCGTGCTTTTCTCCCCCCACTTTTCTTCCTGTCTTCAGTCAATCCCTTTGCAAACACTCACTGGTGATCACATATTGTTCCTGAAAGTTCACTGTTGGTTTTTGCTTAACGCTTAATATCAGCAACGTTGTCTTAAATTATGCATGTCCAGTGCACACAATGTAGTTTCTGCTTGTTAAAGTCAGCAAACTGTCAATAGCAATTATGTGTTTAATTGCTTTAAACGATTGCTTTACGTGTTCGTTTAACATTTACCACAAATGAAGAAGGTGATGTTGGTTTCCCTCGTGTTAAACATCCATCATTTATATTTCGGTGTAATCAGAGATGGGGTTGAGACATGGACTGATAGTTGAGTCATTTAACACAGTGAAGAAAAAAAAAGAACTAATAACTTCCAATGTTGTCCTGACCGGCCAGCTGGTGAAGTAGTTTAAGAGTCCATCATCTTACTATTGATGTATGTTACACCTGGGTGTTTGCTTCACTGAAATATGGCTCACTGGTGATTCTGGAAGTTTGGGGGTTAAAGGTTGTGTTTACTTGCAATAGATTTGAATGATGAGAATAGGGGACCTGAACTGAATCATATTTATCATTCCCACCCTTTGTGATTATATTAATGATCAGTTTCTTGTGTGCTTGTGCTGCCTGGAGGGGTTGGTTTGGATATCATTTTATAGATACCGATGCCATATCGATTAGATTATTGCTTGGTCATGTATTATCAATTTCTGGTTAACTTTCTATGTGAAGGAAGTACATTGACAACATTTGTACAGCTGTCTAAAAAAGAAAAACACTGTTTAAAGGAAAAGATAATCTTCCCAGGAAATTGAACAATATGGATTCCCATCCCTAATCTTTCCCCGTTGATGAGTGTAACAGTGAAAATGTGGTACAATACAGCACTAAAACTTTGCAAACAGACTGGCTCTGGATCAATGCTGACAGTCTTTTTCATCTCCCACCATATCTTTATTTTTCTCTCAGTGCAACATACGGAGATTTCTCAACTGCACACAGAGGTCTGAGCACCATCTGTTCCACCACACAAACTTTAACACACACATATACGTGCATATATGCATACAAAAACACGTCGATCTTTCAGACCTACACTCACGTTTGCACACATACACACACAGCGGTCAATAAAACATATGTGGTGTATAGCATCAGAAGCTCTTTTTTTTTCTTTCTTTAAGTCAGATTTATAGTAATGTCTGTTTTACCCATCTGTTGAAAAGAAAAAGTCTCACTTGCACAGAGAGGGGAAGCAAGTGTTAAGGAACAATAAAAATGATTCACAGTGCCCGTTATGCATCCTCTCAAATCGAAAGTACTCCTGCCACATCTTGTTGCCAGGCAAAGCTGAACTACGAGCTCTTTTAAAAGTAAAGATGAGCAATGGATGTGTGTGACAGAAGACTAGGGTCGGCGAGAGGTAAAAGTAAAGACAAGCTGCAGAGTGACAAACAGCGAGTTCGGGAGATTTACCGCCATTATGAGCAGAGTTTACCATTATTAAAGTGCTGATGGAAATAGAAATGTTAATTCCATCTGACATTTTTCCACAGTGGGGCCAAACGGGGCTCAACATATTTAGAATACTCCATCAAAGACATCGTTTATTTATATAAAGCTGGCTTGTCATTTTCATTAACAACATGATGTCTAAATAATGATATAAATGGTGTGTTTTGGGGGGAAAAAATAGAATGATGTAAATCACATGTAAGCCTCGGTGAGCCATGTTTGGTCACTTGATGGAAGCCAGCCTATTGGAAACTGCTTTCTGTATACAGTTTGGTTCATTTCTGATGCCATGCTGACACAGAGCAAAGTGAGCCCAAATGGGTCTGGGCGTTTTCCCAGGCAAGACTCTTCGCCAGCAAAGGACTCACACAAAACTCTCAGCACACATCCTAATGCCGATGACACATGGCTTTATTTTCTAAAGCTTCCCACACAGCCAGTCTGTAACCTCTTTAGTCTACAGTGTAGAGCAGCGAAATTGCTTTTTGAACCTCGATATAGGTTGTGCGTTTTGACATGCATATATGTCAGCGCTACAATAACCACTATGAACAGGCTGCACATTTATACACAAACCCCTTATGAGAACTGTTCAGGTCTGTAGCTCAAGTACAGCTTAAAATCACTCATATAGCCACTCCATCTCTAAACACAAGCACACTAATTCACAATGATACAGGCTCGCATGCATTATTTCCATTTTATGTTCGCTCAATTGGAGATAATACATCTGAATTTCAGGAGCTGGACCACACCTTGGACACTATAAATAACGCATATTTGCTTTTGTTTCCATGAGCCACTCTTGCGCCCCTTTTTTCTCTGCTTGCCAACTTCCTTTAAAGGTATCAGAGTGAATGAGGCCTTTCCCATATCAAACCCTCTGGCCTCTGGCTTTATTATAAATATATGTGGAGTTCCTCGCTACCAATGTGAAGGAATCATGATGATGTTTTAGGTTGTTGCACAGAGAGAGAGGTTCCAAGCTGGTCACTGCATGGCCTGGGCCAGAGGGTACTGACATCTCACAGTTTGACTGCTGCCATGACCTACGTCTGCTAACCAGCAAACCAACCAACAGTTGCGGCGTTACGTTTGTTTGTATGATGTGTGTCCCAGCTGTTATCGTGACTGCAACATGAAGGAAGTAGCAATACTGGAGCACAGCTGGGCACTGCAGCCCACGATTCAGTTGGTATTATCATCACACAGTCTATATCTAACTTGATGTCCTACCCAGATTTATTAGATCCACAGTGCGGATTTCAATAAAATATATAAGATTGCTGAAAGCTTACAGTGTGTTGGAGCCGTAAGCCAGATGGAACCCAATTTGTATCTGTGTGCGTGTCCATGCTGAAAGGAATATTATATAATATATTCCAGGCCTCAGCAGCAAGATCAATTTTCAACAGACAGTAAAGGCCGTCGTGTTTTACATGACAGTTATCTCTTACCACGTGGAGAGAGACGGAGACACCCAGTTAGAGGAAGGATGGATAAAGGGGGCGCATGAGTCGAGTGATATACAATGGACGCTAAGTGAGAGTACAGTTATTTAGTGTGACATGTAGGAAAACAGACATGGATGAAAGGGTGAGGGTTGAAAACAGATGTGGGAAACAGATCAAGAAAGAGCTGAGAAAAGAGAGGTAAGGATGCTGAAGGGAGAGCCTGTAAACAAGAGATAACATTTAGGGCATATGAGACACAGATGGGAAATCAAATACAGGAGGCAGAGGACAAGAACAGAAAAAAGAGGGCATAGGCTAACAGTAAGAGAGTGGGGGTTCCTGGGGGAGAGGGAACAAGCTTGTCTGCCTGGTGTTTTCAAAATATCACATGACGGCTGCCATGTGTTGGAAATTACTGCCGGTTAACTATCTTCCCCAAAACCACTCTGAAAAAATATGTCTGCAATTTATGAAATGTGTTCCAGGGCTGTGCTAAATAGAACCAGATTTGCAAAACAGAGGGAAAAAACCTTTAGCCCTTACCACCTCTTCTCTGAAAACCACTACTCCTTTGCCTTCTTACTCTCCTTCCCCTTCTACCCCCACTGCTGCCTCCTCTGCCCTGCGGGGGAAGATGTTTAAAAACAGGGTCTTAGTCACATCTGGTGAGCAGGGAGCGGTGGTTGGTGAGACCTTGGATCGGGGCATTTCTAAGCTTACATCGCATGTGTGTGTGTGTGTGTACCTGTGTTCTTGTGGGTGACACAGTGACTGTGGTTTGCTAATGGCTCTGAGTGGCTGTGAGTAAAGTATGGCTGGAGGCGAAAGTGGCAGAGGGATGGCCTCTGCTTGCGCGCAAACACACACATGCCCAGTGTCACCACAGCCCATTTTAGGTCAGCGATGTGTCTTTGTCTTCTTTCATCTAACTGTTACATCCTTTCTACTGGGCTCTTTCACCTTTCACTGTCTCGCATCCCTGTCAGCACGCAGCCATCTGAGTCCACTGACAGGCGAGAAGAAAGGAGCTAAACATGGCCCACAATACCAATGAAGCATCATTGACAGGACTGTACAGTTCCAGTGTCTACAATCTGCATTTTATTTAAATAATCATGTGTTAATGTGAGATCTTAATCTTTAGTTCAGTAAAAAATAATCATAAACTGGCTATAAATTTTAGGTTTGATACTTTATTTTAAATTTTCCATATACAAATGTGAGATATTATTTGTGACAGTCCATTAGTTTTCTAGCATTTCTGGGTATTAGCATCACATGTTGTCGTCTTTGTTCAGCAGGAGGCGCCTCAGATCGCTATCCTCGCCACATCCATCCCCCGTGTCCATCAAACAGCCTCAGTTTTTCAACCAGCACATCTCTGAACTCTGTCCCCACACCCACGACTGATACTACTAATAGCATCATCAAGACAGTCCCATTGTTTTGCTTTTCTGTGGCAACACAAACACACACACACACACACACACACGCATAGACTCAGACACAGCCTAACCACTCTCCAGTGCTACAGATGGATGCCACCACTCTCTCTGGAGCGTTGCCAGCGCCAGCTAGTGAACAGCTTGCCTGGCACAGTGCTCCACAGTGTGTGTGTGTGTATGTGTGTGTGACAGTGTCTGTGTGTGTATGCCTGCAGAAACAGTAGCGAAATAGCCTAGCACAGATGGGTGGCCAAATTCCCCACCCCTCCCGCATACACACAAGAATACAAACACATGCGCACTGTGACACGCGCACACACATATGCTCCAGAATAGAGACACACATGCGGACGCAAGCACACACACACACACGTGCCTTGGTTCTGCTTTAAGTGTTGTCGACCTGGCGCACACTTGCCGCTCGCACAGCTGCTTCCTCGTTCACACACACGCGCGCACACACACAGAGTACACACAGCAGAGGATCACAGTTACACACGCTTCCATACATCTGTACTTACTTTACACGTCCTGTTCATGGCATGCAAAATATAAAATCCACCATCACTCCCGCATCACCCAAGCCCACACACATAGACAGATAAATGTATTCAAACGCATCTGCAACACAGACACACACACGAGCATTCGCACTAACATGGTCTTTTATGTTGGTAGCTATTCAGTGTTGTATGTTTCTGCGTGTTTTCTTCATGCGCACAACGAAAACATCAAGGCGTTCAGCTGGAAAGCCTCCAGTACTGGAAACCTGCCAGCAGAGGCCTATAGATCAGCATGATCATAGCAGTGTGTTAAGACACATCGCTGTTTAGTCAGGGCACAATAAAGTTAAGACATGCAATGAATGAAAGCTCTGCCTGCCACAGCTGACTTTACTAGAATGCAGCAGCGTGCAACTGAAACCATTTAAAATGCCTAAATTGTGACGTGAACTCTTGTGACAGGTTGTCTGATATTGCCTCATGTCTTGACTTTGTGTTTCTGCATTGGCTGCAGCTTCTGTTGTAACATACTCATGAAATGCTGTTCCTGAATGGCGGATTCTAAAAAACCAGGAGGTTTTACATTCATTTAGGGTCAAAGGAACGCTCTCTTGGGATCCAACAAAGCCAGAGAAACTTTACCAATGGAAAAAAGTCAGTAGTTAGACAGCCTGCCAGTCAATGAGCTTAGGCGGCTGGCAGCAGGTACTCTCGCCCCCGGTACATAGGGGAAAGCATGGTGGCGGGCAGTGCCAACTGTGCACTAGGTGGGCGTGCCAGCTCCGCCAGCCTTGCAGTGTCTGTTTGCCAGTGCCATCTGGGAAGAACAGCTCTGCGCACATACAGTACCTCTCCTCAGCTCAGAGGGCACAGACACGCACAGACACACACACATGCATGGATGCACACAAGAAAGCAAGGGCAGACATGCACTCCACATTTATGTAGAATCCACAAATATGCATGGTATGAACAGCGCACACACATATGAAGGTACACACACGCACACACACAGGCACAGCCGGCCGCTGACAGCTCACCATCTGTGCGCTGCCTCTGACTTCTCCCTCTGCTTCGTTCTCTGCCCTTGTTTTTGCTTTCATAAACGCGCGGTCCCTTTCCTCCTTTCCACACTTTCTCTCATCGTTCCCCGTCTTATCAGATGAGTTCTTCAGGCCAGAGATCCCTACGTTATGTCATTGCTACCTGTGCACTGACACTTGACATGTATTTTCTTTGGATTTCTCCCCACGTATAGGATTAGGAAGTGTCATTATTTGGCAGGTTGTTTTCAGGTTGAACTGAGCAAGACAGCGAGTCTACCGAGTCTCTCTGTTTTTTACTTGAGTTGGGCAGTCTGGGCCAATCAGATATATAGATGAGGAACTATAAGATATCCTTAAGTGATTCACTAATACTGAATAAAGTGTGAATGCAGTAAAATCAGGATTAGTCTTTCACTGAGGACACAAACCATCTCTCAGTACACCACATAAGTCATGTAAAATCAAAGAAAGATACTAAAAAAAGTGAGAACAAGAGAAAGAAAATATCAATCTCAGTCTGTTACATAGTGTTCCTCTTCAGAGGAGAGTGAATGAATACGAGAGCAAAAGTGTGAAAACCAATGTAGAGAAAGAAATGAAATGACAAGAGCAGTTTAAATTGATAAGAGTAAAAGGGAGAGGAGAGGAAATAAAGAGGAGGAGGAGAACAGAAGTAGGAAGGTAATATGAGCACAGGACTGTGGAATTCACTTCAAAGAGAAGCTAAAGCAGGTTGCTGTCTTTACCAGAGTTTTCCTTGGGTGAACCTCTCTCATATGTTTCTCATTTAAAGCCTCTGAACCACTGTTTGAAAATGAAGGCCAAAGAAAGACACAAGTGCTCTACATGCAGCGCATGTCCTTTTTTTTGTGCCGGAGTATATTCACAAGGGATTTAGACAATTAGCTCATTTGTTGAAAAATAGCTGTAATTTTCCAGATGCCGTTCCATTCATCTTAACATTTCTACATCGCAGTTTAACAGCTTCACATTTGGAATACCACCAAGCTATTCCTTTCCTCCTCTGCAGCACAACAGCTGTAATATTTTCAGTCACAAATCTGCCCTCTCTTTCTATTCCATGTTCCATTTATTTCTTTCCCTCTCACTGGTCACCACTACCTGCAGTAACTGATTGTTTCTCCCACCATCTATCCTTTCCTACCTCCCTTTCTCCCCATTCTCTCCCTCCCCCCACCCTTTGGCAACTGCATAACATCATCAGAAAGATCTATGACCGAACACTATTGCACTCCTATTATTCTTTCTCTCTGCAGCCTCTTTCTCCTTCAGTTGCAATCCCTCCTCCTTGTGCTTCCTACTCCCTGCCCTCTCTTTACAACTTCCAACCATTTTCACCCTCTTACTCCTCTATCTGCTCGCCTTGCTGTCCTTCTTTCCGTCCAACTCCTCCAAAAGCGCCACATGCACTGGAAGAAGTAGCCTCATTACAAACAAGGAAAATCCATTTGGAGCAGGCTTCTCCGACCCCCTCTGAACTCTCTTGAGTAAAAATGGCCCACATCTCTGCTCTTGCCTCCTCTCCGTCGTGGATTCCCCCTCTTTCTCTCTAATTATTTATCCCTGTTTCTCTGCCTTTTCTGTTTCCTAAGCAACTCACTCTCTCGCCACTATGGTCCCTGTGTTCTCACACAACCAGGTAAGGTGTCGACATTGCAATACAGAGTAGAATTTAAATACCGATTCATGTGTAAAATAGATGAAAAATTAGATGAAGTTATTCAGTTTTTAAATTGATTTTCAGTTACTAGGACAGGCCATGATAAAGTAATAATCCATTCACACAATCTAGACACCAAATCCTATCTATCTATCTATCTATCTATCTATCTATCTATCTATCTATCTATCTATCTATCTATCTATCTATCTATCTATCTATCTATCTATTATTCCTTATACCTGGATCATGCACACACATTTCAAATGGTGGCATTACTTCAACCAAAACATTGGTTGAAAACTGCTATAAACACAAAGGACAAAATCAGCAGGGTTAGTTGGTGATTAGCAACAGTTGACAGTATTTGAAGAGAACGACGGACCTCCAGCAAATAAATGATATGATAATAGATAGCCATGAACATAACAAAGGACAAACAAAGTTGAAAATGTGTCCAATGAGTCAACTCATGAGTTGCCTTCATGACCCAAGAGTCATCACAGAATACACGAGCTATGTCAAAAACAGCTGTCGGAGCTCCCGACGACGCTCGTGCTTACGGCTGAATCATAACCAGGTGTTAGAGCCCTGTTGTTAGGATGAACAGCGGACACTGGATTCATGAAATCTGAGAACAGACATCAAGCTGGGTAGTGTGCAGAATCTTCTGAATTCAAACAAAATAAAGCAACTGACTCGTGTCAGCGCTGTCAGTTAAATAAGACTCATCCCACCTATAAAACTGAAACTCTGTCTTATCCCCTTTACTTTTAATTTTATCGCTTTGAATTATTGCTTTTGGCAACTGAAGTTATCAGAATTTTATAAAATTTAAAACTGATAAAGTTTTCAGCTCACGGGAGTAGAAACAAACAGTTAGCAGCCTTTCCATGGTGCAAAGGGAAGCTGCATATCTGGAGGCTCACTTGAAGATATAGTTTTTAATACAAAGAAATGATTTCAGCAGCTTTAATAGTGAATGTTCAGCCCTTCATTAAGCTTCATTTGTCTGATCCTTAAGGCAAACAATTAAATGGTGCTCCTGGGTTTAAATTGGGCAGCAATGTCATACTAAAGATCTAAAGAAACAAAAAACACCTCCTTGTGCACTGTGTGTGTTAGTATGTATATCTCATGTGCCTACAGGAAACATTAATCACTTTTGTTTAGTGACCTGAAACTTATTGTGTGGGCCCCTTCAGTTAAACTAATCGATTCTCAGCAGTGATTTAGCAGTAAGAAAATTAATCACTGCAGCACTTCCTGTCATTTTCTCCAGACTACTCCTGAAATCTTCTCTCCGCATCCTTCTTCTTCAGCTGGCTCTCATTTCTCTCCCCTCTCTCACTCTGTCTTTAAGAGCCTTTCCTTTCTTTTTACCCCTCATTCCTCCCTCCAGTGCTCTTTCTCCCTCTCTCGCTCGCTCCTTCTGCTCTGCCATCATCGCAACATCTGATTAACATATGTCTGGGCTTTCACTCCCTGTCAGCTTGCAGGCATCTGCACACATGCGAACTAACAGAGGCGCTCGCATTCACGCAGCCTCGTAAACCGTGTCTCAGGTTCAAGAGTGTAAAGGACAAAAATGGCAGCAGATTTTCACGATCCTCCTTTTAGCTACATTTATGTCCCACGCCGCCTGAGCGTGAACGTGTGCGTGCCCACAACAGGGAGGATCAGAGACAAAGCGCCTTAATGTTAGTGCAAGACAACAAGCACTAATGTTCCCTCAGTGAGCTGCTAAAAATGCCAGTAAGGGAGGAGAGAAAAAGAATTATATTAGGACAGAGACAAAGACGAGATGAAAGAGAGAAGATGTGAGTATGGGAGCGTATAAACAAAAGCAATAGCTGCTCCAGCTCTCCGGAGACACGTGGCCCCTAAAAGCACTAGCAAACCCAGTCTCTCTCTCTAAGCTCAAGTTTCATTTCAGAGACAGGAATTGATAGAATGCATTTGAGTTTATTCAATACACTGTTGGGAGCTTAACTTCATATCCCACTTCCAGTTACTGCAACCAGAGAACTCGTACTGATTAGCTTCGGCAGTAGTAACAGGAAGACATCTCATCCTAACTATCACCAGCCCATACCAGTCAGGCTACATGATCAGATTTTTTACCTGATGAGATTTTACCGGCTTAAAGCATCAATGAAATCATCTCATATGTGTTGCAGGATGCTAAAGCCTCTTTTCAAATCATCTGTTCTCCTCTGCCCAAAACTGCCTGGAATCAGGCCCACTTTCACGGCCTCATCTGCAACAAAAGCAGGTAACAACAGCAGCCGACGTAGGCAACCAAACAACTACTTTGTCGAGAGGCTTGCCAAAACGCATAATCCAGCTGACTGCAACAAAAGCTTTGCAAAACCCTGCAGACAGACACTGATGGTTGTTTGCATTGGTCTATGTTTGTAATACCCATAATCTGACCAGTTTGTTATAATGGCATCCCCTGCCATTTGAACACTTTTGTAAAAAAAAAAAAAAATACAAATAAAATAAAGACACACATACATCAGTGGCACCAGCACCGCAAACTGGGATACAAACCGTGCTGAGTTAAATTACTCCCTCTGCGTGTGAGTGTGTCTGTGAATGAGCATCAGGGGCTTATTTCATTCAAGAATTAAACAAGTCAATACTGTGGCTTTAAGTAAGCTTGCATATACTGTACTGTATAGCCTTCTTTCTGTGTCCTCCTGCAACCTCCTGACACCTCCCCCACGCAGGCTAATAAGGACTCATTCTCTATATATGGGTTAATATATGTGCTTAAATTCAAAACAGGCAAATAAAAGGCTTTCTTAATACGGGCGCATTAACGCACTGAATAGTCACACAATACTGATGAGGAGAAACCGTTTTGCTAAGGAGATTTCAATGGAGCGTCAAAGCTGTTTTGTGTGGGGTGGAGCCATCCTGTGTATATCATTTTGTGGGTGAAGGGTGTGTGTATGTGTGTGTGATGAGGGGTTCTATTGGAAGGAACTGAAGTGACTTTTTTTGTGGAAGACTTGGTAAACTCAATGGGGCTTTGGAGGGCCAACTCAATGATAAGTCAATGAGGTGCACTTGAATGGCGGAGTTGATGGAGTGAGACACACAGAAAATAATCTCTTTCTCTCACATACACATACAAAGCAAAGTCCCACGGGACAGCTTCTGGCCACTCAGCGTCAGCATGTTTAATGGCACAGGGTGATATGTGCGTGAGAGAACAGAGTTAGCTAGTCGCAGAGAGCAATGCATGGTTATGTTTGTACACCATCACCAATAAGCTAGACAGTTCTGCCTCCATTCTGCTACACCCTTTTCTGTCTTCCCTGCACACTAACCCCTGCTTGTGTGCTGTCTCCATGTGAGGAGTGCCTGTGTGTGTGTGTGTCTGCACAGGCTACAGAATACACAGAACCTCACACAGTTTACACCCCAGTGGAGACTATTAGTGATCCTCTACCAGACACAGAGGGAACACATAGTCTGAGAGAGACACAGGCAAAGAGTCAAAAGTGTAGAGGAGAGAAGGGGAGAGAGAGGGTGGGGTGGCTGCGGGGGGAGAATCAAGAGGAGAAGGATGAGAGAAAGAGACAGTGACAGACTGGCACACTGATACGCAGACACACACAGATGGGAAGATAAATGAACAGATATTCTGGCAGTGCTACATAATACAGAAAGAAAGGGAAAGGGAACATCAGGGCAAACGTCAGTTCTCTTCCTCTCGCAAACCGACCAAAGATGGCCTCAGCTTTAGTGCAATCTGATGTAACTCGCCAGAAACAGTTTCAATGCTGCACATCAAACATAGTCATACCACAGTCATCAGACTGAAGAGAGAGGATATGTGAAATCTCTCCAAAATGTGTCACACTTTAAGGTGAACACTTAGTGTTATCTAACAAACTCGAGTGTATATCTTTAATTAAGCGTATATCGGCATACACGCGTCACCCCATTTGAGAGGAGAAGAGAAAAGCAGGAATAAAGAGACGCCTGAAGAAAAACAAAGGTCGAATGACAAGGTGGAAGCCAGAAAAATTGATGTAGAGGATGCAGGAGGAGGTGGTTAAAAGAGACAAGAAGGCGGAGAAAAGGAAAGAAGGCGACCAGCTTGTATAGAGGTGCAGTTGGCCACAACAGGCGCTCCACTGGGCTGCACTCAACTGCTCTCTGCCTCCTGGACACACATTACCTCTGAGAATATTTGATGTGTGCGTCCGCGTGCACGCGCGAGCACGACGGCTGCATCTGAGCAGCAACTCTGGAGGAAGGGAGGTTACATATGGGCTTGGCCTTTGTGTGCCTGTGTGTTGATGGAAGTGAGAAAAAGGCAAGCGAACTGCAAAAAGAGAGCGAGTGAAAGTGAGTGTAGTCGAAAAGGTGCAATCAGCAGAGGGGCGGAAAAAAAAAAGCGAGCAAGAGGCTCCCTGTGTGTGCGGCAGGTCCCCAGCCATCTGGACACTCCCCCCCTCCTCAACCCACCCCGCCCTCCACACCCACCATTCTCCTCCACCCTCCTTTTCCTCCCCTCTCCTCTGCCGACTGGTGTGCTATTCATGGCGGACCCATTTCACCTTTCAGTGTGTTACGCCCGCTCACCACAATACATGCTAATGAGGTAGAACAAATGACTTTTTTTCAGTGGGTGCATGCATGTGTGCGGCCCTGTGTGTGTGTGTGTGGGTGGGTGGGTGGGTGGATGGGTCGCTGAATTCTTCCAATCTCGACTGCTCGTTTCCAAACCACTTGCTTAACTGTCGAAAGAGTTGTTAATGGTTGTGCACAAACCAATTTTGTTTTCTCACCTGAAGGCACAAAATAGCTCCAGATTACTGACACCTGATCTGATGTTGCTTTGCACCGATGCTTGATTTCTAGAGCACCGCAAACATAGGCTCAGGAATCCGCAGTCTTAATGCATTTACCACTGTGTCTCAAGGACCTATAGCAAACAAACCATATAAACACAATGGCATTTAATTCCAGCTAGGGTAACCTCCACCAGTCCTATATATCCTCACACCCAGCCACCTTCTATTTATCCTCCACTGAGTGACTTGGCCCAGTTCCAATCTGATCTGCTCGGCGATGATAAAGTGGAGAGGAGACAGAGGAGGGGAGAGAGTGCACATTTACAGTTCTCTGTAGCACGGATGACAGGAGATGAATGGAGCACTTGATTTGTCGCAACAGAACACAAGACACCACAACTGACATCGGCAAGAGGAGTGGTGACAGGGAGAAAAAATAAGAAACAAGCAGGCAAGAAAAGGGAGTGCCAGGGTGCTGAAAGATTGAGGAGCAATACAGAAGACGGGAAGGGAAGAGAAGAGGAGAGCAAAGTGAAAAAGGGGACGCTTGAAAAGAATAGATGATAGCGAGAAAACAAGGGGAAAGAAAAATGCATAGCAATACAGACAGAATGACAAACAGTTTGTCAAAACCGAGCCTCCTTCGAGTCTTTCTTCAGCAAGAGCTGCTTTTCATTCGCCCTGTATCACTAGGTGGCGCTAACGATACATCTGTACACCTGCCAACCCTCTCCTCCCCCTCTTCCTCCCCCTTTACGTCTTTCCATAGTGAATCATTGTGACAGCCCGGCTTGGCAGTCATAATTAACCGAGTGCACTAGCTAGTGTAGCACTCCATGCAACACACCACAGTGAGCCAAGCACAGAGAGGACTGCTCATAGTGAGAGCTGCCACTAGGCATGATGGTCATGTTTGTGTGTGCACGCCTCTGTGTGTGTGTGTGATTAATAGTGTGTGTAGTGACAGTGTGCAGTCAACTAAGCCACATACACAGGTGGGGAAAGGAGAAGGACTTTTTGAGGCTTCTTCGAGGATCACTGCCTCTGGTCAGACATTGCTGATTAAATCAGCGTCGGGCCAAAGGTAACAAATTATCCTTTAAAATACAACTCTCTGTGTCTGTTATTGTTGCAAGGAATTCAAATTTTTAAGGCATCGGTTTAGAGGTTTGCTGATTTAATTATGCAAAACAAACAAAATAAATCATAAAGAAATATTTCAAATGTGGTGTCTTTTTAAAAACAAAAAAAATATCTGCCAGCGCGAGATTTATATATCATCGCTGCCTATTTGTGTCTCTCCCACTAAATCCTGCTCAAGAGGAAAACCATCCATTTTGAGGGCTGCATTTTGCACATGTAAAACACAGATTTGTCCTGCAACAGCTGTGGAACAAATTGTGTTATTAAGTCATTTTAACACCCAAGGCATCCAATTAAGCTACCCAATTCCCCTTATCAAAGCCACAGTTCCCCCAAAACGAGGAAAACAACTTGCATGGATGTGACTGTTTCTACAAAAATAGCCCTAAAATCAGCTTCATAGCCGTTATGTGGGACTAATGGAAATGGTGCCACAGTTCCTTTAACTAGTACAGAAACAGGAACCAGGCCATTCCTGGCTCCCCTCCCGGCCTCTGGGGCCCAGAGCCCAACCCAGCTCGCCACACAATGGGCCAGCAGAATGAGAGGAACCTCCGGCCATCCAGAGATAGCCCTGCTGGTCAGGAACCAGAAGAAACCTGGGAGGGAGAAGAGGAGGTGGTTGTGTGTGTGTGTGTGTGTGTGTGTGTGTGTGTGTGTGTGTGTGTGTGTGTAAGCCTTAAGGATGCAAACCCAAGCAGCAAGGGAAAGGGTGGGGATGGTTGGTTGGGGTCAGGATGTGTGTAAAGGGGACAATGTTTGTGTCTGTGTGAAAGAAAGTAGAGCTGTTCAGATAAATGCCTTGCTCCCATACAAAAATAACACAAACGCGCGCACGCACACACACACACACACACACACACACACACACACACACACACACACACACACACACACACTGCTACTCTTCTCTCTAAGGAAGTTAAAGCTTGTTTACAGGTAATTAATGCTGGGACAGCAACAGTGGGATGCAAGGTGCATGGGGGAGTGGTTGATATAAGAGGGAAGCAGGATTGGAGAATGGCGATGGGATCAGTGGCTTTTGGACCTGGCACCCACCCTGGCAAGTGACGTGTCCTATCTGGCTTTCTTAAACTGCCTGGAGCCCCAAACAGTGAGTCAGTGCAGAGGAGCATTGGTCTCTGAACCTAATGATGGGAATTAACCCTGGGGACAAACTGGAAGAAGTAAATTACATAAGAGTGAGAAGCAGGTCGTGATGTGTACCTGCTCCCAGTTCTGTTTTGGGAGGGGGGCTAGAGGTGGTGGGGGTGCTCTTCAATAAAACACAGACACATGCACATGGCGCCCACTGTTTCCATGACAACAAGTGGAGCAGATATGCTCTCTCAACTGTCAAAGGACACGCGCACACACATATATACACGTGCAGTGAAAAGAAAAAGAAAGATTGTACTAAAGTGTTTTTTTAGCATTTCATAGGTGGCTGTCATCACCGGAGTGACAGAAGAAAGAAGACTGAAGAATAAAGAGACAATGGCAGGAACCAAAAAGGAAACAGAGAAAAAAGAAACAGGCCAGGAATGCAGGATAGATACAGCTGCTGCTGAACTTAAAAAAAATATGCTGAATATATTTTTGCACAGAAAGCCGACTTTGGCTTTGGAAGTCGTGCTTAGGAGGGGCTGCTTTATTGCCAATGATGATTACAGACACCAAAAGCAATTTTGCTAAAGCTGAATTGAAATTTTTTTTTTTAAATAAGTATGAAATCTTTTTTTTTTTTTTCCTTTGCAACTTGTGAACTAGAGTCACTGGGCTTGGCTGGCAAAATAAAACACGGTGTCCTTGCTGCTTCCTCTTGCACAAGTGTGCCATAACTTCTGTTCTCAGACACTAGAGAGAGATAGAGACAAAGACAGACTGTCCTAAATCTAAACCTCTCAGCGTCATCTGAATTGATGGTTTTTAGGGGGTAGAGGGATGTCGACGCCACACGCCGTTACACGAATGTATAACCTACACGTATTTCTGCTTCTAAATCCGTCTGTGCCGCGCATGCATTACCCGTGTGATATGTGGTGAAAGGAAATAGATCGCTTCTGTTTCAGGTCTGTGTGTCACGTATACACCAGTGTATCCTTTCATGGGGAAATTAATACCATATCAATTTTCCTTTAGTACAGGGGCTATTTTATGGTATTGGTGGATTCATGAATTTTCTTACACTGTCATATTCATATTCCAGATTCTGATTTAATTTGCCGCGCGGGAATGAAAGCACACATTTCAAATGAGACGAAGCAATAAATTCAAAATTGCTTTCCTCACGAAGCATACACGCACACACACACAAGAGCAGTTTTGTCTTTGTTCTTGTTATATACAAAAAAACACGCACACACAACCAACTATTCTTTATCGTGAAATAAAGCAGTCTCAGCTAAGTACTCTTAGCTGCAGGGAATGTCACATTTTACAAGCTTCCATCCACATCCACATACCATGCAGTATTTTCGCCTAACCTCACAATCCCCCCTTGTACTATAATTCTCAATTACAGTAGGGCAGATATATATATGTGTGTAGTATATACTGGTGCTCACATGCAGTTGTGGTAAACGCTTGCTGTGTGAACTCCTTGACAGGGGCTGGTTAAATATAGCTTGAATGATTTCATGTGTTATTTTTCCCCAAATGCAGTTTAGCATTACTGGCTGTCTAAAAGAGGAAGAAGAAAAAAACGAGACAGCAGCTCAAGGTCTAAAAGCAGAAGCTTGTATCCGAGCTAAGCAATTTGAAACTCATAAATGTTATTCAACATTGTATATGAGTCATTTCTCTCTGTCCTTTGTCTGTCACTGCCTCCGTCTCTCACGGTTGCTTGACTCTGTGGCTTCTGGCTTTGGCCCTTTAGCAGTTTAAAGTAACTCACGGCTATGTCCTACTAGCTCATCTCTGTTTCCCACTTTCTGTTTTCAGACTCTTGTTCTCGAGCTGGCACAGGCAAACAAGGTGACATCAGATCTGCAAACACAAAAACTTCACTCTCACCATCTAATAATGTGTTCTTTAAAAATCTAAAACACAGCTATTCTATCCCTGATGCCTCAAATCCGATGAAACGTGCCCTAAACAAATGCATTTAGTCTACAATAATTAGCCAAGCCCCTGTGTTTTGAATATTTCATCTCAAATAATTATTTCTTGAATATATCTGTCTCTATGTTAGACAAAAGAGAGCAAAATAGTAGATATTTTTATTCTAGAAAAGACACTTCCACTGTCTGCACCTTACATCCTCAAATGATGGATATCTAATTTTTCCCCTACTGCCTCTCCCCATTTCACCTTGCTGCACTTGTCACCGTTCACCTTTCTCGCACCCCAGTATCTGCCTCTGCTCCCCACCCTTTTTGTAATCACACTCTAATCCTTTGCAATCAATTCCCCATGAAGATACTACCCGACCCAAATAACACACACAAACAGGCAAACACACACACACAAACACACACACTCAGTGCGCCAAGCAAACAGATGTCTGCAAGACATAAAAAGCAACCAAAACCAGGATCAAAAATCATTTCAACACACTATTATTATGTTTTGTTACACGTTGGTTGGATCAGACAGACTGTGAACATCTTCGTTCATTCGAATCAAAACCACTTAAATTAACACCATATCAAGTATCAAATACAGAACAGATCGTCAAAGACAGAAAGCAACGAAATAAGTGTTAAGGAGTTGCACTGAATTATTAAAACATGTTGGCTACATTTAGGTAGAAATGTAATCCTTTTTTTATGATGGGATCAGGATGAACGTACATGTGTGCTGCGTGTGTCCCTTACCCTTGATCAGCTGGTGACTTGGGCTTGTCATTGCCCTGCCAGGCAAAAGCCCGGGGCGGTGCACGACTAATGCATTAGCGTCTTTAGCAGTTCGGGGCATCTGTCATGTGTGTGTACATGCTTTTGTGTCGCTGCATCATGTAGCCTGGGGCAAAGTGGCAAATACAAAGAGTCGTGTTTTATCTAAATATAGAAACAGATGCAGATTGTCTCCGGTTCTGCTGCGCGTAGTTTTTAACTCCCCTACTTGGTTGCTTGTCTTCATTGTCTACACTCTTTTGTTACATATGGCTGGCAATAACCAAAGCTCTACTTTCTTAACAGTTTGAGACGCCTTTCATTTTGACGAAGTGGTAAAAATGTTGCATGCTGTGGTCTTAAAATGCATTTGATGCCGTATTTTAGTATAAATGTTCACTTCATGAAATTTTATGAGACGGTGTTGTGTTACAAGAACAACACTGATTTAATAGAACATAATTGGCAGTAACAATGAGCTCAGCATGCTTTTGTTAAGTGACTAAATGACGAGAAATAGGACAAGGGTATGTGGTGGGAAAGGATGGTGCGTGTATGTTGTGTTCATTCTGACGAGGAATGGCAGCGAACGAATGTGTTTGTGTGTGTGTGCGTGTCTGGCTGCCTGTTAATATGGCATGCCACATAACGCTAAAAATATCACTCATCACATCAAACGCACACCAAGAAACTTGTAGACCACCTAACAAACACAAAGAGAGCTCTGCATGCCTTCACTTTAGATTGACAACCCTGCCATATGGTGCTGAGCTTTGTCTTTGTTTGCATATTCAGCCACTCACTGTCTGAGTTTATGAGAGACCAATTTAGCAAGCGCACACCTGTGTATTTTTTATTTTTTTTTTTACATATGTGTAGTTCAGTCCTATGTGTGAGATAGCTACATTAGCAAATATAAAGTTGCAGCTGCACTCCAGTACATGATCCCTGCACAGCTGTGAATTATTATGTGGACAATTTAATGCTGCCAAAGAGGAAACAGGAAATTAAGATCGTACTTTTGTTGCACTGCTAAAGTGTCTGGCAAAATGTTTGTGTGCATCCATGCTCAAATAAAATTCCTACAAAGTGAAACGATGCAGTGCATCTCTGATGCTATCACCCTGAGTAGCAGCTTTATGCTCGTCACTCATAAATGCGTAGAAGAGGTGCAGATGGAGACCCAGGGGTGCAACCCAAATGCTTAAGGGGAAGGGGCTTTCCACTCACTAAAGCATCCTCAAACTAACATCTAGGCAGTAATTTGTCCTCCCTCAGGGGAGGCATAAAAAAACCCAGAGCCTCGAATTCTTTGCAGCTATGGAAAAAGTGAAGAGCGAACAAAAAAAAAAAAAAAGCTAAAATACTTTATCTCCGCCTCTAACTGAAAGTTATTACATTTTCTGAATGGTATGACTTTCTAATGGTTAGCATATGTGAATATGTGTGCACAGAGAGAGAGAGCAGTAGTTGAGGTTAAGTTAATAGCACAAGCAGAGGGGGAACTGGGAACCCTTGGCTTATAAAGGATACTTGTTTCCCTGCCTCACCGAAAACCAGATGTTGATAAAGAGACATAGGGGGAGGAGAGAAGACAGATGGGCAAAAAATTACCAACACTTGAGCCAAACATCTTGAAACATCTGCAAAAAAAAAAAGAAAAAAAAGGTACCTTACAAAAGGAGATGGATTTATGCTCTCTCTCTATCTTGGATTTTCATTGCTCCGTGAGAGCCTTTCTCCCTCCTGTGCTGTGCTGCTCTCAGTGTTACCAGGACTAAAAAGTTTTGCCGCAATCTGGAGCTGTTTAAGTCTTGGAAAAAAAAAAAGAAGCTTGGATTCTTCCACAAATGGCTCTATCATGTAGAGAAGGCAAACACGTCTGCACACTGTTGGAGTCATAAAACTTCAGAGAGTGCCGCGGGATGGGGTCCACAATCATGCAGACTAACTCGATATGAAACACTATAAATGTCAAGGTACATTGCAATATAGACGCATGTGTGTACATCCCTGCACATGTGAGGCCCAAAAACATATCATTCATATCCCATTTCTAAAAGCGGAGTTCGGTTACCATGGAGACCCATCGTCTATTGCTAGTATGAAATGCGCAGCTGAGGATGGCACGTCCATATGGTTAGAGTACGACAGAGGGGAGGAACAGATGCCTTGATTAAAGGGCTGTCAATCGCAAATCCATAAGAGCAGCTGGGGTCATGGATGTATATCAGATGACGCTACAGACAGCGAGCAAGCCAGACAAAAAGATATATGTTTTTATACTGTAGGCAGATATAAAAACACACACACATTCACATGGACACTTGTGAGGAGAGGGAGCTCTACAGATCTCTATCTGTTCATCGATACACAGCTACAGCCTCACAACTAATCTCCCAGTCTGACTGAACTGCGAGAGCTTTCTCCATTTTCAGAGACTTTTTATCCCTTTTGAGAGAAACAGCAGTGAGGTTGAAGCCTGTAAGTGTAATTCTCAATTTTTGGGTGGACACAACTGCCATTAAATATACTTTTCTTTTTTTAAAGATAAAACCGACTGTGGTTTTGTTCTGTTTCTGTTCAAACAAGCACGGCAGCTAGCAATGAAGCAATGATTCGGGCCATTTAAGGTTAGACTGCAGTGAGCGGTCATGTATAGGGACTGAAATTTTATGGACAGGATGGACGGGACGCACTAGAAGTTAAACAAAATGGGGCTTTTTACTTGGCCCCATTTGGAGAAAATGGACCAGCTCCTTCCATTTTTTTTTATGTTACCCCCACTGTCCCTTCTGCCACTCTCCCTCTTTCTCTTTGAACCAATTTCTAAAATGGCCCTCCCTTGAAATAATTGACACTCTGCGTTTATCATTTGAGGCACCTGCTGTTGGTTTGACAACAAGACAATCAGATGGAGCGACCGGCCGTCGTCCCATTGTCCCATCTCCCTGTTTGTCTGTGACACTAACTGACAACAGCTGGAAGCCCTCTCTTCCTACAATACCCATCATGCAAGTCAAATTCAAGCACAAAAGAAAAGGGCCTCATTATTTGGCTGTAGTGGTGTGATTTTAACCAGCAAGGGGAGGAAACAATGATTTAGTTGTGTCTGCCCATGGGACATAAAAGGCTGGCAGCGACTGGACGTCCAAAAAAACAGCCGTGCACGTGATTGCTCTGCCAGTGCCGATTCTATTTCATTATGAATATTAAAGAAACACAGTGTAGATTGGTGCTAGCTGTTTGAACCTCCGCTTGTATACAAATACCAGAGTAGACCACCGCAATATACAACGCGCACGCTCCTGTCTGCTAACATGCATTTTTGAACACACAGCCTCCCACATCCCCATCTCTTCTTCTCTCTTCTACTCTCTAGATGTAATTGACTGAGCACGTCAATACTCGGAGGGAAAAAAACAGAGGGTCCACTGTCTGCATCTATTGATCTACACTTCTCTCTTTCTCTCTCTCTCCCTGTCTGCTGATCTTAATTACACTCCTTTTTACCAAGCCAGGGCTCCAATCTAGCGGCTGCCCTTTTCATAAAATGTACTGTCCAAATCCATACATCAAAATTAATGAGAGTGAACCGAGCTGTAAATCAAATATCCAAGCTGATAAGCCGAGGTGGTGATCGTAAATTACATAAGTCCCTTTTCGTAAAACAAAAAAAGAAAAGGAAAAAAGAGAGAATTATTCTCACGGGTTCATTTAGGTCAGCGTTAACAATGTGAACTTTTTACAGAGGAAGCAACCTCAGTTTAGGTGATAAAAACCGCTAAAGCGTGACAGGGGTGAGATGATGTTTCTCACTCTCTTTGTTATCTACTTCCTCTTTCTTTGTGTCTCTCTTTGTCAATTTGTCTGATTTTCTGCCTGCCTGTTTGTTTGTTTTAAGCGCTGTCTGTCTGGGCCCACTCCACCGCCTCTCTCTCTCTTTTCTCTAATACACACACACACACACACACACGCACACATACACAAAAAAACGACTTTTATGGTCAGGTTTTATGGACTGGTAGCAAAGCAAACTGGTCCATTCTTCAGCAATTGTCCTCTCGTGAACTGGGGAGAAAAAAGGCTCCTAATCGCACAGCTTCACAGCTCATACTTCCCATCAATCAAACCTCTCTGTGTGTCCTCGGGATTTGTGCGAGCGTTTGTGTGTGTGTGTGTGTGTGTCTGTTTGTGCTTATAGACATTCCCACCGAATAGCATCTCAAACCTCTGCTGAATCATGAAGAAAAGCTTAGAGATGGCAGTTCAGACTCTCTTACATACAGTACACTCTGTTCCTTTTCAGATGAATCTTTACAGAAGACATAAACCACCCCCAGCCCACCAGGTCCTCTGTTTAATCTTTAAATGTAAATTGGGCGACAGGTGAATATTGAGAAGGTGAGAGATAAAGGGTAACATCTTCACTTGGTCACTTTATCGCTGCTCCACATCACTAAGAAGCGCCTATTCAATATCATTACCTTTAGCAGAGTGTAGGGGGAAACACAGTCGTGGGTATGTCCTTTCGTATTCATTGGACATACTGTATAGAGACCTGCACACACACACACACACTCACACGCACACACACAATCACATCCAGTTGCTTATCTTTTGAAATAAGAAAAGGGGCTTGTCAGGATGGCACATTGTATGTATGTGTGTTGAGTAAGTGTGTGTGTGTGTGTGTGTGTGTGTGTGTGTGTGTGTGTGTGTGTGTGTGTGTGTGTGTGTGTGTGTGTGACTGAGAGAGAGAGAGCGAGAGAGAGAAGGGAAGGCAATGTGCATTAGGGCGATTACAATATCAGCCGACTCCAGATGGAGGCAGGAAAATAAACAGTGGAAGAGAAAGAGAGAGAGAGAGCAAGGGAGAGGGAGCGAGAGCAAGGGGACAGACATCATGACAAGAAGCCTAAGAGAGAGGTTCTATATGTGTGCATTTGTTTGTGTGGAGGTCTGTCTGTGAGCGATACAGTTAGAGAAAGTAGAGTTAATTAGCAACTCAATCCGCATCTGTATACAGAGGACTGAGGAAGCGCTCTGCATGTGTGACAGTGTGTGGGTTTATATTGTCCTGGATGTGTCTATTTTGAGTGTGTACTTTAAGCCCCAGAAACCTGAGTGCAATAGATACAGCTAACCATTTACCCTAAACATATGAAAAAACTACATCTCCCATGACACGGCTGCTTTTAGATTTGCTCTGGAACCAATCTATTATCAGTTCTGGCTAAGTGAAAAAGTAAGTTAAAATAATAATAAAAAAAATGCTAGAAAGGTAAAAATCCTCCATGAAAAATTATGAACTGTGAGGCCCTTCCCTGTCGGCCTCTTCTTCACTTGACCTATAAGTCTTATGTTATCCAGAGTAAAAACACGAACAAGGCCAATAAAATCAGTTTGTGGCGCTCACCGTTCACTTTGACATTAAATCAGACCCTGTAAAGGCCATCTCACAGCTACAATAAAACAAAGACCTCTTGCTTCTGTAAGCACAAGAGAGTGTGGACACACAAGCGCCGCGTATACAATGCAAACGGACACACACGCACACACACACAAACACACCTACCTGCAAGTCCTTTTTATACCACCGCTGCTCTTTCATGGGCGATGAAATTCAATAAGCAGTGAGGAGAACTGCCCTCTCACTGATAACCATCAATGGGGTTATCGATCTCCAAAAGCATTCATGCGTATGTGCATGCCCATGCACGTGCACGCACACTATAATTCACTCTGGGACTTGATAACAGACAGCTCTGAATAATCAGAAGAGATCTATACATCTTAAAGGAGTGCATGCAACACTGATTTTAGTATCTGGTTCGGCAGCTGATAGTTGCCCCCTGACTGCATTGCTTCAGTTCCAATCTGTGTCCAAGGCTCCACCATCTCGATCTTTATACACATTTCTGCAGTAACGGCAGCTGTGGTAAATGTGCACCAAAACCCAGTGAAAAGAATGACGAATACTGTAAAGTTTTTATGTTGTTCGTGGAGTTAGATAAGAACAGACCTTCTAGATTGACACAGCAGTTATGTGAAAATCCCAAGTAGTAGTAGCGCCAGGAAAGCCCACTTATTCTAAGCACTGAATTATACAATAAACAAACAACCAAAAATCTTTGAGAGCATACATAATTTAGAGCATATACTGTAGGCTGTATACAAACGAGGGAGCTTGTGTTAAGTTCTGTATACTAGAATCTGGCTCTGATAGAGCCAATTGAGAATGCCGAAAAAATTACAGGTGATCCGGGTTGCGCTGCTTTTGAAGTGGATTGTATTAAACCTGAGACAGTCAGCATATGAACTGTGTTGAGTCATCATCACTTATTCACCGTATAGCAAACCTGGACTGCATCCAAACGTCTGTGTGACACACTTAAAAGAAGTGCTTTGTAACTACATCGCAGCACTGGAGTCTCAGTGTAACTCTGTGCGAGACATGAAAAAAATCTCTCTCTCTCTCTTTCTAAAAGCAGTACTTCATTGTTTGTTGCTGTGATTTAAATATGCAGTATAAATTGCTAGGAAGCTATTACCAGCGCTTAACATGAAAAAACAGGGGAAACAGTGAAACCAAAGAGTGTGTGTGCATATGTGTGTGTGTGTGTGTGTACGATATCTATGCCACATTGTGAAAGTGTGCATGTGACACACACAGCCTTTCTCAGCATCACTTGTTCAATCTGCCAACCAGAGGTACGTCTACGTGTGATTCTCTGGCTGTGTGTGAAGGCGAGAATAAAATGGCTGCCATCATTTTTTGCAAGGCCGTCCATGTGTGTGAGCAGCGGTCTGATGCATTTGACCCTATAGCCCAAGAGCTGGGAGGAGGAGAAGGAGGAGGAGGAAGGAAGGAAGGAGGAGGAGGGAGAACAGGTGTGAGGCAGGCTGGTGGCTGGGCAGATGGCCCCTGGAAGTGCAATGCTGGGGAGCATGGACCGCAGAGACTTAGCAGCTATCGTTAATACAAGCCTGTTTATACAGTGCACACACATGCAGCACGCACTCACACATGTCCAATCACGTGCGCGCACACACAAACGCAGAGATAACCTGCAAACAGCACTTATCATTTACTCTCCCCTCATCAGCAGCTTTGTTTACCTTTCATTTACCCCCCCCCCTCCCCCCCTCTTTATCTCTGTAAACACACACACTCCAGGTAATGGTCTTTTCAGTCAAGTCACTACTTTAATGGAAGTCCCAGTGTTAAAAGGATGGGAAACAAACAACTGATGGCATAATAAATGACAGCCAGAACAACCACATCACCTGGCATCGCCACTGCAGTAAATTATTAGACTAAACAGGGATTTAAAAGAAAGAAAGACAGAATGAAAAATAATCCTGAATCTTCATTTCAATGACTTAAAAGACTCACAGACACAGGATACACCTGCATCATGATATCCCAATAAAATATCTCTTTGAGAGGAGCATTTTTAAACTGCTGCCATACTTTGTTTTCTTGTTGATCAGTATATATCAGTGTCTCTTGCTTATTCTGTACCCGGTCGCCCTTATTTAGCTCATCTAAAGCCACCTCTGCTCTGTTTCATGCCTTTGACAGGACTTAACAAGCGCTCTCTTGGACGTCTACAAATGTGTACGATGCTGTGTGGGGAGCATTTGGTATGCCTAAAAAATGTCCAAAGCCCTATGGTTTTCCAGAAGATATTTTCCTCTCTCTCTAATCTGAGCCGTGAGAACAGTCGGGCATCGACAGCATGTTGTGCCATAGCAGCCTCCCTCCCTAACCCGCATGTCTGTTCTTTTCCCAGTCGGGGGAAAAGATTCCCACTGGAGTAAATATAGCCCAAAGCCTTTAATTTCAACCCTATGCCACTCCATTAAAAAAAAAAAAAAAAAAAAAGGGGGGGGGGGGGGGGGGGGAGGAATCCGTTTTCCGTTTTTGGAGATTTTCGGTTATGTGATGATGACAAAGTCGCAGCGGGTGGAGAAGGAAACTTCACATGGGTTTGAGAAGATGCGTTTGAGAGTTGTGTCAGCGCTCCGGATGATGTTTCCTTTTTTTTCTTTTTTCTTTTTTTTGTACTTCAAATTCAAAGTCTGAAATGCAAAGTCTCTAGAAATGCTTTCTAGGACTCCCAGGCAAAGATTAGAAGAAGCAGCTCTACACTGAACAGAACTGAGAGGCTCAGGCTGAGTTCAAAATCCTCACGCAAAAGTAAAACAAACAACCCCCCCCCCCCCCTCCCCCCAAAAAAACATAAAGTAGTCAGTAGTAGGATTATTGTTGACTACTTGCAGGAAATATTTGTAATATTTGTCTCCGTTTCTGCAGTGAGAATAATAAAAATTGTGACTTTTTATTTTTTAAACTCCCAAGACGTTGTGTAATGTCTTTCGAAGATCAACACTTAATGTGAAGATTGCTCCACCTGAAACGAAGGTGATGACGAGACTTGGTCCGTAAACTTAAGTTGCCTGTTGCCCCAGAACAGCTGCGCATCTTGGGCACAAGCTCTTGAACTGGGAGCTGTTTTTTTTTTTTATTAAGACAGCAGCATGCTGGTTAAACAAACTAGAAAGCCAACTGTCTTCATTAATTACATTTCTAGATAATTAGCAGGCAATAGCCGGAGTATTTTCACTTTCTCTAATTTTTTGAGCGATAAATGTAATGTGAGACACATCAGCGCTGATTGCTCGGTCTTTTTCTCCCATTAGAATGAAACACGATTATGCACAAAACAAACGCACCGTTTCTATGTGAAACAGATCTGCACATAATCTCGGGCAATAAAAACATTTCTCTAACAAAAAAGAAATGCACTCCCTGGCGATTATGTATTTATTGTATTATAATTTTTAGGGGGGTTTGGACTGCAGCGCAGTCTGCTTAATTTACATTAATATATAAATATATATCAAAGTAGAAATAAAACAAAATCTCAGTTAGGTGTGTTGAGTATTTTGTGATATATTTCGTAATTCGGGCGCACACGTGTGCATACGAAGTCACAAAACACTCCAATAAGGCGTGAATTGGGAAATATTAACATTATTATTAATAGAGAGAACACTTACACTGAAAAGAGGCAGAAATTCCCACCATGCGGCACGTCGATGTGAGAGGGCTAAATAATTTCCAGTCCTTTTGACTCCGCGCAAGGTCCCCTCGATGATCCGCCTGTATCGGGAAGACGAAAACTACAGTCCAGCCAGCTTTCAGGGGCTCTGGTGGTATACTCCCAGCAGCTCAGAAATGTGGTTCAAACTCCGACAAAAGAAAGAAAAAGGGCACCTCTCGGCTTGCAATAAGTGATCAGTCACTGGGGATATGCAGTGTGGGAGAATCGGGAATCTTGTAAAAAGCGCAGAGGCAAAGGAGGAGAGATGAGAAACAGATGCAGAGGGAGGATGCTGTACTGCGCAGGGGCACCCTGTCTGAGTTCTTCTTCTTCTTCTTTTTTTAAACCCGTCTTCTTACTTTCCTCCGAAATCCCTTAAGCGTCAGTTTCGATTCCGGAAAAAAAATCAGTTTTTATATGTGAGAAAAAAATCATCCACACACCCTCGGACTCGGGCTCCTTGTGTTCTGCTTCTCCGTTGGCGTGGGGAAGAGGAGTAGCGACACTCTGCCTCCAGTCGGCGGTGCGCAGCAGAGCCAGGTGGCGATGGGCGGGACTGAAGCGCTGCTGAGGAGGGGAGCAAGAGGAGGAGGAGGTGGGGGCGACTGGGCAGCAGCCAGCATCTGTGTGCCCTAAACAGGTTGGAAAACGCAGTTTCCGGTCAGAAGTGTTTTCTTTAGTGTCTGTGGCATTAAAGGATTTTCACTTGAAGCGAGGTAGCCCCTAAAACTCCTTTCTAAAGTCCTTTAGTCATTACTGGATAGGTAGGTGATTTTCCAAGTCTGCCGTAATTTACATGCCAGTACATGTATATTCAACAGCATCATTAGCCATTGCAGTCACGATTAGCTTTCATAGTTCAGTTAAAGGGTAAGTCGGTCCAGTGTAGGCTACTCTTTTAAAAATATATCCCTGAGGCGTCATCCAAGTGCTTAAAATTCCGAGTTTTTGTTAGGATACCATGCTGAAAATACTTTGAATTTGTATTTTCAATTTGCATGTAAAATGTAACCCAAGTGAAAATGTCAGAATCTCAAAAAAACCAAAAATCTTGTTATATTGACGTGGAAAATGTTCTCTAATGCTACTAAATATAGTTCCACAGGTCTGACAGGGAAAAGGATTTTTTACTTAAACAGTGACAGAAACTTCCACATTAAAACTCTAGCTATGTTTCGACCAATGAGGAGAGCTCTCATGAATTTATGCACAAAGTAAATACCATATTTTTCTGCATTGTTTTTGCTTGTTGGAGGTTTGGCAGGTGCTCCTTTAACTGAGTCATCACTGAGCCCTCTTCTGCTGAAAGGGCACACAGCGAGGTATCAAAATGCAATTAACAGTAGGGGATAGAAACATGCATTCATTCTTCTTATCTTCTAAATAAATGATCTAGTTTTTTGTTTTTTAGTCTGGGGAGCCCTTTGACCACTGAACCACTTACACACACAGTTGAGTGTCATGGACCGAATCCAGCCAGCTGGGTGCTCGAGGACCTGGTTTACTATTGTGTGGATGTCTGAAGCCAAAAAAAAAAAAAAAAAAAGTAGAGCTGTGTGAGCCATGTCTGCACTTTATGTACACTCTCTCTCTCTCGTTCTCTCTGTCTCTCTTTCACACACACACACACACACACACACACACACACACACACACACACACACACACACACACACACACTGCACCTCCATCTTTCTCTCAGCTGAAAAAGGCACAAGCTGGCTGGCCTGCAGTAACCTAAGGCAAACACTTTCCCGGGACCATCTGGAAATCATCTCACCCGCAGAGCCAGCGAAAGTACAGAGCAGAAGCTACGTTTACAACTCGGTGATAACAACCGGGCGACTTGAACTGCACGGTTGAACAAGTCATGCACCATTGCCTGTTCACAACATCTCATAAAGCATTCTGTTGTAATCATTTCCATTGTGTTTTATTTTATTCTGCAGTTTTTGTACACTTGTAGTCCTCTTCTATGCATCACTTAATTGGAGGACAGTGTGCTATGACGTGACAGTGTAATGTTGTGTTGTGTCACATTCTGATTTAGGTTGAAATCATTGGCCATTTTGGATCATCTGGATTTTGGAGCATCATCATAACTTACTACATTTGTCAGTTGTGTGCTGAATGTAAAGCATTTAGCGAATTGTTAATGTGAAGCTTGTGAATTCCTCAATGCAATCACTGTGTGGTAAAAATGATGCCATTAACGGCAATCGTTTGCAATAGTTTTTCTTTGAGTTTTTCTCTTTCTCACTTTTTTCTCTCTTCTTACTCTCATCTCTCACTTCTCATCTGCACCGTCTCAGGAGTGGGTTGTGTTCTCAAAGGCAATATCGACAGATAGTGTCACTAGCACTCGTGCTGTACTTACATTTTTGCATCTAGGTCCTTTTGCAAGCTTCTGACAAAGGCAATGGGCCAAGACGAGTGATAGGATGTGCGAATAGATATGCTGAAGGTGAGGAATGGAAAGGTAAGGAAGTGATATTGAATGATAATGAGACAGGAAAAGAAAATGAGACGTAAGTCACGATGACGGAAGGAGGTTCTGTTGTGAGCGCATAGCTGAATAAGATACACCAAAGGTCAGAATAGGTGCAGAAGAAAGGTGCCCACTCGAGGTGAGCAACCTAATGTGGTCAGAAAAAGTGGCAGAGCTGTGAGGATGCTGTCACTCCTCGCCTATTTGTGTTCTCTAGTTTGCTCCCAGAGAGCAAGTTCTCTCATGACAATCACAGTGAAACATCTTGACAGCCGGAGGCACAAGGATAGGCGTTGAGGAAACCTGCAAGGGAAAAGAGAATAGGGCAATGATCCGTGTATGCGTGTGTGTGTGTGTCCTGTGATAATGGTGTGCGAGAGCAGGAAACACACAGTGCCTGTTTTTGCTGCAGGGGTTCCTGGAAGTCAGCCGCCCAACGTGATCGGCGACATACATAAACACACATGCACGCACACACATACACACACAGGATACCTCGCCTTTGAAAGGGAAAAACATGCTGCGTCTGATACATGTGGACACAGACAAGCAGACTTCCTGCATTTTCCCACCTACTGGGCGGCCACCTGTAACACAGTCACACACACACCCACAAACTCTTACAAACAAACACACTCACACACATATAGGTGGGGACAAAGACAGAATGAAGCAGATATAAGCTGAGAGTTGACAGTAAACAAGTGCTATTCAAATCCCATTTATTAACTGGCATTTGATCAACAACGCCTGAAGCCAAGCAGGCCACCGTCAACATCATTAACATAGCTGCTGACAAAGGCAAGAGGATAAAAGGAAGACAACAAATTAAAAGAAAGTAGCTGACTTATTTAGACTTATTTGGATCATTAAGATAAACAGGGTGAGGGCCTTTTATACCATAAGGTTATATAATGGGATTGCTTGTTAAGGATGTGCTTAAATTATGTGAAAAGCAAGAATTCTCCTGAGAACATGGCTTTGCTTAATAAACACACAAATCGCAAGCACCCCCCCCACACACACACACATATATGTAAATATCAATAATACGCACAAAACACAAAACATCCACTCAGGTCCAGGTAAGCAAAGGCTCTGGTAAAGGGGCCCTTTAAAATTCAACACTCTCCCCATCAAGGGCATCTTCACATGCACGTCTGGGTAGTTTCCAGTGGAGCTGCTATTCCACAGCATTCTCTGTTTTATTTGATTCTGTTGCATCATGTTTTGCCTCTATGATGCACCCTGCACAATTCTCTACTGAGTCAGAAACAGTTATCTTTCAGCTTCATTTTCCATTTAAATAACAGGACGAACTCAGTCTGACAGGTGGGGTGAACGGCAAATGGACAGATTCTTATGTAGCGTGCTCTACTCTCCCGGAGTACTCAAAGTGCTCTATACAACATGCCACATTCAATTGGGAAAGGGTGTTGTGCCCGCTGCAGGTTGAGAATGAGTTGCTGCTCCAACTGAGGGAGTTCAAGTATTTTGGGGCTATTTCTTGATGGAGGGAGAACTACAGCGCAGTAGAATGACAAATGGATTGGTGTAGCACCTGTACTAGATGGACACATGGGCAATGAGCTTTCTCTGAAGAATATCTGGGCTGTCCCTTAGAGATAGCGTGAGGACCTCCATCATCTGGGAAGCACCTGGAGTAGAGCTGCTACCTCTTCACACTAAAAGCAGTCAGCGGAGGTGGCTTTCTCCTATAGGTGAGATGTTTTGGGCATGTTCAACTAGAAGGATGTCCTGGGGTTAACCAGGAAGCTCAGGAGAGATAATATTAGGTTGGAAATACCTCAGTGTCCCACTAGAAAAGCTGGAGGAGGTGTCCGGGGAGAGTGACTTCTGGGTATCTCTGATTAAATTGCTACCCTCATGATCTGGAGACCTGATAAGGAGCATAAAATGGACAGATATCGGAGGTTTGCTGTCAAGTCAGTCTTGGACTGACAGTGAATCTTGAGATAATCAGCTCAGTATAATGTTGGTCAGTTTTCTTCTCGTGTAGTTTCAGTTAAAATTCATACAGCCTTCCAAAATTTTTACCTAACATTGATCATTGGTTTGACAATAGCAATAATTAGCATTACGACTTGTGTGCATTTAAAAGCTGTAGCCATGGTTTATATAATGTAAACTACAGTCCTTAACTTTAAACCTACAAATCTATGTCAATGTGTTCATCAAATGTAATCCAAAGTAAGTGAAATGATCAATATAGTTTCTTGTGTTGTTAACAACACATGCAAACAGACTCCAGTCCAGTTTTGCACAACACTTGTACTGTAATCACTCACACAACATCGATCAGACTGGGAGACTAAGAGAGATTTAATTTGTGTTCTTTTATGAATAGCAAAATTCCTCTGCAGATTGGATTGTCGTGAACAATTCTTTTACAGGAGAAATAATGGGTTCGCGAGCAAGTAAATTCTGTTGTAGAGTCACGTCCAAGGTAACAGTAACTTTTAGAGTTGTCCTCAAGTGATTCAGCATCGTGTGAATATTTGATGAATTTGTGGCATTGATGGAGGCAGGGAGTGCAAACTTGTCAAGGAAAAAAAGAACATGGCTTTTGTTGAATGCCCTCGCGAGTTTAATTGGTTGGAATGTGCACATTAAAAGAGTCAGGCGTTTTGTTAACTGCCTCAAAATTAATATCTAAAATATTTGGGGATATTTTGCTTAACCTGAAATATTACTGACATATTGCATGACTCCTTCATTCCATCATTTAGATGCTGCTCACATTTTTATCAACACACACAGAGTTATTTTTTCTTTAGCAAAACATTCAAATACTTAGATATGAACCTTAACACATGGCATGCACATTATTTTGCAACTGAAAATGTAACTGGAAAACGCTAAATTAAATTTAACCAACAAACAAAATCCGATCTCTCCTTTGATAGAGATGGAAGTGCATTGTGAGAGGGAGGAATAAAGAGAGAGCTGCATAATGGTATATCAGCTGCAGTGCAGCATCTTATGCAGGTACGCTGTCTAGAGAGGCATCTTACACACTCACTTGGGTATTATGGAATTCTACCCGCCTTCTGGCTCATAGCAAGGAGAAGAATTAAGTAGGCGAAAACTGACAACCCCACTTTCTTTCATGCGACTGTAAATGAGTGCCTCTAACTTCTATGGGAGACTGTTTAAATATCCTGACAGCATGCAGACATTCAAGGCAGTAACTTTCAAATCACACAGCAGATACTGACACATCATTGTGTCATGCTATATTAAAGGACAATCTTTATCTCTAAGGAAGAAATGGATAGTAGCGAAAAGATAAAAAAGCAGGGACGTCTCACACAGTGTGTGACAGTGTATCGGTATATTGTGGCCAGTTGTGGACTGAGCAGAATCATTATTTAAAGACATTTTTGAGTTGTCATGTGCCCTTGGGTTTATTTATGGTGATTGTAAAGGGGCCTCTAGGATGGAGTACAAAGAAACTGCTCCCACAGTACTTTGCAGGAAACATCCTTCAAGCCTTATCTGAGAATCTATGTGAGCCTTGCAGACTTGGTCACAATCTGATGTGATGACTCAGGAGTTAGGGCAGGCAGGACACTAGTCAGCTGTGGTAAAGGCTGGAAATGAGAGATTCTTAAAAACTACTTTACTGTGGTTGACTAGTTTTCTGCCTGGTCTAACTCCTGAGTCATCACATTAGCCAACTACCCGCTAACCAGAACCCCAGATGCCTATAAGTTGCTTGCCACCAGCCTATTAGCCTCCTAGCCCTCAACTCCCTTGGAGTCAACCAAGACAGTGCACATAGACACAATAGATGAGAAGGAAGCATGAAGAGTGCCTCTCCTGCTCCTGTGTCAGTTGATATTTTTCCCCCTTCTCGAATTTGTTTGATGGTTGACACAGATCACACTGAGTAGGCTGAAGTCTGCTTTGTTCCGAAGTGATAATTGGTTGAAATTTTGTGTATGTGTATGCTCAGTTTTTAAGTCTTAATTGGTGAGTGCCTATTGGACTTGAAATTGCCTTTAGTTATCCTGCTAGCATCACTGTATTGTCTTTGTGTGCATCAGTGCCCAAAATGGCAGATACATACTTCTGCCTGGGCTAACAATCCTTTGAGTTTCTATTGTTTTCCAAGTGCACTTGATCTGAGCATGTGAAAAGATTACATCTCCCTGCTTGTTTGCCACCACACGTTCTCTGTCTTTGCATCTATCTCCTCCTTTTCTTGTCACTTCTGTGTTCCCTCTGGTTGTAGAAAGAAAAAAGAAGACTTGACAACTAAGACTAGAGACAAGATGCGAGAAATGTTCTGTTGCTTTCCTCATCAGTGGGTCTGACAGAATGTCTGCTTTTTTTTTTAAGCGAGCAAAACCTCTGAAAGTTTAGACTGGATTTTACTCTTGGGATGATGGAGTGGATTAATTTGCCAGGACAGGACCGTGTTTTAACAACTGCAAATGCGCTCAATGACAACTTTACAACACATCTCATATGAAAAGTTCTCTTGTATAGCCAAAAAAAACCTAGATACCTATCCTTAAAATTTTATGGGCACCATAACTCAAAAAAATATGCATTAATAGTTAATGGACATGCAGAGCTAAATTATACAAAAGATAACAGCGTACTCATAGTTTTCAGTTACATAAAAGTAATTTCTAAAAATGCTATACATGCATTTTTACATCTCTGAACGCTGACCCCTGTAATTCTTAAGCTGCTTTTATGGTTACCTCATTGGCTGTTGGACACACCAGCAGTTACAACATCACAAATCTGCAGCCATTCAATTTTTTTTTTCTGGAAAAAAAAAAAAAGACTGAAAACCACCTGAAATGTAATACACAACAAAACCATAAAGTCCTTAGAAGAATCAAAGCTGCTGCTAGCAGCAGTGTGGAGGAACAGCATGGAGAACAGCAGCTTCTGTAGAGGAAACGATGGAAGGACCTCTGGAAAACCATTTTACCACTATAGCTGTTTTCACTGATCTCTATATCATTAATACAGCAACCCACACAGACTTGGTGCATCTGGACATGCAAATCCATTTTGCAGATATCAGTGTGGACAACCGCAAAGATTTTGAGTACAGTCAGAACAGAGCCTAGCAATGATATTTGTGAATAAATATCTTTTTAATGTATTTTTAATCATCATAGAAGATGACTATCCAAGACTGATGCTAAAGCTGAAGCAATAAGGCCTTCATCAGCAGCTGATGTGTCAGTGTCCTCATCACACTTCCTATTCTTGTACTGTCTTACTAAATAACACTTCTGCTGTGCTTACATTCATCAAACTTCTGAAATGTTGACACTGCATGACAGCAGCAGTCAGTGCAATGAAAGGAGAGAAGAAAGAACAAATTTGTACACAATATAAATAGTACTACAGTGCTACTATTCATGCCTGCATGGTCTTAGTATTAAAACTGTTTCATCTACACATGTATGGCTACCAAAGAACACCGTGATTGGCGGTTATGCTCTCAGCCCCATCTATCATCATCACCTGCCTTGCTATACCTCACTTGCAGACTCGACTTCCCAACTTCCCCCAAATCATCAGCCAGATGGCCCTCTCCAATGCTAGCGCACTTTACCCACCTGATATGAAGCTATCCGTCATCTGATAACGACCAAGCTTTGGCGGTCCCCCAGCTGGGGCTTCTGCTGCAGCACTGGGCACTGGCAGGAATCAGGGATGGGTGGTGGAGGGGTGGCGCACAGCCTGACTGCCCCTCTGATGGATTAGTGCCAGGTAGTGAAGCTGGGGAGGGGCTGGGGTGCTGAAGGGTGTCCCCTAATAGGATTCACAGTCATCCAGTGGACCATGGAACAGGTGGAACCAGAGAAAGGGACAACAGAGAGAAATAAAGGTGTGTGTGTGTGCTGTAATAGCAGCACCAGGTGTGGCCTTATAGAACCCCTCCTGCGCCCTTCTTTTAAACCTTAACACTGTCACTTTGTGGCACAGCGCTGTAGCTAAACAAACCTTGTCAGGAAAGATTTTTTTCTTTCAAAATAGTATTTGGTACCAATTTTGGTCCTGCCATTAAGATTATAAATAAAAACAAATTCCTGTATTCTAAGTGCCAGTTATCTTTTGTCCTTGAGTTTACCTTGAGTTTACCTTTAGTTTACGTGAATGTGTTGCACACAGTTGATGGTTTGTATATTTACTGAAACAAATTAAAAATACCATGTGATAGCAGAAAGACTGGCTGGTTTTGGTAATGCTGCCATGGTGAAAATGTTTTACCTACGGTGTAAATAAGGGAAAAATTACCTTTGCTGTACTAAAATGATTGCCATCCACACCTTGCATGAAACATGTCTGACCGTAAATCTTGACTTTTTAAGCAGTTAGATACAAGACTTTACTTGTTAATAATATCTTGGTGTTAGGGTGACTGACAAGAGAAAAATGCCTTAATGGCTTATGCTGAGCCTAATGTAGCAGTGTTTCCGGCTTTACACATGGCAGTGCACAGCGAGGGAGACAGGCACGACGAATATCGTATACACAAATGCACACTTTTGTGCATTTACAGACATACGTTTACATTGCCTCTCACTCTCTCACTCTCTCTCTCGCACACACGCACACACAAACACACACACACACAAACACACACACACACACACACAAATACTTGCAGACAGGCATTTCTCATTAGTGAAGTGAGTATGCTTTAGGCAGGCAGGGTCCCTGCAGCAGTCTTCGGGAGTCAGAGGAGCCATTTGTCAGTGGAAAACAATTAGCGGGGAATGATCCGTTCCATTGGTTTTAATGAGTACAGCCGGGTCACTCTGCTCACAGCAGCAACACGCAAAGGTCATCAGAGGCTGAAAGCGACACACAACCAACTCAAATTCATTGACACAGATGCAGAAACACACGCAGTCACAAACACAGACATCTTGATTCATTCCTGCCAAAATGCACACTGAAAAGTGGTGAGTGGAGGATTGTATCATATGAAGAAGGGATCGTGCATACAACCAGTACCATGACATGAGGTTATACTTAGTAAATACATATTCAGAATCAAAGTGAGAATCAGTGTTATTGGCCAAGGATGTGTTCACATACAAGGAATTGGGCAGCGAGTTATGTTTTTTCCTCTCAATGTAAACAGAATAGACAAACAGACAGTACGGACAATAGTATCATGACACGCACAATAACAACATGTATGTGCAATTGTGCAGAGTGCTAAGAATAAATTGTTACAATTGATGGATAACTGGTTACTATATTTGAATTTGAACTGAATCTTTATTTTGAACATGTTAGAAAAATGCAACCACATAGAAATAAAAAAGAGACAAACAGTATATAAACAGTATGTGCAGTATATACAGATATACAGTATAGATGAGACTGCCAGTGATGATACACAATACACGACACTCTGACCAAGGAATTAAAGTAATCTGTTGTATAACACTTTTTTGATGTAAAGTAAGAGTAGAGAATCTTGACATTTTGGAATATTAGAGCATGTTAGGAACTCTATTTCTCATTAATTAGGCTGCTTAATGGTTGTTAAGAAATAGCCTTGTGCAAAAATAATGAGCTTTAATCTGTTTATCTTTAGGTCAACTGTGATTGGCCGGCGTTCAGGGGACTCTCTCCATATTTGGGTCAATTACTTAACCTGAAGCACATTAACAATAACAGAGAGATGATTGCCTCTTTTTAATTCAACATGGCATGCACTTATGTTACAGGTAAATGTTACAGGTAATTTCTACACTCTTCTGTACAGTGTAGAAATGAAACAGTCAGTTGCAGAATACATCCAGTTTTATGTTAGTCATGTTATATTTTAAATATATATTTATTTGACACCCACCAAACCACAAAATGGGAATAGTCACAAATGTTGTGGCTTTCACAGAAAAGATAGTGGAGATATTTCCAGATTCTGCATTTTTTTATTTAGTTGTTGAAATGAATGTTGGCCATGCAATGAAAGACAAGCTAAATGAAGACAGGTTAAGCTATTAAGTTAACCAATAAGTCAAGACTAAACAAATGAAAAATTTCTAAATAAGCAAAGCCAGACTGAATTATAAATGGCAATAAAATCTCTGCCGGATCTGTCAAACAGATGTATTATGTTATAAAGATTTAACAGCATGAAAGGTTTCCTGTATCTGTACCAGTCTGTTAGAGAAGGTCCTCCAGTGTCTGTCCTGTGATGCATAGGGTGGTCAGGATTATCCAACAGTGTGTTCAGTGACCTCCTCTCCATTACAGCTTCAAGTTTGAAGCTGTTTACAGAGCCAGCCTTTCTTTATTCAGTCTGTCAGAGTATCACCAGCTCTAATGCTGCTTCCTCCAGCAGACCACAGTAATGCACACTAGGCTCGCCGTAGCTGAGCAACAGAAAACTCCATCATTTTGGTGCATGTGTGAAAGATCTCAACTTTCTTCACTTTATGCACACATCCTCTGTGTTGGTCTATCAGTTCACAACTTGTACTCTTCCACCAAGACAACATCCTGCCCCAGGATAGCCATGCGCCCTGCAGTTGCCCTTCTTCTACTGAAGTCGATCACTACCTCTCTGATCTTATTCACATACAAACCTCTCCACAAAAACATCCACTGCACTTCTCCGCCTGAACATCAATCACAGTTCCAGCTACTGTACAATTGTCAGAGTATTTCTGTTACTTTCTATTATTTCTGTTATCATATTTCTGTTAAATCAACACTGAAGGAAACAACACCCTTTTCCACCTTTCTTTAGGAGAAATGGTGATCCATCACTCCACATTAAAATCACTGTGAAGGCTCAGTGAAACTGTTCAGGCACAATGTAAATGGCTCAACACCTAAAGTACTTTAATTTACGTTAATTTATTTCTTATCTGTGCATATCTGTGTAGGTGCCACAATGTATAAAGTATGCAGGCCACAATTTGTTTTTATTTGATAAACGATCATGCGTGTCTCATTTGTCTCTGCCCTCTACAACATAAACCAACATCAGTTTACTGTGTAATGGTACTTCAAACACACTGGCAAAAGTGTTGAAGACTTATGTATCACATTGCAGGACTCAGGGTATAATAGGTTTGACTTGAAAGAGAGTAAGAGAAATGGAGACCACCAATGGAAAGACACCAGGGTTCAAATAGTGTTCACACAGGAAAGGGTTGTCCAACAATATCACCACTTCACTTCACATGCCGGCGGCAAGAACTGATTGAACTGCATGCAAAGTTCCCCTCCATGATAATCATAAATTCCTGCATCAACGAACGCCAAGTGTGGAGGTACGGAAATCCAAAGTACATCAAGGAAAACTGCAAACTCAGTCATGAGAAAAGCAGTTCATTCCTTTGGAGGTTTAATCATTGAACATCCCTCCCTGAGATATTATGACGACACCATGTTTGTACCGGATGGAGTTCACCTCAGCAAGAAGGGAAATGAAGTGTTTCTGACCAACATCCACTGTGCCATCAAGAAGGTCCTTCAGAACTCATCTTACAGAAAATAGACTTGAGAAAACACAAACTTTAAATAAATGAAAGCAAAAAACAAAAACAAAAAAAATGCTTGGACTCATCCTTTGCTTACAGATTATGCACAAAGATTAGACACTTCCTATCATGCTGTATGCATGCATGCAAATCTGCCGTCAGTTCAACCACCAGTGAGTTTTTCCTTGAATTATTCAAAATATGATGTCAAATGATATAAAATAATGTAAAAGACTTATTTAAATCTATGCGTTAACCTCTTAATCAAAGGTATCTAAAAGATCAGAATTGATCCTAGTAAAAGTGTATGACATTGAAAGTGAGTTGATCATCCTGTGACCAGTTCTGGAAAAAATAATATAAAATCAGTTTTAAAGTGGAAATGAAACACTACATGTAAAAAGGCTAATTTACACCACAGAGCCCTGCTCTCAAAAATGGACATAGATGTAACACTGTCTGATTAGCTAGATTTAAGTAATAAGTGCTTAAGTGAGCAGCGGCTATTTAGCAGAGAGCCCACCTGGTGAAACTGCATCCCCCGTGCCCCTCCCCCATCCCACTCTGAAACCAGTGGAAAAGACCTCATAATGGTTTGTGAACACAGTGACAAGTAAAATGGGTCTTTGGTAGGAGTTGGGGTGTTTAAAATGGGAAAACCCAGCCAAATATTGAATCAGTGTAGTTACACTGTTATTTTGCACACATTGTGTCATAACTTTTTATGGTGACATTTAACAGGTCTGAATTAGTTGGCGCAGGAATCTCTGATTGCAATAACATGCTTTTGATCATTACAATTCAGTTATTGTGCAAGGTGTAACAGCTTTGCAGCTGTGTGTGAATAAAAAGCTGAGGCAGATTCTCTAATTGTGACCACAGGAGTTAAAAAGTGATCATTCTTTGGAGGTCTGCACGCCTTTGGCTTTGTAAATTTGGCATTGGAAACTACACGTAGGAGCTCAGCTGAAGGCTGGGCACATTTCAGCCACTGGCTGTGCTAAATATGTGCTCTGAATAGATGTTTCATGTTCATGCTTTGTTTCTGCTCTTAAAAAATACGAGTCACAGATGAATTTCTCATGGGTCATTGTCCTTTGGTACACTGCCTGTTAGTTTGCAGAGATGCTCTCAACAAAACCCTTCAATGCTAAGCTAAATAGCAATCAACTAAATCCCACTGTCGCACAATTATATTGTTACAATAAAACAAATACTGTGTATCCATGTGGGTTTTCTAGACATTGCAAGAATAAGAAAAGGGAACATTAAGATCAAATTAGAAATTAACATCTACTACTGTTTATCTGGGAAACAAATGCATTTAGATATATCTCCACCAGCTTATAGACACATTTTAGATATAAACATTAAATTATTATGAAAATATAAATATTTTAATTTTCACACTATATCAAATATAGTCAATGCATTATCATTATTGCTATTTTCAGTTTTTCTTTTGGAAAAACTCCATTGGAAGGTTGGTGGTTGAATCCCAGCCTCCCACAGTCGGCATCTTTGAATTCTTGGGCAAAATACTGAACCCTGAGTTTCTCTCCAGTGTTTAGGCATAAGAACAAGAACTGGTATGAAGTGTTCTATGAGGCTTATATTAAGAAAGTGCTTTAAGTGGAACACTATATAAGTACAGTCCATCCATTTAGTATAAGTGATTGTTACAGTATACCTACTGGCCCCAGCTGCTGTGTGCATAACTTCCCTTTCAATTCATTTACTCTCTGTATCCATCAGAAGGTAGCAAGACACTGATTATGTATACCTTTTGTTTTTTTACATCTAATGGAAATTATATGTGGTACTTCATTGAGAGCATGGCTGCGTTCAGCTGCCAAGTGAATACTGATGCTCAGATGCTTTTTTTGTATATACATATATATATATATATATATATATATATATATATATATATATATATATATATATATGAAATGCAATTTCTTTTATGAATGTATATAGGTGATTCCATTACTACGAATTAATATCAAATCTTTAGCCATTTATCTCGTCCCCTTTTCCGTCTCCCCTATACTGACGAATGAAGCACAAATACCAGGAAACTATATTTAAGCAAAAAGACTCATTTGATGGTTGGAAATGTCTCCAAAAAAAGATTAATTGCTGCTTCTGACAATAATACACAACTGATATTTGCACAAAATTAACCACACAGGCGTACCGCTGCTGTGTTCTCAGTATGTATTTGCTCTCGGTCTTATTCTTTGATTTTTTTTGCTTGAAACTTTTTGTGTATTCATCTCCGATGGTTCAGATAAATTGTATTAATCTGTTTTAAATGTCAAGGCTTCCAAACAGAATTGTGAGTGCGCAAAAAAGGATTTAAAATATTTCTTCAATGAAGACACGCTGCTGCTTGTCTCTCCCTCTTTTGCCCTTGCTCTTTCACTACTTCTTTCTCGCTCACGTGCACATGAGCTCGCAAAGTGCATCGGCAAATGAAAGGATGTGTCATGGCAATCGGAGCAATGTAATTAGAAGTGCAAGAGAGGTGGAAAGTGCTTTACGGTGATAATGTGGCACAGTAATTAAGGGGAAATATCATGACCCTAGTGCCCACGGCATTTTTAAAAAGAGTCATTTAAGCTCGAGATTACACAGTGATTGTCAAATCAATGGAGAAGAGGGAGGGAGAAGGAATGTGGAAAATGAACCTGTCTTGATGGGGTGCATGAGTGATGAGAGAAGTAGCTTCGGCATGCATCTACAAATGGACTCGCAGATGTGTCGATGCACTGATTATAAATTTGAATCCAATAGCTATAGACTGTCAGGTTTACAGTCTGAGTTTTGAAGTTTTGCTTTTCCAAATATGTTTAGTAAATTTGCACAGTTATCTAAATATGTCTTCTTTGCATGGATCGTACAAAGCTATATAAATATTCTGTATGTGTCATGTGCTGTAAAACTCGCTGATATTTTGACTCTGCCAAGCTACAGTTGCAGAGCAACCTCGACGACCGAGACAAAGGGGAGAAGGGGAAAGAGTTAGACAAAGGGAACAAGCGAAAATAGAAGGGGAGAGATCTTGGTAATGACAAGCACTTCACAGTCAGATCCGACCTCCCTCCACCCACGCACCCCGATGAGATAATTCTTTCTCCAAATTGCAATCAAAGCTCAGAAAAACACTTGAGGAGCAGGAGCTCTTTCAGCCATTAACTCGCCAGGTCCTGGGGTGCTGCTTTTTAAATATTACATTTCTTTGAATATGTTTTTTGCATATTGTTTTTTTCCCCCACTCTTAATTATTAATCCTGTTTCCCCTTGTGCTCAACGCACCATTAGCACTGGTTTTTTGGAATTATTAATATTCAAGCTGAGTAAACGCATTGACAAAAGAATACTAGAAAGTTTATGCACATAATCACCTTTCTTGTTCTTAGACAAAGAATGATATTTACAGGACGACTGCAATTTTGCCCATTTTCTTAGGGCTGTCTCACACCTAGATTTGTGACACTGTGAAAAACAACTAATCTTGTGTGCTCATTAGACTTCAGGAACAAAATGCAACGAGTCCAGACAGCCTGTGTTATTAAGGACAGAGCCAAAGGAACCACTGTAGCTGCATAGACTGGGAAAGTGTATCAAATTAAAGGAAATACGTATTTCTGCCATCGTCTGTATTATTTTGACAGCCTGGTTTCAATTTAGGAGCTCCTAGGAAGATTAAGCATCATATAACTAACATATTTTGACTAGTGTGGTCTCCCGTTTCTTCAGGTCATGTGGTTGCGCTGATGAGGAACTAATAAAGTGGAAAAGTCTTTCCAGAGAACTGAGGCTGAAATGGGGGTGTTTGAAATGTGGTGTGTGGGAAGATGTAATGGCTGATGTAATGTTTTCATGAATGGTTTGGTAAAATGTGAACAACAGGTCAGTGGCCTTAAATCGCTGTATAAATAAACAGTATTCCCTCAGGATGATGTGCCGTCTTGTGACCCGCCCATAGATCCCCACGCAGGACTTGAAAGACGCTGAATGGCAGAGAAAAGAAAGCTCACTCCTCTGCTGTAGATTTGGTGTCAAGTGGCTCTATTTGTCATAATTATGTGGTTGTAAAAGGAAAGTCTAGAAAAGGTCTAATCAATCTGATTTAATTAAGTGCAGTCAGTCATTTGAAATGAGCAGAATAGAATTAATAAGCACATTGTAAATTTGCATTTAAACCCATGTAATTATACCAATTCAGTGGCCTCACAAGCACACTAATTTTTTTTTCTTCAAAAGAGCTGAAAAGAGGCAGAAACAATTTCTCCTTTTTCCTTTTTGATGATGAATCAATGTGCAGCGAGGGGAAAGCGCCTTAAATAGTAAAAATGTATATTGTATAAAACCTGGAACACATCTGCTGTTCAGGTGATGCTTGGTAGGGTTTTATTCATTTGTAGTAGTGAGAATTTTGCACCTTAACGTGTAAGACGATGCAAGTTTGACAGACATCAGTAGTTAATGAAAGAAACTCTTAAGAATCTCAAGCTCAAATAAAGCTAAAACCTATTGAAATTTCAGAAGACAAACTAATTTCACAGAAGAAAAGAGAACAACAACATAAAAATCCTTGATAAACAACAAATCTTGAAATAAGTAGGAGGCGGAGGGAAGAGGTCTTGGCTTGACTCGACCAAGCATTAGTAAGTGAAGGAGACAGTGGATCATTACAGGTCTGTGGAGCTTAGTTGTGGTGAGAGGATAAAGGAAGGTTGGAAGGGAAGATGAGAGAACAATACAAAGATGGATGACTGGGTCGCGGGGTGAATGCAGAACTGGCCTACCGAGTTGATGACCTAGTGTCTGACTGATTGACAAGGTGATTGACAAGATGGCTGTTTATGTGCTGGGTCTCGCATGGGTGATTTTCTTAGATGCACTGAAGCATTTCTCGGCTCGTGGATAACCTCCTTCACTTTGCTTTTGACCTAATTTCACTGGAATATGCCTTTCAGAAAAGGTTTGAAATTCTCAGTCACGAGAGAAACGGATCAGATGTCGAACAGTATTGCACAAATAACATTCGATCTGCTCCACATTTCACCCTAATTCCTCCCGTTTAAACAATCCAGCCATTAAAATCTTTGTGTGATACTGCAATTTTCTCAAAGTGCGACTTTCCTTTGGTGCTGATTCTTTTTTAAACCCCCCTTTTTCATGCATATTTTTGAACTGTGCAAAGCATGTCAAACATAATTTTACATGCTGTGAAGAGAAACATTAGCACACAAATAAACATCAGAGCCTTGCCGACGGAGCTTACCTGCCATGGAAACAGCTGAAATTAACCACCTCCCACAATCCTTTGTTCTATTTATGTTTCAAATTCCGCTTGAGCGACTCCACCTCTACCCCTGAAAACCATATGTGCACGATGCAGGCCCAGGCTCGAAACAAATATTAAAATTTCTCATCAGAATTAGCCTTGCACATCTGTTTTTACTAGGAACAGCTGAAAAGATTGTTTTTTGTTTTTGACAGAAAGTGTGTATTCGTGCATGTGTGAATGAGGAGTGACTGTTGTTGAAAAGATGCCTACGAGGATTTACTGTATCTTAAACATCTATGTTTTTGCTTTCTCCGTGATATCAGATATCCCAAGTGGCGCTGAGCTGTTTCCAAGCGGCTTCCTCCGTCTTGCCGCTAATCAACAAAGTTAATTTGTTTCTTCATTTATTTTTATGAATCCTCAAGCTACCACATTCGGGTTTTCACCATTCTACAATATATTTCTCCAGCTAACTGGCAAAAGCTCTCTTCATTTATCAGATCCACACAGCCGGCTTATTACAAGAGTCCTCTTATCTGTCATATTTCCTTCCAGTAGCGCTGCAGTGGTTACAAATGGGACTTAGTCTATCTGGCTTGGAGCTGATGAGGGGGGAAATGAAATTATTGCGATTAGATCTGACCCATATGCTGGAGTACGTGGAGTGTGTGTTGGTGCATTTGTGTGTAGTGTTGGCAGAGCTAGCGCTGCTTTATTGTATGTGTGTTTCTACGATGTGGTGGGTGACAGTGGCTAGCAGCACTGAAGGTGGGTGATAAAAAGAAGTGGACATTTTCAATTGGTTATATTAGCTGATTTTAAGCTTTTGAATTGTTCTTTTTCACCTGTTCATCTTCTTTTATTCTCTTTTCCTGACTCTGTCATTCATTACTTTTACTTACGCACATGAAACACACACTCCCCCTTTCTTTCTTTCTTTCTTTCTTTCTTTCTTTCTTTCTTTCTTTCTTTCTTTCTTTCTTTCTTTCTTTCTTTCTTTCTTTCTTTCTTTCTTTCTTTCTTTCTTTTGCTCTTTCTGTGAATAATTGAACAGCTAACCCCAGCCAAGGTTTAGCACTATCGTCTAGCGTGTAGTCTGACTGCCAATCAGTTGACTCATCTACTCTTGTGGAGAAAACAAACAGGAGGGCACTGATGCAAGCCAACAGGCAGCACTCCAAATCCTGAACCAACAGAACGAATACTGGGCTGTTATCTGTAGCAATCCAACCACAATGAGAGAGATAAATGGATTCAGTAGATGCAATAAATAGATTCAGCTTTTTCTTAGACATAAACAATTCAAAAGAGATGTTGCGCTTAGGTTTTCAAGTTAAAAGAGATTCTCCGCGGCAAGAAAAATAAATTGCTTCATACTGAGACTCATTTTCTTCAAAGACAAGCTCATGTTCAAGTGTACAAATAGCGATGTTGACAACAGTGCTTCTAGACTGATTTTCACCTTCAACCATGCATCTGACCTTCCTCTCACACTGTACAGCAATCTGCATTTATTTGCTTTTAGCATTTAGCCAAAGGCTATAAGGAGCAACTTAACCTGAGAGAAATTTATCATGGATGGTGTTTTTGTGCACCAACTTGAAAGTGAAATGAACTATAGCCGGACTGGTAGTACTTCAGAAACAAAGACAAAACAAAACAATGGTAAGAATAAAACTTATTATACATTTAATGAAAGTTTAAAGAACAAAGGTTGAATGTTAACAATTGCAATATTCTGGTAGCTGTGGTACCAGAAAAATAACAGAAAATCGTCTAATTAAAACAATAGATTTTTTTTTAATGAATAAAATAAAGCTTGAATGCATTAATCTAAAGTAACCTTTAACTTAAGGGGAAATTTGTCTTGAAAATAGTGTTGCTGACTAAAAATATAAAAAAACCCCAGCATGATAAAAATTTAGTGGAGACATTTGACTATAGTTTTAGCATTAGCTGCTCATTACCCAAAACAATGCTGCAAATACTCAATCATAAGAATAAAATATATGTTTCTGCAGGTCATTAAAGTCCATAATTACAGCATTGTTGAAACAAAATATGTTTCCAGTTTACATTTGTGGATACTGTATTTTACTATTAGTGTTTTAACATATCTTGAGAGAAAATACGTCGAATTTCTGTCCTTTAGCTGGTTTTAGAATAAAGAGGTAGAGATTTTATTGCACATCAGTTATTTAGACATAGTTATATTTTTGCTCTGAAGCATTCCTTCTCGTTCATTTTGTTTCTAGTTAAGTTCTTTTGGACATGCATTTATTTTACTATATGAAATATCAACACATGTATTCTTCCTAAGACCCCCAGAAGTCATTTATTTTTGTTGCCCGTGAAACTGGATAGTTTTGAGGTAAACTAATGTTTAGAGTAATATAAAGCACAGTTTGCTTGATTTATGAGTTTACGGGTCATATGTAATTCAGCCACTGCTTATTTGGTTACTGCCACCACCACACCCTCTACCACATAAGCAATGTTTGACCTTCACACTGCCTCACTAAAAGTGTTAGAGTATGAAAAATTATGATACGTGTTCTTTCTGTTTATCATCGGCGATCAACCCATTCTGTTCTTTAGGTATCTGGATGTATTGCATTATATTGATAGTAAAGTGGGTTTTCTTAAATCTTGCGTTGGAGCCCTATCAGGTGTGTTTCTTTGCACGGCAGGGTACAAGGTCTGATGAATGTCTGTAACAGACACACACAGAAAGTCTAATATTGAACCTTCTAATACATGTACAGTTTAATTCCTTCCACTCTGCATCTTCCCACGCTAAGCTGACCCTCTAACATTTTCACCAATATTCACATGCATCCCCACACCGGTCCTCCCCCCTCCATCCATATGCCTCCCTTGACACTCAGTCAGGCTGCCGCCATAAGCAGCCTTCTCCATACTTAATATGGTCCGATCAATACCGATTGGCCGGGAGGACACAAGGACAAATAATGAGCAAACAGTGTGCATGCCACACACACACATGCACGAACATGATGTCAATATGTTGTTTTCTGAATCCACATATAAATGGATGTACTACACACATAGCAGGGAAGGAAACACGGAGAGAAAAATGTGGAGATAGAGAGAGAAAGATGTCCTCTTTTGTTGTTTGGTTTACACAAATGTAGACAGAAAAAAACAACACCATCAATTGTAAAAAAGTCTATAACATTTCCTAAATAATTTTGATGAAGAAAAAAGTTGTAAAAAATCCCCAAACATAGTATTTTGTAATCTCTGAAGCACTAATACTATAATTTCTTTTTTAATTGGAAATTGGATTCCTCTGCCAGGTTGTTCCCATATTTTCTTTCTCTCTAATGGTCTTAATGCAAGCAGGTCAATGCTCGCATTCTCCTCTCATTTCATTAGCATCAAGTCCTTGGACAAGAATAGTCAAGGTCCTTCAAATGCAGCTTGTTTTTACAATAACGGGCTACATGGCATGTAAGTGTTTCCACTTACATGCCATGTGAACAGAGGAAACATTAATATTTGGAGCTATTTTGAAAACCATTAAGGCTTTTTTGTGCGCGCACACGTGTGCTTCATTCTGGTAAGTACTGAGAGCTTAGTGACTGTTAAGTGAATAAAACAGAGCAGGGAGTTTTTGTACCAAAATCATTGATGTACAGGGAGCGCTGTGCCTTTAGGCCTCTTTCTTTGTATGCTGGTCTGCTTTGGAGTTTTACATTGATCTGACATTCGCTTTTCATTTTATTTATTTATTTATTTTCTGTTTGGGTTTAATTTCACAAACACTCCTGTCTGCACGAGTGTATATCTGATTTTCTCCATAAAAATATGGGTCTATGTTAAATCTTTAGGTTCGCTTTGATGCCACTGCGTGTGCATGTGCACGGCAACGCCGATCAGCATTTCTTGGCATCTAAGTGAGAACATCTGCACTGAGGTTTTAACATCTGGATCTCACATTTTCTCCCACCACTGCTGCTCGCACTGAAAATGAGTGCACAGGAGAGAAAATGAGAGAGGGGGCAAGAGAAAAGGAAGCATTTAAACAGAGAAATCATGTGTAATTCTTTAAGGAATACTCTCCAATTTTAAGCCTTCTTTTCTTTGCTTTTTATACATTTATTGTCGTTACCATTAACATCTTTATTTCATATTATGTAAAGTCAAATAGGGGCACGCTATCGTTAGCTTTGCATTTTTTGTTAATTGTTTAGTTTCTCGCTCTTGTTTCCCTAGATAAGATAAGATAAGATAAGATAAGATAAGATAAGATAAGATAAGATAAGATAGAACTTTATTCATCTCACGGGTGGGTTCCTCTGGGAAATTCGGTAACAGATAATAGATAGGGACAAATGCACTCATTAACCCATTGTGACATGGACAGATTTGAATCCTAAGGGTATATAAAAGAATACAAAGAGCACACTCAAAGATACACAAACACACATGCACAGGCGAGTCTAGATGACATATTTTCAGTGGAGCTGACTTATTGGTCACAGAGTCAAGCTGTCTGTGCTTTGGGACAGACAGTTGGTCACAGATCGCATCTAAGGCCCATTTAGCTCTCTCACCCAAAACAGATGTCAGAACACCAGTGATAGATTTCTCCATTTCACACGCACGCACGCACGAACGCACGAACGCACGCACGCACGCACGCACGCACGCACGCACGCACGCACGCACACACACACTTATTTCTATATGTCTAGATGGAAAAAACTGGGAAATAATTGCAACTACTGAATTATTAAAACATGCAAATATAAAGAGTAATAAATCCCACACTGCTTCAATAAGGTTGAAGTCCGGACTCTGACGAGGCCAATCCATGACTGAGTGTAATAGTATGTGCTTTATTTTTATCCAGGTTTGCTTTTACGGCATTGGCAGTGTGTTTGGGATCATTGTTATGCTTAAAAAAAATGAAACTTTTGCCAGTCAGACACTTTCCAGATGGTATTGCATGGTGGCTCAACACTTGATGGTACTTTTCTGTGTTAATAATTCAGCGATGACAGCGCCTCCGCTGTGTTTTACATTACAACATTACTGACTGTTTTAACTCTCTTCTGACCTCATGCGAACCAAATAAATTCAAATTTGGATGAACTGCTTGATAAGACCTGCTGCCACTGCTTTTCAGAAAAGTCATTATGTAATACCTCAGCCATACCTCAGCTTTTTTGTTTCCTTTCCTTAAGAATGGCTGCTTGACAGCTTCCCTGCCAGTGAGGCCATTTCTGATGAGGCTTCAGTAAACAGGTGGCTCACCTGAAGGTCCAGTGTGTGGTCTTTGCTGGATGTTTTTTCTATTTCCTCAAGACATGACTTTCAGGTACTGTTCCTCAGTTGCAGATATTTTTTCCAGCTTGCCACTTTTCCTTTTGTCCTTCACATGTCCAGTTTCCTCAGTTTAAGGAGACACTGCACGCCATACTAAGATATGCCAGGCTTTTGCCTAACAGCCATTTGAGAATCACCATGTTGGCACAAAAATACCATTTTATGCCTGTGAAACTGTATTATTTTTGCTGTTTTTGTAGATTCAGTTAAAGAACTGGGGAATTTTGGGGAACAAAGTGCCTAAATATAACACTATGATTTTCTAATTTTTATGCCATATTTTTTTTCAAGCTTGAAAAAATGCAAGTCCGGTATAAACAGTTAGCAATATCTCATAACGTCGAATGTGTTAAAAAAAATAAGAAAGAAAAATCTGGTGGTTTCATTGCCCTTTATTTCCCTTCTGCTTTCCTCCTTTCTTTCATCGTGATACAACTATATTCACTTTAAAAAAAACTCCCCAGGCCTTCTTTCCCCTTCCCTTCTCCTTCTGTTTCACCCCTCCTCCCTCCTGTATTTCTCTCTGGCCTCCATCTAGTAGATGACAAGGGACCGGTTCAGAGTCCATATCAAAGCCCGTCTGTCTTTCTCTGCCTTCCAGTCATCCTCTGGAGTCAATATACATCCATCCATGACCCCCCTGATGCGAGCTGTTCACAGTCCCCTTGACTTAGAAGGGTTTCTGGGACTGTGACAGCCTCAAGGTGGTTTGATGGAGGATAACCTCACTCCATGCTGGTCAGTTTCATTATACGCTGCTAATGGCAATACATTAGGCAATGATGTGGACAAGGGGACTGCTTTATAAAGTTTTTTAATCATAAAACATATATGTCCCCATATTATACTTTTTGTAATGTGATTATGAGTATTACCATGTTATCTTTACCCTTGTCATACAGATGATGGCACGGCTGTATTTCTGCAAATAATTTTACATGAACAAGTGAATCTGATTGCTGATTGTTCATGTGAGATATAGGTGTGTGATTATCTATGCACCTGTGATGTCATCTGCCTACTTATTTATGCGGCTTTCTGGACTGTGAATTAACATTAAAATGGATTGTATTATGTATCAGACCTGGCAAATCTCCTCAAACGGGAGAAAGCAGCTGTGAGTCTATGAGGCAGAAAAGCCCAGAATGGCAATGTTATCCATGTGGGAGTACACACACACACACACACACACACACACACACACACACACACACACACACACACACACACACAGGGAGAGAGATATTTTCTCCATACATGAAAGACTCAGGCGATATCTATATCCGTCACATAGACTGTAGTTAGAAGATGGAGGTCCGATCTGAGTCCAAAACCAATCTGGAAATGCTGGATTGTTATCCAGCTGGTGATGACTCATCTGATTGTTAAAATCTAGTCTGACTGTAAAAAAAAGTCTATGGCACAACAACCTGTCGACACATATGACCTCACATTCAAGCATTTTCTTAAAAAAATTTTTTTAAACATAGTTTTGTTTTTAAAAGTTTAGTTTGGTCATTTGAAGCTTTTATTTGTGAGCACAGACAGGAAAGCAGGGAGTATGTGGTTGGAAATGCCACACAGTAAATGGTGAGCTATTTTAGTTGGGATCTAGTTAATACAATATTACAATGAGGTGATCATAAATTCATAAATTATGGTTGACATCAGAGACATAAAGGAGGATATACTTTAGGAGAGGCCTACTTTCTGACTGATGAGCTGCTACCACATGAGTATGGATTATCCTCAGTGTCCCTGTCAGACCCACCTACTGCTCATCTCTAGTTTCAAAACAACGAGACATTCAAGGTCGAGGCTTTAGGACGTTCTTAAACCGCTGGGTGATTTTCTTGTTTTTCTCTGTGCACGTAATATCGTTCACCAATGATGTATTGACTGAATGACAATAAAGATATTTGAATCTGAATCACAGTGGCTATGTCCATCTTTTATTTACTGCTTATGATTCAATGTACTAGCACCATGCTGTGAGTGAAGCGTTGAGGTTTTGGATTTGTCGTGTTACTGTAAATGTTTTTAGCTGAGCCCTGATCCACAACTGTATTTTGATGAAACAGAACAAAGATTGGGGAACTTAATAACGAGCATCAGCAAGAGCAAGACAATTCAGACACTCTTCTCAACAAAAACTGTCCATAAGGAAATCTGCAGAGGGCACAAAAATACCTGCATCTCTTTAAACATTGGAAATGTACAGCAACAAATATGATTTAGACTAGAAACATCTTACAGTTGTCTTGCAGAAGTAAACAAAAACAAGAATAGTGCATTCATGCATGTGGCACTGATGCAGTAACTTCAATTACAAGCTACTTGGTCAGGATCAGTAAATTATGGTATAAAGTATTTATATATGCATGCTGTGTTCATAAATTTGTGCATTTTTTAGTTCAGCTGCAGATCTTTCACCTCTAACTGGCGCATTTTTACAGTTGCATAAATCTGGCCCTAAATTGTTCAAGTCATTAATTGCAGTGACTACTTCATCGCAGCACCAGCAATACAGAAAACATAGTATCTTTACACTTTCTCTCAGAACTGCAAACCACGTTTAACTGCCTGGTATGACTATCACAGTACCCCTTGTCTTTGTCCCTGAGCTGAGCCACAAATCATACACTTAATAAAATTTTAATTAGATGCGTCTATTAGTGCTGCCAGCCTCAGTGAAATATTGTTGATGGATTTGCAGCTCACACAGTTCGCTCCCTCTGCTTTGGTGCCCACACTCCCACCTGTCAGTATCCCTTCTTTCACCCTCCTACAGCTGTTTAAAGTGCAGCTTCAACTGAGGGTTGGGGTTAAAGACCAATGGCAGGGAGATTGTTCCTATCACACACATTTGAATAATTATGCTCCCAGCAGGTAAATGATAATGTATAATTTTATCATTCATCTTTTGGCCTTTCTTTTATGGTTCTTATATGAAATATATCATACTATTGGTGAAAAGGCAAGAAGGGCTTTCTGTGGACAATAAAAAAAAAACAATAAAAAAGCTTAATGTTGCATGAGCTCTTGTTATTTCCAGATACTATAGGCCGTATGCTTTTCCTGTCATATTCATGTCATGGCACTAAGTTCGACAGAATCACCGTTAACTTCATGCTTACACAACATAAACTCACGACCTGTGTCAGCATGGAGAGAAATGCCAAAAGAAGACAGATGGCTGCTTTTGTGGAAATGACACAGCGCAGTTACTTAATCCACATTTCCTTTTAAGGTTCTGGTATCTAGGAGTAGCTCAGCTACATATAAATTCAGCTGGCTCCACCTCTATTCTAGGTCCCGAGGTTCCTGGCAACATGCTTATTGATGACAAAACCATTCCTAGTTGCAAGTGGTTGATGGAGTGACTGTAAGTGATCACAGACATCTAAGACAAGAATAGGTTAGCTTGCCAAAATAGCTGTAAAAGAGGCAGAAAACTGTGAGTTTAGACTCACCTACCCATAAATCCTAAAGCTTATTCTTCTCCAAACCTGAGCTCTAAATCTAAGTGAACAGTTTCCACCACTGAATCAATGTGCTACTTAAAAGAGAGGCTTTTTGTCGCTCTTAATATGATGAATAGTTTTAGCAACCTTACCATGAACCCCTGGCAGAAATTACTATACATTAAAGGCATACAGTAAAAAAAAAAAAAGAAGAAGAAGAATAAAAGGAAAAGTTTAGCAACTGCAAGTTGAAAGGAGGCATGAATTTATCCATCCATTACTTGTCATGGTCCTGGTCTCTGACCCAGTATTTTAAGTTTTAAATGAGTTTGGGATTCCTTTTAGTTTAAAGCATTTTTTATGTTTAAGTTTGGCAGTTAATATATTCTTTGTTCATATAGTAGTCTGTTTATATTCTGGTTCATCTTATTTTGTAATATGCAGTTGTCATCCTGTTTGTCATCCCTCTCTGTCTCCCCCTGCATCTGTGCTTGTTTACCTTTCTGTTTTTATGTCTATGTTTTTGTATTTGTGTGTCTGTCACCTGTTAACTTGCTTTGCTTCCCTCTGTTTTGTTTTCCCTGATTTAGTTCAGCTTGTGTACTTAAGCGTCTCCACATTTAGTTTCCTAGTTAGCAAATTCTTAGTATACCCAGTTAAAGTCCTTTTGTATTTTTGATCCCTGTGAGTCTAGCAATAAAGCTGTATTTTAAGCCCAGTGTCGCTTCCGATTACTCCATATTGGGTCCTAATCTTGCCATTCACACAGCAACATATGACTTCACCTCACTCAAATACTACACGGCTGCAAGAGATCCTAGATAAGCATGCAGCCACTTCTGCAGCATGCTGACAATACAGAATGAAACACGGAAACCTTTGAGTTAAAGAAGAGGAATATGTGGGAGCTACTTGTCAAATCAGGCATGTAGATATAATGCTGATAGGCAGCAAGGTAAAGACACAGGGGAACGTAGACCAGCAATTAGTGTAGGTTGATTTAGGTTGAGAAGCCACCCACGTCTGTCTTGGCAGGAGCAAAGTCGGGCCCAGAGGCTCTGAGAAACACCAGGTTAATTGGTGGTGTGGAGATCTGTTCCAGTGTGTGCACTGTGTACTAATATAAGTCTCCCCTCTGATGCAGAGTGCATTTGACCAGATGTGTGCTAAATCAGACACATTACTATTGCCACCCCCCCTTCAGACCTAAGCCTCTAGGTTCACATACATAAAAAAAGCCCACAGACACATGGATGCAAACAGCTGGCTCAATCGTACACTACCATTGGTCAGTTTAAGGGATAAATGACCTGCATGTAAAGACTCAGACACACCCCTTCAGCCATAGATGTGTGCAAAAAGTCTGCATTTGCTCGTGATTCTGACTCTTTTTCCTCACTGCAGTGCCTGACTGCTCATCCTGGGCAATTAAAAGGTACCAATTGTGGTTGTCATTAATCAGCATGTCTGCATGGCAGTCTCCAATTCATAACTGTCAAATGCAATGGGCAGAAAGTAATAGGTCACCAATTATACATGGGGAGTCTTGTAAGGCTTTGGAGACAGTGGGTTTAAACACGGCACATGCACACACTTGACCGAATAGACACGAACGCACTCTGAGGTGTGTGCATGCACAGGCATTCATGAGCACGCATAAAAGCACACACGGCGTCGAGAAGCCACACACCTTCCATTTCTCCCCCAGCGAGAGGTTTGACAGGACCTGAGGTGAGGAAAAGGCGAGAGAGGGGAGGAGGCTGAATGAGCGGAGAGAAGATGAGAGCGCTAGTGCTCCAAGTCCTCCCAACAACAGTGCGGCTAAAATGAAACAAGATGTTTTCGCTCTCAGAGCCAAAATGGTGTTTTAGTGAAGGTGGGAAGCAGCTGTTGAACTGGAGCCCCCATAAAAAAAGAAGTCACAATAGAAAGTTCAGCATTTTTCTTTTTCTGAAAACCAGCTTGGCTTTGTTAGTTTGGTGACAAAACCCACTGGAAATATTCTTGACTCAGACAAGACGTCCTCAAAGAAACTCCTAAAATACGAAGTTTTAGACTTTGCAACTACCGAGTCAAAATGGTTTTAGCTTTTGTATCATGAGTAAAACTGTGTCGTAAGTCGTGTATAACCCATGAACACACACATACAGTGCTGCACATTCTCCCGCATATGACTTAAATTCAGCGCTTGGATCGGAGAGCTGAATGATATAATTGCCACCAGATGTAACGCGTTGTCGAGCAGCAAGTTCTGGTTTCTAAATAAACAGGCTTTTATGACTCATAGCCTCATAGTGGTGACGGAGCTCCGGTTACCCCTGTTGAAACACAAATAAATAATCAAGAGCACCCCCTCAATGTTCCACCATTACCATTTTGTTCTTGGCGAGCTGTCGTGGGTGAGTGTATGGTTCATATTAGCCTGAAAGGAAGGAGGGAAATGTTCATCCTTTTCAAAATGGGTTTGTGTACTGTTTTCTTTTATTTTTTGGCATAATCTTGGAGACATAGAAACACAGTGATCACAAAAACCACGCAGTCCTACACATATTGACGGGCTGCACACTAACCTCAGCAATTTAAGGTTTCGCCTAGATTATGTTTTTCTTGCGTTTCTTTTCCTTTGGCGCATGTACTTGTGCAACTTCTATCTGCCATTCAAAGGCAAAAGCGCAATAGACTCCTGCTGCTGTTTAAGTTGCTGAGGAAAAATTCAGCTTGGTAAATATATAAAAATGGACTGAAAAGTTAAAATGGCCACACTACTTCAGAGTAGAGAATGATGAACGCAGATTCAAACATATCAATAAACAATAAACTCACATATGCACAAAATCACACAAACTTGAAAAGGTCGGGAAAGTCAGGTAACATATAATCTCTTTCTTAGAGGTCCTGCACTGCAAAGTCCTAAACCTATGCTGTCAGAATATGGGATTTCTAAGCATTTAAATTGTATTTCCAAGTCTTGGCAGTCCAACCTTTTTCCCATCACAAAACAAAACGTACACACTATTTTTCCAAAGGTACTTTTTGTCTCTAAAACACGTGAGCTATGTTTCTTCTCTTTGTGCTTTTAGACCTCATGAATAAACTAGCAAGAGTGACATAAATCTTATCATTCTAGCTTTTTGTGGTTAAAGCCAACAGGTGTCCAGCTCAGCACAAACTTAGCAACGAGCTGACAATTACTTTGCATAAATATCTCATGTTTATGAGATGAGGGGATGAGTGCAGGAGCTGAAGTACCTCTCAGTTTTGTTTGTGAGTATTAGACATATGGAGACTGGCTGGTAGATCAGGGCAGGAATGATAGTGATGCTCGTGGCCATGAGTTGTCAGCAGTGACAAAATAAGATCATTCAAAAATTAACTCCCTCTGAAGGGTGTCGGTTCATCCTTGGTGATAGAGTGAAGAGCTTAGTTTTTTTGGAGGAACTCAAAGTAGAGCTGCTGCTCTACTTTGGACAAGACTTATTTGGAAGACCTGTGTATATATATTTGATGTACGTCAGTCGGATTGATGATTTTTGTTTGTTCCCTGATTGCCACAACACGAGGGGTGTCATGAATCGCTGTGTGGCAGGCAAGCAGGAGTGGTGGACCCAAAATGCAGAACTCAGACACGGAAGTGAAACTTAAGGCGCAGCTTTATTGCTGGGAAAAACCTCGTACAAACTAAACTCACCAAAAGAAAACCAAAAGTCAGAACAGAGGAACCAAGGACTGAAACACTGGAAAGAAACACTAAACTGGAGCAGGAGACCAAACACTAGGAACATAGAAGCAGAACACACAGCTAGTTGAGGGTACGACGCGACACTGACACAGAGAAACACAGGGCTTAAATACACAGACGGCAGTAATCAAGGGATGAGAGACAGGAGGGGAACACACCTGGGAGAAATCACAGCTGACGAGACAGGGGAAACGTAAACTGAGCACACTCACATATGACACAAACCTTCACAATAAAACAGGAAACTCAGACACATGGAACCAGACAAGACATCGAACTAAACAGACAGATTCACAAACAGATGGGGTGACACCATAGACAGAGACAGACTCAAAGGCAGACCAAATATAACACACAGAACTCAAACAATAATAATCATCATAAACTAGAAAATGATAACTAAAAGCGCTGGGTCACCGACCCAGGACCATGACAGTACCCCCCCCTCAAGGGCTGGCTCCAGACAGCCCAGCAGAAACACAAAAACGGACCAAAACCAAAAAAGAAAAGCACCCGACCAGGGTGGGCGGAGGGGGCCCAGGACGGAGGGACAGAGTCCAAAAAGGCCCAGATGGTCAAGTTCAGGAGGCTGACCATGCGAAAGGCAGCGGGGCCGGTCCCGATGCCGGCCACGCAGTAGGCAGTGGTGTGGAAACAGTTCTGGGGGCCGACCGTGCGGACGGCAACAGCGGCGTGGAAACAAGTCCGGAGGCCGGCCACGTGGAAGGCAGTGGCGGCGTTCAGGAGGGCGTTCAGGAGGGCGTCCACGGTGGCGGAGAGGCCCAACAAGCGGCCAGGCAGATGACCGACGATGTGGAGGTGGTAGTAGGGGACCTGAAGGCTGCGTGGCGGAGGCTGGACCAGACGGGGACGCAGAGGCTGGACCAGACGGGGACGCAGAGGCTGGACCAGACGGGGACGCAGAGGCTGGACCAGACGGGGACGCAGAGGCTGGACCAGACGGGGACGCAGAGGCTGGACCAGACGGGGACGCAGAGGCTGGACCAGACGGGGACGCAGAGGCTGGACCAGGCAACGGCGTGGAGGATGCAGACGGAGGCGCTGCAGCAGGTGGCGGCATGGATGAAACTGCTGCTGCAAGCGTGGATGAGGCTGCTGGTGGAGCAGCTGGTGGCTGGACGGGCTCCTCGGGCCCCCCAGCTGACGAGGCAGGAGGCTGGACGGGCTCCTCGGGCCCCCCAGCAAAAACAGTCTCAGAACCAGTGGGCACTGGAGCCCCTGGCACACACAGAACAGAACCAGCAGGTGCGGAGACCTCTGGCAGGAACGCAACAGAACCAGCAGGCGCGGGGACCTCTGGCAGGAACGCAACAGAACCAGCAGGCGCGGGGACCTCTGGCAGGAACGCAACAGAACCAGCAGGCGCGGGGACCTCTGGCAGGAACGCAACAGAACCAGCAGGCGCGGGGGCCTCTGGCAGGAACGCAACAGAACCAGCAGGCGCGGGGGCCTCTGGCAGGAACGCAACAGAACCAGCAGGCGCGGGGGCCTCTGGCAGGAACGCAACAGAACCAGCAGGCGCGGGGGCCTCTGGCAGGAACGCAACAGAACCAGCAGGCGCGGGGGCCTCTGGCAGGAACGCAACAGAACCAGCAGGCGCGGGGGCCTCTGGCAGGAACGCAACAGAACCAGCAGGCGCGGGGGCCTCTGGCAGGCACAGATCGGAACCAGCAGGCGCGGGGACCTCTGGCAGGCACAGAACAGAACCAGGCACACGGGCCTCTGGCAAACACATGGCAGACTGCAGCTGCACAGAGCATTGAGTCTGCTCAGGCAGCAACGGCCGGGTGCGGTCCTCAGCTGGCTTCTTAACCGCCAGGGGTCCAGAGTCTGCTGGGGGCTGAAACCCAGCCTCTGGGGAGGCCCTGGAGTGAATCTCAGTCTCAGAACTGGCCAGCTTTTGAGGACTGATAACAATATTGTTTAGTTTGTCTCTCTGATTAGGATTCAAGGTTGTGGAACAGTTCTGTAAGGGTTGGATAGACATAGCTTGCGGTGTAGGGGAAAATGATGGTTGTGAAGTTGGAAACCGAGCTGACGATAAGGCTGATGATTCCTCTACCAACTGAGCTATTGACTGAGCTAAGGATTGAAATAAGGTTTGTAGTAAGTCAGGCTGTGGATGTGACTGTGCTATGGGAAGCGAGGCTGAATGTGGTGGAGGTGGCGACTGAGCTTCGGGCCGGGCGGCTAACAGAGCTGACATAGCCCCAGAATAAACAGTTCCAGATGAAACAGTCTTAACTCCTGGGTCCGAAGGAGCATCAGAAGCACAGTCTTTTGAACCAAAGTGGAAACGATCGCTCTCAAAATGAATACTGTCATTTTCTGGAACAGGAGGAACAGAAGATCTAGAGTTCATGAAGCTGACGTTAGCGGCCTTGGGGGAAACGGTACGTTTATCCCTCGACACAGAAGGCGAATGTAGGGGGACTTTGTCACTCACCCTAGGCGGTAGGTCGAGAAGAGTCCCAGGCTCCTGCCGGAGCCGTGAGTGCTGGCGGCACGTTCGCCGCTTCCAAGTAGAAGAGGAAGCAGCACTGGCAGAATGTGACAAGGAATCACTCGGCTGTGGCTGCTCCTGCTGTGAAGTGGAAACGCTGGGTGAGTCGGGTGGCACTATAATGATCCCTAACATCTTGTAGAAAGCTTGAGCTGGTGTAAGCTGGTTGCTCGCGGTCTCATAGTAATCCTCCCGGGACCGGCGGGAGCGTTTTCTGTGAGACCGGGGCATCCGGGGGGAAGAAGCAGGTGAGTGGACCGAAGGGTAAGCAGCTAGTGAGGAACGGCAGCACGGAGGCCCTCCAAGCGCTAGCCGGGTCCCGTCAAAGGCTGAGCTGCGCTTCCTCAGTGAGTCTGCTGGATCCATACTGGTCGCGTCGTTCTGTCATGAATCGCTGTGTGGCAGGCAAGCAGGAGTGGTGGACCCAAAATGCAGAACTCAGACACGGAAGTGAAACTTAAGGAGCAGCTTTATTGCTGGGAAAAACCTCGTACAAACTAAACTCACCAAAAGAAAACCAAAAGTCAGAACAGAGGAACCAAGGACTGAAACACTGGAAAGAAACACTAAACTGGAGCAGGAGACCAAACACTAGGAACATAGACGCAGAACACACAGCTAGTTGAGGGTACGACGCGACACTGACACAGAGAAACACAGGGCTTAAATACACAGACGGCAGTAATCAAGGGATGAGAGACAGGAGGGGAACACACCTGGGAGAAATCACAGCTGACGAGACAGGGGAAACGTAAACTGAGCACACTCACATATGACACAAACCTTCACAATAAAACAGGAAACTCAGACACATGGAACCAGACAAGACATCGAACTAAACAGACAGATTCACAAACAGATGGGGTGACACCATAGACAGAGACAGACTCAAAGGCAGACCAAATATAACACACAGAACTCAAACAATAATAATCATCATCATCATAAACTAGAAAATGATAACTAAAAGCGCTGGGTCACCGACCCAGGACCATGACAAGGGGAACTGAATGAAAACACAGATGAAACAAGGTGACTGCCAAGGGTTTGAATTAGGTTTGGGGTCATCATTAGTGTAGATTAAGACCTAAAGCTGTTGATTTCAGGTGATTTGGACATTCGATGAGAATGCTTATGGACACCTTGAAGGTGAGGTGATTTGAGAGAAGAAAAGGCAAACCCAGTACATGATCATGTCTGTTGGCTAGTTTGGGAAAGCCTCAGTATTTTTCCTGGAAGAGCTGGAGGCAGTGGCTGGTGAAAGGGAGGCCTGGGCAGCTCTGCTTGGACTGCTACCCCTGTGACTTAGACGTTGATAAGCTTTATGGAAGGAATTCACGGGTGATTATATATCATTGTTTGACCTGTACCAAAAGCAAACTTTTTAAAATGATATGCTGCAGAAACGCTGGGGTGTCACAGCATTTTTCTGTAATGTTAAAGTACTGTATTCCTTTAGGTTTCTGCCCTTCTTTGTGCCTGTAAGTCGCTCATAATTAATACTTTTATTACATTCAAAGCACCTAATGGTGGGGGATCTCTTTGGTCATGTCAAGCCTTAAGAAAAGAAAGTAATATGCACATGTGCCCATGTCGATGCGTCCTCTATAGGCAAAGACAGTGATGGCTTCTGTAATTTTAGTACTCGTGCCACCTGCAGGTAAAGTGAATATTTATACGGCTCTTATTTCCTTAGACTAGAAAGAACAGCTCTACTATTAGCAAATATAATTTCCCATACATCTATTTTATCAGTAACTTTGCCTTCGTTTAGATATTCAAACTTAATTAAGGTACAAAATGTGTACAGTGTGGATTAAAATGGCTGACTGTACCCATTTACAGTAACACAACTGGTCGCTGTTTTATTGGCCTACGATTACATCATTCGTGCTGTTAAGCAAAAACATTTTGCTTAACAGCAAACACCCTTCCATTTCACCCACCCCTCTCATCACATATACAATTATCCACTCAGTGTGCTAAGCCCAGTGTCAAATCTCCAGTACCCAGGACGTCACATTCACATTAGTCTCTGTGTTAGTAGTCAGTCCTTTCGGTGTCCAGAATGAATGCTCGGGACCTTTCTTTCTCCACGTGCCAGCAGGTAGAATTTTAGCTGCTGACGGCCAAATTATAGATATTCTGCAGAAAGCAGACAGGTTAATAGCCTGAGTAGAAGACCGGAGGAAGTGTGTACTAGAAAAGAACACGCATGCACAGATCAGCATGTGCATGAAATGACAAAGTAACATATTGTAGATGTACATTTGGCAAAAGAAAAAAACATTAAAATAACACATGAGATTTTCTTTTTTTAAAATAAAATGAACTCAGCCAGTTCTTTCCATTTACAGCGAGGCGCGATCCATGAGCTTGCTTACTGAGAGAGGCCGTGTATTAAACTGATGAAGTGTGAGGCGGGGCTCATTTACCATTTGCTCCATGTGCATCTTAAATGGAAAATAAATCCTAATAAAACACTGACACAGAGAAAAAATGAAAACAAATGAAGATGTATTTTAAAAGGAGGCAGTGCTAGTGAGACTTGAGACATGTCCGGGTCTGTCTGTGTGCTTGCATAAATGCCCCCAAAGTAATACAATGTAGCTTGTATGGCTCTGGACTATCAGTCCATCCATTTCCCTGCACTTGTAGAACTTGTGGTTGTTATGAGGCCTATTTTTTCTTTGGCTTTTTAAACAAAACAGAAACTTTTATCCTCCTCCACTATCAAAAATCCTTTATTTGGCCCATCAACAACTGCTCAACAAATTTGTCTCTTTATTTGCTTGAATTTTTTCTCAAGAGTTATTGGAAATAAAACTTTTTTCCCTGCCGTATTGGAATTGGTTAAAAAAATTCTTTCATCTTTGCAGTTTCATTGTTCTTTAAATATAAGCAAAAACACAAACTACACAGACAAATATCGGTCTGCTCTGGGTGGAAATAAAACGATTTCTATGCTTCCCTGAAAAAGATACAAACACACTTTTCTCTGACTACAAAAGGCTGGCATCATTATCGATATTGACAGATTTCAAAACATGCTAAAAAAATATTCATATCTACTTTCTATGCATTGGGTGCGATCCACAGCATTGCGGCAGCATTTTCTATGCATGGGTAACAGCCAGGAAGCAGTCTTTATTGTGGATGCATGCGCTCGAAGCAAAGAAAATTGCTCAGACTGAGTTGAGACCAAATGACAACATCACGGTCGAGTGTGGAAAATAAGTTTGGACTCCGAGCAGCAACAGCAACTTCAGGTCTGGGGAAACAAACAAACAAAAAACGGAGAACTCGAAACAGACATTATTTCTGGTATTTTCTGACTTGTTGATGCGGCCCAGTTAAAAAGTTGTAACTACAATAAAAACGTGCAAATTGTTGGGTATGCCTTTTTGCATTTTATGGGGGTAATTTGTTCTTTGCAGTAGCTACCCACTCACCCTCGCACCCCCCCTGCCCACACCCTCGACGCAGCTTGAAAATTGCTTCGTTTGAGCCTTTTAACTGAAAAATGCAACATCTCAAATAAATTGCCTCTTCATGTAAAAGGCTTGGTTTTGATTCTGACGCATGCAATCACATTAAGAGTGCACTACTTCCCACCTGTTCGGTCCACATTCAGGCTTGTCAATTTGGCAAATTTCAAAAGCCTGTTGAATTCAGCATAAGCAACCCCCCCCCCCCCCCCCCCATTTCCACCTCCACACCTACAGCTGAAAGAAAATTCCATACATACATTTACAAATACATCAGTCAGAGATAATGCTTGTATAAGGGAAATATCCAGTCGTAGGTGTTTAAGGAAATGATAGGTGAAATTTATACAGATTGTGTGTTGATTTATACACTAAAAATAACTATTAACTAATAACAATTTGCTTAGATAAATCACTTTGTCTTCTTGGGGCTGAAGTTTTCAGTAAGTAATAATTACATTTAAAGTCATGGAATTAATGTAGAGTTCAAAGATTTTCTTCTATTGAATCTAAAAGACATTGATGCTTACTGTTTACACTATAGCTTGACTAAACATTTAATGATGATGTTATTTATGGAGAGATGTGCATACACAATGCTCATGCTGAGTTCACCAGTTTTTTTTTTTCATTATTGAATCAATAGTCAATGCCAATCTGGTGCTTTTTGCCTTGCATTGGTCTAGAGTTGTAAATAAACCATCAAACTACATAATCACTGGACTGACATTTATATAGCGCTACTCTTACCGAGCACTCTGAATGCTTTTAGGCGTTCATCTATTCACAAACACCTTTCACGCCTTCTGCCTGTCACACACTTACACACCTACATTTTTTTTCTTGCACATGTTTGCGTGAAAGCTCATTACCTGTATGAGCTGCAGTGCACGGTATTAGGTTTCTGGAAGTTTTGGTCAGGTGCATTCATAAAGAGCAGATCAGACTGGAATCCAACAAAGGCAAAGCTGCTGAAACTCTTTTGTTGCCTGGAGGGTCAAACTAGACTTTGACTTAGGTTTCAGCTTGGAAGGCTTTGGTTTGTTCAATTTAAGTAACAAATTCTGATCACAGTACACTGTAAACCCGAATGTTCAAAGTAATTAAACAGATTAAGTAGTGTATACTCAAAGTCTTTAAAAAGTTCTGTTAACTTAAATATGTCAAGTTCGTATAACATGTTCTTCTTTTTGAGTAAATGAAACTAATAATATTTGATTGAATTTAACTATTTCTATATTAAGTAAGCATCACTTAAAATAATAACTTAAGCACAACGTAACACAGTTAAGTTAGGACATATAAGAATGGTAAAGTCCTGTTATTTTTGTTGTTTCAAGTAGGTAGGATTTAATAATAAACTTAATTTATGTAGCACATGCTAAAATACAATAAAATCTCAAAGTGTTTCACCAAATAAGTAAAATCAAATTGTCTTAAATGCATTAGTGGAAGACAAAATGTATTTATTTTAATATTCATTGTTTTATCACTGTGTCCTACATATATATTTTTAATTTTTTCCGTAAGTGTTGAGCAGCTGCAGGAATCAATTTTTATTCCGAGTTAATCTCTGATTCACCCTCCGAAGCGGAAGGCGGCGCTAATGAGCATTAATACGAAACACAGAAGAAGTAAAGGTATATGGGCGGGAACAGCACCAAAGAGGCAACACGGACGACTGGAGAAAGTTGGACCTAACGGCAGCAACTAGCATCACTGGACTTACAGTAAGTTTTCAATGTTGATATTAGTTTATTGTTAAAATACGAATATTTAGTTGTATTTTGGGTGCGTGTCGAAAAGAATAGCAGAAATGTCGGTCCGTGTTTTTTATGTGCTTTGCTGCTCTCCCCAAGGAAACTTTGCGCTTGCAGAGCTAGCATTAAGTTGTTGTAATGAGGGTCGCAGGCTGTTTAAAAAGTTAGATACTACTTGCTCTAGAGGTGGCGCCCGGTCGCCTAGTATGAAACAAAGTATTTTAATCTCTCTAAATTTTTAAACCCCCTCTCATGACTCAGAATAGTTGGGTCCAAACAAGCCCGTTGTCCCTGCAGTTACACAACGGAGATGCCTGTCTGCAGTGAGAGTGCTTTCAAGCAGTTTTCTTGTTAGAAACGCTATATTTTAAACTATATGTGCAGGGTTAGGGTTGTGAAGGAGCTCTTGGACCTCTGGCCTGCTCTAAAAATGGAGTCTGAGGTAATATGGATCAGCTCTGTTTAAAATGAAAATTGTAATTCTTACTCATGTGGCAGCTTTTTGCTGCTTTATAAAGATGTGCGAGATTCTTCAAATTGAACTGTATTGTCCTTCTGCTGTAGTTGTATGCAGAGTTTCAGCGGATTACAAATCAGAACCTGCCCAATACATTCTACGCTGAACTTGACCGCCATCTTCCTCGACTGATGACCTTATTCAGCCAGGGCATCAAAAACTGGGAAGACAGCAGATGCCCTGGTTGAAATTCTAAGAATTCACAATGAACAGGTAATAATAGATTGTTACACATTTCATAGGTTGAACCAGTGGAACATTGGACAGGTTCAATGATTTAAATGAGCTTTTTGAATTTTGCTATTACTCCACTTTGTGTTTGCTATTTGTCTGACTGTATTAAAGATGTGAACAGGTTATTTGTGGACATATGTTCTGATTTGACTGTTGTTTTTGTTGTTGTTCAGTAAACTCACCAGTATATAAAATTCTGTTTTTATCTGGAAATAGGAAATCCATGATATCCACACCAAGTGCACTACCGTTCTCCCTGCCCTTCCTGTCTATCTGCATGAGGATGTCTCTGGATTTTTCAGAACCTGCACTGTGAGTGTCCTTAAGTATCTAACAGATACTACTGTGTATATAAACAGTGCATCAAAGTACAAACATGTATTTTGATGCACTGTTTGGACTTTCTTTAGTCTACTCCTGTGTATTTCCTTTAGCTTAGTTTCAGTCTATCTCACACCACTTGATTCTCTGGTGAATTAGCTGATTTATGTGTGCAGAACATGGATCTTCTGTTTTTCACCTCTTACAGTGAGACTCAGGTCTCCCTTGTAAAAGAGGTAAAAGTGGGAGTTGGTAAAATGAGAAATTATATGTTGTCTGTTGTATTTCTTGGGTTAGATTGTGATTAGTATCTCTTTTTCATTAATTCAGGACGAATCTGATGAGTTGGAGCTTGATGGTGTTGAAGTGGCCCTCTTCACTGTCATCAGTGACCATCACACAACAAGTCCAGTTCACTACCAACCTGTGAAAATCTCTGTCGTCATTGAAAGTGATGCCGTGTTCAGTCTCCCCAGATTTGGTGAAGCCTTCCTAGTAATGTTTGGACTGATCTATGCACTTCACCTCAGCTACCCCAAAGCCCTGACCAACACTTTAGAATTTACTCAAAAGATTTTATTTGGTCTAGAAAGTGGTAAACTGTCACCCAGGTTACAGACCCTCAAGAATGACTTGGTTATGTAGGAACTCATCTGAAAGAAGGATGCAGGGTGAAGCATTATAAAAGGCTAGTTCAAAGTTCTCTCCTTTCATCTAAATAATACCTCAAAACATTATTAGATTACTCTACAGGTGTTCAGCCAATAGGTCCAAACTATACAACGTGCCTTTGTTCTCATTAACATAATGCAAAGCAACACTAATGTTTTGTATGTTTTTAATGTTTTTCGTAATACTATTTCCAAAACATTGTGGGCTGCGCAAGATGACCTAAATTTCACTGTTTGATACTGGTTAATGTAAAACAAATAGCATTGTAATTCACTCAAATTGCTGCCTTGTTGTCTTATTCAGATATTAGCCAGAGAGCCAAAAGCACATTTTGATATTATTAATTATTATTTTTCATTACTCTGACAGTTTTCCTGACTAAACAATTTTTGGTCTACTTATTTTAATTTATAAATGTTTTTGTTAATTATTTTTAATTTATGTAATTTTTTTTTTTTTTAATGTATTTAATTTCAACATAGTGCTAAAAGGGAGCAGGCAAGATACTGTTCAATGGCAGATGTTTATGACTTTTGCATATTAAGTTACCGATACTCAGTGTAATTGAGGCAATCAATTGCCTCAAAAATTTTAAGTTTTGGGTCACATGTTTTTAAGTATCAAGTAGTCAACATATTTGACTAACGTGTACTTAAAATAATGACAACACAAACTAATAAACATTTGAGTTTTGTTAACATAAAAATGTTGTAGTTGTGTACTTATTTTTTATAAGTTCTGTGAACTTATTTCTTTGAATTTGTAAACTTGAAACTTTAAATCATATTAACTGCAAATATTTGAGTTGACCGTTCTCAAAAGATACAAGTACCATGTAATCCAAACTTTTATGTTCTGGAAAAATTTGGCTTTTGAGTTGATCAACTCAAAAAAATTGAGGCAATCGATTGCCTCAATTTTTTTGAGTTCTGGTAACTTATTCGGGTTTACAGTGTAGCTAAATAGTGAAATGCTTATAGGTGTGAATCCATAGATCTGGAAAAGACATCACTCTAAAAATGAAAGAATGCAGAATAGTCTAGGCACATACACGGGTGGAGTGAGGCATGTAACGTGTTGTTTCTCTGCTTATTCTTACCAGTACATCTAACCTATAGGACCATAGTGTCCTTGCTACCTCTTGTGTGATTACTTTAACTCTGCTCTTTCTTCATCACTCTCTAATTCTCCACCTTCAATGGCATCTTATTTCCCTGTCCTCTCTGCCTCCCCTCCTGCGCTCTCTCTGATACACAAATACTACAACAGCTGGAAGTGGAATGCTTCATCCAGACTTGGCCAGCCACCAACTTTCTCCCTCTGCTATTTTAAGCTCCTGCCTCCTTTTCTCTCTGTTTCTCTCTCAATTTAGTGGAAAGTATAACAGACACTGACAGATGTTGAATCCCCGCTTTAGTCCTTATCCCCCTCTCTCTCTTTGACTCTCTTCTTTCCCCTTGCTCTCTGTTTTATTGGTGAAAATTTGTGCAACAGCCATTGACACAGATGTTGAATGTTGTTCACAGGACCCAATTGTCGCTCCCCCTTTCACTCACCCTCTTTCTCTCTCTCTCCCTCTCTCAGTCTGCACCTGTGCAGAGTTGGTGCCAAGCTCCTGTTGAGTCTTAATGGGAGGTCCAAACATTCCCAGAGCTTAGCTCATGAAAGCAAATCTTCCATTATTATACACTGTATTATGGGCTGGGGCAGCCCTGTTTGGAGAGTGACCAACAACTAAATGCTAAAGTGCTTGCTCAGAGGGAATCACTGGTTTTTGCTATGTAATGTTGTAATATCTCCAACTTAAATTGTAAAGCGATGACAAATAACTGTTGTAAAAATGATTTTATATAAATATAAGTGGAGTTAAATAAAATGATGCAAAAGCATGCAAATATATACAAAGATGAAAATGGACACACACTTTTGAGCCTGAATTATGCACAGCTTTTTATCTCTCCATATTGCAATGCAAACCATGGAAACGTTTGCACTGATGTAAGTGAAGCTGGTGCTCCTGATGCTATCAGCTGTGCGGCTAAAGGTTTGTTAGCAAACACCATCTCAAGCTGATAAGCTACATTTATCGAAGAAAAAGAGTCATGTATAAATCCAAACTCTAGATTTTGGTGCTCCTGAACGTATGTGTATGTATCTTAAGACAACATGACATGGAGCATTTCAGTTGCCAAGTTACACTGACTCTGTTTAAAGAATCGTTTTAATGCTGCCTTGTGTTTTGCAATAGTTGTGTTAAAGCTTACATTGTTGAATATTCTATGTCTTGTGAATTTCACCCCCAATACAGCTTTTTTCCATTTAGTCTAGCAGGAGACTCCTTGTTTCCTGAAGCCACCTCAGACCTTTGCACATGATTTAGAAAATCCGTGGGAATGAGCTGCAAATCTAGCAGGACTGTACAAGTGCAATACAAATCAAGAGCACAGATTTACACCTGCTAAGGGTGCTTGGTAAGGTGTTGGGTGAGTACTTGGCATTCATTCTCTCAAATGTAGTCACTACAATATTATACTAGGAGAACAGATGTTACACTGGAAAACTGTGATGTTTGGTGAAACAGGAGTCCTGAAATGCAGGAGTCCAATAAAAAACATTTCCTGTCAAAATATTGTTATATACAATGAAATTTATAGAAGACACGTTTGTGTTTAAAACATCAATCAGTGATTATTCTATTGATTTAGAATTTACATGTGATCTTTATCTTACTTTTTCTGAACACATCTGAAAATTACCTAACAAATGTATCCCGACAGGCAAATGGTTCAAAGTGTTTATCAGAAGGATTTTAAGGTACTGATGTGCATTTGCTCCTGTTACAGTTAGCTGGAATTTTTCATTTACTTTTCTTCTTCCTTTTTGACCAGTGATTTATTGGCTTTTTTTCCCATCCGAATGCCTAGCGAAGCTTTAAAAAGAAGCAATTATGACATTTCTCAGTGTGACATTTTTTTTAAATCTTTGAGATATAATTGGAATAACTTCACATTCACTACTCACACAAAAAAACACTGGAACGACATAGCAATTAAAGAGAGAAAAGTCTTCTCAAAGGGTCTACAGAGTTGACAAAATACATCTAATGGGGACATAAAACTATACTGTAGAAAAAAATGTCTTGATGCTTTAGAGTTTATAGTGAAAAGTTAGGTTAGATGGGAACTTTTCAACTTGTGTGCTGTCTTATTAATATGAAACGTGATAACTTACTTGTGAAATTCATCTGGTTTAGCAAAGATTTTAAGAAGTTCTATTTAAATCCCCGGAAATTTGGTTTTAACTTCTCAAGTATACCCAGATTTTTTGCAAAATTTTATCATTTTTAAAACCGACTGAATTGTTTACTGACTGCACAGTTCAGCTTTATCAAGACTGAGGTTGGATGACATATAACTATTAAACCCCACCCAATTTATATATGTTTAAACTCAACCAAGAATATTAACAAAAAAGCAAGTTGTGTCTCTGTGTTTTTGTAAACAAAGATCATCTTTTTGATAAGCCCTAAAACTATAAATCGATGCATTTCACAAGCTCATCTGCTGTTTTTTCATGTTGTGAAATATTTGGTTAGCAGCATTGGAAACACTACAAACTGAATTCCTCCGCGGATGACTCACGATGGCCTTCGTCTTCTACAGGTAATGGCCGTTTGATGTGAGAAACTCTTAAATAACTAACACACGGGCGTAAAAAAGAAGAGACACATAACTATGAAGGAAAAGGCAAGAGAGATGGCACTAGCTTGAGATGAAAATGAGCAAACTGCAATGTGTGTATAGCAAGAGAAGGAGAGATCAGGTGTAAGACGGAGGAAGGGAAGGATGGAGGGGAGCGAGATAGCTGAAAATGAGTGTGAAACAGATCGGAGGCTGTGTGCAGAAGCAGCAGATGGACTGGGGAGCAGCAGAGCGAGGCGGAGGAACACAGCCTTTGTTCTCCCTAATGCCGGTCTTTTTTGTCTTACTGTTTCCCTACCTTGCTGTCTGTCTCCCTGCTGGTTGGTTGATTTAGAAATGTTTTAACTCTCACCAGCAATGTTCTTTTACACTCATGTCTTCCCTTCATTCGTTTACTGCTAATTCCAAACTCCGCTTCCTCTCTTCCTGTCTCTTCTTGTTACATTTCCTTTTCCATGTCCTTAGTTCTCATCTCTCTCATCTCATCTGACTATTCTCCTTTTCCTTTTATACCAGTTTTCATTCATTTCCTTTCTTCCTATTAAACTTGTCCTCTCCTGCTTTGACCTCACAATTACCTTTCTAATTTACTCCTTGTCTTGCTTCATCCTCCTCCTATACCTCCACAGCACTTAAAGTCCCCGGGGAACTTGTATATCGCACATCTCTCCAGCTTTTTCATGTGTTTCTCTCTCCCTTTTCTCTCTGCCAATAGCCCAGATGTTACAGCACATGCCATTACACCTACACACCATTAGTCCTAATATCTCACTGGGGCAAAAGCACGCTCATGGCAAAGCTCTTCTGTGACAGCTCTTTTCAAATGGTAACAGGCACAAGTACACACACACACACACACACACACACACACACACACACACACACACACACACACACACACACACACACACACACACACACACACGTAGAAACACAGAGTGGAAATACTAAGGTGTTGCTTTCACCTTAATGTTTACCAGTCATGACAACGTTGCTGGTATCACGTCACCTAGTGATTCTATGTGTCTGTGTTGGTGTGATCCAATCTTCAGCTGGTCGCCACTTTCAAATTCTTAATATCAAGGCAACGTTTTTAAAATTGATGGATATTATTTCTGTTTTTGCAGTGGATCGAGTTATTTTTTGCCATGATTTGTTGATGCTCTGAAGTTGCCTTTTCAAATGAAATTCTCTTGAAAGTTGAAGTCACATTTATAATTTTATATCTGAAGTGTGGTATGTGTGTACGTTTGATTCTGTCTGAGGCACCCTCCAAAGATCACCACAGCTCTCCTCACAGCAGGGTAGCGCAGCCTCATGCTGTGAACAAAGGACTAGGAGAAGACTGTATTTGTGTGTGTGTATGTGTGTGTGTGCACGCGCATGTGTGGGTGTATGTGTGACTGCACACATAACCCTATATCCTCAGGGCTGACTGCTGCCTAGCCTCTACTCTCTCACCATCCATCTCTACCTCTGTGTGTGCGTGAGTGTGTGTACGCGCGTGCGCACTGATGCTATCATCATATTAACATAGATGACAATCTGGCGCGAAGGTGCTGATCAAAGATAAATTTCCCTCCCTGGCTCGCCTCCCGTTAATTACGCCATCTGTGTAGGAACGCAGCGTCCTGAGTGTGGGGGAGGCCGATCCGTCAAATGCTCCAGCTCTCCAGCGCCGACAGGAATTCACCAGAGACTGATTGCCTCCAACTCTCAGATAGGTTACGCACACATGGCCGCGAGGGCACACACATTCTGTGCTCAGTATCCAAAGTGTTTTAGTATTGTAAAACCTCAAACCCATCTCACACATGCAAACACTGATACATGTGTATACAGGCAACCCTTTGCTCACCTCTCACCACCAATCACACTAATTTCAGCACCTCTTGTACAGAATTGAACTCAAATCTCAAATGACAAGTTGCCATTTGGCTACTGTAGAGAGGCTTAGTCAGAAACTGGTGATACAGTACCAACAGCAACAGCTATGCATTTACAATAAAAAAAAAAACTTAAAAGGTAATAGAGAAAATAATTTTCAGAAACAGTATGGAGGGTAATATTTTCACCTTGTGAAACTACTTGTATTATCATGGCAAAATGTGGCCCATGACATCTCTTATGGTGTTCCACAAGGCGGTTTTCTGGGCCTGTTACTTTTCTTATTGTACCTGCTGCCCTTTGACAACCTTATCAGACAGTATAACATTCATTCAAAATAGATACGCAGATGATAAGCAGCTATATGTTTCTGTAGAGACAGATGATACTGTGTTTAATTTAAATTAACATATAGATGACTTCAAACATTTTATAAGTTAATGAAAGAAAATAGAAATTCTCTTAATTTAATTCAATTACATTTTTCAGACGAATGTTTAATAATATGTTTTTATGCTTTTGAGGACCTTTGAACCTCTTTATATGATATTGGGCTATACAAATAAAATACAGAACAGTGTGCAAACTGCAAATCATCAAGAAGTAACGTCAATCATTTTTATTGTGACTTTCCTTTTTTCTAATTGCAAAGAATATACTTGTTCCACAGAACTTTACCCGCTGCAGAGAACTATTCTGAAATCATGGCCAGTGTGCTCGCTCAGGACCATATTGTTAAATGTGTCACCCCACTAGGCTTTTTGCCTCTTTATTCTCCAGTTATTCTGACTGAGATAGTGTCTTACTACCAACTGGTTTAGAGTAATAATTTACTGCTGCATTTAGTGTTTCTCTTTTAGCTTGTCTCGGTTGTATTTAAGTCAAGACCACCACAGTCAAAAGAAGATTGCTATTCTCATCTCCATTAATTCATATTTTGTAGCAAAGATCTGTTCTGAAATCTCTGCAGTCTTCCATGATCAAATAGCTGGAAAGCTAGAGCTGATGAGAGCAGTGATAAGACCCCTGTACAAAACAGATGAAGCATGAGTGACAACAGTGAATATGAGAGTAATTTAATCAAAACAGATGAGATGAAGGGCTGGGGTGGGTTGCAAAGCAGCTTGCGTGTGCATATGAATTTTAGCAACATCAAAGCAGTTTCACTAGTGCCCCCAATACGATTTACAAGCTGGATGTGTAGAAGAATCTCAGCTGACACACTAGCTGATCCAGACTGACCCTAAGATCAGCTGATCTGATCTGAGGACATGTCTAAACACTATGCTTGATATGATGGTTCTATGAATCCATCATATCTGAAAAATTCTTCTCCTGAGCTAGACATAGATTTAAAGTGGGCATATTTATCAGACGTTAAACCAGACGTTATACGTTTTGTCACACAACTTTTGTTCAGAGTCAACACGTTGAGCTCGTGAGCAACTATAAACAGAATTGTGTGTCTGAACTTGAAAAGTGACTTCATCCTCTCAGAAACTACCTTCCTGAATAGTTCTTGAAGCAGGAGACAACAGCATTGTAACTAAGGTAGACTTGTGATGTAATCTTGGCACTCTGTAAAAGTGTGAATTAGTTGTGGTATGTTGTCCATTCAACTCTGAAAGAAAATAGAACGTTACAAGTGGGAAACGCAACAATAATGGTAATAAAGGTGTCTCTGATAAAGTAAATAAGGAGTATAAAAATACGAGATGGAATCCTGTCTGCTGATTGAAGATACAGCTGTACCCAATCATGTTATTGTATTCATTTGTATTCAGGATGAGAGTAATCCTATCAGTGACTAACAAGATAATTGTATTACTGTCTTTATAAGGGTAACCTGAAATGCCATTCCCAAATGGCTGGTTACTAAGTGCTTTAATTGACAAAGGTACATCCACTGAAAAACAAAGAGGGTCCTCATCACATTGAAATATTACAAAATGTAGTTAAAACACTGAAAACTGGGAGGCCTTATAACCAATTTTCTACCAGTATCAAGTTTTCCAATGGCAGCATAAACGTGCAGTATACCAGTACTATGAGGAGTTCAGTTTCTCCAGAGAAAGGGCGACACAGTGGGGATGGATGCCCCATGCCACAGCAGTGCCAGATGTGTGGGGTGCGCTTTACGAGGGGGCACTCAGCACAATGTGCCACACAACGGCGAGCCACACGCCATTAATCTCCTTCCACTGGGATGCCTTGAATGCTGCTATACTTTAAGAGTCCTCCATCCCCCCCTCTTTCCTCCACCCTTCTTTCCTTATTGCCTCCACGCTCCCATCACTCCATCAATCCTCCCATCTGTTATGCTTTAAACTGGCAACTTTTCTATTACTTCACACTTTTCAAAATTAAATTGCAAGCTTCCACATGTGCAAATATTCAGTCACTTCAGCATCCATCCATCCATCCATCCAGCCATCCAGCCACCCGTAATCTAATTTTGCTGCCTTTTGCCCTCTTCTGAATCTCCGATCTTCTCCTCTTCCCCTCCTCCAGCTCTCCCACTAGTCAAATGAAGCAGTCACAGCTGCGGAGCCATTTCACGGGGGGCCGCACTGATCACACCATTACGATTATTGACTACATTAAGCAAAGAAGTGGGAGGGGGCGGGGAGGTGTGGGGTGGTTGTAACATTGACCACAGAGCTGCATGATCAATATACCCTTTGAGGGAGAGAGGGAGATGAAAGAGTAAACCTAAGATTTAATGCGCAAATAGTTTAACTTTGGCATCCTAATGGGACAGATAAACAGATTGTAACTATGAGTGAAAACATCTAGGGGACTGTCATGCATGTACACTTGGGAAAGTAAAGGTGTGCTCTCAATTTCTAAAGATTCCTTTTTAAAAATGAAAAGTGCATCCTTTGAATCCAGAGGTCAGATAAACTGAATGAGCTGCAACCATCGAGGCAAAACAAACACAAATGCCCGCTTTGCTTAAAACACGGCTTCTAAAAGAATGCTTACATCTTCACTGATTAATTAGTATATTCACCACACTCTGGAGTCCTTGGAGACATTGTTGGACAACCAACGTTGGTTTATGTGCAGGGCGTGAAGCATTGATGTGCACTCTACACTCGTTAAAGCATTTGATCCACACCAGAATCAAGGTCATCATTAAAATTTCAAAGACTTCAAAGCGGTATAAAGTCGTAAGTACTGTGTAAATTGACCATTAAGAGAAAAAAAAATTAGTTTGGCATCTTGAAAATTCTCTTTCATCCCTTGAATCATTTTCATGTGATCAATCTATTGCGGCAAGGCTTTGTGGGGGGAAAAAATCTATGAAGCAAAAACAACCACAGTGCACTGGGAAGCCAAAGTAGATCAGGGGTGTAAGTTTTGTTCAGTGATGTATTTTCAAAGTGAACCAGCCTCAACTCTTTTTTTTATATAAAATATATTTCACTCTATTAGTATTTTTAAGCTTTATTTGAGAGTTTTCTATATTTTGAATAGGAAAAATAAATCTTAACATTGCTTAAGTAAAACAAGTGAACTTGAAGGCGTGTGTCTGTGCTCCATTATTCTTCAAGCAGTTGTGTTTATGATTATGGTGCACTTTCAGGTCCCAGAACCCATTCATGAGTGCCAGGCCCTCCCAGGATCCTCCTGGAGCTTTCCCAGATGGCTTGCAGAACTCCTACCCATATCTGGACTGGCATCGCTGCCAGGTCTGCGTTTGCTTGCAGGGCATACAGACAGGGGACTTGGCACATCATTTTCTCTCAGGACAAAGGCGCAACTTTTGGAGGTCATCTGAATGTTCTTGGACCAGCTGTACTTGTACCAAACTGGGAGTTTGCATGCCAGTTTCAAAGATCTGGCAAGACTAGGAGCATTTAAAAACTTGTACTTTATAAAGAAAATAAGCTTACAGTCATATACCATTAAACAGTATAAAGGTACAATCAGCGGCATCTTGAGACACTAAAAGAAGACGATTTATTGTATTAGTTATTATAGCAGTACAAGTGAAATACAGATGAAAACTGTGTATTATATTTGGATAAAAGGCAAATAATGAATCCATAGGAAAAAAAAGTTGTAGTCATGATGAATAATGAGATAATTAAATTACCTAGAGTCAGAGAGACGAAACAAAATAACTGATTTCCTAAATGTGCCATCGTGATAGCTGCTGTACAGAATTATGAAAGGAAAGAAGTGAAAATCCCTCTTTGAGCTACACTTAACTGCAAATAGATTCCATATGCTCAAGCATGCTAGCTGATTGCTAAATTGATAGCTTTCAAGTGAATTAAGGTAAACAAGAAGTTTTTAGTATCAAATCAGCAGTAAAACCTCTTGTGACATCAATGTGCCTCTCAGTGGTCACTTGTCTTGAAAGCTATAAACCACGCTGTCTTCATTGAGTCTTTGGTTGGTTTTTGGGGGTTGTTAGCAGAGTTGTTTTTAACTCCAATGTGGTGTCATGAGAAAATGGAGAGAGATGAAGATTGGAGAGATGAAGATAGGGAGGAGAATTAAATGATACGGAAATTAGAGTAGGCGTAAATGACTCTGTGAGGGTGAAGGACAGAATAAATTGGATTGGACTGATTCTGGAGCCAGCAGATAAAATCCAGCAGGGATAAAAGGAGAGTCGCATAGAATAAGATGTGCATGTTTTTGTGTGTGTGTGTGTATATATATACTCTTCCTTTTTTCTCACTCATAATATAATTTTGCAATATAATGAGTGAGAGAAAAGAAAGTGAGAAAAAACCCTGAGCTGAATGTAAATAAAAGGAATTGAACTTGCAGCCTTTTGCCTCCACAGACATATGTACATACCTATGCAAATACAAGAATTCCCTCACATCTTGGCACGCTGCTCATCTTTCTTTGTTGTAATGTTTTCAAGTTATTTTTCTGTTAGGAGGTTGGAAGTCAGGAAGTTGTGCATGTAAGTTGTGCAGGATTCTGTCACAGATCCAAGGTGTACCACACCTCTCAACATGACAGCTTGGATAGAAGAAGAAAAAGCAGATGAAAATCACTGGATGGATGCAGTGGACGCTTAGCACTGCTTCTTCACAGGAAAAGGATGCTTAGTTTTATTGTACGTGTGCTGTGCAGTTCACTGCGAGCTCCAGTTTCTCCAGCCATAAAAAACATGCTATGTTAATGCTGCTTGTCTTGGTCTCCTGACTCTCCCCAAAGAGATCCTGAATCTTAAAGAGTTTTGCTTCCTGTTTAAATAAAAGTTTTTTAAAAATAGTCATGTTGCCATTTCTGCGACCCTGGCTGCCCTACTAGTTCCTCCAGCTGGAAAGACTGAGTCTTAAGCTATGTTTCAACTGCACCTGTTTCAGTAACTAAATAAAATCTTATGTCTTCGTGTCTATGCCTCTTTCTAGAAAAGGAGGAACCAAAAACGTAAACTGAAAGCTGGATAGCAGAAACCACAAGAAACTGATAAATTGGTGGGAAGAAAGGACAAAAAACAAACAAAAAACACACACACCTACATAAAATGAGTACGAGAGAGCACCCCAGAGAGGTCCAGATCAAGGAAGATACTGAAAGAGCATCCAGGGACAAACTGAAAGGGAAGCCCTTAGGTGTGTGAGGGCACAGAGTTTTTGCAGGGGTTAATCCTTTTCCCCCCAGAGAGCCCACAACCCATAGCAGAGACAGACAGATTTACCCCAACCCATGCAGCCAAAGGGCTGTTCAATTAAACTTCTGATAGGAGAGAGTAAAGGAAGCGAGAGTGAGTGCAGGGTGTGTGGAGTGTGTTTTACAAAGAGGTGGCTGGTGGCACAGACTTAAAGAAGTATGGATCAAGTAGCTACTGTTTTTATCAAGAGCGCTTGAACTTTTAACTTCTTCTAGGTCAAAGATTGTTGTTATAGTTTGACCCCTGGTGTTCCTGTAGCGGATGGACAGAATCCTTCGTATGTAAATGAAGAAACACGGCATGTTTTTTCCCCCAGCATCCATTTAACAATATGTCTGTTAGTTTTCTTCATTACTTCGCTTGTTTTCTGGTAACTGAGATCAGGCCCAAGTTGGTTCCAAATGGATTAACTAGCTCTGGTAATGTAGTGTGCACAAAAGATTGCTGAGAACAATGTGTGTGACAGAGAATGTGAACTGTGAAAAATGACACAGGCATTTCAGCCACTGTTGCTTGTCAATTTGTGGCATATCATGCTGTGGGAAATGTTTGTGTTCTTGTGTCTGTTAGAGTCAACATTTTACAAAGAGTCTAATTACTCCTGTCTACATTCATTTCAAGTCTATTCAACATGCATGAACTAAATTTATACAGCTGAGGCCCAGGTGGGCTTTTTCTTTTTCTTTTTTTAATCAAATGCATAAAAACCTTGAGTGTGCATTGCATGCAATATTCTACATATGATATGTACAGTGCTGTGAAAAGGTCTTGAGCTTCTACTTGTTTCTTTGTTTGGAAAATATGTGCAGCAGTTTATTGAAGTGGAAATACAGCGTCTAAGGTGAAAACAGAGTTTGTACAATTCTAATGAGCTTGAAATCACTGTTTGGTGTGTAATTTGTATAAGTAGTCTTAGGAATAGTTCTCCAGGCCTCTTGAAGGACATCCAAAGCTGTTGTTTGGGTGTTGGGTAACTTTTTGTATTGTTCTCTGTCAAGATGATCCCACACTGCTTCAACAATGTTGAGCTCCGGGCTCTGAAGATGCCAATCCATGATTGATAGTTTTCTATTGTGTGTTTTTTCTGCATTGGCACCGTGTTTGGGATCATTGTCACGCTCGTTATCATGCTGAAAAATGAAGCTGCTGCCAACCATACACTTTCCAGATGGTACTGCATGGTGGATCAAAATCAGATGGTGTAAGGTCTTTGCTGGATCTCTTTTTTTGTTTTTTTGTTTTCTTAAGGACATGACTATCAAATGCTGTCCATCTACTATAGATGCATCATCCATGTTTCCAGTTTCCTCAACATTTTTAAGGACATACTGCACATGTAACTAAAGAAATGGGGACAAAGTCTGTGTTTTTGTGACAGACTTCTAGTAATAATGTGCGACATGGTTCCTTATTAAGTTATCTCTTATGTGTGTTTATTAAGAGCCTTAACAAAAACACAAAAAACAAAAAGCATTCCTCTGAAAGAGGTCAGGTACAAGGACTGGGCTGAAAATGAGTGAAAAAGCAGCCAATGTCCAAAAATAGATTTGACAGACCCTCTGAAAGAATGGAAAACTATTGCTCAAGACCACTTTAAAAAAAGTCTGACTGCTTGGAAGTGAAATATAGAGAAATGACAGGCAGCAATTTTTTGGCATAACTGTTTGATACTTATTCTATTTACTCCTGAGTTGAAAGTCTTTTTATACATTTTGTACCACAGCATTTGATGTGAAGGGGAATAACATATTTAATAAAACATAATATAGGTTGCACACCAGTGAACCACAGTATGAACCCTTGTTGAAAAGTTGGCACGAAGTCAAAGTCAGATGACCTCTGTGCCTCCTGTTAAAAGCTGCAAGTTCTCTAACTTACCCCAAGGTACCGAGACCTCCAGAGCGAAACGAAAGACGTGCCTGGTGAGCTGCTTTAATTACTTCTCTACCTCCCTCGCTGCTAATACCTTTATTTTATTAGGTCTGATCTGATTCATATGCATAGTGCAGACATAATTTTGATTTGAAATTCTTTCTTATCTACAGTTGGTGGGACTACCACTGCATGACTGCATCCAAAATCAATTACCTTGCATGGTCTCCTAGCGAGCATTTGGCGAGGAACAGAGTGGCACAGTGTGCAGCCTCTATCACAAACTTCTAACCTTAAAGACAATGTTGTTTTCTTGCTTTGAAGGACATCTCTGATAATGGAATGATGTAGTGTTTTATGGATGAGGAGACTCTTTTATCAATTCAAACATCCCCTCATTTGAAAGCTGGTTAGAAGAACTGATTGTCATGTCATTCAGCTTGGAACAGAGACAACAGATGAATGCAAAATGTGACTTCTAAAGCCACAAGTTGCTATCCTTGCCTACTGACTCCACAAAAGAACTGCAGGGTGAAAAAAAGCAGTCTCTTTTCCACACACGCCAACGCCAGCCGCTGCCTGACAGGCTAGCAGAATCTCAAAATCATTTCTAAGTGCATGAGGGTAACACCTGTGTTAAACAAACATCCCCAAAGATGTTTGGCTATTCATTTGCAGCAACTTCTCGTTATGGATCCATTATGGAAAGCGCCCAATGCACCGGAGTGTAATGACACAGGCGATGCTTGCTGTAAAACAGTGGCATATGGCTAAACTACACAACATTAAACATTTTGGAGACTGTGCCTCCCTGGTGCCTAAATAGCACAGCGCTTTGGCAAATAAACCATTACGCAGTGTGAATGACTTATGGACTCATATGCCAAGCTGAGCTTCATTTTACTGAGACAAACAAAGCGACACATAAAATGAGAGCAATCTGCATTATAAACTCATGCAAATGTACACAAATGCCACATGTGAGTAAACCTAATATAAAAATATTTCGACAATATATAATTACAGCAAATGCACATGTTCAGATTTATAAACGTTGTATTTATGAATGCATGTGTGTGAATCATCCAAAATTCATTATTGCTTCGCTTTTGTTTTTAGAGAAATTCTTCAGAATAAAGCTCAGTTGTCTCCTTAAGACTCTTCCATATAGAAAGAGTTCCCCTTATTGCTTTGTAGCTTACAGTATATTGCTAATTTCCATTCTAGGCTTTGGTTGTCTAGGTAACCCCCTTGCAGTGTTGGTATAATATGTTCCGAAGTAACGTGTTACTCGTATAAACTCAGTAGTCGCATTACAATTACAATCATATCTTTACTTGCATTCTTCAGGATCTTCACTTATGCGCGACAGGTCGATCGAAAGTGGAAAACAACATCAAACACACTCTTTTCTTCCTGCACACTCGCGCTACAGCTAGCTGATTTTCCAGATTAATTAAAAAATGTTTCAAACTGTTAAATCGAAGTTGTACTGTCAGCCTCATCGGTTTTGTACCCGTGATGTATATTGAAATAATGTTGGAATGATGAATAAAAAATGAACTGAACTTCAATGGAATTTCAATTATGAAATTTCACTGAATCAGTGTTGAAGTCTGAAATGGATTTTTACTCACTTTTGCACCGTCAGCAAACATCGGAACCACGACCGATGATCAACAGCAGTTCAGTGGTTTTTCAACTTGAATTCAGCTGGCTCAGTGTCGAATTCTGACATTGACTCTTGATCATTTTGCACCTTCAGTGAGTATTTTATTTTTATTGCACTAAACGACATGAGCACAAATCCCTGCAGGACAGAAACTGCTGCATCATGCTGCTAACACGACATCTGCTCTTTGCGAGCATCTCCTTAGGTAGCATGCTAACACAAAGCTAGCAAAGAACCCTGAGTGACAAATGGTGGGTTTCAGTCTATTTTGCAAAGTAATGCAAAAGTAATGTAACGAGTAGTTTAACAAATTGCTTTCTCCAGCAAATAATTAAGTCATTTTCCAAATTACTTTAAGAAAAGTAACAAGCAATGTTATTTCCCATCCAATTATATGTCAGTTACCATTATCCTGCGCTTTCATTGGTTGTTCCTGAGATTCAAGAGTAAGCACCTGTGTGGTCTGCAGTTATTTGCCAATGTTTAGAAATGAATCATAAAATTATTTGACAATTTCAGAAGAATTCAACAATTCCATCTCTACTATTTTCTCCTCTTTGTACTCTGCTTTATCGAGCGGTAGGCAGAGCCCTCGTCCAAGCCCTGACTTGTCCCCCTGCAAACTCTTTCTTTCTTCCTCTTGGTCATTGCTCAAAACGCGTGAACACCTTTGAGCACTGCAAAATCGAAAGTTTTATACATTCAACCTCAGCATTTTCTTTACCATAACAGCCTAGGAAAACAACAATATAACCCCACCAGCATGCACTTGATGGAGCTATTTTACACTCTGATAATTTCTTTTTCAGTCCAGTGAGAACAAATTGCCTTTGGCTTCAGACTTCATTACAACCATTTAACAATGCAGCCCATGCCAGTGCACTCCGACTGCCACAGTCAGACAAAGAAAGGACTATATCATCTTCAAAAAACAAAGGAGCATCCCTGAGTCCTCATGGGTATTTACATGTCACAGTAGTGCTAACATAAAGTCTGATTGCTGCACCTAAAGCCTAAAATATGTCATTAGGCTTCTGAAGATACACATAAACATACAAGTGTGGCGACACAAAGACATGGAGACTGATGGTAATCATCAGCTTATATCACTACTGGCCCCACAGCCTGCATCTGCATCTACCTTTCTGTGCCTGGCATGTAAACCGCCTCAGTCATGCAGTTGTAGCCATTTCTGTGTGATTGATGTGAGTGCTTAGCTGGGCAACAGAGGTCACACTGCCTGGGAGATTGTTGTAGCCTTACCTGCTCCTCTTTATTTATTTATTTTAACTTCTCATTTCTGTTTCTTTCCCTCTCTCTCCCTTGCTCTCTCTCTCCCCACCTGGAGTGTCATGAACCCTCTCCACACTCCACCACCTAATTATATCCTGGACGTGTAAATGTATTCATATTCATGAAGGCACAGATGCTAAATTAACTGTGGCAGGGACACGTCGCACTGTGCCGACTGCACAATCTGCTTCCTCCACTTACAGAAAGGAGGGAGGGAGGAAAGGGGTGTTGTAGCTGGAGGAGAGAACACTGAGGAGGAGAAAGAGAGTTAAACAAAGAAGAGAAGAAAAGGAGAAGAAGCGTGATTAAAAAACCCCAAAAACATAGCAGGCAGCGAGGAGGGTATGGGGCTGTGGGTCCAGAGAATAATGGAGAAGTGAATAGAAGGAGAACAAAAAAGCCATAGTTGGCTTTAGCAGCATCAGAAGGTAGCAGCCATGGCTGTGGCTCAGCAAAGTCACTTATTAAACCTCAGCAGTCACCATCGCTGATTCTTTTGAATGCCCCCGCCAGGCCGCTGCCATCCTGGAGCGAGCACGCTCAGGTGGTCACATGGGCCTTGGTGGCGATAAGTGACAAATCAAAAAGCCAGAGTGCATAAAAACTTGGAGCTGGCGGCGGCAGAACGGCGCGTGGGGAACTCAGGGGCAGATGGAAGGAGGTGCAGCGGTGCGCAGCGAACAGATGGCCGCTCCAAACTTGATATATGAAATTAATAACGTTTCTCAAATAGAATTCAGAAACAGGAATACATTACCTGAATTTTAATAACTCTTTTCTTTTTTTTCTTTGTGAAGAGTGGGGGTAGAGAGACACATTTGCATGTCAATGAAATATGTGGTGGTAAACAAATAAGCAATGTGTCCAGTCCTGATGGCTGTTTTTCTTCTCCTCCTATGGAAAAGCGGGTAAATGATGACACTGGTGTTGTTGACAAAAAATAGCCCAGCGGTCATATACACCTGTTATTATTCACAGAGCTCAAACCTAAATGTTACTTTATGCTGCTTTTGTGCTTAATCCCAGAATACTTAATAAAATAGATGCATATTGAAATGAACTCTTTTCTCCATTGCTTAAAAGGCTGAAAAATCACCTCTTAGCTAATGTTGACTTGCTAACTCTTCTAGTCAAAGTCTTTCATTCAATTCAGAAAACAAGTTTTTGTGAGAGGTTTTCGCTCCTTCGACAAAGGATGTTAGTAACTGTCTCTCCTATTTGCTCCTTCCAAAAACAGAGCCATGCATATTCAGAGACCTGCGGTATTATGCTATCCTGACACAGTGGTTGTTCAAGGGCAGAGTTTATTCAGTTACATATAGTAGGTTTTTCTCTATGCTGAGCTCAGTAAGACTGCGAAGAAAGAAAAACTGCAGTGATATTAAATCATCCAGTAAAGTCACCTTAAAGCTAAATCAAGATTTTACTCTCACATTCAAAGCCCTCAATGATTTGGTACCCCCATATCTATCTTTCAGACCTCCTTCGTCCTAACATCCCTTCCCACGTTCCCTGCTCAGCTTCAGCTGCTCTCTCCTGACAGCCCCTCTCTTCACACGTAACACCGCGGAGGCCAGAGCCTCGTCTTTAGAACTTATTACCACTTCACCTTCATCAAATAGGCTCTTTGACACAAATCAAAACGCATTTGTTTCAACCAGCTAATATTCATGTTATTCCTGGGTTTTAAATCTCTTTTAATGTTGTTCCAAATTTTATGTTGCAACTTGGCCTTGAGTGCTTTGAAAGCCAACCAACAAATGAGAAAAATTACCCATCTGATTAAGACGAGTGAAAAAAGTTGTCCCCTCTTCTTTAATTTCCCTTTTCATTCAATGGGGATATGTCCTAACAGTATTTGTAGATGATATAAAAAATTGGTAATATGAATTATACAGTGGATTTTTCATTTTTAGGAAGTAGTGCATATTGTGCCGTGTACTGTACAGCAAATTTGTATCCCTTGGCAAATGTCCAAAGACTCCCAGGAAATTTAATCTCCCATTACTTAAATCCAACAAGTTAAAGGAACATTTAAAAAAATAAAAAAAAGAACAATAATATTTCAATGCAATTTTTAGATAGTAAGATGAGGTGTTCTGTGCTATGATCTTGGGTTTTTCTGCGAATATGAAACTCCAGCCAGCTGTTTGTTACTGTAGCTTGTATCCACTCTCTATGTTTGTACAATGTACGATGAATAGATGAAGTAGGACACGTGCAATGGAGCAGGACTCTGAACTTTTGTGCTAGCAGAAGCAGCTGCTTTAACCATCTCACGTCTTCTTATTTCTAACTGTTAGAGTAACAACTGAGCCAGGAATCCACAACTCAGTAATGCCAGGGTAAGACTTGAGAGCTGTGCAAATCGCTAACGTTTCAGCTCGTTGAAAGCGGTTGGGCAGAGCAGTAAGAGCAAATAACTGGTGGCAAGCAAAGAAAAATTACTTTTTAAATGTTTGCTAGCAGACTTGTGTGTTTTCTCAGCCTCAAAATGAGGCTATGTGTCCAGGGAATTGTGGGACCCACATGCAGAATTTGTTGGCGACTGTATAGATTTAATAACATATTTATGACTAAACCAGCTCTCTTCCCCTCTCTGCTAAAAGAAAAAAAAAAAAGCAGGAAGCTGTGGCTCAAGGATAAAAAATGAACAGCATATGGTTGGAGCTGCATCAGTCTGCCTCATCTCCATCGTACCAGTGAGCTGCATTAATGAGTGAAGTTTTCTTTTTCTCCTCGCATGTGATGGCGGAGATGATTTAAACAAACACAAGACAAATGGTTCTGATAGCTGGACACATACGAGCTGATTTGTACGCACAGTTGTCACTTTACACGCTGCTACTCTCATTAAGTAGTTTCCCCACATTGCAAATTTCTGATACTTGTCTGCACCATTAATCAACACATTTTCACAAAGCATATCGGGATCCTTCAGTTTTCTTCCTTTTATAACAGGATTGTATTTTGGGGTGTCTTTTTGAGAGGAAGTCAACATCAGCGATGTTGACGCTAGAACTTTGACAAAGTGCTGAAACTGATGAATATGCAGCACAAAGCTGGTGACAGTGATACTGTACCCCTGCAATATGTAGTGGGAGTGGTAGCATGAGAAACTTGGAACTGGTTCAGGAACACAGTCTGTTCACCTTCACGGGCAGAATGACAGATGGCCCGGGTAGCTTTCTGCAGTAGAGCATAGCTGAGCAAAGCTACCACGTCATGAAGAAGAAGTTTACATGAGTGGGAGTTCTGACAAGCCCCGATCTACAGCAATCTGTGCTCGCACTGAAGTTTACACCTGTGCTCATATTCACAAGAAGCGATTCAGTGAAATCTCAATGAAACAGTTTGTTTTCCTTCCCGAAGCCAAGCTAACACAAAAAATCATTTACTGGGTGCAGCATCATTAACTGTGGTTATGGGGCAAGTCAGGAGCTTCAAGGTACATCTCAATCCATGGGGGTATGTGATTCCTCCAAAAACAGAAGGTAGAAGTTGGCGAGGAATTGTGCACATGGAGAGTGTTACTTACTGGTTATTGTGGTGGTCATACTGTGTCCCGTATGGCAGCGTATAAACGAACAGCATGCAAACACCTTCTGTCCAAACATCTGCGACAGGCACATTTTTAGGCTGCCTTCCAAAAACTAAAAAAAGACGGAGGCAAAAGAAGGAAAAAAAATCTCTGCTTGGCTGAACTCTCATTCTGCTGTCTTATTACTTTTTTTTGTATATTTTTTTTCCTTCTGTCATTTAATCTCTTCTGCTATTCCTGAAAGAGACATGATTCAGCTTTCTATTTAGTTATGATTTGCAGAAGGAACACCCATGTGGATAGTCTTGACTTTGCATCATGTCACTAGAAAAACAGAAAGACTTTGAAAAACAAGTTCAGAAACACAAAATCTCACTTCCTCCCTCGGTGAGTTTACCAGAAGAATGTGCCATCCCATAAAACTGCAATCACAAGTAAAACATGCACTCTGAAAGCCACCTTTAATTCTTTCGAATGTGACGGGCATTGGTCACACTCAATATAACCGTCAATTAATGTAGCTTCACTTCACAGCTGATTTATGCTACAAGCAATCAGTCTCTGTGATGAATCCTTGTGGGTCTCTGTAAGAACCTTTGCGTTGTGTTGTAGATGATTTGGTTTTAACTGTGGACTGCATTGTAGTATCCATGCACAGTCATGTCTCAACAACGATGAAGTAAACAAGTAAGACTAAAACTGAAAGTAAAAATGTGGAGCAAAATCCTCAACATCCACATATTAATAGACCAAGTATTATTTTGTTTTTAGTTTAGAGACCTAAGATTAGTAACACAGATATACAGATGCTGCATGCAGTGGTAAACACTTTGTATTTTCAGTGGTAGTAGGTATGTTATACTGTACAATTATGTTAATTTCCTCAGAAGTGATGTAGCTGGAGCGCTGTCTTTCAGTTTTGAGCATTTGCCATCAGTACTACGGGATCATAGGTGAAACACAGCTAAACAGTTAATATATCACATGGTTTGATGTCATCATATTGCCTAGCAAATAACCCATTTGGGGCATTTCTTCACAGTTTGAAGTCAATCTATCTATCTATCTATCTATCTATCTATCTATCTATCTATCTATCTATCTATCTATCTATCTATCTATCTATCTATCTATCTATCTATCTATCTATCATATTAATATTATCTGGGGTGTCATAACTTATGTTGCCTTACATAAACAATGGGGCGATCGTGGCTCAAGAGTTGGCAGTTTGTCTTGTAATTAGAAGGTTGCCGGTTCGAGCACTGGCTCCGACAGTCTCGGTCGTTGTGTCCTTGGGCAAGACACTTCACCCGTTGCCTACTGGTGGTGGTCAGAAGGCCCGGTGGCGCCAGTGTCCGGCAGCCTCGCCTCTGTCAGTGCGCCCCAGGGTGGCTGTGGCTACAATGTAGCTTACCATCACCAGTGTGTGAATGGATGGATGACTGAATGTAGTGTAAAGTACTTTGGGGTCCTTAGGGACTAAGTGAAGCAGTATACAAATACAGGCCATTTACCAATCAATCAATCTCTATCTATCTATAATATTAATATTATCTGGGGTGTCATAACTTATGTCGCCTTACATAAACAAGAAGGTGATTTCAAATTTCTGTTAAACCAATAAATTAGACATTAGGTAATATGTTTTTTCCCAGTGTTCATATTTCCTGTACATATATTCTGTGTTTTCCCTACTTACTGAACCTATCCTACAAAGATGTTTTTCGTCTACAAGTTACATGACTTGGCCATTGCTGTGTACACAAGTGCTTGGCACAGCCATACATAGCTGGGCAAGGAGGCGCCTGTTATAAAAATACACAAGTGGAACCTCGGCTGCAGAGACTCTGCTGCTCCTTCTCAAGGCATCACGTCATGCATTCCTTCTGTTTTCACTCATTTTCCAGCATTTTTTTTTTTTTTTTGCCGCCAATGCTTTGCCCCTTGAACATGACTTATAAAAGACATGTAGTGTCAGCCAATTATGTTGGACTTTGATGGTCATAAATCAAGGCTGACCAATAAAAACGAAGACAGCCAAGTATAATGTTCGTGTGTGACTCCAACTGGATTGTAAATGAAGCCAGATGGGCTGGGAGAGTGCCACTGAACAGTGCTGGATCCCATCACTAAATGGCTGTGTGTGTTTTCCCCTCGTGCACAAATTACAGCATCACCTCATTCAGCGGCATAAATCAAAGCCCAAGCTGTGATATGTGCAGGGCATCTCTCCATCTCATTACTAAAATAAATTCTCTGGCAGCCTTGGATGTGTGAGCCCTGTTTGAATCGTTGATATTACTACAATCTGTACTTTTGTAGCTGCCTTTATTTTGGAGCAATTTTAAGGCCATTCATGTGATTTCAAGCAAGCTGAGACATGCTTGGAGATGAAACAGACAGTGGGAGTGTTCCCTCATTGGAGACCTCTGGACACTTATTGAGGAGGACGGACATATTTGGATTGGGAAGAGAGGAGAGGACAGAAGAAGAAGATGGGAGAAAAGTCAGGTAGAGGGCAGACAAAGAGAGTGAAAGCGATATCCGGTTTCTAAAAAGCACAATAGGTGGATTTGAACACTGATGAGGAAAAGGACCGGGAGTGACAGATATGATTCAACAAAGTATGTGGGCAAAACGACATGCAGGTGGACAGTGATGGAGTTATCTGTATGCATTTTGAGACAGACTTTCTGAGCTCTATATTTTCTAGGTGCACAATGATGACCTTCATTCATCTGCTTTGATGTCCATCGGAGAGCGAAGAAACTCCTCTGAGGACCTGGACTTCTCATTCAGGGGTAAGATAGACTTTAATCCTTTTAACTAAGATTTATTTTTATGCAGATGTTTCTTCATCATTCAAAATCCAAAACAAAATCAAGAGCAAAACACTATATGTGTAATATTTTTTCTCTTCTATGTTGCAGTGTGAAGAGAATATGGCACAAATGATGGCTCTGTGTGGATTTGGGGTATACGAAAAAGTTTTACATGTGGCAGTCATGAATTCTCGAGGTCAGGGAGACTCGGCCAAGCTAGGCAAGATCCCACACTTAACAGGATTTGACTACTTCATCAGAAACATCACAAGGGTTGAAAGATGGTCCTCTCTGCAGAGAATGAGTCATGGGAGCGAGTGACTAGCCTGACCTGTTATGCTTTCTGCATTATCCTTTTCCAAGGGGAAACACTCTGAGACTGACACCTGATAAAAGGAAGTTTTCAGTTGATACTTTTGTCTGGCGTGTGAAATTGAAGGTCATTGATAGGTCTGTGAAAGATGTAGGAGTGGTGAGCTCCTGCAAGGTTGCTGACAACGTTGGTAAGCTGTCAGTCAGAGCCAGCAAAAACAGATCTATAGCCTAGCATTATGCAGTCAGTAGATGGTGAGCGAGTGGCGGTGCTGCCGCAGGCAACTTTCTCCACATCTCCAGCTCACTTTTCTAACATGATTTTTTTCCCCCCCTCTGGGTTCTGATTAGCAAATACACAGCTGATTGGCTTTAGCCTGAGCTTTTTTCCCTTGTGAGTTGTAAATCAATATGTTAGTGCAATTTAAAATGATTGTATGAGGTTACAGTATCTCAGCAGAGGCCAGAAAGGTTGCAACAGTCTTAGGGGATGTGCAAATCTTCAGACTTTAAGATGAATCTTTGATTTGTCTGATCAAATTGAATTTAATTTACACAAATCAAAACACAGCGGAACTGTGAAAGGTCCACGCTGAAAAGATTTTAATGCAACGCTAGAGCAGAACACGTAAATCTAGAGATGCAGATATGGCCTTGGATGCTGCATTGCTGTCACAGGTTGGCTGAAAAGTAGTTACAATGCAAACCAACTTGATCTTTTTTGGAGAACCGTCTGTCTGATCTAGGCAACCCCTAGCAACCCACAGCCGTGAGCCAATCCAAGTGTGTTCTCTGTCACAATATATAGATCATCTGTTGCACAACGAGGAATTGTCAAATGAGGCAACAGCAGGCGTTAAGCTCCAGACAAGTCAAACGTCTTCTGTTTTGCTTTGAGGAAGCATTGGGGCAATGAAGAGAGTGTGTGCTCCTGTGTTGGTGTTTGTATGTGCATGTATGCTTGCTCAGACACATTTTCCCTGCTTAATGTGTATGTAAATAGATGTCTTTATATGTCTGCAAACAGTCATCCCCATGTTTCAAACATGGGAGCATTGGTTCATATGGAAAAACAAGGACTTAAAGAGGAGACGACCTGGATCTTATCATTCAGTGGTTTAACACTAGCCAGACCTCAACTCGCCAACTCCAGGCAGCAAATTAGGAGCTAGGAGCTGCCGACTGCACTTGTGACAGAGACGTGATGGAGAGCAGGCGAGCTGGGCTGCTTCACAGCTCACATGGGCCACGATACGACTGGAATGCTCCCCATGTATAGCCAGAATAAGTAGTAAAGGAATGAAAGCTCATGTGGGTGTGTTTGCTGCACATCAGAGAAATTCTGTGTATGTACACAACTTTAACAATAGGATGCTTCATTAATGTAAGAAACTCATTTAACAGCCATCTGTTGCATCAGTTTGCATTATGGCCTGGCAAGTGATACAAAATGTAAAAAAAAAAAAGAAAAGAGAAGAAAGAAGAAAAAAAAGAAAAAAATATGTGATATGCACTTTAGTGGTTTGTGAAAGTAAGTGGGAAAAATATTTCCTGCCAGTCGTATTCAGTGCCACTGTTATGCACTGAATAAGGAAACCATTGCTTTTCAGCCAGGAAATTCAATGTATTTATTATAGATAACTGCTCACACGTTCATGGGTGCTTTTTTCTGTGGGAGCTTCCTGATTTAACAAAAGTAATTTTGTTAATTGTAATTGTACTTCACAGTGAAAACCGTAAATGTAAATATAACAGAAAAACATTAATATGTAATATGTTTGCAAATATTATTAACAGTTTAAACAAACTCATATTCTGCTGCGGTTATGTGGATTTCAAGTTAAACTCGACATCACACATCTCTCTGTGATTTGTAACAAACTGCAGCTGAAAGCTTGAGTTCCCCACCAAAGACGCTATGAGGGTAATACTGACTGTTGCACACACCTAATCTGAGAGTTAAAGAATAAACAGTATTTAGATGCTATATGTACAGACACAAAAGCTCTGCTACTTCCAGTATATTTGATTTTACATTCTAGCCATGACAGTCTGACCACCCACTGAAAACCATTTTTCCTGGTAGTACCTCCACTCTCAGGTTACTTTTATTTTCTTGTACTTCTTTTACACTCTGATGGACATACCATATTATGTATTAAGTAGAAAGACACCTGAGTTATTAGTTCATTTTGTGTCACATTACAAGACATAATTCATCTGGTAAAGACCTAAAACACCCAGACTGAAGACTTTGGTATGTTGCCACTATGGTTTTTTAGCATGCCCTTTTTTGTGTGGATGACCATTTACAGTGCATCCGGAAAGTATTCACAGTGCTTCACTTGTTCCATGTTACAGCCTTATTCCAAAATAGATTAAATAGAGTTTTCACCTAAAAATTCTACACACTCCATAATGACAGAGTGGAAAAAGTTTGCTTGAAATTCTTGCAAATTTATTTAATAAAAAAGCAAAAATATGTAGGATGTACATAAGTCCACAAATTCAAATTCAAGGCACTCAAAATTGAGCTCAGGTGCATCCTACTTTCGCTGATCATCTGTCAGATGTTTCTACAACTGGATTGGAGTCCACCTGTGGTAAACTTGGTTGATTGGGCATGATTTAGAAAGGCACACACCTGTTTATAAAGGTTTTCATAGCTGACAGTGCATATCAGAGTACAAACCAAGCCATGAAGTCCAAGGAATTGTTTGTAGTATTCCAAGAAAGGATAGTCAACACACCGAGTTGGGGAAAGGTATAGAAAAATTTCTGCAGCATTGAAGGTGCCAAGGTGTGAGAACAGTGGGCTTCATCATTCATAAGGGCTTTACTAAGAGAGGTGACCAAGAACCTGAACCTTTCAGAAGGACAAAATGTTCCGCAGCTCTCTGCCAATCAGGCCTGTATGGTAGAGTGGCCAGATGGAAAACACTCCTCAGTCAAAGTCAAAGTTAAAGTCAAACATGGAGTTTGCCAAAAGGCATCTGACGGACTCTTAGACCTTAAGAAAGTAAATACTCTAATGAAACAATGACTGAAGACATCCGCCTAAATGCCAAGCGTCATTTCTGAAGGAATGCACCTGGACAGTGTCGTTCCTACAGTAAAGCATGGTGGTGATGGCATCAGGCTGTGGGAATGTTTTTCAGTAGCAGGAACTGGGAGACCAGTCAGGATTTAGGAAAAGATGAATGTATCTCTGTACAGAGACATCCTTGATGATAACCTGCTGCATTGTGCTCTGGACTGGGGCAAAGGTTGTGTGTAGTGTCAAACTCAAAAGCTGCAAAAGCTGCTTCAACCAAGTATTCAACAAAGGCTGTGAAGACTTATGTATGTGATATATATATATATATATATATATATATATATATATATATGTATATATATATATATATATATAGGCCTATAGGCATATAGGCATATATATATTATAATAAATGTAAATGTAAATTATAATATATATATTATAATAAATGTAAAAGAATTTCAAGCAAATTTTTTTCATTTTGTTATTATAAGGAATTATGTGGAGAATTCCAAGGTGAAAAAAGGATTAAACACATTTTGGATTAAGGCTGTAACTGGCTGACAAATTGTGGAACAAGTGGAGCTTTCTGAATGCACCGTGTCTGTAAGAAAAGAAGACATGCATTTAAAAAAACCAATGTTATGTTGTGGGGACAAAATATATTTTCATGAGTGTTTTACACAAAAAGCAAGCCCACAGAGAAGAAATAATTGAATTTTGTAGTGCAGTCTAAGTTCATGGTTGGTTTAAAGTTAGATTTAGGTAAGTATTTGGTCTCCAGGATATGAATGTAAATCAGTTCAACATCCTTTGAAGTGATGGAAACACCTCCATGTGTATATACAGAATATCTGCATGTGTGTATTTACAGAGTCAAGCAGGCTTGAATCCAGACATCCCTCATATGATCCTCTGTCTCCATTCCTTATCAACAGCACTTTGTCGTCCCTGCCTTCCTGTCAGTGCTGTGTGTCTGCACCACCTCTCTGCCTGATAGCCAGCAGCCACCTAAATACACCTGCATTTTATCACACTGCAGCTGCTTCCCCCTTTGCTCACAGATGAAGCACACCCTTGTTTCAGGACCAGCGATAACCATGTGCATTTTTGTTCATATTTGCATACACTGCTGAAAGACTTCTTAGGGAGGAGTTCTGCTGTATTTAATTTACCTGTCAGAATTTTCTAAACTTTATAAACATTACAGCTCATTGTGCATGAAATCTATTCACTGAAACTAGTAGAGAAGGATGCTGTGGCTCCAAAGTCTAATCGCAAGATTTATTTTTTTCCCCAGAAAACATTGCTTTACTCAAATGAATCGAGATGTAAACATAGCCAGTCATTAGCTAAGAGTGTTTGCACAAATAGCAGCATACTGCAGCAACAAATTGGACAATTAAGCATAGCTGCATGTTTCACTCTTCTTGCTGATACTTGATTGTGATGAGGGAAACAGGAAAATGATTTTTTTTTCGTAACGCTCAAGCTGCTTTTCTTCATTTGGAGTTCAAATAAGTAAGAAATAAAAAAAGTTTGATGACTCTTTCTGTTTAATTTGTGTGTAAATTGTTATGACGTTTTAAAAGCTCAGAGGTAATCCGTGAAATATACACTCTTTTCCTGTTAGATCTACTGTGCCTTGCTTCCCAACACCATTCAACTCGTCTACCTCACTCCGAGTCACCACATGCTTATCACACAGCTTCTCATATTTCCTTTTACCAAACCCATTGGTCTTATCTATTCCAACACTCCTTTCTGTGATGCACTGCATTGTATATCTTTTCTCTCCATCCCTTCATTCCACTAGCGCTGTACTTTTCAGCTCCAGACTGTCTGGTTTTCATCAGCTCAGCCTGCTGGTACCATTTTGACGCCCACCAGGCGTGCTGCAAGTCAGGACTGTGATAACCTGCCCTGAGGCCGCCCTGTTCCATAAGCAAACATCCCTTACTTTTTAGCCCCGACTGAAAAGAACAGACTAGACTACGCTGCAGTGCACAAATAACATTTCTCTGAATGAAAATAAAAAGAAACATAAAAATTGCTTTGAAACACAAACGCATATTTCATTTTATGCTTTAAGTGAGAAAGAGTAGCAGCATTGCCCTTAACTCAAACAAAATGAGGTCAAGACCAGCAAATGTCCTTTGTTTAGAAATCTGAATCCTACCTGCTCTATAATAGAGAAGGTACTGTGCCACAGCTGGTTTGAGGCAAGGACACAGTATGATAAAAAAGGCTCAGTGAAGTGGCACTACAGCAGTTTCTTACTGGAATAAGTTTTAGCTGTTATCATTCAAGTTTCATCCAAAATTGTACCTGCTCAGTGCTCAGCCTGGAGACCAAGTGAGAGAAAGAGACAAGTACCGCTGATGATGCCAACAGATCGTCCAATTTCCACTCTGTATAGTGTCAAGAGAAGAGGCAGGGATGGATTGCATGTGTGTGTGTGTGTGTGTGTATGTGTGTGTGTGTGTGTGTGTGTGTATGTGTATTTGCACGAAGGAAATAGCCCTTCTGAGAAAGAAATTCAGGCATTTGCTTTAAACTGGCCACAGACTGAGGACTGATGCTGCAAATAACAAAATGACAACAGTAAAATGTGTGCCTTTAAATAAAGAACACTATACGGACAAAGGTATCGGGACACACCATTTAATCTTTGAATTCAGGTGTTTTCAGTCTCATTGCCACAGAAGTTTAAAGTCATACAACTAGGCATGCAGTCCACCCTTTAGAGACATTTTGGAAATAATAGATTGTTCTAATAAGCTCACTGTATTCAAGCATCTTACTGTAACAGGATGGCACAGTTGTAAGAAGTCAGCTTGTGAAATTTCTTCCCTCCACGATAGTCCACAATCAGCTGTTTATGGGATTATTGCAAAGTGGAAGCATTTAGGAACCACAGCAACTCAACCATGAATTTTCAGGCCACGTAAAGTTACAGTCTCCAAGTGCTGAGGAGATGTCATCGCTCTGCTGGCTCAATAACTGCAGAGCTCCAAAGATCCTCTGGCATTAACATCAACACAAAAACTGTGTGGCGGGAGCTTCACAGCCTGGGTTTCAATGGTCCTGTACACTCTCAGAAATAGAGGTACGAGAGAAGAACATTTTTGTACCTATAGGTACATTTTTTTAAAATGTTCCCTTAAAAGTACAATACTGGTCTTTAAAAGTCCAGAAATGCCCCTTTAAAGGTACAATTTGAAATAAAGTACAAATCTGTACCATTTTGACCTGTACTGCAGTGACAGTGGCAGAATGTGGTAATGGGTCAGCATGGGAAAATCTGGATGGGCCTGGTTAATTGTAAAATTCATATGAGATGTGAGTGTGCTCATAAAAGCTACATGTTATAATCAAATCTGTTGGTCCTCTCCTCTGTACGTAAATTATCCTATGATGCAAAGAATATCTGTAACCTACCTTTGTGTAAGTTATGTTAAATTATATATTTTTTAAAAAACACACAATGACATGCAGGCACAACCAAATGATGTTAAAAAAAACTGGTCCATTTCCATTTTATTAAGTTCCAGTTATAATTTTTTAATGTTTTAAATCTTTCAAAAACGTGAAATCATTTTACTGTTATGTTTGGCCATTTACTTTTTTGCTTTTACTACATCCTAGAATTGTTCATTAATTGTGAGGTTTTTATGGAATTTGCAACATCAAGTTAAACCGAGGTTCTTTGGAAGTTAAAATGTCAAGCAGATTTTTATGTTACGGTGACTACATTTTGTAAGTTACAAATATAGTTCGCCAAGACAGCATAACTGTTTCTAAACAACTGCGCATTAATACCACAATGTTGTATTTCCATGTATCAAGTTCGCAACGCGCATTAATCCCAAAGGCTGAAAAGCCAGCAGCGATGAGTGCTCCGCCTCCGCGCTGACTAGCGTTGGCACAGAAAATGACTCTCAGGGGGTTATCGATGGAGGAGCTCCTTAAAAAGTTGATGGAAGAAGGCGTTGATGTGTCAGACGACGAGGCGCAAAGGTTTAGAGGTAAGTCGGGTGTGATTTTGTGTTTTTATAAAAATTACAACGTGTAATTTTACAGTAGAGTTAGCAAAAGTCCGAAGAGCTAGCTTTAACATGGGTGAATGCTAGCAGTTAGCTAAGTTTTAAACAAAGAAAGGTACAAATGTGGACTATTTAGACTGTTGGTGGAATGTTCAACGTCTGTCTGCCCGCCCGCCGTATTCCAGTGTTTTATCAATAAATAGTCAGTAACCGTGTACAACAATGTAAAAAAATCAATAATTTCTCAAAACATGCTAGTATGTAAATATAGCTATTAACAAAAATGTTTTCTAAGCAAAATTTATCGCATCTAACTTGTTCAAAGGGATTTTAAACAATGGTGGAAACATGCTGGTCGGTATCCTCTTCGTCCGCATGGTTACTTGTTGCTTTCTGTTCCATTTGCCCGAACTGAACTTGGTAAAAGAGCTTTTGTCCATTTAGCACCCTCGGCCTGGAACAAACTGCAGAAGGAATGGAAAATGACTGAATTCATTTCATTAAGTGATTTTAAATCTAAACTACGAATCCTTGAGGCCAAGTCCATAACATGCAACTGTTTCAATTAGATTGATTGTCATTTTAACTGACTTTTTATTTTATTTGAATTTTATTGAATTTTATTTTTATTTTATTTGTATTCTTTCACTTATTGTTGCATGTGTGTTGTTGCTGCCTGTGTTTGAGTAATTTCTGTAACTGTGAGACATCTGCTGCTGCCTATCTTGGCCAGGTCTCCCTTGAAAAAGAGGTTTTTAATCTCAATGGGATCTTCCTGGTTAAATAAAGGTTAATAAATAAATAAAGTACACATTTGTACCATTTCACCTACTTAGTGGGATTTGGGATTTTCGAATATGAGAGCTGTAAGCTCTGTGCAGGGACACTGTCTGCAACCCAAGAATTGTTAAGATGATTGGGGAAACAGCTAATGATTTTTTTTGTCTCTAAATCTGATTATTATTATTTTCTGTACTAACTGATTAATCAATCTGTTTATTAGCTTTAGAATTTTTTGTTCAAGGGTTAAAGCACTTTACATTTATCTCCAGTCTGTGTCTTTAAACATGTCAAAAGTTTAAATCCTCAATGTAAAATGTCATTCTTTTGTCTATTCTGCTCTTTTCATTTCCAGTTGTGTGATGAGGTTGATTTAATGCATCCCTGCCAAGACAACATCTGTCGCCGCTTTAGCAAAAACTTCACTGCTGTTCTTCAAATGACCAAGGATTTGCCACTGAAGAAGGTCTACATGGAGGCAAGAGAGAATGCACTGGCTGAAGACATTACAGGTGCTAATTTGACCTCATACAAATAGTAAATTTTGTGATAATTCATTTGCTCTCTCTTCCAAAGATAATTGATGTACCATAGTGTCATGTGAAGAGCATGTTAATGGGAATTTGCATGCTATCAAAATCTAATGAAGTGCATTTGCATCTGTATGACCTAGGAATTGACTTCAAGGGGGCACTTCTCTTGCCATCCATCTTCAAGGAGAAGATAGAAGATTTCATCATCCTTGGAGAGGTAAATGCATGATGCAATGCATAGCCTTTGGCCACAAGTTTCATTCTCGGTGTTTTGTTGGCATGGAGCTGAATTCAGCTGCGGTTCAGCATCACAGCTAAGCTAATGTAGGGGAAACACTGCTGTTAATCCACAGTGCTGCTGTGCTCTTGGGTTTTGTCTGGTGTTTATATAGATAGATAGACCTTTATTGTCCCCTTAGGGAAATTCTTCTTCACAGGTACTGTCACTGTCAGGGGTGATTGCTTTTGCCCTTGAATATTATGTCAAACTTTAGCAGCTTATCAAACACTACCACAACAGTCATTGGTCAAGAAGCTTTTTGTTTGGAGTAGGGGCCATGTTTACAGGTTATCAGAATAGACAGTTTTGTTTTGCAGCAAATAAAGAAGGTAATTTGAGGAATCTGTTGAAAATCCACTTGGCACATATTGCTTAAACATACTGTATACTAATGTTTTTCTTCCTCTTCTGCAGAATACTCCCACGAGTCCATACCCAACCATTCGAATGAAGGATAAGAGTTGGACAACTGCCCTCTTAAGACAGTGTCGCTGTGTTGTAACAGTTGAAGGAGTGGATGTTTGCTCGTGCCGCTCGCTGGATGAGGCCTACATCTCAGCATTCTCCACCTTCTTCGTGTTCAACATGACCTACCCTGCATACTTCAAGAAAACACTTGTCTTTCTTCAGAACTGCATTGTCAACATAGGAGACCAGGGAGACAAACCCCTGCCAGTAAGTGTCACCAGGGTACTTAACCAACTCTATTAAATATGCCCCCACCCAAGTGTCACTATCTTATTCACTACCCAAGGCTGATTTTGATGTATGGTCCTCTTCGCCCTTTGTGGTGTATGGGATATGAAAGCAAGCATCAATATTTCAAAAATCTAGCGAGTAAATGCAAAAACTTTGTAAACATCACTGCAACTCTTAACAATCGTCATCAAATGAAACAGTGCTGGGAGTTTTCTTCAGATAAGTTGCTTGTTGACTTTGAACATTCACTCAGCACAAGTGTCAGTGTGCCATTTTCATCTCTGCCAGGTGACTTACAGAATGCTCTGGAAATGAACAAAAGTTTTACAGATGTGCATTTTCAGGATAAAGTGCTTCAGTGTGTGTCTGCTATATCTGTCAGCAGTGTCAAATATGAACTTGAGGATGTTTTTGTAGTTGGCCATGTACACACTAAAGCCATACCTATATTCCTTAAAATCAAGTATATTTTGAATGTTGATACTTGTTGGGTATTGTGTGGGAAACTGTTACTTCCTTGCACTTATGAATGTCATTTCCATGCTTACCAAGTGGCAGTTGACAATGACTGGATCCTGTTCAATCCAGGAAATGAATTAGACTTTCAAGCTCTAGACACGTATTTAGTTGATGATAGGCTGTTTGTGTCTTTGAGGTATTCTGTGTGACGTGATTGCAAGCACATTTTCCATTGTGTTCAGGTGTTTAATGTCTTTATGTGATTGTTTACTTTTTCTTTTTTTTTTTTTTTTAAATGAATGTATTTTTCTTGACATGTCCTATGGCAATATACGAATGTAATCAAGGATGTATTTCTGTGGTTGTTTAAATGCTTTGATGTGATTGTATTATCGAAAATAAATGGTTAAATAACCAAATATTTTGGACTATTGGGGGTACATTTTTGTCTCTTTAGGTACGAAATAGGTTGTCGCTGGGGGGGTACCCTCATAGGTACCCTATTGTACCCTTTTCAAGGGAACATTTCTGTACTATAGTTTCAAGGTACATTTATGTCTTAGGAAAGTACATGATTGTACTTCAGATGGTACAATTTCATAAGGTACAAAAATGTACCAAGCCTAAAGGGTACAGAAATGTCCTTCAAAAAGGAACACCCCCAGCGACAAGCATTTGTACCCTTTTTGGTACACTTTGGTACCCCTATTTCTGAGAGTCTAGGCAGAATGTGTTTTGTCCATATACAGTGGGGCAAAAAAGTATTTAGTCAGCCACCGATTGTGCAAGTTCCCCCACTTAAAATGATGACAGAGGTCAGTAATTTGCACCAGAGGTACACTTCAACTGTGAGAGACAGAATGTGAAAAAAAAATCCATGAATTCACATGGTAGGATTTGTAAAGAATTTATTCGTAAATTAGGGTGGAAAATAAGTATTTGGTCACCTCAAACAAGGAAAATCTCTGGCTCTCACAGACCTGTAACGTCTTCTGTAAGAAGCTTTTCTGTCCCCCACTCGTTACCTGTATGAATGACACCTGTTTGAACTCATCATCTGTATAAAAGACACCTGTCCACAGCCTCAAACAGTCAGACTCCAAACTCCGCCATGGCCAAGACCAAAGAGCTTTGGAAGGACACCAGGAAAAGTATTGTAGACCTGCACCAGACTGGGAAGAGTGAATCTACAATAGGCAAGCAGCTTGGTGTGAAAAAATCAACTGTGGGAGCAATCATCAGAAAATGGAAGACATACAAGACCACTGATAATCTCCCTCGATCTGGGGCTCCACGCAAGATCTCATCCCGTGGGGTCAAAATGATCATGAGAACGGTGAGCAAAGATCCCAGAACCACACGGGGGGACCTGGTGAATGACCTGCAGAGAGCTGGGACCAAAGTAACAAAGGTCACCATCAGTAACACACTACAACGGCAGGGAATCAAATCCCGCAGTGCCAGACGTGTTCCGCTGCTGAAGCCAGTGCATGTCCAGGCCCGTCTGAAGTTTGCCAGAGAGCACATGGATGATACAGCAGAGGATTGGGAGAATGTCATGTGGTCAGATGAAACCAAAGTAGAACTTTTTGGTATAAACTCAACTCGTCGTGTTTGGAGGAAGAAGAATACTGAGTTGCATCCCAAGAACACCATACCTACTGTGAAGCATGGGGGTGGAAACATCATGCTATGGGGCTGTTTTTCTGCCAAGGGGACAGGACGACTGATCCGTGTTAAGGACAGAATGAATGGGGCCATGTATCGTGAGATTTTGAGCCAAAACCTCCTTCCATCAGTGAGAACTTTGAAGATGAAACGAGGCTGGGTCTTCCAACATGACAATGATCCAAAACACACCGCCCAGGGAACAAAGGCGTGGCTCCGTAAGAAGCATTTGAAAGTCCTGGAGTGGCCTAGCCAGTGTCCAGACCTCAACCCCATAGAAAATCTGTGGCGGGAGTTGAAAGTCCGTGTTGCTCGGCGACAGCCCCAAAACATCACTGCTCTCGAGAAGATCTGCATGGAGGAATGGGCCAAAATACCAGCTACTGTGTGTGCAAACCTGGTAAAGACCTATAGTAAACGTTTGACCTCTGTTATTGCCAACAAAGGTTATGTTACAAAGTATTGAGTTGTATTTTTGTTATTGACCAAATACTTATTTTCCACCCTGATTTACGAATAAATTCTTTACAAATCCTACCATGTGAATTCATGGATTTTTTTTTTCACATTCTGTCTCTCACAGTTGAAGTGTACCTCTGGTGCAAATTACTGACCTCTGTCATCATTTTAGGTGGGGGAACTTGCACAATCGGTGGCTGACTAAATACTTTTTTGCCCCACTGTAGCGTATATTGTTCAATTTTCCCACATCTTTTTGTTCTCCTTTATGTTGTCACTCTACTTGAATTCTGCAGTAGTGATGAACAAACCTCAAAAAGCCACTGACAGCATAATACACTCAAAGCACTTTCCAAAACCCAGCTTTTCTTTAAAATCAATCATCTGCCTCAAATCACCCTCCAATGTTTTTCCCATCAACTTCGTGGCCAACTATTTGTCATTCTCTCATGGAAAACCCTACACCTTATAACACGACAGACAGAACTGAGTAGAAGACAGGGGGACATACACAGGAGAGTTGTGTGAGTATTTAAACAGAGCCGATGGAACAATAGCGTGGCGTCCAGCGCACCGCTCTTTACCCTCTACACCTTTATTTGGCAAACGCAAAATAGAGAGGGAGACAGTAAGTGGTTTAAGATGTGCCTGGTAAATCGTAAAAAGAGTATATATCTGTGTGTGTGTGTGTGTGTGTGTGTGTGTGTGTGTGTGTGTGTGTGTGTGTGTGTGGGAGAGAAAGCTAGTGGATTTTGGGTTGAGAAAAATTCATGTTTAAATGTTGTTTCTTTCAATCTGTGAGTGCATTTTTGTGTGTTTGAAAGTCTGTTTGTGTCTATCTGAGTATACCAACATATGTGTTTGTTTCTGCCCACGCGCATGCTTGTGTGTATGTGGGAAAGCAAGGGAGCAGCCTACATTGTGTAGGCTCTGCACCAGCTGTGTGGGCCATGTGGAGGAGGATGTATCAGGGGGTCATGCGCTGGCAGCTGGCAGGGAGGAAGGGAGTCCGGTGCTGTGCCTAGAGGCCCAGACATTAGGAGTTGCACTACGCACTGCTCAGAGTTGTGTGTGTGTGTGTACATGTGTGTCAGAAAAAAGTTTTAGCATGAAAACGAGCGGGGCTGTTGCAGTGCAAGTGTTTATTAAATCAGATAAGCGCGTTAACACATTAACACCGAGGAAAACACACACACACACACACACACACACACTGCCACCTCATAAGAAACCCTCTCTGTTGAGGGTTGTCCTCAGGAGTCAGTGCAGACACCCAGCATGCACACACTGTGCTGAGTTTGCGGCTAAGGGAGTCATTAACACCTTCGCTGGGTGTCTGGTTTTCCTCTGACACCGCTGATGGTTTTGACCTCTGGAGTGGAGAGGTCACACAAAAGTCGCGTGCGTTGCTTCCAGGAACCAAAAACATCACCGCAACTCACAGAGGAATATCAGACTAAGCGATTCTGATGTGATGCTCACCGATTTAGATTATTTAAGGGATAATATAGGTTTATTGTGTGCTGTGATTACATTTGTGTAGTTTTTGGCTATGGTAAAATGAACAGTCACAGAAGCACCAAAAATAAAGAATTTATTGTTATAACTGAAAGAACGAGTGTCTGAACAATTCAATTCAACTGCGTAGCCAGAAATGCTAGGCCCTGTTTTGTAACTTTTTTGCTTCTAGTGAATAGGCACGCAGGAATCAGGAAAACTGTTAAAAGTATTTCCAAGTTTGGTTAGAAATGTGGGTAAACTTTGGTAGTTTATTTTTCTTATCTGCCTTTAAAAAAAAAAGGTTTCAAACTCATTTTCTCACTGCTTGTGTTTTTCTTGTTCAAGTCTGTTCGTGCAGATGTTTCTAGGTCTCTGCAAAGATTTTGATTAGTAAAACATTATCATTACAGATAAGAGTAACGGCTAACACTGTGAATGCAAGTTGTGAATACAAGCTGGAACAACTTGGAATTTAACTATCCCATTAAGGACCCGACGCTTAGTAAGAAACAGTTTGTCAAAGCTGTGAAAGCAAACCACAGCTCCAACCGGTCGTGGCAAACAGCCACCCTCTCAGAGCCTGATTTGGCTTGAGGTTTCTTCCTGTTAAAAGGGAGACTGTGTTTTTTCTCTCCTTACTATTGCCAAATGCTTAGTCTCAGGGGATTGTTGGATCACGGAGTTTCTAGCTATAATATCATGGTTTCTTTACCATACCGTATAGGGTGGCTGTGTCGCTGAAATGAGAATTGTTGTAAATACTTTAAAAAAGGGATAAAACTGTATTGCACAACTATTTTCATTGTAAACCAATTTGCAGAGAACAGCTGGTCCAATTAACACTGACTTTATTAAAAAAAGAAAAACTAAGGAGAATGTTCTGTAACCTCAAAAATTAAAGCCTATTCCAATCAAACTACCTCTAATCATCATTGTCAGAGACTCCCTGAGGTGAATGTAATGTGTCTCACTGGCTGATAAAGCTTCTGTACGCTGGGACGTCTAGAAATACTCCGCAACATCTGTGAAGCTACTCGAGGTCCTAGTGTTTCACTCCGCTCCCAGCTAAAGCAAACAAGGGGAAACATATTGGGAAGGAATTAGGGACAGATTTGAGACAGGCTGTATTGTTAAGCCTTCAACAGTGACATGTCTGTTTCGGTCAACGTCTACAGACTGCCTGACCTGGCAACGGCTTTATGAACTTATGTCTCAGCCAAAATTTGTGAAGCAAGGATTGGCAAGGTTATGCACATTAAAAATGGAAACTTTTGTCCAGAAAACTAATACAGGAAGTTTTTGAAAAAAATGAGAAATTATTGAAATTTTAAATAAAACTACATAGCAACATTTTGAGACTTAACTTTTACTTTGCGTACAGCAAGTGTGGCTCACACCAACCACCACATTCAAATACAAGGCATCACCACTACCCAGTCCTCTTGCTTCGAAATAGCACACAAATGCACACGAGCAAAGCCGCGCAGTCCACCAGACAGACGAACACCCGCTCATTTGTTTCATTTGAGAGCAGAAAAACTGAACAGACGCCGGCTTCTCCTTTCGGCACGGTGCCGGCCGTGGTGGCAGTAGCAGGGGTTGGCGGCAGCACGCTCATCATTCCACAAAACCCCAGCCAGATGTCCCAGAGCCTGGAAGGCAGGTGGGCTGGAGCCCCCCCCCTCTGCCGCACCGCGATGATGCTGGCAGCTCTTCAGACCTGCTGGGTATAACCTTTAATTCACATGCTTTTCCTGGCACGGTGGGCTGAGGGGCTGCCATCTGCCTGGCCTGTTGTGGTGTGAAGAGAGAGAGAGAGTGAGAGGAAATGAGAGGAGGAGGGAGAGTGGAAGTGTATCTGTTTGTATGAGAGTTGCGGTGGCACACTGGATGACTGAGCTGCCCAGGAGCCACCTCACAGGATACTGTTCTGGTGGTCCATCAGCAGACCCACACACACATATATACACATAAAATCACAGAGTTAGAGTGCGTTCATAAAATCCTCCTTACTCAGTGCTTACTAATGCTTATGTTTAATCAAGATCGCACATGCTGACACACAAAGCAGTTTCCCGACTAAATGTGAACAGCTTAAACTACGTCCTAATAAAGACTTAGCGGGGTGTTCTGTCAAACGTCAACACCTTGCACAGATGCTCACCAGATGCAGCGATTTCTACTTGATCCAAAGGCAACCCTGATTATTTACAGTATCCGCTTTCATCTGTTTGCTAACAGACATATTGCTTTTCAGTGCTTTCTGTCATGAAGGAAGGGCAGAGCTGTGTGACTTAGAACAGATGTCATTGATAATCCTGAGCATAATGAAACCCAGCTGACCCGTAAGTCATGATACAGTCAACAAACATGGTGACAGTCACTGAGGAGGTGAGCAGAAGAACCACATCCCTCGGATCATACATGCCAGGAACAGTCATATTACAATATTGGGAATTATTGCCAGACTGAGTGAACTGATAAAATCTTTGAAAGTTTGGAGAAGCAGTTTGAACGTGTCTTTATCTTAAGTTGTGGGGGTAAGTCTCACTTGCTGTTTTATGTTTTCACATGACATGATAGGGGGTTGCTTTTCCTGTGGTTGAAAAAGAATGTGTATTAAAATGCTGAAAATTAAAATATAGAAAATGAAGAACACTATCAAGCAGTCTGAAAGACTCGAGTTTAATATAGGCAGAAGTTTTTCAGATGCCATGGCAGTGCTGCTTGTTTTGGGATTCTCCATGACGAAGGAGCGCACCCTGAACCTGATCACCATGAAGAGCAGCTCTGAGTTTTCATTATGCTGGAGGAGCACTATTAACCCTTTAAAAACGAACTATTTTAGTTAGCACTGTAACCACGTAAACTAGCGCAATTATTGTTTTTGCATACGAAACCGGAGGAGTTGTACTTACATCTTATGCCATCAGCTTGTCCTCGGTCACGGTTTCCTTCCACATATAGCTTTGCAAAAACTGCATAAAAAGCACTTGCAGCAACAAAAAAAATAATATTCCAGAAACACGCTTTGCCGATCTGATCAGCTGTTCGTAACACTTCCTATGTTGGAATAGACATCAGCGCGAACTATCGCATGTCCGCCATGACCTGCCCGAAACCGGAAGTGACATAATTTTCGCGGAAATGTAGTTGTTTTTTTGTTTTTTTTACCATCAAGGCCTTATAAGCCTATACTGGTGTTTTTAAAAATTATGTTTTACTTTATGACTTTCTGTGTCATTTCTGGGATGCTTAGAAGTCATATTGCACTGCTGGAAATAGTTTATTTTGATGCAAATGCTGTTTTCTTTGCAGATTTGCATTATACGATTGTTTTTCATTTTTTCTGCAGTATATAAAAATTACTGTATTTCAAAAATAAAACTATGAAGACACTCAAAATAAATTTCCTGTGGTGGGAAACTATTTTGTGCAACTTTTTGTACTTACAGTGTTGAGGGATAAGCCTTTTAAATTTCTCTAACTAGAAATATATGTTAAAAAAACAAAAACGATTTTCTATTTTTTTGTAGGTTATTGCACTTTTTTGCAATTTATGTAATTACTATGCACTTAATGCATACATATTATTAAAATTTGGGCTATAATGGTTGTATTGATGTATAGCAACTTGAAATGCTCCCAAAAATGGCACTACAGCATGTAAAAATATAATATAAGCTCTGACGGACTTGGTTCTAGGTCTTAAAGGGTTAAAAAGCTTTGCAAGTCATTCATTTAATACTTGAGCACTTTTAAACACAGCAGAGAAAAGTTGAACTTAAAGAATGAACTAAAGACATGCAAATGCCTTTTATGGTGTTAACAACTGTTTGTGAATCCCTGTGAAATAATAGCTATTGTTTTGTGATAATCTTATTGATGTTATTTTAATTGATTTCGATATTTCAGCGAAATATCAGAATATTAAAATTGCGTTATCACTGAGTCTCTTTCTCTCATCAATGCCTCGAGACTCGAGACTCTGGTTCTACTTACATTCCTGTATTCTGTAAACCTCACATAGGTTGTGTTTGCGTCTTGCAATAAATATTTGTATGTTTGTGTCACGTTGTTCTTTGTGTGTTTCCCTTTTCTGCTGTAAGGATAGAGGAGACTTTAATTTTTGAGTCTTGAGGTGCTTCCAGTTACAATTATAATTGCTTCATACGCCACAACTTGGCCACATTTTAGATGTGGTCACAATAATTAACAACAAGTCCTGAGTTCCCTCCTGGTACTCCAGCTTCCTCCCACAGTCCAAAGACATGCAGTTAGTGGGGTTAGTTTAACTGGTGATTCTAAATCACCCATAGATGTGGATGTGATTGTGAGTTTTCTGCCATCCCATGCCCTGCAACCCTGAACTGGATTCTCAGAAAAAAACGGATGGATGGAGCAAGTATTTATAAAACCAACAGTAATCACTACAAAAATACACAACTGATAATTAGTGCATACCTAATGTGCATAAGTCATTATACTACATATAAATGTGCATCTATATATTTTAGAGAGAATTTACCTAGTTGAACCATTAGCAGCTCCTAAATAATGATGTAATACTTTATTCAGAAATGGTTAAAGTCTCATTTATTAAGTATGAAAACTTATTAATTGAGAACAAAGCATTTACAACTCTGTTTATAAGTCAAATACTAATGTATACTAATGTAGGCGCAGTGCTTTATAAATGATGTATGACGTATTCCCTAATACCTCAGTAATGCCTGAAAGCATATAGTTATTATAAAATATAACCAAAATGAATATCTAAAATATTACTGGGTAAAATAAAATGACATAAAATGTAACTTAGAGATTCGATTTTACAAATTCTCGACATTAACATTACTTACACATGCCTCTTCATACTACTCTCTTTATTACGTGCAGCACGGGAGATAAAAAATTTTTTTAAAAAGTGATTGTGCCGGAGTAGCAGAGAGTGGAAAAGAGAGAAAAACAGAGTGAATGTCTTCATTTAATTCCTTTGAGTTAAATGAAGTGAAAGAATGATAAAGGCAAAGTGAGAGAGGGGGAGTCAGAGTCGGACGGAGGGAGCAGAAGATGGATGATAAGCAGCGTGCGGCGCATGTGAAAGATAATGAATAGAAAGAAAATTTCCAGAAATAGAAGAAGAGGAAGAAGTAGAGAAAATGGAACGAAGAGTGAGAAAGAGAGAGAGGGGTGCTGCAGAGAGGCAGCCACAGGCCTGCTGTGTGGTGCATGGCGGAGACTCATCATTCAGCTAATTATGATCAGGCTTTTCCCTGCAGGCACAGCAGTGCTGGAAATGGAAAGTCTTTGTTCTCGCACACCCCAATGGAAGCGATGGGGCATGGCGCCATGCAGATGAGATGTGTGTACACACACGTATACACGTATACAGACACACACATACAAACACAAGCAAGCATGCAGCCTCATTAACACTACATGCACGCACTGTGCTTACTCCCACACACACATTCTTGTGTACATACACACACACACACACAATCACTATTCACACCACGCTTCTCTCTTAATGCATGTTGCCAGCCATTTATACATTCCCCCCTCACACAAATACACACCTCATGATCATGCAGTGCCCCACAAAAAAGCACACACACAAACACACACAGCGTACACGTAAACAAACAGTATCCGAATCACAGAGAACGCATTGGAACATTATGATGATACCATCAATTAAGTTTGCACCTACTGAGCCAAGTTATCCATCTCTATTATAGAATACGAGCCTCCTTTAGAAAGACCAGTGGGGTATTCAATTAGAAAAGTGAAGAAAACAATGGAGTTACATCCAACAAGGATTAAAGAGACTCTAAAAAAGTAAATTTGAGCTTTTCATTAATTACTGGGGCTTTTGTGCCAAGTAAGAGCAATTAGGACAAACGCAAGCACACAATATTGCCGAGCAGATTTGTGGGGTCAGATATCAAACCAAATTATCCATAATGACAACAACTACCTGTCAGAACCACGCTGTGACGTTCATGGCTACTGAGCAGCACTTTTTAATTAAAATTCATGGGTATTTCAAACACTTCATTACAAGAAGGGAAATGATTGCTTTATTAATAAAGAAAGCAAAATTGAAACCCTGCCAAGAAATTGGCATTGGACCTAATGCATAAGCACCCTGCTTAATCCAAATATTTTATGAGGATTTCAAAGGCCTAATCAAATCTGCAGCAACTTCCATTCATAGAATTTTCTTCAGAGCATGGATATTATTTTAAATATGATGCAAATCTAAACACAGGTATGAAATGTGATCAAATATTTGTCATTTGAGGAAGGCATATATTTCACATTGGCAGTTAAACGCATGCTCAGGTGTTCATAGTGAACACGACTGCACACCCTCGTAGAACAAGCAGATGAAAACCGTGCTGACTGTTGCACAAAACAATTATCTGACTTGACACATGTAGAAAATATAAAGACTGTGCACAGAAGATTTAAGTTTCAGTCTAGACAGAGAAACAGGTGTGTGTGTGTGTGTGTGTGTGTGTGTGTGTGTGTGTGTATAAATACACACATATACATATACACATACATATACAGTATATTCTAAAAAGGTTTTGGCACTCCTGTATTTCAAAATAAATCCCTGGGTTATGTCATGACAACAAGCAGATAATTTACAATAGATAGACTTGAGCTTCTTTGATTGTTTTAGCTTCATGATTGGTATTTAAAAGTACTATTTGAGGTTCACTTTTAATCTGACAATTACAGTAAAACTACAACATCTGATTCCTTCCTTCCTACTTTGCTAAATTGACTTCCAAACTTAAGTTCACTTGGAAATTCTTTGGTTCTGGTATATTTTGTCTAAGAATGAGCCAGAAGATCTCATGAAGCACAGCTGCTTTCTTGCTCCTGAATAATTGGTCCATTGAGTCCTCTCCTTATCTGAAATATTTCGGAGACTGACTTTTCTCTCTATGAGTGTGTGAAACAAAGAGCAGGCAATAATTATGGTTCATGTTCCTTGTGGAGTTACTCTCAGGTGATTCGCCCACTTTGTAAGCAGCACTTTGTCTCCTCTTTGCAGCCATCAGGTGCTTCAGCGCTGTCCAGCAAAAACACTACAGAGCCTACGCTTATACTGAAATCCTTTCAAGTAGCAACTACAGAAGTAACTGCGGGAATATTCTGCATTAAAGAAAATTATTGGGTAGTGTAGCTGATACTCATTTCTAAAGAAAAAGATGTCAGGGGGAAAAAAAGGATAGACTCACGCACCAGATGCATGCTGAAGAAGCAAAGTGCTTAACAAATTATCCAAAAGGAAAATGATGGATCTGGAAATACTTGGAATAATATAGGCCAAGCCAGAGGGAAATAGCTACAGAAGCGTAGTGATTAACTACATTTTGAAGTGTGGAAAGCAATAACTAGGTCTACACTATTTAGAGAGTCTGATAAACAGCATATCACCAAAATAACCATACAATGAGGAAGAGGACAAAGGTCATGTGTCAGACAGAAATATCTCTGCAGTGATCTCACAGGAACATGGATCCTTTAAAATGATTTATGATTGAAATGATTTGTTTTGTGCGCAATGGTGTGAATACTTTGCGTGGATGTTGAGTTCCTTCAGAAAACTGAATGACATTTATCCAACATTAAATAAATAAAAAATAAATAAAAACATCTGTTTGCCTCTTTCAAATCATTTGCGACTAGACAAAGTGTGGAACATACTCAGATAATGATTTCATGCTTTTTCCAAGAGGAAACGTGCCGATATCTTACAGTTTCAGTGTCTCTAAACCCCCCCAAAATGCATGTATTGTTGTGATTTCATGCCGGGTATTGTTACTGGACATATTTTTTCATGAAGTCTAGCATTACAGCCCCCTGGCAGCCAGGGAAGATCTCTTGGCATGGCTCTTCAGCACTCTCCGACTCCCCTCTCTTGTTTACTGCACAAACACATCTGCCTTTCACGCATAAGTGGCTCCTCAGAGCTGTGCAGCGGTAAATGATATCCCCCTGCTCCCAGATAGAGGTGTGTATCTCAGAATAATGTCCCCAAAGCTGAGAAGACTTGGGAAAAAAAAAACAATAAAACGAAATAAAAAACCCAGGTTGTTTTAATGAGCTGCTTATTATTGTTTGGGTGCCTTGTGTGTGCGTGTTTGTGCCTAGTTAATACAGGCACATGCATGTACAGTATATAGCTCTTTTTTTAAGTATATTTGAGGAATTAGTACTTTTCATTAATTGGTTGTTTTTGGTGTTTTTGTTGTGTTGGTGAGTGTCCGCAGTGAATAGAAAAGGATAAATGGATTGAGTTTATTCCAAACAAGCCCTGTACTTTCTTTTTGTGTAGATTTTAGATTGGGAAAAATGGTGTCACCTTCTGTTGTATGGAATGTAAATAAAAAAAAATATCTCCAAACTAACAAATCAAAACAAAACAAAACAACACAAAGCAAAACAAACAAGAACTAAAATAATGTCAAGATGAATATTATCGAGAATGGTTAATAGGACTGTAAGCAACCAGGTTTATCTTCTCTTTGACAAACTAGGAGAGCTTCACATTTTCACTTTAGTAATTGTGCTAATGTGTTTTATTTTCTGTGAATGAGATTTCATGAGCGCTTTTTGATGTTTGATGTGGGCTGATGTTGTAGGGTTTATGTTTTTGTTTTACTGCTTAAATGCTATTATTTCTTGCCTAAGTGTAGATGTCTCTGCATCTTTGGTTTTCCATTATTGTCTATAAATGCCATCAACCTGCGAGGGACCACAGATGAAAAGTGCTCATGTTGATTAATGTGCTTTGGCCCTTTTTAAAGGAAATAAACATTCAGTTTGGTCTCCATCTAGCTTTTGCTGTACACATCAGCCGGACTCTGTAAAACTGTCACTGGATAAGGTTGCCTTTACAAAATCATTATTAAATCAAAATATGGAAATATGCCAATTCTTATGTCTTCACACTCAAAGCCTTATTTTTAAAATACGTTTTTGCAAAATACAGTAAATGGAGCAGTATGTACTTAGCCAAAATGGCCATTAAAATAGAGTCAGAGACAAGAACTTGAATTAAATTATGTAATTTCTTCTTCTTCTTCTTTTTTTTTTTTTTTTAAATCTTATGGAAAATAATTGATCCGTCTGGCAGCTATCCATTTCCTTTGACTGAGTATCTCATTTAGCTCTCCTTTCATATTTGTAATCACCATATATGCCCATGGTAAAGTCTTAGTGCCAAGCTTTTGCACACTTTGCACTTCCTATTTGACAGACTTGCTTCCACTCAGATGAGTCTCCTTGATTGTTGACTTACTTGCTTACAGTATGCATTAACATATCTTCCATGTCTAAATGTCAAATACAGTTTCATACCTACTTCTTTAGCTCATTGTTTCTTTAACAATGTCTTACACTCATCAACAAACAATAACAACTAGAGATGGACCGATCCGATATTACGTATCGGTATCGGTCCGATACTGACCTAAATTACTGGATCGGATATCGGAGAAAAATAAAAAATGTAATCCGATCCATTAAACATCACGAAAGCACCTCACAAAACTTGCAACACGCCGTAACTCACCTCAGAACGTATGCATCACGTGATAGAGCAGATAGCATGTGGAGCTTCGCTAGCAACCTGGCATTTCATCTCCGACAAAGTTATCCCCGAGAGAAGTAAAGCAAGTGTGTAAGTCCATCTCTGAATGTTTGTAAAGCATTCCCACGTTAAGCTTAACAAGCGACTGCCTCTCGCTCTCCGGCTGCTACTTCAATCGTGAAACTGCTTAAATCAGCTGATCAGCTTTTCTGTCGCGAGTCTGTCTCTCGTTTGTTTTTGGTCCACTTTGCGCCAGAAAGAGGAAACCAGCGGCTGAACAACAGCAGCACGTTTAAGCTTGATAAGCTGTTGTTAGAATGTATTTAATATTACTTTCTACTCCAGGATCTTTTTCTACGTAGCTGACGCTGGTAACTGTGCAGGGGCGGATCTAGCAAAGTTTAGCCAGGGGGGCCGATAGGGCATTAACAGGGAAAAGGGGGCACAAAGACATACTTTTCTTTCTTATTCTCATTTAAAATGTCTAGCTTTTAATAAATAATTATCTGACACCCAAAGTTTTAATTTGATGTAAAATGAATAGAAGTCAATTACTGTATATAGTGACTATTAAGTCTAATATATATACCCTAGTAAGCTATAGTACTTTTTACTTTGGGAAGGTACCATCTGTGCAGTCTGCAATTTTGTTGAAGAAAGATGTTGAATCTATTTAATATTTCTTGAAAAATAATTGATTTCTGTGCATTTTTTTTCACACTGCATCAAATTAAGGTTGATTATGTCGATTAAGCATCATGAGGTGGCGCGTGAGGGGTGGTTCCCTATTTTTTATTTATTTAATTTTGTTGTTGCTGGGAGTTGGAACCCTATTAGTTAGGTTGCTTAATATTTACGCTAAGTACTCTTTAAAATACCAGAATAGGGAGGATGGTGTAGGTCTAAGTTTATTAGATTGATCAGTATTGCTGAACTATGAAATATTTTTTTTGTATACAGGTATAACAGAATAGCTTTAGTGTAGTTGTTGTTTTAAACTTGAGTATGAACTTGCAGACTTGCAAAATGCAGCAAGATAGTTTAAAAAACAGTTTTGTTGATTAAAAAACACTATATCGGATTCATATCGGTATCGGCAGATATCCAAATTTATGATATCGGTATCGGACATAAAAAAGTGGTATCGTGCCATCTCTAATAACAACTGCTTAAGGACTAATCACAAGAGTAAACTTGTGTATACTGAATAAACTATTCAAACAAATGCTGCAAACATGTTGTGCAGCAACCTTATAAGTCTGAAAAGAACAAAAACAACTAGAAATGAGCCTCGCTCTGAGATTATCAGTCACTTCAGTATGTCAGAGAACTGGCATGCTGGGAAAAGCTGTCACTGCGGTGAACTAGTGGGTTTGAGGTTACGATGGCCTGATCAGACCGCACTCTTATTCCTGGTGGAGACAGCCAGAAACAAGCAGAGAGTTGTGGCGTGCCAAAATGTAAGTCAACAACCTTACTAACCAGATAGTCAGTTAAGTAACCGACCTCAGCCAGTCAGCCAGCCAGTGCAGCCGAGCGTTTCCTTCATGCTGCCAGCTGTCTGTTTTTTTCCCAGTAGCTACAATGTGGGATTGTTTACAGCTCTTTTTATAGTCCAGTGAATAAGCCCTTATTTTCTCCCAATCTACCCCTGCTGGGAGAGCCAGCCCAGACAGTGGGAAGTAGCCCTGGGAAGTCATAATTATATTTGGCAATGTGTGCAGAACCACACGCGCTCACACGCGCTCACAAATACACACACACTAAGAAGACAGAAAAGTGTTTAAACGTCATCGCTCACGCTTATATAAAAATCCCTGTAAAAAAAACAAAAAAAAACAAGGCGGTGTGTGCTTGTCTACAGATACACATCAACACATATGGGACACAGCAAACGCAGCGCCATTCCTGCCCTCACAGAAAAGCCAGCATGCGCATCCATAAAAGACCTGAGACACCTCCGCAGAGTTAGAGCGGCGCTTGAACTCACCTCCCTCTCTGCCTGAAACATATGTTTAACAAGTACTCTGGCTCATTTGGCTGACTCTCTCAGACATGAGGGGACAGTGAACGATCATTTAGTGTATGATGACTGCATATGTATTGCCTGATTTGGCTTGTTTCCTTTGTATAAACCAATATGCTTCACATAGCACAAGAAAAGCAATTACAGAGAGTTAGTTTGTCAATGTTAAATTTAAGTGAAATACATATTTGATTGCATTTGTTGTATGTGAAACAGTGATTATGAATTACATACCAAAGTACAATGAATTTGGCTTTCATTCAGTTAAAGTCATCTTACCCGCAGAACAACCCTAAGTTTTTTGTCCCAGCTGCTATTGAAACCCACACTCACCAGCCACTTTTAGTCATTTGCTGAAGTTCAACCTGAGCATCAGAATGGATGAAGATTGGTGATTTAAGTGATTCTGAACATGCAGTATAGGTTTCTGAGTATTTCAGAAAATGCTGACCCAATCATCCCTGGAGTTGACAGAGAATGGTCCAAAAACGGAGAAAATATCCAGCGAGAGACAGTTTGCTGGGTGAAAATGCCTTGCTGATGCCAAGGGTCAAAGGTGGCCCTACCACAAGCTGATAGGATGGCAACAGAAACCATTTATTGCAATCAAGGTATGCAGAAGGGCATTTCTCTGCATGCAACATATCAATCTTTAAAGCAAATGGACTACAGCAGCAGAAGACCACACGCACTGTCACTTCTATCAGCTACGAATAAGAAACTGTGGCTACAGTTCTCATTAGTCTTAATTTCTGCTGAGACATTTGGATGTCAGGGTCAGAATTTGGTGCAAACAACATGAAAGAATGGACCCATCCTGCCTTGTATCAATGGTTCAAGCTCCTGGTGGTCTAATGATGTGAGGGATATTTTCTTCAGACACTTTGGGTCACTTAGTACCAGCAAGGCATTGTTTTAACATCAGTCTGTCAGAATATTGTTGCTCACCACGTCCATCCCTTTTTGACCACAGTGTAACAATTTCTAATGGCTCCTTCAAGCAGGATAGCAAGCCATGCCACAAAGTTAAAATCACAAACTGGTTTCTTGAACTTAACAATGAGTTCTCTGCACACTATAAACTTCACAGTCACCAGATAGATCTTCTTTGGGCAGTGGAGCATGATTGGAGGAATATGTCCGTGACCTTGTTGAATCTGTGGCACGAAGAATTAAAAAAGCTCTGAAAGTAAAATGGGTCCAACCCACCATCAGCAAGGTGTACCTAATAAAGCTGCTGATTGCATTTTAAAATAGGCAATATTTAGTGTCTGCATGAAAAACTATAGATTGGATTTGTTCCTTTTTCATGGAAGGGAAATTGGTAACTGGCATCCAGGAAAACAGAGCGTCATGTTTTAATTTATAAAAAATTATTATTCCAGCCCACACTATGATTTTGCCTTAGTTAACCCAAACAAGTGCAACTCTAAATAAATAGCATGTTAAGACTTGCACCCGTGCCTCCCGGTCCACAGTCAGCTGTAAATTCCTGTCCACTTCTATCGTATCTCTAGCCCACATGTTGCAGCTGTTGTGCAGTGTAACACTACTTCAGCACAGGGAAGAAAGTTTTACTCGGAGTAATTTCAAGATGCTCTTTCCATACTACGCCTAAAAGTTGATCATTTTTGGGTGGTAACAATGTATAAGTAAGTACAGTTATTACAACCAATAATGTGGCTATTGACGGCTGGGCCTGTGTGTTCCCACTGAATCCATGTTACTGCGGCTGCAGATTAAACTGATTTGTAAGAAGAAGTACTTTGGGTGTCAGATTCTTAAATGAGGGTCACGGCAAAATGGGAACAGTGGGTGAAATCATTTTGCCTGTTCCTCCAGCAGCAGTTCCAGGGGTCCTTTTAAGTGCTTTTTGTGTCTGTGCAACATGTGTGAATACGCCATAATCCATTACTCTCACAACTGCAATTCAGCCTTTCAGAGTAGCAACGTTAAATGAGATGAATAGGCCATCACTTGCGCCTCAGAACATTTGTAACAGAGTGCCGTACACAGCCCCTGCTGAAAATTGTACTCAACTGCACATGGGAAGAACTACTTTATATTCTCTCTTTATATCTTTCTTTCCTTCATTTGCACTTGTATTTTTTAACAAAGGCGCTATGGTTAATGTTAAACCATGGTAGGTAAAATAGTAGAGGCAACAAATGCAGAGAATCCTTTCATATTCAGCTGATGTTTTCACGACACAATACCTATGGGTGGAGGATGAATTGGATCATAGCTCTGCCAAGAAACTATTGGAGCACCGCAGGAAACCCTTTTATCTGTGAGTGATTCTCAGATTTTGTTATCATAGCAACATCTTCCTCTAAAGTCTGAGTTAACATGAACAAGCCAGCTTAATTTATTTGTTTCTTGCACTTTCTACATTTCTGTAGCAGGTCATGGCAAAGGGAAAAAAAGCAAGTATAAGTGGCCATCATTACCACAGTGTGCTTTATGGATTAAAATGGAAACTGTTATGAATTGTATAACCAGCACTGTCTTATATAGAGCGTATTAGACTGAGATATAAATAACAATGAAAATGTTCAGATTTCAGTAATGATTGGTTGAATTCCCTGAGCCAGCCAGCCAACTATTTGCCTGATTCTCCTTCATCACTTGCCATGTTTGTCAGTTTGCATTATTCAGCCAAAAAAGGGTAAAGCTAATTGATATCCAGTGTTGATCAGATTTGTATTGCCTGGGTACATGAAAAAGTATTTTCCTGATTTATTTATTTTTGCACATTTGTCTCATTTTCATGTTTGAGATCATCAAATGAATTTTAATATTAGAGAATACAGAATGCATTTTTTCAATTGATTATTTCATATTAAAATCAATCTGACTCAGTGGAAAAAGTAATTTTCCTCCTTAATATCATGAAACTCAGAATTTTTGGAAAGTTGGCTTTAGTTTCACGAGCCACACCCAGGCCTGATTACTATCGGATCTGTTGAATCAAGAAATCACCTAAATAGAACCCCTCTGACAAAGTAAAGTGAAGACACCAACAGCTGTGAAACAAAGTCACTGACATTTGTCAGTCTGGAAAGGGTTACAAAGCCATTTCTAAGACTTTTAGACTCCAGTGAACCACATTATGAGCCATTATCCACAAATGGAGAATACTTGGAGCAGTGGTGAATCTTCCCATGAGTGTCCAGCCTACCAAAATTACTAGAAGAGTGACGACTGATCCAGGGCCAAGATTCCTTCACAGCCATGTGAAAGACTAATTACCAGTCATCACATACACTAGATTGCAGTTCTTGCTACCAAGGGTGGCACAACCAGTTATTAGGTTCAGGGATATACTTTTTCACTCAGTACGTTTAGATAACTTTTTCCTTTAATAAATGTGTTTAGTCGGGTTATCTTTTTCTAATACTAGAATTTGTTTGATGATCTGAAAAATGATCTGAAATATGCAAAGACATAAGAAATTGTTTTAACAGCATTGTGTCTGTAAGGGAAAAACAAAAATTGCTTTTTTATGTGCAGCTTGTCTTTTTTTTTTAAATTATTTTAAATGCACTAGTGCCTTTAATTATTTAAAAATCACAGTTCAGAATAACTGTAAATATCTTACATTGTGTTTAAGTAAGCCTGCAAAACCTGCAAATCAGCAGTGCATGCTCAGTACACAATTCCTCAGTTTTTTCAGGTATTTGTAGGTGTTTGGAGCTTCCTGTGTCATTATCATGACACTGCAACAACAAAATATCTTTAATAGAGATTTTATTGCCACTAAAACAAATAAAAGTTGTATCAAATCTGCTTATTAAAACTGTTAAACAAAGAGATTGTAGTTATAAACTGACAAACTGACAAAAAGAGTCAAAATGAAAGCCAAATAAAATATGAGGTGTATGAGTGAGTGAGGAGGGACATGGTGCGTGGGAGATGGGAGAGCTGTATGCACTCACCCCAGGCTTGTGGGTGAGTCAGGGGGCAAGTATGCCGAGGATGCTCCCTGATTCACCCTGGTACTGTCTTGTGTCGAGGTCTGGGATCCGTCTGGCTCACCCCCCATGTTACACTATCTGCTGTTGAAGGAGGAGAGGTTGGGTCAGGGTTAGCTGTGTGTGGTTGGAGGTATGGCATATCTTTGTGTATGTTAGGGCAGTTTTAGTATCAGACATAAAAAGGGTGGGGGTAGGTTAAAGTGAATTTTTTTTTAAAGGCAGTAAACTCTAGTTTATGCTTTCTGTGCACATTAAGGTTAAAGGGACAGGAAAGGGATAGCAACAGACATCCAGAAAGAAAAGCACCACGAGTGTCTTGATTATTAAGTCACATTAGGCAGAAACATATAAGTGCACACACAGAGGAGTAGCTACATGTACTACAACTATTTGAAACTAACCTTTGGGTGGTTGAAGGGAAACATGAATTCTCAGCTCCAGCCTGCAAACCCACAATGAAAACTTTTATCACATTAATTTGAAAAAGAATGCCAATCCACGGTTATTTCGCTGCAGTCTGTGGATAAGTAATTTACTTTGTACTTTTAAGTGAAAACAAGAGATTAGTGGAGAAAATGCATATATATTCATGACTGCAAAATGTTCTTTGATTTAAAGAAGCATGTCATGAGAGGGTTAAGCACTATCAGGTTCTCTTTTGAAATAAACGGCCTGCACACAAGAGACAAGAAACTGTGTACATCTTTTCATTTCTTTAAAATTTGAAGAGTTATTCCCTTTTGTGATTGCCCTTCTTCTTGATCTTATTCAGTATCACCTAATGCAATAATAAGAATAACCAACAATTATAGTCAAACAGAAATCTCTTTTTCTATTAGGGAGCTGTCAAAACCACATTTTTCTCTTATTGAAATTCGGTGTTTATCGTTTGCCATCTGGAATTGATTTTCTTGTTTAGGGATTTGGCATGAACAAAAAAAAAAGACTTTTTATATTTATTATTTTGTTCAAGGTAGTTTAGTGTCTTCTCCCAGAGGATTTTCATATATACGAGAAATCACTGGCTGTCACAAAACTATGGGTTATGTCTGCCAAATATAATTTGCAGTGAACTGTATAGACTTTCCCTAAGGCTTTAAGGAACAAGTAATTATTGGAAAGAACTAATATTTACAGCACATTATGTTTTTTGGCTTCTTACTGCACAGCAAAATCTCCAGTGTTAAATTAACACTAGAGAGTGTCTATATGGGTCCACACCTCTGAGTGTTAAATACAACACTGGTGAGTGTTAAATTAACACTTTTGACAGTGTTATATGTTTAAAAGTAACCTAGTCAGTTTAGAAGATTAACAATGGCTAACACCGAGCAGTGCTGATTTTCTAACACTGGAAAATAACTCAAAATGTTAGAAATATTCCAGTGTTAGAAAATCAGCACTGCTCAGTGTTAGCCATTGTTAATCTTCTAAACTGACTAGGTTACTTTTAAACATATAACACTGTCAAAAGTGTTAATTTAACACTCAACAGTGTTGTATTTAACACTCAGAGGAGTGGACCCATATAGACACTCTCTAGTGTTAATTTAACACTGGAGATTTTGCTGTGTGGCAACATTCTTCTTTTGTCAGCTTGTTACGGAATCCAGTTGCCTTATTCTTGATACAAATATGACACAAAGTTTCGGGGAGCAGATTGAACTGAGTAAGAAGGTAGTTTGTGAAATTGTACTTGATGAAAGGGAAACACCTAAACATAGAGAAAAACTGAAGCGATACACTACTGTGCAAAAGACTCAACTCACCCTTCACTCAGTCCAGTCCTTCTACCTGACCATTTTCAGATTCATTATTTGGTTCATTAAATAATTTAAACAAAAAGGGGCCTAATTAAAGGGATGAACCTGCGTTGTGTCGACACATAACAGAGGACTTATAGAAGAACCAGTTTTGAATTGGATCTTGAGGTGCCTTATTAATAACAACCTGCTACAAAACATATAATTTTCCCCTTTTATTTAGTTTAATGTGCTAAAAATGCTGAAGATAACACAGTTTGACAGGAACAAGATTGGTGATTCCCAAGCAACTATTAGCTGAAATTCTGGCATATCTCAGCATGATGCACAGTGTTTCCCTAAAAACTCAGAGGAAACTGGAAAAGTGGTGGACAAGTGTGAGGCCTGAAATACCAAATCAACAGCAGATGAACCTAATCTGAAAGGTGCGTCCTTAAGGGGTCGGGGAAAAATCCAGCAAGGACCTGAGAGATCCTGTAGGATCAACTAAAGGGCCAGAGATGCACTGCAGCCAGTGGTGTTGGGGATCTTGTCAAAATTCATGAAATTACTAACACAGAAAAGTGTCATCAGATTTCACACAATGCAATACCTTCTAGAAAGCATTAGAATGGCAACAGTGTCACTTTTCATCATGGCATACACACTGCCGATGCAATGAGAGGATACAAGGATAGAAAAACAAACAAAGTTACACTCTCAGTCCTGGATTGGCTTCCTCAGAGCCAGTGAAGCAATGACGGATGATCTTGAGAGAGATGGGCAGCCAACAACATCCGAAAAACAATCCTTGAATTTCCTTCAACAAGTCTCGTGAACTATTGCTGAAGACTACTGAAAGAAATGATAATAAAGGTGGCCTAAGAGAGTTCAGCCATTGTTGAAGAATAAACGTGGTGAATTTCAAGCTCATTTGTATTTTTGCATCATGTACTCTACTTTCATGTTTGCACATATTGCAATAAAATGCTGTACCCATTTCCCATTTTGCCAGTAAAATATGAAGAAATGAGGGGTTGCTCAAGGCTTTGGCCAGTACTCTACAGGGTGCAATCTTGAAACAAGAAGACTGACAGAGTGGAGACAAACACACAATCAACTCAACAGCCTGCCATAGTGTTGTGTTAAAAATGAGAGGGCCACAGGTGTGCACTCTCTAATCTCATCATTAAAAACAGGTCTGGTACAGATAGGTGTCATCCACATAGACCCTCACAGGTCCCTCTGATGTGTATTAAACTTATGACAGAATGCCTCTGTCGTGTAAAAATTGTCCTTCAGCAAAGTATTGATATTAGTAGTGTCTGTGTAAATGCCACTTTAGCCCCAAGGCCTGTTAGTTCGCAGCCTCTCATTCCCTCTCATTCACCCACAGTGTGTGTGTTTTACAAGAGGATATTTAGAAGTCAAATGCAAATATCAGATAAAGTTTTTCCCACTTTGTAGCATAGACTCCTGTGTACACTGCCATGTCACTCAACCTGCCACTAAGTGTGCAGACAGCCCAGACAGCTACCTGTCAGGTGATGCTGATTCTGTGATAACTTTAAGCTTTTTATACACAAGGACTTCAAGACAAATCTTCATGATAAAAGCAGTTTTGTATGATGTAACCAAACTATGGGCCTGAGTTTATCATCAATAGGCCTTTCCTCTGCAGGGCATGCCATTTTTAAAAAAAGTCAATTTAAAACGTGTCCATGGAACCTTTTTTGTTTTCATTGTAGATTGAATCCTTTTGCATGTTTTGTCTGATCCCATGTAAGTTTTGGGAATCTTTAAAGAGGGTGAAGATGATCAGCAAACACTCGCTGGTTAGCAAGCTGTATCTTGGGGAACATATTTTGCAATCTGAACATCATACTTTATTGTAACATCCACTGTCATTTCTATCATGTCTATACCTGCTTAGTGTGATGGTGTGCTAACATGATCTAATCAGCATTACACATGAAATACATGACGATAAAGCACAAAGTTTTACCTGATGACGGCTTAAAGAGGTAAAGTAAAGAAAATCATTTCTAATGTTTCTATTAAATTGCCAGGGAAGCCATTAATTTTAGTAGGTGTTGAGTCATTTTAGTTAAATCCACAAATGTTCAGGTCAGTGGGAGAAGGTGAAGACCACTAAAGTCATTAGAAGATATTCCAAAAGGAAAGGAAAATTCTTTGGAAATCTTGTGATCCTCCAGTTGTGCACATGTTTTAATTAGGATTAACTAACTGCTTTAATCCCCAAAGCCACGATCTACTATGATAAAAACATGATGTAACTCCAACATCTACAGTATATAATCAGTCTAACTTATTTAAAAGAAAATAGAAGTGAATAAATATTCAGCTCATGGAGAGAACAAAGACCCCAGTTCTTTTTTATACACTGTTTTATACACAGCATTTGGTTTTCATGACATATTTAACCCTGGCCTTTGCGCAGCTACTCTTAGTGAAAGAATTTTCTAGTATAAAACATCTAGCTGAGCTGAGATGCAGCGATAAAAAAAAAAAAAATGAAACAACATAAAAGTTTTTGCTGAATGGTGGTCTTTGTTCCTCTAAGTTTTCTATGACTGAATGATATCTCCCCTAACCTCCTATGACCCCCTGGCTCAAGGGGACAAGAAATAGAGAGACTGGTCACTGGTGGGCAAATAGAGAAAGCAGTGTATGTATTTGTGGGACAAAGTGAGAAAAGAGGGGAAAAGCGGGAAAGAAGGAATACGAGTGTGAGTGCCTTCTTGCCTTTTGCCCCAGGGTTAGGAGACCTGTGACTCTGTGTCTTCTAAATCAAAGACAAGGCACAGCCATAACCTTCTTAAGAGAATGAGGATCCTTTCACTACCTTGCAATCGCTCTATCTTCTCAGTGCTCAATGCTTACAAGTGTAAATATTCCCTAAGTAACTCACAAAACTACAGATGTAACATGAAAAGGATGTATTGAGCAGGTGGACTTTCCAAAGCACTGAGAAAACAGAAAAGACCATTACATAAAGACAGCAAGACAATTGGTACACACAGCTAATGGGCATATGGTCCCTGATCCTGTGATTTGACCTTTTACCCTTGTGTAATATGATATCTGTTTAGATTTGCTTGGGAGGCTAACAGAAAGATTGATAGCCACTTTTTTATTGGCGCATCGATCATGTTCACTTGTTTCACCTGCCAAAACATAGTGATGATGCTTCTGCCTATTAAAATACTAATCGTGCTGGTTATGCTGCTAAAGTGTGGTCGTCTTAGTTCTGTGAATTTTTCTAGTGCATTTAGGTGATCTAGACTTCATCTTTGTCTATCAGTCTATCAGTAAAACAAATAAATTGCTGAATGTTTTGTAAACTAGGAAGTGACTGGAGAGCCTCGTAGTGCAGAAACAATCACGTTAGCCACTTTACTCCTTAAACGCGCCCATCGCTGCTGTCTACTTTCTGGAACAGTGATTCGCAGAGAGCGGAGGAGGGAGCTGAGATCGCCTTACTTATTCCAGTAAACAACACAGCGATCTAAAAGACAACATGTAGATATTATTCCCTCGGGTAAGTCAACGCTCACTAGTGCATAGCCAACAGCACAAATGTGAGAAACATAGTAACTTTGCTCTGGCTAAAAGATAAAAAAAATAAAATAAAAATGAAAACAACAGATTTTAAGAAACAGGTTGCTCATGTTCTTTGCTCATTTAAAATATATATATGCATGTGATCTGAACAGACAAATCACAGCAAAAAGTGGCACTTGGCTGTGAATTTTTATTCACTGAAAGCTCAGGCAGCTGTGATGCATACTGCAGCTTTTGTTGGAAAGATAAACGACACTTGAAATGCAAAACAAATAGATGCCCAAAGCAATCAGCTGTAGAGAATTCAGTAGAAGTACCCACTAGTTATTAGCTTAATGTGCTAACAGAGTCCTCAGTGTGCTCCTTTCCCATTTTAACTGGTGTGTACAAGAGGCCTGATTCTCAGGTAAATCAGTCTCAAGTGGGTCCGAGTTGGATGGTTTACTCAGGGTGTTGAGTCTCTTAGGAACTGAAGGATAGGATGTCAGCTGCTGCTTCCTGCTTAAGCCAGTAACAGGAACTGGCTGTGTTCCAGTGTGTGTGTGTGTGTGCTGTCAGACAGAGGACTGGGCAACAAGCCCAGGTGCAGCAGAGCCCAGGTGTTCCTCTACGAACAACACAATGAGTGCGTGCAAACATGGAGGGACCGACAAGCAAATGGAGAGGGATTGGTATCAGAGAGCACACCTGTTGAGCACCTGTCCTATCCGCTTATGACACACTGATTATAGATGGAGCAGTTGTAAACACATGCGCGTCAAAAGCCAAAACTTGTACACACACATATCAGTCAGTAAGAATCAACCACAGCGCTCTGTGCACAGCCTCACTCAGACATCAAACTACTTTTGAGTCTTTGCAACTTTTCACTTTCTCCCTGCCCTCCCTGCCTTTCTCTGATCTCCCGCTGAGTTCTTCAGTCTCTGTGTCATTAGGCAGCGAATCAGGGATTAAGAAAAGATGGGAGGATGTGATTTGCAGCAGAATCCACTAAGTCTGGCATTACCACACACCTCACAAAGCGCGGGGGAGGTTCTAATCCACCGCACAGCACAATCCTGCTAATGCATTCATATCAGACACGCAGACAATTGAGGTCGACTGAGAATTAAACACCAAAAGTATTACTGTCAAGTTCAGCATGGGCATGTTTGTTTTTACATTAAAGTCTGAACTGAGGAAGACACCTACATTTTAGCTGGGTGTTAGCAATGTAGGATGATGATTTATAGGACAAATACTTGCATGAAGAACAATGTATATCTCTGAATAACAAACTTACATATAATATGTATTGCATCATACCATTTCTCAAGGACTAATGCAGAAAAGCTACTAAATGAGTCAAAAATGAAAAGATTCACTGCATACACTTTTATATATTCTGTCACAGTGACCTTGGATGCACACAGTAAAGTTTCTGTCATTGCATGACCTACAAATATTTGTCTTTTTAGCAGAAGTGCAGAAGCAGAGGGACATGTGAAGTATTAAAGCAAAAACAATGACAGGGGGAGGGAAGGGGGAAAAGTGGGAAGAGAGAAAGAAGGGAAAGATTAGCAGTAGTACTTTGTGACATGCATCATCAGTCCTGTCTTCTCACTACATCTCCCTAATGGGAGCGCAGCAGTGTGTGTGTGTGTTTGCACGCAAACGCATGTGTGAGAGAGAGAGTGAGAGTGATGAGCCTCTCTGTCAGAGTGACTTGTAGAGACCGTGTGTCTGTGTGTGAAAGAGATAGGGACTAAATGAGCTTCTGGTGGGACTGACCCTTCTCACTTCTCACTGGTCCGTCAGAGAAACTGAGCGCTCCACTGGAGCATGGCCACAGGCAGGGTGCTGAATACTGAAAATGTTACACACACATACACAAACTCTGGGGAAAGGCAGCTGCAGAAGCTCTCTGTATGACCATATTCACATACACACAAAACGCATTAAAACAGAGGTATTTTAGAGACTAAACAGAAAATACATGGAGGTCAAGGTGCATTTATGTTCACACGACGTCAGAAAATGTGACAAAATGCACGTGTTTGTTTATGTCAAAAGCAAATACCGTGCACGCCAAATCTAGCGTGTTGCGAATGCGGGGTGTCTGGTTCACCAGTAGTCATAATTATGATTCATGTCTCAGTAAACAGCCATGCATGTATGATAAGGTTTGTATTGCCTCAAGTGTGGGAAAGCACAGCAAATTACATGTGCAAGTACGCATGTGTGTGTTGGTGCAAATGTGAGTTTCAGGCTAAGTATAATTACTCTTGGTGACATACCGTACATGACTAATGAGCAGAGTTTGGGCACGAAGCGTCGAGCTCATTTGTCACAGGATGGTAGGTAAAAATTTCAGTGCTTTCAACTCCCGTGGAAAGCTGGAAAGGTCATGTTAAATGCTCATAAAGCCCTAATGCCTGATTAATTTCCTGTGCAAGCACAACTCAGTGAACACCCTCGATTAGGAGTGACACATCACATGACACGGATGTCACAGTCATGTCCTTTTGCCGCTGTTCTCTCGCCATTATACTGTAGCATCTCTGACTGCCTCCGCGGTTCAATCCAGTGGCATGCAAATAGCCTTGACATGACCAGAAGAGCACTCCACACATAGTCAATACAATTTAATAACCCATTACGGAGAGAACACTGTTGTTTATAGCTGGGAATTAAACCAATCTAAAAAGAAATAATGGCAGCTTTTACTCCATAAAAGTAAATCGACGCTAGGATTTTTTTATTCATTAACTTTTAAGACTCAAAGTAATGACTACACATACATTTAACAGCTGAATATAAACCTCTGGAGATAAGAAATATAAAACATCACTGGTTCTAATGCATATGATTCATCTAAAGTACACACTGTCTGATCAGCTGTTATTTTGATTGTGTTTAAATGGAAACATTTCTCTTATTTAAATTAATAAATGCAATTACAATCACCTTCTTACAGCAATAAAAGCCTCTGGGGTGGTCTGTACTTAACCTTATATGCCACCGCTTTTTGTTGTGTAGGTAGGAGGTGACATTGATGGTAGGTAGAAATGTGAAATTTTATTTATCAAATAGTCTGTAACCGTAAATGTACAAATGCATACAATAAGATAACAAAGGATAGTGATCATTCATGCTATGGTAATATCTCTTGTATTTCCACATGATATCATTTGTTTTTTAAAGATTGTGGTTAATATATCACGGATATCGTCGATAAACATATATTACACCCTAAAATTACATACGAAAAACTCCAACAAAAGCAGAAAGATAATTCATGTCACAAAGAATCACACGATTGATTCATTTAAAAAAAGCACACTTTAAGATGTTTATTTAACAGATGTACTCGACAACAGAACAAACCACCGTACTGTTATGAAAAAAGATCTTTCCAAACACAGGTCTGAATACACGGGTTGGGCAGCGAGATCCTTTCTATTGTGCTGATGTCAAGGCTCTTGTAGTTGGTAATGGTGACCTTTCAGATAACAGGTGTCATGTATGAAGGTCTATTAGACCCGGCTATCTATTGTTACACATGTGGGAGGCTCATGGTGTTGGGGGAGGGAGCTCGGACATATCAAGGCGAGATAAAAGCCTCCGAGTGAGGCCGCGGGTGCATGCTCATCATAATGGTTTCTTTGACATGTGGTCTTTTACTAGAGGTCAGAAGGTCATGGGAGAAAAGGGGAGAAAAGGCAAAAACTGAAAGCTCAAAATCTATCTCACATTTCAGGAATCATATCAGCAGCAGACATGACTCGTCCCTCCCCAGAGCGTTTCTGAAATACAAACATGCTGGAATAAACTTAAAGCACTGATATGTATTTGGTATTGGTCTTGTATGCACTATGCAAAACTTCATTTTCTATAAAAACCTTATAGATGACAGTATTGCCCTTTCTGCGCAAAAAAATCTGAAAAATACAATTTTAAACCAAAAGAATTCCATTAAATTTATATGAAGATAATAAAAAGCTACTGACTCTGTGCTTCTGCTAACAAATGATCTCTCAAACAGTGGAAGCACTTGAACTGAAATGATTGCAGCGTGCAGGCCTCAGGCACAGAGGGAAGCAGTAGAAAAAAGAAGCACTGACAGTCCTTCATATCTCTTTCTATACAGACATATCACATTTTACAGAATACAATGCACACAAGATGGAATGAAAATAGTGTTGTTGTTTTTTATAAGGAAAAAAGACGCAGGCTTGTGTCACGTCAGCCATCAATTATCTCCACAATTTACATTCAATCTGATGAACCCAATCATATTTGTGTGCTTACCCTGAGGATGTCTGCCTCCACAACGTAAGTCGGGCAACGTGTTATTCTGTATTCTGCACACATGTTCAATCAGGACAAGGGCTTTGTGGATTCTAATCTCACACTTTGTGATCTCCAGATATCCAGGAGGAGAGGTTTGTGCACTGGAATGTGAGGCGAGTGTTTGTCTCGATGTGACGAGAGCTTCGGCGGGAGATTTACATTTTTCTATTAGCGGTGAAAACAGTGGGACGTGACTCTGCTGAATATGACTAACGAAGCTTAGTCTCCACTGTGGCTCGGATCAGTTGTGTAAAAGGATGCTAACTTTCTTTACAGAAGGTAGATGTCAAGCAGGAGGTCACCGTCGTTTAAATGCTTTACTCTAGTTGGCTTAAATTCACATTAAAAAAAAAAAAGAAAGAAGGTTTTACATTGGAGAGTCATTAGATTGAAAAAATTCATTGCAGAAAGAAATATCAAAATATTTCTGTTTGATCTGCAGAAAGAAATATCAAAATATTTCTGTTTGATCAATTCCAAAACCTTTGTCTTAAAAAAAACCCTGAAACTTGACTGTGTGATATGCAGTAATGTGTCTTTTCATAGTGTGTTCACAGTCTGCACGTCACCAACGAAATGTGGGGAAAAAACCCAAACAAAAGCCCCAAAAAACTGCGAAACTAAACGGCAGTTTGCGTTAACCAATTCGCCCATGTGCATAAAACAGAGAAGCCAAGTATTTGGTCCACTGTCCACCTCCTATTAATCCACGTCCACGTCCAGGTTAATCTCGGTGCTCAGGTTAAGGTAGAAGAAGGCGTACACGCAGAGCACGAAGAACAGGATTGCCGCGATGACCAGGAACGCATCCTGAGGAGAAAGCAAAGGTTTAAAAATATATTCAAAATGTTCTTGTGAGCATTTTTTTATTTTTCTGCCCAAATCCCGAGTCTGTCTTTACACTCATGAATGTCTGCTTTGTTTGAATGTCATTGCAGTGTTTCATAATTGTTGTGCTTATTTATTTGTGTTACGTCTGTATTTGCCAAGTCTCTAATGCCTTTCTTTTCATCTGAATTCACCGCATGTGAATAAAGATTTGTTGTTTTCTTTGCTTGTTTTGAAAACCACAAATATTTAAACTCTCGCTCACAGTTCTACTGATGTGCATAAAAGGGCAAATCTAACTACAGCAATTACATTTTAGTTTCAGATATTAAACTGGGAGGGAAAAAAATTACTACAGAGGAGCAAACAAAGCTATTATCATCATCTGTGGATGTCATAATAATATATGAATTTGTATCTGTTTTCATATTTAAACCAGAAACGTAAACTGGAAGCAGTTGAAAATCCTCCACAGCTTCACATTGACAGTGTCAAACAGCTTCTTCTTTTATTTTTTAATTTGAATTTTGTGTTGTTATATACACGACGCGTACACGCTAGCCCTGCAGAAAATATGCTAACAAAATATTTCTATAAAAACATTTGAAATCGTAAAAGAACTGTACCAATAGAAATCACTTCTCATAATTAGGTAATACCACTAATGTGAAACACTACTTACTTTATAAAAAAAAAAAAAAAAAATCCAATCCACTATGTATTTTTATTACAATGTACATTTTACTCCAGTATTTAAGCAATCGAGCTAGAAAAACTTAAGAATACATAATAACTCGAAAATAATAAGTAACTATTTTATATATGATCACAACTTAAAACAAAATTTGGTTTAGGGGACTGATGATTAGGGCTGGACAATATGGAAAAAAAAACAAATTTTTTTAGGACAAACTCTGGCTGCCGTTCATCTGTAGTGAGCGCAGACTGTCAGGCCACCGTTTACCTCAACTAATCAAACTATTAGCTTGAAATCAGTTGTTGTCGTCGTTGACAGCTCGTCAGCTGTCCTGTGACGGGAGGGTCTCATGTCTAATCTGCTGACAGTAACTGTCACTGTCAATATCAGGACTAAATACGCATGTTTATTCACTTTTGCATGGGTTAAAGACCTGACTTCAATTCAGGAGAGGAGTTAGAAATGAGGGAGGAGAGAAAGGACTGATGGAGGAGGAGAAAGAGATAATGAGAAAGAGTTGAATGGTCATATACAGTTTAAAAAATAAAAATAAAAAAAACACATTGCAGCATCACATTTCAGAAGCCGGGTACCAAGTGGCTGCAGCATTTAAAAAAATAAAATAAAAATCTATTTGCAGTCAGGCTCCACTTTCACTTTTTTCGTCTCTCCATTTTTACTGAAAAGTTAAACTTTCTTCTACAAAATGGCCTATTTTTTTTATTTTTTTAGATTTTCTATTGGTTAATTATCAAACAAATTGAGGCTTTCCAAAGGAGTGGTATTCAACTTGAAAATGGGAATTAGGAGCGCTTGTTCATTATGTGGTGCTCACACGATTACAATCTTCATCAGCTGGAGTTTCATTAGGGGCACTCAGAGTATTGAACAATGCCAGTTATTCTTTATCAAGAGAACTCATTAGCAGCAAACTTTCTAATCAACACTGGAGAGCTTGGAGAGCTTTAAAAGAGCACAGAGTACAGTCTGATTGGAGGTTATTCAAAAAGAAATATTTGAGTGTGGAAATGAGTTTTAAATTGCAAACTGGGCCAAAACAACAAAAGGTGACGTGGCAAGTGTTACAAAAAAAAATCTCAAATCTTTGCAAATGTTAATAAATTCAGTTTTCCATTTATAGATTTATAAAAAGACTTCAGGGAAAAACTAAATTTAACAAAATCCACCTGTTCATGAAAGAGGGTGATGCAAGGTTAAAGACGGGCATAAAGCACTAAAAAAGAAAATAAGATAAGCTTAGTCATCCTAAAAGACACTTTTAAAAAATTGAAACAACAAAACTATAGGACAATCTGATAAAACATCAGTTCAACGATTCCCTTATACTGCACATACACACATGGCAGACTACAAAAAACAATCAGTCAATGAGCCAAACTGCAGAGAGAAAATGATAGAAAAATAAATAAATAATAAAAAAAGGGAGTGAGAATGAAATAGAAAACAAGTGAGAGATAAAGCTCGGCACAAATGAGGGGTGGTGGGGGGCTAATAATAATTCCTCTCTGACGAAGGCGATGGGGGTGACAATTAAAAGGCGTCACAGCATCCACAGCTATCTGTGTACATGTTGTAGTGCCTAGTCATCAGCAGCATTGGTCTTCATTAGCCTCAGCCCACATTTATCTGAATCCCAGCAGCCTCCAAACAGCTTAAAGTCCTAGCTTAATTGGAAAACTTTTAAATTTCATGCACTTTAGTTTCATATATTAACCGCCAGGCTTCCACCGCTTGATTTACTTTTCTATTTTGCTTAGGCCTCGGAGAAAAGAGAACTGTTATCAAATCACCGAGGCTTGATTGTTTTCTGCTTTTTCGTGTGTTCTGTGGCAGCTTTGAAAAAAAAAGAAAAGAAAAGAAAAAGAAGCACAACAAAGAGAAGCGTTTGTAATTCTGTCGAGAATATCACAAAGAAAACATTGTGTTTCTGACATAGATAAGCATTTTATTGAATTGCTGGAGACACACAAAAAACAATTACAATTCAGGTTTCTCCCCCTTCTTTGCATCAGGTCTCAGAGATAAAGAGAACAGCTGGTTACAGTGACTTGTCTATAAAAACAAGCTGGAGGGGTTTCAGTGAAAACACTCGAATTGGAGAAAGCACCTGCATTTGATTGAGATCATTGTTTTCGAGAAGAGTAGCCCACTGCGTTGACTCTTGCCTTGTCTCACAAATACATTTATGTGCTTCCACACACACACACACACACACACACACACACACACACACACACACACACACACACCCTCTCTGCCCACATTTTGATGGAGACCTCTGGATGGGGCCCAAACACATCATCATCTTCATCGTGTGGTTCTCTCAGCACTGGCGGCAGCTGCAGCACACTCGGCATGCTGGGAGCCTAGTCCCCATCACCCTGGCGACAAGCCATAGCTCAGCAGACATCCCCTCATCTGGTCCGACTTTTATTCTCCTCCTGGGTTTGTTTGTGCACGCACACGTGTGTGTACGTCTGTTTGTATGTTCCCATGTGCTAAGCAGGTTAGAGTCGGTGTGTCTGGGGCTGTATGTGGGTGGCAGCTTGTGAGAGCCACACAACCGTCGGTGCATTTGGAGCACAGTTAGTAAGCAGGTCTCATCCATACCAGCCACAGCAACAAACAATCAACCATTAAAGTGTTACGTTTTCTGACCGATTACATTGAAATTTCTAGTTAATTTTTGTAGATATATTAGTTTCCTTTGTTGAGCAATCGATTCTCCATCACCACCAGAATAGATTCTCCTGCCTTCAGACCACATTCACTCTGTTGCAAAGCTGCAAATCTATTGATAATTTTGCTGAATTTAATCACGTCATCTATTAGAGTAAAAACAAAACAAAACAAACAAAAAAAACCCCCAAAAATGCTTACCACAGCGTCCAAGGGTCCAGAGGGGTGGAAAGCTACAGTTAAGGTTAGTGAAGGATGCTGAGCCTAAAGCCAGTTTTAAAGGTCACAAAGGTAGCTCTCTCTTCCAGATTGCCATGGTAACTCATGGTGTTGCACACATAAGCTGCTCTGGATGTAGTTCAGAGCTGTGGTTTAAAAAAGGGCTGCAAGCGTCACACTTTCACCCATCCTTTTTCTGACAATGTGCTCTGAGTGTGATGCAGATGTTCAGCAGAGGGAATATGTTTTATTTATGTAAAATGGTGAGCCACAAGTTGCTAACATGACTGAACGAAGCCGTGCAGTGACGTTGCAGCAGACTACATCACATGCATTCAATTCAGCGATGCAGGAAAATAATGACGTTTTATACTTGGTGCTTATTTGCTTTAAAAAAAAAAAAAAAAAAAAAAAAAAAAAAAAAAAAGGCAGATATGGTAACTATGAATAAATTTCACTTTAATTTGGCCAAAGAGTAAATTGATTACAACATCTCTGCTGTTACATCCCCATGCTGAAATGGAAACAAGTTTAAAGTTTAAAAGCTCGAATGTGCCACTGTCATGTTAGAAATAAACAGCAGCACCATTAAATAGAACAAAAGGCCACAAAGCTCCCAACACAACCTTGAGCTTTTCTCTAACAGCACTGATTCGGGCATTTCACCAATTACTGCTTCAGTTACTCGAATCTGCCCCGTTAAAACAAAAGTTGGAGCTTCTTGACGTGAGTTATAGTTGTACAAACATAAGAAATGCCAAATACTGTATAGAAAAATAGGATGTAATTTCAAAAACACTAAAACAACTCAAGATATGAAGCTGTATCCATGGTTCAAATCCTCACCTGCGTCCTGACCCACCTGCTCCTGTCACAAAGAGGCAAAAATGTCCAAAAAACTAATACTTGTGGATCTATAGGATCTCGCTCGCCACACAGCACACATTCACAAATGACAGATGGAAGATACCCATCATTATCTGTCGTCTCCATCCTCTGCCAATTCCATAAGAAACCCCACCCCACCCACTCTACCACAACTTCCTAGGCTCAGCGGCTAAATAAGACTGAGGGAAAACAGTGCAGAACTGAACAGAAGGCTAGTGTGCCAATTAGACAAGGCAGCAGGCTCGTTTCCTCTGCTGCAAGATAATGTGCTGGAGCTACTTTGAAGGCGCTGCTTCTTCTCTAGGCAACCTGAGGAGAGGCTGCAGACTGCACTTCCTGCCAGTTTCTCCCTCTCTGCTGTCATTACCACATACCATTCACTCTTTGGAAGAGGCAAAGACTTGTGTTCTGGCAACAAGTTGTTACTTCCGTAAACACACTGTGACTCAACCTGTGTATAAGGACCTGCATGGATACAGCAGGTGGCTGGTTTTTGGGTTGTTTTTCCTTTCTTTTTTTTTTTTTAAAGCAACCCAGACAACTCAGCACTATGGTGGGAACAGAAGTTCTCCTTCTCTCACTTTCTCCACCACAGTGTCTCCATCCTTTCTCTCTGCCAACTCATCCAGACTGCCCCGTTACCCCAGCCCCGAGACAGCCTGCCCTGGCAGCTGTCAGATTCTCTGTGCCCGCATGTCTGTTGGCCCTTCTGAGGTGCCAGCTGCATCTGAGAGCAGCATCTCAACCAGGAATATGGAGAAGAGAAGAGAAGAGAAGAGAAGAGAAGAGAAGAGAAGAGAAGAGAAGAGAAGAGAAGAGAAGAGAAGAGAAGAGAAGAGAGAAGAGAAGAGAAGAGAAGAGAAGAGAAGAGAAAAGAGAAGAGAAGCAGACAACATGCCCCAACATCCAAACCAGCCCTAAAAATTCCAGCCAAATCTTTGCTGTCAACCAAAGGTTCAGAGAGAGAGAGAGAGAGACAGAGAGAGAGTGAGGGAGGCTTTCTACTGTCATCAGAGAGCTGTGTAAAAATCACTTCTTCAACTTCATATCACGCTAAAAGGACTTGATGGGAAAGCAAGCGTGACCAAATATCCATTACATTTGGGCTGAATTTCAATCGAACTCGGGGCCAAGAGGTCTAAGACAGTTTAATATCCTCGTCCCAGAGGTATTTTTAATCCAACCTCTGAAAATTCCACTCATCTTGGGCATGAAAAACATGAATTATTCATGACCAATATCAATATTTCAAGATATGGACTAATCTAATTGGATTAAAGACGTGTTTAATGAGGCCCTGCATGTCTAAGAGATGCATATTTTAAAACCTGACCATTTCACCCAGTGTTTAATCCTCATTGTGATTTGTTCATCTCTGCCCACTTCGTAGCAACTGAGGCTTAATCAGGAAGTGAAACTTTTTGGCTTTTAATGTCCTGTAAGCAGAACTTGTCAGTGTAACAAAGGACAATAAGTGTTCAAGGACTAATACTGAATGTTACTGTAATGACGTCTTTCAATTGAGTTTCACTAAAAAAATAAAGTTATAAAAGTTCCTCTCATGGAATCTGTGATTTCAATCGTCTTCTTCTCTTGGCTGCTCCCTTTAGGAGGCGCCACAGCAGATCATCTGCCTCCATCTCGCCCTGATGCTAGCATCCTCTTCTGTCACACCAACCCTCTGCAGGGCCACTCATATCCCAAAATGTTCTTTTTGGTCTTCCTCTTTTCTTCTTGTTCCATCTTCAGCATCCTTTGGCCAATAGATCCATGTTCCCTCCTCTCTACACGTCTCAGCCTTGCCCGTCATTGGCTCCAAATCTCTTGACCTCCTTTTACTTTAGCATTACCTGCTCTATCCATTTCATCTTCTTTCATCTGCATACTGTATTTTCCTCTTTTCACCCACCTTCCTGTTGCCCCTCCTTTGCCATTGAAAGGATAAGACCACCTTTGTGTTTTATATCTCCTCTTTTTGTTAAAGAAAAGCACTATTTTACACACCATCTATGAAGGACACTAGCATACCTTCTTTAGCAAAGCAGCAGGGATCTTAAAAGAATAGAACAGCACATAATTATGTGAAGATCTACTATGGATTATTATATTCCCTGAAGACCTAGAGTAACTTCTTTCAATAAGACAGTGTGAAGAGTCTGGAATAAATAATATAAATATAAAAACTTAATACAAAAAGGAGCATGGGACGGGCGCTCCGTCTCTGGGCTGGGGCCCGGGCCGGGCCTCGGGGGCTTGGGTCCTGGTTGGTGTGTTGCCGGGGTTGTGGGCGGGTGGGTGCATGGGGGCCCGGCCCTGGAGCAGGGTGCCGCCGGTGCGTCGAGCCGCCTGGGGGGCTCTTCAACTGGTGGGGGGGATGGTCACATCTTGCAGGAGCTTTCTTCTCTTCAGGAACTCTCTGCAGGAGGGGGAGATACAGGAGAGGTGGAGGAAGATCTCAGCCTGGGCGTTTACCGTCTTATGTAGTCTGGAAGATGTGTGGATGGTGGGGTGGGTGCAGTTTTCTCTGTGGTGGGGTTGGGTGGACTGTCCAGGGCTCTGTGGAGCCGGAGGGCGCTACTGCACTGGGCCCCGGTCTGATGGGCCTGGGCCCCCCTTCCCTGGCGGGTCGCGAAGGATGGGAGTGCCTACTGGGGTCAGCGGGGGAGCTGGCCCCAGGGAGGGGTTACCTGCCCCTCCCTTCCTTCCCTCCCCATCTCCAGCTGCCTCCCTCTTCCCGCTCCTCCACAACCACCCACACATGCAGGGCCTTGGAGTGGGGGTATGTCACCAGGGTGCAGAGGAGGCTACCCCCCCCCCGTCCCCTTCTGGCTGCCTCTGCCTCAATTTTATCCCACAACTTAGACATTCACATTATTCACACTCTCATTACACATACATATAGGATCTTGGGGGTGGGCACAATCACGGAGTCCAAATTACCATCAGGGTGTATACCTCACCCCTGACGTCGTTGCCCACCTCTCAATTTTAAATACACTTAGTCATTGAGGGTTAGCAGGAGGGACTATGCGCTTACCTGCTGCTCTCTGGCAGGTAGCTCTATGCCCTCCTGGGTTTTAATTGCACCTTAGAACACATATGCATCAACACTACAATGAGCGGGTGGAGGGAGGTTTGGAGTCTTCTCCCACCCCCATTCTCTGCGGCCTGCTGGAGCGGGAGGGCTAGTAGGAGGAGTTGGCCGTCCGACTGCGGTCTGGGGTGTGGGGCCTCCCTGCTGCTGCGGAGTCGGGGTGGTCTGCCTCTCCCCACCGCAGGGAAAAGGGTAACACCACCTGGGTCTGGGTGCAATTCCCCCCTCCAGGGGCAAGGGTACCTAGACCCGGTTTGTAGAGTACGCTTGGGGAGTGTGATCGTGTGTACAACGTCTCTTTATGTCTGTCTCCACGTTGGTTGAGTGTGGAGTGAGTGCATATGAGAGCATGAGGGTGGGAATGGATGTTTGTGTCTGTGTGTGCCTGTATGTCTGTGTCTATATGTCAGGTTGGGTATCAGACGCCACCTCTCTGGGGACACCTCAGGCCCTCCAAGGTTTGGAGGCCTATCTCCACCCACCACCACTTCCCCTGCCGGTGGCGGACTCCCTCAGGTGTCGGTGTGTTGGTGGTTCTTTGTGTCTGGGGGTGGGCGTCCGGGTACACACCGGCTCACTCCTTGGCGGCCGCTTGTCGGGGCCTGGGGCCTGGGGCTCGCTCGGGCCCCTTTGGAGGTGGGGTGCCCCCGGCCTCTCGGCCTGGGGCTCGGTCACTCAGGCGCAGCTGGGGGCCGGCGGAGCTCACGGGCGCGTCACTGCAACTCCCCCTGACTTCTGCTCCGCGGCTGCTGGGCGAGCCCTCATCTGGGACTCTCCTCAGCTCTTACTGGAACAGTGGCGCGGCTGCCCCTCTGTTGGTCTTCCATGGTCTCTTGTGTTCTGGGGGCCTCTGGATGTCTGGAGTTTTGATCTCCTCCATACCCGCTTCACACCCTGGAGGACGGGGCTGTGGCCCCCCCACACTCCCTAGCAGATCATTACATGGAGAAACCTTTGGAATGCAAGCATGCTGATCCACACAGGTATGCACACATGGGTATTCACAGACGCGGACTAAAGCTTTCTTGGCTGCTGCCTCAAAGCACACTGTGCGCTGTCTATCTTGCGTGCTGCACAATATCGTTTATTATTTAGTAAATATTGATATCTATGACTAGCTAGTTTATTGTGATGGTGCTTTGTTTTCTCTATTATTATGTTGCTCTTTGTTGTTTGCTGTCTCCTCTGTTTGTTTTTTTTTGTTTGTTTGTTTTTTTTCTCCATACAGGTGACCCAGGAGTTCTTTTTTTTTTTTCTCTCTCTTCCCCCCCCCTTCTCACCGTCTCTTCTCCCCTTTGGTTTTCTTTCTTTCTCTCCCCCTCTTTCTCTCATTCATTCCCCCTGTCCTATTTATTAAAAAAAAAAAAAAAAAAAAAAAAATGACAAAGGATGAACTGAAGCTCAGTATATAGATAAAGGCTTCAGTAGTCCTAAACAGAAACCAAGTCTCACCCTGAATCCAGAGGAATTCTTCTTCGCTTCAGCTTTCAGCCGTGTTGCTTTCAAAACCGACTTTGTCTTTTTGTAGTCTTGCTTACCTAAAACACATGAAATAGATAAAAAGAAATTAAATGAAGTACACAAATAAATGACCAAGATTGACTGATATTGAGTGACAGGTTTCATTTACTGTTGCCAAACAACCAAAGAGACCAGAAAGTTTTTGTGTAGAAGTGTAGCACTCTGGGAACAAATGGTTTTTATATAATTCATAAATGCTGGTTGTACTCTGGTCTTTATTCTACAGAATAGGGAGGTTGCTGAATGGAAATATAACAGTTAAATGTGAGTTTCTCTCTATATATTCATGTGCTCAAAAATGGGTGGTGAGAAAGTGAGAAATAAATTGTGCACTACTGAAATTTCTCAAATAAACATATACACGCCTCACGCAGTCTACAAAACACACGGTTCACCTGTGCTTACTTGACTTCCCGTAAGCTAAATTCTCAAGGGTGAGTCCTGTGGGCAAACTGGCCACCCGGCAAAAAGTGTGTGTGTGTGTGTGTGTGTGTGTGTGTGTGTGAGACAGCTGGTTGTCTTGGTCTAATTAGAAACAACACACAGCAGGAAAAGGAACTTTGCTAACAATAGGGTGGAAAGGCAACAGCTTGCTGAACAGTGTGTGTGTGTGTGTGTGTGTGTGTGTGTGTGTGTGTGTGTGTGTGTGTGTGTGTTCAAGTTGTGCAATTTCCTATTTTTTTTTTAAACTATTCTTTCTTCAAACTTATGGTTAAATCTAGATTTGATTAATGGTAAGATGAGTGTGGTGCTTGAAGTTAACTATGAAGTTTTCATGATTTAAACTTGATTGTACTTCATTAGAAAAACAGGGATGTTACATAGTACAGACTGAGACCTGGTGGTTTTTCCTCTTCCAATTAATCCTTGTTTACAATGGCGAATAGGAAGAGAGACTGGAAGATGTATTTTGGAGAGGGTTTGAGAGGGAAAAGCTGAAATAAGCTAGTGGGAAAACAGGTGTAGGTGTGTGCGTGTGTAGAGCTGATTTCCACTCAATAAGGTGTCACTCTTACGGCCCAGTCACAGAGGAAATGACCATTAGCCTTATGTTAAGCATTTCACCTGCTTTTCAATAATCTTGCTCCCCCTGCATCTTTTTTCCAAGATCTGATATTCACTTCCCATCTCTCCGCGCTCTCTTTTATCCCCCCCCCCCCCATTCCTCCTGGTCCTGAACCCTTCGTTCACCTCCCACTGACTCTGTGGAGGGCTAATAGAAATGGGGAGCGTGTTGCCAGGAGCAAACAGCGAGCTAGTGGGAATTCATTACGGGGGGCACTGAATGTCTCCTCCACTTGTCAGAAAGTGGAGAGGGGAAAATTTGATTGGAGGGCACCTCAGGTTGCTCACTATTCACATAACCGTTGCAAAGATTTTCACACTGTAAATGGCGTGATGTGAGCAAGGACGGGGTTTAAATTTCAATGCTAGATGTATATATTGGTTGAAGACATAACCATCTGGTAACAATTAGTACTTAACTGAGGCCAAATCAGAATACTTACACCAAGCAAGGTAATGTGTAGAGTAGTGTATATGCTAGAGAATTACCTCAGTGTGTGTATATGGTATTCTAATGCTGCTGTGTTACACTGGTGTACCTCCTGTAGCTACACAGCAGCTTTCTCTTGTGGTTTATTTGCGTGGGTTTGGAGCCTGCACAATCTACACGCGCGTGCCTGATGATATTGCACTAGGCTTATGAGTACTCCTATTTGTCATCACCGTTTCCACTGAGACATTTTCTGTCACCAATTATCTACCTGCATTGAGCTACAAGCAATCCTCCCATCCCTCCCTGCCTCAGCCTGCCACCCTGAAAAGCCATCACTGTTCTCCTGTACAGCAACAACAATGACACGTCTCAGAGGAACATTAACCCCTGTAAAACGGCCTAGGGCACCTGCTGGGATGGCTTCCCTGATCGTGCCTTTCACTGAAGTCATCGCCGAAGAGACAGAGAGGAAAAGTGAAAGTGGCCTTCTCCCCCCACCGCTTAAAGCAAAGTTCAGATTCTTCTTGCTTGTTTGTCATCAGGTTACCTATAAATGGAGTCTGATGAAGACGGCTGTGAAATTAGTTTTTATCTTGAGCCATTATTCTGTTTAGCATAATGAGAGAGGTAGGGGGTATTAGCTAAAATTAGTCACATGTGATTGTGCACTCAAGGGAAAGAGAGGGGAGGTATGTGATTTGTGTCATACAAATTGGCCATTAAAATGAAGATAGAAGAGTGGTGAGTGATGATAAGAAACTTTACCATTTATTTTAAGTTTCTAATGCATACAATGGAATCCAACAGCCTGAGCCTCCTAAATGCTTCTATTTTAGAAAACAAATACAGATCCAATTCGAACAACCTGTATTACAGCTGGCAAAATAAGCTTAACAATTTTGGTGAAATTTTTAGTTGTGATAAAAAAAATTAATTTCATGAATATCTTATTCAGTAATCGCCGTTTGCATTAATGACAGCGCTCAAGCTGGACTCCACAAGTCTGCATAAAGATGAGACATGTTATCAAAAATGGAGACAATGCCCCAAATAGTTTACTGCGATATTCAGCACTCCTTGGTCTTCGAGCATCATCGCAAGGATGTAGCTCAAAGGATGTTACGTGCCTCTGAACAGTGGGTTGCTACTTGTTTTGGTGCAGGTGTTTAGTTCAAGCTATCTGCCATTACACTGTGTTGACACGCTGCACTGACATTCTCTAGGCTGATTATCGTCTCACACCTTTCTGTTACTGCTGTGAATCTTAAAGTCTAAGTCATCGTTAAATTCTTCAGTTGTCCACACAAACATTTTGATGTCTTAAGCCATGCCAAGTGTTTGCTCTCATTTCCTCCTTTCTGTGAAGCGGTTTGGAGACACTACCCATCCTCTGATGAGATCGTCTTCCTGCTACAGACTGAAATAACATGTTCTTTATTTAGAAAATGCAGCTGTTTCTAACAAAGCTCGATGCCCTGAACCTCATGATCATATGGTTTTTCTTTCAGTCTCCCTGGTAATGTTCGGAATAGGGCTGACTGAGTTTTCGCAAAGCATTTGAGAGCCATTTGAAACCTTTACTCCAGTCATGATGTGATGCTAATAATACCCCTCTTTGCTTAGAATAGCAATTTGATTGCTGACACTTTCTCTTTTGCAAGGAGATCATTTTTCCCCACTATCACAATGAAGGTAGTAACCAAATCGAAACTGCACAGCCACATTTGTAACAGGTGTGCAACGGCAGGATGTTCATTTACGTCAAGCCTCTAGTGAGTAGATTCAATTCATCCCTTTTTATATGCAACAAACCCTTAGACAACCATGTCTACTTTTAGATTTCTGGTTGCAAGTTCAAGAGTGAATTGTTCACAACTGGTGAGACCACCTTAAGCCTTTCATATAATTAACTAAGTACAGCTCTGTTCAACTTCCCCTTTCCTCCTTCTTTGTTATTTAAAAATGGAATAGAATGAGAAACATGGGGATCATTTTGTGAATAAATTATTTCCTACTTTTGAGGAACTGAGAAATGAAAGCCTATCATGAACTAGTATAGTTCGGCTTCTTTTATTCGAGTCATGCATCCTCCTATATATAAAAACAAAAAACAAAAACAAATTATATACTATTCTCAGTCACATCTTGGTAAATTTATTCCAGTGTCAGAAAGTATTAAAAATCAAGTAACTATACCATTGCAACGAGCTCCATTATGAACCCAGTATACCCCACAGTTCATCTAATGCCATGTCTTCATATAAACCATGAGCGAGAAGCACATTAGCAAAGCGGCAGCAGCTCCAAACTTCTGCCTGTGTCAGACAGAACACAGCAAAAAAGCCAACGCAAAGGAAAAAATAGACTTAAAGTATAAGAACATGGTTCAGAGCACACATATGGACTTACAGTACCACTGTACTCATTTAGTAGACAGGCATGAGGATGACTACTGAAAAACTTGCAGCAATATTCAGTTTAATTGCAAGCACGACTAGGTACACCTGTTCACCTGCTTGTTAACACGAATTACTCATCAGTCAGTAGCATGGCAACAAGTTTAGACATGTAGACATGGTCAAAACAACCTGCTGAAGTTCAAACTGAGCATCAGAATGGGGAAGAAAGCTGATGTAAGTGACTTTGGCATGGTCATTAGTGCCAGATGGGCGGGTCAGAGTGTTTCAGAAACTGCTGATCTACTGGGGTTTTCCTAGTCAACCATCCCTAAGGATTACAAAGAATGGTCCAAAAAAGAGAAAATATGCACTAAGCAGCAGCTCTCTGGGTAAAAATGCCCTGTAGATGCCAGAGGTGAGAGGAGAATGGAAAGAGTGCTTTAAGCTGATAGGAGGGCAATATTAATTTAAATTACCACTCACTAAAACAATGATTTGCAGAAGAGAATCTCTGACCGGACAACATGCCAAACCTTGAAGCAGATGGGCTATAGCAGCAGACTGCAATAGTCACTCTTGTCAGCTGAGAACAGGAAACTGAGCACAGTGGTACAGTGGTTAATGTTGCTGCTTCACAATAAGAAGGTCCTGGGTTTGAATGCACTGGCTGGGTGTTTTTCTGAGGATTTTGCATGTTCTCCCTGTGTTGTGTGGGTGTTCAGGTCTCAGCATATCCCAGCTTCATCTCACAGTCCAACTTTCAATCCTGAAACTGGCCACTGGTGTGAATGTGAGCATGAATTTAATGGATGTAGCTATATGACCCAAAACAAGGGCAGCTCTGAAGTAACCACCAATTCATTCATTATTGCTGCTACAACTACACATGTTTCTTTTCCAAATATTTATTTATAAGTGACTTATGTATGTATGTATGTATGTATGTATGTATGTATGTATGTATGTATGTATGTATGTATGTATGTATGTATGTATGTATGTATATATTGTACTATTCTTAGTTAGCGTATTGTCTGTCTTGTCTTAATGTTGGTTTAAAATGGAGCACTGTAACAAAAAATAATTTCCCCCAGGGATCAATAAAGTATTCTGATTCTGATTATTAAACTGATAGATGATATAACACCAGGTTGCTTTAAAGCCAATATATGTAAAACCATTTACTGCCTACAGCACACAGCTATCGCTAAGCCAAAATGACCACAAACAGGGACATGTGTATGTTCAGAGGAAAAATAAATAAACTAAAATGCCTGAAGATTTCTGTGGGTGACTGTTTGTGTTTATGGGGACTAACCGTCCCACATACTGCATCCAACACAGGCAGAGTAATTTGGACAGACAGCCCTGTCTAGTGGTTTCTGAGTGCCCTGGGACAATTCGGGAAACACACCGACAGCGTGTTTGACAGTTTTCATGCTTTGCTTCCGCGTCTATCTGGCATTGCAGCCATATAGTCAGTGACCACATGGTGCGGATCGCTGACATCTGCCAGGATGAGTGGTAGAACCTGAGAACTGATGCCAGACTCTTGGGGTATACTGAGCCCTTTTTCGCTTACTGGAAGAGAAAGGAAGCGAAATAATAAATAATAAAGGGAGATTATCCATGATATAACGCCGAGAGATAACTGGTACACCTTGTCGATCTACTGCGCTGTCTTATCTACAGATAGGAGTGAAGTATTTCACCTGTAAGAAGCAGTATATCATGGGTGTTATCTTTTATTTGCATGTAAAATGGTAACTTGTAAAGCTATTGGCTTCCAGCTTGACATTTTGTATTTAAAATTGTGGGTGTCTTTATCTATGTGGACAATTTTCCCTAGTTTTCAACAAGCATTAAGGATCATTGTGACTGAACACTTGTACTTACATGTAAGAATGCTACAGCTTTATCTATCCTAAGGGCATTCAATTACAACAGGTTTAATAATGTTATTAAAAAAAAGAGAGTGTCAACAGTAGCTATTTGATGGCCATCTGCCATGACAAAAGCACTCCAGCAGAGATGATGGTACAGCTCAACAACCAGCCTGGACTACCGCCGATGTGCCATGAATAAGCTACCTATTACGATTTCAAATTACCATGTGTGGCCCATTCCAGCTCTGAGGAGAACAAGCCCCATGCTCCATTTGAAGACTTCATTTTTCTCCATCTTTTCCCCCCACGCTCTGTTTTTCACCTTTGCTGTTAAACAGTGGTTCAGTGAAATTGCCTGATGGCCGTCCTTTTCAAACAGAAGGAAAATGGTAGAAATTGAGGGGTTGGAGGAAGGCGGCGGGAGAGATGGGACCAAAGTGTGTTACACATTTCTGAAGTGATAAGATGTGCTCAGAAAGAAAACACTAAATGGGGGAAAGGAAAAGAAAAAATGGACTCGTGGGAGAGGATGTGATGGCGGGAGATGAGCTTGTTATGTTTGTCTGTCTCTCATTTGTTGAACCTATCAGGTTTTGCATAATGGCAGACAGTTAAGGGATATCTTCAGGCTAAATAATTCTATTCTTCTGTCCCAGTATGAAAACATATACAACAGCAATCCCTCTCCTTTATAAGCTGGTGGTGTAAAAAGCTTTCACATGCCTGAGGAAAATAAAATAAAATAAAAAACACAATTGGACTTACAGTGCCATCTTTTTTTCTTTAACAATAATAACAAAAAGAAAGAAGGATAAACGTGACATAACTTTAGAAATGGAAATATGAACCGACCAAACATTTTGCTTTAAAACTCATGAGAGCACCACGAGTCCTGTTAACACAAAATTAACACCAGAAAATACAAAACCTGGAAAAAATGTGAGGATGTGAATCACCACAGGCAAAAGAAATAACATGTACTTAAAGCTGGAATGAAGGTGTTTAGAACAATGCCATTACTGTCACAGTAACGTCACCGTAGTTTACAGCTTTTTAAATAAATATATAGCATCTCCATGTACTCTGACGTCCTCCCACAGTCCAAAGACATGCAGTTAGTGGGGATAGGTCCACTGGAAACTCGAAATTGCCCATAAGTGTGAATGCGGGTATGAATGTGAGTGCGAATGGTTGTCTATGTCTATGCGTTAGCCTTGCGACAGACTGACGATCTGTCCAGGGTGTAACCTGTGTCTCGCCTTAAGACAGCTGGCATGGGATCCAGCATCCTCCCAGCTTAGAACAGGAAAGTGAGGGTATTATTCACACAGGCTCATAAACATTGGACAACAACAAAAACTGTAAAAACATTGCCTGGTCTGATGAGTCTGCTGCCACTTTGGTAGGATCAAAATTTGGTATAAACAACATAAAAGAGATTTATCCTGGCTTCTAGTAATGGTCCAGGCCATAGGTGTCAAACTCTGGCCAGCCTAAATACATTTGGCCCGCGAAGCCATACCGCGACTTTGTTCCAAATTTGAATTTTGGCCCACTGTGTATTTGAGTTTGACACCACTGGTCTAGGCTGAGGGTGGTGGTTTAATGGTGTGGGAATACTTCTGGCTCATTCTGGTTACTTTAGCACTAATTTGGCAGAATTTAAACACCACAGCCTGCCTACTGTTGGTTACCACATTTATCCCTTTGTGACCACAGTGCCCCCATCTTCTGGTGGCTACATCCAGCAGTATAACACTCAATGTGACAAAGCTCAGAACATAACAAAATGGTACTCAAACAGCCTCCATAGTCACCAGATCTCAAGCCAACAGAGCATCTTTGAGTTTGGGGGGGAAACCCAGAATACCATCTTGGATGTGCAGCTCTACAGCAACTGTGTAACAGATCCGCAGTAATTGTGTAATACAATTATGCCAAAATCTGAAGACAAAAGGGGGTCCAACCTGGTAGTATCAATGTGTATCTATTGAAGTAATCATATTTAACTACTAACTAAGCAAAAGAACGCAAGAAAAGGACATGCACATTTGTGTAGCCAGATGTTGTTGCCACATCTCTTGGACTGGGATTCAAGTCACCAAGTTAAATATTCTTTCCTTGAATGTACTGTAGCATCAGATTTTTAGATTACCACAGTCATGGAGATCCAAATAAATCTCAGACATCATGTTAGTTTAGTAACTGCACTGTGCCATCACTCTACTACCTTGTAAAAGGACAAATCATCAGTCATTAGTTGTCAATTAATCAAGGCCAAAACCAGATCTTTCATGAAAAGTTCATTTGCATGACTTTTGTGTCTTATAAGACTACTGTGTCACATTTCATGTTAACAAAATGGGAGTCCCGGGATTTAAAGTAAAACCTTTAAGCCTGCAAAGCCAACAGAGCTTCCCTTTGTATCCAAGTCTGTCAGCTGCCCACAATTATCCAGCTTTGCCACTGGCGACCTTTTGGCTTTGCTCTACACGAGAAAAACAAAAACAAAAAGATATGATAGGTGCACTGATCTTTAAGAAACCACAGCTGGCACGCTAAAGTTGGCTGAGCCTTTGATTGATTCCAATCATATTGCCTTAGTTGGCCCTTTGTGAAGAAAGGGGAATGAAGGGGGAAGTAAATACTACATGATTAGAAAGCCAATAAACCTGACAAAACAGCTTCTGACAAGATGGTCTTTAAGCAACGTATTCACTGTCACCTGAGACGCTGCTTTTTCATGACCAAGTGGAATTATTTGCACAGTTTGCATAATGGCTGTGAATTTGGTTGAATTTTCTTTTTACTCTAGTGCAAACCAGAAACACTTCCAACGCTATGCAAAGAGATGATGCATAATCCTACACTGACAAATGTGAGAACGGCCACCAAATACTTCCCAGTAACATATAATAATAATAATTATTATTATTATTATTATTATTATTATTATTATTATTATTATTATTATTATTATTATTATTATTATTATTATATGTGATTTCTTAAATGTGGAATGTCAGCTTGATTTTTTATAATGCGGCATTAATTACGTGTGCATTCCTACACTGGCACAATCAACCAATCAGTGAGGATTATGTGTCAAATGGAATTCGACCACAAGTAGATAAATACAAACTACCAAAAAAGCATCACAAAATAATTACCAGTAGCCTTGTTTTAATTATTAGTTAATTTATTGGTAGAATTTTGCTGAAACTATCAGCCATATGTTATATACGCTGCTATAGAGAATTTATGACAATGGAGAAAAACAGTTTGTTGGATGAGTTTTCACCATAGACAGTATGAAGATAGATACAGCGATCATAACATCACCCATCGGTTAATGAAGTCTTATTATGAAGTTTTTTAGCTGCTATAGTCTTGGCATTTTAAAAACAAATGTGATGACCAAGGGGTGGATTGGGCTACAAAGCACTCTTGTCAATCACAACTGCATAAAATCACCTGTAAAATGTTTATGAGATCAGTTCTGAGAGCAGTTTTCCAATAGATTTCTATTGGATTAGAAGTCTTTTTGGCCCCCATTAGAAGTAGCGCATGTATAAAGCACTGTTGCATTTGCTTCTCTTTTTAGACCTAGATGCTAGATCTATGTTTTGCACTGTGTATGATTTCCACACAGTTCAAACATGTCAGGTCAACTAGCAATAACTAAAAGGTTTTCAGAACAGGTCCACAAAATTCAAAAACCACTCAAGTTCCTCTTCTTGTACAACTATGGATAGTTTTCAGTGATCAGTGGAATGCATTTCTCAAAGGGGCTAGATTTTAATTTTCAGGAAGCAGAAAAAGTTGCAGGTTGTGTTGATGCCAGTGGGTTCATGCCTAAAACTTATGGGCTTTAAGCTGTTTAAGATTGGTTCCTCTAAAATTTCTTTGTTATTATACAAGTCTGCTTTGACTATCTCACTAGGGGACCATTTCACAGCACGCAATCAGATGAATGTTGAAAAAACAAAAAATGACTGCCTGAGAACACTACCTTAAAATAAGAGATGAGACGAACTTCGAACATAAAGCTTTTTATGGACCAGTTTTTATTTTTTATTTTTTCCAAATACACCTTGTGCGTTATTTCATTTAATTACATTTGATTGATTTGCTGTTGCCGAGCAGCAGTACAGATGACTCACCAATCTGCTTTCTGTATTGATCAACCGGTAATTTGGTTGCACTGGCATCTTTCTTCCCCATCCTCCGTCCTCAACCTGACAGAAAATGAGAATAAAAAACATTGAGACAATTTCACAGTTAAGTCTCCACATTACTCACGATTGTTTGCAACTATACTGCAGCTCCACTCCTTCTGTAGCTCGGGATAATTTATGAAATCTGCAGGAAGGATTCAAGTTAATACACAATCACATATAGCGCACAAAGTAGTCAATTTTGATCAGGCAGATGGTTTATCTTTCACATACATCTGCTACACGTAATTAAATTAATTCTCACCACCTACCATGTGTGTTACGCTCTCGGCATGTGCACTTCCTACCCATCTCATTTAGCCTAGCACCATTTTCCTTCACACCATGAGTTCTCTTTGATTACATTGACAGCTCAGAGGTAAGATATAAAGACAGAGAGCTATGAATAATATAAATAATATCTTTAGGATGTAATTGTACAAGTGAGTGACTACACTTGGGGTATAGAATAAATATGAACATAAAAGCACTGCACAGCAGGAGTAACAAAGACGTGGTCAAAGGAAGAAGACTTATGAATAAGAAAACAAACGTGCTGCAGGGTTTGATTTGATATGGTTCTCTCTTCTATTTGGCTTGTGTTTCAATAAATGAACCTTCTTCAAGTTTAAATATAATAGAACAAGGGGCACTGGTAACAATAACATGCCAGATAATGATTAGACAATTGGCTGTTGTAGTCAGTAAATTGCACTTGCAGATTACACAGTAAAAGACATCCCTATAAACATATCAAGTCATAATAAGCAAGTCATTTTCCGTTTCACCTGTTTAAAGAGGCGTCCATACAGGAAGTGGCGTGGTGAACAAAAGGCTAAATATCACTCCCATCACTAGAGAATTCCTGAACTATCGTGCGACTCTTTTGGTTCTGTACATCACCTCAATGGACTAAAATAAAGCAAACAAGATGTGAGTGAAGAATAGCTGCCAATCAAGAAGTTTAATGAAGAAAAATCCTCATTAACCATTTAGGTATAATCAGCAATTTTAACAGTCCTTTTATTTCGCAGTGAAATGAAAAAAATCTAATCAATAAGCAGTTTCATGGTCAGGTGTGTTATGTTATTTCATGACAAATGAAAGTGTTGAATTGGCATTCTGTAGCTGTAGGTCTCAATATGACGTCCAAAAATATTGATCAGAAAACCAGATGTGTCAGCGGAACTAGAAACTTTAGGACAAGGCAAATCAACACAACAACAAAGCAACACTAAAGGGCCAGACATGATGATGTGATGATATGAGATTCCTTTCTTTGGTGGAAAAAGAACCACTTCACAACATCTAACCAAGTCAAGAGCACTCTCATAGAGGTAAGTGTATCATTGTCAGCATCTGCAATCAAGGGACTCATTCATGAATGTAAATGAACTCAAGACCACTGGTGCAACTCAGGAGGAAGAAAGTTCAGATAAACGTGAAAACAGAAAGAAAAATGGCTGTGGATGAGGAAACGTTGGCAGAAGTGATGATATCTGAGATCCACAGGCCAGACATGCAAAGGAAAACACTCAAAGTCGATCATATGAGATTTCTTGCCTTTCGCAATGCTCCAAACCTGGGCCCTGTGCTTCGTACGTCGCTTACTACATCCAAGATCAAATGAAACATCCAAGACCAAATCATCGCGCTAACTCTGAGCTTGCTATTCCGGTTCCCCGAACACACCTGTTGTTGACGATTAGCAGAGGTGGGACCAAGTCATTGTTTTGCAAGTCTCAAGTAAGTCTCAAGTCTTTATCCTCAAGTCTCAAGTCAAGTCTCAAGTAATGTCAGGCAAGTCAGAGTCGAGTCTCAAGTCACTGGTGTAAAAGTCCGAGTCAAGTCACAAGTCTGAAACTTTGAATTTCAAGTCCTTTCGAGTCTTTAAAAAAAAACAACGAAAAAATAATGTTGCAGTTATATGCTAAATGTAAATATTAGACCATGTAATTTTAAAATCTGTGTTTTTCTCAACACATGACAAAATAGTGAACTTAGAAAATATACACAAATTGTGAAATTGCACCTCTTTAAAATGCAGCTCAATTAAACCTAGCTCCAAGAATAATTTTCACCGACAGTTCTGAGATAAGCTGCATGTTATTCTTGGATGCGGTTGTAGGACCAGCTTTAAAATCGCATGACAAAAATATCACACACATTAAAAAAAAACTGTATCACCAACGTAGCCTGGACAACATTTGCTAGTTAGATGAAGTCAGCTATCTCATCTTAGCATATTTATATGCATATTTATAATCATACGGTTCTTGGAGTGAGCGCATACACTCATGAAGTTTAGTAACTTCAGGTCACTGCAACAAGCCCAGGTACAGTTTACCGACGGATGGGTGCAGGACCTTGAAATGCACCGTGTAGAACGAAAGACCATCGTACGTATCATAAGTTTACCAGTCTCACAAATTGTCGTCATAAATACACATTCCTTAACCGTTTATTAATAGGACCTTTGAGCTCAACGGTAATCAATTAGTAGTGGAAATAATTTCTGGTACGAGTTACAGAAATGTAGCAGTGACAATAATATTGTATGCTGTAATCGTACTGGGCAATTAGTGATACAAAAAACCTGTTTTATCCTGTGAATAAAAGTATATGTTTTTGTCAATGTACCATAATAACAGAAGCGAAACGCAATATTGTGTCAGGACAATTCACTATTTATGCACAATAAATAAAGGAGCATAGCGCGACAATTTCTGTTCAGCGCCAGACTTGCTTGTAACCTATATCACTAATTATGTTGTGAAAATGACGTATTAACTACAACAGCAGACTGACCTTCGTGTAAATGCTTGGAGCAGACTAACCTGTGAGCTGGTGTTCTGGGACGTTATATTTGATCTTTGAATGGCTGCAATCCAGTCGCCTCTTTGTTACTTCGGAAACATGGCTCGAACAATTTCTCTTCAACGACGTAATCCGATAACAACCGATCTCTTTACCCGTCGGCTTCCCGTGGCTGTCATGTGACCGGCTATTGCAGTTAATAATACAACAGCTTCTTGACATTTTTGTGTTTCTTTTTATCGCTGTATAACTGATTTTAATTGAAAGCCTGCGTGCGCTAGTACCGCTTGCCACGAGTTCCCAGAATCCTTTGCGGTTCTACCCGTGAATGACGTCACATTTTCAATCTCTTTTTTTTTTTTTTTTTTTTTTTTTTTTTTTTTAAATGACATCAGAAACAGCAGTATGCGACATTACGTGATGGCAGAGCTTCAGTTCATCCTTTGTCATTTTTTTTTTTTTTTTTAAATAAATAGGACAGGGGGAATGAATGAGAGAGAGAGGGGGAGAGAAAGAAAGAAAACCAAAGGGGAGAAGAGACGGTGAGAAGGGGGGGAAGAGAGACAAAAAAAAAAAAAAACAACTCCTGGGTCACCTGTATGGAGAGAAAAAAACAAACAAACAAACAAACAAACAAAAACAAACAGAGGAGACAGCAAACAACAAAGAGCAACATAATAATAGAGAAAACAAAGCACCATCACAATAAACTAGCTAGTCATAGATATCAGTATTTACTAAGTAATAAACGATATTGTGCAGCACGCAAGATAGACAGCGCACAGTGTGCTTTGAGGCAGCAGCCAAGAAAGCTTTAGTCCGCGTCTGTGAATACCCATGTGTGCATACCTGTGTGGATCAGCATGCTTGCATTCCAAAGGTTTCTCCATGTAATGATCTGCTAGGGAGTGTGGGGGGGCCACAGCCCCGTCCTCCAGGGTGTGAAGCGGGTATGGAGGAGATCAAAACTCCAGACATCCAGAGGCCCCCAGAACACAAGAGACCATGGAAGACCAACAGAGGGGCAGCCGCGCCACTGTCCCAGTAAGAGCTGAGGAGAGTCCCAGATGAGGGCTCGCCCAGCAGCCGCGGAGCAGAAGTCAGGGGGAGTTGCAGTGACGCGCCCGTGAGCTCCGCCGGCCCCAGCTGCGCCTGAGTGACCGAGCCCTAGGCCGAGAGGCCGGGGGCACCCCACCTCCAAAGGGGCCCGAGCGAGCCCCAGGCCCCAGGCCCCGACAAGCGGCCGCCAAGGAGTGAGCCGGTGTGTACCCGGACGCCCACCCCCAGACACAAAGAACCACCAACACACCGACACCTGAGGGAGTCCGCCACCGGCAGGGGAAGTGGTGGTGGGTGGAGATAGGCCTCCAAACCTTGGAGGGCCTGAGGTGTCCCCAGAGAGGTGGCGTCTGATACCCAACCTGACATATAGACACAGACATACAGGCACACACAGACACAAACATCCATTCCCACCCTCATGCTCTCATATGCACTCACTCCACACATTTTCAATCTCTATATAATATGCATGTTAAATTTTATATTTGGGGTAAAATATCAAGTCTTTTCAAGTAAACCGGTTCAAGTCCAATTCAAGTCCCAAGTCATTGGTGTAAAAGTCCAAGTCAAGTCACAAGTCTTAGAACATTTTTTCAAGTCAAGTCTAAAGTCATAAAATTAATGACTCGAGTCCAAGTCATGTGACTCGAGTCCACACCTCTGACGATTAGTATAGCTGGATGAAGTAATGTGAGATCACTGGGTGGCCCAACAGGGGCTACGCATCGATAGTAGAAACATTGATCGGCAACCCTTTGATTGGTCGGCGAAAATGTCGAAGGAGCGCGGTCGGTATTTTTCGGCAGCAGAGCAAGAACTCTTGAGTGAGGGATTTCAGGAGTTTCAGAGTTTAATTAAAACGCAAGGGAACACTGCAAAGGCTGCAAAAGCAAGGAGAGAGGGGCTGGCAGAAAGTTGCTGACAAATCAAACTCGTAAGTAATTCAATAATAACAATAATAATGGAGTGGATTTATATAGCGCTTTTCAAGGCACCCAAAGCGCTTTACAATGCCACTATTCAGTCACTCTCACATTCACACACTGGTGGAGGCAGCTACGGTTGTAGCCACAGCTGCCCTGGGGCAGACTGACAGAAGCCAGGCTGCCATATTGCGCCATCGGCCCCTCTGGCCAACACCAGTAGGCGGTAGGGTAGATTTATCATATCACACCATATTATCCAATATTATATTACATTATATTATATTGTTATATTATATCCCCTTTCACATTAGAGCCACAACAGGACCCACTAGAACATGGGAACAAGTAAAAGTGAAATATAAGAATATTCTACAGAATGGTAATATTTATCACTTATATTGCTTTTCGTCTCTTGGAAAGAGACCCTGGAATAATCTGTTTGTTTATAACAGCAACCAAGAAAAGGGCAGAGCAAAAAAAAAAGACAGGTGGTGGTCCTGCACCCCCTCGTCAACAAGTTGGTTAAGTGAATAATACCCTCACGGGAAAATCGATATCTCTCTATGAGCACACTGTCGCGCTGAGCTAAAGGATCCTGTCTGTCCCGCAATATACGCTGAATTCTGAGGACTCTCCTTATCAATCTTGCACCTTCCGCAATGGGTTGCTCGCGTAAACGGACAGGATATGACTGCGACAGGCTTCCCAAATCCACCTTCGCTTTTATAGCCGTGGTCTCTCATCTTGATTACACGAAGTAATTTACAATTACTACTCTGAAATATGAATTACATCTGTAATAATCACATACATGTAATAGAATGTTAATAGTACATTTCCCTTTTTTAGGGAATGACCTGTATGTATCTGTGTGAAATCAATAAAAGGATCAAGTGCTGCATTATCTTTAGTTACATTGATGTTATTTATTTATGGTGAAACAGTGGTGGAATATCGCTGTTGCTTTCGTATAAATGAAGCGGACATACCTGCGTGGCCGCGATCTAATCCTGTTTACATAAAGTAAACCTGCTCCCCAGCAGGTTTACGCTTACGGCTCTGTTGCTATGACAGCAAGTCCCGGATGGGCTTCGGGGAACCGAACGATCCAGGATCACGCGAAATCGTCAACAATCTCATCCAGCTAACTCACTTAGCGCCCAGGCCCCTGGTGGGATAGCATTTTACAGTCCAGCTGGAGAATGTTTCTTTTGTGATGCGTTTGAAGTCAGAGCTTTAAACGGCAGAGTAAGTTACCTGACTTGAATTTTGTCGGCTTAGTCTGTGAAGCAGATTAAGGTACTTAATAAAGACAAAACTAAAAGGCAGAAAGACCCACAAAGAAGCAGAAACTAATGGTGGCTAGGGTAAAGGCTTGCCTCGCAAAGCTTCTCAAGACAGGTGACCCTCATGGGTACCACACAAAGGATTCTCTTTATAATTATGTTTGCTTGTCCCATAATGTTTAGGCCTGAAAAAAACTGAGTCTTGATTTTGATTAATTAATTTTAAACCCAATTTAGTTGATTATAGAAGCTAGTTTAAGTATATCGAGTATTTTAACCATAACCATTCACTGGTTATGGTATTTGGAGATGGCGAGGTTGTTTTTCTGTGTACCTATAATAAAAACAATACTTGAAAGATTTTATGATGTTTAACACAAATAATAAATAAATAAATAAATAAATAAATAAATAAATAAATAATCAAATGAATACAAATGTGTGTCAATTACTAAAAGTACACCACTGGCATATAACTTTAAATGGTATACATTCAAGTGACAAGAACTACACTACAATCAAATTTAATTAATTTAATTGGCTATATAAAGTTGGAATATTACAGATGCCATTAGATGTGTTACTGGGGTTTTATCCTATATAAAAATACCATTATAATGTCTTTGATCTTCTATAACTGTTGATTTTTTAAAAATGCCTTATGGCCAAAAGATAATCTAAATAAGAGAAATGAATATGAAGCATCTAAGCCCACGTAATGCTTTTCTTTACAAAACTTAGGACTGCCTGTTTGTTGCATCAATCCAAAACGCTTGTTTCTCCTGCTCTAAATTCCAGACAGACTCTCTCACAACACACTGCATCAATCAATATTGTAGCCCTTTGTTTAAAATAGTGGGAAAAGTAAGAGTGAATCTAGGGACGCGTACGTGTGGTTGCTGATGATACAGAAATGTCCGTCCTGTTCTCTGGGCAAAAGATTTGAGATGAAAAGATTTACAATTACCCACATTAGACACATAATACCAGCTACTAAATCCTGCTACTCTAACAATAAATGATTATAATTTAAAAATAAAAAATAAAAATAAAAAAAAGAGAGAGAGAGAGAAAGAAAGAAAGAAAATGTTCAAGTGTGGTAAAAAGAAACATTTGTATGCAGGTGTGCACATAAGAGGAAGAGTTAGGTGAATAGGAAAAAGTATCTATGTGTATCCAAGAGGAACAAGAGTGGTGGAGAATCTAGAGCTGCAGCTGGGGAATAGAGGAGAGAGACTGAATTAGCATGTTCAAGGAGCGTGGCTGGCTGCCTGTGCTGACTGATACCTTCTCAGGGGAGACTGCAGCTGCCTTGGGTAACCAGAATTTTACCTTACATTAAAAACACTGTTTTCAGCTACATTTCAAACACTCTTAGTGGCAGCATAGAACAAGGATGTATGCACAGCTATTGTTCTCCAGCAGCTGGAAACCAGAGTCAGCAAATAAAAGCAAGTCAGAGAAAGACAAAAGGAGGAGAGGAACCTGTCCAAATGAAAATAAAATGTTAACAGTTGGAGGCTCTCAGAGCTGCTGCTATGCAGTATTATTCATTAGCATCACAATAATATACCTAAATTGGAGTCACTAACGTTTGAACAGATACATTTGAGTATATTTTGCATCTGCATCAGTGGAACATAGCAAAGCAGCATGCTGCTGCTAGTGACAGGTGCATTGTTGGAATTGATACTATAATACATCCCTGTCCATTTTTTCACCGTATAGTCATAGATGACAAGGCGAATAATACATTCCTGTCATTAACAGTGTTAACTGTAATCTCACTTTACTAGAAACCTGAAGTAAATCTGGATTTTAAAAAATTGCTTTATTTTTTAAAACTAAAGCATTTTACAACAGCCATTTCCCTGAAAGACACAGTCTTCAACCCCAGTAGAGTAAAAACTACAAGTCAAGGTTTTACTTGCCGTGCACAGGTTAGACGAGTGTCATTCAAGAAAATGCTTACAAATGAGTACATATGAACTGAACCAAAAGAAACAAACGGTTGTATTAAGTATCTGTACAAAAGATTTGTCTTTATCTTGCTCACATTGCCCTCATAATGTTTAAATAAGTATACCAGCCTGTCTGTAAATTTAGCATTTAAGACGATTCACAACCATCAGCTTTAGCAGGTGAAGGAATTTGTGAAAGAGCCAGAAAATCATTAATGTCAATGTGCTGTAGGATTCATTGAGTAATTATATGGTGATGTCAATCTGGAGAAATTGTTTCCAAGTGCAAACGTACAGCAAATGTGAAGAAAAAGGATTTCTTTAGGGTTTACAGATAAAGGTCTGAAAAAGGAAATATCCAGCTCTCTGGTGACAGGAGAATGGCTAGACTCCAGTGAGCTGATAGGAAGGCAACGTAATTCAAATAGCTACTTATTGCAAGCAATAGATGCAGAAGAGCGTCTCCAGAAGGGCAACAGCAGCAGAAGACAGATGATCTGATATCCTCGTGTTGGTGTTGTTCCCACATCATCATAATAAATGTTGTTCCAGGTTCAACATTGCAACAACGCCAACACGAGGATATCAGATCGTCCGCAGAGGACCACACCAGGTGCCCCTAGGTGTCAACTAAGAAAGTGAGGCTACAATTTGCTCAGGCTTTGATAGTGGTGGTGAAATGATGTGGAGGATATTTTCTTAGCACACTTTGGGTGCCTTAATACCAACTGAGCCTCAATTAAACACCACAAACTTTCCTAAGTTGTTGCTGCTGTCCGTTCCTTTATGACTACAGTGCACCAGTCTTCTGATGGCTGCTTCCAGCAGAATAACACACCATGTCACAAAGCTCACATCATCACAAACTGGTTCCTTAAATATGATAATGACTTCACTGTGCTCCAATTATCTCAATTCCAAAAAGTGCCTTTGCAATGTGGTGGAACAGGAAGATGACAAAACCTCTGAGGAATGTTTTCAGCAACTTGTTGAATCTATGCTTCAGATGATTTAGGCAACTCTGAAGGCAAAAGAAAAACCTCATACTAGCAAGGCATACCTGAGTATAGCATTGCATATTAAGCTCTAGTTGCTCCAGGTGACCCAGATTAGTCTGAAAAATTATGTATTCTCGGTAAACTTCAAAATAACATCTTTTCTTTGTACCATTCATGCTGGTGCCACAGTCTGACTCCCAAGCACATGAACGAAGCAAAGTCAGAAGAACAACTTCCCAATCTGGAAAATGTGACAATTATAAATGCACGTGAATGCACAAGTAGTGTTAGCAAAGGGTCATGCTAAATAGGGCCCCAGTGCCTCACAAAAACAAATAAATAAATGTTGATAAAATTCAGCACTTCAAAGTTAAATATTTTCACAGATCAGCAGCTATTTTCTAAGCTGTATGTGTTTGGAAAGAAATCGTTGAAAGTCTTTACCACCAGTATCCATTCAGACAAAGCAAAACCATGATTATTTAGTCTGAATGTTTTTATGTTTGCTGGAACTGATAGGTCAGCTTTGTTTCGTCAGTTTATTCTCCCCTCACTGACATCAACAACGTAAACAAAAGTAAGGTCAAATGTAAAAAGGCAGATTTATGATATGCTTGCGCAACAATGCTTGATGCTTGTCCTTCGATTTCTCAACAACGTCAAAATCACCAGTAAGTCTTGACTATTAACAGAACACCCATTTAATGTTTCTGAAAGCCCTTTAATGTGTGTGCAAAGACTCCAAAACACCGCAGTAAGTAGAGACGTGCAAGAAGCAATGTTGATTCATTGCACTGACGGCGATACTTACACTGTGAACGCGTCGACGAGAAGAAGTTTACGATATGCACGGCTGCTTTACGTGAACCCGCAGGACGACCGATTTCACCAATTTTATTTATTGGACTTTGATCTAAATTTCTCCGAAATGCCAACACATCACTTCTTCCGCGGACAGTTCCTGTTTTGCTCGGCAACGTCGATGGCAGGCAGCCTTTTCATCCAATGAAACAAGAGTATCTTTCGTTTTGACCAATAGCGGGGCGCCGGGTGGGACGCTAAGACAAAAACACTGGAGCAGCATGTGACGGGTTGATAGTCGGACACTCCCAAGCGGATCCTTTTCTCCTCAAAACTTTTTAACCAGGGTCACCAAAATGGTATTTATTTCTTCAGTGTTTCAGAAAAAAAACAGTTTTAGATGTTGCTGCTATGCACAAAACACAAAAATAGCCCATCAGGCATATGACTTTATAACAGTGCTACATCATTACATCATACTAAACTGTCAATAATATCAGGTAGCAAAAACTAGCAAGAACTATTTGCTAATTAAAACATGAGTAATAATGTACAAATATAACGATTTTTTTTAATGTTTTACATTAAATGAAGAAGGAGCAGATTTTTATGATACTCCCAAAGAGATTTATCTCTCCTTCTGGGACAGAACTGGGGAGCTTTTGCCTGTTAGACAAGTGTGTAAGCCACTACACTATGGAGCCACTGAGTGTAAAATACTCAGATTATTACATACAAGAAATGCGGACAACTTCACAATATTGTTTCTTTGACTTTAAAACCAAAAAGGTCACTGATAATGCTCTAATCAGTTTTGATAGGACGTACACTGAGAAATGGGAGCCAGGGTTCAGAATCTTCCATCACTGCAAAATAAGATGATCACACAGACCTGTCTGCACATCACATGCAAGGATGTGTTCACCCTTGGTTCTCCCAAACAGTTAAATGTTATTTAAAGTAACAAAGACATGTGCTGTGTTAATTAAATAGTCATGTTCATTTAATTTGTTGTCCTTAAGTTATTCTTGCAGAATATTACCAATGCCATTGTGATCATTGTGGAAAACAATAGCTCTGTTCTGTCACAATTAAAGGAAGCAACAGCCAACCTCATCAAAGATGAGGCAATCTTACTCCACCATGTTCATTTCTCTTTTATCAGTCTTTGTTTTTAACAGTTTTTCCTTGTTTACTGTGTAGAGTTTTATTCCCCCCTAATTGCATTCAGCCTCATTGCTGCCTGGGGCTTAGTGCAGATTATGGGTAGACTTGCCACCGCTTGTAACTTATTGAAGTTTAAAATGATTTTCTGCTCTCCCATGGGCATGCCATTTGCATGCAGCACAGCAGTAACTAATAGATGTAATCTGTCTATAATGTGTCTGTATTATGCTTTACTTCACATGAAGCTGCCATTCATAGGGAGCACTTAAACACTGCTCCTTGATTGAGAAACAATCGTTTGAGTGGCATTTGTCAGTGATGGTATTTTCTTTTTATGAGGAGAAATATTGCTGAGGAAACAGGATATTTTCCATGTATGTTCATGGAAAATGCTTTTCTAAAAATAAAACTGAAGTTATGTGAACTATCTAAGGCAAGTACTTTGATTTCAGACCATATGCTGTAAATACATAACGTCACGCATATTTGCCAAAAATGTTAGACCTGTTAACAAATAGCCTCAATAAGAAGCCTGAAACTATTGTCTTAATATGGCCATCAAAAGCAGCATGAGTGCAGTTAATGCAGAGCTCAAATGTTCTCTTGTTATTCTAAATGTGTGTGATTAATTTCTCCCGTTGAGTGAAACAAACCAACGTGCTGTGCCTGTCACTCTGATAGATATGGAAAGCATTAGCATCTACTGCTGCTGAGAATGAAAACTAGGTAGGATGGATTTGCCTGATGAACAGCTTCAGCGTGTGGCCTGTACATGGAAATGTATGGATAACTCTTGAAAGGAGATGAGAGGATTTCCCTCAGGATCTGTTACAGAGAGGTGAAATATTTCACTCTGTCTCAGGGATGATGAGACAGAGTACCGGGCTGTGGTCGACTCCTTTGTCACGTGGTGTGAGCAGAATCATCTGCAGCTCAACGTGGCAAAGACCAAGGAACTGATCGTGGACTTCAGGAAGACCAGGAAACACTTGACCCCTGTTTCAATCCAGGGGGTCAGTGTTGACATTGTGGAGGACTATAAATACCTTGGAGTACACATTGACAATAAACTGGACTGGGCTAAAAACACCACAGCACTTTACAGGAAGGGCCAGAGTCGTCTCTATTTTTTGAGGCGACTGAGGTCCTTCAACATCTGCCAGAAAATGCTGAGGATTTTCTATGAGTCTGTGGTGGCCAGTGCGATCCTCTATGCTGTTGCATGCTGGGGGAGCAGGCTGAGGGTCGCAGATGCCAACAGACTTAATAAACTGATCCGTAAGGCCAGCAATGTTGTGGGGATGGAGCTGGACTCCCTCAAGGTGGTGTCGGAGAGGCGGATGCTGTCCAAGATAAAGACAATGTTGGATAACACCTCCCACCCACTCCATGACATGTTGGTCAGTCACAGGAGCTCGTTCAGTGAGAGACTGAGATTACCGAAAAGCACCACTGAACGACACAGGAAATCATTCCTGCCTGTGGCCATCTCCCTGTACAACGCATCCACTTAACACACTGTTTGCTGCTACAACTACACATGTTTCTTTTCCAAATATTTATTTATAAGTGACTTATGTATGTATGTATGTATATATATGTATATATTGTACTATTCTTAGTTAGCGTATTGTCTGTCTTGTCTTAATGTTGGTTTAAAATGGAGCACTGTAACAAAAAATAATTTCCCCCAGGGATCAATAAAGTATTCTGATTCTGATTCTGATTCTGATTCAGTGATTGAAGACTTGTTAAATGAAATTGAGTTTCAGCTGTACAAATGTCTGCAAAGTGACCGCGCTGCAGAGGCGGCATGAAATAGAGTTAAGCCTCGGCCGTTTTCCTAATATGATCATCTGCTTTGTACTTTGTTTGTTGGCACTTAGATCTATTTATGTGCGCCTGCCTCTGTTTCTCGTTTCTCTTTTTTGCCTCTCGCTGCCTGTCTCTCTTTGAACCTCACTCTTTTACACCCCACCCTCGATTCCTCCCTCTTCATCTCTCCTCCTCTCCGGCAGTTATACGGCCTTTAATTGCCAGACATTAAAAAGAATGCAAGAGAAGAAGAATCCCCTGGGGCTACTGGCAGGCTAAATGGCAGATCTGCTGCCATCGCCTCTTTTACATGCAGCAATGAAGACGTGTCAACATAATCTTAGGCAATTTGCAGTCATCATCGGGGGGACTGATTAATTTCTGACTGTCAGTCGTAAACAGTAGAGTGGTCTGTCTATATTTTAAGGTCTTACTTTAAATGTTTTAAAGCAAATTTAATGGTTAGCAGTCAACAAAAAGGCATTCGTATTGACATGGAAAATAATCCACCTGTAAAATGCTGTTAATTGGAGATATTAGACCTCTTATCAAAAAGGGCTTAGGGCCCCTACACACTGTATAATAATAAAAATGTCACACCGTGTGAAGCAGATTCTTTGAATATTAGCCACAATCTCTTTCAGAATGTACACTATCAATTCTGAGGCATGTGAGATTAAGAAATTAATTCCTTGTGAATCTGCAGACACACCAACATATCCTGTTATTTATCAGTGTCTCTCAGATGTTTAAAAAATGCATTTGGCAACATTTAATGCTGTAATGAGCTTTCTTAGTTTATAGATGTGGGTGGTGGCAGCAGCTACAGTCGTGCTGTCAGAATTTGGTCATATTTTCACTGCAACATGAAACCGATGTAATGCTCAGGGTTTTGTTTTATCAGATTAACTCAAGAGGATGCAAAATTGAACTGAAAGAGATTTCCACAAAACAGTGTTTTAATAATTCAATCCAGAAATATTCAGAAACACACGGTGCCCTCTAAAATATGTCACATGAATTCTTATAGATTGAAGTTTAGTGTTCGCCTTTCATTTCCATCTTCAGTCACGTTATTGGTTCGGAGAAGACAAAATTCTTTCCCCTGTTTAATATTCTTATCTCAGTTTTCCCGCAATGTCTGCAGTGTGCGGTGAATTCTCTCCCCTCTCTATCTCTCAGCCACAGAGTTCCCTCTCATTGACGGGAAAACTGTATCAGCACCGATACAGAGCAAAATGAATTTTGGGTTTATGAAATGCAAGGTCTGGTATAAGAAAAAAAAACGAACAGACCTAGAAAGATAAGTTATCGTGAGGTGGATTTAGCTCCGTTTTGCTCCAGTCATTATCCGGTATCGGAGTCTGATGACTGGGAGTTATCCACTTGTGTGAGGAGGGTCTGGGTATGTCGCGACTGGGCACACATGCATGCAAATGAATTCTCATTGTAAACTGTGTCAGTAACAATCAATATAAAATTAACATTTATGACACGTAGCTCATAGCTATGCTAACTAGATAACCCAGCCACATTGCTCTACGAGCCCTTGTTGTCCTTTTGCAACCAGGAAGGGCATTCAGCAAAATATCTTTGCCAAATTAACCTCATGGATCATCAGTAAGATTTCCATAAGGAACTGGATGAGGTACAGAACAGGTTACGCTAACTATATATGCTAAGAACGCTCTCCTTCCAGTTATCAGATGTTTTAGTACAAGCTAGAGTCAATGTTAATCCAATTACCAGTTCATTTTCTTCCTGAACCTGACCCTATCCTGTCACTGGGCCAGAGGCTGAATGAAACATGGAGGGGCTGCAAGTTCATCATAGGCCATTGTTTAAAAATTTCTTAACAAATAAATGAATCAAACAGCAGGCTAAATCCATATGTACCATGCAAAGCGAGATAGTTGGGAAATTTAGATTGCTCATTAGTAGAAGGGATATGAGCTTTTCATTATACAAAGCAAAAATGGGACTTCCTTTTTCATGAAAGGAGTTTCTTCTTCAGCTTAGAAAGAGGGAAGGTGGTTCTGCATGGATCTGATGGTTGGTCTGGCAGGTGCTCTTTGGTGGTTTCTCCATGGTTTCTATGTATCAGTGTAATATCTGGATTTCAGTAAATCACTTTGACATTGATGTTAACAATTAGCTTTATTCATGAATTCAACAATTTTTTTGTTTTCAATTCAAGTGGTTGCCAAGGGCGACACATGTGACGTAGTGAATGTTATGGTAAACAAATGCTCTTTAGGGTATAGATGAGGCATCAAATATTCACAACAAATGCAGATTGGAGAGCGTTGTGTAATATACAATGCTTGTGTGTGTGTGGTAACTGCCTGCACTGAGTTTTAGCTCTGGTGTTTGTACAGGTGCTGCAGTTGGATCTCTGCGAGGTCTCCCAGTGGTCACACTGCAGACTGGCTGACTCGGCTTGTTTCTTTTCACTGTTTACTCTGGCAAGTCAAGTCAAGGTCCTACTGAGAGCTATTCTTGAGGTACATAATTTTTGTCACTTTGGGTTCACCACCAGCGAAGATGCATAAATACTCTGGTTTTTTCTTTCGTCTTTTTTTTTTTTTTTTAACAATTCGGTCCAAAAACACACACATCTGGAAACATGGAGTAAATGATTCGCTTAAGAAAATAACTGCAAAAAAAGGAAAAGAAAAACACTTACTCATCCATCCTCACAATCCTACACTGCCCTCTCAATAAAATGTGATAGACTCTAATACTACCTTGCCTAGTTGTCGTAAGACAGCTGCAGAGTTCTGACATGTTAATTTCAGCCGTGAGTTGACCTCCAGCTAATTATCCTTCAACTCTATAAACACTAGTAGCACCAGTTAACACCAATTAATGGTCACTAATCATTGCCAGATGCTGCACCTTGAGTAATTTGCCTACACTTGCACTTACAATTTCACACATTCATATGATTCTAACTGTCCCACGCACTGACAATTAACCACATTTTGTGCACCACTATTTCTTGCATGTTTAATATTATATATAGACAAATCTACACAGGGATAAAATCCCATTATGATAAAGCTTAAATGTCTTCAGTAACATCACAATAGTCATATTATATATATTCTGGAAGCTCATAAACATAAACCAGGTCCAACTTGCAATGTGCAACATCTATCCAAATACACCTAATGTTGAAATGCATGCATTGTTAAAATCCTACATGCAGAGAGGGACAAGGTTGATCTCAGAGCATGTGAACTGGGCGGACACTTTTAGCAAAATAGTGGATTGTGCTATTTCATGAAAAAGAAGACAGGGTACATTCCTGTTGGCACAGATGCGCTTGTACTCGCACTGCTTTGAGTCCTCAAAATGGAGAAGAAAGGCTCTATATAGGAACCAGTCAATCTACCATTTACAACGAAGGCATATGTACAATGACACGCATAGACAGATGCTCAACAATTACATAAGTATACAAACAAAGCAGGAGAGAACAGTTATAGGACAGGTGGAGTCTTGGAGCTCAAAATAGCTTTTCACTTCTTTTTGTTTTTGCAATTTTTTTTTGCAAAGTTAGATTGGGCTAAAGAATTGCGGGGGTGGAGCCTGTGTGCTTCAAAAATTAGTGCCCTACACCCTCACTGACATCATAGTTGCCAGGATTGCAGCTTGACCTGCAGTAACTTACCGGTGTGTTGGTGTTGAGCTTGTATTATCAACAAACTGTATGACTTAATTTTAGTAGTAGTTGTGTATCAGTAGGATTCAGCTGAGAACAGCACAGTGAACTTTTTGAACTGGCCCCCAGGGCCTATCTTTAATGGCAATAATAACATGAAGGCATTACGCATTAGGAAAATAAATCTTAACAGATCCCAACACAAAATAATCTCTGAGCCTCAAATAATTAAAAGCTATATTCGCTCCCTCAGATCTGTCTGCTCCAACATCATTCTTGATTTGCTGCTTCATTGTTTGTATTGATTAGTCGAGTGCGTACTGTTTGCTCTCTTGCCTGCCAACTGTACTGTTGCCAAGGGAAAGCGTGAACAAACCTCTGCCAGCATCAGCCTCCTCCAGCAACAGCTGTGCCACATATGCTGCCGATCAATATAAACAAACATGGCCTCCCTGCACCAGGGATAAGGATTGACAGGTATGATTCATCTTCTGTGCCACTGGTGGGGGGTGCGAGTAATAATAAGGAGAGATAGATCTTTTCCCATTGCAGTACGGCCACTGGGGTTAGTAGGGGTAGGTCAGAGACATCATTCGCCCCCCAAGGTAACTGGCAGGGTTCCCCTCATAACCCCTCGCAGTTTTGCTGAGGATTAGAGCAGCGTGAATCCACCAGGGCTGTAATTTGCGGCGTTCTGTACACAGAGTGAGCAGCAAAGATGAATGTGGAACAGGCATGGATCATTGGTGCCGTGCCAGTCGCACTGCAACTGAGCATATTTAACAAAGACAGTGGGGAAGATCACAGTATCCGAGTGATTCATAACACTCTGCTATTTAATAAATACTTTGTAAGCTGCACCATTTCAGCATATGATCGCCTCATCAAGCGATTTGTGTTTGATGCATCTCACTCTCAAAAATAATGATGAAATTTCTATGCAAGCACCATTTAAGGATTTTGATCATTGCACTGTGGTCCTTTGTGACTACATGACAGGAGTTCAGCAGCTTGTACATCACGTATGCCATTGTCTCAGGGGCACAGCTGAAAACACAGGCCATGGAGGACAATAGCGCCATAGAGTGGCTATGACGTCGCCTTGATGAAGAGTAATGGCTTGAAACAATATTTCCCCAAGGAGTAGAATTGAAATCTGAACAGTGTGATATGGTTTCATCGCCATGCAATTTGGAGATGTCAGATCAGTTTTGCTGGGGCCAGTGTTGTATGATGGAGCAAAGCACAACCACAGGAGGAATGGGTGATTATACAGACAGCAATGCTTTTATATGGGCTGCACAAAGCCTGCAATATCTCACGGTGAAGGGTAAATAAATATTGTATCTGAGAAAGGCATCCAGTGGTAAGTCAGTCATTTTAATGTAAGTGTTCTCTAGTTGATGTCGTTTGAAAGAATTCATTGACATGTGGTGTGTTTGGTCAAAATAGTGATAGCGTCCTGGAGAACAACAGGTTGGGGTTAAGTTTAACGTCATAAATTTTTCAATATATACATTTCTGTTCATAAGTCTTGAGCTGCCCTTTACATCTTTATAGTTTTCTAGGAAAATGGGAAATAGGTGCTGCAACGTAGTAAAATATGCAACCATAAATTGAAATACAACATATAATTTAAATTTCATAATTCAAATAAGCTTGAAAGTCAATATTTGGTATGACCACCTTTATTCTTCAACACACCCTGAACTCTCCTAGGAAAGAGTAATCTTCAGGAGTTCTCCAAACAACTTCTTTAGATGTTGTCTTTTGTTCTGTTTTCTGTCAATATGATCCCACACTTCTTCAATAATGTTGAGGTCCAGGCTCTGGGGAGGCAAATCCATGACTGATGACTGATACTTGCCTGATACTTTTACTGCACTGACAGTGTGTCCAGAGTTCATGGTCAAGCTGAAAAATTACGCTGTTGCTAATCAAACAATTTGCAGATGGTTTTGCATGATGGATCAAAACACATATTTTTTATTTTTGTGTCATAACCCACGGACAAAGTTATATGTGTTATCTTTGACGTTTTCTTAGGTTCAGCTAAAATAAGGCGAGCAAATAACATGTTTTGTGACAGGCTGCTAGCCACAAAGTGCCTAAAGATCTAATTTAAATATGTTTTTTCGCTTAGTTTCACTGGTCCTTTAAACCTTTTTATATACTCAAGTAACTCATAGGTCACAGTATAGGTCAAAATATATACACTTAAGAGGTGGCTCAAAAACTTTGCACAATACTGGAGAAGCATAAAATATTCTAGCTGATAAAGTGACCATATTCCAGCTTTTTGGTAACTTTTTTCAGTACATCTAAATTGTTTATTTTTATTCAAGTTCTCACAGTTCTCCTAATTTGTCAAAGTAAATATTTTAACAATTATAAAAGAGCCGTCTCCGCTGGAGCTCATTCACAACCACAAAAATAAACCATTTACATTTAATATCCAACAATGGCAATGAACCAAACTTCCAACCAAGAAGGCAATGAAAAAAGTTGACATTTTGAAACACAGTGTCTCCTTAAGCCAAAGCTACTGGAAAAAAATAATAATAAAATGTCTTCAATCAGTGTTACTGATACGGAGCTACTTAATAATCAGGTTTGATATTTAGATAAGGGTTGATTGGTGCATTTAAATCAGGCCCATTGTGTGGTGTAGTCATTAACAAGACCACGGCTCTGTTGGACGCCTCCATCACGCAGGCTGTCAAAAGTCACTGCTGACAGTTTCCTCTGGCAGCCTCTATACTTCACACATCGACGTCACCGCGAGTTACAGCGGCAGGGGATGAAGCCAGGTCGAGGCGATGCGCAGGGTTAAATTAACCGATGGGCTCAAACACTCATCTTACTGGCAGACTGAAAATATTTAAGTCAGGCGAAGTACCAATCATTGCTTTAATAACTAGAAATCTCAGAAGAAACATGCTTAAATGGTAAACCACCGACTTCAAAACAAGCATCAAAACTGAATGCTGCAGAGTCTGGAGTCAAGACCATGGCAACAGCCTTTTTCTTGCTTTTTCTATGACTAAAGCTGCACAGCTGTGCAGATAGTTTATTTGTTTACTTTATTTACCAGTCAATTACATTTTAATGCGACTTGCCTAATGTCCACATTCTGTCTTCAGATGTGTTATATGTAATGACTGTGATAGATAAAAGATAGTTTAATTATACTAGACCCTAATTGTGTGCATGCAAAGCCTCTATTACAGCAGCCTTGAATCTATACCATCATTGAGTGGGAATGAGCATAATTGGAAGTCTTTGTCTGGTTGCAGATATCAGAGCTTCTTAGAAATGTGATGGCAAATGTTGCCTGTGAGGCCGCTAACAGTGACAACATTGGTAGAAATTTAAAATAGCAAAAGTGCCAAAGCTTGACGACTGGTGTTGGGCAGAAGGATGGGGCAAAACATTGATGAAGACGATACAACATAAATTTTTACTACAGCAACAGCTGCTCTCCTTTATTTATCTAATGGCATACACAGCATCCGGCCACACAGTTATCTTTCTGTCCTGTGCACAATCAATATAGTAAAAAGTTGTTAAGGGGCACCACAATATTCTAGTCGCTCCTTTCAGTTGCTGTGGTGTTGTTTTAGTCCCAGTGTGATGCCATTCAATACTGCCCTGTCAGAGCTCTCACGACTCAAGGCTCAACAACTAATTGCGATGACATTTTCAAATACGCTCAGTGCTATGAGCCACGAGCAGTAACAGCCACACACGGAGCCCTATATACTCCAACGGTGATATAAAACCTTTATTAGAGGTTATGTCAACAAAAGTCACCTCCTGGTGCAGAGGCAACATTATTTTCCACTATTTTCTCTTCATTATTTTTGGAATTTGGGTGGTGTAGTGGAGGTTGAGGGCTCTTTATTTTAGGTGCCCTTTTGATCCTGCGCTGAGAAAAAATCAGACCTTATTTGAAATGAAGGTTAAAAAGTAGAAAATGAGGAAATAGGAGTGAAACACGGAGAAGATTAATTTGTTTTTCACCAATAATTGCACCATTATTACGAGTTTTCATGAGAAATCCCTGGACTGAGCCAGAACTGTGTTTTCTTTAGTGATGCAACAGCTCGAGCTATACCTTCAAAGTTTAAAACAAGGAATTTGTATCATTTATTTTAGTTTTATTATTTTTTCTGTGAGACTGTGAATTATACGCCACAAATGAAAATGTAACAATGTATTTTGTACTCCTAGAAATCTGGATCTATTCGGACTATTGCACCTTATTAGTTGTCTGCCTGCTCATAACTTTTACATATGTCTTTAATTTCTCGTTTGAATTCTAATATCTGTTGATAGTTAGCATATATTCCTGTTGTGTATATTTATTTGGTGCTTTCTTAGATGTCTAATTTTATCCTAATTCTATCAATAGCAAATTAAATGCTCATTTATACTGGAAAAAATTACTGACCCAAAAAGTAAAGCTTTAGTGTTTTTCTTATAAATCAATATTTTTTTTAACATAATTATTTTGAACAGAATTTTGTTGGTAAAACATTTTATGTTCCCTGCACTGCTGCTAACATTTACAATTCACACAGTGTATCTACTGAGTAGTGTATCCATACGCCTGCTCCACAATGTAACAGTTGCAAGGTGACGCAATACAATCTGTGTTCTTAGCTTGTGTGGTCAGAAAGAGAAAAGACAACGGGGCGCGAAACATGCCTGGTTTTTATTGTAATATTTTTAAATTAAAAGTAAAAAAGAAAAACCCAAAACATATTACCTCAGTCCTGAAGAATGACTAAAATTACATCAGTATAACGTGGCTTTACATTTTGGATAATCATTTTTCTTTCCTTTCTTAGACATTGATTTGTTGATGCAGAATGTCATTAACAACAGCGCAAACTCTGCTTTCTATTGTCGGTGGAATTTGGATTCACTTATTTTGTGAAGAAAATACATGATTAGAAAATGGATCTGTCTGTTTATGCTTTTTATGACTAAGAATATCCAGCCATCCAATTCAGCTTCACTGGACTAAGACTACCAATCAATACAATTATTTTAACTCAATGAAATTAGCTGAAGCTCGTATATTCATTTTACCATTCTGTGCACTTGTGATGGTGACGTTTTTCTGCAGCATTATTTTCAGAACCCGTGTTGCATTTCACTGTTGTGACTTTTTAAATTATCTTCAGAGAATTTTATGACCTTTCCCCTTGTTAGCATGTCTGACTGGACTAGAGACTGCTCAGTCGGTCCACTTTTCACAGAAGCATCAAATGACACGTCAAAATACAATTTCTAATATGAACATGCTCAGAGCTTGAAGCAGAAATTCTGGGTTATCTGTTATCTGACTGGGATTTTAGGTTTTGTAAAGCCAGCTAACATGAAGAAAGCAAGGCTGTGTTAAACCTGCTTTGTAGCGCAACCCTCAGATGTCAGAGTCAACATTTCTTAGTATTTAGTTCATTTTTCGCATTTTATGCAGGTTCAACAGTTTGGAAAAAAGTGCGATTAGCCACTAGAGAAAGAGTTTCACTGTGAACACACTGCTCGAATTAGCAGCACAACAATCTCAAGTTTAAATCAATTTTAAACAAATGTTAGCAACAGAATCACCAGCAGTACCAAACATCTTGGGTGAAATATTGTGCGCATACCTGAACACTCGAACACACACACACACACACACACACACACACACACACACACACACACACACACACACACACACACACACAGATGGTGAATTATTAATATATACACCCTGAATCGCATACGTTGTTGGATTCATCAGTGATGTGAAGACCCAGTAGACTTCCATCTGTGCTGCAGCCTGATGCTTTTACATGTTGCAGGAAAGTCTAAACTCTGGATCTGGAAAAGTCCTCACTCCTTCTTCACTGGGACGCTGATGATCACAGTGCTATGGCAGTCCATGCCCTGGAACACTCACCGAGATATAATTTTGTCCTCATGAGAAAATGTTATCACACATTATCATATACTGTCAATTAACTTTAAATTAGGCTTATCATCAATTAATTTAGCTGCTAACTAACACAAACAATTCACAACCACAGTCATTTACTTTGTAAAATAAGGTTTCCAGAGCTGCACCAGACTGACTTGTAGCATCCTCCTTCAAGCTTTTGTCCTCTTGATCGTTCTTAATAGGAGTGTCGTTGTCCTTTGCTTTCAAGTTTTCCCCTAGCATAAAGCCCGCAATTACGTGTATGACTGCTGTGTCGATAAGATTACTGTCTTTATCTAGGAGGAACAAAAATATACCAGCAGTTAGTTTTGCGGGGAAATTATTTTATTTATTAGTGGATTGTGCACGGCTCACCGTAAAACTAGAACAAACCAGTTTTCAGATTATTTAATAAGAGAAACCTAGAGTCACATCTTTTACTTTGTTGTTTGTATTTTCTCTCAGCCAGAAACAATGGGAAAACATTAATGACTGAGGGTGCTGAATAATGATTTGATTAAAACAGAGACATGTGCGCGCACACACATAAATGCACCGCCACTGTGTCCTCAAAACCTGAGAGACATCGCACATGAAAGGTGCTCGACATCAGAGGGAGTCAAATTGGCCTTGGCTGGGAGGATTGGTCCAATCAACCTCCAACCGTATAATTAGTAATTAGATTGGGATTAGAGTCAACTCTGAGTGGTGGAGCGTGGCCAATTCAAATCAGCATATGAAATGTGATTAAATTAATAAGAGAAAAATTGAAATATTAATGTCCTCTTTTTCCTCTGGGTCTCAGTTTGATTGGTTTGAACTTTGGTTAATTATGGACTCACGTAGAGTAAAAACATTGTGGACTATTTCTTATTAAAGTTTGTTTTAGTGCTGCAAATGAACATACCCTCAAAATTCAACATCCAAATAGGCCCATGGGCTAATCGTCTTTTAATTAAAAATGACACCAGAAAACACAAAACAGTCGATGACAATGCAAAAATATTATTTTGACTTTTATGGATTGTCATTTAGCTGTGTGTATCATTTGTTTGTTTGTGTGATAAAGGGGCACACACATCCTGAATGTGACTCTTCTGTTTTTCTTTTCTGGTCCTTTCTGTGTCTCTTTCTGCTCGTGTGTGTTACATGCAGGGCCAGATTTGTCAGCACGCTTTGAATATCAAGGGGAAATCTTTTGTTAAGAAAGGTTAATAACATAAAAAATTGCAATACACAAATAAATAAATACCAAGCTCACTTATCTGAAAAGAATATGAAGTTGCCCAACCACTTCAAAAACCCATCTCAAGCACAAGAAAATCTCTCACCAGCTGATTATTTGGAGGAAGCAGCACAGTGAAACTGGAGCCCCTGAGGGTCTGTCCTTCCTTGAGACTGTCTAACTGGCCTTACTTTGAATGTTCGCACTTCAGTTTCCTGAAGTTTTTTTTCTTCCTGAGTGGAGGAGGTCAGGGTAGATTTCATGGTCTAACAGCCGTGGAAATAGGAGTCGGTGGCGCTGCGCAAATAGACGTGGCGATTTGGATTTAAGTAGCTGCAGATAATTTCCTTTTCACTCCTCCGGTAACAATTGTGTCAAGAGAGTGACCATTTGTGTCAAAAGTTTCCTTCATGATTAGTGCTTAGGCATTAAAAGGATTAATTCTTAACAATAAGCCTGTCATTATGATCTGGATTTTTTAAAAAGATTTAATAAGCATGGTGATCAAAAGGGTTCTTAGGGAAGGGTGACAACCATTCATTTAGTACGGACCTCCTTACCTATTAAGATCTCATTTAAAATTTGTCCAAATTCCATTATTTAAACTTACACTGTTCACTTTAGTGTGCCAAGGACAAATGCATTTGAGACTGTTTCTTTGGGAACCTCGAAGATGTATCCTCAGTTTTCCAGAGTAAAGAGGTTTACTAATTCATCCCATGACTCGCAGATTCATTATATATGGATGTAAACCTGTGTGAAGCGTTGTGGCATGAGTTTTTGAGCATGTACAAAAGATTTCACTCCAACATGCCATGTAAGAAGGCAAGATGTTAAATATTGAAGAGGCAGCAAAGCTCTGGTGCAGGTGTTTTGTGTTGTTTTATCTTGTGTTGCATTGTAGTAATAGGGAAACGCCAGGTGTGTTTTACAGAAATCTATCATCTTTAATACTTTGATGTTAGGATAGGCAAATAGGAAAAGAAGGAGAGAGAGAGCAATGGTGGCAAACAGAGAGAGACTGAGACGATTCCATGTTGTGAAAATGTGCGAGTAATTGTTTTCCCTGTTTGTCTCCTCTGGTTGGCATCTGGACAAGCTTCCTCACCCAGGGTACCTACATCACCTGGCTATCCTCCAACCACAAACAACTCAAATCAAATTTAGAAAACAAAGAGGAGCTTTTATCATATTTTAAATTACTGGATTTTAAAATTCATTACTTTAGTGTCTTTTTTCAGCAATCTCATCAGTGTCATTTGCAAAAAAAACAAACAAACCCATTTGTACAGAGAAAATGTTGTAATGTGTACTTTTTTTAGGTACATGTGTTTCACTGCTTGCAAATATATCAGTCACATGGCAGGAACTTAAAGTAGACGCGGTCAAGACGAGCATCACAGTGGAGATGAAACATCACTTAAGTGCCTTTGAATGTGTTTTGGTTGTTGGAGCCAGACAGCAGTTTCACAAACTAATCATTTACTTTCAAACACAACCATCTCTAGGGTTTAAAGAGAATGGACCCAAAAAGAGAAAATATCCCATAAGCGACAGTCTGGCCAGAGGAGAATGGCCTGACTGCTTCTAGCTGATGGGAAGTGAAAAGTAACAGGTATAATCACTGGTTACAACTAAAGGATGCAGAAGAAGATCTTTGAATACAAAACACACTGAACATTAAATAGTCTCACCAATACTGGATAATAGAAGATTGGAAAAGCATTACTTGGTCTGATGAGTATCGAGTCTTCTGGTGCAACATTCGGATGGTGAGGTCAGAATTTAGTGCGAACAGCATGAAAGCAGGGATCCATCCTCTCTTGTTTCAACAGTTCAAGCTGCTGGTGGTGTAATCATGAGGGGGGAAAGGCTCTTGCCACATTTTATTTAAACATGAGGGCATACCTGAGAATTATTGCTGACCGTGTCCATAGCCGTGATCCATAGCCGATTGCATGCTTTAGGCAGGATAGCACACAAAAGCCAAATCTCAAGCTGGTTTCTTTAACATGACAGTCAGTTCACCGTACTCAAATGGCCTCTAAGGCCACCAGTTCTCAGTCCAATAAAGCACCCAACCTTTGGGTGTGGTGAAATGGGAGCTTCAACTCCTGGATGTGCTGCCAACAAATCTGCAGCAACTGTGTGATGCTATGTCGCTGTGGACCAAAATCTGTGAAGAACATTTCCAACTGTTTCTCAGTTTGCAACGTAGAAGTTAATAATATGCAATATGTAATAAACCTATAACGACTAGAGGGACCTTTTCTTAATTCATCATGTCTAATTTTGATGCTTTAGATATGTCTTGCCAAAAACACTTCTTGATGCATTCTTAGTCCAAGCACATTTTTTATTCATGTTTAAAGATGGCCATTATGTAAAATCATTATCATTTTTTTTCCACAAAATTGTGACTTTCAAATTCAAATGCAATGGGCTTTCCCCCCAAAACACTTATTTCCACCAGGCACTCATCAGTTATTCAAAACAACAACAGAAAAAAGAACTTTATGATTTTTCTTTTTAAACATATGAAATTTCAGTGCTTTCGGTGGCTTGATCACAATATCAGAAGATGCATGTCATTTTCATTTAAAAAGATAAGAGCATTTTTGCCAGCCCGTTTTACACTACATTTATTGAAAGAGAATGATTCTTGGCAGAGGCATCTATTATGTTTTATTAATAGATGCATGTACTAAAGAAGGAGGGGTAGAAAAACTCGTGCGCACCGCTTGTGGGACGTGATCACTCAGTGCATTAAAATGTATGATACAAGGGAGCTAGTGAGACGGTTATCTGTGTGGAGAAAAAGATGAATAAATATTGAAACATCTTTATAAAATATTAATGACAACACAAACAATGTAAGTAACTAAGGGATTTAGGAGTGGCCAAAGAGTCCAGTGGGGATAAATTTTCACGTGCAGCAAAGAGTACGCAGTCTTTTAGACTTTTTTACTGAGCGGGAATAGAAGCAATTTTCTGAAGCATCTCAGACGAACTGCTGCGCAGCATGAGAAAATAAATATTTCTTTGAGATCACAGGTTTCCCCTCAGAGAGGCCCGTGTCTTTAATGCATCACTGGGAGACAAGGGGGGGGGGGTTGGGGGGGGGAAGCAGTTGTGTATAAAATATGATGACTCCTGGGATGTTTGGTTTATGATGGGTGCAGCTTTTTGATGCAATATTTACCTAAAAGAGCGCTTGTAAGAAGAGGGACTTTTTTCCTGATGGACAGCTAGCGTGGTTATCAATGGTCTCATTGTTGAATCGATAAAGTTTCCATCTGTGTCCTGGATTTGCTTTGTTATCCTGTCACTTGCCATTGCAGTTAATATGCAGTGTGTGTGTGTGTGTGTGTGTGTGTGTGTGTGTGTGTGTGTGTGTGTGTGTGTGTGTGTGTGTGTGTGTGTGTCTTATGATGGTGCAGCTCCTGTCAATGCTCCCTGAAAAATAAATACCAAAGATTTTTAAATGTAGCATCTGTCCAAGTTTCTGTTATCAAGTTTGCACTGTTTGTGGCATCAGTTTGGGCAAATTTCTTCACAGCCATGTGGTTAAACTTTAAATTTCCAGTAATGCATTTTTTCTCCCCTCATGCTGATTTGCAACTAGCTCATGAAAATACACATAATATGTAAAAGAAACAAAAGACAGTGGTGTAAAAAATAAACAACTCACTGCTGAGCAAATACCTTATCAATAAACAGGCTGTGTTGCTGAAGATTGCCTCAAAAATGTTAAAGTGAAATAAAATAATCTTAGCCATACACTCTGCGGCTGACTGCCATGTACTTTCGATGTTTTATTCAACCTGTTATTAGTGGTGCGTCAGTACTTTCTCCACTCAGAACATCTGTTTCCATATTTTTTTACTTCTGCAATTTGATGGCAGAGTAGTGCTTTGTGAACACGAGAGAGAGAGTCTGTCAAAAAAAAAACAAAAACAGACTTTTACTTATATGTATACATTATATATGTATATAGTTGTACAATGGTGGACCCTCATTACACACGGCCAAAGTTTCTGGTAATGAAGTTAGTGAATATACAAGTAAAAGGAACAAAACTGATGCTTCAGACTTCTCTAAAAGTTCCCCTTCAATCATTTTTTGCTACTCTTGGTTCTGCCGAGCGTCTGGTTATCCTTATTATAGTTATTTCAGTCACATAGTTCTGGCACAGCATCCCACCCATGATGGACAAACAATCATAAGAAAGGCTTACAGAGACATACCCATAAACGGAGAGACAAAAATATTGCCTATTTTTACACAGTGTATTAAATCCGTGATTAGGGTTAGGCTGAGTTTATGGTAAACTTTGATAGAGTAAATTGTGACTCATGCAAAGCTACTCTAGCAGAATAAGCAGTGGAGCTTAGGATAAGAGCAATAGTTAACCTTTGAGTTTAGTTTAAATCCATATGTGGATGTGCAGACAAACCCCTGCAGCTCTTTCTGTGCTAATGGAATTTATTTTCATCAACATATATTGACATGGATATACGCTCTGGTTGAAAATGTTGAAAAATATGCTGTTTTTAACTTGGCTTAATGAATTTAAAAAGTATCTGAAAGAAGTGGAGTTCCTAATAAGATCTCCAATTAGTCTGAATGTATGCTGAAGAGACTTTGATCGTAGCATTCCTCAGGCCTCTGGAATGAAAAGTTGAATATTTCACATAAGCTCGGTGACAAAAAATCTATTCCACTCTTAAAGCAATTTGCTCATCACCCATTTCTTTGTAGCTGGCAGCTGGTCAGTACAGGACATCCAGGGCGCTCACTGAGTAGGTAAATCTCCTGTATGATAAACCACAGCATACGTTTTTCCCATCACTTGTCATTTCAAAGGCCTCATAGTACCTTTTCTCCCCAATAGAGCACTCTGCTCTCAGGTGGTTTACATGTGGTTCCTATGGATATTTAAAAGTAGAATGGGACAGCCTTCAGCTATCAGGCCCCCTCTTCAGTGGAACCAGCTCCCAGTTTGTATTCAGGAGACAGACACTATCTCTACTTTTAAGATTAGGCTTAAAACTTCCCTTTTTGATAAAGCGTGTAGTTAGTGCCATAACCCTAAGCCATCCTTTTGTTATGCTCCAATAGGCCTAGGCTGCTGGGGGCTTCCAATGATGCAGTGGGTGTTTCTAAGTGGTTTAGACACCACTATGGACTTAATCATTTGTAAATAATAGCAAAGAAATGTAGCTTTCCTCCTCTCAGTGGAGGTGTGCATTTAATTGGCATTCTTTCGGCATCTATCATTGTAATTAGATAAAGTGGAAGGTAAATAAGATCACACTGTCCTATTAAGCAATATTGGTTTCTTCAAAATTCTTTAACATGGGCATATGTTAAAAAATGATGCAGGAAGGCATTATGGAAACACAAAATTCACTCGCATAAAAGACGCACGCAAGACAACACACAACCCCCGCTCTCCCAGGTCACGTGTCCTTGTCCTGTCTCATTCCTTTCTGCCACCACAGTAAGAATTTTTTTATTCTCTACCAATCAAGCCTCCCTACAACCACCCCTGTGCCATTTAAGTACCAGGCCCTCAGGTGGGAGCCTGAGGGATGGAAAAGAAACGTGTCTGCGCGTCTCACGCGTAGGAGTCCACAGCTGCATGCCACGTCTGCTTCCCCTGCCTGTAGACATGCTGCCATTCATCGCCTCATTACCGTGGAGGAGAGGAGGAGAGGATGGGTGAAGGTAGGCTGCACAGACTGTAATCAGCTCCCTGTTGCTGTTTTTCACGCACTGCATATCACATTTGAGATTCTGCATGCTCCATAGCCTCCAATAATAAAAGTTACCATAAGCTGACAAGTAAAACCAAAAAAACACTTAGCTTGACATGAGTGTTGTGAATCACAAAGTTTGAATAGGCAGTTAATGGAGATTCTGCCAATCTTTTATTAATGTGTTATTACAGTCAGCACTAAATATCTGTTACAGTATAACAAAATCATTGAGATTCGCTGTGATATGTTATGTAAGCTGTTCATGAAGAGAAAACAATTTTTCTACAGTTTGTACTGGTTATGATTATATTTAACCAGGCAGGCCACTCGGGATAACATTAGTTAACAGGAGGTAGCATAAGAATAATGCAGGCGTCAAAAAAACATCCCTATTTTAATTATGAGTTATCAAAGCAAGACACACACAACATTCGAAGCCATTTTGTTTATCAGTGACAGGATTTTGTTTAAATACAGTGTCTTAGATGGGTGTCAAAGCATACCAGCTTAGCAAATAATGTAACAAGATGGATTTTCATATTGTGGCGCCTCCTGTGTTTCAGCTCTATTTAAAGTTTGGCCATAAATTAAGCAGTAATGCATTATTCATGGCACCACTTCTACACTCTCCTGAGGGAGGAGGCTGGGGTGTTGTGCAAAGTGGGGATCTCTCTTCTCTCTCTCTCACTCTCTCTTCCTCTCGTTCGTTTTCCGTGCCGCTCTCTCTCCTTGACAGCTGTCTACATTATCTCGCTAATGGTCTGAATCAATGAGTTGCTCTTACACTCGCGCATGTCAAAGCCACAGAGCCGTACAGGTCTTTGACACAAAGTTAGCAGCAAATTAATGGTCTCTATGTAATGTGAAATTCAAACAAGCCGAACATTATTGTGGTCAAAACACATTTGATTTGATTTAAATGCTAGGCATCTCTCAACATTTGTTTTCCTTTTATTGTACTCGCGTTGGTTACGGATGGCAGAGGTAACGTAGCACCCTCCATTCAGGCAGAGTAACAAAGAAGTCATATTTCAAATTCATAGGACACTTCTCCCTAATTTACTTGCAAACTGAAGCAGGCTGCAAAACCAATTTGCTCTCAGACTCCTGGTTTTGCACAGCCACGTCCAACCAAGTGTGAGTGATAAACACAGAAATGAAAGGAGGCACGGTATAGAAAGAAAGATACAATATAAAGCGAAAATCGCAACGGTTTTCTCAGTGAGCACTGGAGAGCCGAATGTTGTAAATGCGGAGTTGTGAATGTAGCATGGTGTTCCTCTCAGTGGGTGAGAGGTGGATAGTGGACAGCACCAGGCTGCTTACTTGGGTCTACCATTGCTGAAAGGAGGGGGGGGCAAAAGTGTTGACAGCAATTTCACCACAGGGTAGGCACGCACACAGGGTGCCCCAGGTGCCCTGGCCTATACACAGTGTCTGATTGCAGTAAATTGTGGTGCTGTTTTTAGTACACAAACAAAACTTGCTCTGTGTGTGCGTTTGTGGAGAACGAAGGAGGGGCAGAGAAGCCTAATGGTGCACGTTAAAGCTTAATGTGCAAAATGCAACACATATTAAGTTTCTAGTACATTTCTGAGTAAATACCACCTCAGATGTGTGTTATTGTTGCTAAAATACTTTCAGATTTGAATGAGGTTGTCGGTACTGTGGGTGTGGTTTGAAATCTAAACTAAGAGAACATAATTGGTCCGTACTGCAATATTCAGATATGTGGAAAATTTGAGGAGAAAGACAGAGCCGCGTGCAGCTTCAGTTTCTTCATAAAAAACGAATCAAAATTCACTCCTTTGCTACAATCAAACTCTCTGCCTTTTAATCAGACCACAGCCTTTCACCAAAAACTATGACAACTTTAAAAAGTGATTACAGGAATGCATTGTGGGGGGGGAGAAATGATGAAGCATGGCCGGTCTAATAAGCTGCGACATCTCATCTGAGATTCCCACTCCGTCTAACAGTGCACTTACTTTCCAGAGAGAGAGTATTCTCGTCCTATCTCATCCATCTCGCTTATGCAAATGACTGTCTTAATTTGGTTAGGGCGTAGAGTCATGTGGGAGATAGAAGAAAGTACAATCTTGTTTACATTAATGGGTGATGTTTTCAGCCCGGTTAACCAATTCAGAGGCTCATTTAGCCATGCTGAAAGCAGGAGTGAGAAGACTAATAGAGCACGTTTGACCACAATCAAGAAAGCAACTTGTTTTTCAAAATTAAAGAGTCAAGCTCTAAACAGACATCAAAACAGCCCTACAATGTTTGAATTTTCATTTACCTATGTTGTATATGTTTTCCAACTGTGAAGAAGTAAAGTAGAAATCGTCCATTCTAAGCAATGAGCAAAAAAGATCAATAACAGTCTGTCTTCGCAGCTCGTTAAATCTCTTCTGTCACGTCTCACGTGCAGTATATGTGGCACAATGTGACCCTACTGCACAGATAACCATTGAGGTGTGAACAATTTCTCCACAGAAAGTAACAATAAATGTCTTTTGAGAACAAAGAGCTGAGGCATAACAATTACAGCTGTCACTGACCCTCCTGTGATAACCACACAGAGTAAGAGAGCACAGGAGAATAATTACAGCCAGCTGTATCCCAGCCAGTTTGCAGAGAATGTCCACTCCCTGTGATACATCAGTCTAATTTCTCTCGCTTTTTCTCATACTTTTATAGAAAAAAAAAAAAAAGGGGGGGGGGGGGGGGTAGATGATTGATTTTGCCTTTTTTCACCGGCTCTAACACCACCTCTGGTCAAGGATAGGTGCCAGTCGTTTTTCCATGTGATGCTATAATAACATGGTTTATAAAAAAGCAACATACAGAGATAATTATGTTTGCCAGTCTTTTATAGATGAACATCATTCACACAGATCAAATTTGTGAGTTTATGTATCAAATCATCTATCAAATTATGCTTCAACCAGTGAAATCCCAGAAAGCTGATTCTGTTCATCTAGACGTTGCTTTTTTAATGGGAGAAAACGATGCTGATTAAATGATTTTTAAAATCCTTTGAAAAGCTAAAAATATAAATAAATACATTTAATATTCATGTTTCTATATTAAAGTAAACAGTGGAACATTGTGCAGATATTCCCACCTGCCAGATTTTCTTGGATTTCTTGGATTTCCTGTCACGTAAAAATACTTTTTGTGATCACATGAAAAATTAAACATAACTTTATGCTTTAATAGCTAATAAGTGCAATTTAGCTAATAAATCAAATAATGACAACATTTTAAATCCTTTGTTTTAACATAGTTTGGTGCTTGTCTTTAGAACAGGTAAAATCCAGGCTTTCCAGGAAGTCCACTTCCTATTCCTCAATGCAGAAACTGCACAAGTTAAAACTGAAGTTCAAAATGAAAGTAAGCAAACTGAACATAAATGCCAATGGGCAATTATTATCCTTCCAGTGCCTGTGCAAGTCCTAACCTTTAACGCCACCACGACGCACCAACTCTCTTGTCCTCTCTCTGCAGCAATTTCCTTCGCCACTAGAGCCTGAGAGTAGAGTCACACCAGCACGCTCCACTGGGTCCTGTGAAAAGATGCCCAGTTAGTGTGAAAGGCTGCCTGAGGGTCCCAGTGCACATGTGTGTGGGTATGTGAGTGTGTGGGCAGGTAAGTGGACAGCCACTTTATTGGCTTGTAGTAATGCCGGCTTACTTGTGCACGCTGATGGGTGTGACATTCACCTCGCACGCCGCTGTGGCCATTCACTCATTCGCTCTCAAACAGCCACATGTTCAATCAACCGTACAGAGGAAAACTCTTGGTTTGTGCTTCTCTCACAAATATTTAGATACTTTTGCAGACAAATACACATGCATGCGGGGTTTTTTTTAATTTTATTTACTTAGACTTGAGGACTGAATTTGCAGAATTAGGGTTAGGGTTATGTATTATGTATTTTAAACTGGTGGCAGCAGAGGGGGGACACTGATGCCAGGACTTCCACCTTCAATCCAAACAGTCTGTGAAAAAGAAAAGATATCTGGACATGAATATGCAGAACCGGCTGGCCATAAACCTGATTTTTAGTACTGGAAGCGTTCTGCTTTCTGTGCTCCTAGTTGCAATGCCCATCAGATTGGAGCAGGCTTTTACTGCATGCAGGTAAGAGCAAAAGAAGCACCACATTTTCTTAAATCCTTTTCTAAAGATTAAAAAACTAGAAACACTGGCTATTATCAAATACAAGTTTAAGTTGTTATTCAGCTTTTAACTTACCTGATTGATCAAAGGACACGACTGGAAGTCTGGGCTTAAATGTCAGCTGTCTCCACAGAGAGCTCGTAAATACTGACTGAGAGGATCAGTCAGTATTTAGGGATAAATTTCCAAACTAGTGAACTATAAATGCAAGTTTGTAGTGTTAACAAGAGCAATGATAAGCAACATGATGTGATAAATACAGAAAATGTAGTTTATGTACAATGTGTGTTAATGTAGTAAAGCTCCAGTACATTCATACTTAGACACTGGTAGCTAACCATTACAGAGACATCATAATGTCATCAAACTCCCAAAATGTTCAACTTTGTTGTCTGCCAAAAAATGGGAAATTTTAGGGAAGTGGGTTGAATGTGATGTGTGCCTTATGTACAATTTTCAAAAACTAACTCGGGGTACACACTTACACTTACACTCACACTGTACAGCACATGACGTGTGCCCACACACACACACACACACACACACACACACACACACACACACACACACACACACACACACACACAGAATCCCACCTTGCTGAACTTCTCAGTAAGTCATATTCTGATGCTGTGCTGTGTGTCATTTTAGCAGCCTAGAGGCAACGGCTGAACTCTTCTGATTCGATATGCAAAGAAAATACTTTTTCCAGAAAGAGCTGCAGTTTGGGACCAAGGTGTTGTTCAGTCTTATTCCTCACACAGAGATATTCTTGTTATACCTTCAGATTTCCTTCAAGCGTGCTGCTTTGGGCCATCAATGTAGATATGAGCTGAAATTCATTCCTTGAAATTCCTCTTGGTTTCACCTCCTGCGGATGCTAAAATGCAAATGAGCAAAAGTTAAAGGAAATAAAGTGATAACGTGAAAAGCCAGAGATGATGGATAGTTGCTTTCATTAAAAAGTAAGTGTGATGGAGCCCTTTGACCAAGCTATTTCAACACATCAGTCATTATTGAGGGCTCATTTGTCAATTTTACATCAACACACGCTAACTGTTTTCTCGCTTCTCTATGTGTTGTATCAGCCCACGCAGCTCCTCGTAGCCTCGCAGTGTCTCTGTGTGAGCATTGGAGCCATCTGTTGGGGTAAACGTGTTGTCAGAAACAGCGAAAGTGAGATGACAGGGAAAAGACGCTCACCCCGAGGCACTTCCTCTGTCATCACTCCAAGAATCCCACTGTGCAGACCATGAACATTAACTTCCCAAAGCACTCTGGGTAATCACTTTCTGCCTCGCACTAGCCAAAACAAAGATTGCAGGGGATTTTCTGATGCACACAGTTGGCACATGGAGCAGGAACTGACAGTGAATGAACACTTCATTCAAGAATGTTTTATATAAACAGCAAGTGTTGAAAATCGGGGAGATGTGAAATAGACAAAGCGACTTAATTTGGGGAGAGATCAGCATGGCAGATCTTTTGTTGATGCTCATGCTAATGAATGCTTACAATGAAACCATACCAAGCTCTAGTAAGTATTTACGTCCCTGCGGGGCGATATTTGACATCAAAAGGCAATCTGTAGCTCAATGCTAAGTGAGTGTATCAATGCTCTAATCCACTCAAAGTTTATTTTTCTTTTCTGATATAAAAAAACAGCAGTATTGAATCATCTGCCACGGTACACAACTGATGTATGAGTAAACTGACAGGCGGCTGCTGAGGGGATAAACAGGTAGAGAGACAGGAAGAAAGACACCCTAACAAAGAGATTCACACGCACACACACACACACACACACACACACACACACACACACATCCAGCTCATTCAGCAGCACTGGCCAATTTATTTTCTTCAAACTCCACCTGGACGGGAGACAAATAGAGTCATCTGCTGGCCAGTGAGGTGACTATAATTTGTTTGCCTGCACGACTGTAATATTCGGTTTCTCTCCAGGTTAAAACGCAATTACTTCCTAGCAAACACGACTCGGCTAAATCGGCCACAAGGCCCGGTCCAGCCATCTGTTGCTTTCTTGTATCAGGATGTAAGCATGGCTGGAAAAAAGTCTCCCAATTAGACGTTCCACAGACGAGATTATCGGCCCTCGTCTAATGCATGTATATGCGTTTGTATGTCAGCAAACAACCACAAAGCATACAAAGCTCATAAACATGCCTGCCAAAACGTATGCACATACCAAATGCACACACAACCGGACAAGCATACACATGCAGAGCAAAGCCTCGTGATTTAAAGTCTGCAATCTGGTAGAAAAAGGGAGCAGCTTAGATTTGCTTTCTGTGATAAGACTCGATACATATGGAATGTGTTTTTTTCCGAACTCAGCTGGGTGCCCAATCACCTGAAAGTGTCTTCTCTTCAGTTTTTGCTTGTGCAAAACTGTGAACTTCAGCTGGAGAAATAACTTTCGAGCACCGATCTTCCACATCCACAAGAGCCTCTTGCATCTGCCGATTGCCCTGCTTTCAGTTATTTTGTGTTCACACACCTCCAAAAAAGGCTCCAACATTTTTTTCTATCATATCATTGAGGGGAAATTGAATTTTAAAGATGAGCACTGCGGTGTTGCTGAAATTAACCTTAAATGCTACGACCGAGAAGCTAAAAACATAATTTGTTCATTAGATTTGCAGTGTTGTTTTTAACGCCAAGAATCGGGAGAGAAACACCAGTGGGATGTTGTTAGGTTTTGTTATACATTTGGCACAGACATAAAGAGTCCTCACACTAACAGCAATCAGCCCCAGCACTTCCAGCCCTTTGTGTGTGCAAACCAAGGCAAGAAATGGCCCCTTTCTCATCCCAAATTACACCTTCTTTGGGTGCAGCCCATAAAGAAACTAAATAAATACAATATGCAAAACCATGCCTAAGCTAATTAGCAGCAGGCTCCCTCACAATGAATGAAGAATACAATTAATCAGTGTGTGTGTGTGTGTGTGTGTTTAGGGGGTTGCCGATGAACATATTACTGATGCTCCCTTTGGTTTGGCCCTGCTAATCTTCAGCCCCGTGTTTTTATTTGACAACATTGCTCTGTAAAATGTACATGCTCACAGTTTTGCATACACATAAAAAGAGGCAGTGTGGGTTTATTTTAAATGCCATTCTTACAATAGATAATGCATTAGGGAAAGTCTGTTATTTTTAATTGCATTTCCACCCCCCTCCCGACCCTGGTGGAGTAACATACCACTACTGTACGAGATAAGTCTGTTTGTTTTCACATCAAATTTTCAGCTCAGTTCAGTCGCAGCGTGTCCGCAGTTGGACCCTCACCAGATGCAAATCACAATGTAATGATGTGGGCCTATTAATAGATTAGATACAGTCTTGTCTGCTGCAATTTATTAAACATGATTACACATCTTGGCAGCAGTTCCAGCTCTGCTAACCAACCCTGGAATGAAACTTCACACAGTTTGAATCAATTAAGTCATCAGTTTGATTGTGGGGTTTTTTGTTACAGATCTTTAATTAAAAGTCTTTGTTGATTTATAGAAAGCCCCAAAATAGCCAAGTCTCGTATTGTAGTTGTCACTGCACATGGCAGTAGCGTCTTTCATTGTTAAATGGTAAGAAAAAAATGCTGCCCAAGAAGTCATTCAAAAGGCAATATTTTCAAAATCATTTAAAGAGCTTAATTACAAATATACACATGTTCGAATCTTAGTTATATGAATCAATTTTAGAAAAGGAAATTAAAAAGTAATAAATCTCAAATCATGACGTTGCCAAAACTACTGCTGTCTGCTGGTAGTCCAAGTCTGGAAACTGACAGTGCATATGAACTGCATCAAAGCTTTCTGCAGTGGCAAAGTGCCACCCGTAACAAAGAGAGCCTTATGGCTAGGCCTGATCTAACATACAGCACCCCCCACCCTCCGAGCTGACCCCTGTCGGCCATCAGCACATCAGAGCAGAGGCAGACAGTGGACAGTGGAAATGCTGGACCTCATCTCACCTCTCAAAGAGCTTTGTGACCCTGTTGCTCCCAGCTGCATTCACACCGCCTGACACCAAGTTCAAAGTAATTTCTTCTCAGTGTGTGTGTGTGTGTGTGTGTGTGTTTGAGTCTGCTGTGTATGTGTAGGGTGAGAAGAGAGAGTAAATCAGGGGGTTTGCTCAGACTGTTGTGTTTGTGTGCTCATGGGGTTGTGTTCTTTTGTGCAATATCTATGCACAAAAGCATGTTTTGAAAGACACACTGAAATACATATGCACCTATACAGTATATGTGTTTGTAAGTGTGTGTTATTATTACAGCCTCTGTTTAGCTGAGCCAAACAGCTGTCACAACAGTCTGGTCTCAGGCCAATCCTGCTCTTCTGAAAGGAAAATAGAAATATTCTCCTTTTCAGCAAATCTGCTGCAGAAGAATGATATTTTACATATGCAGCGTACACTTGTTTAAAGGTTCGAGGACATTAATTTCTTCCTCTTTTGTAATCAAGTCAGCGTGACATGAACATCCCTCAGTTTTTTTAAAAAAAAAATAAAGAAGTGCTTTTCAAAGAAAGTGAAAAAAATAAATAACTTCCATATCTCCTTTTAGATTTGGGTTTCTTATCGGGAAAAAAACAAACGCCTTTCCCATGTTGTGCGAGACAAGCCAAAGATAGAAGTGAAAGAAAACGAGTGGATGAGCAGATGTAGGTTGATGCACCTCAAAGGACTCGTCTTAACCCCATTCTCCCCCTGCCATTTATTTCAGCACAAAGACATTTTCTTCTGTCTACAAGACCCATTTAACACATGAGTGGCAGCGAGCTCGCGAGGGGGTGAAGGTTCATAAAATTGATGTACCTCAGCTGACCTTTGTCAGACTGTTTTGGCTGCTGATGCTTTCTCTGATTCACGCAGCGAGTTTCCTCCAGCTCAACTGATTTTTTTTTTTTTTTGATCTAACATCATCGCTAATGCAGTTCAATTAAAGTCTCGCCAAAAAGTGCCCCAATGAGAACCTATTTTGTGCATTCAAGAATCTTTCAGAAGTAACTGATCATATGTTTAAGGGGACTAAGGCATCAATTTCATAGCAGGGAAATCTGTATGAAGGTGTTTTCAAAGTGGATGCATTTCACAATGTAGATGAAGGCAAAGAGGCAGTCAAAAAAAAGAAAACGGAGACACTATAAAAGCTTTGAAAAGCATTTCCAAAAGAATGCCGGGGTTAAATAATACTTGTCAGTATTGAGCAAGAGTAGAAAACGAAGATATATCATCGAATCGATGCTGACAACGCCGAACACGATGGAATGAGATACTATTTCAGATAAAGTGCTGATTTCTGATCTCTGCAGTGCTTAGTCGGGGCACATTTTTGACACTTCCTACCAAAAGTATTAACTAACTGAAGCTAAAGCACCTCAGCTACAGTAGTACAGTTTGTATAAAAGATTTTATCGCATTTTCTTTCTTGTGTATTTCTGTCATTCTATTTTTTGATGCACGAATGCTTTTATTTGCCTTAAAAGCCAAATTTATTTATTTATTAACCCAGATTACTAGTTTCATTTAGACACAACGGTAAACAAGATTAATCGCACTGACTGTCACCTTGAGTTGAATCATTTTCTTTTTGCCTATAATTCATTAAAGATGTAACTTAAGCGTGAGCTCATGCGAAAACTTTGACTGGAGCTGGAACTCACTAAATGTTTTAATGAATTGAAACAAAAACGAGCCAGCGGAGCGAGGACACGCTATCAACTACTGACTCGCCTGGCATTCTTTCACAGCCCACAATAAAGCCCGAGACCTTCCATGTCATTGCCATGAAACTAAAGCTTTAATTTGTCATTGTGTGCAGTGCCAGCAAAACATGCCAGCCAAGGAAATAAATAAGACACAAATGAGTTCCTCTAAAAAGAGCCACGGCGTATAGAAGTCAGCAGAAGCAATTGACAAAACGGTTCTTAATAGGCTTTTCGACGGGGCTGACTGAAATGACGGCTAAATTTCTGCTACCACATCAATTAGTAAAACTTTTCTTTCTCTTGCCCTCTTTCAGCTCTGAAAAGGCTATGAAATTGCCACCGCCCGGCACAAAAAGAAAAGCCTTTTATTACGCTTGCCTTTCAAACAGGCTGTCGACAAAACAAGTTTTCTGCCTGCAGTAGTGAGCTATTTGGGACCTGAGAGGGAGGAAGACACAGCAGTCACAGCATTTTTCTGAAACAGCTTGAATTAAGCGTGGCAGCATTTGCATCAATGTGTCTTTTCCCCATATGGTGCTCTGAAGATAACCCATGAACCTACTTCCATCTGCAGAAGTTACACTGATAAGTTTTCTTTCTAATCAACCAGATGATTACATCACTTGCCATTGCTGTGCGACTGAAATGTTAAACTTGTGTTTCGATTCAAACGCTTTAATTTAGTGCTAGTTTATTTATTCACGAGCAGTGTTGTGGAGTTTATAACACTCTGATATTGTTGCCTCACTGGTGCAGAATCTCTCATTTTAACCTCAGCGTCAGCATCCAGGCCATCCAGCACAGCTCTGGTTAATGCTAAAACAGGTGATGCGGACATGTGTCCCACAGGCTTTGTGCCCTTGTGCCTCTCTACCACCGCCAGCTCAAAGACGGCAGAGAGCGCTGATGACATTAGACTACTGGGGCCACGACCAGCTGGCCACCAGCTCCGAGTGGCCCTCCCAGCCCCAGGACAAGCATGAAAGGGCCCCTCAGTCCTCCAGGGAGTGCTTAGAGTCTTGTCGAGCATTGTGGCCCTAATGGTCCCCCACAGCCACACTCAGTATTCATAGCTGGCCATTATACTCAAGCGAATCCAATCGCTTTGCCACGCCTGTTGGAGTCAAGAGGGAACGCCGCCTCCTGTTGAAACTATGGCACTGGGCAGAGCTTTCTCTCTCTCCCTCTCTCTCTCTCGGACATTGGTTTAGTTCACTCTGCGTCCTTCACCTCTCCTCTATTTCCTTTCTAATTTCAGAGCTCTTTTGTTTCCTGACTTCTCCCCCTGCCTTCTCTTTCTCTGCGGTCAGCTGCTGGACTGTATGGGGTTGACAGGACCCTCCAGGCTCACCAGTAGTCGCCACCTGTCCAGCTTCGAGAAGATGAAAGGTCAGACAAAGACACAGCAGACATCCATAAGTCTGGAAGGGAAAATAAGATCCTAAGAGGCTGCTCTGAGCGCCGAGCTAAATTGATTTTTTACACCATTTTTCCTTTTTTTACAAGCTAGAGATCAGCTGTTTTGTATGTAAATTATGATTTGCATTGTTTGGTTTTTTTAATTTCTTTGTTTGTTTTTTGCATGACAGAAATGACACAGAGTCGAACGAGAGCAGTAACAGGATGCAGCTATGTCGAGAGCTGTAAACTTTCATTGAGGCTGATTAAAAGCTCACAGCAGCATACATAACTAATTCCTTCCCAGGATCACACGCACCGCAACGCGTAGCTAACCCCTAATGTGCAGCAGTTCTTTAGTGTACAAACCACAAATCTTCAGTCTCAAAGTCACCCTATCAAAGCTGTTATCAGCCGAGCTGGGAGGCACTTTGATGTCCCAACTGTCTCTCAGGTGCACACGGGCCAATTAGTGTGAGTTCTCTTTGTGTAGAGGTTGTACACAAGTGACCTGATGCTTGATGTCACTGGGAGTTCAAAGGGCTGACAGAGTCAAAGAAAATCCCCGTGGGGCCTACATGAGTGAGAGTACAGCCTCTGCTATGCAAACACAGCACCCCCCCATCCCCCATCCCCTTCCCAAAGCCCCGGAGCTCCAGGCAGGAGAACAATATCACGTCGAGCCGGTGAATTTCTAATGCAGAAAGGAGGAGACATGTGCACGCACACACACGAACACCAGAACACAAGCATTAAAGTACACACACCTACCTAAAAGACACACGCACACACAGAGATGAGGAGAAGACTTGGAGATTAATTCAGGTTTGTGTGCAGGGAGGCAGGTAAAGAGTGGATTGAAAGAGAGTTGAGAAAGATTTTGTCCATAGGGAGGAACGATAGGAGAGTCAGAAATACAGTTTGAAAAGTTGGGTAACTCATATCGATTGAACACATGGCTTCAGAGAGGGGAAACTTTTTATTATCTGTCTGTAGTGCGCCTTGTAGAACTGTGCTGCAGTAAAAGTCATTTAAGGCAGGAAATGTCCTAAATATCCCGAGTTCATAAAACTAGGAAGCTTTAGTTAGAAAGATTTGATCTATAACAAAGACCAAGGAGAACAGTTTATCTCATGAAACACCAGCAGACCTGCTCTGTGCTGGCTTTTAAGGTTTTAAATGGCACTGCACCTTCTTACCTGTCAGAACTCCTTAGTACTTATCGCCCCAGGAGATCTTTGAGGTCAGCCGACCTGATGCTTTTAGATGTTCCCAGGTATAAATTAAAGACAAAGGGAGAGAGGGCGTTTGCTGTGGCTGCACCCAGACTGTGGAACAGTTTACCTCCTCACGTCAGACTCTCCAAAAGCCTAGAAACTTTTAAAACCGCTCTTAAAACTCACCTCTTTTCATTGGCTTTTAGAAAGGTTTAATTTATTTGTTTTATATATTTTTATTTTATTTTTATCAGCGAGGTGTTATTACGAAATTGTGTTCTATTGTATTTTTATCTGTATTTACTGTACAGCACTTTGGTCAGCCTTGGTTGTTTTTAAATGTGCTCTATAAATAAACTTGACTTGACTTAACTAAATGGGTAACCATTAAAACAAAAATCCCTCTTCTGGGTGAGGACCCTGATTTTCAAAGAATCATCGCTGTTATTTCTGATTGTATTATTTTTTTTATTTTCTTCAGATTGTTGTGATGTGGGACTGCAGGCAATAAAAGTTCAAGAGTCTTCTTCGAATTCTTTCTACTATTGCAGTCTCTGGGTTGTATTCAAAACCAAAGTGGCTAATGAAAACTGTATTAGACTTTATAGACTGTATAGACTGTGCTTGCACAGTATAAGGGAAACACACTGGCCCGCCCAGCCAGAGCTGATGATCTGATAGATCCAATGGGAAAATGTGGTGAAAATCCTCAATATTACAGAACAATATGACACAGTGATGCTAATATTATATTAGTGTGATATGGAATCATTCTTTCAAATCTTTTTAAGGAATCACATTAATGCTTCTTTCTTTTTCTTTGAAGGAAGCTTTCTTAAATATGGCAAAATAGCTCTTGTGTTATGATTAGCATCGTTATGCTGCCTCGGGCTCGGCTTAAGACTTTGGGTTGTAAACAGAAACACTGCCTCTGAGCCCGGGATGCTTTCATATATAGATGCTTAACAGGCAAGGAAGGCCTAATCTCCTTTGCCTACACCCCAAAGCAGCTAAACTGTAAGTGGGTAAAGGTTCCAGTTTTGTGTTAACTGTGGCTGTTCTATTCAGATGGCTTTTAAATCCACCAAGTGTCAGATCAAATGGTGATTGTAGGGACTGTTGAAACTGTTAATGGACAAAACTTCAGAACCACTAACTTGACCACTGGAACGTCTGTTTTTTGTATCGTTCTGTCTTTTTTGAGTCCATCAGTTTTGATTATTTTACTTTCACACAGCGAAAAAGGTCAAGTGAGGCAAAGACCTAAAGGATTCTCACTAACTGCTTAGTGTGTTGAAACACTTCATTTGATTGCGTTTGCAGAAATCAGTAACAGAAGTGGATGTTATTAAATCAAAATTGCTAGCACTTGCCCTCACATGCTGTTCAGATCAAATTTCACAATTTTGCTATTTGACAACAGTAAAAATAAAAAGCCCTCAATTTTATTTTATTAGCCTGAAATTTGAGGACTCTTCTTAAAATGACCCAAAAATACACAAAAAATGATTGATTCTTTTTTTCATATATTATACTGTTGTACATGTGCTAAATTGTGTCACTGTGGTTGTTCTCGGTTTTATTTAACTTGTATGTATTCGGATGTTTTTTTAGATCCATCAAGTTTCAGTCTCACTTGGACTCGATTAAATTCTTGAAACTGTGAAACCGTACATGTCATGTCTGTGTGTATTTTTATGAGATACTAGTGACAGAGTTCAGAAAGACTGTCTGTGTTCCTGTAACATTTGTTCAGGTTCCCAAGTGCAGAGACATGCACCTGCTTGTCTTTGAAGGGTCGTTGAACAATATAGCATAAGCGTGATCTTCTATGTTGCACATGAGGAACAAACGTCATACAGAGATTAATGGATGTGTTGACAAAGACATGAGATGTGTCATGGTCTGTGTGAGCAGCTGGGTGTGGCCTATATGGATCCCTGCCTCCTGTACCATCCTCTGGCCGAGCCTACCATCCTCTCACCCGGGCAGCGCACCTGGAGTTAATTCATTGCAATCAATGGAGGGTATTTATAGTCAGCTTGACCATCGCCTCACCGCCAGTTTGTCAACCCACCTAAGTTGGTAACAGGCTCACACTCTAGCTTGAGATCCAAGTTCTTGTATGCTTACCTTGTCTGTTTTGCTCCTAGCACCACAAGCCCACTACGCCACGAGACCACCACTAAGATTCTGGTCACAAACCCTCACAGGATTTTCAGCCACACTCCAGGGAGTATCACCAACCGCACTAACCTGCCTGCCCTTCTGCCATCACCACCCACGCGGGTCCTGGAATACTCAGGTCAGACCTTCTTAACACTCCTCTGCCAGTCACTCGGACCTCTGCCTCCCCCTCCAAGCCTCAGCCTCCTCCTGCCCAAATAAGCCACTCCATCTCAGTATCCACGACAACCTCTGGCCCAATCCATGCACCCACTAGCACCACCTCTCTCTCTTTCTCTAGTGCTTCCGGCGAGCACCACGCCACCAGTCACCGCTTATGTCATGTACCTTGGGCTACCACACTACAATTCTCTACCTAGTATTATATTGTTTATCGAGATACGCCAAGGTTCTAGGTTTTGTTTCTCCTTGTCAATCCTGTGTCATTGTAAATAAAAGCTTCTTTGGTTCAACTGTTCTGCCTCCTCACTTCTATCTCGCACTTGAGTCCAATTCTGGTGCAGACCTCTGGCCCCCTTGACAGAGATGTATGTGAGGCAGAAAGAGTGTTTGAAGTGGACAGAATAAAGACTACTTGTGCATTCTAAATAGATCTGTAATTCAAAATTTTGTATAAATACTTGGCCCAGGTCAAAACTGACCCAAAAATAATTCAAAACATACAAAAATAAATTTACAATGGCTTAAAGATTGTATTTCAGCAAATACAGCCCCTCTTTTTGTCTCCACATGACTGTCAATATTCATCCAAACCTGGTCAGATGTGATTGGTCAGTAGAACTCAGCCTACAAATAGGTTGCATATGTAAACCAAAAAGCCTCTGATATCATAAAGTAAAACTTCACAGAGATTCTTGGTAGTTAATTATACATGTGTTGTTGTGTGAACAAAAGCATTTCATCTGCCTCAAAAAATATATACTGCTCAATTTTTCACCTACGTTGAGGTGCAGCCAAGTTTTCTTATGAGACATCAAGCTGTACTCTTGTTTATATCCCTCATCCAACCAAAACAAGTGTACATGTATGCGTCTACGTGCACATTTTTAGAGGGTTGTAGCAATCCCAGTACCGAAAATACTGAAATCGGAGTGCCAACAACACACCCAAAGACAGGAACACACAGACTCACTCTCAAGCAGGATGTGAAAACAAACAAACACACATACTAACAGACACACACTTCATGTTCCCTCTCAGTAGTATGGATAGGAAGTTGGCCCCCTGTAGCATTACCTGCAGCCAAGTCAGAGGGCACCATTAAAATTCAACATGCTTTCACGAGCCCCCCCATGACCCAGGAAGTGTTTAGCATTCTGCTCACACACTAAACACCAACAGCTAGAGCTCACACAAACCCTCCACATCTCCTAGCTTGCTCTCTGAACAGAAAAATATTGTGAATTCCAGTCTAAGTGCATTTGTTTAATATAAAAAGAGATATTTTTGCTGTTAGCTAAAGGAATTTGTATTGTGCGAAGGGAAAAAAATCTTTCTGTTTACATCTGTCTCTTTCTCATCTTTTCTTTCGGAGGTTCAAGGACGTAGCACTCCGTGACAGCACGGAGAAAAACTACCACGCCATGCCTCAACATTTTTTTCTCTCCTGTTATTAAGTGTCCTATTTCATAAAACATTTCTCTACCTTCTGCAATGAAGCGAGGGAAATAAATAACAAGGCAGGAAAAGCATGTGTGGGGGAAGTGACACAAAGGTTTACAGCAATTGTTGTGATTCCCCAGAGACTGAAGGAAGAAGAAGAAAACACTGGAGCTAGAGAAGGCGCCGGACCAAGCTGAGGAGAGACAGGTTAGCCAAACCAGGCGACGTACAGTGCAAGGGGGCTTGAGCTGATTATGTGAATACGTTTGATTTGAATTTAAATGATGTTAATACAGCAAAAAATATGAATAAACCACAAAAATGTAAAGGCTTTTTTGTTGTTTAGGAGACAGGGTTTAGGAAAAAGGAAAAAATGATTTAAAAAATACTTAATGGATAACTTGGATTTTATGTAGTAATCCCAGCCCAGCTAAGCCAGATGCTAACTGTTTATGTGATTAGACAGCTTGGCCAAATTAGCTTCCTGACTCTGAATTTTAACCTCCTGGATGTTGAAGAAACTGTGGTTACCATTACACAAGGCCAGTGTTACTCAGGTGTTTAAAAGAGAGACTTTAGGTAACAATTTTACAGCTCACTGTTGGTGAAGAGGTCAAAGAAATGTTCATGTCTCTAAAACAACCAAAAATTGAACTTTGTGTTTGCTCAGCTGATTTTCCTCTGGTCATCCTGTTAGCAAATATCTTTTGGGGCATTTTATTGAAGCTGCTTCAAACTGCATACAGTTCCTGCAAATGTGCAAACTGCTTTGCAACCCAGTCTCATCTGTTTTGTTGCATTTCTGACTCCAACCTTTATGTTTTTTGACAACAAAGCTTGCTCTGACCTTCGAGGGTCACTGCCCCAACGTGTGTCTGCTCCTCTTGTGTTGTGCCTTTGTGTGGAACGATGGGTAGGTCCCAGAACAGAGTCATGCAGCCAAATATAAAATTACCGCAGAAGGAATAATGATACTAAAAATCTTTAAAGTGGTCATAAAATACTTGAAAGTCACAAATCACAAAAAGAAGTTGTGCATTTTAATCATGTTAAAGTACTGTAATTATTTCCGGCATGTAAAAACTATTAAAACTCACCTGTGGTAGAGCAGAAATGAGAAGGAAGTAAGAGGAATAAGTGCATAGGTAACAAAGGAAAACCATAGTGGAGGAGAGAACACACCGAGATAACTCCCTGCTGCAAACAATTAAGGAACTTAATGTCCATTTACCAGCAAAGAAATAGAACATTTGAAGGGCTATTATGTGAGAAATCAATGACCTTGATGAAAAAAAAATGTTACACAAATAAATCACTACAGTTTATTTGCCTTGTGTTTTCTGCTAACAGGAAATACCTGTAAAATATCCTTACATAAGTGACACAGATGTTGCTCAGTGTATCAGAGAAGATGCTTTTCTCACAGCTTTCCTGTGTGTGTGTTTATTTCTAGAAAGAAATTGTAAATTTTGCTCCATATTTAAATTATTTTTCTTTTTTAACTTTTTTTGGATGTCTCCTCAATTACATGTTCTTTTGACAGTTTCTTTACATACACGTGTATGTGCAGGTGTAGATTTCACTCTCTTTAAAATATTTATTTCTGCCCATAACTGGAAATGTGAATGTGTGTTTACTAAGAATCAAATACATCTCTGCAGCTATTTATCGAGGGTGCCGAGCAGATGCAGCATTGCAAAGAATTCATTCTGTCTGGCAGGAAAAAAGGAGGGAGAGGAGGCACTCATGAAGATTTCAGCAGACCTCTGTACCTTTGAAATAGTTCTTTTCAAAAGCAGCATAGCGTGTATCCATACATATTTCATCTCTATTGCTCTGTGCATGCTCAGAGAGGCAATGGGAATTATTTATGTGGTCCAAGAAGAGAGGGAGATAAAGGAAAAGGGGGAGAAAGAGAGAAAGAAGGCGACAGACAGGTCCGACATTATTCAAAAGAAACCTCATCGCACGTTACGTGGGGCAGAAGCCAAAGAGATACGTGCTCAACTAATTAAACATCTAAATGAAGTCATTAAGTCTGTGGCCTTTTTTATCCAACTGCCTCTGGTTAAAAATAATTAAATCTCCCCTAAGTTGCGCTCTGATGCTCTCTCTCTCTTTGCTTCTTTAGCCTCCACACCTTTCTGCAGCTTTGTTTCGTAATACAACTAAAAAGACGTTGGCAACGAGCCCAAAAACACACTGCTGCATGCTGCTCGCCTCATACTGCGGGCGATTTGCGTGCCATGCTGGCACTCGTATAAACAATCACGCGGTTTGATGCTGCGTGGTCTTTACTCAGCTCAGGGAGACGCTCTTGCAGGCCACTCACGGTGTGTCATTAAAAAGTGCACAGGCCAGCTCTGGGAGAAGTGGTGGAGAGGATTCATTTAATCGTGCGCCGGATTTGCATGTGCTTTGGATGTTTGTTGAGTCCTTGTATGTGTGTGGTGTGGCGAATGCGTGCATCATCTGCTGACTTCTACGTGACTTGTCAAACCTGTGACTTTGCAGCGGTGGTTCTGGATGGGGAGAGAATAGCATATGTCTATAAATGTATATGTTTGTCCATTTCTTTCATTCCCATTTCACCTGGCCTCATTATAACCTGATGTATCTATTCTCTGCATCGCAGTGATCTCCATAGTTTCCATGTTTTGCTTAGAGGTCCAACTGAACTAATTGTTTCTTCTTCATACAGTTTTTTTTTTTAATTTAAGTCAAATAAATACTCTGAAGTGGAAATCGACTTGCTGAAGGATGTTCGATTTGCCAATACCAAAGAGCCGAATCACTTTGCGCCTCACAGCCATGACATTAACTTACTGAGTGGTAGAGAACGAGACAAAAGGATAAGGATGTGTGTCTAAAGTGGGCGGGTGGGGGTAGGTGGTGGGGGGGGGCATATTTGTCAATTAGTATGCAAATTCATGCGGGTGCCTCCCTCAGATATCCAATCAGGCTGTCATCTCAGCAGCGGGTGTGATTATGAAGTCCCTATGAAGTGTGGCTCTTGGGCTGCCATGCAAAATAAAGGACAGGGGCAAGCCAGAGACGGACTTACACACTGTTTGGATGACCGCTCATTGTTTGGGGGTTCACATCAGAGATGAGCGTGCATGTGTAATCTTTGTATCATGACTGATGCAACCTATGTACATGCTTTGAACTTAACCAATTTGAAGATTTGTCTTTGCTTTAAAGTCTCTTGAAAAGCATGCACCGTTTAAAGGCGTTATTGTTTACCTTAAATGAAGCACCTTCTTAAATTCCATTCATATGCACGAACATGCTCAAAAACACGAACATGCTCAAAAATACACCCTTTTCTTTACTATATAAGAAAAAAGGAGCTGCAGCATCTTTCTTTCTTCGACCTTCTCTTTATCACTTCCTCCTCCTCTCCATTTCTTCTTTTGTCACTGTGTGTCACTTTGCCTTGAATCATTTGTGGGCATACCTGCATCAGATGTACACACTTCCTGCGTGTTTGTGCGTGCATCACGGCTGTCACCGTTCACTCTGCCTGTCAATGTGGGGGGAAATGGCTTGTGAGAGATTAAAGCTTTGTCTTGTCATAATGAAAGGTTAGAGCTGCACAGAGATCTGAGTCCAATGAAATGAGAGGGACAATACAGACAGAGAGACAGGCTGAGGGGAGAGAGAGAGAGAGGGAGAAAAGGAAAAAAATAACAGGGGCGGTGGAAAATGAAGATCAGAGGCACTCAAGCATCACCCTGGTGGAGTCTCGCCATTTTTCTCCATGAAGTCAATCAGGCGAACGACAGACTGCCACTGACAAATGTTGCCTCAGAGTTCTCTTTCTCTGTCTTTTCCCCTCTGCTGTTGTTAAACCCACAGATCAAGACGCGAAAACTGCTATCCAGCTATCTCAACTGGATAGATGGGCAGAAATGGCAATTACAGAAAGAAAATAAAGTCCATGTACACAGAGCAGGGAGCTTTCACCTGCTTTAATCGTGTCCTTCAGAGCATCTTTATATTTTGAAATTAATGTAAAATATTTTGTCTTTAAATTCTTTTAATATGCACCTCACCTGCTTGCATGTTATGTTATGTTATGTTATGTTATGTTATGTTATGTTATGTTATGTTATGTTATGTTATGTTATGTTATGCATTTTTTGGCATTCTTTATCACTCTGCCAATTTATCATGTGAACCCTCTAATAGTATACCACAGCTCCCCCTAGTGGAAGGGACAGATCCAGTCAACCATGAAGAAGACTGGCTCTTTTCCTGAGTTACCCAACAACTGACTGTAATAATGCTGATCACCTTTATTTTTTTAAGTGTGAATCAGCAATTCTATAATTGTATAACTGATTTTCTTTTTGTTTCCTTTTTGTTTTAATTCAATATTATATGTTTCAAAAAGTTGTAAAACTTAGCTGCAAACAACATGAATCATGAGGGCTTGTGATTACAAAATAGTTGACTTTTATGAGCACGCTCATGAGTGCTATCCACGCTTCTCAGGTTTGACTGTGACAGTGTTAACAGCAGTACTCTTCACTCACAAAGTGGTGTACACAAGCTTTTCAAGGACTAGAGTGGCAAATCCAAAAAGGGCACCTCTTCTTTGCACGTGGTTCAGTTTTGCCCTGAGGGGTGACACCAAAGTGGTGCTTGAGCTAAACACGGGGACTTTTGGGACAAGCAGAAGGGCACTTCAACTGATCAGAGGGACACTTGGATAAACAGGGGCAAGAGGGATGGATAACCAGAGAGAGAGGAGTCTCCCTGAGACACTCAGCCAGCCCTTCCACTGTGACATGGGGGCAAATCAAAGAGCAGCAGCAGGGCACAGTCATTTTCAGTTTTAATAAACATTTTTGAAAATAGATATAGACACTCTGATGATTTGTGCCAAAAGTGACGGCTAGAGTCTACTACACACATTACTGTTACACACACAGCATTTTTTTTTCCCAGTATGTGTCTACTGTCATGGGAAAATGTTTGTGTGATGGCAGCCTTGACTGCAGTGTATGACTTATTGTGCTTTCATTCATATATATATATATATATATATATATATATATATATATATATATATATATATATACACTGAACAAAAATATAAACGCAACACTTTTGTTTTTGCTCCCATTCCCCATGGGATGGACGTAGAGACCTAAAATTCATTCCAGATACACAATATAACCATCCCTCCCAAACAGTGGTCACAAATCAGTCCAAATGTGTGGTAGTGGGCACATCTGCTATATTGAGATAATCCATCCCACCTCACAGGTGTGCCACATCAGGATGCTGATCTGACATCATGAGTAGTGCACAGGTGTACCTCAGACTGCCCACAACAAAAGGCCACCCTGGAATGTGCAGTTTTTTGCACTATTGGGGGTCTGGGGACCCAGAACCGGTCAGTATCTGGTGTGACCACCATTTGCCTCATGCAGTGCAACACATCGTCGCATGGAGTCTATCAGATTGTCACTTGTGGCCTGTGGAATGTTGGTCCACTCCACTTCAATGGCTGTGCGAGGTTGTTGGATATTCGTGGGAACTGGTACACGCTGTCGTATACGCCGTATACGTCAAGCACATCCCGAACATGCTCAATGCGTGACATGTCCGGTGAGTATGCTGGCCATGCAAGAACTGGGACATTCTCAGCTGCCATCTGTCCTGAACAATGTGAACCATGATTCATCCGTGAAGCGCACACCTCTCCAACGTGCCAGATGCCATTGAATGTGAGCATTTGCCCACACAAGTCTGCTACGGCGACGAGCTGGAGTCAGGTCAAGACCCCGATGAGGACGACGGGCATGCAGTTGAGCGTCCCTGAGACGGTTTCTGACAGTTTGTGCAGAAATTGTTTGGTTGTGCAAACCAATTGTTCCAGCAGCTGTCTGGGTGGCTGGTCTCAGACAATCTTGGAGGTGAACCTGCTGGATGTGGAGGTCCTGGGCTGGTGTGGTTACACGAGGTCTGCGGTTGTGAGGCCGGTTGGATGTGCTGCCATATTCTCTGAAACGCCTGTGGAGACGGCTTATGGTTGAGAAATGAACATTCAATGCACGGGCGACAGATCTGGTTGACATTCCTGCTGTCAGCATGCCAATTGCACGCTCCCTCATTGCTTGTGGCATCTGTGGCATTTTGCTGTGAGACAAAACTGCACATTCCAGGGTGGCCTTTTGTTGTGGGCAGTCTGAGGTACACCTGTGGACTACTCATGATGTCAGATCAGCATCCTGATGTGGCACACCTGTGAGGTGGGATGGATTATCTCAATATAGCAGATGTGCCCACTACCACACATTTGGACTGATTTGTGACCACTGTTTGGGAGGGATGGTTATATTATGTATCTGGAATGAATTTTAGGTCTCTACGTCCATCCCATGGGGAATAGGAGCAAAAACAAAAGTGTTGCGTTTATATTTTTGTTCAGTGTATATATATATATATATATATATATATATATATATATATATATATATATATATATATATATATATATCTACAGGGCTCTAGAGTGCGACCAATTTGGTCGCAAATGCGACCAAATTTTTCAGTGGTGCGACTAAAAATAAATATACTGTTCCGGTAACAAAAAAAAAATCTCTGTAACTCTCCGTGTGGTCAACAACAGACACACATTATGCCCCTATCGTGGACTAAACCAATCAGAGATAGTCAGGGGCGGGACCTCTCTGATTGGCCGTGGTCCAGTTGAAAGTGCAGGTGGAAGAGAGAGGTGAGTAGCTTGAATAAAGCGATATCAATTCATTAACGGATTCCACACAAAGACCTAAACACGGAGCGGACCCAACACATCAGAATCAGCTTCGTCTTTCTCGGCTTTCTCACCCGACGGCCTGAACACGGACACGCTGTCGGAGCTTAGCGATTCTTCGGGTCCGCGCTGTGTTTACGTCTTTTTGCGCTGATTCTGAGCTGCAGGTTTTGCCTCTCTCCAAAAGAAGCAGCAAACTGCGCTTCACATTTGATCAATGTCGTCATGAATTCCCTCTGACTTTTGCTGTTTTGCTTCCACCACGATAAAAATCACACTTCCTGCACAGCTCTCTCTCTCTCTGTACTTCAGGAACAGTTTCCCGTCTCAAATCTGTTTTCTGCATTATTCATTCGCTTATTACCCACCAGTCTAGCGTTGTTTACAGCGCTTTTTCTTTTTTCACTTAAATGACCTCGGACAAGAAAGCCTAATTTCTGCTGTTCAATACTGAAGAAATTTACATTTCTTAAAATTATGCAAAATTGCAGAATATTTTTAAGGTTATCTGCTATAAAAAGCCAGACCAGGAAAATCTCCTTCATGTTTTCCTGTGTTTTATTCTCAGTTACTTTCACACAAAGGCATCTGCTGTGATTTTCACAATTCTGATGAAGTCTCATGTGTATCAGTACTGATAAATGATCAGAATTATAATATTTCTGACTGTCTGAGGCTAAATTGAATCAAATCAGGACTTTGAGAACCGGAATTGAATGGATTATAGAAATCAGTGATGATACTCAGCCCTAGTGAGCAGCCTAGGCCTGAGAGAAGTGGATGTACTGTAGCTGTGGGTAATAAGAAAAGATGAAAAGAACTATTGATAACTTTTTTGTTAAGTTAAGGCCTGATCTGTCTGAAATTCATAGCCAGTGCTCTGACACGGTGCCATCAATATTTGAATGCTGAAAAAGCACATTATATGCTGCAGTAAATGCACTGCCCAAGTGTCCCCTCTCCCCACGGCCTTTCAGCAGCAGACAGCAGCAAACAGGTCGTCAGAGGAGGCCAAGATGATGATTAAGTTTTTAACATTTTCTACAATATTGACAAAGCACTTTAAGCACAAGTTTGTTAGTTAATAATTTAGAAATTAATATTGTCTGTATGGACTTCCCCCCCCAAAGAAAGTGCACATGTAAAACTGCGGTGTTAAGCGATGCGGTTGAAAAATTTGAGTGCGCCTAACTTTTGTGCCGGTACGCCTAAATTTTTAAAGTTAGGCGTACCGGTGCGCCCATGTCAAAAAGTTAGTCTAGAGCCCTGATATATATATATATATGCAAGAATTTAAGGTTGTTGTATTTTTAAACCTTTGACCTTGTGTAGCACATGTTTTCAGAGTCACTAAAGGTCTAAAGGATACAGACTTCTCCTTCCATCATAAGCTGTTAGAAAGGAAATTTAAGATTCAAGAACAGCTGAAGGGCAAAATGCCATTCATCATCTTTCCACAATAGCCAGAAGAGGATATCCCCGACAGTGCCTGAGACTAAGACACATACATGCATGCACGCACAAACTCGTGTAAGCATCCATACATGTATACACATCTACAGACTACCACCGGTCTCCCACAGAGGAGGAGAGAAACAATGTGTCCCAGAAAAGCCGAAAAGATACCTCATGTCCCAAAATGCCTCAGGCTCTGTACCAAGAAGTGAGCATTTCCAGACCTCTGGCTGGATCCTGCTGTGCTTCTGGGCACTCGGTACCCAAAACAAGGCTGTTGCAAACACAAACAAATGAACTGTGGCAACTGAATTACACACAAGTGACTAATTTCGTCCCCTTTGCTCAGTTCATTTGGAATAAAATCAACTGGAATCAAAGGGCGTCGTTCAGTGTGAAAATATGTTTATCTTGTCAGTGCATGCCACTAAAACCTATGGGTCACTTTAAAAGCAGGTATTAAAGCCCTTTTCCACCCAGTTAAAAATCTTTGTTTTGGGTGTAGAAAGCAGCATTTGACACATCCTCTTGCTGCCATTACTCCTTCAAGTGTTTTTTTTTTCCTTTTCCTTTTCTTCTTAGTGCAAATTGGCCTTCACAGTGTCAGTTTAGCAACACGGGAATCCAAACAAGCTTGTATAATGCATTGGCCACCGCTGGCACCGTGGCTAGCTTGTGCAGCTAAAAAGAGAAAAAGCTGGCTGTTGTTTCTTCTATTCTGCTCTGCACTGGCATTACTATTTTACAAGCAAGTAGGCTCATTACAGAACCATATGCTTGGTAACGATGAAAGCTGTGGGTGCATCCCTTGTATGAGCTGGGATGCTTAAATTATTAAATACACCGCCGAGGCTTGATTCAGATGTGGCAGGCAGCCCAGTTCTCTCCTACACACACTCTCACACAAACACACAGAAATGAATAAAGGCACAGGGAAAAACTTCAAACACCTTTCCTGTGCATTTAGTGTAATGAACAATGCCTTAATTGAGATTGGCTAATTACCCAATTTCAAGATAATTAATATGATCCTAATTAGCATATGTAAATGGGACGTTGCATAATTGAGAATCCCTGTTTTGAATTAGATGGCTCTAAAGTGAACCCGCACGTGAAAAGGTACAAAGCAGCTATTAAGAGTTTGATGCCGCATTAAAACAGGCCATCATTCAATGTGCACTGATGAAATGCTCAGCTTCACGCAGATGTTCAGAAACATTATGGAATGTCGTTGATTATTGTTGATATGTTTTTGGGACATTGCTAATTAGAAGTCATTGCCTACTTATCACTTTTGTGCCACTACTTAAGCAGGAATGAAAACAATCTTGGAGCTGGAAATTGGCGTTCATGTGCAAAACTGGCGGCGTGCACATTCAGCACCGAGCTCATCTGCACCCTTGGAGCTTTGTCAGCAGAAGCGTTCCTGCAGCCAAGACGTTCTCAGCAAGATCCTATAGTTATTATTACGGAAAATGCATATTTGGCTGCGTGCGTTGCTAATCAATTAATGCAAATGCTGCTAGTTAAAAATGAACATTCTTGTCAGTGTCTTCACATGTGTGAAATATTGACAAACTGCCATCCTGTGCCTGCTATTAAAGGATATTGCACACAAATAGGTGAGGCATGTTTGAAGCTCTGTCTCCCTCAAAGGCTACGAAAACAGTGAAGCTGTACACGTGTTTAATCTACTTAGTCTGATACATAAGGCATGCTTTTCATTTATAATTTTGTTACCTTTTATGTATGATTAGGTTATTCATTAAAAGTGCTTGTCTGTTTAGTATACGTGCAAAAGTCTCACATGCAGCGAGGAAAAGCTGATGCAGCTTTGTCTTCCTACAGTTTGGGCCTGATGTCGCCTAACGACGTGGGTTGTCTGACCCCTCAGTGGTGGAATGACATGTTGTCCTTGGTGTGAGATAATATTGATCTGGTAGCAAGTGGCAGTTGACTGAGCAGGCCTGGGGGGCGAGCAGTAATGGGAGGGCCAGAGGGTGTGAGGGGGCAACCGAGCACCTGGCTCACCCAGCTGGTAGAGAGGCTCCTTAGGCATACAGAGGACCCTGGCTGGCTGGCCCGCTGGCTGGCTGGCTGGCTGACACCCACACTAAGCCACACACACAAACACATACACACATATAGACAGATAATACACACAGCACAGACAGAAATGCACATACTCCTTTCTTCTGTCTATCTCTCTCTGGCTCTCAGTCACTCATACACTCCAGGCCCTGTCCAGACTTGTGGCATCAGTGCTGTCAGGACACAGGCCTCCACGTTGGATTCAATCAGCAGCATTGTCAGTCAATGGCACTTGTGCACACACGCACACAGAGACACAAAGACACACGCACGCTAACATACACACTCAGGCAGCGGCTGCTTTCCGCCTTGGCAGAAGGGGAGCATGTTGTCCTTCCAGTGTGATTTCCTCCTTTTCCCTCCCGCCTGCCATCTCTGTTCCCTCTGCCCTGTCAGCTTTGCCCCTCTCCTTGTCAGCGGCCATATGGCTACCCCCCTCGCCCCTCTGTGTGATCCCCTAGACTCCTTCCCCATGCCTCATCCCCCTGTTGGATCTTCACTGACAGCTCTAAATGCACCACTCACCCTCAAGATCATTGGACTTACAAAGCAGGAACAACACTATAACCGCTGAAAGCATTCAGTTTGTTCAGGTTTACAGATGATCCAGAGGTTTTCTTCGTTAATATTCTGCTGCTAAACATATGTTAAATCAAGATTTCAGCCACTGTTTTGTAGATAATGACAAATACGGAATAAGAACTGAACGATGTTAGATTAACTAAAGCTACCAGGAACATTGACCAAAGAATATCCTCTGTTGTCTGGTGCAAGCATCAACCTCTTTAGGACTTGTTGGGTCTCTCTGGGACTCGTTTTCACAGGGAGCTGTGGGTGAATGTCTCTGTGTAAGATGGAAAATCAAACTGTGATGGAATGCCATAGCCCACACCATAATAAACACTGTGACAGGGTCTTTCTGATCGCTCACACGGTTGTGGGACAGAGAAAGAGACAGGCGAAGAGCAACAGGGACTGCCAGTGTCACTGCTGCCGGCCAACAGATCTGCCATCAAGACTAGGGGCTGTAAAAATGTGATTGCTAAAAGCTAATGTCAAACATTATGTTGAGCTGTCATCTGCTATTAGAGTGGATTATTGCCACCGTCTTGACTCCAAGAAGGACCCAGTGAAAAGAAAGGATAGCAAAGAAATGATGGGAGAGCATGATGGAGAGCACACAAAAGGTCCTCCTGACAGCAAAATAGTCAAAGAGTGGAGAGCAAAAGACATTTTTGATATCTAGATGTCCTTCAGACATTCAAAATGTCTAAACAATGAGGAAGTTTCATGCAACCCAAGTGGTGACAGGCTGAAGACTGCAGCACATAAACTTTAAACTGCAGTGATCAGCGCTCATGGCTGAAGGCACTGCGCTCTTAATAACTGTCATAGTCTATCAGACCAAGACTGAGTGATTGCTGGTAACAAGATCCTTAAGTCCTAATAGCCTCCAACTAGTCTCAGCCCTCAATGAAGTTGAAAATCTAATTTGAGAAGAAATTTGAAATGTGGAGGTTACAATTGGTTTTTCAAGACAAACCGCCATGGTCGCTTTACCCTCTGAGTTAGTGAAATCGTACCTCAGTCACACAAAAAGATTTCATTGTACAAAATGAAATGGCAGTTACTGGACAGATGGACAGGGTTGTCCATGGTTCCAGTCTCGTGCAATAAAGAGAATTTATGTTGCATCACAAGACGGCCAATTAATTTGTTTCATTAAATCGTCAACACAAGGCATTTTAGTGAGGGTACAACTATAAGCTCCACATTTCAACTTTTTTCTTGAAATTTTATTCTCAAAATGATCAATGATATTTTTTTTCTTAATATGGGCCTGATGCTCCTTCATAGATAGAATATATCATTTTCAATTTGTTACCTTTACCTTTGGTACCTCAATTACTGTAAACCTGTTAAGCAGTTATGATAAGCTTTCACTTAAAATTTCCAGGGAAACCACTACCTATCCTACTTTTGTGCTTAGACTTGATTTATGCTGTGTAATATTGTTGTGTCACCACTATTGCACTACAGTGCTGCTGCTGGCGCTATGTGGCAATAGATTGACACTTTGAATTAAGCAGTCTGTCATCAGTAGCAGCTCATTGGAAAAGAAGGATAGGAATCTGCCTCCATTTCATTTGCAAAAATAAATTCTACCACCTACATCTCTGTTCAGTATTTTTTTTTAATATAAATCTCATCATAATATCATAATAGTATAACATAGATATTATTGCAAATGTCCTTGAAATATTGTGATGTAATTTATATCGCCCAACCCTAATGCACATCCAGGATGTTAATCTCCTGTTCTGCGACATCCCCAAGGTGCTGTAGAGGTCATATGGGTACAGACAACTCAATATCATGTTCAAGAAACCAGTTTGAGATAATCTGTGACATGACACATTATCCTGCTATCTATTCCAATATCAGGAGATGGTTACACTGTGGTCATAAAGGGAAGGATATGGTCAGCAGCAGTGCTCATGTAGGCTGTGGTTTTTAAATGATGTTAAATTGGTAGCTATGAATGTACAGATTATTGATGCAAAACACAGGCCTGTATGCACTGCTGTTACATCAGTGTTAACTAAGTTATTATTTTTTCAACCTTGAAGCTCCTTGAGGAGAAATAAAAGGGGAGCGCTGCATGTTAAGGAGTGCGATTTAACGATTTACATATATTAGATAGGTTACGTGAATCTTTCCTTCAATTTCATCAACGATGCAAAACTGCACAAGTGGAGCCAATTACACGACCTAATTTGAAAAATCTATCATCCTTGAAATAGTCTTTAATGTAGCCATATAGTTCGATCGATTGCGGTGAAACCCTAAGAAGAACAAGTTTTAATTGAATCCCGTTTACTGTTCTGATGATCGTCTTAAAGTTGCCAGCAAAGCACTTCTCTTCCTTCATGACCAGCTGCCCGTACGTCATTATCGCCATCACATTCCAGGAGCCGCTAATACATAAAAAGTAAATGTACTAAAGGTCTAGTTCTTGAAGTTAATCAGCTATGTTCACTGTGCTCAGGAGGGCCAAGCCCAAAGGGATTTTAGGGGCACTAAATCTGGCATGGTGCTGGAACAAAATGAAGCCGGAGCATCAATCACATCAGCATACACACATGTGACTGTACACATATACACACAGCCTGGAGGGAGGAAAATGGGAAGCTTCAAGCCGGAGAAGTAATGATTATTAATAATGGCAGCTGCCCATTAGGACAGTAAAGCAACTCGTGTACACACATGCAACACAAACACCAGTACGCACAAATACGTACATGTAGCACCCTGTCATCTGTCAAATCACATTTGATTATCTTGACATACACGCACACATACACACTTTCATGTTGTTGACATCTGCAACTTGGTGTGCACAGACAGAGAGGAGCTCAAAGGCATCGCGGAGTGTACTGTGGAGTCTTCCACCCCAACTGTTTCTGATAGGTATGTTAATGGGTCACATATGTGTGTGACAAATGAACTTTGAAGTGACACAAACAAATGATAACACGGATGATGGTGGAGGTGTAGACCCTCATCATACATCATAACTGATAGCATGTCTGTCATTGTATGTGTTTGCGTCACTGTGGTACATTATCTCTAACAAGGAAGCAGCTGGCTCCAACTAATTTCTAGACTGAAATATTAATATCGTAAGACCATTTTTTTGAAATGTTTAATATAAAAGCAAATGGTTTGTGTACAGCAATAAAACTCCAATCTTTTCTATACTTTTTGCCACTCGGTATATAAAAAAGAGGCATTTCTTGTTCATCTGGTACTTCAGCTCTCATAAGCTCATAAGCATGAGCTCATAAATGTCACGGATAAAATACACAATTGATCCAGTTGACTGCGTGGTTGATGTAATGTCCAGCCTGGGAGGTTTAAGTATTTTACAACACTAAGGTGTGAACAAAGAAAGTAGAGTTGGAAGTGTAGTGTTTCAGTGCTGTTGCACATCTGAATAATGTTCCCCGTACAGTGAGCTATAAAAACCAGTGGCTATATCTTAAAAGCGCGCTCACACGATTTGTGCATTATTAGTTTATACTCTATAGATGGCTGCACATTCTCAATTGCTGCATTGCTTTGTTGCTGAGAAGAAAAACCGCCTACAGTGCATATGTTGTAATAGTATGTTGCAATCTCGTCTAAAAACAGAATTCAATTAACGTAAAACCCGTTTCAGTCTCACGTGCTACCTAATAAAGCTGCACAAACGTATCCTTGATATACCTTTTGGTGCTGTTTTTGTATACTAAACTCAGCTTTTCCATTAATAACTAATGAACTGTGCACAGCTACACTAACTCCTTGCTACAGCACATTTGCATACAGCAAGCCATGCATTGCAGGCACAGTTTCCTACCCCTGCTTTGCCGAGCGTAGTCGCGTGTGCCTTCAAGCTCATTAACTGGAACAATAGCCATGCTGGCGAATACAACAAATGACTGCAGGATTTACTGTGAAACAATTAAATATTCTGAAGCAACATACCGCTTGTAAAGCAAAGACACACATCTTGTATCTAAGTTGAACTTGAACATGAACACAGTATTACAGCCCTCACTAAGATCTGATGATCTATGTGGGGAAGTCAATCAATGATCTTCAGTCTGGTTTTCCTACATGTAGCCCAGATGAAAAATATCATACTTATTCTCTTTATATTAACTGTCCACATCAACAAGCGTCGTATTTCCTATGACCATTGAATGCACCTCTCAGTTCACCCCACGTGAGGGCACCTAGCTCAGCAACCAATCAGAGCCTACCCAGGCCGCATTGACCCTGTCAGCCAGGAAGTGAGGTGGAGGTGCATGGTGTCCCGGGTTTTTTCTCATCTCAGCAAGAGGAGTGGAGGCATCTACTACTCAAACCGAGAAATCCACGGACAAAAGAGAGGAAAACTCAGGATTGAGAGGAAGGAAAGCCAGCGCACTTACCTGCTGGAAGTCCGGAGTCGAGTGGCTGGATGAAGGAGAGAGGCAACGTCGGTAAGACGAGTGTTATTCTGATGGAAAAAACTTGTAGAGACTTACCGTCGCGATCATGCTAATGCTAGCTCGGTGTCTCACAGGCTAACCACTCACCTTTCATCCGGAGAGCTGCTGCAATTCCAACGCCAGTGTGTGTTGGGCTTTTGTGAAACAGAGCAACGGTGAGCAACATGTTCTTAGCTGCTCTAAAGCTAAATTTTGTCAGTTCACTGTGAGTTTAAAGTAATCTAGAGGGTAATTTTTAGTGCATTTCTCTCTCACGAATAGGCCTATAGTGTGGAGAAATTAAGCACACTGCTTTAATGCCTCTGAACTGAACTCACATGTATATTTTGTTGCTTATTTGCACATAGTTCTGAATTTGTTATGGTGTATTGTATTTTGAGTGTCAATGGTTACTTACCATAAGTATTGTTTAATTAATGTTTACATGAATAGAGAAATATTTGAGCAACTTAGATGTTTAGTTCTCATAATTGATATGCTTGAAAATTGAATGTTGTACAACAGAACTGTGAGATTTGATAAGATTTAAGATGTTGATGCAATGAATATGAGGTGATGCAATATTTTGATTTTGTATTTTAACCTTAAACAATGCATCTGAAACAGACTGATTAGAATGTACATTTTATGACCTGGATTATAGGTCAGGTTTTTTGGAGAGGACGGAAAAGTCCAAGGACCAGGACGATATTCTGGTTGTGATAGATGGCGAGCCAACCACTTTGAGGACGATCTACCCCAAAGAAGATACACACCACACACTCATACATTCCAGTTACATTCACAAGGACCTTTGAAGTTGGCTATCGCCAGCTTAACTCTAAATTCTTAAAGGGCCCCAACGAGTACTTTTATTTTGTTGAGTGTGCACACTATTTATTTTATTTTATACTTTATCTGTACAAATTGGACAAATACCTGTTATACTTTGTAACAATACAAGAGTGGCTACTCAAAAGTTAACATTGTGTCCAGGTCATTATTGCTGCTCAATACTTTGGCTCCATACGAATTTGGTGTCTTCTGATTCTGGCCAGGGTCTTATTACGAGCCCAAGTAATTATTGCGCTGTAATTCACCTTTATACCTTAAAGTTGGTTACAGAAGTGGCGAGCCAGCCAGGAGCCAATTGATTTGAGCATCAATATTGAGGCAATGACCAGCATGGATTTCATACAAAAGTCTGGTGTCAAAATACCTAATGCGGTTGTTGTCGCTGGGATAACACAGGTATCTGAGAAAGATGAACAGGTCATTGACTTTCTGAAACAGTATGGTAAAATCACAAGAGTCCTTTTTGTTGATGATTCACTGTCCAACTTCTACCAAAACCTTATCGTAGAATACTCTAGCAGTTCAGCCTTAGAAGGTTTAGAACCTCGTTTACCATACACATACACAGCACAAGCTGATCCCAGCGTTGTCTATGAAATTAAAACACTCAGTAGCATGTACACTACCACGGTTGGGAGTAATGTTACAAAAACCTACTTGGCGGAACTCAAGGAACTAGCCAAGCTGAGTGGCAAAGACTACGGTGAGGTGCTGAAGGAGATGATGTGTCAGATTGGGGAGGATGTTGAAGCCATGCGACCTACCACTGAAGAACCTTCTCCCACGTATGTCGAGACCACTGTTGTATCTCCGCCCGCTTCTAAAGAGCGACAGTGTCACACCTCACATTCAGATGTTACACCAAGTGATACTGGTGCCACTGATGATGTTCCCCTCACTAATGGAAGGAGAGCAGCGTCCCTCTCAGTAAGTGACTTGAACCCACCTGACATTCAGAAGGTTGTGGTAGAGCATATCGTACGAAGGAAAGATGTTGTCCCACACATCCAGTCCCAGGTGAGACTCCGTTCCTTCTCCGGTAAGGTTCCCAGACCTAACAATGAAACTGATTATGACACATGGCGCACACAAATTGAACTGCTCCAAAATGATCCCAGCATGTCCCCCCTGCAAATATCCAGAAAGATCCATGAGAGCCTGCTCCCACCAGCAGCTGATATAGTTAAGAGTTTGCGGCCTGAGTCACCACCTGTGACTTATTTGCAGCTTCTAGATTCAGCCTTTGGCACTGTAGAAGATGGTGAGGAACTTTTCGCTCAATTCCTGAACACCCTTCAAGATCCAGGTGAGAAGTCATCCACTTACCTTCACCGGCTACAGCTAGCATTAAACAGAGCCACGAAGAGGGGGGGAGTCGCATGTGAAGGAGTGGACAAACATCTACTTAAACAGTTCTGCAGGGGATGTTGGGACAACGACCTACTCAGCGCCCTGCAACTTGAGCAAAAGAAGAGCAGCCCACCCCAATTCTCAGACCTGTTGTTAATGATTCGCTCTGAGGAAGATCGACAGCAAGCAAAAACTAACCGTATGAGAAAACACATTGGCACCACAAAGCAGAGAACTCAGTTACAGTTCCAGGGTGCACATGTTTGTGAACCAGAGGAGAAACATGGGAGTAGCATTGCTGCTATTGAGGATCTGCGAAAGCAGGTGGCGAGTCTGCAAAGTCAACTAACTACATTCATGTCACAGAAAAAAACAAAGTTTGCAAACAGCAAGGACCCTGCAGGGAAGCCGCAGAGTAAGATGTCAAAGCCACATGGTGTAGATGGACGTATGCAAAGACAGACTTCAAAGAGGCAAAGGGGCAGACCCAAGCCCTGGTATTGTTTCAACTGCGGTGAAGATGGACATATCGCTCCATGCTGTGTTGACCCCGCTAACCCCAACCTAGTAGCAGAAAAAAAGAAGCAGTTGGAGGAGAAACAACGCCAGTGGGAAGCGCGAGATTGTACAGATTCACCTTTAAACATCTAACAGTTCCTGTTGTGGGACAAACAGGAGCTGAGGAGAGTCAACAACGTCCCTCAGACGTAAACAATGGTGACAAAATCACAGCTGAGGTTAACAAAGTAAGTACCCCAGCAAAGACTGTCAAAGCACAAACATGTTCTGGCTTAAACCATTCAGAGCAGAACCAATCTTTCCAACTCCCTAAACAGTTGATTGGTACCAGAAGTACAGCTCAAGTGACTGTGAGAGGTGAAGAAGTCAACTGTCTTCTTGACTCAGGCTCCCAAGTTACCACTGTTCCTGAGTCATTTTACCAGCAGCACCTTTCAGAGCAAAAGATCAAGCCACTACATGACCTCTTAGAAGTGGAAGGTGCTAATGGCCAGCTAGTGCCTTACTTTGGCTATATAGAAATGACCATAACTTTTCCAAAGGACTTTATAGGTGTTCCAGTAGATGTAAACACACTTGCTTTAATCGTCCCTGACACTTCACAATCCCTCATGCTCATAGGCACAAACACCCTAGATGTACTGTTCGACATCTACTCAGAGACTGACTTAGCCAATCGTCAACCCCTCCCACATGGCTACAAAGTAGTCTTCAAAATCATTGAGTTGAGACGGAAGCAGACAAGTGACACCCATCAGGGGGTAGTGAAGCTACTTGGCAAGATGCCTCAAGTCATTCCAGCTGGTTCAACTGTAGTGGTGGAGGGAGTCGCCCTTGGCGAGGGCCTTCAGGATGAAAAATCAGTTGTAATTGAGTACCCATCATCGTCCCCCTTGCCCGGTGGCCTGCTACTTAAAGCCGGTCTGGTGGACTTTCCCCAGCGGCGGCCCCACAAGTTGCCAGTTGTTATAAGCAACGAGTCTGACCACGACATTGTCATCCCTGCCAAGTGTACTATTGCAGAGGTTAGTGCTTATCAGACCATCCTATTAAAGGAACACAACAAGACCAAACAGTCAGAACTATCCCAGAGAACTCCAGAGACTCCGTCTTTCCAAGAGCCCACCATAACCTTCAATTTTGGTGACTCCCCAGTTCCATTGGAATGGAAACAGCGCATCACTCAGCAGCTCAGCGGCATGCCTGAGGTGTTTGCACAGCACGACCTGGATTTTGGCCGGACGGACCAGGTGCGACATCATATAAAACTTTCGGATGGCACGCCTTTCAAACTACGTGCCCGGCCAATCCACCCACGGGACATTGAGGCTGTCCGGAAGCACATTCAGGAACTCCTTGATGCAGGAGTTATTAGAGAGTCAGAGTCCCCATTTGCGTCACCCATAGTGGTAGTCCGGAAAAAGAACGGCCAAGTCCGGTTGTGCATCGATTATAGGCGTCTAAACCTTCAGACTATAAAAGATGCGTACAGCCTTCCGAAGCTAGAGGACACATTCTCAGCCCTCAATGGTTCACAGTGGTTCTCTGTTCTTGATCTAAAATCAGGGTACTACCAGATCGAGGTCGAAGAAGCAGACAAACCGAAGACGGCCTTTGTGTGCCCTCTCGGCTTCTGGGAGTTCAACAGAATGCCTCAGGGTGTAACGAACGCCCCCAGCACGTTCCAGCGGTTAATGGAGCGGTGCATGGGGGATATGCATTTGAAGGATGCATTGGTCTTTCTTGATGACGTGATAGTATTCTCCCGAACCCTTGAGGAACACGAAGAAAGACTCATGAAAGTGCTCACTCGTCTAAAAGAGTTTGGGTTAAAGCTGTCACCAGAGAAATGTGTCTTCTTCCAGACTTCAGTCCGTTATCTGGGACATGTGGTCTCCAGAAATTGAGTTCGGACTGACCATGAGAAGATTTCGGCCCTTAAAACATGGCCTGTCCCACAGACCCTGCGAGAGTTAAAGTCGTTCCTTGGTTTTGCTGGGTATTATAGAAGGTTCGTTAAGGGGTATTCCAGCATTGTGAAACCTCTCCACAACTTAACTTCAGGGTACCCACCTAGCCACAAGAAATCAAAAGTAAACGCAAGACAAAGTGCACATCAGTACCATGACCCAAAAGACCCTTTCGGAGGTCGCTGGACGCCAGCTTGCCAGGAAGCCTTCGAGTCAGTCATCCAAAGTCTCACCACTGCCCCTGTACTTGCCTTCGCTGACCCCCAGAAACCCTATATACTGCACACCGACGCCAGTACCACCGGGCTTGGTGCTGTATTGTATCAGGAGCAAGAGGGACAACTTAGAGTCATAGGCTATGCAAGTAGAGGGCTGTCACGGAGCGAAAATCGCTATCCAGCGCACAAGTTGGAGTTTCTGGCGCTCAAGTGGTCAGTTACAGAAAAGTTCAGCGACTATCTCTACGGCAACCACTTCACTGTTGTAACGGATAGTAATCCGCTGACTTACATTCTGACTTCAGCAAAACTTGACGCAACTAGCTATAGGTGGCTAGCAGCACTGTCCACATTCTCTTTCAAACTCCTCTATCGTCCAGGGAAGCAGAATGGAGATGCGGATGGATTATCACGCAGACCACACGGAGGGCTAGCGGACGACCTGAAATCACAAAAAGAGATTGAACGCATACAACAGTTCACTCAAGATCACCTTTGTGATCCAGACAACATCAATGCTGTAAATCAGTCTGTGGTGAAAGCAATCTGTGAGAGGCAGTTCACCTACAGCGTCAGTCCTGACAATGAAAGAGAGGCAGATGCAGATTGTGTTGCCTTGGTGGAGGTGCTTGCTGTGTCTCCTAGTGCTGTACCTGATAGCTATGGGCAAGAGGAACAGTTTGGAGGTCTGCCAACCATTCCCCATCTAACTGAGGCAGAGCTGGCAGACGAGCAAAGAGCCGATCAGTGTATAAAGCATGTTATTTCTCAGATCGAATATGGGGACACACCACCTCCAACCGTGCGCACACAGTTCCCTGAGCTTCCACTGCTCCTCCGAGAGCTTAACCGTCTTGAGCTCCGCAACAATGTCTTGTACCGGCGACGCCAAGAGAGGTCCCAGAAAACCTACCAGCTTGTACTTCCAGCTGAGCTTCGCAACACAGTTCTCACCAGCCTGCATGACCATATGGGTCACATGGGAGTCGACCGCACACTGGACCTTGTAAGGTCAAGATTTTATTGGCCAAGGATGGCTTTGGACGTGGAAAGGAAAGTGAAGACGTGTGGCAGGTGCGTGCGGAGGAAGGCACGGCCTGAAAGAGCGGCCCCCTTGGTCAACATTAATACGACACGACCTCTTGAACTCTTGTGCATGGACTTCTTGTCCCTGGAAGCTGACAGGAGTGGAACCAAAGATATATTGGTGATCACGGACCACTTCACTAAATTTGCAGTTGCTTTCCCAACACCTAATCAAAAGGCCCGCACAGTGGCAAGGTGTCTGTGGGAGAACTTTATGGTACACTATGGCATCCCAGAAAAATTGCATAGTGACCAGGGTCCAGATTTCGAGTCCCGCACAATCAAGGAGCTCTGTCAGGTGGCTGGTATCCACAAGGTGAGGACAACCCCATACCATCCTAGGGGCAATCCTGTGGAACGATTTAATCGTACCTTGCTTGATATGCTGGGAACTCTCCGTGATCAAGATAAGTCCTGTTGGCGTGACCATGTAAGACCCCTGGTCCACGCTTATAACTGCACCAGGAATGAAGTGACTGGTTTCACCCCGTACGAACTGATGTTCGGACGCCAACCTCGGTTGCCAGTTGACCTTGCATTCAACCTGCCAGTGCAAGAGGAACAACACTCATCTCACTCTGAATATGTGCAAAAACTCAAGTCACGTCTCAAAGAAAGCTACAAGTTAGCTATGGACAAGGCTGCAAAGATGGCTCACAAGAACAAAATGAGGTTTGACAGACATGTAACTGCATCAGACTTGGAAGCTGGAGATCGGGTATTGGTCAGGAATGTCCGTATCCGGGGCAAACATAAGATTTCAGACAAGTGGGAACACACTGTGCATGTAGTGGTGAGAAGGGCAGGCAACCTCCCAGTATATACAGTTAAGCCTGAAAACAAAGATGGTCCCCTAAGAACACTACACCGGGATCTGTTGCTACCATGTGGCTACCTACCTGTGGAGGAAAGCAGTGAGCATGTACAGAAGCCAGTGTCACGCAGGCCAAGAACCCGTGCAAATCCAGCGCTAGAGGAAGAGAACTCCTCAGACGAAGAAGATGATTTGCTCATTCCTGTTTGGTTGAGTTCCCCTGTCCACACAGTGAGTGAGAGTCCTGTAAATGTTCCTGATATTGACAACCCACCTGTTTTTGACAGCCAATCTGATTTTGGCAACATACCTGATATGCCTAACAGTACTACAGATGATACTGAGTACTTATCTACCAATGGAGTCACACCGACCGAACAAGTGGATGAAATAACCTTAACTGAAACTGACTCACCTGTTGATGACCCAGACGTCCAAGAAAGGCAACTTCCATTTCAGGAGGCTGGCACCAGAGGTGCGAATTCTGAGGAGAGAGTGGAGGAGATAGTCCCAGTGGATACAAGGGAAAACATGGATACAAATGATTCTGTAAGGAGATCTGAGAGAAACCGTCGTCCGCCACGACGGCTTGACTATACGGAGCTAGGCAATCCTCTGATCACTGCAGCAAAATCATTCTTGCAAGGACTGTCTTCAGCTTGGGCCGATGTCATCAGTGATGGTGAAGAGCCTGCTTCGCCCTCTTCCTTGACCCGTCAAATAATCATCATTTAACTGTCTACCATGCACAGGGACGTGCATGAGTTCAGGAGGGGAGGGTGTAGCCCAGATGAAAAATATCATACTTATTCTCTTTATATTAACTGTCCACATCAACAAGCGTCGTATTTCCTATGACCATTGAATGCACCTCTCAGTTCACCCCACGTGAGGGCACCTAGCTCAGCAACCAATCAGAGCCTACCCAGGCCGCATTGACCCTGTCAGCCAGGAAGTGAGGTGGAGGTGCATGGTGTCCCGGGTTTTTTCTCATCTCAGCAAGAGGAGTGGAGGCATCTACTACTCAAACCGAGAAATCCACGGACAAAAGAGAGGAAAACTCAGGATTGAGAGGAAGGAAAGCCAGCGCACTTACCTGCTGGAAGTCCGGAGTCGAGTGGCTGGATGAAGGAGAGAGGCAACGTCGGTAAGACGAGTGTTATTCTGATGGAAAAAACTTGTAGAGACTTACCGTCGCGATCATGCTAATGCTAGCTCGGTGTCTCACAGGCTAACCACTCACCTTTCATCCGGAGAGCTGCTGCAATTCCAACGCCAGTGTGTGTTGGGCTTTTGTGAAACAGAGCAACGGTGAGCAACATGTTCTTAGCTGCTCTAAAGCTAAATTTTGTCAGTTCACTGTGAGTTTAAAGTAATCTAGAGGGTAATTTTTAGTGCATTTCTCTCTCACGAATAGGCCTATAGTGTGGAGAAATTAAGCACACTGCTTTAATGCCTCTGAACTGAACTCACATGTATATTTTGTTGCTTATTTGCACATAGTTCTGAATTTGTTATGGTGTATTGTATTTTGAGTGTCAATGGTTACTTACCATAAGTATTGTTTAATTAATGTTTACATGAATAGAGAAATATTTGAGCAACTTAGATGTTTAGTTCTCATAATTGATATGCTTGAAAATTGAATGTTGTACAACAGAACTGTGAGATTTGATAAGATTTAAGATGTTGATGCAATGAATATGAGGTGATGCAATATTTTGATTTTGTATTTTAACCTTAAACAATGCATCTGAAACAGACTGATTAGAATGTACATTTTATGACCTGGATTATAGGTCAGGTTTTTTGGAGAGGACGGAAAAGTCCAAGGACCAGGACGATATTCTGGTTGTGATAGATGGCGAGCCAACCACTTTGAGGACGATCTACCCCAAAGAAGATACACACCACACACTCATACATTCCAGTTACATTCACAAGGACCTTTGAAGTTGGCTATCGCCAGCTTAACTCTAAATTCTTAAAGGGCCCCAACGAGTACTTTTATTTTGTTGAGTGTGCACACTATTTATTTTATTTTATACTTTATCTGTACAAATTGGACAAATACCTGTTATACTTTGTAACAATACAAGAGTGGCTACTCAAAAGTTAACATTGTGTCCAGGTCATTATTGCTGCTCAATACTTTGGCTCCATACGAATTTGGTGTCTTCTGATTCTGGCCAGGGTCTTATTACGAGCCCAAGTAATTATTGCGCTGTAATTCACCTTTATACCTTAAAGTTGGTTACATACAAGTTGAATGAGCTTGCCATAATTTTAAACTTCTTCCTGCAGCAAGCATTTTACACACTCATCAGAAAAAAAAAAGCCCAACTTTTTCTATTCCACCAAACTTGAATCCAAGAGCTCCATCAAAGATAGCACTTGGAGCAAGGCTTAAGGCTATTCTGTCGGTTTCACAACGCCTAGCACTTTCCCATTCAACAGAAGCTGCTCTGAGATAAAGTCTGTTAAATATTGTGTTATATCACATCTCACTGGGTTTGAATTATATATGATTTTCTTGATGGCCAAAAGGTTCAGTTCCGTCTTTGAGTCTGATATCATCAAACAAAAAAGCTCTGAAATAAAAGAAGATGAACGGGAAATAAAGAGGGCTGCAGAAAGAATGTCTCCCACACCATTTGTCCTCAGTGTGACTGCATTTGTTCTTTTGTCATCCTGTGGGTATGAGGGAGTGATGTTCCCTGTAGACAGCTGATACTGACCTTGTACAAGGAAATCAGACCTGGAGAGAGAGTACAGAGAGCGCAGGTGAACGAAAGAGAGACAGTGACAGAAGAAGGGAATAAATATGTGTGTGTGTGTGTTTGCGTTTGTTTGTGTGTCTGCAGATGTGTACAGTAGGTGCCTGTTTGCCTGTCTTGTCTGTGACAAGCGTCTGGTATGACTGTACCTCTGCGTATATGTGTGATGGGTACTTGCAGCGTTTGTGTGTACGGTCCTCCGTGCCTGTGCGTGTATGTGTGAATGTGAGACAGAAATGAAAGGCAGGAGTCCCATCTGTTGTGGTGTAATGACTGTGCTATTTGGAGGCAGGAAAGGTTTGGTGTGGGAGCAGCTGGTACCTCGCCCGGTGACCTTTTAGCATTCCTCCTCTCACCATCTGACAGATGTGTCAACTCGATTATTTCAAAAGGCCCTGAATAAATAAGCGATTGTGAGAGAGCGCCGCCTGCTAACCCAAAGAGTAGACCAAACGTAGTCTCCACGCACACGTAGGTGCAAGCGGATGCAACGAGAAATATGCCCGCGAGCACGCAAACACACGTGCAAAGGCAAACGGTCGACACCAGCACATGCACAGCAAACAGCACAATTAAATTTGCCTCGGCTGAACAAAGTAAATGATCACAGAGGTGAGGGGGACGCGTCACCCCTGTTGTTGCATCGCTTGTTTCCTACTTCGCTCGCTCTCCTCCGCGCTCCCTTTCTTTTCCTATCATCCGCTAAATAGCTGTTGAGTCGCTGGTATGAGGCTTGGTAAAAGGGGTACAATGGGGGTGAATTGAATGCCATTGTGGTTCAGGTGCCCTTGGAGCACCGCTATTAGCTGACTATGGGTGGAGGAAGGGGGGGGCTAGGGCTGGGTGGTGGGGAGCCTCAGGTGTTGCTGGGAGGCTGCCGATGGACTCTCATTCCCTGGTGGAACCACCAGCGGACGGAAGGGAATGGGAGTCTGTTGTGCATACCGCATGTGTGTGTGGTGTGTGTGAGTGTGTATCTCAGTGTGTATAAAGGGGCGGGGGGCTAATTGACTCACTGAGTGATTGGGGGACTGTGAAGAGGCGACCGCAATCAGACCTGCCCTGATAGAGTTTGATGCCTCCCTAAATAGTTTTCAAATGGAGGAGCAGGTGCTGTTTTTCCGAAGCAATCCCCACTGCCCGCGTGTATAAGAGAGTTGGTTGTGTGTTCGAGCGTGTCAGTACATGTGCACCAGAAAGACTGTATCCAGGTAATTGTGTGGGGTTTTGTGTCATTATGACCATTTTTTTATTAGACTAATAGGAGAGAGAGAGCGATCACAATTTGTACAATATGTGCATTGTTCCATTTATCTATTTCGTCTGCACTGAGGTTGCCCCTACTTTTATATCTGACACACACTTCAGAATATCAAAAACAGACTGAATGAAAAGACAGACCTCCAAATGCACAAAAAGGTAAAAGATGACAAAAGAAACCGAATTTATGTGAGAGAGCGGTGAGAGAATACAAAGGAGGGGATAAATCCCACAAGGGAGCCTGCGTTACCTCAGAATTCAATTTTGGCGGGTAAAATTGGAGAAAAGCCCTTCATTTTGTCTACTCCTCTGTGTTAAGAATGACTTGTGCTGAAAATCCTCTAATGCTCTTGTGCCAAGCCCCAGGGATTTTAACCGGCCTTGGACCATCCATCTCTCAGCAAGTGTGAAATGGCCTACATCAAATCATGTCCAGTCCTCTTGATTTCACCCAGTGGATCCAAACTTGTTTGGGCTGGTTATTGGGATGTCATGCTTTGAGATGTGTAAAGGCAGACGTGGCACAGTCCATTCTCTCCCTGTTTTATTGCCTTGTTTTACATCAACTCCATATGACATGCTTTGAATAACCCACCAAGTGCTTAGGAAAATGGATTATTCAGACAGAATTTATAACACTTCTGGCACGGGAGTAAAGACATGTGGGAGTGCTCGAAACATATGCAAGAGAAAACTGACGAGAATGGATTTGCATTTTTTAAAAAGCCAGTTTGTAGCTTTTTTTTTTCATCAGTCCAAACTAATATCAACACAGCTTAGCACGGATGCAGAATTAACACTGGGGCTTTTGCCTGCTGGGTCAAGACCACGCACAAAATCTGTGGTCGTTCCTGGACTCCTGTCTCTGTGCCTCTGTCAGCACAGCAAGTACTCCCCATCTATCATCTCCATTGATCTACAATAATGACAGATGGTCGTTATGGGTGGGGAAGACAGATTGCCTTCAGCACAGCGTGGCTTCACAGGCAGGTTTAGGCAGCACAGACTGTGTGTGTGTCTGTGTGTGTGTGTCTCTGTGTGCGTGCACACTTATGTATGTACATTTGATGCACTGGAATATCTGATATCTTATTTTGTCTTATAAACAAAGGCTTAAGTCCATTTGCTTAGCACAGAAACTTTAACCATCTAGGGAGGAGCTATGGCTCCATAATAAATTAATGTTTAATATGCCGAGGAAGTTGAAGAAAATGTCATCAAACGTAAGCATCCTCCACAAATTTCTATAATAATGCACATGTGCAGGTATTTCTTTGCATGTCATTCCTATTAGTATCTAAAATGTTTACTGAATTATCAACTGTCAGAGTTGGGGGGTGAAAAAAAGGAATTCTGTGTTTTTTAGACACCTAAAATCCCATTAGAGAATCTGGGTCACTAACCCATTCACTCATGTAATGCGCCCAGACACTATCCAGATGCGTAGCATGTGGAAGGAAACAGGGATGCTTACTTTCCCCTATAATGTTTAGCTGAATTGTTGCATATTATGCATTTTGTATGGGGAAGCAGAGACAGATGCATCTTTACTACTGTTTCATGAGCAGTGTGAGTGTTACGATCGACTTTTTTCTTTCGTTCTTTGGACTTAACCTTTCCTCAAAACACTGGCAGCTCTGACAAATTCTCAAATTCTGATCTTCACTGTCAAAATTCGATAACTGAGTCAAGACACAAGATTTGCAAAATATGAATTTGTTTTCATTTTTTAATAATTATAATGACAAAAATATGTGTAATTAATGTTTATAACCAAGCAGGAATTAATCCCAGTTATCTATATATATATTTTTTAACATTTTTCAATCACAATAAATAATAGAATACCCTTGTTTATGTAATTTGCTAAGTAATTAGACACATTTATTTGCAATTTGTTATGACAAATTTGACATGGTTTTAATTGGGTGATTAATCTGTCAATCGTCTTAAGTGATTTTGTTTGTGTTGCCAACACTAAAAGTTGCAATTCAAAATTTCTTGCTTTGTCTAACAGATGGTAGTAACTAAAATTGATTTTATTTTATGTTATTATTTATTATCACCCCAAGACCTTTTGGAAAGGCCAACCTTCTGAGCATGCTCCAGGAACACAGCAAGACCTTAGTAGTGAGGTCGGAGACCGAGGGCACATACCGAAGAGAAAGGGAGATTTTGTTTTGTGGATTATTGCTGCAGATTTAAGTCATTTACCTATATTGTTCCCAATCAAGGGCCTTTCCTATGAATATTTAAGCATTCGATGGTGTTTGTAGTTTGATGCAGACTTTATGGTTCGTGACAATTAATGATGACACTTTACTCTGTTGTTGTGTTTAAAAGCTTTTGCTTCTGCTGAAAATAAAGCTCCTAAAAATGAGTCATCATCTCCAGTGTTTGATACAAACACAACATCTGTATAATCTGAGACTCCAGCTGGGTCCACACTTTCTCCTACAGCATGAATGTCATTATGTCATTATATTATGCTGCTATTCATACTGTCATTATATTAATGCTGCTATCCTGTATATATTGTACATACTATTGTTTGAGTACTTACGATTGTTTTTTTGTACTTTTTATATTTTACATTTATATTTATTATTGAAACTTGCACCAAGGGAGTGGCACTCCAATTTCGTTGTACTCTGTACAATGACAATAAAGGCTATTCTATTCTATTCTATGAATGGCCATTCAGCCCATCTGAGCCAGTCTGCAATTATGAGGTAGAGCTAAAGAAATCCACTTTTTGTGGAAGGATAACATCACTAGCTCCTGGCACAAACGGAAGCAAGTACAACAGTTGGCAGGAATTAGAAGAGGCAATAGCTAAGGAACTTCATGTGGCGGAAGGTCTGACCGGTCAACCTCGAGGTAGTACCTATAAAGAGGCAGATTTTGAGGCAATGAGGAGGGTCCAGATGGATAGTTTTCAAGAGGATTATTAGCATTTTAAGCATTTTAAGCATTTAAAGACTGGCCAACCAGTTCAGTGTGCAAGCCAATTACTGTGCCTGAGTTTGACAACTCCGGTATGCTTATCCACATTGGAGGTTAAGACACAGTGAAGATCCTGACCTTGATACATTGCACGCTATTGTCCTGGATCCCAACCACCAGAACACTAGACTCCTCATAAAGGACTATGACTTCTGGCTTTATCACTCTGGACCAATAGTGCCTAGCCCTAGAAAAAGTCCTTAGGACTGTGCTCATTGAAACTGAGGCCATCCTGAATTCCAAACCACTATGATATGTCTCAGCAGACCATGATCCTGTGGCACCCAATTCCTTGTTGATGGGGCGGCCAGATGGCTCACTACCCCAAGTTGTGCATCCCAAATCTCCTGAGCAAAAGAAGATGGAGACAATTACAGGTGCTTGCTGACAGATTCTGGGCAGCCTTTATAAAAATCTACTTGCTTGGACTGCAAACCGGGGGAAAGTGGAAAAATTCCTTACCAGACATCAAAGTCAGGATGGCAGTGATACTGGTTGACCCTCAGTTACCTCGTCTTTATGGAAGATTGGTAAAGTGACCAAGATATTTCCAGGGCCTGATTGACAGGTCAGAACAACTGAGGTACAGATAAACAACCGCATGTATACAAGACCTTTCACCACTTAATAGTGCTCCCAGAGATGACAGATCAAGAATACAACAGCAGGACATATTGTAAATCTGCCTTTCTAATGAGCAAATTTGGAACCGAATTTGGGGACGGCTGTGTTGGAAAGACCAACCTTCTGAGCATGCTCCAGGCACGCAGCAACAGCTTATTAGTGAGGTCAGATGTTGAGGGCGAATGCCACTTATTAGTTCTATATTGTGTGTAAAAATCGTAGCTAGCTCGATGACCCGTTTTTGGAGGGAGCATGTAGTGGCATGTCAATCCCACTATTGGCCTGCGTAGCCACTAGACTGCTGGATTATAAATGCCCTAATTATTATAGGGCCGGGCAGTTTGGTTTAAAGATAATCCTGTAAAAAAGTACTGATTTAAGAACTGTTGACAGCTGTTTAAGTAACTTAGGATCTAATATAGTCATATTTATCTATATATTATTTTTGTTAATGTGAGTTTTACTTACATGTTCATTCACTCACAGTCTCATTCCTACTGTTGTTATGGTGCTATGGTACTATATTCTGGAGCATGAATACATCCTCAGAATACCTTTTGGTGGGCTGCTGTGTTTTCTACCTGACAAGACAGGAAGACACCCTTTAGGTGGTGGTGGGGGGGTGTTGTTGTTGTTGTTTATTTTTTTTTTATTTTAGTTTTTTTCCTTGTCATTTTTAAAAATAGCATGAATTTTTTTCTACTCTTGCATCATGACTACTGGACATTATTTTAAAAAGCAGTTGTAGGACGTTGGCTGTTGTAGTGTAATTATTAACTAAATAAAAACAGTACAGCAACGAAGTACCATTGCACAAGCTCAGATACTGCTTAAGGCACAGTTGTTCATTAGAAGTTTATTTGTTCGGAGGAGTCTTTATCTACACCTTATCACAGAGGCAATTAAAACAGTGTTGTGTTTCAGGTCACACAACTGCCGAACTTTTTCTTCTGTTTATTAACTGCAAACCTTAACAGTCGTTCTATCTATAGCTCAGTATGATTTATTCATAAGTCTATGGATCTGCATAGAGACATGTCTGTGTAGCAGTCGAGCTTGAAGAGGTCGATAAGTGGTCGATGAGTATTGTGCTTATAGGGGGATTATTCATCATTCTTTTGACTGTTCATCCACCATTATGTCAGTGGACATCAATACTAGACTTAAGTTACCATTCTTATTGCAGTGAAGACGGTATGTGAGTTGTCATTATTTTGGTAGTTATTTGATACATTAGCAGGTTTTTCTGGTCACAAGGTTGGCTAAATCAATAACTCTGTCCTATGGGAACATAGAGGGGTCCGTACAAAGGAAACCACATTCATATTTAAGTTCAAATATCAGTCGAGATGTCATTTAATGTAACACACCTCAGGGATTCGCAAATTATACTTCATCATTTACGCGAATGGAAGCCTGATCAATCATGTGTCTAATATTAAAAACATATTACAAAACATGGGTGCAGGGATTACGATCTGTGAGAGTACTTATTTACAAGATCTTCTTTGAAATGCTTTTTAATGCTTTTTATTGTTCTTTTGGTCTTTTAATACTGGAAAAGGAAGAAATTCTTATTCTATCAGGAGGAACCTGATAACTTGGAAGCACCAGTTTTCACAAAGTTCAATGATAGAAGCAAAGCTTGTGCTTGATTTAACTTAACTAACAGCTGGATTTAGGTTGTTTAAAATGGGACCTAGTTATGTTAACCTTGCTGTTGAGTACGGCAAGAATAACATCTATAATTTAAAATAGTTATTGGAGGCATGGTGGGGTTTAAATCACAGCACTGTCCCATTCCTAACTATTATGAACTTAAAAGCCTCTACCCTCCCAAAAGGTCTCAGCAGCGAGTGGGGGGCTCTGTGGGGCTCTGTGGGTCTGGCACCAGCTCCATGATTTAGATGAGCCCATAAAAATTCTAAATGGAGATGGGAGGCTAGTTGCTTAATTGACCTTTATTGGGATTTCTGCTTCATTTGAAGACTGGATATTAAATTAACATGATAATTCAAGCCCAACGTGTTAATGCCACTATTGACCCCCCTCCTCACCCTCCACATTTTAATATCACCCTGTAACTTTTATGGCTTCCATTGATTTAACGCTGCTTTTTATTAACTGGCTTTAATTTTCCATATTGGCACACACTCACACAAAGAAGGTTTTATTCCAGTTGAGCGGTGCACTGTTACAGGAGCGAAGCTTTATGGGGCCATTTCTATTAAAAAACCTCCCCTATTCTTACTGTGACATATATAAGCTGTAACATGGAGATGAGATCTTATATGTATAGGAAGTGGGACAGTAGCTGTAAAGCTCACGGCTTTCAGTGGAACAGTTCAATTATTATATTGTGACAAAGTGTTTTACATAAACATCGCCAGGATTATGGTGCATAATAAAATTATTATTCATAAGCCATAAATTACCAGTTTCATTGTGCAGTTAAAAAAATAACACCAGCTAATACTAGCACATATATATACAATATTAGCTTTTTTTTCTGTAACGAATGATATCAAGGGACCCAAATCCACAGGGGTTTGGTGAAAACATTTACTGAGTTGATTTGATATTAAACTTTAAATAACATAGCCAATCATTACTACCTTATACACCCAATCATCACTCTAAATGACAAAGGTCAAAGCCTCTGCTCAAATTCAGATAGATAGAGAGATGGATGAAGAATTTGGTTGGCTTTAATGGAGGAAGCAGAGAGAGCGCTACTGTCCCCTTGTGGCGACAATGTGAACTTTGTAAAGCTGATGCCAGATTGTCAGCATCTACAGGCAGGTAGGGTTTTAAAAAAGTGTGGAAAATGATGCTTCGGAATAGTGTTGGTCAAAAACTGTCATAGCGGCAATGATGGGAATCCTGCTGATGTCTGATTAGTTTGCCGAGGCAGCACTCGAGTTTGAGGCAGAACAACACTGGAACGCCATCCACACATTCCATCTGAGATTGTTGCAGCCTGTGCGTGAGTGTTCAAATGAGCACAAGCTAGTTTATTACATACACCGATCCTAAAAATAATGCTCCCTAATATAACAGCGCTACTCTAAATCCTGAAGGCTGAACTGCTTAATTTAACTTGAAACTGTTTCGGCAAAGTAAGTCATTCAGCTGGTGTGGGGTATTTTGGAGAATGCTGTGTTTGGTGCTGTTAACATGTGTTCTGATTATTTTGTTCAACCCAAGCAAAAATGATGGAATAATGTCCTTCTTGGATGATCCAGTAAAAGACTGTGTGTGTGTGTGTGTGTGTGTGTGTGTGTGTGTGTGTGTGTGTGTGTGTGTGTGTGTGTGTGTGTGTGTGTGTGTGTACGATAGTGTTTAAGAGCCAGAGAGAGTGAGAGAGCACTTAAACTAGAGATGGGACAACGCTACACAAATACACACCAGGCAAATAGGGACACACACTGCCAGTCTCACAAAAAGCCAATAACGCACCAGCACATTAGAGGCGAATTGCTTCCCGTATGCAGCCCCTTTTCCCCTCTCCTAAGTGGATGCATTATCATTTTGTCTGTCGCAAAAAAAAGAGGAGCCAAAGAATATGAATATGCGTTTACATCTGTCTTCCATTAATATGCATGCCTGAATCCACATCTCAACACAAAGCCAATTTTCTGGCCATCTGTGGGATGGCTGGTGGAGGTAATGAATATTCTTTATGAATATGAATATGTTTTATTTTGCGTGGTGGCGATACATCATGAGCATGCCGTTATCTCTGCCTGCTCTCTCTCTGTCCCTCTTGCTCATTCTCTGCCTCTCTGAGGTGCTGGGAACCTTCACTGCTCAACTTGATGAGTTTAATTAGACTGTAAAGAGGAGGGATGGATGGATGGATTGCTGGACAGATGGAGGAAAGGCTGGATGGAGGAAGTGAAAAAAATATCTTTTACTGCACAGACTCCCTCTCTCTCTCTTTCTCTAATCGGAGCCTTAATAAGCCACACACCTGCTCTGAATGGTGATGCTGGAGAGAGAAATACGGTTGAAGCTAATAGCTATCATGACTTCTGCAATAACTAGTCTGCACTCCTGATGTTCATTTAATTACCAAAGTAAGTTATGACTGAGATACACCTCACTGAATACTCATTGTCTTTATTAGGATTTCTGTTTGGTTGTGCACACAAGAAAAGTTTCTTTCAAAACTTTCTCAGATTTTGGAGGCTGTGGGTTTGATGGCAGTAAAATATTGAATTATTGAATACTTATGGTACATACGCTATTTTACGTCCCTTTCTGGCTTATTACTCTTGTAACTCCTTATAATAACCGATTTGTTAAACTGCCCTTAACATTACTTTAGCATTTTTTCCATAGTACTGACAATGGATGTCAATGTAAACATATCACCACAAACCACTGTCCTAACTACGAGAACTACCCAACATCTTTCTTTAAGTATTTAAGGATGTAGACGTCTTTGCTGTGTTTGTCTTATCCTACAGATGGGTATTCTTTATAGACAGAAGTGCCTATAAAGAAGCATGCTTTCTTATTGTTTGTTAATCTGTAAAAATGTAAATAACATAGTACTACAACAGTACTATGATTACAAGGAGCAGCGATAACTGACATACCAGTGCAGTACCTTGGATTTTTAAATGCTAACCCAACACTGTTTTTGATACTAATTGGGCACGTAGATTTTTAGCACACCCAGTTAAGAAATAAGGATAGGGAGGTAGAGTGTAGAATATATCAGCCTGTAGGCACCTTTATATGTCGCATCGATGATTTAGACATCAGTGAAAGTATTACTGTAGCCTGCATGTCTCTGGGGCTTTGGCACAGTCCATTGGCTAGTAGTGTCCTTTAATGATTTATGATTGAACTTAGCCCGTGAACTCCCCAGAGGATCCCCGAGAGCAAGAGGCACAGGGAGTGACCAGTTTTATGGCAGGACTGGGAATCAATTATGCTAATGGTGGCTAATGAATGCACTTGAGGGAACTGCTCCCGCACTCAAGGGCCATTTTTTTTCATTTGCATATTGATGGCAGAAGGACAGTGGCCACTTTCATCCGGCTCTGATGAAGGACTGCTGAAATGGTTCTGCGTGTGTTCCCTTCATTCTTCCTTGGTTCTCTTTTCTCTGACCGTTTGCTCTCTTTAATAAAAACGGTTTAGGACTACACAATCGTTTCCCCCACAACACGGAAATACACACAATACACAACTGTGCTCTCAACCAAGCCTCTCCCGTCTTTTTCAGTAGTCTGAAGTCATTTTCAATTAGGGCCATTTTGTGGTCAGTCACTGATGAGTCCTGGAAGTGCTCCAGTTTCGCCCCAGTGGACCCTGATAGACACCGTATACAGTAGTTTAACATGCATTAAGTCATCTGTTTGCAAAGATAGACATCTGGCTATACTCTCTCTCACTCCACTAAAATGCATTAAGGTAAATAACGCCGGACCATGAGCGAAATCACTATGTCTGATGCTTCTCAGTCGAGTAAAGAAGGCAATGAATATGAAATGTGTTATGAATAAGTTATGCGGTTGCGCTGACCCAGCAAAAAAGGACTGGTTGTGAAATTAAGGCTTTTTCAATATGCAGAAGTGTTGGCTTCCTTATTCACTGAGATAACGAAAGTGAGCTGTTAATTAACTGTTTAAAGGAATAGTTTGCAATTGCCAAATTCTCTTATTCGTTTTTTAAGCCAAGAATTGGAGATGAGAAGGGCCGTACCATTTTCGTGTGTTTGTTAAACAGCACAGTGTGGATGTTTTTTCCCATAGCTCCTGAAAAGCTTCAAAATGTGGCTGATGTACACAATAAATTTCTCATTAAAAAAGGTCCCCATTTAAAAACTAGTATCAAAGTACAACCCTCACAACTTGTCATTGCAACTCTTTAGTTTTTACATGGTTTAAATAAAGGAGCACATGTTGTGTTAATTCACATCATAAAAACTAAGTGAACATTTTCCCCACTAAAGCTTCATGTAGTATTTTTAGTAGTTTATATTTATAATATAATATGTTTATATCACAGTTCAAACAACTAATGACCAGTTCAATTCCATCTCAACAGAAAACCACAACAATCAAACTATCCCTTTAAGGAAGCACTTGGCAACAGTGGGAAGGAAAAACTCCTGCCATCACCCGCGACCTGTTGGCGGTAAATGGAGGGAGACTGGACGTAAGACACGCTGTGGAAAAGAGCCGGTTTTTTAAATATAAATCTGGTTTAAAATTGGTCAGCCAACCCACAAACAAAAGTTCATGATGACCTTCCTTTAGCAGCCTGTCAACATAGTCCTGTACCGTGGGAACCCTGAACATAAGTGCTCAGGAGATGTGACTAAATAACATCCAGTAATAAAAAAAATAGTGGGTATTTATTTTCAATCTACTTCAAGAAAGGACAGAAAAACACTTTATTAACAGAGTCGTGGACTATTATACCTGAGGAAGATAAAGTTTTGGGCTGACAAATAACTGAAACTTCCATGAGTGATGCTATCACTCTGTGGAATAGGCAGAGGCAGACAGGCAGTGTTGGAGGCTCCCACTAATTTGATCTGGTGACATTTTCTTCTCCAGCTCCTCAGGGGAAAAAGAGCAGCAGAGACAGAGTGAGGGAGTTAGAAATGGAGGTGCTTGGAGAGAGAGTAAGAGAGCGATAAAGAGGGAGAGAGGGAGCGAGAGAGTGATGGCGAAGGAGACACTAATGAACACAGACAACAAAGACCCTAACCTGAGCTCCAAGCCCCTGGAGACACAGAGAGGTTTTTCATTGGGTCAATAAAAGCACTGGACCGTGTCTGCGTTGGCTTGCCCTTCAAGCACCCGCTTAACTACTGAGGGAGACTTTTGTTCAAGGTTGCAGGAGTTAAAGGGAGTATCACTGAATTTCATATCTGAAAATTGCAGAGAGTGTTGATCATAGTCTGTTGTGTGCAGAAAGATCTGCGACATCTTGTTTGAGTGAAACCAAAGCGCACAGGGGATGTGTTACAGTCACTATGTCACTAGATTTTAATTCAAAGCTATGGTTCTGCTGTAATAAAGTTTAGTTAGATGCAAAATCTCAATCAAACAAGGCAATCATATACTGATAAATATAGAACCTCTGTTTGTTTTTTTTAAATTTAGACTCACTCAAAGGGAGCTTTTAATTGCATCGGAGAATAAATCAATTCTTAATTTAAGGACTATTTCAAAGTTAAACAATAAATAACTGACATGGAGAAAGGATGACTATATTTCCCACTGGATATTTCAGAATTAATTTCTGCAAGAGAGCAGCGCGGTGTCCCTTTGCCAAATCGGAGGAACGTGGCAGTTAGAGGAAGGAGAGAGAGGTTAGCCAAAATCAGCATGATGAGTTATTGACTCTTGGCTTGTAATTTCATTTTATGCACCAAGTGGCATACAAGATATCACACTGTTCATAATCCTCAGCGTCCCTGAACACACACGCGTGCCTCCCACTGACTCCTTCTTGTTATTAAAGGGGAATCTAAAGCCGTATGTCTTCCTCCACTGTGGGAGGAGAGCCTCGAGTCTGGAGTCTTCACACCAGGACTCACACCTGAAGGGAAAGCGCGAATATGCACACGCACATGCACAAAAACACTGGGGGATATATACTTAGTTGCCCTACGAAGTCCCCCCACGTCTGACATATGTCACTCCCAATCTGTTCAGCAGGCCACACATATCTCTAGTGGGGTACTGGCACAGCGGCACAGAGGGCTGCAGAGGGAAAAGGCTGGGCAGAGGGAAAAACAGAAAGAGCTGAAGACTGAACAAGAGGGCACAGGGGGACGGAGACAGCAAGAGAGTGAGAAGAGAGCATGAAAGAGGCAGAGAGAGCTGCTGCTAGTGGTTGCCACCCTTTCCGTGCTAATTGGTAGTCTGGAAACAACACCATCTGTTCTTTAAGAAAGTCAGATGCACAATATAAAAATATGCCACCACTCCTGAATACATTTACAAGCAGCCAAGGCAAATAACTCAACAGCCCCGGGCTTCTTTCAACACAAGGATCCTGTAGGACACAAGCTAGACAGGCATCTGTTATACTTGTTATAATGTTTAGGGATGTTAAATCTAGTCCCGGGTTGCTGCCAGGGAGTGCTGAATAATGTAAATATATGATGGTGGAGATGCATTGAGAAGAGGTCTGCAGAATATTTTTTATGTATGAAGTAGGAAAGGAGAAGGAATAATTCAGAGTCCACCTGTAACCATGCAGATTGCCATTTGCATCCTAGGAAAAGGCACAAATGGAAGTGGGGTGCCATCATGTGGATGAGTAATGCAGTTACACTTAAAAGAAGGAGAAGAAACGCTGCTTTATGTGTGCCACTTAATTATCAAATAATAAAGAGAGGAAAAAAGTGGCCGTAGATGTAGACTACCAACACTGCAGAAGTGATATTCATAAAATGAGATCTGACTTTCATCTGAATATAGTTATGGGCTAATGCTTGAATTATGCTTCAGCAAGAAATCTACATCTTAACGTATGACGTTAACTGAAACTTCTTTTAACCCTACACCATAACCTTCTACATAACCTGATGTGCACCTCTCGAGAACTGTAACTACACATCTCGACGACGGAGTGACTTGAATGGCGTGGAAGGTTGTAGTGTGGGGAAAAAAGGAGTTTGGTTACGATGTAAGTTCAGACATGTTTTCCCCCAGAAGTCTAAATCAAGCTTAAGCGGATAAAATAATCACCTATACTTTTTATGCCTTTGTTTCGCACAGCGCTCATGGTGAAAATTAAACAACTCTTCAAATTAATTAGTCCAGATCCTCCTGCAATTAGCAGTTTATAGACTTGTACAGGAATTATTCCTACAATCAAGTCTGAACCGAACAGTCTTCTTTAGGTCACGCCACAGCAGTGCATCAGCTGCCCTTCCAAGGACTTCTTGACACAGTTTTGAGTTTGTTGTTCAGACCCTGAGGTGGCCAGTCGATCCAGATCATGGTGCTTCTTCCACTATCACTCACATTTCAATGCTGCTTTGCATTTTGGGTTAAATATTGTTAAACTACTTGTTGGTATTTCTGAAGGTGTTTTCTTTTAATCTCTGGTTCACATCACGAAATCTTGATGACATGCATGATTCACACTAATCACTCTCACACACAACAGTTGGAATTATAGGAATGGATAAAAATTGGGGGGGGGGGGGGGGTGCTGTTCAATGTTCAAAAATAATCCTTATATGTGGGAGTAAAACCAATACTAATGCTTTTTTTTACTGCACAAAAGAAATGGGTTTAAATGTTCATTAAACCGATGAAAAAATAATAATAATCCAGATGCTAGAAACCATCAATCTTAGAATGGGAAGGTTCAATGAGATGCATTTAACAAAAAAATGAATCTATACCAACATCAGCTGTATTGGGGAGGATAAACTGGGTTCTCTTGGGATTCCAGGCACACAGCTCAATGCAATGACCGTGTTTTACATCTCCAATCTGTTACAGTGGGATCTCCCCTGCTTCAATCCCATGGATGATTAAGCGTGATAATTAAGGTTTTTGGACATTTTCCACAGAGGAGCAGACGTGGCAGCTGGTGACATTCATGCATTCCCAAACACAGAGGAGGGAATTACAATGAGGCCTCCATTCATTTCAGTGATCACAAAGTCTGCTCTTGGCACCAGTTCAAAAATAGTCAAGCTGTTGTTGAAAATGACTATTTGTGGCCCTTTTTGTTGCAATGTACCTTAATCTATTTGGGAAACCGATGGAGAGCAGCCAAATATTTGGATTTTAGAGGAAGGAATATGGCACTGTTAACACAAAGAAAAGAAATACTATTATTGCAATACTATTAATATTTGTAATAGTACAGCACAATATTACATATATTAATGAGATTGAAAAGCTGCTTTTTGTTAGCACCAGCCCATGTTGCTGTATGAGAACGCGGGGAATAAATTACCAAGCATACACAAACATTAGGTTTTCAAGTTCATCAAAACTATGTGAAAAATACTAAAGTGAAACAGATGGATATTTAAAAATTTCATGGTTATGATGACAAGGTATTCATACAAAAAAGGCATCATTGTTGTTTTAATAAGAGGCCTATGTCTCAGTTAGACACTGCATTATACAGATATGTATTATACAGTCTTGAAGCATTCAAACCTTATGAATCAGAGACATAAGAATTTAGGCTGTGTAAGAAAGGTGCATTATAATAAATAAATAAATAAATACCCTCTGATATCTGGTTCAAAAAAAGACTGACACTGAGAACACTTAAGGAAATCCTTTCCTGCTGTTCTTTATAAAACCCTACATCAACTCCCTTTTTTATGACAGGCGAACACACGTCAGGATGCAGCACACATTTCCGCGTTATTCCTTTGTGATGTCGTTTCTTAATCTAGTATAATAGTGTAATTATTATTGGTTAATGTTATTTGCACTGCTGTTTACTAAAATCTCTTTTTTGTACAATATTATTTTTCAGTAACTTTTTTTCATCATTTTATCAGTTTTGTATATAAAATTTTGCGCCATCTCACATTATAATCGTGTGGGTCTATGGTACTTTTAACAGTGTTGCCTCTGTTTGTCTGTCGTCTATCTATCGAGGTCATCCCTGTAATAGATAGAGTAGATTATTACATTAGACATGATTGCATGCCTGTCCATTTTCCGTCATCTTGAGAAGCTGTAGCTGTAAAGAAAAAGCAACTTTTTCAGTGGCTTCAAAGAAAAGTAAAGAAATAAAAAAAGAGAGAGAAAGATGGAGCGCTTACAGCTATAACGACTCCATCTCCCAGGATTCCTTTTTGCACTCCTAAAGCGGAAACGCTGGAGGGATTCCATGGAAACGGTCCACTGGCGTGCTTGCCTGATAGAAAAGAGCGTTCATTGATAGCTAGCTAACGTAAAATCAGAGATTCTATCAACGCGGATCTACCCGAACATATTTCACACCGTGTGCCTGCAATGATGAGCCGTACGCCTGACGCGAGCGCGAGGTAAGAAAGATCCCACCCGTCAAACACATCCCGTGTTATTTAGTGCGGAGAGTTAACGTTAGCACTAACAAAATAATCACTGGACGTACTGTACATAAAGGTACATAAAGGTAGGCTAGCAGTTAACTAGTTAACCTGTGTCGTCACGCTTCTCATCGATAAACTGCACTCATAACGAGTTATTTGTTCGTCGGTTAAGCCATAGTTAGTGATGCTATATAGCTATAGAGTCACTATTCACTGAACGGGCATGTGTTTATAATACTAAAGCAGCGCACTTACTAGTTTAGCTGTTTTATTGCATGCAGCTGGTCGAGTGACCGTATAACCAAAGAGTAATGGAGCGAAGGATAACAAGCCAGGATGCATCACATCTACAGGATGTTTTGTATGGATTGCTACTTGCATTTAGATGAAACAGCAATAAGTAATTTTCACAGGTCTTGTGCAAAATAGACGTTTATCGTTTTCCCTACTCAAATATATGAAACCGTTTATAAAATTATGTTTCATTACTGCTGTTGATGTTCTCCTTTATCCTTTCCAGGGATAACCAGACAAGGAGGATCCAAGAGAACATCACCAATGTGGAGAAACATTTTGGACAGATGTGCCAACTCTTTGCTGCCTATGTCAGTAAGACAGCCAAGGTACGAGACAAGGCAGACCTTCTGGTCCGGGAAATTAGCCTGTATGCAGACACCGAAACACCAAGCCTTAAGAGGGGGATGAAGCAGTATGCTGACCATCTGGCCAAGATTCAAGATTATCGTCAAGCTCAGGTGGACCTCCTTGAATCCTTACCATCAATCATTATTTCGTGTTCATATCCATAATTTAAATATTGGGTAGAAGAGAAACTAATGCAGAGCTGGTCTTGCAGGTGGAACGACTTGAATCTAAAATCATAGAGCCATTAAAAAGCTATGGAGCTGTGGTGAAACGGAAAAGGGTAAGTTTTACTGCAGCCTGCTGCCATGTTGACACTGATTTGAACCACACATCCATCCAATAAGGTGTGCTGGAGCCTATCCCAGCTGCCATAAAGCAGGATTTGGAGTACAACCTGGACAGGTAATCAGGTTGTCACAGGGCCAACGGGGATTTTAGTGAATTTTTTCAGTGCCTTGTTGTGACTTTTTCTGTCAGATATTTGCGTGTTAAAATCCAAGATTTTACACACAAATTCATAAATAAATTTGTGAAATTTTGCAATAGTGTCGCTAAATGAATAATTCATTTCAATTCAATTTTATTTATATAGCACCAAATCACAGCAACAGTCGCCTCAAGGCACTTTATATTGTACAGTAGATCCTAAAATAATAGATACAGAGAAAAACCTAACAATCTTATGACCCCCTATGAGCAAGCACTTTGGCAACAGTGGGAAGGAAAAACTCCCTTTTGACAGGAAGAAACCTCCAGCAGAACCAGGCTCAGGGAGGGGCGGGGCCATCTGCTGCGACCAGTTGGGGTGAGAGAAGGAAGACAGGATAAAGACATGCTGTGGAAGAGAGACTAAGAGAAGAGGGAGAACAGAGATTAATAGCAGGTACGATTCAATGCAGAGAGGTCTATTAACACATAGTGAGTGAGAAAGGTGACTGGAAAGGAAAAACTCAGTGCATCATGGGAGTCCCCCGGCAGCCTACATCTATTGCAGCATAACTAAGGGAGGATTCAGGGTCACCTGGTCCAGCCCTAACTATATGCTTTAGCAAAAAGGAATGTTTTAAGCCTAATCTTAAAAGTAGAGATAGTGTCTGTCTCCTGAATCCAAACTGGAAGCTGGTTCCACAGAAGAGGGGCCTGAAAACTGAAGGCTCTCCCTCCAATTCTACTTTTAAATACTCTAGGAACAACAGGTAAGCCTGGATGAAGGAGCCTAGGGGGCAGTGAGGGAATCAGAGCAATTTGCTGTTGGTGTCATTACTATGGCAAAGGCACATGAGGGCAGTATTGTCTTAATGATAACATATCGCTAACTCTACAAGCCACTTTGACCCATTGCCAGCACTCTTCTCTGCTAACCACTAAGTATATCGAGAAGACATCCTGTGGTATTTCACAGACGCCGCACTACTGTCCAAATTGTCTTAAGTAAATGTTTGTCTTGTTTGGCTTTTAGTCCTTGTGTGTGTGTGTTTACTTGTATTCTGCTCTTGCATGCATTCATTCATTTTAATTTTTTTTTTTAAAATGTGCCCTCTCCTTCAATATGTTCAACGGCTAAAGTCACAGAGCAATTAAAAACCTATGGTTGACAGTACAGTTGAAGATAAACCAAAAACTTGCGCAACAGGATCTACTGGAGATCCTGATCCTCACTGATGCACACCAAATTCTTATATGTTAAGTCATGTTTAGCAAACTGTGCATTACACACTACCACTATTAATTCTTTTGATAACTTCTGGGAATTTGTGTATCCGTGCAGGAGGATCTGAAGACTACTCAGAGTGCCAGAGACAGAGAAGCCAAACAGATGGCCCAGCTCGAGAGGACCAGGCAGAGAAACCCCTCAGACAGGCAGATCATTGTATCCTTGACTTGTTTCTCTTCAGTTCTTTAAATCTCTCTCTGATACCAGATTGACAAAAAGGCTTCAGTGTTACAACAGCCATCTGTATAAATAATCAAATGAATGCCTGCTAATATCAATTCAATTCTTCGTTAGTTATAGACATCAGCTTAGAGCTGTTTGAAATGTTTGTTGTGCCAAGTTTGGACAGTTTAAGCTTATATTTCTTAAGTTTCCTTGACTGAGCTTTCAGTCTCAGGTGCGTCCCATGTAATATGTGTTTTCATCAGTGGTAATGTATGAATAGAAATATGAAAAACATTCCAGAAACAAACTCACAAGCACAGTGTAGATTCTTTACAAGAGCTTAAACCAGTTGGACTAAGCACCTGACTTATTTTAGTCTGTTATGTTTTGAGTTGAGTTTTATATGTATATATATTGTTTTTGCCGTTAGGCTGAGAGTGAACTCCAGAGAGCCACCATGGATGCCACACGTACCACGAAGCAGCTGGAGGAGACCATCGATGAGTTTGAGAGGCAGAAGATCCAAGACATCAAGGTTTACTTTCTGTGCACCTCAGATTATTAAGTACTGGCTTCAAACTTGCATTAAAGCATCCACACTTGAGAATTTTAAAGAAAACATATTTAATTAGTAAAAATTTGGAACCGTTAAAATGCAATAGGAATGAGTAACTTATAAGAAAGACCGAATGACAACTGACCCGCCCTGTATGTAGTACAGCTAATGTTATTTTAAACTATAAATAATAAACCTAAATAAATAAGTTTACAGTTTAAACAACTGAATTATCAAAAAATATGATTTTGAGCTGTGTTTAACACGGTCACTAATAGAGGAAAGGATGCAACATTCAACATTTTGTTACAGGTCAGATACTTAAATCCTTATATTAAATTCAGTTGTGATAGCTTTTAATTGTAAACATAGAAATTAAGATGGGAATGATTGAACAGGCAAGCAGTACTTGACTACAGAGTAACAAATGGCCACATCTGCCGTTCACAGCAACTACTTGCAGACTTTTATGTCGATCGTGGTTCTTTGGACGTAGCATGGAAATATCTGGAAAGATTTCCCTGTTGTGACCATGTTTCACCCTCAGTTAATGGTGTAGAATTGTAGAGGCGTGCCAGACAGGAAATAAAAATTTGCCAGTTGTTAAAACCATAACCCACTGGTGTGTATGTATGTGTAACATACATATGAACGAGCAATCATTGCATTTGATTTACGAGGGTTAAAAACTGACGTACGTTCATGAACCGATCTCGATCATGAAGTTTTTATCTATAATTTTTTTATTTATTTTTGTGTGTTTTTATATTTAAGTGCACAGAAAAAGTGCACTTAAATATTAAAGTAAATATTTTAATAAATGACCATACATACATATATATACATACATACATACATACATATATATATATGTGTGTATATATATATATATATATATATATATATATATATATATATATATATATATATGTATAGTACAAATCTTGGTTTAATTAATATTGAACTAGTCTTGTATCATTATGGGATGATGATGATGATGATGATGATGATGATGATAACAGTTTGGTTTGGATAATGGTAATTTATATTTCATAGATTTGCTTTGACTTAGTAACCATGCCTACATGACCTAACATGCACATACAGCCCAACATGCACATGAACAATGTCAGAGGTGGGGAAAAGCAGAAGTAACAGTAGTGCAGGGCCTGTTGCAATATGGCTAGCATGTGTGCGGCGACTGTGGACAACCAAACAGCCCTATGTAGGATTTACTGTGATATGTAGAAAGATATCAGCTGATTTTGTGGACTGTCTGGACTGATCCTGTGCTTTGTCTGCTGTCACAGTGCACTTGTGGTTCAGTTGAATTGGCTCAGAGTCTGGTCCATATTGAAATATTCAGTATTTGATATTCGTGTCTTCTCTCACTCTAGAAAATCTTTTGTGAGTTTGTGACAGTGGAAATGTCATTCCACGCCAAGGCTTTGGAGGTGTACACCCTGGCCTACCAAAGCATTCAAAGTGTGGACGAGGAGGAGGACTTGGAGGTAAGTTGATGCTCTGCGCCTTGGCCTTAGCCAAATGGACATGAGGTTAAAAATGTACATAAATGCATATACATCATCAGGTTATTTTAACCCTGGAGATCCAATGGGGTCAGAGCCGACCCCATTGGTTTTCTAGGGAAACCATGGGGTCCAATTTGACCCCATGGGTTCTCCAGGGTTAATACATCCAAAATAACACGGCCTTATGCACCCATCTTTCTTTGAGTCATTGCTCATACATGCACACACCCTTTAATTTACGTCAGCGTTTGAAGTAACCTGCATTGAATTCTACACAATTCATTCAGTCATGCTAACTGGGTTGCTTGTGTTTACAATTTAATGAGAGGTTTGCTGTACTATTTTTAAGAGAGAAAGCACGTCCTGAAAAAACAAAGGATCAATGATGTTCGTCGAGCAACGTTCCTCCTGCAGTTGCCCTTGTGTTATTTTCCTCCACCCCTCGCTATCTCATCTGTGTGTTTTTGCACTGAATCATTTGCCTTCCATTCATATGGAAGCAAAACTCCTCATCGAGACAAGGCTGTTTTTCAGTGACTCATAGTACAAAGCATGGGAGATTGAATCATCTGAAACGGGCACAATGACAGGCATGTAGATAATCCTGATCGAGAACCATGGCTGAATTTGTTTTCTACACAGTGAAAACCACTGGGTGGTTTCAGCAGTAGTTTGTTGCGTTTGCTATGAAAATAATAGTTTTGGAGCTGGTTTAATGTGTGACATTAACAGACTGTCATTGCTGTCGGTGACTTTTGTTGTAGAGTATTTTTACTTTCTCTATCTGTTTGTGTGTTTTTATCCGAGTCCCTGCTTTTAATGCATTGTAAATAAAATACCCTGAATTTAACCTATATGACCTTATTGTACTGTTTGCTATGCCCCGTGGGCTTGTGTACAGGTGCTGCTTCCATTCAGTTTTGTCTCTATAGAAAAGTACCTCTTTTCAGCCCCTCTTACTGTCTCTGGCAGGTGTTCAGGAGTTCTCTGCACCCCCCCGACTACCAGTCACGCTTAGACATAGTGCGAGCTAATTCCAAAACGTCCCTTGATCGGACCGGGTCCTTCCTGAACTCAACAGGGACATTACAGGTAAGATACAGTCAGTGATTAAAAGCTCCAATACAGAGACAAGAATTCCCCAACAAGTATCTGTAATGCTATTCCTTTTCACCTTTGGCTTTGAGTGTTGCACAAGTTTCATTGCGATGATAAAATTCAAAATTCCCTTCTTCCTGTTGTGAGCTCAGAAGTCTTTCTCATGCCAATAGAGGCTGGTGCTTGATAACAGTGAGTCTTATCAGTAGTTGCAATGATTATGCGTGGAATCACCCTGGCCATCAATCGGTGTTGTTTTTTTGTTACCCATGACATTGCATCCAAGGAACATCACGCATTTCCTCCTGCATTCAGTTTTACCCCAGGATCTTAACAGTGACACCGCACTGTTTTGTGATTTTATTTAATTTTTTTTATATATTTGCATTCTAGACTACAATTTCTCACTAATTGACAAATAAGAATTTGATATTTTTAATTAACTGTTTTCCGTGGGTCTCGTGGAGTCTGTTGAAATGTAGTGTCTACACTGTAGACTCTACAGTATCTACAGATGCCCATATTGGAACTTGCAGATACAGATTGCTGTACGCAGCTGTCACTAGAATATGCCTCAGATATGTGTTGCGTCACATCTTGAGATCATACTTTGGCTTCGCTGATTAGGTGTGATTTTTATCTGAGAGAAATTGCAATCACTGCTAAACAGAAACGATATTTGCAGTCGGGAAAAAGAGGATTTATGACCCTGTTTGCATTAAGGATGAAGCCAGAATGGAAAGTTGAAAGTAGAGCATGTTAGTGGACATGGAGAAAGTGTCCTCATTCTTACATGAATACCGTTCACACAATAAGGAAGGTACTTTTGCTTCCTGGAGCCAGACTTTCTTATAATTTTTACAGTGGTCTTGAGCAGTAGTTCTCCAGGCTTTATTGTTTCTCGATGTTTTTTATTTGGACATTGGCTACTTTTCACTCATTTGCAGTGCAATGTGGATTTTTTTTAAAGGCATCCAACATTAAGAAAAGATAACTATTCCTGAAAACTACTTAAAGGCATTACAAAAAAGTTCACACTGTGCTGAAGAATAAAGATGCCAGATATTGACTTTCAAGCTTGTTAAAACTGTACAAATTCTGTTTTTGATTTATGTAAAAGGTAAAGACACAGGGAAGTGTTGGCATGTTTAAAAACAATCTTTTTCCACATATATTTGCACATATATGGAAATGTGTGTGTACATATATCTATGTTTGCTTATGTTTCATCTATGTAAGCAAATTACGGTACAAAGAAATAATGGGTAACCCAAAACTTACACAGTACTGTATAAATACATAAGTCAACCCTCATGAGAAGTAAATGTGAGGAATGTGGTCTCAGCGCACTTTGCGGTGTGTTTACACCTACCCTTCATTGTTTCTACTAAAAACCGCGACTGAAGAAACAAAGCAAAAAAACCAGGTTCCTTGGAAGTTGAGCTTAATGATTACCTGCCAGGCGTTTTAGTTGCATTGACTGTTTATTTGTTGTCACAGCAACAAAGAGCTGGTAGTCGTCAGACGAGAAAAGAGGAGGAGGAGGAGGAAGAGGAGGATGAAGATGAATCCGAAGAGGATGTTGACGAGGATGAAGACGACACAGATGATGAAAATTAAATACTCAAATTGTTTGGTTTTGATTTTATGATAACAGAAAGATTAAAAGGCAATTTATAAATGAAAAGCAGCCTCATTGCCAAAACCACATCACACATCTGCTCTGAGCAGTATTGCAGTGGTAGTGTTGTAGCGCCGTGATGCTTTGTAAGAGATCTACAATTTGTAATCCAGGCTCCTGTTGTCTTTGCTAGACTTTTATATAGCACAGAATAAAATGTGCATTATTGGTCGCTTGCATTTAAGAATAAAAATATATTTTTATGCTTTGCATTGTTTCAGTGAATCAGTTTTTCTATAATAAGCGTACCCGCTCTCCCTCTACATAAAAATGTCGACAGAGAGGTTGATTGTTATTTTAGAAATTGTTTGGCGAGTGAATCAGTCTAAGTGACAGTAGTTACGTGACGACTGCAGTTAAAGGTGACTCATCTCTTCCACAGACATGCAAAAATGGTACAAATGAGTTCGGGAACATTTTGCACTGCACTGCACTGTCTGTGTTCATCTGAAAAAAAAAGAAAAGCCTTGGTGTATGTGTGCATTATGTGTAATTTGAGATGTGCCTCTCTGTATATGGCACTTCATGAAGCCAATTATGTGCATGTGGGTTACATTATGTGTTGTCTGCCACTGTGTCGGCTGATGGCCGTCCTGCATGAGTCACTCAACACATTTAATGTTCCTCATCTGCCAGTGTCATGATGAATTCTTTTCTGCCTTTGGTTTTATGCACACAAACGCATATCGCACATCTGTACTATTATCTGTTCAACACACATGATATGTGCACACTTTGACACTTTTTTTTTTTAATAAGTACAAGGGCGACCAAAAGCAACAGCAACACTTATTTTCTCGGCGACGGAGATAAAAGCTGCGTAGGTGGCGTGTCATAAGCCCTCCGCGTAACAGCACCCTAATGCATATAAAGGTTAATGTGTGTGGCATTGCAAACATGGCCACGCTAACAACGCACTCACATACCAGTTCAACTTTGGTGTACTGTGGATCTGAATGGCCTGCGTTGCAATGAGTCATCGCCTATAAAATGTGTGTTTGTGTGAGGGAGTGAGTCAGAAAGCTTTTCCAATCGCAGATAAACCTAAAGGCTCCACTCCCTGATCGCAGCATAAGAAGGGACAAGGATTTGTGCGAGAAAAGAGCCTGAAAGGAACATGAAGAGTCATGCGCTTTAAGCAGAAAAACAGGGTCTGGCCATTTTCGGTCTAGAGTCAAAGGTACACAAGTAGGCAAGAGTTGGTTATGAGTCACTATCTTAAAACAAAGGTTGAATAACAAACACGGCGAGCAATTCAAACAACAAGATGCAAAGAGAAAGGAGGAGGGCTGTGGGGTGAAAGAAGGACAGTTGAAAGAGGTCAGTCACACCTCCTGGTCCTTATTGACTCTGACTCATTGCCCCTCAGCACCGAGCCACAGCTATCAAATTTAACACCCACATCACATGTCAATTGCTGCACGGCTCATTGCAGTTACTTTCACATTCTGCGTCTTTCATTTGAGCTTCATGTCAAAGTTCCCAGAAACCTTCCCATGTTCCGCAGGTATTTCTTGTTTCAGCATCAAATAGTTACGCATTCGTCGGGTGTTTGCCATACTCAACATTAATTTCATTCTTTCAGTGTGCACAAAAAAATGATCAATCAAGGAAAAAAACTATTTAAAAAATCCTGCTTCTTCCAATTTTTGAAAAAGCTGAGCCACTCCTAAACACCACTAGAGGGTGATGTTTAAAAGTTTTGTTACCTGCGCTGTTCACCTCAGAAAACTGATATGGAGACACTGTGTTCTTTTTAAGCTTGTGGGTAGCTGTGGTGTATGGATTTAGCTTCAGGCATCACATATGCATTTCTTAGCCTGCAAAGCCTAGCTTTTAGCATTCATACAACATTTTACAGCATGTATTACTTAACCGTGTCCCAACACTGTCAATGACTCAATCATTCTGGCCTCCACCTTGTTTGGGATTAACAGGTTTTGCAAAAAATAATAAAAGGCCGATCCTCGATGGAGTCTACCAGTGCATTTATACGTAATGTGATTTAGTCCTTCTGGCATGCACCGACATTAAAAACAACCGCAAAACAGGTGGGAATTCACTTTTTCACCTCAGAAGGCTAACACAGTTTGACAGCTGAGCTGCAACCCTTTCTGAATTTTCCTTTTCCTGAAGCTTCGCACGTTCAGGAATGTGCAAATGTACACAGTGTATAGGGGAAAGATTCATGGGTCAAATCTAATAGAGTCAGTATTTATGGCGCCGAAGTCTAGGGCTGCGTCTCCTATAGATCAAGCGCACAAAGAGCTAAGGATTCCCTCCTCTCTCCTTCTGACTCATCTGCAGTCATCCCCAGTGATGAGTGTGCCTCGCTCTGTCAGTGCTCGAGTGTATTTGAAGTGCAAAAGCCACAAAAGTGAGTGCTTTATTTGTGTATGTGCCAACATAGCTCCGAGATCTCAATTGTGTCGCAATATTTTAATAGAGCAGGTAATTTACATGTCTGTGTCTCGTGTGTGTGAACATCTATAGAAGTGCATGTAAATGCACACAAATGTGTGCTGCACAGCCCTACAGTACAGTTGTTTAGAATATTAAATACAGTGCCGTGCTGGCGGCTGCTATAAAATCAAGAGGCAGCATAGCCGGAGTGTGACTCACACACTGACTCACTGACAGCACTGCCATGGCGTGTGTATGTCTCGGTGCATGTGTGTGTATGTGTGAGAAAGAGTGCGTCTCACACTAAGTGGTTTCTCTGGCAGACCTGATGTGTGTTGCTGGTGTTCGAAGAAGTCTAAATCTTGCCACATTTGCTGGATCTCACACCAGCATGCAATGCTGTGTGTCTATATTTGTTTTGGTTTTTCTATAAGAGAATATTTGTTACATGTAGAAAAGTCAGAGGATCCACAAACTATACTGAGTACCAGTAAATTCAGCCTTCGCACGGGCATTGCGAGTTAATTCACTGAAAACAGCCATGCAGAGAGAGGTAAACTCACTCAAGTGTTTATGATCCACAACATTTACAATTTGTTTATTCTCATTTAGGCCCAATCAGAGCTGAGTTAGATAACCCAGTATAATAGATCCAGGTACACACCTGGGGACAAAGGGGACAAACTTACTGAAGAACTAAAAAAGTGCATAAATGCCAAGATATGAATAATTTATCTATATTAATACAGGAGGAAGCTCGTGTTTGTGAAAAGGCTGTCATGATAGGTTTTAAGACTTGTTTGCAGAGAAAAATTGCACGAGCCGCAATGATTATTATTCTCAGTTGTGTTAATTAAGGTTCCACTGACTCAAACGTGACAGGCATTTTTGTTCATCAGATAAAAAAAGCAAAGCACATGGATTTCTCTTAAATGAGGAAATAGACTCGTTGCTATTAGTGCACACTGACTGAATATGCTTACAAGTGTAGTCGACCCCCCTAAAAAGGCTCCTGAGGAGACCAGAAAACCTTGAAAAGTCCTTCCAGTTATTTTTCTACTGTGATGCACCGCTTGTGTTTGAAAAACTTTTTAAAAATGTAATTTAAGGGAACTTTTTATGCTTATTGAATCCCCCTCCCCCCGCAGCTATATACATGTGTTGTGCCTTTTTATGTATCTAAGCAAGTTTTCATGGGAAACAGGAGCACTGTATGCGTGCTTTCAGTCATGTCGTGTTGCCACTGTGAGACCAGACTTCAAGGTGCTCCCAAATGTCTTGTTTACATGTATACAGAAGGAGCTCATCCTCCTATTTCCCTGATTTATGCACCAACATGAAAGGCAGTGAACTTGTTGTCAAGGGCAGTAACTCATAACAGTTATTGTACAGTATCTGCTGCGTATTCCGGGATTGCAGGTAAAACTCTAAATCACTGTGCTCTACTCGAGGGGTATAGTAATGTAAGCTTCTGTTGGTATGTGTCAACTCTGGAACAGAATATTATTTGACAGCAATAAAGTCAGCGTGACTTCTCGTTTGCTTTCAGATGCCTGATAGCAACGTCATTTGGTTATTCCCGCTATGCATTGTTTGCAAAAGAATAAGGGGGAAGTGGGAAACCTTGTATTTATGTCCATGTGGGTGCGCTTTTTCTACAGACCAAACAAAAAGTAAAATTACGAAAAAGGCCAACCATGCTTGCGGAAAGGATTAATTATCCTGTTAAGAGTTTGATTTAAACTGAGATTAGAAGATTTAAGGTCACTTTCCAAGTAAATATTAGACATGGAATTAATTAAGTCTAATATTAAATATTCTTTGATATACAGTGCAACAATAGAAAGACGTGGTGAAACGAAGTGCCTTAGATACGAGTGCATAACACAGCTGTTAAGTCATGTTTGCTAAACGGCTTCAGATACTCGCGTGTATCTGCTGGACTTGATATCCAGGTTTGGCTTCTTACTCTACCTACTAATCTATTTAACCCTGTAGCTGTGTAGATGTTGAAATCATCTGCTTTTACAGGAAGAGAAAAAACGGGAAATTAATAAGGACACTGTACACAATGTAGAAAAACTGCATTCTATGCTGATGTGTTATTGGGACTCCAGCTCAGGAACTGCTGCTAACATCTTGGTGCCAAATACCACATGGCCCTTCAAGGGGTCTTTTAGAGGTCACACTAAAAGACCACCATGGTAGGCACTGGTGGTCTTTGTTTATGGTCATTATTGTTATATGTTTCTCGTTTTGCGCTAAGGTCTAAAATTCCCCAGAATAATGAAGAATTTTGTCAACAATCAAAATTTGAAAGATGCAAAGCACAATCACATTTCCTGCACCCTCCTTATATAAGCATGGGACTCATATGGGTCGTAAACATGAACAAAGTTATCAGGCTTATTTTGCCTAGTAGCAAAAACTGTCACCTATGGATAAACTTTGTCACATTAAATAAAAAATGTGGATTATTATCGGTATATATTTTGTAAGACAAATAAGAAATTTAGTAAAGAGTAAAATGATCAGAAGCAATGGATGTTACTTTGACTTACAATGACAGAAGTGAGCACCTTCTTTCTCTACAGTTTATGCACTGCACAGGCTGCTTTTTCCAGGCACAGCAGCGAGGCAGACCTTGACATGGCTCTGCATAAGAGCTTTAGCCTCGGCGTGTAGCGCTGTGTGTAGGTCTGTGTGTGTATTCAAAATTCTCTGTGTCTGCCTTGTTGTTCTGTCCCGTGCCTATCATCAGCCAGCAGCCTCATATCTGTGGATCCTTGTAAGCCATTTTACTGTTTCTATGTCATAAGTTGTATTTTGCATTTACACCAAGAAGCAAACCTGATACAAAAATGCCAACGGGTCAAGATGAAAATCATGATAGCATCCATCTTTACAGGCTTTAAGCAGCCAAACTGTTCAAGTGAAGAACTGCAGGTGTGAATATGTCACATGGTCCACCCAGCATCAGATTTTTTATAAAGTGTATAGCTAGCTACACTGGCTGCTTACAGCTTTGAAAGCCAGTTATCCATCTTTCATGCTTATTTAGTGTGCTATGGTTCACTTATTACATGAAATTAGCCCATGGTAGATGGTGATAGACAGATGGTTTATTCAAAAAACCTGCATTTTTTTGAAAGCCCAAACAGTTCACAAGGCTGACTTGCCAAAATGTTTCTGTCAAAAATTTCTAAGTCAGGCAATTCCCATTTATTTTAGTCACACCTGGATAAAGTCCCAAATGATTATTTTAGATTTAGCTCAAAATTGTACCTAGTTACATGTATGACGATGGCTTAGCCCAATACTTTTTTCCATATAGTATAATCAATACTATATTTTTTGCACCACTAAAATAAAATGTTGCTATTTGTGTCTAGAAGGAGGTGGAACTATCTTGCAAGCTTCCTGTAGGTTAATTCTAATTGACCAACTGCAATTTTAATATAGTGGGATTAATAGAGGTGAACAGACTCTCTGTAGGTGGCTGGTTTCTGTATATCAGACCAGCTTCTGAAAGAAAAACAAAGAATACAAAGCACTACAGAAACTCCAAACGACATATATATAACATTAGTGTTGTTGTATTTTTCCCTCTTTTTAAACAGAGCTTGAACCTGGAACACTTTTCAAGCCTCACGTACGGTATAATTTACAAGAATGTGTGAAGTGGCTAAACGTGCACAGAGCGTCATAAGGAGCGGAAAAATATTAGTCTGCATTCTTGCTCAACAAAGACAGCTTTCTCCTTTCACATTTTGAAAAATCTGAACACAGCGTTTCCCCTTAATGCTCGTGCTGCCCATGCCCCCGCCCTCTCACTCTCCCTAAGTAGAAAAATAAAGTGAAACTAAAGACAGAATGTGACATGAGAAGCTGTCAGGCCTAGCTCGGGTCAACAGCAGGGGGTCAAAGCTACAGAGTCATTGAGAGAAGTGTTAAGCGTCTCTCAGGGACACTTTGTTACATGACATCATGGTGAAAAGGGAGGATGAGCTGTTTGCATGTTTGCGCATACATTTACAATTTTTACAAGGGTGAGAAGAGTCCATCAGGCAAGCTAGTCCGTCCTCGTGTAGACTTTACTGACCTCCTCACGATCCTTCACTGATTATTACACAACATGTCAAAACAGAGACAGGAAGCCAGCTACAGCAACCTGTCTTTTAAAAATACAGTCAAATAGAAAATGCAGCAGCATCACACAATAAGAAAGAGAGGAGAAGTCACGCACAGATTCTCAGACCCAAGAGGACATTTATAGAAGAAAAAAAATGTGTGAACATATAAACAAATGCTTTCACCTACACACACACACACACACACACAGAGACACACACATATAAATAGAGACATAAAAGTGGCTATGAAACAGCCTGGGAACAGCTAGTCCACTAATGAGGTCTATCCCATGAGGATTTAGTACTGCACAGAGGAATGCAGGCTCATGACTGACCTGCCCTGTCACACACACACACACACACACACACACACACACACACACACACACACACACACACACACGCAGATGGAGGAACTTTACTGTCCGAGAGCTACCCTCTTACACATGAATGAGAAGTGGTAGAGGGTATCCAAGACTAGGGTACTTATAATCTGGTTGGTAGTGCGCTGGAAACAAACATAACAAGCACACTGGGGAATTTGACACTAATTTGAGACGAGAGCAGCGCGGGCAGGGAAAAAAGGGGGGAACGGGCTAAGAAAACAGAATGAGAAGAGAGAATAAATAAACAAGGGCACAGACGGGTCAGAGAGACACAGAGAGAGGGACACTGAGTTATGAGGATATGAATCTCAGAGTTTTATTTGCACTTAACATTTGTTCTCAGGACTGGCTCGTGATGTGGATGTGAGAGCCAAAATGAGTGAGTTTACTAGAACAGATCTGGTGTCTGAAGCAGACAGACCCCCATCACTGGTGGCCCGCTGACGATGCCTGCTGCTAGCTGAGAGACAGACAGCATGGGTGTCCATCTCCGTCAGAACTCTCTCACATAACAAACCAATGTGTTCTCCACTAGTGAAAGTACAACTTTGAGATAAATAACTTTATAAACTAAGTTTGTTTTGAACAAGCGTTACAGTATATGAACCGTGTGGCATAAAAGCAAACAATCTCTACTGTGTTCAAATTATGCTGAAGAAACTCTGGATTTACAATTTAAGATGTTTGCACCACACTACAAAATGATTGTGTCTTCCCTTTACAATAAACAATGAGCTGCTCCCCAAAATTTATGATAATTTGAGCATTTCGTGATAATTAGTGGTGATAATCAGCACAGGCATTATTTTTAGGTTCAAATATGTAGCCTGCGCCTTTGTTTATTCTCGCATGATAAGATACGTCTTTTCACACCTTCCCGGCCCATGTTTGTTGCGATAATGACGAATGGGATGAGAACGTTTTGTTCTCCCAACACTTGTCGCTCATTTCTTCATTGTTTACACTTCAACTATTAATGCGGATATTTTTTAGAGCTTGTGAGACAATAGTAAAAGATCTTGAGAATGCATTTCAACTTGTATTTCCTTTTTGCACTCCACACGGGCTGTTTATGTGCACCCAGCGAAAGCCCACTCGAACGAGATGCTTCAATGCTGCTCAGACTGCCAGTATCAAAAATGATGCCCTTTGCTTCTGAATTTCAAATTAAAATAGTTACAGTAATGTGTTACTGTAATCAGGTCACATTTTTCAGTAATGGAGTAATGTAAGGCATTACTGCGCCAAATTCAACAATCACATTAGAGTTACAATTATGTCCTTGCTTGCATTACTAAATTCCTAGATTATCTGCTTTAAGGGTGGATAGAAAGGCAAGAAAAAAACATACCTTTGTCTTCATGCACACTTGTGCTGCAATTGGCTGAGTTCTTCAGCAGGGAGGAGAAAAATGCTGGACCGGTCAACAACATTTGAGGAGTGGAATGGTTACTGGTTGGTTATCAGTTAACTGTGATCTGCAGTTAATTATTTAACTTGGCTCATTTATATCAGAAGAAATTAAATTATTAAAAAAGAAGAAATCAAATGACAAATCAAAATGTTGTAGGTTGAAGCTACAGCTTATGTAACACCTCCCCCTGAAACAACAGTATGAATGAACTGCATCTTTAACATCTGGCTTAAATACAGAATCACGACTGAAGAAGAAAGAAAAGATATATATGAAAGCCGTGTCCAGGACAGAAAGAACTGCATTTTACTGCTACCACAACATCATCTTTGTAAGCATCTGCACAGTCAGCAGGCTAACAAAATTAGCCAAGAACCCAGAGTGATGTTAAAGCTGAAGGTATGCAGAAACCAGTCCAGTAGCCAGAATTGGATCTTCAAGAGGTAAAAAAAAAGCAATGATGATCAGTCATGTGTGTACTCATTAAGATTTGTGTTAGTGTGTAAATTTAAGTTGTTAACTGGTAATTATGTAGCAATCCATTTCTGGCCATGTTACAGAGTAATGCACAAGTATTGTAGCCTAATGACTAGGGTAACAAATTATTTTCTCCAGGGAATAATTAAGGAATATAATGCAATTTACAGGGCACGACAAAAAGAAACATCCAGTTTCAAAGTGTTTTTATTCCTCAGCCATTCAGCCGTTAGAAAGAGGGGATTTGTTCGGTTCACAGGGTCCTGGTAAGCAGCATAATAACACTAGTGGCTGCAGTGACTTTGAACGTGCTCGCAAAGTATGGGATATGTGTTGTGCGTCCAGAAGGGGAAACATATATTGAGCAGCATGTTTTAAAATTTACCACAAGTTTGTATGTCTGTTACTTTAAAGAAATATAGCTTTTTGAAAGTGGATGATTCTTTTTGATGCATACTTTGTGATACATTGTGTGAAACATTACATTTATTGAGTAAAGACCCAAACACAGATGATAAAATATTAAATAGCAATAGCAATATGCAGAAAACATAGTTTCCTATTTTTTATTATGGACATCTTCTTAGTTCCACATGTTGTGACAGACAACGCTTTCTATTTAATGCTAAAGATAAAGTACTTTCTGCATAGCAGTGACCTGAATTTTGTGGGTATTCTGCCAGATTTTGACCTGATAACAATGTTTAGGGATGGAAGAGTTTATTATCACCATGAAAGAAACTTGACTATGTTTAATGTCATGAAAATCCTTTTAATACTTCACAAATTTCTCTTACAACCACAAATGGTTATCTTGCAGTGCCTCTAGGGGATATTTCAAAGGAATGACCAAAGTCATTATGATTCATCATAGGCTCATGAGCTGTCTCCACAGTGGCAATACCCGGTACATCCAGCAGATATGTTTTACTGTGGAAGTTATATTTCTTGAGAGAAGGCTCTCTGATAACTGTTCAAAAAATTTTTCAAAAACAAACATTATGTTCACTACACCAAAAGGATCTCAACAAAGTCACTAATGGATTCATTCTGTAGTCACCATAATTTCCTTTTTAAATGGAATTAAAATGCAACAGCTATTGAGAAATCTTAGTGTAAACTCGAGCTGTGGCCAATGAGACCAACTCTATAACTGAGCTGTAGAGTTGCATTACAAGTGTGTGTCTGTTCAGTGCAATGGTCTGGTTATTGTTCATTATTACAGGTTTCATTAATGCTATATAGCATTGTTCGTGTGCTGACACTGCCCTAGAAATGACTGCATTTTACTAATGTGTACCGATCCCCTGAAATAAACACTGGGCCACTGCTAATCGTCCATGTGTCAGCCATGCGTAATACCATGTCACAGCCCCCATGCATCCTGAATGCCTTCCAGGTCTTTGTTTTGGAAAATGTGGCAGAGGTTGCCATGGAGCCTGTGTTTGATCTTTTGTAATTAACCGAGTCCATTGATTGCACAACGCTTTGCCCTGGCTCATCTCCGTCAGCGGGCAGCCCCGGACATCTTGTTAAACACCACAATAACCACCGTTTATGCAGTCACCTACCCGCAGTGATTTGCCCTTACATGGCCTAACAGCGATGAAAGGAGCACAGAAAGTGGAGGGGAGGTAGGGAAATAAAGATAATTTGAGTATTTAGCAAAACTGAGGTTTACTGTTTAAGACATATTTTGATTCTGAGCTTTGTTAAGTGATTACTGTTGATTACTCTGGTGATTACTTTGTTTGTGATGGTGCAAGTTGTTACAAACCACATATTGACTCACAGTCAATCATTCAATTTTAAGTTGATTTTGCAGATAAAAATTAATTCTTTTATTTAAAAAAAACTTGTTTTTGTTTTTTTGGTTTGTTTGTTTTTGGGGAGCGTAGCTGTCTTGCTGCTAATTTGACCTACTTGTCATCAACCAAACTACAGACCTGCTATTATACATTCAAAATTAAAACCTTACACTAAACTGCGCATACAGCTGTTGAATTACTGAGGATTTGTCATTATGGTTTTGTCCCCTTGTAGATATGCCTCTGAAAGGCAGTCACTATATCCACAGTTTCATGCTGAGGAAGCTCTAAAAGGTGACCACATCCCTCTGTTTGGTTATTGTCCCTCAGTGGTTCAGTCACTGTGTCATGATGAATGTCTGTCACACAGGCTGGTTTCAGTCAATTAGCCCAGCCTCACAACCCCAGAGGTGGCAATCTTGTGCTCACATGGCCCATCAGGGGCGACCTTCACATGAGGGACTGAGCTTCACCGCACTATGGCCAAGCCCTGGGGTGGGAAACTGCCTACACTGGCCAGGGTCAGGACAGTGTGAGAGGTAAAAGGATGGATATGAGGATGAGCTTGTAATTACTAGAGAAAGCACTGATTTTGTTTTGTTTTTTGGACCTTAAAAATGTGTGAAATTAAAGGCAGTAGCTAAATTAAATTCTTTACCTGTTTTAGTACTACACATGATGCTGTTTTTTTATGTTTGTTTGCTCGTTTGTTTGGGTTTTTTTGCTAATTTTATCTGACTGACGTGAGAAGAGTCTTTTTTCTTCCTGAACATAACACACTATGATCTTAATCGGGTAATTGTCTCCAGGGGATTTCCAGTGAAATGAATTTCTCCTTTTCCTGGGCTTGGTCTTTGAAAGTGTTTGCAGAATGGCGCAATAACCCCACAGCCGAATTTATATCATAACCACAATTAATGCCATTACATGGAACCTAGATGATGCAGACATGCTAGACTCCATGATTTGTGTCTGGACTTTCCCAAAGCTGCGGTGAAAATAAACTTTTTATTTCTTGCTTAGTAATCCTAAGTCACTGAGGGTATATCCCTTGAAGCAAAAAGTAGGAGTGGCTCAGTGAATCTGAAGGCTGGAAATAAAATATGTAACAGCAGACCACCCATCATAAAGCCACAGTACAAGAATGAAAAATTCACCAGATTTTTACCAATGCACATTTCAGGATGAACTGCGGTTTATATGCTGGAGGAGATTGTTGTGATCTATAAGCCAAATAATGCTAAGATCATGCAGTGTTATACCGTTTACAAGCTTTGACGATCATTAAGCAGGGGCGTGTTATGAAACTAAGGTCTGCTTGTGTTAGAGTCCACTAAAAGCATTGGAATATGTGTGAGCAGCCTCGCTGCAGTAAAATGAGGTGTTTCTAATTTGAGGGCTGTTAAATTGAACTAAATGGAAAAGCAATTCTGAAATGCAGTGAATTGCCTTGGATGAATTTCCAAAAGCTGTTTACTGCATTTTTCTCTGTGCGAGAGTGTGTGTGAAGTTTTAAAGCGCTGGTTGCTGCACAGTTGTGCAACTGCGGCCCATTTGCCCAAAGCAAATAGCAACATTCTAAGAAAGAGGAAAGGGGGGTTGTGCATTGAAAATGTTCTTTTTTTGCATGTTTTTCCTTTCCATTTTCCACTAATGTCATTTGCGTTTAATCTGCAGGGTTTGCACAATTTTCTGTTTCACTTGACGTTGAGCAACACTTTGATAAAGATCACAAACAGTTGTGGTACTCCTTTCAAAAACACCTCCCTGAAATGCGCAAAGGCCTGGATCTGAATCATGTGTAGTACCTTTTTAATAGCGTTTTAATCATAGTGTACAGTGACAGTCTATCAGCGGTTCTCGAGATTTTTGAAGAGGTCATCTGGTTTGCACAAATGCATTGCTAAATAGGTGTTGGCTCAACTTGTAAGAGCCTGTAAGTCTGCTTGCATTCCTGCATAACCACGGTTTGCTGGTGAAAGCTTAATGTGGTGTACTCACTGAATGGAAACTAATCCAAATGCCATTTGATAAAATATTGTGCAAAATATCGACCTGTACACAATAATACGTAATGCACTGAAAATAAATGAACTTGAATCTATAAAAAGGAATCTTAAAGCAGTCCATCTAGATGTAGGTATAAATCTAAATTAGATTGGCTTTATCCGTCAGTAAAAATGGACCTCAAAACAACAGGAAAGCGGAACACCTGTGTTGAAAGTCAAATATGAAGGATGATGAAACAGATGTTTCAGCAACAAGGTAACCCTGTCAACACTGAACTAACCAATACCATTTGTGTATACATGTGTGTTTGTGTGCCCTTGTGGAGGGGTAATATCCGCTCTGCCTTCCTGGTAAACCTTTGTTTACTGTCAGCTCCGCAGTCAGAGCGATTTTACCAGAAGTCTAAAGCCACAGGAGGAGGTGCAGAAATGGGATCACCAGTAGGGGAACTACTGAGGCTCTGATTTCAGATCACTTTTTCGATTTCCACTCCTGATGTAAAGAAACCAAAAAAAGACATACTGCAGGCAAGTTTATTTAGTTCGAGAAGTGACTTTTTTTGCCCTGTGCCACTGTAACTGAGTCGTTTCACCAATGGGAATCCTGTGTTTACTGACCACACAAACACCAAGATTGCTTACAGTCACTAAGCATACATATGTCAGCCTATTAGTCATTGCACTTCCCCATGTGGTGGCATACGGATGTCTGCTCCTCCCAATATCAGGATGTCATATCAGTCATCTGTTCAGTGGTTCTCCTCTGCCCAGTCTAATGCTGGTGGGAAATCATCCTGTTTTACTGTCACATGTTCTTAATTGCTGTCCTGTGGCAACAAATATGGGCAGCTTCAAGGGGGAAAGAGTGCAGAAATGAGAAATGGTGGTTTGGCAGTGTAATTATAGAATCTGACTGCTGTTTGTTCTGAGCGCCTTGCACGAGATAAGACTCGTGAACAGTATTTTATGAGGAAATCCTTTTATGTTTCTTTTATCTACCCAGCTGCAGATATCACACACTGCTGTGCAAAAGTCTTGAGCCACGCCTTGGTTTTTTATATTTTTTCTTTTCAAGGGCTCAGACTTTCCTGTAGTTTTTGAGTTAAATGTTATTGAGCAATAGTTCTCCAGGTATTCTGAAGTTGATCTTTAGACAGTGGCTGTTTTTCAGCCCAGTCCAGTCTGACAAATCTTATTTTTTGGTTTATTAAGCCACTTAACACTCACCTATGAATTGATCATAACAAAAAATAACACCTTACTCAAAGGGCTGAATGACTGTTGTCTGTATTCAGGCACTTTGCTGCTAGATGCATGTTGCAAAAACTTTCCATTTCTTTAGTTGAATCTGTGAAAAATGGAAAAGATCACCCAGTTTGACAGCCATTAGATTCTATTTTTGCACAGATAAGGGGATTCCCCATGTGATATTAGCTGAAATCCTGATATACAGTGAGTTCTTCAAAAAAGGGAGGAAACTGAGGATAAAAGAAGAAGCAGTAAACCTAAAAAACTATCTATAGCAGATGAACATTATCTGGAAGTCATGTCCTTAAGAAATAGAAAAAAATTCCAGCAAAGACCTGACACCGCATTTTAGAGATGTATCTGGCTCTTCAGCTGATCCAGCTACTGTATACTGAAACCTCATCAGAATTGGTCTCAGTGGGAGACTTACTGTCAAGAAGCCATTCTTGTGGAAGTGAAACATGGAGAAAAGACTAAGGTATGCCAAATTACCTAAGAACTGGACTCCGTGGGCAACATGTCTTTTCAGGAGTGATGAATCCAAATTTCCATCCAGGGGGCTGGAGCCTGTCCTAGCTGTCCTAGCTGTCCTAACTATCACGGACAAGTCACCAATTTCTTCCAATTTCAACACTGAAGAAGTGTGAGATCATGATGATAGAGAACAGAACAAAAGAAGAGCTTTGGATGTCCTTCAGGAAGACTGAAGAACTATTCCTAAATCCTGTGCTGAAGAAACTGCAAGAAAGCATGTCTAATAGAGTTCATGCTGTGCTACAAGAAAAGGGTGGTTATTTCAGTCTCATCAGGAGTGTACAAACTGTTTTTGCCTTCATTGCTAGATCTCACTGTGCGTCTTTCCCATTAGCAAAATATAAAATACCATGAAATAAGGGGTGACTCAAAACTTTTGCCCAGTAATTTTAAGAATCTACAAGAATCGAAATCATTATTATGTAAAAAAAAAATGTTGAGCCTGCTCAGCAATGCCATTATTCAGTCATGTTTTGTGGCAACGCAGTGAAGAGGCGGGTGGTTGTGCATATTTAGGCACGTATCTGTATGCCTCTAATTGTTTACAATATGACCTTTTCTTGACTTTAATAAGCTGCCCCCACTTTCATGGTATGCTAATTGCAAGTAGCTCATCTCAACTCCGCGTTGCCCACCACATTTTCAGTTTATCAACATATGATGCAACATATTTCATATGTACCCCATTCCAACACCAAAACCCAAGGTCACATTTTAATTGGCTGCAGTGTAGCTCTGATACTCTCATGTTCCCAGTAATGATGGGTTTCCGAGCTGAGCGAATTTGTAACCACCCTCTTGTCACTTGAGTCATCGCACCCTGTGCAATCCTTTGTCTGCTAGTCTGTACAAGGCATAACCAACAGACAGCAGAGCTTTTGAAATGCAGCAAATTTGAAATGTAAAAATGTTCCCTTTTTTTGTGTTTGATTAATGCCGCAGACCACACACTGCGTGGGGGAGCTGTGGAATTTTTTTTTCCCTTAATAAGCACGTTTCAGGTCAAAACAGGCTGTTTTCTTTTCATACATATTCATGTTGCAGTGTCTGTGAAAACAGGCATGTCTGAATCATCATAGCACATCACAAGGCAAATGTGTGTGGATGGTTACTTCAAAGTGAATATCATTTACTTCCCAACAGAAAATCACTGAAAATTATATTCATTATCTGACTCTAACAAGCTTTCGGTTTTCCAGTTCTTCATTACACTGCTGTGTGAAGTCATTCCTTTTGGGTTTTTTATGCACAGTTCAAACAAATCTGTAGCTCGAAACTTTTTCAGAGTTACATTACGAACAGACACTTCATTGTCCACGAAGCTGAGTTAAAACTTCCCCATGAATAAAACAAGGTTTAGTCACAAATTCATGCATTTCAACAATAAAAGCGTCTGCTGTGCGCAGAGACTGAGGCACGCCATAGAGAGAACGTTTTTTATCTTTCTCCAGCAATGCTTCTGCCATGACTCTTGGACAATAAAGGAAGCACTGGAAAGTATGCTCCTGCTCGGGATTACACATTCCACTTTCACTTTGAGATATCTTATCTTGACAAATGTCTTTACAAACATGTTTCTGACTGCTCAAGCCTATATTAGGCATTGAATGCTGTCCTGTATACAGCAGATGAGACAAAGACACCAATCTTAAATACCTGGTACGCCACATTAAACAACAGATTAACACAGATGACCCACAGAACTGCTGAGTTATCACTGCAGGAGCTTCAGGACTTGTACAGAGTCCACATGTTAAAGCTTTCCTGACTAATATTTGTCTCTTTCTCACCGCAGTCCCTGCTGTTTTTGGATTAACTGCATTTTCACTTTTTAAGTAGCAGCATAGCTCTTGTCAAAATGATTCTCTCGGTTATTTGTAGAGTGCTGTGTTGATGTTACATTAGATAACACCAGTCAGGAACTGAGGAAGAATATATATAGAGAGGGAGAGACAAATTTGGGTCCACTGTGTCTTAACATACACTAATACTTAATCTTTAAATTCAGCTGTTTTCAGTCATATTGCCACAGGTGAGTAAATTCATCATCTAGCCGTGCAGTCTAACTTTACAAACAATGCTGTAAATGATGTAAATGGAGTGTGGTGCTGTAATTCGGTTTGTGAAATTTCTTCCCTCCCTTAGAATCCACAATCAGCTGTAAGTGGTGGTGCTGCAAAGTGGAAGTGTTCAGGAGCCACAGCAAGTCGCCCACGAAGTGGCAGACTACACAAAGTTACAGAACAGGGTCACCCCTGCTGCATTTTTAGTATTTTATTTGTTTATACAGCAGAGACGACACACAGTAATATTTAAACAAAATACAGCTGATGAAATATGCATGGGGCTTCTAGCCACAGCTAATTAGCAGATCTGAGGCGCAGTGTGTAAAAGTCACCACTGCATAATAACCCAATAACCGGGGCCTTCTGGACCTCCTCTGGCATTAACACCAGGACAAAAACTTTTCACTGGAGCTTCACGACGTGGGTTTCCGTGGCTGAACAGCTCCCATGGGTGTAATGTGTAGGTGGCCCAGTACTTTTCTGTATGAATAGGTTTCAGGCAAAGAGTAGGTGACCTGCTCCATATCATGACAAGTCACAGTCACCCTCCTTTGTTAGGTGCTTTCATGTACATATAGGTAAAATCTTCTGAAGTCAGAAGACTTTCCAGCGCACCAACATGTGTCAAAATAATAAAATGAAACCATCTGCTTTGGTCTCTAATTGGCATTCCTCATGTGCAAATAAAGAAACACCAAAGATGAATAATTAAAATAAGGAACAGCTGCAATGATTATAATCATCACCAGTTGTTATTCCCATTTTAAAGTATAGCACAGCACATTTGCTTGTACAATAATATAATCAAATATCCCATTTGTAGTTGATTTAACATTCATGACTAAGTTTAAATATGCACTTTTAATGTATATTTGCTCAAATGTATGCGGATGATGCAGTTATATATACGCAAGCAAATAGTGTCCAGCAGGTGGCAAAAGATCTTACAGCTGCTTTAGCATTAATGCATAGGTGGCTGGAGGACTCATGCCTAATGTTGAACACCTCAAAAACTGTCTGTATGTATTTTTCAAAACGCCCCTTAAACTTGAAGCAAACATATTCCTGGATGGAGTAGAGCTTGAATTAGCTCCAGAATTTAAATATCTTGGGGTCATTCTAGACCCAACATTATCCTTCAAGAGTCACATAAATAAAGTGTCCCAGGTACTTAAATTTAATAATCGAAATTTTAATCATATACGTAATAATTTAAATATGAATGTTGCAAAAACTTATTTTTACTCAATGATCATCTCTCATATGGACTATTGTTTGACGTCCTGGTCACTTGCTTGTCCAACAACACTTAAAACTATTGAAAACATTTATAACCGACTTCCCACCACCACTGTCATGTGTTAAAAAAACATAAATTACTGAACTTCAATAACTTAGTGAAACTTAAAAGAGTGAGTTTAATATATAAAGTCTTACTTTATATATTACTCCCTTGCTCCACCACCACTAAAGCAGTTCATTAGGCATAAAGAAAGCTCAGACAGGACCACTCGAGCTACAATCCGAGGAGACTTGTTTATACCCCACAGACGGACAGCATTTGGGCAGAACGTCCTCTCTGTCCAGGGTGGCCATCTGTGGAACAGTCTTCCTCAACCCATTAGAGAATGCTCTACACTCAATTTGTTTAAGGCAAAGGTTAAAAACTGGTTATGGACAAATCAAGTGTGTGATCATGTATGAGTTGTATAGTTTTAATGTTTTATTTGTGAACAGAATGGTGTGTATGTGTAAGTTTGGTGATGGAGTTTTTATTATGAATGAATGATGCATTTTTATGAATTATTATGTCTATTTTTTTATGTTTAAGGACAACAGATGGAAATTAGTCTTTGGCTATAATCTGGCATGTTTACATTCATGTAATTTTTTTTTTTACATTTATGTTCATTAACATGCACTGTCCTAAATAAATAAATAAAATCAGCGAAATAAATATAAATATATTTCCTATACAAAGGTCTCTAACTTCACCCCCCCAAAAACCTTACACCGTTTAAATTTGATCTCTTTTTGTATCTTTGCATCACTTACACTGCTCCTGCTGTTTGTAGGAAGCTCCCTGAAAGTCCCAATCTGCAGTCCCACATGCATGTGTGCAAGTCTTCAATTTGCTTTTTTAGGTATGAGGACACAGTCATGGGAAGACAAATTCTTAGTAAATAGCTCAGATGATGAGGGACGAACACGCATATTCAGTGCACTGTGAGTGTACAGTGGCACATGCTGAAACTCAGGTTCTTTTCACCACATGTATTCCCTCAGACTTATTATACAGGATATTGTAGTGGAACCCGACAGTGGCAGTCTGAACCTCTGTGCTCCGGTCACATTCCAGACATAATCTGTCACCATTGGCTTTGAACAGTTTCAGCTTTTTCTACTCGAAGCTGCTGTTTGGTCTCTGAGTCGTAGCTGAATACTTCACTTCTTGACACCGGTGATGATTTGTGGCACAAACGTTGGGCAAGTTTGACACAGACGTCAGTGTTTGCTCGGTGTGGAAGTTTGAGGCCTGTGGTAAAAACGCAATGCCAGCACTTCCATGACCTCTGTCTCCAGAGGTGACCTTGGAGGGCTTAGGGACCAAATTTAAATAACATAACTAATTTAGTTTTTGCTTTTTGTGGCTGGAGTTACAGAACTTGTGAGTTGCGCAGCATCTTCTCTTTTTCTTGGCAGTTTAAAACAACTGTCAGACTAGTAACAGATCACGGACCATCCAGTTTTAATAAATTGAGTGAAAAATTACTGTACATATTTATTGTAACATAAAACCGCTGTGCTGCTGACTCTGAAGGCAGATGTGTGCGTCCGATCTGTGGCTGCATGGAACATTACCTCCCATCAATCATTTAGTGATGTAAACATCCCCTGAGCATAACACATTTCCAAATGCCCTTCACAGAACGAGCTAACGGAAGGAGGAGAGACAAGAGAGAATAAATGCAGGAGGAAGAGAGAAGACAGATGATAACCAGAGGACGGTCAAGAGACGGAGTGAAAAAGAGACAGACACTGAGTCAGAATTAAATATCCTGACTGAGGAGTATACAGGGATTTACCGAGTATCCTTCTCTCCCTGTGAGAGGATTTGTTTGGGCTGGACAGGATACATGGGGGTACGTCTGGACAGATTCAGCTCAGATCTCACTTCCCGTGTTGTGTGGGATTGTGGGTCATTTCCTTTAGGGACAGTTGATTTCCGAACTTCATCATGAGTCACTGTATGTGGCTGTAAATGTATAAGCTGATTTGTTATTTTCTAAGCGTGTAAAAACTTGAGCATCCTAATAGTCATTAGTAATATAATTGAGCTCAGTAAATTAATTACTGGTATCTGCTCAAACACAGTGTCAGCAGTAAAACAATCATGCAGGTTATACATTGTCATAGTGAAGACTCTATCACCAAACTGTCCATAACAGTTTGAGGCCTTGATTTGATTTTCTGTTTATTAAGTGATTATTAAAAGTGTTCCAAGTGTAGCCTAGTAAAATGAACTGATTCACAAAATTGTTATTTTTGTAAGTTTAATGGTCTAATATTGAGCTTTATTGAGCTTTTATAACTGCATGATGTGACCATTGAAAGACTGATGACCTGTCCAGGATGTAACCCGCCTTTTACAGGTATTACTTGTGTAATTACTTGTATTTTATTATTATTTGGGACGTTGTGCTGTCAACATTCAGACCTGTGTTACAGGCATTTTTTAACCACTTGTAGGTGCTGATTTACCTTTCAACTAGACCGCCATTGAAATGCTAGGTGCAATTCCATTAATGGCCACTTGATGCTGGCGAGTGAGTCCCCAGTAACTTCAAGACCCAACCTCAGCTGCCATATTAATAGATTCACTGACTGGTACAAAACAAAAGTTTTGGTCTCTTTAGCTAATTATATCCTTCATTACAACTGTACAGAGGCTAAATGTTTTTATACTCCAGGCATTTTCATTTTATTGAGGCTTAAAGTCACCCCTGTGTGTGAACGCAGCAGGTGTAGCCGGGCGTTGTCTGCCAGACCTCACCTTGGACTGGGCCTCTTGATCTTGTAAGTGCTCTTCGTGCTTTTTGTAGCATTTTAATTAAATTTGTAATACAGCTCAGTGAAGCTCTAGCATTTTATTCATCTGTTGCTAAGCGCTAATTGGACAGGTGATTCCCAAAAGAAAAAAAAAGAATATAAATAAACGACTTGAGGTAGCCAACAATGAAGCTTCAAAATGCGGCTTCACAATCTAATGGCTATGTCAAAGTTGTTAAGTCCATCTTTTATGTACAGTCTATGATCAACACTTTAGACTGGCAGCCAAGTAAAGAATGTAATTCACATAGTTCAAATTCAGGTGTGCTGACTTCCTTTTGACCTCTAAAACTGGTTTAAAAAACAAGGGCCTGTTTACACTCACATCGCACAGGTTGCAAACATCCTAACGCTTTACCGTTGACTAATTTAGAATGGTGAAACACAAAACACAGTAACATTGTTGCAATGACAGCTGGATGTCATCATAACAACATTGCTGAAATCAAATAAGATACAAAATGTAGACAACTGGAAATATAGTTTAAAACCCTCCAGGCACCATCGCAGTTCTTTGTTTATTTATTTTATTGTGAAAAGAATTTGTTGTGTGCGTTACATAAATCCATAACGTTGTCGACCGAGCTTCGCTATATGACTTCACTATATGGCTGTTTGAGTCTGAGTTGACTTGCACAGGACTGGACACGTCAAAGTGCTTGTAAAACTTGAGGTGAGTGTTACACGAGCTGTGCCTGTGGAGGTAAGATCAGCCGATCATGGTGGTCCATTTTACAATCGGTGTCATTCTTTTATCACAAGTTTCGAGCAGGCGAGAAGGCGTTACATATCTTTTCTCGTATATTTATGTCTGAAGCACCTGGAAATTACAAGAAGAATGTAGCTTGTCTTTTAGTGTTTTGTTCCTTCTCCTCAGTCCGGCTGTTTCCAGTTACCTTTCAACCGGTGAATAATATTTACGCCTGAAAAAGACGAGGATAACTTTCCATCTCCGACAATGTTCCAGGAGCATCTGGCTTGTGTTAGAGGAACTTCATTGTGTGTGCATGTGTGTGCGTTGAGAATGATAATCCTAAGAGAAGTGTATTGTTTCACTGTCTGCGTTCTCCCACAGGGGAAGTCAGCTGCAGTGAGTTGCACATGCATACAAACCACAAACTATCCCAACCAAAATAGCAGAGAAACACCACATTTACACACACAATGGACCTCCCCAGTCTGTGTACTGTACGTGTAGGAAGGGGATTCTTGCTGTGCTTCCTCTTTTTTCATGAATTCATATTCACAGCCACACACATACGGAGCATTCAATGGAAAATTTGTCATTGATACATGCAGCATACCACTACAGTCTGTGTGAATGTGTATATTTCTCCTGCTTGTACCAGGAAGTTGGCCCTGATCTTCCCCTCATCGGGTCAGTGAACCTTTTGTGTTTTAAACCCAAGCACTGACTATGAGTCACCTCATAGTATCACATTTATGAGTGAGTAAGGATTCTTGTTGATATCATTCAAACAAACAGAAAGTTTAGTGATGCCGCTGACCTGAACTTCTCTAAGGATTCACATGACGTGTTTTTAACTGCCTTCTGTAGCAAGTGATATTTTCATTGACCTCTGACTACTAAAAAAGCAACAAATCAAGGTTACATTTCTAAGGTCATAATAAGACCTTGAAAATGGCATGATGTTGCATGTGAATATGCAGAATCTGTATGAAAGGAGCTTTCTGGGTTTTGTTTGTGGTATATTTGGTACTATTGACACAATTATTTTGTGCAAGCATTGGTTACACGCAATCAGTCCATGACAGGATGTGTACTAGTAAAACTAAGTTGAAGTTTTAGGTGCCTACTAGCATTTTCAAATGTGTTTGCGTCTCTAAATGGGTGAAAAATGAACCTAAGTGCCTGAAGCCTGCGTTCTATTTAATGGCCAGTAGGAGGCAACAGCACAGACACACACAAAAAAGTTTGATCGTGTGGAAATCTATGAGAAAATGATCTTTTGATTTCCTTGATCTGTGACCTCAGTAAACACTTCCCTGAGGAGTTTATGTTACCAGTTGAAGGTGTCAAGTCTTATTTGTGATAAAATGATGTTTGTTTGTTTGTTTGTTTTTTTCTTAAATTAAGGTCCAAAAGCAGGAAAAAGTGGGAAACTTTGAGGGGCCTGCTTTTTAATTAACAAGTTGCATATATGTGAGTACGCAGCTTTTTTTCATTCAGATCCACCTGTCATGTATCCGGCTGTTTCAAAACACCAAGATGGCAATGGTAAAAATGCTGGGCTCAGTGGGGCTTTACTAGTCAATCGGTAATCTACCAGTAGGTACCGACTTTGGAGCAGGAAGTCCTCAACCAAATATCTCCTGAAGTGGCCCTAAAATAGGCCCCTGCCACAAAGACTAAGACAGCACACTAGCCACTAAGCTCCCAAGCTTTTACAATACTAGTTAAAATTACAGGAGCTAGCAGGTTAATTAATTTTAAAAAAGGGAAAATAAGGGAGGCTTTTTATCTCTTTTCTCTGCTTTGTGCTTTAAGTTGACCAGCTGCTGGGGACACCTTCATGTTTACTGCACAAACACGAGAATGGTATGTTATTTTACACAGATAACTCCCGGGCGAATAGATGACTAAACCTGTTTCCAGAGATGCCACAATGTTGTTTTAAGCATCTTGAAAGATTCCTTAGAACACAGTTCAAGTGAACATTCATTTACAAGCTGAAAAAAAATATTGATTTCATTCCAGCATTTTTCGCTTTGGGTTTTTTTTTTTGTTTGTTTGTTTGTTTGTTTGTTTGTTTGTTTGTTTGTTTGTTTGTTTTTTGTGCATGTGTGTAATCATCTCTTGTTCTTTTCAGTGATGGCACGGAAACCTGTCATAGCCATTGCTTCTACGTAACTGTTGTTGTGAAGAAGCTCAGACAGCATGATGAACGTCAGCCCACCAAAGAAATCTTCTGCTGTTCATTGCTGCTTCAGATTGTCAGCCCTGAAGGACTGCTAACACTGTCTACCCTCTGGATTTGTAAGAAGTAATTAGCATTGATAAATATTCATCGCAGATGTGAAATGATTTGTTTCATAATCTTCTTTGAGCTGTTTGATTTTCTTTGATTAAATGGTTAGCTTGAGTGATCGTTTTCAGCAGAATTTGAGCAGCTAGGTGAAGAAATCCCCGAGAAGCAGCTCTCTTTCCCTCCTCCTTCTCTCCACGCCATGAAAACTTCACCCTTTATTTCCAGGCAAACCTCCATGCAGGTTTGAGCTGTTCTCTTAGATATACAGCCAGGCGCGGTAAAGAATAATAACATGTCAAAGACGCTCACACCACCACAGACCACAGAAAATGGAACACGCCTCAGGGTGGATAAACGCTTCAAGATTTCTCGCACTTCTCTTGAATTTAATAAGTGCCCCAAACCCCCTGCCTACTGCTCAGGATCAGAGGACAAAAAGAGGAGAGAAAGAAAACAGTACTGAGACACTATTTTCATGTTGACCTTGCTAGAAGATAGCAGTACGGTTTTGTTATTTCAGCTACTATGAAATATATCCCATGGCTGCTTGAGACCACCGATGTAAAAACTTAAATTGCATTTGTAGGTTTTTTGTTTGTTTTTTTGTTCCTGATGAATCTCCTGGGACATGGACAGTAAAAAGAAAGATTTGCTCAGATGGAAAATCACACAGTTGTTCGTGCTGATGTTGATTAGAAAATCAATTCCCAGGAATTCCCAGCCCAGCAGAACTAATATGGCTTTAATCTATTGCTTGGTGTACTACAGGGATTACAGTGGTGCTGCAGGACCAGGATTTAGTCTTGAAGTTATGTGCATGTCAATTTGCAAATGCATCACAGGAATGTGGTAGCTGCTTATTGCCAGTAAATACCTTCACTTACCTGAAGTAATTATATAATGTAGGTACAGTGATCTTAAAAAGAGCTTTTGGTTTTATTTTAAATTAAATTTTAAGACAAGATTCTTGTACCCCTTCTTTTCTTGCAGCTGTTGGCTTACTTTGTGATCTGTTAAAATAACTTTTGCTAAACCCTCACAAATCTCTTGTTCAGTTTGTTACACCGCTGCTCAACCAGGATTTAAAAGGACCAGATCAACCTAACCCCTTCAGAATTCACCCTGAGGGAAAATGACATAACACTAAACACTGAGGGAAAATCAACACTAAACACTGAGTCATAGCCTGGTAACTTGCCTAACACCTAAGCCCTGTCTCAACACTGCGGCGCAAACAAGCACAGCTCCTCTTCAGCTCGCTGAGCCACGAATAGAACATTTCTGTCCTAATTTGCGCGATGGCCCTGTCACGACTACATTCACCGAGTGCCCCATGCAGCCTGTTTTTGTTGCAAGCTTGAAAGGCAAAAATGAACTCGTGAACCAAAAACCAGTGTCAGAAATGGGACACTTGCACAAGCACTAAAGCCTAAAATTGGTTTTGCACTCTCACTGATGCACAGACTGAAGCACATTTTCAGACTGCAGTGCAAAGTAGTTGCAGATCCCATTCACAACATACGGTGTATTTCTGTAGTATTCTTTCTAACTCAGAGAAACCAGCTCGCACGACACGCACAAACCTCGGGGCTGTTAAAGCGGCGAGGCATGACAGATCACGCTGCCTCTCCATTATTACGTCGTGTTACAATTAATAATGCATGTTTCCTGACACCTTAATTACCTCCGCCCACACCCTATACACACACACACACACAAACACACACAAACACACACACACACACACACCTTCAGTCAGCACAGGCTCTGTTAACATTAACGCGCACGCTCTTTCCCTGTGAAGCGAGCACATCAACAGCACCCATGATGAACAGTGGATGAGCTGCCTGAAGTATCTGCAGCTGTCTGTCCCTGAACACACACTGCAGGACATGCTGCTCACTCGGCTGTCACGCATCCATAGTGATCCCATCACACTGACTCAGTGCTCAGTGCAATGAAGACAAAACCTGTTTCCTGCAGGTCTAACTGACTGGGTTAAATTTGGTGCAGTGAATCACCATTCAACAGAACCTGTATGACTATAATCTCAATGGGGCCTCTTGACCTAGAGGCTGAGATCTGTAGAAAAAGGTTATGTCATGGTAGTGTGTACAATGTTGGCAGTTACCCAGTCTGACACGCTTCAGTTTAGAGAGTTAAAAGAAAACTTTGTTAATTCTGCATTAATTGCATTTACAGTTTTTCTCCATTGGTTTGGCTCATTTCTTGAAACAGAAATTACATTCTCAAAATAACATGGACAAAACTCCAAACCTCTTGGCAAATGTTCACAACAGAATGGCATTTCTCATTCATTTTATCAAATGGCAAATGCCTAAGTAAATGGTAAATGGTAAATGGCCTGTATTTATATAGCGCTTTACTAGTCCCTAAGGACCCCAAAGCGCTTTACATATCCAGTCATCCACCCATTCACGCACACATTCACACACTGGTGATGGTAAGCTACATTGTAGCCACAGCCACCCTGGGGCGCACTGACAGAGGTGAGGCTGCCGGACACTGGCGCCACCAGGCCCTCTGACCACCACCAGTAGGCAACGGGTGAAGTGTCTTGCCCAAGGACACAACGACCGAGACTGTCCAAGCTGGGGCTCGAACCAGCAACCTTCCGATTACAAGGCGAACTCCCAACTCTTGAGCCACGATCGTACATGTCTCAATTGTCTCAGTGCATCTTTGCAAATGATTAAGTACAAGTAGCCTACAGTTATACAGTTAGCCCACATTTAGCACATTTTCCAAATGAATAGATCTTGTAGATCTAAACTGATTAGTTGATTCTCAGTCTAATGATCATTCTCTCCAAAACATGTCAGCATGATTTCATTGTATAAGTACTCGCATGCACAACTGTCTGTTCAATTGTCAAAATTGGTCAAGAACATAATACCATGAATACCATATATGAATTTCTTTGAATATTTGATAAATTGATGACAGTCATTGACAGTCAGGTGAAACTAGACTAACGAAGGGGGAGTGTGACACACAGGTGTGTTCCATGATTGTGTGCTGCCAAACACAGATATATAGAGCTTGACCAGAGCCAGTCCGATCTCTGAACATGGATTCATGCTTGAGTGTATGGAAGGGCCGAAGACGTGGCCACCTGGCCACAGTGGATGTCCCAGGTCAGCGAGGGGGCAATATAACTATGTGTGCTGCCATTTCTGAGAATGGTGTGGCCACTCACATCCCCAGTCTTGGCCCATACAACACACACAAGCTCCTCATCTTCTTGGATCGCCTTTATACCGATTTTATCCCTGAAAATGAGAGAGGTGTCATAGGGCCTCACCTACCCATTCATGTAATTGTGTGGGACAATGTCAATTTCCACCATAGCCCACTCATTAGGGGCTGGTTTGCAACGCATCCAAGGATGGTCATGGTCATTCCTACCACCTTACTCTCCTTTCCTCAATCCGATAGAGGAGTTTTTCTCTGCTTGGAGGTGGAGAGTGTATGAGAATCATGCTCAGGATCAGCCGTCCCTGCTTCATGCTATGGACGCAGCGTGTGACGACATTACAGGAGATCAATGCAGGGGACCAGACGGACAACAGCGTGTAAATAATCAGGAGGGTGAAGACAGTGGACAAGAGCGGGAGAATGAGTACAGCGACCACTGAATAAGTCCTTGTTTTTTGATTTTGTGTTCATACAATTTACTAGTGTAATGTACATTTTCTTTTTGCATATGTATAAAACTTTCTTTGCGTGTGAATAACAAATGGTTATAATTTCCTTGGTAGTGTGAGTGCAATCTGTGATGTCAAACCTTGGAGGCTAGTCTTTTCTGTCCTCCGCCATAGTGACAAAACATCGAAACATTTTATATGGCAGTTCTCACATAATGCCAAAGGGACGATGCATTTTGGGGGCACTGACTATTCAGATTAGAAAGAAATGTAGTTTTGACACATGAGTGAACTGTTTTAGGGGAGATATGAGCTTTTGCAGGTGGACCATGTTGTTGTGATCAACCACCCAGGTTTATTTTGACAAAAGCACCAAGAATGATGAGAATGTCCGATCTGTGTCGAGAAATGAGCCAAAGCTATTGAGAAGGATCTTTGCCATTTTGGAGACACTGACTGTTTAAATGAGAAAGGGATTTAGATTGAAGCCCGAGTGGACAGTTTTGGAAGAGATATGAGCTTTTGCAGGTGAGCTATAGTGTTGTGCTAAACTGTAAGAGTGTTTTGCCAAATGATCTTAGAGTTTTGTAATTTCTGTATCAAGAAATGAGCCAAACCAATAGAGAAAAACTGTAATTGCATTTAAAATTGTAGTGATGACTCAGTTCCTGGAGCTCTGTAAGGTTGAGTCTTAATTTTTCCTGTTCCTGGTTTTACATCATGAAAATATGAAGAGCCATCAGCCTAAGAGCCGATCATATCAGACTGGATTGTGCTTTCATCCTTCAACAATTTTGTAGCCTTTACTTCCTCAGTGTTAAATCGTGGTTTTGTCCTGGAGACCAGTTACTCACTGGTTGAGTATTTCTTCATTAGTTGGCTGCTTTCAGTTGCTAGGTAAAAACTGTTCACAAAGAGAAAGCTGATTGCACCTGTAACCCATGGTCCAACTTTGGTATGCTGACTTGCTTGCAAACACCAACTAACTAATGCGGGAGCAGTAGTGAAACTGTGAACACTGTCAGCCATCTGCTAACAATAGGCAGCAACCACTGGGCAACCAGTGAGGGCATATATACTATTCCCTAGCAACCAAATGCAGCTAGGGGTTCGCCAACAGGTCTCTCGGCATGTGTAACTGAGGCCTTTTGCCTGTTTTTGAGATAGATAGATAGATAGATAGATAGATAGATAGATAGATAGATAGATAGATAGATAGATAGATAGATAGATAGATAGATAGATAGATAGATAGATAGATAGATAGATAGATAGATAGATAGATAGATAGATAGATAGATAGATAGATAGATAGATAGATAGATAGATAATTATGTAAAATACCATAATATACAAATTCATTCGCCTCTCAATTATAGGGAGTTGTCCATACCCAGGGGCACAAGAAGCATACTCCTCTCTATTTTGTTCTTACATACCATCCATTTTATGTCATACATTCATACAAAGAACAGCATGTTCTACCCAGACAATTTAACCTCACCTGAATCTACTAAACTGACACTTTATGTAGTGATTTTCTGCTAGAGAAATCTTGATTTGCATGTAGTAGACTAAAGAACCCTAAAAACCAGCTCAACTGACTCTGTTTCATCCCCCCCCCCCCCCCCTCCATTCTGTGTTCACTTCAATTCAGTTCAGTCCAATTAATTTTACCTATCTAGTGCCAAATCACAACAAAATACACCTCAATGTGCTTTATATTGTAAAGCAATAGACCATACAATAATACAGAAAAAACCCATCATATGACCCTCTATGAACAAGCGACAGTGGGAAGGAAAAACTCCCAGGAAGAAACCTCCAGCTGAACCAGGCGCTGGGAGGGAAATCCCAGAGCCAGCATCTCCGACCAGACGTCTGCTGTGACTGGTTGGGGGTGAGGGCAAGGAGACAGGACAAAGCACGTTGTGGAAGAGAGACAGAGATTAATAGTAACTAATGATTAAATGCAGAGAGGTGTAGTATAACTATGGGAGCATTCAGGGTCACCTGGCCCAGCCTTAACAATAAGCTTTAGTTCATTTTAAGCCTAATCCTAAAAATAGCGAGAGTGTCTGTCTATGTCAAAGGAGCTTGCAAAGAAAAGCGTCTGGACTTCTTTAAGTTGCTTGAAGACGTTCCTCTGATCGCCGATCGCGATTAGAGGATCATCAAGGGGTCCTTTTGTCCCTCTGTGGGGGGATACTCCCACTAGGTTTATATCTGGGACTCTCCACCATTTGACCTTAGAACTGAAGAAGCTTCTCGGATGAGAGGTGAAACGTCTTCAAGCAACTTAAAGAAGTCCAGACGCTTTTCTTTGCAAGCTCCTTTGACTACGATGACCTGGATGACCGAGAACCTTCACAGACATAGTGTCTGTCTAATCCAAACAGCAGGGAGCTGGTTCCTGGGGCCTGAAAGCTGAAGGCTCTGCCTCCCATTTTACTTTTAAATACTCTACAGGTAAACCAGCTGCCGGTGAGCAAAGTGCTCCACTGGGATGATGTGGTACTATGAGGTCTTTAAGATAAGATGGGGCCTTATTTAAGACCATGTATGTGAGGACAAGGATTATAAATTTGATTCTGGGCGTAACAAAATCCAAAGTGTGGTAAGTTTGGAGTCATCTCACTAGAGTGCAAATTTCTAGGGAGGTTATCCACATCGCTAAAGTGTGCGGGCTGATGGATATCTAAAGCGGAGATTATTTCAGACTATTTACAACTTTATGCAAGTCAGCAGAGTCTATTTTTGAGAGCCACGGTTCACATCAGGAATAGCAAACTCCAAATGTCCATTTTCTGTCTGTGTTTTTTATGAACATAAACATAACCAACACCTCCAATCCTGTGTCACTGGCTAGATGAAAATCTCTGACTGTTGCCAGGCTATTTTTCCTTCTCCTCTTCCTCCTCCTTCGGCCCCTTTATGACTGTTTGAATCATGCGTTCAATATAGAGAAGAAACTTAAAAAGGGAATGCTTTCATTCATCGTGTTATTTATAAATATAGATGAACGACTGACCATGAAATGCTGAAATCGCTGAGGAGCCTCAGATGCTCATGATAATATTTTAGCCTGGCTGACTACATGGTGCACTCCTTAAGTGTACTGTCCACCTTATCTGATATGTAACCGGTAGTGCTGCCAAGAAAAAAAGGAAACACATGCTAATGTAAACTGTTGCAGACTACTGTCCGCTGGTCACTTTTCATTTTCTGCAGCTTGAGTACATATATACATGAATATGTGTATGTGTGTTATATATTAGCAGAATTTTGCTGTACACATACGAAGAATAATGTCTACACCTCTTCTTCCACCTCTGTAATAAAAGCCTAATTTGCAGCATGCACATGCAAGTTTAAAAAAAAAAGACTTTATAAGACATTTTATAATTTACAGTAACGACAATATTAAGTAATAACATTTTGGCGCTTCCACGTTTGGTTATTTGAGTGAGCAGATCTCATAGATCAGGTCTCGTGCAGGTTCTGAATGAACTGTTTCAGGCTTTGTTCCGGATGTTTCTTGAGATTTAATTTGCCCCAGTCGGCTCTACAATCTCCCCTTAATTAGCAAGCTGTACCGCCACAATTCACCGGGGACGAACGCCTATGGATCCATTCCTTTGAAAGACTCGAGTGCCAGTTTCACTAACATCATGTGTACTCCTTTATGATGACATTCTGCCATTGAAACTCAAATACAAACTTCATGAATGTTAACCCACATTTTCAACATCCTTTAAAACTGATGAAATGCCAAGAAACGCGGGGCCTAATTTTCAGCAGCCACACAGTCTGCAGTTAATGGAGCAATGCTCGGCTTTCATCTCTCTCCCGTGAGTTGTAGCGCAATCATATCATTAAAGGCTCTGCGTTAGGTAATTTGTGGAGTGACAGGTTGTTGTAGCCTGCTGAATGGTAAGTGCGTTTGTATACTCCCAGACACTTTTGTCTTTTCCTCCTGAATGGTAAGCGCGTATGCGTACACACAAACAAACACTTTTGTCTCTCCCTCCTGCTCCTCGCTTCCTCTTTCTCCCGTTGGCCTGGCCCTCGTACAAGCAGTGTGTTCCAATGCATGGGAAATAATTGGCCATCCCTTTCATCATAGGATTATAAGAATAAATCTCCTTTTGGAGCAGAGAAGTGCTAACAGTCATTGAAATCCTGTTACATGGGGTATTATCCTGCAATTAATTGCTTTTTCCAAACGCTAAGCTCCTCTCTCCCCCTCGTGTTCACACACTTTGATAAATTCACCACTGGTTGACTCACTCTGGAAAGAGGTTGGGGGTTAAGGGACTTGTAGAGGGGATTGCTAACAAATACGAATCTTTTTTTTTTCTGTAAATCTGTCTCACTCGTTCACTTGAAGTGTCATTAATGATGATCCAGCCTCTTATGTTTTGGCTGGAGGATGCGCTTTGCACCCTCGGTTATTGAAATGAAAAGAGACTTGAGGATTTGCTCGCTTATGAATATAATTTTGTGCAGGTATGTTAAAAGCGAGCTCCGTTTTTGAACAAAAGCCACGGCTTATCTTTCATCACGCCGCACAGAGGAGATTAATGATGGTTGACACTTTCATGTGCCATCTTCTGAGGTGGTGTTTGTAAAAGAATATTTTTAACACGGCCGATTTAATAAATCAAAGCGAGTGACACCAGGGGGAAAGGGTACGAGTGGGAACACTAAGAAAGGACAAGTGAAGAAAATAAGAGGCATTTACATATTTTTAGCTACAGTCTCTATGGTCTACCAGTGGGGCAGGCCACCTCAATCGTTGATGCAACCATAAAAAGAATCTTAATGGCTCTGCTGATCCCCTTAACTTTTCTCACCTCAGTCAATCACAGTGTAAAGCCGCTGTGACTTTATGGTAACACAGAGGCCGTCAAAGCAACTGGAGTGATAATTTTGACTGATCTGTAATCGGTCGTCTGTACTTCCCTACCTCTTTTTCCTTTTTCCTCAACTGAGCGGACAAATGACGCGATTCACTTCTTGTTTCCTTTCACTGTGTTTTCTCATTCCACTGACAGTGACATCATGGACTCGGCCTGTCTGAGCAAAGGCTACTTGTGCAACCTCAATGATGGGCCGGTGACAGTATGGTGGTGACGTGTGTGTTTTGCGGCTACAGCACACACACACACATGCATACACAACTGTCATTCACTTCCCATTAACAACAGGAAACCCCTTGAGTCATCCTGGAGTAGAACTCTGAGAGTAAGACGAGCTATTTCAGTGAAATCATGTGTTGAAGAGTGACTGATAAACACAGAGTTGTGAAATTTTTGTTCTTAGGACCTGAAGGGAAGTGAGCTGATCTTTTCAAATGAAATTCTGCTGATGTAGGGCTGAAGGGGGGTGCCTGATACATGTGAGTTTTCCAGTTAAATTGCGTTATGGAACCAAAAAAGGATAACTGCGCTGTTTCGCTTTGAGTTTAGTGGGTTACAGTGGGTGAACGTAATTCCCATTTTCTCACACAGTGCATTTCTTTCATCTTCAAAGTCATTTTAGCCTCTTATGTGTAAGATCTTAGGATGTTTAAGCTATTTTGTGTTTGTCTTGTGTGCTTATTAGTGCTGCTTATATAGTCACAATAGAAATTAATCAGCTAGTTACACCAGCCTGCTTTCAACTAGAAGCCTGTGTTTATTGTGTTAGTAGAGGCTGGGTTACAAAGTTACTCATAAGGATTTTTAAACACCAATGCATGAGTTATCTTCTCACCCAGGTGAACTAGTTAATGGAAAAGGCTCAGAGGCCAATTAGCTGGTTAATAAACAAAAATTAATTAAAAATAATCAAAGAAAACCATACAAGGCAGAATGGATTAATGTTTCAGGTTGTTCACTCCTACTTCTGACTCTACCATCTGCATGTTGCATTGGACCAGGTAATGCTTTTTCCAATCTTCTGTTGTCCACTTTAAGTGAGCCTGTGTGAATTATAGGCTGGTCATATTCTTCTGACCTCTGATATTAACGAGACATTTTCATTCAGAGAACAGCTGCTTAGTGGCCTTTTTTGTACCATTCCCTGTAAACCCTAGAGTTGGCTGTGTGGGAAAATCCCAGTAGTTCAGCAGTTTTTGAAATACACAGGCACCAGCAATCTCACTTATACTCACTTTCTTCCTCATTCTGGTGCTCAGCTTGAACTTCATCAGGTTGTCTTGACCGTGTCTGAATGCTTAAATGCATTGAGTTACTGCCATGTGATTGGCTGATTAGATATTTTCATTAACAAGTAGCTGCCATGGTGTACCTAATTAAGTGGCAGGGCAGTGTACATATAGAATATAAATACATTTCACTGCATTTAAAAGCTACAAAGTTGTTGGGTTTTTTTGTCCAAAAGACTTCATACATCCTCAATCACATCAAGAACATCTTTACGATTACAAATTGAACAGCAGTCAAGACAAGAGCCTATAGTGGGCCATGATTCGGTCCACAGGCCATATGTTGATAAGTGATGGCCTACATGGTCACCAGATCTCAAGCTGGTTAAACCAGAAAAAACTGTAGACCAACCATGCTATAGCTAGTGTATCTACCCATCATATAATAACCAAAAAACTTTCTTTGCTCAAAGCAGAACTCATATCAATAACACCAGGTTATGTTTACTACACTGAAAAGTCTGAAGAAGCCGTTCCCAACTATGGTCAAATACTACACCTGTGCTTTGAACGACACACTGCCCTAAAAGTCATTTCTGGATTTACACTGTTGGAGATAACTCCACGCCCCACGAAACTGCTGACAGGTTATTGCCTCAACCTCTAAACATGCCTTTTGCACTGCACTTCTAGACCAAAGCCTACTTGATTCTTCTAAATATGTTTATAGCTTCTGTTCAGGAGGGTTACGCATCCATCTTGATAACAGGTCTTGCACTTACTGCAATTAACTCCTCTGAATGTAAAATAAATTGTAAACTAAAACAATGCCTTGCTCCCCCTTAGTTTGTGCAGGTTATGAGTGCTTTGTGACAACATATCAGTACTATTTGGTTGGAAATGTGAAGAAGAAAAATATTATAGGTTCTCAGTCAGGAAGATCATGGCAGTCTTGAGTGCTTGACTTGAAGGCCACTGAACTTGAAGACGTTTGTTTTCTCATCTGAGAGTCTTCTTTAGTTCTGAAGACTGATAGAGAATACCTCTCATGGATCTGTCACCTTGGAGGTGATCTTTTTATCAGACTATCAAATTTTCAAAAAGAAGTCACACCTTGGCTCTTGCAACCCTAACAACTCAGATGAGGACATGGTTGGTGACTCTCAGAACACAGGGTTAAATCCTGGGACTCCCCATCAGCTGGTAAAACTGAGGAAGCACCTTCATTTGCGAGGTCTTCAAAAACCTATAAACAAAACCCAGATGCCTTCAACTCAGGCTCTTAATATTATAAAATATACAAAGAAAAAACATTTAAAGGAACTTCCTGCCTTCTGAACCACAATAAAGATGACAAAGCATGTAGTTTTGCTTTGCCAGTCATTCATTTACAAGAACTGTCAGCCACAAAAGACATATTAACATTAGATAGCACTTCGTGTGAACGCTCTGTGGACAGCAGATGAAGAATTTAATTTTTCAGCTTAACTTTACAGCTTCTCAGTAGACCTTTGGGGAAGTCTTTGTGCTGAGTATGTGCAAATATGACACCTCCCCTCTGTGAGAACAAATGTTTTCAATCACAGGGGAACAATGTGTAGGGGTGTGTTCCAACGTAAAAACAATTAATGCTATAAAACCTGAGCTGAAAATATTGTAAAAATTAAAAGGATGCATGAAACATAACCTGGGATTGAATAGCACAAATATCTGTGCTGCCAAGGAGCCAGTGAGTCTAAGCTAACCTACCGTGTCTCAGCCCAAAGGATCAAAGAAAACGTGATGGACAGATTGGGATAACTAACAAGGACTGCAGAAATGTTTGGCCAGACTACAGTCTGGAGTCCTTCCACATGAAACAATCTCCATCTCAGCTCCTGGTTTGATTGATTGTCCTTGAGGTCAGTCTAGGTTGTAAAAATATAGAGCATATTCAGTAGGAATGATTATTGCGGATTGATGGCTAATTTGGTTGGGACCTCAACACTTAAGTTCATGCAGTTCACAATATGGGCGTTTATGTGAGAATATACACTAGAAAAAAGGAGTACTGCATGCTTTTAGGCAGAATTTTTATCTTGACAGAATAGAAAGGCAATAATTTTTCATTATAAGCATGTAGTTTAAAATCCATTGGCCCACTTCTATCTCCCACACTCTAATTCAGCATTCATAGCAAACTGTCAGCTGGCCAGAGAAACAATGGTAATGGCAGACAACCAGACATTTGGAGAAAACAAATTCTACTTTGCAAATGTCATAAAAGAAAACAGGCTGCATGATACCAACAGTGGAAATGATGGGCTTATGAAAAGACTCATATAATGTCCCTACTTCCTTCTGCTTCTTCCAGATTTACAAGAATAGGATCCAAGTTCAGCTGTAATTATACTTAACTGATATCATGAAGTTTGTGAAGCTGTTACTTTGTCAGAGAAATACAGATCAGCTTTCCTTTGCTGCAGAAGAGTTTTTGGGGGGAGGAGTTTAAGATTTGAGGTGCAGTCACTAAAATCATTTGACTAATACTTAACAAGGATAATAATTTTAACAATGTTAGCAAATAAATGCATACTACCAACAACAGATGAAAAAAAAAATCGAAATTAAAAGTGAAAGTTTCACATTTGGGTCAGTTCCTGTCTCAAAATGTCAAACTTTACAGTTGAAATAAACATGATGGGAAAAAAGGTTTGGGGCTTTACATTAGATAAATATGCATAGAAGATTCAAAATATTTTTCAATCGTAAAGCTTTGCAAAAAGCGGTGTATCGCCTTTTAAGTGGGTGCTTATCCAGTCACTAGCTGTTTGCTAGCCTGCTAGCTTGACTGATCTGGAGCTCCCATTTTTTCACTGTCGGGATGCTTTTGGAGCAGTTTTCATGCAATTAACTGAAAAGGATGTGAATAGTTTTGTGTCAAGTTTAGTAACAGTGCTTCGGTGAATGTTCAGTCGAAGTTTGTTTGTTTCTCTGCAATGCATGAATGGACTCTACGGGTGCACCTGGCTAACCAAGTATGTGTTTGCTTGTGAGACATGGCCAAACATGCTCACATCTGTCTCCGAAAAAACCGAATAAAAAAGATTAATGCGAAATTACTTAACTGAACTCAACAAACGTGCGATAACGGGACAATTTCTGTGGTGTTACCATCAAGATAGCAAACAGATGTTTCTCCATCAATTGCATGAAGTCAGGTTATGTCAATCCGGTTGTTCAGTGATGACGCGACGAATCCTACTTCCGGGTCTAAAGTAGTCTGCGTTTAATATGGCTTTTGTGTTGTTAACATGTTTAATGTTTTGTATTTTCTTCTATTTGATCTCAAAAAGCTCCTAAAACAGTCAGTGATCCCTGTTGACCTCCCTCAGCTTTTATTACCACTAATCATTTATTTAAGCTCAGTTTTTAAAACCTTAGGATTTAACTACAGCCCAGCCCATGCAGCAGTATATGAATGACTAACCTCGTATTGTGGATGGATTATCTCAGTTGTTCTCCTGGCTGAAGTTTGGTCCTTTTACAGCATCCTGCCATGCGATTACATTTGTTTCTGACCACTGAGAACACTCACGTTAACTTTTATCGAGTGGAAAAAAAGTTAGCTTGTTTATATTATGCTAGCATAGCTATGTCGCTAGCGGTCACGTAGCACATCATTATATACCAGCTAGCCCAACTTCAGTAACCCTACAAACGTCACTGCTGTTTAGTTTTCTGTCTTCATTTATGCTGGAAGTGATAACAGAGCTGTACGTTTTAATTTGTTTCCAAAACCCCGCAGTCAGGACATGCTATATTGTATTTAGATAGAAGCTAGCGAGCTAACTCCCTGCTAACTTCTAACTCCGTTAAATGTCATAAATTCCGTTTTCATGGATGCCTGGATGTTAAACTCAATTGTTACACCTGGTAGAGCAGAACGCTGATCATTTTATTAAAGATGAAAGACTTTAGACAGTTTTTCAACTCTCAGTAATGCCACAGTGATCGTTTGATATATGGACCTGCAGCGGAGTTTAGACCCAGACACGGCTAGTGACGTCAGACTGAACAACCGGATAGACGCTAGCATTCACTGGTACAGTGGGTAACACATAGCACAGAGGTTCTTCATTCAGATCCTGGCTGCAGGGCCTTTCTGTGTGGAGTTTGCATGCTGTCCTTGTGTTAGTGTAGGTTACCCCCGGGTATTCTGGTTTCCTCACACAGTCCAGAGAAATACATGTTAGGTCAACTGGTGATTCTAATTTGGCTATAGATGCGAGTAAAGTGCAGTGTGTAACTCTTTTTTGGGTCAAAAAAAGAAAGAAAAAACAGTTCTAAATAAAAACAAATCTTTAATCTTTTTTTAACATATTACAAAACTAAACTAAACTTAAAAAAAACACACATGAAAGAAGCATTCTCGCTGTTTACTCATCATGTTTAACACAGAAACTGATAACATGTGGAAGATTTAACAGTTTTTTAATTATTATAAAGCATCTAAAGTATCAACAGAAAGAGGTAGCCTAAAGCAGGCTGAGCTGATTCTGGTGACTATACATCTAACTTGAGTTACTGTCTCACATCTGCAGCTCTGTTAATTGCATGTGTCTGTGTACGTTGGTAAAAATGAGCATGAATGAAAAGTAACCCACAGTGATGCCTGGATGTCAGCCAGATCAGACTTGAACTATTCTCAGAGCAGATCAATTCCCAGTCTCTCTTTATTGCTGCCAGTGGTGAGTGACTCAGCTAATTATAACAAGGAAGATCATGCCCTGAATACTGTTTTCACTTCTAGCTCACTGGCTACTCAGTAACACTCCTACTCAGGCACTGTATACATGCACATACCCACACACACCATGAGGCACACACTGGCTGACCAGCTATATATACTGCTACAACCTGCTATTCGGCAATAAAATCTATATTGTGTAGTCCACAGCCCACATATCTTGATGTGACTTTGCGTGATGTGATATTCCAGCGTGAACTCTCAGTTACACTGATACAAAATGTGACCTTACATGCGCACACAAGCTTTCTTTAATCACAGCCAACACAAATAAGTCAGCTTTTCCAGTATCCTCCTAAACACCGTGTCACGCACAAACAGACTCCAAACACACATAATCACTTTGATGTCACATAACAATAAACCTTCAGTACCTCTGCCTCCCATTCCCACAGTGACTGCTCATCCTGTTTGTTCGACTTCTTAAAAAGAAAAAGAGGGAAGGCAGAGAGAGAGGAAACCTGTTCCCGTGCCTGCTCAGCAGCATGACAAAGACACTTGCTCACAGAGACACGCATGCATCAATCAGTTGAGTGAGTCACCTTTTTCGTAGGACGACCACTGCGCAAAGAAAGAATGCAAGGCCTAAAAATAACAGCCATCATTCCTATGGAATCTGCAGCTCATCCATGTTTGGACAGCCTGCAGAAACAGGTTTGCATGACCTTTTTGAATCAAGCTGTGCCCAACCGCTGTGACCCGGTTAAGTGTGTGACATGTTGTGGAAGGAACCGTGTTAGAGATGTGAAAAGAAACGACTGGGAACGGCCTGCTTCTGATTGGCAGGATTGGCCGCACTAAAGAGGTTTGACGGTGCACACGCGCACACAGGCCAGCTGCTGCTCTGTTTTCAGTGAATGCTCAGTGAGCCTCTGCTGCAGCCACTGTGCTCATTCAACATAAAGCAGTGGAAAAAGAAAACTCTTGCGCAACACGCACATGGTCACACGTGTGCACACACCCCGACAAACACACACAAACATGCACATTTATAATTGCCCAACAGGACTCGTCTCAGCGCTCATCACAGGAATGTTTTTCAAACTATATCCTGCACTTCACCCTTGAATTTTTGACGGTCCATCGTTCGCTTGATTCCTATCATTGCATAATTCTCATAAAGAATTGCACAGCATTTGGCTCCTTTGGTAGGGGTGCTTGATGTACAAGTGGTTTCACCTTAGCCCGGCTGCTATGATGTTGTTTACAGAGCCAAGCTGGCATATTTTTCTGTGAGTTCTTATAGCCCAACAAAACTACAGCTTTACGGGGGTGAGTCATATCCACAGACCCAGCATGGGAAAATATCATGGTGTTGTTAAAGCCAGAGTTCAAGCTAGCACACTGAAGCTTTTTGTATGGGCTGGTTCACACCTGAAGCCCAGCGTTTAGAGAGCAAACAGTTCCGGTGCCACGCAGAGGTCTGTGGAGAAAATGTTACAACTGGCAATAAAGGGCAATAAGAGCCGAACACTAAGGAACAACTGAGTCAGACAAGGTACTTCAAGGATTGTTAATTATTGCCTAAAACATGTGCATGCTTGATGAGGCAGCTGATAAGTAACAGATGATTTCTTCACTCCTCTCATCAGCTCCTCAAGTTCCTTTGGTATCAGCAAAAAAAAACTCTTATGGGGGAATTTGAAGATTCATGACACACTGGTTAGGAAAAATAAATAAATAATGTTTGAAGCATATGCTCACGAAGTCGTCTGAGAAAGCTAATACAGTGGGTAGTGTCATCAGAGCCGCGCTGAGCAGGATTGCTCAATGGTTGTGTCACCAGGAGGCTGGACTGGTCGGGCGGAGTGTTTGAGCTCAGAGCTCAACATCACTGGAGCTCACTCACTCTCAGCCACTCTTTGAGTGTGAGGCGGTCTCTCTTTCTCTCTGTGTCCTCTCTCTTTTCTCCTCTCTCTCTCTTCTCTCTCTCTAACAAACACTGACTCTGGGCTATGAGGGATCGGATTTTTTTTCCTCTCACCAAAAGTACACAGACCTCAGAAGCCACGAGCACTCACTCTACAGAAGGACGTCGATTTGGATTATTACCAAAATCCGCTGAAGTTTCTTTTATGTGTCACCAGTGCTGAGTCTTCTACGGAGAAATGGAGAGCACAGTTTGTAGCTTCTTTTAACCGTCAAAGGGAGCATCTAAAAGCAGACGGAACGGACCTCGCTTCTTTTTTTTCTTTTTTTTTTGCTTTCATGGTGAATCGGCCTATCAGGATGAACTTGCAGTGGAGCAGCCGGGCACCTTGCATCCGCGCGGGGAGACTCGCGCACAAGCGGCTTGATTCAGACGATCAGCCGCCGGCCAAATGCGCCCGGCTGAGCGCCGAGGCTGGGGACACGCAGGGACTCCTCGGCACCTCTCCCGGATCCCCGGTCAGCCCCGGCTTAACCTCTGTCCCACCGACTCACCAGGGACCGTCCAGCATAGGATCGTATCTACTTCTACCTCTGGCGGACCGGGAATGCATGCACAGCGCGATGAACACCGATACTGGCATTGAACTACTGTGTAAGGTATGCGCAATCCAGTCATTGTGCAATTTCTTTGAATGAAGGATGTTTCAAGACATCCCATTGCCCAATACCCTGTCTGACATGTCATCCGTATTTGGCTGACTTTTTCACCAGATGTCATTCTCACGCGAAATGTGTCACGATTTCCATAATAAAAGTCTTACTTCATTGTATATATTTTTTATTTTATTTTTTTAAATGTCTGAACCTGATAAGGTTCCTTTCATTTTTACACGTCGTGAAAGAGCAGCCAAACCCTGTGTTGCCTGTTTTGTATTGTGAAAATTCAGCCTATCATACTGAAGCCCACCAATCCTTGGCACCGGTGCTTCGCACTGTGTCTGTCAACTGGGCTCATTTGCATACACGTCACCGCAGTACGCCACGCTGTGACACACAAAAATGCAAACATGTGAGGCAAAAAGGCTCTCGTGATAAGGATCTTTCCCGATAAGGACAGGGTCCTCCACTGTTCCAGATCCCTGTTTATTTTGCACGATAGACCTGCAGGCGTTTGGCTTTGTTGATTAATAAAGTTAATCGCTTCACGCTTTGATGATTCATTTGTCACGCGCTTGCAAAAGCAATGTATTGAGCTGGAATCAAAGCATATCCCAAGCCTTTTTTATGTCGCTGCCAAATGTTCATGGTTGCTTACTTAGATGATCATTAAGACCACACTGACCTATTGCCTCGTCCTCCTCCTCCTCACACTCACTCTCTCTCTTCTCCTCCTTACCCATCTTTCTAATTTCCATCCTGCATCCCTCCTTTTCCTCCCATCTTTCTTCCAGGTCTTTGATATGGGGGTATACCAGGAAAAGATCAGAGCCTATGGTATTCTACCAGCACACAAGAATGTGGCCGGCATCAGGGACATCATCCTCGGTGAGCGCAAGGCCTACGTGTTCCTGGATAAAGACTTTGGGGACATGCACACTTTGGTAAAGAGCTGTCGCCGACTAGACGAGGGACATGCCTGCAGGCTCTTCCGTCAGGTGGCCCTGGCTGTAGCCCACTGCCACCAGGCAGGCATTGTGCTGGGTGACCTGAAATTACGCAAGTTTGTCTTCACTGATGACAAAAGGTGAGGATTCACCTGTCACGATTCTCGAATTGCTCTCAGTCCTTAACACTGATCTCAGCTATACAGATTTATTTGAATGCTCTCAAACATCTAGTGTAGTGGCACATGCCAGTGAAAACACAGAGCGAAGACAGCAGCAGCTGATACACACACAGGCCATGTGTGCAGATATCAATGTGGGCACAGATAGAGTAGGAGGTTCTGTACTTGTGGAGGCAGACTGCTTAGCTTCCCAGATTTTCGCCCTCTCTGTCTGTCTCCCTATTTCACTCTCGATGTGTCTCTTTGTATGCAGCGTTGTGTGTTTGTTTTGCATGCTTGTGCACAGGCAAGCATGTGTGAATGTAGTGGGTGGTAGTTTGGCAGAGCTGCGAGACGAGGCTGCTGAATGAGAAAATCATACCTTCTGTGGTCTATATCTTAGAATGCATTTATTACTCATCATTTATTAATAAATTACATCATAGCAATGCTGCAGGATAAATGGCGTGTCCAGCAAGATTTCATTCACTTACATCCATGAAGTAGTATGCTTTGAACCTGCTCCCACACACACACACCTACACACACACACACACATCTAAATGCCTGCATCTCCCAGTGCCAGATATAGTTCAGGAAGATACACAAAATCCATGCTTGCAAAACTGTTTGTCGCCTCTTTGCCCTTGCGTCACTCTCTTTTCTGTAAGCGTCCACTGATCCCCTCCACCCCCCCACCCCCACCCCCACCCCCCAATCCGGCTCTCCAAAGGGCCTTTTTCATGGAGACTTTTGAACAGTAACATTCTTCAGTCATGACCTCTGGGTTAGCTGGGTTACAGTCGATGAATGAGAGCAGACAGCCAGTGAGAGAAGTTGAAGTTAGTCGCGTCCCTCTGATAGCTATATGGCTGCAGAGCGATGAGTCACTGTGTATATGGGCAGAGGGGAAGAGGGGAGGGAGGGGGGTGTTGCACAGCTTTTTTCTTTTTTTCTTCGTGCGTGTGCATGTGTCCGTCCATGCATGTTCGCGCATTCAGAGCTGTAAAGCTGCGGTCCATTGCAAGTTCAAGTGGCTTGTTGCTGGCAGTTCAGTATTTCGTCAACGGAGCGACGACACTGCAACATTAATGTTGGTAGGCTGACCTGCTCGACCCGTGAAGATGTGTTGTGACGGCATCTTTTTTTTCTCATGCAGACTTCTCTGTGCACTTTTTGTGGTAACATTTCAAAGCGCCACTACAAAAAAAAAAAAAAACTCAAAAGCATCCTGTCGTGACTAACCTGCAGGCTTTGCTGATAACATTAAACGGCTCTGTGACATAATGGAATTTGGCAGTATTCGTTTCCAGAAAATCAGCTTTGTTCACCCTGAGATCACCTCTTTTGCTCTTTTGTCCAAACACAGACAGACAACAACTTAAGGCTCACTGAGCTCTTACGATTCTGCATGACCTCATTTATTCCGTCATCCATTCCTCCAAAATTCACAATCAGGCATCTTTCAAACCCCAGCGCACAAGCCGTGATGCGATGTCCTGGCCAACAATGCAGCGGCCAAGCCAGCGACAGAGAAAGTCACAACATTTTGACAAATGCTAGCTGCATTCGCACACACACTCGCACACACACACAGACATACACAGTGCAGTTGGGAGAGCCAGTTTAGGAAAGGTGACTAGCACTCTGAAGCATGCAGAGCTTCACAGTCAGGCCAGCCTTCCCGTGCGTCACTGATGTGGCAACAGCCATTTGAGGGTAATTATGGGATGGCTGGCGCCGCAAGTGTGGGACCCAGGTGCAGATAGCCTCGGCTCGAGAAAGAGAGAGAGAGAGCGAGAGAGGAGGAGGAGGAGGAGAGGAGATATGTACTCTCAACAGTAGGATGAGTCATTCTCTCCACCCCTCTAACTCTCTCTGTTCTGTTTCCTTTTCTGTCTCCATCTCCTTTCTCCTCTCCTGACATATCTCCTCCACTATCTCGCTGTTTAAATATCATTTGCTTTTCCGTCTTGGTCCTTCTGGCTGTCACTCTTTTCATCCTGTCTCCGTGGCTTTTTCTTTGTCTGCAGTCAGTCCATCTGACATCTCAAGTGTCTCACTGGGGCGACCCCCCGAGACTGAGATACAACAGAACTCTTTATGTGCGCTTCACTTGATGAAATCCCCTCCAGTCATTATACACAAATTAAATTAGAACTAAAAACAGCCTGTATCTGCTGCTGTAAAAAGAAAAAAAAAGTAGAAAAATGCATGACATATTTTTTTGCCCATGGAAATGGCAAAAGTTTCCCATCAAATGTTCTATCTTTGCGCAAGAGCGTTTCAGTGGTGAGTACCTCATCCTGAAAAAAAAATGTGCTCTCACAGTCTTAGTTGCTCTGCTGCAGGACTAAATGTACGTCCTGTCATTAACTTGGCTAAATATAGCATTGTGTGTGTGAGAGTAAAGAAGGAGGAGGGGGGTGTTGGTGTAGTGTATTTATGTGTGTTTACATGACCATGTGAGTGCCAGGAAGTCATTGGAAATTTGCTTAGGCAGCTCTGCTTCTTAAACGGGAATCACAGTGGCGCACTTGGGTCGTAGTAAGTTCACTTCTGTGTGTGTGTGTGTGTGTGTGTGTGTGTGTGTGTAAAACTGTCTGTCCATCTGTCTGTTGCACAGATTAAAGCTAGAGGAAGGAAACACACTGTACTTATGCTGCTTTACAGTAAAATTAAAGCCCTCTCTTGTGGTTATTTTTGTGCAATAGCGGTTTGGCTCAAACATACATATATTGACATTTTGTGCTATTGAAGTCCATTCCAGATATCTTGACCTTTGGTTTTACTTGCTTTACAGGACGCAGGTGAGACTAGAAAGCCTTGAGGACTGCCGCGTCCTGGAGGACCCCAAGGATGACTCTATGTCAGACACCCACGGCTGCCCTGCCTACGTCAGCCCAGAGATCCTCAGCGGTTCCACGCCTTATTCCGGCAAGATGGCCGACATGTGGAGCCTCGGGGTCATGCTGTACACCATGCTGGTCGGCCGCTACCCCTTCCACGACCCGGACCCGGCCACACTTTTTTCCAAAATTCGCAGAGGCCAGTGCTGTTTGCCTGAAGGTTTGTCTCCCAAGGCCAAGTGTCTGCTCCAGAGCCTGCTGAGGAAAGAACCCTCTGAGAGACTCACAGCAACTGAGCTGCTCGCTCACCCGTGGTTCCACGTGCCGCCATCGTCCCGGGAAGCGGCGCTGGGTGACCAGGAAGTAAGCTCGGCCGAACAAACGGTGCCATCCTTTGATGCGGAAGAGGACGACGACCTCTTCTGCTGACGGATTCGATTTGAGTCTGACTGAGGGACCAAAACAAACTATGAGGGATTCATTGTTGTTTTGTTTTTGTTGTTTTGTTGGTTTTTTTTACATTGGCACTTTTTAGAAACCCATTTGTGTACTGTTGTGTGTACATACACCCTCAAGCTTTCTACAAAATCTTACTGTACTGTATTTTGTTGTCGTATACATGTTACTCGCTAAGGGCATTGTTCACAATGATCACTCATTGTGTTTCTGTATGTGTGATTTGGAAATTATTTGGTGCTAGAAGAATTAACCATGACAGAAATAAGCCAGATCGTGTATTTTAAAAAAAAAAAAAATCTCCACAGGCTTCTCCGAGCGTGTCACGGGAATTTAATAACCAGTCGGAGAGAAGTCATTGATGTTTGTTCTCAGCGTGAACTCATGAGACTTCATAAAGCATTAGCTGAATCTTGAGCGGGAGGCGAGGAGACCAGGATGTTGTTCCTCTCACTCTCTAACCAGACTGCAGGCTTCACCAGCTGACTCACCGATCAGCTCGAGGACCGCCAAGCACGAGCTTGACGTCTTGAAGCAGACAGTGACATAAAGTGAGAAAGATGGATAGCAGAGGACTGATGTGTCATCCTCAGCGGGACACTACAAAGGTGTCTCACTGCCAATCTGGCACTGTCTCTGCGAATGGAGCGCATTTACAAATTTCACACCACGCACAGAAGGTTGAGACAGGCAGGGTGTTACTGGTGTAAGACTGGCAGAAAAATGGTAAGAGCTCGACACACACACACGATGCTGACACAAGTCCTTGTTAATGGCTAACAGAGAAAAGTACATCTCGGTCATTTTATCATTTAGAACTGTTAAGACTGTTTAACATTTATGGCACAAGCTCAAAGCTGAATATCTTGCCTAAAGGTTGAATCCGAACACAAATATGAGCATCAGTCCATCCAGCATGTCTGAAATCCTGCATATGTGCAATTGCCATCAGCTAAAACCCAACACTAATGCTTCTGGTTTAACTACCTAAATGCTGGGAGCAACCCTGGTTTTAAACACTTGGCCACATGAATCAGCAGCATCAGAGATTACTGAATAATTCCTGAACCCGATGGCATCAGGTTCAATCAATCAAAGAAAAAAAAGGGAAAACAAGCACCGATGCAATCAAAAAAAATCTGCATTTGTTCATGAAATGTGCCAAATATGCACTTAAATTGGAAACCGACGCATTGCAGAAAAATGAAGACTTTCCCAGCTGAGCAGTCGAGCCTGTTTTGTTCATTTCTGTCGGAACATTATGTGAACCTGTTTTGCTTTAACAAAAGCCGAGCTGTGTGCTGAGTGTTGTGCCCGTATCACTGTGTTTCATAAACTGAATGACTCTGAATCAGTCGCAGTCAGGCGATATTTGATGTTGGTTGTCTGTTGATGACTCAACACTTGGGCGTGTCTGCAGAGAATGGTGATGACCTTGGCTGGAAGAATCTGTTCAGACTGTTTCACCTCTTTAGTGGTACTTTTTATTTTTTATTTTTAAACTCCCCCCTTTCCTTTTTTCTTGTTTTGAAAGCTACGGATCCATGGAGACTAGTCTTCATAGTTGGTGACATTTTGTACCACGCTCTAAGATACACTGTTCGTTTGTGAAAAGCAAATAGAGAGTTTCAGCCACATTCAAGCTATTATAGCCAGCTGTTTTGCTCTGGTACAATTTATTGACAATGGTACTAAATCTGGCACATCAGAGAAGTGTTGCGCATTAATTTTTCTTTCTTTTTAGTCACGCAGTAGGCTAATAGAGCATCTTGCGGTTCTTTCTTTCTTTCATCTGCTCGAGAAGACCAGATGGAAGGAGACTCGTGACAATCGCAATTGTCCTTCACAGCGAAATTAATTTAAGAGGTTAACGATGTTGTTTCTGTTTCATACATGTAGAGTGAGTCACGCCTTCATGTGACATGTAAACTGACACGGGTGCACAATCTTCATAATGCACTGTGAATTATGTATTTGTGACACAACCTAGAGGCTATTTTTAGTCCGGATAGGTTACACACAAGAGTTATATTCATTGTATAAAATATGTAAATATGTATATTTGAAATATGTGTGGAGTTGTTGAATAAAGATCACATTTTTCATATTCTCACAGCATGTTATTATTTATCACTGCCACTTGTCTTTCGCACACACAGCCATACTAACGCCTGCCCGGCTCTGACGCACGCCTCAGAGGTTTTCCTGGAAGAATTCTCTCAGCGCCGCTCTTCATCACAGTGAGGGAGAACAATGCGATTTCCCTCAGCGCTTTCAATTTCATTTTTGCAAGAGAAAGGAACCGAGGAAAAGAAAACTGCCTCTCCCGCTTTCTCCATCTCTGCCTCTAGCCGTTTACTCTTCTCTGACCTTTGTGTAATGTAACATTTAACTCCTCAAACACACAAATGTCAATAGTGGGTCAGTGTTTCTTTCCTGGAACACACAAGGGGGAGCATAAGCGCTGCTCTCGTTCTCTTTTTCTCCAGCTTCAGCAGTAACCAGGGGAACTCGAGGTCATCCCATCAAACAGTGAACAACAGCACTATTTGAAGTCAAATACTTACATGCTTTCATATCCAATCCTTGTTTGCCTGTGAATCATTTGACCTATAAGAGCTTGGCATATCTCCACCCTCTGTGTGTTATGACTACCTTAGGCATGGCTGGCCGGGGCTTGCGTAAGCGTTGTTCGTGTGTGCGTGTTCATGTGCATACCTGCCTGCATGTGTGTGTGTGTGTGTGTGTCAACAGGGTAACTGGAGTGTCTCAGCTGCTGGGAAGCTGCCAAACGATTGCTTAACACATCAGAGCCGGGCTCCTCCAGGAATGACAACAGGGCCCCTGAAAAGTAGGCTAGTCGAAGGTCAAGTAATGAATATCTGGAGATGTGTGTTGGGGGACTGTGTGTTTGAGAGGAAATTTGATTGTGTGTAGCAAGCGACAACCTCTGGGGCTTAAAAATGAAGCTAACGCGGAAGTGCCGAGTGCACTTCCTGCAAAGGCCACCTCAGGTTAGCTCCAAAAGAGAGTACATCCCTGTAGACTGCCATGCTACAACATCCCTTTTACAGCATTAAAAGGCATGTTTATGGTCTGGAGCAAACACAGACGGTACAAAAGATGAACGTAGCTACCATGATGTCATCCTCTGCTGTCTAAACTTCCATTTTGAAGCCTTGACGTAAGCGTTTCTTTTGCATAGCCATTTGCAAAAAACAGACGTGACTGACAAGTAAACTAAACAATGAGTGTTTAGTTTACAGGTAATCCTTCAAGTATGACCAAGATGTACTAAATAGACTTAATTTTTTTGATTCAGTGTGACCTAAAACAGGTGTCTGAGCCCAAAAACCCATCAGCAAAGTGTTTACAGAGGTTAAAACTGAAAGCTGTTTTCCCTTAGACTTCTATGAAAGTGGAAGTCTTTTTGGAGCCACGGCTTTTGTTATCTGTTGGCCTTAAGATAGAATGCAGGTTTGAGGGAGTTCTAACTTAATTGTAATGACCCGTAAGATTCATTCTTGTTTTCTTCTGTCTATGAGTACAAAGGATTGCATACCGGTAAGGCTTAGAGCAATGCTGATTGACAGCTAGGGTTGAATGGCAGGATGTGCCAACATAGGGAGATGTAGCCAGTGGCTACAATGTCAATGTCAAGCATTGTCAAGAACATGTCAAAGTAACAAGTGACGATATAACCCCGATTATATAAAATATTGCTTAATCAGAAGCTCACATAGTCTGACGTCTAAAAGGAAAATAAAGGCATATGCCTTATAATGCATAACAAAAATCTTTGTTTTCTGTATGCACTTCCATACAAAGACAATGAATTTCTGAAAATCTCCACCCTGGAAAGAGTTTTAGAAAAGGTCAATTTTCAGTGACCTAACAAGCCGTTTGCATGTTGCCAAAACACTAAAATGCATAGAAAAAGCTACGTTTACCAAAATACCCATACAGGTGTGGACAGAGCTTGGATTTTCCTAAGGTTAAAAGTTAGGGTCATGGCTACTTTGACAGATGTGGCAATTGTCTGCAGGTCATCAGCGCCATTGATTCAAACTCCAGAACTGGATTGGTAACTCCAGTTCGGTTGTCAGTGTCTTTTGGAGCACTTTAATAGATTTCTCTGTTTAATATAGCTTCAATTATGGTGGGTGGAATTTTTATATTTTATTAGCATATTGTCTAATTAACAGCATCTGTGGCTGAACAACAGCGATTTCGCATGTCATGTTACGTGACCATCACGTGAGAGTTGTCCACTATATTGAAAGGGATACAACTAACAGTTGCCAGCGAAAAATTGGTTTTTCCTGACTGGTTACTAGAAGAAACTAGTGTCAATGAGAGTGTTCCACCAAAAACGACTTCTTTGGTTGCTAGCAGCCCGAAGCTGTTACTGGTAGTTTGTATGGAAGACACATCTTGTCTTCAAATGCTCGCTACTAGCTCCGAGCCGCGCGGTTCGAAATGTACAATGTTCACCTTCAAAATGAAAGTTGTGCCTCAACGCAGCAACCACCACATTTCAAAACATGTAACTTTGTGTTACACTTTTCATAAACTATACATAGTTTGTTCTGGTTGCTTGTTCTGGTTGCTTGTTCTGGTTGCTAGTTCTGGTTGCTAGCTCTGGTTGCTAGCTCTGGTTGCTAGCTCTGATTACTAGCTCTGATACTAGCGAGCTGCTAGCAAACTATTTTAAAGCCAAGAATGTCATAACCACCTGTACCAGTCTCAGCAAAAAGCTCAGACTGTAAATTATTGGTATATGTTAACTGTTCGGTTGGGACCCTGCTTATCTTACCCTAGTACCTTCGTGTCAGACAATCATTAGTTTCACTTTTAACAATGATTGTCTGATCTAAGAAGGCTATTTAGTGCATTTATTGAAATTAAAGTCATGGTTAACAAAAGTTTTTGTGGTAAATATTAACTTAAGGTGAGGTGTTTTGAAACGGACTAAGGCACACTGTGTGTCTGTGTGAGATCATCCTGCCACAAGTGTAAACTTTATCCTTCCTTTTATCCGGGATCATTAAAGTTTCCCAACCACCTAAATGTAAACAGCAGACTTCACAAACTTCCCCAAAGCATTACAGCTGTCCTTGTTGGATATTACACTCACCAGGGCATTATCAGATACTTCCTTGATTATCTATGATGTCATTTCATAAAATAAAAATGACAACAGGGTAATTTATAGTATTTCAGTGGATTTTTAGAAATGATTTTAAGGTTTGTAAAATACATAAATGACAGAATAGTATTTTCCAACATTATCTTTCATTTAAAAACTATATGCTTTGTTTTTCCACGTAGCTCAAACGGGAAAAGGTGTAATTTAGGAGTCATTCTGATCTCCTTATTACCAAAATGCCACAGGAGGAAGTGAAACGGCATATCTGAAATATAACAGTAAAGCACCTGCTCTGATGATAAAAGTGTTATGCCTCTTCCTGGAACTTGTTGGCTCGGTTGACCGCTCCGGTGATGCAATGGAAAATAGCCTCCTCTGTTTAAATGACATGTTGACCTGATTTATTTCATAATACGAATCCCCAGAGGAATGCGGGGCATTGTGTTGACGTCGTTCGGGAAGGAATGCTTTTAATAAGGCTGGTATTTTCGCCTTTTCATCTTAGATCACAAAGGCATACCTGCAATTTATGTGACAAGACAAAGCTGTGATCTCTGCTGCGATCTTGTGGAGAAACTGTAAACTGCAGCTTTGCGTCAGATCATCTCTGCTCAGTAGCCAGCTGAGTATTTCCTGCATTTTATGACACTGTTGGGCACAGAGGTATGTACTTACACAAAAACAATTGTATGCTAATTGTATGTGTTCCTGATTCATGTTGTTACTTAGCAGACATACACATCTAAGGTTAATATTAATAATATTAATACAAATTAACATAATAAATAATAATGAATAATATTACTAAAAGATTAGTATTGATCATTTATTTATTTAAGGACACCTCGGATTATGTAAATCTTGCCTTTTAAATACAGAACTGACAAAAATGAATAAGAACTCTGTTCATAATAAGTATATTTTAAAGCATTAAACCCAATCATTCTCAATCGTTGTCTGCTTTTCTCTTGTTTATATTATAAGTGCATCGAAGCTGAAGGACCAAAAGTCTCAACCACAACAAGGCATCGATTTGTCCACAATTCACAACAATCACTACTCCCTCTACAGTGTTGCTTACAGTTAATAAATGAATAAATACATGAATAAATACAATTTACACCCAAAATGTTAACTTTAAGTAGCTTGATTACATGGAAATTTTCCATGTCATTTAGTTACAAAATGCAAAACACTACATTTAATGGAATCTGGTCAAATGACATTTACTGGATTGGTATACATTCAGTTTATACCAAGCATTTTTCCATAATGATTAATTGTTTAGATAAATAAACCTCTGATTTTATATATTTCTGTTGCATTTTATTCAAAATTATTGCTTCATATGTATTTTATCAGAGCAAAAGAACTGTTTTGGTGCAAAATCTAATTCAAATTCATTAAACACAGTGATCACCTAATGGGTCTTCTCTGTAAAATAATGGAAAGGTCAAGGGCACATTTAACATTGTTCTGAGCTAGGTTAGGGCCAGCCAAGATCTAGGGCCAAACCTTTGTTAGATTAAGATTCTTCATGTTGATTCCAACCTGTCTCCATATTTATCATGCACAGTATGAGAATTTTACCAAGTGATGTGATGGTTTAAAATGTCCCTTTGCTGCACAACTTGCACATGTTAGTTGCGTTACTGGAGGGAGTGGTCATATTAGCTGGTTCCCACATTAGGAGGGTATGTTTGGGGCCTTCCCGTCACCATTGCGCTAACATTACAGTCACTGCTATGGCATGCTGATGTGTTTCATGCTTTTTATGGACTTTGTTTACAACTGACCATGTACTCATAAAACTCCTGAACTCAAACACTTGTATTTGGTGTTGCAGGAGATTAATTTGTCCTTGATTTGATTGTGGTTTTCTGACAAGAAAACTTTCTTTCTGTGCCTTACACATTACAGTAACCTGTGTACTGTGATGGATCATGAGCTGAATGGGCTACTAAATCATTGATGTTGTGGTTTTATTGCTTTGTTTGAGCAAAACGAGACACTGTAAATCATCAAAACTGAAACTTGGGACTGTTTTCTGACCAGACCATAAATTTTTAGATCCAATTTATGTTTATTGTTCATGTTTCTAGCATTGTTTTTCCCATCCTATGCATCTTATGCACTCTTCCTTGTACATATAAGCATGTTTACTTGACATGAATCTTATTTATTCCCGTTATTGGGGCATTGCTGTCTCATCCATGCATGCTACCATCACGAATGGTAAGAAATCAGCTGCAGAAATGTGGTTGTCACACACAAAATGGCAACCACCTCTTAAAAACACTGCTCCATAGCTGCTGGTGGTCAAAAGTACAGCAGGGTAATCACAAGAATAATCAGCAAATTAATCAACAGCGACAAAACTCGTTATCCTTGGAAGTAAATTCATTTTTACAAGAAAACATGGAAAAGTGTAATTATCTTTTTCTGACAGCATGAATCTCCACTGGAGGTAAATGGAAGTGTTTGGGTGTTGTAAAACATGGAGGAGCAGGATCAGGGAACATCTTTCTGATGAGGTTATGCCCCCTGGAAGTGTGTGTTATGATCATGATTGTTTTCTATTCAGAATGAGACACATAAAAACATTATTAGGACATTAAAATATGCTGATGACATGGCAGTAGGAGGTCCGGTTTACACGATTGTTTTTATCGCGGCTGATCTACAAAAATAAATCAGTTCAAGTATCATGAATCTATCTCTCCTACTGATCAACAAGCTTGTTGTGAACTGTGTGAACCTGTTCTACTTTTCCTCATTATCTGTCATATATGCACTCCAGTGGCACATGCTCCTACTGAACATGGCCAAAGTTCAAAAAATGAAATCAGTGTATGTGCAAATAATAATAAAAGTTCAGGCTTCAGACAGCCAATCAGAAAAAAGTTGGCTTAAAGGGAGGGTGAGTTACAGTGTGCTGTTTGCACCAATTTCCAATATAAGACTTATATGCACCAAAATGAGTTTGATGTTAGTATGAAGTCATACAAAGTCAAACAAAAAATGTTCCTGAACTGCCTGCAAATTAACATGATACATACACTCATCAGACTCATCATTAGGTACACTTGTTCAACTTCTTCCAGCTGCTCTCCTCCTGAGATTATTGCCTCTTTCTGGCAGCAAATTAGGAAATTTTAAGTGTTAAGCAAATATATAAACTGCAACACTATGGAGCCACTAACTGTTCAACTCCTCATTACGACAAATATATAATCAGCCAATCACACGGCAGCAGCTCAGCGCATTTAGGCATGTAGACCTGGTCAAGACAATCTAGCGAAGCTCAAACTGAGCATCAAAATGAAGAAGAAAGGTGATTTAAGTGACTTTGAACATGGCGCAGTTGTTGATGCCAGACAGGTTGGTCGGAGTATTTCAGAAACTGTTGCTCTGCTTGGATTTTCCTACACAAACATCTCTAGAATTCATAGAGATTGGTCAGAAAAAGAGAAAATATCCAGTGAGCTGCAGTACTCTGGACAAAAATACCTTCCCAGATAGATCGACTTTGGCATGTGGTGGAAAATGATAGATGTCCTGCCAACAAATCTGTGTGGTGCTCAGTACCTCAAAGATATCAATATTTGAGATATTTATATATAAAACATTATTGAATCTGAATAATTCAGGCAGTTTTGAAGGGAAAAGGTGTCCAACCCAATACTAATGAAATATAACTAATGAAGTGGCCGATGAGTACTACATATCAGTAGTCAGGTGTAAAGACAGATAAGAATGAAACTTGTTTTCATTGTAATCTTTTATTTCTATACAATGTTACAAATTATCTGCAGGTTAAGTGAGTATGGACTTTGGCTTAGCTGATATTGGGGTTATGTTGTTACTCGGAATGAAGCACTACACACTATGCAGTGCAAACAAACGTCAAGAATTTACAACGCAGATAACAGATTGAGCTTGATGATAACAGATCGTTCCACTGGGAACAATAGTTAATTACATTTTTCTTTATCTCCCTGTAGTTTGCATTCTTCAAAACCACAGTTTAGATAAACTGTTGATTGTTGTAGCACTAAGACCCTATATATGGGGAGTTGTTATTTAGCAGCAGAAAGTTTTAAAGAGATTATTAAGTTGTAGGTCTTGAGGCAGAAATATGTGTTTTAAAAAAAGAAAGAATGAAAGAACAAAAAGGAAAAGAAAAGAAAAAAGAGGGAGAGAGACATTTATTAACCAAAAATAACGAGAGCAATGAAAATTGCCCTAGGAAGCAAAACTAAATACAAGGAAACTTAAACAAAACTTCAGGGAAGCCTAGTCTCACTGCTCTCTCAGTGTCTATATGCATGCCCTAGATGTAAGAATATATATATATGCACTGTGCATCCATATGTTTGCAGAATGTCACATGGTTATGTGCACTTGCTCACTGCTCTGAACCAAATCATGGGGTTTTCCCATGATGCACTGAGTGTTTCTTCCTTTTTCATTCACCTCTTTTCACTCTCTGTGTTTATACACTGTGATTTAGTTATTATTAACCTCTGGCTCTCTTCCAGTGTTTCTTTTGTCTCTCCCACTCCTTTGTGGCAGATGGCTGCCCCTCCCTGAGTGTGGTTCTGCCAGAGGTTTCTTCTTGTGAAAAGGGAGTTTTTCCTTCCCACTGTTGCCAAGTGCTTGCTCATAGAGGGTAATTTGATTGTTGGGGGGGTCAGCATTTTTGTAGGCTCTTTACCTTACACTATAAAACACCTCGTGGTGACTGTTTACCTTGATGCTTTAGAAATAACATTTAATTGAAGTTATTTGAATTAATTAACAGCTGATATTCAGAATCACAGGTGATCCACAAATAATGGACAGAAGTTAAAATATTGAGCACAGTTTAATTAACAGATAAGCTCATACATCAGAATAACTATAAAAAGTCATTAAGTGCCCAGCGATCACTCACTCCACTGATAATATTTGGAAACAACATGTTGTGAGAAGAGGACAGTCAAAATCCTTTTATAATCTTAAAAACCAAATGTGAAACATTATTCACATTAATGCTGTGTCATTACAGTGAAAAGGCAAACATAACGTTAATGTTACATTAAGCATAGTTTACTAGGGATTAGAACCGGTTGGAACATTTCATATGTCAATTACAGTCAAATTCCAGAAGAGGGTGGTGTTTTCATGTATCTGCCACATTGTCCCCTTTGGCTGGAGGAGTGTCAGGTTAGGATTAAGGTAAACAGCAATGTTAATGTTATAAAGAAAAACATTTCATTATGAATGAACATGTAAGTGTGCTGAAATCTACCAAACAGATGCATTTCTAATTTCCCACCACGATCATGAAACATCATGAAACAAGATCCGATCTGTGTTTTAGGGGGTCTTAATGCACAGCAGACCAGAACTGTTTGGTTGCTAAAGTGATCAAGTCTGAATCAGTAACGTTCAATGTGTCATCACATTAGTCATAAGGATGAAAAAACTCTTAAATTATGTACAGTGGCACCTTAAAGGCTTCTTCTCCTGCGCACGCCGCGGTTATTATCTTGAGAGCATCTGCATGTTATTTCGCAGTTTCATTAGCATTTGTTCCTCTTAGCCATAAAGAAGATTACTAAGTGTCACATGAACCCAATTTATGCTGCAAATACTGGCAGTGTGTGATGAGTTCTTTCCAATAATCTTCTTTGAGTTCACGCCAGAGAAGTGTGCTTGAATTAAAATGGTGGGCAGAGGGTTCAACTTCTAACAGCTGTGGAGTCATTTGGAGTCAGTTTCCATGTTTCATATAAAAGCGCAGCATTTGCTGGGCAACCTGGGCAGCGCAACGGAGGCTAGACCGTCCCATTTCACAAGCCTCGCACTTCCGGCCTTAGCGGTCTTTGAGTACGCGGCCCTTGAGGATCTTTGAGGCTGCGTACTTTAAGGCTGCAGACCCTGAATTGGTATACAGCCAAGGTGTCAGTAGGGACTGCAACACCTGGGAAGGTCAGACTGCATTATATAGCTGGTGTCATAAGCCACCGCCTCTCTTCAGCTGTGGTCATTCACAGTGGATGTTGTTGCCTCATTTACTCCTCTCTCAAACCATCAGTCTTCTTAGGAGAAACCAAACAGTGGCCCCAGTGACAGTAATGACCCACGCCTCATGTAAAGACTGATTAATAATGGGACGAAGACCTTAAAGAACACCTCCAAGGCTCCCACTGTGGGTTTAAATACCTGGAACTCTGAGATTGGTTTTAGAACTACAGAAGAAACTTCTTCACAAACCCAAACAAGTCCAACTGCCTTCTTTCTAAGAACTCAAAAATAGCTGGTGTTGTTTGCCTTAATTAAAGCAACATTCTTCATCTACTGCTATTTTCCTCCAGTTGTGCTGCTCTTTGTCTTTCTTACATCGTGAGACACTGGTGAACCTCCCTTTTCCATTAGACCACATGTGTCTCTTGCAGTGCAGAAAACAGAAAGAAAGAAAGGTTTAATTCAAGCTGGCAAGCATACAGTGCATGTTCTACATCCCACAAACACTCATCATTGTATCCATTTATCTCTAAAAGCTGCAGCACAATAGGAAATAGGCTCTATGTCATTTCAGGCATGGAATCCACTGTATGTTTCCCGTGCAGTTTCCTAGAAATGTGTTATTCCACCGCCAGCTCTGTGCACTCAGGCTGTGGTGTTGACACTAACTCATGCCTGCTGCTAATGGAGACAACAAGGTGCACCTGAGCATTCGTGTCATTCATGAAACCCTGCTGACACAAAGCTCTGAATAATTCTTTGTTTTTAATGCTGACATGCTGCACTTACATTTCCAATCCTGATTATTTCTGGTCAAAGTCACGATGGCCTCGGGTTCCCCCAGCGTGTACTGAGTTGAAGACTATTGTTATTTTATGCGCTCTAAAAGACGTTGGAGAAACACAGGTGCAAAACAAAAATCAAAGTGTGGAAAGCAAATTGTCCCTTTATTCTCTGACTCCCTTCGAGATGCATCGCGTTTTTCAAGAGTGACAGGAACTTCAGCAAGAGGCCTCGAAACCTCTACAAATAACAGACAGAAAAGAACAAAACAACAAAGTGAAACAAGATGTTCAGCTACCTCTTTACTCCTCGAGTACAGTGGTGTCTTTGTCTTGTTGGAGATACTGAAATGAAGGGGTGCGCCGCTGTCATCCTGCAGAGTGTTTTTACTCAGAATCGCCCTCTCATGCATGTCACTCATGCTTCAAAGGGCACGTGGTATCTTGTGCTTTCAGGGCTGCCTTGTTCAGAAGCCACAGTGTCGACCACCCAATACATGACTTTATGTTTTCCCCCTGCAGAGCCGAGAGCTTGAACACGATCACCACCATAGACCCGCATCTGTGAGGAGAATAGAAATTAATCAACTTTGTGTTTTTCATCATTCATGGCATAAAATGTAATCTGGAAGGAGTCGATTATTTCTTATTGAAAGGCACAAAACAGCTTCCAAAATGTGAAAGAATATAAATGAGAAATTAAACACTGAACAGTAAGAAACTTCTCGAGGATTAAAATATGTCCATTAAAATACGTAAGCAGTTCTCCTTGAAGCCCTGATATGTTTTTTTGTGTGTTGCATGACGTTGGGTGTTGGACAAGCTGCTTCATTCCCACCCCCATGTAAAAAGAAAAATCGATAAATCAGCAGTTTCCCAACTAATGTGAGAGGAAAAAACATTGCACCGACCAAAGGAATTAGCTCAAAATGAAACAAAGAGCACAGTGTAGGGGGATTGGCCCGGGCCACACGGCCCCGTGTTAGCTGAATGAGTATACTGTGGCTGTAGCTGCAGCCTTTCAAGTCACTGGGCTTTGTAATAACTCTTGTTCTCTAAAAATGCCCATTAGCCAACTTGCTGCTCATTTCATTTCCAGGATTAGAAGTGGAGCACATAGGTCCCTTTGTACTTTGGAGGAAAAACACAGATCAGCTGTACACAGCAGCGGCATTAACCTCTCCCCTGCTCCTGTACTTACACCCTAAACTGCACGCTTGAGAGGACAGTAGCGAAATAAGAGGTCGGAAGTACATTTAGAGGAACTGGAGTATCTATCAACTTTATACTATTACACTAATAAGCAGCTACATTTCAGAGGACTGCACTGCTGTAATTCCAGAAATATAGAGTTAAATTACCTCTGTGTTGCCATATGGCTAATTTGAATCCAATTTAAATGTAAATGTAAATGTTAATGGGATGATGATCATCAGTTAAAAGAAAAATCCAGTAATAAAATAAATATATTTGTAATTTTTTTAAAAGAGAAAGGGATTCCGAGCATACTACTTTTTTTATAGAAAGTATAAATTACTTATATTTGCACACAATGACAGAATTATTTCAGAAATAAGTTTCAATATTATTAGCCCCATTTTATTGAGCCATAGCACAACCACTGCTGTGCAATGATACATTTTAACTTTGTGATGCCTTGTAAAACAAGTTAAAACGGAGGGTTATCTACCAGTTTACACACAGTATAAAACTTCAGCGAGGGTTTGAGCTGTCACTCAAGAAAGCATCGTGCCGAAAACAAAAGAAGTCAGTTTAGACTTAAGAAAAAGAATTATTGATGCACACAAAGCAGGAGATGGATATACAAAGTTATCGCTGCATTCCCAAGCGTCAACTGGAGTGAGGAGTATCATCAGAGAATACCACACAATAAACTGGTTAGAGATCCCAGAGACCCCAGAACCACTGCCAAGAATCTACTGGATAACTTGATAGCATCACTGGATCACTGAACAGGATTGGACTGCGAGGTTGCAGACTGAGGAAAACTGCTTCAATCTAGATGGATGTATGGTAAGGACAACCTGGAGAAAGTTTATGTATACTGTAACTGTTTCTGTTGCCTTTTGCTGTAATCTTGTGTGAAGCACTTTGATGGACACTGTCAAAGAAAACTTCAACCAGCCAGTTGAAAAACTGGGTCTGAGTCATCTCTTTGTCTTCCAGCACGACAGCGATCCAAAACATACGTCACTCCTGGTGAAAAACTACTTCCAGAAAACCAAAGTGAGCGTGAGTTCACATGACATGAGTGGGCTGCATAAGGCCCTGACATGAATACCAATTCAAACCTGTGGGATGAATGAAAACAAAGCTAAATGTCAGATGACCATCAAATCTGGAGAAGCTTGAGAGATCATCAAAGAAGAATAGACGGGGATCAGGAGACGTGTGTAAACGACTTGCATCAATAAATCTACCATGCCTAGAAAAGCTGAGCTAAAAATTCATTTGTCATATCCTTTTTGCGTTATTATGGCAAACAATTGCTTTTTCAATCAGCAGACACATAGCATTTATCATTTACTTGGATATCAATCAAATATTTACTCTCCTTTAGCTTTTTGTGTTTACCAAACCATGCACAACAATGCAGAAAATCTCTCTTCAGATGCTTCGCCAGCTTGTGGCCAGCTGTCTGCCTGTCGTTTGGTGCCAAACAGGTAAGGAACTGCAGGTTTTTAACACTTTTTTTGACTTTTTCACTGAAAACACGCTTCTTGCTGCGTATAAAAGCCGCAAGAGTCATGAAGGAAGTTGAACTGAGACTTGAGCAACTAAGAATGAAACTTGCAACACTTGAATTTACTGTGCAGAAATGTGGGGCATAAAATCGACCCTTAAAAACAATAATAATAATAAAAAAACAGTCAGCCATACAAGGATTGTGAAATTAAAAAAGGAGTGATATTTTGTTACACCATGAGTAGCTTTAGGGTTATTAAGCAGGAACTGAAAGCTTGTTGTATAGCAGTTGTAGGCTTTAGTGGTGTGTGAGTGGTGAAGATTACGTTTTTGAGCAGTATGTTAAATGTGAAAAACTGTGGAAAGCTGCATGATAACAGAGTTGTATTAAAAAAAAAGAAGGCATGCACTTTTTACTTCTAATGTTATTATTAATTTAACAAAAATGCAGAAGTGTGTAGCAGTAAGTGCACCTCGTGATTCAGCAGCTTGCAAAACCACCATTAGCAGCAATAACTTTAAGTAATCCTTTTCTGAATAACTTTATCAGTCTTTCAGAACATTGTGAAGAAATTCCTTCAAGCTCAGCTTTCTTAAGGTCCCGCTACAGCATTTCAATCAGGTTGAGGTCTGGACTTTGACTGGCTCGTTGCAATATTTAGAATCTTTTGTTTTTCAGTCATTCTGTAGTACGTTTTCTGCTGCGCTTGGGATTGTTTTTCTGTTTGGGCCAAGCTTTAGCTGTCAAAGAGATGTTATACAGAGGAGTTCTCTCAGTGATTCTAAGACTCTCAGGCCCTGCGTTTACACAGCAAGCCCAAGTATGCTGTGTTTAATTTTCACTAAACGTGGTGCTGTACATTATTACCAGACATATCCACTTTGGTCTTTCTGGCCTAAGGACATTATTCCAGAAGTCATGTGGTTTGTTCTGATGCTGTTCTGCCATTTTCTTCTGAAGACGCTGTCTCTTGGCAACCCTTCAGTCCTTTTTGCAGTTTCTCTGATGCACAGTCTGACTTTAGGGTAAATTTCCTGGGGCATTCAGTCCTGGAAAGAATGGAAACTATTTTCAGTGTTTTCCAATTGCGAATAATCGTTCTCACTGCAGAATAATGGACTTCTAATTGTTTGGAAAAGGCAATATAACCCTTCCCAAACTTGATAGGCAGCAGCAATTACTTCATTTTACTAAAATCACTGCTGACGTCTTTCCTCCTTGGCATTGTGTTAACACACATTTGAATGCTCCAAACCAGCAAACTGGCAAAACTTCAAGATCCAAGTCTTGCCACTTGGCAGCCATCATGGCAACACTAATGTTTTTTTGGCTGAACCCCCCCCCTTTTTTTTTTTGTTGACTTTTCTCAGCATCATTAAGTATATTGGTTTGCCAACAGCACAAACAGGCCCAACAATACCGTAGCATGGGCATGCACTGCAGTAATGATTTGGTATGCCTGCCAGCACACAGCTGAAAGTGTTATCAGCCTCAAAGGTTCAATGCGCTTCATGTTTCCAGGTTTCAGTGTTGATGGGTAGAGCGGGGCAGGTGCTATCAAAAGCATTTAGGAATTCTCCTTTATTTTTCTGCTTGGCATTCTTTGAGTGCCACGGCTCTCTCATATAATTTGCCTGATGGGAATTTATTGGAAGGTTAAAATACACACATTTCTTGACCTTTATTCAGGATTGTCCTTTAATCCAGTAGTTGTTCCATAATCAGTGGGTGGATAGCTTGGAGAAAGTGAAAACATTTAATTGAGTAATAATATTATTCACATTCTGTGATTAGTTCCATTGCCGGGGGAGACTGCAGGCCACATACGGTGCCTGAACTGTGCCAAAAAAGGGGGGAGAAGGAGAAGGGATTAACCAATCCACATACTTGCTCGATGGCCTACATCTCCGTTTCTCCATTTATTCTGAGCTCCTCATCGGTGAGCCAGGGGGCTATGAACGGGGTAGCAGTACGCGAGGTAATCTTTCACTCCTTTGCATAGCACAAAGACTTAGCTGGAGATAAGCTGCACGCCACAGCATGAAAATAATATGAAACACTGCGTGCTTGACAAAAAAGTTTGAGAGATTTTAGAAGATGTAGAAGAGCTTATACACATTCAGGTATGCAGGATCAAACATAAAGAGAAAATATGTATGCATACATTACTTTTAAATGTAGCAGCACTACGACTTAGGCTGTAAAATAAAAGCTTAGGGTAAATTCAGCGTTGGAACATGTGGGTGGTACATGGTTGATGGGATCCTGTGGTTCATTTACTCACTTCTTTTTGCACATAACAGGTAGCTGCTACATTCATGAATCAGCAGGTGATGGATGGAGAGGCACTTTAAAGCACTCAAAGGCTGGAGGAATGATGGACACATGAAGAGAAAAGCGAGACAGGAGTCGAGAGGAAGACGGCAGAGCGTTAGGAGGGAGACAAAGGGAAGGAATGGAGCGGCGGGATGTGAGAGAAAATAAAGCAAGACTGAAGATGGAAAAGGAGAGGGAGAATAATAGAACAGCAAGAAGTCAAGAAGGGGTGTTGCAGCAAGCTGGGAGCGCAGTTTGCATGGCTCCACTCTATGGGGGACTTTAATTACTTTTCAGCGTCACTGCTTCTCCTGGTCATGAGCTACATGCTCCGATCACCAGCCTCTGATTATCAAGCCTTTGTGAGGGCCTCCACCCGCTGTCAGGCTGTAATTACGTTTGCGCTGGAGAGCGTCTCAGCATGTCAGAAAGCTTACAAAGCCATTATCCAAGTGCTCTCTTTTTCTGCAGGCGTGAACTCCTCTGTGCCGAGGAACTCAAAGGTGAAGGCCTTTACATACATCGAGTGTGTTAAATGTTATTTGCAGATTTTTCTTTTTTTTAAGGGGAATTACTTCAGTTTCCATTTGTTAGCACAGTGTTGAGGTTAAAGAAAGTACGTTTTCAAGGCTAACTTTGAAAGAGTAGAGTAAAAATGGGAACTGATTGCGAGAATAAGTGAGATGATTCATAATGAGACTGCATCGTTGTGAAACTCTTAACTATGCTCAGTCACTCTTCTAAAAAAGGGAATTGCTGCCTCACACAACCACCTTTCTTCACTGTGTAGTTTAAAAAATGCCTTAAATATAAGCATAAAGTCATTTCAAACACACCTGTCCCCGTGGTCACGATGTGTGGATCCATTTGCAGAAGGCCTTGATCGGTCCAACACACTACACTGTGATTCACCAACTTTCCTCTCTTATCACCATTTACACATTTTTTAACTTTATTTTTATTTGCGCTCTTAGACTTTTCTCGTTTCTGTCCTCATTCAAGCATGCTGTTTTTCATCCTCCAGCTATACTCAATGAAGTGTAACACCTACTGCACTTAGTAGTGTCTTTAGAGTTTGAAAAAAGCTGTTTTCATTTTGTTGCACCTCTGCAATGCATTTAAAAAAGTCAGCCTTCCTCTACTCCAGGATCATCTGAAACATAAAGTGAGAATTCAGGAAGCGTTTTATGTTTCAATCAGTGAGTTAATGGCATTGTTTTGTTATGTGGCATACCCCAAGTATCAGCAGCAGGTCCTATTTAATTTGCTGTGAAAAGGCATCTAATGCACTGTGATATATTTTAGAACATGCATCTGTAATCTACACTGAAAACGCACAACTATGTTTCTCCTTAAACTGGGGCAGCACATAAACCTCTCTTTTCTTCTCTTTCGTGACCTCATTACTCAAATTGGGGTGTAACCACAGACTGTATATAAAAGATGGATGGGCTTCGGGCCACATCACCTCTTGCTTTGTGGACTCCTCAAACTGAAGTCTCAATGGTAGCGTTAAGGCCACCTAGATGTTGACTTTTTGTAGCCAAATTTTGCCATATTTGAATGTGAAAGTGTTACGTTGAGGTACGGTGAAAAACAAAGCACACGCCTCTTCAGGTCTAAGGTTTTTATATATCAGGACATAATAAAACAATGCATAGCAGGCCTGAAAATTGGGTAAATGCAATCTCAGATAAACAGCAGCATGACATATTATACCATGAAATCATTTTTTAAACAGCAATTAAGGTAAAACGCAGGGGAAGTAACAGCCAGGTGCTGAAACTCAAACCCACTTGGTTAATACATCATCACCAAGTGTGAGCACTTCTATAAAAACAGAAGTTTTGATCATTTGTTGGCCCGGCGCATTCAGGCATGTTAACACAAAGCCAATGAGAAAAGTCATCCACAGTGATCTTAGAGAATCATCTGGGAAAAAGGTCAGTTTAAATTCACTGTGTATCCCTGTCATTTAAACAAACACCATCCAGATGTATGAATATAAAAAACTAAATCCACCCACACACATCCATTTTCTTGACTGATTATCCAATGCAGAGTCATGGGGGTGGCACTGGAGCTGCTCCAGTGGTCACTGGGCTAGTGCTGTGGTAGACCCTGGACAGGTCACCACTCTACAGTAGACATAATATACTCCAATATAAGTTAGAGGTCCTAACTTATTTTGTACCAAGCTGCCTTGAAATGCTATGAAGTTGGGCGAATTCACATGCAAGTCTACTGAGTCTGACTCACTTAAGTAGCGACTGGAGGAACTGCAGGAGGTTTCATTTTTCAACCTAAGAGGTTGATACTTGACTGTAACCCATGGGCCTTCTTCTAATTTCCGACAAAGAGATAAACCTTGCTCGACACCTCACAAGTGTGCTGTTACCTGCACTTGTCTGAAGGGCACACCTCTCAGCCATGTCATAAATCTGCACAGGGTCTCTGAGCCCCGTCCTTACCTTACAGTCCAGGGTCTGCATGCAGAGGAAAATTAAAAGTGCCGGACACTGCGCTCCATCCCACCAGAGTCAAAACGTTTAAGCTTGTTGCTCTTCTCAAGATTAGACAGATATGCATTATTTAAAGTAAAGTTACATCACGTGACTCACTGAACTTACTGTGAAAGGAAAGCACAATGCCACAGTTCACTTTTAATACTTTTATGCCAGTTGTATTCACTTGAGGTCAGATTAAACCAGTTCAGAAACTGATAGACAAATGATGACAGCATCTACATTTAATTCTAAAGGCCGAAAGCCCTTCCTATGTGACAAAGTTGTGACATACCTTTAATTAAACAAGTTATGACACTGGCATGGTTTAGGACAGCGTGTCTTTTAAGGTCAGTCACTGGCACATTATAAATCCCAAATGCCAGTCTCTTTACAGGAGATTTAATGTGGAGAAATGAACTTAAGTCTCACAGCGGACCTTGAGGTAATTTTACCACTGAGCACACACTGCTGTGAGGATTAAAAGGTGCAGGTCTGAGAGCCATACAAGCTAGGCTGTATGCGGAGAACAAAACCTGGCAACCCAGACAAAAACTGTGTCAGTGTTCAAGACGAAACAAAACAATGCAGTAAAACAGCCCACGTCATAAAACTGCAAAACACATTATGACCCTAGGGAATTATTTTAAATAAAATATTTATTTGACGCGTTAGAAATGTCACAGTTGTAGTTACGGCATCCTGCGATGGGGATTACAGCACAGGGTGGGTTCACATTGTTAAGCTGCACATTTTTTATGGATTACATGTGGAAAAAGAAATTAAAGAATTTCTGCAGCAGGTGCAGAGAGGAAATAAGTATCTTAAGGCTCTGTGTCAATACAGCAGGAAGAGGCGCTTTGTTTCCGCAATTGCATATTTGAACAGCGATTCACTAAAACAGACCAGTCTGTAACACATTACATGATGATATTCATCTGAGATTATGTCTACCTAATTTTAATACCTCCTAAGGGCTTGATGATTTTTATTAGGTCCTGACACCTTAGAATTGATAACACGTTGGATACTGACAGAACCTTACTCAGACATTAGACATGGATCTATGCTCTCGCACAGCACACTGACATTAAACTTCTCACATTTGCTTCTTGCCTTATGGTTGGTGAGCTGTATTATCTGCACTTAACAGTTTTTAACCCAGTAACATGTGCGGTGCCTCACCGACAAAGCTTAGTCTGCTTTGCTGACTCACTGTTTTGTTCAAAACGAGCATACAAAATAATACAAATAAGGAAATGACGAAAAACTTCTCTTGTTACCTAGTGTTTCACCATCACTGTCATATTAGACCAAGACCATAATCTAAAAGTTCCTAAAATGCTTAGTAAAAATTAAATAAAGAGGTAGTAGGGGTTACAATTTTCTCTCATTTTGAACCAAGAGATAAAGTAACTGTCTTCGTTAATGCCAGTGTCATCGCCAAGTTTCAGCTCACCACTTATCAAATCTCCTTTGGCCAGTAGTCCAACTTTCAGCTGAGTGTCACTGTCTTCTAAAATATCCTGCTAATCGTGAAGGAAACAGACAAAGGGGGCAGGAACATAGCTTCCTTGGCACAGTTAACACAGGAGATTTAGAAGGAAGACGGTTAACTAGCTCCCTGATTTCCACTACTTGGCTCAGCTGTCTGTTCGTAAAGCCTGACTGGAACTACTGCTTATGTGAAGCTCTGTATCCTGGCAACCATAGAAATGGCCAGGAGATGTGATTGGGACTTATCTCTGGCCTGAAGATAAAACATCTCCGGGGGTGATTTCTAAGGCACAAATATGTCACATTTCAAACCACCTCTTCGGTCAAACACTTCCATTGTTAAGAGCAGTAAAACTCCAGGCCTGGAGTTCCTTTAAATACGCTTCATTACACCCACAATTTACATAGATAGTAATATCTTCTCTGGGTGGCAGATATACTAAAGACTCCTCGTATGAACTGTTTTCTGGTTTGTTTTTTCTTTTTCCATCAAGAGCGAAGTGTTTCAGCCACCTTTGGTTGCTCTCATGCGTGATAGTGGCCACGTGCCTCTTTGTCGCGTTCAGCTTGTGTGCTTGCGTCTCAGCAAAGGCAACCATCAGAGGAGGCTGCGCTCCCCGATCAAACCTCCCTGACACATGGCAAGATTTTTGTCAAGCTTCTCTTATAAGGCGGCAATGCTACCAATTACCTTCGTCCAGCCAGCCAGCCAGCCAGCCAGCCATCTCGACAGTCTGACAGATGACTTTGACCTCAGCAAACACAGAAGGCTTCTTGTGGTTGACACATGCAGAGGTTGATGGGTTGCAGCGCGGTTATGGAGGACGTGAAACTTATTCTCACACCGAATCCAGTACAGTACAAGCCTCCAGGCAGGCAGGCAAGGACAGGTGACTTACCTTGATGCCGGTTCCGTTCGACCCCCTAGAACAAATGCACCCCCTATGTAGTCTTTTCACAAACACGCACAAATACACACACAGTGACATATTCCCTCTAATGATAGGGTTCATAACCTTCTTCCTGCTGAGACTTGAGAGCTCAGCCATACTGTTACAGAGCCGTGAGCCATGAAGTCTCCTGTGGGAAAAAGTGTTGAATGTGACGACTGCCTCGAGGTAGAAATGTCAATGTGAGGGCAATATTAACAAAGTTCATTCATAGAGCTACCCTTAGCAAAAACACACTGCAAACCACCTCACATAAAGCTGAAATAAAAACCAAATTGCATCAATAAAATGCTCAACACCAACAAAGAAAACAATAGCAGGACGTTTCCTTCTGACGGACCCAAATCCTGACTCCAAACATTGTTATTAACACTTCCTCCCATGGCACATGCTGTTAAAACACCCTCATGTTAATCAGAATAAGGCTCTCCAGCGTTACGCTCCCCATGCAAAGACTTTATCCTTTGTTTTTTGTTGCTGATGTTATTATCATAATCAACCCTCTTGCAGCAGTGGAATTTCCACTCCTTTGGCTGACCCACCACCGGGCAGAGTGATGAAAATGCACCTCATGAGGGTGAGCTCATTATTCTGAGCTTTAACCACATTGTGAATACAAAAACAGAGTGAACTTACCTGGGTAGGAAACTCAATAAATGCTCAATAAAAAACAAAAGAGAATTATTTATGAAGAGGAGGGGTGGTTTGGTTTTGTTCTAGCTCTTTCCAGTTAATGACTATGTGTTCACTGCCACACTTCTTAAAATCTGTATCAGACTGGATGCTTAAACATCTAAAATTAGCTAAATATTTTCCTTCAGCAATTAGCAGGATTACTATGTGTTAAATATTTGGCTCTAATTTTCTTTTTTCTTGAGCTGCACAGATTAATAAAGCAAACAATGAAGTCATCGCTCACTAACATTTTACAATGATTGTCTTTAAATACTTCTCACTTGAAGTTGTAGCTCATAAAATATTTTCATAAAATATGTTATATCAGCAGGGACCTGTGGATATCAATTAAAGCCTGATGCTCACTAGTGTTCTCCATCATGCCGGCCTTGGGTTAGTATTGTGTTTCAAGGTTAGAATTTGAAAGTGGCTCTTGCATTTGCCTGGCAACACCTGCAGCACAGGAGGTGGACCACATGGTGAGTACCTGACACACACCTTTTCACTAATATGCTTCAGGAGGCAGAGCAGGTCAGCCATAAATTGGAAGGTCAGCGGTTCAATTCTGCCTCCTCCAGTCAGCATCTCAACGTGTTTTGGGGCAAAATACTGGAGTCCGAAAAGGGATTAAAGTGGTCAAAGAGATACAAAAGCATGCTGTAAATTTTCATTTACCATCTCTTGACTCAGTTTAGATTAGGTTAGGGAAAGTATATACATATTATATTTTGGTGTTTTCCCTGCCGTAGGTTATCGTAAACCTCATGTTTTTAGTTTTTGTGTGCACATTGCTCTCACAGAGCTAGCCGCCATATTTAACGTGATACAACCTCCTCTGAAACTGGATTAAAAGAAAGCACTGCACCAAAAGCAAAAGTCTCCTTCTGCTTTGCCTATAGTTTTTCATGTTTGTCTACAAATACTGGCCAAGCGGTGGCACAACTTGCGACGCAAACAGGAAATGAAGAGAGTTCACTTTCAAAGTTAAAGTTGTGTCTCAGAACTGCAGCCAACGTGTTTCGAAAAGTGAAGCTTTTGTTTTGAAAGCAAATCCCACTTTAACCCTTCAGAGCCAGGCATATCGTACATGATACATGTTTTTGTGAGTTTTTGAGACGTCTACATCATCGGCGTGACTTTTTTACCCTCAAAAAAATGATATAAATTGCATTTTTAATGACTAAATTGCAAAAATATGGCAAATGTAGAAAATGTGATACAAATTAAAACTCATATATGCAGATTAAAATTTGATATATTTTTTATATATTTTGTCTAAAGGTTCAACAAACACTCCATTGTCAAAAAAATGGCAGTCATGTTAATGACATATGGTTTGTGGTCATGTGTCCGCAAAACGTCAGTAGTGTTTACTTGCATTTCTGTATGCAGCAATAAACAGTTTTCACTTGAGCTCATTCAAGCTCATTCAAGCAAATTCAACATACCAGGATATTTTTGCTTTGCCTGCAATCCAGCTGAGCTGTTACACAAAGGCAGTTATTATCTCAATAAGTGATACAAAGGTTTTCCAACATAACACTAAGTGTGTTCACATGAAAGGGGTCACATTGGTCCATATGGCTAATCACAAAGTTGTACAGACCCACTGGCAACAGAAAAGCTGATTTTGTAATAATAAAACTGTTTTACTAGGAAAACATGAAGAGGGTTAAACAGAAAACCCAGACTGAATGCAACACAGCTGCTGCAGACACATCAGTATAAATATGATCACCCTATAAAAAAAACACTGAATTATTTAAAAATTGCTTGCAGCCTGGAAAAAGCAGGAACAAAGTTGCTTATAATAATTTACATTTGGCACCAAATTATGCTGTTTAGTGGAAGACATAAACTTTAGACCCTCTAAAACTTTAGCTCATCCTATTTCCATGTATTGAGGTCTAGAGATCTTCCAGGAGAGCTGACACTCTGCTCAAGAGTATTGATTAGTTGGTGATTGGTTTCATACATGTTGAGCTCTAAACTTGAATATAGTCTGTTCTAATGAAAGGATTTTACCTTATAATATAAAGTGCCTTCAAGTGATTGTTGTTGTGGCACAATATAAATAAATTGAACTGAACTGAATTGTTAAATGTTTAACATAAGTTACAGTGATGATGTATCTCAGTTAGAATCCAACCACCTTCGTAATACTGTAAAGTGTAGAAGTGAATTCATATGTCATTTGATAAATAGAGATGTGTTATGATGTAATAATATGTACATTTCTATTTATATTTACATCAGGGGTCTCCAACTCCAGGCCTCGACGATCACACCTGATCCAAAGTAAAAAAAAAATGGTTCTAGAGACCCAGAATGTAACAACGGACAATAACACAAACTGAACTGTAGTGATTCTTAAAGCCCTTTGATAGAGTTATTATCAACAATAATCTTGATTCAGAGAGCTGATGTAGCTCTGTGGTTTTCAAACAAGAACAACAACTAATTTTGAAGCAACTTTTATAACAGCAGAGGTCAGCTGTGGGTTTGACAGCCTGTTGTTAAAAAAAAAAATTCAACATTCAAAACATATTAGTAGGTTATGGCCTGGAAATGGAATATGTACAATTATTTAGACTTACATGATTTGCCACCTGCCAGTTATCCAGATTGTTTTTGCTGATGGAGATAAAAAAAAAAAAAAAAAGGAAACACTGAAGCACCCTTCTTTAGTATTTAGAGAATCTGACCAGCTCTTATTACGGTCGCTTCACTCAGTTAGGAAGCTTTCTAAACAAATCTGACGACACTAACACAGCCTTACTCCAGTCGTGTTATTCACCTGTTTGCAGATGAAACTAATTAGTTGTGAGCTGTTCCAACAGGTGTTTATTATTTATTTTTATTCATTTATTTGCCCTTGTTGTGCTTTTCTGAAATCTTTAGTTGGAGTTAAAATCCATATAAACATATTTCAGTTGTTGTCCTTTAATAATTCATTTTTCTTTCCTTTTTTTTCATACCACTGTATCCTGTATTTATTTCCACTTTACATGCTGTCACAAGATTGTAATTTGAAGTATATAAATAAAGTAATAAATATATCCACCTGAAGTAAAATTACTTTCCAAAGTGACATTTCTGAAAAGAGTGACGCAGAATTAGAGCCATGATAAAGGTCAGAGTTCACCCTCACATGTTGGGGAGGTGACTCAGCCAGCTGTTATCCTTGCATTTGACACTCTTGGCATCTGGAAGCTACAAATTTATGCAAATGAGCAGCAATTAGTTTGTGGATGCTCATTTGGCCTAACGTACTCCCCAGACACGACTAGAGATCAAAGACGAGATAGCCGAGGGGTTTCCAGGATAGGCTAAAATTTCATGAATACTGATATGTCGTGTAACATCCTGGCTGACCTCCCTGCAGTCAGAATTCTGCAGAATTATGTACCATACCAGAGGAGTCAATTTTCTCTTTTGGCAAAGCTGTTAGTGACAGCACCTCAACCGCGTGTGGAATCATTAGCAGAGGAAGCTCACCATACTGACACTATCTGAACAAATAGCCTCTCAGAAGAGACAGGTAAGCCAAAGCCTCAGACCCTGTGGAGAGAAATGTGAGTGGCTACCTCCTGAATACTGATTAAGTCACAGGGGAGGGCATCCAAGTCCCAGCTGAATATCAACGATAAAATTAAAATGTCCCTACTTTCTTCAGTTTTCTCCTCGGTTTCCCTGAACCCCTGCCCTCAGCTGTTGAAGTGAAAAATGAACAACAACCTAAGATCAGATTCTGAGAGTGATCGATTGCTATTCCGCTCCCATTTCACAATGAAAATGATAATGACACGCACTTGGAGCAACACCTTGGTCCCCAGATCTCCAGACAGATGGCATGTGGCAGTTAGAGCATGTCCTCAGCTGCGTGCAGCTGCCCAGCAGAGAGAGGCTGTCGCTCAACCATCTACTCGTCCCCTACACTCCGTCGGCCATCAAAATTATATGACCAATATGCTCCCTTTCAGCGGAGGCTCAGGAGAACATGCCATTATGGCCCGTTTACATGATGTGCTCCATCCAATATAACAAAGTGTGAATGTTTTGAGTTTATTTAGGCCATAAACCTTAAAAAAAACACCAGATCGAAGTGGAACAGACTCATTAAGAGCGTGTATTTTCCTTCATATTCATAATTTAATCCTTTCATGCAAACTTGCATCTCTGAGAAGGGCCGAAAATCAGCTGATGGAACCGAAAAGATTGAGCAAAGTCGGAAAATTACTTTTTTTTTTCTTTTTGCTTGAAAATAAGTGCAAGCAGATGACAGTCAAGACGCCCATACATTCATAATTAATGTGAAAATTGGCATTTTGGTGCAGTGCAATTTTCTGTGCTTTCAAGAGCATCGCACTTTGAACAAGTAATTACTCAGCCAGCTTCGTGAAAGTTGCTGTTAATTTGTTTGTTGAGCGAAAGCTGCAGACACACGAGGAGGAGAGACAGAATTCAAACCAGTTTTGGAGTACCGCTTTACTGTCTTCTTGTGCTTTAAACAGCCTCTCAAGACTTTAAAACAGACTAATTATTTTAGACAGTGGCACTCCTGTGGCCTGGAGGGATCCAGCCCGATGCGGTCTGCATGGAGACTGTCACATAATGAGGGCGCAAATGTCGGGATGCAGGCAGGGGAGCAGACCTGTTAGACACATGCACACCGATGGCAACACAATCTTTTCAGTGTTTGCAGAGCATTTCATGATAACACCTAATCTTTGATTCTATGTAACGTGCTCATCTTTGTTTAGCATTTGTTGAAAATGCATTAGACCCTTACATTAGTTTATCTAATGTTGTGTTTCTCTTGTTTTGCTGGTGCTGGCGGAGCGTCTGTCAACTGCTGAAGTTTCATCATTTCATGGTGTGATGACAGGAAATATTTACTCTGAATTTGAGTTGTTATTTCAGTTTGATTCATTTGATTTGAGTTATTTTGGATGGTGTGACAGCTCAGACAGGCTCCATCCCTCCAACAACCCTGAGCTGGGTGGTTGGATGATGTTAAGTTCAAGCAAGTGTTAAATAAAATGCTTTGTTTCTGCATAGTTAGTTATTTTGTCTGTTTGCTGGTCCCGTGTTCCAGTTCCTCTTTGTGCTCTGTTTGTTTATTCCATTTTCTGGCACTTTAATTTGGTCTTGTTTAAAGATTTGCTGTGTTGCGTTTGTGCGTTACTTTATCATCCAGCGTGATGCAGCTTCTGTTTATTTCACGTCTTATAATCTGCCATTTTTGTACAGTGCCTGTCTTCCTCGCGCCTGATCAGCACACATTCCATGTTCGTATTAGATCTTTGATAAATATAGTCCACTCTCTGGGCTGTTTAAAGCAATGTGGAGTTTGAATCTTCTCTTCATGCTTCCTCCAGTTTCTTTCCACATGCATGCATGTTAGCTGTTTGGTTATCTGCCTTGTTAGCCCTGTGATGGATCAATGATCTGCCCCGTGTCCACTGGGATAGGCTCCAGTACCCACTACTCCCACAGCCCCATTTGGATAGTTGGAAAAAGCAAGACGGAAAATGAATACATGTTTAACTATGAAAAAAAAACTGCTAGCTAATGGCAGAATTATTTTTAATGACTTGATTTTTCTAGTTAATGGATACTGAATGGTGACAACAGCAACTGCAAAGCAGTTAAACCTTAAATATGGAACTAGTGCCAGATTAAATAAAGTTAGCATCCAGATGTTTAGATATGCCTTCTAATTAAACTTTGTCATCATTCGTAGATGAAATAAAAGCATAAAGTATTCATTTGTGTAATTTGTTGAGGTATGTTTGTTCCTCCCTTTGAAAGCTGCCTGTATATGCAGCTGTTTAAACAGATAAAGGAGCAATAAAGAAGAAATGTTAGGCTACCACGTCCTTTGACTCACAGAGCCCGCCCTTGTGTCCTCCAATTTAGCGGCTTAATGGTGCGTTAACACCACAGAGAAAGGACTGTTTGGTTACAGTGTGCAAATTTGCGTTTGGATTTCCAAACCTCACATCTCACAGTGAAGTGACTTTGAGAACAAAGTATTGTTCTGCAAGGTGAGCTAGTCTTCTGGTGTACAGTAAACTGTAGTGAGACACGACATGCGACACGTCAGGCTGTTAAACACCACGGATCGTTTTACTCAAAGGAGTCAAGCTTTAACGAACCTGTTCGCCGAAAGCTTTCTGTGAACAAGAGTTTAATAATTGTGTTTACTTAGCTGATGCAAATTGTCCTGGCTCCAGTTGGGGGACATTAAAAACAACACAATTAATTTGACTTCAGTACCCCCAGTAAACACAAGGCCCTCTCCTCCCAAAATGACCAGTTCAAAGAGCCACTGCCAGCAAGCGTTGCCATGGGAAAGACCAGTATAACGGCGGCTATAAACAAAGCACACACAGACAATGAAGCCACCTGTCTCTTCTGCATCTTAGCCCGCTCGGCTGAGCCTCTCATGTGTGGATCTCAAGCAAAAGACTTCCGCTTCAGGCAACGCTTTGGGAGAAATGCTCTGGCAGCCTTCCCGATAAAGGGATGCGTGCAAACTTAGTGAGATAAGCACAAAGTGAGTCCAACAAAGCGTATTCTGTCATGCCATGATTGCAAGACTTTAAATTTTAAACAGAACAATTCTTGGAATGAAATCATGATCCATGAAAAATACAGAACTCTGTGTAGTTTTGCTGCTTCTACGTGACTTTCTTGGTCTCATCCGACCATAAACTGTCTAGATAACAGACGCTGTCATTGTTATGTCATGTGCTGATTAGTTTGCTTAGCCCTCTAGAAGTCTCACGACTCAGCAGTAATCTTGAAAGGCCAGTAGGAAATTATTGTGGCTGGGTGGTTAAGGCTAGAAAAGTTAGCTGACTTTAGCAGTTACACTTGCTGTTGTGAAAATTTCCCATAAATTCCACTTTAAGGTGATGTGAGAGCCAGCCTCTGTTTTATGCCCCCTGTCAGTCATTGCAGACAGGCAGCTGTCTGCTAATTAGTCTGGCCATGCCCTAAATAATGCATAATTTGCAATTAAGTTCTGGAAAAATGGACCTAAATGTTTTTTATACCATTCTATAAGCATATTTCTTTCTTCTTTGCTGTGAAAATTGGTATTTTAACAACTGGAAAGAGCCCCATCCCATGGCAGACTGAGTCTACTCTGCCTCTCGCCACGCGACAGAAACAGTCCAACGGATCTTTTGGGAAAACAAGAAAAACCACATGATAGTGGTTCAAAGACAGCCTAGCAATGGGCAGGCACAAAACAGGAGACTTCAAATCTGATTGGCTAACGGGAACAGGTATAACAGTTTAAACACAGGTGATACTAATAAGTGCAGGGCAGACGTTTAAAAGCAGACAGGTGGACAGGAATAAGGAACAAATTAAAACAGGAAAGTAAGCAAAAAGTATCCTAAAACCCTTTCAAAATAAAATACATCAAATATCGCTGATAAATAGGAACGCATCAGGCTAGACAACACAACAAGTCAAACCACTGATGCTCACCCTGCTTTCTTCTACATTTATGCTACTGTCACTCTCTATGTTAGCTTTTGCTATTATCCACTAATTGCTGCTCCATATTGGCTGCTCTTCAGCAAAGGTCACACAGTCTTGCTTTCAAATGAACGTTGGATCCATCTCAGAATGAGCGCCTCATAAAATCCTCATTATTCAACACACCAGTAATCAGTCATTGTGATTTGCTGCATTGCGTTCTAGTTGATTTTACCCTGATTAGTCATTTCTCATTTCGGCCGTCTTTCAACTATGACATCACGGTGTAATCCTTGTCCTGGAGGCACTGGGAAATTTTCCTGGAATGACTCAAAAGACACAGAGAGTGGTGGCTGCGTTGCACCCGTGGCTGTGTTATTCACTATCAAAAAAAGGCAGGCGTAATGAACAAAAGCCTTTCCCAGCATCCCCTCCCGTTTGTCTAGACAGGTCACGCCACAAAAACAACAGGGCTCGAATATTAAAACGTTCACATTCCTTTAGTGCTCACAAACGTTTTAATCAACTTTTTGGGGGGGAAATGAAACCGTGGCGGCCCTCAGTGTGGGGGCAGTTTGTTGATCTTTTTAGTTTATTTTCTCATTTCTAGTAAAAGCTGTGTGTTCGTGCGCCCTTGTAAATCTGTATGTTGCTGTCCTGAAGTGGATTAAACAAGGTTGTTTATTTGAGGGCACTGATCTGCAGATATTTTCACTGCTGTAAAAAGATAAATTTTAATGGAATCAAGTGGACTTGTTACTTTTTGTTGCTTGATATGAACAAAAAAACACAGGAATTCAAAAAGCTATTATGTGCTGTAGATGATAATTTTGTTATTGTACTCTAGTGTTATCATCATAGAAGTAGTTGAGCGTCACTTTCTTATAAAGACTTGGATGAAAAGATTCTTACTTATGCTACATTAAGCTACATTAAAAAAAGACACGGGGGTGTGGATGGGGGGTTAGATTGGTTCTTCCCAGACCCCAGATGTCAGTCTACTCCTTTAAATGAGATGTTTTGCCTGAAAACAGTGAGCGTAATGAATATTTGCCCTCGGGCCTTTGGTTATAGACTTTAAAGGAGTACATTGCAGTGCCTCATAATCCAAAACCAAGGACAATGATCTTACCAGCCATAACATTAAACAAGTGCTGCGAGTGTCTAACATCGCCATAAAAGTAACGAGCAGCAGTTGCATTGCAAAATGAGATATTTTTTGTGGGAAATGTGAAATATTTTACGATGAGCATTTTACTGATAGATGCTTTTTCAGTATCCAGGTGGTAATTCATGCTTTCCGAAGCATATATGTTGTTGCACAGTGGTCATCCTTGAGTTCAAAGCTTTCTTGGTCTATTTATGAGGAAAATAATCTTGTTAGTAACTCTTTAAGTGTCTTTAAATCAAAGTTAACCATCCCCTGTGACTCATGCAAAGCAACTCTAAAAGAGTTCAAGAATAACATATGGAGCTGGGAATAAGTATAAGATTTGTCTTTTGGGCTGTTAACGTGTTTATGTGAGTTCAACTAATCTCGACAACTCATCAGCATCCTGTGGAAACAAAGCCTACACAGCAGTGGAAGCAGGCAGAGCTGCTAGCGCTGACAGTTCTAATTGGGTTGCCTTGGCAATATCCGAACTTTCACATCCCATCAGGTGAAAGGACGGAGGAGACCGTTAACTCTGGATGACTTCTGCCTCCCAGTAAGAGCAGTCAGACTGTCCTTTCATCTACCATAAGAAGAAGAAGCCAGATGAAAATAACGCACACTTGGTGATAAAAGTAAAGGTTCCACATTGGCTACCAGGAACATCACAGGAACACCGGAGTAACTAGTTTACAATATACTGGCTCACATGTTGCTTAAGAACAGAATTTTTTGAAAATGGAATCTTTATATAACTTTTTGACAATTTTTTTATTAATTAGATATTCATTTGCATATCTGAGTTTGTGTTCTGCTATTTATTTAGGTTTTTCAGGATTTTTCGTGTCCACAGTGAGGCCACAATCTAGGAATTTTCTCCTTTTCAGGGGTCACGAGCTAAAAACCTCAGCCGACTCTAAACGAACCATCTTCAAACCTCAGTGAGGAAACAAGCTAAAAGTACAGATAGATAAAAACAGGGTCTCAACTGTCTCTCAGTCATTTTTGAGTTCATGCCCTGTAATATTGACCTAATCTGTCTGCAGTGCCACTCACATGGAGGCTGTTCCATCATTTTCACATGAGAGGATATTAGCTCTTTGCAGCCACGGCAGTAACATCTGCGCAGATGCACTCCTGTCTTTTTAAACGACTCCTGGCTCACTACAAAAGTGTCTAATATACTCTGGAAAGACTGAGCTCAACGAGACTCCAAGGATGGTTTACCGTGTCATAATTTGATTAGAGTGCTGCAAAGAATGTGAAAGCAACCTCTGGGAAAAGGAAACACAAAGTAGCTTTAAGAGCCCAGATATCTCTCACAGTGGTGAACCACGTGAACCAAACTATTTTAGCATGTTAGTTCCTCTGATAGGTTTGACAGGATGTCACATTTAAGTACAAGTTAAAAACATCAGAAAGCCGTGGTTTCAGTTTTACTGTATACTTGACATGTCAATGCAACCTGCAGTCATTTTGCATTTCAGTTGAAATAAATGAAATGTGAAGGACATGAGGTGTAGGTATTTGTTAGAAGTCCCCCAGTATTCTTAATTTTTGTGGGTGAAGTAAAAATCTATTTATGCGACGCCTTTCTTTTTAGTGCTCAGATTGCAACCTATATATGACACTCTGATGAATATTTGCCTTGCAGCAACATCTGAGTTCTTTCACGAATAATAAACTGCACAAATAAATTAATATGTTCAAAATAGTTTGGAGTAATTGTTTGTTATGCACGGGCTTCAAGAGAAAACTGCACAATGCAGACTACTAAAATTCTAACTACTTATGCTTATCACTGCCATCAGTGAGGAACAATGTGCAGTCTTTCTGCCGATGTAAAGCTGTATCATCCCACTGGGGCCTTTAAAAACTCAATAACCATGTTCCATCGTGTTCTTAAGAGCTTCAGTGGAAACGGTTTACTGTCTGGAACACTGCAAAACTGAAAAGTGGGTTTATATGCAAAAACCAATGCAGCTTTTTGTATGATGGTCCTTTTGCCACCTGCTATTTGTTTGGAGTGCTAGTTAAATAGCAAAGTGGACAGATGGTCTAAAAAACACTGTAAACACTCGTTGTAGTTTGAGGAGGAGGGATTCTTCATTCTGTGAGAAGTTTTTCATCCAAACTTTCCTCCAGTTTGTTCACTGGGCCAAATCTTCACCTTATGACCTGTTGCTTCTGGCTGAATACAGTGCATATCTCACTTCTGCAAGCAGGAACACGGGCATGACGTTAGGGTCCCCAGAACAAATATTGCTTAAGTCGCTTTTTGTTAATTATTAATTCTGATCTACTTCCGGCTCCCTTTCTCTGGCTCCTGGAATCATCTCAGATTGTGGCTCTGTGTTTTTTCAGAGTTCATTAATGCAGGCATTTTACTTTCTGATAGTCTAAACCAGGAGAGAGCAGATTATCCAAGCAGCTTAGGTTACTATGGTGACAGCTCTAATAAAGGTGAGCCCAGATGAAATGCAAAGCTACCTCATAATAACCGGTAAATCATGCACATTTCCACTAAAGAGCACAGATTTCAGCTTGTGCCTTTAAAACCGTGTGGTCAAATCAAAGTTGGAACTTCATGTTGTACTGAATGCCACTTTAAACCAGCAATTTGACCTATAAACCCATCAGGGAACTGTTTCCCAAAATCACAAATCAAGTAGGCAGTACATTTGTTTTCCCCTTCGACTTCTATATAGCTGGGTTTATTTTTACAGTCAGACCATAGACCATCAGTGTAAAAGATGAACATAGCATCCAGGTCTGAAAAATGAAGCCAAAAGTGCCAAAAACCTTCATCAATTTTAGTCAACAGGGATGTTTCATCTGTTTTTTTGTTTGTTTTTTTAAAAAACTTCTGTTCCTGTAGGAAAACGTTGTCCGGCTGAGCCCTCCTGCAATTGAGTCACTCATTTTGAGACATACAAAATAGAACTTTGAGTCCATTAATGGGTTGCAAGATATGTTTTTTACTGGCCAAAACCCAACCTGGTCACTGGTGGTGTGACAGTGATATTGGACAAAAAGGCCTGGCTTACAGTCTCTGGTCTAATTCATCCCAAAGGTGTTCTGTGGGGTTGAGGTCAGGACTCTGTGCAGGCCAGACAGGTTCTTCTATATCAAATTCAATCATCCATGTCTTTATGGACATTGCTTTGTGCACTGGGGTACAGTTATGCTGGAACAGGAACCCCACACCAACAGGATGCCCCCTCCACCAAACTTTACACTTGGCAGAATGCCATCAGACAAATATCGTTCTCATGGCAACTGTCAAACTCAGACTCGTCCATCAGATTGCCAGGAGGAGAAGCATGATTCATCACTCCAGAGAACACGTCTCCACCGCTCTAGAGTCCAGTAGCAATGTGCTTTATACCACTGCACTGGCTTTGCGTCACGCTTGGTAACGTAAGGCTTGGATGCAGCGGCTCGGTCATAGAAACACATTCCATGAAGCTCTCTACACACTGTTGTTGAGCTAATCTGAAAACCACATGGATTTTGGAGGCCTGTAGTAAATGATTCTGCAGAAGGTTGGTGACCTCTGCCCGCTATGCACCTTAGCATCCACTGACCCCAGTCTGTAATTTTACATTAACTACCACTTGTGGCTGAGTTGCTGTCGTTTCCAATCGCTTCGCCTTTGTTGTAATACCACTTATTGTAGTAGCAAGTGTGTAGTTAAAACTGCACTTGTTGCACAGGTGGTATCCTGTTATATTTTTGTCATGCGGCACTAATAAAAGTAATCAACTTCATTTTAAACATATATTTCCACTCTGTGTGCTAGATCACTAGATTGATGTGGCTTTAGTTTCCTGTATTTTTTGCAGCAGTGTTGCATTCCCCTTTTTATGTGATCACAGCATCACAGCCTGAAACCGAAAGCCTAACTTAAGAGAGAAAGTTAAGAACCACAGATTTTGTCAAACCAGCTAAGGTAAAGAAAGCCTGGCTGTGTACAACTTCCTTTATCTTATACCTCTGGTGATTCTGAGAACAAGAAGAGAGGATTAGCCAGAATATGCTCATTGGTTAATGACTTGTAATTGACAAGTGATTAGCCAGTAAGTGTTCATACTCAGACCTGTCCCTCGCTCTTAACATCAACCTTCAGAACACAAAAGGTGTTGATGACAAAACTCTTCTCCAATGCTTCACAGCAGGACCTCATTAACCAGTGAAGTCCTTCTGGGGTATGTGCATCCATGTTTGTTTTTTAATACTGTCTATGAGCCAGAGTAATCACCCCCTGCTGGCCTTTTTTTTTTTTTTTTTTAAAAACCCACAAGTTTCAGGCACTTCTACGTGGACTTTACTTTTGAGACCCAGCATCTACATCCATCTTTTATGGACAGTCAACAATTAAGAAAATGTATCATATGCAATGATGCACTGAATCCATATTGTGTTTTTCTTACTCTAATAATCAAACATAAGAGCACAGACAACAAGACTCATTTCAAAAAGAGACAAAGATTCATGGTTTACTTAAACTTCAGGTACAGATAACAAAGACGAAACACTGCTTGTATTCAGCGAGCAGCTCTGACACTGCTGTCTGGGTGAAATGAGATGAAGTTGAACCACACAAGGATCGAGTAACAAGACACGCTATAAATAGAGAAAAAAAAATCTGCTCTACTTACAGAGTCATGACAGTTTAAGTCAGATGTGTAAAGCTTTTTATAAAACTATACATTCTGTGATTGGAGAGGCTTTTGGGAGGGGATGAAAATCAGGCTATTCAATTTATCTTAGATAGCTGAATTCATGTTTGCTAAGGCCATATGGCAACAGAGGATGTTGAAGATTGTGGCGTTAAGGCAGTAGCGTCGATGTAATTAATAAAAACATGATGGACCAAAAATCCACAGCTGGACTGACAATATTCAGGTAGGAATTATGACATCTGTGCTTAACAGAAAACAAAGATATGGATGTTTGCTACAGGCTGGAGGAGGACAGTGTAACAGATTGTGTTCGGTAAAGGCTACTCTACACTTAAGTTGCAACGCAATTAGCCTATTTTGAAGAGCACGAAAAAGCGGACATCATTCAGCTCCCGGCTCGCTTTTGATCTCCTCCATCCTGCTGTAATGAGCGGCCAGCTCCCGAAGCACGGCTGTCCTGCCCAGGTGATCGTTCCTCCTCTTCTCCATGATCATGTCCTCCAAACTCTGAAACTCCAGCACGTGCGGCTGTTTGCCCGTCATGAATATTTTCAACCTGTAGGGCTGCTTGCCTATGCGTATCTCCCCACCCATTTTGAACTCCCTCTTGCCGAACCTGCACCAGGCTGCAAAACACTCAGAGTTTCTCCAGCTCAGCTCCCGGTCCTTTAATCCCACCTGCTCCATCGCGTTCTGCACCACCATGTCCTGACCCAGAGCTTTGAATTTGTACAGCTCGTTAACAATCCGACACCTCCTCCCTTGACTCGCATCGGTCAGAAAGCGGTTCTTTACCTCGGCTCTGTGCAGGTGCACCACCTGGAAGTCTCCCACATACACCGCCCAGTGCGGGTACTGACCCGTAGCCACAAACTCCACCAGATCACCTGGTTTGCATTTGTTTAGCAGATTCTCTGGGGAGTAAACTTCCAGGTTCACCGACTTTGCGCTCTTCTCGTAAATGCATTCGTCTCTGTTGTAGACGGCGCATTCCACCTCGTCGCGCTGGTCGTACTGTTTCTCTTCCTGATTCGGGTCTTTATCGGAGCCGTCTACCGCGCAGCCGTCCTCCAGCTCGTCGTCGTCGTTGGAAAATATGTAAGAGACGCCGATCCGCGGACCGTCCTCGGCGTCCACGCCGTTGGGGTCCACTGTGGGAACTTCTGCGTAACTTAAATGCGACAGCCTGTCCATCTGGTTCCCCATGCCGCTGCTCACCTGGTAGCAGCTTGTGTAATGTGATCTGATGCCGAAGGCTGTTACCGGTCGCCAAACATCCCAACCATCTGCCACAAAAAGGCTAAAAAAACTTCCTTCGCCCTGCCCTCAGACAGGGTTTTGTCCAAATTACGCATAAGAGTAACTCCGTTTACCGAATGCGCCGATAACCACTCGGTGCCCCATCAACAAGTGGAGTTGGGAGGAAAAGACAAACTGCTTACAGATTCGGCGAGGACAAATATCCCTCAGGTGTAGCCTCACCTCCTGTTTCCCTGCGTAAAGTTACGTCCGCCCTCTGTCGGAAAAGAAACGATGAAAGCAAAATCCTCCACAGACACAACGACAGAGCGACGTGTTTGCCTACATACGCAGATATAAGCAGCTCAGGAACTGAGCAGCGTGCCACACCGGGTGACTCGGCATCAGCAGGGACTCTCTCCAGCTACACGCAGCGCCGCTTTTAAAGCGGAAGTGCGCGTAATTTTCTCCACCGCATCTTTAATATCCGCTCCTGCTCTCTAATGAGCCGTTTCGTTCACTCGGATTCTCAGTTCATGCTCAGACTGACTCATTAAACTGTAAAACAATATACACAAACATTTTATTGTGTTAGTTGTTTGCAGTCAGATGGATCTACTTTGAGTCTGTTGGTTATTTTAATTGTAAATATAGTTTTGGAACTGAGGATATATGTATATTTGTGAGAACAAACAGACTAATTTTATGATTACTTTTTAGTGCTCTGGTAATTACTGCAGGCACACCGTCATGGTCTTAACATGTATGTAAGTGTTTGTGATGTTCTTTGATTTGTGGTGTGTATTGGAAAGAAAATCAGTTAGTCAATCAAACTAGATCCTGGAATGATGAATCTATAGATAAGTGACTGATGCCTTGGTACAAATTACCACTGTCCTATAAGGGGACAGTGGAGTGGGGTGTGGGGGCGGGGTTCTAACATCTGGAGATATTTTTACAGTTATGACCACCTCTCTGTCCTTGAATGGGCTGAAGCTGCCAAGTACTTTGCCTGCTATCTCCTGGAGGGACCATAATATTTCCATTATGTTTGTACTGGCTCGTAGAATGCCTGGAGGTGCTCGGTTATGGACTATTTTCTCACCACTGTATCCCTCCGTCAAAGGGAATATGCTCCCCGAAATGGCACACACTGCTACTGCTACTGCAGCAACCTCTGTGTGACAGCACCTGTATGTGAAACGGCTTGAGGAACAGGACAGGTGCTGAGGGCTCCGAGCAAACTTGCAGTTTAAAGGAAACAAATGTTACATTATGAAGACGAGAGAGAGAGACAAACTTTGCAGGGTGAATGACCCTGAGTGTGACCTCAGTATAGTTTCAGTGTCATTCTGTCCTTGGTGAAATGCAGAGTCACCTATTACAGATTTCTGCAGTTTAAGCAGGTAGAAAGGTCTCATTTAAGAACTCAACAGATTAGGAAGGAGACCTTTTGGCAGCACTCCTCCAGACTATCAGGTTAATTAAGAGACTGACCTGTCGTAGAGCTGCAGAGGATCACATTAAGTTATTTCCCCATAACCCCCGAGTAGTCCAGGATGAATGTTTTTCCAGGTTAGTAAGACTGTGGCAGGGTCACAAAGTGCATCTGTAATGCAGATTTCCAGGTCACAACAGTGCCACTGAGCGTTAGCACTCCAGATATGGATACAGCACTGTATGTAACTGTAATTCCACTTTTAGAGTTACATCAGCACATTTTTTCCTAGTTGAACGAATGTAATTAATCTAATCAGGCACAAGAGTTTGTAGACTTGTGACATTTGTGGCCCCCAGATGCTCTACTGGAGTATGAGGGTTTTGCATGTGTGTCATTGTTTGACCCGATACTGATGCAGCTTCATTCAAAGATCATCTACTTCTGATTTCTCTTGAAATGACATAAAAATGACAAAGCAGCAGACTGTGTGTAAGAGGCTGGTGTAATTTCACCATTCACAAGCGTTTCATCCACTTCGGCTCAAGTTTGTGCTCATTGTGTGAATAAGCACAATTTTTTTCTGGGCTTTTGTGTGCGGCTGTGTGCGCGCGTGTTTTACTTTCCTCTTATTTCACTCTGATGCCCTGCAGCAGCCTCAGTCTGACGCTGCATATGATAGGAGTCAAAAATAACATGCAGAATGAATTCAGCAGATGTATTACACCTTTAGAGGATGAGGTTTTATATCAACGCAGGCTGAAGGTGTTGGGAAAGAAATAGACTGTTAGAGTGGTGACATGCAGCCTATTTGACCGCTTCTTGGTGCTTCTTATCCTCCGGTGGCATGACCCAGTTTACGCCCCCGGTGCCCCCTGGTAACACTCTGTAATTTGTGGTGCTGGGAAATTACTGGAGCAGGGAGGCCTGGGAGACACACTCAATTAGACAGGGCTCCACCTGTCCGATGGGGACACAGCCAGCCTCAGACTGACACCTTAATCTCCCCCCACCCCCCATCCCAAAATTGCAGGCTTTTCATAGCTTTTTCAAAGGCTGCACAAGCAGGTATTCAACAATGCGTTTTTCAGCTCAGCGTCCGTTAAAATCTATGAGGATAGTTGAATATGTGTATACTTGAGGCAGATGGACAGAGCATCCGGACCGCTGCGTCTTGCACACCATCTGTTCCACCTGGCTTGGAAAACATCTAATGGCCTACTATGGTGTAATGTGATTGGCCACAAGTCAGAGGCTGTGGGCGGTGGAATCAGTGATTCAAAACCTTCAAAAGTGTACAAGAAATAAAATACACCACTGCAGGATATTATAATGGAGAGGGGGGAGGAGAGTTTGATCTTATTACATATTTATTTATATTTTCATATACTTTTTACATATTTATCTGTAATAGTATGTAACCGGAGACGAGGCAAGATGGAGAAAAGGATAAAGGAAGGGCATGGTGAAGGAATGTCACTTTCTTCTTCTTTTTTTTGTAACCAATGTAATTACAAGATCATGTTTAAATCTGTCAAATATCCACAGTCCCATTAAACAAGCTACAACAAAGAGTTCCTAAAATACCTGCTGACATATAAAACTAGCATTTTAAACACTGCGGTGGATGTATATCTAGGGGAGGAAGGGGGTAGGGGGGTGTATCTGGGACGACTGAGTAACTGCAAGTAGATAACAAACAGGCAGGACTGGGAGGAGACTCTTACTGTGAAAGGTAGGCGTGTATTAAAACACACCCGTGACGTGTACAATACTCACGCAACATACTCACAATGGTTTCTACAGTCATCATGCTTCAAAAGGTCCTTGTGACAGTTGTTTTTTCCCCTATTTTAGCATCACGTATCAGAAACTACCACAAGTGGGTCAAAAACAGAATGTAGATTCCTTTAAAAAAAAAAAAAAAATGGAGAGAGAGCTCAACAAACTGGGTTTCCATTTAAACGCAATAAAAAAAAAGTACTCTATATTCTCAGAGCAACACTGAAAAAATTCACGATAGGCTTCAGACACTTTTTGGGCCATCACATCTCTGAGATGCTGGGCAAAGCATTAGCATTTCCATCCCCTGGGTCTGCAACAGCCTTCACAACAAAGTTGCCTTCTCTCTAGACTACTAACCCCCTTATTTTTTTTCAAAACATGGTGTAAACAGAATCCCCTGGAGAGTGAGCAAGGCTGGCCAAGAGTGCACCGCACAAAAGCTGATCCACAGAGAGGCAGAGAGAGATAGCTGGCAAGCGACAGTGGCAACAGCCCTGGGTCAAACACGCAGAGCTAACTGTTCCCATTCTTTTCAGTTTGGTTCAGTTTGATTCATTTTGTCAAATTCTTGATAATGGCTGGCAGGTTTTTTGATCCGACGTTGGTAATTTTTATTAGTTAGACACACTACATCGAATGCATATTAACAATTTTAAGAAAAGAAAGAAACTTGTGAGATTTAAAAAAAACAACCCCCCAAAAAAGGAAATAAAAAAAATCAGGAGATATGATCCCAGACCTGGTAGTTTTTGATTGGTTGAAAATAATAAGGCAACACCAAAATAAAAGAACAGAGAAAGGAGTAAAAAGAAAATAAATCATTATAAAGAAATAAGGTCTTTGGTGTTCTCTAATGGATTAAAAAAAAAAAAAACGCAGTTTCTCAGATGCCTCGTATGACACTTTCCTTTTGGTGAGCTCTAAAATCACGTGCACACTACAAATGAGCCAACATTTAAAAAAAAAATAATAATTACATGATGTTACTTCATCCACAGGTTTGAAGAAATCCTGCACAGTGCAAATAATAAATGCCCCAAATATTGATTACAAGTAAAGAGGAAAGATTTTTTTGTGCAATAGTATCATGCATTAGATCACTTAACATGAGACAATACAGGGAGGCAGCGGGGTCTTATCAACCTGGTTAAAGTCCAAAGAATTGGTCCTAGAATATGCATATTGTCAAATGATTCCTGAAGAAGTCTGTTCAACACTTTAATGTTTATTTTATAGGTCTTTTTTTCTTTTTCTTTTTTTTTTTAGAACATCTATGCAATATTAACCATTTTACACTCTGCTCTCAAGGGTCACAAAACATCCATCGACTGAAGGGGTGGGGGTGGGGTGGAGTCAGTGGGAAAACAGCGCATTTGTTTCCAGTTAGATGGTCTTCCAGGTTAAATGATGTTTACCTGCATCGCTGTGATATAGTGTGATAATAGCACCACTCCAACAGATAACACTGCCTTGCTACGAATACGAGGAATCACAGAGGGGAGGGAAGGAGGACAGCAAAGAGGGTTGGTACTAGTGTCGATGATTCCTCATACAGTAGGTGAATGACAAAGTTCTGATGGGGCCAATTATCCTATGACTGGATACTGATGGACAAGAAGGCGGGGCTTACGAATAAGGGAGTTTCCTTGTGACTGGATTTAAAGATGCAGGGCTGGAACCACGAACAGGAATTTCCACAGTGAGACGTGACGCTGCGAAAAGACATTAGCCCCCTTTGTTGGGACGCTGCTTCCTCGTTCCTAAATCTGGAAGTTTTGCTGATGCTTTATGTCAGTTGGTCTTTCTGCAGGGCTGAGATGTCTAGAGGAGGAGGGGCGCGCCCGCTCCATTCCTTCAGCTGCCCGTCCTTGAAGAGGAGGTTGAGGGCGGGCAGGGGGACACCGGACTCTGGCGGGGGCTGGCTGAGAGGGTTGGACACGCCGCTGTCCAGGTCAGAGGGCTGGCTGCCATCCTGCCAACACGGGGTCAAAGGTGACAGATCAGAACACCAGGCAGCGATATGAAGGGCAGGGATATATTTTTATAGGAGGAAAAGCCAGCAGAAGGGTTCCTGTGTGATTCATGAAACAGCCCACCATTTCAACCAGTAAATACTGCTGCCACGTCCTTTCGCTTAATCATGTTACCTTCGTGCTGCAACACCCTGATTCAGCTCTGATTACTTCACTTATTTTTTCCTTTGTCTCCAATTTCTGTCTTTTCTTTCTTTCTTGCACTAAATGTTCACCCAGCTCCACTTCCTGTTTTGCATTGTAATGTTCATGTCTTTAATTGATCACTAAAATTAAATAAACACCAACTTAAAGTGGACCCATTATGCAGTTCCTTATTTTCTGTCACATATGTACTATTACGATGTTGGATGCTCCTATTACACTTGGCAAAAGCTTCAACTAATGAGGACAGCGCATGTGTAAGTAATCGCAGAAGGCTGAAAGCCGAGCTTAGAGACTGCTTAAAACACTCTGATTGAGACCATTTTTTTCTACTTTTGTCTCTTTATGATTACAAAGAGAACAGATGCCATTAATATAGTCATCCAAGGGCAACCAATCAGAAGAAAGATGCCTTAATGAGACTAAGGGGCCATATCAAGGCCAAATAGAAATAAATAGAGATTGCTATTAAAATGTGAATGAAAATCAGCACAACAGGTCTGTTTGAAGGTTTTTCCCTAAACTAGCTGTGGGTCACAACAGTGTTCATGAAGAGTGTGAACGTGTGTTTAAAGTGGTGAATAAGAATCACTTTAAAGCACTGAGGTTAAAAGTAATAACAGTTGTTAATTATGCATAAAACTGAACCCTTCCTTAGTTGCACTGCAATCAGTCTGCATTCAGTTTCTTCTTCACTCCCTGTGCATTTGGATGCCATTTTTATATGTCATTAACTTTTATCTCCTCTTTTATCGTGTTTGTTTTGTCCTCCTCTCTAAGCTCTGTTCTTTCTCTTTTCTTTCCCCTCTGACCCTCCAACCAATCACAGAAGATGATTGCCACTCCCGGAGCTTGGTTATGCTGGAGGTCTCTTCCTGTTAAAGAGAGTACTTCCTTTCTACTGCTGCCAAGTGCTGCCCATCACCTGATTGTTTGGGGTTTAATGTTGTAGGGTCTTACCACACAATTTAAAGCAACTTGAGGAGGCTGTTCTGAATTGACGATATATAAATAAATTGAAAATGAACAATGCTTAAATAGTAACATTAATTATGCTAAAACAACATATTTATATTTTTACCACATTGTACTTTCCTGTTATTACTATGATATTTCTTTCTGTCTCATAAGGCCCACGTGGCTCGTGTCTTGACTGGACATTTGAATGGATTATCAGTCTGGGACGCTTTTTAGATACAAATTGTGGCGATCTGAATTAGTTTAAACAGTTTATCAAAATAAATGGATAAATTATTGTCAACCTGACATTTGCTCTTTTCACTGGCCAAGACTTTTACTTTTGAGCAGGATTTCTTAAGCGGACAGCTGAAGAAACTGCAAAGTGATTTTACCTGGAATGACTGAACGAAGCTCAACACCTTGAGTGACAGTTTTCGGCTCGAGTGGAGTAGCTCTTGAAGGCTGAAACAACAACAAATCTTTAGTCAAGCATCAACACACGTCAAAGCTCCTGTCACAGTTTTTATGTAAAAGTTAAGCTTTAGAGGATGCTGCCTGATTTTGGTTTTTACCTCTCGTTGCTGCAGAGCTTGTGTGAAGCAATCTTTCGACACACTTTGCGGTTGAGCTCAGAGCTGAAGAGGGGCATGCCAAAGCACAGTTCAAGAGGGACCCACTCGTTTTCAGATGAAAGGGCTGAGGGGGGGGAAAGAGATTGGCAAGGGAAAGATGGACACAAATTACAACATAAGACACTGACAAGAGCATTTTGGTGTTGAATTTAGCATGGAGCCTCTGTCACACTTTAGCTTTAGCTCTTAGATTCTTCCCAAACACTTTCAACTAACAAACATCTGATTAAATACTACTGGAGATATCCTAATTAAATTAAAACACACTTACTGTCTGTCTTTCCTTTGCCTTCACCGTTGTTCTCCTCTGTCACAAGCTCAAAGGACTCAGTGCTGCCATTAGTGTCCAAGCCTCCACCTAGATGGGTGTCTCCTGGAAGAGAAGTGACAAAATCTAAGTCACAGTTAAGGCTTTTGAGTGTTGTTTGTGGGTAAATGGTGAGAGCTAGAATAAAGCCTATAAGACCTTCAACTGAGAAGCTTTTTTAAAATAATTTCTTGCCATTTGCGGGATTTACATTGGAAATTCATCTGTTAAAAATCAGACCTGCAGTGTTGTATCTTTCACTTGGCGCGTTAAATGAGATTTGTGATCATTTACATCAAGATTCAATCAGCTGATCTGAAGGTAAAGGCTAAAAGTGTTCGATCCGTATGCATTAGCAAAGGCAATCACAATAAAAGAAACTATTCTGCAGACAAACGGCATAATTAACCTGGACTGTGAGCGATATTTATCCAATCTGCACCATTAGTGCTATTATGGCCATCGCAGGTAAATGCACCACTGCTAGTTCAACCCGGCATGCTTTCCATCCAGCACCCTCACATGCACAGCCGTAAAAAAAAAAGTGCACGTGCGAGCTCTTGTTACCTCTGCACTCAGTGCTGTCGCTGGGCCTGCGGCGGTGCCTGTTGTTGGAGTTGAGCATGGTGATGTAGCCACACTGGTGCTCCAGATCCACATGCTCCTTCAGCTTCTGCAGTGCCTTGTGCACGCACATGTTGGAGTAGGAGAACTCTGCACAGGAGGCACACAACACACACAGTGGGATCATGTTAAACACCAAACGGGGCAAAGCTAACACTCAAAATGACACGATGCAAAGATATGGCCACAATTTATCTGCTGCATGAGGCTGTTATGGACTGTGTTTATTCATTTGGCCTGTTACATTTGTTCAGTAAGCACATTAGGAAGATGAGACTTAAATGGTACTTTTAAGCAAATGCACAAAGAGAGGGATTTTACAGGATTCAAAATCTAACAGTGTTTGATGAGTTAAAACCCTCAAAGCTGAAAACAGTGAATGTTTGAGTCAGCAGAGAAAAGATCACAGTTTGAAGGTATGCTTGTAATTTATGCACACCCTGCCAGTGAAAGTATACCAATGCTGATATATCATTAGTGTATAATACAGTATAACAGTATTATCAGTTAGCAATTTAAGGCTGTAAACCAAGGACACATTGCTACACTTTACCTAATCTCTCTGTAATGTTAGGAAGTACGAACATGCAAATAGAAAGACGTGAATCCGTTTTATTTTTATATAATAATTTAATGTTCATTGACAGCCCTTTTAAGCTACATTCAGAGTCACCTTTAAAGAGGACATCAGTAGTAGAGAGACCATCCTTTACATTTAAGAGTAGCCTTTCAGGGTTGTTCTGATATCTGATTCAGATTCCCTCTATGCATCTTACACCACAGGTTTTCTGGCTATGAGTCACCGAGTCCACCAAAAGCAAACTGAAGACTTTGTACATTTCCTCTTCCTTTGGAACACATGAACCCAAGGTCAGATTAGGAGCACGAAAAATGAGCAGATGGAAAAAGCCATATTTCACAACATCAATAAAAACTTAAAATGGCCTGATATCTGAGGTTTTTATTGTGTTAAAATCTATTTTTGAAATGTTTATATCTTATTGAAATATGCTGAATTGTAGGACGGGGTTCTATTCTGCACCATGAATAGCCATAGGAAATCAAATAAAGAGTCTGCGAGGCCTCCTAATCTCCAATCTGTGGGTTTGAGTTTTCCGTTTCTGGAGAGAACAGTAGCGTGTCAAGAATACTATTGTGAAGCAAATTCATGGTTTCATATTTTCTTATGAGAAAAACCCCTTTCTCCTGTTATTTCACTATCACCTCTCATTCTTTGACAGCCACAGCTTTCTCTGCATAGGTACACTTATGGTTCGCCGATGTTTAGCAGTGTTTTTAAAACAGTTTGATTTATTCAAAAACTTTAAATCTTTAAATCAAAAATAGAAAAGAAAATGCTTTGATTTCTGTAAAATAAGACAACACAGATTCAGCATGTGAGACAGTCGCGCCTCTGTGCAAAGTCAGTCTCCAAAGGTCCATTTTGAGCCAAGAAAATGTCATTTTTTAACATTTTGTCTGACTCAGTAAAACAGGACTCTTCATTATGGTTAAATGCAGGTTGGCTATTTGAAAGCTGCTATATCAAAACAATAGTTTATGCACAGACAGGTTCTTACCTCCCTTCAGATCCTCCTCATCAAAAGGGAATGGGATGTGCACCGTTTCTCCATGCCCATGCATACCATGACCCTGTGGATTACATGCACATGTAGTTTAAATTACAATCAGTGCACATTTATACACAAACACAGCAAGAGTTGGTAGAAAACGTACAAAAATGTCATCAGACAGCATTAAATTAATATTACGTTAAATAATCTGGTATTAAAGGCAATATTTTATCCTCTCAACTTAAATGAGGTTTAAGACAATGACATAGAAAAATCAGCCTCATCTGAGTGAGTTTACCTGGATGAGAACAGCAGAGTGTGTAAGGGCATCGTTAAGCATTGTCAGCACGTTGGATGTAGGGACCACTCCAGGGTCGTGACCCCAGGAAGTTATCAATAACCTGTCATAGACCTGAAGAGAGAGAATAGGTTCAAGGGATTCAGAAATGAATAACTTCACTCATCATCAGATCTTTCCAAAGCAGCTTTCAACAAACTGGACAAAAAATAATAATATGAAGAAAAACACATTTTATTTAACATAAAGCTTTATAAATCATAATAAATTCTAATAAATGATAGTAGATGTGTAAAAGTGGAGATAGGTTTGCAATTTTACACTTCTTTTTGCCCCAAAATAGCTTTATTGTTTATGTAAATGTAAATACAGGTTTCTACATGTAGGACAGCATCTCAGTTGAACCATCTACCAGTTTTTGTTTAATTTAGAAGATCGAAAAACAAAAAAGAATAAGAGGAAACACGATTTTCTTCTAGTTCAACTGTCATGCCATCTTGTCAACCTCCCACTAGGTCAATATTAGCCGGTTAAATTAATCAAGGTTCCACCCTGCTGCTGATTTCACATGCCAAGGATTTTGTTTGGCTCTCTCAAACTGAGAGAGAGCTTTTAGATGAAATTAAGGTGTTATTCTCATGTCTCTGGTTAATTATTTTCAGTCCATAAGTGACTTATGGACAGGAAGTTACACATTTAAAATTGTTTAAATGTGTAACTTCCTGCACTGCCATGAGAAGGCAGAGCAAACAAACAACCAACTCAGTTCCTCCACCCTTCACTCTTCAGTGACAATCTCAAGCTGGCCCAGTCTCTCCTTTGATCAACAGACTCACACACAGGGCTCAACACCAAACGGCACTTCAGACTTTGCAGTCTGTGTCACTTCATCAGCTTCTCTTTTCATTACGGAGGAATTTTGCCCGACTCTTCTTTACAACGTTGTTTCAGTTCATTGAGATTTATGGATATTTATTTATGCACAGCTCTTTTAAGGTCCTAAATTTCAATCAGCTTGAGGTCTGGACTTTGACTGGGTCATTGCAGCACATTGGTTATTTTCTTTTTCAGTCATTTTGTTGTAGATTTCCTGCTGCACTTTGGAACATTGTCCTGTTACATGACCCAATTTCAGCCAAGCTTTAGCTGTCAGACAGATAGTCTCGCATCTGACTCTGGAATAGTTTGCTACAGAGGAGTTTAAATACTGTACTCTCCCCGAAGGGCTGTGGCACTGGAGGATTCAGGTTAACGCACTCCAGAATGCTTCAGACCAGCAAGCTGCCAAAACTTCAGCTTTTATGAATACACTCACACTTGCTGATGATCAGTTAATCAAGTGCATTTGATTAGAAGCACCTGGCTACAACTTACACTCTTATCACCTGTGAAAGCAGTAAGAGTGTACTCAGTTTTTCACAGGACTGTGAGATCGTTTTAAGGCAAAAATCCCTTAAAAAGTTTTCTTATTTACCCCCGCAAGCCTCTACTCCATATGTTATCCCAGCGTGAGATAACCTGGTTCTCCTATGGAAACTCTCTGTCCTTCCACAGTCAATTTGAAATTCCCAAAAAATCAAAAATTGCTTTCACATGATTCTTACTACATGTTAAGTGTTAGCCCTGCAACAGACTGTCAACCTGCTGGCTGGCTGGCTGGCTGGATGGATGAAGCTGCAGCATTTCTACTTTCTTACCTTTCCTAGTTAGCATTTGCCTTAAAACTAGGTCATTAGTGTTACAATGACCCATTAAAAATATTTTGCATGTTTTCTGAACCTATTGAAACACCAACAAAGTAAGAGACATGTAGATAAAAGGTGCAAAAATACATGCATGCAAGCTATGGTCTAATAGGTCCATTTGCATGACATTACACATCTTCCCCTGAGAATTTACTGTATCAAGTCATCATTAGGTCCTTGTCTCACAATCCCAGAGCTATTAAAACAAATCCCACAACCAGTAGGAAGCCTTTGAAGAGAAAAATGCAGGTTTACAGTGAGATATGACCAAGGTCCACGAGAGCCTTTGTTTAGAAAAGAGCTAGCCAGCGCTCTGATTACCTGTCCTTCCGACTCACTGAAGGTCAAAGATTTGAGAGGGTAGGTTTTAAAAGATGAGTGAAAATGTGACTCAGCCAACTGCTGGTCCAACACAGTACTGCTGTTTTTTAATCTGACTAGACCGTGTCTCTACGCCTCTGACTCACACAGCTGATTAATCATTAGTTTGGACAAACCTGGAAAATGTCCGGCAGCTTGCGGAGCCTGGAGCCTTTGGAGAGCAGCAAAGACGGCGGGCCTTGGCCAGTCACATGATACAGGTACAGCTTGAACCAGATGGAGCTCACCTCAGGGATGGCTGGGCCAATGTGCTACAAGGAGAAACAAAAACACACACGCACTCATACATAAGTTTACAGAAGCAGAACTAACGCATGCACACTGGGCAGTTTTCCCATCTCATTCCTTGTATAAACTCACACTTCACATCAACCTAAAAAAATAACACAGGCGCATGACAATAATTGCGTCCGTGTTGTTCTTCTGTCTGAGGGGAAACTGAAGCTGCTATTAGAGACGTGAGAAGAAAACAAAGACAAGAATTTGGTAAATTCCACTTCACTGAGTCGCAGCAGTGTTAGAATAAGCAGCAGCGTGAACGGCACAACAAGAGTTTAACTTCTTTCCCTCTGTCTCTCTGAGCTCAGCTAGAAAGCTGGAGTGTGGCCAGGCAGAGGAATTACTGGTGAGCCTCGCCTCCTTTCCTTCCCTTTTCTCTATGTGTAGCCTTGTTGTTGGGGCAACTGCAGGCTGAGCACTCGGAGCACACACACAATCACAAATCAATCCCGAGCGCATGAGTGTGTACACTACAAGAGAAGGCAAACACAACCAAACGGACAAACTCATTAACTGTCAGCTAGAACACAAACACACACACACATAAACGCACTCGACATGTACCCAAACATCCCAGCATGCCAAATAGCAGCCCTTCTGCTCTCCTTCCTTCCAGGCATCATACCTGAGGGGTGCAGCTGCTGATGGGTCTGATCTCGTTGCTGAGCGGTGCCATCGAGACCAGCAGCTTGTAGTTCTTGTTGAGGACGCGGCTGCAGGTGGCCTGGTCTAGACCCAGCAGGCTCTCACAGCGCAACATGTCCAAGGGGAAACCTAGTGAGAGGAAAAACATGAGAAAATCCTGACTTACTTCCTAAACAGGCTAATGCAAATGTTTATGCGCATTAAATTTGTAGTGTTGTCTCAGGATAGAGAGACTTAACGCCACAGCAAAAAATTTGCACTCCACCGGACTGTTATGATGAACTGGGAGCTTTGTTCCAACCATGCTCTGTCATCATGCACTGTGGGTAGTGACTAAAATAATGGGATTACAGATATAAATGAGCAAAATAAGAGTTGGCCTTGTAGGGTAGCTGGGCTCAGCTGTATAGATAGGGTGATGAGCTTGGAAAGCATGGAGCAGAGGCCATCTGATTAGGATGCCTCCTGACTGTTCTTCTTTGGAGATTTTCCAGGTGCATCCAGCTGGGCTGAGATCTGGAGTTTTTCAGAACTTCCTCGAGGGATTATATCTCTCATCTGGCCCAGGAATACCTTAGAAACCATAGGCTGAAGGATCTTTTTAGCTAATCTTCAGTGAAAAAACTGGTAATCATGTGTCCTAAAATGTTAACTATTCCTTTGAAGAAAAAAAAAAAAAAGGGGCTTGAATAGTTATTTCTAAGTGTGGATGCTTTAGGCAATAATGTGATGATTGAGCAGAGCAAAGTTTTTTTTCTTGCTTAAGTTTTCAAAGGATATTTTTGGCATCCTTGGATTTAAAATCCTTGTATCTTGCAGTGGAACCTATTGAATCTAAGAGATGTCTATGATATTAAAGGGTGAAAGACAGGAGGGCTGGTTTAGCTGACTAGGTGAGCAGACGATCCATGTGCCATAAGACCAATGCACAAGCCCAGGTTTGCATCCGTTCAAACACCATTTACTGCCGTGCCTTCCCCCTGGTCTTTATCCAAGCTTTACTGCATTCTCTCTACTGTCTGATCAAAAAAAAAGGCTAGAAATCCCCCAAAATAGATTTTAAAAAGGGGTGAAAGATAAATAATTTCAAAGATACATAAAGTGACTTATATTTAATTGACAAAACGGGGATTAATAATCTACAAGATTTGCAAATGTTCGTTCTGACAGTATCAATTGTTTCTGAGTGTTTTGTTGTAAAAAGTGATTTACCGCCATAATAACTCATCATTAACTACACCTGTAACATGGAAAATGGCACGCACACTTCAACTTTCTATTCTCTTCATTCTAATACAGTTATGAATGGCTGGTCCAATAATTAAAAAAAAAAAAAAATCTCCTCTGACTTTACCAAATGTGTTTTTTTTCTTTGCTTGACAAATTTCCTTCACTTCCCAAATTAACAATGATCATTAGACTCTTTGGGGGATTAGTTTAGCTTCAGCCAGCAGGCTCTTACTGCTCTCACTCCTCAGCTGAGCAGCAGCAGCATGAGGAGCACACAAAGATAAGACAATCAGAAAGGAGGCACACGGCCAAACCAAACAAACAGCATCTGGTGGCGCAATGGAAGCTACGCAGAAACTCAGAGGCTTGCTTTGTCGATGCTGGAGGACATACTCTCTTCTGCTCCCTCTAGAGACACAAGCTGAACAATAAAGGTTTACTCTGTGTACATAGTATGCCGTTGTCTTCAGTATTTTCTGTGAGCATATTTAAGAGACAGCAGTGAGGGCCAAAAGAGACAATAGTGAGAGATGCCAGCCAAAAGCAGCACAACCAGCACAACCAGCAAAAAAGTAATCATGTATTGATTTCCTGAGATCACAGAACAAGTTGCTGAATGGAAGACATTTACCATTTTCTATAACTGCAGTCAGAGCAGCTCAGAGTACTTTCTTAGGTAACAGAGTCAGGATAAAAACATGAACTCCTGATCAGCTGAAAACAGACCACCAGAACCACTGATGCACTTCAAAGTTACACTGTGTCACATTAAAAGGGAGCTTATTACTTCAAGCTCAGTGCTTTTGTTTTTAGACCCTATTATGACAGCGTAACTTTAATATTTGATATTAAAAATAATCATTGTTTATTTTATAACCGACTTCGGTGCAGCTCAGCTCATTTTATCTGAAAAAAGCTGCTTAGCTCTTCTTCCTGTAAACCATCTTTGTGGCTGACACTTGTAAACAGAAGGTTTGAGAGGATTAGCCAATTACAGCTGTGAGACCTGATCCCTGAGATGACCACATTAGGGCCATCTCGCCCTTCTATCCCATTATTATGATTTAAGAGTAAAGAAAAAAAACAAAAGCTGTGTGAAACCAAATATTTAAAGCAGGCTGAATCCTGAGATTCTGGCTCAAAATGATAATGAGCATCCACCACTATAATTATAACAGTAATTATATGGATGTAACTGTAGCTGTAGATAAGGTCATCTAATAATCAGAGTTTTGGTGTTTCAGTTCATGCATGCCAAAAGCAAAGATACTGAACAGGTTTCTCTCCATGATACTGAAACAACAAAATCAATATATTACAGTAGGGCTGGGCCATATCATACCGCTCACGGTAATACCGGTGTAATGTTGGGCAATGAGGAGAGCGAAAGTGGATCGTTGAATGAAACGGATGGACCAGAACTGGTTTGTAAAAATGCTGCAACTTCAGTGGTGTGGAACTGGTTTGGCTTTCGTCCGTCAGATACACAACAAAGCACTATTTTTGGTAGAGCATGCTAGCGGGCCGTCGTTACTACCGTGTTTTTTGGAAAATACGGCACACTTAAAATCAATCCTTTGATTTTTCTGAAAATCGGCAGTGCCCCTTATAATCCCGTGTGCCTTATGTATGAATTGTGGTTGTGTTTACTGACCTCGAAACGACTTTATGTGGTACACGGCGCTCGAAAATCTGTCAAATGTTTCAGTACGACTTTGCTAAGCTACGAAGCCGCACCGCTTGATGGATTGTCGGAGCTTTACAGCTATCGTAGGCAGGAGTCTCGCGGAGTGATACGTACTGTGCTTCAACATAATATTACCGTATTGTGTGTGTATAACCTCTTTTTAAGTTTTGTGGATATTATACATGGTTATGCTGAGGATATGTCGGCCAATTTCCACTGGAAATGCCTTTTGGTTAAACTGTCAGCGAGGAGTCAGTTAATTTTTTATATAACTTTAATGCACTTAAAAAACAGCGGCTTGTTTAAGTGAAAATACATTGATGGGGTTTTTTGCACTAATAAAGTTGAGGAGTTGTAAAGTAAAGCGTCAATTATATCGTCAGTTATATCGTTATCGCAAATTTTCAAATGTATATCGTGATAAATATTTTTGGTCATATCGCCCTGCTCTATATTATAGATAGTAACTCATTTAGCTCACAATCGACCACAGTTCATAGGTAATTGTCCTTAAAATAACAAAAGTGACCTTGCCTTTGAGCACACTTCTGGATGAAGACCCATTGGATGATCACTGTATACAATTTTTACTAAAATCTGACCAACACTGTAAGAAGGGTAGCCAGTCTTGTAAACTGGGGATGGACGGGTGACTGGTAACAGACCCCGTGTCCTCGTCAAAGTGCTCATTTGAAAATAAAGGCGGTGTAACTGCATAATTACCTATGTTTGGAATATCAGGTCCCTGGTCCTGAGTGAGTTCTTTGTTGTAGCGCAAGAAGAGAATGGTGTTTTTCAGGGTCAGAGCGTGGTCAAAGTAACGCTGAGCCTCGCCCTCTGCTGTGCTCTCCACCTGAGAGAAACAGAAACGAGTGGAGAAGTTCCAACTCAGAGTTTGTGTGACTGTATTCAGATGTCTGCATGTAGTGTTTGATGTCTGTACATACATGTGTATTTGTTGCACCTAGTTAGCATCCTCTCAATTTAAGCTAAGCTTTTGATGAGAGATTTTCTGCAAACAAGAAAGAAATTCTGATTTCTGGTCTCACCTTCTCCAGCTCAGCCAGGAAGCTGTCGAGAGTCTCATCCGACAGTTTGCCCACTTCAAACATGGTCACAGCATGACTCTTCAGGTTCTGATAGCATGACAACAGAAAACAATTAGATCAACAGTAAACATCCAATTTTTTACAAGATAAGTTTTGTTTTTTGTGTTTTTATATGATTAACAGCAGTGATAATGATACAAACATAGTTTGAGGTATCTAGTTGCTTCAGATTTTGCTACTCAGAAATTTAGACACAGAGATTTTACTTTTCCAAAATAAAAAAAAAAGTACACTCATATTATAGTTCAGACTGAGGCAAACATCCCTCTGCACCATTCAGCGAGCAGCAGAACTCACATGCATGAGCAACACTGCATTGATGAATATTTTCCCTCTGAGAGATCACAGCACAGCCACTATCTTTATCTTATGCTTGTTACCCCACCCTACCCCACTTTCACTGACGCGAAGCCTTCACGTCCACACTCTTTCACTTACCGGCGATAAGTTGCCCATCATCAGGAAGGCTGTAAGGGTCGAGTCAAAAAGGAAGGCGATCCTCTTGGTGGGTGCAGCTGGGATGCTCAGGCTGCTAACGCTACCTGTGTCTGCTACAGAGACATAAAAATATGCTGTACCACTCATGCATACTGCAGCAAGTCTAACAGCACAGCTACATGCGAGTTATTCTTTTAAAACTAGTGTTTTTATGATTAACTGCATTTAGAAGACGAAAACTAAAGCCTCTCTCTATCAAACAGGCCTGATTTACATGGAGATGTGATTGATCAACAGTCACTTATATGACAATATCCACTAACGCAAATTTAACAGTGCCACCTTAACATGTAAAACAAAGTTAAACTCAGTTTAAATATGAGAATGTTTTAGAGAAACACCTATTAATGTGAGAATGAGTTTCAGAAACATGACTGAGCTTTCTTAGGGATTAATTAACACTGCTGCTTCAAACTCAAATCATAAAGTGCTCCATGTGCGCACATCAGCATTTGCATACATTGCAGAATATGCCTGTGTGTGTGTGCATGTGTGTGTGTATACAGACCTTGGTCTTCCAGGCTAGTGGTGTCTGTATCTGTGGCTGAGGAGCCTCCTTCCATTACAGGACTGCCCTGCTCCCAGGACAGCAGCATCTTCTGGGGGTCCATAGTGCTCCTACAACAGTACATAACAGTACACAGTACATAAAGGACACTGTCACCACATCACACACTGTCACCACATCACACACTGTCACCACACCCTAGTAGTTCATCATGTCCTAAAGCTGGGGAAATTAAAACTCATTAAACATTGATGGCATGGAATTTTTATAAGAATAACGTTGGTGTGTGGCGGTTTCTGGAGTCTCAAACGCTCGAAGCTTCCATTAAAATGTTGGTTTTTTGTGTGCTCAACTGTGTAAATGTAAAAATGTATTTCAACAAATTGCTCTACACTGAGGTTTCAGATGGTGTTTCGCTGACTGACCGATGACAACACATACTTGAGCCTGTTAACAGATGGGGCGTTCTTCCAGGTGGTGTGGAGCTGGTCTGTGCTGAACACCTGACCTTTCTTCACGGCGAAGCCGAGGCGACAGTACATGGACACTGCGTTCTGATAAAACACAGGAGAAGCACACGCAAATGATGCTTGATCCCACAAATAACATATCTGAAACCATATGTACACTTATCAGCCACTTTATTAGGTACACCTGTTTAACTGCTCCCAGTCACATGGCAGACACGTAACGCATGTATGGAAAAACGTTTCCTGGTTTAATGAGCCTCGATTTCTGCTGTGACATTCAGATGGTAGGGTGAGAATTTGGTGTAAACAACATGAAAGCATGGATCCATCCTGCTTTGTAAGGGTTCAGGCTGGTGGCGATGATGTAATTGTGTAGGGGAGACTTTGTGGCTTACTTTGGATGCTTTAGACCCACTAAGCCTTATTTAAACACCACACATCTGATTATTGCTGCTAACCATGCAAAACCCTTTACTGCCATTAAGGCTGTTCTGAAAGCAAAAGAAGTCCAACCAAGTGCTGGGAAAGTGTATCTAAAGAAGTGGTTGTTGAGTGTGATAGTGATACAACAGAGAGATGCAATAATAAGGTAAGGAAAGAAGAAAAGTGGGTTACAGATTTTGCTCTAAAATGTCTTGAGACCGTCACCAGAAAATTTGGTATTTTTATCTCTCTCTTCTGGGAAACATTTCTTCCCGCATTGTGCGATGGTGCAATCTCTGATGACAACATCGCCCTTAGCTTTACCGCTGACATTTTTCTGACTAAATTTTCTTTTCTAGTACAGAAATCCACCCTGCAGTAGTAAGAGTAACTCAAAACTACGCTGTCTAGGTTCAGGCAGTTATATCCATACAAATTACAAACTTTTAAAGAGTTTATTAGCAAAATATTTTAATTCAGACCTCATTTAACATTTTAATCTAAATATCAACAGTAAATTAAAAATCCTGAAAAAAACAAATGTATTGTCAAAAAAAGTCAACCGTTTCAGTGCAAAGATGGACAAATGTCATACAAACGTGTAGCCCAAGAAAACCAACCCCCTCAGTTTGAATGGCTTTAAGAGGATTTGAAATTACATTGTCAAATTATACTGTAAACAGAGATACCTTGTGAGAGTCTCAAAGTGACTAAAAGCAATCTGAATAGTCTTTTGGATGATGCTCTTAGGGAGAAAAGAAAGCAATTACTGGCTGCTGACTCAACTGGTCTCAAAAACTGGAGAAAAAAGAAAGGTAGTACAGCTGTACTGTACAGCTGTCTGGCCTTTTCATTATTTCCTCCACTTCTACAGTCATCAACTCGCCATGCTGTTAAGTCTTTTACTCAGACATGAGCACAGTGAGCTTGACTGCTTTTCACACCTTTACACCCGAGAGGTGCAGGCTGAGGTCAACTAGTCATCCTCTTATCATATCAAAAGAGGCCCTGGGAGGAAGTTTCTTTCAAATGACTTAGGCCATGAAGTGGTTATTGCACAGGAGGAAAGTTCAAACTCAAGTCAGGATGGGAAAAGTTTCTGCACAATGGAGACCTCTCAGACATCTCAATCATCTCAGAAGCTACAGGCCTTCTGCTGGAGACTCGCTTTAAATCGCTGCCTTCAACCACTTCTCCTAAGTGCTGCTTTTCAGTTGCACCAATGAGATGGGACCAAGTGATGATGGAGTGCATCTGGAGCAGCAATTCAACAGGAATGATGCCGCTCAGCCCCTCTGGTGGAGTCATGGGTCATGATGGATCTAATCGTGGTACTCAAATACACGTCTGCGTGAGGGTGTATCCAAACCGAAACGGCCAAATTGTGCTGAAATGTCTCCTCACTTGGCTACATATTATCAAAAGCTTTTCCCCCCCCTCAGAGTTAGTCTCTGAAATTCCAAGACAACAAAGATCCGATGTGATAGCTGCTTATCAGACAAAATGCCACAACGTCACATCCTTGAAAAGCAAATTCCTATTCCTATGCAGCAAAACATATTTTTCAAAACAAGCTGCTCCCTTTCTTTCATTTAATCTAAACGCTGCTCTGCCATGTGTCTTTGCAGACAAAGAGAAGCAAGAAGTACGTTTAACAAATCTCTTCTAAAGCAACAGTGGAAGCGCAGAAAATCACTTCTGTATTTTTCTGTGAAAATTTTGAAAGACATATTTCTCAGATCTACCATTTCCCTTCTGAAAAACTGCACTTCAGTTACAGTAGGATGAACAGATGCCTACCTTCACTAAGTCCAAGTCGATCTCCAACACATTTGCCAGCTGGGAAGCACAGAGGGAGGCAGGATCAGGAGACACAAAAAAAGTGTTTGGTTGAAATGTTGATCGATAAACAAACACACACACACTCTCTTACTATGATTGCAGCAGCCAGAGGATAATGAAACACATTTCTAAAGCCTACCTCTGCTACGTTTGTTTGCTCATCGATGGACACAAAGATTTTGTACAGAAGTGTTTCAAAGTAATCACCCTGGACCCGGTTCATGACAAACCCTTCCAGTGGGGGCACTGAAAGACACAAACAGTAACCAACAACTGTTCAGCAACTCTTCAAACACAGAACTGTTTCCGTTCCCTTCTTTTTAAATACACTACAGTACTGTGCAAACGTGTGGACTGACCTCTTCATTTCCCACATTGATCCCACACTGCTTCGACAATGTTGAGATCCGAGCTCTGGGGAGGCCAATCCATGCCTGATTGTGTTTCCCAATGTGTGTTTTTCTATGCAGCTATGAATTTACTTGACTGACAGTGTGTTTGGGGTCACTGTCATACTGAAAAATGAAGCTTTTGTCAATCAGATGTTTTCTAGATGGAATTGCGTGGTGGATCAAAATCTGATTTATAATTCCATCAATTTACCACGACAGAGCCTCCACCGTGTTTTAAGCCCTCGCTGATTTGAGCATCACAGACCTGTTGCCACTGATTTTCAGTCCAGTTCTTGTGTAATTTGGCAAACCTCAGCCTTTCCTCCTATTTGACATCTATCCTTCCACTGAGACCATTTCTGATGAGGCTTCAGTGAGCAGTAGATTTATCAACTGAAATGCCAACTATCAGGTCCTGTGTCAGGTCTTTGCTGGATTTTTGCTATTTCTTAAAGACATGGCTTGAAGATATTGTTCGTCTCATGCTGGGATATGCCAGGTTTTCAGCTAATAGTTGTTTGGGAATCATCTTGTTGGTGCAAAAACACTATTATGTCTGTCAAACTGTGTCATGTTTGACATTTTTCATTTTTCGACTATAGAAATGGGAACAAAAGAAGTGTTTTTGAGACAGGCTGACAGTAGCAAAATAACAAAAGATACAATTTAAAATTAGCTCTTCGCTCAGCAGCCTGGTACGTGTAGACACATATTTCAGTAAGATGCTTTTTTTGTGCTTGAATGATTCACAGATCAGGTGTTAAGTGGCTTAACAAACAAATGCATTCTGCTGAAAATGGTCAGTTACAAGGACTGGAGTAAAAATAAGTGAAAAAGCTGCCAATGTCCAAAAGAAAAACTTTTGCCAGAGAGCCTCGAGAATTGTTTCTTAAAAATCACTTGAAAAATTATAAGAAAATCTGGTTTCTTTAAGAAAAACATAAAGAAACTCAGGTTAGCTTGAAACGTTTGCACACTACTGTGTCTGTAATACTCTTATAACACGTGATTTCAGATCAGTGCAAATTCATTCCCATAATACTTTTTTAGCTTTTAGCATTTCATTTATGTTCAATATTTCAACAGCAAACTTTCTTAGCCAAAAAAAATAGAATAGGGATGTTTAAACACACACACACACATACACACGCACACACACGTACCTGAGATGCAGCTGTCATCAGATATGGGAACATCTAAGTAGATGAATCCCCGGTTGTACAAGCCTACAGCAGAGAAAAAAACAGTATAAAATACTCTCTTTGTATATTTGCTGTTGCTATTTCCATGTGGAAACTAATATTATGACAGAACCTGTGCAGTTACTGCTTCATCAGAGTAGAATAATAGTATGCTGGAAAAACCTCAACCCAATAAAAATCTCATCAGAATATCTACACATATTCAGATTGCAAAGCGTCTCAGTGCATTTTATTCTATTTGTTGCCACTCAGTTACCAGCACTCCTGTGTAGAGGTTCATCACACTCAAACTGATCTCTAATTAACATCTAAGTTGCAAGAACACAACCTTCATCCCTGTGTTTCACCTCCGAAAATCAGTCCAACACACTGAGGTAAGACTGAATCTGTTCTTACTATAAACAACTAACAAGATTTAAATATTTGCCACCTAATTTATGGTTGAGCACGAGCAAATAGAACTGAGTATTTTGCTCACTTAAGACCACGTTGTACTCCATGGATCCTGCCAGCTGAGGACCAGAATCTATCATCTTATCAATGGCTTTCTTCTCAGCGGGAGAACAGATCTGCAAGTTGATCCAGTAAACAGATGACATTAGCACACACCTGTACCACAGAAATATGCTTCAAAAAAGGGTTTTAAAAAAAAGGACCCGTGATAATCCAACTTTATATTATGTGTTGATTTCTGTTTCTTTATTTTTCTTGTGGAAAAAAAGAATTGTTAGAAGAATTTGCTCATTTATGTTTTAGGTTGAAAACAAAAACATTACACCAGTAATTCTTCACCGTCTTCACTACACTCATTTCATGTTGTTCCTTCTTCTCTTCATGTGTATGTTATCCTTCCTATGGCACATAAACATCTAAACAGACAGAATTACGCTAAACTTCCAACATGAGGATCCAAGCTTTCTCATCCTCCCTACCTATGTTCACCCAGGTTTCTTTGGCCTGTCTGTACCTTAAACCACATCGCTGTATGTATTCTGTACGGCTGTAAAGAGCTTGAGACAAATATGTGATTTTTGACACTGAGCTTTCTATAAAAAAAATGACAGGGTCTTATTGTACATTATTTAACTGAAACAAATCAAGAAGAAAAGAGTCAAATTTCTGTCGCACCCTTATGTCGTCCTCGGTGATGTAGCCTGTCTGTGCCACCCACCACGGCTCAACGGAGATCTCGACTGGTTTGGCCGGCAGTAGGTCCCGTGCTGTTTTCCTGCGGAAAAATTTCTAAAGGTGGAGACAAAGATTATTAAAGAGGGCTCAGCAATTAGCAGGTGAAGTGAGAAAAGTTAAAGATATTAATATTCTAACTACAAAGATGGACAAACTAATGGACAAGCAATCAAAGTAAATAAAGGAGAATTTACTTTAATTCAAGTTGCTAGTCCGTACTGACTTTACTAACCATCTATGGTACACTGTTGGGCCCCAGATTGCAAAGTATACCTGGCTTCGTTCAGCTTAAACAGACTAAAAAGAGCACGGGTGTAATAAAACAGATTAAAATACATATTAATGACATCTTACTTTGGAGGACCTGCACTGGTTCATCAGGTCGATGTACTGGTTTCTCCCAATGCCAAGTAGCCTTAGACCTGTGGGATGGTTGGAAACATGAGCCAGTCAACTTATCACAGGTGTATAAAATCAAGTCTGCCTTTACCAAAAATTATGAAGGAATGAGTTTCCCAAAAGAGTTCACTAAATTTAAATGTGGTACTTTTATTATTGGATTTGCAACAAGTCACTTTCTGAAATTTATTCCCCCCTAAATGTTCAACAGTCAGTTATAAGTGGTATTATTGCAACGTGGACGTTTTTAGGAACAAGAGTGCAGAGGCACATGGTGCATAAAAGTCACCAACGCTCTCCTGAATCAGTAACTGCAGTTTTAAACCTCCTCTGACATTAAAATCAGCACAATAACCGTGCACCAGGAGCTTCCTGGCATGGATCTCCATGGCTGAGCAGCTCCTGTCAGTGTAATGTGTAGGAGGCTCAGTACTTTTGTCCAGTCTAACCTGGCTGCAATGATCCTGCAATATTCAGTCTGGCTTCTTGTAATTACAGACGTAAGACCTAAGACGTTCGTCAAGAAGGAAAGTTTGAGAATCAGTTCCTTTTTAATGTTTTTCCAACTTCTTTCAATAAAAGTTATTTCAGTAAAAAACCCTCATGAGGTTTGTTCAAAGTTTGTGCAAGTCCAAACAAATCCCAAACAAGTCCCACACACCTTCTCCAATACAATTGCCTGACACACACACACACAAACACACACACAGGCACACACACACACACACACAATCCATCCCCCAACCGGCAGACAGAGATAACAAGAGTAAGCGTGTGCATGCATATTTATTTTTAATCAAACAAACACATTTTTTCTGAATCTGAGGAAATTCTGGGCCATGTAGCAAAAAGTTTCATGTTACACTAAAATATTCAAATTTGTCTAAAACTCCCCCCTCGTCCCCTCCCCTGTGCTGCGCTGGGTTGCAGGGGGGCAGAGTAAAACGTGCTGGGACAGGTGCCAACGCAAACAGGAACGAGTAAGATCGCAGAATCCTACACTTGCACCCTGCTGCTACACTGAGACACAGACACAACACACAAACATCCACCCACGTAAAACTCTCTCTCACACACTCTCACTGCCTCTCCATCCTCCCACTTCTGCATGACACACTTCCAGACTTCCTCCAGAGAGATTAGTGGAGTGAGGCCCCTCCGAGTACGGCTACGATCGCCTGCTGGCGGCCTTCTGCTTCCACGGCATGAAGGTCCTGCACTGCCAGGACTCAGCTACTCACTAGTCAACACCAAAGCCCATTTCAGCTGACAACTAAAAATCAAAGATCACAACCAGTGCCCGTGACTTTTAACTAATTTTAATCAGGCTCCACAGTCATTTCCCAGAAACGCGGGTCCTCAGAAATGAGGCCATTTTTTAGGGGGAAAAGCAATTTTCATTATAATTAAATGGCATTTACACCAGCCAATTAAAACCCATGGCAATGGTTTGGTTATGGAAACACAAAGCAATTATTTAGGTTTGTTATTGAATTTAATAAGCGGGTTACAAAAGCATTCCTGTAATAAAATAACAAAACCACAGCAGGGTTTGGGCTTTGAGAGAACTAACAGCAGTTTTACTAAGAAGCCTTAAACCTCCAATATTCAAGAACCAAAAAACACTAAAACCACTTAGAAAAATGACTCGAGAAAACTGTACAGAGACAAACAACATGTGCTACTCATGCCTAAAAGCCAGGGTGCCAATCTTCATCTTTATCATCAGCTTTTCAAAAGCCAGATTTTCTGAGAAACATTTTTGACACGTTGCTTTAATTTATCTTTCAAATCTGATGTGTTACACAAGCTGTCTCCCCTAAATAGAAAAAAAGAAGTAGAAATTAAGTAAAATAAACTGCCAATTATTTCTCTTGATTAACTGCTTGGTGTGAAAAATGACAGAAAATAAAAATGTATTCAGTTTTTAATTAATAAAAATGGGGGGGGGGATCAGGACATGCTGAAATGCCGAAACAAATGAATGTTTGCCAGAAGAAATTACTTACACGACTAACTTAATATCAAAATAGCTAATGAATAACTTTCTGTCAATCATCTTAGAAATTAATGAGAGATCAGTTTTGGTACAGGTAACACAAGTACAAAGGAAGTGATAGGCACCAAGAATAACACAGAAAAGCCACGCAACCGAAAAAGATCTGTAAAGAGGTTTGAGGGGCCTCTCCAGTGAGCTCCTGACTCTTGTTCTCACACCTAATCTTCCTAAACTCTGGATCCTTTAATAACCATTCAATAACAAAAATAAACAATCAACAAGAAAAAAAATTAAACAAGAACTGGGAAAGTTGGGGAGCCAGAGACAGTCAAGCCATTTTATAAGCGTAGAAGAGAAGAAAAATAACTCACAGTCAGCTGCAGTGAAGTTGGGCAAAGAGTCGTAACTCTTCTCACTGTTCATAATATCCTGGAGGTGGAAAGAAAAAAAGAGGAGAAAGGAGAAAAAAGAAGAATTAAACTAATTTTGTTCTCCCCTTTCTATGTCCCCTGTCTCTGATTAATAACAGGATTAGCAGATCTGAGCAGCCGTGCTAATTTCGACTCCAAGTTTTCATTAAGTGCTTAAGACGGATTATCAGAATATGACATAGCCTTTGGCAATTTAGTGGTCACAATTAAAGCTCAGTCAAGTTTGGTTTAGCGTGCAGCAGAAAGTGGGTGAAACCCCTCTCAGTGAGCTGAAAAATAAATGCTGTTCCTTTATGTGTATTTATAGGTTAGGTAAAAGAACATTAGCCACATCTGTCCTATGAAATGGGAAGTACACTAAATGTGGAACAATCGAATGTGACAGTTGGTATCTGCACACAGAGTTGTGGTAATGGAAATACATCTGAGAGCAGGCTGTATAAAGGAATTACACCAACTATGTAGTCAGCCACAAAATTGAAGTAATTCAATTACAAATGCATTATTTTCCATCTCCAGTCCCGTGAACACAAGAGCTCAGTCTTTGCAATCTAAATGAAAATGCCAAAAGTCAAGGAGAACCCTTCTCCCTGACAGACCGGTTCTCTCTGCTTTATCAGTGAGTTTGAGCTGTCGTGCAGGCAAAGCTCAGACTGACTGCAGAGCAAACAGCAAAGATTTTTCCCGGGTGTGTTTGCCCTGAGCTGGTAGATGAGGCTTTACTAGACGCTGACTGACACCTAGTGCCTGACTGATGACAGATCTGGGGAACATAGGAAACATAGCATATTCCTCCCTAAAGCTACACAATGTCTTATGACGTCCTTAATCTTACCTTTTAGGTTAAAAATGAACCAACACACAATCATTCTAACCAATGACAATACACCCATTTATCCTTTATGCAGGGTGACCATAATAATCCAGCACATCTACTCAGGTGTACCAAACAATGCCGTATACTCGTACTATTCATGCAACAAAAGCACACTGAACTAAACAGCTGGGAGCTGTGAAAAGCTCAGATCCCTCTACTTGTATTGGTCTTTTGGAGTCCTTGTTTTGTCCCTGCAGTTCCTGCATTCATTCCCAGGGATGCCAAAAACTGAAGACATTGTTCATTTTAAATGAACAGACTGCATGTTTCCAGTCAATTAGAAAACCTTTGCCGTTGAACAATAAGTATGTCTGCTCTGTTCCTCTGGGTTTACCTGCCCCATCGTTCTAAAACCAACGGGAACTGACAGAACGACAGATGTTCAGGTATACGAGAGGCTGTTCACAGAGATTATGATAATGGGAGCAAAGTTAATGCTCTGGTATTGCACTCTTCAACGCAGCATGAGTTGCTTACCTCCATGATTCCTATGTAATACGAGAACGGGGTGACTCGTAGCCCTTTGACCATGATGTCAGACAGGTGGTAGGGGTACAGCATCAGGTGGTCCCGGCTGTACTTCAGAAGCTCCTCATAATATTTGCGCTCATCCTTCCTCACGTGGCGCACTGCTCAGAAAACAAACAGCAGTCAGAGTGTACATACAGAAACGATCTCTCTACATCAACATCACATCTAAAGTGATTCGATGTAATACATAATGCACTTTATTATACAGGTACATACACATGTTTAGCCACTGTATGATTATTAACAGTACAAGTATTTTCAGTTGTATATTACCTTTTCGGGTCAAATATGAAGGATAATCCTATGATCAACACCAAAAGCAGAACAAAACATGGACAGAGCTAATAAGACATCACCCACAGGTGAGTGGAGTCCCATTTTTAACCCGTGTGCTTCCTGTTTTTGCTGTAACTTTTTTGAAACCTGACATAATGAGTGAAAGTTAGTTCTAAATGGGAACCAGAGGACACTGCATTCTCACTCGCTAACTGACAAGCAGGATCCAATAGCCGTGTCCTGGTTTATCCTCCTAATTATCACCATAATTTACAAAATAAACTTTGTGTTTTGCTGAATTTGCTTTGAAAGCAGAGAGTGGGATTACAGTTCCATCAGAGAAGTGTTTACTGAGGTCACAGAGCCATGAACCTTAGTGCTGTTTTCCCATAGACTTTTATAAAATCAGAAGTCTTACTGCAATGATAAAATAGCACTGGGGTATGTTTCTCTGCAAGGTGATATGGTGAGAAAGTTTTTGCCCATCATCAAGCACTCTCTGGTGGGGTTATATTTATCCTGCTACAAACCACTGTCTGTCTATTAATCTAACACTCAAACATCATGTAGCTCACCCTGTATGTTTACCCCTGCTGTGTGTGTGTGTGTGTGTGTGTGTGTGTGTGTGTGTGTGGGTGGGGGGGGGGGGGGGGGGGGGGGATAATATTGCTCACCTAGGTTATTGCGGAATCGCAGCTGGTTGCGGATGCTGTACAGGAGCACTTGCTTCTCATACTCGCGCTGAGAGTTCCCCAAACTCTGCAGAGAAAGGAAAATGCCCAGGTCAACCACATTAATGTGTCAGGGGATGAAACCAAACAGGGCCTCTTTTAAACCTCCTGTTCTCCAGCTGTCTGTGAAATATTTTTCCATACTGGAATATTTCCTGCTATTAGATGTGATGTCATATGTGTTGAGAAACGTGTGAAACCATATTAACTGCAAAGATGCAATGAGGGATTTGAATTTGACACAGGCTAAGAGGTAGGTAATAAAGCAAGAAGCATCGTCTTGTGCTTGATTTTGGTAGCACATACCTACAGCATACTTCTAGTTACTTACAAGGCCAATACACCGGTTGGTATTGGACCAATAATGACCTTAAGCAGATCAGATATCAGCAATGACCTGTCTGATCCTCAATGGACAGTTTATGTGTCATGATGTAATCCACAGGTTTTAGAGCCACAGTAGCCCCTGGATTCATGATAACTCACACAAAAAATGAGAAGAGATATTTTAAATTAAAGGAAAATTAACAATGGAATTGGGGCATAAGCTTAATATTGTATCTAAAGCTGTTTTGAGCGAGAGAAAACTTGTTATATTGTGCACATCAGGCCAGATGTGTACACCAGGGGCCTCTGGAGTCTCACTGTTTCTGATGAGTAATCCAACTTTTCAGAGGGTGTATGAGGATGCAGCAGCTCAAACTGCTCATCCACCCACCTCCTCTTCACCGAGACATGTTGGCGTAGTGGCACAAGAAGAGAAGGGGGGATCGTGCATTTGACTGACTAACTGTAACAGCACATTTCAATAGCATTAAATGCACCAGGCACAAATACGTAAAAGCCGTATCTGCAGGTGACATACACGCTCTAAAATCATGTGGTGCCCCCACCCCCACCCAATCAAACAAACTGTCATGTGATGCCAGTGTGGCTTCAGTAGCTGGAGTGTAATGATGGTCAGTTATGGCTCCGGCTGGATGGTGAAGCCCTGCAGAGGACGGGGAGCGAGCAGTGCGACACTGACAGCTGCCAGTATGACAGAGAGCAGCCCCGGTGACATTGACAGGTTCCCCTTGCGGTGTCCCCCCTCTCTCCGTGCCCACAGGAAACGTTAAAAGTCGGTACCTGTTTGACGTTAGCTGGGAGCTTGTTCCACGGGTAATTCTGCCTGATGTGAAATTCCACGTCCGTGTTCATCGCTAGCTAGCTAGCTGGCTACAAGTAGAATTCCTCGAGATGATCGGAAACGGGCTCTCGGGAAAGTCCACGGTGACCTCGCCCCCCCCGGACACCCAGCAACCGAGCGAAGGGACCCCCGGTTTGAGGAGAATTTTTTTCTCCAGCGGTTATTTTCCTTCACAATAAACCGTAACTTCCTTGTTGTATTTTCGAAAGAGCCGTTCGTCACGCTCGTGGCTACTTTCGTCACTTCCTGTTGAGGAGTGACCGTGGACCTGAATGGAGCAGGAGAGAGCGGAGTTTCAAATGAGAGATGGTGTTAGCGCCGTCCAAATCAATGGTTTATCTTAAAGTGCGATTATTACTGCATTATTTTTAGTATTTTTAGCACATGTGGAGCATTTTCCACCCCCACGGCAGCCTGTTTTAATCCTAATGAAGACGTGAAGCCAGAAAGTCAGGGCCGGTCTGACTGACTGGATGGGCCACTTTGACTGGGGGGGGCATCCCAATGACATTTTGGGATGGGCCTCCATCTCCCAAAGCCTGTCCATATCACTGATGATGCAGAAAAGATATTCTTTTGTTTGAGGGAAAAGTCTAAGGAATAGTCTAAACCTGCAGGGCTCTGCATGTTTTTGGAATCCTGCTCAAACTGGAGTAAATATTATATATGTCTGTAGGCTATGAGCATATTTTTCACACTCATACTGTGAGTATTTGCATTTAGTGTGGGTCAAAATATTGATACAGCAGTATCTTATTATTGCTTCCACTTTATTAGCTGGGGGGGGGGGGGGGTCAAAGGAGGTTATTATTTAACTGAGACATTACTGAAATATAAAATTTATGATAATACACACAAACTTAGATATTTTGATGTAGCATATAATGATACTATTGGTGTTGATAAGTGGTCCAGTACATGTATGTTTATATTATTTCTAACCAATTTCAGTACTCATAACACTTTTTTCTACAAGTCTGTGTATCTAACATTCAGATCCACAAACCGTCGGCAAAATGTTGTCATAGTATCATTGTCCCACTTATGAGCAACTCTAGCTTCACAGAAAGACAATACAATAAAACACAGTGCAATACTTGCAGATAAATTTGGTTAAAAACATAAATTATCGCCTCTAATCTCTTGTTCTACATGATTGTCAGGTTTGCATCTGCACAACTCTGGATTGATGTGGATTTAACTACACAGTCATCTTTAACACAGGGCATTATAATTAGCTTAAGTAGCTGGAAATGCTGCCATCGTTTTCCTGTCAGACATAAAAGTGCAAAGCCAAAGTGATCTGTTAAAAACACTTCTATCACCTGAGATAATTTTTGGAAAAGAAATTCCTTCATTATTTAGGTCCCCCAATCTGTCTTTCTCTCATTTTCACACCATAAAAAAATCCTTTAGTGTGATAATATATCTTCTGTCCCAGTAGGTCTGTTATCATGTCTTTATTCTGGTCAGAAAATATATACAGTATATTTTAATATTTCAGTGAGTGGTTAATGTGATCATTGTTCAGCAGTGGAAACAAAAGCAAAATTCAAGTTTGAAGCCGGTATGATTAACTAAAAATAGAAAATCATAAATCTGTCCCTGCACCCTGACCTGGAGCTTTTATGAGTTGTTTTTTGTTTGATTTGCAGTTTTGTTCTTACAGGAATCCGACGTGTAAGCATGAAACTATCACTTAGTGACTGGTGACTCAGTGTAAGATTTCACTGCAACACCAAAGTGGCTTCTGCTCTTGGGTCATGATATCTGGCTTGCTGACAGCTCACTTTCTTGCAGCTATGTCATTCAATCTGCCTGCATGTAACTTCAGTTCCCTGTCATATGCCGCTAAGCAAACATGACAGTAATTCATCTGCCTGGCAGACAACCGGCATAACTCCATGGAGTGCAGAAAGGGGCTGCAGATTGAGAATCCTCATGACATTATAGCTCACAGATAATATAAGGAAAAGAAGGTTTAAATGTCTCTGTAAAGTCACACAAGACTGATTTGAAAAAATATCACAAGAGGCTCAATCTGATCTCTGAAGGAAAGGAAATCTTTGCACCCTATTTCTGTAACAGTGTTCCCCAGCCTTCTCTGGCGTGTGATCTCTTAAAATAAAGCGTTGTCTACTTGTGAAACACCTCATCTAAGGCTACAGTATGATATAAAAGCTGTGAAAACACACATTGTTTCTAAACTAGAAGCATAGAGGTGGAAGAATAGTGTTTCTTTTTTTGAATTAAATATAAATTTTTTAAAATATACTGTTAAAGTTCTTCATAGTCTCAAGGCTTTAATGTGCAGGGGCTAAAGTGGGATTTAACAGCAAGGGGAAGCCTAAGTATGATCTGCTGTAGCCATGCAACAGCAAACAATGACTCACCTTAAAATAAATACCAAACCTGATTACTACTGTGAGCTGCAGAGGACATTTTTGCTTTGTGAACAGCGATCAGACCTTCTGTAACCCTGAGCTTTTCTCCTCTGCTTGTGTTTAATGTAAATAATAAAAAGGAAAGGAAACAAACTGTCAACTTTATTTACATTTCAAACCATCTCACATGATGTCTTCTCACAGCAGCAGCAGCTTGTTTTATTAAGTAATGTCTAATAATCAATTTTTTAAAATTTCTTACAACAGCTATTCTTTATGTACTGATCATGTAATTCCTCTAGAGACAGTACTTATTATTGTAAGACTCATTCACACTCTGAGTACACACAGGGGAGTCACAAAAAGTGATTAACTAATAAACTGCTTGTAATTTTATGAGCCTCACAGTTAACTCTCCACCTGCTAATGCACTGAGGTCCAGGCCTCAACTTTCAGAGTCACCGATCGCTATCAACAAAACATTTCTCTGTAATGTATTCTGTGCTTTTAAATTTGCATGTATTTTTGAAACTAGTACATGCTCATGCTAGTAGGTTTTGGTCCGTTTGTGTTGTTTTTAAAGTGATGTACTTAATCACAAAGAGAGAAGTTTTTTTTAAAAATAGACTGGCAGATGTTTATGTACTAAAAATGAGTGACTGTAGCCCGTTGCTAGGTGATTGCCAGGCATGTAGTTTAGCTTTTGTGGATGTAAGTGATGTACTGTCGTGAAATAAAAAAGAAAAAAGAATGGTTTCATAAGGTGCTACAGGTGCACAAATGCTACAAAACAGGTAGCCTGCATTTTGTATGCATCATTTTATACATAATTAAACTTTGGGAATAGAAATTAGATGTTACTGATGCAAAATAAAAAATTATATGACACTTTTATAAGCTCTTAGAGATGCATAACTGCTAATAATAGGTCATTTTGGCCAGTTGCTATGTGGTTGTCAGGCAACATAATGACATCATTACACATAATTCAGCCTTTTTGGATAGAAATTAGATGTTACTGATGCAAAATAAAAATTATATGACACTTTTATAAGGTGTTATAGGTGCATAAATGCCAGTAATGGGTCATTTTAGCCATCATGTTGCCAAGCTAAGTGGTTGCTTGGCAACATGATGACCTCATGATATCTGATATAAATGTGGACCTCCACGTTTGGTTGCTCAACTCTTAAAGGTATGGCAAATACTTCTTGATGATTTGACACACACAGTGCAACGAGTTAACTGTCAAACGGGTGATTAATAGCAACAGTGGTCACGTCCAGTTGTGCACGTTCATGGACACTAACAGAAACACCACCACACCTTGAAAACTGAGCCCAGTTCTTACAGCTGTTTCTCCTGATCAAAGTGGCCCATCAGCACCGTTCTATATTTGACTACATCCTGGGTTACACACATGAGGAAGGGGGAAGAGGAGGAGGAGGGATGAACTTGGACGGCACTAGAAGACAGACAAGGGTTAGCAGCTCGGGGACACTTTGATGAAAGACCAGCCTGGGTGGGAACAATGCCTGAGTCAGGACCCTGTGATGGTTCCCCTTCCTGCGGCTATTGTAAACACTCCCTCCACTGGACCCTGGCTGAGTTGTTAAGCTGGCAGCTGGGTACCAAACAGCGCTGTGTCACATGAGAGGCCCGGCTGGAGTCACAGTGGCCCAGGATACTATTCTTAGCTGTAGGAATGTACACAGTGGCCTCATGGCAATCTCCACAGCGCCTAACTGGAAACCCTTCCCTGAGTCACTACCCATTTTCTCTCTGAGTAATGCTTAAACTGTCTTTCATTTGGAATTAATCCTTTTTTTCTGTCAAGACTGACGACTTTGGATAATATTGGTCCTCCGAGGACAGGAGGTAAGGGCTGAGCTAACCACAGATACTGCTGATGAACTGGAATCATCTTGTTCACACAGATGTTTGTCTCAAACTCCTCAGTTTAACTCCAGTTTTATTATTAAATCTTCAAATGTGAAATTTCTTTTGTATTAGCATAACTCTTAGTTAAGAATCTATATTTTCTGGTTAAAACGTTTCCTCTTGTTTATTGGGCATTTAAAGGAGTGAGTCATTGCATTTTATGACATTTCTTTATTTAGACTGGAAATGTTTCTCAAAAATATGATGCCATGCTATAAACTGTCTGTTAAAAGTGTAATAATTTAAGCTGCGTACATGATCAATTCATCACCATCACCACTGTTGACTAAGTGATTAAGGTGCAGATGGATTATTTTTAAATTCAGATGCAGTTTATCATGAGAGGTTCTGCAGCTCCACCAGCAGCTCTTGTTTGAAGTCTGAGTTAAAACTCCCAGTCGTGAAATGCCACTCACAGCTATTGGCATTTAATAATATACAATAATGATTAGTGGTCTAAATATATCAGACAGGCTGGACCATGTAAGTGGGAGTAAATCGGTAGCTGGCACGGAGATGATTTGAAGACTTAATGTTGCTAATAGCCCAATGAAATTCATGCTCTTTAAACAATAGGATCACCACAAACCCTCCAGCCAGAGAGAGACACACTGGGACTAAGAGAGAAAACATGACATATAGAAAAAAATAACAAGAGAGACTGTGAGGCCAGTCCAGAGAGAGATGGGTTGCAGAGACAAACACAGATGGTCCGCTGATACAGTTCTGTTTATGTTAGTGATGATGGGCAGCTTGATTACTGAAATAAGCCCTAATGGCACACGAATCCTGTGAGATCATTTAGACAGGATTTGGAACAGAAATCTGTGTCAGTCATTCACATTAAAGACAGCTGCTACGTGGGAGGTTTAAGAGTTTGAGAGGAGACGAATAAGTGAAAGGCTTTGTTATGAACCAGATCACACGGTTTTCGAAGCATGCATGATTAAGTTGTTGCAAATACAAATTTATTAAAATCACACTTGTGAATCTAATTGGTGCACTTTGTGGAGCTCATGAATAAAGAATATTAGAGAGGAGGATGGATGGAGAACGGTTAGTAAATCAGGAAGGAGAGGATTAGAAAGGAGGAAATGAGGGCAGCTATCACGGTCCTGGAGAGTGAGAGGATGACTGAGCAATGGAGAAGAAGTGTACTGGTACTGATTTTCAAGAACAAGGGTTACAGAGGGATGAAGCTGATGAGACGGACTATGAAGATCGAGGAAAGACTTGTTGGAGCTAGGATAAGAAGAGATGTGAGGATCAGTGAGCAGCAGTATGGCTTCATGCTGAGAAAGAGCTCTACAGATGTGAAGCAGAGGTGTAGAGGTCGGAAGGAGTTGCACCGCGTCTTTGTGGAGCTAAAGAAAGCATATGAAAGGAGCAGCAGACATGTATGAGGTCACCGGTGACATGTATGGTAGGAGTGAATGATGGTTTCAAGGTGGGGGTGGGATGAGGGATTGGTTTTGTGTCCCTTCTCGCTTGCAGTGGTGTTGGACAGGTTGACAGATGAGGTCAGTTCATGAGCTATGATGTTTCCAGATGACATTGTGATGTGTAGTGAGAGGAGGGAGCAGGTGGAGGTATGCACTGGAGAGAAGAGGAATGAAAGTCAGGAGGAGCAAAACAGAATAATGTGTGTGGCCTCATGACCTTTTACACAGTGAAGCTGTGTAAAAGGTCATGAATGTGGATGAGTTTAAAAACCCGGGGTCAGCCATCCAAAGCAACAGACAGTGCTCAAGAGAGGTGAAGAAGAGTGTGAAGGCGGGGTGGAGTGGGTGGAGACGAGTGTCAGGTGTGATTTGTGACAGAAGAGTGAAGTGAAGGTTTACAAGATGGTAGTGAGACCTGCTGGAATGTTTAGTGTGGAAATGGTGGCACAAACAAAGAGACAGGAGGCTGGGCTGAAGGTGGCAGGGTAAAGATGTCAATATTTTCACTGGGACTGACCAGAAATCAGAGGGACAGCTCAGGTAGAGCAGTTTAGAGACAAAGCTAGAGGTGCAAGGCTGAGATGGTTTGGACACGTGCAGAGGAGGGACATTGGATATATTAGGAATACATGAGGAAAAGAGGAAAAACAAAAATGTTTGATGGATGTAGTGAAGGACATGGTTAGTGTGACAGAGGAGGATGGTACACAGAGAGTAAGATGCAAGCAAATTTTAAAAACTGTGGTCGTCACTAATATTTATGTAGATCATCACATCACACATCATCAGCATAGCCGGTCATCCACTTTCTCCCATTGGAAAACAAAAATACAACATCAGTCACAAAATGATTCCTGCTTTGTCATCCCTTGTGCAGAATGGCCACCAGACCACAAGATGTTTTCTCTTTCAAAGATGCTGAACTTCCCTCTCACCTACTCGCAAAGCTCAACGTCCTCCGGCAGGAGCGCATCCTGACGGACGTCCTGCTCTGCACTGAACACCAGGAGATCCCCTGCCACAGGAACGTCCTGGTGTCCAGCAGCCCGTACTTCCGCGCCATGTTCTGCAGTAACTTTCTGGAGAGCAGCCAGGCCCGCGTGAATCTGAAGGGAATCTCTTCAAATGTGCTCATTGGCATTGTGGACTATGTTTATACGGGCTGCATCACCATCACCATGGACATTGTGCTCCCACTCATGCAGGCAGCTTCCATGCTTCATTACGGAAGCCTCTTTGAAGCCTGCTCTGTGTTCCTCCAGGAGCAGCTGAGCCCGGAAAACTGCCTGAGCATGATCCGACTGTCTGAGATACTTCACTGTGAGAGCTTGAAGGAGAGGGCCAAGGAGATGGCTGTGAGGTCCTTCTCTGACGTGGCCGCTACAGAAGATTTCTGTGAGTTATCTCTCCCGGAGCTCATGTGTTACCTAGAAGACGACCGACTTTGTGCTGAGGAGGAACAAGTGTTTGAGACCCTGCTGGCGTGGATCCACCATGACCCGTTCTCACGAAGGGGCGCAATCCACGATCTCTTCAAGAAAGTCCGTCTGCGCTACATCCACCCAACTTACCTCTTCCAGTTCATTGCCAATGATCCACTGGTGCAGAGCTCCAGCCTTTGCACTGAGATAATCGAGTCAGTCCGTCGCCTTATGCTTACAGTCAGCGCCAAGTGCAGCCGTGAGCTGAAGCCTCTGTGGACCACACCGAGACGTTATACCTGCAGAGAAACGCTGGTGGTAGTTGGAGGACGCAAAAACAACGAACAGACTTCAAGGGAAGCGTTACTCTATGACGAAAGGACTCAGCGTTGGCAGTGGTTGGCCAAGCTCCCCTTGCGCCTCTACAAAGCTGCTTATGTGTGCATTCACAGTATCCTCTACGTCCTCGGCGGGCTCAGCCTCTGCATGGCATCAGGCGACAGCTCGGTCAGCGCTACAGTTTACACACTCTCCCTCAAAACCAACCAGTGGAGGACTGCCGAGCCCATGCTGGAGCCACGATATGCCCACCAAAGCGTCTCATACCTGCACTTTATTTTTGTGTTAGGAGGCATCGGTGTAGATAAGCGCATCTCTCAGTCAGTAGAGAGGTATAACAGTATGTTTAACCAGTGGGAGGCCATGGCACCCATGCCCACAGCCGTGCTTCATCCAGCTGTTGCAGCCAGTGATCAGAAGATCTATGTTTTTGGAGGGGAGGACGCCATGCAGAACCCAGTCAGGCTGATTCAGGTAAGGAAGGCTTCAGTCAAAGTTAGCATTCAGTGAAGAACAGCCTGCGATGCTCAGGAAATCCAAAAAGGCTGATTGATGGTGTTTGTGCTGTTACACAGGTGTATCACATCGCTCGCAATCTGTGGTCCAAATTAGAGACAAGGACTGTGAAAAATGTTTGTGCTCCCGCCGCCGTCATAGACGACAAGATCTATATCATAGGAGGTAAGGACGCATTTTTACTTTTAAGAAACTGAGAAAAAAATGTTGTTCTCAGCAGCTGTTTTACGCTAAAATATGGACTATATATAATATATTGCCTATAATATAGTTTGACTCATATTTCGACCTGCTTGGTCGACTTTGGGATTTGTTTACTATATGTAATTTACTATGACTTACCAACCATCTAATCTCCAGGGTACACCACGCGAATGATTGCCTACGACACCAAAGCCAACAAATTCTTCAAGTGTGAGAACCTGAAGGAGCGACGAATGCATCACAGTGCTACAGTGATCAACGGCAAGATCTACGTCACAGGTGGACGCATCCTGAATGGCCACGACGTCATCGAGGACTCGGACTGCTTCGAGTGCTACGACCCAAAAACAGACGTTTGGACCTCTAAAGGTTCTCTGCCATACAAGCTGTTCGACCACGGCTCTCTCCCACTAGTCTGCGTTTCCAACAGACCAAACCCACCATGACCCACCATCTAATCACGGCTTGCTCCTTTTTATTGTAATCTCCACCTGCCCTTTGCCATTATTTATTGGCTTCTAACAGAAATGGGAAACCATGTCAGAGTGACACCATTCTTTCACGCAGCTCAGTAAAGCGGCATTTAAGGTCGGGCTGACTTTCATCTGCATCAGAGAAGAAGAGCTCAGCTGGCATGCAGAGGTGTCATTTCTAAGCATCTGGGGCGGAAGTGAACCGAGAACCCCAGAAATGATGAGAGGCAGCTACTCGGACACGTATGTAATCCAAACAGCTCTTTAAAAGCTGTTTCCGCAGATGGATACACTTGTATAAAGCAAACTAAATTGTGTTAATACTGTATTTTCCAAGATATTTGAACACAGCCTGTCACTCTGCAGGGCAGCTGCACTTAACTCTTGACAAAACTGAAACTGGTTAAATAATTTGCACTTTATAGGTCAAAAAATAATACATTCCTTCTTGACCCTGATGTGTATCAGAGGGAACTGATTAATGAGAATAAGGGCTACTGCAAAGTTGTACTTGCTCTGATGTTTGGTGAAGTTTTGCAAAGAAGAACTTTTTTTTCTTTATTCCAGTCTTGGGGGGTTGATTTTCAGTTAAAACCCAACAAAGCTTGTTCTGTTTTTAAGATGTCTGCTTAAAACATGGCAGAACCAGTATGCAAAGATGTGACGTTTTGGATCAGTCCAAGATCTGTGAGCAAATATTTCAATGGTGGTTTACATTCATATTTCACTGTGCATGCAAATGTCGTTAGATAAAGACAACCTGTGGCCTGCTGTGAGCGGCCATGAGTACAAAATGTTGTTAGAGATACTTTTTGTGTGTTTACAGGCTACATCAGACTGCAGGGGCAACCTAAAGGTGATCTGGCACAATCACACCAACTGATCTGGAATTCATTTTTTTATTCATTTGGGAAATCATAGTCATACAAAGAAATCCTTACCTGTCAAGACTTTGATTGCCATTACATCCCTCTGTGTCCTGCAGCCCTCTTGTCCCTCATGGAGCATGCATTCAGTGTTTTGCTCCAGCCCTTGGTAGCTCCATTATTGGACAATTTGTGGTATACATCTTAATGTTTGAGACTTTCTCACGAATCAACTGAACAATGCATTGCTGCTACTTGCACATTAAGAGACTTCCTCTTTATTTTTGTATGCGGTATTACTTGTACGATGTGCATAAATGTTGTGTTTATGTACTAAAGAGAGAGTCAAACTTCTTATTTGTTGCATTGATTCTTTCTGCGCATAAAAACAGATCAGCTGTGGCAAAATCGCATCTTAGTTCAGCTTCTCGGTCTTCATTTTGAGCAGGCTCGTAATTTGCCTGCAGACTAGCTGAGTCACGACCCCCTCGTGCATGAGGGAACACCATCAATGCAGAAACATGTTCCGGTTGTCAGGTGACACATTTTCTCTCCGTACATCATTAAACACCAGTGCAAAACCCATTAAAATATTGGGATGTTCCTGGAATGTAGTGAATGCATTTCTTTATGTGAGTGTCAACCTCTTGACCCTTCAGGGCACATTCTCCTCATGCAGAGCGTCTGGTATGAAGGCTTCATATCCGGTTACCACTGCCCCCCTGAGAGGCTCACTGTTTGCAAGGTATATGGCCTACTTAAAACTAGCCCTCCAGCAAAGCTGACCTTAGGGGAAGAGATTTGGGATCAGATTTCACTCTTACGCTTTAATGCTTGTCCATTAGTGTTAGTGGAAATGCTGAAACTTGCCTACAAGCACTAACCAAATGGAAATTTCATCACTGTCTCTGAGTTAAATGGCTCCTTGTTAGCCTGGTCCCTCTAAATGCCTCTCTGTAACCCTGTGTGAATGCATTCAACAACTCGTGCTTGCAAAATGAGCTTAATGTCTAAACTCAAAATGCTGAATCCACCAACGCAGTGACTTTTCTGATTATGTCACGTGCTCGGCTCAGTCAAACAGAGCAGAATGTAAGAAAGCCCAGTGAAACCTTCCACTGAGCTGCTGCTCACACAGCCTTCTCAGATTGTTTACAGACTCTGTGTTTGCTCAATACCTTTCCATAGATACCAGTGTGTGAGGGTCACCCTTAAGGGAGGCTGTGGCCTGGGCAGGTTATTTTCAGTATCTGTTACTAACCCATTAAGGGGTAGCATATCATTGCCTATTCTGTGTGTCTCCATAAACACACACAGTGACTGCAGCAAGAAGAATTATATACATTTATATATATGACTGACATGCTTCATAAAATCCATCATTGAAGTCACTGAAGTGCAGACTTTCAGCTTTAGTTTATTGGGTTTAACAAATGTATTGTATTAACATTTTCAGAGTCTCAGAATTAATAGATTAAACTAACATAATTTTAATTATAAGGATTGTTTTAAATATTTAGTATCCGTAAACTCCACCAGATGTGCTGCATTTCTTGCCTTGACATCCTCTGCCTCTTTACTTTAGCATTCAGTCACTAAAAAGCTGCTTTCCTGAGAGGAGCTCCGGTGAGTGATTTGGCCATTGAAGAACATGTTGTGGTTTGCCATTTACTTTGGGTTGCTATTAATTTGTGAAGCTTTGTCCAGTTAGTTTTGCGGCATTTGTCTAAATCTGTACACTTCATAATTCGTCCAGCTGCTTCAATCAGCAGTCATATTATGTATACACAGTGGCGGTCGCAGCGGTAGCCCATGCCATAAAATTACCTCGACCAGGTGTAGTATGCATGAGCGGTTTCTCTCCTTCTCCATACTTTTCTCTTCCCATTATCCAGCTTCATCTTGGTGTCACCGGAACAAAGAATGTTTCTTGGACTGTGCAGGATGTTTTCTAGCAAATCTGGACTTCCTTTTCTTGAGTGTAATCAGTGGTTTGCTCCTCAAGAGTGTTCTTGACTCGGTCAGAGGTTATTTGCGTTTCTTAACCATGAAAATAATTCTGTCATCATCTACTTCAGTGTTCTTACATGGTCTTTTAATATTGAATGCATTCCTTTTTTATTTGGCCAATTCAGAAATTTTGCCATCACTTTGATGCGTCCCAGCATCTCATTAGACTTCATTTTTCAGTTAAATATTCAAAGTGAGTTCAACATTTGTTATCGGTCAATTGTTCAATTAATTTTAAGCTTCTGAAAATGGATGATGATACAAATGGTACAGAAAAACTTGTGGATCTGTCTGCAATACAGATCCTTTACCACCTGATGTCCTGGTGTCTGCAGGCTGATGGAGAAGAAACCAGTTTCATTTTTATTTCGTCTCTATCGCCCTCTGCTGCCTAACACAGGTTTGCACAGTGCTCTGTAAGCCTGCAGGCATATAAGGCTGAATTCTGTAACAGGGCAACAGAGTCAGACTTAAGAATCATGATGATTTTATTAGAATTTCCTTGATAAACAAAAAAAAAAAAACAACAAAAAAAAAAAAAAAAAAAACACAGTACAGCATGCACACGTTCCTTTACAGATCTCTAAAATAAAACTTATCAGATGGACTATTTCATTGGAACATGGCATCATCGTCGAACAGCCTGGTTAAGATTTGTGTTCATTTTGTAACAACTTTTTTTACCCCCAAAACACACACTTTGAACACGTGTGAGACTGTGTGATTTGAAAAGGCTAAAATATTGGTAAAGGATGACAGTCCTATACTTAAAGTGCCTACATTCAATTCAGTGGTGTGTTTCTAGTGGATTCAGTAATTAGTCCTTCCTGTGAAGCAGCCAGAAGTCGCTCAAACACATTTTCATTCATGAACTGTGGGGAAAATGGCACTATGAACCCCCAAGAGGTGAAACAAAACATTATAAATCATAATCATTTAAGACAAATGAACAAAAATAAACAATAAATTGATCCAGTAAAAGTGCTATTTGTGATTTAGAAGGGTATAACACTGAGAAGTTTATAAACTATACAAGAACAGAAATAAAACTTTATTATATTGACAGAAACATAATAACATTAATAATAATAGTAATAATAATAATAAACAACTTTTTCCAATAAAGAAACTCTTGAGGCAGAAATCCTAAAACGTGGTAAAATTATACTTTGTTACAGATTTATATTAAATCAAATTTTGGAACAGTTAAGATATACAACATGTACACACTCACGAACCCAACACGTCTGTGCTTCTATTGCCAGCCTGAATGGTGAGAAACCAAACCTTATGCACAGTAGGTCCGTAACTACAAAAGGCATTCAGAGAAAGAAATTACATTTTGGCACCAGGCACAGAATTGATTATACATTTAATTAAATACTAAAACCCACCCAGAAAAATAACCAGGCTATTTTTAACCCCTCAACGTGCTGTATCAGCCACATGAGATCATAGCAAATATACATTTAAACTGGCTTTTAAAAAAAAAAAAAAAAAAAAAAAGAAGAGATGTAACTTTTGGCATAAGTGTTGCTGGAAGAATCAGAGGGGCAGGGGACTGGCAGACATCCACCCCAGCAGACCTGACGGGAAGATCTACAGTGCATTTCTGTCAAAAGACAATCGTTTGTTCTTCCTGAGTGCTAGACGTAAACAGGAACTGGGAAACCTACTATGATTGGGCCTTTGAACTATTTACACGATACCATTGCACCTTTTGGCTTTCTGTGTCATTCGCTCCCACTCATCCTTACCCCGGTTCATGATGGTGACATCAGCAGCTCGATAACGTCACCCACATGCAGAAGCTCGGCTGCTCTCTGTGACCCACATTGCATCCCTCCTCTCAGCCAATCTGAGAGGAGGATGAAGTATCAGAAACTTTACTAGCTTTAGCTTGGAATGGACCGGCCACATGGTCACTTCTTACTTCTTTGCGAAACTCCACTTTATGTACACACATCACTGTGGGAGGGGTTTTTTTTGTTTGTTTTGGAGTTTTTTTGTTGGTTTTTTTGTTGTTGTTTTATTTGTTTGTTTTTTTTAATTGAATGACAAAGCTTAACTTAAAGTGCACCGACCAGTCCGATGTTCTACAACTCATTGATGGTTCGCTCCGAAGGCCTGAAGTTGACAGAGCTGGACGACGACATGTAGAACGACTGGGTTCTGCGATTGAGGCGGGCCCGCTTGGTGGCCACGCACAGGCTGCGCCTGCTGGAGGTGATGATCTCTGTGATGAACTTCTTGCAGTCCACACAGACCTCCATGGTGACCCAGTCCTCAGTGAGCTCCTTGGGCAGCTCTAGCTCATCCTGCGACCGCCCGTCTTTGCTGATGCTGTGCTTGGACAACCTAAACAGAGACAACTGAGTGAATATCTGTGCACACACAGGAAAGCAGTCGCAGCCACAACACGATGATGCTGCCAATTATTAAGTCACCTTCTGCGCAGACTGTGCCGGGTGTGCACAGACCCAAACGGCTGCTTGTCTGGCTCAGCTGGGGCAGATGTGCCTGTGTCTTCTTTAACCACAGCACTGGGACCCAGAGAGTAGATAGGCAGTGTGGAATAGGGCTTAGACGGCAGCCGCATCTGAGGCAAAGAGATACAAAACAACTGAACTAAAAAGGCTCATGTAGGTCTTAAAGAATGAGTGTCAAATACTAAACTGATGTTTCAAGTAGCAGTTGACAGTCTCGTACCTTTTTCGAGCACTGGGAACACACAGGTCTGAAAAAAATTAAAAAAACTGATAAGCTGGAAATTCGTGAAAACCACTTCACTGATTTTGTACTGCACTCCTGTCAAACTGTCACTTAAAGCTTAAAACAGAAACTAATGCAGCAGAGCCAGAGAGACGAGCTCCTACAGTAGATAGTTTGGTTTCTTTAGTCTCGACTCAGACTTCTGCAGTGCAGAAAGCACTTTAAATAACGTACGCGTTTGAAGAAAAACAATGAAAAATGTAGAACTACTCATATGCATCCAGTAGATTTATCGACTAATGAAATACCAGCCAGGATGTGCTGGGCATGTGGCTGTTTGATATGAGGCCAATTGGGTATGTTTGGTACGTAAACAGGAAAACTATAAATTTGGGAATCAGTGTCAAATACAGACTTTGTTTAAATGTTGGAGTCTCCCTCTTTAAGTCGAGCTGTCCTTTTAAAAGCGATTCAAATTACCTTTTGCAGAACTGGCAGGTGTAGGACCAGGTGAAGATGGAGAACCTTTTAATCCTGCAAGAAAAGCAAAGCTGGACAGGGGAGGACAAAAATTGAGGTGAGGAAGGTGCACTAGCGTTTCAAAATCAATGTGACAAATTATCAGTTTAAGAGAAAACCATAAGTTTACAGGTGGTTTTGTACCTTTCCTTTCTTGAGAGCGTTGTAGACTTCTTTGTATTGCTGAAACTTCTCCAGCTCGGCCTTGACGAGGACCTGCCTGATGTGCATCACCTCTTCCACCGTCAGAGCCAAACACTCCGCCGGATAACAGAACTCCTCCTGCGGGGGAAACATGCATCACATCATCAAACCATGCTCACAAACACACAGACAGTGATGTGTTTGACAAACCCAAACAAAAATGCCCCACTGCACACCACATCACCTAAACATGCAACGAGATGTGAGAATGGCAGTTTCACACCGCCGCTGTGAAAATAAATGCAGAACCTCCATGTGATGCAACACAACACCTCCCATGCTGGAACCACAACTCTAGGATTTCTTTACTTTAATCCAGATTTGCTTTATTCTCTGTCAAAAACATGTTTTGAGCTCCTGTTATTCACCAGATGTTTCCAAGGAAACAATCTGTAAGAGAATCCCCCATCATGGTGCCAGCTGAGCTCTCATCTGGAGTTTTACAAAAGAAGTCCACAGGGGGGAAAATGTCTCAGGGAGCACATCTACTGATCATCATCATTTACTGGGATTGAGTGCTTGTATAAGATCTGGCCTCATATATAATCTTCCCTGAGTTATTTTCAGTACGCCACAGATGTTGCATTCACTCAAGCAGTTACAACACAAGGTCCCATTCATCTAAAAAAACAAGCCGATTGAATTAGACGCCATTCAGGATGGTTCCCCCACACAGTGCTTGGAGGTGATACAATTTGATATTTTGCAGTAGTGGCGACATACCGAGCCCTGAGCACCACTGCCGGCATCCACCTGACCAGCAGACAGAGGGAACAGGATATTTAAACAGAAGCAAGACCTTATATTCCAACGAGCTAATCACACACAGTACGCTCAGTAAAATTTAATACAAGAACTGCATGAACCCATTAGGTGGTCTGTCATCAGCTTACAGCCAACGTTGTAACCAAGCATAAAATCTAATAAAAAGATATACAAAAAAAACTTCTGGATTACATCATCACATTCAAACATGCATGAGCACATAGGATTACTTAATTTTTAACAAATATATCTGGCTTGACATTTCATTTTTGATCTCAATGTACCCCTCAAAAGGAAGGCTGTTCACTGACATTGCAGCTTTCCTTTCAGTCCATTAAAATCCTTTCACACATCCGCTCCCCACCTGAACTTCACCCAATCAGGTGTCCTCACATAGACCTCGGTCTCTGCCAAATCCTAGTACAAAGCTTGTGTGCTGCCTCTTGCGCACACTATACGGCCAGCTCCCTCAACTAAACCACACAGAGTACAGCTAGCAATAAAAAACAGCTTTGAAGAAGCCGGATACAGTGATAGGCTTTAGGCTGCATCTTCCAACCTTGATAAGATAAGATAACCTTTATTAGTCCCACACGTGGGAAATTTGTTTTGTCACAGCAGGAAGTGGACAGTGCAAAAGTTATGAGGCAAAAATTAGAATACAATAAGAATAAATACAGTACACAACTGTACAGAATAGAATAAAATAACATAAATATACAATAAGATAAAAATAGAATACAAATACTATATACAACTGAGTAAAAATACAACGATGACAGAAAGGATTATTGCACTTAGTATTATGGCATTCCTGCCATAATACTTGGCATGGCATTCCTTTAAATCACTTTCTCCCTTGCGTGCATGCATGCATTCCTTAGTACTAATTGTTAGGATTAGTGGACTTTGCAAATAAATAAATAAATCGATAAACAGGAAATTGACCTAGTTACCTTGCCACTGGGATCCGTCATTAGCTGTAGCATTTGAAAATAAGAAATAATTTAAAGTGAGTCTTTGGAAGAAGATGGCTAATCAGAGTAAACATGTAAATGAGATATAACAGGAGTACGAGAAAGGGAGGGGATGCAACAAAGACCTGACTGTTCTACATTAACTAAAGAGCTTCAGCTTCTTATATGAATGAAGTTTGAGAGGGTGTTTTAAACCAGGGAAAAGCTGCACAGGCAGAAATCCCTCCCACCAACTTCTGATGCACACTCAATCATTTTGTTCTGGAAACAGGTCTGAAATAAGACAAACTGCTTAACTCAGAAAGAGAAACGGGGGTTACCCGTAGCAGGAATCTGAGGGAGAAAGAGTTAACATCCTAGTATTAATGAACAGTAACTTTTTATTCCAACTTTTAAAAGTGACTCATCAAAGATGTCTTAGATTAATCTCGTCACTGTTTGTTGTTTCTACTGTCAACTGGACAGATTTTAATGGAAACAACAGAATCAGCAACATTTGTCACTAATTATGAAAGATTCTGGAAAGGATTAGGGATCAAAGATTTAAAATATGAAGTTCTCTCTGTGAAAGCCTTCTAATTCTTGACATGCATCACTGCAGACTTTTAAAAGTTGAGTCTGGCTTAATTAGAAGATCTGGGTTTGGCAGTGTTGGGGGGGGGGGGGGGGGAAGGAAAAGAAATACATAAATAGTGAGAATAAACCAACTTGACCTAAATCCTTTTCGTACAGCGCTGTCCTGTGCTTTCAATTAGATCCATCAACTTCACTAGAATCATAGGACCACACTCAGAGTCAGAGAAAACCAGTGACCTCACTGCAAACCAATGGCCGGTCACAGGACAGGAGTAAATTCAACAGACGTATTGTACGTCTGGTGCTGTTAATCGATGTAACTGGTGGGTCATGAACTGCATTCAGAAATGCTTCCGAGTATCTGCTTTTATATTTACTTTTTTTTTTTTTTTTTAAATCATTTAGATGATAAAGATCTGTCATAAACAGAGTCCAATAGAAATAGCCTCCACAAGGTAACGTACCAAAGACTTTGAGCTCTGTCTGGATGGTGGTAAGAAAGGCCTGACGCTGGTAGGGGACTCCTTGTCGATAGAGTGCCGCCTCTGTGAAGATTGTCGCTTGTCTGGCTGTGGAGTGGCGGAGACAGGCAGGAACTTTGGAGCTGGAGACATGGGACACAAATATGCATGAAAAAGTCTGCCAGAGAGGGAACATTTAATTTGTGTAATACACTATGTTCAAAAGTTAATACCCTTCGTGGCTGCGACGGAGTCAGGAGACGTGTCTTCTATCAAAGACGTGGACATGCTGGAGCTGCTCCGTGTGGTTTCCTCCTGTCATCCAGAAAACGACATATTAGCAATTCATCGAAAATTCATAACTACCACAATCAAGTTTGTGTGCCTATTATTAACGTGTCATTAATAATTGTGAGAGCTTAGCTACTAAATCAGAACGTCACTTTAACCATATTATAGCAATGTTGTGGAATAAGATTCTTTTAGACATAATGATGCTCTGAGCTCAAGAAGCCATCACATACATATCTATTTTTTTTTAAATATTTGTTTTATACTGCTTATTAGAAATTCTCCTTTTTAATTTTGTGCATGAAAAAGTTAAGATGGTTTGTTTTCTTTCTTTGCACCAAATAGGACTGTGTATAATTTTGTTGCTCTTTTGGCATAATAACCAAGATTCTGATGAAGTCACATGACACGCATGATCATTTGCAATCAATCATACGAGTCAGACATCTTACATCGGAATCTGAGCCGTCCAGTTCCGCCAGCGTGGGCGCTTTGAGCACCCTCTTTCTCTGGCTAAGCGCCTGCCCGCCGCCCTGATTTGGTCCTGCTGTGCTGCTGGACAGTGAATGGGTGCTGCAGGTCAACTTCCTCCGAGCATCAGGAGTGTCTGTGGGTCAAACACAGTCAATTAAAGCGGGAAGATACAGCGTCCAACATAATAAACAGAGACACTGTTACAGATGTCACATGTACACATGAACCACACATCACGAGTCAACTCCTTCAGTAGCTGGTATTAAAGACTTCTTTACAGTGTTATGACAGGACACCACAGAGGCAGAATTGAGGAAGATAAACCTCAGCCACATGCCAACGGTTCAGATTTTCTCATCAATTTCCCCTCACTCATTTTCACGACACTCCTGCTTTGTCACACAGACTCCAAAGTTGCCACGACACGCCGGTCCGTGTGTGCTTTACCTGAGCTGCGGAACAAGTCCTGAGGAGTGCTGATGCTTTTCCCTGCACCTGCAGATGAATTAAGGGAATATAACCTTCAGTCGAAGCTCACACAGACGTTAACAAACACCAGACTAGAACCACGGGGAGGACTCGACAGCGACAAGCATCTGTCAGAGCAGAGGGCCTGTACAATGAAGCAGCATTTGCGGGCTTAGCGAGGTAACTCTGGGGGGGGGGGGGGGGGGGGGGGGGGTCCGAGAAGATCTGGAAGGCTGCCCTGTAGTTTTGAGCCTTTAACACCACCTGGGTTGCAGTTGGAAAAATAAACTTAAGACAGCCTTACCCAAGAGTAAATCTCAGGGACACATTAATCCAGTGGGTCTCAGAGTGTGGGCCATAAAGAATAAGGAGGTTGAGATTCACAATTTATATATATCCACATGTATGTGTCCATCTATCTATCCATCCTTGCGAGAAGTATGCAGCTCTATGTAAATTAAACCACCTCTAGCTGGAATCAGAAAACCTGGGTTGACTTGGAGATGTGAAAACCTGCGACTGACAGCGCTTTGCGCAATCACAATTGTAGCCCGCTTCATAGTACAGACCCCGGGTGTGAATTAACAGGACGCTGTGCGATAGTGGTCTATATTAAAGCTTAAACACATTGTGCGTAAACTAGAAAGCACAGAGGGAGAGGCGTACGAAGGGAAGTGCGGGGGAGGAAGCAGGGAAAGACAATGAGTGCAGCCACAGTGCTAAAAGTTATTCTCGTACATAATTTGGATTGTGGTCACCTCGTGAACTGTAACGCTACATTCGAACAGTCATCTCCCATTCCCAACCATTTATCTAAGGGGTTAGTCTGCTGACAGCAGCGTTACATAATTCTTTCACTTTTCACATTGAGAGGGAGGATTAGGATGACCAGCAAGCTGTAGAGAGAGTGATGATTTGTAATCTCACTTTACTGGCTCTGGCCCAATTGCCATCTCATAACAGCTATACCACAGACAGCCTCTGTGACTAGCATCTCCCCTAAAATATATCCCCTCCCTCTCTGGAGTTTGTACGTTTATTGTGTCCACAGGCTGCCCCAAAAATCACCCCAGCAACAGAACATTACCAACACAGTTTCACGCATCCTAAGATTAAGGTGCACTGTGCTGACCCATCTTTCCTCTCACCTTCAGAAAGTGTCTTTATAATAAACAGCCAGTAAGTGACAGTAGTGTGTCATAAATGCACTTGTACAACACAAGCGTGAAGTATGTGGGGTGTGTTTAAATCAGGGAGAAGCAAGAATCTAAATCCTAAAAAATAGCCTAGAATAAAACACGGGCACAACAATAGGATAGAACATAACAGGTGACATGAACTTTACCTGATGAGTCAAAGCTGTGAGACATGCTAAGGGGTCGCATGACTGACAGATATGCCCATATTTGGGAGGAAAAAAAGGAAAGAAAGGAAGCAAAATAGAAAACAAAGAAAATGTTATGTTATAATGGACGATGATGTCAGAATCATCCCAGTTTAACACGTCCATGCGTTCACAACGGCTCCATAATCTCAGATTTTCATAAACAGTTTAACAGAATTGCCCCATATGTAGGCTCACAGCTGCAGTCAGCATGATCCTTGTTTAAACACTGACACCTTTAATAAAGCGAGGAGATCGATGCAGGAAGCAGGCTGTTCGAGTACTCGTGATGGCTGCAGTTAAGAATGATTAATTCATGGATAATGTTTTATGTCCTGAGTGGATGGGTTAGGTTCACTGAAAGCTGTCATGCAGAAAGTTAAGAACAACGCTCCCCCAGAGAGATTTCTTCTAAAGATCAATACATTTGCATGTGAGCCAGAGCAGTGAGAGTTCGTGCTTATATGTCAGGCCATAAGTAGAATCATTTCTGAGCGTGGGTTTGTGTAATCGTCATCTCACCCAGGCGGTTTCTGCGGATCATGTCGGGTGAAACCGGCCTCAGCTTCCTTTCTGCTTTTATGTCCTCCAGCAGTCGCTCGTGAAGGCTCCGGGGACGCGGAGGGTGTGGTTTGAGTTTGCGAGCAGAGACCTGTCGTGACAATCAGGAGTGCGTACTTGATTACCAAGATTTTCCTCTCACACCTCTGCTCTGAAAGAGTGCGTGATGACGTCGTTCAGCTATTTTCTCAGTCAAAATTAATCATTTAGCTAAAAGCAATGATAGACTTGCATGTGTCAACATTCACACTCAGCCATCTGGCATCTGCAGCATCGTGTATGGCAGGGTACTGGTATCATAAGTGACAACTAAATATTGATGTCACGGACTTCAGTGTTTTCACAGCTGTGCTGAATATAGACGACAATTGTCACGTCACTGTCCAAGTTCAATTTTACTGTACTGAAAGTGGAGTACATGAGGTATACTTAAATACTATACCAATTACATACATGACACATGCTACAAAGGACCAAGCTTTTTTTTTTAAAGTAAATTTAGGATTCAATAATTAAACTGATGTCATTAAAATGTCAAATCTAGTGTATAACAGAAGATTTGTTTGCTTTTTTTTTTTTTTTTTTTTATAAATGCAATATTATATGTCTGCTTTATTTTGCTTCTATATCTGTCATTTTATTTATTTACTTGTTTATTTTGCTCACAAAAGTTTTTTTTTCCCTAAACAAAGCTATATATCCATTAAAAAAAAAAAAAAAAATTTACTTTATCACGGATGCAGCTTAAACGAGCTATAATTTAAAGTGTGTTTTGAGCATACTACAATTGGTACTATTGTACTATTGGTTGACTGGCTAATGGCTAAAGCCCATTAAGGGTTCACTAGAGAACTAAGATCAAATCCAACTTAAGAGACAGGCAGTGGGCGCCCTGGCAACCAGGACCACTAAAATGGGAAAACTGCAGAAAAATGAGCTTTATGGCTTTGCAACCAATTTTCCCTAGCGACCGTGAACAACCACTCACCAACTGCTTTCCTGTTGACCAGTGGTTGCCTGGTTACTGACTGGTTTCAAGTTTTGTGTGACCGAGAGCTAATCAAGCAACAAATAAACAGGACATATTTTTAGATTAATGCCAAAATTTGTTTGAGATAATACATTTAAAAGTGTGTATATATATATATATTTATCAAATACAATATTATTGTGTGTAATTGCAAATTAATAAATTCATGTATTTTTATTGATTTTGAGCCTCCATACTAATTACTGAACCCGTGTTCTGCACGACTCACAGGGTTGAGAGGAGGTCGTGACCTGATGAACTCCAGAATGACCTCATGTGCGCTCTTCTTTAACCGTGGAGGAATGTCCCCATTCACCTGGGAGAAGACATTAAAAGTAACATGAAGACGTGATAAAAAAAAAAAATGGAAGGTCACGCTACAGAACAAAACCATCGCTTGTCTTTGAACTACACAGAGGACGAAAACAAAAAAACTCCAAACACCCTCACCATGACTTTCCGCAGCTTGTAACGTTTTGAACGGATGTCGTCCATCAACATCTCGTAGGGTGTGAGCTGGTACTCTATGGGTAGTGGGTTGTACTGGCGCTCCTGGACCTTCTTCAACTTTACACCGTGTCTTAGATCTCTCATCACCTGTACCCAGAACCGTGCCTGATTGGAATACAAGCGGCACGGTTAGTGATGCACTTATGCATTTGCAATGCCTTTCACTGGTCTGGCCCACTCAAGATCAAAGTAGACTGCATGTGGCTCATGATGTACAATGAGTTTGACATTCCTGCCTTAAAGTGATAATTGATGTACCAAGTAGATCTTCTTACCCAGTCTGCATTTTGCAGCTCATTGAGGTCTTTAACAGGTTCTTCCTGAGTCTCCCCTTCCATCTTCCGAAGGTTCTAGGCAAGATAGCAAAATGGGATAACATGGAATGTTAGCAAGGAAAAAATGAGACAGAAAATGAGCAAAGTGATGGTAGTGAACTTGTGCCCAACTCTCTCCCAGACAAATATTAGGTTAAGGTCCTAGGCATATTGCCCATAATGTCATGGCAGCCTGTTTAAACAAATGTGGATTCACATGACCAGGTGGATCCTTCTCATCTTGAAATCGAATTTATGCCAGAGGGGAAAACAAAAAAAACAATGACACAAAAAAAAAAAAAAAAAAAAAAAAAAAAAAAAAAAAAAGGTCAATGAACAACTAATGACTGCCATTAATATGTGACTGCTGAATCTGTTATGCAGAACTGTTCTGGGTGACCTACTTCAGTTGTGATACTGCTCAAGATAAACCTCATTCCTGACATGTCCAATACTTTCAATCTTTTTTCTGTGCTGGTTAATCTCAATTTTAAAATGACAAATTACCATAACACCAGGGTTTTAGATCAAAGAAAGAAGTCCCTAAGGGGGAAAAATAAATAAATTTAAAAAAAAATAAAAATTGTTATGTAATATTTTAACTTCCGACTCCCACTGTTCCGACCTCTGTCTTTCAGTGAAAGTGATATGAAAGTTGCATATGCATCTCCCACCTTCACTTCCCTGGGGTCATTCCTGTTTTGAACGATGATAACAGAGTCAGTGACGCCATTTTCAATACATTTACATTGGTTTCTAGTCTGGCTGGCTCCCAAGAGAAGAATGCTGTTCACAATCTTGTTAGAGAAAAGTCCGAAACGGTGAGAGAAACTAAGAAAAACTGATCATTTCCTAATTTGGAAGCATGTGTGAGGTACAGTGTATGGTTGCTTATTAGCAATCATCCAGAGGCCTTTAAGGCTACAGCCAGTCCCCTATACAGCAGTGGTCTGATGCAATCCTGTGAGCTCTTTAAATTGCTGTAATAAAGTTAAACTTGATTCTATAACCACACCGTCTTACATAAGACTGTTTGCATGAATCATGCCTGCTACAGAAGCTAGTGTTTACAGTACATATTGTACAGCAAACCTACCATTTCTGGCTTTGCTACATGGTCTCCTTAAACTTATTTCTCTCTTAAGATCCCACCACGGCCTTTCAATCTGGTCTGTGCCACTGCAGCATCTTGACTCTTTTTCAGCCATTTTTTTTTTTTTTTTTAGATTTGCTGATTTTCTTGGGATCACTGTCCAGTTTCAGCAAAGCTTTAGCTGCCAGGCAGATGGCCTCACATTTGACTCCAGAATACTTTGGTACACAGAGGAGTTCATGGTCAACTCAATCTCTGCAAAGTGCCCAGGTGGCTACAAAACAAGCCCAAACTGTCACCCTTCCACTTCAGTGCTTTATCGTTGGTATTAGTCGTTTGCGCTCATATGCTGTTTTATATTTATAAAGCTGCATCTAAACAAAACACAAGACTTTTTGAACAACATACTTTCGGACAGATGAGACAAAGTGGGTAAGTTTGTCTACATTTGGAGAAAAGCTGTGCAGACATGATCTTTTTAGAGCGCAGAGGCTTTCTGTGACAACCCTTCCAAACAGGCCATACTTGTTCAGTCTTTTTCTAATTGCACTGCACTAAGGTTTAAGGTTGAACATACCACCTGAGGCCTGTAAACTGAGACATAGCTCTTGGGTCTTTTGCATTTTTTCTGAGCAATGCACTCTGAACTTGGAGTGAATTTGTTGAGACATCCACTCCTGGGAAGATCATGCCATTGTATTAACACTCATACCAGAAACTGGCAAAACCTCTTCCCCCCCCCCCCCCCTTTTCTTTTTTTTTTAATATATAGGGCTGCTAAGACTTGCTGATGATCAGTTAATCAAAAGCATTTGATTAGCAGCACCTGCCTCCTGCTACTTAACCTCTTAATATAGAAGCAGTAAGGGCATATTTAGTTATTCAACTGAGAATCGTTTTTCCCCTCATGACTGTAAAAAATAATTTATATTGCTCTAAATAAAATAAATAAAATTTAAAAAAAAAGGAAAAACAGCACAAGTGGGTATTCCACCCTAATAACTCTCAGCTACTCCAGTAAAAACATCCCGCTTACACAACCGTTCCTGTTAGGTTGAGCACAGCTACTTGAGAGAGGATGCCAGAACATGCCCATTCAGAATTAAGTTATGCCAAGCACTTGAGCTCATGGCTGGCCTAACAAGAGGGTCATCCAGGGACACCCACCGTCTCAGTCAATCTGTACTATAATCACTTCGTGGACTGTTGTTTCTGCTTCTGGGCACCACTCTGGGATTTTCTTTCCCCAGCAATAAGTCCGTTGGCCGAATAGATCCCTATTCCAGCAGTTTAAGCAAACATATGTACCAAACCAGAGTGGTAAAACCGTTAGAAAAGAGTTTGGTCCTTTCTCACAGTCTGTTCTGTCCATCAGTTTTTCTTAGCACTCATGTTTATAATATGAGAAATTTGTGACGTGCCCTCTTAGTTCTTGAGTGACTTACAGAAAAGTTCACCCAACTTTGGAAATGTAGTGATAACATTTAAAATAGGTAAGTGCAGAAGACTGTCTCACTCATCTGCACTTCCATTAGCAATAACGTCATAATGTCACACATCAAAAGTTCATACCTCCTTGGCACTCCTGATCTTCTCCAAGAAAGTGCGCAGTTCTCTGCTCTCGGCGTACAGAGCCCGGCACACAGCCTGGTAATGGTTGGGGGCATCTGATGGACTGGGTAGGTGGGAAGAACATAGCTGTAGAGGCAAAGAATGCAATGTATTACATATACTGGTGCTTATGGAATAAACAATCAATAAAGCTGCTTTATATCTGTGTGTGGATTGAAGCACACATTTGTCAGTACTCCAAATTACACACAAACCTTTATGTACATTTGTAAATCGTCTTTATGCTTGTGGATCATACACTTTGTACACTTTTGTAACCCTATTGAGACTAATTTAACTCCAATCTGGACCAAAGTGGGCATTTTAATTCTCAGTCATGCCTCATGCGTGGCTAAAGGCTCGTGTGATGTTGGGGAACTTGACAAAAATAACACTAAACCTGCTTGTGCAGCTGGAACAACACTGCTTGACAATCACTGGTTGCGCACCATTTAAAGCTCCGACCTGCGTGGTATCCGAGTCCAATTGTTGTGACAATAAGAGTTACCTGAAGGAGTTATGCATGCGCTGTCAAATAATCTCCAAAAAAACAATACCGAACCAGATGGATGGCATATTTTCATTTTCAGGTAAAGGGCTTGGCAAGCTGAAAAAATGTCTGACTCTGCAAACAGACGCCTTCTTGTCACGATGGGAAAATAACAGGTGATATGACACCTGAGAAGTGAGAGTTAAAACATTCTTAAAATATCACAGCAGCTGTCGTTTCCATTGTTTCTACTGATAACAATTCTCTGTGGAAACATGCAAAAAAAGTGTTTATATGGAAAAACCAAGTGAAACTGCAAAATAACAGCACGACTTCTGGAAATCAAGTGTGCAAACATAAGAATATGGAGTTAAATTTGATGTTAAACTCAGGGCTTCATTTGATGAGCCATAATTGGCATAAATGTGGCTGGATCCAAACCCCTAACTCACTTTCAGTAGAACAATACCAGCTCATGTAGCCTCCGTTCACTCCATTGTACAAGAGCAATGAGCAAACCCATTCGGCACTTTAACATTTAAATATTCCTGTCTAAGTAGGATGCCAGCTAGCAGGTCCTGTCATACTGTACCAGCTTCACGTTTCGCTGGAACTTCAAAGTGACATACCTCTGTTTGTCAGAAGAGAATAAGACTGGATGTAGATGTGCCAGATCTGTCCGCAGCCATGCCATAATGACTTTACACTGAACAGAGTGATTGTTGGAGGAGTAAGAGCTTAGGGAAGATGCACACAGGCAGCAAACAGACCTGAAATTTGTGTTCCACATCAGTTTTATAAGGCTTTATAACACAGGCTGTGAAACCTAACCCCATTCCCTTAATACCAGTGTGTTTACAGGGCTATAATTACCCGTCTTATTCAGAAGCTACTTGGGGAATTTACAGTGTGACAGCTTCTATCAGGGGAAAACGTTTGTGCTGGGGTGATTACATGCGGCTGCACTGCTTTCTTAATAAGCCAGCTGTAAAAATGTGGCAAGCACACAAACTATACGGCAGTTTATTCCACACAAAACAGAAAGCCACACATTTCATATGCCTGCGATAGCTTTGCTTTACTTCAATTTGCTCTGCCATTTCAATCCATTATGGACCAAGTGATCAGACTGATGAAGCTCTACAGCAGGAACACTGTAGTTAATTATTAGAGTTAATAGAAGCAGCATGTGTTGAGAACAGATTTATATACTCAAGGAATCTGGCAGACAAACTAAGCTCTCATTGCAAACCGATTACATGTGTATCTTAATAAAATTAAACCCTACCATGATGATGTCTCGATAGCTCCGGATGCTACTGATTGTACTGCTGGAGCCATCAGACACGAGGTCCCCTTCCTCCTCTTCTTCGCATTCATCCTCTTCTTCTGTGGCCTCGTAGCCCTCGTCGGGACAGGGGTCACTCTCCGTTTCCTCCGTGTTGGTCATCATGTCGATGAGGCGCTCCAGCGGCGGGCTGAGCTCGCGCTCTTCGTTTTCTTTGAGGCCATAGTCTAGAGCTTTGTAGATCATGACACCCAGTGAGTCAATAACCTAAAAAGAAGAGGTTGTAGGTTATTATTTTGTACAGGCCACCAAGTTGATTTTACATTTTGTAGCTTTAGGCACTCAGGGGCTTGAACAACAGATAAATTCTGAAACAAACAGTTGTATTTGCAAGTGTTGACTTTAATTATTGTGAGGATCACTTCTAAAGGTGCACACACTGACAACTTTCATCATCTCCTAAACTGGAACACCAAAAAGAATATCAGTCTTTAGCACATGGGTTTGCTTACTTTTTCTAGCACGCAATGTGAGTGATTACTCATTGTGTTAAAGGCATGAACAGTACAACGTTTATGCATTCGATAAGTCGAATTGTGTTTTGAATAGTTATGATGAAAAGGATTTCCACACATGAATGCTTCATAATGTCACGCGAGTCTCAGTCGGACATGTTTCCTGACAATAGAAAATGTTCTGCAGAGCATCAAGGAGGCAACAACCATGACTTCTGCTCACTGTGCGAATTCTCTGGATAAACACCTCCTTTATTCTTACATGGCTCAATCGGATGTTACGCCGCCGTGAGTGAATAGCAGCTCATGCGTCTCACAATCATCACAATTCACATGTAATGTGTGAACTACAGAAAGAAAAGGATACGTTTTCTTGTCACTAGTTAGCGGGATTGTGCACACTAATAATTAAAATCCACTGAGACCAACAACAATGACCTTGACTGTGACTATGATCACAATTTGGGTGATCATTGCAAGTTTGGTTAAATTCTGACCAATACTGCAGAAGCAGGAGCGAACTATGGCCAGACAACTTCAGCTTGATGAAATCAGACCACGTTTAATGAGTAATCATGTCGGTCACTCCACAAACTTCTTTTATACTGTATTCAATGTCATATGTCCTCAGTATCGTATTTGCAGAAAGCAAATGCAGTAATACTCTGCTGTAAGTCTTCACTGTATTGGTTCAAATCGGTGGCTCTTCTTAGCTCGAGGGGTAAAAACATTTCTTTCCCATCTGCTGAAATCTGTTTACTCCAAGTTAACTATGCCAACATTATGTTCTTTCCAGCTGACAGACGACATTCAGCTTTTTGTCTCCTCCTGCTCCGCTATAATTAAAAGCACACCAGCACATCCTCATGGAACAAGCCTCATTTCATAGTACCCTTGCCTTACTCAGATAAACAACCGTATCTACAACAAACCTCAGTTCACCTGAACGGAGGACAGTTCACGTCTTCAAAGTGAATGAGTAAAAAGGCCAGTGTATCCGACTGAAACTTAATAATTACCATAATCCAGGAGATGATTTCATTTCATCACTGCCTTCTCTCATTAATTAGTAGGACATGACCTTCATTTTTTTTTTCTTTCCTGATGTTTCAAACAACTATCAGATCACACAAAACTGCTAGTTTTACATCAGCGCACTTAGTTCACTGATCTAACCCTCGGTCTGAGGTCAACAAGTGTCGGAAGTATTGGCCAGTCGACCTGAAACAACCTTGGAAACGTCAGATATGCCAAATGATTTCAGAGCGCGGTGGGAGTGAAGACATTTAGCAAAGTACCCACAAAAATTAAAATACTATTCCGCACGTGGACATCCTTTGATACTCAAAGGCTAAGGATACAGAGCACTTCACCTGAAGTTTCAGCAGCAAACACAAAAATTGACTTCAGTAAATTTTGCCATAACTTCTGTGTTTATTTTGTTTGCCACTTGTCACCAGAGCCATTAAATAAATGCTCTGTCATTACTGCACTGCATATTCTATTTCCAGATGTGTATTGTTGAAAGAGGGAGGCGTCCCAAACAAACCAGACCGTTGCTGTGAGTGAAGCTAGTTCTGATGGGCATGGCTGGATATGCGCTGGTTTGGTGCCAAAAACAGCACTGCACTCGTCTTTGGAGTCTGGGAGTGTACTACATGGAAGAGAAGGGTGTGGAGTGCACACGTTTAGGTATGTTAAGGTCAACAAGGCGAAAAGAAACTCATTTAATCAGACTGACTACTAAAATAACTGACACAAACCACGCAGTTCTAGAGTGTGGGATTTTACTTGGATACTGTACGATCCATTTTCACAGTTGTGACAATGTACTTGATGTCCTGGTACATCAAGGTGCAGCACATTGTAGCTTAAATGGGTTGTTGTTTTTTTTTGTTTGTTTTTTTTTTTTTTTTTTTGTGTTGTTTGTTTTGTTTGTATAGTCCAAAAGCCAAAACGGGTCTGGTAACATATCTGAGGAATCACAGGGTCAGACAAAAAATTCTGAACTCATGATCATGGTGAAAGATAGAGTTCTGAATGGGCATCAGTTTCAGTTAATTCAACGCATTGGGAGTTTAAAAACTGTATATAATTAATTTCCAATTTTATTAAACAAAAACTAACCTCTGCCCAACAATGCCCGGCCCAGCCATCTTATCTTCACAGCCAGCTATGCGTGCCGTTGCAGCACCCAGAGGAGCAGCAGCATGGCTCTGACCTGCTTTTATTAGCGACAGCCAGGTAACGACCGTGTTTGCACTAGCTTCGTCCACGTTTGTCAGCATTATGAAGTTGAGATACGATTACAGCCGGACGAACATAAGCAGTAACAGCCCACTTATAAAAAGCAAGCTATTCTGCTTTAAAATCACCTGAGCTCTGTTGGACCCCATGTGTGACAACAGAAAGAACCATGTGATCATAATGTCATGAGCATTAGTCCTCAACATATCTTTGTGGAGTCACAACACATCACTGTAAATTTTATCGATTTTTCATCATTTTCATTACTTAAGTGTATGATATTTTGGAACATTATGAAATTGAATAAGATCACCGACTCTTTATGAAAATATTTTCATAGATATAAATAAATCGGTAAGTACGCAAGCAAGGAAAGCGTCTGCTACTGTGTGCAACTCAATATTTTCTTATTATTTTATAATGGCTTTTTCTGACGTGAGCACCTGCTCTTCAAAGTCTGTGCACAGATATGCATATTGGATTATAACCAATAATACAATTTGTTTGCCTATTAAACATCAAAAGATTTAAAAATGCCCCCCAGAAAGAAAAAAAAAAAAAAAAAAAAAAAAAGCAGGAATAGATTCTCTCAATTTCCAAAAATCAACCCACCTATTCTCACTGGGAAAAGATTGCTTTCATAGTGTTACATCGTTATCATTCCTCAATCATCTCTGTGTGCAGTTGATAATCCTGTTCCCAGGCTAAAACAAATATCCTATTCCTTAGTGTCTTATTATGCAACCTTTTAATCCATCTGTAGTACAACATGCACTGTAGTGGGCAGGGAAACTAGGAAATTCAGGAGTGACCGTCTGCACATGGGGATCTCATTCACAGGCAAAAAGGATCATCAGCTTTATACTGCACCACGTATACATAAGAAACCTCGTGTTTTCATGTCCAGGCTAAGCAGTCTCACTATACTACATGTCCAGTTAAGGACATTTTCTGTAGTGGTGGGTCAAGAGTACGTTTAGCCAACAGTTACTGTTTGAATCAAATTTTCTAATCAAACACAAAATTAGTTTCAGTGATTGTCCAGTGGTTCAACAGCAACTAGCACAGTAAGGATCACTGTTTAATACAATAATTAAGCACCAAGTACAATATTCCCGATAATTTGGATGAATTTTGCCACATATGGTCCATAGGGTTAGGTGAACAGGATTTATCTCGCCTCTCACCCTATGACGGCTCACAGACTCCGACTGGAGTTAAGGTTACCAGACCCCAACTGGTAACCTTAACTCAAAGGGAGCTGAAGGATGGAAGAATCAGTGTTTAGTGGGAACGGGCCACAGGTCAACCAACACAGCAGCTAAATAATTCTGTTCAGCGACATATGGAGAAAGTTCCTTTGAGTTCAAGTCAGAAGGAATGGGGAAGAGGCATCTTAAGTATCAAAAGCCAGACTTATTGAAAAGAAAACAGGAGAGGAAATAAGGAAAATATAGATTGTGGTGAGTAACTGAAAACAGTCACATCTGAAGACTTGTGATTCAGAGGATTGAGGCAGTGAGGTGGAGGAAGAGGAAGCATGTGGGTAAACAGCTGTGAAAGGCAGCCAGGAAAACCACTGCTGGGGTTTAAGCTACGGGATAAGTGTGGTAGCAAACTATTAGGTGAATAAGGCTCCAAGTAAATTCCCCAGGCAGCCACAGCAGGTAACACGGGATATGACCAGTGTTTAAAAATGCCTAGTAGGAAATGCAGCAGGATGAGTCATCTGGGTGCCAAAGAAAAAGAAAATCGTAACACAGAATGAATTCAGCTTGAGCTCCGTGACAGGCTTTCTCAGAAAGTTTACAAGCATCCTCAAGATTGTGAATCACCAATCCACTCAAAATAGAGTGCACTTTCCCTCAACCTCCACAAAGAAAGATAATAACCAGCTGCATTACATCACTGCATGGGGAAAGTTTTTAACAATGAGGGATTTTACATAGAGAATCTACTTCCCTGTGCCAGAGGCATTATCTTAAGAATCTGTGACAAAATACAAAAAGAATTCCTCATTCATGAATAACCTTTGTCCACCTCACAGATTTCATGTTCACTCTTGAACCAAAAAGGCAGATCACAATTCACAATAATTGGAACATATATTTTTAGTGTATGAAACTATTAAAAAAAAAAGAAAAAAAAGTTAGATTTAGATGCAGCTTTCCTTTTCCCTTCCAAAGAAGCAGATCAGCAAATTTGGGAGTATTTCCACAGTTAATTAGTTAAAACAGGTCTGTACTAGGTGCACACTCAGACAGTAGTTGTCTGACAATAAAATAAAGAACTCATAAGTAAGCACATTTTTTTGTCTCAACAGCTAGGGAGGAGTGTGTGCGTGCATGTATTTGCTTGGAAAAGTCATTAATCTGTCATACAACTAACCTTGGTTGTCTGATGGTTAAATAAACCACAGAGCAAATATAAATATAAGCATTTTTAGTGAGGTTTTGTCATTTTTACTTACTCAAATTCACCAAAATTAGCCTGGAAAATACACAGCCTATTGTTAGGCAAGCAAATACAGACTTTTTGTTTAACTTTATGTGGACCAATAGAGTTTATGCATATAATGAGCCTCCAAAGGACTATTTTAAGCCAGGAAACACCATGACTATGTAACCAGCTTTGCCATATTTTCATTGAACCAGCTAAGCAGACTAGGTTTAGGATGTTAAAGAAGGAGTTTTAAACAAAGGGTGAGAAAATGTGCTCCAGCAGTCTACAGCGTGAGGAAAAACAGTGTTTTACCAACATTAAAGCACAGAAACCTATTCTGCAAAGTGCAGTTCAATGTGGGTTTTTGAGCGAAACAGAACTCTTCCTACTACAGTATGTTTTATGTGTAGCCAATTCAAATTTTCACTATTTTAAATAGATCGCAAAAAACTCAACTGTTTACATTCTCTTGTATAGTTGTAGTTCTTGTAGTTGTATAAGCTGAAAAGCAGTACAAGGAGCAACCAAGATGGAGGGAAAACCATCGGTGAGTCAGCGCTTACGCAGATGTGCAAAGAATGAGTCGTTTGTGCTGAAGAGCAGCACATCCTCACACGAGCAAAGCAGAAAGAAGTCAGGCTCCTGTGCTGCTGAGACCTCTACCCAATTTATGCAGAATTTACAACTAGTCTGATCATTAAACATAGTACTAGTCAAATAATCCTCAAGGTAAGGTTCAAGGTACAGGTGAGTAAACTCAAAGTTTCACTAGTGATTAAGAGGGTGCTGAGCTTGCTGAGCTTAAAAACATTTCAACTATAGCAAAAGCTCAAGTCTAATATTGTCGTCATCATTTCCACATCACACAAGAGGAAATGTCCAAGTCACAGAGGCCAATTTGAGGTTTTTGGTTCATCTTTAAACTGAAAATGTAGATTTTATCATGGCTAATTTCAGCACCAGGCTCTGATGCACGTGAACTACATGATCTTTTTGACACAGCCATAAGTTCGGATCTATGAAACGTGTTAGGTGATACTTGTAGAAGCATGTGCGAGAACAGCTTTCTGTGGACAGAACTGCCTGTACGAAGCCTCTATGTGACCTCCAACATTTCTTTTTATAAGAAAATTAAATTAAAGCATATCAATAAACTGCATATCTGGCCCTTGATGTGGCCATTAATGAAATGAAATTTGCTTATTGAGGTTTTTGCAGACACGTAACCACATGATGTTAACTTGTCCACCATCTCGGACAAATGACAATCACGATGACAATGTAAGATCGGGCAAATAAAGTCCCATCTGGCAGCCACTGGGCTTGAGGAGAGAAATTAGGATTTCCTGACCAGTTGAAAGCAGTTGCATGATTTTTAATGACCAGTCACACAGTCCTATGAAGGTCAGTTCATGACCATCTGTCAGCCACCTGTCGTGAGGGAAGAACGTGCATTACTGATTTGGAGAAAAGAAAAATCCCTCCTTGTGATTGCTTAGGTCACTACTATAGTCAGTAATGCAGTTGGAATTTGCATGAAAGTGATGGACGTGTCTACAAACACTGTCCAGCTACTCTCCAAGCTGTAGTGGAACCGGAAATGGAGACAGTTTCCCTTTTGCAGACTACACCAACTACCCGAACAGATTCCTGGAGCAGAGGTAACACAATCGCACAGCCCTGGGTATCACTGCGGCCTGTAGATTTCACAAAGACATCAGATAAGCCGCCTTCAGCATTTGCTGCAGCAGTAGAGTGAAGCCACCGCAACACAGACAGTTACATAACCAAAGTTAAACCGTGAGGTCTTCCACTGCAGGAGCGGATGCTCAGCCTCCTCCGGTCTGAAGCATCACCTTCCCACTTCAGAGTGGGACAGAAGACGGAGCTTCTTTACGTCTTCAGGTCAAACTCAGCTGAGTTTGCATTCATCAGTGAAGTCAACTGGAAAACGCTGAGCCCTGAGAACAGTCAGCTCTGATGTTACATATGATCATTTCCACTTCAATAGGAAACTGGCATAAAAGCAGACACTGAAAATGCAGGATAACATTTTTGAAAGAAAAAAGGCACATACAGATAAAAACTACACATGAGCTGAGACTGAATACATCACACAAAGAATCAGCTTTTAATCAAACAGCTTCAAGCCAATGGCAGTGTGTGGATTTAAAAAAAAAAAACAACACATGCTCTGAAAAGCACAAACCTACAGAGTTTAAAGGCTGCAGTGAAATACACTAATCACCAGCTGGAAAAGTCCTCCCACTGAGTTTGACCTAAATGCTGTCAGAATCCCTAAAGTAGCTCTAAACACCACAAATCTGACAGACAGCTTCTATGGCACAGCAGAAAAACAGCTCCTCTTGTTCCAAAAACCACAAAGAGCTAAAGATCTGATAACTTTATAGACTTGACAGAACAAGCAGGAGAAAAATATTAATCTCTCAAGCCTGGCTGGACCACATAAAAAAAGAAACAATAAAAATAAATACTGAGCAAGAGCTTCTTCAGTGTTAGATATAAATAGAAAACCTTGACCAGAATAGCACTAAATGCTAAACAGATCCCTGCGGTTTAGTTTCTGTGTGAATTTTCTTGTACAGGCAGAAATGTAACCTCAGGGACTGTAATGCCAGCCGCTTTAAAAGAAAAGCAGTCAGCATCCCCCCAAAAAAATCAATTGATCAATTTGAATAAAAGCAGGGTGCAACATAATGGGCGATTGTGGCTCAAGAGTTGGGAGTTCGCCTTGTAATCGGAAGGTTGCCGGTTCGAGCCCCGGCTCGGACAGTCTCGGTTGTGTCCTTGGGCAAGACACTTCACCCGTTGCCTACTGGTGGTGGTCAGAGGGCCCGGTGGCGCCAGTGTCCGGCAGCCTCGCCTCTGTCAGTGCGCCCCAGGGTGGCTGTGGCTACAATGTAGCTTGCCATCACCAGTGTGTGAATGGGTGGATGACTGGATATGTAAAGCGCTTTGGGGTCCTTAGGGACTAGTAAAGTGCTATATAAATACAGGCCATAATGAGGTCACTGGTACATGTTGGGCATACAGGGATCCAACTGAGACTCACCCCGGGGGACTGCGACTGAATTCAAAAGCTGCGTCTACAAACAAGCATGCAGAAAACAGATCAGAACAATCCTCGGCCGTGCCTGAGATCTACATAAAGAAAACCCTGTTTCTTCCACAAATGTGCACTCTTTCGTCAAAGCTGACACAACTGAAGGGCAGTCTCTGCAGGGACAAGGCTTATAACCTCCAGTGACATACATAAGGGTGAAGGGAGAAACATCCAGCCCCTGCGCTTACAGAACCCTCATAGCAGCACCTGCTACAGAGCGGAAGTCACAACTGCACGATGCTGAAATGCAAATATATGCAATTTCTACCCAATCTGAGAAGCTTAATCTACAAAACACAACATGATGGTCCCCACATGGACTTTAAACTGATCTTTAAGGGTATAATGTTTTAAGCAGTAGAAAAACAGACCTAAAGACAGGTTGCATTAACTCCAATTTTCTGAGAATCCCTAAAGCTAAACCTCAGCCCACTACAATCTATATTAATTCCAAGGGTTTACTTCAAACATTATACTGGAAAATAGGGCTGCCACGATTTGTCGACTAGTCACGATTACGTCGACTATCAAAATCGTCGACGACTGATTTAATAGTCGACGCGTCGTTTGAAGCTTTGTAAGATCGCAAAAGACGCAGGAACAATAGCAGGATTTAAGAGTGTAATAACGGACTGAAACAGAAGATGGCAGCACAGCATGTACAAGGATGCCAGCTGCCGTTAAACCCCGAAGAAGAAGAAGAAGCAGCTGTGTCCCAGAATTCATAGCGCGGCCCAGCTTAGTTTCCAACAATGGCGGTAGCTAGTTAGTTTTAATATTACTCTTATTATTCTTTCTGGGTCACAAAATAAACGTTTAACATATTTTCAGGCGAGAATGTAGCTGTGTAAACCTCAAATATCGGCTCAGTTTATCAGGACACCACATATTTTCAAAAGCGCTCCGACGTTTTCGGAGACGTCTGTTACCCACTAGCTCGATAGCTAGCCGGGGGCTAGGTCACTAGCGCCGTGAGAACACCGGACTCCCGGCAAATTGTTTTCAAACCCACCGCCGTCTTTCGCGACTCAGGTTAAATATATATGAGTCACTTAGATAAATTAAAAATGTTGTTGTTTGGCTTTTTTTTTTTTTTTTTTTTTGTATTTTATTTGTTCCTGAGTAAATCGGTTTGGCTGAGATTAAAGTTATAGTTTTTACACAGCTGAATAAACGTCAAACAGACAGCTGATTATCAGAAGTGTGAGATGCTGGAGAATATACTCCGGTGTCCTGTTATATTTTAGATAGCAAGGAGTTTATTAAACTTTACCGAAACAATCTGCAAATTTCATTAAAATTGAATAAACTATCATCTTGTCTTTATTTTTAGTTAGCACCTTAAAAGCTTAAAGCTGTAAGCTAATGATAGTTATATAAGAGCAGATGCTGCTGGTGCAATAAGCTGTAGTTTTACGTCCAGTGGATGATGATCTGATTAGTCGACTAATCGCATAAATAATCGGTGACTAGTCGACTATCAAAATAATCGTTTGTGGCAGCCCTACTGGAAAACTAATCATTTTGGCCCCAAAGTGCAGATCTGGCAACCTCTGGACCTTGTAATAGGATACTAGCAGTAATCTCACCTTAATCTTCAGATGAGGACAAACTAGGTTAAGCTTGTCCTGTAGGCTACAACAGAAGGTGCACAGTACAACTCAAACATTTTTTCCTAAAAGATGACCGAGCACTAGAAGAGAAAGCCAAATATGCCACCGTTTTTAATGTCAGGAAAAGATTTTTTTTTTTCTCTAGCATTACTGATTACCCATTACACCCATTTTTACTGGTTGTAAAGCAGGTGTTAACAAGCTAGTGATTTGCTCCAAAAACTAGAAGCAGAGGTAAGAGAGAGGGGTAGTGGCTGACTCACTTCCACAAGCGACTAAGACACAACAAAAACATGTAAAGTCAAGAATTAGGAGCACAGGAATTGGGCCATAAACACCTTTGCACCTTTTGTGTGCAAGGGATATAAATCAATTTTCCCAAATTATCCGAAGGCAGATTGGTCAGGAGAAAACAATGGGATGAATTTACAGTTCTAATTAATGTCAGAAGACTTTACATTATTAAATTAAGCTGAAACGCAGTTACCAGCTCTTAGAGGCAGGCAGTTACAGCAGTGATCGGATCACTAGTTGAGCATGCCAGCCCGTCCAGACAGACAATGCTAACATGCTTATGCTCAGCAGGTTTAATTTAAAGCATTTTACATGTATTGGCTATACTGAGGTATTGGCTATACTGAGGTATTGGCTATACTGAGGTATTGGCTATACTGAGGTATTGGCTATACTGAGGTATTGGCTATACTGAGGTATTGGCTATACTGAGGTATTGGCTATACTGAGGTATTGGCTATACTGAGGTATTGGCTATACTGAGGTATTGGCTATACTGAGGTATTGGCTATACTGAGGTATTGGCTATACTGAGGTATTGGCTATACTGAGGTATTGGCTATACTGAGGTATTGGCTATACTGAGGTATTGGCTATACTGAGGTATTGGCTATACTGAGGTATTGGCTATACTGAGGTATTGGCTATACTGAGGTATTGGCTATACTGAGGTATTGGCTATACTGAGGTATTGGCTATACTGAGGTATTGGCTATACTGAGGTATTGGCTATACTGAGGTATTGGCTATACTGAAATTAAATGTCTTTATAAAGTTTTCTGACAACACTATTATCATTCCCAGTTAAAATGAAATTCAATTCACTTTAACTCTATTTTACTTTTGTGTTTTCACCCTTTTAGTGTCTGGCATTGGCTATTTCTGCAAGAGCTAGGTTCTCATGCAAATCGCCAATTAAAAAGAAATTACAAAAATACAATTTCTAAACTTAGATTTGAAAATATTTAAACTTCAGAGTGCTTCTAAAGGAAAAGTCAGATGATTGGTCCATATAAAAGCAGTGATTTTAAAAAATAAATTCCAGCTCTAATAAAACACATCAACGCTGTCACCATCACGTGGGAAAACTGCTCTGCCCAGGTGACAGGTAATTCCTCCAAAGCACAAAACCCAGGGTGGAGACATGTTTTCAGTCTGTCAGCAGGATTACACAAAAACCAACAACTGGAGTTTCATGAAACCTGGTGGGGAAGTGGAGCATATCCACAGACACAACAAACGAAACTTGGGCGTCAATTTCCTTGATGGGTTGGATAGAAGAATTAATTTCCACTTGCAAGATGCAGACGGGAATTTTTTTAAAGAGCAAAACCAATTTGCGTGATACCAGAGCCGAAATCTTTCCCTCCTTTTTCCCCCCTAAAGAGATCGCTATCACTCTTTAAAAAATAAATAAATAAATAAATAAAATTTTTAAAAAAATTAAAAAAAATCAGACAAGAGCCTTTGGGATTTGCAGAAGATTCTCTCCGAGTGCTCTTTTGGTTACATTTGTGCATAAGCTGATAAATACAGTTTTTAAAGCCTTAAACCACACTTCCCTCAGTGGAACTTTCACGCTTTGAAAAACTTGATAACAATAACCATTATGAAAGATATTATCACCACCAAAAAAAAACAAAAGACAAAAAAAAAAAAAAACAAACACACCCTCTTCCCAGCTTATTTGTAGAAACCAATCATGCAATGGCAGATGCATGAACTTGCAAAGAAAACCAACCCAAGTTAAGCATTTTCACTTCTAACCAAGCTGCCACAGGTCGGCTTCAGCCCTGAGATAATCAGTGTTGACCATCAGCTGACGAAGAGAAATTCTATTTCAAACTTAGCCATGCAGGGACAGCTGCATACTGTGCATGCCTGAGATCACGTGAACAAAGACAAACATAAACTGCTCAGACCTGATGGACCAATTACACAAAGTATCCTCTCTGTACACATAATGAAGACTTCGCCTCCCAACATTATACAGCACATAGTGCTGGACAAACACACACTGGGCACATGTCCTTTTAACGTGGTTTTGGCGATGAGGTTTGACGCGATGAGAGCTAAAAATAAACCGATGAACAACAACATTCGGTGAACAACAACAGAGCTGCTCTTTTTAAGTGCAGCACAAACAATAACTGCAGAACAAACTGAAGAGCGCTACTTGTATTGCGCTCTTACCCACTTGCTCAGGTTTAAGCGCATCACAGGTCTGGCTGGGATGTGCTCCCCACCCCATATTTCTCCTAGTCTGTAAAGTGAAAATGGGCTAATGCTTAATATCTGCTTGCACTCACAAGACATGAGGGAATGTTTTTTGCAGGGCCAGAGTGAACAACGCTGCACCACAGCTGCCACGCCACCCCATTTGTAGCGTTCCTTCTAGGTAATGGGAGCAGTGACGGTCAGACTAATGGCAACAGATTGTGAAATTGTTTTGTCTGCGTTGAAGCAAATTAGTCTTCCTGTGAAATGAAAAGACTGTAAACATTTAATTCAAACGTTTAAGTAACGTCCACATGTTCTACTGGGATCACTGAAAGGAGAAAAAAAAAAAAAAAAAAAATGTGTTCAAAACTGATTACTGGCTTTCTCTACCACAGTGTGTCTTTTGTCCCATCTTCCCCTCCTCACCCCACCAACTGGTCAAAGCAGATGACTGACCCTCCCTGCCTCCCTGAGCCTGGCTCAGCTGGAGGTTTCGTCCTGCTAAAAGGGAGTTTTTCCTTCCCACTGTTGCCAAGTCCTTGCTTACTGGGGGTCGTGTGATTGTTGGGGTTTACCGTAGGGTCTTTACCTTTCAGTATAAAGTGCCTTAAAGTGATTGCTGTTATGAGTCGGTGCTGCTGCTTTACCCATAAATTGAATTAAATTGAATTGAATGTGAACTCACCTCTAATGACGTAGGGGCCGACTGGTATTTATCTGTAATGACAGCAGAAAGGAGAGTTATTCACTCATACAATGAGGATGTCACTTATTGTGCAAGTAGCTGCCTGTAACAATCACCAAGTCAAACACACCCTCTTAATCATTAATGGGAACGCACTGTACAAATCATCCAAAGGCGCCTCGAAGCGAGGAAAACTTCACACGGTGTTACAAACCAAAATGGAGGTTAGAAGACGCGAGCAAGATTACTCAACGGCACTGAAGATGATTGTAAAAAGAGCAAGTTAATAAATTATTATGTTTTCCTCTCAAGTCACGGCACACTGCTCGCACATCGTCTGAGGCAGACAGAGATGTCAAAACCAGCCACTGGGGGCTGCTTGTAGTAGTATTTTCATTCAAACATCGAAACGTTGCTCTCATTCTCTCGCTCTTGTTTCCATGGATACATTGCTTAAAATGGAAAGAAAAATAAAAGAAATCAATACCTAAAGTTTATGACCTTTCAATAAATACCTGCATAAAAGGTGAAATGTTACCAATTATTGTTTGGTTTTTTTTAATTAAATTAAAAAAAAAAAGACTACACATTATCTTTCATGTTTTGGGGAAAAAAAGAAAAAAAAGACTAAGCAAATCAGGGTCTCCACATCTCTTCAGGCAATTATTTTTCCACCCAGCACTGCCTCAAGATGTCCACAAAGCATCCTAAAAATCAATAGAAATAAGCAGTTCCTTTGTATCCAGAAGAAAAATATAACAATAAATCCGATTTTTAATGCCAACAGCATAAAAATTACTTTAAGTTTAGAAAAAGACTGCAGTTTGTGTTCAAACACGTCTGTTCATAATATCCATCTTACATGATGGAAAAATAATGCTCGAAATATATCTCCAAAACATCCTGACCCAACATCTAAATTTTTCCTTTTCAATACAATTTCATATATTTCATATTCCCATAGCTTTGCGATGTGGAAAATAACAGCCAATGTGGGAGAGTTCGGGATTAGGATGTGGTTTGGGTTACAGTTATGGGGTCAGGGTTCGGTGTGTGTCAGGATGGTGTTTCTACATCGCAAAACTATGACATCACGATAATGTGACATTAATTATGATGATCTGGGAACAACACCAACACAGGGATGTTGATACAGGGGTTATTTTCAGCCTGTGCAACAACTCTGTTGAGGGTACTACTGCTCCAAATGACTTCAAATCATTACAAAGTTTTTTCACCCATAAACAACATGAAAGAAAGAAAACGAGGAACTTTTAAAATTCCAGGTGCTGGGAGGACTAGGAATTTTTAACTATTGGTTAAAGTTAAAATTATGAACTTCAGCCCTAATTAAGTTACCTGAGGCAGCGAGTTGAGCTACCTATAACCACCGGTAAGAATGAGGCAACAGTTTAAAGTACAGAATGAAAGAGCAACAGTCCAGACTGTAAAATTAGGTCATCGCATATAAATGAGAAACTTTGGCCAGAGATGCAATCATTCTGCGTACTAACACTGGTGCCATTTAGGCTTCAACTCATAAACTATTCAAATAAAATTAGACTTCCTGCTCAAGGACACATCCATGAAAAACATTTGTTTCATAGTGTGCAACAACTCTGTTGCAGGCCACTAAATAACAGCCAACAATTACTCATGAATACTCATTCGGGAAACACTGGATCCTCTGTTTGTCCCAGCAGAGGAGCGGTGGCTCAGCCAGGACCCTTGCAGGCCAAGTAAATCTCAGCGGACATATTTAGAGGAGTGTAGTGTCAGCCTGACTATTCTGTCCATTCAAATAGCCTCTGTGCTGCTGAAAGGCATTCGCGGCTTTCACAGAGAGACACGATAATTAAGTCTTTAACCATCACTACCCGCAAGTCAAATAAATTTAGAAGGAAAAGAAGCTCCTGCTGGTATGGATCACTGAAATCAGGGTAAACGTCTCGTCTGATGCAGCATTCAGGAGAGGAGGCAAAGGTATTCTTTCCCATGCTCCATGTGAACCGATCTGACTGCAGCATGTTCATCACGCCTCGATTCACCGCAAAATAAGCCAAGACTTGGTGCTGCTTATTAGTCCGATTCTGTTTGCTGTGCGTCACGAAAATAAACACTTCTTCGCTTGCTGAGATTTCTTGATAACCACCCACAGCAGCAGTCAAAATCTTAATATAGGCCAATATCACTAGAGGGGTTGAGGAGCTTATTGTTGGTGGTCTGGGAGCTGGCCAAATCATGCCACCTTGTCACTGACTCATGCAGGCCATATGCAGGTTGCATAAGCCCTGATTTTATGCCGGTGTGGTACACTAGCCACTCAGCTGCTGGATGCTTAATAGGTCTCACATCTCTCTCATCACCAGGCCTAATAGGAATCAGGACAGGGCCAAGCTGTCCCAAAAATACTCCAGCCACCAGCGAGGAGGAGCAGCAGAGGACTCTCCCCATAATCTCGAACTGATGTGCACTCTGAAAATCAGTGCATCTAATCAACACATTTGTTCTATTTTTGGTGGTGCAAAGATGCTAAGCAGCACCAAGTGAATCTGTTTATTCTGAGAGCCGGAGTCACAGGAAGACAATATTACTGGTTAGTCTAGACAAGGCAGAGCTGGACAGAGGGGTCAACTCAAGACAGGGGGACGGAAAAAATAAGAAAGGTTCAAATAGGTTCCCCACATAATGTGGCTGCGCAGAAAGACACACCCAATCTCATCTCTGAAATATTAATGGAATGCAGTTAAAGGCATTACACACCTTTCTCCACACCTGAGCTGTTGTACAAGACTAAGCCTTTCTCCTGTGTATAGAGATACACTACAGTTTCATCTGTAGTTTCAGTACACAGAGACCTGCTGGCTTCTAATACGTTTTTCTGGTGTGGGTCTTATAGAAGTCGAGCGTTTTCATCTTAGACATCTACCCTCACTTTAGATCCAGCTTATCTTAAAGACATCATTGTACCGTATCAACCAAACAGATCGTGTCACTCCCAGACTGCTGGTTTACTTATTATTCCTAGGATATTTAAAAGTACAATTTTGACGATCCTCCCTTAGTTACACTGCAATAGGCCTAGATTGCTGGGGGCTTCCCATGATGCACTGAGTGTTTCTTTTTTACCATGTTTATACACCTCTCTGCATTACTTATTATTAACCTCTGACTCTCTTACAGTGTCTTCCTCCCCCCCCCCCCCACTTTTGCCAAGCACTTGCTCATAGTGGGGGGTCATCTGACTGGTGGGGTTTTCTCTGTATTATTTTAAGGTCTTCACCCTACAATGTGAAGCCTCTTGAGGCGATTACTGCTGTGATTTGGTGCCATATAAAAAATCTGAATTGAATTAAACATAACTTGCTTTCTATCTGTACAGCCAAGCACAGAACAAAAGTCTATTTACTACCCAAAAATATCTGTATAGAAAATGAGCCTGTATTAAAGAGTTCAAGGATCCTCTAAATCGCATGACGGAAACAAAAACAGAGTGGATATAGAGGATGTATACAGTCAACGTGCGTACACAAACTTCCATCCAGCTAGATTTAAATCACGTGGAACCTCTCAGCCTACACCTGGCACCTTGCTGTTCTCTGCCTCCTGGCCCCAAATTTGTCCCCAATTCACCCCAAAATGTCACAACAAAGAGCAGCTATGACTCATCTGTCTCCGGCCTCGTGCTTGTAGGGAGTGTTTTGTTTCACCGCAGTCTGGCACCCAAAAAGGTGCTCTGCAATTTGAACAGGTCACGTGATTTGTGTTTGCTGACTAACTGACCGCTGTACTCCAGGGGAGAGTGGCTGTGAGGCAGCCCTGTTCACAAACCAGTCTAAACAGAGCTTTAATATGAATCATGTTTGTGATGTAAATATCAGCCGCTGTTATGCGAACAAACCCGCAACGTAAATAATTCATCACACAAGCTTTCGTGGTCTCCCCCCCCCCAGCAGCTATGCGGTGATCTATGATGTATTATTAATAGGCGCCTGTAAACAAAATCGCCACATGGCTAAAAGCAGGCAGCTACAACAACATGGCCTCTTCGTAGGGATGCTCCATTCGTTTGGCCTGTCAGGGATGTGGAGGAAAATGCTTTTTGTTGTCGTTGTTGACGGCTGCCTGTTCAAAGCCAGTCTCCCTCGTTTAACCTGTGCAGTTACTCATAGCACACAAAGCTAAAGCGGACACCTGCCCGGTCTTGGTTGGTTGGTTGGTTTAGTTACCTGCGTTGTCTTCAAAGTGCAGTTTGACAGTCCCGTCTCTCCCGAGCCTCACATTCCCGGGTCCCTCAATCCTTCTCGGGTGCTCGGCTGATGAGACAACAGCAGACTTGGAGCTTCTCCTCCGGTGTTTCTGCGCTAAAGTCCGACAACACTGGTAACACACTGCCCATGCCTGCTCTTCGTTTATCGGCTGGCTGTACAAAGCCAGGATTTCTTCTAAAGAGAGCTCCTCGGCTCCGTCGCTGCAGTCCATGTTCACGTCTCCGATGCTCAAATCGGCGGCGAAATTCCGGAGAACGGTGGGCGAAGTCACCATCCCATCCTCAGTCCCCGGTCGTTTGGCCATCCTCAAATCATTTTTGTCCGCATAACGTAAAGGGGAAAACGAACAGGTTTGTCGGGTAACGTCCCAGAGCTGCCCAGCTACATGATAAGATGTAGCCTCGTCCGTCAGCCAGGTGTTATCTGTACCGTGGCCGTGGAGCACCAACGGTTCACACCGAGCCACAGCCAACCGAGAACGTGATCCGCGCGGTCCTAAAGCCTGAACGTTTAATTACCAATCAACATCAGCAACATGCCAAAACTCCTGTCTTTTATAACTCACAGAACTTCCGGTGTGTAATCAAGGGTCATATTTTTTTGATCAAAAATATAAATCAATAAATTATCATTTTAAATTATATAAAATAAAACTATCAAATATATTTTATTAAAAAAATACTAAGCATACAGTATGAGTCGACACACCTGATTTGGGCTTTTGTTTTAAAAAGGTGTGTCACAAAGGTCAACAAATCATGTGGTGGACTGTACCGTACTTACTCCTATAACTATTTTTCAAGGAAATGGGAATTGGGCGCAGATATTTCTTGAAACATTTGCAAACATACTTGGAAGTACAGGATTTCAGTCAAAAACAGAGTTTGTGCAATTCTAACCAGCTTCAAAGTCAATATTCAGTATGGCTGCCTTTAGTCTTCAACACAGCTTGAACTTGACTGATGGTGTGCTATTGTGTGTTTTTCTATCCATGTGTTTGGGGTCATTGTCATGCAGAAAAATGAAGCCACTGTCAATTAGATTCTTTCTAGCTGGTACTGCAAAGTAGATCAAAATCTCAGTGTTTTACCCCTGTCCTGACCTCCTCCATATATACTGACAATCTTAACCAAAATTTCAAATTTGGATTCATCACTCCACAAGACCTTTTGTCACTGATTTTGAGTTCAGTTCTTATGTAGTTTGGCATGCCTCAGCCTTCCGTTCCTGTTTCCCTTCCTTATGAAGAACTTATTTCTTTACCATTACCAGTGATGGACCAGCTGACACAGGACCTGACAAGTGGCCTTAGTGGCCTAACAGACTGCTTAACAGGCACAAAAAGGCCACCAAAAAAAAGAAGAAAAAAAAGAAACAACAGCAAAAAAAAACCACATTCCTCTGAAAATGGTCAAGTACAAGGACTGGATTAAAAATAATCGAATAAGCACCCAATGTCAAAAGAAAACATTTGAAAGACCTTCAGATCACCTAGAGAAGAACTATTGCTCATGACCACTTTAAAAATAAAATTAAAATGAAGTCTGTTTTCTTGGAAGCAAAGTACAAAGAAACTCATGACAGAAAACTGTTTTATAAAATGATTTGCTCACTCATCAGAGATTGTCAGAGTTGGCTACATAATGCTTGGGCAAAACTAATGAATTACTCTCTTAAAGGTAAAGAGACCATTACACATAATTACAATTAAGCCAATTTTACATTGGGAAATGTAGTCAGTAACGCTTTTGAAACTTTATCTTATAATTGAAACAGTTTATAGCTCAGTGCAAAACGGATGCTTTTCCAGTCTAATCACAATAGGAAACAGAAAAGGTTGATTTCTTTTAATTCGTGTAATGAGAAATAAATGCTCAGATCACTTGTTTTCCCCCTGGATTTCATACATTACAAAGCCAGCAAATATTTTAATGCAAAGAAGAAAAAAGTAATTTTGAAACATACACGTTGAGGTTTGTTTTGCCATCACAAATATGGCACGGTCTGTACACATTTCATCACATCATCTAAGTAAAGTCATTAAAAACTCTTGACAAGCGATCATTATCACATGCACACCATTTTAATTCAGATTCTTAAATTTATTTATATGACCAACAGATTGTCCTTCATACAATCATGTAAAGCCGACAGCCTCCGGTAAGTCAGAGCTTTTCTTAATGTGGTTGTTACCACTTTCAAACCTCTTTGTGTTTAGATATTAAGACCTCAGCTGGTCAACTACGCCATCTGCTGGTCATATGATCTAATTTGCCAGATGCCCCATCCTGAAAATCCTCCTGAGTATGCTTGTATTTACATATGTTGGATAGGCTTTTTTTAATTGATTTTTTAATGGCTTGCTATTGATCAAGTTTGGGCAGAGACTTTGATTAAATTAACATAGCACCGATCTATACATGCAGACCGGTATTAAGCCAAAAAAATTTACATGTTACAATACTAAATATAAAGTGTGCATTTTACAACGTAACAGAGAGTAAAGTAGAAGTATTGAACACAACAGTATAAAGCAAACTTTAAAAATCAAACTCTGAAAGAGAACACAACAGCACTTTGAATCAAGATTAATTGTAGGCACATGCGGATGTGTTTGTATGTCTTGCGAAAGGCTGGAAAAGGCAGTCTTTAGCCTTCGAGCTTCACGCCTCCAAGTCTCAGCTTCTAAACAGCACTTCTGGTTCTTTTAAATTAAAATTACTTACAGAATTGACTGAGGTTAAACAGCATCGGTATTAGTTCCCATACTACTGATAATCATTCACAACAAAAGGAGTATACTTGCACAAAGAACTGAAGCAAATTCTTAGGAAGGCCTCACACAGAACACACTGCTTGTAATTATCATGTGCATATGGGACAATCTGCTCTTTTTTCTTTTCTTCTTTTTTGTTTTGTTTTTTTTCTTCACACTGGCTGAAAACAGTGACACATTCCCTGACTGGCACCATAAGCATGGGAGAGAAGCATGGTGTAAAGTGTGAACATTGCTCGCTACCCACTCTCTTCTTTGCACATGCATTTGCAATGGCACAACGAAGATGCAGCATCCACAGGTCTTTGGATGGAGACGTTTGCAGGTGCTTGTGTCGTAAATCACTGCAAACAACAGCCAGGATCTTGCAAAAAAATAGAAAATAAATAAATAAAATCAGCCACGCACGTCTTCAAATCTCCATCTTGTTCTCTGGAGAGGCACTCGCACCTACAGCCGTCTTCCTCCTCGTGGAGGTTCATCTTTCGTCAGAGGCGTTTTCAGGTTCTGGATCGTCACTGCTGTTGGCGCTTACCGGCTGCCCATCCTTAGACAAAGCGCTGGCCTCCTTTGATGACCTCCTTTTGGAGTCACGAGTAGATTGCTGTGAAAAGATTTGGAATCCCACTTCATTTAAATGTCACCGCACTAGACAAACAGCGAGTGGGCAAAGATGGCCAATTGAGAGGTGAGTCACTGAGGTTCTTCCATGTGTGGAAGGTTAAATTATTAATACATATTTTTAACTGTCATTTAGAAAAACTGAAATATAATTGGTAAGATAAAATAATTTTTCAGATCTTTTTTTAAAGCTTATTTCAGTTTTGAGAACAACAAAAATATTTTCAATTTAAACCTCACAAAAAAGAGAGTTTCTGTTATTACTTTTCCTTTTTAAAAAGATAAACTCACCAATCACTTTATTAGGTACACTTTGCTAGTGCCCCGTTCAGAACTGTCGTAATTCTTCAAGGCACAGATTCAACAAGGTGCTGAAAACATTCCTCGGAGGATTTTGGTCGATACTGACACGACAGCATCACGCAGCTGCTGCAGATTTGTCTGTTTCACATCCATGATGTGAATATCTAGTTCCACCACATCCCAAAGGTGCTCTATTGGATTAAAATCTGCCGACTCTGGAGGTCATTTGAATACACTGAACTCATTGTCTTCTTCAAGAAACCAGTTTGAGATCATCTGAGCTTTGTGACGTGATATGTTATAAGAAGCCATCAGAAGATGGGTAAACTGTGGTCATAAAAAGATGGGCATGGTCAGCAACAATACTTGGGTGGGCTATGACATTTAAACAATGGTCTGTTGGTACTGTGGGTTCACAGTGTGCCAAGAAAATATCCCCCACACCATGGTGCCTAAACTTTTGATACAAGGCAAGATGGATCCATACCTTCATGTTGACAACAATGACGTCACAATCGATGTCGCCTATATCACCTTGCTTCTCCATTCTGGTGCTCAGTTTGAACTTTAGCAGGCTGTCTACATGTCTGAATTCATTAAGTTACTGCCATGTGATTGGCTGATTTGTTGCATTAATGAGCAGCTGAACAGGTGTGCTTAATAAAGTGGCCAGTGAGTGTACAAATGATAATGGAGGGATGTTAATTTTATACCTGACGAAGGTCAGATGAACTGACATTTTGTAATATAATGAATGAGCAGTAAGTGAGACAGTATGTGTGAACTATATTTAAGTGTCTTTACAAAATTCCCCACAGCAAAAACAGAACAATTAGCTCAAAGAGTTTCTGGTATGTACGATAAACTAATGCAAAAAATCTCACTAGAATAAGTTAAATCAGAAATATTAGGAATATCTTACATTTTTGTATTACTGTTTAATTATTTTCTTATAGCTGTCTTGTAAATCATCTATGAACATTATTGTTATGTAAAATTGCAAACAAAGCTTTTATGACATTTTAAATGCTGTGAGGCCCTTGCATAAATGGCATGTGGATGGCTCGAGCTGATTAAGCTTCTCTAGCTGCACTCTATGTAAACATGTTAAAAGCTAATGATGAATATAGTTACACTTTAATGACGATGACGGTGATTTTGCAGGTTTGGTGTGTGGCATTATTGGTGGTGCTCAAATCCTGCTCATGACCATGTGTGCAAAGATGTTTTAGGACTCACACATGCCAGTACCTGCTACCAGTGACACCTACATCACTAAAAGAGCGTCTGGGTCTCCTCTGGTGGTTGGAGCTGCTGGTGGTGAGGGCCTGCTTCCCACACTGGGTGCCTGTGTTCACCATCCTCTTCTCCCTTATGTTGGCTTCCAGAGGTTTACCTACAGGACAGTGGTTAGTGTTTGAAATGTGGCACTCTTTCAAACGTGAAAACAAGATAGTAGAGATGGCTGCGATGGCTGTGTCAGCTCGGTCAAGTTGTGGTGTGAGTGGTTTGTTTAGCTTGTGGCTGCACCCTGTCAGCATATATGGCACCTAAAGAGAATGCATTTGGATTTGCATCTTAATGGAAGATCTTTCTCTTCATTATTTTAGAGATGACGAGGCTCTTACTGTTTGCTACTGGAAGAGGGGTCTCTACATCCGTGTTAGTAAGCCATGTCGATTCTGTTTCTCTTGTCCAGCTTTCATGGTACCTCGGCTCGATGATCGCGTCCGCCCGACTCCCTCCACAACCCATCGAGATAATCATCCACGGCAGGTGTAGCTGAGGCTGACGCGGGCTTAAACACGGCTCGCTTTGTCTCACAGCATCCGCAGCATCTCCTCCCTGGCTCTCTACTAAAGCTCCATCCGTGTTTCCATCATCAGTCGGAGGCTCTGAAGCTGCTGCTCTCCTCAAACAGCAGAGCCAGCTGACCAGCACGAGCTACCTGCGTCACCCGGAGAGGGCGGAGCTTAAAGTGGCTGCTGATTGGCCACAAGGGAAATCAACAGCTGCTATTGTCAGCATCATCACTACGGCCAGCATCCTCATCATCAACATGGAAACGTGTGTGCCAAACGAAACTGCTCTTTCTGTGTTTAATGAAATTTATCGAGTTAAATCTTCACAATCAACAACAAAACGTGGATGCCAGTTTTCATATTTAATAAGGCGCCAATAAATAACTTTTTATAGGGGATCTGCATTTGATAATAATGAAGCTTTAAATGGCTTAAAATACTTTATGATCAGAGTAAACATGCCCACAAATGCGTGTGTGGATGGATAGCTGTGTTTGGTAACAGAAAATGAATAATATGCTCCTTCTTATTAAGAAACACTGAATATGTAGAGTAGGTATTTTGTAAAAGACACAAAAAGCCAAATAATGAGAAAAAACAAACATGTGAATCATTATGAGCTTGATGTGCATCTTTGTGTAAAAACACATGCATATACATGGACAAAGAGAAAAATAAGATGAACTTTGGAATAAGATGTAAGACAAAACCTCACACCCTCCTGATATCCCTCAGCATTGTCACTGGAATCAATTTGCATTCATTTATCTTTGTTTTGCATCTCTTTGAAGAGTCTGGTCATTTTGCACATGGTTGTTTTTGTCTAACTGATTAGTGTATGTTTTATCTTTAAGATACGCTTTTTGTTAGTGTATCTTGTATCAACCGTAACCTTAAAATGGTCATTGTAGTACCTAAAACCACACCTTTATTTCAGAGAGATGTTATTTCCTCATAAATCGTCACACCCCTTAACAACTTAGCCTTTATCTTTTTTTCCCCCATTACTTTATTGAGCAGGTTTACACAGCATAAAAAGCCAAAGTCAAGGATCTTTGATAGAGTATTTAATTTCACATTTATTTAAATATGTGTTTTAATTTATAGATATACTGACAATACAGTATTTGCACATATACACATTATTCATTGTTCTCAAACGGCTTGATATACAGAAATCACAGGAGCATAAGATCAGCGAACATATTGCTTCTTTGTACCGTAAAATGACCAGTTTCAGTGTTTCACAGGTTTTAGCTTGAGAAGCAGAAACAACTGTCAACATCTACTTACAAACAGGCATTCCTTACAGGGAGCTATAAACACGTCACTTTTAAAAAACTGAACAAACATATTCACTGATTTTGGAGGCTTGAAATAAATACTGTAGTTAACACGCACACTGATTTATTTATTTATTTTTATTCCCACTTACCCCACATATACCTTTCATGTTAATTTTAACAAGTAGGGTATGGAAGTAGTGACAGTAAAAACACTGTATTTTACATAGCATTTGAAGCAATGAGGGAATACCAACTATTGAGATGGAGGAAGCTGTTTACTTAAGTAGTGTGGCACAAACAGAAAAAGACAACAAAAAAGTTAGCTCTCATTTAAGTATGTTGGAACAGAAGTTGTGATTAGAGACCAGTTTACCTCTAAAACAGATCCTAAGTACAGTCGCTAATCAGCACTCTGATTCCTAACAACTTATAAGGGAGGAGACCCAGGAATGTACTAGGAACATAAAACACAGGAAAAGAAGGAAGAACACAAAAAAAGTCTAGAGTAAAAATAATTTAAGGTTTGTGGATGTGAAAGTGTCACATCAGAACACTCCTGCACGTGATGATAATGTATCTAGACCTTGAAATCCAGCAGGTTGCAGTCGATCTTGTAGTAAACATAGGGGTAGTACTCTTGCTGGCTCAAGTTCAGCCCCGGGATGTCCATGGAGGCCTGAAGGCAGAGAACAGTAATTATACAAGAGAATATGACAATACATTATCGTTCTCTTTGGAAAAATATTTTTTCCTCACTTAAATAAAGACCAATCAGCAACTCTTTTTCCCTTGGCCAGTTGTTGCTGGCATTTACTTTGAAACCAGTTAACTAGTACTAATGAATGCATCATGCAGGCCTAGAAACCGGTCAGTGATCAGTCAGTTATCTCTCCTCCACCACGCAACCGAAGGCCGCTGGGAAAAATGTGCATTCCCCAACCAGTTGGCAAGTGGTTGCTGCAGTCACCTGCAGCTAGCATGGAAGCATGGATGCTCTTTTCTACTCTACGTGAGCACTCAAAAGTGCTTTACGCAACACATCTCATTTACCTACTCACACACACATTCACTCTGGGATGAATGAATTGAGTTTTAGTACCTTACCCAATGTTATTTTGGCATGTAGACTGGAGTAGCCCGGGATCAAACTACCAACCTTAAGATTAGTAGCTGACCTGCTCTACCTCCTGTAGCCACTCCAAAAACAACTGTGACGCAAACTGGAAACCAGCATTCATCCTTTATCCAGTTTGTGTTTTTAGTATAAAGGTCATTTAGACTCGAGGTCATAATCTGTGGTGGATTCTTACTTTACTGTATAACACAGTCCTCAGATTACTTCATTTAACACTGCCAAAAAAAACCAAACAAACAGGTAAGTAATGAACAAATGTGCTGCTGAGACTCACGTCAATGATTGCAGCACTGCTGTCCAGGTGCTTGTACAGGTCGTACAGCACCTCTCTGAGTTTCTTCATGTTCTTCTTGTTGGGCTGAAGCAGCATAGCCTGGAAGTTGACTGGCAGCCCATATCTATGAAATACAAGGTAACCATGAATTCGAGAGCCTGATGGTAAAGGATGCACATCTGTACATTAATAAATTCATAATCTCCTGCAAGACAACTCACCTGAGCACCGACTCCACAAACACGCGTAGAGCTTTTATGTGAATCCACGCAATGAAGGCCTCACTGAAATTCACCTTCAGCCATCGTACCAAAGGGCCCTAGATTAAATGCAACAACATATCATCAATTTTTACCATTCTTAAAAGTAAGGGTGATAAATACCACAGCAATATGAAAATGAAACGGCATGCTTACTTTCTGATTACTAGTTAACTATAAACAGCAGCTGCAAAAGGATGTACAGATGTACTACAAAAGCAATTCTTTCTGTACAGCGCGAGCTCCACTAACTACACACATTGTTACTGAAGTAAGCAGCAGGCATACAAACTGTTTCTTCTTGTCGGTGGACAAGCGTGTCATCTCTTCTTTGTCTGCCTTCATCTCCTCCTCATTGTACTGGAAGTCCCGCACTGTAAACCTGAGCCAGGACACACAGCAGAGAGATGGCTATCAGCTTTCACAGAGATGAGTATAATCAAGCACCTACCCCCCCCACACACACACACACACACACACACACACACACACACACTATTTAAATCCTCATGAGCCACTTATCTATTATTTATGGAGCATTTATAACTAAAGGAAACATTTGTCATTCAGAGAAAACACAAAGCTGGATTGGCTGGAGTGTATCAAGTGCAACACGCAACATAAGCTTTAGACATTAACTCTGAAAAGCTCATATTCTTTTGAGTAAACAGAAGTGGAAGAGTTTACTTGTTTTCTCTAGCCTTGTGTTTGAAGTCATCTACAGCTTTCCTGAAGAGGGTGACACTGAACAGACCGCTGTCGCTGTCTTCAAACAGCAGCCTGGAGATGAGGACAGAATGCACAAGAGGTGTGGGAAAATATATCAATACAGCAGAGTATTTGTATTTGTGGAGCAACAATGCAACCACACAGAGATGCAATACATTTATATTTAAATGTAAATTTAATGTTTAAAATAAACATTATGTAATATAATAAAAATACATTTCAAATGCAAATCAAACTTTTTAGTATAAAAATAATAAATTTCAATAAAACAAAATTTTTACGTTTATTTTATTTAACAGTAATTTACTTTCTTCAGCTGCTGACCTTTGCAACGTTGCAAATTGGACTGTTTAAAATAGTAATAGTAATAGTACAACAGTCCACACATGTTTGCACTCACTTAAGTTGGACTACACTTTAATAAAAACAGTTCAGTTTGTCAGAAAATAAAAATGACTGAAGTGAGAAAAATACAGAAATTCATGTTAAACCAGACGCTGAGAAGGTTGGAAAAACTGATACACTTTGGCTTGTCTTACCACCATGCCAGTTTAGAGGAGTTTAAAAAAAAGGAAAAGAACTGTTGATACCTGTTAAGTTGGATTTACTATAACTATAATTATACTATAAAGTGAAACATCCCTCACTGGTGACCATAGAAATCAACACTGGAGAATATTTTCAGCTAAGAATAAACTCTGTTTAATCAAACTATGCAAACTGTCTTCCTGCTGAGACAGCTCCAGATTTGGATCATCAGGATGTTGAGGTCACATTTGCCCAGAAAGTCTAAACACAATGTCCTAAATCACCTGGCCATGTTGACACAGGGTCAATTGCCTTCTACAGGTCAACCACGTAACGTCTTCTATTCTAATACGGGTCAAATAATTTTTTACAGTTCACACGTGAGATGGTTCCAGTTTTAATCAGAGTCAAGCACAAAGTTAAACTCAGAAGAAGACACAGGAAGTAAAAATTCTGGTCTACCTCAACTGTTATCATAATAACATGGAACAGCCATGTGCAATTCATGACATGCACAAATATATTTAAAAGCAGACCTTTCTTGTACCTTTTGTATTTAGCAGCGTCTAGGGAGGACTTACTTGGTGGAGCGTGGTACGACCATTTCAGCCAGCGTTTCGTATGTCTTCTGCCAGTCAGCGTAGCTCGTCCTGATGAGGGTGGAAATTAGAAAATAACATCTTTGACTTTTATTTTATTTTGATAAAAACCATTCTCAGACCAAAATTAAAAATTTAACCTTTACCACAGCCAAATTCTGTACAGTTATGAAATTACTTGCTCATAAATTAATGATCACAAAACGTCTTCGCACTGTCTACAACTCAGATTCCAAAAACATTGGAGCCCTGTGTAAAATATTAAAAACCTTATGCAATTATTATGCAAATCTCATAAACCCCACAATTTACAGTAGGACATGCAAAACATCAAATGTTTACAATGACAAAATGGACAATTTAATTAAAATCTGAGCTAATTTTCAGGTTGATGGCATCAAAGCATATCAAAAAAAAAAAAAAAAGGCAACAAACGGCTGGAAAATTAGATGTAAGTGGTGGTTAAAAGAAACTGTTTTCTCAACATACAATTGTGAGGACTTTCTTTAAACATATCACCTGCAATACATAATATCAACAATGACTGAAAGAAGATAAATCTCTGTGCGCAAAAAGGTTGAAAATCATTATTGGATGCACGTGATCTTCAGTGTCTCAGGCAGCACTGCATTAAAAACATGCGATTCTGTCATTAAAATCACTGCGTGGGCTCAGGAACACTTCCAGAAATCACCATCTGTGAAAACAGTTTATTGCGCCATCTACAAATGCAAAGACTCCACACGTGAACGTGGTTAGTGTTGTTTCTCGGCACTGCTTTATATATAGGAGAGTGACCTCTCAACCTCTGAGGATCTTTGAGCCTCTCTATGCAGGTTTCCGTCTGATTGGCTGAATCCATGGCTGGGCCAGGTGACATGCCAGCTGCTGATTGGTCCCTATCAACATCTGGTATTTGAAAAAATAAAATAACATAAAAATCCTACTCCCAGCAGCACTTTCCTAACAGAAATGACAGCAGCAGCGTTCTGGTCCTGCCCTCGGCCTCCAAACCTTTGATAGTTTTGTGCATGTTTTTTGTGGAGACACATTAGTTCTGCTAGACCCTGTGACTGTTAGCTGGTGTTTATATTTTGTACATACCTTAACTCACTCACTGTGTGAGTGTATCACTAAAGCAGAAGGGCTGAACTCCCTCTTCGTTTCTGGCTTGTGAGTTTAGCACACTTTTTGTTTGGTTTTGCTTCACGTAAGGATTAGGTAGCAGTGTTCCTTAAAAGTTTTTATTTGTTGTTTTGGCCTCAGTTCACCTTGAACTTTTTTTGCTCTGAGTTATGGGTATATTGGCCTTGCAAAACATGGACGCAATATCCTTTGACATGCCTCCTTGTCAAGGTCATGCGACACAGTAGTTTTTTTAGACATGGCCTTGTTTTTGACACTTGTTAGCATCAAATTCAAAATGACTTATTTTATATTAAAATGGTACATTTTCATAGTTTAAACATTTGATGTTTTCTGTGTTCTACTGTGAATAAAATGTGGGAATTATGAGATTTACAAATCATTGCATTCTGTTTTTATTCACATTTTACACAGCGTCCCAACATTTTCGGAACTGGGATTGCACCATGAATAGAAGCGCTCAAAAAATAAGTATTCACAAGACACACACACTGCATACAATGATGCTGGTGCACTTACTTTGGGACGACCACCAGCATGGTAATCAGGTACTCTGAGTCCAGCACAAAGTCCTCTTTCTTCACTATGTCAGCCAGACTTCTGGTCATCAAGCTCCCCCTAGAAGAAAGACACATGCATATACACAGAGCACAAGAAAACAGACGTTGAATAAAGTTACATACTAACAGTATTGTTAACATTATTAAAGCTAAGATGTTTTCACATTATGCTCAGGCAACAACCTAAAATATTGTTTTACTCTACAGTGATGAGAAAAACATCCTATACATGTGACAAAAATGCACATAACATACAAATTTTCAGTGCAACTCTAAATCCAGCTTTTTTTTTAAAAAATTAAAAAATAAATATATAGTGTCCATGTGTGAAAGCTTGTAATGCAGAGCACCCAATTCCACAATATCAATGAAACACAATGAATGGAAAAAAAAGCATGGTTTTTGTTTTTGTTGTTAACTTTCACTTAACCAAAAGTAACTCTTGTGAGATGAATAGTTTCTTTTGCATGAGCGCTCTGGGCCAACATAGGCCCATATTTATGCAAGGGTGCGCTGTAGTCTGAGGGACACACATTTCATTACGAGGCTCAGCACAGATGACTATGTGCCCTTTAAATTCCTTGTAATCACACACAACTCTTCAACCATGCACAGATGGACTCCAAGCAGACTTGAAACAAGTACAACAACAACAGCTACTCGTCCACTGTGTCCACAAACGTCTGTGCTAGTGACGGCTGTTTTACTCACGCATTCTTCCTCTCCAGATTCTGCAGGTTTCCCTTTAGATTGTTGTAAGCCGAAGCTCTGGCCTTCAGGTCGTTGTCTATCTGAGTCACTTGCTAGAAAACCAAGCAGGTATGGGTGAATACATCATCGCTGATCAGTGCAGCTGGAAAAATCTGATATAGTCAGTGTACTCTGGGACAATTTATGTCTTAATACAATAGATGAAATCTCAACTCATCAACCAGGACTTCAGCAATATACAACACAATGCATTAATAATTAATTTACAAAGAGAGTTGATTTTACCTTGGAAATGATCTCCGAGATGTTTTTCAGAGACTGTTTGATCGGATATTTCGCCATATCCCACTGAAATCTGGTGACATAGGTGACCAGGTCAACTGTATCAAGTAGAAACAAGATCAAAGACATCAGCATCAATCTCCATTTCCATATACTTTAATAGCTGTAAAGCAAATAGACTTGTTTTTTCTAAGAAGCTGCCTGATTACGTAAGCAGAGGTTACCTCCATTGGCCAACAGGTTCTCCTGGACTTTGTCTCGGCTGTCCTCCAGAACATCGGCCATGTACTGAGCAACCTTCTTTACCACACTGCATCCGATTTCAGGATGAGTAGTGAATAGAAAACGAGCAGAGAGAACAGAAAAACGAAACAGCAATTAGCATGATTCTATCTAAAGGTTTCTTTCACTCTTTATAAAACTGAGCTCACAACTCTTCCGCTGCCTGACAAACACATTACACAAAACTCTGTCATGTTTCAGTAAACTTTACCTTTCCACAAAAGTGTCTAGTTTAGCCAGCTCATCTGACAGGCCAACTAAGACATCCAGAGTCCCAACCTGTTAGAGGTAGACCAGAAAACATAAGCAAAAAGGCAAATAATGGCCACGCTGGTGTCCACCTATGCATTCATCACTGAGGCCTTAGCCACAGAGGACTGCTGTGTTTTGGGGTTTTTTCACCTTGAGGTCAGGGATGTTGAACTTGTTGTTAGTGGAGAGGTTGTTGGTGCGCGTAGTGGCCACCATCAGCTTGTCCCAGGTCTGCTGGCAGGTCTTCTCCCCGGGAGCCGAGATCAACCAGAATTCTGTCATGGCTGCTGGCAGGAATTTTGTCCCCCGTGCCGCTGATGTAAGGAAGTTACTGAAGGTGAAAAAACAAGATTTAATTTTTTCATGTTATGTTTTCGATTTAGTGAATGGGCAGCACTACCTGAAATGCTACAGTAAAATCCTAATCTGATAATATAATAATACTTATCTAACGCTTTGGAGGCAGGTTATTCATTTTGCATCTTTACTTAATTAACATATGAATGCATGGCTTTTACCTTTTACTTTTACCTTTAGACCAGACCTGGGCCCAATGTACGACCATATCCAAGCCATTGGTTTTTCCTGATTGGCCCATTTTAGGTTGGTGGGAAATTGGAATTAAAATGTAAATAAGTATACATCATGCAGCTTGTCCTGTTTTCAGTCTCAAAACATTCTTTGATAAATTCCTCACCATAAGCTGTAATGAGATAATAGCTTACAATTTTTTCTGATTTTGTGGAGATACGCAATACAAATTTGCTGTCTTTATTTTCTTTTTTAATGTACATAGGTATGTTTATGCAAGCATGACTGTAAATGTTCCTTTGGAACCAACATTTATGAGAAATGTGAGTTTGCTAGTCCTGAAAGATGAGTGTAGAGTTTTTAATAAGACATGGACTGAAGTCAGAGGTAAAGCTGTGTGTTTGTTTGTGGAGAGCAAATTGTTGTTTAAGGATTACAGTCTAAATCGCAATTATGAGACTAAACACACTGAAAAATACAAGAACTTGACTGATGCATAGCAGGGACGGACGTCTGACATTTAGCCAACAAAGCTGCAAAAGCAACAAGGACTTTCTTAACCAAGCTCATCCAGGAAGTGAAGACCAGCTGTGTGATTTCCCACAAAAATCGCAAAAACACAAGTTATCCAGCTTCTGATGGAGTTTACTAGAGCAGCGGTCCCCAACCTTTTTTGCGCCACGGACCGGTTTATGCCCGACAATATTTTCAAGGACCGGCCTTTAAGGTGTCGCGGATAAATACAACAAAATAAAACTAGTACCGGTAATGAAAAAAAGAAAATTTATTCATAACACACGTGAAGAGACCAAGGAAAACAGAGTAAACGATAAAAACGATAACAAAATAACGCTGAAAACCAATAAAAACCCTGAAAACTATACATTTCACACCTGAGCCTCAACTCTCGTGGCCCGGTACCAAACGACTCACGGACCGGTACCAGTCCGAGGCTCGGGGGTTGGGGACCGCTGTACTAGAGTGTGTGGAAGACAGCTGAACTAATGTGCCTTGAGAAAAAGAAAGATTTGAGAATATAACCCTCTCCAGGTGAACCAGACCAAGATAATTCGAGCATATTGCTGGAAATCTGGAGCCTCAGTTAAAAATACGAAGCGGACAATTTTAACTTTTTGTCCACAACACAGGATAGCCAAAGGGTTTGAGATTACAAAGGAGTTAGCAGCTATGTGCTCAATGAAAAGTAAATGTATTGGCTTTTATATAGTGCTTTCCTACTTTACTTGAGCGCTCTATACATGCCTCATTCACACAAGCCCTTTTTCCAACCTAAATGGTTCCTATCTGACATTCACACTCTGATGGATGCATCAGAGAGAAGCTTGGGGTTCAGTATCTTGCTAAGGCATGCAGACTGGAGCAGTCAGAGCTCAAACATCCAGCTTTCTGATTATTAGAACACCTGGTCTACCTCCTGAGCTACAGCCACCTAGTGTTGTGCAGTCTTTGCTAAAAATGAACCATGTTGTTGATGTTGTAACTAAGATTGTTAAAATGCATTCTCAATAATCCAGATAAGAAAATCCCAAAAAGTTGATTCTGTTTCTCTGGACGTACAGTTAGCTTCTTGATTCATTACAGGCAGAGAACTTTAAGTCAGTATCACTGCTAGTGTAACAGAGTCATAAATAACATTGTTATAATTACACAAAATGTGTTCTAAACCCCCAAACTTCTCCTTTTATACCTGACTTTTAGGACCTCCAAGCCTGTAGTTGTGTTCATTATCAGTTAGAGCCCCTCCTCATTCTTTTCTTCTTCTTTGGTGCAATACTATAAATACAGTGTACCCCTTTTGCCTCTCCCCTTTTTCTACAATTCCCCTGTGGGAGAGGTGGGTGTCATTTCTTTCCAGCACCTTAAAGCACACATAATTCATATTTAACCACCCTGATGTTTATGATTGCGATTTTAGTTCAGTTATTGTCATTATTGAGCCTGTTTTTGTAAGATGTTATAAGTGTGTAGTATGTGTGTGTCATAAATGTGTTTTAGGCGCCATAAATGATAGCATGAATATGTATTCCTTGCTAGCTTGGGAGCTGTGGTGGGTTGAGCTAATCCTCTTCCCCACTGTCTGTATTTGGTCGTAGGAGCTGGAGTGGGCAAATTATTTACTTGGAGGTCTTTCTTTCTTTTACCTTTTTTTATCAGGTATGTCAGATTTCATGTTGTTTTTGTTTTATCTTATGTCAAATATGTTACGTGTAAATGCATATTTTATGTTTAATGTAAAAATAAATGCCAGCCCTTTTTCTACAATTCCCCTGTGGGAGAGGAGCTGGAGTGGGCAAATTATTTACTTGGAGGTCTTTCTTTCTTTTACCTTTTTTTATCAGACACAACGCAGAATCACACCGGTTACACTTGGTGCCGCTGACCCGTCACATCGCCAATCCGCGATCCACCCCTCCTCCTTCTGCTGCCGCTGTTTTCCCGCCTCCTCTCTGCAGCTGTGTGCCAGAATCCTGTGCCCTGCGCTTTGACTCACAGGTTTTTATGTGTGTGATCGATGCCCCGTAATTTGGCTTGCAGGCATCTCTGTCACGTGTGAACTTAAAGGGCAAATACGTAGGTGATCATTTCTGTCACTGTTTCATATTGTTGCCTCAAATTATACAGGCACGGATTGTAATTGTTTTTCTCTATTGATATTGGCTTTTACAGCCTGTTTTAATTGAGAGGAGAAAACAACATTTTATTTTCTATGGTGTTTTGATTCTTTGATGTTTTTTTTTCTTCTCCCCACATTTCATTGTTTTGTGAAGTTTTGCATAATTGTGTGTGGGGGTTAGGCTCGTTTTTTTTTTTTTTTGCTGTTGAACAGTGATATCTCACTTGGGCCAACATGTTAAGTGAGGAAACTGTGGATAGCGCTTTGCCTGATCTGTTCTCTACGGGGAGTAATATGACCTTTGGTTTGGGGAGGGGTCATCAGATTGCTCCAAAGTTTTTTGGGAGGGGTAGGCCAGTAGTCCCGGGTATTGGTGCCCACACTGTAGACCAGCCAGTGATGCACTCACCATTAATGCCAGCAGCTAGCTCCACACCAGCTGCTTGCGAACGCCAAACACACACCCAGGCTGTCACAAGTGACATGTTGAGCAGCTTGATCACTGACTTAGCAAAGCAAATTGGGGAAAATATCACATCCTCTCTTAACTCTATGCACCAGCCAGCCCCCACCCAGCCACAGTCTCCCCAGAATGTGCCCTCGAGCTGCAATGACCAGTCCCAGCTGAAGGTTGTTGTTCAGTCAGACACCAAAGCTCCACCATACTTCAAGGGTGACAACACAGATCTATTTCCCATCGGTGAATGGGAGGACATGATGAGATGTTATCTGCACAGAATCAGCTGTGACACAGATGAAGAAATGTTTGCCATATTAATGTCTAGACTAACTGGCAAAGCCAGAGATGTGGTCAAGGTGTCACTTCGTTGCCGCCCTGAGTTGAATCGGAATGATCCTATTACTGCTGTGTTTGACATACTGAGGTCTAACTTCAGCGACTTGACATATTCCAGCCTGCCCATGAAAGATTTCTACAGTACTGTGCCACGTCCAGGTGAGAACGCCATGGATTACTGGATCCGGTTGAACAAGTCTATTGATGCTGCTGATGAGTGTCTCCGCAGGCGCGGCAAGATGGTAGAGGACCCCAGTAGTGAGGTTGTTTCGATGTTCATTAATCACTGTCCTGACCACAGTCTTACGTTGTCTTTTCAACTGAAGGCCCCTGAGGAGTGGACTGCAGCTGAGGTTCAGAGCCGTCTGGACAACTATGTGAGGAAAATGAGACAGTCTAGTGTTTTGTCTCATAATACAGCAAGTCTGTCCATCCCGCATCAGAGCCCTGTCGCTGTTAACAGCCAGCCCCACTCCAGCGGTGCTCAAGCAGTCCCAGTAACACATGAGCCAGCCTCGTATCCTATGCCCTCTGTTCCCTCTGCAGCCACATGTCAACCTCTCTCTTCTGATGGCATGGTAAGTGTGCAGCAGCCCTCTGCTTGTCCTCCTTTGACTCTACATGTCATGCCCCCATCTTTGCCAGTTTCTGGCCCTCCTCCAGCTGAGCCAGGTGTTCAACAGATGGTAGCACTGTTTGACAAGGTTCTGTCCATGTGCACTGCATCACTAGCCACTGGTCCTAGGTGCCCACAACCCACAGGTCATTCCCATGGGCACCGCAATGCTCATCGTGCTTCGTGCAGAGTGTGTGGCTCACATGAACACACAACCCATGTGCATTGTAGGCTGTACAAGCTATGCCACAGCTGCTTTGACCCTGGACACATGAGGCGTGAATGCCCACAGTTGCACCAGAAACCAAGCGTTTCAGTCCCTCCTCCCACCGATGCTGCTTTAAACTAGCCAGCCCATGTAACGAGAGGGGTAGCATGGGCAGTGTTGATGAAACCCTCAGAAATGCAACAGACCCAGAAGCCATATATGTTAACTGCTGTAGTAGCCTCTCTGATGAGAAGACTGTTATTATGGGTTCACAAAGAGTTGGCAGGGCTAGTGAGTTGTTTTACACTCCAGTGTCGGTCAGTGGCCGGTGTTCCCTGACAAGCATGCTTGATTCAGGAAGTATGTCATGCACACTAAGTGAAGAGGCTGATAGCAAGCTAAGAGCCGCTGGTGTTGCTCTGATTCCGCAGCATATCCCTGAAAATGTGGTGCTGGTTGGTTGCGGTGGCCTTCTCACACAACCGAAATGCATCTATGATTTGGACATTGAAGTATATGGGACTAGGTTTCTTGTACCAACATTTGTGGTTCCTGGGCAAAAAGATGAGCTCATCGTGGGGAGCAATGTGATCCGGCCCATCATTCAGAAGATGAAGGCTGATACAAAGTACTGGGAGCTTATTAACTCCAATTACACTGGCACTGATTGTGAAGACTTCCTGCAGTTGCTGAGCTGTATCTCACGGTGGTCTGCTCCTGTGTTGCCAGATAAAGTAGGTACAGTCAGGTTGCGGAAGAGTGTCACTCTCCTGCCACAAAAAGAATATGTAGTTTGGGGAAAGCTGCCACCTTCTGCCCTCGTGTCTCCAGGAAGTACTGTCGTTGTGGAACCCACGTCAGCCCGTTCCACTCCAAAGAACATAATGGTGGGGCGCATTATAACACCCATGTGGGGAGATCGTTGGGTCCCTATGAAAGTCCTTAACCCAACAGAGAGCCCTGTGACACTTCGTCGCAATGCTAAGATTGCGGATGTCTTTCCTTGTATTGCTGTGGAGGACCTGCCCATCACTCAAGGTCTCTGCGAGACTCTGACTGACCAGCATACCAGTTTTCCCCCCTCATCAGACTCTGTGCCTGACTCTGCACAGCTACTCAAAGATGCTGGGTTGGCTGACATTGATATTGAGGGCTGTGAAGTGTCAGATGGGTGGAAGAGGAAATTGGTGGAGCTTGTGTTGACTTACCAAGATGTGTTCTCTAGAGACAAACTGGACTGTGGTGAGGTGAAAGACTTTGTCCATCGTATCCACCTCACTGACGACCGCCCTTTCAGGCTTCCCTATCGCAGAGTACCCCCGGCTCACTATCACAAGTTGCGAGAGGTGCTGTCAGACATGGAGATGAAAGGCATCATCAGTAAGTCCACCAGCGAATACGCCTCGCCACTGGTAATGGTTTGGAAGAAGTCAGGTGACTTGAGGATATGCACTGACTTCCGCTGGCTCAATGCCAAAACCATTAAGGATGCTCACCCACTGCCCCATCAGGCTGACTGTCTTGCTGCCCTTGGTGGGAATGCTTTCTTCAGCACCATGGACCTCACATCTGGGTTCTACAACGTTCCCCTCCATGAGTCTGACAGACGGTACACTGCTTTCACTACACCTCTTGGCCTGTATGAGTACAACAGACTTCCCCAGGGTCTATGCAACAGCCCAGCATCTTTCATGCGGATGATGCTCAGCATCTTTGGTGATTTGAACTTTTCCAGCCTCCTGTGTTATCTTGATGACCTGCTGGTGTTTGCGCCTTCAGAAGAGGAGGCCCTAAGACATCTTGAGATTGTTTTCTCTCGCCTGAGGACCAGCAATCTGAAGCTGGCGCAGAAAAAATGTCACTTTCTCAGACGCTCTGTGAGGTTTTTGGGTCATGTCGTGGATGCTGGTGGTGTCTCGGTTGATCAGGATAAAGTGAGGGTTATCGCCAATTTTCAGAAGACTGACCTTATGGATGGTGACGGTTGCACCCCTTCTCAGAGGAAAGTGAGATCCTTCCTTGGCATGGTGATGTTTTACCAGCATTTTATTCCAGGGTGCTCTCGTATTGCGAAGCCACTCTTTGCTCTAACTGCCGGTCAGAAGAGGACTAAAGGCTGCCATGGGAGTCGGAAACCTGGAACTTTTCGCAAGCTCACCCCTCAAGATTGGACTCCTGCTTGTGAGAAAGCATTTGAGGGACTCAAAGGTGCACTCCTCAGCTGTGCGGTGCTGGCACATCCTGATTTTGAGAGGCCATTCATCCTTTCAACTGACGCTTCCATGGATGGGCTGGGTGCTGTCTTATCCCAGGTGCCAGCTGGTGAGGAGAGAGCAAGACCTATAGCCTTTGCTAGTAAGTCTCTCAGCCGCAGTCAGGCCAAATACCCAGCACACCGGCTCGAATTTTTGGCTCTGAAGTGGGCTGTGTGCGATAAGTTCAGCCACTGGCTCAAGGGTCATCGGTTCACTGTCTGGACTGATAACAATCCTCTCACATACATTCTGACTAAGCCAAAGCTGGATGCCTGTGAACAGCGTTGGGTCTCTAAGCTTGCACCATACTGCTTTGAGATCAAATATGTTCCTGGAAAGCTGAACATTGTGGCAGACACCCTGAGCAGGGAACCGTTTGTGAGGCCGTTGGCCCAGCGGCTCCTGTCGGAGCCCTACTTTGAGCTGCTAGAGCAAGTCAGTGGTGTGAAAGATGCCAGTGTCCAAGATGCCTTCCGTTTGACCTGTCAACCTCAATCGATACGCAGTGCTCCACCCTCTGCTGTGCTTGATGTGTCTCTGTCAACTGATGACGTGTCTTCTCTCATGTCTTCGCTCTGTGAGTGGGAGTCTGCTTCTCGCCAGCGTGCAACATCCCTCGCTGGTCACCTAACCTCCATCAGTCCACCTGACTGTGATGTTACTCATGCGCTGTCCCGTGCTGATCTCCTGTCTCATCAAACAGGGGATCCTGTGATCTCCAGAGTAGCCCGCTATGTTGAGCGTAAGCGCAGACCCTCCAGACGTGAGCGCTGTCATGAGAACCAACATACGTTGCGGCTCCTGAAACAATGGGATAAGCTCACATTCCTCAATGGTGTCCTCTACAGAGTCGTGAGGGACCCACTGACCAAACACAAGAGATTCCAGTTTGTGGTACCTGACTCCCTAAAACAAGTGGTGCTGTCTGGCATACACGACAATGCTGGTCATCAAGGTCAACCTCGCACACTCTCCTTGGCTCGTCAGCGTTTTTTCTGGTATGATATGGAGAAGGATGTGCGCGGTCATGTGAGAAATTGCCGCAGGTGTGTTCTCAGCAAGACCCCAGAGCCAGCAGCTAGGGCCCCGTTGGAAAGCATTAAGACCTGTGCTCCACTGGAACTTGTGTGCATTGACTTCTGGTCAGCTGAGGACAGCAACAACAAGTCTGTGGATGTCCTTGTGATTACTGACCACTTCACAAAATTAGCACATGCATTCCAATGCCGGGATCAGACAGCTAAGAGAGTCGCTAAAAAGCTCTGGGATGGATTCTTCTGTGTGTATGGCTTCCCTCAGCGCATTCACTCTGACCAGGGAGCTAGTTTTGAGAGTGAGCTGCTTGCAGAGCTTCTGGTTTTGGGTGGCGTTGCCAAATCCCACACTTCACCATACCACCCCATGGGTAATGGTACCACAGAGAGATTTAATCGCACCCTTGGAAACATGTTACGGTCCCTCCCCCCCAGATGTAAGCAGAAATGGCCGCAGATGATACAGTCCATGACGTTTGTGTATAACTGTACGGCACACGAGACCACCGGCTTTGCGCCATTCTACCTGATGTTTGGGAGGGTGCCAAGGTTGCCAGTTGACCTCATGTTTCGGGATGTCCTTCATGATGACACCATTTGTGACTATGATACCTATGTCAAGTCACTGATGGATGACCTGCGCTCTGCCATGCTCCGAGCCCAGGAACACAGCACAATGGAGCAGAGACACCAGTCTGACCAGTACAACAGAAAAGTGAAGGGTCTGCCTCTTTCACTAGGGGACCAGGTGTTGTTGGCAAACAAGGGAGTCAGAGGAAAAAGGAAGCTCTCTGACAAATGGGAACCTGTTGTGTACACGGTAGTTGACTTGGATCCTGCTCTTCACATCTGCCGTATCAGAGACAAAGAAGGTCATGAGCGTGTGGTGCATCGCAACCTGCTCCTTCAAGTTAACTTTTTGCCCTTGGACACAACACTGAATGACGATGCTGCACATCCTGCTGTGAGCGTTGTCAGTGGCCCCGCTGAGTCTGACCTGCATGGGTCTGTGACATCTTTTGGGGGCACAGGAGCTGTACCTCCTGCCACCTGGACTGTGGATTCCGTCTCCAGCATTGGCGAGTGTGATGACCGCACACTATCATGGATCCATCAGCAATCTGCCGCTGACCCGGTCGAAGATGGCGTTCATGGGACCCCTCCCATAATGGGTGTTTCTGATCTTGGTGGGCTGGCTGGTGATGGAGCCTCCCCAGGCTCCCCTGCTGCTTTCCCGTCCCACACTTTTCATTCTCTTGAACCCAAAAATGTGGACGTGGATCAAGGACTTACCACACGTTTTGGTAGAATCATTAAACCAGTTCGTCGCTTGATTGAATCAATGGCTCAACTTGAAACACTCCTTGGTGTTGAACCTGTTCAAGCAGCGGTTATTGATGTGTGAATTTGCTTATTTCTGTATGTTTTTCATTGCTATTGTTTTTGGAAAAGAATAATACAGGCACAGAGTTCATTGTATTTTGTCAGTCTGTGCAGTCTGATAGTGACGCCCATAGATATTATGGCCTGTTTTGTGTGGTGTAAATGGCACCTCATTTTGTCTATAGAAAGTCCTGGGACCTTGCTAGGCGCCGAGCAGGTCTCAGGTCTCTTATCCTCCTTGGAGGAAGCTATGTTGCTGATCTAATTCATTGTATATGCGATGTGAATTTGTTTGAGGCCACTGTATCTGTTATTGTGGGTTTATATTTTTTTTTTTTTGGTGTACCCTTTAGGATTTTGTGTAATTCTTGGGGGGTGAATGTAACAGAGTCATAAATAACATTGTTATAATTACACAAAATGTGTTCTAAACCCCCAAACTTCTCCTTTTATACCTGACTTTTAGGACCTCCAAGCCTGTAGTTGTGTTCATTATCAGTTAGAGCCCCTCCTCATTCTTTTCTTCTTCTTTGGTGCAATACTATAAATACAGTGTACCCCTTTTGCCTCTCCCCTTTTTCTACAATTCCCCTGTGGGAGAGGTGGGTGTCATTTCTTTCCAGCACCTTAAAGCACACATAATTCATATTTAACCACCCTGATGTTTATGATTGCGATTTTAGTTCAGTTATTGTCATTATTGAGCCTGTTTTTGTAAGATGTTATAAGTGTGTAGTATGTGTGTGTCATAAATGTGTTTTAGGCGCCATAAATGATAGCATGAATATGTATTCCTTGCTAGCTTGGGAGCTGTGGTGGGTTGAGCTAATCCTCTTCCCCACTGTCTGTATTTGGTCGTAGGAGCTGGAGTGGGCAAATTATTTACTTGGAGGTCTTTCTTTCTTTTACCTTTTTTTATCAGGTATGTCAGATTTCATGTTGTTTTTGTTTTATCTTATGTCAAATATGTTACGTGTAAATGCATATTTTATGTTTAATGTAAAAATAAATGCCAGCCCTTTTTCTACAATTCCCCTGTGGGAGAGGAGCTGGAGTGGGCAAATTATTTACTTGGAGGTCTTTCTTTCTTTTACCTTTTTTTATCAGACACAACGCAGAATCACACCGGTTACACTAGATTTGTATTCTTCTCTAAAAGTTAAGGAGGCACGCTCAGAAGATGTGAGCAAACATTATCGGTACAAAGTTTAAGAAATACAGATCAAATACAAAAGATCAAATTAATATTGAACAGAACTGAGTTCAGTTCAATGGTGTGGCTATCCACAACAGACCCTGCTTTAAACTGTGTTCTCACATCTTTTGATTAAGAAAAATCTCAGTGCTTTCCGATCACTTTGCATTAGACAGACACACACGTCAAACTAACACTGAATGAGTCATGTAAAAATCCTCTTTCTTCCTCTTTTGATTCTTATTTGGTTCTGAATCTTGAACTTCCTCATTATTTCCCACTGGTTTTAAAGAGTCCCACAGACATACAGAAGTGGCTGATTTCATCACAGCTACACAGGAGAGACAGACAAGTCTCCATGTCTGCTGACTGACTGTCATATGATCAACTTCTTGTTGATGCAGACCGCTAAATAGCGACCCTCCTCTTGATTAAACACACAGAATGCCACATGAATAGAAACCGCCGCTCTTTGATTCGGTATCAGGGAAAGGAAAGAAGAAAAAATCAGTGACAGCAGAATAAACCCGTTTCATGCAGTGTTAGCTTACTGCTGCTACCAGCAGCTTGTTTATCAATGTAGCCTCACGGTGTCACGACGTCACTAACCGAAGCACCGCGGTACTCACCGACGCGTTTAACGGCTTCAGCGCGCAGTCCACTCGGTATATTTCAGCCAAACACACGCAGTTTCCTGCACATAGCGCAGACAACAGCGGGTTTTAGACACACGGGGCTCCTTCAACAGAGCATCTCACTCAAAGTCAGCTGATCAGAGGAGGAAATCTGCGCGTGCGCAAACGGCTGTCACGTGATCAACTCCCCGTGAGATTGAGTGGAACATGTCTTAAGCAGGTTGTACTAGGAACAAGGAGACTTAAGCATAAAGTATAATTCATTAAAAGTAAAATTTACCTTATATTTAAAAAATACTTATCAAACTAACACTGAGCAAATAGTTGATGGTAATAAATAAATAGTAAAAGAGATCAACCTAATGGGGAAGTGGGAGAAAATTGCTAAAGTAACAGATACATTATACTAAGCTACTTAAAATAATAAGAGGTGAGAGTGCGAGTCATAAATGTTTTTCGTGTGTGTGCGTGTGTGCGTGTGTGTGTGTGTGTGTGTGTGTGTGTGTGTGTGTGTGTGTGTGTGTGTGTGTGTGTGTAAGATATTAAAAACAAAAACAGAAAGAAAACAGCTGAAGGTCAAAAACTCTACTGGGAACTTTTGGTTGGAAAAGAGGGTAAAGCTTATATTTATTTTTATTCACATATTACACAAACTGTGTACTCACCTAGCAGCCGTGCGCCTGGGCTATTTTCAACTATCATTAAAGTTACAGTATGTAAAATCTCACCATTAGATGTCAGTAAATTGGAGTCAGTTGAATTCACTTTTCTTGTCCCTCCTAATTCAAGTCCATGAACTGAGCTACAGTGGGTAAGTAGCTCTGCTAAATCAGGTAATTCCAAAATGCCTTCAAAATATCTTTGTTTAATCTCTTTAATTGCTTTTTGGAAAAGTTTTTATGTTGGTCAACAGAAAAGAAACCCATTGTACACCGTTTGGGCTAACTTTTCATAATGTGGGACATCAGTACTGAATTTTGAAAACGGAATTTTATGCTTTTAGTTGTTTTTAGCAACCCAAAATATTCTGACAATATAATTATTATGATACTGAGAAGACAAATCGTCAAAGATGTGTTGTCAGATAAAGGTGGAGGTGTTGCTGTCCTTGTTTCCTTTCTGTAGCAGAACTTCAGAAAGCTGACTCAATTCATCTGACCAGCTCTTGTCTGAGGTTTAGACCAGAAAGAATATAATTATGATCATGAACCTGAAGTAAGATCCTCCAAGACACCATGGAACCACTCCCAGCTGTGGGTTCACCTCCTCCTGCTGAACTCAAAGAGCAGCAAACAACCAGTCCGGAGACATTTTACATTACACAATTTTTGGAGTGTATTTGACAGTTTTTATTCCCGACTGTGATACAACAACAACATTTCAATGGAAGCAAGTAGAAGAATCTACAAACCCATCAGGGTATATGACAGTTTTTGCTTGTACTGCATTTCAACAAATTGAAGAATTTGATGTGGTTTTTAAGCTGACAAACTGAGAATCGACTTAAGTAGCAATAAGGAACTTCTTATTTCTTTGACAGGTGTTGTTCAATACACCCATTTACAACATGGCTGTGAAGATCTGCTGGCATCTTCCACACTACAGGGCTCAGGTAAGACCCACAGTTGACATAAAATATCAGGTAATATCTGAGGACCTGAGAGTGGTGTTGATGAAATGGCTCCTTTTATTTTTAGATTCCAACGATGATGGAGTTCCTTAGACTTCAGCAGGGGAATCAAATCCCATCACACATCACTATTGAAAATCTGAGAGATCTGTTGGTGGAGAAGAGCAAAGAGAGCAGAGCAGAGAGCAGTGAGTTACACTGATACCTACAGACCATCCCCGTCACACCTGACAGTCTGTTTGTGTTAAAGTGTAAATGCAGAGAGAAAACCTCTGTTTTGTTTTCTTTTTAAGGCTTTGGGAGTTTGAACTTGAGGGTTTTGACTAAAAAGAAGCCAAAACTCTACTGAAACTGGTGAGAGAAAACTCACAAGACTTGTAGTAATTTGGAGATTTGTTTTTTTCATTATGTTCACATAATATCTAAACAAAACTGCACTGTTAATGTGTTTCCTGTTTCAGGGTAGTGAGCATTATTAATAAAATGAGGGACATAGAGTTTCAAGCCTGGATGCTCCTTAAATTTCCAGAGGCCATACCTCCTAAATTTCAGTGAGTTACATCTGACATACGTTTGTTAACGGTCCAGCTACAGTGTTTCAATATTTCTGTGATGCTTTAAATATGTTGAAAAGATCATTCTTTTAACTTTTTAACTTGAACTTATTCTACAGAACACCTAAACTCCTCAACATGGTCAGAAATTACATTGAAATCCTTAAAGGGAAGAAGCAGGAGCATTGCTCCAAACTGCTCACCGCACAGGAAGTGGTAATAGGGGTAGTTCCCTGCATCCTGCACGGCTTCTGGGAGTGTCCTCCTCCCCCTCCTCCCCCTCCTTGATCCCTTTGGATCGAGTCTCCAAAACTATCACATCAATAGAAACCCAGGCCATCTTCTCCCGTGGCATCAGAGATGACATGGTCCAGACAATCCTGACAGAAATCAAAAAGAAAAATCCTTTAAAAGTTCTACTCAACAACATTGCAAACTTTGTACCAGTTCTGCTCACTACAACTGCTAATGTAGCGAAGAACCACATCATCATCATCACCTTTATTTATAAAGTACTTTTAAAAAAACACAGCTGACACAAAGTGCTGTACATAGGAACTATATAATAAAATGCATAAGATATAAATAAAAGCCAAATAAAAGAAAAAGTAAAATAATTAATTAAATAACTAATTTCATTACAAGAGAAACTAAGTCTCGCTGAGGTTAAAAGGCAAAGAATAAAAGTGGGTTTTAAGACGCGATTTAAAAGTGGACAGTGAAGGGGCCTCGCTAACGTGCACTTGCAAATTATTCCAGCACAGATCTAGAGCGAGAGAGTGGGCTGGAAAGCCTGCAGTGAAATGCTGTATAAAGTGCTTGTACAAATAAACGTTGTGCAGGAAACTGTCTGCTAGAACAAAGCTGTTGCACGGGGATATACTAACAAAACAACAGCTTTGTTCTAGTCTCTCTAAATCAAGCATAACTATGTCTTATTTATTCTTTACACCTGTACACTTGATCTTTAGTCTGTACAGCTGAGCTATGACATACTGCCACAGATCTCTTTTAAAGCCATTTTGATAAGAAATTGTGTTTGAATAAAAGTGTTTCCTGTAGCCTTATGATGGCACTGTACCTGAATAAAAGTAACAGTTTTCTCATAGGGTTAATAACATGTCTACCAACTATTTCATGTCCAAATAACTGCTGAGAGTTACTTCAAAAGGGTTATTTAGTAGCAGGTTATTTAGATTTTCATGTAAACAAATAAACAATTTTTTTTTTGTTTACATAAAAATCAGTCACTGTGTATATTTAACACTTAAAATTCGATGTGATGCCATTATCTTGCCTATATGCCTAGCAATATAAAAAGGTCCAAAAAGGTTAAGTATGCAGTGTACTGTATAGAGATAGAGGTTGCTGACACATTACCAATACCTGAAGATTGCTGTCTCATAGACATTCAGTGCCACCTAAAGGCAGTAACTGACAAGTAAGACAGCACAGCAGTTCCATGATTACATCTTACCACAAGAGGTCGGTACAGAAAGGAAGAAACTGAACTTTTGAATCACAAATACATTAATGTAGTGGACACAAATTATGCAGGTTAAGGCATAAAAAGGTACCGCGTAAAAAAGTAAGCGAGGTAAACAGGTTGAAATTTGTTTTTTCTTTTTCTGCACACAGTCCAGTAAAGACTCAATACTTTTCCTCTGCTCTAAATGTGTGTTTTTCAGGCTTGATGCTTCTTTTTTTGTTCTGCACTTACAGAGATTGTTGCATTGGAAAATCCCAGTAGAGTTTCTGAAATACTCAGATCAGCCCATTTTACACCCGCAGCAATGCCACGTTCAAAGTCACTTAAATCACCTTTTCTTCCCACCATTGTGATGCTCAATTTAAACTTCGGTGGGTCATCTTGACCTAAATGCACTGATTTCCAGCCATGTGACTGGCTGATTAGATATTTGTTTTAATGAGCAGTTGAGCAAGTGTACCTAACACAGTGGCCAGTGAGTGCATTTTAGTCATCGGGCCCTTTAAAATGTGATACTGCCATTTCTGTCTTAATATTTCTAGTAACACTACTTAAACTGCAGTGAGCACATGAAACATCCCTGCAGATTTCTTACTGCAGTCTTCACACAATGGAAAGTGTGTTAACTTTGAAAATATTTGTTAGTTATGGTGGCAAATTGAATTTATTTGCTACAAACAGTGACTAAATCTAATTTACTCCTGACCCCATGGGCCCCGATATGAAACTTGAAGCACATACTTTTATACTTCAGTTGATGGTTTTCTTGTCCAAATTGCCCAAATAGACTTTGAAGTTTTAGAGTAAGCTTTAGAGTAATTTTTCAGAAGTACAGTCATTTGTTTAGCTGTTTCTGCAATATGTGCAAAACAGTTTCCATGTTGTTTGGTTAAGCATTTCTGGGTCATGCTGTTTTGTGAACATTGTGTCTACTGCAGTGTCATAAAGCAAAGATAAGCGCTCTAGGACCTCTACGCTGTTTACAAACACACGGGTGAAGACGTGCAACACGTTGGTTGGGTGCAACAGAAAGTCATACGACTAAAGTGCCTGCAGGCTGTGTTTCCGCACTTATCTTTGCAGTGTTCCAGTGCTTTAGCGTCATACTGAACTGTGTGTTTGTTGAAATTAATTTTACATCCCTTTTAAGCTGAAATTATCGCAGCTAAAATAAGGCTATGATGACCGTGACAGATCTTGAGGATCAAAGAACAGAACATTCTGAAGAACTCTCACATCTTATTTCATCACGTGACGAAAGCACCAATACCAAAACGTGTACAACTGAAACGGGGAGCGTGTTTTGTTTGCATGTTTTGTGTTCTCAGTGTCATAAAAGTGTGAGTGACCAAGCAAAGCTTTAGGAAAAGACTCAGGTGGCTACCTAAAGACAGGGCAGGTTGAGTGGGTATGACTTAATTAGATACCCTTTTAATCAAGTTTAACAAGTGCGGGCCTTATTCCCATGCATACATTCTCTGATGTTTGGCCTCAGGTTCACGTTCAGCTTCAGGTAACCCATAGTTAGATTTATTCTGAAGTGGGGATGCATCCATCTTTACATGCACACTGTCAATACAGCCACAACAGACAACAATTAATACAAAATAATACAAAATACTGAAAAAAACTGACTAAACATAACTTGGACTTGATAATATATTATTCAGCTGTGGTTCACCATTCAGCCTGTTAGTTTCTTTTCTTTACAGATAAGTATTTAAACCACTACACCAAAGAAAAAGATCAAACAAATTGAAATTGGTTACAGGCAGAAATGCTGCAATTAACAGAAATCCAAAGCACACTATTTTACTATTATACTATTGTAAATTTAATGTGCTTTGTTTTGTCACCATTGACTTTCATAAAGATAGCAAATAATCTGAAGGTATTTGCCAACAGGTGCAAAGAATCCACAGTGATGGCATATTTATTGCATATTGTTTTTTAATGTACTTTGGAAATTGACCAGCATGGCTATAAGTATAATTTATATTTGCATTAATATGTTTAGAAATAATTCCATTTTGGAATTCTATAACTAATAGTCGGACATCTCCTGCCTTGTCCATGTGATTTTTACATGCAAAGACGGTTGCTTACATTTTACAGCGCATTTGTGTTTAGTCGTAATGCTAATAAGACCAGAAGTTTTCTCTTTGGCTAAACAGAATACTGGAAGATAATCAGTAAATGAAAACCATAGATATAAAAGTATACACTCCGCACAGATAGCTATTTTCATCTGGTCTGTGTGTTTTTTCCACTAATGTGATAAAAACTTGCTGTGGTAATGTTCAGGTATTTTCTTCCTTTTTCCCACAAGTTTGATGCAGACAGCAGACCCTTACTGGCACACTCACAGAGCGTTTAAATACTGCATTCAACAGAAATCAAGAAAATATGTTATTTTAATCTGTTGTGTTCGTTGTTCATTCACAGCGAACTGCTGAACTAAACACAAAGCAGGTGCAAAGTTTCAGCCACGCCTGAGCAATACTATTTATCTCTGGAAATTAGACAGATGCTGATTGCTGATATCTTTTGACAAATGTGACATTTAAAAACAATTACTGCTTTCTAGAAAATATTGTTTTGACATTCTGTTTATTATTTTACATAGCGTTTATGCCCTATACATAGTATTTTCCTATACATATTTTCCTAAATATAAAATATAGCAGCTATAGCTCTGTAGCAACCACAAAAGTGCGTGTGAGCTGTTCCCTGACAAACGGAGCAGTTGTATTCTTGAGCTCATTTACTGGGTGGCCTTGTTTGGAAAGTTTATGGTTATGCAACCTGAAAAAACATCACAGATGTACTGCAGCCTGTATAATTTTCGGAAATGCGTATTTGGTATGCGCTCACGAATGCAGAGCGTTAATTGGTCAAACTGAACGTTCAAGCCACGCCCACGAGCCGTTGATTACCTTTTCCTCTTCCCCAGCCTCCTTTTCCAGTCCATCTCCACCCCACTCTCAGGCAGAGAAGACACTACTCGAGCGACGCGCGTTCTTCGCCTAGACATATGGCAAAAACAGCCGTCTTTCTTTCTTATATCATTGTGCCCACTACTCTTTAAAAATTCCGCCGAAAAAGAGAAGACGGTTTTCCAAAACCTTCTGGCCGTTATCTCACGTAAGTACAGCGAAGTACTTCGATTGAGTTCTTTGGGTTCAGCGGGCGGACGTAACATGGCGGGCTCGTCTTTCTGCCTTCTTGCTGCACATGACCGAGCCACATATTGAAATATGTGTTTTCCGGGTGTTTTCGTGTTCAACTCAATGTATTAAGAAATTGTGACGCAGTCACGGCACCACTATGTAGCTTTTATTCGTTTATTGTGTCATTTAGCGGCTTGTTATTGAAATTTTAAGGACACCCAGCTCTAACGTAAGCTCCTTCCGTCGTCAGTTAGCGGTTCTGTCGTTTCCATGAACCTTTCAGCAGTGTGTTTTGTCACAATGGCGTTTCCTTTGAGCAATACAAATATCTTTTAACTAGTCAAATGTAACGTATTACATCAGTTTGCTCTAGTTAGGGGTTATGCTTTGTCTGCGCATTGAAATAATACTCAATTTGTCAAGTTGTGACACTGTTGTGAGTACTACAGCGCATGCGCGTGTTTTATTTGGACGTCTATCGCGTAAGGAGTACCAGCAGCCATAAAAACACTAACGACAGGGGTAGTAGTTCAGTTACAGGCATTAAGTCGGGTGTAACTGAACCGATAGGGGTGTTGTGTCATTCAGGTTTTGACCCATGACAAATATTCAATAGATAAGACCTAAACATCAAAAGCAACAATCAGGATTGTTGAGCCTCCTTAAGAACGCTGTGCTACATGTTTCCTGAAAGTGTCTTTCCTCTGGATCTATATCTAATACTGAGTGCTTGTACTTCAGGGCTCCCCTGTCTCTGCACAGGTGTATGAACGCTACCCAGAGGGCCTAGGGGCGGCTCTTTACCGGGAGCACTTTAACTTCAACGCTGAGCCACCTTGGGATCCTAGCTGATAAAGGGACAGGTCCATCTCCTGACTTGTCCATGTGAGTAGCTATGTGTGTCTTATACACAAAGATGCATGCATTTTTATAGTGAAGGTGTGTGTGGGAGAAGGACTCAATTCTGCACACAAAGCTGTTTTGTTTGGGGTTTTTTAAAGGCCATAGTCATATATTCCTTTCTTCTTCTGTGTGTGTGTGTGTGTGTGTGTGTTGTGTGTTTTTTTTTTTTTTTTTTTTTTTTTTTTTTTTTTTTTTGTTTGTTTGTTTGTTTGGTTTTTTTGGTCTCTTCCCTCTTCTCTCCAGTTTGTTGCATACCGGCAGGACCCATTGGCTCAGTCGTGACCCCCTGACTTGTTTATCTGCTCTTTATGATTGTCGGATTAACGGAATACGGTTGAGATGAAAGGACTCACTGACCAACCCAGCTACATCATTGAACTACTGGAGGGAGGAGTGACTCTGGAAGATGTCATTGATGCACACATCTGTGAACAGGCTCTGGTCAGTTCAGCTTCTATAACACTCTCTTGAGGCTATCCCTGAATTCTATTTTGCATCAGTGAGTTACTTAATCTGATGGGATTTGTAGTTATACATGTTTGATAAATTTGTTTACCTGCACCCTACCTTCTTTCTGATTTCTCAGGTGGAGAAAAGTGCTTTTGTGGTGGGTGATCTCGGTGCACTGATGCGACAGCATTTGTGCTGGCAGAGCCTGGTGCCACATGTGCAGCCCTACTACCCAGTCAAGTGCAACAGCAGCCCTGCAGTCATTGAATTGCTGGCATCCTTGGGCCTGGGCTTCATTTGCGCCAACAAGGTAAGCTTTTTCATGTAGTTTTGACTCAGTCAGTAATTATTTTTAAGCTGCAAAGTGCTTCATCCTCTTATGTAAGCACTTCATTTTTTTTTAAGGGAAATTACATTACAAGCATCATTGATTGGTAGTCAGCTGATGACTGTTATCCTTTCAACTTATGCAACGCATTTAGTACTGCTTTTGATTGTTTTAATGAGTGTGTGGTTTTATTTATTTATTTATTTTATTTATTATTTTTGTGCATCCTATTACCTGCAGGCTGAAATGAGCCTGGTGCTGGATCATGGTGTACCACCGGAAAGCATCATCCTCTCAAGTGTGTTCAAGCAACTGGCACACATCAAGTATGCTGCCAAGAACAACATCCAGCATCTTGTGTGTGAAAATGAGGCAGAGTTGTCCAAGATTGCCCGTCTGCATCCTAATGCAAAGTAAATGAGCAAACTTTTTTTTTTTTAAATAAACGCAAAGTCCAAAAGAAGATCCATGGTCTAATTTAAAATGCATCTGACCCCCCCTCCCACCCCTTCCAGGTTGCTGCTGCAGTTGACCACAGAGGCCCACGCGGCTGAGACCAGCATGACCTTCGGCTCCTCTCTCAAGAGCTGCCGGCACCTGCTGGAAGCAGCCAAGGAGCTGGGAGTCGAGGTGGTGGGGGTAACCTTCCACATCCCCAGCTCCTGCCAGGACCTGCAACAGGCCTACACCCATGCACTGTCAGATGCCCGCTGTGTGTTTGACATGGGGGTGAGTGCTGTCCTAATTATGAAATCATAACTCTAGTAGTAGACATATATTAACTTGATTCCCCACCCCCCAGTATTCTGTCTTGAAATGACTTTATCTGATATGACAACTGTCTGTATCTACTCAGGTGGAAGTGGGGTTTAACATGAACATCCTTGACATTGGTGGTGGATTTACTGGCTCGGAGTTTCAGCTGAAACAGGCAAGTAGTGAACTGAAGTGACTCATTTAGAAATGCTTCAATCTTCTTTTTAACTGCTTTATTAGCAAGAAGCTTATTATTAGCTAATAAGCAAAAGCATTTATTCCTATGATCCAGTCCTTTATTTTTGTCTTTTTGTTTTTTAATCTGAAAATATCTGATCTGTCTGTTCACTGTATGCAGGTTGAAACTGCAGTCAGGCCACTGCTGGATGCCTACTTCCCCCAGCTTTCTGGTGTGCAGGTCTTGGCCCAGCCGGGCAGCTTCTACGTGGCCTCCGCCTTCAGCCTGGCTGTCAACATTATGGGCAAGAAGGTGGTGACTCGCCACTGGGACAGCCTAGCTCAAGGTGAGTTACTTTACTCTCTGAGGTTGTGATTATTTAACTTTTCATACAATCAGAACCAAACTAGTTGAAGTAACTCTTGTTTTAGATTTCTAAAATGGTTATCTAATGTATTCACTCAGGTGAGAACAATGAGGATACTGAGTTCCTGTACTACATGAATGAGGGTGTTTATGGTCCATTTGGCCGCAAGCTGCTGGGAAACTCCATCCCTGCCCCGTCAGTACACAAGGTTAGTAGAGGAGACTAAACTCAATTCATGACTGAATAGATCATGTGATAGCACGCACATGGTTACTGTTGTCTGTTTTTTGCCTGTTTTGATGGGTTTTGTTGCCCCCCAGCGTGCGTTGTGTGCTGAGGAGGCAATGTATGCCAGCAGCCTTTGGGGGCCCTCACTGGACCCCTTAGACCAGGTGGTGGAGCGCTGCCTACTACCAGAGCTCAGTGTGGGAGACTGGCTTCTGTTCTCCAACATGGGGGTGTGCGGCCTAGAGGACCTAAGCTGCCTCTCCACTGCCCCCCCACTGCCAATCTACTACACAGTCTCCACCTCTGACTGGTGAGTGCGTTGGTGTCTGCCACTCATGAAAATGTAGCAACAAGACATTAAGAGAATTGATCGTCACACTGTTGTCCTCAGGTACGAAATGCAGGAGGCCGGCGTGACACTGGGTGGCGCCATGAAGAACTTCTCGTTTCTCCCGTACAGTCCCTAAGTACCCTCGGCCTCTGTCCCATATTTTATTGCACAGATCTGCCTTACCTCTGCTTTCACTGTGTGAGAGGAGAGGTCAGTGTGGTGTTTGGGATGAGGGGTTAAATGTGGTCAACATTCCAGCCGCTTTGGAAAACAGCAGTGTCCTGTAATTTCTTCCAGAATTTCACTTTTGTACCTCCAGCAATGACACACGGTTGGTTATTTGATACCTCAGTTCAAATTTTTTCCTGGAAGATGACCCTAGTTTTGACTCTTTGCGACTTTAATCTGTTTGCTAAAAGAACTCTTGCCCAAGCTTTTATGACATTATGCAACAAAATGGATGACTCTTTGGAGATGGGACCCCCTCCCCCCCATATGTTTGGGGTGGTTTTGTTTCCTAATTAAAATTCAGTTTACAAAATGTACAATTGATTTAGATCCATTGAATCACATGCTTTGTATTGATTACCTATCAATAGTTGTGTAGCTCCTGTGTCTGAGAACAGTACATTTGGTCTGTAGGCAATTTTTGAAGTGTTTAAAAGAATCACTGCCACGTGAGGACTCTGCACCTCGGACTCCGCACCTCGGACTCCTCACTTGGCGCTGCTTAAATGAAATAATGACAATGATGTATTTTTCTGTATTGCAATTCACTCAATGCATCTTGTTTTTGTTTTTAATATTTATTGGATTCAGATATAATTTGGGCAAATTTAAAGCTCCATCCTTGTGTGTTTATTGCCCAGGTATTATTGCAATGGCCCATTTAAGTGTTTTTGTGATAAGTTATTGGGTTTTTGTTTGTTTTTTTGTTTTCTAAATGATACATGGATTACGTGTGCTGTGATTTCCATTTGTGACCTCAGTGGTTTCCTTTTACTCGAAAGCCCTGATGGAATTACTGTAGGAGATTCCCTCTGTGCTGAGCTGTAGCTTGGATACAGGGACACTGTATTCAGTGCACTCCTTTCTCTCAGAGGTTAATCTGGTTTAAAAGGCACAAAATCTTATGTGGGTTAAAGGAAAAATACTGTGACACTTGTCGAGGGGATTTGGACCTTGTTCACTAGCTCCTTTGCTGGCTCTGAAAACCAACAAAGGAAGGAGGGGGGGTTTCTCTCTCTCTCAATTTTTATTTTTTATTTTTTTCTTCTTTTGACACATGCTCAAACACAAATGATTTGTATGTGTCAGATATGGATGTACATGTCTGTATCTTTAAAGTGAGAGATGCTAGTTGTACACAGAACTCTCTGGGGCAGTGCAAATGCTAAATAACATGGACAGACCTTTCATGCCTCTGAAGTCGAGGGACTTCCTGCACAGTCTCCTCTACAGCTACATGTTCACTCATGTTAAAGATGACCTGAAGCATCAGGTTTTGTTTTTTGTTTTTTTTTTTTAAATCAACTCTCGCCCCTGTGTGTCATGAGTGACTAATGTATTAATTTGCTTGTCTAAGTCACTAATGGACCATAGCCTGTTCTTTGACTGTACATTGTGCTCGTTAAAGTAATAAGTGATTAATTTAATATACATTTCTGACTGAAATCATTTCATCTGGTGTTTGTGTGGTTTTTGGTATTGGTGGGTGGAGGGACTGGAAATACAACATTGTTCCTGTAAGCCAGCATAATTTGGAGCTTTAGCAATTTGCTGCATCCCACAGCTAGGGTTATTTTGAAGACAATAACTTTACTTGGATATACAGACTCTTTAAATCTGAAGAAAACTACTACAACAGCCTAGTTATAGAGAAACCCGGCCTTTAAGTGATTCACAGATCTAGTGACATCACCTCATTTTTACTCTGTAAAAACTACAAACACCTAACACGAATCTTGTGGTTAATAAAGTTAACAAAAATTGAATGCTAGTTAACAAAAGTAGACTTGAACTAAAAACTGAAATAAGTTGATGTGTTAAACGGCCAAGAATGTGCTGCACCAACCAGTATTATTCTTACATTTATTTTTTTTTAGTTATTGGTGTTTTTAAAAAAAAAAAAAAAAAAAAGTTTGTGGGTTTTTTTTTTTTTTGTTTTTTTTTTGGTTTTTTTAAGCTAAAATAATATGTGGACTATTTGTCCAGTGCAAGATGTGGGAAGTTGCAAATATTCCTACGTTGTCACCTGGGTCTCAGTCCAAGCCTTCCCTTGCTCATGTTGATCAAATACTTTATTACTTTTTTGGTTAGTTTTTTTTTTTCCCTGGTGTTACTTCAGTTTGTTTGCTTGTTAATTAAAATTTAGGTTAAAATGGCATTAGTTTTGCAGTATTTACCAAATTAAAATGGGGTGATGTCATTGGACCTCCGCATCAATTAAAAGGCTCTCAAAAAGGAAAAAAGCTAAAATTTTGGCTGTTAATACTCATGGACCATGCCTAGTTAGATTTTGTCCAACTAGAATTAACAGTTTTATTCATATTTTTTAGTGGTCTGCGTATCCTAATAGTATGCTGGTAAAGTAATTTAGGTCTATTGAAGTTAGTTATGGATCCTAGCTTTCCCATTGGAGAAATGCTATCTTTTCAGCACTAAACTGACAGTGCAAATATATTTGAGGGGAAGGGTAATAACCATTTGCTGGCTGTCCACTAGAAGCACTCCAGCAGTTTATCACACTGCATTGCATCTTTAGACAGAAAGGAGCTTTTAATCACTTGCTGCTGTGGGTCCTGTTATAATGAAAACTGACCCGCTTGCGGGATTTCATCCTAAACATTACAAAAATTACAGTTGAGTTCAACCTGTACAGTGTTGTGTTTCCACCATACATTGCAACATTTGCGTATGTGTTCAAGCAGTGTGGTTCATTTTCAGCACTTAGATCAAATTAAGAGCTGATCCTTCAGATCAGAATGCCAGTGCGGCCACAGCTGCGCTGAGAGTACACTGGATAAAATGGATAAACCCCTGCCCTCACTGTTTGTAAATTACCTTGCATGCCCTGTCAGTGAATGAGACACCCAGCTCGGACCTCTTAGTGTTCTCTGAAGCTTCCAGTAAGATCCATGACAATATACAAAACAGGGTGTAATTTTGATAATTACATATTTATAAGAAAGATGTTTTAAGTGCAGACCATAAGAAGCACTGGGGCACGAAGGAAATATTGATGTGTTTTGTGCAAAGTTATTTCCTCAGAATAAATACACTTCAGAGTGAATTAAAGATGCTGAATTATTTCCTCGATGTTGCACGTCAGAATCAAGTTAATCTGAGGGATGTATTTGTCTAACGGGGATCATTACAGCTCCTATCAAGTGTCTCATGTGCCTCAAGTGTTCATTAGAGAAGTGTTGCTTGCATTTTAATTGGTTTAAAAGATGAATAGATCAGCAGATGGATCATGCACAGTGCTTTCCATTGTGTTTGGAGTGTGTATTGATGAATTGGGCATTGTGCTTGACAGCAGTGGATCTGATTGTAATAAAAAATAAATGAATAAAATCTTGCACCTAAATGGTCTGCAAGGGGAAAATACACACAGCAATGCAGAGAAAATAGCTTAAATTCAAGGTTACCACAGACTTGATCGATCTGAAATTATATGCTTGAGCGATTCACATCATCCACTCTTTGACTGCACAAATAGAGCAACTCTGATTGGACCATTGCTAATTGGTCTAAAGTGAACACCCTTTTGTTGGTATGAGCAAAGGAAATCGCAAAGAAAAAGAATGGAAATCTTTGTCTTCGCTAACTTTGGGTTGGAGACAATGCTAATCTAACTTAGCTGTTAGCCTTAGAGATACATATTGGAGTACAGTCATTATATGTGTAAGTATGGCACTTCGTGTGTCCATTCTGTTTGCAGTATCTGACTTGGGTGTGAGCCTAAATCAGGCAATGCAAGTGTTGGTTATCAGGCCATTACAAAGAAGAGACTGTTGAAGAGATTCAAAGGAGCTTGCAAAGAAAAGCGTCTGGACTTCTTTTCTTGGCTGTACAGTGCAGCGAGGAATGCCCAGACCTCTACATCGGAGAGACCAAACAGCCACTTCACAAGCGCATGGCACAACACAGAAGAGCCACCTCCACAGGACAAGACTCAGCAGTCCATCTGCATCTTAAGGATAAAGGACACTCTTTCGAGGATGCCAATGTTCACATTTTGGAAAGAGAGGACAGATGGTTTGAAAGAGGAGTGAAAGAAGCCATCTATGTCCACTGTGAGCGACCATCTTTGAACAGAGGCGGTGGTTTACGACACCAACTCTCTGCCATCTATAATCCAGTTTTGAGATCCCTTCCCAGACGCCTTAACGCCCACTCACATCCTGGGCCATCTGATCTCAGGAATTCGCATGATAAGGTGGGGCCAGGTTTCACAATGAACTCACCCGAAACTCTGGCTGATTGGGACCCACACCCAGTTTCACACCTTGGCTCAGGCGATTAGAGGGTCATCAGGGAGTCCTTTTGTCCCTCTGTGGGGGGTTACTCCCACTAGGTTTATATCTGGGACTCTCCACCATTTGACCTTAGAACTGAAGAAGCTTCTCGGATGAGAGGTGAAACGTCTTCAAGTAACTTAAAGAAGTCCAGATGCTTTTCTTTGTAAGCTCCTTTGACTACGATGACTGAGAACCTTCACAGACATGTTGAAGAGATTATTGATTTGTTTATATTTCATCCAGTTTTTGCCTAAACTGACCTTGGTTGTTAAGGTTAGCATGCAGGCGACAGTCAGATAGGTGGTTAACGCAGCGCTCAAGCTGTGCTTGAATTACCTGTAGGCGGGAAAAGCTGAAGGTAAAATTGTTAACCTGGAAATTGCTCTAATCAACTTTTACAGTTAGCTACAACTATCTATAAAATATATGTAACAAGATTTCGCAGTTGGTATAAATTACCACATGATGGTAACTAGCCATTTTGTCAAGTTGTAACTGTAAAACACAATAAAAAATCCTAACACTTAATCTTTTGCTAGCCTAAAGACATCTAACCTACTCATTTCGCTTTCTCCCTCAATCAAAATGGTGGCTCAAAGTAATTGGGTACGGAAAGTAGCATGATATGACATCACACGTCAAAGACCACCCATTTAGCTCATTTTCTCGACACCTCATTGGTTGGGCTTGAGCATGTATCACGTGACTTGCTGCTGTGGGGGGGGGGGGTCGCAGGAGCCACGCCCCCTACCTAGCTATTAGATGGGAATGGTAAATGTGGGCTCACCAGGTCAGATGTGGCATGAAATTCAGAAAGTGAACCACAGAGTGCGTCACCTGGGCAACCTGGAGCCGGGCTGAGGGTTCCAGTGAGAGAATAAAAAGTTATTCGGGTTTTAGCAGGCGAGCGCTCCCATTGGTCAGTTTGTGCTGTATGCAAATGAGGCAGCTACGTCAGATCCTGAACTTAAGCGCCATTTTTTCCTCAATAGGGGGAAGAAAGGGACAAAAGCTGGACCAAAAAAGAAAAAAGATAACTTGTCTCCGGAGTGGTTTCGCAAACATCACGTTTCATATTTAAGCAGGGTGTTCGTAGAGCGGTGTGCACGGACAGCGAATGCCGCTCGGGGGAGCGTCTGCGCGCAGCACCGCCAGTAGACGCAGCTCACTGACACACACAGTTGCGGGCCGGTGGAAGTGGGAAAACCCTTAGCTCTGTCGGTGGTGGCACAGCGACAACTAACGTTAATCTACGCTGAAAATTGGACGAGGTAAATATGTGCGAGGAGGCTGTGGGCATCCTCGTGTAGGCGGATGCGCCCTCGCCGTCTTAGTCACCGGCTTGTTGTCAGCGTGCCTCCCCGGGCTTTTTTAGGACTTCAGTACGGCCAGCAGACACATTGTAGTGTTAGCATGGATGGCATGTGTGAGGGGGACAGGCTTTTAGTTTACAGGTGATCTAAATCTCGCACTTTTAACTGACTGAAAATAACTTTTTTTGTAGTGCTCACTGGCGAACGGCTGGTGTTTTTGCACAGATGCTGAGAGTGATATCAGCTGATGCACACTAACTGTTACGGCTTTTATTTGTGTTACCACAGAGCCTGTGCAGACATTATACCCATATTCAGCCATGCTGTGATTCTCATCAATCAGTACTAAATACAGGCAGGTTGTCACTATGCTGCAGTGGATTATTTAACTACATCATTATTACCCCGTCCGTTATTCCATCTTCATTTACTGTTTATGTGTTTTATTTATTGGCATAATAGGGTTATAAATTATTGATGTAATACTGCATACATTACCTGACCTCAGCTAACCTTTGTTATTCTGCCCAGTGTGTGCCATGTTCACCTTTTCACCATACTATTCACTTGTTTTGGGGCTACAGAAAATATTTTTACTAATTTAATGATGCTACAATTAAAAAACAATGGTAATTTTGTAGGCTGAGAAATATGATGTATGTTTGCACTATAAATGCAATAAAAGCATATTTTGATAATTATTTTATAATTAATAGAAGAGCGCGAATGCTTTGTAACCAGTTGAAAACTTATTTTCCTTTATAAGGGCTTGTGAGGAATCATGTATCAGGTCCCAGTTGGAAATATCGAAAAGATCCGCAAAGCGAGGAAGGCAGTGAAGAGCATCTTGAGTGAGATCGGCCTGGAAGACTGTCAGAACCTGCTGAAGGTAGGTTTCTGTCGTGGAGAATAATCTGACAGATCTCTGGGCTTGAGTGTTGTTTACTCTGTTGTGCTCTAGTAACAGCAACTCAAGTAGAAAGAAAGCAGAACATGCTGATTTTCAGAAATGCGTTAGCCCATGTTTGTTTGAAAATAACATAAAAGCATAACATACCTAATTAGTTTAATTGGTGACCGTTCAGCAACATGGTTGGGTATAAGAAGAAGTCTCTTCAAAAAGAATAGTGGCCCTCAGTGTAAAAACCGCAGCATTTGGGTGTTTTCATCATCTACATTGTCGTAAAAATGTGGCGTCTTAAGGGTTTTGCGCTGGTTGTGGCTGCTGTGTGAAGCTGGTCACCTCTGAATGTTGAGAGCTGAATCTTGCATTTTTCTGTTGTCGATATTTTAATGGAAGTTAAGGTGGAGTGTTGGTGGGACAGGCTCTGTTGTTGCTCATTACATGACACACACACAGGACACACACACAGGACACAAACTGATAATAAACAGTAGTTTGTGCACAGAGATTGGTGCACACAGCTGTCAAATTCCGCTTTCACATATTTTGTTTATTTTCATTCTCTGTCAGTGATGGATAATACTTACATAATATACTGACGTCTCTGAAACAATACAGCTGTTAAAGTCGAGTAGATCTACGATGTGTCTGAATCTCAGTCTTATGTTGTCCTGATGTCTCTGAACTAGGGCTGCCACGATTAGTCGACTAGTCACGATTACGTCGACTATCAAAATCGTAGACGACTGATTTAATAGTCGACGCGTCGTTTGAAGCTTTGTAAGATCCCAAAAGCAGGAATAAGTAGCAGGATTTAAGAGTGTAATAACGGACTGAAACAGAAGATGGCAGCACTGCATGTACAAGGATGCCAGCTGCCGTTAAACCCCGAAGAAGAAGAAACTGTGTCCCAGAATTCATAGCGCGGCCCAGCGCAGTTGTCAACAATGGCGGCAGCTAGTTAGTTTTAATATTACTCTTATTATTCTTTCTGGGTCACAAAATAAACGTTTAACATATTTTCAGGCGAGAATGTAGCTGTGTAAACCTCAAATATCTGCTCAGTTTATCAAGACACCACATATTTTCAAAAGCGCTCCGACGTTTTCGGAGGCGTCTGTTACCCACTAGCTCGATAGCTAGCCGGGGGCCATGAGAGCACCGGACTCCCGGCAGATCGTTTTTAAACCCACCGCCCTACTCAGGTTAAACATATACAAGTCACTTAGATAACTTAAAAATGTTATTGTTTGGCTTTTTTCAGTATTTTATTTGTTCCTGAGTAAATCGGCTGAGTTTATTAAACTTCACCAAAACAATCTGCACAATTCATTAAAATTTAATAAACTACCATCTTATTTTTAGTTAGCACATACCTTAAACACTTAAAGCTGTAGGCTAATGATAGTTATATAAGAGCAGATGCTGCTGGTGCAATAAGCATCCGTTTTACGTCCAATGGATGATGATCTGATTAGTCGACTAATCGCAAAAATAATCGGTGACTAGTCGACTATCAAAATAATCGTTTGTGGCAGCCCTACTCTGAACTAGGGCTGCCACAAACGATTATTTTGATAGTCGACTAGTCACCGATTATTTTTGCGATTAGTCGACTAATCAGATCATCATCCATTGGACGTAAAACGGATGCTTATTGCACCAGCAGCATCTGCTCTTATATAACTATCATTAGCCTACAGCTTTAAGTGTTTAAGGTATGTGCTAACTAAAAATAAGATGGTAGTTTATTAAATTTTAATGAATTGTGCAGATTGTTTTGGTGAAGTTTAATAAACTCAGCCGATTTACTCAGGAACAAATAAAATACTGAAAAAAGCCAAAGAATAATATTTTTAAGTTATCTAAGTGACTCATATATGTTTAACCTGAGTAGCGAAAGACGGCGGTGGGTTTGAAAACGATTTGCCGGGAGTCCGGTGTTCTCACTGGCTCTAGTGATCCTTGTCCCCGGCTCGCTATCGAGCTAGTGGGTAACAGACGTCTCCGAAAACGTCGGAGCGCTTTTGAAAATATGTGGTGTCTTGATAAACTGAGCAGATATTTGAGGTTTACACAGCTACATTCTCGCCTGAAAACACGTCAAACGTTTATTTTGTGACCCAGAAAGAATAATAAGAGTAGTATTAAAACTAACTAGCTGCCGCCATTGTTGGAAACTGAGCTGGGCTGTGCTATGAATTCTGGGACACAGCTTCTTCTTCTTCTTCGGGGTTTAACGGCGGCTGGCATCCTTGTAGATGCAGTGCTGCCATCTTCTGTTTCAGTCCGTTATTACACTCTTAAATCCTGCTATTATTCCTGCGTCTTTTGGGATCTTACAAAGCTTCAAACGACGTGTCGACTATTAAATCAGTCGTCGACGATTTTGATAGTCGACGTAATCGTGACTAGTCGACTAATCGTGGCAGCCCTACTCTGAACGTGACTTGGGATTTTTCAGACCAAAAGAAGTCTAAGCATCTGCCTACTGCTGATTGTGTGTCATAGCACCTCCTTCACTTGTTATAAATTCTTGCAGCATCACATCAGCAGAGTTTGTGAGAGTTTCTTTAAACTGAGACTGATGTGCACATTTTTACGTGTGATACAGCTTCGATAAACAATGATTTGTGGGTTTAATCAGACATCAGATTTGCAGCTAGTTTGGCGAGCATGCGTAGTTCGTGCATTTCAATGTAAATTCAGTGAGGTTACAGAAAACGGCCAGGTGTGCAGTCATCCACTCGGACCCTCACACTAAATTTACATCATTGGGACCCGAGCGGACTTACAGTTGCAGAAAATATAGTCCCAGCTTTAGCTAGTACGCCCAGCTTGTTGTCTCGAATGTGCCCACATTGGTATTGCAGTTCTACTTTGGAAAATCTGAATGTACCATATTCAAGTCTGTATACTTCACAAAAATGTGCAGAAAACCAACATGTTTGCAAGTGATCAAGAATATGAACAGTTGTTATTTTGTTTCCAGTGTTGTGGAAATTTGTCTGAATTAATAATATGTTAAAATATAGATTTATCAATGACAGAGCATCACTTTAGTGGGGACACGTACGTTACAGCTATAGTTTCATATCCTCTTCACATAAGGAAGTACTGTCAACACGCAACTAGGCTGACCTTGTTGCTTATCAGAGAGCCAAAACAAACAGCAGACAGTACAGAAGGTTTGGGTTACAGCATTTTTCAGAGAAGTTCTTGCTTATTTCACTAAGATGATGCCAACCTACATTAGGTATATATTCCAACAGCATGACTCTGCAGTATGAGTTCAGGAGCTAAAATGGCCTGCCTGCGCTCCAGAAATGTCACCCACTGCAGAGATCTTGTACTCGTCGTTGAAAAAGAGGTGGTAATATTGCATCAAGCAAGAATGAGGAAAATATGAAGCTGTTTGCCTCCTAAGTTCTCACATGTTTACAGGGTGTTGTTTAGTCCCAACTTCTCAAAATATTTTGCAAATGGGGTTTTTAATCCCAAACACTCATCCCATTCTGCTGCATCCACACAAACTCATCACTGATTCTGCTTTACAGCTTTACACTGTAAAGTAGGGCTGGGCCATGTTATACCGTTCACGGTAATACCGGTATAATGTTAGGCAACGATAGGAAAATGAAATATCGCGATAGAATATGAGTAAATGCGCATGCGCAGTGCCTTTGTGTTCATGCGCACATGGCCGATTGTTGAGTGAAACAGATGAACCAGAATTGGTTTGTAAAAATGGTGCAACTTCAGTGATGTGGAACTGGTTTGGTGTTTGTCCGTCAGATACACGACAAAGGACATTTTTTTTACAGAACATGCAAGCGGCCGTCGTTATTGTCGTATTTGTCGGACTAAGATGCTCTTAAATCTGGGAGTAATCTGGGTCCTAAACTCCGTATGCTTCAGGTCAAACGAACACTGCAGCATCACTAAGAGTTAAAAACTGTCTAAATTCTTTCATCTTTAATAAAACGATCAGCATTGCTGCTTTACCAGGTGTAACTATGAAGTTTAACTGCCAGGCATCCATGAAAACAAAAGTTATTACATTTAACGGAGTTAGAAGTTAGCAGGAAGCTAGCGGAAGCTAGCTCGCTAGTTTCGCTAGTTACCTAAGCATGATATTGCATGTTCTGACTGAGAGATTTCTGAAAAAAATCAAACGTACAGCTCTGCTATCACTTCCAACATAAATGAAGACAGGAAACTAAACAGCAGTGACGTTTGTATGGTTACTGAAGTTGGGCTAGCTGGTATATAATGATGTGCTACGTGATCGCTAGCGACAAAGCTATGTTAGCATAACATAAACAGTGAAGCTGGAGGACGAACACTAACACTTTTCCACTTATAAAAGTTAACGTTAAAGTTCCTGATAGTTAGAGACAAATGCAATCGCATGGTAGGATGCTGTAAACGGACCAAACTTCAGTCAGGAGAACAACTGAGATAATCCATCCACAATACGAGGTTAGTCATTAATATACTGCAACAACATGGGAATAGAGCAGCTGCCAGAGAATTCAACATTAATGAATCAATGGTACAGAAGTGGAGGAAGCAAGAAGAATGAGTTTAATAAAGTTTGATTTATCTGACTGCTTTGTTTCGCTTAATGTGCCTTATAATCCCGTGCACCTTATGGTCCGAAAAATACGTACTGCACACTGCAGTTTAATGTTGCAAAGCACCTCTTTTTAACCATATAACCATATTATACGTGGTTATGCTCATGATATGTCAGCCCATTTCTACTGGAAATGCCTTTTGGTTAAACTTTCAGCAAGGAATTTGCATTTGCACTGTTACATTTTTCTAAAGCTTTAATGTACATAAAAACCAGCTTCCTGTTTAAGTGAAAATAAATGGAAGGTTGTCTTTTTGCGCTAGTAATGTTGTGGAGTTGTATTTTGTCTCGCATCAATTATATCGTCAATTATATCGTTATCGCAAATTTTCAAATATATATCGTGATAAATATTTTTGGCCATATCGCCCTGCTCTACTGTAAAGTGCAAATGGATCCAATCATCATGATCTCACATTTACATAAGAGTAGCACTCACAGGGAGACTGTATGATGCTTTGTTAAATACTAAACAAGTTGGGCATTTTTCACTGACTAGGCTAGACAGTTAAAAATCAAGATACTGTATTAACTATTAATTGCATCCATTATTGCAGTAACAGTTTACAAAACTAGCTTCAGCTGCTCCCTTGACACAAGGAATCACTTGTAGCTCAGTAGCTCTGCTTGTCTCTGCTCTGACGATGCAATGCACTGCAACTTTATAAAAAAAACAGCAAATGGGGGAAAAAACTGCAAAAGCACAAAAAATAGAACGGGATTAGATAAAACAAAATCTCAAAAAACACAAAAGAAGTGCTTTACTTTGACAGAGCATCTACGGAAGTGAAAAGGTGCAGGTAATGTGTGTTTTAATTGGATGATTCATATAATCATGTTTGCTATTAGCCGTTTACTGGTGGTGCCTGGGCGTGACACGGTGGGACCACCTCATGAACATTAACATCCGAAAGCGGCTGGGCATCGCACCAATCACGGAGAAGAGCAAGTAGCACGACTGCGATGGTATGGACGCGTGGTCAGAAGTGACAAAAACTTGTTGACAAGAACAGCACTAAGACTCAGCGACCAAGGGGCAGACCAAAAAGGTGATGGATGGACCGAATTAAAGACTATGTGAAGAAGATGGAGGTGGCTTTGCAGAAAAGCGGACCTCGCAGAGCGGGAATAATGCTAGGAGGAAGAAAAAGAAGCTATTAGCCGTTTACTGTTAGCTTGCCAAGTCTGCAGCTTTTCCATCTTTATTTTTTTTTTTGGCTCCACAGAAACACTTCTGTTATGTTTTGTGTTCTTTTGCAGCGTTTTTTCTATTTGCTGGGTTTTTGTTTTTTTTGTTTGTTTTTTTTTTAAGTTGCAGTGTGTTTGGCACCTCAGGGCCACCGTATTTTCTGACACAAACTCTGATATAATTTTTGGTTCCTGGTGTAATTCTATAAATTAGGTTTTAACTATTAAAAAGTAATGACAGCTGCTTTAGGACAGAGAAGCTCTTAAAGAGTTTTTAGGCCTCAGAAACTGCTGCAGCTGGTGGCAGTGGCCTGGCTGGAGGTGTCATGTTTTCAGGTTTCCGTCTGCCCATCGGTCCTATTCTTGTGAACACGATACCTCAGACATGTCTTGAGGGAACTGCCTCTAAAATGACTTGAAAGGATTCGCTTGAACTCGAGAACAAACTTTGTAAAAAAAGGTCTTTGAGGATGCAAATGAGCATGATTGGTCTGCTTGTAGATGAGGAAAAAGAGTTTGAGTTTTAACCTTAAAACCAAATCCGTTAATTTTGGTGTTTTTTTTTTTTTTTAGCAATTTGATGAGTAAAATATTTAAGTAATAAAAGCCTGCTTTAAAAAATTTTAAAAAGTCAGTTGAAAAAATATTTATATGACCGTTCTTGTGGTTTTCCACTGGAGGGAAGGCCAAAACCCTCTCAGTGAGAGGCCCTGAACCTACATTTCCCACTTCAGATGCTCAGTTTGTGACAATGATCTTTATCACCTTAAAACCTCGAGTGACTGTAAAGATTGTCTTTGTTGCTGGGAGGAAGATGTGTAGAACATGAGGCTTACAATCTGTCATAGCTGTGTTCTGTCTGCTTTATTTTTATTTATTTATTTATTTATTTTTTAAATAAATACAGTTAAATTTCTTTAAAGTCTGTATTACTTTGTTTTACATGAGATGCAGGCTGAAGTGAAGGGTTGGTGGTTGGGGACACCATATCTAGGTTATTCTGTTGTTGTCATGGCAACAGGTGGGGTTGGGTGATGTGATGTGATGTGGCCTGATAACTGTCAAGAGATGTCTGTGGTGTTGGGTAAGTGAGCAGGGTAATAATGAATTGGCATAAGTGCATTAGACTGAATTAACCTTCGCTAAACACAGCTGTAAATGGAAGTTGATAAGTTGGAGTTTCACACAGTGTTTTTACTTTTATTTGAAATATGTGTGTTCTGTGCAGGAAATAAATGAAAACTCTGAGAAAAACTCGGATGAAGATGATGCTTTTCAGGAAACTGAGTGGATGGATTTTGCGGAAGGATACTACAGCAGAATGCAAAAGAAGGTAAACCTGATATTTAAAAAAAAAAAAAAAAAATTTTCTCATGCTGTGGATTCTTTAAAAGCACTTTTTTTTTTTTTTGCCTCCTCTTACGCTTTCATTGTCTTTTCTCCGTCCTCAGTGGCCGTATCGGTCTCGATCTCTGTGCTGCAGCCTGTGCAAGTACTCTTCACAAAACATCTACAACTTCAGGAGCCATGTCTCCCGCTGCCACGGTTACGTCCAGTCCTTCTGTGCGCTGACACCCTGCTCACAGTGCGTCTTCATCGGCCACCCCAAGGTTGTGAAGAAGCACATGCTGTTCTTCCACGCCAAACTCCCTGTGTCAAACACCCAGATACCGCTGCAGAGGGAAACATCTTTACCCACCCATCGTGGAAACGAGAGGTATCAGTGTCGAAGATGTGCGTTTCCCACATCTTCTATCTTTGCAATGAAGAAGCACATTATTCTGAAGCACATGGAGAGTTTGGCAGAGCAGTACATCGGTTACAGGTTGCACCTTCAGGGGAATTCATCTGTCAAAGTGTATTGCTGCAAGATGTGCAAGGTGAACACTGGAACTCTAGACCAAATGTTGCATCACATGCTCATCGAGCCATCACATTATACAGTAAGCACACAAGTGCAGGTTCTGATTTATGAGAATAAGAACTACATTGTTAAACCGACTCCTAATGGGAATGGTGTGTTTGTGACATTCCCAAGTATTGCTCCCAAACCACAGCAACCTCAAATGCTCAATAGTAAATCTTTGGTCTTGCCAAGTAACGGCCAACCTGCTGGGACTGTAGTGACATTACAGCAAGTACAAGGGACTGCAAACAGTACCACTCTGATCTGTGGCCCTGGAACAAACCAAGCTTTCCTGCCACCTCAGGCCTCAGCGCTAGTGCAGCTAGCTAGTGCTGAGGCTAAAGGTTTGCTTCAGCCCGGTGCCACGATAGCCCTCCGAAGTGCTTTGCCCCAAGGACCGCCTATGGTCCACCTTCCCACAGTTTCGAATCTTGCTCTAAAACAGGCGCCAGTGACCTTAACTCCCGCTTCAGCGCCTCCTTCAGCTCCTGCTCCTGCACAACAGACCCCACAAGCGCAGCAGATCCTCCTTCAGTCGGGACTGCAGGCGAACGTAGCAGCTGGACCTGGGACTGTACCCAAGCCTGCTGCAGTTACACACAGTTTAGCAACAAACCAAATCGGCCTACAAGGTACTATGTTGACTTCACAGTCTCTGCTGAGTCACCTGATCCCGACTGGCAACAAGGTGAACGGAATGCCCACGTACACTTTTGCTCCCCTGCAAGTAGCAGTGCCAGTCTCTCACAGCACAAGTACTGCCCTCAAGTCAGTTGAACAAATAAATTCCACGCCACAAACTAAGAAATGGATAACCTGTCCCCTCTGCAATGAACTCTTCCCTTCCAATGTCTTTGACATGCACACCGAGGTCGCCCACCAGACAAAATCTTCCTCGTCCAAGTCAGAAAGTGTAGCTGCGCGAGCTGCATTCCTGAAAAAAATGCCTGACAAAACTGTGAAATGTCTAACCTGCAAAATTCTACTATCAGAAAAGAGCGTCTTCCAGCACCTGCTGCATGGCTTGAATTGCTTGTACTGCTCAGCCTTGTTCTTCTCAATCAAACAGCTCATCGAACATGTAAAGCAGCACAATCCTACAAGCAAGGCATACTGTGATTTCCTGAGGCAGAAGTACAGAGTCTACTCAAAGGGTGCTGGAGGGATCCTGTTCCCTTATTTTGACGTTCACACCTCTGCACCAAGAGAGATCCTTGGTGACGCAGAGGTCAAGCTCGCCTTGGTCACAAGTTCCCTAGATCTGATTTTCTTTAAGTTGCAGCCCAGCAACCACCCGGAAATCTGCTCCGTACCCGTCAAAGTCAACAGCTCCTACTGTCCCTTTTGTGATGAAAAGTTTCAGCAGGAGTCAGACTACTTGCAGCACCTGAAACAGAAGCACTTTGTAGCACCCACTATCCACGCTATTCTCAAGACGGAGGCTTTCAAGTGCATATACTGCAACGGCGTGTACACAGGAAAGGTCACCCAGCAGGCTGTGATGCTCCACATTCAGCGATGTCGTTGTTCACCCAAGCCACAACAACCACCCACACCTGCTGCAGCACCCCAGCCGCCACCAAAACCAGCTCAGCAGGTCAATCAGGCTTCCGGTCTCTACTTCCTTCAAGTACCACAAGGGCTGACTATGAAACAGACATTGACTCCAGCTCGCGTGACTCCAGCTCGTGTGGCTCCAGCTCGGGTTGCTCCAGCTCGCTTGATTCCTATCGTGCGCCCCACAGAGCCTCCGGAAACCGAAGCAGAGCTGCAGTCGAAGAGGAGACTGGAAGCTGCGTGGCGGGAGGTCCTCGAGGCCAACAAACGAGAGCGAGAACACAGGGCAGCCATGCGCAAGAAGCGAGAGCAGGAGAAGTTGTTGCCTCCGCCAGAGCCCGAAGTTCAGAGCGACACGGCGGTCAAGCTGCTGCTGGATCCCACCCCAATGGAGCGCCGCTGCAGCGAGGAGCGTAGAGACTTCATATCCAAATACTTCAACGTGAACCCGTACGCGACCAAAGCAGAGACCGAAGAGCTGTGCAAGAGGCTGTCTCTTACCAAGGCGGAGCTGGCGGCGCTCTTCAGCAAGAAACGCAGCAAGTGCATGAAGAGTCTCAAGAGGAACACTGCAGGCATCCTCCTCGGCTTCAACATGGCCGAACTGAGCAAACTCAAGCACAACCTGGTCATCCCGGAGCAGCAGCCTGCCGAATCAGCAGCTGACACGACAGAGGAGATGGAAAGCGGCGAAGACGCACCAGAACCGATGGACGAAAGTGGAAATGAAAAAGTCACAGGTGGGGAGCAGATGGAATGAGCTCAGAAGTGCGTGAAAGTGGAACCTGAAAAAGTGCAAAAAAATAAATAAAAATAAAATAATGCATTTAAAAGAAGAAAATAAGCTCATTAATAATGACCACGTTTGTGTTAACAGTCATCTGAGAGGTTGATCAAGCATTGTAAATGAATGATGTATAATCTTACATAGAAGCTTACCTGTAACAGAGGGTGGTTTATTAATGTAGCCTTCATTATTAGTGCTTCGTTTGACTTCAGTACTTCGTCAGTGGTCCATATTTTTCCACAGAAATGCAAAGCCTTGTGGGAAAGCAGGTCCAAGTGTATTGTCTGATACATTGCATTTAGCTAGATACGATATCTCTTTCCACAATGGTTTCGACTTAAGTGCTTCTGCCTCTTTTTGCTGCTTTTTGCAATCATTATTTTTGTTCATTTGTATTTGGTGCACACCGCAACACAAACAAGCTGATCAAACCAAGTTTTCCCTTTCCATGTTTGTTTGTTTGTTTGTTTGTTTGTTTTAACCGGTTCTCACCTTTGCCTTTTGATTTCTGCCACTGGATCTTTTAAGATTACTCACTCCACTTGTCCCTCAACATTTATACAGTTTAAGGAGATTACTATCTTTTTTATTTTCAATTTTTTTTCTCGCCCAGCTCACCAGCTCATGTGGACCTACTGAGATGAATGCTCATCTCACAGTGTGGAAGTTAATCTTTTAAAGAATGTATAAGTGTTTTGAGTTCTGAACTTGCTGTTGGCCATGTTCCCCGCATGAGCCTTTGTTTTACTTTCAGATTAGATTATAATTTGTGCCATTGTGAAGTCTGCGCATTTCCTCAGATTTGAGGAAATTGTTCGGGAGATTCAGCAGAACCTAGAACGTGTTATTGGGTGTTCCCCGCATCGGTTTTCTGTTTTGTTTTCTATATACTTGTATTTTCTATAAGTCCAAGAGTATAAATATATTGAAATATTGGGAGGCGTTAAAATAAATACACTGTCCAAAGCCACTGTGGTGTAAACAAAATAACATGGTTTCCTTTTACACGAATGGTCCATTTTTATTTTCATTTTGTAATAAAAATGTAATTTTTAATTAAGCTGTGTTAAAGCATCCCAAGGTATGTTTTTATTTTCCTTTTTTCCCCCGTGTGTAATTACAAACTGCAGGCCCCTCTTTCTTTTCCTTTTTTCACAGAAGTGAACAAACTGGTTTAAAGTCATAATACAGGCAGTGCATTATGTGTAATAAAAGGCGGACAAGTTTAGAGTCTTAAGGGTGTGTCATCAGTGTTTAATATACCCCAGAGGAACACTGTGGTAACAAGTGTCTGCGCTGCATATTTTTAGTCTTTGAAATGAAACACATTTTTCAACACAATCTATTTGCTCAGCGGTGATTAAGACGTGGTTTGTGCTGGGCTCAGCCAAACGTCTCGTTATTAAATTGCATGCATTATTAAGTTCGGTCCACACAGTGGTGCCACTTTCATAACAGAGTTATTTGTGAAACAAAAAACATTTTTCCCTGTCCTGTTAATTATATCTCAGTCTCAATCTTGTTATATAATGGTAATCATTTATAATCATGTTTGAGGTTAAAAGGTCCATAATCTGCAAAAAAAGAAAACAAAAAAGCGATAACTTCCTCACCACAGTTCCTCCACCAATTAGCTGCTTTATATCTAATTCTGGTGCATTTCTGCTCACTTTCATTTCCAAGTTCAGGAACCTGAATTTGAACTGTTTAATCTCAGGTTCGTGATCGTTGGGATTTGGTCCAGGATCGAGGGGCCGCTGTAGTTGTTGGTTTGAACGGCCTCCAGGCTCTTCTTGTACTCTACGGGGAGTCCGTGCTGCTCCGCGCCCAGACACACCACCTTACGTGAGGCACAGCGTGATGCATACATGAGCAGATATTATGTTAAATATTACGTTTTGTTTTTTGTTTTTTTTTTTAAAAAAGAGATTTGTGTTGCAATGTACAGTAACACTCCCTGGCCACTTTATTAGGTACACATGTTCAGCTGCTAGTTAGTGCAATCTCTAATCGCCCACCAATCTCATGGAAGCAACTCTGTGCTTTTACAGATGTAGACATGGTTGAAGATCAGAACAGGAAATATAGGTGATTTAAGTGACTCTGAACGTGTCGTGTTGGTGACAGATGGTCTGCTGATCTGCGATTTTCCCACACAAGCATCTCTAGAGTTTACAGAGCATATTCTGCAAAAGAAGAAATTGAGACTCTCTGTGTGAAAATATCTTGTAGAGGTCAGAGGAGAATGAGGAAAATTAAACTTAATGAGTTGAACAACAGAAGGCTGGGAAAACTGTGGCTTGGTCTGATCAGTCTGGAGTTCTGCTGCAGTGTTCAGATGGTAGGATGAAAAATTAATGTAAACAACATGAAAGCATGGATCCATCCAGCCTTGTTTCAACAGTTCACGCTGGTACTAAGGGAGTGGGGGCTATTTTCTTTGCACACTTTGGCCTCTACTGAGCATTGTGTAATGCTACAGCCTACCTGAATATTGCTGCCTGAGTATGTCGCCTTTATAACCACACTGCAGCCATCTTCTGATGGCAGCTTCCAGTAGGATAAGACACCACGTCACAAAGCTCAAATCATGTCCACTCAAATGACATCCACAGTCACCAGATCTCAGTCCAGTAATGCACCTTTTGGATGTGCAGCTGACAAATGTGCAGCAACTGTGTGATGCTGTCCTGTCAATATAGAGTAAAATCTCTGATGAATGTTTCCAGCACCTTGTTGAATCTGTGCTATGAATAATTAAAGCAGCTCTGAAGAAAAAAAGGATGGTCCAACCTGGCGCTAGTAAGGTGTACCTAATAAAGTGGTGGGTGAGTGTATCTTATTTCATTGCATACTCTAAGAATCAGGGTGTTTTCCTTGCACCTGTTTGTATTGTGGCGAGGGAGGACAGGCGTGGAAGTTGTTCATCTGATACGTCCTGCAGAGCACGGTCCCGTTATCAGTCTCCACTGAGACCTCCAGTGGAGAGTATACACCAGCCTTCACTGCTTCCTGGCTAAAGAAGAACAAAAATTTAAAAAACAAAACAGTTGGTTAAAAGTACACAAATTAACTCAGAAATGGACCAATAGCTGCGTGTTCATGTGTGGCTCTCACTCATCAAGGCTTGAGAGGTGTTCGTTGTTCAAAGTCCAGATGACCCCCCACACTTCTGCGCCTGGATACGACTCAATGGTTGCCACGCCACCGTGCCAAGCATTGTCTATGTGTTCTTTCCACAGGCCAAAGTTCAGTTTGTAGTCCTATACACACACACACACACACACACACAGAACAATGCCAGTCATTATGTGGAGATTTGCTACTTCTAATGCTCTTCATCTGAGTGGGAAACACTTTTCTTACCTTTAACATTATCTGCAGCTGGATACAAAGTAACAGCATTTCAACCAAGTCTCTTTGTTTTACTGTTATAATGTAAGAAGGGTGTTGTTTGTGATTTCAGCAGTGCCCCCCCCCCCTCCCGTGAGCTTGTTTTGCTGTTATACCAGAGTCAAACTGCAGTACACCCGAGTCCTGTTATTACAGCTGGCACATCAGAGGAGGTAGAGCAGCAACCTTTATTTGGCCAATCTAAGATGCTAATGCAGGAGGGGGCTGACTCAGTTGTTTTCCATATCCTTCATTCCTTCAAGACTTTTGAGAAATAATAAATTGTCATTTAAACCACTCGTTGACAAAGGAGGGTTGAAAATAACTAGTAAATATCTCCCTCTTGGTACAAACGTGGTTAATGTTTAAATTTGTTTTTGCTAGCTAATGATCTGACACAAACAGGGGAGGTGCAACTCTCAGATGAACTCAGCTTCATCGGCAACCAGTCAAATCAATTATATAAACCACATTTAAAATTTTGGTATGATTTACGATAACTGTACTGTTTAATTTTCCATATAAACAAAAAGGAAGAAGGACTGCTACTGTTTACAGCTAGTGTATATAGTTTTTGATTTTATTATGAGCTCATCAATTTCCTATAGTTTTGAATTTTCTAATTCATTTGAATTTTTATTCAGTTTATTATTATTATTTTTTATTAGTTTCAGTGTCAGTTTTAGTCCTCCAGCATATGAAGGGCATGTGCTGGATAAACAGAATAAAAACAAAGCAGTTGGCTCACAGTCTTGTTGACATCCGAAGTCTCATCGGGCAAGGTGTGAATATAGATTTTTACCAAACTACAAACTACTCAAACTAGGGATATTTTCCACTATGCTTTCTGTATTATTACTTATTATTATTTAGTTAGTTTTCCAAGTTAAGCTTAAGTTTATTAATTTTTTCTACTTTTTATTATTGCTGAGCCAAAAAGTGATTTCCAATGTTTCTTTGTCTTTATTACATGTAATATTTTTGCTTATGTTGATAAATGCCCTTATGACTCAGCATTATTGTACCTACTCTGCGTCCTACATTATAATCAATCTAGTTCTTTTTTTATACACACATATACTACAATTATTGCAATTTCCGATTCCCTTGTGTCCATATCTCTTTAAAAAATAATGTAAAAAAGACAGATTAAATTGATAAATTGAGGCTATATTAACCTCACACTGGAAAAACACCTGATTGTACCTTCTACCTAATACTGATTTGATATCATTCGTGAAACATTTTGGACAGGTTATAGACGCACAAATCACTTTTTGGACGACACCTCTGGCTAAAATACCCGAGATCCAGCTGCGTTCACGTTGCCAGGGAACGAAGGTGATGTCAAAATCACTACACTGTGAACTTGGAGGTGTTCGTATTAACCACTAGAACAGTTAAGACAGAGATTAATACGTTAACAATTTAACACACCGCACAACCAAGCTAAAAATATGTTTATATTTAATGCAACCAAACAAGCCGTTTCATGGTCCCCGAATCTCTCATAATATCTAAATGTCACAAACTCGATAGCACATCATTGCCAATAGGTGGTTTACAGAAGCAATAATAAAGACTAAATACAATAATAATAAAGCTGTTTTTATTGTACACACCTTCAGGCGACCGGTCTTATAAAATGTCGCCGACGGGTTAGCCAGCTGTAGCCTTTCTTTCAATAAGTTGCTTCCGAAGGCGAAATACAGGAAGAAACCAGCGGCTCCCGACATCTCCATCTTACTTCGTGTGGCTCGAGACCAAACGGGCACGAGGAACCTCTATGCTTCTTGCAACCAATGTTGGTGTGCCGGAGGTGTCGGTTGCACCTGCTTGCCCGGTGGACTCGCGCAGAGCGCGCAGAATACGTAATTACGTAATATATATTTTAAATTTAATCTCATTCCAAGTTTAACAATCTCATACATAAACTCTATATGCTTATGTTATATTATGAATGCATTATTATATTATTATATAGTATTTATATTTTAGAGTCGTTTTATTACTTCCGGTTCAAGTAACCCCTCTCAGACACACAAACAACCACGCCACTATATTTAATGTTAATTAATTGCATTAATTATTTTATTAATAGGACATCGCCATGTTTGTGTAACCTCTTACGTACAATTAGGTGTCTGGAAAACCGGTTTATCCTGAAATGGGTCAAAGGTCAACTATTATCAAATTTATTTATTTATTTTCACAGAAATGTACAACAATTATGGCAATCTCTACAAAGATTCTATTTTCCCAACACGAAATAGTATCAGAACAGGCTGAATTCCAACATATAGAAGATAGATAATGAACAGGAAGTACAAACAACAACAAATAAATAAATAAATAAAAACAGAATAAAAAAACAAAAAAAAAACAAATAAACAAAAAAACAAAAAACGTTATACCTTAGGGGATTTCTAGCAGATCTAGTTCAATAATCACATGATTCAGAACCAGAGCTTGTTGTCCATAAATTTAACAGATGAGAGGAAGAGGCAGAGTTCTTTGTGAAAAGTAAAAAAGGACGGCTTTATTTTCAGAAAACGACATTTGTGAATGAAGAATTTTCCCATAATAATTATTACATTTAGAACATTTTCAAGCTTCTTTTCTTTTCTTAGAGAACCAAAGATAATATCATTTTTAGAAAATTCAAGTAAGTTTGGAATCTTTGGAAAGAGCCAGTAGTGCACATCGTTCCACAGGGCTTTACAGAAAATACAATTATAAAATAAATGTTCTGTTGATTCAATATCCCCATCACAAAAAGAGCAAGAATTATTATCAATAGCAAAGCGACATCTGAGAAATTCTTTGGAAGGGTAAATACCAGAAGGGATTTTGTATTGGACCTCCTTAGCTTTGGGAGGAATGGGAAGTTTTAGGTAATTTTTTCTGATCTCTTTCTTTTGATCACCGGAGAACAGATGTGAGATGGAATTTGGATTGGATCTATAAGGGAAAAAAACATTAGTAAATAATTCCCTAATTTGGGAGGTTTTTAGACTGTTAGCTGTAATGTTATGCCCATTTACCAAGAGTTCAGAGAGGTCAGGGGATCTATAGTCAGGGTTTTGAAAAAGATTATATGCTGTACATAGAATGTTTTGAGGGATAGCCTTAGTAATGTTTTGAAATTCTTTGTTATTTATTTGCAGATTATAATTGGCTCAACTATTATCAAATCCAGACAGAAACACCTGGTTTAAGGAGTGTCAAGAGCATCTGGCTGCAGCCACTGTGGAGCTCCACAGTAACCGGATACACGTGACCTCCACAGTAGCCGGAAGCACGTGACCTCCACAGAACAGATGAAGTATACAAAACAACAGAACATGAACACAAAAAGCCAAGAGTAAAAGAAAAAGGTAACAATTATAAGAATACACACAAAAATTCACATACATATATTGTTTTGAAAGCCTTTTTGTTGGTGGAGTCTGATATTGATTGTATGTACATTTCCACATCCTTAAAATAATGACAGAAATATGGTGTTTTGTTAGTAAACTTACATTTATGGATAAAAAATTTAGCTAAAAGTATTAACAACTTTATCATAAAAAACATTTATCATACTTCTTGGGGAACTTAAAGAAACAGAATAAAACATTTTCCCATCGTAAAGAAAACTCCCTTAAAATATGGACAATAACAAACCTGCTAAATTCCTTCCAGAATCTCTGTGTAAAAGAACAGTACCAAAAAAGATGTGTCACAGTTTCTGGATGATCCCCACAGAAAGTACAATTAGTATTTATGTCCCTTTTAAATTTGACCATGTAGTGACTGGCTGGATAACATTTATGTAGAATTTTAAATGAGACTTCTTTCACCTTATTTACAATCAAATATTTATGGGGGACCATCCAGACTGTCTTCCACTTGATATCTGGAACAAATCGGTTCCAATAAGATATTATATATGGGAGAGAGACTATCTTCTTGGAATAAACTACGTATTCTCTTATTGCTGTTACCAAGTTCCTGTGAAAAGCAGATTTTTCCTATTGGTGACTCAGCTGGATCAGAGAGAGTGACTGAGGTAGAGATCAAGCTGTCAGTGTTTTTATATAACATTAAAGTCCCTGAGGGTATGGCACCAAGCACCATTGAGAATTCCTGAACACTAATTGGAAAATTATATAGTGCAATAAAGTCGTTGTAAGTAAGTAGTTGTCCCTCTTTACTAACCAGCTGAGCCACCAATAGGATCCCATTTTGGACCCAAGTTTCCAGGAAAAGTGATTTATTTTTATATAAAATATCTCTGTTGTTCCAGATAAGGTATTTGTGAGGTGAGAAGTTGTGTTTATAAATGAGGGTCCACGCTAAGAGGACCTGCTTATGGAAGGATGAAAGCTTTACAGGGAGTTTCTCAACATTGTAATTACAATTTAAAACAAAATTAAAGCCACCAAAACGAGAGAAAATATAATATGGTATAAAGTTCCAGATAGAGGTAGGGTTTTTAAGAAAATGTTTAGCCCAATTAATCTTGAAAGTGTTATTTAAAGTAGAAAGGTCTAAGACGTTAAGCCCACCTGATTCGTACTTATTCATCACAACAGTTTTTCTAATATAATGCGTACGGTTTTTCCATATAAAATTAAAGAGCATACGGTCAATATCTTTACTAATTTTCTTATCCAGATGTAAGGAGAGTAATATTAGTTGCAAGAATTTGTGTGCAAAGTAAAAATAAATATGGTGAAATAGGACATCCTTGGCGAATAGCACGTTTCAGGTCAAATCTCGGGGTGGAGCCGTTAATCATTTTAATAGAACTATTGCCATTTGTGTATAAGGTTTTGACAGCTTTACAGAAAAACTTGCCAAAGCCAAATTTTTCCAAACAGTGGAAGATAAATTGATGTTCAATTGTATCAAAAGCCTTATAAAAATCCAGGAAGAGAATGAAGCTATTGTCAGATACCAAATCAGAGTAATCAAGTAAATCCAAAACCAGTCTAATGTTATTAGAAATGTGTCTGTTTCTCATAAAGCCTGATTGTGTCTCATCAATAATTGTTTCCAAGACCTCTTTAATTCTGTTAGCAAGTATTGAAGCCATAACCTTATAGTCATTATTGAGCAGGGAGATGGGTCTCCAATTATCAATAAAAAGTAAGTCTTTGTTTGGTTTTGGAATAAGTGTTATGAGACCTTGAGTAAGAGAAGGAGGGAGGGTGTTATTCTCTATACTTTCTGTAAAAACCTGCAGTAAAAACAGAGCCAGGAGATTAGAAAATGATTTATAAAACTCTGCAGTCTGTGCAGAGATTTATTGGCCTTAAGTGCAGAAATGGAATTACAAACTTCCTCCACAGTCAGAGGGCTGTCACAATAACTTCTGTCTTCCACAACAATAGATTTTAGGTTTTTAATATTATTGAAAAATCCTGTTGAGACAGCCTCATTATATTTTGAGTTGTATAGTTTAGTATAGAATTCGGCACAGAAATGTGAAATTTCTCTAGGATTGTCAGAGACAATGCTATTAATATTTAGTTGATGAATAGAGTTTGTTTTTGATCTGTATTTTTCAAGTCTGAAAAAGTAAGCAGAATTTTGTTCGCCCTCCTCCAGCCACCTCTTTCTGGATCTTATAAAAGCACCCTCAGCCTTGCGTCGATATAAATCGTCCAATTTATTTTGAAGTTCTAGTAAACTTAATTTATCTTCCTCTGAGATTTCTTCTGGGGACTTCTGGTAATAAGAGCCAATTCTGCTTATTACTACTTGTTCTTCAGCTTTCCTTAATTTAGCAATTTGACTCCCGTATCTTCTCAAGAATTTGCATGCTTCAAATTTAAAAAGTTTTCATTTTCAGTTTTATTATTGTAACCATATATATTTACTGCAATGAAAGTACTGTTATTGTGTCTGATTATTGAGCAGAGGTAGTGTCCTAAGGTGTCACAGTCAGAGTGTAACACATCCCTAGAAAAATAATTTTTAAGCGTGGCAACTCCAGCAGAACGCTCAGAGCCATGGGACAGACTTCATTACCCCATTGTGATTTCCAAAAATTTGTATCAGCAGGTGTGGAATGACTCTCTTGGAAAAAGCAAAAATCTGTTTTAAATTGTTTGGCAAACAAAAATAAAGCTTTGCGTTTACAGGTTTGTCCTAAACTCCTGGTATTAAGAGAAACAAGTGAAAAAGACAAAGTTATTAGAAAAAAGAAAGAGAAAAAGTAAGTTCTAAACCTCTACAGCTAAGAATATATCTATAGAATAAGGGGACCGGGTGCTGCACAATTTAGGTAGTAGAACAGTAAAAACCCTGAGTGACTAAGCTTATAAAAATACAGTATTTAACTATCTGCTATGGTTTAAATATAGCTTTTTTGGCTGCAGCCAGGTGCTCTTGGAAATATGCTTCCCTTAAATTTTATGCTTTTCCGGTGGAACCGACCCTAGCGCCCAACAGCAGTATTGCACCTTGGTTTCAGTTTTTTATTTCTAAAACTAAATAAAATTCACTTCCATTTTATTCATAATTGCGGACACCAACACAAAATGTTTGCTGATATTACTTAATGTTAAGAGCTTAGCCTCCATATGTGTACCTAAATGTATTTTTACTTTCATTATTATTACCACCTACACACACAATGAACTGTACCCGCATACACACAATAACATGGACTGAACCACCACTCACAACCACTAGCACTTTATATAGCCTCTGTAGAAATTATCCACATATCTCACTTATCTTAACTGCACTACTGTATAAATAATCTTTCTGTACAATACAATAATTTTTAAATTACAACTTTATAACCTGCACAGTTCACACTTCTGTATATCTCATATTTCTGTAGTTTTCCATATTTATATCCTGTTCATAGCCTGTACATACTTATAGCATATTCATAACATACATCATACCGTGTACATTATAACATACCATAATAGACCCATTTCTGTAATATACTCACATATCTATGTTATTGCTAATATATATTGTAATATATCTATATCATGGCTAAAGCACTTCTGGATGGATGCAAACTGCATTTCGTTGCCTTGTACCTGTGACATGTGCAATGACAATAAAGTCGAATTCTATTCTATTCTAGTATTGGCAGCTGAAGATCAAAGTTTTAGATCCTTTTTTATTTAACATAAATTAGACAAAGTGTAAGACTGTGTGCTATTTTATAATAACATTCTTCAGATTTTGACCCCTCTCACAACATAACCTGTTGCGTTTTGAGCGCTTCAAATTCATTTTCTGTTAAAATCATGATCATTAACAAAGAAACTTTATTCAACCTTGTAAATAAAGAACAAAAGTTTAACCTGAACCCCTGTCACACAGGTATTGTAATAATGCACTGGAGTCAAGTTTATCCTCTTAATGAGGAACATTTTTAATGTACAAAATAATGAAAAACACACTGAAATTCACAAACTGTTTCCTTTGAGCAAATTGTGGGGAAAAAAAAAAAAAAAAGAATTCCTGTACAAACAGTGGATGGTGAGATGCAGCTTTAAGGCCTTTGGATCATCTCCTTGGTCCACCCCGTCCTCTTCCTCTTCCTCTGCCACGTCCTCGTCCTCTGCCTCGCCCCCGTCCAGCCACTGAGAGGAGAGCAACAGATTTGTCACAAACATTCACCTACATGTGTTGAGTTGCTATGTTACTATAAACATAAGGCAGGTTGTTCTATGCGCAGTTTAAAAATCGAATCTGTGCTACCCTATTCAATTTAAATCTGAGCATTTATCCTGATTTACTTCTGGTTTTAGTAATGTTTAATATATTTAAAAGAAAGTGTAAACACATTGCTTTGAACAGGAGTAACATTTCTTTGAGCAGCAGCATCATTTCAGGGTCTCACATTGCGACTAAACACTGTTGCATGGCTCGAAAGTACAGTACGAGGAGTAAATATGAAGAACAAAACCAGGAGAACCAGTTTTCTGTCACATGTTTAAAGATGCACATGTATGTTGTTTAGTAGGGGTGGGGGAAAAAAATCGATACTGTGTAGCATCGTGATATTTTGTTTTCTAATAATGTATCGATACAGGGACAGCAGAAATCGATATTTTGTTACAAAAAAAGTTTTTGTGGACCCTGACTTCAGAGCATGTTGATCCTTTTTCTGAGCAAGAATAATATCGTATCGTGAGTTAAATATTGTGATAATATCATATCGTGGGATGTATGGTGATCCCCACCTCTATTGTTTAGTGTGGTAAATGGAAGATATTAGAGACTGAATAAAGGCCACATGTCTGTGGTGAGTATAAACTCAGCCATACTGACCGGTGTTTGGTGTTTAACCCCCAATAAATCAATCATCCTTATATCTCCAATCTAATTTTATAAGTTTATCAGTATCAACTTTGTGTCTGGTCATCTCATGCTGTGAAGACAAACTCACACAAACCCTGCTGAAACGCACACCAGCGATAACTCAGCACGAATCAATTTCCATTTCTTAAGGTGACCGTATAACAGCCTGTATCTGACATTTTCTGGGCTTCATGCTCCCGTAACTACAGCAGGACAGAGTGTACAACAGGCCCGAGTACAAACAGCCCTATTAAAGATCACTTAGATACCACAATTTAAAACTGCATCAACTCTGAAAAACTTCCTATATACAAATTTAAAAAACACAGGCCCTGAAAATATAATTTTAATACTGCAGAAGTGAACAAATGTGATCACTGAAACAACCCTGAGCACCCAAGTGATTTCTAAGTGGGCTGTTTAACCACATGTTGATGTGGAAGAGACCAGGCAGAGGGACTAAAAAAAATCTGATAGTACAATTTGCACTAAACAGATTTTAAAAAGACGCAGAAAGAGCTGCGAGCAATTAAAAACCTGCTGGAAACAGGTTGTGGGTGAGTGAGAGCTTCAGACGTGACAGAGGACATCAGTGGAAATGCTTCTGAGGCATTTTATGTTATTGTTACGATAGACGCACCAGTCATTGCTCGCACCAACTGTGACGTCAGCGCAGCACTGTTTTCATTTATGCTCACACTTTAGATGCGCATGAATAGCTACAATGTGTTCCTATATGCTTACACAACTCAGGGGAAAAAAAACACAAAAACAAACAAAACACACCACAGCTTCAGCAGCGGTATGGAAGAACTGTAAACATCAAACACAGCGATCGTGCATAAGGCCGCTACGCTCCCACACCCACAGCCCTCGTTTGCTTTTCTGCACAAAGCTTCCAGATTTAACTTTTCCAAAGGACATGAAAAGCTGCCGTACGGATACTGGTTCACGTGCCTGACCCTTTGTCCACATTCATGTAAAAAGTGTTGGGAAGTGACATTTATAAACCAGCCTGTGGGTACAAAAAACAAGCCTTTAAAGACAACAAAAAGAGCCAGGTGCACAGCAAACACTTCCTCACCTGCTTCTCGCTTCTTGGACTTGATCTTTGGCTCGATGTCGACCAACAAGGTGTCCAACGGGAGGCTGTCCGGCAGGATAAAATAGCGGATGTTGTTGCCACGGATACTCAGCGACTCCAGCTGAGTGGGTTCCCGGTTTTTCAGGGTCATTTTCACCGCCTTCAGGTGGGTGTTCATGCTCACGTCGACACCTACGGAAAGGAAAGGAAAGGAAGGAAAAATCTGAAAACTGAATACAGTAGATGGAAGTAAGACTCTGAGTGAGTCCAAATGAGTGTAGAAACATCTGTTCCCGACTGTTCTGACTTCCATCCTCCACCTGTGTGCTCCAGTGTGGACAACTACAACTAAACTCTACTATATGAACATTATTATTATTTTACCTGCAATGTAACTGCTGCCTTATGTTTTTGGCTCAGTTGGTCTGACAAGCAGATAAAGAAAAAAAAAATGCAGTTTTAAGTCTTTCGGCTCAGATGCCCACTTTCTGTGTTCTGCACTGCATTTTTTGTCAGCCGTTCTCACGTCCCTCATCATTGTACATCATACAAGCACTTGTCTAAAGTCTGTCTTTTATCCAGTGGCTGTGAAGGTAGAAGCGAAGACTGTCATCACTGACACGGTTTAGACTAATGCTGAAATTATGGTTCAGACGTGGTGTGTTGGTTTTCCGTGGACAGCTCATATACCTGCAGAGTGTCTTGTCAGATGGGGGATGTGTCAAAGAAGGGTGTCTGTGGGCCACATGTGCTGATGATCAACCAGCCGACCGTGGAGAAGGGCGAAGTTATGACATAAACACCTGAAGTGTCAAAACTGTGGAAAGTATAATCTCACACCCTACCATCCCAGCACACACTGAGCTTCGCAGAGCACGCCTTCTTCCAACTATTAGATACGTTTACAGAATCAACTGACTGCCTTTGCAAAATTGTATTTATATCATTCACACAAACCCTCCTTACAATCAGCACGATTATCAACACATTGTTTTGCTGACTCCTATTCCACCACTAGATGTCACTGAAACAAAGCTGTGAATGAATGAACCCACTTTCAAGTGGGTCAGTACTGGTTCTCTGCTTCATTTGCACATCACTACTTTGTTGTGTTTCTCCCATTCCTGGTGAACGCCGCTGTTACTTCCTTCCCTGTTGGAACCCACACAGCATCAGCTATGTTGACCACTGTGCAGTTTGGATTATGGAGGGCTGCACTGGAGCACATTTAATAGACATGTCACACAGTACACTGAGTAACCAAAAGCTAACCGTTTTATCTGAGAGTTCTGCGGGAAATCTTTCTAGGTCCTACAACATTTATGCTGTGTGTGGTGCAGTATGTGTTAATTACAGTGCAGTCATGTCCCAACGTTTCATACGCAGTGCCAGCTGATAGAAACAAATAAAATATCTTCGGTTACATCTCTTTACTGAGGTTAGATTTTTTTTTTTTTTTTTAAAACTGTGTTTTTCCACTTCCTCCTTTGACCATTCCCCCTCTTCCATTTTGATAATTTCTACAATCTCCCTCCAGGAATTCACTGACATTTGTAAATCCTTATACTGATGCTATGATTATTCTTTTATTAAGAAATTAAAAAAACAGCAGTGAAAAAGTACAATGCACAGGAGGACTTGATAGTGTTTTCTCACTGAAGTATCACTGGGACATTAAAGGGAATACACAAGCATATGAAGACTATGGAACAAACTTCACTTTTTATGATGCTCACTGTATTTACCAACAGAGGGAGCTGGGAAAGTTGCATTCAGCTAAAACCAGTTTATTGATCTTTAAAATTATTAATTGCAAACCTGGGACCTGCATACTTCGTTTATATTTATATTTAAGTGAGCTATATATAAACATTTCCCAGCATTTCCACAGGACTCTAGCTTTAGGAAGAATTGGGTGCTGGCTTGAAAATGAGCCTTACTGGCCACCGTTACATTAAAATTCTGAGCATTACTTTGAAACGCCTGAACTACAGCATTCTTAGCGGAATGAATTGGCTTAGAGTGGCAGCACAACTAATAAAAGCGGTAAGGAGGTGAGCCCAACACCTGTTTAATACCTGTTTAATAAATCACCTCCAGCTGAGTCTTACCTGTGATGGTGCCGTGGACCTGAGTGCCGTTCTTCAGCTCGATGGTAACAGTCTCATGGCTGAGCTTCATCAAAAACCTGTGGGCATCGTGGAAGAAGATGAACATCTATGTTTGAGTTCAGCCTGGAAATGAACCAAAAACTAGCCTCAAGCTAGCTACTAGCTGCATAGCTTTCACCTGCAAAACAAAACCACCCCTGGAGTGAGACGACCTTATGAAAACCCGCTGAAACCCTCCAGAGTTAACCGCCATAACTAAAATAAATACTGGACTAGCTTTATGCTCCTGCTACTACACATTTAGGCTACGTTTATTTCGTTCGCTGAGTAGCAGCTTAACCGAGGCCGGACCTACGAGTCTGCTAACGTCCACGAACCAAAGTACGTTTAAAAATCGTCGATGCATGCAGCTAATTCCAACTACCGAGCATGAGTTAACACTACAGGTGTAGTTTAACTGTGAATGCGATCACTCTAACTCCGGACAGCCTCCATTCATTCGGCCCGACGGTTCCCGCTCATATCTTATCCTCCTCTTCTTCGCTTTCTATCTAAACCCATCCAGCCGCAACGCCTTCACTTCATCATCCCACGTTCACTCGTTCGTTAAATGGCGCATTCCAGACTCCGCTTACCTGACTAGTTTCATGATGGTGATGGACTGTAGAGACAAATCCTCCACCAAAGAGAAAAATTGCAGCGATCGGGTGAAAACACACACAGGCCGCTGTGGTAACAATTACGTTTGACTCGCGCACTTACGACGTCATTAAAGGAGCGACGGCGATGAAGAAGAAGACACGCTGCACGACAACACTGCCGCCTACTGGTGGAAGAATAAACAGCGTTTTGAACTTATGCTCCGAATCTAACAAATATTTGGATTTATTGAACTTTAAAGAAAATATTTAATAGAAGGAATGCGTATATACATTTTATTATAATATATGTTGTCAAAGTGTCAACATTAGTAAACTATAACGACAGTAAAAACTTACTGTGTGTAAACTAAATAACAAATAATCAGAAAACGCTACAATATAGTGCAAACGTCTTGAGATATCCTTTCTACTTTGCTAGGAAAATGGATCTTCTTGACAGACATCCTTCCAGTGAAAAAGATTTCTGATAAGACTGACCAGTAGGTCTATGAACTGAAGAGCCAGATGCATTCCTGAGCTGTAAATAAAAACTGAAAGACCTTCAGAAAGCCTCAAGAACAGAGATCAAGAAGTTTGGCTGCTTAAAAGCAAAATATAAAGACAGCAAGGGGTGACTCAAGTCTTTTGCACAGTGCTGTGTCTTGTTTAAGTCTTTGGCAGTTTGGTCGTACTTAGTGAGGCTGAGATGCCGCATTGGATTTGTGCTGTAATAGCTGCATATCTAAAAATTTTCCTCCTGACAGATTACAGAAATAAATCGTGAAACTAATCAAACTGAACATTTTACACAATGAAAACAAATTAAAATAAGGAAAGCCTTCCCAAACCCCAAATCAATTTTTAAAAAAAGTAATAAAAACAAAAATCTAACACTTCTGTTCTCCTGATGTGCAGCTGTGTTAAGTTTTTTAAATAAATGCAGTCTAAACCTAAAGATAATGGGTTTACTTATCATTTCCATGTACATGCTAAGAGCTGTTGTGGACTTGACAGCAACATGAAGTGAAAAGACGTCAGTCTACCATGTACATTACGATAAATAGGAGACTAATCAGGGAACATGTTCCCTTTTCTTGCTGATGGAAGCTCAGAAATCAAAGCACTAAAACAAAAAAATAAAAATGTCACTGCAGTGCACTTTCAGTTCTTTTTATTGAGAGTAAACTTTGCACTGACACTTTCATTTTTAGTTTTGGCCACACATCAAACCCTTTCTTTTGACCAGCTGGGAATGTATCAAGTATAATCTGTGAGAGTGCAATTTCAATCTCTTAAACTCTGAAGATGTCAGATGAGGGAGCATTAAATCATAAACACTAATGCAACCGCTTGCGTGACGCCATCGATGCCACACACACACACAAAAAAAAAAAAAAAAAAAAAAAGGGAATATTTAGCCGCTGTCCCTCCGCAGCCCCACCAAACATCCGACATTCGGCAGCATGTTTCTGCAAAACAAAGACGCAGCGTGTGCCCAAACACTGACGTGAATCCCCTCCATCCTCAAGGAGCGGAGCCTGAAATGTCACAACTGCCCTCACATCTCAGCGGGCTTCGTGCAATGCTATGAGCCAGCTACCTTCACAGTTCTCACTTTATCACTTCAGGTTTCAGAAAATGCTTAAAAATCAGTTTTAAGTGAGTCAGTTTGAGTTTTACAAAGGGTGTCTTTGTATTTGTTTGGCATGCCATCAAAGGACATTTAAAATCCCCACATTTATTCTCATTTCACTCCCCAGAGCACCAAATCAGTCCTCATCACAGCAGGCAGTGTTTAGTTCCCTTGTAAACATTGTATTTGGGCAATAAAGTTTAAAGATTTGAGGCTTGATGACATCCCAGCAGTTACATTTCCAAGGCGGCGTCAAATCAAAGTTCAACATTCACATAAAGTGTTTTTTGATCATCGTGGAAAAGCAGCGGATTCCTTCAGAGAGGCTCAAAGAGGTTTTTCATTCAGGGCTGAAAATGTGGGCGCTGCGACTCACCCGTGGGGGGGGGGGGGATTAAACAAAATCAGTGTATTAAAGTGTTATCATCATCATCATCATCATCATCTTTCATTAAGAAGCATGTTTAAAAAGCAATGACACTAATAAATAGCAACAGATAAATACAATCAGAACAAAACAAAACAAAGAAAAAGGCACACAGATCCAACAACTCTGGTCTCAACAGAAAGAAACATCTTCTCTATAATTAAAGGAATAAAAAGAATCAAATACAGCAGAAACCCAAACCCACGTCCCATCGATTAGAGCACACTGCAGGGTGCTATAAGTAGTGGAAAAGATATGATAAAAAGTTACATAAAACCATAAAATGTGCTCACATTTACAGTATTTGTTATGCCTGCTTTGGCTCAGAAACCGCACGACTCAAAGAACCAGCTCACACGAGCACCAAACAATAAACAGATTCATGAATCAGTGCAGCAGCGTTTTAACAATATATTCTCATTTATTTTACAGTCGTATAAACACCGTTTACAACAGCTTCTGTGAAGACAAAACTTGTGAAAGTGGCTGAAATCTCGCTTTTTATGAAAAATCAGCTTGTTTAAATGTGCTGCAGGGTAAAGTCAAACTTTAAAACACATTGTGTATAATCCAAAGTGATAAAGCATATCTTAGTTTACCATCTGCTAACTGTTTACTCTTTTAATTGGTTTAACATTTAATAATTTTGATTGGACGACTTGTTTGAAGCACTTTAAACCTTTTGACTGTATTTTATTTATCAGGTTTAATAAAGTAAAGGATCATTCTGAAGTCAGTCGTCAGCTTAAAATGCCAAATTATTTCCTCCGTGATATTTGTAGTTTTTTTAAAATCAAAGCAAGTATGAATGATCTGAGGAGGTTAAATACTGGATATCATTATTCTCAGATTAATTTGATTGGTTGATGCATTACCTCATTTAATACCCACTGTATTTTGTGTGCTACGTGAGATCTGGTGCACTAGCCAAAGTGGCAGAAAAACACTGTAAATCTCTGCAGATTAAACATGAAGATGCATCTTTGATACAAAACATTTGAAATGTGCAGCGAGTAGCAAAAAAACAAACAAAAACAACCCTCCCCCCCCAAGAACAAAAAAAACAAAAAAAAAACAAAAAAAAACAGAACTCAATCTGCTCTGCAAACAAGCACCCACTGAACTTCCAGCTTTATGGGCGCTGCTCTGGCCTCTGACCTTCACGTGCAGAGAGGTGCTGTAATAGTGTGACGTTTACGCAGCAGACTGTGCCAGTCTGCTGAAAAGAAAGATCAGGACTGTATTGGCACTAACACAAACAGGCACAGTGTGCATGAAGGTCCAGAAATCAGAATTAGGCCCTCTGATTGTACAGCACGCTATAAACAGGCTCCAAAGTTACAGTTATCTTCATATATTTGGCTCTTGGAGCTCTGAACTGGCTTGTGGTTGGGTTAGTGTGAGAATCAAGTGTAGTTAAATGAGGCAAGTTTGGATTTCAGCATGAACAGCACCAAAACTTCACCCTGAACAAACTTAGGAGACAAACAGAAGAGGTGGGGAATTAAATTAAAATAAGAAAAAAACTAAACTAAACTAAAACACGGAGCATTTTGTTGTGTTATGATATCAGTAGCTCTCCGTTCATGGTTTAAACACTTCAAAGAATAATTTGTCTGTTTTTAGAGCAGACAAAAAGCACTTAAAAATAATCAAAACGTGTATGACATCATCTTTCCTGGACAGAGTCTGCAGGTCTTTAAGTCCTCTCTAAATACAGTATAATACATACAGTAAACACTCCACCCCCCAAACACAGGCACCACCATCACACATCTTGCATCATCCATCAGTGCTTCTCTCTGATTGGTTTTCTTTCTCTTTATCTCGGCTCTACCTTCTCTTTCTCTCTAACATCTGTCACTTTCACACTAGGTGTTCCTGCTCCGTCCACTCTTCAGGTGACCGGTCCTCCTCTAACTGAAGGACGAGGTCTGAGTCTCTCTCCATTGCCGGGGCAGTGTGTGCGGGACTGTTTCCATGTTGGGAGTGTGAATGCGGGTGTGTGTGCGCTTCGTCCAGCGACAGGTCAGCCACACACCCTGCATCCACACCCTCTTCTCCAGCGTCTCTTTTTTCCAGCTCCAGAGTGCTCGGCCTCGACGTCTTCACGCCCTCGGCTCCCGGTGGGCCGGTCGCCGACCCTCTGCCTACTTCCGACTCGCCCTCCAGGGGCTGCCGGATGGGGGCGGAGGTCTGGCTCTCAGTCTCGGTGTGTGTGTCGGGAGAGGAGTCTGTCTCTGTGGTGGGCGGGGAGGGGATGAGAGCCAGGCTCTGCGGGTTATTCTGGGGGTTTATGTTGTTGTTAAACCAGGCCATGATGTTATCCAGCAGCTGAGCGCTGGCTGTGGGGTCCAAGGGCTCCAGGCTCTGAGGGTCACTGGGGGTGAAAGGGCCCCCTGGGGGAATCACTGGTGAGAGCAGCAGCTCTGGCTCAAGCTCTGGAGATGGGAGGCACAACTGGGTAGGGGGCTGGGGGTCTGATTTAGGGGGACGTTCGACGGCGTAGGCAGCAGGGCGCTCTGCGGTGTAAGAGCTGCTGTGTTCGGGGCAGGGGTTGTAGGAGCTGTCTGGTTTAGGGTTGCTGTTGTACGTGGCTGCATGTTCCCGGCTATAGGAACTAGGATGTGCGGGGTTTGGAGCGGGGAGGCAGGAGGCGGCGTGCTCAGCCTTGGCTAAATATGCACTCAAATGGCAGGAAGTCTGCTCTTTGCTGTCATAACGAGGGTCTGTGATGGTGATATGATCGAGCACATATGGGGCAGTCAGTGCACTCTGATCCTGTCTGTGGCTGCTGGGGTTGCTGCAGGCAGGTTCAGTGGTGTAAGGAGCAGCATGTGTACTGTGTATGTATGTGTGGTGTGAGCTGAGCTGCTCCTGCGTGTTTGTGTCCAGGTCGTAAGGAGTGGTTATGCTCCCCAGTTTCATAAGGCTGTCTCCCAGCTCCAGCAGCTCTGCGCTGAGGGAGGGAGGAGGCGGAGGGAGGGGGAGGGAGCTGGATACACAAGGCTGGGAGGTGGAGTCTGTCCTGTTAGGCGGGTGAGGAGGATCCAGGATGGACGCGGGGAAGGATGAGCCTCTGGCTCCTGGAGGACCCTCTGTGTTGAGAGAGTGTAAAACAGCATCGACCAGGTCTCCCGCTGGAGCCGCTCTTCTCTCCTGATCCACCCTCCCCTCCATCCCTCCCTCCAGTCCTCGTTCTCGGCGCGACTCCTGCAGCGACAGCTGGATGGCCAGAAGGATGTTGGGATCGTCTTCGTCGAGCGAGCCGAGCGCTCTCCTGCGACCCTCGCCCCTCTCCGTGCCTTCTGAAACACGAAATGTCACATTAAAGCACAGACTGCTGTGCGTGGCTTGATTACAAATTGATCCCAGTGATCGATGGCTCTGGGTGCTTCGACTGGAACAGACTGATGGAGCAATAAAGTAAAATCCCATTTACTGGTTGTCTTGTGCACTGACAAGACAATTTATTAATATAGGCAGGATCCAGAACAGAGTGTTTGCCAATATACTGCCTGTACCGGCTGTATACAGAACAATAAATTAATGAACACTACACTGTATTAATCTGAAAATTTTTTTTTGTTAAATACTTGATATAAGCCAGTTATACGGTGCATTAAAATGCTTGCCACACCTGTGTTGTCACTCCTCCTGCTGGTCTCTGGTGTGTTACTGCTGCTTCTAAGGCTGTGCAAACTCAGCATGTCTCCTCTGCGCCGTGGTCTGTGTCTGCGACGGTACTGGATGTCAGCATAATCCTGCAAAGAGTTATTCGAGTTCTATTATAAGAAAAAGACAACTTGAGGGAGCTATTTTGTGTCAGGCAGCATCAAAATCTCAAGCACAGAAAACAACATTCAGCCCATCATGCTTGTCCCTAAATATGCCAAAAAAAAACAAAAAAAAAAAAAACTGGTGAATTACCTGCGACTGTCTCTCTCTCTGATCTGCTCCCAGTACGGAGTGCCGACTTCCCATCTTAACACACATAAGCAAACTATGTCAGCTGCTGCCGCCGCAGTCATGCATTAATACGACCTCATACACAAGTAGGTCACTAAAGCGGAGGTTTAGGAAGTAGCATTAGCGAGGCATGAGCCAAGATATTAGCAGAACGAAGAGAAGTTAGTGTTTGTGAGTGTGGTGTGACAGAAGGCGTTTGTGTTTACCTCAGGAGAAGCAAAGCCAAGGTACTCCCAATCCCACGATCCTCCAGGGTAACTGAAATGAATGTTAGCACACAATTACTTTTTTTAAAAACACATTTGAAGCAAACTAAACAACACTCAGCTTCAGTTTAAGTTCTTATGCCACTTCTTTATCCCCTGAATCCCTCTAAGTGGCTCTATGTAGTGAATTTGTTAACTTGAGCCAAAATTAGAACCATATTGTCTCTCTGTGCGTTGTGTGTGTGCTTTCTTACTTCCTGCGAGGAGGCTCTGGAGAGTCATTGGGAGCGACGCCACGGGCCACTGATGCCAAGAACTCCTGCCTCTTCTGCTGCACCAGGCGGGCCGCGCTGATGATCTTATGGCACGGCGTCCTCAGGTACGGACGGTTGACCTTCTGGGCCAGATCCTCTACGACCATCTCTAAGTCAGTCTGGGAGGACAAACAGAAGAAAGTGTTGAACACCGTCTTCCCCCCGTCAGACCGTGTAATCGTCTTGCAATCAACAGTGGTAGGTTGATCGTGCTGCTCAACTTCTGCATGACCACTTGGTTGCATCAAGTACTTACACTTGCAAAAATAGCGCAATCACTGATTTTTCCTAATAAGAGGTTTCCATCCCATTTATAATCTAGTGTGACTGAAATGCGAAAAAACCCATTAAACCGACTCTTTTGCGTGTATATTTTAACAGATGTACCCAGTCCTCTGTCCACCAAGGCCACAATACACCCCAAAATTTGTTTATGTTCTATACAGTTTACCCCTACAGAGTCCAGGAATCCCTGTAGGCACTTCAGGGGTGTTAGTCCTGTTCATGCAGAGGATGCACACTTGTTGGATATATATTAAAATACCTGCATGAGCTCAAATATCTCTTTCTGGGTGCTGCCTTGCTGGAGGAAGAAGCCGTATGGGTAAGAGCACTTCAGCACGCGCCGCGTCTTCAGCAGCTCAGTCACGCCGTCCTCAATGAAGCGTGTGTCTGGGGGAGTGCCTTCACCTGCAGAAGAAAAGACACGTGTTTTATAGCTAGCCATGACTTTAATGAGCACAGGATTAATGTCTTATGACCCGGACGCACCAAAGCTTGGGTGTGAGTCTGAAAGGCATGACCTATTTGCGCTTTGGCAAAAACAAATATGCTATTCTCGGGCAAACGGCTTGCAGCTGACAAGCAGTTTACTCAGACTTCTTTTGAATCCTTTTCATGAGATCAGTGCAGGACACTTACGGCTAATGAAGGCCCTGCTCAGCTGCTCCATCTTCTCTTTAGCCGTTTTTAGCAGCTTTTGTTCCAACTAACACACACACAGACACACACAGACACACACAGACACACACACACACACACACACACACACACACACACAGACACACACACACACACAGACACACACACACACACACACACACACACAGACACACACACAGAAGAGAGAATACACACACCAAATGATCACGAGATGTTTCTCTGGAAGCATTTTAGATTTTTGGGCGAGGTTTGCATCGTTATGAACGTATCTGTCGAGTGTATTACCTTGTAACTGTGTTCATGGTTCTTGAAGCGAGTGTAGTAGTGCATGAAACGGTCCAGCTCCTGGAAACTTTTGTGCTTCTTTTCTGCCTGTAAAAAAGAAAAACTCTTACTTCATTTAAACTCCTCTGTGTGTGTGTGTTTACTCACTGTACTCAGTGAAAGAGACTGAACAACTTCTATATTTGTGTGAATACAGACTCACTCAGCTATACCTATTTAGCTGCTCATTAATACATATATCTAATCAGCCAATCACATGGCAACAACTCACTGCATGTAGACAGGGTCCAGACAACCCTTTGAAGTTCAAATTGAACATAAGAGCGAGGAAGAAAGGTGATTAAAGTGATTTGGAACGTGGTGTTGTTGTTGGTCTGAGTATTTAAGAAACTGCTGATCTACTCTAAGGTTTACAGAGAGTAAGAAGAGAAAATATCCAGTGAGCAGCAGTTCTCTATGTGAAAATGCCCTGTAGATGCCAGAGGTCAGAGGAAAAAGGGCACACTGCCATGAGCTGATAGGAACACAACAGTAACTCAAACAACAACATTACAACTACGATATGCAGAAGAGCTAAGAACAGGAAACATACATGCTCAGTGAAATTTGACAGAGGATTGAAAAAAATGTTGCCTGGTCTGATGTGTTCCAATTTCTGCTGCCAATGACAAAGTCAAAAATAACATGATAGCATGGATCCATCCTGGCTTGTATCAACAATTCAGGCTGGTGTTGGTCATTTAATGGTGTGGAGGCCCCCTAGTACCAAATAACCATCGTCGAAACACCACAGCTGCTCCATCCCTATATGGCCACAATGTAAGAGTCTTCTGATTGCCACTTCCAGCAGGATTATGCACCTTGTGACCTCTGTGGCCTCCAGTCACCAGATCTCAATCCAATAGAGCATCTTTGGGATGCAGTAAAACACGAGATTCACATCACAGCTGGGCAGGCAACTGTGTGACCCTATTATGTCAATATGGACCAAAATCTAAGAGCAATGTTTTCAGGGGGAAAGGGGGTCCAACCAGGTACTAACAAACTGGACCAAAAAATAGTGTCCAGCAAGTGTTTTTACATCAGTGGAAGCTTATATGGGATAAAGTGTGTGTGTATTCTCCATTTTATGAGTGAGTAAGTGTTTATACCTCTACAGTCATCTCTTTGGACTGCTCTTCAAGTTGCTGGATGACCTCATAGCGAGTACAGCGATAGTAGCCACCTGTTGATGAGCTGTGTTTCTTCCACTCCTCCAGACAGATCCAACAGAAGTCATACTTACACTACACAGAGAGAAAAACACCAAGGTTAATTTATTAGGAATAAAATTAAATACAGAAAAAAATTTTAATACACCGAGCAATCAACATTCATGCCTTTAAACGAAGACACACAGCAGACAGAGTTTAGTGTTTACCTTAGCACACTGCATGTGGTTGCAGCCCTCATTCTTCTGAATGGGAGACTTGCAGTTGGCACACGGTTTGGAGTTGGTCAGCAGCCACAGGCAGTTAGCAGCATCCTCATAGGCCTCGCTCACACCTGCCACTGTGGGAAAGCACACACAAACACACAGGTGGACGCACACACATTAGCAACATCTCTGCAGTCTAACACCTGGCCTGCAGACACATTCCGGCACATTACGCAAATATTAGTGACTTAAACACCTGCCAGCATCACATAAAATACAGCAGGCACATCCAGATAAGACGTCCTGACAGCTGCTCTTAGCTACCATATTGCTGGGCAGTTAAAGTTACAGTAAAACAAACAAAACAGCACAGGCATACACTCTTCAGGCTTCATCTCTGTGACTTTCTGGAGCCAGTTCCTCCACATCTGACAATCACATGGCTCGTGGGCCTCGCCAAGGCACTCCCTGCAGACACCGGGAGATAAAGAGAGAAGTTAATAAAGTCAAATCCAGCTAACCAAGACTACATAAGCATAAGAGCAAACACAGAATCCTAAGAGTTTCTGGGAATAAAGAAAACAGAAGGGAACACAAAAGAAGTAAAAGTTTCTGATAAAACAGATTTGGCTGGCGTGGTTTCAGATTAAGCAGTAATAACTCTTTTTTGCGTAGTAAGTTAGAACATGTGTATGCACATTTCATAAAACAATATTTATTCATGCCATTATGATCTGTGTGCACAATGCTGACGTTACTGCTCACACAGCAGCCTTTGTCCAGCTGCATGAACATAAAATGACTATAATATTTAGGTGTTCGGGTTAAATAACACACTAGCCTGTAATGTAACAGATCCAGACTTGTGTCCGACTTTGCTAAATTACATGTCAGTGACAGTGTCAATAAAACATGGCCATGTCTGAATCATAAATCCTGCAGCTTACCAGCAGAAGAGGTGACCCTTTCCACAATCAACAGCAGGTGAGGGCAGAAGGGGGAAGCTTGATGGGTCAGTGTCCCCCGGGCCCGGTCGGGTCAGCCTCACCGCCCGCTCGCAACGAGCTGCAGGACACCAACGGATGGATGGATTGTTCTCCACAAATGCCTGCAAACGGGGATGTTGGAAACAATGTCAGAGAACAGACAGGGAATGTGACGAAACAAAGAAAATGTCACTAAATAGTGCAACAAGAAACAGAACAAAGGCCCAGTCTTGAAGAGAAGGTGCAAACGATTATTTTGATTTCTACCTTGATGTCAAACTGCAGATAGCGCTGGTCCATCTCTCTGGAAACCACACTCTCTATCACATGGACAGGCACAAGCTGGTAGCACTCATATGCTGGACAGAAGATATTATGAGCATCTCCCTCCTGAATCTTTACATTGAGGAACCTGAGAAAGACACACACACAGAACTGAGCTAAAACACATCTGCTTCAATAAAAAAAAAAAACACACACGCTTACACACTGAATGTTCATGCGCGTACCCTTCCCAGCAGGCTCTGCAGAACTCGTGGCCACAGGACATGTCCACTGGGTCCTCAAAGACTGAGATGGAGCAGAGACAGATTCCACACTGCAGGGGGGACGGAGCAAATCAGTCACATGATTTCAAATTTTTATTTTTATTTTTATTTCTGTTGATAAGATTACTTCTCTTTGACATGTCATTTCCATCCTCATACACAGAGAAGAAATGCAATAGCAGAACCAGTTCAGGATGTTCTGTCTTTGATTAACTCTGTACTTTTGAGGCCACAGATTGCTGGACTGTTGTACTTTAGCCATATCAGACTCTCTGGCATTTCTTCTACGGCCCAAACAGCTTTTATCTTATTCTGCAAATGTTCCACCTCACAGGTCAAACATTCTGAAAACCTAACAGAAAACCTCAACGTTGATTTTCAGGCAGACTTCCTTAAGACTGACAGTAAACCAGAGGCTAATGTTTATATGGAATGACAAAGAATTACTGCTGATGGCCTTGATCCCCTTTTTAGTAGGATTAGACATTAACCTGCAACCACTAGATAAATGAGACATCGTTTTCTGCCTTCAAAAAGAAAGCGCACAAAGAGTCTACCCTGTACTAAATATGCCTTCATACATGATCTATTTTTCATCATGAATGACTGATGTTCTTATATTAACATATATCGCCACTGCTCACCATGGCCAGGCCCTCCTCTCCAGGCGTGAGGCAGCTGTCGGTGGTAGAAGTGAGAGTGAGAGTGAGGGGAGAGCGTGGGGTCCTAGGAGTGCGGGGGGAGGGCAGGGTGTCCCAGGCGTTGTACCCGCTAGGCGGTGGGGTCGGCATGGTGACACCAGAGCGCTGGCAGCAGCCCTCAGCGTCGGACATCCAGGCTTCCAGAAGCTTTTCTCTGTCCCAGTCTGAGCAAGTCAAACGTTATTAGAAAGACTGAGACAAACGCATGCATCGTGACAACAGCGCTGCGAGGGTTACTTAAGGTCACATATGAACGTCAACTTTATGACAAACCATGTGCTCGAAGCAGGGCCTCTGCAGTGAAGAGGGGGGCTTGCAGCATGTCGGCTGTCTCTACAATCAACATGTCCTTCAGCCTGCGCAGATCCTGAATCTTCAACCCCTCGTAAGGCTGAGAGGATACAGAGGGGGAGAAATGTTAGGAAGAGAGAAAAACCCGCAGTCAGAGAGAAGGTAAAAGATGGAAACAAAAACAGAATATAAAATATAAGACTGAAAAATGCTAAAAGAAGTGAAAAAGATAATGTGGAAACGATAAAAAGGACTGGGATGTGGGGCATTCGGGGTTGGGGGTGGAGGTGGGTGAGACAGATTAAGCATTAGCATGGATTTGGCTGCAGGAAGGAAGATCAAAATGCTATCAGCTGGCAGCAGCCGCAGCTATACAGCGGTGCTGGTGACCTCGGTTTAATTGGGACTCTGAGAGACGTGGTGTGTGTATCTGTGGATCTGTGGATCTGTGTATTACTATATACGTGTAAGAACCACTGTAAGTTGTGGATTGTGAAGAGAGAACATCAACAAGGGACAATCTGGCCAAGAAGCTGGAGACCCAAGTAGAAATATTCTAAAAATCTATAAACAGTGTCTGCACAAATGCAGAACACAAAACACTAAGTACATTTCAGGTTGGACACAGTGTTGAAACAAAATCACATACATGACCTTCAAAATACAGACAGCACATTTCGCCCCCAGATTGTTTTAATCTACACAGATTAGCAATGGTGACTTCACTGTCCTAAGATATATAGTCTTGAATCTGAAAAATAAACACACTGTACAAGTTCATGAGGGCAACCATCTACCTCTTTATCTTCACATGATTTAAATTTGACCTGCTATGCTTACGCTTATTTTCTGTCATATTCATGTTACAATGATAAACGCTTATGTTGATGTCCAAAGTTTCAAATAATGAGGTCAACGTGCGTGTAAGTAATCCGTGTAAGCCTAAAGCTCAGGATTCAGAGTGCCATAAACGCTCTGCTTCACGGACAGAGCGCCTAATCTTGGATCTTTATGATATCAGTGGAAACTGATAACAATTCTCAATATGGTCATCTGAGGCACACAGCTCCGACTGTGAGACAGAAGCTCCTCGCCGTTTCGTTTTTTTGGTCACGATGGGCAACCACTCAGAAGAAAGCCGCCTTAAAGAGAGAGGAGCTAAAGCAGCTTGTTCCAGGCAGTAGATGAGCTTAAGTGCTGCACAAACATAAAATAAATACACATTATTCTATACTGTGAATTAAGCAAAGCTATCCTTGATTAGTGCTGTGCCATATCATATAATGGCAATAATACCGGTATAAATTCTGGGCTTGTCTCATTGTGCAACAACACAGACAAGCAGACACGTCTGAGAGCGAAAGCTACATGTCATTCTCTGATAACAATTCAGTATCTAAAAAAGGAGCCACTACAGTACTTTGCAAAATATGCAAGAAACATTAAATTTGTTTCACCAATTGAGGCAAAACAAACCATTGAGTACAACCAGGCTATGAAGAAATGTGAGGAGCAGATACTAGCAATCAAAACTTAAATGACTGCACCGAGTCCCGCTGGAGCGCTCACTAGCTGCACTCTATATGACAAGAAGACCAAGCTGTGGGTGGAAATTACTGATGCATTTATATGGTGGTAAATGAGGGCTTTAAGCAACTGGTTAAAAAGCTTGACCCAAGATATTTTTGTGCTTATGCCATGTCACTGCTATTGTACGTTCATGCTGCTGCTGCTGCTCTGAATCAATGGCAGTAACTTAATGAAAAAGAAGAATGGAAATGCTATTCATTTCATTTGCACTAATAAATGCTGCTACCTGCAATCACAGATAATCTGCTATTCAGTATTTTGTTTTCTCCATTATCACCAAACCCTAGCATAGATATAGTCCACAAGTGAAAATAGGGAGCTGGAAATGCTCCACCTAAAGAGTAATCTGGTGTAATCACATTATTGCCATACATTTACCAGTCCTCATTATCTTCATAAAAAAAAAGTCGAACCTTAAATCTGATAAATATTTCAATTCTTGTTTGAATTTTTACACAAGAGTTGTTTTCTATGCAAAAATATAATCATAAGATCTAAATGAACATGCTTGTGCACAGTAAGGATACTCCTTGTCAAGCAAATGTTTTAAAGACTCAACAGTGACTAAAAAGCTTAAAAATAACTTAGGCCAGCAGGGAAACCCTACATCGGGTAACCACGGTCTCACCTCCTTGTACTGCAGCAGGTTGGTTTCACCGTGTGCGTCTGTGTGTGACTGCTGAGCTGAAGAGGAGGAGAAAACCATCTGCGACTCCAGGCTGAGGGCCAGCTCGGTGTGGTGGTGCCGCTCGGCGTGATCGCATGGCGTCAGCTTGTCTTCGTCCTCCACAAAAAGGTCCGCCTCACTCTGGATCAGCAGCTAGAGGAGGGACGAGGCAACAAAAGGAAGGGGAGAAAGAGATAATAGAGAGAAACAAGAAATTAAGGCACTTTCAACAAATGACGCAGAGGAAGGAAGAGGCAAAGACAATGGGAGCAAACAGCAGGAACACAAAGGGGAAGATGAGAAAACAACAGGACAGGAAACCAAAAATATGGGAAAGGGGAAGAGATGAAAAAAATTACAAAAGGAGCAAAGGCAGACAGTGAAAGAGATTTAAATCAACAGGAGTCAAAAGACAGTTTTTGGTAAGTATAGATCAAGAAGGTTGAAGGAAGGATGCAGAAGCCAACGGAAAAGTCTTTAAAGTTTTTATCTTAAAAAAATTGAATTTCTGATTTTCACAGGGTCGTACATGTGAGATTTATGAAAACTTTTATTCCAGAAGGTTAATTTTCTGCCGAAGTGCTTGTTTGAGCTGGTAAAATACAAAGCAGATATACGAGGAGTTGGCATAATTCAAAATCATTGGATTGTAGATTATTTGACTGTTCCAGTTACATAAAATACAGATCACCTGCAGAGAAAATAGGTGACCTTTGGGTAGTGACTACACATGCAAGCATTCATACAGGGTTAAAAGAGTCTGTTACTTAACAGACGTATCTGTATTTTACTGTCATTACAACCACTTCATATTCAAAAAGTGTATTTTAACTTTGAATCAACTAAACCACATTTTAAAAAAGGGTTAAATTATTGTTTTTTAAGCACTGCCCTGCTTTTTGACCTTTGGTTGAAGGTCAAACCTCTTTGTTGGACTCCAAACATTTTCATATGCATGAAAAACCCTGGAGTTTGAATAGCGTCCAAGACTTTGTCTCACCTCCACACAGCTCTTCATGCCTGCAGCGGCAGCATAGTGCAGACAGGTGCTGTGGTGGTTGTCGGTGGCGTTAACATTAGCTTTCTCGTACTGGCCTCCCTCTAGCCTGGCCCCAGTCCAGTTCAGGATCATCTGGTAATGGAAAGACACACCACATGTGTCAGCTGTGGCTTCATAGAATGCAGTTTATTCCCACTACCATGCAAGCGTAGACACTAATCTATATTTGCCCCCCCCGTGCGTCTGTACCTGCAGGCAGTCTGCACGGCGCTGCTCGTCCCTCTGTGGTCTGGCCAGTCGTGGTGACAGCGCTCCCTCTGGCAGCAGCAGGATCTGTGGGCCTTGGCACAGCACATGCAGGCAAGTCTCATTGTGCACATTGCGCTTGTTGGGGTTTCCTTCTTTGCTGAACAGGAAGGACCTAAATGATGCAGACAAGAATGAAGAGATTAGATAAAAGAGGGTAAAACCGGTTCAGAGGTATTCACATGTGAGGTGGAAAGAGAGGAAAGGCCTGACAGTAACAGGAGGAAGGCTTGAAACAGAGTCAAAGAGAAGAGGAAGATGAATTATGGAAGTAAAATGGACAGTGAAATGAAGAGACAAGGTAAAGATGGCATAATATCGACTATTTCTGTTTAACATCTTTGAGATAATGGACATGCTGGCTGACGGGTGTGAGCGCAAACACATGCACACAAACACACACACTTAGCGGGTGATGGATGTGCCAGTTGCTCTGGGAGTAAGACTGTAGCTGCAGTTCTGTTTAGTAAAATAGTTTCCCCTGCTTTATGTCTGTGGAAACCTCCATTTACTGATTACCTCTCCACTCTTTTATATGCCTCAGCACCTTTCCCTTTTCAAGTTTCTTTTTACATTTTAAAAACCAAAGTCTCTTTTTGTTTTTCCCCCCACACCTTCCTATTTGCGATAAAGCCAGCGAGGAAAAACAGATTCTTTTTCATCAGCGGCACAGCACAAATAGTGTTGCACATAAAATGATTCTCTCTAATGCAAATCCAATAAAAGGAGAAGAAAAAAATAGGATGTCACAGGATTGACAATTGTAAGGACACCAGCTGAAAAGATTTTGTAAAGCCTCGCCCTCTCTTGCACAATTTGGACACGGCAGTCGATGCTTCTGAATTTGAAGTTTCTCAGTGTGTAGTCCTTCAGTGTATTCCTCCACTGCTGCCCTGCTTTTCCACTTTTGACCCTCTTATCCTGTCAGCCACAAGTCCCTGCAGCTTCTCTCTAATGACAGTGCACTGCCAATTCATCCGCACAGCAATAATCACTAATTATTCCCTCCCAACCCCAACCCAATACCCCCTCCACCACCACCTCGACACACATATGCATGCACAAATCCCGATGTTCAGGATGGATGGCCCTAATATAAGCAGGCTGTGGGGAGGTCACATGTTTTGTGTTGTTGCTGTGAAGTTATTAGTGGAGGGCAGGAAACCTCAGCGGAGCGTTAAAACTAACTACTTTGTCGTACACATGGCTGAAAAGCAAATCAGCTTGAGGAGACTCAATGCGTCCAAGATATAAATAAAAAAATAAATAAATGAAGTCGGCAGTTGAAATGTACTCTTTTGATTCTTTCAACAAAAGAAAAACCAACTGTTCACAATGACGTCCGAGTTGTTATTTACATATTTTTTCCTGTGACTTGTCGTGGAGGAAGGGTTACACTTCCTGAACTACACCCAGTTTTCCAGTAATAGGTCTACTTGAGATTTTCCAGTTTGCACTTCTCACGGGATTACTTGCCAATTCGACCCACAGAGACGACTAGCAGAGAGCGAATAAACACGAAGCAGATACGTGTTAAAAATAATCTGAAACAGACTCTCCATCCACCAGCCCACGCTCGTCCTCTGTGAGTCTTTATTTTGTCTGAGATTTCTCGGTTGTCTCTCTATTGCCACTGTCCAACTGAACTGCTGGAACAAAGAAGCCTTTCCTCTGATGCTTATCAGGAGCAGAGCGCTGCGTTCAGCACGCCTCTCTGGCCCATTATAGGTTAGTAGGAAGGAACACAAATAGCACATGGATTGATTCACTGTGTTATATTCTCAGACGCATTAAGCAGTTGCCGAGTCTCAGTTTTTTTCCACCTCCTTTAAACACAAACGGCCGTGTGCACACATGCAGATAGACAGATAATGAACCCCCCGCCCCCCGACCCCCCGTAATCATGGTAAGAAAGGCTAAGAGAGAGGACAAATGGGAGGAGGAGGAGAGGAGGAAGACTACTGAGTCACTGAATCAGCTGTCATGGTCAAGGCCAGCAGCTTGATTATCTCTGCAGGAGGTAACAAAGGCCCACTGGTGTGCTGCTTGCTATATTTTTCTATAGTTTGACCCCTTTTCTTAAGGCTGTGTTTGACTTAGTGACTCTGTGGTTTTTGTCAGTCTGTTGACTTGATTGCTGTTGATGGTGCTGTCTGTCTATTTCTGCGAACTCTTGTTTTGAGAAAGTGTGCAGGCGGTGAAACTCCTCACAGCACAATAGCCATGCAATGAATTCAAATCTTTTAATACTCTTAAAGAGGAACTGTAGTGATTTAGCACCGCACTTCATTAAGCAGAGAGACTCACAAGAAAGAGCTTTAAAGGAATGTACACAAAAGCGGATGGAATTTCCCAGTAAGACTTGCATAGTACTGGAAACACACAAGCCTTAGATCAGATCTGCCTCTCCAGCATCCTTATCAACTTCTCAAAATTGTAATACAAGCTTAGTCCACATACTCTGTGAAGTCTATGAAGCTTTACATGAGATGACCTGAACAGCTGTATTTTCAGACATTAGGAAGCTTCGTGCTGATGCAAAAATATTCTAACAAGAAGCAAGAAATGTGCCAGTGAAGCTAAAAATACTGAAATGTTTTAGTTACTTTATTTACCAGGATGTTGCGTTTGTCTTTGACTTCACTACAGTGTGAATGTCTCGCTAGTTTCTCTGTAATTTCTCTCACCAGATTTCAGTTTGTGGCTATTACTGCGTGTGTGCGAGAGAGCAAGCAGGCGGGGCACAGTAGAGCAAGCAGCATGGTAGCAGAGCAGGAGTGCTACTTGAGTTTATGACAACTCGTTAGCCTGCAGCAAACATCCAAGAGGTGTTAATTTGTCGAACAACCAAAGGCGGACAGATGCTGGAAGCTACTTAGACCACAAGTAGCTCAGTGTCTGATTTATAGAGGAACCACCTAAGGCCTCAATCACACAGGCCTAGAGATTGGTCAGTGACCATCCAGTCAACCACCGTTCACAAAGGAAAAATTTGTTGGCAAGAGGTAGTTTGAAGCTGCTGCTTTTTGATAGGTGAAATTTGTCGCAAAGAGGATACTGCACTGACAGCCACTTTTCAACTGCTTTGGTTGCTAGCAGGTTTGTGCGATTGCTTGTAGTTTGTATGAAAGATGCCGACTTGTCTGCAAATGCTTGCAAAGTGACAGTGAAACTGTGAGATGTGCGATGCAAAGTGAGACTGACAGATGGAGACCAGAGACTCTCCCATCCCCGCCATCCACTGTTCTTTCTGTATATTTAGGGCTGTGCAGTTTCTATGTCTGGAATGGTGATTGTACAACTTTTACACAGAAGGCTACATTCTCCACTTCTGGTTTGTGAAGCATTCTCAAGTGTCACTAGAGCTCTTAAGAGTAAATACCAAGTGTTTACAGACAAGTCGGCATCTTCCATGCAAACTACAGGCAATCTGCTATCAACCAGAGTAATCACAAAGAAGTTTTCAATGCAGCACTCTCTTTGCGATCAATTTCCAGCAACCATTCGCCAACCAGTCAGGGAATAACATTTTTCCCTAGCGACCAGCAGGGAGCAGCAATCAGTCTCGAGGTCTGCGTGACTGAGGCCTAACAAATCCAGCAGGACCAGCTCGTTTCAAAGACAGCAGGGGAGCAATACTTAAGCCAAGTTTTCTTCTGTGCTGAATAACACAAAACAAAACAGAATGACAGAGAAAACAGCTGTTGTGTGCACGGTCAGCCTAGAAATAGCAGTTCTGATAACAGGTCCCGTGAACTCATCGCGTATTAAAACAACAACAAAAAAAATAAAAATCAGAACCTTTAACGAGACTCTCAGAAGTGCTCATTCAAGCCATTGGTCATTTTTGAGATGGTGGCTTGCAGTTTTATATCTTACAAAGTAAGTGCCTTTAAGGGTCTAACTACATTTTATTTCCACAGCTCCTCATGGCTAATGCACTTTCCCCGCTCCCTGTAACATCATTTACATAATCTTACAGTATATATGCGACTGGCGTCTTTGGGCCTCCGCACATTAAGTGGCCTTTCTTGCCATCAAAGGCAATTACAGATATGGTGATTCTCAGAAATGTCTTAAATCTGACATGCTGCTAATTGTTATTCAATTTAACATGACTCACTGCCCTCCTAACTGCACTGGATAACTGCTGCATTGCATGAGACTGACTTTTACCTGAGCAGACGTGTCATGGCGTGGCGGCACACATAGTGCATGGGTGTGTTGTGCTGGTACTGCTCTCCATACGATGCGTTTGGGTCCAGACCATCCCTGAACTGAGGGTTGCCCTCGTACAGCTGCCAGGCCAGGGCCTCGTCACCGTTCACAAGGGACTTGCGGAACTTGGTGGCTGTGTTTCCCATCGCTTCGGGCTCGCAAACGGCCACCTAAAACGAAGCTGTGGCCAATGCCTCACTACTCCTCTCTTCCTCCTCCTCCTCTTTCTCCACCCCCCCGTACTCCACAGGTCACGACTTAGAGCAACATGGTTCAGCGTTTCCTTCCCTGCAAAGAAGAGAAAGGTGGGAATTGGTTAGAGAGAAAATGAAGTTGGAAAGAAGGAATAAGAGCAGATGAAAAAAAGGCAAACAATCGATTGAGTCCATTCATTGATTAGCTGTGTGTTAGATGGACAGATGCCATTTTATAGAAAATAGAAAAGAAAACAGAGAGACAGAAAAAAAAGACAGTTGTAAAGAAGCCAGGCCAGAGGGGAAGGTTGATGATATCCAAGCCATTGATTTGTTAGTTGGTTGATGAAAGACACAGTCGATATTACCACAACTGACCATTCTGGACCATTGTGTGTCCAGTTAGGTCACTGTTGTAAGATAAAAAAAAAAAATCTGCATGTCTTCGACTGTTTACATGCTCTTCTGCTACTGAGACTCTGAGAGTGTGTTAAACCATGCAGCACTAACATGCTGGACCCAAACCAGTTTTACTTTGGCCCTCAGCCGCTAAACGAAAGAATCACAAGCGTCATAGCTATGGCTGCCCCAGCAGAGCTTACTCTCCCAGCAACAGCTTATAAACCTACTGCAGATTCACAGGTTATCAAAATATAACCGTTGGATTCCCACCATTTCCTTAAAAAGAAAAACTGGCCTGGAAAGCTTCCCCCCCATATCTATCTATATATATATATATATATATATATATATATCTATATCTATCTATCTATCTCTATATCTATATATATATGTATATATATATCTCAAGCAATATAAGAGATGAGAGATATGGGACACAAACAAACACTTCTGTCCTTTCACATATTGTACATTATCTCTGCTTGATGTACACGTCTTCTCCACCTCTCCTTCTTTCTCTCTCTTACTCACAAACACTTACACAGTTTGGTGTGCCTTTAACACACGGTATTACATGCTGTAATGAGTGGACTGTGTAATGAGTGCATGGGCCTCTGTGTGTATTGCGCTGTTGAGGGTATCATTACAGTCTTCATTCTATAGCCATCTGTCTGGCCTTCACAAAGAGCCTCTTTTTAGCCCGGCTACAGTTGGCCGCTGGCTGGCCGGGCTCTGGAACATTTGAATAACATGGCTGACTGCCTCCCTTTTCTTTGCTGTGACAGAAAGGGACACAGACAGGAAAAATACACACTGACAGACCGGTGAATAATAGCCACTGCAAGTTCTCTCGTGATGCACTCAGCAGACCGGATCTTGTGTGTGTTTGTGTATATCTGGAGGGAGGTCGTGGAGGGGGTCGTGGGGGGGTGGTGGTGGTGGTGGTGGTGGGGACTGTAGTTAATAGGTCAGTCTGTCTGTTTGGCTCTGTTTTGTGCATGCTGGTTTACTTCCAGTTCACTTCACATCTCCACGTACCTCCCTCTCTGTCTCTCATACTAAATAAGGACAGGAAGTTTGGACATGAAGGAATTTTGGAATTCCAGCGATCACAAGTGCCGCTGTTCACAGTGGAGTGCAGCTATTGACTTTATTACACATCATTCGATGGTGGGGTGGAACTGAGGCACAGTAAGTGTTCCACTGCTTGTTAACTTGGCACTCATCTGCTAGGCTGAATTTCAGAGGCATGTTTTATGAATCACGCTTGAAAGTCAACAATATTTAGTTAGCCTCATAACACAGAGCTACTCAGAACAGGCCTCTGATACATATGGTCTTCCCCATTTTAGGCAATGCAATAGTTGTGACGTAATGACTCATGAGCTCAAGAATCCTAAACACATGAATCCCGTCAGATGACTCCCACTAACAAGGACTCAGTCATGGTGCTCGAGCTTCTCGGAAACCCAGTCAGCAACACACCCCCATTTAGACCAAATCACGCAAAAAAAGCAATTTATGGTGAAAGTTTGGAAAGCGTCTGCAACTATTGCAACAAAACAAGTAATGGATTGCTCTTTGCTTTCTTTTTTTTCTTTTTTTTATAGACAAATGAATCACTTAATATCAAACAAGATTTAATGTCATTAGGATTTTGACTAGCAGTTATTTTTTACTTATTTATTAGCAGTCTAGTCTCATCCTTAGTCAATAAAATGACAGAAAACAGTTGTTTCAGTGTCATAAATTGTAAGATGACACAAAAAAGACTGTCCTTACTGACCAGTGATTTATAATAGCATTCATACCAGCAAATCTGAATTTTAGAGAAGACAGAATATGGCAGTGTGTGGCTGAGGGACCGGGTTGTGGATTATTTTTCTGCTGATCCAATAACTGACTAATGATTTGAGATCTAATTACAAAACAGGCATTCAATGCTGGGTTTCAGTCAGTCCTGTTAGGCAACAGCTTAAAAGGAAAAACCATACCCTCTTTCCCCTATAGTGTGGGGATCAAGTTGCTCGGTTATGTTGGTGGTGGGTTGGATGACAATGCAACCATTTGTAGGGCACACTGGGTCACTGAACAGTTTAATACGCATGAAAATGATAATAATATTATTTAAGTCCAACTGAAACACCTATTAGGAGAAATTTTGGACTGATGCAACAAATTTAGCATTATCGTGTTTATCAAAGCTGGAGGGATGGAGGGCCTTCCCGAGCATTTTACAGCCAACCCCAAAGAGTCCTGAAGCTGTTCTGAAAACACACACACACTTTGTTTGAGGGTTTCCTTGAATTTGCCAATCTTACGTTCCTCTGATTTTTAGGTTTTACCAGTTATGATGTGCTGCAAACTATTGTGAAAGTAAATTCAAAGAGGATCAAAGCATTTACGTTCAACCTGTCACAAGCCTAATTTAAAGCGATCGCTTTAAATGAAAAACAAAAAACAATCAAACACACATAAAACATGACAGCCACTGGAGTGTTGCTGCTGTTATCAAAAGTTGCTGTCAGCTGTAACACGTCAGTGGTAAAACCTACCCAAACTCTGGGCAATCAAGCCACTCTATAACTGCTGCGGGACAATGTATGGTCGTTAAAGGGGGCATAAAACTTGTGAGTCAAAGGCAGAAGCTGCGTTACAACATTAATAATAATAAAAATAATACGATAATACAGCGCGACTGACTTCACTAGCAGCTGGGCATTTTACCAAAATTAGCTGGGTCGCCGTATATCGGCTAAATATTCAGGTCAGACCTCGTGTGGGTGTCTCCGAAGTGTGTCAGCATGAAATGGAGCACAAAACAAACAGTGGCCGACTTCTCTCTTCATGTTTGTGTCCATGCGGCCCCTTGGTTAAAGCTCCTTTGTTCAGCAACCGTACAGTCTGCTTGAATTACTACCCCAACTGGGAAGCGAGTAGTAGGTGTGTAGTTTCTGTAATGCTGCCGAACAAAACCCTTTGCCGGTAGTTTTAACGTTTTCGCAGGCTGTGGCGGCGCCGCTGGGAAGCGTTAACACCCAGTGCAGCTTACCTTTCTGCCGTTACCGACGCTAGCAAAGCGTCTATTTTCCTGTCTCAGGTTAACGTTAGCGAGATATGTTAGCCTCAACTACCTACAGCCGGGCAGCATCTCCGTCGCTCTACTTACACGGTCGTCTCACTTGGTCACTTCATTCGGAAACTTGCATACATCCAGGGACATTATCCTGTGGCTGTCATTCGCATCCCCGGCTGCGGTTCCGCTGGACCATCCTCTCTGCCACCGGACCCGGTGGGGACAATGATGCTGTTGCCGACAGCGGAGGGGCGAGACTGACTTCGTTCTCTGTGTTGTTGTTGCTGCCAAAGGGAAAAGCGTGTTGCGCATGCGCAGCACTACCTGTCACGCAGAGAGCTTTCACCGGATTGGTCGGCTATCTGCGCTCGCTGGTTGGTTGGTTAAGGTCAATATCAGTTAAGAAAATAATAATAATAATAATAATAATAATAATAATAATAATAATTTTAAAATGTAATTAAACTTTAAAAATCCGAGAAGAAAATTGAAAAAGAAAAAAGAGAAACAATAACAACATTTATGATGACGTATATGAAGGCATGAGAAATACTTTATTTGTCCCATATTTGGGAAATTCTTTTTGTTTTAGCAGTAACGAAAACAGGAGACCTAGCTGGAGGTGCCAGAGCTGGAAATCCTAAGCCCAAAAGAACATTCATGGGTGTAGTGAAAGAGGACGTGCGAAGGAGTGGTATGAAGGCAGATGATGCTACAGTGACCCCTACAGGAAGCAGCTGAAATGATGATGATCATCATCATCATCGTCATCATTTGTGTATGTTATTGGTTGCATGTAAATGCCTTTTATCTCTCTGATTTTGTTTATTGACCTACACCACAACTCCAAATGTCTTTTAGTCACTCAGTCTTTTGGTGTCACCAGCTCCAACAGTGCTCTACCAGCAGACCAACAAACTACACTGCATTCTCAGCAACTGAGTGAAAGCCAAGCGCCATCATTTTGCTGCACGTGAGTTTTGGATACAGCCTCTGCATTTGGCCTTCCAGTACAACCTGTAGATGTGAATGCCTAGGTATTGGACTGCTCCATCAAGTCAACATCTTGTCCCAGGACAGAAACGGGGAATATAGCCATCCTCTTTCAGAAGCAGATGATTACTTCCAGACCACCCCACAAAATCACCCACCAGTGCGCTGTACTAGTAAAAACAACTGAACTGTTATGTTATTTGCCACAAACACTTTGGGGTTAATTCCTTGTGTGAGTTTGACAAATTACCAGTGTGATATATATGAACATAAATGATCATAGGCCAGGAAAGCATTTTTATATCTTTGTCCCCTTACCCTGCACCCTGAGACAATGCACCACATTTTGATTGGCTCAACTTTACAAGTCATCACATGTGAGAAGTGCATCTAACCCTAGTAACACCTCAAAAAGGAACAGGAAATGCACAAGTGTATAAAGAGTTTAATATAAGAGCATAAAATGAAATCTCAACTTCAGTTTTGATATTGAGATATATGATCACACAGTCAAACCTTCAGCCTTTACAGGTTGTGCACATTTATCTATTTAGTTACAAAATGAATATCAAAGATTCCCCCAAAGATTTTGGTGGGATGTGATAACCACAGTTGCAATTTGGGAAATGAACAAGGCGAAACTTATTTATTTGCTTGTTTAATAAAACCTCTCCATAAACATCATAACTTCAGTGTGATACAATATAGAATTATATGCATAGATTGTAACACAAAGTGCAACTAACAAGAAAAAAAACTAGATCAAAGTACTGTTTGATGTACCCACTCTGTGTTTTTGAGCATGCAATGTAGGTACACATGCAGACATATAGTTTGCACACCTCTGTAATTAGTTTGTTATGTTGTGAGAATTTGGGGCCAATCAGAAATCTGCTTGTAAGTGTCTGAGTCATTCAGCAGTGAAACGGTATCACAGCATCGTTAAAACTCCTGTTTTAATATATCAGCATCACATGTTTCACGTTTTTCATGTGAAACCTTTGTCTGCTAAACATAACAAATACATGTGGTGAGAAAAAAAAGCATCAGATGAGTGGAATGATGACGCAAACCACCCATCCATACATCCATACATCTTCTTTCGCTTATCCGGGGCTGGGTGGCAGCAGCAGCCAAAGCAAGAAGCCCACCTCCTCCAGCTTATCCGGGGGAACACCAAGGCGTTCCCAGGCCAGCCGAGAGATATAATCTCTCCAGCGTGTCCTGGGTTTGCCCCCAGCCTCCTCCCTCCTGATAAACCAATTCAAGTAAAAGTACAGTAACTACAATTTTTGGATTATACCTCAAGACATCACACCAAACAAACCAAGAAAATAATCAGGACACACCTTCAGGTTGCACAAAGTCCAAAATAAACACACAACAGTGATGAAATCTTATTATTGCTAATGAAGGTTTTCATATTATTTATTATTATCAATAACTTAGATAATTATGAATAAACCAGCTCATTAAGGAAACTTTTGTGTGTAAACTAGAAAAGAAAGATCTCAAGAAAACAGCAAACAACCAGACTGCCACTCTCTTTACACCTCGCTGTTGCACACACACACACACACACACACACACACACACACACACACACACACACACACACTACTTAACATTTTGATCATCCTGACAGCACAAGCCAAAACAACAGGCCTCACACAGGGTTTTTTCGTGGGGTTTGGACCTCCGTCTCGTAGCGCCTGAGTCACCTTCTTCATTCTTATCCTCCTGTCCATAGCAGTTCTTCCGGATTTCAGAAAACAATCTGAGCAGAACCTCTTTCGCCTCTTCCTTGTAAAAACCAGGGAGATGAAAATTATCGTCTTGGCATCGCCGGCAGGCTTGTCCAAAAGGCCGCATGGTCACCGCCCCCTTACCGCCTCTCAGCCGATAACGGAACAAAAGCACCACACGCACCGAAGGCCAGATCCTCCTGCAGGATGCACACTGAAAACTGTGGGAGAAATTATGACTATAGACTCTGGTCAATGGTGATTTTTCAGGTTAGTAACTCTGTCTGTGTCCCATCAATGCTTTGAACTGATGTTTTTCAGTTTCAGATTGCCACGTCAGCGGAAAGCTTTGATTCGCTGGGTCAATCATACCATGCGAATCGTCAGAGTCTTAATAAAGCAAGATAACTGTTCAATTATCGCTGTAACTAAACTGCAGAACCTGTTTTCCCCACAGAATAGCATTGTTTTAATACCGTCCACTGCTGCTCCCTGTCACACAATAACCTCGACAGGTGACCCACCTGCTCCCGTGAACATGAATAAGGTGGAGACGGAAAAAGCACAAGACAATCTTTCAATTTATACCCACTACCTGAAACATGATTGATGCCTTTTTCTTTCCAGCATAGTTTCTACTATTATTATTACATACAGTGTAAGGTAAATATGATTTCATTAAATTAAACATACTTTCCATAAGCGCAGTGGGAGAAGACCTTCCAGCCTCTCCTATTTTCCTTCTTGGATAATTTGTCTGTCTGTTTGTAGCTGAAGGTGAGCGACCATGGCTCTCCATAGTCCAGCGCATTATCCCCACAGAAGAGCTCCTCAAAGGTGTGTGTCCACAAGGAAGGAGCCCAAGCTGGACAAAGAGGAGAGGGAAGGACGTTAGGCTTATGCTATAGCCTACAGGCAAATCACTCTTATATTTGTCATTACAAGAACACAGGAAACGCTTTTAAACGCCTTGATCAAAACAAATATGCAATGCATTAATTACAAATCAATCACCCATATACGCGTTTAAAGAAACAAATAGTAGCCTGGTGTGTTACCTGTATATCTCGATGGTCTGATACATAAAGTCTGATATTTGGAGACCTTCTGGGAGACGAAATGAAACGTTGACATGAGACAGAGTTTGACTTGTGAATGCTGCTCTGCAGGCAGCCTCTGTTTATTTATGCGTGATGTGTGGAAAACGAAACTTAGAATTCACGTTCCGTCTAGCGACTTGTGCTGCTAGTGTGAGATAGTGCACATCTTGAACTCATACCAACTAAATACACGGCCAGTATTGCAGATACCAAACTTATAAAGGTTTATGTAGGGAGAGCAGTGTGATCGTGATCTATGAGATGAATCATCAGCGGTTTTCCAAATTCTGAACACATTTTAATGATCTCTAAATCACCGTAACTTTTACCTTCATACTATATGAGATTATTTCTTGAGTCTATGAAAGGGCTGTGACAGTGGGCTCTGTCGCTGTGCCGAGAGTCTGGGCCATGTCTGGGGGATTTCCTTCCTCCTCTCTGCATTTATTTTTGCTGCTTGTTCCGGGTGAAAAGTCTTTGCATGCAGTTACTTTATCTGGGAGAATTTGCAAGACTGACTCTATAGCCTGCAGTTTAGTATGACTCCGGCTGTACCTTGGTTTGCTATGCTGTTAGAATTTGGGAGCATTCATAAGCTTCCCTGACAGCTAAAACTGACCATTGTTACTTCTATGGCATGTACGTTTTAGTATAATACCAGCATTTCTGGTTTCATGTTTTTACTTGTATCTGGTATGACTATCAAATAAATGGGGTGGAAAAAAGATCTGATCTATAGATGAATGCAAAGTACAGCAATTTATAGCACGTCTGCCACACAAAACAAATCCATAACACACCAAACACCATAAACAAGACTTGATCAGACTTTATTAATAGCCACAAAATACAATGAACGCACACAAAAGTGATATGATCATATACTGCACCATGAATGTGGATCGTACTCTTAAAACTGTTAACTTCACGTGCAAAACAGATAGAGTATCCCAGGAACCAGTAAACAAGAAAAGAGTTTCTCTGAGCACTTTTAGCACACAAGTAGACACACACACACACACACACACACACACACACACACACACACACACACACACACACACACTCTAGTTATCATCCTTGTCATCCACACAGCAATGGCCCACACGGCATGCCTGGCACAGGTGGTTTTTGTGGGGTTTGGTCTTCGCTTCAGACTCTGATGATGGTCTTCCATTGTCTTCAGCCTTCTCCTCATCCTCCTCATGGTAGCAGTTTTTCCGAATTTTGTAAAACTGCCTGAGGAGGGCTTGTTCCACCTCTTTCTTGTCAAAACCAGGGAGATTGAACTTGTCACCTCTACAGCGAAGACAGGCCTGACCAAAAGGACGCATAATCACTGTCCCTTGGCCCCCCAGCAGCCGGTACCGGAACACCAACCTCACCTGCGCTGAATCCCAGGTCTTTTTGCAGGATACACACTGAAATCTGTGGAGAAATGATTACATGCTGTGAGGTACACATTTATTTTTATGTACTTACATTTATAGCTTGCTTTTTCCACATGTAGTAACTGAGCCTCCCTATGAGTCTGTGGCTCAAACAGTATTGTGTGGTTCTCTGAGTCACCATAAAGAAATTACATTTAGCAGCAGAACCAGTTTTTTAATCACAGAATGACATTGTTTTGATTCTGTGTGCAACCTCCTCCCAGTCACACGATCATTTGTCAGAGAACCTGCACACTCATGTGATCAGAGAGAAGGTGGAGATGGAAAACTACAACTACACCCACAGTCTGAAACATGTTGCCTCCTTTTTTTCTTCTGGTTTTGCTATGCTGTTGCTATGGATTTATATATTTTTATATATTTTTAATATTTTTATGTTGTCTTGCTGTTGTTTCACATTTTCAGTAACTATTACTTTACATATGTTTACGTTTTTATTGTTTATAAGTTAACATACTTTCCGTTTGCTTGGTGAGTGGAGACCTTCCAGCCTTTCTTCCTCTCCTCATAAGTGATTTCATCTGTCTTGTTGTAGTTAACCTTAAGAGTCCACCGGTCTCCATAGTCCAGCTCACTGTCATCATCCAGCAGTTCATTGAAGGTGTCATACCACAAAGAAGGAGTCCATTCTGGACAGGAGAGGGAAATAAGTTAGGCTGATGATCTCAGTGAATCATACACTTTTACAGAGATCAGTGTTATTTAATGTTGTGTAAAAGCAGAAGAAATGGTGTGCTGTGATGTGCAAGTGATGCACACCTAATCAAAAGAAATGTTTCACTGCCGCAAAAAAAAAAAAAAAATACATTTAAAAAGTTACCTGTCGATGTGGCCATGTTTCTCGATGTTTTGTTCTGTAAACCGAAGAACTTCTGGCTGATGCGATAAGTCACTGATGCTTATCAAGTTGCTCTGCTGCACGAAGCGTCTCTATTTACATCCTGAGAGCAGCTGTGCGTTTGGAAAACGAAACTTAACATCGCTTTCATTTTCCATGCAGCCATGTCCGACCTAAACAAGCCGGTTACAACAGAGCATGCTGTTATTAAACTGGCTACAAGGCACATTTCATTATTTTAAAGATTAATTTTGGTGGGTGTGTGCTTTTCATGTCTAATCATGTGTACTAACCACATTTGAACTTCATCTACAGTGTAGATGAGTGCGTCATGTAAAAGTGCAGTAATTTCTGCCTCACAAAACAAATCCAGAAAGTAATAAAATCCATAAAAGAAGACTTAATCAGACTTAAGACTTTATTAGTAGCCACAAATACAATGAAAATCACACAAAAGTAATAGAATCACATACAGTACAATTAATGTGTATCATATAAAGACTGGTAACTTTAAAATATGAAGGAAAGGTTTGTGTGCAAAATGCATTAAAAAATCCCAAAAGAACACCCCCCCGCCCCACACACACACACACACACAAACACACATTAATCATCATCTTACGCGCGCGCGCGCACACACACACACACACACACACACACACACACACACACACACACACACACACACACACACACACATTAATCATCATCTTCATCATCCACACAGCAAATGCCCATGCGGCATGCCTGGCACAGGTTCTTCTCGTGGGGTTTGGTCCTCGCTTCAGACTCTGATGATGATCTCCCACTATCTTCATCATCATCTTCCTCGCGGTAGCAGTTTTTCCGAATTTTGTAAAACTGCCTGAGGAGGGCTTGTTCCACCTCTTTTTTCACGAAACCAGGGAGATTGAATTTGTTGCCTCTGCAGCGAAGACAGGCCTGACCAAAAGGACGCATGATCACCATCCCCTGGCCCCTCAGCAGCCGGTACCGGAACACCAACACTACCCGCGCTGAAGCCCAGGTTCTTGTGCAGGATGCACACTCAAAACTGTGGAGAAACGATTAGACTGTGTTAGGTCCAAATATATTTTACGCGCTTGCATCTTGCTCTTTCCACTTGAATAGCTACGACTCTGGTTGAAATAATACTGTGAGCGCCACATAAAGCGAACAAACACTCATGTATTCATATGACCTGCATATTTGAAAGTTTATAAATGCAGGACGTGCGGCACATACTTTCCACGGGCGCAATATGTGGAGACCTTCCAGCCTCTCCTCCTCTCCTCCTCGGTGACTCTGTCTGTCTGATTGTAGTTGAAGTTGAGAGTCCACCGGTCTCCATAGTCCAGCTCATTGTCCTCATTCAGCAGTTCGTTAAATGTGTCCAACCATAAAGAAGCGGTCCATTCTGGACAAGAGAAGACGATAAGTTAAGCTGATGCTGTCACAAAGCAAAGCGGTCTGTTTTACAGTACACCAAAGATCCAAACAACCAGCACAGGTGCAAATTCTAAGCTAAACCATGTTACCTGTGTCCATGTTGATCGATTGTCTGTTAACTGAAGAGCTTCCAGCTGATGCGATGAGTCGCTGATGTTGTTCGAGTGGTGAATGTGGCTCTGCTGCTGGAGCGTCTCTGTTTATATCCTGAGAGCAGCTGTGCGTTTGGAAAACGAAACTTAACATCGCTTTCATTTTCCATGCAGCCATGTCCGACCTAAACAAGCCGGTTACAACACAGTGTGCTCTTATTTAACTGGTACATTTAATTATTTTGTAGATTTTTGGTGGCTGTGGGTGAAAACTGAATTGGCTAAGAGGGTATCAGTGTATGATCGCCGCCTAACATCACGGGCAAAAGTCAGTCGGTCACCTTCGTGCTTTAGTCAAGAACAGTCAAGAACTGCACAACCTCATTTGCTTTTCATGTCTAATCATGTGTACTAATCACTTATAAATCATGTGTAGTTTCAACGTTAACCACATTTGAACTTCATCTAAAATGTAGATGAGTGCGATAAACAGATAAACTGAGATTATTCATGTAAAAGTGCAGTAATTTCTGTCTCACAAAACAAATCCAGAAAGTAATAAAAGCCATAAAAGAAGACTTGATCAGACTTAAGACTTTATTAGTAGCCACAAATCAAATACAAAGAAAACCACAAAAGTAATAGAATCACATACGGTACAATTAATGTGTATCATAAAAAGACTGGTAACTTTAAAATATGAAGGAAAGGCTTGTGTGCAAAATACATTAAAAAATCCCAAAAGAACCCCCCCCCCTTCTATTACGCATGTGAGTGCGTGTGTAAAAGCAGCAGGATATAGCAGCAGGCCATAGTGACGGGTGACGCCCTCTCGCTGCGACGGTGTGCCCTTCCGGGGTCAGAGGGCGCCCTGTGTGTTGTTGTTGTTGCTGTGCTGTTGCCGCGCTGAGCAGTTAGCTAGCGGCAGTGTTCTTCTGCAGATGTCAATAAACGGCTGTGCTCCCTGGCTAGCTCACGGGAAGCAAAAAGACTGGTAACGTTAAAATATGAAGGAAAGGTTTGTGTGCAAAATGCATTAAAAAATCCCAAAAGAACCCCCCCCCCCCCCCCCCCCCCCCCCCCCACACACACACACACACACACACACACACATTAGTCATCATTCTCATCATCCACACAGCAAATGCCCATGCGGCATGCCTGGTTCTTCTCGTGGGGTTTGGTCCTCGTTTCAGGCTCTGATGATGACCTCCCACTGTCACCCTCCTGGTGGTAGCAGTTTTTGTAAAACTGCCCGAGGAGGGCAGTTCCACCTTCTCAGGTGTGTGTTTGGAAAGCGAAACTTAACATTGCTTTCCTTTTCCATGCAGTCTCCACTATTGCATCATTTACTTGGACTTTTTCCTCTCGATTCAGTGTAGTTTCAGTTCATTTCCAGAGTGTTTGCTCTTTTCAGTTTAGTTTTTATTGTTTGCAAATGTTTCAGTTTTAGTTTTTATCGTTCATGCACGGAGGACATATGTCAGAGGCAAGAACATCTGTACAGGTACAACAATAAAAACAAGCAGCCACTCTTAGTCCTGTAGACAACCATAGTCTCAATAAATGCCTCACCAGGCAAGTTTTTATTATTAATATTACTCATTTATTTACGTCCATCCATCCATCCATTCGCTACCGCTTATCCTTTTCAGGGTCGCGGGGGGTGCTGGAGCCAATCCCAGCTGTCATAGGGCGAGAGGCGGGGTACACCCTGGACAGGTCGCCAGTCTGTCGCAGGGCTAACACACACTCATTTATTTACGTATTCTTTTATTTCAATAAACTAACAGATACTGAAACTCAGGATATTTCATGTTCCTATTCTGGGCTTCTCTGCTCGGGCTGCTGCCCCTGCAACCCGGCGGAAGTCTCAGCTGACTGCAGGTTGATCAGTGGTTGTTAATCAACGGTTATGAGAATTTGCATAATTATGATGAAGGAACTGACCTCACAGCCCTTTGTTCCTTCAGTGGGCTGGTTTCAGTCATTGTGCAAATGTACTGTTTATAAGGTTGGGGAAACCTGCAGTCAGCTGAGACTGAATAAGTCACTTGGATGAGTGACGAAGCGTTTCTCCCACTGAAAACGCTACGTCCAGATGAACAGAATCAACTTCTGGACAGATAGGATAAACTGAATCAAATGATAGTGCACTATCACTGCTGCTCATATCAGGAAGTGCATCCAGTGCAAAACCTGTGCCAGGTCAAAAGATGCAGATATGGGAAATAAAGGAGCTCCTGCAGGAGTCAGGAGAGTGTCCTGAAGTGTTACTTATTACCTGACATAAACAACTAAATATGAAGTTGAGTTTTCTCATGTGTTCTTGATTCTCCTGTGACTTTCCTCTGCGCTGTGGCATTCTTATCTGAAAGCACTTCACACCCGTGGGGAATTTTCTCCTGTGTATTTTGTTAAAACACCCCGGAGCACAGTCACCTTCAGCAAAACTGCTGCATGTCTGTCCTGATAAGCTCTGTGATAACTATAATCTTTGGCTCATTCCTGAATGTTTGGATGAAGAAGAAAGCTTATCAAACTTTTCTAATTGTTTTTACCCAGTTTTAGAGCTTCACAGGTGATTTTTACTGTTGTCTATTAATTTCTAGTAAATTAAGGGGAAATAATATATATTTAGTGTTATGTCTGTATTAATGATGCTTTGGATGCATTTTATACTTGTGCCTCTGTGTTCTGTGGTTACACAATATTTGTGCAAAAAATAATGAATGAAAATAATTGAAATGTTTGTAAATTATTCTTTGAAAGTGAAAATATGCTCTAAACTTTCGCTGTTAAATATTTTTCGCTGCTCTCCCTTTTTGACTTTACACGGTAACAACAATAGAAAATGAAAATAAATGAAAACAATGGGAGGTGCTCAGAATAGGAAGCCTGAAGTCATTGAACCAGTATTCGTGCACACGTATGTCAGTTTAGTAGTTCAGGCTTTAACATTCCTGTGGACTCGAGCTTCCTGTGGTGTTTTATATTTTTATGTGTAGTTTAAGTTTATTATCACGTTCCCATAAAAAAAAAATAAAAAATCAAGGCCAGCAGTTTTGTAGCTCAGCTCAACATAATGACAGTGCTGGATTTTTCCATATTTGACTCAGGTTACTCTAAATTTGTGTTACGTGCAAATAAATCCTTCCTGAACCAAATCTTTCCTCTCGTCAGACATCCTGAAACATCTGCAGGAACTTTTTTTGGGCAGTTCTTTTGAAGGATGATCTAAATTAATTTCAGCTTCTATAAAATCCCATCCCATAAATCCCATTTATTCTCATGTCTATTACAGTAAAAGATCAATTCAAGAAAAATAAAAAAAATAGATCGGAGAAACCCAACTTGATCACAATTTCACAAAATTTTATTACTTAATTAGTACGAATACAATACAATAAAAAAATATAGAAAATTTATCATATCTGGTGATTGGTCCTGTTTTTTTGTTGTTGTTTTTTTACCCGACCAAGAACCTTCATAACAGTAAAGAGCCTTTAAACTTCAAATTGCTGAAGAAAATTTCATGTGCAAACTGGAAAAGGAGGCTGTCATGGCACTCACACTTTGATAGACACACACACGCGCACACACACACACACACACACACAAACACGCATGCACACACTTCTAGCTGTCATCCTGACAGCAAATGCCCATACAGCATGCCTCACACAGGGTGTCCTCGTGGGGTCTGGTCCGCACTACGGTGGACTCTGTGGATGACACATCGTCGTCATCATCATCCTCGCCGTAGCAGTTCTTCCTGATTTTGGCAAACACCCTCAGCAGAGCATGTTCCACCTCATTCTCGGAAAATCCACCAAGCTCAAAACCATCTTGGCACCGACGACAGGCCTGACCGAAGGGCCGCATGATCACCGTCCCGCGGCCCCTCTGAAGCCGGTACCGGAACAACACCACCACTCGTGCTGAGGGCCAGGTCTTTCTGCAGGACGCACACTGAAATCTGTGGAGAAGTGATTAGATACAGAGCACAGAGTTATTTTCAGCCTAGTAGTTATCACTAACCTTGCTATCTCAGTGCAGGCGTTCATTTTTCCCATATCGCAGCTGCTTTATCATATTGCTCTTCTAAACCGTATAACTTTCCAGCCAGATGACTTTATAGGGGAGGGTGGATGGGGCCAGTATGGTTGAGGTTGGATGGAAGGATGATGACAAATCACCACAGGCCACATCAGTCCTTTTCCCCTTCTTTCTCACGCTTATCATTTGCTTATTGAGGTGTGACTGCCACGTAGAGATAAACCACGAGGAATAAGAAATGATAAGACTTTTTGTGCAATCCTCAGTTCTGTTTCTAGAAAATGAACTGCTTCTTTCCTCCCTTGTTCCTCATTAATTAAATGAACGTTGTGCTTCCTTTGAGTGGAAAACAGACTAGGAGACACACAAGGCTTTAGTGGGCAGTCTGGCACCTCGTGGGTCCAACTTTCTTTCTGATTTTAGGTTAGAAGAAGAAACTCGCTCAGGTAACTTATTTAACCAGGTGGCAGAACAAGTTTCTCTCCATTTGAGTAGACTGCTTGGTGAGACAGCTGTCACACAGACATGTCATCAGATCAGCTGTTTGCTCATGTGGACAGGAATGGGTGGAGATTGCGTAACCATAGCAAGGAAATATTTGTATCTATGTCTCCTTTGCAGCATATGTATTAATATTTTCAGTGACTGTTACCTCACACAGGCTCTATTTGAAGGAAATTAACGCAAGAAATGTTGAGAGTATTCAGGGAACGTACTTTCCACGGGCACAGTGGGCATAAACCTTCCAGCCTCTTTTCCTCTCGTCCTTGGTGACTGTGTCTGTCTGGCTGTAGCTAAAGTTGAGAGTCCACTGGTCTTCATAATCAAGCTGATTGTCCTCATACAGCAGGTCATTAAAGACGTCTAACCATAAAGCAGGAATCCATTCTGCACAAAGGAGTAAAAAAAGGAAAAGAAAAACTAAGAACACAAAAACAAACTAAACTACACAACATCACTGTCATTTGGATAGAAAAAAGCAAAAACTAAGAAAAAAAAGCAGACAGTGAAAAATAAATGTAAAAAAATCATCAAGCTCATCAAAAAGCTGTTTTCCCCTCCTCGGTTTTAAATTAAGAAGTTTAACGCGGCTACTTAAATGCTGACGCAGCAGCCATGGTGATCAAAACAAACACTGCAAGAAATTTAAAAAAAAATTTTTTTCCCACCTCAAATTAATAAAATACTCAATGAAATAAATGATGTCTTACCTGTGGATCTGCCCATGCTGCTCGGCTGTGGATTAACTCTGTCCGCTGAGGTGAAACGTCGACGTGAAATAATCAGCGTTTGATTCGTGAATGTTGACCTGCAGGCAGCTTCTGTATATATGCTCTAATATCAGCTTTGGCGTGGAATCGAAACTTAACATCAGTTTCATTTTCCCTTCAGTCTGTGCGAAAATATGACGCAGAGCTCGCGAAACATCAACAACATAAACAAAGTGTTTGCGCCACAGTTTGATCCCAGTTTTCCTGACGTTTGAATATGCGTGCCCTATTTTAGAAGTGGATTTTATGAATAATCTACAGCACTGAATCATGCACAGAGTCGTCAAAACATTAAAAAAGGGCAGCACAATAATGTGAGACTCGGTTAAAACATGATTTCATTTATAGCAATATCAGTGAAAGTGTAACAATAAACCTCAGAATTACAAGATGGGAGTTAACAACAGTTTATTTATTTATCATTTTTCACAATTGATCAATTATTTTACCCTCTTCAAGATCTCCTTTTGTATTTTTTAATCTTATTGCTATCAAGTCTAAGGAAAAACACGTTTAGTCGCCTTCGTCAGTGGATTGCGTTTATTATTCGAGGTTTTTGTTACATTTTGAAGAGATTTGCAAACTATTTTAAACTTCCGCTAAGGACACTTTCAAGTTCCGCCCAGTAGAGGGCAGTATAACACAGATAGCTAACACCATGCTCCACTGCTGATGATCCTCTGGATCTCAGTGGAAACAAGGCTTTAAGGACTCTGGACTCCTGTCATAAGATGGTTTCTTCTAAGCAGGATCAGCTTTCCATTACGATACGTAAGTGTGGTTACATATAACATATTTAGTATGGCTGGAAAGCTGGGGAGAGGAACCACATAAGGTCGTACTGATGACTCTAAATGACCCCCACAAAAGTCACCTGCTAAAAACATCCACAGATATTTTCTGTCTTCAGTGATCAGGGTACATTTCTCTAAATTCAGTCATAGGTCGAACTGTCTCGTCAGCCTGTTTTGTGGCAGATAGCCATCATTACATCGCTGCATGTTTACACCTTTAACATTCTTAGTCACCTGCTGATCTGCAGTTTCATCCTGCAGCCCACATATGACACTTTGGCAGAGTTCAAGTCAGAGTTATTAGTACAAACAGAACCTCTTGAGATTTGCAGTCGTGGTCAGAAGTTTGTATCCACTCATTAGTGACTTAAATCTTAATGTGATCTTGAGCTTTTGATAAATTCTTTGAACTGTTCTTTTTCCAGGGTCGAATGACTGTATATCACATATCTTTAATAATAATTGAGTGCACAAGTATTAATTTATTTTGGATTTTCTCTAATCCCCACAGGATCAAAATTATATATACACTCACTTTGGTCTTTTAGTAAGTGGTGCTGAAGGCTCTATAGTGTACTTTAATTTAAAATAGCCAAGAGCTGTAAACATCACATGACTGACTACAACTGGCAGTTTCTCTTTGCAATCATAAAAAGGATTTGCGTAACTGCACTCACTGGATTGACTGATACTCAGAAGAACAGGAAAGTTCAAGATCAATTTCCAAACAAGTACTGACTCCAAGATCATCAGTTCATACATTTGCAAGTACAAGTTTATTCAGATATGTCGCTACTTTGCCAAGGTCTCTGGGAAGACCCAATCTGTCACCCTCAGTGACAGGAAATTGGTTTGGAAAAAAAGCTATTGTGCCAAGATTGACCATGAAGGAGAGGCCACGTGCCTGTCAAGCATGGTGGTGGTAGCATCATGCTGCAGGGCTGTTTTATTGCTAGTGGTACAGGTACAGTGCACAAAGTGGATGCACTTCTTCAGCTTCTTTTCAAATCTAAGGTAGGTGTTGGGTGTACCAACAAAACTGGTTTTGGATTGGATAAAGCAGATTAACCTTAAGCTTTTGGCTTTTCAAAACACCAACCTCAACCCTCCTGAAAATTTGTGGACTAGGCTGAACAGCATGTACGTGCCAGTAAACCAACCAATCTAAATGAACCCTCCTGCAAAGAAGAGAAGTCAAATATCAAGCCAGAATAGAACCAGAAGCTTGTTGTTGAAGTGCAACTTTCAAAGGTGCAGAGAAATGACAAAATATTAGTGGGGCTGTATGTATGGATACTTCTGACTCTGTATGGATTAGAGAAAATCCAAAAATAAATTCAAACTTGTGCACCCAATTCTTGTCTTTTAAAGTTATTAATATTGTTCGTGGTACAATCTTTCCACTTTGGAAAAAGAACAGCTCAAAGAAATTATTAAAAGCCCTAAAATTACCATGGCATTCAAGTTCAAGGTGAGTGTCTCTAAACTTCTGACCACAACTGTGAATCTGAAGCACGTTTCATGTCTAATAAGGTTCATCCAAAACCACATTATAAAGGTCTGAACTTCACTTAGGAGTTAGCAGTGATCCGTGAGGTCCTGGAACAAATCTGTCTTGTCTGGTGACATTCATGTCCAAAGGTGGACCAAGCCCTCTAAAATATGTAATTTTACCTGATATAAAACTATATTTAAACCCCCCCCAAAAAAAATAGTTGTTAAAGGGAAGGCCTCGGGTGTTCTTGTTTTCCTTTCCTTTTTGATTGACTGAGCAGCAGCAGGTCACAGCAGGCTTTCAGTCGAAAGGCATCCAGCTTTGATAAATCAGCCCCCTATTTGCTCAGACTTTGTGTCCGTCTGTCTGTGAAGTTATGCACATTGTTTCATAAATAATCATTACCATCACGTGTGACAGGTGGTAATAATAGCGTTAAAACGACAACACCTGCCCAAAGTATGTAGTGGCGCTGGTCTGTCATTTCTCTGCATCGCACCAGGAACACATACTTACTGTAAATGAAAACGCTTCACTCTCATTGGGGACTTTCCTTCTACCTGAGCTGTTTATAGTTCATAACAAGGGCCCGCCCAGTACTAAAAATGAACAGAGTCTTCTTGGAAGGCTTTAGGCGTCAGGCGTCAGGCTTCAGGCTCTGGATGAAGCAGAAACGCACACAGTCACACGCCAGTTTGTCAAGCTCATTAAATTAATTTTAGATCCAATTAGCAGGGATTATGCAGGTGTCATCTTTTGGAACAACATAAAAAATATAATCAGGTCATTAAACACTCGGATGTACCAATATTTATCAATATTTATCATCAGACCCTGGGTAGTAATGGTGAATGCAGTGTTGTATTGTTAGCATTAGACTCCACGTTTACTCAAACTCCACAGAAACACAGCTCCCCCCCACACAGCCACCTACAGTACAGTGTACTGTACAGCGTTGGGCACCTTTCCTCTCGGCACAGTGGTGTAAAGATGACCTCAAAGCCTCTGGCTCCAGGGAGTCACCTTATACTCCGGTGTGACATTACATCGTGAGAAAAGCATGCTGGGAAAGCTCACAGAGAGCAGTGTGGAGACAGACAAAGAAGGGCACACTCAAAGAGCAACCTCCTCTTATTGTTGCTCCTAGAAAATGGTGATTAAGTCTGCACTGGAAGCTGCAGCAGACATGGACACACGTGGTGATAAGACATGAAGTCAGATACAGATACTCCAGATTTTGACTCATATCACTCTGTTCTGCACTCTGAGACTAAAGGAAAAAATGTGACTATGAAACAGTCACAAAGAGAAAAATGCCATGGTTTATTAGGGTCTCCTAGCAACACAACAGTACAGCCTTCATGTTTGTTTGACTGATCACATGACGTGAACTTTGCGGTGGTTTTGGGGCTTGTGGTGCTTTTGAATTGCTTCGTATTATACACGCAAGCACAGCACCATGAACATAAATGGGATGGACAAAAATGAGAAACGCCTCCTATAATATAAACAAAACTCTGACATTTCTTTACCTTTTGCTCCCAGGAGGGCCAGCCAGTCGTGAGCAATGGTTCTCTGTGCTTTGTGAAGGTTTTTCAAAGTTTTTCCTTGGACATTGGCTGCCTTTTCTCTTATTTTCAGTCCAGTCCTTGTAACTGGCCATTTTCAGAGAGTCTTGTTTGTGTTTTTACTTATTATATTTCTTAAAACCGACGTATGAATCAGCATCGGCGTAAAAAGGCATCCCTAACTCAAGGGATGAACCTGTGTTGTGTTTACACTTAACGGAGAATCAAGGAATCAATTCTACATTTTCTTTAGACATTTTATTTGGAGAGGTATTCTCAAAAACTAATTAACGGAAAAAAAGTTTATCTGGCAAATATTGACTTTCAAGATCCTTCAATAAGTCGCTGCACCTATTTTTCATTTTCCTGGCAAAGCATAAAGAAATGAGGAGTGTCTCAAAACTTTTGCTCTATCTATCTATCTATCTATCTATCTATCTATCTATCTATCTATCTATCTATCTATCTATCTATCTATCTATCTATCTATCTATCTATCTATCTATCTATCTATCTATCTATATAAAAAAAAAGGTCACAGGATTTCTTCATCTTCATCTAATTCTACTGTCAATTTTGAAGAAGCCTTGTCAATAAAGGTTTTTTGAATTCAAATATACCTGACACAGCCTACTAAGCCAGCCCTGCTAAGGTGCAAGCTTGGATTTAGCTCCTGTCTGGACCTGCATACCTGTTCCAAGCCGGCTGGGTGACTCAAGAGAGGGAGGAGATCAGGGGGGAAGAGAGGGGTTGAGCAAGGAAGAGAGAGTGTGTAAAAAAGAGAGAGGGAGCGAGAAAGCGAGAGAGAGGTTGGGTGTGGTGAGATGCCTTGAGCACATTCCTGGCAGCTGCCGCACCCTGTGTTTCAGCGTCTTTGTACCTGCTAGTGTTTGTTATCAGAAGCCGATCATACTTTCTCTCATGGCCCTCACTTTGATTTCACAAACATGCATATAGTATGGTTTCCCCTTGTCTGCACTCACACAGCTGTATGCTGTATGCACTTCTTAAGTGCATTGTGCTTAAAGCGCGAGCTCAGGAATATGGCCACTGCAGTGTATGTGAGTACATGAGTACTTTACAGATTAGGACATGGATGAACAGGCAGACACTCAAACAGGAGACACACCCTCGGGAACAGGACTGAACATAAGCCATAACTCTGTGTGTAGGTGTGTGTGTGTGTGTGCGTGTGTGTGTGTGTGTGTGTGCGTGTGTGTGTGTGTGTGTGCGCGCGCTATCAGGGGCCTATCAAAGAAGGTGTGTTCTTTATGATAGATGATAGATGATTTAGGACAAAGGACAGCCAAAGTGCGCACCAACACACACACACACATTTCTACCTGCACAGCACTTTGTTTAATGTTATCACTACCGGTGCATTCGAGTACAGGTGGAGAGCCCAGAGAGAGTGAAAAGGCAAACAAAAACAGACAAAAGAAAAGTTAAACTGATAAAAGACTGAAACTGAATGCATTTACTTTATATCAGGAGGAAACACATCACAATAATAATTCATGTTTTCAAGTTTCAGAAAAATCCAAATCCAACCTCATCTCCAGATGATGGTTGGCAGAAATGACCCTGGATCCGTGTGGGATTTGAGGGGTACAAACTGTTGGTAGTGCCTGCACAAACGACTTTGTTACAGTGGACTCTTATAGAAATGAGAACTCTGGAAGTCTGCTGAGTCAGCACTGGTGTTTTGCCATGGAGAAAAACAGCACACTGACTCATTTACAAGGATTCAGACAGGAACACGTTCTCCAAAGAAACCACTTTTTCCTTTAAAGCAGCCAATGTAGCATTTGCAGAAGACAAACTTCTCCCTAACTGCCCATTTGGTGTATTTTTGTGAAATGAGGAATCCCCGATTTAAGGGGATGCTGTGGTTTTAGCAGTTACAGTAAAATGCATTAAAGGTAGCGAGGAAAGATCTTAAACACGGCAGCATAACATCTGATCGTGACAAAGCAAATGAAGCTGTACACAGCAGAATTGTCTTTACTTGAAAAATGCTTCACATTTTGCCTCAAAGAAATGAAACAGGATCAATTTAATTTTTGGTTTTAATGTGCAGTGGACTAGGATGTGTTACAGGAACTTAACATGGTATAACAAAATAAAAGAGCAACATTTAATATAAGTTAAAAGCACTTTACTTAATTTTATATATTAAAAAAAACGTCCATCCATTTTGTCTCCCTTCTGGAGCCTATCACTGCTATCACGGGGTGAGAGGTGGGGTACACTCTGAACATGTCTTCAATCTGTTGAGAGACAACTATCACACCTACAGCCAGTTATAGTCGCCACTTAACCTAATATGCACACTTGAGAAAGCCGGAGTACCTGGAGAGAACCCACACAGACACGGAGAGAACATGCAAACTCCACACACACCTCAGCCATCTGGTGGATTCATGCCCAGGACCTTTTTGCTGTGAGGCAACCAATGCCACACCACCCTAAGCACGGCCGATCTCGTATTATCTTGGAAGCTAAGCACCATCGGCGTAACTTTGTGTTGAACATTGGGTGGGTCAAGATCTCTGTCTAAATAAATAAATAAATCTGGGTAAATTCTCAGATGATTAAACATGCAGCTATTTTGCTTTTAATACCTGAAATGAGTAAAGAAAATCAACAGCCTATTTATGCAAGATAATTCCATCCATCCATCTTCATCCGCTTTATCCGGGGCCGGGTCGCTGGGGCAACAGCCTAAGCAGAGAAGCCCAGACCTCCCTCTCCCCAGCCACCTCCTCCAGCTTATCCGGGGGAGCCAAGAGATATAATCTCTCCAGCGTGTCCTGGGTCTGCCCCGGGGCATGGGACATGCCAGGAACACCAACCCCAGGAGGCGCCCAGGAGCATCCTTGTCTGAACCACCTCAGCTGGCTCCTTTAGATGTGGAGGAGCAGCAGTTCTACTCTGAGCCCCTCCTGGATGGCCGAACTTCTCACCCTATCTCTAAGGGAGAAGCCAGCCACCCTTCGGAGGAAGCTCATTTCCACCGCTTGTATCTGCGATCTTAGCTGTTGACTAAGCAGACCTGGGTGGTTTTGAATTTTTGTTTTGTTTCTCTTTCTTCTTCCTTTCTCTCTGACATTTTCTCAGGTGAAGTTGCGGGTCTAGTTCTGGTCTCTCTGCCTGAGGCTGGTGTCTGTCAGTGTTAGGCTCCCTCCGTTTGTGTCATCTGGCTCAAGAATCAACTTACCTGCAATCTGGTAACAACTCAAGTTGTTGTGGTTCACGTTCGCACCTCCAAATGTCTGTGACCCACTCTCAGGATGTCTGCCCACTTCACAGTCTCAAGAAATGAGTTGATCTGGTTCTATTTACACATCATCCTGCTTTATTCACCTCCTGGACAGCCAATTAACTCTCATTTTCTCCCCTGACAGAGCTCAGTGATCCCATTTGCATTGAAGCCGTTCTTCTTTCCCAGCTACAGTCCTTCATCTGCTCAGTTTCTTTGCAATAAAGTTTACTTAATCAAAAGCCACTGCTTGTTGAGTCTGCTCTTTTACATTATGACTCCAGCAGAATGAAGCTTGGGGAGGGGCAGCCATCTGTCGCACCGTTTGGGAGTGAGGGGAGGGAGACAGGACAAAGACACATTGTGGAAGAGAGCCAGAGTGAAAAGAGGTGAGTGAAGGAGACTCAGTGCATTATGGGAATCCCCCAGCAGCCTAGGCCTATTGCAGCATAAGTAAGAGAGGATTCAAGGTCACCTGATGTAGCCCTAACTATAAACTTTATCAAAAGTCAAGTTTTTGGTCTAATCTTAAAAGCAGAGAGGGTGTCTGTCTCTTGAATCCAAACTGGGAGCTGGTTCCACAGACAAGGGGCCTGAAAGCTGAAGGCTCTGCCTCCCATTCTACTTTTAAATACCACAAGTAAGCCACCGAGTTAGAGCGGAGTCCTTCACAGTGGTGATATGGCACTATCAGGTCTTTAAGATATGATGGAAAGAAGATTAAACAGGTGGTGATCTCATCTCTGTCATAGTCCTCTGATGTAGTACACGTTGCAATTACAGGTTCACTGGTTTTATTACCATTTAAACAGCAACAACCTGCAGTATGAAGTATATCTCTCCTCTGTAAAATTTAAAGACTAGACAACTGAAACATTGATTAAAATACTACTAATTACAGATTTGAGGTAAAATATTAACACTGATTCTTTGCACTTCTTTGGTGTATGTGCAAAAAGCATAGATAACTACATTCAGGGACATAATTTCTTTTTTAAAGGTTAGTGAGTTTAAGGTTGTAGTTTAAATTAAATAAAGTCTTGCTTGTGTTTATAATGTAGCACTAAAATCCCTGATATGATGCATTTTATTGATGGAGAGTTTCAAATTGGTTGTTTTACTGACAAAACATTTCGCAGTGCAAACAACACGAGAGCAAGCAAAAAGGAGCAAACATCGGACAAACATGTCAAAGAGTCAAGTGCAAGGATGAATAAAGCATTCATTGTACGGGCCGCCAGTTGGGCCAAACTCCTGCACGGGCACGGAAAAAGTTTGCGAGTTTGGAGAAACTTCCTCTTTTGCTTGAATCTTTTGCAGCCATGACATAAAAGCTACTTTTGAAACGTGCCCGGGGCGATCAACTGGTCTGGGAGGAGTCTCACCGGTGGGAAAGCCCTGCCTCGCAGGAGTCGCCCCGACGCTTCCGTCTCCGTTTATTGTGACAGCGGCTGCTGCAGGGTCACACACCGCCGGGACGACACTGAACCCGGGCCTGGAGTCCGCGCAGAGTCCGCTCTGTTTGCCGATCGGCGGTGGAGGGTGCACGCAGCTGGAGACGGGGGGGAGGTTTGGGTGGAGTTTTTTTTGTCCGATCCGAGGAATGTGACGCGCGGACGGGAAGCAGACTCGCATCAACGGTTTCACCGGGAGGAGATAAAGCCGTCGGTGCACAGAGAAAAAGAGAGGAGGCGAGTTCAGCAGCAAAGTGAGGAGGTACGAAGTTAAAACGAGGGCAAGCTGAGGGACAAAAGAGCCATTGTCTCGTCCTGCTCTGTTGTGATCTGTCCAGTTTTATATTAACCTCTAACTTATTATCTCCTGTCTTCAAAAAGCGTCCTATTTATCTTCTCCCCTGTCCATAAGCGTGAAATGTGGACTCTGCGGATTAATAAAAAGTGAAATGCAGCCTACTTTCCTCATTTCCTCATAAGCCGCTGGAGGTTTACACAGAATTAAGTCATCCAGGTAGCTGCAGTGCAACAGCGATGTTATTACAGCCCGCGTACACAGAGGGCTCAGTGCTGGGAGGCTGGACGAGACAAACTGTGCTGCTCTTTTTCCAGCCCTGTGAAGACTTTCATAAAAGACCAGAAAAAAAGCACGCTTACAACCTGTTTAGTGCTTTGTCTGCGTGGCTCTGTAGGAACTACAGCTAATAAATAATGCTTGAGAGGGCAGGGACACTTTTACAAGTGTGCCTAATGCACTGGTTGCACAACAGCATGCACGCACTGCCAGTCACTGTCATTAAAACCAACTTGAAATCCTTCCAGTAACACAAAGGCATTAGCCTGTAACCGTAAAAACTTGTTTGTCGAAGAAAGAAACAAACACTTCAGGGAGAATAAAGGTTTTAACCTAAAAAAAAGAAGCAAAATTAAATGTGATGCAAGAACAACTCACTTTATGTTCAAACTATTTAGTCCAAACATTCAGAGTGCATCTCTCTTTCACACCTACTCCCTACCTAAGGCTTTGGTTTAAGGGTTTTTTACTGTGTCTTTATTACAGGCACTTTGGCACTTTTGTTTTGACTTGAGTGTGTATTGATTTTAAACTTCACCATCGCATGCTTTTTCCCTCGCTTCGTTCAAAGTGAGTCACTGTTCAGAAATAGCACGACATGTGGTTATAATTTGAAGAGTAGTGGGAATGTTAGTGCCATTTTCCCCCTGCGCTGGGTCTGTGCATGTGCATGTGTGCTTCCCATTATAGGTTTAATCTTGTCACACACTGGCCTTAAGGCCAAGGCTGTGTGCCATTCATTAATTTGTTTGCACTGCTGTGTGTGGTATAGAAAACGGGGGTCTGGTTACAGAGGTGTTGTTATGTATGCGTGAGGTTTAGTGTGTATGAAGTGGAAATATTTTGATGCCATCGCTGCTGGGTTTTCCATACAGGATGACTGCAGGCCTTTAAGGCGGTTGGAAAGATGGCGGGGATCTCAGTGGACCAGTTTTTCTAGCAGTACTGCTGCATTAAAACCCCAGCTACACACACAACACAAAGGGGAGGATGCAAGCCGCCGTGTGTTCTCACATACTGTATGGATTCATTTAAGCTGTCTTTTGTGCAGCGTTCAACAGCCACGCTGAGGTGTGATGATATACAGGGAGACAACCAGCGCCGTGTGTGTGTGCACATATCTACATCTCTGTAGGTTCATCTGACAAAAAAATGTCACTGAAAGGTTCTGACGGGAGCATCTGGAGATTACTGGCTCATCTCTCCAAACCTGTTTTTAAGTATTGTTTTCTCAACCTGGGTTCACACACCGAATTATCACACAGCACGAACCGGCCAATGGTATGCCGGATCAATTGGAGTGTTTGTTTAGTGAGGTGTGTTCGGATGCGAACGAGAGAAAACAGAAAGAGGCGGCGAGGATGTAGTTTGTGTTTTTTTTCTTGATAGTTTGTGTCCTCGGGCTCGCGTCTAACGCGTCTCATGATTCACATGTCAGGACAGATGTAATTTACACTCCCTCTGCTCTTCACCTTCCAGTTTCTCTCCTTCTTTTCAGCATTTGCGCAGGAATGCTGAGAATGGGCCGTTTGTACGCTTCGTGAGCAGACGCTGTGCACGTCTGAATATTTGGTTTATCGGCTCAGAGACGCCGAAGTCTTGCTGCTGCCTTCATGTCCTGTCTGCCAGGGTTTAGTGTTTCAGACCGGCCTTTGTTTATATGGTACATTTAGGGCAGCCTCGTCCTCCTGTGGGCCTCTGAAAGCTTCACAACAAAGGTAGTAAAGACAGGGATCCTGATCATCATGAGACACTTTCTGCAGTTTGATGCTTGCTGCAGTTGCTATAACAGCAAACAAAGCAGCAGTATTTGTTTGAATATCCTACCAGTAGGCCAGGTGAGGCGGGGAAAGTCTGTCATGCTTCTGACATTGTGTTATTCATCTGTTGCCCCACTCTACGGTGACACAGTGATGACGAGGATGCAAAGGAAACCCCCATCCCCCTCTACCCGCCTTGGCTCTTTTTAATGCCACCATGCTTCTGAATTAACCAATTAGGTCATTTCCTCCCCAGGCTGCCTTCCTTCAAGCTGCTGTCAATGCTTTTGATAATCACTTGATTACAAAAACAGTAACACTGCCAAAAATACTTCTTGTTAGTTATTTTTGCTACATTTCTTTCTCAAACGTGACAATGAACTTATTGCTTGTTCCTACAGATTAGGTTTGTTCAGCTTGCACTCTATAATACAACTTTCCATTCACGAGGGAATTAACTCTGACTTTTGGACTGTTGTGTTGCTACATGTGAGTTTTTCTCTTATTTTGCGTCTGTCATCGGTTATGCACTTCATTTGCAGCTTCAGTGCAGTACACCTATGTACACAATGGGCACCGTGGTGCTGCAAATGACTTAGATACAAAGAGCAAAACTAGGCAAATCAAATGACTTGGAATTCAGGGGCAAAATAATTCCATGCAACAAGCATGTGTGCCCCGGCATTCCTCCCTGACCACCGTGGAGCATGGAAAGCCAACGGCTTGCCACAAAGCCCTAATTTCAATGGCTCCACATGAATAGGGAAACAGGATGTCAGCCATTTTGTCAGCAGATGAATCACCATCTCGGCAGTCTGTTGCAAGTTATCCCCAGGCCACGCCAACCAGGCTACTCGATGACTCACCAGGTCGCTGAGTAAACCGGGTTGTCCCACTGATTGTGGGTTAGGACTTTCAGCCCTTAGCTATCACCGTCATTAATCTCTCAAGTGTGCTTGGAAGTTTGCAGAGAACATGTCAAACACACACTTGTAAAGCAGGTACAGCCTCACTAAATACTTACCCACCCTACCTGTCAGACCCCGGGTTACACACACGCCCTAATTTGCTCAGACTGTAGGTGTATCCACTTCCTCTTTCGACCACATGCTACATAAGAAAATAAGCCACGTATGTTTCCTAACATTGCCAGCTTACTTTAAATACTTAAGCAGCGTGGTGGTTGTTCACTCTTTTCTCCACCAGAATGCAAACCCTCCAGCATGCAGCTGTCAGGACCACATCAAACATCGCTCAGTGGGTGCTCTGGCTGGCTCAGTGATGGTTCATAATATGCAAGTGTGCTGTGGGTTGGAATCAAGCCTGGGATTTTCATTGTTTCTTTATCTAATGCCAAAAAAACCCCCTCAAAAGCCAAATTAGGTTTTTAGTAAAGTATCTACTTTACCTTTCGAAAGCAGGTACATGGATGTACAAAAGTGGCCAACTAAACACTCCACTGTTTTATTTGGACATCATTTACAATCAGCAGTAATAGATGAAAAGTTAATGGGTTTGTTTGTTTGCTGGACGACACTGTGGTCGAGTGGCTGTCTCATTATTAGCTATTTACCAACATACAAGTATCATTAATTACAACAGCTGACAAGTGAAAAGTAAAGAAGAGATGGGAGAGACCATCAACCACAGTGTGAGTGTTGATGTTGTGTAGTTGGTCCATTCTCTTACTTCCCTGTTGGGAGCTCGTGTTTGGAGCTCCACAAGCAACCAGCTGATCCAAGCAGAGTTGGACGGAGCATAAACGACTATGACAATGAAACAAGATTATTTTTAAATTGCACACACACACACCCTTAATGGTGAGTTTTGACATCTTGGTATATATTAATAAGGATGGTTTGATGACCTATAGTTCGGTAGCGGCCACCATGACTAACTAATGCAAATCCAGTTATTTGTTTTATAAGCAGGCCTGAAATATGACAGAAACCACTCCGCTCAGACTTCAAAGAGCTTTAAGGGTTCAACGGCTTTTCTTAGTAAGCTGTCGTGTGTTAAAGAGTTTAAGTGACAAATATCAGTATTGGTTGGGCTCCAGTTAGCATTGTTGACTCACTGCAAGAAGTTTCCTGGTTTCAGTCCCGTGGGGACCTTTCTGTGTGTAGTTTATGTTTTCCCTGTGCTTTTGGTAGGTTTCCTCCAGGAACTACAGCTTCCTCCAACAGTTCAAACACATCTATGTGATTCTAAACTGCTTGTGTGCAGGATGTCAGGCAGAAAACGTGCCGTAAGAAAGGATGGTTTGCTTGATGAGATTAGAAAAGTGCTATATATTACATTTTACAGCTCAAATTATGTGAACATTTATGTTGGTTTTCGGTGCTTCTTTAGCCGATGTGGTTTAGCTGTTTTTAGCCTCTCACCAGCTGCTTTTCCTAACCGTGTTTTATCTGATGACTGTATTCATCCGCGTATGAAACTAGAAGGCCACACAGAGAAATAACACTGAGGCTAAACCTTTGTTTTATCTTGTTTTTTTTTAGAAAGAGCTCGAGATCACCATCACGTCATTTTCACATTTTTGAAAGCTTCATGAGATTGTTTGTGTGTTTGTGTAGGTGTGTTACCCTTGCTGATAGATGAACAATCAAACCTGCGTCTTAGTCACGCCAAAGTCACCTCTTAAAGTTTGGCATGTGAATCAAAAATGTCACTATCTGGTTCTCGTTGAAACAGGCGTATATTCACACAGTGTTATGTAACAGCGGACCTGTGACTTCTTTAAGTCATGCCCATCTAAATAAGTTTGGTTGCCATGACCGGCAGATTTTTCAGGATAAGGTCTAAGCAGCAACATGAATTATGACGCACCAGCGTGGCAAGTTTACTGTGATATGAAAGAACCTGTCTCTACAACTCCTCACGCCTCTCCCACCTCTCCTCTTGCTCTCTTTAATCTCGTCTCCTCCCTTTGCTTTTTCTGTATCCAGCTGTTCCACTTTGTTCTCACCTTTATATACAGTCTTTCAATAAGCCGCACTGAAGGTTGATTAATCGCTGGTATTATTAGAGTGAAGTCTTTTCATTTAATTCAATTAATCATACTTGAGAAATATGATACTTTTACCTGTTCTACGTTTAAGTTGAAGGAGTTGCTCTCTCATAGCACCATTCTTTTATGCATGCTTTCTTCAGTATTACTCATTACTACCTGCAATCCCACACAATGTCAAAAAGTATTGTTAGTTTCATAAAAGTATTCTAATTGTGTAGGCAAGCAATAAATATCTGTTACAGTTGTTAACATTGAGACAAATTTGCCTGTTAAACTGTTACTTGCTGCTAAGCCGCCGTTGACTCAGCGACAATAGTTGCTTTGTGTGCGTGGTTAAAGGTAACGTCTGTTTGTGTGTCCAGACACAAAGGTCTTTTCCTCTCAACACCCAAGGGGATATTTTGTTGAATCATAAGTATTGTGTCTCATGGATGGGGGAGTGGTGTGATATTTACAGTATGTGCAAATAGAGTACAAAACCAGCTGTGATGACGTTAATTATTAATTATTGTGGGACCTCATTTTATATTTTCCTTTTCCTTGCAGGTTTAAATTCCTCCTTCCTCACCTTTTCTTACTCCTGAGCCTTAAACTTTGACCTGACCCCCTCCAACCATGCCGCACCGGTCTCAGAGTTCATCGATAGGCGATAACCCTCTCGACCCAAATTACCTTCCTCCGCACTACCGTGAGGAGTATCGTCTAGCCATTGATGCTCTGATAGAAAATGACACTCAGGTAAGCGTTGCTCTAATGCATGAAAACACATACACACAGCTTTTACGATCTCCTAAACTTTTCTGTCTCTTTGCACACCAGGGCTACTATGAATTCCTCCAGAATGCAGATATGGCCGGTTTTCTGGCACAGCCAGAAATTGAACACATCAAGTCGACAATCCAGGGGCCTAGCCAGCCCACCGGCGTCCCGGAGCTGACGTACCACGAGGGAGGCGTCGAGGACGATGGGTCTTCGGACACCTACTGGCCAGTTCAGTCGGACCTGGCTGCCCCGGGGCTGGATCTGGGCTGGCCGCAGCACAGTTTCGTTGATCCCACAGAGGTCACAACTCTAGTCAACCCCTCTGATCCTGACATGCCGAGCATAAAGGAGCAGGCGAGGAGACTCATCAAGAACGCACGCCAAGTAAGCAGAAGAGGATAAGAATGTGTTAAAACATGCAGGAGTGGTTTTGTTTCACCTTACAGTAGAAAGAAAAATCAACCAAAAAATTCAGTGTTTATAAATTCATATATTTAAGGTGCCGACTCAGAACATGGCACATATCCAGTTTCACAGATAAAACACGAGGAGCTTTTATTTATTTATAGGTAATACTGCAGTACAAGTCTTATTACATCAGAGTGTTATTACCTTAGAAGATAGCGAGAAGAAGCGAGATAGAGAGCTGCCAGGGACATGGTGTGAGCGACGGTTATGTTATCTCGCTGCTGAGTTCATCTCACTTTTTATGCTCTCTGCCAAGTCTGCCACCACGCCCTTTCAGAAACATTTGTAACTGGCTTGCCTTTAGCTAAATAAAATACCTGATTAATGGAAGCGAGAATGCCAAATCCAGTGAGCAGTCAAACCTGTTGGTGTGGTGGGTTGTTTGTGTAACTGTCCTCCATTTCTTGCCCATGTGTTTATGGAATACATGTCTGTATCCTGCCAAAACTCAGAGTTAACTGTCAACAAGCACACAGAGGACACTCAACAACACCCTCTTACTGAAATTTATTCTTAAATCTTATATAAGCCTTTTTTAATTCGTTAGTGTCATATCTGTTGCTTCCACTGGTCTGTGCTGAGTTCTTGTGGCTGATCTTCCCACCATGCTTTCCACATGTGGGTGTGAAAGGGCAAAGAGGTCCCAGGATAGCCGAATATAAATATTAATTACTACAGATCAAAATACCAGACTTCCTTTTGACTACAGTTGTCCTGACTGAACTGAAATAGACTTTTGTTGATGAAAAAGAAAAACTTTTTTGTGTGTTTGCTCCTGCTCCAGGTTATCGCTGTGGTGATGGACATGTTCACAGATATTGACATCTTCAGTGACCTCTTGGACGCAGCAGGACGACACGTTCCTGTTTATATTTTACTGGATCAGCTGGAGGCTCATCACTTTGTCTCTATGGTCCTCAACTGCAAAGTCAACCTGGAGTTTATTCCGGTCAGTTTGAATTTTATGATATTATCTGAAAACAACATTAAAAAGAAAAAGGCGCTAACAGCTGGGTCTTGTTATGTATTTGCTTATAATTATCAGATATGCATGTGTAACAGAGTTGAAATTCTGATTTTATAGATGATACGTGTCCGGACTGTGGCGGGAATACCTTATTACACCCGGACAGGGAAATCATTTAAGGGGCAGGTGAAAGATCGTTTCCTATTGGCTGACTGCAGAGCTGTACTCAGTGGGAACTACAGGTGACTAATTTAATAGTATTAATAACATCAGCACTCAGTTATTCTTTAAATAATCTTTGCCTCTACTGTTCTTTATGTTATAGTTTCATGTGGTCCTATGAGAAGATCCACCGCTGCATCGCCCACCTCTTCCTTGGGGAGCTTGTTGCCACCTTCGATGAAGAGTTTCGCATTCTGTACGCTCAGTCAGAGCCTCTGGTTATTGACCCAAACAATACAGCGCTTACTGTCTCTGATCCCAGCAGCACCGGCAACTATTTAGGCAGCCAGTTTGGATTAAAGAGGTCCCAGTCTTTGCGTAACACAGTAGGTTACCGAAGGCAGCCTGAGATTCCACCTGCCTTCCCCTATGGTGACACTGATCGTAACCCCGTGCTTCCTTTCCGGAGAAATGACGCGTTTCGTCAAACCCTGGAGCCCGGGTCAGGAATTACTATTGGAAAGTATTCACAGCAGCAGTTTCGTCTTCAGCAGTCATTCCTGGAACAGGGGCGGTCCATCGTGTCCAGGCAGATGGAGATGAGCGCCAGTGCCTTCAAGAGGCACAGCTATGCAGAAGGAACCCAGGAAACATATGCGTCTTCAAGACAGTTTATGCAGCAAAGAGTCATGAACAATCTGGACGAGACAGACTTCCACAGGTAGGAAAACCTTTAAAACCTCCTGCTGTGATCAGAATAATGCAGAATTATCACATGGACCATAAACATAAAATGTATGGTTTATTATTAAGTTATTAAACAATAAACAATATGTGCTGCACTTTCGTTACAGAGAACAGATTCAAAGCAGCCATTTTTACAGTGAAGGGCCCGGGCCAGGTTCTGGCCACGGACACTTCGACAGACTTCGAGGCCGTCCTCCGCACCTCTCCATTGACCAGTATTCAGACTCAAGTTATCGCTCAGACCAGGAGCCTCCACCTGGGCAGTATGGCAGAGACTACTTTTCATCTGAGGACCTGAGAGGACCCGAGGGCCACAACGCCCCTCCGTTAGCTGGGAGGTATGGGGGAGGATCCTCCCATAAGAGGCCAACCATAGGACAGGCGTATGCTTGTCAGAGCTCACCAACACACCCCCACCCACCTGAGAAGAAAAACTTTAACAAACAATTTGATCAAGAGCATGAGGAGGACTCAAGTGCAAAGCAAGGCCTGAGAAGCTGGAGAATCCACTCCTATCTAAATACTTATGAGGACACTGGAGAAGAAGGCCTGGCTCAGCCTATGGGTCCTGATGCTTTTGATGAACCTTCTCAAGCTGTGCAACCAACTGAAACTGAAAGTTCAGCTCCACGCTATGGAATAAAAGAGCCACCAAATGTTCCTCCCAAGCCCAGACCTGATATCCTGAGGCCACGTTTTGGAAAGCCTAAACTACCTGAGAGCAGCAATAAAGACTCTGGCCTACCAACATCCAAGGATCTACTTCCTTCCCGCCTTGTACTGGACAGAAAAGAGAGGGAGGAGGAGAAGGAAAGAGAGCCAGAGAGGAGTAAAGCAAGGGAGGGGGGCACAGATGTGGAGGCGAAAGGTGCTCCAGAACTCCTTCTATCCAAACACGAGTCATTCCGGTCGCGTGTTAACCCGCTCCTTCAGCGCAGCTCTCGACTGCGCTCCTCACTTATATTCTCATCTTCTAAAGCAGAGATACACAGTGGTAGCTTAGGTCTAAAACCAGCGACGGAAGAGGATGAGGAGTTGGATTCAGTGCGCACTTCATCCATTGTGGCCCAGATCCTAGAAAAGAGGAGGTCATTAACTCGTGAGCCTTTTGATTGGCGAAGGAAGACCGAGGAGAAGAAGGAGAAAGAAGAAAAACAGGAGAAGCTAGAGGAAAAGGAGATACGGTTAAAAGATGAGATTAAACCTAAAGAGGAACCTAAAGAAACTAATGAAAAAGTAAAGACAACATTTACGCTTGAAAAACCTAAAGTCACAGATTCATCATCTCTGAACATGAATGATCCGGCCAGCCGTTTGCAGTACTTCAAAGACCTAGCTGCCAAGACAAAAGTCTCGAAAACAGAGACAGAGCCATCGCTAAAAGCCTTAGAGCCCGCTGAAAAAAGGCAAGATCTTTCTGATAAACCTCCCAACATTACAACAACTTTGAAGACCCCAGCTGTCACACTCAGTACAGCAGAGCCTGAGCAGACAAAGCCAGACATCTCAGCAAAACTGGCTGAGATCAATAATCGCAGACCTTCAGTCAGTTCATCAAGGCCACCACTAATCTTTCCCAAGCCTTTTATAAGCTCACAGAAGCCTTCAGAGATAGTGCAGTCTCAGAAAGAGGAGAGTGCATCAGAAGGTCAAAAGAAAGATCTATTCAAGTCTCTAAAGCCTCTGCATTCACCTAAGATCTTCAAGAAGGAGCCGGTGAAACTTAAAGGGATACATCCTCGTCGCATCTCCTGTGGGGAGGAAATTTTGACCACAGATGCTACAGACGCAGAGAAGACTGAAATGAAAAAGAGTCGCTCTCACAGTTCTTCAACTCTGTCACATGAAGACTCTAAGGAAGGGCTGCAAAAGGTTATGGGCTCTACCACGTCCATCAATACCATTGGTGAGGGAAAGGGTGAGGGTAAGACACTCGACTTCCTAAAGAAACAGACTCAGAGGCTAAAGGGATTCCTGGGACCCAAGGACAAAGAAAAGAAAACCTCAGGAGAGGATAGGGGCATGAGCACGGTCATAGAGGTCACTGACAATTCGAGCAAAAAACAGAGCTCATCGTCTAAAGATACAGCGTCTACGACTGCTGATCAATCCACCACCAATCATAAAACATCAACAACCGGAACATCTGTCATGCCCCGATACCAGCCCGCAGGCGGCTCTGTTCTGTACAGCAGCAACTTACGAGACGACACCAAAGTCATTCTGGAGCAAATCTCCGCCAACAGCCAAAAGAACCGCCAGGAGCGGGAGGAGACGGGAGGGAACAAAGATGGAGATGCTGGAGATAAAGGAACGGAGAAACAGAGCTCCTTAAAAAGGAACCGATTTCTGCGACCGCAGGGCAACAACCAGGAGCGGGAGGGACTGCTGAGGAGGATAGAGAGCCTGAGGAAGGAGAAGAAGGTCTACAGCCGTTTTGAGGTAGTCTATCACAGTAAGGGAGATGTTTGCAGCGTAGATGGGAAAGCAATATGAGGAAAAACAACAACACAAAAATATGTTTAGGTGTAAACCACCAAGAGGGGAGGGAAAGGAATCCAAGAGGGAAACCAGGGTTTTAGCTTAAAAATGATATATTTTGAAATGTTTGAAAATAGTGTTTGTTCTCAAAAAGCAGCAGATGAATGTTATAAATTAGCTTCTGAGCAGTGACTGGCTAAATGTGATTGTCTTATATGTACAGTAAGAGACTGGCAAAACCACAGTTCATCACTGTTATGGATTTTTATACTACTTTAAAGAGAATCTGCTTTCAGAAAAAATAATTAACAGATTAAGCTGAACAAATGCAAGCGTGATTATGGCGCAAAGAGCACGGTACGTCCTGCTGAAGGCCAGCGAGGAGGAAAGGCAGGAGGTAAAGAGATTTCACTGTTATCCCTGTTGTTCTGTTAACAGATGGGGAATAACCTGGGATAACGAAAGATGGAGGAGCGACCTTTTACACGGAAACTTATTTAATGCAAGACTATCAAAAAACCTCTACTGTCCACGTTTGTGCCAACGACATTGTGAGAGTTCCTCTGGGCCTTAACACTACAGCGTTTTCTGGATTTTTCCACAAGAAGTAATAAAACTTGAAAGGACGACTTATAAAATGGTGAAAACAAACTCAAGTCATTGAGTCTGGAATGTGCCTTTTTGCCAAGACCTTGTTCTATTTTTTTGCCTTATATGGTGACTGAGAGAAACAAGACTCTACTTGGATACTGGCTTAATGGGCCGGTACGTGTCTCAAAAAAAAAGAAAGGTAGCACAGGTTTACCTGTAAATGAGCTTTTGTGAACAGGACTAAAAGACGAAAAGGGAAGTGTTGCATCTGAGAATCAAAAACATATAATGTGCCAGTCACAAAACACGGCACACGTGTAGTACCAGTGTTGTGTGCAGGCCACTTTGTAGATGGAGCTTGCTTGAAACTGAATGGGAGAAAGTGTCTTTGTGGATTCACCATGTGCCAGTGGCCCATTGAGGGTTTTGCCAAGGTTCTGGTGGGGGGTCATTATTAGTAGTAGTATTAGTATTAACCTGGACAAATAACCAAAACATAGGAATAAAAAGACAGCTGATGAAGAGTAAAGGGTAGAGAAGAGTGAGATCAGAGGGTAGAGTCAGTGTGAAAAGTGTGGGAGGAAAAAACTGAATCAGAAGGTGAAAATGTTGGGGGACTACAGTTTGGATGGATGGTAGCGGCTGTGGTGAACGTAACACACTCGACTTCTTTCTAATAAGCCATATACCCCCTTCTCAGGGTTGAAAATAAATAAATAACAATTCCTAGGAGACCTAGACGCTTCCATGGAAAGGGGAGTGGTGTTTATGTGTGTTAGTGTTCGCCTCATGTAGTGTAAATAAATATGCAAGATTTCCAGTTGGCCTGAATCAGAGTAAATAATAAAACAAAAAACTGACCTCCGTTTTCCTTCTTGAAAACCAAGAATTACCTCTACAAGGTATACAAGAAAGAACAGGTATATTACACAGTACTGGAGCAGCGCCACGCTTCCTTACATAACTCATTTAACTCCTGAGAGCTACGCCCTGCACAGGATTCCTAACTCCTTTGTTGGTCGGCACAAACTATTAAACCAAAGACTTACTGGCCTCGTGTTGCCTGATATCTCGACAGGGCATCAAACCACTTACGGTTCACTGTGTTTTTGCTGAGTACGTCAAAAAAGATTAAAGTATATGTTGTATGGCTGTAAAGACACTTCTGGGTGAGGGTGGGGTGACACTTGTTTTCTACACAGGATTATGCTGTAAATGTTTATGTTAAAAAAAAGGGGGATTGTTTATATTTTAAGTGATGAACTAGATTGTGATCGCCCTCACTGCGCTCTGAACGTGCCTTGTGTTTATTTTGGATTATTTGAATTGAAATGTGAGAATGTGGTTTGTCTGTAAAATAGAAAAAAGAAGTAAAAAGAAAAAGCAATTGTCATTAATTCGGGGAAGTCATTGTTGCACAGGTTTAATGTGTTCTTTTTTAAACCTCAGATAGTATTACATTTTGTTTGAAATACTGCAACAAACTCTTCCATTAAATCTCTTTTAAAATTGAACGCGACTGTGTCTCTGTGCATATGTATGTATGTATGTATTTGTATGTATGTATGTACACAGCAGGTGTGCATGTAAACTGCAGGGAAGGGTTGTGCTACTTTTAGGATTTCAGAGTGATGAAAACAATGTTACAACAATTCAAACAGGCTTTATAGTTTTTAAATATATGAACACAATAAATAACCTAGTATCAAACAGATGACAGTATATAGCATGTCTCTATGTGAAAAACACTAAGAGATCAACCAGAATTTATCCGTACAGCAAATATATTATATGATATGAGAAAAAACATCAGAAATACCCAGAATTCTGTGGTCAGATATCTCAGCTGGATGTCAGGGGTATAAATAATCACTTAGTTTGAACGATTCCGGCTGATAAAGTTGAACTTGGAACTTAGACAAGACAGATGTGTGATCACAGCATATACCTCTGATTCTTTAAATCAGAGCAAATTTACTCCTGAGTCTCTGCAGCTGCTTCCTGAGCCTGCTTCTGGTTCTTCATCTTTTCCAGCTCCTCATCGAGGTTGTGCAGCTGAGTGAGCTTTAGCTTTTCTGTCAAAACACAGAAGAAATTCAGTGACAGTGCTGGAAAGTGAAAACAAACGCTGTATTCACACACATACAACATTTGTGCTGAGAGAAGAGTGTGCGGAGATGCTTACCAGCTGCCAACAGCTGGCTCTTTGTATTCTCAACACTCTTTAATTCATCTGGGAGTCTCTCTGGAGTCTGAGTAAAGTCATAATAATAATATAATAATAAAGTCACATTTGAATCTTCTCACAAGAGTTGTGGAGAGAATTTAGCACAAACACTTACAAAGACATAGTGCAGATTCTTGTGCTGGTCTATCAGTTGATGAAGCTGGTTTTCAAATCTCATCCTGCAGAAACATGAGTTTCTAAATGTGTAACAACAGCCAGAGGTTTTTCACAGAAAACGAGTCTTTGCACTATTAAACAGTACCGCAGTTTTCGGTGTTTAAGCTTGACATCCTGGATTTCATATCTATACTGCTCCAGCAGCTCCTCACTTTTCTTATTCAGTTGTAAATGTCTGAAACACACACACAGATATAAACACAAAATACAATAAAACTTAAAAAGATTAAAACTAATAAAAGATTTTCAAACAATAAATGTAATAAAAAGCAGATTCTAATCTTAAATAAAAAACCATTATATCTCTGACTACCTGTTTACACTGACTGAATGTGGGAAGGTGCATCCTTTTCAGGTATTTAATTGAATAAATGGGCAGATTGTGGGCAATTAAACACAATTGAAAGAAGAAGCAAAAGCTAAGACAGCAGTATCGGGCTGTACAACATTATCTAACTATATAAAGATTCAACCCCAAATAAAATAAAAATAAAATAAAAAAAGTATCCAGGATGCTAAAAAAGACAGATTACTGCCATCTAGTGTTCAACATCAAAAAACACAAATGAAGCCCATTGATGGTTCAGCAAAGAATGCTCCTTATGACTGAGCAGATCCAGTAAATCTCTTCAAACTTTCAGCACGGAGCTCACCTGGCAGCGTCCTGCTCAGACTCTTCACACTGAAACTGCAGCTTATTGCACACCTCTGAAGAAACAGACGAGCAACTATGTTCATCAGTGGGCTCACATTTAATGCCTGTACACTTATAAATGATGAACTATACGTGTACAACTGTTTGCCACTAGCACTTGCATACCTTCCTTTTCTTTGTGGATTGCCTCCAGTTGGAAGACTTTAGTTTGTACTGTGAATCAAGGACAGTATCTCAGTTGCTGGTTTAGTAAAGACTGTGTGAAGATCATTAACTTCGTGTCTTACAGTTTTCCAGCTCCTTCTCCAGTGAGTCACTGACTGACTTTGTCTTCTCAATTTCTTCTTCCAGGGCTCTTTTACCTTAAATTGAGAACAATGCCTTAGACACAGCACAACAACATTACATAACATAGGTTTCCAACAAATAATACAAAGACAGGATAAACTTTGCAAAATATTACAATTACATTTCACAAGTTAATCAGAATGGCTCTTAAGGAGTGTTGCTGTTCCCCAAAAGAGGGAGATACTAATCATATCTCATAGCTCTCCATTCATCATTTTCTGCAACTCCATAAATGGAGTAACAGGTAAGGATATACCTCACTGACGATACCCAACCATAGTTCACAGAGACATTATCAACAACGCATATGCATGTTTTACTCACGGTTTTAAATTTCTGTGTAAATATTTAGCACTTACATTCTGCCTATAGTGCTATAAACAGCACGGATGTTATGTAAATTTGTAAAGAAATTGAGCTATATTCTATAATATTTCTGTTAAAGTAAACAGGGAGCGCGTGTTCATTAGCATATCGCTATATACTGCGCTCTCATTGGTGCGCATAAATAACGTTTCTATCCCTCCGTAAAAAAGTTGTTAACGTGTTTTTCACGTTGTACGCGTGTCTCATCACTTGAGAAAACATGAAAATGTCACAAATTCGCATGCTATCGCGATTTTTGTCTAATATAAGGAAAATTATACGGGGCTTGCTACCGGAAGCGGAACTTGTGACTACCTCCCATTTGGATAGAGACACATTATGAGCTGACAGACGGACTGGTTTGTACTAAACACATGTACTTAGTTACATGCTTAGTGCTCCTACAGATCAAGTGAATAAGCTCATTATTCGACAGATAAAAATGACGCCAACGGCGGATTTATTAGTTATCTACAGGCCTTTGTATAACGACACGCATGCGCGTCGCTATCGCAGGTCAACACGAGACGGAAAGACACGACAACGAGTTCGTTTGCTTTACACGAATCCTTCGATTAAGCCAAATTTACTGCAAACACAGCAAAACCAGGCCCACAAGGCTTCCGATAAAACCCAGAGTCGTTTATCATTTTTATTATTATTATTATTAGTAGTAGTATCATCATTATTATTATAGGCGAAACATTGTTCGTCTCCCCAAAACTCGTCTGAAAAAACCGGGGAGAAAAGGATCACCGGCAGATGTCGCTATTGAGTCTGAACAGTCTTACCGTAAACGTTATATATCTGCCGTCCTGTTACAGTTTTTGCCCACTGCTTGAACACATTTTGCAAAACTCCGCTCTCTGTGCCAAAACTGTACACACAAGTACACATGACACAACACTGGGAAATATACCATTCACATCTGTGCCAAATTGAAACTCTACTCCCAAAACCTAAACTCTGCTGTCAAAACCTGACATTCCTTTGTCAAAATGTAACTGTTGACAAAATGACACATACTTGCATCATATGCAAACACTGACAGATCAGGGGGAACACACTAGTCTTCTTTATATAAAACACTGCAGTCCTTGATTTCCATTGTTTATTCAGAAGGCACATTTACAGGAGACACATTTTCAAACAACCAAAAACGCAAATAGACCTACTCAATATTGTACATTGCAGTACCATGAATTCAGATAAAGCAAAAAAAACAACAACAACACAATAATACTGCAATAGAAAAAACACTATACTGTAAACACAAAAAACCATGACAATTGTGCATAAGTGGGCTCATGGATCCCGCCGTCTGTTGGGGTCTGGCCACAGGACCTCATCAACATCGCAAGCAATGTCCTCTCCCGCTAGGCACCGGGGAAAATATCCTCTTGCATGTCGAAACCATCCATGGATTGCTGTCACCTGAATGTCGCCGCAGGCCTGTTCCATTGCCTGCAGAAGAGGCATGCGGGCATGTGGTTGGCGGTCATATACTCGCCATCTCCAAGCCGAAAAAAATTCCTCTATAGGGTTCAAAAATGGTGAGTAAGGGGGCAAGTATACCACTTCAAATTGATTGTGGTTGGAGAACCAGGCCTGGACCAGAGCAGCCCGATGGAAACTGACATTATCCCATATCACCACAAACCTGGGCTGATCTGGTCTGTTCTGTACAACTATATCATGGAGAGCATCTAGAAATGTGAGTATGTGTTGGCTATTGTATGGACCTAGTATTGCATGATGGTGCAGAAGCCCTCGAAGGCATATGGCGGCACATAATGTGATGTTTCCCCCGCGCTGCCCTGGGACGTGCACAATTGCCCTTTGGCCAATTACATTACGACCCCGTCGTCTTGTTTTGCTCAGGTCGAATCCAGCTTCATCAATGAAAATGTATTCATGAGGCTGTGCAGCTCCATCCATGGCCAAGATTCTCTGAAAAAAAGGGGAACATATCACTGTACTACAGTGCTACACATTCAGCACCCTCACCCCATCACACAGGTACCTGTGTAGCTCTCAGAATAGATCCATGTGGTACTGATATGGTACATATTCAGCTGCTACTGGACTTCACCAATACTCTATTGTAAATGTAAGGGACAGTTACACGTACCCGTACATATTCAGCTCGAAGTCCTTTGACCCTGTCACTGTTCCTCTCGAATGGGACTCTGTAGAGCTGCTTCATGGTGATGCTGTGTTTACCCAAGATGCGTCTGATGGTGGTGATGCTCACATGGTCTATGTTGCTGAACACTCGCCTGTCTGCAAGTATTTTCCGTCGTAGCTGGTGGAGACGGATGGCATTGTCTGCCCTCACTAGGTCCACAACGGCAAGTTCCTGCTGTTGTGTGAACAGGCGTTGCCGTCCTCCCCCAGAAGGTCTTCGAGTCATTCTGGAGAAATATGCTAATTTGTTGAGAAACCATCCCAACAACAGACTGTTCTCTCTGTTGAGGTCAGGAAAGCGATTCCGCTCCCTGAAGACCAACACAGAGAGACTGAGGAGGAGCTTCTTCCCGCAGGCGATACGGTCTCTCAATCACACCACCACACAGTACTGACCCACACATATGGTTCTTACACACACACTGGACTTTCTGGACATTGTTTTTGCACAACACTGGTCACTATATTCTTCATTTCCAGTTAATACTTGTACAGCTGCTGTTATTGTGTATATATTTATTTATATTTAGATTTCTTCATACATTCTTATATAGTTCTATATTGTGTATTGTGTATTTTGTTGTACAGTTATTTTATTTTCAACTTTAATTTATATATTTTATCTTATTCTTCCCAGTTAAATTTACCCTTCATTCTAATTTGTGTTGTACAGTTATTTCATTTTTAACCTTAATTTATATTTTATTCCTTCCTAGTTAAATTTACCCTTTTTAATTTTTCATATTTATTTCCTATCTTATTCATAGCCTTTCCTTTTTTGTTTTCTTTAGGTCACGAGCAGTTGTCCAAGCATTTCACTACATATCGTACTGTGTATGACTGTGTACGTGACAAATAAAATTTGAATTTGAAATTTGAATTTGATATTGTCATCGGTTTGCTTATTTTTCTTACAGTACTTTACTGTATGTACTGTGTCATCCACTGTACAACACTGTACTTCAATATAAGGAATCAGCCACTTTGGCTGCAAAAGGAGCATTAGCACCCCGTACACTTGATATGGTAATGTGATATACTGTAGAACAGTGTTATAAAACCATCTGAGTAGAGCAGAAGGTATGGAGGTGAAGACATACCTGTTTTCTAGTCGGAATGTTCGTATTACAGATGCCACTGTGAAGCGGCTTAGATGTGGGTGGACTCTCTGCCCAGCTTCCCTCATAGTCAGGCCATGGTTGATGACATGGTCCACCAAAGTTGCTCTTATTTCATCAGAAATATGGGTCCGTGCATGGCCTCTTCGGCCTCCTCCTCCTCTTCCTCCTCTACCTCTTCCTCTTCCTCTTGCTCTCCCTCCATCCATGCTTGCAAAGTTCTTGAAATGGCTACGCTGAGGGCTTTTTGTAGTTGGCTAATTGGTGTTCGGTTTTGCAAGTAAGTGCCTTCAGGTGTGTATTTGAGTGGTTGCAATTACCCGATGTGTTTTGTATTTTGGATACATGTGTTTTCCGAATGGCACCCTGAAATTTCATTTTGTGAGCGAAGTGTCTTATGTATGAAATGGAGTGTAGCATGCAGGACCATGTGTGTTGCATAAAGGAGTAGGTGTGTTGCATAATTGGAACTGGGGTGCAAAGCAGCGCTTTTGTTTAAGGTAGGGGTACATGTGTTTGAGGTATGGTAACAAAAGCTTCAACTTGTGTTACTTTAGTCTAGGCATGGGTTCATGGTGTTCAAGCAACGGGCAAAAACTGTAAGTAATACATTTAGCAGCTATTCAAAAAACATCTGATAGAACAGATCAATCATACATTACCCTGTTTAAGCCTCCCGAGTTTTCCGATCAGCTGTTCAACCTTTGGCTCGTGCATTTGTCCACCTGAAGCGCACGGAACCGTATCAGGCTCGAGGTTTTGAAGTTTATCAGTGTGCAGTGAAACGTCAGCTGGTTTACCTCCTCTCAGCGGTTTCACATTAATCATGTTCTCGATGCTGAACCCTGTCACGTAATAAAGTGAAACGTTAGAGTCATGTAAACTTGTAATAACTTTACCTTTCTATAATATTCTTACTTACTCTGGTTATAATCTGGTAATAAGTACAAAATAAATAAATAGTTACTTTTATAAATCATCTTTAACCTGAGGTTAAATTTAAGCAGGTAAGGTTTTCTGGCTAGCTTGAACACCTGCCCGATAGGTAGCCAAGTGGAAACGCTAGCTTAGTTTTTTTGCTAACCTAAATAAAGACTTATTTAGGCTAATATGAGAGGCTTTAATGTTTAAATTAAGATGATGGTAGAATATTTCACAAAGAGGTTATACTTAAGGGGTAAAATACTGAACATTTACTTTAAAACCTTTGGCAAATATGAAACCAACGGTTGTTTAGCTTTTTTTTTCCAGGTTATTTTTTAGATCAGTGTAAATTTCTCTCTCCAGCTTAATGTACATCGCTTTACCTTCGAAATCACTCATCTCTATCCTGACACCACCTTGTTTTCTTTAACTGACCACAAGAGCAACTGACAGCTTAACTGACGCGCGAAGTTTCTCCTCCTTGCTCCGCTCTCATAGGTGGGGCGGCAGCACGAGCCGCAGTACTGACGGGCGCGTGCACAGCACTGCATGATATTTAGCCCTTTTGCTTATTTATAGCGTAAAACAACTTAATATTACAATAAATAAATCATAGCTGAAAAACAGGGTGGTATGTGCTTTACCTGGTAATTACAGTTTCACTATAAATGTTTTTAATTAGCATAAAGCAGGAGCAAGACATGTTCGTGTCCGAGTGCATAATTCATGTTTAAAATAATGTATTCAATTATGACTGTTGGAATTTTTTCAATACCCCCCCAATGCAACTGTGTAAATAAACTGACCAAGAAGACCATTAAAAGGGTGATCATAATATGTTATCATTATTATGTACATAATACACTTATTTTTAAAAAAATTTTTTATTTTAATTTTTGCTGAAATACTAAAAAAAATGTCCTGAAATGTGATGTTTCTAGGATGTCAGGGTAGCACAAAGGTTTTTATTCATCAATTTTTTGAGTGAAGTTAACCAGAGCAATATGGAAGCTCCTTTCCACCACTGAAAAATGGATTTAATAAATTCACTGACTAAACGAAAGGGTAAAAAAAAGAAAAAACAGAAAGAAAAAAAAAGAAAGACCATTTCAGTAAAATTTGATTACTCAAAAATGTTTTCATTTTCTCACCATTTCCAGTACTAAGGCTCAGCTCTAATTTGTAAAGACTTTGTGATACCAACACTGAAATTTTAATATAACAAAATGTTTTTACTTCCAAAAGGCAAATCAAATTTGGTGTTTATATTTTCCTCCCTTTAGTGGCAGAACCAGTCTTCCACAGAGCCAACCTACTGCACTGGCTGTGCTTTGTTTTTTTATTTAAAACAGAAGTGTTATTAATAAGGCCCAGAATTTTGTATTTCCTTTACGTGATCATTTTATCACAACTGAAACACAAAAATCAACACACAGAGCTCAAACTTGTTAATCACTGTATCCATTTTAATGAAAAGCCAAACAGCTGTGTAGGGGGGTTTAGTTCAAGTTTGATTTGATGCAAATATACAATGCGAACAGACCTACAAAGCCCAAAACTTACTTTACCTATACACACCACTAAGGAGCTCTATATACAGACATGTTAGTTGAATACAAACACAGGAATTTTAAAAATAGTCTAATTGGGGTTCAATACACCAATGTGTCCCCAAAACAAGAACAGCTGTACTGTGTACATTTTTCACACATGCAGACGAGGAAAGGGTCATGCAAGGGGTGAAAAAAATCAAAACAAGTTAGAGAATAAAAATATTGTTTCATTCAACTTCAATGTCATTGCATGTATTTTGGCTTCCAGTGCGTTAAGATTTATTCTGTGAGTTTCACTTTAAAAAAAACAAAAACAAAAAAAACCTGCAGTCAGTAAGTAATGGTTTCAAAATGCTATTGTGTGATGACGTTACAGTCTCCAAGTTTCCTCTAAACCTTGCACCAAATTCAAAGAAACCCCAGTATCTACCACAAGTTCAAAGTTTCATGTCTTTAAAGCCCAGTACCTGTCTACATTAGTTTTTAAACATGGACAAAAACTGCAAAACCAAAAATAATATTAGTTATGACAAAGAAACCCATACAAAGAGTAATTTTTAATTCACATTAATGACCCCCCCCCCAAAAAGGAGTAAATTAAAGAAACGGGAAAATGAAGAGAACATTTCAGGTTTTAGAACAACAAAAAAGAAAAATCCTCATTTTGAAAAGATATTCTGTAATAATACAATAATTTATGTTCATTTATGTTACACATCCAACAACAAGCTTCATTCTTATGCCATTCAAAACATTTACCATTTTCAAAACAGCTTTTACTCGTTGCTGGACACATCCATATAAATTACTCCAGCACATCTTTCAGAGGTAGGGGGGATACTGGCATCATATACAGTAAAACACATCAACTATTTACAGCTGTGACAAGCAAGCTAGAGGCATTCCTCTTATAGCTGTAGATAACCATACCACGTCTTTAGTTGTGTTTCCAGTTTGCCATGCAGAGTTACTTTACACCAGCAGGCTGAAAGGGAGAGACAAAGTTTGTGAAAACAGACAGTCGAAGGAAGATGGCATTCCTAACACTAACTTCTCTTTAGGCAAAGCTGGTTTCATCTGTGTGTCGGCATAATCATTCCTGCTCTTTTTCTATTCAACTTCTGCAGCAGAGCCTGCATGTTTAATTCTGCCATACGAGAAGTCGAGGTGTAGGTATAGACATAGCCTTCTGTGTTAATAGAAGCAGAGGACAGTTAGAGCAAGCACAATGGTCAAAGGTGAGGACAGATGATTATGCTCTGTCATTAATTGCAATATTTTTATTCCACTAAATAAATAGTGCCCCTCTCAGCTGACTGTCAAGACCAGCTGCATCATCTCCTCAGCACCTACTACCTCTTAAAAATAGAACTCTGTGTGATGGGAGAGGAAACAAAAGGGGATCAAATAAAGTAATGAAGTCAACGAGAAGGGGCATTTTAGCAACATTTCAAAATAAAGGGAGGCGTTCCCCATCTCCCAGCTGTTCTCCTCTAGGTGCTGCCTCACTCGCGGGAGCGTCCCACGATTGCCAGGATGTAGAGGAAAATGTTGATGATGTCAGTGTAGAGGTTAAGTGCGGCAAAAATGTATTCCTCTGGACTCAGGGCCAGCTTCTTGTTTCCCAGGAGAAGCTGAGTATCAACAGCCAAAAACTGCACAGACAAAAGATGGAATTAGTACACTTTGTATACCATACACTGATAAGGCATTGCATTGTGACCATCTGCCTAATATTATATTGAACCCCTTTGTGTGGTGATATCTGGCACCAAGATGTTAGCAACAGATCCTGTGAGGTGGGGCCTCACATCCCACACATGCTTGATTGGATTGAGATCTGGGCAATTTGGAAGTCAAGTCAAACTCGTTGTTGTTCTCCTCAAACTTTTGCTAAACCATTTTTGTTTTGTGGCAGGGTACATTATTGTGCCAAAAGAGGCCCCCACCATCAGGGAATACCGTTTCCATGAAAGGGTGTCAATGGTCTGCAACATTGCAGAGGAAGGTGTTATGTATCAAAGTAACATCCACATCGATGGCAGGACCCAAGGGTTCTCAGCAGAACATTGCCCAAGGCATCACATCGCCTCCACCTGCCAGGTAAGTAGCGCACATGCACCCGGCCATCCACACGAGGTCAAAGAAAACACGATTCATCAGACCAGGGCCGTTCTGATGCATGTGCGCCCTGACTGATCAGTGGCTATGTAGCCCTATATGCAACAAACTGCGATGCTCTGTGTATTCTGACACCTTTCTGTCAGAACCAGCATCAACTTTTTCAGCTGTTTGAGTTACAGTAGCTCGTCTGTGGGATCGAACCACACGAGCCAAGCTTTGTTCCACATGTACAACAATGACCCTGTCACTGGATCAACACAGTTTCTTCATTGGACTGTTTTTAATACAGTGACCACGTCACAAGAGCTGCAGCTTTGGAGATGCTGTGAAACAGCCGTCTAGCCATCACAATTTGTTCCTTGTCAAACTTGGTCAGATCCTTACAATTGCTGATTTTTCCTGCTTTTAATGCATCAACTTTGAAGAGATTAACATTCCCTTGTTCCCTAATATATCCCACCCAATAACAGGTGCCATGATGAAGAGTTAGTTGGTGTTACTCATTTCGCCTGTCTATGGTCATTATGTTATGCCTCATCTGTGTATGCTGCCTTAAACTGCCATTTGCACACTGAACATGATAATGTAAGGTATATCGTTTTGCTTTAGTTAATACTGTCATGTATATTTAAAAGTGACCTCAGTTTTGTAAAAGTTTACTTTGTAACCCTTGCAAGCCAAATATTTCTCACCATTTAGCAGGGCACTGTCAAGAAATGCAAAAAGCTGACAGATAAACCACTTGGATGCGTAACAATCCTTCAAACTCATAAGTATTTGTTTTTCTTTTTTTTTTGTACATAGAAGGCGAGATATATGTGCGGCACTTACGCAAGTGAAGAGTAGCGCTCCCAGTGAGGCATAGACGATGTGCAGGATCTTGTGGCGGATGAAGATGCACAGGATGGAGAAGAGCAACAGCACGATCAGACACACGAACAGCACGCCCCGACAGGAAGTAAAGTCATACTTGCTCTGTGAAAGAAAAAGAAAATAGAACAGAAGAAAATTAAAAGCAAGACGTTTAAAAATGGTAGACACGGCACTCTACGGTTAAAGAAATGTAATTCTGAAGGAGCTTTTATACACAGTCTGAGTATTTGCTTGTTATTGACTGGGTAAAACACCACAGTGCGAACAAAAACAAACAAATGATCTCTTAAGAGAATGATGTTTGGATGCTTTTATGGACACTCAAACGCATTTACAGAAGCAGCTGTCTGCGCGTGCTGACCTGTAGCGAGAAGAGGACGACGGTGAAACAGACCACCGCGGTGATGCCCACAGCCATGATGACGCTGTCTGTGTCATAGAAGCTAGCGATCATACCCACCATGTAGGAGAGACTCAACGTCAGGATGGACTGTACGAAAGAAAACAGACAAATTACTTATAAAACTGTTTACAAAGAAACATTCAGCTTTGTGTGTGAGATAGGTCACCTCTTATTATTACTATAAAATCAATCTTAACAGGACAACCTTGTGTGATTTCCATCTGGCCTGTTTTGATGTTTAATTCATCTAGATTAATTTGATGCGAGATGTCCAATCTTGGCAGTATCACCTATATGATGGCACTTACTTAATGGGTCTTAAAAATACATTTGAAAAGCTCAGCAGCAAGCAGTCCATTTCCAGAAATCAAGGCCTGCAGCTAGCCAAAAATACAGCTGCAGAATGGAATGTATACATAGCATTCCTTTCACAACTGTCTAAGCTGTTAAAGGAGTGGAAGGAGTTTGGAAAAGTTCTCACCAGAGCAACCAAATTCCAGGGGTGCTTGCGGCGGAAGTCACCACAGCAGCTGAGGACAATCAAAGACACGAAGAAGACTGCGTAGGACACGTAGTACGTCCACGTATTCTTACGCACAAATAACTTGGCTTCATCGACAAAGGTGAAGACAGCAACGAAGGAGAAAGTGATCAGCAGCTGCACAGTGAGAACCATGAAGACCTGGAAATAAGGAGGAATTAAATTACTTTGATTAGGGATCTTGTTTTGGTTGGATTGTGTGTTCACGTCAGTTATGTTCTATATTCATCTGGTAGAAACAGAGGAACCTACTTTTCTGATGAAGGCTTGTCGGATGTTCTTGTCCTCGAATCCGGAGTTGGTGAACTCATCGTTGTCGTAATAAGATGGAGGCCCGTCACCATGATAACCAGGGCTACCTACAGGTGGTGCTACGAAAACATTAGAGCATGATAATTTGGGATTAAAAAGGGAAGAACACATGATGTTTTAGCACATTTTGACTGTCATGTGTCATTTTGTTAGCAAAGTACGAGAAGAGTGAATATTTAGATCTGTGGACTTTTTGACTCTTATTGCTCATTAAGAGCTCTTTACACAGACACACTATTAGTTTTCTAATGATCTTTAGTATAACCACTCACCCATGGGGTCTCCAGGAAAGCCTGGCTGTGCAGGTCCTTGCTGATATGGCCCCTGAGGGTACGGTCCCTGTGGATAGGGCATCTGAGGGTAGGGACCGGGAGCGAAGCCTGGGCCTGCCTGGGGAAAGCCCGGCTGTCCGTATCCGGGCTGCCCATATCCGGCTGCAGGTGGGTAGGGCCCCCCTGGGGCTTGGCTGTAGTTTGGGGGGGGTACACCGAACCCTAGCTGAGGGGGTCCATAGACATCATTATGAAGTGGGTTGGTCTCACCCATTATGGGGTACCTACTCTTGTCCTGGGACATGATGTAGAGAAAAGCTCACTCTGCTTCAACAATCTCTGAAAAGCAGAAAAGCAAAAATATAATGTAGCTACTTACAAATATGTACAGAATAAAAGCACATAATATAACACCAACATCTCAGCCAAACTGGCAAAGACACAAACACCGCATCTGCTTGATTAAAAGGAGAGAGGCGAGTAAACAAATTCAACAAAGGGAAAGGCAAAGGCACTAGGCAGACCAACAGGATGTTCAAGTTTTGTTTCACAAGCAAAAAGTCAGCTATTTTATCATTACCCGGAGCAAGAGCAGGCCTAGAATTAGTGTTAGCTTGCATCATTGAGGCAGCTGAATGTCTGCCTCTGGGTGCCATCACATGAAGATGTAGTTCTTGAGACAGTTACATCAGTGGTAAATACTACAAACATACTGTTTTATGTTGTTGTAACTAGGGCTGGGCTATATCATACCGTTCACAGTAATACCGGTGTAATGTTGGGCAACGATAAGAAAATGAAATATCGCGATAGAATATGGGTAAAACGCGCATGCGCAGTGCCTTTGTTTACATGCGCACATGGCGGCGACGCAGAATGAGAAGAGCGAAAGTGGATTGTTGAATGAAACGGATGAACGAGAACTGGTTTGTAAAAATGCTGCAACTTCAGTGGTGTGAAACTGGTTTGGCTTTCATCCGTCAGATACACAACAAAGCACTATTTTTGGTAGAGCATGCTAGCGGGCCGTCGTTATTACTGTGTTTTTTGGAAAATACGGCACACTTAAAATCAATTCTTTGATTTTTCTGAAAATCGACAGTGCCCCGTATAATCCCGTGTGCCTTATGTATGAATTCTGGTTGTGTTTACTGACCTCGAAACGACTTTATGTGGTACACGGCGCTCGAAAATCTGTCAAATGTTTCAGTACGACTTTGCTAAGCTACGAAGCCGCACCGCTTGATGGATTGTCGGAGCTTTACAGCTATCGTAGGCAGGAGCCTCGCGGAGTGATACGTACTGTGCTTCAACATAATATTACCGTATTGTGTGTGTATAACCTCTTTTTAAGTTTTGTGGATATTATACATGGTTATGCTGAGGATATCTCGGCCAATTTCCACTGGAAATGCCTTTTGGTTAAAGTGTCAGCGAGGAATTTGCATTTGCACTTAATTTTTTATATAACTTTAATGCACTTAAAAAGCTGCTTGTTTAATTGAAAATACATTGATGTTTTTTGTTTTTTTTGCACTAATAAAGTTGAGGAGTTGTAAAGTATTTTGTCTAGTGTCAATTATATCGTCAGTTATATCGTTATCGCAAATTTTCAAATGTATATCGTGATAAATATTTTTGGTCATATCGCCCTGCTCTAGCTGTAACTGTGAAAGAGGCACTCACAGCTTCACAGGTGTGTAGCTGGTCTCTAAGTGAGCTGGGTGTGGTCCAACCACTAAGTACACAAGGGTGTTTGAAGCAGGTGTTGCACACTCAGTAACCTCATGTCTATAGGGTGAACTTCTTTTTCTTTCAGCTGTACATTTGTTTGAATTTAATGTTTCAGTCTGTTTAAATCTACTCTTTGCCTCTGTCAGAGCACTTTGTAAATCATAAAGGTAAATAAAATCACAGTATTAAAAGCCAGGCTAAGTTTATATATAGGTGTGGTGACAAGCACATGTCTTCTGTTAAGGCTGTTTGTGCCACTGAAGCAGAGCAGAGGTGGAAGAGACCAAAGGGTACGACCTCAGACTGTGGTATTTCAGTGTGAACCACTGTAGTGCAGTATGAGTTAATGTCAGGAAAAAAATGGCCAAAGGTTACTGTCTGAACACTAGACAAGACACTTGCAACACACTCCTCTGTGAAGAAAGATAAGGGGAGGAGTGTCTGATAGTCCTAAGTATACAGAAGTACAAGCCAACATAGAGGAACAAAAACAGGAATATGTCACAATGTTACACAAGTTGGTGGCAAAGACCGCAGACCCTAGAAAGACAATTTGACAATACACATATTTAGCCAGATAATGACAGTACACTAACATTGTTTGAGTAGCCCCACTACTACTCTTAAAGGGATAGTGTATTATTGTTACCAAGACATCTGAAGTAGGTAAAATAAAGGAGTTTTTATTTTATTTTCTTTACACAAACAACAGATGAATCTTTGCTACTACAGATGTATGCGGTTTTGTCAATAAATCCGATCTGAGCGAAAACTTTCAGAAGAATGACCGGTTACCCTGATATCTACTTAAAGCTGTCATGGACGTGAGAGGCAAAAGGAAAAGAAACTACAGTACAAACATTGCTCACACACTGGTGCTGAAAGTGTTTCCATGGATGCAGGCGCCGCCTTGGTAACTGTATGTATTATTAATCTGCTTCAGGAGGCAACCTGACATATTGGCCATTACTGCAGTGACCCTCCTCCCACCTGGGCTCCCCGCACAACTTGGGTCAACAGGTTTATATCCTGTAATCTGTAATCTATAATGCTAACAAGGCATCTAAAAGCACAGAGCTCCACAACAGAAAACAAAATTACTCCGCAGAGAGGTGCACAAGGCAAGCAGTCGCCATCTTCCAAATGTGCTGTGCAGGTTTCATAATAAGGCCTGAAGTTCCCAGAGGAGAACTTGCTCAAAGGGCAGGGAGCCAAAAAGCCACTGAGTCAATTGCTGACTTCAAAAGAACACCTGGGGTGCTATTCATTATGTTAACGTTTGCCTCATGTCCTCTCCTTAAATTGGGAAAACGTTCTCTCTTCCCCATAATAAATTACTTTCTAATCTGTTAATTTGACTTTAAGCAAACAAGGAGAGTGGAGGCTTCTAGAGGAGATTAGAGAGAGGAAACCTTTTTTTAAATCAAGTGCATGACATTTAAATGCCACTGCTTAGAAATGAATATTTCTTCCATCATTGGATCTTATCCTTGCATCACTTAAACCATTTTACACATCCAATCAATGAGAATCAAGATGAGATATCCTCCACATTTGCCTTCGGCCACACATGTAGTAAACAGCAGGAGATAGCCAGCTTCAGATACAATGTCCTTTTCTGGAAATACTGCATCGGGTTTATTTTTAGGGTGACACTGTGGTTATGTATACAAGAGAAGAAAATCACCCTCTGTTAGGACTATAGCTCTATTCTTACAAAGCTACAACTGGGTTATGGAGGACCAGGAGTCATACACATTGACATAAATCTTTTCATGAATGAATGGATATCTAAATTGTGCAATAAAATATTAATTAGTAAATTAAGTAGCAAATTAACTGTTAATGTATTCTATTTATTTAGACATTCAAGTAATGCATTATTTGAATATTTAATGGACAATAAAAAGAGTATTTATAAATACATTTTTCAAACTACTAATCCATTAATAAATAGTTCAAATACAAAAGGGATTTACAAAAAAGTCAGTAAAAACATTTTCAGGTTCAAAAAAATAAAAAATTAAATAGTATTTTCAAAATCTTTTAACGTAAATGGATTAAAAAAAATAAAATTAGGAATACAGTTTTTCCAATTCTATTTCTTTTCCTGGGAGCTATTGGACTAGTTTCTCCATTTAGCATTTCCATGGCTCTTTTTCTCCTTTTGAAAGTCAGAAAACAAAACAAAACCATGTGGTGTGATGTAAGAAGCTCTTCAATAGGATGTGACCTCCTGGATGTTTAAATCGATGAATTTTACTCTGATAGCTTTGCACGGCTAAGGCATTTTTTAGAAGTGTTTAACATCAGCATAAGCATGCACAGACTGTGAAAATATTACATCCCAGCAGTAGTAGCTAGCTGACATTTTTTAATAAACTAATGTGCTTGTCACAAGAAGCTTAGAGCAGCAAAAACTGTTAGAACCAGGAAGGAGCCCTGTTACAATTCTACACAGAATTACAGCAATGACTGAAACCTACAACCTTAAAAATGAATAAAAAGCTGTCTCTAAACACTCATCAGTTCAGATGTTTTTACACTACTTTCTGACACTTAAGAGTTAAAAGAATTGAAATAATGATACAAGTCAGTCCAAGTAAGTCACTGAAAATAGATGATATGTACAGTTTTAGTTGTTACATGATGGCTGTTCAGGCCCACTTTTCAACTTTTAGTTTCACTTTTCAGTCAGCATACTACTGGCACGTAGAAGGTTGGGCTATGTGCTGCTACTTTATTGAAGGACTGCACACAGGCACTTCTGCGTGGGTTTCATATTCTTCACTGCTTACAGCCAAATATAAATGCATACAAAAATGCACAATGAGAAGCAATGGTGGAGCAGACTGCAGGTTACCTTTATAATAATAGAGAAGCCTGTGGTGTTTAGACTACACCTACTACGTGTACAAAACTGTAAACAGTACAAATACACTGAGTACTGAAAAAAAATACAGAGGTGGATGGAAGTATCCATTCATTTCCAGATCAATCTAGTAAAAGTTGTTTACTCTTTCCCCTTCCTCTCTTTTCAGGGCACACCGAATTAATGGTGAGTGTTATGCAACACTGCTCCATTTCACTCTGGCAAATGCATCCGGACTCCAGTGTGCATCCTCATGATCCCTATCTGTCCATCAGTAGGACAGTGCAGTGAGACACTGCAGACAAACAAGCTGGCAGTGCTTCACAGTGACAGTCTGCATTAAGACCATAACAGATTACAATCATTATCTGAGGAGTCAAATCCCTCCCCGAACAACAATGGTTGCATAAGAGGGATGCAGTATACACCCAGTAGCATATTTTTGTTAGATTTCTTGAAGAATCCAATATGTGGTCAATGTTAGCTTACATAAAAAGATTACCCTCCCCTTGTATAGACAGAAATATTAGTCAATTAAAGTAGCCCTGGTGAAACTATAACCAAAGAGGCCTTAACTAATTACGTGAGTCACCCAAAGCATGTGATATCCACCCCGTCCAATGTTTACAAAAAGTGTGAGTGTGCAACTCACGGACACTTCATGTACACTTTTCAAAGCTATACACATCCCCATTTTATCAGTTACTGATTTTAACTAATCTGGGTTTTTTTGGTTTTTTGTTTAAAAGGGAGCTTGTTAGGCTTTGAAGTCCATCATTAAAGAGAACATTAAAAACTGAGAACATGAGAGAAAATTTTGAACTTCACAAAAAAAGCAGCTTCAAAGTCCTCGTAGCTGACTGCTCACTTGCTTGTCTTGAGTAAAGCTAAAACTTCAGGATCTTTTTCTATTAATTTGTAACAGCTTAATGTAAATGATTATCTATATAAAACTTCGGTAAAACTTATCTTTCCCAGTTGCATAAATTCAAAAAACATCAGCTGTTTTTATATTCATGTTACATTTAACAGCCGTGACTTCGCACTGTGTTTTTGATTCTGAATTTATCTGCACTGCTCTGTTTGTGGCTATGTAGAATGGATTACCTCCTATAATCCAAAGTAACAACACAGAGTTCAAAAAACACGACAATATTGTCAGAAATACACATTAACCCTCAAGTTCAAAAATTCAATTCAGCAACCAGTAACCACAACAGTTTCACTTCACCGTCTGGGAAAGAGGTTGGTATAGTCACAGTTGGTTTTTTTTTTAGAGTGAGTTTGAGGCATGGTTTGTACAGCTTTACAAGCATTACGTGAGAGATTTCAAATCCTCTTAGGACAGACGCTCCATCGCCGTGGATAAAGACAGTGCTGCTATCCCTGGCTTCTGCTGATAGCTATCGCTAGTGGAATTAGGTTGAACGGAGGAACTCAGTGGGCTAGACAGAGAGCCAAGTTAACACAATTAGGCTACCACAATACATCGACAAACCCACATTCAAAACATCACGTACATGCCTGAGCCACACAAGACGACAAAGTGACAAAACAGGAACAGCTGCACAAAACAGTGGGGCCAGTATGGAGGTGAAATATCTGGCACTGCAACAACTTCAAATGAGAAGTGCTACACTTGAAAGTCCAACATATTTAAAAACAAAGCATACAACACTACAATAAAACTGTTCAACACTTCCTAAAATCAGAAAACCCAAAAGCTTTTCAGTTAAAGTTTGAGTTAGTTTTCAACTCAAAGATGTAACTGGCTGAGCAGGAACCCTTTGCTTTTCTTTTAGTCGCTGTAGCATGACTAAGTGATATCATCAAAATAAATGCTGTTTCACAGTCACACGGTGTTCATGTAACTCTGCTGCAAGCCTGTTTTGCAACATAAAAAGACCCCACGTGCTTTAAAACCACTACAGAGACGGCTGTGCTTTAAACCAAACCCCTCAGCTGACACTGTTCATGTCCTATTAACGAACAGCTAACTGGACCACTTGGCTGAGAGAAGCCTACACTGAGTTGCTTCCTACCAGCCAGCCAGGGCAGCAGTATGATACTGTCATCGTGACATACCATGTCAGCAGCAGCTTTGACTTTGTCAAGCCTGCAGACACCTTGCCTTGTGGCAGATGGATACACTTTAGGTAGGTAGGTTAGCACAGAATAGCAACAGACTGCCACCACTGTGGCATAAAAAAAAAAATCTACTCAGTTTCTTCTGAAAGTAGAAAAATTACATCATTATAATGATATTTATTTTGTTCTCATAGTTCTATATTAAGAGTTACATATTTCAGCCGTTTTTCTCATTTGACGTAATACGCTCTCATTGCCGTGTGAAAGTTAATATTGTAACAACATAATAATGAGATACTGAGTTTTTAAGCTCACAAAATTAATGTAACTTAGACAATAGAGTGCTGTAGCAAAACTGCAACTACAAGAAAGCTATTTATTACTAGCTCAGAGTTAAAAATCAAATATTCACTCTCTGCGGGGTTGCCAGTTTCAGGAGGTGGTGCTGGCAAGAGAGATGAACTGTTAGTTGTGTGGCCAAATCTTATGCATCTCCAAATGTTTAATGCAACTCCTCTACAATATTTCATCATCATCAGTAAAACACTACAGCCATATAGAATTCAGTAATCAAGGTATAAGATAAGATAGATAAGACAGATAAGATAGATCTTTATTGTCACTGTTAGCAGAACAATGAAACGCAGTTTGGCATCTCTCCATTTGTGGCTGTAAGTTTTTACATTCAACATTCAAGCAAGTTAACTTACTAAGCAAGTTAACCTACAACTGTACAATATTTTTCTCCACATATCACAGGATCATGGTTTTGTCTTTCTCTGTACTTTATCAATACCCCTGTCAAATGAAGAATTGACAACTAAAACTGTCAATAATTTATTTGGAGGTTTGTAATTACAAAAACAACCGAAGATGTCGCTTCTTTACCAAACTGGGTATATTTTAAAGGTGTGTGAATTATTCATGGAGGTTAGAAACAGGACATGAGTAATATAACACAGTCATAGTTTCACAGTTTTAGAGCACATATCTCAAAGTCTAGGCCAAATCTAGCCGCCCATATCAGGATAACATAGTTTTTATTGTAGCCTCTCCTTTTTTCACATTGTATTTTTAATGCTCAGCCCTCTGAAATATTTTGTTCAACACCTGTTACATATATGTGCAAGAACAGTGGTTTACACATTCACATAACGAGCAAAAGAGCCTTGGTTCGTGTAAGGCGACTCTAGGATACAGCAGTATATCCCCACGGTTTAAGCTGGAGGGAGCCAGGAGTCAGAGTTTCTTTCTTCCAAAAAACATAAACAAAAAAACCCACCTTAATATTTGTCAAGGTGTGCACAACCAGTAAATACTAAACGCATAATTTTGTATATATATAACTATGATGACACAGAAAGATAGCGATTTCATGCGACTCAGTCCGGATTCTACCTTCTGAATCCTCGTGATTAAATAATAAAGCCACTGCTATGAATACTGCGATATCTGCTCAGTCACACACTGAGAAACACCACAAATACTCATAAATACGACGCAAACTCACTGATAAAAACACCGAAATGTCAGAAAGACTAAACTCAAACAGAAATCCGGACTAAAAGTGGAGCAACGCGACATGTTTAGATGAGGTGAGCGACTCTAAACCAAAAACGAAAGCATGCATCGAGCGGTCTCTTTTTCTTTTTTTTTTTTTTTTAATGCTGCACCTGTATTTAGGCGCATCCCCTGCAGGCCTCACCAGCGCTGATAAATGCGACACTGCTACCATCTACTACATGGCATTCACGAACGTTACGCCCAAGCTGCCGAGACCACCATTAATGTCGGAGCGTGGATAAACTACGAGCGTGTGGGCCACAGACACCCGACAGCACCGAGCTAGCCTCGCCATGATGAATCCAATCTGGGTTAGCTACGTTTTTCGGACGCTGACCACACGCCTCGCCCCCAAGCTGAGGACACCGAGAGCTCCTTTTAAAGCCAAATTGCAGTTACACAGACCTTTTGGTATCTGGGTACAAAATGATTAACTAATAACCCTAAATAACAGCATGTGTTTTTGGAATTTACTGCTTTCTATTCCTCTGACAGTTGGCGATAGGCAAGATGCTGACGATTGCTAACAAAAAAGAAAAAGGCGCTCATCATCCATACGTGTTTAATAAAGGGGAAAATTACTAATAAAACACAAAATACTCATTAAAAAACATTACAGCTTTTTACCTGAGGTAAGTTTACTCCGAAGTAACTGCCGAATTGTACTCTCGCCGTCTCCTCCTCCTCCTCTGTGCTCGCGCTGGGTTCTGGACAGCGGCCCCTGACGTTTTCGACACAGCGTGGTCACGTGTTGTGTGGGAATCACCAGTCATTACAGAAAACCGACACAAATGACTTCACAAACTGCCACATGACATGCTTTCCCCTCCCATAACATCATCGGGATAAAGACAAAACAGAGCCGCTCAATTAAATATGCAAACAAAATGCTTCTGTGGAAAGATCCAGATTAATCTGGAAATTACTGCAGGACTCATGCTGGTCTTAAGTCACGTGGTTTATTATCGGTCGCGTTTACGGGTTTTTCTCTTTAACCGAATATATTCACCTGCTTTTACTTTGTCATTTTCAGATAGAAATGTATAAAAACAAACACAGTTTCAAGATTAACTGCTTTGTAAGTTTGGCTTGTGCTCCCTTTGGGCTTTTTAATTAAGTGAAAAGAGCAAGGTTTTCCGACAGCGATTCACTGATAACTACATTATGTTTAATTTTGTCATTAATTTCAGTATGTGATGTAGTCTGAACCGTTAACATACAGCAGGACGAGTCCATGCTTTCATATTTATGTCAAATTCTGATCCTACAGTTTGAATGTTGGGGCAGAAATTGAGACTCATCAGACCCAGGCAACATTTTTCCACTCTTCTGTTGTCCAATGTTGGTGAGCCTATGTGAACTGTAGCTTCAGTTTCTAAGGACCTTGGAAAGAAAAGCGACTGGACTTCTTAGGTTTCTTGAAGATATTTCGCAGTCAGTTTTAGAAACAAAACTGTGGGAGGAGAAGAAATGTGTAAAAAACAATGTTTACTTTGTTTTTTCTTTACATGGCTGTTCTTTTACAGAGACACTGAGAGTCTGAGTTCTTCCACCTGAAATTGTTCATAGACATTTAAGTGATTCAGTGTTAAACATTATAAAATTCTGTACACATCAGAACAACAAGTAGAATTCTTGCTGGTATGTTCACAAATGAAAAATAATCACTTATTAGATATAATGAATTCACCAAACCATCTATTTGCATATTTTACATGTATCTGCAAGTATTCTGCACCCAAACCACTGGTTCAATGTTCCTAATGTAGTATTAAAACATTAAGCCTCTAGACCAGAGTCAACATGAGACACCAGGGCTTATTTTAAACCGACAGACGCTCCTGAGACAAATGCTCAAACTTACTATTTAGCATATGCACTTTAATACAGAGCCTCTCTACAGACAGACAGGCTAATCCAGCCTTCTAAGAAAAGGTTTCCAAGTTTTTTTTAAAAAAATACACACATTTACATATATTCATACATTGGTATTAACGCCTAGAATTGATATATATATATATATATATATATATATATATATATATATATATATATAGTCACAGACAGTGAATAAATTCATGTATCCATGGGTAAAATCTAAATGTGACATAAGAGATGTTTGTTTGATCTGCCTTTCAGAATCGTTTCTAGTCCTAGTCTGAAGGAGATCAAAGCAAACTTTGTTGTGTGTTTAAACACATGTGGCACCGGACCCCTATGTAACTGCAGGTATGACAGCAGTCACTGGTTGCAAGGGCGGCCCTGAAGAAGACTGTCCAGTCCAGTCTTGTTGATGGTGCCATAGGCCTGCGAATAGCTGCCTAGTTTGGCTCGTGGGTCGCCAGCTGCTGCCACGTTACAGTTAGTCTGAAACACTTTCTTGCTGAACCGCGGTGGTGGCCGGGCCTCATGCACCTGAGTGGTGGAGCGATGGTTCTGCATGAGAAGAAGAAAAAATTAAACCTGGTCAGACACACGTGACAGTGACCAAGTTTCTTTTCTTGCCCCTAAAGCCACCAAGTTTCAAAATAATCGCCATCTATTAAATCCTCAAAAATGTTTTAAAAGTCACTTCATTTTTTTAAAATTGCATCTGTTCTTTCATATAATATTTTACATGGATGTAGTGGACTGACCAGACGTGCTGATGTGATGTAAAGCCCAGAAGACAAGGATGTCTCATCTTTGCGTACTAACGGGTTATTCTGGGTGTGGTTTAGGGACGAGGAAAAGGAATGGTTATGGGCCACGGGGGCTGAGCGACCACGCTGCAGAATCTGGTCCATCGACTAGCAGAAGTAGGGTGAGGAGACAGAGAAAAGTACAAATGGTAAGTACAAAAAGAAACAAGGCTTACATCACTAAAGGAAAACAAAGCTGAAGTGGACTGAGGTCTGACGCTTACTACACCAGCGCTGGTGCCCTCTGTTGGTGATGCAACTGCATTACTGTAGCTGCTCTGTCCCACTGGTTTCCTGCTGGCTGTAGTGGATTGGTAGGAATGAGGAGGATCACCTGGACTCCGAACAAAGACATCTGAATGAAGAAAACAAGAGTTTGAGGCAGTATAAACACAGCTGTTGTACTGTGCTCATTAAATACCTGACTTTCTGATGGCTTAATAATTATGCTTTTCAGGAATTTTCAAACCCCACCATTTTTTAAACAAAAAGACAGGTTTCATATTTTACACCAAAAAAATAAACTCTCATACTTGGGGCATGTGTGATGGGGTTATATGTAAGTTTTCCTATGCCAGGGCCAGCTAGAGGGCTCGTCTTCTCTGCTGCAGGTGGGGTGGATGCATTCACCGCCTCGGTTTTGCCAACTCCTGTACATGGAGGCGCATGGGTCGTCTCGTCAGTTTTTTCAGGTTTTGGTTTTCTTTCATCATCACCATCTCTGATGCTGTTTGCAGCCACTTGGCTCTTCACTCCTTTATCACACTTCACACTGGGCTTCTCACTGCTGCTGACACAGCTTCCTTCCTTTGGCTGGATCAACCTCAACATCCCTTGGTTAGTTCTCCTCTCCAGTATCATCTGCAGGTTAAAAAAAGATACAGACTCTAGCATTTTTAACTAGTTTGATTAACTTCCAGTTGTCTCATTTGTATAGAAAATTCAGAGACCATGAATGTTCAAGCATGATCACACAGGTATTGTTTTAAAGCTACCTTGTGTGTCCAATGAAGCACTGAAAAGCCACCTTTTGTTTTTAAACTGTGGAACAGTCTGCCTTTTGTTATCAAATGATGACTTCTTGAAAGAGATAAGCACAGTGAACCCAATTCAACGCATTCTTTATAATGACCAGCAGAGACCGGAACATTGGAATAATTGTATAATTGCAGTAGATGTATTGAATTATACTGAAACTGAAGTAAAGCCAGATGTTTCAGAAGTTGCCTTGGAATCTTTCGGTTTTCAAAATCTCTTCAGCATTAAAGTAATGCAGTGAAAACAAATATGGATTAAAACAGCTCTTGTATTGCTGCCACAGTGTAACTCAGGTTAATGCAGTAACCTGAACCTGACCATCACAGAGGTTGAGGCAGCACTCCTTTGAAAGTGTTTTTCTGTGACGCGTTCAAAACTGTCAAAAGTCCGTTTATTAAAGTGAGCAGATTCGAGCTTTGAGAGCAGAGTTACCCCTGAGAGCATGAACCTGCTGCATCGCTCACACACCAGAAACTCTCCTGTGTGTGAAGGCTTCGTTGTGCTGTTGAATTTACATGTGAGTAAATTCATCTTGCAAGTGGCAATGAACACCTCCGCTCGCGAAAGTAAATTATTTCCTCCTGATTACATTTTTTTTACTGCACGCAGCTTTTGACATAAATATAATTCCATAGTTGTGTCTTAAGGCCTAACCATGAATAAGATCTCCAAATTCAATGTGCCACAAAGTCCTCTGTACATTTCATCAGCTGCATTTGTTTACATGCAGCAATGTTAATATGTATCATGCCTGCTTTATAAATAAATATAATACAACTCATGATCCGACTGAAAATGCTCAGCTTGAGGATTTCGCTTGGGACTAAATTCACTAATTGTGTGATGGCACAGTAACTATGTCCATCTTTTATATACAGTCTATGTCTTAATATTTAGAAAAGCAAGCTGAAAGCCCTAAATTCTTAATTTGGAACAACGTTACAGCACATTCTTATGCTGTGAGGGATTTCATTTGTTCTTGACTCATTTTTTGAAATGTATTTCTAAATTTTGAAACTGTATTGTTTTCTTACATTTGCTTCTTTCGGTCTTGCTATGTGAAGCAGGCAGAGTTGCATGTTTGTGTGAAGGGTCCTACAGCCTACAGAGCTTTTTCAGTAGTTTTTTGTAGTATACCTCAAAGTAATCTGATGTACTCAGTACTCAAACTCAGTTATAAGTCACACTGTACCTCATATAGTTTGTTGCGGTATTGAACCACAGATAGCTGGATGTCATCATCCACTGGCAGCACTACGTCGTAGTTCAGTGTTGGCTCTTTGGCTGGATTGTGAAATCTTCAGAAATGGATAGCACACTTATAAACATATGACAGCACACATGAACATATAATGACAGTAAAATCATAAAAACCATTTACAGATTACAGATTTACCACAAGGGGAATAACACACAAATCTATTCAATCTGACCAACTGAGCAACAAGAAAACAGAATAAAATTTGACCACAGCTCCTAATCCAGGGGCCAGTCTGATCCTTAATACCTGGCTAAGTATGGGTGTTGGAGGGCTTGCTCTGCAGTTAGCCGCTTGTCTGGGTTGAAAACCAAGAAACCCTTCAACAGGTCGAGAGCATCGGGAGGCACAGAAGGCTGAAGAAGATCCTCCAAAGGCACCTGTGGTCTGGTGAAGGATGAACAGATGAAGAAGAATAATTAACAGGGGTTTATTATAGTGATCTGTCTTTCAGTTTCTGTGGCCTATTTCACCTGCTGTTGCTCAGTTTACTGTTCTGCTGCATCAGTACTTCTGCTCCTTAAGTATTTAATCAGCCTTGCTTCCACTTGTAAGCTCTAATTCTAGTTTTTATGCTGAAGTGGAGGAAATTTGTTAACCTAGCTCTGTGTTAAGAGTGACAAGGTCAGCTGAGGCCACGCATTAACTGTACACACTGTGTACTCACATAAAAATAAAGGGCAAAAAACGCAGGGTTAGTATTTAAGATTACCAGATTCAAACAGACATTTGATGAATAATTTTATGATTTTCACAACATAAATTGCAAACATAAAATATTGTCTTACTTTAGTAACATTCTCTGTATGACAGAGGATCCATATTCTGACTTGATTGCGAGAATATCTGAAAATTAAGGCATATTTAATCAATCCAAAGTAAAAGTAAAATGTCAAGCAGTTAAATACATTTAATCTGGACTTTTGTGAAGCCACCTTCTGGGCTGGGATGTGGAATGGCACTCATGATCTTCTCTATTTGGTTGATGGTGGATGTCCCAGGGAACAGGGCTTTTCCCAGCAGCATCTCTCCCAGGATACAGCCGAGACTCCACATGTCCACGCCTTTAGTGTACCTTTGGAAAATACGCTGATTATTCAGAAGCACCGCCTAAATTTAACGTTTAGACTCATTTCTGTCAGTGAAAAACAAGCGTTAGCAGCAGACGCTCAACACAGTCGGGTACCTTGTGGATCCCAGCAGGATCTCGGGAGCTCGATACCACCGTGTGGCCACGTACTCCGTCAGTGTAGGATTCCCACTGTCCTCTTGGATCTGGTTGAGCGATCTGGCCAAGCCGAAGTCACACAGCTTGACAACACAGTCAGAGTCCAAGAGCACATTGGACGGCTGTGGGAAACAGACAAGAAAAAACATTCTTACCAAAGAGAATTTTCTCAGGTTTCCAGTGCTTGCTTAAAAGATGAAAATGTGAATATGAATGTTCAGTGAGCAGAAAATGTGGGATGAAAAACTATTTTGTGATGCCAAGGACCATTTTGTGAGGTCAACTCAGCAGAGTTTACTGCACAAACCTGCATAGGATAAGGAAATGCCACAGTTTTACACAGGCCACAAAGAAAAAATAATTAGAACATTAACATGTGACAAGAGCAAAAGTGCACTGTACATGCATGATACAGGCATTCATTTGGGATTTTTCTAATCCAAATAAGAGCATGCTTCTCACATTCTCACATCTGTTCCATCTGCTGTACCTTTTGGTCCCGGTGGATAACATTTCCTGAATGCAGGTATTTCGTGGCTTTGAGGAGCTGGTACATCACGTAACGTTTATGGATGTCTTTCAGTAGGGTGCCTTTCTTTATCACTGCATGCAGGTCAGTATCTGGTACAAAAGCAGAAACAGGAAAAAACCTGTTATGGGTGTTTATGTAATGATCCAATTCTAAATAATCATTAGTTATAAAGATAACCATCTACGGTGTTGTTGAACATACAAATCCTCTATGAAATCACACACGCTAATTTTAATGCAACGGCATGGCTGAAATCAAATGAAATGTAAGCAGTGGGAGTCTGCACTGTAATGCTGCAGTACTGTCAAGGATTAGACTGCATAGACAGGGAGGGCAGTCTGTGGACTCAGCAGTAAGACAGCACAGCCGGCCAAGAGAAGCAGAAGCCCACACACACACACACACCTTTTCAGTGCCAGGTTAAGCTACTAAGAGCCCCCGGGGCCTTCCTCATGCTGCTGTGTTACAAGTTCAGATGATGAGCTGGGCTTTACACTCACCCATATATTCAAAGATGAGGTAAATGTCTTTATCGTTCTGTGCTCTGATGACATTTAGAAGCTTAACGATGTTGGGGTGGCCTCCAAACTCCTGCACACAAAAAGAAAAGGTAAACATGCTTACTCTCAAACACAAAACTCACACTCTGGCTACTGTTTGACCAGTAATAACTGGCAATGGTTTTGTGACAAGGTTGTGCAAACAGCAGGGGAAGGTCACATGAAGGTAGGTCAGCAGATAAGGAGGGAAACATTTATGTGATTTATAAAAACAACATGGAAAAACACATTCCCTGTTTACTTATTTTGATATTTCAAAAAGAATTCACAAGGATTCTTAAGAATATTATATATATGCAACAGTTTTGTGGAGTACTAACAGACTGAACATGTCACTGGTCGAGTTGTAGAATATTATTAAATTCAACTAAAGGTAATTTACATGTAGAGAGATCCAGTACAGTCGGTGAGACTGAGACTGACATTATCGTTGTTTCAGTCTTCATAAATGGAACTAAAAGACATGACAGTGATTTGGAAAAGTGTTAAGATTATTTGACAGGAACATAATAAATACTTTGGTTACCTGGAGGAACATGATTTCTCTGAACGTTCGCTGTAAAAAGAAAAAAGAAGACACTGAGGTCATGATCAGGAAATATGCAGCTGTAAATCAGGTGCACACAAGCCACCTGTCCTATGCAAACACTTACTAAACTTGTCTTTAAACAGATAAAGGAGGAAATTAATACCATGTAATACCCAGGATGAGATACAAGCAAAATGTAAGAAGTGGCATGACAATCGTGAAGCAAGTAGAGCTGCTTCTACTTTTGCTTTAACAATTTATTCAAATGATTGCTTTTCAGTCAAAATGAAGTGGACATTTGAAAGACTGCAAGCAGGAAATGCTTAATTTCAAGTACTTAAAAAGAAAATTATGGAAAAATAAGAAGCCGCTTTTAGGCCCAAGGGGTCATGCTGACAGAGTTCTTTCATTTGTTACAGCAGCATTTTTTTTATTGTGTCCTGAAAACGAGATTATTGAAATTCCACTTCTTTTTCTTATATTAACATATCTCGGGGATTAAATGTGTAGCTACACTTCTTACACGCACAAAAAGGGGAGTCTCACTGTTTAGGCCACTCAGGATCAAAGTGAGCTGTATCTGGCCCATGGTGTAAAATGAACTTGACATCCCTGCTTTAGAACAACAGCATTGTTCCACTTACTGCAGATCACATGGTACACACCTGGGCATCTGTCCTGTTTCTGAAGGCATCAAAGATCTTTTTCACAGCCACAATCTCGCCAGTCTGTCTGTCAACTGCTTTCCAGACAATGCCGTAGGCCTGAGGCAAACACAAAACGCAAGTAACATGTCACCAGGATGCTTCTTGTACCTACAGGATTGGGCTTATATCCTGTGCAAGATTTTAACTATAAAAATCAAAATATGAGAATACTGGCATCTGAGTTCAGTTAGGACCACTGTAAGTCAAAATGATAACTTATTCCTGCAGATTTAAGTAACTATAAATTATTCCCATCTGCACTGTGGACTTGCTCTCCCCACAGCTCCATGTGCATACATGGAAAATAAAAGACGGAAAGAGCATCAGCAAGAACCCAGCAAAGAAGAAAGATTCTGAGTGGATGTGGTTTGGAAAGCAGTTTGCAGATGTGCAGCTATAGTGGGCAGGGTAATGCAGCTTTACTGCCCTTATGAGTCTTACCAGTAGGATACAGCGAACTAACCCTGCCTGACATCATACATTTAAGTAGTTCTTCTACCAGCAGCTAATCCTATATTCATTAATAATTTTGATTTTTGCATGTATTTAAAACCAGCTAATATGCTGTTTATGTAGAGTCACAAACTGTGTATTATTCCTGCTGGACTAATCTTCACTCCATCAAGAATACAAATCCACTATATGCACCATGTAAAAAAAACTCTTGATCTCTATATTGAATAAAACATGGATGACATGAGCTCTTTGACTTCAGTGATAGCAGGGTGTGAGCAGCGTAGTGAAGCCAAGCATAACAGAGGCAGCAGTGAGGCAGGAGATTATAATACACTCTAATGATACGTGGAGGAAAGAGCACTGGGGATGTGTTTTCTTTTTTCTTCTTCTTCTTCTTCTTTTTTTAATCAAACAGCTGCAGAAAAACAGACCTATATAATACACTGACATTTTTTAAACCTGGTATTTGAAGCTATATTTAAAATAAAATAAAATACATCCACATTATGATTTTTGAATGCATCTGAAGTCATCTGATCAGAGCTGTTCAGCATCACAGTGCAGGTGTAGGATGCTGCCTAGGTGCAACAGGTTGAACAGCTGTGGGTAACATGAGTCAAAGCCACCCTCAGCATGTCCAGCCAGTTATGTGGTTTCTACGTGGCAGCTATCAGCTGGCTATTTAGAAGCAGAGCAACAACTTGATAATCTCCTGGGGCAAACGGTGGAAAGAAACCGGGCTGTTTTTAGAACTGTGGAAACTACTGGAGACAAAGAAAAACAAAAACAAAAGGGATCTGGACTCTAAAGAGAACAAGTGTCCTCACACACCAGCTGATCTGCAAAGAAAGAGTTTATTTTCTTGCTGCCAAAGTAAATAAACCTCTTGCTTAAAACACTGGTATCCACTGAGAACTGTAAGTCTGGAGAATTTCAGGAATTTAAAGGCTTAAGTGCAGAGGAAACTTTAACTGAATTACTGCACATGAAGGCAGAAGAGTTAGAGACTGCAAAAGAAAAAGAAGACTGCAGTGAAACTGGTTTTTTTTCCGGTTTGCTCAAACAGCAACTTGGAGTTTCGTTAGTAACTGTACAGCCTGAGCAAACAAGTTCATTTCCACTAAATTAAAAAGAGAGAAAAAGTTGCTCACCCCTTTTCCAAGTCTCTTCTTGATGTCATACTTCAGAGAAATGTGCTCTTCCACATCGGAGATGTTTGCTGATTCATATTTTTTGCTCATTTTTTCCATTCACTTCGTGCTCGTGCTCATTCAGTAATCATCACCAGGCTCTTTGATCACTCCTGGAAGAGATCAGGAGACTCTGAAAGCTGGCAGTCTGGTGGCGATGGCCGAATGAATCAGGAGTGCATCGTGCAATATTTCCATAACAATCAATAATTGGAAAGAATCTTACGTTAACAGGCGGATCTCTCTGCAGTGCAGGATCTTGGATCTCACCTGGCAACCCTCGTGCGACCATATGAGTCATACCCCGCGTCACTTATCAGTCGAGAGGCGGAACAGTTTTTACCTCCATTTAGCGCCTGAAAATTACACCTGATTCAGCCTGTGCTGTGCAGTATCTCTTGTTATTTATCAAGGTGAGCTCCCACTGCTCTCTGCCTCTACTCTCAAAGGTCCTGCAGGAAACACACGGGCCAGTTTTGTCTTTATTTGTTGTCCTGACAACGAATACGCTACTGCTCGCAGGTCTTAAAGTGACCGCCGCACATGCGCCGCCCGCATCGCTGCTGTAAATGTGCTGTGAGATAATCAAATTGTGCAATAGATTACCAATTACCAAAACCAATAGCGATACTTTTAACGGCAGCTTATGTAGAACAGGGCCTCACAATTTATGAGATGACTGAGTCATTTATTGCCATTGAGTTCCCCGACCAGGCCGATGCGGTGAAAGAGCTGAACCACCAGACACTGTAAAAGCATGGTTCTCACTTTGCAGGATGATTAGTTAACACAACAAAGCACACCTTTAGGCTTTTCATGTATTTTGACCTTAAATGTGTCTTTCTCTAAGGCACTTTGGTTCCACTTCTGTTTTTTAAATGTGCAGGTGACCCTGAATCCACCCTCATTATGATGGAATCAGGCATCACCAACGTGTTTATATACCACTCTTCATTTAATTCTGGGTTATTATTCATCTCTGGCTCTGCATGTCTTTGCCTGTCTCCCGCCCCTCACCCCCAACCCGTGACGGTAGATCGTTGCCCTTCCCTTAGCCTGGTTCTGCCACAAGGTTCTTCTTGATGGAAGGGAGTTTTTCCTTCCCATTGTTGCTAAAGAGCTTGCTCATCGGGGTCGTATATTATTGGAGCTTTATATTAAGCACCTTGAGGCAACCGTTGTTGTGATTTGGTGCAATATAAATAACATTTAATTGAAAAAAAAAAAAAAACATCAGCAGAACCCGGCACAGAATATAACAGATTAAATGAGAGACAGGATGTGGAGAGGAGTTTGCAGATGTGCATCTACAGTGGCAGGCTAAAATAGCAACTTAAATAGCACTGCCTATATTATTCTCACCTGTTGGATACAGAGAAGCTGATCTGCAGTTGAGCCTGACTTCATGGCCTGTCTGAACTACACTGCCTGGCTGCCTACCCCTCCCTGAGTCTTGTTCTGTCAGAGGTTTCTTCGTGTTAAAAGGGAGTTTTTCCTTGGTGACAAGGACAGTATACTGGTCATTTAGATCTGAAATGACCAGCGGTAGCTGTAGCAATCACTCATTTCTATGCTGCCACCCTTTATAGTTAGGACCTGGAGCTCCTAAACAGCTGATAATTCTGGAACACAAATTGGACAAAGATTCTCACATCATGGAGGTGGAGCAGGAGTTCCAGGCTTTTCTGTCTGACCACGATACCACTGTGGTCCTCACAAACAAGGCCAGACTTCAAAAAGAGACGGGCAGCTCCAGCTCTCCACAGTTAGGTAGAGTGCATTAGACTCTACTGCCACCTGTGGTCTTTACCAAGTGGCGTTTCGTTGCAACTGATGTTGACTTGTTTGAATTTTCTATTTATTTATTTATTTATTTATTTATTGTTTAGATTAAACGTCCTTGAAATTTTTTCATGATCAAAACAAAGTCAGACCACATTAGTTTTGATATTTTTGCACAATAGAGTTCTATTCCTGCACAAATTGGATTCGAGCATTTAAGGTATTCATGAAAATATGTATACACACACACACACACACACACACACACACACACATATATATATATATATATACATACATACACACACACACACACACAAATTATAGGTATTATTGTCCCTTTAAAAGTTATTCAGCAGTTCTAAGGGACTGGTGGAGATATAATATTTGACATATGACCCATCTGAATGACTTCCAGCAAGTCTGAAGCAGAAATATTGTTTCAGTGACAAGATATAGTCCACAATCACTTTTTGGCAGGTCGAAAATGGCATATTATGGGTATTAATGTTCTTTTAAAAGTTATTCAGCAGTTCTTGGAGAGTGTTTGGGATATAATATGTCACATGTAACCCTTCTGGATGATATCCAACAATTTTGAAGCAGAAACATTGTTTCAGTGACAAGATATAGGTGGCAATCACTTTTTGGCAGGCTGAAAATTGCATATTGTCAGTTTTATTGTTCCCTTAATGGTAATTTAGCCGTTCTGAGGGATTGTTTGAGATGTAATATTTGACATATAACCCTTCTGAATGACATCCACCAAGTTTGAAGCAGAAATAGTATCTCAGTGACGAGTTATGCCACAATCACTTTTTGGTAGCGCTAAAATGCCATGTTCTCAGTCGTTATTCTGAACAAACAAGAAAGAGTCATGGTGATACTGGCACAAACGGTCTTTATTGTTTTAACTACTATTCGACAGTCTTATAACAAATATGAACAACGAGAGTAGACATACTAAACCTGTAGGCATTAATTATTCCATCGTGATACGTGTAGTCATTCGTGACTGCGCTACACACCGAAAGCAACGTTCTGAAAAGCGTCATAATTCAGTTACAAGAAACGTTGAAGTTTCATAAATGCATACCTTTGCCTAATAACAAAGGCATAAATGTGTTTGTTTGCCCCCCCGCCCGTTATATCAGTTGCACAGAAGTAGCTGGCAACGCAAGTAATCCGGGCGCTACAGCTTTAAGCAGCTGCGCGCGCTCCCGCGGACGGCAATCAGTTTCTGGCAGACAATCACTTTTTGGCACAACACCGGCACGCCGTTCGTTTTCAATGTTTTGAAGCAGGGCTTGCAAAGCGTTTTCTAAAGGCTGTAGGGGGTCGATCGGTGGGGCTATATGATCAACGTCTCTGTTCAATTCTGCCACGGCTTCCAACAAAGCGTCAGGAATGCTGCGTTCTTCCGACATGATTTTCTTTATTTCTTAATTCACAGACTTTTACATGTGTATGCTTTTACTTTGCATCCCTTTACTTTACAGATCATTGTGTCGATATATTGATGCATATGCACAGACTGTTATGGCGTACATGAAAGCGAGGTCTCCAAGGATTCTCTTCTTATGACGTAGCCGTCGACCTGTAAGAAAAGACAGACAGAATGTATTTTTAAAACATACATTTTTTTATAGAGCGGAGAAGTTTATTAATACAACATAATTATTTATTAGGGTCGATTCATCCCCCGTCAATTACCTCTCAGTCTCCTGAGAGTTGGAGGAGCTCTGGACGGTTCCTCCTCCGCCTGATTTTCTGTATCGGTCTCTGTCGAGAAATAAAACAGAAGAGAGAAAAGTTTTAAGAAAACAAATTGTGTCTCTCCTCCTTCCTATTTTTGAGAATGAAAAACTTTTATTTACCTCGCTCCTCCATCCGATTGTCTGTAGCGGGGGTTTGAATAGGTATATTCTCAATCTCGGCTGTCGAGAAATAAAACAAAAAGAAAAAGATTTTTTAAAAAAACAACTTTCTAGCACACTTTATACCACTCCAAGTCGGGAGGGGCGGTATAGCATACTCGGCTTTTCGAATACGTTATTTTGTAGAAAAATTGATTACCTTCGGTTTTAAAACTTATTTCTCCGCAGTTCTCCTGGTATGCGGAGACGAAAATAACGTCGTCTTCTTGTTCTTCTTTTCGCTGCGGCGGCGGCGGAGGTTCTGCGGGGAGGATGGCGTCTAAATCGCCTCGGAAAACGGCCGGATTTATGCTGCTACTCACCGCGCTATCGATAGCTTCTGTAAGTAACAGAGTTTCGTTAAAAAAAGTCTATCTAAACTTATTTAAAAAATGATATATACTTATTTAATCGCACCGTAGTCCACTTGCGTGAAATCATTGATGTAGAAATCAAAAAGAAAGTAATCAAATTATTGACATCTCTGTTGATATATAATTTAAAGTCGTAAAGAAAAAAAGACTTACCGGGGTGAGGTACGAATACTTCTGGCGAGATGGCCCTGGCGCTCTGATCGGCGGTGTTGTTTGAACGGAATGCTGACATAATATTCTCGGATGCTTCCTCGCGATTGGTAGAACTGTCACAGTAGGGTTTGAGCAGATAACGGCTCTTTTAACTCCCCTCTCTCATTTTATCCTCTTCTAGCGAGGCATCTGTTTTTTCGCTGCATCTGTATTGTCAGTTAGAGAGGGGTTTTTTTTCTTCTCATCCTTCGGGTCTCTGTTTTGTGTGTGTGTGTGTGTGTGTGTGTGTGCAGTCGGGAGAGTTGGGGTGTCCAATTTCCTTTTTTGGGAGGGCTGTCTGTTTTCCACATTCTGCAACGGTAAAATACGACTTAGAGGCGGATATTTGTTTTACTTTATGGGCAACAGTTGTTCTTGCTCGCCTCCTGTTGACAAAACTGACCTCATGGTTTAAACTCGACTCTGAGAAAAAAAAACTCTTTCCCACAGAGGGGGGTGCTTTAATAAACTTATTCGAATATGAGCTTTTTTTTCCCACTAAGGCTTATTTTATGGGGAGATGTACGAAATTATTTACCGGGTTACAAGCAATGATAATATCGGCTGTTGACTCCTCAGCGTCATCATTTTCATTTTCTGTCTATTGAGAAAACCCATTGTAAAAGTAATGAAGAAAAAAACTCTACCGCTGTCTCATTCCTCCTTGACCCGCGGTGTGTGTGTGTGTGTGAGTGAGAAACAAGATCGCCTGTCACGGCAATTATGGTTTGTTTTTCAGTCCCTTGTAAAAGGGACTCTCAAAAGGAAAAGTAGTATTCAAAGAAAAGTATTCACTAAGGGATATTTATTCATTTTTACACGGGAGAGAGATAATCCCATACAGTTTATGACAAAATTTAATCCGAAGTGATTGATGGCCCTAATCACGACCTTTTGACCTCCCCCCCTCCCCCCCGGAAGTGTGTAATGAGCGTGACGAATCGCATCCGGAGAAGGGGGGGGGGGGGGGGTGAATCCCGGAAGCGCGCCATCTGTTGTTGGGAAAAAAAAGTTTTTAGAGGGAGGGTCTGCAGCAGGGGAGGAGAATAAAAAGCAGAGAGGAGGAGTCCGTCACAATTTCTAAGTCACAGACACACAGGATGGATTTCCTTCTGCAGCCCAGCAGCGCTCCTGTGTCCGATGAGATCTGCTCTCCCAAAGAAGAAGGCTTTGAATATGACATATTCAAATACAGCATATTTACTATGGAAGGCCTCGATCCTACCGGAAATACTCCGGAAGTGTCTAGTCATTTTCAGACCTGATGCGTCATGTTCCCTAAGCACAGCGGTGATGCAGCAGATGATTCTGTGATGTATAGAGAGACAGAGCGGCAGCTAGTTTTCCGCAAACTCATAGTCTGAATTCTGTTTCAATATTATGACAATTTTCTCTGTTTTTTTTTACAATAGCGGGTGTAATTTTACTTTCTTAAGCTGCACCGGCGTTTGTAATGGAAATAAAGAGTGACTTCCTGTAGAGATTTCAATAGTATTTTATTTTCCTATAATACAGACGCTGTAAAAAACCTTTAAGATACACCATAGCTTGTGATGAAAAGAAGAACTTTCTATCCGCTTGTAACCTACAGGCTGCCTATGTGTAAAAAACGAATAAATATCCCTTAGTGAATACTACTTTTCCTTTTGAGAGACTGAAAAACAAACCATAATTGCAGCGACAGGCGATCTTGTTTCACACACACACACACACACACACACACACACACACACACACACACACACACACACACACACACACACACCCACCGCGGGTACTTTTACAATGGGTTTTCTCAATAGATAGAAAATGATGACGTTGAGGAGTCAACAGCCGATATTATCATTGCTTGTAACCCGGTAAATAATTTCGTACATCTCCTCCCCTAAAATAAGCCTTAGCGGAAAAAAAAGCTCATATTCGAATAAGTTTATTAAAGCACCCCCCTCTGTGGGAAAGAGTCAACCATGAGGCGAGTTTTGTCAACAGCAATTGTCCATTTGGTAAAACAAATATCCGCCTCAAAGTCGTATTTTACCGTTGCAGAATGTGGAAAACAGACGGCGTTCGCAAGAAGGCACACACACACACACACACACACACACACACACACACACACACACACCGCGGGCCAAGGAGGAGTTTTTTTCTTCAATACTTTAACAATAAGTTTTCTCAATAGATAGAAAATGATGACGCTGAGGAGTCAACATCCGATGTTATCATTGCTTGTAACCCGGTAAATAATTTCGTACATCTCCCCATAAAACAAGTCTTAGTGGAAAAAAGCTCATATTCAAATAAGTTTATTCCCCTCTGTGGGAAAGAGTTTTTTTCTCAGAGTCAACCATGAGGCGAGTTTTGTCAACAGCAAGAACAACTGTTGCCCATAAAGTAAAACAAATATCCGCCTCTAAGTCGTATTTTACCGTTGCAGAATGTGGAAAACAGACAGCCCTCACAGGAGGCACCCAGGGGCCCACCTCACACACCATAGTTAAAATATTTAAATTTCAACTAAATTTGTAGTAATGATCGGATTTCCTCACTTATCTACACCACACTCCTTGTCCTTGATTTCTTATCGTTTCTTATCGTTCCTCTGTCCCTTAATAGAAACCACATATATAGAAACTATCCTCCCTTTCAGTTGTCTTTTGCACTTCCATATCGCAAAGCAGTTACTGTAGGTTATTTTCTGCTTATGCATTAATGTAATTAATTAACTTATTTATCCTTAAGTAAGGTAATGACTTGAGTTCTAATGCTTTTTGTCTCTTGAGTTAGCTGTCAATGTGGGATTTTTTTCCCCTTTTGTCCAGTTAAAGCTGCCTTTCATTCTTCAACACAGCTTAAACTCTAATAGGTAAGCTTTCTTGTAATTTCTTAGTTCTGCAGGCTTCTTGAAAGACATCCGAGACTCTTCTTTGGATGCTGGCTGCCTTTTGTTTTGTTTTCTGTCAAGATGATCCCACACTGCTTCGATTATCTTGAGGTTCGAACCCTGGAGAGATCAATCCATGACTGATGCGTTGTTTCATCCAGGCATACTTTGACTACATTGGCAGTATGTTTGCGATCATTGTCGTACTGAAAAATGAAGTTGAAGCCAATCAGACACTACGTGGTATTACATGGTCGATCAAAATCTGGTGGAACTTTTCTACATTCATAATTTGATTAATTTGGATAAGAGCTCCAACAACACTGGCTGAAATCCAGCCTCAAAGCACGGTAGAGTATCCACGCTGTGTTAAAGACGGCTATAGACATTCACTGTTGTATCTCTCTTCGGACCTCTTCCATGCATATTTCAAATTTGGATTCATTACTCCATAAGACATATTACAGCTGATTTCTTTTTCCAGTCAATTTCTTGTGTAATTTGGCACACCTCAGCCTTATTTTTCTCTGTTCTCCTTCCTTAAGAATGGCTTATTAACAGCCACCCTTCCAACTCAGATAACTTTTGATGAGGTTTCATGAAATGTTTACAGCACTTGAGTTACTCGCCACGGCCATCCTAAATGCTAAAAACACTAAACTTTAATTCTAAATTATGTAATTAACGTTAACCAGAAAAAACAAGCCAAAGTCGAAATGTTGCTGAGCTGACCTGTGGTATGCTATGTCTTCTAAAGCACGTATAATGTAAACAGAACTGGTCTTTGCACAGAAGCCTGTGGAGCTTCATAATTAACCTCAGTGTGTGAAGAGGACTCTCCATTTAATAATAGCTGTAATAAAATGTTCTGGCCGACGGTGTTAAACGCTGCACTTGGGTCTAGCAGGGAAGATTTCAACTTTTCAATACGAATGAAGGCTGAAAACTGATTAGATTAATGTCTGATGATCTTTTCTGTGCTTCTTCAAGTTTGTAACACCAAACATATTAAAGGATGATGTAAGGCTCACAGGAAGAGTTTAATTAGACACACATTTACTATTTTTCTTTATACTCTTTCTTTCTTGACATGTTTAATATGATTACTATCAGAGGAGAAAATGAACCTTGTGTAGTCTAAAAACTTTTTTATTTAATCAAACTGTAATGTTGTTGAACTCTGACGGACGTGTCTTTTAATCTTGTCAACAAATCCTTAATCATCTAAATCTGCCATTTATCATCTTGTAAAATGTTCCCTCTGCTTCTGTTGCACATCTCCCCCGACACTCTCTGCTTCACCTGTCCTGTGCAGGTGGTCCAACCCCTGCCTGCCTCCTTAAACTGGGGTGTTTAAATCTCTTTACCTCTGTTGTGAACTTCACACAAAGTTTGTGGTAACAAAATCAAACTGACGAGGATCTCGTTTGAAAAACACACACACTCACGAGACAAAATAAAAACAGACTGCTCAAAGCAAAAGCAGAGCCCTCACAGCTGGTAGTACAAACACAGTGACAACATGCGTATTAGATACCCTCAGTGCCAAAAGCATAAATATGAAAAAATGTGATCACCAAGAATATCCTAAAAATGGCATTGAGGTGGGTGTTACAGTAAAGAAAAAAAAAAAGTAGCCAAATTTTCATCGGAAAATGTTGAATTTTAGTAAAAACAATGCTCTGTAGTTTGATACTGTCGTTACAGACAAAGCAGATGTTTAAAGCCTTTGGACGCACATTTGAAATGCACTCATTCTCCTTATCAGCTGGAAACATTAAAGCCGTAAAATGACTTTTTCAAACGGATAAAAACTATTGAACAGCAGCAATGTTGAGCCTGTTCCAAAATTTGAATGTACATGTGTTGAAGGTGCGGGTCTTGTTGAATTATTAAACATACATTCTTTAATTTTTCGAGCCACAAAAACAACAACTTTTAATTTTCTTCTGCTTGAGTCTCGGCCTCGGGTAGCTCTACTTATCATTGCTCAGTCAGTCGTCTGTTTGTGCTACTTTTTTTTCAAGGAGCAGTGGATTATTGGTAAGGGTGACTTTATGTGTTTAGCTACTTAAGTGGAAGTACTGTGGAAAGTTTTACCTTACATACATAGATCTACCAGTACAGCTTCTGAGGTAACTGTTTACAAAATGTTATAATCTATTCAAAGGTTCTTTGCAATTTTACATTGATAAACATTATCCTTAACACATTTGGCCCACATAAAGTACTATGGCCATCACACGGTCATTTAGAATTGTTTAAATAACTCGTGTCTTAAGTCCTTCCATCAAACAGAAAATTTAAAAAAAAAAAAAACATGGTTCACTTTTACATCACAAAATGTTAGAAATATAAGCCGTTCATAACAACCTGAAAGGTTGGGAGTTTAAAATGCAAACCGATGGAAGCAGAAGTAGAAGACTATAATGTCTCAGAGCACACGGTGTCTATTAATGTGTAGACATGTATAAATAAGAGCTTAATAAAGATGCTTAATTTCTTAAGAAATAAACAGGTGGAGTGATCTTTATCAAAAGTGGATGTTGCATCTGTGGCTAAACCCCTGTACCCAAAAAAACTTTAAAAATCTACTGTGTGTGAGGCTGTGTAAGTAAAGCTTGCCCTTCACACCTGCGTGTAATAAACCATTTGTTGGGGGTTGTGGATTTGGCACCTCAGCATTGTGAAAGTGGGGAAACATGTTTCTGGCTGTGCATAAGATTCCTCCTTACAACTTAGAATCTCAGTTCTAAATGAAATTCAGATGTTTTTTTTTAAGTATGGCTAATGTATTAATTGACTTCTAAGGCGCGCACACACACACACACACACACACACACTCACTCACTCACTCACTCACTCACTCACTCACTCACTCACTCACTCACTCACTCACTCACTCACTCAACTCCACTCACTCACCTGGAGGATCAACACTCAGGCTAATGATGCTGATGTGGTTATTGCTCTGGGGAGCTAAATCATGTGTAACATGTGAATTTCCTGAGTGTGGCATTAATAAAGTCTGTGTCTATGTCAAAGCTGACGTTTAAATTCCTTTTTAAATTTACCAACATTTCTGATTTGCGGTTAAGACTGTGACATGTTTTCACCATTTGAAAGCCAGAAGAGTGATCACTCTTGAAGCCTGGTTGCTGCAGAATACTAGGACTACTAGTACTAGTTCTAGTACTACTGCTACTCCACAAAGCACATTGTTCAGGAATTTCACAAATTTGCTTACGTCTAATGTGTTGGCTTACAGGTAAACTTGTTTTGCAGATGGATAGGTTGAAAACTTCCAGCATCACATAATGTTTTCCGATCAGTAGGTTTGGAGTAAAAAAGAACTGGACATATATTTGTCTTCTTTGGGCTACTTTTATGTCAAGAAAGTTAACTTATTTAGAACTGTGATCAAGGATAACACATAAACCCTTGCAAATGTGATGGTAAAAGAGTCTAACATCTAGGTGTTACATGGTGTTGCAGGTGATAAAGATCCATAAACTACTTCCATTTGTTTAGAGGTGATTGCCAGTTTTGTTGGGATTTTTAGAGATACAGAGATCCTGTTCTGCTTTACTTAAAAAAAAAAAAAGGATTTTCAGAGCTGTTGATATATTAATCAGTGTTCATAGAAACATGGATCAACCCTGTTTTGACAGTGAGAGTGTTACATTGTGACAGTTTCCATAAAAGTCTGCAAATTCTCTGAACAGGTAGCCATGAAGCAGCCATTTTTTTAAAAGATTAATTAAACTTAATATTATTTGTATGGCCATATCACAACAACAGCATAGCCTTAAACCAGGTTTGGAGTAAAGAGAACTGGACATATAGTTTCTTTTTTGGGTTACTTTGAAGTGAAGAAAGTTAACTTGTTTAGAACTGTGATCAAGGATAACACGTAAAACGTTGAACGTTTCAATATAAAAAGTGTACAAACTCCAGAAAAGTGGCAACTGAGGTGGCAAAATTGCAGGCAATTTTCACTTAAGTAGAAGTACAGCTGCTAGTGTCAAAAACACTCGAGTAAAAGCTTGATAAAGTATCGGGTCAGAAATGTGCTCAAATTGAGGAAGTCAAAGTAGTAACCTAACTGAAACTTGTGCTATAATAAAAAAATAAAATAATATTAGTAGATAGGACTACAAACTTAGTCTGGTGGTAAAAGGCACAAAGGCCTCAGGGGGACATTTGGCAGCCAGGGTTAGAGCTCAGACACCTGGAGCCTGGGGGTTGGGGCTAACAACACTGACTGGTAAAAGAATCTAACATCCAAGTGTTACATGGTGTTGCAGGTGACAAAAAGCCATAAACCACTGTTTAGAGGTTGTTGTGGAAGTTTTCCGTTTAATAAAGCCTGCAGACAAGTGATGAGCGGTAGCTACCATTCTTTAATCAAGACAAAGAACAGAAATCAAGCTTGGTGAGGGACTGCCATCGCTGGGGCAGAGGGTGAGCAGAGTCTCTCACTGAGCCTAGCATGGCTCTCAGTTTTGTCTTTCCCGCAAAGAAAGTTTCACACTGCCTTGCTATCTTTTACAGTGGAGAAAAGACAAAAAGACTCTTCCTGTGGAGTTGTCTGCTTCCCCCCAACTTCCTTACCAGACCCCACTATCTGTTAAACTGTTTAAATGGAGTGTGAGGCAGACATGCTAAAACAGTGACCTAAAAGCATTACCAATAAACAATGGGATCAATACATAAATGAAAGAAATGCAGCTGATAAAAAAGCCATAAACTACTTTCATTTGTTTAGTGGTGATTGCCAGTTTAGTTGGGTTTTTTTGAGACACAGAGAGTGAGAGATCCTGTCCTACATTACTTTAAAAAAGAAGATATTTTCAGAGCTGTTGATATATGAAGCTCTGAGCATTGAGTGTTGCATTGTGAGAGTTTCAGTAAAAAGCCTGCAAATTATTGCATTTATACTGGAGAGCAAAGAAAAATTAAATTCTACTTGTACTATGGAAAATCAGTTTCATAAAAGCTACATAAACAGAGCTGAAGAAGACTGCGTTTGTAAAACTAGCGGTAACGTGTGAGAATTATAAGTTATAAGACTGTTTCTGCTATCGATACAATTTGTGTTGTTAATCCTAAATGATTCACGGTGACAACATCATAAGAACAAGGTCATTTTACTCCACACACACACACATTTGGAAAATCACATAGTTTGACCATAAAAATTCCCAGAATAATTAGTATTTGAGATTGCTGAAGCAACATCACTAAAGAAAAATATCCTTGCATGTCACTTTCGTTTAAAAATATAAAAAATGTGAAGTTTTTTTTTGTAAAACACAAAAACAACAAAACTTAAGACCTTAAGAATCTCCTTATGAATGTTGTGAATATCTAGATCATTGGTGTTTGGATTTGAGGGTCAACAGGGCGAACACTGAGGCTGGGTATTAGAAATACAACATGGCAACATGAGACATGTTAACTCTGAGAACACTAACATCTAGATTAAGGTGTGAGAGGTAAATACATAACAGAAGCTAAAAAGGAGTTGCTTGTCTCTAGATTAGTTAAAATAAATTGAAAATAAACTGATTTGAACACGTTTGATGCATTATACAAAAAAAGGTTCATGATATAGTTCACATGATCTAAGCAAGAGTAACTCGGAATCTCAAATGTTAAAGTACACTTACTGATTGTACTTTTACTACATGAGCTAATGTAGATGCTCTAAAAGCACGCTGGCTGAAAAAGAACCACACGTTTGGAGAAACTGTGCTGTAACTTCTCATACTGTGAAGTTTTCTGACAAAAGTGAATTGAAAACTTATGCTGTACAGTTTACTAAGGGGTCCTTTGCTGGGCCATGTGCAATTACACAAAAGAACAAGTTAAATTTCACCATAACACTGACTGGAGAAAAGCCAAATTGGGATTCTAATTGAGATTACAACTGAAATCAGTGCTGTGATAGTTAGTTTAAGATCACAACCTGATTTAAAACACAGTCTAACATCAACATTCTTGCCCCTGAAAATAGGTCAGGATGGCCGAAAAATGTACTTTAAAAATGAGATTTTCTTTTTGTTTCATTGGAACAGTAAAGTACCATTACAAAGAAATGAGTACACCTTTGTAGATATCACTGATATGGAGTTTTTCATGTTTTACATACAGACTTTCTCATTTAAACCATGGTGACTTAAGTTTAGCAGCAAGACACTTGTTTCCTTTGTTCCATCAAACATTTCTTTCAGCCATCTGTGTTTATCAGAGCGATATGTGACTAATTTTTTATTGAATCACCAGAAAGTACACAAATACAAGATTAAATATTTTATTTATTTATCAAAAGATACATAATTACACATTGATACAATGAATAAGGTGTCTATAAAAATTACACATGGTGTAAGAAAAACATTATAACATACAAATAAGTGTTTTAAGATAATCTGACATACTTTAAAAGCATAAGAATAAAAGTTTTTTTTTTTTAAAAATCATGTTCTTTGATGATCACATTACATGTATCACATTTTTTAAAGCATAACGTAGGGTGTTCACAAAAACAGTTTTATGATTACTTTTTCCACAGTGCTTGTATGCCTCTTGCAAAACTATGTACTTATCACCATATGACATAATAACTCACGATTATGCAAGACCAGCCATGAAATGTCCGTCGCTTCATTACAATCATTTGTCCCCGCTGCTGCCCTCAGACCCAGTCTTCTGTACTGTGGGGTAAAATTGCTTTTTTGGTGGTTCATAAAAAATATCTCAAAAAGCGATGTTAGTGAGGGGACCAGAAACACTGGGTTGCAGAGCAGTTGGTAAGGACTTGTATATTTCTGGAGAGTCTGCAAAAGCTGTCTTGCTCGTGCTCCTGATTGGATATGTGGAGCCCGGCTCTGATATCTCACTGGTGGCAGCTAAAGGTAGGCATGCCTTGGAGGCGGAGTTGGTCTCGGGCGCAATCTTTCAAACGAGCCTCACGGCATTTCAGGCAACCTCAGGCCGGAAACAACATCCGGTCACTCGCGGTCAAAATCCACGCAGAGCTGGTGTTTCGCAGGGATCAGGTTAACACATCTGGGTCTAAAAATATAAAGAAAAACAAAAAGAGTTTTAAAACACGCAAACTAGCAAAATATCAAATAACATAACAATAACAAGATGATATGAGATACCTGATGAGGCCATGATAGGTGATGTAGACATGTAATGTATAAACTTTTACGGGAGTTAAAAGTGGAGCTTATATATATTTTAAAGTGTATTGTACGTGGGATAGGCTCCAGCGCACCGCGCGAGCCTAAGAAAAGGATAAGTGGAGGCGAATGGATGGATGGATGGTGTATTGTACCTGTTACAAACCATTGTGATGTTTATTTATTTTTTTAAATGAAAGGATTGACAGAATGGTAAAAAGGAAAATGCAAAAATGTAGTTAGAGAGGAATATTAACACTTACCGAATGATATGCGGATAAGGAAAGAGACGCAAGTTGCTGTTGAAATCGGCCGCTCCCTATGCGAACTCGCAAGCAGTCTGAGCGGCGCCAGTTGTTGATACGTCTGAAGTCAGATGTCTTCTGGGGGTTCGAAGATAGTCTTAACCTCAGCGGGAGATCGTAAAATCAGACCTGGAGCGGATTGGCTAACCGGGGTGCGAAGGGAGCGGTGCAAGGGTTATGTGATTGGCAGCGGGGCGCAGTGAGGCGGAGTTGGTCTAAGGGGGGAATTTTCAAACGAGGTAAGCAGCGCATTAGGGAGCAGAGCGGGGAGCGAACAAGCAGGAAAAAATTGTGCTCTGCAAGAAGTTGTGGATCGGAGATTAAGAGCGAGGTAGAACTTAGAGTGTGCGTTGAATTTTAGAGCTTGCTAGTAAGAGGGAAGTTTTTGAAGGAAAAAAGAATAAGGATTTTCCCTGTTATCGAATATAAGGTTTTTGGGAATAGAGGGGTAGCTAACAAGTTATTCTAGGGGTTTTGGAGAAATCGCGGAGAAATTTTTAAAAGGGGTTTTGGCTTTGTTTGGCTGAGCATGAAGGGAGCCGCGGGGCGCTGAATTTGAGAAAAAAGACTAAGGATTTTTTCAGGATTTCCCCTGTTATCGAATATAAGGTTTTGGGAATAGAGGGGGTACCCTAACAAGTTATTGTAGGGTTTTGGAGAAATCGCGGAGGGTTTTTTAAGGAGTTTTCCCTGCTTATGTATCTAAGGAGGGTTAGGGGATCGCGAGTATGAGTTTTATTCTAAATCTACAAATGCATATAAATCGAAATAAAGTTTTCCCCCAAGGCATGCAGCATGTGTTTGTGGCCATACTGAACGTTACAAAAGCACAAGTTTAACTAAACAATTTTAATATGGTTTAATACATTTTTAAACACATGAGCACGGAGCCCGAGAGAGCACGGTCCGGAGACACGGGCGCGCCCCCGCGCGCCCAGACACACAGCCTCGGGCGCGCGCGGGCGCGCGCACACACACTGACCCGCCACCAGATGGCGTTTTTTGAGCATAAAAAAATTAAAATAAAAATTTAATTGCTTAAAGAAATAAAAGAATGCTATTTTTTGATATATAAGAAACTTTCTAAATAATCAATTATATTTTTATGAATATCATATTTTTATGAATATCATATTTTTATGAATATCATATTTTTATTACTTAATTACTTCCTACTTCCGGAGCTCATGAATAATTTAATTACTTCCGGACTTCCGGAGCTCATGAATAATTAATGAGCTCCGGAAGTAACCTGTCACTTTTTTTGACGAAAGGGGTATAATATCACTCTCTTATGTTTGTCATGCAATTAAAAATTCAAAAATATAATTTTTAAATCAGTAACTTTGCAAATTTAGCGCGGACCCTCACCCCTCCCTCCGGCTCCCACGGCCCCGCTGTCACCGTAAGACTCATACTCTTCCCCCACGTATGCTGCTATTTCCCCGCGCCCCAATAATTCTTGTCCTTTTTCTGTTGCAGCCTCCCACAGTCCCGTGTTCGGCGTTCCTGCGCGACTCATCTCCCGGTCCCTTGGTTTCTCGAGTTTCACGCGTGTTTTCCTTCTACCCTCCCGGGACACCTTCAGTTAAAATAAAGTTTATTTTCTCGTACTCCTGTGTGTGTTGGCTCTGCTTCTGGGTCCAGCTTGTGCGCTGAACTTTGGTTCATGACACTAATAGTTTTAAATAGAGCACCACAAACAACAGGTATTCCTTTAGAAATAAACTTTTCTTGTGTTACTTCTAAAAACTACAGATTCTTAACTCTGCAACAGTTAGAGTTGGTTACAGTTAGGCCCTCAACAGTCAGCAAAACAAGTCATAAAACAATAAAAGAGGCTGCCTTATCAAGAGCATCCCAGCACTGTAGTTCCATTACAATCAGTTTCCTTTATTTTATCTTATCATGTCAGAGGCCAACTGAAACCAAGTCCACCTATATAAAAACACCCCATCAGACACACAGTAGTTTCCTCAGCACTTCACAACTGCCGCAAGGTATAGCGTTTTAACTTTTTATTTTTTCGGATCCCAGACACAGCGGTGTGAGGTAGTTAGCACACAGTTTGGACGTGTAGAAAACATTGCTTGTTTGGAACACATCAGCAGAGAGGTAGAGTTCATAGCTGTTCATAAGAGTTTAATTTAATCAAACCTCATTTTACGGATCTAAGTGGCTCCTCATCACTAGCCAATTCACCATTTTATTTAAATATCTGAATTTTCGGAATGAGGATCCAAGCGGGACACAGAGGCTGCTTTAACGCACCAGAATGCAAATATAAATAAAAGCCTGACTATCCTGAGAGCCTAGCTGCAGCGAGACCTTTCTTTCACACGGATTCCTGGATGTGCGTCGGATCCGACTTTGCTACCCACACAGAGCGTTTCTGACAGTCGGGCGCTGCTTATACAATAGAGAAAAGCAACAATACACCGTGTTTCTCTGCTCCAAGGTAAGGATGTCTGTTATACCCAGCGCATAAATGTCTCTGTGTTAACGCTGATTATTCAAACCCTGTTGAAAATGTGACACATTTGTTATCCAAAAACATTTCCTCTAAATTTGCAAAGTTACTGATTTAAAAATTATATTTTTGAATTTTTAATTGCATGACAAACATACAATAGACTCTTGAGCATATTTATATAGCTAAATACACAATGGTATAACCGTGCTAAATAAAAGAGGCCCAAGTACCAAAGCACTCTAATGCAAGCCTCTAAACTGCATGTTGATAAGTACATGAAGCGTACCTCTACAGCTGAAAACAGATTGTATCCATACTTTGAGGATCTGCTGAATTGTTTTTAATGGCACTTTTTTTTTTTTTTGATGAACTGCAGATGATGATGAATTCCTCTTTATTGTAGAAACAGTCCCTAAGCTGTTGTTGCTCATACTTACTGAGTTCCCTAGCTACTTCCTTACTATGTCAGTAAACTTTTTGAAAAGGAAGCTGCTGTAGATTTAAAGAAACACCTTAATTGAAGCAAAGGCAAAAAAATTGGAATGAATTTTATGTGACTGTAAAGCCAACAATAAGTGAAAATCCAAAAACGCCTCCAATCCTAATGATCTCCCCCTCTCTCTCTCTCTCTCTGTGTGTGTGTGTCCTCACAGAAGGAAGGTCACGACAGGAGCTTTTTTCAATCAGTTTTTACAAGAAGTAGCTCATACAATGGTATAAATGTATTATTTGCGATACTTTATAAATATGAACCTCTAAAGATTTTGAGTTCGTGCACATTGTGAATCAAGAATCTAAATATTTGTATCACAATGATTTCTATAAAAGCAATTTTGTTTATGGGGATAATGTGACAAATCTTTTGTGACCCTATTAATGATCAATGGTAATTAAAGAGGAACCCTGGCTCTGGACATTTTCATGACAAGTGACAGCGCAGACAACTACTAACGAGAGAACATGTTTTATCATCATAAACACGGTGATAAGACGCATCGTTAAAGCGTCACTTCAGTAATGTTGACTCATGTTTTTAATAATGACTTTAAAACACTAAACTCTAATTTCTGTGGTTATTTTAAGTTTACAGAATATAACATGTGGTAAGACGACGAGTTTTACTTCTCATGTTATGTGTATCTATTTATCATGTATGCTACTTTGCTCTGTGGACTGTAAAATGTTTCATTGTGTTCATGAAATAAACCAGACTTTCACTGTCTGCATCTTTTACTGTTTTTCTGCTTTTGTTCACTCCAAGTTTGACAAAACCTACAGATATCCAGAGTTAACTCACTAACAATGGGGAGCAGTCTCAGTGTATTTAGCTGCTTTTTCCCTGAACACAACCAACCGAGAGAAACGCCTGTAGGCCTCACTTTGGTCATTTTGAACGCTGAAGGAGATTTGTTCAATAGACACCTTATACTAGTGTTTCCTGCACTTAATCCATCACTACTATGTTCTATATAAATCCAGATTCCTTTTATAGTTTGCAGTGAAATTTGTTAAACCGTTGCTTAATGGGACAGAAGTACAAGTCGCTCTTTACTAACACATTTGTAGATGAGTTTAATGCTGAACAACACAGCTAGCAGTCTCACACACTCTTTAGGTTTTTCAAGTTATGTGTGTAAGGGTTTAGTCTATCAAACCTTACCCTTTTCTCCTCAGTATCACAACAGTATGACTCCCAAAGTACGGCTCAGTAAACAACCTATGACTCTAAAGCCAGAACAGAAAGATACAGTTGGAAGATGAATGATTGCGTTTTTATGATGTGTAGTAAAACGACCCCCTCTTCTTCTTCTCTGTGTTGTTCTTGTGTGTGTGTGTGTGTGTGTGTGTGTGTGTGTGTGTGTGTGTGTGTGTGTGTGTGTGTGTGTGTGTGTGCGCGCCTTAGAAGTCAATTAATACATTAGCCATACTTAAAAAAACATCTGAATTTCATTTAGAACTGAGATTCTAAGTTGTAAGCAGAAATCTTATGCACAGCCAGAAACATGTTTCCCCACTTTCACAATGCTGAGGTGCCAAATCCACAACCCCCAACAAATGGTTTATTACACGCAGGTGTGAAGGGCAAGCTTTACTTACACAGCCTCACACACAGTAGATTTTTAAACTTTTTTTGGGTACAGGGGTTTAGCCACAGATGCAACATCCACTTTTGATAAAGATCACTCCACCTGTTTATTTCTTAAGAAATTAAGCATCTTTATTAAGCTCTTATTTATACATGTCTACACATTAATAGACACCGTGTGCTCTGAGACATTATAGTCTTCTACTTCTGCTTCCATCGGTTTGCATTTTAAACTCCCAACCTTTCAGGTTGTTATGAACGGCTTATATTTCTAACATTTTGTGATGTAAAAGTGAACCATGTTTTTTTTTTTTTTAATTTTCTGTTTGATGGAAGGACTTAAGACACGAGTTATTTAAACAATTCTAAATGACCGTGTGATGGCCATAGTACTTTATGTGGGCCAAATGTGTTAAGGATAATGTTTATCAATGTAAAATTGCAAAGAACCTTTGAATAGATTATAACATTTTGTAAACAGTTACCTCAGAAGCTGTACTGGTAGATCTATGTATGTAAGGTAAAACTTTCCACAGTACTTCCACTTAAGTAGCTAAACACATAAAGTCACCCTTACCAATAATCCACTGCTCCTTGAAAAAAAAGTAGCACAAACAGACGACTGACTGAGCAATGATAAGTAGAGCTACCCGAGGCCGAGACTCAAGCAGAAGAAAATTAAAAGTTGTTGTTTTTGTGGCTCGAAAAATTAAAGAAAGTATGTTTAATAATTCAACAAGACCCGCACCTTCAACACATGTACATTCAAATTTTGGAACAGGCTCAACATTGCTGTTGTTCAATAGTTTTTATCCGTTTGAAAAAGTCATTTTACGGCTTTAATGTTTCCAGCTGATAAGGAGAATGAGTGCATTTCAAATGTGCGTCCAAAGGCTTTAAACATCTGCTTTGTCTGTAACGACAGTATCAAACTACAGAGCATTGTTTTTACTAAATTTCAACATTTTCCGATGAAAATTTGGCTACTTTTTTTTTTTCTTTACTGTAACACCCACCTCAATGCCATTTTTAGGATATTCTTGGTGATCACATTTTTTCATATTTATGCTTTTGGCACTGAGGGTATCTAATACGCATGTTGTCACTGTGTTTGTACTACCAGCTGTGAGGGCTCTGCTTTTGCTTTGAGCAGTCTGTTTTTATTTTGTCTCGTGAGTGTGTGTGTTTTTCAAACGAGATCCTCGTCAGTTTGATTTTGTTACCACAAACTTTGTGTGAAGTTCACAACAGAGGTAAAGAGATTTAAACACCCCAGTTTAAGGAGGCAGGCAGGGGTTGAACCAGCTGCACAGGGCTGGTGAAGCAGAGAGTGTCCGGGGAGATGTGCAACAGAAGCAGAGGGAACATTTTACAAGATGATAAATGGCAGATTTAGATGATTAAGGATTTGTTGACAAGATTAAAAGACACGTCCGTCAGAGTTCAACAACATTACAGTTTGATTAAATAAAAAAGTTTTTAGACTACACAAGGTTCATTTTTTCCTCTGATAGTAATCATATTAAACATGTCAAGAAAGAAAGAGTATAAAGAAAAATAGTAAATGTGTGTCTAATTAAACTCTTCCTGTGAGCCTTACATCATCCTTTAATATGTTTGGTGTTACAAACTTGAAGAAGCACAGAAAAGATCATCAGACATTAATCTAATCAGTTTTCAGCCTTCATTCATATTGAAAAGTTGAAATCTTCCCTGCTAGACCCAAGTGCAGCGTTTAACACCGTCGGCCAGAACATTTTATTACAGCTATTATTAAATGGAGAGTCCTCTTCACACACTGAGGTTAATTATGAAGCTCCACAGGCTTCTGTGCAAAGACCAGTTCTGTTTACATTATACGTGCTTTAGAAGACATAGCATACCACAGGTCAGCTCAGCAACATTTCGACTTTGGCTTGTTTTTTCTGGTTAACGTTAATTACGTAATTTAGAATTAAAGTTTAGTGTTTTTAGCATTTAGGATGGCCGTGGCGAGTAACTCAAGTGCTGTAAACATTTCATGAAACCTCATCAAAAGTTATCTGAGTTGGAAGGGTGGCTGTTAATAAGCCATTCTTAAGGAAGGAGAACAGAGAAAAATAAGGCTGAGGTGTGCCAAATTACACAAGAAATTGACTGGAAAAAGAAATCAGCTGTAATATGTCTTATGGAGTAATGAATCCAAATTTGAAATATGCATGGAAGAGGTCCGAAGAGAGATACAACAGTGAATGTCTATAGCCGTCTTTAACACAGCGTGGATACTCTACCGTGCTTTGAGGCTGGATTTCAGCCAGTGTTGTTGGAGCTCTTATCCAAATTAATCAAATTATGGATGTAGAAAAGTTCCACCAGATTTTGATCGACCATGTAATACCACGTAGTGTCTGATTGGCTTCAACTTCATTTTTCAGTACGACAATGATCGCAAACATACTGCCAATGTAGTCAAAGTATGCCTGGATGAAACAACGCATCAGTCATGGATTGATCTCTCCAGGGTTCGAACCTCAAGATAATCGAAGCAGTGTGGGATCATCTTGACAGAAAACAAAACAAAAGGCAGCCAGCATCCAAAGAAGAGTCTCGGATGTCTTTCAAGAAGCCTGCAGAACTAAGAAATTACAAGAAAGCTTACCTATTAGAGTTTAAGCTGTGTTGAAGAATGAAAGGCAGCTTTAACTGGACAAAAGGGGAAAAAAATCCCACATTGACAGCTAACTCAAGAGACAAAAAGCATTAGAACTCAAGTCATTACCTTACTTAAGGATAAATAAGTTAATTAATTACATTAATGCATAAGCAGAAAATAACCTACAGTAACTGCTTTGCGATATGGAAGTGCAAAAGACAACTGAAAGGGAGGATAGTTTCTATATATGTGGTTTCTATTAAGGGACAGAGGAACGATAAGAAACGATAAGAAATCAAGGACAAGGAGTGTGGTGTAGATAAGTGAGGAAATCCGATCATTACTACAAATTTAGTTGAAATTTAAATATTTTAACTATGGTGTGTGAGGTGGGCCCCTGGGTGCCTCCTGTGAGGGCTGTCTGTTTTCCACATTCTGCAACGGTAAAATACGACTTAGAGGCGGATATTTGTTTTACTTTATGGGCAACAGTTGTTCTTGCTGTTGACAAAATTCGCCTCATGGTTGACTCTGAGAAAAAAACTCTTTCCCACAGAGGGGAATAAACTTATTTGAATATGAGCTTTTTTCCACTAAGACTTGTTTTATGGGGAGATGTACGAAATTATTTACCGGGTTACAAGCAATGATAATATCGGCTGTTGACTCCTCAGCGTCATCATTTTCTATCTATTGAGAAAACTTATTGTTAAAGTATTGAAGAAAAAAACTCCTCCTTGGCCCGCGGTGTGTGTGTGTGTGTGTGTGTGTGTGTGTGTGTGTGTGTGTGTGTGTGTGTGTGTGTGTGTGTGTGTGCCTTCTTGCGAACGCCGTCTGTTTTCCACATTCTGCAACGGTAAAATACGACTTTGAGGCGGATATTTGTTTTACCAAATGGACAATTGCTGTTGACAAAACTCGCCTCATGGTTGACTCTTTCCCACAGAGGGGGGTGCTTTAATAAACTTATTCGAATATGAGCTTTTTTCCACTAAGACTTGTTTTATGGGGAGATGTACGAAATTATTTACCGGGTTACAAGCACTGATAATATCGGCTGTTGACTCCTCATTTTCATTTTCTATCTATTGAGAAAACTTATTGTTAAAGTATTGAAGAAAAAAACTCCTCCTTGGCCCGCGGTGTGTGTGTGTGTGTGTGTGTGTGTGTGTGTGTGTGTGTGTGTGTGTGTGTGTGTGTGTGTGTGAAACAAGATCGCCTGTCGCTGCAATTATGGTTTGTTTTTCAGTCTCTCAAAAGGAAAAGTAGTATCACTAAGGGATATTTATTCGTTTTTTACACATAGGCAGCCTGTAGGTTACAAGCGGATAGAAAGTTCTTCTTTTCATCACAAGCTATGGTGTATCTTAAAGGTTTTTTACAGCGTCTGTATTATAGGAAAATAAAATACTATTGAAATCTCTACAGGAAGTCACTCTTTATTTCCATTACAAACGCCGGTGCAGCTTAAGAAAGTAAAATTACACCCGCTATTGTAAAAAAAAACAGAGAAAATTGTCATAATATTGAAACAGAATTCAGACTATGAGTTTGCGGAAAACTAGCTGCCGCTCTGTCTCTCTATACATCACAGAATCATCTGCTGCATCACTGCTGTGCTTAGGGAACATGACGCATCAGGTCTGAAAATGACTAGACACTTCCGGAGTATTTCCGGTAGGGTCATAAGGTCCGGATCGAGGCCTTCCATAGTAAATATGCTGTATTTGAATATGTCATATTCAAAGCCTTCTTCTTTGGGAGAGCAGATCTCATCGGACACAGGAACGCTGCCGGGCTGCAGAAGGAAATCCATCTTGCGTCTGTGCCTTAGAAATTGTGACGGACTCCACCTCTCTGCTTTTTTATTCTCCTCCAACAGATGGCGCGCTTCCGGAGGTTTCCCCCTCCCTTCTCAGGATGCAATTCGACACGCTGGCGCGCTTCCGGGGTTCCCTCCTCCCTTCTCCGGATGCGGGGGGTTTCCCACCCCCCCTTCTCCGGATGCAATTCGTCACGCTCATTACACACTTCCGGGGGGGGAGGGGGGAGGTCAAAAGGTCGTGATTAGGGCCATCAATCACTTCGGATTAAATTTTGTCATAAGCTGTATGGGAATATCTCTCTTCTGTATTATAGGAAAATAAAATACTATTGAAAGAAACTGTTCTCTACAGGCAATAGGAAGTCACTCTTTTTTTCCCCATTACAAGCGCCGGTGCAGCTTAAGAAAGTAAAATTACATCCGCTATTGTAAAAAAAAAAAGAAAAAAAAAAAGAAATACAGAGAAAATTGTCATAATATTGAAACAGAATTCAAACTATGAGTTTGTGGAAAACTAACTGCCGCTCTGTCTCTCTATACAGCACAGAGTCAACTGCTGCTGCATCACCCCTATGCTTCAGGAACCCTCTCTGATCTCCCCCCCCCGGCAACCATACCCCTCCCCTCATGCTTATGGCACATGACGCATCAGGTCTGAAAATGACTAGACACTTCCGGAGTATTTCCGGTAGGGTCGCAAGGTCTGGATCGAGGCCTTCCATAGTAAATATGCTGTATTTGAATATGTCATACTCAAAGCCTTCTTTCCGCGGAGCGGCGGTTGCTTCGGATCTGTTACTGTAGACGGTGACGGGGGTGTCGCTGATAATCTGTCGCTGATAATCTGATAAGTATGTGGCAGGGACTAAACACGATCACAGACTTTAGAGGGAAAACCAGCACACCGCAGACCACGGCCTCTCTGTGTGAGGATCTAAACGTATTCTACGCTAGATTCGACACAGCGAACACCATGAGACCGGACAGTGTGCGCACCGCGGATGACGTCAGTGCGCACACTGTGTCTGAGGAGGATGTGCGGAAGTGCTTCAGGAAGGTGAACGCACGCAAAGCTACTGGTCCGGACGGGATTCCCGGCCGCGTCCTCAGGTCATGCGCGGCTCAGCTGGCTGGAGTGTTCACGCACATCTTCAACCTTTCCCTCTCTCTGTCTGTAGTCCCAGCCTGCTTCAAAATGGCCACCATCGTCCCTGTACCCAAATCCTCCACCATCTCCTCATTGAACGACTGGCGACCTGTAGCCCTGACCCCCATCGTAAGCAAATGCTTCGAGAAGCTGGTCAGGGACTTCATCTGCTCTGCACTACCCGACTCACTGGACCCTCTACAGTTTGCATACCGCCACAACAGGTCCACTGATGATGCCATAGCCCTGACACTACACACTGCCCTGTCACACCTGGAGAAGAGAGACACGTATGTGAGGATGCTGTTTGTAGATTACAGCTCAGCATTCAATACCATCGTTCCCTCGAAGCTGGACAGGAAACTGCAGGATCTAGGACTGAGCAGCTCCCTCTGCAGCTGGATCCTTAGCTTCCTGTCTGACAGACGCCAGGTGGTCAGACTGGGCAGCATCACCTCATCCCCCATCACACTGAACACTGGTGCTCCACAGGGGTGTGTACTGAGCCCTCTCCTGTACTCACTCTACACCTACGACTGCACAGCCACTAACAGCTCCAACATCATTGTGAAGTTTGCGGACGACACTACAGTGGTGGGTCTTATCACCAACGGTGATGAGACGGCTTACAGGGAGGAGGTCAGCGCCCTGACCCACTGGTGTCAAGACAACCATCTCACCCTCAACGTCGCAAAGACAAAGGAGTTGATAGTGGACTTCCGGAGGTGCAGAGAAGTACACACCCCCATCACCATCAACGGCGCTGCTGTGGAGAGAGTGAGCAGCTTCCGGTTCCTTGGAGTACATCTGGCTGAGGATCTTACGTGGTCAGTACACACAAACAAAACAGTGAAGAAGGCGCAGCAGCACCTCTTCTTTCTCAGGAGACTGAAAAGATTCGGCATGAGCCCCCGCATCCTCAGGACCTTCTATCACTGTGCCAATGAGAGCATCCTCACTGGATGCATCACCACCTGGTATGGCAACAGCACCGCCTACAACTGCAAAGCTCTCCAGCGAGTAGTGCGGTGCTCTGAACGGATAATTGGAGGTGAGCTTCCCTCCCTCCAAGACATCTACAGGAAGCGCTGCCTGAGGAAAGCGGGGAGGATCATCAAGGACTCCAGTCACCCCAGCCATAAACTGCTCAGACTACTTCCATCAGGAAGGAGGTTCTGCAGCATCCGGTCCCGTACCAGCAGACTGAGAGACAGCTTTTTCCATCAGGCCATCAGACTGCTGAACACGTCATAGACACCTCAGCTTCACTACTGGAACTTCAACATTATGCACTCCACACTGTATATAAATGCCACTTGTTTTGCACATATTCAACTCTGTATATTTTATATATTTTATTATTATTATTATTATTATTTTATTTTATTTTTTTACTATTTAATTTGTAAAAATGTGTATACACACACACACACACACACACACACGTAGGAAAATATTTAGTATACACATCCAGAAATGCATACACTATTATATATTGTACATATATTTATTAGTTTCAGGTTGGCCATTCTTGTATTTTGCTCGTTTGTGTTGTTGTGTTTGCACATCTCTGTTGCTTGTGGGGCTCGCACACAAGAATTTCACTCGCATGTGCTGTGCCAGTGTGCCTGCACATGTGATGTGACAATAAAAAGTGATTTGATTTGATTTGATTTAATCGACGAGGACCACTCGCTGCTGCTGCCTCCCATGCTAGCGGCCTCGGGAGAGCAGATCTCTTCGCCGTCCAAGTACACAGGAACGCTGCTGGGCTGCAGAATGAAAGGATCCATCTTGCGTCTGTGCCTAGAAATTGTGACGGCCTCCTCTCTGCTTTTATTCCCCTCCCCTGCCGCAGACCCCTCCCTCCCTCTAAAAACTTTTTTCTTTTTTTTCCAACAACAGGTGGCGCAACAGGTGGCGCGCTTAGGGGATCAAATTACACACTTCCGGGGGTTTCCCCCTCCCTTCTCCGGTTGCAATTCGTCACGCTTAGGGGATCAAATTACACACTTCCGGGGGGGAGGGGGGAGGTCAAAAGGTCATGATTAGGGTCATCAATCAAATCGAATCAAATTTTGTCATAAGCTGTAGGGAGTATCTCTCTCATATGTTACCTCTTATACAAATGGCTATTGTACCACAATTGACCAAGCCTATCCGTTGTATCAGCAGACAAAATAGTTAAACTGAAAGATGCTTTTTCCCCTCGCTTTTCAGGAGGATATCAGACTACCTGTCCAATATTATATAACCCTCATTAAGCCCATACTTAGGCAACTGCCTTGATGTATTTTGTGGTTTTTGTTCAGAACTGGAAAAAAACAGAAAGTTGCATGTTACCTTCTCCCCAAGAAAGAAGAACTGTTATTTTAATCTTGCTTACAGGCCCGGCCCTAACCAATCTGGCGCCCTAGGCAAGATTTCAGGTGGCGCCCCCCTACATCGGCAGTGTAGTGTATGTACTCACAAGAAACCGAATAGCTTTGTCTTTGACCTTTTTTTTTTACTTAAAGAAAGCAAATTCACAATCAGAATAATTAACAAGATAAAAAAAATATATGAATAAATAAATGAATACAAAAAATTAAAAAATTAATATATGAAATACAATAACACCGCTTGATGCTGCTGCAAAACTGGTGGGTTGTGCTGCTGAGGTGGAGGCAACAGGAAGACCGCTTGATGATGCTGCATCATGGCTGGGTTGTGCTGCTAAAGCTGCATCACTGGTGGGTTGTGATGCTGAAGTGGAGGCAGCAGCGGTAGATGTGGTAGATGGCCCAGGGGTGGGATTTAGAAACTTCAACAGTGCATCTGAAGAGAGGAGTATGTGACACCACTGAGTATTAAAGTCTAATAATAAAAACATATGATTCCAGGAATAAAATGAAATTATATAATATAAATGAAAAACCAAAGAGATATATGTATGATGTTAACTGATATGCAAATTAGATTAGATTCAATTTATTGTCATCATTACAGTGAAATGCTGAATAGCAGAATGCAAAGTAACAGTATAATATCATATGAGAATGTTATGTTATGATTATCTTTGACCGAATCACAGCAGTGCTCATATTAAAAAACAGCATTCCCTCTCATGTGATATTGCTTAATTAACATTAATGATGTGCACTTTAACAACTAGGCTTACAACTATAATATATACAGGGGTGGAAAAGTGACTATTACCTGCAGGGTAAACGTTAGCTAACCAGAAGGCAATAACAATGTAAACAAAAAACACCTGCTTAAAAGATGAATACAAATGAGGAAAGGTGGGAGTACTGTAATTACCTAACGTTACATTATTATTTTCCATAACAATTTAGCCCCCTCCACAATATTAACTGACGTTAAAACAGTTAACTAGCTATTTATTGATTAGCAATTAGCGAATCATGTAACATTAGCTTAATGCTAAAAATTTAGGTTACTATCACATTCAGACAAATAATTTCATGTAGGCTAACGTTACCTACCTCTGTCTTTTTCTCGTTTCTCCTCCTCTTCTTTTCTCTTTTTTCTTCCCTGGGCACCTGACAGCTTTGGCCGTTTTGACATCTTGTGTTGATTTTTTGATGTGGTGACGTCCAAAAGGAACCATGATACGGGGAGGGAGGGGGCGCACCGTGCGGGGGGCGTAATGTTGTAACAAATAATATTTCTATTAAATAAGCTTTACTTTGCATTTTAATTAACGTGGGATTATTTTTTGTATTTAGAAATAATAGTACCAACTTTTTTTTTTTTTTTTCAACATTTGTGGCACTGGCGTGGCGCCCCCTGATGGACGGCGCCCTTAGCATTTGCCTATACGGCCTATGCCACGGGCCGGCCCTGCTTGCTTATTAAAAGCGTATCTTATTTGTTGATATTTGTCACTGTCCGTTCGTCTTATATTCATTTTATTTTCATGTTGTTGTTGTTTTAGGAAACGAAGGTCACACGCACTGAAACTTGGTATCTGAGTAAAAATTAATGGTAAGCGGAACAGTGTGTTGTGTTTTATGTGTCAGGGTCATGTTTTATATAATTATTTTTGGCACACTGACTCCTGGCTGAATTATTTACCAAGCCCCTCTGTTTGTGGTAATCTGGTAACATGCACGTCTAGTGATTTCTGGCACTATTATACTTTTGTAGTCGACTCTACTCCCAAACAGAAGTCCGACAACAAATTTGTCATACGAGTTCATTTAAGGACGATGCAAGCACAAATTTGATCAGAAATGAACGAATTTGATCATTGTACGTAGACTTTGCAGTATCACCTCTTTGACCAGGTCAGATTTATTGTAGCAACGGCCCCTAGCAACGCACGGGACCCATGGAGACTGCAGTGTCTGAGTGAAGGAATGCAAATCTACAACAGTCGATAACACATAGACAACAACAAGAAATCCAGAAAACAAAACACAGCTGGTGGTTTATGAATTTCAAGGATTGACTTCACATCGTTGCTTTAAGGTGAAAATGGGATGCATGAACTCCACGATCACCGCGGTCCAAACGCTGACAGTGAATGGAGACGAGGTAGGCTGGGTGTCCCACCACCCACTAGTAAAACCGGGGACAGGACGCTAGAGCTGGTGTTTGTTTGTGACAGTTTTTAAAGAAAATTCATAGAAAGTTGTAAGGGAAGTGAAATTTTCCTTTTGAACATAGATATTTATTATGAAGTCTTCTCTCTAGCAGGGGAAAAAAACATTTTGTTCCTTTTTTTGGAAAAACAGCAAGCTGAAAGACTGGTATAGCCCAACTCTCTCACATAAACTATAAAGTTAAGGCAACAAGGGCAGGTGCCTTCACAATGCTTCTTCTTCTGTGGTACGAACCTGAGTAATGATGGTTAAGTCCTATCAGACCAGCTTCAGATGTGTCAAGGCAAAAAGAAAAAAAAAGTTTGGCAATATCAGTGTTAATATATCTTACTTTTTATAAAGACTAAAAGTTTGGGCTTGCTCTTAAAGGCTGAAGAAGAATCCAGTTTCGTCTCACTGCAGTTTCCCATTAATTAATTCTTAATGCAACTTTTGTTGTTGTTTTCAAAAATGGGGATTATTTATACACATATATATATATATATATACATATATATATCATTATTATTATTATTATTATTATACGATTATAATAAAGAAAAGAAGAGACAAATGAAAAGACACATTTTTGGTCATGTCAGTTGCAACAGATTTGATAAAAGTGGTTTCCCCTCTAAATCTCATGAATGAATTTATATTTCACACGAACCTCATAGTTTATACCATAGTTGAAAAGCATTCCTTAAAAATACAATATGGGGCTCAAAGAAATCAACTTTTTATGTAGGTTTATTTCACACTGGACTTGTGAACTTGCGCAGTAAACTGTAGTTGTGTTTTATGCTGCCGGGTTAGTTTAATCAGTACCAGTGTACTCTATAAGAAAATAAAAGGTGAATATGTATTTCGGTGTACTTTTTTTTTTGTAAAATGTAGCTGATTGAGACTGTGAAGTAAACCTATATGACAAATTGATAATACGTTAACACAGATGTTACCATGACAAATTCATGTCTGTGATACCACAGGAATGATGTCAGGATTTAATAATGTCCCCTTTCTGCATTTATTTTCTGTGTCTGTGCTGTCAGGATGACACAGGAAGTAAGGTCAGTGGTCGTGGAGACTCAGCTGTGTCAAAGGGCACAGCAGACAGCGGGGTGGTGATGGAGAACAGAGAAATACCTGGTGACATACCTGGAGCAGTGCCCCGAACACTCCCTCTTCTAACATCAGAGAGCATCAGAGAAAGTGAGTGGACAGATTTACACAGGACAGTGAGTGTGTAGTCTGACTCATCAGGCTGTAGAGAAACAAATCAGGAACAAATGGGCCACTTTAAGGGTGCCATGTCTACAGCTAATATTTATGGAATATATGTATGGAACATTAATCAAGTCTGGTGAATGGAATATTAGGATTTCCATGGCCTTTTTTTCAATACCAAGAAGAGCAATGTCCATCAGCAGCTGGGTCTAGATAATTCCACATGTTGCACACTGTGATCTGCCTTCCTCTTTCCCAGTTTCACTCTCTCAACTGTTGAGAAAATATCTGGATTTGCTGATAAATCTTAACCTTCTACCTGTTGCCTTGACCCACTTTCCACTCAGGCAGTTATATCCTGTTTATTTTGTTCCTCTCTCACTCATTGAATAACTGACATTATCCATTTCTCCCTAATCTCTGCCTTTTTCCTTTACCTCTAGCTGTGATAATTCCAACTCTTAAGAAATCGAGTGTAGACCCATCACCTTACTGTCACCTTACTAACAGTCATCTCTATGAGCAAATTGAATCTGGTTTTCAGCACCTTCACAGTACAGACAGCCCTGGTCCTTTAAGCCCTTTAAGTCTCTCTATCTCTCCATCTCTCACCTCCAGGTCTCCCTGATCTTTTGCACATCACCACTCCATCCTGTTCTCTGAGCTCCTCATCCTCTGTCATTCTCATTATACCTTCTGCACTCCTGACGACCATGGGCATTAGAGCTGGCAACCGAGTGGCTCCTCATCTTTGGAACTCGCTCCCAAATCACATTCGGAACACTGATTCTCTCCCTCTCTCTATAACCACTGTTAAAACACATCTGTTTAAGCTTGCCTATTCCGTTTTATTTTAATTCTGTGATGTATTGACTTTTTTTTCCGATGATGTCTTCAACTGTTATTTTATCTATACTGTGATTTTGTTATTTATTTGCTTGTAAGATGTCCTTGAGTGTATAATATGTGTTTGTTTATTTCTTGTTTTTTTGTTGGTTTGTTTTTCCAGACGTACTTCTGTGGGATAATGAAATAACTGAACGCCAGAAGTCCCACAAGATCCTGGAGGAACTGCTGAATCAGGGCATCATCCCAAAGGAACAGCACAGAGAAAAGAGCAGCAGGGTTGGAGAAGCTTACAGCATCATGGTGAGTACCTGGTGTGCACAGCATGGTACGACCTTACAGGCCAGTTATCTGACAGCTTTACTGCAAATGGAGCTTTACTTTTAGTAGAAAGACAAGCACAGTGATATAAACAGGGTACATATTCTAAAAGATGCTTTTTTTTCTCAACACATCTGACAAAGAGAAATAAAAACTTTTTCCATAGCCTGACTGCTACTGTCCCTGAATCTGTGGCATCCATAATAATGCTGCGGTTCAACAAACTTTTACTAAAGAAAAAGAAAATAAGGAAGAACACCATGAACCAAGCACAAAATGAGCTGCCTGATTCCATCTTTGCCCATAAACTCATACTCATAAGCTAAACTATCCGTCCATTCCATTCTGCATATTAAATTCAGGGTCACGAGTGTGGGGGGTTGGGGGCTGGAGCTTATCCCGTCTGCCATAGGGCGTGAGACGTGGTACAGACAGGTTGCCTGTCTAAAAAGATGCATGAAGTGTTTTCTGTCATTTTCTGTGTTTGTATGCATCAGCTGGACGACAATGAAGGTGCCTGGCGCAGGCCTCCTGCCAGACTGGAGTCTCTGAAGGTGAAGAAAGCTCAGAAGCTACACACCAGAGAAGAGTTTGAAGAGAAGATCCGGCTGGCTGAAGAGAGACGCAAGGTGCCGTGTCTGCATGACCATTTTCCCCAACACCTCAGCTCTGTCATGTCTTTTGGTTTGTTTTGTTTTTTACCAGAGTTTTCTTAAAAAAAAAATCTTGCACTCTCCACTCTCTTTCAGTTAAAAGAAGATAAGCTCAAGATGCGTTTAAGGAGCAAGTCTGCACGTGTCCGTGTCCCCGCCATCATCTCCAGCACCGAGAAAGACAAAGACATGTCCATCACCCCTGTGGAGACGCTAGCGGCACCACATCCCAGCCAGGTGATGCGTGAGGCTGCAGAGGGAGGAGAGTGGGTGAGAGAGGATGGAGATGGCAAAAGGGAGTGCGAGGAAGAGGCGAAGAAGGCAGGGAAGAGAGAAAGGAGAGAGGAGGGAGGAGATCACCGAGGGGAGGGTGCAGAGAGGGAAGTTGAGAGTAGAGAAAAGGAAGAAGAAGAAGAGATGACCCAGGTGCAAGAGTTCACAGCCTCAGGGGAGCTGGAGTGTGATTCTAGCTTCCAACATGCAGATGACAAAGAAGAAGTATTTTAAACTATTGCACAAATCAGCCATCAATCAGCACAAGGGGGTACGGGAAGAGAAACTAAGCCAAAAATACATTCATTTTGCACAGTTGAGAGTTGTTTAAGCTTGTAAAATAAATGTATTAGCAATGTGTACAATGTATATTTAATGTGTGACTGAACTTAATGTTGAAGCTGTGAAGGTTTGCAGAAGAAAAACATGAAAGCACATTGGAACATGAGGGTTTTCCATTAAATTCAACGCATTTTACCTCACTGAACACTTTAATAAAGATTAATTGATGCACTTCATACCAAAAGACCAAATCGATTTTTGTGAGTGCTTTTGGTTGTTTGGTCTTTGTTTGTTTTTTTCACTATAACTGAGAGAAATTGCTGTGTTATCCTCTCACGTTGCTGTGAAGGTTGTACTCTGTGCAGCTGTTCTGTTGGACATAAGGTGGCACTGTTTCAGTGGGTTAAATGTGTGCTGCAGCTTGTCTTATAGAAGAGTTAGCGCACCTCTTCTATAAGACAAGCCATGAGTGCTTTTGGCAACATGTGAGGAAGGGCTTGGTGTAAAAAGATGTGTTTAAGGCAAAGTAGGAAATCCCCATTTTCTCGTTTTTTATGGTTCAGAGAGTGTGTGAAAAACAAGTGTGTGATCAGTCATTTATTACAATCCATAAAATGTAAAAGCTTTAGAGGTTAACCACAAAAAAAACCAGAACATCAAAACATGTTTTTGAATGAGAGGTTAGGGCTGAAACCTAAGTGTGACTGCTGTGGCCATTCAGCTGTTTCCTTGACCTTTGACCTTCAACTTTCCTTTGCCTGACTGGCAAATGATTGACAGATATTTTAAGTTTTAATTTCTCTAAAAACAGCCAATATGGAAACAGCATTTACAAAGTGGACTTAATGTTTGCAGTGGTTCAAGGTTCCTGGTGATAAAGAATAAATGAAGCTTTCATTGGGGGGCGGCATATTGTTAGAGGATTCAGACTAGTCAGCATGCTGCAGAGACAATAAGAGCATGCAACCTAACCGGATCCCCATTGTTGAGCTTGAGAAACCTGATATCAATCCCCCTTTATTCTGACTTTTAAGGGCGTGTGGCTTCATTAATAAAACAGCAAGTGAACGGAGACACGGCAGAAAGGCGCTTTATCAGGTTGCATTTCATTGTGATGTGACGTCCTGCAGGTGGAGGTGACAACACTGGCTCTTGTCATTCTTTTAGCTGGAAGAAGACAGATTTTGGTTGGAGGTGAATAAAAACGCAATTAGTAATCTTTACTGATCTGTGTTTCATAAAGTTTAGACTGGTCATCAGTGGCTTCCCACATAGGAATGAACAGCACTTGGTAATGCTCCCACCGTAAATGTATCTGCTCACTGTAGGATAGATGTACGTATGTAGGCCAGCTCGCAGAAGTGAGGCACCATGAATGATTAATAGAAGAGTTCACTCTCACATTACCGGAGTTGAATTAGCTCTTCTGGGCTGTTCGGGAGGATATTGAGAGATGCAGCAGTATGGCCTCATCCGACACTGACACCTCTGTTTCAAACTTTTTACACTGGACTAATGACCTTTCCACTCAAGAAGCAACACAATTAAGACTCTCTAAAGACATACCCCTCACGTATTGTGCATGACTTCTTTCTTTACTTATTTATTCAACAGGGACAGGCATGCCATTAAACAGCAATACACCAAAAATATAAGATGCAAGCGCCAGATTATACCAAACTACTAATTCACATCTGTAGTCCCAGCCATTCAAGCTGGACTGTGAATCTTCTCAGAGGATTTTCAAAGGTGTTGATCTGCTGTTTATAAAAGGGCTGAACTCTTTTTCCCCATTCTATTTGTGAATAAATAAATAAAGTTTATTCTATAAATGTAAAATATCTAAAACTGTATTTGCAATAAACTGTCAAAACTAAAAGATTGCCAGTAGAAAGTGAGTATGGTTTACTTGAGTTTAAAGTTAGTGCTATTTGTTCATTGTGAGTCCAAAGTACTTAAAATAACTTTATTTTTCTGAGAGATCACCTCTTAATTAATCAGTTCAGCTCACATATTAGTTGACATTAGTTCAACTGAGAACTAAAACACTGTGGAGGGTGAAAAAAAAACCCCCAAACATCCAAATTATTTTTCACTTGAGCTGTTCCTGAGTCACAGGTACTTTTTGTGCCAAACGTATCATCAGTAGTGGTGTGCGGATCGATACTGAAATATCAATTCTTCCGATACCAGCAATTTATGTTCTAGAATCGATTATCATATTATAATATCGATATTTTAGTACTCTGGGGTAAATTTGTAGTTTTTCCATTAAAATGAACGCAGTGGAAAGAAACTATACAATTCGGATCGTCTAATTTGGAAGGAACTACTTCCTCTTACGCCTTTCATAGTCATATGTGGAATACGGCTGTATAAATGTGTCGCAGCCCCTGGCATTCACACTCACAACAATGGCTGAGCGCAAACAGAGTCCTGTGTGGACACGTTGTTGTGGCAACACCACTGACCTCGTCAAACACCTCAGAGTAAATCACATCACAGAATATGATAAGCTTATGTTGAGGTGAACAGAAGAGGAGGACAGGGACAGGTGCTGCTAGGGCGAGACAGATGTCTCTCGCAGAGTCCTTTAGTGCTGCAGGCAGGCAACATGCTCAAATAGCGCACAACATCAGTTTTTTTTTTTATTTCTATATGATTATTCTTCATTATTAAGCAATAAAAACAAGTTGTCTGATGTCCTCTAATCATTATGAAGCAATATGGTTATGTTATTATTACAATTACATAATACAATTATATATTGTATTATGAAATGCAATGAAACATTAAGTTTTTGTACAGAGTATCGGTATCGGATCAGTATCGCTGATACCACCCTGAATTTTGCTTGGTATCGGATCGGAAAGGAAATCAGTGGTATCGCACATCACTAATCATCAGTAGAATCGGTTTTTGTTGGGCCCTGATGGTTCATTAAACGCGGATCTTTGTGGTGAAGGAGCTCCAATGTTTCACACTGAGCCGCACTTCCCAGCTGTTTGTGCACGCTGGTGGGAGGAACTAAAAAGTGGGTGGAGTTAGAGGCAATGCATTTAGGAATGGGTCCCAAACCTATTTAGTTAGACGGCAGAGTTACCAAGAAGAGCTGGAAACACCTGCTGGTATCTTTGGGACAATCCGCTCCATATTTCTACCCTCTTACTGTCGAACTTAAATCTACCTCCAGGCTTCTTTTGTCTTCTTTTCTCCTATGAAAAACTTTAGAGCCAACTGATCTCTCACTCTCTCTCTCTCTCTTTCTCTATCTCTCTAGTCATCCAAAGTATTATCGATAAGGAGACATTGCACTACTACTATATTTTTTTATAGTTTCTATTTATTGTATTTTTTTGCACTAACGATGCACACCACGCAAAAGGACACGACCTATACGAAGATCTTTGTTGGGGGTCTTCCCTACCACACCACGGATTCCAGTCTCAGGAAATATTTTGAAGTTTTTGGTGAGATTGAAGAAGCAGTGGTCATTACCGACAGGCAGACCGGCAAGTCTAGAGGTTATGGATTTGTAAGTATCACTCAGTAACACCACAGCTTTCCACAGGAGTTTATATGCGTCTATTCGTTCCAGAAATTCGTGTCACCACGTTTCTTCTGTTAAGGCTCGCTTCTGTTGCTGTCTTGCACAACACCATGACTAGCATTGATATATCTGTGGGTCACGGGTTGTTTATGTTTTGATAAGCAGCTCCTGCTTAAATTCGTCACTGGCTTCTGTTGCAATCTCGCACCCACCAACTTGTTGCGCGCTGGTATGCGCCCCGACACGCATTTTTTTAAGGAGCTGTTCACACAGTGGCAGCTGCGGTGGGCTGAAAGAAAACTCTCGATTATGTCTTGATATTGTAGAGCAGGGTTTTCGAAACGGTCACAGTTTCTTCCTCTTAGGGTAGTTTACACCGTCTTGCTGAGACTTGTCATCAAACCTGAGAACCAAAGTGTTTAATGTTTTTGGGTTGTTTGGGGGGGGGGTTGGAGACGAGCAACCATCACGGTTATTCAATAATAAATCTCTTTATTTGTACATATACATATAGTTTGACTAAGCTGACCTTCATATACATGTAAGAGAATTATCCAAAAAAAGAATTATGGAAGCCAAGCCTGAGCCTTTATTTAAGTAACCTAATTTTATTCTTATCTACCCTTGATTTAATCAAATATTTACGTTTGTGTGCTGGGATCAACGTTTAACTTCACGTTTGCTTAGATCCTCTCTTTACTGCTCTTTCTAAATCATCTTTTTTTTTTTATTTACCTTTACTTTATTGTCTCCCAAATAATGTTTATGGTCAAGCTCACATGAATCCCTCTGATTAGAATTAAAGGCTGTAAAAGGAGAACTGAGGGCTTTGGTTTGGTTGTGGTGGTCAGCCTGGCTACCGTTCACTGCTGATAAGTTTCATCACATCCACACGAGGGTGATAAATGTGTATGTGCTGTCAAATACCTGCCACTGTCAGTGATGGCCACACAGGCGCACACAGAAGGAGGCCTCTGTGCACACACACACATACCCACACACACACACACACACACACACACACACACACACACACACACACACACACACACACACAACCCTCAACTGCCTTTAAAAACATCCTCAGCTCTTCGTTTATCCTTCTCTCAGGTGACGATGGCAGACCGTGCAGCCGCAGATCGGGCCTGCAAGGACCCCAACCCGATCATCGATGGCAGGAAGGCCAACGTCAACCTGGCATACCTGGGTGCCAAGCCTCGGGTGATGCAGCCAGGTAAGACCTGCCAGTAGGATGTTTGTTTGTACCTCAGGGTTTGAATCTTAAATATAATTTCAAGTTGTTGTTGCTAGAAGTCAGTTTTTGTCTGTATTTGAAGTTATTTTGTCTTGCAGGTTTTACCTTCGGTGTTCCCCAGATTCACCCAGCATTCATCCAAAGGCCTTATGGGTAAGGACTAACAAGTCGACATGTATTCATTTCCTTGAATAAATGATGTCTAATCATCAGAGTTGGAATGTAAGCTATAAATACACCTTTTCTTCCCCAATGATTGTCCACCCAAAAAAAAAACCTCCAGTCAAAACTGCTTTTCCTAAGTTCGACTGTTTGCAGAAATACGTGTGAGTGTAAATACATTCTTGTGTGAGTGTGCTGAGTGGACAGTGATGGAAACTTTACAGCCTCACTCAATGTTATCTATCTTTCTCTGGTTCGACAGGCTCGCTCTCGGTTAAGCTAACTGTGCTGGTTTGTGGAATAGTTCTGATCAGAGAAAAGGAATTACCTGTAGACTCAAACGCACACAAACAAGCTCTCAAAATGGTGATTACAGATGCATGTACGTGGGTTTCGTTTGGACTTCTTTTTCATTTTATTTAAATAGAACTTAGCTTTGTGTGCCGTTATGAAGTGGTGTTGTTAGCTAAACCGTGTGCTTTCTTTACTTTAGTGATAAAAAAAGTAAAAGAAAAGAAAAACTGGACTGATTGTTGTTTTTGTGGGGTGTTCTTTTTCCTTTTTGTGGAAGCGTGTCTACTTTGCAGAGGAGAAGATTTTTTTTAAATTATTATTATTATCATTGCTTTTAGCTTGTGGTTGATCTGTTTTGTTTAACAGGATGTGCTGTTACATGTTTCTTTCTCCTCCTTCTGGCTGTCTTGTTTGAGTGAGTGGTGACTTTTCTGTGTGGAGTTTCTTTCTTTCACCCTTGCCCCCCCACCCCACACTTTCCCCTCAAAATAACAAAGCCTATCACTGCTTGCATGTGCTCAGTGCATCTTCCTGCTGTTTCTTACATTAACACAACACGGCAGAGACCAACTTACTGTGAAATGACCTCTTGTGGTCTCTCAGCCTCCTTTTCTTCGCACTATTGGGAGATGCGAATGTCTTATGAATGAACCGAAAGCATCCCAGTTAAAATGTGAGCTTATATGCGTCTGACTACACCTGAACATACGGGGGTTATGGGGTCTCACTGTGCATCTGCACACGTCCACATGCACCCAGCTCAAGTCAGTCAGCACCAAAGTCTCCACTGTGACACAAACAAATGTCTGGATGTCTCTTTTTCTATCTCTTATTCTCTCAGAGCGAGCTTTCGTCACATGGGCTCGTGGTGTTAAGGAAAACAAGCGCACCCATTGTGCCACACAAAGCCCTGAATGCTGACAATGCAGTCGCATGAAGCTGAGCTGTGTGTGTGTCTGTGTTAGGGGGTCCAGTGAGGGTGCACGAGCTGTCGCTGTGTGTCATGTAAGAGCAGGGAAGAGCCCATTTAAACAGGGTCATGTGAGTGTGTTAGGGGCCGGCCTAACATATAGCCTTTAACTCTTTATCCCCGTTAAGTCGACTTTTGACGTCGCCTCTGTACACTTAATGACAGGTTTTTGCACATCAGCATATTTCAATAAAGGCATGGTTAGGCAAAAAGAGTTAACCTCCTTGGACCTGGTGTCCAAATATATGGACATCACATTTTGGGTTATTTAGACCAAAATACTCAATTTTGCTCTACAAGGGCCTGATGTCCACTTACGAGGACATTATACTGCTGCTGTTCTATCAAATTTTTAAACAAATATCCTCATATGTGGCTCTCATTTTTCTTAAAAACAAAAATAAGATAAAAAAATAAAATCGGGCAATTCTTTGTTTTTACATTCATCGGGCCCCAATATGCCCAAATATCAAAGAGAAATGAAAAATGCACGCCATGGAAGAGTTTGGGTCTTAGGACGTTAATATGAATTTGTACAAGTTATGAATCATACATGACTCATATCTGAACAAATGTAAGCACACTGTTAATCTATGAAAGCAAATTACAGACAGAAGTCTTTTTCCATGTACAATGGAATTAAGTCCAGATTTTAGTGAAGAAAATTTACTTAATTAAATGGTATTTTCCCCACAGTGGCTTTCAAAATCCAAAAAGGATGTCAATGTGGCTGTCCTCTGATAGTCCTGTGAGCAGATAGGCTTGCATAAACTGGCGGCAGTGTCGTCTTTTTTCCTTTTTTTCACATACCTGGTGAGGTTGGGAGGTGAATTCCAAAAGGGAATTTAGCATGACCCACTCCAGGGACAGCGGCTGGTGGGGAGAATTCACGAACACGTGTCAGGCTCCAACCCTGTCACTTCACCTTCAGTTTGAACATGGTGCAGAGAAAGTTAAGAGCTAGCCAATCAAATCATCTTTACAGTCGACCCCCACCTGTTTGCGGTTTTTCTGGATTTTCTGTGGAACTAACTGATTTTATTTTCACGACAAAATACATTTTTTATGATTAAAAAAGAAGGTGTGTTTCTCAACATGGGGAAATGGCATCAGCAGACACGGGGGCGGCTACAAAATATCCCAAGACCTTCAAATGTTTTAGGATGATAGTTTATGGTATATATGGTGTTTGAACTATTTAAATAGGCAGTTATAAGCATTTTTAGAGCGGTCTCAAGTGTTTGGTATTTGGTATTTGCAGCTGGTTGTGGCCCTTAGCCCCAGCAAATACTGGGGGTCATCTGTATTAAAATGATCCACCAAAGCGTTAACTGAGAGAACAACTTGGTTGCCTGTGCAGTTCAGTATTACATAAAAGAAGTTGCTGTGAAAAATCAGCCTGGTGTATATATACAAAGAAGCTAGTGTGGCTAATGCTAATCGCTAACTGATGCTTGGCCAGATTTCCTTGTAATGATTAGCTATTATCGCTATGGCGATCGCACCAGCAAAGATATCCCCCCAGCTGAGGAAATGTAACTGTGTGAATAGGGTTGTCATAGTATTAAAATGTCAAACTTGGGAAGATTTTGACCACATCCTGCAACAGCAGAAGTAATGGCAAAGAAGTCATATCTCAAAAACTGTTTAATACTTAAGTGTTGTTGAAAATGAAGATTCAGTGATCTCTTTAAAACGTGCTGTTCAGTGTTATGAATGTTAACTACTTCAGCTGTTAGTAACGGTAGGAGCTAGTTCAGTGCCTGCCTGGAGACCACTGTTGTTGTGATTTGTTGTGACTATATAAATAAAACTGGATTGAATACAAGCGTCACAAAGCGAGCTCAGGGGAGGCAGAAACCTGCTGTGGAGCAGAAGACCTCGTAAACAGATTAGAAGAAAAGCTGCAACGAGTAAACAATTAAACCTCATGACTTTCTGGCTGCATTCTTCCTACACTTGCCCCACTTTGCGTTCTTTCTGTCCTTGTCCCCACAAATATGTGGAGACATACACTTCTACTCTATCCGCAAGGGACTCTGCAGAGAGTCTGTTTTTAACACAATAACAGTAACTATATGCAACAGATATCCATCTTCTTCAGGGAGCTCCAGAGATGTAAGGCAGCCATTGAGGAAAATTTACATTCATAACCTTTGAGTACATCACACTGCTCGGATTAAGTTCCAATATCCACATAAACACCAGACCTTAATAAATTACTTTCCATGTAAACAGCTGACCCGAAGTCTTCAGTCTGATTTAGAGAAATACTAGTGTGTAACTGCAGCCACGATCTCCACAGCAGGGAATAAATTTGTTAGAAGTAAACTCAAAGTGAGAGAGGCTTAGGATGAAAGCTCCGGTGAAAGATACAATTCGCAAATCACAAACGTGGCAAACAGCGTCCTCTTTTCCTTTTGAAATGAATCAAAGAACCTCTTTAGATTGATGGTCCCTTGAAGTCACTTCAGCACTGAAGTTTGCATTTTCACAATTTTTTTTAAAGAGACAAACGATCACAGCTGAACATCCTTTTACATCCAGCGGCTCAAAAACTGAAGTTCTCCTCTGCACGCTCAGAAGATGTATCTGTGCTGCTGCTGTTGCTGTTAATACGTCCACACAGAGTGACTGGTGAAGGTTTCGCACAGTAACTTTATCCAGGTAGCCATCTGTGTTTGGATTATGACTATGTTACAAATATTTAAGTGCATCAGAATCACAGTCAGCTTGGTCGTAACAACTCTTTAAATTAGGAAATGTTTGTGACGTCAACCTCTCGCACTTTGATAACGAACAAGTCCACATGGCAGACAGCATGCAGGCTGGAAGACAACCTTTATTTAGCCTTGAACTTTATTGACTACTGGGACCTTCCAATAAAGAAACGCACACACAGGAACAGTCAGACCAGCATACCTGCACAAATCAGCTACATATACTTGGAATAGACTGGGATAACTTAAATGCTCTTATTTTATGACCATCTGCACAGAGAAAAGCCGTTTTTAGTTTGTTTATTTTAATGAGGCAGAGCTTTGCTTCCTATGGCCGAAAACACAACTTATGCTATGTGTATATCTGTGTGTGTTATTCAGTCTATACCAACTTATACAGCTCAGCACCACCAGTATCTTGTAATACAGATTTAATAATGTAACTGCAATAAGATCTAGGAGTCAGACAAATATTAGAAAGTGTGCGCAAAGATGTGAATATCACATTATGAGATTATTAGATTTGCTGTCTTGCACAATGCATTTTCAGAGCACAGCACTCTATGCTTGCATAGTGCTTAGATTATCGAATTATATTATTATAGATCTAGTACTAACATGAGATCTGAAGTCCTGTTAGGGGCTTATTTGCTGTGCTTTTCACACAGAGCACCTGTGGGTCAGCTGCTGCCTTTTTAACTGATTAATTCAAATCCTGGCATCAACTGTGCAAACAGAGTTACAATGTGTTTGTTGATCAGTACACTCAAACCACCCCCCCAAAAACTCAATAAACATGAAGTAGTAACTTTGAGTAAAATGCAACTGAAATATATAAAAGGTTTCTTTATTAAAATAATTAACAATTAAGGATAATTTGCTTGGTATAAACTGAATGAATGCCAATTAAGTAAATTTCATTGAACCAGAATCCCTTAATTATACTCATGTAACAAAATTAAATGGAAAACTTACACTTAATTAATTAGTTGATTTGTTTTTTGGGGGGGGGGGGGGGTTTTGAGCGTGTTAGACCAGCAAATACTTGCACAACTGAGCAGTCGAGCAGTGGGCGAATCTTCCACGCCTGTCATATGACGTTTTTCCTCTCTTGATAATTCAGTGATTTCACACGAGATAACAGCCTGTAAACATCTCTCTGCACCACTGCTGCTATATATATATATTTTTTTATTAGGCCAGTAAAATATCTAAAGCCTTACTGAGCCCACTGAGTTTCTTTAGTGCCACTTTCAAAGTGAGTTTTTTGAATCACATGATACTGAAAATGCTGCTTCAGAAGGTTTTCTAATTAGTTTAACTCTGAAAAAAAAAACAAAGAATCTTTTCAGGATAGAAATTTTCTTACCAGCCTTCAAAAATGCTCTTATGTGGGTATCTTTAGCAACAGCAACACCATCCCTTCACATTTCCACCCCTTTGCTTTTCACGTCTTTTTTCAGTTGAGTGATTGTGCTGTGCCCTCGTCATGGTTGTTGCTTTTGTGAAATGTTTTTTTCCTATATATCCTCCTCTCTGACACTTTGCTCTTTATGTTCTCTCCTGTTTTTCCTGGTCCACTGTTTTCGGTTGGGATGTGGATTGGATTTGGATAATGGAGTGCTCACAATAGGGTTGCCACGATAGATCCCACTTTTTTTTTTAAACTTTCTGATCGTTTTCTCTCTCAATCCAGACGATAAAGTGACCACCTGATATCCACTGATTGTGCAGATTTTTCCTCAACAGATTTAACAGCAATCGTTATTTAAAGTTAGATGCGCGGCTGTTACTGGAATTCTGTTTTCTCACTTCGTTTGAGTTCAATTCGAGGAGAGGGGATATCAAAAAAGCAACATTTCTTATTTTTGCTTCTTACTAAAAAAGTTGATTTTTCACTTCTCTCATTCAGAATGGTGTAGATTATAAAAACTCCCTTCCTGCTTGCTGTGCAGCTGAGTTTCCAGACCTTATAGAGACTAGGGGCTGGGATAAGGCTATGTCATGGAGGGCAGAATGTGCTCATTGTTCAGAATTGTTTATTTAATCGAAACATCCCTCTCAGTGCAGAGCCTAGTCCCAGCTCCCCCCACAGCCTCCGTGGCTCATTGTCCCGACAGAGAGGGGGAAATGGCCAGCAGCGTCCCTTTTTAAAACTGTCCAGCTGTCAAAGTGGCAGTGACATTTTCACAAAGCTTCCCTGGGCTCATCTACTCTGTTCACACACACACACCCCACCCCCTGCCACTGTAAGCCACCCGAACCCCGCTGCCCCTGCTCTCCCTCCAGCAGGCAGGGGACAGCACCAGAGTTAATGTACAAATTGACCATCAGATGAGCTGCAAGGCTACAAATCTCAACCCTCTTCTTTCTCTTTTGTCTCCACAACGCAAACTCAAACATGCCCCTCATGCTCTGCCTCATAGAGAAGATGATGTCAGTACTTCATCCAGATGTAATCATACGAAAGTTGGTTTTTTTTAATTAAGAAGGGAAACAAAGAAAAAAAAAGTCTGGGTGTTGAAAGATTTTCTCATGTTCTAGTCTTCTTTTCTAGTCAAACTTTTTCTATTTTGGCAACCCTATATTGTTCTAATCCTTACTAGCAGGCATTTTCTTGCTCTTCTTGACTGGTGACCTGGACTGGGTCTGGGTGGTGGGAGGGCGCTTGGCCTTAGTGTGGTGGAGTTGGGTTTTTGGGGGGTTGGGTCTTACTGTCTTTTTAATGTTTGGCACTGAATCAAACAACTGTCACATCTGTGTGTTTCTCCCACAGCATCCCGGCCCACTATGTGTATCCTCAGGCCTTCGTTCAGCCTAGTGTGGTCATCCCTCATGTGCAGCCTGCAGCCGCTGCGCCTCCCACTGCCTCATCCCCCTACATCGACTACACCGGAGCCGCCTATGCACAGTATTCTGCTGCAGCAGCCAACGCTGCTGCCGCTGCCGCCGCCGCTTACGAGCAATACCCTTACACCGCCTCCCCAGCGGCCACAGGCTACGTGGCCACTGCCGGATACGGCTATGCTGTCCAGCAACCTTTGGCCACCGCTGCCCCGGGCTCAGCCGCTGCTGCAGCTGCAGCCTTTGGCCAGTACCAGCCTCAGCAATTGCAAGCTGACCGCATGCAATAGCAGGTCCTGCAAGTGCTGGACATGCAGAGCAAGAAGGAGGCCCACCCCAGCTACAGCTGATCTGTTAAAAAAAAAAAGAAAAAAAAGAGGGAGTGGCGTTAAGGGTGTGGCGTGTCAACAGCTCAAAAGCAGAGTTGCTTTAAAAAGGTGATGATGATGATGATGATGGTGATGGTGATGGTGATGGTGATGATGGTGAGGTGGGAACTTTTTACAGTAACTTTTCAACTTGCTGTGCTTCAACCAAAAAAATGAAAAAAGAGAAAATGAAAAAAAGCCGCAGGACAAATAATGAAAATGGTTTTCTATTATTATTATCATTATTGTTGTTGTTGTTGTTATTACCATGATTATTATTATCATTACTATTATCATTGTAGTACAGTACTTATTTTTAGAGATCCAGGAACTAATCCCTGTGGTTGGTATAGGTCCTATTGCTGTCTTTAACGTTAGTTTTTAGGAAAATACTCCTTTTTTTCCTCTTGTTAGGTTATTTAATGCCCTCATAACATTTATATTTATTATTTGTTATTATTAAACACTGAGGGCTCTGCTTGTTCTTTTTGTCTTTTCAAGTGCATTTTTGGAAGTTGATATTTTCTGATAATCAGGGAAATGGAACAGTTTCCACTGTGTTAGCTATTATTTTGTGTGACTCGCCGTGTCACAAACATTTGAAGAACTACCTTATTATCTTCCTGATGCTGAATGTCCCTTTTTTTTTTAACTCTGTGTCTCTCAACCTCTTGACCTATGCAAAGCAAACAAATCACCATGAGACAAAGAAACAAAGAAAAGAAACTGAAAATGTCATCAACTCTGACTTGACTCTTGGACTGAAAAAAAAGGGGGGACTTGGCAAATAAAACAAAGGCACTGACAAAAGGAGAGAGACTGAAAAATGGCTTCGGACAATGAGAAACACTAAATCTGTTGCTTTTCCACGTTTCGCTCATATGTAAACTGACACATACATCCAGAGCTGCACACATAGCAGTCAAAGACAAAGGCAAGCGCAGTCGTGCTTCTCTCTGTCTCTGCTTTTGAGAGAAGCAGAAAGAGGGAGAGCAGCAGCAGCTGCTGGTGGGGGGGGGGGTTGGACAGAGCCAGCTCCAGCGCCACACAGACGGATCACTCTGGAAAGAACGCTTCACTTGTGCTCGTTTGTTGAGTTGTCACATTTTAATCCCCGGCCGAGCCCTTTGGGAACCAACTTTAACCCCCACCCCCACCCCACTCGACTCATCCTCCACCCCGGTCATTCAGCACTGCCCCCGTCAGCATTTCCACCTCTGTGCTGCTGTAGTCAGGTACGCACTCACAAACACTTTCACCAAAGCCACCCCGACAACTGGCCTGCCTCATGTCTGTCAAGAACACCAGGTGGGGTGGGAGGATGTGGGTTTCCTCTTTGACGTCGTGTTGGTCTCTCTTAAATGTGCCTTACATTTTTACTGCTATTTAAGAGAGAAAAAAACTTAAAAAAAAAAAAAAAAGAGAGATAAATCTACTATTTAAGATATTTATTTTTGAGGGTTGACTATGTTGACACTCTGAGAGTAGAGACTTAGTGGCGGTACTGTATTATTAATATGATGTACTCATCTCAAGGCATATATAAGTTATTGATTAGTTTTATTATCATTATTATCATTATTATTATTAATAATAACATAATCAACCAAAATGTTGATATAGGAGTTATTTAAAAATGTGCACTGTACTTCTATTTTTTATCTTTTTTGATTCTTCGGAACATGACATTAAATATCAGCTTCATGCCTTTTTGTATGGAAGAACTTTATTTAAATGCAGGTCTCCTTGCATGCAGACAGTACTCTGCCTCTTCTATGTTTAGAGAAGAGGAAAAACTAATCTTTTTTTTTCTCTTTGGTAAAAAGAAGCAAAAAAAAAGCTGCTTTTCTCTACTAGAATGTATAGCTGTTGTCGAGGTTTCAGTAGCTGTGCTCTTTTTTTGCTTCATATTCATCAGATGGGCAATTTTACACTGTTGGGAATTTTTATACTTGAACTCTTTCTTACAAGGGAAATAAAATAAACAACAAAAAAAAGTTTAATGAAGCTTTTCATTGTCACTGGATGAGGGCATGTAAAGTGTTGTTATTAAATGCAAAGGTCCTGTTGATATTAAAACCTTTACTTCAGAATATCAACTTAAATTTCTCAAATTGGAATAAAATGTTCGATATTTAAAAAGGCTGCTTGTCTTTTGTTTACAGAAACACATACTGTGGTTACTGGTCTTTCTCCACAAATACACCTCAGTCTACTGTTAACAGATTTCTGCTTTGATATGTATGAAAATCCAGAGTTGGTTATAAACAAAAGAATATGATTGGCGTGCATGCCAGGGGGAGTGGTCAGGGAGTGTGACTACAGGCTGCTTAGTAAACAATGAAACTGTCAATAAGTAAAATGCTAATGCTAATGCAAATTTGCTATCATTTCATTGTGATCGGAAGTAAATGTACACTTTTTAAATAATGGTGCTGAACAGCTACCCCTGTTTTACAGTGTGATTTGACAAGACATAAACCTATTAACTTCTCATTACTGATGAAGATTGACAACAGTTGGTCGTTTCTCTTTGCCAGAAACAAAAGAAATTGTTTGACAGTGCTCACTGGACTGACCAATACTCTATGTGAAAGACCCCAGTTTGGGTTCAAACCAGTAACTCTCTTTCTGGGAGCTTAAGCTGCCCAATAACCCTTTAGCCTGAACCATGAAATAATTGCCACAGAATTCTATTTTTTGAAAATGGATTGTTTATTTATCCTTTTGACAAATAAAATAAAAATAATTCAATATTAATTACATTAGATATTATATATATTATATTTCAGTATTGATTGTATTTTATTTAGCATGTAATTGTATTGTAATCTATTTCTTAAAAATGAAATATACAATTTATTTTGGTTTATGGGCCCCTTTTCCATTAGTACCTACTTGGAACGACTCAGACCTGCTCAACACAGCTTTCCGGGGCGATCGTGGCTCAAGAGTTGGCAGTTCATCTTGTAATCGGAAGGTTGCTGGTTGGAGCCCCGGCTCCAACAGTTTCGGTCGTTGTGTCCTTGGGCAAGACACTTCACCTGTTGCCTACTGGTGGTGGTCAGAGTCCGGCAGCCTCGCCTCTGTCAGTTCGCCCCAGGGCAGCTGTGGCTTACCATCACCAGTGTGTGAATGGGTGTATGACTGAATGTAGTGTAAAGCGCTTTGGGGTCCTTAGCGACTAAGTAAAAGCTCAATACAAATACAGGCCCCACTGTCGCCAAGTGCTTGCTAATAGGGGTCATTGGATTATTGGGGTTTCCTCTGTATTATTGTAGGGTCTTTACAATATAAAGCACCTTGAGGTGACTGTTGTTGTGATTTTCGTGCTATATAAATAAAACTGAATTAAATTAAGATGGGTTAGTGAAGAGCACCCATGTCAAACTAAATAGAAGCAGCTGTGTCCGTGTCCAAACCAAGAAGGTCTTTCAAATGAGGCCACTGCCATGAAAGGTTATGAAATGAAAACAAAGTTGACCATGGATATTTAAAAAAACAAAACCCTGTTATAAACATAAGAATAGCAAAATTATATTTTTTAACAAGTTTTCATAATTTCTGAAATGATTGTGAAAAATTGTGTTTATTTATGTTTGAACATAAATATGTGACTCTGTAAGTCTGAGTGTGCGTGGTCCCACATGAAACCACGTTATGAAACACTGGAGTTAGTCACGCCCAGATTGCGTAACCATGGATACTAATCAAGTCGAGGCCTATCAATGATTAATCCCTGCTCTAATCAATAAGTCATGTTAAGAAGAGTTAGCTGCTCGCTTTCTGACGTCTTTCATTCTACTCAGAGGAGCATTTTGGTCGCCACTGAAACATGAAACTGGGTCACATTGCTGTGAGTGTTGACCGTGACACAGCATGGACGCAGCAAGGCCTTATGGGTAAAATCAGTAGCACCTGACATCATGCCATAACAAGATTAAAGCTGTTACTTTATTAAAAAAGGATGATCCACAGCTGCAACCCTCCTCTAGCTGGAGTTTGAAATGGCCTCAGAGTTTAGGATGACAGAAGGGACTGCTCTGTGAAAACAGATGGAGGTTTTATATCTTGCGGGTGGAGGTGCTCCTTAAAGTGTTGATGCTTTCTTATTAGAAACTTTAAGACAACTTGTTAAAAATACCTACACTGGGGGAAAAAACTAAAGAAAGAGTCACAGAAGGAGTGGCAAGCTTTCAAAGGATTAAAGAAATCTGTAGTTTTTGCTTGTAGAGAATGTTGTGTAGTCTGGCTCGTATATCCCCTTTTTACTCAGTTTGAGCTTTCAGAGCACTTTCTCCTACAAGTTTCATTCACCCAATCACACACAATCAAACAGGGCTTGTATCTATACCTAAGCACTTTTTAAAATAAGATTCATGCACACATATTCACACTCCGATGGATACACAGGGAACAACTAAGTGTTCAGGATCTGGACCTGATTCTAACTTATGCCCTGGATAACTCTGAAGACTCAGTGTTGTTGCACATTCTCAAGATTGTTTATTAATCTTTTTAAATTATTTGTCTGTGTCTAACGCTTCCTGTGCTGTTTTGTTTATATTAGTCTAAACTTTGTGTGAAGAGGCTAACTTCACCACCAACAATATTCAGCAGTGCTGAAATTGTAGCTTTTGAGAATTACCTCAGAACATGTCAGCTAGCTTACTGGAAACTTCTAACTACACTCAGCCTCACTGATTCCTAGATGCTACACCACACTGTTACCATACTGTTTATAAAAGATGGCTGTAGATGGGCATTCAGTAGAAAAGTCCCATTATGAAACCTCAAGCTGTGCATTTACATGGCCCCTGCCTTGTTGTTTTGACATTTGTGGTGTGCAAGGTGCAGATGACAAGGTAAGCCTGTCCTAAACCATACTTGGCTTTATCCTCTTGTCCTCTATTACTATAATGCTGACTCTCATTTACAAGTAAACCCCTGCTGTCCGTTAGAGAGAATGCAGATTTGAAAAACTTCTACTCTGGCTTTGCTTTTCAGACCTGAGGCGTCAAGGAAGGAAGTTCACCACCCTCAGGCTTTCTTTGCATTAGCTGGCTCAATGGGTATCACTGAAACGCTGAACAGGACCTGCTCTTGATTAGGAAATGCGCTTGTTGTATGTTGCCATGGTGATTTAACCAGGTAAAAAGATAGGCACTTTCATGACACAGGAACTCTGACTTTGTGCCCATCTTTTATATACAGTCTATGACTGCAACAGACCAGCGTATGTCTGCTATTCTTGGACCTCAGTGGGGTTAAACATAGGGTTTGGTGTCTGTTTACCTTGGGGAACTGAGGGAGTATTTACGTTAAAAGTAGAAAACTAAAGGGCAGCTTTAAACCTTTAACTGATTTTGGAGTTATTGTTGTGACTTGTATTCGTTTAGGGATTTAAAATGTTGAAAATTTGCAGTCTTCAATTTTAAAGGTCAGCGAAGGGGTAAAACTTCATTTCATTCCCATGCACTATGAATATGATGATGATGACTGCCCAGCTTGTAAAAGGCCATTCCCTCAAAAGAGCCCCATGCCGGCATCGCCACAGCACCAATCACTTGTCTATTTTTAGCAGAGCTCTCCGATGCTGCCATGTTGTCTGCGAGGCAAACGTCTCTCCCCCGGAGCAGAGAGGCACTGAGTCACGGTCCTGGTCTCTGCAGCTGTGCGGCTCTCAGGTTCAACGTGTTGCTTAATTAGGACATCCCGGAAGAGGAGCCGGTGCAGCGCGCAGCTGAGTGACGGGGCAGGGGAGCAGGAGGGGACCGCAAGACAGCAGCGAACTGCCACGAATCCGTCCCGGCGTAATCACACCCCTAAAGATCCGGACAGAAATTTACCGCGGACCAGACCAGGGAGGTAAGATGCTTTTAGAGGATGTACTGATGATTTTTTTTAACCAGTGTCAAGTTCAGTTCGTTTCAGTGTGGGGCGGAGGGATGGAGCCCCGGGGTGGGGGTGCGCATCCCTACGCAATAATAATGTCCAGACAAATTGATCCCGTGCAGCCTGCTTTCGTATGTTATGGCAGGGCATGTGAGAGCACTGTTTGTCACCTCCTTTATCTCGATCGCTGCGGGGAGTAACATTATTGCGGCGCGGAATATGAAGCATCAGACTGAAGGACGGGTGAAGTCCTGTGAGCCGGTGCCATGTCATGTTTTATTATGGAGTGATGGTGTCTTCTCGTGTTTACACAGAGAGGGTTCATTTTGCAGCTGTGATAAACCAGTGTGAGTTTAAACAGCCCAGTAATTTTTTAGGATCACATATGCTGTGCCCCAGAAACAACAGGACGCTAATGCGGCAACTAAACCTTTAAACCGACTTGGACAAGACTCATATGCTTTCATATTTTAAATTGATTCAGCTTTTTCTCAAAGATCTATCAGCACACTCCCAGCCTCTGGTCCATATTACATGAGTTACATATCTCTTTATTAACCTCATATAGATAATCCAAATTATTATTACATAAATAGTAATATTCTTAATCATAACAGCCAAACCTTTCACCATCAACTCCCACTGATCACATCACAGCTTCCCACATCAGTAGGTGGATGAAGAGTTGCAGCAGATGAAGAATCAAAGTGTCTCCGGGTGCAGGACCCAGGCCCACAGTGGAATATCTTACAGTAGGCCCATAACAGCAGGAGCCAGACTGCGTCCCAATATAGCCACAAAGATCAGATACCAGGCCGGGGGGTTCAGGAGGCACATGCAGAGTCAGGGTGAAGTCCCTAAAATCTTTTCACTGCATGTGCTGCTGGTTTTGCTGTGGAGTGTTTGTGTTGCTGGCCAACCCGACACCTGCTGACACTTAACTGCCCATAAACTAAACACTCCACATTTTGCACATTTGGACCTCTTTTAATGCTTCACAGGCTGATTCTATCACCTTATAATCACATATCACTCAGTATAGTCAGTATATAGTCCATTCATTCTTTTTTTTCCTTATCTGTTGTTTTCATGCATCATTTGGCATTTGTAGTTTGTGTATTCTTTGCTTTGTTTGTATTTTCACAAGTCTGCTGCTATAACAACATATTTTTCTCTCCAGGATAAATAAAGTTAACTGTCTTTATGTCTATTATTAAGGAGACTGAGGTAAAGGCTATTTGTTGGAAATTACAGACACATTAAAAACAGTACTGCCACATTTTCATGCCACAGAGATGTATCTCTGATACAGCCAGCAGGCTTAACCCCGAGGCTTCCTCCCATTAGGTCTTTGTGTTAGACTGAATGCATTCCAGTAAGTCCATATGAAAAGCCTAAAAGAGCATCATTGGCCATGTCTTTGCATTGCCATGGAGAATTTGGACAAGTGACAATAAAATCAGAACAGAGGCTGAGTGTCTTTGCTTCAGTCTTCATAGGCAAAATTTGAGGTTGTTGACAAGCGAGACAGTGATGAAGTGTTTTGGATTTGAAATAGTACAGTAGTTGATTTTTTTGCACTCTACTGAATTTAAATTTGAACTTTTTGCTCTATCCTCAAACCCAGACAAACCCAGGCATTATGTATTATAATAATCGTTCTATCTTTGAGTTATGTCAGTATTTAAAGATTATTTTTGCTGGAACCATCAAATTTGACTTGGCTCTGAAGATCAGCTTCAATTGTTTCAGCTCTAATAAAATTACATCTACTTTTATGGCAAAAGATTTTCAAATCTAAACATACAGTCGTTATGGTGTGTTCACAGAGTACAAGCAACAGGTATCAAGTCTACCAGATGAAATATAAAAGCAGGTGTTACAAAACTTTCTGGGGCCAGAGACTTCTTAAAGGAAAGACTTATTTTTAAGAAATCGCTCATATCACTAATCCTCATATCCTCATGCGACAGTCTGATCTGTGTCACAAATCGCCGTGCTCACCAGCCTACGAGTCTGGCTAATATCCGAAGCTGTAAGAATGGTTCCCTTCCCAATGAGAGGAGTGATCTTATGATAGATCGAAGTGATGATATGACATGCTTGTTTTGCTGAGTTAAATGGTCTATATATGATCCCCTGTATATATAATAAAAACACAATTTCATGAGCTATGGTGCATTTTGCAGAGCCACTCGGGAGATCTGCAGACCTCACTGGATAAAGGGTGACAGGTCTGCACACTAGCTGACAATTTGCAAATATTGTGTATTTTTTATTTGTATTTTTTGGATTAATGTTTAATATAAAGTTTTGTTTTGTAATCCCACTTGGATCAGACCCTCGAGACCAGAAGCTGGTACCAAAGTACAAACTGATAAGAATATTTTCGACTCATTGCTCAAACTTTAAGTGTCCTGCTTCAGAGAACACAAACGCTTGTTGCAAACCGAGACTCTGCTCTCCAGGTTTCTGGTCTTGCCTAAGAGCTGCTGTGACCCACAGAGCAGAAATAACCTCTGAGTCCTGAAACAGGAATTTGGCACTGCTGGGAGATTTCTCCAGAGAGATTCGATGACGCCCATCAGGACATGTTTGCTGCTCACAGGACATAATTAGTAGACATAATTTACAAAGATTACAGACAGCGAATGCTATTCAGCCAACATAGCTGCCATATTATTGGAGAGTGTTTCCGAGCGTTTCTGTAGATCGTTTTTGTAAAGCAAACAGAGCCGTCTATAACTCACACCCCTGGATTGCATGTTGGACACCCAGGTAAATAGCAGGTGTCAGATTAGGAAGCATGTGTTACCTAGCAGTGGTTTGCGTAAACATGCAGCGGGTGGCTGGATTGAGTTCCTCCTCTGTTGACTAATATATGTTGGAAACAGGCCTGCATCGCTTCATAGTGAGACATATGGCTGGTCAGTGTGACAAAGTGGTCTGTGGAGTATTCTCGAATGTATTTCAGCGGTGCTCAGTTACTGTTTGTTTACCTCTGTCCAACAGCCAGAAACATGTGAATTTATGCAAATATGTTTCTACACTTTAAGTTTCCATAGACTAAAACAGAAAGCAGGTCTTCCCGTTGTATATATCTTGTCCTTCCGGGGTTGATGTTGATCGTTACAGAGCAAAAACTTCCAATATCGATACATCAGTCCATATTTTATGCAAAATATAGACATTGATAAAGGAAAAGGAAAATGTTCTCAGTTCCTGCATGTTCAAAAAAATCATGGTCTACATGGTCTGTGCTCAAGAGTGAGGCTGGTGTAGGTGCATCATTAGCTACCATGCACAGAAGTCTGCAGGGAAAAAGGCTACTGTCATATCCCTAAAACAGAGCCATGCATGAAACAGAGACAATATCAGACAACAGCATCTTACTTGGACTAGGACCTGAGATGGTTTGAACAAGTGTAGAGGAGGGATAGTGGATGTGCTGGACAAAGGATGCTGAACACGGAGCTGCCAGGAAGGAGGAAAAAACCAAGGCTGCAGAGAAAATTCATGGATGTAGTGAGAAGGACACGCAGATGGTTGGATGTGACAGAGGAGGATGCTAAGTATAGGGTGAGATGGAGGCAGATGATCTGCTGTGGAGAACCCTAGGGGGAGCAGCTGAAAGAAGAAGCTGCACGACGATAGAGGAGCTTTTAGAGATTACCTTTTATTCATTTATTTGCACACACTATAACAAAAAGACAAAAAAAGACAAAATTATTACACAAAAAAGAAAGATTCAAATCACTAAAGCACCCAAAGATAAGCAAATAACCATAAATAAACTGTATATTTAATCAAAGAATCCACTTCATTGTTTGACTTTTCTCTCAGTCTGGCATCAGTTTCTGCCTTTCTTCATCCCGATTAGGTGACACTTTGAAATTGTTCTGACCCAGGCTGTGACTGTGGCAGTGAGCCAGACACCTCATACAGTGACATTATTTATACAAGGCGTGCTGCACATAGCTAAATTTAGTGTTGATGAAAATCAGGAGCAGCGCAGTGAGAAGGTTGAATAGTGACAAACATCACCAAATAAAACAAAAAGAATGATTATAAATGAATTGCAATGATTTCAGCTGTCATCATGTGACAGCAGCAGCGGCCATGAGTAAGAATCCGTAGCTGCTCTTGTTTTCCAGGTTTGTCTTCATGGAAGGATTAATGCAGCGCCTGGAGCGAGCTGTGACTCGCCTCGAGCAGATGTCAGCGCAGGCGTCCAGCGGGATGGCCAACGGGGACTGTGTCAACGGCATTGATGGAGGCAAGTCTGTTAAACTTGCATTTGGAGGATTCAATTAAGACAAGCAAGCAAGTTAGCAGGATTTCACTGTATTTTTCCAGGTCTGTCTCAGTGCGTGGAGGCCTTCGACGTGCTGATGAGTGGCCCGGTGTCAGACTACCTGAACAACAGCCGCGCCATAGGGAGCGAGGTGGAGAAGCATGTAAGGCTTCACCCACTAAAATCTAAAGTCTCACATATGCTACCCTACGAATATAAAATCACTTGTAGGCACTGTCCATGCATCAGCTGCTGCAGACAGATGTTTCTGCAGCTGCTGCTGCAGCAGTCTTCTCTTACAATGTAGCAGGTCTCTCATTCTGCTGTTTGTCAAACCGATCATGATTTAAAGGGGCATTCCCTAAACCTCATACTGAATTCAGCTCATGCTTTATAAGGAGCATATATTTATCCTCAGAGTGTCAACGGGGCTTTTTAAATGAGCCTCTTGCTCTTGTTAAAGAACATTATTTTTTCATTAACATGGCTTTGGGAAAGCTTTGTTGTGAAGTAGTTCACAAAAAAATACTATAACATTTGAAAGGTTAGCTTTATACTTTGGGACATATTTAGTTTCTTGCTTGCTTCTCAAGCCAAGACACTCATCAAGACATTTAACGCTGTATAATTAAGATGACGTATTTGGTTTTTGCCATAAAGATGTGAGACTGTTGTCTGTTGTTTGGCTTTCTCTAACAAAAGATCAGACTATTCGTAAATGAGCGTCTAATTTTGTGCCTGATATATTTATCTATAAACTAAGCTGTGCAAAGGAAGAAGAGCTCTCTGCAAAGGGAGCACTGCTGAAAAGAGGAAAGCCACCACAGATTTTCATTCTCTGCCAACCTTTATCTCATTGGACACACATTTATAAACACAGGATTGTCCCACTCTAGATTCCACTTAGATAGGCAAAGCTGTATGGGAGGTCCGTGGTCCCAAAGAAGGCAGACAACATGTCCGTGTGTGTGTGTTTCCTGTCCTTAACAAAGCCAAGGATGGGAGTATGATTGATCTTTGACCTTACATTCATTTATCAAACTGTTAGTGGAGGACCTTTTCCTATTTGGTAATGACCTCTACTCCCCGTAGGACCAGGAAGTGTTTTATGGTATGCCAGTTGGCAATAATAGCTGTGTTACGTCCTTGGAATGAATCCAGAACAACAAAAACCCTCCAAAACAGACGTGTAAAGGTACTCAGCAATGCCTGAATTTCCTCTGTGCCTTGAAAGATGGTTTCCATCTCTGTGTCCCATCACTGAACACGATGGAGGGTGTGTGTGTGTGTGTGTGTGTGTGTGTGTGTGTGTGTGTGTGTGTGTGTGTGTGTGTGTGTGTGTGTGAGAGAGAGAGAGACAGACAGAGGTAGTTTCTTCAAGTTTGTAAAGCTCCTTTTATGGAAAAAGCCTCCCCGGTGGTTCCCTTGGCCTGCAAATGGACCTCTCACACACACACACACAGAGGACACGGTTGGCTGGGAATAACCCAAACTAAGCGAGTGAGAGTGTGTGTTTGTGTGTGTATATAAGTTAGACATAGTCATTAGAGTGTTTGCCTGGATTTCTGCAGCGACTGCTCAGATTGTTCATGTTTTCTGCATGGTGAACAACCTGTGAAGACAAGCACTCATCAAGTATAACATAATGTATTATGAGATCAGTCCTAACATTTACACTTTGTGACTGACAGGCAGAGATGGTGATGAACGCCTTACAGACTCAGAGAGCTTTCATCAAGATGGCTGCCACACACCAGGAACCAGCGCAGGTACGACAGGAGGACATTAAAAGAGAAACCTGCACTGATGATGTCACAGTGTAACCTCAGAAGCTGTGGGATGGTTTTGGGGGGGTTGTTTTGTTTTGGGGTTTTTTCATGAGCACTGGGTAATCATAATATAATTTGTCTTATATAAAGATCTTATTAAAATTGTAAAACACAACTGAAAACATGAGCTAAAATGAACTGGCTTATGGAGTCGGGACATATTATGCATAATCGTATGTCACCGATTTCAATCTTTCACAAAACAGTACGATTTTATTTATAAAGCACCAAAAATAACAACAACAGTCACCTCAAAGTGCTTTATATGGTTAGGTAAGGACACTACAAGTGCAGTGTTTTCTGTCTGATCAGCTGTTAAATAATATTTGATGCACTACAACAAAAACTACAAGTGTGGTTATGCACCCTGATTATTTAATAGCATATGGCATCTGTCCTTTTTATTCGTTCACAGGCTGCAGCCGGTCTGGTTTAACTCTGTCAGCTTGTTTAAAACTAAAATAATCCCACAGAGGTGATTTTGTTTTCTTTTTTCCAAGAAGCTCTTACACGACAATCACCTAAGGACAGGAGACTGAAGCTAGAATTTACACGAGCTCACAAACGTTGGGCCGTAGAAGTGTAGCCTGGTCTGATGAGTCTCATTTTCTGTTGTGACAGCCAGATGGTAGGGTCAGGATTTGGCATAAATAACATGAAAGCATGGATCCATCCTGCCTTGTATCAACAGTTCAGGCGGCAGGTGGTGTATTGGTGTGGGGGATACTTTTCTGGCACACTTTTGGACCTCTTAGTACCAACTGAACATCATATAAACATGTCTGTGTGGGTTGTAGACATCCAGAACTTGGTAGTCTAAGGAGCTTGGAAAGAAAGTGACTGGACTTCTTTAAGCTTAAGATGTTTCATGTCTCATCTGAGAAGCTTCTTCAGTTCTAAGACCAAATGTTGGAGAGTCCCAGGTGTTTAAACCTTAGTGGGGATTGTCCCTTAAGAGGGTCATTGACTTACATTATTAATGATTTGCCTCATAACATGAGGCAAGGTGGAAAAAAGGCAGTTCTGAAGGGAAGGCCAACCACGTACTAGCGAGGTGTACCTAATGAAATGGACAATGATATATGGTGGAAAGCTGTCCACATACAAAAGGTAGGTTAGACAATCAGGAAGTAGGGAAGACAGGGGAAAACAAGGCATCATTACAGGGAAAGACAAAAACAAAGAAGATGAACAAGGAAAAGTCATTTCTATAAAAAATCAGGAGGACAAAGAAAGAGGATGGCAAAGACAGGAAAACCCCTGGAACTCAAAACAGAAACCAAAACTAAATAATATCGCAACAAGTACCACTCAACATCACAAAAAGATGGCTCCATGAAACCTAACCTGATATGACAGAGCAGTTCAGTGCTGTTGTCTTAGCAACGTATATCAGGTTTATTGGCCATCGTGTTGTTAGAGAAACACCAGTCATGGCCTCCCTGCCATCATTATTTTTCACTGTATCCTCTTTATTGTCTTTAGAGCCTGTCTGAATGTGACACAAACAGTGTTACCATGTGACTGGATTCCATGACTGCGATTGGCTGTTTGTGTTTCAGCTCCCAGCTGAGCCACACAAAACCTGCTGAAGCGTGGTGCAGCTCTCATGACTTTAAGGGCCAAATTGCATCAAATTACAGCAGCAGCCTAACAGAGAGATGAGCTGGGCCTCAGTCCTCTGTAACGGTCTGACCCATGTGTTTCCCAGCAGGCCCGTCTGTTCACAGAGGGATTACTCTGCTCTTTGACCAAGAAAATGCTAATACAACACATTCCCAACATGTTCACGTATAGAGAGCAGAGGGGTGGGAGAGATGTCTGTGTCTGTGTGTGAGAGAATGATATCATCCCATTGGCCTTCTGCTTGTGTTGTATGTGTGTGTGTGTTACAGGGTCCACAGAGCCCACCAGGAAGTGATTACTCCCGATCTGTCAGGTCATTGGTTGAGAGGCTGTGAAACGAGCATTCAGAGATAGTCAGAAATGCAAACAAGGAAAGAGTGAGAGAGAGAGGGGGACTAACCCAGGAGAGGGGTGGGCTGATAGAGAGGAGAGACACATTCAGCATCACAACGAAACTCAAAACAAAACACGGAAAACGGGGAAATGGTGGCTCAAGAGCTGCTACCAACGCCCTGATCCAACCACATAATGGCCAATGAAAGCTTCTTTCATTGTCTTTTTGAATGTGCAGCATGAGCAAAAACTTCACACCCTCATGTTGTAACCCAGTTAAAACCGAGAGCAATAAAACATAAATTAAAACTGAGTTAGGTAAAACCGCACACCTTTGGTGTCTGTTTTTACAGACAGGCGTTCAGGTTTCACAAGAAAAGCTGGTAAAATTTGGAACCTAAAGACCTGAAGCTTGCATGAAAACTGTAATGTAGTTTTCAAATGTTCAGATGTTAATCTGCATTCATATCATGCAGGATGAATAGGAATAAAAAGACACTTCGGTTTATAACCTTTAAAACAGGTTGAACAGCAGATATTGTTCAATAGAACATGCCCTCCTTGGTTTAACTGTCATAGATGCCAGTTTAGGTTTGAATTTATAAGCCTGATTTAAGCTTTCTACCTTAGCATGAAACGGTTTCCTTTGCACAGTCCTAAAAACCTTTCAGTGCACAACCAAACACCAAAAACAAAAATACTCCCCCGAGTACAAAACTCTCTTCAGAAATCTCTCACAGCTTTCCGCAGTCAGGTCTATATCTGTAGCTCTCAGCACAGATAGAGAAAAGTGTGTAACTCTGGGCAGTGCCCCTTTTCTATCCACACGCATACACACACACACACTGACATGCGCACACACATATCTCCAAAACTTCTGGCCTTCCTCCACAGCGCAGCTCTGTTGTGCTCTCTGACTTTTTATGGGCATGTTCTATATTTGAGCCTGTTGTTGGTGTGTGTGTGTGTGCGTGCGTGCGTGCGTGCGTGTGTGTGTGAGTGTGTGTGTGTGTCAGTTAGATCGAGTGTTAGACAAAGAGAGAAAGAGTCAGAGAAAGTAGGCATCTCACTCTTTCAGGTGACCTCAGGTTGGCCAGTTAACTCACCGTGTGTGTGTGTGTGTGTGTGTGTGTGTGTGTGTGTGTGTGTGTGTGTGTGTGTGTGTGTGTGTGTGTGTGTGTACTGCTGTTCCCGGCAGTTCACACATGACTTTCTGCCTTTGATGCAGCGCTTGTGTAGGAAGTCAAGTCCTGTGCTGTTATAACGCACTGAGCTCAGCCAAACACATGATGTGAGCTGACGTTTTTTATCCTTTTTGCCGGATTGTTCTCGGCACTGAAAGAAGCAAAAAGCTCAAAAATCTGATAGATGGCAATAATGATTCAGCACACTCAGCTGAGCTTGTCAATAACTCTTTTGTCAGTGTGTTGATAGCTCAGCAGTAAACAACAAAAGTGGAAATGAATCAATTAGCTGCTCTAATACATCTCGCCAGCACGTGAACCTTCCCACAGCTGGGATGTGAGTGCAGGCGCTTCTTTTTTGCAGAAACTTCTCCAGGCTTTGTAAAAGTTTGCAGTTCTTCAGCTGGTAAACGACTAACGTGTACAGCAAGTCATTCTCTCTCACCCCTCTGTGTCCGGGAATTCTCAGAGCGAACTGTTTGCATGCAAACGAACCAACGAAGACTGACTCTGTGCCACTTCCTTCTGAAGCGGCCACAGTGAAGTCATCAAAGGGAGGTGTGCAGGAACCAGAAGGTGGAAAACAGGCCAGAAAACTAGTGCATCCACATGCAAACAAACACAGAAAACTGGGAAATGTGACTGTAGAGGCAGAGGACAAAAAACAGCAAATGACACATCTGCATGGCAAGGACCATGACACTGGTTTGGGGGTGTGATACACTTCGGACAGGTCATCATTAAATATGTGATCATATAGCACAAATGTTTTAACACTCTTAAAGAGGCTGTCCTTATGAACATATACATAAACATATTTTTTACTCCCTAAGATCCTGCTTACTTATATGGGTGCATTACAGTTGGATTTTTCTGCACCTTATACTCTGCTCGTCACAGACTTATTGCACCTCATGCATCCCGAACAAGAGCTCAGATCTCAGCAGGGTAAAGTCAGATGTTTTTCCTTTGAATTTATCCTCCAGTACTCATAAATTTGTATTAAATGAGTAATTGCTCGCCTTTAAATACTGGCAATAGAGATAACAGATTAGTAATGGAAGGAATTACTACAGGGAAAGGTAATGGAAAAAGTTACGCCTTAGGGAGGCAAACTTCACCCCTCAAATCTTGCTTGCTACCTTAAATTCGTCCTACATGCTCACTCTTAAGCACGGCCTATTTGCTGCAGTAAAGAGGTGATGTATTGCTTCAAAGACAGCCATTAGGTGGACTTAGAGGGAATAAAAGCAGCTGGAGGAGCAGAGAAAGGGGCGTCTGTCTGTGCTTATGAAGATCATGTGCGTCTGATCAGGGGAAGAATTTGTTGGGAAATAAAGTTTAGTGCTGTTTTTGTTGCTCTCCTGCTCTCAAACATAAAACTACTAAACCTGATGCACATGAATAGATTTTCATTTCAAGCATCACCTCTTGCTCACGTCTAGGTGATGCATGTATCAGGAGCACCGCTGCAGCTTAACCGATCACTGCCAGCTCCTCCTGATTGTTCATCAGCTTCCTCCTGTCACAGCTCATTAGCTCCATATGTTCTACATTACACTCATTTCACAGCAGATCAGAACATGTAAGCAAGTAGCAGCTATTTGCCAGTGAAACGCTGTGTTCCTGTACTTCTGTGAGCGCGGGTGCATGTGTAATTGATAAACTGTAAACATTGGAGAAACGGTATGCCTTACAAGGCCACAGGGATCTCCCCATGAACTGAGGAATGTTTTCAGGCTCGGAGCGATGGGGAGGGGAGCTGAGAACTATGAGACGAGCTATACCGTAACTGAGATCTGGATGTTCCAGTGGAAAAAAGGCCCGTGCTAATCAAATCAGATCGTCTCCTGCAGCCCAGTTTAGGAATTGCTGGATGGTGCCGAAGTGGGCATGGAAATATAGCTCAGATTCTAAAAGAGGGGCTAAGGAGGTGGCTAAAATATACTAGCGAGTAAGATTTTACAGGCATCAGTGTTTCTTAAACAAATAAGAGAATTTGATGTTTATAGGGTTCAGATTATAATGACCCTTCTCTTTTACACCCATCTTCTGTCCTCTTCCTAATTTCTCCCTCCTGCTCTTGCAGACAGAGCTCCAGGACCTCTTGAAGCCGATTTCAGATCACATCCAGGAGATTCAGAGCTTCAGAGAAAGAAACCGTGGCAGCAGCCTCTTCAACCACCTTTCAGCCGTCAGCGAGAGCATCCCCGCACTGGGCTGGGTGGCCGTGGTAAGGATGAGCACACATGAACGTGCACATGATGCTGTGTAAAGATTGGCATGTCTGATAAAACCTATTTAAGCCACAATACAAGAAAGAAAGCATATCAACTGTCTGAACAGAAAGCTATTAGCCCTTTTTGAATTTGATGGTCCTCAGGAGCAAGTATTCAACACGAAGTTAAGCCAACTTTTCAATCATCTGCATAAACAACCTTTCATGCAGATAAATAACTAAAAGTAAGACCTTATTTTTCTTCCTACAACATGGACTTTTTCTGTTTTCCATCAGTACAAACATTTCTTCTGATTTGAGGCGAAGATCATTTTAAGATCAAAGATCACCATCTCCAGTGCTTGAATACAAGTCTTTGAAGCTGCTTCTGGTCTGTGCAGGTTACTGGCAGGACGCCGCTTTTCGCCACTTATGAAACGTGCTGAACTTAAGATGTTCAGAGAAGTGTTTATGTCACAGCTTTCAGGAGATTTTATCTCTCTCCATCTCAGAGTCAGAAGCCTGGTCCATATGTAAAGGAGATGAACGATGCTGCCACCTTCTACACCAACAGAGTGCTTAAGGACTACAAGGAAACGTAAATATAGCTCATTTTTCATCTTCTCTAGATATTTGAAACATTACAGCTGATTTATTTATTCCATAAATGACAATTCATGCAAACCATGAAAGTCACTGTGGTAAACAAATCAGGTAGAGAGATGACAGGAGCCTAGAATGCAAAAGTAGATGAAAATTAGAAAGGTAGCATGGCGAATGCAGACTAACGGTGTTCAACAATAAAGCAGATTTTTTATTTATTTCACAAATTGTTAAAACATTTCTGTATCAATTTAACCTGCAAAACGCTGCATCGTGAGTTTCTTGCTCTGCTCACCTGCTCAGGTCCATCCTCATCCACATGCCTCAGCTTCCTTCATATATAATTTTTTATTTGACCGTTATATGTTTGTCTCTCCCAGAGACAGACGTCATGTGGACTGGGTGCGCTCCTACCTGTTGATCTGGACTGAGATGCAGGCGTTCATCAAACAGCACCACACGACAGGTCTGGTGTGGAGCAAGAGTGTGAGTACACAAGCGAGGTGCCACGTATGGATTCAAAAGGCTTTTTTTGCCTTTGTTAGTACAATATTGTGCTGTTTTATGTTATACTCACCACCTTCTCATACCTGAGCCTGAATCACTCCTGTTACTAGTGCTTTATAATGTCAGCTGTGTTTTCATTTGGTTTCTGTTCGCACGGCTTGATCGTTTTATATCTGCTCAAAATAACTTCTACCATTTTTAGTTATGGAGCAGTCAGTTACATAAACCACTGCAGGGAGCATGAATGAATGAATGAGCTTCTCCTCAGTGGCCGCTCACCGCATTTCTCTGTGAAGCTTTCAAAGACCTCTGTCCCTCCCACACACACTCACACACACACACACTGTTAATGTCTACTCAAGGACTAGCCTTTGCTAGATCTCAGAGATTACAGTGATCTGAAACAAAATCTTCTTCCCTTATCGGTTAGAAGAGTTTTTCCTCTTGATTTAATTACAGAAAGAAACAACAAAACTAAAGCTTCACTTTCCTTATTAACTGAATTGTTGATCCGAGGGGAAAGATGCCTGTTCACTCTTGCTCTGAGCCGCAAGTGAGGATCAATAATGCTGTCATATTTGTAACTATGAGGTTGCTGCCAGGAGATGGTCGGGAGATCTGAGCTTAGCATGAAGAATGTTAACAAAGTGAAACAGCTGGCCTGGATAGTGTCATTCATAGTTTAATTTTAAACTCAAATAAAATAAACCATTTTCATTACTGAGCTTTAAAGGTGCTGTGGAGATATGGTCATCATGGACACCCTTTTTACAGGGTGGAATGATTGTACAGCATATTTAATACCTTTAACAAAACAAGAAGCAGATGCACAAGTATACCTTCATTTCAGATTTTATCTAATTCATAAAGGCTCAAGTAAATACACACACGGCCACTAATATTTGGTTAAATGTCCCTTAGCAAGTTGCACCTCTACCGGACGCTTTTGGCACCCATCAATAATTTTCTGGTATAAATCTGGACGGATATTTGACCACACTTTATGGAAGAAAGATAATGTTAGAGTTCGTTTAGTTGGTTTCCTGGCGTAGACCCGGCTTTGAAGTGCAGTCCACACAGGCTGAGGTCGGGGTTTTGGTAAGGCCATTCAAGAATCTTTGTCTCGCCTGACCACCGTCTCGCTTTTCCATGTGGGCAGCTGCAAATTTCAGTCGAGGTTAAAAGTGTCGATTTAGTAGCAATGGCTTCTGTCTTGGTCTGCACCCTCTCAGTCCATGACAATGAAAAACTGGTTTCACTGTGGACAGTGATGCTGGTCTTCCAGCAGATTCCAGTTTCCAGACTTGAGCCTTGGTGGTTTCTGGTGACTCCTAACCAGTTTCCTCTTATCTGAAGGTGACAGTTTGGGTCTTCCTCTTGACACCGCCAAAGTGATGGCCCATTTCAATAACTTGTATTTAAGTACAGTTGTTTGAACTGATAAATCCTGCAGTTGTTTAGAAATGACTCCAAGAAACTTGCTTAAATCCACAATTCTCCCTCTTAGTCTTCACTGAGTTCCTTGGACTTTCCCGTTGTTCTGAGTATTGGTCAGTCCAGTGAGTGCTTTTAAACTAATCCTTTTATACTGGCAAAGAGAAACTACAACGTAGTCGATCATGATCACTAATGAGAAGTTAGCAGGCCTTGTGAAGTTAAAAAAGTTAAAAGATTTAATGTGTGTTTTCTTATTTTTTAAAGTCATTAAAGATGTATGCAGTACACTCATTCGACACTGGAAAAAGAACAGTTCGAGAAATCATTCGTGCCCTTGATGAGTGGATGTAAACTTCTGACCACAACTGTACCTTTGGGCATTCAGGACAGCTGCTTCCTTCTGTTTGCACTCTAAGTTAAGAGATCTTCTGCTCTCAGCAGGGAATCAAATAAGCCCCAAATGGTTCACTTTTTCCTTTATTGCAACATGAAACGATGAAAACCTATGCTCAGCTTAAACTAATGCTCAACAACTGTGCTCACATGTGTACTGTCTGCATGCAGAAACTTGAGAGCCTGCGGCGGCTGTGTGTGTCAGCTGCTGGCCCTGCTGTCAGACAGCAGAGCTGCTGCATGTGCGAGAGACACAGAGTGTGTGTGCGCAAACAAGGAACGGAGTGTGTGATACCAACAGGTGGTCCTCACGATTTACTTGAATGGAGGTTTTCTTTACAGAAGTTGCCCCGACAAAGAGCCTGTGTACACACACAGCCTGTGCCGTAACCTAAACTGCAGGGCTGGTCCCTCTTCACCGATGCAACGCGTCATCTGCTGCTCAGACGGCGCTTTAGTGACAGGCCTATCCACAGGCTGACATATGGACTCATGCAAACGGTCACATTAAACTAGACACAGGGTAAAAAAACAAAAGCACTTAAAATGTTAAAGCAAGTCCGATTCTGAGTAGTGAACATCACACTTTTAACACTTCAAATATTTTTTCCAGTTGTCCCTCGGGGGCTTGTAGTTAACATGATTCTAGTTATCACTGTTTAAATGGTTGAACTGACAGTTGTTTTATTTATTTCAGCTGATTATTTCTCGTATAAAATCTTTGAAATCGATAAAAATAGTAATTTCTGCTTCATAAATCTCAGAGTGAAGCCTTCAAACCTTCAAGCAAGGAGTTCTTCATGTCAGAAACAGGAAACAATAGATGTCAACTATCTAATAGACATAGCTGGACTGGCCATCGGGCATACCGGGCATTGCCCGGTGGGCCGCTGGCGATTTTTTGTTTTTATGGGCCGATGGATTTATTTATTTATTTATTTTAGGAAGGGTATATATAATGAAAGGTGTTGGATTGGCCAATTGGTCATGATCGACTCTGGGCTGGACCAATTACAGCCGAGGAGGCTGGATGCACCCTCCCCCTTGTTTAACAATCACGTGATTTTCGCGCATTGCATGCCGGGAACTCGTGGCAAAACAATCCAATCAAACAAATCAAATGCAAACATTTGCAGCACCGCAAAACGTTCATTCTCCGGTTCCAATACCTTCTTTTTTTTTCTTTGCCGCACAAAAAAGGAATGTACAAAACAAAAGGAGAACAATGCCGGTCCGAACAAAGACAGACTCGACGAAAAGACAAAGAAAAGATACGAGGAAAAAATCAAAGGAGTGAAAGAGTGGACAAAAGACGTCAGCGTGCTGCCCAACTTTCACCACGCTCAGATTTATAATTATACGCTTCTTGGAGTGAGTGCACACACTCATGAAGTTTAGTAACTTCAGGTCACTGCAACAAGCCCAGGTACAGTTTACCGACGGATGGGTACAGGACCTTGAAACGCACCGTGTAGAACGAAAGACTATTGTATATATCATAAGTTTACCAGTCTCACAAATCGTCTTCATAAATACACATTCATTAACAGTTTATTAATATAACCTTTGAGCTCAACGGTAATTAATTAGTAGTGGAAATAATTTCTGGTAGTGTAACAGTGTTTATGTGGTATTATTCCACTTGCCACAAATATCAGTGTAATGGGGAAACAGCGCCCCCCCTCTCGGTGTGGCTGGCTGCAGTAATCGCTGCCAGTCTGCCGTAGCCATACGAGAGGTGAGTTGTATTGTTCCGCACACAATATAGCTAAGTAGTACAGACACATAAAACATGTTTGATTAGCTGACGAGCACCGAGTGTAATAAGTGCTTAGTGGACACATGTCCAACACCAGTTTTATGTACTTTTCATTTGTTTATTAATGTGTGAAACTGTATGCTAAAGCGGAATGCTAATGAGATGTTCTGCCGTAGTGTGCTGTGCGGAGTGGTGTGTGGCGAGCCTGTGCACTGATAATACACCGTTGTTTCCATTCAGGTACATCGTTTGTTGTTGCTGTTATTTTATTGTATATTAGAAATTGTAATATTGCTGCAGTAATCGCTGCCAGTCTGCCGTAGCCATACGAGAGTGTGCTGTGCGGAGTGGTGTATGGCGAGCCTGTGCACTGATACAGAGCACCGTTGTTTCCATTCAGGAAATAAAGTGGCAACGATCGATCAGAGACTCCTTGTCTTTTTAAAAACACTACACAACGCAGAGTCGAGGAGTCTGTTTGGGCCGAACTGTTGCAGCGGGATGAAGCAGAAACCGGTTACAGTAGCATTACAGAAATGTAGCAGTGACAATAATATTGTATGTTGTAATCGCAATGGACAATTAGTGATACAAAACAACTGTTTTATCCTGTGAATAAAAGTATATGGTTTTGTCAGTGTACCATGGTTATAACAGAAGCGAAACGCAATATTGTGTCAGGACAATTCACTATTTATGCACAATAAACACAATAAATAAAGGAGCATAGCGCGACAATTTCTGTTCAGCGCCAGACTTGCTTGTAACCTATATCACCAATTATGTTAAGAAAAATGACGTATTAACTACTACAAAACTCTGACCTTTGTGGGAATGCTTGGAGCAGACTAACCTGTGAGCTGGAGTGTTCTGAGATGTTATATTTGGTATATCCAGACCATCCGTCGGCTCTTACTTCGGAAACATGGCTTAAAAAATTTCACTTCAACAACGTAATCCGATAAAAAAAAAAACAACGATCTCTTTACCCGTCGGCTTCCCGTGGCTGTCATGCGACCGGTTATTGCAGTTAATAATACAACAGCTTCTTGCCATTTTTTGGGTTTCTTTTTATCGCTGTGTAACTGAGTTCAATTGAAAGCCTGCGTGCGCTAGTACCTCTTGCCACAAGTTCCCAGAATCCTTTGCGGTTTTATCCCTGAATGACGTCACATTTTCAATCTTTATCCTGGTGGGCCGGTCTCTAGTCAAAATGCCCGGGCCGATTTTTTGTCCCAGTCCAGCCTTGCTAATAGATTGTTGATTGCTTAAGCTGTAGTTTAAAACAGCAGAAATTAAGAAGATTTTAAGTGAAGCTAATTATATTAACACAAGGAGCCACCTTTTTTTCCCCACCTAAATCCTTTTTGTACACAAAAGGATTTAGGTGTACACAAAGAAGTGTTCAGTAGATAGTTTTACAGCCATGCATGAATGTGTGCGTGCACACATCTGCTGGTTCTAATCCAGAGGCATGCAGTGAGCTGTTTAGTGTAACAGGTCTACATTGTTCAGCAGTGATATTCACAACACATGTTACTCGTGTCAAAGGTCAAGTCTGAGCACTCAGAGGCACGTTTGGTGACAATTTAACCCTGTGTCAGCTGTGCTAGATCTTCAAAAAGCAGATGTGTGTGTGTGTGTGTGTGTGTGTGTGTGTGTGTGTGTGTACCCTTCTCTTCTTTACACATCAGAGCTACTTAAAGGACCTTTTTCTTCATAATTTAAATTCTGATGTTATAAAACATCTGTAATGAACAAAATTTGGGGGAAAAAACATCTTGATTTTTCTTTTCTGGCACAACAGTGCATCCATCTTCTTACGCTTATCCAATTCAGGGTCGCGAGGGGCGAGCTGTGGTCTATCCCAGCTGTCGTAGGCCGAGAGCCGTGTATGTCCTGGACAGGTGGCCGGTCTATCCCGGGGTTACGTTTGAGAAACAGTGCAGTCGTAAAATTTTGGCCATTTCGATGTGAAGCTGTCTGTTTTTCACCCATCAAGTAGGAAAACTCCTGTTTGATCCTGGGAGGAGAGAGGTCACTCTCAGCTGACATTCATCTTAATCATTTTTCATATTTCATCAGTTTGTTTTATCTTTTTTTTCTTAGTCGTTATTGTTTTGTTTCTTGTTGCATTGCCTTCATTTTCTTTATTGTTTAAACTTGTTTGTTTAGTTGTTTTGTTCTTGTCAGTTTAATTTTAAAGGGAAAGCTCACAAACCAAAGATGCTGTGTTTCACTGTATTAGAAAAGCTTACTTTAGTTTAAAATAGTATCCAAATTCATTCAAATAAAAAAAATTAGGTAAAGATTTTGTTCAGATTAACTTGTTCAGTATTCGTGCACAACACTTAGCTTAAGTAGTACAACCAACACACAGGATGAGTCATGTGAACTGAAGGCAACTTGAGTGAGATCTGCTTAAATTGAAGTTACTAAATTTAAGTGTTTTAACTAGAGATGGCACGATACCACTTTTTTATGTCCGATACCGATACCGATATCATAAATTTGGATATCTGCCGATACCGATATGAATCCGATATAGTGTTTTTTAATCAACAAAACTGTTTTTTAAATATCTTGCTGCATTTTGTATAAGTTCATACTCAAGTTTAAAACAACAACTACACTAAAGCTATTCTGTTATACCTGTATGCAAAAAAAATGTTTCATAGTTCAGCAATACTGATCAATCTAATAAACTTAAACCTACACCATCCTCCCTATTCTGGTATTTTAAAGAGTACTTAGCATAAATATTAAGCAACCTAACTAATAGGGTTCCAACTCCCAGCAACAACAAAAATAAATAAATAAAAAATAGGGAACCACCCCTCACACTCCACCTCATGATGCTTAATCGACGTAATCAACCTTAATTTGATGCAGTGTGAAAAAAAATGCACAGAAATCAATTTTTTTTCAAGAAATATTAAATAGATTCAACATCTTTCTTCAACAAAATTGCAGACTGCACAGATGGTACCTTCCCAAAGGAAAAAGTACTATAGCTTAGGGTATATATATTAGACTTAATAGTTACTATATACAGTAATGGACTTCTATTCATTTTGCATCAAATTAAAACTTTGGGTGTCAGATAATTAATTATTAAAAGCTTGACATTTTAAATGAGAATAAGAAAGAAAAGTATGTCTTTGTGCCCCCTTTTCCCTGTTAATGCCCTATCGGCCCCCCTGGCTAAACTTTGCTAGATCCGCCCCTGCACAGTTACCAGCGTCAGCTACGTAGAAAAAGATCCTCGAGTAGAAAGTAATATTAAATACATTCTAACAACAGCTGATCAAGCTTAAACGTGCTTCTGTTGTTCAGCCGCTGGTTTCCTCTTTCTGGTGCAAAGTGGGCCAAAAGCAAACTAGAGACACGGACTCACGACAGAAAAGCTGATCAGCTGATCGTTAAGCAGTTTCATGATTGAAGTAGAAGCAAGAAGAGGCAGTCGCTCCATATATCGTTTGTTAAGCTTAACGCAGGAATGCTTTACAAACATTCAGAGATGGACTTACACACTTGCTTTACTTCTCTCGGGGATAACTTTGTCGGAGATGAAATGCTGGGTTGCTAGCGAAGCTCCAAATGCTATCCAGAGCACCGACAGGTCCCGCATGCCACAGCCGCTCTATCACGTGATGCATACTGCTCCAACGTGCTAACGTTCTGAGGTGAGTTACGGCGTATTGCAAGTTTTGTGAGGTGCTTTCGTGATATTTAATGGATCGGATTACATTTTTTATTTTTCTCCGATATCCGATCCAGTAATTTAGGTCAGTATCGGACCGATACCGATACGTAATATCGGATCGGTCCATCTCTAGTTTTAACTTTCTTAAAACTCACACAGTTCACATAAAAATGTGATTGTGTTGCTTTGTGTTTTTTACATTACTCACATCAAGTGTCAGAGGACCAGGGTCTGCGAGCACTGCAGAGTTGTACAATTTAAGTACACTTTAAATGAAATAAACAGGCAGACCTCAGATTCAGAGCCTGAGTCAAATTAAAATATTTTAGTAAACATACTTGAATTATTTTTAAAATATTTTATTTCCTTCCAACATCTCTCAGGGCCCCATTGCTCCTGCTTCTCTCTTTGATTCGCCCCCAGCCCCGAGTGCACCCTGTCCACCTCCACCACCTCCTCCACCCCCTGGCCCTCCTCCGGTGTTCACCGATGATGACGCCAAGCCTCAGGCGGACGCCGCCGTAGCCCAGCACTCCGCGCTATTTGCCCAACTCAACCAGGGCATGGACATCACTAAAGGTGCATCCATGAGCAACACAGAAGAGCTGAGCGACAGTTTCCACCTTAATTTAATTTAAGCTTATATTTTTAAACTCATAATGTTATCCTCACACTTTCCATCTGTAGGTCTGAAGCATGTGTCAGATGACCAGAAGACCCACAAGAACCCCAATCTGCGTTCTCAACAACCAACAACAGCCAAAGGCAAGAACGCGGGGCCTGTGGCTTCACCCACTACACCTGCCCAGAAAAGACCCCCTCTGCTGGAGCTGGAGGGGAAGAAATGGAGGGTGGTACGTGTGATGTGTAAATCCTATTTTGAGGATGATTTGTATTTAATTAAACCCACAACGGGAGCTGAAATGAAGGGCACTTTGGAAAATTTCAATGACAATTTAATTTGCACCTACCCAGCTCTCATTTATATCGTAGAAACAAACCCAATCCAGGTGTCCTGGTAGACCGGCTGCTAATCTAGATTTTTGAATCCTTATTGTTGCAGGAAAACTTTGAGCAGAAGCACGACCTGGTGATCGAGGAGACGGAGCTTAAACAGGTGGCGTACGTCTTCAGTTGTAATAACTCCACCCTGCAGATTAAGGGCAAAATAAACTCCATCATCATTGGTAAGCTTCCTGAAAGCAAAATCATGAGTTTGAGCACAGATTTCATAACGTGGGATTATAATCTTCATCTGGTTTGTTTTCATCCCGTCTAGACAACTGTAAGAAGCTGGGTGTGGTTTTTGAGAACGTTGTTGGGATTGTGGAGATCATTAACTGCAAATCGATTCAGTTACAGGTGAACACATTTTTATTTTGACACAGAATTAAGTGATGTGCCGAGTGTCTCGTAGGTCCGCTTTCGTTTTCTTAAAACTGTTCAGAGTTTTACACCCAAAGTGTAAAATAACATCTCACAGTGCCCAAAAAAAGCCTGTCAGTAAGTGAGGCATGTCTTTCTGCAGGTTTTGGGAACAGTTCCCACCATTTCCATCAACAAGACCGAGGGCTGCCAGGTCTACCTGAGTAAGGACTCTGTCAGCTGTGACATTGTCAGTGCCAAGAGCTCTGAGATGAACATCATGATACCTGAAGGAGAGGGCGATTACGTGAGTAACCGAGATAAAGGCTGAGCTAATTCTCTCCATGTGTGCAGCTGTTCTTACACTTACTTTGTTTTTGTTTTCCTTTTTTTTAAACAGAGGGAGTTCCCAGTGCCGGAGCAGTTCAAGACTGTGTGGAATGGAGCCAAACTGGTGACAGAACCCACGGAGATCGCAGGCTGACTTTGTCGTCCATAGAACACAAATATATTTCCGTCCTCCTGATGTTATCCCTCAGACATACAGTGCTGTGAAAAGTACTTTCCCCCTTCATAACTTTTTTTGTATAGTTGTCACATGTTTTTAGATAATGAAACTTTAATCAAGTTTTAAAATTAGATATATTGTTCTCTGCTGACCAAACAGAACACAAAGGCTCATCTCATGCCAAAAAACATCCTGGTGGCCCCTGAGACTTTTGAGCAAATATTCTGTGGACTGACAGGACAAAAGCTGAACTTTCTAGAAAGATTGAGCCACTTAAACTAACACAGCATTTCATAAAAAGAAGATCATACCAAAAGTAAAACGTGGTGGCAGTGGTTGCTTTGCAGCTTCGGGACCTGAATGACTTCTGGGCGACTCTGCTCTCTACCAGAAAATGCTGACGGAGAATCTTCGGCCATCAATGGTGCTCAGGAAACTCAAGGACATTTGGCTTAGTCAGTAGGACAATGATCCAAAATACACCAGGAAGTCCACCTCTGAATGGCTCAAAAACCAAAAACAAATAGAAGGTTTTGGAGTAGTCCAGTCAAAGTCTGAACTTAAATCAGACTGAGATGCTGTGGCTTGACCTTTAACACATTGGAGAGTCTTCAATGTGGCTGAATTAAAAGAATTCTGCAAAGATGAGTTGGCCAAAATCCCTCCACAATGATATGAAACAATCATTGCCAGTTATCGCAGTTCTTGCTATCAAGCGTGGCACAACCAGTTATTAGGTTTAAGGGTACATACAGGTAGTTTTAGGCATTTTTTTTTCCTTTGATAAAAACAAAAAAAATCATGGTCATCATCATTTAAAAACTGCATTTTTATTTACTCAGTTAAAGTTCATTTGCTGATCTTAAACACATAAATGTGAGAAATATGAAAAAGAAATCAAGAAGGGGGCAAATACGTTTTCATAGCGCTGTAGGAAAGGTTTTCTAATAGGCACGTAGATTAACTTTTAGTCCACTTGCTGTATTTGTGACTTCATAAGAGGTTTCTCCAGCACTTCTGCAGCTGTTGTCTGTAATGAATCTGTCAGTATAACACAATCTCCCACTAGTGGTGAAGAATAGCTCAGGTTTAGGTGTCACAAACCAGAGCACACTTACATTTCTGTGCCAAAACAACACAGGCATTTATGTGAGAAAGTGTAACTGCTGAAAAATAGATCCGTTTCCTTAAAATATAGATTTTAAATGTTCCGGGATGACCACTAATAAGACAGTACTCCACTTACACCTACTGCAGAAAACTTAAAAAACCAACATTACCTTCAAATAGAGAAAAGCAAATAAGTGTCTGTGGTACATTTTCCATCTAATAAAGTGCTTCCAGCCACCTCTGTAAAGAGCATCGTGCCCAGCAGTCATGTAGTAAAGTCACTGTGAAGTACATGCAGTATTGTCCTTATTCTGCATTAACAGCTGCTGTTGTGATTGAAATGATTAATTAGCTAATTTCTTTTACTGTACAACGTATCAGCTATAGTGGTAACGGTTACCTCCGAGCACTTCCTATGTTTATTGTACTTTGTATACCACTCTTATTTTGTAGCACACAGCACCAGCATAGCACAGATGAAATGCTGATACTAAAAATATAATATACGAGAAAACAATTTTATGTAATTCTGTGTCTTTTTTTTTTCCAAATAAAGTCAAAACCTCCCAGTTCTGGTTTGTTAGTTTTATTTTGTGCGAGGAGAAAAAAAAAGGCACAACAAAAAGAACCATGAAAGGGAGAAACAAAGAATAACATCTCAGGAGATCAGCCATGACATGGAAAGAAGACAATCACAGAGTAGAAAAATAAACCAAAACAAACGTTCTTCCGCCTCATCCCTGTACGGTAAGAACTGATGATATTTGGTCATAATGGCTTGTAATATCACAGAAGCAGCTCTCCCTGTTTTGAGCAGGAGGGCAAGAAGTCCAAACCAAGAACAAGCAAGAACCTGGCTAACTTTTAAAACAAAGGGACTCGTGTAGAAGAAAGCCTTCAATCTGAGACAGGCCTGACACAACAAGACCTGCAGCATACAAGCTGGCCGTGTACTGCTAGGTTCATAGACTACATAAAACCATGATGTTACTCACTGGCTGGTGAAGTCCCGGCTTTAATTCTCACACTGAACATCTTGACTTCACCATTTTAGTGTTTTGAAACAAGAAGTGACAGCGAAGGGGTGCAAATCCACAGACACTACACACTTGTATGTCAGCAGTCGGATAAATCACAATTTACAAACATTAGGTTATGAAATGAGATCTTGAAACTCTCCAGAGAAGAATTAACTGGGCTAATAACTCAAAGGCGCTGAAAGCTAACTTTCCTGTAGACTTGTAATAATCAGACTTCTTTTTTCAGTCCATGAGCTGCCCCCTACTGGCCATTAAAAAGAATGCAGGTTTACAGCACTTCCCCAACCTGGAAGTCCTTAAAAAAGGATTTTTCAATATTTTATCCTCCAAAATCCACATTTTTGGAAAAGATTTGGAACAGCATCTGAAATCTGTAGTGCCTTTAAAAGGCTGTTTTTCAGTGTTTAATCACTACATTTCCCTGAGAGTCTTGAGTAAACAGCATCTCTTCATCCTCTTCCTCCTCCTCCGGCAGAGATTTGTAAGCACTCACCACTCCCATGCTGACGTTACTCTGATCTTTGAGAGGACTCCTGGTGTGCAGACCTCTGTGTGCGATCACCCTGAACCCTTCAGAGTCCTGAGTGAACAAAGTGGCCAAACTGTCCTCATCGAGTTCTCTGCTTCGCTGCTGCGGCATTCGCCTTTTGAGAGGAGAGCTTATCGGTTTTGTCCTCTTGATCTGGAAGGCAGAGCTCTCTTCTTTTGCAGCCTTTTCCCACAGCTGACCTGTTTGTTTCCGAGGAGAAGCGGTTTTTGGTTGTGTCCACTTATGATTTGAAACAGGTCTGAAATGAGAGGAAGATGAGTCTTTGCTTGGGGAATTATAAGACGGTGGCGTGCTGTTTTCCTTCTCATCAATCATACGAGAAGAATGAAGACGTTTAAAAGATTTTTGAGTTGAGGTTTGTCCTTCTGCATCTATCAGTTTTCTAAAGACCTCCTCCTCATTCTGCAGACTGTTTACTAAACTTGGCTCAGAGCTGCTGAAGTTCTTCACTGTTGTACATTTGTGGCTAGTCTGATGAAAGTTATTTTCAGTGTACTGACTGAAAGTGAACAGCGGGTCCTGACTCCACGTCTGTGGTAGAGGTTGACAGTCATCTTGTGTAAAGGTGGCATCAGAGACCCTCCTCTTACTCTGTGGTGGTTCACACTCTTCAGGCTTCTCTTCTTCAGATTCACAGTATATGTTTTGTAAAGTTGAATGGTTTTCTGAACGTGTCTGCCATAATTCTGTTTCCTTCTCAGTCACATTTTCACTTGTACACTCGTCAACCAAAACAGGCTCAAAGTTGGAGTTTTCAAAACCAACATTGCGCCCTCGTTTTTTCCCTGATGCTGTGGCTGTCGGTGTAGCTGAGTCAGATGATGAAAGAGGCTGCACTGAATCCATGTTTGGTGGCTCAGAAGTGGACATCTTATTGAGGACTTTTAGAAGAAAGTAAGAAAAAAATTATGTTAACACAAAATCAAATAATTTACTGTATTAACTTGTATGCTTATTGGTCACTTCATTAGGTTCAATTTGTTGTAAACACAAATATTTAATCAACCAGTGATGTGACAGCAATGCAGACATGATTAAAACGACCTGCTGAAGTTAAGACTGAGCATCAGAAGTGAGATGAAAGGCGGTTTAAGTGAGTGTGGACATGGCATTGTTATTGGTGTCAGACAGGCTGATCTAGACCATCAGACTATAAGATTAGACTATAACTTTCGGCAGACTTTTAGATGCTTACCTCTCCGATGAGCTGTGAAAAAGGCAGATATGGAGCTCTGTTTGGTTTTTGGCATTTCTGTTTTGGTCTGAGTGAAGTTGAGTGCCACAGCCAAACTGTACCCAGCACCTTCACAAAACGGGTTCAGCAGTTTAGAAATGGGACGGCTACGGCGCTTCTGAAAGATATAAAAGAGAACACAGTGTGTAAACAGTAATAGACAGAGACTGCAGATCAGCATTTTAGCGTATTAAATAACTGCTCTACTCAGGCATGCTGGAGAAGCCATTCGGTCAGTGTTCAGACCATGTTTACACAATTACCTGTTTAGCTTTTCCTTTCAGCTCCACAGTGTCCAGCCAAACATCACAATCCTCTTGATCAAAGGTCTGTGGTGCTGCTGCAGTGCTCTTCATGGTGGACAGCCCAGGGAAGATATGATCTGTATGAAATAAAAACAGGATTTTATAAACAGGTTAGACATGCCGTTTGTTTTAAATAAAGAATCATTATACTTTAAAAACTATTTTCATGTCTCTCGTTGATGAACATGTTTGCAAGAAGCCTTTACTTATCTTTAACTAATTCAATAACGCTACCACAGACCTGTGAGTTAACTACAGTTGGTTAACATAGCTCTTAAAACTGATTTTTGGGAAATACCTTATGATACAATGAAGATCCAGAGTAATATTTTGAGGTTTCCTTTGCAATTTTTTATAATCGTTTGTATAACTCTCTAGTACTCGGTTCAATCTGCCGCCTTCAGGACTGTCTGCCCCTGATGATTGACTGTGTGAAAATGCCTTAATGTGGTTGTACCTAAAATGCGCGATTTAATTTGAAAGATAATTTAAAGGTAGGATATATAAAGACGTTCATAATACTCTTTCATCATAAAAATGTATTTATGTCTAATTAATAAAATTTACCGTAACAATATTCTTCATTTCTAGTTGGGCGCGTTGGACACCTAATATTTTGACGTCTGCCGGTCCGTGCGTAGATGTGGGTGTGTTTACGTTGACGTCATCGCGGTTTTTCCGACAGGGTGAGTGAATTGTTTTTAATTTGGTTTATTGAACTCTGTTATTGAAATAGAGTGAGCATAGCACCGATTTAATGGCTGCTCTCATAATAATGATCAGTTATATAAATCTTGGTGTTTAAAATCAGCTGCCTGCGCGTCACAGTGATTAGAAATCATAGGAAGTGCTGACAAGCTAGCTTCCGCAGCTAACTAGTTAGTTCGGCTAAACAAGAAATTTCATCAGTAGATATATTTAGTGATTCGTAAGTTTTATTCTGCTGAGTGACTCTGTGTAACGTAAAAATGTTTATAAACTCTCTGTGCTGGGTTGTGAAGCTAAGTTAAGCAAGTCTGTAATTATAATCCGACGGGTTGTTTTTTTTCATGTTTTTTTTTTTTCTGAACAGCGAAACACTGTTTGTGTGGAGCAACATTTCCATAGTGTTTGTCAATAGGTCACACTTGACAGTGGACATTAAAGAAACTACATTTAAGAGTTTAAGAGTGCTCGGCAGAAAGCAGACCGAGTACAAAGAGACAGAGAACAAATATAATTTAAAAACATTTACATTTGACCCCTACAGTGTGACCTTATATGCCCCCTTAAACTGAGGGTCACTGGAAGTTAGTACAAAATTAGTGTGAATGACTTAATAGTCGAAACATCAAATGTTCTGACTATGAACGGGTTTTAATTTAATTAAGCAAGCATTGGCTCAACAGCTTTGTAAAATGCTTTTTATTTGGATTTCTTTAAGTTAGTCATCATCGTGCGACTGTTGTTCCAGTGCCAGTCTTCATTATTAAAACTTGACTTTGGTGGTTACCACTGTTGCCTCACAGTCCTTGGTTCAAATCAACTGGCTGAGGTCTTTCTGTGTACTTGTGTCAGTTCTCTCTGAATGCGCTAGCTTCCTGTCAGAGTTAACTGGCACGTATAATTAGCTGTAGGTCTGAATGGTTGTCTGTCTCTTTGTCCTGCAAAAGTCTGGTGACCTGTCCAAGGTGTAGCACATCTCACGCCCTAGGTAGGAGAGGCTCCAGAAAAAGGGGTGCATGGATGAGTTTTCCTTACAAAGATGTTTAGGCATGTGGTGGCATTGCATTTGAAACCCAATGTATGGGTTTATAGCTCAGTGGGATGACCAGGCCACCATAACCCCATATGGCCAGAGAGCAGTAGGCCCGGGTTTGAGTCTGACCCGCGGCCCTTTGCTGTCTTCCCCTCTCTCTCCCTGCTTTCTTGTCTCTCTACACACTCTCTATCGAATAAAAGCTTACATGAAGGTTGATATTTTTACTTAAAAGTATTAGTTTATCTTATGTTACTGGTGTAATTATTGAAAAGAAAAAGAAACAGTAATCATTAAAAAACATCTTACACCATCTGTGGCTCACATTAAATATTTAAACTCCAGAAGGGGGAGGTTTTAGTCCTTCTATAAATCTTCGGATTGTTCCTGTTGTTACACTTCTTTTATTATCACAAAGTGCATCTCTCATATATATATATATATATATATATATATGAATGAAAGCATGTTCGCATTAAACAAAAATGCCATACCTAAGTGAGAATTGCTGACTATTATCTCACAATTTTAAGATAATAACCTGAAATTTTCATTTAGTTCTGCCCATTTGTTTTTTCTTTGGGAACATGTTTCCATACATACATTAAAAATGGCAATTAAAAATGTTAAAATTAGGAAAAACAAAACTGAAAATATGACCGCAGCATAAATTGTCTGAAGCTTTTGTTCATAAATGGAGACATTTATGAAATGTTAAAGCTGCCTGAATATATTTGGTCGCAATTATGGAAAACTATGTGAAATAAATATTTTTCAGATCACATTTTGAGACATCAGCATCATGTTCCATGGGATATCAGTCACTGGAGGAGGAGGAGGTAAGACATTCAGCTAAATCAGTGTATAAAAATGAATTGTTGAATTAATATAAGAGTCATCTTTTCAACAGAAAACAGCAGTAATACTTCATGACACTGTTTTCCTTTCCACAGCTCCGGCAAATAAACCTGAGCTATATGAGGTAAATCCAACAACATAATTCTGATTAGTATACTAAAAAAAAGAGGACTTTATTTGTTCTTTTTTTTAAAATAACATTTATTGCCCATGTGTAAATCATCCGTAAATCTAAACTAAAGCTGGGAATGTTATCAAGAATGTGTGATATCCTTGCTGTTAAGGATAACAATCATGAATGCTGTCGTTTCAGGAGGTGAAATTATACAAAAATGCAAGAGAACGAGAAAAGTAAGTGCTTGATATGTCACCAGTGACCATTATCACTTTATAAAATGCAGATTTACTGTGTTACACATGTTATAACGATCCTGTTTCTGTAGGTATGACAATATGGCGGAGTTGTTTGCTGTCGTCAAAACACTACAGGCCCTGGAGAAGGCTTACATTAAAGACTGCGTAACGCCTAACGAGTGAGTAACAGTTGAGATCATATTTAAAATATGGCACCTGTAACTTTAGCTGTGTGTTTTTTAATTAATGCGGAGTTTTTGTTGGTTTCAGGTACACCGCCTCCTGTTCCAGACTCTTGGTTCAGTATAAGGCTGCTTTCAAACAGGTGCAGGGCTCTGACGTGGGCTCCATCGATGACTTCTGCAGGAAGTACAGAGTGAGTGCTCGTCTGCAGTGCAGAGTGTCTGTCATATTTTTCAAGATTTTATTTTTGTAATTTCTTGTTGTTGTCATATGTTTTCCTAGCTCGACTGTCCACTTGCAATGGAACGGATTAAAGAGGATCGGCCAATCACCATCAAGGATGACAAGGGCAACCTGAACCGCTGCATCGCAGATATAGTTTCAGTATGTCCCCACGACTATATTAAATATGTTAAAGAGAGAAGTATTTAGGCTGCTGGAAAGAACATTTTTTAGGATTTATTGAGCTCAGTTTTAGCTGAGTGGCCAATGTGGTTTCACTCAGTTTGGCTCAACATTTGGTAATTCCATAAAAATGAGAGTGGATATCACAAGCTTAAGTTTTACCAACTGCAGGCTCAGCTCATAAAACAGACAAACTAATAAAGTCAGTGCGCTCGTTCCTAGAACTGTTTGTCCTGAAACATATTTCTCACTGCCGACTCTTAAAACTAGGAAAATATTTTGTCTCATCCTTCTCGAACATTTAGCTCTTCATCACTGTGATGGACAAGCTGAGACTGGAGATCAGGGCCATGGATGAGGTAAATTTATAAATGTAAATAATATGTTATTAGTAAACAATGACTGGAATTCCAAGATACTGATTGATTGTTTGTTTTTTAATTTGTTCAGATCCAACCAGACCTTAGGGAGCTGATGGAGACTATGAACAGAATGAGTAACATGCCTCCAGACTCAGAGGCCAAGGACAAAGTCAGTCTCTGGTTAGTAACACTAGGCCGCAACGTTTGTGCTCTTTATGTCGTTGATCTCTATGTGCAGCACACCTTGAGGCAAAACATGACCAGTCAGGAAACCTGCAGCCACACCACACAGCACCTATCTAGTTCCAGAATACCTGATACAAGGCAGGGTGAATCTATACCGTCATGTTGTTTATGTCAAACTCTGACCCTACCATCTAAATGTTGGAGCAGAAATCAAGCACCATTTTTCCAATCTTCCATTGTCCAATTTTGATCCGCATGTGTGAATTTTAGCCTCAATTTCCTGTTCTTAGCTGACAGGAGTGACACCTGGTGTGGTCTTCTGCTGCTGTAGCTCATGTGTTTCCCTGCAAATGAAATTCCCACCAGTCGTGCCATGGTCACAGTCATTTAAATTTCTTCTCTGTGCTGTTGCTCAGTTCTCTTCAGTTCAGCAAATTGTTTTGACTGTGTACAGACCTAAATTCATGAAGTTGCTGCCATGTGATTTTCTGATTTGATTTTAATAGTTAACAACTAGTTGAACAGATATAATTAAAGTGGCAGGTCAGTAAGTGTGATCCAAAACTATCATTCATGGCTCCGACACACAAGTACTGCGTGGCTACTCTGTAGTTACTAGGATACTATAAGTTAAAAGGGAGCTGTGCAGTTCAGTAATGAAGGAAAAGAGAGGGGTTGAAGAAAAGTGTGAAATCGTAGGATTTCTTGCTAAATTGTGAAAAATCTAACTTAATCCCCCTCCTCCTATTGGCTATTGGGGTAAATATTTACGGGTTTCCTATGTGTCCGTATTCATGCAAGGTAAAACTTTGTTTTGCATCTGGTGCGACCGTACCATTATCCATGCAACTAGCTGAGCAGTGGTTATAAAGTACCTGATCTTTGATGTGTTTATGATCATATAGTTCTCTTAACTGACATTTTTCCAACAGGCTGACCACCCTGAGCAGCATGTCGGCCTCGGATGAATTGGATGATAATCAAGTTCGCCAGATGCTCTTCGACCTGGAGTCAGCCTACAACGCCTTCAACCGCTTCCTCCACTCCTCTTAAAGCGCCTCTCTGTCACGGATAAATCTGGAATCCTGACTCTAAAGCCTGTTAATTTAAAAGAAGAAGAATGCTGCTTTCTGTGGATTTACGTCCCCTCCTCCTTCTGTTCTTCTAGCTGTACAATTGGTCTCTGTGTTCTTTAATCGGGATGTGTACAGGTCACTCTGCTGTCATCTCAGCCTCGTCAGCTCGGCTCGCTTTGTTCTGTGAACTGTTATCCCCCCCCCCCCCTTTTTCTATCCAGATTTGTGTGATAAATGCATTAACAGTGGCTGAACTTCATACTGTAACATCGAGAAGCCTATTTTATACCCAGGGTTTGCAGCAAACCAATAAACAAACATGATACAGGAAAGATCTGCATAACAGCAGATTTCTTTTCACTTTTCATACCCTAATTGTATTTCTGACTTAAACATAATTTACTACATTTGTTTTCTACTAACAGGTTTTTGCTGTAGTATCATATATAATTGTAATTACATAATTATTTGGGCTTTAAGATGATTAGTTTGCAGTTCAAAGGAATCCTATTGAAACTAAGGTGAAAGAAAATAGTTCTGATTTTGATTTTTCTGTCGCTGTCTCTTCTCATGTCTTATCCATTATTTTCTTTTAAGTAAAGGGTTCATCAAGTGGGCAAAAAAGGGAGCTCACTGCCTCCCTTTTGTTGTTTACCAAATATGTTTCAGCTCCCAAACACCATTAGGGAGAACATATTTATTGCAATGTATCGTTGTAAATAATAGGTTTGATTTTTAAATAAAAGCATGTAACATCTTTTTAGGAATAAATTTTAAAAGGAAAGAAAAAATCTACGTCTATCTTCTTTTGTGCTGTGTCCGTGTCAGATATGTGATTTATTAATCATTTTTAAATCTTTTGAAAAAACAGAATATCTTCCAAAGCATTTCAGTCTTGAAAACAAAAAGGAAGCGCAGACTGATTCCAAACAAGTCGAGGGGAGTTTGCTCATACGTGTTTTAATGAATAAAAGACTGCAGATGCGCCCTACTGAAAGCATTCACGACAGCTGGAGCTGCTCGTGGTCTTGTGAAGTTTGGCCTTGTTGGCGAGGACCACGACGGTGTCATGGGCAGGCTGGAAAGTCTGAAGTAGGCTCTGACACTTCTGCTCCACCCCTAGGATGTGAGCGTTTTTGGACAGTTTCTCCTCGACAATCATCAGGTGCTTGTGTTGGAGCTCCAGGTTCTGACTGTAAAGGATGGCAACAGAAATGAGCAAGCACGGGGTATTATGGAAGAAAATGGTGTCATGATCAGTGTGAGGCTTTTGGGAATGGGCTGACTCACTGAGAGAACTTCAGCGCCGAGCGAAGTCCAGCTCCTATTTTTACCAGGTCGTAATTCTCCAGCGTGAGGCTGATGTGTGGCTGAAGGAGGAGCAGCAGAGAGAGAAAAAAAAGGGTTAAAGTTAAAATGTTTCAAAGGACAGTGGAGACTTTCTGACAACAGTCATGTTTGATATG